>NC_135313.1:90446107-96333607 GCF_048772815.1 Callospermophilus lateralis
AAACATTTGCCGATCTCTCTTTCTGACAGAGACCACCACTTCTTCTGACTGGCAATCTTAAAGATTCTTCTCAGTTGGTTTGAGTTTGGAAATAAAGCAAACCCAACAACTGTCTGACTCTCCAATCCCTCACACTCTGCCCTGCTCTCATGTATCACCTGGAGGTGTTTGGGGACTAGATTCCATGAGGATGCTCTGTTAGTCCTCTGTGTGTGGACAGTGCTGCACCTCTCATAAAAATGTGGGAGTATCTGTTTGCCCATTGACTTCAGCTTTGTAGCTTTCCAGTGAAGGGGTTAGGTGAGTGTATTTGATATCCTGCTACAATCGTTATCATCAAATACTAAAGGAATGGAAGAAAAATCAAGGTGAGGGTCAACGACAGCACTATTACTAGTTATGACATGAGGGTGGGGGGCATAGTATAACAGAGTTTAGTCCTCATTCGTCAAATTAAAAGTCAAAAATATTATGGAACATTCTTAAATCAAGAAATAGACTTATAGCTCATAATAAGGATACAAACACCAGAATAATTAAATCAAAAACAGAACAAAACAGGAGCTGGGTAAGAGACTACCACTAGCCACCACAAGTTCTTGTGTACAATCACTTTGATAAACATCTTTAAAAATATCTTAGAAGATAAATTATTGTTAGTTTTTATATCCCCACAGCCTGATACATCTTCAATAGTTTTTAAAATTTTTTGTAGTTCCGTGCAATTCCCCTTCTCCATCTCATTCCCTCCCACCTCTGGTCCCTGTTTAGTGGTAATCTTCTTCTCATGCTCTTCCTCCCTATTCTGTTTTGAGTCACCCCCCCACACACACTTATATCAAAAAAGACATTCGGCATTTGTTTTTTTAGGGATTGGCTAACTTCACTTAGCATAATCTGCTCTAATGCCATCCATGAAGGAGACCCTCATTGTTATACAAAATTACATATATGATGGTGTGAGGGGGAAGAGAAAAAAAAGAAAGAGAGAGAAATGTGTCACAGTAGAGAGAGTACATTGGGTAGAGAGAGGTGATGGGAGGGGAGGGGAGGGGGGATAGGAAGGGCAGCAGAATACAATAGACACTAGTATTGCTGTATGTATAAATGTGGCTATATAACCAATGTGATCCTGCAATCTGTACATGTGGAAAAATAAGAATTTATACCCAATTTGAATCAAATGTATGATATGTCAAGATCATTGCATTGTCTTGAGCAACTAATAAAAAAATTGTAGTTATAGATGGATAGAATTCCTTTATTTTAATTGCTGATTTTCATGTGGTACTGAGGATCTAACCCATATATGATGGTGTGAGGGGTAAGAGAAAAAATATGCTCACACATGCTAGGCAAGCGTTCTACCACTGCCCCAGCCCCCCAAATTCAGTATTCAATCCTTGTTGAAAAAAGCAGTGAAATGACTTACTCTGGGATTAGACCAGGTGCCCAGCTGAACAATAGCACTCGAACACACACAAAAATTATCTACCCACAGCAACATCTTTACAGAGAGTCAAAGGAAGCCACTGTCAGGAGCTAACAACTTTACTTCATGATGTAATGCCTAGAGGTAATCAAATCCCTACCATAGATGACAGCACTATTTACTAATTACTGAACCTAAGCCCCCACCCCCAGAGAAAGGACTTTTATGGTGATGGAATCTTCCTCCAAAGCAGCAATGGAAAAATCTCCTTAAGGACCAGTATATTCTGGACAGGTCACATTTTGTGTTTCCCTTTGAACATTTCAGGAGGCCCTTAAGTTACAAACACGTGTTTTGACATGGTGATTTGAAGCATATATTGAACAGGGGCTGTCTGAGCATTAAATTGTAAACAATTGAAAATTTATTTGGCTATAAAAATAGTTTTACAATGATGTGATAAATATTGGCACTGGGTTTACATGTTTTAGTTAAAAGTATGTACTGTGAAAATTACTTAAATATTCAAAGTATCTGGATTGGATTAGTTATGAAAAAAATGTGAAAAATGCTGGTTTGATTGATTTCCTCTGGGGTGTTCTCCCAAAGAGGTCACCCACCATTAGTCCAAGAGATCCAACCCTACTTCACTACCCTAATGAGTCACTGGCCCTGAGTGAAATGGGGGCTAGTAGCTGATCCTTATGGACTATGAAGAGAACTACAATGTACACTCCATTTCAAGTGAAGTAGAGCCAGGCTCCAGGCCTTCTGGGTCCCAGGAACTGCCTGGACATGTTTCTGCTACATGGAGACTCTAGCATCCAGGAAGATGTCCAGCGCTCTCCTGCCCTCCCACCCTTGTCCTCCTCCCCAGCTAACCAGGGCACTCAAAGGATCTGGAGGTGGAGACATCGAAACTTGTGCGAGGACAATGTGCTATTGACCTGAGTACATTCTTTGGGGTGACCAAAGAATGACTTTTCACTTTGTAAAAAAGAATCCAGTGGTTAAAGTACAG
Source organism: Callospermophilus lateralis (assembly GCF_048772815.1). Lineage (NCBI taxonomy): Eukaryota > Metazoa > Chordata > Mammalia > Rodentia > Sciuridae > Callospermophilus > Callospermophilus lateralis. Next base: position 90,448,561 of record NC_135313.1, read on the forward strand.
GCATACAAGCCATGCCTCCCACCATGGATTCGAGCTGTGGTCTACTGGGTATGCTTTGTCTCAGTCTCTGCTGCAGTATTCACAGGTCTGCATCCTCTGACCTGGCTTTGCAGTCGCATCGTGACACATGCAAATGATCAGCCTGAAAGGATCCTACAGATAACCCAGAATGTTTCAATCCTGCTGAACTGCTGGTGCAGTCACCCCCAGCTGGCCTCAGCTGTCACAAGTCAGCTGTAGCCAAAGACAAACAAAACCAGGCAGCATTGAAGTACCATTGACTGTATGGACCTCTCTTCATTTTTACTGTAGGTAAGGTAAAATTGAGCTGGAGGCAGCTCTCATGGTCCCAGGGATAGCAGCTCCCTTTGTCACAACAGGGACTTGTACCAACAACCAATACAGCATCTGTGTTATTGATTAATAGGGATGACATCCCTCATGGGGTGAGGGGACAACAGGTTATTTGAATTCTCTCCTTCAAACCCTGCTCATTCTATGTGCACTTCCTGAAGCCCACGGAGCCACAAAGAACCTTGAGGTCCCACCAATAGTTTTAGGTACTACAATTACTGTTGTTTCCACTACAGTATAACAGATTCAGTTTCAAAGAAAGTACCTACCCCTTGCTGGCTCAGGTCAGTCAAATGCATGAAGCAAAGAAGGAAGGAGAGGCAGTTGTATATCACAGGTTCTGGTTCTGATTTTGGTAGGTGCTTGTCACAGTGATTTGCAGTGGGGCTGTCCTTGTGTCCCTTTCATTCTGATAATTAGCTATTCAAGGAAGACTACAGGGCACTTGCTACACAGCCCAGCCAGACCCTCAGAACATTATCTCCACAGACAGAAGATGTCTATCCACATCTGAGATACTAAAAACAGTTCTTAAAGATGTTTCTGAGATTTACAAGTTTCTTCCAGGGGCAGGGGCTCCAATCGTGAGCTGTAGTGGGTCGCCTCACCAGCAGAGGGGGCCCTGTGGTCACTTTTCCCTCTTAACTCTCAGAACTAGGTTGGTCATCACTTAGGAGTTGGAGCAGAACCAAACATCAAATGTAGTACTCAAATGGGTTTTCTGTTTTTTTATTTTTTTTTTTTTTAATGCCTCCTACTCCTCCTAGGATGATGTCAGATTTTCACCATACATAATTATTTTGCTTTGGGCAGTGTCCTCTGACCCATGCTATTGTGAATCCTAATCAAGAAATAATTCTCTGAACATGGTGCTCTCACTGTGACAGCTGCTTGTGTTTGCAAACTGCTTATTTCAAAACAATGTGCTATTCAAGTCTCCACGATCACAGGAAGCAGAGGAGGACAAGAGGAGAGAAGCAAATGTCTCACCAGTCCATTGGGGGTCAGAACTGACAAGACAGTGGTAACTATGGGTTTCTCATTCCAAAGGTCCAAACCTCACCAACCTCTCATCTGCTCTTCTATCCTTCATCTTCCCACTCATCTTCCAGTGAAAGGATAATGAGGACTAATACTCTAGGTCACAGAGAGCTTTCTGTTGTGTTAATGGAATGAACAGGTTTGGTTAATCCTGTAGCACACAGCTCAATGTACAAGCTAGGTGACTATAACTGAGATGGTCTTTAGCCACGGACCTGAATTTTCTTAACGTAAAGTTAACTGATCCATCAAAATACATGACTGTTCTGTCCTTGTCCTGGCTATTATCTTTGAATTCTCTTCAACATCACCCCATACCACAATAACATCTGTTTGGATAGCTTGGCTCCTACAGTCATTTACATTTCTCTTAAACACTTCCACGGCATTATCTCATTGGAATCTCATAATACAAAGGTGGAGGTAAGCAGAGAAGATATTAATGAGCTTTGCCCATTTCCCCAGGCAAAAGCAGTTGGTCTGTGCTGCAGTCTCTGGCTGGGCACAAATCACGAGCCACCACACAGCTTGTAGATTCAAACAGCAATTCTTTATTCCCGATCTCACACCGGCCGTCTACAAACACGTTCTGGGGAAATCCATGTTCTCTCCCAAATCCACACTCCACTGGGCTTCTGTCTCCCAAATATATTGTCTGACCCTAAGAACTCAAGAGGAACTCAGGCAGCAGGATACACCCTATTCTAAACGGGGAACACCCTAATCTCCTATTATGCTAAACCGGGGACACCCTAAACACGGATCCGCCCTGGTCCTTGAGCAAGGTCACCTTTCAGGAGTCCTTCCACTAGACAGCATGGGAGTACGCTGGCAAGGAAATTGTCATACCTACTTGGCTGATGGCTCCCAGCAGGTCTGTTCTGTGTTCCCATATTTTGGATATCCCATTATCATAAATACTTTTCCTGTGATTACTCCTTTGCAAAATTCTACCATGTGTTCCCCTAAGGCAGGGACCAGATCTATCTTTACAGCTAAGCTTCTCAGAGCTTTGCAACGTTCTTGACATACAATGAGTACTTATTAAAAGTTTGTCCATTTGAAATACTATACCTATTTGACAGGTAAGATAATCTAGGCACAGTATAGGGCTAAATACTACAACATGATACATCCACTGCTTGAAGTGAGTACTGGAAGGAACAGCATCTGTATGGTCAAGTGGAGGAACAGGAAAGAAAAACAAGCATTCCATTCTAACTCTAGAAAAAGCATCCTGATAAATGCAAAAGGAAGATGCAAACATAAAATAGCAAAACATGATCTAGAGGCCTAGATCTCAGGCAGTAACTGGTAGGGTCGCTGGGTTTAACTTCTTCACCATAAGCATGAATTTCATAAGCAGGTTGGAGGATAAGATCTATAATGGCTCATTGAGCTCTAACATTGTATGGCCTCATCAGTTTGCTCTCTGGAAACTCTACATACACACTTACATAGACATACTATACACATGCCAACACACACTAGATGAAGAAAACAACAGGCCATATGGGCAAAGAGAATCAAGGTCAACAGAGCCATCCAGACACCTCTAAGGGGGGAAAAAAATCTAAGAAAGGGAGAACTTGGAGAGCAGAAGAGTTGGGAAGGTCCAAGATTCTAGAATCAAGACTAAGGTTAAGATTTTTGTAGTTGGAAGTAATTGAAGGGGAGATGTCAATGAATTGAGTGGAGAGTGCACAAACTGTGTTTATTTGTGTTTATTCAGAGGACGATAATACAGGGAAGCAGGACAACTGCTTTTCCCATGGTCAATGTCTGTTCATGAAAGGAAGGTTTGTGCTTGAAAAAGAAAACAAAAGTGGCGGTGGGGGCTATGTCCCTTCAGCCCAGTGTCATTTCCTTTCTCATCTGAACTACACTCCCACTTCATTTATTTTTGCTGTTGAACTCCAAAATCCAAATTAGGTTCACCCTATTGGATGGTCTCTTAACATTCTGAACTTACTTGCAAAAATCTTAATTATGCATGAATGAGGGTTATTATTTGTCTATTGCCTTTCTCTTCTACAAGGTTGAAAGGTCTTTGGGAGCAAAACTTTTTATCTCTTTTGCTCACTGATGAATCCCCTGAACCTAGTATATAATAAATGTTCCAGTAAATACCCAATAAACTATTAAAGAGAATTGACAGAATTTAGAAAGTGGGTCTCTATGATAGCAGGGCCACCTTCCAGGTCCCAGTTGCTGTGACTGCCTCAGCAGTTTACCCAAAGTCAAGCAAGGACATAAGCAACAGGTGCAAACTCAGCCCAGGCTGGAAATCTGGACCTCAGCTGGTAGGAGTCATAGAGGGTGAGAATGTCCTATTTCTGTTTGAGAAATATAACCATGAAGTTTCATCAGCCGACCCTGCCTTTGGTGTGTGATACCACAATCCCCTCCCCATTTCCTCTCAGTCAAAACGGAAAATGCATTTCTTTCCAAACAAACTTATTCTGGTGAACCTCCCCAAACACATCCGTGCAGGCACCGTGCCTCCTACTCAAGTCTCCTAATGAATGACTGTGTTAGTGCAAATTCACACCCATGTCCCCACCAGCAATTGGCTGTGGCTAGTTCTGTTTTTGCAGAGCTGAAGCAACTGAGTCTCAGAAAGGATAGGTGACCTGGTGAAGGTCACACAGCCAAAAACCCATACAAGGGCTCTTTACCATGACACCAGATAATGCTGAGGTGCTTGCCATTCACCGGCTGGATGCTTCCCTGCATGATCCCTGTTAATCCTCTCACCAGTCCTATGAGACAGGCAGTCACCAATCCCAGTTTAGAGTAGGACCCAAGTCACAGATTGGTTATACAACTAGCTCAATGTCAGCCAGCTTGAAATCACAGATCTGCATTCTAATTCAGAGCCAATCTGACTCTATATCCTAAACTCTTTCCCTGACATACTCATCACATGGCTACTGGGGCAATTTCAATTTTCTTCTCCCAGAGTCTTATTTACCCAAAGATAAATGGGGCCGCTGGATGGAGAGCTGGTCCATGATCCATGAGAGATTCTCACCCACAGGGGCCCATCTTCAGAAAAACCACAAATGCAGGCCCTATCATCCCAGACACACCCTTCTACTTTTCTAGATGCACCTTCTTCTTTCCCCCGTCCACAGCAGAGCCTGGAGCCTCTGCTTTCCCACAGCACCCCGACCCAGTTTTCCCTCCTAGAACCCAAACTCTCCTCCTCCCAGTCATTTTGCCACTGAACTTGAGCTCAGCTCTTTTTCCACAGGGGCAGTGAATCTGATAAGCACAATGACTGAGACTAGCATAGCACCCACCACATACATACACAGGGCATTCCTCTAAAGTTCCAGCACATCTTATTCTAGCCAAGGTTGAACGGACCAGTCCATCGATTCTGGAACATGAGCTGTGTTTAAATGCAGAGAGACCAACTGTCACAGCTGCTCTAGCCCAGCATTTTTGTTTCCTGAGAAGTGACAGAGTTTCATAGCCCAGGGAACCTCCTCATTCAGGGCTCATGTAGCTGCACTTAAATAAGAGAAACTCAGATGTGTATCAGATGTGTAGGTGTGGATGTTCAGGGCCTGACACATGCAAAGCACATGCTATATCACTGAGGTACATCCCAGACCTGGATGTTCACCTCCTGATCTCTCCCAGCCCCACCCTATAAAACTGGAAGCCTGGGAATAGCTAATGCCTGTTGAGCATCTACCATGAGCCTTATCCACCTTTTGCCATTTGATCCTTAAAATCAACCTATGAGGTAGCTTACATTACCCCAAATTTACAGATAAAAAACATGAGATCCAGACAGATTAAATAACTTCCTGCAAGATGATATAAAGGATCTGGGGGACCGTGAGTTTGTCACTATAGTAGTCTGCCTTGCACATTCTCTCTGAAATACTTAAGATTTTGCAAAGCAAAACCCTGCTCTTACCTTACCCAATCACACAATACTGGCTAGAAGATCAACTAGGGAGCCATTGATATTCAGTAGATAACAGAGACTGCATATGATGTACAAGCAAACATTTGTATTCTAATCTGCAATCAGAGTTCTGCTCCCAGCTCTGAGAGTTCTTGCTGTATAATTGTGCCCACAAATCCACTTTGATTTGCTGTTGTGCTTATTTATTCTTTGCATTAGAATTGCTTAGGCTCATCGGACCAACGAAACTTATAAATGGCAAATTAAACAAGAGGTGGACGTGCTAGCACGCAGGGCCATATTGATCCAGTTGGGAGGACACAGAGCACAAAACAGGTCTTTTAATGTATGGCCAAACTTTCCAAAACTATTGAAAATTTTCTCCAAGGCCTTTTAATAATCACACATCTACTCAGGCTTTGGAATTGCCTAACCTTTAAGTGGTGAAATCACAGCATGTTATTTTAATCTCTTTATAATAGACTAGAGTTCAATTCAAATAAACATGTCTTCTGAGTGCTCATGGTAGGAGGCAGAAAAGGTTGGGAGGTAGTTCTCACAGACATATGGATCCCTCATAAAGCCTGTACCACATCCTCCATCTAAAACCACATTGACTTCTGGGCCTGTTGCTCTTCTCTGTAAAACAGGGCTTCCAGAGGACAGCAGCAATAGCAGCAGACCCTGAAAAATGGTTAAAAAAGCAATTTCTTAGGTTTTTGCTCAGAACAACTCCTGTATCTATACTATTTAAAACACTGGCTCACCTACCAGTATCCACCTAATAAAACTTTGCTGTGTATTGAGTACATAACACAGGGAGAGGGTGTTATGGAGAACCTGGTGGAACTTGGACACCATCCACTTCACACTTGCCTGGGGATGGCTTCTGTTCCCCAACACAGTGGTTCTAACACAAACATGGGTCCAAATCATCTTAAACACAGATTTCTGAGCTCTGCATCCAGAGTTCTGATTCAGCAGCTCTGACTATGGTTCAGGGACAAGAAGGTTCCGTTTAATCAGTTCCCAGATGATACAGATGCTTTTAGTGCAGGAACCTCACTTAGAAAATTTGTGCCCAACAGGTAAGACTCACCTATTTCTTCTTTCAGCCTCTCTTTCTACCCTATTTATACCAATAGTATTTCTAAAGTCTTCAACCTTTTCAACACATGGGTCAAAATATTGCCAAAGGGCTGGTCAAAAAAAAAACAGAACAAGAATGAATTCATTTCTCTTTAAAGAATCAGGGAGGACTCCACCTTAATCAAACAGCAGTTACTTTCCTTATTCAGGAAACAAAAGGAAGGATACCACAGTGGTCAGGAGTTTGTGGTACATTGTTTCCGCCAAGCAGGTGGATTAGAATGTTTGGTTCCCTTTTGGAAGATAGCTCCAAAGTCTCTTGCAACCTTTGAAGTTTGCCCAGCCACGAGATGGCAGCACTTCGTCAGTATTTAGGTAAATGCAATGCTGGCCCCTGGATCCTCTTCCTCTGAGGGTAATATCCACAATAGGACAATAAATAATGGATGGTGAATTTGATGGAACTAAAATAGGCTGATTTTCCTCCTGGGAAACCTGGCATTGAAGAAATTCTTCATCCAGCAAATGCAGACCCTGGAACAATGACCCGAGACAGAGTTGCATGCATTCCATTCAGTCTCTAAAGACAAGAGTCAAAATTTCCCACACTTAAACTAAACTCAGGGCCAACTGGTCATGTGCTACTGAGGAAACAATGGGGCAGAAAAATAAATCTGTGAACCCCAAAACATCTGGGAGAGGTGGCCATCTCACAAGGCCACTGATGGTGACCTACAAATAAATATGTACTAAAAGACCATTAAAAATTTTAAATCCTTGGCAAAATGGAAAATCATCTCAAAATACATTGTCTGATGGTCAGCCAAAACATGGTGTATTATAAATAACAAGCATAATTTTTCCATGTTAAAAATGAGGATTAATGATTTGTGAGCTATAAGATTAATGAGCAATAAGCATGTATCAGAATGTAGCCACAGTAAAACTGTTCAAAGTGCAAAGCTCTTCTCTTGGTACAACCTCCCCTTACTGGGAGGCTTGATCTGAATTTACATAGGTAAAAGTACACTGGGCTTCACCAGTATACTTTCCAACTAAATGTCTCTGAAAGTTCTTGTGATTTCCATCATTCTAATTAAAATGTGTTTAGCAGCTTGATTATCTGTATAGTTGCTTCCATTTTCCTTGGCCTTGTAGCGAGCATCTTTAAACTTTGTGAGGCCCTTTCCTTCATCTACTGTTCACCAGATCAGCTGTTTCCAAATTCAGCTAATCATCAGAATCACCTGCAGGCATTTGTTGTAGTCTCGCTTTTAAAGCATAGATGCCATGCTTCACTCCAGCCTACTGATTTCAAACCTTTGGGTCAAAGTAGAAAAGCTGGAAAGTAGTGTTGATTTCTAACCTACAGAGTAGTCCTGCAGAATCGGCAGGGGATTGGTTCCAGAACCCCCATTGGCTGCTTAAAATTGAGAATGCTTAAGTTCTTTACATTTGCATAGTGCCTACCCACATCCTCCTGTATACTTCAAGTCAGATTACTTATAAGACCTATTGCAATGTAAATGCTGCAGACATAGTTGCTATACTGTTGCTTAGGGAATAAGGACAGAAAAAAAGTCTACTAAATAGACATACATTTTTAAATAGTACAGTGCAACTTAAAATATATATATATATTTTCTATCTAAGGTTGTTTGAATCTACAGATACAGAACTTCCCATGCAGAGGGATGAGTATACATAGTAATTCAACTGAGGGGTGCCTGATGAGGTTTTGAAATGACTATTCCAAGAACACCACTTCTCAGACCCCAGAGCACTTTCTCCCACCTTCAGAATATCCTGTGGGACCTCTGGGGAGAAAACAGTAAATGTCTCTAGGACCCACGTTACAGGGGAGAGACAGAAAGAGACTTACCTAGAACCTGAGAGTCTCACACAGGGAAATTCAAATTTGAGTCCTCTATGTCTATCCATCCTGTTCTACCTTAGAACTTCTCTCTTTCTGTGACCTTGTGGCCTTATGTTTACCAGGATGTGTATGGTTTCGCCTGGTATACAAAAGCCAAGAAACGCTACAGCCAGTCTGACCCTTGTGGAGGCCTTGTAATCCATCCCAGAATCCTGGCAAAGCACCACGGAAAGGAAATGAGTGAAAACAAAGACATATGAACAAAGGGTCAAGTTGCCAGAACTCTTTGAACAAGAGAATCAAAGACTCTGGGAGGGGTTAATCACCTCTGCGAGGGCACTGGGGGCCATCTAAGCAGGGCCCTGGGGCAGCTGGTGGGGACAGCAAAGCAACCCCTTCACTAGCCCTCACACCCACACGGAACATCTGTTCACACCCATGGAAGTGCAGGGAGCTTTTGTTTTTATTAAGTAAAGGAGGAGGAAGGCATTTGGTTGGGGGTGGGCCTGGGAAAGGCAAGGAAATCTCAGGGCTTGCCTTGGTCACTTTCCCCCAACCCGCCTGGGGGTTTGAGTCTCTGAGTGTAAGTGTGGTGGTCAAACTTTGGCCACCTGGCTTTCATGGAAGGTTTTAGCAACGCAGAGCTGTTCCTGGGACCTGGTGGCACAAAGCTGGGAAGGGGTTCTATTTTATTCAGGGTTCAGAGAGGCAGAGCTACTGTGACATGGAGGAGGGATTATTTATTGCAAAGGTTAGACTTTATGCATTTGTCGGGGGTGATAAAGAATTCGGTGCAGCCTGTAGCCTCTGGTCTACTGGTAAACCATAAGTCAGCTTGACCAACAGTCAGGAAGGAAAGGTAGGCAGGGACAAGAGCAAGGATAAACTGAGATCCCCAAGGAGGCGGTGGGACCTGCATCTGTCTCTCATCCAACCTCGATGTCCTGGCCGTTGTGCAGATGTCAGTCTTTTTACCACAGAGATGCTCAGGCACCTGGTCAAGAACTCAGAGAAGCTGCAGATCTGGCAGGAACCATCAAATGTGGCCACACTGACCACCAGTGTGAGAAAACATGATTCCACCTTCCAAAAACGCTTTTAAAAAATGTCTCTTGCAAGCAACAGTAGCTTGGACCTATAATGAAATGGGAATCCTGTAAAGGGAGGTTCTCACTTAACTAACCCGGTGCAATTCTGCACCCAACATTTCATTCCTCTTGGCACGACTCTGCCAGTGGTGACTTTGAACAGGAAAATCGAGGCAGCTTCCTGGGCAGTGTATGTCAAAAAGAAGAACAGATTGTTCTGTGAGCATAGATATGAGACCCCACTGGGGACTTTCTCAAATACTTCAGTCAACTAACTAGTAATTTGCACATAAATGGAGTTGTGATTTCATTCTGTATGAGGGATAGGGATGCCTGGACAAGCTGGTGACACAAGTCAGTGACATATAATGAGAACACAGAAAAGGAATCTGAAAGTCAGATTCTCCCCTCCTCACATTTTCTCTCCTATCCATGACCATCCTATATCTCTGTCATGTCAAGCCACTCTCGGGTCTGTGCACACACCACTTACACATCACATGCTTTGGAAACTTTGCATTTGTTTCAACGTGTGGAGAACTCTCCACTCCTCCTGCCCTTCCTCAGTCCTCCCTTCCTTGAATAACATCTACTCAGGTCAGCCATCCTCTTGGTTCTGATCACTAGGTACCCTCTGCATGCACTGTCTATTGGTAGCACCCTGAATTTATCTCTTCAAAGGCATCTATCACCCTATTTTAAGTAGTTTTATTGAAGTAAAACTAACCTACAATAATCTGCATATGTTTAACAATTTGGTAAATTTTGAAATAGGTATGTACCCTTGAAACATCAGCATCATCAAGATAGTAAACAAATTCGTCACTCCTAAAAGTTTCTATATGAGTCTTGTAATTCTCTTCCTTGAACTCCTCTGGGCATTCGTTAATCTCTTTGCCGTCATTCTAGGTGAGTTCTCGTTTTCTAGACTTTAACTGAGTAGAATCATATAACACATACTCCTTTTGACATCTTCATTCATACTCAGTATAGTTATTTTGATATTCATCCATGTTGGGTGTGTGTCAGTAGTTCAATCTCTTTTGTCATTACTGAGTACTATTTCATTGCATGGACATTCCCCATTTGATGTATCTATTCCAAATGTGGGTGCACATTTGAGTTGTTTTCAGTTTGGGGCTATTATAAATAAAGCATCTATGAATATTCATGTATAAGTCTCCTTATAGGCAAATATTTGCTTTTCTCTTGGGTATTTTCCTAGGAGTAAAAGACTGGGTATTATAGAAATATATTCAGTTTTTAAGAAACTGCTAAACTGTTTTCTAAAGGGGTTATACCACTTTACATTTCCATCAGCAGTTCTTTAAAGTTCCAGTTTCTCCATATTTTATGCAACTCTTGATATGGTCTTTCTTTTTTTTTTTTTGCACTGGGAGTTGAACCCAGGGGTGGTGCACTACTCCTATGCTACATTCCCAGTCTCCTTTTATTTTTTTTATTTTGAGACAGAGTTTCCCTAAACTGTTGAGGCTAACCTTAAACTTATTGATCCTCCTGCCTCAGCCTCCAGAGTTGCTGGGATTACAGGTTTTCACCACTGTACCTAGTTTGGTTGATCTTTTGAATGTGTGAACCATTTTAATAGGTTGTAGTTTTAATTTGCATTTTGCTAATGGTTTGCAAAGCATTGTTTCATATGTTTGTTATCTTTACATCTTCTTTGGTGAAATGTCCTCTTCTAGTTTTCTGCCTGTTTTTGGATGGCATACTTTGCTTTTTATTATTAACTCTTGAATATTCTTTATATACTTTTGACACAAGGCTTTAAGTGATATATAATTTCCTAACTTTTCTCTAAATCTGTGGTTTGTCTTTTCCTTCTCTTACTGGTATCCTTTGAAAAACAAAAGTTTTTCAATTTTGATGAAACCCAATTCATCAACATTTTCTTTTTTTGGGGGGGGGGATGGGGGTGGGAAAGGAGAACCAAGGATTGAACCCATGGGCACTTAACCACTGAGTCACATCCAGAGCCCTTTTTTGTGTTTTTTTTTTTTTTTTTTTTGAGACAGGGTCTTGCTAAGCTGCTTAGGGCCTCGATAAGTTGCTGAGGCTGGATTTGAGCTTGCAATCCTCCTGCCTCTTAAAATGCTGGAATAAGGGAAAAAAAAAAAAAAAAAATCTCCTAACAGGATCTCTCTGTAGGCAGAAGTCAAAAGAAATTTCACCAGAGAAGCTCTTCAAGCAAATGTCACCACAGGTCTGCTACTTTCCCCGCCGCCCCCCCCCCGCCCCAGGAAAGATGTTTTAAGAAAGAGATAAGACATCTCCTCCATAGAAGAGAACTACAGCTCGTTGGCTTCGTCCAGTGGTCTCATGCTCTGCTGCTGACTACCCCAAGGTCTTCCACAGAGAACCAGGCCAATGGTGATGCTGGCTTTTTCCAGTTGATAGCAGTGGATATTCCATTTAAATATTGTAGAGATGTTGAATTCAATAAAAAATGAGCAGTGGGAACATATTCACAGGTGTTTGTCTTGGGGCATTGTGAAACTTTCATTTTCACAATAAAAGACTCTGAGGATAAATTACAGTTCTAGGAATAAGGAAGACTAAGATGACAATCAGTGACAGCACCACAAGTTCTTGTTTCCAAAACCAAGAGTTGATGATAAAATATAATACAAATTATTCCAAACATGTGGTTAGGCTCACAAAGAAATAAAAGGAAATTTTCAAGTGCCAAAGAAAAGAATTAAATCAGAGTGCTAGCTCAGAAGCAGATAATGCTGTGATCACCAGAGGATACCAACACAATGGCTTGATTTTTAAGACTGTAAGAGACAAGATGTTAGATCCATGCAGAATGAATAGTTGGAATTGAGAGCTCTCAAATAGGAACTCTCAAAAACGTATCTCTTCTCTGCAAAGACAAATTAGAACAAAATTAAAGACGTCATCTCATCGGTCTCTGCCTGAGTTCTACACAAGTAAAAATTGCTCATTTGGGAATGAGAAACCCCAGACAAATAGATCCACATTTTCTGGAAATCCTGAATTGATAAAGTAACATAAAAACTGGTTCTGGACCAATGATAACTCTGAGGCTCCTAGAGAGAACAAAACTCTTAATGTCAGAAGAAACTCATAAAGGAAAAATATTCACCTAAGTTCACAGCTAAAACTTCCAAAACCCACAAAGAGAATTCTACCAAAGACAAAAGGTAAAGGACAATATAAAGTTAAGATAAGACTTTCAAGAAATTGAAGTAATAGAATTATAATCTGAAACAATTTAAAGAAAAACAGTAGGTAGCACTTATAATAATTAAATATCTAATAAATAAAAAGAAAACCTTAAGAAAGAACAACAGGCAGCCTGCAGAAGTTTTGAAGAACATGATTAACCAGCTTGATCTAATATGCACAGATAAATCCCTGCACCTAACAATGAGGGAAACACAGCATCAGGACTCAGCGAAGTCCAGACATTGAATATCACATAACTATACTCTGATCTTAATGGAACACAATTTAAAACCTACAACAATAAAAAAATTAACACTTTAAACTCCTATATGTTTGGAAATAATCTATGGGTCAAAAAAAGAATTTTAATCTGGGTGTGGTGCCACATGCCTTTAATCCCAGTGGCTCAGGAGGCTGAGACAGGAGGATTTCAAGTTCAAAGCCAGCCTCAGCAAGTTAGCAAGGCCCTAAGCAACTCCGTGAGACTCTGCCTCTAAAGTGAAAGAAAGAAATTTTAATGAATATCAGAACACGTTTTGCGTGGAAAGAAAATGAAAATACGATATAACAAACTGTAGGCAATGCAGCCCAGGCAGCACTCACAGGGAATGTTATAGAACACATATATAACTTAGAATGACAGTCCAGTAAGCTAAGCCTCTGATTCAAAAATCTGGGAAAATAAGAACAAAGAAATCCCGTCCAATCAAAAATTGGGGATGAAAAAAACTAGAAGAAAAGATCTCAAACAATTTCACTATAAAGAAGTGATAAGTGTTTAAGGAGGCATGTTTAACCTGACTTAAATTGCATACACATATCAAAACATCACACTGAATCCCGTCAATATCTACAACTTTCCTGGTTTCACATAGCAGTTAAAACTTAAATTTAAGTTTAAAAAAAGAAAAAAAAGTTGAATAATAAAGTATAAAGATCAGTAGAGAAATAAATGAAATAGGAAAGAAAAGAAATAGAAAAATCAATGAAATCAAAAGTAATTATTTTAAAAATGACTAATTGACCAATCTCTGACAAGATTAATAACAGTGGTCTATTTTAAAATTGTACACACATGCACATTCACAACCACCAATTAAGAGACATAAAAAGGAAACTAGTTACAAATGCAGGGGAGATTTTCAGAAGTGATGTGAAAATAACAATATAATGAACATTTAGATTAAAGGTACAATATTCTAATCTAGAAAAATACAATTTATCAAAACAGTTCCAAGAAGATAAGACAAAATCTGTATAGATCTCTCATCATTTTTTTAAAAAAAACTGAATCAATTAAATGTATTCACACTCAGACATACAGACACACATGTGCAAGAGTATACCCACCAAAAAACCCAACCTCAAATGATTCTATGGGTAAAGTCTACCAAACAATGAAGGAACAGATATTTTCAATCTGATTCAAATTGTTTCCAAGCACCGAAAAAGAGGAAATGCCTCTCACTCATTTCATGAGAGCAACATGTCCTTGATACCAAAACCAGAGAGGACATTGTGAGAATGCAAAACCATAAGCCAATCTCACATACACAGGCGCACGAAAAAAACGACTGTAAACTGCTTGCAAAATAAATTGAGCAATGTACAAAAAAACCCTTGACTTATACGTTTTGGCCTAAAAAGGTCTAATGTTTAAAAATCTAATTGTATGATCTGCACAATAATAAATAAGGAAAGGAAAACTTATAGAAGCAAACAAGGCATATAATAAAATTAAATTTCCATTCTTGGGGAAAATTCTTCTTTCTCCTTTCTAGCTTTCTTGAAATATGATTAACAAATTTGCATCTATTTAAGGTGTACAACATGATGTTTTGAGATGCATATAAATTATGAAATGCCCACCACAATCGAGATAATTAAAATATCCATCATCATCTCACAGTCACCGCATATTTCAGTTTATGTGGAGAACAATTAAGATCTCTTAGCAAACCAAGTGTATGGTATAGCATTTATTGATATATCTGTGTTAAGTGTGAGTGTACATGTGTAGGTGTGAGTGTGTATGGGTGTGCAATATGTTGTGGGTATGTGAGTGTAAGTGTGTATGTGTGTCTGATATGTGTCTAACTAGGGGTGTATTGTGTGATTGTGAGATCACATGTGAGTATGTGTGAGAGTATGAGTGTATATGTATATGAGTATGTATATGTGTATGAGTGTATATATGTGTGAGCATGTGTGTATGTGTGCATGTTTTGTGTATGTGTGAGTGTGTGTGTGCATATGAGTGTGCATGTGTATGTCTGTGAATATATTTGTGAGTGTGCATGTGTTTGTGAGTGCCTATATATGTGTGAGCATGAGAATGTACATGTGTGTAAGTGTGTGGGAGTGTATGAATGTGGGTGTGGGTGTGTTTGCATGTGTGAAATGTGTGTGGGGGTGTAAGTGTGCATGTGTGTGTCTGAGTATATGAATGTTGTGTGTAGTTGTATGAGTGTGTATGTTTTTTAGTGTTTGTGTGTATGCATGGGTATGTACTTGTATGTGTGTGTTAGTGTCTATGTGTGAGTGTGTGTTTAGGTATGTGTTTAGGTGTGTATGTACATGTATGTGCATGTATGTGTATGTGCATGGGTATGTATGTGTGTGTGAATTTGGGTGTATGAGTGTGTGTGCATAAGATTATGTCTGTGTGTGTGCATGTGTATGTGCATTACCTTGTGTTTGTGTGCTTATGTGTATGGGTGCTTGTATGTATGGGTGTGTGTACATTTGTGCATGTGTTTGTGTGTTTGTGAGTGTGTTTTTGTGTGCATTGTGTGTGTGCATGTAGTTTGGTTTGTGTTGTGTGGGTTTGTGTGCACATTAGCATGGGTATGGGTGTGAATGGGTGTGAATGTGTGTGCACATGTGAGCATTTGTGCGCATGTGTGTTCATGTGTTTTGGTGTGTATGTGTATGTGGGCAAGCACATCTTTTGTGCATGTATTTGTGTGTTTGTGCATATGCACACATGCATGCAAATGTGTCTGTGTGTTTGTGCATGTGCTTCTCTGTGTGTGCTTGCTTGTTTGTGAGTCTGTTAGTGTGTGAGTGTATGTGTGTGAATGAGTGTATATGTGCATGTTGTGTGTATTTGTGTGTGATTTTTATGTGTATGTATGTTTGAGTGCATGCTTGTGTGTGTGCTTGTGTGTTTGTGTGTGCATGTTGGAGTGTGTGCTTCTCTGCTTGTGTCATGTTCACAAGTGTGCATGGGTTTGTGTGTGCATGCACATGTGTTTTGTTTTTGTATGTGTGTGTTAGACACACTAACACATTCACAGAGACATGCACACACATGCACAAACATGCACAAATGCACACAAACAGACTGGCAATACATATGAACACAAAAACACACACATACACACACAAACTCATGCACAAACACAAATAAGCACACACACAAACACACACAGAAATATACACACAAACAGGCACACAAAACTACACACTAACATGCATACACATATATAAATGCACACACACACATGCAAACACATACATGCACACAGTCAAGGACATGCACACAAATACACATACAAACACAAATGCTCATGTATATACAACACACACATGAACACACAAACATGCACACCAACACACACAAACACACGCACACATATACAGACACACATGCACACATAAACTCAAACACAAAAACAAGAACACACACAAACATGTGTGCATGTTTGGGCATACAAACATGAACACACAAATATTAAAATACATTCACAGGCACACACAATTATTAAAATACACGCACAGGCACACACTTATGCAAGCATACCTATGAGTATGTATGAGTGTGAAAGTGTATGAGTGGTTGTATTGTGTATCTATGAGTATGCGTGAGTGTGAGTGTGTATGTGTATACATGTAAAAGTATGAGTCTGTATGTGTGTCTGTGAGTGTACGTGTTTGTGTATTTGTGTTTCATGTGTTTCGGGGTGTGTGAGTGGGCATGTATGTGAATGAGTGTGAGTATATATTTGTGTTTGTGATACTGAGTCTGTGTGCATGTGTATGCATGCATTTATTTGTTTTGTGTGAATATACATGTGTGTGCACGTGTGCTATTTATGTGAATGTGAGTGCACATGTGTGTATGTGTATATGTGTATGTGTGTGCATGTGGTGAATAAGTAAATGTGTTTCAGAGTGTGTGTGCATATTATGTTTTTAGTGTGTGAATGTGCATGTGTCAATTGTATGTTTGTATGAGTTTGTGTGAGGGTCTGTATGTTTATGTATTTGTGTACATGTGTGTGCTTGTGTATGTGTGCATGTGTGTTACATGTGTGCTTGTGTTTGTGTGTGTACCTGTTTGTGTTATGTGTGTTTGTTTGCACATGTGTGCATGCACGTGTTTGTGTGTATTTTGTGCATTTTTGTGTGCATGTTTTCTGCTTTTGTGATTGTTTTTGTGTTGCACATATTTGTGTTTGTGCATGTTTGTTTTGTGTGTTTGTATGCATGTTTGTGTGTGAACTTCTGTGTGTTGTGCATGTGCATTGCATGTGTGTTTTCTTGTGTGTGTGTGTATGAATATGTGTGTGTTTGTGCTTGTGTGTTCATGTGTGTGCATTTGAGCAAACTCAAAAACATGCACAAAGCATGCACACACAGGCACAATCATGAGCACACATGCACAAAAATATGCTCAGCCAATGAACATGCACACACATAAAAACACATGCAATACACACAGTAACAAACCCACATACATGCACACAAACACCTACACACATGAAAATGAAAACAGACACACAAACACACATGTGCACACATGCACACACACAAACACAGAACCACAAACACATGCACAAACTCACATGCACACACAAAGATAGCCACAAACTCACAAACATGCATGTCACATGCATGCACATGCACACACAAACACAAAGATAGGAACAGAAAAATAAACACAAATTCACACACAAATACACCCACAGGGCTGGGGCTGGGCCTGTAGCTCAGTGCAGAGTGCTTGCCTAGCCATGTGTGAGGCACTGGATTCAATCCTTAACACTACATAAAAATAAACAAATAAAATAAAGGCATCATGTCCATCTACAACCCCCCTAAAAATTTTTAAAAACATCCACAAATATGCACTATCATAAGCACACATGTGCACACACCCAAACACACACTCATACAAACTCCTATGTAACACATGCACACATCAATACACTCACAAAGACACACACGATCTCATGTACACATGCACATAAACACACATGCAAAAATGCACATGCAACGAACTCACACAAACACAGGAACACAAATGTTCATACATGAAAGCTTACACATAAACACACATGCACAAACATGCACATACACTTCCACACAATCACATTCACACAAACAAAAATACACACTCACACATACTGTAATACATGCATGCTCACATATATACACTCTCACACACATGTACACACACTACCACAGACCCATACACACATAACACATTCAAAACACACTCACACATAAACCTACACACTCAAACACACATGCATACTCACATATACACACATCAAAAACACACATTATACACTCACACACGTATACTGACACATACATGCACAACAAACATGCACATTCATACACACTTACACAAACATAAGCACACACAAACACACACACTGACACACAGATACATACACACACATTCAAACACAGTCTGTTTATATATGTATATATTTATGTATGTGTGAACGTGTGTTTGAGTGTGTTTTTTTGCATGTGTGAGTGTATGTGTGGGGGCATGTGTGAGAATGTGTGTTTCTGTGTGAGTGTGCATGTGTGTATGAGTATGTGTATCTGAAATGGGCCATCTCATCTCTGTTATTTATAATGCAATCAAATGTGTCTTAAGAGAAATGTCATTTCTTCATTGATCCGTATCTAAGGAATAATTTATTTTAAAAGTTTTAAACAGGTTCTTACTCTCACACCCTCTTACTGCTGTTTTGTTTGCTATTCCTATAGGCTCCTAGGTATCAATTCTAGAACCTTCCAGTATTCTTGCCATAAAAATGGCTAACTATGAATGTTGGCTGTAATGTGTTTCAAACCACATTCATGAGTATATGGCATTCCCACTTATCACCAGATCTCATGACTTTTCATAAAAAGAGCCTCCAAACTAATGGCAGATATCCCTACCAGCACACAGCACTGGACCCACAGCTTTGAAGAGTAAAGTGTTTCAAAAACCAGTTTAAAATTTAAAAAATGTATTCAACTTCACAGCGAGCAGTCCCTACAGCCCGGTGTGCCTCAGTCTCTCCTGTTGATCCTTAGGAGATGAGTTCACAATAGCTTTAAGTGGGTCTAAGGAAGAAACTGCACCTATTTCACAATTTTGCTGAGGCCTGCCTGGCAGAAACCACACAGCTGAAGGCTGATGCGAAAAAAACAGGTACGTTACACAAACCAAGATGGAAAAGATGAATCAAAGCAAGCTTTTATTTGTATGCTTGTTTGGAGATCTAACATTTCCTTCATAACTGAAAAACAGCAGTCACACTATGTGTGGGAGGCGTTGTCAACCAAGCCTTCCTAATACTCCCAGCACAAGCACAGAACTTGACTTTGGCTGTGAATATGGCTCAGCTAGTCGACACTGCCTTTCTCACTTTATGCTTGCCTCTTGTCCCGAAATCCTCAGCTTAAGTTCCATGCGCTGGCTTGCCCAGGAAGCTCATTGGTCCACCACTGAGAATGGTTTTCAGCTGTGCACACCTCTGTCAAAACACACCCAGGTGGGCTGGGGATGTGGCTCAAGCGGTAGCACGTTCGCCTGACATGCGTGCGGCCCGGGTTCGATCCTCAGCACCACATGCAAACAAAAATGTTGTGTCCGCCGAAAACTAAAAAATAAATATTGAAAATTCTCTCTCTCTCTCTCTCTCTCTCTCTTTAAAAAAAAAAAAAAAAAAAAACACCCAGGTGCCACAGCTTTCCCACTCCAGGCAAATTACATGCACACTTCATCTGCTCTTGTCTACAAAACATTTCTGGCAAACTTCCCACCTGTTTTAGTCCACTTTGATTTACCATAAGAGAATAACTGAGGCTAAGTAACTTTATAAAGAAAAGGCATTTATTTAGCTTATTATTCTGGAGATTCAAGGAAATGCATCTGGTGATTGCCTTCTTACCGGCAGAGTCCTGAAATGATGGATCACATCGCATGGAAAGAGACCAGAGAACTTGTTTGTGTGTCTAGATCCTCTGGTCTCCCTCTCCTCTCATGAAGTCACCAGTATTTAATCATGGGGGCTCACCCTGATGACCTTATCGAATCCTGATCACTTTCAAAAAGCCCCACCTCTACACAATTAAGGGATTAAGTTTCCACCCTCTTATCTCACAAATTTCAACACATGAATCCTTAGGGTGTGCACGCCAACCACATCCAAACAGTACCACCACCATTACTGTGAGGCCTTCAAGTCTTCCCTTTCTAGACTGGGCTGGGCTCCTTGTCTACTTTCCCTTTGTGCCCACATCTACCTTATTGTTAACATTTGTGGTAGTCAACTTTTCATTGCTGTGACCAAAATACCTGACAAGAACAGCTTCGAAGAGTAAAAGTTTATTTGGGGCTCGTAGTTTCAGATGTTCAGTTCACAGTCAGCCAACTCTGTTGCTCTGGGCTTAAGGTGAAACAGAACATCATGGCAGAATGGCACAGTAGAGGAAAACTGATAGGCCCATAGAAGCCATGAAGCAGAGAACAAAGATCCATAGAGAAAATATAATCCCCAAGGACATACCTCCAGTGACCTACTTCCTCCAGCCACGCCCCACCTGCCTACAGTTACCACCCAGAAATACATTTAAACTGTTAATCCATCAAATGGATTAATCTGCTGATGAGTAGAATTCTCATAGTCTAATAATTTCACCCTCAACATTCCTGCATTGTCTATCACAGGCACCTTTTAAAAGACACTTCATATCCAAGCCATAACAATACTCATTATGGTATGTTTATATGTTAGGTTTGAGCCATATCTTATTTATCTTTGTCCCTCCAACGTGTAAAATTGTGACTACCATCTAATAGGTAAAGTCAGCTTATCTCATTGCTAAAGTTCTCATTAATCAAAAGTTCAAAAAATAAAGTGAACCCTGCAAAGGCCTGGGCAAAATCCCACCTAGACTACCTGTGGAACAGGGAGACCTCTCCCCTAAAGCCATTAGCTACTGTTCTTCACTGCCAAAGTCAAGTTCACACCTCCATTTAAGCATAATAGCAAGTGAGGGAGGCCTGGGAGCACTCTAGCATCACTCTGTTGATCTGACTCTGCTTTTCTCTTTAATGCTAAAGAGCAAGGATGCCTAGTGTGAAGGGAACCAGCATCAGTTTGGAAGTGAAAGAGATTTGCTGTCCAGAGTCTCCTAACATGTTGGACTAAACAGGTCCCACTTCCTTTCTGGTCTTCAACTCATCTATTCTTAAAATGGGATAGCTACCACTTCACACCCAGTAAGATGGCTACAATAAAAAGACAGATGTTGGCAGGGTGTGGCAAATTGGAACCTTCATTCACTGCTGGTAGGAATATAAAATAGTGCAACCACTTTGGAAAATAATGACAGTTCCTCACAAAGTCAGAGTCAACATATGACTCAGAAATTCCCCTCCCAGGTATATGCCCAAGAGAAATGAAAACAAATTTAAGCAAATTTTCAGACCAAACCTTGTACACAAATGTTCATAGCAGCATTCCTTCTAATGGCCAAAAGATGGAAACAGTCCAATGTCCATCCACAGATGAACAGAAAAACAGAGTATAGTAGATCCATACAATGGAATATTGTTTAGCTCCCCAAAAAAAGTGAAGTACTGATCCATGTTATAACCGTGGATCAGTACTTCATTCCATATAACCATGGATGAACCTCGAGACCTTTATGTTCATTCAGTAAAAGAAGGAACAGGAGTGAATATTTCTTGGGTATAAGAGCTCCTTTAGGAGTTGTGACAGTGTTTGAACTATAGAGAAATGATGGTCATGCAATGTTGTAGATGTACTAAACGCCACTAAATTGTACACTTGAAATGGCTACTTTTGAATCGTGATGAATTCATCTCAAAGTTAAATAAATAACTTTCAAGACTTGACAAAAATGGTTTAGATTTTTAGTCTAGCCTGGATCACATTTTGTCTTTATACCAACAGAGTCATAAAATAAAATCCATAAATTTTTTTTTAATGTAGAAAGAGGCCCCCCAAAAGACTTCAGCAGTCCCGTTGGGAGATGTGAGATGACGGTTCCTGAAGGAGGTAGTCCACAGTGGCAGACCAGCAACAGAGGCATGGCAGAATACAGCCAACAAGAGAGAGGATACAGTGGCTACCAGCCACTTCCTGGGGGCTTCCAGAAGTCATTCCAGAGACCTCAGCTGAACTGTGGGTCCTCAAATAGCAGGTGCAAGTGAAAGCCATGGAAGGAAAAGTTACCACATTCAAAGTGGCCTTATTATACCAGCAGGCTGGAGGGGAATATAGTTAATAATAGCTATTTAATAATAACTATGAATATTTTTTTTAATGCAACCTTCTTCCTTCATTCAGCTGGACGCTGTGCTGCAAATTCAACCAGCAAAGCTGGCCTCCCAGTTTCACAGAGGTAGAACTGCAGCTGCTTAGAGAAGCAAGTGATTCGCCAAAGTCACAGCTTGGGAAGGCAGGCAGAGCCAAGGAATCACGCCCAGGCTTGTGTCTGTGGCTTTTCCCATAATACCATGTGGCCTTTCTGAAAAGGCAGTATTTTCTTGTTAAAGAGAAGCATCTGAGCTGCAACAAGCTCTGAATGTGGGGCCTTGAAGCCTGAGCTCAGCTCCTGATAACTGTCACTCTGGGCCTCCTAAAGTGAGCATGTGGGCAGCATCTGCCCTGAGCGCTACAGAAAACCTCACGGAGACAGTAAGCCCTGAAAACAATTTCATAGATGATAAAGAGAAACACAAATAGCATCAGAGAATCTGTGGTTTGGGAGCATGTTCTTCCTTGGTCTGAAATCATCACTGTTCAACTTCACTTGTGAACTGACAGCTAATCACTTTCTGATCTCATTAGCAGTTCTAGGGTTCAAGTACATAAGTGTGTCAGGGAGAGAAAGCAAGTTTAGCTTCAAAGGAAAAAGATGAGGGGGATGTTGTTCACACATTTGGCTCTTTCTTGAAAGGTCCATGCAGATCAGTGAGCTCAAGATTTGCTTGAACAAAGATAGGTAGTGGGGGTGGGTTGGACTCTGATAGAGAGGGTGGCCCCTGGGAAGCAGGTAAGGAAAGGGAGGAACACTTTTTGCCCTGATTATTTAACCAGAGGGCTTCCTTCCAGACCAACACCTTGAGACGACTTGGCTGCAGACTTTGACCTTTCAGAGCCTACGCCCAATTACCCAGTTAAATAAACAGAGCCTTGGGCATCTCTCTAGATAGCGCATTTTATCATCTTTTGGCCACGTACAGTGTTTCCAAGAAAGCTGTCCTGTTGAAAAATTGCTGGGCTGTGAGAGAAATCAGCAAAAGGTGCATATTTGTAAACAGAATCTCTAATATTCATTATTTTTCCCAGAAGGGGTAAGGCAAGTTCCACCGCCACCGGAAAAAAATGACTATGAGTGTTGTAGCTGTCACTCCAATGACAAATGTATTTTCTTTGCTGCCCAGAGCAAGTCTCTTGACACGCTCTGAAAAGTGAGGGGGATCTTAATTGCTAAGCCCCACTGGAGAAAGGACAAGCATGCTAGCGATGCACATATTTTAATGATGGGGTCTGTACCAGGAGGGGTTGGTGTAAACCCTTTCTTTGCTCACCTGCCTTTTCTCCAAGGATAGTTCCTCTGTCTCCAGGAAAAAGAGGGGGCAATTAGAAAAGAGGCGATGGGTTGCTGACCTGTGCAGAGCTGGTGAAGAACTATCCTTGGGAACTGGGACGCTGGGGGCAGCAGATTCTCATGGGAGTTTGCTATTCCAAGAATGGAGCTGGTGGGAAAGGTAGGCTGGCGAGCCCCCACAAGCATGAATAGGGCAGGATCCAAGCTGACCGTAAGACTTCTGCCTTGTTCCAATCTCCCTCCTCTTCTAACCCATCGCCTGGTGGCCTCCATTCCCCTCCTGCTTCATGTGAGCATGTCTCATCTCTGGGAGTTTGATTGCTGGGAAGGACCCCTGAAGATTATCCAGTCAGATGGAAAATACCATCTACACCTCCTCCCTCCTGTCCTGTGCCCAGTGCAGACATCATTAATTGAGCACGAGGCTCATTCTTTTTGAGTCTAAAAGCAGCTTCAAATTTTCTTTAGCTCAGCCTTCCAGAAAACCACCAACGGTGTTTGTACAACAGATGAAACCTGTTTCCCAATTTTGTTTTGTTTTGTTTGGTTTGGTACCGGGGATTGAACTCAGGGGCACTGAATCACTGAGCCACATTCCCCAGCCCTACTTTTGATTTCATTTAGAGATGGGGTCTCAACCAAGTTGTAGTGCTTCATGGTTGGTGAGGCTGGCTTTGAACTCTCGATCCTCCTACCTCAGCCTCCCAAGCTGCTGGGATTACAGGTGTGTGCCACAATGCCAAGCCTGTTTCCCAATTTTAATTTCACCTAACCTCATCTTTTATTGTTTATTTAAATACTTTTCTTTTTATTTAGAGATTGCAGATAATACTATTGCCTTTTTATTTTGTTCTCTTCCCCCCGCCCACCCCCGTCCCTGATTCTTTGTCTTAAAAACAACAATAACCAAAAGAGCTTTACTAAGAAAATCAACATGTCATGAAAATTGACCCTTTTAAAGTATACAACTGAGGGGTTTGGGGGATACTCACAAGATCATGCAAACTTGACTGCTATCCAGAACATGTCATTACCCGCCCCCGGAAAGATCCCTCAACTCCTCCGCAGTCAATCCCCACTTCTCCCTTCTCCTGAGCACGGAGCAACCACTAATGTACTTTCTATTTCTTTGCCTGTTTGGGACATTTCTTATAAAAAGAATCATGCAATATGTGACTTTTTGTGTCTCACAATTTCAGGTTGTTTTCCTTCTGATTTTAACAGAAAGTAAAGCACTTTTAAGACCCTACCAGTGCTGTGACCCCAGACATTTTGCCCACTGGGAAGCTGGCTCTGTCTTCCAGGTGATCTCCCACCCTCCTCAGAGCAACTCCAACTCTGCAGACCACCACACCCTGCTGCTGCCAATTTCTGACATCTTCCCAGAGCCCCCCAAAGTGCCCAAAGGCCGGATCCTGAGTGGGGGAACTCCTCATGCCAAGCCTGCCTAGTTCCCTGTGGTCCACTGCATGGTGCTGACCCAGCAGTTAGATCCAGTCCTCCTCAGGCTCAGCCCACCCTCTGAGCCCCATAGCTTTGATCCTAGGCCAGGCTTGTCTGTCTGGCTTCTTTCTCACTTAGAACTGTTTCCTCCAGAGGGTTTCCTTATGCAAAGAGGCTGTCCACCATCAGGGCTGAATCCTGGCTGGGCTGGGCTGGGCTGGGCAGGGTAAACACTGCACCATAAGCAATCTCTTTTGCTTCCACCATTGCCAGTGCGTTGCTCTGGAGGAGGCAGAGTCCTGGTGGGACAGCAAGTACTGAGCACAGGAAACCCACACTTATGCCTTTGTCACTTTTCCTGGCTCCTCCTCCCCAGTCTGTTCCCAGAAAACTCCTTCTGCTCCCTGAGCCTGTTCAGCTGGAGGGGTGGGAAAGGAAGACTGTCTGTCAGGCCCTCCAAAGGGACTTCCAGAAACTGGGGTGGGGAACCAGCCTTTGAGGAGAGGACCACACAACAGGGCCTTGGGGAATTCACATCTCCTGCATGTGATTAAGGGCGATGGAGGCGGAAGGGAGGGCTGAGAGCCCAGGCCTGGGCTGGGCAGCTGGGAGACTGGGAATCACAGGGGTGTTCCAAGGCCTGGGAGCCGGTGGGAGGGGGGTCACAAGGGGGCTGGATGACCACCTCTCTCTGGAACCTGCATGTCTGCCTGATCCCCCTCCCATTCCATGTATGCATTCCCTTAATCAACCCTCTCTTGAACTCCTACTGTGTACATGAATAAATCTAAGCACCAGCTGTCATTGGGTCCCTTATAGAGCCCAGGACACCAGGCAAGAGTATAAAGCAGCCCACTGTCCATTCATTCATTTATTCATTCATTCATTATTAACATGTTTTCCTAAGCATGGGATGCACTCCACACCATGCTCGATGCTGGAAATGCAGAAATAAGCCAGGCATGACCCTCAAGGAACTATAGTCCAGTAGGGACAATAAATTAAAGTGCAGTTTGACAAAGGGGACCAGGCAGAACACCACAGAAAGGGTATCAAGTCTCCCTAGGGTAGAGTCAGGTGTTGGAAAGGATTTAAAGAGGATCTTAGTCTGCTCTGCCTGGCATTAAAATAAATAAATAAATGCAATCAAAACACACACCGAGATCGAGTGCCTTAAACAACAGAAATTTATTTTCTCATAGTTGGGAGATTGAAGTCCAAAATCAAGATGGCAGCAGATTTGGCTTATTTTGAGATCCTTCTCTTTGGTTCACAGATAATCCTTTTGGCTGTATCCTCCAATGACCTTTCCTCTGTGTGAGGACATCCCTGCTGTCTCTACATGTTCAAATTTTCCATTCTTATAAGGATACAACAGCCATATTTTAACTTCATCACCTCCTTAAACGCCCTGCCTTAGCCCATTCATGCTGCTCTAACAAAATGCCTGAGACAGGGTGATTTATAAAGAACAGAAATTTATGTTCTTAGAGTTTGGAGTCCAAGATCAAGATCTCAGCAGGCTGGCAAGGGTTTGATCTCTGCTTCCAAGATAATGCCTTGAATATTACATCCTCCAGGGTGGAGGGACTCTGTCCTCACATGGCAGAAGGTGGAAGAGCAAATGGGATGACTCCCTCTGCCAAGCCATTTTCTAAGGAGACCTAATCCTGTTCCTGAGGGTGAAGCTCTCATGACTTTATCACCACTTAAAGGCTCTCCTTCTTAATAGCATCACACTGACCATTAGGTTTCATCACCTGAATATTGGAAGGGACACAGTCGAACCGTAGCATGTAGTCATGCTCCCAGGAACTGGGGGTTGGAGACTCAACCTGTGAATTTTAGGAGCCATCATTCAGTCTCTATCAGAGAGGTTACCTTTGGGCTGTGCCTTGATAACAGAGTCAAAAAGAGTCAGATGGATAGAACAAGGAACTATTATTGATGTTAAGGCTTATAGAGCAAAGACACAGAAATATCAAACACCCCTTCCTTCAGGGAGCTGCAAGAGGTTCTCATAGGTGAAAACCTGAGGAAGGGTCCAGAAGGGAGTACGTTGAGCATTAACAATGCTGTGTGTTTCTCTGGTCACCATGTAAGGGAAGGTAGATGACGGTTAAGAACTCAGATCCTGGGCTGGGGTTGTGGCCCAATGGTAGAGTGCTTGCTTGGCATGTGTAAGGCACTGGGTTCGATTCTCAGCACCACATATAAATAAATAAAAAATAAAGTCCATTGACAACTAAAAAATATTAAAAAAAAAAAAAGAACTCAAGTCCTGAAGTTTCTTGTATGAGAGCTATTATGCAGATTCAATAAGACAAAGTTTATTACACACATAGTGTCTACAATAAACACAATCACAAGTTCTTTCCTTCTTCTTTATGCCCTTCGTGACTATAAATGATTTGGTTGTTAGTGAAAAAAAAAAAAAAGCTTTGAAAAGTGGTTATTAATTAGTTCTGTTGCTGTGACAAACACCTTAGATAAACAACTTAAAGGAGGAAAGGTTTATTTTCGCTTGCAATTGCAGAGGTTTCTGTCCATGCTCACTCGGCTCTGTTGCTGTGGACCTGTGGCAGCACAGTATATAATGGCTGTCATGCTTGGTGGAAGAGCTGCTCACCTTATGGTGCCTGAGAAGTGGAAGAGAGGAGAGGTCCCCATATCCCCTCCAACGGTGTGCCCCAGTGACCAAACTTCCTCCCACTCGGCCAAAATTCCTAAAGTTCCACCACCTCCCAAATAGCACCACAAGCTGGGGACCAAGCCTGGAATACATAGGCCTTTGGGAGATGCTTCATATCTAAATTGTAGCAATGATCAAGAAGCAGCAGATGTTGGAGAAGTCAGGGTGAGAACCTCCATACTGTGTCTACCTATCAAGTATTTACTGGATTTAGTTTTCTGGTGCTATATGGAAGAAAGAAAATAATAAAGCAGGCTCCTGTTGTAGCAGATGTCATTGCTCTTTTGGGAATGTTCCTGAAGAAGATGAGCCCACCCCGCAGGATGTTGGCAGGGGCAGCATAGTTATGATCAGCTCTCTCTCCTCATGGCCCAGAAGGCACAGCCCTCAGAACTGGTAGCTAAATCAAAGCATGAAAGACAGAATGACTTAAAAGACCTCCCAGAAAGTGGCTGAAGGCCCCGAAGGGTATTTTTCACATAAGCTTTCTTATGAAGGGCTTCAGGGTTCGTTTTCAAGTTTCCTTGAATCTTGTAACTGAAAGCAAGCTTGAAAATCTGTCTGCTCCCCCAGTGTCTTAGAGGGTTGTGGACAGAACTGTGAGCCTTGGGACAGAACAAGATTCTGTTCTGGCTTGGCCTTGTCAAACTATGCACCTCTAATGGCATCACTAGTCAATGAGTGTTTTGGAGCAGTCTGTTCTTCCATCTCTAAAATCAGGAGAGGAGATTATTTGCTGTCCTCACCTGCCTTTGGATTAGGTTCCCGTAAGAATCAAATGGGGTAACTGAAGTTATTATGCTTTGAAACGACAAATTTCTACACAACCTAAGCCACTTCTCAGACAAGCAAGACCAATGGGTTTCCAGAGTGGATGTAAAACGATGCCCCTGTAGTTTCCAAGCTGTGCACATTGAAGACATCTGGTTGTTGGTTGGAAATAGTCACACCTGAGCTCCCCAAAATAAGTCCTGAGTATTGGTATTTTTTTTTCAATAATCTTTACATAATTCTAATACGCAGCCAGGGTTGAGAAGCATAGCTTATAGACCAATCCGTCTGATTGGGTTATTTTACCGCTTCAAGCAAAACATCTACCCTCCATAGCTGTGATGGCAAAGAAAAATATCTCCTCCCAAAATGCTTCCTGAGCAGGGAATCAAATCCTCCCACCTTAGGGCTCTGGGTCTCAAAACTAAATATACCTAAGGTTTGTCTGGGTTGTTTATTAACAAGGAAGAGTTCAGCATCCCCAATCCCCCAGGATCTGATCCAATTCATCTGAGAAAGGACTCTCCAGAAATCTGCATTTTCGTAACAAAGTGGTATAAAGAGAATGCAATAGACTCAGAAGAAGAAAGTAGTAATTTAAGTTTTATCCTTGCCCTCATATTAACACAATGGGTAATTTGGGGCTTAACTACTGACAGCAAACATAATTACAGTAGCTATATTGTTTACATCCCTTATGCTGGTACCTTAAATACAGTACCCAAAATTTCCTAAGAGCTGTGAGGGCATATTCTGGATGGATATATATATCTCCCCAATACTTCTTCTTCTGGTAATAGTCCTGTTTGCATTAAAGTGTCCTTTCCACATTGAGTGGAACTGCTGACTGCCCAGTACCACCCCTCTGGAGACAGGAGCGGGTCAGAGGAAGACATGTGACTCAACTCCAGCTAATCATGTCCCTCCTCCTGGGAGCCTGATAAGTGGAGACAGGTTAGGGCAGTTGCCATCTGCTTTCCCTGGGTAGAATCCCTGGCCTGGCCCTTCTAAAGATTTAGTTGTTTAACTCTTCCATTTCTTGAGCTACCCAGTATCCTTCCTGTACGTCTTTCTCTTACTAAAGTTACAGTTTCATTTACTAAAAATACCACTAAAATACTCATTTTACAGATAAGGAAGCTGAAGCCCAAACAAACTAAATGACTAACCCAAGGCCCTGCAGCCAGAAGGCCACAAAGCAGGACTCAATGCCAGGCCTGTCTGGCTTCAGAAGCCACACACTTGTCATTACTCACTCCAGAGTCCAAGAGAGAGAGGAGAAGGAGGAAATATATATATATATATAAAGTGAAATTTGAAAGTTACTATTAACTTCCTCACCCATCCCTGTATGGGTTTATAATCTCTGAGTCTGAGAACTAGGCTAATTATTAATTTAATTTTATCCATTTTTATTAAATGTCCCAAAGATCTAATCATCAAAGTTATATATTATATTAGAACATATGAAAGAAAAAAAGAGGTATACAAAAAAAAAAAACAAACAAACCCAAGGAAAACATTCCCAAAAAGGAATAATTAAGGCCAGAATTCAGCACCACCTTGGCTGAGTTTCTATTTTCTTTTCATTTTTTGCAGTTGTAGATAGACAGCATGGCTTTATTTTATTTGTTTATTTTTATGTAGTGCTGAGGATTGAACCCAGTACCTCACACATACTAGGCAAGCATTCTGCCTCTGAACTATAGCCCCTATTTTATTTTTTTATTAATTACTGACTTCTTAAATTTATGGGTCCTGGATTATAATCTTGAAATTACAAACAGGGGCAAGATTTGTCACCAAAAATGCAACCAATTCATCTTCCAAGCATTAAATCTTCCAGCCATTCCTCTCGTAACAGATAACTTCTTCTTTTTCCACCCAGCCATATACTTGAGACTATGGGGGCGGGGGGAATCTATGTTTGACTCCATAATATGACTTTTGTTCTGATGCTTACTGCAGTCTAAAGCCAATGTCAAGCAGGTCTCTGTCACTAAACAGAAATTAATTTCACAAAATTTACTTTAGAAACAAACATAGCTCTGTTTATTGAGTTTTGACTCAATGTCAAATTGACCTCATCAGCCTCTTGTGCTCATTATCTCCAATGTATAACCTAAAAGAAATGCCCCTACAGGATTGGCAGTTGGCCAAGTTACACACACACTGTCCCACTGTGCTTCTGGGCCAGTACAAGGTAGCAGTTTATTGGCAAACCACTGACTCCACTCCAAGGAATTTAATCTTAAATATGATCACCAGTGTACTTGAATATTAAGCCCTAGGTTATTTATATCAGAGAATTGCTTACAAAGAAAAAAAAATGGAAATAATGTAAAAGCCTGAAAATAAATGATGGCAGATGTTGCCCAAATTATGATGGTTTAATGATTTTCAACTTCACAATGATGTGGCAGTGCACCCAGGCAACCATTCTGTTTTTCGCTTTCAGTGCAGCTGACTGCATTGAGATGTTTAAGTAATACTTTAATACTATAAAATGGGCTTTGTGTTGGATGATTTCACCCAGCTGTAAGCTAATGTAAGCATTCTGAGCCATTGAAGGTAGGCTAGGCTGTTTTGGTTTTTTTTAAATGAAAAAAAAATTACAGAATATAATGTCTGGTGTGGTGGATTCCACTCTGTGTATATGTGTGTGTGAGTATGAAATATTTGCTCTCCCCAAATTAGAATAGTCACCAAAATGACAGTTAACTCTGATAGCCATAGTTACAAGTTATTTTCTGAAGGGTTCATGTCTTTTAAATTTTTAAAAAGAATTATTTTAAAACTATTGGATTGACCATGAAATGGTCAAACTGGCTAGGCTTGTCAGATCTGAACTAGCTGCTAATATCCCACAGTACTGGACATTTGGATCTTTAGCTGCACACCATCTGGAGATATCATCAGAATGGTTCCAGGCATTGAGTGTCCTGTACAAAGATGTCAGGGAAAAAGTCCAAAGAGACAAGTAAATTACAGAGATTAAAAAGTAAGAGAGAGAAAGAGAAAAAAAAAAGGTAGACAAATTACCCATGATGAAATGTAAAAGTTCAAATTTAACAGGTACTATTTTAAGCTACCAATTTGCTTTTTTAAATGCTAGGAAAATGGCCAGAAGTAAGTATGATAAGAGGGTTGGGTTGGAAGAGGTCAAGTAGTAAGCCAGTCTAGAAGACCATTACTACTCTGGTAACCTGAATGAGCCTAACAGAAAGGAGGAAATGCAACAATTACCTATTTCCCTCAGGCTCCAAACCCATTTTCAACTCCACTACCAGGCAGCTGCTTTCAGGGATTGTTTGGAAAGATGTGTTGAGTTGATTTCTAACATTGTTCAAGAGATCAGTTTGACCGCCATGTTGGATTTGGCCTCATGTCCCAGAGCATCCCACATAGAAAGTGCCCTTTGTCTCTTGACTCCCTGCCACCAAGACATAAAGGATTCAGGGAATTCCCCACTCTGACTATGACATCACCCCACGCTGCATGTGCTCACCGAAAAAGTTTCTGTTATTGTTAAAGTTATTCCGAATAATATGAGCACAATCTCAGGATCCTTTAGTACTCAACCGTCTCCGCACTTGGCCTCTGGAAGAGGGAAAAGCTAAATTCCACCTCCGTGTGCTGCCTCTTAATCACCATCCTTACCCTTTTATCCTGAAGTTAGAGCCCACCTCCCATGGTAGGTAACACCATAAAGCTGTTTTCTCAGCCTCCCTTACTATGAAGTGGCCAAGTAATCCCAGTTTAGCCAATGAAGCATAAGAAAAAGTCTACAGAGAAACTCCTGGGAAATTTTTCCTTCCCTCATAAATACAGCCATGCAGGAGGAGAATTTTCTTCCCTACCAAATTCCTTCCTTTTGAAAATGTCACTGTAAAATAACTTAGAGCTGCAGCAACCATCTTGAGACCATGAGGAACAGCACTGTTAACTGACTATAAGTGGCAGGCAAAAAAAGAGATAGAGCCTAGGATCTTGAACTACTTCACTGACTTTGTATTTACTGCCCAACTTCTTGAGACAGATGGATATCCATATTTTTTTCTCAAAATTCTTTGCTTACATATTCTGCTATTTATAGTCGAAAACATCCAATCCATTATTGTCCGAATGTATGTGCCCCCCCACCACCCCAAATTCATATGTTGAAATCCTAATCCCAAAGGGGACAGTATTAGGAGTTGGAACCTTTGGGATGTGATTAGTTCATGAAGCCAGAGTCCTTATCAATAGGATTAGTGCCCTTACCAAAGAGACCCCAGAGAATTGCCTTGCCTTTCCACCATTTAAGAACACAGTGAGAAGTTACCATCTATGAATAATGAAGTTGACCCTCCACAGACAGAATCTACTAGCACTTTGACATTAGACATTCCAGCTTACAGAACTATGAGAAATAAATTTCTGGTGTTTATGAGTCACCTGGTCCATGGTATTTTGTAATAGCAACCCAAATGAACTAAGTCACTACCTAATTCTACCAAGAGATCTCTAAATCCTTACCATGCCTCAGAGATCCCCTACCCTCCTTCAGATGCTTTTTCCATTTTTCAAAGCATAAATAACATTTGAGCATTAAATATTTATTTTGAAATATTTTGCTTCTAGGCCTTCCAGAAAATAATAAATTAGTATTTGCTCAATTCTTGTGAAAACTTTCCCATGATTAAAGAAATGTCTAAAAGATAGCAAATATGTACCAGTTATCTACTGCTGAATAACAAACCACCCTCAGAACTTAGTAATTTAAAATGGCTATTATTTATTTGCTTACAACTTTTTAGGTCAGTGATTTGGGCCAGGCTCAGCTGGGACAGCCCATCTCTGTTCCATATGGTATCAGTTGGGCTTGCTTTGCATTTGCAATCTGTTGGCAAATCTCAGCTAGTGGGTCAGCTGGTGGCTGGCTGGTCCTGGACAGTCTTGCTCACATGTCTGACAATCAGGCAGTTGGTAAGAGCGACTTGGTTCTCCTCCATGGCCTCTTCAGCAGGAGAGTTCATCTTCCACACATGGCAGCTGGGATCTAAGTGGATGAGAATGGGAGCTGCAAAGCTCCCAGCAGCCTGAGCTCTGAAGTTGCACTTTGCCTTTATCACATTCCATTTATTGGCTAGCCCAGCTTCAAGGAATGGTGGGAAAGGCTCCACCTTTTGATGAAAGGAGCTTCAAATAATTTGTGGCTAAGTTTAATCAACCACACACAGTACTTGCAGTCTCTAGTTAAAAACTGACAGCAAATGTAGATGCAATTCTCTAACAACAACAGCAAATTTTTTTAGTTGTACATATTGGTCTCATAGCAACATATGTGAATATATTTATGCAGATGAAGATGGTAACTAATTAAGTGGGGAGGGAGGCCAGATACTTTTATTATTTTCCAATTTGAGTGTGAGACTACAAATAAAAAATAGAAAAAAAATTTTCCTGTTTTGCTCTTATAAAATATATTTCTGATAAAATTTAAATTTTTATCCTATTTCATTCCAGACTACCTTTAAAAAATACTACATTACTTGTCACAATTAGGGCTGCATCATTGAATCTCCCAGGGAACTTTTTGGAAGCCTAAAAATACCCATAACTAGCCCTCGAAATTCTGGTACAACTGGCTGGGGTTAGAAAATTCACTTATATAGTGCAGGTCTAGCTTTTTCAGCTGACCTTAAATTTGACTAGGATATACCCTCCATAACTCCCAAACCTGGGGGCAGCCAAGGGTTTCTGACGTTTTTCTGGACTTCCAGACACAGTTTGGGTTCTGAAATTACTTTCTCTGTGGTCATCTGAATCCAAAATTACTTACTCAGGCTGTAATGAAAAATCCTTCTACAACCCTTCTAAATCCTTTTGTTAGAGGCTGCAAAATGGCAGCATGTGCATGCGCTGAAAACAATCAGAGTTTTGTTTGGCCTCTGGCTCTTCACGTTGGTGGCCCACATGATATATTTTTTAAAGGAGAGGGGCGTTAGGTAATCACATTAACAAATTTTTCGAAGACCAGAGTTGGGGCTTCTTTTAAAAGTGCAGAAGAACTAACAGGCCCCAGGGACTCTGATCCACCTTTAGTCCGCAGCCCTTTTTCTACTTAGCTGCCTCGTTAATTGACATTTATATCTCAACTCTGTCAGCATTTGAGGTTGTTCACTTGTTCTAGTTCAACCACCTACCATTTTATAACTGAAGATTCTGAGGCCCAGAATCTTGGGGGACTTTGGTGGTGTTGAGTCTGCTATACCTGGTACCACAACATTATTTCATTTGATGTTCCTATTGGTCCCTGGAGGAAGGCTTGACTGGCCCCACTTTATAAATGTTGGCACTAATTCTCAGATAAATTGAAGAACTTGCCAAAGGCATACGTAGCTGATAAGAACTGGAGCTGATCTAAAAACCTAGGTCTTTGTGGGTCTAAAGCCAGGGCTCTTTATGTACCTCCACAGCAAATATTTGCTGGCCATGATTTCTCTCCTGCCTTCTCTCCTCCCTTTTCACCTCCCTTTCCCCCAGCACTCTGTTTACCTCTGCATTAGCACATACACACATTTCCTGACTCTCACCTCTTTTTGTCCAATCCTGTCTGGGAATTTACAGCTGCCTATTAGTCCCAAGGCCCATATTTCCATATCATACACCATATCATAGCCATAAAATAACTTGTTCTGCAGCAAGAAGGGGTCCAGTTACAATCCATATAATTGGAAAAAGAGCATCATTTGTCGTGGTGGTCCTGGGATTGGAGGTCATCAGAGCAATTCCATCTGTTGGACGTGTTCCTGTTTGTTACAGGCATGGTTTCCTCACAGCCCTTTACAGATCCCAGTGGATTTGCTGGGACATTTCACAAGTTATCAAATACATGCATTAAGGATTGTTAATAGCAGCCAAGGAGCAGAAATCATTATGTGAGAATAAAATGCACTGCATAAAATGACATTTTAGAGTGACAGAGTGGAAAAGAGGTGATTTTTCCTCCTCCAAACCATCCAATAAGCCCAGAGTTAGGGCCCAATGGAGTTCCTATCTTGCTTAGAGGAAATCTTCTACATCCCATAAACCTGAAAAATAATGTGACAGGAGTCTTGTTGCCTTGCTCCTTAAACCAATCTGTCCACACTGCACAGTGATTTTCTCTGTGTCATTATGGAGATAACTGGTGGTTTTCTATGGAGCAAACGTTCCCCATCAGGTTGGGGGCAAATAAGATGACTCAGATCTTACCATTTAAGTCAACCCATTTGATTTGTATTTGATTAGTCTATATGATTCCTACTACAGTGGGAAAGATTAAAGAAATTTAGTGGAAGTCCAGAATTTTAAAGGAGATCAGAATAGAATAGAAAAGAATTATGGAGGGAAAGTCTCTAGTCAGAAACCCATCCTGGTGTCTACCTTTCAGATCTGGCACACAGATGTTTTTGTCTGACCTGCATAGGGTATTTAGGAAAATATGAATTGGTTAACAACCTAATTAGTGCTTGCATAAGACTTATTTTCTGTCTTTTCTTTTTCTTTTTCTTTTTCTTTTTTTAAAAAAAAAAAGCATTTTAAAATCTGGCAACCAAGAGACAGCTTCTCTGTGACAAGAGTTGGCCAGAGACAAGGAGTGGCTGCACCCTTACACAAAGGAGAGCGGCTGCTCTCTGTAGGTGGCTCTGCCCTGCCATTGCCAACTGTCTCCCTGATCCTCAGGCTGAGGGCTGGCTGCCCACTCCACTCATTTATATTTTATATACACAGAAAAATTTAAGGGACATGCCCATTGTCATACATCCAATTCACGCAACAGATGTTTACTGCGGCTTAGACTCTACCAGGCACTATTGCAGGTACCAGGGATGCAGCAGTGCGCAAAGCAAACTCAGATCCTGGCCCTGGGGGCTTTCCATTCCAGGGAGAAACCCAGAGAGCAAGCAAAATCAGGAAAATATACAGCACAACAAGTGGTGCTAAATACTACGGGGGGGGGGGTGGGGGGTGGGGGGGGAAGCAAACAGGCCAAGGAGAGCGAGTGAGTGCTGGAGGGTCACGATTTCAACAAGATAATGAAGCAGTCCTCACTAAGGACAAATGGCATTTGAGCACAAATCCAAGGAAGGAGAGAGGGAGCCATATGTGTAAGTAGGGGAAGAGCATTTCAGGCAGGAGGAGCAATGCATGCAAAGGACATAGTATGTGAGCATGTTACCAGGACCAGTACTTAAGCTGGGGCTGGGCCATCTTTCCAATTAGAGATGATGTCGCTGTCCATTATCCCTGGGCACAAGTTCCGGGATATGTTTTTCCTTGTCGTCTGGTTTCTCATGGAAACGCAAAATACCCCAAGAGAAAAATCCAGATTGATGCCAAAGATAAAAAGAAGAGGGATTATTCACTTTACCCAAGGCTTCACAATAGGAGTCTTTTTTATTCAGGAAACTCCCTGGAACGTGTAAAATGGTTTTTGATTTAGAATTGTGATACTCACCATTTTTCAAAAAAAACATTTGTTGCATAAAGCAAGGAAGCCCTGTAGTGCTGGTTGCACTTAGTGCCATCCGGCTGTACGCCCTGAGCCCTTGGTCCCACCACTCCTCCTTGACAGGAGACCTTGACAAGCTGCCAGCTAAGGTTAGGAGCATGACCCCCAGGGAAGGCTGGTGCCAAGTGATGCTGAATAGCCTGGACTTCAAGTCACAGGCCGCTGCTGCCAGAGGACTGGACACTAGCTCCCTAGTGCTGTTTTACATACTATAGAGATGTCCTGACCCCTCCCATCTCGTCCCAGCCTGCAGGGCTTCACTCAAAGCAGTGGGGGGTGTTTCATTGTTTTTATTAGCATTTATTGTTTTCGTATACAAGAAAAAATGCCCAATTTGAAGGATTTAAAAAACACATAGGAGAACAAAGAACTGTTTTGAAACCTCCATAATCCTGCCACCCAGAGAAAACCACTTACAGCCACCCTGACTGGCTGATTATTACTGAAGTCGCAGGGATTTAGAGTGATAGCTCTCTTTTGTTGTCTCCGAAAAGCTGCTCTACCACGATACCATTCCCCTCAAGATTGCTAGAAGCAAAGACTTGGGTGTGAGCAGTTGGAGGGGTAGAAAGTATGGAAATCAACTTCAATTGGCAACTGGTCACAAATGTCTATACCATGCCCAGCTGGGTAGATACTCACACTACTGAGGGGTGAGGAACTGGCTCCATCTGCAGGTTTCATTTTCAGAACCTAGGTTTAAGCAGACATTGTGATGCTAGAGAAATACAGAAGGGGGCTGTTGAGCATGATGCAAGGGCCTAGGGATGCCTTCAGGAACCCAGGCCTATAATGGGAGCAGCCTTAGCACTGGGGGCTCTAACTCCTGCCAGTGCTTCTGGCACCCCTGAACAGTTAGTAGCACTCACAGTGGAGAAAGTACAGGACGCAGTTAAGATGATAGATACAGAAGCAGAATGTGGCAGTCAGCCATTGCTACAATACAGTCTGAAAAACTTCTGGAAATAGAATAGCTTTAAGCCTGGCCTTAAAACAGTGATTGATTAGTCTTACTTATATATCTGTGAGTTAGCTATCCACCAGCTCTTCAAGGCTGAGCTTAGCTGGGCTGGGCTTCAAACTGCTCATATCATCTCTAAATTCCTTTAATCCACTTTGAGCAGTGGAATAACTGGATTATGTTCTTTTCCTGGCAATGGTAGAAGCACAAGAACACAAGATCAATCCCAAAGCACATTTTACACTTGGGCTCAACTGATGTCTGATGATGTCTAATTGGTCAAAGCCAGTCACCTGTTCAAGTCTGGTATCGATGAGATGAGGAGATGAGAAGATATTCTTCCTCTTGGGAGGAGGAACTACAAACTCATATGACAGTGGATGTAGAAACAGGGAAGGGAGAAGAACTGTTAGTGATAATGTAATCTACCACACAGGTGATGTCAACCAAGAGAGGTATCACAAGCTTTGCAGCAGTAGTATAGGATCAGCAAGTAGTAGAGTGGCCAAAGTTATGAGATCACTGGGGCAAAGTCACTCCGGGCTTAGGAGAAGCCAACATACGTATGGTGTGCGGTGTGCTGCCTGTCTGACTCTCCTGATGCTTTGAGGGTTGGAAGGGTCAGCCATTCTCCTGGTCAGTGGAGTCTCAGGAAAACCCCCTCAATTATATTCTTTAACAACAGAGGGAGAATTCCTTCCGAATCTCCCACCTCTCTCCTCTTCCTTATCTTTACACTCCTCTTCTATCTTCCTCTTCATTAATGTTACATCTCCAGTGGGCACTTAGCCAAAGCTGATGAAATTGCAAGACCCCCAGAAGTTGGTAAGGACCGATGTTTCCAGGTGGGTTGGATCTTCTTGGAGAAGGAAGTCTAGCTAGATGTAAGATGGCCCAAATTCAGAGCCAGGAAAAAACGGAGCCAAATCTTAGATGTATGACCTCTAGCAGTATGATCATTTTAATGTATTTTAGCTTCGTTTTCTCACCTGTAAAATAGATACAGTCATTTTTTCCCTAAGTGTTGCTGTGAGAATCAAACTATATTATATAGGTAGCAGAAACTTGCCAGCACAACCTTGGATAAAAGAAATGTTACATTTTTTTTTTTCTTAAAAGTAAATATGACCCAGAATCCCCTTCTGAATGTTGAAAGTCAAGCATTATTTGGATCCCCTCCTATTCAATGTCAT
The DNA here is from genome assembly GCF_048772815.1 of Callospermophilus lateralis. NCBI lineage: Eukaryota > Metazoa > Chordata > Mammalia > Rodentia > Sciuridae > Callospermophilus > Callospermophilus lateralis. The sequence continues at coordinate 90,487,627 of NC_135313.1, forward strand.
AATTTACTTTTAAATATTCTCATTTTAGATGGTGTGAAATAAACACATTCATTATAAATAGTATATAGACAGTATTGTTAATAAATATAAATGTGTTCACATGTGGATTTCAGCTGAGGCCTAGAGATTGTCACTTGCTGTATCATAAAATTATACTCTATATGAGGGTGGCCACTAGGATTTCTCATAAGGCCACATTCCAGAGGCAGCTACAACTCATGTGTGATCTGCTAAATTGCATCCTAAATAACTGACAGGGGACTTCACCATGTAATGGTTTAAATGGCAGTGCCCCCCCACCCCCAAATAAATACCCACATCCTAATCCCTATAATCTTATTTATGAAAACGAATATGAATGCTATTTGGAAGAAAACTCTTTGCAGATGTAATTAAATGAAGGATCTTGAGAGAAAAAGATTATTTCAGATTATCCTTATAAACCCTAAAGCTAAGTTGAATGTCCTTACAAGAGAAAGGTAGAGGGAGATTACACCAACAGAAGAGGAGGAAGTCATGTCAAGACAGGCAGAAATGAAGCAATTCAGCCACAAGCCAAGGAATACCTAATCTTCCAGAAGCCAGAAAAGACAAGGAGCGAATTCTCCCCCAGAGCCTCTGCAGGAAACAGCCCTGCTTATACATTGAACTTGAACTTCTGGCCTCCAGAACTACGAGGGAACACTTGTTGTTTAAAGCCACCAGGTTTACAATAATTTCCAATGGCAGCCACAGGAAACTAATGCAATGAGTAACATCAGTGTCATGTTAGTCTGCATGAAAATGCTAGAAATCACCTCTCACTGAACGATTGAAGTAGTTGAGAGATATTCCCCATCTTTGCAAAAACCAAGTATAAGAACCTAGCAATGCCTTTAACTTGGATGCCGGGATGGTGCAAAAAGTTGTTCAATAAACAATCCTCTGCCAAACCTTTGGTCTGGAAGATTCTGATTGCCCAATACCAACTATAAAGTGTTTAGAATCCTCTTCCTCGCATACCATTATATCTGTATCAAGTGAATCTTGTATACCAGGTACTAGTCAAAGCACTTAAAAGGACAAAGAAGTGAGCTCCCACAAAGTATATGAGAGCAGATAGTAAGAGGTTGTAAGAGTCTGCTAATAAATGCCAGTTCCATTGTCATGTAGAAACATTTAATCTAAATTAATTGTGTTATTGTGTTCTAATCTAATAGTGAGTTTGTAACCAAAAGCTCGATCCCTGTCCCCAATGCCAATAAATGCCAATTTAATAATGAGAACAGGATTTTGGAAAAAAGAAGGTTTATTGCTTTGCTAGCAAAGGGGACTCCTGTCCCAAAGGCTGTGACACTGCCCATCAGGATAGACAGGGGGTTTTAAAGGAGCTCAAGGATTACATTCCAGGTGTGCTCTGGTAGAGGGTCCCAGGGCACCCTGATGGTATGTTAGGATTCACTTGTTAATTTGGGAGATATTCACTTCCCAGATCCTCAGCAGGCATCTCCTTCCTGTAGTGGGTGTGTTCAAGGGCAATTAACTAGGAGAAGAAAAGATAACAATGTCTCCATGATCTTATTAGGGAGGGGGAGAGGAGAGAAAGAGACCAAGAAGGAAAAAAAAAAAAAACACATTCTCACAAAAAATAAGCCATAGAGCAATGAGGGCTATTCAGAAGGTGACAGAACCACAGTTACATTGCCCCACTGTCAATTTCTACCTTCCACTTCTATGGAAAAGTGGGCTAGGACATCTCCAAGCTACTTCCTGCTGAGAGAGGGTGAAGTTGGGGGCAGGGAGTGATCCAAAATCCTTATTTTCTGTCAAGTGGGGCATGGACAGTTAAGAGTATTCAGCATCACAGCAGTGGTAGCAGTTGGCAGGTGAATGGACAACAATATTCAAGACAGCAAAGCATCACTTTTTTGGTAAATAATTAATACAAAAACAATTAATATTTCAGCCAGTCTCTGAAACACAGGACAAGCTTGTGTCTCTAGAGTCCTTTGTGATAGTTAATATTAAGCACTCCCACAAGAACCCTTCCTTTATAGCCTGCAGCTTTACTTACTTACTTTTGGTAAGGCTGACACAAGTGTACATCTTAAGTTACACTAAAAAAAAAAAAAAAAAAAAAAAAAAAAGACATTGTTTTTCCTTTTAAATGTCCATGTAGGACTGTGCTCAGGCTATACTCTCCTGCCAGGTGTTTAAGACCAAGTTGGTCAAAATTGACCTTGCTCCTCTTCTTAAGAGTCAGCTGAGATTCCTCAGAGATCACTCTTGGGGACAATGTGAGAAGCCTCTTGGCTCCTTTAGCCTTCCTCCACCAGTGGTGTCATGTCCCAGGATGGGTCAGGTCAGGGTCTTGATGACCACAGGTGGCTTCTCTTGGAAGCATCAGGCATTTCAGTCTCCAATGGCCCTTCTTTTTGTAGAATGTGAACTAGTTGGCTTCCTATTCTCTAGGGTTCCCTCAATCTCCCTGATCAGTATCAAGTGACTCACCGCAGTTTAAAAGCCCTCAGAGGGGTCCCGTCGTTCTCTGGGTGCTGACTGATCTTAGAGTGCAAGGGCTAAACATTGGCTGTTTTTTCCTTAGCCCTTTTACTTCATTGACTTTGTTCTCTAAGTTTTTGGTTTTTAAATACCCAGCAAGCCATTTTTACCAGTCTTAAAGAGGGAGTAACAGGTTATGACTTCAGTATCTATAATTTCACAGTTACCCCTTTCATTTAATTGGGGTCAGTATTAGTACTGGAAGTCAGCGTCATATACTATTTGTCCTGTAGCTGATGGCTTATTTTCTCAAGTTAATCCAAGTGGGCTTTTTTTTTCTTTCATAAGCAATACCTCTGCAAAACACTAACAGGCAACAGTTATAAAGTTTTCAAAGAAAATACAAAATGAAATTAACACATTCGGTTTGTATAATATCTGTGAACCAAGAAAAGTGACTTTTATAATCTTGAACATTTACTTAGTTATACATTATATCCCCTGTTTGAGATCACAATAATCTTTACAAAAAAAAAAAAATCAAATCTTTTGAACACAACTTTAAATGAGCTGAAGTCTAGGCTATTTTGGAAGCATTCTAACATGGAATGTGGGAAGCAGAGCCTTATCTCAGGTAAGGAGGGGCTCTTCACAAATAACACAATACATCTTTAAAATCTGACATATGAATCAAAGAAAAGCTCAGAAGGCTTTTAACCCTTTTTTGTGGAAAAGTAGCTGCCGAAGTCTGGCTGGGCACAAATCACGGGCCACTCAAGCAGGAACAAACTTTATTTCTGAACTCCACCAGCACACTCCACACACGCTCCCCGGGAACTCTCCCGAACGAACCCACTCGGCTCCTCCAGGAACCACCACCCAGAAAATCCCTCCTCCGGCAATTCCCCAACCAATTCAAACTCTCCAGGAATCCCCACCAGAACTCCAAAGTAGAGGGCACCTGAGGTGGACAGCAGGGGTCTATATACAATTGAATCAATTCAGCATCATCTTAATGGCTTGCCTCTCAACCGATACTATTGGCAAAATGCCAGGGGCCATTCCAACTCGGTTGTGGCTCTCAGCAAGTAGCAAAATGTTTTCATGTTTTATATATCCACTTTTAAACAGATCAGGCTCTCATTATCTTTTAAAAATACATTTATTTTTTTATTTTTTTTTTATTTTTTTTTAATTAATTTTTATTGTAGGTTGTTCAAAACATTACATAGTTCTTGATATATCATATTTCACACTTTGATTCAAGTGGGATATGAACTCCCATTTTTACCCCATATACAGATTGCAGAATCACTTCAGTTGCACAACCATTGATTTACATATTGCCATTCTGGAGTCTGTTGTATTCTGCTGCCTTTCCTATCCTCTACTATCCCCCCTCCCCCCTCCCCTCCCCTCTTCTCTCTCTACCCCCTCTACTGTAATTCATTTCTCCCCCTTATATTTTCCCTCCTTTCCCCTCACTTCCTCTTGTATGTAATTTTGTATACCCCTGAGGGTCTCCTTCCATTTACATGCAATTTCCCTTCTCTCTCCCTTTCCCTCCCACCTCTCATCCCTGTTTAATGTTAATCTTCTTCTCATGCTCTTCTTCCCTACTCTGTTCTTAGTTACTCTCCTTATATCAAAGAAGACATTTGGCATTTGTTTTTAAGGGATTGGCTAGCTTCACTTAGCATAATCTGCTCTAATGCCATCCATTTCCCTCCAAATTCTATGATTTTGTCATTTCTTAATGCAGAGTAATACTCCATTGTGTATAAATGCCACATTTTTTTTATCCATTCGTCTATTGAAGGGCATCTAGGTTGGTTCCACAGTCTTGCTATTGTGAATTGTGCTGCTATGAACATGGATGTAGCAGTGTCCCTATAGTGTGCTCTTTTTAGGTCTTTAGGGAATAGACCGAGTAGTGGAATAGCTGGATCAAATGGTGGTTCCATTCCGAGCTTTCCAAGAAATCTCCATACTGCTTTCCAAATTGGCCGCACCAATTTGCAGTCCCACCAGCAATGTACAAGAGTACCCTTTTCCCCACATCCTCGCCAGCACTTGTTGCTGTTTGACTTCCTAATGGCTGCCAATCTTACTGGAGTGAGATGGTATCTTAGGGTGGTTTTGATTTGCATTTCTCTGACTGCTAGAGATGGTGAGCATTTTTTCATATACTTGTTGACTGATTGTATGTCCTCCTCTGAGAAATTTCTGTTCAGGTCCTTGGCCCATTTGTTGATTGGGTTATTCGTTATCTCATTGTCTAATTTTTTTAGTTCTTTGTATATTCTGGATATTAGGGCTCTGTCTGAAGTGTGAGGAGTAAAGATTTGTTCCCAGGACGTAGGCTCCCTATTTACCTCTCTTATTGTTTCTTTTGCTGAGAAAAAACTTTTTAGTTTGAGTAAGTCCCATTTGTTGATTCTAGTTATTAACTGTTGTGCTATGGGTGTCCTATTGAGGAATTTGGAGCCCGACCCCACAGTATGTAGATCATAGCCAACTTTTTCTTCTATCAGACGCCATGTCTCTGATTTGATATCAAGTTCCTTGATCCACTTTGAGTTAACTTTTGTGCATGGCGAGAGAAAGGGATTCAGTTTCATTTTGTTGCATATGGATTTCCAGTTTTCCCAACACCATTTGTTGAAGATGCTATCCTTCTTCCATTTCATGCTTTTTGCCCCTTTATCAAATATAAGATAGTTGTAGTTTTGTGGATTGGTTTCTGTGTCCTCTATTCTGTACCATTGGTCCACCTGCCTGTTTTGGTACCAGTACCATGCTGTTTTTGTTACTATTGCTCTGTAGTATAGTTTGAAGTCTGGTATAGCTATACTGCCTGATTCACATTTCCTGCTTAGAATTGTTTTTGCTATTCTGGGTCTTTTATTTTTCCATATGAATTTCATGATTGCTTTCTCTATTTCTACAAGAAATGCCGTTGGGATTTTGATTGGCATTGCATTAAACCTATAGAGAACTTTTGGTAATATCGCCATTTTGATGATGTTACTTCTACCTATCCATGAACAGGGTATATTTTTCCATCTTCTAAGATCTTCTTCTATTTCTCTCTTTAGGGTTCTGTAGTTTTCATTGTATAAGTCTTTCACCTCTTTTGTTAGGTTGATTCCCAAGTATTTTATTTTCTTTGAGGATATTGTGAATGGGGTGGTTGTCCTCATTTCCATTTCAGAGGATTTGTTGCTGATATACAGGAATGCCTTTGATTTATGCGTGTTGATTTTATAGCCTGCCACTTTGCTGAATTCATTTATTAGCTCTAATAGTTTCTTTGTAGACCCTTTTGGGTCTGCTAGGTATAGAATCATGTCATCTGCAAATAGTGATAATTTGAGTTCTTCTTTTCCTATTTTTATGCCTTTAATTTCTTTCGTCTGTCTAATTGCTCTGGCCAGTGATTCGAGAACTATGTTGAACAGAAGTGGTGAGAGAGGGCATCCCTGTCTTGTTCCAGATTTTAGAGGGAATGCCTTCAGTTTTTCTCCATTCAGAATGATGCTAGCCTGAGGCTTAGCATAGATTGCTTTTACAATGTTGAGGTATGTTCCTGTTATCCCTAGTTTTTCTAGAGTTTTGAACATAAAGGGATGCTGTACTTTGTCGAATGCTTTTTCCGCATCTATCGAGATGACCATATGGTTCTTATTTTTAAGCCTGTTGATGTGGTGAATAACATTTATTGATTTCCGTATATTGAACCAACCTTGCATCCCAGGGATAAATCCTACCTGATCATGGTGCACAATTTTTTTGATATGTTTTTGTATCCGGTTCGCCAGAAGTTTATTGAGGATTTTTGCATCTAGGTTCATTAGAGATATTGGTCTGTAGTTTTCTTTCTTTGAAGTGTCTTTGTCTGGTTTAGGAATCAGGGTGATGTTGGCCTCATAGAATGAATTTGGAAGTTCTCCCTCTTTTTCTATTTCCTGAAATAGCTTGAAAAGTATTGGTGTTAATTCCTCTTTAAAGGTTTTGAAAAACTCTGCTGTATACCCATCCGGTCCTGGGCTTTTCTTAGTTGGTAGTCTTTTGATGGTATCTTCTATTTCCTCAATTGATATTGGTCTGTTTAGGTTGTCAATATCCTCCTGACTCAATCTGGGCAAATCATATGACTTAAGAAATTTATCGATGCCTTCACTATCTTCTATTTTATTGGAGTATAAGGATTCAAAATAATTTCTGATAATCTTCTGTATTTCTGAAGTGTCTGTTGTGATATTGCCTTTTTCATCCCGTATGCTGGTAATTTGAGTTCTCTCTCTTCTTCTCTTTGTTAGCGTGGCTAAGGGTCTGTCGATTTTATTTATTTTTTCAAAGAACCAACTTTTAGTTTTGTCAATTTTTTCAATTGTTTCTTTCGTTTCGATTTCATTAATTTCAGCTCTGATTTTAATTATTTCTTGTCTTCTACTTCTTTTGCTGTTGTTTTGCTCTTCTTTTTCTAGGATTTTGAGTTGAAGTATTAGATCATTTATTTGTTGGTTTTTTCTTTTTTTAAGGAATGAACTCCAAGCAATAAATTTTCCTCTTAGAACTGCTTTCAATGTGTCCCATAGATTCCGATATGTTGTGTCTGTGTTTTCATTTATCTCTAAGAATTTTTTAATTTCCTCCTTGATGTCTTCTATAACCCATTGATCATTCAGTAACCTATTGTTCATTCTCCAAGTGATGCATGATTTTTCCTTACTTCCTTTATCGTTGATTTTCAATTTCATTCCATTATGATCAGATAATATGCATGGTATTATCTCTACTCCTTTATATTGTCTAATAGTTGCCCTGTGACATAATATATGATCTATTTTTGAGAAGGATCCATGTGCTGCTGAGAAAAAAGTGTAACTGCTTGATGTTGGGTGGTATATTCTATATATGTCAATTAAGTCTAGGTTATTAATTGTGTTATTGAGCTCTATAGTTTCCTTATTCAACTTTTGTTTGGAAGATCTGTCCAGTGGTGAGAGAGGTGTGTTGAAGTCTCCCATGATTATTGTATGGTGGTCTATTAGACACTTGAACTTGAGAAGAGTTTGTTTGATGAACATAGCTGCACCATTGTTTGGGGCATATATATTTATGATTGTTATGTCTTGTTGGTGTATGGTTCCCTTGAGAAGTATGTAGTGTCCCTCTTCATCCCTTTTGATTAACTTTGGCTTGAAATCTATTTTATTTGAAATGAGTATGGACACTCCTGCTTGTTTCCGAAGTCCATATGAGTGATATGATTTTTCCCAACCTTTCACCTTCAGTCTATGTATGTCTTTTCCTATCAAATGCGTCTCCTGTAGGCAGCATATTGTTGGGTCTTGTTTAGTGATCCATTCTGCTAGCCTGTGTCTCTTAATTGGTGAGTTTAAGCCATTAACATTTAGAGTTATTATTGAGATATGTGTTGTTCTTCCAGCCATATTTGTTTATTTATGTTACTAAACATGGTTTGTTTTCCTCTTTGATTATTCCCCCCCACCTTTACTGTACTACCTCCCGCTGTTGGTTTTCATTGATATTTTCCATTTCCTCTTCCTGTAATATTTTGCCGAGGATGTTTTGAAGAGCTGGTTTTCTAGCTGCAAATTCTTTTAACTTTTGTTTATCATGGAAGGTTTTAATTTCATCTTCCATCCTGAAGCTTAATTTCGCGGGATACACAATTCTTGGTTGGAACCCCTTTTCTTTCAGTGTTTGAAATATGTTATTCCAGGATCTTCTAGCTTTCAGAGTCTGTGTTGAAAGATCAGCTGTTATCCTGATTGGTTTACCCCTAAATGTAATCTGCTTCCTTTCTCTTGTAGCTTTTATAATTCTCTCCTTATTCTGTATGTTGGGCATCTTCATTATAATGTGTCTAGGTGTGGATCTCTTATGATTTTGCACATTCGGCGTCCTGTAGGCTTCTAGGATTTGGGATTCTGTCTCATTCTTCAAGTCTGGGAAGTTTTCTCGTATTATTTCGTTGAATAGATTGCTCATTCCTTTGGTTTGGACCTCAATACCTTCCTGTATCCCCATGACCCTTAAGTTGGGTCTCTTTATGTTATCCCATATTTCTTGAATGTTCTGCTCATGGTTTCTTAACAGCTTTGCTGAGCTGTCTATGTTCTTCTCCAGTTGAAATACTTTGTCTTCATTGTCTGATGTTCTATCTTCTAAGTGTTCTACTCTGCTGGTAGTATTCTCAATTGAGTTTTTAAGTTGGTTTATTGTTTCCTGCATTTCCAGGATTTCTGTTTGTTTGTTTTTTATAACCTCTATCTCCCTTATAATTGATCTTTTGCTTCTTGGATTTGTTTATGTAATTTATTGTCGAAGTGGTCGAAGTGGTCTTTCATTGTCTGATTTTGCTGTCTAATGTCTTCCTTGAGACTCCAGATCATCTGAAGCATGTATATCCTGAATTCTTTATCTGACATTCCATCTGCTGCAGATATTACCTCTTCTAAAGTTGAGTTGACCTGCATTGCTTGTGGTCCTTTCTTTCCTTGTCTTTTCATACTGATCGCGTTTCTTTCTGCTTGGTGAAACTGTTGTGTTATTGATTTTTCCCCCTATATATTTATATTGCTCTTGTGTAGCTGCAAAGTCTCCCTCGCAGGCTTTGGCGGTGGCTCTGCCCCTCCTCCAATTGAGGCAATGTGCCTTCCACGCCAGGAGGCCGCTGTACCTGTACTTTCGATGGGCCTGTTCTTTCGGTGGTCAGAGGTCCGCCTACCTTGCAGGCGTGAGCAGCGGCTTTGCCCCTCCGCTGGCCACTAGGCCTGTTCTGTCTGTCAGTTGCAGATCTGTCTACCTAAAAGGCGCTGGTGGTGGCTCTGCCCCTCCCCCGACCGGGGCGATGTATCTGGCGGGCCACTGGGCCTGTTTTGTAGGTGGTCACGCTTCCGCCTACCTTGCACACGCGTGGAGCAGCTGTTTCATTAGTGCCTGGGCACACTCTCCTTGTTTGCCTCCCTCAGGCCCTAAGTTTGTAGAGCTTGGGGCTGAGAACCCCCAGCAAATTTGCTTACCTTCTGGTAGCCACGCCCCCGTATCTGGTGCAAGAGACCTCAGTTGTCAGCACTGGTGGGAGCTGTAGCTGGGAGACCCGCGCCGCGCGGCTCCCGCCGGTTCCCGTGCCGCTGCCGCGGTTCCCGCCAGCTCCGGCCGGCTCCCTCGCCGCTCCTGCTAATTTAGAATCCGCTGGGAAGGAATCTCTTTGGCCGATCTTTGGTGACTTCCCCTCTCTGCTATGGCGGGCCCCTGGCTCCTTGCAGGAGTGACCGAAGGGAGAGGTGGAACTGGCTTGTCTCTGGTCTGACACAATCTCTGGTTTTAGATCCCAGTTCGCTAATTCATAGAGGCTTGGTTAGATTTCCTTCCCATCCTCTCAAGGGGGGGAGCCCTTTCCCGGGTGGGCAGGGCCGTTAGCAGAGCCGGAAGGGCACGTGCCTTCTGTCGGGCCAGGCGGGGACCCTTCTGGCTGCGCTGGGCCGCCGGGGCGCCCACAGAGCCAGGCAGATGGCGCCCGCGTGGCTAAGAGCCGGGCGGGGTGACCCTTCGCAGAGCGGGCGGGCCGCCAGGAGTGCCGGGATGGTGGGAGCCGTCTGCCGGCCGGGCAGGGACCCTTCTCGACCAGCAGGGCCGCTGGGGGCGCTTGTAAAGCCGGGCGGCTACAGCCTCGTGGCTAAGAACCAGGCGGGCGGGGTGGCTGTTTGCAGAGCAAGAGCGGAATGGCGGGAGCTGTCTGCCGGCAGGGCGGGGACCCTTCTCGCCGAGCAGGGCCGCCGGGGGCGCTTGTAAAGCCGGGTGGCTGCAGCCACGTGGCTAAGACCCAGGCGGGCGGGGTGGCTGTTTGCAGGGCGAGAGCGGGGCCGCCAAGGTAGCCGGGATGGTGGAAACTGTCTGTCGGCCAGGCAGGGACCCTTCTCGACGAGCAGGGCCGCCGGGGGCGCTTGTAAAGCCGGGCGGCTGCAGCCTCGTGGCTAAGAACCAGGCGGGCGGGGTGGCTGTTTGCAGAGCAAGAGCGGAATGGCGGGAGCTGTCTGCCGGCAGGGCGGGGACCCTTCTCGCCGAGCAGGGCCGCCGGGGGCGCTTGTAAAGCCGGGTGGCTGCAGCCACGTGGCTAAGACCCAGGCGGGCGGGGTGGCTGTTTGCAGGGCGAGAGCGGGGCCGCCAAGGTAGCCGGGATGGTGGAAACTGTCTGTCGGCCAGGCAGGGACCCTTCTCGACGAGCAGGGCCGCCGGGGGCGCTTGTAAAGCCGGGCGGCTGCAGCAGCGTGGCTAAGAACCAAGCAGGCGGGGTGGCTGTTTGCAGAACAAGAGTGGAATGGCGGGAGCTGTCTGCCGGCCGGGCGGGGACCCTTCTCGCTGAGCAGGGCCGCCGGGGGCCGCTTGTAAAGCCGGGTGACTGCAGCCGCGTGGCTAAGAACCAGCCGGGTGGGGTGGCTGTTCGCCGAGCGAAAGCAGGGCCGCCAGGGTAGCCGGGATGGCGGGAGCTGTCTGCTGGCTGGGCGGGGACCCTTCTGCCGCGCTGCTCTGGGCCGCCTGCCGCTTGCAGAAGCGGCGGGTGGCCGCGGGATTGGACTCTGAGCCCGCGCTGCCGGTCAAGTTTCACTTGTCTGGGGCAAACTGTCACGTCTAATAAACTTACTAATTCTCGGCAGGTCTCCTTTCAACGGAATTTTGCTAGAAGATCCTCAGTAGGTAGAATGTAGCTGTTTTAATTGGTGTTTCTGATCCCGTTAATGTGGAGATATTGAAAGTGCAGCTTCCTCGCCGGCCGCCATGTTGGATCCTTTAAAAATACATTTAAATTTCTACCCCATGTAAAAAGTAACATAGAATTTTATATACATCTCATTGATAACAAGACCAGTTACAGAACATTAAATGACATAAATTCCCAATGAAATTTGCTATTTCTAAGTCTAACATTACCATTACAGAGTTTGGTGAACATCAGCATAATAAAGTGCTCTTTTGAGCTTTGTATTTTAAAACTTGTATATAAGAAGAGCATGAGTATACTTAATATACAAAGAATAAATAGTTAGCATCACCATTACACAGGTCCTTATATCAACTAGGTTTAGTTTTACAGTAAAATTAAGAATCCACAGATAATTACAAGAGGTAGAGTTTAGCAGTACTAGAAAAATCAGAATAGCATTAAATCTTTTATACATTTAAGAAACAGTGTTAATGATCAGAACTAGACCTAGTCAAAACAGACAGATATAAGCCAGTTCCTCAAATGACAGTGTGGCCCTTTTATGCCAGATGCAATGTATAAAAGATAGCACTTATTGGTTAAACCTATACATACTTTAATCTTGTAAACTTTTATGAAACATTTAGATAAGGCTCAGACAAACATATTTAGTATCAGGTGTATTCATATCTCTAGTCACATATATTCAAGTTATTCGTTAAAAATCAAGCCAGGTCAAAATTATAAGTCATCTGTTTGTCTAACAAAGAAAAATCCTAAAGGAAATGGACAACACACTTTAATATTTTATAGCTTTAAAGCATTGCACAACTTGGTACTCATTGGTATGAAGTATTTTTAATAGACAGAATGGGCAGAGTAGGATATCTGGCAAAGCTGACTCAATTCATGTTTTAAACAACTGTCCAGAAGAGAATGAATCTCATTAATGTCTCTCTCTTAAGGGGTTATCCTCCCCCCCCCACACCCCTGGAAGGCACTTGCCATTGAAGTTGTTACTTTTTAGGTGAAAGTGTTTTCTATACATTGAATTTACACAACAAATTTCAGCCCAGACAGTCTGGCATATTTTTAAAAACTGTGTCTTTTTTACTTCCAGTTTGCACTCAAGGGGTTGGAACACAGGTTATTATTTTTTGACCAGTCTCCCTTATCATCATCATAATGCCATCAACTTTAAGTGAGTTCCCACTGTCATTGTACCCAGAGATTCTTTCTTTATATATGTATGTATCCAGGGCACTCTGTCCAATGAAGGTCACATTGACCATCCAAAGATTGTTAGGGACCTCTCTGCAGAAACCAGCAGGGCCAAGACACAGGTGCTTGAATTCATGGGGACTCAGGGAGGCCGTTGTATTTTAGCTCTGTGGGCAACAGGTAGGGTGGCACCCAGAAGTGTCCTCTGGACAAATAGGGTATCCTATCAGATCTTAAAAAGGAGAGACTATTTTGTCCCCAGGTTATAATTTAATAGTACTGGAACCCAATGCCCCAATCCTTGTGACTGGCAGCTTTCATCTTCCATTCCCCATTAACACAGGTTAGTTAATTGTCAATGAGTGTAATGGGCCCCAGATATGGGTTTTCTTCCCAAATGTAAAGGCAACTCTGTGAGGTTAAGCATTCCAGTCCAGTCCTTCCTCCCAGAGTGGTGGGAAAATGGAAATGGAAGTTACAGAAAATTCAGACTTAAGGTCTAAAGGCACACAGTCAAATAGAAAGTCAGGAGCCAATCCAATAGCCTTCGTACCTTCCCAACATCGATACAGAAATAGATTCCAGCAATCAGCCCCAACACTTTTTGATGTCTGTTCAGCATGGACTCTGACCAATGCCTTTATCCAGAAGCCTTGAGTCCCCAGACTAGCATCCTCAAGTAGAAAAGCTTTCTGCCAGTTTCCCCCTCACATCACGGGGAGTTTTATCTTTTTATCCTCTCATTCAAAACTGATTTTTTTTTTTTTTAATTTTTGTCCTCTGCCACCATTCATGGGTTTCACTCTTTTAACCCATGAGATAAAAACCCAGAAAGAAAATCAGTGAGACCTACAGCCCACACAGATTTCATTTGTCTGCAGAAGCAACGAACTGAGCCCTGTTCTCCAACTCCAATTTTATCCTATGGGCAAAGAGTGGCTGGAAAGTAAAGTAGAGGCCAGGTCCTTTTTGCCCATTTCTCTATAGACCAGGCAGCTTTCCTGTTTTGTTTTGTTTTGTTTTGTTTCCCTTTATCCCAGGAGGGTATTCCAGGATGGGTATCCCTAACCCACAGCAGGATGATTTGCAATTGCCTGAGGCCAGGATGAGAAGCAGTACTCAGACTGTTAGTACTGGGTTCAAAGGGGAAAAAAAATATATTTTTTCAATTCTCCTTTGGTGTCCTGCTATTCTCATGCATTAGAGGCAGCACCTTTTTGCATCAATTTAGTTTTTGATCGTTAAGACTCCTTATTATATAATCACATACGTGCCTGTACACACAGAATCTTTCACTTATTTTATCTCTGACAGATCAACTCCCAACTGCAAGATTGTACAATAATTCAGAAAACCATTCAAAGACCAGACTGTTACAGTAAAATATCATCTTTCTTAGACACATTTACATCTGTAGGTGGCCCATTCAGCCAAGATCTTTCCCAAGAAACAATCTATAGGATCAACACAGTATTGCCCATGTCTTAAAGGACCAGAAACAAACAAAAAACATAGAGACAGAGAGGATCCCCAAATCATGGCCAACAGATGGTAACCTTTAAAACAGACCAGATAGGGGAAAAATCCCCCCCAACTTCCCAACTCCCACTTAACTGTCACTTCTACACTAGTGGTGTCACAGATGTCCCCACAAGGGGACCAGATGTTTCCACAAAGGGGAACCAGAAGTGTAGAATCAAGGGTCTCCATGTGCACACTGGGGGAGCTTATCGAATGACCAAGGTGCTGTTACTTTACTGCAGTGTTTCCTTTATATTAAACTAGACCAAGATGGAGCAATCCTTACAGTGCAGGGAAGAAAGGCAGGAGTTCCCTGAAGCAAGTGGGTTTTGGGAGCTGCTGGGAGTCCCTCAGTCTCTCCCTTTACTCACAGGAATAGCTCCTCAGTTCGACCGAGGCACACTAGACCATCTCCTAACTTTCCAGTAGTCAACTCTCAAAAAGTCTGCCTTACACCCTCAGCATGGAAATGCAGTTCCTTGGAGTGCCAGGCCTACCCAAGAAAGCGGAGCAGGGGTTACTCTCAGGTTCCATCTGCGTCATCAAATTTGTAACCAAAAGCCCGGTCCCTGTCCCCAGTGCCAATTAATGCCAATTTAAGAATTAAGAATTGAACATGGTTTTTGAGAAAAAGGGAAAAGAAGATTTACTGTTTTGCTAGCAAAGGAGAAACACGGGGCTGGGGGGGAGGACCTGGGACTTCTGTCCCAAAGGCTGTGATTCTCCCCATCAGGAGGGAACATGGAGGTTTTAAAGGAGCTCTTCAAGGGTTACATTCCAGGTGTGCTCTGGTAGGGAGTCCCAGGGCACCTTGATGGTGTGTTAGAATTCACTTGTTAATTTGGGAGATACTCATTTCCCAGATCCTCAGCAGGCATCTCCTTCCTGTAGTGGGTATGTTCAAGGGCAGTTAACTAGGGGAAGAAAAGAGGAAAAGAGAACACTGTCTCCCTAATCTTATTAGGGAGGCAGAGAGGGGAGAAGAAGAGGGGGGAAAAATGTTATTTTAAAATATAAGCCATAGAGCAATGAGGGTTATAATCAGAAGATGAAGGGGCCACTGTTACAAGTTTATGTTGACTGCTGTTATCTTACAAAAAAAAAAAAAAAAAAAAATTTAAGACTGGTGTTTGACACAGGTAGCTAGTGTTTGACATAAGTTCTGCAAAGGCCTGAAGAGCCTCAAGAATCATGAAACCTCTGGGCATCAGCCATCACTCTACACTGATCAGCAAGCAGATGCCCATGGACAAGGGCCCCATGTCCTACAGGCAGGCAGCTCGGTTGCTCTCTTCTGAAGTAGGACTATGATGGCCTTCACTGTTGCTGGCAGCACAGGTACCTGGAGTCTTCCTCCTTGATGTGCCACCAGCCTCTCCCTTCAGAGAATCCCCAGGGAGAACACTGCAGAGCTGCTCCATTCCACCAGCCTCTCTATTCCATTTCAATACCACAGAAGCTCTTCACTCTTCACATACCACCATCTCTCTGAAACCATACTCTCCTCCCTCTCCCCCTCCCTCTTCCTCTTCCCCTCCCTCTCCCTCTAACCCTCCCTCTCCCCCTCCCTCTTCCTCTTCCCCTCCCTCTCCCTCTAACCCTCCCTCTCCCCCTCCCTCTTCCTCTTCCCCTCCCTCTCCCTCTAACCCTCCCTCTCCCCCTCCCTCTTCCTCTTCCTCTCCCTCTCCCCCCTCCTTCCTTCCCTCTCCCCTCCCTCTTCCTCTCCCCCCTCCCTCTTCCCCTCCCTCCTTCCCTCTCCCCCTTCTGTTATGGGACCCCCAAAGACCACCAGAGACCCAAGATCGATGTAAGCAGCAAAGAGGTGTTTATTTCGAGCTAGCTCAGTCCTCCGCGCACACACACAGCACTGGTGACGCTGAGAGGCCCCGAGCCCAGGGTTTGCGGGAACAAGTTGGGTAGGGGTGATTGGTCAGTACAAAAGGGGTATTCATTTGAACTGATTGGCTTAAGCCAAGAGGGGTGTTCATGCTGAACTACATGGTTTCTGAACACCATAAACTACTGGGAGGGTCATCTGGCATCCCAGGTATTTCCCTGTCTCATGCTGATTGGTGGCTGCTAGGGGGTTGCTATGGATCCCCACCTAGCCTGACTGAGTCAGGGACATCTGGAGCAGAAGATCTCTCCTGTTATTTGTAGATAAACAACTTAGCAGGGTGGGAATGTGCCTAGGAGTGCTCTGTGGGTCTTTCCAAGGACAAAGGTCATGTCCCTTCCTTGGACAGGCTTTGCTCTGAGGTAGAAGCTGGTTTTTCACTTCCTCCTTCCCTCCCTCTTCTTCTCCCCACCCTTCCTTCCTCCCTCCCTTCTTTGGAACCCCAGTTACAATCTTCTCCAAGAGAAAATGCCAAGTGATTTCTACAAAAGATAGGGGGTGTCCTCTGGCACCACAAGCCTCACCCATAGGTGAGAGTACAGTGCAGGCCAGTCCCCTTGGAATGAGGAGAAGGGGCAAGTGCTGGAAGAACACAAAAACACTGGAGGAATTAACTTTTCCTGACACACAAGCAAAGTGCAAACTTGATGAGATGTACTAATACTTGTCAACACCCATCAGATCACACCAGCAATGACCGGTCACCCCATGTCTGTCTGGCTCACTAATGTATCCCCAAGGCCTAGCCGAGTTCCTGGCATATGCTAGACCTTTAATAAACATTATTCAATGAATAATTCATAATTCCCACGAAAGCACATTACAGAGTTTTCTAGCAACTCACACAAAGTTGGACACATAAATACATAGGAGACCTCCCATGTTTGTAGGTAAAAACTGAGCAGTCACTGGAGAAAAACAGAACCATTTCTTTTGCTGACAAGACAGTGAAATTTTTCCCAGTTTATTTTCATTTAAAAAAAATCTTCATTCTCTCCACTTTTCTATATTTTCAAAATCTCTATAACGAGCAGGTAGTCATGGCATTTGGGGAGAAACAACCTAAAGCATAATTTCCTCTATGTCCTCCCTTCCCTATAGCCTATTTATTTTTCCTGTTAGTTTTGGAGACGGAAAGATATATATGTTCCCCCAGACTATGTGCTCCTGTTAGGAGCTAGGAATCCCATTCGTAGAAAGTGAAAGAAAGCAAAATCTAGGAAGTTGCTAATAGTGGTTGATTACCTTTTAAAATCCTTCTTGGAATTCATGGGTGGCCTGCAAATGAAGTTTAAGTTCTTTTTTGTTTACCCCAAGCTTCTGGGTAGGAGTAATTTTCATGCAATCTATTCAAATAGCTCCCAGAATAAATGCCTTCAATAGGGAGATGTGGACACAGCGGACCTCCAGAGGAAGCAGGGAATCTGTACAGAAGTATAACGTTTAGGGCAGCATAGGTCAGCCCAGAGGGTTGTGTCTACTAGATAATCCAAGTGGGAGTTTGGATATGTACCCATGAAGCTGTATCCCTAGAGGGAGTTCTTTTAGGGCTGGGAACTCTGAGGGTTGTCACCATTGAAATGACTTCATGGGGAGGGGCATGGTGGTAAGTGAAAGAACACTCATAAAGTCCAAGGACCAGAATCCCACAGGAGAGATTTATTGTCAGTAGTATGGAGTAAACCAACAAGGCTGTCCCCCCACCGCCCCAGGAGAGCTACAGCCTGTGGGCACTCACAGAGCATCTTTATAGCCCACAAGAGAAATTTCACAAGCATACTTAGGGGTTGTTGGGGTGGGGTTAACCTTTTAGCAGGCACATTCAGAATCAAGCCTGGGAGTCCCTAGATAAAATGGCTCCTAAATCAAAACTTAGGAGTCCCTACATAAAAATGGCTCCCAACCTAAAATGGCAAATCCCTCTGCTTCCCCCCACCCTTTACTTTTCTTCACTTAGGGCTTGGTCAGCTCCCTTCCACCAGGAGGTCCTTAGAGAGCATCTAAGGGGTTATACCTCTGAGGGGTTGGAGCAATTCCTTTCCAGGAAGAAGAATGCAATTACTAAGCCTGCCCACCTCGGCACTAACGCACCAATACCCAATACCCCTCTGAAGCATTCTTCATTCTCCAGTGCTCTTCACATAAACAACTGTGTTAGTCAGATTTCCATTGCTGGAACAAAATGCCTGAGATAATCCATTTAAAAGAAGGAAAGGTTTATTTTGTTTTATGGTTCCAGAAGTTTCCACTGATGATTACTTGGCCTTGTTGCTTTGGGCCTGTGGCAACACAGTACCTCATGGCAGGATAGTGTGGCAGAGGAGGCCGTTCACCTCAGGGCAGCTAGGAAGCAACAAGATTGGGGTTGGGGAGAAGGGACCAGAGTCTCAATATCCCCTTTGAGGGCATGCCCCCAACAACCTCACTTCTTCCCACTAGACCGCACGCAGCTCCTAAAGATTCCACCAACTCCTAAAAGCACTTTCCATAGGCTGGTGATCAGTCCTTTGGCATATGCGCCCTTGTGGTTTAAGGTCTAAACCATAACAACGAGGAAGGAACTTACTCATGGAAATGCCTAGAAAGGGGGAGATGGACCTGGATCCGTATTTCAAAAACTCCAGTTCTCACAATGTCGGTCCTTGAATGGTCCTTGAGTAAATGGTTCCTCAATAAAACAGTCTGAAGAAAGGCTGCATACTATGGTGCCAAGGCGCTAAGAAGAGCTGCACTAAAAAAAATCTACCGAACCACTTCCCAAATGGACGAGACCAAAGACTTCTCTGCCCCATTTTTTTAGTTCCCCCATAAAACACCAACTAATACTTTATAGGACATGAGCTCTCCTCTGAATATTGAGAAAGCTGGTTTAAGTGAATGGTCCCTTCAGACCACAGCAGCACCTAAAAGCATCATATACCACCCCCCACATCACCCACTACCCTCCTCTCCTCTTCACTCCTCTCCTCTCTCTCTTTTTTCTTCCCTCTGCTTCCCCCCACGCTTTACTTTTCTTCACTTGGGAGTTCCCTCTCATTTCCTTCTTCCTCTTGCACACCTTTCTGGCAGTGCCCTGGTACTTCCAGGGCTCTCCTGGCACATCCAAGAGTCTGAGAGCCAAGGACTCACCACAGCTGCAAGGGAACAGGTTTCCCCTCATACTGGGAGCCATCCAGAGATCCCTATCTCAGCAATTTGCAAATGTTCCAACAATGGCTCAATTAGCTGTATTTTACCTGCCTGCAGATTAATTGGCTCACATGACAGAGATGGAGAGCTAACTGTACCCATTAAATTGATCTGCTCTCCCTGATAATCCACCATGTTTCCCACCCATTCTCAAGTTTCCACAAAACTTCCAAGAAAAAAGTGAAAGATCCAGGCTTAAAGAATAGCTTCTCATTACCACCCCAGCTAGAAACCTACCTTTTCTCCTTGTCCTTCCCATAGGCACAGTCATCATGCCACTTCTGTGGCTGTGAATCCATCCACGAATTAATCAAATGCTCTGCATTATTCTCAGCCAATGGATTCACATTGCATTAATGTTTTAGTTTCTGTTTGTCCGTGAAAATATTTGCTCCTTACTTCCAAAATACTTTAGCTTAGGATTTTGTTTGTTTACTTTTTTTAAAAAAAGTACATTTACAGTCTCCCCAAGACTTCTCAAATAATTATCAGACCGCCAATTCCAACACACAGTTTCATCATCTTCAAACATTGACTCCCCAGGTGGAAATCTATAGTCCCTCTCATGCTGAAGAGCCTATTTCCCCTGAGTAATGTCTGCCCTGCTATTTTATTCTAAATAATATTGATCTTTCTACTATCCTCCAAAGCCCTTGCAGAGGGTCAATAATTTTGTAATAGAAACCTTTTATTAATGGACTCCCTCCCCATAGCTTAATTTTGTTAAGTTAAAAAAAAAAAAAGGACAGGAGAATGAAAGCAACAGTTGACAAACTTTTATTTGTACCAAAAGTCAGGCCACCTGTGGAGTGGTTTTTAGGGAGTTGGGGGTGCAGGATGAGTGGGCGGCACTATTGTAAACAAACTTCAACCAGCTGCCCGGGAGTTCTGAGTCACCCAGAACAAGCAGGATGTCCCACTAAGCTACAGATTGTTTGATTATACCCACAGCTGGGTGGCACCAAGCCCAAAAGTGACTGATACATCAGAGCCTAAGTCAGTCAGACAACTCTTAGCTGGCTGTCCCAGCAATGCTAAGGGCCTCCTCTGAGAAAGCCCACGTTGCTCTGGGAGAGGCTGTAGGCTGACACATCCTATGTAACTGACATGAGAAGGACTGTATTTTATCCCAAGATCAGTTGCTGCACAAAGAGATTAAATCAGTCTCATACAGAGAAACTGGTTTTCCCATGCTAACCCATGTCTGTAAAGAACTGTCGAAAGTTCTTCAGAATGAAGCTAATCAGAATGAAAGTGCGACAGGAGAGATGGTACCCACAATCTCAGTGACCTGACCACAGGTGGAGTCAGAATCCAAGAGAAGGTCACAGCTAGACCCAGGGCAGGTGCTGCACAGAGGCTTCCATGCCTGCTACAAACCCAGGCCTTTGTCACCACAGATGCAGGCTATGGCATGTTCTATACAGACAGTAGTTAGGCAGAAGTGACAGCCGACTGAGCAAAATCATCTTCAAATTTGCTTTTATCTTGACATTACAGATATAAGCTAGCTAGCTCTATGATTAAGTAGAGAGAACATAAGTTGGCTAAATCCACCGTTCGTCTGTCCCCAAACATTTGTCCCTTTAACCTATTATTATGCCAGAAATTCCCTCAGCTGGGAAATGTTTAATATTAAGACTTCTAAAGACTATTAGCTTACCTGAGTGCGTGAGTGAGTGGCTGGCTGGCTGGACGGATGGATGGACAATGTGATAGATTGGAAGATGAAGGATAGAAGGGTGAATGAAGGCATGAGAAAATACAGGAATGGAGAGAAATCAGGCTTAGATTCCAGAAAAAGTAGAACAAGGCAGAAGAACACAGGGGCTGGCAATGTAGCTCAGTGGTAGAGATTTTGTCTAGCATGTGCCAGGCCCTGAGTTCAAACTCCAGCACTGAAAAAAAAAAAAAATGTAGAACACATATCACTCAAAACAGGAGTAAGAAAGTAGGAAGAGAAAAACTGGAACATGAGATGCTGCCAAATAGGACAGATTTTTGGAGAGGAATGGGTGGGGCTGCCATGAAACTGGTAGAGAAGCAAAGAGATGAAAAACCTGGGAGAGGCAGAACCAAAATGAATACCCTCTTCACAGTTTTGACAGTGTCTTTTACAGTCAGAACCTCTTCCGCAAGCGCAGTCTTAAAACATCAACTGGTATCATTTTGTTCAGTCTTTCATTCAACTACAGCACTAATTTCTTCCCTTCTCCAACTTACAGAATATGAAGGAAAAGTTCCCAGAGGGATGCTTTCTGGTTCAAGGCTATTAGTGACTGGACTCTGAATGAACCTTTGGAGACGTCAGAGACGGTATTTTCCTCAAGGGTTGCCTGGGGCAGGAGGGAGTCTCCACCTTCAGCAGAGGGAGACCAGCATCCTCCAAACCTACAAATAGCTTCCAACTCCTCTAGGGCCCAGGACTTGGCTCTTCCTGACAGTGCTTTGAGTCCTTCACTCCTAGAAGTACATTTCAAAACCCTACCACTTTGCTATTTATTTGACAGTAGAAAGATTCAGTAAATAGGTTCAAGATGTGGTCAAATGGCATCGAGGGGCAAGTCTGAATTTCCTTTTATGAGCTCTCCCTCTGTGAACAGGAGTTGGAAAGTTGGCATGTACAAGACACTGAATTTATCCCCAGCACTACAAAAAGAGTTGGTGAGCAACAACATCCTGCAAACTAAGGAAACTCCTGCATGCTCTAGGCTTTACCAGTCCTTTCCATGTATACAGAGTCTGCACCACACACATCAGCACTTAAGTCAACCACTGTCTCTGTTTCCTGTGAACTAAACTGTCTCCCACATCTTCCAATCAATATCCCGGTGATGTCTGAAGGTTTAGCCCAGTGAAACGTCCTTAATAAATGACTACTAAACTGGCATGCTCACAAAATCAAGGTAGAACTGAACTTTGGCACAAATAATTTTGGAAAATAATTTGGCATGAGTCGTCTAGCAGAGAATATGATTGTACACCAGTAATTATCCTTTCCACCTTTAAAATGAAACCCTGAATTTTAATGAGGCACATATCTGACCTATAGACTGCACTTTTGTAGGCTTCTTTCAGCTTAATATGTGACCATGTGAGTGTCCTGTCTGATTCTTCAGGGAAGGCATAAGTATTCCTTTGCCACTTGCCACTTTCCTTGATAGCTGGGACCTGCTAGGAGTGAATGCAGCCAACCTAGAGCAGCAGTAGGAGCTGGATATGCAGTCAGCCCTTGGGTCAGGATCCCTTGTTATGGTGTCCTGTGAAAGAGAAGTGAACTTCCTTCTATGTGAAGTCACTATATTGGGTGGGAGTGTCTCAGTGTATTTTGGGCTTAACTTTCAGCAACTTAATCATATCCATTAATAAATAGTTTTAAAATATTCTTTGGCCAAGCAATTCCACTCTGGGGCATAATGATAAAGAAATATCATTTACTATCAACTAGCAACAACAATAATCAGTATAAAACTTAGACTATTACTTTTCATATAAAAACACAGCATCCTAGATAGGCATCGTGGCATACGCCTACAATCCCAGGAGTTTAGGAGGCTTAGACAGGAGGATCGCGAGTTCAAAGCCGGCCTCAGCAACCACAAGGCACTAAGCAACTCAGTGAGACCCTGTCTCTATATAAAATACAAAATAGGGCTGGGGATGTGACTCAGTGTTCTAGTGCCCCTGAGTTCAATCCTTGTACCAAAAAAAAAAAAAAAACCCAGCATCCTAAATGCTGAACACTAGAGACATCCGTGCCATCAGCACCACACATGTGCCCTGCAGTTCTTACTACTTAGGAGCCTTAATTTTCTGCATTTCCTCTGCCAAAGCACTGGCAGGCTAGAAATGTGGGGGTATCAATGCCTCCCCCCAAATTATCCCTCAACCAATTAATCATAAAAAAGTAGGTGAATACAGAACATGCTTTGGGAAACATCTCCCCTCCCTGCTTCATTTTAGAGATCACAATACTGAGATGATGAATGACTTGCCCTTGGCCAGAAGTAGATCTAAACCTGGAGCCTCCTGCCTTTTTTTCTACCACACCACACCACACTGCAGTACCAGGTAGGGCAAGAATAAAGCAATGCTGGAGGTTTTGTAGGATGCCTCAGAAAACAGCAAAGACCCCCAAAGGAAGCACAAAGTCAAGAGAAGCATGGACAGCAAATTAAACTCAGTTCTATTCAGAATGGAGAAAATTAATTGCTGATTCAGCTGTGGGCCTATAGAGCTTTTGTTTCTACTAATCATATTTAATAACCACAGGTTCAGGCTTCTGCTTTTCTATAAAACTCTGTTCAGGTCAATGGACTTTGGGAAAATTTTTTTTCTAGAAAGATCTGCTGGTAAAATTCAACCTTGCTAATCAGGAGTCCATCTTCTTGGGATAAAGTCAATGAGACACTATCTCTGACTGATCTTTCAGCTTTAACGACCTCACAGAAGTCCCCTGCAAGGAAGGAGGGTTCCCTTCTCTTAGCCTGGTCCAGCTATACATTAGTTTGCTTTCTTGAGCTGGTTTCTTGTCACTGGGTGGCAAAAACACTGTTTACATTTACCCTCTCCTTGGTCCTTTCTGTTGAGGTTCCTCTTCTCTATCTCATCTCCTCTGTTGCAATTCACGACTGGGAAAGGAAATACGTCAAAGAGAGAGCAGCTCTCCTACCTTTAATTGGCCTCTGCTCTTTTGGCACAAATGCTGGGCTGGTGCTAAAGGTGGAAGTTGGGCCTCAGAGAGTGGGAGACAGGCCAAACCCAAACACCAAACCACCACCGGCAGGTGTCTGTCTCATCTCATTGCCTGAGTTCTGCTGTGTTTATATTTAGAGACCTGTGCTCTCCACATCTTGCCTAAAAAGTCCACTTTCAGAGCATCAAGAAACCCATTTGATCAGATAAGGGAGACCCACTTAGGGAATTCAAGCTCAGTGATTTCTCTTAAGCAAGGAAAAATAAAATAACAGCAAAGAGCTCTCCTGTGTTTTTTGTTTTTGTTTTTTCTAACAACAAAGTCAGAAGAAAATATCCCTAACCAGCTGTGTATTTAATCTAAAGGTGTCAACTTTACAGAATTGCACCTTGGGCTGTCTTCACTTCCTTAAAAGTTGTTTCTCCTTTTAAAGAACACAGAGTGGCCCTGTCGCCCAGTTTTATCTTCAGATGCCTCAACATCCAGGATTTTAAGAGGTAGCCAAAAAAATAGGAGTGATGGATGAATGAATAAATAAAATGGGGCATATGTATACAATGAACCATTCAGGCTGGGCAATTTAGCAAGACACTGTCTCAAAATAAAAAGGGCTGGGAGGGGAGGTAGCTCAGTGGTAGAGCACCCTTGGGCTCCATCCCTAGGACCACACACAGAAAAGGGGGAAGTGAACCTTGAAAATATAAAATACTATTAAACAATAAAAACAAGGCATAAAAGGTCACAAAAGGTCAGAGATTATATGACATATCCAGAATAGTTAAATACACAGAGACAGAAAGTTAGATGAGTAGTTCCCAGGGGCTATAGGAGGAGAGAAGAGGAAGAGACTGTTTGTTAGGTATGAGATTTCTTTTTCAAGTAACAAAAACACTTGGGACCTAGATAGAAGTGGCACAGCATTATGAATCTACAAAATGTCAATTGAATCATACTTGTTTGTTTGTTTTTGTTGGTTGGTTTACAGTACTAGGGATTGAACCCAGGGGTGCTTTACCACTGACTTACATCCCAGCCCTTCTCATTTTTCATATTGAGACAGGGCCTCACTAATTCGCCCAGGCTAGCCAGGACTTGTGATCCTCCTGCCTCAGCCTCCCAGTCTCTGGGATTACAGGCATGCACCACTGTACCTAGCTTCCTACACTTTGAGTTTGTGTCACGAGTGTTCCAGCAAAACATAAAAATATATCAAGAATATTAAAAAATAAAGTGACAAATCAGGCAGCTACTTTCTCCCTGGAGACGAGCTGGACCTGACTGGATGTTTTCAAAATAATTCATAAAAATTTCCAATTTAACAGAACATGCCTCCATAAGAAAGGTAAGGCGTACTCAAGCTTCTGTTAATGTCTGACCAGAAACCTCAGACCAGTTCAGAGCAGCCTCACTTGGAGGGAGCCGAGGGTCATTTGTCTGGGTTCTATCAACTCTTGACCCAGAACTGAAACTGCCCTGAGAACTGGTATCGGAATGTGAGCGGGGAAGTCTTTGAATAACTCCTTCCTCCCACAGTGCTTCTCTCTGAAGTGCTGTCAGGTCAGGTCTGGTTTGTGAGCTGGCCTCAGTCTGGAAGACCTAGTTAACACAACTTGAGAGAATTGCCTGCTGCGCCTCCTGGAGACGTTCATCCTGGTTGGGAGTATGACTGAGGGCAGTGGGTGGGCAGGGGAGGGGGTAATATGAGTTGAGACAGAGGACGAAGATTTTGGGCTTAAACTGCTCCTGATCCTCAGGAGCTAGTGTTCTAACCAGGGCTTTGAGAAGTTCCTCCTCTTTGAATGCAACTGGGTAGGTTTTACCAGTCTAGTTGGTCCATACCCTGGA
This sequence comes from Callospermophilus lateralis, assembly GCF_048772815.1. Classification (NCBI taxonomy): domain Eukaryota; kingdom Metazoa; phylum Chordata; class Mammalia; order Rodentia; family Sciuridae; genus Callospermophilus; species Callospermophilus lateralis. The sequence goes on from NC_135313.1 coordinate 90,513,214, forward strand.
TCCCACCCCTTCCTCCTTCCTGAACCCCCTTGGGCTCAGGGATTGCTGCTCTGTGGCCTTTCCCATGCACTCCTATGTTGATGTGTGAGGTGGGAAGTGTACACCAGACCCAAAGCTAAGGGTCACCCACCTCCTGGCGATTCTGTGTCTTTGCTTCAGACAGAACCATTATCTCCTGAACTCACCCGTGGGTTTTATCAGCTCAGGACTATCAGTACAAGGCCTGAATTAGAATTTCAGGCTTTATAACGGAGATTGGACTTCTCATCAACCATCTCTCTGACCTCCCCACTGGATTTCTCTGCCCCACTGAGGGCAGAACCTGGGTCTTGTTAAAAAGTTCTCCTTTTCGCTGCACCCAGCACACAGTAGACCCAGAAAGGTCATTGCTAAATGATTAAATGAGTGAAATTCAGAAACTGAGTTCATAGAAAGCACTGGGAAAGGCATGAAGGTTGAGCCTGAGAGGACACCCTGATCTATTCGAAAGGCCAAAGAGAGAGCGGCTGTGCAATCGGGCAGATGCCAGAAAGCAGGTTTGTGTCAAAGGCTCTGGTAGCATAGATGAGAGAAGAGTGACTCTGGGAAGGGCTGGACTCCTAGGATGGGGGAAGATGGAGTTGGGAACCAGAGAGGAGAGCCAAATATGGACCTGAAGGATGAGGAGGATTTTGTGCACAACAGAGGAATGGAGGTCATTTTATAAACAACTCAGTCATCAATTTCCCATCCACTGAGTCCTTTAGGCAGGTGGCTTTTCATTTGTTTCCCTTTCATTCAGCTTTCTGCCCTTTATTTTTCCTCTTTGAAATGTTCGAGTGACTTTCTCTAATGGGTATTATATTATCTCCATGGTTTAAATGATTAGAAAAAAAATAAAAGAAAGTTAAATGGGATCTTCATTCTAAATATACATTTAAAAAATAGAGAATATCCCATCTAAGAGTTGTGGATTTCTTTTACATTCTGTTTTAGTCTCAGGAGACATGAGAGCATGTGTACCTGGTTTCATGGACTCAGGGCCCATCTTTTCACTCTATACAAAGCTGAGGCAACAGCCTTGCAGGAATTATCTGACCTTATCTTGTCTTGGCTCCTCAGGGATCTCAGGACCTCTCTGCCTCCACCATGCGGGAGGCCACATAATCCTAAAACATGCTGAAGTGCGGAAGTGGAAGGAATGAACATCTTATGGGGGGACCCTTGACCGATGGAGAAAGGGAGACAGTGGATACACTGGATAAATACTTCTTTCTTGTGTCTCCTAAGTGAAGATCCTGAGACACATGCTACACTCTGGGATCCCACTAGGATCAAACTCTGGCCTCCAAAAGAAATGATCAGCATACTAATCTCCCACTTGTCTATTAGTATACTCTTTCTAGTTGTTGATACCTCTTCTTTGGAGTCACTTCCTAATCAACAAGTTGGATGCACCAACCCTTATCACTCAGGCTCACACTTTGGGAGAAAACTCAGGTTAAGATATCAGATACCAAAAGTGGCCTTCTAAAGCAGACCTGTAAAATAAGATTTTGGAATTGAATCAACCGCTGGTCAGAGAGCAATAAGGAATTCCTTGCTAGTAGTAAATAAGACTGTAATAAACTCTGGCATGTAATAACACCATGATTACAAGACTCTCTTGGTGGTCAACATGGATGAAGTACAGGTAGAATGGGAAGCACTGGCATATATGGTAGCCATTGAATGGTAGGGGCAATGATAATTTTAAGAATTATGGAGTCAATGCCTTTAGACACTTTGAAAAAAAAAAAAAAGAAAAGGAGAAGTTCAAGTTAGCCAACTATCAATTCTAAGACAAGTCTGTGAAAGTAAAAATGACTTCTTATTAGCACTTAAGACAGATGACATGGCTGTTACAGCCAGAGGGCAGGCTGTGCTGAAAATCAGACCCAGAATTTAATAATGTTATCAGAGCCACAAAGAAGACTGAATGCACAGCCTCAATACTTTCCATTGCCACATTGAAAATCCTGATAGCGAAAGAGTGGGATCCAGAGACCCAAATGGGGATATTTACATGGATGAGCCTGAGATCTTGGGACACTCAAAATCCTCTTAATCTTCACACTTTCAAAAGACTTCCTCTCCCTTCTAGAAGAAAGAAGCTTTATTCAACTGAAACAGCAATGAGAACTCACCTGAGGCAGGTACATTGTAAAATAATGCTTGTTTTCCTCAACACTACCTTGCCTCCCCTTATTACCTCAAAACCAAAAACTAGAGTCAGTTTACAACACAACTGAAGTAAGTAAATATGGCCCCTGCAATGGAAGGAAATAACATATACAACCAAAGTATTATGAGTTCTGGCTGTGTGCACTAGCAGGGACTGGGGAAGCACACCAGGGTAGCTCTTGAGGGTTGAACACAAAGCTGAAGAAGGTAGAATTCTACTGTCACCAAAGCCTTATCCTATGAATCTGGTTTCACATCTTGGCATGATCCCTTGGAACCAGTCCTACTTGTCTGGGAGGATGGCTCCTCAAAGTATGGACCCAGTGATGGGACTCAAATGCAGTAGAGATGCAATACGAAGAGTTTTCAAAGGTCACAGGATTTACACATTAAGAACTATTCCCAAGTTGGGGTTGTTGCTCAGAGGTAGAGCACTTACCTGGCATATATGAGGCATTGGGTTTAATTCTCAGCACCACATATTAATTAATTAAATAAATAATTAATTAAAGGTCCGTCAACAACTAAAAAAAAAAAAGAAGAAGAACTATTCCCAAGACCTTAAGTAAGTGGAAATGTAGCATTATTGTTGTTTTCTCCTTGTATCATGGATTTGACTGCTTTGGGAAAGAAAAAGAGGGTTCCCAGATTTAACAGAAAAAAAAAAACAGAGGGAACATAATCATTTATAGAGGAAAAACAAGAAACTTTTGAAGCAATGCCATTAATGTCATCTATGAAACAAGCCAGTATTTCACAAAGCACTCATATCAAGCCAAACAAAAATATGAGCAATCCCATGTAAACTAGGCAGATTCTGTGAGATGACCAATACAACACAGTCTTCTGAAAACTTCATGCACATCTCTCTTTCACTCTGGCTCTTTCTGCCTTAAAAAAAGTTTAGGATCCCATTCATCCCCCCTCCTGATTAAAGATATCTGTGAGCTCATAGATTCCATTGTTCTGTCACTAAAACAAACTTAGAATATCCCAACCCACAGTTCTCAGACATAAATTATATAGAATGAGTTATGGAACTTTGAGAAAATGTAGGGTTCTAGATCTAAAACCTGGAGATCCTACTGTAGTATATTTGGGAGGTGGGGTTCCATTCAAATGATTCAAATAATCAGATAGGTTTGGAAACTGAGTCTTCAATCTTTGACTATAAAGCCTCAAAGTTAATTAATTTTATAAATTATGTTACACATAGTACACATTCATGCAAATAATTTGAAGAAGGGTAAAAGCCAATGGACTCAGGATGGAGGAAAAAGATAGTTTGTGTTACTCTTAGTCTAAGTTTCTCCAAATTCAGAGCTTACAACATGGACTGGCTAAATATAGAAATTTTATCTCAGGAATTTATTTGAAAAAACACAAGTGAGCAACTAGGAAGAGTAAAACAGAGAGAAACAGAATGACTCTATAAGATGCATTTCTAAGCCATTCATCACTGTGAATGCCAGGGAGTTGATCCCACTTGGAACTTTCTGAGGATCTGAATAAAATGTAACTTAGAAATGTCCAAAGAAAAATATGGAAGCACTTATCCATAAGCATCCTTAGTCAAGAGTTTCCCCTCATATTTCTAGAATTCTAATGTGTCCGAACATCTTCCATATAGTAGCAGAGAAACCCAGGACAGAAAGCAAGAGAAATGAGGAACAGTTGAAGAAAACTGCTCTCAGGATATATCTGTACAGACTTGTGGCCACAGCTGTATTGAAATTAAAAGGGGACCAAGGTGACGTAAAACAGGGCATGTCCTCTGTCTGATATTATCCACCCTTTACACTGCCCAGCTCTGCTCAAACTTTAAGTCACAACTATCACAGAACTTTCAAGTGGTAACCAGCTAAAATTTCTATGAAAACCTAAAACACTAGTTTTAGTGACACAAATACTGCTCTCTGCTGATGTAGCTGATCCTAAGGCTTTATTGTTATTTTTTCATGTTTCTTCGCCATCACGTTTTAGATCTCCCTCATCCACAGCCAAACCTTTATGCCTAAAGGAAAAAAAACCCTCTGTTGCTTTCTGTTTAGGGACTATTGTTCCTGCACTTGCCCTTTTATAGTTGCATTGGGCTTTGAAAATTCCCAGAGACATCCCAGGGATGTCTCTTTGGTTCAAAACATAGACCCTTCTTGTCCCCAAGTAGTAGCAATTCTGTTTCTTCAGGATAATCGTGGTCAATGATCAGTCAGTCTTGACCAAGTGGTCAAGGCTAAATTGGAGTGGGTGGTAGTAGACTTCAGATTAGAAAGATCTGTGCTGGATCCTCTGCTGTAAATTCCTTTTCACGGGAACCAGAACTTCTAATCCAGCAGAGCTTGAGTTTTCAAAGAAAAGAAATATGAATTCTACAAGCACGTCACTATGACGGTTGATATACCAGTCCAACTTCTACCTCTTGATTCTTGGATCTATGTAATCTAGCTGAGGACTAGTCACAGAAAGCAAAAACAGTACAACAATGCTACTAGCTCAATGTCTTATTAATTTCTAAACCATTGCATGACTTTAAAGCATATTATAAACAGGGCTATTATAAATATCCAGCCGTATGAACACAGTGCTCAAGAATGTGTATAAATATTAAAGACCAGGGGAAATAGTTCTTGGTTCCACAATACAAAAATAAAATAATAAAATCAAAATAAATGTTTAATGAGATGTCTACAAATATGACAAAGATGAGGTGACACTAATTGTTAATTTTAATATTTATAAAAATGTAACTACATTTGAAAATAATTCATAGGTTAGATTTTTTTCTCTCTTTAGAAGACTTTCTAACTTATACATGAATCATGGCCATACAATTATAGCCAGTTACAAATAAATGTTACAAGTAACAAAATAAATGATAATCTTAAAATCCAACTCATAAAAATCCATAAAAGTATATGTGTGATTGTATAATGTGAAGTGTAGGTACCTTGTAATATGTATGATTTGATATAAGTGAGGATTTCTGGAAATAGTAATTTGGTCCATAAAAATCTTTGTTTATAAATATCATCTTGATTCTACTTTTCCTGATTATGTAAATAGCTCTAAGTTATACATATGCTCACTTAATAGGGAAATATCTTTGAAAATATCTTTGACTCTTCCATGTAAAATTCAAATATACCTGTTAATATGTGTTGCTAGAATTTAAATGTGTAACAGTCTTATGGGAAATAATTGACTAATGTACTTCACTTATTCCTTCTGAAGAAATGCACTCTAATATATATTCAATGAAAGTTCTATCCAAGGGCAAAACTGGCCCATAAAGTTTTAACACTGGGTAATACTGATTAGAAATTCAAGTTGCTGGACTTCAATTCAACTTTGAACTGTTTAATCCAAAAGGAACAATTGGTCTTGCCTTATATTATCATAAATTATCATCTTTTTCAGATCATTTCCTAGTTCTCTCAGGAGTAATAGCCAGTTGGGAGCGTATTCATTTACAAAAGGATTATGAAAATTCAATAGTTTAAAATTTAACAGGCCAACCTGGCAGACTTGTCAGAGATGAATGATGCTTTGAGAGAATAAAATGATAAAAGGCATCATGGCAAAGATGCTGCCCCAAATATCTCTGTTTACTAAAACTCACAGAAGGATGGTGCTATTTCCCTTTGGAGAAATCCTTATAAGAAACCAATACTTTATTTTGTTTAACTATGGAAATCACAATACCAACTCGTTTGTCCAGGCCACAGCTCCCTCCTGAGAATGGACTCCAGGTTGCACAGCAAAATTTCTCCCTTGCCTTCATTCTGTGGCATTTCACAGCCTCAGTGGCAATGCTGAAGTGCTGTAGTCATTTTTACAAATAAACCACCAGCAAAGACACCAGCAAATGACACAGCACATCTTGGTGTGAAGACTGTGGAAAGGGTGGCATCATTTCAATACCATCTTGATTGCTTTTATGCCAATGTATTTCCTGTCGCTGAATCTTCTATGCAAAATATGACCTTAAATTAGGCTAACCAGTATCAGCTCAGAACTCTGTGGTTTTTCTTGAGTAATATGCATTATTTTGAAAGTTGGGAAGAAAGACAAGAGGATTTATCCAGCTGAGGCTTATGAGAATTTGAAATACATTTCTCTTGAGGTCTTCCGTAGGGAACAATACAGTCTGATGCCAGTAGCCTCACTACTTAACCTTCTAAACACCCAGGCAGATGTGCTGCTTCCCTGTTACCGTCCTGTCTTCAAGAGATGTTCCAGCTTCACGCCTGTACTCCTCATCTTCATTGTGCATGCTCACCTCTGCCCCCGCCACCCAGGGACTCTGTTTATGAAGCCATCTGGCTAGTCTCTGAAAGTTACAGCTCTGATCCTAGCTACCAGCAGCTCACTCTGCATACAAAAGAAAAGCAGCTCTCTTTTGTAAGTTAGTGAAACCAGCAAGGGCCATAACTTTGGAACGTTGAGATTTGACAGTAAATGAAACAGGAAGACAGGTAAAGATCTTTTTATCCAACTTTCTCCTCCATCTAAAACTATAACCTGTCCTCTTTTATTTCAGTACTAATGACAGAAATCATTCAGAAAAGTGACTGACTGAATACACTGGCAATGCCAGTGAGCCACTGAACCTCTTACTAGTGTTTTAAGAACCACTAAAGCCCACAGTGAATTCTCCTCACACATAATTCTGCCAAATTGTAGAACCGAGCTGTACACAGATTTAGAGAAACTATCTCATAAATCCTGGCAAAGTTTGCAAATAAAAAGTGTGTGTATTATGTCAGAATTTTGTCAGTGTTTACATTTCATAAAAGGAGATTGCAAAGCACTGGAGGAGGGAGAGAAGTCAGAGATCTAAAGATCTCCTGGATCCAGATTCAGGCTGTCTGAGGTGGCTACTTTCAGCACCCTCCTGATGAAACCCAGCTACCCACACAAAGTCAGAACAGATTTGACAAAGGTTTACCAAGTATCTTGAGGAACTTCTGTGGCCACTAACCGTTGTCTGAAGATATGTGCCTGAGGTTTTTCGTACCACGCCAGCAGACCTGCAGTCAGAACTTCTTGGGGAATGCACGGCAGTGGCCCTCAGTCAGCCCAGCCTGGGGATTTCCAGGGCTGAGTGATGATTAAATGATATTCCTGATGACATTCTCCCATGTTGTTTGAGAAGCCTAAGAGTTCTCTTCTGGTCATGTAAACAGCCTCATAGCAGCATCTGTGGAGATGCCTGTCCTTGGCCCCAGCTCTCATTTCAATCTCCCCATAGAAAGTTGAAACAGGAGGGGAAGAGGAATAGAGAAAACAGCTCTTGACGGGAAGTTTACCATTTAGCTGACTCTGATTTTGAACTTCAACTGCCTTAGCTTTAAAATGGGGTATAGCCAGATGCCAATCAACAGATGAATGGATAAAGAAAACGTGGTATGTGTATGTATGTATGTATATATATATATATATATATATATATATATATATATATATATATATATATATAGACACACACAGTGGAGTTTTACTCAGCCATAAGAAGAATGAAATTATGGTATTTGCAGGTAAATGGAGGGAATAAGAAAATATCATGCTAAGTGAAATCAGCCAGATGCAGAAAGTCAAGGGTTGAATGTTTTCTCTTACATGTGAAAACTAGAGCAAAACAAGAGGGGAAAGAGGCAGGGAAAGATCCCATGAAAACAGAAGAGTGGGGATGGGATTGTGACTCAGTGGTAGAATGCTCGCCTAGCACATATGAGGCCCTGGGTTCGATCCTCAGCACCACATAAAAATAAATAAAATAAAGATATTGTGTCCAACTACAACTAAAAAATAAATATTAAAAAAAAAAAAAAACAGAAGAGTGACCAGTGGAGTAGAGGAAGGTGATTGAGGTGGGAGGGAGGAAGGGCAGGAAAAAGGAAGAATCTTGCAATGAAACCAACCAAACTCCTATGTACATATACGAATATGCCACAGTGAATTTCACCTTTATGTATATCTATAATGCACTAATTTAAAAAAAAACTATAAATAAATAGAAGGAGGATCAATAGAGTAGAGAAAAGGGAATGGGGAAAGGTGGCGGGTAGGGAAAGGGGAAACACTGGGGAGTGAAGTGGAACAAATTATATTCCATGCTTGTATAATCACGTCAAATGAACCCCGGTGGTGTATAACTATAACTCACTAATAGGAATATTTTTTTAAAATGAAAAACATTATATATAAGACTTGAAAATAAGGTTAAGAAAATGTCCCAGGAAGTACAAAAAATAATAAAAGAGATGAAATGGTAGAAAAATCATACAAAATTAAGAACAGGTCCAGGAGATCCCAAATCTCAAAAATGGAAATTCTAAGGAGACAGAATAAAGTAGAAAGAAAATAAGCTGTCAAAGTTTACCTGTAAACTATGTAAAAATTTGCCTGAATACAGAGAATCCACACAGATCTGTACCAAGTTATATTGTGAAATTGCAGAATACTAAAGACAAAGGTGAAATCTTACCCGCTTCTAAAAAGAAGATAAGAAAAAGCACCTGTCATATAAAGGACCAGGGATCAAACAGCAGTGGACTTCTTAATTACACAATTAAAACTAGAAAAAGAAAACTCAATGCTTTAAGAATTCTGAAGGAAAATAATTTCTAAGCTAGAATTAAATTAATTGTGAGGGTCAAATATACATCTTATGCTTCTTTCTTAAGAAGGTACTGGAGAGTGTTTTTTACCAAAATGACAGAGTAAACCAAAAAAGATGAAGATATGGGATCCAGGAAAAATAAAATTTAAAAAAAAATCCAAAAAAGATCAAAGAGTTTCCCCAGATAATGATAAAGGGAAATTTTGGGATAACAATTATATAACAGAGATAGAACTAAGGAAACTCCAAAGGTAAAATACTATTCTTCTTTGATTGGCTCTCATCCATGTGAATAGTGAGATTTAATCATCAATAAAGGGGTATTTTTATTTATAGTAAGTATTCTTATTTATTTAAGTATTCTTATTTTTGTGCTTTAACAAATCTTATCATTAAAGCAAGTGGGTCAGATGCTGAATGAATGAATACTTGCTAAATTAATACTATAAATATCCATTAAACAAATGATTTCCAAGTTTTTAAATGACACCAGTACTTATTTGTGAGAATTGAGACCTTAACACTGAATCATTAACTAAGAACAGCCTAAGGGGTAGGTTTCCAAGCCTAAACCCTTACGCAAATAGAGTTCTCTCTCAAGGCAAAGGCCTAAACCTGTTTTTCCTGCAATCGTTGTAACAAATTCTGTTTTGTATATAATTAGTCCCTCTTTTGTCTCCATTCTTTTACCCCAAAGAGTAAGTACTTTTTTAAGTTTTTATGATCTTTTTAAAATATAATCTTTGATATGCCAAGAGATACATTGAAGATTATATCTGTTATAAAGTAATCCAAGACCAGAAAATTACCAATAACTTTCATCTGACTCTACTATCTTATCTACCTGTCTCCCATATTTATCATGCCCTTACCTTTTTGAAATAGTTTTATCACATTATTCTTAAATAAGATATTATTTCATTTTGCTTGTTTTAAAAAATAGTAAAATTAAAATGAGGATAGCAATCTCTACATAGCTGATTTTGAGAAGTGAAAGTATATAAAAGGGCTTCAACAATATAAAAAGCACAAAGCAAATAGAAGATGTCACCCACAAGGCTCAGTTTTGATACAATTAGTGACCTAAGTGCCTATGAATGTAATTGCTAAGTCCCTTCTGAAAATTCAGTGACAGTGTTTTCTGTACCCAAGTACCTGGAATTTGTTCTTCCAGTTGTGATTTAAGTGACATTCCATCCCAACTTCTCTTCTCCTGCTTTAGTAGTCTCGGATTTACTTTAGAATTTTCCCTCTAAGCATCCTGGCTTTGAAGATGAAATGTGACTCTGTCAGAATTTCAGGCAGCTCTGTTCCTCTTTCTCAAGTTTTAATTCCATGAACAGGAATACTGAGTACCCTACAATTTGAACTGTGCTGGGGTCTTAACAAACACATCCCATATGACTGGGACAGCTAGAATCTGCTTTCTTATTGGCAGAGCTAGGCATGTCCAACCGCCCTTTAATAGCATTTTTGTTAGATTGACTGTCACAATTAAAACTGCAAACCATCAGGGCGCGGTAGCACATGTCTATAATCCCAGTGGCTCAGGAGGCTGAAGCAGGAGGATTATGAATTCAAAGCCAGCCTCAGCAAAAGCGAGGCACTAAACAACTCAGTGAGACCCTGTCTCTAAATAAAATGCAAAATAGGGCTAGGGATGTGGCTAAGTGGCTGGGTGCCCCTGAGTTCAATCCCCAGTACCCCCAACCAAAAAAAAAAAAAAAAAAACTGTAAACCAAACATGGTCACCTCCAACTCCAGAGAGATCTAACTTGCTCTTATGGGAAAGAGTTTCTAGCTTGCGTGTTGAGCAAATTGAAGTTGAGCAGAGCTTCATCCAGTCAACCCTGAAAGTATGGAAGGAGTAGTAATGCTCAAGAAGGGAAAGGGAATTGGCAAAAAGGCCTTGAAGCTTTTAAACTGCCAAGCTTGGAACTGCCTTGACACAAGCTGTCACTCCTAGCCAGGTGACCTTGTCCCCCCAAGGCAGCCCATCTGCATGCCTCTGCTCTTGCTGTGCCTGCCCTTGCAGAATTGCCTTCTGCCCTCTTTTCAGCTCTTCAACTGGTCATACAATAATATTTCCTGGATGCAGTTTATGGTGCAGCATTGAGTGATGTATTATTGGGTGTCTATATAGATAGACAAGATATAATCAATGTCCTCAGGGAGCTTAGTCCCCAGTAAGAGAGATGGGGCATTTGCCCAAGAAATTCCAGTAGCAAATATTTAGTGCAAATGGGATGGAGGCCTGATGGAATGGCCAGGGAGTATCAGGAGAGATTTCTTGTGGCTGGAAGGATGGAGGAGGTAATGGCAGACTTTCAGGGTTTCAAGAGATTGAGATTGGCTTGAAATGATGTGCAGAGAGGGATTAGTGGGAATGGGCCTGCAGGCCTGGCAGGTCTGAGAGAGGATCTGAAGAAACAGTGACAAGGAAGAAAACCAACTTGTACTTTGTACTGACCATGTGTAAATACTTATGTTTTCATATAATCTTTACCACCATTTCAATAAGTTTTACTATTTCTATTTTGTGGGAGAATAAGCAGAACTTTAAAGAGACTGTGATTTGCTTTAGGTCTCAAAAGCTAGTGTGTGGCAAACCCAGGACTTTTAGCTAATTCTGCTCAATTCCAAAAACCTGTCGACTTTCTCTATCCTAAGTTGACTTCCAGGGCATCAGCTTGATAAAGCAGATTATGTTTATGTCCTTAAAGGCGAAAGAACTTGGATTTCTCCTTCCTCTTTGCCTAATTAAAGCCTCCCTGGGCCCAGTTCAAACCCTGCCCTTTCCACTAAGCCTTTACTGAATATTCCAGGCCCCTTGATATTCTAGATACTGTTGGCAGAGTCTGCTGCCATGCAACATCCCTTCCAGCACACTTCATGTGAGTTTATCATGAATCCTCCATAAAGATGCAAGTTCTTAAAGGAGGAAAGTTGATCTTGCCCTTCTCCCTTACCCCTGGATAAATAATTGTAGAATCAACTGTCTCGTTTTGGCATTCCCCAATTCTCCAAGGCCTCAACACAGACATTCGCCTTCTCTGAAGTTTCTCTCTGCAAGGAAGTCACAAGGTAACATATCTTGCTTTGCTCAAAGCAGCCACTCGGCCAGCCACTGGGACACAACTGGCCACACTGAGTCATGCACCCTGGAAATGGATTATGGAATTTTTACAGACCTAGAGAGCTGCACCTCCCTCGCTATCTCAGTGTGTAAGGAGAAGCTCCCAGCCTGAAAGGAGACAGACACTGCTACGTGTAGCTCCAGCTCCCACACAGAAAGACCTGCAGATGGTACCCAGCAACAGACTGAGTATAAATTCAGAGATGCCTGAATTTAGGGCCCCAATGGATGTGTCAAAGGGAGGAAGCAGCCTTACCTGCCCACTGGTGTGGATTTGATGGCTCTGATCTTTTCCAGACCATTTAACACTTCCACTCATGTAATGGTTGATTTTCCAGGTCACAAATTTCACGGTCATACTCACTACTTACAGGATAACCATTGATTATTTAATTGCAAGGTAAGTACCATGGAAAAGATGGGAAAATCACATGGTAAACAATTATAGTTGAAGAGCCTGATTATTGTTGAGTCTGCCTGGCTACCAGTTAAATAAATTTAACTTATTTTTAAAGTTCAATTTAATCCTAAAAAAATCACCATCTATCAAAATCTATCTCCCTTTTAATAACATAAATATATTATCTTTTTTTATTTTTCCCAAACTCTACCTTCCAGTGTAATAAACAGGGGGAAAAAAAACAGCATTAGGGGCATACAAACCTGGCGAACTATCCTGGTCCATCATTTACAAGTGATGATACTTCAGGCAAGATGCTGCTAAGCCTCTAAGCCTTCATTTCTCACCTGTCAGGTGGTGTAAAAATGCCTACTTCATGGGAACATTGTTAGCAATAAATAAGATCATTTCTGTAATGCCCCTGTGCCAGTAACTGTAAGTACTCATATGGAGCTTCATCTATGCCAGCCTGCTTTAAGCACTTAATGTATTAACTCAGCCTAAACAACAACCGCCCCCCCCCTTACAGAACAACTGTCCTCATCTCCATATTGTAAAAAAGAAACTGAGATGCAGGTTAAATAACTTGCCCAAGGTCAACAGCTAGCAAGTGTTCAGGCCCTGTCCTCTCCATTAGACTGGCCCACAGACAGTGAAGTCATTGACACTTAGAAGGCTCTGTGTGATGGGGCGAGTTCCTAGAAAAAGTAAGAGGGTCAGATGTTAGGTTTAAAGAATGGGGGAGGCAAACTAAGATACCCTGAGCATCCCTGCCTCCTGGCATTTTTGACCTTAGTATCCTTGCCTTGAGTATGGGATGGACTAGTGATCCAAGTCTAAAATAGAATACAACAAAAGTGACAAGACATCACTACCAAGACTAGGTTGCAAGAAGATTGTGGTTTCCATCTTGGTTAGCCTCTCTCACTCTCACTTGCTCACTCAGGCCAACTACCTTGTTGTGGGCTGAACCATGGAGAGGCAAGGAACTGAGGTCTCCGATGAACAGCCACCAGGAAGCTGAGTTTTGCCAACAGCCAGCCCAGTCAACATGGAAGTGGATGCTCCCCAAACCAGACCTCAAAAAAGAATGTTGGGAAGTCTCAGAACCGTATAGGTTTCAGTTGTTCCATCAGTAAAACACCTAGCTGAGCAAGCCCAAGGACTGTAGAGATCGTCCAGCAGAGATACTTCCCAGTTCTAAACTCTACATCTCTCTGTGATCTTGTTCAGACTGAGTTATGACAACTCTTACTATGGTTCTCAAGTTTGGGGCTTTAAGACCTCTTTTTTACAAGTTTTAAGATCCTATAGAGCTTTTGTTCATAGTGAAATGGAGATATCATCCTTTACTGTATTCAAAATTAAAATGAAAAAAATTTAAAAATTCACTTATATTAGCCCATTCAAAAATAATAAGCTTATAACATGTTATCATAAAAATATAATTTTATGGAAAGCAGACACATCCCCCCCCCAAAAAAATGGGAAGGGGGCAATGTTTTACATTTTTGGCAAACATCTTTAATGTCTGACAACTTGCTTCTAAGAGCTGCTTCTGCATTTGTTCTGTTGCAACACCACGTGCCATGTAGTTTTCTGGAACCCCCTCAGTATAGTGGAGAGAATGACAGTGGAAAAGGAAGACAGTGCCTTAGTATTATTATGAAAACAGTCTTGACCTGAAAGATTTCTGGAACCCCCAGGGTCCCCAGATCACATTTTGAAAATTGCCTGCTCTATTGGTTCTTATTGGAAATGTTAAGATTTCTTCTCAAAACTTGGGCCTACCCACTACCAACAACAAGAAGCACACACACACACATACACACACACACACACACACACACACACACACAATGGCAGTTTCCATATTCTACTTTCCTAAAGCCTCTGGAAAAGAGCAAAGTAAAAGATTAAACCTGAGCAGACCCTCTGCAGACACATCACTCCTCAAATTAGGGTGTCAGCTCATCCTCCCAAATGGCAACTTCCTGCTTATCTACTCTGAACCCAATGAAAGTAACAAACGGCTTCTAGAGGGTATGCACCCAGCTTCTTCAAACACGTGAAGAGTTGAGGAGTTTCAAATGTTGCCTGCCTTTGAAGCTTTGGTGTCAAAAACAAACACTTGGAGAACATCAGCAATGAACAGGACTGCTAGCAAACCCCTGATCCAACAAAGTAACAGGGACCCTCTTAAATCCCTGCCAGCATCCAATCAGGAAGCAGCCTAACTGGGGACAAAGGCAACAGTAGGCCATTTGGGGGTTTCTAAGGAGAACTTTAACAAAAAGCTGAGTGGAAAAAGAACCACCACCACCACCCACCCCCAGATCTGGTCATACTAGGAAAGTGAGATATGGGTTGGGAAGACTCCCAGCTAAATTCTGATTCTGCCACCTAGCAAGTGGCTTGTTCTAAAGATGACAGGGGAACACGAGATGAACTCAGAAGTTCCTTCCATTTTTTTTAATGCTGCATTTCTTATCATTAACATGCAGAAATCAATGGATCTATTATGAATCCAAATATAAGGGTACCTCTTATTCCATTTATGCCTGAGATATCTTTCATTTATTCAACAATTATCAAGACCAGGGTTTGCCACAGGTATTGTTCTAACAAAGCAGTGAATAAAGCATTGTGAAAAAATTCTTGCCCTTATGGACTTACATTCTAGTGGGGGAGACCAGCAAATAAAATATATCCTATGTTAGTGGTGATGAGTATTATAGAGAAATATAGAGCAGGGAAAGGGGATATAGATGCTGGATTGAAATATTCCATAACTCTTGTTGAATTTAGCCATCGTAAAGTCAATTGGCATTCATTCTTTCAGTTAGTTAATCAGTCAGTCAGCAAACATTTACATCAAATGCTGAAGATTTTATAGCTTTGGGGGCTTGGGGAAGCAGCCTGCTATGGGTGGAGATCAGGTATGGTTGAAAAGCACAGGGTCATAGCTATCCAGAGAAACCAGAGCCAGACTGCCTAAACTGGCAATCTGCCTTCTAGCTAGGAGATCCTGAGCAACTGACTGCTCCCTTATCCCCACTTTCAAAGTAGGAATGATAAAAGAACTTATGTGAAGCCTTGTAGTCAAATATAAGCTGCACTTATACTAGACACTGCAGGTAAAGCCACTAAAAAAATGGTAGCCATCAAAATAGACATCAGAAGGTAAGACCAGGAAAGAATGCTCACGGGCACAATGGGAGACTCCCTCTGGGATGACCCCAGAAATAAATGGAGTCCAGTGAGAGCTGAGGCTTATTTGGATCTCATTTGGCTGGCTAGTTGTTAGGAAAATCAAATGACACTATATGTCTCTAGTTGATTCTGCTGGGCTCCTCAATTGCCCAGTAAAGTTGGCTATATGCCTGCCAAATGGAAGAGGCTGTTTTTATTAGAAAAGGAAGTCATTTTCTAGGACATGAAGGATTAATATGCCTCTGCTTAACTGGAGTGCAGTCTTTGCCATCCACCTTGTCTGAGCGCAGGCCAGCTCCTATCAGAATAACAGAATTCCCACTCCTGCCCACTAAATGTTACTACCAAATTATTTTAGCCTGTCCTCCTCGTTTGCATAAGAATCCTGCTCCATCTGTTAGAAGGAGCAATATCCGTTCATGCTAATCTGATTGCTCCTATCACTTGTATTAAAAAACATGGAGGTTACCACAAGCTTTGCTCTGACCTTTGATTTTCCAATATCGCATCTGGGGTAAGCACTTCCTTTTAATCTCTATGGACAATAGGCAAAATTTCACTAAGGGGACTGTGACAGAGGCAGAGATCATAGAGCATGTGTCCATGACCCCAGGTTAGATGATTATAATAATGCTTTTTAGGCTCTTCTAATAAAGAATATGCTGAACAGGCTCCAACGTGCATGTGCAAAAGTCTAATTGCTGTTAACATGTCACTCTCATCACAGAGAAGCAACAACATACTGACGGCTTGTCAAATCCAGAATTGATTTTGAAATTGCTTTAATGAGGTGGTGAATAAGTTTGCAGGGGCCTGGCCATCTGAGAGGCCTCTGCGGCGTCAGCCAGGATCACCTACAGTTGCTTTGTTGACTGTTCATAAATGAGGATGGGGCACAGAGAGGGTTGCTGTTTGGTTGCTGAGGATTTGCAAGCTCTGAGCTGGGATTTCAGTCCCTGTCTCCACTTCTGAAGTCCTTTGCCTTTTAGATTTGTTTTCGGGTGTGTATTTGCATGCGTGTGTGTGTGTGTATCTGTGTGTGTGTGTGTGTGTGTGTGTGCGCACGCGTGTATGGGCACACATTTCCTTACAGCTGCATTCTTCCCAAGAAATACCTCCAATTGAAAGGGCTGGCTTTTCTCAAAAACACAAGGAAAGACTACAAGTCCTTTCTTGTTTCTCATCCAATACATTCAAGAGGCAAGTGAAGAACAATGTGTTTCCCGATTCTGAGCTTTGCCTGCCAGTCAAGATTGATTACTGGATAGATGGAGGCCTGGATAAAGAATACTTTTTTATCTGCATTGCTGTCCACAGTGAAGGAGTTGAACAACTGTCACTCAGCCTCCAAAATTACTGCATTTTTGTTTGCCCTGAAAGAAAAGTTGATAAAGGTTTTCCAGAAAGTCAAAGGCTAGATCCCACCACCCTTCTCAATGCCCAGTCAACTGAAACCTAACTTGGTAGACATGGTCCCGTTTCTTACATCTTGCTCTAAGAGCAACTATTACCAGGTATTTCCACCTTGCAGGGCAAATGGGAAAGTACCAAAGTAACCTCCAAATGCAGCCCAAGGCAATGAGTGTGGGCTAATTCCTGCTCCCAATGTGGTTTTGGATGTGTGATGAGGGAACAGGGTTTCTCCAGCCAAGAGAACTGAATACGCTCCTGTTTCCTCATCTTTCACTTGTAAACAATGCCAGCACTTCGACAACCAAGAAAAATACATGCCCGGCTTACAGTAAAAATGAAAAAAACTGCCAGTTAACAGTTTACAATCGTTACTTTTATTACCTGCCTCTCCCACCCCAGAACATTATTTCATTCAGACCCAAGGTAGGGAGCCAAATTGCCTTATTTCCAAAGGACGTAAACGTATTTTAGAAAAGCATCTGTGTGCATTTTATTCCATAGGCCACCATCTAATTTATATTGCCCCCGCGTTTATGGGCGCATGACCAGCATCCTTATCAGGTACAGATGCCTTCAAGAAATTGGATGCTACAGGGTCCATACATCAATGTTATGATGATGTATTTTTTATGAAACCTGTAAATAAGGTCAACAGGATTGGGATATTTTGGATGACAGAATCTTTAATAGTTTTTGAGAAATGGCCTATTTCCCTGTAAAAATTCAATTTACTTTTTTTTTTTTCTTTTTTAACTCTTGCTCATTAAGAAGTCTGAGTTACTTTGGTGAAAATAATCCCACCCCCAGCATGCTGAGAAAGGGGTTGCAACTTTTCTATAAACCAATGAGAAGAAATGAAAGTGGTTAGCATGAAAAGGACAGATAATTGGCACCTTTGGGCTTTCTCATATTTTATCTTTTCTTATCACCTGAAACCTTATCTCAAGCCCAGGAAACAGGTTACTTTGTCTTCAAAGAAAAGAATGACAAAAAAAGGGAAAAAGAAAATGGCTCAGGGTCATGAATGTGAGGATTTAAAGTTCAATAATGTCATTTTTATAACCTGAAAGTAATTTCAGCTTCTCCCAAGACCTCTGAGCATCCCGGGCCACAACTGCACACCAGGGACTGTTATTGTAAGGAGTGTCTGGCTGACTCTTACATGCTACTGCTGGCTCCCCACTCACCCCAAGGATGCTCAGGGCTGAACTGAGGGTGCCCAGCACTGCTCACAGGTCCTCAGCCTTCTGAAGACTGGGTCACTAGGAAAGAGAAATGAAGAGAACAGAAGTGAACCACGGTTCAGAGTGAAACTGAAAATCACAAGCAGAATTGGGAGACTGGAGGTCATCTGCCAAACCTGCTTCTGTAATGTGGGTGTCCTATTTCATTTTTCTGGGCCCTCATTCCTAGAGCTGCAAAATAGAAAAAAATAGCACTTCTATAAAGGTGATTATAAAGAATGAAATATTAGAGCTATAAAAGGCTGAACAAAGAGCCAGTCCGTGAAAGCATTACATATTTAACTCATACTATAGATAGAGATCCTGAGTTCCCACTGTTGCATATATATATGGATATGTGTATATATATATTACATGTGTTTATATATTACGTAATATAAACTCACACTAATACATGCAATTATATATAATACATATCATATTAGAGAAACACAGGTTTCAAAGAGCAACTTTTAAGCAACTAAAAGGGAAGGGAATTACCTTTCTACATTAAATATGTTACTTTCTTATTATCCTTATTATTAACAGGACAGTGAAGACAGCCTCTTCCAGATCAATGAGCATCCCCTCAGGCCTAAACACAAGAGTGAAAATGAATCCTGAGTGACAGAGCCTGGAATTTTACTTGCTCCTGCCACCTGCTCTTGGGGGTCAACTGTACTGTAGTGTGTAATTACCAACCTCATTGCTGCCCCTTCACTTCCTCTCTCCCTCTGTCTAATTGATGGCCTTGACACCAGTGCTGGGTCAGCCCCCTAGAAATACCTTGGGCACAAACCACTCCTCCACCCAACAGATGCTGCTCACTCAGAAGTCTAGCAGTGACCACAGCCAGGAACTCAACAATGGCTTATGTTTGCTCAGACTGAAAGAAATAAAAAATTTTTAAAAAAGATGACAGAGCAAAGAACAAGAGTACAGATCTACTGGAGGCAGAAGGGAAATAATCCAGTCTTCCATTCGTTAATGTATCTACTGGCCCTCTTCCAGGTGGGGGACACCTGGGCTGCAGTTTCTTGCCTTTTCTTTAGGTTTTACTTGATTTCCTCTGAAATCACACACAGTGAAATTATTGCCCTCTGACCAATGCCCAACTAGTGTAAGAAGCCCACATAGCAATGGATTGTTCACATCTGTCAACAGCTGCAAAAAGAGCACTAGAACTGACACAGTAAAATAGAAATCACCAGTCTAACTCTGAGACTCGGTGCTGAGATGCTGTGCCCTAACACTGACTCATCTAAAATCAGAACCAATTTTGTACCCAGGGGGATTGGGGGAAATTAGCCTCTTCTAGCTCATCTCTGAGTTACTAGAAAATACATCTCCTAGGTGGCTTACTTCTTGTCCCTTCTTTCTTCCCAAGCACCAAACCCCAACTCCCTTGGGAAACACAAAGCCTCTGCAGCATTCTGATTTCCAATCCAGACTTCTCTATTTCAGCCCAATATCATCTCCCAGCTGTGATAGGAAAAAAGGCTTCATCTTAAAAATGAGAAGTTGTCACACCAACGTCTTAGGCTATAAAGGCAAAAATAAATAAATGGAACTACATCAAATTAAAAAGCTTTCTCATGGCAAAAAATAATAATAATTAACAAAATGAAATCAGAATGGAAAGTAACATTTGCAAATCATATATCTGATAAGAGTTTAATTTTCAAAATTTATAAAGACTTCATACTACTTAATACACATGGATAAACCTGGAGGATATTATACTAATGAAAAGTAAAATAAATCAGACTAAGAAAAAAATATTGCATGATCTCACATATAGGTGGAATCTATTTTATTTATTTTTATTTTGTTGTTGTTTGGGGTTTTGTTTGGGAGAGTTGTTTCGGGGGGGTTTTGGGTTTGGGTTTGTTGTTGTTGTTGTTGTTTTTGGTACCAGGGATTGAACCCAGCAACACCTGACCACTAAGCCACATCCCCAGCCCCTTTTAATTTTTTATTTTGAGACAGGGTCTCACTAAGTTGCTGAGGGCCTCATTAACTTGCTGAGGCTGGTCTGGAACTTGCGATCCTGCTATCTCAACTTCTCAGAGTTGCTAGGATTACGAGCATGCCCAACGCACCTACTCTTCTCAAGGTCTTCAAAAAGAAAGTCAAATATACAGAGATAGAGACTAAAATAGTACTAACCATGAACTAGGGAAGGGGGAGGATATAGGGAGATGCTTATCAGAGGATAC
Organism: Callospermophilus lateralis; assembly: GCF_048772815.1. Taxonomy (NCBI): domain Eukaryota; kingdom Metazoa; phylum Chordata; class Mammalia; order Rodentia; family Sciuridae; genus Callospermophilus; species Callospermophilus lateralis. Next base: position 90,533,642 of record NC_135313.1, read on the forward strand.
AAACTGGCAGATATATGGGATGAACAAGTCTAGAGATCTAATATCCAACACAAGGACTATAATTAATAAAATTGTAATATCTTTGAGATTCCTACTACATGAATGGATTTTAGCTGCTTTTGCCACTGAAACAAAAAGAAAAAATGGGAGCTATGTAAGATAATGAGTGTGTTAATTTGCTTCACTATTGTGACCAATACAATATAATATTATGGGGTATGTGTAAATAGTAATATAAATAGTAGTACATGCTCCATAATATTATATTTTATACCTTAAATAAAGATAATAAATTTCTTTTTTTTTTTTTTAATGAGAAGGCAGGATGCCACTCTGAGCACACTGTAAATACTCTTACACTAACCCCTCACTTTACCTATTAGCCTAAAGCTCAATAAACAAAATTGAACAGCAGGTACTATATGCTAAGAGACAGTCAAAAGGAGGGTTTCAAAGGCAAATAGAATAGGCTATAATTTTCAAAGTGAACCTTATTTGTTTCTATCACTTGCTGTAGATTAAGGGTCAGCAAACTGTAGTCCAGGCTGAATTTGGCCTATTGTCTATTTTTATAAATAAAGTTTTGATAGAACCAGCCTTGCCCATTTATTTACATATTGCCTGTGGCTGCATTGGCACTACAAAGGCACAGTTGATAGTTATTACAGAGACCTAAGACCCACAAAGCCTAAAATATTTACCATCTGACCCTGTATAGAAAATGATCACTAATCCCCTGCTTTTTTGGTTGTCCTCACATTGCCCAATTATTGTCAGTGGTAACACTCATCATTTTGCCTGCTACTATGTTGGCTTATGATGGAAAAGCTCAGGTAATCTTATCCCCCTTACCAAAATAGGAGTCAGGCATGTGATGCCCACCTACAAACCCAGAATCTCATGAAGCTGAGGCAGGAGAATCACAAGCTCAAGGCCAGCCTGCGCAACATAGCAAGACCCTATCTTAAAATAAAATATAAAGGGCCAGGGATGGAGCTCAGTGGAAGAGCACTCCTAATATGTGTGAGGCCCTGGATTTAATTCCCGGTATGGCAACGAAGAAAAGAAAGAAAGAAATAGGTCCTAGAACCTGGTTATAAGTGACTAAGAATTAACAATTCACATAGGCCAACTAGTCCAATAACTTAAGAAAAGTGACAAGGCAGGAGTTGTATATTTAAATGAAGTCCACACTGTGGTTATTGAGCAAGTGCTTCAAGATCAGGGAGCAAATAAAGATAAAAGAACTCTGCTCTGTGAAATAAAAATGAAGAAATCCTATTGAAGATCGTTGCAATCAGGCTTCAGTTTCTGAAGCCCACAGATAAGAAAATGAAGGAAATCTCTTTGGGGATTTGCTCAAGAGGATTCAGATTTGTTTCACTTGATCAAATACCAACTATTAAGTGATTCTTCACAAAGAACCCTTTTTATAAGGAATACATTTAAAAATGAGAACAAAAAAAATGGGTATTTGTATTTTTTCATGGAATATGTAATAGCAAATCTATTATACTTCCTAACCCTGCCTCATGCCAATGGGACATTTTAGAACACATTGTTAAAACCTTCTCACTGAGTCTGATATGAAGCAAGACAAGGTCCCTGCAAAGCTCTGACTTGTGTGTTTTCCAAGAGGTGTATACCTGGACTTGATGGCAAACTTACCTGTGGAAGGCACATTGAGACTCCAGCCCTTTAAACAAAACTTGACCCAGATCCATTTAGCTTGACCAAGGTGTTAAAAATTGACATGCATTTGGGCTGGAACTTGGAAAGATCACTCCTGGGCCGTCTCAGATTTTTTTCCAATTGTTGGATCATATACCAACAGAGTCGAGTGTCCAATATTGTGAAGCTCATGTGTTTGTCTGCACTGTAGCCCAGATGGTTACACAGATGTCCCTGCCATCTTGACTAAGCCCTGTGGGGATACAGGCAAGTAGCCTTCAACCTCCCTGTAGTGAACTCAGGCTAGGGTGGGGCAGACAACAGATAGGTGGCATGCACCTCCACACCCATACCTATCGCATACACACACACACATAGAGAAAGACCATTTCTTGCAACCAAAATACAAGTCAAACCTGGAATTCAAGAGCAGAAGGAGTATCTCACAAAGATGTAAAAGGTGAGTGATAAAAATGCTTCCCTCTTTATTTGAAGCTCATCTCCCCCATAGAATGCAGGGTCCCTCCTCTGTGCATTCCACCCTATTTTATTTTTTTCTCATATTTATTTTTTAGTTGTAGTTGGACAAATACCTTTATTTTATTTACTTATTTTTTTTATGTGGTGCTGAGGATCAAACTCAGGGCCTCACAGGTGCTAGGCAAGCACTCTACCACTAAGCCACAACCCCAGCCCTCCTCCCTATTTTATAATCAAGTTGTGTTTTATTCATCTAAGAATTCCCAGCATCTGGCATAGTATGTAGCCAGTAGGTGCTTAATAAACATTTTCATGTGTTCGTTCATTGAATCGGTGTTTATCAAATGCCTATCACATGACAAGTCCTCTGCTAAATATAATAAAATAAAGAAGGGAGTAGGACACAAGTTGCATCCTAATCTAGAAAGAGAGCAGCCAAACAGATAATTACAACATGGGGTGGATGTGTTGTAGTCAAGACTTCAAGTTGGACACCTAACCCTGTCATGGGATGGATGGTCATGGGAGTAGTTAGGTCTGGTGTGAGAACGCTTTCTCTCTTTGGAAATGTTGATGAACATTGTCATGTTGAGACTGGGATGCAGTGAGTTTTCTTTTTGACCACTAAATTCAAAATATTCCCCAGCAATCACATTTACTATGATGTGAATTTGCCCTTCAAAAGCAGAGAAACTTAATAAAAGGCTATTTGGAGCCTCCCATCAGCATTCAAAGATATAACAAAGATTTCTTGGGTCTTGCCTTGCTTTAGGCATATATCAGTTAAAAACACAACAAAAGCAAAAAAATCAATTCATCAATAAGGTAGAATCAGAGAATCATAGAATATTAGAGTCTATAAAAGGGCATTTAAAATGTTACTAGAGTCTGTTTGATGCCAGATGATGAGTACAACCAGTTTCCTCCTTCTGTACAATTGATAAAGTGACTGATAGGTCATTTGGGCTTTTGCCAGAAGGGAAAGTCACACAGGAAGACTTGGCATGGGGTAGTCATTTGATAAATGTGTCCTGAATGAATGAAGGCAGACACCTCAGGGTATGTAGAAGAAAAGTAGGCCTCAAAATCCAGAAGCTCGAATAACACAGCCACATCGACCTTCTCATCAATCATCAATCAACATCTAACTGTGTTCTGGGAGCACCAGAGAAAGCAGAAGAAATTACACCTGGTCTCTGGTCTCAAGGAATATACAAACAGGGATATAAGCAGCTTACGGAAGAGGGGAATCAAAATAAGTGAAGAGATGCTCAAGCTAATCAATTATCAAGAAAAATGCAAATTAAAATATTAAAATATTAATGAAAACATTAACAAGATATCACTGCATATTAAATAACTAAAAAAATTTAAACTGAATAATATTACCAAACGTTGGCCCAGATGTAAATGTAGGATTCCTTATGCATGGAGGATAGGAATGAAGGCTGGTACAGACTTATCTGAGAAATCTGGTACTTCCTGGTCAATCTAAATATATGTGCAACCTATGCAACATCAATTCCAATTCTAGGTATGAATATATCCCAAAGAAATCCTCACACAGATCTATGATGGGCCATGAATAAGAACATTCGTTGCAGCATCATTTGTGAGATGACATGGAGTTGGGGGTAAGCGTGGTACTCATCCCTGTGGGATTGGACAGATAAAATATGAAAGGGGTGGAACCCATGGTAACTACACACAGTTGGAAACAATAGACTAAATGTCCACATAATAACACAGATGATCTCAAAAATAAAGTAGTGGTTGAAAATAGTGGGAAAGTGAATGAGAGTTACAGAACAATGCTATTTAGGAAACAGGTTTGCCCATAAAACAAGAGTATAATTTTGGAAAATGTTTTTGCAAATATAGTTGTATTCTCTAAACATATGAGAATTGTTGCACCTGAAGGTAAGATGAGGAAAAGGGATAGATATAGATTTCAGTACCTGGGAAGTAGGGCGCTGCTGTAAGAACCATCCAAACAGATGATACTAGCTTTGGAACCCAGCAGTGGGCAGAGGCTGAGAGGAATTTGAGGACCATGTTAGAGAAAGCCTAATTATCTTGAACAAACTGTTAGTGGAATTCTTGACTTTGGGAAATCTGATGGGCAGGGTCCAATGGGGATACACTCCATTGGAAACTGGAGAAAGAAGGAGCTTATGGGATGCTAGCAGAAAGTGTAGCAACTCTGTCACCTACAATTATGAGGAAAACAAAAAAATATGCCTAGTGATCTAATTTAGGATTGCTTACAATGTCAAAGGTGACACCTAGTCTCTTTTTGCTACTTAAAGTAAAATGCAGGAGGCCTGGCGCAGAGGTATACGCCTGTAATCCCGTCTATAATCAGTAACTCAGGAGGCTGAGGCAGAAGGATTTTGAGCTCAAAGCCAGCCTCAGCAGATTAGCACGGCACTTAGCAACTCACCAAGATCCTGTCTCTAAATAAAATATTTCAAAGGGCTGGGGATGTGGATGTGGCTCAGTGGTTAAGCACCCCTGGGATCAATCCCCAGTACCAAAAAAAAAAAAAAAAAAAAAAAAAGCAGAAGAGAAGAAATAAACTGAGAGAAAGATAGGAAAAAAAGACAGAAGGAAGGGAAGGAAAAATGGAGGGAAGGGAAGCAGGCAGGCAGACCAGGCTTTGAAAATGCTCTGTCTCTCCAGAGAGCAAATAATGCTCAAATTGAGAAATGAGTTCCAAGCAAATATCAGATACAGGGCACTGCCTGGAAAACATAGTCTAAAGATCTGGCTGAAAGTGTGAATTTAAAACTTTTTAAGACCTCAGAAAGATCAAAGATGGTGCCTTGGAGTCTAAATAGTCACATAAAAAGCCATTTGAAGAGATTAAGGGTGTGCCTCATAAATCCTTCATCAAATAATATGGCCTCTAGGAAGTTAAGGGTGTTGGACATCAGCAATCTCAGCAACCACCCAAGGTAGAAGGGGGTTTATCTCAAGGGAACTTCTGGGTGTGGCTTTTGCCTTGTGGAGTAAAAAGCCAAGGAGACACACAGCAGACCTACAGGATTCTTAAGACATTATTTGTTTAAACATTGCCAACTTGGACTGAGAGACAAAGAGAATACAAAATGAACAGATACCACTGAGCCCAAAGCATTCTGAGAAGCAGCTTAGCCGCAAACATACACTACCTTCCATGAAAAAGAAAAGATGACGGAGTGAGCTTGCAGATGGATTCTTTCCCCGTTGAGCCTTGAGATGACTGCAGCTCTGATGAACCTTTATCACAGCATTGTGAGAGATCCAGAGCCAGAGGGCCCAGACACAGAAACCAACTTACACCCTGGCTCTAGACCCAGAAAACCTGAGAGGTTGTTGTTCTGGGGTTGATGAATTTTGTGGTCATTTATTTTGCAGATTATAACTAATACAGATTTTTATCCCCGAATACAGATTTGATTTCCTAAGACATAAAAATTTTTAATGTAGATTGGTGAACTATTAAGAGTTTTCATCTTATTTATAATTACCTAATTGAGTGATTTATGTTATAAACAGCCAACCAAGTTTCATCCAGTTAAGACTCATTTCAAACAATACCTTTTTGGATTCTATACAAGGACCTTGGTATGATGTGCATGCTAATGTCCCTCAAAACTCATGTTGAAATCCTCACCCCCAAGGTGATATTAGGAGGTGAGGCCTTTACGAGATATTTAGGTCACAAGGGCAGAGTTCTCACTGATGGGATTAGTGTCCTGAGAAAAAAAGCCCCAGAGAAGTGAGTATAATTGTACACATCTGTAATCCCAACTACTAAGGAGGCTGAGGCAGGAGGATTGAGTTTGAAGCCAGCCTGGACAACTTAGGGACAGTCTGTTTCAAAATAAAATAAGGGCTGGGGATGTAGCTCAGTGGTAAAGCAGTTACCTAGCATGTGCAAGGCTCTGGGTTCAATCCCCAGTATCACCCCCAACCCCCCAAAAATGACCCACATAACTCTCTAACCCGTTTCCATGGGAGATTATGGAGAGAAGACAGCCCTCAAAAAACGTGGGTCCTCATCAGACACCAAATCTGCTGGCACCATGATCTTGGACTTCCTAGACTCCAGGCTGTGAGAAATAAATTTCTGTTGTTCACAAGCCTTCCAGTCTATGGTGTGTTTGTACAGCAGCCTGAATGGAGTAAAACAGGCATGTATGAGATGTGGAGATTAAAACGTACACATACAGAGAAGTCACATGCCCTGGTTTCCAAGAGCAGATATTCCTGCAGAGGCAGGCATGTTGCAGCAGGATAGCACAGGGTGATCCAGACCGTAATAAAGTCAAGTTCGAGGCAGAATGGGAACAACAGAAGGAAGAATCCCTCAGGCCTACCTGGGGACGGGTTGGGGGGTGCAGTATTCCTGAGAGCATGTGTGACTCATGACAGGAAAAAGACATCTAATTGGCTTAAGCTTCACAACAAAGAAGTCTGGGTGTTGCACTAGCTTCCTGCACAGCAAGACTTAGGGGAGTCAATGATATTAGAAAAACTCAGTCAACCCTCTGTGTCTCGGCTCTGCTTCCTCTGTTTGGCTGCACTCTCAGGCAGGCGGTGGTCTAGAGCTGAACTGAGCCACCAGGTGTGAAAGCAGTTGATCAAGAAGACAAGCCAAAATGGCGATTAAGCCTGCACTTACTTACTGCAATGGTCCAAGCAAGAGGCCGAACAGCAGACAGCTCTGGCTTCCCCAGTGTTCCACTGTGCTCCACCGAACAGCTCCCGGGGCCAGTACAGGAAGTCATCTACGAAGTACATGAAGACCTTCTCTCAGCATGGAAGCGAGGGAGGGATAGGCCTGGCATTGGGAACCTTCTGTGGCTCTCCCATGGCAATAGATCGCTCAATGCACGTGACCTTTCTCTCCGCTCTGCTAGGAAGGCTCCTCATAGTAGTATCAGAGATGGGCATATCCTATTAGATACTGAACAGCCCACCTTTATCCTGTTTTGGTGAAGAACATTCTATGGAAGGACTTTGATGTTTCCTGAAGCAGATGCGGGCTTCATCTCTGCCCAGAAGCTGGATCCCGTCTGATCAGCTTGCCCGTCCTGTCCCCGCTTTTAAAACTACTTTCTGTGTTCTGTGTTATTTTCACCGTTTTATATCTTTCAGCTTTTATTTCTCAGCTAGCCCATTCCACAGAGGGGTACACCATTCCCACCCCCCACATGGGACGTGGGCGAGGGAGGCAGGGTCGGATGGATCAGCACAGAAGAGAGTGTCATCTCTAAGAACAGGAAGCTCCTGCACTTATGTGGGTCTGGGGTCAGGGGAAGAAGTCTAAGAGTGGCAAATACTGGCAACTGAGTCAGTAAAGTGTCTTTAGAGCCCTTGATAAGCAGGCGTCAGCAGTGACCTAGGAAGGCCTCAGCCCAGGCCCCAATAGAGAGACCTCTGAACACCCAGACTGGTAGTGCATATATGGGTAAGAGTATGACCAACCAAGGGACCTGAATCCTCAACTGCAGGCCCCTCCAGAGCCCCAATGTACTGGCTGTGCCCCAGTACTAGTCAGAGAAAGCAGCTGGCTTCCTCTGGCCCACCAGGGAAAACGCCTTTGTTATCAGTCACAATCAGGCCTGGAAGATCACACACAGGTTTTTGGTCGGGAGCAGACTCTTCACTCTTCCTTTATGGGGATGAGATAGCTATCAGCAGCTCCAGACTGACATCCTATTCCTCTCAGAAACACAGTGGGAAGAGGGTGTTCTGTCTTAGCAGTTCAGCAGAAATTCTGGAACTGTCTCCAACTAGACTAACTTGGGCTTTCACCCATCTCTGCACCAACTGTTCTGGCCAAGTGGATGGAATTAACTGATTGGCCTGGATCTGGGGCTTGGGGCAAGAACTTCTCAAACTTCTTAAACAGAGAACGAGGGAGAGGTACTTATTACCAGAAACACAAGTAAATCTTATGTAAGGAAAATCCATAGATGCCTATGAACTAAGACTTCATGGAAATTGGAAGTGTTTAAGTATTTCTTTACCCATTTAATAAATATCTAGATTTTGTGTGTGTGTGTGTGTCAGGCACTGTTCTGGGCCCTGGAGAGTCAGCAGTGAACAAAAACATCAAGCATAAATTCTCCTGGGGGTGGTAGACAATACATTCAATCAGTAGGTAAAATACATAGCCTGTTACAATGACAAGGAATGGGGGAACTATATATATGTTTGCGTGTATGTACATGCATATGGTGGGTGGGGGAAATACATAGCTCTATAGGGACAAGAGAAAAAATTAAAGCAAGAAAGGAGAATAGAAAGTATGGGTATGGGGGAGGAGTACCCAGCAAGGTTTTGCTGACCACAATCAGAGAATGGTACCTCAGATATCCAGGGAAAGAATGTTCACAGCAGAGGCGGTATCAATTACAAAGTTCCAGATGTAGGAGCAGGTTGCTGTGTTCAAGAACAAAGAGCAAAATTTGGCAGATATAATATTGGATTCCCAGTTAAATCTCAATTTCAGGTAACAACATATATTTTTATGGTATATTAATAAATGTTCCATGCAACATTTGGGACATACTTTTTGTCAAAAAATACATATTGTTTATCTGACATGCAACTGGATGCCCTGTATTTTTACTTGCTAAATCTAGCAACCCGAGGTCAGTGTGACTGAAGCTGAACGAATGAAGGGAAATGTTATAGGATATTATGACCCCCCAAAGGAAATATTTTGAAATCCTAGTATCTCAGAACATAGCCTTATGTGGAAATAGGGTCATCATAGATGTAATGAGCTAAATTGAGATTGTGCCAGAGTAGGGTGACACCAAATCCAATATGACTTGTGTCCTTATGAGAAGATGGCCACGTGAACTCACATGGGGAGAAGGCCATGTGACAACAAAGGCCAAGACCAGAATGCTGTAGCTGCAAGCCAAAGTTCACCAGGCAACTGGCAAACACTAGCAGCTAGAAAGAGGCAGGGGAGGATCCTTCCCCTTCAGTTTTCAGAGGAGCATGCCCTGCCAACAGCTCGATTTCAGGTTTCTCACCCTCAAAACCATTCATGTTGTTTAAGCCACCCAGGAAAGGAAGGCAGAAGCTGTTAGGGAATCACAGAAGATGAGGCCAGAGAGGTAAGGAGCGTGATGGACACACAGGAGGGCCTTGTGGGTCAGGTGAGGACTTGTCTTGTACTCAGAGCCAGATGGAGAGTCGTCTGAGAGTTTGGGGAGAGGAGCTACTTTCGTAAAGAGATGTAGGAACAGTGCAGGGGACACCAAGGGAAGGAAGTGCACGTGACCTCCAGCACCCCTGGGTACCTTAGTCCTGCTGAGGTGTGTGTAGGTGGTGGGATCAAGGCTGGAAAGGTGAGCAGTGGCCAGGTCTTGAAAAGCTTTGGGTAACTTAAAAAGTAGGGCTCTGCTTCTCCCTGTAGGCCACAGAATGCCAGTGGAAAACTTCAAACAGGGATGGGATCAAATAAGGCCTTTGTTATTCATCATACTAGAAGTGATGGAATTCTAAGTACAATGACTGGCAGAGAAAGAGGATAACCTGTTCGTTAGATGGGGACTCCAATCAGAGCCTCTCAACTCACACTATGAGAGAGCCATATTTTCACAGGCCCCTAAGAAACAGGGAAAATACCTGGGGTTGCTCTGAAACGTCATGGATGCTCAAGACCATTGATATGCTAGGGAAGTGGATTCCCATTTGCAGAGCAGAGTTTGGGGGAGAAAATAGGTGCACAGGGAAGACCACAGCAGAACTGAGCATGCACATTCTGAATCAAGAATCCAGGGGCCTAGCCCTCTGGCTCTCAAATTTCCATGTTCAAAAGAAACTCAGGGAGCTTCTGGGAATTCAGATACCTGGGTCCCATCCCAGTACCTTGCTTAAGTAGAGGTGGTCCTGGAACCACACTTGGAGAAACTCTGTGCCAGTGAGGGACTTGAGGATGTTTGTCAGAGAGGGTAAAAATTACAGAGAAAACATAAAAGAAGATAAGAACCTCTGGTGTAGATGGGATATAATGTTGCAATTTTGGATGGAACAGCCAGGGAAGGCCTAAGAAGCAACAGTATATGCTGAAATCACATGGAAATTTTTGTATATTTATTCATGGGGAAATGAATACACAGCTACCAGTAGATTCTTAGAGAGATTCTGTAAAAAAATTAGGACTAAGAACCACTGTAGATAGGTTAGCAAGAAATGGAGAAAGTGCAGAATCCATTCATATTTTGAGCCTCCATAATACTTTGACCTGCAAGAGTAGTTGTCAGCCTTGGTTTCCATTAGAAATACCCAGGGAGCTTTAAAAACTACTGACATCTCATCCCCGGAAAGTCTGATTGAATTGGACTGGGAACTAGGATATTAAAAGCTCTGCAGGAGATTCCCATTTCAGGAAAAGCTAAGACAGATGGACCTAGGGTTTCAGATGAGTCAGACCTTGTAGCGATTATTGCTATTTACCTACAGGAAACTGAGACTCCAGAGATGGAGTGACTAACCCAAACTCCTATGGCTGGCAATTCAAGACTCAGACCAGGCTCTCCACTCCAAGTTCAGTGCTCCGACCACCACTCCATCATGGTACAGAGGCCAGTGAGGTCTTAATAATGAATGAGAAAGTAAATGAGGGTTCCTGTACTAGGAAGGACAGGCCCAGGTAGAACCCCTCACGAAAGGAGGACCCTTCGTGTAAGAAGGAGATTGATGGAGGTGTTGCCCAACAGAATACCAAGAAGAAGGGAAGGCAGCTCAGAGGGAAGCAAGACTGAGAGCTGACAAAGCCAGCTGCCACTTAGCAGGCTAGCAGGAGAAGGGAGGACCCTAGGCCTCCTTATAACAGCCCAGTCAACACTGGCCTCTCAGCGGGCCTGATACTGAGCAAACAGTAAGAAAAAGCTCTTTAACGACATTAACAGTTTTATGGCCTCAGGCAATCCAGTTACCTCCTCATACCTTAAACAGGAGATAGGAAGGCTGATATGTGGGGTCAGAGTGGGGAGCAGGTACATCAGAAAGAAGTCACTATCCAAAGAGCGATGTTTCCATCAGCTTAGTAAAAGTCTAAAATGCCTCCAACTGGAACAAAGCATTCCATGGTCTAAGAAGTAATAACCACTTCAAAAGCAAATGCTCCTAGGAGAGAGAAGATCTCTGGTAGAAAACTCAGGCCCTTGGTTTTCCAACTCTTATTTAAACAGATCACTTTAGAAAACCTTTTTTTTTTTTTCATTATACATGGACACAATATCTTTATTTTGTTTATTTACTTTTATGGTGTGCTGAGGATGGAACCCAGTGTCCCACATGTACAAGGCAAGTACTCTGCCACTGAGCCACAACCCCAGCCCCCCAAACAGAACACTTTTGACACACAAAAAAACTTTATATGTATGATTTTATACATGTCCTATTCTACGTAGGGTGTGTTATATGTGTAATATGAATATTGGGTATACTCTATTACATATTGTTAATATTACTTGTGATAAATATAATGTTTATGATTAATATGTATATATAAATATAAAGCCTATAAAAGTGTTTTATATTTATATATTTATATTTTGTTCTGTGGACAAAACGGGGGCCAGGTCTGGAAATTATCTGATGGGTTGGAGGCAGAGAGAGAGTAGAATGTCTGTCTCTATCCCCCACCCTCCCTCCTTTTCCTCCCTTCCACCAAGCTAGTTGCCCCAAGCACCTCAGCCAAATCCTAGAACATCTGAAAGAGTTTCAGAGGAATTCATTAACTCACTGCACACACATCAAGTGCCTGCCATGTGTTTGGCATTGCATTTGACACCAGCACCACACCTGGAGGAATAAATCCCCCTTCTTCAAGGACCTTACTATCTATCTCTTCAGGGTCATGGACAGAAAAGAAATAATTAAACAAAATGCCATAGGACTCAAAAGGGGAAATTGCAGACCATACAGAATACAGAGGGGGCCAGAAGAAGGGCACCTCATCTTGGGAAGGATGCGTAGGGTAGCAGTTATCAGGGAAGTCTCTTCAAAGGAGACTCCCAAAGTTAAGGTCAGCTTCATTCCAAGAGCGTGCCTTCACAAGATGGAGAAAGCAATAGCACTTTGGAAATGGGAAGATGAACAGCGCAGAGCCAGAAGGAGGGAAAGGGGAGGGCATCTGAGGTGCCGGGAGCACCAAGAACGAATATCATGATATCACAGAACACCCAGGCAGCCCCCGTGCCAAGATCCCAGCTCTCCCAACAGGATGTAAAGAGGAGACCACAGGCCCTGCTCGGACCCGCAACCCAAAGGGCAGGTCTAGGGCCACCAAACTGGGGCTCGGGTGTGAAAAGAACTACCTTTGAAGTGAAAAGATCAAAATGGCTTTTGAGAAATCAGATCTGCTCGGCTGGATTTCAGTCCTGAGAGCTGGCTTTGCTGAAGCCAAGCAGTAAAAAGAGCAAAAGCTCAATAAAGTTCTGAGGGACAATGGGGAGCCGCTCTGTGGCTGGGCTTCCTCTGAGCAGACCCTCCCCCCTACACATGTTCCAGCAAAGCAATGCAGGAGAAGAAAGAAGGGCCTCAGAGAGACAGGGGGCAGGGCCATGGCAAGGCCACCACCCAGAAAAATATGATCTAGGACTTCCCACTGAACATACAAATTCCGACTGCAGAAATAATGATGATGATCGTTCACCTGAGGTACTGAGGACAAAGCAGACAGGCTGGCATGTGATACCATTCATCCTTCAGTATTCTCTTTATGACAGAAATAAAGCAAAAAGCAAAGGCAATTCTAGAGGGTTCTGCCTTTATTTCATTTTTTTTTTTCCTCCTCATGATCTCTTATATACTGTCTCAAATCTGTTTCCCCGCTTCTGCTCCTTCATCTTCCTCCTTTCCTGGGCCTCTCCCTTCTCCCATGACACCATGACAAAGAAAAATGTCCATATGGGCCTTGTTTTCCAGATTCAATCAAGGCTCAAAGCTTTTATCTTGTTTTTGATAGCACCTTGCACTGATAGAACCCAGCAAGTCTTTGGGAGCCTTAATTATTTCAACCCAAGATCGATTAGGATCCTCAGCCCCTTGGGCAGTAGCATCCTATGGCAGTTTTCTAGATGGATGAGCTGCACCCAAGGCTTCAGAACAGAGAGGAACCTAGGCTTGCCCACCAGAGCCTGTGACTGGCCTCCTTTCAAGCCTGCACTATTTCTCAGATACCCATCTCCATTTCTGCATGCCCCCAACCAGGGGATTTTTAATTGAGGCTACAGGCTGATGAGACTCCCCTAGCACAGGGGAGGAAACCGAGGCTAGGGGATTTCTCAATGCCCCAGCCCCAACCTGTGACCAGAGCCAGGCCCAAGGATTCCCCTGGCTCAGCTTCTCGCCCACTCTGTTATGACTTAGAAGTGAGCAGTTGACTTTACAGGGACTCTCAGCGCAGGAAGCTACATTTAAGCAGCATGGAGAAGCCAAAGGGTAGGCTATTGCCCTGAGAGAAGCAGAGAGGCCCCTTTTTTCCACTGTCTCCCTCAGCAGTGGGCAAGCAGGAGGAATCACAGCTTCAGTAAGAACTGACTAAAACGCCATCAAACTGAAGAGTCAGTGTCAAGCGCCTCAACATGCCAGGTGTCTTTTGAAGCAATCTACAACCCACCCTATAACTCTGGTGCTCAAACCTGTGTGATAGTATGAAATGTTGAGAGACTAAGGGGTTCCAAAACCAGGCCTCTGATAATCTCTATTTAGTGGAAAAAATGCTTCTGGAAAAATCACTGAAGAGCAATCTAAATTGGTAACAACAGCTGCTAACCTTTACTGAGTTCTTCTGTGATTCTACAAAATGATTTCCATTAAACCTCATAGCAGCCCATGAGATGAAGTATCTTGCCAATGATCATCCAGCCAGGAAGTAGTAGAGCTGGGACTTGAACGTAGCCAGTCTTGCACCCAAGTTCATGCTCCTAATTTCCTTACAGGCCATTCAGCAAAGCTTTAGGTTTCTTGAGACTTCTTGGCAGAATGTTCAAGTCAGTGACTCATTTCTTCACCCACCCAAAGCTGTTTTCTAGCTGGACAAGAAACATACATTCAGTTATCTGGGATAATCTCCCAAGAGTTCAGACTGTGTGTGCCTGATGGCAGGAACAAGATTTTATTTTTCCTTGCGTCCTTAGCACCTAATACAGCTCTCATGTTAGAGAAGATGCTCAACAAATGCTTGATGACTCCTGGCTCAGCCATATATAAACCATGCAAGCTCCTGAACTTCTCTGGCTTCTAGTTCCCCAACCTGTAAAATGATGGCAACAATTCAGCCCTCGCAGTGGAGCTGTGTGGTTAGAAACCATATGTGTAAAGCCCCTACCCCGCAGTAGGCACTTGGCAAAAAAAAAAATGACTGTCATATGTATCTTTAAAGCTAAGATGTCAAGGGTAGCATGGATTAGAAAGACCCAGAATTCTTGTCTAAAAGCAGGATGGGGCAAGAAGAGGTAGCTCTAAGTTCTACATATTTCCACGAGTGTTTTTCAAACAGCCCTAAAAGTTCTCTTTTAGAACTTTGGATGCTGAGTCCTCCAGCATCTCAAAGAGAAAGGATCCAGGGGAATGTCTCTTATACAGGTGCTTCCTCTCCTTTTTTCCCAATAAGACTTCAGTGTTTTACAGGTGGCTATACTTCTCAGTAGAGTCCTGTGCCCCCAGGAAGCCTGGCCTCAGACCCAGAGGATGATACATGATTAGAGTAACCCTGTCGAGGTAGTTCATGTACCATGTCAAGGATTACTTTAGGTGTGAGCATAGGGCATGATAACGGCCAATGGAAGATGAGAGCAAGTCAATAAGATGCTTCTGGAAAGAATTCTCTTTGTGGACCAAAGGAATACATGAGGGCAATGAGACTCATTTCTCCCCTTAAATACTGTCATGATGATGTGACATCATGGAGTATGGGATATTTGGTCTCCATGAGAAAAAATGATATAAAGACAAAGCCAACACACTGAGTATGTGTATTTGTCAGCTTTTTGTCCCTGCAACCAAAATATCTGATAAGAACAACTTAGGGGAGGAAAACTGTTTTAGCTCATGGTTTCAGAGGTTTAGCCTGTGGTTGGCTGACTCCATTGCTCTGGGCCCAAGATGAGACAGAACATCATGTTGAAACCCAGAAGCAAAGAGAGGGAAAGAGGCTGAGGGAAGATGCACCCTTCCAGAGCATATCTCCAGTGACCTAATTCCTCCAGTTATACCCCACCTGTCTACAATTACCACCCGGTTAGTCCACTCAAACCAGAATGAACTCATTATGTTACAGTTCTCACAACCCAATCATTTCACCTCTGAATATTCCTGCATGAACGCAGGAGCTTTGAAGGGACACCTCATATCCAAACCATAACCATATGGAAGCAAAAAGAAGAAAACACTTGGTCTTTAATGCCAAACTGGAGCTGCTGAATTAACAAACCCAGGAGCACCATATTGCTAGACTTCTTGTTATATAAGATGATAAAAACTTATAGCTCAAGCCAGTGACTTCCATTTCTAACACCCCAAAATATTCTGGCAAACTTGCCATCTTAAAAAGATAACCTCTGAAAGGAAGTCACCCTTAAATTACCTGGGAGAAAAAAGAATATCCCAATTGAATGATAAATGCTAGTCTTAGGCCCAAACACAAATACTTGCTTCCACAAGCCCAGAGAGAAGCCCGTCACAACACCCCTAGGTCTAAAATACAGGTAACCTTGGGAGGGAGCTGTCAGGCATCTGGTTCCAGTGCAGTCCTGGCTCCTATCCCATAGTCTCAAAAACCTGAGAAGCCATACATCTGAGGAATCTGTGTCTAGGCTAGAGACACCACCCAGCTCAGACTCATTCTGGTTTGCTTCCAACCACGGAGTAGCCACCCTCCACACTTGGTGAGCAGAACACAAAGGCTGTTACAGGTTTTGACCGGAGAAACACAGAACTAAGAAACAGAGGAAACTAAGCAAACTCAGGTATGTGTTGCCAAGGACTCTGCAAAGCACAAAATATCTCAAACTTCTCCACTTCTTGAGGGTCACCCACAGGAAAGGTAAAAAAGATGGAACCCAGAGGGGTACATGAAGCAACCACTCGGCACATAATTTACTGCTGGTGTCATGGACTCAGTTCTAGGTGCTGGCAAGGGATGAAGTGACTAAGAGCTTATTGCTCCTGCCCTCAAGGGATTTGAAGGTGGAAAGATGGGTCTTGGAGAGAGGAAAACATTCCTGGCATATGTAAAAAAAAAACTAACAAATGTCAGGCAGTAAATGCTAACCACCCAGAACTGTCTACAGGAGCTATGGGCATTAAGAGAACAGAGTGACCATGGGTCCAAAGAGGTCAGGTGGCTCTAAAGTTCTAGTCCATTTGTCCCAAAAGGGATACCTATATCTGAGATCCCTGCTGGGTTCCCACTATCAGATCCAAATGGCATCTCAGAGTGAACAGGGGAAAAAAAATACTCAGTGCATTGCTATGCAGTGCATTATAGAAAGCGAAGATGGCAAATATGGTCCAAGAGCCAAACCTAGCCTAAAGTCTATATTTTTATTGCCCAAAAGCTACAGATGGTTTTTATGCTTACCTGGCTGTTCAAATAACAACAACAATGAAGAATATGAGGCAGAGAAATCTGGCACCTGCAAAACCCCCAAATTTACCATCTGGTCCTTATACAGATAAAATTTGCCAATGCTTGGACAGAAGGCCTATGGTGACCAGAAATGTGACCCTTACTCATTGAGGTTTTCTTGAAGCCCTCTGGGAAAAGCTGAATGCCCTTGGCTACTAGGGATTGATTTCAGAGTTTCTCTCCTGGTGGTCCAGGTGATCTGGTTATGAGAGCAGCTAGCTCAGGAGCCAAGGTTTTGGCTTTTCCTAATTCTCCTCTGCATTAAACCACACCCATCTGCTCCAACTCCCCACTCAACCCCAGGCTTCCCAAGGTAATGATTCTAGTTTTAGCATGAGACCTTCTTGGGGGGATTAACACAACACACAGGCTACTAAACAATACCTCCTGTTCTAGGCGGGCTGAGCAGATAGAAAGAAAGGGAAGCAGATGCTTAGATATCAGGGTCACCCTTCTGCTCCTCTTGCCAAAGGGACTCCTAACTGGGAGTCTAGTCTCCTGGACCTGTGCTGCATATCTGGGTACCCACCCCAACTGCCTTGGCTGGAAGCCCTGTCAGAGCCCCATGTTGGGGCGAAAAATCTATTCTAGGGACATTTATCACTCAGGAACAGAGACTACAAAGAGAGCCAACATATTCTGAATTCAATTCAAACAACGTAAGTTTTTGAAGTCTTCCAGCTGGCTCATATTTCAAGCAACAACAGGCAGAGGCAGCCATTGTATCAGCTCAAAGAAGATGCTTTTATAATCAATGCAACTCATTATATTTGGATACCCTATTCCTGCCAATACACAATTTAAATAATCACTTTGAAGCAATTTGTTATGTAATTATTGAGTCTTGTATAATTACCACTCTCCCTGAAGAAGCCGAAGCCTGGGGGGCCGTGGAGGGGAATACGTCAGATTTGGCTGGCAAAGGGATTTTCAGTAGCCCCCAGTCAGCGGGCCACAGGCAATATTAGTGATAAGAGGGAAGGTGAGAGGCTCTGCTTGAGAAGTTATAGGTCATTTTATCTATTCTGTTTCTTTAGCTTGAGGAGTCCACTATTAGTCTAAGTGCATATTGAGAGAGAGAGATTTATTTTTGGCAAAATGTTAATGTTAATATTCCTTCCAAATGTCCAATAACGAGAATGTCTTTTATAGAAGAAAATATTATACACTTTTAAAGAGAAATAAATGTGCTTTCTTGGTGGGACATCTCAAACTAACCTTGCTGAAGAGAACATCACTTGTTGGGATGACAGAGGTGAGGCCAGGCTAGCGCAGCAATAGTGGCCCAAAGTCCATGAAAAGGCTCTTGTGTCCTTGAACTTAGAGGAATCCAATTCATGTAATATCCATAGGACACAACGGCATAGGGAAGATTACTCTTTCCATCTCTTGAATCATTTTATTTTCGTCAGAAGAAAAATTCAGGAGGCTCTAGGGTAGGTAACAGAAGTAAGGGAGGTGGACTTACTTAGGAAGTTCTGGGCACTATGAGAAGTTAGAGAACTCTTACGTAGAAGGGGTAGCCATTGTTCAGCCCCAACTAACAGACCCTTTTGCAAGCATAAAAGATCAATGTGGAAATTTTTGTTAAAAAAAAAAAAAAAGTCACTAGAATTTTGATTGGTATCATACTGAATCGGTGGATCACTTTGTATGGCATGGACACATAAACTGTATTAATTCTCTCAACCGATGAACACAGGATGTAGTTCCACTTATTTGTATCTAATTTCTTTCACCAATGTTTTAGAGTTTGCAAAGTATAAATCTTTCACTTCTTTGGTTAAATTTATGCCTATTTTATGCTATCACTGTGGGTGAGACTCTTTTATTAATTCCATTTTAAGATAAGTTTTTTGTTAGTGCATAGAAATACAACTGATTCTTACATGTTGACTTTGTATCCTACAACTTTACTAAATGTATTTTTAAAATTCTTTGGTGGAGGGCTTGGGATTGTGGCTCAGCAGTACAGCGCTGGGCTAGCACATGCAAGGCGCTGGGTTGGATCCTCAGCACCACATAAAAAATAAATAAAATGAAGGCATTGTGTCCAACTACAATTAAAAACATATTTTAAAAATTCTTTGGTGGAGTTTTCTATATATAAGATCATGTTATCTGCAAACAAAACCAATTTAACTTCTTCCTTTTCAATCTGCCTTTTAGTTCTTTGCCTAATTGCTCTGACTAGGACTTCCACCACTGTGTTAAACAGTCCTGAGAGTGAAGTCTTATCTTGTTCCTGATCTTAAGAGAAAAAAACCTTTAGCTTTTCACCTTTGCATGTTAGCTAGAGGCTCTTCATAGGTGGCCTTTATTATGTTGAGGTATATTCATTCTATACCCAATTTGTAAAAGTTTTACCATGAAATAATGTTGAGATTTGTTAAATGCTTTTTCTTGCATCTATTGAATGACCATACAGTTTTTATCATCCTTGCTGTTAATATGGTAATTCACATTTATTGATTTGCATATGTTGAACCATTCTTCTTGCATCCCAGGAATAAATCCCATTCTGTCAAAGTATAAGATCCTTTCAGAGGATCTTATAAGACTGATAGACTTAGTTTGTATCTAATTGATTTTGTTGTTGTTGTTATTTTGTATTATTTTTGGTTTTGTTTGCTTTGGTGTTTTTTGTTACCAGTGATTAAACCGAGGGGCTCTCAAAACCTGAGCCACATTCCCAGCCCTTTTTCATTTTATTTTATTTTATTTTTATTTTCTCAAAGTTGCTTATGGCCTCAGTAAGTTGCTGAGGCTGGCTTTGAACTTGCAGTCCTCCAGCCTCAGCCTCCAGAGCTGCTGGGTTTACAGATATGCACCACTGCACCTGGCCATGATTTCTACTTCTCCTTGGATGACTCTACAAACAAAGCTCTCTGTTGAATTTTTCAGTTCAGACATTATACTATTCTACTCCTGAATTTCTATTTGTTTTTTTTTTTTTGTTGTTGTTGTTGTTGTTGTTGTTTTGTTTTTATGGTTTCTAGCTCTTTGTTAAACTTCTGATTTTACATATGCAGTATTTTCTTGGTTTCAGTTAGTTGCTTATCTGTGTTTTCTTCTAAGTCACTGAGATTCTTTAATATGATTATTTTTATTTTTTAATTTTTTTTAAATACTACTGAACCCAGGGCCTTGCACATGCTAGGCAAACTCTCTACCACTGAACAATATCTCAGTCCAATTATTTTGAATTCTTTGTCAGGTAATTTGTAGATCTCTATTTTGGGGGTCAGCCCAAAGATTTCTTATGGAGCTTATTTTCTTCCTTTGGTGTTGTCAGATTTCCTTGATTTTTTTGTGTGCCTCCTTTGCATTTCAAGAAGCAGTCACCTTCAGTGTTTACTGACTTTGAGAGAGAAAGGCCTTTACCAATGACCCTAACTAGGTATTCTGAGGGTCTTTCACAGTTTTTCCAAGGCTATGTCTGCTCCACACTTCTTGTTCCCTCTTAGGGGGAAGACATAAAAATCATGTGCCTACTCTTGATCTTATACATCCAGGTATGGTGCTGAGAGTCTGTTTTAATTTCCCTTGGGTGGTACCCTAAATTGTTCAAGGTTGTATACCTTTTTCCAAATCAGCAGTCAAGCTAAGTGCTACACTTTGCACCTGCTGTTGAGATCCATGGACTCTCTGAGAGTTCATTCAGGCCATGCACATACGTGGGACATTATCTATAGGGGTACTAAGGGGAACCCTCAGGTGAGTTGTTCTGTGGGGCTTATAGGCAAACCTCTAGAGCCAAATAGCAGGATCTGTGACTACCTTTGAGCACTGCATGTACTCCCTCCTGTTCCCCAGACAATTTTGCCATGCCAATCCCCTCCATAAAGTGTACTGGATGGGGTGAGACAGAAGTGGGCCTCCTGGGAAGCACCCTTCAAGGTTGAGGAAGTGTGGCACTCACTTTGTTTTCACTTTCTCCCATTAGGGAGATCACAGGCCAAGGGGGCCTCTCCCATTCAGCGCATCTGCTCCAACAGGGTGCTGGAGTTTCAGAGAGACTCTTAGCTCCCACAGATGTATTCTTATCTGTATGAGTTGCTAAAAATTGGTGAGATTTTGGCGGGGGGGTAGGGCGGGTGGATGTAAGGGATGGAACCTCCTATTCTGCCGTCTGGCTTATCTTGATGATGTAATTCCAAAAATAGTTGTGCCCCCCGCTTTTTAAAATCATGACTTTTTAAAGTAGAGCATTATAGTTATATGTAGTAGTTGGGTTCATTTTGACGAAATCATACATGAATGGAATTTGATTTCAATCCCCATTGTCCCACATTTCCTTCTCCTCCTCCCTCCCCTTATGTTCTACTGATCTTCATTTTGCTCATTTATTTATTCATTTGTGATTGGTACTTTCTACATATACATAAAGGTAAAATTCCCTTTGATATTCACATATGATTATAATGTGACTTTGTTAAATTCATTCCAAATTTTCTTCCCTTTCCCCTCTCTCCTCCCCCTTCATTCTTGATCTCCTCCACTGATCTTCCCTGATCTCCCAACACCTTCTTTTCTTTATTTTGTTCTAGCTTCCACATATGAGAGAAAATATCCAACCCTAGGTTTTCTGACTTATTTCACTTAGCCTTATGTTCTCCATTTCCATCCATTTACCAGCAAATGCCATAATTTCATTCTTATTTATGACTGAGTAAAATGCCATTGTGTGTGTGTGTGTGTGTGTGTGTGTGTGTGTGTGTATCACATTTTCTTGATCTATTCATCTATTGACAGGCATCTAAGCTGATTCCATAATTTGGCTATTGTGAATTATGCTGCTATAAACATTGAAGTGGCTATATTGCTATAGTATGCTGATTTTAGTTCTTTGGGGTAAATACCAAGGAATGGGAGGCTGGGTTGTATGATAGTTCAACTTCTAGTTTTTTGAGGAATCTCCATACCACTTTCCAGAATGGTTGTACTAATTTGCAGTCCCAGCAACAGAGTATGGGTGTACCTTTTCCCCCATAACCTTGCCAGTATTTAATATTTGTATTCTTAACAATTATCATTCTGACTAGAGTGAGATGAAATCTTAGCATTGTTTGATTTGCATTTCCCTGATTGCTAGAGAGATTTAACATTTTTTCCACATATTTGTTAACCATTTGTATTTCTTCTTTTAAGAAATGTCTGTTTAGTTCTTTTGCCCATTTATTGATTGAATTATTTGGTTTATTTGGTGTTAAGGTTTTGAGTTCTTTGTATATTCTGGATATTAACCTCTGTCAGAGGAGCAAAGAATTTCTCCTCTTCTGTAGGCTCTAGGATGGTCCAAAATAGCCTCACTTCCATGTTCACAGGTTGATCTGACTGACAGCTGGTAGGTGCAGGAGGCCTCAGCCAGATTGGCTCATCTGTGCTTCATGTGGCCTCACATCACCTGGTAAACTTTTAATTTGATGGCATCCTACATATTGATTCTTGCGTTTTACTCCTCAAGCTTTTGGGGTCTTGTTGAAGAAATCAGTGTCTGCACCTAAAGGACGGTTATTCTTAACCCAATCCGATGTTTTTCCTCTAATAGAAAGTTCCCAAAGCCTATGATTCTGGGTTCTAAATTGATCAGATTTCTGAGCTCCAATTCAATATCCTTTATGGATACAGCCAATAGGGATGTCTTAGTCTGTTTTTTGGACTAAGGCATCACTAAGGCTACTGGGGGAAATGTACATAAAATATGGTTTTAAAGAGTTAACATTACTCCCTGGGCCCCTTGAACACTAACCTACAAATATATCATAGAACCATCTTTAGCAATCCAAACCCAACATCTCCAAACACATCATTTCAGGTAGATATAAGAGGCTTAACAAAGCCAAACAACAAATAAAGCTAAGCAGCTCACATGCCCTGGGTCACGTCTCCTTGCCCTAGGACCTTTATAACACTTCCCATATAATCCAACAAGCATCAGAAGTTTATTGAGAACTTATGGTATAAGAATTGGACTCTGTATATCCTCCTAATGAAAATATGACTACAGTATTTATTTTCATAAGTTAAGAGAAGTATATTCATAGATTTATATATCATTTTGACTTAGACCCAGTAGTAGAGAATTTCCAGAATTATTTGATAAAAACAAACCAAGACTATGAAAAGAGATGTACAAAGAAATAATAAATGCTGAAGGAGATGGAAATGCTAATTACCCTGATTTGATGATTACTTATTATATGCATGTATCAAATTATTATCCTGTGTCCAATAAATATGTATGATTATTGTATGTCAATTAAAAATGTAAAAAAGATCTATGTTACTAAAAAGCAATAAGATTTCTTTTAGTTTAAAAAAAAATGAATTGGGCTCTGAACTTTCTGGAAGAATATCACAAAGTATAAAATTTGACTTGTGCTGTCAAAGAGCCTCTGGAATCTACAGCAATGGCAAGACATGAATCTATGAAAATGATGTCAGGAATCAAATGAATCACAGGGATGACCTTTGAAGTCTCTTCCTGATCTAAATGTCTAGCATCTAACAAGGAACTATCTGATTTATTATCCTATTTCTTGATAAAGTTATGAAAGCTAACATTTAGTAGTAATTGTATTTCTCACTTTCTTCACTTTTTCCTCAATATTAGTCATCTCTCACTACATAAACATGCACATAAAAAAAAAAAAAACCTCAAAATTTAGTGACTTGAAACAACCTTTAAACTTTTTCTTATTTCTTCATGATTTTCTGTATCAGTGATCTGGACTGTTTTCTTGCACAGCTCCTCTTCTGGTCTCTCCTGGGGTCACTCATACAGACGCAGGCCTCTGGAGACTTGACTAAGACTAGACAACCTAAGATGGTCCAAAATAGCCTCACTTCCATGTTCACAGGTTGATCTGACTGACAGCTGGTAGGTGCAGGAGGCCTCAGCCAGATTGGCTCATCTGTGCTTCATGTGGCCTCATATCACCTGGTAAACTAGATCAGGCTTCACAGTACGTGGAAGGACAGCATTCCAGAAGGCAACAGCAGAAGCCCCAAGACCTCTGAAGAATTAGGCTCCAAAGTTGTACAACTTCCATTGATTTCTGTGGATAAAAAACAAATCACAAAGGGTATACAGGTTCTAGGGGTAAGACAGTGGATTTTATCTCTTCATTCAAAGAATAACAAAGGCCAGTAAAACTGGACTTAAATTGTTTGTAGCTTATTCTGATATTATCTGCTCATTTATCGCCACAGCCCATTGGTCACCAATACTAAAGCATTCCTCCTGTCCATCATTGAAAATTCACCCTCATAGTAAAACAAGATGTTCTAACTATGATCACAGAATGCAATTAAACGTGGTGAAAACATTTTTGGAAAACTACCTTCTGCTTTCCCATGCATGAAGAAAAAATATAAATATAGTCCACTTCCTCATACTTCATTTCTTATACCACATTTAACCCAATACCTTCACAATGTCTATCAAAGCATTTCAAACAAACCTCAGGCCAATTTTCTTGGCAATTCTGGAACCAAAGTCCAGATAGCTTTGGTTATAACATGCCAAAGCACGATTGTCAGTTGAATAGGGTAAACTAAGAATGATACATTAAGAAAATCCAGCTGGGATTCATCACTCCTGTAAGCTAAATGTGTTTCAGGTCTCAAAGCCAAGTAATTTTTTATAGTTATGCTAGAACATCATATTACAAGTACAACACCTGCAGCCCTGTCATGGGGACTCTCCCATTATTGACCATATTCCTTGGGACCTTATCACTTTAAAGCCCCTCCCCCCAAATATTTGCAGTCAGTAATCCAAGTAGTGAGCATTATATGAGGTTGCTCAAAAGATCACAGATCTGCAAAAACTCATAAATCAAAATTGACAAGTAAGTAGATAAGTCACGCATATGATAAAAATATTGCCATCGAATCCTGCAACTCAGAGGCTGACAGACACTTGATGCTCCCTTGATAAGACAGAACCTTGCTTGACATGCAAGGCCATGAGTAGCACAGGCACTCACGTTACCATCTTTGCACATCAAACTGAGTTGACCTTGTCGAACATGAGACCCTCCCAGTGACATCTTGCCCAAAACCCCCCTTGAGAAGGTCCATGGAAGAAAAAATAAGCTCTAACCTAGGCCAGTGGAAATTTACCACTTCCTCAAAATTTACCCAAATCATCACTTAGGCAACTTCTCTTTCTAGTGTTTGGAATTTTTTTTCATTCCACTGATTGAGGAGCATCTCCTTTGAGGGTTGACATGAAAAGAAAAAGAAAAAACCAGTCCTGCCTTCCAGGAAGAAGAAGTTAGGCTATGACTGACAGTGAACTTGGCATAGTCATGTAGGTTTTTTTATTTAATACACATCAACCGCCTGTCATATGGGTATTATTGTCCCTATTTTAAATTATGGGGAAGTGAGGCTTCAGTTAGTAAGCAACGAAACCAAGAATCCAATTCATGGAGGAGCCGAAGGAAAACAACAGAGCTGAGAGGAGAAAACAAAACACTGAAGGCAAAGCACTCTCAAAACAATAAAGAACTTTGCAAACACTGGTGATGGTAATGATGGTGAGTGTGAGGCACAAATAGGACCAACACGTGGAGAATTATGCAGCTGCCTGATAAAGATGAGAAACTGGAACCTGGAGTAGAGAATTGCCAAGAGAGCAAAAAATAAAGAAAGGGCCCCAGGACAGATCCCAGGTGAGCTCAGGATAGGAGAGGAGGAAATGCAAGTCAGAGGCCCAAGGAGAACCCGAGCATCCAGTAGCCAGGAAGCCAAGAATGTCAAGCTTTAAGAGAGTCAAATGCAGGGCTGGAGTGGCATGCGGCCCAGAAAATGCCACTGGGTATTGTACAGGAGGCCCCTGGAGACCAACAAGAGAAACAGAGGGTAGATGAGAGAGGCAGGGGGTTGGGGGGCGGGGGCGTCAGGACGTAAGCATGTATAGATTCCCCTTTTAGTGTCTCAGGAAAGAGTGACGGAACTAGAATGCACTGATACTGTGCTTCATGTGGCCTCACATCACCTGATAAACTAGATCAGGAGATACTAAGATCAGGAGATACTAAGATCAAAAGAAGGAATGGAAGATACTAAGATCAAATAGGAAGACATTAAAATCAAACATCCAGCGGGTGGGTACCATTCCCAACTCTTTGCCTGTGTAGCTTTAGGATTGTTTTTGTAGAAGGAAATTTCCATCATCGTTGCCACACTTAATTAGAAAGCATTCTCATTATTTGGTCCTAGCAGGTTCTACTAATTTTTCCTGATCGATGTCTCGTAGATTCATCTTCCTTTTTGTGCCACAACATCTAGAGGCAGGCCTCTCTCCTGGAAGTTTACACCACCCTGCTAACAAGCCTACCATCCCTTTCTTCATCTTGAATCTTAACCAGATTAACCTGTCATTGAAGCCTAATTTGCAAACATGACAAGTATTGTAAGGTGAAAATACCTCAATATATGTTGGTTCAAGTCAGAAGTCCCTGGCCAAAAACATAAGAAGTTCCATCGGGAGTGTTCATTCTTCAAAAACAGGCTTTTTTGTTTGTGTTTGTTTTTGTTTACCCTTCCTGTATGACATAACAGTCCCAAGACTGTCCTTGGCCCTGACTGCACATTAGATTTATCTGGGAAGCTTTAAAAGTACTGAGGCCCAGACCATTTCCAGAGATTCTGATTCATTTGGTCCTCAACGGGGTTCAGTCATGGGGATATTTTAAAAGCTCCCTTGTCGATTCTTTCCTGTTGCTCTTTACTGCTTTATGGGACACTCGTAAACTCTGCTCCAAGCCTTTGCTCAGTAAAGCATTCCTAAGCCCAGAGCACCTTACCTCTTCCTTTCCATGAATCTAAATGCCACAATTCCAAAGGCTTAATACAGCCTGTCTTATTTTGAGGAAGTTTTCCCAGAACACCCCACTTAGCAGTGATCTCCCTCATCGCAGGTTCTGATAACACAGATGGCACAGCAAAATCCAGCCTTGAATTCAACAAACATGTGCCTTCCTGGAGTTTATAAGCATGGTGGAATATGGGATAGGGTGTTGGTGATGCACAAAGCAAAGAGAACCACTCGTGGAAGGGCAGGGTGGCAGGAGATCTCAGGAGTCAGGAAGCTCACAGAGGTTTGGTTTAAGAGAAACTCATATTAACAGCAAAAAATCAGATCCTATGGGCCTCAAAACCTCTTCAGCCCTGGAGCTCCATTCCAATGAATTCCTACATAAACAGCAGGTGGATCCCCTCCTCACTGTCCCAGTCCTTAGTTATCCCTTGGGGATGTCCCATAACTAGAGCTTTGACACAGTTTGAAAATTCTTGTCACAGGCCATCAAGGAATCCTCAAAGGCAAAGCATGGGTTTTTCTATGATTATTTCATGTGAACAAATCTCATCTCCCCAACAGTTTTACAAACACTTAAAGGTAGAAACCTGCCTGTTATGCCTTCACATCCCCTGGAGCACCTCGTCATCATTCTGGGCCTCATGCATAGTAAAGAATTCATACACAACCTTGAGCAAAGGAGTCTATCCAGTCAGAAGGCACAGAGAACAGAATTTTCAGTTATTAATCATCTCAAGATGAATTCTGACATCTAAGTGGTACAAGAGGAATAGAAGTCAAGAGTCTTCCAAGAACTTGAAAATGTAGCTGCCCTTGTGAAGTCAGGTTGGTAAAATTCATGTACAATAGTTGAGGTTAGCTGTCATCTAAATGAAAGAATCACCTCAAAGAGTTCCTGCAAGTGTGTGCTCAGAGTATGGGAACACATAAGATTCCTTTTAAGGTGACAAGACTGAAAAACTATTGAACTCAGCAAATAGGCAACTAATCAGTGGTTTTGAGGAATGCCTGGAGATATTCTGTATAAACAGAAAGTGGGTGAGCACACGGAGAAAGGATAACTGAAAGGTCAGATGTTGTCAGTGGTCACCCATGACTTCCAGGGGAGGGGAGACTGTTAGAAGACAGGAGCCACATGGTTAGAAGAGGAACCCAATGCAAGGCCAAGAGAGCTCTGCAGGTCTATCCAGGGCCTATGTCTGTCAAAGTTTGGGCTGAAACACAGCAACTGATTCTGGACAATTTCAGGAAAAAATTGGGGGGTGGGGAGTCAGGGGGCCTCAATCTGATGAAACAATGTCAAAAGGCACAGAGGATTAACGAAGGTACAAGAAGCCAGGCTTGGAACAGATGAGACCCTGAAGGTGGTTCATCTCAGAAGATACTGCAGAACCTCACTTGGGTGCTCTCCCCAGGACAAATAATCTCCAACATGCCCCCCCCCTCAAAGCACAGTTCTCAAAAAGACAGCATGACAGCTGAGGATACATGCATGCCTTTCAGTGGAAGGCTCTGTTAGGAGGATCTTTTTGCTTTAACATAGGAGAGTAGGAATTGAACCAATTAGTCCCAAAGCCTGAAATGATAAGGGAGAGACAAACCCAAAAAAGGGAACTGGGGTACAGTCGAGAAGTAGTAATAGTCACTGGGTTCTCACTATCCACAACACAGTCTGAGGACATGTCCTCATGCCTTTGAACCCATGCCCAGCTAACCACCTTCCCAGAACTAAGGCAGAAGACTCACATGCCTATAATCCCAGCAACTTGGGAGGCTGAGGCAGGAGGATCACATGTTCAAAGTTAGCCTCAGCAACTTATCAAGGCCCTACGCCACTTAGTGAGATTCTGTGTCAAAATTTTAAAATAAATAAATAAAAAGGGCTGAGGATGTGGCTCAGTGATTAAGTGTCTCTGGGTTTAATCCCCGTTACTCAAAAAGGAAAAAAAAAATTCTTCTCTGAGGACAGATACAAACTCTTATTTCCAAGGGAAGAAGGTCTCTTGGTGTGAGATTGATTGACAATTCTTAAGATTGTCAATCAATCATTTAGGGTTGTGTGTATCTCAAAAATTTATGTACTCAGAGGTTGGTCTTGGAATATGTAAGACTGAGTGCTAGGCTCTTACTGACTGCTGGGCTCCCCTAGCCCCACCTAGCAACATGTCCCCTCTAAACCACAGCTGTGCTGGGTCCCACAGAGCCATCCTGGAGCCAGACCCCTGGCATGAACTTGACTTTTTTTAAAAAATTTTTTTAATATTTATTTTTTAGTTTTAGTTGGACATAAAACCTTTATTTTACTCACTTATATTTTATGTGGTGCTGAGGATCGAACCCAGGTCCTTGCATGTGCTAGGCGAGTGCTCCATTGCTGAGCCACAACCCCAGTCCCTGAAACAGACTTTCTTTGCATGTTTTCTTTTGTCTTTCAACTCTCATCTATTTGAAGATAAAGTCTGTATATAAATTATTCATTACCTAATAAA
This sequence comes from Callospermophilus lateralis, assembly GCF_048772815.1. NCBI lineage: Eukaryota > Metazoa > Chordata > Mammalia > Rodentia > Sciuridae > Callospermophilus > Callospermophilus lateralis. The sequence goes on from NC_135313.1 coordinate 90,562,770, forward strand.
GTGAACCCTTCCCATTTTTGACCATCCTTTGTTACTTGAGTGACCTCTCCATGGTCTCATGGTGTTTGACTCTCGGTTACATCATTTACCATAAGACTGAAATCAGTCCTATAAATGACAATCAGGCATAAGTAAATGGACCAATGGCCACAGGCCAACCTGCTGAAACTTAAGAGTTGGTTATACTAATGCTACCATGGTGGTATTTAGACTTTGGATCATATTGAGATGAAAGGTCCTTTAATGAACACTTGGTTTGATTTTCTTATTTTCAGATAAGGAAATTGAAGCCCCGAGAGGGGAAGTGACTTGCTTAAAGTTGCATATCTCATAAGTGGAATAACAAGAGAAACCCTGATGTTGTTCATCCTTTCCATTACATCACTACAGTGTCTTGAAAAATGAGAAGTTTCATCAACTTTCCAGGTCTCCTAAAATTAAAGTGATTATTATTATCACCTTTCAGTTGAAAGCAACTCTGACCCTTTGTATCCAAATACCAGATGTCAATGGTTCACCCTCATTAGTAAGATGCTTGGTGAAAAGCTAATTATCAGAGACCTGAAGAATTGTACCACTCTAGGGCTGGGGATGTAGCTCAGTGGTAGAGCGCTTGCCTAGCATAGGTTAAGTCCTGAGTTCAATCCCCAGTGCCATCAAAAAAAAGAAAGAAAGAATTGTACCACTCTGAGAACTCTGTATATTGTTGAGCAACACCTTTTTGGTAAACACTTATTGAAAGTAAGTGTGTGTGTGTGTGTGTGTGTGTGTGTGTAGTTTTCCTTTTTAGTAAATGTCACCAGTGCCAATTCGCCCTCTGCAGTCAAGACACTCTCCAACTCTCCAATCACACTTCCCACTGCATCACCTTGAGCAAGTTCCTTAACTTATTTGAAGGTCAGTTTCCTGTTCTATGAGATAAATAACCTACATCATCATGTTGTTCTGCAATTTCAATTAGATAATTCGCAGAAAACATTTTGTACAGCTCTTGGCCAATAGCAAACCCTCAAGTGGTTTGAAGGTATTATCAACACAGTGGAACCATTAGTGCCTGCTCTTTTTTTTCAGGGCCCTGAGAACTCCTCCCCGGTGTAACCAGGCAGCCCTATTCAACCACACCAGTGTGGTTTGCTTTTTGTCCATCTTTACTCAGTGTCTGGGTAGGCTTCCTGGAGGAGGTGTTTATTAAAAGAAAGAATAAAGGATTTAACTAGGATCCCAAAAATGAGGGTCAAAACTTCTTGAAAAGTCTGAAAAGAAATACATATATGAACAAGTTATCAAACACTAAAAAAACAAATTTATGTTGAGAGAGTGGTTCTTTACTGTGGTCTGTGGGCCAGGACTGATCTCTGAAGATTTGATATCTATCTGTTGGAGAAGAACAGACACTGAGAATAAGTTTTTGGAAAGAAAAAAAAAAAAAACTTATATAGCAATTTGGCAGTAATTTTATGTTGTTTTTCATGATTATAAAACTTATGGACATTTTAAAAATTATTTAGAATAAAAGAGATTGGACTAAAGCTGAACTAATTCCAAATCTTGCCCTGACAGAGGAGTAGCTATGGTCTTCCCCCTACCCCCCACCCCTATATCCTTTACCATTTTCTCCTGAAAAAATAAAATAAAATAAAAACTCACCAAAAGAATAGAGATGATGTTCTTGGGAATTAAGGGAATCGTTTTATTTTTAATGAGTTCTCATTTTTTCCCTATAAAAATGTTTTCAACCTGTTAGCTAGGCCTTGTGTGTAGCTACATTTTAATGGACACAAGAGAACCAGAAGAAATGTCTTTGGTACTAGACTTTCTTTTCTAGGCTGGCAGGGGCAAAGGGGAGTCAGGTTGGTAGACTCCTTTGCTAGCTGTTTTACAGAAGATCTGGCAGCCAGAAGCACCCTGGATGGTCCCATTTAGTCACTGGCTCAGATCCTGCTCTGCTGCTGGCCTGGCCCTGAAGATCCCAGGGTGCTGCCATCAGGCTGCTGCAGCTGTGCACGTGCCCCCCATTTGGGGAAGTGAGGCCTGGGAAAGCAGCGGCACTAGGGCACTCTTTTACCCCAGATCAACGGAATTCTGCCCTGAGAGCCTGGCTTCCTCCTCCGCATAGCCTGGTCCTGGCAAGTCCCGTCACAAGCCAGCCTTTCCAAAGAGGAACGCCTGATGGCTGGCTCCAGCACTTCAGCTTCCTCTTTCTTCCTTAGTTCCCCTGCAAGACTGGCCCTGGGACCCATGATTCTCAGAAGCTCCAAAATCCACAGTGGTGGGAATCTTCAGGACAGGAAAGCAAATCTTGGGCCATGGTTTAAAGCCAGCAGGAGACTTGATTTCAGTGCAAAGTAAGCAATAAAACTACCCAAGAGTCCCATTTGGGGAGGGCGACACAGGGCAGGTGTTTACACAGGATCATAGGCAAGTCACAGAAGAGACTCTAAAACCAGACAAAGGTTGATCAGATGTTCTTAAAGTTCTGTGCCCAAAATTTCCTGTTTATGAAGCTTCAATTGATCATCAATTGATGAGGTCTGAGAAATTGTTTCCTCGGTGTTTTAAGTTGGTAAATCTGAAACATTTCAATCATACTAACAAATAAAGCAAATAATATGCTAGGTCTCTTTAAGTCTATTATCAAAATTAAACAGATTTTGCCATACTGTTTTCAGATCTCCACTCCCCCGCAAAGAAATTAAAATGTCCAGATAACAGGTAAAGGTCCATTTCTTTAATGCTTACTTTTAACTGATATATAAAAACCTAAAAGTTGTTATATATCAATGAGGTCTACATTATATAACATTTACATAAGTTTAAACATATCTATCTCCTCAAACATTTACTATTTCTTTATGGTAAAAGCATTCAGAATCATTTCTCCTTGCTTTTTGAAATATTCAATACATTATTGTCATCTATACTCACCTGCTGGGCAACACACCACAACTTCTTGGCCCCTGTCCAGCTTAGTATATGTTAATCAACTTTCCCCACCCCTCTCTAAAACTGCAAGTCTTTATCCTTTCCTCCTCCATTCCCAAAGATAGACACTCATTCTGTATCATTTCCATGTATTTTTAATAAATATGAATATATTAATAAAACTCCTATTGTTTATATTTTAATATTAGTTATAACAATATAAATGTGTACATGTGTATGCAACACCTACATATCCTTTTACAACTTGCTTTTCCATTCAACATTGTTTTGAAAATTTATACCTTTATTAAAAAAATTAATCCAGTACATTTATATTAACTTCTGTAGAGTACAGTCTTCAATTCCAGTACCACATTTCATAAACCACAACTGTGGGCTGTGTAATCAGCCATCTTTTGTTGTGCATATTTATTTGTGTGTACATGTATGTATTATGTACAGGGGTCTCTCTCTATACACACACATATAAGCACAATCTGTATATCTATAAAATGGTTTCTCTGGGCTTCATATCCAGGGATAGAATTGCTATCTCATAGCAGGAACACATCTTTGACAGACATTGCAAATTGTTCTCCAAAGTGACTGTACCAGTTTGACCCTCCCACCAGAGACTTCCCTTATGTCCACACCTCATCATTCCAGTAGTCATCAAACTTACTTATTTTTTCTAGTCTAGTAGATGTGAGTAGTGTTTCATTGTTTTAACTTACATTTCCCTTACCCTTGGGAACCATTTATAGTTTTTGAGGGCAAGGAAAGAGTCTGCACCTTCCCATGCCACACGCACTCAATGGGGGCAGAGGGATGCATGGGGCTGTGAACCCAGGGTTATGACAAAGTTCCAAAGACCCCCAGGGATTTTGCTCCTCAGGATCAAGCATCAATTAAAGTCAGAACAGAGAGCTGAATTTCAGAAGGAGGCCAAGGAGACGTGACCAAAACCAAGTACAGAATCATGCTATACAGATTCAAAACTCAAATCGGAAGGTGAACAAGAGCAAAACACATTGAAATCAATGGGCAAGGGTCCAGCTTATATCCAAAAGCAAAAGAGTTGTTTGCAACTGGAAAATAGGGGAGAACAAGGTTGAGGTTGGGGCTTCTGGGCAGAAAGAAAAGGAGAAGATCAAGTGCCAAGATCCCAGAAACTCGAACAGTTATCCATTGGTCACTGCACTGGGGACTCTGAGTGCCTTCCTTAACTCTGCATATGTCCTTCCAGACAAAACCCCTCACGTCAACAGGCCAGAAAACATGAACCAAACCTGGGTCTGAGAATTTGGGGTTTTCTTTTTTTAGATAAAATGACAAGCAACGCTGTGTTAGAAAAGTGACTTATTTTTGGCAAATTATTTCTCCTTCTGGTGGCTTCTTTTCAAAACATGTTTTGGAAACATTGAAAAGTTCTTCCCATAGAACTGCTTCTCAGGGAAGTTAAACAAAGCCAGATTGATGGAGTGACTTCAAGACATGTACACGAAAATATGCCTCCCATATTAAAGACACTGGAGCTTTCTGGGAATAACTCATTTCCTTGGAGGGCCCTAGAGGGTGTGGGAATCCCATATATCCCATGCCTTTTTACCAGGCAAAACTCTGAGAAGTAAAGGCGTCTATCAATGTGTGTGACAGATAAGGCTCTTCTTAATGGGGACAGGAAACCACTCTAACCTCAATGGGTCCACAGTTTCACAGCCAACTTTCCCTTTGGCTCACTTTGCTTCAATTATGGCCAATGCTAAGGACAACAACCAAAGGAGTCTTTAGAGACACAAACCTAGAAGTATGTCATTGCTACCCAATAGCATCTTGAGAGGCTACAAATCCAGGACCCTAGGATCTCATTTTCCTTATTTGACACTATGCAAGTATAAAATGAAGTGAAGCCCTCAGCTCAAAATGCATGGGATTTAATAAAATCTTAGAAACATGAATGTGAAGAATCTGGAATTATTTTGCAAACCCAAGCTGTAACAAAGATCAATTCTCATTATCCTGACCTTTTAAGATTAAATATGACTAAGATAAACTATATTTTCAATGATTCTTGAATGGCAAGGCCATGCTTGACACTATTGGCCATTTCTGATTTTTCACGGCACTTTGGTATCTATCATAAAATATACTATTTTTAAAGGAAATTTTAAAGCCCATTTATTCATGCATTTGCACGCACACACACACACACAAATGCCCCAAATGACACTGTGTTTAAAGAACATTAGGCATGCTCACTGGAATATCCAAATGCCACAAAACCATTCCAGTCAAGACTCTTGGTTGAGCACCTGCTATTAGAAAAGGTTAAGTATATCAGAGTCCTTAAATGTGCAGCTCACAAATGATCACAGATGGGCCAATGAATGGACGGCTGATAGCAGTGTGGGCCAGGCTGAAGGAACAGGGCCAGGCTGGTTAGGTACCCAAGGACCAGCCACCTGTGGGAAGCCATAGCACACCTAGGACTCCACGGACACAGGAAGAATACATTTACTGGAGCTCAGTTATAGTTGGAGACTTGAAGGATGGCTGCCTAGTGGAAACCGTAGCACTCGAGGGACATATCTACTGCCAGAGACCCAGGGCAGAGAACATCCCAACCTCTCCCTCCTCCCACCTTGGCTCTTCTCCTGATTCTCCCATTTATTAAATGCTTCTGGAAGCCAGCTGGCAAGGGAGCCTCAGTGATCTGGTTCTTGGAGTCAGTCAGCACTGACAGAGGAGAGTAGGGTGGGGAAGAGAGGAGAATGGATGAGGGGCTGGAGCACACCCAGGATGCCAGACAACAATCTCAGGTGGTTCTCTCTTCACCTCAGTGCTTCCTGTTTTAATCATTGCATCCCTCAGTCACCAGGAACATGTAGCATACTTGAGCACAAATCTTCTCTTGATCTCTTGACCAAGCATCTCACAAATCCTTCTGATCCTGGGTCAGTCCCCACATTTCTTAGGGGAAAGATAGTCCAATTCAGAGTCACTTAACTCAGGAGCCAACCAAAAAGGAGTTTCCTTCATCGTTTGAATAAGGTCATAAAAAATAACGTGGATGAGGACCCATACCTTCCTCGAGCTACAAATTTCTTGTCTCCATACCAACTTCCCACTGGCTTCCAGCAGAAAGAGAAGCTCTCTATTCATTTTCAGGAAAAAGTGGCCTCCGACCATTTTTGTTAAGCAAAATAAGCCAAACTCAGAAGGTCGCGAGTCTTGTGATTTTTCTCATATCTTGTGATTTTTCTCATATGTGGAAGCTAGAGAGGAAAAAGTAAAAGAAAGGTTGGGCAAGGGAATGTCATGAAAAGCAACGGGAGATCAGCAGAACAGAGGAAGAGGACCAGTGGGTTGAGAGGAGGGGAAGAGCTAGGGAGTGACACTGGACAAATTATATTGTTATATTGTATGTATGTACAAATATGTAACAACAAATTCCACCATATGTACAACTATAATGCATCAATAAAATAATGCTGAGGGGGGGGGTGACCTCAGGCAGGCCCCAGGTCAGAGGACACAATTACCAATGATGGGTATAAAGGCTGCACTTAGTCCTGAGCATGGGCCAAGCTATTCAAAAGGCCTTGGATGTGAGCTGGCTAGTCCCTATATACAGAGACATGGGATTAGAGATTAAAAGGAGAGAGGATAGGCTACTGATTTCCCTGCTCCCCTTGCAGTTTGGGCAGTGGTTGTGTGCCTCTGCCTCTCCCAGGGCTACAGTTAATCCCCTAGCTTGAGAAAAGATTCCCTCTGCTCCCCACCAGACCTGGGAAATAGCACCCTTCTCCATCCTTTGTTGCTTCCCCAACCCTATTCATAACTCTAAAGATTGCCATTTCATCAAAACTCCCCGAAGAGATGTGAACTCAGTTAATGATGCTGCAGCCCCTACTGAGAGAGCCACCTTCATAAGTGCACTATTGGAACTGCCACGGGACATAGTGCTCTGTCTTCAACCAAGACACAATTTAACTTCCTTTTCATATACCCACTAGCTGACACAGGGCAAGTGGCCTGTCTGGACCTAAACATCTCAGTGTGTTAAATGAGACTACATATACTAATTCATGGGTCATTAAAAGGTAACCAATGTTAAATGCCTGTAGAATATGTTCTTAGTTAATCTAAATTCTCTCTTTTAAAGGAATCTACTATTTTCTCTTGGGACCTGGTTCTTACCCTATGGATTCTGGGCCTAAGAATCTTTCTCCTATTTTCCCACACCTTAAGTTGAGTTTAGTATACTCATCCATCTGGAATCTAAGATCCCAAGGGCTTTATTCCTGGACTGTGATGGTAAGGACAATCTTCTTGAGACCTGAGATTCCAGGCAGAGAGTTTTCCCTGTGATGTAATGCTATACACATGCACACACACACGCACACACACATATACACACAGGCATACACTAAGGCATATAAACACTCAAGCACACACATGGAAACATGATCCAGGACAAGCTCATTCCCACTTATGACTCATGCATCCATCCAGACATTATTAATTGGTCCCTGGAGAGCATTCTAGGGGATAAAATTGCAGGGATGACAAATGGGGAATCAGAGTGAGAACCCTTTTTGAAAATAATAGTTGTTAAGGGCCCAGGAAGTTGATGCCTCCGTTGGTTGGAATTAATAGGGGTTTCTTTTATGGTAATTTTGGGTTGGTACTCGGTCCTTCACTGGAAATTTAGAAGCATTTGCAGATAGAGTTCAATGGTGAGTATAGGATGGAATGAATCTGTGATTCCTCTTATAGTGCTTATATCTGAAAGGATGAAGACTACAAAAATTCCAATTTGGAGTTCTCCAATAAACCATTACTAGCCTATATACTTAGGAATAGATTTCAGGCAGTGAAATTATCTCAAGTTTTCAAACACATCAGAATTACATGCCCAGAATCTTAATCATATACCCACTCAATAGTGTCAAGATCAGTCTTGCATTTTTAAGAAGTTCCCCCACATGATGCTGATGAGTGTAAAAGATTGATAATAAATGATATTTAAGTGACTTGAAGAACTTGTCTCATCCCCTCAGGCCATCTGCCAGATGACTTAGAGAAGGCAGATCCCTCAGTGGTGAATGTACCCATGCAAGTTGTCCCTAGTGGATGATTATGAGGTAGCAGCAGAGATGACCCAAAAGTCATTCCTATCTGACTTTCTAAAGGACTGCTCTGGATTTATTTCTTGCAAAATGTTCACCTGACATGTAACATGGATTTCCCACACACAGAATTTCTGTTGGGCAACTAACAAAGTTGTTGATAAGGGAGGAAAGAGGTGGGGAGACAAGCAAGAAAGCAGACCTCAATTTGGAGCAACTGGGTGAGGCAGGGAATAAGTTGTGGCAGATGCTCTAGTTGGAAGGCTCTTGCCTGCAGAAATTCACATTCTGCCTTCATAGTGTTGCCATGAATGTTAGTCAGACTTCCATTATTGTCATGAATACCTGAGATAGTAACTTGTAAAGAGAACATTTTTTTTATTTTGGCTCACAGTTTTGCAGGTTTCAGTCCATGATTCGTTGGCTCTGTTGCTTTTGGGCCTATGGCAGCAAAACATGGCAGGAACATATGGTTGAGCAAAACCACTTATCTCACAGCCAGGAAGTGAAAGGGGTGTTCCCACTATCTTCTCAAAGACACACCCCCAATGACCTAAAAACCTCCTATGAGGCCACACCTCTTACAGGTTCCATCACCTCCCAACAGCACAGAGTTGGAGTCAGCTTGTACCACATGGACCTTTGGGGGGGTCTCTACCTGTGGTCATGGAGCCCTTGAATTGTGGCTGGGTCCTAGTGAATCATAATACAGGTACTAAACACACACCAGATTTTGAAAACATATTATCAAATTTTATACACACACACACACACACACACACACACACACATAGATATATATAAAATATCTCAATATATTTTTTCTAGTGTTATATTTTTCTAGCGATATTTTAGATAAAAAATTAAATAAAATCTCTATTAATAAAATGCTTTCACCTGTTTGCTTTTTTCAATGTGACTAACTGAAAATTTTAAATTATATATGTAGTTCACATTTTTGCCTCCTATTATATTTCAAGTGAACAGTGCTAAAAAAAAAAAAAAAAATCTGATTATAGTTGCTAAGGGCCCAGGAAGTTGATGCCTCGGTTGGTTGGAATTAATAGGTGTTTATATTTGACTGGTCTTTTTTACTTAAATATCCCAGGCAATTATAATTATGAAAACCCAAGTTTGATGTACTACTTAAGCATTTATAATACATAAAATAGCTTAGTTCACACCATCTAAATTCGGCTTGTGTATCTACTCTAAACCCTTTGACAACAGGGAGAGAGAAAATAACCAGTCCACGGTCCTAATATGATCTGAGGCAGTGGCCACCAGTGCTGTCTAGCATGTTCTGTGAGTGGGGCAGGGTTGGGGCAACCTCCAGGCTGTGGGAACAGCACCCACACAAACAAACTCCCACATCCCTCGCAGCCAGGGACAGAGATTGCGAGATTGCAGATTGCGTGACTCTCAGGACAGTGGGAGTGGCCACAGTGGGAGGGTGTCTGGTCACACTTTCTGGGTTTCCATTCTGCTTTATTTCACAAGGCAGATGCTTTTCTTAAAGGGCCAGTAGAAAGTGATGCTTGTGCCTTTGAGTAGGCCATGGTAGTAGGCCATTTCCTTCAATAACCCCTGCCAATACTGATCTGAGATCAACCACTCCCTTCACCTCTCCACCCTCCAACACTGCTTCTGGGGTGGGGGGGGGCAATAGCAATTGCCCACAATTCAAAGCTGATCTAATTCACAGCCTGGCTCTGGCTTCCCCTCCCCAAGCTGCCCACTTGATCTCAGGAGAATTGATATTTGCCCTTTGGAATAACACTCCTTTCTGAGGGGCACCTGCCAGCCCCTTGCCTTGGCCAGAGGTAAGGACCCTCCAGTGAAGAGGAGGAACCAGGACAAGTGCTCTTGTCCTCAACATTTTTATATCTTACCCTAACCCTGCAGGTACCTGATAAACACGGAAGAGCCAGTCTGTGGGTGTCAGAGTCCCACTCTTTCCACCAAGAATGGCTCCTCCGACAAGCAACACTGCCTCCTGAGGAGCCAGCAGCCAGTGCTCATCACAACTGTAAAGTGAAGAAACTATGGCTTTCCTGGAAGAACCTTCTAGAACCTGTGAGCCCTTTAAGCAGGCTGCTGTAGAATGTGGAAGAGAACCTCCTTTGGACATCAGTATATGCCCTGGCCATCATCTGGGAGAGCTTCCTTTTACTCAGTCTTGCTGCTGCTCCCAGCATTGAGATTCCTCAAAGCCCCATACCTGCTCCTGGCCTTCATATTTCACAGTCTTCTCAGGTGGCTCTTTTTAACTAATGTGATTTCAACTTTTCACCCCAGATTTAGATCCCCACAGCCCCATCTGAGATGTCCCCTGCCCAACAGCTGGTCTGAAGAGCATCAATCAGACCAGCTCCTAGCTCTGCCCACACAGGACAGGAGTAAGTCCCACAAAGAGTCCAACTTGTGTCCCTATGAAGAGAACCTGCATCACTGTGCCCTCCCATCCCTCCTGAGATCATCTGCAGATCAAAGTGGGAACCAAGAGCGTCTTGTAGAGACCTGACTTCCAATCCCAGCCGACCTTTAAGTGGGCCTCACCATTAAATGGGCCATGGAATGTGAAGAGATGAAATGTGTAACTTAAAATGCTACTGAAATGAAAGAAGAGCAGCAAGGAATCCAAAATGTTTTGTGCCTTACCCCTGTAATCGTAATAGTGAACAGTCCCTGAGCAATGACAGTGCGTCGGGCTTAACAGTGTATCACATCAAGCAGTTTCACTACGACCTGAAGAAACAGAATTAGAGAGATGAAGTAATTTGCCCAAGGTCATACAGCTTCTAGAGCCAGTCTGTGTCCTTTACCTACTCCATGCTCTGCCTCCTTCCCCATTCCCTATAAGAAATGGCAGAAAGCAAAGAGGCAACCATGAGAGTAAGGCAAGAATACATTCCATACTGCTGCCCGGGCATCCCTCAAGGAAGAACACAAAGAAGTGGAGTGGACTAGCACAATGGTGCTTGGCCCAGGTGGCTTCTTCTCATTTGTCCCTCTTATCACCACAGTTCCACACTCAGCAGAGCCCCCTCAAGGTCATCCGCTGCATGCTTGTCCCCAGGGGTCTGTGACAGGCTTTCAGGATCTGTGTGGTTGACAGCTTTGAATTTGACAAGATCTGTGCTGAGAACAGAGCCATAACTGACTCACAGACAGACGCCAATGGCCCTCCCAGGGGACACTGTGATGGATGGGCCTCTCTCCACAGGTCTCAGAGGGACATCTGGGGAGGGCTGAGGTCTTCAGGGCCTCACTCAAGCTGCCAGGAGGTCAACTGCTGTTTTAATGACTACCAGTGCCAGCCGCCTCGCACTTGCTCAAAAGCCCATCCCAGGCCACCGTCTATATTGGGGAGACAGCGCACTTCCCAGTGGGCCAGCCACCCTCCTGCCCCAACACTGTCCCTTCCTAGCAGGACTCAGCTTGTAGCCCCAGTTTCTCCTCACAGGCCAGGGCCTGGAGGGGAACCCTTTGACTTCAAAACAGAGAAGGCCTCTCACTGTGCTATTCTCTGTTCGCCTCCTGCATAGATACACATGCTGTATCATGAAAAGGCAGGCTGACGGGCATACCACCCACCTACAGGGAATCAGGGAATGCATAAATGAATAAATGAATGAAAGAACTCAAAAAAATTTTGCTGGGCAGCTATTACATGCTAGCCCCTGCTATAAGCACATAGGACACAATAGTGAGGAAAACAGGTATATCCTTATCCTCAGGAGCCAACTCTCTGGGGCAATTTTATATACAGGATTTATATACAGGATTTTTAGAGGCCATTGAGCCCCAATAAAAAGAATAAGGGATGAGACAGGGCAGCATGGCCCCCCAGCAGCCCTGGTTTGCATTTGGTGCCTCTCAGAGCTTTGGTACATGGCAAATTTGCAGACTAGAGGCTCCCCAAACCAATTATGCCTCAGAGTCACATGCCAAAACAGCTTAAATATACAGATTTCTATAAACTTAGTCCTAGAGATTTTGCTTTTGCAGGTCTCAAGTGGGGTGTAGACATTTGTATTGGTAAAACTTTTCCTAGGTGATTCTGAGGCAAATCCAGATTTGGGGGATCCTAAGCTTAACCATGAGTTATTTGTACAGGTATGTGAAGGATCTGTATCAGTGTGGGAATGAAGGAACAGACAGATGAACAAGTGAATATATTTTGGAAGATATGTCTAGAAGCTTGTGTGTGGCTATGGTCAGCAGTAGGGGCACAGAGAACTGGAAATTAGTGTTGCCTAGAAATCCAGTGATTTCAGTACTGCAGAATTGGTATACAGAATGGGGGCAGGGCATGGAACCCCATACCAGGGACTAGGCCTGGGTTACCTTGCTAGCAGAGTGCTGATGGCTCAAGAGAATGAGGACTCTACAGGCCACAGATGTCTCAGGCAGCCAGTCTGTGCCAGATATTAAAGAGAGGGAGGCAGGCAGTGTGAACGCCCCACCCCAGTCACCACCCTGCATTTGTCAGTTACTAATGTTACACACACTGGGAGGAGTTCCACTGTGGGTCAGGCACAGTTGTCAGACAAGCATGGAAAGAAACAGAGGTGACAGAGATTAGGACAAGGAGCTAGACACCCTGGCTGAGGACAGAGCCACACACCCAGAGAAGGGATCGTGGAAACATCAAACCTAGACAGAAGGGAAGAACCTTGGGGCTGGGGTAAAATGTGCAGGATTCAGTTAGGGAATGATGTGAAAAGAATGGTACCCTAGGATTTAAATCCAGTTTCTACTGCTTATTAGCTGTACGGCCCTGCTGAGCCTCAGTTTCCTTATTCATCAATTGGGAATACTAATCCCTATCTCACAAATTTATTGTATTGACAAAAGGAGGAACGAACTATGAGAACACGGGGCATGCAGCAGGTAATTGATAAAATGTAAAATGCCAACCACTAACTGACCCTTTCTCACACTGAACAACGTAAGCAGAAGCAGCTGTTCTCAGCTCCAGTTTTCAGATGAGGAAACAGAGATGTGACGCAGATAAAAGGCAGAGGCAGAACATGAACCCAAGTTAGCCTCACTCAAAGGCTTCGCTTAACTAGATGCAAATATATTTTTTAAACAGAAGATGTTTAAAAATCATGGTATTTTTGATTATCAAAATAATAAGAAGTGGCAGTTCATTGGAATTTCACATAGGATCACAAAAATCAGGCTACATTTATCTAAAAGGATGTTAGTGAAAGCTTCCTTGTATTAATCATTTACTAGGTGCCAGGTAGTGTATAAAGCACTCTTGGAAAGCCGTGCAAAACACCCATTTTACAGACAAACCAAGAGGACATGAAAAGATCACATGCCTAGCCTAAGGTCATCTAGTAAATAAAAATGGCTAAGTCATGATTTGAACCCATGGCTCTCAGTCCTTATGTCCTGTAGTGCAGATTGCCACCAGAGCAACCACTAGACACCATGCCCAAAAGGCAAGACTTCTTGGATACACAAGATATTTCCAGGTGACATCTTCAATAGGATTAGAGTCAGACCTGAGTGGGAGCAAAAAGAAGAAGAAGAAGAGGTAGGCAGAGGCAGAATCCATCCCAGGCTGAGCTGCTATGGTCTCTGCAAGGCAGTGAGAACACAGCTAAAGTCCTGTTGACATCTGCAGAGCTTCAGGGACAGGATGCAGAAGAACACCTTCCACACCGAAGCAGGAATTAGGGAGACTCCGAAATCCCTTGTTGTGCTCCAGGTGTCTGCCATTTTCCAGTGGCATTGATAGCTGATGATGGCCCCATCCCCAGCACCTCCAGATACATCTGAACCTGTCGTCCATCTGGGTAAAAGGCTGCTTTCTGTTGTGGTTGGTTTGGCTTCTTTGGTTCAGAAAGCCAGAATGAAACACAAGCATTCTAAACCCACCCAGGATTTGGAAGCTCACCAACCTTAGACAGGTCCCTTCTCTCTCCCCTATTAGGAACCACCCATCCATCAATGACACCTATCCTATTGACTTCATGAAGTGGCTTCAGAAAAGAAATGAGGTCATTCAAAGGAACAAGGGTTTTGGGGGGGTTCGGGATTTTGTTGGCTTTTTCTTGTTTTAAGTCATGACCCTGAATAGTATGGCTACTTTCTCAATGGGTAATGCGAGCCCTTGATTTGGGTAGAAAATATAAAGGACTGAGTGTAGCATGCCTATCTCACACCTGCACACTTGTGTAGATTTACACAATGAACCAGATGGACTTCTAATGTGCCCTCCCTCCTTGTCACCCAGATAGAACAAAAGTGAAGAGAGAATTCAGAGACAAGAGGGGATTTTCCTTACTCTTTGGCCAGTGTTGGCAGAAACACTAGAGGCCCAGTGGTCCCTCAGCATAAGGTAAAAGTAGAATGAAGGAAAAATTTAGCCCTCATTTCTCTGCCCCTCAGAAACAGAGGCCTTTCCCCTGAGAGCTGAGCCTGTATATGGCCACTGCCTCAGAAGATACTGGTAGAGCCCACCCATCATAATGCCCAGTCATCACAAGACCCATGTCTCACTATTGCCCCTATTCAGCAAGGTCCTTGCACAGACAAGGAGCAGAACGACAAGTCTCAAAGGTCTGTTTCAGTGTTTTTATAGATGCTCCCCCAAAGTTGTCATTGCCTTGAGACAGGACAAATCTCTACTCCTCACTATCTAGAAAATTCTCCAAGTCCATCACTCTATTTTGACCAAGAAAGAAATATGATAAGTCTGATTGAGCACAGACCAGCAAAGCTTCTCTTCCCAGAAATTTGGAAGCTATACATCAAGGGACCTCATCAACATTCGAATCCTGGGTATAAATGAGGCCTTAGCCCCCACCTTTGAAATCAGGTCATTCTGCGGAAAGAAAAGTTAAATGAAGGGAAAATTGAGTGACAAAAATGTTCCTCTTTCTTTAGTGAGAAAGAGCAAATCTGCATTTAGCAGCTTTATTGCTGGCCTACCAAATGGTATTTCTCTCCACTATGAAGAGCAGAGAAGAAGGGAGACCAGTGAACCCAAAGTTTGGGAGAGGAGACAACAAAAGTTACCAGGAGGATGATTGAGCCAGTCATGCCAGAAGCAGCCTCCTTCAGAAAGCCAGACCCCTGGGGACCAGAAGCATTCACTCTAGGAGAGACAGCCACTGTTGAATTGTTGATGGGGGTGGGTGACCTTGTCCCCACCCCCACCCCATCCACACGAGACAACAGGGAGAAAGTCCCGAGGATGTCTGAAAAACAAAAACTTATAAATAGGGAAGTGTCTGAGGCTGAGAAAACCAGCAGACACCTGACAGCTTTCCTTACGCAAATCTTAATTAGTATACCAAAACAAGTGACTAAAGCTGGTGTCACTTGTAAGAAGTTGACCCCGGGGTTTCTACAGTCGAATGACTAGAGTTAGAGGCTTAAAAAACAGGAAGCGCCAGATGTAATATCAAATGACCCAGACAGTGAAAAGCAAGACAAAAAAAAAAAAAAAAACTAAATTGGAAGACAGGAAGTCACAATCACACCACAAACAACACTGATATTTGTCTGAGATATGCTTGGCGGGCACTCTATGACAGCCAGAAATGGAGGAACAGAGTTAAGATGGGGATATTTATAGAGGCCAGGCCTCCAGAAACGGCCAGCCTGAGAACCCCTCCTTTAATACCTTCTCTCTGCCATTAAGTGAAACTTCAGAGGTTAGACTGCTGGGATGATATGCAAGCCACAGGCCAAATGCCATTGCTAAGCTCTGAGACTCAGCTCCTATAGAGAAAGCTCTGGCCCCTTCAGACCTCTTCTTGCTTAAAGTAAGTAGAAGATGCACATTGTTTCTGGAAACTTTTTCTCCTCCAGATAACCCACCTCTCCTCCACTCAGTATCCATTCACAGGCTGTGTGAGCCCATGATGCTAAAAGCACTGCTCTCCTCCTCCCGGACACATTGACTAATCCAAGGATTACCTTCTTGGAGTTCATGAACATGAGTCCTGAGATTGTGCTGGAACAGTGGGGAAATAGAAGCTTTCTTTTTTTTTTTTTTATCAACTAGAATTACTGACAGGATAAAATCTTATAGCTATTAGTGCTATGATGTGGATAGAACCTGCTGGAGAAAGAAAACTAGCACAAAGGGAAACAACACAATTAAAACAGAACAAAAGAGACTCTGTCTCTGTCATGTGATTATGTGTATGTTAAATCCAGTCTTACCTGAAGCTAGACCTAGTTGTGAGACCTCAGTTGTGAGATCAATCAGGTCCTCTTTTGTTGCTTCAGTTAGGAGTCACTTGCAACCAGACTCTTAATATAGTCAGCAAAGGTCTAGTCTCTGGTCCTTATGGGTATTCAAAGAGACACTCTCTATTCTCCTCTTCGTTTGTACTGATAGCAGCCTGCCTTTGTTTTAGCAGACATCCTTGCAAAGCTTCTTGTATCTCTATATCCTTGCTCCTCTGAAATGAGGAGGTTCAACCAGGATCACTGTAGTGAGTACTAAAGTCATGATCTTAGAACTTACGATACTCTCCTGAAATGTTTCAGATCCCCGAAATCAGTACTCAAGATACACTGGACTTCCCATGGCAGCAGATGATCCACATAACTCAGAGGGACAATAGCTGTTTAGAGCCTTTTCCCAAATGTCACAGAATACAAGCAGGAAAAATGTAAGTTTTCTGGAAAATCTTGGTTCAGGAAAGCTTTTTAACTAAAAGTTCACTTTGATTCTCACTGAAGTCCAGGTAGGCAAACATCACAGGTATTAGACATGTCAAAATACAGCCCTTCTGTGTCACTCAGGATTTCTATAGTCCTGGATGGGTGACAGGCTGCTGGTATATCAGAGACAACACACAAAGGACCATCATTAAGAAAATGGAAGTTGATAAATGTAATTGTGCAACTTTGGATGAACTTTTTTATTATTCAAGATTAATTAGACTGCAAGTGGAAGTGACAAAATGCCAGCTCAAAGCAGCTCCAAAAAAAAGTAAATTTATTTGGCTTATGTAACTTTAAAAAAGTGTGTGTGTGTGTGTGTGTGTGTGTGCGCGCGCGTGTGTGTGTGTGTATTGTTTTGGTATACTAATATTATTTATATATATATATATATATATATATATATATACACACACACACACACATCTTCAGGCATAATTTCAGGAAAATAGAGTACCTTTTTGCCCATAGTGACATTAAAAATCCCAGAAGCAATACCCATCAGTACGGCTTGACTTGTACATGTCCATCTGGAACTATGGTGCCAATTGACCAGGGTTTGGGCACACACAAACATACAGGTGCTTAAGGGGTTGGGGTCAGCCCTATCTGGCCAATGGGCCAATCTTGAGAGAGAGATGCTAACTCAATGCTTTGAGCATGCTGATCCTAGAGGAAGAAAGATGAATGTGTGACAGGGAGAAAACAAACACTACACAACCTTTGAGCCAAAAATGCAAAGGGCCCAACATGGGGTGTGGCATGTTTCCTTCTACAAGGAGAGGGAGTCATTCTTTTCTCAAATTAGAGTAAAATGCCCAAAGACAGGTAGTAAAGAAGATGCAGCAGGTCAGCTAAACAGGCTGAGACTGAGGTTCAACACAGGTACTTGGTCCATTTGGAGCAACATCTGCTCTGCAGGGCTTAGAAAGGATTAGCCACAGAGCACAAAAGGACCTGGTACAAAGGACACACCTAACATTCTGAAGGCTGTTCCCTGAGCTACTTTTGAGGCTTCCCCTTCTTCTTCAAGCCCCTGCCCATGACTTCAGAGCACAGTCTGCCTGGGCTTCAGGGCACTACCATCACCTTCTCTTTGGTCAGCCGGCACATGTGGACCAGGGCAGCCACTGCAGTGGTACCCCATAAGAGTACTGTCACTTCCACCATGTCCAGTTCAAACCCATTGACGCTCCAGCTGGAGCACAGAGAGGCCCCTTAATGAGAAATAAGAACTGAATCCAGCCTCCATGTGCACCTGACTCACCATGAGTCATGTCCCCAGGGGTCCTTCTCAGCTTACCATTGTTATTAATTAAAAAGAGTCATAGACTGAACTTCCTGCACATATGAATGTTAGGTGGTAGCCAAGTTTGGGGACATTGTCTTTTGACTTGAAATTAAGAAATACACTGGTAATGTGCTCAAATGATATGCTCCCCCTTCAGGCAGTTTTAATTAGGAATAATTTAAAGTACAACATACAAAGGAATGACAAATGTTCTAAAAAGTGTGAGGTTCTGTATTTGATTTGCTTTGCCAGTCCTATTTTAGCATTTCTTGTCATTCTTCATCTTCTCCAAGGATTTGGTCTTAAACTCAGCTGAACAGAAAACACCCTGGTCCCTTAATTCCCTACTACCTCTTCACATTACAAAACTTCGCAACCACTCTTCCTCTCAAACCTCTTTGTCCTGCACTTTCCTTCCCCCAAACCCAGAGGAGCTTGACTGATAACCATGTTAAATGCTAACGGAAGAGATGTTGTAACTAAATGTCAGAGAGTTTATATCTATGTGCATCTTCTACAATATAAGATAAACAGACCAATCTTTCTCACTAAGTTTAGAGGGACAACGAACAAAAATTGTAGTTGAATAACCTGCCAACATAAATATTTCATAAAAGCTAAGCGACAGTAAATAGAGCCAAGTTATGAGATTGGAACGGGACTTTCCAACAAAGACCTCTTTAAAGCATTCTTGCATTCACCCTCTGGAACAATAATGGAATAATTTCCAGTTGTTTTTAATGTTAGCTTTTCAAAATGACTATCGTTTTTACCATATTGATGAAATAAACATTAATACCAATTTGCATATAGCAGCTGTTTGTTAGGCTCATGCCATGGGCCAGGCACGATGCACTTTATATTGGTTATCTCCTTTACCTTCAGAACAACTCTAGGAGAGCTGTTTCCTCATTTGCAAATGATGAAATTAAGTCTCAAATATGTAGCAACATTTGGATCCAGGAATCAAACCCAAGCAGCAGCATTCTGAGCCCACTCTTTTAATGATTTTCATATCACCTTAGAATGTATGAGAAAAATCTATGACCCACGGGCGTTACATTAGATTATCTACTTTCCTGAAAACCACACCATCGTTCTCCCACCATCTCCCTGTTCAAGACTCCACCTTTTTCCTATCCTTATAGTCTTCCAAGACTTGGTCTCTTCCCAACTCTGTACCCTAATTCCCAGTCTACCCAAATCTAACACCTTCCACTCTAGGCTGAATTTTCTTCTGTGTGCCCACTTGTCACTATTCTGCCACCCCTAAACAAAACACTTTCCCACTACCACACCTTTCTGTAAGCTATTTCTCATGTTGGAAACAACAGGGTCAAGTCCCATCTGAAAATGCCACTTCTGTGCAAGGCTCTCTCACTTTCTCTCTCTCCTAGAAACTCCATGGCCCACTGAGTCTTCATAAGAACAGTTTTGAGTTTGGGGGAATCATTCTGCATGTCTTCCCCAAAATATTTTGGGGGAAAATTTGTACCTGTACTGAAAATGTACGACATTTTTTTCTTGTCAACATTCCCTAAACAGTACAGTACAGCAACTATCTACATAACATTTATACTAGGTCTCATCTAGAGATGATAAAGTATATAGAAGGATGAATACGGGTTATATGCAAATATTATGCTATTTATATAATTGATCACCCAATATGGGTTATATGCACATACTATGCTATTTTTTATGTAATTTGGTATCCCCAAAAGAGGGGATCCCAGAACAAATTTTCTATGGACACTAAAGAATGACTGTAATACAGAGAGAGAGAGAGAGAGAGAGACATACACACAGAGACACACACAAATATACCCCTTATCAGATACAAAGAGAACTGCCTTCATTGAAAAGACAAACTATAAGAAAACGGGAACCATTCTAGAAAATCTGAGATACATGGTTTGGTCACTATATTAATACTATATGTGTTTTCTCAATCCGACATGGGTTTCTTGAAATAGCCTTGCATTTCAAAAGGACATAAGAAGACCAAATTCATTCATTTGATTTTATCTGAAGCCTAAATACTGCCTTGTAATGTTGGTTAGGTTAAGTAGATGACAAACTCCTGAAGGGTACAGATCACACACATCCTGGTTCCTTGGAGTCACAATCACAGGGCCTGGCCACATCACTCTGCTTAGCCTCCAGTGTAGGCACAGTCAAGATGACTGAGTGCCTTCTAGGTGCTGGGATATTTAGTATGTGAAACATTTCATGTAACTGTGGGCTTGCACTTCATTACCACAACACAGCTCAAGTCAGTCCCTGAAAAGTGGCAGCCCACAGTAGAACCAATCCTCACTTGAGACAGCCACATGGCCACATTTCACAGCAGCATATTCTGGCTTGAGAGATAGCCCAAGCAATACCAATTGCTCCAGTATATTGAAAGCTGGGGTAGAGGATGCTGCAATGTGTTTCCAGTAACAGTCTATACAGCATGCTGCTCAAATCCTCTCTGATATTGAGTACTTAAAAAAATTATTTTTATTTTTTGATTCTCTAATACCTCTTCATGGTTGAAAAAAATGGAACTATGAAAAGTATAAAAAACACACTCACACAATCACCCACTCATCTTTTTGGTACATTTCCATCCAGTTATTTTTTTAATTATATATCTGCCTGGCACTGTGCTAAGCAAGAGATTAACAAATGTGAAGATCCATGGCAGCCCTCAAGGCTCTTGCAGCCCAGTGAGGGTGGCATATAAGATCATAGGCGAGTGTCCTGTAGTATGGACCCTGGAGAACAGAGACAGAGGCAAATACAATGAGCAGGGCCATGGGACATTCCACAGAGAGGGAGAAGTAAGAACAAAGGCAGAATTCCCCAAGGGTTGGCATTGAGTTCCCTCCAGCACAGCTCCTGAGATCCTCCTGTGAACTGAGATGGTGAGGAACTAAAGGAACTCAGAAACCGGTAGTCTCCTGTTCAAGGTCACTGAGCTAGTTAGGACCTTGGGAGCTATTTCTGTAATACTTACTGCACCATATCTTCTAAAGACACAAGATCCTAAAAAAAAGATGTCATGAAAATAAGCCTACAAGTCAAAAATATATATACAGTCACCTTCCATATCCATGAATGCCACATCCATGAATTCCAACAACCATAGTTCAAAAATATTTTGGGGAAAAAATTGTACTTCTACTGAAAATGTACAGACATTTTTTCTTGTCAGTATTCCCTAAACAGTACAGTATAGCAACTATCTACATAGCATTTATACTAGGTCTCTTTTAGAGATAATAAAGTATATAGGAGGATGAATATGGGTTATATGCAAATGCTTTGCTATTTTTTATGTAATTGATAACCCTTGGATTTGGGTATCCCCAAAAGAGGGGATCCCAGAACAAATTCCCTATGGACACTAAGGAATGACTATATGTATATGTATATGTATATGTATATGTATATGTATATATGTGTGTGTGTGTATTACCAAACCATGTATCTCAGATTTTCTAGAATGGTTCCTGTTTTCTTATAGTTTGTCTTTTCAATGAAGGAAGTTCTCTTTGTATCTGATAATGGGTATATTTGTGTGTGTCTCTGTGTGTATGTCTCTCTCTCTCTGTATTACAGTCATTCTTTAGTGTCCATAGAAAATTTGTTCTGGGATCCCCTCTTTTGGGGATACCAAATTACACACACCACACACACACAAATATACCCCTTATCAGATACAAAGAGAACTGCCTTTATTGAAAAGACAAACTACATAAAAACAGGAACCATTCTAGAAAATCTGAGACACATGGTTTGGTCACCATATTAGTATTATGTGTATTTTCTCCCAACATGGGTTTTACGTTTCAAAAGGATATAAAACCCTGTTGGGGATGCCCCAATCTGAATTAAAAAGACAGAGTAGCTGGAGCAGATCTGGTTCATTACACCCTCCAACTAAAATAGGATGCAAAACTAAACAATGTCATTAGGGAGACAGAACTTCATTTCCTCCACACAGTCTTTGAACCCTAGAAAGCAAAAGGCCTTGGGCCATTAACCATTTCTTGCTATTTTGCATTTCCTTTCTCAAAACTACCTTTAATAATTTGAGCCATGGAGGAGGAAGAGGGCAAACTAAAATTATTTTTTTATTTTATTAAATAACAAAATATAGGCAGAAACCTCCTTGCCTCAAATTCTATGTGCTGTGAGTCCACAACTCAGACCATCCTGACAGAAGGAATGAGGAGACTTAGGTTCTGCTCCCCCTGATTAATTCAGCATTTCTCAATAAAGGTCAGTCCAAATGTCTAGACCAACAGTAAAATAACAATAGCAAAACCTCAGTGGGCAGTTAAAAATGAATTTGCTGAGGCTGGTTTTGAACTTGTGATTCTACTGCCTCAGTCTCCCAAGTTGCTGGGATGAATTTGTCTAATACAGCAGTGTCCACAAAGCAGCATAAAAGGAGTCCAGGGCACAGTGAATTTCACTGAGTAATCAGTTTTAGGTAGGGTGAAAAACTAACGTTTTCCTGCCTACTACTGCTAAAAGCCAAGTGTGTGTTCTCAGAGTCAGGAGAATAAACCACCCAAGCAAAGAAATAAAATAATAAATAGTAATAATAACAAAAATGATGAGAACATGTAGAATGATTCCCCAAAACTCAACATGTATCAGTCACCAATATAATCAGAACACGGACCACATCCTTATCAAAAGTTTAAGTCACCTTGAATATGAAAGGGAAAATATAGAAAGTGAAATATAAATCATACAATGAACTTCATGAAAACATCTCAAAAACAATACAGGCCAGGCCTGATGGTGCATGCCTGTAATCCCAGCAACTCAGCAGACCTCAGCAACTTAGCGAGACCCTCCGTAACTGAGTGAGACTCTGTTTCAAAATAAAAAAAAGGGCTGGGATGTGGCTCAGTGCTAAAGGCCTTCTGGGTTCAATCCCTGGTACGAAAAAAAAAAAAAGAAATACTGATCATCTTTAGATGCCTTTCTCTCTCACTCTTTGCACAAATAAATTTTTTAAGAAACCATTTAAGGCTTTATGATGGGCAGGCAGCTCCTAGAGTTTGACCTTTTGGCAGCAAGAACTCTTAGCACAGCAAAAGCTCTTTCCAACCTCTGGGGTGGAAGATGTGCAGCATTGGCTGGATCCCACAGCAGCCCTCAGTACCCATTCAACTCATGGAACTCCTGCTTTGCTTCTCTCCACATGTGCTACTGTGTTCCATACATCACAGCTCCCAACTTTCTTTTCCCCAGGCCCTTTTCATCTCATCTTCCTTCTCTATTACTTTCTGAGTCTGTTTGCTTTACTTCCCAGCCTTCGTTAATTTCAGCAAATATATATTAAGCACCTACTTTTGCAAGATGCTACATTACTTTATCTCCCTTTGCAATACTCCAATACCCATTTGCTTCCCTGAGCAAATCTTCCCTCTTGACTCTCAGTACAGACTGTACATATAGGAGGAGGGTAGATAAGTTCAGACTTTCAAAACAACTGCAAAGAGTAAACAATTGCAAAATACCAGTGTATCTACTGCCTACCTTAAAGGATAAAACATTAATACAATTGACATATGTATGCTTACCCTGCTTATATGCCCCTCCCCATCTCCCGGGGTGGCGGGGGAGAAAAAAACCACAAAACTGAATTTGGCCTTTGTTATTGTCATTTTTTTAAACATTTTTCTTTAGGTTTGCAGGTATCCAAGCACAATTAGATATATGCTTGTTTTATATTTTCTTAAGCCTCATCTATATGGTTTTAGTTTTTAGTTTGCTCTTTTGCTGAACATTGTGTAGTTGAAAATCACCCACCTTAACACTGCAGTTCTATTCTATCCCATTATCACTATTGCTCCATTGCATAAATTCCCCCACCCCCAAATCATTCATTCAATCTTTCTTGATGAACATTTAATCCCAGTGTCAGTGTTACCACAGTGAGCATGCAGAAAACATTTCTCACAGGAGGCTTCTTTCCTGATTCACAACATGCTCTTCAGCTTCGCCTACAATTCCTCAAGTGGCCAGCAAAGCTCCTGATACACGGCTACATTTCTCTCAGTCTGAACTCTGGCCTTCTTCCATCTTAAAAGGATATGGCCAGGCTGCTTTGATCAGTGAGGCCTAAAA
This sequence comes from Callospermophilus lateralis, assembly GCF_048772815.1. Lineage (NCBI taxonomy): Eukaryota > Metazoa > Chordata > Mammalia > Rodentia > Sciuridae > Callospermophilus > Callospermophilus lateralis. Next base: position 90,586,956 of record NC_135313.1, read on the forward strand.
GACAGATACCCATAGATGTGCTGCCCCTGGCTCCCTGGTCTTCAGCTCTGCATCTCTTCAACAAGCTGTGAAGCCAGGAAAGGTGCTGACCCAAACTGTGAACTGTGGTGCAGAATCAAGTTGCAGCTACCGGGTTTTATACAATACTTGTGACCCAGTGTTTTTTCCCTTACACAAAAGAATTGATGCTCTGTTGAGAAATTAATTTGGATTTCCATTGCACTTTAAATTGTAAAACAAGAATGCACATTTCAACCTGGGTGGTCTATTTCCTGGCTCATTTTTGCTAATCCCTTTCCCCATAGTTGGGCTGACAGCACCATGACCCATGCCCCATCTGTGTCTGCAATGTCATGTCCCAGACTTGTTTAGTTGGTTTGATTTGCTTCTTTTCTTTTCTTTAGCATTTCTCTTGTCTGTGCTTCCAGATGCAAAGATACTTGAGAAATAGCATCTGTCAGAATCAACCTGGTTAAAAATAAATGATATGAGAGTCAGGACTCTCTCTCCTTCAACAGTTACGCTAACACAGAATGGTTTCCTACCAAAGACAGAACCTCTTCCAGAGTCTCCTTTATCAAGACATTAAAATCTTCCCTGTGCTTTCTAGAAGTCAAATCTTCTTTTTCTCATTTACCTGAATCTTGGAAGTTTTAAAAATGATTTCATAAGATGCATGTGGATAATATAAACAAAACCATGATATCCAGGAAACAGAAATATTGAGAAGGAATACTCAACTAATAACTCAGTGCAATAAATTGTTACCAACCATAACTATTGGCATTCCAGGCACACAAGACAGTACTCTTTACAAAAGAAAGGCATCAACCAAGACAACTTAGGGTCTCCTACCAGTAAAGATCAAATAAAGCATACAACTTAAATACATATTCCCAAATGCCTTATATATTACAAAATTAGTGTTGGGGAAGAAGGTAATACCTCTTGAAAAATTCCACTTGAGAATTTAAGTAGGTAGAGAATTATGCAATTTTATTCTATTCAGTGTGCATTAACTATAGTGCAAGTTACTTTTATGAGGATTTAATACACGCCCAAACCAAGGCAAAGCACTTTTTCCGTATCATTTGCTCCTTAGTAGAGGATATTCTTATCCTCGCTTTTCCGTGAAGGAAAATGGTGCTTCAATAGGTAAATAAGCTACTGAAGTCCCCTCTGCAAATGAAGAGCAGTTCTATGAACCAAGACTATCAGACTCCAAAATCTAAAAAATTTAGCATATCCTAACCTAGCTCCTTGAAAATGACAGTTCTGGTGCTTATGATCTTTTAATACTCACAGTACCTTGGATGGAGACTAAGGAGCTGTAAAATTCAACAGGTTTGAGCTGGGGGTGCAGGTGGACAACTGCTTAGCATATGCAAGGCCCTGGGTTCCATCCCCAGCACTGAAGAAAATTTCTCAAAGGGAGATGAAGAATGGTTTTTCCCTCCATGACAAGGATGTACATAAACATCCTTCTGGATTTGAGGAGCTTCTATTATTACCTAGTGTAGATAGCTAGATAGATAAATAGAGTAGATCATCAAAACCCTTTATCTACTTCATGGATTTAATTTTCTCTTCTGAATTTCCTTTAACTCCTGTATCTGAATCCACAGAGCAGGAGGAAGTAGTACTTGGAAATGGGGATTTCTTAAACAGTGTGGACCTAGAGGTCAGCTGATGAACACATGAAATAGCAAGGCCAGCACTTAGTCCTTAGACAGTTGGTTTCACCAATCCTTCCATAGCAAACCTTTGAGAATGGCCAGATGTCTCTTTCAGATAGGAGGGGCCTGATCACAATTAGTTCCAGGAAAGAAACAGGGGATGGACACTCACATCCACAACTACTGTCTACCTGCTTGCCCCTGTGGACCCACAAAATCCACTCTGTAAAGGAAGATCAGCATTTTCTCCAGATTGCCAAATGTTGACCAAGAAACTAGGAAGCTCATGTAAGGAAGAACAAACCTGCAAAGGAGCTTCACAAAGCTCCTATGTGAAGACTGACACCTAAACTGGGATCACCCGTGACAGGACTCACAGACCCACTATAAGCCAGGCACGCTGACATAAAGCCTGGTGGGGCATGTAAGGGAAGGTTCTTGCACATGTCATCTAATGACCCTTCATCTGGCTGAAGTTTCTGTTGCGTTGGTCCCATTTTGCAGATGGAGAAAGTAAGATTTCCTAGAGGACAGGTCCCTTATGTGACAGAGTTAAATGTCAAGCCCTGATATATCTGATTTCAAAGCAGGTACCTTCTCAAACATACTGAATTTCTAATGGTCCCTTACTTTTCCTGTTCTGTCCATCTGCCATCCAGCTGCACAGTACGGATCTCCTGGTGCACAGTAATGTGAGACTTAATAACAGTAGTAAAGATGCCTGTAAAATGTTTATAGCCATATTAAGTTTTCCTCAGTACAGAGTGACCAGTGCTTCCTGCATCTGACAAGAATTTGGCTTTGGGATTTAACCAAGACTGCTCAAAGTACATAAAGATGGCCAACAGGAGATCAGGGAAATGATCTATGTGGGTCCACTTTATGTACAAGATGGAATGGCCCTAGGACCAGTGGAAGAGATGGAAATATCTCTACTGCAAAGTGTTGGGAACCTCGACCAAAGCTTTCACCCATTTGTCAGAGGGGACCTATGACTCTCAAAAGATGGGAAGCACCATCTATGCAATCCCATTTAATGGCCAGTTCTTTGGGTGTTGTCTTGCAGCAGCTGTGGGGCTTGGTGTCAGCACCTGTTTGGCATTCAAAGTTAAATACAGGCTGTGTTCTAAGCATTCTGGCTTGGTCTTCTAGGACAGGAAATGCAGATTAACAGATTAACATCTTAAAACTGGCTCATCTCCAAATTGAATTCAGAATTTTCCTGAATTCCTATCTAACTGCCCACAGTACTTCACCATAAGCTCCAGTGGTAGCAAAGCTGGATTTCTGGATTCCAAGGAGCATGCTTCACAGCTGATTTCAAATTTCCAAGCACAACAACTGTAAAGTCAGACAACCAACGGCCCCTTAGCTATTAGCCAAAGTGCACAGATCCTCAAGAAAGAGAAGCAGGGGAGGAAACCTCAGCAAGATTGACATTCAAAATTTAAACTTTGACACCACTGAGATCCAAAGGCCAACAGCCTTTGTGTTCTGGCAGGCTCTGTTTCGCTAAAAAAAAAAAGAGAAGGCTAGCCCTACTAGGTCAAGCAAATGTTTTTAGGACATTGTGGGGTTCCCAGCCACATACTGTGTGTCAAAACAGAGACCCAGAAGGTATAGGCAGCAGGCAGAATTGACGTGAGGCTGAGGGAAGCCTACAGGAAGCAATGAGATAATAGCATCCACAGAAGCCTAGAAACCAAGAATAAACAAACACATACCCAAAGTCCTGCCAGGGGATTCTGGAGGTGAAGTGCAGAGTTACCTCTCCCCTAACATCTGTCTAAACTCCCCCCCTCCTCCTCAGAATTCTAGGAAAAGGCCTCAGAATTCTAGCATGGTTTAGAAAGTTCTTTCAACCAGCAAAATTGAGATTTCAAGAACCAGTTTGAATAGCAGGCAGACTGATAAAGAGCGTGTATCAGTGGAAAGGCTCCCCCCAGAAAGTGTATGACAGATCCTTGGTTTCATTTTTGAGCCTAATAAGAATTCTGGGGAGAAGACATGGCCCCATGGAAAAATTTTTTTAAAACACCCACTATTGCAGAATGTATTACTACTTATCATAAGCATGCATTACCTTTATATTTCTTTAAGTCACTTAAAATTTTTTTTTAAATAAAAATCTTATGAGGCAGATATCCTGGGTGTTACCACGCCATACTCTATGCCTCCTAACTCTTAATTATTTCCTCAATTCACCCCACCTGTCTCCATTCCAATTTTCTAGCAGTAAAAGTGATTGTACAGGCCTAGCAAGGTAAGGAAACTCCCTCCCACCTTGACCAATCTATGCCTCATTATACACTGCAAACTCTGAGGATGGCCTCCCAAGCCTTGGGTACTCCTCTAGGTTCTAGGAATGAAGAGACTTAAGAAATAGTTCCTAGTCACCTGAGTTCTCACAGAGCAGGGAAGGGGGACAATTAACACTTCATTAGAGTATTGGAAAAGGCAATAGGTACAGGATGCAATGGCAGAATTTAGTCAGTGTTTATTTGGATCCTACATTCTACCTGGCCCTCGTGATTTGGGGACAAATAAGAAAAGGTCATTATCTTTAAGAAGCTCTCTAGGCAGGAGATACAGATTAATTCAGCACAATGTGGTCAAGAAAGAGCTTTTATGAACATTTGACTAAAGTTGAGAGGGGTTGGAGCAGCATTGCAAGCTGCTGGACTCTGGCATTCACTGGGTAACTCCTTGCACAGCCTGCAGTAGGCCCTGGCCACACACACTAAGCTCTCCTCTGCTGTGGTACCTCCATTATGGAAGCAGTCTTTCCTGCAGCCCAAGAGTTTGCCTTGTGGGTGGAGAGCTGTGTCCCCCATCTTTCACTTCAATTGTGATAGAATAACTAATAAAGTTCAAGGGTTCACTTCACTTCAAAGCAGTTTTCGTCACTGTTGTCATTGTTGTTGTTCTCTGTGAACTAACCCTTTGGCTCTCTGTTTGCCTGCCCTTTATCATTGTTTTCTCTGCCTGGCGGAGTATGGCCTCAGAGAGGAATCCATTCAGAGGAGCCCTCCTCCCAGAGAAGTCCATCAAAGGGGCTCCTTTGGGTGAAAAGCCTCACAAGCAGAGGGCAGCTGTAAGAACCACACCAGCTGCTCTCCTAGGTCAATAGGTCAGGCCTAACAAAAAGCCAAGCTCATATTTCTGACCCTGGGTGTCTCAATAAATTTCAGAGGCCATTTAGGTTATTAAGGTGACACTTATAAAGAGAACTAGAAATGTGGACTATTACTGTGTACTAGCAAAGTAAAATCCAAAATGGCAGACTAGTGGCTATCTTTGAGTCAAGAAAGTGAACTGAAAAATGAAAAACATATGAAAGAGAATATAAAAAGAAAAAGAAAAAGGAGGGAGACCTCATGGTCCAGCAATGCTTTACTAAGCACTGAAGGGGCACATCTTTGGGGTGGAGGGGGTGGAAAATGGCAGCAGGCCCCCCTTGAGGGTCTGGGTTTTATAGGGCCTTAGCAGAGCCAGGTCATGGGAGGGGTCGGTTACTTTAGGTGGGCCTTTTGGTGGGCCTTTTGGCAGGGAGGGCCAGGTCATGGGAGGAATTTTGGTGGGACTGGAAGGGGTTAATTTAGGGCAAGGCAAAAGGGCAGGTAAGGAAACAGTAAGAGAAATTCCTTAGGGCCTATTTTCCATAAGCATGGGAAACCCTGTAAAAAGGAGAAATGTTCCTGAAATGCAAAGAGTAGATAGAAGGTATAGGTTCTAAACAGATCCTCAACATGAAGAGGCAGTTCAAGTTTCAAAGTTGTACATAAATCAAAAGGATCCAGTTCCTCAATCATCCAGAAGATGGATAGGAAGAGAGAAGCATGTGAATGTGAATATTTGCAGGTCTTTCCAAGTTTTCCTCATATGGCAATGGCATAAAAGTTAAAACTGAATATTTCCCACAGCTTATTTCCTTGAACTAAGCATAGTTAACACCTTGCAAAAGGTAGAGCCTAGTAAGAATTTCTTGAGTGAATATTCTAGTATGATTATTTTCACTAGAAGTAATTTCAATCACAAGAGTGGGTGGGTCTATTGATGTGTCTTATATGTCTTCATGTTATTTATATAAAGGTAAACAAAAAGCTATTGAACAGTGAACTCAGGAGATGGCCCCAAGTATCTCTGAAGAAGGCCACAGCCAACAACTCTTTTTCCTTCCTTCCTTCCTTCCTTCCTTCCTTCCTTCCTTCCTTCCTTCCTTTTCAGTGGCAGGAAACCCAAAATAACTGAGCCTGTGGTAAAGGCAAACAATTAATAGATCAGGACAGAAAAAGCTTGTCTAGAAGAACCAATACAACAGACCCAGCAGAAAGGAAGTTATACATTTACCAAAATATCATCTCTCTACTGGCCCAAAATACTCAATTTGGGAGATTAATATGAGCAAAATAACCTGATGGATCACTATAGCAAAAATGTAAATGGGGGTTAGGAGAGAAAACAATTTGATGGTACTCAAGAACCTTCGATTAATCATCTCTTTCAAGGATTATGTGAATAAGAACATAGTGACATCATCAGCTATTCATCATTATATAATTTCCCTCTCCTTCCCCTCCTTTCTGGCTCCATTCATCTCCAAAATGTCCCAAGTGGCTTTCTAAATTCCACCCCAGCAAACTTTCCTAGTGTCAACCTTGTCTTCCTTTTTAAGCCTTCAGGGATGCAGCCAACACTAAGGAATGTGTTCAGTTCTTGGGAGACCAGGGCAATCAACAGTGGTTCCTAGATAGTGGAACAACTTAAGATAGATAATGTCTCCGTTTTCTAGCAACTGTCAGTCTTCACTTCCAAAGTGCAGAACTGAAGACAGCCCAAGACAGAGTGATTTGGACAGAAATAAGCCAAAGCTGGGAACAACCAGGCACAATGGGGCACATTAAAAATGCCCCAAAACAAAGACAATTGATCTCATTTGCCTAGAAGTATAGAGAAAGATGGGAGATGTTTAACAGGATCTTCTGATTTAAGGGAAACAGAGTTGGTTATATGTGAGCATTTTTCTTTTTTTTTAGATATTAATAAATCTTTTATTTTATTCATTTATTTGTCTGTGGTGCTGAGAATTGAATCCCGCGCTTCACGCCTGCTAGGCAAGTGCTCTACCGCTGAGCCACAACTCCAGCCCCTATATGTGAGCGTTTTTCTAGAAGCAGTGCATGACTATCATTAGAGTTCTCAAAAGGATCCTAGAACTTAACACCAATCCCTATACACATACAAAAAAAAAAAAAAAAAAAAGCCTTAAGAAATATTGGGAAATTGCACAGGGTCAAATGTGAAATGATACACAATGAAAAAATTACAAAGTTGGATAACCAGAAGGCCTGTCCCCTGCCTTTAAGCATAGTATGCAGAGATTCTTGGCTCAGTGTTGTCATTTATCACCTTTATTGCCCCTCCATTCCAATGTCTCACAGTCATGAACTCTTTCTAAATCCACGTATCTGCAGTATGAAAGTGCATGCAGGTTTTTGAAGACCTCATCCAAGATTTCCTTTATGCAAAACCACCTCTTCCCACCCTGACACAAACACTTTGATCCCCTGATGGAGGAGATTTGAGAGTCCTCAAGTCTGGGTATTTGGTTATTAGTACAATTGACAACTCTTTGAGAACTAAACAAGCTTAAACTTTTAAAGTCTGAATAATTTTGGTTGTGGTCCTTCAAATAATGAAATGCTAAAGCTCTTTCTCACCATTTACTCACTTAACACGTTGAACAAGTGTTCACTGATCTGAGCCCTAGGGATGCTCCATGAGAGACGTCATCCCTTTCCTCAGGAATCTTATTGTTTGGTACAGTCTATACACAGAGGCAATTTTTAAGCTTATTATAGGGTCTAAACTAAGAATCCACCAGAGGACTGTCTAAGGCAATTTTCCTACACTCCAAAAGCTGCTTTGAAATTTACTGGTCAATTCCAGCTCAAAGATTCCAGTGAGAACCACCTGGGCTCCTGGGAGGTTAATGTGAGGAGATCTAGTGATATAGAAGGTCTTTGTAACCTCTAAAACACTTTGGTAATATAATGTACTATAATGATGGCCTCCTTCTACTCAACTCATACCACTTACCTCCCCCAACCCCCACATTTTTGGTATGAAAAGAAAGGTTCATTGCCATTAGGACTCTGTCGTCTTTGAAATCTGGAGGGCATTGGAAAGCCTGGAATATCCACCCCTTTTGGTCACTGTGACCACCAAAAGAAGAAAAGCTTTTCAGAGGAGCAGGATTCAGAATGAGAGGTGAATTTGAAGAAAGTATCCCAGAGAAATAGATGTGGGTGGTTGAAACATAGAGAGGGGCAGAGGCGCTAGAAGCCTCCCAAAAGGATAATTACTGCCCCAAATCAACATAACAAGAAAACAGATGCTACAAATCAACCTCAAACTCAACATTCATCTTGGATGAGAATTAAGAACTGATTATAGGGGCTGAGGTTGTAACTCAGTGGTAAAAGTACCTGCCTAGCATGTGTGAGGCGGTAGATTTGATTTTAAGCACCACATAAAAATAAATAAAACAAAGATATTGTGTCCATCTACAACTAAACAAAAATTCAAAAAAAAGAACTGATTATAGTTACAATTCCTAATGTATATGAATGCCTGCCACATGTCAGATCCCATGTTAAATATTTTCCTTATATGAAAACATTTATACCTAGTAAGAACCCAATGATAAGAAGTTAGTTAATACACATATACTTCTGAGAACAGAGCCTGGCACATAATAAGTATAGTAAACACATATAACTATTACTAGCTCCATTTTATAGGTGTGGAAACTAAGGACAAAGAGATGAGTCAATTTGCCTGAATGAAGGTATCAAAGCACAAAAGGAAAACAGCTTCAAAGATCCATCTATGTTTACATCTTTATCATTATTTGAATAACTAATTCAATTCAGCAAACATTTTTAAGTACCTACTTTGAGCAAAAGACTCCAAGTTCCAGGAGAAAAGAGACTTGGGTTATATTGCTGTTACATCCTCAGTCAATTAATTAACTGACTTCCAAGCATTTGGAAGAACAAGAATAAAGACAGATGCTCACAGGCCAGTGAGAAAGACATCTGCTTAAATAACGTAATACCTGCCTGGCTGAGATGTGGGCCACAACAGAAGGATGTGCAGGGGAAGTGGGGGTGAGAGACCACAGATCAGAGATGCAGTCTGAGCTGGGTGTCCTTCACGGTGTGTCAATGTTAGAAGGCTCTGAAGCATAACCCAGGCAGGGAGGGGGCTGATGCCCTCTTGGCATAATAAGGGCAGGGTTATTAGTCTACTAGAAATAGGGTTAAGGTTACATTAATAGGAAGAATATGAATTTCTCCTGTTGACCAGATGGGGGTCTCTGGGAAGAGATTAGTTCCAGGGGCCATATGCTATATCTTAGTTCTTCTACTTTGGGAGAACACTAGTGTTAAAGCCCCACTTTATGTCTCCCAGCAAAAAAAAAAATGGCCTGTGACAGACCTCACCATTGTATGATACTAGGGAGTGAGGTGCCTACACCAGGAATACAGCTCCTATCTCTTCTGCCACCACCTCTTCCCCACCAAGCTTCTGCTTAACCAAAGACAGCTTTGGAGGAAAAAAATTTACACAAATCCCTCCAAAAATGAACTTCCTCAAGCTCTCAATGAATCTCCGAGGGGAATTACTGGATTAAGTTAACTGTTTGGGTACAGCAACATAACAGTCATTCAGAAAGACTTATCTTTTTCCAAAGTTCTTTTGTTTTGTCTTTTGTAGATTGCAGTAGCCACATTGGAAAGTCCTAGGATTTGAAATATATTTGGAAGTTTTTAGGCATGTCTTTAAAGTTCCTAAATGGAAAGAAAGGACATTCTTGGCTGGCACACACTCTTTCCCCCTGCAATCTTTCTCCATCCTCCTCCCTGAAATGAGAGGTGGCTGGAGACACAGCAGTTGTTTTGCAACCATAAGGGAAATGCCAAGAGTCTCAAAGCTCTCATCTTAAAGTCCCTGAGCCATCAAGTCAATATCATAAACTGATTCCAAAGGTTTCTCCTTACATAAGAAAAATAAGAGGGGCTAGGGAATAACTCAGTGCTATCATGCTTGCCTAGCATGTACCAGGACCAAAATTCAATCTCCAGCAAGCAAGAAAGAAGAATTTCTACTGTGTTTAAACCACCGGTGCTTTGGTTTTCAGTTATCTGTAGCTGAACTCAAAACTCAAAGAACTGATGGACTACAAGAAAGGCAGGTGGGGAGGCAGGGTACAGAACAAAGAGCAGAGATGAGATGGAGACCAGAGCCCTACTTCTTTGGGAGCTGGGTGGCCACAATTGATGAGTCTCATCTCTAAAAAGGGGTGTCCTTCTGTGAGTGCTTCCAAAAGCCAAGTCTAAATAAGAACTTGGGTGGGACAAGTGGTTTATTTGGAAGGTGATGCTAGCAAACCAGCATAGGGAAGAAGGAAAGGTCAATAAAGAGTGTGCAACTGAGTCAAATCCCACTGTGGGCAACTCTGGTTTAAACCTTATGGGGCCTTCAAAGGGTACCCCATAGAACTTCCTACTGCAAGTGTGGTCCATGGGCAAACAGCCTCAGCATCACTTAGAAGCAGGTTAAAAAAAGAGAAACCTCATCTCCACTCCAGACCTCCTGAACCATAAGACTCCCCACATGATTTCTGTGCACATTCGAGTTTGAGATGTCCTGGTATATAGAATGCACCTCAGCACTGAGCCTTAGAAAGACAGCAGGCTCTTGTTCCTCTTTGGTCAGGGAAGCATTTGCTCTTCTGCATTTCCATGCTAAATAGACTTCCACGGCTTAGGAGAAAACTCTGCAGAAGGCAAGCTTGGAGCCTCAGCAAGCACTGAAGTTGAGAAGTCTTCCTGAGGGCCAAATGAGTCACCCTGGCTGAGGGAATGAGCACCCACAGCATCTGCCACAGGCAGTGGCTATAACACCTAGTTCATGTGGACATGGGAGATGTTAAACCACCTCCTGTATAATAGGATAACTGCTCAATAATGATAGTTTCATAATCATACAGAACAACCAAAACCATTTTGAAAACATAACTAGTATGATAATAGCTAACTCAGTTGCTGCATCTCTGATTCCCTGAGATAAGGAGAAGTACAGTCCCTGACCTCAAGGGACATATAACCCTGATAGGGAGATAAGAACTGGGGACATGAAGCAATCCAAGACCAGCCCCAGACATTCTGTAACAACACACTCACATGAATACCAGCAAAGGTGATTACTACATATTAGGCACCCTTCCTAGGGGTATAAAATGTGTGTGTAGGTGTGTGTGTGTGGGTGTGTGTGTGTCTCACTTTTTCCTGTACATGATAGGATAACTGCTCAATAATGATAGCTTCATAATCATACAGAACAACCAAAACTATTTTGAACATATAACTAGTATGATAATAGCTAACTCAGTTGCTGCATCTCTGATTCCCTGAGATAAGGAGAAGTACAGTCCCTGACCTCAAGGGACATATAACCCTGATAGGGAGATAAGAACTGGGGACATGAAGCAATCCAAGACCAGCCCCAGACATTCTGTAACAACATACTCATGTGAATACCAGCAAAGGTGATTACTACATATTAGGCACCCTTCCTAGGGGTATAAAATGTGTGTGTGTGTGTGTGTGTGTGTGTGTGTCTCACTTTTTCCTTACAAGAACCCAACAAGATAGGTACTATTATCACTACCATTTTACAGATGAGGAAACTGAAGCACCAAGAGGTTAAGTGACCCGTCCAGAGGCCATACACTTAACTGCCACTAATATCAATTCATTTTCATATCGCTTGGCCCACTTCCTGCTGTAGTTTTAGGCATTTTGTCTTTTGTCCATATCTGACTTTCCTTCAAGGTGAGCAAGCCACTCAACACCTGTCCTTTCTGTACAGATGGTACAGGAACTCAAGTTCAGCACAACAACATTACAGAGCAGATCAGTGTCAAGGGCTTCCTCCTCAACTTCAGATGAATGGAAGCCAGCTGAGCTCCTGTCCATCAAGAGGTAAGGAAGGCTGGGTGGACAGTGCCCAGAACATAAACACAGGAAGACTTCCATAGTCCGAACCGAGTCTGGCACTTCAACAAGCCACACAGCCATTTAGGCTTCCATGTTCATATCTCTAACCCAAAGCAGATGGGATTAACTCATTCCCTAGCTCTCCCCCTAAACTTTAAATTCCGACAGCTGGCTGACCTGCTTGAGCCTCCAGTCATCTTTCAACCTGCTAAGAAAACAACTCTAATGCAAAATTAGAAAGTAATAAGTTTTCTTCATCTCCTTTGCTATAAGGCTCTTTTACCAATGGATCAAATATTGACTGTTTAAGAAGCTGCAAAATTGAAATTTCATTTAACCATATCAATAAATATTCTGTATAGGTCACCTTCCATCTAATTTCAAGGTGTTCTATTGTTTTAAAACTGCTTTCTAATTATAAAAAGCATTTGCATTGGGCTACTTTGGCCTTCCATTGTATACTCTATAGCTCTAATTAATTTCTCTTGGTGACTCAATGGGTGCCTCAGCACTCCCCCACCCCTTTCATAACTGTACTGAGTTATGAAAGTACTGATGATTTGTTTGCTTTAACCTCTACCTCTTCTAGCTTGCATGCCTGGTTTCTTTGTTGCTGCAGTATCCAACCTTCCCACCAAGGTACAATTTTTTAAAAGGATCAAAGATCAGACACTATTTCCTTAAAAATCACGCTGCAGGCTCCAATTTTCCAGAAATCCATCCTTTGAAAATACCAGTTGGACAACTTCATTGCCAACACAAAAATGCCATTCTATAGGCTATAGGGAAAATATTTATGAAGGTGTTCCATTCAGCCAGTGCTCCCTTTGATCACACACAATTCTCCTCCACCCACAAGTCCTGTGTATTGAAAGCACACTCAGGTTCTGAGAAAAATCCCAGACCAGTGTAGTGTGAATGTCATATTGTTATAGTCTACCGAATGTTCAAACTCAAGGACAACAGGTTAATTTCATTTACCCTCCCATTTCTATTTTTATGTTAAAACAAACAAATCATCAGTAGGATATTCACCAATTCACCCCCAGATGCCCTAGATTTCAAAAAAGAGTGACTCCCATAAACAATTCCTGATGAGACAGACAAACCAATGGACACCCAGAAGACCCCCAAGCTCTGAGCATCCTGACATCATGGAGCAGGCAGCTTCAGCAATGAGGTGTGACAACTGGCTGCAGCTTCCCCACATGGACTCCAGCCAAGAGTACATCTGGATCCACCATGATTCTCCTCTGTCCCCACCTGCCAGAGACACCAGAGACTCTTTTCCCTGGGATATTCCCCTGCCCGGAACTCTGCCCTTCCTCCATGCTTCTGGGATACCGAAGATGGCACTTATAAATTTCTGTTTCTTACAGATTGTATAATAAAATTGATGTTACAAAGATATTTTCCTGTTTTAAAGGCAGATTAAAAAATAGAAAAGAACTGACTGGGGCGCATTCCTGTAAACACAGAGGCTCAGGAGACTAAAGCAGGAAGATGGCGAGTTCAAAGCCAGGCTCAGCAAAAGCAAGGCACTAAGAAACTCAGTGAGAACCTATCTCTAAATAAAATTCAAAATAGGGCTGGGGATGTGGCTCAGTGGCCAAGTGCTGCTGAGTTCAACCCCTGGTACCTACAAACTTAAAAAGCTTAGCAAGTCTTGGTAGCAGAAACCCAAAGAAGTCCTTGCCCAGACACAGCCAAAGCCTTACAAACCAAGGATGAAGGAAAATGCTTGAAGTCAACTGGAAGAAAATGATACCTTATTTTTTTTTTAATTTTTATTGTTGGTTGTTCAAAATTTTACATAGTTCTTGACATATCATATTTCACACTTTGATTCAAGTGGGTTATGAACTCCCATTTTTACCCTGTATACAGATTGCAGAATCACATCGGTTACACATCCACTGGTTTACATATTGCCATACTAGTGTCTGTTGTATTCTGCTGCCTTTCCTATCCTCTACTATCCCCCCTTCCCTCCCCTCCCCTCCCCTCTTCTCTCTCTACCCCATCTACTGTAATTCATTTCTGCCCCTTGTTTTGTTTTTTTTCCCTTTCCCCTCACTTCCTCCTGTATGTAATTTTGTATAACCCTGAGCGTCTCCTTCCATTTCCATGCAATTTCCCTTCTCTCTCCCTTTCCCTCCCACCTCTCATCTCTGTTTAATGTTAATCTTCTTCTCATGCTCTTCCTCCCTACTCTGTTCTTAGCTACTCTCCTCATATCAAAGAAACATTTGACATTTGTTTTTTAGGGATTGGCTAGCTTCACTTAGCATAATCTGCTCTAATGCCATCCATTTCCCTGCAAATTCTATGATTTTGTCATTTTTTAATGCAGAGTAATACTCCATTGTGTATAAATGCCACATTTTTTTTATCCATTCGTCTATTGAAGGGCATCTAGGTTGGTTCCACAGTCTTGCTATTGTGAATTGTGCTGCTATGAACATGGATGTAGCGGTGTCCCTGTAGTATGCCTTTTTAGGTCTTTAGGGAATAGACCTAGAAGGGGAATAGCTGGGTCAAATGGTGGTTCCATTCCCAGCTTTCCAAGAAATCTCCATACTGCTTTCCAAATTGGCCGCACCAATTTGCAGTCCCACCAGCAATGTACAAGTGTACCCTTTTCCCCACATCCTCACCAGCACTTGTTGTTGTTTGACTTCATAATGGCTGCCATTCTTACTGGAGTGAGATGATATCTTAGAGTGGTTTTAATTTGCATTTCTCTGATTGCTAGAAATGGTGAGCATTTTTTCATGTACTTGATTGATTGTATGTCCTCCTCTGAGAAGTGTCTGTTCAGGTCCTCAGCCCATTTGTTGATTGGGTTATTTGTTTTCTTATTGTTTAATTTTTTGAGTTCTTTGTATACTCTGAATATTAGGGCTCTATCTGAAGTGTGAGGAGTAAAGATTTGTTCCCAGGATGTAGGCTCCTTATTTACCTCTCTTATTGTTTCTTTTGCTGAGAAAAAACTTTTTAGTTTGAGTAAGTCCCATTTGTTGATTCTAGTTATTAACTCTTGTGCTATGGGTGTCCTATTGAGGAATTTGGAGCCTGACCCCACAGTATGTAGATCATAGCCAACTTTTTCTTCTATCAGATGCCGTGTCTCTGATTTGATATCAAGCTCCTTGATCCATTTTGAGTTAACTTTTGTGCATGGCGAGAGAAAGGGATTCAGTTTCATTTTGTTGCATATGGATTTCTAATTTTCCCAGCACCATTTGTTGAAGATGCTATCCTTCCTCCATTGCATGCTTTTAAAAATATGGAACGCTTCATGAATTTGCGTGTCATCCTTGCACAGGGGCCATGCTAATCTTCTCTGTATCGTTCCAATTTTAGTATATGTGCTGCCGAAGCGAGCACAAAATGATACCTTATTGATACTCATGGAATCATTTAATGATTATGGAATTTTTATCAAAAATGATGTAAGACAGAAGGTAGTGAAGCAACATTTTTAAAGTGCCCAAGGGGAAAACAGAAAAACCAAAATTTCATATATAGAAAAAATTCTTCAGAAAAGAAGGTAAAATAAATATATCTTCGAATAAAGGAAAAGTTAATAAAAAATAACACTTGTTAATAAGCACACTTGTTAATAAAAAATAATCATTGGTTCTTTGGGCAGAAAGAAAATGATACTGGAAGGAAACTTGGGCATCAGGGATAAGGAGAAAGCAACAAAATAACAAATATGTGGGTAAATACAAGAGGCTATTTTTCTCTGAGTTCTTTGAGATACATTTCAACTACTGAAAAGAAAAACTGAGAAAATATCTGGAACTGAACAAAAATTAAAATATAACATAGCTAGGCACACGCCTGTAATCCCAGCGGCTCAAGAAGCTGAGGCAGAAGGATTACAAATTCAAAGTCACCCTCAGCAAAAGTCGAGGAGCTAAGCAAATCAGTGAGACCCTGTCTCTAAATAAAGTACAAAATAGGGCTGGGGATGTGGCTCGATGGTCGAGTGCTCCTGAGTTCAATCCCTCGTACCTCCCCCACTTCCCCTGCCCTCACCCCTGCCCGCCCCCAAAATACAACATATCAAAATTTGTGGAGGCTGAACAAAAATTAAAATACAACATATCAGAATTTGTGGATGCAATGAAAACATTATTTAGAGAGAGATTCATAGCATCAAATGCTTATATTAGGCAAGAAGAAAGTTCCCAGATCAGTAAACTTCCACTTTCAGAAACAAAAATTGATGATCAAAATAAACCCAAAACCAGCACAAGGAAGAGGAGAGAGGAAAAAAAGATGAAAACTAACATCAGTGACACTGTATAAACCATACAGTATGAATGGAGTGAACAATTTCTGGAGAA
Source organism: Callospermophilus lateralis (assembly GCF_048772815.1). Classification (NCBI taxonomy): domain Eukaryota; kingdom Metazoa; phylum Chordata; class Mammalia; order Rodentia; family Sciuridae; genus Callospermophilus; species Callospermophilus lateralis. Next base: position 90,603,057 of record NC_135313.1, read on the forward strand.
GCATGAACTACCACAAGAACATGAACATTTAGGTGGTCCAATGACTATTAGAAAAATTAAGTTCCTGATATGAAAAGCTCCCCCAAAGATCTTCAGGTATAGATGATATTCCTGAAGAATTCTGACACACATTTGAAGAATTAATACCAACTGTATACAAACATTTCCAGGAAGTAGAAGCACAGGGAACAAGTCTCATGTGTTTTACGAAGCTGGTATTACCCCACCATCAAACCAGAAAAGATGCTGCCAGAATAAAACCATGAAAGAAACCCAAAATCGACAGACCAAAGTCCTTCGTGAATATGGACACAATATCCCTAGTAATGCACTTTATTGAAAAGGCAAGAAAGACACTTCATGGCACGGATGGATGTAGAACAATTAACATGACAAAATTCAACACCGATTGATAAAATTTCTCAGGTAGGTAGGACCAGGGAGTGTTATGGATTAAATTCGATCCCCCCCCCAAAACAAGTGTAGTTTCAAAACAGTACAGGGAACAATGATGTCTTTTTTTTTTTCAGAAATGGCACTGTTAGAATGTAATTACCCAAGATGGGGTCGTCAGGGCTAGGGTGAGCTCATGGTTCAGTATGGCTTGTGTCCTTCTGAGGGGACCAGGGCAAGTTGATTCGGTGTGATTTATGTTGTTATGTGACTGTTTTCTCTCCTGTTTAGTTGATGTTTGTGGTGAAACATTTAATTCCCTTACCTCTCGTTTTGGGCATGTCCTATAGGTATTTCTTTGTGGTACCCATGAGGGTTCCATTTAACATGAGAGATGAATACCACCCTGATGTGAATTCCTCAAACTCTCTTCTGTTTTTTTTTCCTTCACAATATTTATCATGACCTTCAGGTCCAGAACTCCATTAAGGGGAAAGTCCTTCTTTCCTTAGAGATAGGAAGGACAGAACCCCCCACCCTCCCTACACACACATACCCTCCTGGAAGGTTAGGGGTGACCTCCTCATACCAGCAAGGAAATGGAAGAAGCACAAAGCATTTCACTTATTTGTTAGTTTAGCTATAGGATAAGCTGCTACTATGAGTCCAAAATTACAAACACTAAAATAAGATATAAATTTCTCTCTCTTCCTTGCCATCAAGAGACAGATTGGCAGGCTGAAGCAAATTAATGAGTCTAGTCTGCAAAGCCAATCTAGGACTCAAGTCCCCTCTCCTCCTCCATCTTCCCAATAGTATGTGCTAATGTGTATTCAAGCCAGTTAGAAAGAGGGAAAAAGGGAAGACAGGAAATTTTATTTTAGAAACAGTGTGGACTTCTCTTCACAAGACCTCTATTCATATTCCTTCATCAGCCACACCTAGCTGCAAGAGAGACTGAGATGTGTAGACTAGCTGGATGGCTGTGTGCCTTCTGCAAGGGAAAAGGGGAATGTCATTTTAAAAGTAAGATAAGCACAAATATCATTCTTTGCCAAGAGTCGCCATATTAAACCAGTCTAAAACTTGGGATCCACTACATTACACTAGCAATACAAAATCAGTAAGATGCAATACAAAGATGAGTAATATGAATGAAATACACAAGGAGGAAGGATTTGTCATAAATTCGTGGTGGAGATAAAACTTGGTACAAATAAAAATCCCAGCCTGGATGATGGGAAGCCAATAATCACTGAATTAAAGGAGAGAAGATATACTTGGATTTCACTGAAAGGTGACCTTTAACCAGTCATGGTACCATCAAGGACATCCACTTATTACAGTAAATTGTCAGAAAAACCTGGGTCCTTGATAAAGCCGAATCACATACTCAAGACATTCATATCTCAGGTTACATTGAAAATAACATATTAAACCTCGGGCCTCTCTTTCTGGTTTTACAGGTGTGCACTAAGAAGTTAAGCAATTAAAAAATCATAAGGAGATAAGAATTAAGTTCAATTTCCTCTCATAGCCCTCCACTCCACCTGAACAAAATCATTTCCTGATGTATCACAAGACCGTTCATCATCCCCACCCCATTAAATCTATTTGCTTTCTTTATGTGTTCCTACTCCAGTTGAACATGAACAAAACATTTGATTTACTTCCTATGAATTTCACTTCTTATTTTCATAACTACTTACTGTGCCTGTTTTCCCTGACTTGTCTTTCATCTTCCCCTCCCTAACCCTCCAGATTCCTCAGGACCTGGGACAGACGGAGCTCCAAGCTGTGACAATGCCCTCTCTGCACACTGGCCCACTCTCACCTCCAGGCTTAGCTTCATGTTACACCCCACATCTCAGCAGCAGTCCAACCTCAGGGTCATGAGCACAGGATCTACAGGAAGGTATTTTGCAGACAGCAGCACTGGGCTAGAGCAAGCTCCCTCACTCCTCCTTCAACTGAAACAACATTTTGAAGCAAGTGTAAAAAGTCACACCAAACCCATCTTCTTTCTGAAGCACAAGGTCAAAAGGACAACAATCAAGGGCTGATGTGATCTTACTCATTCTCCTTGTTCACTCTCTCTTGCTGCCAGAGCAGGAGAGTCCAGGGAGAAATTAACTTCAGAATTATAGTCTGAGCACCTTGGCCTTCTCTAAAATGAATGCTTCAGAAATGCCCAGTAGGCAGATCATTAAAACCTCCTTAAGCATTGTTACAGGAAGGCCACTGAGAGCCACAAATCTTGCCACAGGGGTACAGTATTTATCCCGTCAGCATTTCCATAGTGAGCTGATGACTAGTGAAGGATTTAGCAAGGTGGTACTTCCAACCTCCCCACTTTACCAAGTACCTGGTACAGATGGGCTGACCTTGAGCTGGTCATATCTGTTCTCTGAACCTCAGTTTCTCATCTATAAATTGAAGGGATTAAATCAAGTTTTAAGGAGATGAGTTCCAAGAACATTGCTTCCTCTGTTCATTCCAAGGGGCTTAGATTCCAGAATAGTAGTCTGGCCTTAGGAAAATGGTTTACAATCCCTACACTCAAATAGACCAACTGGTGACTTAAAGGCCATTTAAGCTGAATGTTTAATTAAGCAATGGAAGAAGACCACTCTCAGATGTCCACTCAGCTTGCCACAACCCCTTTCTCCCTAAAGCAGTTCACACAAGTGGGCTTCCAGTGACCATGTTGATGACTATGTCTCTTCTGGTGATTGGACCAAGTACAGACACTCATTCAGTGGAAAGCCTCTCCCAGAATTTGAGAGACAAAAGTCAGTTTGCAAATAAGACTAGAGTTGTCCTGTGTTAAGGTAGAAAATGCATGCTTAACCCCTATCCATTTTTTTTTTTTTGTCTTTGAACTTTAAAACGTGACTTGTTCTTTCATATACAGCCTCAATCACCTGAGTGTCTGCCCACAAAACTTTCACCATTTCTCCCATGATGTGATAAATAAGGTGAGCGTGAGAGTGAAAAAATTACTGAGTAACCACAGCTTGGTGCCAGAACAACCTCCTGTTGGTTTTCAGGGCTTGGAGGCATGGTGCGGAGGCTTCCACACATAGAGCAGCCTGACAGGTGACCTAGAAGACAGATCAAAGGTAACTTCCCAAACTGGTGATTCAGAGCTAGAAAGCCTGTACCCTTTTATTAAAAATGCACTCTTTGCATTTAGCCTCTGTGGCATTTGAAAGCACAATCCTGGCACCCTTTGCAGTTAGAAGGCCGATGAGACGCTCATCTCTAGAGCATTACATAACCTGTAGAGGCAAGGACCGGGCAGTGAGGAGCAGTGGGGAGCTGGGCAAGAACTATGCAACAAGCCCTTTGGGGTACCGGGATGTCATGGTTGGCCAAATGCACCAAAGAAGAGAATGTTAATCTGCTGATGAGGAAAGGGTGCCCCAGTTTTGCCTTTTATTATCTGTAGTCACTCTGTTCCTGGCAACCAGAGTTTACAAGAGGGTTTTCATAGTTAAAATCCAATCTGAAGGTTCCTTGAGAGTCTATAGGAGCAGAGGGTCAGAAGAGAGATGCTCAAGTCACATCTTAGGAGCCACCCTGACCCTGAGACAATGCCTAGACGTCTGCACCACAGCTGCCTACCTCTCCCTCTCTGTGCTTTAGGCTGCCCTTTTGGTTCTTCACACTACACCAGGTGTTCCATCACTTGTCCCCCTGTGAGGCTTTGGGAGAAGGCCGTTAGGAGTGCTCTCTGTGACCTGGTGCTCAATACAGTGAACTAGAGAGATAGTCTAGTGGGTGGAGTTGCTAAAAGGAAACCAGGACCAGGATGCAAAGAAGCAGCACACTGATGAGCTGGGTGCCCTGGGGCAAGTCCCTTAACCTCTCTGGATTTCAATTAACTCCTCTGTAAGAAGAAGACCAGGACATCACCAAGATCCTAGGGCCAGATGGTATGATTTCCCTCCCACTCTCCTGCAACACCTCCTGTGTCCCAGCCAGTTCCTCGGAGAATTACTCCCCAAAAAGGTGCCTGCTCTTCCACAGCCTTTTCCAGATGCTGCCTGCTCAAAATGGAGCCAGCTCTAATTGGGATTCACCCCACACTTCTTTCCTCTATCACCAGAAATGCTCATTTGAATTGATGAGTTGAGGACTGCCAGTCCGGGTTGCTCTGGCAATAGACAGTTGAGTTTATTGGAAGTGAACACCAGGCTTTCAATTCACGTCAGTCTGGGTCCTCGGATTTGCATGATTGCACATTCAGAGACAGGCACCTGCACTCGGAGCATCCTTGGCCGCCCGCACGCTCTGCTGAGCCAACCCCAGCTGTTACAAGCTGCCTGTTTAAACAAGGCCTGCCGGGAGTTGAGCACGGCCGCTGAGGCAAAACTGCATGTTAGTGGCTGAGGTTACTGGCATAGGCCAGGCCTGGCTGGGCTGCTCTTCAGGACAGCTGTGAAGGTTCTACTTTCCCAAGGAGCCTCCTCCCTCTTGACCTGAGGCATTTGCAAGGGCCCATTCATCTCCACTCTTACCTAGCTTCAAAACTGGGTCCTAGGGTGCTTAGTTTCCTCCAATGGACCTTGGGCTTCCCTCAAGTGAGGGGTCCACTTACAGAAGCCCCTCCTCAAAGCTTTCATAGTAGCAGGTAATTCACAGTTAGTTTCAGTATTTACATCCTAAGATTACAGTTTCTAGCTGTGTAAACCCCAGGCCTTTCACAGCCTATTTCCTCAGTGTAATTGGGAATAATAATGCTGCCTATCTCTTTGGGTTGTTGAGGATTAAATGAATTAATACTTGTTTAACACTTGGAACAGGGCCTAGTACGTTGCTCAATAAATCTTAGCCATTGCTGTTATTAATTCGGTCAGGGAGATCAAATGTAGAAAGTACTTAGAAAAAGACAGTTCAAGTTCATCATTGAAGAAGCAATGATCTTAAGTATCAAAATATTCCCTGTAAGCAAGATGGAATTATTTAACTGTGACACTGGGTGCCATAAAATGTAAGGTAATCTCTTACAACTTTTTACAGTTTTAAGATAAAAATGCACTATTTAGAATGCAACCCTTGAGGAAAGGGTGGGAGAATCGGGGGAAGTATCCTCTTTTATCCAGATCTGGTAGCCCACCCCTTAGGATTTCTAGCCTCAGTTTCCATGGGGTCACTCACCCTCATTGGGCAAGAAAACTGAAGAACAGAGAAGTTAAATAATTTTTTGCTGATCTGCAATTAAAACCCATATCTACCTGGTTCAAAAAGCCTTGCTATTTCTACCTCTTTAGCCTGTCTCCAGTATAGACAGCAGGTTATGGCCCCAACCCAAGGTGTCATAACTCTGACAGGAGCATCTATGTTATGCAGAAAAGCCAGAATACCGTTGAAAAAAAAGATCTCCCAGCAATCAAGAGAAAGAGGGGAATGGGAAGAGAGGAATAAAAATTACAGAAAATACTTAAAAGATCAAAACAAAAGATCTAGTAACCAATAAATAGACATTCAAGGAAAAGAGAGAAAATGGAAAAGTGGAAATCATTAATGAAAACAAAGTTTCTAAGACCTGAAAAGCATGAGTTTCCTGAATGAAAAGGATCTGTGAAGAGCATAGAATGAGAGGGTGGAAATTCACCATTATAAAATTTCATGTCGTAAGGGACAAAAAGATTCTAGAGACATCTAGAGAAATAAAATAAGATACATACAAAGGATGAGACCCAGGATGGCACTGGAGTTCTGACCAGCAAACACGGCACCAGCAGCAGCAATAATAATAATAGTGGAGTAGCAGCCCCAAAGTTTTGAATGAAAATCATTCCCCACCTAGATTTTGGTAAACAAAACAAAGTCTACTGAGTGTGAGAGGTTAAAAAAAAAGTCATTTTCAAAAAAACAGAAGTTTTCAAAACACTCAGAACTGGTAATAGTGGAAATAATTGACATCACAGAAATCATCCAACACTACAACTAAGACTTCCTATCTTCAACCTTGCCCCCGCCCCAGACAGTTGTTAAATACTTCCCAGCACACCACTGGAATAAACCAAAACAGAAAGACAGGGATCTCCCATGGTCTGTTTGTGTCCCTCCAAAATTCACAGGTTGAAACTTAATCCCCATTGTGTTGGCATTAAGAGGTGTGGTCTTTGGGAGGTGACTAGTCAGGAAGAGAAGACCTGGGAAATGGGGTCGATGGCTTTCTTGCCCCCTTTGCTCTTTTGTTATATGAGGTCACATAGATGGCCCCTCATCAGATACTAAATCTGCTGGCACCTTGATCTTGAATTTCCAGCCTCCAGAACTGGTGAACAATAAATTCCTATTTATTTATAAATTACTCATTCTAAGGTCATTTGTTTAAGCAGCCCTGAACTAAGATCTTTTAGAGAGAAAAAAAAATCAGAATTCCAAAGATAATAACACCAAGAAATCCCAGGATAGCAGAGATGAAAGTGGATAGATGACAGAGTTCTAGAAAACAAACGTCTCCCCAAAAGGGTCTAGGGAGACTGATAAATTGTCTAATAATTTCCACCATGTTGAGAGGTATTTTAGAATTCTGGTAGAAACTTTGGGGATATATTAGTACCAGGGATAAATGCAGATGCAAAAAAGAAAGTAGAGGACAATTATTACATTTGTGAAATATGACATTTCACCAAAAAAAGTAACTGTAGTACACTGTTTGTGTATCCATCCAGTGCAATGGTGTGAACAATGTTTATATAATCATAGTGAACAACTTAGCAAGACCCTGTCTCAAAATAAAAAATAGAAATGGTTGGGGATATGGCTCAGTGGTTGAGTGCCCCTGGGTTCAGTCCCTGGTACCAAAAATAATAATGATAATTTTGGTCTAACTAAAACCATAAAATAACTGTCAACAGAATGTAAAGAGGGTGTTCGAGAAAAAAACCTGTTCCCGGTGTATGAAAAATGGTCCCCAAAATTCTGTGAGACCAAAGAAGGAGGCAGACAGATCTAGGATTGCACAGAGTACAATTTGTGTGGTCCTGGGTGGTAGTAAAACCTTTGAGTCCCTGCCATTTGGGTCAGAAGAAGGGGGCTTATAAAGTGGTCAGGACATAAGTCACTTCATCCAAGACAGAACGTAGCTGGTTCATCTTGAGCTAATATGGGAGGTATCAGGCACATTTCTGGCACTGACAGTGCCAGGGTACAGCTGTAAAGCTCCACATACTACTCTCATGGTCTTGTTTGTTGATAGTAGGCTGGGAAACTATGCACTGAAATCCAGTGCTACCGGGGTTACTCGGGAGCACTCATTGCAGGTACAGTTCAACATGGCTGCAGTCAGGTGAAGCTGTACCCTACAGAGGGGAGCTAGGAGATGTTAAAATAGTAGAATATTCTCCAAAATAGCAGGAAACAATATATAAAATATATTATAGAAAAATGTGGCATGTTATACATACAGCAATAAGGAGACAGCTAAAGAAACAAGTGAAAAAAACTGTAAATGGTTGCTTCTAGGGAGTGATAGATAATTGGGAGGTTGACAGGGGTAAGAGAGGCAAATGTTATTTCTTATTCTTATTTCATAGTACTATCTTACTGTTCAACTGCAGTTATTTAAACGAATTATTTAAACAAACAAGAAGAGGAGACATAACAGTATAGACAATCTTAGCCTCAGGATCTATGGGTTCCTGAGATGAAGAGCAAGGCAGAGTGAGCTTGGGGAAGATGGAGAGCCCTGTCCTTCCCTTTGTTATGGACCTGTGAAAAGAAAGGAGGAGAACAATTAGAGAGAAAAGAAGAACTGGAAAGTGCAGGCACAATGATCCATCTTGTAGTCGGTCAGCTGAGACTTTCCAAGATTGAGTCAGCCTTTCTCTAAATTGCTCCCAAACAAGGCTACCAGCTTTAAAACCCAGAGTTGAGTGGATAAAAAATATTACTGACAATAATACAAAACACATGATGCAAAAGTGTCCCACAATAAAAGATGGCTTAAATAAAAATAGTACATCCATATATAGAATTCTGGGCAGACATTTAAAAGGATGTTCAGAAAGCTATTAAATAACATGGAAAGGTATTTACAGTCTGTTCAGTTTGAGGGGAATAAGAAAAGGAAAATATATAATAGTATGTAACACGTGCCTTTTTGGTTTAAAATTACAAATGCCAGAAATAAAAACCAAGAACGTAAATAAGCACATGAGAGGGAAAAAAAAGACTGGAAGAATACACCGACAAGTAATGCTTGTTTTAAATGGTCTGTAATTTTAAAATAATCTCATGGAGCATATATTCCTTTTGTATTAAGAAAACAATAAATGATGCTGTTGTTTCACATTTTTAATCAACAAAAGGTGTATTCCTAGGTTCATCCTCTCACACTCACTCCTGCTTCTCATCCCCCACCCTGGTACCACCTAGAACAGAAGAGAAGCACTACAGGTCTCCAGTCAAAAATAATTAAGGGGTCTCGGGGCATAGCTCACTGATAGAATGAGTGCCTTGCATGCACAAGGCCCTGGGTTTGGGCCTCATCACCAACAGAAAATACTAATTGATATATAAGGTATCACAATGAATTACCCCAGCCACTACTGCTGTGGGATAAACCATGTGTCCCTGTTAATATCCCTCAGTATGGTCATATACCCACATTTCAAATTTCATTGCAATATATTTAATTTACAAAAGATTGGCACATTTTAAAAGCATGACTATCATTTTTTATTCAAATTGGCCAACCTCCACCAGAAGAGATTCAGGAATTGGCATGACACCATTTTTTTTTTTTTTTTTTTTTTTTTTTTTTAGTAACACTCCAAATTTGGTCTTCTCTGTCTAAAGCTATTAGGCAATAAACAGAAACCCAAATGAATATTTTAAATTCTGGTCTCTGAGTTAAAACAGAGCTTTTAATTTGGCCAATATAGTAACTAAGATCAGAAGGATTATCCCCTGCCCAATGCTGGCGGACAAGGGGGGATATAAACTCATACCAACATTTTGGAAAATAATTTGGAAATATTTAAGCCATAAAAACTGACCCAGCAATTCCTCTTCTGGGAATATAATCTAATAAAACAGCTGAAATGTAGAAGAAGAAAAAAAAAGAACTGCAACATTATTTCTACCGCAGATCAAGTATAGTGTTTAATCCCAAGGGTAGGATATTGCACAGTCATTAAAAACTGTCTTCAAATAATGTTAATGACACAATAAAATGCTTATGATAAGAGAGTGGTTGGAAAAAAGAAAGCCCAATTTTAGAATCTCAAATATTTAAACTAAATGCCTATCATAGAAGGTGAGAGATATATCAAATTACTAATCATGATCATCATTGAGTGGTAGAATTATAAATGATTTCAATTCTCTTATCAAGATGTTATGTTTTCTGAATTTTGTGCAGTGATAGCTGAGAGGAAGAGACATTCCCACATTCGCACAAACCAGTAAGTACCAATATTGTTTCAAATAGTCATCCAGAGATGTGCTTATAAACTGACTTTCCAGGAAAAAAAAATATTGATTTGTAGCTTTCATATTTTCATAGTGCAAATATTCCAGCTGTGACCAATTTCAGGCTACAGCTGTCCTCAGACAAGTGGGCTGGGGCAGGATAGATGTAGATGAACACCAAAACACCACACCTCCACCTTCATGCTGATCTCTGCTTCCCCTTCCACTCTTGGAATCCAGGTAATGAGAGTCATTTTTATTCATAGTTGTGATAAAGAACAGTAGTCAAAGAGTGAGTGTTTTCAATCCCAAAAATAGATTCCAAAGAGTTGGAAGGCCCAAAAATCAAGCCAAGGCCAAATGAGTCAAAAGCTAGGATCACCAAGGTCAACAAGAGTAAGTAGGTAACTAGGAAGGCGCCAATTAAATGTGGAGATCAGCTACCTCCAATTTACAACTCTGAATCCCAGAGCAGGCAGTGGTAGCAATTTCAGTGATTTAAGCAAAGGCCCCATATTTTAAGTAGAATTAGAATCACTTGGAGGCTTGGTGAACACTGATCACTTATTTTTTTAACACTAAGAAATTTGGGACTCCCTCATCCATCTGGAATATCTGAATCTCTTCTCAGAATAGTGATTTTCAGTGCTTGTGTAGAGAACAATTTCTTCCATACTTTGAATGTCTGAAAATTGAATCTTCTAAAATAAACTGACCATCGATTAACGGGAGAAAAGGCACACAAATTCACTTGTGTGTATAAGCAACACAAACTGAGACTCACAGAAGGACCAGGTGGTTAAAGCTTAAATAACATTTTAAGCTACAGGGGAAAAAAAAAAAATAGAGCTTGGGGTTTCGATGCCACAGTCTGGCTGGGCACAAATCACCGAGCCGGCACAAAGCACTTGTATGTTCAAACAGGAAACTTTATTGCCTGAACTCCAACAGCACTCCACGCACACTCCCCGGGAACTCTCCCAAACGCCACCCACGTGGCCCCCAGGAACACCACACACCAACCAGAACTCCCTCCACCTGGCTGGGCTGCGAGCGCACCCACTCTCAGAGAACTCAATGGGAACTCCAAAGTAGCGGGTGCCCAAGGCAGCAAGAGCCGCCCTATTACTGGACAGTAAAGGTCTAATATACAATTAATACACAGCCTGTTTCAATCCAGCATCATCCAGTCACAGCAATTATAGACAGCTTAACTTAATATCATCATCTTAATGGCTCACCTCTCAACCATTACTTCTGGCAAAATGCCAGGGGCCATTCCAACTCGGCTGTGGCTCTCAGCATCAGGGAAATAAAATTTTAGGGAAGATGAATGGACCTAAAGAAGAGACAACTGCCTGGGACCAAGGTGGGGGGTGGGGGAGGTTCTGGGTATGGTGTCAACTCTAGTCTTCTTTCCTACTGGTTGCTCTTCCTGTTAAGCAGATATAAGAGAATTTCAGAGAAAACCCTTCCCTGCTTTAGTTACTCTCCATGTGCTCTCAATCTGAAGCTCAAAGTAGCATATTTTGAGATATCATTTTCTGAGCCCCAACCCTTGAAATAAAATATGCAAGGCTCTAAGAAAAAGCAACAGCTTTGAAATATTGCTATCAAAATATTAGAAAACAAATTTTGATGTAGTGAAATGTAATCATGATGGATATTACTATATATTTAAGTACATAGAACAAAATCTAGGAACTAAACTAGTAACTGTCATAACTTTGAAGCACTAAACTAAATAATATTTTGAGATGTCTGTAGCAATTTCAGTGTTCTACAGAAATAGCTATAATTTCTATTGGTGACAATTATAGGTCTGCTACTATTTCTATGGTTTGTCACTGTTCAGTCTCAGGACATACCCCATCAAAATATGAGTGTAGGAAACCAGAATATGTCGCCCCCAAATATACTTCTTTGACATATTTTGAGCTGGGTATTCTGAAAAAGAGCAGATAAAGAAGAGGCCCCTAAAAAGCTGTCCTTTTGTAAAAGAAATTACATCTATAAAGGAAACCTAGAGTGCTAAAAAGTATCTGTACCAAGTGTCAAGACAACTTTTACTACCTGGGAGACTTTATCTGCATAACAAGATAAACTTGATTCACTATCCATTGTCTCCCTTTACCCTCCCCCCTCAATCTCTCCACCACCACCCAAGCCTCTTTGTTTCTGTAGCTCAGGATGTTATATAAACTTCAGTGATCTGACTTTTCCTTAAATCTTGCATTTTCTGGAACTCTTGTGCATTCATTCTCTTGGGGCTCAGAAAATAATACCCCCCAAATTGACAATTTTTTGGCATGCTAACTAATTTGATCTAAATTAAAAGTCATTAAAAATAGGCTCAGAATCAAGGTCCCTCTAACTTTTCTTGCTCATCTTCTCCCCAAGTGCAGGGAAAAGGCTCTCTGGAACTCTCCTTTATCTGCATTAGAACCAGACTGCAAATATAATGGTCTTTTATCCCCACTTTGATATCCCATTATCTATCTCAGAAAAGAAGACTGAGGAGTGAATCCACACCTGGGTGAATTTCCCTTACAAGAACACCATTCAAACTCCAAAGGGAACTTTTTTACAAGCTCATCTCTGTCTCCTGGACCATTCATTCCTCATTTCCCTTCTTCCCTATAGAAAAAGGAATGTGGGTCTGAGGATGTAGCTCAGTGGTGGGCCATATACATAGCATATGCAATGCCCTGGACTAGGTTTCTAACACCCAAAAACAAAGCGGGGAACATAAATTTGTGAATAATAGTAGGCAGGTGGGTAATCACAAGTCTGTGGTTTGTGATTCATCCACTTCTGTGATTTTCCCTTTCCACACCTTAATAAATGTGTGTGCCTTCTTTCCTGTGTAATCTGTCAGAGAACCATGAGAGGGCGAAGGAGAAATATCCCTTCATCCTTACCATATACCCATCATGGGCATATAATTAAAATGCTTTTTCTTGTTAATCTGTCTTATGTCAACTTAATACATAACCCAGGCAAAGAACCTAGAAGGACAAAGGGAAAACTTTCCCTCCCCCACATCACCTAACTTCTTAAAGGACATGCCAACTTTCAGTTAAAGATGTGATTTCTTTTTCCAATCCAAGTTCATGTACCCTCTGAATTCTAAACATGGACCTCAGTTTAAGATGGATTCAACGAGTCTAAAAGACACTCAAAATTACATTTCCATCTCACACACACACACACATATTAGTTGTAGATGGACACAATACCTTTATTTTTATTTTATTTATTTATTTTTATGTGGTGCTGATGATTGAACCCAGTGTCTTGCACATGCTAGGCAAGTGCTCTACCACTGAACCACAGCCCCAGCCCCTACATTTTCATCTTATTTTTATATTCCTTAAAAAACTATGGTCACAATTCCTTGGATTTTTTTTTAACTTGGAATGAGTTATACTTGTTCAGTAATTATCCCAGGATCCATCACATAAAACACAAAACAAACTCATATTTGTGTCTCAACAGGACTTACAAATGTCATAGATCCAGCTTGCCTTTCAAGTAATATAAAATATCATTGGTTTAAAAAAAAAAGTGGTATTTGGACCCACAGACCCATCTTTTTCAGAATCATAAACTCAGAACTTTTGCCTTTAAGGTGCCGTGCCAAATCAGATCCAGCACTAAAGGCAAAACATTTTTGGCTCCTTGGAACACACTTCATTTCATTCCTTAATGTGTCTTAATTAAAGGCTGGGAAAACATTATAAAAATAAAACCTTTATTCTCTCTGGAAAACCAAAATCCAATAACAATGTTGTCTATTATAGCTGTAAGGTAAAGGGGGAAAAAACCACAGTATTTTATTCTCTTCCAGACTCCATAAATGCACAAGAACACAGTGAGGTGACGGAAGTTAAATCTCTACTTTCTAAAAGTCTCGGGCATCTCTGCAGAGTATGCAATGCCTGGACATTCATAGTGTTTTGTTTTGTTTTGTTTTTCATTGCATTCCCCCAAATCCTGCCCTTTCAAACATGTATGTAAATGAGGGGGCCAAAGAGCTATTAATGCAAATTTCTTTAAGTAAGATTCCTGCAAACCAAAAGGCTGTTGGTGGTTTCAGAAAATATCTTGCAAGAAAATGCTGTGTCCATAGTGAACTGTTGCTACATGACCCTGGGAAAATTAACTTGTGTAGAGGGAAAAACAAAGAGCCAGGGCCGGAGCAAGACACTTCTGTCAGTCTCAGAGCACAAAACCCTGCAGCAATGCTGGTGGGGAGATTTTTGAAAGTCGGTTAGGAGGGGCACTCATACTTTTTTATGGACTTGAGAATCATTCTTTAACAGGAATATATCTGTTAACATTGTGCTTAATAATACATTAATAAGGACTGGGGATGTGGCTCAAGCAGTAGCGCGCTCGCCTGGCATGCGTGTGGCCCGGGTTCGATCCTCAGCACCATATACAAACAAAGATGTATCTGCTGAAAAAAGAAAAAAAAAAACTAAAAAATAAATATTAAAAAAATTCTCCTCTCTCTCTCTCTTTCTCTCTCTAAAAAAAAAATAATAATAATACATTAATAAGTGTGTGAAAGGGGCTCTGTTAGAGGGATGAAAGTCCACCACCTATCCCTGGAACCTGAGATGATTGTGCTAACATTACTAGAAGATCCAGAAACCCAAGGTTCCACTGGCCTTGACCCAAAGAGCCCCTACCCCAGACTCCCTTGCCACAGGAGGTCACACTGCCAACTACAGGAATCCAGCTCCCAGGTTTGACTACCAAAGTTTCTTTGCACCTAGAGCTTTCCCTGCTGGGTAGAGAAACTGGAATTTATCACAACATGGAAGCTACTGAGGATTTGCTTCTCCCTCGAAATTCAATGCATTTTCTCATCAGAATTTTCTTAGATCAAGAAAAGGAGTTTCTATAACCAAGACCTTGGGAATCAAGTAGAAGAGAAACTAGCATGGTGGTAACGTCTGCAGCCTCCCATTACTCAACCTCTAAGTGCCTCCGTTTTTCATTCCTAGAAGGAAGAAGAATAATACCCTCCTCACCAGGTGGTGTGGGTAACTAACAATGAAAGGTCAAGCCTGGGGAAGGCGGGAAAGTCAGCAGACGTTCAGGATATTGAAGAAGTGAATGGATTTTATGTCTTTTCACTCAATCTGAAACACCTGATTACACACACCTTTGTAGAAAAGTATTGATTTTATGAACATGTATTGATTGGCCTAAAAAGTAAAGGACCTTCCTTGTCCATTAGGAACAATTGATCATTTTCTCAGAAACCTACATTTCTACACTTTTCAAAGTGGTAGATAAGGAACACAAAGTCTGCTGAAATCCTCCCTCTCACCTGAAACCAACTCTGTTGTACTTAAATGGGCTTGAGGGACACACTCCCAGGAACACCTGTTTCGAAGATGAGAAGATGAGGACCAGCAACATCCATCTGTCCACATCACCAGCAGAGCCCAATCCAGTGTCCCTGATTCCCAACCCAGAGTTCATTTTCAGCTCCACAGGACCCCCACATCATGAAGTGACCCTAATTCTCCTCTCTCCCTACCACTGCATTCCACCAGAGTCACTGACAGCTGAAGATACAATTTAAATCTTGAAGTTGCCTTTGAATTTATAGCTTATTGAAGGCACCTGCACTTGGAAGCTAGCACTAGAAACTACAAAATCAGAACTTTGAAGGAGACATTTCTCCCTGAGTACTGTTGGCACGCATTTATTATTAAGGTCTTAGTAATTCTCCTTACGTTTCAGTAGATATCCCTGCTTCATTAATTTTAGTGTCTTTGAAGGTTCTAAATGCAACCCTAGATTCTCCACTACAACCAGCCCTCCAAGAACAGCAACTCCAAGAAGCCAAGGTATTAAATACAGTCAGACTGGTTCATCTGTGTGGCACAAGTTCACAAGCCGCCCAACCAATAAACCTGAACCTTTCACACACCTGCCAGCCTCTAATTTCACACACCAAAGTGCATGCAAGCACATACTCATACTCTACACACTAGCCTCAAACATATGAGCACACTGTGTTAGTCAGTTTTCCATTGCCGTAACAAAATACCTGAGAAAAGCTACTTAAAGGAAGAAAGCTTTATTCCGACTCACAGCTTTAGAGGTTTCCATCCAGTCAACTAGCTGCATTCCATTTAGGCCTGTGGCAAGGCAGAGCATGGTGGCAGAGAGGACACGGTGGAGCAGAGCTGCTCACCTAATAGAAGCTAGAAAGCAGAAAGAGGGCAAGCATAAGAAACGGACAAGAATAAGAAATAGCCTTCTGGGGCACCTCCACAATGACCTACTTCCTCCAATTAGACCCCACCTTGTGGTGAGCTGCTTCTGCAGATTATGGTCGCCATTGCAGGATGGCGCTGGCTCCACTGTGGTCTGTAACAAACAACTCCTTGTTTGGGAGAGTTGGTGCATGGTTTTTCAGCACCCTGTGAGAAAGTTCCACGTGGCAGCTTCGCATTGGGGCTTGGGATGCTTTATTAAGGCTGGGAGGGGCATCCAACGAGGAATTAGAAGAAATATCAAGGGCCTGAATAAACTGCTGAAAGAAGATTCCTGAGTTGCGTCTTCCTTGCGGGCAAGGGGTCGCGACACCACCTCCTACAGTTTTCATCACCTCCCAATAATCCATTCAATTATGAACCCATCTCAGGATTGATATAGAGCCCTATATCAATGAATATAGAGCCCTCATGATCCAATCACTTCCTAAAAGACCCACCTCTGAACATTGATGCACTGAGGCCCAAGTCTTCAATACATGCAATTGTTGGGGACATTTCAGATAATCACACCTAGCACACTCTACATACGCTAAACCTTATATACATGTATGCAGCACGATTAGCCTAAATGTGCTCACACATGCACAAGCACGCATGCATACCACATGTGCACACACATGCACACATAATATATTTTCTTTCTCTTTCTTTCTCTCTCTCATGTCCCTACCTGATTGGTCATTCTCCACATCTTGGCTCTGACCCTGAATTTCCCAACCTCAGGCCTGCTTCTGGCCTTGTCCACTTGGCATTTTCTCTTGGGTCCTCAGACTTTAAACAGGAGCTGACACTAATGTCTCTAACTCAAGTTGCCTTACTTTTCATGAGGTCTGCAACATCCAAGTTCTAAGCTCAAACTTACGAGGGTTCCAAACTCTGACACCTCCCATTTAGCCAGAGATTTAATGCATCCCACCCAACCAGCTTCCTCTTCACCCACCATCACCTTGCTCACAAAGTCAGAGGGCTTGGGCAGGGGGACTGATCAGACAGGACAGTCCAGAGAGCATCAGAGCATAAAAATTGCCCACTTCCTCAGTTTAGTCAGTCTAGAATATATATCTACAGAGTTGTTATACACGGTCATAAGACTGCATGGATACCATTCCATCCCCCCCAAAAAAACATAGGAAATCGGCCCATTCTTGCATATCTTGAGTTAATTTCAGATACTACATTGTTTTATTTTGTGTTTTTCAGAGATGAGGCTGGCACCCCAACTCTTCCTTGGCATGTTCCAGAAACAGTAGGGCAGCTAACAATGGCAGCCATCAACGGCAGCCAAGAATAGCTGGGCACAGTCTCTCCTAGCCTCCTCCATTGCACCTGACCACCAGAACTACTGACTAGGCTGAACTGGGATGAAGCTAAAGACACTGGCTACCCCATTCTGCCTTGATCTTGTCCTCATTTCCCACACCCAGGGTCTACACTTAAAAGAAGTCTCCGAGAACAGAAGCAACTAAAGTTTGGCTACTTTTTCCCCCATTGTTTTCACAGTTTTGTTCTATGAATCCAGACTAGGGAGAGGGTGGAGGCAGAGGAAAAGCTCTTGGATCCCACAAGGAGAACATTCATTTCCAATGACGCCTCTTCTGCCCACTCTTAAACCCACTCCCAGAAGAAAACAGAGACTGGAGCCCAAGTTGTACAAAACAGCCATGGGCATTTCACACGGATGCAAATGACTCACCCTCCCCCACAAACTCCAATCTTCTTAATAGCCCATGACCTCATTTTAATTGAAACCCATCCACTGCTACAATAAGCCAAAAACGATTTGGGAAGAACAGTCCAATCCCATGCTCCTTTCTTGCTCCTGCCTCTGAGGAGGAAGAAGTGTCAATACTGATGAGCCAGTGGGTCAGGGGAGCTGTTGGCATCCAGAACAAATAGATCCCACCCCCAGACTGCCTTCACCTCAAATGAGATCTGGGAACCACCCCAGAGACTTGGGACTGGGAACATTGAAGAAATGATACTTGGTCAAATAATTAGAAATCACACTTCATTATCTGAGCTCAGAATTATGACAATATTCTATTTTTATTGTTACATAGAATTACATATACGGCTATACATGTATGAGGGAGAGAGACTCCCTCTATTATCCTCCTACGTGAGCCTATCTTATCTTATGGGCTTATCTTGGCTGAGTCTAGGAACCAAATTAACACAAGACAGATTAACAAGGAAAAAAGCATATGATTTTTATTAATTTTTATATGTAACAGCAGATCTTCATGAGAGTGAAGTTCAAAGAAATGACCAAAGAAAGGTGATTTTATACCTTTTTAGACAGAGAATGATAAGTTTGCGGAGACATAGGTACCACTGGACAAGGGGGTCTGTGGCTGGACAAGGGGGTCTGTGGCTAGGGGCTATAAATTCTAGGGAATTCACTAAGATATAAGGGGGATGTAAAGCTAGCAGAAGATAAGAGTGACTTCAGGGAGTTTATTTACCCAGGCTCATTGCAACCCCAATTACCAGTCTCTAATGATAATGATAAAGGCTATTTTCTTGCCCTGGTACAAGGAGGGCACCCCTCCCAAAGGAATCTTTATGGCCTGCTACATATAGGAAAAGGCAGATTGTATAACTCTTTCTGGAGCTATTGTCTCTCCAATGTTGTCAGCTCTAAATAATCAATGTACCAATGTGGCATATTTGGGGATGGTATATACTTAACTCCTTCATATTTGTAGACCTATAGGTGAATTTTAATTCCCTATGTCCTGCCTATTGAAACCCATCCATAGCTATAATAAGCCAAAATGATTTGGGAAGAACAGTCCAATCCCATTCTCATAGGAGGTGGCTGAAAACTATGTACAATACAAAAGTATATTTTGAAAAAAAGTAATGAAACAACCCAAAGATCCAAAAACTGATGAAGAGATAAACAAACCGTAGTACATCCACTTAAATGGAATATTATTCAGTCATAAAAAGGAATGAAGTACCAATACATGCTACAACATGGATGAACTTTGAAAGCATTACGCAAACTGAAAGGCAGACATGAATATTATATGAGTTCATGTGGGGGAAATGTCCAGAATGAGAAAACCCATAGAGATTGAAGGAAGATTAATGGTTTGCGTGGACTGGGGGTTCAGGGGAAATTAGGGATAACTGCTTATTGAGAAAAGGGTTTTGGGGGCAAGCGACAAAATTTTCTGAAATCAGTGGTGATAACTGCATGACATCAAATGTACTAAAAGCCACCCTTAAATGTCTAACATGGTGATTTAATATTGTATGAATTTTACCAAAAATATATTTTTTTTAAATAGTGATGAGGCATGAAGGAAAAACTAAAGGTAAGAGATTAACATGAAGCCTAGAAGAGAAGGGAGTGGCAATCATCACACAAAGACAAACCACCATTACTGGGAATGGTCCATGATGATTTAGACATGAGTCCCAGAAGAGACAGTAAAATAAGATATATTCCATATCAGAATGGATTCTACTGTCATGTATAAATAAAAAGAACCAATTAAAAAAAACAAATTAATCTATTAGGAGACCCATTCATTTTTCTACAATATAAGGGCAAACCAGTTGGGGAGAAAAGCAGAAGTCTCCCAGAACTGGATGCAATAGATACTACCTCCAGAGGGAAGCTCCATGATGTGGCAGGCTGGATCCTCCCAATACCTTCAGCAAATACAACAGTATATCTCACAGCATCTCTGAGAGCTGATTGAAGCCAAAATGCCAAAAGTACCACTCAACGAAGACATGCCCATTACCAAACATTCCCATGCTGTGACTTCAGTCCTTTGGATTTTAGGACCAATGTTTCATAGAGGATCTTCTTATCTTCATCATCCTTTTTTTTTTTTAACCATATTGTGTACATCTTTTGATTGCTGCATTACAAACACCTGGAGTGCTTATTTAACTGCACATTGTAGGACTCTATGCTAAACTAATGCAGATTCAAAGTCTTTGAGGGTAGGGTCCATGAATATGCAGTTCAATAAACCCTCCAATTGATGTATACAGACAGCAAAGCTAGAAAGTCACTGAGGACCCTGATGGTGGTAGGGGCTAGAGAGAGCCATTATGTATCTCCACTTCCCTTCATCCCTCTCACCAGCCATCCAAGATCTCCAATTCTTATTTAGAAACAGAGTCATTTAAAAGAAAAGCAGTCACATAGTATCCTCCAAGGTACACTTTCAGCCCTTTCAGAACCACCTATTTTAGGTCAGACACTCACAGGTCTCCAGAGCTCTTTCCTTAGAGGTAGGAAGATGTTGATGAGTTCATTAACACTAAAGTATTAAGACTCCTTTTGTGGACCTTAACCAAGCAAAGAGGGGCTATGTCTCCTTACTCCCAGTCCATGCTCTTCCACTCACAGCATCTGTGGATTCTCAATGGAAAGCCTAACCAATCTCCCCAGCTCTGAGGGAAGCCTAAGTCCATATTCATCACCATGTGCAAGCCCATATTCACCACTATGTGCTGGACAGCTCCAATCAGAGACTCCCCAAGGTGCCTCAAACCCAACAGCCAGAAGTGACTTATCTCCTTCCATTACCTTTAAAGGCAGAATCAACTGAATCCCCAGATCTCGGCAGGTAGGCATTTCTCTTGTAATTCCATTTAGTCTGTTCCAGTTCTTAAACCTTGGGGCAAAGGCTTATACACACACACACCAAAAAAAAAAAAAAAAAAAACAGGAACAGTTGTTCCTTTGTATCCATAGAGGCCTGGTTCCAGGACCCACGAGGATGCCAAAATCTACACATGCTCAAGTACATTATATAAAATGGTGTAGTACTTGCCTATAACCTACACATATCCTCCCATATACTTTAAATCATCTCTAGATGACTTACAATACCTAATACTGGGAAAATACCATATAAATAATTGTTATACTATGTTGTTTATGAGTTAATTACAACAGGAAGTCTGTACATGTTCAGTAAAGATGCAATTTTTATTTGACCTGCAATTGGTTGAATTCATGGTTATGGGACTTGAAGATGCGGAAGGCTGGCTGCACTGTACTTATGAGACCAAAGAGATCTATAAAGGGAGATTATGGCTCTCTTGATTTTTGCTATCATCAAACTTCAGAAACTGACACAAGGTGATGTGACTCCTCTGAACCCATTTCTGTTTGCAGCATTTATCACTTGTAAATATGTTTTCCCCCCATTGTTGAATTCTTTTTTTTTTTTCCAGTACTGGGGATTGGACCTAATGGTATTTAACCAATAAGCCACATCCATAGTCCTTTCTATTTTGAGCCAGAGTCTCACTAAGTTGCTGCCCATTATTGTATTTTAAATCCAAGGAATCCCTCCCCCCAGTAACCTGTTCCTAGTCTTTGCTCATTTCTCTACAGGATGTGTCTTTTCTTACTGATTTATAGGTGCTCATATTAGTTTTCTGTTGCCCTGACAAAATACCTGAGATAATCAACTTAAAAGGAGAAAAGATTTATCTAGTCTCATAGCTTCAGAGATTCCAGTCCATGGTAGCTCCGTTGCCTTTAGACCTGTCATGGCACAGAACATCATAGCAGAAGTATATGATGGAGTAATCTGTTTACCTCATGGCAGCCAAGAAGCAAAGCGAGAAGGGGCTGGGGTCCCAATATCCCCTTTAAAGTCATGTCCCCAATGACCTAACATCCTTCAGTAAGGCCCCTCCTCCTAGAGGCTCCACCTCCTCCCAATAGCACCACAGACTGGTGACTACACCTTTAACACTTGAGCCTTTGAGAGTCATTTCAAATCCAAATTGTTTATTCTTATTCTCTTAATTTTTAATGTTGTCTGTAGCATCTTTCACTATACCAGAGGAGGAGGAGTTGTTATTGTTGTCAATGCTATCAAATCTATCCATCATTTTATTCTTCTTTTTCAGCCTTATAGAACAGTGGTCTGAACTAAATGAAATGGATTGAATTAAATCAATAAGCAAATCTGTGCTAATGGGAGACTTCTACACATGACTGGGGAAATTCTCATGTTTAGAGATGGAAGTTTGGGAAAAGGAAGAAGACCTTGCTAGTCCAACATCTAAGCCTGCTTTGTTTTGTTTTGTCTTGGATTTTAGTGATTCTGAGGCTCAAATCCAAGGCCTCACAGAGGGTAGGCACGTGCTCTACTAGTGAGCTAAAACACAGCCAGGAAAGCCTGCTTTAAGATTTTTCATTCTTTTGATCTTGGGCGATTGCTGTGTCTCTTTTTTTTCCCACAGCCTCAGCCTCCAGCAAAGGTGCAGAAAAGAAAGATGCCCAGGGTTTGATACAACTGTCTTTTCTTTCTGGACTACTTGCCTATGATTCACTCAACTACTAAAAAGCACACATGAAATCGTCAGATGGGATGGAAGCAGCACTGCATCCTCCAGGCCTCCCAGTATCTTGGAACTCCAAAGAGTTTAGTTCTCACTGCACAAATGTCACTCACTGGGATCTGAATTCTAAATATAGGCAATATTTTTGTTCTCATCTGGCCAGTCCTGTCCCTTAAACTGATGGGAAGCTCACAGAGGAGGATAAAATCCACCTTCTGTAGACATCCACAACCTGCTAAGTTTCAAATATTGCTTCAAGGGCATAGTGAGAATATGGGCTTCAGGGCTGCCCGAGAACACTTTCAATCCTGACTCTGCCACTCACTAGCTATTTATTTCCAAAGTGACCCAACTTTTCTCTACCTCAATTTCATCATCTATGAAGCCCAATCTTATAGAGTGCTGGTAGGAATAACTGAGTAAATATATATCTATTGCTTGACATTCCTGGCCAAGCAGAAACCCTTAAGACGTTGGGATATTCTGAACACACACTACTTTATTCTTATCTGAAGTGAAAACTTTTGGTGATGGTCCTGAAAGCTACTGTAAATTAAAGTCTTCCAGTCTAAAGAGAGCTATGATAGCTGAACCCCCCCACCCCCACCCCAGGGCTAATTTGGCCATTGTCCTTCTTATTGGAAGAGGCTGTTATCATAGATGCTATTTCCTGGAACTAATTTCAGCCAAACTGAATAAATAAATAAATAAATGGTGTTAGGTGTTAACCCAGGCTAAGACAGGAAGGCTGGCCAGACCATGGCCACCTGGGGGGCTGTGGGAAAGGGAGCGCTGGCTCAGTCAACAGCTGCAAGACAACATCCTCAGTTTGATACTAAAACATCCCTCATGTTCCCTGCCACATGCCTGGACATGGGTCCTTCTAAACCTTTGCAGTTGTTTCAGCCAATTCAGTACCTCAAGCTTCCCCGCTGGGCTCCCAGCCTCCAAGGTTGTGGGCAGAGAAAATCTGGACCAGATTTTACCAGAGCCTTTTTTCTCCCTCCCTGAGGCCAGAAGAGGGCTTTCCCTTGGTTTTATCCAATCCTTTTTTTTTTTTTTTTCTTCATTTAAAAGTTGATATTCAACTTAACACAGTGAAACCTCATCCCCAGAGGAATAGAAAAATAAGCCACCCAAATCCTATTCAATAGGGTAAATACTGGGATAAGATAAACATCTGAGCTGCCTTAAAAAGACCATTGTATTCAAGCAAACTGCCATTTCCTTACCTGGAGAAGGGCTCTAAATTCAGAAAACCTTAAGCTGAGGAGGGGTCCCAGCCTTGGTAAGAGAAGGCTGTCTCCATAGTCACCGTTTGCCCAGGGATGTGAGTGCCAGGTCACAACCAAGTGTTTTACCCACTGGTTTGCTCTTCGGGTTCAGCAGCCCTGCAGGGCTGGTGTCTTAACCCCAAAGCCTGGCTCTTTCTCCATTTTCACCAAGACTGTGTGGCCACCTCTCTTCCACAACCCAGCTGGACGACCGGGCTGTGTCAGACACCCTCACCATCTGGATTCAGTCCTCCAACTTGCAACACGGCCCTTGGCAAAAGGCTCCTCTCCTTTAGCTTCCTTCTCTCTGCCTCCATCTTTGAATTTGCTACCTCCTTCCTGGTATAGTGGATGGTCCACACTAACACTACCAGCTGCTTTGTTACTGTGTAACTTGCCACCTTGTATGTGTTGTATACAATTTAAATACTATAAATTTGCCAAAAGGTATTTTTATAGAGGCATGAGAGCTCCTGGAACCTTCCCAACTGACTGACTCTGAATCCTGTATTCTTCACCAAAACTGAGAACAGACAACAGATGGAAAGGACAGGAAAGCAGCCTTGACAAGGCAAAGTCGCATCTGGGACCCTTTGGCTGACATTTTCCCAATCGGGCCATTTCCTCCAGATTCTAGCTCCTGACTGAAGGAAGCACGTTGAAAGACTTGGACTTCACTAGAGCCACAGATCTCAGAAAGTTACAAAGAATTCCAGAAGTTTCCTTGAGGTAAAAAGAGCAAGGGAGAGCCATCTGTTAAAAAGAGAGAGAGCGAGAGCGAGAGAGAGAGAGAGAGAGAGAGAGAGAGAGAGAGAGAGAAGGTCTTCCAACTGACTCTACATAACAAGGTACTACACAGAACTGCCTGGTGTTAGCAGTCCTTACACAGAGCAGGGTCCCAAAGGGACCACTGGTGAGTGGAGCTTCTCTACATAAATTGACCTCAAGGCAGCTGAGGATGGATGGTGGTAGGGGAGGAGCTGAGGACCCATGGTTAGAGCACTGCTGGTGTTTTGTTTGGGGGCTGGGTGATGAACTTTGTTTGTTCTCCTGAAGTTTGTGTTTCCAGATGACTATCTCTAGAGCAGTCAAGCAAACGGCCAAACACATTAGGGCAAAAACAAACATTTACATAGGCAGGGAAGTCATTTCTCCCAAGTTCCCTCATTCACAGGACTCTATCCATTTAGGGATTAAAACAAGCTGCTTTTTTCTTTCTTTCTTTCTTTCTTTCTTGAGAAAAGTGGATTCTTTCCAGAATTCCCATACTCAAGAGTGAACTTCGATGACAGAATTCTTTCTTCTCTTTTCACAAATGAAAACCCAAATCCGATGAGCAATGTGCATTTTTACTGTCCCTAGCCTCATCAGGCTCCAGCAGATGAATGCCAACAATAAGCCTCTTCTTTCCCATTAGATCATGTCCTTGAATTCCACAAAGCTAGAGTGGGAGCCAACCATATATGATTTTTTGCTTGATTCTTTTCTTATATATATTTTTTAGTTGTCAATGGACCTTTATTTTACTTATTTATTTATATGTGGTGCTGAGATTCTAACCCAGTGCCTCACACATGCCAAGCATGCACTCTACCACTGAGCCACAACACCAGCCCCCATATATAATTTTTAAAATTTAATCTAGCTGGGTTCTAGCTACTCAATACCCTAGGAGATTATGTATTCCTTCTTTTTTTTTTTTTTTTAACCCTTATAGCCTCTGGAGCTCTAATATGACAGAAATGCAGACTGAAAAGTGTCTCAGGGGACACTGGTCCAGAGTTTTCAGACTGAATCATTTGAGGGTCAGGAAGTCCATAAAATGGGTTATAACCAGGATTTTAAAGGAAACAGACAACATGGAGAATTTCACTCAGTAATTTCACTTAGTATCGTTTCATAAAACTTTTGTTCCAGTAATGTATGTGGTCCTGAGAGTCACAATGTAAAACTATGGGCACTTTTTATTGTGAGTCCTAATCTGAAAAATGTTGACCAACTCCCTGACTTTACAGATAGGGCAAGTGAGATCCCAAGAGAGGCAATGACTTGCCTAGGGTTCTATTGCAGGACGGAGGGGATACTGCCCTTCTCCATCCCCTTCCCACCTGCAGACTCCCCTGGCTCCCTCCCACCAGTGAGCATCTCATGTCTGCCTGGTGTTAGCCATGTCAGCATTTAGTTTCCTTCAGACAGAAGACACCCCAGAAAGCCCAGTGATTTCAAGTCTTTTAGTCACATCTGTCAGGTGTCTAATATCCATCCAGTGACTCTTTGAGATAATTAGAGATAGGATCTGGGAGAAGAAGAGGTAAGGAAATGCCTAAGAAAAGAGAACTCCATGGAAAGGCAACCGTGTTTATAAGCCCCTGAACACTAATGGCAGTGATTCCAATGATGACTCACCTACCCTCTTGGTATGCCCTCCAGGGACTGGGCTGAACTCTGAATATGAAATGCCTCTGCACAAGAAGCCGGTAGGATGCTGTTATCCCAGGACCCATAGAGGTTTCATAACCAGTTCACTAAGCTATGGGACTTTGGGCCCCATGCTCTTAACCACTCCACCCAACTCCTACTTGTGAAAAAAAAAAAACCCTCACAGAATATTAGCTGTTGCAACAATGATTAGGTGCTTAATGAATTTGTTGAAAGACCGAATGAGTGGATAAGGCAGAATGGGCCCACTTAGGCTTGCTGAGAGGATGAAAGCTGAAACAGAACTGCCAGGGCAGAGCAGGCCCAGCCTGGAGAACAAGCCAGCACAAGAAAACATTCTTCAAAGGGGGGAGCAGATGCTCCTGGGGTACAAATAATCAAAGACATTCCCATCTCTCTCTCCTTCTAGCAGAGGCAGCAGCCACATCTCACTCAGTCTGTTCACCTGGGATATAGGTGTGTAGCCCAGTGAGGAAGTCTCACAGGGATATTCCCTAAACCAATGCCTTCCCAAAATTCCTACTTTAAAAAAAAAAAAAAAAAATTACCTAACATGAGGTTGAGCAGTGAAAGAGAAAATTAACTCAGCTTTTCATCAGCTTGGACTCCGGGGCTTGTCAAAGATAGAGTGTCTAGTTAAAAATACACAGCAAAAAACAAGAAAAAGAAAAGCCCATGTCTAGGAGAGAAGCTTTTCTTTCTGTTCTTCACTGTCAAGGAGGCAAAGCTGGTTTGGTTATTCTTGTTCACTCCTCTCAAGAAATTCTCAGTATGATTGGCAAGAAATCAGGAATAACAAGATAAAGTGGTGATGTAAATGCCAGTGGAAACAGTAGATCCTTTGTGCTGACCTTGTCTAAGAAGTCTCAAAGTGGGAAGAATAGCTGGGATTTGGGCTTTGATGCAGAACCCTTGCACATGAAACTTAACAGTATCCTTCCTATCGGAAATGCGCAAATACTTTCCCTACAGGTATTTACAATCTGTCTCAACATTTGGCTGACTCCTGGCAATTTTCTGCTTTCATTCACAGGAACAACTTAAAGAAAAACTCCAGTCTTTTAAGTAGCATACTGAATTAAAACAAAGGATAAATCACCAAACATTGGAGGATCTGGAATGCAATTATCATCCAAGGGAGGGGGATCATTATTCTTCACTTGTATAAAACACTGGCAAGATGTTGACAAGGACCCAGGAAGCTGGGAAAACTAGTCTAGGCAAAACCATATTTTAAATCATTTGAACATTCCCCTCTCTAAAACATCCATAGCTCCAGCATTCCATTGTCCCGTCTCTCTTCCAATTTAGAATCTCTTTTCAATCACAATAGACACAGTCCATTCTTGTGTCCAACTTAACCTCTTCAACTGCAGTTTAAGATGAATTACCTTATATTGGTGCTCAATGGAAAGAGAAATACTGTTCACTTGCATCCCAAGGTCCTGGGATCCTTGCCTGGAAGCTGTTATGACTCCTGTTTTACCTTGTGAATTTTATAGTCTATACCAATAGCCATGTCTGTTTTCACATGAAAGTACTTTTAAGCTATCATCGAGATAAATGGACACTCTAGGAAAATACACCACATTTATCCATTAGCTGAAAGTCTCCCCCAGCATGCTGGCTCCTGTCCCTTATTAGAAGCCCAGCTCTGGATGAAGTTTCTATCCATTACAATGCTCTTAGCTCTAAATAACAGGATCTTCAACTTAAAGTAGCCTAAAGAGTGAGGAAAATGTATTACTGCACATATATGATTCCAGAGGTGGACCGTACAAGGTTGCTTTCGTGCCTCAAAAATGGCAGCCAAGACCCCAGCTCTAGGAAGCTTTCCATTCTTCCAGCCTCTGTATGCTGGCTGATCCTGCGATTTGTCCTCACACAGACACAGATGGTGTCCTGGTTTAGGTGCTCTATATAAACACAATGACATCTGCTTGAAGAAAATGGATGCTTCTCTCAGAAGCCATGCTTTATCAGCAAAGAAAATCTTTCCTCAAATCCCCACAGGAAACCTTCCCTATTGGCCAGAATCGGACCCCACACCAGGGCTTCATTGCCAGAGAGACTAGAAGGTGGAAAATCTGGTATTTTCAGTCTCTCTAGTAGGAGGTGAACTCTGCCAGCAAGAGGTAGATGGGGAGGGGCCTCATTGCCCCTTACTCTGTAGGTAAACAGAAGGATCTTCCACAAAGCCCCTCATCCCACAGGCTCAGGTCCTTATGACAGCGAGGGTACTAGAGACAATCCCTCTGAATGAACAAGACTCAATGGATCTCAAGCCCTTGGAATGGTAGTTTCCTTATTTTCATAAAATTCACTCATACTCTTCCAATGGCTTCTTTTTTCTTTTCTTTTTTTTTCTCCTGTTCAAAGGTGGTTTAACAATTCCAAAACTGTTTCCCATCGGTTTTTAAAAGCTATTTGCAGAAAGTTTTATTGTACTACTTCTACTGTTAAAAATATCAAGCATTTCTAAATATATAGAAGAACTAGATATTCCACATAAGAACCTGTCCACTATGCACACAGCACAGGTAAATAAAATTTCACATGTAGCAAGGGTTATAATCCAAGGTATCTTCTCATTTTGTCCTTGAACTTTTCCCTCCTCACTTCTACTTGCAGATCAGTGGACAAGTATAGGCATATGTAACACTTAGAAATGGTTGAACAAATTCACATCCAAAAGTCATCTACAGAGGACAAGCTTTCCTATAAATTTCAACACAAGATGTACAAAATGTGCTAATTTTTCTAACTACTTGGTCATACACTGACAACCTCTTTAATATCTAGAGACTAGCCACTGCAAAATTGGGGCTCATTTGTCCATTACATACACTATATACAAAGCAAAACAAAATGCAGAAAACTGATGCCTGAAATGTCCAAGTATGAACACACTGACATTATTACCTTTTGCAATTGCTTCCCTCCCACCTCCTCCACATCACTGAACAAATACACATAGTATTATACTGCTCACAGAGGTGGTTTAAAAGTTCCATTCCCAAAAGACAATATTTCGTATGAATTTTAGCTAAAATATATTTACAAAGTGATATTTTACTACCTCTACATTTAACATACATAAGGCACTTCTAAACATCTAGACAGACTAGATGTTTCAAGTGAGGACTCAATTTGTCTACTATGTAAATGACAGTCTTGAATAAACTGCACACATGTAACAATAATTCTAATATGAAAAATGTCTTCTGGCCCTTCACCAACCCAATGGGCTACAATGCTCAAATTTTCAGAAGACAATCCTTCCTAGGAATTTTAACATAAAACATACAAAATTTGTTTATTAATTCTACTTTTATCATACAGTGGCAACCTCTTTAACATCTAGAAAGACTAGATGTAGATTACGACTCATTTGTCCTTTATATATACTGTGGGCACAGCAAAATGAAACAAACCCAGAGACAGAAGGATTTTGTTTCACTCTTGCCTCGTCGTTAGCACATTGGCATGGTGCTCCCAAGGAGCAACACACAATACTACTCCACAGGGGCTTTGACTATTTCCCCCACACTCCCAAAAAAATTTCATAAGAATTTTAACAAAAAGCAATTTACAAAATATGTTATATTTTATCACTTCTACTTTTAACATATATCAGGCACTTTAGAACATCTAGAAAGTCTAGATATTAAAAAAAAAAAGTACTTAGCATTTTCAACTATATACAGTAATGAGGAATAAAAGGCACACACAAAACAATGGTTATTATACGAAAAATATCTTTTACATAAAACTGGTCTAGCACAGGACCTTTTTTTTCTCACAGTCAGTCTTTTCCACGTCCTCTAACCCGCAGAACATTGTGGACAAGTGTCTATCCTAGAGGTGGTCTAACAAATCCATTTTAAAGTAACTTTCAGAAGACTTTTCTGATTTTAAAAAAAAAAAAAAAAATGGGCATTTACAGGAAGCTATTTTCTAACTCTTTCATACCTCAAGCAACCTCTTTACATCTAGAATGTCCAGATACAGCACAAGTTTTGAAATGTTGGGGGGCAAGTTGAGAGCAGCTTTAATCATATTACATACACAGACCTACAAACAGCCAGTAAATCTTCCCAAAGGGTGGTGGCCATTTCCAATTGGTGAAATAAGGTGTAACTCCACCTTTTCCCATTTTGGTAGAATGAACAACAACCACCGAGGCCTCTAACCAGTCACCTGGGGCTGTGCTCACCTCCCAGGACGGTTAAGGCCTTTGTTAGCGTTGGAACGAGGTGCGCTCTGGCTGGAAGCAAGGTCTGGTGGAGACATGCTCTCGCTGTCCGAGGTGCCGGTCTCCTGGGACCACGTGAGGTCTCTATGGAGTGGTCAACGAGGGCCCTAGTTTGCACGACTCCGCTGTCTAACGCGTGGCCAAGCTTTCGGGCGTCCACTCACCTTCTTGGGCCTTCGAAGCCCTCGCTGGCCTCCGCAGCATTGGGGCTGCCGCCAGTCTTCTCACCACGCCAGGCTCGAAGCCACCCAAAAGCACCACGTCCTCAGTGGCAGCTTCGGCTGGGACAGACAGAATTGGGCCAGGAGACCCAGCAGGCCGCAGGCTCCGGGGTCCAACAGGTGGTCGCCGCCATAAGGTCATCCAGCGAGGGGGTCACCAGTCCTTCACAGGTCATCCATAGGCTCACCAGTCCTTCACAGCCTGGGTCAGCTAGTGGGCAGTAGCATCGGGAGCTCTGGGGGTCTGCAGGGCAGAGGCCAGGGCCTGTGCCCGGACCCCCAGCTCACCCACCTGCCCAGGGCTGGAGGGCCCCAGAGGGCCATGGGGAGCAAGTTCTCACCACACTCTGAGGAACTCTCTTTTTTCCTTTTTAAAAAATAATTTTTATTGTGGATATCTGAGGTTTATAGCATGATGTTATTGGATACATATGGATAGTAAACTGGTTACCATAGTGAAGCAAACTAACATCTATCATCACACAGCCTTACTTTTTCCACTTAACAAAAATCTCTAAAACAAGTCAACTTAGTAACTACAGTCTTCCTTTTAGAAAGTAGCTCTCCAGACACCTTACTCCTACATATCTGCTACTTTGTATCCTCTGACCTGCATCTCCCCATCCCTGCCCCCTACCCTTCTGTCCTTTCTGACACTTCCCTCTCCTTGTTACTTCTCTACCAGGCCCTAAGGCCATGAGGCCCTCCTGGGACATCTAGAGTCCCCTCTTCTGCCATAGGATCAGGGACCTCCCTCATTGATACAGCCTTTACTCCAAATCAAGTTCACAAATTCAAATGGCTCCATGTATACCTAGAAATATTTTCCTTCAGAAAGACGGTAGAATGAATCGGACATAACTTTCCTATATTTATTTATGAATAATTGGCCCATGAAACTCCACCATCATATACAAACAAAAACCACAAGAATGGGTTATACCTCTATATATGCATAATGTCAAAATATACTCTACTGTCATGTATATCTAAAAAGAACAAATTAAATTTTAAAAAGAAATATTTTCCTGCCACAGAGAAGTCAAAAGACAGCAAAGATAACTAGCAAATGACACTTAACATCAAGGCTGGGAGTAACAGGGAAGGGTAGGGAATGTGGCAAACTGAAAAATCCTATTCCCTTCTAAAAAGGACAGTGAAGTTGCCATGTAAGAATATAGACACGGGGCTGCCAGATATTTCTATTCTTCTAAAGAAGTCAGAAACCAGGATTTTTTTTTTCCATTGAAATTTCACGTATTGGTTCAGTTTTTAAAAAATAATAATAATGTTCAAGCCAAACACAAAATGCACATATTTCTGTGCTCAAGATATTGCTCTCCATGCCCCACCATCACCATCAAAGCATATCCCTCTCCCTGGTGGATTTCGAAGTCTAGCAAGGTCCTTCCTTTACATCATGGTTTTTCTTGGCTACTGACCCTCCTAATGACAATGTTCTTCATCCTTAGACAACTTCAGCCCATATTATTTCTGGCCACCTAGGGATTCTCAAGACTTCAGCATTCCTTTTGACAACACACCAGCCCTCTTGACCTACAGCCCCTGGATCAGGACCTCATTTCCCATTAGTGTTTCTGGGCTGCTGCCCTGCTAAGCACCCAGCTGAGGCCTCTCCTCCTAATAGTATCCTTCCACTCCCCCATCATGGTGTCAGCTTTTAATCACCAAGACCTCTCTGCATTTGACCCTGTCGCCTTCACCTTGCACAGCTGCTGGCAATATAGATAATAAGAGCAACCTATTCTCTCAGTCCTATAACCATTCACCAGATCTGAAGGCCAGAGCCCCATCCTAAATCCCCTAGTTTGGCTCTGTGTTCTCTGGTCCTGATCCTGGGCTATGGACATTGTTGGACATCAGTGGATGCTGGATTTAATTCACTCTTAATTCATGCCATTTCATTTCCACTGAACCCTGTGGCATCTTTCTACTAACCTCGCACACTGCTCCTCTAAACACGGGTCCCCAGGCCACTCAGAGTCACCCACTGTTAACAAATGATGAGGAAGAAGATGAGAATGATATGCAGAGGGGTCATCTATTGAGAGCCTGCCTATGCTAGACACTCTGCAATACTCATTTAATCAGCTTTTTAAATTAGATATCATCACCCCCATTTATAGACGTGGAAACTGACCATAACTGGAATTATATTAATTGCTCAGGATCAAATGGCTAGAGTCTGAAAAATGACACTCTCTATGTCTATTGGCTCCAAAACCCCACCTAGCATCTAGCCTGCTGAGCTGGTTTGACCAGTCCCCTCCACAGGCCCATGGATTCACTCCCTCTCTCTGTTCCCTTATTCTTTCTCCCTTTCCCTGTACTGCAGAAGACAAGTGCTTCTTCTTCCTTTGGGGGGCTGAAAGCCCCACAATGCCCTCGTTGCCTCCACTGTGTCCCCTCCACCTTCTCATGGGTCTTGATTCTTCAGTATTTCCTCTCAATTTCCTGAGTCCCTGCACAGATTGCTTCCCCTCCATCCACAGCTGAGAAGGAGGTCCCTGTGCTGGAAACATCCTTCATGTATCTCCTCTCTGCTACCCATTATGTTTCCCCTTTTTGTTATTAGCAGTCTAGGTAGTCCCTAAACTAATTCAAGCAAGAGTGTTAATGGATGATATCCCTTCTAAAGACTGTATTTGTTTTATTCATGGAAATCTTTGGAACTTTCCACAGAAATTGTAAGTTTAGAAGAAAGAAAGTTGAAGGACATGAATTTGAGTTGACGGATGATAGATTAAATGGCCAGAGCCTTTTTACTTCTCACATTATGGAGAGAAGGGATTCCCCAGCTGGGTCTTGCACAAAGGACTCGCCCGGTCCCTCCCAGACATGCTGCAGATTTTCATCTCTATAACAACCTATTTGAGGTAGGTATGATAGATTTGCTTTTTAATTTGGAAGCTAAAGTTCAGAAGGGATAAGAAACTTACCCAGACCCACAGAGTTAAGTAGTAAAATGAACTGGGATTGAAACCCAGGCCACCTGACCTCATAGTCTCTGATATTTCCATAAAATGGAACATCTTTATTGAGAAGATTGAGGTCCTATAATTGCAAGCACTAAACCAGACTCACAAAACAGAGTACTAAAGTCGCTTCTGAGTTCTAAAAGTGACTCCTAGCTTCCCTCCCTCCCAGACTACCCTCCAAAGACAAATGACTCCCATTTGAGGACACTGCTGGAACTTGTCTTCTCCTTTGATTTCCATCTTCACCTTCCAGATGTAAACCCTTCCAGGTGGTATTTGGTTCTTTAACTGAAGCTGGTCAGGTCCATGGGCAGGGGCCCAAGATGACATGGCTGATTCAACTTGAGAGAACAGGAAAGGCTTATAGGTTGTGCAGGGTATGAAGGCCCTTACAAAATGTGCGTCTGGTATTATTTGTACACATTTTAACTTGGGCCTAGCTTGCTTGCTTTTTTATTTATTTAGGTACTAGGGAATGGACCCAGGTGCTTTATCACTGAGGTACACCCCTAGCCCCCCCCCTTTTTTTTTTTTTTTTGAGAGAGACAGAGAGAGAGAGAGAGAGAGAGAGAGGATCTCAAGTTGCCAAGGCTGGCCTCAAACTTGACAGCCTCCTCCCTTGGCCTTCCAAGTTGCTGGGATTTCAAAGGTTTTTTTTGTTTGTTTGTTGGTTGGTTGGTTTGGTTTGGTTTGGTTTTGGGGTTTCTTAAGTTTGGGAGTTTTTTTGGTACCAAGGATTGAACTCGGGGACACTCAACCACTGAGCCACATCCCCAGCCCTATTTTGTATTTTATTTAGAGACAGGGTGTCACTGAGTTGCTTAGTGCCTCGCTTTTGCTGAAGCTGGCTTTGAACTCTGCATCTCCTGCCTTAGCCTCCCTAGTATGTGCCTGGCTCAGTGTAGCTTCTTACAGTCCTATTGCCAAAGGATTGACATGTACCCTCAGGGGACATTTAGCCCATGCAGATTAAAGTTAGGGCAGTGGGGGTAGTCTGGAATCCTCTGAGGGAGATTTTTTTTTTTTTTTTTAAATGCCCAGGTAGCAATTCAGCAAAACCTGCTTGCACACAGCCTGAAAAACAGAAAGTCAAAATGTTCTTCACATCAGTACATGTGTTTTTATACTAAAAGCAGAAGCAGATCAGAGGAGACATTGGAGCAATGCTCCTATCGCAAGTCCTTACAGATAACATCTTCAGATAACACTGAGGCAAGCAACCCAGGACGAAGTCACAGAATTAATTGTTGCTGGGAAGCCGCGGGCTATTAAAAAGAAGAAGAAAGAAAAGTCTCAACTGTACCAGCAAACTTTCAAGCCTGGCCTGCTGCAGGGACTTCCAGCTCAGCCCCAGATTCTTTGTGTGAAGCTCATTGTTAAACAGGGCAGCTTCTCAGCAGAGGGAATCACTGTCGGAATTCCAGCTCCTATTCAAAGGGTTATCAGCAGCTATTGTTTTGATGTTTCTCAATTTGCAGTGTTCACCGAGGAAACGGTTCACTCCTTTGTGGCTCCAATTCTTTAAAACAAATCGGCCCTTTTCCCTGGTTCCGGAATAATTTGCCATTTATGAAATGCCCTCTCTTCAAACTGTCTGTGCAAATCCCAAGTTATGCATTTGAAGTTCATGACCCCTTTTTCCTCTTTATGTTCCCAGCCCTCCCTCTCCCTCAATTTGCTGAGCTACAGGGCAGGAAACACCCCTGTGAATCGCGCTGTAGGAACATCCAGGCTTCCCCATCTTCCTTCTCCCAAACAAATGGGTCTAACTGTTAGAACAAATAACCCAAAGCCCCTCCACTCCACTCCCACCCCTGAGCACACAGCCCAGTTCTTCTCCATTCCCTTATTAAGGAAACAATGAAGTGAACACTCCAGGATATGCTGGTGCGGACAGTGAACACTAGCAATAAATTACTTCCTCACTTGCTGACTTTTATGGGTCAGGGAAACCATATGGCCCATGCAGCTGACTCCAGGTCAAATCCAGCAAACTCCATGCTCCTGCATTTTATCCTGGTTGTGTTAAAAGGCTGCAGGGTGCACAATACTGACATTTTCCACCACCCATCTACCCCAAATGCATGCAATTCACTCTCAAGTCTCAGCTGCCTTCCTTCCTCATTTTGTTGCCACCCCTCCTGGGTCTATTGACTCTTGGTTTGTCCTATCTGGTCCTTCCTCTGCCAGACTCATTCCTGTACAGCCTGGAGTGGAGAAGGTTCTCTTGGGATTTGTCTCACCCTGACTGATAGACATCTCCATAGCTTTATCTTGCCCTTTCTTAATCTCAGCAACAGTAATTACATAACTTATGTTGCCTCTTTTTGCAAATTTACCCAATTTGGCAAGAACTGCCTGACCTGGGTCCTTTTGCCCCCTGGTCCCACTTCTGCACTGTAGAGGCCACCTATTTGTGACACAGTAATGATTAGAGTATTGCTCCTCAGTCTGCTGCTGTACAGGGTGCTTTGAAAAGGAACTTCTCACACTGGGAGCACAGGGTCCCAGTGGGCAGTAGCCAGGCAGCTGGCCCCAGAGCATGTGAAATTGCAGAATAAACCAGCCATTTCCTAAGGGGTGGCAGGTGGGGAGAAGAGGACTGGAAACAATTTAACTGTAGTTAATTTAAAACATCCTCACATTAAAATAGGCCTGAATTTACCATAGACAGGAATGCAAAAAAAAAAAAAAAAAAACTATAAGTTTACACAAATTGATTTTTCATTTGCAGGAGGCCACTTTGGGTCATTACCTCCCTCCAGTTCTCACCATCAAGATAATTTTCTCTCTTCTGTTCCCAGAAATATTTTGGCAAAAAGTATGAGTACTGGGCTGGTGGTGATGTTGATGCTAGTCATAAAAATAATGATAGTTATTACTATTTCCTCTGAGATTATTTTTCTCAAGCAATGGTATCATGGGTGGATTGATGACAGTAACTATACTGGCCCTCTACCTTCTCCAGGAAAGCATGATTACTCCACGATTTATAGAGGGGTCAACAGATTCAGAGAAGTTAAGTAATTTGCCAAAGTAAGTGGAAGTAGCAGAATGTGAATCAGTTATATCTAACCCCCCAAAAACTACTTATTCTCAGTAGGAAAAAATAGCCAAACTTAAAAAAAAAATAAAAGCACCCTTGAACACCCCAAAATTTAAAACAACAGTCTACTATTTACTGGGTACCTTTGATTGCTAGGCATTATTCTGTGTACTTTATATTTCTCATATAGTCACAACCACCTTGGGAAGTAGGTACAGGTTGAGCATTTTTAATCCAAAAATCAAAATCCCAAATATTCCAAAATATGAAAACTTTTGACAACATGATGCCACAGTGGAAAATTCCATACCTGATCATACATAATAGGTTTCAGTCAAAACACAGGTGCACTAAAAATATTCTATAAGATTCCCTTCAGGCAATGCATGTAAGGTTCTTATGAGGCATAAGGAACTTTCTGTTCAGATGGATCCTAACTCCAAGATATCCAATTCTATATATGTAAATATTCCAATTTTTTTAAATTCAAAATCTGAAATGCTTCTGGTAACAAGCATTTCAGTTAAGGAATATTCAAACTAGTATTAGACTCAGATGGGGAAACTGAGGCAGAGAATTATATTTCATGAGGAAAAAAATCATATGTCTTGTTCATTATGTTATCATAGCATTACACTGGCAATACTTCAGTGAACTATTTGAATGTTCTAATTATCTAATGTTTAATTTAACATTAATAAGGCCAATACAGAATAAGTCAACCATATTATCTGTCTTGTTCATAATTTGTTCTCTAGTATCTAGCATGGTTTTTGACACATAGTTTACATTAGTTGAATAAAAAACTAATCTTATATTCATACAACATTCAATTTACTATTAATTTGTTTAATATGTGATATTAATCTATCGAGTATTAGATATATATATATAAACTAATATATTAATCAGGACTCTTTGGGTTGAAAATTATGGAAAGTGAGCTTTTAAACTAGCTTAAGATAAAAGAAAAAGAAGGATGAAGGAAGAAGTTGATACATGTAACTCAAATTTCACAAACATATGAAAAAATGTTCAACATCTCTAGCAATTAGAGAAATGCAAATAAAAACTACTCTAGTGAGATTTCATCTCACTAGAAAATTACTCTAGTGAGATTTCATCTCACTCCAGTCAGAATGGAAGCTAGCAAGAATACAAACAACAATAAGTGTTGGCGAGGATGTGAAGGAAAAGGTACACTCATACATTGCTGGTGGGACTGCAAATTGGTGCAGCTAATCTGGAAAGCAGTATGGAGATTCCTTGGAAAACTTGGAATGGATCCACCATTTGACCCAACTATTCCATTCCTCAGTTTATACCCAAAGGACTTAAAAACAGCATACTACAGGGACACAGTCATATTGATGTTTATAGCAGCACAATTCACAATAGCTAAGTTATGGAACCAACCTAGATGCCCTTCAGTAGATGAACGGATAGGAAAACTTTGGTATATATATATATATATATGTATATATATATATATATATATATATATATATATATATATATATATATATATATATATACAATGGAATATTTCTCAGCATTAAAAGGGAATAAAATCATGACATTTGCAAGTAAACGGATGAAGTTGAAGAATATAATGCTAAGCAAAGCAAGCCAATCCCCAAAACCAAAGGCCTAATGTCTTCTTTGATACAAGGATGCTGACTCATAATAGCAATATCGGGGGAGATGGAGGAAGAGAAACTTTGGATAGGGCAAAGGGGAGGGAGGGGAAAGGAGCAGGTAAGGGGCTAGGAATGATGGTGGAATGAGTTAGACATCATTATCCTATTTTCACACGAATGTTGTGAAAATACTTGTGTACAGTCAGTGACTTGAAAAATTGTATTCTTTATGTATAATATGAAATGAATTGCATTCTGCCATCCATCATGTATAACAATTTAAATATTAATTGTGTTAGAATAAATAATTTAATTTTGATTAAAAAAGGACTGTATCCAGGGGCTCAGCCAATAGCATCAAGCCCATTTAAATGCATTTATTAGTTCAATTTTATTTTCATAGGCTCTTGGTAACAATAAGATGCTCCAGGTGGCTGGGCGCGGTGGTGCCTATAATCCCAGCGGCTTGGGAGGCTGAGGCAGGAGGATCGCAAGTTCAAAGCCAGCCTCAGCAAAAGCAAGGTGGTAAGCAACTCAGTGAGATCCTGTCTCTAAATAAAATACAAAATAAGGCTGGGGATGTGGCTCAGTGGTTGAATGCCCCCGAGTTCAACCCCAGTACCAAAAAAAAAAAAAAGATGCTCTAAATTGTATCATCCTTACAGCCTATATATAGAAAGAGTGATCAGTCTGTTTATTTCTAACACAAGTCCTAGGAAGAACTAGATTGTACCAGCTAAGGTCACATACCCATCCCTTAACTAATCACTGAGGCTAGAGGAACATTTATTCTGATTAGATGCGCTCCTCTGAGAGAGAGAGAGAGAGAGAGAGAGAGATAAGTCAATCAAGTTTAGTTTTCTAAACTACACTGAGTGGGTTTTCCCTAAAAAGGAAAGTGGGCAAGGAAAGCCATGTTAGGCCAAAGCTTAGACTGCCACCATTTACTTGGCAAGAGAAGGCTCAATTCCCCCTTGTGTCTTCTGAGGCCCCAGTGGTGAGCCTCCAGAGCTGCAGATTCCTTCCCATTAGCCTTTTCCTCTTTCAGCAGGTATCTGGGCTGGCTGGGGATGCAACCATGAATAGTAAACACCTTCCAAGTCACCCTTTCTCACCACCTCCAGCCCTAGACCCAACCCCACAGACCCCTAAATGAAGCTCTTCCTTGGGTGTGCAATGTTGGTACCTAATGCAATTGTGCAGGACAGGGATTGGAAGCCACCCTTCCTGCCTGGGACCAGGCCCTTCCAACTCATGGACTCACCTGTCCCATTCACATTTGTGTTCAATTTCCCCAGTTCTCGTTCTGGATATATGTTATTGTCTACTCCAATGCCATTTTTCAGCCCACTATAATGGGCCTTCCCCTATTGCATGCTTAATATAAATCTAAGTGTGTTAGAGCATCAATCATGGTCCTGAAATGGGGATGAGAGATGGCTTCAATTCTCACTCATCATCACAAAATCAGTAATGCGTGTAGAGAAGGCAGATCCATTGATGAGAGGCTATGATCTGTAACAGACTAAATGATACATTCCCAAGTGCTCCTGCACGGCTGCCAGGGAGGGGAGCAGAGCCAGTGGAGGCCAGTTCAGCCTGAATCCTCTCCCTCAGGCCTAGATTCCAACACCCGCAAAAACACTTGGTACCTCAATTGCAGAACTTTTTTTGTTGGTGGAGGGTACCAGGGATTGAACTCAGGGGCATTCAATCACTGAGCCACATCCCCAGCCCTATTTTTTTGTATTTTATTTAGAATCACTGAATTGCTTAGCACCTCGCTTTTGCTGAGGTTAGCTTTGAACTTGCAATCCTCCTGCCTCAGCCTCCTGAGCCACTGCGATTACAGGCATGTGCCACCATGCTTGGCTGCAGAAATTTTAAATTGGACAAGGTCTTAATTTTACATGCAGTGATGCAAGAACCTTCAAAACGACTTCCAAATCTCTGATGCAATCTCTGATAAAGAGCCTGGTAAATTGTTCATCAAGGTTTACCATCTCAGCCCAGAGTTCAGAAGGATGGTACAGAACAGCTTATCCTGTTTTGTTGGGCTCTGGTGGTGCTTACAAATAAGGAAATTTCACGTTTTAAAAATCTAGAGTTCTACCTACCTTAAAATGCAAATGTTCTGATAAACTAGCCCACAGTTCAACACGGTTGCCATTGGCTGTGGCTGAAGCAAAGCTGCTCCTTGAGGCAGGTATAAACTGACTAGTCGTCCACAGCTCCCACCATTCCCTGTTGTCTTCCATTGAGACTGCTCACTGCCCTTCATCACCATTTGCATTTGCAGCTCCTGGCTTCCCAGGTCTTTCATTTCAGAGGAGTGAAAGGAAACCCAAAGGGTTAGAATTACTTGCTCAATTCAAACTAAAAGCCTATCTGCTGATTTTTGTTTCTGTTTTACATAATATGCTGACATTTCTTCCTTAAAAAAAAAAATTCCCATGCAGTAGACCTTTTTTTGGGAGGGACGGGATTGGGGAAGCAAGGTATATGGTTTTAGGAATTTTAACACATTGAAAATTTTAGGAAATCCCCACCACAATCAAGGAACAGTTCCATCATCCAAAAAAAATTCTCTTGAGCTGCCCCTTTTTAGTCACTCCCTCCTGCCCCAATCCCCGGCAATCGCTGATCTATCCTCTAACATAATAAATTTGTCTTTTAAGCCTTTTGTGAAAAAAAAATGGAGTAATATAATATGTAACTTGTGAAAGGGGACTTCTTTCATTTGGTATGATACTCTGAGATTCATTCGAAGTGTTGGGTGTATAACAGGTCATTTCTATTTGTTACCAAATATTGCTCCTCTGTATCATTGCACCATAATTTACAGCATGAAGTTCTTAATTTGAAGTTCAGAGGGATTTTTTTTTTCAAGAGGTGGAATAATGCAATATTAGAACTGGCTCAAATTGGCTTATGAGAGTTGATTGTCAACTTTTCAGAAATTGTGCCATTTGGTTATTAAACATAATCATTACAAATTTAAATGAGGAGAGTAAATACTCAAAAGTTATCACTTACTGCATTTTCCTTTTTGGGCAGAAATACGATACAATGATGCACAAGGACACATCTCCCACTTTCACGTTTGGTAACTTCATGTTGGTGTCATTAAATTTGTTAGGATGCATCTTTTACTTGGCTTTTTTTTTTGCTGCTGGGATCAAAGAGCCTGACAAGAGCAATTTTAGAGGAAGAAAGAAAAGTCTATTTGGGGGCTCACAGTTTCAGAGGTCTCAGAACATAAAAGGCCTACTTCATTCCTCAGGGCCTGAGAAGAAGCAGGACATCATGATGGAGGAAACTGAGTCGGGCACGGCCACCAAAAAGCAGGGAGAGAAAGAAAAAGAGAGAGGTGGGAGGTGGAAGGAAGAGAGAGATTCCCACTCTACTGAGACAAAACATACACCTCAAAGTCATGCCACCCAATGACTCATCTCCTCCAGCCACACCCTACCTGCTTACAGTTACCACCCAGTTAATCCCTATTAGGGGATTAACACACTGATTGGGTTAAGGTTATCAAAACCCAATCATTTCACCTCTAAACCTTCTTGCATTGTCTGACACATAAGCTTTTGGGAGACAGCTAATATTGAAAACCATAGCAGCACCGAAATCTGCAAATGCTACAGGCCCCTCCCTCTGCCTGCCTTCATTCCTACCTTCCTTTATTTTTCCCTCTTTCTTCCCTTCCTTCCAATTGAGAACCAATTATCAAACATATACTAACACACCATAGGATGGGAGAAGTTAGGTCCCACATACCTTCCTCAGAAGAGTCCCCCACCGTTGTCCTTGTTTGCCCTTTGCATCTCCAACCCTGGTGTGGCTTGTGGGTTCATGCAGGTCAAAGCATGTCCCCTTGTTGGGGAGCGTCTTTGTTCATTTTCTGCTGCTGTAATAGAATATCTGAGAATGGATAGTTTATGGAGGACAGATTTGTTTGTCTCACAGTTCTGATGGCTGAGAAGCCCAAGTGCATGGTCCTGGCATCTAGCTGGGGCCACCATGGCAGAAGGTAGAAGGGGCAAGAGAGGGCGGAAGCAGAAGCACAAGTGAGGACCAAACTCTCTGTGACAATTAAGCGGCTCCTGCAATTATGACAATAATTCATTTAGAAGGGAAGAACCCTCAGGACCTACTCACCTCTTCAAGGTCCTGGGCCCAACACAATTGCCCTGGAGATGAAGTTTTCAGCACAGAACTTGGGGGACATATTCAAACCATAGCAGAGGGAAGGTGGGGGCTAGATATGGCAAAACTGACACGCTACAGTTGGCCTGAAAGCTGCCAAAGGCAGTGTGGTGCAGTATGCAGCAACCTGAGTTGGAGCAAACGGGCCAGGGTTTGCTCTGCCTTCTCTACAGAAAGTCTTTCCTCCTAAGAACATGGAGTATGATTCTATTTCTACCTCTACACCTTTTCTCACAGCATGAACCCCACCTGGGAAGTCCTTCTACCCAAATCC
Source organism: Callospermophilus lateralis (assembly GCF_048772815.1). Taxonomy (NCBI): domain Eukaryota; kingdom Metazoa; phylum Chordata; class Mammalia; order Rodentia; family Sciuridae; genus Callospermophilus; species Callospermophilus lateralis. The sequence goes on from NC_135313.1 coordinate 90,645,880, forward strand.
ACCCCTCAGTCAACTCCTCCCTGCCCTGGATTTAACTGGTCCTTTAAAGGAGGGAACTGGGTATTTGGTGGTCAACAGAAGCCAAGTTCAAAGGCACACTTCTGGGGGTCTCCAGGTGGATGAAGCAGATGAGAGGGATGAGCCAGGAGACTCTGGAACCCCCCTAATTCAGCTGAAGCCACTTCCCTTTAATGATTTTTAGATGAAGAAATAAGGTTTTCTTTGAAAAAAAGGGTTTCTGCTGCTAAATAAAAACTTTTGAGCATCAGTGAATAATCCTGAAGAATCTATTATCTGAACCACAGCAAAAACTTCTTCATTTTGTCTCCTACCTTCCGCTCTTGCCTGTCCCTTCCTCTCTTCTCTCTCTTCCTCTCTACTGTCCCACACACAGCAATCATAGTGTTAAAATGCAAATAAGATTGTGCCATTTTCTCCTCCAAACTCCCCAACAACTTCCTGTAGTCATCAGAATAAAATCTGAAGTCTAACATGTCCAGTAAGGTTCTGCAGGGTGTGGCCCCCAGCCCCTTTCTGACTTCATCTCCTCTCACCCACAGAGGTCTATTTATCACACATCTTTCTGGAATCTTCTTCCTTTGAGTATCCATATCCTTTGCTCTTTCAAAGATCTGGCCAAATGTCATTGTGTGAGCAAAGTCTTCCCAAATCCTCCTATCGAAACTAGTACCCATCATTATAACCCTCTCTCCCTGCCTTAGTCTAGAAAGTGTGTGTTTCATAATTTAAAAAGTAAGCCATGTTAATTTTAGGAAATGTAGAAAATATGAAAATAAAAATAATTAATTGCCATAAATGCAAAGATGAACAAACGATCTTTCACTATTTTTTCAAGTGCTTTTGTTTCTTTTCTTTTGGTCTTATTCTTTTTCAATGTTAATCATGCACAGAGTTTAAACAATCAACTAGATTTACAGATTTTATTATGAGAAGCAGCAATTTGATTTTGGTTCTTTTTTCCTTCTACCTCCACCACAGTTACACATTTCCTATCCCTCTGTCCTCCTAATATACAATATATGTGTATTTTGAATAAGTCAACGTTCAGTGTTAAATAATTGTGATTATGAATACACAATGAACCATATGGTTTTTCATTATTACTTTTCCTTTCCAATTATTTATGTTTTGCCTAGAATTACTCATTTTATTATATCCTATTTGCTCAGAGTTCTGTGTTCCATATCAGTAATGAAACCCAAATTACACCAGTTGCCCAAATCCTCTCAACAGAATCCAGACATATGTGTCATGTTGTTTTAATTTCTTGGAGCATTTTCCTACCTGTGCTTTGTGACATGGTCCATCTAGAATGATTGGCCTACGTATCTGGTACATTGCAGCATCCCAGAATTACCTGAAGTTCTCAGAAAACAGTATTCATGTTCCCCTTGGTTTACTCCAAGCCCAGGCTCCAAGAGCATTCTGAGAAAGGCTGCCTAGAAGACATATTTTTGAGACATTTCACATCTGCAAATGCTTTCCTTATGTGCTTACAGCTCATTGATAATTTGGCTGGAAGTAGAATCTTAGGTCTGAAATCATTTTCCTTCAGAATTTTGAAGGCACAGTTCCATTGTGTTTCAGCTCCCAAAGTTTCTAATGAGAACCGAAACCACTATAATTAATGGTCCTTTGTAAGTGGCATGTTTTTGCTCTCTGCAGGACTTTAAGCTCTCTCTTTGGCTCGATGTTCTGAAAGTTCATGGTGGTGTGAATGTGGGACTATTCTCATCTATTGTGCAATTGTGATGGGCACATGGTGGCCTTTTCAGTCTGGAAACTCAAATTTTTCAATTCTGGGAATTTTCTTGAATTCTTTCTTTGACAATCCCTTCCTCTTTGTTTTCTCTTTTCTTTCTTTCTGAAATCTGAATTATTGAGACCTCCCAGGCTGCTGCTTTAATTGTCTCATCTTTTCTCGCAGATCTATCCATCTGTCTTCTTAATTCTACTTTGAGGGAGGTTTCTTCAACTTTTCAGTTCTTCTACTGACTTTTTCATTTTTGCTATCATATTTTTAATTTCCAACAGCTTTTTTTGTTCTCTGAGTATTAACTTTTTTTAGCATCCTATTCTCATGTCATAATTGCAATATCTTCTTCTCTTTTGTCTGAATATTCTTTCTCCTATACATTTTCTTCTCCCTGTGTAATGTTTCTTCCAAGTTGCTCTTTTTCTGTTTACGTGGTTTTTGTTTGGTCTTTCCTGTTAGAAACTTTCTGCAGATGTCTGATAGTCCTTGGACATCCGTTCACCTGAAGAAGGGGGAACAAAATGCTGATCATTAGCTCTGAATGCACAGGTGGGACTCGTTGACTGGAGAGTTTCACTAGGTGGTGTAATTGCTTTGTACCGATTGGTTGGAAAACCCCAAATATCAGTATCTTTAGGTCTTTCTCTGTTGAGACTGTCAGACTTTCCAGAGCAGACTTCTCCAATCTTCTGCCAGAAGGCCTAGCCTTGGCTGCCATCTTTGTTGGCAGCATTAAGTGAACATAAACTCACTTAATCCCCCTTTTGAATCCAGTCCTCCATCCTCAGCTTGGCCAAGTGTCATTTTCAGAAAATAAAGCTCCAGTCTTCTTCAGGATGTCTAGCTCTTCTTTGTGGAGAAGAGAAGGTCTGCAGAGACAATTGCTTCTTCAATAAATTTTCAGTTGACTGTCTTTATTTATCTTCTGTTTCCTGCATATACACACCCACACACACACACACACACACACACACACACGCCATTCCAGATTCACTTGACCCCACCAATTCCTGTACTTTGGAAGGTGATTACCATAACCCAGGTTGTTCTCAGCTTTCCCCTCTGCCCACCTTGGATACAGTTTTCTCAAGTTTGCCTCCTAGCCCCCACGCTTGTTCCTATTTGCATCTCTCTTTATCCATAAGCATGAATTTTGCCTTTAAAACCCTTTTACTGGCATTCTGTGAGGTTTCAGGTTTCACAAGAGGCAAAAATAGATGTGTGTTTTCAGTGTGACATCTGTATCCAGCAATCCCTATCCTACATCTACTTATTTGCTCATTGGCTATCTTGCCTCAATAGAAAACGAGCTCCACAAGAGCAGAGACCTGGATGTTTTGGTCACTTCTATACACTCAATTCCTAGAAGAACAGCTCTGGCACAAAGCATGTACTCCAGCAATTGACAAATAAGTGGATAAATGTAAGAAGGAAATTTCCTCTAGCTCAATTTCTCTTTTGTAAGTTTTTGGATCTTCAATTCCTAAATGCATTATATTGTCCCTTCTCCTTTCACCTTAAGGACCTTCCACTTCACTGTTTTTCAATCTTTACTTTTTCCTGGTAGATCGTCTATTTTATTGGCTTGCTCCAAACTCCTTTCTCTTTCTGCTACCTGGCTGTCTTCAGTCTTGTTTTCCATAAGGCAGATGTATTTTTCACTCAGTAAAGCACACTCCCTATACTTGTAGGAGCTAGGAAAACACAAAGAGGGAAGGCTTAGTCTCTAGGTTATCTGGAAAAATATAATTTAACTAACTTTCTTTTTAAAATCAAGATTCCTATTGAGATTCAAATTCAAAGTAGGTGGGGGGTGGGGAAAAAGGAAAGGCAAATTACCAGTTTGCCAGGAGCAGGTGAGTTAATAAGAGATCTGGGGCAAGGGAATTGGAGGGATTATTAGAAGGGAATGAGAACTACGCTTCTAGACAAAGAAAAGGCAAATTAATACTCACAGTGTTCACATTCATCCTTATTCTTTCAAGTTCTTCTCTTCTGTCTCCCTTAGTAAAAACCAGAGCCAAATAGGGAAAGAAGAAATTTGGTAATTTTTTCTTTCACTGAAACAACATATATTAAATTTCTAGTATACTTTAGCACCAGGTGAAGAAATCATATCTGCCCTTATGAAATGAGAGTCTAGTTGGAAATTCAGACCCTAAACCAATAGACAAATAAAGTTAATATTAGCAAACAGTGTCAAGTGCCTTGAGAGAAGTGAGTAGAATTCAGTAATAGGAGATTATAAAGGACAGTTCCTTGGATGAATTGGGCAGTGAAGGCTCCTCTATGAAAGTGCATTGGACAGATTTATTGTTGTTGTTGTTCTTGTTACATCTCAAGTATTTACTTTAAATTTTTCCAGCCCAAAGTAATTTCCATCTTTTGAGAATTAAGGCCCCCCACATATGAAGCTTTATTGTTATGTGCAATCTCATCCTCAGCTGGAGGGGTGTCCTGATTGGCTTGAGAAATCTGGTCCCTTCCCCTTGAATTTATTTTACTGCCAAAGGGATTGGGTTAGACATGGGCATGTGATACAATTCAGGCCAATGAGAGATAATGAATCCCTGAACTCCAGAAGGAAATACCATGGGAATCCTTCCTTCTTCCTCTGTAGATTAGTTAGATGTGAGGATGTGATCCTGGAATGATGGCAGTAGTTTTGTTACCATAAGAATCAGAGCTGGGGGCTGGGGCTGGGGCTGGGGCTCGGTAGTAGAGCCCTTGCTTTGCACGTGTCAGGTACTGGGTTCAATCCTCAGCACCACATAAAAATAAAATAAAGATATTTTTAAAAATCAGCTGTACAGAAAATGAGAGAAATGGGGATCTTCGGAAACCTAGATCAATCCTTTCTTGAAGCCATTACTATTTTCTCACTCATGAGACACATGAACAAGTAGATTCCCTTATTGTTTAGGGTATTTCAAGTGGGAGTTTTTCATTTACAATCAAAACAAAATAACTAAATTCTAAAAAAAAAAAAAAAAAAAAAAAAAAAAGACACTTAAGCAGAAGCCTGAGAAAGATACAACCCAAAGACAAGAAAAAGTCTATTCTAGACACAGAAATCAGTCCTGGGAAAATTCTGAAGGGGGAAAAAAAATTGCTGTAATGCATTCAGGAATTGAAGATCCAAAAAATTACAAAATAGAAATTGAGCTGGAGGAAATTTTCTTCTTACATGTATCCACTTATTTGTCAATTGTTGGAGTCCTTGCTTTGTGCCAGAGATGTTCTTCTAGGAATTGAGTGTATAGACGTGACCAAAACACACAGGTGTCAGGAAACTAAAACTGCACCCTGGTATGGGAGACACAGGAAGAATGAGCTGAGGCTAGGTAGCAGGCAGTGGCTGGATTATGCCTCCATGGGTCATGAGAAGGAATTTGTACATTTGGGTATAAGGAAATAGGAAGTCCCATTCGGATTCATGTTTCAAAATGATGGGATTACCAAATAAGAACATGGTGGACAGAGGCAAGAGCAGAAGAAGGGTATGAAAAGGGGCTTTTGGGTTGTCCAGCTTAAGCAAGGGTAGTGGGTAGTTGGAATAACAAGAAACTGGATAATTTTGTAGTCATTTCTTTCATTTATTTGTTCATTCACTTTTTTCAACCAGAAGTACAAAGTGTCTCTATGTACCACAATGTTAAAACTGAGGACCTAAAGATAAAAGGGCTCTTACCGCAGTCTGGCTGGGCACAAATCACGAGCCACTCAAGCAGGAACAAACTTTATTTTCCGAACTCCCACGAATGCCACCCACGTGGCCCTCCTAGGCACACCAGACACCAACCGGAACTCCCTCCACCGGACCTTACCAACCAACTCCAACTCCCCAGGAATCCCTGTGAGAACTCCAAAGTAGCGGGTGTCCGAGGCGGACAGCAGGGGTCTATATACAATTGAATACACAGCTTAACATAACCGTCATCATCTCAATGGCTCCCTGGCTCACCTCTCAACCACTCCCTTCTGGCAAAATGCCATGCGTCATCCCGACTCTGTGGCCCTCAACAGGCTCTTTCCCTATCCACAGAAGATTTCAGTTCAGAGGGAAATGGCCAAGCAATTAAAATAAAAAGGTACTTTGATGGAGAAACCTTCAATGTGTGGTGGAGACATTGAGGAATGAATCAGTTAGTTGGCCTGGGAAAGTCAGGGATGGCTTCTTAAAAGTAGAGACTTGGGTTTATAGGAATTTGTCAGGTCAGCAAGAAGGGCATGCTAGGCAGGGTGAAATGCCTCCATGTCTAAAAAGGGTTTCCACTCAGGCAATGAAGAGGCAATATTTCCAGAACCCCAGTGGCAAGGAACTGGAGAAACAGTAGCTCTCACCAAACATTCCTTTCATATCCCAGACTCCTTTGCAGTTGGCGGTTTTGGACAAGAAAAGTGGGTACCATTTTCCCACGATAGAATGGAACTCAACTTCCAGCTCTTGCTTTTTCCTCCATGGCAAGGAGGAAATCTGGTGACATGGAAAAATATTGGTAAGGCAACCTGTTTTCTGTGTCATTGCAGTTCCACTAGAGAGTGACCCAGAAATGCAGTGAACTTTGCATAAATAAGAAATCCTTTTTTGCATGTTAGGCCATTGAGATTTTGAAAATGTTTGAGAATGTATCAAATTTAGCCTGGCTAATATACAAAGTGATGAGGATAAGACTAGACAGAAAAGCAAGAGCCAGAACATGGACTTGACTGTCATATGCCCTGATAACATTGGATTTCATTGTGTAGGCCTTTAAGAGTTAACCAAAGAACAGAGAGTGCCATTATCAGACCATTCTGGCAGTAGTGAGATGGATGGATGGATAGAAATGAGGTCTTGAGGCTTGGGGGCAGGGATAGCTCTTAAAATCAGAGAGAATAGAAAAGATGTTGTTGAAATAGTACAGGAGAAAAAAAGAAAGAAAAAGTATAGGAGAAAAAGTGCTTTTTGAACTAAGACAATGATGGTATGAAAGGAGCATGCACATTTGGCAGATATTTTAGGAGACTGCACAGAGGTTGTAGGTGCCTGGATATTTGGTGGGGTGTAGGAGAAAGAAGACTTAGAAGTTTTGAATCCCTTAAACTTCTACTTTCTTAGTTCAATCAACTTGATTGCTCTGGGTCCAACCACTGTCAGCATTAAAAGAACCAGGAGGGAGAGCTGAAGGAGAAGTCTTCGTGGCTTCAAGGCAAAATAGAAAAATATTGTGCCATGAATCAGAGGAGCAAGGAGATCAAATCTGGTCCCTCCAACTTGAATAAATTCATTGTACTTCTCTGGACTTCAGTTTCCTCATCTGCATAAGGTGATCTTCAAACTTCAAAGAATCCCAAGGCCCATATCCATTTTAATGTTTCATAATTTTCAAAAAAAGGAACAGGAACAGGGAAAGGAAAGAATGGGAAGAAAGTAGGTGAGGAGTCCAGCTAGGCCCAACAAGAAGAATGGAAGAATAGGGAACAGAGAAAAAATAGAATAGTGTTGGTCAAAATGAGATTCTTGGGCCCCCAAGGTTACCCAGCCACCTAGTGTCTTTTTATCTAAGCCAGGGACAGGGTGTAGATTTTATCTCAGCTTACATATGTCATGTTTTACTTATTGGATTTGTATTTTTATATATCAATTTTATAACTGCCCTAATTTATGAAAATGCATCAGTGGTTCAAAAGATGATAAAAGTAATGATGTAAATATCAGAATTCAGGTACCCCATGACATGATAACTGTAAAGAGAAAACAGATTTAAGGACAAATGAAGAGATGAAGTAGTATATGCTAGAAGAAGTAAGAATATTACTGTGATCTTAAATAAGCTCACATAAATTAAAGTCTATAAGTTGCGCTTAGGAAATATGACCAGAAGCATCTAAAAACTGTTTGGTATTGAACTGGTAATGTGTTTGCCCCTAGACCTCCAGGGTGGCATCTGTTATAAAAATGTTTTCCAATAACACTAGGAAGTCATGAAAGCTTCAGTGCCATTTTCCAACAAAGCTCAATGACTTCGTTGATAGGACAATAAAGTTTTTCCAGAACAAGGGCAAACATCACAAGTGTTTTCTAACACAAAATTGATGAATTTTGTTGCTAAAGGTAATAGAGAAACCAACACTACAGAAGCATCATAAAATAAGTATAGGCCACACTATTACCAAGAAGTTTGTGAAACCAGCTACGAAGGTAATGACAAATAATGTATTTGAAGAGAAAGTGGAAGTAAGAGCACAATTTCTTTATCAAAGGACATTTGTAGGTGTTACATAGTATCTGTGGTACACAACGTGGGAGAAAGGTAGTATTGTTCTTGTATAGATATTTTACTTTAAAAAAAAGATATTTTACTTTATATATGGAAAAATTCAGTTCTGGTGAGGCACATATATGAAAGAGAAGTGTTGATTTTCCACTTCAAGAGTCTCTCTCTTTTTTTTTAATTGCTTTATTAGCCTGGCATGGTGGCACATACCTGTAATCCCAGCACCCTGGGAGTCTGAGGCAGGAGGATCACAAGTTCAAAGCCAGCCTCAGCAACTTCACAAGGCCCTCAATAACAGTAAAAACCTGTCTCAAAATAAAAAGGAATGGGGATGTGACTCAGTAGTTAAGTGCCCCTGGGTTCAATCTCTAGTACCAAAACAATAAATAAATATATGACCATATTGAAATATAACTTACATAGCACACAATTCATCCACATAAAGTGTACAAGTCAATGATTTTGTTATGATATATTATTTTGTTTTGTTTTTTACATCACATTGATTTTTTTAAATTGTGGTAAAAAATAAGTAACATAATTTTTCCATTTAAACCATTTTTAAGCATGCAATTGAGTAGCATTAGTTCTCTTTACAGTGTTATGCAACCATCACCGCTATGAGAATCTGTATATGTGTGTGTGCGCACGCGTACTCATGTGTGTTTTACTAGGGATTGAACCACCTGGTAGGCAATGCTCTGAGCTACATTCCCCCACCCAATTTTATTTTATTTTATTTGAGACAGAGTCTCCTACTAAATTGACTCAAACTTGTGATCCTCCTTCCTCAGCCTCTTGAGTAGCTGAGATTACAGGCATGTGCCACACGTCTACCTTCTCTTTTTCACTTAGATATAGTTTACTAATTGTTTATCACTGAAAACCCACACTCCAAGTGAAAATGATTGTCATTTGATCAACACGTATTTTGTGAGTCATGCTATAAAGTAAAAAAGTACTTTGGCATCAGTTTGCAGAGTGTGCACTAAGGAGGGCATTCCCAGTGAATTGAGGAGGACATGTCTGAACAGCAGTCTATCCACAGCTTCCCTCAGAGATCAGGTGGCTGTCAGCACCACACCTTTCAATCTTGATTCCATTTTGATGGTATTCCCATGGAAGTTATCTCTGAGATGCAGATTAGCATACAGGCTTTTTCCTAGGGCAAGGGTTTAGGATCAATACCTGTTGAAGGAAGAGAAAGGAAGCAAGATTGGGAGATAGTGAGCGATCATACATCCTAACAAAGTCCTCAGCCAACCCCCTAGGGTGCTATGAATCTAGGGGATTCAGAGTTGCCTTGAATGGAATGAGGGGACCAGATCCTTAAACCCCGTCACTGGTCAGTCATTGAAAATATTGTAACTTTAGCAAGAAGTTTCCTCAGTCAAGACAATTCCATGCACGGGCTGATGATTGAGAGCCACCTTCCCAAGAGCTTTCCCAGCAAGAGGAATTTTGTCCTTCAGCTCTAAAGGAGTATCTGGGAAGTGCATCCAACACATTTCATCTCTTGCTCTGCTCAGATCCACCTCTTTGTTTAAACTCTGGGAGAAGCTTTTGCAGGATTCCTAGAGAATGCTTCAGAGGAAAGTTAGTGAGATAAACTGTAGTCCTTATCCACTGTAGATGTCTCCAGGATGCAACTGATAGTCATTATTTTAATCTCTGTAACTCATCTTAGATTCCCCTCACCTTCAGCTACCACATCAGTTGGCCTCACTGGCTTATCTGTTGGCAAGACCCATTTCTTCATACTTGAGGGGTCTGAGTACCTTGTCACCATGTTCTTTTGGGGCCAGAATAGCTGTATTTGTTCATTTGCCACCAGAGTTGGGCAAGGGGATTCAAAGAGGTATCCTGTGGATCACCTAGGTACTCTCATTGTGTGACGGCAGGCTTACTTCATCCTAATAATCAGGATAATTACCCCTGCCAAGATGTGACTCCTCTTCTTCCTGCTGATCCCTTAGCTAAAGTATTGAAGCATGTAAGTAGCAGCCATAGTTCAATAGGACTCTTTGTCCCTGGAAGAAGTAAGTGTTCATGTTCCACTTCGGGAGCCAGATTTGCTCAAACATAAATTCTAGAGTTCTGGGAACGAGAAGAACAACGTTCCAGGCTTTCCCATGCACAGTCTCCATCCCTGCCATCCAGGCTGCTTTATTCATGCCTATCTGGGCAGCTGATGACAGAGGTTTCCTGATAGAAATGGGTCAAGTCCCTTTGTCTATCTGTTTGCTTAGTTCCTCTTCTATGGTGGATGTTGTCTGGTGGCTTTAACATTTAAAAAAAAAAAAAAATCTTCTCTCTTCTTTCCTTCTCCCACATACCCATTCACAGGCATCTACCCCTGATCTTCTAGTTTCTGATATTCCAATCTTTCTCCTCCCAGGACCATAAACAGTCAACCAAACCATTCACCACTGATCCTGAGGGCATATGTATTCTAGTCTCTGAGCTGCTTTTCCTTCCTCCCAAAGTTGTACCCTTAAAGCTCTACTCATTGAGAGCACTTTTCCTGCACTGCTTCTATTGAGGCCACCCTGAGAAAGTCTATATACAATAAAATTTCTGTATTAGTCAGACTTTCGTCACTATGACCAAAATACCTTACAAGAATAACTTAGTGGATTAAAAGTTCATTTTGGGCTCACAGTTTCAGAGGTTCAGTCCATGGTTGGGTGACTCTATTGCTTTGGGACTGAGTAAGGCAGAACATCATGGCGGAAGGGTAAAGTAGAAGAAAGCTTTTAGCTCATGGAAGCCAGAAAGCAGATAGAATTGGAGCCAAGAAAAAAAATATTCCCAAGGGCATGCCCCCAGTGACTTCCTTCCTCCAGCCATACCCCACATGCCTATCATTACTACCCAGTAGGTCATTCAAATTATTAATCCATCAAATTGTAAATCTACTGATGATGTTACAGCTAATCTTTTCACCTCTAAACATTGGATGTTTCCAACACATGAGTTTTTCAGTAAACATATCCAAACCATAACAACTACCATGATTCTTATCTTAAACATGCATACCAAGGCAAGCCATATGTGGACAAATCTCAGAGTTTGTCCTTCTTCATCAACTGGTCTTAAAGGATTATTTTGCAGTCACAGAAATAAGCTGAGGAAAGGGTGCTACCATAGTCATGATAGATGACATGGGGCTGTCTCTATAGCTTAGTTGTGTGCCTAGTTTAACTCATGCTCATCTCCTTAGGGACTGTTATTGGGCCTTCCCAACCCTAAGATTCTGGCAGAATTTAGCCCATTGTTGGCAGTTCTGCCTCCGTGGTCATTAGTGTGCCTGATTAAGCATGAAGCCTCCACTACAGCCCACAAGATAATTTTGAAACTTATATAATTCTAACTGTAGATGGTATTATCATGCTCCAGAAATCTAAGAGTCTATACTATAATTCTTCTATTGGGTTTATCATAAGCTCACAAAGCATCTTTTTCTACCATTGATACTTCCAATAAAATGGTATCCATCTGGTCATGTAACTCAAACCTATATCTGCTCCAGGGCTCTTTCCTGCTCTGAATATCAGTGAAAATTGACATCCTTCCACATTACCCACTATATGATCTAGAGCAATATTCCCAAGTACAGAGCATAGAGGAACCAGGGTACCTTACCAAGAGTTGTAGATTGTGCTTCCTACTTTGTGGTCAAGATACATGACGAAAGGAAGAAAGGAAGGAAGGAAGGAAGGAAGGAAGGAAGGAAGGAAGGAAGGAAGGAAGGAAGGAAGGAAGGAAGGGGGAGGGAGGGAGGGAGGGAAGGAGGAGATATGTGATGCAATAATTTGTCCTTTACTTTTAAGGGAATATCCTGGCAGGCTTCAGAACAGGACCCCCAAAATATGTTACTGGTGTGGTAGGTTCTTTGTAGGGTTTATCTCCCACCCTCTGGAATGTGTCTCACTAAAGTATCCACAGATCTGGTTTTTGTTTTTTTGGTTTTTTTTCATCCAATCTGATCCGATCTTATCCTAGACTAGTGAAGTAAGGTGGTACTCTTTGAATGTCTAGATAGCTCAGACTATCTTAAGACAGAGAGGAGAAGAGATAATGTAGCCCTGAGGGAAAACTATAAGGGAATACTATTATCCTTTTCAAGTTAGTGCAAGTCATTTTTTGTCCTTTCCAATAAGGTTGGAAAAGAAAGCATTAGCCAGATCAGTGACTTTGCATCATATAACGAAGGACATGATAATCTGCTCAATAAAGAAGTTGCAGTTGGGGCTACTGCTTAGGGTTCCTATGATCCTCATTGTTTTCTCTGAACAGAGTTCTGTAACAGCATCTCCAACTGTCAGTTTTAGGGGAAGAGAGAAGAGAGGCAGCACTGCTTCTTCAGAATCATATTTCTTGTTGCTGTGGTTATTGGTGTGCCCTCCTGAATTTTTTTTTTTTTTTTTTTTTTGTATCAGGGATTGAATCTAAGGGCACTTAACCACTGAGCTACATCCCCAGCCCCTTTTTAATATTTTATTTAGAGACAGGGTTCCACTAAGTTGCTTAAGACCTCGCTAAATTCCTCACTAAGTTTGGCTTTGAACTCATGATTCTACTGCCTCAGTCTCCTGAGTCATGCACCACTACTGTGCCTAGCCTCCTGATCCTTCTGCAAAACAGTCATCCTGTGACCCTTGTCACCCTTACATAGCACATGCACTCTCATGTGCCCACTTTGCTGAGCTTTTTGCACTACTCCTTCTATCACCATCTGCTACAGAAATTCAGTCATTTTTGCTCCAATTGGTGTGAATGACCATTTTTTCCATTTTTCTAGGGGGCCATCCTAGCAGCATGTTTGTACCATTTTCTGGAGGTCCTCAAAGAACGTTAAAATCCTGTGTCCCAGGAGAGGGCTCACATATCAATAAGCTCTCTTTAATTGAATGAATAATCTCTTCTCCTTGTTTCTGCATTCTCACAATCCAGTCCTTCCCTGGGTCCTACAAGTTGACTTGTCCTACAGTTCCTTCAGAGCATGACTCCTTCCCTCCCCAGGCAGGCCCAGCATGTCCTCAGCTTATGTTGTGCCTTAGACCTAGTCATTGACCTCATGGACAAAAAAGGAGGGGAGAGTAGATTCTGTGGGAAAGAGGCAGGTGTTGTCTAACATGGAGAAGACTCTGCATCATCTTCAGGTAAGAAGGGAATGTCAAGCCTTCCAGGGAGATGTGGGCTACTTCTACAGGTTCAGCGGGTCCCAGTGATTTCAGGACAGAAATGGATGCATCAACCCAGAAGTCCCCTTCCCAATTCTCAGCATCCCACTCTTTTCTAACCAAGATCTTAACTTTACAATATCCGACCAGCCTTTGTTAGTTTGGTCTTCTTTGGTGCTCATCTATTTTTAGAATTAAATCTTCAGCCTGATCCTTGCAGCTTTCTCTTCCACGGAAGGAGATGAAAACATCTTCAGATGCTGCCCTCTGAATTTCTCACTTAGGTTTTATGTGCCAAGTCATCATGATTAACTTTCTGTATCTTTTATGAGAATGGAACTTAGTTATAGTGACCAAAATCTTTTGTCTTTAAAGTTACCATTTCTACTGTGTTTCTCAAAAGTTTAATACACTGTAGGATCTATCTCCCATATGTGTACCATCCCCATTCATGATTGGTAAAAGTCTTAATAATTGTGCTGCCACATTGAGCCAGCACCTATCTATATTCCACCTACCACCAGTGATGGGATCCTCATTACCACCAAACAGCTCAAAATCTAGATCCAAAAATCCCATTCCAGTGATTTTTCTCCTCTTTTATGATGACGGCTATCACAGGTTGGGTTCCCCAGGATGCAGACTTGAGATACATATTAATGTGCAGGATGTTTTTCAGGACTTTTTATTAAATCAACACCTGTGGAAAGGAAAAAAGGAAGCAGGATTGATCAGAGAGAGAATTTGAGCTGTGGTCTAGGCTTAAGCCCAACCATGTGGGGAGTTCTGAAGCTGGGATGTCCCTTCAGAGATGTCCTGAGTTTGGATGAAGGGACTGGGGCTCTCTACCTCACATGGATCAATCAGCCCTGGGAGGAGGAGTGAGCTTGGGTGAGGTAGTTTTCTTCAGCCAAGGCATCCCCACAAAGGGAGGAAAGCTGAGCTCAGTTTTCAAGAGCAATTCCAGGAACATGGAGAAGGGGGTGAATCCTTCCTTCATTTCCAGAGAGGGATGGGTAGTGAATACCACAGCACCCACCACCACAAAGGAAATGGTGAAAACTGGGAACAGGATGACATTGCAATCACTGATAGATAGTGACATATTTTGACTTTTATGAGGAAGGAGGTTTTGAAATGAGAGATGAGATAAAAAGTAATTTCTTCATGGCCATTTCTATGATTTCAAGTGGCTTCCTATAAGAGCATTATCTCATCAATATATGCAGCTCGAACATCCTGAACCTGCATGGCCACATGAAAAATAAGATAAAGGGATTTCTTTTAAGATTGAGCCATGTTAAAATGCCAAAAAAATATTTTTATTTATTACCAGAATGTAATGACTTACCTTTCTTGTTAGAAACAAACCTATTATGTATTATTTTATATATCTAAAAACATACCTAAATGCTGCAATAAAACATAAATAAATACTTTCAGAGCCAAATGGAACTCAAGAATAGACTAGAAATCCATTTGCAGTTATCTCCTGATGTGCAGCATCCAACTGTCCCTCGTCTGAGTGTGATAAGCTCATCCACGGAGTGTCTGACAGTCTCCAGAGAGAGCCCTTGCCATGGTTTCTGGATCTGTGTGTGACTGAGCTATCCGGAACAAAAACGCATGGGCCTTTCCCTACAGCTTTATAATTGTGAGATATTATTTTGTAATTTAATAAACAGAGGAAATCAAAACAATAAGAAAAGATGAAAAGAAACAAAGAAAAAATAAAGAAATTGACCTCGTTCATGCCATGATCAATGACTCAAGTGGATGATTCAAACAGATTATAAATGCTTTAATGAGATTACCAGCGGCAGCATCCATCTCATCGCAATGAGATAATTATCACTTGATTTTTAACATTGTGCTTTATTTCTGTCTTGTGACAAGCACCATTTTGTAATCAATTTGTTATAATTTGCCTAAATTGGTAGAGATGGCTCTGACACCATACACACTCCCATATGTGCGTGCGTGCACGCGCACACACACACATACACACTTCTCAATACATCAACTGCTGTGAATATTTTTTTACTTCTATCATATGTTGGGGTTTCCATATAGGATATGCTTTTTCAAATGAAAAAAATATTCATTGTTTTATTTATAGAAAATATTTACTGTTTATTGCAAGCTGCCCCTCCACTAAAATGTAAGGTCACTGAATACAAAGACCTTGTCTCCTCGCCCTGTATCCCCATCACCTAGAACAATATCAAGCACATGGCACTTCCTTGCTCAATGTTTATTGCACAAATGAATGAATAAAACCTTTACTTATCCAGCCAACCATACCCATCGGAAATGTACCTATTCATGCATCATCTGAGAAAACCAGGTTTACTAGTGAGTGAGTTAGTTTTTTAATCTATTTGGCAGATTAAATATGGTCCGTATATTCAATATGTATTATGTAAAATGACATTCTGAAGAAAGAGTCCTAAGGTGAAGCCCAACAAACTGGTAACTGGAAGAGCCAACTTTCATCTTCATTTGCTCAGTCCTCCCAGAAGAGCCAACTTTCATCTTCATTTGCTCAGTCCTCCCAGATAATAGCATTAGGATAGCCAGAAAAAGCAAGAAAGGGGACCTGAAGCAGGCATGGCTGGAACCTTGTTTAGTCAATCCTATTAAGCCTTATGCAGCTTTCATATTTAATAGCCTCCTCCCAAATACCTCACTAACCCAACCTAAATCACTCCTTTGTATAATACAGTACATACCTGCTGCTCGATAATAGCTTCTTTTTCCTGCCCTCCTCTTGCCCAGTAGAGTTCCATTTATTATCTATCTTTAGTTGGGCCTTTCCAACAATCTTTTCATGTCCCCCCATACACATTTTCTATAAAGCCAGCTCAGCAATTTTGACCATCCCTGGAGATTATTGACCAACCAGGTTGGGTTTGCATTTATGAGCATGTAACTGAAGCTGACACGGCTCTTACCAGAATTAATAGTTCTTGGAACAATTTGCCTTCGAAGCATTTTATAAACAGCTTCATACATCTAAGGGCAAGGCAGATTTTAATTAGTGTCATTAATAGCTAAGTGATCAGAGGTAAAATAATTAAGTGACAGGACCAACAGGAGAAAGGGGTAGAAGGTGAACTTGGAGTCTGCCCTTTCAAGGTGATAGAAGTGTCCACTTGTCTATGGGGTGATATGGGCAAGTCTTCTGTTAGCTCTGACTGCTGGCAAATTGGTTTGTCTGGGTGTAATATCATTTTGAAACACCCGGCACTTCCTTCCTCTCACCCTCTCTCTTTAGTTTCTCCTCTTATTTAATTGTAGTTGCTCTATTCTCTGAGCAAAGCAGCTGCCTGCCTGGGGAAGAGGTCCACCATACAGAGTCATGGTTTACAGTTTGCTAAATGTAAGCCTGCCTAATCCTTTGGTATCATTGGATTACTCTCCCCAAGCAAATTTTCCCAGCTTTCATCATGAGAATGGGCTCCCTGCCAAGAAAGCACTCATCCCAGCTCAGATCCACCTGGGCCTTCCCGATTGTAGACTCCCCCACCCCAGGCCATTAAGAGAGCTTTCAGCCTGAATATTTGCTCAACCATTTCTGCAAGTCAAATACAAAGTCTTTGTTCCGTGGAATCACTAACCTCTGTGCAAGATTCTGTTCTGAATTGTCGCCAGGAAAAGAGAAAGAAAAAGAAAGCCTTTGATCATTTGGTCAGTTTTCGCCTAATTTCACCTAATTATATTTAAAATGAATTTATAGTCTATTTAAATAAGTTTAAATAGTAACCAAGTTAAGATCAGAGAGTTTAAAGAAAATCATGCACCTATGCAGATGAATGCCACTCTACAGGTGGCTGCATTTTGGAAAGTAAGTAAAAGCTTTCTGAAATTCCTGAATGCTTCATGAACGCCATATCAATTAAAGCTTTAACCGATTAAAAAAAAATGTTCATGGTCATTTGCTGCCTAATTCCCTCCACAAACTAAGAGAAGGGGACCTTCTTAGATTTCAAAGGGAAAGGGTTCTTTGTGATGGCAAAACAGAACAAGGAGCTTGAGTCACACACACACACATCTCTGTCAATCATGTCTAACATTCCCAGTACGTATAAACTCTCTCTTGGGGCCAAGACAATAACACCTTGCCATTGAATCTCTGATTTTGATCCCTCAATAGCTAAACTTTAACAACTGTAAGCAAGCAATTGGGGAAGAAGGGTTGGTAAAGAGCTGCTTTCAGAATCAAGTACCCAGATTCAAAGAATTTAAGGATCTAAGGGGCACATTCATTGCACAGGCAAACAACAAAAATTACGCCTTGAACACTGAATCTGTTTAAAGTATTATGAAAATGAAAGATTCCTCTATACATTTTCCACTTGTATGCAAAAATTCTGGTGCCTGTGTGAGGAAGCATTCAATGTGTTAAATGTGCACTAAGTAGCAAAACATTGGGTGGATTTCTATAACACTGTCTTAGTACTCCTTTATTCATGGAGATTGCAGATGCCTGAAACCCTAGATAGTATCAAGACCTATATGTCCATGTTTTCTCCTATGTGTACGTACATAAGATAACATTTACTTTATAAATTAGGCACAGTAAGAAATTAACAACTAATAAAATTGAATAATTATAACAATACACCGTAATGCATTTTTTTGTAAATGTGATCTCTCTCAAAATAAAATTTTTGTTTTTATTTTTGAGAATATATGTGGTCTTTGTTCTGTACACTATGCCTGGCTTTATCATGTGCCCTGCCATGTTGCCACATGGTACCAGAGTTAATCTGTCCTTTCATGTTTTGTGCCCCAATGTCTCCTTTATACTTTTATGAAAGTAGGTTCTATTAGACATCTTCTTCCAGAAGAGCCCACTTTTAAGACAATTGAAGACTTGTTCTGAACAGTGTCCCCTCTCTTTAATCAACTTCTTCAGCTCTTCAATGGCAGATACAGTTTCTCCAGTCATTTTCTTATTTTTCAATCCACACCTATTCCTGAATCTGTGTAACCATTGCTTTTTGCATTAAAAGACTTGTATTAAAAGGCACTCATTTCAGAGGATCCCTTGCTGAACACTTCACATAGGCTCAATGCTTTCTGACACATAACACATTGCTGTCAATCAGAGCATATTTTCTGTTCATGTCTTTCACCACGAATTTAAAGCCTCTTCCACCTGAAGCACTTATTATGCCCTGTGGCTATAACTTTGCCATTTTGAGATCCAACAGCCAAACTAGCACAGATTTCTTTTTCCTTCATAGTTTCACAGACAGAAGATTCATTCTTTCTTCAAATTTTAGCAACCTCAGCATAAGACTTTTTATTCCCCTAAGTGGAGAACTATCCCCTTGTAAAGGAAGCACTTTACAGCTCCTCTTTGATATATCAGAATTACCAGCATCGCTACTCTTTTGTTTGGAAACCACTATTAATAAAGTACAGGTTACTTAAATTTCAAGCATTGCAATACAATACAGTCAATCTGATAACTGAGATGACTACTAAGTGGCTAACAGGTAGATAATGTATACAGCTTGGATACCTGGATACACCAGACAGAGAACAATTCATGATCTGGGCAGACAGAATAGCATGGTGTGAGATTTCATCACACTGCTCAGAATGGCACACAATTTAAAACTTTCAAATCATTTATTTCTAGAATTTTCCACTGAATATTTTTGGACTGTGGTAGGCTGAGGATAACTGAAAACTTGGGAAGCAAAACTACAAAGTGGAACTACTGTACTTTATTGATTTACTTAAACTCAGCTTATCAAATATGTTAAGATTGAAGAACACATTTTTGGCGTGCTAGGGCCTCCCTTCCTTCACACTCCCCAGCCTTTACATTGCTTTCCAGAGCTGTTACAGTCAATGGAGAGGGGCAAGGTCTCTTTATCATGTGCCTTTACCCACACAGAGATAAGTAGGTAAGTATTCTGCCAGGTTCACCTTTCCTCCTCTTCCTCCAATCTTCCAGAAGACAGAGGACAGTAAGGTCTTAAAAATACAGCACCTTAAAAAAGAAAAAGAAAAAAAAAAAGATGATATCTATGGCTTAAATAAAGTAGTCCAGGTGAGCATGGACTTTGAGAAGGGTTAGAAAGGTCATTCTATTTGGTGGTCAGCAATGTATCTTATTTTAAATCAAGTTCCTAAAGACAGGGGACCATACATTTGCTGAAGTGGGGAGGGTGACAGCTAACAAATGTGTGAGCTGATAAGAAGCTTAACTGGAACTCAGCTTCATTCATAGAAGTCTGTTTGGCTTGATATGTACCCGCACTCCCAAGTTTCACTTTGCATTTCTGGGTTCACCAAACCCTCAGATTCGATGCTGAAAGTCAAAGTGAAACCCCCCATGAAGAAAACCACACTGATTTTTACCTGCTTTAATGTCAACATTTTAAGAACCTGACAGTAAATCAAATCAGTTTACTCTACACTCACCTTTGGGGGTATATAAAATACCTTCACTAAAGTGTCAGTTAATTTGATTGGCCTCAAAAATGTTTACCATTTCAAGAATTTTAAATAAAATCAAAAATCCTCCACACATATCTAACAATGTTAAACAATTGTACATGCTTTGTGAAAACCTGAAAATCCCAAGTCCTTCAAAACAACGGCCAAAAGTAAATATTGACAATTTCTCTATAATATGCATACAATAACACTGCCAACAAAAGAGAGAAAAGGAGGAATAGCCCAAAGAATGAAGATAGGTAGGAGAAAAGTTAGAGGGGGGAAAAAAACAAAATATGGGTACCTTTTCTGTTCATTACTGGAACAGGTAGAATTTTCACTTGTTACCAGAATTAGTCTGATTTGAAATGCTCGTCTGACTTGAAATGTTCAAATTGGTCCTGGGGACAGATGGGTCTGTCCAGTTTACCTGGGGCTGAATTTGATCCATTCTGTGTACCCAGGGCCATCTTCATTGCACCGGGGACTGCATCCTTGGGTGCTCTTCTGTCCATAACCCTGACAAAATAGGACTGGGGCAGCCCAGCTTCTGTAAGGCATCAGAGTTGCTGAAAGTCAGAGTAGAAGAACTAGGAAGAAAGCCAAGATTGGGGAATGTACAAATAGCAGAGCAGGAGTGGCTAAGTTAAAGACCAAGGTCAAAGTAACAGAGTGAGAGCTGAGCCAGGTGGGAATAGGTCAGTCAGGAAGGCTGGAGACAAAGAGAACAGGAGCTAGGGGAAATAAGGCAGCTCCTAGAAGATTGTTGGAACTCCCCACCATCATCAAGGTGGGGGTGCCCAGGGAGGGGTTGAGGACACCCACCAGTGACAGAACACAACCAATCTTACCCTTGAAATCAAAGTCTGGTTACCTTAAAGCCAAAAAGTCCTCCCTTTTGTGGAAATGAGAACTCTTGGATGCTCTACTGTTGCCCACCCACCTTTTTTCCCCAAATAGAATGGTAACCCTGGGATTTAGTTTTCTGTCTTTACTAATAAAATTCAAAAGGCCTATGTGGAAATTCCATGAGGATGAAGATGAAAAAATATACATATGGCTAGATGATCCTATAGTTCATGTTGCTATTATGCATCTGCCATCCCCCACATAACCACCCCCCCCCCGCCATTATGATTTCCTTGTGGACTAAGACCTTCATCTCTCTGTTCCATCTCTCTGTCTTTGAGGCCTAGTCTAATGCTTGGCACTTCCTAACTACTTATAAAAATGCTTACTTTAATGTTCAAGTTGAGGAATGATCATACTATTTGATACTTTTTTTTTTTTTTGACAATGCTGGGGACAGAACCCAGGGCCTCATGCATGTTACCTGGGCTAGTGCTCTACCACTGAGCTACACTCCCAGCCCCCATTTGATACTTTCAGTCTCTCCAGAGTCTTCAAATATGTTTGAAGCATTTGTCCCCAGAGTCAATTAAATATCATCAATCTCCAGGAAGCTCAGAAGTACCAACCACCCTTAGACTCAGTTACCTTCCCTGGAATGAAAGTGGCTGGTATTTTTTTCTGGAAACATATAAGGAAGTAACTTATAAGCAGCCCCCTTTCCCGCCTTTTTGCCTGTATAACAGAGCCTTTTCTCCTTGCCTCAAAAAATATAGTGTGTTTCCAAGCTGCAAAGAAACCGTTGAAAATTAAACCACACAACAGCATTTTAATGAGAACATGATTACCTAACACCCCTCTGTGGTTTTTAGATGGCCTTGTGCCAACCTTCCAAACTGCTACCAGAAGCCCAGAGTTTAAAAAAAAAAAAAAAAAACAAGAAGAAAGAGACCAAAAAAAACGTGATTAGCATCCCCTCAGTGAAGGTAGCTTTCTTGGATGGCTTCCAAATAGATCTCTCTAGAAGGACCTAGGTTATTATTGGTGCCTACAGTTGAAGAAAAAACTTTCTTCCTGTTTTGAAAAGTTTGACAGACAAAAAATGGGGGGGGCAACCTTGAATTAGTACACGATGTCCTCAACTCAAGTGTTTTCAGCACTGAGCTCCACTGTGAGTGGCTGTACCCAGTGCTGTCTGTCTTATCAACTTGCCCTCTGCGTACCCACTTGCTATTTCTGTAGTCTAGGTTACAAGACCGCAGGTGTCAAGGTGGAAGCTCCAGGGCCCTCAGAACAAAACCTGGGGCGCAAAGCGGGCACTTTACACCAAGCGTGCCCGATAGTGGGCACAAAGAGTCACACAGAGGTGCTGGGGCTCACATGAGGGTCATTTCTCTGGGAGCCTTCTTCCCTTGGTCTCCAATTGGCCAGCACTTATATAAGTCAGGGTTGTGGTTTCATTTCCACATTGGGTTTCCTGACTCAAACCCTGAGCCACCTTCTGTAGTTGTCTTCCCACCGTTCAATGTAACTCAGATAGCTCTAAGAGGCAATATGAAAAAGGGGAGAGCAGAACTGGAAGACACTGGAGTGGAATCCCTTCGCTCCCCAGATGACTAAATCAAGGCACAGATGAGCAAATCACAGGAAGTATGCCCTAACTCACAAGAAGATTCAGACACAAGAACATAACTACCATCCTCATTTCCAGGCTGTGCGCATTGCCCTAGCCTGGCTACCTCCAGTTCCTTTCAGTAACACAGTAACTTCACACAAAGTGATGGCCCCAGAGCTGGCCCTTTGTAAATGCTACTTTTCTTCCTGGCAAAGTACTCTGTGCTCTGCTAAACCCTGACAAAGATAAGTGGGAAAGTCCTCAAGGAGTTCCATTACCTCAAAGGCAATAAACAACACGGACACGTTTGGCATAGAAACAACACAATCAAATACACAGCAGAATGCAAGATGCTGAAGAGCGTGAATGCAACGGAAAAGTCAAAGGCTCTCCCTCCTTACTCCCTCACCTGACTAACTCCACTGTTCTTAATTTTGAGATCACTTCTTTTGGGAAGCCCTTTGGGTTTGATTTAGGTTTTGTGTAAGTGTGCAATCGTCTGGGTACTCCATGATGACAGGTTCCCTTTCTGCCTTATGCATTGCTGTCTCCCCATGCCTAGTGCCTGGAACATAGTGCTCTGTAAACATCTGCAGGAGGAAGAAGCTGAATGTCCATCAGGAAACTCTAACCAGGACCGGTGATTGGAGATGGTGTCAAAGATAGGAAACATCTCTGTCTAGAAAGTGGTCTAGAAATGGGTGGATAATACCCACACACATCATAGAAAACCACTGCAATCTGTGCTGGTGGGTGAGGAGACTCCCACAGACAAGGATCCTCTTTAAGGAAAAAGAGCCCAGACTGGAAGGCCCAGACTGGGAGGTCAGGAATGCTAACAGGATGGCAGCAATTTGAAGGGAGATGATTTAAAAAGAAAAGGATTAAGGGAAAATCAAATTCTAGAAGTCACTCAGTTCGATTTTAGAATCTGATTTGGGGAAACAGTTTCCTACACCGGAAAAGAGAGCTTTCAGGGTTCCTAGCGGCTGCTGCCCTCACCCCCAATTTGGCAGCATTGAATCTCTTTCTCAGCATCTGAAAAGACTAGCTGAGTTTCACCTCAGGAAAATGCAAAATAGTCTCAGCTGCAGCCTAGGGAAAAAAAATAAATAAAAAAGGTTTGCAAACTCCAGCACAGATTTCTCTGAAACACTCTTGTAAAGGGAATTCTGAAAAGACCACTGACTCATTTCAGCCGAGTGGCAGGGTGATCCTTTAATGTGGTGAGAACATGACCAAGAAACCACTTCTCTTTGGCGAGACTTCTCTTTGGGGAGCTATTCGCTCTGACTCTTACCTGGTGTCTGTCCCAAGCAAATGAGCTTCATCTCCATCTTTCACTCAGGGGCACCTGGTCTGCATTTAACAAAACAAAACAACAACAACAAAAAAGAGTTCCACAAAGAATTATAATTGTCAACAGCAGAGAAGGCTACCTTATGGCTCACCCACGAGGTAATTATAACAAGGAGCAGAATGATTGGTCTGACAGTGGGTGCAAAGAAGGAACAAGGAGTCATGAGGAACAATTGGGACTGGCTTATAAAACATGCCCCACCCCCTATACCCTGGGTACAAAAGGCCACCTTCCAGGCAGCCATACACTGTATGAAACACAGCAGACATTTAGTGTCAATTCCTCCAAATCATCCTTAGCCAGAAGCCAACTAAAGAGGATGCCCAGAAAATGAGAGAATGGAAGACAGATGAGCATGGCAGCCTTAAACTGTTGCTGACACATTCCACTCCAACCTTGGGCAGACGAGGAAGAAAACTATGACTCATTTCTATATAAGACCCCGATAGTTCTGCTGCTCTCCAGGAAAGATTACCTCAAGGTTACAAGGTTATAGACCAGGTCTATGGGCTGAGCTTCCATTGCAGAGCATAGCAAGGGCCCACTCAGCTAGTCTGTTGGACTGGCCTCACTATGGAAGCAATCCCTTCTTTGGGACCCTCCTTTTTTAAAAATTTATTTGTTCTTATTAGTTATACATGATAGTAGAACATATTTTGACATATTATACATATATGGAGTATACCTTCTCATTCTTCTGGTTGTACACAATGTAGAGTTACATTGGCAGTGTAATCATATAAGTGCATAGGATAGTAATGTCCTATTCATTCTACTATCTTGCCTATTCCCATTCCCCCTCCCTTCCATTCATTCTCCTTTGTCTAATTCCAAGTATTTCTATTCTTCCCTACCCACCCCCTTATTGTGAATTAGCATTTTCATATCAGACAAAACATTCAGCCTTTGGTTTGGGGGTATTGGATTATTTCAATTAGTATGATATGCTCCCATTCCATTTCTTTTCCCAGCAAATGCTATAATTTCATTCTTTTTTATGGCTGAGTAGCATTCCATTGTGTATATATACCATATTTTCTTTATCCGTTCATCTATTGAAGGGCACCTAGATTGGCTCCTTAGTTTAGTTATTGTGAATTGAGCTGCTATAAACTTTGATGTGGCTGTGTCACTGTGGTATGCTTTGTGTATAAACTGGGAGTCAGATGACTGGGTCAAATGGGGCGGTTCCATTCCAAGTTTTCTGAGGAATCTCCATACTGCTTTCCATAATGTTTGCACCAATTTGCAGTCCCACCAGCAATGCATGAGTGTACCCTTTTCCCCACATCCTCACCACCATTTATTGTTATTTATCCTCTTGATAGTTGCCATTCTGACTGGAGTGAGGTGAAATCTCAGTGTAGTTTTAATTTGCATTTCCCTAATTGCTAGAGAAGTTGAACATTTTCTCATATATTTGTTGACCATTTCTATTTTTTTTTCTGTGAAGTTCCTGTTCAGTTCTTTTCCCCATTTATTGATTGAATAATTTGGGGGGTTTTGTTTTTTGTTTGTTTGGTTGGTTGGTTTGGTTTGGTGTTAAGTTTTTTGAGTTCTTTATGTATCCTAGAGTTTAATGCTCTATCTGAGGTAGAGATGGCAAAGATTTTCTCCCATTCTGTAGGCTCTCTCTTCACATTCTTGATTGTTTCCTTTGCTGTGAAGAAGCTTTTTTAGTTTGATTCCATTCTCTTTACTGATTCTTGATTTTACTTCTTGGGCTTTAGGAGACTTGTTAAGGAAATCAGTTCCTAAGCCAACATGATATAGATTTGGGCCTATTTTTTCTTCTAATAGGTACAGGGTCTCTGTTCTAGTGCCTAAGTCCTTGATCCACTTTGTGCAGGGTGAGAGATAGGGGTTTAGGGGCTGGGGATGTGGCTCAAGTGGTAGCGCACTCACCTGGCATGCGTGCGGCCCGGGTTCGATCCTCAGCACCACATACAGACAAAGATGTTGTGTCCTCCGAAAACTAAAAAATAAATGTTAAAAAAAAAATTCTCTCTCTCTCTCTCTCTCTTAAAAAAAAAAAAGAAAGAGGGGTTTAATTTCATTTTGCTACGTACGGATTTCCGGTTTTCAGCACCATTTGCTGAAGAGGCTATCTTTTATCCAATGTATGTTTTTGGCACCTTTGCCTAGTATGAGATAACTGAATTTATGTGGATTTGTCTCTGTGTCTTTTATTCTGTACCATCAGTCTATGTGTCTGTTTTGGAACCATCTTTTTCTTGCCACCTATCTGGATTTGAATTTCTAAGGGGAGCCTCAAACAGCCCCAAAGCCAGTGACCATTGAGATCCCTGTAACTAAAAGAACAGTCTCTCCTAATCAGATGGGCATTCCTTAGGAATCCGGAAGGACATTTAAGGGGGAGGGGCTTGGCTGTCAAATTGTAAGCAGCCCTTTCCCACCCCCATACTGGAGCAGCTGTAAATAGTGGGTGGCTGTCTCTGGGGGACCCCCATAAGGCACACACATGCTGCAGGGTACAGTAGGGAGTATCAAGTCACTGACTTCCCTGGTCCTTACCTAAAAAAGCAAGATGAGCATCTGATGCCCTTGTCCTCCTCCTTCCCCACATCCTCAACATGGGGCTTCTGTCATCTTCAGAGAGTGGCATCCCCAGCTCAGAAAGGGTGCAGGACAACTGTGCCACTAATGTTGATGATGATGACTACCCTGGTGGCAAATAGCAGATGCCCTATTACATGGAGTAGGTAACCTGTCCAAAGCCTCTGAGCTAATGAGCCTAGGCCTCTTATAATGGACAGAGGAATTGGGTGTGTCAGAAGCACTTTTTCAGCACCACCCTGTTCTTGCTCCTGCAGCATCAGTCTCCTGTCACTCGTTGGCGCCAATTTTGTGCTTGAAATCTCAATTGTGGGTTTGAGGTCATAACTGTCTGTTCTTCCTCAAGAGGGGACACACCCACTGTTCCCTGGTTTCATTTGTACATTGGGGTTCCAACTGTCACTCCCCAGCCACCGCATTGGTTTCACTTCCCTGAGCCCTAATTCATTCGAAATAGGGACCTACCTACCAAGTTAGTGTGAGAAATGAGAAAAGGGGTGTAAATATAATGCCGGCAGGAGCCTCACCATGATCTGTTCATGCACCAGTGAGCACTTCACAAACAAAAACCATCCTAATGAATTATTTTTGTCTTTCATAACAGTCATCTTCACCTCTGGCTGACATCAAAATCATCCAGAGCGTGTTCTTAAAATACAAATGTTCATGACCCTACCCCAGCCATGCCAAATCAGAAACGCCATGATGGGGTCCAGGAATCTGAATTTTATCTAGCATTAAGCTCCTTGTTGTGCAGGGGCTAAGGCCCAGCTCATGTTCATCCTTCTGGAAGGTTCCATAAGGGATTCTTACCCAGTAAGAGGTTTAGATGACCCAAAAGCTACCTCTCAAATAGCAATCCACTTATTTGATTGGTTCTTGGTTTGTAGCTCCCTAACTACAAGTTGAGCAGTGATTGGAATACAGAGAAATATTTCTTCTATCCCATTCCACATTGGTCATCTCCCAAACTCATATCTCTGGCAGTCAAAGTAGGAATAGGCTCCAGGTACCAGACTAAAACTACACTCCCTCCATAACTACCTTTCCTCTACTAAACATGAATATCACTTTTAACAACCACAAAGTTTCATGAACCACCACATGAAAGCTGGTCATGCTGGTAACATGTCTGTTAACAAATAATATTCTTACACACACACACACATAAAACTCCTATGAATTCAAACACTTCCAGATAAATTTAGTACTTTTTAAAATCACAGTGGTATCCACATGTATTTGGAATGTTACCAAACATTATTTATTCAACCTTTAGAAAGATTTGGGACTTGGGAATATTTGAACCCTACACAACACCCTCCATAGGGGTCCAGATTGGGAACCTCAGACTGGGAACTAGCCTGCACCACCCTGTCAGGGCCAAAGGTCAGTAGCCTGCCCTCACTTGTTCATGCACAGCAAATGTCATCTAAAAACTCCAACTGTGAAAGCAGCAGTGTTTGAGATGAGCTGCCAGTGAGTAACCAAAGAGCCAGAAATGTGATCTGAAGCCAAGAAGGAAAGAGAAAATGGATCTGAAAACAAACTCTTCCCATTGCAAATTGTATCTGTGGCCATCCTGGAACCACACAGCATGAACCAACAATGAACAAGCCAAACTAGACCAAAACACTCAGCAAAGAAACTATTATAATGGAATAAAGGTCTGGGAGACAAAAATAGCTGTTTTCCTTTAGAATGACTCTGGCACAATTTATAAATAAAGGCACAAATGTAGAACAAGTTATTTTCAATGTTTCACTGAAATTATGCCTGCAGGTGGGGAGTCCTGGAAGGACCAACTTCAAGTATCTTGGGTATGACATCCCAACAACACGCTCACCTGGGAGGCGAGTGCCGTGGCGATAGTGTGGGCTTCCTGGGAAGCTCAGCTCAGATTCCATCTCTTCTGTAAATCTTTGCCCAGGTCCACTAGTTTGTAATAACTCTTTCTCATCTGAAACACTGGGTCTTGACCATGGTCATTCTGATTCTGTCTGAGGAGGGCAGACGCCATCAACTTCTTGTTTTCTGTAAAAGTCACCTCTAACCATAAAAGTTACAGACAAGTGTATCTGAACTGTTATGACATCACAGATGTTGATCTAAACTCATACCTAAGCTCCTAGGACATCTGCTTTTTCTATTCTGTCTTTTCTCCTCGAGCTCTTTGGCACAGTCCTCGGCTCTGATATTGCATAGTCACACACTGATTTGCTTTAATCTAACATGTTGTCCTATCCTACAGAATCAACTGGTCTTACCCAGGTAGAACATTACAAATATAAGGAAGGATCTAGAAATCTACATTATTTTTTCGTCTGCCAAGTTTACCTCCTCTGATGGTTATCTTCTAAAGATGTGCAAAGGAGGTGAAGTCACCTTGATGACATCAGTAACCGGATGTCATTGTACTACACAAAAGCCCACAAGTCAGAGGCAGGCATTGCTTGAGAAACCCAAAGTCTGAAAAATAAAAAAGATAAGCCTTCAAACTTTCTCTGAACAACATCAGCTCCCCTCCAAAATAGTCTCCCTTGACCTGCATTCATTATTCATCAACTGCAGTTAGAGACCCTCTGGCTTCCTCTTTCTTCCTCAGTCCCACATCAATGAGTCACCAGATGCTGGTTCCCTAAGTTTCTTCTACCCATTAGCCTCCTTCTAACTCCCACCACTATGCAGCTAACCAGACCTTTATAACCTTCCAAACCCTAGTTACCCAGATATTTTTCTATCTGTTCTATCCACTTCAGCTTTCTCCTTCCAATCCATTTACCACCCCACTTACAGACCAAATTAAAGCCTGTAATTCTGCTCAGATTATTCTCCCAAACAAAATCTTCACACTTTTCCTATGCCTTGATAGAACAATATGCAGACCTAGCCTTGTTTATAATTCCATCTCTGTTCTGGCCTCCATATACGTTACCAGACAGAACCCCAGCCTGTATTCCAGACAACCAGCTGATCCCTGTTCATGACTGCAACTTTCTATTCATGCTTTCTTCCTTCCTGTTGAACTCTTTCCAAGTCAAAATCCTATCCATTCTTCACAAGTATTTTCTTTGTGAAAGGAAGGCCTCTTCTTTCTCTCCTGGACCTTATGTGTACATTGCCCATCCTGCTCTGGCTCAAGTCACAGTTATTTAGGTTCTTCTATTTATGTCCCATGCTAGACTTAAGTGTCTTGATACTGAATATCGTATGTTATTCATAGAGTATCTTTCCCAGTACCTAGGGGAGTGCTGAACATCATTGGGACTCAAAATACTTTGTGGAAAGAAAGGGGAGAGGGAAGAAAGGAAAGATAAAAGGAAGGGAGGAAGGGAGCAAAAAAGAAAAGGCAGAAAGAAAGGGGAGGAAGAGAGGAGGGATCTAATGAAGAGGCTTCAGAAATAAGAGGAGGAAATCAGAAGGGGCTAGTTAGCGCAGGAAGAGAAGCCACTGAAGAAGAAGGCAGGTTGTGAAGATAAATGGGGAAAATAAAATACTATAGGTCTGATCCTGGGCAGCATGAGAGTATGTGTACTAAATTTGCAAGGGATTTGCAAGGGAGAACCAAGGAAACTTGCTTGCACCATCAGAGAACTTAACAGCAACCCTGATTTTATTCAGCGGCAGACAATCGTCTTATTATCTCCCCCCACTTTTCACAGCAGGGCTGAGGTTTTCAGGCCAAAGAATGGTCTCTGATTTATGAAGTCATAATGGGTAGAAACTCACCTCATTTTATACTTATCTAGATTTAATTAAAGCATCTTATCTCTAATAATAATTAACTTTAACTGAACAATCATTCCACTTTACCAAGTAGCCATATGGATTACCCTGGATGGTCCTCAAATCAATCTTGGTAAGATAAATAGTTAATAGGATTACCAGAGAGTGGCCTTGCACTTCAGAATGTGATAAACTTCTGGTTGTGTGCTGTCATCCCCCTTGGCCCTCACTCATATCTCCATTACCTAAGTCACACTCAGGGAAACCCATCGACCCCAGTTTGAAGAACACAAGCCACTGCTTTATACTTCCAAGTCTTTGCCCATAGGGTTCTCTGGGTAGAATTTGCTTTTAGTCCTTCAGCAACTTTACCTCTAGAATCATGTCTTCTGAGGGGAGAACCAGAATAGCATCCACTGAGAGAATTTCTAGGGTTCTCTTTGGAGGTTGGGGATGACCATCAACAGACAGGCATGCCTGGTTTTTGGCAGCTGCTTCTGTGGAAATTCTGGAAGATGAACCAGGACCTAAGAGATTATGAGACTCATACCATCACCTCTGACTAGTGAATAAATACAGACATGTGCATATACGTGCATATACGCTCTGTCTTCAGCACACCCCACCCCAGCAACAGAGAGAAGGGAGGGCTTACATAGTAAAACCCACTTCCCTCGCTCTCAGGAGAAAGAGGTGTTTACACTTAGAACAAAGTGGGACAGCAGACGGGTGGGGGAGAAACTCAGATTGTATTGGCCTCTTTGGACCAATTTCTGGATGAATCCACTCCCCCATCTTTAGCTCCTTCTTCTACAGAATTCAAGATGGGCATATTCCATTCACAGAGGGACACAATGGCATGGGGCCTGGAGACTGCCGATAACAGGTCTTGAGATCAGAGTATTCTATGTGGTTTTCTCTGATTCGAGGTGGACATGAACAAATTTTTCCAGAAGAAAATGAGGTGTACAGCTTGAACAAAATATATATACTTAATGATGTACATTTTTTTCAAGGTACTAAGTATTGAACCCAGGGTGCTTTACCACTAATCTTTACCTCTACCCCTTTTTGAGACAGGGCATCACCAAGTTTCTCACTGACCTTGAACTTGGAATCCTGCCTCAGCCTCCTGAGTAGCTGGGATTACACGGATGCACCACTGCATCTAGCATGATGTACTTTTTAATATTTGGAAAGCAGTCTATTGTTTTCACAATACAAACTAGAAGAAGTAAATAAAGTTAGCAAAACTCTCTTGACTGCCGGGGAATGGACAGCAGAAATATCTTCTGTATATTTGTACTTTCAAAAAAGAGGCAAAGGACAATTCCTGGGAACTGTTGCAAAAGAGCATCAGTTAAATTTTTACAGATAGCATAAAAGGACAAAGGGGATCTTTGCCGACCAGGCACCAGGGAACCTCTCTCACTTTCTAGGCCAGTCCTGGGACACTCAACCCCTGAACTCAAAGAGAGAAGCCTAGGTAGGAATGTGTGTGATGGTGTCTTAGTGAGCTTTCCCTTTTCTAGAATGGACGTTAGGAATGGGGAAGGCAAATGACAAAGAAGAGAAAAATCAGGAGATGCTAGGGTCTCCACAAACTCAGAAGCATGAACTAGGGGGCAGAGCACTTGCTTGTAAGAGGCTCTGGGTTCCATCCTCAGGATTGAAAAAAAACTTTTTTTTTTCTTCAGAAGCACTAGAGAACTTGGATATCTGGGGCAGCAATAAGTGTAAGTGTGTGGGCGTACATGTGTGCACACGTGTGTGAGAGAAATTGGGGAAGGTTTTGGTGGAAGGAGGTGGGTGGTTCTTTTTTTAGTCTGGCAAATTGTCAAATTATGACAAAAACCTCAGCACACCCCATGGGTGAAAGGAATAGGAAAAAAAAAATCCCTTCAAAAAAGTAACCAGCTGCCAAAACCTTTATGCTGAAGTGAAATTTTACCTGGGAAATTTTACTGAACCTGTTCAGTCTAGAGGAGGTTCATTCCTAAATCAGGTTAGAGAGACACTTGACAATGGAGCTGGGATACCCTCCCATTTTCTATCAATTGGACACACAAATAGAGACCATCTCATGGAAAGGATTAATCCAAGTGGTTCAGAGTTGTTCCTAAAGTGTCTCCGTGGAAGTTGTTCTTTCTTCTCTGCCTCCCCCACAAGCAAGTCATAAACTATCCACATGTTAGCTGACTCCCAAACCATAAAGAAACAACAGGGAGGACATAGGACCTTTGATGCCTGCTCAGACAGCAGAGCTGCCCCACCTTGGCTTTCAAAGATAAGAGGGGCCAGGGACAGTGGTAAGCAAAAATAACCCAAATAAACATAGCCCAGCGGGTGCCACAAAGGATTAAACACCTGGATAAATGAGTTGTGGGGGAGGGGGAAATGAAGAAAACCGGAGACATGCCCCTGTGGTATTTTTAAATGACAGTGAACCGTTTTCCTTTCCTCTATTTAAAAATAAACTGCTCCAACACAGAGCCATCCCCAGCTCACACAGATCTCAGGAAATTCCCTGAGCTTTTCATGGGAGGGAATGACAGGGAAATCTAGATGATAAAGCAATATTGTCTCCAGGCAGCCACCAGCACCTGCAAAAAGGAAACTCATTTGAGTATGTATTGTCAGATGACTTTTAAGTATTCATTTGAACCTGGTTTTGCCTAATGTAACACAAAGCAAAGAGGGGGTTAACTTCATTCTTTATTAGCCTGCTTCCGACACTGCTACTTTCCTGCATATTTTTCTCCAAGGCAAGTATGTCTGAAAGTCTCAGGAAGCCTTAAAAAGTCTAGCACTAAATCTTTTGAGACACTTAATCCCTAAATCTTCCATGTTTGGAGATAATTTCCTTTATGAAAAGAAACCCTAACCTGGCCCAATTCCTCTCTCAAACTCACTAATGGAACAAAGAAGCCTCTCATTAGACTCATCCCTGTGGCTGCAGAAATAAGTGTCTCAGAAAGAGCACGTTTTTTGCTTTAGCCTCAGGATGACTTTGGCTGTCGCCTTCTTTGGCTTCCTGTCCTCATCCAGGCAAGCTCTAGCCTAGTTAGATCTAGTGGATAGCAAAGAGGAGAGCCAGGTGCCCAGGAGAAAGGAAGAGTTGTCTAGTGACTAGGTTTGCCCAGCATAAAATAGGCTCTTTTTCCCCTGCTGGGCAAGACTTCCCTGGGAGTGTTAAGAGACTGGACCACCCACATGGTTTTGTGGAAGTTTTTCCTTACAGTGGTTGGAAGATAACACCAAATGGCTCCAGAGGACTCCTTCCAACCCAAATCTGAGACTCCGTAACTACAGGAGGGGCTTTCGAGGCACGTATGAGAAACTCTTTATTACTTCTCTTTCCTTCCCTCATCACACATCTCTCTTCTGCCCTGCAATTAGAAGAAAGAACATTTCACACTTTATTTAAGGCTCCATTTCTCTTTACCTGACTTCTGTGGGTAATGATGGAGAAAGCCATTTGCCTGGCTAATTAAAGCCCTCCACTGGCAAGAGAGATATTTTAGCAGCTGAGATCTGAACCTATATTTAATATAGATCATGTATTTGAGCACTTATGTGTTCCACACTATATTAAAGATTTTACATATATATTGTATTTAATCCTCCAACAATCCAAAAAGTAAAATGCTACTGTTATCTAGATATTACAACAAAGGTAATAGATTTTTTAGAGATACGCGTGGCCAGATCTACACTGGTAAACCATGTGCTGGTAAATAAGTTCTCAAAAAAAAAAAAAAAGCCTTAATTTATCACATTTGCTGATTTCCATGGTGTAATATTCTCACTGTGGTCAATTTTAAGCTATCAACATGATGTCTCCAATTTTCGAGGTAGAAGAGTAGATATGTTAATGCCTGTATGAGCCAATGCAGTACCCCCATGCTCTGAATCACAGAGCTACACTGCCTGGTTTGCAATCCCTTCTACTGTCACTCCTCTTATTTAAAGAAAAGGATGAAGAGTGTATTTCTTGTTGAAGGATGTTATCCTACAATAGCTGAAAGGGAAAATCAGGCTTAGGGCAGAGGGTGTTGCTCAATGGTATAGTGCTTGCCTAGCATGCAGGAGATTCTGGGTTCAAATCCCAGGGGGGAGGGAGGGAGGGAGGGAGAGGGGGGGGAAGGGAGGGAGAGAAGGAAGGAAGGAAGGAAAGAAGAATGAGGAAAGAAAGGAAGGAAGGAAGGAGAGAAAGAAAAAAAGAAAAAGAAAAACGGACCAAGCCCTCATGCATCAAGGTAGCAGATAAAGCAGAGAGCCAGGGTTGGGAAAGGGGTTGAAGAATATGAGTCACAGAGACTTTCTTAATTCTCTTTAGGGACCCAGACTTGAATTAGTCATAAGCCACAGTGGAGGATCAATTCTGAAATCCAAAGTGACTAATTTCAATCTCAGAGATATGGGCACCCCACAAGGATTCTGAAGCCAGCTGTTGTCTATTTCCATTGCTGCCTATGTGTATCTGTTCCTGTCATCATCTTAGACTATCTTAGACCAGTGTAAACTGAAAGTTTGTAGAGTTTTTGTGTTTGTTTTGAACCAATACTATTTACTTACTTTTTTTTTTTTCTGATGCTAGGGATTGAACCCAGGGCCCAGTGCACACTAGGCAAATAATGTACCAATGAGCCATGCCCTCAAACTGCGAACCAACATTTTTTAAGTTTATAGATTTCATATTTCAAAAAATCAGGACTTTCATTCTCTCTTCATGATGACTGAAATTCCCACATAATAATGGAAGGTAGTTGCTGCCACTTTTAGGCAAGGCATACATACACCTTCCAGTTAGCTACAGTCTCCACCACTTTCTATTGTCTCACTCATTTACAATATCTGCAGGTTTCCAAACTTTGTCACTTGTGTCTTAGACTTACAAGAGCTCCATAGCTTCAGATTCAGAAAACTGTCAAAACAGCCAGGCATGGATGCACATGCCTATAATCCCAGGCTGGGGAGGCTGATGATTCCAAGTTCAAGGCCAGCCTCAGCAACTTAGTGAGACCCTAAGCAACTTAGAGACACCATCTCAAAATAAAAATTAAAAAGGGCTGAGAATGTAGCTCAGGGCTGGGAATGTAGCCCAGATTCAATCCCCAGTACCAAAGGAAAGAAGAAGAAAGTGGAGGAGCAAGAAGAGGAGGAGGAGGAACAGGAAAAGGAGGAGGAGAATAGGTCAAGCAAAATATTGTATGGATTCCCCTACACGCACAGACACATACACACAAATAATTCCCACCTGTCCTTCTGCCAATGTAATGCTCTTGGTATACTCAAAACTCATCTACATGATCAATCAGACCACCACATTTCTAGAAGAACTGGGGCTCTGCCATGGGATGCATAGTTCTCTTTAGAAAACCTTCTATCCACAGGGCTCTAAAAGCTTCCTCTTGTTATATAGCTGCCTGAGGTCACCACCAATAAATTACTGGCTTAAGGAAAACAATGACAAGCCTTTTCCATGGAGAACAGGGTTTGTTCACTCAATTATTTCCTAAAGTCATGCCCTCTTTCCCAGCTTGACACCATAATTTTTGAAGCAATAGCACTGAGTCTGTTTGGTGCTGTTCTTCACACCCACAAAGTCACACAGCACCTGCCACATGAGCACAGCAAA
The DNA here is from genome assembly GCF_048772815.1 of Callospermophilus lateralis. Taxonomy (NCBI): domain Eukaryota; kingdom Metazoa; phylum Chordata; class Mammalia; order Rodentia; family Sciuridae; genus Callospermophilus; species Callospermophilus lateralis. The sequence goes on from NC_135313.1 coordinate 90,681,330, forward strand.
CTTTGAGAACAATTCTTCCTCCTGGCAGTGGAATTAGTGAAGTAATGATCATTGCATTGCTAATTAAGTGGCTGCTTTGTTAAAATGACTTACCAGGGTGACTCTAAATTGGCTATATTTGTTTACCAGCCTAGCTTTTTTTCTTTGGGTAGGAAATTATGTTGACTGTTCCTGACTGCTATAGAACTTTGAAAGAAATCAAAATAGTCTCATTTTACTGAAAGCAAACCTTTTAGAAATTTAAGATGTGATTTAAATAATTCCAAGAAAACCAGTAATAATTTTCCTAAATTGGTATAGAGCTGCTTAAGTTCTAAGGCTTAAGTTTCTTTTCCAAAGTCATTTTCCACCTGTAAGTGTTGGAGACAAAAGGCATTAGAGAAGGAGGAGTGGGCTGGGTGTGGTCAGGCAGGAGACCATTTCACTTAACACCACCTTGCAAATAGTTGACATTTGATAGCATTGTCTCTTTGAGATTTGTAACCTATTGCTAGAATTACATGACCCTTGGGGGAAACAGGCTTGCTTTCTCTTTTTCTTTCTTTCTTTCTTTTTTTTTTTTTTTTTTTTTTTTAATTACTTGGGAAAACATTAACTTTATCCCTTTGAGTATCCCCTACAACCATCAAGGAAGTTTGTACTATTTTTTCTCTTTCAGAAAAGCTATCAAACATTTTAAAAAGAGATTGGAAGGGTCTGTGAGAGGACAGGAGGATGCTATATATTCTTCAGGCCTTTAAGATCCCTGTCTCCTGCCATCCACCTTCAGGAAGAGGACTTTCCCTAAGCTGTCTTCGTCTCTGACATGGAGCCTATTTTGGAACAGAGTACAGCTTTCTGTCAAACACATAAGTACACATAGACTTACACATGAATCAACCAGCTACAGAGAGAGCAACAGGAGGTGGCAGGATGCTTGTCACCATGTCACTTGATTTGCAAGCATCTCCTCCAAACCATGGCCAAGGCTAGTAATTCCCTGGGCTAAAGCCAACTTGAGAACTTGGGGACACTGCCAAAGTGCTGACAGTCCCTAAGCCTGGATCTGTTCTCAGAGCCACATAGGAAAGAATATTTAGGGGAGAGGAATAAAGACATACATGCATTTAAAAGTTGGATTACTTCACAAGAGATGCCACTCAAGCACTAGGTAAGTAAATGTCAAGTGACCTTCCAGAGGATGCAGCTTTCAGAGGGTAAATTGCAATGACCAGAAAAAGGGAGACACTGTAATGGAGTGGAACAAGCCGGAGCTCTGGAGCCAGACAGACTGAGTGCAGATCCTCATTGTGTGGTCACAGGCAAGTTGCTCATCCTCTCCAGACCTTATTTTCTTTACCTAAGGAAGAGAAGTAATGGCACCTGCCTTACAGAATTGTTGAGGAGATTATCTGGGGTTGGTTGCACTTAACAAGCAATCAATGTTTGAGTTTTGTTTGTTTTTTAAAGTATATCATAGAGTACTGAAAACAGCGGTTTAGGTAAGATTAACGGGGAGAAAACAAGGAGGACTATCACGGAAAAATTTATCACATCTAGTGAATACTTTAGGAAGTAGAAAGGTATGAGAAAGGAGGCATTCTGATTCTTTTTTTTTCTTTTTTGTTAAAATTTATTGACATTTTTCTGAATATGAAAATGCTTCATTACTATTTTAGAAAAAAATGGAAAGTGTTAAAATGCAAGGAAGAAAGTAAAAATCAAATATAATTATCTAGCCAATGAAGCTTCCTATAAATATTTCATTTTTCATCCTATCTTTTCCTAAATGTGTATTTTAACAAAATTGAGATTACACTATATACACAGTTTTGAATCCTGCTTTTGGCACTTATTGTTTCATATTTTCCCATGTTACTAAAAATTCTTCACAACATTATCTGCAGTGTCCACAGGGAATTTCATATATAGATGTACCAAAATCTCAACTATCCACCAACAATGGACTTATGGTATTGTTCAGATATTTCACTATTATTAATGGTCATAAGGTAATTATTAACTATTATTAATGTGGCATAAGTCTTTCTTCCTTAGGATAAATTTCTATAGGTGAAATTACTGTCCTAAGGTTCCTGCTGAATATAAAATACTTTTCACTGAGGCTGTCCCAACCCACACTTGTACCAGTAGTTAGAGATAGAGACAGCTGCTCTTTTCAAAGCCCAAAGCCAAATATTATCTTTGAAAGAAAAAAATGTTGGCTAATTTATAGTCACTAAATAGCATTTCATTGTTCTTTTGTTTCCTCTTATCTTAAAATGATCCTTAAAAGGAGCGTTCAGATAAACGGAGACTTCTTTTGCCTGCAAACAATCAACAAATATTTATTATTCAAATCATTCTACTAGGGATATATCCTCTCTTCCTTTGGGGGTAAGTTTGAGAGATTCCACCTTTCAGATTTTTGCCATTGTGAAGAATGGATTTTGGAGATACAACACAGCTGTCATTCCAGGATAAAACATACTGATCCCATCACTACAAAGCTTCCCAAAATGCAAGTCCTGTAGCCCGTCTGAAATTCCAGTCCTTCAACGGATCTTCCGCCTGTCCTAACTAGCTTATGAAAATAAGAAAATCCTGAAGTTGTGTTTAGACGTTTTAATAAAAGTGCTTTTGAGTTTTTGTATGTCATTTGGAGGGTTTTGAGGGTTCCACCTGACCCCCAATATCAGCTTTCCTGTATCTGCTAAAATGCAGTGTACAGGGAAACCTTCAAAGGCAAACATTAGGGAGCCGGCCCTCACAAAAGAAGAAAATCATGCTCAGTAGAGAAAAGGGCCTCAGTCTCCTGAAACACCTCTAAACCGAAAGCTTTTCCTTTGATAAAGTAAAGGTGGGGTACTGCTCAGGGTCCACTCTGGACAAATCCTCTCCTTAGGGCTGTCCCAAGATAGGAGGGTGCAATCTGGGGTCCTTGCCGTCGCGCAACCAGAGGTCTCGGGACCCGAAGCTCCTACCTGGGAACCAGCTAGGACTCTCGCGGTCCCCCCGTGTGCAGTCGCACCGATTCTCAGCCCCGCCCCTCCCTCGCTCCCCGCCGCACCCAGGCGAGACGCAGGCGGGAAGTGGCGAGGGGCTGGAAATTTATGTCTGGACGCCTACTGCAAACCCCAGCCCGTCTGGGGCTGCTGTAACCGTCCAATCCCCGCCCCGCCCCTCAACCTAATTTCTCATTTGTGCTAAAGCTGTTCTCCGCACACAACCGTGGAAGACAACGGATACGGCTCCGAAACCTGGTTCAGTCCAGGCTTGAATCCCAAGGCACTTCGTCTCTGCGGCCGGTCTCCAGTTTCCAAGGATGCTCCCCCTCCCCGGCACGTGGCACACAGTCGGCCCTTTGTGCATAATCTGTTGACTAAATGCATCTCTGTGATGTTACCATCCACACGTTTTAAGAGAATGAGCAAGTGATTCTAAATTCCTTGTGATGTTACAGAAAGTCCCAATCGCCAAACACTTTAATAGAATCGCACACACAAAAATATTATTCATGAATAATAGTTGCCACTATTGTGAATTTCCTCCCAGGAACACACGTCTACTTCTCTGTTAGTCTCAAGAATTGTATCAAATCCTATCTTCTTCTGAAAGGTGTTTCCTGATTACTTACGCCTGACCCTGATGTAATTACTATGATTATGCACATAAAGTTGCACACAGTTTTGCTCCGAAGCACCTTTACAAAAATCTGCCGAATGGACGGCATCTGCTGAAAGAGCGGGGAATGGAGTCAGACGCTCGGGCCCCATTTTCAACATTGCCGCCTACTGGTTGGGTTAGTATCGTAAGTCACTTCCCCTCTCTGGACCTCAGTGTCTCCATCTGTAGCATTTCCAGGTCTGGATTCCATCCACGTGAGTGAGAATTGTCGCACTCACCACGCAGAGATGCGTCTCACGGTCGCGCTTCCCGCCTCCCTCCAGACGCATAAGGCTTTCCCCCAAGTTCGGGGACGTTCTACCCTACTCTGGACTTTCAAAAGTGACCATCAGTGATCCAGTACGGCTCTGGAGCTCCCCAAGCAGCTCACCCCTAGGCCCCGCCCCTCCGTCCTCCTCTTGGTTGCCAGTCCTTCTCCCCAAACACGCCCCCCCGCCCTCTTAACTGCGCATGCGCGGTTTAACGAGCGTGTTTTTATAAAAGTCCGGCTTCGGCCAGAAACTTCAATCTGTTGGCTGTTGCAGCAGGTAGCAAAGTGACCCTGAGGACCTGAGTTCTCCCGTGGCTTCCGCGACTGGAGAAGGAGCGGCTACCATGGAAGGGATCAGTGTAAGTCCATTTCCAACCTTTGTGCTAAACGTACAGACGCTTGAACTTAGAGCTCAGCCGCTCTCAGAGCGGGCAGAAGGGACCAGAACATTGGATGTGTCCATGCCCCAAAGAAGGGACATGGAAAGAAATTTTCAGGACTATGGCTGCGTGGTGGGTTAAGATTGGAATTCTTTTTTTCCCCCTGAAAGTTGAGGGGAAAAAATTGAAATGAGGGTTCATGCGGCTGCATGTGTCTCCCCCTTGAGTCCTGCGGTGCACGCTGTTTGCAAACATAACATTTTGTCCAAGTGCAGGGAAGGCGCGCGCTTTGCCCCAGTATTCAGAACCTTGGTCTCTTCCTCCCAGGGAAGTGGGTGTCTTGGAGCGAGTTACATTATCTGAACCTAGAGGCGGGGGTCAGCGCTCCTGGGCTGATTTTCCAGAAGTATACTACGTCCTAGGTTAACGTCGAGCACAAGCTCTTGGGGACTGTTTCTTGCCTTTGGGCGCACGTTAGCTTAACTCCGTGCGGCCAGCAGAGGTGTGCCAGACTCGGGCACAGTGGGCAGACGGCGGGAAGTCGGGCAGGCGCCTTGCGCTGCTTGCTTGAGGGTCAAAGCTGTGGCAGCAGCCCGGAGGTGGTTGGAAGCTATCCGCACCCCTTGGGATTGAGAAAAAAGGTGCGGTGCCCGAAGCGCTTCGCTTGCCCCTAGTGGGGCCTCGAAGTTTGGGAGTTTGGGATTGTGCAGAGGTCGAAGGAGGCAGGCACATAGAACTTCTGGCCCCGAGGTGTGTGCAGCAGGCACTGAAGTAGCAGGGGTATTGGGACAGCACCTGGGCTGCCTGGTCTCCGGGCGAAGAACAGGTGCAAGCGGGGAGACCGTTTGGCTGTCTTCGAACCTATTGCGTCGCTTAACCGTCGGTGGTTTCCTGAAGCCTTTTGAAACCTCCTTGCCTGGGAGGCTTTTCATTTCCTCCCGCGGCGCGCAATTCAAAGGAGCTCACCACGGAGCCGCCCAATTTCTCTTTAGCACCCTGAGGGGCAAGCCTGGCCGCACAACGGGGCGGAACGCCTGGAGCCGCTACCAGCCTGTTGTAGATGTGGGTGTGGTGGGCAGCGGCTCGGCTGTGGTGGGGTGATCCGACCCCTCGTAAGCCCAATGCCTGGAGGCTTCCAACTGCCCCCTTCCGACCCCTTCAACTGGATCCGTGGCAGGGTGGAAAGCGACCTGGGAGAGTGAGGAAATGAAACTTGGGGCGCGGACCACGAGTGCAGACCCCGTGACTTTCCCCACCCAGGAAAATGCCGCGCTCCCTAACGTCTCAAACGCGCCAAGTAATAAACACGAGGATGGCAAAAGAGGCCCACGCCCCCAAGGAGCGTCGGTTTGGACTAAGGGGGTGCCATTTGCTCGTTTCTGACAATTTCTCTCAATACTTCAAGCCCTAAAAGGCCTCGCTTTAATGCCGCAGTCTCCTTCCCCACTACGTGTTGCTTGAAGCGCAGAATGGTTTGCATTTAGACCGGCGTGGGAAAAACAATATTTTGCGTTTTAAAAGAATAAAAGACTTAAGGATTGTGAAGCCCCCTCCCTCCCCCGTCTGTTCCTTCCTCCCCTCTGGCCTCTTTTGGCTGATCTTCATACAAAAAGTTAATCCCAGCTCCTCCTGCAACCCTAGATTCTACACCCACATTGCCCCCACCCCATGCCGCCTGGGAGTGGCCTCTTTGTGTGTATGTTTGGTGTGTGTGTTGTTTTTTTTTCTCTCTCTCTCCCTTGTACGTTTTTTTTTTTTTCCTTTCCTCTAGTGGGCGGGGCAGAAGAGTTAGCCAAGATGTGACTTTGAAACCCTCAGAGTCTCAGCGCCCTTTTGTTCTAAACAAAGAATCTTGTAATTGGTTCCACTAAAGAGGGATATAATGAAGTAACTATGGGGGAAGATGGGGAGTATGGCTGTAGGATTCTATAATAATTCTCTTGGGCCTTTCCCCAGTACTTTAGAATTTCCTGAAGAAGGCTGACCTGAATTGGGTTTAAATATATATATATATATATATATATATATATATATATATATACACACACACACACACACACACACACACACAATAAATTGTTTGCTTTTAATACCCAGAAACATTTTTTTAAAACTTGGGTTGGGTAGTGTCTGCTGACCTTGGAAGTGAATGTGTACCCTTGCCTCTTTTGCAGATATACACCTCAGATAACTACTCAGAGGAATTGGGCTCAGGGGACTATGACTCTATAAAGGAACCCTGCTTCCGGGAGGAAAGTGCCCATTTCAACCGTATCTTCCTGCCCACCATCTACTCCATCATCTTTTTGACTGGCATTGTGGGCAACGGATTGGTGATCCTGGTCATGGGTTACCAGAAGAAATTGAGAAGCATGACGGACAAGTACAGGCTGCATCTATCAGTGGCTGACCTCCTTTTTGTCATCACGCTTCCATTCTGGGCTGTTGATGCTGTGGCAAATTGGTACTTTGGGAAATTTCTATGCAAAGCAGTTCATGTCATCTATACTGTCAACCTGTATAGTAGTGTCCTCATCCTGGCCTTTATCAGTCTGGACCGATACCTGGCCATTGTTCATGCCACCAATAGTCAGAGGCCAAGAAAGCTGTTGGCTGAAAAGGCGGTGTATGTTGGCGTCTGGATCCCTGCTCTCCTGCTAACTATTCCTGATTTCATCTTTGCCAATATCAGTGAGGCAGAAGGGAAATATATCTGTGACCGATTTTACCCCAATGACTTGTGGGTAGTTGTATTCCAGTTTCAGCACATCATGGTTGGCCTTATCCTGCCTGGTATTGTCATCCTGTCCTGCTATTGCATTATCATCTCTAAGCTGTCACACTCCAAGGGCCACCAGAAGCGCAAGGCACTCAAGACCACCGTCATCCTCATCCTGGCTTTCTTTGCCTGCTGGCTGCCCTACTACATTGGGATCAGTATCGACTCTTTCATTCTTCTAGAAATCATCAAACAAGGATGTGAATTTGAGAACACTGTGCACAAGTGGATTTCCATCACCGAGGCCCTTGCATTTTTCCACTGTTGCCTGAATCCCATCCTCTATGCCTTCCTTGGAGCCAAATTTAAAACCTCAGCCCAGCATGCACTCACCTCTGTGAGCAGAGGGTCCAGCCTCAAGATTCTCTCCAAAGGCAAACGAGGTGGACATTCTTCTGTTTCAACTGAGTCTGAGTCTTCAAGTTTTCACTCCAGCTAACGTTGATGTAAAAGACTTTTTTTTTAATATGAAAAAGAACTTTTTTTTAAGTTACACGTTTTTCAGATATAAAAGACTGACCAATACTGTACAGTTTTTAATGACTGTTGGATTTTTGTCTTGTGTTTTTTAGTTTTTGTGAGGTTTAATTGACTTATTTATATAAATATTTTTTTGTTTGTTTCATGTTAATGAGTGTCTAGGCAGGACCTGTGGCCAAGTTCTTAGTTGCTGTATGTCTGGTTGTAGGACTTTAGAAAAGGGAACTGAACATTCTAGAGTGTGTAGTGAATCACGTAAAGCTAGAAATTATCCTCAGCTGTTTGTGCATAAATAATCTTTCCATTCCAGTGGAACATCTTTTTTTTTCCTCCCCTTTTCTTAAGTTGTTTGGTTACACTGTGTGATTTTGCTCTAGAAGACAGCACTTATAACCAAAGTCTTAAGTGGTATAGAAATGCTGGTTTTTCAGTTTTCAGGAATGGGTTGATTTCAGCACCTACAATGTACAGTCTTGTATTAAGTTGTTAATAAAAGTACATGATAAACTTCCTTGGTGTTTTGTTCTGGTTTCTGTTAACATCCCCTTGGTTGGCAGAAGACAAAAATAATAGACATGTTTATGGCATACCAAATACAAGCAAAGGTATTTTTCTGGTAATATTTTACTTACACTTATCTATAATAGTTTCTGCTTCTGTTATTACTTAATATTTTATAGAGGAGGAAACTGAGGCACAGAAAGCCTAAGTAACTTGGTCCAAGGCATGTGATCATTAGCAGAGCCAATATTTCATACTAGGAAACATGTCTCTTAAGTCACGATAAGTCATCCAAAGCCCTAACCACGATTTCAACTCTGATGGAAGTCTGGAAATGTTCATCCAGTGCCCATTATTAAAGATCATCTTTCAGAAGGATATGTACATGTGAAGAAGAAATAGCATGCAGTAGTGTTTGGATTTTACTGTTGCTTTCTGTATAGATGCCATCACTCCCTTTTTACAGAGGAGGGAAATGAGGTTCAGAGACTTTTCAGAACTCGAATTTTTAACAGGTAGAGCCAAGAGCTGATCCTACTTAACTGTTCCAGCTTTTGCTCTTAACCATTACCCACTATTGTCCCCCAGAACACCTGGTCATATCTCAACTGAATTGTTATTGAAAATAAGGCCAAAAGTGAATGTTTTCTTCATAAAATTAACCATGCCCAAAATACCCTTCTTGCAATATCTCCTATGCAAATTCTAACACTTTTTTATTCTTCATCTATTGCAACATCTCATACCTCCTTTGAAAGGCTCAGCCAAGCAGCTAAAAGTTAATATTGGTGCTTTTTAAAACACAAAAGAAAGGTCTACTGAAGCAAGCTCCTTATTGCCCATATTTTGCACATTACCCATATTTTGCACAAGATTTTGGAGTCTTATGTAATATCACTGTAGTTATTTACACTACCATTGTGCAAGCCACAGGCTCTTGAGTAAATTTCACCTCCGGTCTCCAGTTTAAGATAATTTCCAGACTGTAGTGGCCATACCTACCTCACTTTGGAACAGAATGCTCCAGGCATGCACTCAGAAAATGAGTGGGATATAATGAAGGCAATACTTGGTCGACTTGTGGTAATTGTTTCTGGCAAAGAAAATCCATTTTGGAGGAAAAATTGCAATGCCTTATCTTTCTAAAGCAAATCACATTTGTTCAAGACAAATTATAGATCCTGTGAAGGGAAATAACTTAATTACTTAAAATAGAATCTAATTTGGCTGTACATTTTTGCTGCAGTCTATGGAACTGGGATAATTCAGACTGGTATTCCTATTCCACTTGAGAACACAATTAGATTTGAGATAGGAAATTATCTTGAGGTTTCTTGGTTTTCCCTAGGAAGCCTAATTGGATCACCCTTCATTTAAGCATAGTTTTAGATGTACTTTCCAAAGGCTCAGTCTTAAAGCCATGACCACTGTGACAGACTTCACTTGAACCTTCGCTATAAATATTTATTCTCTGAGAGACAATAAAAGAAATCCTTGGAAGGAATTCCTTTTCTTTCTCATCTTGGCTTGAAAACCTTCTTACCCCAAATTCCTCTCCTTTGCCGTGGAGTCACAACAAAGGGAACTGAGCCGAAACAAAATTCCCAGTGTCACCAGTCTTAATGGATATTTCATTCTCCCTTGGAACAAAGGTGGGATAGCTCTTTTTCAAAAGGGGGAAAAAAAAAAGCTTTGGCTCTCTCCCTGCACCAAAAGGCTCTCCCTACCCCCATTCTATCCCTAGCCTGCTATGATCAGAGTAGCTCCAAAGCCTTCCCTATGTGGTAGTTTGTCTGACAATGCAGGGAAAGCCAGTTGGCTAGCCACCCTCTCATGAAGTAGGTGATTGTTCCTTCTCCTCTACCCCTGTGAACGGGGCCCTTGAAGGTCAGTAATGTAGATGCAATTGCATAATGAAAACTAAAATATTTAAATTGTATGCATGCCAATAATGGCATAGATATGACATCTGACTTGTTAATAACATTAAGTCAGTAAGGAGGGAGGAATGTGGATGATTTTATCTTGAAAAACTTTTGTTTTCTTAAACTGCCACTTAGTAATCTATCTCCCTTATTGTGGGCTTCCCAGCTCCTTTTGTGGCTATGTTAAAATAATGATTCCAGGGTATTCTTTTAAGAAAACGCAGGCTTTGTTTTAATAATCAAACTAATTGTCTGTGACTTTCTTCTGGCGTATCATCAGACATTAAATAAAGACTCCCCAAAATAATTGAATTTCATTGTTCCCAGATAATACTTATTAAGGAGGGGCAAGGAACCCTAAAACCAAAATCCAAATTACTTTGGGACACAATCCAGTATGCCCTAACAGAAATGCAGCATTGCAGCCTGGCATCATAAGGATTTGCCCAGCCCACTTTAAGGCCATCTTCCACCTGGCTGCCAATGCACCCAAGCCTCTTAGTGCCAGAGAGATCCACAAGTAGCCAGATGAATGACTTTTCTGAGAGCACAGCCTAAGAGAGATGTTAGTGCCTCATGGATCAATAAAGTTGTTGAAATGAATTCTTTAAAAGCAATGGTCCTCAACTGGGGCAATTTTCCCCCCAGGGAACATTTGGTAAGGTCTGGAAACATGGGCACTACAGATGAGGTGCTACTAGCATCTAGTGTACAGGGCCAGAGGTGCTGCTAAATATCCTACAAAACTGAGGACAGCATCCACAACAAAGAATCATCTATAGTAGTGGTCAAATTGAGAACCCTTTTTTAAGGTTACAGTGATTATCAAAATAAAGATTTCTCCAGGCTAGTTGTGGTAGCATGCACCTGTAATCCCAGCCACTTCGGAAGCTAAGACAGGAGGATTACAAGTTTGAGTTCAGCCTTGGCAACTTAATGAGAATTTGTCTCAAAATAAAATTAAAAAGGAGCTTGGGTTGTAGGTCAGTGCTAGAGCGCCCCAGCAACACACACACACACACACACACACACACACACACACATCAGTATAATTCTGGAAAATAACATGAATCCACAAAGAGCTTGAATCTGCCGTGGTGTAAATGTTTATATCCTACCAAAATTCCTATGTTGAAATCTTAACCTCCAAGATGAAGGTATTACAAGGTAGGGCCTTTGGGAAGTGATTAGGTCATAAGGGCATAGCCCTAATCATTGGGATTAGTACCCTTAGAAAAGATACCCCAGAAACCCAGTTAGCCCCTTCCACCATGTGAGAATATGACTTCAAGGCACCATCTATGAACCTGAAAGCAGTCCCTCACCAGGTCTCCTCTATTTCTTGACAGGATGCTGCATCCCATGCTAGGAATATCCCACACGGGACAATAAATGCTAAAAGGGTGACTGCTAAAGATTCTCTGATTCCCTTCAAGTTTCTTTCTCTCTAAAACCTACAGTGTTTACTCATTTAATCCTCATCAGTGCCTGTGACTCAATTTGGAACACTTCCCATTTTTCTCCTTTTATTTAAAAAATAAACAAGGAATGATGAGGTACCAGCCCATCCTTCCATTGTCTGCAACTGACTCGGATTAATTTAAATCAATCCTATTAAGTCCAACAATTAAAATCTTCTAAATCATCTGAAAAATCCTTTCAAGTGAAAATGCAAGTTGATTACAGGCCGAGTTGAGGGATCCACAATGTTAAAGGGGCTCAGAAGGGGAAAGCATTTTTCAAAATCAGACAAACAAAAGTGTCTGTACCAGGTGTGAAATGTTTATCTGGCAGAGGTAGTCCACGATTAAATTCATTTACATATTACAGTTCAACTAACCAGAACCCAGCTCATCAACACTGTAAATTAAAAGGAATTACTTCCTCATATTTGACTCTGACGGAAAGAAAGTAATACATACTGAGAGTCATTACATCCCAGGCACTAACATACTCAGATTACAAGAACTCCTGCCAGTTAGATATTGCTCTTTCCACTTTTAGGCAAGGATACTATCAAAAAAGTTAAACTATAAATAAAAGGGCTATGCTTTTTACTCTATGCCCATTACAAATAACATTAAAACAGAACCTCTAAATTCTAGGGCATACCTTGAAGTGCTCTATATATTTAGTCCAAATTTCTCTCTTTTCTATTTCCAGGTCAAGTCCTATGTGATAACATTAACAGTTATTATGTACCTTGAGGAATTTCTATACACCAAGCACTTTGATTATTCATTATTCAATAACTGTTACATAGTACTATTATTTGCCTATTATAAATGGGGAAACTGACTCATAGAAGTTGCTTAAATTTGACCTGTTATCACATATTTAATGAATGATAAAGCCTGGATTTTAACTCAGGCAGTCTTACACCCAAGTGAGACCTTTTAAGCACTAGTGGGACTTTATTAATTGCTATGGTGTTAAACAATATTCAGCACAATAACCACAATGTCAGAAGGATCCTTCATACTCTTCAATACTCTTCAACGTTGAATACTAGACACTCACCTGATGTACAAAGCAGACACCAACATTTTAGAGTTTCACTATTAACAGTTGTAATAAAAAGGAGTTCAGATGAACCTGATGCCTTGCACACAGTAGGAGTTCAAAATATTTTGTTGAATGAACAAATGACTTCCATAAATTTCTATTTCTGAGCACACACCATTCTCTAAGCATTCTAATTCATGTTTGCATGTATGATTTGGCTTCCTTCATTCTTTCAAATCATTTATTAAACAACACTCTGGACCAGGCAGGTATGAAAGCTGTTCACAGTAAGTGGAAGGTGTAGTTCTTTAATATTCTAGATATGCCTGAAAATTAGCTAAACAACTTTCAGACTTTTAATTTTCAACATTTTAAGAAATCAAAGTTTCTACCCAGTTTCCAGTTTGCAATTCAATCTTCCTATTACTGTTGACCTTCCATCCCCGTAGATTCCACATCCATGGATTCAACCAACTGCAGATTAAAGATATTCAGGCTCTCCACGTCACCCAAGAAGGGTTCATATGGCAGGATCCTAATTCCTGTTGTGACTTAAAGGGAAACTGTCACAATATCAGAGCCCTTAATGTCCTGCAAATGAAGGAGGAGGATGTTCTCAAATTCCTTGCAGCATGAACCCACTTGGGTGGCACCAATCTTGATTTCCTAATGGAACAATATGTCTTCAAAAGGAAAAATGGTGGCAGCTACATCATAAATCTGAAGAGGATCTGGGAGAAGCTACTGCTGGCAGCTCATGCCATTATTGCCACTGAAAACCTTGCTGATCTTCTCCAGCAATTAGGGAAATGCAAACTACACTAGGATTTCATCTCACTCCAGTCAGATTGGCAACGATCGAGAACATGAATAATAATAAATGCTGGTGAAAAAATGTATACTCTTACATTGTAGGGAAAAAAAAGTACACTCATATATTGTTGCTGGGACTGCAAATAAATACAACCACTCTGGAGAGCAGTGTGGAGATTCTTCAAAAAACTAAGGATGGAACCACCATATGACCCAGCTACCCCAGTCTTCAGTATTTTCCTAAAAGAACAAAATTCAGCATATTATAGCAATACAGTCACCTCAATGTTTGTAGCAGCACAATTCACAACAGCCAGTTATGGAATCAACCAGATGCCCAGCAATAGATGAATAGATTAAGAAAATATACATACACAATGGAGTTTTGCTCAACCTAAAGAACAACAAAATAATGGCATTTGCTGGTAAATGGACAGAAATGGGGAAAAAAATTATGCTAAGTGGAATAAACCAGGCTCAGAAAATAAAGGGTGGATTGTATGTGGAAGCTAGAGCAAAAAAAGGAAAGAAGGCAGTTAGGGAGGGGATCAGATATCATAGAGATACAGGGAAGATCAGTGGAGTAATGAGAAAACAGAAGTGAGGGAGGAAGGAAGGGGAAGATAAATGAAATGAATTTAACAAAATCATGTGATAATTATATGTAAAGCTACCAAAGGGAATTTCACCTTTATATATATATAAACTAAACTTCCATTCATACATATATATTGTATATGTAAATACATATTTTATATATGTATGTATATGTGTGTTGTATATATATATGTGTGTGTGTATATATGTGTGTGTATGTGTATGTGTGTGTGTGTGTGTGTGTGTGTATGAAAGGAAGTTTAGTAGAGTAGAGGAGGGAGGCAGGGGGAGACTGGAGGGGAGGGAAAGCACAGGAGGGCAGGAATGGGGATTGAAATCAAAATCCTTGCATGCATGATGTTGTCAAAATGAACCCAAATACTATGTATAGTTATAATGCTCTAGTTAAAAGAAAGAAAGAAAACCATGCTGATGTCAGTGTCATATCCTTCAGGAATACTGGCCTGAGGGCTATGCTGAAGCTTACAGCTGCCATGGGAACCACTCCTATTGCTGGCCGCTTCACTCCTGAAACCTTCACTAACCAGATCCAGGGAGCCTTCCAGGCTGACCACCAGCCTTTCACAGAAGTGTCTTATGTCAATCTTCCTACCATTGCTCTGGGTAACACAGAATCTCCTCTACGCTACATGGACACTGCCATTCTGGGCACAAGGGAGCTCACTGTGTGGGCCCGAGAAGTTCTATGCATTTGTGAGCACCCTTGGGAGATCAAGCCTGATGGCTACACCAACGGAGACACTTAAGAGATTGTAAAGGAAGAGCAGACTGCTGCTGGAAAAGTTCTGACCAAGAGTGAATGGACCACTCCTGAGTTCATGCTACTCAATTTGCTGTTGCAGGCTAGTCTGAAGGCACATGCAAGGTGCCTTCTGTGCCTATCCAGCAGTTCCCAGCCCCCCATCAAAGACTGATCTGCAGCTCCCACTGTTCAGGCCACTGAGTGGGTAGGAACAACCACCATGTGGTCTTGAGCTATGCTTCTGCAGACACTTAAGCAAAATGGAAATAAAGTTACAGAAAATAAACTCCAGTTTCTAAACAAATTTAAAAATAAATAAATAAATAATCAGAAAGACAATTGTATCTGTACCAAACAACTACAGGCTTTTCTTATTTATTCCCTAAATAACACAACATAACAACTATTTAAATAGCATTCATATTGTATTTGGTAACATAAATAATCTAGAGATGATTTAAAGTATAAGAGAGGCCAGGTGTGGTGGTGTGTGTTTGTAATCATAGCTACTCAGGAAGCCAAGGCAGAAGGATAATAAGTTTGAGGACAGCCGGGGAAACTTAGCAAGAGCCCATCTCAAAATAAAATTTAAAAGCCTGGAGATATAGCTCAGTGGTTGAGCAGTTACCTAGCATGTTGGAAGCCCTGGGTTCAATCCCCAGTACAATAATAAAAATAGAAGCAAAATAAAGTATAAGGGAGGAAAACATAAGAAATAAAACCAAGAATCAATAAGTGGAATGCCATCAAACTGAAAAGCTTCCACACGGCAAAGGAAATGATTAAGAACATGAAGAAAGAGCCTACAGAATGGGAGAAAATCTTGGCCACTTACTCTTCCAATAGGGAATTAATATCCAAAATATACAAAGATCTCAAAAAACAAACAGGCAAAAGAACTAAACAGAAAACTTCTCAAAAGAAGAAACATAAATTGCTAACAAATATATGAAAAAACATGTTCTACATCTTTAGCAATCAGGGAAATGCAAATCTAAACTACACTAAGATTTCACCTCACTCTAGTCAGAATGGCAATGGTCAAGAATACAAATAATAATAAATGTGAGATAGGTTTTGGGGGAAAGGGTATACTTGTACATTGTTGGTGGGACTGCAGACTAATACAACCACTCTGGAAAGCAACATGGCGATTCCTCAAAAAGCTAGGAATGGAACCACCATATGACCCAGATATTTTTTGGTGTTTTCCCAAAAGATCTAAAATTGGCATACTATAGCGATACAACTACTTTAATGTTTGTAGCAGCACAATTCACAATAGTTAACTTATGGAATCAATTCAGGTGCCCATCAGTAGATTAATGGATTTAGAAACTGTGGTATAAAAAAAAAATGAAACTATAGTATTTGCTGGTAAATGGATGGAAATGGAGAACTTGATGCTAAGTGAAATAAGCCAGACTCAAAAACTCAAACAAAGGTTGAATGTTTTCTCTCATATGCAGAAGCTAGAGTGAAATAAAGGAAAGGGGGAGGGAACTATAGAATAACATACAGATAAGTAATGCAGAAGATCAGTAATGTAGAAGAAGAAGATCCAGAGGCAAAGAGGAGGGATGGGTAAGGGAAGTCAATGCAGAATGAATCATGTTGTGCGCATAGATAAATATATGAAAGGGAACTTCACCTTTAGAAGGTAGAAAAGAATCAATCAAATATAAATTAATAGATGAGCGAAAGTCTAGTAGAGTTCAAGAAGCAGAATGGGAGAGAGGAGGGAGGACAGGAAGGAAAAGGGTAAGGGAAAGGTGGAATCATGAACAAAAATCAAACTACATGCATGTATGAGTTTATCAAGATGAATCCAACTAGTATGTATAACTATAAAGCTTTAATTTTTAAAAATCACCAAAAAAGCATTAGGGAGGATATGCACAGGGTATATGCAAATGTTTCATTTTTTCACATAAGAAACTTGGGTACATGCGGATTTGGGCATCCGTAGGGAATCCTAGAACCAATTTCCTAAGCATACCAAGGATGACTATACTTAATACCCTCTCAGTCTTGCTTCCACTTATTTCCCAGTTAAGGACAAGTGGGTCCCAGTCCATCTCACAAGATAGGTGATAGGCCACCAATCCTGGGCTTCCTGCTTCACCAACCCAAGGGATGCTATTTATGCCAAGAAGATAAGAGCGGAAATTTTGCCAAATTGTAGGATATGGGAAAGGGCCCTGAGGCAGCTTTTTGGACTTCTGTCCACAAAAGACAATTTGTTAGGCCCCAGGGATTAAAGAAGGAAATCAAAACCATCATTTTGGGCCACATCCCACTTCCTTTTGGCAACTCTACTCAGTCTCTATCTGTCCAAGTGAGCTTTTCCATCTTAAATTCTTAACACATGAAGTTTGTGGTATGTTAAACTCAAAATAAAAGGGTTGGAAAAGTTTTAAATAGCTATTGTATATACCACCATGTTCTTCTTAAAGTTTTAAATAAATTTTGTTTCTAACTAGTTTAACATATTAAGTGCTAAGAACTTTAGAGCTTAATATAGCTAATGATTAGATTTGATTTGATTTAGTGAAAAAAAAAAAACAGATTTAATAAGAGTGTGCCAATGTCAGCTACAATTATATAAGGTTACCTTGATGTTTCCAAAGCCAGAATCACGGGTGACTTCCCTGGGACATCTTTAAAGGAATGTTATACATCAATATAAGTTCTATGAATGCAAAAATTATGTCTGTCTTGTGAAGCTGTATTTCTAGAGTCTAGAAAGGAGTCCCAAGCTTTTTCTGTAAAGGGCCTCACAGTTTTTGTCATAACTACTCAACTCGTCATCACACACAAACAAAAAAAGCATCTATGGATAATATATAAATGAACGAGTGTGCCCCTATTCCAAGAAAACTTAATTTCTGGAAACTGAAATTTGAATTCCATAGCATTTTCAGGTGTCACAAAACATTGTTCCTTTGATTTTTTTAACCATTTAAAAGTATAAAAATCATTTTTTTTTTCCTTGCTCCCAGGTTGTAGAAAACATAGTAGACTAGATCTGACCCCCAGGCTATAGTTTGCTGACTCGTGGTCTAGACAATGCTTAGAATATAGTAGAAATTCAATAAACACAAATGAATAAGTGTAACTCTAAGTATAGAAAAGTTTATTCTTTAAGCCAAAGGCACTAAGAACCCCAGGGAAGAGATGGCTTCTCTCCATTCACATAAATATGACACCCACCATTTACAAAGCACTTGATCATTCACAAAATGCTTTCACAGGGAGGGCCTCAGAGTGAATCTGAACCAGTTTGCCCTATTGGTTGGCAAAATTCTCCTGCACCACTGGGGCCATTATTTCAGGAAGAAAGGTCCAGGATAAGAGAGTTGCCTTTTTTACCCATACTTGTGTAGCTCCATCTCTCTCCCAGAGTGTGCATGAAGGTGGCATGTCCCCCTCTGAGAACCCCCCTGTAACTAGGACAGTGACAGCTCACCAATAAAAGTTGTCGGGGTACTGACTAACCTTCCTCAGTGTGAGCAACACCAGCTTTGCTTCTCCAAAGTGATAATCACCACTCACAACTTTTGGCAGCGACTCCCCAGACAGTCAGTAAATAGGACAAAAGGAAAAGCCATAATCCATGCCAGTGAATAGTGTTTCCCAGCCGCAAGCTGAGCCACAAAAGCCCAAGAAAAATCAATGGTGCAGAAAGAGTTTTTGGACCTGACCCCAGCTTTTGGTGGAAGGAGGATAATTTCTGCTGTTTCCTTTTAGCCTTCAGGTGCCTCATGGGAATGACAAAACTAACCTCCAAGGAGCTGCCATTATTATGTCTCTTACTAAAAATGTCTCCAAGTAAACTCTGTATTGTATAGAATATTCTTCCCAAGGTGAAAGGCCTAATTTCTGGCTCAGGTCAGAAGACACGAGAAGAAGCTGAAGAAACAATAAAGTGTTTTCTACTTTAAAGTGGGTCTTCTGTTATAGCCATATGACAAAACAAAAATGCCTGCTTGTCACCATGTCACATGTCACCATGGCCTAGAGTATAGGAAGACAATCCCCCAGGGCTGACATCCTGAGAATCGATTTATCCTCAGTATGGAGTGGAAAAGAAAAAAGAGGTGTGGATTCAATAAATAAAATGGGAAGGGACACAAAGTGCTTCTGTGAAACAAAAGAGGAAATAAAAGTGATAAACAAAAATATGAGGAAATGTTCAACCTCACTGGCAACCAAATAAATAAAAAGCAAAACCATAACACGCTGCTTGTCCTGTATCAAACTAGCAAATATTTTCAAAATTATTATGTCCCAAGTGCCAGGGTACAGTGAGCCACACTCCACTGAGCACTGCCAGTCAGACAGAAGCTGACCAAATCCTTCCAAGGCCACTCGTGGCTTCTGATACATCTAATGTCAAGAATTACTTCTTAAAGATTCTTTGTGTAAAAAAATGAGTTTTGCATTTGTAAATAATAAAAAAACTGGCATTTTTCTAAATATCTGGCAGCAAAATAAGAATTAAGGAAACTATGGTGAATCGATGCTGAGAGCCACAGCCGAGTCAGAATGGCCCCTGGCATTTTGCCAGAAGTAATGGTTGAGAGGCGAGCCATTAAGATGATGATATTAAATTAAGCTGTCTATAATTGCTGTGACTGGATGATGCTGGATTGAAACAGGCTGTGTATTAATTGTATATTAGACCTTTACTGTCCGCCTTGAGCGCCGCTACTTTGGAGTTCTCGCGAGATTTCCTGGGGAGTTCGCGTTGGTTGGGGAAGTTCCGGTGGAAGGAGTTCCGGTTGGTGTGTGGTGTGTTCCTGGAGGAGCCGCGTGGGTGGCGTTCAGGAGAGTTCCTGGGGAGTGTGCGTGGAGTGCTGTGGGAGTTCGGAAATAAAGTTTGTTCCTGCTTGAGTGGTTCGTGATTTGTGCCCAGCCCGACTGCGGCAAATCTACACAATGGATTATTACCCAGCTTCTGTAATGGTGTGCATACTTTCTTTCTTTCTTTCTTTTTTTTTTAAACACATTTTTTTACCATTGTAGATGCCTTTATTTTATTTGTTTATTTTTTTTTTTTAGGTGGTGCTAAGGATCGAACTCAGTGCCTCACACATGCTAGTCAAGCACTGTGCCGCTGAGCCGCAGCCCCAGCCCCATACTTTCTGATTATATATATAGCTAGGGATTGAACCCAGGGCCTTGTGCATGTGAGGCAAGCACTATACCAACTGAGCTATATCTCCAGCCCTATGTTTTTTAAAGTCAATGCAAATCAGACATAACTTTCCTATCTTCATATATGAATACATGACCAGTGTAACTCCACATCAGATACATCCACAAAAATGGGAAGTTATACTCCATGTATGTATGGATATGTCAAAATACGTTCTACTGTCATGTGAAACTAAAAAGAGCAAATAAAAATTTAAAAAGTCAATGCATATTTTTAGAAAGAAGATAAAGTGTTATTAGCAGTAGCTGTTTGAGTCATAGATTTTGGGGAGATTTAAATTTTTTTAAAAATTTCTCTGTATTTCCCAAACTTACTAGAATGAATAATGAAAAGATGATTAGCTAACTTTAATAGGTATGGATAGTGTAGGGAGAAAAGAACTGTACAAGCCCTAATACTCTAAGATGATAGTCTGGTCTTTTACTTTTACTTTTACTTTTTTTTTTAAATCAGCTCAGGGCCCAAGAAGTTTCGAGATAAATGGTTGTTGAGCTGAACTGAAGTAGACATTTATTGGATTTTTAAAGAAAAAAAGATCAGACAGATATATTATCCTCAAGGATTTAAAACCTAGTAGTGGAGTTTGCCAGTAGTAGAAATCTTAACATTACATTCCCAGTGTTTCTAAACTGAAGTTTAGGATTTCAGGAAAGCATTCTAGAGAATTCCAAAGGTACAGAAGAATGATATTCTGTGTTTTGTGGCGGTGGCCACAGGCTAGACAAAACTTCTGGAGAGTTTATCAGATCCAACCAATACATAGTCATGGCACTGTCATTATAAGACTGGCCCATTAAGGCTGCAGAGTCAATAGTGACCTGAGATCTCAAAGGATTTCTCCCAGAAAGGTCAAGTCTTTCAAAATCCACAGAAAAGTAAACATATTAGAAAACCCTAAAGGAAATCTCTGAAAGGGTTAGGCATTCATACATGACAGCAATAGTGTAGGGCCTGATATGGGAACAATGTGTAAGTGGTCAACCCTAAATATTCCATTTTTGTATTGTATTAGAAAGGAAATGTCATGTTGGGGAAGAACTTCCTTCATTCTAATAAGTCCCCAAAATACAGCTGCACACACAATGGTGGTTTACAGTCTACCACACAAGGCGAGGCTCTGAGGTGGGAAATGCCTGCTGAAAGAGATGGGGGTTGGATTTTGTCCAGAGGATACTGCAAATTCATTACTTTTATTCCTTAAGATAGGCTCAGGAATCAGAAAACAAGGATTAAAAAAGAAAAATTAGCACTTTTCTCTATGGCTATAATGAAATTTACATAATTGGCAATAATGTTGCAATTTTAATTATTATTCTGGGAAATATTGTCTGTTTATAAATATAAATTCTCAAAAGAATATGTTAGAATAAATGATAGAGATATTATATGGTTCAATTTATATTTTATATGCATTGGGGTAAAGAAATCTCCATTCTTAGCTTCAGGTATACAGTCATTTATGACTAGGATATAGTTTCTTTTTTGTTTTGTTTTGTTTTATTCTGGGAATTGAACTCAGAGGAGCACTTGACCACTGAGCCACATCCCCAGCCCTTTTGGGTATTTTATTTTGAGACAGGGTCTCACTGAGTTGCTTAGTGCCTTGATGTTTCTGAGGCTGGCTTTGAACTGGAGATCCTCCTGCCTCAGCCTCCCAAGCTGCTGGGATTATAGGCATGTGCCACCTTGCCCAGCTAGGATCTCATTTCTTTATTGTGACATATGATTGACTTGGTGGAGTATTCCAAATTTACCCAAGAATTACTGTGGAATTTTGATCTTATACTACATAGTCTGTTTTTTAAATACACATATATAATTCTTTGGCTCTATATTGATCATTTGAGGAAGAATATTAATTCTTTTCCTTATTTAATATAATTTTTACTTTTCATTGTATTTTACTGTGTTTTATTTGTAGTTCCATTAGCATCCAACACAAGCTAAAGTACTTTTTACTAAAGAGTTGCTTTAGTAAAGCAGTTTTATGGACCTCTGTTGTGGGTTGAATTGTGTCCCCAAAATTCAACTGTTGAAGCCTTACTCTCCAGTACCTCAAAATACAACTCCATTTGAAGGTAGCATCTTTGAAGAGGTAATTAAGTTAAAATAAGTTCACTAGAGTGGGCCCTAATCCAAGATGACTGGTGTCCTTGTAAGAAGAGAACAAGTCATAGGCATACAGAGAGGAAAGACCATCTGCAGACACAGGGAGAAGATGCTCTTCTATGAACCAAGGAGAGAGGACTCAGACAACTCTGCTGACTCTAGCAACTTACTTCCAGTCTTCAACACTATGAGAAAATAAACTTTTGATGCTTAAGCTACCTGATCTTGTTGCCCTTTGTTATAGTAGCCCTAGCAAGCTAACATAGCCTTCATTTAAAATTCTACTATAGTATATCTTGGCTTTTTTTTCTTTGACTTAATATAAATGGAAATGGTCTTTAAGATATACATTCAAAAACTGTTTGCTAATCTGTCACAAATAAATGACCAGAATTAAAAAAAAAAAAAAAAAAAGATTACATTCAGGTGGCTCAGGGGTAAATCACTTGCTTAGCATGTGTGAGGCACTGGGTTCAATCCTCAGCACCATATAAAAATAAATAAATAAAATAAAGGCAATGTGTTCATCTACAACTAAAAAAATATACTTAAAAAATACTTTAAAAAATATATACATTCAACAAATATTCCTTGACCAACATCTGTGTGTAAAGTGTAGGGATCTGACAGTAACAAATAGTGTCAAGTCCCATGAGCTTACAGTTTAGTAACAAAAGCATTACTCTTTTCTGGAATTATACTTCTTTTAGAAATAGGCCTTATAAATTTACTTATAAACTAAAAATCTTCAAAGAGTTAAGATGAGTTAAAATGAGCCAGAATGGAAATTAAAAAAAAAAAAATACACAAATAAAGAAATCCCAACATTTAAATGACACAACACTATTATTAGAAACCCTCTTCATCAGCTGAATCTTTTGGGAAGCAGATGCTGAGACATAACTAGGAGTGTAATAAGGGTATTGGTGAGTAGTCTGAAAGATGGGAGGGAAAGAAAGTGGACTGAGAAGATAAAACCTTCAGATTTCGATATTGGGAGGAAGCAGGACTGGGAAGAGAGAGCCTGAGACCACAATGCTGATTTTACAGTCATGGCTAACCCAACTGAGAGCTCCAGATACAAGGATATCTGTTGGGAAAGTCCTGCGCCGAGCAGAGATGGACTGGCCCAGGTACTTGGACGATGCTCTGTTAGTAGCTAGAAGCTGCCAGGGAAGACAAGCATGTGACCTCTACTAGAAAGCTGAGGTGGGTTCTCCAGGCCCTCACACCTGGAGACTGTCGCTAATTAGGCTCATGGAAATCTTTCTCAATGGGAGATCTGAGCTGTCCCTCTGCAATTCTTACAACCCCCAAAAGGTAATACAGGGTTCCGACTTCCTAGAGATTTTTTAAGTCAGAACAGACAATTTATACTTGAAATAGGAACATCTCTCAGCAAGTGTTTTAGTAGCCAAAGTCAAAGACTTTAAAGAAACATTTTAGTACCTGATGTAATTTAAATTTGCCAAATATTGACTTTGTAGAGAGAACACTTAAATTGTAAATTTTGTTAAAGTATGTTTTATCTCCATGGACAAAAGCAGTGTTTGCCCAAAAACTAAAGTTGTGCTTTTGAATGCAACATTAGGATCTTGAATCTAAAGAAGTCAAATATTTGGAGTTTTTGCCTTTTACTTGTTTATTTCTCCCATTTCTACATGTCAAATGCTATGCTTGGGGATGAATCCAGCAAAACTTACACAGCCACTCCCCTAAGTAGGAGAACTAAACATTAAACAAATAACCAGAGCAATAAATGCATATTTATGAACTGACATCACTATTGCTAGAAACCCTCTTCATCAGCTGAATCTTTTGGGACGCAGATGCTGAGACAGAACTAGGAGTGTAACAGGTATATTGGTGCAGGTTCTTCCTGTCAGTAGTTCAGTTAGAGTAGACCCAACGTCAAAGGAGAGTGAATTACTACAGGTGACCCCGAAGTTTCACAAGTAAAAGATGAGGAGACAGGTGGATGTGGTGGACAGGAGAAGGTGGTTTGGACATAGATCTGCTTTATGGAAATCCCTCCTGTTTAGGACATACTGAATTAGAGGTGACAGTGGAAAAGTAAACTTGAAAGAATTAAGTCATTTTATATGTCTGTTTTGCAGCCCCTGTGATGTTTTAATTTCAATGAAAAGGTGGTGTCACTGTATCCCGTGGTGTCCTTCCCAGAGTGCCCATTTTGAAGCATGCATTGCAGAGGTTAAAGAAATGTTGATCTGTGACTGGGACCATTATCTTTCACCTGGACCACACACTATCTTGCTGAGTGATATTCCAGATCTACTCAGATTCTTTCTAGTTTCTCCTCCACACTATAGTTTACACAAACCCAATCACACCCCTACTTAAAATACTTCCTGTTGCTTTCCAGCAAAGATCATCTATGATGATCAGCCATGTGTGACCTCTGCCTTGATCATCTGGCCTCACCTGACACCACTTCTCTCTATGACATACAGATTTCCTGGCTCCTTCCACCTTATCCTGCATCCCTGCTCCAGGGCCCGAGCCACAGTCAGCTCTCTATCCAGAAGAATTATACCTTAAAGGAACAAAGGCTATTGAAGTCTGTTTCCTTGTTGTATTTCATAAGTACAGCCATTAGGTTTGAACCTCTTCTCCTTTATGAAATTTTCCTGTACTACTCTGGTTTCCTTCTCCCCAAATTCTTAGATACAATAGTCCACCATATATAAAGGTATTGTAGATGGACACAATATCTTTATTTTTATTTGTTTTCGTTTTTATGTGGTGCTAGGGATCAAACCCTCCTCTTCTTTAATTGACTACAATTTCCTATTCAGTGAAATGAGAGATGTAGACAAGATTTATAGCACAACTGGTCTTCAAACAAAATCTTATGTAGACACCAAGCATAAAAAACATAACATTATAATTTCTATGACTAAATAAGGGATGTTAGACCTGGAGAGCCTCCCCCATGGGCCCCCACCTCCTTGCCAGCTTCCCAAGGAACCCTGAAGTGTATGTGCAAAAATAAAACAAAGTAACAGATTCACCTGCATGAACTGACTTTTACCTATATCACCACAATCCCTCTACTCTTATGCTGAAAATTATGCTAAATTTAGTGTAAATAATATTGCATAAATAAGTATATCTAATCTTTTGGAGTTATTAAGCTCTTCTCTAATTCAAATAGCTCTCTTGTGAATCTTACTGAGATATGTCAATCATCTCATTGTAAGACTAATAATAAGTGATATGATGATTTATAAATAAATGATTGCAGTAAACCAGATGCATTTTCCTGTTGGTTTGGTTTTGGTACTAGGGACTGAACCCAGGGGCACTTTACCACTGAGCTGCATCCCCAGTCCTTTTTATTTTTTATTTTGAGAAAGGGTCTTGCAAAGTTGTTAAGGCTGATCTTGAACTTGAGATCCTCCTGTCTCAGCCTCCCAAGTCTCTGGAATTATAGGCGTGCACCACCACACTGGCCCAGATGTTTTTTTGTTTTTGTTTTTGTTTTAATTGTAGATGGACACAATACCTTTATTTTGTTTTTTGATTTATGTGGTGCTAAGGATCGAACACAGTGCCTCATATGTGCTATGCAAGTGCTCTACCACTGAGCCACAACCCCAGCCCTCAGATGTGTTCTTAAACAACTTTTACTCCTCTCAGTATCTTTTTTTTTTTTTTTTTTTCCAGCTCTGTGAAGGATGCTGGTTGTGGGTGCTGCACAGAGATGAGGCAGAACTTATTAAACCATGGAAAGGTGCCAAGGAAGGAACAAAGAATCCCCTTTTGTTTTCATCTCCTTAGGACACTTTAAGAAGCCATTCTTAAACTGTGTGTGCCAATTTACAGTGACCCAGCTGTCCAACTTCCAGAAAATAGGAAACAGAAGTAACTCTCATACTCAGTATTGACCTTATACCTGGACTACTGGGACCACCTGCACTACAGAGAGGATCTCACAGAAGAGGAGTCCATGGGTCACTGGAAATTCCCACACAGAACCTGGACCTCAGGTGACTCAAACCATGCTCTTGGTACCCAGGACCTTGTAACCTAACAGCCCTAAGTCTACTGCCCTAGCCTCAAGGACCCTGGGTCACCATCCTCAGGGTAGAAAAAATCTCCAATATGCACTTTCTTAGACCCAAGGAAGCCAAGGCATAGATATTTGCAGAGGAAAATGGAACTCAGAAGTGCGAAATTTGGGTGTCTCCAGCTCCAAGGCAGAAAGCTCTTGATGTGTAGGATGCAGCTGGGATTTAAAATGGTGAAATGCAACCTCCATTTGCATGTTTGACCAAAGGTTAGGAATAGGCCATCTCCAACCCTTGCAAAAAGAGTTGCATTATAAAGAGTCTTCATGCTCAATGCCTGTATGACTCTGCACAATTAATTCCTCCTAGGGTTTCTCTAGCAGGAGACAAACATGTTTGGGAGTCATCCTGAGATTGGCCCATTTTGTTACCTCATGGTTGGTGGAAAGGAGCCTATATGTCAAGGAGGTGCAGAGAAGTTGAAATTTTCCCTCTGGAGGTTTGATAATTGGGTCTGTTGAAATGAACTGATGATAGATTAACAGGAGAACAGGCATACAAATTTATTAAAGTACTGATGTGCTTAGGAGCTACACAAAATATGAAATCCAAAGAAGGACCAATTGGTTCAAGCTTAAATACCCTCTTTATAGGGGGGAGGAAAGTAGAGAGCATAGGCAATTTTAGAAGAAGAGTAAATTATTTTTTACAGAAGAAAAATGGGCCTGAAAGACAGATAATAGCTGAGATAAAGTTCATAGAGACTCCAGATACGGTGTCAACTCTAATCTTTCTTTCTGTGATGTGCTTCAGTTTCCCAGTTGGTGAGATATCTTGGGAAGAAATTCACAATGATTGAATATCTTATTATTTTGAAATTTTAGGACAGTTTGGCCTCAAATCCTCCTTTCTCAGCCTCTTAAGTAGCTGAAACCTCAGCCAGGTGCCCCCATACCTGACAACAACTGAATATCTTCTGGAGGATCCAGTCTTCAGGTAAATAGGAGAACTTCAGAGAAAGCCCTTGCTTGCTCTCAGGGAAACAAAGAGGATTGAGAGACGGGGAAGGGAAATGTCAGAGACCTTAAGGTTACTTTTAAAAAATTCAGCATATCAAAGTGTCATACTTTGGTGTATCGTTTTCTGAGCCCAAACAGAGGCATTTGGGAAGTGGGTTTCGGTTGGGGCTCAAGGGTATGCACTGAATTTCATATCTACTTGGCCCAGTCCATTAGGTACAAAAGCCAGAATGGGTTTTGCATGATAGAATGTTACTTTTTTCTTTTTAGAAAGAAAGAATTTTTTTTAAAAGAGAGAGAGAGAGAGAGAGAGAGAGAGAGAGAGAGAGAGAGAATTTTTAATAGTTATTTTTTAGTTATTGGCGGACACAACATCTTTGTTTGTATGTGGTGCTGAGGATCGAACCCGGGCCGCACATATGCCAGGCGAGCGCGCTACCGCTTGAGCCACATCCCCAGCCCAAAAATGTTACTTTTATATTTCATTATTTTCTTATATTTTTCCAAAACCAAGATTTAGAATTTAAATTAGGTACCTAAACCCCCATTTTCAAAATGTATTTAAGTTTTGGCCAAGATTTTTATTACACTATACTTGGAGTATCATATGATATTTAACTCCTAAAATAGGCCCTTTAACTGCTCTGCAAAATGATAACCATTTTTATAGTTATCTAAAAATGTCTACCTATTTTTTCTTTGTTCTCTGCCCTCCCCCATCCTTCTCCCTTTTCTTTTCCTCCACTGAGTGCATACAAGTGGCTAGTGTGCACACACTAATGAGTTGCCCAGGCACTTAAGGATCTTAATCCCAAATCATAAAGACCCTAAGAAGGACCTCAGCTGCCATCCATAAATTTTTATTCAGCAGTAAGATAAAAGTGGAATTCATTCGCATAGAACCAGTGCAGTGAGGGGGGGAAAAATTAAGTGTCAATTCAAAATACTTATGTGCATCCCTGCACTTCCTGAGCTCATAACTTCTGCACATGCTTAATAGGTCATGTCACAGTTAATGCTTCTTCCTTCTAGGAACAGCTTCATAAACCCCCCTGAAATGCAGTTAGTACAGATGACTTGGGAATGGAAACATGAGGCAACTCCCTACTTTCTCTAATTGGAATGGCTAATTCAGCCATAACAGCAGTTCTATCCAGATGCTCAGATCTGGTTCAGAGTATGGAAATCTGTAGTAGGGGGATTTACTCAGGATGCTGAACAAAGAAAGCCATCATTATCTATGATCAGGAAAAAGTATTCTAATTAGTGTTAATGTCCTCCTGCTGAGCTTCTTGTCATCCACACTGTGATCCCTGTCCTTGAATTTTCCCCCATCTGATGCCCTTCCCCGCACACGCAAGCAAGGGTCAGAGCACTGAGGTGGACAGAGAAGCTGAGGATGGTGTGCTGTCCAGAGGAAAAGAATTAGCTTTGAAATGCCACCTACATTGACTTTCTAGAATGAGATTGTTATAAAACCTGGCTCAGCAAGTATAGGTTGAATGCACTCAATTTATAAAGCCATAAAAACAGGGAGTAATTGAATAAGAGTTTGAGAAGAATATGTGGAACATCGTGTTCAAACATGTGATTTGTCATTAAGGCTCATCTGCAAGTGAATCTGAAACACATGGATACCTATTAAGGCACGAGATTTCTCAACAATAAATTTAGGCTCTAGGGGAAATCAGGCACAAGTCAGCTTGGTAAATCCCTTTTGACAGGGAGAGGTGCAGGTGGGCCTTCCCCTGGATTCCTTTCTTTTCACTCACCCCAATGAAGACAGTGCCCTGATGGGTTGATGTCAAAGCCAAAAAAAATAGCCCTAAAGACAGTACAAGGAAGAGAAAATTGATGTACCCAAGTCCCGCATGGAAAAGGAGGAGGGAAGGGGAAGATCCTAGCCAGCTATAAATTTCCCATGAACTGCACATTGTCTTTCAAATATTGAGGGATTTAACGGACCCAGCTGAAGTCCTCCATGTGAGCTTTTTTGAGTACTGGGCACCCTGCCAGTCACATATTTTATGTCACACATGCCAAGTGTGGCTCATGGTCAGAGCCAGGCTTGAGAAGAGACCAGGTGGGCAGTTATCAGGGAGGGATACTCTCAGTAGCAAAAAGGAAGATTCTCCCCATCTTCTCATGTCCCTCTTAAAGTAAAAATGACTGTACTGTGACTGTGACAAAGCTGAAAATGTCCGAAATGCCCACCCTGGAAAGTCAGTCACTCATTTGACTTAATTTTTTTTTTTCAGCCATAGAGGTAGAGGGCAATAAATGTGAAAAATACAAAAAGCCTTTTGAGACTATTGAGGTTCATTTCCTGATTCTAACTGATTTTTAGGTGATGGAGTTCCTGGCCAAAAGACTAAGGAAATCTACCATGCATTTGGCCATTTTACAATAAAACTCCAGTATGAGCCCATTTTATAATAAAGCTCACTTACTATGAATACTTTTTTTTTTCAAAATGAAGCTATGCAGTAAAATGTTCATTTATGTACCATGTTCCTTAAAAAACCTAGAGATCAGTCCACTGACAACAGTTGGTCAGAAAAGATTTCATTCGGAGTATGTTCCATTTAAAAAGAGTGTTTTCAAGTCAGATTATTGATTAACAAGTAAATAAATTGAATTCTGATTTTAAAGTATACATTTTGCTTCAATTATTTTCTGTGTAATTTCTCTGTCCACTTGAATCTCAGATAGAAAACAAAGGTGAATAAATAAAGAAATATTAAAGGTAAATACCAAGAAGCCAAGATAAATATGTGAGGTAGGAGAAGAGGAGGAAGAGAAAGGACATCTTAGAAATAAAGTTTTGTCATGATATTAATGTTGTCAATGGTGATGTTTTGTTTTGGTTTTTGTTTGCTTGTTTTTTTGTTTTTGTTTTTGTTTTTGGTACCAGGGATTGAACTCAGGGGCACTCACATATCCCCAGCCCTATTTTGTAGTTTATTTAGACACAAGGTCTCACTGAGTTGCTTAGTCCTCATAGTTGCTGAGGCTGGCTTTGAACTCGAAATTCTCCTATCTCAGCCTTCCAAGCCACTGGGATTACAGGCATGCACCACGGTGCTCGGCAATGGTGATGTTTTTAATGAAGAAAATTCAAGCAAATCAAAGCTTTTGCTCATCAATTCAGACAATTACAAAGTATTGGGGTGGGGCAGACTTAAGAATTGTGGTTAAAGAAATGAAATATAACAGTATCTCCACAGATGTAAAGGTAGGTATTTTCACTTACCAAGTTTATGCTAATTTGCAAGAAAGGAATTAAGGAAAACACAAAGAGCAAAGGACACCTTAGCCAATATAGGTGATATTCACTTCCCAAGCTCTTTCCCCAGCTATCCTCATTGTCAGTAATATTAATAAAATTCATTCATCTTTCATTCAGTAAATATTTATTGAGAACAACTAATGTGCCAATAACTGTTCTAGGCCACAGGATTCCCCTGAGTCTCATTTTTTATTTGTTTGTTTGTTTTTGCAATGCTGGATATTAAACCCAGAACCTCATACATGCCAGGCAAGTGCTCTACTACTGAGCTACATCCCCAGGCTTTTTAAAATTTTGAGACAGGGTCTTAAATGCACAATTCTACTACCTCAGCCTCCGAAGTAGCTGGGATTACAGGCATGTACCATAGCATGGGCTAGGCTATAGGAATTCAAAAGTCAAATGGGCAAGATCTCCTCCGATTCTCATAGAACCTCACATACTAGAAAAAGAGACAGTAAACAAATTAACAAAACAATAAGCAAACAAGAAAATTTCTTCTTAGAGTGTTAGGAGAAACAGCAACAATATAAAAGAAAGTGACTGGGCAAGCTACTTACAATTGGATGACACTTCATCAATAATTCACTCAACTCAGCAAATATATATTGGGCATTTAATCAGTTAGTTTTTGTAGCATAACAAACCACCCCCAATTAATTGGAATATAAATTATTGGAATATAAATCCCCAAATTTAGTGGTTTAACACAATTACCATTTCTTTAATTCATAATTCTTTGGATGACCGTTTGGCATGGGCCCCCGCTGGACAATTCTTCTGTTCTTGTCTAGACTCACTCATGCATCTGTGATTGACTACTGGTCATCCAGGTTACATACTTCTGGGGGTTGGTTGGTCGTCAGTTGGGCCAATTAGGGTGACAAGGCCTTGCATCTCTCACCCTTCGGTAGCCTGAGCCCATTCACATGGAGGGTCCAAGAAGGAGAACAAAATCTCTTGAAGTCTAGTCCCCTAACTGAGACCACACAGCTCCTGCCAATTGGATGGCCAAAGCAAATCTCAAGCCAGGAACTGCAAAGTCATATTGCAAATGGTGAGCTTAGAGGGGAAGGAAGAACAATTGGGCTTTTTTTTTTTTTTTTTTTCAATCTAACACAGATGATCAGGGGTAAACTAGGCACTGAAAAGATGACAGTGAGTGAAACAGATTCAATTCCTGTCTTTTTGGAGCATATGTCCTATAATCTATGTTCAAATAACTACTGAAGGAAGTGCCTGCCTATAGCTCTTAGAGAATGGATGTAGAATGGTTGTTTACCTGTGGGACATAAATGTTGATTTCATTAATTGGCACTTGGCACCTGAGACAGGGGATTCGGCCTGCTCAACATGGGACCTATTAACACGCCTTATTGTGAATAGAACTAATTACTAAAATTGGATTCCAACCAAGCCACCCTCCGTTGCTTCTCTGAGCAGTGCCAATCTCATTGCGCAAAGGACAGTCACAGTTCTGTTGAAATCCGCTTTTAAACCCAAGTCATTTGTTCATTTGTTCATTGCCTCAGACTCCCAATTGCATCTGGTGCCCCTGGACTGGAATTATTTGTCCAGAAGGTGACCTTCGCTGTTGTGACTTTCTCCTGAAAAATGGCTTCCAACAAACATGCGGCAAGCCTAAGGGCCAGGAGGCCTGGCCAAGGCTTGTTGGTCGTCCACTTCCCAGATGTCAGAGCCCGAAGACAGAAGGTGATTGTCTCCAAATGGCCTCATCCTTAGGCACTGCAGGAAAGCAGCCATGTGGTAGACACGACAGGCCCACTCTGCCAAGGCCATGCAGAGCTCACCACAAAGCCAAAATTCAGAAGAGAAAGTTGCCAAATTCTGGTAGAAAAACTGAGGAAAGTTTTCATGCGCTTTGTCTCAATTTGTCCTCCTGGAAAATGGGGCTGTTACTACTTCATTCTTATTCCCAAAGTATGCAGAACGCATGTCCTTCCACATCTGTTCATATTGGATCTGTCGCTCAACAAACTCTTATGAAGCCCCATAGTAGGGTTACAGGAATAAAAAAGACCTAGAACTTGTCCTCAAAGCATCTGTTGACTTGTAGACATGTATAACAAAGCTTCTTAGGGTCTGGGACTGAAATTATCAAATGGTTTTATTTAGTCACACCAAAAGATCAGGCTCATATAAAACATGGGTGTTGCTAATGGATATGTTTATGCTTTCTATAACTTATAAGGAGAGACTCTCTTTGAACTGAAGGTATCAATGTTGCCTGTGTCATCCTCTTATACCAAAATTCTTTAGCCAGCCAGTTAAAAGTTTTGAAAGAACCCAACAGTACAGAGATTGATCCTTAAAAACTGGAGGAGGGGAAGGTTTTATGATTGGAAATGGAATTCTCATGGATGAGCGAGGTTTTAATCCATCTGCTGGGAAAGACTGTGGAAACACAGGAGGCAGGCTTCTGTCTACTACCTCACCCTCACCCTACTAGGGACACGTTCCTTGTCCCCAATTCTGTGTCCTTTGTGCTGTTCCTTCCACCTAGAAGGCACGTTCTTTCTACAGATCCAGATTCTAACTCTACTATAAAACTTTTCCCTGAACTCTTACCTGAAAGACCTTTGTGAAGGCTTAACCTGATAATTTTACCTGGTAGTCATAGCTTCCCAGAAGTACCCTTGTATTTATTGAAACTTTTAGAGTATGTTCATGTTGTTTTTCTCACACAATGCCAGAGGCACAGTAGGTTCTCAATAAATGTTTGTTGAAATGAGTCAATAAAAAGGAAGAAAAAGGAGAAAGAAGTATTAAAAGAGAGAGAGAAAAAGGGCAAAGGAAAAAAAAGAAACACAGAGAGAAAGAACCCAAATATTGCATACAAGGATCCCTAGGGGAGAGTCGGCATCACCTCAAATGCAGAATCAGAAGTGGCAGCCTATTTTAGGAACTATCAGATTCCACCTGTAATGTCAATATCCCACTGAGGACACAGATCTTTCTAATCAGGTTTGAGATCCAACCTTGCAGGCAGGAGCCTTTTCCCCTTTGTTCTGAAATGTGACCCAGAGACTTTGACCAATGAAGGATGCCACCAACACACACACACACACACACACACACACACACACACACACACACACAAATTAGCAGAAACAGCTTAATACCAAGCATCAATGCTACCAACCCCCTGTCTAACTCCAGACGGTACCCAGGCTTGCTCACTTCAAAATAGGAGGAAGGTAGGTCCCCAACAGCAGCACAGTTTCTTCTGAGTGGTCAAATGGGATGATTTCAGAAGGTCACCCCCAGAGCTGAAGCAAGAGAGGAAGAGGGGATACTACAATGTGAAGCTGAGAATCTTCCCCCAGTTCCATTTTAACCCGGTATCAGCTTTCTTTTTTTTTTTTTTTTTTTAATTTGCATTTCTTTTGAGCAATAATACAAAAAATAGCTATGGGGAAGGGAGAAGAGGCAACCTCAACCAAGACACAAGAGGATTGTCATCCAACTGGCCCTGGGCCTTGCTGCTCTATTAATGATTAAATTGAGGCTTTACCACAACCCCTCCCTTCTATCTGTAGGTTACGTCCAACAACCCCAGCAGCATTTCCCAGTGCCAAAAGCATTTCTTTCTTCTTTCTTGAGATGATCTTCAAAAATCATAACCTGGTTTAGTAGAGAAATCCAGTGGTATTATTTCCATTTTACAAATCGGAAATTGAAAGGCTAAGAGGTTTAATGACTGGTCCAAGATCACAAGCAAGGAAGAGGAACCAGTTCAGGACACTGTTTCTGAAGCTCTGTGTCTTATGCATTCCTCCTTCCAAACACCCTCTCCCCTTCCCGCTGCTCCCAGAGAATCTTGCAATCCCTCCATGGTATATTTCAGCTTTCATTCGGTCTCTGAGGCCAGACTCTGCAATACCCATGTTTATCCAGATCGTAGCACATTAAGGTCCAATAAATACTTATTGAACTAAATTGTAAATAAATTGTACTGAACCCAAGACTTCTAACTCCAAACACCTAGCACTGGAATCCTTTCCTGCCTTGAAGTACAACTTACTGGCAGCAAAAAGTATTGTATAATCACTGAAGATAAGCTAGAAAATAAAGGCAAATATTTTTTTAAAAAAAGGACTAATCTCATAATCCAGAGATAATTTTAAGTAACATTTCGATATATTTCCTTCATCTTTTCTTCCAATAAATAAATGTGTTTTATAGATTGATATTATAATAACCTAACATTGAATTATACAAATTTCTTCCTCATGATTTTTTAAAATCTTCAATTCTAAGGTTCTTAGAATTGAAATATAAATTATTGGAATATAAAATCCAATATTTAAACATGTTCCAATATTATAATATTCAGACATATGTAAGTATAACTTATTTAGTTATTTTACTTTTATTTCTGACTTTTAAATTATTTTTAATAAGAGGGTCATTGTTATAAATGAAATTTCTATTCAAATTTCTATTTCTGTAGAATACAGTTCTAGAAGTAAAATTACTTTAAGTCATTTACAATTTACTGTTAAATTGAAAGAACATAGCCTGAGGTTCTTCAAAGTTCAAATTTCTAATTGACATCAGACAATTAGAAATATACCATTAAAAGAAGGTTCAGGAATTGTCTACCAAAAACTAAATCACTTGATGGATGGGGGAACCAAGGCCCAAGAATGGTTCATCTGAAGTCATACTGTTGGATTAGGAAGGAGGTTATAAGGAAAACTGGCTCCTGACTCATTTAGATAGGAAAACCAAGGCAGTATAATTTTCAGAAGCTCAGAGAAGAAAGTGTTTGAAGAAAAGATGTGGCCAACAACATCCAGTGCAACTGAAAGGATGTAAAAGATGAGGACATAGATAAAGAGAGGTGGGAAAGTGGAGAGCAAGTGGCGCTGACTCCTTCAAGTAATTTCACTGTAAAGAGTAAGAGCGAAGGCACTGGGGTTGTGGCTCAGAGGTAGAGCGCTTGCCTTGCACGCATGAGGCTCTGGGTTCAATCCTCAGCACCACATAAAAATAAATAAACAAAATAAAGGTATTGTGTCCATTTAAAAAACATTTAAAGAAAAAAGAACAAGAGGAAAATTTTGCAGCCCCTCATGGGAAGCATGCCTCAAGGGAAGATTTGTAGCACTGCCATCCAAAATTCTGTGGTTGATGAGAATGCTGTGCATCTTCCAGTGGGCACATGAATAGTAGCCTGGTCAACTAAATGAGACCCTATCTTAAAATAAAATTTTAAAAGGGCTGGGGATATAGCTCAGTTGTAGAGCATTTGCCTAGTGTATATGAGATTATGGATTGAATTCCCAGTACCGCAAGAAAATAAGAAAAAAATAGATTCCTTTCAACCAGTAATTTCATTCTTTGTTTATCTTCAGAAAATAATAGATAATCCATGCAGAACTGTTTTTAACAGCCGATAAAAGAAAAATACGAAACAAAACACAACCTAAGATATCCCAATGTAGCAGTTTGGTTTTATACAAGCTATAAAAGTGTTGTCGAAATGTATGTTTATTAACATGAAAGAAAAAAAAAAAGAAGTTCATAAGAAAAAAAAAGAAAAGGGCTCATAGGACTAAGAAAACAAATTTTATTTTATTTAATATTAATTAATATTAATCTAAGTAGCTCCATGTAACTAGTGGTTACTGTGCTGGGTAACACAGTTTGTGGTGGTAGTTCCATTCACGATGATGTTAAGACACATCTGTGTGCTGATAGGAATCATTACATGCATTAACTCAAATGGGTACCTGAGTAATGCTGGATTCTGTGTGGTTTTTCTACCATACCACACCTACATCCCTCACTCTATTGGTGCTTAACTCATAGCTTGTGTTTTACAACTTGTAAAAAAAAAAAAAAAATCCCTTATGTTCAATTCCATGATCATTGTTGTTCCAGACAAATGACTTTAATATGTGCTTCCATCTTTGACTGAAGTTTGGATTGAGAATAACTCAGTTTTCATTTTCTGAAGAAAAAAGATGCACTCTGTGTTGGATCTAGTTAGAATGACAGTATGATAAATGATTAAGAACAGACTTTGGATATGGCAAGACAGAGGTTCAACAACCAGCTTTTCTATGTACTAGTTGTAAGAACTGAATGCATTACAGGAACTTCTCAGGTTCTCAATTTCTACATCTGTGAAATGGAGATAGCAAGAGGCAAGGGTGTGGTGGAGACTCAAATGAGATCATTTGGGCACAGTGCCCAGAAATATGGTAGGCATTTAATAAATGTTACCTGTTATCACTAATAACACACATTAGAGAAACCAGCTCTGGAAGCAACATCATGTGTCTGTTACAGAGTCAGTTTGAGGGAGCCAATGCCTCTGATATTTATTTATCATTTGAAAAGTATGTTTATGGTTCATATGACATTGGGAAGCTCAATTTCCTAAACTGGAGATGCAGGGTTAGGGAAGAGCTTTTCCAATTTGCAGCTTGTGGCTCCTTCCTGGGAGTGGGTGCAAGAACAGGAGGGTCTGGAGAGAGCTCCTCCAATAAACATTACCTACTACTGGATGACTTGTTATTTTTCCCAGACTCTTATCTACCAATGCTGCCCACATAACCCCTGAGACTTACTGATAATTCTGAGCCCAGCTGCCAGGCCAGCAGTGATCTATTTAGAACTTCAAATGAATGCCCCCCAGATCTGCCTACTTTCTCCACATAGTGCTTCAAGATAAGTCTCCCTTGCTCTTGATAAAAGCTTTGAAGAACAACTTGCCTGTTAACAAACAGCTTTTGATTGTGCCCGAGTTTGATCTTTATTTTGTCCTTATTCATCAGACTCTTCTAAATGGGTTCTTTCACACTCCTCAGATTAGCCTAAAGGAAACCCCATGAAACAATGGGCCTGATTCTCCCTGGTTGCAGGGAGTGAGCTGTCAAAAGAGGACATGGGGCCTCCTGCAGGGCTCTAAGTGGAAAGAGGGGTTGGTGATGCTCCCGGTACTGAAGACTTAAGCTAGCTTCAAAACAAGGTTTGCCTGTGAGGAAAGCAGAGATGTAGCACACAGCCTTCTGGCCCAGGACTCTCTTCATTCAGTTTCAGAGGAAGTTTGTTTCCCTAGAAATAGAGGAGCTTCTTCCTAGGAAAGCCCAATGTCATTCTTAGTGTCTAAAGCCCCAGAGCCCATCTCCCATGGCAGGACAGGAAAACCGTCAGTCTGATTGGAGGTGTAGAGAATACACTGCCCCCCAAAATTGGTGTGTTTCTGAAATTATTCTGACAAGACATTTTTTTTTTCTTTAAGGAATTGGCTTTCCTTGACCTAGAAAGACCATGCTCACCTCTCCCACCTTAGCACATGGCATACAATACAGACTGGATCATTAGAATCCAATCCCTGTGGACACTGATTAGGCCAATGAAGAACATATAACTCAATCAGGACCAATCAGAGTTCTGTGGGTATGGGGGGAGAACACTCTCATCTCTATCTCCTTCAAAAGTCAAGTAGGTAGTATCTGTCTTTAAGGCCCCACAGGCAGGGAGCTTAGAGATAAAGATACTGCCTCAATGGCAAACTTGAGTCCCCGAATGCAGCCATGCCTGAATATCTTGAGTTTTATTTACTCTTTTGAATGTCATAGCTATGGTAGCCAATAAATGATCTTTTTTGCTTATACTAGTTTGAACTGGTGTTCAGACACTTACAACTGGAGAACATAAAGATTCCCTAAGAATTGATAGATAGAGGGGCTGGGATTATGGCTCAGTGGTAGAGCACTCACCTAGCACAGGTGGGACCCAGGTTCAATCCTCAGTGCCACATAAAAATAAAGACATTGTGTTGTGTCCCTCTACACCTAAAAAATAAATATTTTAATAAAAGAAAAAAAAAGAATTTGTAGATAGAGATGGAGAAGATGAAAGCAGTGGTTTAGGAATATGTGTTTGACAACAGTTTTATTAAGATAAATTGTAATCTAGGTACCAGGTTGGAAGCCTGTTACCAAACTCTAGGCTTCAAGGTCTTTCATTTTAAGTGGACAAGGCTGACTCTAAGTGATTATGTAGAGGGAAGTCTACATAAGTATAAAGGATATGGGAGACTGAAGCACTACAATTTGTCAAGTCATTCCTAACATGTAAATTACCTCAATCACAAAGATGTTTTCTGAAAAATTTTGAATCACTATTATTTCAAAGGATAGGAAAAAGTATTTAAACAAAACACTTGCTATAAATACATTTATGACAAAAAAGTCATGCTGGATAACTAATGATTTATACCAAATAACATACAAGAATCATACTATTTTACTCATGTACCATGAACATCACACACACACACACACACACACACACACACACACATACATACAAAGACTGGAGAATACCCTTGAAGCCAAAGGACTAGAAATAATGCCCACCTTATCGAAGAACTGTTGTGAAGAGACAATCACAACTGCTACCACCAAGCACCAGGCATTTCAGTTTTCACTGTGTTTTGTACCACTTCTGTACCATTTTTGAACATGCAAGTCAGATTCACACCAATGTCTGTTGCTGCTAGTCATATTGTGACTTCCAAAATAGAGCTATATGACCTTGATTTCTGCCACTCTTGCTGGCATGGTACCTGTCTACTGTAGTATAGATGTGTTTTTGCCCCCAAGGGTCCCTCTGTTCAGAGCTTGGTCCCCAGGTGACAGCAGTAGGAAGTGCTATGGAAGCTTTAAGAAATGGGGCCTAGGAGCTGGGGTTGTAGCTCAGTGGTAGAGCACTTGCCTAGAATGTGTTGAGGTACTGGGTTTGATTATCAGCACTGCATATAAATAAATGAATAAAACAAAGGTCCGTCAACAACATATAATTTATATATCTATAAAAGAAGTGGGGCCTAGTATGAGGTCTGAGGCGATAGAAGACAAGCACACCCTTGGAAGCATGGTTCTCATGCCATCTCTTGGTCATTCTCGACCAAGAGGTGGTTACAAAAGCCCAATCCTGGCCCACCCAGCTCTCTAACTTCCTGTCCATTTGTCACTTGCTCCTACATGGACTCCCTATAGAACCACCTACCATTATGTAATACAACCAAGAGCCCCCATCAGAACTGAGCCAACACCAATGCTGTGCCCTTGAACCTAACAAACTATGAACCAAACTAACTTCTTTTCTTATAATGTCAGCCTGTTTCTGATATTTCATTATAGCCACAAAAAGCTTACTGATACACCTTCGCTCACTAATCCCTAAGTCAAAGCCTGGCCCCAGAATCGACTATGAATGGACTATTATATACTGAATTGTGTCTCTCCCAAAATTCATATATTGAAGCCCTAAACACCAATGTATATTTGGGAGATAGCGCCTTTAAAGAAGTAATTAAGGTTAAATTAGGTCATAAAGATTGAGTTCTAATCCAATAAAGCTGATGTTGTTCTAAGACAAGAAAGAGACATTATGGACGCATGTACACAGTGAAAAGGTCACATGAAGATATATCAGGAAAATGGTCATCTGCAAGTCACAGTAGGGAGGCCTCGGAAGAAATCAGCTATGTTGATGCCTTGATCTTGGACTTCCAACCTCCAAAACTGTGAGAAAATTAATTTCTGCGGTTTGAGCCATCCAGTCTGTGGTATTTTGTTAAGGCAGTCCAAGTAAACAAAGATAAAGTGGACTGATTCATGCCTTTTCCCCATCTATAAACAAGCTTGGGAAGTGGTAGGTGGTGAACTCAAGAGACCTCACCATTAAAGATAAAAGAGGATTTGGTGACTAACTAAAAGTGGGGGTTGATTTAGTTAGCTTTTGTTGCTGTGACCAAAAGACTTAGCAAGAACAATATAGAAGAGGAAAAGTTTATTTTGACTTACAGTGTCAGAGGTTCAGTACATGACCAGCCAGCTCCACAAATCTGGACCCAAGATGAGGTAGAATAAATATCATGGTAGAATGGTATAGCAGAAGAAAGCAGCTCAGGACATGGTGGCCAAGAAGCCAAGAGAAAGCTCCTCTCATCAAGGACAAAATATAAACCCCAAAGGCATACCCTCAGTGACCTACCTCTGTCAGCCACACCCTACCTGCCTACAGTTACCCCCCCCCCAGCTAATCCATATTAGTCAATTAATCCACTGACTCAGTTACAACTCTCATAATCTAATCACATAACCTCTGAACATTCTTGCATTGTCTCATATATGAGTTTTGGGGGGACACTTCATATCTAAACCATAATAGGGGTGAAGGCAGATGGTGAGTCAAAGAGGTCTCTCAGCCTGAGAATTTAGTGACTAGAATATTAATAATGATACAATAGAGAAGTTGCACAAGGAATGCACTCTGGGAGGTGTTTAGATGCATTTTGACAATATAGAAGTATCCAGGTGGAAATTGGAAGTGGGTGTCTAAGGCAGGGCATGCATCTTACTTAACTCTAGTGTGTGGAGGTAAAAGCTGAAGTTGGAAGAAAGATACATTGTTTGAAGGACAAATAGAGCTGGGACCTTGGGACAGTCCATTGGAGGTGGTAGGAAGGGATGTATGGGGTTCAATTAGAATGGTCTAATTTGGGGTTGGGGATGTAACTCAGTGATAGAACACTTGCCCAGCAGGCATGAGGCCCTGGGTTGGATCCCTAGCACCACAAAAAAAAAAAAAAAAAAAAAAAAAACCTAAAATCTTAATGGCAATAAAGATTTACTTCCTCTATGAAATAAAGTTGGCTGATAGCTTCACTCATCATAATACCTCAGGGACCCAGGCTGAGAGATGATCCATCTGTCATCACCAATGATCATCAACCATGTCAGAAAGTCAGTGGGGTAAATGAGGCACAGACTCTTAAAGATCCACACACAGAAGTCACTTCCAGGCTGGGGACATAGCTTGCTTGGTAGGGTGCTTCTCTCACATGCACAAGGCCCTGGGTTCAATCTTCAGTACCACCAAAAAAAAAAAAAAAAAAAAAAGAAGAAGAAGAAGTCACTTCCATGTGTTCAGAAAACATACCCACTGAACCTGAAGGGAATGAGAAAGTATAATCCAATCACATGCCCTAAAGGGTAGAGATGGAAATATTTAGTGAACAGCATTAATGCCAACCACAGGAAACAAGAGAACAGGAACTAGAGGACGAGATGGGGTTGCATCATTTGGACTCTAAATTTTAGAGGCAAGTGGTAAAACAAGCCAATCTAGGATCAAAGAGGCCAACACAAAATAAAAGCAGAATCACTGCTTTGTTTGCTAGAATAATAGCCATGAACGTGTGTGTGTGTGTGTGTGTGTGTGTGTGTGTGTGTGTGTCTCACATTGCTTTGTTGTTGATGGTGGTGGTTTTTTTAGCAGAACTGGGGCTCAAACCCAGGAGGACCTCGCACATACTAGGCAAGCATCCTACCACTGAGTGACACCCCTTGCTTTGTGTTTTATTACACAGCTTCCCTTCTTATTTGGGAGGATTTCCTCCTTTTGTATGATCCTGGGGAAAGGGAGAGCCTAAGACCAGATCTTTCCTCCTGCTACTCTCAGAAATCAAGGCACAGGCAAGTGACTTAAGCAAGCTCATGACCTTCAAATCTTAATTTGAAGATTTGGTGGTTAGAATCTTCCCATGGTAATGGGATACATGCTGGAGGGCAGATGGGTAGTGGAATCATGCCCAAAGTGTGATGGCCAGGACCAACCATTCCTGCCCAAAGACCAGTTCTCAACCCTTAGGCCTGCTTTGTTTGCTACCCACTCCTAAATTCACACTTTTGGTTGGTTCTCTAAGCCATGATACACTCCCAGTAAGTTGATTAAGATAACTACAGTTGGTCTCAGATTCTTGGATCTGAGAGCAAACCTCTTCAGGGAGAGGTCTGAAGGAATAGTCAGATTTAGGCATCTTTTCCCACGGTTAGCCAGATCCCCAATTATGGTTTCACAGCTGAACATGAGAAAGCAGACTATAATAATTGTGACGGTAACACATTCTAAAACAGCAAGAGACATAATGATGAGAGTGCAGAGGAAGGGCAGTGATTTAGAATCAATCACCTGGGGGTGACCTTTAAAGTTACACTCCAGTCTTCCTATCCTAACATTATGTTAGGTCATCAGTAAAAATAAATGGAGTGAATCTTTGTCACTTCTTTAATTTCCACTATCTGAGCCCCCACCTCTGCTTAGGAAATTCTCCATTGTGTGTCCTGGTGAAAAGCACAGCCTGCCTCCCACCAAGGCTGAAAATGCTTATCCTGTCCTGGTAGCTACTGCATATGATTGGGGCTCAACCAAACAGATGCTTCTGCATAGAACTTTTTGGATTTGTAAAAGAGGATTTAGAATTTAGTGGCTTCAGTGGCAGAGAGAGTGTAGCAGTCTCCATGCTCAATGTCTAGGAGCAGGGACAATAGCAGTGGTAGCCTTACTAATTAGGCATGAGTTGGGGTCCAACTCCCCAGGCTATTTCAGGTCCCACCCACTTCCCAGCCTGGTTTTTTAATCTTCCTAGGAATCAGAAAAATATACTTCCAGGATATTCCTTTGCTACTTAAGCTAATGTGATAGTTTTATGGATCAACTTGACTGAGCCACCGTGCCACCTATTTGGTTAAACATTATTCTGAGTGTTTCTGTGAGGGTGTTGTGGATCGGACTTACATTTGAATTGGTGGACTTTGAGTAAAATAGATTGTCCTCCATAAGGGCAGACAGATTTCCTCCAATCAGTTGAAGACCTGAATGGAATAAAAAACTGATTGCTCAAAGCAAGAGGGGATTCTGCAGTAGAAGATCTTTGGACTAGAACTAAAACTTCAGGTTTTTCTTGGTCCTGATGGCTTTGGACTTCAACTGAGCATTGGACATTCTCTGGGTCTCTGGCCTGCTAGCCCACCCTACAGATTTTAGACTTGCCATTCTTTATAATCATGTGAACCAACTCCTTAAAATAAATCTCTTTCTACATATGAACAGATCTTATTTGTTCTCTTTTTCTCAAGGATCCTGACTAATAGAGCTAGCCATAGTAGCTTCTGTTATTTGTAGTAAGAAACACTGACTTATGTATTTTGAAATTCCATAGGGAATTCTAGTATATTTCCTACTTTTTAAAATTAATTATCTCCCTGCTTTATTCTTTGTCTGATTTTTTTTTTTTTTTTTTTTTTTTTTTTTTTTGGTGATGCTGGGGATTGAACCCAGGTCCTTGTGCATGCGAGGCAAGCACTCTACCAACTGAGCTATATCCCAGCCCCCCTTCTTTATTCTTTTATGTATTCCTCTGTATAAGTGCTCTGGAGAATTCTAGGATAGTGGACCCACTGATATAATTTTTCCACCCTGGGTAGTATACAATGTTCCTGTTGTTTCTCCAAACCTCTAGATTCTGATTGAAAACCATACTGCATTTGTCTGTTTTTCTGTTGCTAGGACCAAATACCTGAGGCTTAGTACTTTAAAAAGAAAAGAGGTTTATTTAACTCTTGGTTTTGAAGATTCAGTGTCCAAAATTGGGCAGCCCCATCCATTCAGCATCTGGTGAGGGCTCCCGACAGCTGCATCACATCATGGTGAATGCCATCGTGGCAGGAGGGAGAGATCACATGGCAAGAAAAGAAGAAGGAGAGCAAATTCAGGTGTGCTCTTTTATAACATCCCACTCTCATAAGAACTGACTCTCTGCTAGAACTACCTTAATTTACTCCAAGTGCCCCCAGTGACCCCTACCTCCACTAGGCACACCACCTCAACACTACCACACTGAAGATTAAGACACCAACACATGAACTCTCTTGGGGAACAAACTACATCCAAATACTTTCTGTTTCTACCACACTTTTTTGTTCATTGTAGAAAAAACACACAACATAAAATTTACCATCTAAACCATTTTCAAGTATAAAATTCAATAGCTTCAAGTAAATTCACAGTGTTGTGAGTCAGATCTCCAGAACTTTTTCTGCCTTGGAAATCTGAAATTCTAAACTCGTTAAACAATGATTCTCCTTGCCCCTCTCCCCCAGGCTCAAGTAACCAGCTTTGTACTTGTGTTTCTATGAATCTGACTACTTCAGTTACCTCACATATGTGGAATCCTATGGCATTTCTGTCTTTTTGTAATTGGCTTATTTCACTTAGCATTCGTCCTCGAGGTTCATCCATCTTATAGCATGGCATATGACAGGATTTCCTTTCTTTTAAAGGTTGACTAATATTCTATTATATATGGACACTACATTTTGTTTATCTATTCATCCACTGACATTCACTTGGGCTGCTTCCACCTCTTGGCTTTAATGTCTAATGCTTCTATGAATATGGGTTAATGCTAGGAAAAAAGATCTCTGAGATCTTGCTTTGAATAGTTCTGTTGGCTATATATTCAGAAGTTGCTGGATCACGTTAGGAGCCTTTGTCCTACTTTGCTTAGGTTGCACCATTTATCTATCATGCTTTAAACTCCCCAAAGCACTCCAAAATTTATAGTTTT
Source organism: Callospermophilus lateralis (assembly GCF_048772815.1). Classification (NCBI taxonomy): domain Eukaryota; kingdom Metazoa; phylum Chordata; class Mammalia; order Rodentia; family Sciuridae; genus Callospermophilus; species Callospermophilus lateralis. The sequence goes on from NC_135313.1 coordinate 90,726,116, forward strand.
GTCCTCACAGCCCTATGAGATAGGTAGAACATAGATTATTCCCATCCTGTAGATGAGGTAACTGATACATAAAGAGGTTAAACAGCTTGCATAATATAGCATCTATTTGATGACAGATTGGCTTCATAGTTCAGTACATTTTCTATTGACCAGGGACACTCAATCAAAAGAAGGAGGCAGGCATGGCCCCCTATGTGAAGGACTCTTTCAAACTACACTCCCACCCTCAACCTAAATAAATTGAAAACAATTTTTTTTAATGAATGTCATTACTTATGGGCATGTATTGTGCATGTGAAGGGTATAGAATTAAGGGAAGGAAATACAGAATAACAGTTATGGATAACACTGTCTTCTTGGGAGCTCAGCCTTGTTTATGTACTTGTTTTTTTCTTTTTTTCTTTTTTCCCCCAAATAACACTCTTAAAAAAAAAAATCTGTCTAAGGATTAAAATAAAACAAATGGTTCTTAGCGAGGGCATTGGGGAAATTTTTGTTTTGTTGTGTTTGTGTTGTTGTTGTCATCACAATGGTCACCCCCACTACATGGAATTTAGTGAGCAGGACCAGAGATACTGAAAGTCTTGCAAGACAGGACAGTCCCACATAAAGAAGAATGAACGATGCCAGTGGTGCCCTCATCAAGAAACAAGCTTAAGCCAAGTGCAGTGGTGCATGCCTATAATCCCAGTGGTTCAGGAGGCTGAGGCAGGAGGACCACAAGTTCAGAGCCAGCCTCAGCAATTTAGCAAGGCCCTAAGCAACTCAGTGAGACCCTGTATCAAAATAAAATAATAAAAAGGGCTGAAGAGTTTAAGAGTCCCTGGGTTCAATCCCTAGTTTCAAAAAAAAAAAGAGTTATAAGAAACGGGCTCAGGAGTGGGGGTCTGAATCAGTGGTAAAGCACTTGCCTGGCATGCAGGAGGCCCTGGGTTCTATTCTTAGAAAGGAAGGAAGACAAGGAGGGAAAGAGGAAGGAAGGGAAGAGAGAAGGCAAGAAAACAAAGAAATACAGGCTAATGAGAAGATCAGTGGCAGCGTCAAGGGTGAGATTTAGGGGACTCCAGTTCCAATACCTCTCTGAGACACTACAATTATATAATCTAGACAGCATGGTATGCTTGCTACATAACTTCAGCATGTAGTTCTCAGCCCTCCCTGAGAACCATCTAGTTTATTTCAATCCTTAGACAGATTTTTTTTTTTTTAAGAGTGTATTTGGACAAGGGCCGTGGAATGTGATGAACATCATTATCCAAAGGAAATGTATGAAGACTCGAATTGGGTGTCAACACACTTTATATATAAACAGATATGAAAAACTGTGGTATATATATATATATGTAATAAGAATTGTAATGGAAAAAAAAAACAAAGTACATGTATGAAGGCATGAATTGGCATGAACATACTCTATATACAAAGATATGAAAAATTGTACTCTTTATGTGTAATAAGAACTGTAATGCAATGTGCTGTCATGTATTAAAAAAATAAAATCAATAAAACTAAAAATAAATAAATAAATAAATAATAAAAGAGAAAAAAAGTGTATTTGAAAAAAAACATAACTTCAAGCCATGTCCCCCAACCACTGCTATTCTAAGAGATCCCCATCCTTAAGCACCTCCTATTAAAAAAAAAAAAAATTAGTTCTAGAGCTACCACTGAGAACACTCAGAGCGTCATTCCCAGAAGTTCCAGAACACCATTGTCACTGCCAACTTCAAAGGATTCTTCCTTTAAACATGAACAAACAATAAGTTTTTTAAAACAAAAACCTCTTAAACCCACTGCTGCTCCAAAAGAAACATGAGATTCCCGGTTTCAAGTCATCTTTTAGATTAGAGGAATCCTATCTCCTTGCAGGATTCCCTGTGGAAAAGGCACTTTTACAGAGAAAACGCCTTTCTCCAGAACAATGTGTGTTTTTGCAAATAACAAAAGGTAATAGAACCCTTTTCTGAAAATTGGTTCCTGAGCCTGGAGCTGGCATTTATCCCACACTTCTTCCAACATTACTTGGCAAAAACCCACAGTGAATCTGTACAGTGCCTCTAACCTGAGTACTTTTAGCTCTCTGTGTTTCAGGGCCTTTAATCTTGAAAAGATCTAACTTAAAAGAGGAAAGAAAGGAAAAGGGAGCAAGGTGCTTTCATGCTCATTAGCATTTCCAATTTCCTCTCTGGCCACTCCTCCCTCTCCCCCTCTCCCAATCTCCACACAATGAACTAATTCTTTGGGATTGATTGTGGCCTGTAGATAACTGAGTGTACTTTCTTCCTTTCATTTTCCCTTGTCTGTCACACAAAGCATTCTAAAATGCTGCCTAGAAGGAAAGCTGGCCTAAACCTTCAGAATGTGGACTTGCATGTAGGGTGGCTCAGAAAGCTCACTTTCAAGCTACTTCTTCCCACTCCTGTTTTCATGAAAGGAGGGAAATAATCTGGCTGCTTCAGGTTTACTCTCTCAGAATCACAGTCAGAAAAGAATATGAATCTTTTGGCAGTGAGCATGCAGCCCATCCCTGTCACACCCTGGAAGCTATAAACATTTTCATTGCACGTACTACGGATGATCAATTTCTAAGCACATCTTTGTTTTTCCTAAATAGCCGCATTATTCGTCTGATGTTGAAAATGGCATCTGCACTGTATGTAATTTCCATACTCGCTTGGCACCATCAACTGCCTTTGATGACACTCAGGGCCGTTTCTTTTTTGTCTCCTCCTTCCCTCCAGCTGCAAGACCCAGATGTCAGGTTCAGGAATGCATTTTCTCTGGCAGGGATATCTGGCTTCTCTCCCCAGTCCCTAAGTTGGTGGCTATTGTGGAAGTGCCAGCAAAATAGCACAAGATCACACTAAAGACGGGATTCAGATGTTTTTGTGAAAAGGAAAAACAGAGTCCGAATCTTGGGGTGGGGTGGGGGATACATTTCTTATGCCTCTAATTATAAGCCAGGTAAGTGGCAAGCCGTGCCTGAGCAAATTGCAGATCCTTCTATTTAGCTGCTGCTCATCCATTTTCCTTCTTGACAGTTTTTTATCTCCCCACTCTGCATCTGAAATCAGCAGCTGGGTACGATTAAGGGCTTGCCTAAGTTAATCAAACCTGGGGTAGTGACAGAATCAAGTCTGATTTAAATATTGTGGACAAGAAAAAGGAAAATAGAAAGGAGAGAAGGAAAGGAGGAAGACAGATGAAAGAAACTAGTAATGGGAACCAAGGATAGAGAGCAGAAGACCACCCAGTACCTCTGTGCCCAAGGAGGCAATTCAAAGCAGCCTTCATGTTACCTGGGAAGTGGAACGCCCCTACAATTGGCTTTTCTTTTTCAAGCAGCCTTTGTAAATATGAATGGAGATCAAGCGCCAACCTGCCCACTACCCCAGCCTGGCTTATGCTGAGTCTTGCTTCAAAGACATCTTGAATGAGGCAGAAATTCAAAAACCCATGCCCCAGAGCACCACATGCCAGCAGGGGCTGTGTCAGACCCAGAGGTGAAGAGGCTCTCGAGCCATAAGGCAGCCTTGTGGTGTCTAATTTTTTTTTTTTTTTTTTTTTTTTTTTTTCCCCTCTAAGCAGCTGCGCTGGGTTGAGCAGTGTGTGCAGGGCAGAGTTTGGAAGTTTCCCACGACCAAGCCAGTCTACCAAGTGCCCACCCAGCCACCCCTTGCTCACTGCCTCAGATACTCTCAACTGTTCAAAGAAATTTGCTGACACTTAGAGAGAATCTGTCTCCCAAGCCAAAATACAAATTAGGTTGTCCTTTTACAAGCATGAAGTGTTCTATATTCATGAAATTTGGATTCACCTGTCTGTAGAGCACACCATCCCATGCAGCTCTGTCATTTCACTGGATGGCTTGTATAGATCTAGATTGTCACTGTCTCATTCTGTGAAGGCTGCTATAACAAAATACCGTAACTAGTGTCTTAGTCCATTTTCTGTTGCTATAACAGAATACCTGAGATTGGAAAACTCATAAAGAGATTTATTTTCACTCTTCTGAAGGCTGGAAAGGTACCCGACATCTGTTCTGCTTCTGGCAAGGGTCTTGTATAGCTTCAACTCATGACAGAAAGTGGAAGAGCAAACAGAGGACATGGGATAGACAGCAAAAGGAAATCACTTTGTAACAACCTTCTTTCACAGTCTCCTGAGAACAAGAACTCACTCGTGGGAGGAAAGCATCAATCCCTCTTAGAGGCCAATGCCTCTCAACAAGTTGCATTGGGGGCCACACCCCAACACAAGTTTTGGTGGGGACAAACTATATTCAGACTATAGCAACTTGGTAGCTTATACAACAACAGGAGTTTCTCTCTCACTGTTCTGGAAGCTAGGAAGTCTGAGATCAAGGTGCAAGATGATGCAGCATCTGGTGAGGGCCTTCTTCCTAGTTCATAGAAGTCTGTCTTCTCACTTTAACCTCACACTAGTGAAAGAGAGGAAGGGTCTCTCTCGGACCTCTTTTTTAAGGGCACTAGTTCCATTCACAAGGGCTTTGCCCCATCACCTAACCACTTCCCAAAGACCCCCACATTCTAACATCATCACCTTTGGGGAGGGGGGAGATTTCAACATATGTGTTTTGGGGGGACATAAGCATTTAGACCTCTTACTAGTCCCTGTTTAAGTGAAGTTCACTCTCAACTGTGGACAGTCCTGCTTCCCTCCACAGACTAACTCCCTGGAGCACCCCAGCTCCTGGAATTCACACAGCCTAAATTCAGTGCATATGTGAGCCTTCATCCTTCCCCCATCCTTGAATCTGGAGAATGGAGTGAGCACTTGGGAACATCCAACAAATGGAGGACACCAGCATCTGCAAATTCTCCTGGGAGTTTACACCCAGCCATGGTTACTCCTTCCAGCTCATTCTCACTAATTTAACACTAGAATTATTTTTGATTCGACACAGACCCAAGGGCAAGAGCCAGATCGAGGCACTCTCTCATTAACTCTGAAACACAGAAAATGCAGCACATCTATATTAACTCAGTAAGGGGAAAAGGTGGATATACATCAGAGAAAGTGTGGCTCTATCCAAATTGTGTTACTGTTGCCTCTCAATATCATGACCAGCAGATCGAATGGGATATTACTGACAAATCACACATGGATTGGGCAGGATGAGGATTGGATTGGATATGGATTAGATTGGACATGGATTGGATTGGACATGGACTGGACATCATTACCCTAGGTACATGATGATTGCACAAATGGTGCATCCCTATACCATGTACAACCAGAGAATTGAAATGTTGCACTCTGTTCTTTGTACTCAGGTGCCTCCCTGACCCCTCATCATCTGCCTTTTCCCCTTCAGCTGGTCTTCAACTAGATTTCCCCTGCTCAAGACCCCAAGCCTTCACCAGTATAGCCCTCCCTATGCCTCATCACTCACTCATACAAAGTGACCTCAAAGGTGTCTTGAACACTTTTCTCAGCATGGTGAGCATAACAAGCTCCCCAGACTCTTGGGCTTTAGATATCTCCCCAGCAGAATAAATGCACCTCCACCTTGCTCTACAACCTCTCATGGAGCCTGCATCTCATACTCCTGGGTACCCACAGGCCCCAGAAGAGTTTTCCAGCTTTATCCTTCTTATACACATGCTGTCTCCCTTCCCAAGAATCACCCATCTTGTCCCCACCATGGATTTTTATGCTTAATCTTTTGCTTTCATGCTAGTAAGAAGACAGGCTGAAGGATCTTAAAGGGCAGTTCTTCTTGCTCTCTTTATTCCCCCCAGCTGGTTCCAGGGTAACACAGCTGGCACCTGAGCCATAACCAGCATCTGGGAAACAGGCAGCCTGGCAGCCACAAGTAGAGCTGTCCTGCCTCAGCACACAGCACAGTGCTGGTGGTGAGTTGAGTCCATCCAGTTTGGAATGTCTGGTTGATAATATTAGAGGGGCTTCTTTAACCTCAGATTCAAGAAGCAACAAGATCAAGGAGATGAGGAAGACCAAAGGAAGACGAATGACCCACACATGAGTTGGTTAATAACCTACTGTCATAGATACTTTTGTGATATGTATATCATGAGTTGTAGAAAATCTCATTGATGATCCTCTTGTCAGGGAGACTGTGTGGCTGTTTAGAAGAAGTATTTTATTTGTTCCTCTGATTTGGGGAGTTAGAAGCCCTAAGGTGCTTTTCTCCATCAATAGTAGATGTTCCTTAAACCGACAAAAAAAAAAAAAAAAAAGCCTTTCATTTGTAGATAAATGGATGGAGTTGGAGAATATTATGCTGAGCAAAGTAAGCCAATCCCAAAAAAACTAAAGGCTGAATATTTTCTTTGATTAGTGGATGCTGATCTATGATGGGGGTGGGTGGGGAGCGGCATGGGAAGAATGGAGGAACTTTGGATTGGGCGAAGGGGAAGGTGAGGAGGGGTTAGATGGTATAAAAGATGGTAGAATGAGATAGACATCATTACCCTAGGGACATGTATGATTGCACAAATTGTGCATCCCTATACCATGTATAACCAGAGAATAGAAATGTTGCACTCTGTGTACGATGAATTGAAATGCATTCTGCTGTTATGTACAACTAAGTAGAACAAATAATAATAATAAAGCCTGGGTTTTGCGGACTAAGTAGGCATACATGTTGGGGAACTGACATGCCTGGTGGGAAAGGTGGAAGAGCTGGAGAAGGAAAAAGGAGTTCGGGCAAACAAACTTGTTTGATGAACATATTTGCAGTTGTTTGCTATGTAGTATGCACTACAAATTACTTTGTTTTTCTAATAAAGTCTCCTACAGAATCTTTTTAAAAATCACAAAGCATGACTATGATTAGACTTTCTGGTGTGGAAATGGCAAAGGTCTGCCTACCAGCTGCCGAAGCACCAAGCTCATGAAAATGCAGGAGACCTTCTACACCCCAACCATGGATGTGCCACAAATGGGATTCAGTTTATCTGTTCTTACTTTTTATGCTAATCTTCCTGGATGACTACAGGGCTCTTGAGGTCTCTGTGTTTTTCAATTTCTAGTGATTATGATGCAAGAACTTTCTTCTTTTGCTAGCAATTTTTTTTTTTCTGCCATTAACTGCATTGCTGCTGCAGCTGGAGGCTTCTTACAGCCTCAGCACGTTTGTGGGTCCTACAGAATGCTGTAGTTGGCTGTTTCCTTTGTGATGCTACTCTGGGCTATTCTTTGTGTCCATTTTTTGACCACTTTCTCTTGAAGATGGCTGTCAGATTTCCCAGCTCTTCCCACTTAGCCACATGGTCTCAGCGTTCTGGTCTCACAGGTCTCATCCCTTTTCTTACCTTGCTGCCTCCTTCACAACATGCCCACATGTTATACATTCATTGATATTCAAAAGCATTTATGGAGTAGCTTTTTTGTGCCTGGCGCTATTTCAGTTCCTGCTTCCATGGGTTTTACAACCTAGTGAGGGAAAAAGACTATCAACAAGTAAACAGAGAACATATGCTAGACAGATTCTCTGTGCTATTCAAAATCTGCTCCCACCCTTTCCCATTTTTCTTAGGGGCCCCAGAGGCCAACCTCTATCTGTTTCATTACTTGGGTTTCCTTGCCCTCTTGCTTCTGGTTGGTTTGGCCAATAAGGAACATCAGCAGGAGGTGAGAAGCCAGAATGAGAAAGAAATGAGAGTATTTATTCTCCTATGCCCCCGCCCACTATGGTAATTGGCAGTGACCATAGTTCTCTACCAAAGGCTACATTTTTCTTATGGATGTCCTCTCCATCATGGCCACATGTTTTCTAGCTTCCAGTATCAACTTCCTTCCCTTATCACTTCAGAGCCACCTAAATTTCTTTAAAATAGCTTTCCACGAGGGCCAAATCCTTCATATGCCACCATCCCTTAACTCTGCCCACATTCTTGAAAACCAGTGTGTTCATTCAGTAACTGCCCCCGCCTTGGGTGTGCCTTCTATTTCCTACCAGGATCCTGTTTCATACAAATGTATAATGCTAAGAGCTACAAAAGTACACTCACATAGAAATAAAGCAGGGTAAGTGACAGAAGTGAGAGGGAATAAAGGGAGGAGGGCTTGTTAGCATCCAGTGACTGATAGTAAGGAAGACATTTGAGCAGAGACACAGAGTGAATAGGGAGTAAGCCCTGTGATGTCATGAAAGAGCACCCCTCACAGAGGGAATAACAAATGCCAAGGTCCTGAGATGAGAGCTTTCTTAGTGTTTAAAGGGCTACAAGAGGTCTGCAGTGTCTGGAGTACAGTGAGATCAGGGACGGGGTAGAAAAAAGAGATGAGAGTGGTAGCAAAGACCAGCATAGGTAGCGCAATATCGACCACACTGAGGACTTTAAAGTTTATTCTGAGAGAAAGGAGAAGCAGTTGGAGAGTTTGATCAGAGGAAGAGCATGACCTGACTTTATTTTTTAAAGGATACCACTGTTTGCTATATGGAGAAGATGCTCTAAAGAGACAAAAGTGGAAGCAGGGAAAACCATTTATAGGCAATTCCTGTTGTCCAGGCAAGGGGTGACAGCAGCCTGGACTGAGGTCTAAAGCGGCGAATAGTTTGTTTTTGTAAATGTTAATTTGAGATGCTTATTCTTCATCCAAGCTGGAGATGACAAGTAGGCAATGGGTTTTCAGCTTTGGAGTCTGGAGAAGAGGTCAGGATAAAAGCAATAAATTAGGGAATTATCAGTCTATAAATGACACTGAAAGTCATCAAACTGGATGAGATCATCTTGTGAGTGTCTTTGGAGATGAAGAGGTCCAAGGGTTGAGTGCTGGAACCTATCCCACTTCAGGGTTCAGAGTCCAGCAATAGAGACTGAGTGAGGAAGCAAGGCATTCAGAGTGGTCTCATTGTTTAAGCAAAGAAATTTCCAAAAACAAGGAATAATCACCCATGTGGACCTAGATGGAGCTGAGAATTGATTGCTGCGTTTAGCACTGTGAAGCTAATTGGTGCCCTTAAATGGAATTGTTCTGGTGCATGGTGTAGATAAAATCTGCTTTAAAAGGGTTTTAGAGATAGAATGGAAGGAAAGGCATTGAAGTCAAGGATGAAATATAACTTTTTTGAATGTTCTGCTGTAAAAAGAGGGAGTACACCGGGAACATGGCTGGAAGGGAACACAGGGTTCAGGAAGATTTTGTTGTGTTTTGATTTGCAGGCTGAAGAGGATGATCCAGTAGACAGAGGGGAAAAGATAAAGAAGCCAATTGTGCAGGACAGAAGGGCTGGCCTTCAATAGGAGCGCAGTCAGTTCAGCCACAATTCAACGAGGGAAGATGAGTGAGATGGAGCTGAATGTGTAGTTGAGGTGGTGAAAGCTGACGGAGATTCTTTCTAGATTGCTTCTGTTTTCTTAGTGGGAAATAAGAAACAAAATTCTCATCTAGGAATAGGGAAGGAGGAAGAGGCATTGGTAGTTCTGTGGAAAGAATATGTAAATAGGTGTCTAAGAGAGTGGGAGAGTGAATTGACTGGAAATGTAGAAGAATCACTGGGCAGCACTGAGTCCCTTTGAGCTGGCCAGGGACAATGGCCCACGCCTGTAAAACCAGCAAGTGGAGAGGCTGAGGCAGGAGGATCCCAAGCTTGAGGCCAGTCTCAGCAACTTAGAAAGACCCTATCTCAAATTAAAAGTGTTTTTTTGTTTGTTATGCTCGAATTCGGGACCCCCAAAAGACCACCAGAGACCAAGATCAATGTAAATAGCAAAGAGGTGTTTATTGCGAGCTAACTCGGTCCTCCGTGCGCGCGCGCACACACAGCAACTGGTGACGCTGAGAGGCCCCAAGCCCAGGGTCTGCAGCAGTTTTATACATTCTTTGGAGAGGGCAGGGACCTCACATACATCATAGCATCCCTTAGCAAATCATCACACACTGTGGGAAAATCAAATAACAACTCTAAAACATGATTAGCACATTCACTGGCTGGAACAAGTTGGGGAGGGGTGATTGGTTACTACAAGAGGGGGATTCGTTTGAACTGATTGGTTTAAGCAAAGAGGGGTGTACGTGGCTGAACTACATGGTTTCCCAACACGTTATCAACCACCATAAACTACTGGGAGGGTCATCTGGCATCCCAGGTATTTCCCTGTCTCATGATGATTGGTGGCTGCTAGGGGGTTGCAGGGACACCTGGTGCAGCAGATCTCTTCTGTTATTTGTAGAAAAACAACTCAGCAGGGTGGTATGTGCCTAGGAGTGCTCTTGTGGGTCTTTCCAAGGACAAAGGTGATGTCCCTTCCTTGGACAGGCCTTGCTCTGAGGTAGAGGCTGGTTTTTCAGTTTTGTTTTGTTTTTTTAAGCCTGGGGATATAGCAAAGAGGCAGAACACTCCTGGCTTCAATCCCCAGTACTGCAAGAAAGAAAAAAAAAAGTCCCTTTGAGATTTTATCAACCATATATCTTCTGGTCAGACCAACACAGGGTTCTATTTCCCATCTTCAGGATACTGTCACTCTTGGGAACCACTCACTCCTCAACCATAATCTCTTGGTATATTGAGAAGCTATTTTCCAAGCTTTGGGATGGATGCCTTTCAGGCAGGATATCACTGGAAAGCCTAGTCCTGGAAATAGCAGAGTTTTCCTAATCTTCCTAGGTCTGTCATGGGAGCTGTCTTGTCTGGGAGACAGGAATTAATGCTGTAACTCTGCTTTCACTCCCTTGGTCTTTCTGTAAGGTTCTTCAGGAACCAAAGACTAATAGGGATCCTGTCTCCACCCAGTGAATTTAGAATCTAGTTGGGAAGCAGAGATTTACACACAAACCCCTATGTACAAATAACTAAACACACTTTCAATTATGGGTTATGTGAACCAGATCAGATATTAGAAAGGATTAGAAACAGGAGAGATCAGGAAGGGATTGGCAGTATGGGGGAAGTGTCTAATGAAGCAATGGGACATAAGAACATTCATTAGACATGCAAATCATCTGGTGGGCTTTCCAATGTGTGCCCTGAAATACATTACTGAGCTCAATTCCTTCCCAGTGCTAAAGCTCTGCTCTATGCCTTTGAACTGACACACCCTGTCAAAATATGTGGAAATTTAGTATTCTGAGTCTAGACCTCCCAGGGAGGCTCTGAAGGGAAGAAAGAAAGAGCTACTCACATGTTGGCCACCACCACCTTGCTCCCTCCCAGGCAGCTAGATGTAGAAGCCTTGGTCCATATTTCTCACATCACTTCCTTTTCAATACTTCTTTGTCCTTGATATTTGTTTTAGTCAGTGTGCTCATATTTGGGTTTGAGGAGGTGTATCAATAGACAGATACAGTCCCACTCTCCTAGGTTGGGCTCCTTCTAGTTCTTGGGAGTCTGAGATGTATACATTATCTCTGTTGTAGGTGGCTACAGCTGGGGCAGGAATTCACTCGTTTTGTCTATTTAAATTAATAATCAGGGAGTGTGTTGTTCATTTCATAGCCAGTTGAGTGACAGATCTATGCCTTTACCTGATGCTGACACTACATGGGAAACACCATGTACTCTGGCTGAACTCCAGGAAAAGGCAAGTGCCACAAACAACTTAATTTTTAGATTTTATCTGTCATTCACTTTATCCTTCCAATGTTTTATAATGATAAGAAACTCATTAACATCTGTCTTTCCAAAGATCCTAAACAAGGCTGTTCATTTTGTAACCTTAAGGACATAGCAAAAACAGCATTATAGCAAGCAGTGAAATTACACAGTGCTCTGGGATAAGCATTAGAGAGTCCTGAGAATATATTTAAGAATATCATAGGGAATAAAATGACTAGCAAATTTTAAAGAACATAAAAATGACATCATTTGGACTTAAAGGGCAAACAAACCATAGGTATATCTGAAATTGGCAATCTCAGAGAAAAAGCAAGAAAAAAAGACTGAAATAAATTTAGGTTAAACAAATTTAGACTATAGAGAGGCATAGTTCTGGGCTAATTTCAAAAGCTGATTGTCCTTTGCCACAGTGGGACAAATAACAGCCCTTTCACCTGGCCTTGCAGTCTCCAGTGGGTGTTTTCAGGTTGCTATCTGTCAATAGCTGGAGCTGATTACAGGTTTTTAGTGAAGAACAATCAGAAGGTTTGCCTTTGGAAACCTGGGGAGGGACTTTCTCATTAGACAAGCCTTACATCGAAAGGGAAGAAGAGAACCCTTTTCTTAGACTTTCAGAGAATCTGAACTGTTGAAAGAAAGGTGGACTTTTCAATCCTGAGGCCCATGGCTTGGTCAGGAAGGCAGCTTCCTTGAGCAGAAAGGAGAGGCAGACAGAGCAGATGAGGTCTGTGGATGAGCTGGGAGTCAACTAGTAGAAGCTCTACACAGGTCTTCCCCCTGATCTGAGAGAAGAATCAGGATAGGAGCGAATGGAGACTATCATCTCTGAGTTAGAAGAAGAGAAGGGCTTGGGTTAGGGAAGGACTAACTGCTCCAGAGCATTTGTCATCCAGACGCTCACTTGGCAACTCAACTTGTGTTATTAGTTAATATCTATTTAGAGTCAGCATTTCCCCAACGAGGTGGTCATATTTTAGAAGGCAAGTTTTTTGTGTTAAGCGTTTGATCTCTATGGCAACCTATGAGATAAGTACTATTACTGGTTCTGTTTTGCATAGGAGAAAAGTGAAGAGAGATGAGTAATCAACTGATATAGGATCAGCCAAGAAGTGTCTCCTTACATTTTTCTTAAATAAAGGAATAAAGCAATGAGCAACAACGTGTACATTTTCAAAAACATCCTTTTCAACCTTCTTTCTTAAGCAAGTTTAAGATGCCATTTGGAATTCATAATTAAAAGTACTGGAAGCAAATTATTTAAAGGGAGAAACTCAAATGGTGCGCATTGAGAAGGCAAAACAGTCAAAGGATGATCTTTAATTGGTTTATTCGACTGTAAAATGCAAAACAGTGAAGACTGTTATCTAAAGGAAAAGATAAAAGGCAAAAGCAGAGTCAAAGATAACAGATTTCAGCAGTCACAAATTTCTCTCTCTCTGGAAATCACAGCTGTTTTTTGTATCTGCCAACCAACTGGAACTCGTCAAAAGACTTCTGTTGAAAGCCCACAGGTCCTGGCAGGGAACACAAGAGCTGCACAACACATGGGTCCTCCCTTTCAGGACCTTACATTTTAAAATGGACTCATTACAAGACCCCGGAAAGAAACTGACTTAGTGAGGGGGGAAGAACAAGGTTTAGGATATGCTTTCATACACCCTAATATTTCAACCAGGGGCACAGCCCCTACTCTGTACAAGGGGGAAACAGTGACACTAATAAGACTATATGGGCTAAAAAGATTACTAACAATTTTAGTGCTTAGAGGTGGCAGCAGAGTTGACAATGGCCAGTGCTATGGTTTGAACATTTATCCCCTCCCAAACTCATGTTAAAATTTAGTTGCTGCTGTAATAATACTAAGGAATGGAATCTTTAGTCCATGAGGGCTCTGCCTTCATGAATGAATTCATGCCATTAGTGCTAGAGTGTATTCCTTATGAAAGACCAAATTGGGCTCCCTTCTGCCTCTCTCCCTCTCTTCTGCCCTCCTTTTTCCTTCCACCCTTCTTTGCTCTAACACCATGGAATGATGCAGCAAGAAAGCCCTCACCCCTTATCTTGAATTTAAAGCCTCCAGAACCACAAGCCAATAAATTTCTGTCCATTATAAATCATCTGGTCTGTGATATTCTATTCTAACAGCACAAAACAGACTAAAACAGTCATCTAGTCAATCAACAAGCAGGAGCCTATATTCCAGACTAAATGCTAGTTATAGATTTGCCAGCACAGTAGAGCTGTCCCTATTGTCTGTAATTCAAGGGACCTTATTTCTTTGTGGAAACCAATGACTCAAGTCAGCATCAGGTAGAAGATGAGCTGGATTAATTTATCAGCTGAGCTCTTATCCAGTCAACACACTGTTGATTGCTTGGCTTTCTGTCATCAAAGAAACAGGGGTAGGCCTGCCCCTGGCTGCCAGAGGCCCCCACTGCCAGCCCTCATCTCCCTCTTCTGACTGCCTTGCCTGTCCTACAACATTTCTACCCAAAGCTGTCCCCAGTGTTGACATTCATGCTAATCAAGGTCTCCCTTGAAATTTCATTTTTACTAGGCTTCATATATCTGTGGCATTGCTGGGCTTTAGACACCTTGTGCTCAGAGAAGCTGTGTGAATAGGTGCTACCAAGACGGCTGGCTGAGATGAAAGAAAAAATGGGGTAAGCATTTACTGAAATTGGTCAGGCTGAAGTGGAAATCCCCAAAGAGAAAGATGCAAAACACTCTACTGCTTCTAGGAGGAATGGAGAGATTTGTGGAACCAGAGTGGGGGTGGGGGTCACAATATGGTACAAGCTTGGTTATATGGTGACAGGAAGATAAGCTGAATGCTATGACTCTTTAGATGAAAAACGAAAATTTTCAAACATGCAGGACAGTAAAGAAAATAATCTACTAGTGCCCAGATTAAACAAATGGTGGTGTTATGCCTTTTTGCTACAACTCTTCTGTTTTAAGAAATAAGATAAGGCCCACTTTGTGATCCTTCTGATCTCATGTCCCACCCAACGTGTCCCCAAATGTAGATAATTTTCAAAAAGAATGAGAGCTACTAACTCATAGTATTGGGATTTTCTTTTATAGCTTCTCATTGGTTTTGACTTCATGCTAAACATAATAAAGTTGTGCTAAATGACCATTGGCTTGTTTTTTTTTTTTTTTTTTTTAAATGTGTAATGTATGAGATAAAGCAAATTCTTTTTTTTTTTGGATGTTGTATTTTCTGGGTTTTTGTACCAGGGATTGAACCCAGGATTTTGTTGTTGTTGTTGCTGTCTTTTTACCCCTAAGCCACATTCCCTGCCCTTTTTGATACAGGGTCTCACTAAGTTGTTTAGGACCTTCCTAAATTGCTGAGGCTGACTTTGAACCTTCAATCTTCCTGCCTCAGCCTTCCCAGGTGCTGGGATTATAGGCGTGTGACACTGCACCCAGCAAATTCTATTTCTTATACACTGTGTTTATATACTCACTGTGTTTAAGTGAAGCAAGCATGTTCATGTAACACGTCTTATGGATGGTTGCTCATTTCACAGTCACTTCTGGGCCCCATTTTTGAAATTCACTTCTTTTGACATTTCTCTCATGTAGCCTGTGTCACTTCTATAGGTACCTAGCACCTCATCCTAGGAACTTCTCTCAGTGTATGTCAACAAGGACTAATCATATATATATTAATTAATTTAATCTTCACAATAACCTTTTGAGACACAGTCATTATCTCTATTTTACAGATGAGAAAACTCAACTGCAAAGCATGCTGGTTTTTTTGTATATTTTCCTAAGAGAATCTTGTGGCTGTCATAAGCTCTTGTGTGCAGAGTAAACTACAGCTCTTGTCCAATTTTATGTCATTGCACAATGTAATTACTGGATCTTTAATAGACCAGGAGTTTGAACTATCCAGGCATTGCGTCTTTACTTGGTTGTACTGTACCTACTCCCTTGACTTTCTTCAAATACAGATTTTTCATTTCTTCATAGAGAATTCACTAGAAAACAAATGCTTCATTGGGTCCTGGTTGTCCGTTTGGCACACAGGAGTATGTGAGCCATCCATCTTCCTGAGTCTAAGGAAGGGATGGTGGTCCAGGGAGAGTAAATCATGTCCATTCAGAACAGCAAGATGCAAGACATGCATTTGCAGGGGAAGTGGAAAGATGCAGCTCCTTCAGTCATGACATCTCTCTGTCTTCTTCCTTTCCTTCTACATGCTGGCTACCTTTCCCTTCCCAAACTGGTCTAGCCAAACAATAATCATTCTTCAAGGCTCAGCACAATCCTACATATCCTAAAGAGCCCTCCTAGACAGCTGGAGCCCATGCTGATTCCTCATCACACTGCCCTTTAAGCTGTGCAAATGTTTCATGAGCTTCCTTTGCTTACTTGCTTTGGCTGCCAATGAACTTCCAAAAAGTAGGAATAATGTACTTAGGTATATGATGTACACCTAATGACAACCACTACAAGACTCACTGGGGTGCTAGTTATTTCTTGTTTCAAGGAGGGGAGCATGTGAAGAGGACTGGATGTAGAAAGGAAGTCATTTCATGGTGACCTACCCAGTGCATCCTGAGGAAGCAGATGGTGTAGCTTGGGCATTGTATGACTACACAACAATAATAATATGCTTTCTTCCACTCCAAGCAAGAAACAATATAGACATGTAGGGGTTCTTCAAGTGGCTTCTTGCCCTGGTTTAGAGGAGGCTCAACTGGACCTGCCATTAGATTATGTCTGATAATAGGAATTAAGCACAAGACAAAAGTAGTAAAGTGAGGGGTTAAATAATAGGGACTCTGGAGCCCATTTTGCTGAGATCAAACCCCAGCCCTACCACTGACTACCTGGGTGATCTTGAGCCAGTTATGTAACCTCTCTATACCTTTGTTTCTTAATCTGGAAAACTAGAGTGGTCATGATAGCACCTATCTCATAAAGTTGCTATTCATAAATCACTTAAAGCAGGGCCTGGCCCAAAGTGGAACCATACATGTGTTTACTATTATTATCCATGTCCCTACCTTCTCTTCTAACATCTTTTGGATTTTTTTTTTTTAACTAAAATAGGGCTTTTGTTTGAATCACTTATCTTACTGTCTTGCATATTGGGGGTACAACAGATCTCCTTAATGTGAATGAATGATTTTTGCAAAAGTGATCAGAAGAAATGCCTTTCAGCCAGGCACTGTGGAAAGAGTTTTGCAGATGAGATCTCAAATGCCAATGCTCTCACTAACATGTCCAAGTCTCGATTTCTTTATCTGTAAAACAGGGCATATAATACTTTATTCATATCATTCTGTAAAAATTAGAAATAATGCTGGATATGATCATCAGTTGACACACAATTGCCACCAGTAGATGCCTAGTGAATGACAGCAACTTTCAATATCATTGTCATTATCATGAACTGGGTTTTCCTGATATTCCATAAGTACTTAGCATACTGCTAGAACTTTTTTTTTTTTTTGTACCAGGGATTGAACCCAAGTTCTTAACCACTGAGCCACATTCCCCAGCCTTTTTTATGTTTTATGTTTTTATGTTTTATGTTAAATTGCTTTTTAATGTTGAGACAGGGTCTCACTAAGTTGCTCAGGGCTTCACTAAATTGCAGAGGCTGGCTTTGAACTTCTGATCCTCCTGCCCCAGCCTCCTGAGTCACTGAGATTACAGGTGGGTGCCACTGCTCCTGGCTAAAACTTATTTTAAAAAAGTAATTGCTGCAGGGGGGCACACCTTTAATCCCAATGGCTCAGGAGGCTGAGGCAGGAAGATGGTAAGTTCAAAGTCAGCCTCAGCAACTTAACAAGGCCTGGTCTCAGAATAAAAAATAAACAAAAGGGCTGGGAATATGGCTCAGTGGTTAAACACCACTGGGTTCAAGTCCTGGTAATAAAAATAAGTAGTTATTACTTATATTTTTCAAGTTTTAAGGCCTTTTAAAAATAATTCATAACTGCTCTTCTATAAGCTGATGTGAACTTTACATACAAACATATTATCTATAATTCTAACACTTTCTGCCAATTAGCCATGATAGACTAATGAAATCTAAAAACAATTTTTGTCTTGTGTTTATATTTTAGGCAAATTTCTAGCTTTCACTATAATATACACATTGAAACACACATTTAAAATTCTTCACAAAAGAAGGACTTCAGCAATAGTCTAAAAATGGTTATCATATCACAGGTAGTGGCAGGCATCACTATTTTATAGAGAAACTGAACACCAGAGGAATATAGTGAGAGCTGTTCAAGATGTACATTGCCTAAAGAAAACATTACAATTTAAAAAAAAAAAAGCCATTACTCAAAATTCTTTTGATGTAACAAGGGATTCATTCCTTTGAAACAATTTTCAAAGTGAAAGAAAAAAGTTTTCAGAAAAAAAAAGCAAATAGGTTTAGCTTTATTCAGAAGACTCTTAACAGAATCATGACATATTATAGCTGTAAGGAATCATCCTGAAGAAAATTTTAAGACACTTGCCCCACATCACAGATTAGGAACTCAAGCCAAGAGCAGTGATAAAAGCAGCGCAGGATCAGTCCTTCAATACCTCTTCTGCTCTTGGTCACCTCTCTGGGCCCAAGTCTTTATATCTGAACTAAACTCAAGAGCTACTGCCATTTCTTCTTTGACTTTAAATTTAGAAAAAATGTGAGAACTGAGATACATGCAAAAGGAAAGAGTTTACACCTGTGTATGTGAGACTAGCAAGAAAGAAATGAAAGAGCAAGGTGATACAAATATACTTCTAACATAATATTGTTTCATTAATGTCTTTGACTATTTCATCAATTTGGTTTTTTTTTTTAAAAAAAAAAAAGTCTAAAAACTGTTGGGTCAAAACTACATTTTTTTTTTTGGTGAGGCCTACAAAGCTCTGATTATTCAAACATAGGAACTCACCAAAAGGCATGCTGAGTGTTCGAGTCAGGTGGATGACAGGAAGAACCCCCAGAGTAATAACTGTATTAGTCAACCTGGTATCTATGGTCATAATGCATGTTTACGGAAAGCCCCATTATTCACAGCGACTCAAATAGAGCAAAGTCTTTACAGATGCTGGAGCACAAATTATGTTCTCAGAGAACATTACACTGTGCCTCTTGATTCCACTGAGAACTCTGCTTCCCAGAGGAAACCAGCCAGACCAGTGTGGGCAGCTCAGAAATGGCTTTGGACAGGTGCTTCCACAGTCTCTTTTCAATTCCATTTTCCTGGATTTTGTAAAGGGCTATCAGATACCAGGATTAGAGGCACAATGCAGATGAAGATTGTCCTGGTGTGACTTTCTTCATTGCCTTCTATCTTGCATATGGAAGTCACCTTTCTCCTTGGATTATGTGAAAATTATTCAGGGAGGGATGTCCCAAGGCTGAAGTTCTTTTATAGAGTGGAGAAAATAACTTGCTAAATTCTTATTACATTCCTGCTCAAAAAGAGCCTCCGAAGTCTATGGAGAAGAGGAAGAGAAATGGAGATCAGCCCCCCAAGTCACCCTAGCTTTCTCAGTGTATTTTCCTCACGATTATTTAAACATGAGTTAATTTGAAATCTTAATTTCTGGATGATTTTTATCCAATCAATCGAATTTATTGTTATTTCCCTGATCATTAACACCTCCACTAGAGAAAAAGGGGATGAAATGAAAAAATCTATGATTATAAAATACTAAGCAGATATTTGATTTGATCAGTATTGTAAGAGAAAGAATCTGAGAACAAAGTGACTTTAGAGATCACCACTTTGTTAAGATGGTTACCTATGCCTTAATATGTGACTGTAATTACTCCCCATAAGAAGGCTGCGGTTAGCACCTCTAAGAGCAGCAGTGGCTTAGAAATGTGGTCAAGGGGCCAGACTCTCTGTCTCCATTCTCTGCCATCTCAGATGGTTGACTTTTCATCCTCATGCCTGTTTGCACAAGGTAAAAAGATGGTCTTCCCCATTCCAGGCAGTTTACCGACAATTGTATTTAAGGCAGAAGGCAGGGAAGAGGCTGACTGCCCATGTCTTCACCACTTTATCTAGGAAAATAACTTTTCCCAGAAACCCTCACAGATGGCCCATAAGATCACATGAGCCACACCTCATCTTGAGGGAGACTAAGTCATATGTCATTTTTCAGCTCTATTCTATGCCGAGAAGTAGGCAGGGAAAGGGGGTTTGAAATGACTATAGAATGAGCCAACCAACAGCAGCTGGCTCAGGGGGAAAGTATTGTAGATGACAAAACATAAGAAAATTGAGGCCAATTTCAACTAACATTTGTTGGTCATCCACTGTTTACTGGATCCACTGCTACTTGGTGCCAATGCTAAAGCCAAAAGCTGAGTTTCCCTGACCCAAGCTCTCTGCATGTGTGTTAGGCCACACTGTAGTCTGCTCAGAAGTAGAAGAGACAAGGGTGAGCACTAGTTTTTTGCATTTGTTTAGAACTAAAGAAAGGGAAGGAGGTTCATTTTTTTGTTCTTGAACAATAAAGACACAAACACCTTTCTACTAGATATTAACATTAATTTTTTTTTTGTGGGGGAGAGGGGTACCGGGGATTAAACTCAGGGGCACCTGACCACTGAGCCACATCCCTAGCCCTATTTTGTATTTTATTAGAGACAAGTTCTCACTGAGTTGCTTAGAGCCTCACTAAATTGCTGAGGCTGTCTTTCAACTCACGACACTCCTGCCTCACCCTCCCAAGCCAAGGGGATTACAGGCATGAGTCGGCCATTAGCATTAATTTTCTTAAAAAGATGTAATAAGGCTGGGGTTGTAGCTCAGTGGTAGAGCACTTGCCTAGCACGTGTGAGGCACTGGGTTCTATCCTCAGCACCACATAAAAATAAATAAATAAAATAAAAGTATTGTGTCCATCTACAACTAAAAATTAAATCTATAATTTTTAAAAAAATATGTAACAGGGAGGAAATTTGGTGATTACTGGCTAAGATTTGAATAGACCATAATTACAGTTTCTAGAGCATAATTTCAACCTACCGACACACTTGAAGAGAGATTCAGTTTAATATCCCTAACTTTTCCTGAGTTGTCTAGGGAATTAGAGCTGACATGCTTCAGAAAAATAAGATATATACTCTATACTTAAATGTATGACTTAATGTCTACTACCTGAGATTATACAAAAATTTCATTAATGGATGATCTGTGTTGTGTCTTCCAGTCTCCTGAAGACCTTAACATAACTCATTGAATTTTATTTTAGCTTCAAATTCTTCATATGAAATCAGTGATGATAACAAGCTTCCAAAACAGTGGAGTGTTTTTGTATTTTCATTTTTGAGTCTTTTGGATGGTAAAGTCTCAATTCCTTATGGATACCTGCTATACACCCAACCTTTGAGAAACAGAAAAAGGTGTCCTAAAGGTGTTAAGAAAGCACCCAAGATAGAACTATAATACAGGGCTCCTAGTCTATTTGATTGTCTTATGAAATAAAAAGATAGATTGCTACTACCTCTTTTGTGGATCTATCCAGGACAACTTAGAGCAGGAAGTATATCCCTTTCTGGGATCCAGATGCATCTTTCTGGGAAGAAACTGTTTTATAAATAGCAACTGGTGAAGTTGAAACCATACTATACTTCAGGTACATTGTGTCATTTTATGGGCTTACTAGGAAACCTAACTACTACTATTTCCACGAAAACAATATATTTAGGGTTTCTAACAACGAACTTGCATGTGCATTTCTGGAATAAAATCAATTCATAAATAGCCTCAGACTGTGACCCCTGTCATATGGGTTTTGGAAATTCTTGTGTCATCTCCATAGTCACAGACACCCCGTGACTATGAGGTAGCTACGCTAGTAGGGAGTTCCCCCGGACATCACCACTGGTATTTCTCCCCCATATACACTTCCAAGTTCAGAATGGCTGTACCCCTAGCAGCTGAGGCAAAAAGTCCCTCCTGAAGATAGGTCTGTGGCACATCTCAATGTTTGCTACAGAGATTCCCTGAGGTAGACATGCTGATACGATGGGCCTGAAGGAGATACACCACCCAGATCCACTGTCATGGAGGAACTCGTTGTCCACTTGCAAGAAATGTGGCCAACAGATGACATCCAGTTGCCGTGGGTCCGTCTCAGCTGGAAAGAGCCACTTGCCTGAGATTGTGCCTTCCTAGCATAGTCGACATCTAGTGGCCCATCACCTGGGATAAAGGTCAAGTCTGGTTCAACATTGGAAATACACGTAGGCACTACTCTCCAGAGCACACCAGTGGGTTGTCTGAGGTTTTGTTAGAACTAATTGTGATTTAACTTTTTTTTTTTTTTACCCAATCTATTACCTCCCCTTTCCTTTGATAGGTTTTTGTTTAAAACAGATATGGCTTTTTAGAACAGTTTCTGATATACAGAAAAATTGAGCAGATATAGAGTCTCTATAAATCCTGCACCCAATTTCCCCTAAATTACCTTATATTAGTATCACAAGCTTGTTAAATTCATAAACCAACATCAATATATTTACTATTAACTGAAGTCTATAGTTAATTTAGTTTTCCTTAATGTTTATCTAATGTCCTTTTCCTATTCTAGGATCACATCCAAGGTACTATATCCCATTTAGTCATCATGGCTCTTTAGCCAACTCTCTTTTCACAGATTTGGATCCTAATAAATATCTGACATCCAAAATTCCATCTTGGAATCTGCTTCCAGAAAACCTAACCTGCGATGGTAGGTCACATACCCAACAAGCCTTTCTCCCTTCTTGCTTAAGAGCACCTCGGTTTTTTATGGAGAACAGCAATGGGCCCAGTCCCACGACATGAATCACAATGGGTCTAACACAATAGGTTCTTCCTAATTTTGTTAGGAATTTTGATTGATCCAGCAATGCATTTCTGACAGTCCTGACAAGACACAAGGGGATATCTGTCAGAGGCTTTCTGGGAAAATGTTCCTACTTGATTAAAAACAAAAAAATACCACAAAGGTTCAAGGAGAAAGTTTGTTGTTTGTTTATTAGCCCACTTCCTATCCTATCTGTTTTGGACACTGGTACCTGAGGCCTGGAACTGCAGCGACCTCAGGCAACAAGGCAAAGTAGAGCAGCAAAGTCTCTAGACCTCTCATGACACCTCTGAGCAGCAGAATCAACTCAGTAACTGAAATTCTTGTAAAGTAAATAATAAATGCCCTTATGTTTGAGACACTGATGGTTGAATTTCTGTTACTTGCAGCTGAAAGCATTTCTAACATGCACTCACTCAACTTAGCACACACACAAAAAGCATACTTTAAGGATTCTCATAGCTAAAAGACAGAACCTCATAAAATTTTAAGAACAGTATTAGAGCCTGAACTGAACACTAGTTCTTTCCATGGCAGCTGTAAAAACCCTCATTAGCAGTTTTAGAGGTCCTTACTCCATTGCTCAGCTCAACATCTTTTCTCTGCCTGGTAGCTTCTGCTTCCTCATAAATGTGACTCACTTGATGCTTCCTATGTTTCTCTTAATCTAATGACTTTTTTTTCTTTTAGTACCAGGGATTGAATTCAGGGACCCTCAACCACTGAGCCACATCCCCAGCCCTATTTTGTATTTTTATTTAGAGATGGGGGTCTCACTGAGTTGCTTAGTGCTTCACAGTTGCTGAGGCTGCCTTTGAACTCACAATCCTCCTGTCTCAGCCTCCCAAGCTGCTGGGATTACAGGCCTTCATCACCACACCCAGCCTACCTGATGATTTTTAATTTCAACTCCCACTAGAAATTCCCAATATGTTCCTATTGAAATATCTCAGAGAATATACTTGATCCAGTACTTCTTTGTCTGCCAGGCCATACCCTAGGACAATGGCCAGCCTACAGTTTCTCTCTTTGACACAGAATCCTATCTTAGTCCAACTGATTATCCATGGAAGAACAAGGTCCCCTGGTATAAAATGTAACCATACAGAGCTTCAGATTCAACAGTACTATATAGGGGATAGAGGGAACAGGGATACACAGGGTCTAGCACTGCAAGGGTTGGGAGTAGAGAGATGGAGATATTGTTGCCCTCATTTTTGCTCTTGGCCTCATTTTTGCTCCCACCATCCACCAAATTGTTTAGTTCCAATACTTTCTGTTTGTATTGTTATTAATGGAAATATTTCTGTCCCACATGCATAAAAGACAAGATGTGCCCAAATATGCCTCTGGGTACTGCTAAGAAGGAAAAGAGAGAGAGAAAAGAAGAAACAATAGAGCAAGAGAGGATTGTCTTTGACGTGGATAGACAGGTGTTGATGACAAAGACTTGGCACTTTAGCAACAGAGGGAGACAGAAAGCAAAGCCATGGAGGAGTGAGGTCCAAGTTAGCTCCCAACTCAGCCCAGAACCAATGGGAAACAGAGACGGTTTCATGGAAGATAGAGGTTTAAATGGGTGACATAAATTAGACTAATCCAAGAGGCTCCTGTGGCACAATCCTGCTCCACAGAAAGCATTCCACAGACTAAGCCTCATGTGCATCATAGTGTCCTTCCCACAGAAGTGTCATCTCCCTTCCCTGCCATCAGCATTGATATGTTTTTATTGCATCTCATCAGAGTGGCCTTAGCTAATTCTATTTCCAGAAAAACAAAAGTACCAACTTACCCCTGGGAATAAGACAAGCAATGGGAAAGCTCAACCCAATGTAAAAGCACAGAGCAAAGCTATGAAAATGGGATTTTACTCCATGACTACCAGAAGTTTCTTGCAAGCATTTGCTTTGCAGAAACCTTGGCTTTCATTCCTCTCTTGATTTTTTAAGCTGGTCTTTGAACACTACTCAGTAGGTAGTTGGCCCTTTTGATGTTTGGCACTTACATAAAAAGGATGAGTTATTTAATTTTCTGCAAAGGCGACCAAGCCTGTTCTGTATGTAAAAAGGCAAGCCGTTCAAGCATATGTGACCATGCGGGAGTGAAAGCTTTTCTTCTTTGAAGGTTCAAAGTTAACATGTCAATTGAATTCCAAGGAATTGTGCATCAGACCTTGAAATGTGGAAAATAAGTTAGGTATCTCGAAGTGCGAGGTTAAAGCAATTATCAGGAAAATTAAGAGGAACCACAGAATTGTTCATGGTTGAATTTTTTCTCTCTCTCTTTTTTTTTTTTCCAATTATCTAACTTGGCTGTCTTCTTACCAAGTAGAAAGTTAGCAGTCCAAAGCAAAACCCAAAAGGAACTCAACCTGGCTCTGTTTACAAAAGCAAGACAAATTAGAAGTCTGGTTTGATTATGTAGATGGGTCAGGATACAGGATACTAGGAAAGGTATTTTAACTGGAATGGCCCAGATTAGTCATTTTTATGGAACTGAATTGATAGGTGATGATTTAAGTTTTTAATTTGTGTATAAAGAGGGCCCGAGGAGGGGCTGGAGATGTGGCTCAAGCGGTAGTGTGCTCGCCTGGCATGTGTGCGGCCCAGGTTCGATCCTCAGCACCACATACAAACAAAGATGTTGTGTCCGCCAATAATTAAAAAAATAATAATAAATAAATATTAAAAATAAAAAATAAAAAAATAAAGAGGGCCTGAGGAGACATGAACAACACTCAACAAATGTATTAAATGTATGTATATGTAGATTGTATGTGCCAAGCGCCAGAAAGATAAAAATTTTTAAAATCCACCCAAACTATTCTATAAAATGGATCTAGAAGGATAAACTGGAAATAAAATAAATATCCATGTAGACCAAGTGTTTTGAAGAGGATGGATCATTTTGAACTTCATGAACTTACAAAATCCCCAACCTACTTGAATCTAATCCAGTCACCTTAACATGGAATTGAATAGCCTCCACAATTTGGTCTCAAATACTTTTCTACTTTCTATGTCCCCAGATCCACACCCTACCCTCTAGGGTCAACTTGGCTGGCTTTCTTGCCACCTGCACTTCTCATTATCTCTACCAACAGTTCTCTGCCCTACCACATATAACCACTAAAGCCCACTTTTTATTTTTTATGTTATATATATTTATATATGTTTTATATATTTATATTTATATATATATATATATATATATATATATATATATATATATATATATATATATACATACATGCTGGGGACTGAACTCAGGGTCTTGTGCATGCTAGGCAGATGCTCTATCACTGAGCTACACCCCTAGCCCTAAGTTCACTTTTTAAAGCATGATTAAATGCAAAAGTCTCCATGAAGAGCATCACTATTAGAACACACTGTTTTGGATTTTTAGTTCATTTTGTTTATACCTCTTGTTTGGAGCACACTGCTTTAACCTGGCATTAAAATAATACACATATCTGCATCCCCCACCCAGTGGTTGTTTTTCTGAAGGGAGTCATGGTCTTATTCATTTCCTTAGTTGTGCTAGATTTTACAATGTAGGTACTCAATACATGCTCATCGATGTATTGAACTGGGCTAAAGAGGCCAAACAAGATGCATGACTATATTCTCCTTAAATAGCCAACAAGTAAATTCTGGTCAGCCTATGAAAATTAGTTTTTTTTTCAAAGTATCTTTTGTTGTTTTCTATATCAGCATGTTGCTTTTTCCACAGGCTTCCCTTAGGGACTTCTGTAATTCTTGATATTTCTCATTTTTAAAGTGTATTTTTGTTCAAAGACATTCTCCCTTTGTGTGTCTATCTGTACCAGGAAGTTGGGCCACTTCAGGAAAACATGGACCAGTATGTGGCTAACAGAACTTCCTTATCTCAGAACATGCTCCCATCCAGACATTTCAAGGAAATGCACATTTTTCAGGAATATTCTTGACACTGTCAGAGGAGGTTTCTTTATTCCAGAGCATGCCTGTCAGTACACAAGGATAGGAGAGAGAAACTCAGAATAAGGAGTTTCTTATTTGGAGTTAAAACTCATTAGATCCCTGGAGGAATTTTGGCTCATTCTTCCAGAGACTAAAAGAAGAAAACAAGGTCTAGGAAGAGGATTATTTTGTCAAGAACTACAAATATTTAGGATAGAGAAAAGAGCAAGGGATGAGGTAAAGGCAACAGGGAAGGCATCCTGTACCTGAATCAACTTGCTTTCAACTTCACAGACATTTGAGGTTTCAAGGAAGAGAATGGTTTGCATTACAAATTTATCTATCTAGTGAGAGTCATTCATTCAATCATTCAATAAATATTTATTGAGTGTCCAATATGTGGCAGGACTGTTGACAGGACAAGTCAAGACAGGCATGTCCCTCCCATCATGAAGCTTTCAGTCTACCGAGGAGGCCAGATCTTAAATAATAACCACACAATTTAGCTCAGTGGCAGAGAGTGTGCTTAACATGTGTGAGCCCTGGGTTCCATCCCCATACTAAAACAAACAAAAGGCTCATGTAATTAATTGTGGAAATTGTTACAGTGAAAATTGTGTGGTGCTATGAGGATGCATGAAGAGGGCACATAACATAGCGTAGAGGTCGAGGAAGAACCCTTTGTGGAAATGACACCTAGGTGGACCCAGAAAGACAAGGGATGCTTGTCACATTAAAAAGTGAAG
Source organism: Callospermophilus lateralis (assembly GCF_048772815.1). Classification (NCBI taxonomy): domain Eukaryota; kingdom Metazoa; phylum Chordata; class Mammalia; order Rodentia; family Sciuridae; genus Callospermophilus; species Callospermophilus lateralis. Next base: position 90,753,193 of record NC_135313.1, read on the forward strand.
GGAACTCATACCAGGTGTGGTGGTGCACCCTGTAATCCCAACTTCAGGAGACTGAGGTAGGAGATTGAAGCCAGCTTGGGCAATATATCAAGATCCTGTCTTTAAAAAAAAAAAGAGAGAGAGAGAGCTGGGGATATAGCTCAATGGTAGAACATCCCTGGGTTTAATCCCCAGCACTAAAAACAAAACAAAAAAAGGAAAATCATATGAAGAGAATTCACATTAAAAAGTGAAGATAGAATGTGAACATAGATATAATCAGGCCTGGAAGTTATAATGAGAAAATGGCCTTTAAGAACAAGAAAAAATGGGATGTGGATTTGGACATAGATGGGCTCCGGACCCTGTCTGCCCCACCAACCAAGTGTCTCCATTATGTGTTTTTGTGGCACCCTGTCTTTATCCTCCAGGGTTCGTTATGTGTGCATGTTCATGTACACGTTTGCTCTCACCAAGAAAGACTGCTAGCAGTCTCCATTACTAAACTATAAGATCATGAATGTGGGAATGATTCTCTATTCTATTCATTATTGCAAACCTAGTGCCAACCACAAAACCCAGAACATCATAGGCACACAGTACATATTTGTGGAATGAATGAATGAATGAATAAATGATTGATATGGAATAACAAACACTGCAAGGAGTTGGTTACAATTCCGATTCTAACATTAACTCCTTATTGATCTTGGGTACTTCTCTCAACCTCTTTGTACTTATTTTCCTCCATGATTAAAATTAAAAAGTTGAACCAGGCGCAATGGCGCATGCCTGTAATCTTAGCAGCTAGGGAGACTGAGGCAGAAGAATTGCAAGTTCAAAGATTCAAAGCTAGCCTCAGCAAAGGCGAGGCACTAAGCAACTCAGTGAGACCCTGTTTCTAAATAAAATACAAAATTGGGCTAGGGATGTGGCTCAGTGGCTGAGTGCCCCTGGTTCGATCCCTGGAACCCACCTCCAGTTAAAAAATTGAATGTGATTATCTCTAATCTCTTTTCAGCTCAAAATTTAAATACATCCCATTCTCACAGGTTATTTTTAAATTTATTTTTTTGTTTTTATATTTTCCACTCAGTGATACATATTTTCCCCATCACTTACAATTTGCCTGCTTATAGGCAAAGCCCAGAACTCCATATGCTGCTATATAAAGTTAGAATTTATAAGTTTATCAGACTCTGGTCAAAAAGTGCTAGTCTTGCAGTGCTGATCTTTTCCCTTCCCGGAATCCTATGAGTTATCAAAAGACTAACATCAAAGCTGATCACTTTACCAAGAGGTCCTCAGCCAAGTAGCCCTTTGATTTGCTTTCACAACTTATGCACCAAGATAAAGCTAGTTGAAAAACAAAATTTAAAAGCTCTTTTCACTTAGATTTTTGGTTCTTCTAGTAAAACAGCTTACCAAAATCTAATCAACCATCAGAGGGATACCATTACTCCACACTGAAACACACACACACAGTAACTTTCCAGAAAGAGGCATTTTTTCCTGAAAAATTCTTGGGATTAACATGGGTCTATTTCAGTGGTTTATTAACATGCCTGCCTTAAAAAATAATATGGATAATATATTATTTATTTTCTATCTGAAAAAAGTCCCAATTTATAACCTAAAATGTTCCCAGTGGAAAGAGTTTAAAATATCTTAGGAGAGGGGGAGGGGAGAGAAAGAATAAGTACTGGACACTGAAATGGAGCGAATTATATTTCATTCATATTCGATTGTGTCAAAATGAACCCAACCACTGTGTATAATTATAATACACTAATAAATTTTTTTTCATTTACCCATTTATGAAAACATACATAAGAGTTTAAAATATCTTATTTTTCACTTTATTGATTATAATAAGAGAAAAGATGTTAAAAATCTATGTTTGCACTAATCTACATCATAATAATATCACATAGATATACAATATTTTAAATAAATGATTGACTCTACCATGTTCTGTAAATATAAAGCTTTTTTAGCAGATACCAAACGTTATTTTAAAAACTGGTTTAGAATCCTCTGAAACATTCTTTCTAAACTTGAAACATGAGGCTCCTGCAGTTTATGCAAAAGACGTCTAACACATAACAGTATATCTGAAGTGTTATGGCCACATTCAAGAATGTCGGCCTGGAAAATAGAGATAAATATCAGATCTACTCTTCCAGCCTGCCTCTTAAGTAGTCTGCCTCAAGCACTTGCTCCTTATTGAGCACTCACCTTATTCAACTCAGGATGATGATATTAAGAATGTATAAAGTAATGGCTATTCTAGTTACTTGGATACATATTCTAATAACACAAAATCAAATACAATTCTCAGGTGGGACCTTTATCAACCTTGTTGGAAGCAGTTAAGACAAAGCAATAAAGTGCCAAAAAGTATTTCTTAGCAACCAGAGGCATCACCCAACTAAAATCCATTTCTCTAGTCCAAGGCCAATCTATGGAAGCTTGAGCAATTTTCTTCTCACCAAGAAATCTGACTTTGTTGTTCAATTGTTCCTTTGTAGAAAGAGACTTTTATTTTATCAATGTTGTTGACATATGTTGATATTTAATATATTACATATTTCAAATATTATATATTTTTCTTTTAAACTTTAATTACAGATATAATGCAAAAAGAGCTTTACAGAGATATAACTGACATACCCTGTAATTCATTTCTTTAAAGTGTAAAATTCAATGACTTTTAGTATGTTTGCAGAATTGTACATTCATCCTATAATCATGGTATCTCATGATGGCTTTTATCTATATTTCCCTAATAATTAACTATACAGAATATCCTATTATGTCCTTATTGGCTATCTGTATGTCTTCTTTGGAGAAATATCTTCATATGCTTTGCCCATTTTTACCTCAGTTTTTGTCTTTTTACTATTGATTTATTAACAGATATCTATTTTTAAAAGGAAGATCAATGTGTCAAAACTCTCGATTCAATTAACATATATTGATCACGTGCTGTGTGCAATTTGGGGCAGTGCCATAAGTGCAAAAGGCAAGGAAAAAAAAGCACCAAGAAACTTATATTTACAAAGGGATCAGCATGTGATACAAATAAACTAGTGAAGAAAAATCATATTGGGTTAGAAAATCAGAAGAGTCTTCATAGAAAAATTTGTATCTGTAATAGTTGTTTTAAAGTGGGGAGAATTTTGTAAGACAGATGAGGGAGAGTATTTCAGGCCATTGAAACATCACAAAGTGTGGGATACTGATGTTCAAGGCATGACAAAAGAACAGCAAGTAGTCACTTGGCTAGGTAATGGAATGAAGAAGAGGGCTAGATGATGAGGCTGGGAGAAGTTAGATGAGAGTATATTTTGAAGGTTTAAATGTGAGGTTGTTCAAGTCTCTAAATCAGTTGTTCTCAACCAGAAGTAATTTTAGCTCCCAAATGAAATCCGGCAATGTCTGGCAGCACTTAATTTTCACAACTGGGAAAGCTGTTATCAGTGAATAGAGGCCAGAGATGATGCTAGACATACTATAAAGTTCTCCAGGCCCCACAACAAAGAAGTTCATGTCCCAAATGTCAATAGTGCCAAGGTGAGTCCTATGATTACTTCCATGTACCACCTTGAGAGGATTCCCCTCCTGGAGCGAACAGGACCCCAAGCAGAGCCCATGATCCACCCCACTGTCCTCCTGAGAACTAGATTAAGTACCACATGTATGTTCTTTCCCCTGGTTTTCCAGTGCTACCCAGGGGAAAGGACCCCCTGAAAGGATGAAAAGTAACCATATCTGATATTCACATAGAGTAGGGATAATGCCCACTCCTACTAACCAAACTGGAAAAAACATAATCCACACTACTCCCACCAAAAGGTAAAATTCATAATATATAGCACCCCATCAAAACCTACCACATACATAGGGCTGGGGTTGTGGCTCAGTGGCAGAGTGATTGCATAGCACGTGTGAGGCACTGGGTTTGATCCTCAGCACCACATAAAAATAAAGATACTGTGTCCATCTACAACTAAAAAATAAAAATAAAAAAACCTTACCACCTATATAAAGAAGTAGGAAAATATAACCCACGATGAGAAAAAAAAAAATCAATGGAAACACACAAAAACAGTAAAGAAAACCTAACTGTATTCCATATTGCAAAGAATTAATTAGAGACATGGAAGACATTTCTAAAAACATAAAACTTCTATAGATGAAACTACAACGTTTGAAGAAAAATATACTGGATAAGATTATCAGCTGAATAGTCATGGTAGAAGAAAAGATGAGCAAACTTTAGGACATCCAAAATGAAATGAAGAAAGAAAGAAAAAAGGATCCAAAATATAAAATAGAGTCAGTGAACTGTGGAACAACTTCAAGAGGCATAATACACATGTAATTGGAATGCCTGAAATGGGGTAGAACAGAAAAAATATTTGAAGAACTTAAAAGAGACAAAATTTTTTCAAATTTGTTGGAAAAATATTAACACAGATCCAAGACTGAATCCTAACTTTATGAAATAAAGAAAAATGCATGAAGATGAATAACAATCAAATTGCTCAAAACCTATCATGAAGAGACCAGAGGAAAATGAGGCATTATATAGAGAGGCACAAACTTTTCATTGCAAACTGGGCAAGTGAGAAGAAAGTGGAGCAACATGTTTAATGAACTGAAAGGCTGAAAGCTGTCAACTCAGTCTTTTACACCCAATGAAAATATCTTTCTAAACAAAAGTAAAAGCAAAATACATTTTTTCAGTTATACAAAACCTGAAAGAACTCATTACCAATTACCCAAAAGTAGTACAGTGTTAGTTGAAAGTGGACTTTTTGTAAACTTTAGGACAACCATTTAAAAATTTTTTAAAGTATATTTATATGTATAGAGAGAAAAGAAAATAGAATCATATATATATATGTATGTATATGCATAATGCTCAATTAAGAATAGAAAAAGAGGGAAAGACAAATGGGATAGGAAAAGATATACTCTGCTAACACTGATCAAAAGAAAGCTAGAGTAAGTATTAATTTCAGACAAAGCTGAATTTAGAAAAAGGAAAGTTTCCAAGAATAAAGAGGGACACTATATAATGATAAAGGGGTTATATCTCCAGAAGGTATGACAATCCTTAGATGTGTCTAACAACAGAGAATATGAGACAAAATTGATAGAACTGTAAGGAGAAAGGAAAATATTATAGTTGGAAACTTTAAGATCTTATTTTATTTTTTTATTTACTTTTTAACAATTGACAGTTTCAGCAGGCAGAAAACCAGTAAGGATATAGTTGATGTGACTAGCACTGTCAAGAATCTACTGGCAATTGTAGAGTACTTCATCCAACAAGAGCAAACTATTCATTCTTCTCAGATTCACATGGAACGTTAATCAATATGATCCACATTCTGAACCATAAAACATATTTAATGCTGGGCGTGGTGGCACATGCCTGTAGTTACAGCAGCTCTGGAGGCTGAAGCAGGAGGATGGAGTTCAATGTAACCTCAGCAACTTAGCAAGGTCCTAAAGCAACTCAGTGAGACCCTGTCTCTAAATAAAATAGAAAAAAGGGCTAGGAGTGCTGGGACTGTGGCTCAGCAGTAGAGCATTCGTCTGACACGTGCGAGGCCCTGGGTTTGATCCTCAGCACCACATAAAAATAAAATAAAGATACTGTGTCCAACTACAACTTAAAAAATAGATATTTCAAAGTGGGGACTGGGCATGTGGCTCACTGGTAAAGCACCACTGGCTTCAATCTATGGTATATATATATATATACATATATATATATATCAACACAAAAAGAAACATACTTAACAAATTAAAAAGAATAGAAGTGATTTTTAAATGTTCTCAGACCACAATGGAATTAAACAAGAGATCAATAGCAGAAAGATAGAAGGAAAATCCCAAAATATTTGAACATTAAATGATATATTCCTGTTTAAAAAAAACTAATATGTCAAGTATTGGTAAAGATGCTTAAAACTGGAACTCTGACACATTACTCATGAGACTATAAAGTGGTACAACCACCTTGGAAAATAGCTTCACGGTTTTTGAAAACTTAAGAGACCTTAGAAATACTTCTATGTATTTACCCAAGAGAAATGAAAACTTTTTTAAAAAATGAATTTTCATGTAGCTTTATTTGTAGGAACCCCAAACTGGAAACTACCCAAATGACCTTCAACATGTATACAGAAAAACAAATTGGTATAGCCATCCAATGGAATACACCTCAGCAATAACAAAGAATTGATGAATGTGACAATCTGAGTGAGTCTCAAACAGTTCTTGAGAAGGTACATAACAAACAAGAGTGCATTCTGCATAATTACATTTATATAAAACTTAGGAAATGCAAACTAATCTAGTAACAGAAAGGAAATTAGTGGTTGCCTGGGGATGGTTGTGGGAGAAGGCAATGCAGTAGTCATGGGTTAGAAAGCAGAATGAGGAAACAGGTTATGATAGATATATGTTCATTATATTTTTTTAAGAGAGAGAGAGAGAGAGACAGAGACAGAGAGAATTTTTTAATATTTATTTTTTAGTTTTCAGCAGACACAACATCTTTATTTTATTTTTATGTGGTGCTGAGGATCAAACCCAGCGCTCCGGGCATGCCAGGCGAGTGCGCTACTGCTTGAGCCACATCCCCAGCCCTGTTCATTATATTGATGTGACAGTTTCATTGATGGTGTGTGTGTGTGTGTGTGTGTGTGTGTGTGTGTGTGTGTGTGTGTGTGAGAGAGAGAGAGAGAGAGAGAGAGAGAGAGAGAGAGAGAGAGAAAATATCAAATTTTACACTTGGCTATTGGTAGTTTATTGTGATCAACTATATCTCAAGAAAGTTGTTTTTGTTTTTTTTTTTCAATGTGAGTAATGCAAAGATTCAGAACATTCTGAATTTTATACAATGTTTCTCTTGCCCTGAGGCCAAATTAAAGCATTCACCTATCTAAGCTTTTTTACTGGTTAGTTCAGTTGTCTATCACAGACCACTGAAAATCTCAAATTGTTAGTGATAAACTTATTTGAGTAGCCCATCTTGTCTTGTTTTGTTCCATGAATTGTTCTTTCAGAAAATGTGAGTCTGAGGGTTGGGGCTGCAGCTCAGCAGCAGAGCACTTGCCTGACATGTGTAAGGCACTGGGTTCGATCCTTAGCACCACATAAAAATAAAATAAAAGTATTCTGTCCATCTACAACTACAAAAAAAAAATAGAAAGAAAATGTGTGTTTGGTTATGAGGGTAACAGGGTGAGAGTATGTGGAGAGAAAACAGGCTCAAAAATAAATGTTGGTAGTTCAAGAATGTTACCTTCTTATATATAAGAGCACACATTATATTTCTACAAAAAGGTACTTTATATCTACACTCTTACTGAGCACCTCCTTGCAAATGTCAGCTTCTAGATGGAAATCACAAGATTTATGAATGCTTCACAGAGCATCTGGGGCTTAAATATACTATTTGATGAGAATGAGGATGTTCCAACTAAATCTTGATTGTGCTTTAAAAAAAAAATCTATTTTGTTATTTTGCAGCTGCTTAAAACAAGTATGGTCTTTTTAAGTCTCTAAAAGATGAAAATGAGCAGACAACCCATTCCTTTAGACACCACCTGAATACCATGAGGCTCACTCTGTGTAACTGTTTTAGATTCTGAACATGTAGGCTTTTGTTTTCATGTCAGACATCAGACTTAAGTACTCTAACCTTTGCAAGCTTTCCTTGGAAATCTGCTGATGGCTTTTTTTTTTTTTTTCTTTCTTTCTTTCTTTTTCAGTACGGAGGATTGAACTCATGGGTTCTCTACCACTGAGCTACATCCCCATCCCTTTTTATTTTATTCTCTGACAGGGTCTCACTATATTGCCCCGGCTGGCCTCAATCTTGATATCCTTCTGCCTCAAACTCCCACATTGCTGGGGTTACAGGTGTGTGTCACCACACCCAGCTGCTGATGACCGTGACCTCTTTCTTTTTTAAAAAAAATTTTGTTCTTTTTAATATTTGTTTTTTAGTCATAGATGAACACAATACATTTTTTTAAAAAAATATTTTTATATGGTTCTGAGGATCGAACCCATTGCTTCACATGTACTAGGCAAGCACTCTATCACCGAGCTACAACTCCAGCCCATGCTGACGACCTCTTTATTTGAGTTTCTCAACCACAGGGTAATTTATCCAGAATTTAACTAGCTTAGCCTGTCACCTCTAGATATTATATATTCTAATTACGTTGTGAGCCTATCCACTGTGTTGAGGAAGAAGAGGGAAGTTAATGTATTTTACACACAATTAATAGGTCAGATGAAGATAAGCAAAGCAATGCTTCTGTATTTACACTTTTATGGGTAACATGAATAGCTTTTCTCTCATGAACCAGCTTCTTCATTTCTCTCGTCCATGAGATGGCTTTTCTTTCTTGGCACCTTTGAAATGAGTACTCTTTGATAGGTAAAACTGGACCATTGCAGACTCTACCTGGGATAGTAAACACCCTTCATCAGAACATGGATTTAACCTACTGTGTTAGTCAGCCTTCCATTACTGGAACAAAATACCTAAGAAAATCATCTTAAGGGAGGAAAGGTTTATTTTGATTCATGGTTTCAGAGGTTTCAACTCATGGTCACTTGTTTTGGGACCCTTAGCAAGGAAAAGCCTCATGGTGGGGAGTGCATGGTAGAGCAGAACTGCTTACCATGGCAGGCAGGAAGCAAAGAGAAAGGAAGAGGCCAAGTTCCAACATCCCTGTCAAAGGCATATCCCCAGTATCCTTAGCTTCCTTTCACCAGGCCCTACCATCTCCCAATAGCTCCATCAGCTGGGGACCAAGCGTTAAACACATGAGGTTTTAGAGGACATTTAAAATTTCAAACTATAATATCTATTGCCTAAGCCTTTCATATGGACGTTAGCAGAGCGTATTCAGCATTGTTGCTTTTATTTTCATGCACAGATCCTTTCCCAACAACAAAACTGTGTGCTTACTGAAGACAGGGATGGCTCCTCTATCTTTGGATCTTGATATTGAACATATCTCACTTTTAATATTGTTACTTTTAAAAAGTTCTCTTCAGAGACTATAAAACAAAAAGAAAAACTTAAGAAGATCCCATTATCTTCAATCAACACATAGGAAGCACTACACTTGGTGCCTGGATCTGTAAGAAATGCAAGAATATGTTAAGTTATCACAGAAACCCAAGAGATCGGGCTGAAGAGGGTCACCTGGGCAAGGCCAAGGAATTAAGCAGAATAGATGTTATGGTTTGGATATGAAGTGCTCCCCCAAAGTTCCTGTGTTCATGCATGAATATTCAGAGGTAAATGTGATCGGATTATGAGAGCTCTAACTTAATCAGTCCGTCCTAGTTTGAATGGACTGATTGGATGGTACCTGTAGGCAGGTGAAGTATGGTTGGAGGAGGTGGGTCACTCAGGCATGCTCTGGAAGAGTTCACCTTACCTGCACTGCAGTCCCTTCCCCTTTCTCTCTCAGTTTCCTGCCTGTCATAAGGTAATTAGTTTCCCTGCATCACACTCTTTGGACATGATGTTCTGCTTCACCTTGGGCCGAGAGCAATGCAGTCAGCCGACCCTGGACTAAATCTCTGACACCACGAACCAAAATATACTTTCCTTCCTCTAAGTTGTTCTTGTCAGGTATTTTGGTCATAGCAACAAAGAGCTAACTTACACAATAGAGAAGCATTACAAGCCTTCAAGAACAAGTTGAAAGAACAAGGACAAGTTGAAAGACAAATTGTAGGAAGAGTCATCTGATGGAATTACACAAGATAGATAAATGCAGAGAAAATTAGAGGCAAAAAAAAACTTATATATGTATATAGACGGGATATACACATACCCCTTCTTCCAAAACAGAATTCAGGGAGTTTATAAAACTTCAAGGAATTTTCAAAAAATTCATACCAGAAAAATTTGTAAGTAAGAAGGTTATAAAACTGAATCTAATTATGGTTAGATAAAACTGAGAGTGAGATTGTTTTACAAAATTTATGCTGTGTGGAGAACACAATCTGATCCATGAATCATTGCCTAAATAAGGTAAACCATTTTTTTTTAAGATAAGCTTAATAGTTTTCAGTCCTAGAAACAGAGAAAATTTTGTCTCTGAGGTATTTAAACAAAGGATATTATGCTGTTTGATGAGTAACAAGTGCCTTCAAAAATATTCTTAGAGTAAATACATCCAATAATGTAGGCAGTTGATTACATAATATGGGGATGGGAAGAGGAGACTGGATGCAAAAAATCAGTGAGGATACTAGAAATGAGAGGTTCCAAAGCAACATGGTAGGCTTCTGTCTGATCTGGCTTAATTTCAGGATGGATTCTTCTTTTTTAAAAAAAAAATAATAATTTTTAGCTGTCAATGGATATTTATTTATTTATTTATTTATATGTGGTGCTGAGAATCGACCCCAGTGCTTCACACATACTAGACAAGTGCTCTACTGCTGAGCTACAACCTTAGCTCTCAGGATAAATTCTTTAAAAATCTCTAGATGACATGTTTCTAAAAACATGGTGGATAGACCATCATAGAGGTACTTGATTAAAAAGAACAAAAGTAGATTCTTGGGCCACCAAAAGAGGTAATAAATCAAAGTCATTGGGGAAAAAAACCTCAGGAAGTTTTAAAGAAAACCTCCCAATATTTCTACTGTACACTGATATTTGAGAACCTTGAGGAAAGCCAAATTTTTAGTCTTTGGGTAAACCTATTGCGGGGTGTGAAATAAGTACATTGAATTATAATGAGTATTTTTTAAATGAAATAAAAAATAGGAGGATAGACTGTATTTGAGTGTATCCAACTTAATCAGGATAAGGAATTAGGATAAGTACTATTTAGGGTAGTCTTTTTTTTTTTTTTTTTTTTTCAGTGCTGGGGATTGAAACCCATGGCTTTGTGCATGCGAAGCAAGCACTCTACCAACTAGGTAAATTTTGTGAAGACCTACAGGTTATTATATATGTGTGTACATACATATATGTATATCCCATAGTGATTATGAGATTATATTAAACCATAAAATTATATATAAAAAATATCTTATAGTTGAGCTTTCCTACTCTAAATTTCCATGTTACTGGGGATTGAACTCAGGGGCACTTGACCACTGAGCCACATCCCCAGTCCTATTTTGTAATCACTGAGTTTCTTAGTGCCTCACTTTTTCTTAGATCCTCCTGCCTCAGCCTCCTGAGCCATTGAAATTACAGGTATGTGTCACCCACAGGGTTGAATTTCCATGTTTTAAAATTCATTATCATAATATATCTTTTCTAAATCTATGCATTTAAGCTGGGAACATAACTCAGTGATAGAACACTTGCCTAGCAAGTTCTAGGCAATCCATGCTATTCCCCTTCTCCCTCAATCCCAAGTACCACAAAACAAATAAATCTATGTATTTACTCCAATATTTATTAAGCGCCTATTATGTTAGGTATGGTGATGGTAGAATATTCATATGGCTTTGAACTGCCCACACCACTTAGGCAAAGGACACATTGTTCAACTCTAAGTCAAATAGATATTATTAACTAATTGGCTATTAATATGCATTTTGCTTTCTGCCTATGTTTTTTCCCTCTTGTCTTTTTTTTTTTAACTTGGGTAAAAACAGATGTGGTGAAAGAACATGAAAGTTCAGAACAAATAGCTGTGCTCATTTTGTTAAAGCTTTACAATATAAGGCTCTCTTGTATAGATGTGACCTTCTTAAATCATTTTAATCAAATTAAAAACACTTATCTGAATACATTCCAAGCATCATTTATCCTAAAAAATCATATCTCTTGAATACATTATAAACTTTTTCATTTGTTTCAGTTTGATCAACCTGAGATGCTTAAATGAATACATAATACACTCTCATCTCCCTTGGAATACCCTAAACCAAAAGCTAAGAATAACTCTGTCCTTTCTTTGTTATACAAAATTTAGGAGTAAATCTATTGCCTTTATTCATTTTTTAAATATATATGTATTATAATGCATATAATATATAATATATTATTAGATATAGTAACATGTATTATAATATATTATATATCATATTATACATAATATGATATATAATATATATTTAGTTGTAGATAAAATATTGTTTTTATTTTTATATGGTGCTGAGGATTGAACCCAGTGCCTCACACATGCGAGGCAAGTGCTCTACCACTGAGCCATAGCCCCAGCCCGCCTTTATGCATTTTTAAAAATTATTTATTTATTTATTTTTGCATTACAATTCTTAATAAACCATTATACCATAATTTATCATATCTCTGATTATATATAAGGTATGTTGACACCAAATTCACATCTTCATACATGTATTTTGTATAATAATGAGGGCCTCCTTTCACCATCCATGCTATTCCCCTTCTCCCTCCCTTTCCCTCCCACCCCTATTCCCTATCTAGAGGTAATCTTCCTTTCTTGCTCTCCCTCCCAACCCCAGCCTTTATGCATTTTTAAGCAATGAAAAAATATTTTAATATCTTCTTGGGATCAAAACAATTTATACTCAATTTCTGTGATTGACTAGTTTGAAACAGCTAGGAGCTGAATCCATTCCCCTCTTATGATAAAACACTTGAAATACGTGGTAGTATATGTTAGTTTTAGAAATTTTTGAAAGTACCAACATAAAAGGAAAACATTTTTTAAGTTACCAATAACCCTACCACCTTTGTTTATAACAATAACACTTAGAATATATCCTTCTAGATCTGACTTAAGAATCTTCTTGTTCATCATATATTTATACAAAATCTTTGAATTTACCAGCCCTAATGATAGAAGTTTGTATCTAGTCTTTGATATAATTGTAGAATCAGATAGAAGAAAGTAATGTGAAACAGTCTATTCAGAAAAAATTCATTATGCACCTTTCTTAATGTAGCTATTAAAATAGGGGATAAAAACATGTTAACAAAAGGTAACTTTATCACCAGGACAAGATATGCTATTATTGTCTTAATAACTAAATTACTGTGAGATATTACTTTCACTCAAGAATGTTAGATGCTTAATAAGAAGTGCTAAGATGGGATGTGCTCAGCATTTTCACACTCATTTATTGCAATACCTCAGAGCATTATAGAATGTTCAATTGAAATGTAATTTTCCAGCTAAGTTTCAGCTCTGCAAAGGGCCAGGGAAACTCAAACCCCAGATTTTGTCCTAGAGATTTTGAAGTTTAATGTTATTATGACTATTTCACATGCCAAGGTAAACCCAACAGTGTTAAGTTACACTCCTGGGGATGGAGTACAAATATAATCTCCAGCTTACAACTGACTTGCAACCAAAAACCCGCAGACTTGAACTGCTTCTCAAAAAGAGATGTAACTGATGCCAGCACTAGAAAGATGAAAGCAAATTGATCCCTACATATCAATGCCAGTGTGCCAGTGCACATCCAAGTATGGCAATAATACGAAAATGGAAGGAGATCAGGATATCCAAACATTAGAGGCTTTAGAGGCTAGACCAAATTAAATTTGATCAAAGATCAGAAACATTATAACTACCAATCTAAATGCATTCTGTTAAGTTTAATTGCAAGTGTATCCATAATTTATTTCCAAGAGCTTCAAGACATCCTGGCTAGTACTTTGAAATTTTTTTACCTAACGGTTCAAGAATAGAGATATTTTAAGAATCTAAGACTATAATGGCATATTTATAGGTGATTATATACAGTGGGATGTATAACATGATTCCCTGATCTTTTGATAACACTTGGACCTTTGAATGAGAGCCTGAGTGAAAGCAGTAATTCAAAATTTCCTTCCTTTGTGATTTTTTTGGTCTAAATCTCACCATTACTTTTTCATTGTTTGGCCCTTATTGTATTAAAGGGCAGGGCAAGTCTGATAAGAGCAAAGGAAAGGCTTAGCACAGTTTGGAGAAGGCAATATGGACTTCCTCTAAAACCAGCACTGGGACCCACCCCGGGGGGGGCTGGAACCATGGGAATTTCCTTCTGTAGCATGTACCAGCCTATAACTTAACCTTGATGAGACCAAAGGATGGAGCATTCTCGACTCAAGGTAAAATCAAATACCACAAGTTAGAAGTTCAGGTGAATTTCTATTTCATGGACACTAGCATATTGTCGAGAAGACCGTCAGATGGCATGAAGGGAGAAAAAAGTTTTTCTCCTACAACTCCACTCAACTGTGATGAATTGAAATTCTATGCCTGAGGACAGCAACCGCACAGAACCCCAGAAGAAAAAAAAAAAAAAAAAAAAAAAAAAACTTTAAAGTCATTTCTAAAAACCGATGAATGTCACATATTATGCTCACAGGATATCCTATCCAAAAGGATTTGCTTCTTTCCACCGTCAACTTGCAGCTGTGACTGTCACATTCTTGGGGTGAAACTGTGCTCCAAGTCCACTTAAGCCTGATCTGCTTATGAAAACTACCAACCACAAATATGCAGCCATTGGAGCATCCTGACCTCCCATCACTAACACAAACGCTTTGGATCTGCTTGATTTATTAATATGATGAGTGATTCTACTAGAACAATGGTTCTCAACATGGGGCTGATTTCCCCCCCACACACATACACAAGGGACATTTGGCAATGTCTGAGAACAATTGATTGTTATAATGGAGGGGATAGTGAGGAGGGGCTTACTATTGTCACCCAGTGGTGGGTAGAGGCCAGAGATTTTGCTAAACATCTTACAAAGCAAAGAACAACTGGGGAGGGGAGGCAAACAAACAAACAAAAATCTTGCCCATGTCAACAGGGCAGAGAGTGGAATACTCTGAACCTCTAAACTGGAGTTCTTTTCTTTTTTTACAACTCTTCTGTGGAAATGAGCATGTATGTGACTGGGGTAGGAATGTATTTATTTGTTCCCATATTTCTCCACGTCAACACCTCCTCTATTTTCATTTTTCCCCCAGTCCTGGGGATTGAATCCAGCCACATCTTCAGCCCTTTTTATTTTTAATTTTGAGACAGGGTCTTGCTAAGTTGCCCAGGCTGACCTCAAACTTGCCATCCTCCTGCCTCAGCCTCCCTAGTCCTCTTCTCTACCTTTTTGTAACTGTTCACTCTTCTCTTTTCACCTGAATTCCTGGGTCCCTACACAAAGGGTGACTTTTAGAACAAAACAAATGTTGCTGTCTTCCAGAAGCCAAATGGTAAGTGCTAACTTTTCAAGTGACTTCAATTGTTTTGATGAATAGAGCTTCTTTTATAGCTAGTGAAGAAAAACAACCCAGATAATGGTCTCTGCAGCTGTTGGGAAGTTTGTCAGTTTATTTGTTTATTTTGTCTAGATTAGCTGCCCTGGCTACATCAACTCCTGCACTTGACCAAGCAAAATGTCTCATTCCTAAATTAGGATGGTCAAAGACACTAGATGAACCTGGAAAGAAACATGAAACCACTGGAAAGAAGATAAGACTGACCACCTAATCATCTTGTTTTCAGAAAAATCCAGACATCACCTGCTATAGTCCAGAAAAAGAAACATGGAAGAAGACAAAAATGCTAATAATAATGCAAAGACAGGCCAAACTAGAAATTGAGGTCGGAAGAAAGAGGAGGCCACATTCTTTTCCATAACTACTTTATACTCATCCTCCAGAATGCAGGCATTGCCTGCTTTCTTTAAAAGTGCCAAAGTATAATCCACATCCTTTCTAGTTACATATCAAAAAGCTCACAGCCGTATTCTAATCAAAAGATAGGATTCCCAAGGATAGTTGAGTCAGGAAGCAGGGTTATCTAAATTACCTGATAAGCCCTTATCTGTTATCATCCTGTGACATGGAGCACATTTTTATTATGAATTGCTGGATTACAGGAAATAAAATGAGAGGGGAAAGGCTGTATATCTTTACCTAAAGCCATATACCTTTATTTGGGAAGGAATTTAAAAGTTATAATTAAACAGAGTGACATAAAGGAGCGTCAATAAGTTTCCTCCTGTCCATCACAAAGCTAACAGTTCATCCTCAGAGACCCGGTTCTCCCTGCCCCTGACACTCCAGCTACACAGGAAGTTTGATTTTTTTCACACTTCAAGATTCTGTTTCCCACCCCCATTCCCTTTATCATGCTATTCCCTCAGTGGACAACACTCTGTCCCTCATCTTCATCCCCACTCTTGTCTTCCTCTTTATTAAGATAGGATCAGGTGTCATTTTTGGAACTTCCTTTTATTCTACCCCCACCCCATTTCTGTACTTCCATAGTAATCAGTTCATACATCATCATTATTATACAGAAGACCTTTTCACATCCATTCACTTTTCCAGTAGATCTCAAAAGTTAGTGAGCAAAATGTTCACTTGAAGAATTTGTTAAAATACTTATTGATTTGCTCGGTACAAACTTTGATTCAGTAATTGTGGAGTAGGCCCAAGAGACTACATTTGTAAATAAAACCTTCCCGAATAATTCTTTTTTTATGATTTTTTTCAGCCTGGTTGAGGCATAATTGACACATTAAAAATTATATATATATATATATATATATATATATATATATTTTTTTTTTTTTTTAAGATGTACAATGTGGTGTTTAGATACAAGTATACCTTATATACACAAAAGAGTTTTATCCAGCCATAAAGGGCAATGAAATTATGCCAATCACAGGAAAATAGATGGAGAGACCATTATGTTAAGTGAAATAAGCCAAATACAGAAGGTCAAGGGTCATATTATTATCTCATATGTGAAAGTAAGAAAGGCAAAGGAGAAAGATGGGGTCAGGGGTATTTTATGAAAATCAAAGGGAAACTGATAAAGGAAGGGAACTAGGAGTAGGAGGTGGGAGGGAGGGGGAAATGCTAGGAGTGATACTAAATTAAAAAAAAAAAAAAGATAAAAGCCTACCAAGCACAAAGATTCACACAGTCAAGTTAATTAATATGCCTCACATAGTTACTTGTGTGTGTGTGTGTGTGTGTGTGTGGTGAGAAATTTTAAAATCTATTCTGAGCAAATCTCTAGAATATAATATATCATTATTAACTATAGTTACGATGTTGGACAATAGGTCTACAGACTTATTCATCTTTTAAATGAAAGTTTGTACCTTTTGTCAACATTTCCCCATTTCCCTACTTCTCTCCCCTGTCAACAACTATTCTACTTTCTGTTTCTCTAAATTAAACTTTTTAATATTTCACATATAAGTGATATCATGCAACATTTTCCTTCCTATTCCGAGGCTAGCGTTCAACCACATTGGAGAGACTGGCTTCGTCTGTATGCTGAGCCCCCTGATACTCCAAACTAGAAGCCATCTTTAATTCACCTTTATATCCTCATTCCTGGCCAGGATCTACACAGAGAAAATCCAAGTTCAGTAAAAGTCATTTAAGGGATAAGTCCGGAAACAGTAAGAGAGCAGTAAAAGAAATTAGAAGGCAGGAGTGATGGAAAATCCTTGAAGTCAAATTTCCAGTTGCTTCACAATTTACCAAGAAATTCACAATTTGCTTTCTTCACTTTGGGCATCAGCTCCCTGTACTGAGCTTCCCTCTGCCCACCATTCCTGAGGTTATACCAATTAGCTACTTAGGGGCTTCTCTATCACCTCTATACTGCATACCACACCTTCTAGTGTTGCAGTCAGGAAAAAAAGGTGTGTTTCATGTTAAATATTTCCCTGTACTTTCTCATTGTCCATTCTTTTGTTTTTACTGCTGCTGTTAGTTGTTTTAGCTTTGAGGTGTAATATACAAAAAAAGTATACATACTGCACTTCTTGGTTAGTTTGGACATATGCATATAGCCACCATACCATCACCACAATCATAGTACTAAATATATCCATCTCAAAAAATCTCATCTCCTTCCTTCTTTCCTTCCTTTCTTCCTGAATAATTAACATGTAGCTCAATGGTAATCTGTTTGCCTAGAATATGCAAGAACCTGAGTTCAATGCCCAGTACAACCATCTCACACACACACACACACACACACACAAAAAAAAAAAAAAAAACTTAACATGAGATCCATCCTCAACATATTTTCCTCAATATATATTTTTTTTATATCCAAAATGTGTTTATTGGGATGTTTTCCCACTCATCTTGATTCAGGCTGCTCCTAGTGCTGCTTCCTCCTGAAGGAACATCCTTCTGTAAGCCTTGCTTTTCCTCCCGTAGGCTGGCAGAGGACAGTGGAGCAGGCAACACACAAAACTACTGTTTGTGCATGGCTAAAAACTGTGGTGATTTTATAGCATTCGGGGCATTTCACATCCATGAAATAGGAGTTGGGGCTCTGCACCAGGCGCTTCTTGTGTTTTCGCTTCTCCTCTTCCGGAGAGGAATGAAGGAGATCTTTTGCGAGAGGCATGTTCTCGTGGGGAGGTCGTCACCGCTGGAAAGACTCAACATATTGTAAAGTGCACAATACAGTATTGCTGTTACTATGTTGTATAGTAGATCTCTAGAACTTAATCCTTATCCATTCTTAATAATTAGTAGTGCCCAGCTTGAAATATCCTACTACTTTTACACAAATATAAAGGAAGGTCTGTATTCATACAACTAGTACAATTGGGAAAGGAATACAGATCCTTGTTTTTAAAGCAAAGTCTCAATTATGCTTTCTTTGGTATAGATGTTAGCTGGATTACAAAATAAAGGAGTATGTGTACACACATGTGGGTGTGTGGTTAAATATGAGCTAGCCAAGATTTTTCTAGTTTCCTATTAGAGCAAAATGGGTTTGATTCTTTGTCCTGATCTCTCCCATCCTGGTTCAGTGGGAACTGAGAATATTCTTCCACCCAACCCACAGGTCAAAGAATTCTGTGTTATTGGAAAGCTATTATTTTTCCAGGCTCTGTGATGTTAATGATTTAATTATCAATATAATGATGTAGCAAGTTTGTTTGATTTTGGGAGGTCTTAGTACCATATGTCAACAAATACTAAGAAAAAACATTCCTTCAGATCTCCTACAGACACAGACACACACACACACACCAAACTTGACCTACTTCCCTCCCTACAACAAATCTTTTTCCAAACCATCAGAAAAGATTACCACTTTAAAAAACTTTTTAAAAATAAACTTTCTATTTTGGAATAAGCTTAGATTTTCCAAAGAGTATAGAGAGTTCTCATTATACCTTTCATCATTTTTTCCCAGTGTCTTAATCTTACATAATCTTGGCCCATTTGTCTAAATCAGGGGATGACAAACTGCAGCAGACAGCAGATCAATCCAGTTGTCTGTTTTTGTAAGGCCTGCAAACAAAGTATAGTAGTCCCACATTATCCACAGTTTCAGTTACTTGTGGTCAATCACTGTCCAAAAATATTAAATGGAAAATTCCAGATATAATTTGTAAATATCATATGCAGCTGTTTTGAGTAGCACAATGAAATCTCAGGCTGTCTCATCCCCATCTCAACCAGGATGTGGATCATTCCTTTTTTCCAGGGTATCTATGAAGTATATGCTACCCTCCCATTCATGAGTTTTTAGTTAACATATCAGACTCCGTGTATGGAAGTGCTTGTGTTCAAGTAACCTTTATTTTACTCAATAATGGCTTCAAATGCATAGGTAGTAATGTTGGAAATTTTGCTACTGTATATTGTTAGTATTCTTTTATTTTTATTAGTTATTATTAATCTCTTATTGTGCCTGGTTTATAAATTAAACTTTATCATAAGTATGTATGTATAGAAAAAAATCATATTATACATAGGGTTCGGTTCTGTCCATTGTTTAAGTTTTCGCTGGGTAAGACTAATATGTTCATATTTTAAATAGTGGTGAGGGGGAGGCTGTAATTCAAGACACATGAAAGTTATGTCAAATTCAAAATTCAGTTTCCATAAAGTTTTATTGCAATACAATTATGGCAATTCCTTTACATATTGTCTGGTTACTCAGACACATCAGAGAACATCTGGCCTACAAAACTCAAAATCTTTACCATCAGGTTTGCTGAGTTCTGGTCTGAACTAAGAAACGAACATTATTACATTACTATTAATCAAACTATGAACTTCGAATCACTAGTTTTCCTACTAATGTTTCACAATGCAATCCAGGAACCACGAACCACCACGTTGCATTTAACAATTGCTTTTGTATGGTGAGCAGGTGCATGATCATCCTACTTTGGAAAATATTCCTGCCTAACAAATGAATTTCAGCTGGCCACTTGAACAGGGCTTGTTTTTTGTTGTTTGTTTGGAATTGTTTACGTATTTTACACAATAGGCAGACCGTTGAAAACAACATCTGGGCTAGGCACGCTGTGAACTTGAAGATGGAGGAAGAGCTATATTTGTTCGAGCATTCCACAGCGCCGGGCCAAGGCAAAAGGGACCATTTCAGCCCCTTGAGAAAAGGGGGCTCCCAGTGACCCTCTTGGTTCATACGGTATGAGGCCTTCCTCGGGCCCCACGCAGTCTCTGCCCCAGCGCCCCGGTCCTTTGTTTCCTCTTCCCCCACCCGAGCCTGTGAACGCCGCGGCTCCGGCTTTCACCCTACCGCGGCTGCATTCAGCGGGCTCCGCGGGCGCGGGCGGGCGGCGTCCGGTTGCCAGGCAACGGCCCGAAAGGCAGCTCACGTTGCCGCCAGGGCCGAGACACATCCGCACCAGCCAGTCTGCGCCGGGAGCCTGTGGCCTGATTTCTCCCCCTCCATTGTTGTAGCTAATACAAAAGGCTACACCGCTAGTGTGGTCACCTCGGCTGCGATGAATCACTCGCCAGGGCATTTTTCGGGCCGGAGCCTTTGTGGGCCGAGATGCGCCCCCTCCAGGGCACAGCTCCGGGCCTGTCACTGGCAGGCTTGGCGCCTCGCCACCGTTTGCGAGGGGTCTCCCTCCCTGCCTCCGCCCTACCCACCGCCTACCGCTTTTGTTCCTTTCAGCAGGCAGCCAGGCCCTCGCTTGCCTTTTGGCCGCTCTGAGATCACTCCGGCGGCGGCCCTGGGCAGTCTTCCCTCCCCACCGCGCCTTCGCGCTCAAAGTAAGCGTCGCCTATAAAGTCCCAGGCCTCTTTGGTCATCTTATCTCTTTTTCAGCCATCTTACCCCCGCCCCGCCCCCATCCCTCTCAAAGTTTCTAAGGCTGCGGTTGCCATGGGACTCAAAACAACTTGAGGGCTGAAGGGAAGTTTTCTATGGTAGCTGACAACCCTCCTCCCAAAACTAGAGAATGAAGACAGAGGGATGTCCTTGGGATTCTCCAACGTTCCCCTTATCCAGCAGTCTTTCGAATTACATTTAACCCACCACCCTTTACTCCACGAACCAGTTTTCAACATCGTGTTTGGATTCTGGGAAGTTCAGTGGTGAATTGGGAAAAGAAATTTTTCATGCCTAGGAGCAAGGGTATGTAAAAGCTGGAAGGGTCTCCCTCCAAAGGAAAACTATCCCAAGAATTTTCAACAGTGTAAAATAGACAAAGAGCACCGTTATGTTACCTGTTTGTTATCACATCTTATTTGCTGAGGAAGAAGTGCATGAAGGTAACAGATAATTGGCTTTTTTTTTTTTTTTTTTTGTGAAATGTCTGCTGTTCAGGTTCCAAAGAGTGGGCACTATTCTCCGTGCCTTCAGCAGGCCAGAAGCAAAAGCACAGGCCCTTGCCCCACATCTCAGCACTGGCTCCTGCCAGAGTGGGAATCCAAGTGTACCATGCATCTGACAACATCCTGCCATCTCTCATAATTCCCATTACTGTCCCCATAAGATGCTGTTAAACCCCAGGCACAAAGTAGTAAGTAAGACCATAAGAGGGATTCAAACTGCAGTTGTAACTTAATTTTTATATAGAATTCGTATTATAGGGGTGGCAGGGAGAGACCCAAAAAGTCTGTATGCTTTTCATCTGTTTTACCTCTTTCAGCTGATCTATAGCAAATTGCAGTTACCATAAATCAGTAAATCAGATGATGTGCAAATATTTGTCTACAGATGTGGCACAAACCCTGACCCCACAGAGCAGATGCTTACCATTGAGAAACAACTAAACACTGCTCTCTTGATGACTACTGGGATCATATCCCCATGCTAGGGAATTGGAAGTGGGTTGAAAGGAATCCTCAAAAATAAATTATGGTTTCTTCTCAAGATTATTGTTATTCCACTAAAAAAAAATTCTAAATATAAATTTCATACATGGAATGATCCCAAGTATAACTATTCATAGCTAGAGTTTATCATTAATAATAATACCTAAACTTTCACAACAACCTTATGAAATTTTTTAAATTATTACTATCTCCATTTTATCTATACAAAAACAAAGAATCATTGGAGACTTCTTGCTCCAGCTTTTATACATGTAGGAGAGACAAAAGGAGAAGGAGAAGGCATTTATTAACTGCCTATAGTGTTTCAGGTGTAATTCCAGGCAAGGTAGATCATGCATACAAATGACCATACTTTAGAACTTTAAGCCATGTGTAGGACAAACAGAAGGAAGAAAAGTTGTGCTCAGGAGCACCGATTAGAAGTTTGGACACATCTAGATTAAAGATTAGAGGAAGGAAACTAGGATTATGGTAGTGACTAATTTTAGTTACCTAGGAAGCTCAGGGGAGCAAAAACAAGGTAATTATGTTTTGCAGAAAAAGGAAAAAGAATGTCGGGGTTATGGGGGATTCCTGAGAGATGGGGCCCCAAGTTTCAACCACAGACCTGAGGTAGCAGTTAGGTAATAAGGCCTTCAAGACGCAGATGAAGAAAGAAAAGTGATGTAAGAGGCACTTGGGAAAGAATCTTGGCCACTGATATATGTGGGGGATGTGAAATAGAAGAGTCAAAAGTGGTGGAGTCTTCAAATATGCAGAAGTTTATTATACTAAAAAGCTCTCAAGTAGGTTAAAGGAGTTAACTCAGCATCCCAAAATGCCTAACCCACTCCTGAGTAGTTTCTGACAGAAAATCTGAACCAATAAATAAATATTAAATTACTTTACATTATGTAAAACAGTGCTAGGCTCACAAAAGAAGTTAATTGAGTATTCATTGAACGACTGACTGCTTAAATAAATTGAGGAACAAAGATGTGCAAATCCTAAGCTTTCCTTCAAATCAATATGTTTTCAGTTTCTGCCCTGGTGACTATCTGAATAAAGTGTCCAAGACATGGAGATACATTGGGAAGGAGCAGGAGACTGGGGCTCATGTCCTATTCTGCGTATAACTCGAAGGAAGTTGTTTATACAGGGTGCAATGGCACATACCTATAATCCCAGTGATTCAGGAGGCTGAGGCAGGAGGATCACAAGTTCAAAGTCAATCTCAGCAACTTAGCAAGGCCCTAAGCAAGTTAATGAGACCCTGTCTTAAAAATAAGAAAATGAAAAGGGCAGGGGATGTGGCTCAGTGGTAAAGTGCCCTTGGGTTCAATTCCTGGTACTGGTACAAAAAAAAAAAAAAAAAAAAAATGTTCCCTGTACTTGGACTTTCTTTTCCATTAAGTGTGAAGGGTAGACTGAATCTTAATCATCTAAACTACAAAAAACATTTTACAAAAATATCTCCATCCAAAATACTTGAAGAAAAATCAATGAAGCATTTTTCACTGAGCAGAACTTGGCAATTTTCTCCCACAGTAATAGAAATGTATCATACTAAATGGTGAAGGAGATATGATATTTCTAGGCTCTTTTCCTATAAGAATACTGGCAATGTGCACAATTTTGGTGGGACTTTCCCATCAATTTTGATTCCCATGATTTCACACTCATGGAAATTTCTTCAGAGAAGCAGTTTCTTTGGCAACCCCATGCTTCCGATCATCTTAGTATCAATAGAAGTTATGCAGACATGTCAGCAGGAGAATAGACCTCTTCTGGGCAAAGGGAAAAAGGAGCTGTCTGCTTTTATTTCCAAAATCTAAATACAGAAGACACAAAAGATTTTTACCACACTTGTCACATATGGTAGAATAAGTTGAAGATAAAACTCAAATCTATACCATAAAACAAAAGGCTTTGTGTGTGTTTCAAAGGCATTTTATATTGCATGATATGAAATTAGCTCCAGCTCTTTGAGCATTACATATATATTCTAAAATGAAAGTATATAGAATTCTTTCTTATACTTTCCCTCCCAGGAAAATAGAATATCATTAAAATAAAGAAAAAAAAAAGACTGAAGGGAAACATTGTTTGTGGTGAGCTTATAAATAATGAAGTGTCTTAAATCCCAAACAGTTCCAGCAAACTGTATCAGTGGTAGTGGTCAAATTCACTCTACTTCTCCTTAGTATTGGTTGTATTTCTAAAATCTAAATTTAGCTTTGATTCAGTATTATCTTTACATTGTGAGGTGTGGGTCAGCAGCAACATCACCTGGATGTTGATTGTAAAAATATACAATCTCCAGGCCTATCCAGAATGTGCATTTTAACGAAATCATCAAGTAACTTGAACATTACTATTGGAGAAGGCATGCTCTATTCTACGGCATACATCTAACAGAGATGATGTTTTGAAGCAGCAGTTTTCCTTTCTGGGGAAAATAATTGTAGAAATTATTTGCTATAGTGGTCAAAAGAGGGGCTAATCTTTCCCTAATCACAAAGAACAATAAAATATAACATGCTCTTATTAGTATGAGAAAATGCCATCAGAGGCCTATAATCAAGGATGTTTATATTGGGGGCAGATTTGGAACTCCTCCATCCACATTCTCCTGGGCCAGTCTTCATGTGACCAAGCATTCACTTTTGCAAGATGGCTGAGGTTAAGAGTGCAATCTGGCCACAGAAAGAAGAAAAGCTCGCTGACCCATGCTGACCTCTGACACTGACCTCATTAGCTAACCAAATGAGGTAACCACCCAAGAATATCAGAGCGCATTATATTTTGATTACACCAAAGCATAAGAAGATGCAACAAAAGATCAGTTACATAAATGGTTCTATCTTGATCATCCTTACTTATTAGACATAATATGAAGAACGCACACACAAATTATCTTCCACCTTCCAGTATTTTTTCCCATTATACCAACATATACTGAAGACAACAAAAGGTTCTTTTCTTTTATAACTCACTAGTCTTTCCCTTCAAAGTACTTAAGACAAAGTAGAATTATAAATTTATTTGGGGTTTACTATTTTATGATAACCTCTACCACTAAGTTCCCTAAAGGCAAAGGTCTCCCTCTTATTTGCTGTCTATACCTAGCATTTAGCCAGATGCCTGGCACCTAGTAAGAGTTCAAGAGACAGTTGTTGAGTAATGAACTACATGAATAAATGATTGAATATTGACTCATAGCTCTAAAACCAAACCTATCTAAATTATCTTGTAATATTCAATAAAATTGACTCCTTCGGTTATGCTAGGGATTAGATAGACAAATTCTCCCTGCCTTTTAGAATCTCACATTTGAGTAGAAAAGACAAGATTTAAAATAATATTAATCGGTAACCTCGTAGTCACTACTCCAGGCTCATTAAACATGTTAACTCATTAGGCCAAAAGCAACTCCAGGAGGCAGATATTTTGAGCATCTCCATTCTGCAGATGTGAAAACTGAGACACAGAGAGGTGAAGTAACTTGCCCAAAGCCATATGTTTAGGGTTAGGTGAACCTATATGTGAACCGAGGTCATCTGCTTTCAGAAACCATATTTTTGATAAGGCAGTTTGGTAACTTTTTTTCTAATAAGCCTTCAGGGACCTGATGCCTTGAAGAAGGATGAGAGAAGTACACACAGGATCTAGGGAACAGAAAAGGAATAACTGGTAACAAACCCAGTCTGTGCATTTCAAATGACAAAAGCAAGAGCTTGCTGCTGGTGAATTCCCTGGGAAGATCTTTGTGGGGGATACAGAGAACAACACAGTGTTCCCTGAAGGGTTGCAGTCAGCCGCCTGGAATCAATCTCACCTCCCCTCAGCTTGTTTTTTGTCAGCCTTGGCAACAACAGAGATCCCAGTCCAATAAAAACATATATTAACCTTTACTGTGAGCTTGGTGCAGGAACCAGGCTCCAGCTTCAACAGTTTAATGGATTCAGAGGAAGTTGGAACAGGATATCAATGACATCCAGTTTCAGAATTTAGGACACAACAGGATAATCACTTGCCCAGGCACAATACATATGATTGTTTTCCATCTTGGTCATCCATCTATCTTTATTCTCCCTTTTTAGCCCCTCCAGGGAGGGACCTATGTCCTCCTGCCTTGGTGTACATTAAGGTCTTTCAAGTGGAATTGCTTCCTTTAATTCCTGACAGGTTGAGTGTGGTCACTAGTTCCGCTTCAAGCTTGAGTGTGTGTTTCCAGCTGAGATACCATCACAACTCATATTTCCCTTTCAGGGCTCCACAGATTACTCTAGCATATAGTTATATTTTTTTAAAAAATTACTCTCAGTTCCTCGAAGTAGTTTAACAGAACTTAGATGTTAGGGGAAATTATGCACTCTGGCGCAATTTTTAATTAACTTAATTAGACCAATTAGTTTGAAAGGAGAAGATGCCATCCATGTAATTCATGTCTTCTTGGAGGCAGCAGTCTTTAGATGGCTCTTTGGTCACTGAATCAATAAAGCTGGAATCTTTTTCTAAGGAATAAGTTATAAGAAAAACCTTCCACTAAAAAGTTATTTATGTGGGCTTTACACTTTGCCTCTTTCAACTTTCTGCCTCTTCTTTTGGATAACTGTTCATTCCAATGTTTTCTTATTCCTTTTATACTTAGAAGGTATCTGTGTTTTTTTATTCAAAAGAAAATCACTTGTTTTTTTACTGGACACATTTATTTACATTCATTATCATTTAATAAGACAGATTGAGAATTTTCTGCCCACAGATCTTTAATAAAGAAAATTCTAAAACCAGGGGGAAAAAGTCACCCAAAGAATATATAAAATACCAAACAGAAGATTGGTGTAGATGAGTTTAAAGATTAACACATTAATATGCACTTATTTACTTGTTCACAATTTTTAAAAATTAAGATAATCTAAAGACAAATCATCCAGAGTAGTAAAATGGCATAGTAACAACTTTTGGATACATAATTAACTATACAATTAAAAACAATTATAATTCTTATGCATCTAAGAAAATCACTTCTTATGAGGATTCTATTTATACTTTTGGTTACTCTTCCCTCTTTTTTTCACTGGCCCCGCTCAAATTCTTTGCTTTCCCTTCTCCCTATTTGCTTACTTCCCACCGTGGTTGATCCTGTTTTTCTCCCTCTCATAGTCCTGCATGGTGCAAAATGAATAGTACAAGGGTATTTTTCTATGTGCCATTACATGTATTTGCATTCTTTTCTCTCTGTGGATATGTTATCATAGAACTTGTACACGCCTCAGAAAATAACACTAATGAATTACAACTCAATATTAATAATCTCCTAATCCACATTATTTTCTTGTTCGTTTGTTTTGTTTTGTTTGTACCAGGGAAGAAAACCAGTAGCACTTAACCACCAAGCCACACACCCTGCACTTTTTATATTTTATTTAGAGAGAGGATCTTGCTAAGTTGCTTAAGGCCTCACCAAGTTTCTGAGGCTGGCTTTGAACTTGTGATTCTCCTGCCATTTGCACCTGGCTCCCCATTGTTTTCAACATATACTAATTTGTAACCATATCAAGTAGAAGTAATGGTAAAATGTGACAGCTAGGACGCAGCGCTCTCTCCTTCTTATTCAGCAGCCTTCCCTACTGTGGCTTGGGTGAAGGCATTCACCTAAGTTAAAGCACGCTGAGCAGGAATCAGCTAGGAGTGTTGTGTTTCTCTCTTTTGCTCTGCATGGCCTGTCAACAGAACCTGAGAGCTTTAAACTCGACATGAATTACTAACCACTTATCTGCGATTTCCCAGCCATGCCTACTTTCTGTATAACTGAAATATTTTTCTGTTCCTGATTTCAGACAAGCATTACTTTCAATGTGCCACTGCCTAAGGCACAAAAAAAAATGAATATGCAAACTTAATGAAATTTGGTAGATATACAAATGCAATCATGAAATGTTTCATTATTAACCTCATGCAGTATAGCATGATTCAAATACTTTTAATACTTGGGTAACTGCTTCCTACATTTAACATTTAACTAATCTTTGCTAATGAGAATTATCCTAATCTAACTGAAATTTCCATTACCCTCCTAATTAACAGTGCTGTTATGGTGATTCAACTCTTTAGCCCACCAAAGACATAAACAAGAATATCTGGCAATTTTACTTTCATTGTGAAATATCCATTTCTTTTACATCCAAAGAAAGTATGGATGAAATAAGTGCAATTGAGTGATTGGACTGAAATGGTGTGTAGCACTGCCTAATATATCAAGTTTTCTGGTAATAGTGTTTCTAAATCCATTACCTTATTAATATAAAGTGTAACTGATGATTCGCTTTGCACGCTGTGACAATAGAAATCAAATTAGGAGCTCATTTCTTCCAGAGGATTTCTGCACTGTCACCGTTCAAAACAAAGTCTCTTTCAACAAAATGCCCACATCCGAGGAGAAATGTTGAAATATGAAGTGATTTGTAATTCCTAATAATAACTTTTGTTAAGTCCCTTTCTACCCACTAGCATCTTTCAAATCCTTAATGATCCTTATAATTAAATTACAACTCAGAATGAGAATTTTCTGGAAACATATAATGCTAGAAATATAGATTTTTGTTTAAAATCAAAGCAGTGTAATTTAAAGACAAATAGCTAGACATGATTGAAATTGAGAGTGCCTGGGCCTGAAACAGAAGTTCTTCTGATAAAGAAGCAAGTTGATGTGTGAGAGGGCAGAGAACCACACCCCATGGGACAAGGTCAAGATTAATTCACTTTCTAACTAAGACAGATGAGAATCATTGCACAGGAACCCATGGAGATGAGGTCATGCATCAAGCCCTGATGCCTATGGATCTCAAATGCTACAAATGGCTACTGAACACTCATCAATTCCATTTCATAGGGGCAGTCTTAATGAACAAGGAGCAGGGCTCATGTCATCATATGTTCAGACTTGAGGCAGTTTCTGCCCAAGGAATAAGTAGTGTTGCATTCCTGCTAGAAACAGAGACACAAGGGAAAAGGGAAAAAGTATCCTGGCATTCATATCATAGGAAAACAAGCTGCTGTTTTGTCACCTGAAATGATAACTGTACCGCTGATGGTTTTGAATGAGGTCCTGCTGTCCTCAGAGATAATAGAATGTCTGAGTGCAAAGTTTGGCAATTTCTTCAATCTAGACTCACCACTTCATAATTGGGAAAAAAAAAAAAAAAACGGTTAAGGTATGAAGTGAGTGTGAGCACTTATATGCATTCACATGTGTGCAGTCAGCACACATGCTTAATATATTGTGAGACTTCTTATTGCTAGAATAGCAAATTAGCCATGCTCTTCTAGGTGCTCAAAGGAGAGGAAAGAGCTCATCCTCCTGCTAGCCCAGCCCTCACATAGTCAGTGAGAACTGTTAGAGGGTGATGGACCTGGTCAGGCCCATTCTTGCATAGCATTTTAGTACAGCACATCTGTTAGAATTTCTAGACTAATCCTCAAAGTCTGCTCCCCAGAAACTTAATTTAGCACATCTACCAGAAAGAAATCAGAATCTCTTGATATTACATGTTATCTACAGATCAAAGTAGTTGGTCAGGTAACAACGCTAGATCCATCTAGCAGTTTCCAAAGTAGCTTGCTCTGATCCATTATCTGCAATGTTGAGAATACCATTTTTGAATTGTAAATAAGTAGTTAAAATTCAGATTAGACAGAGACTCCTTTAGGTTTCTCTTCCTGCCCATTAAAGATTTTAACTGCATTTTTCTTACATCTTCTTAATCACACTTATTGAAATGATAACAGTTCGTAGCACTATGGTGCTTTCAAATTATCAGGGACGAGGTTTTCCTGAACACCTTTGATGTATGTGAAGAATCCATATGGAGGGATAAGTACCAGTTCACAAATACCAACTCAATTTTGTTTGGTTTATGCTACCTTTGATTACCTGCATTTAAGTCATAGGAGATCATCTCTGATTCAAAGCCCAGACTAAATTATGTGGGGGTTTTTTATTATTATTTTTATAATGACAGTGCTATTTTCAAACAGTCTTACAGAATGACTTATATATTAAACTTCCTAAGAATTCCTGAAAGCCAGGACACTGATATTTCAGACAAGTCTATTACCCAATTGTTTGGCATCCAAACCTTTTAGTGCCTTTTCCGCATCTCCAGGCTAGTCATCCCTCTCTTCAACAGGGATATTTAAATAGAGTGGGGATGGGGGGGCTGGAAACAACAGGTGGGAAGGACATAAGGAAATCCATACAGATATGCCTAAAAGAGCCTGGAAAGAAAAAATAATAATAATAAGCAGAATGTCCATGAAAATCTTGCCCTGTGTTTGGAATACCAACTGAACAGTGTCCTAAAGAGAAGGGCTTTTTAAATATCATTTTTTGTATATATATAAAACTACCATGTGATACTTGTAGTAGGGAAAGGCAAAATAGAAAGACAAATTTCCATATATTCTACATACTCCAATGAAAGATTCCCACTGTAACTTGTTTGCTCTATATTTTAAACACAGGAATTTAGGACAATATAACTCCTTCCTTTCAAAACAAGCAGTTTTCCCTTCTGGCTAACATAGCATAATACAATTGTAACCCTGGCGTGCCTGATGGGCCCCATTGAGCCCACAGCCTCCCTTCCTCAGCACTCTGGGAGCTTCCTCGACACGCAGTGTGTGCTCTGAGAGTTTGCTTTGACTCTGTCTGTTTATAGCATTGAGGAGGAAGAAACAAAGCAATTGTGAAGCTTGTTAAGTGGCCGTTCATATGATATTAAAGGTGACCTTGCCACTTCCAGTTCTATTTATTCTACTTCCTTCCAAACCGGGGCAAATCCTTCCTTTCAGAGCAAGAGCACCGCTCTGTGGATACAGTCTGTGGGAACAGAGAAAAGTTCAAGCCCTCAGAGGTTATTCATTACCCAAGTCTGGAAATACAGTATTTCCCATCGACTCACATGTCGGGTGTATAAATCACTGCTGCTTGGAAGAAGGGGAGGAACTTCTATGAAAAGCAGTTTTATTTCAGTGAGGTTTAATTTTATCACCACCCTAGGGAATCTTTAAAAAAAAATGTAAAAATTCCCACACCCCCAAAACTCCATGTACATGAAGGGATTTATACCTAAAGCCACAGTAGAATCGATACTATGTAGATTCTCCAAATTTATATAAGAATTTCTCTTGTGAACTTGGCCATAACATACCTGCAAATATTCATCACCCAAATCTCTAACCCTGTCAGAAAGGGACCAAAGATCACAGTTTCATATCAATGGGCTTTCATGGTGTTTTCTGTTGTAGTTTGTTGCATTCTTCAGAAAGTAAAGGCATTTCCTGAAAGACCCCGGAAGCCAGCAGGTGTATAGCTAAGTATAATAGTGGATGTTGGTATGGGTTGTATCTGCTGGAGACAGAAAATGGCTTATCAAGACTTAACCTTGATTATATTGAATAATGGCTCAGCAGTTCAGCTTGGTAATTTTCTCACTGACAGTGTCAAGGCATTTGCACCATCACATACAGAAGTACTGTTTGAATCTGGCAAAGTGTAAATCCACATGCACCATTAAAACTCTTTCAAGGGCTGAGGTTGTAGTTCAGTGGTAGAGTTCTTGCCTAGCATGTGTAGGACACTGAGTTCAATTCTCAGAACTGCATATAAATAAATAAATAAAATAAAGGTCCGTCAATAACTAAAAATGATTTTTTAAAAAACTCTTTCAAATTCTTCTTTTCTCCACCGAAAACATTTTATTTTTATCTTTCCCCTCAGACTAACTGAATAATCCTTACTTCTTCATCTTATGGATAAATATGCTGCCTTTTAGACCTGCTGATTATAACAGATGTTGTTGAGACAGTGAAAGGATTAAAAAGCAATCAGAAGTGCCAACTCCTTTGCAGAGGTCTTCATCAAGTTCCTTCTGAGAAGTTTTGGTGTTCCATAGTACAGTGGGGTGATTATAGCCATGATAATTATTATATGGTTTATGAAGAACTCCAAGAAAGGAACTCAAAAGTCTCTTAAGATAAAAAAAAATGCTAATCACCCTTATTGGTTCATGCTATATACATATGTTGGAATATCACACTGTACCTTATAAATATGTACGATTATTACATTATTTTAAAATTCCAACCTACCCAATTCCACTGAAACTGGGATTGGGGGAGTTGAAGTTGGGGCAGACTGTGGTTTGGCTTACCTTTCAATCCTGGTCTCCCCTTTCAGACCCCTCCCTCTCAGTCCTGGTTTTCCCTGGGTTCATCTCCATGAATGGCTCAGATGTGAAGTTTCAACTGAGTCCTCATGCCACACAAAAATTCAAGAGCAGCTTTAATACTTGTCAAGTTCATTCCATGTCTGCAGAGAACATCTGCATTTGGCTCCAAATTTCTGCATTCACTCGGTTATTCATTTAGTCAGTAACCACATAACCAGCATGCTTTATAACTACAAGGAGATATTAATCTGAACAAGATTGTTCCCTACCTTTATGTTGTTCAAAATCTAATTGGGAAAGTACAATACATATTCACACGATTTTAATATAAGATAAAGGGCAAGAAAAAACATAGAATATAAATTTTTCTGAAGGTACAGAGAAAGGAGTAAACTCATCTGGCTAGGTGATAAAGGAGAACATCATGGTAACATCATATAAAGTGACTTTCTTATAAAACTGGCTCTTGAAGAGCTGAGACCCCAGAGATGAAGGAAAGACATTTCGATTGTGGGAAATGCATGGTAAAAGGCAGAGAAGCAAGAAAGTACATAGGGAGAGATCAGGACACAAATAATAAGTGATCCTATTCAGCAGGGGCACAGATTATCTGAAGAGAAGGAAATGGGTGAAGGATAGGGTTGACCCGGAGTAGAACTGACAAATTTACCTAAAACACCCAGGAAGATTTTTTTTCCAGACCATTGGGAATGGTTTCTAGGTGTAGTGGACAACCAGTGTTCCCTTCCTATTAGAGTATATATTAAATCTTTTCTTGGGCATTTATTTCTTTAATCATTCTTCCAAATAATAAGCACAGCTCTGAGGAACATTTTTGTTCAAGCATTTTTGCACATATCCATACTATTTCCCTGTAAAATATTCCTAGGAGACTTCATGTACTATAGAAGATAGACAGTCCTCCAGCCCTAGCGAACCAAGGAACACTCCCCAGGCAGAGTCCTGTTCCTCCTAACCCCCTGACACTTGGTAGTCATTTTAAATCTTTATTGATTTGATAGTCCAAAAACAATGATTGAATTGTCATTCTTACTTACTTGATTGCTAATAAGTCTAAACATTTTTATCAAATATTGATGGCCATCTAGTCAATATATAAAATTCTCTAAATTGGATTTTATCCGAAGTGAACTAAAAAGAATGCATCAGATTCATTTTCATTTTGTTTCCTGAAATTAAATTGTAAAACTATTGATCCTGAAACTGCATCTCCAGGAAAATAGGGAAGGGTGGCCTGATTTTCCTATTGATTGCCCCTACCTTCATCTTCAGCCTTCGTTTGACTGGGAACAGCTGGCCTTTGAAAATTGGCCATGCAGTAATGCATTGTACCATAACTCCAGCTCTGCACCTTATCTTGGGCTCTTTGAACCTTGACCTACTCTTCTTTCAGCTGTTTGAAGCCTCATTAAAATTTATTCCTCTCTAAAGGCATGTATAATATTTTGCTTCAAATAGATATTTATCTTTCCCTTCAAAGATCTAAGTTTCTTTGAGAGCAACTTTGTTTTATCAAGTTATCTCCTGCAATGACTAACACAATTCCTCCAGTATTTTTTAATGGAAATAAATATAACAGTCTAAAAAGTATTTATTTCCTTTTCTTATTTTCTTTATTTTCCTTTGTTGTCATTGGGATTTTTTACTCTTGGAAAAATTTGAAAAACATGAAAATAAAAATCTCAAAAACAGATATAACCCAATTCCCAATCAAGTAACAATGAATTAAAAAATGACATTAATACATAAACAATCCTCAAAGAAGATATTTCTTCCTTTCTAGAAATGCTCCCTTTCATGGGCCAGGTGTTGCTGAATCATTAAATTACTTTGAATTCTAGTGGAGGTAAATAAGAACATATTTTTAAGTAGATTAAATATGTCTATTTTTTGTTTTGATTCGCAAATAAATTTGGATTTTTTTTACATATACAGAAATGTGTATTTGAAACCTCAGATTAAAGCATTTTCTAAATCATGTTGTATTTCTTCACTGAAAAGGTTCACCTCCACTGAGCACAGGCTCTCTGATACAAAACCTTAATAGCATACTTAGCAAAGGAGTAGTCACCAGCTGACTAGCTATTGATTTAATGTTCCATCATTCCATGGTTCAATCATACCTACCATGGTGAATCAGTTGGAGCATCCTCAATGAACCAATAAATGAGCAATTTCCCCCACCGAAGGAACATGTTTCATGTGTGGCAGAGGCATACATAACTTATCACAAACAATGTGAGGACCAAGTGCTGCATTGATTTACCTTGGATCATCTAGCCTTCTGTTATCAGTAATGGTTTATTCCTCTAATTGGCACTTGCCACAGACCAGCCTTTTATTTAAACATGTGGGCATGTGATCTATCTCTGCCTGAAGTCAGGGACCATTTCTTATATATACACTTAATCATTTTCTAGGACATACATTAGGTGGTGAATATGTATTTGTCAAATGAGAATCCTAAGTTAACACAGAATAGGGCCAGTGTTTGCTATATGCCTATGGTTCGAAATCCTGAATGCCGATTAGCATCATCTGAGGATCTTTGTTAAAAAGGCCCAGGCCCCTGGGACTGGGGTTGTGGCTCAGCGGTAGAGCACTTGCATTGTACATGTGAGGGCCTAGGCTCGATCCTCAGCACCTCATAAAAATAAACAAATAAATAAATAAATATAAAGGTATTATGTCCAACTACAACTAAAAAGAAAAAAAGGCTCAGGATGTGGATGTCTCAGAAAAACTAAGTTCAACTATATTAAACTCAAAACATAAAGCAGATTATTCTTCATGAAGCAACTCTCTAGACCCTAGAGCCCCTAGTTATTCTTAGTGCTAACCTTTTGGGCACCTGACAGTAAATTTCAGCATATGTAAAATATAAAAATAAAAACATTCTGCTAAGGCCATGCCTCAAGATGACTGCAGTTGGCATTTGATGCACACAGATACTTGGCCCAGAAGAAGGACCAGCCACAAGTCATCAGCCCCTTCTCTAAATTTTGTGGTGGCCCTTAATGCTTGGGCAAGAGACCTGTTACTCAACTTCACTTTCCACACATTGTAAAATAAAGGTGGCAGGAACTGCAAACCATGGGCCCAACTTTCTAACTAGTTTTGCAGACCTTCTTAAGCAGCTAGGATCAGAAGTAGGTGTTCCTTTGCTCTGAGACTTGGAATTGTAAATGTAGAACTGGGGGACCCTCTCATCCCATCTTCCTAAATGACTTCTTCCTCAAGTGCTCAACACATGATCTGACTCAGCCTTGGAGAGTGAGGAGAAAGAGGGTAGTGACAGTTGGTGGTGGAGAGGGGAAGTGACAAAGGGAAAACTTAAGGGTTGGTGGCAACAGCAGAAGTGGTGACTGGCAGCACATGATGTGGTGAGAGGGTGATGCTGTGACTGTTACACCTCTGCTACTGGTGCCTTCTTTTCCACACCTTTATCCAAGAGCCATTCAAGAGAAAGACAGACTAGAGTCGTTGGCTTAAAAGTGATCAAACACTTAACGTAACATGAGGTTGTTAATGCTTACCTATGAAATGATTCTCCAGGATCTATCCCCATTGCTATCTGGGTCACCAACACCAGAGGCCATAGTAATGCTACAGCCTCCCGGATCCTTACCTTAAACCTACTGAACCTAAAGGTGGGGTCCAGAAAAAGGGAATCTGATACAGGTAGTCCTTAAGATCTTACTATCAGAAATCTGCATAAGCATAGTTTTGTTGATTCGAAATTTGAAGTTGCTTCACATTCAACATTGGCATTTCACAGAAAACTACAGGGCATACAAAAGTAAGTTTTAAGTTAGAGTCCCTCTCAAAGAGGTATCAGCCATAAGTAAGGGTCATAGTAGCAGTAGTAGTGACAAGTAAACAAATACATGTTTAACTACAACAAATTAGATGAGTTTAGAAAAGCAGCAATGAAGGCTTGTGGGTGTTCACATGAGAATGATTAAAACTCTGAGTTTAGGAAAATTTGGAAGGAGGTAGCATTTCAGAGTTTTCTTTTTCTTGGGATTTTACTTCAGCTTTTGTTCTCAGGCGAGAGTTTATTTCTTCTAGGAATCACCCAGTTCATTTTTTTTTTTTTTTTAGTTGTTGATAGACCTTTATTTTATTTATTTATATGAGGTGCTGAGAATCGAACCCAGAGCCTCACACATGCCAAGCAAGTGCACCACCACTAACCTACAGCCCCCAGCTGTGCATTTCAGATTTTTAAAAACCAGAATACATGTATAATATCTGCTTGTGTTTTGTAGATACCTGAGATCATTCTTGAAATAATGGAGAAGATTTCAACAGGTGGAGTGGGAAAGGAAAAAGCAGGATTCCGGGAGGAATGTACAACATAGCAGTAATGTGTATCAACTAGTATTTCTGCCATCTCTGGAATTTGCTCTTGGTAAAAATCCTCAAGAGCCTGGAGGTAGGACCTCAGGAAACTGGTCTTACCAATTGGCATCAGTTAACACAGAATAGACCCAGACATTTATTGGGCCTAGTCATTTCCTTTGTAATTTTTTTTCTGGTTCTATAATATATGTAAAATTGAGGTACCAAATTAATAGAAAAATTGTTTTTAAATTATGCTGCTACACAGGAAAGAAAACAGATGTCAACAGCTCATTTTGAAAGGCTTCCAAAAAATAAGATAGAACTAAATAGGGATGGGTAGATGAGTTTAGTAAAATGTTCACAGTAAAATTCAGGAAGTGAGTACATAGGTGTTCCCTGTTGATATTCTTTCAAGAGCTGTGGGGTTGAATTTTTTCATAATAAAATGGGGAAGAGGGAATATTCTGCTCCCATAGATCTTGTGACCTTGAACAAGTTTCTACTTAGCTTGCCTGGATGTCATTTTGCTCAGATATTAAGGGGATTGAACTAGTTAATCGCCAAGGTCCCCTCTGGTTCTCAGATTCTCTCATTCACTCTTCCTCTCTGACAGGGAGCACCAGGTTGACCACCACAGAGAACAGTCATCTAACTACCATGACTTAGCTCAGCTAATAAAGGTAGTTAATCTTCCTTATAGTTGGCAGGGATGACCTGACTTGGGCCCAGACAAAGTTACACTGCTGTCTGTAGCTCCCGAGCAGGTGCTGGCAAGTCAGACCTTGAAATTTGTTTTGAAACCGACCACCTGTTACTGTGATTGTGTGGTCGTTTTCCTGGCTTATGGGATTTTACTTCAGCTGTTGTTCTCAGGAGAGAGTTTATTTCCTCTAGGAATCACCCAGTTCATTTACCCTAAACTTAGCATGTGTGTGCAGGGATCTTCCGGAGACTGAGTCAGCTATGCAAATGTGAATAGTCTGTCAAAAATCCTGAAGTTGCCTGCAAACTTGAGTAACAGATTTTAAGGGCAACAGTGACAATCCTCTTTCAAAATTTTTGTCGCAGATAATCATTACTTTGAATTTTTTGCTTCAGAGAGAAGGAACTAAAGGTTCAGATTTAAAGTTGTTCCTGACTCCATTTTTAACCTGCCAACCCAGCCTGGGGATGAGTCAGCTCTCAGCATCGTGCTGAGTCAGCACATCCCTGGCATTCAGCGCTTCCCTTGAAATTCTTGTCCCCGTGAAATTTTATTGCAAGATTAAAATATATCAGACTCAATTTTTCCCTGGTAGTCTGAATAGAATGCTTTGATTTTGGAGCTAGAATGGACCTTAGTGATACACTAGTCCAACCCTTCATTTTAGAATTGAAGCAAGTGATACTCACTGACATTATTATAGAGACTTCTTAAAGGTTTGTAAACAAGGTCATAAACCTTGTTAAAAGCTGAGCTAGAAATCTCCTGATGTTGCAGAGTATGCTTCTATAAAAGGGAAAATAGTAAAAGAAGCTTCATGAATATCAGGTTATTTTCTTTAAAAAAAAATTGTGGCATTCTAGTTTACTATTACTGCCTAATAAAAATGAAGTGGCCTCCAACAAACACTTATTATTACCTGTCATGGTAATAATAGAGAATAATACTAGGGCTTCTTTAGGTGGCTCTCATTTGTGCAGTTGCAGTCAGATGACTTCTTAACCCACATGTCTGGTGCCTGAACTAGAGCAGCTGGGACAGCTGGAAGCTGGCCAGATGTCTCTCCACGTGGATAGCTCCAGTTTCCTCACAACATGGTAACTGCAGGAAGACGAATTTCTTACATGGCAGCTGGTTTCCTCCAGAGCAAATATTCCAGGTGGACATTGCAAGGCTTCTTCTGACCCAACCTTGGAAGTGCAGCAGCAGCATTCCTTCTGCTACCCACATACAGGACTAGCCTAGATACAAAGAACTATGTAAAATAGGCATGAATATCAGGAGGCAGGGCACATTGGAGATCATCTTTGGAAATTACCTACTACTTCATAATACCACTACTCTTTAGAGATAAAATGTTTTAGCAATTTGAAAACAAAGTGTGGGCAATCATTCTAAGAGCTATGATTTGTGCTTAGGGTCAGCATGGTATCAGCAAAGAACATAGAGTTTGGAGTTTAAAAAAAAAAAAAAAGGCTTGAATTTAACTCACTACCATGTACTAACTGTGAGACCTCAAGCAAGTAATTTAATTATTTGGAACCTGAGGTGCAATGGGTAGGTAATTGGATTAATATCTACTAACATCTACTTCGAGGTGTTATGTCATTTAAATTACATAAGTAATGGGCATCATGCTCTTTGCTCATATTAGATACTCAATACGTTTTAGCTCCTCTTACCCTCAGCCATCTCTGGACTCTGGACCCCTCAACAGGTATTCTCTACATGCATTTGAATGTCTCTGATGGGCCAGGAGGTCATGATTCAAGCATTAATAAGATAGTTCCCTTCCTTCAAGGAGCTCATGCTATAACGAGAACAAAATATGAACAAAGTATGCAACCTAATGAGCATACTATTATTATGAAGGCAGACACATGGTAGTTTGGGAGCAAAAAAAAAAAGGAGAGTCTACTCTATACAGGAGGCCTTGGGGAAGGCTTCACATGGAAGAGAATTCCTGAGCAGAATCATAAAAAAAGTAGGGAGGGGGGGGCGGCTGGGGTATAACTTGGTGGTAGAGCATTTGCTTAGCACACACAAGGCCCTGGGTTCAATTCCCAGCATGGCAAAAACAAATAAATAGGAATTTGCCATATATATGAAGTGGGGAGAGGAATATCAACAGAACAGAAGTAGCATATGCAAAGGCAAAGGAGCATGCAGCGTCATTAAGAAGTGAAAGCATCTTAGTCATGATGGATGACTGACAGTGAAGGTATGGTGATATCTTTCTCACAAAGAGTCCAGAATGGGGGAAATTGTTTTAAAAGGGGAAAAGAACGTCACTGAATATTTTAGGGGAAAAAAAATGAAGGAAAATAATGCTTCTAAATGGGTACCATCATTGAATGAAGTTCCCCTTCATTATTTGAGGTGTAACAATCTTGTAAAATTTTGTATGACCCGGAGTTTTACAGGAGAGTTTATGAAATAGTTAACTGAAACACATAAAATACAGAGAAGTAGCGATGTAGGAAAATCATCAAGAAGCTGATTTAAACTCTTCACCAACCTTGGAAATGGACTTTATTGTGTTCCAGTGCCTGGGGAATATTTGTGGGTAAGAGAAGCCTGTGTTAATGCCAACCAAGCTCCATTCAACATCCTACCCTCCCCACTGGCACAAAAGGACCCATCACTCAAATAAAAAGACCAACATGCAGGTGTCAGAGAAGCAGGGATTGTTGGTGGTTTTCAATGTTGTGAGAGCCAAAACATTTAGAAACTAAAGCTCTACTAGACAACAACAGTACTCCTTGAAGCTCTCTTCTTCTTTTGATCTGAATTTTCCACTTCTAGGAGAAAAGAGTCCTATAGGCCTTGTGAAAGTAATGGAAACTTTCACAAACCTACCATTGACAAAGATGCGTAGTGTGTCTCAGAAATTTAAATGGAAATTTTTTTTTTAGAAAGTGAAAGCAGTTGACAGTGCTGAAGCATAGGGTGAGAAGCAAGGAAGACGGAAATGAAGTCATGGGGGCACTTTGGAATCCATCATGGCTAAGCAAAAGATGATGAGGGCTTGGGGTAGAGCCAAGAAAAGATGAAGAGTAGGGGAGGAGTAGAATGAGATGTAAGGAGTAAAATGAA
Organism: Callospermophilus lateralis; assembly: GCF_048772815.1. Classification (NCBI taxonomy): domain Eukaryota; kingdom Metazoa; phylum Chordata; class Mammalia; order Rodentia; family Sciuridae; genus Callospermophilus; species Callospermophilus lateralis. The sequence continues at coordinate 90,793,664 of NC_135313.1, forward strand.
AGGTCTGGTTGGCTTTGCAGAGAGAGGATGGAAAGAACCCAGAGACAATACTTAGATTTCTGGCTAAGATGATGTAGAGGATGGTATAGTCATTAGCTAATAGAGTGTATCCAGGAGGAAGAATGAATGGAGTGGGGAAAGAAGGTAATTAATTGGGTTTTGGAAACACCAAGATTAAGATACCCACAGGATATCTAAAAGAAAATTGTTCTAAGTTGAATTTATGGGTCTGGAATTTGGGAGAGTCAGTTGAGTAGAGAGGGAGGACTTGGGAGTTCCCTGCCAATTTGGAGTAGTCTTTTCAAAAATTAATATTTTCCAGTGACCGAGGTAAATTATTGATGTCTGTGGTTGTAATGATTGCTCAAACAGTCATAGGTTATGGATCTTAAACTCTTTTTCTTTTTCTAAATTTTTCTTTTTAGTTAGAAAAAGGCAAGCAAGAACATTGATTGGGAAAGGACTGTAGGAACAAAGCAAATGGGTCAAATACTTATAATTTTCAGCAGAAAAAAAATACATAAAAACTCCTGTATCACACACTGAGACACAAAACCTGTCAAACCTTAGTTGATGCCTGCTATGGTTTGGATCTTGAATATCCCCCAAAGATTCATGGGCTGTAGTCTTGGTCTCCAGCTTGATGCTACTGGGAAATGGTAGAAACCTTAAGATGTAGAGATTAATGGGGGGGGGGGGTCTTCAGGTCTTTGGTGACTATGCCCTTAAGAGGATTGTGGGACCTTGCCAGTCATGAGATCAGCAGTTTCCTCATCCTTTCTTTCATTTGCCAGTCATAAGGTAGCCATTTTTTCCATCTCGTGCTCCTGATATTATGTACGACCTCATCCCAGATCCAAAGCAACAGGAACTACCAATCATGAACTGAAACCTCCAAAACTATAAGCCCAAATAAAGCTTTGCTCTTTTTAAGTTGATTATCTCCATTATAACTATTTGTTATAGTGACAGAAAGCTGACTACACACATTGGCCATTTAATTAATTCCAAATAATCACAACTAAACTTTACAAAAACCAGCCCATTGTCATGGAATTTGATTCTACCTAGCTTACAAAGGTAGGAAATTGGTTTAGGGCCTAATAAAGCTAACAAAATTACTGAAAGTTTGATTTAAGCATTTTCTTTAAAGATCAATATCATTTGTAGTACACCTCTCAAGGCCTTCTACAAGCACATTAGCAATAATGGATGATGAGTCCTAATCCCCATTGCATAATTTTTTTTGTCACAATTGGTTCAATTGGTTTTCAAACTTTTGGAAACTTTACCATTTCCTACAGAGCTGATCATTTGAAGCCCCAGCCCCAGTGGATCTGGATCTGGGAGAAATCTCAGGGATTTGCAAGTTTAAAAAGCATCTCAGGTGACTCTGATAAAACTGTATGACCTTAGACAGACCAAATTATCCCTTAGGATTCAATTGCTTCATCTATAAAATTTCTCAGCACTTTTTTTGAAGTCCAGAACTACAGTGATAAATGAATAAGGGCTTTGGACACAATAGATACTCCATCCACATAAAATGGTATTGTCTGGGGCAAAGTCTCAGCATTACCCAGAAGACTCATTAAAACACAGGCTGCTAACACCTATTACCAGGTTTTCATTCGAGAGGTTGTTGTGTGGCCTGAGAGTTTTCTTTCTATCCTGTTCCCAGGGGATACTAAGGCTACAGATCTGGGGACTGGGCTTTGAGAACCATCAATCTAGAGATTCAAAAACATTGGTCTTATTTAGGTCAATTAGTTGAAAGCTGTTGGGTTGGTCCGGAGGGTGCCAGATGTTGCCTTAGAATTGTCTGAGCCCAGGTTTTCATGGTTCCTGATCCCAAAACTTGGTTCATTCATCCAATAAATATATGCTGAGTATCTTCAATGTGGCAGGCATTTTTCTGGGTACTGAAAATATTACCTGAATAAAACAGACCCCAAAATGAATTAATAAAATTATTTCAGATAATAATAACTGCCATTAAAAAATTTAAAAACCAAGTAATTGGATAAAGAGGCTGAACTGATGTTGATTCTTCACAGACAGTGGTCATAGAAGCCTTCTCTAAGGTTGTAGCCTTTAAGCTGAAACCACAATGAAGTGAAGGAATCAGCCATGCTGAGAGGGAGCAAGAGCATTCCAGGTAGGAGAAACAGTGAGGGCAAAGGCTTGGAGGCTGGAACAAGCAAGGTGAATGGGCTGGAACTAGTGATTGAGAGGTAGAGTGATGTGGGATGAGGATAAAGAGGTGTGCAGGGCCAGAGAAATGCAGGGTTTTGCAGGCCTTGTGGATTATTATGAGTCAGGTCTGTACATAATGCCTGTATAGATCAGCCCTTCCCAAACTCTGGTGTGAATGCATATCACCAAGGATCCTGTTAAAAATTGATTCTGACTAGGTAGTCATACGGTAAATCCTGGGATTTTTGTTTCTCACAAGCAGGAAACTGGGATTTAGGCCACACTTCGAACGGCAAGAGCCATAGAAGAAAATGTTAGGAAGAAATAGGTCCAATCCTCCTTCCATTAGAGAGAAATGTGGATACAATTTAAAAGAAATATGAGAAGATGGGGATTGAGGAAAAATCATAATGTTGGGGAATTACACCCTAAAAATTATTATTCAGGAAGATCAAGGATATTCCCTTTTAGCTTACAGATCAAAGGATCAAAAAGACTGTCACCAAAATGAGAAAGCTAAATAATAATTCTCTTGGTGGTTTATTTAGAAGAAACTGGTATAGATTTCCAAAGAGAATTTGCTCACAGTTTAGTGCTGTCACCCCCCACCAACCTTGCTTGAGAATGTAATGTCTGTTTCTACACCCTCTCTAACCTTCTGTAGCTCCTTATGGCTATTGCCTGCCTTTGCCCCTTTAAATGTTCTCTCCAGCCCTGATTACCAATGTTGCTGGCCCTTCTTGTGTCTTTAAATAATGGCCCAGAATTTAGATGGAGTGAAAGGGAAACAGAGGGAGGAAGAAGAAAGCATTTCAGAGACCTCCTCTATAGCACTGCTTGAAGTGCAACCATGAAAATGCAGTGGGATCTGCTTCCCCTCCTCCATGCTTTTCTGCAGGTGGGAATGGGAACAGAGTAGTTTTATGTTAGAAACCCACATGTGTTTTCTTTTAAGGAATGATCTTCCTAGAATGCATCCCAGCACAGTCAAAAACAAAACAAAAATATTTAAAATCGGATGCCTCTTTGCGTAAACCTCTATACCACATGATGGATCCCTTGTTTGTTATCATAAGCATGTGTTTCCCCAAAATTTCCTGTTTTTTAGATGATTTTTGAATTGAAAATTTTGTCAGTGGAAGGAAAGTCACATTATTGAAGCTGTAAACAATAGAATGACTATGGCTTTAATCCTTTGAATAAGGCTTTGTTTCCCATTGACTGAAAACTTCCTCAAGGAAGGAAAGCTAGGAACACTCAGGAAGGATTTGTATTTTATTTTACAACAGCTTTGTGAGGGAGAAAATCATTTGGAAGCCATAGACTCCCTTTCCTGGTTGATGGGCATCAGAACACGCAGCCAGCGGCTGCAGACAGTGGCTCCTCGCCCACCTAAGACTTCCCTACCCGACTGCCAACTTTGTTTTCTTATTGTTAGACTGACATCCACAGTCATTCATCCGGTACTGGAGTTTCACATATTCCCAGGACATGACTAGGAACAGGTGCACCTACGAGTTAACGCTATTATTCTCATAGATCAAAAATATTTCCCGGGCTGGGATTGTGGCTCAGTGGCAGAGTGCTTGCCTAGCATGTGTGAGGTACTGGGCTCAATTCTCAGTACCACGTATCAATATATAAAATAAAGGTCCATTGACAACTAAAAACCAAATTTTTTTAAATTTCCCGAATATATTGCATGAGGCTTATATTGTGTTCTCCTTAATGCACGAATCATGTTGATTGATGAGATATAATAATTGCAATTGCAAAATAACCATCATCCATTAAGCTCTTAAATTACTTTAATTACACTTTCTTCTCTTACCCTTACTGAATTTTTATTTGCTTTGCACATTAACAGTAATTTTTCTTAAAAATCAAGTAAATCTGGGCTGGGGTTATAGCTCAATGATGGAGTGCTTGCCTAGCACATGTAAGGCACTGGGTGGAAACCTCAGCACCACATAGAAAAATGAAATGGGGATATTGTGTCCACCTACAACTAAAAAGTAAATATTTTTTAAAAAATCAAGTAAATCAATGAACTGAATTATCCTTACAATTTGGGGAAAGGGTCTATGATAAGAGAAGCTAGCTTTAAATCCTAAAATGCTGATGTGGTCACTCTTGTTTTGTGCAGATTCTGTGCTTCAGACATTAATCATAGAGCTCAGTGCACAGGCTGTCAGGCCCCATTGCAGGAGTCAAAATGGCTTCTTGGACACCTGCCACTTCCAAGACTCTGAGTCATATCATCTTCATTTATTAGTCCCCACTGAATGAAGAATATCATATGCACTTCATTATTGCCATCAGCCCTTAGAGTTTTTCTTCAGGTATGTATCTAGGGACATAATTTAGATATTCATTATCCTGAGAATTATGTTTCAGGTAGCCAATCCTAATTATTAGTCTATCCCATAAGTGACTTCCCAGAGACAGAAGGTGCAGCTGAGGTTAGGCTTTGGTCTTTGTTAGCCATGATTACAGCAGGCACTGCCTCTTCATCCCTGTGGTTTGTCTTTCCAGCACTACCTGTGCCAGCAGTAACAGCCTTCCTTACCACTTTGTTAGGGACACACTTGGGAGAAAGAGACTGGTTCTTGGCTGAGAAAGACAGGATCCATTTCCAGTGCTTTACAAAGCAGTGTCTGCTTTGTCTTAAAGTCAGGGAAGTTCTCCAAATTACTTTCAGTAGAAGAAGATTTAAAAGGTTGTTCTTATATTGGGTTTTGTTTGTTCATTTGGTTGGGTTTATTTATTTATTTATTTATTTTTGTCTTTTGTCCAAGCATAAACCCTTTTGAGAATCTGTTGATAATTATGAATCGTCTCCCCTCAAAAATGTATATTCATGTAGAAACAATATCATTATGCAATTTCAAGGGGTTCATGGATCCCTGGAAACTGTAAACCTCAAATTAAGAACATTTGATTTAGACTTAGGTAGTTTTAAAACTTATAGAAGTTCATTTTATGCCATATATCCCCTAAGCATTTAAAGAATGAAACTAAAATAATAAAGTAAAAAGAAAAGAGTTTAAAAGAAAATACTTTTCTAGAATAGATGATAGTGGTTGTCTTTTTCCTGAGAAAACATGGTATAGTTGAGCAGGAAACACCAGCTTTACTCTTTGCAATTTGCATTTTAAAGCCACACTGTATGTTAATGGTCCTATACATAAACAATATGTACTGTATATGTAAATATGGTTGCTTGGTATATATGAAGTCAAGGGCTAGGACTATAGGATTGACTTACTCTCTGCAATAAGCACAAAGGTAAATATCGCTAAGGACATTGAGGCTCAGAGAAAAAAGCAAATTTCCCAAAGCCACACAGCAGCAGAGATGGGGCCCTGACCCAGGGATGCCTATCTCCAAAGGCCTTGCTTTTAATATACTATGAGAACATAGGCCTACTGAGTTTTATAATTAATTCATTTCTGCCCTGTGGAATCCTTGAGGTAGTTTTCAGGCAGACAGAAAGCAGGCTGAGTGGAAGCAAAATCACACCCCCTTGCAGTGCTAACTCCAGAACGTCTACCCAGGAAAGACCCTGAGGGCCAGAGTACAATTGGAAAGTGGCCAGTGGTGAAGCTCATCTTAAGGCTGCAATTGCATAACAAGTACTGAGGCTTTCTGCCACAAAGTCTGACTGGCACAACTTTGGTGGCCCTGTTATAAAAAGAAGCTGTCCTGTCCTTCAATGGGATGGTGGTGAGGGACTTGGAGCTGAGTTCCCTCATGGCACTGGCCTCAGAGAAGCCACTAAAAGAGCTGGCACTCACACCACAGGGGCTGTTCCACCAGCCCCAACTCGGGTTGCTGGCCTTGTCACTCTGCTGCCCTCTGCGGTGGTCAAACAGGGATGAGATGCTGGAAAAACTGGACGTAGGCTCTAGCTTACCCTGAACTATGAACATGGTAATAGCCAAACATTTAAGCTTTTCTAAATATAGCTGGTAACATGGGACACAGCCCAAAATCTAGAATAAATAAATGAGATAATCAAAGCCTTAAAGATTTACTTTCTTAAATAAAGTGACATAAAGAAGTAGTACTCCACTCACCTAAGTCACTTAGGATTAACATGGCAAGCTTGAGGCATCATTTATGGGAAGCAGGATGTTACAGTGGCTGAGCACATGGCTCTGGGGTCTGATGTTTGAGTTTTGATGGTGATTCCACTACTTACTGTTTGATTTCAAACATGTTAATTCTGACTTTTTGTACCTTCATTTTCCCATCTGCACTATTAGTACCTAGCTGAAAAAGTTATTCTAAAAAATTAAATATATTAATAAATATAATGTACTTGCATAGCGTCTGGCACATTGTAAACATTCAGAAAGTGTTAAATAGTATTGTGATTAATGTTTGGCCATATTCATGATCCCTAAAGGGTGAGCCACTTTGTGCATAGAGCCAAAGGTGATTGTGAAGACCAGAAAAGTAGGACTGAGGGTGGTGAGGTGAGCAGGGAAACTTGGTGCAAGTCCTCAACAACAAGATGAGTGGAGCTCCAGTGTTCCAGTCAGACATGGCTGCATTGTGAACCATTTCAAAATGCCATGGCTTCAAATAAGAAGTTATTATTTCTCATGGTTGTACGGATTGATCAAGCACTTCTAATACATAGAGTGTTGGCTAGGACTCATTCTGGAACATCAAAAATGGCCTCATTTACCCTCCAGTCAGCTACTATTGTTGGCCAGGGACCTTGGTTTTCCTCCATGAAGTCTTTTTAAGTTTCTTCACATCATGGCAGCAGGTTCCAAGTGAGAACATTCCAGAAAATTAAGGTAGAAGCTGAAGATTTCTTAAGGCTCAACCTTGGTGATTATAATTGGTCAAAATAGGCCATAGGACAATCTACAGTCAAAAGCAGTGGAAACAGATTAATTCTTGATGAGGTCATGACACAGTCACATTGTAAAAGAACATATGGGATGGGAGATAGTGTTGCAGCCTTCTTTGGAAACATGATCTGCCACAGCTAAGCAGTTAGTGAGGAACTAGATTTTCTTTCTTTCTTTCTTTCTTTTTTTTTTTTTTTTTTTTTAGTTGTCAATGAACCTTTATTTTTATTTATTTGTATGTGGTGCTGAGACTCGAACCCCATGCCTCACACATGCCAGGCAAGCGCTGTACCACTGAGCCACAACCCCAGCCCTATTTGGGTTGAGTGACTCAGGAAGGCAAGTCTGAGTTTAAATCACAGAGTTACCACTAGAATAAAGAAGTCAGTGGAACTAAACATTTTTAAATCAGCATAGCATACCCATGATTTAAATAGGGTTATTCTTCAGAATATAGAAAATAGTCCCTTACAGTCTAAATCATGTTCAGAATCACTAATAAAAACAGATAAAAGACATTTGTTTAGAGAGAATAATTAGAGTGAAGGGCATTTCTGAAAGTAACTTTTTGTTAAAGCAAAGGTAGATGTTAAATCTACATATTCCCTGAACAGTGACAATGGAGAGCTTATAGAGAAAAAATGAAGGGTACTATGTTAAACTCACAAAGAAGCAAACAATGAAAGGGAACCTGAATTATAATAGGAAGAATCCGACAAGAGGCTGAGTCTTGTAATTGCTTTTACTGAGATTTTTATTCCTCCCCCCCCCTTCATCTGTGTATAATTCTTTAAAAATTGTGACATGCTTCACATTTATTTTGTATTTTATATTTCAATTTATTGGTTGGGGGTTCTATGGCCTTTATTGAATTTCTGGATATGGCTGCTGTTATATATGGAATTACAAAATAAGATTGGCAATAACCTGGCAAAATGAACTATTATATACCTTGAGCTCTCTAGTTCCCCACTTGTAGAAGTCTGGTCTTTGAGATAAGTTAGAGATGGATAACACCAAAAAGAAAAAAGCAGAAAGATTCTGGTAGGTTTTTGAATATTAGGGAGAAAAGAAAACAACAAGAAATAATAGCAGGATTTGGGGCCTAATGATAAATGAATAGTTATGTTTCCAAGAGTGATTGAGAAGGTAAGTGAAAGGGTAAAAGAATCTTATGTTGCAGGGGAGGATTACAAAAACAACGAGTGTGTGACTAAAAGAATATTTTAAGAGGAAGTTGCAGCCATTCAGCCTTTTCAGACACCCTGACAGTCCTGGCTTGCTTCTATTTGGGAAAGGGGCCCCCCTCATTCTCATTTTATGAGACTATAACTTTTTATTATTCATTTTACTGTTTGTCATTTATTGAGTTGTTTCTACCCAGTGTGTTTACAACTCACATAAAATACAAAAGACAATCAAATATACAGAAACAAGGCTGGGAAATGCAACTTGCCCAGTGAAAATGTCATTAGTATCTAGTGGCAGCTGCACACTGTAAAACAATTCGAGTCACTGAAGGTAGATAAAAAACAAGGGAAATGAGTATCTAGATGCCTTGATGGAAAACTTTTTAAAATAGAAGGTGGACTTAAATGGGCTATCAGAGAAGAGGACAAGTTGTCCAAGTGAGAAACTAGACAATCCATCAAGAACAAAATGCACAGGGGGAAAAAGGTGAAGTTCTCATGGGAACAGGATATAAAATTGATGACAATAGGCCTTCGTAGAGGATGAAGAGCAACATAACAATGTGTGCTATGTATTATTTGCATAAACTCCAAAGAATTTGGCACCTTCTACATTTGCCTTATCAGAATCATAAATCAGGAAGTAAAGGGGGGAAAAAGATTTCAAGCAGCCAAAATGGAGATTAACATATTCAACTTTACTCAAGGGAATCCTCAAGTCCTCATTTATAAATAATTCCAATAAGCTTGGCTAACTGTTTTTAAAAACACAAACATTTAGAGATTCAGATTCAACATTTACATGTAGTTGACTATAATAACAAATCACACTTTGGGGACATTAATTATGTACCAAACTCCATTCTAAATTGTATCTAGATGGATTGATTTGTACCATACTAATCTAAGAGGTAGGGACTAGGGTTATCCCTTTTTACAGATGAGGGAATTAAAACACAGAGAGGTTCTTAAAAATACCCAAAATCAACACAGCTAGTAAGTGGTAGAGTTGGTATATGATCCAGGTTCCAACAGCCTTAACAATGAGACCAGCTCCTTGCAAACTTTAGAGTGCATGAGAATCACCTAACGGGCTTTTAAAACATGGCATGCTGGGTTGGAGGTGTTGCTTGCTCAGTTGATAGAGTACTTGCCTAACGTGTGAGGCACTGAGCTCAACCCTCAGTGTTGTGGTGGATGGGAGACACAAATTGCTGGGCTTTACCCTCAGAGTTTCTGACTCAGTAGGTCTCAGATGGAGGTAAAGACTTTCCATTTCTAACAAGTTCTCAAGTTTATTTGTTTACTAGAATACCATTACAAAATACCGTGGTTTGGGTGGCTTAAACAACAGAAATTTACTTTCCACAATTCTGGAAGACAGAAATCCAAGTTCAAGTTGTTGATGGGGTTGATTTTTTCAGAGGCCACTCTCATTGTTTTGTAGATGGCTGCCTTCTTCCTGGGTCTTCATATGATTTTTCCCTCTGTGTCTATATCCTAATCTACTTTTTTTATAAAGATACCAGCCATATCAGATTAAGGTCCCCAGCAGTTACCTCATTTTAACTTCATTACCTCTTTTAAGTCATTATTTCCAAATACAGTCACATTCTGAGGTACCAGAGGGTAGATCTTCAACATATGAATGGGATGAGGTAGGGAAGGGGAGGACACAACTCAGCTCACAATACTAAGTCATCCTTATATTGATTTTGTTGGTCCAGGGACCACAATTTGAGAAAACTGAACTAAGCAATACTATGTGCATGAACTATCTTGGGAGTTTTTATGTATATTTTCAAATTTAAATTAGTACATATAAAACAATATTTTTTAATGGAGCTTATGGTCTGTTTTACAACCACTCAGCCCTGCCATATTGGCACAAAGGTAGCCACAGACAATAGTTAAACAAATGAAGACCATGGCTATGTCTCAATAAAACTTTTCATTTATAAACACTGAAATTTGAATTTCATAGAATTTTCACCTGTTACGAAACTGTTCTTTTTTAAAAAAAAAATTTTCCCAAACATCTGTTTAGAAAAATGTGAAAGCATTCTTAGCTGACGGGTTGTACAAAAGCAGACAACAAGCCAGATTTGGTCAATGGGCTGTAGTTAGCCAGTCCTTTGTAAAGACTTGAATTTTGTTTGACATAATGAAAGCCATTGGACAGATTTGAGCAAGGAGATTTTAATTCTCACATGAGAAAATTATCCTCATTTTCTTAAAAAAAAAAAAAGGATTAGAGATGTCAAATGACTTACCTTAAGTCACCGAGCTAAAGTGGTGGATACTGTTGGCTGTCTATTTAGTATTCATTTCCCCTTCCTAACAGAATCTGTTTTTATTTACATGTCCACCCATCTTCTAATGCATCCATGCACTTCAGTGGAGGTAACACCTCTATCCCATCACAAAAATCCTGGGGTAGGCCTGATTGACCCTATTGGTCCCATTTTGCCTACTAGTGACTGGTTCAAGCACAGTCATATGATCCAGTTCTGGCCAATGAGATGTGAAGGAAAGCTTGCCACAAGGATTTTGAGGAAAAGCCTCTTTGTCTAAAAGAGAGGCACAAGAAGGTAGGTCTCTCTCCTTGTCTGATGTTGTCATGACTGGACGTAATACCTGAATTAGTAGCAGGTATCTTGCTACCAAACAGAGGATGAAGCCTACAGAGCTGAGAGAAGAAAAGAACTGCTCCCCAGTTCTTGATGACATTGCCAAATGGCTAAACCTGGACTCTCTTGCTTTCCATACTTCTTACCTCGTGTTCCTTTACTGTTTGGAACTGAGTCAAGGTCCTTCTCCCTCACAACCAAAGGCACTCCACCTGATTCCATTGGTAAATAGGAGTGCTAAGATTTGAATTATATGCAGGAATGAAAGAAGAAATAGCTAAATTCAGCATGACAGCAATGCTGGAGCCAGAATGAATTGTCAATACCAAGACTCAAAAAGCTTAGCAATTTACAACAGGACAAATGTTCTATAATTCCACTTACATGAGCTGTCTAGAGTGGTTAGAATCATGAAAACAGAAAGTAGAATGGTGGTTGTCAGGGGCTGGTTGGGGTGGTACAGAGAAATGAGAAGTTGTTCCATGGTGTTTTATTTTATTTTATTTTTTTAATAATAAAATAACTGAAGCTGAATACTTTATAAAGAAAGGGCATGGTGGCACAAGCCTGTAATCCCAGCAGCTCTGGAAACTGAGGCAGGAGGATTGAGAGTTCAAAGCCAGCCTCAGCAACTTAACGAGGTCCTAAAGCAACTCAGCAAGACCCTGTCTCTAAATAAAATATAAAAAAGGGCTAGAGATGTGGCTCAATGATTAAGTGCCCCTAGTTCAATCCCTGTACCAAACATCAACAATGAAAAAAAAAAAAAAAAAGCAAGTTTATTTGGCTCATAATTCTGGTGACCACTGGAAAATCCAAACAACTTGGTGTTTGGTGTCTGGGTGCATCACAACAAAGCAAAGAAGAGGAAAGGAAATGAACTGCAGGCAGAAGGTATAATAAGTGGGAAATAAGGAAGAAAGAGATTTAGGAGGGACTCGACTCACTCTTTAATAAAAACCTTCTCTCTCAGGAACTAACCCTGTGAGAACTATTGACATCCTTCCAAGGTGGTGCCCTCCTGATCTAATTACCTTCCATTAGGCTCCACCTCTTAAAGATTCCACCACCTCAACATCAGACTTCTAATACATGAACCTTTGGGGACAAGCCATACCCAAACCACAGCTCCTGAGTATAGAGTTTCAGTATTATAAGATTAAAAAGTTCTAGAGATCTGTTATTCAACAATGTGAATATAGTTAATACCACTGAACTATATACTTTAAAAAGATTAAGAAATATTATATTACATGAGTGTTTTGTCATAATTTTTAAAAGGCTTGCAAACTGGAGTCATTTAGTATAGAGACAAGGAACCCTGAACATTTCAGATACTGTAAACATGTTACACTATATGAACATGGGCCTCCTTATTCTTCCCACTTTAAAGACTTTGCACTGGATGTTCCCCTGTCTGGAATGCTCTTCCCCAAGATGTGTACATGGACACATCTTTACTGTCTTCAAATCTTTAAAAATCACTTTCTCAGTGAGGTCCACCCTGAATACCACATTTAAAATGTATACCCCATTTCTCTTGCCTTGCTCTACTTTTCCTCCATTTTTTATTATCACTTTCTAACACATTATATAATTTACTTGTTATGTTTATTATTATCTGCTTCCATCCTCCAAAACATAAGATCCCAAGAACCAGGATCTTTATCTTCTTTGTTCTTGGACATATTCCAAATGCCTAGACTAATGGTTGGCACATAATTAGCGCTCAGTAAATATTCATTGAAAGAATGAATGAGAATGAAGGGAACGGAGGGGGATGAGAATAGGAAAGACAGCAGAATTATTTGGATATAACTTCCCTATGTTCATATATGAATACACCACCAGTAAAACTCCACATCGTGTATAACCATAAGAATATAATCCTAATTAGAATAAGTTATACTCCATGTATGCATAATGTCAAAATATACTCTACTGTCATGTATATCTAAAAAAAGAACAAATAAAAATAAAGAATGAGTGAGCATTGGTATTTATTTTGATAACCACAAATTATCTGCTAGAAACCTGTATACACTGACATTAGAAAATAAAACAAAAAATAAGACTTCTATACTAAGACAGCAGATCTAACTTTGCTTCCACACCTAATCCAACAAAAATTATGATCAAGAGGATGGAAGAACAGGAAAGGAGACAATAGTACCCAAATGTGGGATGCTAGAAAGCAGACAGATCAGTGGTAACCTACTTAGCAGTTATGAAAAGCTAAATCCTAAGACAGCAGCCAGGAAGACTAAGAAACAACCTAATTTATACAAAAGAAACCTCAAAGACTCAGAACAAGCAACACCAAGTACCTCTGAAAATGAGTGGGAGTGGGAGTTAAAATAAGGAATTTTTTTTTAAAATATTTTTTCAGTTGTTTGCAGACCTTTATTTTATTTATTTATTTATTTATTTATTTATTTATTTATATTTATTTTTTAGTATTTGGCAGACACAACATCTTTGTATGTGGTGCTGAGGATCGAACCTGGGCCGCACGCACGCCAGGCGAGCGCGCTACCGCTTAAACCACATCTCCAGCCCCTAAAATAAGGAATTTGAGGGGAAGTCTACTTAAGAGGAATCCCTGATCCCTTCCTACCCTACTCTTTTGGCAAGAGTTCTCTCCCACCCTGACATAATATATTCTCTGGAGAGGGTTAAAGCATGCATTCTTCGACTTCAGGAACTGGGCACTGTTCCAAAACTAGAGGGATTCAGATACCAAATACATATTAAATGCTGAATATTCCCAGAATGCTGACAATCATATCTTTATTCTTCAGGCAGATCAGAAGGGTTTTATCCTGAACAATTTGACCAGCCAAAGGGAAAGATCTAAAGATACTGACACCTGAGTTTCCTGTCAAATGACTGGGCTAGAACATCATACAGCAAAACTCAAAATTGACAAACCCCACGTAAGTACACACAGAGCTTCTAATCAGCTTTTTTTTTTTTTTTTTTTTTTTGGTATCAAGGATTGAACCAGGGAAACTTAACAACTGAGCCACATCCCCAGTCCTTTTATTTTATATTTTGAGGTAGGGTCTCACTAAGTTGCTGAGGGTGGCCTCAAGTTTGTGATCCTCCTGCCTTAGCCTCCCAAGACACTGGAATTATAGGTCTATACCTCCACACCCAGTTCTAATCAGTTTTTTAGTCCCCACTTTAAACATAAAGCAGACAATCAAGGCTTTATCAACTAGCTGAGGCAGGTCTCTAGCACTGAACCAAAAAGAACCAAACCAAAAAAAAAAAAAAAAACCTTATAAAAAATGCACCATGTAGAGAGAACACTTTTTAAATTACCCCCCAAATTGCCTTATTTTTATACTCAGTAAGATGAGAAAATACTGCATGCATGTTAAAAAACTGGGGTTATAACTGGGCATGCTGGCTTTACTCCCAATGACTCGGGAGGCTGAGGCAGGAGAATCACAAGTTTAAGGCCAGCCTCAGCAATATAGTGAGGCCCTAGGAACTTGGTAAAATCCTATCTCAAAATAAAAAACTGAGGGCTGGGGTTGTGGCTCAGTGGTAGAGCGCTTGCCTAACATGTGTGAGGCCCTGGGTTCAATCTTCAGCATCACATAAAAATAAATAAATAAAATAAAGGTTAAAAAAAAAAACAAACAGAAAAGGGCTAGGGATGTAGCTTGGTGGTAAGTCCCCTTGGATTCAACCCCAGGTACCCCCCAAAAAAGATTGGGGTTCTAGTCTGGCGTTCCATTCATTGAACAAAAAAGTGCTTTAGGAAATTATAAACATAATGGCAGAAATGATAAAATATCAACTGAAAGATTAGAAAATAAAGTTGAAGAAATCTCCCAAAAGCACATCAAAAAGCCAATAAGATGGAAAATGGAGAGAAATAATAGGAAAACTAAAAGACCAGTTCAGAAAGGCCACTCCTTGAATAATAAGAATTCAAGAAAAGAAGAAGAGAGTATAATTAAGAACATTTTTCAAGAAAATGTCCCAGAACTAAATGAGTTTCCAGATTGAAAGGCCCATTGAGGTCCAGCACACTGATGACTTTAAACCCATAGGATGGCACACATTATGAGATTTCAGAGCATTAGGAATAAAGAGAAAGACCAATGATAGCTTACTTAGCAGATATACTGACATATGGTTCTTTTTTTCCAGTGGGAAAAAAATCACACATGAAGAATCAAGAATCACAATGGTGCTTCAGATCTCTCAAAAGCAACATGAAATTCAGGGGGTTGTTTTCCTGGTCTCTAAAACATCTATTTTGGAATGGACATACTGGCAGTTGGAAAAACCACGTTGTTCCTATCAAGACAAAAACAAGCAAGGCCAAGGTCAGGGCCTCACTGATTTATTCAACAAGCCATTTGTAGATTAAGACAGTTTATTGCTTACATAAAGAGTGAAAAGAAGAATGAGCCAAAGGTGATCCTTGTCTCACACATCAAAAATGACAACACTGAAACAAAATGGACCAGATGACTGCAACATGAATTGTAGGGCACCCTGTTGCTGATGAGCCACTTTTAGACTACTACTAAGCATGTTTATATCCTGTTTCTCCACAGGGGAGGGAGACAAGAAGTCCCATACATCAGTAGACTCCCTCCTGGAGGAGGAAAGTGAATGGGAGATAGGAAAGTGAATGGGAGATGGTCTCCTATCCCCTCAAGTCCCAGGAGAATCACAAGGTGATCTGAAGACTCACATTTGCTGTAGTTCAAGTCCTTGCCCACTTGGCTTATCTGGATACCTGCAAGGTACCAGGGGAAACAAGGAAGAGCTATTTCTCTACAGTTCCTTGGCCTTTGGGATAGGACTATTATACTGCAGAAGGATAAAAGGAAACCCCTGAAATCACTTCCCCAGTTCCCAACTAGGAGAGTAAATCACATTGTCAGGTTCTCTGGGGGATGGCAAAAATTAGTGCAACCCTTAAAGGCCTAATGGTTAATATTCTTTATCCTATTCCTATTTTTAAGAATGGTTCCTTCAAAGACCAGACATTGACCACACTGTCAATGTCCAAATCATAGCCTCAGTTGCAGTCGTAGTTATTTGTACTAGAGCAGATTCACAAGACCTCAGGCACATAGAATGTGGCCATTGATCTGGTAAATATTTCTTTTGTATTATTATCAGGAAAGAGGACCAGAAGCCTCATTCCAGGCTATGACCTAAATACAAAATACAAATACTTATCAAGGCAAAGGGGCCAAAGTAAGGACAACCTCAAGGACATGAAGAAACCTCATAGACAGATTGAAAAATAAGATCCCTGCCCTAGTAAAGGGACAACTGATGGAATTTATATTGAGATTTTTGACAATCAGTTCATACATTAATACCACCCTAATTGAGAAAAAAATCTTTAAAAATACCAAAACACAGCAATTTCACGACTCCTATTTGGAATTCTAAAGGTATAATGGAATGTGTTCTTTTTTGTTTTTAAGACTTTTTTTTTTAAAAAAAATACATTTGTTTATTTATTTATTTTATTGTGGTGCTGAGGATCGAACCCAGTGCCTCACACATGTGAAGCACGCATTCTACCAATGAGCTACAGCCCCAGCCCCTGGAATGTGTTCTTTTGTTTTGTTTTTGTTTTACCCAGAGGGGCTTAACTGCTAAGTCACATCCCCAACCTTTTCTATTTTTTTATTTTGAGAAGGATCTCATTAAGCTGCTGAGGGCCTCACTAATTTGCTGAAGCTGGGTTTGAATTTGCCATCCTCCTGCCTCAGCCTCCTGAGTTGCGGGGATTGCAGGCTTGTGTCACAATACCCTGCTTGTGTTTTTTAATGGAATGTATTATTGATCACAAATATTCAATGTCACTCCCTAAAGAATCAATGAATTCTCCTGTCCGGTTGAATCAGGAATAGCCAATGAAAACAGGAGCAGAAGGTGAAATATGTTACCTCTAGGCAAAAACTTTAAGAGCTAGGTTGTCTTCCTGCCTCTGAGATCATGGCAGCATGTATCAAAATAGAGGATCTATCAGCCTAGGTCCCTGTATAGTATTAAAAGAGGAAGCATAAGCTGGCCTGTTAGCCCATACCTGTAATCCCAGTGGCTGGGGAGGCTAAGGCAAGAGGATCTCGAGTTCAATGCCAGCCTCAGCAAAAGCAAGGTACTAAGCAACTCATTGAGACCCCGTCTCTAAATAAAATACAAAATAGGGCTGGGGATTCCCATAGGTGGTTCAGTGCCCCTGAGTTCAATCACCAGTAACCAAAAAAAGAAAAAGAAAAAAGAGCAAGAATCCTGACTAATCATGTGATTACTAGTGCCTGATATGATTAGCATAAAGGAGATACCTACAAATAATCATTTATCAAATAAGTAGGAACAAAATTTTACCCCACATGCAATTAGTTAAGCACAGACCATCTCTCTCAAGACCTGAATGAGGGAACCTCCAGAGGCCTTTCATTTGCCCCTAAACCCCTTCACCAGTATTAACTGTCATTTTGTGCTAGGGTAAAACTACGAAGACAGCTGAAACTTAATGGAATGTAAAAAATATCTACAGGGGAAATAGTATTTAACCAACTCTTCAAATTACTTTCAATAAAGACTTATTAACAAGCTGTGTTTTTTAGAAAAAGCCATCCATTAAGCCAGGCACTGGGGCAGTGGTGCATGCCCATAATCCCAGCAGCTCAAGAGGCTGAGGCAGGAAGATCATGAGTTCAAGCCAGTCTCAGCAATTTAGGCAAGGTCCTAAGCAACTCAGATCCTGTCTCTAAATAAAATACAAAAAGGGGCTGAGGATGTGGTTCACTGGTTAAGTGCCCCTGAGTTCAATCCCTGGTACTAAAAAAAAAAAAAAAAAAAAAAGCCATCCATCGGAAATCAACATTACATACTGTATCCAACAATGCAACTGGTCAAGGCAATCAGTGCAATTGTGTGGGTTTTCTTGTCATTGTGTGCCCCCTTCACTTTTCACTTACGTAGTGGCTCTCCACCTGCCTTAGCAACTTAATTGCCTATAACACAGAACCCCTGTGCCCCAATACCGAGTACAACCATTTTGCCAAAAAGCCTCCTCTTCCCCAGGCAGGCAACCTCGCTGGGGATAATGAAGGCGGGGATGTACAAAAGAGGAAAAAGCTGAGGGCTGAACTTTCGTGCGTGTTTTGGTGACTAGTTTGCGTTTAAAGTCCAGAGGAAAGAAAGGGTTGTGAAGAAAATAGAGGAAAAACCACAGTTGAGACGAGCTTAAGGAGAATAAGGACAGCAAGTACCCTAGGACCCCGCCCCTCAGAGCCAATCCCGCGAGACTGTACCAAATTCCCGGGGATTCCTTCCAACCCCGGGACAACCCCGTAGAGGCGGAGCGAGGGGGGAAGAGTACGCGACGGCGCTCTGCTGCTGGCCTTTCGGTGCTTAGGAATCTCGAGAGAGCTGGAAGTCTCGCGATCTTTCCGAAGCCGCACTTCCACGCGGAGTCCCAGCGCGTGTACCAAGGCAGGAGGGCCGGGAGGGCGGAGACTGTGCGGGAGGGAGAAGCCCCTTGGCTTGCCCTTACAGACGCCTGCGAGGAAGAGTGGTGTCCACTCCCCGTTTCAGTGTCTCGATGCCCAGCGCCAGCGCCAGTCGCAAGACTCAGGAGAAGCCGCGGGAGATCATGGACGCGGCGGAAGTGGGTTTCCTCCTTCTCTGGGTTTGGGAGGGCAGAATCTGGGCCGGAACGCGCTGAGGGAGGGAATAGGGTAAGCGGGGCCCTGCTGTCGGGCTCCTTACTTGAGCACTTTGTCTGGATGCTGAGGGCCTAGCGTCCAGGCCTCTGGAACCTCCATGGGGCCGCCAGGGCCTGAGCATCGTGGCCAGACCGCATTTCTCACAGGATCGCCTGGGAGCCCTGGCCTACAAGGAGGGCTCTCCTGGGGTAGGGTGGACGTGAAGCACCCACTGCCATGGAAGGAGGAGCGGCGGTGTCACATTGAGCTAGTGTCTGGGTTAGGCACGTCCTACACGTCATGCACGCCTCACTCCACCCCCGCCTCGGGAATATTTGATGACCTCTAGTAATCGATACGTTCTCAGCCCTCGTATTCCTAATGTTTTGCCAAATAATAACAGTACTAAGTAAAACCATTTGCTATTATGTTAAATGACCATTTTTCCATGTGACAGCATTAAAGAACACACGTTATTTTAATTTACTTTCTGTCAGTGACCCAATGAGGTAGGTAATGAAGTTTGTGGAAGATGCATTTGAGATAAACACTCGGCAGTCATTCAGGCTTTTCAGTATCAAAGTTTTAAACCATCCCAAACATCCAGTTATGTGTGCTGTAGTAATAATGAGCTTTAATCAATGCCTGTCTCTTAGTTTCTCTCTGTTGAGGAATTTTGAGGTTTTGGTAAGGAACATAATAAGGCATATCAGAATAATAAATTGAAGAACGGTTGTTGAAATATGAATAGAACTAATTAGAAGGGGTGACACCTTTATCTTCACTCTCATGTATTTTATGCTGCCTTTAGGCTTCATTGTGTGACAGCATCCTTCCACTGTGGTCCTAGTGATATTTGTCCTTGATGTGTATTTTTTAATATTAGAAAAAAGCAGTTGTTCAATACCTTAACATATCTGTTTTGGTATAGACAGAGAATTCAGGATTCTCCAAATCTAAGAGGATTCCAACAAATAGCTGTTGAGTTACAAAAACGAATTGTTTCTTACAGATCTTAAGTTACCTTGCAAAAATCTAAGAAAATTATTTTTGTATTCTTGATCTGATTTATTATATAAACAAGTAGTGCCCCATTGCAAATAGCATGGATCTAGATGTAAGGTAAATATTTTGGAAGAGTTACAGCTAGAAGGATCTTTGAGATCATTTTAGAGGTAAAGTAAGATTAAGAGGACACTTATCTATTTAATGTTTAGTTTGTTAATCACCTGGACCCTTGGTCTGCTATTTTCTGTTCCTAACTCTACATCTACAAGAAATTTGATAAATTGTCACTGTCTAACCTTGTAACCTGTTGTCCTGAAGCTGAAACCAGGAAGCTGGTGAATTTTTTAATGATATTTCATTAAAAGGAAAGTTGTAGTTAGCTTATGTCTTACATCTCAGATTTCTGAAAACTGAAGACATCTGTTACTTGGAAAGCTTACCAAAGCATTGGTTGTCTTTGAACATCTCTTCCTGTAATAGGAAGTTAATAAAATTGGTACTTCATCTTACTCCCTTCACAGAGGAAGTTTATATTCTACTTTGAAGTAGTTTGATCTTTTTGAAGAAGGTAGTTAAGATGTGTTGTACATGTGTGTAAATTTTATCTGAAGGCTATTATATATGTTATTTCCATCCAGGATTGGTGGTCTCTGAAATAAACTAACCAGAAGCTAGATGCTTTTTTTTTTTTTTCTGTAGATACATGTATAAATAAATAACAGATTTCTATATCTAAAAACTGCTGTACCTGAGTTAATGAAATGATTATGAAAGTTAAGACAAGTTCATTTTTTAATCTGGTTATTTGTGTTTATGTGTTTAAATGAAAAGTCATGATGCAAAACTTTTTTTGTAGGATTATGCTAAAGAAAGATATGGAATATCTTCAATGATACAATCACAGGAAAAACCAGGTTAGTAGCTATGTCAAGTTTTAAGTAGGGTCAGCATAACACTGAAGAAATAATTTTGAAAAACTTTAATGGCATTCATAAACCAAATAGATGTCATGACTGTATGTAAACATTGTTAGTTTAGTGTTTCAAATCTAGATAAGAAAGAAAATATGTCCAATGAGTATTATAATTAGCTTTTATCCAACATGTTGGATTTCTAGAAATTGTGAATGGTGTATTTTATTTTTTTAAATATTTATTTTTTAGTTTTAGGTGGATACAATATCTTTTATTTTTATGAGGTGCTGAGGATCAAACCCAGTGCCTCAGGTGCAAGCAAGCACGCTACCTCTTGAGCCACAACCCAGCCCTGAATGGTGTATTTTAAATGATTTTATTTGATTTTATCAAATTCCTCAGTAATCCAATAAGATTTAACTCTGGACTAGGGGATAGGAGAAGAGTGGTTAATAACTGCTTTTATCACCTGCAGTTTTTGTATGTTTTCATGAAGCTACCTCTATTACTTTCTTCCTAACTTCTCTGTTTTTGTCTACTATTTATTAAATTCCTATTCTGCTTGAGTCTTTCCAAGAATTTATTTTCTTAATCCTTAAAGACTCTAAGGAACTGAAGTTGAAAGATAAGGAACTTATCTCATGCAGCCATTATCTACCAGACCTGAGATTAAAACTGAGACCATCTGACCCTAGAGCTCATGATTCTTTCCATACCTAGATCCCTTGACAGTGTTGTAGTTTGAGCTTTAACACTTGTATAAAAATCCTAATACTTAGCTCAAAATAATTTCCCATCTGCTTCAGTTTCTCCAAACTTCTTCTCTACTGCCAGTGTCTGTTAAACCATATAGAATAGATGGTAATTTTTGAACTGAAACCTTAATACTGTGGATCACTGCCACAGTTAGCCAGTTTTACTGGTGGAGTATAACTTGTGTCTCAAGTATGTTGCAGTATATTAAAAGTTGAAAACCCTCACGCTAATTAATGGGATGCCATAGGACATAGGGCTATTACCCTTTTTTCTTTTCCAAAATACTATTAAAATTATCCTAATTATCACATTCATGTATAAGTCCACTTTTTAAAAATGTATGCTTTCTGTTTTGTTTAGTTTTGAGTTTTGTTGGCTAATTAGTCATGTGCTTTTTCAGTCTTGGCATTTTCACATCTGCCTTTTCAAATCTTACGCTGCTTTGTCTCTTGATTTTCTTTTACATGTTTTTTTGGTCTGAGTTTACACAGCAGACTTGGAAGTTGGCATATTCATAAAGACAGTGTTTTGCAGAAATCCTCTTATGATACCCAATGGCTTTGAAATTCCTCTTCCATTCTCTTTGCTTTTAGTCATGAGAACAATGTAAATCATGTTATATTTACAGCTGCATCTTTGCTTTAAGAGACAAATTATATTTAGATAAAACATAAGTAAAATACATTTGTGATTGGATTTTATTATAATGTCCTATAAGGTATTATCTTTGCTATTGTAGTGTCATCTATTACTGTGTTCTTACTTAATATCTCAGGTTTTTCCCCCTAATCAATTGATTATATATTTAGAACAACGATTTCTGAATGTTGGTTTATATTGCTACCTCTATGTAATAGTTATTTTGTCACCATTTTTCTATTAGGGGGACTCTAGATGACTGTAGTTTTTTGTTTTTTGTTTAATATCAGGGAGGCATAATAGTTGGGCATAATAGTAGCCAAGAGGTTCACATAACTGTAGGAAACAGTGTGAAATGACCATCAAGCATGATTGTATTTCGGGGTTCAAGGATCTTCTCTCTCCATCTCTTGGCTCTCCTTTTTGTAAAATATTGGCTTCATTCTCTCCTCCTGCAAACTCATGCTAGTGAGAAAGCTACTGACTACAGCCTTGGGCCTACACCATCTCAGCTTAGAGAAGAGGGTTATAAGAGCTTTATTCCCAGCATGTGTATTTAAGTTCCAGAGAAATACTATGATTAGTTTGAATGACATATCCTTCCCTGTATCAGTCATTGTTGTAGGCCTGGTAGAGAATCCTCCCTGATGGCTAGCTGACTAACGTACTATGTATGGTGGGCAGGCAAACTGCCATATTCACTTAGGCATAGGCAGATGAGGACAGGCTGTGTTTGACCTTTGAAGTCATAAGTATTCAGCAGATTTGCATTTTGAAATTATCTCTTTGACTGCAATGTAGAATGAATTAGAAGGGGACCAGTATAGAGGCTGCTACTGTAGTTTAAGCAAGAAATAATAACTTGATTTAGGATGGTGGCAGTAATGATGGTAGAAAATTGGATGGATTTTGGAGATTATTTAGAAAATACAATCACAAAACTTGAAGCAAATTTCATATTGAAGGTGATAAAAAAGGAATTGTTACCAAAGATTGAGAATTGTTTAATATGATACAAAATTTTTAGATTACCTGTCATACAAATAATTAAGATCTCTAAATTCTGAATTAAAAAATTGCTTTACCATTTGTTGCAGATCGAATTTTGGTTTTGGTTAGAGACTTGACAGTACAAAGAGCTGATGACGTTGTTTGGGTACGTGCAAGAGTTCATACAAGTAGAGCTAAAGGTAAGATTGATATAATGAAAAGGACATTGAACTTTTTGTCTTTCAAATTCCTCACAGACCAAAATGAATTTATCAAAATAAAATTGAACAAAACAACATAATTAATCAGTTTTAAGTTCCTGTGAGCCATCCTTAAAATTAATTTGACCCTGAAGACTTCAATGAAATCTTAGGACTTTAAGTTTCTTCTCTAGCATCTTTCAGAAGTTTAATAATTTAAGTGAAAAGTGTATTTGAGAAGCTTCTCATTTGTTAGTACCCTTATATTTGTAATTATTTTGATGAGGAAAGAAGTAGAAGAGAGACAAGGCTAAGACAGCTGTCCCATATAGCAGCCACTGGCCACATGTAAATGTTGAAATTTAAATTCAGTAGCTTAGTCACACTAGCTATGTTTTTTAAGTTATATTCCCTTTTGGACAGAAAGCACAAATAGAGTATTTTTATCATTTTAAAAAATTTATTTATTTTGGTGCCAGAGATTAAACCCAGGGTTGTTTAACCACTGAGCCATATCCCCGGCCCTTTTTATATATTTTTTTAAATTTAGAGACAGGGTCTAAAGTTGCTTAGAGCCTCACCAAGTTACTGAGGTTAAAATTGCAACTTTTTTTTTTTCTTTTTCTTTTTTTTGGTACCAGGGATTGAACCCCAAGGTACTTAACCATTGAGCCACATTCCCAGCTCTTTTAGTTGTACACAATACCTTTATTTTGTTTGTTTATTTTTTAATGTGGTGCCGAGGATCAAACCCAGGGCCTTGCACGTGCTAGGTGAGTGCTCTACTGCTGAGCCACAACCATAGCCCCTCTTTTTATTTTGAGACAAGGTCTTACTGAATTGCTGAGGCTGGTTTTGAACTTGCAATCCTCCTGCCTCAGCTTCCTGATTCATAGGGATTACAGCATATACCACCATGCCTGGTGAATTCTAACCTTTTATACATATATCTCACTCTCTAGGATCACTACTGTAGATTGTTTATTCTTTCACTGTATGGCTCCAAAACATATGAATACTTGTGAATTTTAAATAGGTACTAGGAGAATTTTAAGTTTTTTTAATAAGGTTGATTTGCTTTTCTGAAAGTTTGGGCCATTTATTCTATAAGCAGATAATCACACTGTAATTTTTCATTTACATGTCTTTATCCCATTAGATTGAGATCCTTTTTCCTGTCCATATTGGGCACTCTGTTTCCTAAACATAGTTATTTAGCAGTTGAAAAGAATACAGGACACATAATAAGCCTAAATCATGAATACTTTCTTTCTTACCAATATCTGTAATATTTCTCTTCTCCACGAGTTATATTTTCCAGAGATTATAACAGGGATTTTTGAATAAGACAGATCTGTGATTGAATCCTGGATTGGTACTTGTAATCTGTTACCCTAAGCAATTGCCTAATTCTCTATCTCTCTAAAAAAAAAAAAAAAAAATACATATATATATATATATATATATATATATATATATATAGCCTTACAATAATTTGTGAGGACAATGAGTATGATAGTTACTTATTTGTCTTTCATTGTAAGTTTTTAGGTGTCTTATTTCCTCTTGTAAACTGCTGGAAGTTACTATTGCTTATTTTATTTCTTTGGTGCACAACACCTAATAAAACAGTAGTAAATTGGGCTGGGGTTGTAGATCAGTGGTAGAGCGCTTGCCTTGCACGTGTGAGGCACTGAGTTCAATCCTCAGCACCACATAAAAAAATAAAATATATAAAACAAAAAATAAAGGTATTAAAAAACAGTAGTAAATAATAATTGAATAAATAAGTTCTAAGCTAGGTGTCCTATGCACACATAATACAGTGTTGTCTTCTAGGTCTTGTGCTTACTGTCTAGTAATTTACTCTAGTTGAAAAGATCATGGTAGTGGCAGTGGTAGCGCATTCGTCTGGTGTGTGTGAGGCACTGGATTCCATCCTCAGCACCACATAAAAATAAATAAATAGGGGTATTATGTCCATCTACAACTAAAAAAATATTTTAAAAAAAAAGAAGAAAAGATCAAGCATGTATTTTAAGAAACTAAAAGACAATTACAAAGCATCACATAAGTGAAAAAATAGATCATCTGCTAATTTTTTTTCCATTTGCAACAAACTATTTTGGTTTCCTAATTGATAGTCTCTGCCTAAAATCTAAAACAAATTGCAAGAACTTTGTAGTTGCGCTGTAAGATAATACAGGGAATGTAGTCTTGCCTGTGAATATCAGTGTAGGAACAGACCAAAGGATTTAAAACTCCCTTGAAAAAGAATTTTCTTGTAGGAATTACTTGTGCAGTTTTTATTTGTGTATTGTCTATCTATATTATAATATATATCAGTAAATAAATCATGGGTAGTGGGAATTCTCCTTTTAATCGAAAACCACTGTATTTTAAAACTGAAACTATAGAAGCTCAAGAGTAGAACAAGGTGTAATTCTTATTACTCTAAAGAGAATAAAGACACTATAAAGTTCAAAATGATATTTAGAAATCTTTTTAAAGTAAACCTGACATGTTTGTTTCTTTTACAAAAATGGATTTATACTCTATATCAGTTTTCATGTAGTTCTATATCATTCATATTAATTTTAATTCATAAAATAAAAATACTTGTTATTTTGGGTCAAAAAGTAGTAATTGTTATGAAATACTCCAACTATATGGAATTAAATCAGGACTATAGTAGAAAATCACTGTAAACCTTTCAGAAAAATTTTTTTTTGAGAGAGAGAATTTTTTTAATATTTATTTTTTTAGTTTTTCGGCAGACACAACATCTTTGTATGTGGTGCTGAGGATCGAACCTGGGCCGCATACATGCCAGGCGAGCGCGCTACCACTTGAGCCACATCCCCAGCCCTCAGATTTGTTTTCATGAGGTGGTGTGTATATGTGTTTGAGCCAAGAGTTTTATAATATTCAGTTTTATAACCTGCACTTTGTTTTTCATTTTATCTTGGACATCTTTCCATGTCTGTGTGTATATGGTTTTTCTCTGTGTTTTTCTTTGTGGTAGCGCTACCACTACCACAATCTTTTCAATTAAAGTAAATTATTAGACAGTAAGTATAAAACCTAGAAGACAACACTGTATTATATGTGCATAAACTAAACCACTAAAAAAGTGGTTTCACAGATTGTGTTTATTTATTTATTATCCCATTTGTGTAAGCTTTAGTTTTACTCATTGTTGTTCTAATTTGTATTTCACTTCCTGGTTAAATTAGATTTCTTTTCTTGATGTTAGGTGTTTTAATTTTCTTTTGTTTGTTATTTGTTCTTGCCTTGTTTGTATTTTTATTATATAAGAACAAATATTTTTCTGTAAGTCTGATTTGGTTTTTGTTTTTTATTTTAGGTGAGAAAAGCCTTGATAATGCCTACTTTAGAATTTTATACAAATGAATCATTTATTATTCACTCTTTGGTACAAATTATATGTATTGGTAGATTATTCTTTCTTTTTTGCCCAGTACCAGGGATTGAACCCAGGGGCACTTAAACACCAAGCTGCATCCCCATCCCTCATATTTTATTTTGAGATAGGGTCTGGCCAAATTGCTTAGGATCTCACTAAGTTGCTGAGGCTAGCTTTGAACTGGGATTCTCCTGCCTCAGCCTCCCAAGCTACTGGGATTGTAGGTACGCACCACCATGCCCGGCATGATGCGCACTTTAATTATAGAGTGATATCCATCATATGCCTATACTATACTTTATTTATCCAAACATGTATTAATGGACATTCTAGTTAAACATCTCCAAGTTTGGGCTGTTTTGAGTAAAGTTACTGTTATGTAAAATAATCATTGGGCTGGAACTGTAGCTCAGTGGCAGAGCACTTGCCTAGCATAAGTGAGGCACTGGATTCAATCCTTAGCACCACATAGAAAATAAACAAATAAACATTCTGTCCATCTGCAACTACAAAAAAAAATTTTTTTAATATTTATCTACATATATACTTCGATTTCTGTAGGGTGGAATTGTACTCATAGGATGGATAGATATTTGTTTAACTGTTTAAAAAGGTGTCACTTTTTGAAAGCAGTTGCATCATATTGTGATTTTGAAATGCCATCTTCCCCTAAAGGAAACTCAAACTACTTGGAGAAATAGCAGATTTTAGGTTTGAGGCAGGAATTGTACAAGGTAGGCCTGGAATATTTGTCATAATAGGTAGCACAGAAGCTAGAAAAGGTGATTTAGGTTATGTGAAAAGGAGTGGAGACCAACTTTAAGAGGCTACCATGTGCTAAAACTAGTATAGTTTGAGTATCAATAAGGCTAATTTGGAATTGATACACGTTAGATATTAAATCCATAAGTTTATAATAATATTTGTAAGGGTCCGGCGAAGCGTCGGAGGAAGAGACCACCAAGAGACTGACTATGCAATAAGCAAGAGGGAGTTTATCGAGGATCCGATTTCAGCGCGCTGAGGCTCCAGGCAGGCTCGCTCAAAAAGGGAGAGCAGCCCAGAGCCCAGAGCAGAGGTCAGGCAGTGCTTAAGTACACTTTTTGGGGAGGGTGGGGGCTTTGCATACATCAGAACAAATCATCATGAGGCACGGGAAAATTGAACAACAACTCTGAGACCTGATTAGTACATTCATTGGCGGGAACAGATTGGGCAGGGATGATTGGTCACTTCTAAGCGGGGTACACATTCAAACTGATTGGTTTTAGGGCCTAAATGCCTACGTGACATACTACACAGAGTCCCAAGTTATTAGGCAACCCAGGAGTCAGTGGAAATATTTACTGGGCAATTCGGGTATTGTCTTAACAGCTACAGGGATTACAGTTTTTTGGGGTAGCAGGGGAACTTAATAATACTTGGTCTTTTACTCTTTAACCCAAGCCTCGTAGCTTTACAATGCCCGGTCTTTTACACTTTAACTCAGGCTTTGTGGCTTAGAAACAGCTTAGAAATTTTACCCTTACATATTAAGGCACACAAAAAAGTTTGGCACCAATGGAACAAGTTCATTGTTTTCAAAATTAACTAACCAGATAGTAGAATTAAGGAAGTTAAGGAAGTATCTGCTCAGAGAAATACTCCAGCTGATTAATAAAAAAAAGGAGTGTTAAAACATCATCATTTGACCCTATGATCTAAGTATTGGGTCATTAATGATTGCTAACATCACAAAAGAATACAATCAGGCATATTTCATGTCTATTCATGGAAGAATATACCACCAAGTAAATAATCTTGCCCCCTAAAAATATGCCCAAATCTCATTAAGCTTTTAAGTCTAGTTACCAACTTACACGAAAAACATAGAGAAAAAATATATATATGTTAAATGACAGTGAGATAAAATCAGTGAAACTCAGACTTACCGGAACCAACTGGGCAAAACCAACCTGAATTATTCAATAAATTGAAAGGGAGAACCTATGGATTAAAACACATCTGAGCCAATTATTCATTTAGATCTTGCTTTAAGTAGTACAGTAATAAACAAAATAGGGAAAGACAGTATTGGAAATTTGAACATTGAATATTCGATGTTAAAGAACTTTTTTTGGAGGGCGGATACCGAGGATTGGACTCGAGTGCTGTGACATGCGACTAAATCAGGGTCACTCCAGGTGAATTTGGGTTGGCACAAAATAATTACACAGAAATTACCTTTTTATTGGGGTCCAGTGATGGCTCTTGACTTTAGGGGTTTGTTGGAGAGAGAGAGCTTGCATTTGTATTGTGTATTTTTATAGAGGGAGACACAGAGGGACATTTGGTGGAATGTTCCAAATAAGGCAAAGAGTCAGTTTCAGGGGGTTGAGTCTAGCTTCTTGATGTCTTGTGGTCAGTAGATTGATTTACATCTTGGCAAGTCACACCCATCTCAGATGCTGTGTGGGAATACAGGCAGAGCAAGAAGAAAGTACACAGGTGTATTGCATGGCCCAAAGAGCACTCAACATCAGGCCAGTCCTCCCATATGCACAAATGCTCATGGTTCACACACACAGCCCATGGCTGGCCCATGACACTCAGAGGGTACTCCGCCACTGAGCCACATCCCCAGCCCTATTTTGTATTTTATTTAGACACAGGGTCTCACTGAGTTGCTTAGCACCTAGCTTTTGCTGAGGCTGGCTTTGAACTCGAGCCCCTGGGATTACTGGCGTATGCCACCTCACCCAGCAAGAACTAATTTTTTATTTGAGATAGTACTGTGGTATCATTTTTTTCCCCTAAAGATCTTATCTTTGGGGCTGGGGATATGGCTCAGCAGTAGAGTGCTCGCCTCGCATGTGCAAGGCCCTGGGTTCGATCCTGAGCACCACATAAAAATAAATAAATAAATAAAATAAAGTTGTTATGTCTAACTACAACTACAAAAAATGAATGTTTTGGAAAAATTATCTGATCTTTTAGAGATGAATACTAAAATATGTACAGATGGAACAATATAACTTAGACTCTTTCAGAATAGTATAGGAATTGAAAGATGAGTGGGTTGGAATAAAGTTGAAACAAGAATGGCCATAGGGTGATAATTAGTGAAGTACATGGGATTGTAGGTAGAGAGTGGTATCATTTACAAATATTGATTATTTTGTCCTTTTCTTTCAAATGTTTATATCTCATTTCTTGTTTCCTTTTGTAGTAATCAATAGATTCTTTAGTACTGCAGGGATTTACATAGTGAAACATTTTTCAAATAGAAATTTAACATCCTGGGGATTTCAAGACTTTAGGAATTCTACATAGAAAGTTGTTAGAGCTAAATGTGGTAGCACATGCCTGTAATTCCAGCTACTAAAGAGGCTAAGGCAGGAGAACTGCAAATTTCAAGGCCAGCCTGAGCAATTTAAGGAGACCCTGTTTTGAAATGCAGTAAAAATTGCTGGAGATGTAGCTCAGTGGTAAGGTGCTTACTTGCCTAGCATGCTTTAAGCCTGGGTTCAATCCCCCATGTGGCAAATAAAGAAAAGAAAATGTCATTAGAAAACAATTTCAAATTTAAAATACTTCTAAATTTTCTATTTATTGGGAGCAGATGTTTACTTTATCTGTCAGACCTTTGTCCAGAATTTTTTCTTTTCAAAATATGTGTTGACTGATGTATATATACACTCAACCTTCCATGTCTGTGAGTTCTGCATCTGTAGATTCAACCATAGATCAAAACTACTCAGAAAAAAAAAAAAACAAAAATTGCATCTGTATTGAACATGTACATTTGTTTTCTTGTCATCATTCCCTAAACAATACAGATTTAATAACTGTATGGCATGTACATTGTATTAGGTGTTATATTCTAGAGATGATTTAAAGTATATGGGAGGATGTACAAAAGGTTATATGCAAATACTGTATATGCCATTTTATGTAAGGGACTTATGCCTCTGTAGATACTCACTTTCACAAGGGTCCTGAAACCAATCTTTCACAGATAGGGAACAATGACTATGTAGAGGGATGTTTTACTACTCACTCAGTTTTTGTGTTTGAAATTTCCACAAGGTTATTCTATCTTTTTGTTTCAACTCTTATACTATAAAGTGTCCTTTTCAAAATCTATTTAAATAGATTAATGCCACATTTTTCATGTTCTTGTGCTTTTTAAAAGTTGGTGGTTTTGGGGTGTGGATGTGTATAATCTATATATTTATGATGGCTTTAATGGCAAAAATTTAGAAACACTAAAAACCCAGCAATATAAAAAATTAAATGAATATTGATGTCTCCATATAGTTGTTTGCAGGTTCGTTAGGTAAAATAAAATTTTTCAAGAATATTAAGAACCTGTGCATAATTAAAAGAATTGAACATTGTATATCGTATGAATAACACAATTTTGTGGTATATACATACCATGGATTAAGAGGTAACTAACACTGAATAGAAAAATACAGAATTATTTTTATGTTTTTTAATACTTTTCTGTAATTGTGATGATTTTTCTTTTTATAATGGTCCCCAATTATACTGCTGAAGTATTTTGTGTGTGTGTGTGTGTGTCTTTGAGCACAAGAAGGCTATGCTATACCTTCCAAAGAAAATACCTGTTAGAAAACTTTCTTCAGCCACGAGTTAAAGTGTTCTTGGCCCTGAGTTAAATGTTAGTGAACCAACAATACTGCTTGGAAGTCCTTCCATGAGCCAGACATGGTGACAGATGCCTATAATCCCAGGAATTTGGGAGGCTGAGGCAGTAGGATTCAAAGTTAAAGACCAGTCTCAGCAAATTAGCAAGGTCCTAAGCAACTTGGTGAGACCCTGTCTCGAAATAAAAAATTAAAAAGGCTGAGAATATGGCTAAGGAGTTAAGCACCCTGGGTTTAATCCCCAGTACCAGGAAAAAAAAAAAAAGGAAATCCTTCCATGGTTCTAGTTGTAGATCTCCATGGTTAGCATTTCTCCAAGAAAGTTATCGAAAAGTGAAATTTCAAGGTTAAAGGATATGCATATGCTTGATTTTTTTCCCCCCTAATTGTGTGAAGAGTTCATTGGTATTTTGTTAAGAGATTGCACTGAATCTGTAGATCACTTTTGGGAGTATTTTAACGATATTCTTCCAGGCCATGAATATGGAAGGTCTTTCCACCCTTTAGTGTTTTTCAGTTTCTTCCCTATTTTGTAATTTTCATTGAAAAGATCTTTCACTTGCTTAGTGTATTTCCAGGGTTTTATTTGGTTGGTGGGTGGGGTTTGGTTTTTTTTTTTTTTTTTTTTTTTTTTTTGTAGCTGTGCTTTCATGATTTTTGTATGTAGATTTTATATCCTGATAGTTTACTGAATTTATTTTTCAGTTCCACTAGTCTTTTGGTGAAGTCTTTAGGTTTTTCTTTGTATAGAATTAAGGGGTAATTTGACTTCTTCCTTTCCTATTTATATGCCTTTTGTTTCTTACATTGCCTAATTGCTGTGGTTAAAAATCCTTTTAAATGGACCATTAAACACTAAAGCTCTAGTATTTGCAAGTGCTTTAACATAAAAAGCTTGATGACCCTACCACTTGAATCACATGTAAATGTTTCAGTAATGAAGACTACGTATATATGAAGTGAGTAATAACAGAATTTCCATTCTAGTATATTAATAAAAATGTTACAAAATGTGTTAACTATTCCAACTTGGATCTGAGGTGTCTCCCAGAAGAATTGGGTGGTAACTATAGGCAGATTGAGGGTGTGCCCTGGATAGGTAGGTGTATCTTCTCTAAGACCCCATACTCCCTGCCCTTTTCTCTCTGCTTCCTGGCTGCCCTGAGTGGAGCAGTGCTCTTCGACCTGGCCCTTCTGTTTTGATATCCTGCCTCATCTTGGGCCCAGAGAATGGACTTGGCACCTATGGACTTAAACCCTGAGCCCCAAATAAACTTTTCCTCCTTTAGATTCTTGTCAAGGATGTTGGTCACAACAAAAAATGCTAACTAAATAGTAAGACTTTCCATGTTCAGTTACCTTTGTTGGGAAAAGTATAAATGGCAGCCATACCCCAGAGAAAAAAAAAAAACCCAACATGGCGCCTAAGGACCTCTTCTTCCTACCTTCTTCTTCTCTGTAGTGGCGCGAAAAGTTCCCGCCCATGTGAACTCTCCCGCCGGCGCCAATTTCAAACCTTGCTGGCGCCAATTTCAAACCTCGCTGGCGGGGAACCTTAGCTCCAATGAGAACTAATTCCTGAGCTTCAAAGCTGATATCTGGAAGAACTTGCCAATAAACGGGTTGTCTGGCACTTATCTAAGCCCTATTATCTCCCCCTTAGTTCTATATAAGCACACAGCTTTTTGCAATAAAATTGGAATTCTCCCGGCGAAGTGTCTTTGCGTGGGGAATTCTTTCACCTTAACATATATTTATAAATTTGTTATATTGAGTCAAGAGAGCGTTTTTAAGGCTTTTTGTTTTTATTTATTTATTTATAGTTGTAGATGCCTTTATTTTATTGGTCAATGTTTGTGTGGTAAGGATTGAATCCAGTGGTGAGGATCAAACCCAGTGCCTCACGCGTGCCAGGCAAGCGCTTTGACACTAAGCTACAGCGCAGCCCCATTTTTAAGTCTTTTATGCTCATTGCTCAATTGTTCTCTAGAAGTGTTTTTCAAGTTTACCTTGCAATCAGCAAGTTATGATAGAATGTTTTTACTTAATTCTACCAAGTATTTAATATTATATTTTTAAAGAATCTTTGCTCATTTAAAAGGTAATTAATACAAAATAACTGTTTGCTTCAATTTACATTACTTTTATCACCAGTAACATTTTGTTCCTTTACACATTTACTTGCTATGGTTTTCGTCTTTTTCCATCATATTGCCGATTCTGAACTATTGCCCGTTTATTTATTGGGATCTTAATGTTCTTTTGTCATCTTTAAGATCTTCTTATGTAGCTTATATGTCATTTATCAAATGTGTTTTCCAAGTGTTATTTTTCTTTTAACTGTTTTCTGGCTGGGGCCTGGAGATTGAGCCCAGGGCCTCATATATCTAATAGAAACTATTCTCTGCTCTTTCTTATACTGCATTGACCTGGCTATTTTTTGTGTTTGTACATTTCTACATACTACATAGGCTTTTACTATTGTTACCGCTGTTGACCGGTGACGAGTCCTTGCTTCCCCAATGTTGAAGAATAACACCAAAGAAGCACGCCGAGGCAAGGTCAGAGTAGAAATTAGAAGTTTATTAAAGGACAGCAGAAAAGACTTCTCCCGGAGGAAGAAGGGGACCCAAGAGGTGGAATCTGTGGAAGTGCGGTTGTCTCCCCTTTTTATAGTTTTGGTGATGGAATGTAGGTTGGAAGGCCCGAGGGGTGGGACACAGGTGGGCCAAACAAGTAATCTGGGCAGGAAGGACTTCATTATCACTTCTTGGGATGGGCTATCTCCAAATCTGTTGGGGGCTGTTTCCTGGGTTCCATTAACATTTCTTTGGGGTGGACTTTGGCCTAGGGACTTCATTAACATTCCATGAGTTGTCCTGCATTTCCCAGAATCATTATCAGCATGGCCTCCATTTTAGATTTCACTCAATATGATATTAGACCCGATTTACTTAGCTACACTAACTACCTAATTTTAAATCTGGCTTCACTATCATAGTCTCATGGGACTGATCTCAGCTACTTCACTCCCTTTCTCTCCAATACATTACCTTTTTCAAAAATTAATTTTTAGAATTACATGTAATAGACACATAAACATTTAAAGGGAACAGTGATCAGGCTGCACTTCATTCATAATCATTGATTTTATGATTTCTTTTCCCTATCAGGCATGCTGAATTTGGGGACATTCATTTGTTTCTGCATTAAGCTTCCTAGGACTTCCCAGGTTCTACTTGTGTTGAATCCTGAATGTGGCCAAGATTTCTTGTGAACCCTTACTTTTCTTCTATACCTACTTCTCTGATCGAATAAACTACCAAAAAAAAAATAGAATTTTTGTTTTCTGATTAGGAAACTTTATGTTTATTGTGGAAAGACCTCAAAATACAGAAAAAGACACACACATACACACACACAAAAGAAGTTCCTATAACTTCACCATTAAGTAGATCCATTTTGGTGTTTTTTCCCCTAAATAATCAATCTTAATGTATTTTCTACACAGACAAAATTGGAATTTTACTCTACATATGGTTTTGCTGTTGCTGTTGTTTGTTCGGGTACTTGACCGCTGAGCCACACCCCTAGCCCTATTTTGTATTAGAGACAGGGTCTCACTAAGTTACTTAGTGCCTCGCTAAATTGCTAAGGCTGGCTTTGAACTCCTTCCCCCGCCTCCTAAGCCACTGGAATTACAGGTGTGCACCCCTGCGCCCTACATATGGTTTTTATCACTTTTCATATGGTAGCCAGATATTTATTTTACCAGATATTTATTTACTTTTGTGTTCTCAGCATCCAGCATATTTGTGCATTATCCAACTACAAAATAGTGATACTCAATCCTTAAATAACTAACCAGTAGTAGTGATGCTATTAATAATATAACAAGAATTAATTGTTAACATTAATAGGGCTGTGTCTCAGCTTTAAACATACTATATAATCCTCCAAATGTAAAAAGAGACCCTGTGAGTAGTAGACTATTATTTTCTCCATTTTGGAAATGAGGACATTAAATGGTTTGTTCTGTTTGTTTGTTTATTTATTTATTGTGGTTCTGGGGATTGAACCCAGGGCCTTATGCATGCGAGGCAAGCACCATACCAACTGAGCTATATCCCCAGGCCCAAGTGACTCAATTTTTCCCACAGGCCCTTCATAGGATGTGATAGGATATCCCAAGCCTTTTGATTTCAAAAACTTTATTCTCTACCAGACCATTAAACTAAATGTTACCCCCTTGTGCTAACCCAGAGACATTTTACTGTGCTTATGCCTTGTAAGTCCTATAGAGCTTTCCCCTCCATTCTCCAAAAGGAGGTCTTTTGTGCAGCATTAGAGTTTCTCACTGTATGGCTTTGTAGTGCGGCTAGGCCTGTGGTGATTCAGTCTGAACCTGTAGAGCAGCTAAAATATTCTGATTAAATTCTGGCTTTGCTTAATAATGTTGTATAACCCGTTACCTTCCATTTTCACTAACATTCTATGCTAAGTGGAATAGTATCTGACTTTGGATTCTATTCTATTGGTTTTTAGTAAGTGTCACTCTAACCCACCCATAAGAGTCCCTGTGATAGTTTTTACTGTATAGTATCTTAAAATTCCTTTGAGTTTATTTAAACAACTTTCTTCAAGATTTTGCTTTGTTAATTTTAGTTGCCCAGGAGGCTAAGGCAGGAGGATCATAAATTCAATCCCCAGTAGTGCAAGAGTGGGCGAGGGGGTGGTGTGAAGATCTTACTTTGTGACTGGATCATACTCCAGAGGAAAAGGGAAAAATAATGTCTTTTTAGAGATAAAAACCTGTCAGTCATATATGACTCCAGAGTCAGTAGATTGTATCCATGTCGGCACTTTGTTTGCAACTTGTCATTTTTATTCATGATTGCTATCTGATTTGCATTTCAAAATACTGTGCAGTGAAAATAATAACTGTAAGTCTGCTTGCATTTTTGCTTTTTCTTTTTGCAAGGATAATTCTTAATGTGAAAGATAATTCTAAACTTAAAAATCAAAATCTTTTGATGTTTTGCAAGACAGTCTAATGAGAAAAGTGGTTTTGAAGAGATTTAACTCATTTTTATAAGAAAGGAGTTTTCTAGTATTTGATCAGAGACTTAAAAAGGATGTCACAAGGATACATAATGACTGAAACCTATTGTGAATAATATTTTTTTAGGTTCAAGATAAGGAATGACAGCTCTTTATGAAAGGAGGGAAAATCAAGAGTTACAGGATAAAAAAATAAATAAAACTGGTTATAGAGCTGGGCATGATAGTGCATGTCTCATCTCAGCTACTCAGGAGACTGAGGCAGGAGAATCACAAGTTTGAGGCCAGCCTGGGCAACCTAGCAAGACCCTGTCTCAAAAAAAAAAAAAAAAAAAAAAAAATTGGAAAGATAATAAAGGAAATCAGAATATGAAAAATTAACCTATCAATCTAAATGTTCTTTAAAATGCAGATTGATTGGAAGAACTCTTTTAGACAGACCATCCTCATGGAATGTTTGTATTCTTGTTATTACACACTTTATTAGCATTTTGGTGGTTGTGTCACTGAAGCTTCCATGGTAGTTTGTGCAGTGCCTTTGCTTATAGAATATATTAGCTATTGAATGAATGTTGAAAGTGATCTGAAGTTACTTGAAATTTGTGTAATATAACAAAATAATCTTGGAGATTTGTTTATTTTTTTTAATTAGTGATTTGCCTACGTTCTTATAGAAAACATGTTAAAATCATTTTTTGTTACTCATTGGTGAGAACTTTGGTTTCTCTAAAGCTCATTGATTATTTTGACTGTGACCGGAAAACAGGGTGGATATTTATGTGTGTACATGCCTGATGAGTGTAGTAAATTTTGGCCCAATTTTAAAGTAGAGAAGCATTTTCCTTCTTTGTAAAACCTGAAGTAGTATGTCCTTAATGCACTTGTGTTTTTTCTGTCTTATACAGGGAAGCAATGCTTCTTAGTTCTACGTCAGCAGCAGTTTAATGTCCAGGCTCTTGTGGCTGTGGGAGACCATGCAAGCAAGCAGATGGTTAAATTTGCTGCCAAGTAAGTAAGCAATTATATCCTGTTGTCAGAATAAACAATGGTGGGAACCAAGACTCCCAAGGGTTTGGACCATTTTCATACATTAACATCAATGCTTCGTTTGTTTAAAAATGTAGTTATTTAAATTGTCAGTTCAGTGTTGCTGAATACATTAAACTTACAAAAGAGAAAATATGGAGCACAGGCTTGAAATTCATTTGAAACTGCTGAAGCAGCACTCTTTACAGACAAGTCACATTTACTTTCAAGTAGAGTAACAAAAAGCCTGGCAGCCTTTAGCAGAGCAACTTTATTTTGTTGTGTTTGTTGAGCTTCCTTTCCTCCTCCCTCCCTCCCTCAGTTTGAGATGTGCCTACTGAGCAACAAGTTTCCTAACTGAATAATAAAAGTATATAAAATAAAAGAATGTTGTTTGCAAATGATTCCCTCCTGAAGGAAGTAAGCTAATGTCATAATGTGTTACAGCTTTTAACTTTGATACTCAAAGGATTTAGGGCAAAAAAAGGTCTACAGGTCTGGCCTTCTTGCTCAGAGTTCCTGCAGAAGCACATTGTTTTTGTGCAAGAGACAGGATATAGAAAGAGAAAAGAATGGTGGTTGTGCATGCTGTGGCTCTGAGGTAATGAGAGTAGTTTTATTTGTTATTGGTGACATGGTTAGTTTTGTTTGCATGTTTTTCTCAATTTCATTGGAATTTTATTCCCATGATAATGATCAAAGATGACAGAGGAAAATTGATGGTTTTTACTTTTAAATAGAGTACTTAATAGGTGTAAAAATGTTTTTTTAAAGAAAGAAATTAGGTTTAGAATAAATGCTATATTTTTCCTATTGATTTTTTTTTAAGATGGATGTTCTTTAGATGGATACTTTCAAAGGTGTGTTAATAATATAGATGAATTACAAATTCTAGAATTAGAAAGAAATTTAAAAATGATCTAACTTAGTATTCTAATTTTTGTTTGAGCCTTCCCTGATTCCCTACCGTAGTGTTTTACACATAGTGGATGTGAACAACTGGTTGTGGTTTAAAGATTTATTTATCAGATTCAGTTTTATTGTTTCATAGTAATAGTTGCACTTGGGTTTTAAAATTTCAGTGCCATGAATTACATCAACTCACTGATGAATTTAGTAGTTTTAGTGTTACTAGTATGGCAGCTCTACCTGTCCCTTTCCTAGACCTGCTGCCCAGAGACTGCCTCTTCGTGTCTTCTGGTCTTCTGCCTGTATTTTTTTGTGGTTAGGCTGGCTTGTTTTGATTTCTTTGTGTGTGTCCCTTTATTTTATTTATTTATTTTTTATGTGGTGCTGAGGATTGAACCCAGAGCCTCACAAGTGCTAGGCAAGTGCTCTACCACTGAGCCATAACCCCATCCCATTATTTTCATTTCTTAGATAGTAAGTGTGCTTGTGAAATCATTTGTCATTCTGACTTAAGATCAGTGTATTTCCTATGAAATAGGACATAAATGAGTTTGGTCACTAGAAATAAACTTTTATTTATAAAAAGAAAAAAAAAGATGGTCATGGAATTCACAGACATATATGCCAAATTATATTTAATATACTAGAAATTTTTAGGGAAAAGTTAACTTGGAACATATAATTTATTAATTTCAAACAAATAGTGTATGTTGGGGTGTGTATGCATGATAGGTACTACAGATTGAACCCAGGGCCGATGCCTGCTAGACAAGTACTGGATCACTGAGCTATATCCCTAGTTCTTCTTTTTAGTTTTGAGACAGAGTCTTACTAATTTGCACAGGCTGGCTTCAAATTTGTGATTCTCCTGCTCAGCTTCCCAAGTAGCAAGGATTACAGGAATGTGCTACCAGTCCCAGCCAAGCAAATAATTTTTGGTTTTTGTGTTTTATATGTATATACAAGTTTTGAAATATGTGAAACTGGCATTTTACATAGAAGGTATTTTTTAATTGAATTGAATAATAACCTCAATGTTACATTCATAGCATTCTAATTAAAAGTCTTGCCTCATTTATCATTAATGTTCACTAAGAGACAGTCTACCAACAAGTGGTGAGTCTATATGATATCTTTAGAAGTAGACACATTAAGAGCTGGGGTTATAGCACATTGGTAGGGCACTTGCATGGCACTTGGTTTGATCCTCAGTACCACATAAAAATAAATAAATAAAATAAAGGCATTGTGTCCATCTGCAACTGAAAATATATATATATTTTTTAAAAAGTAGATACATTAAAGTAGTCCACAGAAAAGTTATTCTAATTAGTAACAACAGTTGTTCATATCAAACATCAACTACAACTTACTAGCTGAAGAACTAGTTGTAGATGGTCTCCCAAACAGAATCTAGTTAACTGATGTCTTCACATGTAAGTTAAAAGAAAGGCAGGCTTTCATCGATATGTGATGGTATAAGAATGATCTTACTTTTAAACAAAGGAAGAATTTAGATAATTTCTAAAGTGAAAATCAAAATCTAGTTGTAACTTAGGCTTAACAGTTAAGTTGTAACTTGGGGTTTTTTTTTTTTTTAAACAAAAAGCTATTTTTAGTCCCCTAAAAATTGTACCTTATACAGTTGTATGTAACTTTAGCAGTAATATGCTAAGGTATTAAACTAGAGTAATTAAGAATAGTCCTGTTAATGGCTTTTAATAACTTGGGAAAAGGGAAAAGTCTCATAACTAAAACTGTGATAAATGATGAGTTTTTAGTTTTTGGGGTTCATTTATTGGTAAGATAATTTTCCAGCTCCAGATGCATCAGTCACCTTGTCTTTTTTATATTTGGACTACTAAGGTAGCTCAGAAATCCTTATCCTTGGATTGGCTAGCTTCACTTAGCATAATCTGCTCTAATGCCATCCATTTCCCTGCAAATTCTATGATTTTGTCATTTTTTAGTGCTGTGTAATACTCCATGGTGTATAAATGCCACATTTTTTTTATCCATTCATCTATTGAAGGGCATCTGGGTTCATTCCACAGTCTAGCTATTGTGAATTGTGCTGCTATGAACATCGATGTGGCAGTATCCCTGTAGTACGCTCTTTTAAGGTCTTCAGGGAATAGTCCGAGAAGGGCAATAGCTGGGTCAAATGGTGGTTCCATTCCCAGCTTTCCCAGGAATCTCCATACTGCTTTCCAAATTGGCCGAACCAATTTGCAGTCCCATCAGCAATGAACAAGTGTACCCTTTTCCCCACATCCTTGCCAGCATTTGTTGTTGTTTGACTTCAGAATGGCTGCCAATCTTACTGGAGTGAGATGGTATCTTAGGGTGGTTTTGATTTGCATTTCTCTGACTGCTAGAGATGGTGAGCATTTTTTCATGTACTTGTTGATTGTTTGTATGTCCTCCTCTGAGAAGTGTCTGTTCAGGTCCTTGGCCCATTTGTTGATTGGGTTATTTGTTATCTTATTGTCTAATTTTTTGAGTTCTTTGTATACTCTGGATATTAGGGCTCTATCTGAAGTGTGAGGAGTAAAAATTTGTTCCCATGATGTAGGCTCCCTATTTACCTCTCTTATTGTTTCTCTTGCTGAGAAAAAACTTTTTAAGTTTAAGTAAGTCCCATTTGTTGATTCTTGTTATTAACTCTTGTGCTATGGGTGTCCTATTAAGGAATTTGGAGCCCGACCCCACAATATGTAGCCAACTTTTTCTTCTATCAGACACAGAGTCTCCGATTTGATATCAAGCTCCTTGAACCATTTTGAGTTAACTTTTGTGCATGGCGAGAGGAGGGGATTCAGTTTCATTTTGTTGCATATGGATTTCCAGTTTTCCCAACACCGTTTGTTGAAGATGCTATCCTTCCTCCATTGCATGCTTTTAGCCCCTTTATCAAATATAAGATAGTTGTAACTTTGTGGATTAGTCTCTGTGTCCTCTATTCTGTACCATGGGTCCACCCGCCTGCTTTGGTACCAGTGCCATGCTGTTTTTGTTACTATTGCTCTGTAATATAGTTTGAAATCTGGTATCGCTATACCGCCTGATTCACACTTCCTGCTTAGAGTTGCTTTTGCTATTCTGGGTCTTTTATTTTTCCATATTAATTTCATGATTGCTTTATCTATTTCTACAAGAAGTGCCGTTGGGATTTTGATTGGCATTGCATTAAACCTATAGAGAACTTTTGGTAATATCACCATTTTGATGATGTTAGTTCTGCCTGTCCATGAACAGGGTATATTTTTCCATCTTCTAAGATCTTCTTCTATTTCTCTCTTTAGGGTTCTGTAGTTTTCATTATATAAATCTTTCACCTCTTTTGTTAGGTTGATTCCCAAGTATTTTATTTTTTTTGAGGATATTGTGAATGGAGTGTTTTTCAGTTTTGTCGCTGATATGCAGAAATGCCTTTGATTTATGCGTGTTGATTTTATATGCTGCCACTTTGCTGAATTCATTTATTAGTTCTAGTAGTTTTTTTTGTAGACCCTTTTGGGTCTTCTAGGTATAGAATCATGTCGTCCGCAAATAGTGATAATTTAAGTTCTCTTTTTCTATTTTTATGCCTTTAATTTCTTTCGTCTGTTTAATTGCTCTGGCCAGTGTTTCGAGAACCATATTGAATAGAAGTGGTGATAGAGGGCATCCCTGTCTTGTTCCAGATTTTAGAGGGAATGCCTTCAATTTTTCTCCACTCAGAATGATGCTAGCCTGAGGCTTAGCATAGATAGCTTTTACAATGTTGAGGTAAGTTTCTGTTATCCCTAGTTTTTCTAATGTTTTGAACATAAAGGGGTGCTGTACTTTGTCGAATGCTTTTTCTGCGTCTATCGAGATGATCATATGGTTACTATCTTTAAGTCTATTGATGTGGTGATTAACATTTATTGATTTCCGTATATTGAACCATCCTTGCATCCCAGGGATGAATCCTACTTGATCATGGTGCACAATTTTTTTGATGTGTTTTTGTATCTGATTCGCCAGAATTTTATTGAGGATTTTT
Source organism: Callospermophilus lateralis (assembly GCF_048772815.1). Lineage (NCBI taxonomy): Eukaryota > Metazoa > Chordata > Mammalia > Rodentia > Sciuridae > Callospermophilus > Callospermophilus lateralis. Next base: position 90,835,863 of record NC_135313.1, read on the forward strand.
GCATCTAGGTTCATTAGAGATATTGGTCTGTAGTTTTCTTTCTTTGAGGTGTCTTTGTCTGGTTTCGGAATCAGGGTGATGTTGGCCTCATAGAATGAATTTGGAAGAGCTCCCTCTTTTTCTATTTCCTGAAATAACTTGAAAAGTATTGGTATTAATTCTTCTTTAAAGGTTTTGTAAAACTCCGCTGTATACCCATCCGGTCCTGGGCTTTTCTTGGTTGGTAGTCTTTTGATTGCTTCTTCTATTTCATCCATTGATATTGGTCTGTTCAAATTGTGTGTATCCTCCTGACTCAGTCTGGGCAAATCATATGACTTAAGAAATTTATCGATGTCTTCACTATCTTCTATTTTATTGGAATATAGGTTTTCAAAATAATTTCTAATTGTCTTCTGTATTTCTGTAGCATCTGTTGTGATATTGCCTTTTTCATCCCGTATGTTAGTAATTTGAGTTCTCTCTCTTCTCTTCGTTAGCATGGCTAAGGGTCTGTCGATCTTATTTATTTTTTCGAAGAACCAACTTTTAGTTTTGTTAATTTTTTCAATAGTTTCTTTGGTTTCAATTTCGTTGATTTCCGCTCTGATTTTAATTATTTCTTGCCTTCTGCTACATTTGCTGTTGGTTTGCTCTTCCTTTTCTAGGGCTTTGAGATGAAGTGTGAGCTCATTTATTTGTTGGTTTTTTCTTTTTTTTTTTTTGAGGAATGACCTCCAGGCGATGAATTTCCCTCTTAAAACTGCTTTCATTGTGTCCCATAGATTCCGATATGTTGTGTCTGTATTTTCATTTATCCCTAAGAATTTTTTTATTTCTTCCTTTATGTCTTCTGTAACCCATTGATCATTCAGTAACATATTGTTCATTTTCCATGTGATGTAGGATTTTTCCTTCCTTCTTTTATCATTGATTTCCAGTTTCATTTCATTATTATCAGATAAAATGCATGGTATTATTTCCACCCCTTTATATTTACTGAGGGTTGCCCTATGGCATAATATATGGTCTGTTTTTGAGAAGGATCCATGTGCTGCTGAGAAAAAAGTATATCCACTTGATGATGATTGATATATTCTATATATGTCAGTTAAGTCTAGGTTATTGATTGTGATATTGAGTTCTATAGTTTCTCTATTCAACTTTTGTTTGGAGGATCTGTTCAATGGTGAGAGACGTGTGTTGAAGTCACCCATAATTATTGTGTTGTGGTCTATTTGATTCTTGAACTTGAGGAGAATTTGTTTTATGAACGTTGCAGCACCATTATTTGGTGCATAAATATTGATAATTGATATGTCTTGTTGGTGAATGGTTCCTCTTAACAGTACATAATGTCCTTCCTTATCCCTTTGGATTAACTTAAGTCTTGAAGTTGATTTTATTCGATATGAGGATGGCCACCCCTGCTTGCTTCCGAGGACCGTGTGCGTGGTATATTTTTCCCACCCTTTCACCTACAGCCTGTGTATGTCTTTTCCAATCAGATGTGTCTCTTGGAGGCAGCATATTATTGGATTTGTTTTTTTAATCCATGTTACCAGCCTATGTCGCTTTATTGGAGAGTTTAAGCCATTAACGCTTAGAGTTACTATTGATATATGGTTTGTACTTCCAGCCATGTTTGATTATTTATCTTTTTTTTTTTTTTAATTTAGTTTGTTTCTCCATGATTAGCTCCCCCCCCCCCCCGCCCTCTGTCTTTACCGAGGCACTTCCCACTGATGGTTTTGGTTATTGTTTTTCATTTCTTCCTCGTGTAGTGTTTTGCTCAAGATGCTTTGCAATGCTGGTTTTCTGGCTGCAAATTCTTTTAACTTTTGTTTATCATGAAAGATTTTTATTTTGTTGTCGTACCTGAAGCTTAATTTTGCTGGATACAGAATTCTTGGTTGGCATCCATTGTCTTTCAGTGTTTGAAATATGTTGTTCCAGGATCTTCTCGCTTTCAGCGTCTGTGATAAAAAATCCATTGTTAACCTTATTGGTTTACCCCTGAATGTAAGCTGCCTCCTTTCTCTTGTAGCTTTTAATATTTTCTCTTTGTTCTGTATATTGGATATCTTCATAACAATGTGTCTTGGCGTTGGTCTACTGTGATTTTGTATGCTAGGTGTCCTGTATGCATCTACAATTTGTATATTCATTTCCTTTTTTATTTCTGGAAAGTTTTCTGTAATTATTTCATTCAGCAGGTTACTCATTCCCTTGGTTTGAACCTCTATATCTTCCTGTATCCCGATGACTCTTAAGTTTTTGTTTTTGTTTTTTTGTTATCCCATATCTCTTGGATGTTTTTCTTGTGATTTTTTTACCAGCCTTTCTGAGTTGGCTAGACTCTTTTCAAGATTATATATTTTGTCTTCATTATCTGACGTTCTGGCTTCTACTTGCTCCACTCTGTTAGTGATACTCTCATTTGAGTTTTTAATTTGGTTTATAGTTTCCTTCATTTCTAGAATTATTTTTTTTGTTTTGTTTTTATAATCTCTATCTCCTGATAAAGATGCTTAACTTCTTCTTTTATCTGTTTATGTAATTCATTTTCAATGAGTTCTTTCACTGTTCGAATTTGCTGTCTCATATCCTCTTTAAGGTTCCATTCCATCTGTCTAAGGTATTCCTTGAGTTGTTTATTTGACCATTTTTCTGATGACTCTAGGTCCTCCTGAATATTTAGGCTGTCCTGCATTGTTTGTACTCCTTTTCTTCCTTGCCTTTTCATGCTGCTCATGTTACTTCTTGTTCTGTTTGACTGCTGAGTTACTGTTTACTCCTATAAATTTATTTGATGCTTGGGAAGGAAAGGTATTAGAAGGGAAGGGAAGAAGTCACGAAAGAGAATGAGAGTAAGCAGGTAGAATTCAAGGAAGGGGGAATAAGAAAATTGAAAAGAAATGAAAAGACAATAGAAAACAAAAAAAGAAAAATAATTAAAAAATTAAAATTAAAAAAATTTTAAAAACAACAAAAAGATGAAAATTAAAAAAACAAATTAAAAAAATTAATAAATGCAGTCTTAGAGTTTGATTAACTTCTCTTCCAGTAGGTGGAGCTGTGCCCACCGGGCCAAGCTTCTCCTCTCAATATGTGGGAACCAATCACTGTGTAGCAGCTCCTCCTCCCAGACTGGGCAGGTCTCCAATCCTGAGTGCCTAGGGCCTTCTCTTGTGTCTAGTCCCTTCCCCACTTTTCCTCAAGCCAGGCCCCGCTCACCGGTGACGCTCACTACAATACTGGCTACATGCCATGTCTGCTGCTCCCGGGAGCCCTGTTTTCATGAACGACTGGGCACACTCTCCCTGTTTGCCATTCCCTCAGACCCTAAGTTTGTAGAGCTTGGGGCTGAGAACCCTCAGCGAATTTTGCTAGCCCTCTGGTAGCCACGCTCCCGGTAGCTGGTGCAAGAGACCTCAGTTGTCAGCACTGGTGGGAGCGGTAGCTGGGAGTTCCGCGCGGCGGTCCTGCGCCATTCCTGATTCCCTCTGTCTGGCTATCGCACTCACGGGAGAGCTGGGATGGGCCCTTAAGGTTTCCCCGCTGTGTGAAGAGGGAGGGCTAGGGGGTTACACACCTGTCGCCGCTGGTTTCAATGAAGTTATCTCCTCCGCCGCATTCTGGTGACGTCAGTTCTCTGCCATGGTGGTATCCCATGCAAATGGCGACAGTTTGTTCCCTTTGCCGGGTGACCAATGCAACGGGTAGGTCCTGACTGTCTCTCCCAAACCCCGTTTCAATCCTGTGGCCACTGCCTATGAAAGCTCAGTTGGCATTAACCTCCGTAGGATCAGAAGGGCCGACCAGATGTTTCAGCGGGTTCGTTTAGTGCTGGGTCACAGCAGTTTGTCTGCGAGAAGCAGGCAAACAGGAGCTTGAATTCAGCCGATCCGGGCTCGGTGTGTGTTCTGAGAGGCCCAGACTGTTCGCCCCAGATCCACGTCAGCTCAGCATTACCTAGTGATTCTGAGCAAACAGCATTTAGATAGTTTACGACTCCCTATGCCCGCGCAGCTGAAGAGGTCAGAGACTTGATCTCTCGACGCTGTAAATTCTTAAGAACTTTTTTAAAATATTTTTTTTTAGTTGTAGATGGATACAATATCTTTATTTTAGTTATTCATTTTTATGTAGTGCTGAAGACCAAACCTAGTGCCTCACACATGTGAGGCAAGTGTTCTACCCCTGAGTTACAACCCCAGCCCAGAAGAACTTTTAGAATTTAAGATGTGTCTTTTTTGCCTGCTGCCTGCTGGTTCCTTCTCTACAATGGCTGGTTCCCTCTCTACAATGTTGTTTTCCAGTACACTCTTCAGATTGGGCAGAATCTCCATGCCTAAAATCTCCATCTCTTGTGATTTTCTTTTGGGGAAGGGAGTATGGGGGGCGGGGGGCATTTAACTCAGGGACTCTGGACCACTGAGCCACATCCCCAGCCCTATTTTTGTATTTTATTTAGAGAGAGACAGGGTCTCACTGAGTTGCTTAGCGCCCTGCCATGGCTGAGGCTGGCTTTGAACTCCTGGTCCACCTGTCTCAGCCTTCTGAGTCACTGGGATTATAGGCCTGTGCCACTGCGCCTGGCCCCTTGTGATGGTTATTGATTCCTTGGGGATCCACACAGGATGGTGGAAATTTTTTATATATACTTTTTATATTTTACTATACACTTCAATAGTAGTCTTAAAATTATGGAAGGGTATTTTTCCATGTTAAATGCAGCCAAGAACTTCAGTGTGAACTTAGTTCATCCAATAGAATTTAATTTCACATTCACAATTCAAGGATATCTGTGTTCAGTACAGGTGAAAATTTCAAAGCAATTTGAATACAGACTTTGAACACCGCTGGGTTACCAGGTGGTACTTGATAGTAAAAAGACATTCTGAACTCAAAAAAACCTGTACCATTTAAGCAGTTGGTATTCAATCATATTTTTTGTCTGATAGGGGCAGCAGATCATTAATAGTATAGTAGCAAGGAAAAATATTCTGTTTTCGGTTTCAGTAGTTTATCAGATTAGATATTTGATAATCCATTTAAAATGATACAAATTTCAATAGTGCTGCATTATGAATTTTCACATGAACAACATAGTTTTATAAAATTATCCACTGATACTTTATTTAAGTTGTCATCGTTAGATTGTTCTTTGAAGAATTTTAGTTAATTATGAGGCAAAATTTTTCTGAACCAACCTCAAAGTTTCATGTAATTATGAACAGGCATTCTTCACATTACTAACGTTGAAATCAAATATAGAAACACATTAAATAGAGAACTGACACTAAGGCTAAGGTTTATATAGTAAACCAATGTCAGCAATTTAGTTTTAGTAAAACTTTAAAGTTTGAATTGTTTTTATCTTCTTTAAAAATTAATTTTAAAGGTAAGAGCTATAATAATAATAAGCATTTACACTAGTTTTATACTTGTAGAGTTTGGGAGTTTTTGTTTGTTTGTTTGTTTGTTTTGGGTTTTGGCACCCTGTTGAACTCAGGTTCTCACTAGGCAAGTGCTATACCATCAGCTACATCCCCCACCCTTTTTTTTTTTTTTTCATTTTCATTTTAGTTTGAAACCATCTCACTAAGTTGCCCAAATTGGCTTTATCAGACTTGTAATTCTTTCTTTAGCTTGGGTTACAGGCCTGGGTCCCCAGCTACTTGTAAGTATTTAAGTAAAGTGATAAAAAATTAATTTAAGTGATCACTGAAGATCCCTTATATCTTTTGTTCTACTAAAGAGACCCCATATAGTATTTTCAGAGTCAGTTCTTGGTCTGTGCCATATTGAATAGGGAATATACTTCTCACCTATCTTATTTTAAACTTACTGTTCTTGAGATTTTGGTAAAGAAAAATGAGTTCATAAAATAATTCATCATAGAACCACTAGGATGATCGAAATCTTTCGTTTTTGCCAAGCACCAATGAGAGCTGGTTTAATAGAGGACCAGAGAACCCAGAGACTTGGCTTACCCACTAAATGGTTACAAAAATTCAGGCTTCTTCTGAACTCTGCTCAACCAAACCTCCACTTCTAGACTTTGATGTTTTTATTATATGTGAAACCCTATTAATATTTAAGAAACTAAATAAATCTACAATTAAAATTTAGTAATGACTGCTGTTGATATATCATGCCAAGCTTTCTGGTGTCTAGCATGAATTTTTATACTTATTTGGGTTTTCTTCCTTGTTAGTACCTGTACCAAGCCATAGTACAGTGATCACCAGCATCTTCCCCATCTAATATACCAAGAAATAAGAGGTTTGCTCATAATAGCAATAATAGCTGACTATTCTTATGTACTAAATATAGACCTGTGAAGTGCCATACTTTCATTTTCTCACCCATTCCTCATAGCAACTCTGTAAGGTGTAGAGAGTGTTTTGTTTGGGTTTTTGGTTTTTGGTTTGGTTGGGATTTTGGTTTTTATTCTTTTCTATTTATTTAAAAAGTATCATTGAAGCTAGGAGCAGTGAGATACGCTTGTAATCCAGTGGCTCAGGAGACTGAATCAGGAAGATTGCAAGTTGAGGCCAGCCTCAGAAACTTAGGGAGGCCCTAAGCAACTTAGTGAGACCCTGTCTCTAAGAAATTGTAAGAAAGGGCTAGGGATATGGTTCAATTGTTAAGTGCTGAGTACCCCCCAAATAAATAAAAATATACAACAGATTTTAAATTAGTATAAAATATTTTATGTTTGAATTATAAGTTGATGCTAAAAATAATTTCAAAAGAGAGATTTAAGTTTTCTAAACATTAAGTTATGAAACTCATACTGAGTTTGTCTCTATTCCTATAAACCAGTAGTTGCTTTCCTAAGGAATCACCCCATTGTTTAAAAGCATGCTATAAAAATAATGGGGAACAAAATTGGAACTGAGTTCCATGTTGCAGTGGCAGTTATTTCAGTAATTTAAAATTTTTGGTGTTTATAAGCATAAAATCTAGACATCACTAGGCATATCTACTAATTGATTACATCTAGTTTTATTTAGCGCCCCCCCTTTCCTTATCAGCACTGCCATCAGATATAGACCATCTTACACATTATAAGGCACAAACTCACTCAGCAAAGCATCTGTGTGGTATATTGAAGACAAGTTTCAACTTTTAAGTTAAAATAATTGATGTGGAAAATACAACCACAGACTAGAAATTTAAAATAGGGAGTTATCATTTGCCAAGGTTCTGGAAGATGATGAAAGAGTTTTTCTGGATAAATTGCAAGTTCTTTGTTAAACAGTTGCACAAACTGAAATCCTCCATATAGTTCCATCTTCAGCAAGGGATAAGAGATCTTGAAACATTTGGGTATGGGTATTCTTTCAGATTACTTTTTTGTAGAATAGTGCTAATACACTGTTGATTCTCTGTTGTATGGCATATACATTCCAATTTGTACTGTGCCAATTTGTACAATAAAAATCACAGGATTTATGGAGAAATTACTTAATGGTATGATACTGAGAAACTTAATCGGTGGCACTTTCTTTAAAGGCAAGAACTCAACATTTTAAACGTAGGTTGAATAGTTTTATACATGGTGGATACTTGAAAAATACATAAATACTATAATAAATATAATATTTTGCCTTTAAAAAAAAAGATCTGCAGTTTGCTTGTGGAAATAGAAAAGAAAAGCAGCCTGTGAGCTATTGTGAAATAATAGAAGACTGACTGAAATTGGAGGGAAAGTAGTAACACCAGATGTAGGTGATTGTGGCTTATAACATAGGCCACAGGTAGATGTTTTGAGATAGATGTGTGTATTTTGAATATTCCTGTGTGACTGAGGGCACCCAAGCACTATTGTCTTCCCTGGCCTATTGTTTCTTACTAATGAAATCTGACTTAGGCAAATACAGAATTCTCTGCTTTTGTTGTTCCTAATTTATCAACTGTGCTCACACTTTCAGAACAAGTTTATACCAAAATTGATTTGTCTCTTGAAAGAGATAATGGTGTTTGCCCAATGATTGGGTTAAAAACATGGGTATTATCTGTTTGGTTACTGCTTGTGTGGGGATGAGGAAAATAACAAAGTAGACGATAACTTCAAAGTTTCTAGTTTGAAGAAACTAAGTAAATATGACAATATTAATCTAAAGTAAATTGCCAAGATGGGCTGTACTAAACATGATCCGCTCTCTGGAACTGGGATGAGCTCACCTTTCCTTAGAGCACTGGCCAAATAAAGGAAAGATAAGAACAGGACTGAGACTCTGCTTGGATGGGCAGTCCACAGGATTTCCAAAGCTTTAATTGTGTTGAGTAAATTGAAGACAAGTTTCAACTTTTAAGTTAAAAAAAAGCCAAGACTGAAACAGGTAGTTTTACTGAAAACCATCATTTTTTTTCTTACTGATAATATTCTGTTCCTCTCATCCTGAGTCTTCCCTCCATTCTAAGTATTTCCTCCATTGTCTTCACCATCACTCCATTTTAACACATCACTCCTACGGCCACAGCGTGGATTTTGTCCCTCGGGACTTCACCATTTTTAACTCCAGTGACCACCATTCCTAATGACAGTTTCTACCAATCTCCCTTTCCCAAGCCTACTAATTTTCTAATGGACTTCATCAAGACTTTTAGTCTTTTTATCTGTCTTCTCATTTTCTCCCAGTATATTCAACCTCCTTCTGACCTCATGCAACCCCATGTATCATTCCTGGAACTGCATGATTATCCACCACTGCATGATTATCCACCACTTTTATCCACCTATTTTGTTGTCTTGTCCTGTAAATACTGTTCAAACTACCCTGTCCTATAGACTCCTCTGACTCCATAATCACACTGAGGTTTGAGTATTGTGTAGGATTTGTGGCATAATGATTGATTTCCACTGATCAGCTGTGCCCAGTAATATATATTCTACTTTATAATAAAAATTGAAGATTATAAGCTGCCTGTGTTTGAACTCTTCAGGATCCTTCCTCTTTATCCCTTAGTTTCTAAGTATACTTACAAATGAAAAATTTGGAAAACTGAGTTTTATTGCTTACTATTTCAGCAGCCTTCTTTTATGATTTAAAAGAAATTCTGGTGGATTCTGTTTTTTTAAGTGAAGTGAAAAATCCTTTTTTACAAGTGTTTTTGGCTTATATTAGAAATTTGAGGACCAATGAAGCATGAAGTGAGTCAAAAAAATTTTTAACACATTCTACTTGGAAAATCAGCTGCTTAGTGAGCTAGCTAACCATTCTATCAGAATCTAGTTTGGAAAATAGTATGCACAGAAAATGTCTATGAGGAAAAAGCCATTTCAGTTTCCCACCTATTTATCATTCTGTTTTGGGTCATTTTTTCCCTCTACTGCTAAGATTGAACCTAGGAATGCTTTACCACTGAGCTACATCCCATCCTTTTTTTTTTTTTTTTTTTTTTTTCTTTTTTAATTTTGAGACAGTGTCTCACTAAGTTTCTGAGGCTGACTTTGAACTTGCAATCCTCCTGCCTGCCTCAGCCTCTTTCGAATCAGTCTTTATATATAAAATGCCTGAGATTATCTTTACTACTAGGGAGTGCCTAAGGACTGTTTATTCTCAAGATGTCTCCATTTTTAATGTTACTACCCAAGGACACTAGACATCAAGACATGTGAACTCATATACAACAAAGTGGGAGAAATAATGGTATTTATATGTTAATTGCTTAGGCCCTACATTGAACTCTATTCCCTCTGGCCGCATACCAGGTGGGCAAAAGCTGGGAGTCTACTATTAAAAATATCAAATCAGATAGTTCCAGATGGGGTTTCCTCATCATTTAAAAGGCAAAATATGAGGTCACTTTTAATATCTTAAGTAGATAACGATCTTAGCATTTACTTTTGACATTAAATTTGAGGTGTTTATCTTTTACCTTATTAGACTACATATACTGCTAGCAGTTTTGAGGTTTTTCCTTAAAAAAAAACATTGGGGGCTGAGGTTGTGGCTCAGTGGTAGAGCACTTGCCTAGCATGTTTGAGGCTCTGGTTTCGATTCTCAGCACCACATACAAATAAATAAAAATAAACGTCCGTTGATACCCCCAAAAAAAGAAAGGTGGCTGGAACTGTGGCTCAGTGGTAATACACTTGCCTTGCATGTGTGAGGCACTGGGTTCGATTCTCAGCACTACGTATAAATAAGTAAAATAAAGATCTATCAACAATTAAGGGAAAAATATTTTTAAAAAGAAAAGAAAGAAAGAAACATTGGAGTTTAATACAGAGTAAACTGTTTTCCCCAAATTATCTCTCCTTCCAATGCTAATCTGAAAAGTTGACTCACTAATTGGATTTAAGTACCATAGGACTCTATCACATTATTTTAATCAATTCTTTGAAAAGATCAATTTTGTTGTAACTAAATGAATATAAAAATGAAGCAACTGAGGGGCTTGGGGTTGTGGCTCAGTGGTAGAGCACTCGCCTAGCACGTGCAAAGACGCTGAGTTTGATCCTCAGCACCACATAAAAATAAATAAAGATATTGTGTCCAGCTGCAACTAAAAAATATATTTTTTAAAAAAAATAAAGCAACTGAATGAGTTACATAAAGTTGTTGGCACATCTTGTTCCTTAGAATTTTAAGAACAAATACTTTATTGTATATCTGAAATGATTCAAAGGCTTTAAATGAAATTTGTCTGGAAACAGGAAGATACAATACCTATCCAAATCTGTATTTCTGGACTTTCCTCTAATGTTGACTTTAATAATCTGATTTAGTAGCTAATGCTGGAGTTGAGGCAAGGAATGATCCCCTTTTTTTTTTCTTTCTATTTATTGTTTTCATTCATTGTATCTCTAGCTAGACCTAGGCAGAATGTCTTTGACCACATTTCAGCTTTTTTCTGGAAGGAAACTAGTATGAAATTCAGTCCATAAGAGTAGATAAATTTAGCTTGAGTCAGCTTAAAGAAGACTGTTTGGTAATGGAAGGTCCAGGAGACCGTCAAGGGTCTTTTGCAAAGCCAAAAGGGATAAAGTAAGAGAATCAAGATGTTTGGAACATAATAAAAAGATAGCCAGGTGGGGCAGGACAGGTGACTTGGTAAAGCAGAACTACACTACCAATGAGGAGGAGAAAACTTTGCTCATATAGACATGTGAAACAGCAACAAAATTCTCACAAGGCCTGAATCATATACTCAGACATCAAGTTTACTTGTGTAAACAGATGAGGCAGCTAGTAAGTGGCAGTCACATTAAGACAGATTCAGTGCTAGTATTGGAAAAGGTTTTAAACAGTAAACTGAAACCTCTTTGTTCTTTCAGGTCTTAGAAGAGCCTTATCTTAGTTCACCAACTACTTTTGCCTTAATAAATTGAGCTGCTTCAAAACTCGAAATTTTAGTTAGCTATTATATCATAACTCTAGAACAGGAGAAAATGTAAGAAATATATTTACTCTTGTTTATTTATTTTTTATTTTTTGGTACCAAGGATTAAACCCAGAAGCACTTAGCCACTGAGCCACATCCTCAGCCCCTTTTACTTATTTTTTATTTTGTGACAGGGTCTCACTAAGTTGCTGAGGCTGGCTTTGAACTTGTGATTCTCCTGCCTTATCCTTCTGAGCTGCTGGAATTATAGGTGTGTGCCATCACACCCAGCTAATTTTTTTTTTTTTTTTTTTTGAGAGTTAATGACAGGCATAGAATCCTAGGCAGTATAGCAAAGTAAAATGAAAATTTTTCTTTCTTATTATTCTGAATCTGTTATCCTCATTTTGATCTCTTCCCTAAGCAAATGTTCATGAACTGGATTGGGGTGGTGGTGTATGTAAAATAAGCACTGTTGGGTTTCTGAAATGTTTGATAGCACCACAACTTTACTAAAGACCCAGTTCTTCATCAGAATGAATAGAACTTTTCCATGAACATTAGATCTTATCGTTTTCAACAACTGTATTGTGGTACATTCTACTGGTATAAGAATATGCACAAATAAGGGCTGGGGTTGTGGCTCAGTAATAGAGTGTTTGCCTAGCATGCTTGAGGCACTGAGTTCGATCCTCAGTACCACATAAATGTAAAATAAACATATTGTGTCCACTTAAAACTAAAAAATAAATATTTTAAATAAATTAATTAATTAAATAAAGGCATTGTGTCCACCTACAACTAAAAAAAAATTTCTTTTAAATATACACAATAGTAAAACTAGTACATTTTGTATGGGAATCACTATTTCCTCCTTGGTTATGTAGTAGAGATTTTTAAAATACATCAAGTGTTTTAATAACTTCATAAAGGTTTTATTTCAAAATTTGAGTGTCTCATTCAAGATTAAAGTTTCTTAAAGAATAAACTACCTAGGAGTACATTTATTTTATGGTCATCATATATTAAGGTTTATTCATAAAGACATTCTTTTAGTAGGAATACACAATCCAGTAGGCTGTCTGTCATAAATCCAGTGGCAAAGTTTACTCAGAAACTATAGGCAATGAAGATTTAATTTCAAAGCATCACCCTAATGTCCTCTTGAAATCTTTTCAGTTGACCTTCTTCTATTATTTAATACCATTACATACCAGTAATTGCATTTATTGAAGCCAGTGTTTCTCATTATAGGAAATGCTGATCATACTGAATCTCAAGTATGGGGAGCAAAATGTTCTTTAATAAATAATTGAAAACCTTTTGCTACTTTTCACAATTTACTTGGCCCTATTGCCTTTTATGCCCAGAGTATCTTATAAATGATAACTAAACTATGGCATCTAAAAAATAATCTCTTAATGTCACAAAGTGTGCAACATAATAGCTTATTTTAAGTAGGTTAAATAGACTGGTTTTATCTCAAGTGGCTACTGTTTTAAAGAGAGCTTAACATGTTCAACTTTATTCCTTAAACACCAAATGAATCCTGACACCTCTAATGAGTTGATTAAAGTTGAGAATTTTATCTCTTGACAGCATCAACAAGGAAAGCATCGTAGATGTAGAAGGCGTTGTGAGAAAAGTGAATCAGAAAGTTGGAAGCTGTACACAGCAGGATGTTGAGTTACATGTTCAGAAGGTAACCCTTTTCAAAATACGAAATTGTGAGGGCTGGGGAGCACTTTCTAGCATGTCTGAGACCCTCGGTTTGATCCCCAGCACCTAAACAAACACACACACACACACACACACACAAAATATGTAAAAATATTTATGTATATAAATGGTATCTAGAAATAAATTACAGCTTTTCATGTCACATCTACATTTTTTTAAAGCTATTTTTTTAAAATTTATGTTTTAGAAGTAGCTGGACATAATACCTTTATTTTGTTTATTTATTTTTTATGTGGTGCTGAGGATCAAACCCAGGACCTCGCACATGCTAGACGAGAGCTCTACCACTGAGCCACTATCCCAGCCCCAACATCTACATTTTTTTTAATAGTTTTTTTAGTTACAGATGGACACAATGTCTTTATCTATTTTTATGTGGTGCTGGGGATCAAACCCAGTGCTTCACACGGCCAAGGCAGGTGCTCTACCACTGAGCTACAGCCTCAACAGTTTGTGTTATATAACAGATTATCTCAGGTTTGTTTGTTTTGTTTTTTAATTACCTCAGGATTTAATGACTTAGAACAACAAACATTTGCTCATGATTCTGTGAGCAAATTAGGATAGGCCGGTCTGGAATGGGTCACCTGCTCCACATGGCATTGACTGGTTCACTGATGTATCTGGAGCATCGCTTCTTATGGCCTCTCCTAATCAAGGATCACCTAGATGTGTTGATATGGTACTAGGGTAGTTCCCAGAGGCAAGTAAGGAGAGCCCCTCGCACAAGCACTTTTTTCAAAATTTCAGCTTGTGTCATGTTTATTAAATATCTTTTGTTCAAAGTCATTAGTCAAAACTCAATTCTAAGCAGTAGTGAAATAGATTTCCAATTTTTGGAGGAGGAGCAGCAAGAACATACATACAGGAACAAGAGGAATTATTGCAGCCATTTTTGTACTTAGTCACATAGGAAAAATATAAAACACATCTTAAAAATTTGTTTACAATTATGAATCGGTCTTACTATGAATTTTCTTCTGATGATGCTTTTAAAGTTTGATTAATTATGCCAATCTTTAATCATTTTGTTTCATTGAATTAATATTTTCACAACATAGAAAAGTCAAAAGAGATGACCCCACATTGGTCTCACGTTACAAATAGTAAATTTTTTTTTTTTTTTTTTTTTTTTTTTTTGTGATGCTAGGGATTGAACCCAGGGCCTTGTGCATGGGAAGCAAGCACTCTACCAACTGAGCTATATCCCCAGCCCATTACCTTTTTCTTTCTTTTTTTTTTTTTTTTTTAACATAACTTTATCCTTCATCTATTTTCTTCTCAAGCATAGAAACTGAGAATGCTCATTTTCATTGACTTGGTAACCAGCTACTTAGGAGGATCACAATTTTGAGGCCAGCCTGGGCAATCTAGCAAGATTCTGACTCAGAATTTTTTAAAAGAGGATTGGGAGTGGGGGTGTAACTCCATGGTGGGGCACTTGCCTAACATGCAAAGCCCTGAGTTCAGCCCCTATTTCTACAAAAAAAAAAAAAGTAAATTCACACACATTTAGTACTATTGAAATAACCTTTCAATTTTGAACCTATATCTCTGCAATTGAGGCCTAGATTATGTCTACAATATGCATCATTAAATATCTCTTTAAGAAGGTATCTTCAGGGTTAGGGTTGTGGCTCAGCGGTAGAGTGCTTGCCTAACACATGCAAGGCCCTGGGTTCAATTATCAACACCACATAAAAATAAATAAATAAACATATTGTGTATTGTGTCCAACTACAACTAAAAAAATAATTTTTTTTTAAAGAAGGTGTCTTCAAAACAAGATGGTTTCTTTCACCCTCACCTTATCTCTGTATGTGTATATTTATATGTTCATGAGTATATATTTAAAAAATGAGGCAGACTGATTCAGAAAGACTAATAACACATACATACTCACTAATTTGAGAGTAAGATTGTACTTAACAGAAATAGATTATCATGGAATTCTCTTGAGACATAGAAAATCTTGTATTTTTACTGACCTAACTTGATAGAATTCTATGTGTCTTATTTTGATTCAATCCCATCAGGCAGTCTGTAACCTAGTAAAGAAGTCCGTTGATGCTGACTTCTAAGAAAGATAGCTCTTGTCTTCTAACTAAATCTTTTTCAATTCTTTACTGAAGCTTTTAGTGACTAGAGCAAACAAATGTATTTTTAAGAAATTCTTAACTGAACTAGGCATATAGGTCATTGATAGAGCTCATGTCATACACAGGGCCCTGGGTTCAATCTGTAGCACCAGGAATAAAAGAAGATATTCTTAAAATGTAGCAGGCAACTTAAATAAGGGTTAATAATAAATATAAAGCCTAAAGAACTTAGACAAGTTTTGCCTTAATAAAAATAGTTATAAAGTATTTCACAAAGCATAGTTTTACAGACTAAGTAGAATTTTATCATAAGCAATAACTTTTCCTAATCATGTATATATTTATTCAACCAGCATTCACTGATAATATATACTTTGTACCAAGTATTATGTGAAGGTCTGTAGCTCAAAATACTCAAAAACCTAATAAAGATGATGATGGATTTCTACTAATTATAAAAGTAAAAGAAGGAGCTCTTTAGGTCTACTTTGTATTGGAAATCAAATTTGTTATCAAAGGAAACCCTAAAACTTGGGTATAGGAAATAGTGACAAATAACTCTGCTTTACTGTGAGGAAGACTGAAGTGTCCTTTTGACACTTTTTTTTCTTGAAGTGTCTGAGCTAAATGCTAAATGTGATCTGCCAACTGGAAGAATATAATTCGCTTTCCTGAATTAACTAAATAAAGGCATTTCCCTTTGTGCTTCAGCAAGTTTTCCAGCCACAGTTGGGAATATAATATAGTAATTTTTAAGAGTATTCGTAAAATCTTAACCCAGTCTTTATGATCTAATTGTTTTTTACCACTGAAATGTGAAATTAGTGAGTGGATATTGAAGAATTCTAACAGTGTAAAGGAACATTCTGTATGGCAGCTTCCAACCAGAAAGCATCAGGAAATTACATGTTAATATTTGATGAGAGGAGGCAATTAAGGGATTCTTGGAAAAAAAGAAAAGAAAGGAGAGGTGTAAGCAGAGCTAGACTGAATCAGATCCTAGTAATATCAATGGTCAAATGCTGTTAATAGTAGTAGCAATTCTTATATTAATGGATTGATTCTTACATAAACCTCATTTTAATTAAAGCTCTGAGATTAAATGATTTCCCTAACAACAGCTTTTGTATGACAAATCTAGGCCTTAGTTATTTATTACATTGGTGTTTACCCTAGGGATAACAAAATATTTGTTACACCTTTTCCTATCTGATTATTTTAACAACCCATTGAAGTATGCAAAAATACCTCCATTTTATAGAGCAAAATATATATATACATACATACATATATATATAAAATCTTCTTTGAGTTTAGCAAGCATTTTCCGTTAAGGATGTATGCAAACATTGCTTCATGTTTAAAGCAAATGCAGATTTTTTTTTTTTTTTTTTTTTTTTCGATTTAAGCAAAAGATACCAGGTTTTGTGTGCCTTTGCTATTTTTGGCCATTTCTCACTTTCAGATTTATGTGATCAGTTTGGCTGAACCCCGCCTGCCCCTGCAGCTGGATGATGCCATTCGGCCTGAGGTGGAAGGAGAAGAGGTATTTTATATTTATGAAATACACTTCCTCTGTATATTTAGTTTGTAAAACATTGAAAACCTGATGTCCTAGTTTTGTACTGAGTACCTGTAAATTGATTTGGGCTCACTTTTCATTTAAATTTACGGGGTCTGGGAATGTGCTTGCTTACTATGCACAAGGACCTGGGTCTAATCCCTAGCACCATAAGAATATATAGGTATATAAATAAATTTTACAGTTCTAACATTTTTATCTCAAAATCCCTTTTACACTTTTTTGTTTGTTTTCTTTGAGGTGCCAGGGATTGAGCCCAAGCCTTACACATGCTAGGGCTAGTCCTTTGGGCTGGGTATATAGCTCAGTGGTAAAGTACTAGCCTAGCATGCACAAGATGTACAAGGCCCTGGCCTCCTGGCCTAATTCCCAGTACCACCAAAGAAAAGAGAAAAAAAATTGAAAATTCCTACCCACTCCCAACTTTTATTTTTTGGGTTTACCTATTAATATTTACAGTAGTAGAAGTTAAGACAAATTTGAAAGAATTAATTTGTTTAAAACAATACGAATGTATTTTAAACTTGTGTATGTTTCATATGAATAATAAAATTAGCAGTAAAAAGCATTTTATAGTTTCCAAAACAAAAAGTAATTTAGTGTCAAGTGACATTGTAAAAAATAATAATAAAAATAATTTTTAAAACAGTGATATTGTGTTATGTATGCATAAATCTTTAATGTCTTTTTTTTCCATTTTAAAATGTTGTCTTTTTATTATTGAGTTTTTTTATTTAGTACAGATACAAGTGTTTTATTAAATACATGTTTCACAGATCTTTTTTCCCATTCAGTGGGTTGTCTTCTCACTTTTCTCACCCTTTGGTACCAGGAATTTAACCCAGGGGCACTTAACCACTGAGCCACATCCCAGCCCTTTTTATATTTTTTATTTTAAGGCAAGGTCTCACTAAGTTGCCTAGGGGCTTGATCTGTTGCTGAGGCTGGTTTTAAACTTGTGTTCCTCCTGCCTCAGCCTCCTGAGCCACTGGGATTACAAACAGGCCACCGTGCTTGGCTTCACTTTCTTGATGGTATTATATGCCGCACAAAAGTTTTTCTTTTTTTATTTTTTTTTTTTAATGTCTGTCTTAATATACAACTAGATTCTCATTGCTTCTGAATTTACTCTGCTTTACCTTCATATAATCTTTGGAAAGCTCTTTGGTACACTCATTATGAGTGAGAGTGAAAAAGTATTATTATGCAAAAAAATGGGTTTGACTTCATGAACTCCCTGAAAGAATCTCAAGAACCTTTAGTAGTTCCCAGACCACACTTTTGAGGACTACTATTTTTAACTTTTATCTGTTCCATCAATGTAGGCCTAACAGCTTAAATCCAGGAATCAATAAAGTTGCAGGTGGTTAATTCTTCTAATGTTCCAATAATGAGACAGAGTTGGGGGGTGGAAAAAGGAAAGAAAGCCTCAGCATCTGTTCATGCACATTTCTTTCTCTTTAACACTAACTTCTCTGATCCTGCCTCTTATTTCTACCATGACTTTAGATCCCTGTTTTTTGTACATAATATTATTAATACACAGCCATTCTTACTTAAAAGTGAGCAGCTTTTGAAAGGTTTTTGTGTTCTTCAAAATTTACAGTCTGTTTTTTGGTGTTGTAGGTTTTTTTGTTTTCTGTTTTTGATTTTGTTTTTGTTTTTTAGGAAGGAAGAGCTACTGTTAACCAAGATACAAGATTAGACAACAGAGTCATTGATCTCCGGGTATGCCTCATTTATTTATTAAGGTGATATGATTATGTCAAAATTGAGATGGGCAGGAATACCATAACTATTTTAAGTTTATAAAGCTAATTGGCATTTGCCTATGTATAATAATTCAGGAAACAGTTACCTTTCAGATTGACCCTTCCTCTAACAGGAACTGCTGGCAACAAGAACAGTCAAGTATTGATTCACAAGATGTTGACTCACTTTGTTTTAAAATGATAGTGTTCATAAATCCAATAAATAGAGTCAGTTCCAGGTGATAACTGTTTTGAAAAGTTTAGTCAACAAGAAAATATAACTGCTAATATTACTACAAAATTGTGAAAGAGGTTATATGCACATTTTTAGAACAAAAAAGTGCAGATGAGTAATTAATGCTTCAATCTTGTGAATTTGATCTGGACACAATGAATAATACAGAAGTATTTGGCCCTAGTGGTTTATACAGCAGTTTCGTGGGTCTTTTGTTTCCCTTTTGGTTTGGTTGCAAGTGAAAGATTTCAGGGGTTTCATCATTATAGTAAAACCAGTGTCATCTTTCTTTTTTAATGTTTCACTACATCTTCCTCCTTAAATATTCTACCTAATGTCAGATTCTTTGTCACCTTAAGAGTTATTTCCAACTCTTCTGCAATCATGCCAATTTAATTTGCACTTATAATACATTCAGTGTTGTTCCTAATTATTTGCTTTTTGTTTGCTTTTACCGTTTCCATTTTGATTTATATAGAAAAATCCAGCAGTAATCAAAAGTCCTCTTTTTATTTATTTATTTATTTTTGTAGGGGCACTCCACCATTGAGCTACATCCTCAGTTTCTTTGCTTTTTTGTTTTGTTGTTGTTGTTATTTTGAGGCAGGGTTTAAGTCCCTGAGGCTGGCCTCCAGCTTGTAATCCTCCTGCCCTAGCCTCCAAAGTCAGTAGAACATGCACAACCCCCACCCAACCCACCCTTTGCTAGACCTCTTGATATTGCCTAGAAATCTCAGGTTTTTGCATATTTGTCCCTGCTATTTGTTCACACAGTTTTGATTACTTTGTGCCTCTGGAATTTGGCCCAAAGATTTTATTATTTTTGTTTTGTTTTGTTTTAATTCATTGCCACCATTGAAGCAAAGGAATTTTGTCAGGTGCAGTGGCACATGCACCTGTAGTCAGTTCAGTCACTTGTGAGGACAAAAACAGGAGACTCACTTGAGCACAGAAGTTTGGAATTACCCAGTACCAAAAAGAAAAGAAAGAATAGAGGAGAGACAGTAGTTTTGTATTAAAATTCAAGTGACTTTTCTTAAAAGGTTGGAGAAGAATCTGGCAATACTGGGTCCACATGAGCTTGCATACTATGGGGCATGCTTTGTCCTGTACCACTAAGGATCTTTCTGTTATTTAATTCATGTTATTTGGTCCTCAGAAGCATTCACATTTATTTTTTTAATATTTTTAAAATTGTAGATAGACACAATACCTTTATTTTATTTTATTTATTTTTATGTGGTGTTAAGGATCAAACCCATTTCTTCACACATGCTAGGCAAGTGCTCTACCACTGAGCCATACCCCTAGCCCCAGCATTCTCATTTTTAACCTGTACTTTGACATTTAGGGAGGCATGTGCATTAATAACTTCAAATCTTTAAGCACCTTAGTTTACAAAAGCAGCTGTTTTATTCTTAACTTAGCAAAGGCAGGGGTCAGAAGGCGGGGGTTGTAGCTCAGAGTATTTGCCTAGCATGTGTGAGTCACTGGATTCAATCCTCAATACAATAAATGAATGAATGAATGAATCAATCAATCAATCAATCAATCAGTTGTGTCTATCTACAACTTAAAAAAAAAAAAAAGTCAAGGGTTGGAGAAGCTGCAAGTCAAAGGCAAAATTAACATTCTCCAATAATATAAAACATTCCAGGATATATCTTCATGTTCATTCTACTGTAGCCTAATGTTTCTGTTAGATAATGAATTGTTTTCTCTAGAAACTTTCTAGGCAGGCAGTCTGAATAAAACATATTTCGTCTCCTGGCCCCATACATCTAAATAAAATACAAAATAGGGCTGGGGATGTGGCTCAGTGGCAGAGTGCCCCTGAGTTCCATCCCAAGTACCCCAAAAATGGGGAGGGGGTTTATTAGGTTGACTTACTTGACCAGAAGCTAGATAGTCCAACAATGGCCGACTACAGGCTGGAAAACTGGGAGAACCAGTACCTGAAGGCTGAAGCCCCAGAGCAAAAGGTATCAATGGTGCTACCCTAGTCAGAACTAAGGCTTCTGAAAATTCCTTGGTGGATCACTGGCAGAGTCCACTTTGGAAGAGTGAAAAAGTGAAAATCCAATATCCTCAGAGATTGTAGCAGCAATAAAGAACCCGTTCAATAAGAATAGAGCTTTCATGTGCTGTTGCTTCCTTGTTCTTCCAACTTTTATTCCATCCACACATAGGGAGGGTCTCCACTTGAGTTGGCTATTCCCACATGCCAGTCATTCCTTGGCAAACCCAGAAGTCTCTTAATCATGGGTATCTCTTAATCCAATCAAGTTGACAGTTCAAATTGACCATTACAAATTAACCATACCTAGCCAATTGAAATAAGGTTTAGTTATACTTTCAAATTACACAGTATACTTTACATTAACTTATGTGCCATAATATTTTAGTTGCATTTTATTTGAAATAGGTTTACATGAATACTTTATTAAATATATATTTCTTTTGTTACTCTAAACTTACTGAAGATCATTTTTAATTTTAACCCTAAACCATAAATTTTTTATATAGATGGAAAAGGCAATTATAGTAATCAACATGTAATAAGGTAACAGTTTTTCTTTTTTAAATTATTTTTCTTTTTTAAATTTTTTCTTCATGCTGTTTAATTATATTCTACCCAGAACAACCTGATTTGGCTGAAAGGGGAGAAATTTCCTTTACCATTTTTTAAATTTTAAATTCTCTGAGTTGTCCTCTTATGATAATGATTTTTGAAGGAGGAACAAATATTGAAAGATGAACCAGTAGTGGATACAAAATGATTTGTATCTACTTTGATTTCATCCACTGTGAACAATTTCTCTAGCAGATTAACTGTACAATCCAGGCTTTTGGACAGTGTTTGCCTCTGGACAAATTGCCTTAGAGTGATCTCCTAATACTAAATTTTATTTTTTAGTTTGGGGGCAGGGAGTTTTGTTCGGTTTGGGATTTGTCTCTTCTTTTGATACTAGGGACTGAACCCAGGGGCACTATACCATGAATCTACATCCACAGCCCTTTTTATTTTTCATTTTGAGACAGGGAATTGCTAAATTGCCCAGGCTGGTCTCAAACTTGTGATCCTCCTGCCTCAATCTCCTGAGTACCTGGGATTGCAGATGTGTACCAACATACCCAGCTTCTTGGTAGTAATTCCTGTTAATATGGTAAATAATTTAAAAAGTTCAGGATTTATTTTGGGATACTTTATTTTTCTTGTTTTTTTTCCCCACCCTCATTCTCAATTTAAACTATTAAAAATAGTAAATATTTTCCAGTATGTAAGGGTTAGTAGAAATTAGAACATAGTAGACAAATTAAAATCAGACACAGTGGCACATGCCTATAATTTAGCAACTCTTGAGACAAAGACAGGAGGATAACAAATTCAAGGACAGCCTGGTCAATTTAGCAAGACCTTGTCTCAAAAAATAAAAAGTGGCTCAGTGGTAGGGCATTCCTGAATTTAGTCCCCAGTACCAAAAAAAATAAATAAAGAAAGAAACAAACAAACAAATTAGGACATTGGAATTATTATCTAAATAACTGTTCACTGTCTATTCTAAGTACCCATCTTTCTGATGGTTAGCAAGTGTCTTGAAGAATCTAATGAGGAAAAACACTATATATATATGAATAAATGAGACATAATTCCAGTTTCCTGGATCTGTGTTCTGCACTAACATTCTTGTTTATGTAATCAGGACGTCAAGAATGGTAGCCCTGGTTTCAATCCCCAGTACCAAAAAAAAAAAAATACATTCAACTACATTACCACTAAGAACAGGATTAAGTTTAAATCCCAAATCACAGAAAATGGCCAGATAAATTCAGATACATAAAGTTAAATAACACTGAAAATATACTATCAAATGTACTTCAAAAAGGTTGAAATAATTAATACTTCAACTAGCATTGTAGTACCCAGTTTCCCTAGTCTTCAGCACTATATATTCATTCTTTTTTTTAAGTTGTAGTTGGACACAGTACCTTTATTTCACTTATTTATTTTTATATGGTGCTGAGGATCGAAACCCAGGATCTCATACGTGCGAGGCAAGCACTCTACTGCTGAGCCACAACCCCAGCCCCTACATTTATTCTTTTTTGAGATATTCTACTCCTGGGAATTCGAAAAGGAAATCAATAATCAGAAACATATGTGAAATTAATAATTAAGGATACCTACTTCAAAGTAGCCTATAATTTTGAAATGTTAAATAAGATTTTAATCTTCACACAGGACATGAAGACTGTAGGTTACTATATTTTTGAAAGCAAAAGATTTTGTAATTTGTTGTGATTGAATGAACCCTGTTTCCCTAAACCACATATTGTAAAAGAAAAGCCACAAGTCTTTCTCTAGTTTAAGTGTAGACATCTTACAAATGAGTAAGTAAATAGTCCAAAAAATTATATGAGTCTTTTATATGTTTTCAGTTGTTTTGTGGGAAATTATTGATTTGTATCTTTGACTTTGAATTATAGAATACTATTACTTAAGTATGTCCTGGTTTACATGAATTTTTTCACTCCACCTACAGAAAGTCGAGGTTATTAAGTAGCATTTTTTGTGGTGAAGGAAATGTAGATTGGCCATCTCATCATTAACAGCGTTTTCAAAGGGTGCTACTGTCTACATTCAGAATGAATGCTGTATGCACTGATTCAAGAGTAAAGTCCTTTGACATGGGGTAAATAATTGAAATTCCTGAATACCATCTCAGCTTTCCACAGCTATCAATGTTTTAAGGTCAGGTGTTTTTTGCTAAATATCTATCTAGTCACAGAATAACTTCTTGATGCCTTTTTCCCCTCCTTCTAATGTATTAGGCAAGACTTTCAGATAAGAAACCTTCTTTTGACCAAATGATCAAAAGTTAGTATAGAACAGAGACAATTACTTCTAGAGCTTTCTGGCAACTATTAGATTTGGTTGAGGCTGAAAGTAAATTGGGGGACCAAAGAAACTGAGAAAGAAAGTAGGGGAAGGGAGAAAAAATACAAAAGGTGCCTGGTGGACAGTGCTTTAGATGCCATTTGAGAAGTAAGTGTCATAGGATATCTACCCCTTTTATTTTTTCTTAATTTCTTAATTTAATTGAAACAAACACATGATTGTCTGCAATTCAAGTATTATTGATAATAATTAAAAGTATATGGTTGCTTTATTCATTTATTATTCAGTGCTAAAATCTTCCCTTAGAGGATTTGTATGCTGCACAAACATCGGTAAGCTCACTTAATGGGTTGCCTTTAGAAAAAAAAAAGAATAGAATTTATAAGTAAGGTATTTCATTAGTTAAGAAATATTTTTCTTTTATGGAATTCTTACAAGTAAAGCATCTGCTCATAGCATTTCTATGATCATATATAGTCATTACATTCCAGCGTCCTTATCACCTTCTGTGTTGTTACATTTGTGTGCTTTTAGGTTTCTAGCAGTGCTGAGCACATATGGTGAATGAAATTGATTTTATTACATTTTTTGTTGTCTTATAGACATCAACTAGTCAGGCAATCTTCCGTCTCCAGTCTGGCATCTGCCATCTTTTCCGAGAAACTTTAATTAACAAAGGTTTTGTGGAAATCCAGACTCCTAAAATTATTTCAGGTAAGCTTCAAAATATTTATATTAATTTTTACTTTAATACTGGAGAATCACAACTGTCCCTTAAGATTTATTATCAAGAAGCTTTTTTTCCCCAAAGCTTATGCTATATATTAGCAGACATTTATCACCACTATCAGTAATTTTACATCCCTCATTCCATTTTTGTGATGATGATTTTAAAATGAGACAGTAACACAAAAAGCACAATTCCTGTTTCTAAAATTAAACCAGGAGCTATTCATTGTTTAAGTATCTTTTGAAATTGGTATAATAATTTTGTTTTGTACAAACTGTATTGTAAAATCTCTGAATATCCATTAATGGGAAAATTACATTAATTCTTATTCTTTTTGTTTAATATTTATTTTTCGGTTTAGGTGGACACGATATCTTTATTTTACATTTATGTGGTGCTGAGGATTGAACCCAGGGCCTTGCACGTTCTAGGCAAGCAATCTACCACAGAGCCACAACCCCAGCCCTAATTCTTATTCTTACATGAAAACCTTGTCTTAATTATTTTGCCTTTTTGAGAATTGCTAAAAAAGAGTGTTATGAATGTTATTTAGTTAAAATTTTAAAATGAAGTTTTGATTTTTATGTTGTGTTTTGGGCTTGCAGGGGGTACTTTACCATTGAGCTACATGCCCAATCATTTTATTTTTCCATTTGAGACAGGGTTTCACTTAGTTGCTGAGGTTAGCTTTGTACTTAGAATCCTCCTGCTTCAGCCACCCAATTTACTGGAATTACCAGTGTATGTCAGTGCCTGGCCTTGCATTCTTGATAATTAGAAAATGGTTATCTTTTTCCTTTCTGTGTTTTGTTTTTACAGTTACAAAGGAGCTTTAATAGATTTGAAATTGGTACAGAAAAGAGGCATTTGTAGCCAAAGAAGTCAATGTGGTTTAAATATAAACTATGTAGAATCACATATATATAAGAATACTATATAGACTGTGATTTATCTGTAGCTCTTGATTTTCCAGTTTTTCTTTTTTGAACTACATTATTCAAATTTAAAGGATAAATTGTTTTTACTAAAGGATTACATTGATAAACTTATAACTGATTATAATATATAAATGTTTACATTTCAGCTGCCAGTGAAGGAGGAGCCAATGTATTTACTGTATCATATTTTAAAAATAATGCATACCTAGCTCAGTCTCCACAGCTGTATAAGCAAATGTGCATTTGTGCTGATTTTGAGAAGGTGTTCTGTATTGGACCAGGTAAGATTTTTGTCAGTTATGATTTTTTTTTCCAAGTTCATTAATGATATAATAATAATAGTGTTAGAAACACATTTTGTGTGTGTGTTTGATGTACAGGCGCTTTTAAAAATTTAAATTTATTTTATCTGCTCACTATTAGACTTTGAGGTAGAAATCAGAATGTGTTTGAGTAGACATTTTAGGGGGGAAACTAGACTATTTAGAATACATATATACTCACTAGTTCATTAAACATTTGAACATCATTCATGTCAATAGGATCATAAGCATTATATATTCTTACTAAAGAATGCTGAAGAAATTTTTATTATCAGAATATTTCATTTTACAGATGCATGCTTTGAAAATATTCAGTCTGAAATATACCTAAGTATATTAATTATTTTACCTACATGCAACTAAAGCAAATCATAATTCACGTTTGAACTATTCTTTCAAGCCCCCCCAGTACTAAAACCCAGCTAGGTGCAATCTGTCAGATATTATAGTTTGTTGTCTTTAATAACCTCTTCTTTTATAAGTTTCCAGTGTTGTTCTTTTTATTCCAGATGGGTATGGTGGTACACGTCTATAATCGCAACAATTTAGCAAGATGTAAGCAATTTAGCAAGACCCTGTCTCAATATTTTTAAAAATAAATAGAAGGGCTGGGCATACAGCTCAGTGGTAAAGTACCCCTAGGTTTGTCCCCAGTGCCCCTAAAAAACAAAAATTATTTTATTCCAGAGCCATTCTGTTTATTATTATTTATATGCTTAATTTTGGTGTTATGCTGAAGTCTGTTAGAAATTACTGAGAAATGTCTATATCTAATATCATTTTTAAAATACTTTTGCTATAAGTACAGGCATGTAATCATATGGCATATTTTTATGAAGCTAATTATAAGAAAAACATCAGCTTTCCTTCATTCTTTTAAAACTTAACAAGTTATATATAATTTTTGATAGCTTAATAAAAATTAGGTGCTTGATAATAGAGAAACTGGCAAGATCATTAAGTGTCTTTAATTTTCTGAATTTATTAACCAGTTATTTGTTTTAACACATGCTGCATATATAGTCTTATGTTAGGTACTGTGTACATAAAAGAAGAATCAACCAGCATTTCTCAAATGTTAATGCATATGAATCACCTGGAGATGTTGTTAAAATGCAGATTCTAGTCAGTTAGATCTGGCATAAGACCTGATATTCTGCAGTTCTTAAAAGCACATAGGTACTAGATGCTTGATGCTGCCGATTTGCAATCATGCTCTGAATGACAAGGGAATAAACATTGTACCTGCTTCCAAGACTTAATAAGATGTGCATACAGGGCTGGGGTTGTGGCTCAGTGGTAGAGCGCTTTCCTAGCACGCATGAGGCACTGGGTTCGATCCTTAGCACCACATACAAATAAAATAAAGGTAGTATGTTCACCCACAACTAAAAAAATATTTAAAAAAAAAAAAAAAAGGATGTGCAGTCACAGGGAATAATCAAATGATTTTTAAAATGAATAATCAGACTCTGCTGTACTGTCAGCAGATTGGTGTTAATTGTGTACCAAGGAAAAACTAAGGGAAAAGGTTGGAATTTGCTAGTCACCATAAAAGAAAATTCACACCGAAATGGGCTTTAAGGACAAACTAGGATATATAAACAACAGAGATGACATTTTAGAGGAAACAGGGTAAGTAAAGAGCATGGAGAAAACAAAAGAATAGTTAATATTAAGAAGAAATGGGGGCTGGGGATGTGGCTCAGTGGTAGAGCACTTGCCTCGCACATGTGAAGCACTGGGCTCGATCCTCAGCACCACATGAAAATAAGTAAATAAAATAAAGGTACTTTAAAAAAGAAGAAGAAATGGAATATACAAGGTAAGATTAAGTTGTGAAAGAATAAAGGTTTTAGACTTTTGTCATTTTATGTCTTATTACATTAGTCCTTTGGGAACCACTGCAAAGTACTGAGCAAGGATGTGTTTATAGGAATATTAATCTGGCAGCGATGTGAAAGAAGAGCTAAGCTAGACTTAGAAAGCCTGGGAAGGAAGAAAATGCAGTGAGGCTAGTGAGCACTGAACTGAAGTAATAACTAGAATATGTATAATGTTACCTCATTTGTACAGGTTTCATTTTGCCTGAGTCATGTTTTAATAAAATTGAGAAGCACTTACTGTATTGGTCATAATTGAATCTGTTTGTTATTATTGAGAAGGCACCTTAGGATCTTGCGTTCCCTTGGGGTTCTCAATGAGCCTGATTTATTAATTCACATTTGGTATAGCTTTTACTATAGGACCGTAGGAGTTTGTAATGAACTTGGTATCCAAGAGAATGCTGAAACAGATGATTTATCAAATTTCATTCCAGCCCTGTATGATATGAAAATAGTATAGCTCGAGCACTACTGAATGAAGTTTTATATTTAAATCCAATTTATCTAAAACTTAAAATACTATTTGCTGTTCATTACTTTTCTTAATTCAGTTTTCAGAGCTGAAGACTCCAATACCCACAGACATCTGACTGAATTTGTTGGTCTGGACATTGAAATGGCTTTTAATTATCATTATCATGAAGTTTTAGAAGAAATTGCTGACACCTTGGTACAAATATTCAAAGGACTTCAAGAAAGGTAAAAAATATTTTATATCCTTAACTGGCCTTAATTTCAAATCAATATGGGTTCTTCTTTAAAAAATAATATCAATTCTTGGGCTAGGGATGTGACTTAGTGGTAGAACACTTGCCTGGCATATATGAGACCCTGGGTTCAATCTCAGCACTATGGAAATGATAACAATGATAATAATAATTCTTGAAAATATGTAGACTAAATTTCCCTTAATCTATTAAATATAGTTATATGCTACATGAAGATGGTTTAATCAACAAAGGACTACATATATCACAGTGGTCCCATAAGATTATATCACCTAATGACATCATAATCATCTTTGTATAAGTACACTTTGAGATGTTCACAGTGACAGAAGCACAGGAAGTGGCCCTGTCCTTAACTAGTGACAGAAATTAGAAGAATGCACACTCAGTATCTATGGATCCAAGTCAGTTGGGACCTCAACTAGTTAACATCTTTTTAGTGGTGAAGTTTACCAGATTGTGAACAATTTGGCTGAATTTTTTTGTTGTTGTTTGATTTTTACTAACATCCTGAATGTCTGAAGAAATTAGAGTGTCTATTACCTTTAGAGCAGTTTATTATTTGAGAAGTTGAATGGAATAACTTGACACTGAGCGTGGTGGTGCATGCCCATACTCCCAGTGACTAAGGGGGCTGAGCAGGAGAATCGCAAGTTCGTGGAATAAAAAATGAAAAGGACTGAGAGTACAGTTCAGTGTTAAAGCATTTCTGGGTTCACTCCCCACTACCACCCAAAAAAATTTGTATTGAGCTACATCTAGGTAGCCCAAGTTCAAATCCCACCTTTGCTACTTTTCTATGTAGGCCTTGTACATCTCTGTGCCTCAGTTTCCTCAGCTATTAGATCAAAATAATATTACATCAGACCTTAAGTTGCAGTTGCATATGCCTGTCTTAATGTAAATTAAGCCTATATCAAGTCACTTTAAATTTTGTGCTCAGTAAAGACTAGAAAAGGGCTGAGGTTGTGGCTTGATGGTACAGTGCTTGCCTAGCATGTGTGAGGCATGGGGTTCAATTCTCAGCACTGCATATAAATAAATAAAATGAAGGTCCATCAAAACCTAAAAACTAAAAAAGAAAAAAATAATAAAATTTTTTTTAAAAAAATTAGAAACTAGTAGACTGAAGGAAGTTTTTACCCGATTAGGTCTGGGTGAATTGGCATTTATAGAAAAATAGGTGTGTTCTAGATGTTCTCAAAATTTAATTTTATAAAATGTCCACTTTAGGTATACATGCTAAACTGACAAATAAGATCATTGAAAGACCATTGAAATTTGTTTACTTGTGATGATGTTTAACATGGAGAAAACAGGAAAAGAAAATCAGAAACAAGTTGATCAAGAGAATCTCTTTTGGGGATTGGGAATATGATGATGTTTAAAATGGAGAAAACAGGAAAAAAAAATCAGAACAAGTTGGTCAAGAGAATTTCTTTTGGGGGTTTGGGAATATCTATCACTTGCCAGACCCTGCCCCAAAGAGAAAAGAAACCAAGAAAGTCTCTTTTTCCTTTCTCCATCCTGGTGACTATACTTCAATTATTAGGTGGGTAATAACAGACTTAATCTAGCATTTTAAAGCTGATGAAGGACCATATTTGAGATTTTTTTTTTAGGAGAGTTCAAAAATATTAATTTTACTTAAACATTGCAGGGATAATGAATAAATTCAAGAATGCAGAAATTAATCTCTTATATTAAAATACTGTAGCATATGCACTAGTGTTTTCTAGGCAGTCTCTGCATTGCTTTGTGAAGTTAGTATGTTTAACTTTTGTCCTCTGAAATATTTTGATACTGTTTATTTTAAGCAACTTCAATTCAGATAGCCATGGAACAACTAATAATATTGTCTTATAAAATAATAGCCTTTGAAACCCTGATGCAGGAATGCAGTTTTTCTCATTTTCTTTTCACATATATAATTCAAGAAAGTTTCTGAAATCAATTTTAGATAGTTATAGCATCTCCATTTAATATTAGTGAAATTTTTACTTTAATTCTAAATAACAGAGCAAGCATGAATCAGGCCCTTTGGATTAATCCAATCTCCACTTATTACACACTGAGACGCCATTATTACTGAACTTATTCAGTACTCTTAAGGTGGCAATTTGAAAATAAGTCTTCTTTATATATTATATGACTCATGTAGAAATTTTAAGATTCTGTGTCACTTGTAAATTGGGTTATTGGGGAATATCTTGTTCCTTTCAGATTAGTTTTTACCTAATAGAAGAATAATATACAAATGAATTTTTAAGCATTGATAGTCATATTTTTGTACTACCATTGTTAGACATGAGTGAGGATTACTATTCAAAGCAAGCTGGTCTTGGTGGCTCATGCCTGTAATCCCAGCAGCTCTGGAGGCTGAGGCAGAGGAGGATCCTGAGTTCAAAGCAAGTCTCAGCAACAGCAAGGCACTAAGCAACTAATTGAGACCCTATCTCTAAATAAAATACAAAATAGGGCTGAGGACATGGCTTGGTGGTTAAGTGCCCCTGCGTTAATCCTGGTACCAAAAAGAAATTATTAGGGTCTTCCTAATCCTTCTTCTTCGTTAGAGTCTGTGGACTGCGGCACTTCTTCTATTAAGATTTGAATAAATCTGTGACCAAATTTTTTTGTTCCTATGAAAGTCTCTAAGACAATAAAAAGAAAGTGTTTTAAACCGAGCGCAGTCGGGCATGCCTATAATCCCAATAGCTCCAGAAGCTGAGACAGGAGGATCAAGAGTTCAAAGCCAGCCTCAGCAAAAATGAAGCACTAAACAACTCAGTGAGACCCTGACTCTAAATAAAATACAAAATAGGGCTGGGGATGTGGCTTAGTGGGTGAGTGCCCCTGAGTTCAATCCCTGGTACCCGCCAAGAAAGGAAGTATTTTTTAAGGTACAAATGCTATATAAAGAATACTAGAATGTAATATGCTAAGCAAAGTAAGCCAATCCCAAAAAACCAAGGCCAAATATTCTCTCTGATAAGTGGATGCTGATCCATAATGGAAGGGGGCATAGGGAGAATGGAGGAACTTTGGGCAAAGGGGAGGGGAGGGTTCAAGTCTATTAATTAAGAAAGTTTTCAAAATAAATACTGACGTATGGCTATTAGCCTAATGAACAACCCTGTACGCATCACCTGATTTCAACTGTTGTCAACCCATGACCAATTTTATTTTACCTATTTCCTTTATCCCATATTTTATTTTGAAGCAAAACAAATTCCCACTTATCATTTCATCCATAAATACTTTAGCAAAAGTTTGTTTATTTGTTTGTTTGTATTTTGGTATTGAAGGTTAAACCCTGGGGCACATTACCACTGAGCTATATCCCCAACTGTTTTAATTGTTTAATTTGAGACAGGTCTTGCTAAATTGCTGAGACTGATCTCCAACTGCAATCTTCCTGCCTCAGCCTCCTGAGTTGCTGGGATTACAGGCAAGCACCATCACACCTGGCTTGCTTTTTTAATCTTTTTTTGAACCAGGAATTGAACTCAGGGTACTCTACCACTGAACATCACATCCCCATCCCTGTTTTGTATTTTATTTAGAGAGAGTCTCACTGAGTTAGTTGGTTAGCACCTCACTGTTGCTGAGGTTGGCTTTGAACTCATGATCCTCCCGATCCTCCTGCCTCAGCCTCCTGAGCTGCTAGGATTACAGGTGTGTGCTATTGTGCCTGGCGCTTTTTAAATCTTAATGAAATATCATCTTGCACATCAGAAATTCAGTTTAGTTAACATTTGTCTTGGGCCTATGGTATATAGGGTAGGCATATACTATGGGAATTATCAAAATAGAAAAGAAATTAGCACTGTCCTAAATGAATTTGCAATATTATAATGGGAATTGTGGCAGGGTATAGGAAGGACAAGTATGCATTAATTTGGTCTTCCTTGAAGATAAAGGTCTTGTTAAAGGGTTTTAAAAGTCAGTTTTTTAAATGGTTCATAAAAATAGATATTTTATGTTCTAACAATACTTAATATTATTGAGTCACAGAAGAAAATTTGAATCCTTTAATGCTTCTCTGCTTACAAAAATATGAGACCAAGAAGTGTTACTAAGTATTTTAAGTATTAATTTATTATTTAATAATTTGATAATGATTTTCCTGGTGTGTATACTGATACAAATAATGATTTTTTTTTATATTGCCACAGTGACCTCTTGTGGGGAAAACATTTATCTCACAAGCTTTATTAACTAAATCATTGTACATACAGGTTTCAGACTGAAATTCAAACCGTGAATAAACAGTTCCCTTGTGAACCCTTCAAATTTTTGGAACCAACTTTAAGACTAGAGTATTGTGAAGCTTTGGCTATGCTTAGAGAAGCTGGAGTTGAAATGGGAGGTGAAGAAGATCTGAGGTTTGTTTTTATGAATTTTCAAAACCTTTAATAATTAGTTTTAATATATAAGAGAATGAACATATTAACAAATTATTTTTCTCACCTGATAAATTTTATTAACTTTGGTATTATAGTATGATACTATTTTATGAATGTATGATCTGAAATAAAATATTATGTTTAAACTATAATATAGAAAGCATAAGCTTCTAAAATTTTGTTCATAAACATCATTTCCCCCCACTCATATTTATATCCCTTTCAAGAGATAGGGAGTTTTGCTTTTGATCTTATCACCTAATATGTTAGTTTTCTTTCCCAATCTACCCTCATACAAAATCAGGGCATAAAAATGTTAACATCTCCCAAAGTTATAGAAATTATTATTTTTATCTGGGCTTGGTGGTGCACATCTGTAATCCCAGCTGCTCAAGAGAATGAGACAGGAGAATTGCAATTTGAAGCCAGCCTGGGCAATTTAGTAATCCCCTGTCTCAAAGTCAAAAATAAAATAGGCAGAGATGTAGTTCATCTCTGTGGTAGAGAACTCCTGGATCAATACCTAGTATTGGAATGGGGGAGGGAGATACTGTTTTTTATTTGATTGCATGATATTATGTAATCTAAATCCAGATCATACAACTTGTAATTTAGAAACAAATTATGTAGTTTAGTAAAAATTAAAAATTACTATCAGCTTATCACAACCAATATCACATGTGGGAGGGAAAGGATACTATTGGCATTTTTTTTTTTTTTAAAGTAAATTGTACTTAAAACCCATTATTTATTTTTGTTCCTTTACAAGAAATATGCATTTAATTATAGACAATGTATTTGTATATTATGTGTGTATCTATAATTATTATATGTATTGTGTGTGTGTGTGTGTGTGTTTGGGCATCCCCTATACTGCTTGATGACATTTAAAGGCAAACCATATGTTTTATAATTATTCTAAATTGGCAATATTAAGGATTTTGGAAATTGCCCTTAAATTAGACACGAAAGAAACTGCTTCTTGACTTTAGAAATTTAATGTATCTGTGTAGATACTATTACATTTTAAATACTTTTAAATATTGAGTTTTATTTTACAGACCTTTGATAAAGAATACCAAAAAGTGGAGACACGGGTCCTCAACATGTCTGAGGTCCTGGGTTCAATTTCCCACCACCAGGGGGGGAAAAGGCAGAGGGGACCATTTAAGGGCAAGATTAGTTTACGTTGGTCTAGTGAAGTTTTATTATATGTAATTGTAGAAAATTATTCCATGATGCTTCTTAATTAATTAATTTCTAAAATCTCTTTGGTTCTAATTATTGGAGCAGCACCTATAAATGCTAAGTTTCATTCATAAATGGTTTTCTGTAGTACTTGTCTTTTGAAAAGCAACATGATAAACAACTGTTTGGGCCATATTTTTTGTCCTTTAAGGACTTACAGGAAGGAGTGCCATATTAATTTTAAATTGAACCAAAGGATGCTGAACCTCTGAGCCACATCCCCAGCCTATTTTATTTTTAATTTTGAGAGAGGCTTTTGCTGAGTTGCTTAGGGCCTCTCTGGCATTGAACTTGATCTCCTCCTACCTCTGCCTCTGGAGCCACTGCGTTTAAAGACATGTGCACTCCTATGCCTGGCTAGTTTAAAATCTTTTTAAGTTGCTGTTTAATCTTCAAATACCTGACTTCATCTTTCATTTTCAGTACACCAAATGAAAAACTATTGGGTCGTTTGGTAAAGGAAAAGGTAAGACTCTCTTATGCATGCTGCACTTTTTTTCTATGTCTGAAATATCTTTGTACAAGAGGATAGTTGCAGAAGGTTCTAAAACTCTTCTACAGTGGTAACCTTCCAGAATAAATAAAAGGGGAATGGTACTTTTTAAAAAAATTCTTCTAAGTCATTGTTAGATTAGTTAGAAAGGACTTCAAAATTATTTGCATTTGTTTTTTTAAAGCCTTCCTGAGTATCCCTACTCTCTTATGAGATTTGAAGATAAATGAGCTTTCTTCTGCTACTTTACTATCTCATCTTCTAAAACTAAAAGCACCAAATGGAATAAAAGTTAAAACTTACTATGGTCTTTCTAAAAGAATTAAGACAATGATTTAATGAAATGAAACAGTCCTTGAGCTCCTCTTGATAATAGCACTTAACATGGTTAACCTGACTAAAGAACTCAGATATTTCTGAAACCATACAATATTGAATTTATACCTTTAAAATGCTTTTTCAGCAGGGCAAATTCTTCTAGCTTGTTAACTCTGTTGACATTTTCTCTATTCTTCAGTTTTAGCAAAAATGTTTAAAGTCAAAAATAATTGATTTTTAATGGGTTCCTTTAAAATTAAATCTAAGTCACATAGTAAATATTCTAACAAAAATGTCATCATTTTATGTTAATAATTATTTATTCCTTTCTATTGTAGTTTTCATGTGAAGAAAACTACTAAACTTTACTTAAATATCTTTTAAAAATTGAGAAGGTAACCAAAGTTTATAAAAAAAGATTAATACTGTAAGAGATGTCAGTTTTTTTCCCAAAATAATCCATAGATTTAACTTGTTTTCTGTAAAACCTAACAATTTATATAATGTATCTGAAATGTTGAGATAAGCTAGAATAACAAAGGGAAAGTACTGAAAATCAAAGATGTTTATTCAAATATATTTTATGATGGGGGAGCAATTAGAGATTACATGTTCAAAAAAGCAATAAATTGGACTTTGATTCAAATTTTGAACCATGGCTCAAATTTTGGCTGGTAAATAGCTTCCAAAGATTAGGTACTGCAGTTATTTATAACACATGACAAAATGCTGTAGGATGTAAATGTTACTTCAAAAAAGCAGGATATTTATAATGTAAATATAGTAATTTTGAAGAGCAAAAATATACATGTTTAAAAATATTAATTTAACAAAAAAGTTTATTTTAAAAACGTATTTTAATTGCCTTTATTCTTTTTATAGTATGATACAGATTTTTATATTCTTGATAAATATCCATTGGCTGTAAGACCTTTCTATACCATGCCTGACCCAAGAAATCCTGTAAGTAATTTAGTTTTAAATGGCCTGTTTGGGGGAAGAAAATAACTTTATTATCACCATGTCAAATTGCTGGTCACAGTGGCACACGCCTGTTCTTCCAGCAGCTCAGGAGGCTGAGGCAGGAGGATTGTGAGTTGAAAGCCAGCCTCAGCAACTTATCAAAGCCCTAAGCAACTCAGTAAGACCCTGTCTCTAAATAAAATACAAAAAAATGGTTGGGAATGTGGCTCGGTAGTTGAGTGCCCCTGAGTTCAAATCCCAGTACCCACCCTACCCCACCCCCAAAAAAATATCTGTACCATTTCTTAATTTTAGATGTGGAACTCCGATTTGTTGCTGGGGGATGTGGAAGGAGAGGGCTAAGTCTGATACAAGTAAGAAAGAAATTACTTAGCCTTCAGCACCTCTACGTTAAAAGAAGCTCATTATATTTTATTTATTAAAGAAAGTTGCATCATTAATTGTAGAAAATGATGGACTTTTCATGCAGTGTAGTTTTTTTTCTACATACTTATAATGGAAAAAGGATGATAATATTTTTAAGAGTGGTTTGCTTTTCCTACAGAAACAGTCCAACTCTTATGATATGTTCATGAGAGGAGAAGAAATATTGTCAGGAGCTCAAAGAATACATGATCCTCAGCTGCTAACAGAGAGAGCCTTACATCATGGAATTGGTAAATAATTTAAAATGTATTTAGCAGAATATTTATTCTGAAACAAATCCTTGTAAAAGACTTTTCAAAGTTTTTTTTTAAGTCTTCCTTGAACAGCATTTTTAATTTTTCAAGATAAATAAGATGATAAATTTTGTTTTATTTATTTTTATAGATTTGGAGAAAATCAAGGCTTACATTGATTCCTTCCGTTTTGGAGCCCCTCCTCATGCTGGTGGAGGCATTGGTAATACTGTTATTGCTTACAAATAAGTCTATAAATACTAAGTGTAATATAAATTTGAACCATAAGAATATTTTAAAGTGAGTTATGACTGAGTAAAAATTTGATTTCCAAAGTAGGAAATGAACAGCTAACGTTTATATTTCTAAAACATTATAGGGATGGGGATAGAGTAAAAAGGTACAACTCACATAATAGGTACACATATTTGCAGATTCTTTGCTAAGAGATGACCATCCTGAAGAAATATAAAATTACTAAAACTCAATATTTTTAAAAAAACTCAATCAGAAAATTTTGGGGTGCTGCAGGATTCTCAAAGTCTCAGAATTTTGAGAATTTTGGACTTTCAGAATAGGGATGCTCTGTGTGTGTGTGTGTATGTGTGTATGAGAGAGAGGTATTTTTTTTTAGCTTTAATCATTTCCCAATGTTTTCATATCTCAAAATATTACATTGTATTCTAAAAATACAGAAAATTTTTGGTCATTTATAACCCAGTAAAGCTAGAAAAAATTTTTAAAATAAAAATAATTAAATAGCATTAATAAAGATCATAAGAATTTTTTTAAAAAAGAGAAAATCCTGGAGCAGTGGCACTCACCTTTAATCCCAGTGACTTGGGAAACAGGCAGGAAAATCAAGAGTTCAAAGCTAAGCTCCACAACTTGGTGAGACCTTCTCTCAAAATAAAAGGACTAATGATATAGTTCAGTGGTAGAGCACACTTGGATTCAATCCCCAGTACCACCAAAAAAAAAAAAAAAAATTGTTATAGAGATGATGGTGGTTATACAATGTGATAAATGTATTTATTTAACCCATTAAATCTCAGATTTTCAGTTCTGTGAATATTTGAATGAAATTAACAGATAAATTCAGACATGTTCAAAATCATAAGCTAGAGATTATATATATTATTAATAAATATTATAATTATACTATAATTGTATATTATTGTTATGTGATTATATTGTATAATTAGGTTACACATTACACACTAAATATTTAAGTTTTTATGTTGTTTCACATCTAGGTGATGGAACAACAGCGTTAATACCACTGAACTGTATACTTAAAAATTATTAAGATGGTAAATTTCAAAGTGAAGGCCGGGCTCAGTGGCACAAGCCTATGATCCCAGCAGCTTGGGAGGCTGAGGCAGGAGGATCACAAGTTCAAAGCCAGCCTCAGCATAAGTGAGATGCTAAGCAAATCAGTGAGACCCTGTCTCTGAATAAAATACAAAGTAGGGGTGGGGATGGGTTTCAGTAGTCAAGTGCCTCTGAGTTCAATCTCCACTACCCCCAACCCCAAAAAAATTTTTTTGGAAGGAAGAAAGACACAAAATAGTGTACATTCACCTCCCTACGGGAAACCATTGTTTCTAGTTTTCAGCTGACCTTTGCAAAGATATTCTTTGCATATGCAAACAAACACATACACTTTTTTCATAACATACTGCATACACCATTCAGTAATTTGCATCTTTTACATAATAATATTTTATAGCTGTTCCTTATCAATTAAGAGATTTTCATTGTTTTAAAATCTCTATATAGAATGTATTGAAAGGTTATACCACAATCTTGTTAACCAGCTTTGTATTGACAAACTTGTAGGTTTGTTACCAGACTTTTCTTATTATAAACAATGCTACGTTGAATATATAGTCTAAATTTTAATGGGAAAATTATGGCTATTTTCTCTCATTCAGTAATGTGCATTTTGAATGAATTTTTTCAGACTTCTACAATGATAAGCAATGTAAATTTTAACCTAAATTATGTAAAAGGATGCTTGATGGGGCTGGGGTTGTAGCTCAGTGGTAGAGCGCTTGCCTAGTATGTGTGAAGCACTTGAGTTCGAATCTCAGCACCCCATATAAATAAACAAAATAAAGATCCATTGACAACTAAAAGTATTTTTTAAAAAGAAGATGCTTGATGATTATCAAAATATCACCTGTTTTTTAGCCAGGCATGTGGCACACATGCCTGTAATCCCAAAGTCTCAGACGGCTGAGACAGGAGGTTTACAAGTTCAAGAGCACCCTCAGCAACTTTAGTGTGACCCTAATGATGTTAGAGAGACCCTGTCTCAGCTTAAAACGTAGGTCTGGGGATATAGCTCAGTGGTAGAACACCCCTAAGTTCTATCTCCAGTACCCTCCTCCTGCCAAAAAAAAAAAAAAAAAAAAAATTTGAGAAAGAAAAGGAATATGTTGTTTTATGTTTGAGGTTATTCTGTATCACTATAATAGAAGGCTCAAATTTTTGTCTACAGGTGTTTTTTGGTAAAGAATATGACTAGAAACATTAGTTCTCTCATTTATGTTTATAATTTTTGGGGTGTACCTAGTCCTGGGAATTGAACCCGGGGGTGCCCTGTCACCTTTTTTGTTGTTGTTGTTCTTTTTTTTTGTAGTTGTAAACAGAATGCCTTTATTTGTTGATTGAACCCAGTTCCTTGCACATGCTAGGCAATGCTCTGCCACTGAGCTACAGTCCCAACCCCCTTTGTTATTTTTTATTTTGAGACAGAGTCTTCCTGCTGACCTGGAACTTGATCCTCCTGCCTCAGCTTCCCAGGTTGTTGGGATTACATACATGTGCATCACATCCAGCTATATTTATGATATTTATTTAAAATCTTTGAAAAGTCATTGCCACATAAAAATAATTTTTGACTTTTGCTTTGTGTGTGTGCTATGTTAATCTTCTATAGTAATAGTTAAATAATGAATCAAAATGCACTCAAGAAGTTGTTTTTGTTTTTTTAAAGAGAGAGAGAGAATTTTAATATTTATTTTTAGTTTTCGACGGACACAACATCTTCATTTGTATGTGGTGCTGAGGATCAAACCCAGGCCGCCCGCATGCCAGGCGAGCACGCTACCACTTGAGCCACATCCCCAGCCCTCAGAAGTTTTATGTGCTGGTTTTTCTCTGCTTCAGAGTTTGTACTTGATCTTAACTTGTGTCAGTAATATTTAAGCCAATGTCTGTTAACTACAGTAGCACATGCCCATAATTACAACTAGACAACTTAAGCAAGACCCTGTCTCAAAATAAATTAAAAATGGCTCAGGAAATAAAGCATACCTGGATTCAATCCCCAGTATCAAATTTTAAAAATTAAGTCATAGACCAAAAATCAGTATCTTTTCTACACTCAGTTGTGTACTCTGTTCCCTTCTATGCTAAGTACCACCATGTTAAATGACTATAAAATCACAATAAATATTTTAGTACTTCCGTTGATATGCTTCTTTGAACAGGTTTATGACTCTTATACTCATTGCCTAAACTGCAGAATCAGAATCTGATATCATTGAAACATATTGGCTTATTAAGTGGTTTGCTTTAGTGTTTATATTATTAAATCATAGATTCTGTTCATTTATGTATGAACTTGTTAAACTTCATGCCACTTAAGGATATCTCATTTAGTCTTTCACCCATATTACAGCATCTTTATTTCTTTTTTTTCTTTCCCATGTTTTTTCTTGGTACATTGTATTCAACATAATAGTGGAATTCACTACATAGTCACACATAGAGATTATATAACAATATAATTTGGTCCATATTGTTCCCCAGTTATTTCCCCTTTCCTCTCTCTCCCCCTGGTCTCTTTCCTCTCCTCTATTGGTCTCCTTTTCATTTCCATGAGACTATCACCCCAAGCAACATTTCTGTTCCTGAATTAATACCCAAAACATTCAGTTTTGGATAAACTCAAATTAACATATTATTTTCTTTCCTTATAAGAAAAAGCACTTAGTTGAACAGTGATATTATATTTATAGTTAAGTAAGTAAGACCCTGAGAGGTCTTTCAGGAAAGAAATTAACCATAATTTTGTTTTTCTCAGGATTGGAACGCGTGACTATGCTGTTTTTGGGACTGCATAATGTGCGTCAGACCTCAATGTTCCCTCGTGACCCTAAACGACTCACTCCTTAAAGCCACCATGCTCCTTACTCTTTTCAGGAAGTTACTATTGATCAGGTTGTACCTTAGGTACTTAAAATATGCAATAGAATAATTGTCTTATCTAAAGTGCCACAGTTGTTTTTTAATTAATTCAGTATAGGTTACTTTAGAACAGAAGATTTTTATAACTTCAGACATACTTCAGTAGGAAATGCTTGAATGTTTTAAAAAGAAATTCATATAGTTTATTAAAAATCATATTCCATTACTACAATAAATGTTAACAAGAGTTTTAAACAGTTATGATTGTGAACATTTTTTTCTGTTCTATATTACGGTGGCCCCAGTATTAACATCTTAAATTTTCAGTATTTGAACTTACTTTTTTAACTTTTGACATTAAGAACAATTGGAAAAATACCCAAGATTTTAACAAGTATATAATTGGCATCTCATGAAAAATTAGTATCAATTCTTAAAAGGTATATCCAGAAATCATGTAAAGTGGGTAAAAATACTAGCTAGAAAATAATTAAAATAATGCTATATTAAATTGTTAAATGCTAAGCCTGAATTTCAATAAATTTTAAAGCTAATTAAAGTTTGTATTTGTGTAACTTTGTGGCATTCTGATTTATAACTTGTTCCTGGCATTTTTACTTCGGTGAAAGAAAAAAATACTCCATAAGTTTAAGTGAATGCTTAGAAACCAATGAGAACTGATTTTTTTGTTTGCAATATATAAAATGCACTTCCATCTTGCCCACCAAAAAGAAATCGCTGTGTAAATATTACAATTAGGAACAGTTTTCTTCTAGGTTATTATATGTATCAGTGCTAATGTTAATTTTACCATAAACAAAAGTAAAACAATGTAATACAAGTATTTCTTATAAAGAAAAAAAATAATATGCAAGTAAAAAAGAAGGCCAAAAAGATGGGAAGTTGCCACTAGCCCATAAACAACTGCCCATTATTTTCAGAAATTAAAAGAAACATTGTTTTTCACCATCTAGATCAAGAACTCTTTGAAAATTAAAAGAAACATTGTTTTTCACCATCTAGATCAAGAACTCTTTGAAAAATAGAAACTCAATTTTTTTTTTTTTGAGAGAGAGAATTTTAATATTTATTTTTTTTTTAGTTTTTGGTGGACACAACATCTTTGTTTGTATGTGGTGCTGAGGATCGAACCTGGGCTGCACGCATGCCAGGCGTGCTACTGCTTGAACCACATCCCCAGCCCAAAACTCAATTTTTATATCTTTTTTTCATATCATATCAGGGTGTCCTGAGTATAGTAAACACCTCACAGTGTTTCATAAATTAATTGGCACCAAAAATAAAATGTACTGCTACCCGCCAATTTTTATATTTTTCAGACCCTAAAATAATACAATAATAATAGCCCTAACGCCAGTGTTTTCAATTTCATATAATTACAGCTTCTTTCAAAATAAATTATTTGTGAAGTATTAAAATAATAACTTTTTATCTATTTATATTATGAAGTATTTCAAACTTGCCAGCCAGGTTATACCATGATAAAATACCCTATTCTCAACATCCAGCCTCGTTGAATATTAACACTGTCTTATTTGCCTCAAATATTTTCAGTTTTTTAAAAAAGGAAAAGAAATTATGTATACAGTTAAGGCTTCTTATGTTTCCTCCTACCATATAGGTTACTAAAAGAATTCAATGGCTTCACCAAGTTTTTAGATTTTTAACAAAATGTGTTTCTGTAAGCGTCTAGTATTGTTTTGCAGGTTTGTTTTATATGTTGATTCTGGGATTTTTATTCGAATTATCAAGAGGAAAGATTATTGTAAGTATGGTGAAATCAGGTAATTATAAGAAAGGTGACAAGACTTGAAATTTTCTTCTTTTTAGTCTCCCAGAATGTGGTATATACCTCTTCATTTTTTGGTTTTCTTTCCTTTTCTTAATTGTAGTCCCAGTTGTGTCCAAATTGAAGAATCTTTATTTAGCCGGCTAGCTGGCAACTGCTCCCCACAGGATTCATAACTGTCTCTGCAAGGAACAGCCCAAGCTTGAGCATTTTAGGATATTTAAAGACAAAAACCACATCAGGGTTGACATAGCTGCAAGCAAGCAGGTAGGGAAGCTGAATTGGTTGTAGCGGGACAATGCAATGGTTACATTGGTATTTCCCACGGAACTTTCCAGATTGGCATAGCAGCAAGCAAGCAGAAGGGAAGTGGGTCAAAATGACCCTAGTTCAGCACAAGTTAGAGAATGGTTACTAACCTCTAGACAGTCAATCTCTGACAAGGTACATTGCCCAAGAAAAATGGAAACCAAAAAGAACAATTTAACATTGTATAAAAGAATTGCTATTTTGTGTTGCCAAGTATGCTATGCTAAGTAACTATTAATGGGTACAGAGGCAGGACTTTCCCATGGGAAAAGCATTTCTTACATGATATGGAGTCTCAGAGTAAAATGGAGTCTGTTGGTCATTGCCCGTATAGCCTGGTCCATAACAGTAGTAAAACATTTTGGTATTTTATATCCCTCAAAATTGTTTATTTTTTTCTGTTTATTTGCTTATTGTTTGTTATTTACTCCCTTATGGATTTCATTGGCATTTTATTTTCAAGATTATGAAAGAATTCCGTGTTGCTGGGCATAGTGGCACACACCTTTAATACCAGCAAACTGAAGAAAAAAAAATTAGTTCTGTTAATGCTAAAGTCAAGCATCCAACTGAAGCATATTTAAGTAATTATTCAAATGAGGG
Source organism: Callospermophilus lateralis (assembly GCF_048772815.1). Taxonomy (NCBI): domain Eukaryota; kingdom Metazoa; phylum Chordata; class Mammalia; order Rodentia; family Sciuridae; genus Callospermophilus; species Callospermophilus lateralis. The sequence continues at coordinate 90,879,130 of NC_135313.1, forward strand.
ACATAGCATGAATTATGAACTTGTTAGAAATTTCACCGTTATTGGAAAAGGATAAAGAAATTGGGTTTTGGTCCAATCTGGCTGCTTCCAACTGAGAATAGGAGAAATGGGGGCAACCCTCCTTACAGAGTTCTGTAATAGAGCATGGAGACCTTGGTGGAGAGAGGTGTGGGGGAGGGGACCTTGAGGTCATCTAAAGCCAAGTTCTTTAGATGGTCTCAGTGAGTCAGAAGGTGAGTAGGGGAATAGCATCTGTCCATGTGTTTGGGAAGCAGCTGGAGCTGGGCATATTGTTCCTATGTGAAATCAATAATAGGCAGAGGAAAGGTTATTGTAAGTTTGGTGAAATCAGGTAATTATAAGAAAGGTGACAATTAATTGATTTGACATTACTAAGAAAATAATTCCAGCAGGTAATACAATTGGGACCCTATTGTCCTTAGTTAGGGACATGAACCCTACTCAGATTTATGATTCCAGAAGTGTAGGTTATTCGGAGCATAGCAAGCATGAATAACTGTGGAATCCTAGTTTCTGGTGCTTTAATCTCCATTCTGCTTGACAAATTATGCAAAATAAGAACAGAAACAAAATTTAACAGTATAGTTATAGGTAATAATTGTTACATGTATAGAAAAGTATTTAAAAGGGTTCAAAGAAAAAAATTACTTAAGTTAAATTGCCCCAAACTTCATTCAGCCATCTTTGCTTCCACTGTTTCTGGTCCGGGATCACTGTTTGTGAAATTAAAGATGATATGCAGAAAACACTGAAGAAAGAGATGTGGGTGGGGGTTAAGTCAATGAATATCCCTTGAAGCCAAAGATCCCAAATGAGGTCTAATGCTTGAGGAGGACAGAAATGAAGGAGGAGTGAATATAATAAATTTAATTAGTCTCTGAGGGCTATTAAGAAAAGTCAAAAGGAGGCCTGATAAAGTATTGTTAGGAACTTCAGGTGTAAGGCTCAGCAGCTTCCTTGGGAATGGCTGGAAGTTGGGTGGGGCCTGTTAGAACTTAGGGGGGACGTGGGGACAGGTCTGGGCCAGAATGTACTAGCAGGAATGAGTTTTAAATTGCTTAGGTGGACCCAGGAGGAGTGGCCTTCTAATTTTGCTGCTGTGGGAGTGCTTAAAATGACCTTGAAGTGGGTGGGGAGAGCTGTCCACTTTTCTTATGAGGGGGCTACAGGTTGGGAAAGGGAGAGGTAAACTAAATCTGCAGTAAAAGGAGGGGGGGGGCCTGAAGATTAGGGCTGGGGAAGATGGATGTGGGCATACTTCCAGAGGGTAGTCCTGAGGTGAGCTATGAGGGGTTTCTGGACATCAGGAGGAATGCTAGGTGACTGTAGTTGAATGGTGGGTGGGAGGAGGGGTCATCCATAGAGAAGGGGCTGATCATAAGGGGCTTCTTGGGCAATGCTCAGATCCAGAAAGCAAAAGGGAGGAGCTTAATCCAATACAAGTGATTGTCTATAGATAATTTGGTTAAGGTTGCCTTCAGGGTCCTACTTGTCTTTTCAGCTTTTCCTGAGGGCTATGGATGATAGAGAATGGGGGAGTTATGAGGCAATTGAGTTGGTATGAGGAGTTTGGCCTGTAATAAACAATGGGCTTTAAATCTTTGAGGGTTAAAGGATATTGGGGGAGGATTACATAATGAGTGGAGTCTTTCAGTTGGATATGAACTTGAGAATGGTGACTTGCTATTTTGGGTTGAGAAGAATTCCAGACTGTGGGGTTAGTCACAGCAAGTAAGAGGCATTTTAGGAGGCTTAGGGGGACGCCAGGACAGGTCTGGGCCAGAATGTACTAAAAAGATGGTAGTGGACTTTAAAGGAGGATTGATAATGGAGGCTTTTAATTTGTGAAGGAGATCTCCATCCAATAGGGGGACAGGGCAACTTGGTAAAACTATAAAGGAATGGGATTATTAAAGGCATCCAAATATACAAAAAGGAGGGGGGTCTGCAGTGGGTATGTCAGGGTCCCTGAGACTCCCATAATTGGGATTTTTTTGAATTTTTAGTTATATGTGGACACAATACCTGTATTTTATTTTTTATGTGGTGCTGAGGATCAAACCCAGTGCCTCACATGCTACACGAGCGCCCTACCTCTGAACCACAACCCCAGCCCCCATAATTGGGATATTTGATTTAAAAGTAAATCCATGCCATTTATTCAGGAGCAAAAGACTTGCCCCACTATCAACCACAAATGAGACTGCATGGCCATTCACCATCTATGTGACCCTGGGCTCCTCAAATGTGCCATCTGAGGTGGCAGGGGCAATAGAGCCTGGCCCCTCCATTCCAACAACTCAGTGAAAGGGACTTGGGGATTAGGTGGCTGTACTGGGGGGAGGTGTTAGAGTCTGTAAACAAGTCTGGATGGCACCTGGCAAAATGCCAGAGGGAGTGGTTTGTGAAGTAACAAAAGTGAGCCATTAAGTGTGGAGATTCCTTATTGGTTGACTGCTGTATCTAGTTTATGCTAATTAAGATAGGCTGTGTGGAATGTATATATACTGCTCCTGTCCTACAATAAACGGCTTCCACCCCTGCTGTATCAACGAACACAAGTTATTCGTCACCACCCCCACCCCCACCACCCACCACCCCTGTGGAAACATACAAAGAGACCCCCGACTCCAGACAATCACTAAGTCAGGACCTTAGTTAATCTCTGTGGAATCCAAATTGGCTACTGTTCTCCCTGTGGAAACACCCAAACAGACCCCCGACTCCAGACAATTACTGGGTCAGGACCTTTACATTTTCCTGTTAGAATATCCTTCCAAAGTACCTTGGGCTTATGTACATTTTTTGGACACATATGCCTTTCCGCAGCACTAAGTCCTGATGAATCCAAATTTAAAAAGTTTAGAGTAAAAAGGGTTATTTTAAGTTTATCTTTGGGGAATATATACCCCTTCCCAGTTCCCTCTTTTTGCTTTAATAAGTACATTTTAATAGTTTGATGAGCTCTTTCAACTATGCCTTGTCCCTGTGGATTGTATGGGATTCCTGTTATATGAGTAATGCCAAATGATGAGCAAAATTGTTTAAAAGAGGTAGAAGTATAACCAGGGGCATTGTCTGTTTTTAACTGTTTTGGAACGCCCACAGTGGCAAAATTTTGTAAGCAATGAGCTATAATATCTTTAGTTTTTTCTCCAGCATGAAGGGAGCCCATCAAAAATCCAGAAGAAGTATCAACTGTCAACTGTAACATGCAAATATTTTAATTTTCCAAATTCTGGCAAGTGTGTGACATCCATCTGCCAAATATGGTTAGGTATCAGTCCTCTAGGATTGACTCCAAGATTAACGTGTGGTAAAAAGGTCACACAATTTTGACATTGTTTTATTATTTGTCTAGCTTGTTCCTTGTTATTTTAAAACGCTTTTGTAAAGTATTAACATTGACATGGAACTTTTTATGAAAATTTGTAGCTTCTTCTAGTGTAGAGAAAATATGTATGTCATGTGTAGTTTTATCTGCTAAATCATTGCCCAAACTAAGGGCTCCAGGCAATCCTGTATGTACCCTGATATGTCCTATAGTGGAAAGCAAAGAGAAAATAGTAGAGGAAGGGGAAATCCTACCAGCATCTCCAAGGGATACTATAGCATTAACTATATACTGACTATCGGAAAATAAATTAAATACAGAATCTTTAAACATCACAAAAGCTTGTAATACTGCATTAAGCTCTACCTTTTGAGCTGATTGTTTGGGTACTAAAAATGTAAAAGTTTGATCAGGTGTAACTATTGCTGCTGTACCATTATTTGAACCATCAGTGAATATATTTGGAGCATTCATGATAGGTGTTTTTCCTGTCATTTTTGGAAAAATTACAGGATGTGATGACCAAAAAGACAATAAAGGATTAGATGGTAAGTGGTTATCAAATGAAACATTAGATTTGCACGTGATTATTGCTCAAGTATTTAACTCATTAGCTAACTCATCAATTTGATTCATAGTATATGGAGTAATAATTTTATTGGGAGAAATTCCAAACACTCCCTTTGCTGCTTTTATTCCTTTGAGTATTAATTGTCCTACAGCCTCAGGATACCTAGTAAGAATAGTGTTAGGAGAATAAGATAAATGTATCCATAATAATGGACCTTCTTGCCAAAATACTCCTGTAGGAATATTTTTTGTTGGTAGTACAATAAATAATAAAGGCAAACTTATATCAATTCTTTCTAAATGCATATTTTCCATATATGTTTCAATGATTTTTAGTGCCTTTCTTGCTTCAGGCGTTAACATTCAGGGTGAATTTGGATCTGATGGACCTTTTAGGATATCAAATAAAGGTCCCAACTCTCCTGTTGGTATACCTAGGTAAGGCCTTATCCAATTTATGTCTCCTAATAACTTTTGAAAGTCATTAAGTGATTTGAGTTGATCTACTCGATCTTTGTGTGCTGATAATACATCATCCATATAGTGAAATGTTTATAGTTAAGGATTTTGATTTCTAAGTGGCTGGATTACTTTGTTAACATAAATTTGACACATAGTTGGGCTGTTAGCCATCCCTTGAGGGAGTACTTTCCATTCATATCTCTGATCAGGACCTTCATGATTCAGTGCAGGGATAGTAAATGCAAAATGTGGACTATCCTCAGGATGAATTGGAATTGAAAAAAAAACAATCTTTAATATCTATAACTAAAACATACCAAGTTTTTGGCAAAGCAGACAATTGAGGAATCCCCGATTGAGCAGGTCCCATAATAAACACCTCATTATTAATGGCTCTTAAATCTTGCAATAATATCCATTTACCAGATTTCTTTTTGATGACAAAAATGGGAGTATTATGGGGAGATACAGAAGGTTGTATATGTTCTTCCACTAATTGTTGTTTGACCAGGTCATGGGCTGCTTGTATCTTTTCTTTAGTCAGGGGCCACTGAGGAACCCATACTGGTCTTTCTGATTTACAAGTAATTTTTATTGTCTCAGTGGCCCTTTCTGAAAATCCAACCCATGTCTGTCCATTCCTTGATCTATTTGTATTGGTGCTGCTATACCTTGTTCTTGTTTTTCTAATCTTTTTCCTTTCCTAAAACCTTGTCTAGTCATAATAGTGGGTGCATTTTGGTTGATGTTATTTGTTAATGTCAAACCTAATTGATCTAGGACATCTCGTCCCCATAAATTTATGGGAAGACGATCCAATACATATGGCTGTATAGTTCCTTCATATCCTTCAGGATCCTTCCAATCTAATACCATTGCACTTCTATGGGGACTAGTCGCCACTCCTAGGCCTCGAAGCTTTTGAGTGGCTTGTTGTAATGGCCAATGTTTTGGCCATTCTTGACGAGAGATGATGCTAAGGTCTGCACCTGTATCCAGTAGCCCATTAAATTCATGTCCTTGAATATTTAGTTTTAGCATGGGGTGAGAATCTAAATTTAAAGACAGCATAGCCCAATCTACACCTGTGGAGCCTAATCCCTTGGAACCTCTTTCTACAGTAACTGTGCTATTCTATCTCCTGGTGAAATTACTGATATACCCTTTGGAGAACTGGCTATAATTTTTATTTCACCTTCATAATCGGGATCAATTACCCCAGGACTTATCATAAGTCCTTTTAGAGTAGAAGAACTGCGTCCCAATAATAAGCCTACTGTTCCTTTGGGAAGAGGTCTTTTTACCCCTGTGGGAATGATTTGAACTCCCATCTCTGGAGTTAGTACTGCTCTGGCAGAGGCGCAGATGTCCAACCCTGCACTCCCTCTGGTTTGTCTGATGAGGGATCTAATGGACAATGTGTCCTGGGCACTACCCTGATGGGGTTGCTGGGTTCCTCCAGTGCTCCGTATATTTGTGGTATTGGGCCCCCCTGTCCATTTTTTGGCAACGGAGCCTGATGCCTCGTGGATAAACACCTGGTCCTTGTTCATTTTTTGATAATGGAGTACCCTCTATGGTGGTTTGAGAACAGCATTCATTAGCCCAATGTCTCCCTCTACTACATCGTGGGCAAATACCCGGTATTCTACTCCTTTGATACCTAGTTTTGTTAAACCCTCCTCCTATGGGGCAATTCCTTTTAAAATGTCCTGTTTGTTCACAATTGTAGCATGTTCTTGGCCTGGCATCTAAAGCCTGTTGTACTGCAGCTGCCACAACTTGCCCTTGTTCATTAATGTCTCTACATAATTTAATATATGTGTTTAAATCTTCATGTTTCCATGGTCTAATGATTTCTCTGCACCAACAATTCGCTTGCTCATAAGCCATTTGTTTTATTAATGGCATTGCTTGTTCTGTATTCCCAAAAACTCTGGTAGCTATTTGAATAAGCCTATCTACAAATTCAGCATAAGATTCATTAGCTCCTTGTATTACCTTAGATAATTGACTTTGTAAACCTCCATGTCCTTGTAAAGTCTTCCATGCCCTAACTGCATCTGCAGCAATTTGTGCGTATACGCCAGGATCATATGCAATTTGTTGCTGCTGATCCTCATAAGGTCCCTTTCCTAACAACATATCTAGATTTCTCTGAGGATAACCAGCTGCTGCATTTCGCCTAGCTGTCTCCTTGCAAAATTCCTCATTGGCAACCTTCCATAACAGGTATTGCCCTCCATTTAGCACAGCTTTACACATATTAGCCCAATCTGCTGGCGTCATGTTCAAGTTGTTAATGGATTCGACCGTGCTTACAGTGAAGGGTGCTTGAGGACCATAGGTTGTTACAGCCTCTTTTAGCTGCTTCACTGTTTTGAAATTTAAAGCATTGTGAATTCGCTGCCCTCCTGCCTCAAATACAGGGCATGTTAATGTTTGAGATCCTGTCTCAGGATCCCATCTATCAACTGCGGGGGTTGGGGGCCTCCCACCATATGGAGGTGGCCTTGTTGATTGGGCACTTACGTCCTCTGGTGATAGAAAGGTGTTAGTAGCAGTCCTCTGTAGAGGTGGCGCTGTTGGTTGGACACTTAAGCCCTCTGGTGATAGAAAGGTGTTAGTAGCAGTCTCCTGTTGTAACTTTCCCCCTGATGGCTTTTTCTGCTCTAAACTTTCTTCCTCTGTCTGACTAGCTCGAGAGACCTTCTCTTTTACTTGAATTTTTTCCTCTGTCTGACTAGCTCAAGAGACCTTCTCTTTTACTTGAATTTTTCTACTATAACTATAATACAACCCAACAAGATAATGCCTAACAAAACTGAAACAGAGTGAAACAAAATTGGAACAACAAAAAGTCATTATAATAGCCTCCTGAAATGTCCATCCATCCTTTCTCCCTATCTGTTCCTCAGATGTGAGCGGTTTTTCTTCCATCTTAAACATCTCCAGGGACAGGCAACTTCAAACAAAAGTGAAGCAAAACAAAAGAAGAATCTTAAAATGGCTACCATTCTCTCACCCTGCCCTCAGGGGCGAGCAGTTTACCTTATCACTTACCCTCAGTCGCTCCCTGTGTGAGCCACCAAATGCCGCAGTGTGGCTGGGCACAGTTCAGAAGCCACTTGTCAAAAGAAACGAACTTTATTTATTTATTTATTTTTTTTTTTAGATTCAAACAGCAATTCTTTATTCCCGAACTCACACCGGCACTCTACACATGTTCTGGGGAAATCCACGTTCTGGGCAAAATCCACACTCTCCCCTGGGCTCTGAATCCCAAAATACTCTCTGAATCCCGGGATAACTCAATGGGAACTCGAGGAGCGGGCCCACCTGAGGCAGCAGGATATGCCCTATTCCCAGCAGGGTACATCTTAAACCTGGAACCGCCCTAAACCCAAGGAGCGGGACACTCCCTAATCCCAGCAGGATACACCCTAAACCTGGGTCTGCCCTGGTCCTTGAGCAAGGTCACCTTTCATGCAATGTCATTGCAAATGACCTGGGTCATGCCATGCTTCATACCTACTTGGCAATGGCTCTCAGCATCTCCCCCCTTCTGATTTAAACGACAAGCAATGTGGCTTAAGAACCATGCCTGGTAGGTTGTCCAATTCAACATATGGTTCTTACCCGTCATGGGAAAAACTGACCTCTAGGCGTCAGCCTCCTGTCTTAGGTTGATACCACTGCAATTGGATCATACCCGTCACTGACTACCGGTTCAGCATACAGCCAAACTTGTGGATAGGCCTATGCACCAGTGGGTGGGTGAGGTTCTTGCCTCACATCTGTTGGCCCCCAAATTTGGCCTTGGTGCCAGTGGGGGGGTGAGGTTCTTTGCCTCACCTCTGTTGGCCCCCAAATTTTAGACCATCACTAGCAGAAGGGAGGAGGATACAGAAATGCCACGACACCAAGCCAATTGATGGCTCTTTTGGAAAAATTGCATCACTGGTGACACCATCAGCAAAGATATGCCAGCACTACCACAATTCGCTGCACCAAACGATAGCTCACAATGTATACAAGTGATACATAGTCTGGGCAAGTTTTGCAAGCAGTTCAAAGTGGAGGAGTCTATCAATATGTCCATTTCCTCCCAAAGTAAATCGAGTTCTTGATTGAGCATTACTTGTTGAGTTATATTCATTGATGCATCAGTTTGTACAGTTTACTGTGATAGCTATCATAGAAGCTGTAGTTTGGTTTTATCTTTGTCTTCACCGGCACTGGGATGAAGATAGGAATTCTGGCAATGATGCTAAAGAGACATTATCCTTTACTCTTTTTTTTCCTTGGGCCTCAGATCTATCTCCTACTGAGCTGCAGGCTTCTTCCATTTGCATATCAACTTAAGTGCTGGCTGAGGTCTGGAAGGAACTCGGTGTAGAATCTCGGTATGGGACCTCCAATATGATACTGCTGTTGACCGGTGACGAGTCCTTGCTTCCCCGATGTTGAAGAATAAAACCAAAGAAGCACGCTGAGGCAAGGTCAGAGTAGAAATTAAAAGTTTATTAAACGACAGCAGAAAAGACTTCTCCTGGAGGAAGAAGGGGACCCAAGAGGTGGAATCCATGAACTTTGTTTTTAGAACACACACACCACACCTCACAGCTCCTCAGGAAAAACCCTCAGAGCCCAACTGCCACCACCAGCTTCCCACAAGCCTCTCAACCTCCCCCACTCCTGCTCTTGAGGCCGATTGGCTGAGTCGCGTGGGCGGAGCCAAAAAAAGTCCCCCAATGAGCAGCTCCATGGTCTGAAAGGGTGGGGAAACAGCCCAATGAGCATCACCGCAGAGGAGCCAATCAGTTGGCAGCTGGAAGTTTGCTGGCAGCCGGAAGTTTGCTGGGGCCCCTTCGGCTGTGGCTCTCAACACCCCATCCCTAAATAAACTACAAAAAAGGACTGGGGATGGGCTGGGGATATAGCTCAGTTGGTGGAGTGCTTGCCTCATATGCGCAAGGCCCTGGGTTCAATCCCCAGCACCACAAAAAAGAAAAAAAAGTGGGGATGTGACTTAGAGGTCAAGTGCCCCTGAATTCAATCCCCAGTAGCCCCCTACCCCCCAAAAAAGAAAAAAAAAAAAACATATGGAATTGTCTCCACTGAGGTGGTAGAAATAGTTGACAAGAATGTATGGTCACTATCTTATGCCCAGCTGTCTCTCCATTTCTTCTTGACTTATGTACTGAAATCAAGGACTGTGGGTTGTTAACCCTTTTTTGTGTTGCTCTCTGAGCTGCCATTTGGAATGACCTAAGTCTGAAACTGGTTGAAATAATTCTCAGCTTCCCTTCTCACCAATATGAAGTAGGACAGAGTGGAATATACTGTCAGTTGGAGTTCTGTTTGATCTGACCAGGTGGGTGCACTCCCTGGATGGGGTTGCTGCAGAGTTCTATGAGAGAGATCCTGCCAGTGGGGCTTAGGTCTAATCAGGCCTTGGGGGCTTTGTTGGATAGTGTCCGCTCTGGAGAGATTAGATCAACACTCCCCTAGGGCCTGGCAGTTTCCCATCTCTGAGAGGGGTTAGATCTCAGGAGCCTCCCAAAAATTCCACTTGTGGGACAAGGGGGCCAATTCTTTACACACTCTGCTACCCAAGAACTCAAGCCTTCCCATTCTTTGCTTCTGTGAGTATTCACACCCTCCTTCCTGTTCAGATTCCCAACCTGCTCTAGCTGATCATGTGAGCCACCAGTCTCAAAGAAGTGAGTTGGGCTCTCCTTCTCTTTTCTGATTTTAATCCCCCTAGGTACAGTCTTCTCTGTGCCTGTTTCATTCCCATTCTTTCACACAGAATGCACTTGCCAGGACAGTGTGGCAATGTTTACTATGATCTCCCAGCTCCTGCAGCAATAGCTGCAGTTCTTTCACTTCAAGATGACACCCTCCTCAGCTTTCCATGCCAGTTGGCAAACAGCATATTTCAAGTGTACAGTGCAGCCTCTGGATCAGCTAAGTTCAGGCCTTTTTTTTTGGTTTCAGGTTTTTCTGTACCAAATCTGTTTTTCCCTCTGTTCTCCCTCTGTGATGATCCAGTGCTACTGTAGCTGCTGCTTCCATAACTGGCTTGACTCCAGTATACTTCCTTCTTTGCTTAATGTACCCAAATTTCTGAGTCTGTAAAACACTCTGACTGTCCAATATGAAATTTGTTGTTACATGTGTTATGAGTGGGGGTTTTTAATTGATGAGCAGTATTCCATGGACTGGATATGTCATTATTTGTTCACCAGTTGACGCATATCTAGGTAAGCTTCTAGTTTTTTAATCTATAATGAATACTGCTGCTATGACTACTCACTTATAAGTCTTTGTATAGACATTTTCATTTTTTTTTTAAATATTTTCACTTCTTTGGAATAGATACCCAGGTTCTTATGGTTTAAATCTTAAATGTCTCTCCGCAGCTCATGTGTTGGTCTTAGTCTCCAATGCAGCAGTGTTCTTAGTGGGGCTTTTGGGAGGTGATTGGATCATGGGGATCCTGACCTCATGGATAGATTAATCCATCTTAATCTATATGGTTTTGCTTTTGGGTTTTGTTTTGTTTTTGTTTGTTTGTTTGTTTGTTTGGGGGGGGTGGTTTGCTACCAGGCATTTGCCGCAGTCTGGCTGGGCACAAAATAACCCAGCTGCCACACAACCTTGTAGGTTCAAAACAGGAACTCCTTTATTCTCACTCCCAGGAACGCCAGGCACTGGACTTCTCCCTGGACACACCACACCCCAACCGGAAATCCCTCCTCTGGAAATCCCGCCTCCAGCACTTCCCCAACCAACAGGAACTCCCCAGGAATCCCCAGAACTCCAAAGTAGCAGGCCTAGGCAGACAGCAGGGGTCTAATATACAATTGAATACACAGCTTAATATAACCATCATCAACTCAATGGCTTGCTGGCATCACCTCTCAAGCACTCCGTTTGGCCCTCAACAGGCATTGAAGCCAGGGGTACTTAACCACTGAGCCACATCCCCAGCCCATTTTTGTATTTTATTTATAGATAGGGTCTCCCTAAGTTACTGAGGGCCTCACTAAATTGGTGAGGTTGGATTTGAACTAATGATTCTCCTGTCTCAGCCTCCTGAGCTGCTGGGATTATAGGCATGTACCTTCAGTGCCACCTATGTATTCATTATTTAATGGATTTTAGAGAAAAATGAGTTTCATTATAAAGCTCTCTCTCTCTTTGCTTCCCAGCTGCCATGAGGTAAGCAGCTGTGTTCTACCACATGAACCCCACCATAGTGTTCTGTCTTGCCACAGGCCTAAAATATGAAAGTAGCCAACTGTGGACTGAAATCCCTGAAGCCATAAGCCAAAATAAATCACTCCTCCTTTAAATTGACTTTCTCAGGTATTTTGTCACAGAGACAAAGTTGACTAACACAGTAGGAATGAAATTTGTGAGTCATAAGATTCCTGTTCTTGGGGCTGGAGTTGTAGCTCAGTGGTAAACACTTGCCTTGTACACATGAGGCACTGCATTAGATTCCCAGCGCCACATATAAATAAGCAAAATAAAATAAAGGACTATCAACAACTAAAAATATTTTTTTTGATTCTTAAAAAAATAGATTGCTGTTCTTAGTCCATTTGTGCTGTTGTAATAAAATCCTATAGACAGAGTAATTAATAAAGAACAAAAATTTGACTCAGTAGTAGAGTGGTCTTCTAGCATGTGATTCTATCCAGTACTGAAACAAAAGAAAGTTATTTCTCACAGGTGGCTGATGAAGGATTATGTGTCTCCTTCCAAGATAGCACTTTGTTGCTGTGTTCTCCAGAGGGGATAAATACTGCCTTCACATGGCAGAAGAGACAGAAGGGCAAAACAAAGGGGGGGGGGGTGACCTAAGCCAGCTTCCTTCAGCCTTTTCATTAGGTGCTAATGGACTCATGAGGGCAGAACCCTCTTTATCATTTCCCTACTTTTTAATGTCACCACATTGGGAATTAAGTTTCAACATGAATTTTGTAGGAGACATACATTCAAATGATATCATGTATACTTAACTTTTTAGATATTGTTTTCCAAACTAGCTGAACCATTTTGTATTTCCACCAACAGCAAATGAGAATTTGAGTTGTTCCACACCATCACCAGCAGTATGTATCATTCATTTTAACTGTAGCTAGTCTAGTGGTTATAATGGTATTTCATGGTGGCTTTAATTTTCATTCCAAGTGATTAATGATTTTGAGCATCTTTTCACATGTTTATTTGCCATTTGTAAAACTTTTTAGTGAATGTCTTCATATGTTTTACCCCTTGTTCTGTTTTGTTTTTGTGGTACAGAGAATCGAACCCAGAAGCACTCTACCACTGAACTGCATCCTCAGCCCTTTGGGTTTTTATTGTTTGGTTGGTTTTGTTTTGGGGGATTTTTTGGTGGGTGGGAGAGGTTGTTGGGTTGCTTTTTGTTTTTGTTTTCTGAGACAGAGTCTCACCAAATTGCCCAGGCTGACCTCAAACTTGGAATCCAATTTTCCAAGTTGCTGGGATTACTGTCATGTACACCGCACTTGGCCTACCCATTGTTTTTAATTGGGATGTTTTCTACCTGAGTAGAAATAACTTTTTTATATTCTGATATAAGTCCTTTGTCAGAGGTGTTTTTTTGTTGTAGTTGTTGTTTTGTTTTGTTTTGTTTTATTCTTGCCGAATCTCTCTCTCTCTCTCTTTTTTTTTTTTTTTTTTTTAACTGTCAGAGGTGTTTTGTAAATAGTTTTTCCCAGTCTATGTCTTGCCTTTTGGGAAGCAGTGTGAATGAGAGTGCTAGGGATTAAACCAAAGGCCTATCTAATGCTAAACCTGCACTCTACCAATGAGCTACATCCCCTAGCCCCTTGATGTTTTTTAAACAGTCTTTCAAAGAGCAAAAATTTTTAATTGTATAGTTGTGCTTTTGTGTGATCTTTTTAAGAAATTTCTGCTCACTCCAATGTCACAAGTATTTTATGTTTTTTCCTACATTTTAAATGGTTTTAGCGCTAATATTTATGTTTATGGTCTAATTCAAGTTATTTTTTTTCTGTGTGGTACTCACAAGGATCAAAGTTTTGATTCCATACTTTGTTGGTTCAGTACTATTCATTGTGAAGAGTGTTTTCCTTTTGAATTACATGGGCACCTTTGTGAAAATCAGTTGACCATATAAGTATGTGTCTATTTCTAGACTCCTTCCTTGTACGTTGGTCCATATATCTATGCTCACAATGGTACCACAACATTTTCATTTCTACAGTTTTAAGTGAAATCTTAAGCCAGCTATGGTGGTGCACAACTGTAATCTCAGCTATTCAGGAGGTTGATGCATGAGGTTCAGAGGTTCATGGCCAGCCTGGACAATTTAGCAAGACCCTATCTCAAGGTAAAAAAGATTGGGGATGTATCTCAGTGGTATGGCACCCCTGGTTTCAATCCCCAGTACCACACACACAAAAAAAAAAGTCTTAAAATTAGGGAGTGTAAGACCTCGAACCATTCGAACCATGCTCTTCTTTTTCAAAATTTTGACTCTTCTGAGCCCTTCATCTTTTCATCATCATGTCATTTTCTTCAAAACATCCTGTTAAAATTTTGACTACAGTTACATTGAATCTATAAATCAATTGGGGGAATATCATCAGCTTAACTGTATTGAGTCTTCTCATCAGTGGATATGAAACATCATTGCATTTGTTTAGATCTTCTTTAATTTTCCTTCATTTATACAGTTTCATGTATAAATGCATCGCATCTCTTGATAATCTATCCATATGCTTTTGGAAAAAATGTATATTCTGCCTTTGTTGATCAAAAAGTGTTCTGTATATAATGTTAATGTTATCATTTAGAACTTATGTACCTTTGTTGATTTGAGGCAGGGGGGTGCTATTAGTTGCTGAAATAAAGCTGTTAAAATCAATTTCATAGCCAGGTGCAGTGGCACACACCTATAATTCCAGTTACTTGGGAGACTGAAACAGGAAGATAGCAAGTTTGAGACCAGCCTTGGCCACTTAGCAAGACCCTATCTCAACAGTAAAATGGCTGGAGATGTATCTAATTGTTGAGGCCTCTGGGTTCAATCCCCATACCAAAAAAAGAAAGAAAGAAAAGAGTGGGCACAGGGGAAAGAGAAGAAAAAAAATAATTTCATGATTTTAGAGTCTATTTCTCCCTTGAATTTTTTTAAGAGAGAGAATTTTTTTTAAATATTTATCTTTTAGTTTTCGGTGGACACAACATCTTTGTTTGTATGTGATGCTGAGGATCGAACCTGGGCCCCACGCATGCCAGGCGAGCGCGCTACCTACCGCTTGAGCCATATCCCCAGCCCTTGAATTCTGTTTTTGATTCATGTATTTTAAAGCGCAGTAATTCCCAGCATGTGTATTATTATGATTGTTGTCTCTTCCTGATGAATTTATCCTTTAGTCATAATGCAATACCCATTTTTTAAACTGGTAATTCTCTCTTAAAATCTGTTATTTGATTATACAGCAATTTCCATCTCCTTGTGCTAATTGTTTACGTAGTATATATTTTCCCATCTATATACCTTCAACCTATCTGTATCTTTATATTTAAAATGGACTTATTTTAGGTAGCAGAGAGCTGAGTCTTGTTTATTCTGATAATCTCTACATTTTTTTGTAGAGTTTATTCTGAAATATTCAATGTAATATTTATAAGGCTAGATTTGTATCAACCAATCATGAGATAAAAAGCACAAGAAGTTTAGCTGAAATAAAATTCTAAAAAATATTTAAATAACCATTTTTTTGAAAACACAGGACAGTAAAACAGAAAGAAAAAAGCAGGAGGCAAATAAGAAACAAATGGTTAATACAAATCTAGCCTTTTAAATATTACATTGAATATTTTAAAGTCTACTTATAATTACTAGTATTTAAGGTGGTTTTGTTGTTGTTGTTGTTTTGTGGTGCTGAGGATCGAACCCAGGGTCTTGTGCATCTAAGGCAAGCATATTACCAACTGAGTTATATCCCCAGCGCCCCCACTGAAAAAACAAAAGAATTTTGCATCTAGATATTTAACCATAATGTACTCTCATATACTGTCCCTTCTAGTTGGACTAGCTATGACACAACAGCCTGTTTGTTTATTTAACAGTTTATATGAATCAAAACTTTTGTACTTGTTGGATAACATGTATAATATTCTCTTATAGTTTAAAAAAATCAGCCTCATCTTTGTGTGTGTGTGTGTGTGTGTGTATGTGTGTGTGGTGGTGGTGGTGGTGGTGGGGACTGAACCCAGGGGCTTGTGCATATGAGGGAAGCACTCTACCAACAGAGATATATCCCCAGCCCATCAGCCTTGCCTTTACATTTATGCATTTTTTGGCCTTTTTTTTTTTTAACCCATGGGTGCTTTTTACTACTGAGCTACATACATCCCAGTCATTTTGTTGTTGTTGTTGTTCTACTTATATACACATGACAGCAGAATACATTTCAATTAATTTTATACAAACAGAGCACAACATTTCAATTCTCTGATTATACACAATATAGTCTCACCATTTGTGCAATCATGTATGTACCTAGGGTAATGATGTCCATCTCATTCCACCATCTTTCCTGCCCCATGCCCCCACCCTTCCCCACCCTCCTCTTTACCCAATTCAAAGTTCCTGCATTATTCTCATTCCCACCTTCAATATGGATCAGCATCTACTAATCAGAGAAAACAATCAGCTTTAGTTTTGGGGGATTGGCTTACTTCACTTAGCATGATATTTTCTAGTTTCAACCATTTACCTGCAAATGCCATAATTTTGTTCTCTTTTAATACTGAGTAATATTCCATTGTTTCTTTATCTATTGATGGGCATCTACGTTGTTCCACAGTTTAGCTATTGTGAATTGAGCTGTTGTATAAGCATTGATGTGGCTGTTCACTATAGTATGCTGATTTTAAGTCCTTTGGGTATAAACCTAGGAATGGAATAGCTGGGTCAAATGATTATTCCATTCCAAGTTTTCTGAGGAATCTCCATACTGCTTTCCAAAGTGGTGGTTCCAATTTGCAGTCCCACCAGCAAAATATGAGTGTGCCTTTTTCCCCATATCCTCACCAACACTTGTTATTTCTTATATTCTTTTTAACTGCCATTCTGCCAGTCCTTTAATTTTTTGAGACAGGATCTCACTAAGTTGCTGAAGCTGTTCTCAAACTTGCAATCTTCCTGATAAACTTTTATAATTATTGGTCTTCCTAAATAAATAAATTATATATATGTATAATTTATTTATTTATTATTTCTAATCAGTTATACGTGTCAGTAGAAAGTTCTTCAATTCATTGTACTCAAACGAAGCAGAATTTTTTATTTCTCTGGTTAAGCATGAAGTAGAGTCATACCATTTGTGCAATCATACATGTGTTGAGAGCCACAGCCGAAGGGGCCCCAGCAAACTTTCAGACTGCCAGCTGATGATTGGCTCACAGCGGCCCCAGCAACATCTAGCTGATTGGCTCCTCTGCGGTGATGCTCATTGGGCTGTTTCCCTGCCCTTTCAGGCCAGGGAGCTGCTCATTGGGGGACTTTTTTGGCTCCACCCACGTGACCCAGCCAGTCGGCCTCAAGAGAAGGAGGATTGTGGGAGGTGGAGAGGCTTGTGGTTGAGAGAGAGGCTGTGGGAAGCCAGTGGTGGCAGTTGGGCTCTGAAGGTTTTCCTGAGGAGCTGTTTTGTTTGGCGTGTGTGACAAGTGACTCCTGAATTGTACCCAGCTAGACTGCGGCATACATGTACCCAAGGTAATGATGCCTATCTCATTCCACTGACTTTGCTATTCATTTGCCCTCTCTGCCCTCCCTTTTGCCCTCTCTGAAGTTCCTCCATTTATCCCATGCTCCCCTATATGGATTAGCATCCATTTATCAAAGAGAACATTCGGCCTTTGATTTTTTGAGATTGGCTTATTTCTCTTAGCATGATATTCTCCAACTCTATCCATTTACCTACAAATGCCATAATTTTATTTTCTTTATAAAACTGAGTAATATTCCATTGTAAATTTTTTATATTATATATATTTTTATATTATATATATATATATTTGTAGTTGGACATAATACCTTCATTTTATTTATTTTATGTGGTACTGAGAATCGAACCCAATGCCTTGCATGTACTGGGCATACGCTCTACCTCTGAGCCATAATCCCAGCAGAACAAATCTTTTCAACTAGTGTATTTAGTTTTGATCCCATTGAACCTCTCTGTTGTATTTTTGTTTTTTAGTTTGATAGTTTCTGCTCCTGTATCATTTTCTGCCACAGTTTCAATGTGTCCCCCAGATTTCATGTATTGGAAACTTACTCCCCAAAGCCATGTGTTAATGGTATTTGGAGTTGGGGCTTCTGGAAGAAAATTAGAATCAGATGAGCTCATCAGAGTGAGGTCCCCGTGATGGTATTGTGGCACTGGGTTTGATTCTCAGCACTGCATATAAATGAGTAAAACAAAGGTACATCAACAACTAAAAAAATTTAAAAATAAATAAAAAGACTAGATTTTTGCTCTTTCTTGCCACATGGTGTCTTGCACCAACTCAGGACTTAGCAAAGTCCCTACCAGCTGGTAGGCCCTCAACCTTGAATGAACCCCAAGAATCATGAACTGAATAAGCCTTTATTCCTTATAAATTACCCACTCTGTGGCATTCTCTTATAACCACAGAAAACAAAGATATTTTCTTTTCTTCTTTAAGGTTTTTTCCTAGTTTGGTAGGTTTGGATGGGGTGGGGTTTTTTTGTTGTTGTTTGTTTGTTTGTTTGTTTCATTTTTTTCTTTCTTTCTTTAGTTGTTTTTTTTTTAATAGTGAATACTTAATTTAATATACTGACTTATTTTTTTCAATTTTTGTGCCTACCTCTGTTTCTTCTATCTGCATATTCCATCTGGGTTCACCTTTCTTAGTACTTCTTTAATATTTCTTTTAAGTTAGGGTCTATTGATTGTTAACTCTAGAATGTGCTGCACTCAATAGTTTGGCTCAATATAAAATTCTTTCTTAGGCCAGGAATGGTAGTGCATGCCTATAATTTCAGAAACTCAGAAGGCTGAGGCAGGAGGACCCCAAATTCAAGGCCAGCCTCAATAAGTGATCAAGACCCTCAGCAACTTCATGAGACCCTCTCAAGAAAATTTAAAAAGAGGCTGGGGTTGTGGCTGAGTGGCAGAGTGCTTGCTTAGCATGTGTGAGGCACTGGGTTTGATTCTCAGCACTGCATATAAATGAGTAAAACAAAGGTCCATCAACAACTAAAAAAATTTTTTTAAAAATTAAAAATAAATAAAAAAATAAAAAGACTAGGGATGTAGCTCTGATAAACCACCCCTGGATTCAATCCCTAGTACAAAAAAAAAAATCTCAATTAGAAGTTGTTTACTCTTAGCACTTTGAAGCATGATACTATGATACTATTGAATTTGAACATTTTTTTTTGTTACCTGTGAATAGTTTGCTGTCAGTCAAATTATCTTTCCTTTGTAGATACTCTGTCTTTATTCCTTAGAAGCTTTTAAATTCCTTTTATATTCTTGTTCCACCAGTTTTCTGTGATTTGTTGAACAGTTATTTATCTTGCTCAATTTTCATTTCATTTCCTATGTAAGACCCACATCTGTTTTCAAATATGAAAATTTATCAGCAATTATTTCTTCAAATATTGTTTCTCTACCTCCTCTATCTTTTTCTGAGAAGGGGTCTCAATGAGTTGCCCTGGCTGCCCTTGAACTCCTGGACTCAAGCAGTTCTTCCTCAGCTTTCCAAGTAGTTGAGACTATAAGCTGTGCCACTGCACCCAGTTTTTTTCCCTGGTGCTAGGGATTGAATCCAGGGCCTCGTGGGTACTAAGCATGCACTCTACTACTAAGCTATACCCCCTGTCCTCAGTGTTAGCTTCTAATTTATTTAACTATTCTTCAAATATGCCTGGTCTAAAATTCACCCTATTTGTTGTATTATTTATTTCAATAACTATATTCTTCTTTTCTGTAATTTCTAATTAGTTTTCTTCTTTCTTTTTGTGGTACTGGGGATTGATTCTAGGGGTACTCTACCACTGAGGTACACCCCTAGCCCTTTTTATTTTTATTTTGAGAGAATCTTGCTAAGTTGCTTAGGGTCTATCTAAGTCACTGAGACTAGCCTCAAACTTGGAATCCTCCTGTCTCAGCCTCCCAAGTCGCTGTGATTATAGGTGTACACCATCACACCCAATCTAATTAAGGTTTTTCAGTAACTTAACAGCAGGCCTCATGGGAAATTTTCTCTTTGGTCATTGCATGAAGCATGAAGATTTATATTATGGACCCTAGGAAATCCCCTTCAAACCTTCATTTCCCAGGTTTGCTTCTGTCATCATTTATAAGAATGACTTTTATGCTTTTGAAGCTTCTAAGGATCTTCTAAATACCCATCTGTCCACTTGATTGTTGGCCACAGGCTAACTGGAACTTTAGACCATATCTTGTGTTGTATAACTTATGCAGTTTGGATTTTTTCTTTTTTTCTTTTACTTATTTCTATGTAGGAGAACTTAACTAACTCAAACTAGAACTTGTTTTGACTTTTAACCATTTTTCCTTTAATTGATATTTTTAAGATAATGTTTTTTCCATTACTACATATATTTGTACATTACTATATAAATTACTGTGTATATATAATACCTTGTAATTTTTATAGATTACTATATAAATGATCTAGATAAGAGTATATTTTTCAGCAAGCATAAACTCCTGAAATCTCTGGAAGTATTCAGATCATTAGAATAGTCTTATAGGTGGGTCAGCCCATTTGTTGTTTTTTAAGGATGCAATTATAGACTTAGGTGACACTGCCTTTGGCACTAACTTTGGAGAAAGTACAAAATTCTCCTAATTTCTATTTTAGCTTAGTCTGCTGATGTTGAGGACTTCTCTAGATTTTGAGTTATATTTGTTATCTAAAAAAATCAAATACTCTCAGATTTAAACAAAAAAAATTTTTTTTTTTATTTTGCCACTTTCTGGCAAATGTCAACACCTGCACCAAAGAATATGCTTACTAGTCAGAATAGCACTGTTTTGCACTGTGACACTTCCCCTGATCAGTACAACAGAACCCAGATCACAGCTCTGATGTTCTGACTTTGAATGGCCAGCATTTATCATCTCTTGCCTTTGCTCATCCATAAAACAAACATTGTCCTTTTATCTTATGAGACCCTAGGAAAGCCCCTTCAAACCTCCATTTCCCAGGTTTGCTTTTGTTATTACTTATAAGAATGACTTATGTTTTTGAAGCTTCTAAGGATCTTCTAAATACCCATCTGTCCACTTGATTGTTGGCCACAGGCTATTCAGTTCATAAAAGTAGACAGTCTTACTGTGAAGACCACATGGTTCTGCACCTAATTTGTCTTTAAAATTACTGTTGCTTTGTTGTTTTATCTGGGTTTTAAACAATTTAGTACAGCAATGTGGAAGCAGAAAACTTCAGGTTCAAGTCTTGAAATGACAATGGATATGTAATTCTGAGTACAGAATTCACCTTTGTACAATGGAGTTAACTGTGAGTATCTTGCAGGGTTGTGAGGATTAAATGAGATACATGAAAGCTCTCACCTAGTTCCTGGCATTAAAAAAATGTATTCACTAAACAGGTATTGTTGTTAATAATGAGAGCAAGAACCACATCTTAAACTTTTATTTTTTTTCCTTGTGATGGAGTCTCACTATGTTGCTCAGGCTATTCTAAAACTCTGGGCTCAAATAATCTACCTGCCTCAGCTTTCTGAGTAGTTTGGACTACAGGAATGCCCCACCATTCCTAGCTTACATCTTAAATTTTTTTAATATTTATTTTTTAGTTATAGGTGGATACAATATATATATTATTTTTATGTGTGATGTGCCTCACACATGCTAGGCAAGCACTCTATCTCTGAGCCACAACCCCAGCCCATCATCTTAAACTTTTTGTTGTTCCATATTTATAGAATAATAATGTATAATAATAATAATAATAATAATAATAATAATAATATAATAATAATGAATAATAATATGGCATGTACCTGATATTACTTATGAGTTGATTTATTAGTTTAAGAGGTCACAGATGAAGCTATTAATAATAAACCCCAAATAAAATATATCTATAAGAGGAGACTTTTTTGGGGAGTGGGGTACCAGGGATTGAACTCAGAGGCACTCAACCCTGAGCCACATCCCCAGCCGAATATCATATTTTATTTAGAGACAGGGTTTCACTGAGTTACTTAGTGCCTTGGTTTTGCTAAGGCTGGCTTTAAACTCACAATCCTCCTGCCTCAGCCTCCTGAGCCACTAGTATACAAGCATGTACCACCACGCCCAGCTAAGAGCCTTATCTTTATAATCACATTTAACCATGTATTATTGTATGCCTTTAAACCTGGCAGTATGTATGTATATTTAGTTGAAGGATCAAAATGTGATCCATAAACCTCTTCATAAATAAGTTGTCTGACTAAGAGGGGTAGCCACTGGTTTACAAAGTCTTACCACTTTTTCTCAACACTCTTGAAGTTGTTGTTTGTACCTTGGCTGACATAAAATAAACTGCAAGACCCTTAATGACTTCCCAGAGAGATGGGTTGATAGCTGCTACTATTTCTTGTAGATCAAGATGTCCAAGATATCTTCATATCCCTTGAACAAGGAAATGCTTCATTCATATCTGAAAGGCCAAGGTTCGTCGTCGTCAGAAATTAAAATGCACACACACAGATAGCAGTGACAAAGATGAAGCACTTTATTGCAAACTGCTGCTAGCTTATATAGAAAGTGAGAGTCAGTTATCTTAAACCAGGAAGCTCCCGGGGCCAATCATAGTAAACGTCAGTTCATCACCTACGGCACACGCACGTCTGCCCTGCATAAGATTCATGGAGGGCATGAACTGTCCACGTGTATGGAAGACGGGAGGGCCAATTAGAAGGTTTTCAAAACAACTTGTTATCCGCCCACTGGCAACTTGCCCGCCGCCATGTTGCATTAGGGGCTCCTTATCTGAAAGGCCCTGGGAGTTCTGGCCACCCACTGGCAATTTGCCCACCGCCATGTTTGAAAGGCCCGGGGAGTTCTCAGGAAGACTCCCAACAATATCAGTAATCTTTAGGAAATTATTTTTCTAAATAACTTTTTTTTTTCAGTGCTGAGACTGAACCTTATGCATGCTAGGCAAACATTCCACCACTGTAGAATGGGGGCTACCTACCCAGCCCCCAAATAACTTTTTAAACCTCATCTCTTTTTTAAAAAAATAATGTTGTATTTTTATACCTTTATTTTATTTATTTATATGTAATGCTGAGGATCAAATCCAGTGCGTTATACATGCTAGGCAAGCACTCTACCACTGAGCTACAGCCCTATTCCCTAAACCTTATCTCTTAAAGATGTTCAAATTGCCTAGTAATCAAATTGAAACAAATGAATATCAAACTGACAATGATCATAAAATATGCTTATCGTTCACCACAGGATGGGGAATTAGAAACTTTCAGGTACCATTTGTGGAGCATAAACTGGTATAGTCTTTCTGACAGGCAGTTTAGCAGAATCTTTAAAAATGTGAATATGAATCCCCTTTGATCTGGTAATCCCTCACTCTTAGAATTTATCCTAAGAATACAGGTGTACAAAAAAGATGTGTATAAGGATATTTACTTCAGCTTTGTTATACCAGTGGGAAAAAAATGCAAACAACCTAAAAATATCCATTAATAGAGGAATAAATAATGCTGCATTCATATTATAGAATGTTAATCAGCCATTGAAAAGCACAGTACAGGCCAGGTGCAGTAGCACACAACTGCAATCCCAGTGACTCAGAAGGCTGAGGCAGGACAATCACAAATTTGAGGCCAGCCTCCACGTTTAGCAAGGCCCTGTCTAAAATTAAAAAGAGCTGGAAATTTGGCTCAGTAGTGGATTAATAGTGAATTCCATCCCAGAAACAAACAAAAAAAAAAAAAGGACAAGAAAAGCGTACACTACATACTGGGTACAGCCAGGCATAGTGGTGCATACCTGTAAACCCAGCTATATAAGAGGTTGAGGTAGAAGGATCACAAGTTCAAAGCCATCCTCAGCAACTTAGTGAGGTTCTGTCTCAAAATTAAAGAGGGATGTAGCTCAATGATACAGAACCCTTCTGTTCAGAACTCCAATAGCCAAATTACAAAACAAAACAAAACAAAAAAAGCATAGGGAAATTTGAAAAGGAACAATTAGAGGAAGAAAAGTTTATTTGGGTGCTCACAGTTTCAGAGGTTTGGTCCATAGATGGCCAACTCCATTCCTCAGGGCTTACGGTGAGGCTGAACATCATGGTAGAAGAGTGTGTTGGAGGAAAGTGGCTCTGGACATGGCACCAGGAAGCAGAGAGAGACTCCCCTCACCATTGGACAAAATATATACCCCAAAGTCACTTCCCTATGACCCACCTCCTCTAGCCACACCCTGCCTTCCTATATTTACTACCATGTAATCCCTGTCATCAGATTAACTCGCTGATAAGGCTACGGCTCTCATAATCCCACTTCTAAACTCTCTTTCATTGTTTTACATGAGCTTTTGGGGGATACCTCATATCTAAACTGAAACAAGTGGTATAAACCCATAATCCCAGGATTATCCTCAGCCTATTTAGGAGATTGAGGCAGGAGGTTTGCAAATTTGAGGCTAGCCTGGACAACTTAGTGAGACCATCTCAAAATAAATTGAAAAAGCTGGGTGTGGACAATGGGACTGGGGTTGTGGCTCAATGGTTGTGGTTTAACATGCTCAAGGCCCTGGTTTTGATCCTCAGCACTATAAAAGAAGAAGGAAGAAGATTATACAATAGTGCTTCATGTGGAAGGATGTACATCAACAATGTTAAATAATATTTCTGTGTAGTACAATTTTAATTGGTTCTTATTTTCTTTTTGCTTTTCTGTATTTCTACTTTTCTTCAATGAATGTGTATTACTTGCAACTGTAATATAGAGAAAGTCCCAACAGAAGGACAGACTGAAGGACAAGATGACTTGTAGTAGCACCCCCTTTCTCCACAGAAAAGTCTTAACTGGGCTTCTCTGGAAATCTTCATCGTGGCTGATTTTAGGACTGTTAGCAAAAGAGTCTACAAAAGAGTTTAGTGTAGATAAACTTCCAATTTTCATGTTGCCCTATTTTACTTGGCCACTGGCTGGGAAGAAATCAGCACTCCAGGTGCTGGACACCCCCTTACTAGTTTTTCACAAACATGTATCCAGTATAGTAGTTTGTAGAAATGTGTAAACAGGCCTCTGGCCTTGAGCTGGGCTTCACAGAGATGTCTACATTTTTAAGATAAGAGAAGTTACCAACTGGGCTCCATGGTAACAGCTGGCAGGGGGAGGAAAGAAAGGGGAGAAGAATCTCTCCCCTTCTCAGGTGTTGTCCTTGAGGGGTTAACTTGCCCAAAACAGTGAAAGAAAAGAGCTGCTTTATGTGAACTTCTGCAGACTGTGAACTTCTGAGCCCCTCCCCTTACATGCTGGGTATAAAACACTGAAACTACCTGAACTCGGGGGTTCAGGAGATTAATTGATTACAGCAAAAGCTGTGCCCTCTGAACCTGGCTGCAGCCAAATAAAACTGTTTTCTACTATCTTCAGTGCCTTCCCTCGTTTGTCCCTACAACGGACTAACTGAAGGACAGATGCACATATAAAGAAGTATCACAGAATGAACCCAGAGCAGCACAGAACACTACAACCCTTTGTCCTCTTCCTTAGAAACAGGACAACACACACACACACACACACACACACACACACGCATGCACGCACTCGCGGGCAATGCCCTTGAACATTTTAGTCTAATTCACACTGGGTATCAGACTAGCCATCCTTATTGCTCACCACCTACTGTGTAATTAATTGCTTTCTGAGAAGCTGCCATCATGCATGCAATTCTCTGAAACATCTGAGAGCTGTAGAGGTTCTTTTTGGCTTTTTATTTTGTGTTTTCTTTTATTTAATTGCTTCAGAATAACTTGCATTCAGATCAGAAAAATGTTTCACTTGGTTCCACCTGAACTACTTGTGAATGCATCTTTTTCTGAACTGCCTATCAACGCACCAATCGGCTATGTATAGAGTGAGTCTCTTGGGGCTGAAAAGACGTGATGTTCAAAACCCATGGTACCTGTGAAGCTTGCCACAACTGCACATCATGAACAGTACAAATGTCTTTTGTGTCCTGAAAAAATAGGATGAGGTTTTCTTTTTCAATCTCAAGCTGAGAAGATAGGTTTTATTTCTCTGGGAAACACTAGGTGATTATTGAGCTCTGCACTATACAAGAAATAATTTACTTGCTAAGGCTCAAAAACAAGTGATAATAAATTATATAAAAATCTTTTTTTTCTTTTTTTAAGACAGAATATCACTATATAACCCAGGCTGGCCTCAAACTTTGAACCCCAAGTAGCTGGGATTACAGGTGCACACCATTATCCTGGTTTATATCAAAGTCTTTAGTATATCCAGCTCCCTAGAAAATAAGCTTCATGAGATGCAGGGATTTTTTTTTGGGGGGGGGGAGGGCGGTACAGGGCATTGAACTCAGGGGCACTTGCCCATTGAGCCACATCCCCAGCCCTATTTTCTATTTTATTTAGCGACAGGGACACAGTGAGTTGCTTAGGACCTCGATAAATTGCTGAGGCTGACTTTGAACTTGGGATCCTCCTACCTCAGCCTCCCAAACTGCTGGGATTACAGGCATGTGCCACTGCACCTGGCTGAGATGTAGGGACTTTTATGTTTTATTCATTGTAGTGTCACTAGTGCCTGCCACAGTACCTGATAAGAGCAAGTGCTCAGTAAATATTTGTTGTTGATTGAATAAATGAAACAATGGAGTAATTTTGGGGGTATCTGAGATCTTCTAATGCTTAAATAATCCTTCCCCACTAAGAGAGTGAAGGCTGTAATTCTGAAGTCAGAACTTAATCCATTTGTCTTATAGTTCTTTATTTCACTTAAATTGAAAATGCCAGCCAGGCACAGTGGCATGCACCTATGATCTCACCTGCCTGGAAGGCTGAGCTAGGAGGATTGCAAGTTGGAAACCATCTTGAGTAATTTAGTCAAACCCTGTCTCAAAATAAAAAATAGGGCTTGGGAAGCCAGGCACTGTGGTGCACACCTGTGATCCCAGTGACTAGGGAGGCTGAGGCAGGAGGATCACAAGTTTGAGATCAGCCTTGGCAACTTAGAGAGGCCCCAAGCAACTTAGCGAGACCCTGTCTCAAAATAAAAAAATAAAAGGGGTTGTGGTGCAGCTCAATCACTATGCTCCCCAGGGTTCAATCCCCAGTACCAAAAAAAAAAAAAAAAAAAAAGTGAGGGGTTGGCGGGTGGAGAGGTGGCTCAGTGGTAGAGCACCCCTGGGTCCAATCCTCAGTAAAGAAAAGAAACGAAAAGATCTGTAATGCCAGCAACTTGGGAGGCCAAGGTAGGGCTATCATAAATTCAAGTCCAGCTTCAGCAATTTGTGAGGCCCTAATCAATTTGGTGAGAACCTGTCTCAAAAAGGGCTGAGGATGTGGCTCAGTGGTAAAGTACCATTAGGTTCAATCTCCCAGCACCAAAGGAAGGAAAGAAAGAATGAAGGCAGGAAAAACCAAAATGGAAACTTATTTGTACTAACTTGTTGATGTAATGTTTTCAGCATTTAGAGAAAGGTGAGAACCACAGGCTGAGAGGTCAGAAAGCCTCATGGAGGACAGAGATTAAGGACAGGTCTAATAATAGTAGATAAATAATCCCGTGTTAGTAAGGGTCCCTGGAAATGGGAGTGTCAGCTGGGTCAACATTACATGAGTTCCCATAGCAAATCTTTAGGGTACATTGACATTTTCTCTTTGGCCCTCCTTAAAAACTCTGAAGTCAGGGCTGGGCATATAGCTTAGTGCAAGAGCACTTGCCTAGCATGTGCAAAGCCCTGGGTTTGATCCCCAGCACTGCAACAAAAAACAAAACAATTTTTAAGATGACTCTGAAGTTAAGATGTGATTGGTTTTTGGCCATAGTTTTTCCCAAAGCACATAACATCTTCAGTTTCTCCTCCCAGGTAGCAGTTAAAACACCATTCAGAATGTCCATCTTCCACCACTCTCTAATTGCCAGTGCTAAAAGAGCCACGTTGCAGAATACATCCACTTCAGCAGATGGTAGTGTGCAGTTTGACCATGCAGAGAGCTTTACTGGTGCAGAGTACATGGTCCAGGGGACTACAACAGTCTCTTTGGTTGAGCACTCACTTGTAAGAGCACCAAAGCTCTCTACTTCCTCAACCTCCTTTACTCTCCTACGATTTGACTTGTGCTCCCTTCACACCACTGAAACTCTTTCCACCATGTTCAGTGTTTATCCTCCTTAACTGTTCTGGAGCATTCCCCATTGTTGATGGGTTCTAGAATCTCCTCTTTTGACTTTCCAATTCTCCTATTTATCTGGCTGTTCTTTTGTAGTCTTGCCCCATGTCATTGTCCTCCTCAGCCTCTCCTTAAGTGTTATTATTTGCCAAGGTTTTGTGATTGGGCCTATTTTCTTCATCAAATGCTTCTCTTTGGATGATTTCATTTACTCCTAAAGCTTCCCCACCACCTCTTCTGAGGATTCTTCAATCTGTATCTGCTGCCCAAATCTCTTCCAAAGTTGAGGGAAGGAGGGGGAAAGCCCAGTGGATTTCAACACACCTTTGTTATATACTTATTTATTTTAAATCTCCAGCTCTGCAAAATTAATGAAAATAGAGTTCATTCTTTTTTTCTTTTCTTTTCTTCCTTCCCTCCCTCCCTCTCTCCCTCCCTTCCTTTCTTCCTTTCTTTCTGTTTTGGGGATTGAACTCAGGGGCACTCAACCACTGAGCCACATCCCAGCCCTTTTTTGTATTTTATTTAGAGACAGGGTCTCACTGAGTTGCTTAGTGAGGCTGGCTTTGAACTTGTCATCCTCCTATCTTAGCCTCCCAAGCTGCTGGAATTACAGGTATACACCATTGTGCCCAACAGAGTACTTTCATTTTATAATTTACTATAAATATGTTTTAGTCAAAACCTTGGAGCTAAAGATTAGGCCATTAGATGTAGGGGGAAAGTCTACTCCTTAACCTCCTTATCATTGAAGCGTTTTCATTGTAAATCAATTAGCCAAGTCATACATATAATATTTTGTTAGAAAAAGTCTGGCTTTGCTTTTTAATTCAAAAAAAAATTTAATATGTATTTTAAGAAATACATATTAAAATCATTGAGAAAAAAAGTATAGAACATATGCTGTAAAACTGACAATTAAAAGAGTCACACTTAAATTAATATAGGTATAATTAACATCCATTTTATAATAGTTAAAAAACAAGAATAAATTTATACATCTAGGGCTGGGGTTGTGGCTCAGCAGTAGAGCACTTGCCTAGCACATGTGAGACCCAGGGTTTGATCCTCAGCATCACATAAAAATAAATAAAATAAGGTATTGTGTCCAACTACAACTAAAAATAATAAATATTAAAACATTATACATGGGCTGGGGATGTGGCTCAAGTGGTAGCGTGCTCGCCTGGCATGCGTGCGGCCCGGGTTCGATTCTCAGCACCACGTACAAAGAAAGATGTTGTGTCCGCCGATAACTAAAAAATAAATATAAAAAAAAATTCTCTCTCTCTCTCTCTCTCTCTCTCTCTCTCTCTCTCTCTCTCTTTCCTCTCTCACTCTCTCTTAAAAAAAATTATACATTTAGCAGTTTCTTACATGTAGTAGTTTATAAGGTGTATTTAATAAGATAATGAGGCAGGAGACATCTGCCTATTGAAATGGGGACCTTGGAGAATGGGATCCCACCACCCCAGATTAAAACTCTAGGCAAAAGTTACTTTCTTGTTTGTTTTTGTCTGCTTGACTGGAAGGTCTCACTCACACTTGGGTACCCATATATTCTGTTACTGCCCTAGGAAGGCAAAGCCACAATGGTAATGATATTTCCTTGACTACATTAATATTAGTCAACCCCAGAGAGTTGTTTTGAACCCAAGCAATTATTTTGTTTTAATGAACAAGTATAGGACAAACTCAGGTTAACAAAGACATTAAACCAACCTATTATGGAAATAAATTGAAATTGTACACTTTCAATTGAGTCAGAAAAAAGAGCCATCAAGAGAGACTTTCCAGGAGCTGGGGTTGTGTCTCAGCAGTAGAGCACTCGCCTCTCACATGTGAGACCCTGGGTTCGATCCTCAGCACCACATAAAAATAAATAAACAAAATAAAGATATTGTGCCCATGTGTAACTAAAAATTAAAAAAAAAAAAAAGAGAGAGACTTTCCAATGAAAGGTTAGTTCCTCATCAAAATAGTATAAAAACCCCTAGACAGAGAACCACCAACTATACCCTTTGGATGTTACCTTCACCATGCTGTGGGAGCTTTTCTTGCTTGCTTCAAATAAATCTGCTACTGAATTCTCACCCTCCATTGTCTGCATACTTTATTCTGGTGTGCGAAATAAGAATCCTCCAACACTCACATGATCCTGTTAAAATCAGTTATTATGAATGGAAGACTATTATGAAAGTTATAACCAAATTTCTCCAGAAAAACAGAACTAACAGGATGAATAGATGGAGAAAGGGAGAGAAATTTATTATGAGGAACTGGTTCATGCAATTATGGAGGCTGAGAAATCCCACAATCTGCCATCTACAAACTGGAGACCCAGGAAAGCTATTGGTGTCATTTCTTAGTCCAAAGGGCTGAGAATGTGAGGGGGAACCTATCATGTCCATGTGAGGGCAGGAGAAGATGAGATGTTCTAGCACATAAAGGAGGGCAGAAGAAAGAATGAATTTCACTTTCCTCTGTCTTTTGTTCTAGTCAGGCCCTCTGCAGACTGGATGATGCTAACCACATTGGAGAGGGCAATCTACTTTATTGAGCCCACTGATTCAAAAGCTAAACTCCTCCGGAAATACTCTCATAGAAACAACCAGAAATAATGTTTAATCTGGGTGCCCAGGACCCACTCAAGTTGACACATAAAATTAACCATCATTGTGTGTGTGTGTGTGTGTGTGTGTGTGTGTGTGTGTGTGTAATCCTGGTGTCCAGCTTCTAAGTTAAAGAATTGTATAGAAATAAGTTTTTAAAAAATGCCATCACTTGCACTATCCTCACCACTTATTGTTTAGTCATCTTGATCGAATTTTTCTTAGATAAGTAACTGAGGAGAAAAACCTATACTGCTTAAAAACTGGTCAGCATCTAGCATATTTTATTTTTTGGTATCTCCAGCCCTACAGTGATAATTCCTAGCTTCATACCAACATCAATGGACCCTGTCAAGAGTTAGTCTCATGGGCTGGGGTTGTAGCTCAGTGGTAGAGTACTTGCCTAGCATGTGTGAGGCACTGGGTTCAATTCTTATCACCACATGTAAATAAATTAATAAAATAAAGGTCCATCAACAACTAAAAATACATATGAAAATAACTTTAAAAAAGAGTTAGTCCCATTATTCCTTTTCTTTTGACATATTTCCCCTTAGCTTCTTTGCTTCTGTTTATTTTCTACAAATTATTTACCTCCCTTTGCTTTCTCATATACTTTGAAGGTAGTTTAAAGAGGACCCTAAAGTAATTTAAAGAACCCTAAAGTAATTTAAAGTCTCTGGGATTACAGGTCTGGACACCCTGCTCAGCTATATCTTAATATTGCGCTATGTTGAAAAGAACTACTTGAATTTGAACTTCTGTCCATTTTGTTCAGTTTATTTGTTTGGTTTTTGTACTAGGGATTGAACCCAGGGTAGCTCTACCACTGCAGTTTGTCCCCAGCCCTTTTTATTTTTCTTTCTTTACTTACAGACAGGGTTTAAGTTGCCCAGGCTGTGCTCAAATTGTCAGCCTCCTGCCTTGGCTTTATCCATCTCAACCTCAACCTCCCCAATAGCTGGGATTAGAGGTATGTCACTGCACCCTGGGGCATTATCATTATTATTTTAGGTACTGGGGATTGAACCCATGATACTCTACGTCTGGGCTACATCTCCAGCCTTTTTTATTGTATTTTGAGACAGGGTTGCTGAAATTGGCCTCGAATATGCCATCCACTTGCCTCAGCCTCCAGAGAAATGGGGATTACAGATGTGCAGGTATGCTGGAAGCCTCAAAAAGTATAAGTAGTCCGGGTTTCTCAGAGTCTTGGAGGCTCAGAGAAAAGTACTGGTGAAACACATTTTGAAGTCATCAGCAGCCAGACATTATTAAAGTCAAGAGACTTAAGGTGGTCCCCTAAGATAAGACACCTACAAAGAAGGTTAACTAAAAATAGACAAAGTGCTGCAAGAAAACTAAATGAAGTCAGAAAAAGATGTTGAAGGAAAACCAGAAGGCAAGAGTGCATTTTAAGAGGGGGATTAATCAACAGCGTTAACTATTTTGCTGACTTTCTTCTATAGCATCAACCAGGAACTCTACCAACTCCTTTGTTTTAAGGAACAAATATGGGACAAACTCAGGTTAACAAAGACATTAAACCACACCTCTTTGACTCTTATGGAGGGGGGATTCTAACTCGTAGTTTACAGTTTATTTCTTCCAAATGGACCGCTCAAGGAGGTTTGAATCTTAATCGCTCTTCTATTTCATACAGCCTTATTCCTACAGTTCACCTAATATCAGTTAAATGACTTTAAGAACATTTTTAAAACCATTCGGACAAAACTAAGGGCTTTTTTCAGTCTCGAGAAGCCGAAATACTCCCCGGGGCACGATCACACTGCGCAAGCGCAAAGGCAGACCTCTAGCTTTCCGCGTCTTTGCATTTGGCGCGAAATTCGCGCTCAGTGGGCGGGGCTCTGGGCAAAAACGCCATTCATTGGGCAGGTTTGGCGCGAAATCCCCGAGCTCCTACGCGACGATTGGCTCCAGCCATTCCGACGAGCGAGGGGGCGGGACGGAAGCAGCGGCGGCGCGCGCAAAGCGGCGTCTAGGGAGAAGCGACTCGTGGCGGTATTGGCGTGGCGGTAGCTGTCCCGCTTTAGTAAGCAGCGATGGACCTCGCAGCAGCAGCAGAGCCGGTAGCCGGTAGTCAGCACTTAGAAGTCCGCGACGAGGTGGCCGAGAAGTGCCAGAAACTGTTCCTGGACTTCTTAGAGGAGTAAGTCTCTCGGCGTGCACCCCGGGCCTCCCCAGCCGCCCGCCTCCGGCCCGCGGTCTCCGGGCCGGGCGGGGCCGTGAGGCAGGCGGGTGTTCCGGAACCTAGGGGTCTCTAGCCGGGGAAGAGCGTTCCCCGCCCCACTTTAGACTCCAGGCCAGGCCTCCAGGAGGAGCCTGGGACCTGTGGTCTGGTTTCTTGGGTAAAAGCCTCCTTGATCCCTTGCTCAAACCCCTGTTGCACCCAATGCCTTGTGTTCGGCATTGTGCTTTTATCATTTAATGCTCACAACCTGGGAGGTCGGTGTTCACATGGCCTGGTAACCTTGGGGAAATTCAGGCGCGGTGAGGATGAGCACCTGCTCACTTGGGCCGCTGGGCTCAGTGGGGTCGATGAGAGGCCGAACTGGCCTTAAGTTCTGGAAGACCCCATCAGACCCCACCGCCAGAAACCTGGCTCTGCGGGCGCCGTGGGCTCGCATCACCATTGGAGTCTGTGTTGGATGAAAGTAATGGCGTGGACATTGAGGTTGGGTAGGTGCTCAGGTAGGTTCTGTCCTGCTTAAAAGTAGCTGAAATACCCCTTGTTTGGGGTTGCAGACTCCAACCGCACCCGCCTTTTAAAGTTGCCTTGTAGGTTCCTGGCTTCTCATAACTCCCCTCCCTAGCTTACACCGCCCATCTGAACTTTTCTTAGTGCAGATACACCAGTGCTCTCCCTAATGTATGAACCTGCTGCCTCGAGAGTCAAGTGGTAAACTCTTTGAAATGTCTTATGAATTTCTCTTCATTTTTTAAAAATTGTAAAATATATATTACATAATTTGTTTGTTTAACCAGTTTTTAGCTTGCAGTAAAAAAGTGCCAATAAGTGTGTTCATTGTACAACTACCACATCCATGACCTAAATGCTCTTCAGCTTCCCAAGCTCTGTACCCACTCCCTCCTTGTCCTAAGCCCTGGCAACCACACTGTGAATTTGATTACTCTAAGTGCCTCATATAAGTATGTTGTGTGTGGGTTTGTTTATTTCTTTGTTTTGTGGTGCTGGGGATTGAACCCAGGGCCTTGTGCATGTGAGCAAGCACTCTACCAACTGAGCTATATCCCCAGCCCTAAATATGTTTGTGTATCTGGCTTATTTCACTTTATTTCATTCAGCATAATGTGTTATAGTTTATATCCTAATTTCCATTCCCCCGCCCAAATGAAGTCTTACTATGTTGCCAGGCTAGTCTTGAACTCCTGGATTCTAGGGATCCTCCTGCCTCTGCCTCCTGAGTGCTGGAATTGCAGGCATGTGCCACCATACCCAATTTTTTGTTTTGTGTAGTACCAGGGATTGAATCCAGTGATGCTTAACCAGTAAGCTGTTCTCAGCTCTTTTTAATATTTTATTTAGAGACACCATTTTACTCGGTTGCTTTAGGACCTCGCTAAATTTCTGAGACTGGCTCTGAACTTGCAGTGTTCTTGGCTTCATACCCAGTTAAAATTTAATTTTTTTCTCGAGACTGGTGTTGTATGTATATATCACATTTTGCTTATGTATTCATCTATGAGTGGACACTTGGGTTGCTTCCACTTTTTTCTACTTGAATAATGCTATATTAAGAAGTTTTGCTATGCTGAAAACCATCATTTAAGGGGCTGGGATTGTGGCTTAGAGGTAGAGCACTCGCCTAGCATGGGCGGACCCGGGTTTATCCTCAGCACCACATAAAAATAAAGGCATTGTGTTGTATCTATCTACACCTAAAAAATAATAATAAAAAAAAAAAGTCATTTAATTTCTGTTTCCAAGATTACATGCCTGTAATCCCAGCGGCTCAGGAGGCTAAGGCAGGAGGATCTCGAGTTCAAAGCCAGCCTCACCAACTTAGTGAGACCCTCAGCAATTTAGCAAGACCTTGTCTCTAATTCAAAATACAAAATAGGGCTGGGCATGTGGCTCAGTGGTCCAGTGCCCCTGAGTTCAATCCCTGGTACCACCACCTCCCCTGCACCCCCCCCCCCAAATGATTTAATTTCTGTTTCTAGCCAAGTGCAGTGGCTCACACCTGTAATCCCAGCTGCTAGGGAAGCTAAGGCAGAGGATTGTGGGTTCAAAACCAACCAACCTCAGCAACTTATCAAGAACCAAAGCAACTTAGCAAGACTCAGTCTCTAAAAACAATATAAAAAAGGGTGGTTAAGCATCCCTGAGTCATCCTCAGTAACCCCCCCACCCCCAATTTTTTTTTTCTATTTCCCTGATACCAGCAATATTCTTCTCGGTCTGACAACTCTTCATCTTTCAAAACCCAAGTAGACTGCAATCTCATCTACTCCAAAAGCTGATGCAAGAGGATCACAAGTTCCAGGCCAGTCTCTGCAACTTAGTGAGACCCTGTCTAAAAAAAGGACTGGAGATGCAGCTCAATGATAAAGCACTCCTGGTTTCAGTCCTCAGTATGGGGGGCCATGGGAGCCCAACTAAAGGCTCATCTTTGTGAAATTCTGTAAACCTTTCAGGGATCAAGCACCAATCTATTGTTCCCTTATGCTTCCAGGGTTTCTACCATTTTCCATATATCTTTACCTGTCAGCCACATAATCTGGAATATGTCCCATTCACAATCAAACTTAGCTACCATATCACCTTACAAAGGTCTTTATGTAATGTATGTGCCTTCACTTTATCTTGTAGCTAGATGCCATGGATAATGATAAACAAGACAGATAGACCCTATACTTTGTTTAAAAAGTCAACTTGCTCTCACAAAACCCATTTTGGTTTGTCATTGCTTATGGAATAGTCCAAATTCTTCCCTCATTTCTAGTTTCATTATTTATCATCTACACTTCTTCCCATACCTTCTCTGACTTTCCCACATACTTGCAAACATCTATAACCAGTTTTCTACCACCTTTTTCTCTTTAGTTTTTTTATGTCTTTCAAGGCTGAATTCCAATTCCATTTTTTTAAGCTCCCTTCAATAATAGTAAATTTATTTTGTGTATATGTGGTGTTGGGAATTGAACGTAGGGCTTCACACATGCTAGACAAGGGCTTTATCACTTAGCTACATCCCAGCCCTCTTAAATTTTATTTTAAGGCAGGGTCTCACAGAGTTGCCTGGGCTGGTCTTAAACTTGCAATTCTCTTGCCTCAGCCTCTGGAGTACTTGGGATTACAGATGCCTGCCACACCACACCCAGCTAGATACTGTTTAATGTATAGAAGAATCAGAACATGCTGTATTTAGAGAAGGAGTTGATTTTTTTTTTCCTCTAAAGTTAGCCTGTATATTTTGCGGGTGATGGTTTTTCCTATTTTGTTTGTACTGGGGTTTTATCCCAGGGAAGATCTACCATGAATTGACACCCCTAACCCTTTTTATTTTCATTTTAAGACTCTTGCTAAGTTGCTGAGGCTGGCCCCCAATTTTTATCCTTCTGCCTCTGCTTCCCAGTTTGCTGGGATTACAGGCATGCACTGCACGCAGCTGCATATTATGTTAAAGAGAATAGAAAGTAACTTTGATATTCTGTTTGGCTTTGGTGAGTTTATGTTTTTGCAGTATGGGAGTTGAACCCAGGGCTTCCCACATGGTAGATAGTACTCTACCTCTGAGTTACATCTGCCCCTGCTTTATTTTGTTTGTATGTATATTTCCATTTTCCTGAGATCTTAGGCAGTACCATAGTTTTTTTTTTCCCCCATCATAAATAGTTTTTTATTGACTCGGCAGAGTCTTTATCACAGTTTTTTTTCTTTCTTTTTTTTTTTTTTATTGGCACATTATAGTTGGGTGGGATTTGTTGTTACATATTTGTACATACACAATAGAACAATATAATTTGACCAATATCATTCCCCTGTGTTTCCCTTTTCCCTCCCCCAGTCCTTTTCCTCTACTGATCTCTCTCCAGTTTTCTTGAGAATCTTCCTGTCTCCCCCTACCCACTGGCCTTTCTTTTCCTTTTTCCTCTCTAATTTCTATATATGAAAGAAAACATGACCATTGACTTTGAGTTTGGTTTATTCTGCTTACTGTAATTTTCCATCCATTTTCCTGCAAATGACGTAATTTTATTTTTCTTTATTGCTGAATAAAACTCCATTTTGCCTGGCTGTTGTTTGTATTCTTGATGATTGCCATTTTGACTGGAGATGGAATCTCAGTGCAGTGTTTTTGGTTTTGGGGGCAGGGAAGGGGTACTTGGGATTGAACCCAGTTACCTTTAACCACTGAGCCACATACCTGGCCCTTTTTTGTATTTTATTTAGAGGCAGGGTCTTGATGAGTTGCTTAGACCCTGGCTAAGGTGCTGAGGCTACCTTTGAACTCATGATCCTCCTGCCTCAGCCTCCTGAGCCATTGAGATTATAGGTGTGTGCCTGGCTTTCAGTGTAGTTTTGATTTGCATTTCCCTAATTGCTAATGATGTTGAAAATTTTTTCATGTATTCATTTGCCATTTGTCTTTTGAGAAGTGTGTTTAATTAATTTGCCCATTTATTAACTGGGCTACATTTTTGGTGTTTTTCAAGTTCTTGATATATTCTGGATATTAATTCTTTCAGGTGAGATGAATAGCTAACAAAGATCTTTCTCCCTTTCTGTAGGTTCTGTCTTCACATCTCAATTGTTTCCTTTGTTGTTCAGGAAGCTTTTTAATTTGGTACTATTTGTTTATTCTAGGCATTATATCCTGAGCTTTAGGAGTTGTGTTGACAAAGTTGTTGCCTGT
This sequence comes from Callospermophilus lateralis, assembly GCF_048772815.1. Lineage (NCBI taxonomy): Eukaryota > Metazoa > Chordata > Mammalia > Rodentia > Sciuridae > Callospermophilus > Callospermophilus lateralis. Next base: position 90,916,515 of record NC_135313.1, read on the forward strand.
GCCCATATGTTGGAGTGTTACCCTGTGGTTCCACCCCCTCCAAGAGTTGCATAGTTTCTAATCTAGTTCCTAGGTCTTTGATCCATTTTGAGTTGAATTTTCTGCAGAGAGAGAGATAAGGGTCTAGTCTCATTCTTCTACATATGGATAACCAGTTTTCCCAGCACCATTTGTTAAAAATTCTGTCTTGGAGCTGGGGCTGTGGCTCAGTGGTGGCGCACTTGCCTGGCATGTGTGGGGCACTGGGTTCAATTCTCAGCGCCACATATATTTAAAAAAAAAAATCTATCAACAACTAATATACATTTTATATATATATATATAATTTTAATTCTGTCTTATCTCCAGGGTATGTTTTTAGCACTTTTGTCAATGACCAGATAATTGTAGATGTATGGTTTGTCTCTGTCTTCTGTATCTTTGGTCTGTATGTTTTCATACTAGTACTGTGCAGTTTTTGTTACTATTGCTCTGTAGTACAACTAAAAGTCAGATATCTTAATACCTCCAGCATTGCTTTGGCTATTCTGGGTTTTTTATTTTCCAAACAAATTTTAGGGGTTTTCCCCCATCCCCACCCCTTTTTCAGTTCTGTGAAGAATTTTGTCAGTATTTTAAGGGGAAATTTCATTGATTTTGTACGTTGTTTTTAGTAGTATGGCCATTTTAACAATATTAATTCTGCCTCTCCATGAACATAGAAATCTTTCCATTTCTTGTGTAGTCTTCAATCAACTTTTTTCTTCAATGTTCTATAGTTTTCATTGTAGAGGTTTGTCACCTTCTTGGTTAGAATTATTTCTGGTTTTTGGTTGTTTCACTTTTTTTGGGGGGGGGTAGGCGGGAGGTACTGGAGATTCAACTCAGGGGCACTTGACCACGGAGTCACATCCCTAGCCCTATTTTGTATTTAGAGACAGGGTCTCACTGAGTTGCTTAGCACCTCTCTTTTGCTAAGGTTGGCTTTCAACTCAAGATCCTCCTGTCTCAGCATCTGGAGCCACTGGGATTACATTAGAGAACTGCTAGGATTATCTGCGTGAGCCTTCGTGCCTGGCTATTTTTTTTAAAGCTGTTGTGAATGAAATAGTTTTCCTGACTTCTTTCTCAGCAGATTAATTATTGATATATAGGAAAACTATTGTTTTTTTTTTATTTTATTTTTTTTTAGTTGTAGATGGACACGATACCTTTATTTTATTTGTTTATTTTTATGCGATGCTGGGGATTGAACCCAGTGCCTCATGCATGCTAGGCAAGCGCTCTACCACTGAGCCACAACCCTGGCCCTGAAAGCTATTGTTTTTTGTATGTTGATTTTGTAATCTGCTACTTTGCTGAATTTGTTTATTAGCCCTAGCAGTCTTTTGGAACACATCTCACTTCTGTGGTGTTTCCCCCCAGTGTTAGGGATCCAACCCAGGGCCTTGTTCTTGCTAGGTAAGCATTGCACCACCAAGATTCAGCTCCAGCCCCTTTATTTCTGCTTCTTAAATATGACTCATCTGTCCATTTTCAAATTTCTTAAGGAAGATGAATCTTTGGGTTTTTAACTTGAATTTTTCAGTGTAACATTTTCTGGTCTTAATTTAAAAAACAATATTTTAAAAAAACAGTATTTGGAGCTGGGGATATAGCTCAGATGATAGAGTGCTTGCCTCACATGCACAAGGCCCTGGGTTCAAACCCCAGTACCACCCCCCCCCCCAAAAAAAAAAAAAAAAAAAAAACAGTATTTTTCTGGGAGTGAACCCAGGGCTTCACACATGGCATATGAGTTCTACCACATCCGCAGCCTAGAAAATGTTAAATAAATGTTTAAAGTTAAAAATCTAAAGATTCAATTTTCCTACTATGCCAGACATTGTACAAATCACTTTATAGGCATTCCCTCATTTAATCTTTAACTTAATCAGCAATTTTTTGAGATAAAGTGATGTTTTGATTTTTTTAAAAAAATAGCAAAAAGGAAGTTTAAAAAGGTAAGTAACTTGCCTCAAGTTGCAGAACTACTAAACAGGGACCTGTCTGATCCTAAAGCCAATAATCTTTAGCCAATTCATTGAATTTTCAGACATGCAGTGCAGATTCTTATTTACTGCCTAGTTCCTCATTTAAATCTGACCCACATATATTTGCAGATTCCAGAGCAGTGATGGAGAAGTTAAGTACTTGCAGTTGGCAGAAGAGCTAATTCGTCCTGAGAGAAACACATTGGTTGTGAGTTTTGTGGACCTGGAGCAATTTAACCAACAACTTTCCACCACCATTCAAGAAGAGTTCTATAGGTATATTTTTTGTTAATCTTCATTACTTTGAATAGGGATAGAGCCTGGGAAGCCAGCTCCTTTTGGACTAGAAGTGTTCACTTTGAGGCAGAAAGGCAGCTGTCACAGTTATTTCTTTGCAAATAATAAAGGCAGTGCTCTGAACTTAATGTAGGCCTTTGTGGAGCTAATCTTTTTTTCGTGTTCATTTTGCTTTCTGTATAGTTTTTTAAATAGGAGAACTATTTTTACTTTTTTTTTCTTTTAATTGAGATGATTTGTCACTATGTTGCCCAGACTGGCCTTGAACTTCATGGTTCAAGCATTCTTGCCTCAGACTTCCAGAGCAGCTGGGACTATAGGCATGCACCATTGTGTCTGGCTTAGGGATATCTTTATAGTAATGAGGTTGTGCTTGTTCCCTTAATGTTTAATTTTTTTGGCTAAATCATCTGTATGTTTGTAATCCTCCCATTAATGAAAACCACCATTAGGGTCTACTAAAACAAAGTTTCAAAGGCCTTCCAAATCTGCAAGTGCAGAGTTTTGTTAAGAATCTCATTGTATTTTTTAATAATATTTATGTTTTTAGTCATAGATGACACCATACCTTTATTTTATGTGGTGCTGAGATCGAACCCAGTGCCTCACACGTACTAGGCAAGCACTCTGCCACTGAGCTACAGCCCTAAGAATCTTGTTGTATTTCGATGTCTTTAATAGTATTAACATTTTTTATGCCATATAAAATTCTTTGAAAACATTTAATGAGTCTGATATCTATTGGTAGAAATACTATATTTAGACATTTATGTTTAGTAACTTAGGCTGACTTTTATATATATCACAGTTGGTAGAGTGCTTGTCTGGCATGCACAAGACCCTAGGTTCAATCCCCAGCACCACCACCCCCCCCAAAAAAATTGAGCAGGTCATGGTGGTAGATGCCTATAATCCTAGTGACTCGGAAAGCTGATGTAAGATCTCAAATTTCAGGCAAGAACGGGCACTATAAGGAGATCCTGTCTTGACGTAAAAAAAAAAAAAAAAAGGCTGGGGATGTAGCTCATTGGTGGAGCACTTGCTGAACAAGCACATGACCCTGAATTCAATCCCATTACCACCAAGAAAAAGGGGCTGAGGAAATAAGCAGCATAGTTTGTTGTGAAAACATGCAGAGGAAAACTTGCATTGATAAGCAACAGAAAAATCAGATTGAAGTAGAAGCAGCTGTGCCATACCTTGTGTACAAGCCGTGCTTCACTTTTCTCTCTTGAAAGGAGCTCTTTTTTCAGAGGGCTTTCAGAACTCACTACTTAAACAAACCAAGCTGCAACAGCCTTTGGGAACTCAGATCAAAAGACCCACTTCAGTTAAATAGAACATTTCTGCCAGTTTGCTCTCACATCAGGACATAAATTCTTCCCTGTCTTCTTGCAACTTTATTAATCAAGAATGAAACCAACCTGGGTTCAATGGTGTACACCTGTAATCCCAGCAGCTCAGGAGACTGAGGCAGGATCAAAAATTCAAAGCCAACCTCAGCAAGGGTGAGGCGCTAAGCAACTCAGTGAGACCCTGTCTCTAATTAAAATACAAAAAAAGAGCTGGGATATGACTCAGTGGTTGAGTGCCCTTAGTTCACCCACCCCCACCAAAAAAAAAAAAAAAAAAAAGGAAACCAAAAATATACTAGGACTTAGCACACCAAAAAGGATACTGCTTCACTAGATTATAAACAGACCAGAGAAAACTCACAGTATTGAGCATAAAACTGGCAGGGTGATTGTTTAGGTTGAGTTCCCTTGGACAGAGAAGTGATCTGCAGTATGATTGCTGTATAATGAAAGACAATAGATAGTCAGGTACAGCATTTTATCTTTGATGTTTCTATTTGTGGTGGGACAACAGAGGATTGAAAGAGGCTCCTAAACCCAAATTAAATAGAAGGTTCCTGCACAGGTCAGTTCCATGACTTGATTGTGACCAGATGAAATTACTTAGCTGTAGGCAAGCATGAAAAGGGAAAGACGCCTTGCAGGTAGGACTCTAAAATGTCAGTTGTCTTTTTTTTTTTTTTTTTCCAGAGTCTACCCTTACTTGTGTCGGGCCTTGAAAACCTTTGTCAAAGACCGAAAAGAGATCCCTCTTGCCAAGGATTTTTATGTTGCCTTCCAGGACCTTCCTACTAGACACAAGTAAGAAACCCTTTGGAAGAAAAGGAATTTACCAGTAGTGTACATGACAGTAATCAGTTAGAAAAGTTGGGAGATTGCCTAAATCTGCTGTTAGTTGGCTTAATGTCACATGAATCACTCTTACTTTGCTAAGCCTCATTTTTCTCATCTATAAATTCTTTTGGCTTAGGTTTTCTACCTAAATCATGCAAAAAGATGGATTTGTTGCTGTAACATTTTTTACACCTAGTGGTGACAAGAATTGTTACAGAGAGTATTTATAAATTGCTATAGTACCAGGAGGGTACTGGGATGTTAGTAGGTCACATGCCTAGTATTTGCCAAGACCCTGGGTTTGATCCCCAGCCCCGTGTACATACATATATACATACAAACATAAATAAATATAATACCAGGAAGGAAAAAAGTTTTTATACACATTTTGTAGAAAGTTGGCTTTTAAAAGAGTTCTATCCAGTTACCCTGAAAGTTTAGTGTTGGAGAAACATGTTTTTCTTTAGAGATGGCATAGGAAGTAAGTGAAGTGAACCAAATGCTTAAGATTGTCACATTTTTAGGGCACCGTTTAGGGAATTTGGGAGAAAAGATTGGTCAAGTGATAAAAATGCGAAAACTCAGAACAATTGCAGAAGTACATGAATCTTACAACACTCTAAAGCTTAAATTCATAACTTTCAACCATCCCTTTAGTAGTTACTTAAAGAAGAAATTTACTGGAAGAAGCTGAAGTGATATGTTTTGAGAACGTAATCTCTCAAAATCACTTAAAAATTACCACATTATTTCATGTAAAATGAATTTATAAGGTAAAGGAAGTGTTTTGAACTTCTAAGTATAAACTATTTCCCCATGATAACTTTGTTATGAAAATATACTTTTTTTAACAAATTGTAGGTAAGCAAAAAGATGTGTTTGCATATAAAACAATGGAATCATTCTGTTTTACAATTTTTAATTTTTATTTATTTTATTTAGTTTTTCATATTCATATATTTTCATGAATTTGTGTATGTTATATAATTTAGGAATGGGCATGTTCACTAAATTATTTGTCGTTTGATGTTTCCTGAGAATGATAATTTATCATTGGATACTTTCATTAAAATAAAATATTGGGGGATTTCCCATATGGAGAAGTTGAGCCAGGCCCAGTGGCACATACCTTTAATCCCACTGGCTCACAGGTGGAGGAGGCAGGAGAATTACAAGTTCAAAGCCAGCCTTAGCAACTTAGCGAGGCCGTGTCTCAAAAAAAAAAAAAAACAGGCTGGGGATGTGGGGCAGTGGTTAAGTACCCTGGGTTCAATCCCTAGTATAGGAAAAAAAAATTTTAATTGAGAAGTAGGTATTTATTAATGAAACACTTATCTTTAAACAGAATTCGAGAACTCACCTCATCCAGAATTGGTTTACTCACTCGAATCAGTGGGCAGGTGGTGCGGACTCACCCAGTTCACCCAGAGCTTGTGAGCGGAACTTTCTTGTGCTTGGACTGTCAGACAGTGATCAAAGACGTAGAACAGCAGTTCAAATACACACAGCCAAATATCTGCCGAAATCCAGTTTGTGCCAACAGAAGGAGATTCTTGCTGGATACAAATAAATCAAGATTTGTTGATTTTCAGAAGGTATTTATTTACTTATGTTTAGACTGGATTCAGTCTATACTATTTAATAATTTACTCTGGGGCCCTTGAAATAGCTTATTTGTAGTCATTAAGAGTGACTTCAAGGGGCTGGGATTGTGGCTCAGTGGTAGAACGCTTTCCTAGCATGCATGAGGCACTGGGTTCGATCAGAATCGCATAAATGTAAAATAAAGATATTGTGTCCATCTAAAACTAAAAAGTAAATGTTAAAAGAAAAGTGACTTCAAATTTAAGCCCCAAACTCTTAATGTAAATTTTAATTGTCAGTATTCAATTGTGTTTTAAGGGCTGGGGATGTGGCTCAAGAGGTAGCGCGCTCACCTGGCATGCGTGCGGCCCGGGTTCGATCCTCAGCACCACATACAAAACAAAGATGTTGTGTCCGCCGATAACTAAAAAATAAATATTAAAATTCTCTCTCTATCTCTCTTTAAAAAAAAAAAAAAGTTTAATGACTTAGATTAGAAGTTCCTTCAGATTGTGACAAAATCTGTCAAAAAATAACCAATAACTATTATTATAAGCTGCATTTAAGAAAGCTTTGGAGGTAGCAACTTATTAGTATAAAACTTTGAATTTGGTGGATAGGTGAAAGCCTGAGTGAAAATTCAGCAGACTAGCATGGAAGCAGTGAGGATTATCATGATTGTAGGAGAGCTGGGTTGGAGATGATCTGAGAGATGATTTGATACGAGGCTTAAAGATACTTAGATTTTTACATTTTAGACTGAGAAGTTTAGGTTTGTGTTGTTAGGGATTGAAGCCAGTGCCTTGCACATGATAGGCAAGTGTTGTATCATTGAATTAGGTCCCTATCCCCTAGGTCTATCCTTTTTTTTAAAAAAAAAATCTTTGTTTATTTACTTATTCAATTTTATGTGGTGCTGAGGATAGAACCCAGGGTCTCACACCTGTGAGGCAAGTGCTTTACCACTTAGCTACAGTCTCAGCCCTCCTCTAGGTCTATCTTGATAAGCAGTGTGAATATATTTTGTTGTGGATGTGGGGGAAGGTATGTGTTTTGGGTGATTTGTTTGTTTGTTTGTTTTTTCACATGGACACAATATCTTTGTTTTTTGTTTGTTAGTTTGATGTGGTGCTGAGGATTGAACCCAGTGCCTCACATGTGAGGCAAGCGCTTTGCCACTGAGCCACAACCCCAGCCCTGTGTTTTTGGTTTCTTAAGGAAGCTTAATGGGACAGTGGTATATGGTATTTAACAGAGACTAGTAGATAGTTGTCTGGGTAAGAGGTGATGGATGATAATAAGAATGAAGACAAATTAAAATCTCAGCAGTGTTTATGCAATATGGAATATGAAAAAAAAAGTTACGGCAGCTCAAGAATGGAGAATGGGGCTGGAGATGTGGCTCAAGCGGTAACGCGCTTGCCTGGCATGCGCGGGGCGCTAGGTTCGATCCTCAGCACCACATAAAGATGTTGTGTCCACTGAAAACTGAAAAATAAATATTAAAAAATATTCTCTTTCTTTCTCTCTTCCCCCCCCCCCTCTCTCTCCTCCTCTCTCTCTAAAAAAAAAAAAAAAAGAATGGAGAATGATCAGAGTAAAATAATTAATAATAAGGGGGTTTTTGTTTGTTTATTCAATTAGTTTTTAGTCCTTAGTTTTCTTATGTTAACCTGAAAGTTTATAAGAAGCATATGTTCTACATCAGCTTTGGGTAAGAGGTGCTTTATAGTTTTCAAAGATGATATAATAATCAAAGTATGAATCTAGGTTGGGTGTTGGTTTGCGGGGTGGGGGGAACCTCAACTGTAATACAGGATATTTTGATAATTGGAAACAATTATAAGATAAGAGGAGATAGTATGTAATTTTATGGAATTAAGTACTATTAATTCTCTGGGTTGTGTTAATGGTAGTATGGCTATATAGGAGATTGTCTTTATTCTCAGAGATGAATGCTAAAATATTTAGCCTTGAGGTTATTTGATGTTTATAACTTTCAAATATTATAATTGAAAATATGTATAGCTACATAAGTAATGTTGAAGTAGAGGATATAAAAATATATTGGAGCATGCTTATAATCCCAGTGACTCAGGAGGCTGATGTGGGAGAACACAAACTTGAGGCCAGCCTCAGCAAATTTATTGAGACCCTAATAATCAACTTAGAAGAGCTAGTAAGTGGCTCAGTGGTTGAGCACCCCTGGGTTTAATCCCTGTTACCAAAAATAGAAGTATATTGGAAAGTTTTCATAAAATTCCTTTGCAAAGTTTTAGGGAGAAGATGAATCAGAACAGAGTTGGGGGGGCGCATTTATTGGATATTGAATCTGGGCGTGCTCTACCACTCATATACATCCCCAGCCCTTTTTATTTTTTCATTTTTTTGAGACAGGATCTTGCTAAGATGCTGAGGCGGGCTTCCCAATTTGGAATTCTCCTTTCATGGCTTCCTGAGTAGCTAGTATTAACAGGCGTGTACCACTGCATGCATCTGATAGTCATTTTGAACAGGGAAATTTTGAGGGTGATTGAACTCAGGGGCACCCAACCACTGAGCCACATCCCCAGCCCTATTTTGTATTTTATTTAGAGACAGGGTCTCACTGAGATGCTTAGCGCCTTGCCCTTGCCAAGGCTGGCTTTGAACTCACAATCCTCCTGCCTCAGCCTCCTGAGCTGTTGGGATTTCAGGTGTGTGTCACTGTACCTGGTGGAAATATTTTTTAATAAAAATGTGTTTGTCTTTTTAAATTTTATTTAAAGTGCTGGGGTTGAACCCAGGGCCTTGTGCATGCAAGGCAGGTGCTTTACCAACTGAAGAATATCCCCAGCCTTTTTATTTTTAAAATATCTCTGTAGTTGTAGATGGACACTAATACTCTTTTTTTTTTTTTTTTTTTTTTTTTAATGTGATACTGAGGATCAGACCCAGTGCCTCACACATGCTAGGCAAGCACTCTACCACTGAGCTACAAATTCAGCCCCTAAATATTTGTCTTTCAAGAAATTTTTAGTAGGGGTAATCCAAAGAATTTTAGGGTAGAGTTTTTGGTTTCTTTGTTTTTGGATAGAGAATTTTAAAGTGAAAGTTGGGACATGTCAAAAGTCCACAAAGAGTAAGATCAGTTTAGAATTCTGCCAGTGTTTGTGTCATTAATTTAGATTACATGGTGCATGAAAGGGATCTCTTCTCATTCTTGGCTGTTTACTTTTGTTATAGGTTCGTATTCAGGAGACTCAAGCTGAGCTTCCCCGAGGGAGTATCCCCCGCAGTTTAGAAGTAATCTTGAGAGCTGAAGCTGTGGAGTCAGCTCAAGCTGGTGACAAATGTGACTTTACGGGGACACTGATTGTCGTGCCTGATGTCTCCAAGCTTAGCACACCAGGTGGTAATCTATGGCTCAAATTTAACAAATTCTTGGTTACCTGAACTGCAAGGTATTCATTCAACTTCTCTTCTTTTTGGCTGCCAATCAAAGGAGAAACACGAAAGTGTGATGAGAATAAAAAATTGATTTTCCTACAATATTGGCTATTCTGAATGTTTCCAAAGTTTATAAGAAAATCATATTTATATCTGATTTATATGAACAGTATTAGTTCCCAGCACCTATAGTATTTGAAATGGCCTATCATTTAATCTTTCAGGAGCACGTGCAGAAACAAATTCCCGTGTCAGTGGTGTTGATGGATATGAGACAGAAGGCATTCGAGGGCTCCGGGCCCTTGGTGTTAGGGACCTGTCTTATAGGCTGGTCTTTCTTGCCTGTTTTGTTGCACCAACTAACCCAAGGGTGAGTCTTTTTGCATGTTGGAGATTGAACCCAGGGTCTTGCTAGGCAAATGCTCTTAACACTGAGCTACATCCCTCATGGTGAATCTTAATAAAATACCAGAGCTTGACAAACAGCTCACTTGAGGCTGCTGCAATTTAATGTGCTTCTAAAACATCTGAGTTATCTAGTCAGTATAAAAGTCTAAAGGGTTGGGTTGATGTTGATTCTTCAGTATTAAAACGAAATCTTTTTGGGGCTCAAGTGGTAATAAGCTCGCTTGACATGCGCTGGGTGCTGGGTTCGATCCTCAGCACCACATAAAAATAAAATAAAGATGTTGTGTCCATCGAAAACTGAAAAATAAATATTAAAATCTTTTCATGTCTTTCTGATCTTGAAGAGAAGCCTTATTGTTTTCATACATTTTGAGAGTAATGGCATGTATTATCCATGTTTTTTATTTTGGGTAAATATTATAGTTCCTCTGACATCCTCCCTGGAGAATGTACTGATAAAAAGACTTAGTAACCTGGGAAGTAAAGTAAATTGCTATTTCTGAGAGTGGTGGATTACTGGCAGTGTTATTTAGTTAATTCTGTGTCTTGAAATGGAAACGGGTTTGGGAAAAATAATCCAGTCCAAAAAAGAATAGGAAAATAATCTAGTACTGAAAAAGGAAAAAAAACATAATATTCTTTGATTTTGTTTTCTTTTTCATATCAGAGATTAACATTCAACTATATCTCATCTCTTGAGCATCCAGATATATTTATAGAGGGCTATAAAACAATTGTGGTAGCTTTTTTTGTTCGACTCACTTGACGAATGTCAACCTTAAGTAGTTTCATTAACTGAAGCTTACTAGTTAGGGAGTTTTTGTTTTGGGGGTGTTTTTGTGCTGCTGGGCATGAAACCTCATACTTGGTAAGTATTCCACCACTGAGCTACATCCTAGCTTTATTTAATTTTAATTCTTGGGCTGTCCTCCAATTTGCAATCCTCCTGCCTCAGCCACCCAGATAGCTGGGATTACAGATGTGTACCACCGTGCCCACCTTGATTTTTGGCTTTTTTTCTTTCCTTCAAACCTTTCTATTTGATAAATTGTGAATTTGACCTTCTGAGCTGTATTTTGCTTGTAGTAGTTTGTTTTCCTTTTCATTGTTTTGACTACTTCTATCCTAATATATTTTCCTTTTTTTCTCCACCTTAGTTTGGAGGGAAAGAGCTCAGAGATGAGGAACAGACAGCTGAGAGTATTAAGAACCAAATGACTGTGAAAGAGTGGGAGAAAGTGTTTGAAATGAGTCAAGATAAAAATCTATATCACAATCTTTGTACCAGCTTGTTTCCTACTATACATGGTAAGAGTTATATCTATTTGTGCACAAACTTGAAATCTAACTAATTATTACAAAGAGCAGCATTTAATTTTTTAAAGTGCATATATCAGATGATAAAGGTTTCTAGTGGGCTTAGAACGGGTTATTTACAAAAGGACAAATACAGTTTCACTACGTGAGGTTTAGACATTCTAGAAGTAGGCAAATTCATGGAGACAAAGTGGAATAGAAATTATCAGGGGCTGGGGGCACGTGGGAAATGAGTTTTTCAAAGAACAGAGTTTCTATTTGGAATCATGAAAAAATTCTGGAAAGGGGTAGCAGTAAGTTATTCAAATAAAGTATTTAATGCTGGGCTGGGGATGTGGCTCACCTGGCATGTGTGCGGCCCGGGTTCGATCCTCAGCACCACATACAAACAAAGATATTGTGTTCGCCGAAAACTAAAAAATAAATATTAAAATTCTCTCAAATAAAATAAACAGTATTAAAAAAGTATGTAATGCCCTTGAACTATATACTTAAGTAGTTACAATGGTAAATTTTATGTATATTTTGCCACAATTTTAAAAGAAAATCGAATTTTTCTGGCCTTATGGCCAAACTGCTATATTCCAATACACTAGAGTAATCTGGGCTTGCTTTACTAAAATTTTCAGACATTTCATGAAATTTCATGATGCTTTTGGTTACTTGTATTATCTATGCTTTTGGCAGTTTTCTTTAGTATTTTCCTGACTCTTAATTGCTAGCTGTCACCGTTATTATATCCCCTTCTTCTTTTTTTTTTTTTTTTTTTAAAAGAGAGAGTGAGAGAGGAGAGAGAGAGAATTTTTCATATTTATTTTTTTTTTAGTTTTCGGCGGACACAACATCTTTGTTTGTATGTGGTGCTGAGGATCGAACCCGGGCCGCACGCATGCCAGGCGAGCGCGCTACCACTTGAGCCACATCCCCAGCCCTATATCCCCTTCTTATATTGAAGGACATGAATAAATTTGGGGGCCTGAAGTTTTACCCTTGAATTAGTCTATCCCTGCCTTCCATATAAAGTTGGGGTTATGGAAAGGACTGCTGAAATTATGGGTATTTCTCTTAGGTATAGGTGTAACTTTTTTTTTTTTCCAGTTTGATCAGTGGAACAACTGAATCCTTTTATGTTAATTCTTCATGGATTTTAGAGTATCCTCTCAAATGGGAGTGGGTGTCACCATTTTTGTGTTGCTCCCTTCTTCCCATAAGTAATCTCTTGCTATAAAACTCAAGTTTAGTGAGTTACAACAGTACTAGTTCATGGGTCAAGAATCTGGGAGCACCTTAGCTGGGTGATGCTACTTCAGGGTCTTTCATCATGAAGTTGCAGTTAAGATGTCAGCAGGTGGGCTGGGGATATAGCTCAGTTGGTAGAGTGCTTGCCTTACATGCACAAGGCCCTGGGTTTAATCCTCAGCACCACCAAAAAAAAAAAAAAAAAAATGTCAGCAGGGCCTGTAATCATTGACTAGGGCTGGAGGTGCCACTTAACAAGGGGGCCTCACTCAGATGACTTCCAGTTAATGCTAATTGTTAACTGGCCATGTCAGTTCCTTCCCATATGAATCTACCCAGTAGGGCTGTTTTGACTATCTTCACAGTACAGCAGCTTGCTTCTTCCAGAGCACATGGTCCAAGAGAGTAAAGCAAGGAGGAAGCAAAATGCCATCAAAGACCTAGCCTCAGAAGTTCCAGACTTTTACTTCCACCATAAGAATTTGTTAAAATGAAGTCACTAAGTCCATCCCCCACTCAGAGAAAGGTGAATTGGATTCCATCTCTTATAATGAGGTGTCTCAAAGAATTTGTGATGTGTTTAAAACCACCACACCCTCAACACATTTTCTTCCATATAAGTCACAGAAGTAAGTTCATGGAATGGATTTTCCCCCCTGTACTGGGAATTGAAATCACCTACAGATGCACCCCAGTCCTGATCATGGTCCCCAAGGACTCAACTAAATTGTTGAGGCTCAACTCAACTTTCTTCCTGGGATTATAGGTGCGGACCTCAGTGCCCAGCCTGGGGGATGGATTTTTAATTTTCTATTTTTATGGAATGATTTATGTAAATTTGCATAGCATTTAATTGGTGGAGTTCAAGTTTAGAATTGGTTAAAAATTATACTCAGCATTTTATTTACTCCTTATTAGTTCAGTTAATGTGTATAGGTGATGATAAAAGTAATGTCTTAAAACTCTTAATGGACTGATCGCATTTCTTCCATGAAGTGTCCAGTTCCTTTGCCCATTTATTGATTGGGTTTTTGGGGGTTTTGGTGGTGTTTTTTGAGTTCTTTATATATCCTAGAGATTTAATAGTCTTAAGTTCAGGTGGCAAAAATTTTTTCCCATTCTGTAGGCTCTCTTCACGGTCTTGCTTCCTTTGCTGTGAAGAAGCTTTTTAGTTCGATATCATCTCATTTATTGATTCCTGTTTTTACTTTTTGCGCTTTAAGTGTCTTGTTGAGGAATTCGGTTCCCAAGACAACATGATGGAGATTTGGACCTACTTTTTCTTCTAGTAGGGTGCAGGGTCTCTGGTCTAACGCCTAAGTACTTGTCCACTTTGAATTTTGTGCAGGGTGAGAGATAGGGGTCTAATTTTATTTTGTTACATATGAATTTCCAGTTTTCCCAGCACTATTTGTTGAAGAGGCTATCTTTTCTCCAATGCTTATTTATAGCATCTTTGTCTAGTATGAGATAACTGTATTTATGTGAGTTTGTCTCTGTGTCTTCTATTCTGTACCATTAGTTTTCATGTCTGTTTTGGTACCAATATATGCTATTTTTGTTACTATAGCTTTGTAGTATAATTTAAATTCTGGTATTTTGATGTCTCCTGCTTCACTTTTCTCTGAGAGGATTGCTTTGATTATTCTGGCCTCTTGTTTTTCCAAATGAATTTCATGACTGCTTTTCTATTTCTATGAAGAAATCATTAGAAATTTAATAGGAATTGCATTAAATTGAATAGTTTTTGGTAGTGTGGCCATTTTGACAATATTAATTCTGCTTATCCAAGAACATGGGAGATTTCTTTCTTTAGTGTTTTGTAGTTTTCATTATAGAGGTCTTTAGCCTCTCTCATTAGATCGATTTCCCGTTATTTATTTATTTATTTATTATTTTTTGGAGGCTATTGTGAATGGGAAAGTTTTCCTAATTTTTTTCAGTGAATTCTTCACTGATGTATAGGAATGCAGTTGATTTTGGGGGGTGTAAATTTTATATCCTGCTACTTTGCTGAATTCATTTATGAGTTCAGAAGTTTTCTGGAGTTTTGGGGGTCTTCTAAATATATGAAAACATGTTCAACATCACCAGCAATTAGAGAAATGCAAATTAAAGCTACACTGAGATTTCATCTCACTCTAGTCATAATGGCAACTATCTAGAATACAAGTAACAATAAATGTTAGTGAAGATGTGGGGAAAAAGGTACACTCATAAAGTGCTGGTGGGATTGCAAATTTGTGCAACCACTCTGAAAAGCAGTATGGAGATTCCTCAGAAAACTTGGAAATGAACCATCATTTGACCCAGTTGTTTCACTCCTCAGCATATACCCAAAGGACTTAAAATCAGCATACTACAGTGACGCAGCCACATCGTTCATAGCAACTCAGTTCACAATAGCTAAGCTATGGAACCATCATAGGTGCTCTTCTATTACTCAGCCATAAAGAAAAATGAAATTATGATATTTGCTGGTAAATGAATGGAACTGTAGACTATCATGCTAAGTGATAAGCCAGACCTAAAAAATCAAAGACCGAATTTTCTCTCTGATATGCGGGTGCTAACTTACAATAGGTGGAAGGGGTGGGGTGGACAGGGAGGAATGGGGGGAGGAAAGGAGGGATGGGAATAGGAAAGTAGAATGACTCAGACATTACTTTCCTTTGTTCATATATGAATACAAGACCATTATAACTCCAAATTATGTACAACCACAAGAATGGGTGGGAAGTTATACTCCATGTATGTATGATATGTCAAAATACTTTCTACTGTCATATATAACTAATAAGAACAAATGAAAAATGAAAAATTAACAAAACCTCCTAATGGAACTGGAGAGCTCCCATTAGAAAGAACCAACAAATGGACTGGAGGTGTATCTTAGTGGTCGAGTGCTTGCTTAGCATGCACAAGGCTCTGGGTTTAATCCCTAGCACCACCAAAAAACAATTAGTAAATGTGATGGACATAGTTCATTTGTGGATAGAGATCTTTAAGGGTTAAGAGATAGGAAAGGCTCATAATGTCTTAGGTGCCCCTGCTCACAATCCTGAGAAGATATTGGAACAATTGGCTAGATAAGTCCACAGAGCAAGACTCAAGATCAGAAGCCAGGTAGTTTTACCTGTTTTGCTTAACATCAGGTGTTTCTGCCCTTTGGTTGGTAAATGCTTTTAGTTTTCTTTGGAATATTTGCCTTTATGTCAAAAAAAATGAATTTTTTTATCTAACTACTTTTCATTTTAGGCAATGATGAAGTAAAACGTGGTGTCCTGCTGATGCTTTTTGGTGGTGTTCCAAAGACAACAGGAGAAGGGACCTCTCTTCGAGGGGACATAAATGTCTGCATTGTTGGTGATCCAAGCACAGCCAAGAGCCAATTTCTGAAGTAAGTTTTGCCTGAAGTAGTACAGGAAAAACTTCATGTAGTTCCAGCCTTACTGTGCTACCAAGAATACAATCAGTATGAACATGATGAGTGTAAATTACGACTCTTGCATATATAACACTCATAAATTAAATACTATTAAGTTAATTTTTTAAATAGGATATAACATTTTATAGTTTTTTGAAATATGGAAAAATTGCCTATAATCCTACATAGAACTCTTAATCTTTCTATATTTTTGTATAAATGATCTTTGTATAAACTTTTTTAATATGCAAATTTATATTTATGTATATGAGTGGTTTATGCATTGTATTTTGTTTATTCATTCACTGGTGGACATTTCAGTTTTGTCTACCCTCTGGCTATTATAAATAATGCTTCAGTGAAAGTTGGTATACAGAGTATCTGAGTCTCTGCTTTTAGTTGTTCAGGTAGTTTTAGCTTTAAAATTTAGGTCTTCACTTTATTTTTTTATTTTTATTTCTTTTTTGGTGGAACAGGGGATTGAACCCAGGAACTTGTGCATGCTAGGCAAGCACTCTACCAACTGAGCTTTATCTCCAGCCCCAGATCTTTACATTTTGAATTGATTTTTATATAAGGTATAATGATGTCCAATTTTTTTCTTTTATACATGGATATCCAGTTGTTCTAACACCAAGACTGTTCTTTCCCTATTGAATTGTTTTGGCAATCTTAACAGAAAATCAACTAACCATAAACGTAAAGGTCTGTTTCATTTATAGTCCATTAATTTCTCTAAGGCCAATGCTATGCTGTTGTGACTACAGCATCTTGGTTATAAGTTGTGAAATTGGGAAGTGTTACTCTTCCAATTCTGTTCTTGTTCTAGGTTGTTTTAGCTTATTCTGGGGCTTCTGAGTTTCCACATGAATTTTATGATCAGCCTCTCAGTTTCTACAGAGAAGCCAACTGGGATCCTGGTAGTAATTACTACCAGGCAATGATGAAGTAAAACCGGGTGCCCTGCTGATGCTTTTTTGGTGGTGTTCCACCAAATTGAATTCATAGATCAATTGAAAGTGCATTGCGGGTTGGGCATGGTGGCACATGCCTGTAATCGCAGCATCAGGAGTCTGACGCAGGAGGATTGCGAGTTCAAAGCCAGCCTCAGCAAAAGCAAGGTGCTAAACAACTCAGTGAGACCCTGTCTCTAAATAAAATGCAAAATAGGACTGGGGATGTGGCTCGGTAGTTGAGTGCCACTGAGTTCAATCCCCAGTGCCCACCTCCCCCAAAATGCATTGGGATGGGGTGAGGTGGCTACTGGGAATTGAACCCAGACCACTGTATTATTGAGCTATGTTCCCCAAGTGTCCCCTCTCCTTTTTTAATTTTTTTATTATTATTATTAATCTTGACACAGGATCTTGCTGAATTGCTGAGATTGACCTCAAACCTGCAATTCTCCTGCCTGACCCTCTTGAGTAGCTGGGATTACAGGCATGCACTACTCCAGCTGTACTATATTAACATTTCAACAACATTAAGTCCAATTCATGAATATGGAATATCTATTAACAGTACTTTTTAGTATTCAGAGTGGAAGTTTGTACTTTCATTGAATTTATTCCAGAGTAGTTTTTCTTCTTGATGCCATTAGAAATAAAAATTATTTTGTTTTGGGTCTTTCACTGCAAGCTCAGAGAAGATTAGTGGTGGTGGTGATGGTGGTGGTTGATTTTATTTGCCAGGGATTGAACTCAAAGGCACTTAACCACTGAGCCACGCCCGCAGCCCATTTTATTTTTTGAGGCAGGGTCTCACTAGGTTGCTTACAGCCCTATTAAGTTGCTGAGGCTGGCTTCAAACTTGCAATCCTCCTGCCTCAGCCTTCCAAGCTTCTGGGATTACAGATGTGAGCCACCGTGCCTGGCCTACAATTGATTTTTGATATTTGCACCCTTGCTGAACTCATTCTGTTCCATGGGATTTCATATGTACAAGATCATATATCTACAAAATAATGATGAGTGAAAAATTTCTCCTTTCCAGTATGGATACGTTAACTATGGGGTTTTATAGATGCTGTTTATCAGATTAAAGAAAAATCCTTTAACAGGTTTAGGGCACAGCATATTGGTTTTCAGTTAAAGTAATTGAACTTCTGAAATAAATTTCACATCTAGTTTTGTCTTGTATTTTGTTTTTATTGCAAATCTTCTAATAGAACATTGTTGCCAAATTGTCAAAACTTTTATTTTCCATTTCACAGGATTGGTTTTAAATGCATTTAATAAGTCAA
Source organism: Callospermophilus lateralis (assembly GCF_048772815.1). Lineage (NCBI taxonomy): Eukaryota > Metazoa > Chordata > Mammalia > Rodentia > Sciuridae > Callospermophilus > Callospermophilus lateralis. The sequence continues at coordinate 90,934,659 of NC_135313.1, forward strand.
AGAATATAAGGTTTCCCATTCAGTTTTTGGCATGTCTTTTCTTTCTTTTTTTTTTTTTTGGTACTGGGGATTAAACCTAAACCCAGGGATGCTTAACCACTGACATACATCCCACCACTTTATTTTTCATTTTGAGAAGGGTTTCACTAAATTGCAAGGCTAGCTTCAAACTGAGGCTTCCTGTCTCATCTTTCTAAGTTGCTGGGATTATAGGCATAAGCAACTGTGGTATGTCTTTATGAATTGCTTAAGCTTACTGCAACTCTCGGATGTTCTTCGTTGACATAACCTGTCAGCTGATTTTCCTAGAAAGGGAATGTATGTGTAGTCACATTCTAATGAGTCTTTATATGATAACCTTGAACAGGCATGTGGAGGAGTTCAGCCCCAGAGCTGTCTACACCAGTGGCAAAGCATCCAGTGCTGCTGGCTTAACAGCAGCTGTTGTGAGAGATGAAGAATCTCATGAGTTTGTCATTGAGGCTGGAGCGTTGATGCTGGCTGATAATGTAAGATTGTTTTTTTCACTCTTGTATATAAAGAAGTCAGATTACCTCCTTAATCTATCAGTAAGGACTTATAGTTTCTAGTAAAATAGATATCCTTTTAAAAAGTATTTTTAATGTGTAGGTCAGTTAATTAATCTAGAATTAATTGGGATTATTTTCATTAATCAACACTTTCAAAGCTTTCCTAGAATGTGATAACCTGCTCTAAACATGTGTGAGTGATGTGACTTGGCAGCTTTTTTTTTTTCCCTCCTCCTTTGCAGCTTGTGGGATCTTTATGAGTAGATCTCTACACAGGTGCATATTGCATTTTATGTATATTTGACATTGATCTGTTAGATTTATGAATACATGTAAATTGTAGCTATACATGTTTATATTCATTATATCCTACCTTCATTTTTCACTTCCCTAGCCTTAAAATTAATGCTGAGAGGGCCCTAGGGTGTATTGGTACCAAGGCTTACACAGTTTCACTGTTGCATAAAGTATCTTAATATTTTCAGGTTTGGTCTTAGTTTTTTGGGTGAATCAAGTGTTTTGGTCCTTCAAGCTCTGGGATCTGTCAAATTATTTTGCTTAAAAGGGAATTAAGAATGCTTATTTACCTACTTTCTACTTGTTTAGGAGAATGGAAAAGTCTCTGGTAGCAAGTTGTGAGCTGGTTATTTTACATTCACAAGGCAGATTCTTATGCTAGATCTGTTTGGTTATAGGGTGTGTGCTGTATTGATGAATTTGATAAGATGGATGTGCGGGACCAAGTTGCTATTCATGAAGCTATGGAACAGCAAACCATATCCATCACTAAAGCAGGAGTGAAGGTATGTGTGTCCACTTCTGTTCCACTGAATCATTCCTTAACCCTGTTGATGAATGATAAAATTTAGTAATTAAACATGTAATGCTGTTTGTTAAAACGAAAAATAAAGTCCTGAGAACTAGTCATCCAAACTATAGATGTTGTTTAGGGTACTCTGTGAAAGTGTTGCTTTGACAGAAAGTAGAGGAAGTACTAGTAAAAAATTTTTAGTGTTTCACTTCAAAATTTTTATGAACAGAGCTTGTATATTTGATTAAACCATGCTTTTAATTATAACAAAAATAACCATTGATTTCCAGTATCACCAATATAAAAAAAGATCAACAGATTATTTAAATAACCAATTATAGAATCTAAAGTTTTTTAAAGAGAGAATTTTTTATAAGTATTTTACTTGTGATATAATGTGTATGAAATGTAGGATTTTTTTTTTTTTTTTTTTTTTTTTTGAGAGAGAACTTTTAATATTTATTTTTTAGTTTTCGGTGGACATAACATCTTTGTTTGTATGTGGTGCTGAGGATGGAAGCAGGCCGCACGCATGCCAAGCGAGCGCGCTACCGCTTGAGCCACATCCCCAGCCCAGAATCTAAACTTTTTTAAAAGCAACAGTTTCAAGTAATTAAGAAAAAATTAAATAGAAGTCTTTCCCTGTAACTCCCAACACAATAGATATTCAGGAATGTATCAAGTATATCTCTTTCAGTAGTATTTTATACATTAGTAAGCAAATACATGTAATATTATTCCTTGCTCATTTAACTTTATAATTTTATTTTGACAGTATGTCTATACCACCGCATAGATCAACTTTATTTTTTATTTTATTTCATTTTAATAATTTAACCTTTATTTTTTTGTTGTTTATTTGTTTTTTTTTTTTTTATTGGTTGTTCAAAACATTACAAAGGTCTTGACATATCATATTTCATACATTAGATTCAAGTGGGTTATGAACTCCCATTTTTACTCCAAATACAGATTGCAGAATCACATCGTTACACATCCACAATTTTACATAATGCCCTATTAGTAACTGTTGTATTCTGCTACCTTTCCTATCCTCTACTATCCCCCCTTCCCTCCCATCTTCTTTCTCTACCCCATCTACTGTAATTCATTTCTCTCCTTGTTTATTTTCCCATTTCCCTCACAACCTCTTATATGTAATTTTGTATAGCAATGAGGGTCTCCCTCCATTTCCATGCAATTTCCCTTTTCTCTCCCTTTCCCTCCCACCTCATGTCTCTGTTTAATGTTAATCTTTTCTTCCTGCTCTTCCTCCCTGCTCTGTTCTTAGTTGCTCTCATTATATCAAAGAAGATATTTGGTATTTGTTTTTTAGGGATTGGCTAGCTTCACTAAGCATAATCTGCTCTAATGCCATCCATTTCCCTGCAAATTCCATGATTTTGTCATTTTTAAGTGCTGCATAATACTCCATGGTGTATAAATGCCACATTTTTCTTATCCATTCATCTATTGAAGGGCATATGGGTTGGTTCCACAGTCTAGCTATTGTGAATGTGCTGCTATCAACATCAATGTGGCAGTATCCCTTTCTTTCGTCTGTGTTTTAAGGTCTTCAGGGAATAGTCCGAGAAGGACAATAGCTGGGTCAAATGGTGGTTCCATTCCCAGCTTTCCCAGGAATCTCCATACTGCTTTCCAAATTGGCCGCACCAATTTGTAGTCCCACCAGCAATGTACAAGAGTACCCTTTTCCCCACATCCTCGCCAGCACTTGTTGTTGTTTGACTTCAGAATGGCTGCCAATCTTACTGGAGCGAGATGGTATCTTAGGGTGGTTTTGATTTGCATTTCTCTGACTGCTAGAGATGGTGAGCATTTTTTCATGTACTTGTTGATTGATTGTATGTCCTCCTCTGAGAAGTTTCTGTTCAGGTCCTTGGCCCATTTGTTGATTGGGTTATTTGTTATATTATTGTCTAATTTTTTTAGTTCTTTATATACTCTGGATATTAGAGCTCTATCTGAAGTGTGAGGAGTAAAAATTTGTTCCCATGATGTAGGCTCCCTATTTACCTCTCTTATTGTTTCTCTTGCTGAGAAAAAACTTTTTAGTTTAAGTAAGTCCCATTTGTTGATTCTTCTTATTAACTCTTGTGCTATGGGTGTCCTATTAAGGAATTTGGAGCCCGACCCCACAATATGTAGATCGGAGCCAACTTTTTCTTCTATCAGACGGAGTCTCTGATTTGATATCAAGCTCCTTGATCCATTTTGAGTTAACTTTTGTGCATGGCAAGAGGAGGGGATTCAGTTTCATTTTATTGCATATGGATTTCCAGTTTTCCGAACACCATTTGTTGAAGATGCTATCCTTCCTCCATTGCATGCTTTTAGCCCCTTTATCAAATATAAGATAGTTGTAACTTTGTGCATTAGTCTCTGTGTCCTCTATTCTGTACCATTGGTCCACCCGCCTGTTTTGGTACCAGTACCATGCTGTTTTTGTTACAATTGCTCTGTAATATAGTTTGAAATCTGGTATTGCTATACTGCCTGATTCACACTTCCTGCTTAGAATTGCTTTTGCTATTCTGGGTCTTTTTTTTTTTCCATATGAATTTCATGATTGCTTTATCTATTTCTATAAGAAATGCCGTTGGGATTTTGATTGGCATTGCGTTAAACCTATAGAGAACTTTTGGTAATGTCGCCATTTTGATGATGTTAGTTCTGCCTATCCATGAACAGGGTATATTTTTCCATCTTCTAAGATCTTCTTCTAGTTCTCTCTTTAGGGTTCTGTAGTTTTCATTGTATAAATCTTTCACCTCTTTTGTTAGGTTGATAACCAAGTATTTTACTTTTTTTGATGATATTGTGAATGGAATGTTTTTCCTCATTTCCGTTTCAAAAGTTTTGTCACTGATATACAGAAATGCCTTTGATTTATGCGTGTTGATTTTATATCCTGCCACTTTGCTGAATTCATTTATTAGTTCTAGTAATTTTTTTTTGTAGGCCCTTTTGGGTCTTCTAGAAATAGAATCATGTCGTCCGCAAATAGTGATAATTTAAGTTCTTCTTTTCCTATTTTTATGCCTTTAATTTCTTTTGTCTGTCTAATTGCTCTGGCCAGTATTTCGAGAACTAAATTGAATAGAAGTGGTGATAGAGGGCATCCCTGTCTTGTTCCAGATTTTAGAGGGAATGCCTTCAGTTTTTCTCCATTCAGAATGATGCTAGCCTGAGGCTTAGCATAGATTGCTTTTACAATGTTGAGGTAAGTTCCTGTTATCCCTAGTTTTTCTAATGTTTTGAACATAAAGGGATGCTGTACTTTGTCAAATGCTTTTTCTGCTTCTATGGAGATGATCATATGGTTCTTATCTTTAAGTCTATTGATGTGGTGAATAACATTTATTGATTTCCGTATATTCAACCATCCTTGCATCCCAGGGATGAATCCCACTTGATCATGGTGCACAGTTTTTTTGATGTGCCTTTGTATCCAATTCACCAGAATTTTATTGAGGATTTTTGCATCTAGGTTCATCAGAGATATTGGTCTGTAGTTTTCTTTCTTTGAGGTGTCTTTGTCTGGTCTCGGAATCAGGGTGATGTTGGCCTCATAGAATGAATTTGGAAGAACTGCCTCTTTTTCTATTTCCTGAAATAACTTGAAAAGTATTGGTATTAATTCTTCTTTAAAGGTTTTGTAAAACTCCGCTGTATACCCATCCGGTCCTGGGTTTTTCTTGGTTGGTAGTCTTTTGATTGCTTCTTCTATTTCATCCATTGATATTGGTCTGTTCAAATTATGTGTATCCTGACTCAGTCTGGGGAATTCATATGACTTAAGAAATTTATCGATGTCTTCACTATCTTCTATTTTATTGGAATACAGGTTTTCAAAATAATTTCTAATTGTCTTCTGTATTTCTGTAGCATCTGTTGTGATATTGCCTTTTTCATCCCGTATGTTAGTAATTTGAGTTCTCTCTCTTCTTCTCTTCATTAGCATGGCTAAGAGTCTGTCAATCTTATTTATTTTTTCGAAGAACCAACTTTTAGTTCTGTTAATTTTTTCAATAGTTTCTTTTGTTTCAATTTCGTTGATTTCTGCTTTGATTTTAATTATTTCTTGCCTTCTGCTACATTTGCTGTTGTTTTGTTCTTCCTTTTCTAGGGCTTTGAGATGAAGTGTGAGTTCATTTATTTGTTGGTTTTTCCTTTTTTTGAGGAATGACCTTCAGGCGATGAATTTCCCTCTGAAAACTGCTTTCATTGTGTCCCATAGATTCCTATATGTTGTGTCTATATTTTCATTTATCTCTAAGAATTTTTTGATTTCCTCCTTTATGTCTTCTGTAACCCATTGATCATTCAGTAACATATTGTTCATTTTCCATGTGATGTAGGATTTTTCCTTTCTTCTTTTATCATTGATTTCCAGTTTCATTCCATTATGATCAGATAAAATGCATGGTATTATCTCCACCCCTTTATATTTACTGAGGGTTGCCCTGTGGCATAATATATGATCTGTTTTTGAGAAGGATCCATGTGCTGCTGAGAAAAAAGTATATCCACTCGATGATGGTTGATATATTCTATATGTGTCAGTTAAGTCTAGGTTATTGATTGTGATATTGAGTTCTATAGTTTCTTTATTCAACTTTTGTTTGGAGGATCTGTCCAATGGTGAGAGAGGTGTGTTGAAGTCACCCATAATTATTGTGTTGTGGTCTATTTGATTCTTGAACTTGAGAAGAATTTGTTTTATGAACGTTGCAGCACCATTATTTGGTGCATAAATATTGATAATTGTTATGTCTTGTTGGTGAATGGTTCCTTTTAACAGTATATAATGTCCTTCCTTATCCCTTTTGATTAACTTAGTCTTGAAGTCAATTTTACTTGATATGAGGATGGCCACCCCTGCTTGCTTACGGGGACCGTGTGCGTGGTATATTTTTTCCCAACCTTTCACCTTCAGCCTGTGTATGTCTTTTCTAATCAGATGTGTCTCCTGGAGGCAGCATATTGTTGGATTTGTTTTTTTAATCCATGTCACCAGCCTATGTCGCTTTATTGGAGAGTTTAAGCCATTAAAGTTTAGAGTTACTATTGATATATGGTTTGTTATTATTGATATATGGTTTGTACTTCCTGCCATGTTTGATTTTTTTTTTTCCCCTAATTTAGTTTGTTTCTCCATGATTAGCTTTCCCCCCGCCCCCTGTCTTTACCGAGGCACTTCCCACTGATGGTTTTGGTTATTGTTTTTCATTTCTTCCTCGTGTAGTGTTTTGCTGAAGATGCTTTGCAATGCTGGTTTTCTGGCTGCAAATTCTTTTAGCTTTTGTTTATCATGAAAGATTTTTATTTTGTTGTCGTACCTGAAGCTTAATTTTGCTGGATACAGAATTCTTGGTTGGCATCCATTGTCTTTCAGTGTTTGAAATACGTTGTTCCAGGATCTTCTTGCTTTACCCCTGAATGTAATCTGTCTCCTTTCTCTTATAGCTTTTAATATTTTATCTTTGTTTTGTATATTGGATATCTTCATAACAATGTGTCTTGTCGTTGGTCTACTGTGATTTTGTGTGTTCGGTGTCCTGTATGCGTCTACAATTTGTATATTCGTTTCCTTTTTTATTTCTGGAAAGTGTTCTGTAATTATTTCATTCAACAGGTTACTCATTCCCTTGGTTTGAATCTCTATACCTTCCTATATCCCGATGACTCTTAAATTTGTTTTTTTTTATGTTATCCCATACATCTTGGATGTTTTTCTCGTGATTTTTAACCAGCCTTTCTGAGTTGGCTAGACTCTTTTCAATATGATATATTTTGTCTTCATTATCTGACGTTCTGGCTTCTACTTGCTCCACTCTGTTAGTATACTCTCATTTGAGTTTTTAATTTGGTTTATAGTTTCTTTCATTTCTAGAATTATTGTTTGATTTTTTTTTATAATCTCTATCTCCTGATAAAGATGCTTAACTTCTTCTTTTATCTGTTTATGTAATTTATTTTCAATGTATTCTTTCACTGTTTGAATTTGCTGTCTCGTATCCTCTTTAAGGTTCCATTCCATCTGTCTAAGGTATTCCTTGAGTTCCTTATATGACCATTTTTCTAATGACTCTAGGTCCTCCTGAATATTTAGGCTGTCCTGCATTGTTTGTACTCCTTTTCTTCCTTGCTTTTTCATGCTGCTCATGTTACTTCCTGTTCTGTTTGACTGCTGAGTTACTGTTTACTCCTATAAATTTATTTGATGCTTGGGAGGAACGGTATTAGAAGGGAAGGGAAGAAGTCACTACAGAGAATGAGAGTAAGCAGGTAGAATTCAAGGAAGGGGGAATAAGAGAATTGAAAAGAAATGAAAAGACAAAAGAAAAAAAAATAGAAAAAAAAAATTTTTTTAAAAAATAATAATAATTAAAAAAATGAAAATGAAAAAAAAAATTTAAAAATATATTAAAAAACAACAAAAAATGAAAATGAAGGAAAAAAATTAATAAATGCAGCCTTAGAGTTTGATTAACTTCTCTTCCAGGAGGTGGAGCTGTGCCCACTGGGCCAAGCTTCTCCTCTCAAAAGGCAGGAACCAATCACTGTGCAGCAGCTCTTCCTTCCAGACTGGGTCGGTCTCCAATCCTGAGTGCCTAGGGCCTTCTCTTGTGTTTCCACAAGCCAGGCCCGGCTCATCGGTGACACTCACCACAATACTGGCTACACGCCAGGTCTGCTGCTCCTGGGAGCCCTGTTTTCATGAACTCCTGGGCACACTCTCCCTGTTTGCCATTCCCTCAGACCCTAAGTTTGTGGAGCTTGGGGCTGAGAACCCCCAGCCAATTTGCTTGCCCTCTGGTAGCCACACCCCCGGTAGCTGGTGCAAGGAACCCCAGTTGTCAGCACTGGTGGGAGCGGTAGCTGGGAGTTCCGTGCCTCGAGTCCCGGGCCACTCCTGATTCCCTCCGTCTGGCTATCGCACTCACGGGAGAGCTGGGAGGGGCCCTTAAGGTTTCCCCTCTGTGTGGAGAGGGAAGGCTAGGGGATTACACACCTGTTGCCACTGGTTTCAATGAATTTATCTCCTCCACCGCGTTTTGGTGACGTCAGTTCTCTGCCATGGTGGTATCCCATGCAAATGGTGATAGTTCGTTCCCTTTGCCGGGTGACCAGTGCAATGGGTGGGTCCTGACTGTCTCTCCCAAGCCCCGTTTCAATCCTGTGGCCACTGCCTATGAAGGCTCGGTTGGCATTTACCTCCGTAGGATCAGAAGGGCCGACCAGTTGTTTCGGCTGGATCGTTAGTGCTGAGTCACAGCAGTTTGGCTGTGAGAACCAGGCAAACGGGAGCTTGAATGCAGCCTATCTGGGCTTGGTGTGTGTTCTGAGAGGCCCGGACTGTTCGCCCCAGATCCACATCAGCTCAGCATTGCCTAGTGATCCTGAGCAAACAGCCTTTAGACAGTTTACGACTCCCTATGCCCGCGCAGCTGAGGAGGTCAGAGACTTGATCTCTCCGTGCCTGCCGCCATGTTGGATCTCTTGTTTATTTGTTTTTATGTGGTGCTGAGGATCAAACCCAGGGCCTTACCTGCCTTGGCAAGTGCTCTATCTCTGAGCCACAATCCCAGCCCTTGATTTATTATTATACTTTGGAATTCAGTTGATAGTACCATAGTTGGGTTCTTTACACTCTGGTAAAGTGACATGTAGGTCATGTTTAGTCTTTTTTGTATGACAGACAATATTGTTGTAAACATCCTTGAATACAGCTTCTTGTATCTTGCTGTAAGATTATTGCTAACAAATTGCTGGCCTAAAGGATGTGCACATCACACCATCAGCAGAATGTAGGATGCCTGTTAGTTGCTCTTTTATCAGACTTTACTTTTTGATGATCTGATAAATAGAAAATGGTTGCTTATTATTTTGGCTTGCTTATTTAGTTAATTATGAGGGGGATTGGGCTTTTTGTTACGTTTGTTGGCTGTTTCAGGTTTCTTTGTAAATCTCATAATTCTTTCTTTTGTGGGCAGGCTACTCTAAATGCCAGGACATCCATTTTGGCAGCTGCAAACCCAATCAGTGGACACTATGACAGGTCAAAGTCATTGAAACAGAATATAAATCTGTCAGCTCCAATTATGTCCCGATTTGATCTCTTCTTTATCCTGGTGGACGAATGTAATGAGGTAACCATGTGAGCTCTTGCTCTTAGCTTACATTTTTATTTCTAGTTTGAATAATTCAGTGAGACAAGGCTGAAAGATAGCTGCCCAACAGCTAGTGCTTGCATGTGCATTGACCTTTCATTTTCCTCAGGGTGTCATGGGCTTAGACAAAGGATTTAGTAATAATTGCCTATATTAAGGTATATCAAGTTTTTTGGTTTGTTACTTCTTTGAAATTTTCACAAGAAAAAAATATATCACAGTTGACTCCTAAACCACAATAAGATTTCTATACAAATTTTTTGTTTCAACTGGGTGCAGTGGCACATGTCTATAATCCTAGCAACTCAGGAGACTGATGAGGGAGGATCTCAAGGCCAGTCCTGGCAATTTAGCCAGACCCTGTCTCAAAATACAAAACATAAAGGGTTGGGGATATAGTAGCACTGGGTTTAACCCCCAATACAAATATATATATTGTTTTGTTTTATTGGTTGCTTTGATTTAGTTTTTCAGTCACTTTAAAAATAACTGGGATGCTAAACATATTTTCTTTTTCTAAATCATGAGTCATTTGTCTTCCTATTTCATTCCATCAACTTGTTAAATATATGATACTTTTGTCTATCTGTTCATGTGATAGTTTAAGGTTGAGTGAAATCTCTAGCACTCCCTCACAAAATTGAGTGAAAAATTCTAGACTTATTTGCACTGAGACTTAAATATTAACATTTAACATCTCAGAAGTGCTCGAGTACAATATGTAGGAGCTATTATTAGAAGTTGTGCTTTTAATTGCTGAGCATGGAGTTCTTCCATTTCAATGAGCACATTGTATAATTCTTGATTCCAGTGGAACTTCAGAAATTATCTTTAATAAAATTTCATCATGTGAATGTTTAGAGGGCTTTTTTTTTTCTTCACAAATGTATAGGTATATAAAACCCTCAGATAATCAGGACTTGTTTCATTTTCATATATTTCTGTTTGTGCGTGACTTATTAAATGAGTTTTGGGAACAGGGGAGATCAAGTTATAAGCCTTTAAACATTTTCATTAGAAATAATTTAAAGCTTATAGAATTATAAGAAATAGTTTCCTCAGAAACTTGTTATGGGGGCTGGGGTTGTGGCTCAGTGGTATAGTGCTCGCCTAATGTATGAGACACTGGGTTTGATTCTCAGCATCACATATAAATAAATAAAGGTCCAATGACAGCCAAAAAAAATTTTAAAACCTTGTTATATAATACTTGGGTTGCATATTAAAGATTGTTTTTAGCTCTGAAATTCTTTTTTTTTTTTTTTTTTTTTTAAATATTTATTTTCTAGTTTTCGGCGGACACAACATCTTTTATTTTTTTGTATGTGGTGCTGAGGATCGAACCTGGGCCGCACGCATGCCAGGCGAGCGCGCTACCACTTGAGCCACATCCCCAGCCCAGCTCTGAAATTCTTATTGCCTAGGATAATCTGGAGTAGATAATGCTGTGACTGACAAGTGATTTTCTTGTTTTGACTTAGGTTACAGATTATGCCATTGCCAGGCGTATAGTAGACTTGCATTCAAGAATTGAGGAATCAATTGATCGTGTCTATTCCCTTGATGATATCAGGAGGTATCTTCTCTTTGCAAGACAATTTAAACCCAAGGTAACCTGCTCTTCTGTGCTGGGATAAAGCATAGAATGTATATTATTAAAGTGAAATTAAAGCAAGTGGGTTATGGAAATTAACTAAATCTGTACTTGTTTTTTACATTTAAGTTTGAAAAGTTTTTTTTTTTTTTAATATTTATTTTTTTAGGTGTAGATGGACACAACACAATGCCTTTATTTTTATGTGGTGCTGAGGATCGAACCTGGGTCCCGCCCATGCTAGGCGAGTGCTCTACCGCTGAGCCACAATCCCAGCCCTAAAAAGTTTTTTCTTAACAGCATTTGTTTCTTTTAAAAGGGGATTTTTTTTTTTTTTTTGGTTAGGTGCTAATAAAAAGATTCTTACCAGAAAAGAGTTTTGGAAAACCAAATAGCTAGATTCCTTTTATCACCAAGAATTTTTAAAATGTTTGCCTAAGAGTGCTTCCTTTGCGTGCACAGGCCCTGGGTTCAATCTCCAGCACCAAAAAGAGAAAAAAAAAAAAAAAGAAAACACTGGATTCCTCTAGGCTATCAATAGATGTACTTCTATTAGATTGAATCTGTACTGGATCAAAGACCCTATTATGCATTTGTTTTTAAAAATAAAATCCATATATCAAAATGATACAAATAGGAAAGAAGTCAAACAATCCCCGTTTGCTAATGACATGATCCTATATCTAGAAAACCCACAAAACTCCAACAGAAGCTTATAAAATGAGTCTAGCAAGGTAGGAGGATACAAGATAAACACCCGTAAATCATAGCTTTCTTATACTCCCAGTAGTGGTTCAGCTGAGGAAGAAATCAGGGAAACCATCCCATTTACAAATAACCTCAAAACAAACCAACAAACAACAATAAAAAAACAAACTTGGAATTAATCTAACCAAGGAGATAAAAGAACACAACAATGAAAATTATAGAACACTGAAGAAAGAAATTTGAAGAAGGCCTTAGAAAATGGAAAGACCTCCTATGTTCTTGGATAGATGGAATTAATATTGTCAAAAGAATCATATGGGGCCCAGGGTTGTGGTTCAGTGGTAGAGTGCTTACAGAGTACACATGAGGCACTGGGTTTGATCCCAATACCACATTAAAAAAAAAAAAAAAGGTATTATGTCCATCTACAACTAAAAAATATTTTTTAAAAAAGAACCATATGACTAAAAGCAATATGCAGATTTAATACAGTCCCTATTCAAATGCCAATGAAATTCTTATTTGAAAAAAACAATTCTTAAATTTATGTGGAAGAATAAGAGACCTAGAATAGCCAAAGCAATACTGAGCAAGAAAAGTGCTGCAGGGATCATTACATTACCTGATCTGAAATTATATTGAAGAGCTGTACTAACAAAAACAGCATAGTGTTAACAATAAAATAGACATGAAGACAAATGGAACAGAATAGAAAACACAAAGACAAACCCACATACTTAGAGCCATCTGATACTTGACAAAGGTACCAAAAATATATTTTGGAGAACATAGAGCCTTTTTAACAAATGGTGCTGGGAAAACTAAATAGCTATATGTAGGAAATGAAACTAGATCTTTTTCTTACTCTGCATAAAAGTCAAATTGAAGTGGATCAAAGATTTGAACTAGATCAGAAACTTTGCAACTATTAAAAGAGAACATAGGTCAATACTCCATCATATAGGTGCTGGCACTTTCTCAACAAAATTTCTGAAGTCAACAAATAAACCAAGAATCAATAAGTGGGACACCATCAAATTAAAAAGCTTCTGCACAGTAAGGGGAAAAGAGTGTGAAGAGAGAGCTTACAGAAAGAGAAAATCTTGGCCAGCTATTTTACTGATTGGGAATTCATATCCAGAATATATATAGAACTCAATACACACACACACACACACACACACACACACACTCATTCTCTAACCAAATTAATAAATGGGAAAAATAACTAAAGAAGAATCACACCTATAATCCTATCGCCTCAGGAGACTGAGACAGGAGGATCACAAGTTCAAAGCCAGCCTCAACAGTTTAGTGAGGGCCTGAACAGTTTTACAAGACTCTGTCTCAAAAAAGGATTGTGTATATGGCTCAGAGTAAGTGTCCTTGGGTTCAATCCCTAGTACCAAAAGAAACAAATAGGCAACAAATGCTCAGCATCTATAGCAATCAGGAAAATAAATCAAAATGAAACTAAGATTTCATCTTATTCCAGTCAGAATGACAGTGATCATAAGGACAAATGCTGTGGAGGGATATACTTCCACATTTTTGGTGGGATGGCAGACAGGTACCACTTAAGCAGTGTGGGAATTCCTCAAAAAACTAGGAATGGAACCACCATATGACCCAGCTATCCCAGTCTTCGGTATTTTCCTAAAAGAACTAAAATCAGTATGCTATAGCAATACAGCCACCTCAGTTTTTATAGCAGCATAATTTACAATAGCTATATTATGGAATCAACCCAGTTGCCTATCAGTAGATGAATGGGACCCGGAGTGTGGCTCAGTAGTAAAGTGCTTGCCTGGCATGTATAGGGTCCCGGGTTCAATTCCCAGCATCATAAAATAATAATAAAAATTAAAAATAGATACATGGGTTAAGAAATTATGGTATACATACATAGATAGTTTTTCTTTCTTGTGGGAGTATCAGGGATTGAACCCAGAGGCACTTAATCACGGAGCCACAACACCAGCCATTATTTGAAACAGGGTCTATCTATTTAAATTGCTTATTAGAGCCTTACTACATTGCTGATATGGCTTTTTTTTCTTTTTTCTAAAAAGGGGGTGGGAGGGAAGGTTATGGCTGCTTTTTTTTTTTTTTTTTTTAAGAGAGAATTTTTAATATTTATTTTTTAGTTTTTGGTGGACACAACATCTTTTTTGTATGTGGTGCTGAGGATCGAACCCGGGCCACACACGTGACAGGCGGGCGTGCTACTGCTTGAGCCACACCCCCAGCCCCTGATAATGGCTTTGAAGTCACAGTCCTCCTGCGTTAGCTTCCAAAGCCACTTGGATTATAAGTGTCTACCATTGCTCCAGGGCTATTTTATTTTTTGAGATGGTCTCACTAACTTACTTATGGCCTCAAACTTGCAATCCTCCTGCCTTAGCTTCCCAAGTCACTGAATTACAGGTGTATACCTCTGTGTCTACCTTACACGATGAAATTCTACTCGGCCATAAAGAAGAATGAAATTGTGACATATGCTGGTAAATGGTTGGAAATGGAGGACATCATACTAAGTGAAATAAGCCAGACTCAAAAATCCAAAAGTCAAATATTTTCTTATATGTGGAAGCTAGAGTAACATAAAGGAAAGGAGGAAGAAAGGATAACATATCAAGAAGATGTAGGGAAGACAAGTAATGTAGAAGGAGATCAAAGTGAGAGAATGGAGGGATGGGAAAGGGGGGGGCAATGCAGAATTAATTTTTTAAAAATCATGTGTGCGTATAAATAGGCCACAGGGAATTTCACTTTATGCATAAGTAAAATGAACCAGTCAAATATAAATAGATGAGCTGGCCATAGTGGCACATGCCTGTAATCCCAGCAGCTTGGGGAGGTGGAGGCAGGAGGATCACTAGTTCAAAGCCAGCCTCAGCAATTTAGCGAGGCCCTAAACAACTCAGTGAGACCCTGTCTCTAAAAAAATACAAAAAAGGACTGGGGTTGTGGCTCAGTGGTTAACTGCCCTGAATTCAATCCCTGGTACTAAAAAGGAAAAAAATAAATAATTATATAGATGAGCAAAAGGAAATCTAGCTGAGTAGAGGAAGGAGAGAGGATAGGATGGAAAATAGGGGAGCATGTATGATTTTTGTTGGGATAAACCCACCTACTATGTATAACTGTAAAGCTCTAATAAAAATAAGCAAACCTTCACAATGTGCATCTCTTATTGTTGGCATTTTCCTACAGTAACCTATGAAAAGGAAACATTTTGTTTTATTCCAGTTGAGGTTTTTACACTTATCTGACTTTAGAGAATTCTCTTTAGCTGTTTATTGTCTGTTACCTTCACTTGATTATTCATGATATTGGGCTGGCTCTTATTCTCCCAGAGGAAATTCAGTTGTGTAAAACAAAAGGTTACGAGTGACTTGTGTATAAAAGGTATGTTTTCCATGACTGTATCTTGGTTTCTATGTGACCCTGGCACACTTCCTTAATATGCTGAGTTCTTGCTTTAAAAAACGATCTTTGGGTTGTAAATTTACTGAAATAGCCAATATATATTTATGTTGATTTCCTTTTTCCCCAAAACAGCATGAGTTAAGTAATTGAGCCTCAAGGTAATCTGAGCATTAATTTATTTAATGAGCTTTGACATCCAGAGATGTATGAGGTGTTACATTTTATTCTATTATAAACATCATTTAGAAATGGCCATTTGCTTAAATACTAAGTCTGCTGTCTCCATGTTCTTAAAATTAGTATATGGAATTCAGAGGCCTCCTTGGCATTAGTTTCTGTAGTAATTCATTGTTGGTGACATCATTGCTGTTTTAAAACAGATTTCCAAAGAATCAGAGGACTTCATTGTGGAACAGTATAAACGTCTCCGCCAAAGGGATGGTTCTGGAGTAACCAAGTCTTCATGGAGGATTACAGTGCGTCAGCTGGAGAGCATGATCCGTCTCTCTGAAGCTATGGCTCGGATGCACTGCTGTGATGAGGTATGAGTCACTTTGACATGATGAAAATTGAAATTAATTTCTTGGCTTATAGGCATATTTCTATCTTTGGTATGGTTCATCCTAGAATTATTTGCAGATTTATTTTTATGTAACTGCTACATGCTTACAGGATACATGACCATGAAACTTTTTTCCCTTTAAGAAGGTTGCTATCAAGCATTTATTAAACTCGAGTGGTTATATCAATATTAATGAGATAACTATAGATAATAGTGAGCTACCATTTATTCAGGAAAAATGTATTTAGACTCTACAGTGTGCTAGGACTCTGGGCTGAGGAAATAGGTATGATCATGTAATCTCTGGCCTCAAAAGGAATTCTTAGGTTTTTATAATATATGGGGATTGTTTTTCTTAGTGGAAGTTTTTTGTTTTTTGGTACTGAGAGTTGAACTGGGCCTCATACATGCTAAACATGTACTTTACTACTGAGTTATACCCCCAGCCCAGTCTTTTAAATCGTTCTTTGATCCTTGGATTCCATAGGAATATATTAGAGAGTGTTGAGAGGTAAAAAAATTTGTACCTTGGAAGGGTATTCAAGCCCTCCATCTCTGCTTCAGATGAAGTAACCTTTATTTAATTTTTTATATTAGGTTAGATGTAAGATTTTGTTTATCAAAGGGGCTTGGATTTATTAAAAGTATATATAACATAGAAGAAAATGTGATTTTTTGGTGATTTTTTTGTTTCCTTTTTTAACATTCTTAATGACTGCTTTGCTGAAGATAAAAAACATTTCTATTCACAAGTTCAAAGCCAGCCTCAGAAATTTAGCGAGACCTAAGCAACTTAATAAGGCCCTGTCTCAGAATAAAATATACAAAGGGCTGGGGCTGGGCACAGTGGCACACACCTGTAATCCTAGCGGCTCTGGAGGTTGAGGCAGGAGGATTGTGAGATCAAAGCCAGCCTCAGCAATGGTGAAGTGCTAAGCAAATCAGTGAGACCCTGTCCCTAAATAAAATACAAAAAGGACTAGGGATGTGGCTCAGTGATTGAGTGCCCCTAAATTCAATCCTCAGTATCAAAGAAAAAGAAAATCTATATTCCTGAAAGTTTCCTTATTTCCCTTTTCAGTCTTAGCTTCCTCCACCCCCCAAATAATCATTTTTTAGACATCAGGCACTGTTTTTATCTCATAAATTGTTTTTCCTCCCTTTTTTTTAGATTTTCTTGGGTTTGTTTGTTGCGGGGGCGGCGGGCACTAAGGATTGAACCCAGGAGCATTTCATTGCAGTATATCCCAAGTCCTTTGGGCTATTTTGATACAGTTGCTGAGGGTCTCCTAAGTTGCTGAGGCTGGTCTCAGACATTCAATCCTCCTGCCTTGGCTTCCCATATCACTGGGATTATAGATGTGTACCACCATACTGAACTAAGTTTTTAGATTTTCTGATGCATTATTTGACAAAGTACTTTTACACTAACTTACTTAATAGTCTTTGACTCACCAAATGTTTAATGTATACCTTTGTGAAATAAAATATGAATTGAGAGCCCTAACTAGTGGGAGTGAGATATGCATTTAATTAAACCTGTAAGGAATGAAGGAATATATATTTTTTGAGAGGAGAATGTTATGATAGAACATCACAAACAAGAGTACAGAAGTCAGAAATCCATTATTTTATTCCTCAAGAAGAGGAGAGTTTGTGGAGGTGCTAGTATTTAAGCCTCATTCCTGAAGAGGGCAGAATTTCAAAATTAGTTCCAGAAAACTAATATGTGACTAGGCATGGTGTTGCATGCCTATAATTCCAGCAACTCTGAAGGCTGAGGCAGGAGAATCACAAGATCTAGCCAGCTTGGGCAACTTTTTGAGACTGCATCTCAAAAGGGCTGGGGATGTGTGACTCAGTAGAGTGCCTCTGTATGCAATCCCCAGTACCATACATAAACAGGCAAAAAAAAAAAATGATCTGTGTCTTAGGGCAATCTCTAATATAGTTATCATTTATTTTTTTATAGATGGGCACAACATATTTTATTATTTTATTTTTATATGGTGCTGAGGATTGAACCCAATGCCTCACACATGCTAGGCGAGCACTCTACCACTAAGTCACATCCCCAGCCCTTAAAATTAGTCTTTAAATAGGTAGAAGGGTCACATAATCTAAAAATAAGTACACATAATCTATACACACAAATAACTTGTTTTGAATGAAATTGGGTATCTTTTCATATATTTTAAGAGCTTGTATTATCTCCTTTTATGTTTATTCTTTGTCAATTTTTTATTATTTTAGAAGGTTTTCCTCCAATATTGTTTGAACTTTCCCATTATTTCATCTAAGAGTTCCATCATTTGCATTTAAATCATCTAAACATGGTATTTATTCCACTATAAGATATAAGACATGGGGCTGGGGTTGTGGCTCAGAGGTGAGGCTCATGCGTGAGGTTCAGTCCTCAGCACCACATAAAATAAAGACATTGTGTCCACCTATAAGTAAAAAAAAAAAAAAAAAAAGATATAAGACAGGAATCACTTGAAACCGTGGCCCCTCCCTTAATTCTTTTTTAAGCTGTTTTCCAACACCATTAGTTCATTTTATTCTTTTCACATTGGTTTGGTATGCCTTTATTCCATATTCATATGGTTGCTAGGATCTGTTTCTAAAAGATTTTCTTATTTTGTTCTATTAGGCCTATCAGGTCCTGTCACATTGGTACCCTGATTTTTTAATCAGTGGGACTTTATATTTTAAATGTAGGGCTATGCTAGTTCCAATGCATTGTTTCTTTTGGCTGTTAGTAACTTGGAAATCAACTTTCTTAGTTTACAAACAAAAAGCTATTGAAATTCATATTGATATAACATTAAACATATAACTATGAAAATTCACTTTTTTTTTTTTAATGTTGTGCTAAGAATTGAACTCAGTGCCTTGCACATGCTAGGCAAATGTTCTACCACTAAGCCACATCCCCAACTCAAAATTCACATTTTTATGATTAATTTTCCTAATTAAGAATGTTATAGCAGTTAGAGTGGATTGGAATTTGCTACTATAAAAATCTCGGCCACTTTAAAACAAATCTTTTTGATCATGCTACATGTCCGTTTAGTCAGCAGGGGCCTCTTTGTGTCATTCAGATTCCGGCTGATGGAGGCTGATATAAGGGCTCAATCTTGAGCCAAGTATCTGTGAAAGCAAAAGCAAGGAATAGAACAGGTAGAGAGCCACCTTGCTCCTCTTAACCATCAATCCAGAAGTGAAACTTCTGCTCACATTTCTGTGATCAGAGAAGTTAATGTGGCTATATAACCTAAATTTAAGCAGGTAGAGAAGTGTCTTTCTTCCAGATCCCCAGAATGGGGGGGGGGGGGATTCTGAATTCTAATGACTACCACAAGTATCGGTATCTTTTATTTCAGTAGTGTTTAAATTTTTTTTATGTGATTTTTACCTATTGTTTTTTGATATTTTGTCATCTTTTTTTCTTGTTACTAAAGGTAGAATCTTGTATTTCATTTTCTAAATGTACATTTTCATTGCTGTGTTATAGTCTGTTGACAAATATGCCACAATTTGTTCATTCGTTGTTCTGTTAATGAACATTTGAGTAACTTGTAATTTTGGTTCTTATGGGACATACTTGTGTATGTATTCACATTTTTGTGAGTACATATCTAGAAGTAGAATTATTGGGTCTTTGATATATATTTAGTAAAAACTGCCAGTTTTATATCAGCTTGTATGTTTGCTGTGCATTCCTGCCAACACTTAATATTATCAGCCATTTTAGCCATTCCGGTAAGGTTATAGTACGATTTCGTGGGGGGGGGTGTGTGTGTGTGTGTGTGTGTGTGTGTGTGTGTGTGTGTGCGCGCGCGCGCGCGCAATTTTTTTAATCTATTTAATATGTCAAGAAGATTGACTTCTGAATTACTTCATCATTCTTGGTTTAGGTTCAACCTAAACATGTGAAGGAAGCTTTTCGCTTACTGAATAAATCAATCATTCGTGTAGAGACACCTGATGTCAATCTAGATCAAGAGGAAGAGATCCAGATGGAGGTAGATGAGGGTCCAGGTGGCATCAATGGTGAGATTTTTTTCATAACTCCTCTTTTCTTAGGTACTAAAATCTTCTTTTAGATATCATATGGTACAAGTATACTTGTTGATGGTTTTGAAGTGTATTTAGTAAAAGGGGAAAACATTAAATTGTTTTAACCATTTATAAGTTAATATAATTAAATAGTTGATATAAAATATGTATATGCTTAGCTGGGCATGGTGGCACATGCCAGTAATCCTAGTGTCTCGGGAGGCTAAGGCCAGGAATATTGCAAAGTTGATGCCAGCCTTAGCAACTTATTGAGACACTATCTAAGCTGGGGATATAGCTCAGTGGTAGTTCAGTCCCCAGTAATCAAAAAAAAAGTGTGTGTGTATGTGTGTGTGAAAGAAAGTCAAATGATGGTATTAGACTTAAGTCCTTTGGCCTTCACCCTTATTTTTAGTATTGTTACTTTGATCTTGAATTAAAAACATTTTTCAAGCATATTATGATAAGTAACTTAGAATTATTAATTTTGTATATGATTCTGTAAATGGACTTTTATATCATGAAATCTTTGTCTTCTAACCCTCATATTCCTTCATATCTTCACTAGTAAAGTCTATCAGTTTACTTTTAATTTATTTGTAAATGTTTGATAAGGGAATGTTGAAGTCATAAAAACAAGATGCAGGTAGTTAATTTTGCATATAGGTCATGCTGACAGCCCTGCCCCTGTGAATGGAATCAATGGCTCTAGTGAAGACATAAATCAAGACAACATTCCCAAAGCTTCCTTAAGACTGGGCTTTTCTGAATACTGCCGAATCTCCAACCTTATTGTTCTTCACCTGAGAAAGATGGAAGAAGGTGAGGCTATGTCTAATATTGTTCCGTGCTCACATATATAAGCCACTTTGGATTACTAAATATTGTATTGTTTATCAAAAGAAATGATAAGGGCTGGGGATGTGGCTCAAGCGGTAGCGCGCTCTCCTGGCATGCATGCGGCCCGGGTTCGATCCTCAGCACCACATACAAAGATGTTGTGCCCGCCGATAACTAAGAAATAAATATATATATATATTTAAATAAAAAAAAGAAATGATAAATCATTACACAGACTCACTTTTTTTCCCTTTTCTTTCTCCCCTCCCCCACCCACTTTCTGCATTTTATTTTATCACACACTCACTTTAGCAAAGTAAATTTATGGAGTATCAACATAACCTGCCAGCCTGAACATTTTCCAGCAAGTTTATTGTCAGAAGTTTTTGGATCAGGCTGGGGATATGGCTCACTTGGTAGAGTGCTTGCCTCGAATGCACAAGGCCCTGAGTTCAATCCCTAGCACCAGCAAAAAAAAAATATGGATCGTTCTTATTTAATGATCTTGGCCTATTTTAGTAATTTTGAAGCAGAATTTTTGGATCTGATAACATACAAAGATACACATAGGACTGGGGGTGTAGCTCGGTGGTAGAGCACTTGTATGTTGTTTGCTTTTTTTTGTTTGTAGTGCTGAGGATCAAACCTTGAGCCTCACACATGCTAAGCTAGCACTTTTTAACTGTTATATATTCCCTCAAACCCACAAATGTTTTAAAGATGCAAAATTACTACTGTTGGGCTGGGGATATAGCTCTCAGTGGTAGTGCACTTGCCCACCATGCACATGGGTCTGGTTCCATCCCTGGCACTACCAAAAAATTTATCAGTTATAGAAGAAAACACCAGAGATTGTCTTACCTTACTGAATATTTGAACTCTGCAGTTTCTGCCCTTGTTTCCCTGGAAACTGGACCAGTGGAAGGAGAAGATGCAATAAAGTGGTCATCATAAACACATAAAACACATCAGCTGTTTTATCCCCACTCCTTTCTCTCATAAATTAAAAATTAGAGAGCTCGCGTGTTTTGTTTTTTTTTTTTCCCCTGTTGTCTTGGGTATTGTTTTTTTTTTTCTTTCTTTCTTTCTCAGGGCTCAGGTATTTGAACATGTTAGGCAAGCACTTTTCCACTGAGTTATACCTTTAGACTCCATGTTCTTGTATTCATGTTATACTTCATTATTCTTTTTACATGTTTATTTATATTTATTTATATTATTATCATAAAATATAATTTATATAATATTTATATATTATTATTATATTTATTTTTTAGTTATTGTTGGACACAATACCTTTATTTCACATATTTATTTTTATGTGGTGCTGACAATCGAACCCATGGCCTCACACATGCTAAGTGAGTGCTCTACCGCTGAGCCATGACCCCAGCCCTGGGTTGGTGTTTTTTTTTTTTTTAATTGGTAATGGGCCTTTATTTTCTTTATTTATAGGCAGTTCTGAGAATCTAACCAAGTGCCTCACACATGCTAGGCAAAAGATTTTATTTTTTCAAGTATTTTTTTTTTTAGTTGTTGATGGACCTTTACTTTATTTGCTTATTTATATGTTGTGCTGGGAATCGAATCCAGTGCCTCACACATATGAGGCAAGTACTTTACCACTGAGCTACAACTCCAGCCCCCAGAAGTAAATTTTACTTGGTTTTCTCTTCTTACCGAATCAAGTAACTTCTTATTTTTCAGTCCTCAAGTAACTAGCTGTTTTCTAGCATAGGGAATACAGCTTTAAACCGTGGAAGTCACTTGTTCAAGAACTTTTGGACAAAAACACTGAAGTTTTACTGCAGCCATAATAAAACTTTTCAGAGGCATTAACTACTACTTGAAGAAAATTAAATCTGCATTAGACTCTGAAAAGGAACTCATAAATTAAAAATTTACCTTTTTGGGGGGTGGTTTTTGTTTTTGCTGGTGCTTGGGGATTGAACCCAGGACCCAGTATGTTCTGAACCCAGGTCTGTTCTGAGTTTTAGTTCCCTAGAATTTTCCTGATTTGATTTTGTATTTTATTTGAAACTGCTTGAACCAAAAAGTAGAGTTTTCTTTTATTACCCCTTATATCTATGGTGATTGTGTTATCTAGGTTCCAGCTTTTCTTGTGAGTTGAGTATTCTACCTTGAACAGCTATTAAGTTGGCATGGATAGACCTTGATAAAATAAATTGTTAATTTTTTATTTTGAAGGACCACCTGTGAATTTTAATCTTAATTGACTCCAGTGCCATAAAGTTCTTTTTTCCAAAGAGGAAATGTTATATCTAAGAAGTTTTGCTTGCTGTTGCTTTGCTCCTAATTTATGCTTTCAGTTTCTCTTAGTGATGAATCATAACATGAAGACCTTTATACTTTGAGATCTTAATAGCTTTAGGACACTTATCTCTGTTTTATTAGATTTTTCTTCTTTTCTAGATAAAGTGTACTTTGATACAAATAATATGATAAGTTATTTCCAGCTTAATGCTGGAACATAGTAAACCTTATTTTAGCAGATGCACTTTGTGACAGGTTGATGGTTATCTGTTCTGTACATTATCTTGTGTATGCAAACCCCCAAGGAATGTTTACTGAATTCTTGTAAAATGCATTTTTTTGTTGCAGAGGAGGATGAGTCAGCATTAAAGAGGAGTGAGCTTGTTAACTGGTACTTGAAGGAAATCGAATCAGAAATAGACTCTGAAGAGGAGCTTATAAATAAAAAGAGGATCATAGAGAAAGTCATTCATCGACTCACGCACTATGTATGTACATAATGGCATTTGCTTTAGTAATTAATGAGGGAGTTCATGTCTCCTATCTATATGGGCTCATTAACAGAATGTATTTTTAATGTGTTTACCTTGAATTATTGGAGTGTTAACAAGTAAATGACTTACATCCTTTGCTAAAACAAGCAGAATTGGGGGGAAATCAGAGAAAGTGGCTTTGGTATCTTAACTGTTTGGGTGTTTTCAGTTTTAAACCTCTTATTTTCCAGCATTATCACCTGTTTTTTGTATTTCATCTTTCTTATATCCTTATCTCCCATCTTATCCAGTCCAATAATTTTTTTTTTCTTCAGCTTTCTTCTCTCTTTGTCTTACTTGTCAAAACCCCAGCCTTGGTTAAATTTAATTTTTAATATTTATTTTTTAGTTGTAGTTGGACACAGTACTTTTATTTTATTAATTTATTTTTATGTGATGCTGAGGATCAAACTTGAGGGCCTTGCATGTGCTAGGCAAGCACTCTACCACTGAGCTACAACCTCAGCCCAGTTCTTAACTTTTTGTTTCGTTAAAAGCACTGTTTCTTTTCCTTAGACAGTTCATTTTTCCACTCTTAACTATTACATTGCTTTTCTCCACCCTTTGAATCAGCTGGTCATTCTCAGTATTCAGTCTGTCTGCAGCATTTGTTAGTTGATTACTCCTTCTAGAAAACTACCTTCCCCTTCTCCTTCGTCTTTTGTGACATTTAGTTTCTTTTCCTGAATCTTTCTCTTTTTTAGATAATAGGCACAAATGTCTTTAGTGTAAGCATTCTCATTTGGTTTTATGAATTCATCCATCTGTTGATGACTCCCAAATTTATAGCTATCTCTCTCACTTCTCCTATAAACTCCAGATGTATATAATCAGTTGAGCGCAGAATGAACTAATAGACTTTTTGCCCTTAATGTGTTCAAAACAGAGTTCTTAGTGGAACATAGTGATGTGTGCCTATAATCCCAGCAACTTGATGAGACCCTGTCTCAAAAGAAAAAGGGCTGTTATAGAGCACTCCTGGGTTTAATCCCCAGTACCACAAAAGAAAAAAGTTCTTTCTTTCCCTCTTCCTCTGTTTTCCCATTTATTCAGTTGCTATAGGCCTTGGAACAATCCTTAATTCCTCTGTTCTTTTAATGAAAAGAACTAATGAGTTCTCCAGCTTTCCCAGGTCGCCAGGCCTGAACCCCTACATCTACTTGAATATTGGCTCTCTGCCCTGCACGCAGCCAGTCAGGGTTTTTTAGAACAGAACATAGGTTATTTTTCTTCCCTACTATTAAGTGCTTTAATCACATTTAGAATAAAATTCAGTCTCCTTGGCATGCCATGCAGAATCTGGCACAGGTTAACCCCTGTCTCTCATTTGTTTCATAGCTCTCTTCCTTTTTGCCCATTCCTCGCCAGTGACACTGGCCTTGTCATTATTCCTTAGATACACCAAACATAAAGGGCTTTGCACTTGCCTTTGTCTCTTTTTTCTGGGGTCTCTTCAAATGTTACCTTCTCAAGCCTTTTTTGCCCAGCATGTCACAATAACAGCCTTCTCTATCATCCTGCTTTGTGTTGCTTCACGATGGTTTTTATTGTCTATTTTTTACTTAGGTGTTTAGTTTATCACTCTCAGAATGTAAGCTCCATTCTTGGAGGGCCAAATAAAACTTTGTTTTATTCACTGCTATATTTCTGGAATGCACAGTAGTACCTACAACATAGAGGGGTCAAATATTTATTGAATGATAGGATTTTCCAGTTCACATGGCAGAGAGTCAACCATCATGCCCATTCACTCAGTAGTGCTCACTATTTAAATATTACACCTCACGTGTTAGGGTTGTATCACGTGAAAACATTACCTGTGGGGTTTAGATGGATATGTGATTATAGGTGTGTGTAGAGGGGTGATAACTAATGCTCAGGTCAGGATCTAGTAAATAATTTATATGAAAATTTAGGCTGGATTGAGGTAGTGTGCATACAGAGTTGTCTTTCTAGTGGTGGGAAATATCTTTGCATAGGCCAGGCCTTCCCTCCCTAGTGCTCCATGGGATCAATACAACATAAAATATCCAGACAAGAAATTTGTGTGAGGATTGTAGAACACACCAGGGAGCTAACTGATCTGAATCAAGGTTCTTTTTAGTTTGACTTACCATTGAATGATAAGATTTTCCAGTTCAAGACAAGAGAACCTGTGCTGTGCTGATCAACATGATAGAGTGCTTTAAAGGGTCCAGTCCCCCATAGTGGCAGCAGTGCTGTAACTATGGGGCATCGCCAAACTACTGCTACTATTTTTGTTTGTACCTGGGATTGAACTCAGGGACATTTGACCACAGAGCCACATCCCCGCCCTATTTTGTATTTTATTTAGAGACAGGGTCTCACTGAGTTGCTTAGCGCCTCACTTTTGCTGTGGCTGGTTTTCAACTCCTGATCCTCCTGCCTCAGCCTCCCAAACTGCTGGGATTACAGGTGTGCACCGCTGTGCCCAGCTGCCAAACTTCTTAGGATCAAATCAGTTCTTTTCCATGGAGTTGGCTAAAAGCTCTTCTCATTTATGGATATTTTCAACTAATTAACAAATATACTAGACTTGAATTTAGGGCTGGGCTCAGTGGCACGTACCTGTAATCCTAGTGACTCAGGAGCACAAGACATTCTGAAAGATTAAGCATATGCCACATTCTGCATGTGCTGATATGATAATAGGCTAAAGCGTGAAAATATATGAAAGGTGAAATGGATCCATTGGGCCAGTCTTTGAACAACTATAAAACAACTTTATCTTATCAGAATAAAGAAGACTGAAAGTCTCCATGTGATATTCATTAGTCAGAGGTTTTCAAAGTTCCATTATGTTTATCAAAATAAGAATTGTGGTTGTGATTGGCAATGATTATTAATGGTAATTGACTAAGGATCTTTCTCCGTAAGAGAATCTGAATAGAAAAGTCAGCCATATAATCCTGTCATTCAAGTCTCAAACTGTGGTTTTTGTTTAATGTTTCCAGATCTCATGTCTGCACGTTTTCTATGCATCCAGTCCTGAACTTGATACTTTCAAGGATTAAAGAAATTTTAGCTAGGTGCATTGGCACATGCCTGTAATCCCAGCAGTTCAGGAGACTTATGTAGGAGGATCACAAACTCAAGGCCAGCCTCAGCAGTTTAAATCCACAGTGGATGGCTGGATGGATGGATAGATAGATAGATAGATAGATAGATAGATAGATAGATAGATATGTAGGTCAGTTGTAACGTGCCCCTGGGGTCAGTCCCCAGTACAAAAAAAAAGGTTGAGGGTATAGCTTACTGGTAGAGCACTTGCTAGCATGCACAAAGCACTGGGTTCAATTCACTGCACTGCAAAAAAAAAAAAAAGCATTTTCTACTTTGGCTTAAGTAGATAATATTAAATAAAATTAAACAGATTTAAATATTAGAGAATTTTGCATAATTTTAAAACTCAAGCATTATCTTATTTTTCCCCATATTCAAGCATTACTTTTTTCGAAGTTATATTTATAATCATTGGTTGTAATGTGCCAGGAAACATTAAAATCATATTACCTGTTGAGCTTGCTTATGTTTCTTTCTTTAATTTTTTTTTTTTTTTTTTTTTTTTAAGGTTTATTGTATGAAAAGTTCAGCAACCTAATGGAAAGGGTGTTTAGCAGAATACTGATAGTGATTTTAAGGAATAGTCCTTGTCCTGGAAGTTTTGGATGGTGAAATCAAACAGATATCAGTAATAATCCTTCAGAAGGATTAGTATATCTGGACTTTTTTTTGTGAGGCACAGTGGTGCACATCTGTAATCCCAGCAACTCTCTGGAGGCTAAGGCAGGAGGTTTGCAAGTTTGAGGCCAGCCTCATCAACTAAGTGAGGCCCTAAGCAACTTATACACTGTCTCAAAGAGCTGGGGGTGTAGCTCAGTGGTAAGACACCCCTGGGTTTAATACCCAGTACTACAAAAATAAATTTAAAAGTGTGTCTGAACATTTTTATAATACTGCCAGAGCCCTGAGGGAAATGTTTGTTTTATAGGACCATGTTCTAATTGAGCTCACTCAAGCTGGATTGAAAGGCTCCACAGAAGGAAGTGAGAGCTATGAAGAAGATCCCTACTTGGTAGTTAACCCTAACTACTTGCTTGAAGATTGAGATGTTGAAAGTAACTGACCAGAGCTAAGTCACTGTGCCACACCACCTCCTGACCTGGAGCCTGGATGGAGCTCTGCTAGGATGAGAATTGTTTCTGGGAATGATGCCTCAGGATTTGTTTTGACAAACAGGAACTGAGGTGATGGTCCTGTGTATCACATCTATTACATACTTTTCTATCAACATGGGCTTCAGCTTATTCCTTGTGTATTTCTTGTCTTAATGAAGTTGGACCCCCAATAATGTGTGGTTTCTGGAACTGAGACCTTCGTTTTCATGTGAGCAGGAGACCTGTCACTTTCATGGTATATAGTATTCTATCAAGGAAATCACTTTTCCACTTGCCAACTGCTGCTTTTATTCATCAAAATAAAATAACTTGTTCTGAAGTGTCTGTTGGATTTATTTTTACTCTGCTGTGATTATCATGTCCATGTACTTTTAAGTGCTAGTTCTTTTTTGCTGATCTGGGGTGAAGGTGTGGGTGGCATTATGGATTTGGAATTAGGTTCTTGAAGAGGAGTCATTAGAGAGAATGAAAGCTAGAGACTGTGATAGTAGGAGCAAATGTGACTCCATTTTGTTTTATGACCTCATTCTGTAAAACAACCATGCCAAGTAGAAGAGTCATGACTGGAGCGAGATGTTCTTTTCCTTTTGCTATAGAAACCTTTAAGGACACGGAACTACCTAATGGGGTATTGTTTCTGTAACTAGGGTAACAGGGCTCTGTTTTTGTAACTGGGGTGACTGGGCTAACTGTGATTGGTTAGGCTTCCCTCTGCTTGACTGCACTGTCCTGCTTCTGTAACCTGGCTTGTTTGCATTGGCTAGACCTCCCCCCCCCCCCCCAAACGCCCTTGCAATTGTTCAGGGCTGATCAGGGGAACAGCTTTATGTTCTGCCACCGGTGTGCTTCAATAAAGGCTTGATTCGATTATACGTGAGTGGTCTGGAAGTCAGTTTATGAAACCCTGGGACGAAGCTTTAACTATAACAAGACCTTGGAGATGACTTTCCAAGGGTAATTCCAGTGTCTTTTTTTTTTTTTTTTTTTTCCAGGTAATTCATTAAAAAGTTTTTCATTAATTTTTTTTTCATTACTCTAATAATTTCTTTTACTTCTGTGTTCTAAGGGAAATTTTTAAATTGCTCTTATAAAAGTAATGTCACTTTCTGTATTATAAACTGTCTTCAAATTTTATGACTTTTCTAGAAAAAAATATTGCTCTCCATAAGATTTAGCTATGACCCAAAAAAACTTTTTTGTAATACTGGGATTGAACCCAGAACCACTGAGCCACCATGATGTCTTAATTTTTTTTCTCTCTTTCTTTTCCTTTTTTTGGGAAGAGGTGGGAGGCCAGTGCTAGGATAAACCCAAAGCGTTATGCAGGGGCTGAGCTATGTCCTTAGCTCTTTTTTATTTATTTTTAGTCTCACTAAGCTGCCTGGGTTGGCCTCAAATTTGTGTTCCTCCAGAGGGGGGCCCCAGGCTGGGACAAACCCTCTCCTCTCCGACAGAACAAGGGGAGGCGGCCCCAACACCCTTCTTTTCAACATGGACCTCCTCCTCACTCTGCTGCAGCATCCTAGGGGTAGGACCCCCCCCCCTTCCCCATGAGGAACACCTTGGGGAGGGAGGGGAATGAGGCAGAACAGGGGAGGCAAGAGGATGAATGCCTGGCACTGGTAGCAACAGTGACTGGTGTCTAAGAATGAAATACTAAAAATCAACACAACTGTCCAGAGGTAGTTTGTGAATAGAGGAAAGGATGGAACCAGAACCATGGGGGTTGGGGAGGAGCCAGAGAGGCAGTGTGGGCAGGGCAGGCTCCTTGTTAATAGTGCCCCAGCATGATGCCACCTTTAACAACAGATGGCCTTCTAGGGGTCTGCACGACCAGTGATGCTAAGAGTCAGCCAAGTAATATGATGCATGGCATTTTTGGTTGAAAGGTGATGCCAGCAAGCCACTGAGATGATATGATTATGTTAAGATCTGCATTCATATGGATATTGGACTCCTGCTGTCCACCTCGTCCTGGACTCCTGGAGAGTTCCCATTGGTTGGGGAAGTGAAGTTTGTTCCTGCTTGAGTGGCTCATGATTTGTGCCCAGCCAGACTGCGGCAATTGGTGGCCCGTATGGGGATCAAACCCGCGACCTTGGCATTATCAGCACCAATTCAAATAGATCAAGGAATAAATAGACATGGATTGGGTTTTCAGAAAGGGCCACTGAGACAATCAAAATTACTTGGAAATCAGAAAGATCTGTGTGTGTTCCTCAGTGGCCCCTGACTAAAGAAAAGATACAAGTAGCCCATGACCTGGTCAAACAACAATTAGCGGAGGGACATATACAACCTTCCATATCTCCCCATAATACTCCCATTTTTGTCATTAAAAAGAAATCTGGTAAATGGAGATTATTGCAAGATTTAAGAGCCATTAATAATGAGATGGTTATTATGGGACCTGCTCAATCAGGGATTCCCCAATTGTCTGCTTTACCAAAAACCTGGTATGTTTTAGCTATAGATATTAAGGATTGTTTTTTTTTCAATTCCAATTCATCCTGAGGATAGTCCATGTTTTGCATTTACTATCCCTGCATCAAATCATGAAGGTCCTGATCAGAGATATGAATGGAAAGTACTCCCTCAAGGGATGGCTAATAGTCCAACTATGTGTCAAATTTATGTTAACAAAGCAATCCAGCCACTTAGAAATCAAAATCCTGAACTACAAATATTTCACTATATGGATGATGTGTTATTGGCACATAAAGATAAAAACACATTGCTAGAATGTTATGCCACACTTACAAATTTATTTAAAAATTATAATCTAGAGATAGCAATAGATAAAGTACAATTAAATCTTCCAATTATTTAGGAGTTCTATTATCCTCAACCATGGTCCGTCCACCAAAAATTCAAATACGAGTAGATCAACTCAAATCACTTAGCGACTTTCAAAAGTTATTGGGAGACATAAATTGGATAAGGCTTTATCTAGGCATACCAACAGGAGAGCTAGGACCTTTATTTGATATCCTAAAAGGTCCATCAGATCCAAATTCATCCCGCATGTTAACGCCTGAAGCAAGAAAGGCATTAGAAATCATTGAAACATATATGGAAAATATGCATTTGGATAGAATTGATATAAGTTTGCCTTTATTATTATACTACCAACAAAAAATATTCCTACAAGAGTATTTTGGCAAAAAGGTCCATTATTGTGGATGCATTTATCTTATTCTCCTAACACTATTCTTACTAGGTATCCTGAGGTTGTAGGACAATTAATACTCAAAGGAATAAGAGCAGCAAAGGGAGTGTTTGGGATTTCTCCCAATAAAATTATTACTCCATATACTATGGATCAAATTGATGAGTTAGCTAATAAGTTAAATATTTGGGCAATAATCATGTGTAAATCTAATGTTTCATTTGATAATCACTTACCATCTAATCCTTTGTTGTCTTTTTGGTCTAAGCATCCTGTAGTTTTTCCAAAAATGACAAGAAAAACCCCTATCATGAATGCTCCAAATATATTCACTGATGGGTCAAATAATGGTACAGCAGCAGTAGTTACCCCTGATCAAACTTTTACATTTTTAGTACCCAAACAATCAGCTCAAAAGGTAGAGCTTAATGCAGTATTACAAGCTTTTGTGATGTTCAAAGATTCTGTATTTATTTTCTGATAGTCAGTATGTAGTTAATGCTATAGTATCCCTTGAAGATGCTGGTAGGATTTCCCCTTCCTCTACTGTTTTCTCTTTGTTTTCCACTATACAAACTCTAATCTGAGACAGAAAAGATCCATTCTTTATAGGTCATATTAGGGCACATACAGGATTGCCTGGAGCCCTTAGTTTGGGCAATGAATTAGCAGATAAATCTACACATGACATACATATTTTCTTCACAATAGAAGAAGCTATAAATTTTCATAAAAGGTTCCATGTCAATGCTAATACTTTACAAAAGCATTTTAAAATAACTAAAGAACAAGCCAGACATATAATAAAACAATGTCAAAATTGTGTGACCTTTTTACCACAAGTTAATCTTGGAGTCAATCCTAGAGGACTGATACCTAACTATATTTGGCAGATGGACGTCACACACTTGCCAGAATTTGGAAAATTAAAATATTTGCATGTTACAGATGATACTTCTTCCGGATTTTTGATGGGCTCCCTTCATGCCAGAGAAAAAACTAAAGATGTTATAGCTCATTGCTTACAAAATTTTGCCACTGTGGGCGTTCCAAAACAGTTAAAAACAGATAATGGTCCTGGTTATACTTCTACCTCTTTTAAACAATTTTGCTCATCATTTGGCATTACTCACATAACAGGAATTCCATACAATCCACAGGGACAAGGCATAGTTGAAAGAGCTCATCAAACTATTAAAATGTACTTGTTAAAACAAAAGGAGGGAATTGGAAAGGGGTATATATCCCCCAAAGATAAACTTAAAATAACCCTTTTTACTCCAAACTTTTTAAATTTGGATTCATCAGGGCTTAGTGCTGCGGAAAGACATTTGTATCCAAAAAATGTACATAAGCCTAAGGTACTTTGGAAGGATATTCTAACAGGACAATGGAAAGGTCCTGACCCAGTGATTGTCTGGAGTCGGAGTTCTGTTTGTGTGTTTCCACAGGGAGAACAGCAGCCGATTTGGATTCCAGAGAGACTAACCAAAACAATTTCTACAGACCAAAAAGAAGATGATTTGACTCAAATCCATAACAGCTGATATCCAGAGCTCCAGCTTGGCTATTCTTACATCTGCGACAATGATTAACCAGGATGCTTTTTCAATATCTATTTTATTATTTGCTTTTTCCCACATCATAAAGTTCTATTTTATTCTTGAGCTCATACAGACCTAGGTTAATGTTTTTCTGATCAGTTTTATTTTTTGACTGTGGAGGTTTTAAACATTGCAATGGAGATTTCACCTATGTAAAGCTACAAGGCCTTTACTATTGTCTTATGTGTTGTATGTTTCGTGTGCACCCTTCTGTTTTGTGTTGTATGTCTGTATGTGCGTATGTCCATATATCATATATGAGAAGCGCTCATGAATAAATGGATCCGAATTTTTTTTATTATTCACGTGATTTTAATGGTTTAATTTAAATTGGGTAAACAGCTGTTGAGGATTGTTTTAATATGTGTACATATAAGCAGGTTAACAGATCTGTTTGTTTACTTTCACCTTTCCTTTTCATTATATTTAATAATTCTGTTCAGGATAATGTAAATTGTTCAAAAAATTGTTTTCTTAGTACCTGTTGGAATGTTACATAACTTTTTTTTAGCATCATTGTCAGAATTCCTATCTTCATCCCAGTGCCGGTGAAGACAAAGATAAAACCAAACTACAGTTTCTTCGATAGTTATCACAACAAACTGTATAAACTGATGCATCAATGAATAATAACTCAACAAGTAATGCTCATTTAAGGAGTCGATTTATTTTGGGAGGAAATGGACATATTGATAGATTCCTCCACTTTGAACTGCTTGCAGAACTTGCCTGGACTATGTATCACTTGTATGCATTGTGATCTATCTGTTGATGCAGCAAATTACGGTAGTGCTGGCGTATCTTTGCTGATGTGTCACCAGTGATGTAATTTTTCCTAAGGAGCCGTCAATTGGCTTGGTGTCGTGACATTTCTGTATCCTCCTCCCCTCTACTAGTGATGGTCTAATTTTGGGGGCCAACAGAGGTGAGGCAAAGAACCTTACCCCGCCACTGGTGCATAGGCCTATCCACAAGTATGGCTATATGCTGGACCGGTAGTCAGTGACCGGTATGATCCAATTGCAGTGGTATCAACTTAAGACAGGAGGCTGACGCCTAGAGGTCAGTTCATCCGATGACGGGTAAGAACCATATGTTGAATTGGACAAACCTAACAGGCACGGTCCCTAGCCACATTGCTTGTTGCTTAATTAAACAGAAGGGGGGAGATGCTAAGAGTCACAGCCAAGTAATATGATGTATGATATTTTTGGTTGAAAGGTGACTCCAGCAAGCCATTGAGATGATATGATTATGTTAAGATCTGCATTCATATGGATATTGGACTCCTGCTGTCCACCTCGGCCTGCTACGGGATTCCTGGAGAGTTCCCAATGGTTGGGGAAGTGCGGTAGGAGGGAATTCCGAGGGGGGACTTCCTGTTGGGTTCCAGGAGAACACCGCTTGGGTGGATGGGCAATCTGGCCGGGAGCCTTTGTGGCATTGGTGGCAGTTTCAAAAATAAAATTTGTTCCTGCTTGAGTGGCTCGTGATTTGTGCCCAGCCAGACTGCGGCACAGTGAGTGTTTCTGTGTGGTTAAGTTCTCCAGTCAGGTACATTTGCATGTGCCTACAGTCCCAGCCTCTCAGGAAGGGGTTTGCTTAAGCCCAGGAGTTTAAGAGCAGCCTGTGCAATGTAGTGACCCAGTCTCAGAAGAAAAGAAACCTGACTTGAGAATGATGGGGTGAGGCGATCTGGAAGTACATAGAGGAATTCCACAGTAAATGCAGGGTAAAAGTTACCGTCAATGTATGTTCCTAATTAACAAGGTTGAGACACTGACAATGGGATGAGAAGGAAAAGAAAGCCCTCTCCCATGTCTAGTAGGAAGTTTCTTTTTTTTTCCCCCATCCTCCCTGTCCCCTCCCTCTCACTCCGCCCCTTCCCCTCCCCCCAACTTCGTCTAGCACTCTAGACCCCTCTCCCCAGCCCAACTCTCTCCTCCCTGTCCTCCCCCAACTCCCCAGCCTCTTTCCTATTTCGCCTCTCCCTCTCCCTCGGGCCACACCTCTTTACGCCACGCCCCTCCGTCCTCGGGGTCTGAGCCCCGCCCCCGCAGGCAGGTCTCACTGGTAGGTGTAGTAGGAAGTTTCTTTACTGATTTGGGGTGGGGAGGTCCTGAAAGGAAACAACTTGACTAGAACTGAAACATTAATTTGACCAAATATATACCCCAAAGAAAACTTTAAACCCAGGAAAAATGCCTTCCTTTTTGGTGAATTTGTCCTCTCCCCTCCAGTCCTGCCATTAGAGAAGAGGGGACTCCAGAGCAAGATCATGACTGCAAACAATGAAATCCATTTTCATAGCTGAAAATGTGTGCTTACACATCCCCTTTCTTAAAGCAGTACTTGGTAGGGAGCTAAAGTGGTAAATGGGTTATAGAGCATGTATAAGATCTTGATGAAAATTAGAAAAATATTTAAGGTGAGTATAGACTGTTCCAAAAGGAAAAGTTTTGAATTTTGTAATGTTGTCAACTGATATATAAATTTAAAGGATTTTTAACCAAATGTCAACAGATATCCATCAGTAAGGAAATCATAAGTTGTAGCATTGGTTTACACACAAAATTACATAGTCATAGATATTCTGAAATGGGGACTATCTCCAGGACACATGCAAGAGGAAATATATAAACACTTCCAAGAAGATTCTGGGAGAATGCATGATAGGAGAGGCCTTGTCCTGTCAGAAAGAAAAAAAATACTACACAGGTATAGAAATTAAAATAGTGTGTTAGTGGTGCTGGAATAGGTGGAAATCTATAAACTTCTGCACATATAGTTTTTCTTTCCTGGTAAATTAGCATTTCAAATAGTTCAGAAA
The DNA here is from genome assembly GCF_048772815.1 of Callospermophilus lateralis. Taxonomy (NCBI): domain Eukaryota; kingdom Metazoa; phylum Chordata; class Mammalia; order Rodentia; family Sciuridae; genus Callospermophilus; species Callospermophilus lateralis. The sequence goes on from NC_135313.1 coordinate 90,970,005, forward strand.
GATGACTTGAGAGGCTGAGGCAGAGAATCACAAATTCAAGGCCGATTTTTACAATTTGTTGAGACTGTCTCAAAGACTAACCAGGACCAAGAATACAGGTTAGTAACAGAGCACCCCTGAGTTCAATCCCTAGTAGTGGGGGAAAAATGGGGAAGAACAGCCTATTCAATAGCATATTAGAAATTGGCCTGCTATACAATATGTACCGTTAAAATTCAGGATGGGTTAAAGATCTGAAGATATAAAAAGAATAATCAAATATTAGGTAGTTTGACCAGGGATATTTTTTTCTTTTTAGATACTGGTACTAGTTAATATATGTTGAAGACACTAGGGAACCAAATTAGGAGAAAATTTTTTCTATCCTGTTTTTGATGAAATGTTCAAACTTAAAATTTTATATCAGTAGTAAGAAAATAAAAAAATATGAACATAAATCACAGAAAAATAAATGGCCAGTTTACAAGAACACCTCTAATTCAGAAAAATGAGAATCAGTTTGGGCAGTAGCTCAGTGGCAGAGCACTTGCCTAGCATGTGTGAGGCACTGGGTTCGATCCTTAGTACCACATGGAAATAAATAAAGGCATTCTGTCAATTTACAACTACGAAAAAAGGAAAATGAGAAAATCAAGGAAGTATTTCATTTTTCAAAGTGTCAAAATGTGAAATTTTATAACATGTTAGCAAGGCAGAGAGATTTAGGAACACTACCAGGAAGGATTTAAATTCAAAAAAAAAAAAAAAACTTATTTTAATCAATTTGGGTATGCCTGGCATAGAATCCATCTACAAAAATGGTCACAAATGGACTAGCTGTGAATAAGAATATACATTTGAAGCATTGTTTATAACACATTAAAACAAGCTGTGTGTGGTGGCACACGCCTGTAACCTCGGTGACTCAGATAAGGCAAGAGGATCACAGGTTTGAGGCCAACCTGGTCAATTTAGCAAAATTTCATCACAAAAAATAAAAAGGGCTTTGATGTAACTCATTATGAGTGCTCCTGGGTTCACTTTCCAGTACTGGCAGGAGGATGGAGGAAACAACCTTAAAAGCAATGAAAGGGTTCAATATGCAAGAGGTTTGATTATGCTCAATCCTTAACTGGAATGCTGTACATCTGTTAAAAAGAGATTAGTAGGGGCTGGGGATGTGGCTCAAGCGGTTGCAGTTGCGCCCTAGCCTGGCATGCATGCGGCCTGGGTTTGATCCTCAGCACCACCTACAAACAAAGATGTTGTGTACGCCGAAAACTTTTAAAATATATATATATATATATATATATATATATATATATATATATATATATATATAATTCTCTCTCTCTCTCTCTCTCTCTCTCTCTCTCTCTCACTCTTTCTTTAAAAAAAAAAAGATTAGTCTATGGAGCTGGGGTTGTGGCTGGGGTTGCAGAGTGCTTGCTTAGCATGTGTGAGGCACTGAGTTTGATTTTCAGCATTTCATATATAAAAAATAAAGGTCCATTAACAACTAAAAAAAAAAAAAGAGATGAGTCTATTCTGAGACACTCAGTTATTAAGTGAAAAAAGGAGCTTAGTAACAATGCATATGGCATGATTCCAAATACATTAATTTATGTCATATACTTTGAATGCTACATGCATATTTGCATTTTTATGTAATAATCACTGAGTTTCATTATTCTAAACATCTTACAATTATGTCCCATTACTGTCCACAATATATCATTCAGTATCTCCATTCTAACAGGCACAGAGAAATTACTTTCTTTTTTTTTTTTTAATATTTATTTCCTTTAGTTTTCAGCTGACACAACATCTTTTTAATTGAACCCTGCACGCCCCGTGAATGCCAGGCGAGCATGCTACCGCTTGAACCACATCCCCAGCCCATAAACTTTTGAATAACCATTATGCCATGTGGTGAAAGGAAATAGGAAGAAATTATAATGTGCCAATTTTTTTAAAAAAAGCAAGCTGGAAGAATCCACATTGTTGAAGGTGTTTATTCTAGAAAGAATATGGAAGTGATCAAAGGAGAATTTGCAAGGTTTTCATAGATGTTTCTATATTTAAATATTTTACAAGATTATTCATTGTTTGCTTTTTGTGCATAGGAGTGTGTGTAGTTCTAGGGATTAAACCTAGGGACTCCTACCACTGCTACTTCCCCAACCCTTTAACATTTTTAAAATTTTGAGACAGGGTCTCATTAAATTCAATACTGGCCTAGAACACACATTCTCCTGCCTCAGTCTCCAGAGTTGCTAGAATAACAGGTGTGTGCCACCTTGCCCAGCTGTTCACATATTTTCAAAGTGGTGGGGGAGTTGTTGAGGGACTTATTTCTGTTTATGTCAAGAAATTTTGAAGTACCAGGTGCAGTGGTGCACACCTGTAATCCCAGCAGCTCGGGAGGCTGAGACAGGAGGATCATGAGTTCAAAGCCAGCCTCGGCAAAAAGTGAGGCACTAAGTAACTTAGTGAGACCCTGTCTCTAAATAAAATACAAAATAGGGCTAGGGATGTGGCTCAGTGGTTGAGTGCCCCTGAGTTTAATCCCTGGTCCCCCACCCCACAAAAAAATAAATTTTAAAGTAATAGACAAAAAGTGGAGAATTTTTTCCCAGATATTTTCTAGGTTCTTCTGCTTAAATTCAATGGATAGTTTGAGGGTTTCATGTTATTTCTTATTATCGTTAAATTTTAAATATTAGTGAACCATGTACTTCTTTCACTACCATAGATAACCAGGTTAAATATTGTTAACAATCATGTAGAATTTTGCAACCTCAGCTATTGTTATAAAAGTCAGGATTCCTTCCACATACCTAACAGTTCCCTGAAAATGGAGCTGTCTCAGAATGTAGTCTTTATTGTTCTACTAAGTTTTTCATGCAAGGGGTTAGACTGGGAATCTGACAGAAATTTCATTTCAGCTGCTGGTCCTCTAACTAATGATTTGCTGCACAACCCAAGCTATCTACTGGGAAACCAGAGTTTGAATTTTGTAGCTGGGGACAAGGACATTTATGTTTGTCACCAGCCACTGCCCTCTTTCCTGCCAGAATACTTCAGCAATCTTCATGCCAGTAAGATCACCCATTATAAAGTATTTCTGTCATGGGCACAACTTCTCCCATCAGGAAGCTCCAAGAATCCAGATGAGAAAACAGTGCATTGCTACCGACAACTCCTCAAGGCCCTCAGGACTGCGAAGCTTGAGCCCATGGTTGTACTGCACCACCAGACCCTACCCGCCAGCCCTGTGCAGAGAAATGAGGGCTTTGCTGATCTCTTTGCTGACTATGCCACATTTGCCTTCCACTCCTTTGGGGACCTAGTTGGGATCTGGTTCACCTTTAGTGACTTGGAGGAAGTAATAATGGATCTTCCGCACCAGGAATCAAGAGCTTCGCGTCTCCAGACTGTCACTGATGCCCACAAAAAGGCCTATAATATTTACCATGAAAAATTTGCTTCTCAGGGTAAGTACATATTGACCCTGAAGCTAATCCACCAGCAGCTTTGGCACACACCTTCCCCCATCCTTCTTAGAGCCGGACTTGGTATTTCTTCTGCTTACTTTCAATAGACTCCTCATATCTATACAGTGGGAGAGACCAATGTTGTATTGATTTTCCAATGGAGGTAGGAAAGGGTAGTTTATATTGCATAATGCCCTTTGAAAAATATATTTTAAGTTTCTTGCCCACTCTAGAAACTGTGCAGCCACTGATTGTCTCATTGTCCCCTCTCCCTTCACAAGGAGACCTGCCTTCCTAACTATCCAAGGCTTCAAGATTGCCTGTGCTTCTTCCTCAGCCCCACCCCTTTTCTTATGAAGACCACTAAGACCACTGTATATCCACTGCAGCTAGAGCTTACATTTTTTTTTTTAGAGAGAGAGAGAGATTTATTTATTTTTTAGTTTTTCAGCGGACACAACATCTTTGTTTGTATGTGGTGCTGAGGATCGAACCTGGGCCGCACACATGCCAGGCGAGCGCGCTACCACTTGAGCCACATCTCCAGCCCCAACTAGAGCTTACATTACATCAAGGGAGACAGACAAACACAAAATAAAATGATGATATACTGACAGGGAATGAAAAAACATAAGGTGTGTTTTTTTTAAAATTACTTATAGATGGACACAATACCTTTATTTAATTAATTTATTTATTTATATGTGGTGCTGAGGATTGTACCCAGTGCGTCACACATGCTAGTTTTTTAGTTTTCGGCGGACACAACATCTTTGTTTGTATGTGGTGCTGAGGATCAAACTTGGGCCGCACGCATGCCAGGCGAGCGCGCTACTGCTTGAGCCACATCCCCAGCCCCCCATAAGGTGTTTTGTTTTTTTTTTGCTTTGTTTTATGTGTGTGTGTGTGTGTGTGGCACGGGTTTGAAACCAAGGCTTTACTTATGCTAGGCAGGTGCTCTACCTTGAACTGTACCTCCAGCCCTGAGAATACTGTAAGTTTAATTGTTCATTTCCTATTTCTTAGGTAACCTGAAGTTCTGATTCAGTAGTTCTAGGCAGAACTAGAACATTTGTGTTTTTAATAAATTCCCAAAGTGAATGCTAGGTATACCAATTTTGGACTATATATGCTTTCTTCTTTTTAATATATACTATATGTATGTGTGTATACTATATAATGCATATGCACAATTTTTTTTGTGGTGGTAGCAGCAGTGGGGTTGAACCTGGGGTGTCTTGCCCCTGAGCTAATACCAGCCTTTTATAATTTTTTATTTTGAAATAGGGTCTGCCTAAGGTGCTGAGGCTGGCCTTGAACTTACAATCCTCCTGCCTCTCACATGCTAGGCAAATGCACTACCACTGAGCTGAATCCCTAGTCCTTTTTGTTTCATTTTGTTTTGTTTTATTTTATTTTAAAGCAAAAAAAAAAATCCCATGAAAAATAGGCAAAGGATTTGAATAGACATTTCTCCAAAGAAAATAATGCAGATGGTCAATAAGCACATGAAACATCACCAATCATATAGAAATACAAATCCAAACCACAATTAGTTACCACTTTATACTTATTAGGATGGCCATCATAAACAGAGAGTGAGAAATAGAAAGAGAAAACAAGTGATGGTGTGAACATAAAGAAACTGCAGTGCTTATGCATTGGGGTCAGCAAAGTAAAATGGCACAGCTACTGTAGAAAACAGAATGGTGATTCTTTAAAATTTTTAACTTAGCCAGGCTGCATGGTGCTGCATGCCTGTAATCCTAGGAACTAGGGAGGCTAAGGCAGGAAGACCACAAGATCAAGCCTAGCCTGGGCAACTAAGCAAGACCCTGTAATAAAATAATAAATAAAAGAGCCTAGACAGGTAGCTCAGTGGTAGAGTACCCTGGGTTCAATTCCCAGTACTACAAAAATAAATAAATAAAATTTAATTTAAGGGCCTGGTATAGCTCAGTGGTAGAGTACTTACCTAACGTGCAAGGCTCTGGTTCAGTCCCCAGTACATAAAATAAATATTTAATTTAGAATTACCATATGATCCAAATTCCACTTCTGGGTATATACCTATAAGAATTGAAAGCAGGGGCTGGGGATGTGGCTCAAGCGGTAGTGCGCTCACTTGGCATGCGTGCGGCCAGGGTTCGATCCTCAGCACCACAAAAAACAAAGATGTTGTGTCTGCCAAATACTAAAAAATAAATATTAAAATTTAAAAAAAAAAAAGAATTGAAAGCAGATTGTTAAACAAGAATTTGTAGACCAATGTTCATTTTAGCATTATTCATAATATCTAAAAGGTGGAAACAAACCAAATCTCCGTCTATAGATGGATAAATATATGTGGAATGTACCTACAAAAAAATATTATTCAGCCTTAAAAAGGAAGGAAATTCTAACACAACAACATAGATTAACTTTGAAGATGACATGCTAAGTGAAATAAATCAGACACCCAAAAAAAGACAAATACTCTATGATTCTACTCATATGCAGTAACCTCCAGTAGTAATTCAGAGACAAATTGGAATAGAGATTACCAGGGGCTGGAAGAGAGGAGACCTAGGGGAGTTTCTGCTTAGTGGGTACAGAATTTCAGTTCGGGAAGATGAAAAAGTTCTGGAGAGAGATGCTGGTGATGACTGCACAATAATATGAATATACATGATGCTGCTGAATTGTACAATTAAAAGTATTTATGGACTGGGGACATGGCTCAGTTGGTAGAGTGCTTGCCTCGCATGCACAAGGCCCCAAGTTCAATCCTCAGCACCACCCTCCCCCGCCACACACACACAGTGTTTAAAATGGTAGATTTTGTTATATCTTACCACAATTTTGTTCTTGTGGTGGTGCTGAGAATTGAACTCAGGGCCTTGTACATGTGAGGGAAGCACTTACCAACTGAGCTATTTCCCCAGCCTTATTTTAACATAATTTTTAGCAAATAAAAAAGTATAATTTTTCTTATGTGTTATAAACCTTCTACTGGTTTGTTAGTTGTGTTGCCAATCAGGAGGAAAAAGAAGATATGATTTTTGGCAGAGTTGGAGGGATGAGAAAAAAGTAAACATCCCTCTGATGAGAAGAGTAGAATCACACATAGCACCCCCATTTGCCCAGCATTGGGACACTCCAGGGCAACATCTAGTAACCCCTGCCACACCTCTAGCAATAGCAGCTTGTTATTGGCCAGATTATTTTGATCAATGCATTCAGGGAGCCAGATATTGTGGTGCACACCTGTAATCCCTGCAGCTCGGGAGACTGTGGCAGGAGCATTGCAAGTTCAAAGCCAGTCTCAGCAATTTAGCAAGGCCCAAGCAACTTAGTGAGATCCGGTCTCAAAAAATTAAAAAAGGGCTGGGGATGTGACTCAGTAGTAAAGCATCCCTGGGTTCAATTCCCAGTACCATCATAAGCCCCCCGCAAAAAAAAAAAAAAAAAAAAAAAAAAGTTGGCAACATAAGGCAACTTAAGAAGAATACAGCTCACTGTTTATCAAATTACGGTCTCAGGACCACTTCAAATCACATAGGTAGCTTGTGTTACAATGTGTGTTCCTGGGCTCACCCTAGTTTGCTGACTCCAAATCTGAGGGTGGAGGTCTGGAAATTGGCATTTTAAAATAATTTTGGCAGGTGATTCTGATGCATACAAAAGTTTGAGAGTCACTGTTAGATTCCTTAAATCAAAACAAGTTGCATATGGTAATATTCTCTTTGTTTCTCACTCAATGCACAGTAGGACTCTATATTGAGATCTACACAGTGAACAAGGACAAAGTGACATCAGTTTCCTGAGTGCACCCTGCCTTCCAAGCAGGTTCTTCCCTTGCCACCTTTTATCTTGCTGGTGGTAGGGCAGGGATATTGTTCCTACAAAACGGTCTCTCAGGGACTTTTTCTTCCCCCCCTACTTTGTTTTCTACAGCCTTTCAGATAAAATCATGTGAACTATTTTTTCATAAGTCCTTTTTAAAGTTCTACCTTCCTAGAGAAAGGTGGGTAGAAAATGAATGCCCCAGTGGCTTCCTTGGTCAGAGCCTGCTGCTCTCGCTCACCTGCTGTTCTTCTGGTTGTTTCAGGCGGAAAGCTCTCTGTGGTCCTAAGAGTGGAAGAGATCTCGGAGCTCCTGCTAGAACCATCCACATCTGCACTTGTCAAGGTGACAACAACCCAGAGATACAGCCTCTATAGTACCTGGGGGAAGTCGTTTGTTTTGTTTTGTTTTTTGGGTTTTTTTTTTTTTTTTTTTTTCGTGGTACTAGGGATTGAACCCAGGGCACTTTACCTTTGAGCTACATCCCCAGTCCTTTTTGTAAAATTTTTAATTTATTTTTATGTTTTTAAAATTTAACCTTTAGTTTACTTGTTTTTATGTGGTGTTGAGGATGGAACCTAGGGCCTCACCCATGCTAGGCAAGCGCTGGGTTTTAGAAATGTGCTCCCTAGAGTATCTACCCTGGTTTCTACATCTCTATAACTCTCCATTCTAAAAAGAAAAATTAAAACATCTGAGCAGTAAGCAGGTTTGCCTCCTTTTGACTGATGGGCAATGTGGAAAGTCATCAGAAAAAAACAGTTGATCTCTGTAGTTCCTGTAGTTCCTGTGGCATTGTCACGGTACTATCATTACCCCATGCTGCTCACTGGGGGTTACATGTATCAGGGTTCAGTTTTCAGATTTACAAGTGCAGGAACTCAAACCCCAGATGTGATAAGATTCCGAATAAACAACTCTCGGGCTGATTGCACAACCAGATTGCTGCCTGAATTGATTTACAAAGGGTAATAACTGTTATCAGTTATAAACTCAGAAGACCAAAGTGCTCATCAGAAAAATGCGTGTCTGACAGTAGCCTTTGAACTGGTCTTCCTACCTAGATCCATGCTGTGCCATGCTTCAGGGTAACCTTCCAAAAGCACAGTTTTTTCGGATCCCATCAGGATGCCACACTCCCCTGAATCAACAAATCCCTCAGGGCTTTCCACTGTCTTCCTCAATTCTTATTATACCCAGTGTATACACTATGCTAGCTAACTCTCTTCAAGATGATGCACGACATCTACTTCTTGTCCTTCCTGTTCTACCTTCCTCAAATCTTTTTCCATCAAAATCCTACCTACAGGGCTGGGGTTGTAGCTCACTGGCATGTGTGAGGCACTGAGTTCAATCCTCAGCACCACGTATAAAGAGATAAGAAATAAAGGTACATCAACAACTAAAAAAAATATTTTTTTAAAAAATCCTACCTATTGTTAATGTCCATGTGAATGTGCTCTATTAGAAGGCCTTACTTAACCACACTCCCAATACTTTCTAACTCAACCTGCTGAATTCTTTCCCCACTTAGACCCTTTAGCCATTTGTTTAGACCAATTCTGAAGCTTTGCTGCGTATCAGAATTACCTAGAGTTAGAATACAGAGACCAAGGCTTAGTGTGGTGGGACAAATCTGGGCCCTTGGAAGGCATCCACGTTCCCAGGTGGGTGTGATCTCCACTGATGTTTGAATATCATTGGTGTGGGCTTTTCTTACAGCACGTCTTGTTTTCTGCCTTTTCTTCATGTAAGTGATGTCTGTATTAATTTTCCTTATTAACTTGTAAGCTCCTGTGAATTTTTTTGCGGGGGGGTACCTGGGATTGAACTCAGAGGCACTCAACCACTAAGCCACATCCCCAGCCCTATTTTGTATTTTAATTAGAGACAGGTCTCACTGAGTTGCTTAATGCCTTGCTGTTGCTGAGGCTGGCTTTGAACTCGTGATCCTCCTGCCTCAGCTTCCCAAGTCGCTGGGATTACAGGAGTGCACCCTTCTCCTGTGAATCTTATTTATCTTTAAATATGAATCCCCACTCACGTTTCTAACACAATGACTTGCAGGAGTAGGGACTCAATTACTATGTATTATATGGAACTGACAAACAGAAGCAAGAACTGAGAAGACCGGTAAGGGAAATTCTGAGTGAGCACAGAGCAAGTGTGAGGAGTCTTGTTGACACTGATGATAACTTGATTGGGAAAGCAGTGGGGAGGCAGTGATGAATCAGTTATCAAAGTCCATGACACACTTGGTTCTCACCAGATGTCTTAAGGGAAAAGATGATCCATGACGGGGAGAGGCAGGCCATGGCTTAACTATGACACGGTTAGAAATGGAGTAGCCATCCACTCACTGAGACAAGTGGGCAGTGTGGTATCTTCGTGTTGAGACTCTGAGTTTTTTCAACATAGGCAGGCCAGAGACAGGGCCAAGGTTATGTCCTTAATCAGGATGTAGACTAGGACCACGAGAGTCATGCTCTCAGGCAGTCGATGGGTCAAGCTAGGGTTAACTGGGGTGCACTTCAAACTGGCCTGAAACTATAACAAAACCCCAAACCCCAGAAAGGCTCACAGAGCTCATGAGGGCCTCAGGGAATGTGCTGTTGGGGACACCTCTGACCTCCAGTGCCTTCCCTTGTCTACATGGTGTGACCCACCATTTCTGGAATACTCATGTGCTCATTCATTTAACCATTAGTGAGCACTTTCTGTGTGCCAGGCTCTTGGCAGAGCACACAGATAAGGTATTCCCAACAAGACATAGGCATTCCCCCTTCACACACAGTGGAAAACCTCACGTTGTGGTACTCAGTTTAGAAATAAGGGGAGAAATAAAAAATACTTCTAAGCAGCATTTTGCCTTGAAACTTCTTATTCTCTAATGACCCTATTTGTTTATTTCTAGGACTCAGTTGATTTCCTATCTCTTGATTTGTCTTATGAATGCCAAAGTGTGGAGAGTCTACCACAGAAGTTGAATATATTGCAGGTAATTTGATCCCTTTTCCTTAACAACGATGAATAGTGAGGGTTCCTAAGAGCCTATTAGACATCTAATGTGTTGGTTAATGTGTGAACTGAACTTCTACACAGTCAAAAGATCTGCCATGATGCATCTGGGGATATTTTCATTAAGAACATCCCTAAAGAATACTGGGTATTAGGCAGTCTTTCCTAGAAAAGGAAATAAGGGTTGACTTGTTAAGGTACATATTCACATTGGATCTTCTACTCTCATTGGAATTGCCTGAGAATTGAAATTTTCAGTGTTCTCAGTTTTAAAAAGACAGTTCATTGATGGTAGTGACGATTGCTGTGAGTTCATTTTGTATACTACAACAAAATACCTGAGGCAAGCTAACTTTATTTTTAAAAAGAGGTTTATTTAGCTCACAGTTCTGTAGCTTCAAGGATGGTGCACTGGCATCAGTTCAGCTCAGCTCAGCTCCAGTCAGGCCCCTCTTGGCTGCATCCCTTCATGATGGGAGCTTGTGTGTGATGAAAAACATCAGTGAGACAGGAAACCAGAGAGAGACTGGGGTCCCATAGTCAAGGGGACACTCCAGTTGCCCTAACACCCTCCCATTAGGCCCCACCTCTTAAAGGTCCCACCACCTTCCAATACCACCACCCAGGGAACCAAGACCCAACCCACGAACCTTTGAGAGAACACACTTAAACCATATCTAAACCAACGCATTTGCACAAGTGTAAATCTACTTAATGAGCCTAGGTAGCCAAGGTCAGATGCTTTATAGTAAGTGCTGGAGGTAGGATTTGAACCAGGGCTTTCTCATTCTAAGACACTACACTGCCTCTCCAAAACAAAAATAAGCAAAAGGTTGGCAACTTTATAATGAAGGTTGAATTTTTTTTTTTAATTGCATACTATTTTAATTGTTTTGTAAGCTTCTTCTCACCTGAACCTAAACTTGCTTGAGAACCACAGCCTGCACTTCTGGGCTTCCTGGGTGAGATTTCTGGGTCTTAAACAGAATGGTGGTGTCTTTGAGATCCTCTTGTGCCTGACAACAAAATTTGCCTTTCCCTTCCTCAAGGGATTAAACCAGAGCTTGTGGCCAAGCTAAAGGCTACAGAATCTAAAAAACATCTAAAAAGGCCCATCTCAGTTATTCAGATGCAGCTTGCCTCCAGTCAACAGGAGCATCTGCAGGTTTTGTGTTAGAGGATGTGGTTTAAAGTGCTTCTTTTTCAAGATCTACACCACTGGTGTCTGGAAAATGCTATGAAACCTCAGTTCATAGCTGGCCATCCTGTGGACAAACTTAGGAGCCATATATTAAGCCCTGCAACAGTTCTTTCTTTCCTTCTGTTTCCTTATGTAGGAATTCAATTCCAGATGTTGGACTTCACAACTCAGATGCAGCCTCAAAGATTTAGAATGGGGCAGGGGCTATAGCTCAGTGTAGAGCATGCCCTGTACATGCACGAGGCCCTGAATTTGATCCCCAGCATGCAAAAAAGAACAGCTGAGTTCTCCCTGAGGAGAGGGGCTGAGGAGCATCCACAGGAGCCTGCAGCATGCTGCCTGTAGCTTCTTTCTCAACATAACCTCCTTTCTCACCCTAGATGCCCCCACACTTGAAGGGGCCTCTCCCATGGACTGCAAGGGGAGAGGGTGGAGGTGTTGTCGAGATCAATACACACTCACTTCTATCCCTTCTATCTCCCCAGAGCACCTTGCTGAGCCTCAGGGGCCCTCAGCTGCCACTCATCAATGGTGCCCAGGTATCTTAGGGCCTGAGAACATCCTCAGCACCTTGATAAAGAGGCACAGCACAGCCCCAGCTTCTGAGTTCTGCAAGAGGCACACACTGAGTCCCATATCAAGTTATCAGAAAAGGCTCTGTTCGCCCAGGGTACACTTCATTCTGCAGAAGGCAGGGCAGGGGCCCCAAACATTTCTAGTTCATTAGTCCTAGAATGTCACAATTTACACACACACCCCCCCCACACCAGTTGTATGGATCCTTCAAGAAGGAAAAAAACCTCAGTTCTGTAAGTATGCTGCCCTGGGTTGTTTGGATCTCCTGCATTGATCCATCCCTGGGAAAGGACCGAACCTGTGTGGAGGTGCTGCTCCACCAACAGTGTGCTCATGGGCAGCTCACCTGGCTTCTCCGAGCTTTGGATGCCTCACCTGTCAAGAAGGGACATTGTCAAAGGAAGCTATGAGAAAATAAAGAATGTGCCTGGCTCCTTTTAAGTAGTTGCTATTGGTATCTCTTGTAGCCTTTAATGGCTCAGAGGAGGAAAAATTAGTGAGAGGGAAAATAACCAGACAGATCCCAGCCTCCCAAGGAAGGGTAATATGAAATGAAGCAAGTCAGCTTGGAGATACTTCCCGTGATACTAAAGTGGAGAACACCTGCTCTACACTTAATGTTCTCGTCACCTTTTCACCTCTGGGACCAAAACACCCGACAGGAACAATGTAGAGGAGAAAAAGTGTATTTGGCACTTACTGTTTCAAGGGTCTTAATCCATTGGCAGCCGGCAAAACATCATGGTGGAAGGGTATGGAAAAGGAAAGCAGCTCAGGACATGGAAACAAGGGAGCAAAGAATGACCTCCGCTCAGCCGGGACAAAATATAAATCCCAATGGCACGCCCCCAGTGACCTAACTCCTCCAGTCACACCCTACCTGCCTACAGTTACCACCCAATTAATCCAAATCAGTGATAGGTCACATCATATCTTTGATTATGTTATAATTCTCATAGCCTGATTGTTTTAGAACAATGTTGCTGAATGTTCTTGCACTATCTCACACAAACTTTTTGGGGGCACCTCATATCTAAACCATAATAGTTAATAATGACAGCTCTTTTAACTTTTTTTTTTTAAGAATTTTAATATTTATTTTTTAGTTATTGGCGGACACAACATCTTTGTTTGTATGTGGTGCTGAGGATCGAACCCGGGCCACACGCATGCCAGGCGAGCGCCCTACCGCTTGAGCCACATCCCCAGCCCCTCTTTTAACTTTATTATGGAAAATTTCAGGTGTATCTAAAAGTAAGGGGAAAAATATAAGGAACCCCTATGAATCCATCTGTAGCTGCAAGTACTATTTTACCTATACCCCTCTCCTCTACCTTCTAAACCAGATTATTTTTAAGCAAACCTCAGACATCTAAAAATATGGTGATGGTGGTTTCTTGAGTAACACGGGCTCCTCATGAGAGCAGATGGCCTTGTTCTTGGCTCCAAGACATTCCTTGTGTACCCAAGATGAAGAAAGGGTGCAGGTAGGGGTGAGGAGAGTGGCCTGTGTACTAAACCATGTAGGTCTTTCTCCTTCAAGGTCTAGAGTCAGCTACTCTAATTAACTGATATGGCGAGAGGTCATTTTCAAAGCTAGGGAATGTTTGTGACGTCTCATCTTGATACCCTGTCCCTCTTTTCAAAAGATACTTCCTAGGGAGCTTCATTCACTTGCTGGCCTTTATATTTTTCAGACCATTGAACCAAAAGTGAAAGTTTTTATCTTCACCCTAAAACTTCAGGACTGTCCCTCTACCAGGAAGAGTCCTGCCAATCTGCTTTTTAGCCTTCTGGAAGGTAAGTGGGTCCTCATGGGAGAGATTTTGAGGGACATTTGGTTCAACTGGCCTGGTGACTAACAGTCTTAAATGATGGGGTTTGAATAGGAGGAGGGGCACGGGAGGACGACTGGTCTGAGAAACCTACCCAGGTGGGTCTGGGGGTCCTCTGCCTTCCCTGGCAAACAGCTCCCATTGCCCCAAGAAAGAGGTGAGGCTCTATACAAGGCCAGGGATGCCTCTTACACAGATGAAGACCATTGGGCCTCGGATGTACACTGTAAGCATGAAAGCTGATCTTTGTTTGCTAGTCTCCGTCCATTGCCTCTTCTTCCCCGTGCCTCACCGACTCCACGGGCCTCTGCAGCTAATGTGCACACTTACCTAATATCCTCACCCCAACTCACTTTTGATAGCACCATGAGTACTGTTCTTAAATGCCAGACCTTTATAAATGGTTAAAATGGTAATTTTTATGTTGATGTATATGCAAACCACAATTTTAAAATTCCATTGCTTTCAGATGTTTAAATTCTAAATCAACAGTTCTCAAATTTGCAGTTCCTAGACTAGCAGCATCAGGATCAGCATCACCTGGGGACTTAGAAATGCGTTTCCTGGACCCCACCCAGACCAGTGTCGGAGGCTCTGGGGTGAAGCTGACAATCTCTTTAATCTGCAGGTGATTCTGATTATACCACTAAGTGTGTAAGGAGATCAGAAATGTCTGCTCTCCTTAACCTTTTAGCCCATGGTATATTCAGAGGGACCTGGAACTGTTGCTTAGAGTTTGGGGATATTTTATGAGTGAGGAAAACTGCTGATATCAGATGCACACATTCTTGGTTGAGTTTCATATAGAGTTCAATTTCTTCTTTTACAGCCATAAATAAGGACCAAGTGCTCACCATTGGGTTTGATGTTAATGAGCTCCTGACCTGCTCATCAAGTTCCAAGAAAAGGTGATGTTAGATTAAGTCACTGATATTTTTAGATTACTCTGCTGTTCTTTCACATGGGATCTCTTTTTGGGATTGTTGGCACTGCTTATTGGACCAGCAGGTTTATTATGGTCATTCAAAAACAAGGAGAAGGGGTCAGAGGAAAGCTGGAGAAGTTATCCCTCACTGGATTTTGGTTTAGGCTCTACGGTCTGGCTTCCTCTGTTATCAGTTCACTCCAGCTGCACACAATTAGCAGAGCTGAGATTTGAATCCTTTCTTCTAGTTTAAGATCTTAGAAACAGTGCGTGTGGAAAAGAGGCCAGGTTAAACAGAGATCTGACCATCCCACTAGGTTCATGAAGTGAGTTCTTGCCCCCATTTCCTTAAGTGAAATCTCTTCCCCACTGGGGACAGTGTAGACAGGAGGGACAGTTTTTGCAGAAGCCTATCTTAAGAGTTCTCAGGATAGAGGTTTTGATCAATGATGAGACAGCAAAAAATTTATCAATGACTGAAGTTTGTAAATTTACAAGGTTTTATAAATTATATACTTTAAATGAAATTGGAGCAGATTTAAGGTTAGCCCTGTAATTATATCATATCCCATATTAAATGAGCAAAAAGAGGATGGTGTGGAAGGTGGCACTGAGAAGTCCCCACAACCTCAGCACTCCCTCAGGATGTCACAGGTGGACTTTACACACCATGCTATTAGGTAGGACAGACTGGAGACCGTCATTTGGTTCCCAGACCCTCTGCTGGAGCTCTCCTTGTCATTCCTCTGCACATTTTGTGAACAGTGGTGCCATTTGGCTGTCCTGAGCCATAATCACTTCTTATTGTCCATATTTTCAACTCACTTCAAATCAGCGGTTGAGTTTAACAGATCTTGCTTGGGTATCTGTCATACGTCAGACTTTCTGCTGTGTGGGCAAAATGGTGCCATGAGCAGAGAAGTCACCTTCTCCCTGACCTTACAGTCCACCAAGAAGTGCTGGGCTATGTCTTCTGGCCGAGAAAAACAACAACAACAAAAAAAAACAGACCAAAATAAAATGGATTCCCTGGGAGGTCAGTAAGTACAAAACACAAGTGACACCAGCTCTGAGGTTCTCTCCAACACCCTGACCTCATTGCATTTCTCCTGAAGGGAAGATCCAACATTGGTTTACAGCAGGGGCCCTGACTCAGTTGGATGTGGATGGAGACCTGCTGGTGGAAGGGAAGCAGGGGAGGGGGATTCAGGACTACCAGTTTTCTCCCTCGAGAATTTTAGACTTCACAGGTGAGGCAGAGAGGTCCCAAAAAGACCAGAGCACAGCAGGGGAGACAGCCCTACATTCCAAAAGGACAGAAGAGCATTGTTTGGCAGGTGGGCTGAAGCGGGGCACTTGGAATCTCTCTGGCCACAGAGTGCTTCTTAGTGCACTAAATCTTTCCCCAGGTTAGGCAAACCCCAGACTCCCTGCTCCAGGGCCTGTTCCACCCAGGGCAGTTTATTTCCTCAGACTTTCTTTCCTCTATGTCAGGAGTTCAGAGTCAGGGTCAGAGGGCCGAGTGAGGTCATGATCAGCCGAGGCTGCGTATGTGCACAGCTGACTAAGCACCAAGCAGCTCCCACATACCTGGTCAGGCTCCACAATTCATGTGTTTGGGATAATCCACAACCATAAATGGTGGTCCCCCCGTCTCCACTGCTCTAGTGAATCTGGGGAAATTGATGCTAAGTAAAGCAGAGGGGCTTGGTCTAGAAGATCCCTAATGTGGGGCTGATTTGCTCTGGCATCCCCCCTTGGAAGGGAGACCCCTCTTCAGTGTCCCTGTCACTTCTGCCAATTCTGTGCTCTGGGCCAATCTGGTCTAGTGTGGTCTCCTTCCACATGATGGCCCTCAGAGGTGATGCTCTTGACCTCCACCTTCTTTTCCCTGTGTGGACAGACACATCCACTTCTGCTAGCCTTTCCTCAAGGTTGGCTCTGCTGAGTACAGTTTGCAGTACACTGTGGTTGATGCTTTCCAGCCTGCAGGGCCCAGCTCACCGAAGGTGAAATCAATTTAGAGGATGACAACCAAAAACTTTTTTTAAAAGAAAGGAAAGGAATGGGAGATAGACTAGAATAAAATAGAAAATAGACTATGTCGCATGTAAGGATAGCACTTCACGTGTGTGTGTGCGAGATTTGTTTTTGTTTTGGTACTGAGGATTGAACTCAGGTGCTCTGCCACTGAGCCTCATGCATAGCCCTTTTTTAATTTTTTGACACAGGGTCTTGTTAAGTTGCTTAGCACCTCACTAAGTTGCCCTTACTAAGTTGCCCTCACTAAGGCTTGCTTTGAACTTGCCATCCTCCTGCCTCAGCCTCCCAAGTGTCTGGGATTATAGGCATGTGCCATTGTGCCTGGTTGATGTGGTGTTTTATTTCAAATATATAACATATACACATAAGCAGAAACATTCACACATTCACATAATGGTACATGATTAAAAATAGAGACATTACTACCACTTGAAAGGTTTGGGATCAAGGAGAAGCGATGCTCACCAGGAGTCCAGGCCTCTATCTTGTTTCATTTTTATCCTTAAGTCGGATAGATAGGTAGATGGACGCTCTAGCTCCTGATATCCTGTCCGCAATCCAGACAGCAAGAGGAAGAAAAGAGATTGTAGACAAGACTGATATTTAGTGGGTACATGTCTGGTTTTTGTTTTCATTGTACGGTGATGAACCCAGGATTTAGTACATGCTAAGCAATCACTCTACCACTGAGCCATATTCCCTGACTCCTTTTCCATATTTTTTATTGGTGCATTATTGTTGTATGTAATGGTCTCCACTGTTACATATTTGAACATGCACACACTCTAACAATATAATTTGGCCAATATCATTCCCCAGTATTTTCACTTTCTCAGCCCTTGTTATTTTTTATTTTGAGACAAGGTCTTATTAAATTACCCTAGGTTGGCCTCAAACTTGCCATCCTCCTGTCTCAGCCTCCTAAGTTGCTAGGATTGCAGGTGTGTGCTGCCATGCCCAGATAGTTGGTACTTAGCAGGAGAGCTATACCCATAGTTTCATTATTGAAATACTCTTGTCCCAGCTGGTAAATAGCTGCTGCCCCTGAGGCCCAGAAGGTATGCATTTCTTTAAGTCTGTTTCTCGCTCCGTAGGATGAAGATGAGTTGTAGTACTATCTTGTAAAGTAGTCATAAAATTAAATGAGATAATATACATCTACTCTTATCACTGTTAATGGCATAGAATCTTGGCTCAAGAAATTTAAATCCTCATTATTAGTTGTTTTACACAATAAGTCATAAGAAGAATTAAGTTTGGTATCAGAACTGAAGACAGTATTCAGGGTAGACCAACATGGGGATCAGTAGCACTGTTACTATTCTCAAGTAAGAACAATATTTAACAATTTCCACAACCAAGAGTCACTGCCTGCCATGACTCTGTGAATGTGGCAGTTGACTCGGTGTTTCTGAAATCTTTACAGATTAAGTCCGTTGAACCCTATTCATCAGCATGGGGGTATTTGTAACTCCGAGTCACTGATCATTCCTTTGTGTCACTTCAACCCCACAGCGTATCTTGTTCTCTGACTGAAAGCCTGGCCCTTCAGACCGACCAGCATCAGGACCAAGAGATGGCAGCTGGGTCCTTGTACTCAGGCTCAGCCTACCAGAGAGTCTGGGAAACCTTTGCTAACCAGTCCAGGGCAGAGAGAGATGCCTTCCTGCAGGATGCTTTTCCAGAAGGCTTCCTCTGGGGCGTCTCCACAGGAGCCTTTAATGTGGAAGGAGGCTGGGCTGAGGGTGGGAGAGGGGCGAGCATCTGGGACCAATACGGGCACCTGAATGCCATCAATGGCCAGGCAACACCAAAGGTGGCCAGTGATAGTTACCACAAGCCAGTCTCTGATGTCGCCCTGCTCCGTGGCCTCCAGGCTCAAGTGTACAAGTTCTCCATTTCCTGGTCCCGGATCTTCCCCACTGGGCACAGGACCAGCCCCAACCTCCGAGGGGTTGCCTACTACAACAAGCTGATTGACAGCCTGCTGGACTCTGGAATCGAGCCCATGGTGACACTGTTCCACTGGGACCTGCCTCAGGCCCTGCAGGATCACGGCGGATGGCAGAATGAGAGCGTGGTGGATGCCTTCCTGGATTATGCCGCCTTCTGCTTCTCCACTTTTGGGGACCGTGTGAAGTTGTGGGTGACCTTCCACGAGCCATGGGTGATAAGCTATGCAGGCTATGGCACCGGCCAACATGCACCGGGCATTTCTGACCCAGGAGTAGCCTCTTTTAAGGTACTGCCCATTCCCACAGCTCCTAATTGGGCTGGAAGAAAGTAATTTTATCTGTCTCTTTGGCATCAGCAAGTCTTTACTTTTTGTTCTTTAAAGGTGATCAGAGGGAGGGAAAGGAAACCATAAATTAATTAACTTAATTTGTGCTGCAGCCCAGCTGGCTGGGCAAAATAACCGGGGGGTGACGAATAACTTGTGTACGTTGATACAGCAGGAGTGGAAGCCGTTTATTGTAGGATCTGAGCGATATTTATACATTTTACACAGCTTATCTAATTAGCATAAAATAGATACAGCAGTCAACCAATAAGGAATCTCCACACTTAATGGCTCACTTTTGTTACTTTACAAATTATTCCCTCTGGCATTTTGCTAGGCGCCATGCAGACTTGTTTACAGACTCTAATATTTCTCTGGCAAAATAACAGGTGCCAATCTGACTTGCTTACAGACCTTAACAAATTTGTCCAGACACTGACTAGCTCTTTAAAAATAGAATTCCTTAGAATTGCCCTGATGGATGAGAAAATTGGGCTCAGAGAGGATAAACAATGTTTGTGATGACCTCACTGTTGGGTTGCAGGTTGGAAGACAGGTTCTGAGACTCCCTTCCTGACTCAAAGCAAGTCCCCAGGCTGGAGCCATAGCCATAGAGGGCTTGCCTAGCCCTAGGTTCCACCCACAGCACTGCACTTATTTAAAAAAAAAAAAAAGAGCAAGTTTCTCATGTGACCTAGGCCTCTTTGTGTTAATCAAGGAGGGAATTCGTGAATTCAGCAAACTGAAAAATCTTGGTTGTAGCTTAGTCAAGATGGAACTTGATCATAGCACAGGAGATAGTTCCAGACCCAGCCGCTCTCCCGTTTCCCTTGTTGTCTTCATCCCTGGGATCCCTGGGCAGCCGTTTGCTTTTGCTCCTATCTCCCGGTCTCTGGGTGACCACAGACACACTCCTGAATCCATCTCTGGATCTCAGCTAGGGGACTCGTGACCCCAGGCCCCACCCACACTGAGAGATGGGGAGGTGGGACACGGGGGTGGCTTTCTTAGAAGGCAATCAGATATCATTTCGACAAGATGGAGATAGACAAATGGGACCAATTTTTAATTTTTCTTTTCTTGAGACAGGCTCTCAGGTGTTGCCCAGGCTGGTCTTAAACTCCCGGCTGGGCTCAAGCAATCTGTCTGCCTCAGCTCCCCTAGTACCTGGGACTTCAGGCATGCACCACAATGCTAGGCTCTGGGGACCAAATTTCAAATGGGTTATTATGGGTTCTTTCCATCATGTCCCTTTTTCTTTCAGAATCTCCCAGAAAATCCAGCAGCTTTCCCTGGTAAGATTCTTTAGGGTAGATTTGTTAGGCTGGCTTTCCCTTTCATATTTTGGGTTCTGTTCCAGGTTAAGGGGAGAGATCAGCCATGTCCTCAACATGTTATAACCTTCTGGGAGAGATGTTAGTGGCACACATAATAAACTTAGAACAATTTGAAATGTTCACAATTAGAGCGAACTGGAACATCATGTGTAAGTGACACGATGAGATGCCAAAGCCCCTCTCTCAAAGCTTCTGTTCTGCTCTTGTTAACAAGTGACTGCGTGCCTGGAAAGCAGCCCCTTTGAAAACGAAAGGTTTCATGCTTTCTCAGTGTCTGCCTGTTGTAAAACTCATCCAAACCTTTTCTTCTTAGGTTTTTCTTATGACTGAGACTTTCTTAGGCTTCACTATGACTCCCAAGATATTTTTAGAGACTTTGAGAAAGTTCCCTTCACTCTTCTTCTCAAATTCTATTTATTTAGGCAAACACTCTATCACTGAGCCACTTCCCCAGCTCCTTCAATTGTTGCTTGTTATTTATTAATTAACATGTTTTAATACTGAGATAGTCTTAGTTTAGGCTGCTGTAACAAGATACCATAGTCTGGTGGCTTAAACAACAGAGATGTTTTCTTCACACTACTGGAGGCTGGGAAATTGGAGATCAAGGTACTAACGAGGTCTCTCTGGGGAGGGCTCTCATTCCGGTCTGCAGACTGCCCTCTTGCTATGTTCACACGTGATGGGGAGAGCAAGAGCACACCCTGATGGCTCTTCCTATGAGTACACTAATCTCACCAAGAGGGCGCCACCTTTGTGACCTCCCCTAAATCTCTTTACCTCCCTAAGGGTTCCTCTCCAAAAACCGTTGTCTTGGGGTCTAGGGCTTCAACATACAGATTTTAGGGTGACACAATTCAGTCCATAACAACTATTAAGGAACAATGTCTAGTATTTCTTTCCATTCTTGGCTTTTTGCACTTAGGCTTTGGTTTAGTGCTCACTGTTTACTTGGCATCATGTTATTAGCACTTTCCACATTGTATCACAGTAACAATGATTGTTTCTAATGATTGCCTAATGGCACAAACGAGCACCCTGCCAAGCACAGACTAGTTAAATAGGGCCCATTCCTGCATTTTGGAAAGGAGAAGTTTGCCAGTAGTGTTTAGAGCTCAATTAAGGACTAACATTCAGGACACAAGAGAAGCCAGGTGTTGCTTCCCAGGCCACATTTTGATATGAAATTCTTCAAAAGTACGTGTCCATCTTTTCAGATGATAAAAAGAAAAAAAAAAAAACCTAAGATTTAGCAACCTCCCTTCAGCACTCCAAGTTTTTGCTTGGTGCTTTACGTATGTGAATCTCACTTAGTCCTCCTGCATAATATAGAGTTCTTGTAGAAAAGCTGAAATTGAGGGAACCGATAGTTCAAGTTTGCAGAGCAAGTTATTAACAGTCTTGTTATGAAAGTAAGCTTGTTATACTCCATACCACTCCATTTTTATCCCTATTTTCCCATGTTCCACCAAGAAAGCTGATAACTTTTCCAAGATGATGAGCTAAGTCTATAAAGAGACTCTGGGGGATGCAGCTGAGTGGTAGATCACTTGCCTAGCACGCCACGAGCCCTGGGTTCCATCCCCAGCACTGTGTGGGGATAGTTCCTGGTTGTGGTTTTTCTTTATACATTTAAGAAGACTACAGAACAAGTAGGTTAGAAAAAGTGGTCTTCTCCCTTGTGCATTAATTAAAATAATATCCCTTTACCCCTGACAAATTGTTCTATAATCACTTATTGAGTAGAGAGGCTGGTTTCGAACTTGTGATCCTCCTGCTTCAGCCTCTGAGTCACTGGATTAGAGGGATGTGGGTTACAAACAGGCCCGGAGTCAGATTGCCTTGGTTTTATATTCTCATGTTTCTCCTGACTGTAGCCTTGTAGTTATCACACCTACGTGGATCTCGTTTTCCTCATATGTAAAGTGGTAATTGCTGTACTTGCCACATGAGGTGGTTGAAAGGATTATGTGACAGGATTTATTGAGCAGTAGGTGCTCTTGACATGTTATGTTCAGGTGGTTGTTGATGCTGTCGGTGTTGATTTGTTGATGTTGAATGGTTAACTCGTTGCCTCCCTGGTGTTAACACTCACGTTGATAGTGTTGACAATAATGTTTTTTCCTCACCGTACTGGGAATTAAACCCAGGAGGGTTTTTACCTCTGAGCTGCATTCATAGGCCTTTGTTACTTTTAACTTTATTTTATGGCAGCCCTCACTAAGTTGCTGAGGCTGGTTTTGAACTTGTGATCCTCCTGCCTAGCCTCTGAGTCACTGGATTATAGGGATGCGCCTCACACCTGGCTCATGTTGATTTTTTGATGTTATTATTGACTAGTTGACATTATTGACATTGGTGTTAATGTTGAGTTGTTGATGACTTGTTGAAAATAGTGTTGATATCATATTGACAAAGTGTTGTCTTCTCTGTTGCCTTGATATTGACATTGGTATTAACTCATTGATGTTATTGTGGCCTTATTTTTGACTCATTAGTGCTATTGTTGACATTGTCATTGATGCTAAGCGCTGTTTCCTTCTTTCTTCCTCACAAGGTGGCTCACTCGATCCTCAAGGCTCACGCCAGAACCTGGCACCACTATGACAGTCAGCATCGCCTGCAGCAGCAGGGGCGTGTGGGCATAGTGCTGAACTCAGACTGGGCAGAGCCCCTGTCTCCAGAGAGACCTGAGGACCTGATAGCCTCTGAGCGCTTCTTGCACTTCATGCTGGGCTGGTTTGCACACCCCATCTTTGTGGATGGAGACTACCCCGCCACTCTGAAGGCTCAGATTCAACAGATAAACAAACAGTGTCCCCAGCCTATGGCCCAGCTCCCTGAATTCACCGAGGCCGAGAAGCAGCTCCTAAAGGGCTCTGCCGACTTTCTGGGCCTGTCACATTACACCTCCCGCCTCATCAGCAAGGCCCAACAAGTCACCTGCATCCCCAGCTATGATAATATCGGAGGTTTCTCCCAACATGTGGACCCTGCATGGCCCCAAACTTCCTCTTCTTGGATTCGCATAGTGCCCTGGGGTATAAGGAGGCTGTTGCGGTTTGTGTCCCTGGAATACACGAGAGGAAAAGTTCCCATCTACCTGGCTGGGAATGGCATGCCCATAGGAGAGAGTGAAGATCTCTTTGATGATTCTTTGAGAGTGGATTACTTCAACCAGTATATCAATGAGGTGCTCAAGGGTAAGGACAATGGATATGCTGGTGATCAGAAGGTGGGAAGTATTTTTCCTCATTAGAGTTCTGTTAATGGAACAAAGATGGTCTCCCAGGGCAATGAAGCCCAAAAAGCAGTATTGGTATCAATAGTGGGGAGTTCTTCACATCATCCTTCTAACTCTATTTCCCTGAAGGCTTATGTCTTTATTCCTGGGTTCTTGTTCCCTAGAACACCACCCTTCTACATTCTGTCCACCTGATTTTTAGCAACCATCAGTTTTATCTTGTTGTTGTTGTACTGAATATTTAACTCAGAGGGCACTTTACCATTGAGAACTCTTTTTATTTGGAGACAGGGTCTTGCTCATTTGCTGAGGCCAGCCTTAACCTTACAATCTTCCTGCCTCAGCCTCCTGAGTAGCTGGGATTATAGGTGCATGCCATGGTACCTAGCAAATCTTACCATTTTTAATACACTTTAAAAACAAATATTGAGGGGCTGGAGTTGTAGCTCCATGGTAGAGCACTTGCCTAGCATGTATGAGGCACTGGGTTCAATCCTCACCATCACATAAAAATAAATAAATAAAAGAAAGGTACTGTGTCCATCCACAGCTAAAAAAAAAATGGAGTGCCTATTATATGCCAGGTATTGTGCAAGACAGTAGAGGTACAATATTGAACAAACATTATTCCTTCCATAGGGAATTCACAGTCTACTGAGAGTCACAGGCAAAGAATTCAAGTGTAGGATGACAAGGTCATGCATGGTGTGAGGACTCTTAGGTGGCACTCCAGCCCATTAACTCTTCCCTCATTGCTCCAGCCACCCTGATAACCATCCCCTTTGACTGGCTATAAAATCTGCATTCCACATGACCTGGTTGACTGGTTCCTACACTTTCACTCTTACCTAACATACCAGTTCATATGTCTTTTTATTCCTAATGAGAAAAGATGGCAAATGGGTTTCCTCTCACAAGTCAGTCATGATCCCTGGTAGTGAGTGGCTGGCTGGCTGACCACAGGGCTGTGCTGACAAGGTTAGGAGACTGTCTAAATTCAGAGAGAAAGTCAATTGGTGAGACCTGAGGGGTTAGGCACCCTCTGCCCCTCACTGGGACACATCTCAGTGTTAGCTACAATTCTGTTTTTCTTTTTAAATGATCTTGGAATTCCTTTGAGACATTATCTCAAGGATCCTTGAAATAGCTTTGTCCAGTAAAGACAGGGGATACTCTCCTCACAGGACAACTGCAAAAACCCATGCTTTGAGAGACTGACACCCCCAAACAGGCAGTGATTTGAACCAGAAGCTTTATTTCTGGCTCAGTTCCTCCCTCTGCCCACTAAGCTGTAATGATTTTATCCATCCTTGTGTCCCCAGAGCCTAGCATAGACCTTGAACAAAGTCCGTGCTTACTAACTTATTTATTGAATGAACAGTGTTTTCTACCTCTTATGCAAGCAGTTTGTTAGTTGAGAGGTTTGTATAGCTTGAAAACAAACGGGCCTCATTCTCCACTGGCTCCAAGCTAGAGCCCTCTACAGCCATTATCTTTTTACTTTGGCTCTGGTTTTTGGTTGATTTACTAGATCATTTGGCAAATTGACGGTGAGTGAGGCTGCTGTAACGAATTACCCAGACTTGGTGGCTTAAAATAACAGAAATGTATTATCCCCCAGGTCTAGAATCAGGAAGTCTAAAACTGAGGTCTCAGTAGGGCTGCTTTCCCTCTTAAACCTGTAATAGAGATTCCTTCCCTTGCTCTCTGCAGATTCTGGTGGCTCCAGGTATTCCGTGTCTTGTGGATACAGGACTCTAATCCCTGCCTCCAGCTTCACATGACCTTCTCCTGTTGTCATGCTTATTGTCAGGATTAGGGTTTACCGAGTTAACCCAGAATGACCTCGTCTTGAAACTGTAGATTACCTGGGGTTAGGACTTGAATGTATCTTTTGGCAGACCACCATTTAACCTACTGTACCAGGGAATAAATTTCTTTAGTCTTTTTTTTTAACATAGCATGTGTCATCATTTTATGCCAATATTACTAAATGTAAATAGGGAAGAACAAAAACAGTTTAAAAAATTCAGGGCTGGGGTGTGGATCAGTGCTTGCCTGGCATGCAGGGGGCACTGGGTTTGATCCTCAGCACCACATAAATGTAAAGATGTTGTGTCCACCTAAAACTAAAAAATAAATATTAAAAAAAAATTAAGGCCGGCTCAGTGGCACATGACTGTAATCCTTGTGCTCATTCTGGAAGAGGAAAAAGAATTAAATTTGAGGGGTAAACAAAGTCACCTCCAAAATTTTCAAGTCAGGAGAAAAAAATTTTAAAGCAACACTAGTAACAGAGTTTACTTATATTTTTTTTCAATAATGATTATTTTAAAATAACCCTAATTTCTGTCTCCTTCGCAGCCATCAAGGAGGATGCAGTGGATGTCCGTTCTTACATTGCTCGTTCCTTCCTTGACGGCTTTGAAGGCTCCTCTGGTTACAGCCAGAGATTCGGGCTGTACCATGTCAATTTCAATGACAGCAGCAAACCAAGGACTCCCAGGAAATCAGCTTACTTTTTCACCAGCATCATTGAAAAGAATGGTTTCCTCGCCCCAGTAGTAAAAAGACTGCCTCCTCCTAAAACAGCAGACTTCCCCTCCAAGGCCAAAGCTTTCACTTTTCCATCTGAGGTGCCCTCCAAGGCTAAAGTAGTTTGGGAAAAGTTCTCCAAACAACCTAAGTTTGAAAGAGACTTTTTCTATCATGGCACCTTCCGGGATGACTTTCTGTGGGGCGTGTCCTCTTCAGCCTATCAAATCGAAGGAGCTTGGGACGCTGATGGCAAAGGCCCCAGCATTTGGGATAACTTTACTCATACTCCAGGGAACAACGTGAAAGACAATGCCACTGGAGACATAGCCTGTGACAGTTATAACAATCTGGATGCGGATCTGAATATGCTTCGGACTTTGAAGGTGAAGGCCTATCGCTTCTCCATCTCCTGGTCTCGGATTTTCCCAACTGGGAGAATCGACTCTGTCAACACTCATGGTGTCAATTACTACAACAGGCTGATCAATGGTTTGGTGGCAAGCAACATCTCTCCCATGGTAACACTATTTCATTGGGACCTGCCCCAGGCCCTCCAGGATATTGGAGGCTGGGAGAATCCGTCCTTGATTGAGTTGTTTGACAGCTATGCAGACTTCTGTTTCCAGACATTCGGTGACAGAGTCAAATTCTGGATGACCTTTAATGAGCCCACGTTCCAGGCATGGTTGGGTTACGGCACAGGAGAATATCCCCCGAATGTGCAGGACCCAGGATGGACACCTTACAGGGTTGCCCATACAGTCATCAAGGCTCACGCCAGAGTCTATCACACTTATGATCAGAAATACCGGCAGGAGCAGAAGGGGGTCATCTCACTGAGCCTTAGTGCCCACTGGGCAGAACCCAAGTCACTAGGGATCCCAAGAGATGTAGAAGCAGCTGACCGAATGCTACAGTTCTCCCTGGGCTGGTTTGCCCATCCCATTTTTAGGAACGGAGACTATCCTGATGCCATGAAGTGGAAAGTGGGGAATAGGAGTGAACTACAACACTTGGCCAGCTCCCGCCTGCCCAGCTTCACTGAGGAAGAGAAGGCATACATCAGGGGTACAGCCGATGTCTTCTGCCTCAACACCTACTCGTCCAAAATCGTGCAGTACAAAACAACCAGGCTAGACCCACCCTCCTACGAAGATGACCAGGAGCTGACTGATGAGGTGGACCCTTCATGGACTGCCACGGCAATGAACCCAGCCGTGCCCTGGGGGATACGGAGACTGCTGAATTGGATCAAGGAAGAATATGGTGACATCCCCATTTACATCACAGAAAATGGAGTGGGGCTATCAAATCCAGCAGTAGAAGACATCGATAGGATATTTTACCACAAAACCTATATCAATGAAGCTTTGAAAGGTATGTGAGGGTTCAGTTCATCTTATAAAATCTGTATGTCGTGTGCCTGAAATGTTTTGGCAGCGTGCTTTCACAGTCTCACTTTTATGCCCTAACTCCATATATTCCTTTCCTGTTCGGGAGTTACACATCCATTGACAAGCTGGGGGAAAAAGTTATGATCCTTTCCCCAGGAAAAATGTACAAATGTATATACACATAATCCCCCCCCAAAGAATATTTTCATTAGTCCATTTATTCATTATTGAGCAATTACTTGATTGATAAGTTCTATTTTAGATGCTGGGGATGCAGCAGGGAACAAAACATAAATTTCTGCCCTCATGGAGTTTCCATTTACCTCAGAACAACACCAATAATAACAAAAACCCTTCTTCTTTAAATGCAAACACCTGTGCTTCTGAAGTGGACTGAGGTCTTGAATTCAGGACATGCCTCTTTTTCTTAACAAAATAATTTGATTTTGCAAAGATCAGTCATTAATACTGTAAGGTTATCTGAGATGGCAAAAAGTAAGATCCACAAGGTGTTTGGCTCTTAGAGCTTATGTTACTTTGTGTACAAGTTGATAGTTTAGGGTTGAGGAACCAGCACTTGGCAGAGATCCTGCCTCTTGATGTAAAGCTCTCCTCTTCTCTTTGGGATGTTCCCAGCCTACAGACTGGATGGTGTAGACCTTCGAGGGTATTCTGTCTGGTCTCTGATGGACAACTTTGAGTGGCTGTTTGGCTACACAGTCAAGTTCGGACTGTACCACGTTGACTTCAATGACACGAACAGGCCTCGCACAGCAAGAGCCTCAGCCAAGTACTACACAGAGGTCATTACCAACAATGGCATGCCACTGCCCAAAGAGGATGAATTCCTATACGGACAGTTTCCAGAGGGCTTCATCTGGAGTACATCATCTGCTGCATATCAGGTGGGGAGCCGAGAGCCCATCAATACTATGACCACATCCCCAAATCCCTGCCCCTGCCAGATCCTGGGGGTCCAGCTTCTTTACTTCCCCAAATTTGGTTAGACCAGCATGGTTAGTCTGTGCTGAGATGGGTGCTTGTAGAGCCAGGAGCAGGGAGAGCCTGGACGCCAACACAGGTAAAGACATGTGCGTATTATGCAGAGTCTTGCTGGACGTTTCTCTTCCTTATCTGGTCCTTCCAAGCAGGCAGGTTACCCAGTTTGCTTCTAAACCTGGGTCTGGGATTTTTCTGATGATCTAACATGAGACTGTTACCTTATTTAAGCCACATGAGGCTCAACCAAAGATATGATGGTTTTATTATTTATTTATTTATTTATGGAATAATGAAAGATAAAGGGCGGTGAATGCCTTGCTGGGAAGTTAGTAGTGGGTCTCTACCTCTATTTATCTTCTCTGATACAGTAATGGGCATTCTGGACCTGGGCAAGGTGCTGAGCCTGTGAGGATTTTCTACATGACTATCACTGCTGAAAATATTTCAGGAAGATGAGGGTTAGCTACTCCCAGATGACTGCGTTACCGAGTGATAAAGGAAAGTCTCAGGCCAAATTCTGCTAGATATTTATCAGCTAAGTTAATTTGTGGAAAAACATAAAAAAAAAGTTCAAGGAAACCCCAGATCTCAGTCCTCTTAGTACTCTGGTCAACACCAGAACACAAAATATTCACTTGAGAGAATGCCAAGAGGCTGGATCCTGCTAAATCAGGCAACCCTCTGTCAGAGGTTTCTCATTAGGGGCTGACTGATATTTTTTATGAATGATTCCTTGTCATGGGGACTCTCGTGTACACTATAGGATGTTCAGCAGCATCTGTGGCTTCTACACAGTAGATGCCAGTAGAATCTCCACAGCTCCCAGCCCCTCCTGGCCCCATGCCCATTGTAATAACTGAAGCTTTCCAAACACTTGTACAGACATTTCTAACTGTTCCCTTGAGGGCAAAATGACCCAGGGAGAACCACTGTCCCCTGGGTTTACAAGGGACACAGGAAGGACTAGATTTCTCCAAGGCTACAAGCCTTGTTAACTTCTCAGACCCTGTCTTGCAACGATAGGGCATGACTTGAAAACATTTTAGCCACCTCACATCTTGAATTTTGAGTTGTCATTGAGTGTCCATTTCCATTCATCATGGCAGTCAAAAGGCATAGTTGTCACCATTTGTGACACTGAATATTCTGATGAGCAAAGTGTGGGTATGAATCAGGAAGGATGAGAAGCACTTATAGTTTGGGCTGTCAGCGCTTCTCAGCCATAAGCCTAGAGCACCAGTCGTCTTCCCTTCAGGACTGTGTATTCTTTTTTATTTTTTAATGTTTATTTTTTAGTTGTAGTTAGACACAATACCTTTGTTTTACTTATTTATTTACTTTTTATGTGGTGCTGAGGATCGAACCCAGGGCCTTGCATGCACTAGGCAAGCTCTCTACAGCTGAGCCACAACCCCAGCCCCAGGACTGTGTATTCTTTAAAAAAACAAAAACAAAAACAAAAACTTTTATTGGTAAATCTTTACAGACATAGAGAAAAGTTGCAAAAATAGTAGACTCCCATATACCTTTTCCCAGACTCCTCAATTCTTTATATCTTACCATATTTACTTATCTCTATGTATGTACACATGTATATATGTGTGCATGTGTATTTTTACAAATACATGTGTATTATATTGAAATTTATTTTATTACTTGAATACAAATAGTCATCTACCAGGATTTTCTACCATAAAATCAATAATATCTATTTCATACTTAGAAGCATTTTGTGGGGAGCTTCTTGGAGACTGTAAATATGTCCCTCATCAAATTTTACCCACTAGAGCTGGGGTTGTGGCTCAGCGGTAAAGTGTTCGCCTAGCACGTGCGAGGCCCTGGGTTCAATCCTCAGTATCACATATAATAAATAAAATAAAGGTATTGTATCCAACTACAATTAAAAAATAAACATTTAAAAAAATTTACCCACTAGTTTTAGGAACTGCTAATACTGTTTGCTTGAATCAATTATTACCATAATGATTAACAAATAGTGATTTTTTTCAAATTCCATCATTCCTTTTATATTTATTAGGTGACAATCTTTTTTCTCTTATCTATTTACTATATTATGTATATATCAATATATGTCAGTATACATAGTGATGCTGTATATGTAAATACACATATTGATATATATTTACATATATATCATTGTTATGACCTTGTTGAATCCTATTTTATCCAATGGATTATACTTTTTACTTACTTATTAATTTAATTTTAGTACTGGGGATTGAACCCTTGGGCACCTTACCACTGACCTATATCTACAGCTCTTTGGTTTTTTTTCAGTGTCTAGTTTGAGACAGGGTCTTGTTGCTGAGGCTGACTTAAACTTGTGATCCTCCTTCTTCAGCTTCCTGAGTTGCTGGGATTATAGGCATCTACCACTGTACCTGACTCATTATTTAGATGCTCAAATTGTCCCAAATTTTTCCAGGGGGGGTGGCTTTTAGCTGGATCCTACACATTTTTTCTTTGCTTTGCTTTTGTTTTTGGCTGTGTTACGGATTAAACCCAGGGCCTTGGGCATGCTAGGCAAGTGCTCTATTAGCTCTGGATCCTACATCCTTTTGACATGGCCCATGTCAATCACTTCTCATCTTGCACCTTTTCTGCTCCAGCCTTTATCCAGCCTTTTCTACAATGACTCCTGGCTCCTTTAAGTGGAGCATGGTATTTAGAAACCATGATCTAGACACTGAATTTGCTCACTATTTGGGGGTGTCATTTCTAGGCCCTCTCAAGAACAGAGCCAGGAAATATAAGTACATATACACACACAGATTTATGTATATTTCTGCACTCACCTGTATATACTAAAACCATGAATTCACACCATTATCATCAATATCAGTCCAACTCCATAGGGTCAATGCTAGCCTTTTCATTTTCTGTATTTGTATTTTTGCTTTCTGGTGCTGAGAAATCTAGCTTTGAGTATATTCGATATAGTTCATTCGATTTGTTCATCTCACTGCATTACCTAATCTTCCTCCCAGACCACCATACACACTGATAGCTTATTTACGTGGTGGGTGCTCTCCCAGCCAATCCTGAATGGACATTCAGTGTGATGGTGATACATTTGTACAGAAAGCTATAGGAGTTCAGAAACTGGAGGGATAGTGAGAGAAGGCTCCCAGAGGAGGTGATGTTGAGAAACACCTGACTTGGGTTTACCCTCCTGACAGGAATTTGCAAATTGACTGAATGACTTAATTTGACCATATCTTGTCATCTTAAGATCGAAGGTGCATGGAGAGCAGATGGCAAAGGACTTAGTATTTGGGACACATTTTCTCACACACCACTGAAGATTGAGAATGATGACAATGGAGATGTGGCCTGTGACAGTTATCACAAGATTGCTGAGGATTTGGTCGCCCTGAAGAATCTGGGTGTATCCCACTATCGTTTTTCTATATCCTGGACTCGCATCCTCCCTGATGGAACCACCAAGTACATCAATGAAGCAGGCCTGAACTACTATGAGCGGCTAATTGATGCACTGCTGGCTGCCAACATCCAGCCCCAGGTGAGGGTGGGCCTTCATCAAGCCCTGAAAAGGCCCACATAGAGGAGTGAGGAACTGTTATTATAAATGAAATGTTATTGTAAATGAAATGCTATTTTCAAATTTAATTTTTGAATTGTCCAAAAACTCACATGGCATTTTCTTTCCAACCTTGACCCCCCTTCTCAGGTTTAGCAACATTTTTATGTAGGTGCATCTAATGTCAGTGATTTCCCATGGAAAGATAATTGTTGGAACTATCAATTCGGTTTTCCCACAGGTGACCCTGTACCACTGGGACCTGCCTCAGGCGCTTCAAGATGTTGGAGGCTGGCAGAATGAGACCATTGTGCAGCGGTTTAAAGAGTATGCAGATGTGCTTTTCCAGAGGCTGGGAGACAAGGTGAAATTTTGGATCACACTGAATGAGCCCTATGTCATTGCTTACCAAGGCTATGCCATTGGGACAGGAGCACCAGGTAAATGTCCTACACCTATCTTCTCAGCTCTTTGGAACATGGGCTTCTTTGCACCTTGAAGACATGAAATCCAGGTGACAGGGGAGGACATGGCTATAAAAGCCCCATGGCAGTGTCTCAGAAACCCTGCCTCCTGCTCAAGGCTGCAGAGGTTTCCTTTCTTTTTTTGGGGGGGGGGGCGGGGTGGAGGAGTACTAAGGGGCACTCAACCACTGAGCCACATACCCATCCTTATTTTTTATTTTATTTTGAGACAGGGTCTCACTGAGTTACTTAGTAACTTGCAATCCTCCTGCCTCTTGAGCCATTGGGATTACAGGCATGCACCACAGTGCCCAACCTGTAGAGGTTTCCCTTCTGGCACCACATTTGCTAAACACAAATATCACATCTTGGTACCTCAAGATGACTTCATTTCTTTGCTCTGTGAATCTGACCTGCCTCGGAGGGAAGTTCTTTCAAATTGGGATGTGGCAGATTGTTGTAGAGAGGGGCAATTCCTCAGGCTGCACAGATTCATGTCTATTGCTCATAATCCCCAAATCCTGAAGATTCTAGTTACTGATTTTGGCTGACTGAGCCCATTTAATCTTAGTGAAGTCTCACCTGAGCCCACATGAGCTTACCTCACAGTGTGAGCACTCCTGAGTTCAGTGGAGTTACCACTGTGCTTGATTATGGAGAGTTGTCTTGGGCCCTGGTAGAGTGGTGCTATATCCTGGTTTGTATATACAAACGTTATAGACAATATTTCTAAAATTAAACAAACAAAAAAAAACTAAACATTTAATTCCAAAACACATGGGACCACGAGGGCTTTGAACAGGGACTGTGAACCTGTTTTTGCCTCTTATAAAACATCCAACTTCTCTTTCCTTGGATTCTAAGCTGATGAGAGTAAATTTGTGTTCTTCTTTGTGATTCCTCCAAATCATGTGTAAGAGCTGGAAAGAGCCATGGGGAGATGGCTCAGATCATCAGATCATCAACTGGGCCTTGGTTGGCATTTTAGTTTGGGCAGCCTTTCCCATAGGATTTGCTCTCAGTCATCTTCTTATCAGCTGCTTGCATTTGCTATGTTCTCCCATCTGGGTCCCCAGAGAGCTCTGAGACGTAACTCCTAAGGCACACGCTGTTGTGTGTATTCTGCTTGAGACATACCAGCCATTCTTTTAGGGGAGAGAGAGTCAGAAGCCAACATTCATCAAGTGCCTTCCCTTTGCCAGACATACTGGGTGCTTCACATACAAGGGACACACAAAGTCAACAACTTTCCTTCTCACCATCACTCTCTGATGCCCATTCTAGTGAGGAAGAAACTAAGGCTGAATTACTTGCTCAAAGTGACAGGGCATCTAGTAAGAGGTAGAACTAGGATTTGAATTTGTCTTCCTAATGCCAAATCTTTCTCCCAAACACAGAGGGACTTTTGTATGCAGGGAATAACTCCCTTGGTCATGCTCATTCTGTTGACATGTGTCTGTTTCCAGGAATCGTCTCTGACACTGCTCCCTACATTGCTGGCCACAACCTAATAAAGTCTCATTCCGAGGTCTGGCATCTGTACAATGATGTGTACCGCGCCCAGCAAGGTGGCATTATTTCCATCACCATCAGCAGTGACTGGGCTGAGCCCAGGGACCCCTCCAACCAGGAGGATGTGGAGGCAGCCAGAAGACATGTTGAGGTCTGGATTCCTTCTGGACAGTGTTCACTCTTATCTGTTTTCCTCTCTTGTAGTGGACCAATGGAAACAGAATTACACTGGGAATCAAAAATTTAGGATCTAGGCTCAGTTTTGCTATTACCCGATTTTGTGAGCTTGGGGAAACCATCTAACTTTCTATACCTTAGTTTTTTTTTTTAACCTGTCAATTAGAGATGCCCTACCTATCTTGTAGGTTTGTTGTGATAAAAGGTAACCCAACTTCTTATCACATTTAAGTCCTAAACATTTATTTGTACATGTGGTCTTTCCTGAATATAACACTGATTTGAAGCCATTATAGAAAGAAATCCCATCTCTTCAATCTCTCTGCATTGTCTTTAGTGGCCAACAGATCTGGGGCTGCACACTTCTCTTGGTGTTGCATCTATTTTTATTTGTTCCAGCCTAAGAATTCCTTTAATTGGGGGCTTTAGATTCTGTAAAACTCATTAGTAAATACCATGAGTTTAAGTCAAGGATGTCCATCTTGGTTGTGGAATCTTGCCCCTGGAAAATAGCAACACCAGTAGTAAGTTGATGGTAACATGGCCCACTGCATTTCCATATGGCTCCTGACAAGAAAGTGGGGGTGAAGAATGGCCCTCATTCATGGGACAGCTTTCTCCCTGGATCCTGCTAGCACCCCTGAATTAGAAGGTACCAAGTCTTGGTATCAAAGGCAGGCATGGGTCTCCATCCTCCACATTGTTTCCCACTTTTGGTTCTGCAGAGGAGTCCTTCATTTCAGAATCATAGCACTAGTAAATTAGAGCAGTAATTTTACCCCCTGAAGTCAAAATCCCAAACCTCAGGAAATGTTAAGACTGTAGTATCACTAGATTGCACCATTTGTTGGGGAACTGTAGTACTGCAGCTCAGCACTACATCAGACACATCTCCTGTTAGTCAGCTTCCTCAAAAGGTCCAATTTGTTACCCTACAGTGCACTGTACCAGGGTATATGTGTGTTCTAAGCCTCATCTCAGACTGAGTGGAAGGCTGCCCTCGCCCCACATTCTAGAATAAAGAAGCCTCTTAAGCTCTCTAGCATTATATATTTTAGTGCCATGTATCCTCTTAATAAGGATGGCTTAGACCTTATTAAAGAAAATAGGTTTTCGGTGGAGGTGGATATAGTTCAGTGGTCGAGTGAATGCTTAGCTTGCATGAGACCCTTGGGTTTGATACCCAGTACATGTGTGCGCACATACACACACACACAAAGGTTGAACAGATCCCCACTTTGGAGGGGAGGATACTTTTTTGGGGGTATTAAACCTAGAGGTTCTTCACCATCGAACACATCCCTGGCCCTTTTTATTTTTATTTTGAAACAAGACCTTACTAAGTTGCTGAGGCTAACTTCAATTTTGCAATCCTCCTGCTTCCACCTCCAGGGTTGCTGGATTACAGGTATGTGCCACAGGGCTTTGAACCTAAAGTCCATAAAGCAACCTGGGCAGCCAGGAAAGAATTGCAATTCAGCTGGGTACGGTGGCGCATGCCTGTACAGTGACTCAGGAGGATGAGCAGGAGATCAAAGCCAGCTTCAGCAATGGAGAGGTGCTAAGCAACTCAGTGAGCCTCTGTCTCTAAATAAAATACAAAATAGGGCTGGGAATGTGGCTCAGGGGTTGAGTGCCCCTGAGTTCAATCCTTGGTACACACACACACACACACACACACACACACAAATTGCAACTCAGCCCTTCTCAGAAACTTCTGGTTGATCTTTGATAAGGATCAAGTTATTAGTTCAACTGCTCTGCAGTAGGAGAGGGAATCAGTGGCCTAGGGGCTTTTGAGTGTCTCCTTCCTTTTCTGTCCAACCCTTCTAAGGACGGCCAGGAAGCACTTGTGAAGAACCAAGGCCAGTGGTCAGTTTTTCCTCCCACTGTAATTACTGAGGACATAGCTCTGTCCTAAGAACCATGCTGTAGCTATGCAAACAGAAGCAGGTAGAAAGACCTGCAGAGACTTATTCAAAACATGCACATACTAGGGAGAGCAGAGCACCAGGTCATGGGAAGGGGAGGTTTTGTAGGCAATGAGCAGGGACACTGCTCTCTCTCAATGACACTTATAATGCTATATATATAAGGCTGACTGTTCCCCACCCCCAACAGTTTATGGGAGGCTGGTTTGCACATCCTATTTTCAAGAATGGAGATTACCATGAGGTGATGAAGACTCGAATCCGTGAGAGGAGCTTGGCAGCAGGACTCACCAAGTCTCGGTAAGGTCTTATGCCCACAGTGGTAAGCGCATGGGTACTGGGGTCAGAGAGGCATGTCTCAGTTAGCTTCTCTCTGAATTTCCTTGCTTGCTGGGAAGATTATATGTGGTGGCATATGTTAAGTTTGTACTTGACAATTATTATACTATTATTGTTATTCTTAGGAACATCCAGGGACTCTGTCCTAAGAGCAGCCATATCTTAGCAATCCTACTAAGTCACTCCAAAGACAAATTGGCCAGCTTATCCGTTCTTATTTCATCACCTTTTGAGTCAATGTGGATAGCAATGGGTAACTGCCCATTCTGTGCATTTTGTCGGCAGAGGTGATTGTTTGAATCAAAGTATCCCCACTTCCTGGTCCACCCCACTTCTTGTCAAGGAAGTAATAGCAACAGCAGGAACTACTATCATTTGTTGATCTTCCACTGGTACTTTTGTTCCTAATTTAAAGATGAGTAAACTGAGACACAAAGATCTAGGCAGGAGCTGGACATGGTGGTGAATGCCTGTAATTCCAGTTGCATGGGAGACTGAGACAGGAGAATTGCAAGTTCAAAGTCAGCCTCAGCAAAAATGAGGCACTAAGCAACTCAGTGAGTCCTCTCTCTAAATAAAATACAAAATAGGACTGGGGATGTGGCTAAGTAGTTGAGTGTCTTTAAGTTCAATTGTCAGTACCCCAAAAAAACACATTAAGGCAAGTTCACTCACCTCCTGGGATTCGAAGCCAGGCTGCCTGCCTCCCGGATCCATAGTTTAGGTCTAAGAATCATCCAACTGGTAGAAGTGTAGTGTGTGGAAGGGCACAGAGCGATGGTCACTGGCCTTATGGGAATATACATACTTCATGATAGCTCACAAGGAAGGGTGGTGAAAGGAATTCAGCAGGCATGGGTTCACATACAGCTTTTAAGACTTTTCCCCAAATGCCACCAAAAAGCCCATCTCTGAATGATTAGAAAATCCACTTCTCACTGTATAACGCACTCCTGGCTTGTTTAGGACAATCCTGCTGAGCAGGTTGTGCCTAAAGGTCTGATGTGCTAACTCTGGGCTCCAATAAGCAAGTGAGTAGTCTGGCCCATTCATACAACTTTGTGCTGCAGTCCGGCTGCAGCAAAATAACCAGGGGGGTGACGAGCAACTTGCGTAGATTGATACAGCAGGAGTGGAAGAAGCCGTTTATTGTAGGACAGGAGTGGTATTTATACATTTTACACAGCTTATCTAATTAGCATAAAATTAGATACAGCAGTCAACCAATAAGGAATCTCCACACTTAATGGCTCGGTTTTGTTACTTCACAAACCACTCCCTCTGGCATTTTGCCAGGCACCATGCAGACTTGTTTACAGACTCTAACATTTCTCTGGCAAAATACCAGGTGCCAGCCTGACTTGTTTACAGACCTTAACAACTTTGGTGAGCTGCTACAGGGTTATCTAGGTCAGAGCCCAGTGGGGGCCAACTAAGGAGAAGAGTACAAGTCTGGCTTCTCTAGTTGCTGACAGACCAGCTAGAAGACAGTATTCCCTGGAATTCTATTCTCCAATTTCTTCAGTACAAAGAAAACTCAGATGAGATCAGGGTGTGCAAGATAGACCTAGGAGACTTCCTACATGAGGCAGAACATCAGTCGACAATGACTTGCATTTAGTTGAGTAGAGGTCATTCCACCCAAGAAGTGGGGGTGTGAGTACAAGCCTAGAGGTAAGAATGAAGTGTGTGCTGCTAAAAGTGGGGAGACGGAACTGTAGCAGTGAAGAGATTGGGACTGCGTGGTGGGGGGTCTGGGAAGCCAGGCACAGGGCCTTGGAGTCACAGGCCCTGAGGAGCGAGGATATGAAGATACTGGGCTTTAGTTTTTATGCAGCATTTCAGAAACCCTAGAGAAGGTTGGTTTTGATCCCCTAGGTTAATGATAGCAGAAAAGTCAAGAATGTGTTGAGGTCTAAGCAGGGTAACACCTGGTATATCTAAACCAGAGCACCAGGGTCTCCCTGTCAGCCTGTGTGTGCACTTGGGATATGGGTGAAAGGCTACCCTGTAGATACAAAACACAAGTGTGTGGTAGTCAATTTTCATAGAAAAGTTTCCTCATTTAGAAAACATGGAAACCAAGTCCCAGGTACATGTTAAGCCCAAACATCTATTACTCAATTTGTAAAAATATTCCCTCACGAATTAAGGAGACTTTAGAGAAAAGACGCCTGAACAAACCAACAGCAAAAACAGATGAACTTTAAAAAAACAAGGAAATACAAGTTATGAGAGAGAACTTTATGAACAAATAGTCTTGAGATATGTACCTCAGATGTTTTTGATTTTGAAATTTATCACAGATGGTACATATCAGAATTTGCATGTTAATGCTGGAAGAAAATACACTGTGTGTGGCCCTGCAGCAGGAGCTTATAAAAGGGCAGTGAGGTTGTGGGTGAGAGGAGCCTACTTGGCCACTCCTACCTGCCAGCAGCCTCTAGCCATGGTCAAGTGCCTGGAATCCAGAGCGACCCCTCATAACATAAGGGGGTTTCCATAAAGGTGATTCTTCCTAAAAGTCCCTCACCCTTAATGCCTCATTTCACCCACCCAGGCTCCCAGAGTTTACTGAGAGTGAGAAGAGGAGGATCAATGGCACCTATGACTTTTTTGGGTTCAATCAATATACCACCGTCCTAGCCTACAACCTTGATTATCCTCCTACAGTATCTTCCTTTGATGCAGACAGGTAAGTCAGTCAGTCTGTCCCTGAATCTACCTCTTGCTCAAGAGACGAATACCGTCTCAGAAAAGGGCCTCCTGATGCCATATACACAAGTGATGCTTGCTTTTCCTACATGCTTCCCTTA
Source organism: Callospermophilus lateralis (assembly GCF_048772815.1). Taxonomy (NCBI): domain Eukaryota; kingdom Metazoa; phylum Chordata; class Mammalia; order Rodentia; family Sciuridae; genus Callospermophilus; species Callospermophilus lateralis. Next base: position 91,009,501 of record NC_135313.1, read on the forward strand.
AGCAGAGGTGCTTGGTTTTCAGAAACATTTTCAAGTTTGTTTTTTTTTTCCCTGACAAATTTATCTCACTTCTTAAATTATTTCAGTCAAAATAACAATGAGCTCCCCCACAATCCCATTTCAAGGCAATATCAAACTATTATTCTGTACTACACAAATAGTACAGGTTCATGGAGGAAACATTAGAAAATAAGAATGGGATCACCTGATCCCCTGGTACTGGGGATTGGACCCAGACACACTGTATCATTGAGATAAATCCCAGCCCTTTTTATTTATTTTGAGACAGGATCTCACTAAGTTGCTTAGGGCCTGCCTCACTTAGTTGCTGAGGTTGGCTTTGAACTTGGGATCCTCCTGCCTCAGTCTCCCGTGTCATTGGAATTACAGGTGTGTGCCACCACGTTTCAAAGTTACATGTGGGGAGCATCTACATCTTTTTATACATATTACTTATATAGAAGTATATGACATATAAATTATAACTATTACAATAAGCAGAACTAGTTTCTACATTATTTTGTTCCTTTTCAACAAGCATCTTTCCAAATTAGTACTTCTGAACCTGTTTAGGTTCTTTTTTCAAAAACAAGTCCTTATACCCCTATTACCCCCACTGTATCCTGAAATCACCAGCCAGGCTCTCAGAGAGGGGCTGTCAGTACTCTTGGTGCCTCATCAATCCAGGGACTGTCTCCTCCACAAACTTAACTGAAGCTTACAAAACAGCCCACATTTAGTTCAGCTGAGTAACTCAGGTACTAATAAAACTAAACTTTTTTTCCCTGAAAGATTTGTGTATAAGTATTTAAGTGGTTGGTCTAGAGATGCCCCAGCATGGTGTCTCCCCCCAACCCCCAGCCGATACTCTTTTTTAAGCAGTTCCCTCCCTTGTTCATCACTGGAGAGATACCCGAAGCAGGCCCAAGCCTGTCCGTCCCTGTCACCACACGAATGAAGACTTCCAGTAAGGGTGCCCATGGCATTGACTAGACATAGGTGACTCAGGGAAACCTGTTTTGTTGGGAGACAGGCAGAGCCATTCATATCAGTATGAGGTGACATCTGTGAACAGGGAGCCCATGGAGGGTTAAGCTGCATGGGCAAGACCATTTCTCTGCACAGGTGGAGTGCAGAGAATGGGGAGCAGAAGTGGTTTGACAACAATACATCAATATTGAGTGGGGCAATTAGAATGAGTGAAAGAGATTTTGGGGTGATTGATTCTTCTGGGTTTAGCATGACCCTTAAGTTTAGAAAAACCTAAGGCTTTTCCTCCCATAAATCCTGTTTTGTGTAAAGGGCCTCTGAGGAGTAACAAAACAAAACCTAACCTTTAGTTTTTGAACTCATAGGGGAGTTGCCATAATTGCCGACCCTACTTGGCCAGAATCTGGCTCTGCCTGGCTGAAGATGACACCTTTTGGCTTTAGAAGGATCCTTAACTGGTTAAAGGAGGAGTACAACAATCCTCCAATTTATATAACAGAGAATGGAGTGTCTCAGAGGGAAGAGACAGACCTCAACGACACCGCAAGGATCTACTACCTTCGCAGTTATATTAACGAGGCCCTTAAAGGTAAAACAGACCTACGACTTCTTTCACGTGCATCTTTCACTGTTGGAGACATGGCCAATATCTGCAGGGGAAGGCTAATGCCATATCCCAATGTCAAAGACAAGACAAAGATAAGGCTTCTTGCTCCTACTGGGGCTGGACTCCCCCCCATCCCTTCTTTCCTAGCTCTACATTCAACAGGAAAACCCAGATGCTCAACACTGATTAAACTTAAGTTCTTGGCATGAGTTATTTGTTCCCCTTGATCCTATGCTGGATGGTTCTGAACGTGGCATCCCCAAGAGAAATAGGCTGGGTTGTTGAAATGTAGAGTAGCTTGTTCCTCAAGCAAAACAACTTAGGATGGGACTTACAGGGGGGCAGAAAATGATTCTAAGTGAGCCATGCTAGGCAAGAAGATGGTCAGGAAATCCTTTCCTTCTAGGAGTGTTGGTTTCCTGTAGGGAAGAACACTGACATTCTAAGGCCCTGACCCACACCAGTCTCCTTTGCTGAAAAGAGAGGGGCAACAGATTGTTCAGTGGAGTTAGCTTCGTCTACCTATGTGCCCAACACCCATTTAGGGCTGAGTCTTTATAGAAAGATGTTGGTGGCACTGCAGCTTCACCACAAAGGATTTGCTAACAATCATTAAAAGTAAGGGGCAGCTCTTTTAAAAGATAGGGCCTGGGCTCACTTCACTCTCCAAGTTGGGACACAGGAGACCTGGCAGAGAGGTGCCTTATGAGACAAGGAGAGCTCATGCCTGGGCCTCTGTTTGGACAGCCGTGCAGGATAAGGTGGACCTTCGAGGATACACGGTTTGGAGTTTGTTGGACAACTTCGAGTGGGCCACAGGCTATGTAGAGAGGTTTGGTGTACATTTTGTGAACTACACTGACCCTTCTCGGCCAAGGATCCCCAAAGCATCAGCCAGCTTCTATGCCTCGGTAGTTCGATGCAATGGCTTCCCTGACCCTGCGGCAGGACCCCACCCTTGTCTTCACCAGCCAGAAGGTGAGAGGTGGCTCTGGAGGGATGAAGGGTGAGCGGGAGGGCCTGTTTTCATATAGAGTATTACCTTCCTCTCTGCCACTCCATCTTCATTCATTCAATCAAGATTCATTTGAATGCTCCAGACATCCTTGGAATGCATGAAACAAAGGGCTGGTGTTACACCCAGAAACTATAGAGACCTAATGTAGGAACAAGCAGGTTTAGATTCTTCTTCCAACCCTACCAATAACATGCTGTGCCACCTCAGGCAAAAAACTATAGACAAGTGCTTTAGGCCATTACAAGGATCAAATAAGAGGACTGTGAAAAGCACACTGCAATGGCCCATTGTTTGTTGACTGCATAAGATGTACCATGTAAATGTACCACAGTGCAATTTAGATTACATCCTAATTACTAATAGAAATATTTAAAATATAAAAACTGCCAGCCAGGTGCTGTGGCACATGCCTATAATCCCAGCGGCTTGGGAACCTGAGGCAGGAGGCTCACAAGTTCAAGGGGCAGCTTCAGTTGTCGCAAAAAGGGCTGGGAATGTGGCTCAGCGGTAAACTGCCCCGGTTAAATCCCCAGGAACCTCCCAAGATTTAGAGGTTCTTGAGAGTGAGAGAGAGAGAGAGATAGAGAACTTTTAAAAATAAATATTAATTTTTTAGTTATCGGCGGACACAGCATCTTTGTTTGTATGTGGTGCTGAGAATCGAACCCGGGCCGCATGCATGCCAGGCGGGCGTGCTACCGCTTGAGCCACATCCCCAGCCCCGATTTAGAGGTTCTTAATATACCTCAAGGGATAGGCATCTTCACTGCAGCAACATGCCCATACTGGCTGTGCAGATTTGGGGTACTATGTAGCCCCCCGAACTTCAAAGACTCAACTGGGGCCTCTCTATGGTCCCAGAGATTGGATAACTGTGTATGCACTGAATCACATACTGCCTTCTGTTGTCCTCTCCTAGATGTTGGGCCCACCATCAGCCCAGTGAGAGAGGGAGAGGAGGTCCAGTTCCTGGGGCTGAGTCTCGGCATCATGGAGGCGCAGACAGCTTTGTATGTGCTCTTTTCTCTTATGCTTCTTGGAGTCTGTGGCTTGGCATTTCTGTCATACAAATACTGCAAACGCACCAAGCAAGGAAAAACGCCAACAACCCAACAGGAATTGAGTAAAATCTCTTCATTCTGACAAGTCACCACTTCCCACACTCTGCAAAGCAGGCCTACTTTCTTGATATGCCTTTGCCAGCACCAATCTCCATAAGGTATTGTATTCTGCCCATACCGAACTTCTTCATTAAGGCCTTCTACACTGTCAGAGATGACCTCAACCTTGACTGGACTTTTGAGTTCCTGATTAAAATGGAATTACCTGCATCTTGCCACAGTCTTGGGAATTCATCTGAATGCTAGAGTAGCCCACAGGTGGTTCTTGTGGAAAAGTGCAGATACTGGTCTGTTGTATCCTTGAGTTTTTGAAGATTGAATCATGAGTAAAAACCCTTTTTAGAAGAAATCAATCCTACTGTACAGAATAACTATGATATCATATCGCCCTCTCCAAGTTCTCTGAGCCTTATAATTTTCCTCAGAAAATAAAAAACTGTTCTATGCATTATGTTTTATCTCCTATGTCTGCTTCACCTAAAAAAGGGTCAACAGAAGGTATAAAGTCTCGAGTCATTTAGCACCCTAACTTTCCCAAACCCGACCAAGGCTGTCTGTTTAAATTATACTTCCCCTACTTTCACCTTTTAGATCATCCTGGCTCTCTTACAATATGACTTCTAAGGGCCCGAACTAGGATTTCAAAGTTCAGTGATCTGACCTGGGCTTAGTTAAGACTGTTCCCTTCTTCTCCAATCTAAAATAGTTCTGAACTGCCTTGACCATCCCACATTTCTTGTCTGAAAATGCTATTCCTTCTGCCTAGGATCCCCCATTTTCTGAAAACACCCTCAAGTCAAAAGCAGCTCAAATAATGAGCTTCCTCCTCTGGATGGCTTCCATGAATTCCCCATGCAGATCCTCCCCTCCCCCCACATTATGGTTAGACCACATATTTCATATTTCTCTGCCATTAGACCTAGTCAATGACCATTTCTGTCTTTGGCAAGTACCTGGGAGCAGAGAAAGATATGGTCTTTATCAATCCCCTTGAATGTTCTAAGAGATAACTGCACTGTCAAATACTTACAAAAAAGGTGGGGGTTGCAGAGCTCAATGGTTGAGTTCTTGACTAACAAGTGTTCAAACCTCAGCACCCGAGAAAAAAAAATTTTTAATTGGTTTTAAGAGTGATATGCCCGAGGGCTGGGGTTGTAGCTCAGTGGTAGAAGCATTTCCCTGGTACATGCAAGGCACTGGGTTTGATCCTCAGCAATCCTTATTTAAATAAATAAAGTATTGCATCCATATATAACAACAAAAAAAGTGACATACCTGAAATTTTTTTTCTTGTTATCATCCCTCATCTAAATTATGTCTATGGAAAATTCCTACCAAAATGTTCCAGTTTCATGAGTCCCAACCAGCCAAACTGTATGAGTCAGGTGTACATTTTGTCAGATGCAGTAGTTCTAAAATTGATATTAAAGACATTTCTTAGGCAGAAAGATTCACTATCATTAATCTGACAATTCAACATGACATTTTTTGGGGAGGGATATCAACAACAAAAGTTTCACAAACTTTTAAGAGCTAGGATATAGAATGAAAAAGAATAAACTTTTAAGAGCCAGGATATAGAATGAAAAAGAATACTGTAACATAAAGCTAGTTAAGATAGTTTGGTAGGGGCTGGGATTGTGACTCAGCAGTAGAGTGCTTGCTTCGCATATGTAGGACCCTGGGTTCGATCCTCAGCACCACATAAAAATAAAAGATGTTATGTCCACCAAAAACTAAAAAATATTAAAAACTTCTCTCTTTAAAAAAATAAAAAATAAAATAAATAAGTGAAATAAAGGTATTGTGCCCATCTACAACTAATAGTTTGGTAGTAGAGAGCAAATGGAAAAGATCACTGATTGAAAGCCTAGACATAGCTCCAAGTACATATGGGAATAGAGTATGAGACAATGGTTGCATCCCAGTTGAGGGGAGGGTGTTAGATGAGCATTTAACTGGTGGTGAATCAACAGGGTAGCTCTTAGGCTGCTAGCCACGGGTCTGGAAGGGAACTGGACCCCTTCCTTGGATACCATATTTAAATATAAAAACAACAACAAAACCCAGAATACTAGGACACAAAAAAATTAACTTTTCAAGTGGGAAAGGTATTTATGAGCAAGACTCAAATACCATAAACACTAACAAATTTGACCACATCAATACTGTGGTAGATTACCATCCACATACTTGTTCAAAGATAAAATATTTACAGTATATGCTACAAAAGGGCAAATTTTCTTAATGTACATGGAATTTTTTATAAATCAATAAGAAAACTATGAAAACAAAATTGGCAAAGAACAGCTCAACTTAAGTTAAAATGACCAATAACATTTAAAGACGTTCAATCTTGAGATAAACACAATGCATATAAAAATTCACATAATTTTTCACCTATCATGTTGACAAAGATGAAATAGCATGGTAACAGTGTTGGCAGGGGTGTGGGCAAACAACATTCTCATACACTGTTGGTGGGGGGTAGAATTCACACATCCCACTAAGGAGCCAATTTGGCATCTTTCTTAATCCAAACCACAAATACCCTTTAGCAAATTATGCAAAACACATTCTACAGGTATATTTTCACAATAAGAATATACCACCCACTCAAGATGTTCATTATAGCAATGTTTATAATGGAAAAACAGGCATAATACACTTGTAATAGCCACTGAACGCCATCAGAGCATAGATAATGCCAGGGTACTTACATCAAGTAGAATGCTATTGCAGCCATTAGTAAGAACGAGGTAGCTATGTGTTGACAGGAAAAGATCTTCAAGACTTTAAGTAAAAAAGCAAGATGCCGGGTAGTATATATAATATGATCCCATTTATTTAAAAATAAAGATTACATATTTGCTCATATATGCATAAAAATTTTCTGAAAATTACAGAAGAAACTGTTAATAGAGAGGTTACCTCTTGGGAAGAGCAGTGCTTGGGGGTAGTAAGATGCCAGAGGAGAGACTTCATTTCATCTTATAGCCTTATATACTGTATTGGATGTTTTATTTTTTTAAAAGATAAAATTGAGGAAGGATTCTCCTACTCAAAGATTATGAAGCATTCTTTTATGTAATTTCTCTAAGACATATTTGATTTTCTTCAAGACAAAATGACTTGAGGTATTCAATGTTTTTGCAAATATATCTCTAAATAGTTACTAGCGTCACACCCATTTTGACAGTTTTTTTAAAAAAATATCACCTACTGCTGCATTTTTAAAGATGACAAAACTTTAAATGGGATGCCTACTAGAGATTTTCAAACTCACTTTTTAAATTATGGAAGTAATGATCATTGCAGAAGACTGCAAAAACATTAGGGTGCAAAAGGAAACACTGGAATCACATATAACCACTCTTACCATTATTAATGTTACACTGTGTTTTCTTCTTTCTTCACATATATATTAATACATAGTTCTATCTATATATAAAATTATTTTACAAAGCTGAGATCATACTGTAACTACAGCTCTGTATCCTGCTTCTTTTCCCCCAACACATAACAGATGTTTAATCAATATTAAAGTGAATTACTGAATTAGTACTATATCATTTGTCATCAAAAAGTAATTACTTCTACAGAGGACATTTAGTTGGTTTCCAATTTCTAAGTAAAATAAACATACAATGAGTATGTTTATGTGTGAAAAAGGTATACATTTATCAGCATTATTTTAAAAAATCACTGAATCAGAGTATGAAATAATCGTTAGTTTCTGAATTTTTCCAGATTATATTGGTTTCTACTTCTACCAACAGCATAGCCTATATCTCACCATTTCCTTGCCAACACTATTACCATTTTAAAAAGTCACTGTCATTTCATAGGTGAAAAAGTTTGCTGAGAAAATTCCTTCCTCCTGTTACAAAAAAAAAGTCAGTGTCTTCTTACACATTCACTCAAAGAGCAATACCTTTCAAATCTGAAAACACAGCAACTAACATGCTTACTCCCCCTTTCAAACATCATTAGTTTAGTGGTCTCTATTACCAAACATACATAGAAAAAGTAGCATGTAAGTCAGATTAAGAAATAAATGAGTAAAAGTGTATCTTTATTCTATACTTCTCATCCCACACCACAGGTACTTAAGGTCCTAGAGAGGTCTTTATTACTGAATACAAAACTTCAATATAAAGGTGAGAGGAAAAACAGTAAGTCGTAGACTAGCAATTCTCAACTGTTTTGCATCAGAAGCAAAACAGGTGAGAAGACCGACCATAAATTTATGCAAGCCAAGTGATGCCTCAGTGAACTAGGAGAGACAGCATGGCATCGAAGTGCATCAGAAAATTTCTTCCTTTGCTATTAAAGGGAAGGCAGATAGCTATTTTGCTGAAATAGCTTCCAGGAATTGGGGGTGGAGAGGGAACAGAAGAGAGAAATGTGACTTCATCAGAACCCTGTACAACAAAAAGATGCTTAAAGCAAAATAAGATCATTCTGATTTTTGGAAAAGAACTTTTATTCAATGTTTATGGAAGATCAAAAACTAAGATTTAGCTTGCAGCTGATGAGCAAAAAGAGAAAGTTAAACATAAGTTGTCATCTGATTGGCTAGTTAAAATGCTCTAAGAGTCAAATTACTCAGTGACATACCAGCTACTTTGTGTGGGTTTAAGTGTCTTGGAGGAAAGAGTATTCTAAAAAGAAACATGCCATCTGAGAGCACAGGTTAAAGGCTTTATGAAACAATGAGGAAGAAGCTAATGGAGGGAGGCTGTGGCAGACCTTTGGAATCTTTTAGGCTTCCTGTTGTTGGTTACCATATGCAAGCAGCTTGTTACATCTTAACTTTTCTGGGTTAAACAACTTTCACCTGCACCCACTCATCAGGAATAAAGACACATTTGTAGATCAGCTAGAAAACATAAAAAGCAGACCAACTTCTCCAGTAGAATTTTAGTTGAATTAAATCATAAGAGAAACAATGATTATTGTACATAATGTACTTGTTGCACTACATCTGCTGAGTAGAATTTCCATTCCAAGTGTTGTTTTCATCTTCACCATCATCTTGAGTCCTCAATCTATATATCTTCCCCTCCTTTTTGAAGTCTTCCCCTCGTTTTTCCAGCACTCTTTTTCTGACTGGTTCCCTGATATACAAAAGAGAAACAGGGAACAAAACACCAGTAATACAAACTGTTTTCTCCAAACTTCCATTAGTACAGGCAATTATATTTTATTTCTAACTCCAAGGTGAGGAAAGTTCACAGAGATAATTATGTCTACCAAAGCAGTACTAGATTTTATTAATCTTTAGTAGTTTAACTCTATCAGGTCTCTAAAAATCAGCAAAATCATTTTTCTGTTTCCGAATGTTTCGATGACTAAGTTTTAGAAAAAAATATGTTCAATTGATAACTAATCTTTCCTTTTTTATGTACGCAAGCCGACATATTAATGTGACTTAGAGTATCCTAGAGACTATCCAAACCTCTACTCATAGCCTAAATGACAAAAATAATCAATCTGTAATTTTTAATCCTTTCAAAATCTTTTAAAATGACTTAAAACTAAGAATAAACAGGACTTTGTCATTTATATACAGAAAAGAGTTGGGTGTGGTGATGTATCCCTGTAATCGCAGCAGAGGGAGGCAGAGGCAGGAGGAAAGTTCAAAGCCAGCCTCAGCAATTTAGTGAGGCGCTAAACTCAGGAGACTCTGTCTCTGAATAAAATACAAAAATTGGGCTGGGGGCTGGAGTTGTGGCTCAGCGGTAGAGCACTTGCCTAACATATGTGAGGCACTGGGATCAAACCCTCAGCACCACATAAAAATAAATAAATAAAGATATTGTGTCCAACTTAAAAAAAAAAAAAAAAAAAAATTGGGCTGGGGATGTGGCTCAGTGGTCAAGTATCCGAGTTCAATCCCAAGAAGGAAAGGAAAGGGGAAGGGAGAAAGAAGGGGAAGGATGAAAAGCAAAGAAATAGGGATGAAATTTAAGCTAAAAAAAACTTATAACAGAGAAGGGGGTGGGGTGAGAAAAAATAGTGGAACACAAAGCTTCACCCCCTTAAATATACATCCATCCCATTCTTTGCCCCAACCCGAGACATTTTTCCTTTATTTGATAGAGCAAGCTATCCTATAACAGTATTGATTAAGTGCTCCCAACCACTTTTCAGTAAGAGTTCTAAAATTCTGTATTAAAAACACCTAGTTTCTAAATTATCACTATTTGCGGATGATATGATCCTATACCTAGAAGACACAAAAGGGTCTACAAAGAAACTACTAGAGCTAATAAATGAATTCAGCAAAGTGGCAGGATATAAAATCAACACGCATAAATCAAAGGCATTCCTGTATATCAGCGACAAATCTTCTGAACTGGAAATGAGGAAATCTACCCCATTCACAATATCCTCAAAAAAAATAAAATACTTGGGAATCAACCTAACAAAAGAGGTGAAAGATTTATACAATGAAAACTACAGAACCCTAAAGAGAGAAATAGAAGAAGATCTTAGAAGATGGAAAAATATACCCTGTTCATGGATAGGCAGAACTAACATCATCAAAATGGCAATATTACCAAAAGTTCTCTATAGGTTCAATGCAATGCCAATCAAAATCCCAACGGCATTTCTTGTAGAAATAGATAAAGCAATCATGAAATTCATATGGAAAAATAAAAGACCCAGAATAGCAAAAGCAATTCTAAGCAGAAAGTGTGAATCAGGAGGTGTAGCGATACCAGATTTCAAACTGTACTACAAAGCAATAGTAACAAAAACAGCATGGTACTGGTACCAAAACAGGCGGGTGGACCAATGGTATAGAATAGAGGACACAGAAACCAATCCACAAAATTACAACTATCTTATATTCGATAAAGGGGCTAAAAGCATGCAATGGAGGAAATAGCATCTTCAACAAATGGTGCTGGGAAAACTGGAAATCCATATGCAACAAAATGAAACTGAATCCCCTCCTCTCGCCATGCACAAAAGTTAACTCAAAATGGATCAAGGACCTTGATATCAAATCAGAGACTATGCGTCTGATAGATGAAAAGGTTGGCTCCGATCTACATATTGTGGGGTCGGGCTCCAAATTCCTTAATAGGACACCCATAGCACAAGAGTTAATAACAAGAATCAACAAATGGGACTTACTTAAACTAAAAAGTTTTTTCTCAGCAAGAGAAACAATAAGAGAGGTAAATAGGGAGCCTACATCATGGGAACAAATTTTTACTCCTCACACTTCAGATAGAGCCCTAATATCCAGAGTATACAAAGAACTCAAAAAATTAAACAATAAGAAAACAAATAACCCAATCAACAAATGGGCCAAAGACCTGAACAGACACTTCTCAGAGGAGGACATACAATCAATCAACAAGTACATGAAAAAATGCTCACCATCTCTAGCAGTCAGAGAAATGCAAATCAAAACCACCCTAAGATACCATCTCACTCCAGTAAGATTGGCAGCCATTATGAAGTCGAACAATAACAAGTGCTGGCGAGGATGTGGGGAAAAGGGTACTCTTGTACATTGCTGGTGGGACTGCAAAATGGTGAGGCCAATATGGAAAGCAGTATGGAGATTCCTGGGAAAGCTGGGAATGGAACCACCATTTGACCCAGCTATTGCCCTTCTCGGACTATTCCCTGAAGACCTCAAAAGAGTGTACTACAGGGATACTGCCACATCGATGTTCATAGCAGCACAATTCACAATAGCTAGACTGTGGAACCAACCTAGATGCCCCTCAATAGATGAATGGATAAAAAAAATGTGGCATTTATACACAATGGAGTACTACGCAGCACTAAGAAATGACAAAATCATGGAATTTGCAGGGAAATGGATGGCATTAGAGCAGATTATGCTAAGTGAAGCTAGCCAATCCCTAAAAAACAAATGCCAAATGTCTTCTTTGATATAATGAGAGCAACCAAGAACAGAGCAGGGAGGAAGAGCAGGAGGAAAAGATTAACATTAAGCAGAGTCATGAAGTGGGAGGGAAAGGGAGAGAAAAGGGAAATTGCATGGAAATGGAAGGAGACCCTCACTGTTATACAAAATTACATATAAGAGTTTGTGAGGGGAATGGGAAAAAAATAAGGAGAGAAATGATTTACAGTAGATGGGGTAGAGAGAGAAGATGGGAGGGGGAATAGTAGAGGATAGGAAAGGTAGCAGAATACAACAGTTACTATTATGGTATTATGTAAAAATGTGGATGTGTAACCGATGTGATTCTGCAATCTTTGTAATGTTTTGAATAACCAATTTAAAAAAAAAAAACAAAACACCTAGTTTCAGGGCTGGGGTTGCAGCTCAGTGCTGTGTGAGTGCTTGCTTAGCATGTGTAAGGTAGTGGGTTCGATTCTCAGCACCACGTATAAATAAATAAATAAAATAAAGGTCCATCAACAACTAATAAAAAAAAAATACATAATTTCAACTTGAGTAATGTACTATGAATGTAATTGTTCTTGTTACCTATTAGTCCAAAGTAAGATAAAGGCTAAATCAGTATTATAAATCATCGTCTACAGAATCATTGGAACACAAAACTAGGGATCTCCACACTGACAGCAAATGGACAAGGATTTCCAATACTTATCACACGGGACTGATAAGAGACTTGTTTATAATGTCTATTAAAGGCCCAAAAGAATGTTCAACAGAGTAAGTACATAATAAACTGTGCTACTATTATCATAAAAGAGGGCTGGGGATATAGCTTTGTTGGTAGAGTGCTTGCCTCACATGCACAAGGCTCTGGATTCAATCCCCAGCACCACTAAATGAATAAATTAATCAGTAAAATAAAAATAAGGGGCTGGGGTTGTGGCTCAGTGATAGAGTGCTTGCCTAGCATGTGTGAGGCACTGGGTTTGATCCTCAGCACCACATAAAAAATAAATAAAGGTATTGTGTCCATCTACAACTAAAAATATTTTTAAAAATACAATAAAATTACCAGAAAAGGGCCTAATCTTACCTTCTAGTAAAATACTTCTTATTGATCTGTTTCAATCTAACCATCTAACATCTAACCAGAGAGATAAGCTAAAATTGTGTTATCTGTATTACCATTCAAACCTTTGTAATCTGCAGTAAAAGTATGTCCTCTGGATTAAGGCAATAGTTCAAAATAATGCTCTGATGGAGGCACCACTTCAGGGAACTATCTAGTTTTCTCAATTAGGTCCTTCTTCAAATGACCCAGACAAGACTGTCATCCAGTAGATCAAAGAACCACCTGGGTTAAAATTATCTAAGCACAGTGAAGAAATTATGCAAGATGGCCACAAGCAATTAATGAAACTATTTAGTTTCATTAATTGGGCAAACATGGTTAGCAAGAAAGATATTATACATTTGGAAAACAAACTGTCTTTATAGTTACGGGGTAAGGATAATTCATCGAGTAAAATCTGAATAAGTAAACCCAGACAGTGAACTTCCCAGGAGCAACGGTATAATACTAGTTTCTTCCATCCACCACAGAGACAGAGGAGAATGGCAGAAAGAAGGCAAAGTAGCCCTAACATAAGTTTTCATTTTGATAAAAGTGCTGGGCATTACATGCATATTTTACAAATGAGGAAAACAGATACCTTTTTTCTGATTTGCTAGATGATGCAGGGTTTGAAGGTTCTGGCGATGAAGCTCTCACTGAAGTCTGTGCAGGAGGAGGATTACTAAATAAGAAATTGCTAATCAATCTCCAGATGGCAAGGAATGGGTAAAGTACTGTCCCCAACAATGTCCAAATGTCTCCACTGGAAGAATGTACAATGGATGTAGATGGTCTTCCTGCCTAGAAATTACAAAATTAACAAATCTAGGTAAGACTATATTATAGCATAATCATATCACTCAAGGTTTTCGATCCTTTTTTTCTTCTTTCTTTGGTTCCCGGGATTGGACTCAGGGGCACTCAACCACTGAGCACATCCCCAGCCCTATTTTGTATTTTATTTAGACACAGGGTCTGAGTTGCTTAGTGCCTCACAGTTGCTAAGGCTGGCTTTGAACTCACAATCCCCCGGTCTCAGCCTCCCAATTAAGATGCATTTTTTTTATCTAGAAAATGAGGCCCTATGGATTTCAGTTTACTGCAAAAAAGGTAAAAATTACCAACTTTTGTTGTTTTCTAAGTATATATAAATTTATAGGAACTCTGGATCTTTGCATTTTAAGAGTAATTATAATATTAAAAATTAGAAAGTGGTTCTCATTGGTGACATGAACCAACTTTTTAAGAAAATTAAGCTTCTATAAGTGCAATTAATAACTTCAATAAGTCTTTTTGAGGAGGAAAAAAAAAAAAAGGAAAGGCTTCAAATCTCAGTTTATACAATGAAATCCTACATTAGGGTAGGAAGATCTAGTTTAGAACAAGGAAATCCATAGGACATAAAAGACCCAGCTCTTTCTTCCCAGCTCTGGCACTGAAGGTGGGACTTTGGCATCATTTAACCTGTTTGAGCCTTTTTTCTTAATCAGAGATTAAAATGCTGTTGTTAGGATCAAATGGGATAATAAACTTGAAAATTAATGTTATTTTTATGTTAAAATAATGTTTTAAAAACTGCAAACAGTAAAGTCAGATATAAATAAAAGACATTAAAATCTGTAGACTAGAAACTCCAACATTCCTTATTTTCTTCTACTGATCCTTTCTTGTATATAAAAACAGGTGAGGAAAATAGCTGAAAAACTATTTAGTGCCTCAAGAACATTAGCAATACATTTAAGTAAAACATAGAATAACTACAATAAATTGATCTAATTTTTAGAAAATTGGAATTTTAATTATCTGTGGTACACATTTGCCTTTCCCTTCTATTTCTAAGAAACGACCAAAAATAAAGCAGAAAAAAAAGTATATACATACTGGCAATAGTACCACTGAAGCACTTGGCGCAAGTTCCAAATCCAATAATTTCTTTTTATAATCTTCTTTGGTAAATTCCCTCCTGGGAAACATGGTTGCTAGTGAAAAATTACCATAAGTGTTGCCAACAGTCTGTAATATAATGGTAAGTTTTAAAATCTCACAAAGGTGCCTTTTAAAAGAAAGATACATATGTACATTCAAAACGACTGACTTAATTAGAAAGTTCATTCAAATGTAAACTAAAAAATCATTTCTAAAAAAGTATTTATAACTTAAATATGAATAAATAGCAAGCATACAGTTCTAAAAACTATAACTACATAAATAAACTGAATAAAAATTGTAATTATGGATGGGGATGTATCCCAATAAAGCGCTTGCCTAGTATGCATGAAGTACTAGGTTATGATCCCCAGCATTGGGGGGGGGGGGCGGGGGGGCGGAAAAAGACTTATCATGCCAAACAAAGTTCATCATTAGCATTTTCAGTATCATTTTGCAAACTTATGTTAATGTCTTATATTGGATTACAGGAACTTCCTGTTTAAAATGTGGAATATACCAATATTTTCCTTATACCTCACTTTATTGCACTTTGCTCTTCTGTGATTCCCAAATATCATTGGTTTTTAAGTTTGTTATTTGGGCTGGGGATGTGGCTCAGTGTTAGAGTGTCTGTGTGGCATAAACAATGCTCTAGGTTCAATCCCCAGAACCATTAAAAAACAAAAAAAAGTAAAATTTGTTTTACAAATTAAAGGGTTGTAGCAATCCTCTGTTGAGCAGGTCTAACAGCACCATTTTCTAACATTTGCTATTTTTAAACAGGTTTCTTGGGTTTTTTAGACATGATGCTATTGTGCATACTTAGACTACAGCATTGTATAAACATGGCTTTTACATACAGTAGGAAATCAAAAATGTGTGTAATTGATAGTCACTTTATTGCAGTGGTGTGGAACCAAACTCACACTATCTCCCAAGGTATGCCAATATAACTTCAGGGATTTTGGCCACCTTCTTATCTCAAAACACAAATGATTCATAATCAACCCACACCATACATGCAATTCAAGGTACACTGGGAGCACCACAATCAACTTCACAATTTTAAATCACCTATATTTGTAAAATCTTAAGACAACAGCTTATCTTTCACTAGAAAACTCCAAAGAAAAAGACTTTTTTTTTTTTTTTGTAATTTCTTTTTTGCTATAGATTATATATACTGGAAATTCTAAGCAGAAGATACTTGTGGGAGGCTCCAAGAGAAAATAATAATAAAATAACCTACTTGGGGTTGGTTATACTATAATCTTATTGGAAAAGGATTCTGAACAATAGTTTAAAAATTTTCCAGCCTAGGAAGACAAAGAGCTTTAAAGAAATCTTTCTTCTCTTGGGATCCATAAGTGAGAGAAGACTAAATGGAGAGAAGTAATCTGGTGGAAAGATCTGAACCCAATACCCAATTCTGATGGCACTGGGGATTGAACTTGGGGGCGTTCTATCACTGAGCTACACCCCAGTCCTATTATATTTTGAGATAGAGTCTTGCAAAGTTGCCTGGGCTGGCCTTGTGGTCCTCCTGCCTCAGTGTCCCAAGTAGCTGGAAGTACAGGTGTGTACCACCATGCCTGGCTAAGAAGATATTTCTTGTTAAAAATTACTGATCTTTTGGGGCTGGGGATGTGGCTCAAGTGGTAGTGCGCTCGCCTGGCATGCGTGCGGCCCGGGTTCGATCCTCAGCACCACATACAAAACAAAAATGTTGTGTCCGCCGATGACTAAAAAATAAATATTAAAAAAGATTAAAAAAAAAAAAAATTACTGATCTTTTGTCTTGGTCAAATGGTAGATGGTGAGAAAACAGCTAGTCTCTAAGCAAACTGCAGAAAATGAAAACAGAACCAAGTAAAACTGCTTTCTTTTGAGGGGTATGAGACAACTTGCTCCATTAGAACTCTGGGAAACCACTTGCTTTTTACTCCTCCTTCTTTTCTTAGTACATTCACCAGTGAGAAGTTACCAAAGTCTACTGTACAACATCAACAAATTCCATGTTTTCATAATAGGAAGATATGCTGCTCCCATATGCACTAATACATGACAGAAGCTTTACAATATCTCAAGATATATTATGGATTTTCTATTTGGAGATCATGTCATTATTAATTCACATTCAAGTTCTGCTTTGAAATGTATCCTTCTACATTTTAATAACATATACATCTATAACTTGAGACATAAATTCACCTGTGCAGCAAATTGCCTTGCTTCTTCAAGAGGAGCATCAGAAGGAAACTGATTTGTAAAGGAAGAACCATCAGGCAGACGGAACTGAATTCTTGCAACAGTACTATGAAAAAAGAAAATTAAAGTCAGCATTTTTTTTTACCTCTACATAGTTTCAAACAATATCATTAAAAGAGAAAAAAGAAGTGGAAATGTGTAATGACAAAAGATTTCTTTGTACAAAGCCAGAGTTTTTCATTTATTCTTTTTTTTTTTTTAGAGAGAGTGAGAGAGGGAGGGAGAGAGAGAATTTTCATATTTATTTTTTAGTTATCGGCAGACACAACATCTTTGTTTGTATGTGGTGCTGAGGATTGAACCCGGGCCGCACGCATGCCAGGCGAGCGCGCTACCGCTTGAGCCACATCCCCAGCCCTTCATTTATTCTTAATAATACTTTTATTGAGATATAATTCAAGTTCTTTTTGTTTTGTTTTTAAGAAAGTCAGCCCTCAATGCTTGGATTTTGTTTCCCAATACTTTTATTTTTATGTGGTGCTAAGGACTGAACTCAGTGCCTCACACATGCCAGGCAAGCACTCTACCACTGAGCTGCAACTCCAGCCCATAATTCAACATTTTAATGTGCATAATTCACTGTTTTTTTGGGGGGGGTGTGTGTGTGTGTCCCATTCAATTTATTATTATTCTGTCTCTGCTGAGGTCACCCTTTGGTGAGCATTCACATGGGACACAAATATTTTCATGTCTTGTGCCCAGAGAGATATATCCACATACCTCTTCCTCCAAATGTCTTTGTCACCAATTCTCTATTCATGACCCTTTCCAGTCCCTGACCATCCAGCCAAACTAAGGGTTGCAGCTCATGAAATTGTAATTCACTGTTTTTGTTTGGTTTTGGTGATGCTGGGGATTAAACCCAGGGCCTTGTGCATGAGAGGCAAGCACTCTATTAGCTGAACTATATCCCCAGCCGCCTCACTTGCTTTTAATATATTCAGAGGTATGCAACCATCACTATTAATTCAAGAATGTTTCATCACCCCATAAGAGACCCAGAACCATTAGCAAGCATTCCCATTCCTTCCTCCCCCAGTTCCTGGCAATAATTTACTGCTTCTATGATTCTGCCTATTTTGGGATATAGCTTTTTATAAGAGAATCACACAGTATACAGACTTCTAGTTTATTTCACGTATCATCAAGTTTCTGAAGCTCATTCATGCATACATCATTCCTCTTTATTGCTTAATACGATTCCATCACATGGAATATATATTTTGTTTACCCATTCTTCAGCTGGGTTATCACCACATTTTGGCTATTATGAATAATGCTGATACAGCTAGGTACTGTGACACATGCCCATAATCTCAGCTATTTGAGAGGCTGAGGTAGTAGGATCACAAGTTCAAGACAAGACTCAGCAACTTAGAAAGACCTCGTCTCAAAATAAAAACAACTCAATTTTAGTTTGGGTTTTTGTGTGAACATTTTGAATCTTCTTGTGTATATATACTGAAGAATGACTGTTGAGGGTTAGGGATAGCTCTATGGTAGAATACTTCACTAGCTTGTATGAGGCCCTGAGTTTAATCCTCAATATCTCAGAAGAAAGAAAAAACAAAAAAAGAGTGATTACTAGGTCATAAGCTAACATTACACTTAACATTTCTAAAAACTGCCATACTGTTTTCCAAAGTGACTATATGATTGTACAATCCCATTGTAATGTGGAAAGTTCCTAAATTCTCTACTTCCTCACCAGCACTTGTTATTATAAGTTCTAGCATCGTAGGAGGTACAGAATTGTACTGTTTTCTTTTTGTTTTTGTAGAGGGGTGCAGTGCTAGGAAATTGAAGGAGGGCTTTGTGTATTCAAGGCAAGTGTAATCACTGAGTTACACATTCAGCCACTTATTGTGGTTTTAATTGATTTTCCTAGTGAAGTAATAAATACACATACTTAAAAGAACATTTCTGTACTTTCCTTGGAAATCACAAAAAATTACTCCCAAGAATTTATACTTTATGTAGTTTTGTCAAAAGCACCAATTGTTGAAAAGACTATTCTTCCCACTAAGTAGTTTGGCTACCTTAACTTTGCCAGGTACAACAGCACATACCTACAATCCCAGCAACTCAGGAGGCTGAACTAGAGGGATCACAAGTTCAAAGCCAGGCTCAGCAACTTAGCAAGGCCCTAAACAATTTAGTGAGGCCCTGTCTCACAATAAAACAAAAAAGAGCTGGGGATGATGGCTCAGTGTTTGAGCACCTTTGGTTCAATCCCTGGTAACAAACAAACAAACAAACAAACAAACTGTAAATTCAAATTCCTGAAGGTTCAACCATATTATACTGATCCATATGACAATCCTTAGGAAAGTATGACAATGTCTTGGTTACTGTAGCTTTGTATTAAGTTTTAAAATGGAGAAGTTTTGAGTCCTTCCTACTTTGTTCTTTTTTCAGACTGTTTTGCATTTCTATATAAATTGGGGGATTAAAAGTTCTGCCAAAGGGGCTGGGGTTGTAAGTCAGCAGTAGAGCACTTGCCTAGCACGTGCAAGGCCCTGGGTTTGATCCTCAGCACCACATAAAAATAAATAAAAGTTAAAAAAAAAAAAAAAAAGAGTTCTTCCAAAAAAGCCAGCTGGAATTTTGATAGGGATATTTTAAGACAGTCTCTCTCTAAGCTGCTTAGGGCCTTATTAGTTGCTGAGGCTGGCCTTGAATTTGTGATCCTCCTGCCTCAGTCTTCCAAGTAGCTAGAATTACAGGCTTGTATCAGCAAACCCAGCTGTTTTAATACATTTTAGTATATAAACACCTTACATATGTATTTTAGTGTTTTGATATTTCTGAAAAATTGTTTAAAATAAGTTAATTTTTCTTCCTGGGTACAGAGGCACACACACCTATGCAGGCAGGAGAATCAAAGTTTGAGGCCTGCCTGGGCCACTTAACATAACCCTGACTCAAAATAAAATTTAAAAAATTAAACTAAGAGGCAGAATGCTGTTGGATTCTATCCTAAGTACCCAAAAACATTATTAAAAAAAAAAAAAAGTAAATTTTCCCAATTATAAAAGTATATTACTTGCTAATTACCCAACATGAAAATACAAATAAATATTAACCATCCCCCACGTGCACAGATGTTTCAGGATGAAACACAGTAAGAAGTACCTTCTTTCTCGTGCATAGGATTCCCTCTTGACTTCCATTTCTGCCTGTTTGGCCAACAAGGCAGCAGTTTTGGCAGCCTCTACTTCTTCTTTTGTCTTTGCAAAACGAGCAGCTCTCTCTGCACGGTCCTTTTAATTAAAACATTATTAGACACTAATTACCGTCCCTGCCAGGATGATCTACTTACACAGAACAAACACAAATACGTGTGGAATTCCTTAAAGTGATGTGTGAACTTCAATTTTTGTTCTGGATCTGGTATTTTTAAATCTTACCAACTGTCAGGAACAAGACTTGTGATTAGACAGACAGACACAGACATGAATTTACTCATCACTATATTTCCAGAGCCTGGAATGAGGTCTGGCACAAAGTAGATACTCAATAAATATTTGCTGAGTGACTAAATAAATAATAAATATTAAGGTAGGGATAGTTTTCATATGTATTACAACTGCTTAATTCTAAAAGCAATTATTGGGCTAGGATTGTGGCTCAGTTTTAGAATGCTTGCCTAGCATATGTGAGGCACTGGGTTTGATTCTCTGCACCACATATAAATAAATGAATAAAATAAAGTTCATTGGGCTGGAGAAATAGCTCAGTTGGTAGAGTGCTTGCCTTGTATGCATAAGGCCCTGGGTTCAATCCCCAGCACCACAAAATATTAAATAAGTAGACAGATAGATAGATGAATAAATAAATAAGAATAAAATCAGGGCTGGGGTTGTGGCTCAGTGGTAGGGCATGCGCCCAGCACGCCCTGAGAGGTGCTGAGTTTGATCTTCAGCACCACATAAATATAAATAAATAAAATAAAGTTATTATGTCCAACTACAACTAAAAAAATACATAACAAAATAAAATAAAAGCAATTATTGCAACCCCCTTCCTAAGCTTTATGTGAGTAAATCCTTTGAATATTCCAAAAAAGAATACTTTCAACTAGAGACAGCTAGGCAACTAATGCTTAATTTGTTTCTAGGGAATTTTTGCAAGCTGCCTTTTAACTGATAAAACAGAACATGGAGAAAAATTACTTTGAAAAAATTATCTCTTAATTTTAACCTTAACTATTTAAATTCAATATGTAATTTCCAATAAAGTAAAGGTCAGGACTGATACTCTTTGAGTTGCTAATATCTATCATGTTTTTGTGCACCGTCTGGTTCTAATCCAAAACCACTGCGCATAGAAAAATATTTTAACAGATGTCCTGGAGTCAAGCATTAAAAATGAACTTAAGACTCACCAATGCAATTTGCTGTTTTATTCGCTCTCGAGCGGCCCTATCTTCTGCCTTCTCTCTGTTTCTTTCTTCTAACATTCTTTTTGTTAATTCTTCCTCTTGTTTTCTTTTATAATCCAACATTTCTTTTCCAGTTTTTCTCCTCTCGATTTCCTTCTTAATCTCTCTCTGAATCAAAGAGAAAGTATGTTTTATGAATCCAAAACATAATTTGTTAATCTGATGCAGATAATCTTTTAAATAAGATTTAGAGAAAGCTGGTTGAGGGTCTAGTTAAAAATAGGACTTTGTAAAATGTAAAATGAAATTATTAATAGCATGGTTAATGGTCAAAGTCTATCAATTTATAAATTTTTGCTAGTAGTTGGGTTCAGAGTATAATTAGTCTTTGGTTTCTAGAGAGAACATGACGATGATTTACTTGGCTTGAAGGAAATAACCTTCTTATATTCAAATAACAAAGAAATAATATATGGAGTTTTCACTTCACTCCAAGATGTATACCAGGTGTACCTGGTGAGAAAAATGCACTAGGGGTGCCACAACCTAAGAAAAAATTTACCAGACTGTCTATGCATTTGAACTAAACATTTGATCTTTGGCCTTGAGTCAAATAATTTTAGCTCAAGTCCCTTTATATTAGTGTAAAAGACTCAATGCAGTAGAAAAAAAGATGATTCAATCTATTCTGAGCAATTTACAAAAGAACATACAAAAGTATACACTATGATCTGAATACAAAAACAATTCTTTAACTATAACATTAGAACAACATGATAAAGGAAGCCATCCTATGTCTGCCAAATTGAACAGAATAATCTGAAATTCCCTCACTGAAGACAATACTAAGTGCATGACTTTTTACCTGTTCTTCCTCTTTCCTCTTCTCTTCTCTCCTCTCTTCAAGTTTTTTGGTTAGTCTGTGTTAAAAATTTTTTTAAAAAAGATACATTAAAACATATCATGTAGGGACTGGGGATATAGCTCAGTTTGTAGAGTGCTTGCCTTGCATGCACAAGGCCCTGGGATCAATCCCCAGCACCACCACCAAAAAAAAAAAAAAAAAAAAAAAAAGACACATCATATTAATATCAAACTCAGTTAAGAGATATATTTAGCTTAATACAATTAGGGAAATATAGAAGCCTAAAAGAAAACTCCTAAAAGCATAGCAAGAATTTACCTGCTTGTTCCCTACAGAAATCCTTCAGTCAATGGGAACTCATCAAAAACTTAGCTCCATTAAAAAAAAAAAAAAAAAGCTTATTATTAAGAGTACCCCCACCCTTTTTGATTTTTCAGATACCGATTTTAAAATACGCAAATAAATTTTCAATAAACATATGTCAATAGCTTGTAAATGATCTATTCCTTCTGTGTGAGTGAAAAGTAATGTGGCACAAAACTGGTTAAAAAAAAACATGAGGTCAGCTTTTATTTTACTTTTTTAAAATATTTATTTTTTAGTTATAGGTGGACACAATATCTTTATTTTATTTTTTTTTAATTTTTAAGTGGTGCTGAGGATAGAACCCAATGTGTTATGCATGCAAGGTGAGTGCTCTCCCTCTGAGCCACAATCTCAGCCCTGAGGTCAGCTTTTATAAAAACAAATAATACCAAATAGATTCTCAGTTATAAGTCCATTAATTAAAAACTAATGATCTGGGGGCTGCAGTTGTAGATCAGCAGTAGAGTGCTTGCATAGCATGTTCGAGGCCCTGGGTTCAATCCTCAGCACCACATAAAAATAAATAAATAAAGGTATTGTGTCCAACTACAACTAAAAAATAAATACTAAAACAAAAAAATACCTAATGATTCTGAGCTAGGCACTGAAGCACACAACTGTAATTCCAGCTACTTGGGAGGCTAAAGCAGGAGAATTATTAAGTTTGAGGCCAATTTCGGCAACTTCATGAGAACCTATCTCAAAATAAAAAGGGCTGGGGATGTAGTTCAGTGGTAAAGTGCTGCTGGGTTCAATTCCTAGTACCCCAGTGGAGGGTTTGGGAGGAATTACTTAAGTTAATCTTAAAGAATACCTTACAGGGCTGGAGATATAACTCATTTGTTAGAGTGCTTGCTTTGCATGCACAAGGCCCTGGGTTCAATCCCCAGTACCACAAAAATAAAAAATCAGAGAATACCTTACCTTTTTTTTGTTGTTAAGGACTGTCAAACAATAGTCAGACTCTCCTGACCTGATTTGCATATTATAAAAGGTTAATAATATGCTCAAAAAAGAAAATGTGGCATCTTTAGAACAGAGCAATTAAAAAAAAAAATAATAGTTCTTTCATGGATAATAGTACATATAATTTGGAATATGTCCTGAAGTGTCTTTATCTCAATTTGTGAAATACAACACACAAACAGTGTGTTTATGTATAAGAACTTTTCCTAATTTGAAATGGTACACTGAATTCCATTTGCAGAACTACACAGGTAGACACCAGTTGACATAATATTAACAAACAACAACAGAAACTTCTCCTATCCACTGCAACTAATAGCATTTGATCCTACCTCCACAATAAAGGGATACCCACCCAACCTATTTTTAACCTTTGCCTCAAGTCTTCAAACCCTTTTTCAGATTTTCAGTTTTCACTTTACTCCAAGGTGGTGCAAGTCAGAGTGCAAAATGGTTGGTCTGGTATTAGCAAACCAGAAACAGAAGAGAATAAACCTCTGAGAACTTGGGGGTCTCTGCTGCTATTCTTCCAAATTTACCCTCTTTTCTCACGGCCTTGAGAGATCCAGCCATGTTTTTACTTATTACTAACACAACTCCAGTAACAATCAGAATGTAGGTTTTGTTAAAAAATGAAGCTGGGCTTGACGCAGTGTGGTGCAGCAGCTCGGGAGGTGGAAGCAGAAGGATCACGAGTTCATAGCCAGCCTCAGCAATTTAGCGAGATGCTAAGAAACACAGTAAGAACCTGTCTCTAATAAAATACAAAACAGGGCTAGGGATGTGGCTCAGTGGGCGAGTGCCCCCAAGTTCAATCCCTGGTACTCAAAAAGAAAAAAAAAAAGAAGCTAATCTTCACCAAGTCATGAGTGAACTCAGATTCGATATCACTGATCATTTCAAACACTTTCCCCAAAGTATTTTTTTTTTAATTTTATTATTTATTTTTTAGTTTTCGGCGGACACAACATCTTTGTTTGTATGTGGTGCTGAGGATCGAACCCGGGCCGCACGTATGCCAGGCGAGCGCGCTACCGCTTGAGCCACATCCCCAGCCCCAAGTATTTTTTTTTAATATTCATTTTTTGGCTGTAGTTGGACACAATACCTTTATTTTATTTATGTGGTGCTGAGGATCGAACCCAAGGCCTCGCACTTGCTAGGCACGCGCTCTACCACTGAGCCACAACCCCAGCCCTCCCCAAAGTATTTATGTCAACAAGA
This sequence comes from Callospermophilus lateralis, assembly GCF_048772815.1. Taxonomy (NCBI): domain Eukaryota; kingdom Metazoa; phylum Chordata; class Mammalia; order Rodentia; family Sciuridae; genus Callospermophilus; species Callospermophilus lateralis. The sequence goes on from NC_135313.1 coordinate 91,034,253, forward strand.
AAATAAATTCCCGTAAGGTGTGTGTATGTGTGTGTGCGCACGTGAGCGCGTGTGCACTCGGAATTGAATCCAGGTACTTGTGTACACAGGCAAGAACTCTAAAACTGAGCTACATTCCCAGATTCATCTGAAGAATTTTTAAACGTCCATATAACACTTAATGGTTTTAGGCCAGGATTAAAAATATTTCTGAGAGAATAAAATCATGGCCTTTGCAGGTAAATGGATGGAGTTAGAGAAGATAATCCTAAGTGAAGTCAGCCAATCCTAAAAATCCAAATGCCAAATATTTTCTTTGATATAAGGAGGCTAATTCACAGTGGGAGAGGGATAGGAAACCTGGGAGGAACAGAGGAGTTGGAGGAGAAGGAAGAAGGCATGGGGTTATAAATGATGGTGGAATGTGATGATCATTATTATCCAAAGCACATGTATGAAGACACAAATTGGTGTGAATATACTTTGTATATAACCAGAGATATGGCTCTATATGTATAATAAGAATTGTAATGCATTCCACTGTCATACATAATTAAAAAAAAAATAATAATTTTCTGCATACCCATTAACCCTGAAAACTTTTAAGAATCATATTGCGTGGGCTCTCTCTCGTCCCCACATCATACCACAAAAAACTACAATTTGGGCTGTGGCTCAGTGGTGAAGCACTTGCCTAGCATGTGTGAGGCACTGGGTTCAATCCTTAGCACCACATAAAAATGAAACAAATAAAATAAAGGCATTGCTGTCCATCTACAACTACCAAAAAAAAAAAAATTAGAATCAGAAATTTGTGTCTGCTTATTAGATCAACCAACAGAAAATGACACAGTATATATTAGCACTTCAGCTGACTGATATACACGTCTTCTCTCTTAGAATGTAAATACAAAAGTCGGGCAATCAAAAATTTCATCCCAAAATTCTAAAACTTCACTTGTGAAATATTAGCTTATATATATTTATATTTTTCTTTCTTTTTTTTTTTCTTGGGGCGGGGGTACTATAGATTGAACTCAGGGCACTCAACCACTGAGCCACATCCCCAGCCATATTTTTGCATTTTATTTAAAGACAGGGTTTCACTCAGTTGCCTAGCCATTGCTGGGGCTGGCTTTGAACTCATGATCCTCCTGCCTCAGCCTCCCTAGCGGCTGAAATTACAGGTCTGCACCACCATGCCCAGCTAGCTTTTATTTGTATTAATGAAATAACTGAAAAAACATTGCCTTTTAAAACAAAGTGCTACTTGCAAAAATAAGAGCAAACCTTTCCACTCTGACGGTGAGGTCCTCTGCAGGTCTTGGATTTGAACATCCACTAGGCTCCTGAGAGGGAGTAGTACGGTCTGAATTTTCTCCTCCTTAAATAAAAAAAGAATTAAAGAGTAGAACATTCAATGCAACTTATAAAATTTTGTTTATTTGGGGGGGGAGGGTACTGAGGATCTTATTCAGAGTTGTTTTACCACTGATTTATACTCTCAGCTTTCCCCCATTCCCCCACCTTTTTATTTTAAAACAGGGTCTAAATTGTTGAGGCTGACTTTGAATTGGCAATGCTCCTGCCCCAGCCTCCCAAGTAGCCACAGGATTACAGGCATGCGCCATCATACCTGACTTTAATGTAATTTTTTTTTTTAAAAAAAGAGAGAGAGAGAGAGAGAGAGAGAGAGAGATTTTTTTAACTCTTTTTTTTTAATTAAATATTTATTTTTTAGTTTTTCGGCAGACACAACATCTTTGTATGTGGTGCTGAAGATGGAACCCAGGACACACGCATGCCAGGCAAGCGCGCTACCGCTTGAGCCACATCCCCAGCCCAAGAGAGAGAATTTTTTAATATTTATTTTTTAGTTTTTCAGTGGACACAACATCTTTAATTTTTTTATGTGGTGCTGAGGATCCAACCCAGTGCCCCACACATGCCAGGCGAGTGTGCTACCGCTTAAGCCACATCCCCAGCTCCTTAATGCAATTTTTAAAAGGTTTAACCTTCTGGGTTATGACACCTGTTAATAATCTTGTTTCTTAAATATTTCCCCTAAGAAAAGAATAGCAGGTATGTAATAATTATCAATCCTGAAGTTTGGATCTGGATAAAATAATGTATAAATGGAAATAAGGCAACTATCTGATTGAAGGTCACCAAAGTAAAAGTCAGGAATAAAACATGAATAGAGATCAGTTTTGCAGGAGGCATACATGGCCAGAGGTAAGCTTCGCTCAAAAGCAGTGCTATATGGTATCTAAGCTGACCAATACATTACCCACTGGATATATGTGGCTACTGAACACTTGAAATCAGGCTATTATTGGTGAAGGACTAAGTGTATAACTGTATTTATTTTTAAATAAAACAGTCTCATGTGGCTCTACAGTGTGGAATACTGTTACTCTAGAAGTTAAGTATGATCCTTATATGACTCTACACTACATTGGTCTGAAAAATTTGTTTCTGTTGACTGGAGTGATTCTTTAGAGAGTCTTTTTATATCTATACTAGTATTCTTTAAGGATTTCCAAAGGATAGAAGATCCTGTTCTGTTCTAGAAGATAGTCATGGCCTCATACTTCCTTTTAGAACCTGTTGTGTCCCTTCTTATCATTTGCCACACCTGTTTTTTCTTGACAGTTATGATCTTTGGAAGAGAAAGAACTACAGAACAATGACTGGGATGCAAGTTTTGTGAAGTCACTTCAGTTATTTAATCTCTCTGTGTCTCATGTGCAAAATGGGGATAATAACTTCACACATTTGTTATGAGAAATATATATATTAATACAATAAAATGCTCAGAACTACTAAGACTGGTATATAGTAACTCTTCAGTTACAAGGCAGCAACAGATATAATATTACACCAAGAAAATCCAATGGTGTACATCTCATTTTTATTTTTTTGGTACCAGGTACTGAACCCAGAGGCACTTAACTACCAAGCCACATCTTCAGCCCTTTTTTTTTTTTTTTTTAATATATTTTCTTAGAGACAGGGTCTTGCCAAGTGGTTTACAGCCTTGTTGAATTGCTGAGGTTGGGTTTGAACTTTTGGTCTGCCTGCCTCAGCCTCTCAACTCACTGGGATTACAGGCATGCCCCACTGCATTCGGCTGTACATCTTCTAGGTAGCTGGCAATCAGCCACAGTGGAAGTAGGTACGTTTGTAAATTACCAAATACCACAAGTAACAAGGTTTTAAGCTTCCACAGAACCTTTTGTTAAATATTTACTAGCACACTACTGAATATAATCTTTGGATAAGTAGTAGTAACCACTGGCAGCCAGCAATGTTCAATGGGAAATTAACTTTTTAGTAAATAAAATGAATGCCAAGGACATAATTATCATCAGCAACAAATTTAACACAACTTTTGAAAAAAAACTTATGAACAAGCTGGGGATAGAAAGTGCTGGATAGCAATTCAGTTACATGAATTTATCATCCATAATCAAAGGGAAATGGATAGATGTCATACAGAGGAAGATTTCTAATCATATATCAGAGTTCTATTTTCAGTATTTTATAAATGAATTAAAGTTGCACAACATTTATCTCTAACTTTAGGGTAACCCAAAAGTGGGTGGAAGTTAAATTTCTTTAACTGATAAACACTGAATGAAAAAGAAAACTCTATAAGCTAAGACAACTGATAACATCTAAACATAATGAAAATATATTAGGGGAAATTCTAACTTTGGTTTAGAGTCAACTGGAATATCAGGTATAATATATCTCCTGATGGAAATATACACCATCACCTATAAAGTAATCCTAATAAAAAGTACTAAAAAGGGAACTTGAATCTGATCCAATTTAGAGGAAATCAAAAGGGAAAGAGAAACATTTACATAATAACATGGGGATGCAGCAAAGTCCAAATTCTAGGAAACCAGAGGGAAAAAATGCCTAATAGTAGGAATCAATATATTAAAGACCTATTCAACCAATATCAATGTATTAAATTAACTCAATTTAAAAAAAGACATAATATAAATATTGCCCCAGATAGGTGATGATAAACTAACTAGGTGTGGTAAGCACATGCCTGTAATCCCACCAGTTCAGGAGGCTGAGGCAGGAGGATCAAAGCCAGCCTCAGCGAAAAGTGAGGTGGCTAAGCAACTCAGTGAGACCCTGTTTCTAAACAAAATACAAAATAGGGCTGGGTATGTGACTTAATGGTTGAGTGCCCCTGAGTTCAATCCCCAGTACCAAAAAAAAAAAAAAAGGAATACAGAATAACTGAACTCCGACTTTTATATTCAGCAAAAATATCCTTCCAGAATGAAAATAAGATACATTTTTAGATAAGACCTGCACAATACCAAATTCTAAAGGAAAATTTTCAGGCTGAAGAGAAATTATATCAGAGGAATCACATATCCTCAAAATGGAATGAAGAATTTAAGAAACGTAAAAAAGGTTAATTATTCTGTTGTAGACCTAAATGAACTATTTTCATAACAGTGTCCCAGTTCTGTATGCATTCAAAATTTGAATGATCTGTGGGTGTAAAACCTCAAAATAAGACTGATAGCTGCTCTTCAAATATTCAAAATTGGTCCAGGTGCATTGGTGTAGGCCTGTAATCCCAGTGGTTCCGGAGGCTGAGATAGTAGGATCTAATTCCAAAGCCAGACTCAGCAATTTAGCAAAGCCCTAATCAACTAATTCAGTGAGGACCCTGAAAATACATTAAATACAAAAAAGGGCTACGGCCGCACTGGGGTTGTGGCTCAGAGGTAGAGTACTTGCCTACCATGTGTGAGGCACTGGGTTTGATCCTCAGCACCACATAAAAATAAAGATATTGTGTCTACCTATAACTAAAAAATAAATATTAAAAAAGGGGGGCTATGGGGCCAGGGTTGTGGCTCAGTGGTAGAGTGTTTGCCTAGCACGCATGAGGCACTAGGTTTGATCCTCAGCACCACATAAATAAATAAATAGGTGCAGGTGTTGTGTCCATCTTTAAAAAAAAAAAAAAAAAAAAAAAAAGGCTATGGGTGTGGCTAAGTGGTTGAGTGCCTCTGTGTTCAATTCAATTCACAGTACCAAAAAAAAAAAAAAAAAAATCAAAACCTCCCTAAAGCAGCACTGAAGTTAATGGGAAGCTACAGGGCATCAATCACAGAACTTTTTAAACATTTTTTATTTTTTAGTTGTAGTTAGACACCATACGTTTATTTTATTTAGTTATTGCTATATGGTGCTAAGGATCAAACCCAGGGCTCTGCATGTGCTAGGCGATCGCTCTACCACTGAGCCACAACCCCGGCCCTAGAACTTTTTTTTTAAACTAAAGTTGTTCAAACATAGAATAGGCTTCTTAGCAAGGAAAAGATGAGCTTCCTATCACTGAACATTCAGATACAGAGAATGGTTTGACTTAATGATTTTTCAACTTCCTGATTGCTGTGAAAGCACACACATTCAGTAGAAAACACACTTCAAATTTGGATCTTTTTCTGGGCTAGTAATATATGACAACATTGTCTATGCTGAGTGGAATACACATCAATCCATAGCTCCCAGTCAGTCAATGATAATGAAGGTAAACCACTGTATTGATAAGCTATGGTGCTCAGTAGGTTAAGTATATTAAATGTCCTTTGGACTTAGTGTTTTTCAACTTGTGATGGGCCTATCAGAACATAATCCCATCTACAGAGGGGATGATTACCTGCCTGGAGTGCTAGAGTAGGATTATACATTAGGAGAGTGATATTCTAACTTCATGATTTACCTACCTTTATGTTGCCTGATACAAAGCTTTTATACTACATAACTCTAATTCCAAATATATAATATAAAATTTCTCTTTTGCCTTTTCTACCAACCCTTTTGTAGTCATACCCTTTATTTCTATAGATGTTTCATATTTTTTATTCTAATTAAAAAAATAATACTTTTCCCTTTTAAGCGTGTACAGCATTTCAGATGTTACAAAAGCAACTATAAATAAATTAGTTCATTTGAATCTTTCAAAATTCTCTAGGCTGGGAGATATTTATAAAACTGCAAAATGTTACAATGACATTCCTTGAATTATATAAACACAGCAGCAGAATTTACTATGGAGTACCTGAGAATGAAGGATACATTCTCTGACTATCTTCTTCTGCCACTACATGACACAGATATAATTAAGACTACTCTAAAATTTAAAGTTGAAGGTAAAAAAAAAAGAAAAACAATGTCAACCAGCATAGTGGCACATGCCTGTAATCCCAGCTACTTAGGAAGCTGAGAGAGTTCAAAGCTAGCCTCAGCAACTTAGAAAGACCCTGTCTCAAAATAAAAAAGAATTGAAGTTGTAGATGAATGTAGAGCATCTCTGGGTACAATTCCTAGATTATAAAATACAACAATAATAAAACCTAAATATATGCACATATATTTAGGTATATATACATATATATATTTACATATATAATTATACATACATATAATTACACACACATATATATTTATACCTATATATATATATATACATTTTAGGCAAGTGCTCTACCATTGAGCTACAGTCCCAGCCCTTTAGTTTTAAAAATATTAATCCATGCTCTTTGTTTATTTTTTTGTGGTGCTGAGGATCCAACCCAGTGCCTCACGCATACTAGGCAAGTGCTCTGCCACTAAACTACAGCCCCAGCTCAATCCATGCTCTTTAAAATACAGCGAAGGGATATTTCTATTGTACCCAAAAAGGTATTCTAAAAATTACCTGTTGCAACATCTGACTTTGTATCAGGAGAAGTAGGTGGTGTCTCACAAAGCTCTGTATTTCTAGACTGGGAGTTTTCAGATGTGTCATTAGGTTCAAATGAGGCGGATGGAGTACACATTGAACTTTCTGACTGGCTGCCATTTGCCACTGATGTTTCACCTTTTAATGAGTGCATCTAGGTAGAAAATAAATGGGAATTTAATTAGCATATAAAAATCTGAATTTACCATAGCAGATGAGACTAAAATATGAGTTAAGCCAATTTGTACTAGAGATAAGTACTAAACTTTCATAAGTAGACAAATCTAAAATGTACAATCCTAAATATGACAAAATTACATAATGGAATTCAACTGCAAGTTGGTAAGAGCATAAAAAGAGCATATTAAATTCAAAGAAAAAGTTACAAGCTTATATTATTAGCCTCTTTCCCAAAGTGGATAGAAACAAGGAATTGAGTTTAAAGTCCTTAAGTCAGTCAAGCAATATATAGACAACAGGGCCTTAATGATAAAAACTCTCTCCTGCAACAAAATAATGGTGATATGCATTATGTGGTTAGGATGGGGGCAAAAGAGAAAACTGAATAAGAAGTTACTCAAGTATTAGGTAAAGGCATCTATATCTTCATAATGCTATTTTCAAAACCAATCCAGGAAGCCAGGCGTGCCAGTGCATGCCTGCAGTCTCAGCTACTTGGGAGGTTGGAGCAAGAGGTTCACCTGAGCTCAGGAGTTCTAAGTCAGCCTGGGAAACGTAATAGCTCCTCACCCACCTTTTTTTTTTGGTACAAGGGATTGAACCCAGGGATACTCAACCACTGAGTCCCATCCCCAGCCCTCCCCCTTTTTTTTAAGAGACAGAGAGAGAGAGAAAATTATTTAATATTTATTTTTTAGTTTTTTGGTGGACACAACATCTTTATTTTATTTGTATGTGTGGCTGAGGATCGAACCCAGCACCCCGTGCATGCCAGGCAAGCGCGTTACTGCTTGAGCCACGTCCCCAGCACCCCCAGCCCTTTTTAAAAAACTATTTTCTTTAGAGACAGGGTCTCACTGAGTTGCTTAGGGCCTTGCTAAGTTGCTGAGGCTGGCTTTGAACTTGCTATCCTCCTGCCTCAGCCTCCCGAGTTGCTGAGATTACAGGTGTACACCACCACACTTGGGTTAAACAACACCTCTTAAAACAAAAAAAAACAGTCCAGGAAGATGGTCTTTATACTTTTTAAGTTTAATAGTATAGCAGATTCTTTATACAGAGGGTCTCTAAAAATATTCCAATGTCAAACTCTTATTGATAAAAGATCAATTTCCTGTATTTATGCAAAAAACAGTTCTATTCCTCCTCACCTGTCGGACTTTGTGAATTCTTGTAACGAGTTCGTCTGCAGAAACACTTCCAGCTATTACTTCCAAAGGGATTCCACTGTCTCCAATAAAGAAACTGGATGGAACACATACTACAGGATCTGTAGTTTAATTAAGTCTAACAATTCATGTGAAACAAAAGGATAATTTCTGGAAACAATACTGATAACAACTTATTTTTGTGAATTTCATAATACAATCCACTAACATGTTTATAAAATAATTTCAACTACCATAACTATAGTGTATGTGGTAAATAAAATGATTTATAATTTACTTATTTTTATACTGAGGACTGAACCCCAGGGGAGTTTTACCACTGAGCTGAATGCCAATTCATTTTAAAACAGGGCCTTTAAGTTGCTAATAAGCTCAAACTTAGAATTCTCCTGCCTCAGCCTCCCAAATTGCTGGGATTACAGTCATGTCACGGTACCTGGCTATAAATGAAGACATACTCCCCATTCTTCTCCATTGAGATATATATGTATATATAAATAAATACATATCTTTCTACCAGCTGCCTCTTGACAGCTACTTCTAATATTTCAACCAAATTGTTCCATGTGGCTTTTTAGATATTCACACTAAAAGAACAAACTGTATTCTCCCATTAAACACATGTATTATCTCAAAGGACACTATGTAATATGTTTCTGCAACTAAGAATTTAAGGTTTTCTGAATAAAAAACCACAATTACTAAATTTTATGAATTAGCCAAAAGAAAGGTAAATGTATAAATTGTGTTAGTATCATATAAAACCAATTGTTCATTGAAAGGATACAAATTTGTGAAAATTGTAGGCAGGCTTCACTGTAAAACAAAATGGAAGAGAAGAATCACTAGATGAATGCAACTATTTTCCAAAACTGTTTTTTTAATAAAACTTCTTGTATCAGTCACAACTCTTTTTTCTGAAAGTAATGGCTGAAAGCAAAAATTGTAACTCTGATTCATAAAACTTTTTTGGGTTTATTTTTCTTATAATTTTCAGATTAAAAAAATCATTTGCTCTTATAATCAACAAAACTGGATTTATTCAGTATCTACCATGATGCTTCTTCAGCAGCAAGTATACCTGAATACAAAATTTAATCTGTACAAGATAGAATTACGACTTACTTGTGCATGTGAACATAATATTCTGAAACAAAGGATTCCAAAAAAACTAAACATCCACCAATAAAAACTGATTAATTATACAATCACAAAAAAGGAAAAAGGTATAGAAAAGTGGATGAATGCCACCATTTTTGTAAAAAAAACGGGAAGAATTTTCTTAATTTGGTTGTCCCCAGAGAAGGGAACTGGGTGGTTAGGAATGGGAAAGGCTAACACCAATAAGATATTAATTAATGTAGAGTAATGTAGATTGATTCCAAGAATTAATTCTCATGTCTTCCATATTTCCAACAAACCCTTATATTCTTCCTGCTATTAGTGACTCTAAGAGGTGCTTTATGGAAGACAATAGACAATATAAATAAAATGATATGATGTATTTGACTGATTCTGTTTTCAAAACACAAAATAACAACAACAACAAAAAAAAAACACAACAAGGGACTGGGGCTGTAGCTCAGTGGCAGAGCACTTGCTAGCATGTGTGAGGCACTGGGTTTGATCCTTAGCACCACATAAAAATAAACAAAATAAAGGTATTTTGTCTATCTACAACTACAAATAAACAGGGATGGAAATATAACTCAGTGGTATAGCACTTGCCTAGCACATGTAAGACCCTAGGTTTGATCCCACTGCCGCCCCCACCAAAAAAAATAAAAAATAAAAAAATAAAAAAACCCCTAGTATAGGACTGGGGTTGTGGCTAAGCGGTAGAGCACTCACCATGTGTGAGGCCCTGGGTTCGATCCTCAGCACCACATAAAAATAAATAAATTAAATAAAGGTATTGTGTCCAACTACAACTAAAAAATAAATATTTAAAAAAATAATTAATACAGCTCAACAAATGTAGTTTGGTGAGCTGGGGATATAGCTCAGTTGGTAGAATGCACAAGGCGTGTGGGTTCAATCCCCAGCACCACACACACACATACATACACACACACACACACACACACACACACACACACGGAACTGTTGGGAACTGTTGTATAAGGCAGGCCATACTATAGTTTTAATTATAATATTTTTGTTAATGTAGAAAATTTTTTAAAATATTTCCTTTAGTTGTACATGGACACAATATCTTCATTTTATTCCTCTTTTTGTATTTGGCACTGAGGATTGAACCCAGTGCTTCACACATGTGAGGCAAGCACTCTAACGCTGGGCCACAACCCCAGCCCCAATGTGGAAAATTTCTAAATAAAAAAGTTTAAAAGCCTATAAGTTTAGTTAAACATTTTCATCTTGTGATTTTTAAACACATTATTTATTCTGATACTATCAATATCAAAAGGCAGGAATACCACTGTGTAATTGCTAATGAGTTACTCTTCCTAGGTAGTGATCACTATTGACTTCTAACATCACACAGAAAGATAACAAGGTATTATAGCACTATCTAAAAAGTGATCTTAAAGGGGGAGGACGAACCTGAATCTATCTACCAATTTATAGAAAACAGGGGACAGAAGAACTAAGGAATAGAGTAACTGTACAGAATAAATGATTTATTTTTTCAAAACAAATTACAAAGTAAAAAGAGGTGAAGGAGAAGTCAACAGACTAAAAGACTTCAGAAAGATCCAAATGATCCTGAATCAAAAGAACTATGAAACATCAATTAATAAAACTATGACTTTGATAAGAAAGTTGAAAATTTAAACAATTATTAATAAAATTAAATAATTATGAGTTTGTTTCTGAAGTATCACAGTTAAGTTTAAAAAATTAAGCACTGTTATCCTTCAGACACACGGAAGTATTTATAGACGAAGTGATGTGATGACTATGATTTCTTTCAAAAGCATATGGTTGGCCTGGGGTTGTGGCTCAGAGGAAGAGTGCTCACCTAAGCATGCGTGAGGCACTGGGTTCGATCCTCAGCACCACATTAAAAAAATAAATAAAAGTATTGTGTCCACTTACAACTAAAAAATAAATGTAAAAAAAAAAAAAAAAGCATATTGGATGCCTGGTGTGGTGGCACACACTTGTGGATATTTTGTATTATGAAGGATCTATAAATGTCCCTATCCCTTTGGAATTAAATAGGTCCATCCCCAAAAATAGGTTCCAAGAAAGTGTTACTTGCAGAGGTATTCAATATATGGCTTACACTTAGTTCCAAGTTCTTGGAAGCTAGAGACCACAATTCTTTTGCATTCCTGCTACATGTTACATAGCTGCTCAGTAACTTGAAAAACCTGAGATTTTTTTCAGCTAGATGCAATGACGAATTTTGAAAAAAAAAAAAAACAATTAGAATTTCAGTTCTCACTATGCCTTAGATACCTACAAACATGACATCAGCATTTTTATAGTCCAAGAGTAACATCCATAAATCACAACAAAAGACCACAATTATCAAATAAAAGAAGTGAAAATATTAAAGCATAAGCAAACCTTTTGGTATCGATTTTAATAGCAACAAAACTGTTTGAAGATGCTTCTGTCACTTTCTCATCTTCCCAACTTGCAGCCATCTCTGTAGACTGCTCATCATCGCCTGTAAAACATTTTAAGAATTCTTAAAATACACAGCCAAGATTTGCTGAGTCCAAATTATTTTTTCTGGAAAACTGTAACTTCAAATAAAATATAATATCATATGTAAAAATCCATCAAGGGCTGATGATACAACTCAGTGGTAAAGCATTTGCCTAGCATGCACAAGGCCCTGAATTCGATCCCCAGCACCACACACACAGAAATCCACTGCTGACTTATATGTTGAGAATATTTACCTACTCACATTTTTTTAACCTTATATCTTTATTTTCTTTAGTTTTTTTTTAAAATATGGTGCTGGATATTGAATCCAGTGCCTCACGTGTGAGCCACAAACCCTAGCCCTTACCTACTCATTTTTATAAGCTGCTTTCTTCCAGTATGCACCTCCTTCCTTAATTCAATCTGCCCTTTGCCTTCCTTATCTCAGGTATCTGTTTATGGTAACTCCATCCTTTCAGTCCTGAGGCCAAAAACCTTAGTTAAACTGGGCATAGTGGAATATGCCTAAAGTCCCAGACACTTGGGAGGCTGAGACAGGAGCACTGCTTAACCCACGAGTTAGAGGTTGGCCTGGACAACTCAACAAAACAAACAGGTCTGGGGATATAACTCGGTGGTAGATAATTGCCTACCATGTATGCAAAAACAACAAAACACTCCCAGTTTTCCAAGGATTCTTCATACTGCTTTCCATATTTTTTTTTGAGAATTTTAATTTTTTTTTTTTTTAAAGTTTTCGGCGAACACATCTTTGTTTGTATGTGGTGCTGAGGATTGAACCCAGGCCACACGCATGCCAGGCGAGTGCACTACCGCTTGAGCCACATTCCCAGTTCCCATGCTTTCCATATTGGCTGCACCAATTTGCAGTCCCACCATCAATGTATGAGTGTGCCCTTTTCCCCACATCCTTGCTAACACTTATTGTTGTTTGTATTCTTAATAGCTGCTATTCTGACTGGAGTGAGATGAAATTTTAGGGTAGTTTTGATTTGCATTTCTCTAATTGCTAGAGATAAACATTTTTTCATATATTTATTGGTTGATTGTATATCTTCTTCTGAGAAGTGTTTGTTCAGTTTCTTGGCCCACTTATTGATTGGGTTATTTGTTTTTTTGGTTCTTTATATTTTTTTTAGTTTTTTATATTCTGTAGAGATTAGAACTCTATCTGATGTGCGTGTGGTAAGAACCTGTTCCCAATTAGTAGGCTCTCTATTCACCTCACTGATTATTCCTTTTGCTGAGAAGAAGCTTTTTAGTTTGAATCCATCCCATTTATTGATTCTTGATATTCATTCTTGTGCAATAGCAGTCTTATTAAGGAAGCTGGGGCCTAGACCAACATGATGGAGATTTGGGCCTATTTTTTCTTTTAACAGATATAGTGTCTCTGGTTTAATTCCTAAGTCTTTGATCCACTTTGAATTGAGTTTTGTGCATGGTGAGAGATAGGGGTCTAATTTCATTTTGTTGCATATGGAGAATCCTTGGAAAACTGGGAATGGAACCACCATTTGACCCAGCTATCCCACCCCCTTGGTCTATACCCAAAGAACTTAAAAACAACATACTACAGATGAAGCCAGATTTAAAGATAGGTAGTTAGTGTAGTTTAGTAACTCAGTCAAACAGAAAATGAAGGGTATGTTGAGAATGAAGTCTGGGAAAAGCAGAACAACTCTTGGAATGTTAATGTCCCCAAGGCCCAGAGCCCAACCCAAAGAAATATTAATGAAACAGTTCCCAGCAAACTTGAAGATGCTGACCCAAAAGTCCTTCCTGCCCAGATTACTTCTTTGGCCCACCTGTGCCCCACCCTTCCGGCTTTCCCATCTACATTCCATCACTGAAAGATAACAGAACAAAGGACAGGGGGGAAACTAGATTAAGACCTTAGCTATAAAAAGGGGAAAACATCGCCCTTCTATGGCTTCCACCTTCTGGGTCTCCTTCTTCCTCCAGGAGAAGTCTTTTCTAATGTCCTTTAATAAAGCCTCTACTTCCCACTCCAAACTTGCCTCGGAGTGCTTCTCTGGTGTTCTCTGGGGAAGCAAGGACTCCTCAAGGGTAACACAGGGACACAGCCACATCAATGTTTACATACAGCAGCACAATTCACAATAGCTAAACTGTGGAACCAACCTAGATGCCCTTCAGTGGATGAATGGATAAAGAAAATGTGGTACATATACATAATGGAATATTATTCAGCATTTCTTTTATAAATAAAATTTGCAGGTAAATGGATGGAGGCAGAGAATATAATGCTAAGTGAAATAAACCAATCCCCGCCCCCCCAAAAAAAACAAATGCCAAGGAAGTCTCTGATTTAAGGATTCATAACAGGCTGTGGGGCAGGGTGGAGGATGGGAGGATTAAAAGAACTCTATAGATAGGACAAAGGGGAAGGAGGGGAAGGGAGGGGACAAAGGGGTAGGAAAGAGGGTGGAATATGATGGTCATCATTATCCTAAGTACATATATGTAGACATGAAGGATGTGATTCTACTTTGTGTACAACCAAAGATATAAAAAATTGTGCTCTTTATGTGTAATATGAATTGTAATGCATTCTGTTGTCATATATAACAAATTAAAAAAAATAAAGTGGAAAAAACAAAAACAAAACAAATCAACTTTAGTTGTCCTTGACTCCAGTTGACCATCTCCAAAATATACTTGGAATGTAACTATTTCTTACCACTTCCACAGTACCACCCTAATCCAAGCTACACATTTCAGCTAAAATAGCTTCCTAACTGGTCTCCCTGCTGGGTCTATTAACATAGCAACTTTCTTTACAAAGAAAGATAATATCGTCCCTTTCTCAAATTTGTACAATAACTCCCCATTATTCCCAAAGTAAAATAAGGGCCATCGGCTCTACACACGGAGCTTCTAATTTACCTCTCTGAATTCATTTCCCATTTTCTTTCTTTCTTTTTTTTTTAAGACAAAGAGAGAGAGAATTTTAATATTTATTTTTTAATTTTCATCGGACACAACATCTTTGTATGTGGTGCTGAGGCTGGAACCCAGGCCGCACGCATGCCAGCGCAAGCGCACTACCCCAAGCGCACTACTGCTTGAGCCACATGCCCAGCCCCCATTTGCTTTCTTGTTATTCCTTTCTTTTCTATTCCTCAAATACAAAAGACACTCCAGATTTCTGGTCTTCAATCAGCTGCTTTGAATTTTCTTCCCCAAATATCTACATGATTAACTCTCAATTCTCTTTACCTCTCTGCTCAAATATCACCTACTCAGTAAAGTCTTCTGTAATTTCCACCTACAAATTATATCCTCAGATACTTGCAAAGCTCTCTTGTTTTTTTTTCCCCAGTATTACCTATCATTTTCTAATATACTATGTGTTTTACATTTACTGTTTATTATCCTTTTCCTCCAGCAAGAAAGTTCCACAAGAGCAAAAATTATTTTCCATGTTATACATTCAAATCCCTAAAAGAGAACTTAACATATAGTAAATACTCAGCATATAGTAAGCACTCAGTAAGTATTCAACAAAATGAATAGCTAAACTTCTGGCACAGTAAGAATCTTACTCTAATGTACAGTCTTAAATAAACAAGCCAATAATCTAAATGTCAAAAACATAAGTTCCTTCTTCATATTTTACCTGATTCTATTTACCAAAAAGAACCAATATTAACAGTTTGGCAAGTATTAAGGCTAAACATCAGCCAGGCATGGTAGCACATGCCTGAAATTCCCGCGGCTCAGGAGGTTGAGGCAGGAGGATCACAAGTTCAAAGCCAGCCCTGGCAACAGCAGGGGGCTAAGCAATTCAGTGAGACCCTGTCTCTAAATAAAATACAAAATAGGGCTAGGGATGTGGCTCAGTGGTCTAGTGCCTGAGTTCAATACCTCTCCAAAAACAAAACAAACAAAAAATGAAACATTGTCTGCTCTCTTTGGGGCTTAAAATCTAACAGTATAAAAAAAATTTAAACCAGTGGACAACTATAAATGCTTACAGTAATAAACACTATTTAAAAAAAAAAAAAAAAAAAGAACTAAAACGACAAGAGACCTCTTTCCAGTGGTCAGGGAAACTTTTTCTAAGGTAACCTGTGAGGCCCTGCTGGGTTCAATCCTCAGCATAAAATATATAAATAAAGGTATTGTGTCAAATTATATCTTAAAAAAAAAAAAAAAAAGAAAGAAAGAAAAAATCTAAGTCAAGCACCAGAGTTCCCCAACCAGAAGAAATACATATGTATGGAAAGGCCTAAGGAACTGTGACTGCCAGTTCAATGGGGAGCACAAGATGAGTTAAAGAGTCAAAGATGACTCCCAAGGGCTGGGGTTGTGGCTCAGTAGTAAAGTGCTTGCCTAGCATATGTGAGGTACTGGATTTGATTCTCAGCACTGCATATAAATAAATAAAACATCCATCAACAACTAAAAAAATCTTAAAAAAAAAAAAAAAGATGATGACTCCCATACTTATGATTTATCCAACTGAATGTACAGTGGCCACTGAGAAATTTCACGCTGGGGGAGAAAAACATATACTTTTAGGCTTGAGAATCAACTGTGAGGGATCTAAATGAGGATGTCACTATAAGTGGCTAGAAGTATGGATGTGTTTATGAGGTTCCCTCACCTTTAATGTACCATGTGGTCAGGATCCCAAACTCCACAATCCCATTGCTAGCCTTTTGGGGGCAACAGCTGCCACAACAGCAGAGGCAGAAAGTTGAATAAAACTTTCAACTCAGACCTTTTTTTAAATACTTACTACCCAGTGCAATAACCAATTGTCAATTTTATTATCTTTAGTTTCTTACTCTATTTATCACTCTATGAAGTTAGATGGGCCTATGATTTTAGGAGAAAACAAAGTATCCTTGATAGTATTAGCAGTATCCAAAGGCATTTAAATTCTGAAGCAAGCTGCACACCTTTTATAGCCTGCCCTTCCAATCTAAAAGATCAAATTGCTTAAAACTTGGGCTGGGGATGTGGCTCAAGCGGTAGCGCGCTCACATGGCATGCGTGCGGCCTGGATTTGATCCTCAGCACTACATACAAAGATGTTGTGTCTGCTGAAAACTAAAAAATAAATATTAAAAAATTCTCTCTCTCTTTAAAAACAAAAAACAATGTTTAAAAAAAATTGCTTGAAACTTAGTAATAGGGTCTATATTAACAAACAACAAAAATCAAACAAAACCCCCCAAACAAAATGAAAAACAGTAAGTGGTGTCTGATATTAACAAATTTAAGCTGGCCTCAGGACACCAGTTAGTGAACAGAAATACACCTTCACTCCACACTCCTGGATTACTGCAACAAAACCAAATTATCTTGCTTTACCTCTTTCAATTTAAACAGTTACAACTAAAAATCCTTATTAATTTGCTGGCTAAAGTAGCAATAATCTTTCTAGTTTCGACTGTACAACATTCTTTAATTCATCCATGAAAATTTCATTAGAGGGTAGGGGTTGTAGCTCAGTGGCAGAGTGCTTGCCTAGCCTATATGAGGCACTGGGTTCAACTCTTAGCACCACATAAAAATGAGCAAATAAAATAAAGGCATACTATCTATCTGTAATGAAATTCTTTTAAAAAATTTCATTAGATAAAGCCAGGTGGTACATGCCTATAATCTTAAATATTGGGAGGCTGAGTAGGAACATCATTTGAGACCAAGAGTTGGAGGTCTGCCTGGGCAATATAGCAAAACCCAGTCTAAAAATACCAAAAAAAAAAAAAAAAAAAAAAAGCAAATTTCATTAAATAAAAACAACTCACCTAAAATGTCTCCCACTTGAATAGTTCTATGAACCAAAGTATACTCTTGAGATCACTCCTTCTAACCATAAGGATATTTTATTACATTGCTATCTTATTGTTGTGGGTCTCAAATCTAAGAAAATCATGGCAGTTCTGGATATATTGTTCAAAGTTATGAACAAAACTCTAGGCAATCTGAAAGTGTTGCAGTTTTATGAGTACACAGTGTCTACATATTCCTAGAGTAAAACTAATCCTACTTAGTATTGGGGATTAACCAGTAAACCTCTAGAAAAGCTAACTATATTTTGGAACAGATCAAGAGACAGATCTTGTCAACAATCTTTCTACATTCAACAGAGTTGTTAATATTCTCAATCCATGTAATACCTGCTCATCAGTATCAAAACCCATAACTTTATTCCAAAGACTTACAATAGTCTTTGGGTTTCTAAATATTTGTTAATCAAATCTAGCATTTTGGGCTAAGGATGTCACTCAGTGTAAGAACACTTGCTCAGTGTGCAGGAGGCCCTGCGTTTCATGGCTAACACTAAAAAAAAAAAATATATATATATTATTAATATTTATTTTTTCAAATTAACTACCTCAAGAATGTCTTTTAGGAATGTTTAGACATCACCAATTATTTTCTGTTAAAAAAATATGACTACCATAGTCCTAGATTTTATTTCTACACCAGTTAAAATTATTAAGCAACCTATACCTGTTCAGTTTTTTGTCTTAAACAAAAAGGTGCTGGGCACTGTGGCACAGGCCTGTAATCCCAAATACCTTTGAGGCTGAGACAGGAGGACTGAAGTCAGCCTAGGCAACTTAGCAAAATCCTGTCTCAAAATAAAAAGGGCTAGGGCTGGGGCTGGGATTGTGGCTCAGCCATAAAGAGCTCACCTAGCATATGCAAAGCCTTGGGTCCAATCCTCAGCACCACATAAAAATAAATAAAATAAAATATGTGTCCAATTACAACTAAAAAATAAATTAAAAAAAAAATGGTGAGGATGTAGCTGGTGATAGAATGCCTCTGGGTTCAATCCCATTTTGGGGGTGGGGCACACTTTTTTTTGAAGTTAACAAATAAGATGTAAATTTGGGGCTCAGAGTAGAGTGCTTGCCTAGCAAACATGAGGCATTGGGTTTGATCCTCAGCACCACATAAAAATATAAATAAATAAAATAAAGGTATTGTGTTCATCCACTGCTAAAAATTTAAAAAATCAAAAAGATGTAAAATTTTCACGTGTGTGACACTGATATAAGCCACTTTATGACTGTGGACCCAAGTTCCTCATCTATAAAACAGTGATGATAAAACCTGTTTTACCTACCACAAGGATCAATTGAGATTTTATGTGAAAAACAATTTAAAGTGCCATAAACCTATTACTGAACTCATAATAAGCATAATGTCAACAATTTCACTTCATTTTTACCCATGTTTTTCCCAACTTCATTATAGCAGTAATTTATGAAAAATATAACATAACCCCAGGACAGCCAATAAAAACTATTCAGCTCTTCTAATTAACAGCAATAAAAATTTAGCACAACGAAACAATTAATATTCCAAATTTAATGCTAAAATTCATTTTCAGCAACATGCTCTATATCTCAAGGAATAAAGGTCTAAGAACTACTAAGAGATATTAGGAAAGTTACCACTAAACCGTTACTAAACAAGTAGCTGGAGAAATATACCTCAAATTAACAGTGGTTACAAATACTGGTCTAAGGAATGACAATGCGCAAAACCACAGCGGCAGGCGGTTTACTGTAAATCTACAAAATTTCAGTGATAAAACAGAAGCATATGGAGCAAAATAATACAGTGCGCAACATATGGTAAATTAATTAGTACATGTTCTAGAAAACTCTGTTAATTTTAGGCTAGGAAAACAGTGGGAAGAACCACAGATTTCATTAGTACTTCTTTTAAACCAAATGTGAAATACAAAAAAATTCTAAAAATCAACTTGCAATAAAGTAGTTATTCCATCTTAGACCACCCCCTCAGCACTATCATTAAAAATTTTTTAAACCTCTACAAGCTCAAAAGTTTGCGTTTCAGGTGTTAACACAGTAACCCCAGCAACCGTGAACATCAGGTGGTTTCTCTTTGTTGCTTACCGATGACACAGCTTTCTTCCTCAGTCCATTACTAATTAGGATCCCAATCACTTGCCTACGGCCTATTCTCACCCCCACCTGCACAGGGGAACTGAAGGGCGTCCAAGCATTCCGATGAGGGACTAAGGGACTCGGAGGGGCGCGGGATGGGGGCTTTGGGGGTCCTTCCGCGTCGGCTCCTCGAGGGGCGCGGGTGAGAGCCTCGGCGGGGAAGAGCGCAGCTGGGGAAAGAGGGCCTTGCTCCCGCGTCGCCTGGCCAAGTGCAGGGAGGTTTCGGCGGGGCTCAGAGTGCTTTAGGGGCCAGGCCCAGACGGTGCCTCCGGCCTCGGTGCCAGGAGAGGCGAGTGGAGGGGCGGGCCTGCTGCATCCCAAACGGACCGCGGATGCGCTGAGAGGCCGCCCGGGCCTCTCGGGGCACTGAGGAAAGACTGGGGACGCCTGGGGTCCAAGAGCTGGGCGCCTGGGGGAACCTGGAGGCGGGGCTGCATCTGTGCCTGGGCGCGGGATGTCAGGCTGCGTAAGCCGAGCGGTGCCAGTGTATCCAGGAGGAAAGACCCGCGCCTGAGGCAGAGCAGAAGGCGACAGTAGGCCCAAGGGGGGTGTCCCAGCCGCATCTCGAACCCTCCCCCCACCTCACCTGCCACAAACACCACGAAGACCGCGCCGCTCCTCTTAGCCGACGCGATGGCGGCGGGAATGGCGCCCTGGAACCACAGCATCGCTCCCCTCGGGCCCAGGAACTCGCTCCGTTTGTAGTCACAGCAGTACTGGCGCTGGTCCCGCCCTCCCCCTTCGTCGGGCCCAGCGGCCCCCGCAGCCTCAGCTGGTCCGGCCCCCGCCTCCCGCTCCTCACAAACGCGCACTCCCGTCAGCGGCTCCTGGGACGCGCGCAGGCGCGCGCGTGGCAAGGAGCGCTCGCGTCACGCCGCCGTCGGCGCAGCGTCCAAGCGCCGTGTCTCGTTGGCAAGTCAGTGCGTGCGCGCGCCCGATACACCTCAGGCTTTGCCATCCGGGAAGTGGAAAGAGGCAGTGAGAAGGATGACTAACCGCTACGGCAAGTCGGCGTCGCTGGCAGTTGAGGCATGGCGGGAATTGTAGTCTTGGGCGTGTTTGTGGTTTCCGAGGCAGCACGAAAGGGGAAGTAGTGAGCGCCGCTACACAACTGTGAAGAGGGAGAAGGAAGCAAAGAAGTGTGTCCCTCTGACCAGACTATTCTATCCTCGGCTTCATTGAGCCCTTAAATGTGAAGATAGTCGTCCCCACATGAGATAAATCCATTCCAAGGCTTTGGATTCTTTTGAATTTAGCCCGACCTTGTGAAAAAAAGATAAAAACTCCTCCGACAATCACTTTTTGTAATATGTAGTCCATGTGCCTGACGACAGATGTTAGAATGTCGGCCTTCAGTAATTTCATGGACATTAGCTGGAGATTATTAAAAAATGTCAAAATAGTAGTTATGCCATGCCACATCTGCTTTTTTGAAGTTGCATATGTGATTACAATATACATTCTACATCAATTAAATTTCTCTCCAGCAGTACAACCATTTGGCAATCTTTGAAGGATTAAGGAGGTGATATAAAAATACCCTTTTCCTAAAATATTTTACCTAAAAATAGCTAAGAAACTGCACTCCAGTTTTTGTACATTTTTTCATCCAAGTCTCTCAGTGTTATTATATACTGAAACAACACTGATTACAGTTGTTGCTTATATAGGGCACCATTTCGCAGAAAGAATTAGAGTTGATTTTTGTGTATGTTACGGGGGAATGAACCCAGGGTTGCTTTACTACTGAACTACATCACAGCCCCTTCTTATTTGACAGGGTCTCGCTAAATTGCTGAGGCTGACCTCAAACTTGAAATCATCTTGCCTCAGACTCCTAGCCACTGCCATTAGAAGCATTGACCACCGCTACTGCTCCAGTTGTTCACTAACATCAACTTGAAATGCACTTCTTAAATTTCAATCAACCTACAAAAAGCTAGAAGGATTTGGTGTTTCTGTGTTTGTTTGATTGCAGTACTGTGCTAGGGACAAACTACCAACGAGCTACATCCCTAACCCTATTTGTTTGTTTATTTAATTTTGAGACAATCTATCTCTATGTTGCCCAGGCTGCCCTTGAATTTGCAAATCTTCTGCCTCAGCCTCCTGAGTTGCTGGGATTACACCTTTCTATAGATTTTGAATGTTTTTACCATAAAGAAATTATGAGATGTGTTTAACTTAATTTAAACATGATGTATGTATACATGCATCAGAATATCACATGGTATGTTATTACTATATAGAATTTTTATGTATCAGTTAAAATTAACTTAAATAAAATTTCAATTAATGTAGAGATTCTTCTAGTAGAACTATGTCTTTAATTATTCCTAGTGTTAGAATTAAATATTATATGAATCATTTATAGCTTTTCATTCATTCATCAGATGTTTAGCTACTGTGAACTAGGCATGTATTTGGCATTGATGTAGTGAGATGGACAAGGACCCTGTGATTGTACAATTTAGTAAGTAGGGAGGATGTTTGAACAAGTGGTTGTTAGGAATATATAGAATATTGTTAATGAATGCCACAAGAAGGAAAATTCAGAATGCTATAGGAATGTGTGATGATGAAACCAAACATGAAGTAAAGATCAGAAACCCTTTATGAGAAAATGACCTCTCAAAGGAACTCTAGCTAGAGAAGAATCATTCCTAACATAGGAATCACCTTTGTGAAAGCTGCCAAGCAAGCAAACAGTTCACTTGGGGTTGGGAGTAAGCTCAGTGGTAGAATGCTTGCTTAGCATGTGTGAGCCACTGGGTTCTATCCTCAGTACTGCAAACCAACAAACAAGGCAAGCAAACACCCACAGTGCACTTGAAGAATGAACAATGCCCTTTGCGGCTGAAATATAGAAAGGGAAATAAGAAAAAAGAAAGGAAGGAAAGGAATTTCTCATTAAATCTTTAATTTTCAGCTGCAGAAGCATGACAAGTATTTTTTTATTGCCAGTTTTATGACTTTAGCTTTTTCACTTTGGTCAATCCAAGTCTTCTTACAGGATTTTTTTCTTATTTATTTATTCATTTTGTTTTCATAAGTGGATTGACATTGACATTTTACTAAAGTAAATATACAGCACATTTCGAAGATTTCTGGAGCATGTCTTAATTTTAAATTTTGTTTCAAACATTATAATTGTGGGGTACAGACTGAAATCTAAATATACACACACGTTATATAATAAAATCAGTAAATTGTATATGCTTCACCTCAAACATTTTTGTTGATATGGGAAGCAACTTAAGAATACTTCTAGTTATCTTGGAATATATAGAATATTGTTAATAGCTAGTCTCCCTAGTATGTGAGACAGCCATAAAACTTATATTCCCTATTTGTGTCTATTATCTCCTCAGAATACTCCCCACACTCAGGGAGCCATAATTGTACCCTGTACTTAAATGAGATCAACATTTAAAAAAATTTATACATCAGAATCAGCAGTGTTTGTTACTTCTTGTGTAACTTATTTCACTTTATTCAATTTTCGGTAGGTTAAAAAGACATAATTTTATTTTTATAGTAAAATTGAGCATCTTTTTAAAACAAAGAAAGGAAGGAACAATGGAAAGAAAAAAGAAAGTATGGTACAAATGAGATAGTAAGACAGGCAAGGAGCAGATCAGACAAGGACTTGGAAGTCATGTTCCGGATTGCAGACATTTTTCTAAGAATTGTAGAAAGCCTTTGACGAATTATGAATACAGTTGTTACAGTTAAAACTTGGGTTTTAGGGCTAGGATTGTGGCTCAGTGGTAGAGTGCTCTCCTAGCAAGCATGAGGCACTGAGTTCGATTCTCAGCACCACATAAATGTAAAATTGTGCCCACCTAGAACTAAAAAAATAAGTATTAAAAAAAACAAACTTGTGTTTTAAAGTTGTACTACAGCAAATACTTTTTATGAAATACCTTGTATAAGTAGTGAAATATAAAGAGACCAATTAAGAAGCTATTATCACCTGGCTTGGTGGTGCAAGCATGTAATCCCAGTGTCTAGGGAGGCTAAGGCAAGGTTTGCAAGTTGAATACAACCTCAGCAAGATTTTAAAGAATTAAAATGGCTGGGGATATAGGTCAGT
Source organism: Callospermophilus lateralis (assembly GCF_048772815.1). Taxonomy (NCBI): domain Eukaryota; kingdom Metazoa; phylum Chordata; class Mammalia; order Rodentia; family Sciuridae; genus Callospermophilus; species Callospermophilus lateralis. The sequence goes on from NC_135313.1 coordinate 91,058,061, forward strand.
GGTAGAGTGACCCTGGTTTAATACTCAGTAACCCTCCCACCCCCCAAAAAGGGACTCCTCCTCGCTTGAGGAAGATGGAGAAGTGAATACATTTGACATTTTGGAGGAAGGCAGCCCAATAGGTTTTCTTTCTTTTTCAGTTTTAGTTGTAGATGAAAACAATACCTTTATTTTATTTATTGATTTTTATATGGTGCTGAGAATCGAACCTAGTGCTTCACATATGCTACTCAAGTGCTCTACCACGGAAATACACTCTTAGTCCCGCTTCCATAGGTTTTGATTATTGATTAGACACATAAATGTCAAGAGGAGACTTAGGGTTTCTGGGTTTTTTTTTTGGGGGGGGGTATTAGGTATTGAACCCAGGGGTGTTTTACCTCTGAGTTACATTCCCAGACCTTTTTATTTTTTGAGACAGGGTCTCGCTAAATTGCTTAGGGACTTACTAAATTGTCAGGGCTGACCTCAAACCTCAACCTCATGAATTGGCAGAGATTACAGGTGTGTGCCACCACACCAGCCTGGGGTTTTTGTCTCGAGAAACTGTAATAGTATATAGGGAACACTAACGGGAAGAGTATGATGGTGGAAAGGAGTATGTGAAAAGATGTGAGTTCAATATTAGAAAAGTGTTGGAGTGCTAGAGAGTCAGTAATATGGAGATGTTACCTGCAGATACTATTAGACTTAGAACTCATTACTAAAGATAGGAATTTGAGATTTCTGTATATACCAGGATGAGGCACTGGACGGTGCTGACGCCTAAGGAGGTGGGGGAAAATGAGACAAGACAAGGATACGACTGAGGTCTTAAAATGTCCATAAACTTAGCAAGAGCGATTTTGGTGGGTTTCTCTGTGTGGAAGCTGGATGGCAGGGGTTTGAAGAGCAAGAAGAGATAAAGAAGGGAAGTCAATAAATATGAAGAGAAGGAGGAATAAAAGGACATTATTAGCTGGACAGAGATTTGGATTGGGAAAGACTCCGTTTTAAAGATGGGAGGGACGTACAAGGTTAAATGGAAGGAGCTAGTCTTGGAGAGATTAAATACACATCAAAGAGGGAGGCCCTGACAAAATGGGAGGGAAAATGGAATATATGGCAAAATAGCCTACCCAAAAATAGCCTGCCCTATTTCTACTGGGCCCTCCAATATTCCTGCTAGCCAAGTATACTTTCTCTGAAGCAAAACTGCCAAATACTTGCTTTTTCAACCTCCTCTTGAAATCACTAGGGCCTTGTGGAAAGGAGGGGAAACAGGAAGAGTTTTCCTAATAAGAACAACAATAATGAAAGACACCTGGAATAAAGTAAAAGGCTTTTTTTGCTGGATGTCCCTAGCCCTTTTTATTTCTTATTTTGAGACATGATCTCACTAAATTGCCCAGGCTGGGCTGAAACTTGCAGTCTTCTTGCCTCAGCCTCCTGAGTTGCTGGGGTTATAGGCCTGCACTGCCATGGTGCCCAGCTAGATGTGTTTGTATGCAAATGATGCCTGGTACTGCTGCAGCCATCTTGTGATGAGATGTGAAGAGAGACCATGCCTATAAGAGCAGCAGAATAGAATATGGAAAACGTGTGTTTATGGTGACATCACAGAGCTCTTAAACCACCTCTGGGACTGCTCAGCCTTCATAGTTCTTGTACTGAGGGATAATAACTGTCCTCATTGTTTAAGTGACTGGAAGTTGGTTATAGCTACTATTCTAAAGAATCAGAGTTTGGGCCTGGGGATATAGCTCAGTTGGTAGAGTGCTTGCCTCACTTGTATAAGGCCCTGGGTTCAATCCCCAGCACCACACACCCACACACACACACACACACACACACATACACACACAAAGAATCAGTAGTCCAATGAGGGTGTGGGGAAAAGGGCACACTCATACATTGCTGCTGGAAATGAAAAATGGTACAGCAGTATGGAGATTCCTTGGAAAACTGGGAATAGAACCACCTTTTGACCCAGCTATCCCACTCCTCAGCCTATACCCAAAGGACTTAAAAGCAGCATACAACAGGGACACAGCCACATCGGTGTTTATTACAGCACAATTCACAACAGCTAAACTGTGGAACCAACCTAAATGCCCTTCAGTAGATGAATGGATAAACAAAATGTGATCTATATATACAATGGAATATTATTCAGCATTAAAAGAGAATAAAATCATGGCTTTTGCAGGTAAATGAATGGAGGCGGAGAATATAATGCTAAGCGAAGGTTAGCCAATCCCCCAAAAAACAAATGCCGAATGTCTTCTCTAAGGATGCTGATTCATAATGGGGATGGGTTCGGGAGCATGGGAGGAATAGACAAACTTTAGATAGGGCAAAGGGAGGGAGGGGAAGTAGGGGTAGAAGGGTAGGAAAGACAGTGGAATAATGTGGACATCATTTCCCTAAGAACATGTATGAAAATAGCAATGGTGTGATTCTACTTTGTTGTCAACCAGAGACATGAAAATTGTGCTCTGTGAAATATGAATTGAATTGCATTCTGCTGTCATATATCACTAATTAGAAAAAAGTACAATTTTAAAAAAGTTAAAAGTTAAAAAAAAATTAAAAGTTAAAAAAAGAATCAGAGGCCAGGCAGATAGGAGAAACACTCAATTTTTAATAAATAGAGGAAAGAAAAAATAACAATGGACTTAAATAAGTTTATAAGTTTCAGGACAATAATTTGAGTAAATTTTCACTTGAAGACTTTATCTGTTTTTCCCCCCTATATGAAGGAGAGGTCATTTGCTGATAGAAGAGAGGTGAGGAAATTAGCGCCAAGGGTACAGGGAACAAGGTTTGAAGTAATGTTGAGTGCAGGGACAGGGAAGCATAGAATGCAGAGAGTGCTGAGGGCCAGGTGAAATTGGTGAAACTAAAGTTGCCAATTGTGTGATTTTCTCGAGTGCTAATTCAATCCTTGGGTGCAGGCATTTATAAAGTAGATGCTTGGATTATTGCAGGTTTGTGGGTACTAGACAGTGAGGAAGAAAAAAAAAAGAAGAAGGGAGTTTAGGATATAAGCAACCAAATGGGGGTACATGGATTTTAAACTGGTTGAGGAGGGAAATGAATGCAGAAAGGAGCTAATTGATTTAAGGAGGTGAAAAAAAAAAAAAAAAAAAAAAGTGGAGGAGAATCAATGTCCTAAAGGGCAAAGGGTGGGCAGAAGACTGGTTAGCAATGTGGATTTTTTTTTTTGGTCAGGGGATGTACTAGGGATTTTGTGGGGTTTTTTTGGTTTTTGTGCTGGAGATGGAGCCCAGGGCCTTGTTCATGCAAGGGAAGCATTCTACCAACTGAGCTATATTCCCAGCCCTATACTAGGGATTTAACCAGGGGCATTTATCACTAAGCCACATCCCTAGCCCTTTTAAATATTTTTATTTTGAGACAGGTCTCACTAAATTACTGAGGCTGGCCTCAAACTTGTAATTCTTTTGTTTCTGCCTCCCAAGTCCCTGGGATATCAGGTATGCACACCAATATGGGATTTTAAAATGATAAAATTCTTCGGGGAGGACATGGACCCCGTCAGGAATTATGGAAAGGATTCTTGAGTTTGAATCATATAGATGCTAGTGAATACAATACATAAAAATGCAATTTCTATAGCATTAGCAAGGCTTGAGGCAGTAATACAAGTAGTTAAACCTTTGAACTCTGTAAACAGCCTGCCTAGTTCATGAATGCCATTACCTTTTATTAGATGAGTAACCTTGGACAAATTTTCTCACCTCTCTTACACTTCATTTGTACCACCAATAAATTGGGGTAACAGTAGAATTTGTACTTTCAACCACTCTCTGGCACTTACAATCACATAGCAACCCTTGTAAATGCCTTAGAAAATATTTGGTACATGGTAATTAACTGCTTTATAAATGTGAGCTATTATTTTTGACTGCCTGCCAAAATCATGCTTAAGAAAACTACATATATGCCTTATAGGATTCAAAGTATTTGATCTGGCATATTTTTCTTCATTTAATCATCAAACAAATATTTATTGAGAAAGGCACTATTGGTGTGGGGGATTTATTAGTAAACAGAAGCAATATTCTGATGGGTAGAAAAACATTAAGCAACTTAATTGGCCAGTTACTCATATAATTACCATTGTGATAAATGCTTTAAAGAGGAAGCACAGGAAATGATTAGTTTAGTATTGTTGGCAGAAATGATTTATTTGGAGGACTGAAAAGGGAGCTCTGGATGAAGAGTAGGCTACCTAAAGGAATAATATTTGAATTGAGATATCAAGTATGAGTACAAATTAAACAGAAGTTGGAGGGCAGGGTGGGATAAGTTTTGCAGGCAGAGGGTAAATTTCATGTGGAAATATCCTCATATTTCAGTGGCTTAACACCAAGGTTTATTTCTCATTCAATGGACAGACTAATAAATGGCACCTAGAGCCTGGCATTGGTGCAAGGGACTCTGTTCCACATAGTCATTGAAAAACTCAGGATCTTTGTACCCAGGGGCTCTATCTTTCCTTGACATCTTTAGATCTGCCTGTAGCCCATAAATAATTTTCAGTATCCCCAGATAACCTGGAGATTTAGTTAATAATGCAACTTCTAATTCAGTAGGCGTGGAGTGGGGCTTAAGATTCTGCATTTGTGTCAAGTTCTCTAGTGATACTGATACTTGCTGGTTTATAAACCTACCCTGGTTAGCAAGAGCCTCTCTGGAGTTTTAGGAGGTGGGGATGGAAGTGTATGTATCATTTCTGCTTTTATTTCATTGGTCAAAATATAGACATATGGCTCACCAAAGTACAGGTGGCTGGAAAATCTAGTCTGGTAATATGCCAGGGTAGAGAGAACCCCAATTCTGTTACAGACTGGGAAAATTCCAGTTTCAAGTGGATAACCACTATGTAGAACCCTTGAAATGAGAATGTGGTATGTGTGAGGAATGTAGGAAAGTTCAGTTGGACTAAATCCTAGAAGACAGAGGGCATTTGCTGGATGAAGTAGCAAGGGCCAAAGCTGGCAAGACTTAAGAGGATTTAGGGTGATGGAAAGTGACATGACCAAGGGGCTGGGGATATGGCCCAGATGGTAGCGTGCTTGCCTGGCATGCATGAGGCACTGAGTTCGATCCTCAACACCACATGAAAATAAAATGAAGGTTTTTTTTTTTAAAAGTAACATGATCAAGGTTTGCATTTTTGAAAGTTCACAGTAAGTTCACAGTAATTGCAGTGTATGGACAGTGGATGATAAGAAAATAAGGGCAAATGGAGAGAGCACTCGGAACCATGTGACAAATGACAGGGTGATTTTAGACACTTTTCTTTTTTTCTTAAGCTAATAATGAAGATTGGTAAGATGAAAATTTGACTGCTCTAGCTCACTTCTCTGTATCCTTTTGAACAACTTCTTCTTCTTCTTCTTCTTCTTCTTCTTCTTCTTCTTCTTCTCCTCCTCCTCCTCCTCCTCCTTCTTCTTCTTCTTCTTCCTTTCTTCTTTCTTCTCCCCCCCCCACCCTTTCCTTTTCTGATATTGAGGATTGAACCCAGGGATTCTCTCCTACTGAGTGGCTGGGATTACAGGCATATGCCACTGTGCCCAGCAAACTTTACTCTTAAATTATACAACCCATTCTCAATTCTCACTATATTTGTAGTCTTTGATTGATCAACACTTATTCAGTATCTACTGTTCATAAGATTCTTCTGGATATCAAAGATATAGCACCTTATCCCAGTTTTCTAGGATGGCGTTGCTGATAGAATTTTCTGCAATGAAGGAAGTGTTCTGTATCTGCTCTGTTCCATATGATAGTTACCAGTCACATATGGCTAATGAGCAGTTGAAATGTGGCTAGTGCAACTGAGATACTGAATTTCTATTTTATTTAATATTAATTAATTTAGATACATGTAGCTAGTGGCTGCCATTTTGGATAGTACAGCTTTAAAAGTTGGAATAAAATGTTTACAAGGATGACTAACAACACCAGACAGTACCTAAGTCCCCCCTTATTCATGGAGGGTATGTTCCAAGACCTCCAGTGGATGAAGCTGGGGGTAGCACCAAATCCTACATATACTGTTTTTTCCTATACATACATATGATAAAGTTTAATTTATTAGACACAATAAGGGACTAACAATAATAATAAAATATAACAATTATGACAAAATACAGATAAGAGTTATTTGAAGATAGTATCTCTTCCACTCAAAATGTCTAATTGTATTTTTTGGCAGTGGGTGGGTACTGGGGATTGAACTCAGGGGCACCCGACTACTGAGCCACATCCCTAGCCCTATTTTGTATTTTATTTAGAGACAATGTCTCACTGTGTTGCTTAGTGCCTTGCTTTTGCTGAGGTTGGCTGTGAATTTGCAATCCTCCTGCCTCAGCCTCCAGAGCTGCTGGGATTATAGGCATGTGCCACCATTCCTGGTTGTATTTTCACTTAAAGGAAATACTTTATGGCTTTTCTTTGTCATATCCAAATTGACAATCTCATTACTCTTGAACTTTAGGGCCATTAATAAGTAAAATAAGGCTTACTTGAACACAAGCTCTGAAATAAGCGACAGCCAATCTGATAACTGAGATGGTTACTAAGTAATTAATGGTTAGGTGGTATATAAAGCAAACATACTGTGGTCAAAAGAATGATCCAATCGTAGCTAGAACAGACTGGATTTTTATCATACTACTTATTATGGTGCACAACTTAAACCATGAATTGTTTATTTCTGGAATTTTTCATTTAATATTTTTGATCAATGGGAAATAGAACCACAGAAAGTGAAACCATGGATAAGGAGGGACTACTGTATGTGATGAAGTCCAAATAAGTCACATAGTGTAGTATAAACTGTTATATGCAATTAAGAAAGGGGTACTGAGTTTAGAGCATCATCTCTGGATCTGGAGTTCCAAACTGAATGAACTGATTTATTAGCTTTTAATTTTTTTTTCTTCCAAGCTTCATGAAAATTTAGTTTGTAGTACAGTAGATTAGATGAGATTATGTGTGTATGGACATCAGGTGGTTCCACCTGTCCAGTGTTCATTCCTTCACCCAGTGATAACAGCATTTTAGTTTCTTCTTTCCTCTCAGTTTCTTTAGCCTGAGTGATACCACTCATCCCTGTCCTCTAAAAAGTCAAGTACATGAGTCTGGCTAGTCAACTCATTCCTTTCTGAGTACCATGATGGATTCAGAGAGGTCTCTTGCCCTGAAATGGACCAATAATACCCAATTTCAGTAGTTTAAGCAATGGCTGATGACTGCCTGGACCAGGGTGTTGGTAATGTATATGAAGTAGATATAGATGAAGTAGTCATTGGGATTTTTTTTTTATTAAGTATTTGTGTTTGTGGTAAATTGTTTACAAAGATATCTCCTATTATTATTATTATTAATTTTGCCATTTCTCTTGAGAGATGATTTATTTCCTTAGTACTTAATTCTAGGCTGGTCTTCTGACATATTTTTGACTAGTAGAATGCAACAGAAATGATGGTCTGGAATTTTCCAGACCAAGTTTTAAGAGGCCCTTAACTTTTCTAGTTCTTAGGGAAGTTATGTAAAGATGTCTAGGACACAGTTGCTGGGGAAGATGAGACATCTCTTGAAGAGGTATCAGAGCTGAGAGCCAGACCATGTACCACAGGCCTGTGAGTAAGGCCACTTTGGAACTTTCAGCCCAGCCCTGCCCTAGTTTAGGGCAGCTGATATTAGGTGGGAAAAGCTAAGCCATCCTCTTAAGTCCTCCCCCAAATCCCTGACCCACAGGATTGTTGCTTGCTTGCTTGTTTCCTTCCTTCCTTTATTTATTTATTTTCGAGGTGCTGGGGATTGGTTAGGTCCTTGCTAGGAAAAAACTCTACCACTGAACTGCTTTCCAATCCAGGAATGTTGCTTTAAACACTAAATTCTGGGATGTTTATTAAGCAACAAGATACAACTGAAACAGTGCTTTTTTAAAAAACATGTTATTATTTAGCTAATAGTGTCTAATCAGATTATTTTATTATTATTTATATATATAATATTATCTAATTCAATGCTTTACCTGTATACAAGTCAAGCACTCTACCAACTGAGCTATATCTCCAGCCCCTATTGTTTTTTCTTTACACACTCCCATGCTGCTATGCATGTCTATGAAATAAAACGAAAATGAATCCAAGTGTAGGCATTGAAGAGGGACATAAAAAACCACATACAATGCAGTCTAGGCATATGTGGGCATGGTGGTGGATTAAAGGGCAGTTGTACTGTTTTTTAGCTCTATTGGCCGGAATGCATGCATGTGAGCCTCAGGTTCTATTTTAGCACTAACTCATAAAAGCTTCTAGGATCCCAAACATCAGGACCAGCTTTGAATCATGCTAGCATGTAAAGCACCTTTGTGCTAGTTCTACACTGGCACTAGAAGATAGAATCCATGCCCTCTGCCTTTGAAGACTATGGACACCATATCCTAACATCTATTGGAAGAATTGAAGGGGGTCTGGCCAACCTCATGAAGATCTAATGGCTGGCTTCTGCAAGTTGTGTGTATGTGTGTGTGTACCTTGCACATGCTAGATAATTGCTTTCCCACTGAGCCACATCCCATCCCTGCTGAAATCTTACGTTTTTCAGTTGCTGACATGTGATGAATCCAACTGAGATGTTTCCCCGGCAGCTGTAGATGTAATGCCTCGATTCTTCCTAAGCCACTCAGGAATTGTGGTTTATATACTGGAAGGCCTGTGTCTCCACATTATTCACTTGCCCCAGGTCTCTCCCTGATGGGATCTGGAAAATGTTTTTTAGCTCGGGAGGAGGAATCTCCTCCCAAAATGCCAACTTTGATGCCAAAGTGTTTTTTTATTATTTTGCAACTTAGGATTGATTGAATGCAGGGGTGCTGTACCACTGAACTACATTCTTAGACTTTTTAATTTTTTTTTTTTTTTTTTATCTTTTTGAGACAGGATTTTGCTAAATTGCTCAGGCCAGTTTCTAACTTGTGATCCTCCTGCCTCAGCCTCCCAAGTAGCTGGTATAACAAGAGTGTGCCATAGCACCTGGCTTAAGTGAATTTTTTATTATTTTTGGCACAATGGCAAACACATTTTGTCTTCTAAATTCACTATCACATACGGATTTTTTCCATATCTTTCATGGACCAAGGACTTAAAAATCATCAGCTGTGTTTTTATCTAATGTATAAAAGTGATCTGTCATTCCCAAAGGCTACCAGAGCTGTTAGTATAGACACAGGAAAAAATAACACACTTTATAGGTAGAAGTAACATCTGCCCCTGTTAAATGCTCTGGGAAAACCCATAAATAAGGCTTATTGCCAGCTGTGGGACATCTGAAGCTGTCCTTAGGGAAGTTCAGTCTGTGCTAAGTCACATCTTTTTTTTTTTTTTTTTTTTTTGAGAGAGAGAGAGAGAGAGAGAGAGAGAGAGAGAGAGAGAATGAATTTATCTTAATATGGCGGACACAACATCTTTGTTTGTATGTGGTGCTGAGGATCGAACCCGGGCTGCATGCATGCTAGGCGAGTGCGCTACCGCTTGAGCCACATCCCCAGCCCCTAAGTCACATCTTAAATGTCTTCATATGTGTGCTTCCACTGCCCACCATTTTTGTATAGTTAAAATCATGGGCTGGGGTTGTGGCTCAGCAGTAGAGCGCTTGCCTCAAATGTGCGGGACCCTCAACACATAAAAATAAATAAGTGAAATAAACGTACTGTGCCCAACTACAACTAAAAAATAAATATCTTTTAAAACAATCATATTTGACAAAAAAGAAAGGGCAGGGGCTGGGTTGTGGCTCCTGTTGACCACTTGCCTTGCATGTGTGAGGCACTGGGTTCAATTCTAAGCACTACATATAAATAAATTAATAAAATAATTATTAATTATTAATTAATAATTAAAATAAATAATTAACCTTTATGGTTCATCAACATCTAAAAAAAATAAAAGAAAAAAAAGAACAGGGCAACATTCAGACCCAGCTATGTGCACATATTTTTATAAGGTGGGATTGGCAGTTTCACTAATATTACCATGTGATTGTCAGAGAATAGCCTAACCTTTTTATTCTAGTTTCTTACCTATTTCCTTTGCACTGTACTAACTCCTTCAGGGTAAACAAAGGTCTAAAGCAAAAGCTCGGGTTGACTAGGATTCCTACTGTAGTAAAGAGAATATTCAGGGCTGGGGTTGTGGCTCAGTTGTAGAGTGCCTGCCTGGCATGTGTGAGGCACTGGGTTTGATCCTCAGCACCACATAAAATAAATAAAATAAATGTATTGTGTCCATCTACCCGCGCCCCCCCCCCCCAAAATTCAGAGAAATTATTTGCAACAAACCCTGAGGTTGTAGCTTATCTTCATCTCCAGGTAGGAGACTGATTTCCTCTTAGCTGCCAGCTTTTTCATGAAAGCCTGATTTCTTCCATGAAAATCTCTTTAGTATGTTACATTACAACTATGTTACATAGTTGTAATGTTATATATTTCTTTGAGACATATGATGAATTTATCTCTCCCTTACTTCACATGGGCAAGGACTTAAGTGGCTTACCATTACTCTAAGCCTAAAATGTTGTAAACTTTAAAATTTTGCACTCTAACATTGAGGTATATCCCCAGCCCAAAAAACTTCTCATAAGGACTATATGGCTTCTGGATCTGTGCTATTTGTTCAATCTCATCTCCAAGGAATTTTAAGACATAAAAATCTAATTGAATTTAAGAAATATTTATGAAGTCTACTTTGATCCATGTTCTCCTCTATGTGTCATTTCATTTCCTTGTAAACCTTGATACAAAACTATAAAAATCAGTAGTAGTCTTGTTGGCAACATCTCTGCTGATAACTTATAGCTTATTAATATTTTGAATTTCTAATTGAAGATCAATGAGCATTTACTTTCAAGAAAAAAAGGTTTCATTCTCCACTAATAGCATTATTTTTCTTTTTAAATTTATTTATTTATTTTAAATTTATTTTTTAGTTGTGGGTGAACACAATACCTTCATTATTTTAATTTTATATGGTGCTGAGGATCCAACCCAGTGCCTCACACACACTAGGTGAGCACTCTACCCCTAAGCCACAACCCCAGCTCTCTTTTTCTTTTTTTAGATGGAGTCTTGCTATGTGGCCCACGGTTGTAATCATCCCCCTCAACCTCCTAAGGACTATAGGAGTGTGCCGCTGAACCTGGTTGATGTATTTATCCATACTGGCCCAAATTTGGGAGGTTTTAAAAATTCTTTGTTGAGATAGTGTCTCTCTCTGTTTCCCACACTGGACTGAACTTAAGTGATCCTCCTGCCTCAACTTCCTGAGTAGCTGGGACTAAGAATGTAACACCACACCCAGTTTGTAATGAATTTTGAATTTAATTAAAAAAGATTTCACTAGGCCTTGGAAGTGGTTTCATAATTCCTCACTCATTCTTTTTCTCTTTGACAGGGCTTGTTATTCTGAAAAGATTCTAAGGAAGCTCCAACTTCTGATCTTGAGAGTACAATAGTCATAAGTGGGATGTGCCAGCCTGAGGGGTAGCCCTGGCATTCACTGGGGTCCTGGGGGACTTTGCCAATGCTCTAAAGTGAGTGACACTTAGTATCTTCAGTTTCACAGTAAATTCTTGGTATGGGTAGGAGCAAATCCAGCTGCAGAAAACTTGAAGCTGGCAAACCCCACCTTGCGGATATTCCAGTCATGTGACTGACTATGCTTGACTGACCAATAGAGAAAAATATCTGTGAAGCATTTGAGCTGAACTAGACAATTGTGTGTAAAATATACGCTAAAAACAAATTTTTGGGGCTGGGGTTGTGGCTCAGAGGTAGAGCGCTTGCCTAGCATGTACAAGGCCTTGGGTTCGATCCTCAGCAACATATAAAAATAAAGATATTGGGTCCAACTACCACTAAACAAAATTATTTATATAACCAAACATAATCATCTATTTTTAGTTGCCTGATTATGTTATGTTTTTAATTAAAAAGAAAGACAAAGTGGGCCTATCTTTGTAAACATTTATTCTCTTGAACTGAAAAAGGCTTGCATCAGCACACATTGTACAGCCTTGCAAATTACACAGAAATTGAAAAGAAGGTTCCTTGTTCATAAGTGCAATGAATCTTTATGTCCAGTTATCTGCTGCAAACAATGAAAAATTTTGAACCATTCAAGTTTCCAGCACTCATCAAATGTATTTCCTTAGGTGACAAAAAAAATCCACGAGGAGGGGAATGCAGATAAGTGGCATTTAGTTATTGGAGTGACACTTATAAAAGAAAGTGGAAATATTTTCCTGCCTAAGATGATTCTTATTCCCCTTCGAATCTAAGTGGTTTGCTTTAGAGGCATCAAGAACATAATTTACTTTACACTTAATATTCATACTATCTAAGTGAATAAGGAAGGGACCCTATAGAAGAATTCTGTATTTTATGGAAAATGTTTCTGTGTTTAGAGATTCAGGGGAAGAGAAATCTATTTGTGGGCTCTCTTTAGCACCCTCAGGCCCCCAAAGGGATAGTACATGGTTTTGGCTTGGTTCTTCCATTCCTGCAATCTTTTCCCCCCAAATTCTAAGTTGGGTCATACTGTGCTGGTTGTAAAAAGAAATACAGGTTGCAACTGGTTATAATCATTTTGAATAATAATTTGCTGTACAATAGAGCTTTGGATCTGATACAAGAATTCAGAAATATAAAACAAAATAACTATAAAAGTTAGGAGGCATTTGACAGCATTTCCTTAGAAAAGCTGCTAACTCTGTATCATTCCGGTGTGGATTCCTATAGTCAGTAGGGAAAATGTGTCTTTCTCCCCCTCCCATTTGCTGGAACACTGGCCTTTCTTCAAAAGCTAGAACACCACGACCACACATCCTAGGAGACTCTAAAACGTTAACAGAAGCTCCAAATACCAAGCCAATCAGATATGTGAGAGGGAAGGGGAATCATGGAGGTGAAAGGTCCAAAGGTGGCTCTGTTACTGAGAACTTGCCCTTTCCAAAATGTGAAAGTCATAATGCTTCTTGCTTGTTCTCAGCTTAAACTTGTTAACTGAATTAATTTGTTTCTTCAATGCATTCTGTGCAGCTGAAATGGAGGGAAATGTGGCTAAGACGGTGTATGTAGAGGCCAAGTCACTGGGTTTAGAGCGCTCAGGGTTGACAGTGCTGTCCCCGCTGCCACAACAAAGGGGGTGATGACGTGGCTGGGACTGAGGGTCCCGGAGCCATCGAATCTTGGCGCCAATTTTAAAGAGTTCTCCAAAAAGCTTCTCAGCTTCCATGCGAGTTATTCCATCGGGTAGCTCAGTAATTTCTAAGACCTTCCCAACAACTAGAATGGAAAAGGTAGAATTAATATATCCCTGTTACCAAAAAAGTTAGATAAAAAGTACTGCAGATCCAAAGACAACATAGGTAATGAAGAAAATTTTCTGAAATTATTCAAAATCACAGAAGTATATTTGACATGATATTCCTTAATTTATTTACTTATTTTTTGGTATAGGGGATTTAATATAGAGGCACTCTATCCCTGATCTACACTCCCAGACCTTTTTCATTTTTCAGTTTGAGACAGGGTCTTGCTAAGCTGTCCAGGCTGGCCTTGAACTCACGATCCTCCTTCCATAGCCTCCAAAGTCTCTGGGATTACAGGCATGCACCATAATTATGGCTATTATACCATTATGGCTATGGCCATCTTTTAAATCATTCCTATTCACCACTTAGGCCAAGGGTATGGAGCTAATAGTGCTAAGCTGCTGATCTCAAAGTCCTCACTGATAGTTTCACAAGTATATGTAACACTTTTCTAAATCAGGTAATCTCAGGCAAATCTTTTATTGAATTTCATGTTTCCATTGTAAATAAAGATAACCCTTGCCCTAACCAACCCAGGCTGTTGAGTAGAAGATTAAAGTATAAATGTGAAAGCACTACACCACAGAAAAGCCTAAATGGTTCATTCAGACAACCCCTTTCTCAACACAGAGGCTGCTGAACTCTACCTGCTTCTCTCTGTTGCCCCTTCATTGTTCCTAAACCCACCTGCACTTTACTATACATATTCTCCCATCTAAAATGAAGCAGAGTTAAAAGAACATATTCAAGAATCCTAACTTGGAGATTGCATAATTTCCTGGGACATTTTCTATGGGATTATAGGAAAAAGAAAGCCCATTTCTGTGGTGTGATATATTTTAAAACTGTCACCAATCTGTAGACACACATTCCCTTGCCCCTCAGGGACATACCTGCTTCTCCTGCTCCAAGGTCTGTGGATGCAGCTTTCTTAGCTTGTCTCCTTCCTCGGTTTCCATGTCTGCTGCCAGACTGACCCTGGAAGCCCACAAATAGTTGAGAAATAAGTTTAATAATGCTGAAAAATGTGTTTGTAGTGCTTAAAAACTTAGCACCTAAGTTTTAGGGTTTAGTAAACTTGGTTAGGGTTTAGTATTCCTGCAGAAATAAATCAATCCAAGGCCCTCTGGATCCTGCTCCGCAGCAATGGTATATGATTGCTCACTTGCTGACTCTTTCATAAGCAAAAGTGCCCCAACCCTTAGCCACCTGGCCCCATCTTTGGGTGGTACTAGTGAGCCACTGCTCATCAAGTACCACTGCCTTCTCTTGCTTTTGCTCTCAGAGCTAACAGGTATAAATCATTTGGCTGAGACATGCAGCTCTTCTTAGGCAGTACCAACAGGTGGGTTCAGTGCCCCGTATCTGACAAAGGAATATGGGATTCTGTGACAAAAAGGTTATAGAGCTGCCTTTCATACCTGTTGGTTTGGAATGTGCCCATGCAGAACAGTAGGAGGATTATATTGCAGAGGTTGGCCGAGTAATGGATACCTGGCATCTCCTGAAAGTCAAAAACATTTTTACAGTTTTCTCTCCTCAGTTATAATGCACTTCTCAGTTTTCTTTTCTCCCCCTCCCCACCAGAATTTTAGAAATTGTTCAAAAAATAAGATACAGAGGGGAAACATATTTGATAGAGTAAAGCAAGTATAGGTAATTCATGTATTTAAAAAAAATTCCTTTAAAGAGCTGGGGCAAACTTCTAAAAGGATTATGATTAATAACAGTAGTTATGCTGGGCGTGGTGGCACATGACTGTAATCTCAGCAGCTTGGGAGGCTGAGGCAAGAGGATTGTGGGTTCAAAGCCAGCTTCAGCAATAGCAAGGTGCTAAGCAACTCAGTGAGACCCTGTCTCTAAATAAAATACAAAATAGGGGTGGGGATGTGGCTCAGAGGAGATGCATAAAAAAAAAAAAAAACTATGAAGAAGTCATAATTGAGTGTTACAATAATGAAATTGAACAATAAGGCTCAAAATTTAAAACAGAATAGAGAGAAAGATGCTTAAAAATTCTGGTACCTCCTAAATAAAGATACCCAAGATTTAATCACATGTAGCGACATTCTTTTCAAATATGTTAAGTTGTGGTCAGCAATAAACAGAGACTCTTTCTTACAGGGTGGGTGAGGCAGTCCTCTGGGGTATTCATACTAGATCATGTATACCACCATATATGCAGAAATGCACTTACAGCCATATCAGACTATATGACACATACCATTTCATTTTTTTTTTAATGATAAGCTTTCTTTTTCTAGAATATTAAAGTAAAATTTTGTAGAAAATTCGGAAATAGGGGCTGGGGATGTGGCTCAAGTGATAGCGCGCTCGCCTGGCATGCGTGCGGCCCGGGTTCGATCCTCAGCACCACATACAAACAAAGATGTTGTGTCCGCCGAGAACTAATAAATAAATATAAAAAATTCTCTAGAAAATAAAAAAAAAAAAAAATTCGGAAATAGAGAATTACAAAGGAGAAAATAAAAGTGTGTGGCTCATTTTATATGCAAGTACATTTTATAATTCTTTAAAAAACTGAGCTAATTAACATGCAAAATGCACATTTTAATTATTAAATTAGGTAAATTCTAACAATTGTACAAGTCTGTGTAACTGCCTGGCATGGTGGCCCACACATGTAATCAGCAACTTGGGAGGCTGAACTAGGAGGAACACAATTTCAAGGTTGGTCTCAGCAACTAAGACCTTCAGAAATTCAGGGGGACCTTGTCTCAAAATAAAAAATAAAATAGGGTTAAGGGATATGGCTCAGTGTTAAAGCACCCTAGGTTAGATCGCCAGTACCAAAAAAATCTATGTAACCATGATTCCAAAAAGATAAAAGGACATTCCTATTTTCCAAAGAGTTTTCTCTAGTTCCTTTTTGGTAAATTCTCCTTATCCTTTCCTCCTTGGAATTCAACTCAGGGGCGCTATACCACTGGGCCTACATCCCCAGCCCATTTTAATTTTTATTTTGAGACAAGGTCTTGCTAAGTTGCTAAGCCTGGCCTCAAACTTGAGATTCTCCTCCCTTAGCTTCCAGAGTCACTGGGATTAGAGGTGTATGCCACTGTGCCTGGCTCATTCTTGTTTCAATATTTATTTCCCTAATGACGAACCACGTTGAGTACCTTTTCAAGGGCCTAACAAACATGCGTATACCTTTTTTGAAATGACCATGTTGCTTTTTAAAATCGCTTAATATATTGTGAGTAGTTCTTTCTATTTTAAATATTTATTTTTTAGTTATAGGTGGGCACAATATCTTTTTTATTACTTTATTTTTATGTGGTGCTGAAGATTGAACCCAGGGCCTCAAGCATGCTAGGTGAGTGCTTTACCACTGAGCCCCAGCCCCAGCCCAGTAGTTCTCCTTTAAATGATTCTTTAAACCATGAATTTTAGACAGTTGTACAGTATTTCTTTTTTTTTTAAATTTTAACATTTTTCATTTTTTTTTTAGTTTTCGGCGGACATAACATCTTTGTTTGTATGTGGTGCTGAGGATCGAACCCGGGCCGCACGCAGGCCAGGCGAGCGCGCTACCGCTTGAGCCACATCCCCAGCCCTGTACAGTATTTCTTGTACAGCTATATTATAACTTATTCCTCACTGTTGAAAATTTAGGTTGTTTTTTTTTTAATTTTTCTGCTATAGGAAAAATGCTTTTGTAAATAAATCATTGTGTGCATTAATCTTTTTTTTTTAAATATTTATTTTTTTTTAGTTGTAGTTGGACACAATACCTTTATTTATTTATTTATTTATTTATTTATTTATTTATAGAATATTTTAATATTTATTTTTTAGTTTTCGGCGGACACAACATCTTTGTTTGTACATGGTGCTGAGGATCGAACCCGGGCTGCATGCTTGCCAGGCGAGCGCGCTACCGCTTGAGCCACATCCCCAGCCCACCTTTATTTATTTTTATGTGGTGCTGAGGATCAAATCCAGGGCCTCTCATGTGCTAGGAGAGTGCTCTACCACTAAGCCACAATCTAGCCCTTGTGCATTAATTTTTAAGATAATTTCAGGAAATAAAATGAATGGTCTCTATGTTGGTTTATAATTATCTGCATGCAAGTCTGTTCCTCTAAGTAGACCTGAGGGAGAATGATGTTAAAGATTTTTTCCCTATTCATCACTGTATACCAGTGGAACAGTATGACTTCAACAAACATTTGTTGAAGCCAGGCACAGTGTGGCACGCCTGTAATTCCAGTGGCTTGGAAGGCTGAGACAGGAGGAGTTCAAAGCCAGCCTCAAAAGTTAAGCAACTCAGTGAGATGCAGTCTCTAAATAAAATACAAAATAGGGCTGGGATGTGACTCAGTGGTTGAGTGCCCCTGAGTTCAATCCCTGGTATTCAAAGGCAAACAAAAATGTTTGCTGAATACATTTTTGAATTAAAAAAAATTTTTTTGGGGGGTGGTGTTGGGGATTGAACCCAGAGGCCTGAGACCCTCCATTACTTATTTAATTTTTATTTTGAGATAGGGTCTCCCTAAGTTGCTGAGGCTAGCCTTGAGTTTACGACCCTCCTGAATCAAGTTGCTGGGATTATAGGAGTACACTATCATGCCTGGCTGTGAAAGTATTTAGCAGCAAAAACAAGGCTAGAAGAGTGTCTGGTAATAAACAGATTTGCCTGAGGGAAGGTGAAAATGCAGTTTTGTGGGAAACAGAAAAGTAACAGTATCAAGATAAATTACCAAATGATTGGGATTGGATGCCTAAAATTCTCTGAAGCTGTGATTAGTTTCTGATGCACTTACCCTGCCCAGGGACAAAAGGTCTAGAAAACTGGGGCATGATGGAAAGTGGTGGTCCAGAGGGACGTATAGTTTTCAGGGTGGACAGCTGAGCTGGTGCTGGCGACTGAGCTGGTGAAATAATGGGACTGCTGAGTTGAGGGCTGTGCTGTAATTACAGTACATAGAGAAAACAGGTCAGCATTACTGGGGCATGCTTTTTGCAAATTTCCTTTTGGACAAAATTTCTTCTTCCTCTTGAGTATAAATATGTACTTGTTTAAAAAAACTCAAACATACCTTCCGACTCCCAAAGATCAACATGAGTAACAGACCATTTCTATACATATGCATTCATATATCCATTTTTTACTAAAATGGGAACAGATTAAATTTTATTTTTGAAATTTGCTTTCATACATTGGCAATAATATTGTTGATATTTTTGCAAGCAAGAATATATATACTTATCCCAATCTTTCTTTCCTCCATTAAAAAGTTTAACCTCTCATAAAGAATTCCCAGATTTCCTAAATGATGCTAAAAATTTATTGCATTTGTTTTCTTTCTCCCTGTAAAAATATTCATGAGTCACTTAACAATGGGGATTATCCTGAAAAATGTGTTATCTGGTGATTGTACTATTGTATGAACATCCTAAGAGTTTGCTAAGATAGCTAAAATGTCAGTAGATGATAGAAATTTTTCAGTTCCATAGTAATTTTTTTTTTTTTTTGCTATGCTGGGGATTGAACCTAGGGCCTTGTGTATGCTAGGCAAATGCTCTGCCACTGAGCTACATTCGTAACTCAAAACTTTTTAATGTATTTATTGTTTTGGCGGTGTAGGATGAAGCCCAGGGACTCAAATATGCTAGGCAAGTATTTTATGCCAAATCCTTTTCCATTATAATATAATATGACTAATGTCATATATGCAGCATGTTGTTGACTAAAACATTGTTATGTGGCACATGACTCTGTGTGTGCATGTAGCATATGATATATATGTGTATATATACCCACACCCCCCCACATACATATACATATATATATTTCTGAGAATAATTCAAGTTGGATACTCTCTCTTTTGCTGAAATAATTAGTGTCTATTTCCTAAAAATAAGGACATTTTCTTATATAATCACAGTAGAATCAACAAAACCAGGAAATTAACAGTATCTTTTTTATGTTCCAAACCTTGAAGCCTAATCCTGTATCCTCAAGACCCATTTTATACTTCCTCTGCACAAATCTTGGCAACCATTATTTTTCTGAGGAGCTCTGGTTCTTTTAGTAGACAATGGTGTTTTGTTTTTTTAAATTTTGTTTCTTAGTTGTTGATTTCATTTTTTAAAAGAATATTTTTAGTTGTAGATGGACACAACACCTTTATTTATTTAGTTTTATGTAGTGCTGAGGATCAAACCCAGAGCCTCTTGTATGTGGCTAGGCAAGTGCTCCACCACTGAGCTACAACCCCAGCCTGATAATGGCATTTTAAAACTACCATCTGGGTAGTAGATATAATCTTATTCTTTTCAGTAAATACACTTAAGGGTATTTTTCTACAAGGCCTGGCTCTGGTTCAAATTTTTTGATAAAAGTATTTCAGTGGTGATGATGTTATGTATTTCCTCTTATACAACATCAAAAGGCAAATAATGTTTGGCTGATACACTTTTAGTAATGCTGTAAATGATCAGTGAGTATAATTGATCAGTAGGTTCAATGTTGTTTGCCTAATTCATCTACTTTAAAGTCTTTCATGAACTTTCTACCTAAAAATGATTTTAATATTGGCTAATGATTTTTTCCTGATTCATTATTTTTTATTTGTTCTTATTAGTTATATATGATAGCAGAATGTATTTGAGTCACTATATACAAATGGAGCACAACTTTTCATTTCTCTGCTTGTACATGATATAGAGTCACACCACAGGTGTAGTCATTCATACATGTATCTAGGATAATGATATTCGCCTCATTCCACCAGCTTTCCTACCTGATCCATTATTTTGATAGGGTTCTAAAATGTCAATTTTTCTGATTCTGCCATTGTTTTTGTACTTATTAACTAGATTCTTCTGTGAAGAATGTTTCTTCATTGACTATCAGGTTACACTAAAATATAGCTCAAGGGGGAATGGTAGGGTAAGTGCTCAATTTTTTTTTCTTTAGAAAACTTTAGATCTAATTTATTTGTTATTTTTTTTCCTGAGCTGGGTGGGCTTCATGCATACTAGGTAAATTCTCTACTACTGAGCTACACCCCCAGGTCCTTCTGATTTTTTAAACTTTATCTAGAAATTGGCAAATACTATTTGAATACTGAAATAAATGTCTGGATGTAGAAAATGTTCAAGATTCTCTGTCTAAAAGAATTCCAGATTTAGTGTCAAGGCACAAGTTGATCTTACATGATAAAAAAAAGCAAAGTTTCAAAGTGATAATGAACAAAAGCATCTTACCTGAACAACACTGTCTACATTGCTAAATTCCACACACTTCTGCCCTCTCTGGTGGTCACAGTAATATTTATTTTGTTTCCACTGGGGAGGAGAGTGGGCACGAGATTGGGGATTGTTTGGTACGCTGAGCTGCATCATCACCATTCCTCCACCAGGTGGTGGTGGTGGCATGGCTGAAAATCAAAATTAGGATACTACAATCAGTATATTAGCTGGTATCTCTGATCATTAGGATGACAGCAATGATTTCACATTTCTGAAAATAATTTTACTATTAGATATGCAAGCCAAATTAAAGGCTTGTAGCTATGCTACAAGCATTATGTGTTTCAAAAGACATTAAAATGAACACTCTAGGGCTACACAACTCACTTAACCTAAAAAAAGGCCTATATTACTTAGGAGAGCCTAATTACCCCAACAGGATCTTATGTACAGTACTACAACATACATGATCTACAAAAGTCGCTAATTTTTCAAATAAATTAAAAAATAGGCATTCTAAATGAAAAACTTTGCAAAAATTTAATACTCGTAAGAAACATGGACAATAAAGCATCATCTGTATAGAGAATGAATTAGCAGAAAAAGTTTGGGACATGAGAGTCAGAGAGCACAATTTTAGTACTCTGAAAAATCCTTGGACTTCAAGAAAATTATTTCATCTCTTTTCTCACCTGAGAAAGGAGGCTAGGAAGGCTTCCCTGGATGACTTCATAGAGTTGTGAGGATAATGTGTGTGTTAAAACACTTTGCTAACTGTTCATTAGAGATGATTGAATTATTATATCTGTATCTCCCTATCTTTTTTTAAAGATTTTTTTTTAGTTGTTGATAGACCTTTATTTTATTTATTTATATGTGTTGCTGAGAATTGAACCCAATGCCTCACACATAAAAAGCAAGTGCACTACCGCTGAGCAGAGCCCCAGCCCTGTATCTCCCTATCTTGATTTATGTCTCTAGTGGACAGGTACTGCAGCACAACTGGTATCAAGCAAGTACTTTGCCTGATGCTGACCATAGATTTGTGATTTAGAATTTCATGTCCTGGGGCTGGGGATGTGGCTCAAGCAGTAGCGCGCTCACCTGGCATGTGTGCGGCCCGGGTTTGATCCTCAGCACCACATACAAACAAAGATGTTGTGTCCGCTGAGAACTAAGAAATAAATATTAAAAAAATTTTTTTTTCTCTCTCTTTAAAAAAAAAAGAATTTCACGTCCTGACACCAGAACATTAGTTTGTACTGTTGTGACCATAAAGATGATTTCCAGTTCCCTAGATATAGAACTAACTTGACTGTGTAAACAACTAGGGGAAAGGTTGCCTCCTTCGAGACTCTCAAGGTTTTCCTCGGTCAAAGTTGTTTATGCCAGACATAGCCACTATTAGTCATTTACTGATGATCAATATTTATTGCTTATCTGTTTTTCAGAAGCTTATATTTGTCAATAAATCATTACATAAAATCCAATATAAAGATCTGTTTAAGTTTCCCTAGAAGCAAGAAAAAATTTTTTCAAAGACTGGGAAAAGCCCTTGTAAAAAGGTGTTTTTTTTTTTTTTTTTTTTGAGTCAAACTTTAAGGATGATTCTCAGTTAAAAAAAAAAATTGCTGTGAAAGATTCAGGAATAAATTATATTGTACTTTTGTGTGTGTGGTGCTAAGTATTCAACCCAGAGTTTTAAGCATGCCAGGCAAATGCTCTACCATTGAGCTATATCCCCAACTCTCAAACTTTAAGGATAAGAAAGACTTAGGCAAGCAGAGAAATATGATGAATGGGCAACAGGGCAGAATGACCAACAGGTGCAAAAGTACGTTTAGCAAGAAAATAAAGTTTTGTATGACTTGAATGTGTACTTATAAGTAGGAGGCTTGTTTGAGAGGGAGTTTACCATGGGAATCTACTCAGGTTTTTTGTTCAGAGGATGGCATGAAGAGATTTCTGTTTCAAGACAATAATTTTTTAAATTCCTGGTATGTGTTTTGGGGAGGAGGAAAACTTGGGAGTGAGGAAAATATAAAGTAAGTAAAACACTTAAGAGATTACTGCAAATAAGATATTGGGATGGGGAGAACAAAACAGATCACTTAGCAGTAGTGGGGAAGGAGAGAAGGTATCAGGTTTGAGGAAATAATGACTTAATGGGCTGGGGATATAGTTCAGTGGTAAAGCATTTGTCTAGTATGTGCAAAGACCTGAGTACCATGTCAATATAGCAAAAAAGAAAAGGACAGAAGACAGTAGAAAAAAATTATTTATGATTCTGAAATTTCTGTTTGGTCACTATTTGGAGGGTGAGGTAAAGTATGTAAAAAGAGGAAAATACTGAGTCTAATGTGTCTTTGACATACCTGGGTAGGATGTTCAGTAGGCAGCTGGCTACATGATCTTAGCAGAAATAAGATTTGTGAATTGTCAGCAAAAAGCAGACACCTTTAGGTCTCAGGGCTGGTTAGATTATCTAAGGAGAGCTTGGAAAGTAATGAGAAGAGGGCCTAGGAAAGGACCCTGGAGAATGTCAATCAAGATAGCAGAGTGATAGCAGGGGTCATAAAGGAAGGCGTGGAATGCATGCCTTAAGTTTGATTCAGCATGGCACTCAAACATCCAGACTATATCCAAGCACAAGTTGAGAACATTTTTGTAGAAATACCAAAGGACATTAATTGAACTATTTCTCAAATAGACAAACTATTACCTGCTTTTTTTCAGTAATCTATTCATACCTGCACACTGGTGGCCTTGAAGCTGCTGGGAACTGCATGGTGAAGTAGTTTGAGGAAACTGTACTTGTTCTGATCCTGGATGTTGTAAGTAGCCTACTGAAGAGCTAGGGATGGGGGGAGAACCAAACACAAAAACAAAACACAATGACAAGATGATGACTGAAGAGTCTTTGAATAAACAATCCAGCTAAAAATATTTTCAAATTGGTAGGTAATAAGTCAAACCCAATTTTAATCTTTTCTCTGTAAATTATAATTACTTTTTTGAATAAATATTACTGTATGCTTATGGTACTGATTTAAAAATATCCAACTCTTTTAGCTTTATAAAAATTATTCTAAATGTCTTTTGTATTGTTCAAATAATTATTTTAAAAATAGTAAACTTTAATAAACTTTAAAAAATAATGTATTTGGATCTCACTGAGCTACTTAAAAGAGAATATGCAATTTGACACTATTCAGACTCAAAAAGTTTTTTTATTTCTTGGAAAATGAACCAAGAATAAAGGAGGCAACAGAACATGTTCTAATGTATTCTAACATAAATACTAAAAACAATAAAATGCAATTAGTATAAAACCATTAAATTTGGCTATATTTTTGAACAGCCAGTCTTTGAGACTCAAATAAATAAGGTTTGTCATAATATGTCTCTATTCAGTTTCCTCTTTTCAGCAAATTATTTCAGGATAGTAATTTAAAGTTATAGAATAGTATATAATTTGCAAATTATCAGGAAACTTAATTTATATCTAAATCCCCATTAGCTGTATCTTTTTTTCAGTCTTCTCTTTTTACTAAGGGAATTTTTATTTAATAAAGCAGCATATCTTTTCTTTTGCAGTACTAGCGATTGAATCCTGGTACATTTTATCATTGAGTCATATTCCCAGTCCTTTTTATTTTTTTGAGACTAGGTTTTACTAAGTTGCTGGGATTAGAGATGGGTGCCACCATGCCTGCAAAAACATTATTTCTTAACCAACTGAAATATTTTTTGTACTTGTATCTCATGTAATTGAATTAAAAATTCTATTTTAGATCCCTCTATGAATGAAATACACAGAATATAGGGAGACATTTCAAATGACACCATGATGATGCAACCAGTCAGATTGAGGTTATGGAAACTCTAAGACAAATGTTTAAGAACACAAGCAATACTTAAGGGATATGTTTGATTTAAATAAGATATTAACTGCAAAATGTTTTAGGATGTGTCATAGTATATTTAGGGATACCTATACTGAAATACTTATGAATGAAATAATAGGATACTTAGAATTTATTTCACAATAATATGGGAGGGAGAAGTAAAGATTTAAATAAAAATAGATTAGTCATTAGTTGATAACTGTTGAAACTGTTAGCAGCTGGGGGTGGGGTGGGGGGGTGAGGGAGAAGGTCAGTACACTTTCATACTTTTTTGTTTATTTATTTAGGTGGTGCTGGGGATTGAACCAGGACCTCACACATACACCTCACACATACTAGCCAAGTGCTCTACCACTCAGCTATATCTCTGTTGACTTTCTAACTCCTGTTCATATTTATATATGTTTAAAAATGTCCAGAGGTTGAGGGGTATAGCTTAGTGGTAAATCATATGCTTAACATTTCTGAGGCCCTATGTTCAATCCCTAGCACCATACATAAAATACAGTCCATAATAAAAGATTAACAAAGAATTGTGTAATTCAGGCCAGATGGACAATTCCCCAATTAATATGAATTAAAAAAATTTGCTTGGAGCTGGGGTTGTGGCTCAGCAGTAGAGCGTTCACCTAGCACATGTGCGGCCCTAGGTTCAATCCTCAGCACCATATAAAAATAAAAAAATAAAGGTATTGTGTCCAACTACAACTAAAAAATAAGATTTTTAAAAAAATTTTGCTTCTCTCTCTCTTTTTTGTTAAAGTGAGAATCGCTCAGTTCAGTTCAATAAAAGGGAAAAAGAAAGGAATGTAAAGGGAGAATTTTATACAAAGTGATTTGGGTACTGAATATGAAAACAGTATTTTCTGAATTTGGTAATATTATGATTGGAATATATGAGTATTAGCTACCAATGGAAATAATACAGCTTGAGAATCTGAGAATGTGCTCATACTGAGGAAAACAGATAGTTCTCACTGGGTAAAAGGTGTTTTTTATTTTCCAAACCATGTAAACAGCTCTCTTGGGCCAGTGCAGAGCCCCTTACTCTGATTTTGTTCACTAGGCACATGCTAATATGGCTTACTCAAGTTTGAGACATATGGGGTGACAGGAAACCACCCAGAAAAGGGAAGAGAATATTCAGGTCACAGAGGTGAACAATATAATCCATATTACTAAATTATAGACTACTATTTCAGTTTAGCGCTTCAGTAGGTTTTCATTTTAGTTAGTGTAAAACATTTTTTTCTGTGTGTGTGTGTGCAAAATTATCCTTAAGTAAATGAGTACAAATCAGGTTTCAGAATTATAAAATTGAGTTCCAGGTCCCTACTAATCTCCCCCAAGAACAATTCAAAGCAAACAGAGTAGGCAATGAGCCATAGTTTTAAATCACTTAAATATTCTAGAAAAGAAAATAGCATAGGGCTGGGGATGTGGATCAAGCGATAGCGCGCTCGCCTGGCATGCGTGCGGCCCGGGTTCGATCCTCAGCACCACCTACAAACAAAGATGTTGTGTCCACCGAAAACTAAAAAATAAATAAATAATAATAATAATAATAAAAAGAAAATAGCATAGAAATGGGCCTTTAAAAAATTCCATGCTCTCTTTTTTTGTGGCTCATTGCCTTGCATGGATGGAACACTGGGTTTGATCCTCAGCACCATATAAACGAAAAAAATAAAGTTATGGTGTCCACATACAATTAAAAAAAGAGTGCTCAGCATGCATGAGGCTCTGGGTTCAATTTCCAGCAATCCTCCCTTAAATAAAAAGGAGCTTTGAACTTTTTCAGTATTTAAACAAGTACTTGCATGAGACCCAAAAGAGTCCATGTTACACATTTTATGGAAATATGTCTTTGGCTTGAGAAACTGGAGGGCAGGTATCATCAAACAAAATCAACCATAATGATGTCTCTGGTGCTCCTGGAGGATGAGTGATTTTGAGAAGGGCCATATTCTGACAACCCACTAGGACGAACCAGCCTTCATTGGCAGCTGCATTAGTGGCCCTGTTGGATATCACTTTAGTGGCTCACTGAAGTGGTAGAAGATATCTGCCAAACAATAATTTTAGTTTTAGTACAGTTGATATCCTATGTTGCTCTTTTGGGCAACAGTTTAGTCTCTTCTTAACTCTGTTCCTAGACTGACATCATAAAACTGCATTGACATAAAGAACCATGCTCACCTGTCTATGTAACACAGCTAAAGAACACTTGTCTTATTCCTCTGATTGCTTCATCTCATTTCAGAAATAACAATTTTAAAAAAGAAGCCAGAATAATATCATTTCATACTTTCTTTTTTAAAAAAATATTTATTTGTTTTTTTTAGTTCTCAGTGGACACCACATCTTTGTTTGTATGTGGTGCTGAGGATCAAACCCGGGCCGCATGCATGCCAGGCGAGCCCACTACCGCTTGAGCCACATCCCCAGCCCCATACTTTCTTAATATAAATTTCACCTATTGTAGAATAAGTGATATGACAATATGAGGAGTTCTGCTGACTTGTACCCCAGTGAAACCATGAAACTGGCAAACAAACAAACAAGATAGTCTTCCTTTCTTTTTCCTTAGTCTGTCTTTCTTTCTTTTTTTCTTTTTGGTAGGATTGGGGATCGAACCTAGGTGTGCTCTACAACAATTTCCACATTCCTGTCCTTTTTTATTTTGCTAAGGCTGGCCTGTCCTTGAACTTATGATCCTTCTGCCTTAGCCTCTGGAGTTGCTGGGATTACAGGTGTGCACTATCTTCCCTGGCTTTCAACACAATATGGTTTTATGCATAAAGGTTCTATACATTTGTGAAGCTATTTTTAAGCATTTGCCTTTTAAAACATTTTCTGATTAAACTTTGACATTTCTTTTTCAATATGCTACTCTGAACAGGTTTTAAAATCATTTGGTGTGAGTCTACCTTTAACTCTCAGTTAGATGGCATGTTACTGGTACAAATATTCTTATTTTAATGATCTGTTAGTTTTACAGCTTTCTCTTCACTTTAAACTAATCTCTGCTTAATTTATCTGAAAAAAGCCCAAGATTATTTTATAGCTTTACTGAGGTAAATAAATTGATGGAAAATAAACTGCAAATAAAGTGTGCAATCTGATAAACCACCAACCCTGAAAATTTTGTTCATTGGTAATCCCACTGTCCCTTTTTCCCCCATTGACTCTTCCCAGCCCCCTGGCACCAGACAATCACTGATCTGTTTGCTTTCACCAGTGATTAAAATGCATTTTCTATCCTTTTTGAATAAATGGAAAAAATTGGTATCCATATTATCTTTTTAAAAAATCTGTCTTTTTTTTTTTTCCACTTAAAATTGTGGGACTCATTCATCCATTTTGTTCTTATCAGTAGATAATTCTTAGTTTTTTGGTATAGGGGATTAAACTCAGGGGCACTCGACTACTGGGACACATTCCCAGCCCTATTTTGTATTTTATTTAGAGAGAAGGGTCTCACTGAGTTGCTTAGCACCTCGTTTTTGCTGAGGTTGGCTTTGTACTCCTGCCTTAGCTTCCGGAGCTACTGGGATTAAAGGCATGGGACACTATGCCCAGCTTAATTCTTACTATAAAGAATATTCTTTGATAAATGTAACAAATATAATTTGTTTATCCATTCACCTGTTGTTGGACGTTTGGGTTGTTTCCAGTATCCATTTGTCTTGTTAAATACCTAAAAGTGGAATAGTTGGATCAGGTGGCAGGTATATATTTAACTTTTTTTTTTTTTTTTTTTTTATATTTAACTTTTTAAACTGTTTTCCAAAGTATTATTAAGTTTTGAGAATTCTTTTTTTTAAATTATTTTTTAGTTATGAATGGACACAATGCCTTTATTTTATGTATTTATTCTCCACAGAAGTCCTTTATCAGATACTTTGATTATTTTAGTTATAGTTGGGCACAATATTTTATTTTATTGTTTATTTTTATGTTACTGAGAATCGAACCCAGCGCCTCACACGTGCTAGGCGAGCGCTCTACCATTGAGCCACAACCTCAGCCCCAGATACTTTGATTTTTAAATCAGTGTATCACTCGCCTTTTCATTTTTGTTCTTCTTTATATAGCTAATTTCTATCTGGAATTGTCTTCCTCTTAAAAACTTCCTTTAATATTTCTTGCAGTACAAGTTGGCTGGTGATTAGTTCTTTCAGTTTTTGTGTACTTGAAAGTATTTTACCTTTGTTTCTGAAAAACATTTATACTAGTTCAGAATGCTAGTTTTTTTTTTTTTCTTTTTTTCACTATTTCAAATGAAGGTACTGCTCCATTGTCTTCTGGCTTAGATTGCTTGTATTGTTTCTAACTAGAAGTCTGCTGACATTATTATCTTTGTTCTTCCATATGTAATATGTTCCCTCAATACCTGCAGCCGCCCACCATGGCTTTTAAAGTTTTTTCTTTTTTTTACACTGGGGATTGAACCCAGAGGCACTGTACCACTGAGCCCTCTCATTCTTGGTGCTTTCCGAATGGGTGCCAGGCTTTGGGAATTTAACCTTGTTGGATGTTGGACACTCTTATATTTTATAACAATATTTTAGTTTTGTTCTGGACTACAGTTAAATTATATGAAAAAGATTTAATTCTTTCAGGTTTTTCTTTTATGCTTTTAAGGCACGACCAGGGCAGTTTTTAATCTAGGACTAATTTCCCACCGCCACCTTTTAAGTATCCTTCTTGTGTTGTGTGTTATGAGGTTTTTGACCCTGACTGATAGGAATACAAACTACTCCTGCCCTGGTGATCCTTTTGAGTGCTTCTTTTCTTGGCACCGGGTAGGTTTTGTGCACTTATGTGTGTCAGTACTCAACTAAGTCTGAAAAGGGTCCCTCTGTGAGTCTCCAAATATCTCTCTGTAGCTCTCTTCTATTCCTCTGCTCTGTAAACTCCAGCCATTTGGCTTCCTTGAAGTCCCAACTTCATCCCCTAATTTAGAAAGACTGTCTGCTTGGGTTCCCCTTCTTTGAGCTGTAACTGAGAAATTACTGTATAGGTAGTGAGCAGGGACCAAACATAAGACAATTCTTTTGTTTCTTCTTTTTCTGTTTGTGTCCTTCACTGCCTAATAGTAAATGCCTGAAAACCACTGTTTTATATACTATTTTGGCATTTTAGTTAGGTAGAAGGATAAATCCAGTTCCTATTACTCAACTTTGTCTCAAAACAGAGAACAGGAGGATGTAGGTATCCTTCAACATATTTCATGATATCACTGACTCCAAATAAGAAAGAGAAACCAGTCACCTACCATGCCCCAGAAATTATTCACAAAATAAAACATTCTCAGGAAATGCCAGAGAGAAACTTCCGACATAGACCCCTTCTACTTCCTAAAGTAGGCTGAATTATCTCAGGGGACCGCTTGTTATTTAGGTTACCTGTGGCCTGAAGAAATATCTAATGAAGGGCAAGTTTGTGAACAGTCATTCACAAACAGTCATTCAAACTCATGGGCAGTAAAGGAAAGTCACTGTGGATTAAAAAAAAAAAATTAGAAAAGCTTAAAATTTACTTGAGTGATAGAAGCTATAAAATTCTAAATTGAAGAATTCAACAGTAGAAAATGATGATTTAAAGAGTTCTTTTTTCCTGTTTTTTTAAAAAATGCTTTTCATTATCCCATTTTCAAAATAGTCCTCCCCCTGCTGCGTTCCTATTCAGAGGGTACTTTACCACTCAGCTGCATTCCCAGTCTTTTTAGTACTTATTTTGAGACAGGGTTTTGTTAAGTTGCTCAGGCTGGCCTTCAACTTGTGAACCTCCTGTCTCAGCCTCCCAAATTGCTAAGATTATATGCATGTCTGGCAGTAATTATAATCTTTTACCCATAGACTTGAGGAGCTGTCTGATTTGTTATTTTCTTCTTAAGAATCCTTTACTTTCTACATACTATCTCAAAAATTACAAATGACATCGTGGTCATATTCATTTTTTTCCCCTTAATGATCTTCCCCCCAACAACATCCGACTGTCAATCTTTGAAATCTCTTTCTATGTTGGTTTTTATATATCCCTTTACTGGTGACCATATCCCTCTGATCTGTTTTTTTTTTTTTTAAATTTTTTTATATTTATTTTTTAGTATTCGGCGGACACAACATTTCTGTTTGTATGTGGTGCTGAGGATCGAACCCGGGCCGCACGCATGGCAGGCAAGCGCGCTACCGCTAGAGCCACATCCCCAGCCCTCTGATCTGTTTTTGTTGGCTGTCCATCATCTAGTATAGGAGTGGGCAAACTGGCATGTGGGTGACATCTGACCGACTGCCTTCTTCTGTATGGCCTAAAAGCTAAGAATGGTTTAACAGATGAACATTTGATGATAGGGAATGCTGGCTTTGAACAACAATTAAGAAATATTATCTGCCACTGAATCCATTCTTCTCATTAGCAATAAATCTTTTTTGCTAAATTGCCACTAAATTTTGAATTTTGTCAATACACATTATTGGAAAAATTGCTTTTTTTCCCTCATCATATAAATATCTAAATAGTAACCAAAATTTTGTGTCATACTCTGGAAAGCCTACAATACTTCCTAGCTAGTCTGTTATAGAAAGTTTGCTAAGTCTAGCTTTAATATGTATAGAAGTAAATGTATCCAAATTAGAATTATATTCACTTTTAATCCCAACATTCTACTGTTTCTAGTGGGACATATTCCATCAAGAAATCTCAAATCATTCTTTCCTCTTTTTTTTTTTGGTGAGGGGAGGGGGGTTCCAGAGATTGAACTCAGGGTTACTTGGCCACTGAGCAAGATCCCCAGCCCTATTTTGTATTTTATTTAGAGACAGAGTCTCACTGAGCTGCTTAGGGCATCATAGTTGCTGAGGCTGGCTTTGAATTCTCGATCCTCTTGTCTCAGCCTTCCGAGTTGCTGGGATTAGAGCGTGTGCCACAGTACCGGGCTCTTTTTACTCTTCTTGTATTAGTATCACCAAATATTTGTTTTTCTTTCAAATTGCATCTTAGACTGACTCCACTCCTACTGCCACCACTACAGCTGAGGCTGCATATGTTATGATGTCTTTCTATTTGGGGTTTCTCCCATTTCAAAACCAAATCAAAATCCATTATGCACTAATTCTGTTTTTAAAGACAGACTTTATCATATATATCTGTGCTTCAGAAACCACAATTCCTTGTTATTTTACTAAAGAAAAAATTCCTTACCTTAACCTTTGAGACTCTTACTCAGGCTAATTTCTCTCTATTTCAATCTAAAAGGTAATTCAGATACTCCATAGATAGATGTTTAAGCATAATTTTCAATGAAAAAAGCAAGTTCCAGAATAAAACATTCATGAAAAGATTCCACATATGTAAAAAAACTCAGTGACACAAGTAAAATACCACTAATCTTCCCACCTCAAAAAGAAAACAAGTGAGCTGGGGTTATAACTCAGTTGGTAGAGTGTTTGCCTCGCATGCACAAGGCCCTGGGTTCAATCCCTGGCATCACAAAAAAACAAAAACAAAAAACAAAACAAACAAAAAAGGCAACCTACCAACACTCTCTCCTCAAATCACATTACTTCACATATCTTATTGAAAAGCAATAGATACGTTAGAAAGATACACACCAAACTGAGCAGTTCTTATGTTGATGAACAGTTGTTTCTTTCCAGTAAGGGAAATGGATTAATAAGACAGAATTTTTATATTTTAACCCATGTATTTTCATAGTTTAATATCATATATATGTGTACACTGAAAACTGAGTGAAGTACACTAAACCTATCAGTGATTATCTCTGGGTACTGAGGTTATAGTTGATTTGCTTTTTCCTATAATCAGAATGACACAAAAAGGCAAATAAAGAAAACTATTTTAATTAAGAAACAAAATACAGAGGTGCAGGAGAAATACTTTGGATATTTTCAACAATAGAAACTCATTTGAAAGGCTGAGGAAGTACCACAAATACTTTAAACTTTATTTATGCATAAAATTGAACAGCTTTTTGCATGAAAAGGCACTTATCCTTCCTCTTCTTTAAAGGCAACTACTTAAATAGTATAATTTAAATCCAAAATACTACTGTTCTCTCATTTTTGGTGAGTTCATAAAAATGAAGTAGATATAGTACTGTCTTCTTCCCCTCCTTCTCTACATTGTTTTTTGTTAGTAAAACTTTACTAATGAATTCTGCTAAAAATACATCTATTACATCTATTACAAATTACATTAAAGAGGAAGTGAATGTTTTGAAAAGAAAATGTTTTAGCAAAGTGACTTTTCTTTTTATTTTATTCATTCAATAATTATGTATTTCTTCATCTATTCTATAAGTGCTACAAAATTATATGTAGGTTATCAAGACAGGTACAATGTAGTATATACTGGTTTGTTTATCCAAAAAAAAAAAAATTTTTGTGGGGGCTAGAGAAGTAGCTTAGTGGTAGAGTGCTTGTCTGGTATATACAAGGCTCTGGGTTCAATCCCTAGTACCATAATGAGTGGTTAAAAAAATTATTGTGATAAGAACAGTTAACATGACACACACACACACTATTTTTTTTTTTTCCTTTTGCAGTGCTGGGAAATCAGTCCAGGGCCTTGTTCGTACTAACTATGCACTCCACACTGAGCTATATTATCTCCAGCCCTAATGTTTTATTTATTTATTTATTTTTTTTGGGGTGGGGAGGTTATGGTGCCAGGGATTGAGCTCAGGAGTACTCAACCACTGGGCCACATTTAGAGACAGGGTCTCACTGAGTTGCTTAGCGCCTTGCTTTTGCTGAGGCTGGCTTTAAAACTCACGATCCTCCTGCCTTAGGTTCCTGAGCCCCTGGGATTACAAGTGTAGAAAATAGTATCAGTATTCTAGGTACCATTTTTTAATTTTTATTTTTTTAGTTGTATATAGATATAATACCTTTATTTTGTTAATTTTTAAAGATTTTTTAATGTTTATTTTTTAGTTTTAGGTGGACATAATATCTTTATTTTTATGTGGTGCTGAGGATTGAACCTAGGTCCTCATGCATGCTAGGCAGAACTCTACCACTTGAGCCACAACTGCAGCCCCTATTTTGCTTATTTTTATGTGGTGCTGGGATCAACACAGTGACTCAAGCATGTTCGGCAAGCGCTCTACCACGAGCCACTGTACCCTCTAGGTACAATGTTGTACAGTACATCTCTAGAATTTATTTATCTTATATAACTGAAATTTTATTCCTTACTACATTTTATTTCTCTAGGCTAGTTGTTAGAAACTTCCTTTTTTAAACAACAACAGAGGTGAAATTCACCAGAAGATATGGTTCATTCAGTTTGACAGATTTTATTGTTAATAATTATTTCAAAGGAGAGCTGAAGCAAACAAAATACAAAACTGGAAGCTTAGAAATAAAATGAATTCAAGAGAGGTATCAGAAGTAGGACAAAGGAAGCACTAGGGGAATATTAGGAATATAAAAATGAGGAAAAACACATTGGAGAGAAAAATGGGAAAAGTTTTAAAAGCAGGATTTCTTTTTCATAAAGATTCTATAAAGTGTTTTCTTTAACAGAGTTCTAAGAAATAAAGGTTAGTCTATTTTCAAGTTATTCTCTATATGTTAGGCTAGCGCTTTGAGATTAGAGATCAAAGACAAATATATATTATTCGTTTGAGTTTCAAGATAAAAATGGGAAAATAAAAGGTAAAATTGGGGAAAGGACACTAAAACTGACAGCATTTTGAAGATATCTTATTTGCCCCCCACCTTTTTTTGTGGTACTAAGGATTGAACCCAGGGCCTTGTGCATGTGAGGCGAGCACTCTGCCAAATGAACTATAGCCCCAGTCCCTTGTTTGTCAGTTTTGAGGTCTCAGCAGGTATCAAAATAAATTTCACTTTATACTAAAGACTGAGACCAAAAAAAAAAAATAAAAAAATAAAAAAATAAATAAAAAAATCCCGTAATGAGTTGTTGTAAAACAAACGACCCTAACTAGTACATTGCTTGCTGAAAGTGACTGGTTGTGTGACTTTTATGAGGCTGTGCTCAGTGCTCCTATTGACATGTAAAAACACAATCCAATCTAAATACAAAGATTCCTCTGTGATAACTGAAAGCAAAAATAATAATTTAAATTATACCTTTTCTGCACAAAGAACCTTTCTGTAAGAAAACAAGGTTGCTAAGCAACCCAAGCTAAGTAAAAAACATTTTTCAAAACAAAGACTTGATTGGTGTTCTTATAGGAATCTTACTTTTTGTACCCTAATAATAGAGCAATAGTTATTTCAGTCCATTTAGTATCCAGAACATAAAACTGTTTGGATGAGACCTTATAGCTTTGACCCTAAGATATACTTTTAATCTAACAGAGACAGATTATATTGGTTGGAATGTAGTCATTTATACAGTATTGTTAGGACACTGGGTTTTAGATGAATATCTAATAATGACAGAGACATTATGTCTTTACTACAAATGCATAAATATCACCGAGTGTTAGCTACTTGTGGACAGCTGAATTACAGATGAAAATAAGACTATAGAGGGCTGCTTACTGTAGGTTCAGTGGATTTCAATTCTAAATGTCTGTTAGAATCACCTGGGGGGCTTACAAAAATAAGGGTATTCAGGCTTTAGATCAGGTGAGACTAACTGAGAAAATGCAAGGTGGTGGATATAATTGGTAAATTTTAATAACTCCACAAGCATCCTAACATGCTGCCAAGATTAAGAATAACTGAGCTGAAGAGCTAGAATTCACAAAGTAGGAGTTCAGGCCTTTGGGTTAATCTTTTTCTATGCTTCATAGTTTCTACATGTAAAATAAAAATAAACACATACTCATCCTTTTTAGGACACTGTGGTAATCAGGTTTTAGAAATGTGACACCTCTGGGCAAGAAAATTTTGAAGAAAGATTTCATTTGCATTTTTAAGCTTTCTGTAGTAAAATTACTAATTTTGTAGGAATAAAACTGCAGGTGGAGAAATGTTGACTAGGCAGTAGGGTCCAAACTATAATTCTAACGTTTTATACCACACAGTTAACAAAATGCTTAGTGTCTGGGCATAAATGTTGTTCCTTACTACTTTCAAATTAGCCCTTTCTTATATTAATTTTGCATTATTTTCTGTTTCATATGCATATTTAGCTTTCAAAAAAAAAAAAAAAAAAGAAAGAAAATGTGTAGCTACCCAAGGACAAGATTATATCCTATCTTTCTTCCATGCTAAATATACTTAAACATGTAAATTATTGCTGGATTAAGTTTTTGGTAACAGAGAGAAAGGCAAAGTTTCAGTGTTGTAAAAGATAAAAGCTATACTTACTGAATTTTATGTTCTTTACTTAAACATTGTGTTTTAATAAGATCTGGCAGACTTTAACAGTGGAAATGATTAAAACTCAGTAACAATATAAACTCTAATATCATTAAAGCAATGTGTATATCTTTATAGTATCTAATGCTGGGTTAGGTACAAATTCAACCAATGCATGTTATTTGCAGCAATTATGCTCTATAAAGTTGTATGTACACTGATTTAGTAAATTATGAGCCATTGTTCCTATAAGAAATTCAGTTAGGTTCTTGTAAGGCTCAGGTCATGGTATCAAATCAACTGATTAATATACAACCTTGTTTTTATTTAAAAACATTATTTTTTAAAAATATTTTTAGTTGTAGATGGACACCTTTATTTATTTATTTTTATGTGATGCTGAGGATAGAACCCAGTGCCTCATACATGCAAGGCAAGCACTCTGCCACTAAGCCACAATCTCAGCCCTAAAAACATCTTAATAATAATACACATTTCCTATTGCAATTAATTATAAGGAGTTTTTTCTTCATAACAAAACACTAATTGAGGGGCTGGGGATGTGGCTCAAGCAGTAGTGTGCTCGCCTGGCATGCATGGGACACTGGGTTCGATCCTCAGCACCACATAAAAGTAAAATAAAGATGTTGTGTCCACTGAAAACTAAAAAATAAATATTAAAAAATTCTCTCTCTCTAAAAACAAAACAAACAAAAAAACCCAAAACACTAATTGAGAAATATATGTTTTCCTGACCCTGGGAACTGTGATTGTAAATTTATATGGCTCTCAGTCTATAATAATGCTGTATGCTATCCTTTCCTAAACTCAGTCTATCATCTCATGAATCCCAAACTTAGCCACCTTTCCATTTTGGCCATAATTTCTGATGCATTTTGAATGTGACTTTAGCATTGTTTAGAGGAGCCTCACATATACATCTGTGAATTTCTTCTTCCTTTTTAGAGATGTATTATATGTTGGACAACAGTGATATAATTCATGCTTCAACACACAGTAGTCTTTTTGTGGTTAGGAACACAAGACAGAACTTCAGCATTCTATGTGGCAGTCATTTTGAGTGGTGAAATCACCACAAAGAGCACAAAATGTGTACATGGCACTAAAAAGACAGTAAAAAAGATGAATGTTTACAATGTGAGAACGGAGGCAGGGTGGGGTGGAGTGTGCCTTGTTTGACTTCAGCTGGAAATATGTTGTATGATGACTCAAATTTTTTGTCACTCTGAATGTGTCCATAAATATACAAGAAAATCACAAATACTGATTTTGGGCTTAAAAATAAATTTTAGTAAAGAGGCCCAAATTGGCAATTATAAGGGCAACAAAAGATCCATTGTACATACTTTAAGTATTGCTGAAGAGTAATATGATATAGTTTTAATTCTTAGCTCAGAGCTCTTGTAAAAAACCAGGCTTTTCAGTGAGATAAACAAAGAGATAAATTTACTTAAAGCCAAAAGAGGTAGTGTCTTTGAAGAAGTATTGATTTGGCATACCAGAAATGAATGACATAAATTGAAGTCATATAGAAAACAAAGGTAAATCAGCGGGGGGAAAATGTCACAGTAAAGAGATTCACCTCTGTTTAGTCTAATTGGGAATAATACCCAAAATGAAAATATTTGCTGCTTTAAGCAAATAGTGATATCCTATTATATGCTTTCTTCCAGATTTCATATTTGCCTTTGGGGGAATTTTCATGTTACACAATAATCTGGAACAAAGCCCAGAACCAGGTAAGTACTAAAGACATGTGACCTATAAAAAGAGATGTCAGAAATTCCTGACAGCTTTTTTTCATTATAATATAGATGTTTAACAAGAAATTTATCCTCTTAACAAAATTTAAATGCATAATATAATACTTAACTATATGCATATGTTGTACAGCTGATCTCTAGAACTTATTCATCTTGGACAACTTAAACTTTAAATCTGCTCATTTAATCTTGAGAGAGAGAGAGAGAGAGAGAGAGAGAGAGAGAGAGAGAGAGAGAGAGAGAGAATTTTTTATTTTTTAGTTTTCGGCAAACACAACATCTTATTTGTATGTGGTGCTGAGGATGGAACCTGGGCCGCACGCATGCCAGGCAAGCGCGCTACCGCTCGAGCCACATCTCCAGCCCCTGCTCATTAAATCTTGATTACCTGCTTTCTTCTCACTTCTTTCCTGAAAACTACCATTCTATTCTCTTCTTTTTCTTTTGATTATTTTAGACATATAAGTGGAAATAGGCAGTATTAATCCTTCTGCTGAATGGCTTACTTCATTTAGCATACTGTCTTCAAGCATTCATTCATAATGATACACATTGTAGGATTTCCTTGGCTGAATAATGTTACATAATATGTCCATGCCACATTTTCTTTATCTATTCATCCATGGGTGGACATTTAGGTTGTTTCTACATCTTGGTTACATGATGTGAATAACACTACAATGAAGTTGGGAATGAAAATACCTCAGGTAGATACTGATTTCAATTATTTTGGATAAAAAGAAG
This sequence comes from Callospermophilus lateralis, assembly GCF_048772815.1. Classification (NCBI taxonomy): domain Eukaryota; kingdom Metazoa; phylum Chordata; class Mammalia; order Rodentia; family Sciuridae; genus Callospermophilus; species Callospermophilus lateralis. The sequence continues at coordinate 91,096,425 of NC_135313.1, forward strand.
AATGTGGGATTGCTGCATCATAGAGAGGTTCTGTTTTTAATTTTTTGAGGAACCACCATATTGTTTTTCATAATGGCTGTACTAATTAATATTCCTCATCAATAGCATATAAGAGTTCTCCCCCACATTTTTTATTTTTTAGTTGTTGATAGACATTTATTTTATTTATTTATTTTTATGCGGTGCTGAGGATTGAACCTAGGGTCTCACACATGCTAGGCAAGCGCTCTACCACTGAGCCACAACCCCAGCCTGAGTTCCCTTTTCTTTACATCCTAGCCAGTACTAGCTACCTTTTGCTGTTTTGATAACAACTATTCTAGTAAATTTGAGGTGATAGCTATGGTTTTGATTTGCTTTTTCTTTTTTCTTGGTACTGAAGATTGAACCCAGGGGTGATTAATCATTGAGTCACATCCCCAGCCTTTTTATTTTGATACAGTTACCTACGGCTTCAGTAAATTGCTAAGGGTAGCTTTGAACTTGTAATCCTCCCACTTCAGCCTCCTAAGCAGCTGGGATTATAGGTATGTGACATCAAGCCGGCTGATTAGTGATACTGAACATCCTTTCCTACACTTAGAGGCCATTTTTATGTCTTCTCTGAATAAATTTCTATTTAAGTTCTTTTTATTTTTTGTGGTGCTGGAGATTAAACCCAGGGCCTTGTACATGCTAGGCAAGTCTTTTATCACTGAGATACCCAGCCATTGCCCCATCCTTTGCTTATCTATAAAAAAAACTTGGGAATATAGCTCAGTGATAGAGTGCCTTGTCTGGCATGTGTGAGGTCTTGATTTGATCTGCAGCACTACTTAAAAACAACAACAACAATAACAACAAAACCCCACAAAAGCCCAAACCAGTTTGCTCCTACTGAATTGTCAAGAGATTCTTATATATTTTGGATATTAACTCCTAGTCAGACAACATAGTTTGCAAATATTTTCTCTCATTTTGTAGGCTGTCTTTTCACTCTGTTAACTGTTTTCTTGGCTGTGCAGAAACTTTTTAGTTGGATGTAGTCCCACCTGTCTATTCTTGTTTTTGCTGCCTGCCACAATCTTTTCCATAGTGGAGTCCTCTAGATCCAGGATCTGACTGACTTTAAAAAAATTAAAAAAAATAAAAAAATAATAAAAATTAAAACAACTCCCCATTCCAGTGACTCCACTATAGATGTCAAACAGTTAAATTGATAATTAATGGCAAGGAAAGTCATTAGACATGTCACTAGACATGTAATTTCTGAGATCAGTCCTTTGAAGTATTATTCTAATCTTAGAAATGAGAAAACTAAGATACAAAGAGACTAAGGTCAAATAAACTTGAAGTCAGGTGTGTCTGATTCTAAAGCCCATATTCTTTCTAACCACATCATGCCACTCAGTTAATGCCTAAGATTCTGATAATGAAAAATTAGCTTATTTAGATTAACTCATGCCTGGATCAGATTTGAGATTCCATGATAAAGAGTCTCAAGGAATACTGACATACATCTGAGAAAATGGCAGAAGACTGACCAATCAAATGATACAGTTATGATGAAATAAACAAAAACATGAGGGCTGGCAGAAAAAAACAACAACAAAAACTTCAGCATATCGGCTGTAATACTAAACGTGAATGGATAAAAATTCTATAACATGTCAGACATAAGATGGCCATATTAAGGGGGAAAAAAAACAAGTTGTAGACATTAAAAAAAATTTTTTTTTGTAGTTGTAGATGGACTGAATGTCTTTATTTTATTTGTTTATTTTTATGTGGTGCTGAGGATCGAACCCAGTGTCTCACGAATACATTAGGCAAGTGCTCTGCCACTGAGTTACAGCCCCAGCCCAAGCTGTAGACATTTTATATGTAAGATTATACATACATAAACACTTAGTTTCATATTTGTGTGTTAATGAATCTTGTTTATGTTTCCACACCATATTTGTTAATGTATGATTAAATTCAAGGAGAAACTTAAGATATAAACAAGGAGAGAAACATGGCGTAGTTACCTAGCATGTATGCCATGTGGGAGATGCTCCAGATGGCAGGGGTGGAGAGAGAGAAGGAAGTTAGAACACCAACAAATAACTATCTGTATGACATGATCTAATTTAAATAAATTATAATTGTGAAGAAATTAGAAATAAAATAGAATGTTCTAGACTAATACTTATTAGTTTGATGTTCATGATATGGTATGGGAAAAATGTAAGACAATCTGTATTTATGGGAAAAATGTAAGACAATCTGTATTTCACTAAAATCTACTACCTAATTCCTATATGTGTGCATTTATGCATGTACTGTATAGACAGGAGGGCCAATGCAACAGAATGCAGACTAGCTTGTGAATGCTGGTGATCTGGGGATGATGGTGGAGTGAGGCATGAAAATTAGTTTCCTTTTATACATCGTTGCATTCATTTACGTCAACACCACTAATTTTTTTGTAATTTAAAAACACTAATGAAAAACTTAAAAAATATATAGAGGTACAGAAACAAAATATAATTAAGGTCAATAATTAATTGCCACAGGTATATATACATATGTGCAAGCTAGCCTTTGACATTAAAGGAATGTGTTCATTCAGTATAGATTTACCAAGTTCCTTTCTATTCTGGGGCCTGTTCCAGGTACTTGGGTATTTGGACCAACTTCCTCTTTTCATGTAAGTACAATGGAATATGTCAGATAAAATATAATTTATATAAGCTGCTAAATATAGATTTATGAAGGAATGGCTTCTACATTAGCCACTAGATGGTAATTAAATTACTGGATCAATAAGAAATAGCCATGTTTAACTTTAAGTGATGGTTCCAAGTAAATTTGAAATATTATAGTAATTTAACTATTCAATATTTTCCAGAAGCAGAAATATTTTTTTTTTAAATAAAGAATGCTTTTAAATTGGAAAAATGGTGTTATTTAACAGCAATTTTTATTTTTCACCCAAAGGTATCCTTAATTAATTCCATACATGACTAGTTTCATACAAGTAACTACTACATGGTACCTGGATACAAGTTTGACAGAATGCATATTCCCTGCTTTCTGTACAACCTATTCCATTTCATAGACTGATAATCTATAGGTAAAACAGATCAATGCCAGTTTGTTATATGATGACAATCACTACTATCAGCTTGTAGCTAGCTTCTTTGAAGTTTGTCTGCCTCATTTTGGGTCATAGCCATAAACTTTAGTGAGGGATTCCACACTTTTTATCAAGATTCAAGTTGGAGGTTGTTGGGGAACCTCATTCATCTCTCTATTGTTGTGCTCTAGGATATTCCTCAAGTCAGATGCTCTCCACAGTTTAATTTTCTTTGCAGAAGCAGGCCCAGGGACTAAACCTGTTGTTCTTTTCCAAGCATAGTCATTAGTATTAACTTGACTACTTTTGGAGTCTGCTGTCATGCCTGATACTAGGCTGACTGTAGAGATGGGTACAGAATGCTCTCTTATGTCTACTCACACTTAGGATAAACTCCCTCAGAAGTCAAGTACAGACGATCATTTTTGTTTCAAGGGATTGACAAATAAACAACTGGCAAAAATTTAAAACCTAAATTATCCCCTTTAGGTTCCTGTAAGCTTATCTTCTTCCCTCATAAAAGACCCTCTTCCCAGCATAAATGCCTACAGAATTAACTTAGAGAAATAGGTGTCTTTTGGTCTCAAATGAGTCACTGGATTAATAGTGTGTACCTATTTCTTTCAACCTCTGCCCTACATAGGGATACTTACTTTGCTGATAATTGCTTTCATTGATAAATAAAAGGTTACACCTTGGTTCAAACAAGCAGACAATTTAACAACTTTCTAACCTTTCATTTCATCTACTTTACTATAGAATTCTGCCTCTAATTGACATTTTATAAACTGAACTGGCATTCTAGATCCTGAACTTGTACATGTTAGAATAAGGGGATCAGATTGAGTCTTTTCTCCTTATTTATAGAATTTAAAGTCTTTTCTCCTTATTTATAAATTTAAATTCAAATGTGAATTTAAAAAAACTTTTTTTTTAGTTGTCAATGAACCTTATTTATTTATATGTGATGCTGAGAATCCTACCCATTGCCTCATACATGCTAGGCAAGCACTCTACCACTGAGCCACAACCCCAGCCCAATTGTTAAATTTAACCCAATACACACTTCTAAATTTTTATTGTAGCAGCTCTACCTTAAAACTCCCAAGCTGCCTGCAAGATTCACAACTAATTTGCCATTTAAAAAGTCCATCCTCCTCAATCACTCAACCTAACACTGGTAGCCAAAGATACAGAGACAAGAAAAATTTGAGTTCCTCCTGTGGAACTCCTGCAAGGTCCTGACAACAAATAAGGTCAGAACAGGCTCCTATTTTCCTAGGTAGATTTCAGTGAAATAAGGAATGTCAGTCCCATTTCCACCCTAAATGTCATCTGTTACTATAATTGGGTAGCAACAATCTCTTATGATTGATTATAACTTAGGTTCCCATTCTTAAAAAGAGATCAGCTGTCTCTCTGATAACATCATGGGGATGTTATTAGAGTAAATAAAATACATTCTGAAAAACTGACTAAAGGTACCCAATTCAAGGGAAGATTACTATTTTTCACACATTAGGTTTGTCAGAGAAGCTTCTGATCTTCCAAGTTTAAATAACTGATGAAATATTTCATGACTTTTTAAATACAGACCTATTATCATTTACTTTTCTTACATGCCTCTTTCCTCCTAATGACGAAAAAAGAGCATCCCAGAGCCTGAAAAATTTCAGTAAGATATTTTGCAGCTAAGTTTATCTACGGGAAATACAATCTTCCCAAACTACTACAAATAAATCATTAACAAATAAATGCTCAAAATGCCAAGGACTATGAATAACTAGTACCCCATTTGGATGAATAAAGGACACAGTACAAGAGAGATTTGATTCTGGCTCATATATGGAATGTTTAGCTTATATGGATTATGTTTTTAAAATATTAGAAAAACAGACTATCATACTTTGTTTCACCTACATCAGGAAAATGATTTTAGTCATTTAGTCAACTTTAAAACTAACAATAGATAATAATCTTGGTAAACAAAGAGAAGCCAGAAGATTAGGTTTTTTAGTCATACTCACCTTAAATTATTTTGTTGGCCAGGTGGAATGACACTATAGTAAACTGGCATTCCTGTTGTGGTTATTGATCCTTGATTAGACTGATTAGGGAACATAACAGGCTGTTGGTAAGTTTGATGCGCAATTCCTTGAGAACCTTGAGGCAGTGAAACCTAAAATTTGAGACAATTTAAAGGGAAAAAGATTTTTTAAATCTTGCAGATGTTCATAGCCTCCATAAACTTTAAAAATGTGCAGTTAGGATTAAGTCAACATAACACTGTTTTTTTTTTTTTCTGTTAAGTTTGCCATAGTACTGTACTATTTTTATTGTGTAGCAGCTCTACCTTAAAACTCTCAAGCTGCTTGCAAGATTCATAACTAACTTGCCATTTAAAAAGTCCATCCTCCTCAATCACTTAACCTAACACTGGTAGCCAAAGATACAGTGGCTCCTCAGTCCTTTATCTAAAAAGCTAGAAATGCCACCTCCAACATAGGGAGGAGTATTATCTCTATTATAAGGTAGTATATCTAAAAGATCTAGTAAAGTTAATCTTTCAATTCTTTGTTTTCTATATTATTTACAAGAAACCAAAGGGACATAATGGATTCTTCAATACTCTATTTCCATTATCTAGTTTCTAAAACAGAAACCACACAGGCATCATAATGTCTTCATTTTTAATATACCATAATATAGTGATTTTGTTAAATGAAGCCAACATAAAAGCTTGTGACAACATCAATGGGGTGATGAGGATTAACATTACTGGGTACTTACTGCCATGTATCAGGTTCTTTTGTAAGTACTTTGTGTATTATCTCATAAAGGCATCCTAACAACTTAAGAAGGTATTTTCATTATCCTTATTTTGTAAATGGGTAAACTGAGGTTAAGTAAGTTGCTCAAGGTTGTATAGTTAGTTAGTAAAAAGTTCAGGATTATGATGCATTCCCTTTAGCTCCAGAGCCTCAGTTCTTTAAAACCACATCCTATTCTCCATCCTTGGCTTTGTGAATTAAAAATTAATGATTAAGGGGCTGGGGTTGTAGCTCAGTGGTAGAGCTTGCCCTGGGTTTGATCCTCAGTACCACATAAAGATAAATAAATAAAATAAAGATATTGTATCCATCTATAATTACAAATAAATTTTAAAAAGTTAATGATTATCTTCTAAGTCTTACTTATATAAAATTACTTACTTATATAAAATGCAATTAATCCTCTCAAAAATATATAATAAACTGGGTTGGGGCTGTAATTCAGTGGCAGAGCATTTGCCTAGCATGCTTGAGGCATTGGGTTCAATCCTCAGCACCATGTATAAATAAACAAATAAGGGCATTTTGTCCATCTACAATTACAAAAAAAATTTAGAAAATATATAATAATCTCTTAATTATTTTCCCTTTAGCTCTTAATCCCAAAAGAAAATTATTAGTACGATTTATCTAACTGTATACTACAACATATTTCCATCTTTTTATCTGTTGAGGCAGTATAACATTCTGAGATTCTCCTCTCCCTCCCGCGCCCCCCCATTTCTTTCAGGTACCTGGGATTGAACTCAGGGGCATACCTAGCCACTGAGCCTTATTTTGTATTTTATTTAGAGACAGAGTTTCACTGAGTTGCTTAGCACCTAGCTTTTTTTTTTTTTTAATATTTTTTTAGATATTGATGGACCTTTATTTTATTCATTTATTTATATGTGGAGCTGAGAATTGAACTCAGTGCCTCACATATGTTAGACAAGCGCTCTACCACTGAGTCACAGCCCCAGCCCTAGTGTCTCGCTTTTGCTGAGGCTTTGAACTCACAATCCTCCTGCCTCAGCCTCCTGAGCCCCTGGCTCTGAGATTATTTCTTACTGTATAAATTAATACATATGCAAGACAGATCTGAGAAAAATGACACAGCTTAAACTAGATGATGTAACCAGGTAAAGAAAAAAGTGTGAAGTATGAAAAGAGAAAGAGAATGTGCAGCCATAGAATTCATTACTAAAAACAAAGGACTTTTTTGGCTTATTGTTCAGAAAACAGTTTATCACTACCTAATCTGTCTACCAAACATACTAGGAAGCATACTGTAAAGCACGCTGCCATTCACTGCTGGTTAGAACACTTCCTATAATCATTCACCTAGTGTGAGAATTATGAGATAAAGAGAAAATAATCTACAACTTGTAAAAAAAAAAAAAACATGCTATAGAAATTAGAATTGTCTTAGCTCTAGAATAGCTCCAATATTTAAGCTCCATTTGAAAAAATTACACTAATAATGCTGTAATTTATTTAAAAATGACAATTCTCAAAGGAAAAATTTCACACTGTTGGTGGGACTGTAAACAGTACAAAGACTATGAAAATCAGTATGAAGGTTCCCCTAAAGTCATCATAGTATAGTGAAACATGTATACCCATGTTTATAGTAGCACAATTCACACTAGTGAAATCATGACACTAGTCTAGGTGTCCATCAACAGATGAATGGATAAAGAAAATATGGTATATATATACAATGGAGTTTTATTCAGCCATTAAAAAAAGAAATTATATCATTTGCAGGAAAATGGATGGAACTTGAGATCATTACATTAAACAAAATAAGACAAACTCAGAAAGTCAAGGGTCCTATATTTTCTCTTATACGTGGAAGAGACAGGAAAATGGAAAAGAAAAATGGGGGTGGGGATCTAATGAAAATCAAAGGGAGATCAGTAGAGGAAAGGATCAGGACTTAGAAGGAGGTAAAGGACAAAGGAAATGCTGGGGAATGATACTGGTCAAATTATATTGTGTGCATGTATGACTACAAATTCCATCATTATGTACAACTATAATACACCAATTTAAAAAAATAACATTTCTCTCACTAGACTGTGAGCTTTTAAATGTTTAACAGATGCTCAATGTATTCGATTGACAGTGAGACCAAACTCCTTGAGAAGGCAAGTGTTCCTGGACTGGTGTTGCTCCTATCTAATGTCTATGGGGAAAGTAGAAGAAGGGCAGTGTTTTTTTTTTTTTTTTTAATATTTATTTTTTAGTTATAAGTGGACACAACATCTTCATTTCATTGTTATGTGTTGCTGAGGATCGAACCCAGTGCCCCATGCATGGTAGGCGAGCGCTCTATCTCTGAGCCACAACCCCAGCCCCGAAGAAGGGCAGTTTATGTGCCTATACTCAAGCATGAACTATCAGGAGAAAAAAGCATGGGGGATGTGAAAGCAAAAGAAGTAAAACCTAGTTTCATGAAATATCTCTTTTGTGTTATTGCTTTCTGTTATCAAAGGGCTTCAAAAGTAAACACACTCCCTTGACAAATTCCACATTTCATACTTTAATTTCAACTTAAATTTTCTGAAATTATATGGAATGTATATACTTGCTCTTTGTTTAGATCCTTCTCTGTCCCCAGAATATCTTCTTAACTAATCCATGTTTATAATTTAAGGGAATAGTTAAAGGTTTCTATCTTCTGAGTAGGCATTATTATCAAGGTCTTTATAAACTGTTTATTGCTTTATTTCATGATCTCCTCAGTTATGGTTTGCATTCTGTCATCAATTTCTTTATATATGTGTACATAAAATATGAACACATTTTATCTTTCCAATTAGATTATTTTTTCCTGTTGAGATGAATGAAAATGGTCTTTGAACATCTTTCTTCAGTTAGGCTCAGCTATGAAAAACTATAAGGCTAATAAAATAAACCTGCTTACAAGTTATTCTTCTAAAATTTGAAGAGTTTTGGAAAATGTGTCATATTATAATAAAGACACCTGCTTATTTATGGAACAATAGATATTTCTGTCTTAGAAATATAAATTAGTTCATTCCTCATCCCTTTTAGGGATTTTTAGCATAAAAAACTGCATATACTTAACTATTCTATTAAATACTGATTTATGGTCTATACTATCTATTTCTCACTATTTCAAATACCTACCCTTTACTCTATTTTTTCTCCTAGTACTCTCTTTCCACACAGGCGACTTTCTAAGGAGCTGAAGAACAGAATAAGATACTTGTTTATAAATCTATAGTTGGAAACACAGACGGTGTCAGGCAAAATTTACTTTCCAAAAATAATGTGTTGTTGCAGATATCTGAAATATTAATGAAGTGAACAAATAAAGCAAAAAATCAGTATAAAACAAAGACACTATTACTAATAAAACTTCTAAGAGGTGCTGGGTTGTGGCTCAGTAGTAGAGTGCTTGCCTAGCATGTGCAAGGCCCTGGGTTCGATCCTCAGCATAAAAATAAAGATATAAAATTAAAAAAAACAAACAAACGCAAAAACAAAAACTAAAAAACTCCTAAGACTATCAAGTTGTATATTACAGAAACATTTCTCATATATTAAAGAACTACAGAAGATACATTGTAGATACGCGTTTTATCTATAATCATCTCTACCTAAAACAGATAAGAGAGACAATATACCTGATATGATGGCACTGAAGGGTAGGGGATCACCACTCCTTGAATCTGATTTCCGATGCTGTTGGGTTGGCCTCCAACTAGGCTCTGACTCTGGGGTTGCTGAACTCCAACTATTCCTTGGTAGTTTTGCTGCTGGTTGGAGATAACTTGAAAACCTGTAAAGGGAAAATGAGTTAAATTCTGTTTTGAGTTTAATATATTCCATCTAACAGGGTATCTCTATTTTAAAAAAGTACTTCTGTGTTCTAAACAACAGAATTTTGTTTTAAGTAGCAAATTGCCAAAGCCTTCTAATTTCAGCAACATTTAAAGTGTTTATACTAATTTTAAGTAGAATCATCTACAATTTTTCCTTCTTAAAATACATTCAAATAAAATATGTGCACAAAAACTTCTTATATAGAAAATCACAGGGTAAAAGACTTTGTTAACATAGAATAATCACTATTCACTTTATATTACAATGTTTTACAACAACCATTTCTTGGGTATCAGGGCTGCCTACATAATTTGTGAGGCCTGGTCCAAAAGAAAAAAAAAATGTAGCTCCCCTTGTTAAAAAAGATTAAGAATGTCAAGTTGGTAAGAGCAGAACAATAAAGCAAGTATAAGGCCCCATGCGCTGCACTGGTTGCAGGCTCATGACACTAGCCCTGCTAGGGACCAAAAAAAGTGTGTGTGTGCAGGGAACCATTATTGTAGAATGGCTGCATGTTTAAAAACATCACACTAAGATATAAATCCTTATATTAGGACTATGTCAGACATAGGCAAGTAGGCTTATTCATTAATTTTTTTGATTATTTACCTATTATTATGGTCACTTAGCAAAGAAACATAATGAAATAGCTTAAGTAATTTACTTGATTCAATCTATACAATGAAGGCATTATTGGTAATTTCAGTAGTATGTTAACATTAGAAATTTACTTTGATAAAGTGAACTTGTCACTTAGCTTAATTAAGACTCTATAATTTAAAAGTAGAGTCGTGAATGTCAGTTGTATTTTGTTTCTTGATCCTAAGAGGACTCACTCAGGTATACCAATTAGCTCAAGGCTTTTGGGGAACTACAAAATGCTACCACAAATTCTTTCTTTAAAAAGAAACAAGATAAAAATAACTTATCATTTAGTTTCAGGGCACTGAAGAAAAGTTTTTACAAAAATGAACTGAATTCTAGTACTGCTTATATAAACTCCAACAGGCAAAGTCCAATGTTTCCCCAGTAACACCACAAACACATTTTGCTCTCTTATATCAGATTTCATTTCCATCCTCATTTATCTCAAAATCAAGAGAAACTGCAAAGATATTTTAACTATTGACTACATACAACAATATCACTATAGACACTTAGAAGTCTTAAGGATTCTGCGTAAGGATTAAATAATTAAATGTACTCTAGCATCCACTTTCTTTAAAGACACAAAGTTTATCTGGTAGCTAAACAACATATTAACCACAACAATGTCAAAACCTACAGCGAATCTTTTAACAGTAAAGGGTTTTTGTAAAATGGTGCTATTTCTATGGCAATAGTACTACATAGCTATGTTTTGAATGACTTTTACCAATCTTACTTTGTACAAAAAAAATTGTATATTCTAATTCCTCATTTGTCAGAAACAATTGATAATAAGCTGTCTCCTACACTATTCTCCCTTGTATATTTCCTGCATACTACTATTTAAACTTGGAGGTAGGCAAAGGGAGAGAGCAGAAGAATCTTCTTCCTCACTTAAAAAAAAATATATATATATATATGTATATATATATATATATACACATATATATATATATATAATTGTAGATGGATATAATACCTTTATTTTAAATATTTATATGTGATGCTGAGGATCAAACCCAGTGCCTCACCCACGCTAGGCAAGCGCTCTACCATTGAGCCATAATCCCAGCCCTTCTTCCTCACTTTTTTTTTTTTTTTTAAGAAATTTCTTTTTTTTTTTTTAAATTTTAATATTTATTTTTTAGTTTTTGGCAGACACAACATTTTTGTTTGTATGTGGTGCTGAGGATCGAACCCGGGCCGCACGCATGCCAGGCGAGCGCACTACCGCTTGAGCCACATCCCCAGCCCCTTCCTCACTTTTTGTTAAAAACATTTTTTTATAGTTGTAGATGGACATCATACCTTTATTTGTTTAGTTTTTTTATGTGGTGCTAAGGATCAAACCCAGTGCCTCGCCCATACTAGGCAAGTACTCTGCCACTGAGTTACAGCCCCAGCCCTTCTTTCTCACTCACTTTTTAATCTAACAATTAACATTCAACTCTATTTTCAATTCATCAAATAATAGTATTTCAAATTCGTATAACAAATTGCAAACATCATTGAAACATAGTGACATATCTTCGTACCCTAGAAAAATAAAGGACAGGAATAAAATAAGATACAAACAGGATATCTTGTGTTGGAAACGCCACCTCTCAATATATACACACAAGCATATATCACAGCATCAGAATCTGGGCTCAATTCTGTACATATTGGGAAAATGACAGCTAACAAGGAATTGGATGAATTATAGTCTACTAACAAACAAAACAAACAGTGGATACCTGGCAGAATTCCCTGTAACATAATCAGAATTAAAATACTTTGACTTGGGCTGGGGATGTGGCTCAAGCGGTAGCGCGCTCGCCTGGCATGCGTGCGGCCCGGGTTCGATCCTCAACACCACATACAAACAAAGATGTTGTGTCCGCCGAAAACTAAAAAAAATAAATATTAAAAATTCTCAAAAAAAAAATAAATAAAATACTTTGACTTAAATAGTCACATTCCCTTAAGAAACTTTAAATGTTTTGTCTATTCCTTTTTTTTTTTTTTTTTAAATAATTTTTGGGTAGTGCTGGGAATTGAACCCAGGGCCTTTTGCATTCTAGACATGCACTCTTTCACTGAGCTAAATCTCCATCCTGCATATTACTTTTGTAGTTTACCAAACATTTTCAAGGTTATAGGCTGTCTTAGAAGCAGCTTTGGGAAAAAAAGGCCAATTGTGGTTCTCATTTTTTAAATTACCTAATTTTGGAAGACTCATCTTAGAGGTACCCTATCTAAAATTCTCTTATGAAGGGAATCTAATTTTCATTAATTCACACTTATTGCCACCCACACATACACATATCCATATAAATACCATGCATGTTTTGAAAATGTGACAACATAATGTGAAATCTGAAACATCTGACCCCAACAATTGGTCATTCATTACAGAAGGTAGTAAAGAGGATACCATTTGCCTGCTGGGTTGTATAAAGTAAGTGTAACAGGGTTCTTTTCTTTGACATAAGGATTCTTAGAATCATAAGATAAGCAGTATAGCACTGTGAAAATAAGAAGGAGAAACTACTCCTGATATCCATGGAGATAGTGAATTTGTGCTTGGACTTAAAAGAACATTCCAGCAAAAAGCAAAGATCTGGAAAAAATAAAAAGTAAATAATATGTTTGAAGAATAGAAAATACTCAGGAATGACAGGATATGATATATAGAGTGAAAAGCAAAAGATTAAAAGCAGAAGAGTACTGAAGGAGAAGCAAAGTTTTACAAGTAGGAGAGTGGTGAAAATACCAGGAAGTTCCAGATTTTAAAGATTATGAAAGTAGAAAAACCACAAACATTAGTACTTCACTAGAAGACTCCAACATGTCTTTGAGTAAGAGTGGAGATACTAAAATAAGAATGCCAAGGACTTTAAAAGAAAATACCATCCTAAAAAGCTCTTGTCCATCTCCTCCTAACTGTTCATTGCCTTACATCATTATCTATTGGCAACATAAACTTTATCCTGCTAATTCTTCCCTCATGGTTTGTGTACACTTCTAAAAAATAGAAATGATATGCTTCTTTGGAGTAAAAAAAGAAATTTAAACACCACTACCCTTTTGAGAAAAACAATCCAATCTATATTAGCTCTCACTCAGCTAGGCCAAAATGTGGACATTAGATATTTTCCCTTAGGGAAACAATGGGGGAAAACATATTAATAGACTAGAACCCAAATAATATATGCTTCTACATAAAACCAGAAGTTAATGTGTGTGGACAGGTTAAGTATGGCCAGTTTCTCAAGTCTTCACATTTAGTGAATGGTTTCTGATAGCAAAAGATGAATTTAAGTTTTAAGGCAACATTACTTGTAAGGTTAAATTCACTTAATTATCTTTTCATTAAATTGACACAGCGCTCGCCTAGCACATGCGGGGTGCTGGGTTCTGTCCTCAGCACCACATAAAAATAAAAATAAAGGTATTGTGTCCAACTACAACTAAAACAAAATATTAAAAAAAAGACATAATGAATATAAAGCACATCAGTCGGAAATAAATGGATCACCCATAATAGCTGAATCATAGATTTAATTAACCTCCAAGTACTTATTTGATAAGAATATAATAAGTCATTATTTACATCTAATATGGTAAGTTTAATGGTATTATTTGAAAATTTCTGAAAAAAGGTGAACACTGAAAACACTTTTTCAAATAATATTTTATTTATTTATTTTAGTTTTAGGTAGATACAATATCTTTATTTCACATTTATGTGGTGCTGAGGATCGAACCCAGTGCCTCATGCATGCTAGGCGAGCACTCTACCACTGAGCCAAAACCCCAGCCCCTCAAATAATCTTATTTGATCATGAAATAGATATTCATGGAAGAAAATTTGGAAAATACAAAAAAAGTTTCTATAGAAAAAAATCATTTGTAAAACACTTTTAATCACCACTTATAACATGTATGGCTAGCCTCATTTTCTACATAGCCAGCAACATATACATATGTATGTTTATATATATTTATATTTATTACTTAAAGAAATGGGATAATATGATTACTGTTTCAAAACCCTTTTCTATGTAATGCTTCTGCATCTGGTTAATAGAGGTTTTACAAACTATGGGAAGGAAGTATTTAAATAAATTTTCTTAAAATACAGACCTCAAGTTTAGTAATCAAAGAATAATAACTCAAAAGACAAAATATTTTAGGACAAACTTTGTTATCTTCCTGTGATCAGGATGGAATTCTACCTAAAATTCCTTTGTTTTTTCATTTAGAATACTATATAGTTATCATTGCCTCAATAGCATCACAAGGTAATGTTAATTGCTAACACTCACTACATTTATTAGGTTTCAGGTACTGTTTTGAGTACTTGCCATAAAAATTAACTCAGTGCTCATATCATGAAACAGGTATAATTATTATCCCTTCTTTGGATAAGAAAATAAAGGCATAAAGAGATTCATACCTTGCCCGAGGTTCTAGCCTTTATAGTATAGTTGGGATCTGCACATAGCAGTCTGATTCTAAAATTTTTAGGAACAAATGTTGAAGTAGATAGAGTATTATAGTAATATACAAAGAAGTAGGACCTGACCTTAGATGATAGCTAATGTGAATTTAAGGGCTAAAACCCCACCATATTTAAAAGTTTAAATAATCAGCCCACAGTGTCCTCTATCTGTGTGTGGGGGGACTGTCCTACATTTTCCTACTACTCCCAAGATGCACAGTTTGAGACTTGCACTTCAAAGTTACACTTCCTTATTATAGTTATATTTCACACATATAAAACAGTGGGGAAAGGGAAGAAGAGCTCAAATCATTAAGTATTTAAGGTTCCACGTCCCACAGAGTTTTTTTTTTCTTTTTGTTTCTCAGACCGAGTTATTTACATGTGAATCTCCAATATTCCTCTTTGCCTCAGAGGCTGTTTTTGCTCAAAATATTTATTCTGTTGCCAATTCCAGATGAGTCTAAAGAAGAATTCTCTTTTTTTTTTTTAAAAAATATTTATTTATTTTTTTTAGTTATTGGCGGACACAACATCTTTGTTTGTATGTGGTGCTGAGGATGGAACCCAGCATGCCAGGCGAGTGTGCTACTGCTTGAGCCACATCCCCAGCCCTCTAGCAGAATTTTCAAAGATGGTGGCTGTTTTCTCTACAAAGTCAGGATGCTTTGCCAAGAAGTCAGACTTTATACCCCTGGCATGATGCCAGCTTTAACCTGGACATTTTGTGTGCAAGGGGAGCAGTCTGTTTCACAAACGAAGTCTTGAAGTTCTGTGAAGTAATGCCTTTTCCCCATCCACTGAGTAGTTGTACATTCATTCATTTTTACCTTTGATATAAGAAAACCTACCAGGCTTCAACCACAGTGGGAGGGAGTAATCAGGGCCTGAGGAACATAAGACTGTGGCAATGAAAATAGTTAACATTTGATGCTTTGCATGACTGGTAATCAGGAGGGAAATTTTAGGGGCATTAGGACACGTATCTGAGCTCTTCCTTCAAAAGTCTTGATGAGATGTTTGACCACTGTTCCAATAATTTTAGCAAATTATTGCTAAAAGTATATAGTTTCAGATTATACTTTCTAAAGAGTAGGATATTCAAGGTTATTAAAAGATTATTGGGGCTGGACATGGCGGTGCACACCTGTAACCCCAGCAGCTCAGGAGATTGAGACAGGAGGATTTCAAGTTCCAGGTGAGTTTCAGCAATTTAGTGAGGTCCTAAGTAATTTAGTGAGATTGTCTTAAAAAGGGGCTGGCAATGTAGCTCAGTAGCAAAGCGTCCCTGCGTTAAATCCCCAGTACCAAAACCAAACAAAAAAGCCAAACAACTGGATTTCTCCAATGCAAAAAGACTGTAGGACCCAAGATTGGGTTGATTGGCTCAAGTTATTATAATTGTAAGCAAAACTAGAAGTATTTAGATGCCAAACACTAAAAAACTAAAACCAAAAAACTCACCCTCAATATTGTTGTTCAATTCTAATCAAAGATAAGAATTTCACTGTTATTTATGTAAGAAGAAAATCATTAATAATGTAATTTAGTATAAACATAAAGAATCACTAAATTACAGGCATGCCTCAGTATAAAATTGCTTAATAAAATTTTATAAGAACTGTCACAAATTCCTCTGAAACTTTGTTTAAACAAAGCAATCAGGCTACTGAGGTAGGTTGTTATGGAGTAGCACCTATTAAAGAGACACTTTCATTCAGGTCCCTTATGTAATTATTCAGACAAAAGGGAGAAGGGAAAATAGTTCTGATAGTTTCAAAAGTATAGTCTGAAGACTGCCAAGTATGAGAAAAAAATCCAGTGATCTGGAAAAGAGGGAGAAGGTTGAGGATTAGGAAGGAGAAATAGATTCCTGAAGAATGAAAAGTTCTATTAGGTTAAAAAAAAAAAAAAAAAAAGAGTACTTTCAGTATTCTGACATTTAATATATCACCAACTTGGTTACAATGTCAATTATTCTTTCTTAATTAAAAAGTATGTTTCTGTCAAGGCACCAATTTCTTTGAACAAAGAGAAGCACTGTTTGGTATAGAATTTTGATTTTTACAGAGATATGAATTCTAGTCAAATAAATAATAATCTCATTTACCAATCCAATAAATAATCTCATGTTAACAACAACAACAAAAGTATGTTTCTGTATTACAGACTTTAGAAAATTTCTTCGATACAGCTGGATTTAACCTGGAAATTAAAAGTTATCCTATGATAACTTTTATAGAAATGTCTGTCAATCTTGGGAGAAAGTATCTATATTGTAGAGCATGCAATACCAATAATAATACCAAATGGAATTAACATCTAGATCTCAACACAGGTGCTTGTTAACCCTACCATTTTCCTTTGGTAAAGGAATGCATAGTTGCAATAATATCTCATTTCTTCCAGCACTTTCAGAGGAAAGCACAATCAATTCTGCAAGCTGAGAGAACTAGGACAATATAAATTGATGGCTCAGGCACTTCCCTGGAGGGCCCCCAATAAAATTCTATTTTAAACTCTATTTCACTTTAACAGAGAAGGGAGCAAGAAAGAAATACAGTGTTCAGCAAAAAAGTAGACTTTAATAGGCTAGTTTTATTTTATATAAGTGACCTGAGCTAGCTTTTGTGTTAAAGGAAAGCATTCTTAATAACAGATTAGATACAATCAGAAAGATAATAGAAGAAATGAAGAATGACTTAGAATAGCCATAAATCTAAGGTTATTTCCCTTAATAGTAGTATTAAAATTTTTAAGTCTGAACTTGTACAGGAGCAGCACTGTGAAAGTAGTTGGTTTTTTATTTAAAAAGATGAGCTATTTTGCTGAATCTAAATTCATTTGTAAATTAGAAGAACTATTTCCAAATTATCAAACTCTCACGCTTATAATCCTAGTCATCTTTCTATTTGTGGCATTATTTTAGTGGGCAGGCAAGTTCAATTAAGGTTAGTTCCTCAGGCATATTTGGAAGGGGATAGCTGTCATCATACTTCACTATTCTTTCTCCCCAACATTCTCTGTTCTCCTACCTTTGTGCCCAAAATAAACATAAATACAAAACAAAAAAACCCTCAATTCTAATTAAATCAGCTACACAGATGTTTTAATTCTCAGCTGTTTAAATGACTATTCTATTGAACAACTCAAGGAAATCTTGGGGTACTTACCAGATATATTTGGCTCCAGATTTCAGTGGCAGCAGATTAATGGAGAAGGGAAAAGGGAAATAGGTGGATTTGTAGGTATTACAAAATGTCTGATTCTGTGCTGCTCACAATGCTCAGAAATACTCAGAGAATCAATGAAAACATAAGGCTAGCCAGGGCTACCACCCAGTAACACAAATACAAAATTCCTTTTACCAGGTAATAGTGTCAAATAAAGAAATTATTGACTTTCCTGTAGTCTCTATTTGACATAGCTGAATCTCCTGTCAATATGTTCCCTCCTCTACTCACCTAAAGTGGTATTTCTTCCTTGCTTGCCTTTAAACCCAAGTTGCTCTTAAATTTATGCCCTGCAATTCTGCCAGTGGTCTGCATGTCTTATGCTATTTATCCTAAATCATGTTTTCTATAGTGTAGTTCATCAAGATCTAACGATAGTTTGCAGGTAACAAACCTTAATAAATTTGAAATTGGGCTGGGGATGTGGCTCAAGCAGTAGCGCGCTTGCCTAGCATGCGTGCAGCCCGGATTTGATCCTCAGCACCACATACAAACAAAGATATTGTGTCTGCCGATAACTAAAAAAATAAATATTAAAATTCTCCCTCTCTCTTAAAATAAATAAATAAATAAATAAATAAATAAATAAATAAATAAATAAATAAATTTGGAATCACATGGTTGAGTTACTGGAAAGCTGACTGAAGGTATAAATTTACTGATATTCTTTATATTTGCCAAATGGTTGCAAAACTAAAACTATATTTAGTTTTACAGAATTATTTTCTCATAGGCATGCAATAATAACCCAGTTTGAAAAAAAATTGAATTATATCCTTGGCCCAAGTAGCTTCAAATGCATTTAGGTATCTTAGGTCCATTTGAAGGCATGCTTTAATTTATAATGTCCCTAAAAATTTGTGTAGCAATTGACTTCTGCTAATGAGTATGGCATGTTTAAGACAATAAACTTTTTTTGATAAGCTCCAAACCATACTGAATCTGGCATTCAAATCTGCTTTGGAAAAGAAATTAAATAGTTTTCATGAATTTTTAAAAGGTAAATTATATTAAGCCAAGGTTATCACTTAAATTAAATGCTTATTTCTGAGTATGATGCATGATTAAAAGGCAGTTACAATTAATGGAAATTATAAACAAATGTTAATAGCTTAGCATTAAAAAAAAAAAAAAAGCAAAAAGCAAAAAGCAAAAAGCAGTGGAAATCTGAGTAAAAAGAAGCCAGGAAGCAGCTGAAAAAGAGACCGGTTCACTGTGAGAAATGTAAGCCTCTCAGACAGTGCTACGGCCCCGAATCCAACAGCTCAGGAACAAGGCCAATTATAGCAAAATATTAAACATGTATGGTGAAGCTGCAAACTTTTTTTTAAAAAGAGTTGTAAGAATGAAAGCAGCTGCCTATAAAAGAACCAGGGCTTCAGAAACCTAAAATTTTTGCTAAAATTACTACCTGCAGAAGAGTTTTTCTATAGCACACCAAACTCCTCACATGCAGTGTACTTTATAGTATTCAAACTACACATTTTAAAGGGTTAAGATAATACATCTACTATTCCAATAGGCAAGTAACATTATCTTCTGAAACAGCTGCTTGTATGACTCTAATTATTGACAGTAAGTTGCTAAGCTGCCGCAAATAAATTCTCTAATATTCATCTTTCTCCATCAGAAATGGCTCACAGGAGATACAGAGATTCATGGAATTTTAGAGTACACAGAGGTTCAATAGACAATACAGTAAAACTCCCTTACTTTTGCAAGTGAGTAAACTAAAACTCAGAGGTTTTAAGTGATATAGCTAGCACCAGTTAAAAATGACTAGGAGCCATCAGAATTCTGACTCATAGTTTGCTATTTTTTACACATTATACAATGAACTGTCCAGAATTTCTTCTGTTTCTATAGATGGGATAACTCAATCTTATTTCAAATGATCATGCTCAGTAGTTTCACATTTTTAATGACTAGTGCATTCATTTCTCAGCAGTCAAATTAATACTATTTCAATTTGATTTCCTTAATATGTGGAGATTTATTGTCAGTGAGATCAATGTAACTCTTGTCCACTGGCACACATTTGGCTACCAAAGCATTTTATTCTTGAGAAATCTTTTCAACCTTCTCTCTACCTTCAAAAGGGAAAAATAATAGAAAATTCTGATTTCTTTTCTACTGCCATACCCTACCCAGCCTAATAATAATTGACTCAGCTGGGTTTGTTAATTTGGGAAAAATTTCTTAAAACTCACATATATACATTTAACTATTATTTGTGCCACAGTGAAGAAAATTTGTTCCAAGTTTACCAATGCTTTCATTATTTCATTGAATAATTAGTTTCACCCTTTTATGTAATAAAAGAAAACAACATGCTTCTTGATATTTGTGGGTATGCAAGTGTTGTGTGGCCAAAAAAAAAAAAAAGTAAAGGATGTGGTAAATTTCTCATTTTAATCAGATTGAGATGGTGAAATAAATACAAGGAGGGGCTGGGGTTGTAGCTCAGTGGTAAAGTGCTTGCCTCGCATGTGGAGGGCATGGGGTTCGATCCTCAGCACCACATAAAAAATAAAATAAAGGCATTGTGTCCAACTAAAAAAAAATTGTTTAAAAAAATAAATACAAGGATTAAAAAACTCTAAAAAGGAAATACTATTGTTTAACTATAAAAAATTCCTTAGACTACATTTTTTTATAAGAGTTCAAATTCCTACTAATTCTATAAAAAGATATAATGTAATTATCACCATAGTATCTGCTGGGTAGATTTGCAGGGAAATTTTCTATTATACTTATTAGGATAACAAAAATTTCTCTTAGATAAGAATGCTTTTCTTTTTTATTCTTCAAACTGAGATAAAACTAACTTAAGCTGTAAGAGGCTACTGCATAAAACAACTAAATGGACAAAATTAGTTTAAAAGTGTCACATTATGTCTAAGTTGTAATAGTCAAGCAAAGGGTCCAAAACTATTCAAAGACATGATTCTCTTTTCTGTGCCTGCATTATCTGACTTATTGTTTCCTTTCTTTTTTTTTTATAACTAGGCATAGAGAAAACATCACAATTAAAAAAATCACTGACAATATGCATATGCTAAAATATCAGATATTTTGGTTCTTGTCTAGGAATTTGTAATCATTTTCCATTAAGTGAAAAATTCTTTTGCAGAGATGCATTCGCACTAGCACATTAGTCCCAATTTGTGAATAAAAATTTTTATTTTGTAGGCAGTTTGATTATGAAAAGGATTAAAGATCTTGCCATGGAAAAGAACAAAACTAAAAGACTCACACAATATAGAAAAAAAATAGTTGTTTGCCTCATTAACAGCGTACAGTAGTGAACTGAATTAATTTGTCAAACAAAAGGTGCTAGCATGAGGATAAATTTCTTTTTTTAAATATCATGACATCAATTGTAATCAATGTTAGTTTTGGAAGAAAAATCAGACAAAAATATTAAAGAAAAGTCAATCACCTGAGGTCCAGGAAAGTTTAGAAAATAATTTCTATTAGAACAAAACAACAATGTATGTAAAGCATGAGCAGTATCATGACCAATGGTACCATGCATAAAAAAACAACTTTTGATATCTTTTGAAATTAGAATATATGCTAATTTATATTATTTGACATGGGCTGTATTACTAAGCTTCAGGTAAACCTTAAACTAAAAAGAGTCATATTTGAGACAGAGAACACATTCTCACTTGGCTAAAATGGCCTGTTTGTACTCAACATCCTTCGGAAAACATTTGTCACACATACAATACAAGGCTAATAATATACAGAAAAGGGAAGAACCTGCATACTAGGTACAAGACCACTCCCAGGGGAAATAGGTTAAGGATGTGAAAGTTCTGCTGCAGAATTATGCTAAGTATGGTTTTCATCTGATAAAGGAAGTTGATGAATCATAATGATCACAGGAGCCTGCACCCCTAAGAAGTAAGAGTACTTCTCACCAGATGGGCCAGGCAGAGATGTTTCTCCTGAAGTGGAGATAAGTCTCAGAGTCATACTTAATTTCAAGAGCAGCAAACTCCTCAGAGGAGGTGATGGTGCCTCCATGAGTCACACTTGCATAGTCTGAGGACCTTCAATAGTTACAAACAGCTAGAAATTCTCTAAAGAGACCAACAATAAAATTCTACTTCAACCCCATAGTTATGAAAGTCCAGATAAATACCTTATTAAACAACTGGGACATAAGAATGCAACTAGTGTGAAGCATATTTTTACACTAATATTACAGCTGTTTTCACTGAAGGCTTGAAGAAAATTTAAAAGAGGGCAAAAGGAAAAGAATGCTGAATTTAAATATATATTGTATGTCTAGTATTAGACTGAATGAATTTGTTTTCTTTTTCTATATAATCAAGAATTGAAAACAATACACTGAAAATACACATAAAAACATTCCTTTAAGGCATTTTTCATGAGACTAAGATAATAAAATATCATCCCTCAGCTAGAGTTTTCAATCAAATTTAGGTGGTCTTGGTCTTTGTTTCTGGTTAGCCCTTAAGAAGACATTTTGCATTGCCTTGCCTTTCTTTGCTGTTTTGAGGCTGCAGAGGGCTTCTATTACCATAGCAGTGAGGACTAGGCAGCTGCACACCACTCAGCCTGGCAGAACCTTCCCATTGTGGCTCTCATCCCTTTAGAATACAAATCTGACAGTGTGCTGGTTTCTGGAGACTTCTAAGATACGTTCATTTTAAAAATCTCACTGGCTTACATACTCATATGTATGCACATATTTAGATCCTTGAATGTGATAGTATCTTAATTAATTTTGAAATTTGATGAAAAAAAGCAATATCCACAGCTAAGAATGCATGACATCAGAAATGTGACTCACCTGGCTGCTGTGCAGGCTGTGGCAGTGGTTGGTTTAGATGTGAACTGTAATGGACAGAAGGGACAGGGCGGTACTGAGGCTGATTGGAGTGATAGTGGCCTGGAGCACAATAACAGGCTGGCATCTAGGATTATAAACATTGAGGACAAAAATCAATTTCACTTGCAAATTTCCCCCACTCTTGTGAGGAACATTAGAGTATATGAATAATAATTATTTCCAGCCATCAATCATCTGAAATCTGATTTTCTAATTTTTACATTTAATGGAAAAAGTTAAAAAATTCAAACATACAGTATACACTAATGTGCCCATCAATCATATTTGAATATTTTTGCCATTATTTATTTCAGATTTCCCTCTTTTTTTAAAGCCAAATACTACTGAAATAACAGGATCTTTTAAGTTGCTGAGGCTGTCTTTGAACTTGTGATCCTGCTGCCTCAGCCTCCTGATTCGCTGGAATTACAGGTATGTGCCACCATATCTGGCTATAGTTCTATAAATGTCTTAAACTTTTACTATATATCTACAATCTATACATATATTGTTGAGTGTTTAAAAATGTTAATTTGTGGTACTTTACAATATACAACTTCATGAAACTTATTTTGCGATTAAAATCATTTATGAAACATGTACTGCCAGCTCAGTTAACTGCTGAATATCATTCACTGCATAAATAAACCTGTTTATCCACTTCCATACCAATACACTATTGCACATGTCACTTTTTACTTTTCCTCACATTTCCTTTGATTTATTGATTTATTTTTCCTTTCAGAGCTATTCATATCAGTTGTGAATTTCTCTTAATTTGACCTAGGATGAGGTGAAGAATGAATAAGTAATTCAGTGGAGCATAAGTAGGCTCATTTTAGAGAAGTCACAGGCTTCCTCAGGTTCTGTTCTTTTGATTAGATTACTTATAAGAAGATCAGAGATCTGTGGCGATCTTAAAGGGTACCCATCTCATCTGAAAACCAGCCAACCATAAAATTCCTCTACTGGTTGTAGTTTGAGAATCTCCAAAGTTCACGGCAGTTTTCCTGTCTATGATACACTAGAATAGATGTTAATATATATGGGATCTCTTCATTTATTTTTTTTCCTGGAAGTATCAGCAAGTAACTGGTAAAACCTGAAATCATCTTATTCATTATTATGCTTTCTTTTATTCCTTGTAATTAAAAAAAGACATCATATTTATTTAGTTGTAGTTGGACACAATATCTTTATTTATTTATTTTATGTGGTGCTGGGGATCGAACCCAATTCCTCATGTATGCGAGGCAAGCGCTCAACACTGAGCCCCAAGACATCACTTTTTAAGGCAAAAATTGTAACATTATTATTGTTTTTACAATGTATACAGATGCAATATATATGACAACAATAACAAAAGATAAAGGGAGGGTAAATGGTATTATACTGTATATGACTGTTATACTTTTCAAAAGTCACTTGAGGTAGACTTTGGTAAACTAAAGGCACATGTCCCTACAAAAACAACCATTCACAAGTTTCATAGGGATGTAGATAAAAAGACAGAAAATGGAATATTTAAAGCTCAAATCAAAAGGCAGGAAAAAAAACAAATAGAAATAAGACATATATAGGAAATGGAAAACAAATAGCAACATGGTATATCTATGTCAATAAATATGTTAAATCTAAAGGGTCTAGTAATACTTCCATCAGAATGGATAAAAATCTAAAACCCAACTATGAAACAGACATAAGACAAGCTTTAAGTAAAAGGTTGGAAATAAAAGTATAGAGAAGAGGACACACCATTTAAATGCTACTTGAAGGAAAGCTTATGTCATATTATCTTCAATCTCAGGTAAAACAGAATGCAAAACAAGAAATACTAAAGAGAAAAACATTTCAAAATGATACCAGTTTATTTATCAGGAAGATATAATAAAAATAAGTTGACTGACACAGATTCAAATACTATAAAAAATGGACAAAATTTAATGGAGAAACAAATTTAAAACAAAAAACAATATGAAAAAAATGAACAACTTAAGTACATATAAAAACATGATGTTTATTAAGAGTGGAAGACTTAAGATGGCAATAATGTCTGAAGAGATCTATATGTTCAGGATTATATCTATCAAAATTCCAATGGCCTTGTTTGCAGAAATGGAAGTTTGTTTTGAAATTCATGGGGAAATACAAGAGACCTGAAAGTCAAAATAATCTTGAAAAAGAGCAAACTTGGAAGACATATAATTTCCATTTAAAAAAATTAATGTACTAATGATATGAAGACAAAAATATAGAATAATGAAGTAGAGTCAAAACAAAACACAAAAGCCCCTTATAGGTGGGCACAGTGGCATACACCTGTAATCCCAGCAGCTTGGGAGGCTGAGGCAGGAGGATCTCAAGTTCAAAGCCAGCCTCAGCAAAGTGAGGTGCTAAGCAACTCAGTGAGACTCTGTCTCTAAATACAAAATAAGGCTGAGGATGTGGTTCAATGACTGAGTGGCTCTGAGTTCAACCCCTGGTACCTACCCCACTCCCCAAAACCCTTACGTTCAATGTCTATTGATATTCAACAAAGTACCAAGACTCTTCAAGGGGAAAAGCAAAGTGCCCTCAACAAATTATGATGGAATAATCAAATAATCACACAAATACTTTACAAAAGAATGAGGGGTGCCCTTACTTCATAACACAAAAATTAACTCAACATGGATACATGACCTGAATACAGGAGCTAAAGTCATAAACTTCTTAGGTGAAAACATAGTCTAAAATCTGCACGGCCTTGTTTTGGGAATGGATTCTTAGATATGCTATTGAAAGTGAGCAACAAAAGAAAATACAGATGATGTAGACTTTATTAAAATTAAAAACTTCTGTATATCAAAGAATGTAATCAACAAAGTGAAAAGACAACTTTTAGAATGGGTAAAAATATTTGCAAATCATACATCTAATAAAGGTCCTAATGTCCAGAACTCATAAAGATTTATTATAATTCCACAACATAGAGATCAACATAGGCTATACAATGATTCCAAAGATATTGAAAGTATGATATAAGGGGGATATTAGGAACAACTTTATGCCAAAAAATTTGTAACATAAATGAAATGGACTCAAATTATCAAATCTGATCCAAAGAGAAACAGGAAATTATAATAGCTCTAAGAAATTCAATCTGAAATTTAAAAATTTTCTTTGCAAAAAGCTTCAGGCACAGATGATTCAATGATGAATTCTAACAAAAAATTTAAGAAGAAATAGCAAAATTCACACACAAATTCCTACAGAAAATAAAGGAGGGAGAATAATGCCTAACTCATTTTGAGGCCAGTATGGTACCACCCTGATGATAAAACCAGAGACATTAATAAGCAACTATAGACTAATATCCTTCATTAACACAGATGCAAAAGTACTTTACACTAACAAATTTACTCAGCAAAATATAAAAAGAATACTCTACCATGACTAAATGGGTCTGCTCCAGAAATTAAAAGTAAGTTAAACATTGAAAAGTTAGTCAACCTCAACAATTGAATATTTCAAAACAGTAGAGAGGATAATGACTGTTCCCAACAAAAAGAAATAATAAATATCTGAGGGTGTAGATATGCCAATTACCCTGATCTGCTCACTACATACTGTATAAATGTATTGAAATGTCACATTGTACCCCAGAAATATGTACAAATATGTTATTTCAAAATAAAAAAATTTAAAATAACCAGTCAAGACAATTCACCATATTCACAGAATTAAAGGAGAAAAATCACAAGATTACTTCAATAGATACCGAAAAATCACTCCAAAAAATTTAATACTCTTTCATGGTGAAGAGTCTTAACAAATTAGGAATAAAAGGGAATTTCTTCAACTTGACAGAATATGTTTAAAAAGCTTGCAGATAAAACCACACTTAATGATGAAAGCCTGTATTCCTTCCCCCTATGATTGAAAACAAGGCAAGAATATGTACTTTCAAAACTTCTATTCAAGTTGGGAGTGGTGGCATAAACCTGTAATCTCAGTGGCCTGGGAGGCTGACGCAGAAGGATGGCAAGTTCAAAGCCAGTCTTAGCAACTTAGTTAGATCCTGTCTCAAAATCAAAAATAAAAAAGGGCTGTGGTTTAGTGATTCATCACCCTTGGGTTTCATCCCTGGTACCAAAACAACAACAACCCCCTGCCCCCAAAATCTTTACTCAATATTGTATTGGAGTATCTCCCTTGTCAATGAGGCAAGAAGAAGAAAAAACAATAGGCATACAGATTGGAAAAGATCATGGAAATAATCTTGGGTGTAGAAAATTCTAAGCTGTCTACAAAAAAACCTACTAGAATAACTGAATACAAAGGCCACAGGAGAGCAGGTGTAGCTCAATGGTGGAGCCTAGCATATGGGAGGCTGTGGGTTGGATCTGCAGTACTGCAAAACAAAACAAAACCACAGAATACAAGATCAACTTATTCCTATATTCGATACTAGTAAGTAACAAATAAATGGTCTCTTCTTTTTGAAATGCTATTTACATTTATTGTGTTTTCCTTAAGCTAATTAAAAATAAACAAATACACACACACCTCTCTCAGGATCAGAAGGAAATTCAAAGATTATGTAGTTAAACTCACCAACATTTACCTGTCAATGTGGGTGTCCAACATGTGCTTAACTATCTCCAGATGGGAGAAGATAAGTTTATACACTGTCACAAATTCTTTCCATGAGAATTTAAAATCAGATCTTTGAAGTGAAAACTGATCGTAAATGAGAGACTCCAATAAGAAAGAAAAGATGAAAAATCAATGTACCTGTGGTGAGGGCTGCTGGATATATCCCTGCTGTTGGAGCACAGGTTGGCTGACAGGATGACCAGAGGCAGAATAGCCAGCAGTAGGGACTGGCTGCCCAGGTGGTATGGGGGCAGGAGGAGGAGGTGGTGGTGGAGGAGGAGGAGGAGGAGGAGGAGGATGTGGTGGGGGTGCTGCTGTCACAATAAATCCAGACTGCTGCGGAGACTGAAGAACAACAGTGGACTGGTACATGGTGGCATGAGGATCAGAACCATCAGCAGATGTCTGGCGGGCAAGACTCATGTGGCTGAACTGAGAACCAAGGTTATCCTGCTAAAAAAGGGAAAAGTTTGCAATTAATAAGCCTTTTACACATGGTCCGAGCTAATCCATGAAAAGTATTTTATACAAGAAAGAAAAAAACTTCTATATAAAAAAAGTATCTTATACATTTTTAACTGAGTTGCAATAGTATATATTATGGACATCAAACACATCTACAACAGATCTGATTTAACAGAAGAGCACTTTCAAGAACATGAGAACTCTTAAAGTGGAAGGCAGGGCTATTATAATGGCATTATTACAGTTATTTATAAAATATAGCTAATGAGAGCATGCAGAAAAGATCAAAAAATGAAAAGACGTTTATTTAAATAAAGATTAAATACATATTAATATGTTTAGGTAAAATTGGACATTTTTATATTATACATTTTCTGAAAGTACTTCAAAGACCAGGTAAAGAATAAAGTGATGAATACTTTTTCCTAGAAGGCAGGACTCCAGTTCTTTGCATCACTGTACCTCAACAATCAAAATCCAATCACCCAGCCCCTCTCTCTAATCTCTTTGATAATCATTTGGTCTTCCATTCTATTCTTCCCTAGTGTCACTAAAGTTAAATGTTACATAAGTGTAATCCAAATGACAGTTTATGCTGCTTCTGCACTCACCCAAGACATTATTATGATTTATGTGTCATTTGAACCAACAGTGTTAAGGACCACCTTCTACTGGTCTAGAAAAATACCACTAAAATAGTATGATGTTTAAATAGAATTATCCTTCTTCCAGGGAGCCACAGATAACAATATATACCTCATTTTATTACAAAGTCAATCCTGAAAAAAAGTGATTTACAAAATTGTGGCAACTGAGTTGCCAAATTAAAGCTGACATATTTGCGGTTTCTAGTCTGATGGTTTTTAGAAGTAAATTAATGCTATGGAGAAGAAAAAGGATTGCAAAAGGGGAACCTGATTTCAATAATTGAAAATACAAGTTTTACTCTTCCCAAGTACTCTAGTGCCATCACAGTAATTCAGTGAATGGATTTGATAGGAAAGAGCATACCTACTGAACATACCTGTTAGCTATACTTAAATAAGTAATATGGTAAAGTATTCTTAAATGAGATACCATATACAACAATGTCAGAGACACATTGAAAAGTCATTTTCTAATTCTAGTGAAAATTTCCAAAACATGTTTGAGGCTTTTTGTTATTCTTTTCTAAATATTTTTAACACTATAAAAATTTCTTTTCTTTTCACACTGGAAGTAACTTTCGGAAATAATTTAGAGTTAAGGTTGGTAAATAAGGTTGTCCTACCTCCAAACAAAGTCAACACCAACAAAACAAAATGTTTCCAAAAAGAGTTGGGGATGATAGTCAGATATAGTTTGTAATCTGACTTGAAATACAATTTCAAAATGTGATGGTCAATATAGTCTAAAAAATAGCAGTATTACTGCAAAAAAATATTAAGGCTGTTAGTAATTTCATTTTAAGGAAAGAAAACTAATGTTTACTTAAAATATACTTCATGCTAGGCATTATGCAGAAGGTACTTTACATTGCTACTTCAGGGTCACAGCTAATGTGGCAGTGTACTCTATACACTGAGAGGTATAATTTGGGGGCAGACTTTGGATTAAAGGAGGTCCCATTAGTTTATAGTTAGAAATAAAATATCTAGAGATCTTCAGGAAGATACTTAGAAGAGGTCCTCTGAAGCTCTAAGCTACAATTTATTCTAATAACTGGTACTGAATCTTCTGGACTCATAACACTGGGGACAGAATAGAAAATCTGAATCCAGATAAAACCTGCCATCCTACAACTGCACAGATTCTACACTGATCTCTAATAAGAGAAACAAAGCTAAAACATTTTAGAACTAGAATAGTCAATCTGAAAATTATCTCATTATGAAAAAGTAGGAAAATATTAGAGTTTAATTATCACATATCCAACATAAAGAAACAACACAGGAGGTGAATAGAGATATAGTACCACGGAATATTGCTGGGTGGGTGAGACTGGCAGGAGCGGGGGTGGGTAAGGGGCTGTAGAGCACTGAACAGGCTGAGCAGAGGACTGCAGAGGACGAACAGGCTAAAGAATAATAGGTCGGCAAACAATGTTAATGTCAGAATAAAATGCTAGAAAAATTGCATTAAATGGAAATTAATAGTTTTGGGCAATAGCTTTAACATTTACAAAGTCATTTAAAATACAACAGAGGAAACAAAACAATACCAAATGAAGAAACTACACAATGAAACTTTTGAGAACATTCTATGCCTAAATTTACTTCATAACTAGAAGGATTTTTTTTGTGATAAAAATACTTCTTTATTATAGATTAATGCAAATAGGTAATTGAGTCATTTTAAATTCTATTATCTAACAAAGACCCCTGGGTTAAATTAGTAAAAGCAAAACTATTTATACTTTTTTCCTCATTTTTATGGAGGGACTGTCCTATTTAGGTATATAACACTAAATTATAAATGAAAAAACTTCATTCTTATTATCAGAGAGTAATAACTTACACAATGTTTATGCAAATTATTCTACTTGATAAGGCATGATCAAATACTCTTTTAGGGCCAAAGTTCCTAAATTTTAGCAATTTTGTAAGAAAAATGCACTGTGGGTAACATTAATAGTAACAACTTAAAATAACAACCTTAGTTAACAATACATACATATGCACACACACAAACTCTTTAAAGTAAGGAAGATAAATAATTCCCTTTTAATTAAACATGTTTTATTGAAAGAATACACATTGGGAGCTGAAAAATGAGTTACTAGAAATCTTTATCCACTAATGAAATACTTCTGAGTTCTAGGAAAGAGTTTTTTATGTTTCCTGGGGGCACTAAAAAACAGGTATTCTGAAAAAAAAAAAAAATTTGATCATTTGAAAAATTGGGGAATATAGCTGACCATTTATACAATAACATTAGTATATGATTTCATCTCAATCTTATATTTATAAATTTGATTATAAAGGGGATAAAAATACATATAGGCTTGAACACTGTGATCCACTTTACAGATGACAATCAGAACAAGGAAAAAGAAGTGATGTGTAGAAAGTAAGATACACAAGCAGATGCAGAACCCGGGTACTCTAATCGGTTATTTTTGGTGAAAATGTATATTCACAAAAAAATCTTGCTTTGGACAATACCTCTGAAGAGAATGATTTAAAAATGTAAGACAAAGTAAAGGAATGACTGCTCAGGGAATAATCTAAATCAGGAAAAATTCTGAGGACAACTAAGATTTATGAGTTGCCCTTTTTTAGTACAAAACCAACACTATGGTTTCTAGAAAGCAAAGCAAAACAAAAGGTTTGGATTAGTATAGATTCCAATAAAAATGCTAGATTAAAGTGAAAGCACAAAAAGAAAAAAAAAAGTAAATGCTGAACTATCTGTAGAGTAGCCTCTGGTTGCTCATAAACCTCTGGACTAGAAATGAGCAAGCTTCCTAGAAGATGGCAGTGTATATCACACTAATGAGGCACAGTGGCTTTAGAACTTCTATTCAATGTGTTATCAAGACAGATAGCCATTAAGATATAACTTTGAGAAAACTTGACTTTCTATATAAGTGTCAGATGCAACAAAAATTTTGGTCTTTTTGAGGATAAAAGGAAGAGTACTATGAGAATCAAGAACATGGATTAATGTCTCCCAGTGTCAGATGGTAAAGAGCCACCTATGGGCTAAAAGACTGATGGATCAAAGCGAAATTCTAAGATAGAGCCTTAGCACTTCCTTTTCTGACTTTGCACTACCTGCAAAACAACATCCATCTAAGGTAATTGGTTTTACATTATATGGTTAAGAAATTAGCCCATTGGGAAGGTTTGGAAACCACAGCATTATTTTGTTTGTTTATTTGAAATTCTGTGAATGAATGATCTCAGTGTGCAAAAGATAGCTATTGACATCATTTGATCATTGAGACTTTGCTTTTTTATCTGATAATGAATACCCACAACACTTAAGATAATGCCAGGAAAATCAGTCATGGAGTTTGATGCATGCCTCAAAACCTCAAATTATAGCTCATTGAAGCATCTATTTTTATACCTCCATTTAGGATAATCTCTTCTAACTACATCAAAGTTATTTCTGAGGGATAAAAATGTAAAAAATATGATCACAGATAAATCTTCAGAATTTTCTGAAGCTGCCACACTGACATTTATCCCACAAAATTAAATAAAAATGAACTGGATCAAAATCACTCTTGTGAAGCTCTTGTGAAATACATAGCCTGCAAAGACAATTACATGCTAGTAAAATAAAGAGCAAAAATGAATGAAGCCAAGAAAAGAAGTTTTATGTAGTATGAGTGTGTGTAACCAAATGGAGTTTGGGAAGGAGATATAGGAGTGTCTGGAAGGCACTCTCCTCTACATATATGAATTCATTTGCCTGATCTTAGAAGTGCCCCAAAAACTTTTAAGTTCAATTTAAACAAACACATAAAATAAAAAACCCAACTGCCTTGCCCACGAGTCTTAATTGGCAGAGGCCAATTATTTTCATGACTTTCATACTATTTGATAACACAATTAAACTGCTTGTGTATGTTTTTTATCCCCAAAATATAAATGATATCTCTTGTGAGCAAAGCTAATGAAATTTTTATGCATGGTCTTAACATTAAAATCATCTTGCAGGGAAAAAGAGGTATAACTAACTTTATAAACTGCTTTTTATATAAATAAATAAACAAATAATCTTTAAAAGTTAGAAATGAAAATAAGAGTTTAGATTGGCATAATCAAGTTCTCCAAAGATGAAGAACACATCTTTAGGGGAAAAAGATTGAATGTGAAAATATATGTGCAAACATTTATTTATAAGCAAATTGAAGAAATTATTAAGAGTACTTCTGCTAAGCAGCTCAGTAAGATCCTGTCTCTAAATAAAATAAAAAATAGGGCTGGGGATGTGGATCAATGGTCAAGTGTCCCCGAGTTCAATACTCAATACCCTCCTATCCCCAACAAAGAATACTTCTGGGAATTCTCCCAATCTCTGTCTCACTTTCTTACAGGGTAGTTGAATGGAAGAATACCTTGCAGAACTACAGCAAACCCCTTTAGTCTCTTCTGTTTGATCTGCTGGATCTTACAACAATTTATTTTGCTCACTGAGCCAATAAACAACTTTTATTTTGTTTTAATTTCTCTCTTTGCCCATTTCTTATTGTTATAAAATAACGAAAAGTAACAGGCATATAAGATAAAACCATTCCCTTCTTTCCAAACTATTTTTAGTATTTATTAGTTGAAAGCCCTTGAATTTAAGGCTCGCTGTGAGTAGTGAGTGGGACATCACTAGTGGCAAAATATTAACATTCTAAGACTTACTTGGTAAATTTTGTTATTTATACTTAGTAAATTTTATATTTTATAAAATATAAATTATACTTAGTAAATTTTGTTTCAATATGCAAAAGAAAGTGAACTTGGCATTAGGTAACTGTGGATATGTGCACCTGTGAGAAAATGTGATTAGCTGCTGGTTGTTGAGGTGGTGGGGGTGGCAGAGGTGGCTGTGGAGGTCCAGGCACTTGGGTTCTAACTGGCTGTTGAGTCATAGGAGGATTATACACAACTGGACTTCCATCTGGGTTTATGAAGGGCTGACCTGAAAAATTAGAAAAGGAGAAAAAAGACAATTTACAATGAAGATTGAAAATACGTCATTCTACTGACAATTTACAAAACATGTCCACACATTCCTTATCTCCACTTCCAAAACTCCTACTTATAAAAAAAAACAAACGATTTTCTTACACTGGGAAATAGACTGATTTGACATGAAGCTATTAAAGTCTTTATTTTTCCTAGTTAAATATTCAAATGTTTTGCTGCTGTGTTATTGTCCCAGATCTTACTGAGTTTACTTTATAATACACAGTATTTTCTGAAAAATTCTGAATCATGCAACATATTTTACTCAGTTGTAGGACTGTGTTCCTGTGTGGCTGGACACATTTTAAAGAAAAAATGCTTGACTATAGGATAATAGACTATTATTCATTAATTTTTATTAGTGGATGAGAAATCTTTAACTTAGAGGCTGTGCTGCATATATTTCATTAATGTAGGATAAAATTAAGATGGTTGACAGCTTTAAACTTCAAATTTTGAGTTTAATGGCAGTGTCCTTATTTTATAATTTCAAATTTGAAAAAGTTGTAAGTAATTTATTTTTAATTATAATTTTCTAAAACAACTTCTTTTTACTTCCTATGAGCCTTATTCACTGGTAAATGAAAAAGTCAGAGAGAACTTTGGTACAATACTCTGTATACATGTGTTCTAAACAACTCTTTCTTATTATATAATATAGCATTTCATGTAGAAAAATAGTTAACAAATAGAAATAATAAATAAATAAATCTCCCATAATTTTATAGCTAATATTTTGTATATATTCTTCTAGACTTTTATTTGATGAAGCAATAGAGAGATTCAAATATCAGTGTTTTTCTTTACAAGGCACTGAGTTATCATAAAAGAAGAACAATAATTATGTCAAAAACTGTTCACTGGCTATGATACCCTTTTAGTGAGAATACAGAGGAATAGAGATAAATTGAACACATTCTAAAGAGAAAATTAATATTTTCATTTTTTAAAAATTTAAAACATGAGTTAATATGGTTTTTGGTGACATGAAAAATTAATTTTTTTAATGACATAAAAAAATTCTTGGGCTGGGGCTGTAGCTCAATTTAATATTTTCTTAAATTGCCTTTACATCATCCTTTCTTACATATTAAATCACTCTCCATTTTATTTTATTTTTTGAGGAAACTTATGGCATATAATAAAATAATATTCAAGAGAAGACTCTACTCATCTATTGCTACAAAGTAGGAAAAGTCCACCAAAGTAAAATAATTTCATCAGTTAGCTTCCTGATAATTTATATGATAGTTATAGACAACAAAAACAAGTCAGGCAAGATATCTGTTGACTGCTAAAGAATTTGGAAAAAATAGAAAACAAAAACAAAGTGGTAGAGCACATTTGGATGACAGCTGGATCAGAAGTCATTTAAAGGCTGTCTGCAAAAAGTTAGATGTATTACAACACTTCCCCAAAATCGAAGAAATCATATTTGGACTCACTAAAAGTGTATATAATTGATCAGTTTCTCAGTCTATCAACACATAAGAAATTTAATTAAAAAAATTTTTTTATAGTTGTAGATGGACAGAATACCTTTATTTTTATGTGGTGCTTAGGATTAAACTTAGTGCCTCACACATGCTAGGCAAGCGCTCTGCTCCTGAGTTACAGCCTCATGTTTTCATGTCACCAAAACCATATTAACTCATATGTTTTGAATTTTAAAAAAATGAAAGTAATGAGTTCTAAGCCATGGTTTTCTCTACTACAAACAAAAGGAAAGGGCAAGGACACTAGAAAGATCTGACACTTCCACTTTTATGTGGCCTAACCACTGCCTTTATGACCACATCATCTACATCCTCAAATTTTAAAGTAAAGGCATCAAAAGATCCAAGATGGCTTTCATGACCTTTCCAAATAATTTTAAAATTAAAATTTCTTTGCATGTTCTCACCAGTGGAATATTTGAATGGTCTTGCAAGAAATAAGAGATATAATTAACTGTATAAATTGCTTTTGATATATTAAATAAAATTGGAATGAAAACAATACATTGGATTATCATAAAAGAAAAACAGAATCAACTATGTGAAATAAACTATTCATTGACTACGATACCCATTTAGTGAGAAGACAGAGGAAGAGAGAAATTTAACTAACCAATATTTTCTTAAATTACCTGCATAACATCCTTTCTTACACAATAAACTGCTCTCCATTTTTCTGCAATCCTTTAAAAGATCATGTTTTCTCTCTATAAATCATTTTTTGTCACTCAACATAGTGAAATATATTATAAGTGTGGTTTATACATCTCTCTGAGATTTAGATTCCTTCTCTATAAATGGGGATTTCACCAACCTAATAAGGTTGTTATAAAGATTATAAATGAAGTATTCAAAAATACCTAACACAGGATATGGTACAAAGTAAATGCTCAATAGATGTACTATTAGTTCACTGCAAAAAATAAGAACATGTATGGTCAATACTAATTCATAATGACTATTCATTTTCTTTCAACAAATTATGTCTCAGAGCTTTTCCTCTGTAGAAAACAACCACCACATTCTCAGCAGAAATTAAGTATAGGATTTTTCTCTACTTCATTTTATATAATGATTAAGAGCTGTTTACTTAGTTGTTCTTCAAAGATGGCTGTCTCATTTCTAGGAAAGGAACTAATCTTTAATTGTAGTTAGGTCATTATTTAGCCTTGAAGATTTCATAGATGTCACAGGGGAAAGTGCCTTCTGATTTAAATATCTTAAAATTTTCTAGGGTAAGTGTTTTTATTAAAGTTCTTAGGAAAATGTCAGTTATTCGTGAAAAAAATAAAAAGCTGTCAAACACTTGCACAGATAATACATTTAAAAAGTATCTTTTATTTTCAGATAATTTCTACTATCTCAACTGAAATAAACAACTTTTTCTGGATACCAACCTGTTTGTGGGTTGATCAGAATACTGCCAGGTGGTATGCCTGTAGCTTCCAAGGGAAGCAAAAAGAAGCTAGTGCTAGGAGATGCGACTTGCCCATTTAGGCCACCATCAAAGGAAAGAGAACTATGAGTGCTGACAGTTGGATAGACGACAGGTGCGCCATGAGAAGACTGGTTGAGAGCTGTACCTGGAAGAGGCTGCTGGATGTGAGAAAGAGAGCCCGTAGATGACCCTACACTACCAGAAGACTCAGAACCTAGGGGAGGAGTAATGAAAAATATGGATTTTTTAAACCTTATATAAAAACATAGGCTTTAACAATTTACAATTAAATTCACATTGCATAACATGCAGTTATCACATAAAAGCAATGGCTATTTTTGATTTACTGTTCAATTTGCTTACCCTGCCCCCAACACAAACAAGTTTAATAAGCAAACTGATCACATTAAGTTGTCAGAAAAGTCATAGCCAAAGCATGCAATTTAAGCAAGTTTATAATAACATCAGCCACGGACAGCCACAAAAAGCACATTATCCACATTCCCAAAAGGACAAAGTTATATACATTTTACCTTTTAGATTAACACCTAGGAATATTCAGATTACAATTTTCCCCCAGGAAAAAGAACTTAGTACGGCTAAATGCCGCAAACCTCTTATATCAGAAACCCCTTATCTATAAGAACACAGAAAGATCAAGAATAGTGTAGGAAATAACAGAAACGATAAATTCTCTATTGAGAGAAACTGTCAAGTTTCACTGCAGAATTTCATTTCTCAGCTTACAATCATAGCATTTCTATAATGTAAACTCAACTTTCAATTTTCTTATCAAGGGACAGAGATAGCACCAAATATATTCCAAGTACTTACATTTAGCATCAGCTTAAAATTTATTTCTCACTAAATTAATAAACTAATTTGATAACTGAATCTGACTGCTTTTATGCTTGCAATCTATGTAATTCTCTATCACAGAGATGGAAAATGGCATTGACTTCCAGCATAATGGCTAACGGTGGACAGTGAGACAATGAAAGAACGGAAAATATTTGAACAATGCATATAGTTAGATTAGGTTTTGAAAATGAAAGTTGACTTTGGGATAGACAGTCTTTTTTTTTTTTTTGGCATTGGGGACTGAACTTGGGGCACATTACCATTGAGCTATACCACTAATCTTTTTTATTTTAGAGACAAGGTTTTGCTAAATTGCTGAGGCTGGCCTCAAACTTTAGATACTCCTGTATATCAGCCTCTTGAGTTGCTGGAATTACAGGCATGTGCCACTGCACCTAGTGAGTTGGAGAGTCATTAATGAAATGAAATAAACCACTATGATGAACCATATAGACTGCCTTAGGAAAGACAGTTTCTATTTTGTTTCAAAATGGCTCTTGACAAGAACTCCATCAATTTATCCTAGGAATTAAAAAAATCATTTTCCCTATTAAAGGATTAAGTAATATTTATTTTCACCTTTGAAGATAACATAGACTGTTTATACTACATGTTCTCAAAATGTTTTAATTTGGTACTTTTTCTAAATGACTTTCTCATAATGCAGTAATAGTTCTTTTTTAAAATTATAACCATGAAGTGGCCATTTTAAAATAAATGCTGATTTTTTCATATTCATAATATTTGCCTATCTTTAGCAAGACATCATAGCCACTAAGATATTTTTAATATATCCATATTTTAAGTTAAAAAGGTGGTAATTGAAATTCACAAGTCTTAAACATTTAAAGCACTGGTTATAGTCAGGTATTTAAAAATTTGGTTACCCTGAAATGTACCCTTCAAATCTTGCCTGCATAATGCTAGTATCTATACTAACCCCAAAATCCAGGGAGAAACAGCCATTTCTGAACTTCCTGTTTATTGGGGACGGGGGCTGGGGAGTGGGATAAATATCTACAAGGGTCCTAAAAGGATACATAAGCTTCTTTTGTATTGAAGCCGACTAGTAAAAATGTAAAAAGAAAAAGTTATATATCAATGTATTCTAAACACAAAACAGATAAGAGAATGAGACTATTAAAATTTCCAGCCATTGATAACAGTTACATCATACTATTTTTCCTTGGTTTTTAAATTTCTTAAAAACTTCTAACAATTTTATTCATTTTGGAAAGGGAAATATAGGACTTCATGAAAAATATCAATCAATACCTGACAGTATTAGCTGAAAACCTAGTGTTAAATAATTGAAGATAAGAAATCATGCTTTCCAAAAAGAAATAAGCAATGAAGAATTTTCAATTACCTCTGGGCACCAAGAGGTGTGCCATCAAACCTACCTAATTTTGTCACAACAAACAAAAATTTTTATTTTGATTGAAATTTGTAAACTATCTCTAAGAATGAATTCTAATGTTAGTGCACTACAGATAGCAATTTTACATTTTAGATAATCAAAGCCACATAATAAAAAGTTAAGACAACATCAGGAAACTAATATTTTGATTAGATAGGATTAAGCAGATATTTATACCTGTTTTAGAAAGCCTGCCTATGCTTTTGCTGCTTCCAGAACTATCACCTCTTGTCAGGACTGAGATTCCACTAAAGCTGCTGGCTTTGGTTACAGCAGGCTTCAAATTTCGCAGGGAACTATCTGAATCTGTGCTGCTCCAGGGCCGTGGTTCTGAGTATTTCAACTCATTCTCAGTGCTGCTTTGATGGCTATTGGTTGATCTCCCTGAAGCATCTTTATTAACTCTGTAATTTAAAAATAAAACTTTGAAAAGCTAATAGGGGAAAGAAAAGAAGGAATAAAGAAAAAATGCTTTAATTTTTCAGTACTGCATTGAAAACATGCTTCCGATACCTAAATATCTGGCGCCTCTGCTGGGTACTACTAGCATCCTCGTCTTGGATTCTGTTGGAATTTGAATAAGACATTTTAATTTTTATTAACATCAATCAGATATTTACCAAAATAGATGTCAAAAATTCTCTTACCTTTTGTCAATAACGTAATTCTCTTGGGAACATAGGGACTAGAAAGAAAGGAGAGAGATAAAAAGTTGAGCTTTAGTCAAATACATAATGCCACTTGTAAACCAACGATGACAACAAAATTCACACGCAATAATATTTAAAAAGTATCCCCACCCCCCAAAAACCTCCAAATTGGTGATAAGAATAAGGATACACATATAAATTATGATGGAATTTTTTGTGGCTTGGAGATACTATGCTTATTTTTATTTTGTACTAGAGACACTTTGCCATTGAGCTACACCCCCAGCCCTCCTCATTTTTTATTTTTTATTTTGGTCTCACTAAATTGTTTACAGCCTTGCTACATTGTTGAGGCTGGTGTTGAACTTGCAATTCTCTTGACTCAGCCTCCTGAGCCACTGGGGTTATAGGTGTGTTTAGCTACTATGCTTACTTTTTTTTTTTTTAATAGTTGAACACAATACCTTTATTTTATTTATCTATTTAATTTTATGTGGTGCTGAGGATTGAACCCAGGGCCTTGCACATGCTCTACCACTGAGCCACAACCCCAGCCCCAACTACTATACTTTTAATAGCTATGTATCTTGATGCCACTGGTTGTATGGTCCAAATTAACTTGAAATTCAAATATTCTCTTCCAAACAAGTGAATGCATTTTTGTTATCATATATTCAAAATATATACCAGTTTACTGATTCTGCTTCATTCCCTTAATAAATATTATATTAACAGAGTGAACAAACAGCTATGCTTTTATGGAGATTATAGTCAAATTCCTCTGGTGCTACTAACTGAAGTCAGGCAACAATCATTTTTGTTTGTTTTATTAAAACAGTCTTCTGTACAGTTTTCTAGCTACCAATTTTTGCCTTTTTCATTCAGTTTATACAAGAGAAGCCAGGGCGATTTCTATCAAAGGTCATTGTGATTATACTTCTACCCTTCATGGATCCCTGCTTTAGCAGAGGAGTCAACAAACTATGGCCAGCCACTTATTTCTGTTAATAAAAATTTTTATTTAATCTATTTTTAGTTATAGATGGACACAATACCTTTATTTATTTATCTTTATGTGGTGCTGAGGGTTGAACCCAGGGCCTTATACATGCTAAGTGAGCATTCTACCACTGAGTCACAACCCCAGCCCTGTAATGAAGTTTTATTGGAACATGACTACTTATTTATGTACTGTACTGTCTCACTAAAAGTCAGATTTGAGTAGATGTGATGTGAAAAAAACTATATGGCTCAAAAAGCCTAAAATATTTATTATATGGTCCTTCATAGAAAAAGTTTTCAGACACACACACACACACACACACAAACACATACACACACAACCACCACCACCACAACCACCACCACCTGAAGTTCAGATATTTTAACAAACTTCCAGGGCTCAAGTCACCTGGTTCCTGTTTTCTCTGACCTAAACTTTCTATACTTCCTATGCCAGCCTGGCTATAACCCTGTCACTGATTCTTCCAGTTCTTTATATGACAAGTTCCCCCTTACCTCTGGGCCTATGCATATACTAACCATATACTTTTAACTCTTTACTCCTGTAGATCTCCTCTCAGAAGATAATTCTGTCACTCCCTACCAAATTCTGGTTTGTGGTTCTTCTACACCTTGTCCCATAGTTTGCAGTACTTCATGGCTATAATCCCCTATTTTACCTTCATATCTCTATACAAACCACACACCATATTGTTATTATTTAACTCCTTATCGGGGCAGACCTCATTTATCTTACAAACTATTGAGAGAAAAGTATATCTAATGTAGGTTCTGCAGTCAGCAGACCTAGACTGAAATCCCAACTCTGCTATTTTCTAGCTGTGTGAATTCTGGCTATTTTGCTTTGCCTTCTGGATTCTGAGTTTCTCTATGTATAGCATAAAAACACTGACAGTATTGATCACACAGGGTTGTTTTAGGATTAATTATCATAAACTGACAATGGATATGTTCTTCAGTGCCCAGCATAGTACTTACTAAGTAAGTAATCAATGAGATTTGTTAAATTTATAAATTCTTTTAAGGAATGGTCTGAATTTTAATGTTATTTCATCTTTTTCTTTTAAGACACAGAAAATTTCTGTATGTAGCAGTGTTAGTACATGTTTCATACATTTATATATATTCCTTGAAGAATACTGAGTACTGCAAAGAGGTGCTTAGCAAATGCTGGTAAAAACAAATTGATTCTCCGGCTGGGGATGTAGCTCATTGGTAGAGTACTCGCTCACATAGCATGTAGAAGGCACTGGGTTCAATCCTCAGCACCACAAAAAACAAAAACAAAACAAATCAATTCTCTTCTGACAAAAATGTATAAAATAATTAGTCATTTATAATCACTTATAAAGTTAAAATGATTATTAATAAAAAAATTAATTTTATAACATATGACTCGTAGACAGTTACCAAAGTTCTAAAAATTTCCGGTCTGTCAGAAGTCTGGAGAAAAAAAAATACAAACATATACTAAGTCCAACAGTCTCAGTGACTCCTGTCATTTGCTTTTACCTTTTCTGAAATTTTACATTAGTGCTGCAATGTAGTATTCTGTAAACTATTAAATTATTAACATAGGGGCTGGGGATATGGCTCAAGCGGTAGCACACTCGTCTGGCATGCGTGCGGCCTGGGTTCGATCCTCAGCACCACATACAAACAAAGATGTTGTGTCCGCTGAAAACTAACAATAAATATTAAAAAAAAAAAATGAGTAACAAACAAAATGTGTCAATATTTCTAAAAGGTGACCTTATGTGTAAAATAATAAACATAAGGTCAATAGATTAAAGAGGAATTGAGACCCTACAATGCAATTAGAATGTATTCTAACATAAAGTCCTAAATATTGGTACATACATCTTGGGAAAATATTCGGTCTCGAGCTTTCTGGTATTCTTCTTCTCTTTCTTCTATAGATTTGCTTCTTCTGTCATCTCTCAAACGTATTCTCATCTAAAGAAAAGAGAACAATTAATTCTTGGGAAAATGAATGTTGTGGTTTAGATGTGGTGTTCCCCCAAAGCTCACAGTTCAGGAGAAATGATTGGATTATAAGAGTCTTAACTCAATTAGTGAATTAATCCCCCTATAGGAATTAACTGAGTAGTAATTGAAATGGGAGGGTGTTGCTGGAAGAGGTGGGAATTGGGGTGTGGCTTTAGGGTATATATTTGTATCTGACAAGTAGAGACTCTCTCTGCTTTCTGATCACCATGTGAACTGCTTCCCTCTACCACACTCTTCCACCATGCAAGGAGGAATGGAGTCAGCTGCCTTTGGACTAAGACCGTGAGCTCAAAATAAAACCGTGAAGCTCTTAAAAAAACCTTTTCTCCTCTACAATTGTACTGGTTGGGTCCTTTAGTCACAGCAGTGAATAAGCTGACGAAAACAATGAACTACTTGTATAATAGGTCTTGCATGTATAAAAATGTCATGTTTGCTGTAGGTTACCTGGTTATCATCTTTGTCAAAACTAGAGTTGTCTCTCTTAAGGATATATCGTTTCTGAAAGTCGTCACCTCTATCATCCTTAATATGTTCATTAAATTTCTGATCAGGTCTAAAAAAACAAAACAAAACAAAGGAACAAAAAAGATAATGCACAGTATTTACAGAAAAATCAAACATAACATTTAATGAAAAGTAATAAGTTATTTATTAGTGCCATTAATAGATATCTCACTTTTTCCTCATAATTATCTCACAAGAAAACACTAACTATCCCATGTTACGGATTCAAATATCAAGCTTTAGTCATGGAAGTGGCTTTAGGACTTGCACAAGTTACTTAACCTATTTCCCAGTTTCCTCATCTA
This sequence comes from Callospermophilus lateralis, assembly GCF_048772815.1. NCBI lineage: Eukaryota > Metazoa > Chordata > Mammalia > Rodentia > Sciuridae > Callospermophilus > Callospermophilus lateralis. The sequence goes on from NC_135313.1 coordinate 91,139,912, forward strand.
TAAGATGGGAATTATAATGTATCTATCTCACAGAGTTGTTCTAAAGATGAAATGAATTAATACAGGAACAACATTTAACATGGTAAATGCTCAGGGGAAGTTTGTTATTTTTATAAATATTATTGAGAAAATTGAGGTTCAAATAGCTTAAGCGAACAGTCAAGGTCAAAGGACAAGTACATGACTGAGCTATAGTTGGAGTCCAGAACAGTCTGACAAAAAGCCTACATATCTTCTCTCCATTGCCACCTCTAAATATATAAGAAAATGTGGTACATGTAAGAACATATAGCACTACAGCGTATATATTACATTCCTATATTACCTAGTCTTCCAGTTATATAACTGAAAGTAATCAAATATTTTGGGTTGAATTAACTAGAAACTTAAGAGACTATTTCAAAATGTACCCAAGTTACTAAAAATTCCTGAGTGTATGTGTGTGTTTGTGTATGGGTAACTAGGGATTGAACCCTGTGTGTGTGTGTGTGTGTGTGTGTATAGGTAACTAGGGATTGAACCCAGGGGTGCTTAACCACTGAATTACATCCTCAACCCTTTATAAAAATGTTTTGAGACAGAATCTTTCTAAGTTGCTTAGGGTCTCACTAAGTTGCTGAGGCTGGCTTTGAACTTGTGATCCTCCTGCCTCACCCCTCAAAGCTTCTGGGATTATGGGCCTGAGTGCCTGGAACCAAAAATTCTATATTATAGCAGGGCATGGTTTTGTTTTACATTAACAGGCTAGAAAAGATAAGTTCTTTTTTGGAGCTGAACATTGCAACCTAAAATAATGAATATGAAGTCCTAGCAATATATTTTATAGCAGATTAGTCTTTTCAGACTAGAAATGTTGTAAATTCCACTGATACTAGAAGACACACATATGGTTCTAGCCCTTGGAAAATATAATTATGAAATTTCATCTCCCCAAATATATGCTCAGCTTCAAATATTAATTCAATAAAATTCTGGGCCTTAATGTCATTCTATTCTAACAGTGAATTTTTCTTTTAAAATATATGATATAGAAAAATAGATCTAATAGTCACAAAATCTTAATGAATCTTATTAGTTTTTAAAATCAGGTTCAAATATATATAAATATATACAGATATAAATAAATATATATCTGTATATGTACACATGTTTATTATAAAGGTATGTAAGTATGTGAATACTCTTAGAAAATTTCTAATCATAATCCCAAATCCCCCATGTTCAGAAACTAACATTTCATTATATATAGAACCCAAATTACACTGCTGAATATTTGTTGTAATGTGAATTTTTAATAAAGTACTGACTCCTGTAAATTATGCAGAAGATTTAAAAATGAGAATAATTTAAACAAGCAAAAGAAATCTCTATTACAAAACAGATTTAGATGTGTGAAATGGAGTAGATATCTGCATAAAGCTATATAAAAAGTAAAAAGGAATACAAACAGCTTTGCAATCAAAATTATGGGAAGCGTGCTTTCCTTTGGGATTTGGAAGATTATCTATTTGGTTCTGACAATGGCAGTATCTTGTTTTTGTCATACGATTGCCTCATTTACTAATGACATCTATTTTAGTAGTTGTTCAAACTCACATTTTCTTACTCAAGGAGATTGCAGTTGAGTGAAAGATTGTTATTCCAAAGTGAACTCTTAAGGTTTAACCAAGGGCCTGGCAACTTTTCTAAGAGCAGCTGGATTCCCCACACCAAATAACATTGGCAGGCATTTTCGCTAACCTTAAGACTGTCTTACCTCTTTGTTTTATAGATGCCTGAATTTACTGCCCTGCAATCGCCAACTTCCCGCTCCATTGAGACACCCCAGTGGACACCGGGTTGTTGACATCCACAACACCACTGGTTCAAGGCTGGAGCGGGTAATCTCCCTATGAGGAAAAGGTAAGTTTGTTTTTATTCAATGTGGAGCAGATCTCTAAGGTTTTCCGATTTACAGCCTTCTTCATATCCCAGAAGATATAAAACAAAAATACAGTGTAACTTCAATGATCCGAAATGTCTAGTAGTAATTACGTTATCAACCCAGACTTCTTTAAGCACATCATAATTAGCTCTGCTTAGCTAAACTACTAATTACCATAATAAAGAGAACCCTAAAGCTTTCTGACATAATTCATAGAATTCAAATAACTGAGGTTACACTGTATTGAAAACCTTAGAGTCATCAGTCAAAATGTTAGTCAAAATGCCTGCTAATGTACATGTGCTTAGGAATCCAGCAGCTCTGAGTAATGTTGAAAGGTATTGGTTAAATGAATTTGGTTAAGTTAAAAATTTTGTTCACTTTTAGTTCAGCTCATATCTTAATGATTAATATCCTACTTTAGCCATTATATAACTAATTGGAAAAAGACTAACTGATAATAATATTTTAAGAGCAAGGAGTCAACAGATGAAAATTAAATCAGATCCACATTTTTTAAATAATCCCTAAAGAGAGGACCTTTCACCCAAGACAACTATGTTTATTAATTTTACTTGTAGGAATGATTGTTTTAAAAATACCAAATGTATCTATTTAGTTGACAAAAGACTATTTGAAATGGAAGAAAACCAATTTAGTTCCAGTAAGCAATATGGTAGCTATAAAGGTCTTTATAGCAGAAGGGACAAAGATGATTTAAATTTAAATGTGCAAACTACATGGTTCAAACACAAGACTTTGAGAAAAGTCCGATTTCAGGAAAGGCAGAAAAATAATGGATTAAAGAATATTATTTATAGCATCTGAAGTCAACTGATGCTTATTACTATTGTCCCATGCTGCCATATATGAAATTAAGAAACAAAATCCTTTTGAAAGGCAGATACCAAATTTAAGGTGAACTTAACAAACTGCTTTAGGATAAGACTTACAAATAGAATAGGTGCTGTGTACATGTAATAATTTGAATGTCTCTGCATGGGGCCTTCTACTTGCAATATCGGCATTGATTATCTACTTTACCAATACCATAAAACAAAAGCTCCTCCTAACCATTTAAAAAATTTCCTCAGCAAGTTTTATATACATAGCCCAGGAAGGGAATGTAGCAATATGGATGATGCTATATTAACCAACAGTCACAATTTCTTGAGGTCTGCTAGAGGAAAGGAGCAAAAATGGGCTTTTGGAAAGGATAGTAAAGTGATAGACAGGAGATAAATTAAATGTGAAAATTTGTTAAAAAAAATTGTAAAGACAAATTCTGCTCATTAAAAACAAAAACTAAAACTAATTTGCCTGAGGCTGGCCATGGCTATCTAAATTATGTAAATTAAAAAAAATCTTTAATAGAGAGTAGCTAACAAACATGGCTGATATTATATTCTGAGTTAATTATTCAAAACATGTGTCCCGGACTCTTCTTTCTTATTTCAGTGCAGGTGGGTCCATTTTTTCCTAGTGAGCTAAATGTATTTGTAGGTAATATCACATACGGTTATCATGACATTTATTTAGACTGCTAAAACATGTGGAAACCTTGAGATGAAAGATGCTGTGGGAAGGTAAGTATTAATACATAGACATATAACATGTACCTACATCTCTTGACACTTACATTCTTGTATTGCTAGTTTTGTTTACTATGACAGACTTCCCACTCTGATCAACATTGTGGTCTAATCCAAAGTAAGCAGCTACTCTGTGTAATAGCATCCTATGGTAAGATGTCATTGGGGGGAATTTTTTACGTGGAGACCTAGAAGTAGAAGAAAAACTAATTTAGTAAGTCAAGAAGAACTGTGATGATAATTTTTTTCTTGTTAAATGTCAGGACTTACTCATTATTACCAATGAAATCTAAAATTTCTTGTTCCAATTTCAGCAGCATCATTCTGTCCCTGAAACAAAGTATGAAGACTTTTGTATGTAAAAGCTTAATCATAAATGCCAACAGGTTATGAATTTATAGCTATTTTCCCCTTTATACATTCAGAACTATCATCATAAGCTTGATGTGAAAATATTTACATGCTTTCTAACAAATGTTTTAAGAGACTGAAAAATGATTTTTTTTCTGTTTAAATTTTCATTATGGAAATTTTCACACACAAATGCACACCTGTGGAGAGAGTGTGTAATATACACACAACTTTAACAATTACCAAACGTGGCCATTCTTAAATGCATTCTGTTCTGCTAAGTATCATTATGCTACAGTTTGCTCTTAAAATATATGGAGTAGATTAGTTTTTCTTCCTCATTCAATAAAGCTGAGAGTTAGCAGGAAAGCAGCCATCTTTAGTTAAGCTCATGGCTTTGTTACCATGCTGAACTCCATAGAAACAGTACTCTGAAGAACCTGTATTGCTAATAACAGGAATACTCCTAAGGGAATATAATGCTAATATGCAGATGGGGCTATAGCAGAGAAGTATAAACTACATTACTAACTATCACAGAAAAGAAGGACTTTTCAATCATTCTGTAAATTGCTATTGTGTACTTTTAAGGCTTTGAGAACTATTCCCAGAAATATCAAAGTGAAAACAAAGATGTCCAACATATACAACTAATTAGCACACCAGGGTCCTATTTAGTACAGTAAGGCTGTAACAAATTAATGGTACCACTTCACAAAGGTGCACAAAACAAGAACATTGCTCTAGTTTTTCTATGCTCTCTGGAAATTTCATGTGCATGGTGGATAAACAAAACAAAACAACCCCTCTCCTGCCAACCTAACATAACCTTAAGGGTAGAAGCAAATCATTCAGTTCTGTCTTCCAAATTTTAAGAATAAGAATTAAGAAAATGATGGGCTGGGGATGTGGCTCAAGTGGTAGCGTGCTTGTTTGGCATGCGCAGGGCGCTGGGTTTGATCCTCAGCACCACATAAAAAATAAAATTAAGATGTTGTGTCCACAGAAAACTAAAAAAAGAAAATGAGATCAAAGGGTTAATGGCTCTCTAAAATAAACACTATATAGGAGAATCTTTTCAAATTTTAATACAGGAGTTAACAGATCTGGATTAGGTCACCTGAAAGTCTATGCATCAATCATGAGTTTGATTCTCTCTGTTCACTGCAAAACAAATTTCATAAAACTAACATGCTGAACTCCATAGAAAGTTCATATATTCAACAAATATTTAGTCACATTTTTCACTAGTTTAAAAAGTCAAGAGAAAACTATGTCTACCTGGTGATTTCAAACCCAAAAGCTGAGAAGAAAATTACATTTTAACACAAATTCTAGCAACATTCAATTTTGCCCTCAGACCCGATTCTTTCATACTCTCTATCTTAGTACCACCTTATACCCAGTGTGTCATATTAGAAGCATAAGAATTTCAGGCCTGTACCATTCTTTTTCTAATTCTCCTACTCTGTTACAATGTCTGCTAAAAATTTTGCCTTTTATTTTTTCCATTGGATCTCTGGCTTGATTATTATAATGGCAGTAAATACTCTTTCTCTGTATATTTCCTTATTTTTTTCCCAATCTATTCTTTATGAAGCATGGATAAAAATATATAATATATATGATGTATTATATAGTTTTTTTGGGGGTGTACCAGGGATTGAATACAGGGGTGCTTAGCCACTGAGCAACATCTCCAGCCCTTTTTATTTTACTTTTTTTGAAGACAGGATCTTGTTGAGTTACTTAGGGCCTTGTTAAGTTGCTGTGGCTGGCTTTAATTTGTGATCCTCCAGCCTAGCCTCTAAGCTGCAGGCATGTGCCACTGTGCCCAGCTGGATAATCTTTTTAAAAAATTTGTTCTAATTAGTAATATACAATGGTAGAATGTCTTTTGACACATCATACATAAAGAGTATAACTTCTCATTTTTCTGGTTGTACATAATGTAGAATCACACTAGTCATGTAATCATATATGTACATCGGGTAATAACGTCCGATTGATTCTTCTATCCTTTCCACCCTAATACCCTCTCTCCCCTCCTTTCACTCCCCTCTGCCTAATCCAAAGTACCTCTATTCTTCCCTAACCCTCTCCCCCTGCCCCTTATTATGAATTAGCATCCACATATCAGAAAAAAACATTCAGCTTCTGTTTTTTGGGGACTGGCTTATTTTGCTTAGCATGATATTCTTCGGCTCCATCCATTTCATTCTTCTTTAAGGCTGAGAAATATCCCACTGTGCATATATACCACATTTTCTTTTGGATAATGATCTTTTAAGAATATATATATGTGACCATGTATTCCCTTGCTTAAATCTGTTATGGGTTTCCCACTGCTCTTAGAACTGAACTTCTGTAACATGGCCTACAAGAACAGGCATAAACTGGTCTTCATCAATCTTTCCAGCCTCACTGCCTGACCTAACTCAATTAAACTATTCGTATTCTTGTTTATCTCTGTTCCTTGAATATGCTGTTCTCTTTGCCTAGAATATCCTCTTAATATGCTTTTCTTAAATTCATTTCTTTATTCAATAGCATTTATCACAATTATTATCTTATTTCATCAGTATTGTTAGTATATAAAAAACCACCAAATATGTTTTTTGCATGGAATAAATTAATGAAATTATTTTATCCAAAGGTCTTTAAATATCCCTCCTTACATTTTTGGGGAAGGATGGGGATTTCTATTTCATAAATGTTTCCCCCAAAGAATGTATTTGCTTAGCTTAAGACCTCTTTTATTAAAATATCTTTATTTTTATTTATTTTTATGTAGTGATGAGGATCAAACCCAGGGCCTCACATGTGTGAGGCAAGCGCTCTACCACTGAGCTACAACCCCACCCCTATAAGATCTCTTTTTTCTCAGCTTTTAGGGTCAATTTATTTTTTATTTTGAGATCATACAATTCTCAGTAATTCTTTTGATATATTTTATACTATTTATTTATTTTTGGTACTAGGGGTTAAACCCAGGGTGCTTTACCACTGAGCCACATCCCAGCCCCTTTTATTTTTTATTTTGAGACAGTGTCTCACTAAGTTGCTGAAGCTGGTCTTGAACTTGTGATCCTCTCTTGCCTTAGCCTTTTGAGTTGCTGGGATTATAGGCATGCACTTGGCTTATACACTCTTATTTTTTTAAAAAAAGCATCTGAAGCAGGCAACTCAGAGTTCCATTGGGAAAAAAAAATTCTAATGTCTCTATGAAAGAAAATAAAATATAAAAATTGTGCTCTTGACACAACAGGACTTTCCCCCTTAAAATTTAGATATATGAACTGCAGAGGATTTTCTATTATTATCTGGGCTGCATACTATTTAAATAAAAATCCCCTGCTTTTAGTAGGACTTGCTGGGCAAATAAGAGTGATAACTCAGCTAAGGTTTTAAGTTTTACACCTTCTATCTTTTATTCACAGTGCTTAGTTCACAATTCCAAATTTTCAAATCTACTATCAAGGTTAGGTCTTTTGGTTATTGACATAAGTTAAAAGTTAATAATTCTTTGTAGGAGTATTATATATATAGGACTAGAACTAATGGGTACACAGTTGTTTTTCTTAAGGCGTATTAATGTTTGGCAGGTGAAACAAAACCATCTAAAGGTAGACGTACTTACTGAAATTGCTACTGTATAAGCTTTAAAAGGAACAAATACATATTAATTGTTTAAGACACAGTAAACACATTTATTTCAATTAAACTGATTAATAAACTAGTATTTAAAGTTAACACAAAGAGGCAACAATCTGTTAGTTTTCAGTGTTCAAGTCATTGTACCAGAACTAACTTTAGAGAAAGTGTGTATAGCTGGTGTACCAGTAGCAAATTTAAAAAGCAGAAAACAATAAAGCTTCTATCTGAACACCTTGTAATTCACTATTTTATATGCCCTGGGTCAAATCTCTGCAAAAAGTAAGAAATAATTTAAATATTACCTCCAATAAAAGAAGTACATATAAAACCTAAACAACATGGCTATAAAATACAAAAACAGGAATAAAATTAGTAGTATAATCTCTGTCAAAGTGTTCTTCAGGTATATAGGTTCTAATTCAGTAACAATTGTACTTAGTGAGGCCTCTGAAAATATTTCTTGCTAACAGAAATTACAGATAACTCATTATTCAACAGTTAAAATTGAGTTTATTTATTGGGCTAATAACAAAATAAAGAAGATTTAGTGATATGAAGAAAAATTTCAAAATGCAAATGATCCAGAAAGGAAAAACTATTTTGAGTTGGGGGTCTTGCTAAGTTGCCTAGGCTAGCCTTGAGCTTGCAATCCTCCCGCTCCAAATTCTTGACTTCCTGGGATTACAGGCATGTGCCACCATGCCTGGATTAAAAATTAACTAAATTTTCTTATCAATAAAAACAAATCTAGAAATTACCAGGCAATATTTCATTCTGAAAACTTTAGTGAAAATTTGCTGTACTTACCACTAATTGTGGGACATTTATAACTGGCAATTAGCCATCTGCTTCATTGAGAAAATGAGCCATTTATTAAGTAAACTTTATTTTTCACAAAACTTAGTATTAGCTTCAATTTCCTAAACCCACACTGATATTAGTAAAAACAATTTTTTCATTGTTCATTAGACATCACGAGTTGTTAACTTTTATATACTAAAAAAATGCAAAGAAAAATAAAGTACTAATGCATGCTACAACATGGATGAATCTTGAAAACCTTATTAAGTGAATTAAAGTCAGTCATTAAAAAATATGTTATATAATTTCATTCAAAGAGATGTCCAAATCGGAAATCTATAGGAACAAAAAACAGATTAGATTATAATAAAATAATAATTTCATTATTACTATTAGCATAGGGATAGTTAAAGGTTACTGGGTTCTTTTCAGGGTGATGAAAAAGTTCTAAAATTGTGATACTTGTGCATATCTGTGAATATACTGAAAACCATTAAATTGTACATTTAAAAATCTGTGCAGCCAACTTAAAAAACTTTTGCATTTGTAGAGGAAAACAGAACTTCACAATATAAAATTAGGAATGTGTAAAAATGGATTCCTAATTTTTGTCCCTTGCTGATATTTTTTTCTATAGATTCAAAGGAAAAAAGAGATTCTACCTGTTGTTAAGAGTCTATGTTTTTTTTAAAAATTTTTTGGGGATATTGGGGATTGAACTCAGGGGCACTCAACCACTGAGCCACACTCCCAGCCCTATTTTTGTTTTCTTTAGAGTCACTTTTGCTGACGCTGGCTTTGAACTCATGATCCTCCTGCCTCAGCCTCTAGAGCTTCTGGGATTATAGGCATGTGCTACTGCACTCAAGCTTAGGATTCTATTTTGTTTTACCAACATTAGCTATGTATTTCTTACCTTCCCACTTATTCCTCCACCTACTAATTTCTGATTTGTACCAACCATTTATTTGTAAATAAAATGACTTATTAAAGCAGCTAGTACTTCCTGATTTCCCAATCTAATGGACTGTTTTGATATTTCTATTTTAATCTACCTCTGTTATTTTATTTTTGGTGAAACTGTTTCCCTTTGGTTGACTTTTAAGACAAATGGTCTCATGATTCTTCTGCTATCTTTAGGACTCCAGTCTTTATCTTCTCATCTACATTGTAAGTCTGCCTTTTCAGAGAATTTTGTCCTAGCAACTTTCATCTTTACTGATGACTCTTGAGTCTCTTAACTCAAGCCTCATTCATTCACCTGAAAACCAGAGCCTTTCAACTGACTATCTCCTTGATCTCTGTTGGGTACTTTAAAATATACCTAAAGTATATCTCATTCCATTCATGCTTGCCCCTTATTTACTTTCACAGTTAACAGGACCAGTTACCATCCAAAAACATAGGGGCTATTCCTGTTATCCTTGCATATACTAATAATCAAGTCCTGCCAGGCTATTGCCTGAATATCTTTCAAATGTGTCCTTTCCTCTTTTCTTCTTCATGGCCTCCTAATACCTCCCTTACTTACCATCCTTTTTGCTGAAGTAATCTTTATAATGTCAAAGTAACATTTAAAACACAAATTTCACTATGGCATTACACTGTTTAAAAAATTCTGTAGTTACTCCTCAACTTAGTACACCAAAATCTGTATTTCTCAACTGGCACACTATTAGCATTTCAAGTAAGACAGTTTTTCATTGTTCATTGCTGTTTTACTGGTCTTTTTAGCACCCCTGACTTCCCAATAGCATTCCACACTCATTGGGACAATAAAAATGATCCCTGCACACTTCCTCAAGATCTTAAGGTGTTGGTACTCTTAGGTTGAGGACAATTAGATATGCTTTGTGTTTCTCATCTTACCACACCTTTCTCATCACTTTCTAGAATCATTTACCATACTCCTTGAGTCAGAGGGCTCAATGTTGTCTTTCTTTAGATACAGCCTTTCTTCCAACCTACTATTATGCCTGGGCATTTCAGATAGAAAAAAAACATTTCTATTTGAAACATTTGTATATCTGAAACTCTGAATCCAAGACTCAGCCAGACACTAGTTTTCTTAATTTTTTTTTTTTTGTAGTTGTAGACAGACAGCATGACTTTATTTTGTTTAATTTTATGTAGTGCTAAGGATCAAACCCAGTGCCTCACAAAAGCTAGGCAAGCACTATGCCACTGAGCTACAATCTCAGCCCCAGACACTACTTTTTCAGTGAAGTCCTCCCTTTCCTTTCAAAGAGAGGTTGGATCTCTCTCTCTCTCTTTTTTAAAAATATTACCTTAAACACCTCCTTTACATTTTTTCTAGTTTATTTATCATTTGTCCTTTTTTATTTTAAAAAATTTTTCTTGTACTTGTAGAGGACAGAATTCCTTTATTTTATTGGTTTATTTATACATGGTGCTAAGGATTGAACCCAGTGCCTTAAACATGCTAGGCAAGTGCTCTGCCACTAAGCTACAACCCCAGTCCTTATGTGTCCTTTTCTAGAACAGAGATAGTGAATACTTCAGGATCAGAGATGATACCTCATTCAACTTTATATTTACAATGTTTAGGTCAGTGCTTGATATACCATAGATACTCAATATATGCCTGTTTCATAGATACACCTTTTTTTTTTTTTTTTTTTGTGGTGCTGGGGATTGAACCCAGGGCCTTGTGCATGCTAAGTAAGCACTCTAACAACTGAGTTATCTTCTGTGTGTTCATACCTAGGGGCATTGTTTTATTTTAATTTTACTGAATGTCAAATAACTATTAATTGGGAAGCTCACATCTAGATGAGGGATTCATAACCTTGGTGCCTTTTACGTCATGAAAGTATTGATGAGATATTTTGTGGATAGCTTTTTTTGTGGAGTTTTAAAGCAGCTTGAAAACCTGACAAAAAGTTAAAAACTACTCACCCAGTACCATGACAAAGTATTCACTCAAATAAGCACTTTAAAAAGCTTTGGGGGCAGTGAGCTGGAACTGTGGCTCAGCGGTAGTACACTTGCCTAGCATGTGTGAGGCACTGGGTTCGATTCTCAGCATCACATATAAATCAATAAAATAAAGGTCTATTAACAACTAAAAAAAAAAAAGCTTTGGGGGTAAATTGGAGTTTTTTTTTTTTTTTTTTTTCAAAAAAGCTCTGGAAGTACATGTTTGCCAACTCAGCAATAAAGAACAAAAATTCTGCATTTAATTATCTTTAAGACCTCATTATAAATGAATACACTGAATTCTTAATTTGGTTGGGTGCACTATGAGAAGCCATATATTTTTCTTTTTTTTCTAATGACTAATACCATCTCTCAATTTCACATCAGAGCCTATCTTGGTGATTTTGTATTTCCTCAAATACCTAAAATTTATGAATTTTTACATCATGATAACATGCATAATGCAAAAAAATATTTATACATGTGCATACAGTAGACCAACAACATCTGAGCCCTAAAAAACTAAAATGCCTTTGGGGTACTTCAAATATCTGCTATCTTACTTTAATACTCTAACTCAATAATAAAAATATATAGCAAAATTATTGTACTCTAGAAGCAATGTAAACCTTATAAATATAATTTTTACCTGGGATTGTTTTTTAATGTATTTACTAAAAATTCATGTAGATCTATGCCAGTTGAATCAGTGTATTCTTGACTGGAATCTAAAAAACAACAACACAGAAATCCAGTATAAAGTTGTTTGAAAACAAATCCTTTTCCCTTTTACATATGATGTATACTTTAAATGTGATGCACCACATTAAAAAAAAAAATTGACAAAGTAGGAAAAGAAATTTATCAACTCAAATGATTACAATTTTTCTACTCTTGTATAATGTGCATGACATAGGTTTATATAACTACATGGACATGCATATTCTTAAAAAAAATGAACCTCTCACACATGTCAGAATAATTTACTCTGAATTCTTTTAAGATTCTCTTACATACTCACCACACCCTCATGTTAAAAAATACTTCCTTAGGTAAAAAATTCAAATGATTTGGATAATTAACCATATTTGTATCAAATTAAAAGTTCACCTCACTTATGAAAGTAAATAGAGACAGTAATTTTGAAGTAGATAAGAATTTTAGTTCTCCAAGAATAATTTTACATATTTAGAATTCTTTCATGTCTATTAGCAAAGGCTTGCTTTCAAAATATTTTATAAAGTCATGTTTCTTTCCTTTAAAATATAATATCCTTATGCAGTTTATAATACTCATGAACATAACTGAAATGATGGTGAAGACTTTTAAAACTTTTTATGAAAGATAAACATTCTGGGTTTCCAAGAATAATCTTATGGGGCACTAAATATCATGGCATCAGTTCTTTATATCATAAGGAAATGAATGAAGTATATACATATATGTATGTGTGTGTATGTGTGTGTGTGTGTGTGTGTGTGTGTGTGTGTGTATGTAAAATAAGTTGCTAAAGTCTCACTAAGTTGCTGAGGATGGCTTTGAACTTGCTTTCCTCCTGCCTCAGCTTCTGGAGCTACTGGCATTACAGGTGTGCACCATCACATCCAATTTAACATACAAATTATAATGATTTCAGTATTTCAGTATGAAAGACAGACAAGCAAGATCAAGTTGAGTATCTTCCTTAGTGATGAGTATGTGCTGCCTGCCATTTTTGGCCAAAGAATCTGATATACAGAAGTATGTTAGACCAAATAAATAAAAACTACAGGATCTCTCTCCAGTCTGCCTTTTTTTTTTTTTTTTTTTTTTTTTAAATTTTGTACTGGAGACTAAATCCAGGGCCCTTTCTCACTATGACAAAGGGCCCAGTACTTCTCATTTTTTATACTGAAACAGGGTTTTGCAAAGATGCTAAGGCTGGCTTCAAACTTAAGATCCTCTTGCTTCAGACTCCTGAATTGCTGGGGTTTCAGGTGTTTGTCACCATATCTGGGCTGCTCTGAGTTGTTTTAAATACAGTTTTATTATACATAATTATTGAGGGATAAAGGATGAAATTATTGAAAGTGAAACTAAAATTATGTTAAAAAAATTGCAAACCTCTTGATAACATTTTTCTGGGCAACTTATCACTGGCCTTTTCTTTTTCTGCTTCATCTTTCAAGGGCTTCTCCTCTTTTTCAAATGACTGTGATAACTGGATCTGAATTTTTTCCTGTTGAAAGGCAAAATCAGTTATCCAATGAAAATATAAAGCAATTCATATAATACTACAAGGTTATATTTTCTGAGCAACACACAATTGTAGAAGAAGGAAAAAGATTTTAATTTTACCCAATTGGAAATTTCACACTAGAAAATAACTTAAAAGTATTTATTACTTTTATCAATATCTTGAGAAAAATGCTAAAATAATATTTTCATTGACTCTATCAATTGGAAAACATCTTAGAAATTATTTTGGACAAAACAAAAGTGTATCTGTTTTTACTAGTAAGCCCCTGGAAGGTCAGAACTAAGGTTACCTTAACCTATTTTTTCATGCCAAGCAAAAGCATGGTAATTATCATCAGTCATGAAAATGGAAATGCATGAGTGTTGAGTCAATAAAACTTAGGTTTCAGAGTACCTATTAAAAGCACACATTTCCTTCATTCTCCCACCACAAACAAAAATACAAAATTTCCAAAATCAATGACATATAACATAAAATGATTATTTCCTATTTAATATTTATATATCACTGTGCTTCTTTCAATTACCACAAAGTTGTTTTAGAAATATTTCAAAGAAGATTGAGTTCGTTTAAGATATATAATGCTGAACTGTAAAGAAAACCACATTCTATAAAACTAAAATGGAACACTTTGTATTTTATTTTAAAACAATCTCATTCCATGCAACACAGAACCAAATGGAATTACTGGAAATTAATTCATACAGCCTGAAAAGGGTAAAAATCATGTTGAGCTTTCTTTATTTGGGCAATGTTATAAAGAAAGTTAGGATCTATTCCAGACCATTTGTACTAAAAAGTTTAGTCTATTGAGTACTAAATTAAAATATGTACTAAAAATTAATATTAAAAAAAGTTCAGTATTTTTAGACTAAGTTATAGTGTTGTTCTTTTGTGATGAAAAACATCAAGACAATTATCTAGCTTTTCTGGATGGTGGTGGTGGCAATAGAAGCAGAAAGTCAGTATCAAAGAGGATATAAATTTCAGGGTTTTCAAATTTGCAGCTAGTGGAATTTTTTTACCACTCCCACAATAGCCTTTATAGAATCTTGATCAAACACATTTTGCTGTTTTCATCTAATTTTTGTTCTTTTAATCTATTCCCTCCTAGTTTGTGCTCAGAATATAGTGTAAATGCTGTGTACTGGCAATCTTCACCTGGATGATGAACATTTGCTTTATCCTCTGTTTTTGCTTACCCAAAACACTTGGCTACTTATTACATTCATCAACCAGTTTGTCATATTTTTCACTGTGATTAATTTCTAAGGCATTTTCCTTAATCTTTCTGTAATTGTAAAGCAGGCATTTGGAAATAAATTTCAGAACTATTTTTCATAAGTAGAACATTTAGGAGTTTTCCTGACTTGCAGCTTCTTACAAATCCAGATGGGGAAAAAAAAATTCATATTACCTCCTCTTAGACAATCACTCAAAGGCTTTTCCAATGACTAGCAGATTTCATTTCCAATACTGCTCCTAAAGCCATACATTTACATTCTAGATATTAAATTATTTAATCAAAATGAATGGTATTAAAAAAATCTAGTAGACTTAATATGAAAGGCATCTTCAGTTGGCCTTCCCCCCCACTAGTAAATAAACAAGACATATTTTAAATGCTGAAATCCTTATATATAAACTTTTCTGACCACAAATAACTAGAGTATTATAAAAAGCTATAATTCCTTTATTCTTTACTGTCATTGATATCTTTTTTGAGGTCACTTCCCTCTCATAATCTCTCATCAGACATAAGTGACATTTCTCTTTTGATTGCCTCTCAACCTTTTTTATAATGAGTTTTATTCCAAGTTAATTCCTCAAAAATATATCAAGCATATTAGTTGAAAAGGATCTCCAGCATCAAGGATAAGATAGTAGCATATTTCGTTTATTTTCCAGTACTTATTCTGGTGCCATTTGGTTAACTCAAAGCTTGAAAACCGTTCTATAAAAGGAGTATCTTTTATGCAAAGAGGTAGTAATAATAGGTTAACATCTAAAAAGAAAAAATTATGTCTGAGAATATAAGGAAACATTATATTAAGGAATAACTAAGTTCTGACATAACCATCTCATTCATTATCCATATGATGTAAACCATTTTTAAAAACTGTTAACACAAAAATTTTCAACAATGTATACATTAAAATACATTATATATCCCTGTTATTTTTTTCTCACACGAATTTTCATTACACAGATTTATTGAGTACCTTAAGATTTTTTTCCTTCAATGTGTTTCCACATAAGGTAAAATATATTGAAAAATAAGAAAAGATGATAATACCATTCTCAAAAATTACCCACTTTTTCTGCATTAATATACTTACAAATGCCCAATCTTTCTCATGCCCTCAATCTCCTTTGATTATTATACTATGAGGCTGAAATGATATAGAATTATAGTAAACAGAAAGAAGAAATGAATTTTCAAAGAACACTATACTGTTCATCGCTCCATTATGAACAGGAGCATTCTTCACTCTCATTTGTACAAAAGAACTTTTAAAGTTTGCTTTTCAAAAAAACATTTTGCTGAGTTTCTTCTTTTTTCTTTCAGAGTATGTCATAATTGTTCAGACTTAACAACCATGCAAAAAGCTAAAGGTATATATTTGAAAATGTTCTCCAGACAATATTACTTAATAAAATATTCTGACTGTATTTCTGCTTTTTGTTAGAAAGTCTGCTATTTTATTGCTAATATGTATCTATTTTATCAAGTTAAAACATATGTCTGTCTCCTAAGGAGCTACATTTTTAAAAAAATTACAAAGAATTTTGAATCTGATATTGACACTTGAACAAATATCAAAGAAGAAAGATTTTTAAGAACGTTTCATTAACAACTGATTTTATTTTAAAATTTTATTTTCTTTAAATCCTAGAAACAAAGTATGGTGCATATTCTAAATGTGTGCCAACTATCTTTAGTATCTATAGTATGCTTTTCAGAGCATCATCTGAATAAAGGCAAAGTATAATTTTCACTTGAATCACCAAATACATATATATTTTTAAAAAAAGATGTGCAAAATGGCATGACTTTTTCTTTCTTTCTTTCTTTCTTTCTTTTTTTTTTAAATTAGTCACAGCTTCTTAAATAACCACAAAGTTGCCTCCATTGTTTGGAAATGGTTGGGATACAGGAGCATTTTAGGTTGCTAGAACTTTTATAAAGTAGAACAAACCACTAACATCCCAAGTTATCACAATGATGAACAGTGGTGAAAGGTCTAAAAACATTTACGCACAAATGTCCCAAATGTAACGTGAGACAAAGATCAATTCACGGCTGAAATTAATAGAAAGGTTAAATTATAGCATTAAAAAGAATGTAACAAGCAAACTGGATTATTTGCTTGAATCTCATTATTCTACATTTTTTTTTAAGTACAGATAGAAGAATTAGAAGTATGAGACAACTATTAAAGAATTACATTAAAATGAAAACTGGCTTTATCATGCATTCATCTTAAGTCAAATAATGTATTAAGCTGAAGTCCTGGGCAATTTCTTTTCAAACAATCAATATTATAAAAATTTCTCAAACTAAAAAGTAAAAGGACAAATTTCATCATAATAATACTTGCTGAAAATACAATTTAATATTTTGTAACATTTCAACAAAAATTTTGTAATTATCTTTAAGTTAATAGTCCCAGTTATTATATGATCCCAAAGTTTTACCAAAAGAGAAATCATTATTTTAAGCCTTAGACTAAAGCAAAGAATTTTTCCAGCTTTTCTTATGTATCTTGGTTTTTTTACTTAGTAAAAACAAAACAAATAGAATACACGCACACACACTTAACCATATGAAAAATTTCTCCAGTTCCACCATGTCTTCAAATAACAATTTTTGTTTTGCTTTGTTTTGTTTTTACCTGGTTCTCCTGTGATATCTCTGCTGCAGGAGGTGGTGGAGACTCTTCACAAACTGCAAGGCTCCGAACTAGCTTTAACTTTGAGCTTGACTAGAGAGAAGTATTTAAAATTAACACTACATTTCATAAGTCTAGGGCATATCCAAAAGCCCCCTGGAGTGAGTTTCTAAATTTCTTTATAGTTTTTGCCATGTATAAAAATAGATGAAATGTACAAGTCAAATATATCATTAAGCACCTCTAAAGCCTTTTGTTAAGAGAAAAAGCAAACAACTGCAGTTTGGAAAATTATAGCAATAGCAAGAATGGGAAAAATTCCAACTTCAAAACCCAAGAATGGTGAGAAAGCAATTTCTCTATAGATAAAAAACCATCCAAGATAAAAAAGCAATGCACAAAAGCAACTAGGCAAGACAAAAAAAGCCCCAAATAAAACAAAACAAGCTTTCTGCCCCAAACAAAATATGAAAAAAAAAAAAAACTAAACTGAATGTAGTGCTATATGAAAACAAGGATTCATCAAGCATGAAGGAAGGCCCTTGGCATGCCAGCACACCAAAATATTTACTATACCTTAGACCTTTTTCCTGTCTGTCCAAATGACTGCAGTGGTCGCTGAACATACAACAAGAAAGATTTGTATTAAATTTCATACTGAGACAGAAAATTTGCTTAATTCATAAACCTAAAACACAGAAAAACTGTGCACAAAGTATGCAAAATGAGGAAATCAAAGTTGGTTTCAGAGAAAGAGTATTGATTCCTCCCAGAAGCACACTTGAAGAAATTTCTCTAAAATCCTTCTGTCAGTTGGCATTTTTCTTTAAGTCAGCAAAGAGCCATGATTCTGTGTTAATTGAACTCAGTGGAACTTACAAGGTGATTTTATAGCAAAATAAGATAGACTTCTTCATTATTTTATATTTGCTTTATAGCTAAGTTTGGGGGCAGGGAACCTCCCAAAACAACTCAGCAGTTTTAAGTAGCTGAAATCAGAAAAGTTCCAACCTTACTAAAGAGAATGTTTCAAATGCAGAGTCAGAGTCCAACACACATGTACTGAGCCTTTTGGCAATGTATGAAGCACATCACCAGTTTATTAGTGACAGAATCCTGTTCACCAAGTCTGGGGTAAAGCAATGAAGCAGAGATGAAAGAAAGAGGGCAGACTTACAATATGGATGTTTAACACGACAGATTACCAGTCACATAACTGGAGAACCCACTAAGGCAACTAGTTCTAGTTTCTGATATCAGGCTTTGATTTGGGAAAGCAGTCAAAACACCTATGCATCAGAACCAGATAGATTTTTAAAATAGACTTCCTTCCTGCCTCCTTCCTATCTCCCACTCCAAACCCAACCCCAACCAGCACAGGGTCCAGGCATCTACCATTTATACTTAGTAACGTCAGGGAGCCAGTTTGGTAACAAACGCAAAACATATGAAACATCCTTAAATCTCAGACTTATACATGTCACATAAGAAATAAAATGGCCACCATTTTATTCTGACATTCAAACAAAGCCATTTTTTATAGAGTCAACAGAAATAGGAGTCTATAGTAGCAGTAAGTCATTCTTCCTATTTTGAGTCCAAAGATCTTCAAAGATAAGAGCATGATATTCTTAGGATTTTGACTCCGGATCACCAAATCAATAATAAAACAAAAGAAAAATCAGGACAAAATTAAGAAAAATTACTTTGTTTCTTATAGAGAATAAAATTATATGTATGTGTATACATACACATGTATTAATGCTGCCTAAGAGGGCTTCTGCATGTTGGTACTGTTTTCTGTTTCTAGTTGCTCTCTTCTTTAATCTGGTTAAAATAAAAAAAAAGACTGTAACTTACATACTAAAAGAAAGAAAAGAAGTTATACTGCCATAGAGTCAAGGCTTATAGGAACCAAAAAAACGAGAGAAATCTAATAGATGGATACCAGGAAAATGCACGTGACTAGAAGAGTTCTAAGAAAGTATAAAGGAAATTAATTTGTGGCTTACTCTTGTCCTATGCTTTCAACCCTTGCAATTATAAGTACTAGTAGTATAAACCTTCTATAAAAAATGTCTAAAATAAAAGATGATTAAAAGGCAGAAGAGCTGGACTTAAATTTCTGCTTCTTTACTAGCAGGTGACCCTGGTCAAACTATTTCAGTTTACTCTTATCTGTATAAAGTTTACACAGTTTGAGCTAATTTGCAGGGTTCTTGAAGAGATTCAGTGAAAGATTAAAAAAAAAAAAAAAAGATGTGGATGTGTAACCGATGTGATTCTGCAATCTTTGTAATGTTTTGAATAACCAATTAAAAAAAAAAAAAGGTGGCTTTGGTATCAGAAAACCAATGTTCTATCTCTGTTTATTGGCCATGATGTCTTTGATAAGTTACTTAATTTATCAGATGCTGCTTTCAACCTGTAAAATAAAGATGATGCTATATATTGTTCCTATAGTATTGCTTTAGAGTATTCAAAGTCTTACATGTGTATTGACTATCTCAGTTTTAATTTGTAAGGAGCCTTTGATGATGCTGAAGAAAGATGAGTAAAGACACAGAGAACTAAAATTATCTTAATTTAACATCATGCAACTAACATGTTCTTAGTTTCTGCTATACACTAAACTTTGTTCCAGGAACTGGAGATATGAAAATGAATAAGACATAGGACCTGGTATTAAAGACTGCCCAAACCAGAATGAGCTACTTAAATAGCCAAACAGAACCCAAGAGCTTCACAATCTTAGTCCTGTGCCCTTTACATTACACCTATAAAAAACGTTTTTGTTGTGGATTATACATATACCTGGTAGACAGAATTCTAAAGATGGCCCCCAAGAGGACTCCCAATCTCTACCTATTTAATTGATTACTAATCTAGGTACTAGTATGAAGGGATTGTACACAAGTAACTGTGACAAGTCAGTTGATTTTAGGATACAGATTTAGGATTTAGGTGAGTCTGACCCATTCAACTGAGACCTTTAAAAGCAAGGAGTTTTCTCAGGTAGAGAACACAAGGGAAAGTCAGACAGATTTAAAGAATTAAATACACCATTGTTGGTTTTGAAAATAGGACAATTTGAGAAGTACTGACTAGCCTCCTAAAAGCAGAGAGCCCAACAGCCAGCTTGGAAACCAGGACTTCAGACCAACAGTAAAACCTCAGACCAACAGTAAAAAAGTGAGTTCTGCTAACAACTGGAATGATCCGTAAAAGCATGATTCCTCAGAAAAGGGCTCAGTCTCACTGACACCTTTAATTTTGGTCCTGTAAAACGCTAAGCAGAGAACCCAACTGGATCTACTATGAGCTGATAAATGAGTGCTCTTTTAAGTCTATAAGTTTGTGGTAATTTGTTACACAGTAAAATGAATGCACTACTACGTAAGTAAACTATAAACTGCCTAAGTGGCATTATTCAGTAAAATTAGGTATTATTTCAGTTCAATAGCAAAGAACAAAAGTTATATAATGTATTCTAAAACACTGCCATACACACATAACAAAGCAGAGAAAAAAGTTCTGTTTATTAAGTTAATATACTTTATTTCATATTTGTTATCAATCTGGCAGTTAAATTTGGCTTAAAATAGGAATTCTCCAAATTTGGTATATAATTATTTTAAAATCAGATTTTGTCATTTACAGCACATTTTCATTCTTAGCAGAATTTTGCTGTCAGAAAAATGTGGCAGCTAGTTTAACAGATCTTAACTAGTTCAAAGGGATGCTAATTAAATTAGAATTTAGATGGTTTAGAGATAAAGCACCAATTTATAATTTACACTGTTCTACAACGAAGTATAGGACAGGAACTAGGCCAACAAGTGGGTACAGAATATGCAACAATGTTAGTAGAATTTCAGTTTGAAACTAGTATTTAATGTATGGACAGAGCTGCCAGCTACCAGAATTTGGAGAATTGAGAACCAGAATAATATTCCTGGGTTATACAATGTTAACATAAAAATAACTGCCAATCTAATATCATTGAATTAAGAGGAAATGTGACTTAATCAAAAAGGGGATCATTTTCCTTTATAATTAATAACTATTATGAAAGAAATTTTAATTTTAATGAAACCTTTAACTAAGACTCTTAACAGATCTTGAAGAGCTTATTCTCACCACTTCTCTGGATGGTAGAAGGGTTAATGGTAATTATGTGAAAGAATATAATGAATAAATGTCTAGGCTAAAGGTCAGAAGCAGTAAAAACAAAAGACAACATGCTGCCATTTGAAAGAGAAAACAAAGTTTTTGGAGGTAAGGGAGCTAACTTAAATGAAGGCAAAGAATCTCCTCATCCTATTGGTGATATACATGAAAATCACCCAAGGAAGTAAAAATAGTATATAAAAACATTTCTACACTTACAAAGTATGATAAACATCTTCATACATGTCATAGTAAAATATTGTGAAAAGTGAACATATTTATAAAGTCTGTCATATATGCACATAACCCAGGTTCAATAGAAAGAGTACCAAGTTCTAGAAAGAGATTTAAAAAGTAAATTGTACCATGGGAAGTGAAGCAAGAAGTTCTAAAAAGAGAACTCATTCAAAATTAATAAAAGACAATAAAACTACAGCATATAAATAGGGTTAACAGAAACAATAATTATTACATTGAAATTTTAGGGAGTTGTGTTAAGAAAGAAGTTTTACTTTTTATTTCAATATTAAAAAATCCATCTTGTATGATAATAAAGGGACAAATTTGAAAAGCCATTTAGTTGTGTTGTAGCTCATAAATAATTACTAATAATTATGATTATTATAATACTATTGTTAATACTATCTTCCATTTGTTAGGCTCTCTGTGTTAGGTACATTATACATCCTTTTAAAAAAAATTCTTTATACATTTTTTCATTGGTGCATTATAGTAAATAATGATGAGATTTGTTTTCATATAATCATAAATGCACACAATATAAAAATATACTTTGGAAAATATCACTCCCAAGCACTTTCCCCCTTCCTCCCATCTCTTGGTCCCTCTCTTCTACGGATCTCCTTTTGATTTTCATGACATCCATCCCCACCTTTTCCTTTTTTCTCTCCAGCACTACATTACACACATCCTTTTTAATCTCTGCATGACAAATAGAAAAATGATTTGCATGATTTCACATAGAGGCTTTTATTTGATGGCTTAAAAAGAAACATCTTTGTATGTTTCATCAATTAAGGAATTTATTGCCTACTCCTTTGCTCTCAATATTGAAAAAGTGTGGCTTTGTGCCCTGAATTTTTCTGAGAGCCTTATTAGAACACCATTGCTTTCTTTCCTCTTATCGTGCTCCCTGTTCCCTTTTAAAGAAATGTCTTGGAACTAATTTGGGGAATAGAAGACATAAGAGTCTCATCTTGATTATCAAAAGGCTTACTAAAGGGCTGGGGTTGTGGCTCAGTGGTAGAGCACTCCCCTAGCACGGGCAAGGCCCTGGGTTCGGTCCTTAGCACCACATAAAAATAAATAAATAAAACAAAGGTATTGTGTCCAACTACAACTAAAAAATAAATATTAAAAAAAGGCTTACTAAAGAAACTGGGAATGTATTCAATCCTACTTTAACTGAGTCTGTGTGTTGAAAATTCATTCATATACATTAGAAGCTATTCATGCATTCTGACAAACAAGGCTTGCTTAGGTGATAACAAAAATCAGCTCTCTTCTTCACTCCACAACAAAGATTACCAACACAATTTGGACTGGCTATCCTATTTTTAAAAAATAGTTGACAAGGGATTGGGGAGTAGGGAGGCATTGTTTGAATTGTTCCAATAGGTTTTGGATTGTGTATACACAATCTTTACCCAGTACGTTAGAGGTACCAAAGGAAGATAAAATGCTTAATAGTGTTAGAATAGGTAACTCCATACTAATCAGACTTTTTGTTTGATCCTCAATATCATACCACACATATTAATAAAACACACAGTTCCTTGTTGATGCTGAAAGAGATGACTTTCACATTATTTTTTTGTAAAAACAGGAAAAGTTACTTTCTAGTTTTATCTACTTCCATCCCCAATTTCTATTACTTTAGTCTCTTCTGTACATTCATTTCAACTGTTGTAGTCCCCTTGCCAGGTAACTCTGATGGAGGCATCTTGAACCCCAGAAACTCAAAACAGAATCAATTTTTCATACAGTAAATGCTAAATAAACATTTGAAGAAACAGTAAAGATCGTATTTGATGAATTAACATAAAATAAATTCTCACTTTTTCCTCTTCCAAGTCTTTATAGTCACCATGCTATATGGAACATGAGATCAAAGACCTTGCCTGTTTTTGTTTATTATATTTCCTTGACACAGAACAGGTTTTCTTTTCTTTTTTGGTGCTGGGGATTGAACCCAGGGCCAAGTGCACGTGAGACAAGCACTCTACCAACTGAGCTATATCCCCAACCCCCAGAACAGGTTTTCAATAAATATTGGGATTGGGCTGGGATAGAGTTCAGTGGTTTTTTGAGTTAAGGGAGCTAACTTAAAAAAAAAAAAAAGTGGTATAGTGCTTGCCTAGTATGCACAATGCCCTGGGTTTGATCCTCAGCATCATACCACACATACTTGTGTGCGCGCGCGCGCGCACACACACACACACACACACACACACACACACACGAAAGAAGAAAAAAAAAATTTCCTGTATTACCTGTACAAACAACTGAGCCATGATGCAATAGTGGTCATAAGAATGTTCTTATGCTTATTGTCAAGTGCAATACTTAGACATGTCAGGAAACACAATAATACAAGTTAACCATGTGTTGTTAAACACAACCTGGAAGAATGTTCATTAGGTGTAGAAAAGAGACTAAAATGAAATACAATTTCAATCACAAATGCAATAAAATTTTAGCAGATTTTCTCTGATACAATCAACATACTGGCATGCTGCCATCACTGCAGTGTACTAATTATAGGGATGAAAATTTTTTGTTATTTTAAAAAGTGCTGTTACTAAAAATGACTGGAAAAAATGTACTATTCCTAATTTCTTTGATAATTATTACTTGACTATGCTTAATCAGTGAGAACTAAGTACGTTTTTGTAGATGTAGGAGTTGGTGTCTGTCTAACATGGTGTGTGGCACATAACAGGGAGAAATAGTTTTTGACTGAATAAAGGAATGAGATGATCTTTAAAGGAGCTTGCTTTAATTGTCTTAAGAAAATGATGAAGGTAGAATTTTTGGCTTGCAGACCTCAAAGTCTTTAGGAAACAGAAAAAAAAAATAATAGAATAGTTTTTCTATTTTAGGATAAATTTTTGTGGTACATTAAAGAAGGCTAAACTCTTTCCTACCAAGAGATGGGGTCTAATTTTCCATCCTATGAGCTGGGGTTATTGATATGTGTCATCAAAAGACAGTGAAACAGGGTAGGATGTCCGAGCCTAGTTCAAAGCTTTGTTTGGCCTGTTGTAACATTCTCTCTGGGACTGCTGGGGTGCTACATAAGAAGTGTGACTATCTTGGATTGCTACATTGGAGGGATCATGGATGGATGCTCCTAGGTCCACGTGAGTCCAGCATTCCAGCCATTCCTACCAAGATGCCAGACAAGTGAAGGAAGCAATCCTGGATCTTCCAGGCCAGCCCATTGTCCAGTTAAATACCAGCACCTTTTTGAACACCTTATAAAATACAAAATTTCACTCAGCCAACTGCTGCATCATTTCCTGACCCACAAAACCTTACTAAAAAAATTGTGGGGCTGGGGTTGTAGCTCAGTAGTCGAGCGCTTGCCTCACAACGGTGAGGCACTGGGCTGGATTCTTAGTACCACAGGAAAATAAAATAAATAAAATAAAAGTATTGTGTCCATCTACAACTAAAAGTATTAAAAAAAAATAGTTAGCCTGTCATTTTGAGAACAGGTAATTGAAACACCTTGAAAAAGAATGAATACTGAAAGTACTACTTGACACAGTTTCAACCTATATTGAATCTAGCAATATAGCAACTGAATTTAGCAACTGAATTTCTAACTAGGCCTGGAATTAAAAGTCTTGTCAATGGTTAGTCAAAGTTAACACTGAATGCACAGCATCAAAAGCACCAAGTGACATTTTTTCCCCTCACCAACCTCTACTTAGTCATGGCTGACTAAGAAACCCAGGGGAGATTGTTTTTGCCAATAGATCTTCTGCAGGTTCAATCTCTCTAGATCTCTCTCCTCTAAGTGATCTTCAGTTACATACTGAACTTTCACAGCATTGATAGGGAAGAGTAGAATATAAAAGTATAAAGCCAATAAAACACATTGGCTACACACAAATAGAATTGTGTTATATGACATATGCAAATCAAAGAGCTAAGACTCAGCAAGCTAATCCAGATAACTGAAAAACCAGCTGGGAAGCATGTCCCAGAGGGTCAACTTACCCATTTAGAATTCTGAAAAGTGAGTTTTGTATGAAAAAAAGCATAACTACATATTGAATATTAGGTAATTATAGCAACAGAGAAAGTCCTGTTTACCTGCAAATCAATATTGTTGTCAATACAATGTTCATTCTTTTCTGCCAAAATCTTCCCATAGTTTTCTGATTTGATAAGATTTTCAACTCTGCTTGTATCTTTCATTTCTGCCTCCAAATTCTTCACTGTTTCAGTTTCATCTTTTACAGTAACAGTATCAGACATCCTCATTAGCGAAGGTTATTTTAGAATTCTATCGGGAACTTGAAGCCTTAACAAGAAAAAAAAATTAATTCAGTTTGAAACATTCTTTACATTCATTTACTATATGATATTGA
Organism: Callospermophilus lateralis; assembly: GCF_048772815.1. NCBI lineage: Eukaryota > Metazoa > Chordata > Mammalia > Rodentia > Sciuridae > Callospermophilus > Callospermophilus lateralis. Next base: position 91,166,101 of record NC_135313.1, read on the forward strand.
CTGTGTACCTTGTATATTACAATATATAACACTGAATGTACATAGAAGCAAAATTTCTGCTTTTAAGGATTATATTATTTTGTGGTGGATATGTTTTTTAAAAAGCCACAATACAGGGAGAAAAGAGATGTAATAAAGATACAAGGTGATTTAATTGCACATACTGTAGAAGTTCTTAAGAAACAGTAAGGAATGAATCACATCAAGATGGAAGATAATAGTTAGATGGTTACATATGCATATTTTGATGACCTTAAAAATCTTTTTCTTGCTGGAATGGGATACTACAATCCCAGTAGCTCGGGAGGCTGAGACAAGATTGCAAGTTCGAGACCAGCATCGGCAATTAGCAAGGCCCTAAGAAAATGAGTGAGACCTGTCTCGAAAAAACACTTTTCTCTAAAGGCATACTATATTACCTGGTAGAAAAATATTTTCTTATCATAACTTCCATCTGTATTCTTCAAATTCCAAATTTCTTAAATTATCCTGATTCCAAAAGGAAGTAATTAAAAAAAATTAAAAAAAAAATCCTATGCAAAATATGCTTGTGGTTAGGGTTCAAAATGAACCCAGTAAAGCAATGAAACTCTAACTTATGTGATTCAATGCAAACAACATGTCATTATCAGAAATTCTAGGAAATGAAATCCATAGGGATCAAATACAGATATAAATATATCTCTAAGTCAATAGTGAAGAAAATACTGGAAACTTTACACTATATATCAAATAGAAATGTATCAGAGATTAAACCGAAAGAAAGATAGCTGTCATTTTAGGACATGTAAAAAATGTATTAAAACCAGCAGAACAATTTACTCTTTTTTTTTTTTTTTTTTAGAGAGAGAGAGAGAGAGAGAGAGAGAGAGAGAAGAGAAGAGAAGAGAGAGAGTTTTCTTTAATATTTATTTTTTCAGTTTTCAGTGGACACAATATCTTTATTTTATTTTATGTGGTGCTAAGGATCGAACCCAGTGCCCCACGCATGCCAGGTGAGTGCGTTACCGCTTGAGCTACATCCCCAGCCCCCACAATTTACTCTTATTCTTGATGTAAACAACTTATTTGGAAATGGATCAAAAAATTTAAAATCAATGGATAAATAGAGATGAAAATAGGTTAAAGCAAGTATTGTACAATGTTAATGGCAGAATAAAGGATGATTATATAAATGTTCACTGTAAAATTCTTTCCTCTTTTCTGTATTTTAACAAATTTTTAAAATAAAACTTGATGAAAAAACTGTGTACGTGGTTTTCTTTGTACAATTTGGAAATTTCAAGAGTTTAGTGAAATAAAGATCTACAATAAAGTACCTGTAGATTTTAGATATCTATAAATGTTTCTTAAAAAAAATTGCCAAAGAAAAATAGATTCTAAAATTACAGGTATACTACACTGAATAAAAAATGCATCTTCTATTAGTGAGGCACAGTGGTTCAAGTCTGCAGTCCCATCTCAAAAACAAAACAAAACAAATAATGTCTTCCTTAATTAGAATCCATACCATAAGTTAATTGGGTCATTCTGAAAATAATGTTGCAAAATGGGAAGATGAAAGGGAGGCTACTGAAAATACTCTGGATCTTTACTTTTTACACATAAGATTTTTTTTTTTTTTTTTTTTTAGTGCTAAGGATGGAACTCAGGGCCTCAAACATGCTAGGTAAATACTATACCAATGAAGTACATTCCCAGCACTATAGGTAAGATGTTTAAAGAAAAAGGGATATGGGGCTACAGTAGTAGCTCAGTGGTAGGACGCTTGCCTAGCATGTGCAAGGCACTGGGTTTGATTCTCAGCACCACATAAAAATAAATAAAATAAAATAAAATAAAATAAAATAAAATAAAATAAAGGTATTATATCCATCTATAACTAAAAAAAGAACAAGGGATGTGTTTTTCTGAAGGAACTGGAGAGTGTTACCTGATGTGTCCTATGGATCTGAGATTGTGGTGTTCCACAAAAATAAAATAAAATAATCCAAGGTTCCTTTTCACAGCTGTCAGCCAGGATGTCAATTGTATTGAACCATCTGTATTCTGGCAGGAGGAGTCCCATGTCCTTGTCACCACTGTAGATTCTTGGACTGAGATGGACTGTCTTGGATCAAATGTATCATACCTTTCAGTGGCCTAAAATTAAAACAAAAGGACACATTTTAGCAAAACAGTAGGGGAAATGGAACACTTCATAGCAATTTAGAAATTAAAAATACTACCATTAGGAGTTTTATTTTCTTTTCTTAAATAAGAGTAAGGACACTTAGTTATAACTAATTCACACATATATTAGTTATGTAAACCTGAATAAGTCAAGGAGGCCTGGAGAGCTTATCAGTAAGAAAGATGAGGAGAGGGAAGGAACCAATGTAAAAGGAGAACCTGTAATATGGTTAGTGATAAAAGGGAGACAGTAGCTCCACTTTATAGTAGGGAGGGGGAAAACAAAAAAAAGTCTTGTCCCAAGATCCCAACCAGGAACACTTTAACTCTAAAAACTATGATTTTTTTAAATAGCTTTTTTCCCCCCAGAGCTATAACCCTATGAACTTAAGATGGTAATTTTGAATAATACATCCTAGAGTTTTAAACATACAAATGAACAAAAGGTTATAGTAGTCAATTAACATTTTCAAAGAAATCTACTTTGTCTGTTAAAAGAAAATGTCTGTAAAGGGTAGAATGACAATTTTTAATAACATCTGAAAAACTCAGTGCCAAAAGTCTCTCCAAGTCACATATCTCTCTACATATTTTTGGTACCAGGGATTGAACCCAAGGGCACTGGTCCATACCTCCAGTCCTTTTTTATATTTTTATTTAGAGACAGGGTCTTGCTGGGTTGTTTAGGGCCTCACTAAATTGCTGAGGCTGGCTTTGAACTCACAATCCTCAGCCTACCGAGCCACTGGTTTACAGGCGTGCACCACTGGGCCCAGCTCCACGTCATATTTTTTAAGCCAGTTTCATTTTACATTTATGTATTTCAAGCAAAGACCTCATGGCAAGCAAATAATTCTAAAAATATACCATATGATTCTTCCATTTTCCTTTGACATTTATGTTGTCAATAAACAGAATTGTACCATTTAAGGTAAAACAACTGAGCAAAATGATGTAAAAGTACCAAGAAATCTATTACACAGCTGTGCATGCATAATAGAAGATTTCATATCCCATGTTAATTCTTTAAAAGATATTTTGAAATATAATAATTTAGAACCCTGAAATATTTTCAGATTAGTTTTCACATCTCCATTAACTAAGGGCTAATAAATAGAAAAGGGAGAATCATAAACAAATGTCAGGTTTTTTTGTTTTATTTTTTAAAATGGACACTATATCATCTCAATTTGATCAAGCTTCTCTGGCCACTAAATGGCTGTTTTTTAAGTTACATCAATACCAAACACAAACAAAAATTCCTTCAATAATTTTTCTCAATTTTAACTTTTTCTCTCATAAAATGATAGACACAAGATGGCAGCACTCACTAAGCCATAAAATGCTTTACATATTTCTTGTTAAGTGACTGATAAAATCATGAATTCCTTAAATTTGAGATTCTGTAAAAGTAAGGTTCAAATCCACTAGGAAGCAAATATGGTACTGGCAAAGGTAACAGCTACAAGGGAAATAAGAAAGGAGAATAACCTGAAGAGATGGACATCTCAGAAGATCCCCCTTAGTCTCTGGAGCCCTAAAGAATCTCAGAAGCCACTATCCCAGACCCTTCTCTTACTGATATTTAAAAATGGAAATTCTCAGAATCTGTTTTAACCTAAAAGAGACAGATACATTCTTCCAATGTTTATCCAAAGGGTGATACCTGTCTGGAACTATAAACAAAAAGGAATTATATATAAAATTAAAGACCATATCCTAAAAAAAAGTAAAACTATAAATGTACTAGGATATATAGTAAATCTTTTTATAACTATTAGGTGGGTGAGTGTCTAGTATGTATAAGGCCCTGGGTTCAAACCTCAGCACTATAAAAACAAATAAATTTCACAACAATGATAAGAAGAATATCTTATTATTATCTATGTTTCACAACAGATAAAGAAACTAAAAGCACTGAGAAATTAAGTAATTTGTCTAAGATCACACTAGTTAAGTCTGAGAACCAAGGATTTAAACCAGCGTTGACTGATGCTACACTACTGTTATATCATCATTCATATGTACCAAGAAGATGGACAATTTGCATTTATAGAGCCTTTATTTTAAGACTAATCACAATATGTACTAACTCCTTAACATCAGATTTAAGATAGAAAGTAAACTTATTCTTTTCTCAATGACAGGATCTATGAACTTGTGTGTGTCTGTAACTATTATTACAAAGTTAATAGTAGAATACTACTAACTTTGTAATAATAGTGCTACTGACTATTTTCTACCCAACTCTCTCAACTCCAGTAATATACAACCATCTAACTTCTCTAAATCTCCTGTCTTTTGTGATGATGAATTCTAACTGCAAACCTGAGCAGCAAGAAGGCTAAGGAACCATGTGAAAGCAGTTCACAAATGATAAAATGTATAGTTACGGACCTTCCTTGATGTAACAAAGAATGGTGGAATTAGGATCAACCATATTTGAAAAGGGAGACTACAATATATATGCAGTCTACAGATGAATAGATTCTCTAGTGAAAATTTCAGATGGAATTTTCAGCAATAAAAATGCAATATTGATACTGATAATTAAAAATATAATTTTGCTATGCTTAGGGCCTAAGTTTTAGTTTCACTACATAAAAGAATTGAAAAGTTAGGTAACAACAACAATAAATCCCATTAGTATTTAACAAAAACAGTAGTTTATTCTAAGTTAACAAATATTTAAATATCACTTATACTGAGGGGGAAAAAGTTACACTATTCAAGTCATTTGAATAGAATGTGGCAAAGCACAGTACATTGCTATTTCCTTATGACTATCCAGATCTTCAGTGCCACTTCATCTGATGGTTATAATGCTAAAAAATATAGTCAACCCATCATATTTAAAAATGAAATAAAAATGCCCCAAACTAACACATGTCAGCTTCTCCCTAAGATTATAAATTGGGGAAACTAACTGGTCAAAGGCCTCCAGAGAAAAAGACAAAACGATGTAGTTAGAAATAGTGGAAATTGACTCTCAGTCACTGGTCATCACTTGAACAAGAATAAAAACATCGACATTTGCTAAATGTCTATATGGTTTACAAACAGTTACTGACATTCAAAAAAATTTTACTGAATAACCATAGAAAATATTGAACTTCAGTGAGTACCAGTTTTATTAAAAAAGAGTGAAGAGAACAAACTGTCTTGACTTGAAAGAGTTTGTTAACCCCCAAAAAAGTTTAGCAGTGACATTTATTAACAAACAGATAATGCCACCGGGGTGTTGAAACCTAGAGCCTTGTGCGTGTTAGGCAAGTGCCCTACTACTGAGCTATATTCTGCCCCCCTTACAATCATTTCAAGAGGGTATTATAAGAGAGGGGAAAAGACTTTCGATAGTTTTAGAATGGGAGGAAAGAATTTATAACTGGAGGCTTACAAGACTTCAAGACAAATTGCCTTTAAGAAAAACTTATATGGAAAGATGGGAAAAAAGAATTTAAATAGAATGCAGGAAAAAGACCACTTAGTTAAAACAAAATGTATGAATTGAGGTTAAAGGCAAAAAAAAAAAAAAATTGATGATGGTAAAGATGGGGGAGAAGGACTTCTGTATTTTAAGTCCACTTCAGAAAATAATGTGATACCAAATCAAGTTTAAGTTTCATATCCTAAAATTTTACATCTGAGACATCAGATTGAATTTTAACATTTCACATCTGCAATGATTTACAATCTAAGAAGACTCACACACGCACACAAATATATGGAACAAAAATATTTACCACATTGACTTAGAAAGTCAAAGGTTGAATGTTTTCTCTTATAAATGGACACTTGAGTGAAATACGGGGCGAAAAATGTGGGGGAAGAGATCCTGTGAAAATAGAAGATCAGTGGGTTTGAGGAAGGAGATTGAGGAAGGAGATTGAGGATGAAGGGGGAAGAAAAGGAAGGAACTATGAAATGAAATTTACCAAATTATGGTATGATACATATAAATATATTCTAGCTTTATTATCAATGAAGCACCAATGGAAAAAAAACCAAACAAATCGGGGGTTGGGGGGTCAAAGAATGGGAAAGGTACCTGGATGGGAAAGATATTTTATGTTACTAATTACCTCTAGAAAAGGAAAGGATTAGAAATACAAAAAGCTTGAATAACAGGTTCATATTTTAAAAAGAAGCCACAGGGAATGATTTTAGCTACAATATAGACATAACTTGTTCTAGCAAGCAAAATGCTTATAGTTGTAATGGAAAGTAACTAGAGTTTAGATGAAGGATTTAAAGATAAAAGCTTGGGGGTGGGAAGATGGCGGCGAAGGGAGTGCAGCACCCCCGTGTACCGCGTCACTGAGCAGGAAAAAGACAAGGTAGAATGGCTAAAAGCTAGCTTGTTAGAAATTTCCAGCAAAATTGGGGTGCTCCGAAACCTAGAGGAAGGATTTCCATCACATAAGGACCAGCTACTGGGGCTCAAACGCGAGAGATTTGTCCGCACGGAGGGTCACGCTGCGTATTCAGCAAATCGCCCCGCGGCCAGAGTCTGTGGCGCTCGCTGGGAAGCAACGATGAGATAACAACGCAAAGATACAGCTCTACGGATTCTGCAGGCTCCCGCCAGCTGTGCAAATACTGTACTCAGAGCTGAATTCTGGGCTTGAGACGGGGAAGGAAGCCATCCAATTCGGTTCTCCACATCGGTCAGACCACAGAGGAAGCCAGCGGCCACCATCATGGAGAGCTGACGTCATCATCTCTGTTTTTTGACTGATCGCAGCTCTTTCAGCTATAGAACAGCGGGGAAAACTTAAGGGCCCCTCCCAGCTCTCCTGTGAGCGCGATAGCCAGACCAAGGGAATCAGGAGTGGCGCGGGAGCCGCGGCAGTGGTGCGGGAGCCACAGCGGCGCGGGAGCCACAGCTATCGCTCCCACCAGTGCTGACAACTGAGGTCTCTTGCACCGACTCGCCACGGCGCGGGACTCCCGGCTACCACTCCCACCAGTGCTGACAACTGAGGTCTTTTGCACCAGATACGGGGGCGTGGCTACCAGAAGGTAAGCAAATTCGCTGGGGGTTCTCAGCCCCAAGCTCTACAAACTTAGGGTCTGAGGGAGGCAAACACGGAGAGTGTGCCCAGGAACTAATGAAAACAGGGCTCCCAGGAGCAGCAGACCAGGCGTGTAGCCAGTATTCTGGTGAGTGTCACAGGTGAGCAGGGCCTGGCTCGAGGAAACACAAGAGAAGGCCCTAGGCACTCAGGATTGGAGACCCGCCCAGTCTGGGAGGAAGAGCTGCTGCACAGTGACTGGTTCCCACCTATTGAGAGGAGAAGCTTGACCCAGTGGGCACAGCTCCACCTACTGGAAGAGAAGTAAATCGAACTCTATGACTGCATTTATTATTACTATTATTATTATTATTGTTGTTATTTTTTTTTAATTTGGGTTTTTTTTCTTTTTCTTTTTTTCCTCTTTTCTTTCATTTTCATTTTCTTTTTTGTGGTTGCTATTCTTTAATTTTTTTAACCCTTTTAAATTTTTATGATTATTATTATTTTTTTAAATTTTAACTTTCATTTTTTATTATAATTATTATCTTTTAAAAAAATTTCTTTCTTCCCCTATTTTCTATTTTTTTTGTCTTTTCATCTCTTTACAATTTTCTTATTCCCCCTTTCTTGAGTTCTACTTGCCTACCCCCATTCTCTTTAGTGACTTCTTCCCTTCCCTTCTAATATCTTTCCTCCCAAGCATCAAATAAATTTATAAGAGTCAACAGTAACTCAGCAATCAAACAGAACAAGAAGTAATATGAGCAGCATAAAAAAGCAAGGAAGAAAGGGAGTACGAACAATGAAGGACAGCCTAAATATTCAGAAGGACCTACAGTCACCAGAAAAATGGTCATATAAAGAACTCAAGGAACACCTTAGACAGATGGAATGGAACCTTAAAGAGGATACGAGACAGCAAAACAGTGAAAGAATACATTGAAAATGAATTACATAAACAGATAAAAGAAGAAGTAAAGCATCTTTATCAGGAGATAGAGATTATTAAAAAAAAATCAAACAATAATTCTAGAAATGAAGGAAACGATAAACCAAATTAGAAACTCAATTGAGAGTATTACTAACAGAGTAGAGCAAGTAGAAGCCAGAACGTCAGATAATGAAGACAAAATATATCATCTTGAAAAGAGTCTAGCCAACTCAGAAAGGCTAGTAGAAAATCACGAGAAAAACATCCAAGAGATACGGGATAACATTAAAAAACCAAACATACGAGTCATCGGGATAGAGGAAGGTACAGAGAATCGAACCAAGGGAATGAATAACCTTCTGAATGACATAATAACAAAAAACTTTCCAGAAATAAAAAAGGAAACGGATATACAAATTGTAGATGCATACAGAACACCGAGCACACAAAATCACAGTAGATCAACGCCAAGACACATTGTTATGAAGATAGCCAATATACAGAATAAAGAGAAAATATTAAAAGCTACAAGAGAAAGGAGGCAGATTACATTCAGGGGTAAACCAATAAGGTTAACAACGGATTTTTCATCACAGACGCTGAAAGCGAGAAGATCCTGGAATAACATATTTCAAACACTGAAAGACAATGGATGCCAACCAAGAATTCTGTATACAGCAAAATTAAGCTTCAGGTACGAAAACGAAATAAAAATCTTTCATGATAAACAAAAGCTAAAAGAATTTGCAGCCAGAAAACTAGCATTGCAAAGCATCTTGAGCAAAACACTACATGAGGAAGAAATGAAAAACAACAACCAAAACCATCAGTGGGAAGAGCCTCGGTAACGACAGAGGACAGCGGGGAAAGCTAATCATGGAGAAACAAACTAAATTAAAAAAAAAAGATAAATAATTAAACATGGCTGGCAGTACAAACCATTTATCAATAGTAACTAACGTTAATGGCTTAAACTCACCAATAAAGTGACATAGGCTGGTAACATGGATTAAAAAAACAAATCCAACAATATGTTGCCTCCAGGAGACACATCTGATTGGAAAAGAAATACACAGGCTGAAGGTGAAAGGGTGGGAAAAATATACCACGCACACGGTCCTCGGAAGCAAGCAGGGGTAGCCATCCTCATATCGAATAAAATCAACTTCAAGACTAAGTTAATCCAAAGGGATAAGGAAGGACATTATGTACTGTTAAGAGGAACCATTCACCAACAAGACATATCAATTATCAATATTTATGCACCAAATAATGGTGCTGCAACGTTCATAAAACAAATTCTCCTCAAGTTCAAGAATCAAATAGACCACAACACAATAATTATGGGTGACTTCAACACACCTCTCTCACCATTGGACAAATCCTCCAAACAAAAGTTGAATAAAGAGACTATAGAGTTCAATATCACAATCAATGACCTAGACTTAACTGACATATATAGAATATATCAATCATCATCAAGTGGATATACTTTTTTCTCAGCAGCACATGGATCCTTCTCAAAAATAGACCATATATTATGCCATAGGGCAACCCTCAGTAAATATAAAGGGGTGGAGATAATGCCATGTATTTTATCTGATCATAATGGAATGAAACTGGAAATCAATGATAAAAGAAGGAAGGAAAAATCCTACATCACATGGAAAATGAACAATGTTACTGAATGATCAATGGGTTACAGAAGACATAAAGAAGGAAATCAAAAAATTCTTACAGATAAATGAAAATACAGATACAACATATAGGAATCTATGGGACACAATGAAAGCAGTTTTAAGAGGGAAATTCAACGCCTGGAGGTCATTCCTCAAAAATAGGAAAAACCAACAAATAAATGAGCTCACACTTCATCTCAAAGCCCTAGAAAAGGAAGAGCAAAACAACAGCAAATGTAGCAGAAGGCAAGAAATAATTAAAATCAGAGCGGAAATCAACAAAATTGAAACAAAAGAAACTATTGAAAAAATTGACAAAACTAAAAGTTGGTTCTTCGAAAAAATAAATAAGATCGACAGACCCTTAGCCATGCTAACGAAGAGAAGAAGAGAGAGAACTCAAATTACTAACATATGGGATGAAAAAGGCAAGATCACAACAGATGCTACAGAAATACAGAAGATAATTAGAAATTATTTTGAAAACCTATATTCCAATAAAATAGAAGAGAGTGAAGACATCGATAAATTTCTTAAATCCTATGATTTGCCCAGACTGAGTCAGGAGGATACACACAATTTGAACAGACCAATATCAATGGATGAGATTGAAGAAGCAATCAAAAGACTACCAACCAAGAAAAGCCCAGGACCGGATGGGTATACAGCGGAGTTTTACAAAACCTTTAAAGAAGAATTAATACCAATACTTTTCAAGTTATTTCAGGAAGTGGAAAAAGAGGGAGCTTTGCCAAATTCATTCTATGAGGCCAACATCACCCTGATTCCGAAACCAGACAAAGAAACCTCAAAGAAAGAAAACTACAGACCAATGTCTCTTATGAACCTAGATGCAAAAATTCTCAATAAAATTCTGGCGAATCGGATACAAAGGCACATCAAAAAAATTGTGCACCATGATCAAGTAGGATTCATCCCTGGGATGCAAGGATGGTTCAATATACGGAAATCAATAAATGTTATACACCACATAAATAGACTTAAAGATAGGAACCATATGATCATCTCGATAGATGCAGAAAAAGCATTCGACAAAGTACAGCATCCCTTTATGTTCAAAACATTAGAAAAACTAGGGATAACAGGAACTTTCCTTGACATTGTGAAAGCTATCTATGCTAAGCCTCAGGCTAGCATCATTCTGAATGGAGAAAAATTGAAGGCATTCCCTCTAAAATCAGGAACAAGACAGGGATGCCCTCTATCACCACTTCTATTCAATATAGTTCTCGAAACACTGGCCAGAGCAATTAGACAGACGAAAGAAATTAAAGGCATAAAAATAGGAAAAGAAGAACTTAAATTATCACTGTTTGCGGATGACATGATTCTATACCTAGAAGACCCAAAAGGGTCTACAAAAAAACTACTAGAACTAATAAATGATTTCAGCAAAGTGGCAGGATATAAAATCAACACGCATAAATCAAAGGCATTTCTGTATATCAGCGACAAAATTTCTGAATCGGAAATGAGGAAAAACACTTCATTCACATTATCCTCAAAAAAAATAAAATACTTGGGAATCAACCGAACAAAAGAGGTGAAAGACTTATACAATGAAAACTACAGAACCCTAAAGAGAGAACTAGAAGAAGATCTTAGAAGATGGAAAAATATACCCTGTTCATGGATAGGCAGAATTAACATCATCAAAACGGCGATATTACCAAAAGTTCTCTATAGATTTAATGCAATGCCAATCAAAATCCCAACGGCATTTCTTGTAGAAATAGAGAAAGCAATCATGAAATTCATATGGAAAAATAAAAGACCCAGAATAGCAAAAGCAATTCTAAGCAGGAAGTGTGAATCAGGCAGTACAGCGATACCAGATTTCAAACTATATTACAGAGCAATTGTAACAAAAACAGCATGGTACTGGTACCAAAACAGGCGGGTGGACCAATGGTACAGAATAGAGGACACAGAGACTAATCCACAAAGCTACAACTATCTTATATTTGATAAAGGAGCTAAAAGCATGCAATGGAGGAAGGATAGCATCTTCAACAAATGGTGTTGGGAAAACTGGAAATCCATATGCAACAAAATGAAACTGAATCCCCTCCTCTCGCCATGCACAAAAGTTAACTCAAAGTGGATCAAGGAATTAGATATCAAATCAGAGACTCTGCGTCTGATAGAAGAAAAAGTTGGCTCCGATCTACATATTGTGGGGTCAGGCTTCAAATTCCTTAATAGGACACCCATAGCACAAGAGTTAATAACAGGAATCAACAAATGGGACTTACTTAAACTGAAAAGTTTTTTTCTCAGCAAGAGAAACAATAAGAGAGGTAAATAGGGAGCCTACATCATGGGAACAAATTTTTACTCCTCACACTTCAGATAAAGCTCTAATATCCACAGTATACAAAGAACTCAAAAAATTAGACAATAATATAACAAATAACCCAATCAACAAATGGGCCAAGGACCTGAACAGACACTTCTCAGAGGAGGACATACAATCAATCAACAAGTACATGAAAAAATGCTCACCATCTCTAGCAGTCAGAGAAATGCAAATAAAAACCACCCTAAGATACCATCTCACTCCAGTAAGATTGGCAGCCATTATGAAGTCAAACAACAACAAGTGCTGGCGAGGATGTGGGGAAAAGGGTACTCTGGTACATTGGTGGTGGAACTGCAAACTGGTGCTGCCAATTTGGAAAGCAGTATGGAGATTCCTGGGAAAGCTGGGAATGGAACCACCATTTGACCCAGCCATTGCCCTTCTCGGTCTATTCCCTGAAGACCTTAAAAGAGCATACTACAGAGATACTGCCACATCGCGACGTTCATAGCAGCACAATTCACAATTGCTAGACTGTGGAACCAACCCAGATGCCCTTCAATAGATGAATGGATAAAAAAAATGTGGCATTTATACACCATGGAGTATTACGCAGCACTAAAAAATGACAAAATCATGGAATTTGCAGGGAAATGGATGGCATTAAAGCAGATTATGCTTAGTGAAGCTAGCCAATCCCTAAAAAACAAATACCAAATGTCTTCTTTGATTTAATCAGAGACATGAGGTGGGAAGGAAAGGGAGAGAAAAGGGAAATTGCATGGAAATGGAGGGAGACCCTCAATGTTATACAAAATTACATATAAGAAGTTGTGAGGGGAAGGGGAAAATAAACAAGGAGGGAAATGAATTACAGTAGATGGGGTAGAGAGAGAAGATGGGAGGGGAGGGGAGGGGAGGGAGGATAGTAGAGGATAGGAAAGGTAGCAGAATACAACAGTTACTAATTGGGCATTATGTAAAAATGTGCATGTGTAACCGATGTGATTCTGCAATCTGTATTTGGGGTAAAAATGGGAGTTCATAATCCACTTGAATCTAATATATGTAATATAAGATGTCAAGAGCTTTGTAATATTTTGAACAACCAATAAAAAAAAATAAAGATAAAAGCTTAAAAGGAGAAGAAATTTCATTCATTCGTATCTTTGGAATGGCTCCTATGTACTAAGCACTGTTCTAGGTATTGGGATTATAGCAGTGAATCAAGAAGACAGGCTGCCAGAACCCAAGGTGCTTAAATTCTAGTGTGGAGATAATGATTGAAATATGTACCTTAAAACCAGTAATCTCAGGGTTGGGGTTGTGGCTCAGCGGTAGAGTGCTTTACCTAGCATGTGTGAGGCACTGGTTAGATTCTCAGCATGATGTATAAATAAAATAAAGGGAGGGAGGGAGGGAGGAAGGAAGGAAGATAGGGAGGGAGGGAGGAAGGAAGGAAGATAGGTCAGTCGGTCGACTGACAATTAAAAAATATTGAAAAAAAACCCCACCCTAGTAATCTCTTAAATACTTATTAGTCACTTAGCACTATTTCCAAAGCTTTAAGTATATTAATTCATTTAGTCCTAAAAAATCCCACAGTGTTGGGTTCTCTTATTATCCCCATTTTGTAGATGAGGAGATCAAGGCAGAGAAACAGCTTTTCCAAGGTTCCAAAAATAAGAAAGTGCAAAGTTAGGGTCTAAACTCAGGTAGTTAGGCTAGAGCCCCTTGCTATTTGCCACTACCTATGTTTTATCTCTAGTAATGAATAGGTTAATTTAACGACTATGATAACTAGGGAAAGACAAATCCACATAGGAGTGGTCAGAGAAAAGGTTAGAGTTTAATAGTTGAAAGAGTTATGAAAGAGCACTTTGAATATACAGATAGCATCAAAAGGATCTTGTGGCAGGATAGTCATTTCAGCTTTACATACAATAAATTTAAGTTGTCTTCAGGACATTCTTAGAAATATGACAGGAAATTGAATATACAGAGCTGAACCTCAGAAAAGCAGTCAGGGCTATTTATGTGGAAGAATCACCATCACAGATTAAAGTTTTAAATTATCAAACAAGACAAAATTGCCCATAGGAATAAAAAAATAAGGGGATTAGGACAGAGCACCTAAAGAATGTTGAATCCTTAAGAAATGAGTAGAGAGGTGGAGGAACAAGGTTAGCAGGAAATTCAAAATTAGGGGAAATCTGTCAGTATAGAAAATATGTAGGCTAATGAATACAGCTGAGAAAGGAGGGAGAGGGGTTGGGGGGGTTAAGAATAAAAAAGAATTAAGAAGGAAAACACGAACAAGTGTGAAGAAATGAAGAAGTGGGAGTTAGAAGCACAAATGGAAGGATAACCCTTAAAAGTATTCATTGTCCTTAGGAACTAAAGGGATGTGAGAGGAAATTGAGGGTTTTTTTTTTCTGTTAGTGAGGTGTTAGTGATGGTTGTAGGGATTGGGAAGAAGAGAGGGTGAGGATAAATACTCAGTGAGTCACTAGGGGGAGATTTATTGAGGTTTCATCAATATCCAAGATTATTTAGGTATTTAGGTATAATCCTTCTATGGAGAAGTCTGCAGACTCTAAGACTAAAGGTTTTTTCTAATTCTTAGACTCTCATTGTAATGAGAATAATCTAAATGAACTCAAGCGCTACTTGGCTGTGGAATGGGCTAACCATTCTTTCACAACCATTTCCAGCCCTGATGCTTTATCTCTACATACCATATAGTAGCTTAAGAAATGCCAAATCAAAATACAAAAGTTGGAGACAGGGAATGCTAGAGTACTAGAGAAACTTTACTTTAAGTCCTAATGTGGTAGGGATTCTAGTTTGAGTTAAATTGAAAAGTAAAGAAAGTGTTTTCATTATGGAGGTACAGATGCAGTATAAGGGCCTGCCTTACTTTCCTGAGGATGGCAAGGTACTGGTACACAGAAGATTCTAGAGTATATGGTACCCTGAAGACTAATGATGTTTATGGCAGGGACATGAACATATTCAAGGCAAAAACTAGCAAAACTGGAAGTGGGCTGTGGGCCTGAGAAGAACAAAACTGGAAGATCTTGAAAGGGCTATTCATAATCTCATGGGAGAATCCTGGGGACAACTTGGTGAGATTCTGAAGGGGTTTAGAAATTAGTAGAAAGCGGAAAAAAAAAAAAGAAAAAAAAAAGCAATGAAGTCAGGTCCATTATCGTAACTTTATACTTGAAACCTGTATCATTTACTTCCTAATGTACTTCTAAGTGAGGACAAAATGTATTTTGCCTTCATTTTGAATCTGTTGTAGTTGAGGTTAATGAGATCTCCCTATGGAAATGTTAAATGCAGAAATGAAATAAATAAATCAGGTTACAATACAATCTCTTGATATATAATAAAATCTCTTATAAGGGATGGGACAGGGAAACTGGTGTTACCATCTGATCAAGCTTTAGGAAATAAAGAACAAAGAACATGGAAAAGATTCAGATTTCTAGAAGGTGAGCTAGCTATAGATAAGGATATATATGGGAGGACAGCTTAAGATAATGGGTATTAAGAAGAGAGAATACAGTATGCTTTGTTTCCATATTGAGTTTGAGTTGATTATAATTCATTGTTTAATTGTATATTATCTACTTAGAGATTCTTTTAAGCTATGGAACCAGCTAGAGAGAACAGGTCAGGTAGAGAAATGTTTATTCAGTTTTAACCTCAGAGAGAGTTCATAAATAACAAGAACCAGAAAAGTACATTACTTCTTCAATAGAGAACATCAAAGATATTTACCAGTTTGAGAATAAGATATTGTATAATGAAGAATTTTGACTGGCTTTTGTCCTTGGTAGGCAGCCTCTAAGTTCTTGAAATTAGGAGTGATGGAAGTGTCTATCATTAATAGTATGCCTTGAAAGTTTACTCTAATGAGGTGACTCACAGTGGGCCTTTACTTAGTTTATGTTAAGAAGATGATTTAAGATGGGAACTTGGAATTAACTGGAGAGTGAATACAATTGCGAAACCAATAATTTAATCATAACTATATAAGAAAATCCTACCAGGCAGGGTGGCACACATCTGTAATCCTAGTGACTGGGGAGGATGAGGCAGGAGAATTGTAAATTTAAAACCAGCCTCAGCAACTTAAGAAAATCCTGTCTCAAAATAAAATAAAAAAGGGCTAGGGATGTGGCTCAGTGGTTAAACGCCCCTGGGTTCTATCTTTGACACCAAAAAAAAAAAAAAAATAATAATAATAATCCCAATAAAAACTAGCTTGGGTGAGCTTCCAAGGTAGGCAATTGTCTACATATTATGATACATCAATCCGTGGGAAAGATAACAAATCTTGTGCCTGTAGTGAGAAGATGGGGGAAACTTTGCTCTATGTCTCTTTCCTTTTGGCAGGTTCTGATTTGTATCCTTTTGCTTCAATAAAACCATAGTTTTAAGTGTAACACTTTGCTGAGTTCTGAGTCAATTCTAGCCAATTATCACTGGGAAGGGGTGGAGCAACTTTGTAGCCAGCTGCTCAAAAGTGATGGCAGCCCAGTGTCTGACTGAAGCGAGGACAGTCTTGAACGATGTGTCTGGCCTAACCCAGAGTTTGCTGATGTGAGAAGTTACTGCAGGTGTTGACCTTTTTACAGAGTTTAGTCTCATTCACAACATTCTTTACTCATGTATTCCGTGCTAGGTTCATAGCATTACAATGTCTGAAGTTCATAAATAAAAGTAAACATTATCCTGAGCATTATCTCAGTTTCTTTTTTCTAATGCCATTAATGAGTAAGCATATGCTTTACACAGACTTAAAACTGTCACACCATCCTTTAAGAAACCTCACGGTAGTTCAGTTAAACTGTGATGTGGTTGGCACTCCATTCACTCTTTCAAAATTCTATTTCACTTGATATTGTTTTCTCTGTACTACCAAAATAACTATAAATTTATCTCTGTGTACTTTTTACCTATGACTAGCATTTCATTCTTAACACAATGTCATAATGAAAAATCTTTTGAGGGTCTGTGATCAAAATACCTGAACAGAACAGCTTAGAGGAGGAAAAGTTAATTTGCCCTCACAGTTTCAGAGGTTTAGTCCATGGCAGCTGATTCCATTGTTCTGGGCCCCAAGGTGAGGCAGAGCACCATGATGTAAAGGCAGGGCAGAGGAAAGCCACTCAGCTCACAGTAGCCAAAAGCAGGGGAGAAACCAGGGGGAAAGCTATAATAATTCTCAGTGGCATGCTCCGAAAGACCTACTTCCTCTAGACATACTCCGCCTGCCTATAGTTGTCATCCAGTTAATCCTTCAAATAATGAATCTGCCAAATGGATCAATCCACTGATTAGGTTATAATTTTCAGAATCTAATCACCTCACATCTGCACACCTGTATTAACACAAGAGCTTTTATAGAGAAGACTCAAATTCTAATAGGGTCTTAAAGGTACAAAGCTCTATTATCAAAGTAAGACTCATGCCAGGCTCCTGACACATTTACTTGATCCATCTTATGATTCTTTGATGGCTTAATGTATTTTATTAACACGTGGAACTTTATATTGTCTAGTGTTAGAATCATAGATCTAACATGATCTAGCTCCTTCTCAAGCACAAAATGTTTCCTTTATAGGATTTTAATTTAGGTTATAATTGGCAGCTATTCTATTTTATAACTACAAATGTACCTCACTTTACTTGAATTACCCACTATATTCTTTCTAACAAAGGATCACAGGCCTCTCTCAAGAAATCACCTGGGGATTATGTTAGGGAAAAAAGGCTCAGAAAGGTTTTCTTTCAGTCAAAGAGTATTTCATGGACAGTAAAATAGCTAAAAACAGCTTGAGGTAGTACAGGTGTTGTCTTTAAGATGCCATCCTCCTACCCTCATTCTCTATAAAAGGATGTATACAAAAGTACAACAATTTTACAGCTCCTGGGCATGGATCAACACTGCTTGAGGTCTCTAGAAATTCACACTAAACACTGTACATGTAGATCTAGAAGATATAATTTCTCTTTAAAGTACCCGTTGTTCTATCCAACCTACTTGGCTTAACTTCCTACGACTCTGAACGAATGAAGGGATTCGAAGGGTCTAACACATTTCATATTTGGTTTCTTTCTTTTTTTTAATAAGTATTTTTAGTTATACACAATATTTTTTTTTTGCTTGTTTATTTTTATGTGATGCTGAGAATCAAACCCAAAGCCTCACATGTGAGAGACAGGCTCTGTGACACTGAGCCACAACTTTAGCCCTCAGATTTGGTTTCTTTAATGGCTTTCCAACATTTCCTAGCAGTCTACTACATATAATTATTTTAGTAGATATATCTTGATAATTTCTTTTGCTTTCCTTTATAGTTGTCTCATAAACTCTTCAATTATTGTTGTTTACTTTCTACCTGTTCAGGGAAGGTGCTTAGTACTTTGAAAGCACTGGGATGAAAAAATGTTTTGTTAACTCTTTGGCAATCCATGTGGAAGTCTAACATCTCTTATGCTCAGTTATCGGTCACTGCATATTTGCAAATTATTTGAAAAAAATTCCATATGATATCTGTGGAAGTGCTTATAACTTGTGGCAGGAGGCAGTCACATACTTTTTAAAGCATTTGAAAATAAATGATGAGAGAAAAGTTAAAATTAAAAGAAGACTGAGTAATGGTTTATAAGCACAACAGAACAGCATTCTTGTTTTCTGACCTTAAAAAGATTCTTCTCAAAAATTTTACTAAACCCAATCATTTTTTCCTCAGAAATGCAGCACTTGTACATGTACTTTTAGGGGTTTCTTGGTTCTCTAGAAGCCTATACATGAATCCATTTAAGAGCTCTTGTTTTATCTCTCATATATGTATGTTAAATGTAAATGTGTTTATATATGTATATTAGTCATATAAATATATAAAATACCTATGAATATATGTACATAACAAAATGATACATAATTATGTAACTGCCAGATTTGCATGACACATATTATATAATGATATTCATTTAAATATGATACATAAGAGTTATAAACTAGGATATATATGTTTCTGGAGAACTAAGAACCAGAAATACATATTTATATTTATAAAAACTTCTCTTGTGAATTGAGAAGGTGGGGTTGGGTGAAGAGAGATTAATTGGGTTTCACACATTTCTGTATTTACTGAAGTACCTTTGTGGAACTCTGGGTCTTAGAGGAACTCAGAAAAAATAAAAATCATTTTATTTGTTGAGCATCCCTTGTTCAAATTGCTTGGGATCGAAATAATTTTTATGCTATCTGCACATAAATAAATAATGAGATATCTTGGGTATGGGAATCAAGTCTCTACATGAAACTCAAGTATGTTTCATACCTTATGTACATAGCCTGAGGTAGTTTTATTCAGTATATTTAATGTGCCTTTATTTTGACTGAGACCTGTCATATGAGATCAGGTATGGAAGTTTCTATTTGTGGCATCATGTTGGTACTCAGAAAGCTTCAGATTCTGGAGCATTTTGGATTTTGCATTTAGGAATGTTCAAGCTGTGGTACCTGTATTAAAAATATTATATATCAATTAGAATGGGGACTGGTCATCTATGAAGGTATGACAAAATTTACAAAGACAATGATTTATTTCACCTCCAACTTGTGCCTCCCACAATCAATGATCTGATCATATAGCAAGAGAAGATAACCATACAAAGTAATAGAGGCACCAAAGAATGTAGAAACAATAATTGTACATATCAGAGGAGGGAGAGGTATATGTGAAAACAGCATTTAACTCAGCTCTGAAAATATTTTCATCTTACACATCTTTGCTTCTTGAACATTTTATTACATATATAACTTGTTACTTATAAATTTAATTTTCTTCCTTGATAGTATTATGCTAGTTCAGAAAGCCATAGTACTATTAAAATATACTATGCCTTTACCAAATTGTTGCATTATTTGCTTTACAAAATAGAATGGCAATATGATGTCAGGTGTGAGGTATTTTTTAAAAAATTTTTCTTTAGTTGTAGATGGACATAATAACTTCATTTTATGTATTTTTTAATGTGGTGCTGAGGATCGAATCTAGTGCCTCACATGTGCTAGGCAAACGCTCTACCACTAAGCTACAACCACAGCCCCAGTTGTGAGGTTTTTGATCATGTAAACAGGTCAAGGCTCAACGAACCCTTGTTCTTCAGATTATTTTAAATACTCATACATAAAACCTTGAGAAAAATATTTTTAAAATGTTAAAACTTTAAGTGAAACCACCCTGGGACCTCTCTATTATTTTTATAACTTCCTCTCAATCTATAATTCTTTCAAAATTAAAGTTAGAAAAGAAGAAAATCCCAGCATATATCCACTGTAACAATTATAAAGTGTGAGATGATCTTAAGTATACTGAAAAATGCTTTGTAAAGACCTAAAGAATTAATAGAAAAATAAGAGAAAAACAATTCCCTCTAGTGGTCTAACATGCATATTTTAGGAAGACAAACAAAATGGTTTACATAATGATTTCAATGTGTGATAAAGTACAAGGCCTTAAACATAAGACTCTAAAAACAATACAGAAAAAAATTGGACAAATTCTTTACCTCATAGTTTCTTTTACAAAGCACAGGTTTAACATAAGTTAAAATGCAACCAGTAACTGGTATTAATTAACAACAACAACAACAACAACAACAAAAAAAGAAAGAAAGTTAAGTACAGATCTAGGTTCCAATGAAAACTGAAAAACTGCACAAAAGAAAACTTGGAATGTATTATGTGAATGTATCTTGGACAGGAAAGAAAGATCTAGGGGTAGAGAACAGAGAAATCTAACAGAAAAATCAGCAGTCAGGGAGGAAGGGGCCTGGTAAACATATAATTATAGTCAGAGAGGAAGGGAGAGAAAACAGCAGATGAAGAGGGTGAGAGATGGAGAAGGAAGGGATAAGGTGCATCTAGAAAGGAAAAGTAAGGGGCACACAAAATAAGAGACAAAGGGAGAGGAAAAGATGTACAGACACTACCAGAAAGGGAGAGAAAAAAAAGAGGAATATAGAGCAGGAAAGGCAAGACAGAGGAAAGAAAGGGAGAGAAGACAGAAGCAGGGACAATGTGGGGGAGGAGAAAAGAGAGACTGACTCAATCAGAGGAGAGAAAGAGACACCAAGTAGACAGAAAGAGTGAAAGACTGAGACAAAGTGGGAAAGATAAAAGGAGAGGGAGAGATTAGTGGGTTGGGGGAGGAAAGAGTGAAGAGAGGAGATGAATACTCAGAAGAAAGTCAAAGGGAAGGATATGAGCAAATGAACAAGAACCAGAGAGCCACAAGTAAAAAACCTAAAGGAAAGAAATGAAGAAGGAAGGTATTAAAAAGAGCATGTGGAATGTTATACATTCGGTTGAAGGAAAGAATTGAGAGCATGTGCTGATTATTTTCATTTTAAGTTCTCAATATAAAATTAAAAATTTGAAGCTTTTAAAAAAGTAATGATGATGAAATTCTCCTGACATTAGGCTGAAACAATGCACCTGATAAAAGACCCTAATTTTAATAATAGCTATTAATATTTTCATGACCCTAATTACTCACACAGTTGGGAATCAGAGACAAAAGAAAAGCAATGATATTCAGTGTTGATAAAAGGCCATTTAGTGATTTTCCTACTATGTCCTTTAAAAAGGAAATGAGTTATTTAAGAACAAAATAACTATTTCAAATGGGAATGGGGAGAATGCTTGAAAATATCAGAGCAATTCCAAATCCAGCTCATTCAAGGTAAAAAAAAAAAGCAGGCAAAACTTGAAAAAATCTTATGAACAATTCAGTTAATGGACATTCCTTCATTATATAGTACCAGGTATATGGTGAGATTTCAGGTTTGAGGAATCAAAATAACAAGGTAAATGCCAAAGTTTTCAGACTATTTACTAGAGATCAGATACTCCTAAAAAATTACAGTCTGATTAGCATTTGCTCTTGTTTGCAATGTGATGATTGTGCTAACCATAAAAATGACATATCTAGGTTTTGCACTGTTATAAACACTTTAAAAATTGCTCTACCTCTTCCTCAGAAAAGAGTATAAAAAAATTAACAAGAATTTTAAAAGTTCTTACTTCCTTAATTTTTAAAAGAATCTCATTCATACTCTATTTGCTCCATAAGAAATTTTAAAAATCGAACATGCCACACAGCATGTCTATTTTAAGATGAACCTAAAAGAGATTTATCAGCATCTAACTGATCATTTGTTTTGTTTATGCAAATACCAATTAGCACAGCAGTAAACCATTGTATCGGCAAGGTGTAAGAAGTTACTCAGAGAATCTGAGAGGCAGAGGAGAAGAAATTGGTGCTATAGCTGAGAAGTAAATGACTCCTACTCTTTATTTTATCAACCTAAATACACCTTTGCAAACCTAAATAAAAACTATTTTTCAAATGCTCTCAGTTTAGATATGGTAATGATTTCATCACACATATCCCTAATTAAAACTGTGGTCTCAAATGAACATGGATAATTCTTTATATCTGATTACCTTTTGTACACATTCAGCAAATAAATTAAGAGCCACATACCTTCATTGTATTGGTATTTGCTTCATCATATAGAGTTAATGAAGATGTACTTTCCATAGTATCTGTAAACTGATGCTCTGCATTGCTTCTCTATAGAGCTCGGCACACACACATCCAGCTGATTAGTCAGGCATTGGGAATGCCTGCTAGAGCAGTCTACAGCACTTGCTGAGGACTCAGAGACAATAGAAAGTCAACAGCTGTATGTTGTGATGTCAGTAACACTCTAGCCAGTCACCACCCAGAATATCTGAAATGCATCAGAAGCTATATTGAGCTCTTCATTAGCAATTCAGAAGCAATGATGCAAAAAGCCCATGAAACTGTGAATGTGCAAAGATTGCCAGGATTTTTGAGATTTCTCACTATTAAAATATCATTGCATAATGATGCCCGATTAAACTGGTGCAAAAAGTTGAGATAATTATATTTTTCTGTAATTCCCTAAAGAACAAAACATAAGGAATCTAGGTATTGTTCATATAGCAATTTAAAAATAACTCTTTGACTCTTTAAAAACCTTAGAAAAAAAGACAATCTGTCTATAATACTTGAAATCCCATAATAGTTTTGCTTTTTTAAACTGACTTTGTCACAAAGAAAGAAAATGCATTAGGAGTATAATTCCTTATTTCTTAATTTGTGCTTACTCTGGCAAGAGCATTACTTCTTCACACCAACAGATGGAGACATCGATAGAGCTATGATTAGAGGACAATTCTGCCTCCTGTCAATGCCTGTTAAAATATATTATTGCTTTTGTAAAGTTAGGTTCAATTTCAGCCTTTTAAGTAGATTTAAGTTAAGAATATATACAAATCCACAAAATCACTGACTATTCAAAGGTGAGAAGGCAGCTAATAGTAAATCTTGTCTGAGAGGTTTCTCAATAATTTGCCTAAAATTTCCTCAAATTCCTATTTCCCCAGCATACAGTTCTTTACCATACCCTGCCCTTTTCACTATCCAGATATTTTTGAAAGGTTAAAAAAAAAAAAAAAAAAATCGAGAGCTAGGCTAAGTATCCAAATAAATACAAAAAACAAGTATTTAACTCCTTGACTTTTCTATAAATATTTGTTGATTCTACCAAAGGGTACAAAAGATTTTTCTTAGACAATTCTTTTTGCTACTTAAGAGAAACATAATACCAAGGCAGTATTCCTTAAAAACTGTAATAGAAACTCTAGTTATCAACAGATGGATAAGCTGAAAAGGAAGAATAATGGAAGCAAATCACTTACGTTTTGACAGGAACTAAAATGAATATTTCTATTTCATATTTCTCTTTAAGCTTTGGAAATTGTTAAGTTTTATAAATTCAAATAATTATGAATTAGAAAAAATCATAATTAAAAATATTTTAAAATATAGTTTGAGTACTGTCAAGTAAAGGCCTTTCTCTAATTCTGAAGGGAAAGGAATAAGCTGTTAATAGTAAAATCCAGTAATGATAAACCTTACTTCAGGCCTAGTCATTGAGATTACAAACATGCACCACCATGCTCAGTTTATTGTTCTTTTTCATTAGCCTTTGCTCATGGTAGCTTTCTCTTGTGTGTTTTTCACCCATTTTAAAATCATAAGTTCATATTTGACTGTAAGTTCATATTTAAAAAACTTAAATGTAAGCTTGAAAATAGTTTTGAGCCTGGCATGGTGGCACACATGTGTAAACCCAGAGGCTCTGGAGGCTGAGGCAGGAAGATCACAAGTTCAAAGCTGGCCTCCACAACTTAGTGAGGCCCTAAATGACTCAGCAAGACCCTGTCTCTAAATAAAATATACACAAAGGCTGTGGATGTGGCTCAGTGGTTAAGTGCTCCTGGGTTCAATACCTGGTACAAGAAAAAGAAAAAGAAAAAGAAAAAGAGAGAGAGAGAGAGAGAGAGAGAGAGAGAGAGAGAGAGAGAAAAATAAATAGACAGATTAAGAAGATGGCAGAATAGAGGAGGTCGTGTTCCTGGCTGTTCCATGGAGTGAAACCAAGAAAACTGACAGGTAGCTTCTCAGCAAGGTGGTGAACAAAAAAAAGCGGGAGGACTTTACTGGAATTTAAAACTGGATATTCAAAGCAGATTGGGGACTGAGGAGTTAGGACATAATAAGTAAGAAATATCCAGTGGCACAGCTGCTGCCACAGCTGGGCCAGAAGCTCCCTCCGTGAGCACAGCAGAGGGTAGGAGAATTAAAGGAGTCTTGGGGAGACCCAAGGCATGTCTGAGTACAGAGCATTTAGAGACCAAGTATGTTATTTTGTAGCTGTGGTGTAGGGCTGGCAACAGAGGAAGCCAATTCCTGGCAAACTGTTTGGCCCCAAATATAGGCTTAGTAAACACATACTGCAAAACAATGTGTGCTTAAGTGCCCAGGAAAAAATTAAACATGGAGAGAGGTTTACACAGGGGACAACTGGTCACAGAAACCCACCTGGTTCTACTTTACCCCCTCCAATCTGATTGCTTGCAGGACCAGCAGGGAGACAGGAGCTCAGAAGGGTGGAGGCCTGAGAGATTGTTTGGAGACTGAACCAGGAAACGTGGGGTCTGCAGAGGAATAAGAATTGGGTCCCCCACAATGGGAGTGAAACCCAAGTGAGATCCCTGGGGTAAAGTCTTCCAGCTTAGACCAGCAAGTTCTGGGCACTGGAAGTGCACAGATTTAAAATCTCCAGACTAACTGGCATTCAGCTAAGAGCCTGGAGCTTGCCTAAACCTAAATCCTGCCTCCAGGAATTCTGCCTACAAGATTACCTCTCTGACTCCAGCAATCTAGAGGGTGGAACATTACAGAAGACCCCACCCAAAGCTGCAAAGGGAAGCTGAGAATACACTGTACTTGAATGGAAAGAACTCTAATGTTTCATCAAGATTTCTTTTTCTTTTCTTTTTTTAAAATTCGTTTTCACTATTTAATTGCAATATCAATGGTACATGGACATTTATATAGCACTTTCTTCCTTGACCCCAGAAGTACCTATAAATGTGCCATTTAGAAATAATTGACGTGGGGGTGGGGTTCTATGATTTCTTATGTAAAAAACCATGCAGAAAACAGTCTGCATGATTTCAAATTTTAAAAAAAAGTAATGGAAATGCTTTTTATACTGATTGTATTGGTTACACTGAAAAACCAGCCTTTACCTCAGAGCAAAGCCTGTCCAAGGAAGGGACATCACCTTTGTCCTTGGAAAGACCCACAGAGCACTCCTAGGCACATTCCCACCCTGCTAAGTTGTTTATCTACAAATAACAGGAGAGATCTGCTGTGCCAGGTGTCCCTGACTCAGTCAGGCTAGGTGGGGATACATAGCAACCCCCTAGCAGCCACCAATCAGCATGAGACAGGGAAATACCTGGGATGCCAGATGACCCTCCCAGTAGTTTATGGTGGTTGATAATGTGTTGGGAAACCATGGAGTTCAGCATGAACACCCCTCTTGGCTTAAACCAATCAGTTCAAATGAATACCCCTTTTGTACTGACCAATCACCCTTACCCAACTTGTTCCCTCCAGTGAATGTGCTAATCATGTTTTAGAGTTGTTATTTGATTTTCCCGTGGTGTGTGATGATTTGCTAAGAGATGCTATGATGTATGTGGGGGTCCCTGCCTTCTCCAAAGAATGTATAAAACTGCTGCAAACCCTGGGCTCGGGGCCTCTCAGCATCACCAGTTGCTGTGTGTGCGCACGGAGGACTGAGCTAGCTCGCAATAAACACCTCTTTGCTGTTTACATTGATCTTGGTCTCTTGTGGTCTTTTGGGGGTCCCGAATTCGAGCATAACAACACACATCACAACTGATCAAACTGAATGATTCAAATATGTGCATTTTATTGTACTTCAGAACCTCATCTTCAACATTCTTAGATGCCACAATATAAATTGCCTAAGTTGACTCTGCTTCTACCCTACAAATGTTTAATACAAAATCAAACAGATTTTGAAAGGTTTCCAACACTTCATCATGGCCAGATGCTATGAAAAACTTTCAATGAACAAATCCTCAATAAAAGAAACCTGAGTTAATTAGATTTAACTTTCTGTCTGAATCTTAAATTGTATACAGTACATGTTAGAATATCCAGCAACTTCCTCTGCAAAAATAGAAGCACAATGACTCTATTAATTCAGGATTTAAGAGTAGTTATAAGGTAAAAAGATAATTCCCAACTGAATTATAGAAACTGGGGGAACTCTGTGACTAATAACAGAAATTTAATTGTCTAAATGTAATTACAGACATTACTGATAAACTTTGCCTTAATTTTTTGTGGTTCTTTAGCTCTTATGGGACTTTCATAGTGTTTGACTTTTAAAGGTGAAAACAACATTTGAACCCAATTCTGTCACATATTTTTTAAGACATTCAAAATAAAAAGAGCAAATAATTACTATTACCAAGGGATCCCTCATGGAAACAATTAAAAAAACAAAAAACAAATCTAATATCTCTCTTACTAGTAGAAAATCAGTATTTGACAACCATTAATGACACTGATTCTGGTGAGAATCATAAGTAGATGATAAAAGCCTGTTGGATGAAAGTGTTGTTGAACAAGATATTTTTTGGTTATTGAGAATTTCAAAAGTATGTTTATAACAAGACTCCCATTTCAACCAAGTAAGCAAATTAAACATCACCAATAATTGGAGAGGCTAATAGTTCATGCCTCCTGAAGTAATGTCACGAAAATAAAGTCACATATGCTATATTCTTCTAAAAGTATTTAATCTGAATCTAATAATAAAAAATCTAATAAATTATGGATCAGTCTATAAGACAGCTATATTCTAAAACATCACCACGTGAAAGAAAAAGTTGAGGAAATTAAGATTGGAGAGACTTATCAACAAATCTAAACGGTTTTAGTTGATTGGGTTGTGGATTTTTAAAAATTATGAAGGATATTTATAGAATAATTGAGGTGGCATGGACATGGTCAGTATATTAGATTATTATGTTTTACCCTAATAAATTACTTGGGTGTGATAAAGATATCAGAGAAAGAGAACACACACAAATGTGTCAAATGTTAAAAAGTGGTGTGTCCAGAATGCTAATTGAGCATTCATTTTACCACCTTTAAACTTTTCTGTGTAGCTCTTTCCAATAGGCCTCCTTCCCTTAAGACTAAGTCCTATATTTATTCTTGAGACTAAGTCCTATACTTATTGGGTTATTTATTTATTTATTAAGAATTTAAAACATATTTAAACTGTGATGGTACTTTTAGTAGGCCTCTCTTTCTCTTTTTTGTGCTGCTAGATAGGAATTGAACCCAGGGCCTCACCTACACCTTGATAAGCAAGCACTCTATCAATGAACTACACTTTCAGCCCAGAATGATTATTTTATCACAATGCAGGGGAGACAGGTAGGGAGATTTATATATAGCAATAATACTCTGCTATTAGTAAATATATCACATCCACCTTTTAAAATACATTTGAAGTAAAAATGCTTCACTTTGAAGTATAAAAAACAGGATGCAGAGGATATTATCCTATTCTGGGAAGTTTCTTCTTACTAATCCATGCCAAGCAGCATGGGTTTCTGGCTCTCCGGGCACACCCTTCCATCTCCCTAAGTTAGTATTCTCTATTAGAGACACACCGTTGAGAGCCCAGAGGACAACCAAGGCATTTGAATCCTGGAAATTTTTCCTCATTTTCTTAAAGAGTATGCTGCTTTTATGGAACATGACATTACAACACCCCACAATGAAGTAAGAAATAAACTTCTTGTGGGTCATTCTTTTTTTTTTTCTTGTGGTACGGAGGATAGAATCTAGGGCTTTGTGCATGCTAGGCAAGTACTCTACCAAAGTTACACCCCAGCCCTTTTCTTCAGCCAGGATAAATGCTCAATAAAAATACAGATTCCTAAGAACTGTTAATAAACAATAAAACAATAAAAGTGTCAAGTCTTGATCTTGGCTTGGTGAGATACTTCCATTTATAACACATCGCAGTAAGATGTTTTCTTTGATTTGTAAAATGACATATTAACAGAATTTTTCAGTTGGAAATCACCTCAGAATCACTCTAAATCACACCTTATTTTATAGTTAAGGAAAGTAAAGTTCAAAAGTGATGTGACATGATCCCTGACTGTCTTACTGTTTGTTTGTAGTCAATTAGATTCTGTAACAAGTCTCTGCCTCACATTATTTGGAAATGTCCCAAACATAAATCTCCCCTAACATGTTGGCTAGAATGCTCTTGCTGAATTTGATGAACTGAAAAGATGGATAACATAAACATGAAGGGATTATGACCCATGTGGGGTGGATTCCTTTTGCCCTGTGAACCAAGAAGTTCATTCCCAGGCTGTGCCCACTCACCCATATCCTGTTGTAATGAGTCTCCAGCTGTCTTATTACTTACATTTACATGTCATAACACTTTTTTCTTTTTAGTTTTGATGCTGGGGATTGAATCCAGGGCCTTGTGAATGTTAACCAAGTGCTCTATTGTGGAGCTCTCCAGGCACGTAGATGCAGCATTTTTAACATGTGCTGAACTTAAAGAGTTTCACCTCTAGGTAAAAGTACTT
Organism: Callospermophilus lateralis; assembly: GCF_048772815.1. Lineage (NCBI taxonomy): Eukaryota > Metazoa > Chordata > Mammalia > Rodentia > Sciuridae > Callospermophilus > Callospermophilus lateralis. Next base: position 91,195,361 of record NC_135313.1, read on the forward strand.
TATAACTTGTGTTTCTAGCCTGGGTAATGCATGTGTGTAGTTACATTTTTTAAAAAAATGCACTGAGTGCTTGACTATTGATCACTCAAGATTAATGTTCATAAACCTTTCATTTGCTAACAATGTCATAAAAATATGTCACATAGAGAATGCTAGGTAGTAAGCAGTTTGAAAATATAATTAGTACTTCTAACAGTAACCCCAGAAGAGACATTATCTATGTTTTAAAGTTGAAAAGACAGAGATATAAACAGATGAAGGAATTTTTCCTGGGTCATCAATTAGAATGCAATATATGAGGCTGGATACAAATCATACAATTTTTACTCTTAATTAGTACACTATTCTGCTCTATCTAAAAAATGAGGCTAAACAAATATAAGCTCAATTATTAAAAACATTTTAAAAATACGAGTGTTTAAAATGAAAATATCTAAAAGAGGAGGGGCCAAATCAATAACTAGAGGATATGAATTTAGCAGTCACCACTATAACCACATTTAATATTTTCAATTCTGAGGAAAAATTCAAGATAATTTGACATCAATGGTTAGTTAACATAATTCTTGTGAATCCAAGTTGAGATTAGCGAGCAAAGAAATTAAGAAAATAAACTGAGTGATTCTTATAATAATCTGGATATAAAATGTCAAGGATTGGGATTAGAGCATTAGTTGAGAAAGAAAAATAATGATAGTAGAAAGACACTTCAAAACAAAACTTGAGAAGTTTTGGATGACTGATGAAATAAAAGAGAAGGCTAATTTAACAATAATCCAAATACTTTAAAATCTGTGTAACAAAAAGAAGGTTGATACCACTAAAAGAAGCAGGAAATGTGGCATGGGAAAATGGTAAAGGGGCAGAAAAAAATCAATTTTTCATCCACTCCTGCCCTCTACCCATCAAAAGCAATTAAGCAAACATACATAAGCTAATAATCAACCCCAGATCATCTTTTATAATTCAACATATTCCAAAGGAAGGCTCTAGAGTTGTAAGGAAGGACTGAGACATTCCTTAGTGAGATGAACTCAATTAATCAATATTCTACAACCAAAGGGGTATCCAAAATTCCAGCCTCAGAGACTCAAATAATTCCAGAAATAAGGTGTTGAGACAGTTAAGGGTAAAGAGAAATGTTTCACGGGTAGAAAATGGAATTAAGTCACAAGACAAGATTGGTGAGAGTTCTCATGCTATGGATCTAAAGGCAAACAGGATAAATTACTCCTAAAGATCTTACAACCTATTTTCTAAATATCTCTAGACTCCATTCTCACTGCCAATAACGTAAAATAGACAACCACTGTTTCCTGCTTGCATTTCCTCAAGAGGATTCTCATTGGTCTTTAGCCAGATCTTGCTTTCGGGTAACTTTTTATACCACAGAAGAAATTCTAGGGCACAATACAAACATCAACACAAATATGGTAGGTACTAGAACAGAAGAACTAAAGGATGCTTGAGATCTAAGGAAAGACAGTCTTGGAGGGCCAAAGAATGCCTGGAGGAATAAGTAATACTTAAGCTATCATCAGAAAGAATCAGCCAGGCAAAAGAGTAAGACAAAAGAAGGATTTAATAATAAAAAAAAAATCCACAATATAAGCAAGACTCAAATGACATTAGGATGAATGGAATTCAGAGTAGCTCAGCAAGGTAAGAAAGAATAGCTTCAAGTTCAAGGAAGGATTTACAATGAAGCTGAAGATGTAAATACGAATAAAATATGCAAGTCCTTCTAAGTGACATTCAAGAGTTGGAACTTTTTCTTAGACTAATTAGGGAGATAATGAAGATAATTAGGGGAGTGAAAAAAACAGATTTTTTCACATAAAGGGAGACTATGACAGCCAAATGAATGGATAAGCCCTCCAAGAAACAGTATGTAAAGGGAATAAAGAGTCAATTCAATGGTTGACTCTTGAAGAATAAATTCTACTTAGACCAAGTTTTAATAATATTGCAACCAAAATATGAATAATCAAGCATCTCTTATGAATGCATTCAGTCTTAATTCAAATAAGAGTTCTCACAGAAAAGATTACTAAGCTACCAAAATATACCTGAATTGTGTTCAGATAGCAAAAGTACAGGAGGCAACAGATGCCAAGCTAGGACATATATAGATATGTATAACACAGGGATAGGTGCATATTCATGCATCTTTATTTCTGTTCTTACATATCTGGATATATATATTTCATGAAACCATTACTTTATATGGATACTTTCAACCCCAGTCAAAAAACACTGGTTCATTCTAGCCTACTCCTTTATCCTTTATCCAACATGAGAAATTTGAATTTATCTGAAAAATATTCACTTAAGTATACATGAAGCACAGCTGCAGAATTCCTAAGCAATATCTCTGTGAGAAATACACTTACTCTTTGGAATGCAATTTTTTCCTGTCTTTTTGTATTTAGGGTATATAAACAAAATATTGTTTTCCAAAGTTACTTAGTTTTTTCTTCTCTACTCAAGTTGGTTTGGCTATTATTCATTTGTACTAAAGTAAGCTTCATTTGTTAGTGTTTATATTCTGTTTTGGGTTCCTTTCTCCATAACCCCATACAACCAGGTTGATTTTATATACTTTTATAGGCTATGTGAAAATGACTAAGCTTCTAAGAGGGGGAAAAAAAGCACAGTTGGAAAAATGCTGCTTCCTCTCATTACTAGTATTTCATTCCCATTATCCCCATCTTCCTGCCACATTCTCATTCATTCATTAGTTTCTAGTTTATCATTTTTATATGAAAAGAAGCCTACTACAGATTCTTTGCACAAGGTTTAATTAATCGCTCTCTAGAAGTTCAGAGATCTTCCTCCTTTCTTACAGGGGCATAATACTCCATTGTGTGACTATACTATCATTTATTTAATCATTCTGTTTGGACTGTTTAGGCTGTTTGCAATATTTTACAATTACAAATGCTCCTAAAATGATTAAAATTTGTGTATATGGAGGTATATCTTAGAGAAGATCCCTAGAAGTGAAAGTTGTTGGGTCAAAAGTTAATTTTACAGGTGAAATTACTTGGTAGTGCTTTCCAGGAAGGGCTATATCAGTGTGCATTTCAACCAGCAGTGTATGAGAACACCTAGTTCCCCACAGTCTTTTAACAGAATATGCTGACACTCTGAATTTCAACAATCTGATAAAGAAGAAATGGGATCTTGGTGCTGTTTTTATTTGTTAAACTCCCCACTCCCCACCCCCTACCATATTTAAGGGCCACATTGTTTGTTAGTACTTCATTTACATATTTTCTTCACTTTTCTATCAGGTCTTTTGTTTCTCAATTCTATTTGTCCTTTTAATTAGCTCTTCTAATTTTTCTTCTTGGTGTTTGTCTTACATTTATATAATTATACCTGTCTATCTTTTTTTCACTGTTCCAGAATTTATAGTAACAAAATCTTTTCCATCTATCAAAATTAAAAAAGAAAATCCATAATGTTTCAGCACTTATATGTTGTCTCTAATTGTATAGATTCTTAATCTATTTGGAGTTCATTCTTTCCCTTATTTTGAAAACAGCTTTGAAATACAATTCATGTATTATACAGTTAATCTGTTCTTTTGTGTGTGTATGGTGCTGAGGATTGACAATCTGTTTAAAGTGTCTAATTCAGTGAGGTTTTTTGGGTATATTCATACAGTTGTGCGACCATCACCACAAAAAACTTCATTTTTTTTCAGAGTAAAAAGTGAGTTAACTGGCACCAGGAAAGGAGCAACGGTATCTAGCTTTTAGGGAACTCCTCAATCTCTCCCTGTAGAGGCTTCACTGCCCAAAGTCCACTGTGTCCTCCAATATGAGGGTCCATTCAGAACCTTCCTTCCTGGGCCTGAAGATGGCTGGTGCTTGTGGCGAGACTCTGGGCTCTCAGCAGTTAACACTTGGCATAGCCTGGAAAGTCTGTGCTGCAGGAGAGTCCTGAAGCAGGCATGAAATGCTTTCCAGTAGGTGTGGCCATGAGATGGGAGCTGAAAAGGATGAGCTTCTCAGCACAGCTGTGTAGAATGACATTGTTTTCTAGTTGCTGTGGCTTTATAATACCATTCCACAATAAAATTAGGACCACTTTTATAATCCCAGAGAAATGTACTTTTTAGCAGTTGTTCCCCTTTCCCTCCAAATTCCTTTAGCCCCCGAGAACCATTTATCTACTTTTTGTCTCTACAGATCTGCCTATTTTGGACATTTCATATGAAAGGAATCATTAATCTATGGCCCTTTGTGACTGCCTTCTTAACATGTTTTCAAGTTTCATCCAAGGTGTAGCAGGTCCATCAGTACTTTCATTCACTTTTATTGATCAATTATATTTCATCATATGGATATACCACACAATCTATCAGCTAATGGACACTTTGGTTGTTCCCATTTTGGGGCTATTCTGAATAATTCTCTGAACACTGGTATATATATATATGTGTAAGTTTATTCTTCTTCATGGAGAAAGATGTGAATCTAATTTTCTTTCTTTCCAAATAATTAACTAGACATTGCAGCACATTTAATAAAAAGTCCATTGCAGGGGTTGGGGTTGTGGCTCAGAGGTACAGCGGTTGCCTAGAATGTGTGAGGCACTGGGTTTGATCCTCAGCACCACATAAAAATAATAAAGGCATTGTGTCTACCTACAACTAATTTAAAAAAAAAAAGTCCATCGCAGTGACTTGAGACACCATTTTTATTATTCCCATTTGTACTTGGGTCTGTTTCTATGCTTTCTATTTCACTGTTCTGTTTATTCATGAGACAGTAGCACACTGATTTAATTACAGAATTGTGCTATTAGTATATGGTTTAATGTCTTTGTAGGGCTTAAGTGCCCCTTGTTTTTCCTTTTTTAGTTTCTTCTTGGCTATTCTTACATGTTTGTCTCCTCATATAATTCAGCATCAACCGTTCTAATGTCACTAAAAAATGGTAGCAGGTACTTTTACGGGGATTACATTAAATTTAGAAACTAAGGGGAACTACTACATTTATAATGTCATCTTTTCAAGTCTACTTTTGTCATTTCTAAGTATCAGGTTTGTACATTTCTTTTTACATTTATTTCCAAGCATTTAATCTTCTTTGTTCCTACTGTAAATGAAGATTTCTTCATCATTTGCTGCTAATCAATTACTGTCTACATATATGAGGCTACTCCTTTTTAAATTTTATATTCTGCTACTTTAAATGGTTTTTATTGCTTGGATTATTTACCGTGATCCTAGCTATACTATCATATGGTATGGAAATGTAATTTTATTTCTTCTTTATCTATTCTTATAACTCTAATTGATTCATCTAATTGTATTGGTTAATACCTGCCTTATAATTCTGAACAGCAGTGAAGAGTTATAATTCCTATTTTAGAGAAAGACTGTGTATATGTATTTTTATATGAGTGGACAGACTTTCAGTATCAATGTGATATGATTTTCCTTGCAAACTAATATGGACCCTGATATTAATAGGTATCCCGATACTGAACCATCCCTGCATTCCTGAAATAAATCTCAAATGATCATGGTATATTTCAAGTCTATCTAGTCTTTGAATGTTTGGTAGAATTTACTCTGTGAAACCATGTGGGCCTAATGTTTTTGATAAGATATTTCTAATAAAAATTCTTTGGTTCTTCCATGGAAAGGTCAATTTTGATAATCTGTATTTCCCTAATCATTCATTTCATCTAGGTTTGTAAATTAATTGCAGTGAAGTCGGCTACATAGTCTATGATTTTTAAAAATATTTTAAAAAACTCTTCTCAGCAGCTATTTTCCTGTTTCTCTTATTTTGCATATTGTATTTTATACCTTTCCTTCACATGATTAAGTTACTTAGTGGCTTGTCTATTTAGACAATTTAAAAATTTCAGAATATAAATTGGGTGAGGTGGCACCCACATATAATCCCAGAAGCTCAGGAGGCTCAGGCAGGAGGACCACAAGTTCAAAGACAGTCTTAGCAACTTAGTGAGGATCTAAGCAACTCAGTAAAACCTTGTCTCAAAATAAAAATAATTTAAAAAAAGGACTGGGGTTATGGTTCAATGGTTATGCACCCCTGGGTTTAAGCTCCAGTACTAAGGGGAAAAAAATCAGAATATAGACTTATTAATTAGGTCTGTTATCTATTTGTATTTGATTGGTTCTTTATGTACTCTTAACCTTCCCTTCCTCTTTCCTTCATTTTACTCTAGCTTCTACATATTAGAGAAAACATTTAACCTTTGAGTTTCCAAATTTGGCTAATTTCACTTAGCAGGATATTCTCCAGTTCCTATAGATATTTACAAACAGAATTTTCAGACTTAGACATTTTCTTTCTAGTTAAATGTTTAGATAAAGCTAAGCTTCCCAATATGTTTTATCCCTACTTTTCTTTGCTTATGCTTGACACGAAATCTTGAGGTAGTCAGAAGCCAAATGAATATGTGCAAGATTATATTGGGTGAATTTTCTCTTTTTTTTACAGTTATTATGAAATAACTTAATAAGTTATTATTACATTATCTTAAATTATACCGTACCTTCAAATTTCCTTCTTACTGTTGCATATCTTTTAAATTAATTAATAAGTTCTAATTTGTTGTCACGTCTTTTGGATTAAAAAATTAGGAGGCACTAGCCAGATAGATGACCATTACTACCATATTATCATTACTGGAAGTTATCTTCCAGATATCATCCACTTGTCTAGAAGTCCTTTGTGATAATTTTTTTTGGTAGTAGCTTGTTGACATAATTCACATACCATATAATTGCTTATTTAAAGTGTATAATTCCAAGGTTTTTAGTACATTCATAGGCTTGTGTAATTATCACAATAAATTTCAGAACATTTTCATTATCCATAAAGAAAAACTGTGCTCTAAAGCCTTCACCCTATACCCAGACAAAAGAAATCTACTACCTCTATTTTACCTATTTTGTACATCTCATATAAATGGTATAATGTGAATTTTTTCAGTACAATGATATCAAAGTTCATATAAGCTGCAGCATATATTAGTAATTCTTTTTAATAGCCAAATAACAGTACCAATATTAGATGAATATACTATGTTTTGTTTATCCATTGTACAAAATGTACTGTTACAAAAATTCATGTATAGTTTTTGTGTGAACGTATGTTTTCATTTCTCTTGGCTACAAACCTAGAAGGCGAATTGTTGGGTCAAATAATGACTGCTTTTCCAAGTGGTTGTACAATTTTATGTTCCTCCCAGTAGTGTAGTTTTAGTTTCTCTACACTCTTGTCAACACTTATTATCTGTCCTTTGGATTATAGTCATAGTAATTGGTATTAAATGATATCATTGTTTTGATTTGCATTTCCCTGATGTGTTCATCAGTTTTTGGTTGCTGTGACCAGATACCTGACACTAACAACTTGGAGGAGGAAATATTTATTTGGGCTCACAGATTCAGAAGTTCAGTCTGTGGTTGGCCAGCTTCACTGCTCTGGGCCTGAGGTGAGGCAGAACACCATGGTGGAATAGCATGGTGGAGGAAAGTTTCTCACCTCATGGAAGCCAGGGAGGAGGAGAAGGAGAGGAAAGCGAGAGAGAGAAAAAAATGGCTGGGGGAGGGGGGGACAAGGGGCACAATATATAATCCTTAAGGCATACTACAGTGACCCATCCCCTCCAGTTAACACCTACAGTTACCACCAAATAATCCATTTCAATTATTAATCCACTAAATGTATTAAAACACTGACTAGGTTATCACTTATAATCTAATCATTTCACCCCCTACATTAACATTGGAGCTTTTGAGATACACCTCAAATCCAAATCATAACCCCTGATGGCTAATAATGTTATACTTCTATGTACTTACTGGCCATACGAATTACCTTCTTAGAGAGATGTCTATTCAGATCATTTGCCTATCTAAAAACTGGGTCAAGTGTCTTTATTACTGAGTTACAATTCTTTATTTTGTGTACAAGTCCTTTATCAGATGAAGTGACTTGTAAGTATCTTCTTCTATTCTATGAAAATATTTCACTCTTTTGATGGTATCCATTAAAACTCAAAATAAGTTTAATTTGGTAAAATTCAATTTACCTATATCTTATATATTTGAAGAACAATTTCCAACAAACATTTTTCATTAATGAAGAAATATGTACTAACTCTAGTACTAGTCTGGATATACTTTATTTATTTACTTTTTAGTACTGGATATGGTATGCAGGGGTATTTTACCACTAGGCTGTATATCCCCAGTACTTTTAAAATTTTCTGAGACAGGGTCTTGTTAAATTGTCAAGGGCCTTGCTAGTAAATTACCTGAATCATGATCCTCCTCAGCCTCCTGAATCACTGGGATTAAAGGCTTGGCTTGGACATGTTTTACAAAAACAATGTACAGTTATCTTTGGGTTTAAAGAGAAAGAAGATATTCATAAAGGCTAATAAGGTGTCTATGGACTTTTCTGAGATTAAAAACAGTTAAAAAAATTTTTTTTAACTCAGTCCTTAGTACTTCCATTTTCCCTTCCCTCTTCCTGTTCCCTTCCCTCAACTCTAGTGATATTCTATTATAGTTTTTTTTTTTTTTTTAAAGAAACTATTGTCTTGTGGATACACACAATGGGGAGATTCACTATGGCATATTCATATACGAAAGTTAGGTCATATAGGAAAGTTAGGTCAGATTCATTACACTGCCTTTATCATATTCCACTTCCTTTCCCTTCATTCCCTTTGCCTATTCCACTGATATTTCTTCTGCTGCTGCTTAGTTTTCTAATGCCCCCTCATTCTGGATTAGCTTCTATTAGAGAAAACATTCAACCTTTGACTTTTGGGAACTGGCTTATTTCACTTGGCATAACAGTTTCCAGTTCCATCCATTTACCAGCAAATGCCTGGTAATATTCCACCATGTAGTAGGTAAACCACATTTTCTTTACCTATTCATCTGTTGAAGGGCACGTAAGATGGCTCCATAGCTTGGTTATTGTGCACTGTGCTGCTACAAACATTAATATGGTTGTGTCACTGTAGTATGCTGATTATAAGTCTTTTGGGTATATAACAAAGAGTGGGTTAGCTGGGTCATGTGGTGGTTCCATTGCTAGATTTTTTAGGCATCTCCATACTCTTTTCCAGAGTGGTTACACTAATTTGCACTAATAAAATAATGTATAAGTGTACCTTTTCCCCCATATCCTTATCAAGGTTATTGTTATTTGTATTCTTGATAACTGCCATTCTGACTGGAATTAGATGAAATCTCAATGTAGCTTTAATTTGCATTTCCCTAACTGCTAGAGATGTTGACCATTTTTTCACACATTGGTGACCATTTTTATTTCTTCTTTGGGAAGTATCTGTTTAGTTTTCCTATTTATTGGTTGGGTTGTGTGTGTGTGTGGTATTAGGTTTTTGAGTTCTTTGTATAATCTTGATATTAATGCCCTATCTGAGAAGCAGGTGGCAAGGATCCTCTCCCATTCTGTAGGCTCTCTCTTCACACTCGTTTCCTTGGCTGTGCAGAAGCTTTTTAATTTGATGCCATTCCACTTACTGATTTTTTACTTTATTTTTTGAGCTTAAGGAGTCTTTTTTTTTTTTTAAGAGAAAGAGAGAGAGAGAGAGAGAGAGAGAGAGAGAGAATTTTAATATTTATTTTTTAGTTTTCGGCGGATACAACATCGAACCTGGGCCGTATGCATGCCAGGCGAGCGTGCTACCGCTTGAGCCACATCCCAAGCCCCCCTTTAGGAGTCTTGTTAAGGAAGTAAGTTACTGTGCCAATATGCTGGAGTGATGGGCTTACATTTTCTTCTAGCATTTGAAGAGTTTCTGGCCCAATTCCTAGGTCTTTGATCCACTTGGAGTTGAGTTTTGTGCAGGGTGAGAGAGCAGGGTTAAATTTCATTCGAATATGTATGGATTTCCAGTTTTACCAGCACCATTTGATTAAGACTATCTTTTCTCCAATGCATGTTTTTGACAAAAACGTTATTTTTTTATAACAATTGTGTAAATTAATCTTTCCACAATTATGCCACAAAAGATACATACACTGAAAATAGTTTTGAAAATAGGACAACAAAGCTGAAATCAAAGGCGAAAGACCTAGAATAATGAAAATGTGCAATTGATGGCACAGAAAAGAAACAAGGTCTTTGGTAATATTGGCAAGACACTTTATTATATGTAATCTCTGCAATGTCTGAGAATTAATTTCTCTCTTTCATGCTCACTTCTACAAATTTGGAGAAACAGTTTTTATCCTAGGTGTTCAGATAGGGTAAAGGGAATTAAACTCTTGTACTAGGTGTGGGATGTATGATATATTCAATTTTTTTTTCTAAAGCTTTTGTCCATTTGGATATACAAAAATTTTCCCAGTGCTGATCATTTTCCTTGTTGATATCCAAGTTACACAAAATGGATTTCTGAGAGGTTAATGGTTGAAGGTTAATAATTCTGATGCAGTCATCTAATTACCACAAATGAAAATTCTTTTGCAAGTATATGGGCGCAAAACCAGAAAGCAGTATTTGCTTATGCATCCTTAGAGATATCATCACAAAAGTAAATAACACTTTACAAAAATGCTTTACTACCTGACTCAACATTGAACATTTAACTTGTGTAGGAAATAATTAAAGTTCAGAGAATTATTCTAGATGTAGCCTGGTGGAACACAAGCTTAAGTGGCAGAGAAAAGGTAGAATTTATTTGCTTAAGTTTTTTCCCCCGTTTATTTTATAGTGCAGACTTTTGAAAATTTGGAGGGAAAAGAGTAAATTTAAGAGTTCCCTACAAAAGTATTAGAATAAATGAAAAATAATGCACGAAAAGCAAATGGCACCCATCATGTATTATATGATTTCACTGACTCCTCAAGATTCTGGAGGCGTTAATAGCTACTGCTCCCTTTCTGCAAATGTGGGTGTACACTTTAAGTCACTTGGCCTTGGGTGATACCAGGCTGGCTCACAGGAACACCATCTCCACCTACATAGCGTGGTGGGATGGAACCAGGAGCCCGAGCATTTGCTTAAATCTTGAAATGACTCACATCAAATACACTATTAAATAAAAGAATCATTTATACTCAATAGTTAGATTCATATTCACCAACTTAGAAAACAGATTTTTCTTTTTCTGTGGTACCTGGGGATTGAACTCTAGGGGCACTCTATCACTAAATAATATCTCCAGCCCTTTTTGTTTTTATTTTGAGACAAGTCTCCTAAATTGTCCAGGGTGATTTGTGATCCTCCTTCCTCAGCCTCCCAAGTAGCTGGGATGACAAACCTGCACCAAGGTATCTGACAGACTTTTGTAATTCTTGAATACTAACAACTTTGGACCCAAACTAACACTTATAAAGGCGTTAGTGTGTGACAGGTATATTTTAAGTGCTTCCAATGAAGCAAATAGCACAGATCTCCTTATTTTTAAGTTGAGAAAACTAAAACACAGATTAAATAACCTAAGGTCAAACAAGTTGTGATGATCTGAAATGAGCAGTTTAGCTCTAAAGTCCATGTGCTTAATCACTTTGACATAAAACACAACCTATTCTCTGTAGTACAGAATTTTTAAAAAACGTGTCTTCATTCTTAATTGGTTTAACTGACAGTAATTACCATCTGATCTGATATGTTCCTTCCTGTGGTAGAGTAGGGCAAGTTTGGTCCTTGCATTATAGAACACTAAAGCAGTAGTAATTAAATAAGCCATAGTAAAACTTGCAGGATTTGGTAAGTGATTGGGTTGGGGGAGATAAGACAAAAAGATAAATATGAGTGACTGGATATGCAGAGACAAGGTTTAAGATCAGGATACCCTGAGGTAGGGGGTGACAGAAGGGGCAGTTCCTTTGCATTTTCTTTGGCTTTTAGGACAAAGACATCTCAGGATTCAGTGGTTAGGTCTCATCCATTTGAGCCTATCTTCTATATGGAACTATTCTCTTAGTAGCCAAATGATGATTCCTTATTCTCTTCTTTTAAGAGGTCACCAACATCCCCTTTGAATAGGGTTTCTTTTAATGAAAATCTACAAAGTATTATTAAACTTGCATTAATACTGAACTCCATTTCAAAAGGGAGGGGGGAGGAAAAGAAAAATGACATCTAGGAATAAACTCTAAAATTGAGACCAGCAGGTGATTCCTGGGCATGGTTTAGCCCTTCAATGAATAAAAGCTGTTATGAATACCATGTGGGTGTAGACATTTAATTAAAAATAAATTAGATTTAACTTTACTTTTTAAAAAACATCCACTTAAAATTTTTTTTTTTAGTTGTAGACAGACACAATATCTTTATTCTATTTATTTATTTTTATGTGGTGCTTAGGAATGAATCCAATGCCTTACACATGCAAGGTAAATGCTTTACCATCTGAGCTACAACCTCAGCCCCTAACTTTTACTTCAGTACGTGGGTGTATAATCCCCAGGAGTGACCAGAAATTAATCATACTAGGCCTAAAAAGACCAAGTCAGAAGCTGGACTGTTAAACTGCATTAGGGACTCCCAGACCACAGGCTGTAGACTGCTAGGGTACTGCTGAATTACTGCCAGGGATTCATACATCCTAACCACTACTTCTAACCTTTATGAAAGTAAAAAAATCCTTTCACACTTGAAAAATTTGGAACTTGACCATGAACCCAGGTGGTAGAGCCAACAATGTAAATTCCAGCAAGATAAAAGCATTTCATCCAGGCTAATAGATATGATTGTTTCCTTCTTTAAGTCCTACCAGACCATTCAACAAATTTACCCTGATCTGAACTCCTGCCCACCAATATAGTCTTCCAATTATAATTTTGTTTTCCATGCAGAGTAACCTGAAGAGAATGTATTGGTAATACAGAAGCAGTATTCAACTCTCACAGTAAATTCATCATCTGGCACTCAGATTTGTTCAGTCTCTGCAAACTTCATTAACATATATGACCTAACATTTGCTTTACTTTGTGAGTTCACAAACTCAAAATTTTGAGTTTTCAAAGCTGAAGCCCCCAATACTAGATTTCAGCAACATACATATCATGTGGGGTCTCCTGGCAGTACCATTCTTAATCCACAACTCATACATATATGCTAAAACATTTTAGTATTCTAAAATAACTGCCAAATTCACAAACACAACAAAACTCATCTTCTATCTACTTAAATAGGATGTGCCTGTCTCATGAAGGGTAGAAATTGTTCAGGGTATATAATCATATAAGAGTGATATCTGAATCATAAATTAACAATGTTTTTGATTTTACCACATATACGTTCACCATCTTTTAAGTTCCAATTTGTACAAGACACTATTGAGTTTATTCTTATTTTTGAGAATGCAAAGAATCTTTAAGGTTAATGCCAAGCAGTGATTTCTAGTAATGAAAATTTAATAGTTTACTGAAAGATATGTAATTTTCAAGCACAGAAGAAAAAGATAAGCATACCTTTAAGATATAGTCAGTGAAACAAGTAGATGTTCACAGAAAATAAATTAAAACTTCCTGATTAAAGAAAAACAATTTTAAAAAGACAGCAGAAGAGAAATTTGCCAAGTGTAACAAGGAGAGCCCAGACAAATGTGCATTCCCAAATTTTTGATGGGAGTAAAAATGATCCAAAGTTTTTGGAGGTCAACTGAGGAGTATATATCAAAAGCCTTAAAATGCATATACTCTTTTTTTTTTTTTTTTTGCATATACTCTTTGATCCAAGAAGATCACTTAGAGAAATTTTACTCTAAGGAAAAAAACTTACAACATATGTCAAAGCTATTTTTTTTTTTTTTTTTTTTTTAAAAAGCACTCTTTTAAAAGACAGAACTATAAAGGCTATAGGATTAGATGTGTAAATAGAAATATACTGGCAGCCAAGATGATGATGCCACTTTAGGTGAAAGACCAGACCACAAAATGGTATGTATGTATGGTTTGATCAGACCTTGAGTTAAAAAAAAAAAAAAAAAAAAAAAAAAGGAATACCAATGAATTAGTAATAACAATCTGTCAGGGAATATGGAAAATATATTTTTGGACTGGGGTTGTGGCTCAGTGGTAACGAGCTTGCCTAGCATGCGTGAGGGCACTGGGTTCGATTCTCAGCACCATATACAAATAAATAAAAAAAAAAGGCCCATCAACAACTAAAAAATATTTAAAAAATATATATTTTTAAGTTTAAATGAATATAGACCATGTTAACACTGAACAGTAATTTATTGATGGCTAGTTTTCATATTTTTGCTTACCTACACTTTGTCATCTATAAATGTATATATAGTACATTTATTTTTAAGTACATATTATTAAAATATCAACAGAATCTCTAGCAATAGAGAAATGGAAATTAAAACTAAGATTTCATCTCATTCCAGTCAGAATGGCAATTATAAAGAATATAAGCACAGAGCTGGGGCTGTAGCTCAGTGGCACAGCACTTGCCTAGCACGTGAAGCACTGGGTTCGATCCTTAGCACCACATAAAAATAAGCAAATAAAATAAAGGCATAATGTCCATCCAAAATCACAAAAAATTAAAAAAAAATACAAGTATAATAAATGTTTGCAAGTATGTGGTGGAAAAGGTATACTTATACATTGCTGGTGGGACTGAAAACTGTTGCAACCACTCTGGAAAGCAATATGGAGATTCCTCAGAAGATTTGGAATGGAACCACTCACCATTTGACCCAAGTTATCCCACATCTCATACCCAAAATCAGCATACTACAGTGATGCAGCCATATCACTGTTTATAGCAGCTCAATTCACAATAGCTAAGCTATGGGATCAACCTAGGTGCCCTTCAACAGACGAATGGATAAAGAAAATGTGGTGTGTTTGTGTGTGTGTGTGTGTTTGTTATACACAACAGAATATTACTCAGAAAAATGAAATTATGGCATTTGCCAGGAAATGGATGGAACAGGAGAATATCATACTAAGTGAAACAAGTCAATCCCCCAAACCGCAAAGGTCAAATGTTCTCTCTGATACTGGATGCTAACACAATGTGGGTGGGAGGAAAAAATAAAAATTCACTGAATTAGACAAAGGGAAATGAAGGGAAGAGACAGGAGATGGGAATAGGAAAGAGAGTAGAATGAATCGGACAGAACTTTCCTATGTTCATATATAATACAAGATCAGTGTAATTCCACATCATGTACAACCACAAGAATAGGAAGTTATACTCCATGTATGTATAATATGCAAAATACATTCCACTGTCAAAAGTATAAAAGAAAAAAATTAACAAAAATGTACGTGCTAGGACCATACTTGTAGTAATTGTGACTCTTTAAGACCTATCTATACATTTTTTCTGCAACACTTCAATCTACCATTTGCAGAACTAAATTTTCATTCATCTCATTCTAAGCACAGTACCTTGCACATATTAAGTAAGCAACTGCTCATAACTTACTGCTTACACAGAGATACAAAATATAAAGGATAATATTTAAGAGCCAAACTGTAAATATGAAAAATTATCTTAAGGTTGGTATTGTATAGCTTATCTTTAGTGATTGGCCTATTTCCCTGTATCAGTGTTTCTGAAATGTTCTACTGAGATTTAGTTACTTATTTTGGCCAGCCCAAATTATTTTATAAATAATGATACTGACTTTACTGAGGGCCAAAGGTACCTTTTATACCAAATACCTTATCCCAAATTTAAATGGCTTACAAAGAGCCAAAGAGTATGCAATAAAATCACATAAATTACTTTCACCAAAAGGGAGTCATATAGCCTTGGGGTTGTGGCTCAGTGGTAGAGCACTTGCTTTCCATGTGTGAGGCACTGGGTTTGATCCTCAGCACCACATAAAAATAAACAAATAAACAAACAAAATAAAGGTCTTGTGTCCATCTACAACCAAAAAATTAAAAAAAAAATAAAAATAAAAAGGAAGTCATATGCTAATCAAAACAGTTTATACAGATACCCAACAGAGAACTACATTTTGGTATGGTGTCACAGCAGCAAAAGCAAATGGGGAATAAGGTAGGCACACAATCCTCATTCTCAAAAACTATACATCAAAGTTTTTAGAACAGGGGCTGGGGATGTGGCTCAAGCGGTAGCGTGCTCGCCTGGCATGCGTGCGGCCCGGGTTCGATCCTCAGCA
This sequence comes from Callospermophilus lateralis, assembly GCF_048772815.1. NCBI lineage: Eukaryota > Metazoa > Chordata > Mammalia > Rodentia > Sciuridae > Callospermophilus > Callospermophilus lateralis. The sequence goes on from NC_135313.1 coordinate 91,211,507, forward strand.
CCACATACAAACAAAGATGTTGTGTCCGCCGAGAACTAAAAAAATAAATAAATATTAAAATTCTCTCTCTCTCTCCCTCTCTGTCTCTCTCACTCTCTCTTAAAAAAAAAAAGTTTTTAGAACAGAGAGGATTTTTCTTTGCCTTAAAATTCTTAAGTTGCTCTGGCATCACATAAATAAAATTAGATTAAATGCTGCATAAGATGGCATACAACTGCACGAATCATTGCCCATTTTATAGATTTTAAGTGTCTAAGTATCACATAAAAGAGACTTGCTGCCTAAAAGGAGGAAATGAAGGAATTACATTGTTACTACTTATAGAAAACACTTTCATAAAAGACATTTCTGCTAATTATTGCCAAAAGTCAATGATAGGGAGGATGGCCATATAATTCACTATTGAAACTGGGAAGCACTATTATTTTTGCTGGGCAACAGAAGCAAAATGGTCCAAATGGTCAACCCTAGTTATCAACCTGACAGCAAATCCTAAAGGTAAGGAAGTGAAAGAAATGAACAGCTTATTTATTTTTCATAAGAAATAAAATGAAATGAATTGTTAACATTTACTGAGGCTGAAATAGGAAGCTTATCTTTCCTAAAGCTGAATTTGTTGTAGCCACAGGAGGTTGGTTTACTTAATATGTTAGCTTTAAAGAGAAACCTGTTAGATGATTAAGATAGGATGAAAAGGAGAAAGCACCTGGCAAACTAAAATCAGTTGTCTACTGTTCAGGCCTTCATGAGCCTGAAGGTATGAACAAACCTGAAAAGGAAAGTTTTATACAAGGAAGAAGATATATTTTTTCAGAAGTCTAGATCTTGGCAAGTAATCTCCTAAGCTGCAACAAATGATGTAAAGATTGACATTTGCCTGTAAATGGAATGATCTGAAGACTATCATGCTAAGTGAAATAAGCCAATTCCTAAAACCAAAGGACAGATGCTCTCCCTGATATGTGGATAACTCACAATGGACAGGTACGTGGGGAGCAGACAGAAGTTCAGTGGATTAGACAAAGGGGAATGAGAAGAAGGGAGCGGGATAGAAATAGGTAAGACAGTAGAATGAATCTGACATAACTGTCTTATGTACATATATGAATATATCACAAAGAATCTTGAAATTGTGTATATTAGGACTGGGATCCTAACTAGCATAAGATATATTCCATGTTTGTACAAATGACATATTTGTACATGACTGCTGTCATGTACAACTAAAAAGAACAAACAAAAAACGACCTTAAAAATAAATAAATAAATAAATAAGATTCATTACTTGGTTAATGTGATCCCAGTTCCTGCCAAAATTACAGACTAGATTATTAGTAGAAAAGCAACCAAAAATAACTGCATCATTACTAATTAATAAGAAATAGCAATGATAGAATAAATCATATAATCTAATACTGAACTGCATATATTTTAGACGTACTATGTGGCTAGCATTATAGACTATATGCTATATTATTTCAGAAAATTTCTTGACCAAATATCCCACAGAAGTTTTGGACACACACTAGAAGATGCTGAATATTACATATTAAACCTCACAACCTTGAAAATCTCATGATATCAGTCTCACCCAAAGTCTGGGTGACCTTTTGATTCATTCCTACAAACAGCCATTAGTTAACAGCTGTGAAGATAAAGAAAACTAAGCCTACAAGTCAATTAATTTTTAAAACATTATTATTTTTTTCTTTTGGGTATTGGGGATTGAACTCAGGGGCACTTGACCACTGAGCCACATTTCCAGGCCTATTTTATATTTTAATTAGAGACAAGGTCTCATTGAGTTGCTTAGTGTCTCACTTTTGCTGAGATTGGTTTTGAACTCGTGAGCCTCTGGGTTAAATATTATTATTTAATACTGAATTGATAGTTCTTTCTCATGAACAAAGAATCAAGCATTCTTCCCATTTGTGCAACTGATTCTTCTAAACTTAAATGTAGTTTATAATAGTCTAGTTAATGACTTTTATTTTCAGCCTTTTAATTTTTTATAATGTCATTTAATATTTTTTTTCTTAAATTAAGAGCCCAATTGGAGACCTGAAGACTATCCTGAGATAATAAAAATCTCCATGAAGTATAATCATTATCTATCTCCTGCCTCAGCCTCCTGAGCTGCTGAGATTACAGGCTATAATCAATAAATCTTAATCTCTCTCTAGCTCTTTCTACACACACACACAGACACATACACACACACACACATCACAGGCTCTGTTTCTCTGGAGAACCCTAGCTAATATACATAACAAGCACACTGGGGAAAGAAGTTTTTTTTTTTTGTTGTTGTTGTTGTTTTTTTAACCCTTTTAATGAGTTGTAACTGACATACTATAAACTACACATATTTTAAAAATGCAGTTTTATAAGGTTTGATGTATGACTATAGCTGTAAATCACCACTATAATCAAGATAATAAACACATCTCTCACTTCCAAAGTTCCTGGGTGCCCCTTTATATAATCTCTCCATCTGATGTCCTCACCCCAACCATTCCTGTGTAACCATTGATTGTTTTCTGTCATTGAAGATTTGTATGCATTTTCTAAACTTTTATTTCAATGGAAATGCATAGTATTTATTATTTTTCTTTGGTATGGCTTCCTCTATTTAGCTTGATTATTTACGACAGGCAATCATGTTTTTGTGTGATTCAATAGGTCATTTTAATTACTCCATTATATAGACATACCACATTTGATTCTCCATTCATCTATGATGAGTATTTTGATTGTTTCCAGTATGGATCTGTTATAAATAAAGCTGCTATAATGTACAAAAAAAGAAAAACAAAAAACAAAAAACACCAGTATCTAAAAGGAGAACTGGGATAAACAGTTAAAATAGAACTAAGATTTTGACTAAAAAGAAGTAATTTTATAGATAGTGTTGTTAAAAAATGGAGTAGGCCGCCTCACAGAGTATATGATACAAAGAGATCCCTTCTGTTAACCTGTGTACTAAGACAAGTTATGCTGTGATAAGGAATCTCTGAAGCTCACTGGGTTAATACAGAGACTTCTGTCTTGTTAGCACTACAGATCTGATGCCATTCTACTTACTCTCCAGTAGACAGGTAAATAAACTAGGCACATGGCCTGTTTCTGTGTTTTTAAAGATTTGTGATAATAATATACAAGAATAATATGTGACATAAATGGAATGTGGCCTACAGAGCCTGAAATATTTACTGTCTGCTTTCTACATGGTAACTCTGATTCAGGCTGCTTCCATCTGTGTTCTGCCATCTCAACACATAACCTCCATGACAGGGTCTTCTGCTCATACTCCAAATGAGTCAAGTGACACCACCTAACTTCAGCGGGGCTGGGAAGTGTACTGTTAAAGATTCCAGGAAGCAGAAAAGTACTGAGTATGCCCTTTAAGTAATCTAATTCCCTATCACAACTTGTTTATTTTTTATTTCTACCCAAAGGTATCATGCATGATTCCAAATAACTCAACTACAATTTTCAATTTTAGTACAAATTTTAATGACATGGCTTTAAGACTAAAATAAGTTCAGAAAGAAATGTATTTAAAAAACAAACCTGGTGGTAAAGTAAAAATGCTTTATGTTTGAGTTGGAACAAAGATAAAGGAATTTAAATGTCATTTGCTTCATATTTAGATTACATTTTTTAGATTATACCTTCAATCTTTAGTATGCCCACATGCTACTAATCACAAAAACTTGAAATTTTAAACATTAAATGATTCAGAAGAATCTAAGTCTTGCAGAAAAATATATATGTGTACTGATTTTATAAATAAAAATCAAGTAATTTCTATGACATTGCTGCAGGGAAAACTGGTCATTCCAAAATCTCAACCCCTGTCATTGAATTGATTTAGTAAGTTATAAAACAGATGCAAACTGAATTATACATAATTATAGTGCAATATTTTGTAGACTGTCCATCTATATCTAGTGGGAATACTTTAAAAGACATAAATTAGATTATCTTCTTCCTTTAATTTAGAAAGTGAATGTTGTATTACTTATTAAAACTTAATTTTGGGCTGGGAATGTGGCTCAAGCGGTAGCACACTCGCCTGGCATGCGTGCGTGGGGCACTGGGTTTGATCCTCAGCACCACATAAAAAATAATAGGAGACAGAAGAACAATTTTAGGAGTCTATATCTCTCAGGCAAATCAGAAATATTAGGATTGTCCTTTTGTAAGAAACACCTGTAATCCCAGCCACTCAGAAGGCTGATGAGGTAGGAAGATCACAAGTTAAAGGCCAGCTTCAGCAACTTAGTGAGGCCCTAAGCAACTCAGACAGACTCTATCTCAAAATAAAAATAAAAAGGGCCGGAGATGTGGTTCAGTGGTTGAGTGCACATGGGTTCAATCCCTGTAATAAAAAAAAAAAAAATAAATAAAAAATAAAAAATAAAAAAAAAGTCAATATCTAAAATGGAAAAAGAGACGTTAAGAAATTAGATTAAGGGCTGGGACTTTGGCTCAGTGGTCCACACTTGCCTGACATGCATGAGGCACTGGGTTCGATTCTCAGCACCACATATAAATAAATAAAATAAAAGATCTATCAACAACTAAAAAAAAAATATTAAAAAAAAGAAATTAGATTAAGAGAATGAGCTTAACTAAACAATAACTAGGCTATTAACAATGTTCACCAATATTACTATGAGAAAGCAACAGTCAGCTCCACTTTTTAAAAAGATAAAAGGGCTCTGTCAGAGCACACTTCAAACATTCATGGAGACAGACTGATACTTCAACTAACTAGTGATATGATAAAACAAACCAATAAATAACTGTAAAAATTACAGATAGCAATTTTAGATGGGTAGATTATAGTGTAAGAGACAGGTAATGAGCAGGTCAAAGGAGTTCAACACAAGTATCTAACAACACACAGTTCAGCAATTAAAAGTATATAAAGCTGCTCTGAGTCAAGAGTTGATGGAAAAAAAAACTATAAAAATCAAAGAAATACAAGGTGAACCCAGTGATTTTATAATATCTCAAAGCAATTCTGGATGTAAAACACCAAATTAGTATTTAAGAATGAAAAGTGACAGAAAGAAGAATGAATTATGTTATTGCAGGAAAATGGATTGGAATTGAGAACATCATGGTAAGTGAAGTAAGCCAAACTCAGGCCAAATTCAGGTCATATGTGGAAGTTAAATAGGAAAAACGAAAAGAAGGAAGGTGGTGGGATCTCATGAGAATCAAAGGGAGATCAGTAGAACAAAGGAAAGGGATCAGAAGGTGGGAGGAGGGGAGGGAGTGGGAAAGTGCTTATGAAGCGATATTGGCCAAGTTACATAGCATACATTACTAATATGTAACAACAAATCCCACCATATGTACAACTATAATGCACCAATGAAATAATGTGAAAATAAATATAACAAGGGGAAAAATACATGTGCAAGGCCTGGGTTCAATCCTCAGCACCACATAAAAATAAATAAAATAAAGGTATTGTGTCCAACTACAACTATAAAATAAATATTAAAAAAACAGTGATAAAGATATCTTAGTTTTAAAGTTTCATTAAACAATTAAAACATGGGAGCACAGGGTACAAAGTAGTAAACTCTATGTCTTATTTAAGTCTATTTAGACTTTTAGAGAAGAAGATCCTATACAAAAAGCTCTGCTTAATGATGTCAGTTAGGCAATAGGTATTACAGGCAAATAAACTTAAAATATTTTTAAAAATACGGCTGCAGACAGTGGTGCATGCCTGTAATCCCAATAACTTGGGAGGCTGAGATAGAAGAATCACAAGTTCGAAGCTTAGCCTTAGCCAATTTAGCAAGGCCTTCAGCAACTTGGTGAGACACTGTCTTTAAATAAAAAATAAAAAGGACTGGTGATGTGGCTCAGTGGTAAAGTGCCCCTGGGTTAAATCCCCAGGAAGGAAGGAATGAAGTGGAGGGAGGTAGTAAAGGGAGGTAGGGAGAGAAGGAAAGAAGGAATAAAGGAATAAAGAAAGGAAGGAAAGATGAAAAATTAAAAAATAATTAAAAACCAATTTTCATTTTAAAGGTTTAAAAACACATTAAGCCATCTTAAAAATGGAAAATACTAATCAAATCACCATGAACCAAGAACAGTGTCCTTGGTTAGATAAAAATTTCCTCATCTCCCTTGGCAACCAATTTCAAAAGTTGACAACAATTGGTACTAAAGTGTTTGTCGCTAAATCTCCCCAATCTACACTTTAACCCAATTTTCTATACAAAATATAATAATACACCCATTATCAATAAATGGCCCAAGTGTTATAGTTCCAAATATATTTAATAAAAAAATTGCAACTGTTGGGTTATAGGTCCTTCATTTTTTTACCTCCTCTTCTAAGGTGGTGATATCACAATGCAATAAAAATAATAAAATAATAAAGACTAAATGCCAGGGGAATACCAAATACATTTACATAAATCAAGTCATTCAATTCTCAGAATAATCCATCTATCTAAGTATATACTTATCCCTATTTTACAGATGGGGAAATGAGGGCAAGAAATGTTTTGTAAGTTGCCCAGTACCTTAAAACTACTAAATATAGATGGTAGGATATCAACCAAGTTACTCCAATAAGAAGGCTACTAGTCACACATTTAAATCCAGTTGTACATTTCTCAGTAGTCATATTTGGCTAGTGAATACCATGTTGGGAAGTGCAGATATGGAAGATTTCCATTACTGCAGAAAGTTCTATTGGGCAGTTTGACAGAATGGCTCTAGGATCTTAACCACATGTAATATACCTTACCTGTATGTGAAAATTGATGTGTACTTATTTATAAAACTTGCATTACATTTAAACAAATAATAGTTCAATATTTCCAAAGGTTTTTTTTTGTTTCCCCAAATTCATTATCATTTGTCATAATTCACCAAACTGTACCTCTTACAATATTGTACTTCTCTAGAACTATGGATTAATGTTTCACACCTAATATATTCTAAGACCTGATGTCAAAAATCTACTTAGTATATTCTTTAGTACATAGGTCCACTCTGTTTACAGAGTATCCCATTCCTCTATTTCTGGTAATAGTGTCAGTCTGGTTATCAGCCTTGTTGGGCACTTTGACTCAGCTTCCAGACATAAATTATATTCTAGTCCCTGACCACAGTTCAGGCTTGCATACCGGAGAAGTAGGGTCATTCAAAATGTGCCATGAGATCAGATTTTCCTTGTCACTGACTTGTTTCTATTTAGATCAGAGCCATAAAGATTCAAGTAAGCCAGGATTTTTTTTTTTTTTTTTTTTTTTTTTTAGTTGTAGTTGGACACAATACCTTTATTTTATTTATTTATTTTATGTGGTGCTCAGGATCAAACCCAGTGCCTCGCATGTGTTAGGCAAGTGCTCTACTGCTGAGCCACAACCCTAGCCCTAAGCCAGGATTTTTAGCAACCAATTTTCCCAGGCAACACTGATACAGCCATCTACAGTATGCATGCAAAGAAGAAATAAAAAGCCATATTATACCATTTGAGGCCTGGACCTGTCTCTTAATCTCTCATTCAAATACATTAACAAAGTTCCCTTTTATTGAGTTACTATGCTTTGGATTCTATTGATTATGATTAAAAAAAAAAAGCAGGGGTAGAATCATCAAATAAAGAGTTCTAAGCTTGTTGGTCTTGTTTGGGAGGAAAAAAGATACTAAAAGTATCTTTATGTTAGATATACGTTGTTAAAAAGGGCAATCCCTAAAAATATTACAAAATAAAAGTGCATAACTTCCAAACTAGTAGGGGAAAAAAACAGCAAAACTACATAAAATCACTATATTGCTAATGACCACTGTAGAATAAGTGGGATAAAAAAGGGCACTTGTCCCAGACTCCCAGTTATGGATCTCTGAACCAGAATCAAGGAGGGTGTGAAAGTCAATGATTAAGGAAAAAAAAAAGGCACAATAATACTGAGATTCAGTCTATGTCTTATGCATAGACATAAACAATGGCACTTTTACTACAAATAAGGGTAAACACATTTCTAAAGGAAGCTAGAGTAATGTAATCTAGGTATATAGGGAGTTGATACCATTTTCAGACCCAAAGAATCTAATAGAAGAATTTTAATAGTTTTCCTGTTTGAATTCTATTATTTCAAAGTGACAATCTTGATTTTCGTTTTATCAAGATTAATGATTTTCTCCAACTAAGACAGAACTTAAGCCTCTTAATCATCTTTTCATACTCAGTATTTAACAAAGGACCTGATATATAGCACATGTATAATAAATAACTCAATTGTTCCTCCTGACTAATAGGTCTATTTGATTTTTAATTTTTGATCATGTGTGGTGTTTTTGTAACTGCTGTATTGAGATATAATTCACATGTCATAGAATTATACATATCACTGAATGGTATAAAACTCAAATTTAACGGCTCTTAGTATGTATATTCATAGAATTAGTGTAATCTTCACCACAACTTTAGAACATTTTCATTATCCTAAAAAACAACCCCACCGTCCTCAGCCACCAGTTGTACATCTATTGCATTCCTGAAGCCAAGGCACCAACTATTCACTTTGTGGCTCTATAAACCTGGAGATCACATAGTAGTTGGACCTTTCAACTAACCTCTTTTATGTACCCATGTTTTCAAGGTTCAACTATGCTAACTCTATTTCATTCCTGTTTACAGTGATGTAATATTACAATGCATGAAAGTATCACATTTGTTTATCCATTTATCTATTAATGGACATTTGGGTTGTTTCTATTTTTTTTTTTTTTTTAAAGACAGGGTCTTGTTAGGTTGCTCAGGTTGACCTGAACTTATAATCATTCTCTCACTGCCTCCTGAGCTGGGATTATGAAGATATGCCACATGCCTGGCCCTACTTTTTCACTATCATAAATATTATAAGCTTGTGTGTAAGTTCTGTGCAGAATTTAGGAGTAGAATTTCTGGATTGTATGGTAACACACTCATTTTTTTTTTTTTTTTTTTTGGTGTTGCTGGTGTTTTCTTGGTGTTGAACCCAGGGCCTTGCATATGCGAGGCAAGCATTCTACCAACTAAGCTATATCCCCAGCCTGGTAACTTGTATTTAATGACTTAAAATTTGAACTATCTGAGGAGCCAGCAGACTTATTTATTTTTAAACAAGTGTACCCACTCTATACTTCCTCATTGTAAATAAGGATTCCAATTTGTCTACATCCTTGTCAAAACTTATTATTATCTGATTATAGAAATTATAGTGAGTGTGAAATGTTATCTTACTGTGATTTTGACTTGCATTTTCTTGATGCCAAATAATGCCTATCTGATTTTTAAGATTTTTTCCCCTGATTGTCATAAACATAATGTTTATTTTGTCATCAGCATAACAAGGAAGTTTGTCTACTTGCTGGGAAAGAAAAGGTATGGGCCACCTCATGTTTGTATTAGATTTTTAGGGCTCTGGTAACAAAACATGACAAATGCGGCAGCTTCAACCAGAGCAATGTATTGTCTCATAGTTCTTGGGGCTACAAGTTCAAAGTCAAGGTGGCAGCAGGGTTAGTTCTTTATGAAGGTTATGAGTAATCTATTCTCTCTTCTTGGCTTGTAAATGGCTGTTTTCATGTTCTTGTGGTGTTTTCCTGTATGAATACTTGTCTTCAAATGTTTCCTTTGGAGACAGGTATTCTTCAATTACATTAAATTAGGGATCTAATCTGCTGCACTATGACCTCATACTAACTAATTACATCCTCAAAAACCCTATTTCCAAATAAGGTCATATTCTTAGGTACTGAGAGGTTAGGAATTCCAAACATAAATCTTAGGGGGACATAATTCAACCTATAATAGTGTTATAAAAATTATAGTTTATAAATGGTAATGGCAGAAGCAACAATATAACCCTCTTTTAAACATCTTTTTAAAAAATTAGATCTTTCTCTGTCAAAATGTTTTTTTCCATGCTAGGATTCTTTTTTTTTTTTTTTTTTTTTGAGAGCGAGAGCGAGAGAGAGAGAAATTTTTAATATTTTTGGTGGACACAACATCTTTATGTGGTGCTGAGGATCGAACCCAGTGCCCCGTGCAAGCATGGCGAGCCTGTTAGGGCTTGAGCCACATCCCCAGCCCAAGCTAGGATTCTTATGGCACTACATGAACATTTTTAAGGAGTGAGACAAAAGCTTGGGATCTATTGAGATCACTGGACTTGACTCATGAAGTGTTTCTGTTCATAAAAATCAAAAGAAGTTAATATTCTCTTAAAGGTTCTCTTAAAGAAAGAGCAGTCCTTTTCTTTCTTTCTTTTTTTTTTAAAGTTACTTCTGTATTTCAGAAGCTTTTAGCAGTTCACTTTGCTTTCATTTTTTGGTGTACTTGCCTTGTCATTGTACTTTGGTGAATGTTAAATCCTGCCCCTGCCAAGTAGAAACACCTTTTATTTTCTAAATATTTATTTATTTTTTAGTTGTAGTTTAGGACATAATACCTTTATTTATTTTATTTATTTACTTTTATATGGTGCTAAGGATCGAACCCAGGGCCTTGCACTTGCTAGGTGAGCACTCTACTGCTGAGCCACAACCCCAGCCCTAGAAAAACCTTTTACATAGCATTGTTAGAAATAAAATAGTGAAGACTGGAAATAAAAATAAGATTTGAAAAAGAATGTTGAACTTATCTGATATATGCAGATGAAAACACTTATAAAACAGTCATTGACATGGGTATAGAATTTTAAGATCTGGATACTTTTAATCTTATTGATACTTTTAATCTTATTATGACTGAGTTGTAAATTTGGGGAATTCAAATTGTAATAAATTTTTGGAGCTCACAAACAACTTCATTAATATAAAGATAATTCTAAAGTAAATTATCTTTATTAAAGTAAACTACTAGAGTAGTTCATTAATAACTGAGAACTAAAGTTAATCTCCTGAAATTAACATGTTTATTTTTGCATATGTCTCAGTCCTTTGAAAACATGTTGAAACCACATAATATCTAATTATACCTGTGGTAAATAGTTTTAATTGTAGCTAAGAAAAAAAGATACCAATAATCTTCATTACATGACTACTTTATTAAGTATTCAATATTTAGATTTCCATTTATATGGATAGCACATTTCAACATAGTTAATAATAATAGTAATGTGATCTGATTTTTTTGAAGTATTGTTAAAACTTAAGTTCAACAAAGTTGTGATTAAAAACAATAACAAAATCAAAAAACAATAAACAAAAAATCCTACAACAATAAGAAACCAAATAACCCAATTAAAAAAATGACTGAAGAGTTGACTACAAATTTCTTTAAAGAAGATAAGCAAATGGCCAGCAAGCATATGAAAAGATGCTCACCATTACTAATTATTGGGGAAATGCAAATTAACTCCACAAAACGATACTAACTTACAACTATTAGAATGTCTTTTACTATGGGACTGGGGTTGTGGCTCATCAGTAAAGCATTTGCCTAGCACGTACAAGGCCCTGGGTTCCATCTTCTGCACGGTATAAAAATAAATAAAATAATTTTTTAATATTTATTTTTAAGTTGTAGTTGTGTCCAACTACAACTTAAAAGTAATATTAAAAAAGAATGTCTTTTACTAAAAATGTGTGAAATAAAGTAGTATAAGGATGTGGAAACACTGAAATCCTTCTGCATTGCTGGTGGTAATAAGTAGCTACTATGGGAATCAATATTGTTGGTCTGCAAAAACTTTAAAATATATCACAAAAACAAACATATTATATGATTTCACTTATTTGAGAAACTCAAGGTAGACAAATTCAAAGAAAATTGAATGTTGGTTGCCAGGAGCTCTGGAAGAAAGAAATTAGGGAATTACTGTTTAGTGGGTTTACAAGATGAAAGAGTTCTGGAGATTTGGTTGTCCAACAATGTGACTGTGCTTAATGCTACTGAATTCAATACTTACAATGATTAAGGTAGATCAAATGGTAATTCTATTTTTTTTGGAGAAAATTTCCATACCAATTACATTTCCATCAACAGTGTAGAAGAGTTCCCCTTCCTGTGCATCTTTGCCAACAGTTATATTTTTGAAAACAGCTATCTTAAGTGTGAGGTGATATTTCATTGTAGTTTTGATTTGCATCCCCCTGGTGATCAGTGATACTGAGCATTTTTTCATATACCTGTTGGACATGTTTTATTGTCTTTGGAAAAAATGATCTATTCAGATTTTATTTTCTTCAGTACTAGGAAATTTTTAAATAAAGAGGAAAAAAATATACTTTTCCTGCTCAGTCCTGGAGATCAAACTCAGGGCCTTGTGCATACTAGGAAAATGCTCTACCACTGAACTATACTCCTGGACCAATAAGAATATTTTTCTTTCTTTCTTTTTTTTTTGGTGAGGGGGGGGGAATGTTACCGGGGTTTGAACTCAGGGGTCCTTGACCACTGAGTCACATCCCCAGCCCTATTCTGTATTTTATTTAGAGACAGGGTCTCACTGAGTTGCTTAATACCTTGCTTTTGCTGAGACTGGCTTTGAACTTGTGGACCTCCTGTCTCAGCCTCCAGAACCGCTGGGATTACAGGTGTGCGCTATGACTCCCACCAAAAATATTTTTCAATCAGGTTGTTTTTCCTTTAGAGTTTTAAGAGTTCCTAACATATTCTGTAACATTAACCCTTTAGGTGTTACAGTTTACATATGTTTTCTCCTATTCCATGGGTTGCCTTTTAAATTTTGTTTCCTTTGCTGTAACTGAAGCTTTTCAGTTTGCTGTATTCCCACTTGTTTTGCGTTTGCTGTCTGTATTTTCAGTAAAATATCCAACAAAATCACTGACAAGACTAATGTCAAGAAGTTTTTCCTTTTTTTTCAGGCCATATGTTTAAATGTTTAATCCATTTTTCGTTTTTTGCATGTGGATATACAGTCTTCTCAACACCATTTATTGAGGAGAATATCCTCCACTATGCATTCTTGGTGCCACTGTCAAAAATTAATAGATCATATATACATGGGTATATAGGCAAGATTTGGATACAACTTAAGTGTCACTGGATGGATAACAGATAAAGAAAATGATATAGAAGTGGTCTACTGTATCCAAGGGTTTTGCATCTCTGGATTCAACTGAAGATCAAAAATACAAAACAAAAAAACAACAACAACAAAACAAACCCCCAAAATAAAACAACCCCTCCCCACAAATTCTAAAACACAAAACTTGAATTTGCAACATACATTGAATCCATGTAAAGAGATGTGAAGGTATTCTGCTGTAGCTATCCCCCATTTCACAGACCCCAAGTTTCTCTCTAGAAATTGTTTGAGAATGGCTCATATTACCATTTATTTACATACTATGAAGTTAGGGCTATGATGATTGTCTGTAGTAAACATAGACATCTTTTTGGTCATTATTCTCTAAATAGTTTATACTCTATTAGTTTTACAAGTAATCCAGAGATTATTTAAAGTTTGGGGGAGGATGTACACAGGTTATATACAAATACTAGGCCATGGTATATAAGAAATTTGAATACCAAAATCCATATGGGGTCCTGGAACCAATCCCTCCGAGGATGCTAAGGGACAACTATATTCAATACAAGGTACACAGTAATAAATGTTATTCAATGTCAAATGTACAGAGAATATGGAGAAAAGAACTTTCGAGATATATCTTTAAAAAGAAAATAAGCTATCAGTAAGAAAGAAAATCAATGTAGTAAAGGAAGGGGAAGGGGGAAGGGGGAAGGAGAAAAGGAGGGACAGTAGTACTGGGACTGAAATGGAACAAAATATATTTATATGCATTTATGAATATAAATATGTTAAGATGAACCCCATTACTAAGTTTAAGTATAATGCACCAATAAAAAACTGAAAATAAAAACTATCATTTAAGAACTGGTTATAAAAATATAATGGGAAAGGGAAAGACTGATAAATGGCTTACTTCCATTGATCCAGCATGTACTTTCTTTCTCCACACACTCACATATACACATAATTATTTTAAATATCTAAATTGGTTTTATTTTTCATTCTAAACTTAGGCAATACTTCATTACATAAAAATAAATGTTCCTCTTTTTTTTTTTTAAAGAGAGAGAGACAGAGAGAGAGAGAATTTTTTAATATTTATTTTTCAGTTTTCGGCGGACACAACATCTTTGTTTGTGGTGCTGAGGATTGAACCCGGGCCGCACGCATGCCAGGCGATCGCGCTACCGCTTGAGCCATATCCCCAGTCCAAATGTTCCTCTTCATATCTTTTTTCAATTGAACTTACATGTGGCATTTGAATGCCTTGTTAGATTATTGCTCCTATTAGAATAAGCTCCTCTGGGGCAAAAGTCCAAATCACTGATTGTCACATTTATGAAGTTGGGGCTGGGTACATAGAAAGTATTGAGTAAAATGATTTTCAAGGAATGGTGGACTGATTCATGAATGAACAGTATAATAGAATCAGATCAGAGGGCTTTAAATGCTCACTCTCTTATTCCATAGTAAATTAAATGAAAATAATATATGCAGTGTCACATTTGAGTAACTGTTAACTCATACAAAGTAAAAAAAAAAAAAAAAAAACAGTAGTAAATAGTGACAGAAAATGATAAAATTAGCTTAAAGGACTAAAAATATTAAAAGTACTCATAACTCAATGTAGGCTGCATTGCCTTACTACTAAAGGGAAATGTATTAGCTTAAAGGACTAAAAATATTAAAAGTACTCATAACTCAATGTAGGCTGCATTGCCTTACTACTAAAGGGAAATGTATTATTAAATTCCCAAACCCTTTAGAACTGGGGATGTAGCTCAGTGGTGAAGTTCCCCTGAATTCAATTCTCAGTATGGGGGGAGGGAGAATATTTCCATTACTTAGGGTTATAAATTTGACTTTAAGATAAACAGTTTAAAGGTATCTCTTTATATTTTAAATACAATTTTGAGAGCGATGTCACAGGGAATTTAACCAAGGGCGCTTAACCACTGAGCCACATCCCCAGCCCTTTTTAATTTTATGATGGGAGTCTCACTAAGTTCTTAGGATCTTGCTAAGTTGCTGGGGCTAGCTTTGCACTTGCAATGCTTCTGCCTTAGCCTCCCCAAAACAATATAATATCACCTCTTAAGGAATTAGAAAAAGAACAAACTAAGCACAAAGTTAGGAAAAGGAAGGAAACAATAGATTGGAGCATAAATAACTGTAATAGAGATAAGAAAAACAACAGAAAAAACTAAAAGTTGTGTTCTTTTTGAAAAGAATAAACTAACAAATCCTTGCTAGAGTAACTAGAGGCTACTCATAAATTCAGAATCGAAAGAAGAGACATTACAAGTGACAGTACTGAAATAGAAAGTGTCCTAAGAAATTACCATAATTATACATCAACAAACAGGATAATCTAGAAGAAATGGATGAATTCCTAAACCACAAACAACCCACCATGACTAGATCATAAAAAATCAAAAAGTCTGAAAGTACCAATGATAAGTGAGGAGACTGAATCAGTCATAACAAATAAAGCCCAGCTTAACTGATAAATTCTACTAAATATTAAAAGGACTAATACCATTTTTTTCTCAAACTGTTCCCCCCAAAAAGCAATGTAGAGAGACGCATGAAGCTAATATTACTCTGATACAAAAGCCAGACAAGGACACACAAGAAAAGAAAATTACAGGCCAATATCCCCAATGAACATTGATGCCAAAATCCTCAATAAAATACCAGCAAACTGAATTCAGCAACACATTAAAAGAATCATTCATCATTATCAAATGGGATTTATGCTTTGTATGGAAGGATGGGTCAACATATACAAATCAATAAATGTGATACACAACATTAAATAAATGAAGAATAAAAAATATGATCATCTACAGAAACAGGATTTAACAAAAGTCAACAACTTCTCATACTAAAACCTCTCAACAGATTATGTATAGAGGGAATATACCTCAATACAATTAAGGCCATATGTTACAAACCTGTTAGCTAACATCCTTCGAAATGATGAAACGTTTTTCCTCTAAGATCAGGGGCAAGAGCTGGAGATATGGCTCAAGCAGTAACACGCTCGCCTGGCATGCGCAGGACTCTGGGTTTGATCTCAGCACCACATAAAAATAAAATAAAGATGTTGTGTCCACCGAAAACTGAAAAATAAATATTAAAAAATTCTCTCTCTCTATCTTAAAAAAAATCAGGGGCAAAACAAGGATATGCATTCTCATCAATTCCTTGTTTTACTTTTATTTAAGTTGCTGATGGACTTTTATTTTATTTATTTATGTGTGGTGCTCAGAACTAAACCCACTGCCTCACACATGCCAGGTAAGCGCTCTATCACTGAGCTACAACTCCAGCCCTCATCAATTCTTTTCAACACAGCAGAGGAAGTTCCAGCCAAAGCAATTAGGAAAAAGAAAGAAAAGGAATCCATACAGGGAAGAAGTAAGTGAAATTGTCTCTGTTGGCTGATGATATGATCTTATATACAGAAAACCATTAGACTCCACTAAAAAACTGTTAGAATAAACAAACAAATACAGTAAATTTGAAGGATGTAAAGTTAACAAAGACCAGCAGCATTTCTATACTACTAATGAACTATTTCAAAAAGGAAATTAAGAAAATAATCCCATGTAAACAGCAACAAAAAATTAAATATGCAGGTGCAAATTTAACTAATGAGGTAAAAGTCCTACACTAAAAACTCTAAAACACCGATAAAAGAAAGTGAAGTTAAAAAATAAATGGAAAGATATCCTGTGTTCATGGATTGGAAGAATTAACATTGCAAAATGCCCATACTATCCAAAGTGATCCATACATTTGACATAATCCTTATCAGAATTCCCATGTCATTTCACAGCAATGGAAACAAAAATCCTTAAATTTGTACGGAACCATAAAAGACCCTGAAAAGTCAAAACAACTGTAAGCAAAAAGAACAAAACTAGGTACATTACATTTCCTGATTTCAAAACAAATTACAAAATGATTAAAATCAAAAAAGCCTGGTACTTGCATAGAGAAACATGCCAATCAATAAAACAGGACAGAAAACCAAGAAACAAACATATCTATTTATAGTCAACTGATTTATGACAAAGGTGCCAAGAACACACACACTATGGGGAAATGATAGTCTCCTCAATAAATGGTGAAAATTGATTAGCCACCAGCAGAAGAATGGAATTATGCCCTTATAACACATATAAAAAATATCAACCCAGAATGGATTAAAAATGTAAATCTAAGACCCCCAAACTATAAAACCATTAGAAGAAAACACAGGGAAAATGTTCTGACATTAGTCTGGGTGATTTATTTTTGGATATCAAAGTCATCAGCCACAAAAGCAAAAATAGACAAATGGGATGGTGTCAAATTCTGAAACATCTACACAGCAAAGGAAACAAGTAACAAAACGAAGAGACAACTCACAAAATGGGAGAAAATACTTGCAAATGATAAGCAGTTAGTATCCCAAACATTCAAGGAACTCAATTCAGTAACAAGAAAACAAAACCTGATTAAAAATTGGACAAAGGTTCTGAACAGACATTTCTCAAGACAATTGGTCATATAAATGGTCAAATGGAATGTGAAAATGGCTCAGCATCACTAATTATTAGGGAAATGTAAATTAAAACCACAATGAGATATTATCTTACATCTGTCAGAATGACTATTATGAAAAAGATGAAAGGTAACAAACAAGTGGTAGAAGGGATATGGATAACAAGAAATTCATATATTGTTGGCAGGAAAGTAAATTAGTACAGTTATTATGGAAAATGTGGTATGTAGGTTCCTCAAAAAATAAAAATAGAAAAACCAGTAATCCCAAATTTGGGCATATCTGTGTTGGTCAGTTTTTCATCACTATGGAAAAAAACAAAAAACAAAAAAACCCAAAAACCAATAAGACCTTTGGGGCTCATAGTTTCAGAGGTTCAGTCCTTGGTTGGCTGACTTTACCACTTTGGGCCAGAGGTGAGGCCAAACACCATGGTGGAAGGATAGTGGAGGAAGAAAGCTGCTTATCTCAAGGTGGCTAGAAAGCAGAAGAGAGAGGGAAGGGACTGCAGGGAAGATGTGCCCTTCTAGAGTATGCCCTCAGTGACTAGTGACCAGTGACCCACTTCTTCCAGCCACAGTTCTGCTTGCCTACAGTTACTACCCAGTGGGTCCATTCAAACTAGGATGGACCGACTGGGTTACAGCTCTCATAATCTAATCATTGTATCCAAAAACTCCTGCATTAACAAAGAAGATTTTTGGGACATCTCATATCTAAACCATAACTATATCCAAAAGAACTGAAATCAACATGTGGAATATAAACACAAAGGAATACTATTAAGCCTCAAAAGTTGAGGTTGGGGGGAAAAATCATCATCTGCTACAACATGAATGAATCTGGAGGACATTATGTTAGGGAAGTAAGCTAGGCAGAGAAAATGCATGATCTCTCACATGGAATTTGATAAAACTGAACACACAGAAGTAGAAAGCAGAACGATGATTATGAGAGACTGGGAAATGGGTTGTTGATCAAAGGGTATGAAGTTTCAGGTAGACAGGGGAATATGTTTTCAGATCTCTCAAACAGCTAGGTGACCAAATAAAAAATAATGGATATTTCAAAATAACTAAACGTCAAATGTCTCACATAAAAAATTATAGGTAGGTAAGGTGATACGTGTTAATTTAACCATGCCGCATTATATAACTATATCAAAACATCACACTCTATTCCATAAATATGCACTTATTACTTTATAATAAAAGATAATAATTTTTTAAACATAATTTTCATTTGTATTCCTAAGCTAAATCAATAAACAGTGAAATGAGAAGAGAAAAATACTCATGGGATTTTGTTATTCTCCCCTTAAGCCTCCATTTTCACCTCTAGAGGATTCTTTATGACATTTTAAGAATAAGATAAAATTCTGAACCTGAATTTGTTTTGCTTCTCTAAAACATTATTCAAAAAAAAAAAAAAAAAAAAAAGTCTGGGCTGGGTTTGTGGCTCAGCAGTAGAGCACTCGCCTAGCATGTGCAAGGCCCTGAGTTCGATCCTCAGCACCACATAAAAACAAATAAGATAAAATAAAGGGACTGTGTTTAACCAAAAAATAAATAACTAAAGGTCAAGAAAATAATGACCAGCATAATATTGGACCATTACATACTAGAAGGGCCAATATTTTTGATCTTTCAAACATTATTGCCCAGTATTCATTTTACCTGAAAAGTAATAATATTGACGGTACCTTTTTATAAGATCTGCTATTATCAAGACAAGTTTTGATAATATTGAGAAAAATAAGGAGGTAACACTTTGAGTATAAAAGAATTTCAAAATCAATTTCCTCATAACCACAACTAAAGTATGAAAGGAAGATTAACAGCACAGTATATTGATATCATAAATGCAGCCCTACTAACAACTTTAATCACATAATGAAATCTGTATCAATTCTACCTTGCTCCAAAAACCCTTTGTCAATTTCCCTTGACTCAAAGGACAGAAATCCTTTAGATGGACACATAAAACCCTGAATAATCTTGCCCAAACCTAACTTCCCACTGTTACTTTGCCTCATCTACCCTAGACTGCAGCCAAGCTAGAACACTTACCTTTCATCACCTGTGACCTGCTTTCTAGAATGCTCTTCAACTCATTTCTGCCTTGTGAATCATAATTATTTGCTATGCTCCAGCTCAAACTCCAATTCACTGTTTCTTTCATCAGTCTTCTTTACCTATTTCACAATCTACTTTCTTTCTCACAATTTTCTCTACCCCTCCAGTTGTGTCATTCCTTGTCCTTTTGGACTTCTCAAGCATTTGCTATCCCACATGGTTCATCTGAAATGTAACTGTTTGTTCTCACTGTCTCTGTACACATAAAAATACACCAGCTCTTACAAAAATTTGCAAAGAAGAGTACTATCTCCATAAATATGGAGAAGTCTAAACAACTCAATGTAAATGATCGTTCTGTGGATAACTTGTGACATTATTTCAAGTTAAATTAAGAGCCTCTTCATTTCTCCATCCACATACTACTGTTTATAAGATAAATTATAATGTTAGATGTGCCACTGTATCAACTAAAAAAAACCCAACTTCTTCAAATGTACATTTTTGAATACATGTAGCTCGTAGTGTCAATTATACCTCAATAGAGCTTTTTAAAAAGATTCCTCCCTGATACAAAGAGTTTATTGTCAAGATAATTATACTTAAGTCTTAGTATTGCTTATAGTAGTATAGCATATAAAAGAGTTGGCTAAAATTTTTGGCTAATGAAGATCATGAGCCAATGATCACGATCCTAGCATGAACAATGCTGGGATATAGATAAATTTCCACCTTTCTTGCCATTTCTTGTTATTGCTATGTGTCATTAGTTCTACAAGGTAAGCAAGAGTTTAAGTGTGAATGGCTCACTACAAATCCTGCCACAAATAACTAGTGCATTTATGATTTTATTTATGCTAAATCAAAAGCATTCTCCTTCATCTTAACAAAGTTATAATATAATCACCACATAAAATAAAAATAAAAAAAAAAACAAAAAAAAAAAAAAACTAAACAATCTGGAGAGACATCTGACACCTCTAGACAAACTTAATGATCATGAGGAATTATTATGAAATTCTACTGACCTCCAAATAAAAAATAACAGTAGTACCATTCTATATTCTTCCTTTTCATATGGCCCCACAATCAAAAATACATTTTCTTCCTCTTTCCTCATCCCCATTAAGTCTTTTTTAAAAATTTGTCAATGAACTTTATTTTATTGATTTATATGCAGTGCTAAGAATCAAATCCAGTGCCTCACATATGCTAGGCAAGTGCTCTACCACTGAGCCACAACCCCAGACCGCCCCCCCCCCGCCATTAAGTCTTGCTTCTCATTCTCAGATATAAGGAATATCTTTAA
Source organism: Callospermophilus lateralis (assembly GCF_048772815.1). NCBI lineage: Eukaryota > Metazoa > Chordata > Mammalia > Rodentia > Sciuridae > Callospermophilus > Callospermophilus lateralis. The sequence continues at coordinate 91,232,477 of NC_135313.1, forward strand.
ATTCCTCTCCATTAGATTTGATGGGAAATATTACCAAGAAATTGATAAATATTACTAAGAAACTCATGTTTGCTCATTGCTTTTTACAAAGTTCCATCCTGAAACCACTCTATTTTCAGAAAGTTATTCTAGTTTCCTTTGCCTGTCCAACATGCCTGTTAAATATTCTTCTTGTGTGAGGCCCAGAGTTCAACCCCCAATACCCCAAGCAAACAAATAAACACTGTTCTTCTATCATAACTTTAAGGATGGATAATGCTAGGCAGATTATTCCTTCCCAATTTTAACTTAGAACTCATTGTCCAACTTAAACAATGATAATGGATTTTGGGTTCTAGAGTAAATGAACATTCTGCTAGAATGATACATTATAAAATGTGTTTGACCTTTAAACTGCTAAAAACATTTCAACTTTTCTGATTTAGCAGGTAGTAAGTGTGCATTTAAATAAGTACCCAGGTGATTACCAGTAGGTTAGCCCCAACCTTTATTGTCCAAATTATGGTACATTTCAGAGTGAAAGTGGGTACTATTAAAATTGGGGAAAGGATCTGGGACTGTAGCTCAATGGTAGAGCGCCTGCCTTGCACGTGGGAAGCACTGGGTTCAATCCTCAGCACTACATATAACAAATAAATAAATAAATAAAGATAGATAGATAGATAGATAGGTATTTTTAAAAAATTGGGGAAAACAGGAATCAATTGAAACTGTCCCAGGCAAACTGTCTATTTATCAGTTAAGTTTAGGAAACACTGATAAATCAGTAAATCTGCAATTCAGCTTTAGAGTTAACCCTTTGATGTTTTCATGAAAATGTGTCCAAGAATGTTTATAGCAGTAATATTCAAAACCCAAATATCAATAGATAAAAGAAATGTGGTATGTCTACATAATGGCATATTATTTAGCCATAATAAAAATAATGAAGTATTGATTAATTCTACAACATGGATGAACCTTGGAAAACAGCTAAGTCAAAGAAGACCACACATTTTATGATTCCATATTATGAAATGACCATAACAGGTAAATCTGTAGAGACAGAATGTAGATTAGTGGTTTTTCTAAGGCTGGGGAAGGAGAAGAACATGGAAGGTATTGCTAATAAATATGGGGTTTGTGGTCAAGATAATAAAAATGTTCTAAAATTAGATTATGGAGATGATTGCTTAACTTTGTGAATATAGTAAAACCTAATGAATTATATATTTTAAATTCATGAAATTTATGGCATGTTAATTTTATTTCAATAATGTTATCTAAAAAAATTAGAAGAAAATTCACACTGACCAATTTAAACATAATTTATATGTTGTGTTATACACAAACTCTTAAAAAAAACCCATATCATATTTTGAAATCTTCTTATAGGCACTTTTATGAGTGCTAATCAAGTGTATCTTACTGGTTAGGCGTGGTGGCGCATGCCTGTTACCCAGCAGCTCAGGAGGTTGAAGCAGAAGGATTGTGAGTTCAAAGCCAGCTTCAGCAAAAGAGAGACGCTAAGCAACTCAGTGAGACCCTGTCTCTAAATAAAATATAAAATAGGGCTGGGGATATGGTTCATTAGCTGAGTGCCCCTGAGTTCAATCTCTGGTATTCCCACCCTTCAAAAATACAGCATCTGATTGATCCATGTTCAAATGTCTGCTCATGAACAGTGATAACAGTCTGTACCTGGAATATCACCCAAAAAAGCACACACATTGAAAGCATGGTCCCCAATATAGCAAGGTACAGAGGTAGGACTTTGGGGAAATAACTGGCTCATAACCTCATCAGTGTATTTACCTAATTTTTTAATTGTATTTTTAGTTGTAGATGGACACAATACCTTTATTTTGTTTATTTAGTTTTTTTTTAATGTGGTGCTGGGGATTGGACCTAGTGCCTCAAGTGTGCCACGCAAGTGCTCTACCAATGACCCACAACCCTAGCCCAGTGGATTTTATTTGATGGATTATTAATTTGAGTGAACTACTGGGTGATATAAAGGCAGCGGATGGGGCATGGCTGGAGGAAGTATGTTGGGGGGGTGGGGGGGTGCGGGGTGGGGCATAGCCTTCTGAACTTGTATCTGTCCCTCCTTTGCTTTCCCTTTCTTTCCCTGCTGCCAGGGGCTTAGCAGCTTTCCTCTGCCATAACATTTCTGCAACGTAGTCAGCTGAGTAAGGACTAAGATCTCTGAAACCATGAGCCAAAATAAATCTTTCCTTCTCTAAGTTGTCTTGTAAGGTATGTTGGTCAGCGATGAAAACCAAACTAACAGACACCAACCTTAACTCCTCTTTACCTTTGGGATCATAATGATCTGTTGCTCTTCAATTTCATATCTCATTTCCTGCTTATTTCTCCCTTCAGGGTGATGATTTAGAATCATTATTGTTAATTTATATCTGTTGAAAATTTATACAAATTACTGCTATTTGGCCTTGCCATAGTTATTGATACTAAAATGGAAAAAATTCTCATTTTATAAAAAAGGAATCAAGTATTACATTTTATTTCAGTGTAAAATAAACTGAAATTCCTCCAGTTTAGAAAAACTATTTCCAAATATAAAGAAAAATTTCACAGGGAACTAAGAAAAATGTTCATAGACTGAATTTTAAGCAATGTTAATAACAAACTAGCTATTAAAATGTTTTACTTCATAAAACTTACTTCATTTAAAAAATACACTTTGGAACAAGGTGGCGCATGACTGCAATCCCAGCAACTTGGAGACTGAGGTGGGAAGATCACAAGTTCAAGGCCAGTCTCAGCAACTTAGTGAGACCTGGTCTTAAAGAAAGAGGAATGATGTCAGGAGCCACCGTGGCCCTTAAGTCCTGAGCAAGAGATACTGAACAATTATTGTGCCCTGCAATAACTTGGGCTTTACCTCTGCTTGGATAAGGCATGGCTTCAGGAGTAGGTGTCCCGTGGTGGGGTTGAATTACACTCCCCTGTTCCTTTGTAATCCTACCCCTTTGCCCTTTTTTGGGATAGAATGTTCCATGGAACCTCTCCTTGTGTGTCCCCTATATAAGAATAAAGAATTCCATTGGCTCTCTCTTTCTACAGATCCCTAAGGTTGGAGATCCGTCTTGGATTTTGAAAAGGTACTTCTGTGTGTTTGTGTGTTTTCTTCATTGTTTTCTTAAGGTGTAGGAATAGTCAGATTTGTGAATCCAGCATAGGTCGCCAGCCAGGATAGATGGCAATAGGATGAGAATGTGATCCAGCGGTTAAGCACCCCTGGGTTTAATCCCTGATACCAAAAAAAGAAAAGAAAAAAATACATTCTAGTTTACAAAACTACTAGAAATTGTAAAATAGAGGCAGGGGACTAAGGGGACAAGAGGAGGGGAGGAAGGAAAAGAAGTGGGGAATGAACTTGACCAAATTATACTATGTGCACATATGAATACACACAATGCACTCCACTTTTATATATAGCAATAATGCACAAATTGAAAGTAAACAAATACAGAGAAGGAAGATCACTAAGGTAGAAGAAGGGAATCAGGGGAAGAAGGCGGAAAGAAAAAGAAGTACTAGAGCAAACTATGTTTTATACATTTATGAATATATCAAAATGAACCTATTATGTATAACTAAAAGCACTAAAACATTTTATAAAACAAAAACTGGACAAAAATACTAATTTAAAAAAATTTACTAAAATACCCCAAAATTATAAGAAATTATTTATTTTTTAAAACTACTTTCTTATCATTACAGAGAGGTCAATTTCAACAGTAGTGCTAAGTGATGATCTGGGTTTTTTTAAGATCCCACATTTCTTTATTCATTTCCTTCAAAGCCACCCTTAATCAATACTCCAACCAAATACAGCATTTTTGTCATGAAAAAGTAGCTGGCACCAGCAATCATTTTCAAGCTACTTCTTCCTAAATGTTATAGTATTACATATTTTTTTTTTACTATTAAAATCTCATGATGCTGACAACAAAATTCTTTATAGAACATGCATACACATAAAGAGACACCTTTACTGAATAAACTGAAATTGTTTTTCAGTCAAGTTCTGGATAATTTATACTAATTTCAATTTTGCAATTACCAGATCCAGCAGTTCAGGGTCATGTACAATCCAGTCATAAATACCAGCACCAACAAATGAGCCATCATTTTCACATGAAAACAAACATTTGTCTTCAATGTAATAATGAGTGAAAATCTGAAGCTTAATGAATCAGATAATAAAAACATTTTCAAATCAGTTTAACAATTATTTCTGACATGCCATTCAAATTATTTAAAAAGGCATGGAACCAGAAAAATACATTCTCTTGAACTCAAAGAGCAATCACTCCAGGAATTCCATTGAAGAGTTTTGTCTAATACCTCACAATGCAAAAGTACAAAATGGTAATTACATGTAACTTGACTAAGGTGCATTTGAAATAAATACCAGTGCTTACAACAAAAATATATGATTTAACTTTAATACACCCTCCATTATTTGATAATATCTTAATTACTTGGCATAATCAAAAGAATAAGTGAATTTTGTAGACGATTTGCTTTTTTCAATGTTCTGAAAAACAGAGTGTTAGGAGCTGGGGTTGTGGCTCAGTAGTAGAGTGCTTGCCTCTCATGTGTGAGGCATTGGGGTCGATCCTCAGCACCACATAAAAATAAATAATAAATAAATATACTGTGTCCATCTACAGTTAAAAATATTAAAAAAGGGGTGCCATATAATAAAATACATATATATATTTTGGTAGGTCAATGGACAATTTATTCCTACACTAAATGGACCTAAATAACTGTGCTTTTTAACTATTTGGTAAATGTTTTTTATGGTTCCATTTTTTCTTTGATTTCGGCCGTCAATTCTTGCTGTCAGTGCATTGACAATACGTTGCTCTTCCATTTCTAATTTTTATTTCTTTTATGAGAAAAAAACTGACCGGTTGGTCTGGCTAAACCTTCTATTATTAGTCATGGTATTGGCTAGATAAAATTCTTAAAGATTGTCAGGGATTCCTTATCTATTCCTAGGTTTACTCTTAAAACTATGATCAATGAGATCACCTCAGTCACCTAGCTATTGAAGAACTCTATTGACACTATGTGTCCTGGTCACTTGTTCACCAGTAAGGTAGATATTTAAGGTGACTCGAATGATTGAAGTGTTAAGTGAAAGGGGAAAGTCTTAAGTCCCTAAGTAATTATCTGTAAGCAACTGTCAATTTTTTTCATTTAAAAAATTCATCCTATTATCATTCCTACCCCCATAACCTCACCCTCCCTCCAATCATCTCTGTCTAATCCAAAGTATCTATATTCCCCCTAGTCCCCGCCCCCATTGTGAATTAGTATCCACATTATCAGAGAAAATATTCTGCCTTTGGTTCTTTGGGATTGGCTTATTTTGCTTAACATGACAAAATTTCAGTCTTAAGGCTGAGTAATATTCTATCGTGTGTGTGTGTGTGTATATCACATTTTCTTTATCCATTCATCTGTTGAAGGGCACCTAGGTTGGTTCTGTAGTTTAGCTATTGTGAATTGAGCTGCTATAAACATTGATGTGGCTGCATCACTGTAGTACGCTAACTTTAAGTCCTCTGGGTATATGCTGAGGACTGGGATAACTGAGTCAAATCGTGGTTTCATTCCAAGTTTTCAGAGGAATCTCTATATTGCTTTCCATGGTGGTTGCACCAATTTGCAGTCCCATCAGCAATGTATGAGTGTGCCTTTCCCCCCACATTCTCACTAACATTTACTGAGCAACTGTCAATTTTAAGAACAATATTACACTCTTTGTAAAACAAAACATGGAGTCTAACTGTAATATGCCTGACAAGGCCATTTATTTTTAAACATTCTACCATAATCATGTTTCCATTGAATTCCTTGGTAAAGAAAGGCACATTAATTCACATGATTAATGATTAAAACATTTATACTTGGTACAGCATAATATTAGACCTGGAATTTGAAGATCCACATTTAAGTCACATGGGGCATTAACTGTTTATGTTCACTTTGGGTTAATAAAGCAGTCTTCCCTTACCTGCAACTTTCTGCAGTTTCAAATATCAAAGTCAACTGTGGTCTGAAGTATGACATGGAAAATTCCAGAACTAAGTAATAAGCTTAAAATTACGTGACATCCTGAGTAACATGATGAAATCTTGCACTGTCCATTCTCAGTTCCACTCCAGACATGCATCATCTCTTTGTCCAGCATATATTCATGCTATATACACTACCAGCTCAAGGCTCATTGGTCATTTAAAAAGAAAGCTGCTACTTTCTCAGTGAGCTGATTGACTGCTGAGGTACCACAGTTGTCTATGTTCAAATAACCCATATGTAGTCTAATGCTGTATCACAATGCCTAGGTCCTTCACCTTATTTTATTTCATCCCAAGAAGAATGAATACCATAGGATATTTTGACAAAGACTACATTCATATAATTTCTATTACAGAATATTGTTATGAGTGTCCCATTTCATTGTTATTGTTAATTCCTTAGTGTGACTAATTTATAGGTTAAACTTTATCACAAATATGTAGGTATGGGAAAATAACTGTATGTATATATATATGTGTGTGTATATATATATGTGTGTGTGTGTGTGTATATATATATGGTTCAGTAATATTTGAAACTTTAGGCATCTACTGGGAGTCTAGAAATGTATCCCCAGCAGATAAGTGAAGACTACTATAATTTAGTATCTCAGAAACATAATATTACTGGCAACTAAGCAAGGGAACTTGCCTGGATCCAATCAAATTCAGTCACCCGCCTGCATAAGAAATAAGAAAATAAGGTAAACAGAAAAAATGAATTTTATGCAATTTAATCTAACTGGGGAGAAGTAGCTAGATGTTTCTCCTCAGGTCCTACAGAAGCCCTTACAATTTACAGAAATAAAAGTCAAGTGATATACATATGTAGATTTATTAGGCTATGCTTAGCCAGAGAATATTGTTTAAGCTGTTTTTAGCACCTCTTCTGGGCATAAGGAAGTTTGGTAGAGCTCTGTTTTAATACTAAGTGAAGAGTTGTGTGAGAAATGAGAGTAAAACAAACTTGTTTTAAATTTTTTTTTTTTATTAAGAAGTTCAATTAATAGTTATCTGGCCATGGCTACTGTGAATTTAGAAGACATAAATTCCACCTAATTCCTAGGACCTCATATATTTAATTAAAAAAGACCACTTACTGAGTTTTTTGCTTATGCTTTTTCATGTCCTTATTTTTCTTATCCTACCTTCAAGCAAATTTATGTGAAGATGAGAACAAATAGGAAGATAAGAAAAAAGGAAGTAGAAGCTACAGCTTATAATATTCAAATTAAGCCCTGAGCAGAAGTATGTCTTTAAGAACAGAAACAATTAGTAGTCAATTCTGCTATCTTAGTTTGACTTTTATAAACATTATCCCTTATTTAGCACTAGCACTTCTGTAAACATTTTTACAAATGCCACATAAACAAACAAAAAGACATAATATGTACAAATTCTTTTTTAAAAGTAATATATTCATGTTAGACATTAATAAAAAGAAGTTGCATTTAACATTTCAGTCAAATCTCTTAAACTATCTCTGATTTTTAAAATTCATTGGGTTCTTCATCTCAGTGGTAAGGTAAATTGCAACAAAAACTTGGTACAGCTCTGTATGCTCTGTTAGGAGAATCCATAAAATAACTTTCATATGCCACCAATACAGCCTGAATACTTGACTAGAAACCCTCTTTATTATTTTCTTGCCTTAATTACATTTCAAAATAAGTATATATTAAAAAGTAAACCAACACAAAAGCTGTGGAATATGCACACTGGATAATAACAATAAAATCTTTTCTGTAGAGTGACAACCAGAAAATATAATTCTTAATTTATCATATGAACTTAACAAAACTTTAGAGCTATAAAAGGCCATGCACATCATGATTATAAGATTTAAACCTGGCTCTTGGATATATAAACTGCCATTCCAAAAGTTATGACAAACAGAAGTGGCAATAATCCATATCTAAAAACAAACAAAAACTGATTCAATGCTGAAAAAGTCACACCTCTTTGAATCAAGGTTGATTCGTATATAAAGTTAATGTCAGCTTCACATATTCCTTTCTAAAAAATCTTGATGAAAATAACAATTATCAATTTTAAAGATACAGTTTAGTAGTATTCAGTTTCACATTGTTATATAGTAACTAGCTGTCTCTAGTTTCAAAACTTTTTCACTGCCTCATACCCATTAAGGAATCATTCCCCATTTCCCCTTCTCTTCAATCCCTGGTGAACCCTTATCTAGGAATTTGTATATTTTGAATATTTGGATAAAAAGATCAAACAGTATGTGACTTTGCAGGTTTATTGTATTATTACGATTTTTTGATACTGGGGATTGAACTAGGGGTGCTTTGCCACTGAGCTGTATCTTTTTACTTTTTATTTTGAGGCAGGGTCTCTCTAAGTTGATGAGGCTGGCCTTGAATTAGTAATTCTCCTGCCTCAGCCTACCAAGTTGCTGGGACTCCAGATATGTGCCACCACAACTGGCTGTAAACTAAACAACCTAACTATTCTTCTTCAAAAATCCAATGGCTTTATATGCTGCAAATGCATATCAATGCATTCTAGGAAAAATACATACTTAATCATACCCAATGAATACCAATACCTAATTACCTAAAGTCAATGGAATAGGAAAAGCAGGTTAATTCTAAAGTTTCAACAAAAATATTAAAAACCTTAAAGAAAACTTAAATAACTTTTGTGTTATAACTGCTCTTTATTAAGAACAGCAAGAAATAATAAGAGTTTGCTAGTATTTTCAGCTAAATTATGACAATTTTGTATTAACAAGGGTACAAAGAAAATATAGCAAAATGTTAACTGCAGAATTGAGTTATAAAATGTGTATGTTTGAAAAATTTCAAACTACAATGGAAAAATTAGACTGGCAGCAGATTTTTCAATAGCAATCCAGATGTTAGAAGACATTAGAATCATGTCTAGGTACAAAAGTAAAAGGATTTTGAACTTTTTGTTCTATACTATCAACTATGTTGATGTCAGAATAAAGGCTTTAGGCATATAAGGTCTCAAAAGGCCTGTAAGGTTCCTAAGCAACCTTTCTTTGGGGAAAATATAAGTTTATTATCTAGCAAAATTTGTGTATAAAACAATTCAGAGGAAGGATCCACATAATCCAGGAAACACTTCATTTCACCAAAGAGGGTAGTGAAGGGACGAGAGCTCTGAGCAGAATATAAGGTTTGAAGAGAAGAATCTGTGGGAAAGAGCATCCCATGAAACAGAGAATGGAAAATCTTGAGAATATGTTGTTTTATTGAATGATAATCATGAAATGTGTTTCTTTCATTTCCAAAAGATGTACAAGTTGTCAAATTACCTGAGCAAAAATACTTAAATCTGAGCATGTTTTTTTTTTTCCCCCCCTCAAATTACCTTGCTTGTTATCAACATGGTCTAAAAACAGGTCTTTAAAATGTCTTTTGAACTGTTTCTTTCCTGTGGTTACATCACCTTAGGACAAAACCTAAAATTACATTATAGTCTGGTTGCCTGGTTCAGTGACAAAATCAAAGGCCTGGATCTAGCCACTTAATAACAATATGGAATAAAAACTGGTAAGGCTAATGATGGTGTCAAACAGCCAAGGTGTATATAAAGGAGATAAAAACCTATTGGGGGTGTTGATAGGATTACACCTTCACCCTTTCTCCCTTTTTAGGCAATCTTTGGAAGGTCTTTGAATTAGGCAAGTAAAATCTCCTATCCCTATCCGCACCTTAGTTTCCATTCTTTAATTGGGAGCAGCAGAGAGGGAATAGGTAAAAATAATACTGATGTACCTTTATAATATATGTGTCTGGTGTGAGTTTTAGTTCCTGTCCTCCATCAACTCCCTTCCTACATTAAAATAGAGAAGCCTGGGGATGTAGTTTGGTCATACAGTGCCTGTTGAGCATGCATGACACTCTGGGTTCCATCTTTGGCAAAACACATACACCCACGCACTCACGCACGCATGTGATTAAAAAAAAAGTGATTATTTTGTGTTAACCCTAAAAAGTCAGGAAGTCCTTGATATGTGGAGATTAAAGGTTTGTATTTAAACTTTCCACGTGTCTCCTAAATCTACTACATTTAGGATGAAGAGGGTCTACTGCAGGACTAACTTATTAAGCTAACAAATACACCTAGCAGACAACCCTTCCTGTACTCAGAACATCCCTGAGCTTTGCTAAGTAATATTACTATTTTTATCCAAGTATGCTCCTATTTCATGGCCTTTGTATTTTCTGTTCCTTCCACCCAGAACTTTATTCCCTTACATATTTCATGGCCCTCACTTCATTCAGGTGTTTTAAGTTGTTATCCTAACTACTTTGTCTAAAATAGGCCCTATACCCCATTCTATCATTTTCTTTTTTGTCCCATGTACAAAAATTCCTACCTATTCCTACATTTTATATATATTAAAAGTCATTCCTGACTTTTTAGGGTTAACACAAAATAATCATTTTTTTTTTAATCACGTGCGTGCGCGCGCGCGTGTTTTGCCAAAGATGGAACCCAGAGTGTCATGCATGCTCAACAGAAAATAAGATCTACAAGGGTAAGAGCTCCCTGTTATATGGCTGCTTGCCTTACCACGCAGACTCTAACTTCAATTCCAGTACCCACAACCTCAAAGGTTTAATGTAATGATGACTGTATAGTTTTAGTGGTAAGAGTTTTAGAACTTTATATGTTATCTGGCATTATGGTTTAGACCTGAGATGTCCCCCAAAAGTTGGAGAGAAGGCAAAAAAGTTTACTGATGATTTGGTTATGAGTCTTAACCTAATCAGTGCACTAATTCACTGATATGGACTAATTGGGTGGTAACTGTTATGGTCTTAACCTAATCAGTGCATTAATTCACTGATATGGACTAACTGGGTGGTAACTGTTAGTAGGTAGGGTATGGTTGGAGGAAGTAGGTCACTGGTGGCATGCCTTTGGGGTTTATATTTTGTCCCTGCTGAGTGGCGCTCTCTCTGCTTCCTGATTGCCATGTCTGAGTTGCTTTTCTCCTTCATGCTCTTCTACGATGATGTTCTACCTCATTTTGAGCCTAGAGCTATTGAAGTCAACCATCTATGAACAGAGATCTCTGAAATTATAAATCCCAAATAAACTTTCTTTCCTTTATGTTGTTCTTGTTATGTCATTTGATCACAATGACAAAAAAAGCTGACTAAGACATCTGGTTCAGCATTTATGGAATCATGAGGATTTGAAATAATTAATATTTAATTTCATTAATTTTAACAGAGAAAACATACACACCAACTTTTATTTAAAGCAGAATTTTTTGTAGTTTTCTTCAATGATTGCAGGATTGGGGCAAAGTGATAAATGGTTTTAAAGGAGGCATTAATTTTACTCCCTCCTTTCTGAGAAATTTTTATAGCTTTTTTGGGAGTCCTTCTTGTTCACTACCTTATTTTAACCGAAACAGAAAACAAAATGAATAATAATAATAAAAAAAAGAGCTCAGCTCTTTTTTTAAAAAAATATTTATTTATTCTTTTTAGTTGTAGTTGGACACAATACCTTTACTTTATTCATTTTTATGTGGTGCTGAGGATCGAACCCAGGGTTTCACACATGCTAGGCAAGCACTCTACCACTGAATCATTATATATTTAATGAATCATTATATATTTAAAAAATTTCTGTAACTTAATACTATTAAAATAGCAATACTATTCAAATTGACCTACGTATTTGATATAATCCCTATCAAAATCCAAGCTGGATCCTTTGCAGAAACTGTTAAAGTGATTTAATTTTTTTTTTTTTTTTTTTGTAGTTGTAGATGTACAGAATGCCTTTATTTTATTTGTTTATTTTTACGTGGTGCTGAGGATTGAACCCAGGGCCTCATGCATGCTGAGCTACAGTCCCAGCCCTGGTAAAGTGATTCTAAACTACATATGGAAATAAAAGGGACTCAGAATAGCCAAAATAAACTTGAAATAGAAGAACAGAGTTGGAAGATTCACACCCCAATTTCAAAATTTACTACAAAAGTTAATTAAAAGTTACAAAATCAAATAGTATAGTCCTGGCATGAAGACAAACACACAATGGAATAGAATGGAGGGTCTAGATCAACTGATTTGAAAATCACAGTACCTCGATAATTCGATGGGGGAAAAGCAGTCTTCTCAACAAGTGGTGCTGAGATAAAACTGGACAGTCACTTATAAAAAAATATGGATCCTATTCACACCATACACAAAAATTAAATTGTAACAGGTCATCTGTTTTAGTTATTATAGAAAGCATTATGCTCTCCAAGTTGGTGGACTCTTATTTTCATCTCCTCATATCCTTCCCTCATTGCTTTAAAACATCTAGTACTTTTGTATTAGAAAAGACATATAATGAAAGCATAACTTAATGAGCATAAAGATTTCCCTTTCCCACCCAAATTAGTTCATCTGCTCATTTGTTTACTTGACATATTTGTACAAGGGGATAAAGTCTATAATATCATCTTACGGAAAATTAATAAGACTAAAAATAATTGAATAATGCATAACCTCTTGACAAAAATCATATTATAGCAACCAACCAATAGATTCTAGTTTATTTGCAAAGGGACTAGAACTCTAACTAAAGGATGAGAAAAGAACTCACATTTAGGGAAAACAAGGCAAAGAATGTGAAAACAGACTGTACCTTGGATATGTTTAATGTTGAGTTTTCTATTGTGCTCAGATACATGTGAACATGGCTTAATTTTTATTAATTTTTTCATTTTGACTACTTTGTGTCATTTAAATGAAGTGTACAAAATTTACAAATGGCATTTTGCAGAGGGCATTTGTTTAAAAATAGATATTACCCCCAATATTATAAAACAGGATGTATGTGTAACAGAAATTTTTGTACTTAACTTTCTAATTTTTAATAATTATATATTCATGGGAAGTTGCAAAGCTCTGTTTCCCTTATCCAGTTTCCAATGATAAGAATATTTCAATATCAAAATAGAAACTAACATTGATACAATAAATCCAATGATTTCACTCATTTCTGTTTTTTTCTTTCCTTCCATCCTTCTACAGTACTGAGGATTGAACACTGGGGCACTCTACCACTAAGCTATATCTCCAGTCCTTTTCTTTTTCTTTCAATATTTATTTTTTGGTTTTCGGTGGACACAACATCTTTATTTTATTTTTATGTGGTGCTGAGGATCAAACCCAGCGCCCCGTGCATGCCAGGCGAGCGTGCTACTGCTTGAGCCACATCCCCAGCCCTCCAGTCCTTTTCTTAATTCTTTAAAATTTTGAGATAGGGTCTTGCTAAACTGTGAAGGCTGGCCTTGCATTTGTAATATTTCAAGTAGCTAGGATTACAGGTGTGTGTTATTGTAGCTGACTATGTGGCTTTACCTACGCTTTTTATAACATGTATAAATTTATGTAGCCACCATCACCATCGCCATCACAAACAATATTTACAACCCTTTCATTAAGAAGATCCATGTTATCCCTTTACAATCACACCCATTCTGCTCCCCTCAAACCATCCACATAGACTGGTACCCACCCTTTGTTCTCCATCACTATAATTTTGTCATTTAGAAAATGCTATGTAAATGGAACCACATGATATGTAGCCTTTTAAGATTTTTGTTCTGTCAGCATAATTCCCTTGAGACTTAGCTAAGCCTGGGTGTGTACTGATAGTTTGTTCCTTTTTACTGCTGTACAATATTCCATGATATATGAATATTATAAAGTTCAACTGTTTACCCAGTGAAGGACATTTCGGTTGTTTCCAGTAAAACAAAATAGAATAAAAACCCAAGATACCTTATAAAATTTCTTAGTTGTTGATGGACCTTTATTTTTATTTATTTATATTTGGTGCTAAGAATTGAATCAAGTGCCTCACACATGGTAGGCAAGCACTCTACCTCTGAGCTACAACCCCAGTCCTGATGTTTTTTTTTTTTTTTTTGGTAGTGCTGGGGATTGAATCCATGGCCTTGAATGTGCAAGGCAAGCACTCTATCAACAGAGCTAAATACCCAGCCCCTGATACTTATTTTTTTAATACCATTTATTTATTTATCCATCCATCCATCCATTTATTTATTTATTTTTATGGTGCTGGGGATTGAACCCAGGGCCTCACAAGCACCAGGCAAGCACTCTACCATTGAGCTACAGCCTCACCCCCAATACTTATTTTTAAATATAGCAATTCTGTAAGCTTTCCAAAAAGGTTTTGTATGAGGGTCTAGTGCTCACTTGAGCTATTACTTTGAATACAGGTAGAAAGATTTTTAATTTAACAATATTAAAACCTTAAAAAAAATTCTAGCACTTCCCTGTCCAATGAGGGCCAAGGCAGAAAGATAAATCTTCAATTGTTAAAGCTTCTACCTCTGACTATAAGGTGATATTTTACTTCAGTTATGAAACCTCTTTCATGTAGAAGATGGGTTGGTAAGTTAATTGTACAACTAGCCCACAAAAGTAATTTCTATCTGTCATTCACCTAAAGTTGGCAGAAGTCCAATCACAGTACTTTAAACCCTTAAATTAGACAATACCAAATTACTGCCTTTCCATAAGAAGGAATAAAAACAAATGTAATTTCTCTACTTAATTTCTTTTGGAAGTAAGTAGATACAGGAAACTGTAGATGAAAACATGAGTTAAGTAGGCCGTAAGAGGTATCATTTAAATATGTCAAGTGATCTAGTATTTATAAAAAGGTTCAAAAAGATCTTACAACTTGCCTAGAGATGTGAGCTTACAAGTAGAAATTTTGAAAGAGCAATAAATTTACAATTCCCAATGTAAATAAACAAGAAAGATCACAAAGCGTAGGCTTTCAAAACTCACAGGAAAAAAATTAAAGTTAATGGGTAAGAAGAGGCAAAATACTAAAGGATAAAATCTGGAACTAAGAAAACAAATTGCTGGAAAATTAAGGTAGAGAACCAGTTTTGAGCCATGACTTAGTAAGTCATCTGTTATTCAATCCTCAACTAATGACTTAGATAAATTAAATTTTGGAAATGATACATATTCCTATGCAGGCTAAACATTTATCAGGTACATTACTTGGGAAGCAAAGTTAACAATAAAAATTTTATTTTCATATTCCTATATTATTGGTAAAGATAATGGGAAGTCCCAGGGATTAAGTGGCAGATGATTTAATATTTAAAAAAATTTACTATTGTACTGGGAAAGACAGATTACACGTCCCTTTTTTGATAACTGATACCTTGGTTTAGGTATGTAAAGTTGAAAGAAATGCATTATTATCCCTATGTGCAAGTGTGACTCCAAAGAAAAAGTATTGATTCTGTGATTTGGTTTTCAAACCACTGTAAGAGAGGTTTGAAAACTTCACGGTCATTTGTAACTGTACCTCTTTGACATGTGACTGCCTGACATATTTGCAATAGATTATAGAGAATGAGAAAATAGAATTTTTTTCTTCCAATAGCAACAACTTATTACAAACCCATCAAGTTTTACGAGTTGATTTTTGTAGCATTTTTAAGAATGGAAAAAATAAAACTTCCTCACTCTTATTGCTTTTCTCTGAGTATTAAAACTTAAACATTAAGTCAAATGGCTATATTGGGTATTCTCAAGTACCAGTTCAAGAAAAATCTTTTTTATTATTTCTCAAACATAGCAATGCATGCCTCCTAAAGAATGAGCAAAAAGAAACTTATCTCAATTTTACAAAATTTTCTACTGCTGCCACCATGAAGGGCTTTCTTGAGGGAGCATCCAACTGTAGCAGTTTCAGTAACTTGAGAGGTGCACCATAACATTATTCACCTCAGTTCATTATTCAGTGAAAGGTATAGTTGCCTTGACCCTGGGGCTGGGCATTACTGTCAGATACATTTCATAATCAAACTGTTTTTATGTTAACCTTAAATTGATTTAACTGTACAAACTCCAAGGGCACTTTTATGTTTTAAGACACAGTATATTTTCAAAAGTACCTAGGAACAGAAAGGAACAGTGTGTCTGGCAAGTTGTTTCATAGAAAAGAAACATTCAATATTGATAAAAAATAAAATTAAAAGAGCACAAAACCTATAGTGTGGTATGGTTACATGAATTCAAATGATCTGCTTAATCTAACTCCATTAAAAGCTCAACTGCTGGGTGTGGTGGCGCATGTCTGCAATCCCAGTGGCTTGGAGGCTGAGGCAGGAGGACTGGGAATTCAAAGCCAGCCTCAGCAAAATGGAAGCGCTAAGCAACTCAGTGAGACCCTGTTTCTAAATAATACACAAAAAATAGGACTGGGAATGTGGCTCAGTTGCTGAGTGCCCTGGAGTTCAATCCCTGGTTACCCTACCACCCAAAAAGTTCAACTGTCATTTGCCTGTGGCCTGGTAGCACAATAAATAGGGACAGCAACTACATAAACTGGATCTTGAAAAATACATCAGCTAAATAAAATTTTGAATAATATTACAATAGTTTATCACAACCATGTGAAACCATTTAATTCCTGATAATTCACTTGAAACATATTCCTAAGTACTTGTTTTTTAATTCAAAGACAAAAAAATTTCCATATCCAATGGTCAATTTCCAGTGTACCTTTTGCTTTAGAAATGACTAACTGCAAGTTTAATAAATCACTATATAAATTAATACTCCCACAGCACTTCTCAAAAACAGAACAACTTCTGAGGCTGCAATAATACCCTGTACATATGAACAACAGTGCATTCTCTAAATATGCATGAAAATGACTATAGTTAACATTTAATTGCACTGTTTCTTACACAAGGCTAGTGGCTTTACATACCTAATCTTTAATCTTCACAACTCCATAAACTGAACATTATCATCCCATTTTACAAATGAAGAAACTTCATTGAGGCTCAGAGGGATCATACAGGTACTAAAAGAATGTAGAGGCCTGCTGTATTTTCAGAAATCAGCCTTTTCTGCATGTAAGGCACAAGATATAAAAGCATCAACTGCCCAATTTATCAAAAAGTCATCAAGGTTTGAGAAATATCATGTCCAGTTATGTATGCTGTGGGTACTTACTAGGGAACTAAAGGGAATTCCTTTCCAAAGCTATGTATTACATTTTTATGTTAACACATACCCAAATTTCTTCCTGGTCTTGGATATACAGATTTATTTAGATTCTGTATCTGGATGTAATAGTTCAGGGGTAGGGAAGATCACTAAACTAGTCTTTTCAGACCCAGAGGAAATGATCTAACAGTTAAACCTTCTATATTTTTTTCAAACCCAAATTTACTAAGACTCAGAATATGTAAAAACAAATCCCACTATGTATATTTACAATGAATACAAGAAAAAAAATAAAATGCGGTGGAAAAAAGCAAAATAACAACAAAAGAAATGGGCCTGGAAGTTTATCTGTGATTATGGGCATGTTACTACAGACTACAGAATCCATTATTTAAATTCATTCTCCCAGGTAAAACAAACAAACAAAAACCAGAGTGTATATTTAAAAATGAGCATTCAATCAAAATCTGATGAATTATGATAGAATACTCGAAGATACCCAAATATGCCAAATCTTGAAAATTGATGTGTGCCCAATTATTTTGGTCAAACTGGCAGCCTACTAAATATTTCATGGGTGTTATTGATTCAAATATTTTAAGTAGGTGGACTTTTTCAGTTTTACTTTAAACAGCTTTTTATTAATATTCTTGTAACCAATGACATTTAAGCTAAAAGCAAAGAGTTTTTTTCAAAGTTATAACTAGGCAAACTACAATCCTAGATATACATAAAAATTTTCTCGGGAAATTTTACAAGAAAAATCATTTGCTATTTACTAAGCTTATTTGGGGAAGCACCTCATCACCTTTTACTTAGTTGACTTGTTATCCCAGGACAATTACCCTTCCAGGGGCATGATATTCTCAACAATTTAAGTTGCTTTATAAAAGCAAGCTCAAATAGTGGCACTCCTCTGCACCTAACAATCACACAAAAAGAAACAGAAACAACAGCAAAAAGACTTCAAACACGTTGGGATTTGGGGCACAGTCTAAGGCTCAAGCATAATAGTGTGTGTCAATCTGATCCCCGGGGTCCGTGGCACTGACAGCCGTTCAACTTTAAAAAAAAAAAAAAAAAAAAAAATATTCCCAGTGTGCATTTTCCTTGTACCACAGGCAAGATACACCATTAGTTAACCAACTGGTGGTCGAAATAACTTATTTCCTTTTTTAAAAATTCTCGAGTGCAAGGCCAGGGTTCGCAACTGTGGGACACAGGCGCCAGACACAGGAGAGCAGAACCACGCACGGAACCCGCTCCTGGAAGGCCTGCTGTGTTGGTTCCTCAGTCCCTGGGGCTGCAAGAGCAGCTGCAGCAGCAGCCATGGCAGGGACTCGGGAACCTTTCCCCTGCCTCCTCCTCTAGGCCTCGAGGGGTTTGCTTTTTACAAGGCCCCCAGGTGGGGGTGGTGGGCACAAGATAGTGGTTGCAACTGCAGCCGCGGCAGCGGGCCAGGCAAACCCGGCTCCTTCGGAACCCGACCTGCCAGCGGGCTGGCAACAGCAGGACGCAGCCGAGTCCGAGCTGGAGCGCCTAAGGCTCGGCGAGGAAGGCCACCTTCTCACCCACCACATCTCTCCCCAGCTCGCCTCCAGCTCCGTTAGCGCTACCGGTTGGCGGGCGGGGGAGGGGAGCGAGGCGCGTTATTCCCGGGGAGGGGAAAGGGGGAGGGGAGGACATCTCTTACCCGCGTTACTGAGGAGGAGGAGGCGGTTGGAGCGCGGCGCAGCGGGGCGACGGCGGGGCTGGGTGGGTGTAAGTAAGAGTCTTACGAAAGGGAATTAACCCCATCACCAGCCCGGACACCGGCTCCAGCGGCAGCCGCGGCGGCAGAATCCCGCCCCTTCCCACCACGCACTAGCCCCGCCTCCCCGTTCTCTTTGAGGGACAGCACTCTCCATCATAGGCTGTGCATTCATGGAGTGACATGAAGATCACCCAATCATTCTTGTAAAAACTGCCTTCTCTCCACCCCTTTATCTCCTCCTGGGCCTCGGGAGAGCCATGCCAAGTCTTCCTCCACCCTCAAAGGAAAAAGAACCAATCCGCGGTTAGTAACCGCCCTTGAAGGACGCAAAAGTTAACCAATAATAAAACTAGGAGGACAGCCATTTTGCCCACGAGTTGGGACCCTGAGGGGGGAGTTCCGGGAGTTTTACCAACTGGAAATATTAAAAATAAAACAATTATATTTTTTTCAGGGAGAATTTATAGTGATTTATAGGTACAAATGAAAAATTTCATCCTTCTAGTGTGGAAAAGTGAGGCATGCTGCTTAGGAGTTTGCTCCTCCCCTTAGCGGTAACGGGTTCTAAGCAGAACACCTGGTTTCTGCAGCCTCAGTGGTGGAGGGCGGGGTGACTGCTTGGCCTGAGTGGACTATAGTTCCCAAGGCGCTTTGCTCCCACCAAGGCCCTGTCCTCTCTTTGCTTCCCGCGGGGCTTGACGGGAATTGTAGTTCCTGGGAGGTACCTGTGTTCTTGGCTAATAGGAGGGACCAAGTTTTGAAGGATTTGGAAGTATTTTTCACCACTTTAAGTAAGGAGAGAACGCATGCAAGAATGGTCAGGAGAGTTTTCTCAGAACACTAGAGATTTTAGATTGTTGGTATTTGAACACGCCTACTTTCAGGTCTTCCCTTTAAACGTCACTTCCGCTTAGGGGCAGACACAGCCTAAACCAGTGGCGGGAGTTGGAGGTTCTGCTGCGAATATACCAGGTGTGTTCCTCTATGAGTGGCATGTCGGGCAAGTTGCTGTGATAGATGGGAGGTTGAACGGAGTTAACTGCATTTTAATAATGAGTAGGTGAAATTAGATGGGGGTAATTCCCAAGCCTCTACTGCAGTTTATCACCTAGAGTCTTCAATTGCGGAATTCCAGTTTTCTGGTTTCTCTGTCCGCTCACTATTAGATTGCACCTACATATTTGTATAGCATGCCCCTTTTCGCCTTTACCACTATGCGTGAAACACGGCTTCACTTTGTCACCTTCAACGGAGTAGGAAGTTATGAGGCAACTCCTACTTATGTTACCGCTGAATACCAGTGAGGAGCTCTTGCTTCCTCAAATGCTGAAGTACAACACCTGAGAAGCATGCCAAGGCAAATGTAGCGTGGAAAGTTAAAGGATAGCAGAAAAGACTTCCTCCCAGAGGAAGAAGGGGACCGGACAGGCAGAATCTGTGGAAGGGGGAGGTCTTCCCTTTTTTATATCTTAGATCTTCTTTTAGTTCTCCCACATTTCTGTCTTTTGTTTCCCTCTATCCTGCAGTGATAGAATGCAGATGGGAAGGCCAAAAGGTGGGAGCTAGGTGGTCTAAGGGGGCAGGGAGGAATAATCTGGGCAGGAAGGGCCTAGGGTGTTTGATTAGCACCTCTCCATTTGCTGGGAAATACTTCATTAACAGTTCTTTAGGGTGGGTCCAGGCCTTGGGGACATTAATATTTCAATTTCCCCCTGGTATTGTTCTGGTTTCCTGGACTGCATTCTCAATGATGATCTCCATTTTGTTTATCTTACTAGGTATTCGACCCAATTTACCTAACTACACTAACTACTAACTACTTATCTTTAAATCTGGCTTCACCTTTACAAACACACTTATAAAGGGAACTTTGAAGATGGAAAGTCAGATGGACTCCAGATGGATGATCATGAAGGTCCTATTACTCTTTTTTCTTTTAGTAACACATCCATGAGACAAGAGTGAGAGGGTGCCAACTTTAATACTCTAGTGAATAAACGCATCATTAAAAATACTTAGGAGCTCACGGCCTATAATAAGCCTACCAAATGAGGCCTTGGTTTATGCCCCTTCAGCATGCCAGGTTGACTGTGCTAACCGTCCATTTGGGGGTCTAGAGACTGTAGCAAAAATTGGGAAAGGCCTTCCCAACCCAAGCCTGATGCCACTGTCTTAAACTTTTCTCCCTTCTTTTTTACTGAGACCTTCGTTTATAAATATTTACTGAGAATTTACACTTCTAGGTACTATACCACACTTTGGGTGTAGAGCTGATACCGGAAAGATAAATTCCTTGTCCAAAAATAGAGAAAGACTGAACAAAATTAATGGTTATGTCACATGCTTTTTCTTTCTCCCTTAATTCTGTCAAGCCTTCCTTGATCTTCTGTTTCCAATCGACCTTTACATTAAAATAAGCATATTCTTTTTCATTATTTTTCCCGAAGCACCAATAAGCGTAAGTTCAGTACTAATAAGTGTTTTGTTTGTTTTGTCTTCTGGTACCAGGGATTGAACCCAGGCATGCTTAACCACTGAGCCACCTTCCCAACCCTGTTTTATATTTTATTTTGGGACAGGGTCTGGCCAGATTGCTGAGGCTGGCTGTGAACTTGCAATCCTCCTGCTTAGGCCTTGGGAACTGCTGGGATTACAGGTCAGCGCCACTGCACCAGGCTCTGAGGAGTAGTTTTTATATATCAAATAGATGATAAATTACTTAGGTAATCCTAGATAGAGGAATATGACCAATGTTTTAGCTATATAGTTTTTACATCTACCAAAGTTTTACTTTTTAATGAAATTAGGATATTTTTTGATGGTGGTGGGGGGTGTGGGGAGTCCTGGGAATTGAACCCTGGGCTTCCCACATGCTAAGCATGAGCTCTACCACTGAACTACATTCCTAGCTCCCAGTTAAAATTTCTAATGATAATTTAGTAATAGAGTCTTGTATTGAAGCTTAGTTTTGTTTTTCATAAGTCTTTAAAATGTGAATCAAGTCAATAAACAGGAATGATGGCCATCATTTTACTGAGTGTTTCTTTTGAGCCAGAAATAGGGTTATATGTATTTAGTATCCTTGTGTCCTTGCCACAATCTATAAGTGTTTTTTTTTTTAATATATATATTTTTGGGTGCAGGAGATTGAACCCAGGACCTCATTTATTCTAAACATGTGCTCTACAGCTTACCTATATACCAATGCCCTGTTTTGTTTTATGGTTGAAGAAATTAGGGCTTAGTGAAGGTAAATAAGACTTTAAAGCCTGAGATCCCTTATCAAAATATTTGTAGCAGAGATTCATATCCAGGTCTGTCTGATTTTTGAACTCTTAATAACTGCTCATCCAACGTCTCAAATATTTTACTACTTTCCCAATATGTGCTAAACAGAAAGAAAGATATAAAATTATATCAAAAGATTCTAGAACCATTGGTGGCAATGGTTTCTTCTTTTAAGCCATCTTTTGCCATGTACGTAATACTTAAAGTATTTAAAAACATAGGAGAGTATACAAAAGAAAGGTGATCTGCAATACTATTATTCAGAGATATCACTATTTACAGATACTGTGCTCTTTACTTATCTGAGTGAATCTTACTGCTTTACTTTTTTTGTGAGAGGTGTTACTGGGGATTGAACTAAGGGCACTCAACCACTGAGCCATATGCCTAGTCTTATTTCCTATTTTAGAGAAAGGGCCTCACTTTTGCTGAGGCTGGCTTTGAACTTGTGATCTTTTTGCCTCAGCCTCTGAGCTCCTGGGGTTGCTGGCATGGGCCATCGCGACTGGCTCCAATATCTTTTTTTTTTTTTTTTCTTTTATTGGTACTAGAGATTTAACTCAGGAGCATTCAACCCCTGAACCACATCCCTGTTGCAACACACAGCTAAACCAGTCAGGGTCACTCTAAGTGAATTTGGGGAATAAATAAAGACACAGACACAGAAAGTACCTTTTCTTTGGGTTTAGTGATCACTCCTCAGCTGAAGCTCCCACAAGCGGGGCAAGTCAGGCAAGGAAGAGAAAGAGCACACTTCAAACCCGAGTTTTATTGGGGAAGGCTGTTTCATGGAATATTCTATCTCCAAAAGGGCAAAGGGGTAGTATTACAAAGGAATATGTGAGTGTAACTCAACCCTAGTGGTATGATGCCTACACCTGGAGGCATGCCTTGTTATTCAAGTTTCTGCAACCTGGCATTGCCTTGCCAGAAGGCAATAATTGGTCAGAACCCAGTGCATCAGGACTTAAAAGAGTCTGCATTCAGGACAGCTCCCGATACATCCTCAACCCTATTTTTATTTAGAGACAGAGTCTCGCTGAATTGCTTAACACCTTGCCATTGCTGAAGCTGCCTTTGAACTCATGATCCTCCTGCCTTGGCCTCCAGAGCTACTGGGAATATCATTTTTGATAGCTACTTATATTTCACTGTGCAGCTGTAACCAAGCCATTCCCTGCTGATGGATATTTGTGTTCAATGATTTTTTTCATTGTGGTGAAAACATAAAACTTACCATCTTAACTATTCACAAGTACAGATAGTATGGTTGTGTTAACTGTATACACCTTGTATGTTATAGTAGTGTATTTTTTTCTTTTTCACTACTGGGGATTGAACTCAGGGGCACTTTACCACTGAGGTACTGAGTCCTTTTTATTTTTATTTTTTTTGAGATAAGGTCTTGCCAAATTGCTTAGCCCTTACTAAATGCCTCACGCTGGTTTCAAATTTGTAATCCTCCTGCTTCAGTGTTCTCAGTTGCTTGGATTACAGGCATGCACCACTACACCCTTTCAGTGGTAAGGAATTGTATGTAACAGATCTCTGGATTTTTTCATCTTTCAAAACTGAAATTCTGTACCCACTAAACAACTTCCCGTTTATTCTCCTTTTTTTTTCCTGGTAACCATCCTTCTGCTGTTGAGTTTGACTTATCTTATGAAAGTGGAATCATGCAGTGTTTGATTTTTTGTGACTAGTTTTTTTTTTTTTTTTTTACTTAGCATAATATACTCAAGGTTTATTCATGGTCTGGCTTATGATAGGATTTACTTTTAGAGATGAATTCATTGTATGTATATGCCACATTTTCTTTATACATTCATCTGGTGAGTACATTTGGGTTGCTTCTACCTTTTGGCTTTTGTGAATCATGCTACAGTGAGAAGGGTAGTGCAAATATATTTTCTAGATTCTGTTTTCAATTATTTTGGAGATCTTACTTTGTTTGTAGTGCTGAGGATCGAACCTGGGCCGCATGCATGCAAGGCAAGCGCGCTACCACTTGAGCCACATCCCCAGCTTGTTTTCAGTTATTTTGGATGTAAACTGAGAAGTGGGATCTTTGAATTAGACTTTATAAGCAAGACTCATAAGCATTTCTTTTTTGTATACCTGTCTGATTATCTCTTGAATCTTATTGTTCAGAAGTAGAATTATTTAGCCATGAGTACCCTGTAATTCCAAAATTGTTCTTGAGAATGGATGTGCCATTTCATTATGACTATGTTTGAGAAAACCTATTTTTTATCTTTTACTCTCTTTAGTCTGATTGTAAAAAGTGAAAGGGAAAGGAGGAAAACTACCCCATTTACAATAGCCTCAAAACAAAAACTTGGGAATCAACCTAACAAAAGAGGTGAAAGACCTCTACAATGAAAGCTACAAAACGCTAAATTAAAGAGATTAAAGAAGACCTTAGAAGGTGGAATGATTTCCCTTGTTCTTAGATAGGCAGATCCAAAAGCATTATGCAGACTTCATGCAATTCCAATCAAAATCCCAATGACATTCCTCATAGAAATAAAAAAAGCAGCCATGAAATTCATCTGGAAAAATAAGAGACCCAGAATAGTAACAAACATGTCATGGTGTTTGTTACTAAACAAACCAAAACAGACTGGTAGACCAGTGGTTCAGAATAGAGAACACAAAGATTAACCCACATAATTACAGTTATCTTATATTAGACAAAGGCGCCAAAAACATACATTGGAGGAAAGATAGTCTCTTTAACAAATGGTGCTGGGAAAACTGGAAATCCATATGCAACAAAATGAAATTAAACTCCTATCTCTTCACCATGCACAAAACACAACACAAAGTGGATCAAGGACCTAGGAATTAAACCAGAGGCCCTGCATCTAATAGAAGAAAAAGTAGGACCAAATCTCCATCATATAGGATTAGGCCCCTGCTTCCTTAACAAACTCCTATAGCGCAAGAATTAAAACCAAGAATTAATAAATAAGATGGATTCAAACTAAAAAGCTTCTCAGCAAAAGAAACAATCAATGAGGTAAATAGAGAGCCTACAGCTTGGGAGCAAGTTTTTACCACTTGCACATCAGAGCACTAATCTCTAGGGTATATAAAGAACTTAAAAAGTTAAATACCAAAAAAATCAAAACAAACAAACAAAATAACCCAATCGATAAATGGACCAAGGAACTGAACAGACGCTTCTCAGAAGATGATATACAATCAATCAACAAATATATGAAAAAAGTGTTCAACATATCTAGCAATTAGAGAAATGCAAATCAAAAGTCATCTCACTCCAGTCTGAATGGCAGCTATTAAGAATACAAACAACAATAAGTGTTGGTGAGGATGTGGGGAAAAAGGCACACTCATACATTGCTGGTGGGACTGCAAATTGGTGCAGCCAATGTGGAAAGCAGTATGGAGAATCCTTGGAAAAGGGAATGGAACCACTTTTTGACCCAGTTATCCCACTCCTTGGGCTATACCGAAAGAACTTAAAAACAGCATACAACAGGGACACAAACATATCTATATATATTGCAGCACAATTCACAATAGCTAAACTGTAGAACCAACCTAGATGCCCTTCAGTAGATGAATGGACAAAGAAAATGTGGTCTACATACACAATGGAATATTATTCAGCAATAAAAGAGGATAAAATTATGGCATTTGCAGGTAAATGGAAGGAATTGGAGAATATAATGCTAAGTTAGCTAATCCCAAAAAACCAAATGCCAAATGTTTTCTCTGATATAAGGAGGCTGATTAATAGTGGGGTTGAGACGGGGAGCATGGGCAGATTAGATGAACTCTAGATAGGGCAAAGGGGACAGAGTTGAATGGAGGGGGAAAGGGGGTAAAAGAAATGGTGGAATGAGATGGACATCATTACCCTAAGTACACGTATGAAGACATGAATGGTGTGAATATACTATGTATACAACCAGAGATATGAAAAATTGTGATTTATATGTGTAAAATGAATTGAAATGCATTCTGATGTCATATATAACAAATTAGAATAAAAAATTAAAAAAAACCCATTCTCTAATTTCTGTAACTTTATGTTTTAAAATCTAATAGGTAAAATGTGCTCCCTTTTTTCTTTTTAGACATTTTCTTGTCAGTCTCAAATTTTCTCATATTCTATTAGATTTTGGAATCATTTTGTCAAGTTAAAAATAAATCTCTGCACTTTTATATTTTAACAAAATTCAAGTTTGACATTTAAGTGGATTTTGAATATTACCTCTTAAAGGAAGACAAGTATTCTATATTAACAATAGAGAAATATTCATAGATAACATAGAAATCAAATGTGTCATTCTGTACTTTTTGAAAATGTTTTAGTTACAGAGTTGGATCTAAATGGTTACCGTTTAAGAGCACATTTCATTTTAAAAATTACCTGACTACTTTTTTATATGCCTTTTATGAGTGACTTCCAGTTGAACCTGGAGACTTCTGAATGTTTATCTGTGACTTATAATTGTTTATCCCTCTGTAATTTATAGCCTTCTCCAAGTGTTTCAAATTCAACATGCCCCAAATTTTAGCCCACATATTCATATTTACTCCTAAATCTGTTTCTCTTCTGTACATCTCTATCTTATTTGTTTATTTGGTCCAGAAATTTTTATTGAGCATCCACCAAGAGAGTTACTGAATAATCAAGAAAATGGGTCATTCAGCCTGAGTTTGATTCCTAGTTGTGGCCTTTTACCTGTTTGTCTTGGGGCAGATTTGTTGATCATCTGTGTCTCAATTTCCTTATTTCTAAAATTGAGATAATTGAGATTATGTGACTACCTTCCTCAGAGGTTTTTATGAAGATTAAATGACAGTATATGTACAATGATTTAAAAAGTGTCTGGCATGTTGTATGTGTTGTTTTTTTGTTTTGTTTTTGGTGTACTGGGGATTGAACCCAGCCAAGGCCTTGCAAATGCTGAGAAAGCACTCTGCAGGTAGATGTGGTCACACATGCCATTAATCCCAGCAACTCTGGAGCCTGAGGCCAGGAGGATTGCAAGTTTGAAGCCAGCCTCAGCAAGTTAGTGAGAACCTCAGGAGACCCTGACTCAAAATAAAATGTAAAAAAAGCTGGAGATGTAGCTCAGTGGTTAAGCACCCCTTGGTTCAAACCCTGGCACTAGAAGAGTTAAAAAAAAAAAAAGAAGAAGAAGAAAAGAAAGAAAGCAGTCTGCCACTGAGCTGCATCCTCAGCCTGTGTGTTGCTTTTTATTAGTATTGATTCTGTTGATGAGGGTGATGCTAGATGTGAGTCTGCTGAAGTAAAACAACAAACAAGATAGTCTTTTGTGCCTACCTTTATGAAGACATTTTAATAGGATTTTATGGAGAGATAAATTTTTAAGGAAACAACAATAATTGCCAATAACTAAGAAACTAATTGATATTAAGGACAATGTGGGGTAGTCTAGTTGAGAGCCATTGTAGTATTTTAGTTGAATGGCAGGGATGTTTTGGGATAGATGATGGCAATGAGATTGGGGTGAAATAGGTAGATTTCAATATATTTGGAGAATAATGAATAACAAGTGGATTCAATTCAGCAGTCTAAGGAAAGGCAGGGATCAAGAATGAAATCCTGGGCTGGGTTTGTAGATCAGTGGTAGAGTGCTTGTCTAGCACAGGTGAGGAACTGGGTTTGATCCTTAGCACCACATAAAAACAAATAAAAGGTAAAGTTTAAATTGTTAAAAAACAAGAAGGAAATCCCGATGGCCACTTTGAGTGACTTACGTAATTATATTACTTAATGAGAAACTGGGTAGGGAGTTTGGTAGAGAAATCGGGACTTTGGTTTTGGACATTTAAACTAGAAAGCTCTGTGAGACATCCAAAATGTCAGGTAGGTAATTAATTAAATGTAGGACTCTGAAGCTGAGAGATTATAGATTGTATTACTGTACTATTTATGGTAGTCTTCTAAAAGGTTAGCCCTGTGCCTACATCCATTCTTTTAATCTTGACACAATAATCTTTAGAAAATAGCAACCTAATTAAACTGTAGGAAAGGCTCCCAGTTCCTTACAGAATAAAAGGTCAACCTCTTTTAACATAAGAGGACCTGCTTGACCTGGCCTATTTTTTTTTTTTTTTTTTTTTTTTTACTTTTTTACCACTTTTTTGGGGGGGAAAGCACTGGGGATTAAACCCAGTGGTGTTGTACCACTGAGCTACATCCCGGCTCTTTACATTTTTTACTCCAAGACAAAGTCTTTTTGCATTTCTGAGTCATGAACTTGCAGTATTGTGATTATACATGTACAGCTCTCCCTTCCTTTCTTGATCATACCCAAACGTGAGGCTACAATGGCACAAATTTATCTTCACATCCTCAGTACCTCCTGCAGTGTCTGACACATAATAGGCACTCTGTAAGTATTTGTTGAGTGATTTAGAGAGGCAGTGTTATATAGCTACAAAAATCGAGGCTTTAAAATTAATCCAATCTGTGTTCCAGGCTTAATATTACCAGTACCTAACTGTTAAGCCTTGTGTAAATTTTTTAATATCTCTGAACTTCAATTTTCTTGTCTACTGTGATACAAACAATACTTTTTGAGTTGTTTTGAGAATTACAGGAGGTTTTCTAAAATTTCCTAGTATACTGCCTCATGGAAAGAGGTCAACTAATAAGTGGGAGTTATTTTATCACTATTCTGAAAACAGTTTTCTGTGGAATTGAAAGATTCTAGTGTCCTTGCTTTTAAAGTAATTAAATATTAGATATGGCAGTTTTAAAAGCCCCATAACAAATGAATTCGAAAATGTTTATGTAATTTTATACTTATTGAAATTGATCTATTGTCGTTTTATAATATTCAATTTTACTGATGAAACCTACTTTCAATTTATTAAATTTAGGCTGTAGTTCACAAACTAAATGTAATGTAGTTATATTTACAAGTGTAGTATATCAGGTATAAACATTGATGTAGAATATATACTGTATATATGAAATAGGCACATTCTCAACTCATGATAAATTTGAAGAGTTAATATTATTGAATATATGACTTTTGTAAAAACACCTTAAAATATTATAGTAGATTATTAATAGATCTCTTTATTGGCTACCTTTTCACCTTATAAGCACAACTGATTTGTGTTTGAGTTTATGCCTTCTGGAATCCATATATTTTAAAGGTGGAGTGTCCAATAGATTTCCTGTATTCGAAATTTGTAGAAACTACTGATTTACTTAAGCTAAATTTATGTTTCCAATAAAGAACTTATAACTACTTATATTTCATGTTTTTGTTTTTGTTTTTGTTTTTGTTTTTTGTAGTAGTAGTACTAGGGATTGAACCCTGGACCTTATGCATGCTGCATTTTAACATTGGACTACATTGCCAGCCTTTTTATTTTATTTTGAGACAGGGTCTAAGTTGCCCAAGCTGTTGTCAAATTTGTGACCTTCATGCCTCAGCCTTGTAGTAGCTGGAGTTACAAGTATGTGCCTCCATGACTGAAATGTAAATACTTTTGTACTGATTTCACTTAACTTTGGGGAAAGATATTTACTGAGGTTACTAACTTCTAGCCCTTCTCTTCCGCCTCTGTCCCGCTGCCTTCTATTAGTAATGTGTGGGGCAGGTTAAGAAGGAATAGTTAAATAATCTATTCTTAATATCATAGTTCACCCAAGATTTACATAAGATGTTTCATTTTTACACTTATAGTTGTGTCTCTGTAGCCAAATTGCCATAGTGTTTAGGACATTTCCACTGACAATTTTTGTTTGATTAGGAAGAATTTATATAATTTAGATATCTAAGCTGGGTGTTTTGGTGCATGCCTGTAATCTCAGTGACTATGGAGGTTAGGCAGGAGGAGTGCAAGTTCAAGGCCAGCCTCAAGGAGACCCTGTCTCAAAATAAAACCTATGGGTGTAGCTTAGTGATAGAGTACCCCTAGTATCAATTCCCAGAACTGGGGGGGAAAAAAGTCATCTAGATGAACAGAAATTTTCTATCATCCATCTATCTATCTATCTATCTATCTATCTATCTATCTATCTATTATATATCTCTCTATATATACATATGTGTATATATATATGTGTATATTAATCTACAGTACATATATAGTAGATTAATAGAGCTTTTTATTGGCTACCTTTTCACTTCATAAGCACAACTGATTTGTGTGTTTATATATATATATATATATATATATATATTTTTTTTTTAAGTTGTTTATAGACCTTTATTTATTAATTTTTTTATTTATATGCGGAGCTGAGAATCAAACCCAGTGCCTCACGCATGCCAGGCAAGTGTGCTACTGCTGAGCTATAGCCCCAGCCCCCAGAAATTGTTTTTAAATTGGGCATAAGATTTGTTTGATATTATGGTTTAGGAGGAGTTTTTCATATTTAGCACTCTTTCTTGGAATTTTCTAGGGTATTCTTTGGAACCATAATTCATATTTAATAAATATCCCTCTAATTTTAATCACTCTGGAAAATGTGCTGCTAATTTCCTTAATGTAACTTGAACTTGGTTTAAATTTGTTTCTTTTTAGAGGGACTTCTACATATGAATGTGCCTTCCAGCTGACACATCATATAGTTTTTTAGTTTTGGTACTGTTATGTCTCCTGGGAACTTTATTTCCATGCTAGTTCAGCCATGCACTCCTATGACTACACCTTATACCTTCTTATCCCCAGGAACTATTCTACCTCTGGACGTGTTTCATGGTCCCCTGGTCCTTTGAAACTTTAATATAATAATATTGAGTGTTTGTGCCAGGCACTATTCTGTGTGCATGGAGAACACCAGTAAATAAAACAGATAAAAAAAGTCTCTACCTCAGTGAAGCTTATATTCAAGATGGGAGAGACAGCATAAGTAAATTGTGTGGTACTTTATAAGTGATAAGTGCTGTCCAGAAAGAAAATGTCACTGGGTGTGTTGGCACATTCCTGTAATCCTTGCTACTTAAGCATCTGAGGATCACAGGAGGATCACAAGTTTGTTTTGTCATCAGCCTTGGAAGCTTAGTAAGACTCTGTCTCAAAATGAAATTAAAATAGCTGGGATGTAGCATAGTGGTAGAGCACTTGCCTAGTATGCAGGATGCCATGGATTCAGTTCACTTGCCTAGTATGCAGGATGCCATGGATTCAGTTCCATACTACCGAAAGTGCTATACAGATTTAAAGCAACCCCAGTCAAAATCTCAATGACCTTCCTCTTAGAAATAGAAAAGGCAATCATGAAATTCATCCTGAAAAATAAGAGACCCAGAATAGCCAAAGCAATCCTTAGCAAGAAGAGTGAAGCAGGTGGCATCATAATACCAGAACTTAAACTATATTACAGAGCAGTAGTAACAAACACATCATGGTATTGGCACCAAAATAGGCTGATAGACCAATGGTACAGAATACAAGGCACAGAGACAAACCCACATAAATACAGTTATCTCATTCTAGATAAAAGTGCCAAAAACGTTGGAACAAAGATAGCCTCTTCAACAAATAGAGCTGGGAAAACTGGAAATCCATATGCAGCAAAATGAATTTAAGCCCCTATCTCTGACTGTGCACAGTACTCAACTCAAAGTGGATCAAGGACCTAGGAATTAAACGAAAGACCCTGGGCCTAATAGAAGAAAAAGTAGGCCCAAATCTTCATCATGTTGCATTAGTCCCTGACTTCCTTAACAAGACTCCTATAGTGCAAAAAATGAAATCAAGAATCAATAAATGTATTCAGTTTTTAGTAATTCAAGAAAGAAAGAATGAGAGGAGGGAAGGAATGAAGAAGATAAAGAATAAGGCAGGGAAGAGACTTAGGGAATTGCAATTTTAAAAAAGGTGGTCATGTTAAGTTTTCTTGGAGAAAGTGACATTTCAGAAAAGACTAAAGAAAGTGGGGGAGATAGCCTTGCAGATCATCTTGTGGGAAGGGTGGTGTAGGCAGATGGATCAGCTTATGCAAATTTCTAAGACAGGGACATCAGTGTGATAAGTAAGGTGGAGAGGTAATGGGAACAGGATACAGACAGAGTTTATAAGAAATTGGAAGCCATTAATAGGACTTTGACTTATATCTGAATAAAATTGAGAACCACTGAAGAGTTATTTTTTCTTCTTTCTTTACTGTTTTTTTAAAATATTTTTTTTTCAGTTGTTGATGGATCTTTAATTTATTGACTTATATGGAGTGCTGAGAACCGAATCCAGTGCCTCACACATGCTAGGCAAATGCTCTACCATTGACCCACAAGCCCAGCTCCTGAAGAGTTCTTAAAAGTGATATGACCAAACTTCTTTTTTTTTTTGTTTTGTTTTTCCTGGAGTATCTCGTGATTGCTCTACGAAAGTTGAATGTAGGGGAAAAGGTGAAAGTGGTGGGTGAAGGGGAGGTGGGTATCATATTCTTGCAGAAATTCAGGCCACAGTTGATCGTTGCTCAGATCAGGCATGTGATTTGGAGGTGGTAGGAAATGGTGGGATTCTGAATATATTTAGAATATAGAGCCAATAAGAGATGCTGATAGACTGATGTGCACTGTAAAATAGGAGTAAAAGTGTTGGTATGAGCAACTAGAAGAGTGAAATGAGTAAGGCCATGAATGGAATAGAGTTTGGGGGAAGAGCTGGAATTCAATTTTAGATATGTTTGAGACATCTATTAGCCAAGTAGCAGTGTCTGGGTGATACATGTATCTGAAGTTCCGTAGAGTTTTCTCTATGTAAATGGAAATCACTGGCATAGAGGTAATATTTAAAGCCAAGAGATCAAAGAGATCACCAAGGGCTCACTAGGAATTGAGCCCTTGGTCCACTCTACCTTAAAAGTGGATAAGGAGATGAGTTTGGAAACCCAGGCCCATAATTCTAGCAATTCAGGATGCTAGGGTAAGAGGATCACAAGATCAAGACCAGTCGCAGTGTTCAACTTAGTGACACCCTATCTCAAAAAATGAAAAAGACTGTAGTTGTAACTCAGAGTTAAAGCAACCTTGAGTTCAATCCCCAGGACTGCAAAAAAAGGAAAAAAAAAAAAAAAAAAAAAAAGATAATGAACCAGCAAAAGTTTAAGGAATAACCAGTGAGGTATGGTGAAAACCATGAGAAGGTAGTGTCCTTAAATCTAAGTGAAAAAAGTGATTTAATGAGGAGGGAGTGATTTACTAAAGGATCTAGTCAGATAAAGATTTGAGAATAACTTCCTATTCTGTTGATTTACCTCCAGTGCAGGGTCTTTGTATGGATTATAGCCTCTTCATAGAACACTCTTGGATCCTTTAATGTTTGGTTAATGTCTTTTTTATTCTGGTCTCAACTTTATATTTGTATAAATTGTATGTTTATCTAAGAAGTCTTCTAAACTCCCAAATCTGAAAAAAATGAGTCCTGTTATAGTCTCTCTCTTTTTTTAATAAGAAAATCATTTTATTTTTTTCAACATGGCAAATCTGTTCTCTTTTTAAATTTTTTTTTATTTGTTTTAATTAGTTATACTTGACAGTAGAATGCACTTCTATTCTTTGATGTATCATACATAGATGGGATATAATTTCTCATTTTTATATTCTCTCTTAACACCAGTACTTCTGCTATATTTCTTCAGAACTGTGATTTATACTTACTATTATATATCCAGAACCTAGCCCAGTGTCTCCACATGTGAACCTCCAGATACATGTAAACACCCAAATCTATTGAATGCACGACAGAAATAAATGCAGGGAATTGGATGATTATTTTTAACTATAATTCTTGATAGGACAATAATTTTGATACTGATTAGCCCTAAATCAGAATGTACCACCATTGGAACTTTCTTGTGGTGCAAAAGGAGGAAAGACCCAAAATTATGTTTTATTTCTGCTACTAGCTACTGATCTTGTAGTTTTTTCTTTCTGGACCTCATCATTCCAAACTGTTTTTTCCATTTTTTTTTTAAAAGTCAAACTTTTTATTGTGTGATTGTTGTAAATTTACAGGTATTTGTAAGAAATAATGCACAGGGGGAGTGCCTTTTACCTACTTTCTCTTAAAGGTAATATCTTGTAAAAATAATTCAATATCTCATTTAGGATATTGATATAGTCAAGTAAAGAACAATTCCAGGGCTGGGGATATGGCTCAAACGGTAGCGCGCTCGCATGGCATGCGTTCTGCCTGGGTTTGATCCTCAGCACCACATACAAACAAAGATGTTGTGTCCACCGATAACTAAAAAATAAATATTAAAATTCTCTCCCTCTCTCACTCTCTCTTTAAAAAAAAAAAGAACAATTCCATCCCTCAAACATTCCTCATGTTGCCTTTTAATAGCCACAACACCTTCTATCCTGCCCCACCTTCATCCCTGGCAACCACTAGTTTGTTTTCCATTTCTGTAATTTTGTGCATTTATGTTGAATGTTCTAGTTTGTTTATTTTTTGTGTCTCTTCTCCAGTAAATTGATTGCTTCCAGTAAATTATCATTTTCAAAAATAAAAATAAATTTATCTCCTCAAAGTACATAATTTCCCTGACAATCCATTTGCTTATTGTTTTCACAGTAAATTTCTTGGTAGTATATTTTAACAATATATGATACTTCTCAGTACAACTCTACTATTTATTTAAGTGAATTAAAATCAAATTTATTTTGTTCCAAATTGATCACCATCTTGATCTTAAAAATTGAACATAAAAACTTAGTGCAGTGGTGCATACCTATAATCCCAACAACTCTGGAGGTGGCTGCAAGAATTTTGCAAGTTTGAAGCCAACCTCATCAATTTAGTGAGACTCTCAGCAACTTAGGAAGATCCTATCTCAAAATGAAAAATAAAAAGGACTAGGGATGTAGCTCAGTGGCAAAGCATACCTGTGTTCTATCATCTTTAAACTGGCCTCCACAAAAAAAGATTGAAAATAAAAACTTTCCTTCATTTCCAAGTGTTGCTTATTAAGAGGTTAGAAAACGAGTTTGACTAGATTTCGCTTTGACTAAATTTCCCTAGCTGATAGTTGTTTTCCTAATTTTAATAACATGGTATTAAAAATTATATTGCTGGTTCCCTTTTGATAGCCTTCTCTCATCTTTAGTAAAAGTAAATTAGTATACATTGAATAAAATCTTTTTTCCCCCAAATTGCTGAACTAAATTCTCCAGTTTTCATGATTAGAAAGGGATGTGCAATTATTGTCACTGTTATTTTATTTTTTAAAAAATAAATGACAGCGGAATGCATTACAATTCATATTACACATATACAGCACAATTTTTCATATCTGGTTGTATATAAAGTATGTTGAGACCAATTTGTGTCTTCATACATGTACCTTGGATTATGATGTCTATCACATTCTACCATCCTTGCTGACCCCCTCCTTTTCTCTCCCATCCCTCCCTTTCCCTGCCACCCCTCTGCCCTATCTAGAGTTCGTCTGTTCCTCTCATGCTCCCCATCCCTAACTTGCCAAGGCTGGCCCAGAATTTGTCACATCTGTCTCAATATCTTGAGTAGCTAGGATTACATACTTGTACCACCACCCAGGTGATGATATAATTTTAATAGTTTGGATAGTAGTATAAATGGAAAAAAGCATTTAAATATTATTTTATTTTATTATTAACAAGGTATTTATGTTCTATTAAATATAACATAATTTTAGTTTTTTAAATTTTTTAAAAATATCTTCATTTTGCTTATTTATTTATTTTACGTGGTGCTCAGGATCGTACCCAGTGTCTCACAAGTGCTGTGCCACTGAGCCACAACCCCAGCTCTAAGTTTTTTTTTTTGTTGTTGTTGTTTGTTTTTTTTAAATACATCTGGACACGTGTTTGAATCATTATCAGCAAGCCACAATATAATCTGAAACTCAATTGAAATTTTCTTTGAACATTTTCATACTACTTTAGACTTCTTTCGTCTTTCTACTGAATAATTAAAAAAATCTTATTTGTAACTTTTTTTTTTTTTTTAAGACAGAGAGAGAATTTTTTAATATTTATTTTTTAGTTTTCGGCAGACACAACATCTTTTTTTGTATGTGGTGCTGAGGATCAAACCCAGGACGATCGCAGGCCAGGCGACCACGTTACTGCGTGAGCCACATCCCCAGCCCCATTTGTAACTTTTTTTATGGTAACTTTAGCTTCTTCTTTATTTTTACAGATGTAGTACCTTAACCAGTCCTTACAACATAAATTGTACTGATTACAAAGAGACCTCAATGTAGCAGGTATTTTTCATGTAATGTCCATGAAAGTTTTTTACAAAGTAAGTAAAGCAAAAAGTAGTCTTCTTCAACAAAGATAATAGACAGTAAAATAGTTGGGTTTTTTTTTTTTTGTGTGTGTATTTTTTAAGCTTTCTTCTTGTTGTATCTTATATGTGATTGATTCTTGAATAATGCTTCTGAACTCTTACTTCTGGAAAGTGGACATGACTCTTTATCCTGCTGTTACCTTGCAAAAATGGATTTCACTTAATCTTTGCTCCTTTGAATTTTGACTTTTTCTGTTAAAGTTCAAAATGGACATATCTGATTAGCAAACTCATTAGCTATAAGGCTGACTGATATTTCTTGTGTTAAGCCTCCTTGACTTTCCTATATGAATTCTAGTTTCATAGATTTTAAGCCTACTTGATATTTCCTTTTCATATTTTGTAGTCTCTCAAATTTTATGTATTTCTAAAAGATTTATTGATTCCCCCAATTCATTTCTTCTATAGTCATTGTAGTGTTCTGTATCACTGACTCCATTGCTATTGTGTACATCTTGATCCCACATTTCTCTTATTCTCCACATGTACTCTATCACCAAGTTCCCTTTGCTTTATGTCTGATTCAGTTCCCAAATATCTCCATTTCACTGATAAAGATCATTTTATTTAAAAGTTTTTTTTTGTTGTTGAGCTGGGCATGGTGGCACAAGCTTGTGATCCCAGCAGCTTGGGAGGCTAAGGTAGGAGGATCGTGAGTTCAAAGCCAGCCTCAGCAAAAGCTAAGCAACTCACTGGGACCCTCTTTCTAAATAAAGTACAAAATCGGTCTGCGGATGTGGCTCAGTAGTCAAGTGCCCCTGAGTTCAATCCCCAATACCAAAATAAAATAAAATGAAATGAAATAAGATAAAAATTAAAAGTAAATATTCAGTTATAGATGTACACAATAGCTTTATTTTATTTATTTATTTTTATGTGGTGCTGAGTGTTAAACCCAGTGCCTCACACATGCTAGACAAGTACTCTACCACCAAGCTACAACCCCAGCCCCAATAAAGATCATTTTGCCTTGTCCTTTGTAACCTGTAATAGGTTTTTTCCTTCTATACCTTCCCCTTTTTGAAACATTATCTGTTTGCTCAGTTTTGTTGTAGGTGTTGTTGAGAGGGTTCTAAGAATGTCCATGTATTGGTGTTCATGAAGATAATTCATATAGACCTGAGTCATATATATATATACACATATATATATATGTGTATATATATATGTGTATATATATACATATATATGTGTGTGTGTATATATATATATATATAATTTTCAAGTCCACTTGCCTACTGAAGCAGAGGGAGCCTTGGTGAGTGAACAAATCCAGTAGGGACATTCATTCCTTGCCCTCCTATTGGTGTCTTTGTCCTACACATGTAGTTTTTGAAATTTAAGACCGACTGTGGCATTCCACTGCTTAAAAATCTATAGTAAGTGTTGTCCAATAGACCTTTCAGTAGATAGAGATGTTCTCTATATGCACTGTTTCATATGTTAGCTAATAGCCCCTGTGACTGTTGAGCACTTGAAGCAACTGGTATAACTGGCCTGAATTTTTATTTTATTTAATTTTAAATAAATTTTAAAAAATAAAATAAGTAGCCACATGTGGCTAATGATGTATTGAACAGCACATTTGAATTCCATTCATTCATTCTCTTTTTACTGGGAATCAAAATCAGAACCTTGCAAATAGTAGACAAACACTACCACTGCCCCAGCCCACTTTACTTCTTTTTTTTTTTTTTTTTTTTTTTAAACTGGGGTTTAAACCCAGCAGCTCGTAACCCCTAAGCCACATCCGCCATCCCTTTTCATTTTTTGTTTTGAGTCAGGGTCACTTAAGTTTTTTAGGGTTTACTAACTCACTGAGGCTGCCTGTGAACTTGTGATCCTCCTGCCTCAGCCCCCAAGATACCAGAATTACAGGCATGCACCACCATGCCAGGCTTCCTTTCTGTTTCTTGAAAATATCAGGCTCTTTCTTGACTCGGGGACTTTGCACTAATGCTCTCTGTCAGGAGTGCTTTTCTCTTAATTTTGAACCTGGTTGACTTTTACATTCTTCAGACTATAGGATAAACCTTACCTCTTAAGGTGGACCTCTTCTGCTCAGCCTTCCTCAGATGGCTGTTTGCATGTTAACTTCCCTATAATATTTCTGCTATGATATAATTAATCATCTTGTTTATTTATTTACTTTAATCACTCCTTTAAAAATGTAAATCCTGTGATGGTATGAGCCTTAATTCTTCAGATCATGGAATGTAGTACCTATTTGTTTTTAGTAAATAAAACTTATTTAATTCTTAAGATTCTTAGTAGAGTTAGAAATTAGTTACGTTTGAGGGAGGAGAGGACTTAAGTCTTTAAGTGACCATCACATGAAAAGCAAGCTTCTTTAAAAAGTTGAATGAGATTATTTATAAACAGTGATGCACCTGATTATGAAATATTATTAGAGAAGCATTATAGCATAGTGGTTTAAAAGGACTTTGTCTTTCAGAGTTCTAAGAATTTACAGATATATGAAATTTTGATATGGTAGAAAATTATATTTGTGGACACCCAGTGAGTGAGGAAGGTGCTAATCAGATTTTATACTGTAAAATTAGCTGACTAAAAAGAATTAATTTTAATTTTTAAAAATAAATTTCATTTAGCAATGTTGAATTAATTTAATTACTATAAGTTTGGAGTTAAGGTCTTTGTATTTTATAATTTTTTAAAAGTAGATTTGCCCCATTCTTAGAATATCTGATATGATATGAAAATGTATATGTATAAAAGAGTCAATTATAAAAGCAGTATTTTATAGTACATTTATCCTTTGTTTTTAAAATTATTCAATTTGTAAAAATCTAGTTGATTTTATAATTTTTAGAACATTTATTTTATGAAAGAGGGGTATGGCTATATTATGGCTCAAGATGAAACTGAGGGTGCTGAATTTCTAGCAAGTGCAAGTAATTATTTTTGAACTTAGTACTTTGACTTTTCTTAGTAACTTACTCTGGAAACACAACCTAACTTTTCTATATCTATGTAGATGGTATATCAAAGCTATTTGTAAGTACCATAATATTATTACCCATGTTTGATTCTATAGTAACACTTAGTAAATCCGTTTCCCCTATCCTTCCTTTTTTGTGGTTTCTTTGTTTATAGGATCATCATGCCTAAAGTTCAGAACATAAAAAAGTCTCATAATCCTCAGATTTCTTGCTTAACAAATGAATACTATCAACAACTGGATTTTTTGCCTGAGAAACTAAGAACAAAACTGCTTCCATTCCAGAAAGATGGCATCACTTTTGCCCTCGGAAGACAGGGCAGGTAAAGTACTTTTTCAGACATGCTAAAAACAAGCTGTGTTCAAACTATTTTTTTCAGGTACCCATAGTCTTTCTTTAATAAAATTGATTCTGAGTAAATTAGCTTCATCCATTTACTATGATTGACTTATACTCAGGTTGGAAGATACTGAACATATTCTAAACTCTAGAAAATATGTTTGACTGGATGTTGTGGTACCCCTGTAATGCCAGTAATTTGGGGGGCTGAGGCAGGAGGATTACAGTTTTGAGGCCAGTCTTCTCAAGTTCAAGGCCAACCTAAGCAACTTTCTGAGACCTTGTCTCAAAATAAAAAATAAAATGAGTTGAAGATATAGCTCAGTGTTAAAGTACCCTGAATTCAATCCTTAGTACCTCAAAAAAAAGTATGTTTGGTTACCTTAACCCATTAAATCCCAAGTTTTTAATTCTGTATTTCAAAAAAATTGACACAGGTACATTAAAATAAGTTAGAAATCATAATTTAGAGTTTATTATTATATTGATATTACAATTATATTATAATATAGTTCTATGTGCAATTTTATATTTTACGTAGATACACAATGTAGTATGGTTAAGTTTTTGTGTTCTACATGTGGGATGATGGGACAAAACAGGTTAATTATTTGAATTACTAGATATTCTCAGCATCACATATATTAACAGTTTTCTAGAATGTATTACTTTTTTATATTTACCTAGTCTTCATTACATTTTTGTTCATTTCATTTTTCATCTTAAATTAGCAACCTCTGCTTGTGTCTTGCTAGTACCTTATATTACTGCCTGTATTTCTTTACTTTTTTCAAACTTGAAAATAGGTGTATATCTCTTCCATAACATTGAGATATTGCATGGTTTTCTATTTTTTAATATTTAGTTTTTTAGTTATAGGTGGACACAATATCTTTTTTTTTTAAGAGAGAGAGAGAGAGAGAGAGAGAGAGAGAGAGAGAGAGAGAGAGACGGAGAGAGGGAGGGAATTTTTTTAATATTTATTTTTTAATTTTCGGTGGACACAACATTTTTGTTTGTATGTGGTGCTGAGGATCGAACCCGGGGCCGCACGCATGCCAGGTGAGCGCACTACTGCTTGAGCCACATTCCCAGCCCTGGACACAATATCTTTATTTTATTTTTATGTGGTGCTGAGGACCGAACCCAGTGCCTCAACATGCGAGGCGAGCATTCCCCCTCTGAGCCACAATTCCAGCCCCTGGTTTTCTATATTTTTAAGGATAGTATTGTCATAGTTCTATAGTCACATGTATTATATTCTTTCTTCTCTATATTTTATTCATTTATTTTTAATATGCATTATTTCCTTTATTACATCACACGATCTTCAAGGAAAGAAACTTGTTTTTACTTTTTATCTAGAATACCTAATTTTGGCCCTTTAATAATAACAAAAGGAAACAATTCTGACTGAAAACAAACTAGATTAAAAGTTTAGGGGTTAGGGTTATGGCTCAGTGGTAGAGGACTCACCTAGCACATGTGAGACACTGGCTTCAATCCTTAGCACCACATGAAAATAAAAAATAAAATAAAATAAAACTAAAAGAAAAAGTTTAAATGACTGTTATAAAAGCACATTTTACTCTATAGCCTAATAGAACATGTACCTTTTAAACTATAAGAAAAATGAAAATCTATGACGTACACACAGCTGTGCCAGCTGATTATCACTTCCCCAGCTGCCACTAATAATTGAAGGATCTGCAAAGAGAGAAGGAAACTATAAGCTTAATTTAAATTATTTTCACTGGGAGTCAAAATCTTTGACCCTTCCAAAATTAATGCTAATTAGTATAGCATCTATTACTATAATGTGTACTCATGTTCACAAAGTGCTTTGTAAGTATATTATATAATCTTCCCAGGAACTCCAGAGATAAATATCATCATTCTCTTTTGGAATGTAAAAAAGCTCAGAACACTTTTACACTAAAAAATTATTGCGGACCTCTAGGACATTTATTTATTTAGATTATGTCTACAAATAATCATTGCATCACAAAAAACCCCAAAAAGTTACTTATTGCATTTAAAATAATCATTTGCTCATTTTATGTGAACGTATTTTATAAAACTAATTCTTTTACCAACAAATATGTTTTGAGAAGACTTCCATTATTTTATATTTTGGTTAGTTTCTTTAATGATTGACTTAGAAGACTGATAGATTCTCACTGATTTTGCTTTCAATCTTTTTTCAGAGTTTTAATGAAGCCTTTGGGAATCTCTGCTCACAGAGGTTTCAGAGGTTCAGTCCATGGTCAGCCAAATCCCTAACTCTGGGCCCTAGTAAGGAATAACATTTTGGCTGAAGGGTACAGCAGAGGAAACCAGATCAGGACATAATAACCAGGAAGCAGAGCTCTCCCCAATATTTATGATGAAAATTTTAAACATTAAGCAAT
This sequence comes from Callospermophilus lateralis, assembly GCF_048772815.1. Lineage (NCBI taxonomy): Eukaryota > Metazoa > Chordata > Mammalia > Rodentia > Sciuridae > Callospermophilus > Callospermophilus lateralis. Next base: position 91,274,672 of record NC_135313.1, read on the forward strand.
GTTAAAAGAACGTTAAGACTAAACATTTGGGGCTGGGGCTGTAGCTCAGTGGCAAAGGGCTTTGCCTGGCATGTGTGAGGCACTGTTCAATGCTTAACACCGCATAAAGATAAACAAATAAAATAAAGGCATGCTGTCCATACACACTACCAAAACTACTTTTTAAAAAAAGTGTAGACATTTGGTAGACGATTTATTTATTACTTTATCTTTTTCTGAAATCAGTTCATCTTTTTTTTTCATTTTATTTGTCTGTAGTAAATTGTACACCTTATTATGTTTCCCCTAAATACTTAAGTGTGTGTGTGTGTGTGTGTGTGTGTGTGTGTGTGTGTGTGTATATATATGATTAATTATAGTTCATAGTTATTTAGTTTTTTATTGAGGTTAAGTTAATGAAATGCACAAACCTTGACAAATGAATATACTTGTATAACTCAAACCCACCATCATATAAAATTTTCCTCACTTCCTTTGCCAACCAATACCCACACTTATATTCCACCATTGATCTTTGATGTTTTTTGTTTTTGTTTTTCTGGTGCTGGAGATTGAACCCAGGGTCTTGTGCATGCAAGGCAGACACTCTACCAACTGAGCTATTTCCCCAGCCTCGATCTTTGATGTTTTTTAAAACAGGTTTGTTTTACATGTTCTAGAATTTCACGTGAATGGAATGATAAAGTATTTCCTGTTTTTGAAAGACGACTTCATTCACTTAAATCTTATTTAGATTAATCTGTTTTTTCATGTATTAGTAGCTTGTTATGCATTTGTATTTACAGATATATACCTAAGGTTATATATCTGGTGCTTTTCATCTTTCACCTGCATCCTGCCAATATTTCCATCCTAGATATCACTCTTGTAGATTCACTTTGCTTTTGTGGAGTTAGAACATTCTATATTTACAATATATGTAGCCCTCAAATTCCTGAAGATTTCAGTCACATATGGCATCTTAAACTGTTAACTTGACAGCCTTTAGCTTCTTTAGGTAGTTCATACTTGTGTCTGTGGGATAAGAAACAAATCAGGTTTTAGGGTCAGACAGACTTTATTAAATTGTGGGTCACTTACTCTCTTGGATGTGTTGGTCGTGCTCTTTAACAATTTATACTTCAGATTCAGTTGCTGCATTGAATTAAGATTTTCATGATGCTCAAATAAAATGTCTATTCTCTTTTTCTTAATCTAGTTTTATTAATTTCTAAACACTTGTACTTAGACAATTAACCAGTCCTAACAAAATGTGAGTATATGTAGCAAAACGGGAAAATAAGAAATAAGCTGTTTATAAAGCTAAATTCATTCATTTTAAAGAACTTCCATTCATTTGATCTTTGTTTGGGTTAGAATTGTTATTTTTTGCTGGGGGGGGGTGGTACCAGGGATTGAACTCAGGGGCACTTGACCACTGAACCACATCCCCAGCCCTATTTTGTATTTTATTTAGAGACAGGGTCTCACTGAGTTGTTTAGTACCTTGCTTTTTGCTGAGGCTGGCCTTGAACTCGTGATCCTCCTGTCTTAGCCTCGCCAGCTGCTGGGATTACAGGCAGACACCACTGCTCCTGGCTGTTATTTCTTTCTTGACAACATGATAGTGGAGATTTTTTATTACATTATTTGGCAAATAATGCTGGTAAATGGATGGAAATGGAATATAATATGCTAAATGAAATTAGCCAAACTCAGAAACTCAAAGGTTGAATGTTTTATCTCACATGCTAGAGTAAGGAAAGGGGGAGGGAAAGATAGGAATATATTAAAAAACTAATGAAATACAAATTAATAGCAAAGGAATGTTGAGTAGAGGAAGGAGAATGGGAGGGGGTGAGGATGGGAGGGAAAACGGGAAGGGAAAAAGAGGGATCATGAACTGAACTTGATTTCTATGCTGGAATAAGTTGTTAGGATGAACCCAACTACATGTATAATCATTAAACTCTAATAAAAAAATTATAGATGCAAAATTTGAAAAGGAGTGGTGAGGGTGCTAATAACCATGTCTTAACATTAGTGCTAGATCAAGGGTTGGTGTCTTAATTTTATATATAAAATATATATTTATGTACACATTTTTATAATGTTTATAGTTACAAAGGGAACTAAAGAATAATTAATAACAATTTTAATAACTGAGAGAACAAAAAGGAATTGAATAGAAGTTAAATATTTATATTTCATAATTGAGGCAATAAAGTTGCTATTTCAAGAAATAGCTTATTATTTAGTTATGTAATTTACCTACCAAAGATCTATAATATCATTGAAAATAATTTCTTCTGACTAGGTAGAACCATTATTATTATTATTATTTTTGATGGGACTTTCACATAATTTCAGGGTATATATTAATTTTTAAATGGTATTTTAGTTGGTAGTTCAGGTCTGCTTTAATAGTTATTTTTTTTCTTAGCACTTTGAAAATTGTATTCAACTTTCTTCTGACTTTCATAATTGCCAAGTGTGCTTTTGGTCTCAAATACCACCCTATATATTTTTTTCTTTTTTGGTACTGGGGATTACCCAGGGGCACTTTACCACTGAGCTATATCCTAGTTCTTTTCTTTTTTTTTTTTTTTGTTTTGAAACATGATCTTGCTCATTTGTTGAGGCTGGCTTTGAACTTGCAATCCTACTGCCTTAGCCTCCCACATTGCTGAGATAACAGCTAGGTATCATCACACCAGCCTTCTATAGATGGTTTATTCATTATAAAGGAAAAAAAATCATAAAATTTTCAAAGTTGGCATTGCTAATGGTAGGACAACCATATGCATAATGCAGTGTGCAGGAGAGACATAACATTATATGTGTGTCATTCTTTTTTTAATTTTGTTTTTGTAATTGTAGACAGACAGCATACCTTTATTTAATTAATTTATTTTATTTTTGTGGTGTTAGGCATTGAACCCTGGGCCTTGTGCATGAGAGGCAAGCACTCTACCAGCTGAGCTAAATCCCTAGCCCCTATGTGTCATTCTTAATGGAAATATTTGACTTGATAATCATGAGATAATAGTTCAATCCAATCCAGAATGGAGGACCTTTTTTTCAGGACAACTGACCTGGACTCTTTAAAGGATTCAGTGTCCTTAAAAAAAAAAAAAGGGGGGGCTGGGGATGTGGCTCAAGTGGTAGCGCGCTCGCCTGGCGTGCGTGCGACCCGGGTTCGATCCTCAGCACCACATACAAAGATGTTGTGTCTGCCGAAAACTAAAAAAATAAATATTAAAAAAAATTAAAAAAAAAAAAAAAAGGAAACAATGAGTATATTGTAAATTGAGACAGACCTAACAACTACAACATCTGAAAGTAATATACAAATCTTAATTAGATCCTGGATCAGTAAGCAGAAAAGCTTTACAGAATGTTTTCTGGATAACTGAAAAAGTTTAATCTGGACTCTATTGTGATGATATTATTAATGTTGTCTATCTTAGATGAGGTAACTGTGTTGTGATTGAATACAAGCCTGTTCTTGAGAAATTCATGATAAACAATTTTGGGATGAATTATCATATTACATGCAGTTTTTTTTCTACATTTTTCCAAAAAGAAAGACAGGTATATATTTAAAGAAATTTTGAGTGATAAGCCAAGATGTTAATAGTGTAATTCTGATGAGTGGTATGATCTGATGACTATATTCTTAGTGAGGTAATCTATGAGGGTATTAACTGTTTATCGGTATAATCTGGTAAATAGTATAATCTGGTGAATGTATTTAGATGATGATGATGATGATGATAAATATTATTATTTTGGTATTGAGGATTGAATCCAGGAAAACTTTACCACTGAACTACACTCCCAGTTCTTTTTATTATTTATTTTGAGTCAGGGCCTTGCTAAGTTTCAGAGGCTGACTTCAAACTTGTTATCCTCTTGCCTCAGCCTCCTGAGTCAAAGGGATTGTAGATATGTGCCATCAGGCCTGTTTAGTGTTTTCTTTTTGGGTTTTCTGTGAGTTTAAAAATTTTCAAACAAGTAAAAGCAATCAGTCTAATTTTTGCTCCGTCATCTGACACTAAGATTTTTGTCTTTGAAGTTCTACAATTTCACTATAGTTTATTCAGTCAGTTTAATTAAACCTGAGATTTTTGTCTGTTGATTCTAGGAAATTCTCAGGTATTAACTTTTAAAATAATATTTCTTTCCTACTTTGTCTTTTTCTGCAATTTTAATTAGACTTATATTTGTCATTTTTACTCTATCATATGCTTCCATTAATGTCTATATCATCTGCACATTATGCTGTTTTTAAAGTTCTCTATTAGAGTTCATGATTTGCTGGTTTAATCTGCTGTTTAATCCACCTATTCAGTTTTTAAAGTACTTTTCATTATTAATGTATAATTTACATGGAGAAAGATATACAGATCATGTATGTATAACTTGAGGAATTTTCATAGTATAGCCATTACCAAGATCAAAAAAGAGAATGTTGCCTGGCATGGTGATACATGCCTGTAATTTCAGTGACTTCGGAGCCTAAGGCAGGAGGATTGCAAGTGTGAGGCTAGCCTTAGTAACTTAGGGAGGCCCTATCTCAAAATAAAAATAAAAAGGCCTTATAGATGTAGCTCATTGGTAAAAAGTGCTCCCAGGTTCAATGTTTTTCAAAAAAAATATAAAATAAAATAAAATATAAAGAAGAAGAACATTGCCAGCATCCCAGAAACCTTCCTCTTGTCCTTTTCCAATCACTGCTACTGCTGTTTCCCTCTTCTGCAGAGGACCACAATCCTGAATTCTATCACCACAGATCACTTTTGCCTGTTCATTGCAATACGTTGTCACCTGCTCTTTTGTGTGTATCTTCTTTCACTCATCATCATTGTGAGATCAATCCATGTTATTGAATGTGGTTGTAGTATATTCTTTCTCATTGCCTTATAAATATCATTGTGTGACTATACCAAAATTTGTTTATTCATTTTACTGTTGATGATTTTGATTGTTTCTGGTTTTAGGTTCTTAACAAATAGTAATGATATAAGCATTCTTATACAAACATTTTGGTAAAAACACACACACACATATACATATACACATATACATATTCTGATACTTGTCTTACCAAGAAGAAGAATTGCTGGATCATAAGGTCTGCATAAATTCTACTTTAGTTGATAATGCTTATATAAATTTGCTAGGGATTTTATAAAAAGGTACCACAACCTTGGCTTGTGGCTTAGACAGCAGAAATTTTTCTGTTCTGGAGGCTTCTCAGGGCTGTGAAGGAAAAATCTTTTCCAAGCCTCTTTCTTTGGCTTATAAATGGCTGTCTTCTTCCTATTTCTTTTCATATTGTCTTCCCTCTATTTATGTCTCTTGGTCCAAATTTCCCCCTTTTTTTTGGTATGGATAGTGGACACTGGTCAAATCCTAATGACTTTATCTTAACTAATCACATCTACCATGATCCTAGCTCTAAATCAGGTCACATTCTGAGGAATTAGTTTTAATTTTAACATAGGAGTTTTGTGGGGATACAATTCAACCCATAACACTGCTATAAGCATTTTCTACTGTGGTTCTACCAAATTTATACTTGTATCAACAGTGTATAAGAATTCTGATTGCTCCTTATTCTCATCAGTGCTTTATATTATCTTTATTTTCACTTTAATTTTTTGATATGCATGTAGTGATATATGATATACTTTGAGGGTTTTTTTTGTTTTTTTTCCTCTGAGAACAAGCATCATTTCATATGCTTATCGGTTGTTTGTACATCCTTAAATGCCTAATCATGTCTTACCCTTTTTTCTATTTGGTTGTCTGTTTTATAGAAATTGTTTGTCAGATTTATATTCTAGATACAAGTCTTTTGTCAAGTATATGTATTGCAAATAAATTTTCTGAGACCGTGGCTTGCCTCTTCATTCTCCTAATGATGTCTTCTCATTTGCAGAAGTTCTCAATTTTGAAGTTGTTTTAAATAATTGTTATTAGTATTATTTTTATGCTTGACATTTTTAGCATTCTATTTTAAAAATTATTGTTTACTATAAGGTTATGAAGCACATTTCCTGTTTTCTTCTAAAAGGTTTATTGTTTTAACCTTTTATACTAATTAGACTTAGAATCCACTTGGAATTGATTTCCGTATATGGTATGAGGTAAGGGGTCAGGATTGATATCTGTTTTTTAAATTTACTTTTATGTCCAATTGATCCATCACAATTTATTGAGAAGACTGACTTTCTTTTACTGCATTATAGCATCACCATTGTCATAAATCAAGTAATGTTATAGTACCTCTTTCAAATCAAATGCTGTCTAATGGAACTTTCTGCCATGATAGAAATGTTCTGTATATGTATTGTTCAAATTAATGCTATTAATTACATGTGGTTGATGAGTTCTTAAAATGTGGCTGGTGCAATTAAGGTCTGGATTTTTAATTTTGACTAATCTTAAGTAATTTAAATTTAAATTTGAAGAGCCATATATGTCTATTGGCTACAATATGGGATGGTATAGTTTTGAATCCTTTCTTTATTTTTAATCTTTGTATTAGTACCATACTTCTCAATTACTGTAGCTTTGTAATAAATATGTTAGCATCAGGAAGTATAAATTTTTCAGGTTCATTCTCTTTCAAAATTGTCTCAGCTAAGTTTGTGAATCAAAATTGTATTACATCTGTAATAGATTGGATAGAGTTGATAATTTGTGAACATGAATTATTGTTTCATTATTTGTTCTTCACTTACTTTATTTCAGTTATTTCTCCACTATTTAATTTTTAATGTTTTTGTAGTTTTCAAAGAAATGATCTTACATATTTCTTATCAGATTTATTCTTAGGCATTGAACATATTTAATTCTAGTATAATGGTCTCCCCCGATCTCAGATGTTTTTAAATTTTATCTTTATCTGACTATCCAAAAGTTTTACTGTGATGTGCCTAGGTGTGATTTTTCTTTGCATTCATACTTCTTGAGTTTGTTGGTTATTATTAATTTTTAATTTTGGAAAAATTTTAGTTTTTATCTATTTCAGTGTTATTTATATTACATTCTTTATCTCCTTGGACTCCAGTTATTCTTATGTTAGACCTTTTTTTCAGTGTCCTGTATCTCATCTGCTTTTTGTGTTTCTACCTCTCTCTTTCTTTCCCTTTCTCTATCTGTGCATGTGTACTATCTGTATATATTTGTATATAGATTTCATATATAATTTAGGTATTTACACAATGTGCATATATATATAAATATATATAGTTTACATATATATTATATATCTATTTTTCAGCTATATTACAGTTTACTAATACTATTTATTTATTTGCAGCTAATTTATTGACTTCTATTAAGGAAGAAACCATCACTTAATATATATATAATGTATGAAAATAAAAACCACCCAATTATTATTCTTTCTGAGCAAAGGAGAATTGTATTGTTAGACATGGCTCTCTAAACAAAACAGATTTGCTATTGCATTAGGCTCTGGGGAGCCCTGTGGTTTTAAAAAACAACAACAACAGGAGTGCTTAGGGATTGGCTGAATTTTTGTGTATAATTTAGGGATTAGTTGGCTAATGTCAAAGAACAGTCAGTCCTTTCCTTTCTTGAAATTGGAGAATAGGGACATTTTGTTTTCTGTTTTTAATTTCAGATAGTGAATTATTAAGTCCTAGAATATCCAACTCAAGTCTGCCTGGTTATATATCTTATTTCTTACCATGTTTTAATTCTGTTCTTATTTATGTAAATATTTAGAACATTCTTATTTATATATCTATAGTCCTTTGGAGGCTTATTTTACTTTTAAAAAAATTTCCTATTGTGTTTGCTAATGTATTAAATTATGTTTTAATAATTAAGTAATTTTTTTTATTGGTTGTTCAAAACATTACAAAGCTCATGATATATTATCTTTCATACATTTGACTCAATTGGGTTATGAACTCCCATTTTTACCCCAAATACATATTGCAGAATCACATCAGTTACACACTCACATTTTTACATAATGGCATATTAGTGACTGTTGTATTCTGCTACCTTTCCTATCCCCTACTATCTCCCCTCCCCTCCCCTCCCATCTTCCCTCTCTACCTCATCTGCTGTTGTTCAATTCTCTCCCTTGTTTTCCCCCCTTTCCCCTCACAACCTCTTCTATGTAATTTTGTGTTACATTGAGGGTCTTCTACCATTTCCATATGTTTTCCCTTCTCTCTCCCTTTCTCTCCCCCCAATCGTCTTTGTTTAATGTTAATCTTTTCCTCATGCTCTTCCTCCCTGTTCTGTTCTTAGTTGCTCTCTTTATATCAAAGAAGACATTTGGCATTTGTTTTCTAAGAATTGGCTAGCTTCGCTTAGCATAATCTGCTCTAATGCCATCCATTTCCCTGCAAATTCTATGATTTTATCATTTTTTAGTGCTGCGTAGTACTCCATTGTGTATAGATGCCACATTTTTTTTATTCATTCATCTATTGAAGGGCATCTAGGCTGGTTCCACAGTCTAGCTAGTGTGAATTGTGCCACTAAGATCATTGATGTGGCAGTATCCCTATAGTACGCTCTTTTAAGATCCTCAGGGAATAGTCTGAGGAGGGCGATAGCTGGGTCAAATGGTGGATCCATTCCCAGCTTTCCCAGGTATCTCCATACTGCTTTCCATATTGGCCTTACCAATTTGCAGTCCCACCAGCAGTGTACAAGTGTACCCTTTTCCCCACATCCTCGCCAGCACTTGTTGTTGTTTGACTTCATAATGGCTGCCCATCTTACTGGTGTGAGATGGTATATTAGGGTGGTTTTGATTTGCATTTCTCTGACTGCTAGAGATGGTGAGCATTTTTTCATGTACTTGTTGATTGATTGTATGTCCTCCTCTGTGAAGTGTCTGTTCAGGTCCTTGGCCCATTGGTTGATTGGGTTATTTGTTATCTTATTGTTTAATTTTTTGAGTTCTTTGTATATTCTGGATATTAGGGCTCTATCTGAAGTGTGAGGGGTAAAAATTTGTTCCCAGGATGTAGGCTCTCTATTTACCTCTCTTATTGTTTCTCTTGCTGAGAAAAAACTTTTTAATTTAAGTAAGTCCCATTTATTTATTCTTGTTATTAACTCTTGGGCTATGGGCGTCCTATTAAGGAATTTGGAGCCCGACCCCACAGTATGTAGATCGTAGCATAATTAAGTAATTTTAACGTGGGAACCTTAAGAGATTGAAATGAGTGATAAATTCTCATAGGGAAGATTCACAAAATTAAGTTCTTCTTGGCTAGGAGTTTCTCAGATCACACACGTAACAAAATCAAATCTCAAATTTCTTTTCAGAGAGGCTTATGATTATGAGTTTTGATCAGTTTTCACCTCATGCCAAGATTTACGTTTCCTTCTTGGATTTAAAAAATTAGGTATAATTTAATTTAGTAAAATGCATAGGTTTTAGGGTATATTTCAGTGATTTCTGATAGATTGTACTATGGTGTTTTCAAAGATACAGAATAAGATGGAACATATCCATCAGCCCAAGGCAGACTTCTTTTTTCATCAAGCCTTCATCTAAATTTGGCAAATACTTAACTGACTTCTGTCACCAAAGTTTTTCTCATAGTTACCTTGTACTCTTATTTTTTAAAAATCTGTTTGTTGTAATTTCAATCTTATAGAAAAGTTATGAGAAAAATATAAAGTAACATATCTTTTACGTAAATTCACCAATTTTTAACATTTTGCCACCTTACTTTATTATTATTTCTCTCCATACATGGTCACAGAGTTATACTCATCTATGTTAGTGTTGATACTTTTCTAAAACATTTGAGAGTAGGCCACTGATGTCATGTTTCTTTAGTCTGCAATACTACAGTCTGCAAATATGGTTTGTATTTTTTTTAAAAAACAAAGGTAGTCTCTTACATAGCCACGATGAAATTATCAAATTTAGGAATTTTTACTTTTATTCGTTTACTTTAATGTTCCTGATAATCTTTCAAAAAGCACAAAACAGGCATCAAATTCAGGAACTTTATTTTCATAGAATAGCATACTTATATTTTGTTAATTGTCTCAGTATTGTCCTTTATGAGACACATTTTTTTTTTCCTTTTACAATGAAGATGCAGTCCAGAATCACTTTTTGCATTTAGTGATTTGTTTCTGTTTTCTTTAGTATGGGACAGTTTCTTAGTCTCTCATGACACTAGCATTTTTTAAGAATATAGTTCAATCTATTTTATAGAACATGCCTCAATTTATGTTATTAATGTTTCTTCTCAGTGACGTTTAGATTACACAGCCTTCCTGAATTAGTTCATAAGTAAGATTGAAGTACTTTCCATCTCAGGGCATTATTTTGAGCTCTTCAACCCCTTACTGGCTATATTGTTAATTTTGCTTGCTGGTCAGTTTTGTTCAGTTTCTCCACCATATAATTACTATTTTCTCCTCTCACAGTTGTTGACTGTGTAACACAACTAATGAGGCAGTTTTGATGCCATGCAAGTATGCTGTTCCTTATCCATTTTTTCTTCTTGGATTTAGCATTCATAGATGATTTCTGCTCAAACTAATTTTTGTCTTGATGGGAATAAAATACTGACTTATTGATTTGCATTTTACTCTAAGGAAGAGCCCTCCCTACTGCCCTATTCCTCCCTCCTCCCTGCCCCCTTCTCTCTGTCTCCATTCATTTATCCAATTATCCATCCATTCTCAGACTCATGGGTTTCTATTTCATTCAGCAGGTTATAATCCCTTATTGTACCACATATTAATTTTTATCTGTTTTGGACTTTCTTAAAAATAGTCATGCAGTTTTTATAAGTCTGACTTCTCTTGTTCAACATAAAGTATTCATTTATGTTGTTTTATCTCTAAATATATCACAATTATTTTTGTTCATTCATTTGCTGATGGACACTTGAGTTGGCTCTATTTTAAGACTCCTATGATTTGATATTACTATTCTTAGGCAAGTCCTTTTGTGGACATGTTTTCAGTTCTCTTGTTAGTTCATGAGGAAGCTGTCTATTTAATTTAATTTTTTAAAAAGTGCCCATGGGGAAGCTGTTTCTCAGTTTCTTACATTTTAAAAATGTCTTTTCAATGGGAGTAGAGCATTGGCAGAACACTAACCTAGTATGTGCAGGGTCCCAGCCTCTATCTCTAACACTGAAAAAACATGTTTTTTCACTGACTTCACAAGACTATGACAGATTGGCTGGGTAAGAAATTCCTCAATCCCACTTTCTTTTATTGCTCATATAGGTTGTCTGAGAGCTGCCAGTTTTTTCCCTCCTTACTACTGATCAATTCTTTTTCTCACTACCTATTTTGGCATTCTAAGAATAGCGTATATCTTGGTGTTGACCCTTTTATGTCTCTTTTTCCTGGATGTGTGTTTGCATTTTTTCCTTTATTTCTAAAGAATTTCTTTGAATTTTATTTAGGATGGTATTTAGTTCTTTTAGTTTGGTTTTTTTCTCTGAAGATACTAAGTATGCTTATATTTGTTGATTTGTCTTGGCCTATTATCTCTCTTATTTTTATTTTCTTTTTCTTCCGAGACTTATTTTTACCTTAAATCTCTTGATTTTTTTTTTGGTCATTCCTTAGTAGATTTCCTTTTCAGACCTATGTGTTTTTAGTAGTTGCTATTGTCTCTTCTGCTTTAATTTTGTCTTTGTTTTAGTGGTTTTTATTTATCCATATTTTTTATTTCTCTGATCTATCAATTTGCATTTTATTTCTTCACTGTTTTTGACTGTAATTTCCTGAGCTCCTATACATCTGTCTTATTATTTTATTTTATTTTTTTTTGTTAAAAAGGTGAGTATTTCTTCAGATTTTAATTTTATTTGCTTCATGGTAACCTTTTTTTTTTTTTTTTTTTTTGGTTGTTTTCCTTCTTATTGATAGCACTTAAAAGACTTTTACATGGTTTGTTAAATCTAGTCAACTTTTTTGTCGATGCTGTGACCAAAAGATCTGACAAAATCAATTAGAGGAGAAAAATTTATTTTGGGGCTCATCATTTCAGAGGTCTTATTTTATAGATGGCCAACTCCATTCTTTGAGGCCAAAGGTAAGGCAGAACATAATGGCACAAGAGTGCGGCAGAGGAAGGCATCTCAGGACTTGGCATCAGGAAGTAGAGAGAGAGAGAGAGCTCTGCTAAACAAGGACAAAATATACCCCAAAGGCATATTCCTTGTCACAAGATTAATGCACTGATTAGGTTAAGACTCTCACAACCCAGTCATTTCACTTCTGAACTTGGGCCATTGTTTCACACATGAACTTTTGGTTGATAGTGTTCTAAAATAGCAATGTTCTAGAATCATATCTATTTTTTAATACATAATTGATTTGTTTTGACTGGTATCTCCTGAGTCAAAAGAAATTAGCACTATGTAGAATCTCTCATCTCTTCCTCTGTCTCATTCTATTTCACAAATGGATTGTCATTGAGTCTTGCTGCTTCTGCAACCACACTGGACCATGGAGATACTCTGCCACTACTCTCCCTATCCTCTGTGCTGTTGTAAGGATTTATTAACTTAGCTACAAGAATGTCCCCCTCACTTCGAAACTGTCCTTTTGAATTTTGTATTTTTGTTGTTGTTTCCTTGACATGTATTGTTTCTTGGGAAAGAACACTGTTTATGTACTCTGCTTATTTTTTTAATATTTAATAATTTTGGTAACCTATCCTCTTGTTACTTAGATATTTAAGATATCTCGGTTTTTTCAAATATTATTGATAACCATGCACCACATCCTTGTGTAGATGTTGTTCTCAAAGTGTATTTAATTTCTCATGAAATTCTGACAGAAAATTTGTTTTAATTATCTCTCTCCATGGGGAAGAAAAGACTGTGGTATTTAAGGAATTTTCAAAGAAGATAAGGGAAGATTTTATAGTAATTTGTATTCTTTAAATGTATTACTGACAACTTAATTTCTTCTATTGTTTTCTTTTTTCTCCTAAAATTGAAGAGTTTTCTATTATATTACTTACTCATTGGGATATGCTGCTTTTTTATAGTGTTAAAATTCAAACTTGTTTGGCTGATGGTAGATTTAAATTTCCCATCAGTGAACAAAAACTTTGACACTCCAGGTGATTTTGCTACAAAAAGATTCTTTATTAAACCATTTTAATAATAGGGCATAAATTACTATGCTAATCATCTCAATTTTATAAGCTAAGAATAATTAATTGAAAGTATGAATGAACCTCAAATATGGGTGTAAAAACCTGGGAGTCATAATTTACAAAAATGTACTAATTATATTTAGCCTGAGTCATCTAATCGATATGAAACCAAATCTTGGCATTCCAGACAATTGAATTGTAGAATAATGCCATTGTTTTGCCTTTTCCCATAACAGTAAGGAACATTATCTGAAGGTCTAGAGAGAGAACTGGCTGCCTGTATCTAAAAGTGTCATTGATGCTTCTATCAATATACTTTTTAATAGTTAACCTTATCTGTGTTAAACTTTTAATTTATATAAACCTATAACTTCATGACTTTTTAATAGTTAACCTTATCTGTGTTAAACTTTTAATTTATATAAACCTATAACTTCATGAAATTTTTATCTACAATTCTATAGCTTATGAGTTTGAGGAATAATATTAGGTTGCATTAATAAACATGTATACTCATTTCCATTAGATATATGTAAGAGCAACATAGGAAACTATTACACAGTCACCAGAATGGTGGGAGATATATATAAATAAAATATACTTGTGTGTGTGTGTATATATCAAATATATACATGTGTGTATATATGTGTGTGTGTATACATATGTGTGTGTATATATATATATATATACATATATATGTGTGTGTGTATATATGTGTGTGTATGTTTATATATATATATACACACACATAATTAAGGGTATGAAACATTTGTAACTTATTGTATACTTTTGTTAAAAGGGAAAATTGACACAACTACTTTGGAAAATTTGTCAGTGTCTCCTGTGGATGAACAAATGTATTCTGAGACCTGTTAATTCTTTCCCTGGTAATATAGGTACATATATATGTTTACTACAAGATTGCTTATAGCAGCAGCACTGTTCATGATAGAGCCCCAGTTGTCGATCAACTGTAGAATGGGAAATAATTGTATTATATTACATAATGGAAAACTTATCAATGAGAATGGGCAAATTACTAAAACAATTTGATGAGTCTTTGGAATATATTATTTCCTGAAAGCCAGACATAGAACACATCAATGTACATGTTATACATACATATATTAATTGTATATGTCCACTTTTATAAGCATATATAAGATACTAGTTTATATTAAGCCACTTACATTAATTATATATAATACTAATCTATGGTGTTAGGAGTCAGGAAGTGGCTGAGCTTTGGTGTGGGGGTTGGTGTTGTGACAGAAAGAGACCAGAGGGAGGTGTTTATAATATTCTGTTTATAATATTCTGAGAGTGTTTATAATATTCTGTTTCTTGAACTTGGTGTTCTTTACATGGTGCGTTCACTTTATGAATATTCTTAAATTTTCTGAGGCTGTACACTTTGAGATTTACATAATTTTCTGTTTTTTTTAAGAGAGAGAAAGAATTTTTTAATATTCATTTTTTAGTTTTCAGTGGATACAACATCTTTATTTTATTTTTATGTGGTGCTGAGGATCGAACCCAGCGCCCCATGCATGCCAGGTGACGGCGCTACCACTTGAGCCACATCCCCAGCCTCTCTTTTTTTTTTTTTTGATAGCAAGTTTTCAAAAAATTCAGTTTTTAAATGTATGTGTACATATTTGTATATACTTAAACATATATGTGTATATATATTTAGATATACTTTATTTTGAAATATGTACATACATATGTTTCTGTATACATATATATGTATATAATACACACATGTCTATAACATCACATATCTTCATGATTTGTGCGCACGCGTGTGTGTGTGTGTATGTGTGTGTGTTTGAATTTGTGTTTGGTGGTACTAAGGGTTGAATTCAGGCAAGTGCTCTATCACTGAGCTTCACCCTAATTCCTAATACTCTCTTTCAAAATTCTACCACATTAATCAATTCTGAGTGAGGGCCTATCTCAGAGGTTAAGAGAGCCAACAAATAGTTTGAGCCACTAAGAAACCTGAAGTAAATAGCAGCCTGTCATGAACATTCCTGGGTCTAAGAGAACAAGGGAGCCCTGCAAGCACTGGAGCTAAGGAAAGCAGGCAGAGGGCAGCACCTTTGGTTTTGGAGGGACCTGGCCACTATCAGATCTTCCTCTACCATTCTCTCCTCTTACTCCATAATCTCTAGCTGGTACCTTCTTTGATCAAACCCTGTTTGAAATCAATCAACAATGGGGTAATCTGTAAGAGGGAGCAAATAGAGACTAATCAGTACAACAAATTAGACTTAGGAAAACTGCTTCCAAAGAGTTAATAGAGAATGTTTTTTCCATTTCTAGTCATCTTCCTCTCTGAAATTTCCATTTTGGGTAATATTCATGTTACATGTACATAACTATCTTGTCTCTCTCTCTGTGCCTCTAAACAGACACACACACCATACTGCACAGCAAGAAAAATGAAAATTAATACTAAGTTTAAAATCACACTAATTAAGAAGTGATGATTTATAAACAAATATGATGATAAAGGCTTAGAACACAGTAATAGAAATATGGAGAGCTAAATATTTATTGAATTTTTAGGTTTAACTTAGTTTTACAACACAGTTATATAATATTGTATACTAGAGAAAAAATTTTACAAAGTACAGTACTTACTGCCTTTTATTTTTTCTAAAAATGTTATTATGGAAAATTTCAAATGTGTACAAAAATATATATAGAAAAGGTAATGAACCTCCATGTGGTTATTACCCAGCTTTAATAATTATGAACATTCTGTTATTTATTGATTGTTCTGTTCCTTGTTCCTATCTACAAACTTCTTTCTCTCAAGTATTTTAAAGTAAATTAAAAAACATGTTACTCACAAACACTTCAGTTTTTTTCTTTTGGGTACGGGGGATTGGACCCAGGGGTGCTTTGCCACTGAGCTACACCCTTTTTATTTTTCATTTTGGGAGAGGGTCTTGATAAGTTGCTGAGGCTGGCTTTGAATCTGCAATCCTTCTGTCTCAGCTTCCCGAGTCACTGGGTTTTCAGGTATGTGCTACTGTGCTTGACAGAACACTTCAGTTTTAAGTATCTAACAAATAAGGACTTTTTCATAATCATGTCATCATTAACATAGCTAACAAAATTTAATTCCTCATTGTATCTAATATTTGGCCCATATTAAAATTTTCCCACTTATGTCAAACGTGCCTTTTGCTGTTGGCATATTCAAATCAAGATCCACATGAGATCCACATGTTGTATTTTGTTGTCTTTAACTTTTATTAGGTTAGTACACTTATAAGAATATAATATTTTAAATATTTTTTCATATTTATCACTTAGAATTTTTCTGTGTCAAATTTAATATCCACAAGGCCTTTGTTTTGTGTTTTTGTGTGTGTATATGTGTATGGGTTAGAGAGAGGGAGAGAGGGAGGGAGGAAGGAAGAGAAAGAGAACAGGCAAGCATTTGCACTCAGGGAGAGAATTCTGAAAAACTGAATGAAATAAACTTAAGACTTTAAAGTCTGGCCTTTCTGGAGACTATCTGTGTCCAGATAAGCACTTAATAACATAGGGATAGAGCAAAAGGAGCATGGGCTTTGGCCAAATTGAATTCAGGTTCTATCTGTTTCATCCATTCTAACATTACAATTATGGGCAAGTAAGTCATATAACAACATAGTGCCCAGTTCAGAAGTGATACTGAGAAATTATTAGATTTAATTATTATGAGTTAGTATTTAAATGTTAATGTATAGATGAATCAACTTCGGAAATTTCAGGCTTTCAGAATGACTGCAGAAAGTGAAAGAGATGGAGGACAGAATGGACTCTTTGTAACAGTGAAGACATAGGAATTGATATCTCAATGTTAAGTGAGGACTGTATGTATAAGGACAGACTGCATAAGAAATGTTGCCCCCGTCCTTTTTTTTCTATTGGGAAACTAAAATTAGGGAATAAGAACAAAGTCCATCAAGGGGAATATTACTGTTTCTAATAGCAGTTAAAATTAATCACTGTATGAGTGAATGGTTAATTGCATTCTTAGAATGTGAGGGAGACAACAAATGTAATGAAGGTAAAGTGATCCTTTGGTCTGTAGAACAAAAAATGCCACAGTTCTTAGGGGCTCATGAAGGCAGAGAGATATTGGCAGATGGCCAATATCCCACAGTGTATGAATGGGATTGTGAGAATGGTGTGTTTCTGGACAAGAATAATGCTCTTGAAAGTTGCCTCTTGTTTTCTGGGTCTATGGTACCTCACTGGTATGTATATAAATCCTTGCCTATTTATTTTTATTTTTTTTAGAGATTTATAACTTAGAGCAAATAACTTCTGACACTAGACATTTATTTAGCTATAAGTTTTTTTTAAAATATTTTTTTAGTTGTTAATTGACCTTTATTTTGTTTATTTATACGCAGGGCTAAGAACCAAACCCAGTGCCTCACACATGCTAGGCAAGTGCTCTACCACTGAGCCACAATTCCAGCCCTAACTATAAGTTTTTTATGATAACTGAACTATATTTAAACTAAATTATAGATATTCTTGAAACTATTTCAGGATTTAGTCAAATCTTTTTAAGAAATTTAGGGCCATAGCTGGTTGTCAAACACGTGATAGTATTCCATGAATTCATAGTTTTAGTTAAAACTGAGATGAAGCTACATTATTTGTTCATGATTGTAAAATTTTAGATTAATTTTTATAAGTGAATTTGTCTATGAGGCTATGAAGTTCCTTTATAAGAAGGTTTTTTAAAAATTGTGTAGAAATTTTTGTCTACTGCTCTGGGCCACACTGCCACCTGGGGGCCAACAAGAAAGACTACTGGGGAGTCACAGCCCCTGCCAGAAATGTTTGACATTGACCTTGGTACTACTAAGACAAAAACAAGACACCATTATCTTTTTGTAGGAACCAGAAGAATGCTCTTGGCTTACAAGATGTGGAATGATATAATATTATGAAAATGTATTTAAAAATTAAATATGTTTTCACATTACTTCTTATCTTTCTCTTTTCCCCTATTAAAAAATATTTTAAGTTGTAGATGGACACGATACCTTAATTTATTTACTTTTATGTGGTGCTGAGGATCAAACCCAGTTCCTCACTAGGAACTAGCTAGGCAAGTGCTCTACCACTCAGCTTCAACCCCAGCCCACTTTCTCCCCCTATTTTAAAGAATGTTACCAGTTGCCTTGAAACAAAGGTAATAGACATTGCCTGAGTCCTTTTATATGTATAAAGCTATTTAATAGTTATAAAAATATTATGTGGGAAATGGTACTAGTTTCTATTTATAACAAAAAATTGATCAGTAAATGAATGTACTTTTTCCAGTCCCAATTCTTTGCCCATACATAAAGATTTTTATACTGTTATTATGTTTACTTATTTTAGTTTTTGATGAAAAAAGGAATTCTGTTACTATGTAGGATGCCATTGGATTATTTGACACAGTATGTAATTGAAAGACAAATATTGTATGATTCCCCTTAATGAAATATAGAATAGTCAGACATTTATAGAAACAGAAAACAGAAGGTTGTTACCAGGGGTGATGGACTGAGGGTTATGAAAGTTGTTATAAGAGTATAGAATTTCAGTTTGGGATGATAAAAAATTCAGAAGATGGATAGTGGTGATAGTTAGACAACAAAGTGAATGTATTTAATACCCTTGAACTGTATAGTTAAAAAGGTTGAAGTGGTAAATTTTATGTTATTTATATTTTGTAAATATGGTAATAATGAATGTTGCACTCTGTTAGGGTTTAGGAATAAGTGATAGGTGAATTTAATCCTCAAAAACACGTGTGTTTAGAGCTTTACATGTATAAGGCTACAACCTTAACAGATAAATACTTAGTAATAAGTCTCTTTTACCTGTTAAGAAACTAAGGCTTGAAGATGTTCATGTATAGTAAATTTGTTAACAGCCTTCTCTTTGCTCAACTTTTAGGATATTATGTTTAAGGTACATGATTTACATGTTAATGAAAGACAGCTGAGATTTGGATCTGTTTCGGCTTGTCTCTTTCTATTCTCTTGCCCTGCTTGCTATGAGAAGATGGTAGCTTCATGTAACAATGAAATACTGACATGGCATTCTTTTATACCAGAGACTCTGACAAGTCATGGTTCAATACCAGAGGGGTGTGGGGAGGAGTCATGTAGTAGTGCCCTTTTGAGCACACTGAGATAATCTCAGCATCTGTGGGCTTAAAACAGGTCATGTCTAATTTCAGTAGAATGTATAAGATGAAACTGATTAATGTACCAAGATGTTGTCTACTACAATGATTTTTAAAATCAGTTTCTCATCAGATACAAAGTTGGTGCTTTTCTTCATAATGCCACAAGCCTCTAGAGTCTGTAAGAGATGAATTTTACTTTTGTATGTTTGCTTTTTTAAATCGCATTCCTTACTTCTGTATGCTTTTCTTTCTTCCTGTGGGAGACTTCCCTTCCAATGATAAATAATAAATGGAAAATGTTTCAGTGTAATAATAATTTCCAAAGTATAGTCACAGAATGACTGATTTCCAGTAATGCCTTAAGCAATAAAGCTTTAGCATAAGCAGCAGAAAAGATCTGGATATCCACTTTATATTTGTGGTAAACTGATTTTATATATACCCTTTGGAAATGGAGTATTTGATATACTATGGAGAAAACCAAGTCAGTCCTACTTTTCTTTTCTTCAGTCCAACTTTTCTTGAACCCTGTTGCTTAACTACATTTAGTGGCTATGAAATAATTTCCCAGTTAAATATGTAATTACTAAGTTGCTCCTATTTGATTTTCTCTACATACCCAAATAACCAGTATTCATAAAAAATCTGTATTTTAAAATGAAGTTAGAATATTTGGTCACAGTGAAACAATCTGCATGTCTTATTAACATTTTCCCCTGGGGTTGTGGCTTAGTGGTAGAGTGGTTAGCTTAGCATGTGTGAGGCACTGAGTTCCATCCTCAGTACCACATAAAATAAATAAATAAAGTTTTGTGTCTGTCTACAACTAAAAATATATGTCTATATATTTGAAAAATGATTATAGTACTGAAACATACTGAAATTATTTGGAAGCCACGGAAACTTGTTGCTGACATAGTAATAATTTGGTTATTAGTACATTTTGTAAAATACTATAATGTTCCAAGTTACCATGTTCTTTAAATAACTCAGGGTAAGATGTTATCTCTGAAGTATTGGCTTGTAAGTAGGAAGGAAATTATACATTACTGTGTTATATAAAACTGACTCATATGAGTGGGTGAAAGATCCCAAGAATACCAGGACACCCACACTAGAAAAAGCCAATATATGCCAATTCTTTTTAGATAATGTTTTAGGAGGCTGCTTAATGGAACTGTATTCATTAAAGAAATTTCTTTCATTGTCTTGGTGAATATTTCCTGTTAAAAAGAATGAAATAACATTTTCATCTTTTTTGAAAAAAAAAATCTTTGTTCATAGGAGAAAAGATTTGATTCAATATTTGAAGTAATTGTGCTTTAGTTTTTAAAATTCATTTAAATCAAAAGAATAAAACACACCTACATTTAGAGTGTTTTAGAATATTTGTTAAATCATAAAAATACAGTTAAATAATCTTTTAGCAAGTAGTTATTTCAAGTCTCTATAAACAGTACTGTTTTACTGACAAAGCAGTATATTGTATGGGTATGGTCTCATCTCAGATTCAGTCCGTTTGAGAGTCAAATTTTTATAAAGTACACTTTTACTTTCAGTATTAAATATTCTGAACTATATTTGTTTTATCTTTCAAAATGTTTTGGATGAATATCACAAATTAGATTGTTTGTATAGATGATTTTTTGTTGGTGTTTGGGTTTTTTTCTCTTAAATAT
Source organism: Callospermophilus lateralis (assembly GCF_048772815.1). Taxonomy (NCBI): domain Eukaryota; kingdom Metazoa; phylum Chordata; class Mammalia; order Rodentia; family Sciuridae; genus Callospermophilus; species Callospermophilus lateralis. The sequence continues at coordinate 91,295,691 of NC_135313.1, forward strand.
ATTTTATTTTATTCATTTATTTATATGTGGTGCTGAGAATTGAAATCAGTGCCTCACACATTCTAGGCAAGTGTGCTACCACTGAGCCATACCCCTAGCCCTGGTGTTTGTTTTTTAAAGCATGTTTCTTAGAGTCTCTCATATGCTAAGTGTTATTGTTTTATTGGAATTCAACTTTTATGTTATGTTTTGGATGTGAGATATCCCTAGGATGAGAGTCTTCACCCAATTCATGAATTAATTTCCAATAAGGATTAACTGAGTGGTAACTGAAGGATGCTAGGGTGTGGTTGGAGAAGTGGGACATTGAGGGCATGGCTTTGGGTATATATATTTTGTATCTGGCCAGGGGAGTATCTCTCTCTCTGCTTCCTGATCATCATGTGATCAACTGATTCCCTCTGCCACACTCTTCTGCCATGGTGTCCTGCCTCACTTTGAGCCTTACGCCCTGAGCCCTGAGGAATAGAGCCTGCTGTCTATGGAATGAGAGCTCTGAAATCTTGAGCCCCTAAATAAATCTTTCCTCCTCTACAATTGTTCTGGTCAGGGTCCTTTAGTTACAGTGGCGTAAAAGCTGACTAAGACATACATCTTTTTTTTGGTGTGGTACAAGGGATTGGACCTAAGAGCACTCTACCACTGTACCAGTGAATTACATCTCCATCCCTTTTGTTTTATTTTTAGACAGTTTTTTCCTAAATTACTGAGGCTGACTCAAAACTTGGGATCTGCCTGCCTCAGCTTTCCAAGTCACATGGATTACAGGTGTGAGCTACCTGTAATCAAGCTATTCATGCCCACTGACCCTTTGTTCCCTCAACTAAATCATTGATTGCAAATATGACTGTCAGATTTGTCTAGCAGATTTTTTTTAACTTTATCTTTTTAATGATAAAAACGCAAGCTCTGTAGGAATGATTCTTCTATAATAATTCCTTACTAGAATGACATTTTCATATAATTGGACAGTGTTTCTTGAATTAGGGTAAAAATACCTTGTTTACTTTCTGGAGCCAGTTCAAATAATATATGACTGTCTATGTATTAGCAATAGAAAGGCATATAACTTTTAGCTCTCATATAACTTTTAACCAACATTCTTTGTCTAAGAGAATCTCAACCAATACTTAAAAAATTCTGTTTCATTTAATAGAATGTAAACTCCATTTGAAAATAGCAGAAGGACAACTTTTGTGTAAAACACTCTTTCCACAAAACACTTTCTTTAGTGGTGTTTAATTGCTATAAGATCTCTTCCAATGGTGGTAATGTTATTTCAGCTTTTCAAACTGAGAGCTGTGACTATAAAGTGTAACCACCCCATGGCAAGGTTAGGACTTGAACCTAGATATATAGATAACTCATATATGGATGTATGTGTATCTGTATGTGTGTTTGTGTTTAACAAGTCAAATGTTAATTAGGTTGTATTGCACATCTAGAAAAATTGATTTGTGGTTATTTCTGAAATATTTTAGTCCATGAAAACAGTTTGATCAGCAGAGTCTTTAGAAGATTCATTTTGAATTGTAATTAATTATAGTGTACTATGGTAATCATTCCTTAGACTTGTGTGGCATCTTTATTTTTCATAATATATACTTCAATATCTATCATCTTATTGTAGGTGTCACAATAAGTATGTTAAAGTGGATAATTCTTTATACTTTTAATTACATAGTATCAGATATGGAAGTAAATTCAAGCTATTCATGCCCACTGACCCTTTGTTCCCTCAACAAAATCATTGATTGCAAATATGACTGTCAGATATGTTTAGCAGACTTTTTTCAACTTTATCTTTTTAATGATAAAAAAGCAAGCTCTGTAGGAATGATTCTTCTATAATTCCTTACTGGAATGACATTTTTATATAATTGGACAGTGTTTCTTGAATTAGGGTTGAAATACCTTGTTTACTTTCTGGAGCCAGTTCAAATAATATATGACTGACTATGTATTAGCAATAGAGAGGCATTTGGAATGCAGAATTGAGTAACATGTTGTTTTATATTTAAGAAATCTGTTGCCTAGTAGCAGAACATATATAAAAGTATTTTATTATACTATAATAGATGTCACAGTGGAAGTATGTTCCAAGTACATATGGCATACTGTTTGAGAATGGAAGTGTGAGATAAAAATATTTTGGGACTAATTCTCAGGGGACTAATCTCTAAACTGGGTTTTGAAGGTCAAGTGTGCTTTTAGGAACTAAATAGGTGAGCTATATGGATAGAAAATTTTGTAAAATCATTTCAAGCAAAAGAAGCATAGTGTTTAGGGAAATAACATGTAGAAGAGGAATACACATATTATTCTAGAAGATGCGCTATACGTTTTGCTTTTTTTTTTTTTTTGTTATCAGGGATATAACCTGGGGCACCTAACCACTGAGCCAAATCCCCAGCCCTTTTTTTTTTTTTTTTTTTGGTACTGTGATTGAACTCGGGGGTACTTAACCATTGAGTCACATCCCCAGCCCTATTTTGTATTTTATTTAGAGATAGGGTCTCACTGAGTTGTTTAGCACCTTGTTATTGCTGAGGCTGGCTTTGAACTTGCTATCCTCCTGTCTCAGCCTCCCGAACTGCTGGGATTACAGGCATGAGCCTCTGTGCTGGTGCTCAATCCTTTTTTATATTTTATTAGAGACAGGGTCTTGCTGAGTTGCTTAGGGCTTCGCTAAGTTGCTGAGGCTGGGTTTAAACTTGTAATCCCCTGCCTTAGCTTCCTGAGTCGTCTTTTTGCTTTTTAAGTAAAACTTTGTTATAGAGCTTTGATCAACAACTACTTGTACTTGTATCTGAGTTTCCAGCCATGTCCAATCATTGCTAAAGTGTTAATGGTGGCACTGATGAATAACAATAACTGAAAAGCAGGTACTAAAAGGGAAATGAAAAAAATACTTGGGTTGTCTGCAGGTGTATAATGAAAAATTAACCATATATTTTCAAATGTAAATTATGCACAAGATTCATTTATTCAACATATGTATTAAGCTGGTGTTCTGAGGCTGGTGGCTTGTCTGAAGAGGTAGAAAAGAGTAGCTGTAAGCTAGAGAGACAAAGTAAGGATTAGGGCTAATAAAAATTACTCATCAAAGAGAGTTTTGGAAGTTGGGAATGAAAGAAGAGATAATCAATACTGAATGTTTCTATGAATATAAGAGGGGGATGGGATCTATAACACCAATTTAGAGTTTGGCAGAAGGAATGCTGCCTAAGGGTAAAGTAGATGAGCATAGTACAAATGTAGAGCTAAGGTTTATATTGGGAATTAAGAGATGGTTAATTTATCTAAAGTGTTAGCTCATTAGGCTGTGTACATTGCCTTTTAAGTGATTTCTGGTATGCAGTAATGCCCCCTTTATCCAATTTCTCTCTCTACAGTTCTAGTTATCCACAGTCAACAATGGTCTAAAAATCCTAAATGGAAAATTCCAGAAATAATTCTTAAATTTTAAATTATAGGCCCTTCTAAGGTAGCATGATGAAATACTATACCGTCTTGCACTGTCCCACCTGGGATGTGAGTCATCCCTGTTCCATTGTTTTCACACTGTATACACTATTAGTCACTTAGAAATCATCTGGATTATCAGATACTGTCACAGTATTGCAGTGCTTGTGTTGGTAAGTAAACTTGAGAAAGTGAGACCATATTCACATAATTTTTACTATTTGTTCTATTTTGTTATTATTATTTTAATTTCTTCCTGTCCCTAATTTATAAACTTTGTCATAGATATGTACATATGGGAAAAACAATTGAGATAGGGTTTGGTTCTATCCAAGTTTTCAGGCATCCATTGATGGTTTGAGAACATAATAGCATCAACTTGAAAAAAATCTAAATTTGTTCTAAGTGTTTTTACGTGCAGTAACTTTTCAGATTACAGAATCATAGAATTCTAGAGCTGAAGGATCTTTTGTACTATTACTGGCCATTTAATAGGAGAGAGAACCTGTAGTTAATTGATTTATTCAAAATTCCAAAGACAACTTTCAGTGGCAAGGACAGAATTTGAACTGTAGGTTCTTATTTCAGAGTTTACTGTTCTTTTTTTTTTTTTTTAGTTGTAGATAGAAACAATACCTTTATTTTATTTCTTTATTTTTATGTGGTGCTGAGGATTGAACCAGTGCTTCACACATGGCTAGGCGAGTGCTCTAACACTAAGTCACAACTCCAGCCCCAGTTTACTATTCTTTTAATCATACCATGCTGCCTCTCAGTTCAGCAACTTATTAAAACCACTATTACAAGGTTTTTATGTATATTACAAGATTGCTGTCATGCCTGATCTCACCTCTCCAAACATTTTTCCTGTATAATGTTTATTCATCCATCATTCTTTTTTTAATTATCGTTTTGTTTTATTTTTTCCCAATTAGCTATATATGACAGTAGAATGCATTTTGACACAGCATACATAAATGTAGTATATCTTCTCATTCTTCTGGTTGTACATGATGTAGAATTATACTGGTTGTGTAATCATTATGCACACGGAGCCATCCATCCTTCTTACATTGTGGATTTCAGATTCTTTACCATCCCAGTGACTCTTCTGAGTCCTCACCATTTTATTACTATTTCTCTTCAGATATCTTAGACTGTCAGCAACACAGTCTGCACAGTATTTGTTAGGTGAAACTGTCAGCTTCATTTTATTGCAATAAATATTTATGATGTGGTAGGATAAATATTCTCAATGAATATGCTATTTCCTTATTAACTTACATTTTGATTATCTTATTTAAAAATTATATCAGAGCATCCTTTTAAATTTTTAATTTTTCTTCATTTAGAAATGTCTTCATGAAAACCTTTTAAAGTCTAAAAATTCAGGTCAAGTGACTTCATTATCATTCTCAGAATGTAATCAGACTAGCTATTCCACAGGGGATTTGGCAATCAAATGCAGTAAGAATATTTCATATTTTTCTGAATTCATGTTTTTTCTTTGGTGGGTTGAGTCAGTTTTCAGAATATGAAACTAAATATGTTTGTGAAGTTGAAAATAAATGTTTAATAACTCAGACTTGCACTGCTGGATATAGATTTCATTAAGTTGTCATAGGAACCAATTGTTGGCTGATGACAGAATTAGGTAACTGTCAGTTAAGATGAAATGTTTACATGAACTTAGAGACAGTATTAGAACTAAGAATTTCTGAATCTAAGATACTTTGCCTGTTGTCCTTTGATAAGTCTGCTTAGGATGTGTTCTTTGTTGATTGAATCAAAATGCTTATCTGTGCACAAGAATTATTTGCAGAATGCCTACCATGTACCAGGAACTGGGGGTTACCATTCCAGTTCTACACTTCTTCACTTCTACTGCTCTCTTCTGGAGTAAAATTTCTTCTTCTTGTTTAGTTTTAGTTTCTCTTGGAGGTAGTGTATACTCTAGGCTGAGGCTAGTTTTTAATTTATTTTGTCTGTGCAAGCTATAAATGCTTCTAACTAGGTGACTTTGGAGTATCTTATATAATTTATTCTTTTTTTCCCCAAGGAAATTGCTTTCTTTTTATTAGAGTATTATTCATAGTAGTCAGGTTCATTTTGGCAAAATTATACATGCATGGAATTTGATTTACTGTGTTTCAATTCCCAGTCCCTGCCCTTCCTTCCCCTCCTTCCTTCCCCATTGTCTCTCCTCTCCTCTATGGATCTTCCTTTTATTCACTTATTTATTTTTTTATGATTGTTGCTTTATTCATATACATAAAGATGGAGCTCACTGTGGTATATTTATATATGCACATAGTGGGATTTGCTAAATTCATTCTGTATTTCCTCCCCTTTCTCATCCTTTTTTTTCCCTCTTGATCTCCTCCTTCTACTCCACTGATCTTCCCCATGTCTTAGTGATATCTGACTCCTCCTTTTTTCTTATTTTGCTTGTTTCCACATATGAGAGAAACATTTGACTCTGATTTTCACTTACCATGATATTCTCCATTTCCATCCATTTACTAACAAATGTCATAATTTCATTTCATTCTTCTTTATGGCTGAGTAAAACTCCACTACACATACACACACACACACACACACACACACACACACACACACACACACTGTATTTCCTTAATCTATTGACAAGTATCTGCTGATTCCAGAATTTGAATTGTGCTGCTATAAACATTGATGTGGCTGTATCACTATAAGTATATCATTTTTGTTCTTTTGAATAAACACTAAGGAGTGGGATAACTGGGTCATATGGTGTTCCACTCCTAGTTTTTTGAGGAAACTCCATACTGTTTTCCAAAGTGGTTACGCTAATTTGCAGTACCACCAACAATGTATGAGTGTACCTTTACCCCCACATTCTTTCCAACATTTCTTATTATTTATTTTCTTGTAATTTGCATTCTGACTGGAATGAGATGAAATCAAAATGTAGTTTTGATTCACATTTCCCTAATTGCTAGAGATGTTGAACATTTTTTCATATTTTTGTTGATCATTTTTATTTCTTCTATTTAGAAATATGTCTGTTTAGTTCCTTTGCCCATTTATTGATTAGGTTGTTTGTATTTTAGGTGTTAAGTTTTTTGAGTTCTTTGTATTTTCTGGATATTAATACCCTATCTGACGAACAGGTGGCAAAGAGTTATCTTCCATTCTGTATTGTCTCTCTTCACCCTCTTAATTGTTTCCTTGGCTGTGCAAAAGCTTTTTAATTTGATGCCATCCCACTTATTGATTTTTTTTTTTTGTTTGTTTTATTTCTTGCACTTTAAAAGTCTTGTTAAGGACGTTGGTTCCTGTGCCAATATGCTGGAGTATTGGGCCTACATTTTCTTCTAGCAGTTGCAGGGCTTCTGGTCTAATTCCAAGGTCTTTGATTCACTTTGAGTTGAGTTTTGTGCAGGGTGAGAGAGAGGGGTAAAACTTCATTCTTCTACATATGTTTTTCCAGCACTATTTGTTAAAAAGGCTATCTTAACTCTCTCTAAATATATATTTGGCACCTTTGTCTAGTATGAGGTAACTGTATTTATGTGGGTTTGTCTGTGTGTCTTCCATTGGTCTTCATGACTGTTTTAATGTCAGTACTGTGTTATTTTTGTTACTGTTGCTCTGTAGTATAATTTGAGGTCCAGTATTGTGATGCCTTCTACTTCGCTTTTCTTGCTAAGAATTACTTTAGCTATTTTGGGTCTCTTGTTTATCCAAATGAATTTCAGAACTGCTTTTTCTAGTTTGTGAAAAATGTCATGGGAATTTTGATGGGGATTGTGTTGAATCTGTATAGCACTTTTGGTAGTAGAGTCATTTTGGAATCAGTTTCTTAAGTGAAGAAAAGAAAGGGTAGAAAGGCAAGAGAAAGTTTGAAATATTTAAAAAGCAAACAGAGGAAAGTCAGGACATAGATAGCAGATGGTGGATATAAAGGAGAAGTAATAAAAAACAAAATTAAATTAAAGTAATAAAAAAGAGAGGAAACAGGAAAATTTGGCCAGTAATGGAAGAAGAGTAAAGAAGGGACAATAAAAGGACAAAAACCCAGGTATGAATAAACAAATGTAAGATCAAAATAACTCAAACCCACATACAATTTTACCTCACCTAAATCAAACTAAGTCTAAGAATAATAAACAAGTGAAGAAGAAAGCAATTAAAATGAAAGTAAAATTATATGAATGTATATCTATATTTTTTAAAATAATTTTTAGTCATCAATGGATCTTTTATTTGTTTATTTACATGTGGTATTGAAGATCAAACCCAGGGCTTCACAGGTGCCAGGCAAGCACTCTACCACTGAACCACAATTCCAGCCCCTCTGTCTATATTTTTTAAACTTTTTCACTCATTGAGAACACACATACGGACACACAATCACACAGAATGGAAAATAGTAAAAAATAATGACATGAAATTTATAAAACAAAATCAAATTAAAAAAATTAAATTGGGGGGAATCTAAAAACAACAGCAACCAAAAAAGATAAAATTCTTAATGAGAAGTTTATCTTAAAGATAAAAATTCTTAATTTTTTTTTTAGTTGTAGATAGAACAATACTTTTATTTTATTTATTTTTATGTGGTGCTGACGATCGAACCCAATGCCTTATACATGCTAGGCAAGTGTTCTACCATGAGCTATAACTGTAGCCCTAAAGGTAAAAATCCTTAAGATAAAAATTCTTGTTTCTGATTAGGTGCTCAAAACTGTCGGCAAGGATGGATTCTTTCTTTGTATTTATTAAGTCCAATGTTTTTTGTGTTCCTGACCTGGCTGCCAGCCTTTGTAGCTAGGAGCCAAAGCTGGTTGTAGTAGCTCTCAGCTTCCTGTCTTCTAATATAGGATGGAATAGACTGGGGAGTGCTGACAAACTGTGTATTCATTTAGGGGAGGTGATACAGAATTCTAAATTTAAAGTTCCTGCAGTTGAGATTTAGTCTGACCTTTGGAATTTTTCAGTAAGTATTTGAGATCTGTTCTTATTGCTGGGCGGATGTGGATTTCTTTTTCTTTTTCTTTTTTTTTTAATAGAGAGAGAGAATTTTTTTAATATTTATTTTTTTATTTTTCGGTGGACACAACATCTTTATTTTATTTTTTTGTGGTGCTAGGATCGAACCCAGCGCCCCGTGCATGCCAGGCAAGTGCGCTACCGCTTGAGCCACATCCCCAGCCCAGATGTGGATTTCTTTTCTTTTGGTATTGGGAATTGAACTCAGGGATATTTGACCACTGAGCCACATCCCCAGCCCTATTTTGTATTTTATTTATAGACAGGATCTCACTGAGTGGCTTAGTGCCTTGCTTTTGCTGAGGCTGTCTTTGGTCTTCCTGCCTCAGTTGCTGGGATTACAGGCGTGCACCACCGCGCCTGGTCCAGATGTGGATTTATACTGGATGTCTGGGTCTCAGGTGCCTCCCATAAATTTCACTTTTAGGATTCAGGGTCTAAACTTTTACAGGTTTTGTACTTACCACTGTGGATTTGATTTACCCAGTGTCAGACCTGGAGTGTAGATGCCCCTTCCTGGCCATTATTGGCTCTTATGGGACTCCAGCAATAAAGGGAGCTCTGTGTCCTCGGTATTTGGAATCTGGATACCCTAGGCACAATTCTATTTGAGCCTATTTTAGTCACACTGGTCCAGGCACACTGATCCACGCCCACAGTATGCTGAGTCAGTGCCGCAGTCTGGCTGGGCATAATTCACAAGCCACTTGTCAAGCAGAAATGAACTTTATTTTTAGAGCACACACACACACGCCGCCGCCGCACCACATGAGCTCTTCAGGAATTCCCTCAGAGCCCAACTGCCACCACTGGCTTCCGGCCAGCCTCTCAACCCCCCTCCTCCCGGCTCTTGAGGCCGATTGGCTGGGTCACGTGGGCAGAGCCAAAAGAGTCCCCCAGAACTCCATTTTGGCTATCCTTACATCTGTGACAGTGATTCTCCCACACCTGGAGGCTAATGAAACCAGGATGCTTTTTTTATTTATATATTATTTATTTATTTATTATTGCCCTTTCCCACATCATGAAGTTCTATTTTGTTTTTTTGAGCTCATACAGACCTAGGTTAAAGTTTTGCTGATCAGTTCTATTTTTTGACTATGGAGTTTTTAAACATTGCAATGGAGATTTCACCTGTAAAATGTTACAAGGCCTTTACTATTATGTTATGTGTTGTATGTATTATGTGTGCACACTTGTGTTTTGTGTTGAATGTTTGTATGTGCATATGTCCATATATCATATATGATGAGTGCTCATGAAAAAATGGATCCAAATATTTTGTTTATTCACGTGATTTAAATGGTTTAATTTAAATTGGGTAAACAGCTGTTGAGGATTGTTTTAATGTGTGAACAAAAAAGGAGGTTAACAGATCTGTTTGTTTACTTTCATCTTTCCTTTTCATTATATTTAATAATTCTGTTCAGGATAATGTAAATTGTTCAGAAAATTGTTTTCTTTTAGTGCCTGCTGGAATGTTACTTAATTTAGCCATTATTGCCAGAATTCCTATCTTCATCCCAGTGCTGGTGAAGACTAAGATAAAACCAAACTATAGCTTCTGCAATAGTTATCACTGAACGGCTTGCAGAACTTGCCTGGACTATGTATCACTTGTATGCATTATGAACTATCTGTTGGTGCAGCGACTTGTGGTAGTGGCTGGGTATTTTTGCTGATGGTGTCATTAGTGGTACAATTTTTCCAAAAGGAACCGTCAATTGGCTTGGTGTATCCTCCTCCCTTCTGCTTGTGATGGTTGTTCAGCTAAAATTTGGGGGCCAACAGAGGTGAGGCAAAGAACCTCACCCCCACACTGGTACAAAGGCCTATCCACAGGTGTGGCTGTATGCCGTAGCGGTACTCAATGACGGGTAAGATCCAATTGCAGTGGTACCAATCTAAGACAGGAGACTGACGCCTTGAGGTCAGCTCATCCGATGACGGGTAAGGACCATATGTAATATTGGACAATCTAAGCCAGGCATGGTCCCTAAGCCACATGATTGTTGTTTAATTAAACAGAGAGGGGGAGATGTTGAGAGCCACAGCTGAAGAAGCCCCAGCAAACTTCCAGCTGCCAGCTGATTGGCTCTTCTGTGGTGATGCTCATTGGGCTGTTTCCCTGCCCTTTCAGACCACGGAGCTGCTCATTGGGGGACTCTTTTGACCCCGCCCACGCGACCCAGCCAAGAGCGGGAAGGGGGGGGTTGAGAGGCTCGATGGAGTCGGTGGTGGCAGTTGGGCTCTGAGGGAATTCTCGAATTCACGAGCCACTTGTCAAGCAGAAATGAACTTTATTTTTAGAACACACACGCTGCACCACACGAGCTCAGCCAGAAAGTGACAGAAACCCTATTTGAATAGATTTTTTTTTTTTAACCTTAGTACTAGTGTACTTTCCTCATAACCCTGTGCTTAAGATCTTATTCAGAGCTGATTAGTCAGTGGAGTTGCACTATTTTCTATTTGGAAACTCATAATGTTAGACCCATACTTGTAGTACTAAGCTATTGAGTGTAATAATCTATGGCAAGTTGGGCCAGGGCCATATGGTTATAGTCCCACCTATTTGATAGGGTGAACTGGGAGGATCATTTGAGTCCAGGTCAAGGCCAGCCTGAGTAATGTGTGAAGTCTCTTCTCAGATTATAGCAAAAAAAAAAAAAAAAACTGACAAAACTTGTTACCAAACCTATCTTATAATCATGTTGTTTATCAGGTATTTGCTTGTAAAGATCAAACCAATAGAATAACCTGCCATCCTTTCTTATAGTTTAATAAATGGATGTTATATTGAGCTATCCAGGAGTGTTGAAAATAATCATGTAAAATTTTCATACCATCCCTAATTTCTTCTTATCAACTTCAACGATCATTTTCAGGCCTATTCTGAAATTGAACTTTATGTGATAATAGAAATATTCTACATCCACAGATATTTAATACTGTACACAATAGCTGTTGTTGATATTGAGAACTAAAGAGATGGCTAGTATAACCAAAAAACTGATTTAATTATTTTCACTTTAATCAATTTATTTGTATTTAAATCATTATTTTTTCCATTTTTATTGGTGCTTTATAGTTATACATAACATTGGGATTTATTGTTACATATTCATACATGCTTATAAAATAATGGTATGATTTGGTCAATTTAGATTTAAAATTAGTTAGCCATGTGTGATTAGTGGCTACCACAGCTCAAAATTATAATAACTTGTATTAGTTATGAGTTATAGCTATTACATTTTAAGGCAAAAATAGAACACTTAATTGGATTTGAGTCTGAGGATCTTCATGGGGAAAGAAGTGTAATTTATTTAAATTCAACTCCTAATACCTTTCAAGAAATTGAGAACCCTACCTTACTTAGATACCATAGACACATGGAATAAACTTACTTGGTTTATTTCATACAAAAATGTCATCAAGCCGAAAGCTAGAGATATTATTTAAGTGATAATGTTTCTTTATGAGTGGGAAATTTAAGTTATTAGCTGCTCAGTCAATTTACTATGTAAGTAGTAAAGAGGAAAACTAAAAATTATTTTTGGCTACTTATGTACAAAAGAGTATGTAATAGCAATCATGAGCCAAGTCAGCTGAGACAGTTAAAAATTTCATGCACCCTGGTCCTCTTCATTCCCTATTCATCACCTTATTACCCTCGGAATATTCATTCTGACATTTCCCCTTTCTGTGTCAAGTGAGAAATGTTACTGATAGCAATGAGGTGCCCATGAAGGAAGAAGGTAGGAAAAAACCCTTGAGAACCAGTGTTTTAGATTTTAATGTTTGGGATGAATAAACAAAAGAATTGTTGTAATTGTTTCTATTTTTATTTTACAAAATCTTATGGTTACTGTCAAATCAGTATAAATTAAATCAACCTGAAGATTTCTTTTTCTAAGTTGTTTTCAGAGATGGCATTCCAAAAGATTTTCTTGTCATTCTGAATAGATGCTTTTTAAGTTGACTACATGTGCTTCATAAGGAGAATTTCTCAATATGTTAACCTTGGAAACTGGATGATTATTTTTTATTGTTGTTGTTTATTTAGATCTTACTTTTTCAGATCTTTGCTTTTTTCAAATTTTAAAAGGCAGGTAGAGATACAAAATAACTTTTTTTCCTTTTTTTAATAGAAGAGATAAATATTACTCCCCGGTGGAACAAAGGATTCTGATTTCTTTGGGCCTCTCTTTGACAGAATAATAGTAGGACATTAATAATAAAAGAAAATTATAGTAATACAGTGTTCATTCTTTTCTGGGCGGGATGATTCTTTCTTTTCCCGTTGATTTGAGACTCAGCCTTTACTGGATAAATTGGGCTTTATCTGAATAAGCAGAAAATATATTAAAACCAGATGAAAGAGGTGAATTTTATTAGCATATTGATGGCACCATAGCCCAAAATATCTCACATTTGTGAGAATAGTTTTATGTTTTAACAGAGAAAAGAATGAGGCAGAAGGAGTTGACCAAATAAAATATGTTTTTTGCATAACTACTAATATCATCATTATAGTATTAGGACTCTCTGACCTGAAAATCTAGGACTCTTTCATATGTATGAAATAATCATCATCACTTTCATTTTTTTCCTCTAAGTTACTCAAGAGAAGATTATATGTATCAAGGGTGGGGTAAAGAGTGTTGAAGAAACCTAGATTATATGTCTTTTAGATTAGAAGTTAGGAGACCTATGTTCTAGTTTTCATTTGAATATTAATTAGGTGTCTTATCTTGAGCAAGTGATTTAACCTGCCTTGACCAGTGTCTTATTTTCCCCCTTCTATCTCTTTTTTAAAATCTGAAAATACTTAATGACATTTAAATTAATGTATTATTGAAAGTATTGTTTCTAATAAAACATGTATTAGCTTTCTATCATTAAAATGAAATACCTGAGCTAATTCAATTATAAAGAGAAATGGCTTATTTTTGCTCACTTTTGAAGGTTTTAGTTCATGATCAATTTGCCCTATTGTCTTGGACCTACGTGGTGAGCACATTTTGGCAGGAACATGTGGTGGAGCAAATCCCTTAGTTTATGGCCAGGAAACAAAAGAGAGAGGCCAGGGGTCCCTAATGACCTTAGGGCCTCCTAGTAGGGCTCACCTCTCAAAGATTCCACATGTCCCAATAGTACCACCTGGGATCAAGCCTATAACTCATGTGCCTTTGGGGGCTATTATGGATCCAAGTATAGGACAGTAAAATCATAAAATTAGCATAAATCACCCTGTAACTCAGTTAAAATGTAACAGTGTTGCAATGGGTTCAGAACAGGGGTGGTTTTGTTTTTGTTTGTTTTTAAATTAAGGAATTAAGATAGATCTCTGAGTACTTCCTAATTTACAGTTTTCTGATTCTAAATAATTTTCACTTTCCTTGGTATCACTTTTTTCTGTCATCAATAGAATTCAGTATCCTTAAGTATCAAATTCATAAGTGATTGACATAGTGTGTAATAAATGTAATCACATCTTTCTGAACTCCAGACTTCTTAATATCTCTTTTGCTTGCATAATAGACACATTGTAAATGTGAGATGTCTAAAGTTGATAAATACTACAGATTCAATATAATCCTCATCATGATTATATCTTCCTTTTTAAAAAAAGAATTGACAAGCTGATCCCAAAATTTATGTAGAAATACAAATATGTAGAATAGCCAAAAGAGTATTAAAAAGAAAGGATTCATTCTTCCCAATTTTAAAACGACTACAAAGCTACAGTAATCAATGAAGATTGTATAATACGACATAAGATGAGCCATGTATATGATTAGTGGAGTACATTTGAGATCCTAGAAATAAATATATAATCCATGATTGATTGATTTGGACAAGTGTGCTAAAGTAATTTTCAATGGGGATAAAGAATAGTCTTTTCAACAAGTAATACTGGGACTCATTTTAGTCTATGTGCAATTCACAAAAATGAAAATGGATCAGACTTAAGCATAAGAGCTAAAACATAGAAGAGTACATAGGTATATATCTTCATGAGTCAGCAGTAGGCAATGGTTTCTTACATATGCACGTAAAGCAAGCAACCAAATTAAAAGTAGATAAACTGGATTTTTTTCATAATAAAAAACTTTTGTGCTTTAGTGGATAACATTAGAATGTGAAAAAACAAGCTACTGAACAGGAGGAGCAAATATTTGCAAATAATATTTCTGATACAGGATTTATATCTAGAGTATATTAAAAACTTAAAACTCAGTAATAAAAAGATAACAATTTTAAAAATGGGTTATTGACTTAATGTTTCTCCAGAGACCATATATGTATTGGCAGTGAGTTCATGAAAAGGTGCTCCACAACTTTAGTCTCTCTAGGATGGCTATAATTAAAAGAGAGACAATAGTAAGTGTTGGTAAGGATGTGGACTAATTGAACTCTTTATACATTGCTGGTTGGAATGTAAAAATGGTGCAGCCACTTTGGAAAACAGTTTGGTACTTCCTAAAAAAATGTCTATTATTATATGATTCAGCACTTCCATTTCCTTAGGTGTTACCCTGAGAAAATTGAAAAGGTTCATATCAGTAATTTTCATGATCTCCAAAAAGTGGACATCATGTCTTTCAACTGATAAATTGATAAAACAAAATGTGATATATCTATATAATGGAATGTTATTCATTTGTAAAATGGAACGAAGTGCAGTTCCAGTATCTGAAATGCTTGAGATCAGAAATGTGTCAGATTTTGGAGTTTTTTTTTAATTTGGAATATTTTCATAGATTTTATTAATTGAGCATCCCTAATCCAAAAATCTAAAATCTGAAATGTGAAACTTTTTGAGTTGTACCATGACACCCAGAAATCTTCAGATTTGGGGGTATTTCAGGTTTTTAGATTAGGGATTCTCAACCTCTGTTAATAAATCTACAACATGAATGAACTTTTAAAATATTATTTTGAGAGAAGGGAGCTAGGTAGAGAGGGCCACATGTTATTTTGATTGCATTTATATGAAATATAATTAGATAGATGGTTGCTACAATTATGTGAGTATGCTAAATCCACTGAATTGTACATTTGTAAAAATATGTATTTGATGGTTTGTGAATGATATTTAAAAATATATTGAACTTAGTAATTTATTTCCACACCCCCCCCCCATCTTCTTTATCTCAGGTTAGGAACCATTTGAAGGGTGTCTCATTGTCAGAAATGGCAAATTATTTAATCAGAATGAGATCCAGAAGCAATCAATGAAGTAATAATTTGAGGTTTTCTAGGAATAGATTGTTTAACACCTCTCCTGAACTTCCTATTCACCTAAAATTTATTTGAGTACTTATTAAGTAATCAACAGTTTGACTTGACCTGAATCACTGAGTGGGGTTTACTGAAACCTTTGGGGAAAATCACCAAAGCTGTCAGGTGGCTAGCATTCCTAGGATGAATGAGAACTTCCTCACCCATAGAACAGTCTGGCCTATAGCACTTCCCATCTCTCCTAAGAATAGCTTGTTGTGAATAGTGCTTTACAATGGCTATGATGAGACTATTAGCTATTCACCCCCAAAATCTGTCTCTTCTTACAATTGAGTGTGTAGTTGTTTTTCCTTACCTTTCTTCTGTGTGACTAAGTTCTAGTCAATCAAATATTAGTAAAAGACACTTCCCATCAGTATTTCTTCACCTTCCGCCTTGGCAGCTAGTCAGTCTCCTCTAGAGCCAAGGCTTGTCCCTATCTAAATTACTTTATGGCCAGCAGGTGGTGTTGGTATTCTTCTAGCTTCCTGTTAAACCTTATTATCAGTCCTTCATCACAATGCAAGTCTTCCTTTTGAGGCTAATGACATTAATTCTTTTTCAAGGCATTCATTTATGAACCCTTTGCTTACCCCTATATGTTTAGGAAGACATTAGCAAGTGCATAAATATTTATTTATTGTTTGTATTTTGCATGACTGCTCATACTGTGTGTTGTAGTGAATGTCTGTTTCCCAGCCTTCATTCAATTGAAACACTTTTTATTACTTTCCAAGGAGAATGAATTCCAGATTGATTTGGTTGAAATTTCTTCATGAAATTACTTATGAGATTTTTCATAATAAATATATGGAAATTTAGAGAAATGTCAATGTTTCTTGATTTCAACAATTAATTGACAAGAATAGTTTTCATTCAAATTGGTATGCACCTGGGAGTCTAGTGATTCTTTGTTTAAAAGGGAAAGTGTTAGTTTCAAAATCATGATGCTTAATTATTTTCCAATAAATGTTTTTGAGTATTTGCCTCCCTTTTAATATCTTACTATGGGCCAGCAAACCTGGAGATTTGGTTAAGAATAAGAACTTAAAAAAATTAATTACATTATAAGAGCTCAAATATGTCCTTTTCCTTTGTAATTTAGCGTAGATTTGGGGTTTGAGATCTATTTCCTTTCTAGGTGGCAAATACAAGTAATCCTTTACCTTTGTATGGTACTCCAAAGGTGATTTAACTAAGTAAGTGGGCTTTCTAGTTAAATAAATTTTCAGCACAACAAAAAGAATATGCCTTCGGGTACAAAATGGCAGATTCTCCCATAGTTATCTCCCATCCTTCCCTCTTAAAAATCTCGGTTAAACATCATTAATGGTATTTAAAACAAAAACAAAACAACAACAACAAAAATACCTGTGACGGTGAAAAGGAAGAAATTAGTCATTCATAGATGAAAGAAACCCTATAAAGTTCTGGAAGATTGCTGACAACAGAATAGAGTTGAGAAAATTCCAGTACAGAGTACAAAACAGGAGAGGACTTAAGGAATGTTGCAGCTGATTTTATTATATCCCAAAATCAGAGGGATATATGCAATATGTGTTACCTTGAATCATAAATTCACCCCTTCGTTCTTTTAATAAATGAACCACCAGTGTTCACTCCATAGGAGGCAAATGAGCATCTTGAAGAAGAGAGGAAAGGAAAAACAACCAATCCACCCTAATTTGGTGTGTGGGAGGAACTATGACAAAGAGAAATATAGAGAATGTTGAGGGTGTTTATGAAATAAGAAATGGCTATGAAAAAGGAAGAGCTGGAGAATAAGGAAGAGTTCTTATAAATCAAAAGTATGTTTTCTTAAACCTTAATAAAGGGATGAAATATAAATTCAAGGAATGCCAAAAAGCAGAAATTTAAAGGGAAAAAAACCCCATCCAATCCAAGAGGTTAAATACATAGCTAAGAGGCACTTCATAAAGAGAAAACAACAAAAAAGTGAGGAAATTATCAAAGAAATTTTATAAGAAATGTTTTCACTTCTTACTTTTCGGCTCATACCTCTTTTGTCATGACTTCAACAGTTCTTCAACCCTACCAAGACCTACAATCCATTGATCTGTCACATGTCATACCTTTTCACTGTTCTCATCACCTCTTCTTTTCAGACCTAAATTAGATTTCAGTAGTTAATCATTATTATCATTTCCTTAAAGATACCCTCTCATTTCTTGTACTCATCTAGCTAGGGCAGTTCTGTTTAAATTCAGCTCATCAAGCCTGTGCTATACCTTTACAGCTAATTGTGGCTGGGGGAAAAAAAACCAAAAACACCTGCCCATTATTTTTTTATCTGAAACTCATGCTTTCCTTGGCAGTAAAACTGTACTGCCTTGCCCATTCTTTTTCATTATTCTTAACAACTCTTTCTTACTTTCTCCTCCATTCTCAAGTTTTTAAGACCTCTTCTTGCATCTCTGTATCAGCTGATATCTTGCTTCCTGTTTCCAAAGAAAGGAAGCTGTCAGATAAGAATTGCTATAAGATCTCTATATTTACTCATTTTTCTGCTTTGTCTCATGCTCTATCCTCTCTCCTGACACCTTGGATAAACTGTCCTTCTATTCATGCTCCCTATAATTCCAGCCATTGCCTCAGTATACCAGTGGATTACCAGTGGTAATCTTCTATTACCCATTCAGGAACATTGCCTTGGCAATTCTATAGATTTTGTATCATGTCACTTTCCATCCTGTATTACCATGTAAGCACAGTTTTTATCATTTCTTAAAAAAAAAAAAAAGAAGCAAAGCACAAACCTTCTTTCCTTTTATCACCAACCACCACTCTTTTTTACTTCTTTACTGCAAAACTACATATAATAATTATCTGTATTTGCTTTCTCCAGTTTCTTAGCACCTATTCCTATCAGGTTTTCACCCTAACCATGACACCAAAATAACCTTCACCAAGGCTATTAATGATCTCCAGTGAGACTAAATCCAGAAATCATTGCTTTTTTATTTTATTAGAATTATCAGCATCATTTTGTGCTATTGATGCTATTCTTCTGGAAACAATTCTCTTGGCCTTCAGGACATTTGTTTTCTTCTTATCCTTCTTATTGCCTCTCCTATGTAAAATAGCTTATGATGGTGTTACATGTAAAAAAATCAACACCGAAATACGGAGTTTGATGAGTTTTAATAATTGTTATTAGATTTCAGTTTTAGAATTTCCATCTTTCCAAAAAGTTTGTGCCCCTTACAATCAGTCTTTGCTCTCACTTCCAGACCAGTACAACCACTGATCTGCATTTTTTTGTCTTTAAAGTTTGCCTTTTCTAGACATTTCAGATAAATGATATCATGCACTATGTTATCTTTTGTTTCTGGATTCTTTCATTTAGTATTGTGTTTCCAGGTTCATCCATGTTGTTGTATGAATTAATTTTTTTACTTAGTATGTCATTGTATGGCTATACCACATTTTGTTAACAATTTACCTGATTAATGGACATTTGCCTTATTCCCTGTTTGGAGTTATTATGCATGTAGCTATTGTAAATAATCACTTGTAAATATTTTGGGAATATAACATTTTCATTTTTCTTACATGGCATACCTAAGAATAGGATTACTGGGTTGTTTGTTAAGAGTATTTTGTGAAAAATGTCAGCCAGACTGGTCACAGTGAATGTAATACCAGTGACTAGGGAGTCTGGGGCAGGAAGATTATGAGTTTGAGGTCAGATTTAGCAACTTATTGAGATTGCCCAGCAATTTAGCTAATCCTGTCTGAAAAATAAAATGGCCTGGGGATGTAGCTCACTGTAAGAAAAAAAGAGAGGGAAAGAAAGAAAGAAGAGGAAGGGAGGGAGGGATGGCGAGCCAACAAGGTGTGGGGGCACATAACTATAGTCCTAGCTACTCAGAGGCTGGGGTGGGAGGATCACTTGAGCTTGTGAGTTCTGAGACCAACCTGGGCAACATGGTGAGATCCCATCTCAAAAGTAATTAAAAAAAAAAAAAAAAAAAAAAAAGGAGGAAGGAAGGGAGGAAGAGGAGGAGGAAGGAAATGCCAAATAGGGGGTGAAAGTGTAGCTTAGTGACAGAGTGTTGAGGCCTGGATTTAAACCTTAATGCCAAAAAGAAATAGAAAATGTCAAATTAGTTTTCTAAAATAGCTGTAATTTGGTTATATAATTGATATATCTGTTGTCAATGTGTGTTTCAGTTTCTCCACATCCTCATCAGTGGTTGGTATTGTCTTTTTGATTATAAACATTCTAATGGATGTATAGTGGCATTTCCCTGTGGTTTTAATTTGTATTGTCATGTAACTAATGCTGTTGAGCAACTTTTTCACATGCTTATTTGCCATTATATATATTCTTTGGTGAAGTATCAATTCACATCTTTTGGCCCATTTTTAAATTGGATTGTTTGTCTTATTAAATTAAAAGAATCCTTCATGCATTCTGGTTGTGAATTTGTGTGTGTGTGTGTGTGTGTGCGCGCGCACGCGCGCACGCACTTGTGTGCACATGTGTTACTGGGAAGTAAATCCAGGCCTTGAATGCTAGGCAAGTACTCTACCACTGAGCTATGTCCCCAGTCCGTGAATCTTTTATCAGATACAAAAGATTTGAAAATATTTTCTCCTAGTGCGGGGCTTGTTGTTTTAGTTCTTTAATCTAATACCACATTTAATTGCTGTGTTTCCTTATTCTCTTCCAATCTCTGACAGTTTCTCAGTTTTTTCTTATCCTTCACAACCTTGATGCATTTGAAAATTATTGGCCAGTATTTTGTTGAAGGTCCTTCTGTTTGGATTTTTCTGGTATTTTCTCATTGCCCCCCACCACCTGCCTTTTTTACTGTGCATTTTTGTTATATATAATAGTGGGATTCATTGTTACATATTCATAATGCACACACCATAACAATGTACTTTGGCCAGTATAATTCTCCAATATTTCCCCTTTTCTTCACTCTACCCTCTCACTAGTCTACTAATCTACTCCTCTACTTTACTGAAATCCCTCCATCACCTTTTCCTTTTTTTGTTCCACTTTGAATTGACTTTCATGCATTCTTCTACATATGGATAAACAGTTTTCCCAGCACCATTTGCTAAAAATACTGTCTTATTTCAAGGATTCGATGACTGTATCTGTGTGAGTTTGTTTCTGTATTCTGTACAATTGGTCTATGTGACTGTTTTTATGCCAGTATCATGCAGTTTTTGTTACTATAGCCCTGTAATATAATTTGAAGTCAGATATTGAGATTCTTTCCATCATTGCTTTTTTTGGCTGAGAATTGCTTTGGCTGTTCTGGGTCTTTCACTCTTCCAAATGAGTTTCAGGACTCTTTTTTTCTAATTCTATGAAGAATGTCATTGATATTTTGATGAAGACTACGTTGAATCCATGTATTACTTTGATAGTATGGCCATTTTAACTATTAATGCTATCTATCTGTCTGTGAACATGGGAGGTCTTTCCATCTTCTGAGGTCTTATAATTACTCTTTCTTCAGTGTTCTATAGTTTTCATTGGATATCCTTTTCATGTTCCTGATTTTAAAGAAAATGCTTTCAGTTTTCCCCTGTTCAGTATAATGTTGGGTTTGGGTTTGTCATATATAGCCTTCGTGATGTTGAGGTAAATTCCTTCTGTTCTTAGTTTCTTCAGTATCTTTATTATGATTGAGTACTGAATTTTGTCAAAGCCTTTCTCTGCATTTATGAGAAAACTGTGATTTTTGTCCTTAATTCTATTTATGTGATGAGTGACATTTATTGATTTGCTTATGTTAAACCATCCTTTCATTCCTGGGATAAAAATACCTTGGTCATGATGTACAATCTTCTTAATATGTTGTTGAATACAATTTGCAAATATTTTATTAAGGATTTTTGCATCTCTGTTCATAAGGGATATTGGTCTTTAGTTTTCTTTCCTTAATGTGTCCTTACCTGGTTTCGATGACTGTATGGGGGGTGTGTGTGGGTAATATGGATACTGACTTTATATAATTAATTTGGAAGTATTTCATTCCTTTTTGTTTCATGGAATTATTTGAAGAATATCGGCATTAGTTATTCTTTAAAGGTCTGGTAGAATTTAAATGAGAATCCATCTGGTCCTGGGCTTTTCTTTTATGGAAGTCTTTTTATTATTGTTATTGTTCTGTTTAGACTTTCTATGTCCTTTTGATTCAATTTTGGCAGATCACGTGAGTCTTCAAATATATCCATTTCTTTTAGATTTTCCAATTTATTGGAGTATAAATTTTCAAAGTAATTCCTCATGAGTTTCTGTGCTGTCTGTGTTAATTTCTCCTTTTTCATCTCTAACTGTATTACTTTTGGTTTTCTCTTTTTCTTTTGGAAAGTTTTGGTTGAGCTTATCAATCTTGTGGATCTATTCAAAGAACTAACCATTTGTTTCATTGATCCTTCTATTACCCATTCATCCTTCAGAAGTATATTGTTTAATCTCCCTGGATTAATATTATTTCTATAGTTTTTTGTGTGTTGATTTCTAATTTAATTCCATATAACCAGATAAGACACAAGGAATTGGGCTGAGATTGTGGCTCAGCGGTAGAGCGCTCGCCTAGCATGGGCGGAACCCGCTTTTGATTCTCAGTACCACATAAAAATAAAGGCATTGTGTTGCATCCATCTACACCTAAAAAATAAACATTAAAAGAAAAGATGCAAGGAATTATATCTTTTTTTTTTTTTTGTATTTGCTAAAAGTTGCTTTCTGGCCTAAAATATGGTCTATTCTGGAGAAGGTTCCATGAGCAAAAGTGTATTCAGCTGTTGTTAGGTGAAATTTTCTATAGGTGACTGTTAAATCCATTTAATTTATAATATCTTCTGGGTGTGAAAGTTTTTACTGAGTCTAGATGACCTATGTATTGGTGAGACAGGCATGTTGAAATCACCCAGTATTATCACATTGGGGTCAGAGTCTTTAATTCAAGTCATGTCTTTTTTATGTGATTAAGTGGTATCATTATATCTCCTTGTTGAATTGTTCCCTTTACCAGTATAAATCGACTTTCTTTGTCTCTTTTGATTAATTTTGACTTGATGTGTGCTTTGTTGGGTATAAGAGTAGCTTCCTCTGCTTGTTTTCAGGTTCTATTTGCATGGTATATCAATGCCCCTCCTACTTTTCGTATGTAGCTACCTTTGCCTGAAAGGTGAGTCTCTTGCAAACAATGTATAATTAGGTCTGATTTTTATAATTCATTCAGCTAGCCTGTTTTTAAATGGTTATTAAAGAGAATTGCTTATTAATTCCTTCCAATCTGGTGTATTTTTTTATGTTTAAATTTGCCTTGTTTCTCATTTGCTCAGTAATTCTTCAAATGAGATATGTCCATTTGTTAGTTATGGGATTGTTTTTGGTTTTTCCTGTGTGAACTTTTTGTTTTAAGTATTTTCTGTAGTGCTGACTTCAGTTTCTGGTTTTCTTGGAAGTTTTTTTTTGGGGGGGGGGAGGTTACTGGGAATTGAACTCAGGGGCACTTGGCCACTGAGTCACATCCCCAGCCCTATTTTCTATTTTATTTAGAGACAGGGTCTCACTGAGTTGCTTAGCACCTCACTTTTGCTGAGGCTGGCTTTAAACTCATGATCCTCCTGCCCCAGCCTTGGGGGGCTGCTGGGATTATAAGTGCGCCACCATGCCTGATGGAAGGCTTTTATTTTTCCCTTGACTCTGGATTTAGAAATCTTGGTTGAGAGTTACTTTCTTTTGGGACTTGAAACACATCATTCCAAGTCCTCCTGCCTTTTAAAGTGTGTGCTGAGAAATTGGAAACAATTCTGATTGGCTTGCCTCTAAAGATGACCTCATATTTTTCTTTTGAGACTTTTAAAATTCCATCTTTGTTTGCTGTGTTAGGGATTTTAATTATATTGTGTTGTGGAGAGGTCCTTTTTTAATCTTATCTATTTGAGGTTCTGAATGCCTCCTGTATATGGATATCTCATTCTCAAGGTTTGGAACATTTTCTGTTATTATTTCCCAGAAGATGTTATACATGCCACTAATCTGCATATCACAGCTCTTGTCAATTTCAAAGATTCTTTAATTTGGTTTCTTAATATTGTCCCAGAGTTATTGTATATTCCGGTCATAGTTACTTATTTTCTTTCTTTAGTACTGTCTGAATGTTCAAGGTTGGCCACTTTGTTTTCTACCTCTGAGATTTTGTCTTCAGCCTGGTCTACTTTATTAGACTTTTAAATGAACATTTTATTGGATACATTGTGTCTTTCTTTTCCAAAATTTCTGCTTCGTTCTTTTTCAATATCTCTATCTTCTTATTGAATTTCTCATTCATATCCTTTCCTAACTTCTTTAATTTATTCAATTGTTTTTCTGTATTCTCTTTTTATTCCTTAATCATGTTTTTTCATGTTTCTTATATTCCTGTGTTAGGTTTTATGCATCTGTTGTGATGGATTTCTCCTCCACTCTAATGTGTGGGCCTCTTTAGAGCATAGACTTCACTTGCCAATGTATCTTAGAGTGATCTATATTGAGAACCCTTGTAGGTGTGGTATCCAAAGCCTTTGTGTTAATTCTCTGTTCTTACTATCAGAGTGGATGTCCATGAGTGGGACCTCAAGGCTCTTCCTATTCTTTCCTACTTGGGGCTTGATTGTCATTTGGGGCTTTTTTTCTTCTTTTTTATTTTTCATATTGTATCACTGATGTTTTGGATTCATTTGTGTATGGGGCAGTGTACACTGTCTCTTGTCCAGGTTTAGTTCAACAGCAGAGTCACTTTGTAAGATTTCTGTAGATTACCAGCATTTCACAGTAAAGGGGGAATAAACAATAGCAACAACCAAAGTAAGCAACCAATAGCATTAAAATAAATACCCAATATCTACTATAACATCTCTAACTCTAATTACCACAAAAACAAGAATGATGG
The DNA here is from genome assembly GCF_048772815.1 of Callospermophilus lateralis. Taxonomy (NCBI): domain Eukaryota; kingdom Metazoa; phylum Chordata; class Mammalia; order Rodentia; family Sciuridae; genus Callospermophilus; species Callospermophilus lateralis. The sequence goes on from NC_135313.1 coordinate 91,320,413, forward strand.
AGTCAGCAGTTGCCAACAGCAAAAACAATAGATAGCCATGAACTAGATCTAGTATTAAAGTAAACAGCAGGCATCAACTATGCCATCCACATTACTAATATCTGCAAGAACACGAGTGGTCAGGGCAGGAGTTATAGAATCCAAATAGTTCTAAAAGATGGTAAAAATATTATTTATTGAGAGAAAAAAATGTGATAGGGAAGTTAAAAGAAGGGTAGAGTATTCAAAATGTGAACAGAATGCAGAAAAGATGTAACAATTGGTAGATATAAAGAAGGGAAGAAAAATAAATAGAAAAAAACAAAGTAAAGAGAGACAGAAAGAGAGAACAAGAGAATTTGGCTGTTCATGGGAGAAGAATGGCAAGAAAGAGAAACAAACAAAGTAAAACAAACAGAAACAGAACAAAACCAAATTAAACAAACCAAAAATTGTAACCCTCAAAGACAAGGAAAAGTAACTATTATTAAAAAATGCTAAAAATAGAAACAAATATGTGTGTATGTATATATGTGTGTGTATCTCCATGAACCAATCAGCACAATTAGACTCTCCCCCCCGCCAAACACACACGAAGAAGAAGGAGAAGGAGAAGGAGAAGGGAAAATGCTTTTAAATGATTAATGGAAAGGATTATTTCCACTGATGTAGTCAAAACTATTGGCAGGGACAGATGGTCACTGCTTATGCCAGTAGACTGTCCTTTCCATTTTTTCTTGGGCTATATTCTTGGGGTGGGTGGTGCTTGTGAGCAAGGGCTAGAGATTGTTAACCCCTTTTTCTTATTGGGTTACTCACTGAGCTGCCTGCCTGAGTGGCTTAAAACTGAAGCTGATCAAAATGCTTTTAACATTCCTTCTCACCAATATAAAGTAGGATGGAATGGGAAGTAATGTCAATTGGAGTTTTGTCTGGACAGACCAGATCCATCCATTCCCAAGGTGGGACTGCTACAGAGTTCCAAGAGGGGAGTTCTAGCAGCTGAAACTTAGGTTTAATCAGGCCTTAGGGACTTTGTTTGGTGGTATCTACTTTGGAGAGATTAGATTAATACACCCCTAGGGTTGGGCAGATGTCCATCTTTGCTGGGAGACTGGTTCCCAGGAACCTCACAAGAATTTACTTGTGGGGTAAGGGAGCCAACTTTCCACAGGTCTCTCACACTGTGCTGCCAACAAATATGACCTCTCCAGGCTTATTTCCTAAGTATGTTTACATCTACCTATTCTGTTGCTGGATCCTCTTTAGCTGGTCACATGAGCCACCAGACTCAAAGGGAAAGTGATTTGTACTTCCCTCCACATTTTTGGCTTGAATACCTCTAGGTACAATCTTTTGTGTGCCTCTTTCACCTGTGTTCTACTAGGTACACCGTAGGTCACAAGGTAGATGCTTGCCAGGACAGTCTGGCAAAATTTGCTGAGGTCTCCTAGGCTCCTGCTGCAGCAAGCTGCTGCATGGTATCCTCAAGATGGCTCCTGGCCTCAGCTCTCCATTTGCCAGTTGAGAAACACAGAGTACTTTTCAAATACCAGCTTTCTGTACAGCCTCTGGATCAGCCAAGTTTTTCTGTGCCATACTTATGCATTGTGTTTCTCTCTGTGTTATCCCTCCATCTTGTAGTAAGCCAGTGTTTTTGCTGCTTCTACAACTGGTTTAATTCTAATGTACTCTTTCTTGTGCTTTGCTCAACGTACCCAAATTTCTGAGTCTCTAAGAGACTGACTGTCTAATATTGAATTTCTTCTCTTACCTACCTAGCTGAGAAGGTATCTTGGTGGCTGCTTGAATCCCGAGCCTCCAAACCACTGGAAATGCAATCTCCTTCTCGTTTTCTCATTTTAGACAGAAGTTGTGGACTTTGGGAAGAATATCACAGAGGTAATATTTATTTTTCTTCATTTTTTTGTGTTTAATGTTTTTTTGCATACCGATAAGTCTTTTTTTCCCTCTCAGAGACACAAACATTTATTTACTAAAGCAGAGACACATTCAAGGGAGAATGTGAACTCTCTTAAGAGTGAGAAGTTTTAAGGGTAAATAAGGAATACATACATTTAAGGGAAACTATGGGCGATCTCCTGACGAAGAGACAGTCCCAATATAAATCTTCAAGTTCACTAGTTCTTTTTTCTTATATATGCTCTTGGTCTCTACTTGGTTTCTAATAAATTACCAAAAATTTGGTTGCTTAACACAATAACCATTTATCATTCACAGTTCTGTAGGTCAGTACTCTGGCATGGTGTAGCTGGGTTCTCTGTTTAGAATATCATGAAGCTGAAAATTAAGGTTATTAGTTGTTTTGAATTTTCTTCTGAAGGTTCTGAGGATAAATATGCTTCTAAGCTCTTTCTTTTGTATGTGTTCAGTGCTGGGATCAAACCCAGCACCCTGAGCTTGCTAGGCTAGCCCTATAGCACTGAACCACACCTTCAGCCCTTCCAAGTTCATCTTGTTCGCTGATTTCATTTTCTTAAAATTATCAGATTGAAGTCCCTCTTTGTTTGCTGGCTGTCAGTCTGGGTCAATGTCTGATCCCAGAAGCCATTTACATTTCTCTACTATATGACCCCCTCTAGCTTCAATCCACAATAGCAAACAACATTCAGGCCTACTTGGATAATCTCCCATGTTAAGATCAACTGTGCCATGTAACATCACAGGCATAAAACCCATTATATTCACAACCTCAAAGATTATGGGGGGTTTTGTACAGAAGGTTGAGGGGGTTTCTTGGTGGGCCATTTTGGAATTCTGCATGCCAGCAGTCTCTCTAGGAATTTTTTTACTTTACTTATTGTACTTTTTAATTCTAGAATTTCTATTCAGTTATTTTTAATAGTTTATATTTTATTAAAGTTTCCTTATACTCATATTTTTCTTTAGTTCTTTGAACTTATTTATGATAACTACATTGACTACTTTGTTGAATTCAACATCTGGTCCCATTCAGTTTTTATTAACTATCTTTTTCCTATTTATTTGCATGTCTGGTAACTTGACTCAAAAGTGTACATTTTAGATGATCTATGATATTAGATCTATAAAATTTTTTTTAACTCATGGTATACAGCAAACAATATCTCTGCTCATTGTTTTTCTTCATAATTTATTCTTTTCAGCCTAGTTTCTACAGTGTTACCTTTCTATAGCATAGTTATCTGCTGAGGATTTGGGCAGAAATTAAGTTTGAACACCTGGAGCCCTTACACCTTTCACTTTCTGCCTACCAATGTATGTGGGTTGAGGAGACATTCAACATTGCAGTTGTTTCTCAAGCTGTTTTTTATTTTTATTAACTTCTCAGTAGGTTTTCCCCTGGAGGCATGTCTAGTTTCCCAGTCAGGCAGAGATGTGTGGACAGCTTATTTCAGCCCTCTGTGATTCTCTCATTTCCAAGAGTTTCCATTAAATTTCTGAGTCTGCTGCTTGCCCCTAGTGAGACTGTAACCTTGGATGAGTAGAGCTGTAGATGTTCCCTGTTTATGTTTATTTAAGTCTACTATTTTTTTCACCTATATTTTATAATAGGGTAATTTACTTTCTTTTTTATTTTTTTTTTAATTTTTAAAATTTTTTAGTTATTGGTGGACACAACATCTTTGTTTGTATGTGGTGCTGAGGATCAAACCGGGGCCGCACGCATGCTAGGCGAGCACGCTACCGCTTGAGCCACATCCCCAGCCCCATGGGTAATTTACTTTGGAGGTAGAATGCCAACATATTCTCACATAATTATTGCCTAGTTTAATACTCTAATGTTTATTCCAATGTATTTGTTATACAATGAAAACTTTTAAATTTGTTATTTTGGTTTGTCATTTTATATCCCAATCTGTTACTTGCTTAAAGTTTAATAACTACTTTAATGTAAATCTACCTCTTCTTAAAAAAAAACCCAGGACCTCACGTGTGTTAGGCAAGCAGTCTACACCTAAGTTACATACTCATGTCTTTTATTTTGAGACAGGCTCTCAATAAATTGCCCAGGCTAGCCTCAAACTTGTGATCTTCCTTCCTCAGAGTCCTGAGTTGCTGGGATTACAGGTGGCCATGGCAACTAGTTTAAGTCCACCACTTTTAAGGACTAAAACCATGAGTGTTTCTTTTTTGTCCTCCATCTCTAAATGAGGCCAATTCTTCTGGTGGCAAAGTTGTTACTTTTCACTGCTAACCCGAAGGTTGTAAAACTACTGTTCTTAGAGTACTAAATGATGGTTGCCTAGAGATAGGGTTCTGGGAAGTGGGACACTGTTGTTTAATAGATATAGAGTTTGAGTTTTACAAGATGAAAACAGTTCTGGAGATTGCTTGCTAAACAGTATAAATGTACTTAACACTGCTGAACTGCACACTTAAAGATTGTTAAGATGGTAAATATTGTGATTTATATTTTACCACAAAGAGTGAAAACAAACTATTTTTCTTTCCAAGAAAGTTGAGAGAGAGTGAGGTTCAGATTGAACCAGTCCTCAAGCAAAAAGGCCAGATTTCTTTTGTTTGTAGCTGAAGCTGTAGCAGGTTTTCAAGAATTAACATTTTTGAGAGGGAGCAGGGTGGTAGCTCAGTGGTAAAGTACATGCCTTACATGCACAGGCCCTGGGTTTAAGTCTCAGCACTACAAAAAAAAAAAAAAAAGAAAGAAACATTACCGAGTTTGTTTTCTATATCAATCTATAGCTCTGAAATGGTTGTTTTGTAAATTCTGTATAGTTTAATAATTACTTTTTGTAGAGAGGAATCATAGATCACTAATACCACCACAATTGGGGTATCACTTCCTTGCTGCTCTTCTTAGTCTCTTCTGCAAGTGCTTACTATTGATTCCTTCTCCTAAATGATCAGTGTCCCAGATCATGCATGGTCCTTGGACCTTCTGTCTTTTTTCTTTTTATGCTTTCTCTAGGAGATTTCATCAAGTCTCGACGTTGAAGATGTTATCTGTATACTGATGGATCCCAAATTTATAACTCTAGGCCAGACTTACATCACCTGTATATCCAATTGCTAATTTGATATTCCACTGAGATGTCTAATAGATTGCTCAGACTTAAAACTAAAACAAATTCTGCCAGAAACTAGCTGCTCTCATTGCCTATAATTTTGGTTATTGATCTTTATTCTTTCATTTCCTCAGGCTAGTAACCTTGGATTGATTTTTATTCCTTTTTTTCATACTGAAGGTCTACAGCACAGTATATCCTGTCTATCATGCCTTCAGCATATAAACAGTTTGATCTTTTTGCACTATCCTCAGTGCTACAACCTATTTTAAAACCATCACTATCTCTACCCTAGATTATTAAATAGGCTTCTAAATGTTTCTTCCAACTCTTCTTTTCTCTTATAATGTGTTTTCAACAGAACAGTCAGAATCATCCTTTTAACATTAGTGATCTCATGTCCCAATTGATAGTTCTCCATCTCATTTAGAATGAAAGCCAGAGTCCTAACCAAGATTCACTAGACCTCATCTCCTGTGCTCCCTTATTCATTTCCCTTTGCTCCTCCAGACACGCATCTGTCTCCAAACCTTTTTTACTTATTTTTTTCTTTGTCTAGAATGATGTCCCATCATCACCCTTATCCTCATCCCTCACTTCTTTGCTCACTTCAGATCTTTAACCAACATTCACCTATGAGAGCTTCCTTGGTCACTCTATGTAAATTTTTACTCTTTCTTCCCCAATATTTAGTATTTTGCTTTCTTGCTTTGTTTTTTTTTTTAAATTTTAACCCATTTTAAATTATCTACTGCACTATACCTTAAACTTAAAAAAAAATTGAACTCAGGCTGTCTTACAACTTTCAATCCACCTGCCTCCGCCTCCCACTAACATTATTTTGTGTACTGTGCCCCTCATTAAAATATTTGTCCCATGATAGCAAGATTTTTGTTAATTTTGAATATTACTATAATCTTAGATCTATAATAGTGCCTAGTACATACACATGGAATAAATATAGAATATTTTTAGTGGAAGATACAGAAAGACAGGAATTTCCAAGTTAAAAAGTCTGAATACCAGACAGAATGAAGAAAACACATTCTTATGAAATTTGAAAATATCACCAGTGGTGCAGTGGTGCACATTTGTAATCCAAGTGGTTCAGGAGGTCCAGGCAGGAGGATTTCAGGTTCAAAGCCAGCTTCAGCAACTTAGTGAGGACCTAAGCAACTTAGTGAAACCCTGTCTCAAAAAATAAAAAGGCCTGGGTTTGTGGCTCAGTGGTTTAATGTCTGGGGTTCAGTCCCTAGCATTAAAAAAAAAAGTTAAAATACTAAGATTATAAAGAAGATCCAAAAAACTTCTAAAGAAAAATAATAATTAAAAACTATAAAATAGCAAATATGACTTATAGGCCAATGGGGGAAGTTATATCAAAGTTTTGAAGGAAAATAAATTTCAACTGAGAATTTGAAACCCAAACAAACTGTCCACAGACTGATATCAAAATAGCCATTTTTCACATATGAAAATGTGAGGAGATAAATGATGAGATAAAGGCAATTTATTTTGGGGATAGTTGAGGATTAAGCAAAAACAAAGATGAATATAGAGCGGAAGACTTAGGATACAGAAAAGAGCAAAACTGACCCAAAAGCCCATTGAGTAAAATCTGTAGATAATATCTCTCCAGCAGGCAAAAAAAAAAAAGCAATTAGATCATATTAGATCATATTAAAATATGAATTCAATTATATCCAAGAACACTGGGATAAAAATTTTAATTAGAATTAATTAAAGTTAGGATAATATTGGGCCCTAGTAAAACAGACATGCATCATATCTCAAAAAAGATGGTTAGAAAGCTTAGGAAAAACAAAAAACAAGATAAGAAAATCGGGGTCTAAACAATAGGTGGACTAAAATAAATATGATTTTGAGAAGTTAATTGAGTGTAAAAGAGACTTCTTCTGATCTTGACATGAAATGAGGAGGAAAGAAATAAAACCCGAGAGTGCTGCGTGGTTCTGTTCTAACGTATTTGTAAATCCCACGACTGTACATGATATGTTTTATTTTAATATTTCTTTTTTAGAATTTGCTTTATATTCAGAGTCTGGCAGTATTATTATTATGAAGTATAACCTAAATTTTGTGAACCTGAAAATTTTTTTTCTCATGTTTTTTAAAAATTTTTTTAGTTGTAGATGGACATAGTATCTTTATTTATTTTATTTTTATGTGCTGAGGATTGAACCCAGGGCCTCACACCTGTGAGGCAGGCACTCTATCACTGAGCTACAGCTCCAGTTCCTGAAAAATGTTTTTTTAAAAAATAGAAATGATGGAAATTGAGAGGCACAGGTATGGTTGCTATTATGAAAATCTTCATTCTACGAAGGAGTTCTCAACCTTTGTTGCAAATGAAAATTTCAAAATCTTAATGCCCAGACTTCATCAAACTGCATCACACCTTTTAAATCAGAATGTGTGTGTGTGTGTGTGTGTGTGTGTGTGTGTGTGTATAATGCTTGCTCAGGGGTGTTTGTGTATGTATAAGGTATCAGTTTATTATATTAACTGCCAGGTGACTCCAGTATGTAGTCAAATTTGAGAACCAGTGGTCTGAAATTCACAGAACTAACATTAGAAGCTTAAATATAGTCTCTAAAATTATAAATGTGATGAGTGGTAGTATCATTATTATAACTGGAAAAAGGAGGAGGTAATGTAGGAGGGTACTTGAAGTGAACCAAGTGTTCTTTAATAGGAAGCCAGATCTTCTTTCATAATTGGATGTGGTAATAAATCAAGATTTTTTATTTTGTTTCAAAGTTAGTCTGTTAGTCATTTTATTTTAGTTGAGAAAAGGAAATGTCTCTTTAGTCATGATCCTAATTTTGTGAGAATCTATATATATTTTATATGTATATAATCTATATATATTTTTCTATATATTGAAGTAATTAGAGCTAGATCAATGAGTTCATTATGAGGTCATAATAAATTATTATCTAAATGTTAAAATCAACTTTCTATAGCAAACAATTAATTTATTTATGAATAGATACAGTATTTTATAAAATATATTTTAGTAAATGTAGTTTCCTTTGATAAGCATTTTAGATACAAGTTTATATGTTAATAGACTTTGGAACTATCAAAACAAAACATGGAACATTTTGGTAAAATTATTTGTCTTAGCAAACAATTTAATCAAGAACTCAACTTTTTTAATGCACAGTGCAAAATAATAATGGATTTGTTTTAAATTTTATAATAATGGGAAAGTAAATGTATTTCAGTCTTTTTCTTCTCTGATTCAGTCTGTACCAGCTTTGATTGTGTATTGGAATCATCAGGGGAACTTTGAAAAATCAATCTTCTCCTCTTAAAAGTTCTTCATAACAACTGCCATTTGGAGCCCAGTACTCTGGCCTCAGATTTTTTTTTTTTTTTTTTAACTCAGGCTGAAAGTAAAGAACATGTGTATATGATTTTCTGTTTCCATGGAAGTCAATAAATAATATCTGTAGTTGATGAATAACAAAGTTGAAGTATAATTCTATTATTGAAGATTATCAAGGTTGCCTTCAGGAATAGTATTGGAACTGGAGGTGAGGAAGGATAAAGGTAGAGTGATTACTCTTCATTCTAAGCTCTCCTACTCTGTAGCCTTTTAAAAATTAAAACTATGGTCATGCCAGGTGTGGTGGCATACACCTATAATCCCAGCTACTCAGGAGCTGAGGCAGGAGGATCAAGAGTTAAAAGCTAGCCTTAGCGAAAATGAGGTGCTAAACAACTCAGTGAGACCCTGTTTCTAAATAAAATACAAAATAGGGCTGGGGATGTGGTTCAGTGGTTGAGCGACCCTGAATTCAATCCCTGGTACCCAAAGGTGGGCGGGGGGTGGGTGGCAGAAACTATGGTCAATGAACCATGTTGATTTTAAAAAATTAATGGACATGAAAGTATTATTCTATTACTCAAGGTTTTTCTAGAGAAACAGAACCAACAGGATAGATACATTAATCGATAGCTAAGTAGCAAGATAAGTAGGTAGAGATTTATTGTCAAGTATTGGCTCATGCAGTTATGGAGACTGAGGATTCCCTTGATCTGCTGCTAGCAAGCTGGAAGCGGAAGAAACCCAGAATTATAATCCAGTCCAAGTCTGAAGGCCACAAAATCAGGAGCACAAATGTCCAAGAGCAAAAAGACCCATGCCCCAGCTCAAGGAGAGATCAAATGCGCCCTTGCTTCACTGTTTTAACTCTTCTGTTCATGCTCTGCAGGGATTGGATGATGTCTACCTACATTGGTGAAGACATATTTTTTTACTTACTTTTCTGATTCAAATGCTAATCTCTTCTGACATCCCTTCACAGACACACCCAGAATGTTTTACCAGTTTTCTGGATATCCCTTAGCCCAGTCAACTTGACACAAAATTAATGACATTCTCTTATATTTTATAATATTATGATATTCTTTATAAGTATCAAAATATATGAAATCACTAAGTTAGGATGTAGTTATTTTATGTTAAAAAATAATATGAACTTAAACCTCCTTTTAGGAAGTCTCTTCTGATTTTTTTAAGTAAATTTTTATTAAAGTATATCATGTATAGAAAATACTCTGTGAATTTTTCACAGGGGAACACTCCTGTATAACCAGCATCCAGATCCAGAAATAAATATTGCTCAAATCTATGAAATACAGAGTTGCCTCCTCCGATCACTATCCCCTCCTCTTCCATCTACTCTTCTTACCTTGTACACCATACAGTCATGGGTATGATTTCTGTCTCTTCAGTTTTCCTTTTCCAGACTGCCCTATAAATAAAATCATAAAGTATAAAACATTTTTGTTTGGCTTTCCCAATGTTATGATTGATCTGTGTTGTTGCAATATGTCATTACCTTTTGACACTCAGTAGGTTTATATGGATATACCACAATTGTATGTCCATTTATTAGTTGATGGACAGTTGGATTGTTTAAGTTTTTGATGATTATGATTAAAACTATTGAAAACAGTCTCATGGAGGTCTGTGAACATATTTTTAGTTCTCTTAGGTAAATATTGAATGGGATTATGAAGACATCTGATAAATTTATGACATAAATAAGAGACTACTATGTAAATTTTTAAATTAGGTATATGTTTTTCATTTCCAACAGCAAATGCTTAAGAATTCTAGTCACTGTATTCCGGCCACCATTTAGCATTTTAAGTTCTTTTAATTTTAGAGCTTCTGTTAGGTTTGTAATGGTATCTCATTGTAGTTTTAACATGGAATTTTCAGATGACTAATAATATTGACTACATTTTTTTTTGTGCTTACTGGCTATTTGCACATTTTTGTTGATGAAACATCTGCTCAAATCTTTTGCTCATTTAAAAAAATGTGTTATTGTTGAGTATAAAAGTTGTTTATATATTCTGGGTACAAGTCCTTTATATTTTCTCCAAGTGTGTGACTTGCCTTAAAATGTCTCTAAAAGATACATTTATCAGTTTTTCATAGGTTTTGTTTCCAAAGGTCATAAGATATTTTTCCTGTTTCCTTCTACAAGTTTTATAGTTTGGCTCTGTGATACATTTCTACTTAACTTTTGTGTGTGATATAAGGCATGGGTTCAGGATTTTGTTTTGTTTTTCCATATGGAAGTCCAATTATTCTATTACCATTTGTTAAAAAGTTTTAAAAAACTGTCCATCTCTCCAGTTACTTTGGCACCTTTGTCAAAAATCATTTGATCCTATATAACTGGATTTATTTTTCAAGTGTATTATGCTCCATTGCTCCTTATCTATTCTTATGCAAACACTGTGTTGTTTAGATTATTATAGATTTATAAAAAATACTAATATTTAGATTATTCTTTGTTCAACCTCAGGATTGCAAATGCCCCAACTAAACTGTTTACTGATCCCAAAGGACAAAACTTGGAGGACTCAACAGAGAAGTTTTAGACTATTTATTACTTATTAACTTGGCAGCTGTGGGCTGGGATACAGTGCAGGACAGCACTATGCCTATACTTTGTAGAAATATATATATGATAGTTTGCATGCCTGCTGCACAGGTAAATTTCTTCAGGTGTTTTAAGAGTACTTTCCTTTATTTTATAACCAAGGCCATTCTTCTAAGATTTGGAGGTAAGGGAAGTGTTCAGGTCCCACTCTGTATTTCCCTCATTACCACATTCTTTTGGAAAGCTTTTTTGTTGTTGTTGTTTTTAGATATACATGAGGAGAGTGTATTTTTACATATTATACATACGCAAAGTATAACTTATTCTAATTAGGAATCCCATTTTTGTTGTTGTATATGATGTGGCATTTCACTGATCACATTTTTGCAGGGGCAGACGAGACAAGGCACCAAACGTAGCAGTAAACAGTTTTATTTGGCTGCCGCCAGGCTCAGAGGGCACAGCTTTTGCTATAATCTAACAATCCTCTGTACCCTGAGTTCAGGTAGTTTCAGAATATAAGCATGAAAGGGGAGGGACTCTAAAGTTTACAGTCTGCAGAAGTCCACATAAAAGCAATTTTTTTCTTTCACTGTTCTGGGCAAGTTAATCCTTCAAGAACACAGGAGAAGGGGAAAGCTTCTTTTTTCCTTTCTTTCCTCCCCCTGCCAGCTGTTACCATGGAGCCCAATTGGTAACTTCTCTTATCTTAGAAATGTAGACAGACATCTCTGTGAAGCCCTAGCTTAAGCCCAGAGGCCTGTTTACACATTTCTACAAATTACTATATTAGATACATATTTGTGAAAAACTAGTAAGGGGCTGTGCAGCACCTGAAGTGCTGATTTCTTCCCTGCCAGTGGCCAAGTAAAACAGGGCAACACGAAAATTGGAAGTTTATCTACACTGAACTCTTTAGAGACTCTTTTGCTGACAGTCCTAAAATCAGCCTTGGTGAAGATTTCTGGAGAAGCCCAGTTAAGACTCTTTTGTGGAGAGTGCCACTACAGTATATTCATATACGAACACAGGAAAGCATATCCATCTTTCCTATTGCTATCCCACCTCCTTTCCCTTCCTTCTGTTTGTCTAGTCCAATGAACTTCTATTCTTCTTTGCCCCATACATCCTTATTGTGTATTAGCAACCACATATCAGAGAACATTCATTCAGCCTTTGTTTTGGGGGGACTGGCTTATTTCACTTAGCGTGATAGTCTCCAGCTTCATATATTTACCTGCAAATGCCATAATTTCATTCTTCTTCAAGGCTGAGTAATTTTCCATTGTGTATATATACCACACTTTCTTTATCATTCATCTGTTGAAGGGCACTTAGGTTGGCTTGATAGCTTAGCTAATGTGAATTGAGCGTTTTTTCATATATTTGTTGACCGTTCATATTTCTTCTTCTGTTAAGTGCCATTCAGTTTTTTTGCCCATTTATTAGTTGAGGGTTTTTTTTTAATTTTTATTTTTGGGGTTAATTATATCCTGGAGATTAATGCTGTATCAGAGATGCAGGTGACAAAGATTTTTTCCCATTCTGTAGGCTCTCTCTTCACGTAATTGATTGTTTCTTTTGCTGAGAAGGAAGCTTTTTAGTTTGATTTCATCCCATTTGTTTATTCTTAATTTTACTTCTTGGACTTCAGGAGTCTTGTTGAGAAAGTAGATTCCTAAGTCAATTGCATGGAGAGTTGGGCTTACATGTTCTTCTGGTAAGCACAGGGTCTCTGATCTAATGCCTACATCATTGATATACTCTGAGTTGAATTTTGTGCAGGGTGAGAGATAGGGGTTATATTTCATTTTACTACATATGGATTTCTAGTTTTCCCAGTACCATTTGTTGAAGAGGCTACCTTTTCTCTAATGTATATTTATGGCATCTTTTTCTAGTATGAGGTAACTCTATTTATGTGGTTTGTCTCTGTCTCTTCTATTCTATTCCATTTGTTTTATCTCTCTGCAAGATTTTCTCGGCACTGATTAGTATTTAACCCAACATTCTTATAATGAAAAAAAGTGTAGTATTGACCTAAAAGCCATATTCTTATGTATCCTTCTAGAGGTGTATTAATTTATAAACATGTATGCATGTAGATCAGAAATATAGTAGTTTTAAGTTACAACCACAAAATTAGTTTTTAAAACATACTTCAACAAGTGACATATTAATTGTGCTGTCAATTAAAATTCACAGGTTTTAAATATCTGAACTCTTGTAGGAAATAAGATCATAAACTCCAGGTTTAGAGTAATACTTATTTACTATGCTGTACCTAGAAAGGAATGAAGGTGTGTGCATATGAATTAGAGTTGATTGACTGTCACACCTCAATTCTTGCATTGACTTTTTATAGGCATGCAATTTATATTCTTCAAAGAGGGACATATACAGGTTTAGTGGACTTTCTCTGTTAATGCATTTTAACTATACAGACTAATGGGTTTTATTATGAATATTCATACATCCATATAACATACTTCGATTATATCCACTTCCCCATTACCTCTTCTTTCCCTCCTTTAGCCCCTTCCCCTGATCCTTTCTTCATCTCTAATAGTCTGCCTTCTAATTTTGTGTTGTCCTTTTTTCTTTATTGTATTCCACATATGAGAGAACATTTGATACTTGTCTATTTGAGCCTTGTTAACATGAAGATCTCCAGATCCCTCCATTTTCCTTAAATTGACATCATTTCATTCTTCTTTATGGCTAAATAATGCTGTATTTTGTGTGTGTGTGTGTGTGTGTGTGTGTGTGTGTGTGTGTATTTTCTTTATCTGTTCAAGTGTTGTTGTTACCTACGGTTGATTCCATATCTTAGCTATTATGAATTGTGCCACCACAAACATGGCTATGCATGTATCTTTATGATATGCTAACTTTAATTCCTTTGTATATATTCTGAATAATGGTATAGTTGAATCATGTGGTTGTTCTATTTTTAGTTTTTTGAGGAATCTCCATACTCATTTCCCTAGTGGCTATACTAATTTACATTCCCATCAACAGTGTATAGTTTTTTCACCCCCTATGTAATCATTATTGTTTTTTTATTCTTGATCATAACCATTCTGACTGGGGTGAGATGAAATCTCAGTATAGTTTTGATTTGCATTTCTTGATAGCTAATGACATTGAACATTTTTTCATGTAATTTTGACCATTTGTACTTCTTCTTTTGAAAAGTGTCTGTTCGGTTCATTTGCCCATTGATTGGGTTGTCTTTTTGGTGTTAAGTTTTTAAAATTTTTTATATATTCTGCATGTTAAACTTCTGTTGGAAGATTCCCCCCACCCCACCAGAACCTATCACATCATTCAGTTGTTTCCTTTGCTGTTTTTAATTTGATGCTTTTCCATTTGTTGATTCTTGCTATTAGTTCCTGAGTTGTTTAGAAAGTCCTTGCCTGTGCTTGTATCTTAATTTGTTTCCCCTGTGTTTTCTTCTAGAGGTTTCATCTAGAAGATCTTATATATAGGTCTTTGATCCATTTCATGTTGATTTTTGTACAGGGCAAGAGATAGAGATCTAGTTTCAACCCTTATGTACATCCACCTTTCCCAGTACCATTTGTTGAAGAGGCTGTCTTTTCTCCAACGTGTGTTTTTGGCACTTTTGTCAAAAATCAGATGGCTGTAGCTGTGTGGCATTGTCTCTGTGTCCTCTATTCTAATCCATTAGTCTACATGTCAGTTTTCATGCTAGTATCATGTTTTTTTTTAAATTACTATAACTCTAGTATATTTTGTTTTTTCTAAATATATTTTTTAGTTGTAGTTGGACACAGTACCTTTATTTTTATTTATTTATTTTTATATGGTGCTGAGGATTGAACCCAGGGCTTCATGCGTGTGAGACAAGTGCTCTACTTCTGAGCCACAGCCCCAGATCCTTATAGTATATTTTTAAATTGACTATCAGGATATCTCCAGCATTGCTCTTTTTGCTCAAGATTGTTTGGCTATTCAAGGTCTTTTGTGCTTCCATATGAATTTTAGGATCTTTTTTTTTTTTTAGCTCTGCAAAGAATGTATTGGTATTTTGATGGTGATTTTGTTGAATCTGTAGATCATTTTTGGTAACATGGTCATTTTAGTTCTTTTCATCTTTTAGTATTTTCTTTAGCGTTTTATAATTTTTATTAAAGAGGCTTTCACTTCCTTGGTTAGGTAGGTTTATTCCTAGGTATTTTATTTTTTTAAGCGATTATGAATAGAATTGTTTTCCTGATTTCTTTCTTAGTGAGTTTCTTGTTGGTATATCGAAAAGATATTGATTCTTGTATGTTTATTTTGTATTCCACTACTTTGCTAAATTTATTTAATATACAAGTCTTCTGGTAGTGTCTTTAGAGTCTTCTAAGAATGGGATCATATGTAAACAGGGAGAATTTGTTTTCTTTTCTTATTTGTATCACTTTACGTCCGTCTTTTGCTTAATTTTTCTCACTAAAATTTCAAAGATGATGTTAATAAGAAGGGTGAGAGTCTACATTTTTCTCTTCTTCCTGATTTTATAGGAAATGCTTTCAATTTTCACCCATTCAGTATAATGTTGGCTATGGGTTTTCATATATAGCCTTTATTATATTGAGATATGATATTTCTTTATTACTTTTTTCATGAAAGGACCTTGAATTTTGTCAAAGTCTTTTTTTTTAATTATTGAGATGATCATGTGATTTTTTTCTTGATTCTGTATATGTGATGTATTATATTTATTGGCTTGTATGTTGAACTGTCCTTGCATCTCTGGAATGAAATCAACTTAATCATGATATATGATCTTTTTAATGAGGATGGCACATTTTTCTTTAGGTACCTAAATTGTAAGATAATTGCAGATATTATAATGAAATATTACATTTATTATTGTTTTTCTTATTCATTTACAATTGACTTATAATTTGAGTGCTATTTTTAAAGAATGGTGATAACATGTTTTAAAAAATAAAAACGATTTCACTACTTGGCTAGGGAAAGTGTAATACAAGATTCTATCAGTTTGAGACTACTTTTTCTCTAACTGGTGGTATCTGTGATCTTGAATCACTTTCTTTTATGGAATCTGATTTATTTTTCAATGGTTATATTCTATTTTCTTCAATTCTAACCTTCTAATAGTTCAGTTTTTATACTCAAGCATGGTAATTCGAACTTACTCCTATTAAATTACATCCTATTGGTGTGGGCTGAATATGTTCACTGTTCTGATAAAAACCTCATTTTAGTTCATCTAATTTTAATAGAAAGTTTTTATTTATTCAACCACAATCATAACCTTTAAGTATTGTAACAGAAATTTCTTCATATCATTAATTTTTAAGAAATGGTTATTGATATATTAAAGGGCAGAGTTGAAAAAGATTTTCTGATAATAAATATGTTAGGTCTTATAGGTCATACAGTCTGTATCACAACTACTCAGTTCTGTCATTCTACCACAAAAGCAGTCATTGCCAATATGTAAATGATGAACAGAATTGTATTTCAGTTAAACCTTTATTTACAGAAATAATTAGCTGGATTTGACCTAAGCACAGTTCCACGCCCCCTGCTCCAAGGGATAGGGGATGCTGGGATCAAATCCAGGGATTGGTCATGCTGAGCATGTGCTCTGCCAGTAGGAGTTACATCCCTAGAACCATAGGTAGTAGTTTTTGAACTGTTGTTTTAAAGATCTTGTAATTCTGTTTGCTCTGTTAAGTGTTCATTTAGAACTAAAATTAAAAATATATTAACACGAAAATATTCATCTGGACAACTACTTTAAATCTTGGCACAGGTATATTTGGTGGTCTCTTTTGCATGAAAAATCCCTCCCCACACACCCACATTATTTACTTCTTATTGAGTGTTGCTGAATGAATAAAACTTTTTTATAATAATTGGAATAGAGAAAAGTAGAATAATTTGAAAACTTACCTGGCATTTTGGGGTGCAGGAATTCATAATACCATATTCCTATTTTTTAAAAAATTTATTTATTTATTCTGATTAGGTATATATGAATGCAGAATGCATTTTGATTCATGGTACACAACTGCAGCACAACTTTTCATTTCTCTGGTTGTACACAATGAAGTGTCATACCATATGTGCAGTCATACATGTTCCATCTTTCCTGCACCATACCCCCTCCCCTCCTCTGACTCCCCTTTGCCCCATCAGTTCCCCATCCCCTCCCCTTCCCCATTATGGATCAGCATCCATTTATCAGACAGAACATTTAGCCTTTGGTTTTGGGGGATTGAATTACTTCACTTAGCATGATATTCTCCAACTCCATGTATTTACCTGCAAATGCCATAATTTTCTTCTCTTTTAATTCTGAGAAATATTCCATTGTGTATATATGCCACAGTTTCTTTTTTTCTTAATATTTTTTTTAGTTGTAATGGATACAATATCTTTATTTGTATTTAGTTATTTTTATGTTGTGCTGAGAATTGATCCCAGGGCCTCATGCATGTGAGGCAAGCACTCTCCACTGAGCTATACCACTGAGCTATCCCAGACCTATACCACCTCATCTATTGAAGGGCATCTAGGTTGATTCCATAGTTTAGCTATTGTGAATTGAGCTGCTATAAACATTGATGTGGCTGCATCACTATAGTATGCTGATTTTGTACACAGTGAAGTGTCATACCATATGTGCAGTCATACTTGTTCTTTGGGTATAGACCAAGAAGTAGGATAGCTGGGTCAAATGGTGGTTGGTTCCATGCCAAGATTTCTAAGGAATCTGCATACTGCTTTTCAGATTGGTTGCACCAATTTGCAGTCCCACCAGCCATGTATGAGTGTGCTTTTTGACCCATATCCTCACCAACACTTATTGTTGTTTGTATTCTTGATAACTGCCATTCTGACTAGCATGAGATGAAGTCTTAGAGTAGTTTTGATTTGCATTTCTCCAATTACTAGAGAACTCATAACATCATATTTCTGAGGGAACCAATTTGCCTTTTCAGCTTCCAAAGTTTAAACATAATTCATTATCAGTAACTGTGATAATAAACTATGAAATTAAGAATTTTTCTCTTTTTTTTTTTTTCTGCAGCGGGTGGATACCAAGGATTAAACTCAGGGCCACTGGATTCACTGAGCCATATCCTCAGCTCTGTTTCTGTATTTTCTTTAGAGACAGGGTCTTAGTGAGTTGCTTAGTGCCTCACTTTTTCTGATGGTGGCTTTGAACTTGAGATCCTTCTGCCTCAGCCTCCCAAGCCCCTGGGATTACAGGTGTGTGCCACCATGCCCAGCAGAATTTTTCTCTTCTTGATTACATAGTTTGATATCTATTTGATCTAAATTTCCATAATACCCAAGAGCTGACTTGATCTTTATGTGATAGAGTTGGCCATAGTGCTTAAAATTGGCTTTGAAAGTTGAGGCAGAATTTACTATTACTTTTCCATATTCCTTTGTTCCCTTTTCCCTCACTAAAACACCCTGTGGGGTAGTCTATTTGACCAGCTGAAACTCTTCTTTTCTAGTCTCCCTTTCAGTGAGGGGGTGTTGCATGATGTGTGTGGCTCAGGAGGCCTTAGGAGAAGTCCCAAAGTAGTGCCTTTGGGAAAGCTTGTTAAGATAGGGTTGACTCTGTTGGCACATGTTCTTTTGTCCTTTTCCTTTTTCCCACATCAAATAGTGCTGCCAAATCTTTAACAGTAATAGCTATCTTATAATGTACCAGGCAGGAAAGGACAAGGTTACAAAGGTATGTGCCTCACATCCTTGTTTGCTGCTCTAGCCGTGGACTGTCTTTAACCTCTATATCTACTGTGGGGAGGGGTGTAAATAGTTCTGTCTCTTTTAATCATTATTATGTACAGTTGAACTCAGTTTCCTATTGTTTAAAAAGTAAATGCAGGCATGGATAATACTTAAATATTAAATTGACATTAGGTTATTTCTTTTGTTGTTAAACTCAGCATCCATTTATTTTCTGCAAAATAACATCATCATATTAACTTCATATTATAAAATTGAACTGTATTTTGTGATTTGTTCATCATATGCAATTTTTAAAATATCTTTTCATTTTTTAAAAGCTGTAAGTTTTAGGAATTTGTACCTAGCTTGAGTTGTACATTTAACATGATAAATTAAAAATGGAATTTTTGGAGAATATTTTTCATTTGAAAAGAGTTTGATGAACATTAGATAGGGCAAAGGGGAAGGAGGGGAAGGGAGCGGGCATGTTGTTAGGAAAGATGGTAAAATGAGATGAACATCATTACCCTAAGTATATATATGAAGACACAAATGGTTTGACTCTACTTTGTAAACAATCAGAGACATGAAAAATTGTGCTGTATATGTGTACAATGAATTGAAATGCATTCTGCTGTCATGTATAACAAATTAGAGTAAATAAACAAATTTTTAAAAAAGGAAATAAAAGAGTTTGATGATGACCAAGAGAGGAGGACCTGCCCTAGTATGGTGGTTTAATCTTGAATTCAACCAATATTTTAATGTTTCAAATATGTCTTTCTCAGTGTAATTTTTATTATGTGTCTGAATAGAAGTGACTACTCCCTTCTGCCTTAGAACAAACTTCCATAGTAATATCAATAACAGTTCATATACTTATTTGTTTATATGTTCATTTCTTGCTCAGGGCTTAGTACTATGATTGATGCTCAAAAGTATGTTTGGTGAATGAATAAGTAAATAATATGTACTTGGTAGCTATTGAAATTGAAAAACACATTTTGATATGTACTTGCCCTAATTGATTTCCGCATCTCCACAAGATAGAGACTAACAGAAATGCTCAGTTTTTCTTAATATTCAGTAAATTATGAAACTATACTAACAAGCCTAATTAGTAAACCAAAGAAAGATTAGTATCCTATAATATTATGAGAGAGGCTCTCAGTTTGTACTAAAACAACTCAACTTATTCCCTCATTTATCTTTCAACATTTAAGTATTGTTACGTCCATGTCTTTATTAATAAAGTGAATTTAATATGGTAAATTATTTTTACTGCTTATAAAATCACTATAGACTAGATAAAGCAGATCTAACTTCTTTATTGCTTTTTTATATAAATTATATTTTTGTTTTGAACTCCAAAATATTCTAATTAATATTTTATCTAATTAAGCCCTAAATATTCTCTACTAATTGCTATAGGAATAATTAACTTTTTTTAAACTTGTATTTCTATAAACAAAAATAGATAATTGTGTGAAAAATAACATGTGAAAAAAATGGCTCAGTGGGAATTATTATGCATCCTGAAAGCAATAATTGTCTCAAAACAGCAGAAATACTCCTTCCCCCACCTCAACCATCAAGTAGAATGCAGAGATTATTTCCTGTTTTGTTCTTTATTAGTAAAAGTTATAGGGCAATTTTGTGCTAATGGAGTCAGACTAATGAAGCATAATATTTTCAAGATATTATCAAGCATTAGAGACTGGTTTAATTTTTTAAAACTCATGAACAGAAAAAGCAGTTCTTTTAAAAAATTCATTAGATTTTTGGCATATACAAAGAATTTATTTGTAGTACCTTGCATCTCTTATTTAACTTGTAATTATTTTAGCCTTTTATGTCTTTCCTGTACATGTCTGATGTTTCCTAATGGGTGAAAAGAGCTAAAACAAACAAAACACATTTTGACTTGTTTTTCTAGGTTATAACGTTGAAACAGATGTAAGTTTTTAAGCTAAAGCCTTTCTTCTGCCCCCTGTTAACGGACTCCAGAAGTCTTTGGGTATACTTACCTTCTATGTGTTTCTGACACTGGTGGGTAAGAATAAATGTCTGAAGCTGTTAAGAATGGCAAAGGAGAAAGGTGACATGAGTAGGCCACTGAATTACTCAGTCCTGGAACCATCCCACTCTTGTTACGAATTATGTGATAATAGTAATTCCCTTTTGTGATAAGAGTCATTTTGTTCTTGCTCTGCCTCCTAATGGAAAACCATGGTTTTGGTTTGTTTGTTCATTTGTTTCTGGTTCATTATAATTATATATAGTAGTGAGATTCATTATGTAAAAGCAGTTTTTAAAGTCAGCCACTATTCCTTCATTTATAATACCTAAATTTGAAGCTACCATCCTCTGCTACTCACTTGTATCTGTTGTGATTATTTCTTCCAAGAAATATATCACCATTCTAATGGCAATAAAGCTTCCATGATCACAGCTTGATTTACTTGGTTTAGGTTTTTTCATAAAATGGATGAGATTAAGAAACTGTATGAATATGTAGAACGTTTATAATTATCTGCTTGTAATTAAGAGCAATGCTTTAAACTCTTACAGAAGTGCTATAGACTGATTTGGTATGCAGTCAAAGTAAATTCTATTGTTTTTTAGTTTTCAATATGAAAATTTATGACCAAAGAGTAAGAATTACAGATTCAAATCCATTGTTTAAATAATTTCTTTAGATTTTTTTAAAATCTAGGGTATATTCAGTTTTAATTTTAAGTATCAACATGAAATTGACTGCAATAATAACTTCAGAATGAATATCCAGGGGGAAAATGCCCCAAAGCAGCTTTTTCGGTATATCTGGAGCATATGCTAATAGCCTAATGTACATTTAAGACTTGTGTATGAGTATACTTAAAAATATGGGAATGTGTGATAACCTCAGGAATTTGGGGAAGATAAGAAGTGAAAATGACAAAGGATTCAGAACCAAAAAGGTTGGGAAAATGAGAGGTACTGGGGAAAGAGGCAGATATGAGAGCTAGGAGGAGACTCAGGAGCATGTGGAAGTTCCACTCAAGATTTTCTAGGAAGTGATGGTTCTATTTTGGACATTACAAAGAGGCCAAGCTAGATATGGGCTGCAGCCAAGGTTTCCTCACTATATACAAAGGCACTTGTCATTTCCTAAATTAGTGGAAAACAAGAATTCTTTTCATATTTTTGACCTAATTTTTTTCTTTTCTTAGTTTCCATGATTTTAGGACACTTGTGTTTATATTTGGATTTTAAACTAGATTTGGAAAGGTATAAATCAGCAGGTTCTTTATGAACACATAATAAATTGTACTTATAGAGAATATTTCTAGAAAGAATCACAAGAAATTGGTAATTAGCCTTATAGAGGGCAGTATCTGAGTCATACTTAAGGAATAGAGATTGGAGAGACTTTCCATTTTGTACATTTTTCTGTTTGTCGAACAATGTGCTTTTGAATATATCACCAATTAAAAAACTTAATGAAATTAGAACTAAAAAATAAATTCATCATTTTGAGCTTTTATAGTTATAGGGTAAATTTTTAAGAAATTATTGTGGTTGCAAAAAAATATTATGGTTTGGTCCTCTGAATTCATGGTCCTTATTGCTAGATCTTTTAGGGAAGTAGGTGGAAGTTATTAAGCCAACATTAATTAAGGTAGCTTTGGTCAAATATACTGTATTAAAGAATGGGAATTTATTTTTACTAATGGAAAAATTCAACATGAGTATCTCAAAGGCTTGTCTTCTCTCCGCAGTAATAGTTTACTGAGGCTGAAGCATACATGGCAATTGATTAAGTAGATGACTGTTTTCAGATATGATGCCTTTAATTCTATACCTAGAATTCCAAACAGAATAAGAGTGCCTATTTTATATCTACGCACCTCATTAAATTTTTTGTGTAATTGTAAGTATTTTTTTGGAGAGCTTTACTGTTTTATTTTTGTGTATATAATCTGTTTATATGGGTATTAATTATAGAAAAGGTGTTTTTTTATGTAAAAAAAATTGAAGAAAAGCTTCACTTTAGATTCAAATTGTTCATTTCAATGTGTCTTTTAATAGAAATTTAGCTGGAATATAAAGTGTTTCTCCAAAAAGTATAATGCTGTTCAGTTTTCTCTCTGTATCAGAATTTAAATTAAAAATAGCAAACACCAAACATGTGCATCCAAAGATATGGATGTTGTAAACACTGGAGTATATATTAGTATTTTAAGTGGATGATTAATATAAGGAGCCTGAAGGTTTTGGAAACAATTCAGTAAAATGAAAAGTTGCTTTTGGTGTCTAGAGCTAAGCTGATAAATTACAGTGTAAAAAATTAACAATGATTTTGGATCAAATAATATTATTTATGTTTGTTACAAGTGGAAAACTGAACTACCTGTAAAATTATTATAGAATTGTAGGTCCTATAACTTGGGTCCGATTTGCTATTTCTCAATGGGTGAAAAGCTATTTTATTTCCAAGGATAATGGTGATTATTGGCAGCCCTCCCTTTACAAAGTAGACTTTAGTTTTAATAAAATATTATATAAATTTTCTATAAAGTAATAAATGTATTAGCCATATTTTCCCTTTTACTTATTTATTTTGTGATAGTGGAGATTGACGCCAGGGCCTTGCACATGCTAGGCAAGCACTCCACCATTAAGCTATGTCTCCCCTATCCACACTTTTAAATTTTTATTTTGAGACGTGGTCTTACTAAGTTGCCTATGCTGGCCTTGAACTTGCCATGTTTTGGTGTCTAACTGGACACTTCTTCTCAGTCTTTTGTCCTGGATCCTTCTCCTCTTTGTGATCTCTGATTATTGGAGTGCTCCAGGACTCAGTGTGTGAATGTCTTTTCTTTTCTCTATACTTTTTTCTCTATTGTGGTTAAAACAAACAAACATAAAATTTGCTATCAACCATTTTAACTGCACGGTAATGTTATTTATGTGCATCTTGCTGTGCAGCCAATCTCTACAGCTCTTTCATCTTGCAGAACAGAAATGCTTTACTCTTTGAGCCACTCCCATATTCCACCCTCTCTTCTCTCCATACTCTTCCTCTCTAGGTGTTTTCATCTAGTCTCCTGACTATAAATCATGTGTTTGTTACTCTGCTTTAGAATGTTTTTAGCTCCCCCTCCTCCGTTACTTTACTTCCATTTTGCACACTTTTTCTTATTGTCTTCCTTTCTGTTTCTATTATCCTTATTTAGAATATGTACCATTCATCAAATTCTTACATACCAAGCTTCATTGCTTTCCAGATTTTCATGTTCTCCCGTCTTGAATCTTTATCAAGGTATGTTTATTTTTGTTTTTTCAAGTTTCTCTCCTCAGATGGTTTCTATGAGTAGTGTTGTATTGAAGATCTTTGTTACCTTCAAGCATCTTTTTGCCATCCTTTACAAAAAAGAGATAGATTGGCTGGGAATGGAGGTTATTTCTGCAAATGTAAGAAGTGGTGACACATGTCTGTAGTCCCAGCTATCTGGGAGGCTGAGGGAGGAGGATTGCTTGAGCCTACATGTTTTTTTTGTTGTTGTTGTTTGTTTGTTTTTAATATTTATTTTTTAGTTGTAGTATACACAATCCCTTTTTATTTATTTATTTTTATGTGGTGCCAAAGATCGAACCCATGATGTTGCACGTGCTAGGTGAGTGCTCTACCTCTGAGCCACAACCCCAGCCCTTTGAGCCTACTTGTTTTAGACTAGCCTGTGCAACATAATGGGACCCCCATCTAGAAAATTAACAGGAGGGGGAAAAAAAGGAAGAATAAAGAAGAGAAATTTCTTCAAAATAATAGGAATTAAAACTCAGCTTGTCGATAGGTTTAGTATATATACCATAACATATAATTAGATATTTAACTTATGCCAAAAGATGCTGACACTTGTTTTTTTTGTTTTGCACCTTCACACAGCATTCTTCTAATCTCTATGAAATACCAATGGTGAAGATTAAGAATTGAAATGAAAGTGACCACAACACTCAGAGCAACCAAGAGATATTTATTGCAGCTGTGCAACAAAGGAGAAAAAGAGAGAGAGAGAGAGAGAGAGAGAGAGAGAGAGAAGAAAGAGAGAGCAAGAGCAAGAGAGACAGAGAGAGCAAGAGAGAGAGGGGCCCGGCAGGAGGGAGTTTTTATAGCCCAAATCTAATGAAGCCTCTGGGTCTGCAAGCTGCCTTGTTGGCACAAGGGGGGGTTAAGTGTTCAGCCTTGAGTGGGGGTTGAGTGTTCAGCCTTGAGCGGGGGTTGAGTGTTCAGCTTTGACTTAAACAGGTGATAAAGGACCAGGGTAGGGGCGGGGTTTGGGTGCGTAGGCTATCCTGCAGCTAACATTTGTTCAGCCTGCCCTGCAGATAACATAGTTCAGCCTGTCCTGCACCTAACAAGAATGAAGTGGGAAGTCATTTGTACCGTCACTTGCCATTTTGTCACATTTTGAAGGGTCAGTGCCACCCTCCATGGGTAGGCCATGGGCATAGCACATCTGAAGCTGTAGTACTACCACATAGCCACATGCCTTTGCCAGCTGGAAAATCATATAAAATCAGAACTGGCCCATGTTTCCTCTACATTTATAAACATCTCTTTCTAGCTTGGTCCTTAAGTATTTGTCAACATTTTATGGTAGTGTCTCGAAGAGTAGAGCATTTCTGTTCTGCAAGATGAAAAGAGCTGTAGAGATCTGCAAGATGCACATAATTAACATTACTGTGCAGTTAAAATGGTTAAGATGCCAAATTTTATGTTTGTTTGTTTTAAGATGATTGGTTTGATAATTAAGAAATTAGGGACTGGGGTTGTAGCTTGGTGGTAGAGCACTTGCCTAGCACTTGGAGGCACTGGGTTCTCTCCTCAGCACCACATAAAAATAAATAAATAAAATAAAGATATTATGTTCATCTACAATTAAAAAAAATATTTAAAAAACAAGAAATTAATTTTTTTTTATTTTTTTCAGGTGTATGGTGGCTGATGAAGTAAGTATTTTCACATCTTTTATAAAATTATACAACAAATTTTTAATGAACTGTTTTCCATATTCACTATTCTCCTTTGGTTTTCCATGATTATATGTGTTTATGTAGGAAGAGAGAGTGATGAGGGAGAAAGATATGCAGGGTGGTAGAAGAAGAAGAAAGAATGAGTATGTATTAGTGTGTTCGTGTGCCGGGGTGTGCCTGGGTGTGTATGTGTGTGTTTGCAAGGCATATATCTGGGAAATATGTTAATATTAGTCACCCCCAATTTTATATTGTTTCCTAGGATGCACAAATGTGTTTTGAAATGTAGCCACTCAAAAACTGAACTCTTCCTTTCATAGTACTGCTTGAGTAAAACCTGAATTTTAATTATTTTGTTCTAAAGGTTAATTGTTTCCTATGAGTATTAAATAGTGCTAAAATCCTTTTTATTTTCACTAAACACTTTTATACAATGAAATGGCATGTACTTACCTCATATATGTCCATTTTAATGTTTTCTTAGTGAAATTGAAGCTCTTGTTACATGAACTATGATACTCAAGTACTTTCTGAGAATATTATAGTACAAATCAAAGTAATTTTAATACCAGTTTGAGAAATGTATTGCTGTCTTCATGATGTTTTTAAGAAAAATAGCAAAACATACTTTTCAAAATACATTAGAAATGAAAGAACAGGAAACAAAATAAAAAATAGAAGTGGAATCTAGTTTTTAACTCTTCTAATTATTGTGTTTTAATCTTAGTTAAATATAAACTCCCATCAATATCTCATCTCTACAGTCTCTTTTTCAGGAAGAAAATGAGCAAGAATATTTGTGAATACTATGTAAAAAAGTTGATGTTGGGATTCTCTGTTCATGCTGATTTGTAATTACCTAACTTTTTAGTTTAGATTTTTCATTCTTTTTAAACTAGATGTTATTACTAGAAAGTTAATCATAGCCTATGAAGGATTTGAGCAATATAATTGGAGAAACAAGACACAGACGTTTAGAAGCAATTAACAGAAATTTCTCTTTCAGAACAGCAGGAGTTTCAACAGGCTCTCCTTAATTAATTTTAAGAATCCGAAATGACTTCACAAGGCTTGTGTTTTTTAGTACTTGAATATGTTTTCATGAAAGAATGTAAATTAATTTTTCAAAACCTCTAAGCTAGTCACTCTAACCACTTTCTCTTACATAGTATCTATGTGTCAAATATGTATGTGGTATATATGTGTGTGTCTGTGAATATAATTAAAAATAGTCCAGTTTTAGGGGAGGTACTGAGGAATGAAATTGACCAAATTATGCCACGTATGAATATATAACAACTAAGTCCACTATTATTTATAATTTTAATGCACCAATGCTGTGTGTATATGTGTGTGTGTGTGTGTGTGTGTGTGTGTATGCCAGTTTTATGTCCACAGAAAATATAAAAGTTAACACCATTATTGATGATCTTCACAAATAAGTCATGAGGAAATTTTAGAGGTCTTGGTACATCATTGGTCTTAACTTGATTTTCAGAGATTTGAATAAGCCTTTAGATTAAAGGCTTATAGATTACTATGGAATCTTTCATTAATTGAGAGAAACATTTGGTCAGCACCTTAATCCCTGTTAACATTTACACAATTCTCCAACAAACCCCTCTTCTCCTCAGTGAACATTATACTTGAGCATATAGAGTTCTTGATGAATCCTTAGCTAGCATATCTTCATTATATTGATTGCTTTTCATCACTTTTTATCATAGCATCTTTCACATGTTGAATTATTTGTCATCTTTCAAAACCTTATTTTTTACTTTAATAAGTTTAAAAGAGCCTTTTAATAGTTCCACACTTGCATTTCTCATAATGATTTTCACTAGGATTTTAAAGACTGATTTTTTGCCACCTAAGGGACTTAACAGGGTTTGTGATGTTAAATTCTATTAATAATATTAATTAAGAAAACTTTCTCACCTTTACACATGAGTATGAAAAGCAGGCTATAGAAATTAACAGTCTAAGATCACAACTCTTAACCACTAATATCCTCTATTAGTGATAGAATTGTAATGCAATTTTTTTTGGAATATTACTGAGTTGCTGTAGATGAAAGTAAATCAAAAGTGCTGAAGTAGAAAGAACTTGTATATATGTAAATTATATGAACTCTAGTTTGACCTTCATTTTATTTCCTATACTGTTCTCCTTTTGCTCTTATCATAAAATGGTATAAAGAAGGAAATGCAGTCTGTAATTTGAAGGTCAACCACTTTTTGATCATTAAATTCAAAAATATATTTTGATAATGATGAGTATTTGACTCATCAAATAGCTGGGAGCCTTAGGAGAGCAATTTTACATCTGTATTATTGAACCTACTTTTTTTTAGATGCTTGAATACCCACTTGGAGTATTGTGTAATTTAACTGTCTGCTGTGATGTTTCTTCCCTAGATTTAGAAACACATGACTTCCTTCACTGGTGTTACCCACATCTTAGTTTCTTTCCACTATTATCTTTTTTTTTTTAATGTTTAGTCTTTGGAGGACTATATAATCCACCTTCTTGATGTATATAAGATAGACATTAGTTTAAAATTGAAATGATTTAATTTGTTTAATTGTGTGATCATGTGTTTCAGTTATAAAACTACTTCTGATAAGCAACAATGCTGCAACATTTAATAAAATGAACTTTTTAAACTTAGCTTAAACTCTTAATTATTTCTTTTTTCCTTTCTCTTATTTTAACCCAATTGTTGTTTCAAGGACTGTATAGTGAATACACAGAAACACTTATGAATTTGCATTCCATAAATAATAGATTCAGACAACAGTCTATAGTCAGGATTTTGCAGCATTATATTATACATTTTTTTTTTTTGTACCAGGGATTGAACTAAAGGGTACTTGACTGCTGAGCCACATCCCTAGCCCTATTTTATATTTTATTTAGAGACAGGGTCTCAGTGTCTCACTTTTGCTGAGGGTGGTTTTGAACTTGCAATTCTCCTGTCTCAGCCGCCCAAGCCGCTGGGATTATAGGTGTGCGCCACCATGCCCAGCTTCACGTTGTTTTTTTTTTTTTGTGTGTGTGTGTGTGGTTTTGGGGATTGAACCCAGGGCCTTGTACATGAGAGGCAAATATTCTACCAACTGAGTTATATCCTCAGCCCTATACATTATTTTTTAATAATTATTTTTAAGCACTGTCCTTGTTTTTCATTTGAGAATTATTAAAAATGTTCATTCACAAATAGATAATGTAAACATGAAAAAGTTTCACATTAACACAAACCAGGTAATTCAGTTGGCTGGTATCTGAGGAAAAGTACTAAACCTACATATTTTCTTTTTTTAACATAATTTTTTAAAAAATAAATGACAGCGGAATGCATTACAATTCTTGTTACACATATAGAGCACAATTTTTCACATCTCTGGTTGTATATAAAGTATGTTCACATCAATTCATGTCTTCATACATGTACTTTGGATAATGATGTCCATTACATTCCACCATCCTTGCTAACCCCCTGTCCCTCTCTTTCCCTCCTACACCTCTGCTAGAGTTTGTCTGTTCCTCCCATGCTCCCCCTCCCTACCCCACTATGAGGCAGTCACCTTATATCAGAGAAAACATTTGTTTTTTGGGGATTGGCTAACTTCATTTAGCACTATCTTCTCCAGCGCCATCCAGTTGAGTTTGAAAAACTTTATCAGATTTCTTTGCAGACAGAAATCTGCAGGTATCTGGAAATGCTGAAAGAACCCCTTTGGAAGGTTCTTTCTGCCCAGAAAACTTTAAAATTGAAATGGTGATTTAGACTCTCCAATATTAACTTTATAGTTGTGAGGACTAAGAAATTAAATTTAACATGAAGTTTTAGTTTTCCTTTTATATGAGCCTACCCATGTTTGACAAAGCAAGCTAAGATTGCAATTTTTATTTTATTGTCTTCTTTAGTTCCTAGTTTTCTTTCATCCTGCCCTAGTTGAATTTAATATGCTCTTCTTTTTGCTCTATTTCCAATTCATAACTCTTCATTTCAGCCCACGTTTTCTGAATGAATGAATAAGTGAAATAACTGATTAAATAGTTTATACTTAAATCTCACATGGCATGATCTGTCCTAGTGCTTTTCATGTATTATTTAATCCCCATCACAACCTGTGGGTTTGTGTTATTATTATTATTATTTGTTCTCTTTTTACATACGAAAACTGAGGGATAGTAAATTAAGTAGATTGCCCAAGAATATCCATCTAAAATAGCCTGGGACCTGGTATTTGACCTGAAGTAATCTAGTACCCAAGCCTATCAGTTACTTTTACTTATTTATTTTATTTTTTTTTGCTATTGGGGATTGAATGCAGCAGTGCTTAAACACTGAGCCCCATCCCCAGCCCTTTTTAAATATTTTATTTAGAGACACGGTCTCTATAAATTGCTGAGGCTCTTTGAACTTCATCTTCCTGCCTCAGCCCAGCATGTTTACTGTTATATATAAAGTTTCAGGGTACCAGACTTTACTTCTTTTCTTTTTAATTTTAGTTTTATTTTTTACAATAGTAGGGATTGACTCAGGGGTGCTCTGCCACTGAGCTATATCCCCAACCCTTTTTTATTTTTGTTTTCAAATAGGGAGTCACCACTAAGTTGCCAAGCCTGGCCATAAATTTGGAATCCTCCTGCTTCAGCCTCCCAGATTGCTGAGATTACAGGCACCCAGCTTGTTTTAACATATTTTTTTACTTTTAGCATTATACTGTGCTTTAGACTCATCTCATGTGTATTCTACCCCAGTTCTAAAATCAGTTATTTCTCCAAGAAAATTAATTTGTTTTATTGAAGAATGATGCTAGAATGAGGATCCGGGTACTGCATGTGCTTATTTTTACTGAGGCATCTTTCCTTCTAGGATCTATTAGCTGACAGAAAAGGAGATAAATGTATGTATATGAACTTTCATATATTTATACTCAGATATTTGTAAATATTTGTATCCATAACTATCTGTAGCTCTAATAAAGTTAAGTATGAGTTTATACTGATATTCCAACTCAAATCCATTAACCACATTGATTTTTCTTGCCTCTTCCACTTGCTTGTCTGTAATTCCCCATTCAAACAATGAGAATCTTGACTCCCACTATTTGCCACCATTAATTATTTCAATTCCAGTGTATATGTATGGTAGTTAAATGGTTGGCCTGTGTCCTTATGTGAGATAATTTTATTAACTAGAGTACAGTACTTTACCAGATGATTATACAGAATAGTTTTACTGTCCTACACAATCCTATGTTTTTTTCTTAATTCCCATTGGACCTGAACCTTGGCAACCACTGATACATTTAGTGACTCGAGCATCATTAATCCTAATTATAATTAATGATTCTAATTTTATGACAATAGAGTTTTTCATGGTGGTTCTATTCATTTAGTAATATTAATTAAAGTGACCTCCATGCCTTTTTGTAGCTTGATAACTTATTCTTTTTATCATTGAATAACACTGCATTACATGGATATACCACAATTTGTTTTTCTGTTCACCAAGATGAAGCAACATCTTGATGACTCCCAGTTTTTGACCAGTATGAATAAAAACTTGAGCTTTTTGTGTGGACACAAATTTCCCAGTCAGTTAGGTAAATATCTAGGAGTACCATTGCTGTACTATATGTTATATTAGTTTTCTAGAAGCACCCTAAGAAAATACCACAAATTGATGGCCTAAAAAGTTTTTGTTGTTGTTGTTGTTTCTATTACAGTTCTGGAGGCTAAAATTTTGAAATAACTGTTTAGCAGGGTTGGTTTCTTCTAAGAATTCTGAGGAATAATCTGATGCCTTTCTTCTAGTTTTCAGTGAGGGACAACAATCCTTGACAGTCTTTGGCTTGCAGATACATTACTTCATATTCATTCATATTCCCCCTACCTCCACAAAGACTATTCATTTCCAGAATTACTTAGGTCAGTACCTAAGTAATTGTGTGTGTGTGTGTGTGTGTGTGTGTGTGTGTGTGTGTGTCTGTCTGTCTTTTATTAGGACGCTAATCCAAATGAATTTAAGGCTTATTCTCCTCTACTATGACCTCATGATGATTAATTAATTTATATCTGCAGTGAATTTATTTCCAAATAAGTTCATATTCTGAGGTACTAGAGGCTAGGATTTCAACATATCTTTTGAGACAGAGCATCAAATTCAACTCACAATCTGTGGTATGGCTGTTTACTTTTGTTAGTTAACTATCAAAACTGTCTTGCATATTGGCTAAACAATTTTGTGTTCCCACTAGCACTGAATGTGAATTCCTCTTGCTTTGCATCCTCACAAGCAGTTGGTATTATAGTTTGGATGTGAGGTGTCCCACCCAAAAGCTTACCTGTGAGACAATGCAAGAAGGTTCAGAGGAGAAATGACTGGGTATAGCCTTAGTGTAATCCCTGAGTTAATCACTGACTGAAGTGGTAGGATGTGGCTAGAGGAGTTGGGAATTGGGTGGCTTTGGGATAAATTTATACCTGGAGAGTGGAGTTTCTTTTTCTGCTTCCTGATCACTGTGATGTGAGCCACTTCCCTCTGCCACACTCTTCTGCCATGATATTCAGCCTCACCTTGAGCCCTGAAGAATGGAGCCAGCCTTCTATGGTCTAAGACCTCTGAAACCATGAGCCCTCAAATAAACCTTTTCTCCCCTATAGTTTTTCTGGTCAGATTCTTTAGTCACAACAGCAAAAAAGCTGACTAAAACAGTTGATATTGTCATTTTTCCTTTAGCTATTCTCACAAATGTGTAGCAGTATCTTATTGTTGTTTTAATTTACAATTCCCTAACATCTTTTCATATACTTATGTGTCATCTGTATATTTTCTTTGATAAGTCTCTGTTTTAGCTCTTTGCCTTTTGTGTGTATGTATGTGTTTTATTGGATTGTTTCTTTTTTTGCTGTTGAATTTTGAGAATTCTAGCTTTTCTCCTGTTATCTTCTAAGAGTTTGTTTCACATTTTACATTAGTTCTGTCATCCATTTTGAGTTAATATTTGTGAAAATTGTTACATTTATATCTAATATTTTTTGCCGATAGATACCCTTTTTTCCAGTGCTGAAGCACCAATTGTAAAAAAGATTATCTTTTCTCTGTTGTCTTCCTTTGTTGAAGATCAGTGGCCATATTTCTGTGACAATACCACACTATCTTGATTACTATAGCCTTATAGTAAGTCTTGAAATTGGGTAGTGTTCATTCTCCAACTTTCTTCTTCAGTATCATATTCGCTATTCTAGGTCCTTTTTTACTTTCCTTACAAACTTTAGAATTATTTGTCATTGGTATTTGCATTGGGGTATTACAAATTCAGTCTAAAGATCAAGTTGGGAAGAATTGAAATTTTTTAAAATTTTTTTTCTAATTATTTATGACAGTGGATTGCATTTTATTTCATTGTATACAAATGGAGCAAACTTTTCATTTCTCTGTTTGTACACGATGTAGAGTCACACCATTCGTGCAATCATACATGTATCTAGGTTAATGATGTCCTTCTCATTCCACCATCTTCCCCCCCCCGTACCCCCCCCACTCCTCTTTGCCCAATCCAAAGTTCCTCCATTCTTCCCATACCCTCTTCCCCCATTATGGGTCAGCATCCACTTATCAGAGAGAACATTTGGCCTTTGGTTTTTGGGGATTGGATTACTTCATTTAGCATGATATTTTCTAACTCCATCCATTTACCTGCAAATGCCATAATTTCATTCTTCTTTATAAACCACATTTTCTTTATCTATTCATCTATTGAAGGATACCTAGGATGGTTCCATAGTTTAGCTATTGTGAAGTGAGCTGCTATAAACATTGATGTGATTGTTTAACTATAATATGCTGATTTTAAGTCTTTTGGGTATAGTCCAAGGAGTGGGATAGCTGGATCAAATGGTAGTTCCATTTTTCTAAGGCATAACCATACTGCTTTCCAGAGTGGTTGTACCAATTTGCAGTCCCACCAGCAACATATGAATGTACCTTTTCCCCCACATCCCCGCCAACAGTTACTGTTGCTTGTGTTCTTGATAACTGCCATTCTGAGTGGCATTTACATTAGTCCTGTCATCCATTTTTGATTTGCATTTCTCTAATTACTACAGATGTTGAACATTTTTTTCATATATTTGTTGATCGATTGCATTTCTTCTGAGAAGTGTCTGTTTGTTTCTTTGCCCATTTGTTGACTGGGTTATTTGGATTTTTGGTGTTAAATTTTTTGAGTTCTTTATATATCCTGGAAATTAGTTCTGTATCTGATGTGTGTGTAGTATAAAGATATTCTCCCACACTGTGAGCTCTCTCTTCATGTTATTGATTGTTTCCTTTACTGAGAAGAAGCTTTTTAGTTTAAATCTATCCCATATATTGTTTCTTGATTTTATTTCTTGCACTTTAGGAGTCTGGTTAAGGAAGTCAGGACCTAAACCAACATGATGAAGTTTTGGGCCTAATTAGTTATACATGACAACAGAATTGAAATCTTATATTTAGTCTTTGGTCCACGAACATAGTTTAACTTTTCATTTATGTAGAACTTTCATTTCTTTTTTATCATTAGGTTTCTTCATATATGTCCTGTGCCTCTATTGTTAAATTTACACCTATGTATTTCATTTTGGGGAGTACTGTTATTATAATTTTTAGCATGATATTTTCCAACTCCATCCATTTACCTGCAAAAGCCATAATTTCATTTTTCTTTATATACCACATTTTCTTTATCTATTCATCTATTGAAGGATACCTAGGTTGGCACCACAGTTTAGCTAGGAAGGAAGGAAAAAGAAAGGGAGATAGAGAAAAAGAGAAGACTCTTTGTGTCTTATTGATTTGTTGTTTTTGTTGTTGAGTTGAAACCGTGTGTACTGATTAAGAAAGATTCACATTATTTTTTTCACAATGAGTATTGCATCTTAGCCTGTGCCTTTATAGTAGTAGTAGTTCCAAGATTTATTTTAAAGATTCTTTAAGATTATTTATTGTAGGTAATCATCATCTGCAAATGGATAATTCTTCCTTTATAATATATAGATCTTTTATTTCTTGTCTAGAAAATAAAGTTGTCTAGGTCTTCCAGTTCAGTGCAGTATAGGAGTGATGAGAAAAGACGTGCAAATGCCATAATTTCATTCTTCTTTATAAACCACATTTTCTTTATCTATTCATCTATTGAAGGATACCTAGGTATCCTTCCTAGTCTTAGGGGGAAGCATCTTGTTTCTCACTATTGAGTATGATGATAGCTATAGGTTTTTAAAAGATGTTCTGTATCAAATTGAGGAAGTTCCTCTGCATTTGTAGATCATGGATAGCTTTTGGATTTTATCAAATGCTTTTATTACATTAATTTATATAGTCATTTGATTTTTTCCTATTATTTGTTGATGTGATCAACCACATTTATTGAATATTCTGTCCTTTTCTCAAGCCCATTTAAAGTCATCATTCAAAACCTTCTCTTGGCACTACCTCTATACCACCATCCTTGTTTGCCTCTTGGTACCCTTTTATTCTCTTTTCTGCTGCAGTTTGAATCATGTTCTGCACCCTTTATCTTATTTTCTCCACAGATCAGAATTCTTAGGTCTAAAGCCATGTCTATCTAGCACAAACATCTGGGGAATAGTGTATTTTCAGTTAATACCTTCTGAACAAATTAATGAAGGAAGGAAAAAGAAAGGGAGATAGAGAAAAAGAGAAGACTCTTTTTGTCTTATTGATTTGTTGTTTTTGTTGTTGAATTGAAACCGTGTGTACTAATCAAGAAAGATCTTTTCACCTGGATAAGAAAACCATCTTGTCTATTGGTCACCAGTACTTTAAATCAAGTCCATGCTTACTGCCATCCACCTCCAGTTATTTCAGACATTTAGGTGATGAAGACAAGAATCCTTTAAGTGGGTTTGGGGGTTTGGGATTCTTGTTCCTTTGGGCTGCTATAACAAAACTACCATGGACAGCAAATATTTCTCATAATCCTGGAGGATAGGAAGTCTAATATCAAAATATTGATGGGAGCCACTACCTGGTTCATAGACAGTGTATTCTTGATGTGTCCTTACATGTCAGAAGCAGCAACAGAGCTACCTGAGATCTTTTTTAAGAGGATACTAATCTTATTTATGATGTCTCCACCTTTATGACCCAATCACTTTGCAGAGTTTCCACTTCTTAATACTATCACACTGGGGGTTAAGATTTTAATGTATGAATTTTAAGGGTAAAAAATATTCAATCCATGACAGGGATCTTTAGAAATACAAAAACATGTTAAATGTCTGCTATAGATTCTTCATGGTTTCTTAAATAAATTCAAGTTATGCTTTAATCTGATAACTTTTTTTCTTTTGCAGTACGGGGAATTGAACCTAGGGATGCTCTGCCACTGAGCTATATCCCCCAGCCCCAACCCACACCCTTTCTAAGCATTATCTAAATATTTATTTTTTATTATATGTTCATATATATATATATATATATATATATATATATATATATGACAGTAGAGTGTATTTTGACATATACGTATATGTATAATGTATTCTAATTAGGATCCTATTCTTGTGGTTGTACATGATGTGGAGTTTCACTGGTGGTGTATTCATATATGAACATAGCAAAGTTATTTTCGATTCATTCTACTGTCTTTCCTATTTCCATTCCCCCTCCATTCCATTTATTCTCTTTTGTTTAATCTGAGAATCTTTTAAACCCCAGCCCTTTTAATTTTGAGACAGAGTCTTGCTAAATTGCCCAAGCTAGAGACTCAAACTTGTAATCCTCCTGTCTCAGCTTCATGAGTTACTGAGTTTACAGGCTTACCACTGTGCCCAGCTCAATCTGAAAATTTTTATCTTGAATGCTATTTCTGACGTAATATTTTATTTGAAAAATGTTTATGTTGCTTTGAGAAAGCTTAAGAACTGCTCTTTTTTAGATTATTAGATTTTTTTGTGTTCTCTTTTTGTATATTACAGTGAGATAAGCCATGTACTTTTCTTAAGCTTTATCTAGTTTTACTTATCAGTGACCTAAAAGTGTTCCAAAGAATGATTCAATCTTTGGCATTTTGTACAAATTCTGATCTTTTCATCTTCTTTCAAACTCTTTAAAGCTGATTTAGAAAATTAATACTAGAATATATTTTTAATAATGATAAGATTTTACTGTATTTTGAAATTTTATGTATTTAAGCCTATGAGAAATGAAATATTTCTAGAGAGTCAAAGATTTTAGGACATCCAGGCATTCAAAAGAAAATTTTTTAACTATAAAGATTTTGTAGGAAATATTTTTTCAATATTTCTGCTTCTTTCAACATTATGCTCTGAGCATAATTTAACCTTTTTTGTTGCCTTGTTTAACAGAGAAGGTCAACTACTGAGATAAATGAGGCTCTTTATATTATTAATATCTTAAGCTGTTTTAAGGTATGTGTCTTCATTTTTGCAACTCCAGAGCCTTTTTCTTCCCAGGCCTAAGTGAGTTGCCAGCCAAAATAAAATGGCTTTTTTTTTCTACTTTTACTATTATTGATCCCGAGGCTATTAATGATAAACAATTTTACAATAGATAAGTGAACAAATACTATCTGCTGAATATGCTCATCACTTTTCAATACATTTTTGTTTGAAATCTATATTTTAAGTTATTTTATAATATATCAATAGCTCAGAAATTAAGTTACTTATCTTACTTTTTTGTTTCAACATTAAATCCTAGCATTTATAACTTAATTTATTCCAACATTTTCATGATATTTTGTTATTTACTCTAACTTCTTAGTTAACTATAAGTTTAATGAACTATTTGTACTATTTTTTAATATCACTAGTATCTCATTAAAATAAAATCAAGGGCCTAGGGTTGTGGCTCAGTGGTAGAGCGCTCACCTCACACGTGTGAAGACCCTGGGTTCGATCCTCAGCACCACATAAAAGTAAATAAATAAAATAAAGGTTAAAAAAAAACCCCTAATTTAATTTCTATTATTTATTGCTATAGTCATTATTGATTTGCAAGTAACATTTATTTTTATTCCTAACCCAACTTAAAATTTATTTCTGAGGAAAAATTTTTTAGATAATATTTTCATTAAATAATATTAGATAATATTTTCATTAAATTTTCTTGAAGTCCACAAAACTAGAATCAATTTTTTTAATTTGACATGGCTAATATTCAATAAATTAGAACTGTGACTAGCATATAATGACCTTATAATTTTGACATATCTCATTTCTTTTTATAGATTAAATTTGAACTCATTAAGTAATAATTGATGGATTCTGCAATTTTGAGCCTATTTTGTACATAGATTAAGAAATTTTATACCATTATTAATTCTACTAGAAGACAGGGAAGAGAAAGAACAGAGAAATTATTCAATAATATCTTTAGTCATAGTGGGAAAACAAAGAGATATCCCTATCCAGTAAAAATATCAGAAAACAAATGTATCTCCCTTGCTTTAATTCTACCCTAGAGTTCATGATGACATTGCATTATAGGAAAAATTAGGCTTAACTATGTCTAATACAGAAGTAACCTATATAAACTCTATCCTAGAGAAGAGAATTGTATAGTTAGAACCCAGGAAATAGGACAGTTTCTTTTTAGACAAAAAGATTGTCTGTAAAAATACATATAACATTTAATTTTTAACTAGTAAGTACTTTAAACACATAAAAATTAATTTTTAACTATAAGTACTTTAAAAGCAACGGTAATTTTCTGTTTCTTATTGCTTAATAGTCCTACTTTTTTTTCTGTATTACCTAAATAGCAACTTTTATTTTTAGTAGCATTCCATGTCTTTTTCTTAGACTAGCAAAATTGATGTAACAACCTTATTTGCTTCACATTCTTGTTTCCATTTCTGCAGATAGTCCTTCAGCCTAATCTCAGGCTTTGGGGTCCTTTCTTTCTGTTTTATTCTTTAGAAAGTATCTACTAAACTCACTAGGATTTCATTTTGTTATCTGTGCCATTTTGGCAACTAGTAGAGGATGTAATTAACTAGCAGTTTCTTTTCTTGTTGCTTGTTTCCTTTTTCATTTTATATAACCATTTAAGCAAATTAATTCTTAGTTATCTTTCTAAAAAACTTTTGTTTGCTTGTTTGTTTCTTGCCAAGCTTTCCTTTTTTATTTCCTTGGTGATATGTATATAATAACCATTTTTAAATAGCCTCATTTCTGAAACTAAGTAGGGAATCTCTGACATTGCTTAATTAACATTTTTTAAAAATACTGAATTGAGATGTAGAGTTCGTTCTCATGGTTTTAAAGTGATTGCTATGTGTCAATGCATAAATTGACAGTTTAATCCAAGTAATTGTTCAACTGAAGCATTCCAGTAACCTTGCAAAAATTATATCTCTGAAACTGTTGATTGATTTCCTTTGGATTGATTTGCATTTGATTGCTTGTTTTGAAAGCAGAAATAATTTTTCTTTTGTTACAAATAAGTAGTGGCTTATTTATTTACTTCACTGTAATTGTTATATGTCATTATATACCCACTGAAAATATTATTTTAATATACTTATCTGAATTTCAACATAAGACTAATTGTGACTTCAAATTATACTGTTGCCACATTGAAAAAAAGATATAAAGCATTGCACTGTAATTATGTACCTTGCTAAGCAAGAGATTTTACTCATGATCTTTTATAAAATAGCTAGCTGAACTGATCTGTCAGTGACAATAATCAGGTTTGCCAAATGCAAATTCTCACAGTATGCCTTTGTTTCCTAGACCTTATATTGATAAATTTTTGAAAGACCCTTTTATTTATATTTGTGATCAATTAATTCAGTTTCATTATAAACATAATTTGTATTTTTCATTCTCTTAAAAATGTATTATACTTCATTTCTTTATGTTCATTACATCTGAACATTTCATTGATATAAATTATTTTGAATTTGTTAAGCAGTTAAGTTTAATCTTTGATGCTTAAATATAGCACATTGATTAACTGCCTGAAATAATAAATAATCAAATGGATTTTTAAATTAGTTTTTCTTTTAGAGATTTTATCAGACTTCTAAAATTAGTCATTTTCTATTAAATGGCAAGTTCATCTAAATAGATCATGAAGTTAGAAGCCAAATTCTGCTGTTGGTAAACTTTTTCTACATTCCATATGGCAAGATAGAAATCACTGTGTATTTATTGTTGTTGTTGCTGTGTGGTACTGGGGATCGAATCCAGGGCACTCTGCCACTGAATTAAGTATGTCAATTTTTTTTTTTTTGTAGCCATGTCTTATGACTAAAATTAAATGTGAATATCACTAAAAATTTTGAGTTAGAATAGAATGCTGCCTATGTTAGAGATATAACTTAATTTTTAGAAAACACATTAAGCTATGTTCAGTAGTTTCTAAATTTTGAAATTTACAATATTGAGATTGGTATTTTTTTATTGAGTGAAACTTTTCTCAAGAAACACATAAATGATTTTTATACATTTTCCTACTTACGTCCTTGAAATGAGTAATATATAGTCTTCACATTGGTAAAATGAAAAATCCAAGTATTGAAAATCCTCAGTTGGAAAAGTAACTTACTCTGAGTCTTAACCTAATAATGAGTAGAAGTATTCAGGATAAAAGAAGAAAATGTTAGGACTAAAATCATGCAATGCTAGGCTTTTTCAATTTTTACATGTTCATTTTCCCATGTGGGTTTGACTGATATTTTTAAATTACTTCTTTCATTCTAAAGTATATGTATGTTTAACTTATGCACCTCTGTTTTTTGTTCCTTCTCCCATGTCCCTCTTCTTTTATCTTCAGCATCGGAAAACACCAGAAGACTGACTATAAAAGAAGCTGCAGTCTAGATGTTGACATAAAACACCAGTTTAAGGCCCAGAAATTTAGCCTGGTGTGGTGGTGCATGTCTGTAATTCTAGCAGCTTGGGAGGCTAAGGCAGGAGGATTGCATGTTTGAAGCCAGCCCTTGCTACTTAATAAGGCCCTAAGCAACTTAGCAAAATTCTATCTCAGAATTTAAAAATAAATAATAAATAAATAAATAAAGACCAAGGATGGTTTAGTGCCCCTTGGTTCAATCCCTAGTACCAAAACAAAAAACCCCAGAAATTTACTACTCCTTCAAAGAAGCTCCCCCTCCCTCACCAACCCACCCTTTAGTGTACCCTGTTTCAGAATAATGTTTCAGAAATAGATATGTACACAGCATGAAAGACTTAATGAAAGCTCAAAGTCTGAATTTCCTTCCCTAAAACCCCTTGAAGTTACTGCCTGTAATGGCAAGACTAATAACCAACCAACCCTCCCTCCCTCCCTTTTTCCTTCCCTCTCTACTTTCTCTCTAACCCTTTGTTCCTTTCTGTGTCTTTTTTTATATCCTTCAGTCATTATTAACTGGATCAGATTTACTATTTTTCTTTTCAATATACTATTTTTCAAATTGTTATTTACTGGTTGTGTTTATCAGTTTTTCATCATCATGACCCAAATACATGACAAGAACAACTTAGAGAAGGAAAAGTTTATTTGACTCACAGTTTGAGAAGTTTCCCAGTCATTTTTTTTTTTTTAGTTTTTTTTTTTTTTAGTTTTTAATTTTGAGACAGGATCAATTGCCCAGGTTGGATTTTTTTGTTTGTTTGTTTGTTTTTTTGAAAAAAAAAAATTTTATTAGTTGTTGCCCAGGTTGGATTTGAATTCGTGATCCTCCTGCCTTAGTCTGCTGAGTTATTGGAATTACAGGGGTGTGCCACTGCACCCAGCTTAAATTCTTTAGTTAATACTTAGGTATTACTAGTATTAATACCATTTTTTTCTTTGGATTCTTTTAGGTATCTTAGTATTTGATCACATTATTTGTAACAAGTAGATTTTTTTTTTTGGCCAACTCTTTTTTAATATTTTTATCTTTCAGGGATGCAGATGTAGCTCAGTGGCAGAGTACTTGCCTAGTGTGTGCCAAGTCCTGGGTTCAATCCCCAAAAAAGAAAGAAACAAAAAAAACTAAACAATATTGTATCTAAATATATCTTTAATTTCTTTCTCTGGCTTTTAATATAAATGATAATGCTTTTTTTTTCTCCATTAAGCATGATATATCCTTTTGGGTTAAGATATAGACTTTTTTTCATACGGAGTTATTATCTTTTTTAATAATTGTTCATGATCTAGGTCTTTATTGATTCATTATAATTACACAAAATGGTGGAAATAATTGTTACATATTGGTGTATGCACCCAATTTGGCCATTGTCATTGTCCAGTATTTCCCCTTTCCCTCCTCTATTTGCTCTACTCTCCTGATCTCCCTTTAATAATATAGAGCTTTTTAAAATAATCAGGAATGAAAGTTAAATTTAAAGATTATTATTTTACATTCTTCCTTTGATCTATTAGTATCATGAATTACAGTAACAGATTTTCTGTTACTGTCTGTTCTTGGACTTAAACTCCTCTTAGTTATTATGTATTATTTTTTTAAAAAAACATTTTTTAGTTGTTGATGGACCTTTATTTTATTTATTTATTTACATGTGGTGCTGAGAATTGAACCCAGTGCCTCACACTGAGCTATAACTTCAGCCCCATTTATGTATTCTTTTAATGTTCTACTAAATTGTCTTTTCTAAGAGTTTACTTAAAATGCCTATACTAGTACTCACACGGAAGTTTGATCTTGATCCTTTTTGCTGCCTTTTATATTTGGTATCCATGTTATGTTGACTTTTAAAAATATTTTGTAAAGAATTTAGAAATATTTCTCTTTTGGCATTGTCTGAAATAGGTTATCATTTCTTCTTGACTACTCCTTTTGACGATTAGAATAGCTTTCTTGTCCTTTCTCTAAGCACAAGTGATAGTAGTTTATAGAATAGTGACTTTCTTCTTTTCAGTTGTTTATTTGGAAGTTATTTTATCGTTAT
The DNA here is from genome assembly GCF_048772815.1 of Callospermophilus lateralis. Lineage (NCBI taxonomy): Eukaryota > Metazoa > Chordata > Mammalia > Rodentia > Sciuridae > Callospermophilus > Callospermophilus lateralis. Next base: position 91,363,056 of record NC_135313.1, read on the forward strand.
AGGACAGTTGGAAGAACATGAATAATATAAAAAAATCCATATACCCTTTATTCAGATTCATGCAGCCTTTCTGTCCAATCTGGAACCTCTTTCCTGCTTCGCATTTGTTATCTTCCACATGGGCTTCTCTCTAAGCCCAGCTTTGGACTACAAAGCACAGCTCAATGTCTTGTCTTTAGAGAGAGAGAAATGTTTTCCTCCCATCCTGCTACTCTGCAACTCATCTCCTCTATAGTTTTACTTTTTCCCAATGCATTCTCTGTAGGAGAAAGCCTGCTCCAGCCAATGAGAACAAGGCAACCATGAGGGAAGTGTTACAGCAAATTTCCTAAATTTCCAAATTTAGTCTCGAGTAAAGAGAGAGAAGATCAGACCTGGATGCATATACTTGTGGCCTTTTCCCTCTCTTATGTGTTCCCTGAGATGGGAACACATTACTGAAACACATACATAGACACACAGGGTTCTAAAAACAAAAAAATACTGTTCACATATGCCATCTAAAACTCCCTAAAGAACAAGGAAATAGTTCTGCTAAAACATACACCACCACCCCTTAATAATAATAAATAAGAGAATATAGGATTTCAGTTTGACATTTCCCTATATGGATTTCCTAGCTTAATTTCAATCCTAAAATTTTAAATCCACATATTTATAGGGGTTTTCCAAAGGAGCATCTTCTAGAACAAATGGGCCACCTATCTTTAAGAGAAGCCCACCTCATATTTCCACAATGAAAAGTTTTAAACTTTAAAACTGAAAACATTTTCAATTTCAAAAAATTCTCAATCAGCAGTATGTTCTATAATCTAGAGGTATAAAAATTGCTACTTTAAAAACAATCACAGTATATAAAATTGAAACAAATTCTGTGTTGGGATCATTGTTACTTTATTGCTCTTAATAATTTTATGGAATAAGACATTCAGAAAACATTAAATTATTCTTCTAAGTAAAATGGTAATTACTATTTTGAAAATATGGATAAATTGTACCCCTGAAGTTAGTATATTCTATTTAATTCTTATATAGACATCTGTGCTATTATTGATTCAAGGCTTTGGCTCTTAATAGTGATTTAGTCTTAATTGTGATGAAACACTGGAGGGTTCCACTTTAACAAATTCCATTGCAGTTAGAGCCAAGGGCTTTAAACCACCTATTGAGTATAGTTATTTCTGTACATTAAAATTACTTGAAGTGTATTATTGCTTTTATAATAGACTGTTATGCTATTTTAAATTCTTCTCAACATATTGAAATCTAAGAAAATGTGTTAAAAGTTTATTTCTGAGGAAAAAGTAGTCCTAGACAATCATCTTCCTATTTGCAAATTTTGTCTATAATATGGTAGTTTATACTGTTTTTAATTTCTTTCCTTAATGGGAATGTGAGCTTACCTTATATACTTCTATCTTCTAGTATGGAACCATGTCCCTTTTTAGTTTGTCCCATCAAACTTTATCTACTATTATATGATATCCTAAAAATGAATTACCAACAACAAATACCATAAAAGTTGGTGACTAAATACTTTATGTTGATAAAAAATCTTCCTAATTTCTAGGAATTATCTGTTATCATTTAACTATATGATCTTTTAACTAAAGAAATACTTAATTAAATGTTTAGAGTTGTTACCAAGAGAGATTGATAAAAACATATGTAAAAATAATTTTAGGTGAATTCTCTAATGATGAAGGATATCATCTTCAGGTGGATTAAGAAATGGCCAGATTAAGAAATTAATTCTTTTCGATGATGCCAAGTTAACCAAATTCTGAGATTTTTCCCTAAAGCTAACAAGACTCAAGGAAATCTTTTCATAAGAGTCATAATGCCAGTTATAAGTATTGAAATGTGATTTTCCCTACGTTGTGGTCACCCTGAAGAGACAGAGAGGACCCTTCCACCCAAAATTTGGTTCCAGTGTCAAGAATAAGGATGCCACAGACACTGGGAGGTTATGAAAAAGTATATTTATTTGTGGTGTAATAAGACTTTCTGGGGAGAGCAGATCAGGCTCCCAATCACACATGAAAATGCCTTGAAAGAACAAAGAAAGGAGACTAATTTGGTTTGTTATTAGGTTTACAGAGAGAAGTTAGAGTGAAGAGTCACACCATGTGGGCCAGGATTTACATAGTTTTCATTTCCCACCAGTGCCAAAGGAAGTAGCACCCACACTTTCTTATCAACTTGCTCAGAATTGGGGCAAAACTGGATAAGGGGCTTGAAGACATCAGCATTAACAGTCCTACTTTTTATTGCATCCTTTTGGGGTTTTTTCTTCCATTGCTAAATCTATCAGAGAATGTTCAGTTCTTTCTTCTTAAAACCATAGCATTGTGGTTAAAAATAGGCTGCTTTCATCTGTTTCTATCAGAAACTGTTCAGATTCCCAAACTGTTTACTGTGCCATTTAGACATGAAAATAAAACCTCAGAGGATAGGAAACTTGGGAGAAGAATCCCCCCAAATCTTCATACACATTACCCTGAAATCATTGGCCATCTCCTAAATTATACATACATCACAGGAATTTGGAATTGGAAGGACAAAGCACTAAATAGAAATGTCAGCAATATTGTGGTGCTAAGGAGACCAAGACTGAACCTTGCTGAGGTTGAAAATTCTTGATAAGTACCCTGTTTGGGCTTCTCCTGATCTCCCAAGTAGCCACTTTCTAGAAATGAATACCAGGCCCTGGAAATAAGGGCACAACTGAAATAAACCTGCCTTTAAAAAGCTTTACACCAAGTATTGGGAGTGAGATATCTACTTGTACTCAGTCTACCTGCTAAAAGAAAGCTTAACCTAATTTCTTTTGGAGGAAAGTAATACCATCCAAGGTCTCTATAATTTTTTTCATTTGTGCTATCTGGAATTAATAAGAAAATATGAGGGGTATTAGAAACGACCAAAAGACTTTTACTTCCAAAATTCCATTTAATATATTTCTTTTTGGTGGTCTTTTATCTAGCAAAAGAACATTTTACACAGCAAATCCATACAGTTTTCTTATTAATCTTTGAAGTTTCATTGGTAAAATGTAACGTTACTTGAATGATTCTGATTTTTTTGTTTTTCTTAATAGTAGCAATTTTAAAAAAATACATAAAACAAGGTTTTCATAATAGGGACTTTTTGAAAAGCCAAGACCACCCTTTTCTCTTTTCTTTAATCTTGCTCATCATTTAAAACTCATTGTTTTAGTTTTATTTTTCACTTTGAATAGACATTAAGCAGAATCTCTGTCTTTTAGTCTTTTTTTCCAATTGTTCACTATGGCAATTACTTTTTTAAATGTTAAGGGTTATTGAGATATAATTTACCCTTCTAGGTAAGTTAACTTGTATTTTTTAAACAATATTTTTTTGGTTGTAGATGGATACAATATCTTTATTTATTTTTATGTGGTGCTGAGGATCAAACCCAGTGGCCCACATGCAAGGCAAGCGCTCTACCACTGATCTACAGTCCCTGCCCAGTTAACTTGTTTTTAATATACAATTCTATGAGTTCTGCAAATGCAAGCAGTCATGTTGTTAGTTAGTAGAGATGAGCAGTTGGTTACATAGCAAATCACAGGTTTAATCTAAGTTACTCTTAAAGTTTTCCTTAAATTACTACTAAAACTTGTAGCAGATAACTTGTAAAAAACAAAAACAAAAACATCAGTACACAGATGTTGAGAGTAAGCAAAGGAAAACAAAAGGAGCTAATTTGGGGAAATGCAACAAAAAAGAATTAATGGAGCTAACTCTTGACAAGATTCATTGAGGTTGATGTTAAGGTGAGCTAACAGGGCTACAGGTATCTTCATGTCTTGGAAGGGAAATTCCTTTAGTAGCACTAGGATAACTTATGATGGGTTACTGACCCCAGTGCCCACATTAACATGGTGTTGACTTGTAAATGAAGCCCCACTGAATGGAAAAGACACAAGAGACAATTCCTGGAAGGACCAGTCAGGGTCAGAAACTCTGATGCCTTGTGGGAAAGAGGAATTGAATACCTGATTGGCAAAGAGTATAGAAGGTGGTCCCCACCTCCCAGGTCAAACATCAAACAGCAATAATTTTGGAGACAGCATTGTTTCCTTTCTCATTCTTGCTCAGAGAAGTCCCACTCTCTCCCTTGAAAATGCTCTGTGCTTGAGCCTGACTCTACTTTTCACCCAACTCTCATTTTGCTTCCACTGAACCTTCACTTGTGAAAGCAAAAATAACCAAAATGGGGAACAGGACTTCAACAGATCAGCAAGCTTTCTATTAAGTAATGGAATGGCACATTTTCAGGAGAGAAAATGGAAACTGGTTACAAAAGGGGTCTGATTTTTATAGGGGTTAAGTGAGAGTTAATCGTAGAAGAATGTTAGTTTGACTTAATCATTAGAGACTTAATTAAAGCAGAAAGTGTTGGTTGAGCAGTCAGGAAAATAGTTGTTGAACCATTGATTCTGAGAGTTCAGAGCCTGTTGTTTTTCTTCTCTCCCAACCTGTTGACCTCCTTTCTTCCCGGGGTTTTTTGTTTTCCGCATCCTTCAACTTGAATAAAATTCTCTTGCTTGACTTTCAGTGTCTGGCTTTAAATTTTCTTTCCTCTGAACAGAGGAACACTGAGGTTTCGAGCTTCAGCTCCCTGCTCTTCTGTGATGATGTCACTGCCACTAAAATAAAAGTGTAGACCAGCTATGTATCAAAAGTTCCTTATGTTGCTCCATTCCTCCACCACTAGCCCTTGGCAACCATTGATCTGCTATCTGTCCCTGTTGTTTTGCCTTTTCCAGAATGATATTTAAATGGAATCCTATTATATGGAGCAAAAGCTTGCACCTTTTGGTGGTGAGAGGTAGTGCTGGGATTGAACCCAGAGCTACCCTCATTCTAAGCATGCAGTCTACCACTGAGCTATGCCACCATTCCAGTTTGCACCTTTTTTATTTCTAAATAGTATTTCATTGTATGAATATGCCAAAATTTGAATATCCATATGTCAGTTGAAGAACATTTCAGTTTGTTTCAGTTTCTGGCTGTTAGGAACCAAATCAAAACATTCATTTAAGAACTTTTTTAAAATAGGAATTGCTTAGAGATGCCCAAGAGTGATCAATTGGTCAGTGTGATAGTATGAAAAAAGACTGAGTGGAAAGACATCATAAAACATGGAATCTCATACTAATTTTATATCAGTTCTCCATGGATTCTGAGAGTTGAACTGCTCTCTGCCTTTTTTTTTTTTTAAGAAAATGTGTATATTTAGGGCTTATTCTAGTTTTAAAATAACATGATTTTGTGCTATATAGGTAAGGCATTTATTGCTGTATTTTCTGAGAAATTATAAATGATCATACTGTAAGCAAAAATAACCAACATGGTCTTGGCACCATAATGAAAATACAAATAACTGAGAGAAACAAACCTCAAATGGGTCAGCCAGCTTTTCTTTATTCCCCAGTATAGTCAATTAATCAGGCATGGAAGGGCTCATTTTCTGGGTATGGAAATGGCCTGCAGGTTACAGAAGAAATTTGAGTTTTATAGTTTACAATAAGAGTGAATTAATTATTGGAGACTGTGGATGTGCTGTTTGGACAATCAGAGACCTAGTTGTGCAGGTTAAAATTTTAACTTCGGAAGACAGTTGTAAGAAGTTTGAAACTCATTGTCACTGGGAAAAGCTCAGAGCTTGTGTTCCCTCCTTATCTTCCTTCCTCTGGAACCCATTGTTACGTAGAGCTTCATTATTTGCTTTTTTCTTTCTAGGTCTCATTGGCAATGGGGAATGGTTAAAGTTCAGGGCCCAGCAGTTCAGTATCCACTTCCTACCTTCAGGACCCACTATGGTTGGGAAGGGGTGCTTGCTTTCGGTGGAGATGCTGGGGATGAACCCAGGAAGGAATGAAAGTTTGCTTTTTCCCTTGGGGCCCATTGTTACTAAGAAAGGATATACTGGGAGAGGTTTAATGTTTGACTAATTTCCCTCTCTCCTCCTGAGCCACACTATGTGTTTTTCCTCAGGGGCTGTCTTTTAGGAATATTATTTTGCATAATCCTTCACACACATTTTATAAAACTAAATTCTGTAAAATATGTATAACCAATATTTAAATTTAGAAGTCATTTTGTCTCTAAGTCCAATCACAAGTAGTTTGAAAAATAACAATTTGTGTAATGAATTTTAAAGGTCCCTATAATTAATCTTAGGCTTTTTATTAACTGTGTGATCCAACTGATTTTGCATTGAAAAGTTATTTTGATAAAAGTTTTTAGTAAATGTTTTCTTTCAAAATATCTTAGACTTTATTTTTAATACTTTTTTTTTTTTAATTTAGATGGGTCTAGGAAAGACAATCCAGGCCATTGCAATTGCTTACTTCTATAAAGAAGAATGGCCTCTTTTAATTGTGGTGCCTTCATCCCTGAGGTGCTCCTGGACTGAAGAAATAGAGAAGTGGATTCCAGAGTTAGAACCTGAAGAAATCAATGTTATTCAGAATAAAACTGATGTTGGGTAAGAACAACTTTTTAATCTTTAAGGAAAATAAATCTTTTTGTGTGTATTTAGTATATTCTTATGTTTTGAATGGAATATAACCTATAATTAGATCATCATTTAGCAGTAAGAGAGTAATGTAAAGAATTTGACTTTATATTTTACAGTTTGAATTATTTATCTAAAATACACTAACATATTTAATCTAAGTTCCCTTATACTTTATTTTATTTATTTATTTATTTATTTATTTATTTTTGGTACCAGGGATTGAACTCAGGAACATTGAATCACTGAGTCACCTTCCCAGCCCTATTTTGTATTTTATTTAGAGAGACGGGGTCTCCCTGAGTTGCTTAGTGCCTTGCCTTTGCTGAGTCTGGCTTTGAACTTTCAAATCTCTGTCTTAGCCTCCCGAGCCACTGCAACTATAGGTGTGCGCCACCATGCCCAGCCAGCCTTTATATTTTAAAGGTAAATATAAAATATGTATACTTCTAAAGATATATGTATTTACTTTACATATACCTTAAATATGCTTAAAAAACTTTTAGGTTTCAAAAATAAAGTTTACAATTTTTCAAAGATTAACTTGAAGCTGGAAGAGCTTTTATGTTCAGAGACCATGGTGAATTTTGCTTTCCAAGTTGTTAGTTAATACACAAGTTTTATGTGATGCAAAATTAATATTAGCAAGTTCAATTTTATTCATATTATTTTATAATTTTGATAATTTATATTATGAAAACATTAGCTTAGTGAATATTAGAAATCAATATTCTAAAAATCTATCATAGAATTGCTAGAATATTTTCTCATTTTCTTTATAGCCATCGGGATAATCAACTGATTTGAAAATTCATAAATTAAATTTCATAAATCAAATTTATTGATTTAAATTATCATTTTCAAAGGTTCAAATTATTGGTTTTGAAAGCAGCACACAAAGTTTAAAAGCAATACATCTACCTAAAATAAATATCTATTAATACTTAGACTTTTTTTTTTTTTAAAGATATTTATTTTTTAGTTTTAGGTGGACACAGTACCTTTATTTTATTTATATGTGGTGTTGAGGATCGAACCCAGTGCCTCACGCATGCCAGGCAGGCACACTACCACTTGAGCCACATCCCCAACCCAATACTTAGACTTTTTATGTGTGTGTGTGGTATTATTGCCATTGTACTATCTTCTATAAGACTCTTGGTATATAGTGTAAAAAGCTTTGCGTTCATGAATGTGGAAAGAGTTAACGGAGAATAGGTTTCAACATTGGAACCCTAATTCATTAGCATATGTGTTTATGGGTCCAAAGAAATTTGGCCACTATTTGCATGAATAAATTAAAATGTAGGCAATCATTATGCATAAATTTTTCTGTTCCCCAATAAAACTGCATCAAATTGAAAAGACAATAATCTAGATGATATTGAATGTATTAAGAGGATTCCTAAATCATTCTTTTTGTTATATATTATTTAAATGTCTGCATTTAAATATTCTTTAAAATGTCTCCTCTGCATATTTTTTTATAATTTTTATTATTGTTCAAAACATTACATAGTTCTTGACATATCATATTTCATACATTTTATTCAAGTGGGTTATGAACTCCCATTTTTACCCCGTATACAGATTGCAGAATCACATTGGTTACATATTCACTTTTTTACATACTGCCATACTAGTGTCTGTTGTATTACATTCCTCTGCATCTTTTATTGAATTTAGATCACCTAGTTTTATTATCATTTCAGAAATATACTCTCTTGAAATTAAATAGTGGCTAATACTTTTATTTGAATAATATTTGGGATATGTTAGATAGGACTACAACCCCAGTGTATGTTTTCTGGAGGATATTAACTAAGGGCAGAAAAACTACCTAGTCTTTCAGATTCTTAATGAACTACCTTTAGGTACATACCAAACTGTACCAACATGTGCTTATGACAAATACATATATTTTCCCTGGCATATTATGGCAGTTATGCCTGGACTGTGCACTGGTTAAGACATGGCAAGATAGAAGCCACAGAGATTCCTGCATTGGTCTTCAAAGCTTTTGTCTTATGTATTATTACTTATAGTATACCTACGTTAGTAATATTAACCTTATACTTTTTTCTCCAGGCTCTTTTGATGTTTGAATACAGTAAGAGAAGCATAGGTCTCTGTATAAAATAGATATATAGAGGGCTTAAAATATAGTTACCATTTAAGAGCTCTGATGTTCTATCAGAGGGTAGAGAATGGCCCTCTGTATTTTTTCATTGGTGATATAGAAAATTCAAAAGTGATATCTTTTAATGTTCATGAATTTATTTATCTCATTCCAAAAGTGTTTATTGGTAGCAAAGCACTGTATATACAAATATCAATAGAACTCATTTTCTACCTTTAACAATCTCATTCTAGAGTAATGGAGATATATAAATATAAAATGTAAAAATATGTAAATGAATAAAATATTATAGATATATGAATTATGGAGATCAAAAGATCAGGATTCTCTTTAGCTAACTGATTCTCTATATAAGATAGTAAGCTCCTCCTCTTCTAAAAATACCCTTGAGCCAGGGGATGACTAAGGGACTCCATTGGCGATTTACATAAATATATATATATATATATTAGTTGTATTTGAACACAACATTTCCATTTTATTTATTTATTATGTGGTGCTGAGGATCGAACCCAGGGCCTCTCACATGCAAGGCGAGCACTCTATTGCTGAGCCACAACCCCAGCCCCTCCATTGGCCTTTGCTGGGTAGCATCAGGAATGTGAAATGGCCTGTAGTACAATTGTATAGCCCTGTTTTCCTAAGTATTATGATAAGCACAATACTAATATCACCCAGGTTAAAAAAAGTGCTATTCTATTTGTAGGAAGGTTTCATTGAAGATTCAATTAATATTTGAATATGCACTTTTTGTATGATCCTAGGTGCACGAAAATGTTGTCAGAAAATAATTTTCTTATCCTAGTAAAATGTGGCTTTCAGAATGTTCAGGTATTCCAAAGATAACTCAACCAGAATTTTGGTTTTGCCTACCAAGATTTTAAATATTGGATCTTGGTTTTTAATCATGTTTAGGAACTATAAAATCTTAAGAGAAACTGAGTTTCAGCAGTAACAGTGGCCCACTTCACCTTTTGAATATTACCCTTGTTGCTTATGGACATGTTTTTCTTTTCCTCTTCTCCCTCTCCCTTTCCCTAACCTGGGATCAGGGAAGAAGATTACCTTGAGTTATCTGTTTTCCATAGGAAGGAGATGTAACCTAGGAAGTGACTATCTCCCAAATTAAAAAGTGAATTTCAACATACCATCTAGGGCACACCTGGAATGTAGCCTTTGAAGAGCTTCTTTAAAAGCCCTTTCTTTTCCCTGTTAGTCAGAACCAGAGCCTCTGGGTCAAGAATCCCCTGTGCTTCTCCTTTGCTAGCAAAGCATTAAGCCTTCTTTTTTCTCAAAACCTTTTCCTCCTTATTGGATTGACATCAGGGGCAAGGATTTTTGGTAACAATACCATCTCCTCCTGCTTCTCCTCTTTTTTTCCTTTTTCTTAGTTTTTTCTCCAAAAAGTTATATTGTTTGTGATAAATTAATCACTGGATTTTCTTTTCTAGGAGAATATCGACCAGCAAAGTGACAGTTCTGGGTTATGGTCTTTTAACCACAGATGCATTGACTTTGATAGATGCACTGAATAATCAGAACTTTAAAGTAGTTATAGTGGATGAATCACACTACATGAAGTCCAGAACAGCAACCCGCACCAAGATTTTATTGCCAGTGGTACAGAAATCAAGACGAGCCATTCTTCTTACAGGAACTCCAGCTTTGGGAAGGCCTGAAGAGGTATTAAAATATTTATTCACTGGGCTTTAAAAAAAAAAAAAGAAAGAAAAGGGAAATTAAATCAGTCATCTGTTTTGCATTTTTCATTAAAAATTAGATGCATCAGATGTCAAAGATTACATTGGGATTTTCTAGGGAGCTATTAATCATTAAATATATCTTTTATTATGGCTATTTTATCTGTTTACATGTAAATCTTAGCTATGCTTGTGTATTAAAAAAAATAGTGTATGTGTGTTTATTTGTTTTTGAAACTGGGATTGAGCCAAGGGGCACTTAACCACTGAGCCCCAGCCCTATCCCTTTTAATTTTTTATTTTTGAGATAGGGTCTTACTAAATTGCTTAGGGCCTCACTAAGTTGCTGAGGCTGGCTTTGAACTTCTGATCCTTCTACCTCAGCCTCCTGAGCTGCTGGGATTATAAGGCATGTGCCACTGCACACTGCTTAAAAAAAATAGTTTTAACCTTTATTTTAAGGTTTCCATATTTAGTACAGATTTGTAATATTCCTCACACAAGTACATAAGTGCCTTAGGGTTGGGTTTGAATCTAATTCATTTCTTTTATGACTACATTGCAGAACTTGTCTCTGTTCCTTTTGTACTTTAAGATCCATATTTGGGAAGGTAGCAACTAGAGCTTGTCTGAGACCAATAAGCTGTCCACTTAGAATGGAGGAGTAAGGCATCCGTTTGATACCCTATTTAATTTTATCACTCTAAGAGGCAGATGGGGTTTGGAGTGGTTACACGTTAAGGAAGAAGAAATAGTGGATGCAATTTTCATCATTCTTTAAAGGTCAATGTTCCCTAAGGAAGCCCTGTCTTCTAATGAACACTGAGCCACAGAATAAACATGGCTTGTTGTTTCATAGGGTTGCTAGGATAATTAAAGGAGTTATTGTTTTGAACATACCGTAGCCATTTACCTGGGTAGATTATAAGCACTTAACATATGGTAGCTATTATTCATTATTATGCCAAACCTGGGCGACAGCTATTATCATTGTATCTCTAGTATGACCTAGGCTCTACTTTTAAGTTCTCTCCCTGGAAGTCTTCTGGGATACATATAATGCTAAATACATAGTGCAGAGAAAATATTTAATTTACTCTTGGAAGTGGCAAGAGTGGCAGTGGGAAAGTAAACTCCTAGTAACTTACTTATGTTATGTTCCAAAATTATGTCATTGAATAAATTGTAGGAATGAAACAAGGTACAGTGGCATATACCTGTAACCTAACAACTTGGGAGGCTGAGGAAAGAGGATCACGAGTTTGAAGCCAGCCCAGATAACTTAGTGAGACTCTGTCTCACAATAAAAATTAAGAGATGTTGAGGACAGTAGAATCAAATCAGGGGTAGAACACTCTTAGTTTCAATCCCCAGTAACACAAAATAATAATAATGATAATCGCAATCATAATGGTGATTATACCTTTAAAAAATCATGAAATGTATTAGTATAAGAAAGAGAATATGTAACAAACATCTATTTAAAATAACAAAAATATAATGAATACCATCTACTTATTATCTGCCATGAGAAATAGAACATTGACAATATAACAGTGCCCCTGTGTCCAATTGTGGTCATGTGTCCATAGTTTCACCCTTTACCCAATGTAGCCACTGTTAAAGCAAGGGTGATAAATATAAAGTTTGTTTTCGGGACTCTTTAAGAAAAATAATATTGGCCAAGCATGGTGGTGCATGCCTGTAATCCCAGTGGCTTGGGAGGTGGAGGCAGGAGGATTGCTAGTTCAAAGCCATCCTCAGCAATTAAGTGAGGTGCTAAACAACTCAATGAGAACCTGTCTCTAAATAAAATACAAAAATTAGACTGGGGATGTGGCTCAGTGGTTAAGTGCTCCTGAGTTCAATCCCCAGTACCAAAAAAGGAAAAGGAAAAGAATATAGATGACAGGTAACATACATCTGTGAAGGGACTGTGGCAAAATGGAGGAACTATGTTCTTCTGAGGGCGACAATCACTTTTTTCCAAGGAGTGGATGCCATAAGGAGGGGAAAAAAACGGGAATATAAAATTTCAAATGATAAGTTAGGGATTTTGATATGGGGAAGTGTGAGTCCTCCAATTTTGTTATTCTTTTTTTTTTTTTAATGTTTCAGTTGCAGATGGATACAATACCTTTATTTATTTGTCTTTATGTGGTACTGAGGATTGAACCCAGTGGCTCACACATGCTAGGCAGGTGTTCCACCACTGAGCCACAACCCCAGCCCTTGTTATTCTTTTTCAAGATTATTTTGGATATTCTGGGTCCCTAGAATCTTCGTATAAATTTTGTTTTTTTATCAGGTTTGTCCGTTTTTGCAAAGAATTCAGCTTTAATTGTTACAAGTACTGTGTTAAATGCATTGATTGTTTTGGAGAGTATTTCCATCTTAACAATATTTAGTCTTCAAATCTATGAGCATGAGATATAGTTCTATTCATTTGTAAGTCTTATTTATTTTTCCCCAATAGTACTTTGTAATTTTCACATCTTATGATGCCTCTGTTAAATTTAATCCTATTTTATTTTTTTTTATTTCACTATAAATGAAATTTTTTTCTCAATTTCGTTTTTGATTATTTATTGTGGTATAGAGATAACAATTTAATTTTGTGGATTTATCATATACCTTGCAAACTTGCTGAACTTATTTATTAGTTTAATATCATTTAGGGTTTTCTATATAAGATCATGTCACCCATTGAGAGTGATAGTTTTACTTCTTTCTTTCCAATCTCAATGATTCAGCCTTTTACTATAAGTATAATGGTATTTGAGTTTTTCCAAGATTTTCTTCAGGTTGAGGGAGTTCCTTTCTAATCCTTTTTTACTGAGTATTTAATTCTGAAGGGATGTTGAATTTTATCTAGTACTTTTTTGTATCTATTGATATATCATGCAATTTTTATCTTTTTCTTTCTTCGGAGGTTGAGAAAAATAGTTCAAAAGATAGTGGTGATTAATGCACAACTTTGTGAATATACTAAAAGCCATTGAATTGTGTACTAACCAAGTATGAACTTTACATTTATGAGTTATATCTCAATAACACTATTTTAAAATAACAATATAAACTACTATGTATAGCCTATCAGAGTTGAAAAATGGGAAAAAAAAGTGACATTATTAATGTAAGGATAAATTGGGATAGTCTTCATGGGCCAACAGGGTAACATCAATCAAGTTTTTTTTAAATATTTATTTTTTAGTTGTAGTTGGACACAATACCTTTATTTTTATGTAGTGTTGAGGTTCGAACCCAGGGCCTCGTACATGCTAGGCGAGCGCTCTACCACTGAGCTGCAATCTAGCCCAATATCCATCAAGTTTTAAGACTGTTTTTTAATAATCATCAAGAATACAAATAATAAAGCTGGTGAGGATGCAAGGGGAACAGGAACACTTACAGAGTTATGTGGTATTGTAAATTAGCATATTTGTTATGGAAATCAGTATGGAGATTTCTCAAAAGACAAGGAATGGAACCACCATGTTACCCAGCTATTCTACTCCTCAGTATTTCTCCAGAAGAATTAAAGTCAGCATACTATACTAATACATGCATACCCATGTTTATAGCAGCACAATTCATAATAGTCAAGTTATGGAACAAGCCTAGGTGTTGTAAACAGATGAAGGGATAAAGAAAAATGTGGTATACATACACAATGGAGTTTTACACAGCCATAAATAAAAATTAAAGTCATTTCCGGAAAAATGGAAGGAACTGGAGAGCTTCATGTTAAGTAAAATAAACAAGACTCAGACAGTCAAAGATTATTTGTTTTCTCTCATTTTATGTGGAAGACAGAGGGGGAAAAAAGGACGAAAGAAAAGGATTTTCATGAACAAAGAAGGGGGACCAGTGGAATAGAGGATGAGAATCAGGGGGAGAGAGGAGGGGAAGAAAGGGAGACGTAATGGGCCCTGAATATGACCAAATTATATTATGTGTGTGTGTGTGTGTGTGTATAAAATACTTAATAAATTCTGCTATTTTGTAAAATCATAAGGCAGCAAAGTAAGTAAATAAATTTATTAAAAATTAAAATTGGAAAGTGAAAAACATGGCTTAATTTCAACTTTTCCACTTCTAAAAACATATTCCACAAAACTCATCCAATAAAAATAAAGGTAGGCCAGGTATGGTGGCGTATGTCTGTAATCCCAGAGACTTGGGAGGCTGAAACAGGAGGATTACAAGTTCAAAGCCTACTTCAGTTTTAGTTAAGGCCCTAAGCAACTTAGCAAGACTCTGTCTCTAAGTAAAATATTAAAATGGCCTGGGGTTGTGGCTCAGTGGTTAAGTTCCCCTGGGTTCAATCCCTGGGACCAAAATACATATACAAATTAATAAATAAATGTAGATGGATAACAGATAGATAGTTGATACATATACATCCACAGAATTATATGATGTTATTAATTTTTGTAATTACATAAAAACTAGAAATAACTTTTATATTCAATATCAGGAATCTGTTTAAATATTAACAATATGTATACTTAATAATGGGTGGCTATTTAACTCTAAATAGTACTTTATTATCATATTGCATTGGTTATATAATTTTTCAAACCAAATAAAAATGTGTATGTACTTTACATGTTTAGGGGACAAAAAGATATATTTGGGGGACAAAATTTTATTTGAGTAACAATATGTATAATATGATCCTCTTGTAATAAAAGAGTGTGTGTATATATATATATATATATATATATATATATATATATATATATATGCCATGTAGGTATGAAAAAATGTACAAGTTTTTATGTTTAAGAAACACATAACTGTTACTCCTGAAGAATGGATGGGTGGGTGGAAAGAAAGAAGAGGCACTGAAGAAGAAGTAGATCTTATTTTAGACATTGTAATATTTTATTAACTTACTTTATCACCATAATAATCCTTGAAAATATTTCAACTTATTGAGTATAGTTGTATTGTTACAGCTTTTCATGCAGATTGAAGCTCTTTTTCCACAAAAATTTGGAACATGGACTGACTATGCCAAAAGATACTGTAATGCACGTATCAGGTATGACATTATTTTCATGAGTTTTTATCCTTCACATTTCCTGTGAACTTTAAGCTTTATTAATCATTCTTTGTTCCAGTGTTTTCCAAACTTGTGGTACTTATGGAGTAATTCCTTCAAGTAAAAGCTTGTGTGGATGAACTATATCTAAAATAAATAGATAATGGCAAAGTGGCTTTTTAAAAATTTTTGCTTTTTACATTTTACTTTTTTATCTTTGTAATTATTTTTATTGACTAGATCTACATGCATATATATAAAAGTAAAAAATGAGTGCTTCTTCCTCTGTGGTCTCCCAGCCATATAATAAGTTCCCCCTTTTTAAAAAATATTTTTTTTTAATATTTAAATGTTTTTGTCAATGGACCTTTGTTTTATTTATTTATTTATTTGTTTGTTTGTTTGTTTATATGTGGTGCTGAGAATTGAACCCAGTGCCTCACACATGCTAGACAGGTGCTCTACCCCTAAGCCACGACCCCAACCCTAATTCCCTTTCCACATAACTGATGTTGATAGTTTTTTGTATACCTTCTGGAGATAGTCAATGTCTGAGCAAGCACTTATTTTGCATGTATAATATATATAATATTGCTCCATGTATGTACATTATATATACGTATATATTATTGTTTTGCTGTTTGCTTTCTTTACTGTATATATTGGCAGTCCTTCCATTTCGGTTCCTGAAAGAGCTTTTGACATTTTGACATTCATTTAAAATGCTATGTGTTTTCTACTGTTTGGAATTTACTTATACAGGTCACTCTTAATAGGCATTTGTTTGTCATACATAGCCAATGCAATAATAAATATCACTGTTCACATTGAGAAGTAGCATATTATACTTGTTCAAGAATATGGAAATCCAGACCTAGGCCACCTATATTTTATTTTCACATCTTGTTTTATTTAAGGAAAGTAACTTTATCTCTTCATACCTAATTTCTTAAGCTCTAAAAACAGAATGATTAGGCTTGCCTCAGAATTATTAGACTTATATTTGCTTATACTTATAAAGGGCTTGAATTTTGATTGTACATAGTGAGCACTCAATAATTATTATTTTAATATTTCACTTCAAATACAGGTGAATAATTCTAAGAGAAGTTTATGAAAATGAAATTGCTGGTTCAAAGGGCATAAATATTTGACATTTTCCCAAATTATTCTCACAGAAGTTAATCATGGAAGTTATGTGTATAAGGTTTTCTCTTTTCCCATACCTTGTCAACAAGGGGAAATATAGCTTATTTTATTCTTGCCAACCTGATCTGATAATAATTTTAATGTACATTTGTCTTATTATGTTGTTAAATTCAGTTGAGCATTTTTTATACATATATAAGTCATTTATATTTTTCTGTTAATATATGTTCTTTGCCCTTCTGCTTATTAAATGTATTGGCTTTTTTCTTATTATTATGTTGGAATTCTTTACATATTATAGGAAACATCTCCTTGTATGTGATATGAGTCTTTCATGTATTTTCTCAGTATGTATTTGTTTTTCTTTTTCCTTTCTATAGTTCCTTCAAATACTCCTAGGTGGTCATGGTATTCTTATGCTTTTTAAAGATCTGTAAATTGTGAAGATTCCTTCCCAGATTGTTTATATGAGGGCAGTCTAATATTGATACCAACATCAGATAAGATAGTACAGGAAAAAAACAGGGATTATTTCTACTTATGATTATAAATGCATGAATCTTCAATATTATAGACTTGGAGAATCTAGGATCTCATTAGAAGGCCTATTATGTTGATTATATATAAATGAAGAGTTTTTATATCAGGAATGTAAGCATAGTTTGTTTATTTATTTATATTATATTCATTTTATTTATTTATTTTTCAGTCAAGGTCTTGCTGTGTTCCCTAATGTGGGCCATGAATTCCTGGGCAGTAGCATTCCCCTGCTCAACCTCCCCATTTGCCCAAAATTTAAAAGCCCATATCCTGCACTTCTTCAGTGCTATTATACATAACTGTCATGATTATGGTTTTATGTGTTGTGTTATTCACACATATATGTATATATAGGCATACAAAAACATAGGTATATATACACACATATGCACATGTATACATAATTAAAATTGCATAACTAGTAAATAATAAATTAATGACAATGATCAGGTTGTAGAGGATGTCATAAAATTACAATTTTTATACTATAAAATGGAAAAAGAATGCAGTTTTTGAAAATAGTGATGCAAGTCTATATATACTGATAACAAAGAATTTACAAGACATTATTAAAAGAAAAGGAAATATCAGAAAAACTGTTTTCTTTTATTTTTGAAGAGTGTACACACACACACACACACACACACACATCACTCTCATGGCCTCTGTCCTAGCTGACAGCCTCTGATGCTTTTCTGTAGATGCCACAGTGCCCTATGGAGTCCCTTTACATGTGGTTAGTTCAATTATTCAACCTTAGTGTGAGTACTGAGCTACCTAGAGATTTATAACAAGGGGCCAGTATGTGATCAGTGTGGTAGGGAATATATCCTACCTTGGGTTTTCCATGGAGTGAGTTACCAACTAGAAGCTCCATGAGGACAGAACACTTTTCTTTTCCAGTATTATAGTCCCATTGTGTAGCATAGCATCTGGCGCATGACATTTAGTCTTTATTGAATCCTTGAATACTAAATCTTTTGTTATTATTTTGTTCCCATGGAACTTCTGGACATGTATAATGTTATTTGTCTGCTAAATTCCTAGATGATCTGAGCTGATGGAATTGTTTAGAAAATTGATGAAGTCTTAAAAAAAATAAGAAACACATTTTTCTGGGAGAAGCATTTCTTTCCTTCCTTCCTTCCTTCCTTCCTTCCTTCCTTCCTTCCTTCCTCCCTCCCTCCCTCCCTCTCCTTCTTTCCCTTCTTTCCCTTCCTTCCCTTCCCCCCTCCCTCCCTCCTTCCTTCCTTCCTTCCTTCCTTTTTCTTTCTTTCTCCACAGATTTTTTTTTTTTTTTTTTGGAAAACAAATACACATTCAAGGGAGAATGAAGACTATCTCAAGTGAAAGACATCTTTGGGAGTAAAGCAAGAAATATGCATTTAAGGGAGAATATAGGCCATCTGGAGAGGGAGCAACTTTTGGGGTAAAGCAAGAAATTCATATTCAAAGGAGAATATAGGTCATCTTCAGAGGGAGAGACAGCCACAGAAATATTTCTCACAACGTAGATATGGAAGTCCCTGAATAAACGGGTGGACTAAATGATTTGGATTATCTTTCCCAGTCCCAAATCTGACTTTCTTCATATTGATTTTAAATAATGAGTAAAACACCAATTCTCCCTTTAATCAGTGAATTACTAAAATGAGTTCTTATATAGGTTACACCAACATTTTATTATTTCTGTGCAAACAAATAGAAAAACTAGTACCATTTGGCTAATTTTTGTTAAGAATTCTAAATTGATTTTGTTTATAACTTGAAGTGAATGGTTATATGTTGGCACAAAGGGCTTAATTACTACAGCCTTAATTCATATACTAAAGTGAGTTTTGATTAAACTATGCATCCTTTTGGATGCTAGTTTGAACAAAGTAATAAATCTTTAGTCTTTAACAAGTTTTTTTGGGGGGTGGTAGGGGGTACTGGGTATTGAAAATGGGCGGTCAACCATTGAGCCACATCCCCAGCCTTATTTTGTATTTTATTTAGAGACAGGGTCTCACTTTTGCTGAGACTGACTTTGAACTCTTGATCCTCCTGCCTCAGCCTTCTGAACCACTGGGATTGCAGGCATGCGCCACCATGCCCACCTTAATAAGTTATTTTTTTCCATTTTTTTTAGTTGTAAATGAACACAATACCTTTATTTTTATTTATTTATTTTTATGTGGTGCTGAAGATTGAACCCACTGCCTCAAATATGCCAGGCAAGTGCTCTACCACTGAGCCACAACCCCAGCCCCCAAGGTATTTTTTAAACAGTGCATATAAATGAAAATGAATAATGTTTTGCTGACTTGTAGATTGATTCTACAAATTAATGTTTCTTCTACTTAAAAATCAATAGTAACATCTGTTTTGAATATTGTTAGTGTTCTATCATCTGTCTTCCTATAGAACATAATCTTGATTTAGTTTAGATATATATACATATCTACTCAGGTATTTACTCGGGGGAAATTTGCCCTGTATACAATTTTGCTGATGGATTCTGGTTGTCTTAGTTATGATTCTTGCCTATAGACAAGAAAAGTTCAAGAAGCTGAGGCAGGAGAAGCATGAGTTCAAGGCCAGCCTTGATAACTTACTGAGACCTTTTCTCAAAATAAAATGAAAAGGGGTTGAGGTTGTGGCTCAAAGGTAGAGCACTTGCCTAGCATGGGACACTGGGTTCGATCCTCAGCACCACATAAAAATAAAATAAAGATATTGTGTCCACCTATAACTAAATAATAAATATTTTAAAAATAAATAAATAAAATGAAAAGGTCTAGGGATGTAGCTCAGTGGTAAAGAGCCCCAGGGTTCAATCCCCAGCCAAAAGAAAAAAGAAAAAAAGAAAAAAGAAAATTGCCTATGTAAAACAAACCTACTAGATTTGCTTTGAGAGAACTAGAAAAACCTAAGTGTTCAACAAGCATATCTTTCTGTTGTTTTGTTTAGGACTTGACAATGAAAATGTATACTTGTCCTTTTTTAATTAATGCAAACACTGCTTCAAAGAAAGTTTCATCTTTATGAAGTGCTGAATGATTGTATAGATTGTGTTCTATTTTTCTGTTTTCTAGAGAAAGCCATTTTAAGATTAATATCATGCTTCTCAAAAGCGATTTTCTTCCAGGTTCCATCAAAAGTTTTGCTTTTCCATTACTTCTTTACCTTGAAAGCTCTATAGTTTCATAGACTCATACTCAGATCAAGGCATTTCCTGGCATTTTAAATTAGTCTGTGCCATGCTATATTTTTTCTGTAATGTTTTGATTCTGTGAAGGTGTCATTTTCACACTATAATTTTGCAGAATGCAAATCATGGTTAGTTATTCTGTTCTAGACCCATATTTTATATTCAAAATGTCATGGCTATGTTCAAAATAAAGTTAAACTTGAGCAAAATGTTACATTGCCTTTATAAAGTTTATTAAATACCTAAGTAATGGCAAACAGAAGCATACAGATGCAAATGTGATTAGAGAGAAGTCAGGGTCTAAGGAACCGTGTACCTAGTTTGATTTGAGAGGCACAGAGCAAAGGATTACTTAACCAGAAAATCCCCTATCCAAAATGCATTACATCATTCAGTTTACTGAGTTATATTTAGAGTAAACTATAAATACAAATGTGACTTGAAGATTTTGAATGATCAATTGGTCGAGCTAGAAAAGACTTTAGAATTCATCCAGTATCCCTCTGTCAATTTATAGGCAACTTGTGAGGCTAAATTCCTTGTCCTATATCTGATTTTTTTCTTACTCTCATCCCTCACCCACATATACTTTTCCTGGCAGTAAGACTTAAGAAATGGCAACTTTAATAAATATTACTTTACATAGAAAAAAATACCCTGTTATAAGGAGGTACCATTAAAAGGTACACTGTGGAAGACATACCTGTCCTCTCTAATATTATGCTTAAAGATTAGCATATCCCAAGAAGAGCTGGAGATATAGCTCAGTGATAAAGTGCTCCACCTAGCATGCTCAAGGTCCTTCATTCTGTTCCCAATATAATAACATCAAATTTTTGCCAGTTCTACTTCTTAGGAGAATTAGTTGTCTAAATTTTTATGAGAGGGAAGCTGGGTGATAATATACATTAAAGGTATTTATAGCCATTCCCAAAAATTGTTAATTAATGGGTTATGGTCACCTTCAGGAAACATCTCTTACGGAGTTTCACTGTACTTTTTTCTCAACACTGTCTAATTTAATGTTCTCGCCCATGTCTAAATAGAGTTGATGTATATTCCACTTGCAAATGGCTCAAATCTGAGAAAAGTTAATATATGGGATGGCAGAAATAGTTTGAAGAATAATTAGAAAAAAGTTACTAAGATAAATTCTGCACTTATGCTTGGAAAAGTTGGCTTTTGTGAAAGGTGTTTGATAACTTACTGTACTTCAGTTCAAAAAGACTTCAGTTTTGAATAAATCTAGACTAAATTGGAGTAAGGGATGGCTCCACTCATTGCTTATGGTTTGCTTATAATTTAATCATTCATTAAAAAATATTTTAGGGTACCTGTTATATGCTATGACATGTGATAGCCATCAAATATTCATTAGGAAACAAGACCCACATGGTCCCGGCCTTCACTGAGTTTTCAAGTCAGATACTAACCAGGTAATTACAGTTGTGACAAGGCTCATAAAAAGAAGTAAAGGATGCTATGGCAGAGTATATCAGAGTGAACTAATCAAGTCATAGAGGCCAGAAGAAGTATCCTGTTAGTAATATTTTTTTGCTTTTCAGGCACAGGCCCAGATCAAGAGAGATTGCTGTACCGTTGAGCTACTAAAAATAGTCCTATTCAGCTGAATATTCTAGAGCTATAAAAAAAGGGTATCAAGAAAATGGCAGAGTTAGGTAGATCTCATGTTATACAGAATCTTGTTCTTCATCCTAACAACAATAGGAAAGCATTGTACAGTGTTTTGGTTTTTAGTTGTCACTATTGTTGGGGTTTTTATTGTAGTAAAAGAGAACAAAATTTGCTCTTTAACCATTTTTAAGTGTACAGTTCAATAACTTACATTTACATCATTGTACCACCATCACTACTACTAAAGTTCCTTTACTAGAACGTTTTAATCATCCCAAACTAAAACTCTGTACTTGTCATACTGTGCTTTCTATTAGGTTTCTGCAACGTGGGTTTTAAAGCATGGAAGAGATGTGCATGATTAGATTTATAAGT
This sequence comes from Callospermophilus lateralis, assembly GCF_048772815.1. NCBI lineage: Eukaryota > Metazoa > Chordata > Mammalia > Rodentia > Sciuridae > Callospermophilus > Callospermophilus lateralis. Next base: position 91,385,387 of record NC_135313.1, read on the forward strand.
TTTGGGGTTGTTTAAAGACAATAATTTCACATGGTTCAAAATTCTAAAATCCTATAATCTAATTCTAAAATTCTATAATCTCGTTCATTTAGCTTCTCCTCTCTATAGGCAGTTCTATGTAGTTTAATGTTTCTTCATACAACCTGTGTACATATTCAAGCAAATTCATATTTTTGCAAAGATGTTAGTGTATTGGAAACATAATTATTGTTTTATATTTTTTACCTTTGTCTTTTTTCTTATATACATAAATAGCTTCATCCTTTTTTATGAGTACACAGTATTATATTATTTAGAATATGCCATATTTTATGGAGTGGTAGGGAGTTGAGACAGTTTGTAGCTCAAGTCTTATTTTCTCTATGAAAGAGAGATGCAGTGGTGCACTCTTGTAATCCCAGCAGTTCCCAAGTCTGAGGCAGGAGATTTGAAAGTTCATGGCCAGCCTCAGCAATGTTGTGAGGCCTTAAATAACTTAGTGAGACCCTATCTTAAAATTAAAAAGGACTAGAGATGTAGCTCAGTGGTAAAGCACCTCTGGGTTCAATCCCTAGGACTCTCCCTCCACCCTGCAAAAATAGGGAGAGGACAGTCATAAGTACCAAGAAATAAAAAAGTGGAGCATTAAAATTTTTTAGAGTTGATATGGTTTGAAATTTTGTCAAATGAGGCAAAATAGTGAGATTCATATGTAGTAGGATTATTTGCAATACAAAGTAAATTTTGAGGTCAGTAACTAGATTTGTAATGGATCCTGTATTTTCTAATATCTGATTTCCCCAGTAATACCCAGGAGCCTGGCACAGGTACTGTGTGACAAGAATATTTAGGCTATCTTGATAAGAACAAAGCTAATATATGAGCTCAGATATCATTATAATGTATGGGAAGAGGACAGATGAGGACAAGAAGGATATCATGATATAGAGAAACTAGAGCAGTCAGTTGACTGACATGTCCTTATGAGATAGTAAAGATGAGTATAAATGAGCAGATACCCTAGAAGGATGGGGTGTATAGGGATTAGTATTTCCGAGTTTACCAGATAGAGCTATTTTTCAGGACCAAGTTATAGCTGTGTAAGTGAATGCTTGAAGTAGATTTTAGAAGGTCATTGAAGACAAGAAGTTCAAAGAACTAGAAGGGAATTAAAAATCATATTTTAAGAAGTATTTTAACAAATGAAAACATATATGAGAAAGAGTGACCAGAATGAGAGAATTTCATATTTAGCTCCACAAATGCTTAACATTATTGATTGCCTACTATATTTAAGACATTATTTCAGAGCTGCCCATGATACAAGGATGAGTAAGACATAGCGTTTGATCTTACGAAGTCTATAGAAATTTCAAAAAGAGAAGACCTTAGGGGAATAAGTCTTAAATATTTAAAGATCTGTCGTGTTTTAAAGGAATTAGATTTTTGTCTTTGTGGCCTCTAAGGGCAGAACTAGTTTCAAATAATGGAACTTACTAGGGAGGTAGATTTTTTGTCTTAATGTGAGTAAGAACTTTTAAAATATACATTAAAAAGAGGTAGAAAAAGAAGTAAAACAATGAAATCAAAAAAGGAAAAGTACCATATTTACTTTTTTTTTAAGTTTTCGGTGGATGCAACATCTTTATTTTATTTTTATGTGGTGCTGAGTATCGAGTGCAGCGCCCCGTGCATGCCAGGTGAGCGCGTACCACTTGAGCCACATCCCCAGCCCTGATTTCACTTTTTAAAAATTTCTACCCTTGTCCGTATATATAAAAAGTCTTAACAGTTTATATCTAGCCTGCCGGTAATCCTCTCAGCTACTAATTTTCATTTAGTATCACCTTATCCAAAACTTTACCGTTGCTTTTATAAGTTGTCTTTTTCTTTATTTTTTACTAACTTAAATTATTGCTTTTGGGAAAATGATTCATACCTAATTTAATAAATCAGGGAAAAGGTTTTATAAATAAGTAAAATTTAATCAACTGAAATCTCTCTGTCCAGATATTACCATTACTAATGTATTTTGATGACTTTTCCTGTAGATGACTTCTCTGTTTACATATAATTATGGATGGGTAGATGAATGGATGAAAGGAAGGTAGGTAGGTAGATAGATACAAAGACAGACAAGCAATTTTATATAGATTATACATACTTCATAATGTGCTTTGTTTCATTTCATATTTTTAGGACATCTTTCCATATCAATAACTATAATACTTCATTTATATTTACTATATATTACATTTTATATAGAAGATACTATGTTGTTTGTTTTATATATATTATTTTTAATTTTTCCAACAGTTCTACAAGGTAGTGGTATATGTGGTATTTGATAAATGAGGAAACTGATTTTAGAAAAATTAAGTAATATGTCCAAGTCAAAGAAAAAGTGAATTTAGTCACCCTTTGCCACCATTTTATTCTTTTTTCTAATATTTGGATTATTTTTAAATTCAATGTATATCTTTATATTATTGACTAAATAAATGGACTAAATAAATTAATGTTGTTCTCTAATAAATCCAGTAATTGATTACTACTTTCTTGGGAAACCTTTTTATTTTATTATTAACTATTTGTTTTTCTCTTTCAGCTTGGTCTTTTATATAGCCATTGCTATTTTTTTTTTTAACTGAAATATTTCAACAGACCTGTCAATTTCCAATAGGTCTTAAAAACACATTGATTTTTTTTTTCTTTTTCCTGGTGGCCTCCCTCCTATAGCTCTAATACTATTATTATGAATTTTCCTTTGCAGTTAAGCTCTTTTGGATTCCTACATTTTTGGATTCCATGTTTTTTGTTTCTTAGTTTATTCTTTGACATTTCGAAGATTCTAATATGGGAAAAAATTCAATGTATACAAAAGTAGATGCTATGGTATAATGAACCCTCCTTCCCCCATGTGTTCATCACCCAGCTTCAACAATTATCAGTTGGTATAATTTTTTTCCTTAAGTGTTGACAGAACTCAAAGTAAGCCTGGTTCTGGTTCCTGGAACTGGCTCTTTCTGTTTAATTAATAGTTCAGTGTCTTAGGATTATCTGTTTTGTCTTGTGGGTTTTAGGAGATTGTGATCTTCAAGGAATTAATCTATTTCACCTATACTGTTGAATTTGTAGGCATAGCATAGAGTTGTTCAGTCTATCCACTTATCCTTTTAATATCATGGGGTAGTGGTAGGTACCCTCTTTAATTTCTGATATTAATGATTCCTGTCTTATCTCTCCTTTTTCCTCTCTCTCTCTCCACTCTGACCCACCTCTTTTTTTTAGGCTAGTGCCTTATTTAGTTTTTTGAACTTTTAAAAGACTAGGTTTTCATTTTATTTTCTATACTTATTTCCTGTTTTCAGTTTCTTTGATTTCTGCTTTCATTTTTATTATCTCCTTTTTTTTTACTTACTTAAGATTTAATTTGCTTTTTTTCCCAGTTTCAAATGGAAAAATTTATTGATTATACATCATTTTTCTTTTTTATGTGTGTTTATTTATTTAGTGGTGCTGGTGATCAAAACCTAGGCCTTGCACATCCTAGGCATGCACTCTACCACTGAGGTACACCCTCAAACTTCATTTTTTAATATATTGATTTAGTATTAAAAATTTCATCTTAAGCATTACTTTTGCTGCATCCCACATGTGTATTTTCACTTTAATTTAGCTCAAAATATTTTTTAACTCTTTAAGATTCCTTTTTTTGACCCATATATTATTTACAAGTGTGTTGTTTAATCTCTCAGGGTGGATGGGGTTTCCCAGCTGTCTTTTCATTAATGACTTCTTGTTTAATTCCTTTGTGATTTGAGAGTGCCATTATATGATTTCTATTCTTTTAAAGGTGTTATAGTATATTTATGATCCAGAATATGATCTATCATGATTATTATTCATGTAAACTTGAAAATAATGTATAGGCTGCTGTTGTTAAATGAAGTAGCCTTTAGATGTTAATTATATCTAGTTGATTGATGGTGCAAGAGAGATTAGGAAGGTAAGACTTAGAGTAGTCCGTAACTACCACCATGTTCTAGGATATACCCTTTCAACTGAAGAGAATTTGACTTTATGAGAAACTCAATTTAATATCATTGGTAGTTTTTAAAATTTATTTTTTACACTTCATTTACATTGATAATAATAACTATGCCATCTTTGTGGCTATACATTCACTTCAGAATGTTTATTGTTTCCTAATATAAGGCTTTTAAGATGGCTAGGGAAGTAGCTCTCTGGTAGAACACTTGCCTAGCATGTGCAAAGCCCTGGATCAGATCCCTAGCCTTGCCAAAACAAAAAAAAAAAGATCTTGTAATTAAGATCTTGTGTGGGCTAGGGGTATGGCTGAGTGGTAGAGCATTTGCCTAGCATGTGTGAGGCACTGGGTTCGATTCTCAGTACCACACATAAGAAAATAAATAAAGGTCCATCAACAACTAAAAAGAAAAAAGACTGTCTTAAAGTAAAAAAAAAAAAAAAAAAAATCTTGTGTATTCAACTTCCTGGAATATGTGTGTTGTGGCGGGAGGGGTATTGGTCTTATTGTTCTTTTTGGCTTTTTATGTATTGACTTTGTTTTAAAATAATGAATTACAAACATATTAAATGTCTTTACCCTCAGAATTTACTCTTATGTATACACTGCATAACACCTTTAAACAAACATGAGCAATTAAGGAAAGTAGTCATAATGTAGAGTTCAATCCTAGGAACCTAAGGCCACTTTTCATAATAAATGTATGATGCTCCCCTTATTATACTGAAATGGAATTCATAGACATAATAATCGATGACCACATATAATTTCAAAAAAATCAATAGGACCCCAGATAACAGAGAAGAAAAATAAAAATTAAGGAACCTATAAAATATGTACTTTACTAATGTAAATAGGTGAGTGACTACATTACAACAATTTAAAATAAGAATGAAATAAATGTTTGTATATTGGGTTGTTTGGAATCTAAGACTCCATTGATTATAAAATGTACTGTTACTTAACCACCAAGGTTAAGACTTCTATGTTAAACTAATAAATATCTGTGAATTTTAAAGATATTAAATGGGAGAAATGTCATAAAACTGATGAAATTGGTAAATGTATAGAATTATTATGAGTACCTCTTCTGCACACTAATAGAGGAGTGTGTTTGCAGTTCAGCTACCCTAAAACCATTAAATGTCAGTGGCATAGATTTTCCAAAGTGGCAAACCACTCAGGGTTAAATTTCAAACAAAACAACACACAATATCCCTTTGAGTTAACATCATTTGTAGTTCCTGGAAAATTCATTCTGTATTAAAAACTGTATAAAAATTACTTTGTCGCAACAACCCTGAGTTCTTGACTCTCACTGTCTTTTTTTAGACAGAGAACAAGCAGATTGATGACTTCACCACTGCTCTCTTTAAATTTTTTGTTCTATTTCTGGGCCAGAGAGACGTTTATCTTGTCTTTGTGCCCAAACATGAATTTTTGTTTTCTCTTTGTATTTTACCCATCCCTAAGCAGGGAGCATATATCAAAGTCTGAACTTACTGATCCACATTGTGTGAAAGCCTTTTCATTCGGTTTTTTAAACTATGTATAGGTATATCCTTGATAAAAGTATTCTTTAAAAATATAGTTCTAAGATTTAAAAAGCAGTAGCTAAATGCCATAAGCAGCTATGTAGTCAAAAGTAAGTTCTGAGAGGCTGGGGCTATGGCTCAGCGGTAGTGCACTTGCCCAGCATGTGTGAGGCACTGGGTTCACTTCTCAGCACCGCATATAAATAAATAAAAAATAAAGGTCTATCAACAACTAAAAAAAAAAAAAAAAAAAGTAAGTTCTGAAAGCTGGAGATGTAGCTCAGTGGTATAGCATTTACCTGACATGGAAAAGGCCCTTGGTTCAATCCTCAGTACCACAGCCCGTCCCCCCTCCAAAAGAGAGAGAGAGAGAGAGAGAGAAAGAGGGAAAAGTAAATTCTGGTGGGAGAGAAATAAAGGGGGAAAAGTAAATTCTGGTGGGCTGGGGTTATGACCCAGTGGTAGAGTGCTTGCCTAGCATGTGCGAGGCTCTGGGTTCGATCCTCAGCACCACATCAAAATAAATAAATAAAATAAAGGTATTGCATCCAACTACAACTAAAAATAAATATATATTTTAAAAAGTAAATTCTGGTGACTACAACAAAAAGTAGTGGAAAAATTTTTTAGCTTTTTTCTCCCAAAATTTGTGTCATTCTTCCTAACATGAATATGAAAGCAACCACTTCTACTATAGTAATGTACAAGTTAAACATTATATACTTTCTTTTATTTTATTTATTTTTGGTCCTGGGGATTGAACCCAGGGGTACTCAATCACACTACCACATCCCCAGCCCTCTTTATTTTTTATTTAGAGACAGGGTCTCACTGAGTTGCTTAGGCCTCACTAAGTTGCTGAGACTGGCTTTGAACTCATGATCCTCTTGTCTTGAACTCCCAAGCCGTTGGGATCACAGGCATGCACCAGCATACCTGGCAGATAACATTATATCTTAACATTTGAAATAAATGGTAATTTAAGCAAATAGGAGTTTTATATAGGTATATTAATTAAAATTTATACAAATTATTTGTAAACCTGTTTTTATACTGTGTTGTATCATTATACTTTGGAACTCAGAAATTTCAGTAGATTTACATCAGTTCCTTATATTTAAAGAGACCAAGGATTTGGGAGAAATTTTAGTAGAGAAAATAATAGAAATTATTCCTAGGATGGCAAAAGCAAAATGCTTTTCTTTCCTTTTCATTCTTCCCTTATTACTGATGAGTTTCAACTTTTTTCCTGGCTTTAACTCTTAAAACTCTTGGCATCTGTATCTACAGACCACTTCCCCTAAAGCCTGAACCGATTACAACAATATTATCATGCTAGAAATCTTCATTGTACTTATATAGCATAAGTACGTAACAGTTAACATTTTGAAAATCATACTTACTTTTTCCCCTTGAAAACTGTTCTTAACCCAGTAGATTCAATCTGGGATGATCAAAATTCAGTCCTGTAAGTTAAAACTTAGAAGTATAATTGCTACTGTACCTTACTACCAATATGCAGTTATCATGTTCTGTGGACTATTACTTTAATTATGTGTGCAGGTGTTTGTATGTGTGCTGCTGTGGATCAAACTTGATGCCTTGTGCATACCTAGGCAAGCAATATAATCACCAACTCCCTCAACCTGATGAAGGGCATTTACAAAAATCCCACAGATGATGGTAATTCTTAATTGTCAAAACCCAAATATTTTCCCCTAAGATCAGGTTAAGACTGTCTTATTGCCACTATCATTTGTTCAATATTATACTAGAAGTTTTAGCCAGAGCAATTAGGCAAAGAAATTAAATAAATAAAAGGAGTTCATTGGAAAAATAGAAGTAACTTGTATTTTCAGGTGACATGGTCTTATATATTAAAAATCCTAAGGAATCCCCTAAAAAACTCTTAGAACTGAAAAACGATATCAGCAAAGTTACAGAATACAAGATCAGTATACAAAAAGCAATTTGATTTCTAAAACTTTCAATGAATAATCCAAAAATGAAATTAAGAAAACAACTTTATTCACAATAGCATCAAAAATAATAAAACATTTACAAATACATTTAATAAAAATGTGTAACACTTTTACTCTGAAATTATAAAATATTGTTGAAAGAAATTATAGATGTAAGTGGGAAAACATTCCATGTCCATAGAATAGAAAGACTGGTAAGAGGATAATATTCCTCAAACTTATTTACAGATTTAAATCCCTATCAGAATCTTGTCCAATTTCCTTTTTACAAATCAATAAAGTAATTCTAAAATTTATGTTGAATTGAATTGCAAGGGAACTAGAATAGCCTAAACGTAAAAAGAAAAACAGAACTAAAGGGATGGATTACAGTGCTAATCAAGAGAGTGTGGTTCTTACATGAAGATAAATATCTAGATCAGTGGACTAGAATTAATAGTTCAGAAGTAAACTCATTTACAGTTAACTGATTCTTAACAAAAACAACAGAATTTAAATGGTTCTGGGACAACTTGATAGCCACAAAGAAAGAATGAAATTGAATGTTCACCTCATACCATGTATAAAAGTTAACTCAAAATGGAACAGAGAGCTAAATGTAAAGACAATGTTTTTAAAACATTTTTAAATGTTTTCATGAGTAAACATAGGAGTGAATCTTTATACTTTGAATTTGTTAAGGCATTTTTAGATATGACACTAAAAGCACTAGCAACAAAAGAAAAACTAGAACAAATAGCACTTCATTCAAATTAATAACTTTTTTTGTATTGAGGATTGAACCATAGAGCACCTAACCACTGAGCCACATCCTCAGCCTTTTTATATTTTATTTAGAGACAGAGTCTCAATAAGTTGCTTAAGGCCTTGCTAAGATGGTGAGTGAAGCTGGCTCTGAACTCATGATCTTCCTGTCTCAGCCTCCTGAGCAGGTGGGATTACAGGCATACGCCACTGCGCCCAGCTCAAAATAAGTTTTGTACTTCAATATATACCATCAAAAAAATGGAAACACCACCCACAGATTGGGAAAAATATTTGCAAATCATATATTTGATAAGGAATGCATATGTAGAATATGTGAATTGCTCCTATAATTCAATAATAAAAAGAAACAATTCAAAAATTGGGCAAAGGATTTGAGAAGACATTTCTCAAAAAAAAAAAAAAGATAAACAAATGACCATCAGACACATCAAAAAATGCTTGACTTCATTAGTCATCAGGGATTGCAAGTCGAAAGCATGAGATACCACTTTGCACTCGTTAAATTGGCTAGACACAGAGAATAAGTATGGCAAGGGTATGGAGAAATTGTAACCCTTACGCAGTGCTGACAGCAATATAATATGGTAAAGTCATATTAGAATCCTCATACACTGTCAATGAGAATGTAAAGTAATCCAACTGCTTTGGAATGATTCTTGGCATTTTCTCAAATGATCAGACATAGAGTTAACATATGACCCAGTCATTCCCACTACTAGACATTACCCACGAGAAATGAAAATATATGATCATACAAACTTGTACCTGAATGTCTGTAGTAGCTTTATTCATAAAATACAAAATTGGGAAACAACCCAAATGTGTTCACCATTGGACAAATAATAAACAAATTCTGGTATATTCATACAGTGGCATTTTATTCAATCTTCAAAAGGAATGAAATACTGATTTATGCAATCACATGGATGAACTTTGAAAATACTATGCTAGCTGAAAGAAGGCAGTCATAAAACACCACATAATGTATGATTTCACTCATGAAAGTTCAGAAAAGGAAAATTCAGATAGAAAGTAGATTAGTGGTTGCTTAGGGATTGGGTGGCAAGACAGAAAAGTTGGGAAGAGACCAGCCATTTAGGGGTGACACTCTAGCCCCCTTGCCCTTGTTATTTCCCCTTCACACTCCAAAAATGAGACTAGGATTCCGACAAATGTGGTGTTGCCAGCATTCTTTAGAGTAAATGCTATCTCTAGCATTCTGTGTTTCCACTGAAAGAGAAATGGTGGAAGTGGAAGGTAGCAAGAAATAATTTTTCTAAACCATATTTAATACCAAGAATATGGCTTATGACATATGGGTAAAATACCCAGGGAGCAACTAGTTAAATCTTCTCACCATAGTGTGAAGCTTACTAAGAAGTGAAGAAACCTCATCTTTACATACCTAACAGTGTACTGTATTCTGACTACAAAACAGATCTGCACTTCTAAAGCTCAGGACATAAGTGCTCTGCAGAAAGCAGGTGTGGCCTTAGTGGTAGATCTGTTTTAAGATACCTTTGTGCTCTGTGCTAGCATGTAACAATTATGCCCCAAAACCACTCAAACTAGCATATTGCATACTTGCAGGGTATGTTGTGAAAGTGAAGAGTGTGCTTAAGAATCCATTTTAATGGAAGATCTTTAATTCTGAAGACAAAACCAACAAACAAATCTCTTATCAACCTCTTTTTTTCTGTTATTGGCAGTTTGGAATGTTAGATTTTTTTTAAACTGCGATTCAAAAGGTTCCTAAGTATATGAATGGAAAAATAGGTAATGGAATTAGATATTGACAAGTATTTTTCCATTTTCATTAAAATTTTCAATATAAATATGAGGAAATAAAATATTAATGAAGTTAAAATATTTTAATGGAAAAGTTTCAGCAGTTCAGTTTATTGTGATTATGCATAAACCCATTAAACTTTTTATGCAATGGCAGCACTTAGATTTTTTTTAAACGAATGAATTTCTTGTTGATGACAACTAAATGGTATCTTTCATTTTTGTCATACAGTACATTCTGTCCATTTACTACAGTCTTCTAATCAAATCTACAGTGCAAGCATAATTTTTAATGTAAATTGTACTTTTCCTGTATGTTTAATTTGACACATTAAACAAAAATATTTTAATGTTTGTAAGCTCCAGCTCTCTCAAATTGAGATCTATTTGTGCTAAAATAGGCCCAAACCCCATGAAAATGGATAATTACTTAAATTATCAGTATTAGGAATCATAATACAACTTAACAGGAATTTTTCCTTATTCTTTAACAGCTATTTTTAATAATGGGTAGTATAAACCCCTAAGAGATGATTGGGAATTTTATGTATAGTAATTGTTGTCCCAGTGATAGGGGGCCAGCTGTCCAGATGTAAATTCAGTAGTTTCCCCAGATTACAATCTTTGTCTTAACACTTGCTCACATTACTTGGTACTTCCAATTCCTGATCTTCTAAGGGATCTAGAGAATAATTTGCCTTTTGCAAGCATTTTAAATTGTTGCTTGGTTGCTTTTGCTACATCAGTTACCACTTGTTCATTTACATTGTACCTTCTAAATATTTCTTTAAGTTACATATCCTCTGATATCTTCTCTCTCACTCTCTTTCATGATAGTTTTGTGTCTTTTTTTGTTTGTTTTTAATTCCTCTGGTGTCAATTCATTGGTTTCAAAGGAAAAAGAGAATACCAGGTAATCTGCTATGCTTAACAGTTCAAGTGGAGATAGTTGGTATGAATAGAGAGTAGGGGAAATGTTTGAGATGTTTTGAGTAATAATAATGACTGGCTAGTGTACTGACAGTTTATTTCTACTCAGGGCTAGATCTGCTAAACATACTGCCATGTATAATCCCACCCAAATGCCAATAATGCCCCCATTTAGAAACAATGACCTAGTCCAATTCTGCATTACCTGTCCATCCCAGCTTTAACTCAGTGTAAATAGTGTTTAGACACTAACTTTTCTATATTTGAGTAGTATGTAAGCTTGTTAATTAACATTTCTTACATTAAGATTTTTGAAATTAATTTTCATCAGAAATAGTGAAAGCAACATTATGGCTCGTTATCATTAAAAAAGGAAGAACATAGACAGGTAGGGTAGCACACACCTGTAATCTCAGTGACTTGGGAGTCTGAGGCAGGAGAATCACAAGTTCAAAGCCAGACTCAGCAACTTAGAAGGGCTGAAGCAACTTAGTGCAACCCTGACTCAAAAAGTGTTGGGGATATGGCTCAGTGGTTAAGTGCCCCTGGATTGAATCCCCAATATCAGTTTAAAAAAAAAAAAAAAAGAACATATCAGATAATGTTTTATCTTACTCTAGCATTCAGCTTTGCAAAATGTTTTTACTTTCTATTTACAGATATTTTGGTAAAAGACCTCAGTGGGATTATAGAGGGGCATCAAATCTTAAGGAACTTCACCATCTATTAAATGACATAATGATTAGAAGATTAAAGACTGAAGTTTTAACCCAGCTGCCCCCTAAAATCAGACAGCATATTCCATTTGATCTTCCTGACAAAGCAGCCAAGGTGAGAACCTTCATTTGATTGAAAGTCATTGTAAAATCATTTTAAATTATACTATTAAAGATTGTACATATTTCACAGAAGGAAAAGAAAAGCAGGCTTTCTTAAAATAGGTTTAATTAATAGAGCATATGAATTGATTTTGTATCTTTTTAGGAAGAGTGTGGAAGAATTTAATTTTAGTTATCAAATATGTGAACAGATATAGTAACCTAGTGATTAAAAATATTTATGCTGAATATAGAAAAAAAGTACTTCAACTGAAACAAAGATTTAGCAGTAAGAATTCAAAATGTCTATAATGTGAGACCCAATAATAAAGAAAATTATTTTTCTTGCTGTAGAATTTTTTTGAAGTGTGAATTGATGTCTTTGAGAATACCATAAGTGTAACCCTCAAACTCTGTAATTATATTGTAAGATGTAGCATTCAACATAGCAGAAAGCCAAAAGTGTGTTTTACCTAAACCTTATGTGTATTTACTTTTGAGGAGTGCAATGTTTATATATTCTTTAAATTTTGCAAATCTGGACATGGCTTTGGGGGCAAGGAGCTTTTATTATATCTTGAAAACTTAAAGTAAGCATTTTGCAAATATGGAGCAATGTGTTATTTCTAAAATAAGAATGATCCAATTTTCTTCACTTTTTTAGCATTAGAAAGAAAAATAAAATGATACATCAACTTATGATTATATTTTATTTTTATTGAACCACTATTCTCCAAATCTTTGCTTATTTAAATAAAATCTTATCTTTTTGTAAGAATATTTTGCATCCATATACATTTTAACCACCCTGCTTTCCTATGTGTTTAACTTTTTATTTTCACTTTGCAAAATATTTGTTCTTAAGATTGGTTGATTTGTGAAGCTAGCAAAGGACTTTGTTTTCACTTGTATCTTATCTTTCTTTTTTTTTTAATATTTTTTAAGTTTGGACGGACACAGTATATTTATTTATTTATTTTTATGTGGTGCTGAGGTTTGAACCCAGTGCCTCACACATGCAAAGCAAGCGCTCTACCACTGAGCCACAACCCTAACCTGCATTGATGTTTTAAAATGAACACATTAGCATCTATAAGAATTTTCTTTTTGTTTTTCTACACAGAAGAGGAAAGAAGTAGGACATGATTCATGATCACATTAATTGTTATGTTCTTTATGCTATATTCCTAAATAATTTTATTTTATCCCACATAGGATTTGAATACCAGTTTGGAAGAGTGGAAAAAATTAATGAGATCTCCAAATTCAGGTGGCACAGAGACTGTTCTGGGCTTGATTACTCGCATATTTAAACAGACTGCTATTGCCAAGGTACCTCATTGTTGTGCCATCAAACATAAATTTTTAATATATTTTAATGTTATTATTAAATAGGTTTTTATTAAGTAGGATCTACTGTTTTGGGAATGGGACAAGAACAAAAACTGTCTACCCTAAGGTATGGGCATCAAACCCTATTGGTACTCAGGACCTTGACATGATATAAGAGAAAGATCTATTACAGCTGGAGGTGGGGCTAAAACTTCTTCAGGACCATCCATAGTGACAAGACAGTTTGGATGGGGGTGGGAGGCATAAAAACCAAAAAGTAACACTGTAAGGCTTAGCTGAGTTGGTACCAATAGATTCTACATCTCCTGTGCCCCACCATGAACTCAACACTGAAATATCTTCATAATCTACCACTGGAGGAGAAAGAAAGCCTTCTATGCAGGGCTGATGAAAAACTGACAGTGCAATTATAACACACTATCACAAAGGAGAAGCATCCCATTGCTAGGGGACTTTGAAGTTCATGTACTAATGGTAAATGTAACAAGAGAATCTAAGCAGCATCCAAATTTTTTTTCTTTTTTCTTTTGATTTGTTCTTTTTAGTTATACATGATAGAAGAGTATATTTTAACATATTTACACAAACATGGAGTATATCTTATTCTAATTAGGATCTAATTGTGGTTGTATATGATATGGAGATTCACTGTGGGCTATTACATATGTACATAGGAAAGTTAAGTCAGATTGATTCTACTGTCTTTCTTATTCCTGCCTCCCTCCCTTCCCTTCATTCCGTTTTGTCTAATCTACTCAACTTCTATCCCACACCCCTTGTTGTGTGTTAGTATCCACATATCAAAGAGAACATTCATCTTTTGGTTTGGGGGGAATTGGCTTATTTCACTTAGCATGATTGTCTCCAGATCCATCCAATCCATTTTCTGGCAAATGTCATAGAGTTATTCTTTCTTTGGCTGAGTTCTATTCCATTGTGTTTCCATACCACATTTTCTTTATCCATTAAATCTGTTGAAGGCCACCTAGGTTGGTTCCATAGCTTAGCTGTTGTGCATTGAGCTGCTATAAACACTGATGTGGCTATACCACTGTAGTATGCTGATTTTAAGTTCTTTGCATATATGCCAGGGAGTGGGATAACTGGGTCAAATGGTGATTCCATTCCAAGTTTTTAAGGAATCTCCATACTGCTTTCCCATAGTGGTTGCACCAATTTGCAGTCTCACCAGCAATGTATGAATGTATTCTTTTACCTATATACTCACCAACATTAATTGTTAATTGTATTCTTTTTTATTATTATTAGTTGTTCAAAACATTACAAAGCTCTTGACATATCATATTTCATACGTTAATTGTATTCTTGATTGTTGCTATTCTGGCTGGAGTGAGATGAAATCTCAGTGTAGTTTTAATTTGCATTTCTCTAATTGCTAGAGATGTTGAACATTTTTTATGTATTTGTTGACCATTCATATTCCTTCTGTGAAGTGTCTGTTCAGTTTCTTTGCTTATTTATTGATTGTTTTATTTGTCTTTTTGAGTTCTTTATATATTCTGGAGATTAATGCTATATCTGAGGTGCAGGTGGCAAACATTTTCTCCCATTCCGTGAGCTCTGTCTTCATGATTTTATTTCCTTTTTTGTGAAGAAGCTTTTTAGTTTGATAACATCCCATTTATTGATTCTTGCTGTTTAGGAATCTTGTTGAGGAAGCCGACATGATGGAATGTTGGGCCTATATTTTCTTCTATTAGGTGTAGGATTTCTGGTCTAATGTCTCGGTCTTTGATCCACTTTGAGTTGACTTTTGTGCAAGATGAGAGGGGTTTAATTTCATTCTGCTACATATAGATTACCAGTTTTCGCAGCACCATTTGTTGAAGAGGCTTTCTTTTCTCCCACGTATATTTATACCACTTTCATTTAGTATGGGATAACTGTATTTATGACACCTCCCAGTTGACACCACACTTACTGCATTGACTCAGCCCCCTACAGTCTTATATGTCACCCTAACAAAAAGCATAACCAGTTCCACATGTAACTATCGTTTACTCAATGTGCTCTGTTCTTCTATGTATAATTTCTAGCATTCAATAGAAAATGTGAAATAAATGTAAAAGCCACTTAAAAAAATCCTAATCTATTGTCAAGAGATAAAACAATCAATGAAGACACATGCTAAAATGATCCAAATGGTAGAACTATTAAACAAGGACATTAAAATAGCTATGAATAGGATGTTAAGAATCTAATAGAAGCTGAGGTTGTGGCTCAGTGGTAGAGCAATAGCCTAGCACATGCAAAGCACTGGGTGTGATTCTCAGCACCACTTAAAAATAAATAAATGAAGGTATTGTGTCTACACACACACACACACACACACACACACATATATATGTGTGTGTGTGTATATATAATATATGTATGTATTTTTTTTTTCAAGAATCTAATAGAAGCCAGGTGTAGTGGCACACGCATGTGAATCTTGATGGCTTGGGAGGCTTAGGCAGGAGGATCCCTAGCTCAAAGCCAGCATCAGCAATGTCAAGATGCTAAGCAACTCAGTGAGACCCTGTCTCTCAATAAAATACTAAACAGGGATGAGGATATGGCTCAGTGGTTGAATGTCCCTAAGTTCAATCCCCGGTACCTAAAGGGAAAAAAAAAAAAAAAAAAGAAAGAAAGAATCTAATGGAAAAGATGTAGGAAGAGATGGAGAATTACAGAAGTTGCATGAAAATATAAATTCAGTACAAGAGAAATGCTTAAAATAAAAACAGTATCAGAGATAAAGAAAATGTATTCAATCAGCTTATAAGCCAACAGTAGAGGGTGAGGGAGGAGGAAAGGGAAAGGAGAAATAATAGTTAACAATATTGGGATTCCAAGATGGAGGGCTGGAGGGAGGCAGCATCCTGTGTTGCTCTATGACTCAGATCTCACCTAGTGGGAATACTGCATCTCAGAGAGTGTAAGAGAACCCCTATACAGCTGATTTCCTCAGAAATCACCAGCACTGTGACTCCCACGCAGGGCTCAGAACCTCAGCGTTTGAGCAGGACTCCAGACCCCTGGCTCCCAAAACCCAAAGCCTGCGCTCTGCTGCCACTCAGGTCACTTGGCTACTATTTACCCACAGCACAATGCCATCACCCAGCTCCCCCCACCTCATCAGACACCCTGGCGGTGGAAGCAGACTGACTCCATCTTGGATAACCTTTCTCACCATATTTGGTGGGGACAGCTCTCAGATTGGTTCTCCATCTGGCCAGGTGCCAGGTATCCAACCCCTCCCCCCTCACTCCCCAGTGGTGATAACTCGGCACAGTGATTACTCAATACAAAAACAGCTTCCAGTTGGCAGGTGTGCAGTGCCACCAGGGCGCCGCCCACCTTGTATGAGCCTGGGTGTGAGGGTCCCACAGGTGGGAACTGATAAGTGAGAGGGAATGGGACTAAAGTTTGGAGTCTAACAGAGAGACCAGGAGCTGGGAAATCTCCAGGCAAGAGAGGGAGACAGTACCGGGCGCTCAAGTCAGACAAGCGGTCCCAAGAGTGACCCGTGATGTGCAATCTCTCTGCAGGGACTGGCAGGTGGCACTCCACACTTCCAGATGCCCTACACCAGGACCAGTCTTCCCACCCTAGTTACCTACACCATCCTTGGGGCAGAGACACCAGCTTAAAACAGACAAGCCACCTGGTAGATGAGAAGAGAAACAGAAAAGATACAGATCTCTAAAACTAGCAACAACCCTGGTTTCTTCTTTCAAGTATTTTTTTTTCTCTTTTCTACTTCCTCTATCCTCTGGCCCTCACATCCCCAACACATGTGAAACCAAGAACTTTGCATGAAATAGGATTTTGAGGACTGAGTCCTCCGAATAATATAATATAGAGGTGTTGTATATGCCCTTTGTTTTTCCTCTTTTTTTTCTTTCATTTTTCTTTCCTTGTCCAAATTTTACTATTTTAACATCTTGTATTTTTCTAAATACATATGTGTGTTTGTTTAATGTACTCTACAGTCTTCCCATGTACTTGTCTACTCTAAATTACTTCCTGTCTATTCTCTTGTCTATTCAAAGAAATAATATCAGAAAATTTTCCAAACATGAAGAATGAATTGGAAATCCTAATTCAAGAAGCCTACAGGACGCCAAGTGTACAAAATCACAACAGATCCACACCAGGGCACATTATAATAAAAATGCCCAACATACAAAATAAGGAGAGAATTTTAAAAGCCACGAGAGAAAGGAATCAGACTACATATAGGGGAAAACCAATTTGGATAACAAACTTTTCAAAACAGACCCTGAAAGATAGAAGATCCTAGAACAACATATATCAAGCTCTGAAAGAAAATGGGTGCCAACCAAGAATCTTGTATCCAGCAAAACTAAGCTTTAGATTTGAAGATGAAATAAAAACCTCCCATGATAAACAAAAGTTAAAAGAATTTATAGCTAGCAAACCAGCACTACAAAACATCCTTGGCAAAATATTCCGTGAAGAGGAGACAAAAAACAACAATGAAAATTAGCAGAGGGAGGTAGCACCCTAAAGGAAAAACTAATTAAAGAAAATCAAGTTAAATAACAAAAATAAACAAATATAGCTGGAAATACAAACTGTGTCTCAATAATAACCCTGAATGTTAATGGCTTAAACTCACCAATCAAAATACATAGGCTAGCAAACTGGATTATGCTGCCTACAGGAGACTCATCTGATAGGAAAAGACATACACAGACTGAAGGTGAAAGGTTGGGGAAAATCATACCACTCACATGGACTGTGAAAGCAAACATGGTTTCCATCCTCGTATCAAATAAAGTAGACTTCAAGCCAAAATTGATCAAAAGGGATAAAGATGGACATTACATACTGCTCACAGGAACGGTACACCAACAAGACATAACAATCATAAATATATATGCCCCAAACAATGTTGCAGCTATGTTCATCAACAAACTTTTCTCAAGTTCAAGATTCAAATTGACCACAACATAATAATCTTGGGTGATTTTAACATACCTCTCTCACCACTGGATATATCTTCTAAACAAAAGTTGAATAAAGAAACTATAGAACTCGGTAATACAATCACTAACTTAGACTTCACTGACATATATAAAATATATTAACCTGCATCAAATGGATACACTTTCTTCTCAACAGCACATGGATCCTTCTCTAAAATAGACCATATAATATGCCACAAAGCAACTCTTAGCAAATACAAAAAAGTAGAGATACTATCATGCATTTTATCAGATCAATGGAATGAAATTGGAAATCAACAATAAAATAAAAAATAAAAATTTCTCCACCTGGAGACTAAACAATACATTACCAAATGAACAATGGGTTACAGAAGACATCGAAGAGGAGATTTAAAAATTCTTAGAAGTAAATGAGAACATAGACACAACATATCGAAATCTCTGGGACACTATGAAAGCAGTACTAAGAGGAAAATTCATTGCATGAAGTTCATTTCTTAAAAGAAGAAGTCAACAAATAAATGACCTCACACTACATCTCAAAGCCCTAGAAAAAGAAGAACAAATCAGCAGCAAAAGCAAGAAGTAATCAAAATTAGAGCTGAAATCAATGAAATCAAAACAAAAGAAACAATTGAAAAAATTGACAAAACAAAAAGTTGGTTCTTTGAAAAAATAAATAAAATTGACAGACTCTTAGCTACACGAATGAAGAGAAGGAGAAAGAAAACTCATATTACCGGCATAGATGATGAAAAAGGTAATATTACAATGGACACTACATAAATACAGAGAATAGCTAGAAATTATTTTGAAAACTTATACTCCGATAAAATAGAAGACAATGAAGGCATTGAGAAATTTCTTAAGTCGTACAATTTGCCCAGATTGAATGAGGAAGATATACACAATTTAAACAGACCAATATCAAGTGATGAAATAGAAGACACCATCAGAAGCTTACCAACCAAGAAAAGCCCAGGACTGGATGGATATACAGCCGAGTTCTACAAGACCTTTAAAGAAGAACTAATACCCATATTCTACAATTTGTTTCAGGAAATAGAAAAAGAGGCAGCACTTCCAAACTCACTCTGTGAGGCCAATATCATCCTGATCCAAAAACCAGGCAAAGACAAATCTAAGAAAGAAAACTTCAGACCAATATCTCTAATGAACATAGATGCAAAAATTCTCAATAAAATTTTGGCAAATCAAATATAAAAACATATCAAAAAGATTATGCACCATGATCAAGTGGGATTCATCCCATGGACGCAAGTTTGGTTCAACATATGGAAATCAATAAATGTAATTCCCCACATCAATAGACTCAAAGATAAGAATCATGATCATCTCAATAGATGCAGAAAAAGCATTTGACAAAATACAGCATCCCTTAATGTACAAAACACTAGAAAAACTAGGGATAACAGGAACATATTTCAACATCTTAAAGGCTATCTATGCTAAGCCTTAGGACAGCATCATTTTAAATGGAGAAAAATTAAAGGCATTCCCTCTAAAAACTGGAACAAGACAAAATGCCCTCTTTCACCACTTCTGTTCAACATAGTTTTTGAAACACTGGCCAGAGCAATTAGACGAAAGAAGGGATATGTATAGGAAAAGAAGAATTTAAATTAGCACTATTTGTTTACGACATGATGCTATACTTAGAAGACCCAAAAAGCTCCACCAAAACACTTCTAGAACTAGTAAATGAATTCAGCAAAGTAGCAGGATATAAAATCAACACCCATAAATCAAAGGCATTTTTGTATATCAGTGACAAATCCTCTGAGAAAGAAATGAGGAAAACTACCCCATTTACAATAACCTCAAAAAAAAAAAATACGATACTTGGGAATCAATTTAACAAAAGAGGTGAAAGATTTATATTCATTGTACTACAGAACCCTAAAGAAAGAATACTTTAGAAGATGGAAAGATCTACCTGCTCTTGGATAGGCAGAATTAATATTATCAAAATGACCATACTACCAAAAGCACTATACAGATTTAATGCAGTTCCGATCAAAATCCCAATGGCGTTCCTCATAGAAATAGAAAAAGCAATCATGAAATTCATCTGAAAAAATAAGAGACCCAGAATAGCTAAAGCAATCCTTAGCAGGAAGAGTGAAGCAGGTGGCATCACTATACCAGACCTTAAACTATACTACAGAGCAATAGTAACTAAAACAGCATGGTATTGGCACCAAAACAGACTGGTAGACCAATGGTACAGAATATAGGTCACAGAGACTAACCAACAAAATTACAATTATCTTATATTAGACAAAGTTGCCAAAAACATGCATCAATTTTTATAGCAGCACAATTCACAATACCTAAACTGTAGAACTAACCTAGATGTCCTTCAATAGATGAATGGATTAAAAAAATGTGGCATATATACACAATGGAATATTACTCAGCAACAAAAGAGAATAAAATTGTGGCATTTACAGGTAAATGGTTGGAGTTAGAGAAGATAATGCTAAGTTAGCCAATTCCCCCAAATCAAATGCTGAATGTTTTCTCTTACATAAGGAGGCTGATTCATAGTGGGATTGGGAGTGGGAGCATGGGAGGAATAGACAAACTCTAGATAGGGCAGAGGAGTGGGAGGGAAAGGGAGGGGGCATGGGGTTAATTAATGATGGTTGAATGTGATGATCATTACTATCCAAAGTACATGTATGAAGACACGGATGGGTGTGAATATACTACATATACAACCAGAGATATGAAAAATTGTGCTGTATATATGTAATAAGAATTGTAATGCATTCTGCTGTCATATAAATTTAAAAATTACATAAATACAACATTGAACAAGTCATTATTAAATCATGTGTGTGTACAAATATGTAACAACAAATCCCACTATTATATATAATTATAATGCACCAGTAACAAATATGAAAGAAAGAAAAAATAAAACACACAAGGAAATTTTTTAAAACAAATATGCCAATGTCCTAGTTGTTTATAATACAGAAAGGAAAATGTAGATTCACACAAATACTTTCACAGAAATTTATTTATAATAGTCATATATTTGGAAATAAATGAAATATCCTCTAAGCAAATTTTGAAGCTAGATGTGTAGATGAGTTCATAAATAGAACTTCACATGGATTTCCAGTTGCTTTGTTAAGAAAGAGGACAAGAAAACTCAATGGGGAAATGATAATCTTTCTAACAAATGATGCTGGATGCTTGGATACCCATAAGGGAAAAAGGGAGTCTTTACTATCTCCCACTATACATAAAAATTTACTTGAAGTCAGTCATACTTCATATACTTAAATCCAAAAGCAAAAAATTGGAAACTCTTAGTAGTATACATGCATAAAAACATTTCTATCCTTTAGGTAGAGCAATTTGTTAGGATAGAAATGTAAAAACTTCAAAGAAAGAAAACAGAATTCAAACATTGGAACTTATAATGATTTTTAAAAATCACATATAAAAAACACATAGATTGGAAGAAAATACATTCCCCCTGCTCAGTTTTCTCATGTTATTTTATGGTTTAAGCTTAAGTTTTGGTTTGATCAACATTCATTGTTCACCATATAATGACTCTGTTGAACATTTCACACTTGAGCTATAATTACATTTCTTTTCTTTGACAAGTATTGTTTTTCCTGGAGTTAATAACTACCCTTTTCCTCCATTTTTCTCTTTTTGATTGTTTGCTTGCTTACTTAGCTTTCTTTGTACTTAATACTGAGTACAGAATGTTTCCTTAAAGAGAAAGAGAAACTTGTACATTATTTCTTGTCTGTGATAAGAAACCCTGATTTGAAGTCAGAAATATTGACAATCAACAGGAACTGGGAATCTTAAAGAAAAAGGAAGGAGATGAAAAGTTAGTTGTCTTCAAAAATTAATGTTCTCAAAAATTAATGGCAGCAGCAGGCCAAGTCCTGCCACTTAGTTCCCTAGAGATTTTAGTCATTTTTCATTCCTTCCATGCTAGAATCTGTCTTTAACAATGTATGTAAATTGGAACTGTGTTTTTCTATCCCTGGGCTGCAGCCAGAAATAATTAGTTACTGGAATTTCCAAATTGGAATTCTTAGTATATCTTCCCCAGATGTTATCAAAACCCAATATTTAGAGTCTATAGTAACCATAAATACAATTATCTACATAATGGATTAAATAGGCTTTTCAGGAGGCAACTGTAGTTATATACATTTAATATTGTTCCTATTAAAAAAAAATGTGTTTCTGAGTTCTCCAAAACCAATCTGTAAATGAGCTTAAAATATCACATATTATAATTTAGTTATTATTTTGTATGCATCTGAGTAATTTCCTGATTAATTCAATAGATTATTAGGTTGCTAATCTGAGAAGGTGCTAGGAAAGTACACTGTCTTATCTCTCAAGGTTCTATAAACTATAAACTAGATCATAGTTTATAATTTATTCTAAGGATTCTTAGCCCTTCAGGTACAGTGAAGTGGACTAACATGATCATATTTGTAGCTATGAGGAAAATGGATTGGAAGGAGCAAATCTGTAGAAAGATAATTCATTTGAGCTGTATCACTGATAATTCAGGTTGTGTTGGTAATCTAAACCAAGATGTGTCTGAGCCTATATACATAATGGATTAAATAGGCTTTTTCAAGATTTGGCTGAGCCACATCTTGACTATAAAGAAAGAAAAACTTCAAGATGTATTAATACGGTACAATCAATAAACGTTAATGATTGACAGAATGTAGAAGGAAGGGAAAAGATAGAAGCTAGATTCTTGCCAGGTCAGCTGGATTAATGTTTGTGCCATTTACTGATACTGTGGGTAAAAAATACAAGATACATTTTGTGTTTAAATATGTTTGTTATTATGAAGTATGATCTGTGTCAAACTTAGCAAGGCACATGCTGTTAGATAATAAAGTTTTTTTTTTTTTTTTAACTCCACAGTATCATTTTAGAAATAAACTTTTCTTTTTGTTGACTCATTCAAACAATTCTGTTGAGGAATTTAAACATATTTTAAACCATCTAATGATAGTTTGTCTAAATTTTGAAAAAGTTGATAGGACTTAAAATAATGAGTTTTTTTTTATTGGTTGTTCAAAAGATTACAAAGCTCATGACATATCATCTTTTATACATTGACTCAAGTGGGTTATGAACTCCCATTTTTACCCCAAATACAAATTGCAGAATCACATCGGTTACACATTCACATTTTTACATAATGGCATATTAGTGACTGTTGTATTCTGCTAACTTTCCTATCCCCTACTAGTTGCTCTCTTTATATCAAAGAAGACATGTGGCATTTGTTTTTTAAGGATTGGCTAGCTTCGCTTAGCATAATCTGCTCTAATGCCATCCATTTCCCTGCAAATTCCATGATTTTGTCATTTTTTACTGCTGTGTAATACTCCATTGTGTATAAATGCCACATTTTTTTTATCCATTCATCTATTGAAGGGCATCTAGGTTGGTTCCACAGTCTAGCTATTGTGAATTATGCTGCTATGATCTGATGTGGCAGTATCCCTATAATACGCTCTTTTAAGATCCTCAGGGAATAGTCCGAGAAGGGCAATAGCTGGGTCAAATGGTGGATCCATTCCCAGCTTTCCCAGGAATCTCCATACTGCTTTCCAAATTGGCCTCACCAATTTGCAGTCCCACCAGTAATGTACAAGTGTACCCTTTTCCCCACATCCTTGCCAGCATTTATTGTTGTTTGACTTCATAATGGCTGCCAATCTTACTGGAGTGAGATGGTATCTTAGGGTGGTTTTGATTTGCATTTCTCTGACTGCTAGAGATGGTGACTATTTTTTCATGTACTTGTTGATTGATTGCATGTCCTCCTCTGAGAAGTTTCTGTTCAGGTCCTTGGCCCATTTGTTGATTGGGTTATTTGTTATCTTATTGTTTAATTTTTTGAGTTCTTTGTATATTCTAGATATTAGGGCTCTATCTGAAGTGTGAGGGGTAAAAATTTGTTCCCAGGATGTAGGCTCTCTATTTACCTCTCTTATTGTTTCTCTTGCTGAGAAAAAACTTTTTAGTTTAAGTAAGTCCCATTTGTTGATTCTTGTTATTAACTCTTAGGCTATGGGTGTCCTATTTAGGAATTTGGAGCCCGACCCCACAATATGTAGATCGTACCCAACTTTTTCTTCTATCAAACGCCGTGTCTCTGATTTGATATCTAGCTCCTTGATCCATTTTGAGTTGACTTTTGTGCATGGTGAGAAAAAGGGATTCAGTTTCATTTTGTTGCATATGGATTCCCAGTTTTCCCAGCACCATTTGTTGAAGATGCTATCCTTCCTCCATTGCATGCTTTTAGCCCCTTTATCAAATATAAGAAAGTTGTAATTTTGTGGATTGGTCTCTGTGTCCTCTATTCTGTACCATTGGTCCACCTGCCTGTTTTGGTACCAATACCATGCTGTTTTTGGTACTATTGCTCTGTAGTACAGTTTGAAATCTGGTATCGCTGTACCTCCTGACTCAATCTGGGCAGATCGTATGACTTAAGAAATTTATCGATATCTTCACTATCTTCTATTTTATTGGAATATAGGGTTTCAGAATACTTTCTAATTATCTTCTGTATTTCTGTAGTGTCTGTTGTGATATTGCCTTTTTCATCCCATATGTTAGTAATTTGAGTTCTCTCTCTTCTTCTCTTCGTTAGCATGGCTAAGGGCCTGTCGATCTTATTTATTTTTTCAAAGAACCAACTTTTAGTTTTATCAATTTTTTCAATGTTTTTTTTGTTTCAATTTCGTTGATTTCTGCTCTAATTTTAGTTATTTCTTGTCTTCTACTACATTTGCTGTTGTTTTGCTCTTCTTTTTCTAGGTTTTTGAGGTGTAGTGTGAGTTCATTTATTTGTTGTTTTTTTCTTTTTTTGAGGAAAGAACTCCAAGAAATGAATTTCCCTCTTAAAACTGCTTTCATTGTGTCCCATAGATTCCCGTATGTTGTGTCAGTATTGTCATTTGTCTCTAAGAATTTTTTTATCTCCTCCTTTATGTCTTCTGTAACCCATTGATCATTCAGTAGCATATTGTTCATTTTCCATGTAATGTAGGATTTTTCCTTTCTTCTTTTATCATTGATTTCCAGTTTCATTCCATTATGATCAGATATGGTGCATGGTATTATCTCCACGTCTTTATATTTACTAAGAGTTGCCCTATGGCATAATATATAGTCTATCTTTGAGTAGGATCCATGTGCTGCTGAGAAGAACATGTATCCACTTGATGATGGTTGATATATTCTATATATGTCGGTTAAGTCTAGGTTATTGATTGTGCTGTTGAGTTCTATAGTTTCTTTATTCAGTTTTTGTCTAGAGGATCTGACTAATGGTGAGAGCGGTGTGTTGAAGTCATCCATAATTATTGTGTTGTAGTCTATTTGACTCTTGAACTTGAGGAGAGTTTGTTTTATGAACGTTGCAGCTCCATTGTTTGGTGCATACAAATTGATAATTGTTATGTCTTGGTGGTGGATGGTTCCTTTTAACAGTATATAGTGTCCTTCTTTATCTCTTTTGATTAACTTAGGGTTGAAGTTGATTTTATTCGATATGAGTATGGCCACTCCTGCTTGCTTCCGAGGGCCATGTGAGTGGTATGATTTTTCCCAACCTTTCACCTTTAGCCTGTGTATGTCTTTTCCTATCATATGCATCTCCTGAAGGCAGCATATTGTTGGATTTGTTTTTTTGATCCAGGTTACTAGCCTATGTCTCTTGATTGGTGAATTTGGGCCATTAACATTTAAGGTTACAATTGAAATATGGTTTATACTTCCAGTCATGTTTCTTTATTTATTTATTTATTTTAGTTTGGCTGGTTTTTACTCTTTGGTTATTTTTCTCCCCCTTTACTGAGATACCTCCCACTGTTAGTTTTGGACCCTATTTTTCAATTCCTCTTCTTGTAGTATTTTGCTCAAAATGCTTTGCAGTGCTGGTTTTCTGGCTGCTAATTCTTTTAGCTTTTGTTTATCGTGAAAGATTTTAATTTCATTATCTAATCTAAAGCTTAATTTTGCTGGATACAGTATTCTTGGTTGGAATCCATTATTTTTCAGCGTTTGAAATACATTGTTCCAGGATCTTCTCGCTTTCAAAGTCTGTGGTGAAAAATCAGTCGTTAACCTAATTGGTTTACCCCTGAATGTAATCTGCCTCCTTTCTCTCGTAGCTTTTAATATTCTCTCCTTGTTCTGTATGTTGGCTATCTTCATAATTATATGTCTTGGAGTTGGTCTATTGCGGTTTTGAATGTTTGGCATCCTGTAGGCTTCCAGGATTTGGCAATCCATTCCATCTTTCATCTCTGGGAAGTTTTCTAGAATTATTTCATTTAATAGGTTCTCCATTCCTGTGGTTAGAACCTCTATGCCTTCTTCTATCCCCATGACTCTCAAGTTTGGTTTTTTTTATGACATCCCATATCTCTTGAATAGATTGCTCGTGAAATTTAAGCATCCTTTCTGTGTTGACTATATTCTTTTCAAGTTGAAAAAGTTATCTGATGTTCTGACTTCTACTTGATCTAGTCTATTTGTAATATTCTTGTTTGAGTTTTTAATTTGGTTTATAGTTTCCTGCATTTCTAGGATTACTGTTTGATTTTTTTTTTTACATCTCTATCTCCTGGTAAAGCATGTTCTTTGCCATTTGAATTTGTTTGTTTAATTTGTTTTCAAAATATACTTTCATTGCTTGGACTTGCTGTCTCATGTCTTCTCTAATATTCCGTTCCATCTGAGTTAGGTATGCCTTGAGTTCTTTCCCTGTCCATGTTTCTGATGCTTCTAGGTCCTCCTGTAGATTTAAGTTGTCCTGCATTGTTTGTAATCCTTTTTTCCCTTGTGTTTTCATGTTGTTCACGTTACTTTCCAGCTCTGTTTGATTGCTGTGTTTCTGCTCTCTCCTATAAATTTCTTTTGGTTTTGTATATCTCTGTTGTCTCTCCTTTGTGGTGGTAGACTATGCCTGCTAAAGTGGATTCTGCTGGGAAGGAATTCCTTCAGCCGAACTCCGGTGACGTCACCTCTCTGCTATGGCCGGCCCCAGGCTCCTTGCCGGGGTGTCCGAAGGGAGGGGTGGGACTGGTCTGTCTCTGGTTGATTTCAGCTCCCGGTTGGCTACTTCATGAAGGCCTGGCTATAGACCTCTTCCTAGAGTCTCTGCACCATACCTGCTGGGCTGCACCTTGGGGTCTAGCCGCGTGGTCGCCAGCGGGCGGGCAGTCTCCAGCCGCCCAGTCGCGGGGGCCGCTGGTGGCCGCCTGCAGGCGGGCGGTCTCTAGCTGCCCAGTCGCACGGGCAGCGGGTGTGCGGTCACCGGCAGGCGGGAGGTCTTTAGCCGCCCAGTCGCGGGGGCCTGGCCTCTCGTCCCCTGACTTCTCCTGCTAGCCCTGGCTTCTCCTGCTAGCCCGGCTTTCCCCTGTGTGATGCCTCTCAATAGTTCAAACTGTACTCTGGGCCTGCAGTTTGCTGGGTGTGGAGGGTGGCTATTGGGAATCGACACCCTATTGTTTTGATTTTTTCCGCTTGCCCCTCCCCTAGAGCTGGCAGGACAGGTTTCGTTTTCGCTGCTGATGGGAGGGGGAGTTGGAGGTCAGGTGTCTCTACCTTTCCCCGAGTCTCTATGCAGGCTTGTTCTGATAATCCCTCCCCCGGAAAGCCTGGGAGAGATTTTATGCTAATTCCCCGCTGTATGGGAGATGGGCTGACTAACACACACCTGTTTTATTGTTGCAATCTGTCGGAGACTGACAGTGGTGACATCAGCTCTCCAAGATGGTGGCCACTGGCTTCCTTGGTGGACTTTTCGTTGTGGGGGATAGAACTGGACTGCTTCCTTCCCCATCTCAAACCCGGAACTCAGCCCGGAGCTCAGTGAGGGCACAGCCGGCAGGACTCCACATAATCCGTAGCACCGTTTCTCTCTGTTTGCTGGTCGCTTCTCGGCGGCGCCCTGCCGTCTGTAGCCGCGGGGCGGGGCGGGGCGGGGCGGGGCGGGCCACGCAACGGGCGACGGGTCAGTCAGCCTGGATCTCCGCTCGCACAGTTGGCTCGTGTTTGAGACTCAATAACCGGTCCTCGGTGATGGAAATACTTCCTCTAGGTTTCGGTGCACCCCAATTTTGCTGTAAATTCCTAATAAGATAGCTTTTTGTTGTTCTAACTCGTTATTCACCTGCGCAGTGATGCGGTACAGGGTGTGTGATGCACTCTATTCTCAGCCATCTTGACATGTAAATAATGAGTTTTTGATATTGCCATTTTAAGGGCATGTGTGTAAGTATTGCTTGCAGTAAAATAGATTACTCGTCTGTGGTATTCAATTGAAAAAAGACTAAAACTCCATAATAAATGTATTAAATTAGTATGTAAAGTATAAAATTTTATTCTTGTTAGATATTCTGCAAAAGCAAATACTTTATCCTTTTATGTATTGACAGTTTTAACACTGTTCACTAATTGTGATAGAAAGGATCTCAGGAGATCATTTCCTCTTCTTTTGTTGCAGACAAAGTTATACTTAAAGACTTCCAGAAAAATTTATCTCCATTCATACTCATTTTATAGATATGCAGAATAGAAATTTCTTTCTCTGCTATAACCTTTCTTTTCTTCATAATCTATAGTGTGTTTTTGGTAGACAGGTATACAGTGCCAAGTGTTTCAAATTAGGTAATATGGACATGATAAATTTTCCTGTATACAAGGCTATATATTATAATATTATGGTGTTGACATATCTTATCCATATGCCTATAAATATCTGTACTTTTCTACTTGTTCTTCTTAGGAAGACAGAAATATGTTTGTTATTATCTCCTTAATGTTGCTGTTATATTATCAAGATCTCTTTCTTTTGCAAACTATTTTTGTTAGCTTTTTTTACCACTGTGACCAAAAGACCTGACAAAAACAATGTAGAGGAGGAAAAGTTTATTTTGGCTTACAGTTTCAGAGGTATCAGTTCACAGATGGTCAACTCCATTTCTCAGAGCACTAGATGAGGCAGAACATCATGACAAAAGTGTAGGGCAAAGGAAAGCAGCTCAGGACATGACACCAGGAAGCGGAGAGAGAAAGAATACACTCCACTCTCCAGGGTCAAAATACAAACCCTATAGGCACACCTCCAGTGACCTGCTTCGTCCAGCTACATCCTACATACCTATACTAACCACCCAGTTAATCAATATCAATGAATTAATCCAGTGATTAGGTCAAGTTTCTTATAATCAATCCACTAATTAGGTTAAGGCTCTTAGGCAATCATTTAAGTCTGAAAATTCTTTCATTGTCTCACACTTAAGTTTTTGCGGAACACATCATATCTAAACCATAACAAATACTACTTAATGAAAATAAACAAAATATAATAAACAGGAAATATTAGTGATAAATAGCAAACAAAAAATGAACTTAATTAATGTTAAAAGTGCAGAGTCAATTAGTGAAGAATTTCAGATAATTAAGAGAATTATACTTTTCCTTTTATACTTTTACTTTAAATTGCTTGTAATATTTATTCAGAATACAATGGATGTAAATTGACAGATTCTTCAGATTTAAGCTCAGCATAATATACAGGTAGGAGAAAACAGATATAAGTGGTATGCTTGCTTTAGCCAATTCTTAGTTATTTGGGAATATATTACAACTACATCTCATTTTTAAAGAAAATCATTTTGAGAGAAATGCCAGTTTTTATAAAAAATGATTAAAACCAACCCCTAATTTAAAATTTCCTGTCACTTTGGTGATGGTAGCATTCCTTAGTACTGAAAAAAACTTTGCAGAAGGCAAATTGCTTTAAACATGTTCCCATTATGCACAAAGTGTGTTTCCTCTTTAATTGCCTCAGCAGCTTAACACAGGTGGAATCCTATTTATAAAATGAAGTAAACTATAATGAGGACACTACAGTAATCCCTGCTGTACAGGGCCTGGAATGATGTGAGACTGAAGAGTCCCTCTTCTTTTGCTCTTTCTGTGATTTAGGAGTCTCTACGCTCTGAACCAGGGCTAGCCTACCTCCTGTTCATTAGTAAGAGATGGTCAGCAATAATCAGTTAAGTGCAAATAAGAAAATAATAGCATTTTAGAGAAGAAAGGGATAGTAAGATGGCAAAGTGATATGGAGGAATGTTTTATTAAAAATGGGAAAATACTCACTTGACATGGAAGGGTGGTTTTAAGGTTTTTAAGATGGCAGGAGTGGGTAGTGTAGAATCAAAGGTAAAGTGATTCGCCTTAGAGAAGTAAAGAAATACCTCTCTTGTTTCAAAAGAAAAAGAAATTAGAATGAGTGAAAATAAAGAAAAGAAACAGAATTCTAAGATGATGATTCTATTTTCTCTAGGCAGTGAGGGTATTTGAGAACAAATAGTCATAGTTCCAATTTTGAAGCAAGTTGAGAAGGTTGAAATTGTTTTTTCAATTCACTAGAAAAGTATGTTAATACTAAGAGCTAATATGTTTATAATATTTCTTGTGTGCCAAGCACTATTCCAAGCATATTTAATGGATGGCCTCATTAAATTCTTACCACAACACTATGAGGTTTAAAGAACTTTATCTACTTTTATAAGTGTGAAAACTGAAGCACCGAGATTAAGTGACTTGCTTATTCTCTCTCAGACTTTTAAGTGTTGGAGTCAGGATTTGAATCCAGACAATCTGATTCAAGAAACCATTATTTCTCTAGTATAGCTGAATAAATTTAGTATTTGTTAATGATCATGGATTTGGGTGGTACTTATTTTCTTATTAGAGACTTTTCAGCATCTCTGTATAGATAGAAAGAAGATACAAAATTAAAAGTCTATATATTCTGTGTATTACAATTTTAACACCCAAATAAGTTTTATTCATGCTTATGGTTTAGTAGTAAAAGTTGATTACCTGGACCAGGGTTGTGGCTCAGTGGTAAGGCACTGGATTCGATCCTCATAACCACATAATTAATTTAAGTGAAAATAAAGATATTATGCTCATCTGCAATTTTAAAAAAAAGTTGATTACCTTACTGGTATGACTAGTTGATGGAGTTTATAAAGAAATCAAAATTTTAACTGAAGTTAGTTTTAATAGAATTAGATTAGCTGTTTTAATCAATGACTTTTATAATTAAGCTTTCATGAAATTATTTTTTTAAATCCTTATACTATATTGGCTTTGCTTTCCAATGATGTCAAAATTTGAGTAATTTTAAAAAATATTTTGTTTTAGTTGTAGTTGGACACAATACCTTTATTTTATTTCTATGTGGTGCTGAGGATTGAACCCAGCACCCCGCATTACAGATTCTTTTATAAAATTGTGTTGGTTAAGATATTAAATTGGAGTTGCTTACTCCACTTGTCAATGGGCTGCTTGTAGAACTTAGTGTCAAAAGATTAAATGTATTAGGGATGTTAGATTACTATTTACAGATATATTCATAAGGAACTAAAATATGCTTGGAGATAAGAAAATAATACATGTGATAGTTTATCTGAACCATCATTTGAACTAAAACTTTTTCTGTGAGGAAATTTTTACATGGAACTCTATAAAAATGTCTCAAGTCCTTTTATTGTCGCATGGAACTACAAATATTCCCTGAAGCCCATGTTCTACCAGATTCAAAAATACTTCTTGAAGTTGCTGAAATAGTTTCTAATTTAAGAATCATGAGGAAAGAGATGGTGGAAGACAAATTTTTATCCTCCCTTTTGTGGTGGGCTGCAGAAGCCAGGCATGGGGAGGGTTGTGTATTAACAGTACCTATTCTCCTTTACTATGGTATTTCTTTTGATATTTGAAATAATTTTAAAGGATAAAAGGCAAATCACTATCAATATATAAATTTAATGTGAAACAGTATAAGGTACCTGGATAAATGAGTAAAAACAAGAGAGACAGGGTATCTTTTGGATAAATTAAATGCACATATTTGTGCAATGCAGTATTATTTGGCATTTAAAAATAAATTAAGTAATTTATTTACAACGTAGATTAAAAATATTGTTATGTTAAAGCCAATCACACAAAAACACATATTGGATGACTTTAACATATATGAAATATACAAGATGGTCAAATTCAGAGGGACACAAAGTAGATTAAATATTTACCCAGAGCTAGGAGTGAAGGGTAACTTGATGGTAACAGCTAAAAGGTAAAGGGATTCCTTTTTGGGTAATAGTTAAAAGACAACTCTTGAGTATACTAAAAGCCATCGGAGTGTTCATTCTAAAAGGGTGGATTTTATAGTATGTGGATTATATCTCAGTAAATCCATTTTTTAAAAAATCAAAGAGAATGAAGTCAAATTCTTTTGTCTTTCTGCTCTAGCTATCCTAGTTCACTGCTTCCTCTCATTGTGGCCCCAAGATGACTGCTATAAAATAGGATGTCAGATTTCCAGTTCAGGCCATCATGTTCAAAGCAAAATGGTAATCTGAGAATCCCTTTGTCAGTGAGGATGTTTGTTGATGCCTCCAGCAGAATTCCCAGATGTCTTGTTAGTCAGGAGGAATAGAAGACTAGCTTAGACCAATCATAGTTCAACTCTGGTTGATTAAGAAGGACAGGAAGAAATCAAAGCCAATGGCTATCAGATATTGGAGCAAACTGCCATGTAGTGTGGGATCCAAGGACCTCAGCACTTTATGGGAAGCTTCTTTGGAGGTTATGGTTATTAATGGGAAAATTATTCTGACATTTGTTAGAACAGTAAGGAAGAAGACTTTATTTAAGACTGATAGGAGTTGCCTCTGTTGTAATAGAGACGGATGAGCTAGGTTCCAAATACAGTAAGGACAAGTAAGGATTTATAGCCAATGAAGAGGTTAATAGATGGAAAACTAGAGATATGAAGTATAAGGGATCCTTGCAAAACTGACCTAACAGAATTCTTGCCAAAAACAGGTCAAAGACTTACACATCAAAAGTGGGGAATGAGGAACTTGCTTAGTTATCAAGGATAGGGAGATTCTTGCTAAGATGGAGTAATAGAGGTCTGGCATGAACAGGAGATCACATAAGGACAAGGTCAAGGCTTAGTTGAGAAGAGAGCTCAGGATCCTGGATTAAAGTTTGATCAAAAGAGAAACCTGTCTTTCCTCAGGTTTAACGTTTTCCTTTTTTTTTTTTTTTTTTAGCATTTTATTAAAAGCTGACAAGTTTAAATCAAATAATTTTATCTGCTCTTCAATGCAGTATAGGTTGTCCGTCCACCCGCCCCCCCCCCCCGCCACTACTTCTACTTCAGAAAGTATGATGTGCACCTCTTCACTTAAACAAATCTGGCCTGGGATTGTAGCTTAGTGGTAGAGCACTTGCCTAGCACATGTTAGGCACTGGGTCAATCCTCAGCACCACATAAAAAATAAATAAAGTAAAGGTATTGTGTCCACTTATAACTATAAAAATTATTTTTAAAAATTAACAAATATTACAATATATTATCTTCATTTATATTTTCTTTAAATAAGATATAGTGTATAATCTTTGTTAATTATGGAAATCAGACCTTCATTTAACAGGAACATGATAAATTTCAGTAAATAGTATAATTTTGAACACATGCATTTTTTGTAA
Organism: Callospermophilus lateralis; assembly: GCF_048772815.1. Classification (NCBI taxonomy): domain Eukaryota; kingdom Metazoa; phylum Chordata; class Mammalia; order Rodentia; family Sciuridae; genus Callospermophilus; species Callospermophilus lateralis. Next base: position 91,419,206 of record NC_135313.1, read on the forward strand.
CTTCTAGAAAACCTGAACCCACCATAACCAAGATACTGATTATTACCAGGACCTGGCATTTCACATACTGCTCAAATAATTTAAAATCTAACAATGTGGTGACAATTTTGATTAGAATAAAGTCAAGATAGTTAAAATGCATGTATAGCACATTTTTAAATGCAAATCTATGCAATTCCTAACTTAAGAACCTAAAAGAATCCTAGAAGTTCATCTGTTACATAGATATTTTGGTACTCTGAACACCTTTCCTCCTAGGAATCAACATCATAATGATGGTTTTTATCTTAGTCTCAAGAGCCTGTTTAGCCAGTTGTGTAATTTACCTTTGTAATATTAATAGTAACCACAACCCTCTCCAAAGCACTAACTTGGAAGAATTGGGGAGCTGGGAACTTGAGCTTTGGCATAAGTGATTCTGGTAGTGATGGGAAGTTGGGTGATATCAGTGGAGGGAACAATGGCAGAAATGGCTTGCTTAGGAAGAGAAAGGGAGTGCATTTTAGACTACGGATACAGTGATCTTAGTTTATAAATCCAAACTGGATAGTTGTAAATGCACCTTAAAAACACTTCAACTTGACATGTACTTTTTGAAAGCCTTATCACAGTAAATATAGCTCTTTAGGCAAATGTGTACTTTATTAAAGTGATTCAGTTGCCATGACAACACATCCAGAATTTATAGCTTCTTGTTTTGAGAGGGCTCTATTTCCACTTTGTGAGGCACCAAAATCCAAGGCTAAAGTTCTTACCAGCCTCTAATCTCATTGTATGAAGAATTTCTGTTATTTAGAAAATTTAGGCATACAAAATATAGCTTGCGAAATCAGTCTTGTCACATTACAGTCATATGCATTAATTTTAAATACATATTTTTCAAATTTGAAAGCCCCCATTTAAAATTTTTTATTAACAAAGCTGCATAATATTAGTTTGACAGCAAAACATAGTCATCCAAAAACAAGTCTTCGTAACCTTATTCCCACTACTTTCCAGTTTTTTAAAACTGTATTTTTCTTAGTATTTCAAATCCCTTACACCAGGGGTTCTTAGTTTGTATTACTGCTTGTGTTGTAATTTTGGCTGTGATCAATTGCTTCCTCAATATAGAAGGTAAAATTTTAGTTCTTTCCCCCTCTGCCCCACCTTCACATACATATATTTCCTCTATTCTCATCTTTCTGTCAAAGTGGTGATAGTTTTACTAATTTTTTTTAATTTTTATTATTGGTTGTTCAAAACATTACATAGTTCTTGACATATCATATTTCATACATTTGATTCAAGTGGGTTATGAACTCCCATTTTTACCCCGAATACAGATTGCAGAATCACATTGGTTACATATCCACTGTTTTAAATTTTGCCATACTAGTGTCTGTTGTATTCTGTTGCCTTTCCTATCCTCTACTATCCCCCCGCCCCTCCCCTCCCCTCCCATCTTCTCTCTCTACCCCATCTACTGTAATTCATTTCTCCCCCTTGTTTTTTTTCCCTTTCCCCTCACTTCCTCTTATATGTAATTAAATATACAAAATAGTTTTACTAATTGTATAGCTACTTCTACTAATTTTGGCTTGATCCACATTTGCTATGTATATTATTAGAAACGTGTTTAAAATATTTACTAGTGAGCAATGTGAGATCCTATGAATTTTCATTGTGATATATCAATACATTGCATGATGTTAACATCAGGATAAACATATCTAGCTCCTAAAACATTTATCCTTTCTTTGTGGTGAAAAATTCGATATCCTTTCTTCTAGCTTTTTGAAATATACAGTACATTACTGATATGACTGTCACCTCCAGTGTTCAAAAGCACACCAAAATGTCTTACTTCTAACTAGAACTTTGTAACCCTTTATCATGTTTTATTTCTTCTATAACACATTTTATTTTATTTTCATTTAGTAATTGTTAAAGTTTTTGTTTTTGTTTTTCTCTTCTTTTGCTTAATTGTTGGTGTACCTATCACTAATTCATCCTCAAAGCTTTCCCTTGTTATTTCCCTTGTTATTTTCTTACTGTCTTTAAACATTGGGCTTTGTTAATTTCATCTTCTTAAAGAAATTTTCCCTGAAGCCTCTGATCAACTCCAGTCTAGACTGTTGCTCCTTAGGTGTGCTGCATAGTTTTCATCCTAGAGATTTTCTTTTTCTCCTTTGTTCTGAACCACCTCTTTCCATATTATTTTCTTTCTTTGTTTACTCTCTTATTTTGCTGGATCAACTTCCCCAATAAGCCTCCCCAAAAAGAGGTTCTTTGGAGGTAAATTATTTGAGTCACTTAGATATTTGAAAATATTCATGTTCTTTATACCTGATTTTTAATTTGGCTGGATATGAAATTTGTAGAAATCTGTTTCTCTAAAAATTTCTTTTATTGTTGTTGAAAAATCCAATGCAATTCAAGATTTTTATCCTATTTTGATTCTGAGAAATTTTTTCCTCCTTTCTCTGGAATCTTTATCCCCAGCATTCTAAAATCTCATAATGATAGGCCTTGCTCTGGGTTCATTTTCATTCACATGAAGGATAAATACTTTTCCATTTTCCATTGTGAATACTCATACCCATATGATCAGTGAAACTTTTTCTTTGATTTTTTTCTTTCTTCTTCTTTCTCTGCATTATTTCCTAGAAATGTTATTTTTCACATATTGCTCTCATGACTTAGTTCTCTAATTTTCTTGTATTTTATTTATTTTTTTCTACCTACTTTTTTGGACATTTTCTCAGTTTAATAACCAGTGAATTCTAAACTTCTATTATATTTTTAATTTTTGAAAGCATTTTTTCCATTCAGTGTTTCATTTTTATATCATCCTGTTTTTGTTTTATAAATATACTCTTTTCTAGCCTGCACAGTTAATATATTCATCTGTGTTGTGTTCTAAAAATGTCTGGTAATCTTGGGTTGTTTGCTTCTGTTTACATAAAAGATACTAAACACTGACTATGCTAAACCTTGTGCATAGATATGCTTATAGACTATGGCTGTCAATTAAAGGTGATCTGATTGGGATGTTTTGTTGAGAACCCCTAATATTAGTATCTTTAGTTGTTTCTTTCCTTTTTTTATTTTTATGTATATTTTTTAGTTGTAGATGAATACACAGTATCTTTATTTTTATGTGGTGCTGAGGATCAAACTCGGTGCCTCATACATTCAAGGCAAGCGCTTTACCACCTCAGCCCCTATTTCTTTCTTTTGTTTTTGTTTTTTTTTTCCTCCTTTTTGGCTGGTCATATTCCCCAGAAAAGAATCACTTTTTATGATTCTGCTCTTCTTCTTAATGGACATAAGCCTATTTGTCTCTTTGGGATATATGGAGGTAATAAAGCTAAGAGCACACATATACATATACACACACGTGTGTGTCTGTACATGTGTATATACAAACATACACATACACACAAACACATATAACTTTGTATGTGGTTCTGGGGTTTCGGATACACGTGTCAGCCAAGTGCCTTTACCATTGAGCTACAGCTCCAGTACTTTATCATTTATATATAATATTCATTTAATCTCCATGATTTTTGCACAGTATGCCTACTCTCTGAGTCCTTTTGTGCTGCTATATCATAATACCTAAGATTGAGTAATTTTTAAACAATTGAAGTTTATTTGGCTCACAGTTCTGGAGGTTAAGAAGTTCAATATCAAGGTGTGCACTTGTGAGGAGGGACTTTGTGCTGCATTGTCCTATAGTGGAATATAGAAAGACAAGAGAATGTGAGAGATCAAGAGATTGAATTTGCAGCCTTAAGCCCTTTTATACTTGGCATTAGTCCACTTAAGAAGGTAGAAGCCTCATAACCTAAACACCTCATATTAGGCCCTACCTCTCAACACTATTGCATTGAGCCTTAAGTTTCCAATCCATACTTTTTTAAAATTTGTTTTAATTAGTTATACACAACAGTAGAATGCATTTATGCACTTTGATATCATACATAGATGTGGAGTTCCAGTTATCCAAATAAATTGTTTTACCCTATCTAAAAAATAATTCTAATTTTCTGCTAGGGTGGTCAGGGAAGGTACCTGTGATGTGGGATCCATAGAGAGAGGATATGGAACAATGTTATACACAATCAACTACTTCAGCATTCAGCAAGTCCTCCAGTTCTAGCCATACTTCATTCTCATTCCCTAGGTGCTATTTCCTAAGCCTTTATAGATGACTATAGCATGAACCAGGTGCTTCTTGACTTTTTTTTTTTTTTTTTTTTTGCCAGCTTCGGATCTCCCAGATTGGCTAATCAGTTATTAGGCATCGTCTATTTATTAGCTTTGAAAGTTTTGTTCCTTTTGATCTTTCTCCAATTTTCTTTGTCCCTGTACAGTTTACTAAAATTTAAAAATGGCATAGAAAACAAATGTCTTCCACTGTGGTAGGCCAAACTATACCTGACTGGGTCTGAGTCCCTGCTGAGCGGGTGTGGCATCCAGTGGTCATGCTGCTGGATACTCTTGGTTTTCTAGGTTTTGAGTGACTGTGTTTTCCTGCACGGGCATGCCTTTCTACATCTCCATGGGTGGAGCTATGCTCACCTGGTCCTTTGTAATATTATCCCTTGCCCTGTTTAGGATAGAATGTTCCATGGAAACGCCTTTTGTGTGTCCCCTTCTCTTACTGGGCCCTGGGGTGTGGTCTTCCTAGATGTCAGTCAATCTGCTGACAGCAGACATCATGAAGCTAGGCTCAGCACCTTGAAACCTGACCCCTTGCCTCATTTGAATAGTTTCTCCTCAATAAAAGGGTCAGCACATGCGCGTTCTCTCTCTCTCTCTCTCTCTCTCTCTCTCTCTCTCTCTGGACTCTTAAGGTCAGAGGAGCCTTCACAGCACCCCCAAAGAAGGTATTTCTGTCTCTTATTTTGTTTCACGCAGCCCAGTTAGCCCAGTTCCCCCGAAGTGACACCTGAGAGCTTTGGTCATGAGCAACCTGGCATTCCGCCTGTCATCTTTATACAAAACATTTAAGTAACTAGCTTTTAACAGTTAGAATATACTATATCCATGTTTAATTAATCCTATCCACTTTAAATTCAATTCCTATTTAAGTTACTTCATGTTGACTTCTTACTCTTAGTATGTAATTTTTCCTAAAGTTAACTGATTAAAAGCATATACAATCTGAGCTTTCATGATTTTCTTTCTTCTACCACACATTTTCTTCATATTTCCCTCTGTTCTTTCAGACATTCCTCCTGTGCTCTTGATCCTGTCACTTCAGGCTCTTCTGGAATCTTCTCTACCTCAAAAAAAGCCAAATGCCCTTATTTTCTATTTCTCCTAGACTGTTCTCTTCTTTAACTGCCTGTTAGTAAGCCTACTAAGTTCCTTAAGTTAAAAAAGTAAATAAACCCGGGCTGGGGATATAGCTCAATTGGTAGAATGCTTGCCTTGCATGCACAAAGCCCTGGGTTCTATCCCCAGAGTCAAATAAATAAATAAACAAACCCACCCACCCAAGTGAGCAAGGTGGCACATGCCTGTAATCTCAACTATATAAGAGGCTGAGGCAAGAAGATCAAAAGTTCAAGGCCAGCCTGGGCAACTTAATGAGATCCTATCTCAAAATTTTAAAAAGCGGGGCTGGAGTTGTAGCTCAGTGGCAGAACGCTTGTCTAGCATGTTTGAGGCTCTATTCAATCCTCAACATCACATAAAAACAAATAATTTTTAAAAAAAGTAAAAAATGGTTGGAGATATAGCACAGAAGAAGAGCACCTCTGGGTTCAATCCCTAGTCCTGTCAAAAAATAAATAAACAGGCAAACAAATTTTCCTTAAATCTTAACTTCAGTCTCAGACTTCTTATTCTTCTGCAGTCTTTCCTTTAAAAAAAAAAAAAAGCCATTATTTAAAAAAAATTTTTTTTAGTTATAGATGAACACAATACCTTTATTTTATTTATTTATTTTTATGTGCTGCTAGGATTGAACCCAGTGTCTCACATGAAAAAAATTTTTACTTTCTGTTTTTTCTTTAACTCTACACAGTCTTCTTTAAGACTTTTTTGAAAGTCAACTTCTAAGCAAAACTATCTACCCCTTCTACCACACCCTACTTGACTAACCCCTTTCCATGTTGTGCTTTATTTTCTTTTTCTTTCTAATTCTTGTTTTGTTCTTGTTTTACCTCTCATTTCTCACCTCTTCTCCCTCTTTTTTCACATGCCCCTTACATATTGGCTTCTACTTCCTTATACTGCCCAGAGAAGAAAGCAGCTGAAAGTTGTGAGACCTACTGATGTTAATACAGAGACTTGCTGATTTTTGAGGCATTTTTTTGCTTTAAAAATGACATGATTCTTAAATAAAATTTTTATGACATTAATATAGTTTAACTTTTAATATTTAGGCAGGTGCAGTAAAGGATTATATTAAGATGATACTTCAGAATGATTCACTTAAGTTTCTGGTTTTTGCTCACCATTTAAGCATGCTCCAAGCTTGCACAGAAGCAGTTATTGAAAACAAGGTATGTTGACTTTGTTATGTTAAATAATTTTTAGAATGCAAATTTGTACTATTCTAAAAATTACTTGTAGTCTCATAATTTAGGTAGGATATTCCCCCCTTCTTCAGATGATGTTTTATAAAATTTATTATTTTAGAAATAATGTATTATTAAATTTTTTTTCAAATTATACAAATGCTATATTATTATGATGTACTATTTTATCTTTCATGCCAATTTTTAAATTTTCCTTTGATAAATTTATTTGAATTCATTAATCATAGGTTGCTTGGAAACAGTAATGTGAATTCTGTTTTTTTCCTAGATATACCATTTGAGAGTAGTATGTTCTTTAACAATTAAAAGTTAAAATTTTTTGTTTATCTGCATGGTGTCCTTTGAATGTGGGTTATGTAGACGAAAAAAGGAATCCAGCCAGTATTATCAACTAAGTACTTTTACACCTTTTAAACTTCTAGGAGGTATTGTCTATAGAAAATGATTCATAAGATTTAGTATACATGAATTTGAAACAGACGGCCCATGTGACTTACCAGATTAGTGCTACCAAATAAGCTGGCTCTACCACATTTTCTTTAGTCAACACTAATTTCCAATGGTTCTGTCAGCAACAGCATCATCCATTTTTTTTCCACATTTATACCTGCCATCTATTCTCTTTAAATGATGAGAATTTCTAGAGATGTTCAGAAATGGCCAAAAGAAATTCTCTGACAAATATGTAAGCTTGCTAAACATGCAACAACAAAGCCACTTGTCATTATAGGCCAGTTTTTTAAAATCAGGAATAAAGCCATGTTTTTTAAAAAAAACTTTATATCAATTTTTTAAAATGTTACTCTTGTGTCATTTATTTATTTATTGTGGTGCTGGGGATTAAACCCAAGGCCTTGTGCATGTGAGGCAAGCAATCTACCAACTGAGCTATCTCCCCAGCCCCTTTATATCATTTTTTTAAGAATTAACTATTATGTTCATTAACATTAGCCAAAGAAGTAGTCCTAGTATTTCCTCCATAGAGCACATAGAGAACAATGTAATAAAGTGTTATACATTAAAAGGTACTTTCTCATTGATTATTCTATAGTATCTATACAACACCTTGTGAGGTGTTAATTAAACTTAGAAATAATTTTTAAGTGATAGAGCAATAAAATTAGGTTCATAATATTTTCTTATTCCGATTCTATTACACTTTAAAATTACTAGAATCTATTCCAAGTATAATGATCTGCCTCTTTTTCCCACATTCATTTTACTAGTATGTTTAGAATCTCATTTAGCTTTACTATATTTTACTAAAAGTTAAAAATGTAGGTACTCATGGGGTAGAAAGTGATTTTTCTCCCAAACTTTCTTACAAACTGTGTATTTTTTTAGAAAGACCCTTAGAAGATTTTATAATCTCTCTTAATGAATAATAAATGGATTTTTAGTTTATTTATTATTTGCTTTGTGGAGATAAAGTTAATAGTTGATATTCTATTTGATGTTAACTTGAATTATTCTCTTTTAAAAGTGAATATTTCAATGTCTTAACTACTTAAGGCCATACTTTCTGTAGACGTGCATATTTGAATGAGACTATTTGAAATTTAGGGCTCATAATTGTTTTTATGAAGGTGGATTATTAGTTATTTTTAGCTTTTCAAACACTTCTTTGTCACAACTGAAATTATTCTTAAAGACAGCACTGTTCAGTTTAATAATATTTCTCAACTTTTAAAAAAATATATGTGGGTATCTTATTTCACTACCTGAATGGAGATGACCATACCATGTTTTTCTTTGCATTTTAACATTGTGAAAAAAGAGAACTCAAGGGCCATATTTCCCAGTTAATATTTGAGCTGTATTACAGTATTACATTCAGTATTCTTCTTGAATCCTTGCTATGTGAGCAGAGTCATCTTTGTTCTAGCATGTCTGACTGTGCTTTTACTTTGGAATCGGTGATTCTATAACTTTAAAGTTAGTCTGATCCATTGTTTAAAGGTTGCATATCAATTTACATAGAATTTTTTTTTCTTTTTTGGTACCAGGGATTAAACTAAGGGGCACTCGACCACTGAGCTACATCCCCAGCCCTATTTGTATTTTATTTAGAGATAGGATCTCACTGAGTTGCTTATCAGCACCTTGCTTTTTTTTTTTTTTTTTTTTTTTTTTAGTTATACATGGACACAATATCTCTGTTTGTTTATTTAATTTTTTATGTGGTGCTAAGGATCGAACCCAGTGCCTCATATGTGCGAGGCAAGCACTCTTCCCCTGAGCTATAACCCCAGCCCAGCACCTCCCTTTTTGCTGAGGGTTGCTTTGAACTCACAATTCTCCTTTCTCAGCCTCTCAAGCCGCTGGAATTACAGGCTTGCGCCATCGTGCTCAACCAGTTTGCATAGAATTTTACTAAAAATAACCATTACCTTAATTCAAAAAGATGTGTGGAGCTCCTGTTGTATACAAGGCATTTCCCTTGACACTGATGATATAAAGATGAATTAGATGTAGACCCTATCTTTAAGTAGGCTTTTAATTAAAAAATAAGACATACACTAGTAAGGCAATATGTAAAAATGTGGATGTATAACCGATGTGATTCTGCAATCTGTATACGGGGTAAAAATGGGAGTTCATAACCCACTTGAATCAAATGTATGCAATATGATATGTCAAGAGCTATGTAATGTTTTGAACAACTAATAATAATAATAAAAAAAAAAAGAAATTGGAGCTGGGGATGTGTCTCAGTGGTAGAACTCTTGCCTAGCATGTGTGAGGCACCGAGTTTGATTCTCAGCACCACATAAAAATAAGTAAATAAACTTAAAGTACTGTGTCCATCTTCAACTAAAAAAAAAGTTAAAAATAAAAGATATTGCCATAATATAGGAAGCTATTAAGAAACTTGGTAATAATTTTTTTTATAAAACATTTGCCAACCTGTCATCTTAACTAATTTCCATTATTTTGTATGACCATAAAATAAGCAGTACAGTTTATAATATGAGAAGGATGCATAGGGGCTTGACCTAATTTTGCCATTTATCTTGTTGACGCCAGACTCGCTACATTAGGATAGATGGAAGTGTTCCATCTTCAGAAAGGATACATCTGGTTAATCAATTTCAAAACGATCCTGATACTCGTGTGGCTATTCTAAGCATTCAGGCTGCTGGTCAGGTAAGAAATTTCAAGTCTCAATTTGATATGAAAATGTCACTGAGATAATAAAAAGGCCATTAACCATAATTTTGGTCTGTAAACTATAGTGTAATTTTTAGTTTGTCACTGTTTTTGCTATAAGTAGCTTTATATCTGGATTCTAGTTTTAATATTTATTCTATTTTATAGAATGCTAAAAAGTATAATAGAAAGAAGCCTCAACATTTTTGACTCAAATCTTCCTAAATTTTCAAGTAAAGAATTACCCAGCAGAGTATAGTTAATTTGATTGTAGTGCTTTACTATGACCTTTTTTCCTTCCTTTGAATTTTCTCAAAACTTTGTTATACCACTTATCTTACTTGGTTATAACCAAGTTGATCTGTGAGACAACATGGTCTGGGAGGGAGAAATTCTTTTGTCCAAGAACTTGTTTTAGAGTGCTCTGATGTGTAAGTAAATAAAAACTCAGATTAAGAGTGACTTAAACATAAAAAATTTCATTCTCTCTTACAGTGAGTCCAATCCTAGAATGGTGGTTCCACAAAATCCTTAGGACCCATGCCTCTTCTGGCTTTCTGCTTTACCACTCCAAACAAGTATCTGTAATCTAAGAGGGCTGCTAGAACTTCTCCATCATATCTGTAATTCAGGCAATTGCCTGAAGGAAGACCCACTACATCTTCTCACTGGCTTGCAGTTAGTCCCATGGTCACTTCAAACTTACAAGGGAAGCTGAAAAGAGTAGTCTTTTCCCAGTACCTCTGATAAAATCCAGGTGTTATGTTATGGAGGAATAAGAGAAGAATAAATATTAGGGAAAGCAATGACAGTCATAGCCACACTATATTGAGGGGATCTTTCTGTCCTTTTTTCTCCTATATTCTAAAATATTCCTACATAAGTGTTTTAAGTCAGTACATTCAACATACAGAAAACTAATTGAGAGTACTTCTGTGCCTGCAACCTAATATATAGCAAAGATCTGCTTCTACTCAGCTAAATGATTTAAATAAAATTGTATATATAGGGCTGGGGTTGTGGCTCAGTGGTAGAGTGCTTGCATAGGATACATGAGGCACTGGATTCGATCCTCAGCACCACATAAATGTAAAATAAAGATATTGTGTTGATTAAAACTAAAAAATAAATATATTTTAAAAAATAAAATTGTATATATAAAGAAATTCTGAGAATGAAGCATTTCTGGAACTCACAAGGAATTCAAATTAAAAGGAGGGTTATCCCAATACTTCTGTCATGTTGCATTGTATGTCCAGTAATACTAAGAAAAGCTTAAAATTAGAAATGGGGTATTTATAGCAAGGTAGGTGATACATAGGAGAAAACCAGGCAGGATAGCCTGGGACTTTTTCAAATTAAAAATACAATTAAAAAATAAATGACTTTTTGAAGTTAAGAATGTACAAGTCACTCCCATATTATTCAAAGCTGTGCTCCTGAAGACCTGTTATAATTCAAGACTCTTATACTTTGAAGACTAATATCTTCATAGGAATAAAGGAAAGTAGGAAGAGCTTTGTTCTTAGCACTGAGAATCTTACATTATAGGTTAACAGCTCTCAGGATGATATAGAGGAGTTGGGGATATAGATCAGTTGGTAGAGTGCTTGCCTCAAATGCACAAGGCCCTGGGTTCAATCCGCAACACCACCAAAAAAAAAAAAAAAAAAAAAAAAGATGATAGTGATCTTGACAGCATATTTTCTTTTATTCTTATATGGTCATGTGATCCTTTTTACAAGTTTAAAGGTGTTCCTCTCTAAATGCTACTTCTTATTTTTCAGCATCATCTCTAATATTTGATAGTACATTTGGTCCTAAATAGCAGTGGGTTTCAACATTGTGTTTATTCGGCTCTATCCATGTTTTTGTTACTTGTAACCTATTTTATAAAGTGACTGGTTTTCAATGAAATTTTCAGCTTGAGACCTAGTGCTCCATTAAATGAATGCTAATATGGGTTTGTTATATGACACAAAAACATTTTAAGTTAAAATAATAACATTACAAAAACTATTCACTCATAGAACTTTCAATGCATGTGAACAACACCATGGATTAGACCATCTTCCTAAAGGTTGGTAGATTTTCTGACCACTGCCTAATATCGTTCACTACTATAGGGCCATAGTATAAGCATTGTTTACATCTCACTCAGTCTACCAACTTTAACATCATGCATCTTTGACACAATTTTTATTTGAGGAAATTTGCATTATTTCATATTGCTTATACAATAAGACAGTTCATATTTTTATGTCACACTATTTCAAATTCATGCAAAATGCAGTTACAAAAAAAATGTTGTTGCATTATATATATTGAGACATAAAGCACTAAACTTCAATGTCTTCAGGATGTATCATGAGAAATTTTATAGGTAGAAAAAAGTATCACTGAAGACATGATTTTCTTACTTTATAGTACTGCAGTTTGAATTAAATGAAGAGGATGTCGATACTCTCTGCCTAGTTGCTATGGATACCATGTATTAGAAATTATATTCACCTTTATTATATATTTTATTAGATTTTCTAGTATTAAAGTGAATCCAGTCTTCATCAAAGAATGAAGTGATTTTGTTTATGTATATCCATCAACCTGAAACATTTTGAAACATCAAAATGTCTTTTAAATATATTTTTTGTAGTTCACTTGGCTGTCTTGCAATAAGCAATCTTTTAACTTTTTTGAATCTTCTTAATTTGGCTTAAAATGAACAATTGATTTGTTTCTAAGTCCTCTGATGATCTCTATTTAACATATTCAGAAAGACTTTATTGTATATGACTGTTGTGTTACAATTTTTAATTTATTTGCATCTCAGTTTCTTCACTATCTTTTGCTTAGGGTTTAACATTTACTGCTGCAAGTCATGTTGTATTTGCTGAGTTGTACTGGGACCCTGGACATATAAAACAAGCAGAAGACCGTGCTCACCGAATTGGACAGTGCAGTTCTGTGACTATTCACTACCTTATTGCAAATGGGACTCTGGACACCCTTATGTGGGGAATGCTGAATCGAAAGGTAGAACTTGCATTTAAACCAAGTTACTAACTTGCTTATTATGATCTATAGCCTGAATCAGTTAAGAAGCTGAGATTTGGCCTGGGGATGTGGCTCAAGTGGTAGTGCGTTCGCCTAGCATGCATGAGGCACTGGGTTCAATTCTCAGCACCACATAAAAATAAAATAAAGATATTGTGTCCACCTTTAAAAAAAAAAAGCTGAGATTTAATGTCTTCAGGCAAAGTACACCAAGGTAATGATAATAGAGATCATAGTGCTTACCACTGATTCTACTGCTTCAGAACTAGAAGAATAGGATCAGTTAGCAAGGAACCTAATATTTGAAACTCCAAGTTCTTTTTGTAGCCTAAGACTAAATCCTTTCCAGAAAGATTCTTGAGTTCTGATCTAATATAGACAAAGGACATCCTTACCCAGACCCTAGAAAAGTTAGGAATGAGCTGAGTATGGTGGCACACACCTGTAATCTCAGGGACTCAGAACATTGAGGCAGGAGTATCACAATTCAAGGCTAGTCTGGGCCAGTTAGTGAGACCTTGGATCCAAGTAAAAATAAAAAGGACGAGGGATATAGCTCAGTGGAAAAGTATACTGGGATCCAATCCGCAGTACCCAAATAAAAAAGAAAAGTTAGGAATGGCATTATTTGCTCTGTTCTCTAAACTATCTCTTCTCCCTAATCTTGGAGGATGTTTATAGAAAGGGCTTGACTAAGTATTAGAGGATTTCTGTCTTAATAAGTGCTATTGTAACAAAATACTGTATACTGTTGACACAAGGGCAATAGAAATTTATTCCTCACAGTTGGGGAGGTTAGAAGTTTGAGATCAGGCTGCCAGCATGGTTGGATTCTAATGAGGGCCCTCTTCAAAGTTGTAGTCTGCCAGCTTCTTGTATCTTCACATGATAGAAAGAGAACTCTCTGGGGTCCGTTTTATAAGTGTAGTATTCCCATTCATGAAGACTCCACCTTTACCACATAATCACTTCCCAAAGTTCCAACTTCCTAATATCATCACCTCGGGAGCCAGAATTACATCTTAATGGATTTTGGGAAGCAGCATAAATATTCATTCTGTTGTAGTATTTTTCAATCAGGGAGTATAGATATTCAAAATGGCCTATTATCTCTAAGTTAAAATTCAAAGCATATAAATATTAAAAGCTTTGTGAGAAAAGCAAATATTGTAACGTTTCTAGTTAGATCTTTCCCTCATTAAGCATAGAAATCATTGAGATGGTAATTTGGTTGTAATTTTGAATATCTATACTACTAAAGTTGGAATAATAATATTCTCTTAGTGGATAACTTATGGTTTAAATGCAAAATCAAGTTACTACTGAATGAATGTCATCTGTGAGATAAACTGTTGTAAAATTCATATGTTTTTTCATCTTACAGGTCCGGGTCACTGGGAGCACATTAAATGGTAGGAAGGAACAGCTTCAGGCTGAAGAAGATGATAAGGAAAAATGGGATTTCCTGCATTTTGCTGAAGCATGGACTCCAAATGACAATTTTGAAGAGCTCAGGAAGGAAGTTTTGTTCACTCATGTAAGATGATTTGACTTGTTCTTTTCTACTTTTTTAATATCCTGAAAGTATAACTTTATCTTATATGGTTTTAAGTAGTAACTCAATTATTCAATGCTCTTAAAAGGGGTCTTCACTTAAAGCTGGAAAACCTCATAGAACAAAAATTAACATTGATCAGAGGCTGCTACAGTAGCTTTTATTTTCTAACATTTCAGCCTTTACAGTTCAGCTCATTAATTAAATAAACTGAATAGGATCCAACTTTCAGAAGAAAATATGGGAGGCTTTCTTTATGTTATGGTTTGGATGTGAGGTATCCCCCAAAAGCTCATGTGAGACAATGTAAGAAGGTTCAGAGGAGAAATGATTGGATTGTAAGAGTCTTAACCCAATCAGTGAATTAATCCCCTGATTGGGGTTAACTGAATGATAACTGAAGTGGTGTGGTATAGGAATTGGGGTGTGGCTTTGGGATATATATATTTGTATCTAGCAAGTGAAGAACACTCTCTCTGCTTTCTGATCATCGTGATGTGAGCTAGTTCTCTTTACCACATACTCCACCATGATGTTCAGCTTAACCTCGAGCCCTGAGGGATGGCACTTGCCTTCTTTGGACTAAGACCCCTGAAATCTTGAGCCCTCATATAAATCTCTTCTCCTCCATAATTGTGCTGGTCAGGTCCTTTAGTCACAGCAGCAAAAAAAAACTGACTAAAACACTTTATGACTGAAAATAGGGGAAAGCAAATGAAATTTGCTCAAAATGCACAAATCGTAAGGGAAATGAGAGATGTATTTGTCTATATCAAAATCAAAACTTTCGTTATACAAAATGTCCTACAAATAAGTTATAGTCTGAGTAAAGACTTTGAAAATACAATATCCAAAGTATATAAGAAATTTGTACAACTCAATACAACACAAGAAAATCAACAGAAAAATAGGCAAAGACTAAAGAGAAGACCTTCCCAACCAATAAATATAATAATTTCCACCTTACTAAAATAAGGCAAATTCTAAAAATAACTTTTTTCTTTTGTAATTAGCAAATAATATATGGTGTGATAATTTCAAATCATGTGTCCATTCTTTCCCCAAAATCTTTCATCCAGTGGTTTTAGCATTCACTGATGATTTTTGCCTGAAATAGTTTCAAAATGGTGGTTTTCTAATTCTATCATTGCTTCCATATTTATTAGCTGTTGTTTTTCTACAAAGAAGAAATTTATTTTTCCTCCTTTAAAAAAATATCACTATAAAGTTGAAGATTCTTTTATTTTTGTTATTAATATTTAAAGCATTATAATCCTTCACTTTTTTTTTCTTTTTTATCTTTAAGCTTGGATCTGTCCTGTGAAAGCTCCTTTAAACTGTTGTTTTGTTTTGTTTTGTTTCTGTAAACACTCCCATAATTCCTGAGTAGTTCTTTCTCTTTTTCTGGCACACAAAATATTCCAGATTCACCTTGAGTTTTCCTTGCCCCAGGCTTGGAACTGACCATTTCTTTAATGAGCCTTTCCTATGAAATAATATTTACAAATTAGGATTGTTAAAATTCCTTTTAGGTATCATTGCTTCTAGACTCTTTTCAGTATACAGAGTTACATTCATATTTGCATGGAAAAATAGATATGTATGTATGTATGCATTTTTAAGTCATAAAATCCTACTAATAGCTTCAGTTAGAATCCAGCATCACCAGTTCTTCTTCATCTTTTCTGTCTATACAAATAAAAATATTTATATTTTCCTTAGCCAACAGTGAAAATTCTGAATCTTACCATCATCAACATATTTACTCAATAGGTGAATAGATACATAAATTGTCATAAGTGCTATTTAGAAGTTAATGTGAATCAAATTAGATTTATATGTATCACATTACCACACCTGAAAATCAACACGTTATTTTTTAAAGGCACAGCACACACACACACACACACACACACACACACAAGAATACTTACATTTATGTATATGTATAATAAAACATGTAAACATGAAATTTACAAAATTGGTTGCCTCTTGGGGAGGAGGAAAGTAAGTCTAAGAAAGAGTAAAAATGTGATAGCAACTTCAAAGAAATGTTTTATTTCTTTTACTATAGAAAAGGATTAGAAGGGGCTAGGGTTGTGGTCCATGTACTACCAAAAAATATTTTTAAAAAAGAAAAGGAATAGAAGTAAATATGAAAATGTTAGTATCCAATAGCATGAGTATCACAAACATCCTTATTCCTACTATACAAAATTTACAGATGCTAACATTTCTCTAATACAGTAGTTAGTATAGAGTCAATACTAAATACTGTATTAGAGAAATTTATAATTTCATTCTGTTTTCTGCCTCCTAGGCAATATGGTACAGAGTTTGAAGAGTTTATTTTTGGTTTTTTGTTTTTCTTTTTTTTTTTTTTTTTAGTTATCAAGAGGCCTTTATTTTATTTATTTATATGTTCTGCTGAGAATCAAACCCAGGGCCTCACACATGCTAGACAAGCGCTCTGCCATTGAGCTACAACCCCAGCCCCCGAAGAGTTTACTTTTAATTTTCCAAAGAATCAATCAGAAATTGTAGGAACAAAATTAAAATATTTTCTTATAACACAAAGTTAAAATTTTAATGTAAAATTTAGTTCCATTAAACATTTTTATTTGGAATCATACCAAGTTTTTAAATGTACCTTATTTGAAAAGGTAGTACCTTTTTTTCCCTTCAATACTAGAAAGCCATTCTGTTAATTCTTGCTAAAAATTAGAGCGATGATTTCAAAGTTTTTTTAGCTTCAGAAACTACTTTCTTTTAACAATGTTATTTATTTTATAAATAAATCAATAGAAATCCTAGGTCTTTGCAAAATATATAAATAAAACTATGCTCATGGCTGCTTTTTTCTCTAAAGTTCCTCAAATTTCAAATTATTTTTAAGAGTTCATTTCTGTGCTCTCTTCAGCAGGCAGCACATATACTAAAATTGGAAAGACACAGAGAAGATTAGCATGGCCCCTGCATAAGGATGACACACAAATTCAAGGAGCGTTCCATATTTTTTTTAAAAGTTTATTTCTAAGATAGATAACTAAGCATTTGAAATGTATCTTCCCACATGTGTACATATTTATTGTTTTTTAAAGTTTGACTGAAAAAAAACTATCTACAAACAAGGTGAAAGAAAAATTTAGATTTACCAAATCTTACTTTCTTGAGTTACATATATGTCTTCCCTAGTCTAGTGTTAACACAGATTTTCCAGTGCATGTGTTTATACACACATGGTTTTATATAAATTGTATCTTAAAATGTAGGTATCCTGTGTTTTGAGTTGGTCTGCTTTGTTTGTATTTAGTTGTTTGTTGTTTTGCCAACATGCAAAATGTGCTTTGGTTGACTTTAGGTGGGCAATGATCTCTCTATCCTTATGCTCCAGCCTTGTGCATTTTAAGAAATGTTCAGTTTTTGAAAAGGCCTAAGGAATTTAGTGTACCAATGAACATATTTTTTTTTTCTTTATACTGTCAGAACTTCAGCATTTCCAATGGGAATTTTTCTATTTTTGCTGATTTCTTTCTGAGCCTTCTAAAAAGCCTTTAAAAGTTTTTTCAGCATTAGCATTTTTAAGTTACTTCCAGTTTTGTCGTTTAAATTTCACCAAATTATCCAGACTTGCCAGTTGTCATCAAAAACTTCCTTAACTGCAAATTTATAGCAGTTCTAATTGGATGTTTTTTAGCAGCTTGTGGATAGTTCTGTGATATTAGTCAGCATTTTAAGGAATGTTCATTTCATCTCTGTCCCGGCTCCCTGCAGCTGCAACTGGACGGAGCTGGAGCAAAGAAGAGTGACCTTCTTCTATAGGAAGATAGATTGACTATGTAGTTAGCACATGACTCAGCTCAACTTGTCAACCCAGAGATGGAAAGACTGAGAACTCAGCTCAAAGAAGATTAGACCAAGAGCAGAGAGTAAACCTGAGGAAAAGAAATGGTAAACTGAGGGCAGAAAAAGAGTCCAGAGGTTTAGCACCTTGCTTACGTGGCTCCCTGTAGTCTTCTTACTTCTGCCAATTAATCAGATTCTAAAAGCTACAAATCCTGTAAATGATTTCTAGAAAACCAATGAATTGGCAAATTGATCTTCATTGAATTACATTTCAGGTGTATTTACTTTTTAACATGTTGGTCACTGGGCAAATAGCATATGAGATTTTGGCAAATTGTTTTTCTGAGAATTGACCTAGAGCATAATATTGCTGATTATGATTCCTGGGGACAGGGAGATCTGTGATTAGGAAAAGGAGAAGAATGAAATACTTTCCTAGACACAAATTTTGTATTTGTTTTGATGTTTCCTACCTCTTCTGATACTGTGCCCTTCAAAATTACATTATCTTTTTCTGTTTCTCTCTCTCTCTCTTTTAATCAGTGTCCTCTTTCTGTCACATAACTCACCTAACTATTGAGACTGAAAGAAAAATACATAGAACCAATACTAGGACTCCAGTACTGTATACTAGTATAAATGTACTTGTATAAGTTTTTAAAATATTGAAATATTTTGGTAATTTTTTTAGCCATTCTTCAATCCTTTCATTTTACTCCTTCAACTCACCACTAGGACTTTCTGATTCTCTCCATAATCAAGCATCACATGGGCTTCTATGACTCTATTTCAACCCAAGCTTGGCAGATACCTCTCCTCTATCTGTTGTTAAGCATTGGTATTTCAATAAGCCACACAAATTCATGAGTCACAATTCTTTGCCCATCCCAATATGTTTATGTTTTTAAAAGAAATTATTTATTAGCTCAAATAAAAGCCAACTTGAAATCCAACTCAGATGGAGAAAACAGATTTCACCTCCATGAAGAAAGATGCCTCTGCACATTGTGGTTGCCAGTCCCTAAGTAAGCAGTCCTATGTAGGAGTCATTTCATCCCCAGGGTACTGTCTCACATGCAGTCAATTTTCTTTCCACGTCTTCCTTTTTTCATATTTAAAATTTTAAATTGGGGCAGGGGGAGGAGGTCGTGCTGGTATTAGGGATTGAACCCAGGGGTGCTTCTACTGAGCTATATCTCCAGTTCTTTTTTATTTTTTATTTTGAGACAGGGTCTTGCTAAGTTGCTCAGGGTCTCACTAAGTTGCCAAGGCTGGCTTCAAACTTTGATTCTCCTGCCTTAGCCCCCCAAGTTGCTTGTATTGCACCATCCCAGGCTGAGGGGTTTTGATTTTCTTACAGTGGTTTCCATTGAGTTATAAGGTTGGTTGCCTCCAGATGGAAAGAAAGGTATGGATAACATTAGTGTATATTGTCAACTTCCGAGTGATAAAAGGCTGTTTCTACATAAAGTAGACTGATAGGGAGCTGCTTCTCTCTGGTTTTCATTTGGCTATCATCTTCTAAGGGCTGTTCCTTCTTTAGCTGTAGTGTAGGGAACTTGGCTCCTTCTCTTAAACCTCTTTAAGGCCTTTCTATATTCTTTTTCTCCTTTCCCCATTAATTAGATAATCAGAAACATAATGTATCCAGCTATTTAAAGCCCTAGATTACTAGTTGGCTTCTAAGTTCCTTTTCATCCATTATACAGAAGTTAAAAAGTATCCTAAGGGAAACATGGGGCATAAATGATAAGTGGGTTGAGCAAAAAAAGGACTCAAATTTAGTGTGGGTAATGAATCTGACTTCCACTTAGGCTGTGACTCCTTCCTGCTTGGCTTCTTTTCTTCCAAGTTCAGTAAGCCAGAGCTGATTCCATTTTGTTGCTTCATATAGTAATAATCTTTCCATTGTGAAACAGATCTCAAGAAATTCCTCAATCAGCCAGAACAGCTATTCCCAGTCATTTCTTGCTTCGACTGTACTGAAGTCTCTAGTTTTCCGTATCAGTTGTTTTAATTTTATGCATTCTTAGTTCAATATTCCCAGTTTTCCTTTCACTTCATGAATCTCTTCCTGGTTGCCTCCCTTCTTTACCTTTCCTGTCTGCTGAGAGCTTTGGCCTGCCTCATCACAGTTGTCCTCAAGTTCCCTAGTCTTTGTCCTCATAAGCTTCTCAAACATCTTTTACCCAAAACAAAATTATACTTCAAATATCCATATTTACACTAAAAATATATAAAATGATGGCTGGTCTGCTGCAAAAAAAAAAAAATAACTGTAGTTGGGAAGGAGAGCTCCTCAGTATAACTAAAATTTTTAAATATACTCTCAAAAATTAAAAAACAAACTGCATTTTTTATCAAATGCAAACATTGTATGAAATGTTTGTCTTGTAGGCTAAAAAGTTCAAATAAAAAATTATCTCATACATATAAAAAATAACCTTTTTGCCATAGTATAATTGTCTAGTTAAACAAATAGTAATAGTGAAAAGAAAGTTGACCATAGGGGCAGTAGTTTTCATAAAGTCTAAATCTGTCTTGTCCAAAATCTCATTTATGAATATGTTAGGGCACTGTTTTCTTAGGGCCAACACATCTTAAATTAGAATATTTATTTAGTTTACATTTTAGAAAATCAAATAACCCTATAAATACTATGTGATTAGTCTGCACAGTAGCCTAATAATAAGAATCACCATGTAGCCTCATTATTATGGATATAGACATAAATACCTGATAATCATAACATTTCATATTGTGTTACTTTTGTCTTGTTTACCTTTGTGACTTAAGTAATAAGAATTAACCTGTATGGAGAACTTATTCTATGTAGCCACTATGCTAAATCCTTAATATTCATCATCTTATTTAACCTTCACAGCAACACTAAGAGGCAGATAGTTATCATGCCCCACTGAGTTCAGAAGGGTATTGCAATCTGCCCAAGTTTGTACAAACAATAAATGGCAGAGCTGGGATTTGAACCCTGGCCCTTTTGCTGCAAAGTCATCTCTCATACCTTTGCCACACTCTAGTAGATGCTTTAGAGTTAGCACATTGTGAGCCCTCCATAAATATTTGAGAAATATACAAACATTGAAACACTTTGGTTTGGTTTTGCCAGTGTTTATGAGATGTGTACTCTGCACAGGCATTCAAAGATCATCATATAAACATTGATTAAGATTATATGGAATGAAAATCAAAACCACAATGAGATACCACTTCACACCCACTAGGATGATTAAAATTTAAAAAGAAAATAAGTACTGGTAATGATATAGAAAAATTAGCACATTCATGCAGTATTTGTGAGACTGTAAAATCCTGCAGCCATTTTGAGAAAGAGCCTAACAATTTCTTAAAATGTTAAGCATAAAATCTGTATGACCCAGAAATTCTATTCTCAAGGGAATTGAAAACATATGTCCTCACAAACACTTGTACATAAATATCACAGTGGCATGATTCATTATAGTCAATGAGCTAGAGCTATCCAAGTGTCCATAAATTGAATTGATGAACAAAATGTGGTTTATCCATACAATGAAATACTTTTTGACCTTAAAAAGGAGTGAAGTCCTGAGAATATCATACTAAGTGAAAAACAGACAAAAACGCTACATGTTGTGTGGCTCCATATATATGAATTGGCCAGAATAGGCAAATCCACAGAAACATAAAGTGGCTTGCCAGGGGCTTGTGGGAGGGAGGGATGGGAAGTGATTTCTACCTAATGAGTATAGGGTTTCTTCTGAGGGTAATGAAAATGTTCTACAATTAAACAATGGTGATAGTTGCACAACTATGAATTTACTAAAAGTCATTGAATTGGACATTTTAAAAGGGTGAACTTATGGCATATAAACACTTTTTTAAAATTACATCTCAATGAAATTGTTTTTAAAAAGACATGCTAGTCTCTGCGGATGCAAGGATGAGGAAAATGGCTAATTCTCCTTTGGAGCCCACTCTTTAGTTAGGAGAGGTAATTATAAACAAATCATGTAATGCAAGATGATAAATGTGAAAAATTGAGGTATGTAAACTAGACTCTGGGAACACAGGACAGAATAAATAACCACTTGGTGGATGTGGGAAAGTTTCCATAAGGAAACATCTGAATTAGATTTAGAAGGATGAGTTCAAAGGGAGTGAGTAGGTCCCATTTCAGGCAGAAAGAATACCCAAAGCACAGCTATGTGAAAAGATATCAACTATTTTAAGAATGGGAAGATCATATGAATGTATAAGTGTAAGGCACACAAGAAGTGTCAAAGGAGAGAAGAAGCCTAAAACTTGGGTACTAACCAGATGGAGAGGAGCCCATACATGACATGCCTAGAAGTCTGACTTTATCCTGGAAGAATGTATTGTTATTGGAAGTGTTTTGTTTGTTAGTTTGTTTTTGTTTTTTTCTTTTGTGGTGCTGGGGATTGAACCCAGGGGCTTGTGCATGCAAGGCAAGCACTCTACCAACTGAGATATAAACCCCGCCCTCATTGGAAATTCTTAAGCAGATGAATGACATGATTGGATTTTTGTTTTCAAAAAATAATCATAGTGGCAATGTGGGAAAAGAGTTGGAGGGGAAAAAGACAGAAGTTCTTGAAGACAGTGTTATTGGGAAATGGATTATTTCTGCCCAGATTCCCATCCAGTTTCTGCCTATAGGGAAAATATTTTTCTTTCCGTTCCACTTTTAGGCTTTTTCCCCTTGATTGTGGTAGCACTCTTGGTTGGGCTACCACAGTTCAATTGGTGGCTTGCTGTGATTCCCCAGAGATATGCCCCTCTTATGCTTGCTGCTTCTGCCTTGAGCAGAGTGAAAGGGCATGCCAAGGCCCATCTCCTCTGCTGCTAAGGTAAGAAATAGGAAATTTAATTTTGGCCTTGCAGTGTAACCAGTTTTTTTTTTTAATGTACCTCTTACCTACCCCCCAAAAAATTATGGTGCTATTAGGCCTTTACAGGTCTATTAGTTAAGCCATTTCCTTTGTCAGGGATTCAGAGGGTTATCAGGAGCCCTCAGTTCCACCCTAAACTCCTAATAGTAGAAGTGAAAAGAGAGAGGAGAAGAAACAGTTCATACAGTTCAGAGTTAGAATCAACAAAATGAGGCCTAGTTGGACTCTTTTCTAATACTAACATTTGCAGAGAGAGTAGAAGGAAGAGATTGAAGCAGGCATTTAAGGGAAATGCCACAGTAAAATGCATGCAGGTAGATAAGAAGAGGACAAATTGAAGTAATGGGAAGAGATCCAGTTTAGTCAAACTAGTCCATCACAGAGGATTCCATAGTTAATGTGTGGCAAGCTGTTAAGAGCAGAGACTGTGACAGTAGGAAAGGCATGGCTTAAAGACAGAGATGAGGAATTCATTCCAAACATCCTGAGTTTGAGGTGCTTCTGTACCTCACCTGATGTCCTAGGTCAGATCTAGAGTTTAAAAGAGAAATTATGATACAAATTATGATACAAAGACATATACTCAACATTGGTTGATTAATTACACTTTCTGAATTACATTCTAGTGATTGGTACATTATATGATATTTTGCTGTAAATTCTAATTGTTCTTATTAGAATAGACAGCCATTTCGGAGACATTTGCATGTACTAGTTTTGATGTCATTGATAAAAATAATTAATAACATTTTATTTGATACCTTTTTTAAACCAGAGTAAGTTTATTGTTCTATTTTCTCCAGCCTGCAGAGAAAAACCAGTTCTACTTTAAAGTAGATCAGATCACTGTTAAAATTTTATTCAGTTACTTGGGAATGGACAATTTGGAATATCTTTTTTTTAATTTATATTTTAAGTTTGGGGTGGACACAATATGTTTATTTGACATTTATGGGGTGCTGAGGATTGAACCCAGCGCCTTGCGCATGCTAGGCAAGCACTCCACCACTGAGCCACAACCCCAGCCCCAGAATATCTTTTTTTTTTGATATTTAATTTTTAGCTATAGTTGGATAAAATACCTTGATTGATCTTTTTCTTTTTTTTTTAAATTTTTCTTTTTTTTTTTTTTGTGGTGCTGGGGATCAAACTCGGGGCCTCACATGTGCTAAGTGAGTGCTCTACCTCTGAACCACAAACCCAGGCCTGGAATATCTTTTTTAAAAAAATCTATCAGTCACTTCTTTTTTAAGATAATTTAAAGGCTTTTTTTTTTTTTTTAAGTTAGGTGATTATAAAACCCTATTTCTTCACTCTATATCCTTGAAAACAGATTCTTTTTGGCTTGTTTACAAATATTAATGAGAGCTCTTTAATTACAATTCTAGTCATTAGTTCCCTATCCTTCAGGAGACCAGCATGAAGTCCCAATCATCTGTTTGTAAAACAGAGATTTATTAATTCTTTTGGGAACAAGAGCTAAATGACAAGAGGTAGGAATGGTTTCTACCAGAGCTACCCTTTGATCAAAGTCTGTTAAACCTGACATCAGTTGCTTTGATTAGTGGTCTGTGCTTCACTGGAATAGCACCAGGCTTTGAAGTGCCTTATTGTTTTTTATGAGTTTTACTAATTTTCCTTTTCCTCTCTTTCAATTCTAATAACTGACTTTTAATCCTATCATATGGCCAGGAGATTTGTCTCAAAAAGACCAGTAGTTTACCATGGTACAAAATACAGCAAATAGATTAGGTCCCTGAGCCTTCCAGATAAAAATGTGTGTTGCCATCTTAAGCATTTAACAATTTTTATTCCTAGCACTTCTCACCAAAGGCAAGATTTTTCTTTTGTTTTTCAAAAATAATATTGAACAAAAGACAGAAACACAATGGCTATTGTCAGCTATTTAACTGAAGAGAGGAGTATATGTTCCTCTGTCTCCATTCATCATGACATGGGCATGTTGCCTTGACTACATTTTTCCATGAGTCTTGTGATAAAAATCACTGTAGGCTCGGATCACATCTCAATTTTAGAAATATTTATTTTTAAGTTCCTTATTTATTACACATCTAAAGGGTTATTTTCTCTAATCATTTCTTTCTAAGGACAAATAGTCATGGTGAGTTAGGATGTTTGTAACTTATTACTGTAATGTCTTTTCTAAGTACAAGAATATTGTTATAAAAGATAAAAGACTTTTTAATTAAATCTTGCTATGCAGTAACCAAGCTTTACCAGACCATAAAAATATTTTGTCTTTCTGTGTTCCTGCCTATCTTGGCCACTAAGGCAAATGATAACAATAATAGAGTCATTAGTTCTTAAAATATCAGCCTGCCAGGATGGTATGGTGCTTAATATTTAGCTAATAGTATGACTGTTGGAATTTAAAGATTCTGTTCCATTTCAGTGACACCAATAAGGTTATTTCTTTAGACTCTAAGTAGCAGAGGATCATGTTATTACTTAATTTAACATTTTTAGAAAATGTGTTTATTTGGAAAGTATTATTTACAATTATTTTGCCTTTTTCTCAGGTGCTTTAATTAGTAAAGCCACTGACAGCTGGAGAAGTGTCACCAACTCCACTAAAAATGAACACTTGATAAAAAAAATTAATATTGAAAGGACAACATAACAATCATTAGAAACATCTTACAGACAGAAATTTTGCATTTATTTTTAGTATATGTATCTATAAATCAGTATGTTATTAAAAGTTAATTTCTTTTAGAATAAGTAGGCCCAAATCTTCATCATGTCAGCTTAGAACCTGACTTCCTTAACAAAACTCTTAAAGCACAAGAAGTAAAATTAAGAATCAATTAATGGGATGGACTCAAACTAAAAAGCTTCTTCACAACAACAGAAACTATCAATAACTTGAAGAGAGAGCCCAGAGAGTGTGAGAACATCTTTACTACACTCACATCAGATAGAGCACTAATCTCCAGGATACATAAAGAACTCAAAAAACTTCAACAACAACAACAAAAGTAATCCAACCAATAAATGGGCTAAGGAACTGAACAAACACTTCACAAAAGAAGAAATACAGTCGATCCACAAACATATGAAAAAATGTTCATCATCTCTAACAATTAGAGAAATGCAAATCAAAACTAATCTGAGATTTCATCTCACTCCAATCAGAATGGCAATTATCAAGAATATAAGCAATAATAAATGTTGGTGAGAATATGGAGAAAAAGGTACACTCATACATTGTTGGTGGGACTGCAAATTGGTACAACCACTATGGAAAGCAGTATGGAGATTCCTCAGAAAACTTGAAGTGGAACTACCATTTGACCCAGTCTTCCCATTCTTTGGTTTATACCCAAAGGACTTAATATCAGCATGCTATAGTGTCACAGAAACATCAATGTTTATAGTAGTTCAATTCAAGAGCGAAACTATGGAACCAACCTAGGTACCCTTCAACAGATGAATAGATAAATATATGTAGTACATATACACAATGGAATATTACTCAGCCTTAAAGAAGAATAGAATTATGGCATTTGATGGTAAATGGATGGAACTAGAGAATATCATGCTAAGTGAAATAAGTCAATCCCAAAGAACCAAAGGCCACGTGTTTTTTCTGATAAACGGATACTGATCCATAGTGGGAAAGTAGGGAAGAATGAAGGAACTTCAGATTGTGCAGAAGGGAGTAAGAGGAAGGGAGAGGATATGGAAAGGACCGTAAAATGAGACAGAATTATTACCCTATTTACATGTATGATTATACTACTGGTGTGAGTGCAGTACAGCAAGAGGAAGGAGAAGTTGTACTCCTTTTGTGTACAGTATGTCAAAATGCATTCTACTGTCATGTATAACTAATTAGAACAATTTTTTAAAAGGCAAAAAAAAAGTTTCTTCTATTATTAATCAGTCATGTCCCAAATACCAACTGAAACCTGCTTGAGGATTTAGTGGTAATACGTCTCTGTCTCAAAACATCTAGGGTTGTGTGTTTTGTTTTAAGCTGACCTAGGTGATATTCAAGTCTTTGAGTCCTGCCAATATGGTAAATTTTTTAAATATTTTTTAGTTGTAGATGGACACAGTATATTTATTTTTATGTGGTGCTGAGGATTGAACCCAATGCCTCACATGTGCAAGGCGGGCGCTCTACCAGTGAGCTACAGCCCCAGCCCCAGTATGGCAATTTCCTAGCTATTAGAATCCCTGTGCTTTCTTCTCTTCACCTCAGCAATAGTTTTCCTCTTTTTGACTGTGCAAACACTTTAGTAGCATGTTTTGTGCCTGCATAGGAGTTACTCTCTATAGGTATTCATCAGTTTTGAAAAATTATCATGAGAGAAGCCAGAGGGACTTTCATGAATTATCTAAAAGACTTCATATGTTTGTTTCCTTTAAAAAAGTTAGATTTAGTACCCATGTGTATATTTGACATGTGATTTCTCAATCCCTCTTTACCTTAAATAAATGAGGAAAGAAATGGAGTTTTAAAACCACAAGTGCATTTTGAAATATTTTATTCTATTCTCATAATCTTAGATGGGTCTTGAATCCCTCTGAAACTATGGGAAAAAAAAGAACTGCTCTCTCAAAACACATGTGCAATGTACACAATATTTTATCGTCAATTTCAGGGGCTCACAGAAGGCCCTCTAAGGTCTTGAGAAGTCCATGGGTCACAAGTTAAAAACCCATGTTTTAAAAACCCTTTCTTTATTTTCATCTAGTGCATATTATTATCTTTAGGATGTAGCAAAGAGGTTTTCTCACTTGATTTCCTATCAATCATAGCTGCTAAATGTAAAAGAAATCTCATCGATGAACTTCCTGCCGAATTACCCAAAGACTGTAATCAGAAATCATAACTAATGGTATGGATTGGATTTCTCCCTGCTTTCCTCGGAGGAAATCTTTATTCCTATTAAGTCTTTTAGCTTCTGGTAACTCTGTGGCCAAGATACTAACTTGTAAGGTTCACTACCTGTGACAACATTCATTATTGTCCAACTTAGCCATCATTTCATTAGCCAACATCATTGCAAATCTTCCCATTTGCTAAAATTATATTCTTAGTGTATCCTTTGGTCAAGAAATTATTAGAATAATTTCTACCCACTCCTTTCTTTTCTGAATTTGACATGCTGAAGGCTCAACTTATGGTTATCCAAGTGGCATGCATTTTTAGAAAAGTACCCATGTTGATCACTCCCATGCACTGTTAGTAAACTCTCATAGTAGCAAAGGTAATTTCTGTAAGTCATTCCTAACCTTTCCTCCCAAACTGCTTCTAATACATAATAAAAATTTCTCAAATGCTGTTTTCCAAAATTAGTCATTGCTTAAGTAGTAAAAGTTCTTTTTAAAAATAGCTTAATTAAATAACTCAATTAAGGAGCTCACCTCTATTTGAAGGCCCTGAGAATTCTCTTTTGGGGGGAAGATTTCTTTCATTGTTTGATGTTGTTGAGAAGATTGCTTTTGTTTTAGCAAGTCTTAAACAATTTTGTTTTATTAGTAGAAAGGTGAAGAGGTAAACCTTTAAAGAAACAAATTCTTTAAAATGTAGAATGGAACAAAGTTCTGAAATTAAACATTATTTAGTAGATGTAACATCAGTCTATTATATATTTTATGTTTGTAACTATACTGTTTTATTTTGCTCTTCTTACAAAAATGTTTTTAAAACAATGTTTAGGAAGAGAGGCAGTTGAGGGAGTAAAGCACTAAGTGGAAAATAAGCAGATTAAGCCAAAGACTACTTAATTAATGGTGATATCATTATCATATTTCTCTTTTTCTCTTATCAGCTCCCTGGTGGCTAGCACTGTATCCTCCTTGAAAAGCCTTACTAGAATAAAAAAAAAATGTATTGAGACTGTTAAGTGATCCCCCAAGAAAACAGTCAGTGATGACTGTATAGGAAGTCTCCCACACGGAATGTTGCATAGCATTTTAGTGTCTTACTCTTAAATGAGTACACAAGGAAAGATCACCAGGCATGGAGGAAAGCCTCTCATGAAAAGCAAATGTGTAAGACAAGAAAGACAGTAAAACAAAAACTATAATTAATAACCACAGAGAAGTAAAAAGAAATATTTTGCCCATGAATTGAGTAAGAGAAAGAAGATTATCAGCAAACAGGTGCATGCTCTTAGAAATTAAAGTTATACTATCAGCAATTAATAATTCATTAAGGAAGGAAAAGAGATACTGAGGAAATCACCTAGAAATAACAAATGGAAAATGAGAAAAGACAGAGGAAGGAAAAGTAACATAAGAAAATTTCCCCAAACCAAAGGATGCAAGTTCTAATTGAAAATATCTACCAAACACCTATTGTGATGACTGAAAAACCATATATGCTAAAGCCTCAGCCCCGCTGATCTTTTAGTTTTAGTTTTTTAGTTTTCTTCTGGGTTACTCTTCCTCAGAATGTTGTCTCCCTGTTTGCTCTCCTTTTCTTTAACTTTTTTTTTTTTTTTTTTTTACTTTTCTCAAACTATTTGTGTCATGACATCCAGTTCAATAACTGTATGCAACTGTATAGGGCAGTGGTTTCTGAATGTCAAAATCCAGTTGTTTCTTTCTCTTGGACTCCAGACCTGCCTCTTAAAACTTTCAACCATGGTATCAACCTGTTCTTAAATGTCTGAAAGTAAACTTTTTTTCTTATTTCCTCTTATTTTTTTCTCTTTTTTGCTTTCTGATGAATCTACTTACCTTCCTGTGTTTCCTGTTACAGCAACTGAAAATATCCCTACCATGTTGCAAGTCAGAAATCCTCAGGACTCTGAGGATTACTAAGGACACCAACATCTCCCGCACCTCTCACATTCAGTCAGGGTGTTATATCAAATCCTCACAGTGATAAGCCTCATGTGTCCTGAGTGCCCAGGCCAGCCTGCTATTCCTCATTCTTAATATGAAGGGCAACCAGGGCCATTGGATATTTTAGGAGGAAATCTATAGCATGAACAGGGTAAACAAATACTAAAACGGATCCTGAAGATAACTTTCTAAAATCTTCTAATTAGTAGCTTCAGATTTACGGTTGATACTGCAAATTTAAATAAAACCAGAATACTGTGAAAAAAACAATCAAGGAACAAAAGGATGTTAAAAGTATGACTGCCAAATTAAAATAATTCTATAGAAGAGTTGAGAGAGAAAAACTCCAAGTATTTATGGAGTAAAAAGACAAAAAAGGAAAATATGAGAGTCAGTAAATAAGACATAAATGTATAGATCCAACACTATACTAACAGGAATCCCAGAAAAAAAGAGTAAATGAAAAGGAAAAAAAATTATCAAAGAGTCATAGAAATTTCCAATAGCTAAACTTAATATTATTCAAAATGAATAGGCATATGTAAATATAGATGATATAGATACATATAGATCATTATCAAATTTTAGAACACTAGTGATAGAAGTTCCAGAAAGCCTCTAAAATGAAGAAAAAGTTTATAACTTACAAAGGAATCATATCATCAGCATTATCCAGTGTTGGAGGAAATAGTAATATTGTTAAAGATTTGTATGCCCAGCTTTGAGCAATGATGCATGCCTATAATCCCAGCTGAGGCAGGAGGATCATAAGTTCAGTGCCAGCCTCAGCAACTTAGTAAGACCATAAGCATAAGACCCCCATCTCAAAGTAGAATATAAAAAGGGCTGGGGATGTGGCTCAGTAGTTAAATGTCCCTGAATCCAATCCCCAGGTCCAAAACTAAAAAATAAAAGGGATTTGTATGCCCAGCGTGACCACTAATGATGAGGGCAAACTTAATTCATTTCCAGACAGGCATAGACTCAGAAAGTTTACCTCCCTTATAAAGTCAAATGCTTTAACTTTATGTCTGCCAAACATTTGTCAGTATTTTCAAAATCCTATAAGCTCTCTTTGCAGTTATATTGTATAGAATATAATATTTTCTTTAAATGTTTAACTGTCTTTATTTTTACCTTTTTAAAAGAAATGCCAAGCTCTATCTGCTAATCTGTCTTCTTCACCCTTTTCTTTTGACATATAGTACACAATTTCTCATCTGGTTATACATGATGTGGAATTTCATTAGTCGTGTATTCATATATGAACAAGGGAAAGTAATGTCCAATTCATTCTACTAATTTTCCTCCTCCAAATCCATCTCCCTTCTCTTCATTCCCCTTTGTCTAATCCAAAGTACTTATTTTTCCTTCTGTTCTTCCCTATTATGAGGTAGCACACGCATATCAGAGAGAATGTTTGGCCTTTGCTTTGGGGGATTGGCTTATTTCACTTGGCATAATAGTCTCCATTCCATCCATTTACTGGCAAATGCCAAAATTTCATTTCTCTTTATGGTTGAGTAATTTTTCATTGTGTGTGTGTGTGTGTGTGTGTGTGTGTGTGTATGTGTGTGTGTGTATCACATTTTCTTTTCCGTTCATCTGTTGAAGGCATCTAAGTTGGTTCCATAGTTTAGCTCTTGTGAATTGAGCTGCTATAAACATTGATGTGGCTATATCACTATAATATGCTGATTTTAAGTCCTTTGAGTACATCCCATGGAATGGGATAGCTGGGTCAGTGGTGGTTCCATTCCAAATTTTCTGAGGGATCTCCCTACTGCTTTCCACAGTGGTTGTACCAATCTGCAGTCCCACCAACATTTATTGTTACTGGTATTCTTGATAATGGCCATTCTGACTGAAGTGAGATAAAACTCAGTGTATTTTTAATTTGCATTTCTCTAACCCCTAGAGATATTGAAAATTTTTTCATATATTTGTTGATGAATTTTATTTCTTCTTCTATGGAGTGCCCATTCATTTCCTTTTTCTAAGGCTTTAACATGTAATATTAGATAAATATTTATAATATAATATTAAATAAATATTTGGCAATTTCCTATTCTTTTAATGATGAGTTCAATGCAATGAACTTTCCTCTTAGAAGTGCCTTCATAGTGTCGCAGATAGTATGATATGTTGTGTTGCTCTTCTCATTTACCTCTTAAGTATTTTTTTTTATTTCATCACTGATTTCTTCTGCTATCCATGGGTCATTCAGTACCATGTTTTTTAGTCCCCAGGTGTTAGAAAAGCTTCTATTTTTTATTTTATTGTTGATTTCCAATTTCATTCCATTATGGTCTGATAGAATGCAAAGTATT
This sequence comes from Callospermophilus lateralis, assembly GCF_048772815.1. NCBI lineage: Eukaryota > Metazoa > Chordata > Mammalia > Rodentia > Sciuridae > Callospermophilus > Callospermophilus lateralis. The sequence goes on from NC_135313.1 coordinate 91,451,418, forward strand.
ATCTCTATTTTTTTATTTGCTAAATGTTGCTTTGTGGTCTAAGATGTTGCCTATTTTAGAGAAGGATCCATGTGTTGCTTCTCTGCTAAGAAGAAAGTAATTCATTCATTGATGGATGAAATACTCAATATGTCTGTTAAGTCTAAATTATTGATTGTATTATTTAATTCTATCATTTCTTTATTTAATTTTTGTTTGGAGGCTCTATCCCATGGTGAGAGAGGTGTGTTAAAGTTACCCAGTATTAATGTGTTATGGTCTATTTGATTCTTGAAATTAAGAAGGGTTTATTTGATGGATGTATGCTCCATTTGGGGGGCCATAAATATTCATGATTATTATATCTTACTGACGTATAATTCATTTAAGCAGTATGAAATGTCCTTCTTTGTCCCTTCTGATGAACTTTGGCTTGAAGTCCATTTTATCTGATATGAAGATAGAAATCCCTGCTTGTTAATGAGATCCATGTGAATGATATGTTTTTTTCCCATCCTTCTACCTTCAGTCTGTAGATGTCTTTGCCTATGAGTTCTGTCTTTTGGAGAGAGTATATTGTTGGGTCTTTTTTTTAAATCCACTCTGCCAGTCTATGTCTTTTGATTGATGAGTTTTCTTCAAAGTTATTACTGATGTATTATTTTTATTCCTTGTCATTTTGATTTATTTCTGGTTTTTAATTTGAATTAGTTTCTCCTTTGATTGATTATTCCTTTTGTGTAGGTGCTCCCTTTGCTGGTTTTCACTTTAATTTTTTATGAAATATTTTGCTAAGATTGTTCTGTAGTGCATGTTTTCTAGTTGTGAATTCTTTTAACTTTTGTTTATCAGGAAAGGTTTAAAAAATATATATATATATGTGTGTGTGTATGTATGTATATATATATGTGTGTGTGTGTGTGTGTGTGTGTGTGTGTGTATATATATATATATATATATATATATATATATATATATTAGTTATAGTTGGACACAATACCTTTATTTTATTTATTTATTTTTATGTGGTGCTGAGGATTAAACCCAGGGTCTTGCATGTGCGAGGCAAGCACTCTGCCTCTGAGCCACAACCCCAGCCCTATCATGAAAGGTTTTTATTTTATTGTCAAATCTGAAACTTAATTTTTCTGGGCATAGTATTCTTGGTTGGCATCCATGTTCTTTCAGAGCTTTGTATATATTATTTTAGAACCTCCCAGCTTTGAGGGTCTATGTTGAGAAATCAGCTGAGATTCAGATTGGTTTCATTCTAAATGTATCTGACATTTTTTTCTTTGGCAGCCTTTAATATTCTATCCTGTTAGGATAGGCATTTTCATAAAAATGTGCCTTGGTGTGGGTCTGTTGTAATATTGTACATTTGTGGTCCTGTAATCCTCCTGAATTGGATTTTCCATTCCATTCTTTAGGGTTGAGAACTTTTCTGATATTATTTCATTTAAAAAAACACTAAAGTGCATTCCTTTAGTGTGTATCTTCATGCCTTCATCTATCCCGATAGATCTTAAATTTGGTCTTTTAATGTTATCCCATATTTCTTGGAAGTTCTGTTCATGGTCTCTATTCTCCATGGTCTATTTTCTTTTCAAGATTATATATATTTTGTCTTTATTGCCTGAAACTCTGTCCCTTTTCTTAAAATTTCCTTAGTGCACTATTTGAAAAATCTTGTTTCTTTGTTAATGATTTCATTTTATATATTTTTCATCTAAATTCTATAACTTCTATACCTAATTAGATAACTTTTTATAGTATTTAATAATGTACAAAAATAGTTGTTCTACATTATTAGGAATGCAGCATGCTTGTCCCTATAATAATACATGTTTTACTTTTACCAAATATAGGTTTTCCTTCCTTTTTTTGTTTTCTTTTCTTTTCTTTTTTTTTTTTTTTTTTTTTTTTGGTGTGTGTGTGTGGTGGGGTTTAATATTTTTATTGCGGCAACACAAATTTTGCCATTTTAACCATTTTTGATATGCAATTTAGTGGCATTATATTCACAGTGTTGTGCAGCCATTCCTGATACTTCCAAAACTTTTTCATTACCCCACATGGAAAATTTATAATCATTTACCAACAGCTTCCCATTTCCTTTCTCTCTAGCTCTTGGTAACCATTAATCTTTCTGTCTCTATGAATTTTCCAAATCTCTGTTATGCATTACTACTAAGAAGTACAGATAAAATTCATTATGTAAACTATCTCCTTATAGTTACTTGGTTATTTGCTATTATTACCCATAGTTTCTTTTTTATCTATTACTCCATAACCAATTTCTCCACAACTTAGTGTATTTGAAAAATTCATATATTATTTCTCAGGTTATCTGTGAATGCACATTCATCTAGAGTACAACAGGGATGATAGATCTACTCCATGATAACTGTGGCCTTTACTAGAAGATTTTGAAACTGGGGACTAGAATATCTGAAAGCTTATTCACTCATATGTTTGGCAATTGATGCTGGCTGCTACCTGTGGGCCTTTCTGGGTTATCCCCTGGAATATCAGCACATGGTTTTCCCATGTGGCCTGAGCTTCCCATAACATGGTGACAGGTTCCAAAAGCAAGCATTCCAAGTGAGAAAGGGAAAGTGAGAGAGTGGGCCAGCATGGAGGTGGAGGTCATATTACCCTCAGTGACCTGGCCTAAGAAGTCACACAGTGTCACTTTAACTGTATTCTAAGGGATGTGACAGTTACAGAGGTCTACACAGGTTCTGGGAAGAAGACCATAGACTTCGCCTCTCAGTGGAGCCACAATAGTGGAGCATGTGAGATGGGATAAGAATTTATGTGGTCATCTTTGGAAATACAGTCTGCCACAATGTGTGTCCAGCATAGTTCCCAATTCAGTCCATAGCAGGATTTCTCTAAAATTAACACTTTACCTCAACTACTAACTAATTGATCATTGAGATAGTTATACTTTCTTTCCGTAGGAAGTTGAGATTTATGCATTAAAAAGAAGATGAAAAATACAGATAATGCTGCAAGGGTTCTTAGACAAAATAAGTATATTTCTTAGAAATAAGCTAATTATTAAATATATTTCTTAGAAACAAGATAGTTATTTAAATGTGTCTATTAAAGAAGCAGTTAATAGTTTTACTGCTATTTTCAAATGTTTTCTGGTCAGGGTAACAGGGTAGCATTGTTTATGAATACTATGTCTATAGTTTGGGCATGAAAGTACTTTTCTAAGTTCTTTTTTTATGGGGCAGGTTACTGGGTATTGAACTCCAAGCACTTTGCCATTGAGCTACATCCCCAGCCATTTTCATTTTTTGTTTTCAGACAGGGTCTCAATAAGTTGCTTGCTAAGTAGCTGCAAGTGGCCTTGAATTTGTGATCTTCTTGCCTCAGCTTCCTGGGTCATGGGAATTACGGGCTAGGGTTACTGCCCACCTTAGGTTCTTGATTTATTTGAAGTGTTTAAATAAATGATTGCTTTCTTTCTCTGACATACATCTGGCTAAGATAGTTTATGAAGTATATTTTAAATTGCATAGCTTATCTAACCACGTTACCTAACTAACCTTTCTAAAATTTTAGTTGCCTCAACTAAAATATGGGAATAATAATAGTAGCTACCTCACAAAACTGGCATGAGGACTAAGTGAGTTAATATATGTAAAGTGCATGACACATAGTAAGTGCTAAGAAAAAGATAAGAAGTACATGAATGTCATAATGGTGTTATATATGAAAAATCATAGTATAATTTAATTCATTTCCAAAAAGGTTTTCACAGGATAATAGAATATGGCTTAAGCTCTTTCATTTAGGAGAAATAATTGTTGTTATTTTTTAATGATTGCTTCTTAATTTAATATCTGTTTGATTTTCCTAGTTTGAAAAAGAAAAACAGCATGATATTCAATCATTCTTTTTACCAAAACCTAAAAAGAGACAGTTGGAGACCCCCTGTGATGAATCAAGGATATTTCAGGAGAAAAATACCATAGTGGCATCAAGGGATATCATTGATTCTGAACATAATTTTGAACCTGAAACTAAAAGATTGAAATCAGTCACCACCCATGACTGCAACAGCCTACCAGAGGAGAAACCATCCAGGCCTGGACAAACCAAAGCCAAACTCATGGAACATGTCCATAAGGCCAAGTCCCCGACAACCACCCCATCCCCTCCTGGAAAGGATTGGCAGTGTGGTTTCTGCACCTATATCAATAATTCACTGTTATCTTATTGTGAAATGTGTGAGAATCCTCAAGGCAGTGCTGGTGAGTATGTTGGAAGGTGACTGTAGAGGTAGGGGCTGGAGATAACCTGGGTTCTTAGAAACTCCTGTGAACAAAGGTTAGTGTGACTCAGCACTGACTTTAGCTTTTAAAATGGATTAAGAACTTCACATAGTGAAGACTGTGAATCTGTCATAGAATGTGAAAAACTCCTAGTTTTATCAAGAATTTCCAAGCATCTATGATATGACATTAATTTGGCACAAATGGACATTTCTGATTAATGTCAGCAGGATGTGAATTCAGTGGGCAGAAATAGAAGCTCTGTTGCTATAGTAGCAAATATGCCTTATAGTTGTAGACCTTCTGCTTTTTTTCCTCTTTAGATTCATTTGTTTTTAAAGAAATTATAGATTATTTTTATGTTTAAGTAGCAAAGTAATTCAGTTCTTTACCTACTCGATATACATTGGGCCATTTTGTTGCTTGACAGATAATTAAAAACTCCTCCATAGAGCTTTTTTATATATATATATATATATATATATATATATATATATATATATATATTTTTTAGCTGTAGATGTACGCAACACAATGCCTTTATTTTTATGTAGTGCTGAGAATCGAACCCAGGTCCCTCCCATGCTAGGCGAGCGCTCTACCACTAAGCCACAATCCCAGCCCAGCTTTTTTTTTTTTTAATATATTTTTAGTTGTAGATGGACACAGTATATTTATTTATTTATTTTTATGTGATGCTGAAGATCGAACCCAGTGCCTCCATAGAGCTTTAAAGAATGTATTTGATATATGTTTTATGAGTTTATTCTTTGGTAAAACATGTTTTTTTTTCTTTTTAGTATAGAGGGTTCAACCCAGGGTACTTTACCACTAAGCTATATCCCAGCTCTTTTTATTTTTTATTTTGAGATAGAGTCTCATTAAGGTAACCAGGGCCTCACAACATTGTTGAGGCTGGCCTTGGACTTGGAATCCTCCTGCCTCAGCCTCTGAAGTTGCAGGGATTGTAAAACATATTATTTTAAAGTTAGAAATTATAAACATACCTCAAGTATGTTTTCATAGCATGATATGTCATTTCCTGATGTTTAATTTCTAATATGGTTATTAATGCCCCTGATTATCATAAGAAAAAGATCATTAGTATTCTTTTTGTTTCCAATTTTAGAGAGCATTTTTATCCCAATGAAAAATGCCAGGTTGAGCTAGGCATGGTGGTCCACACCTGTAAACACAGTGGCTTGGGAGGTTGAGTCAGAAGGACCACAAGTTCAAAACCAGCCTCAGCAGTTTAGCAAGGCCCTAAGCAGTCTAGCAAGACATTGTCTCAAAATAAAAGGGCTGAGGATGTGGCTCAGTGGTTAAGCACCCCTGGGTTCCCACCCCCAAAAAAACCAAGTTAACATTTTTTGGAAACTAGAAATTCTCATTTTATTAGTGGTAATAATTATTCACATCTAATTTTTCATTATATGATAATTCTTTGGAATATTATCATTAACAAAGATTCAATTAAGATATAGACTCTGATATTACAGTACTTTTCTTCCTAGCCAGGTTCAGTGACACATGCCTGTAATCTCAAGTGACCCAGGAGGAAGAGACAGGAGGATTACAAGTTTGAGACCAGCCTCCACCACTTAGGGAGACTCTATCTCAAAAAAAAATTAAAAAGAGCTGGGGATGTAGCTTCGTGATAGAACGCCACTCAGTTTAATCCCCCATACCACCAGAGAAAAAAAAGAAAAACATTTTTTTCCTTCCTGTCTTGTTCTCCTCTCTTAGTTTTGATGTAATCAGTGGCTAAGCCTTTCCTCTTTTACTTATGGGTGTTCCTACCAAAATTGACAAGTCTGCCATCTGGATGGTTATATTTGTTATGTGGGCACCTGTTGTCTTGAACTAAATTGGAACTACAAGCTTATTCCATATAATATCCCTGTCATAATTAGCGTGACTCCATGCAATTTGCAACTGGTATAGGCAATAAAAATAAAGTAAATTGTGACTATAAAATAATGTCAGTTCACATTAAGTATATAAGTTAATTGATTTAGCAAGAAAAATCATAGTTTAATATAGTTCTGATTTTTCCTTTGTGATACCAAGAACAACAATGAAATTCCTAGACCTAAAATTTAATAAGCAACTTCAAGAAAACTTCCTTTGTGAAGATAAACTACCTTTTGTGTTATTTTTGTTTTGGTTTGGTTTGGTTTGGTTTTGGTTTTGGTTTTGTTTTGTTTTTTTACTAGGGATTGAACCCAGGGGTCACTTTACCACTAAGCCATATCCCTACCCCCTTTGTATTTTTTTTATTTTGAGACAGAATTTCACCAAATTCCTGAAGGTCTCACTAAATTGCTGAGACTAGTCTCAAACTTGCAATTCTCCTACCTTGGCCTCCTGAGTCACTGGGAATACAGTTGTGCACCACCATGCCTGGCTGAACTATCTGTTGTGAATATGAAAGTCTTTTAGAAAGAAATAAGTATTCTAAGTAACAGTGGCATTATCATAACTTAAAATTGTAATTATTCAAATTACATTACTATTATTTGGCATAATTATTTCCAACCTTGATTTTGATGGGCCCTAAAAGTATTAAAAAGGAGAATCAATTCTAATACATCTAACTTTTTAAAAAATGTGTGTATACTACTGAGGGTAGATCCCTGGGCCTCCTGCATGCTAGGCCAGCTCTTCACCTCTGAACTATTTCTCAAAATCTTTCATCTAATTTTTAAAATAGTGCCTTCCATCTAACTCTTTGAGGACATGGTAGAATTCAAGAAATTATAGGAGTAATATTAGAATATTACAGTCTGTAATGGTTGCTAATACAGTCTCTACTGCATTAAAGAATATGTGGTATAGTAAACATTGATTGCCAATATTTATCAATATGCTCTTTTCTTGTGCTTTGTTCTTAACATCTGTAGTTTATAATTAATAATTTACAGTTCACATCATCCAAATTTATATCTCCTATTTGAATTTCAGACTAATATATCCACTGGCTTATATAACATCTTCACCTACTTGTCTAATGGAAATCTCAAGCTTAACATGTCCAGAATAGAACTCCTGGCTAATCACCACTGTCACATCAAATACCCAAATTTTCTCCACAGTCTTCTCTATATGCTAAAAACCTATGTAGATTGAGCTTTCCATAATTGATCCATTAAGTAACCTCTAAAATAAATCTTGATTCCAACTACATTCTCTTTATTGTCACCATTCTACCCAAAACCCACCATCGTCTTTGTCCCAAACCTCAGGAATCTCCCTTCTAGTCACCCCCTTGGGATCCTTTTATATAAAGCAACCACAGTGTCTGTTAAATAATGCATTATTATTCCTCTGCCTAGAACTATCTAATGGTATTAGATATATTTAGTATCTAATCCAAAAATGCAAGCCCTGAGCTAGGCTTCTAGGTTCATAAACAGCTCTCAGATCCAGTGGAATTCCTCTGAGAACTTGACCCTGACAACTTTTGCTCTATATAATTTTTTAATATTTCTCTTTAATGTTTTTGTTTTTAATTCCAACATTTTTTTTACTGCCTTCCCCAATCCCCAGTGCCTGTACTCACAAAGACTCAGTTTGGTTCTCTTTATGTGAAGATCCACTATTTATTTGCTTACATTATTGTCTGTCTCCAGCATGGAGACAGACAATGGCCTATGTAACATCTTCACCTACTTGTCTAATGGAAATCTCAAACTTAACATGTCCAGAATAGAATTCCTGGCTAATCACCACTGTCATATCAAATACCCAAATTTTCTCCCCAGTCTTCTCTGTATGCTAAAAACCTATATAGATTGAGCTACCAATAAATTGCTACATGTGCTGCCACCAAGCCTGTTGCTCTGCCTCAACCAAACCTAGCCCGTTCACACTGGGAGTGTGTTGTTTTGATTTTGGATTTATCTTTCTTATTCCTTATTATCTTTCCAGCCTAGTTCTGGGGAAATAGTAGGCTGCTGGTAAATATTTTGAAAGAATGAACTAACACTAACTAATTTTTCTTTTTTAAAGACCTAGCTATAATGTTTTTAACTATACTTTTAAGTATAAATTATTTTATCTTAATAATTCTTCAAATAGACAACCTCAACCATATCCAGGACAAAAACAAAAATGAAGAAGATGATTCTCAAATAGACATCTCCAAAAAAGTACAAGCTAGCTTAGACTGTGACAAACAAGTCATTGCACAGTCTGAACCTAACCAGTTGGCTAATAGCAAGGAAGAAATATCAGAAGTTGAGAGGGAAGACAGGCTCACGGCCCAATCAGGTAATGGTAAGTCCTGTTTCTATTTACAGTGTCCAAATAATAACCATGTATTTTAACATAGTATCATTTTGGATTTGTGATTGATGCCTTATTCCAGATGCCTTTTATTCCCTTTTATATTAAAAATGCCAACCATTCATAACCATATTCTTAAACACCAGATGATTGGAAGATCAGAGTGTGTCTGTTGGCATTCAGATACTACACATGGAGCAAAACCAATAAATTGCTACATGTGCTGCCACCAAGCCTGTTGCTCTGCCTCAACCAAACCTAGCCTGTTCACACTGGGAGTGTGTTGTTTTGATTTTGGGGTTGTGCTTTTGGAAAAATAGTTAAAATTGACAGATAAAGAACTCTTAATAAATCATTAATTCTTTATATATGGAGGCTTTTAAATGGCTACACTTAATTGGCATTTTTTTTTAATTTGAGAAATTGTTTTTAAGGTATATAATTTTTAAAACTCTATGAATCATAACTACACTTGGAACCAACCATCTAGTGTTTCAGATGTATTTATTTGTTGCTTGATTCTATTCATTATTTATAACTGTGATAGTTAGCAAATACCAGCCTGTAGTCATACATCACTATCTTTTATGCACCAGCTGGCAAAAATCCGTGAGCACTTTTGGGTTGTTTTTCTTGTTACTCATTTAGGGACCACAGTAACCTACAGATTGATATTCCTATTAAAACCAACTCAAAATTGTTGGGATGAGACTGCTGAAATTTTTATTCTTTGTGGTTGTTAAACACTGATATAATTTAGAATCAGATTCATAGCTTTAAAATGAAATGTTCATTAAGGAATTTCTGAGCTCAAATCATTCTCTTTTCTTCCTTTGCTCTTTCAATTCCTTCAATTCCTCAAGGGCTTCCCAAGAATATATTGAAGTGAATCCTGCTTAGGTCTAATTTTAGCAGCCTTTAAATAGACAGTATAGACTCAGGTGGCATATACTCTTATGTCCAAGTTCCTTGTTCCTATTGCAAATAAAATCTTAAGTGCTGATGAAGCTCTGGATGTAGGACAGCATATAGCTTAATGTACTGTAGAGTATCATCATCACCTGGCAGTTATCAACTGGGCCAAAAGTCTTCATCTTTGACAGGGAAACATTGGCTTGTTAGCTATAAATTGGTCTCTTGATGGAGACATGTTTTAGCTTATACTGACAGTACTTAAAAAAAAAAAAAATCACCAGACTTAGAAATTCATTTCAGACAGTGAAATTTACATCGGCCTTATCCATTCTAGACAATTCCAGCATTTTTCCCTTTGCCTAGCCCTGTTTTGTTTGGTTTTGTTTGGTTTTGTTTTTGACTTTTCAAATCACTGGGATGATAATTCCACATAAGTCATAGGCTTCACATCTTCCCACTAATGTGGATTAGAAACAAAAAGAAGACAAAAAAGGCACACTAAGTTAAAATGCTTATTCTTCTGATATTTGCTGTTTTAGAACCAGAATAATGTGTAGTACTCTGGAACAATAGTTTTGTTCTAACCGGAATTCCTGAGGTCTGGAAGATTGGATTTATCTTCAAAAGATACATCATCTGTATTTTTGAACCATAAAATTACCTTTCATAAGAACACTGTAAAGAGAAATATATTCCTGTAATGTAGTTGTCAGCTACCAAGAATGAATATCAACTGATTTGGGGTTCTTATAATTCTTTTTCTCAAAGAATGATTTCTGATCCTTGAGCATAGTTTATCAAAGTTGAAGACACATTAATTATTAAGACACATTACTTATTTTATGGACCATTAAGAACGAGAAAAACTCTGCCAATTAAACTATGACAAAATATGTTTATGATAGTCTAGACCTGGCCATACCATCATCTGTTCATTTTGACATTTTTGTTCATTTGTTTACTTTGAGGACTTGGCATTATCTCATGTCTCCAGTTGCTTTGCTTGGCATTGTAAGAGGCAAACCTTTTGAACATCTCAGTAACCACATGTAAGATAGTTTCTTCTATTTGAAGGCATCTCTTTTTCTTAGAACCCATGAAGCATTCAGTCACTCTTTTGCAAGAAAGTAAGAAATTGAGGTTATTTCCCTAGCGATACATATTTGCTTTTTAAATATCAAACCTACATTCTCCTGCTCTATATTCAAATTTTTTGAACTATGCTGACTTTTCATTTTGATACCAAATCATAGTGAAATTTTTTGAAGACATCTTGAAGTTAATTAAAATCAGTATACATAGTAATAACAATGCATGCACCTCATGTGCAGTTTTGAAGTGACAATAGTATTATAGTTCTAACTAAGCTCATACATGCTTAGGCAAGGATACCAACTTCACAACTGCCACCTGGCCAGCAATGATTGTGAGAAGCAGATATTATTATTATATACTCATAAGACACATCAATTTCAGAGTTATTAAAGTACATTTTTAAATTTATGAAGTATAGGAATAAGACATAAACCAAATTTGTGAAATGGCCAATGCCATGACATTACCAAGTGGAATGGCAGACAAATCATACACTTCAAGATCTGGAAAGTAATAAAAAGGTTACTAAGGAAATGTGGCTGAGTTAAGAGTACCAGCTCTAGAGTGAGATTACTGAGTTTATATCTTCTTACTAGTGATATAACCTTGGGCAAGTTAATATGCCTTGGTTTCTTCCTATTTAAAATGCACTATTTCCAGGTGTGGTGGTGCACACCTGTAATCTCAGCAACTCGGGAAGTTGAGGCAAGAGGACCACAAGTTCAAGGCAAGCCTGGGCAACTTAACAAGACCCTGTGTCAAAATGAAAAGCAAGAAGGGTTGGGAATGTAGCTCAGTGGTAGAGTATTCTTGGGTTCAATCCCCAGTACCATCAAAACGCACAAACATACACATACACACATACACACAATCTAAAATGCACTATTTATTTGTGAGAGATGTACTGAGGACAGTACTTAGAACAGTGCCTGATACATTGTATGTTCTTGATAAGTATTAACTATAATTATTATTTAGACTTGATCTGATAATCTTCTCTCCTGCAGAATATTGGACAGTGGGATTGAGGAAAGATTAAATAATTATCAGAAAATACACTTTTATAACTCATCTCTTCTTGTGAATATGAGGCACCAGGCCATAGGAAATCAGGTATTTAGCTGGCCCTCAATATAATGTATTGCTACCAGTAATCAAAGTGGTGCCCATTCAGTCTCAACTTCAATATACACTAGCAAAAGGGATAGATTTAAAATTCCTTCAAGACTGGTAACAACTCCTGGTGGCAAGAAAGTGTCCCTTATGCCTAACTTTTATCTTTTCAGCTAATTCTGAGTCTGCTTCTTGTTGAGTCATTAGCAAAAATGAAAAGCAAACAGTTACCACAGATGCTAATGTTTGGATGACTTACCTTGGGAGTTTTATTTCAAGCCTGCAAACAAGTTCTTTGTAAAATATGTTGATATTTTTAATATAGGCTATTTCATCATTCTGCCCTGTAAAAGGTTTTTTTTAATTTTTATTGTTGGTTGTTCAAAACATTACATAGTTCTTGATATATCATATTTCACACTTTGATTCAAGTGGGTTATGAACTCCCATTTTTACCCCGTATACAGATTGCAGAATCACATCGGTTACACATCCATTGATTTACCTATTGCCATACTAGTGTCTGTTGTATTCTGCTGCCTTTCCTGTCCTCTACTATCCCCGCTCCCCTCCCCTCTCCTCCCCTCCCCTCTTCTCTCTCTACCCCATCTACTGTAATTCATTTCTCCCCCTTGTATTATTTTTCCCTTTCTCCTCGCTACCTCTTGTATGTAATTTTGTAAAACCCTGAGGGTCTCCTTCCCTTTCCATGCAGTTTCCCTTCTCTCTCCCTTTCCCTCCCACCTCTCATCCCTGTTTAATATTAATCTTCTTCTCATGCTCTTCGTCCCTACTCTGTTCTTAGTTACTCTCCTTATATCAAAGAAGACATTTGGCATTTGTTTTTTAGGGATTGACTACCTTCACTTAGCATAATCTGCTCTAATGCCGTCCATTTCCCTGCAAATTCTATGATTTTGTCATTTTTTAATGCAGAGTAATACTCCATTGTGTATAAATGCCACATTTTTTTTTATCCATTCATCTATTGAAGGGCATCTAGGTTGGTTCCACAGTCTTGCTATTGTGAATTGTGCTGCTATGAACATCGATGTAGCATTGTCCCTTTAGTATGCTCTTTTTAGGTCTTTAGGGAATAGACCGAGAAGGGGAATAGCTGGGTCAAATGGTGGTTCCATTCCCAGCTTTCCAAGAAATCTCCATACTGCTTTCCAAATTGGCCGCACCAATTTGCAGTCCCACCAGCAATGTACAAGTGTACCCTTTTCCCCACATCCTCACCAGCACTTGTTGTTGTTTGACTTCATAATGGCTGCCAATCTTACTGGAGTGAGATGGTATCTTAGGGTGGTTTTGATTTGCATTTCTCTGACTGCTAGAGATGGTGAGCATTTTTTCATGTACTTGTTGATTGATTGTATGTCTTCCTCTGAGAAGTGTCTGTTCAGGTCCTTGGCCCATTTGTTGATTGGGGTATTTGTTATCTTATTGTCTACCACGCCGGCGGACCGCTGGGGTTTTTTTGTTGTTGTTGTTGTTGTTTTGTTTTTTAAAACTATTTTAGGTAGAGGGCAGACAAGCCTTAAGATTTTCTTTCATTGTCTTTATTAGAGCAGTTGAAGAGTTCAGACATTCTGCCAGTATATGATACCTTAATGTTTTGTGCAAGTAAGAATACTGACCGGATTCACCTCTATACTAAGGTAAGCATCATGCAGAATCTGTAGCTTGAAACATAAAAATGGCTTCCTTTTTTAATTTTTCAATGAAGATATTTAATTTTATTTACAATAAGGTAGGCAGCTAGTGGGTTTTTTTCTCCTTAAAGATAGTTATCAAATTCCTGTGTTAAATCTAAAGACAAATCAAAGGCAAAATTAGTCACTAAGAGCATTTACTTTGGGATAAGGCTGTCTCAGTTCAAATCTTTTACTGTCATCTTGGACACTTAACTGCTCTGTGCTTCAATTTCCTCATCTATAAACTGTGGAGGGGATTTGTTTCAAGGATAAAATGAGCTAAGTACTATCAAAAACCTAGCCCATTGTCCAATCCTCTTGAACTCTGAATAAGTTTATTCCTGCACAGATCATTTGAAGCAGCCAAAGCAACTACTTCTTTACAGAAGCCTAACTCACTTCTCCATACAAAATAAAGGTGGAAACTTTTGTATATGATTGTTCAGATTCCTGCCATAGCCTATATTAGTGGCACTCAAATGTTTTGGTTTCTGACTCCTTTGTACTCCTTAAATTTGTTGAGGGACTCCAAAGAGCTTTTGTTTGCATTGATATTTACTGTATTCAAAATAAAAATGAAAATCAAATTCCTTGCATGTATGATTTTGTCAAAATGAACCCAACTACTAGGTGTAATTATAATGCTCTAATTAGAAAAGAAAGGGGAGGCAGCCTTAGCTCTAACACTATAGTGGATCCCAAAGGTGAAGCAGCTGGAGGCTGGCAGGTAACTGCATTCTGAAAGTTGAATGGAGATTCTTTTATTTATTTATTTTGGTACTGGGCATTGAACCCATGGTGCTTTACTACTGAACTATATCCCCAGTCCTTTTCATTTCTCATTTTGCAATAGGGTCTTCCTAATTGCCTCCAAAAAAAAATTGAAATGAAGATGCTTAAAAATATTCATTTATTAATCCATTTAAAAGTAATGACAGTAAACCCAGAAAAACTTAAACTGAAAGTTTGGTTAGCACCAACGTAAGTTATCATTTAAAAAGCTTTCTTTCAACAGAATGGACCATGACTTTAAAAAGTTATGAGTATTATTACTTTTTAAAATTTTTTATATATTTATATAAGTAACATGTTTTATGAAAAATAATTTATATTTTCCAAAACAGAAAAATATTGAGAAAAGAGGTACTTTTTTCATTGTTGGCAGTTCTCTCTAAAGTCTCAATAAAAAATAATGGTATTCTTATATCTGCCTCTGCATTTGTTTTGTTGTACTATATCTTGGTAGCTGCTGGGAAACTTCACCATCTGATAATGATATAATGAGAGTTTAAAAGGCAAATAATATCCTACTTTTATTACAACTACACTTGTGTCTTTGTGGACCCCCTCTGGACACAACTACACTTGTGTCTTGGAGACCACATGGGAATCTTTGTCCATATTTGAGGAAAAATTCACAGAGATTTTAGATACTTTTATTAGTTCTACAATTTCAAATTTCTAATCCTTGTAAATTAAAATAATATTCATGGGCTGGGGCTGGGGCTCAGCAGTAGCACACTTGCCTGGCCTGTATGAGGCACTGGGTTCAATTCTCAGCACCACATATAAATAAATAAAATAAAGATCTGTTGACAACTAAAAAAAAAAAAAAAGTAAATTTTTTATAACTTCTACACCATATTGCCTATGAAGCAGAAGACAGAATGAATTATAAACTTCTCTAATATAGTATTTTATATTGAGTCATACATGGCCTCCAATAGCATGAATATTACAAACATCTTTATTCCAATAAATAAATAAATTAAATAAAGGTCTATCAACAATTTAAAAATATTTTTAAAAATAATACTACTCATAAATTTTTTAAGCCATGGTCCATTCTGTTGAAAAAAAGCTTTTTAAATGATAACTTATGTTGGTGTTTAACCAAACTTTCAGTTACAGTTTTTCTACTAAACCAAATACAGATAGATAGTCAGATAGATAGACAGGCAGAGACACCAAGAACCAACCTAGGTAGTAGTCAGTGTTCCTCATGTAAGCATGGACCCAGGCCCACCCTGTGGATCGTCTAGAAGTGGTGAGCTTGGCAGGGGAGTATCAAGGACTCCTCTGTTCCTTTTCAGACATATTTAAGTTTCTAAGCTACCCCCATCCCTTGTGATCAGGAGCTCTAAGCTGTGCCTCTCAGAGCATCATGTGAGAGGAACAGATGTGATTCCCAGGAGATCTTGAAGATAGAGAAGCCAACAGGCAGCCAACCAGTCAGAGCACCCCAGGAATTTAGAAGCCCTTAAATTCTTTAAACATTTTATTCTATTACAGTGAAAGCTCAGCTTCCTGGACAATCTGATCACTGTTTTTTTCTCTTTGGAGTGGAGACAGGGAGAGTAATTAAAATTCCTGGTAGAGGCTAGACTGTGCCTGCTATCAACCAAGCTGCAGTGATAGTTTCACTCTGCCATTTAGCTTGTGTAGCTTGGCCTACTTCACCTTCTTGGCATTTCTGTCAGTAATCTCAAATATATTTTTGTGACTCTTTTAGGTACTTACATGTCCTTAAAATGTATCATTAGGGCTGGGGCTGTAGCTTAGTGGTAGGGCACTTGCCTTGCATATGTGAGGCACTGGGTTTGATCCTCAGCATCACATAAAAATAAATAAAGATATTTTTTAAGTTATTAAATTGCTATAATTTTCTAAACATGAGACACTGTGCAAATAAAATGCTAACACGTCTTTTCACAGCTACAGTTGTTTGAAATGATACCTTTCCTTTTTACCTTAGAAAAAATAAAGTAACATCTACCAGTAGAAATTTGACTTAAAACCCTAGTTCCCTACCTAAGAGTATACCCCTTAAAAGACAGATTGGTAACAGATATTTAGCATTCTGTGCCAATTGTGTTCATTTCATTCATAATCCCAAATCTGGGATTTAGAATTGTGTACTACATATGTGAATTTAGACTTATATATTAAAATTACCTGTCTAGACTTACAAATTGCAATTATGTAACTAAATTTTTAAGAAGTAAGTACTTATCTTTGTTTTTTCCCAAAGTGATTGTGGGAGCTGTAACATTTCTTTTTGGCTAAGAGATTTAGAATATGACCTCAACTGTTATTGATATAATAGATTTTTGTATAAGACACTCTTCTTCCCCTTTAAAAAAGAAATAACTTCTATTTATGTTAAATTGACTATACCCTGTACCTGGTTACTTTTTAACCTTAAAATTTCAGCATATTGTGCAACTGATTATTGGACTCTGAATTCAGGTCCACTTATTCTCTGGGTAGTGCCATTGACTCAGTCCTCATGAACCAACACTGCAACATTGCTTTAGGGAAGCAAATGTTTTAATAATTTCTCTAGAATTTCTCTGTCTACTTTCTCATTCCTGTAACAATAGATAGATATATCAACCCATCTGGGGAAGGCTTTTTAGATTATTTCTTAGTACCCTTCTTTAATATGAGACATATTTTCCAATGATTGTAAATAAGTTTATTTGTGAATTAAAAAGTGTTGCACTACTGTTGACTTCAAGGAAGTGATATTGTTCTGAGTCAACTGACAATGTACAAATTTTATTGTTTTGATATATATTTCCAAGATTAGACAAAAGAGAAGAGTAAGACAGGGCAATAAGCACAGCATCCCTAGCTGAAGGCAGCAGGCCTAGGCTAGGTGTGGGCAGTGTGGACACACACTCTCACCTTCCCATTCTTCTAAGGAGCCATGTGGAGTAGACTCTTGAATGTGCCACCAAGTAATCTTTTAGGAGTTTAGACATACTACACCATAATTAATTATTTTCTAGCATCTATAATAAAAATGGATTAATAATGTCTTCCTAATCTATAATTAGGATGGAAAACAGATGAACTGTAATTTCATTCCTTTGGATATAAAATTAGACCTTTGGGAAGACTTACCAGCAAGTTTTCAACTGAAACAGAATCGCTCACTGGTAAGAACAGTTTTAAATAAAATAGTTATATTAGTTTTAAATGCAAAATTTTTAGGAATTTTAGCAGTCATTTTGAGTTTAGTAAAATAGTGCTTCATGACCTATTGCAGAATCAAATTGCTGGTTGCATTTTTTATCAATCCAGGCAGTGTCTATTAATTGCCCTGTGCTAAGAATAAATGTGAAATCTGTTTCCTTGGCGAGCAATCACACCTAGAGCTGCTGTTTCTGTAGATAGAATCATCCTCGCATCATTTAATTTCTCATTCACAGGATTAGCAACTGTGATATTTGTATCTGTCAAAATCACATTTTATCTTTTAAAGTTAAGTCTAACAATGACAAATTTTGAGAGCAGGAATAATCACACATTGGGCAACTCTTTTTTTTTTTAATATTTTTTAGTTGTAGATGAACATGATACTTTTTTTTTTTTTTAAATGTGGTGCTAAGGATCAAACCCAGTGCCTCACATGTGCTAGGCAAGTGCTCTACCACTGAGCCACAACCCCAGCCCCCACATGGCGCAACTCTTGATTCATTGTCAGAAGCACCAGCATGCAGCTCCAAGCCAGGTAACTGCCAGGGAGGTCTTTTGCTTGTTTGTGACTGATTTGCCTTCACGCTAATGGTCAGCATGTTGTAAGACTGACCCAGCATGCAATCTACCTTTATTACTATTTTTTTAAACAGGGAAATAGTGATTTTTTTAAACCCTTTGAATGGAAATGAAGCATAACCCAGTGGTCAGTTACACCTCTTATAAAGGAAAAGGAAGCAACAAGCTATTTTCTTGATAATATATAATCCTGACTCTCAAATTCCCCCTACAAAAAAATAACTAGTTATGTATGATTGAGTAATAAGTAAGAGCAATGCTGATAAAAATGTTCCAGATTTTATGACTTTTTTTCCCCATAGCAACTCAAATCATCAGATACAAAATGATTCTTGGATACTATATGATAGCATCTTTTAGATAGAATCAATTTTTTTGCCACCACTGCAAGACCTACTGTCCATAAGACCAATTTTGCCTTGGCTGCTGCTAGAGTATGTGCTTCTAGATTCTTCTCAGTGAGCACATTATCATTGTTGATTCCTGTGTATGTTAATGACATACACCAGGTGTGCTAGTCATAATAGTTTACAATAAACGTATAAAAACTGTATTAAACCAAGCCTTAAATTATGGAACTCAAAAGCCTGTTTCAGGGATGTAACAAGACATCAATTTTCTCATGTTGTTAACAGCCTTATTCTGAAAGGAAGATGACCAGTGAGCTGCTAACTCTTTTAAAATTATTTCATTTTTCTGCCAGATTTTGCGGTTTGTTCGAGAATGGAATAGTCTAACTTCCATGAAGCAAAGGATAATAAGAAAAAGTGGGCAGTTATTTTGCAGCCCCATCCTTGCTTTGGAAGAGATCACAAAGCAACAAAACAAACTAAATAGTACCAAACGGTATGAGTTCTTTCCCTTTTTTCTTTTATATTGTATTATTTGTCATAGTTATTTCTATAAGAGGTCTGTGACATCTTATGTAATCACTAATGAAATCTTGATGAGTTAAGAAAAGTCTATACATAAAATCTAGCAACATAATTAGATATTTAATGAATTTGCTAAAATTCACTGGAAAAGATCAGGTTGGGGGCTGGAGTTGTGGCTCAGTGGTAGAGTGCTTGCCTAGTATGCGTGAGGCACTGGGTTCAGCCCTCACCACTACATAAAAATAAAATAAAGGTATTGTGTTCACTTACAACTAAAAAATGTATTTAAAAAAAAAAAAAACATCAGATTGTCCAGATCTAGCTCATCGTGGGTCCCACTCATCAATCGAGAGGCCAGAGTCATAGGTTAGTGCAACCTGTGACCTGCTAAGCCTTTTAACGACAGGAAGACAATCACTCTTAGAACATCAGCATGATCTTGGACCCTATCTCTTTTGCCTTGCACTCATGTGGCATGAATTGCAGGTGTCATGCATTAGGGGAGCTGGTTTTATTTGAAATACCATCACTTTCAAAGTAACGGAAGGTTAACTACCATGATTGGAATTGAAATAAAAAGGTTAGCTGTCACACATTTGTTATCATTTGCCTTTATCATTACAGGACCCTTTCTAATCCTTTGTACATCTACTTTCCTTTCATGACATCACAATAATCTTTGTCTCACTCAAATATCTTTTGGTGTGATCTGAAATCCAGATTCTTTATATTCTTTTCTTAGCATGAAGCAAGGATTATCAGGAAATCAGTGCTCTCTGCACTTTGGAAGAGATTACAGAACAATAAACCAAACAGTAGCAATAGCAGAGAAAGCCCTTCATTTCTTGCTGTCTCTATACACCTGTAACATATTCCTATCCTTACATTCCATCACTTTACAGATGAAAAAAAAAAATCAATGGTATGGGGTGTGGATGAATAAATAAAGATAGCACCATTCAGTGAAAATGTCTTTAACTGTTTCAGTGCATAGCATCAGGTACATCTATATGTCAGAACAAGGAATGATACTTAAGATAAGTTGTTAAGAATAAAAATAAGTATTAAAGTAATGATAGAAATACAAACATCTACTTGCCAGTTTTGACCTGGAAATTCTCTGGAAGGACACCTTAGAAACTCACTAGAGGTTTTTCTAGAACAGTGGTTCTCAACTGGAGGCAATTTTGCCCCCCGCCCCAGGGTTGCAATCTGTGGAGACACTTTCAATTGTCATGACTAGAGAGTGCAACTAGGGATTATCTTGTGGGTACAGTTCCAAGATGCTCATGAAAATCTTTCTGTAAATAGGTCTATGTCCCCAAAGAATTTTCTGTCTTAGAATGCCTATAGTGCTACTGTTGAGAAATCTTTCTTTAGGGCATAAAGTCAGGTAGTTTGTGAAGGTGAGAGTCACTTTATGTTTTATGCCAGAATTACAAATTCATGACTAAAAGCAAAACAAGAACCTGAATGAATAAATGAGGTCAGGTTTAAAACTAGAAAAGGATGAGGTTGGGGCTGAGATGATGGCAAATTGGAAAGTGCATAACCCATCTAAAATCACTCAAGTTCAGATTTAAAAATAAAATACTTTCTAAGCCAAATAAAACCCTCTGAATGGTTGGGTTTATCCATAAGTTGTCAGTTTTGGCTTCGTATCTAAACTCTTCTGTACTAGTTGAATTTTCCCATACTTTATATAACAAATACAAATGAAATGTATGTGTATACATTGTACATATATGTACATACATGCCAACCTACAAAGGTATACACATACGCACACTTAATGTCAAAAAACATTCCTATTTTATTTTTTTCAATATTTCTTCCAATCCTCTCCACTTTTCTCATTTTTGTAATTGATCTTCTCTTTCTACATGATTGTAATTCCCTTCATAATTGAATTTACAGCCCACTCCAACCATTTCTAAATGTGCTATATTGTTTCTTTATCAGATATGGATGACCACTTAAAATACTAGCTGAGAGAGATGACTGATCATGTGTAAAAGGAAATATGAACTCATAAAATCAATATAAACAAAGCTCAGACCCACCACATTTTATAAGTGGCGTTTATAAAATTAAATATAGATGATGTTTAAGCTGTATCTTGTAGTAGCAAGCATCAGATGAAATCATTAGGTTTGTATCTGTAAGAACTCACTCTGGCAGCAGTTAGGAGATTAGATTGAAAAGGGCAAGACTTGAAGTGAGAAAACAAGAAACATTTATTTTCTATTACTACCATAACAAATTACCACAAATTCAGCATCTTAAAACAACACAAATTTGGGGCTATGGTTATGGCTCAGTGGTAGAATGCTTACCTAGCATGTGTAAGGCATTGGGTTCAATCCTCAGCACCACATAAAAATAAATAAATAAAATAAAGGTTTTGTGTCCATCTACAAACAAAAAAAATTAAACACATATTTTTTATCTCACAGTTCTAAAATAAGTCAGAAGTCCAAGTTGACTCTTGCTGATTTTTCTGCTCTGAATTTTAGGCTAAAATCAGGGTATTGACCACATGGACTCTAATTATTAGGCTTGGATAAGAACCCATTTCCCAGCTTATTCAGATTGTTGGTAGAACTCAGTTCCCTGTATTTGTAGGACTGAGTTCCAGTTCCATCCAGGCTGTCAGCTGGTTGTCACCATCAGCTCATAGAAGACTCTCTCTGGTCCTACCACATGAGCCTCTGCATATCAGGGCCATCAACAGAGTGCCACATTGTTCTCTGCTTGGAATCTGTCCTCATCTTCTGCTTTTAAGACTTCCAGTGATTATATTGAGTCCACCTAGTAATCTCCCAGTCTTAAAAATCAGCAGATTAGAAACCTTAATTATATCTGCCAAATCCCTTTATAGCATTACCTAGATTAATTTATTGAATATCCTGAGAATAGAAATCTTAAAAATTTCCTAAATATAAAATCTTAAAAATTCTCTTAGAAGCCGGGCATGGGCAGCATACATATTTGTAATTCTAACAACTGGGTAGGCTGAGACAGGAGGATTGAAAATTTGAGGCCAGCCTGGACAACTTAATAAGATCCTATCTCAAAATTTAATAATGAGAAGGTCTGGGGATGTAGCTAGTAATGAAAACAACAGAATTTTATCTGCCACCCAAAATTAAAAGACTCCTGATGAGGCTCTCTATTAAGGCATTAGCAATGGGAATGGAGGAAAAAGAATAAAGAGAGCTATTAAGGATATGTATCTAGAGCCCTTGGTGTCTGAATAAAGAAATGCAAAGAGGGAGGCCTCCAGGGAAACCAACTTAGCAGAGCCACAAAATGCTACCCCCACAATGAAATGTATACACCTGCAGAGGGGAGTACAATCAGGAGAACTCTGATTCTTATAGCAGAACCTCAGTAAGTCTCAGTATTTTGGAATAATCATATATCTCAGAAAGCAGGTATGAAAGATAGGGCTGAACAACAGAAAGTCTGTATGAGGAGCAATTAGACCCTGGATCTCTTATCTCTCTCATTACTTTCTAGAGAAACCAAACTAGAGAGCCTCCAGACTTGGAGATAAGGAGAGAAACATTATACTGAAAAATGAAACCATACTATGTATATAACCAGAGATATGAAAAATTATGCTCTATATGTGTAATAAGAATTGTAGTGCATTCCGCTGTCATTTATAAATAAATAAATAGAAAAATGAAACCCCTTAGACCCATTTCTTCACTTAGCTTCAAGAATACCAGCAACCACATTTTACTTCCTAGGCAGCAAGGAGGAGGATTCATCTCTTTAAAATATTAAGTGACTTTATAAAAAAAAAAAAAAAGGTAGGTACTGAGTTTGGAAATTCCCCCAAAAGCTATGGTTAGGTCTCCAAGATTATTCTTCTATGATTCCACTAATTTGCAGGCCTCAACCAAGCTGAGGTAGCTTCTGGATGACTCACTCTTAGATGTGAATGGAAGCCAAAGCCACCAGCCATTGTTGTTCCAGAGATAGGTATGATTTAGTGGGAGAGCAGTTATTATTAGAATGCCAACTATTTATCCTCTACCTATAAGTGATCTGTAATACAGGTCAGCAACCCAGAACCCAGGACTCTATCCATTAGTGTGGACCACTTTCCAGTGCACAATTTTCTTGTAAAAGATTGTCATATTCCACTCTCATCCTTATTCAGGAATTAATTTAATTGATGACATTCTTTCTGCCCTATTTGCAAAAATTGACAAGTTGGAATATTTACATGGACTTCCTAGCAAACATTAATGGAAAATTAAATATTGGCAACTTGAAACATTGTCAGCTTCCTTCTTTTGGGTCTATTGATCTGTTTCTTATGGTTTCCAAAAACTTACGCTTAAAGCTTAAACGTTTTATACAAAAGAAAGAGGTTATTTTTGGTTCCTAAATCTCTGGCCAGATTTCTCAGCATCTTTTAAAGTTACTGAATTAGGTTTCTAATCTTTTTAACATTGAATAATACCTGAGGCAAGGCTTAATATTCTATTGCCCCTCAAAGCTAGGAAAGTTTTTGAGTACATTTAAAATCCACAGAAAAATTTTAGCAAAGAACTCTTGTCAAGGGAATAAAAGGATTGGGAAAAAAATGAGGGGATGTTGAGGAAATATAGGAACTAAAATGTCAAGTTAAAGAGCTCAAATAATTCACTGTGATTTAACTTCTTATGCTTTAAGAAACACATACAAGTGGAAATGCAAACATGTGGAAAGATACCTGTACTCTTATAAAAGATACACACATTTAAAGTCATAAGGAGATACCTATTACTATTGGCAGAGATTTTTTAAGTGACATGGTTGCACTAGTGAAAGTGTGAGAAAACTTCCTTTTGTTGCTGATGGAGATGTGCACTGGTACAGCCTTAAAAATACCCAAGACGTTTAACCCAGGAATTTTATTGTGGAGAATTATTTTATATACTTTATGTGTATAAAACATACACACACATACATATACACACATTGTTGTGATAACAAAAACTGAAAATTACTAAGAGCCCACTAGATATAATGGTTTATCCAAATAATTGGCCAACATGGAACCATTAAAAAGAATAGAGCAGGGCTAGGGCTGCAGCTCAGTGATAGAGCGCTTGCCTCACATGTATGAGAAACACTGGGTTCCATCCTCAGCACCACATAAAAATAAATAAATAAAAGTATTGTGTCCACCTACAACTAAAAAAATTTTAAAAAATAGAGCAACTCTGTATGTACTGATACATAAAGATCTCTGAGGTGTAAGATTGAGGCAAAAAGAGCAAGGTGAAGATTAGTGTCTACAGTATACTATCATTGATTTCTAAAACTAAAAAGTGTAATGGGGAGGGAGTGCTCGTGGACATAAGTTTCAGAAGTGGGAAACTGGATGAAAATGTTCTACAATCAGTGATGGTGTCACAACCTTGTGAATATATTAATAAGTTGTAAGCTTTTAATTGAGCAAATTTTATAGTATATGATTATAGGTCAATATAAATGCAAAAATAAATAAAAGGTACACACATATACACAGAAAAAATTAACTGTTTCCAAAAAACTTACCAAAAACTGACAACAGGGTGAATTCTGGGATAGAAATGAGAGGAAAACTCACTGTTTACCATGTAAACTGCTGTATGCCTTTTAAGTTTGAAACTATGCCCATGTATCACCTAATCAAAAATAAATAAAATAGTTTATAGGAAAAGGGAAATCTGTTTATCATTAAATCATCCTTAATAAAATAAAGACAGATTTCTAAAATATTACCTATAACTGCACAATTCCATTGTGATTTAACTTTAATTTTATTGTTAAACTGCCAAATGAAGATCTACTCAAATATAAAGAAATTCATATTTAATTTAATTTTCTAGAAATCTACAAAAAATAGGTGCAAACTACAGAGAAACTGGGCCAAGCTAATTAGGAGGAATTAATTGGGTAATTGTATTTCACCTACTTAAATTCCCTCATGACCTTTAATTAGAATTACTTTCCTCTTTACTTTCAGTCCCTAAACTATTGTGTCGTATTGACAGTGCTGTGTAATAAAGTTCTGAATCCCACATTACTGGCTTTGTTTCAGTAAAGTTTCCATAAACCTTGTATGAGCTAATACTAATGGGAATAACCTTGAGATTGTAGGAAATGTGATAAAACTTGGTTAACTTAAAAAAAAAAAAAAAACACGAGGCTAGGAATGTAGCTCAGTTGGTAGAGTGCTTGCCTTGAATGCACTGGGTTTAATCCCCAGCACCACACACATACACACAAAAAAAATCACGTTACCCAAAACACTGATAAAGTAAGATTTGGGGAAGCCTTGAAGAGAGGGTCAAGAGGGAGGTAAAAAAATGCACTTGGAAAGTTTCTGCACAGCCTGGCAAGCAGTTTTCTTTAGGCTGTCAGATATGCATGTATTTGGTCATTTCTTATCCTCACACCCACTTCTTTTTTTTTTTTTTTTAAGAGAGAGATGAGAGAGAGAGAGAATTTTAATACTTATTTTTTTTAGTTTTCGGCGGACACAACATCTTTCTTTCTATGTGGTGCTGAGGACGGAACCCAAGCCGCACGCATGCCAGGCAAGCGCGCTACCGCTTGAGCCACATCCCCAGCCCATAAATTTTGAAAATTGATCCAAAAGGCACTGAATGACTCTTGAATTTCTTAGAAAAATGATTCTTGAGAAAATGAATCTGGAAGAGAGATGTTTTTCCCACATAATGGTCAATGTAAAGGGTGAACACTACATTTCCTAATTCTAGTATTAACACAAAAATAGAATTGTATCTTGCTTTTGCTCCTACTGCTTTTGTAAGGGGCATCATGAACATGAAATAGAGAAACCTTTATGTGAGGGATGGGAAATCTACTTAACATGTAATTGTTCTAGATATATAACCAAAGAAGATGTTGCTATAGCCTCGATGGACAAGATGAAGAATGATGGGGGCCATGTCCGTCTGATCACAAAGAAGTCTGGGCCGTGCATCTATTCCACAAAGTAAGTACATAAGTACTAAGAATAGTACCTTAAATTTATACATTAATTTTTGTAATAATACCCCACCTTTGTGTGGTCACTTTAGAGGTTACAAAGAGCTTTCACATTTTAGTAGCTCTTTAGTCCTTCTAAAAACACTATGAAGCAATGAATTCATTATCTTAGGATTAGAGACAAGGAAGAACTCTGACACCAATTGGCCTAAGTAGCCTGTCTCAGACCTGGATGGAAGATGCCAGGAGACATGAGGTCAAAACTGGGTTCTACCCCTCAATCTTGATGTCTTTCAACCTTAAAAAGCTTAGCTTTTTAACCTTCCAATGACCAACATGCAAAATAAGCAAAGCAATTATTGTTACTTCACAGTGTAGGACTCTGCAACACAATCAAGTACTGTGCCTTTCCTTTGTTTCTAATAAATTGAGATATGTCCCATCATGTTTCATTTCTAATTTTAATTTGATCTACTCTAAGCTTTCCCATAGGAGACATGATATTTAGCAAGCCTTTTGTTCTAATTCCTATCAGCACTATCAGCTACATCACTCCATCATTTTATGGTTATAAAAATTCACTACATCTTGTAAGCCAGCAGATACTAGACAAGTGTTAGTATGACCTCTTTGGCCTAATGAGGTATGTGACCCAACATAGTTAGATAGCAGGGTAGCCACTGAACTTTAGTTGGTGTTTCTCATTAGCCTGTTCTTTCTCAGCCTAAAGAAGCATTTCTTAACTTCTTATTTTCCATCTTCTCCAGATGTTTCAAAGTCCATTTGTTTAACATAGAAGCATCTAATTCTCAAGAGAGGCAGCATATATCAAATCAATTTTTGTAATACACCACTCTTCTTTGCTTGGCATGTCATATAGAGAGCTGACTACAGCTATTTCATCTCCACACTAAATCACAAAATGTGTGGACCCTGTATTACTACTTATCAATGTAAAAACTAAAAGCCTTTATTTGAAGCAATAACTTTGGTATATACATTTGTTGGTTACCTATTCAATGTTTTGTCCAATTATAGAAACCTTCTTGAAGATGGATCCTGTGTCCCACTTCCAAATCCCTCCACAGCACCAGCTGATCTCAGTATAGCCAAAGGCTATTTGCAAGCTGTGGATAATGAAGGAAATCCTCTTTGCCTTCACTGTCAGCATCCCACTTTCCAAACTAAGCAAGAGTGTAAAGCAAATGCTTGGGATTCACGGTTTTGCTCTCTGAAATGTCAGGAAGAATTTTGGATTCGATCTGATAACAGTTATATACGAGCCAAAGTATTTGAAATTGAACATGGTGTGTGTCAGCTATGTAATGTGAATGCACAAGAACTCTTTTTATGTCTGAGAGATGCACCTTTAAGCCACAGGAAGAATCTTCTGGATGCCACCTGGACCTCAAAGCTCTCATTGGAACAGGTAAATTGTAATCAAGTAACAGAAAGTATCTTTGTACTGAGTGATGACTATTGACTCGTTAACTTTATTTTTTTTTTAACTTTTTAACATGGGCATTTTCAAGTATATATTCAAAAGTAAAAAGAATAATGAACTTATGTTCCCATCATTTAGCTTTAATGGTTTTATCCATATTTGCCATTTCTTTCTTGCCTTACTACTACTACTTTTTTTTTTCTGAAATATTCTAAGGCAAATTCCAGATAACAGTTTGTTATTTTCATTGTGTATCTCACAGGTACCGACCTTCCTCTTTCCTTTTCTCCCTTTCTTCCTTTCTCTTCTTTCCCCCTTTCTCTTTTTTCCTTCCCCTCTCTTTTTCTCTCTCCCTCCCACTCTTCTTTTTTTAATACAATCCCAACACCTGACACAATTACAATTCCTTAACTATAGAAAGTTTATGTTTGGTTTCCTAGATCGCCTAAGAAATGTCTTTCTATAGTTGCTTTATTCACATTAGGATCAAAATGTGGCCCATCTATTGTTTTCGTTGTTGTTGTTGTTATGTCTTTTATGCTCCATTTAATCTATGAGAGCATCCCATCCTTTTTCTTATATTGAAGAAACTTGATCATTTGCTGAGCATGGTGACACATGCCTATAATCCCAGTGACCCAAGAGAATAAGGCAGGAGGATTGCCACAATCAAAGCCAGCCTCAGCAATTTAGCAAGGCCCTGTCTCAAAATGAAAAATAAAAAGATCCTGGAATATAACTCAGTGGTAGAGCACCCCTGGATTCAACCCCAGTATTGCAACACAAAAACAAAAAAGAAACTGGATCATTTGCCTGTAAGATTTCCTACATTCTGGATTTGTCTCCCTCTGTTCTCATGGAGGTGTTTCATATGCTCTTATATCCCCCCAATTTTCTGAATGTTGTTTATAAAATCTAGAGACTTGATTAGATTCTAATTCAGTTACTTTTGGGAAAAGATCTTAACAGGTGATTCATTGCATCCAGAGGCACCTAAGGTCTAGGAGTTCCACATTTTCATAATGTTAATATTGAATGACAAGAGGCAAGTGGATAACACAAAATGACAATGAGGAGGCCATATTATATATGCATTTACATATGTAACATACATTTATGTATATTCATTCCATTGTGAAATGTACTTTTAAGCCAGGCGCAATGGCACACACCTGTAATCCCAGCTACTCAAAAGACTGAGACACAAGTATTGCAACTTTGAGGCCAGCCTCAGCAACAGCAAGGCCATCAGCCACTAAGTGAAAGCCTGTCTCAAAATGTCTCAAAATAAAAAGGGCTGGGAATGTGGTTCATTTGTAAAGTGTCCCTGGGTTAAATCCCTAGTACCAAAGAAATAAAGTATTTTTGATAAAGCAGTTTATGACAAAATATTGTTTGTAGCACACTATCATCAATATTCATTTTGATTTTCAAAACTCAGTTTGATTTCTGATCTTGTTGCTTGACAATTCTAAATTTCAGACTAAAGTAAAATGTGTAATTTTGTAGTGTGCTTAATTTAAAAGGAATACTCCTGAGTCACTATTTGCCTACTAAAGTATTGGATGAATTCCTGACAGCTAGACAAATTATTTATTTTATTTACCTAATATTACCAAATTATAATAGAACTAATAATCATTTCTATAAAGATAAATTAGTGTCTTTGAGAGCTAGAGAAATACACTATTTCTCTAATGACATCTAGAGTTCTTGAAAGATCCTTTGGTCTAACCAATGAGGGACATATTGTACCCATTCCAGGGATATCAGCCAGCCTCTACTTACTGTCCACGGTGTCAATGTAAAGCTTCCAGAAGATATCCAGTGAAATCACTAAGGCCATTTGAAAGCAACTGTCTAGAAAGGCAGAACTAATATGGTAGACATCTTAACAAAAATGCTGTAAAGATGAGGAGCATAGGTGCTCAGATTGGGGAAGACCAGTTAGAAAGGGAGTGATTTTTTTCAAAAGATGAATTTTGGATATTGAAGAGTAACGCCAAGTGATTTGCCAGTTGCTAGGAAAAAATTAAGAGGCCCCTTTTGAATTTTCAAGTCTGTCAGAGTAAAAGCTACTCAGAAAGAATTGGTTACAAAAGGCAAAACCAAAGGAGATTTTTTTTTTTTCCCAAAGAATATGACATTTGCTTCATGTACAAGACTGCCACTTGTGGTTGCTTCTAAGAATACCAGTGAAAACAAAAATCATTATGTATCTTCTAACATAAGTTGGGAAGTTCTGTACAGAAGAGAAAGTAAAGCAAGGAAAACAAAGGTCATCTGGACAAAGTTTACTGTTCCAAATGCTGCCTCTTGGGGCTCCTCACAGGTCAGCATTATCGATCAGGTCATTGTGCCTTTGGAGGATCTGACTTGCTTTCTTCAGAGTGCTTTAGAAATAATCTTGTGTTCCCATCACCAGCAGTCATGAAGTTAATTATACTATCTTCCTTGTCCAAGACCAAGAAAATTAAAACAATTGTCATACTTGTCATGGTGATGTTTAAAAACTGCACTGCCATAGAGTAAGTTGGTTTTACTAACTCAAGTACAATGTTAAACACATCCCATTTTTTAATGTAGGTCATCACTGGTTAAATATTAAGTGTTCATATATGGACTGGCCTACACAGTGACTGTTTTAAGGGGACATCTTTGTTTATTTCAAATATGCAAGTTTAGAGGTTCTAAAAATTTAATTCAGTCCATGGAAGTTTTCTGGTGAATAACATAAAAGTAAGGGTGAAAGCTATTAATATGAAACTGCCATTGATATAGTAACTAATGCATTTAGGTGAACTATTAAAGATTATTTGAGTCAGTAATATTAAGGAGTTTTTAATTTCCAGTCTCTTCTCACTTTTGGTGTAGTGAATATATAAACTAAAAGGTACAGAAAAGACAAATCTGTCAGGAGTCTTGGTATTTTATACTTGCTTATAAGTTTCCAAAATGGATTAGATAAGAGGAAAAAACTTTTTTCAGAAACACATTTTATTGCTTTCAAATTGTTAACCAAGAGGGTTTTTGTCAACTCACAATAAAAGCTATAAAAAACTACGCTAATGTATTTTCCCCATGATTCCGCTATATAAACATGATTACACAATGCAAAAACCAACAGTTCCTACAGTGTATGTTCAAAATTGCTGATCTTGTGTTTTATTGCAGCTAAATGAAATAATAAGAAACCCGAAGGAAGGACATTTCTGGCAGGTGGATCACATCAAGCCAGTGTACAAGGGAGGGGGACAGTGCACCCTAAATAACCTGCAGACTCTCTGCACCGTCTGTCACAAAGAGGTCAGTGGAGCTCACAAGCAGCTTTGACTCCATCCTAGGAAATCCAAAAGAAAATATGCAAACAGGTGTAGGTGATTATGTGGATAAGTCTATACCCCTGCTCTAGGGTCCAAGATGCATTTTTTTCCTTTTATCACTGGACACTTGCCCTTCTTCTTGAGGCCTATATAAGTTTTCAGTCACAGATGCAACAGAAGCAGCTTCCCTCTTAATTCATTTTAGGACCAAGACATGTCACCACTATCTAGAAAAACATGAATACAACTTATTTATTTACAGTCTTGAAGAGAACCAGACCCCAAAACTGAAAGTTTTGTGAATTAGGGCAGTGAAACATATTTGCATATGACTTAAGAATGTCCTAAAATATTGAAGAAAATTCATAAATTGTCTCTAGGACTAACTCAGCTCAACATGAAAGATATTATACCGCTAGTTTAAGTATGAAACCCATTATACTAGGTACATCTTTGTACAACCTGTTACTTAAAATGGCGGTGTAGGGGATGGTATAGTATTGTTATCTACCAGGATGAATTCTTAACACACAGTCCCACAAAATAACCAATTATATTTATGGTTTTTAGAACCATTTGGATCTTTTGCCAGTGTTCATAAATGAACTCTTTTCATCCTTTTTTTAATATTTTAGATTCCACAATTTCTTCATAATTTTTATATAAATGGGATCATATCACACAGGCAGGTTTTGTTTTTGTTTTTATTTTTAACCTTCTTTTCTTTCATCCTTTCTATCTGGGTACATGAACTTCAATTGGGAAAAATGTCATCTGATTTCTCAGCTGTACAAATTAATAGCAAATTCAAAACCTGTAAGAGAATCAAGAAATAGCCAAAGAAAATGTAACCTGTTCTGTAATTATTTTTTCAGAGTCTCATAAATATTTTATTTGTGAGATTAGCAGAAGAATCGAGTTGTGGTCTGGCTTATTTTATTTTCTACATTGGGTTATCTGTTGAGTTGGGAATGGCTTCTGGGACCTGAGAATAGGAAGTGGGAAGGCCCACTCCTTATCAGATCCTGGTAAAGCTAAGACTCAGAGCGCTAGTCAGAGCTGCTGAGGTACTCTGCTTTGTGGTTTGGAACAATCCCTAATGGCTAAGCACTGGGTATAGGGGCAATGTAGATTTCATCTAGACTAAAAATACAGTTTTTGAGCTTCTGTAGCCAATGCTTTTTTGCTAATATGTGCACTTACATTTGTTTCCTTTTAGAAAACTGCTAAACAAGCCAAGGAAAGAAGCCAGATGAGAAGACAATCTCTAGCATCAAAACATGGATCAGATATAACACGATTTTTGGTAAAGAAGTAAAGTAGAAAAAATACATGAATGGATGACAAATTGTCTACATGTGGAAGAATTTTTTTTTTAATATTTACTTTTTAGTTCTTTTAGGTGGACGCAATTATCTTTATTTTTATGTGGTGCTGAGGATCAAACCCAGTGCCTCATGCATGCCAGGCGAGCATGCTACCACCTGAGTCACATCCCCAACTCCACATGTGGAAGAATTTGATTTAAAAAAATTTATGTCTGTCTGATATTTTCAGAGTGAAAATTTTAGAACATAAATCAAGAATTTAAATTCTGGTTTTGTGCTAAAATACTTTTAGTGTTAAATACTTTGTGAAAGTACTTAACCAGAAACTTAAATATAATGCTAAATATTTCCATGGTATTATATGACTTTATTTCTCAATTATGTTTCACCAAGATTTTGCTAGCTTTTGTTTCTCCTGCAATATGCCTTAATCACTGTATTTAACATAGATAAGTGTTTAAAAAGTATACTTTTAATTACCTGAAAAATGCTCTTCTTGACTACTGTTGGTTCTGAACCATAAATAGGTGTAAATGGAATACTGCAAAACAATAAAAGACAATTTCAGAGGTAAACCATCATAATTTAGGAATTCTGAGCCAAGCATGACCAATCTACTTAGTATGCAAAAGAGACTTATTCATTAAATGCCTCCAAAATAGGGCTAAGGAATATATTTTGGCTTTACCATTTTTGCTTTATCTCTCAGACAGTCATCTTTATTAAAAAGATAACTTTTAAAAATAAGCTAATCGTGTTTAACAATGTTTGTGGATTATTTGGGTATTCTGGGTAACTGTTAAAACTAATAAACAACTGAAAACATAAATGCCCCTTAAGCCTAATTTTTTAAGGTTTTTTGTTGTTGTTGCTTTTATTTTTAGCATGTACAACTAAATTATTGTCAAATACCCTTTGATTCTTGATTCTCATTTTTGGTTTTTTAAATCTGTATTATTAAAAGTATGTTTCTGGTATATCTTTTAAAAAGAATAATTATAAAACACTTTATATTAAAGCATAATTGGATGGTTATATGTATTTAAAAATATAATGATAATATTAAAATGTAATTGACGTTAGAAACAGTGATAATGAAACAAACCCAGGGCCTTTAATCCCACTATATATCATAATTGTAAGAGGAACAAGTTAGAACTACACAAACTACAGGTTCAAGGAAGCATTACATTCCCAAAAAGCACCTGTTTGTAAATAACCACTTGGATATAAACATCATTATTTTAGCATTTACCAATTTTAATTAGTAGATGTCCTTTTAAAACTTGTTTTTAGAAAAATTATACAATCATG
Source organism: Callospermophilus lateralis (assembly GCF_048772815.1). Lineage (NCBI taxonomy): Eukaryota > Metazoa > Chordata > Mammalia > Rodentia > Sciuridae > Callospermophilus > Callospermophilus lateralis. Next base: position 91,484,648 of record NC_135313.1, read on the forward strand.
AATTTACCTTTCTGAATTGTCATTTAAGTTTATGGCTGTTTCATTGCATGAGATCAAATAGTATTGTTCCTTTTATAAATTAGGTTGGGCTTTCTTTGGTCTCTTTTCTGCTTTGCTGGTCAGGCTCTTTACAGTTTTCTGCCTCATTTCCAGGTAACCTAGGATTCAGTTGACAGCCTAGCACAGCAGGCTGCCTTTTCTCCAGCATGGGGTGTTTGCAAGTGCAAGTTTGGTCTAAGTAGGTCAGATTTGCGTGGTGCATGCTCTTTATATCAAACCAAGGTGGTGATTCTAAGGAGAAAGTTCTCAGATGTAAGATCTGTATGATGGTTTGAGGTGAAATGATCCATGAAGATGGTTTCTGTGCCACATTTCAAAATTCAGATCAATTAAAAACACTGTAAGGAACAATGAGCATTTGCTACACAGCACATTGACTGGCTCACCCCATCTCTTCCTGACACATCTCAGAGCTGCCCTGCCTTCCTGATTTTATCTGCTTCACTCGTGGGGCACATTGAGATGAAGACTTTGGGACTGAAAATAAAGGCAGAAATTTATCTAATAGCCAAAACCTAAGGCACATCTTAGGGAGGCTGTTCTTTCATCCTCACAGTCTGAAAGAGAAGCTGCCCTCTATGGATTCCAAATAGGAGGTTCTGACAATAGATGCAGAAAGTGTCAGGGCTAGCAGCAGATCTTGCTTGCAGAAAGAAATACAAGGGCCCCCTGGGGAAGAAGACAACTGTGACCACACATGAGAGGGAAATGAAATGAAACTCTGAGGGGGGGTTATGGGAGTATAAAGAAGGATGGACCCAGCTCTGAAAGCACTCAGAAAAGAAAGCAAAGGCTCTGAACCCTGGGAATAGAACCGGGACATCATAGCTGAGAAATGAACCAGTTTACAAAATGGAACCATGTGATACTATGCTTAGGCTGCACCTTTGCTTGGCTCAGGAGCACAGCCAATGTGGGGATGCTGTGGGCTTTAGGGGGGCTTCTTGAGCAAGGTGAGCACATTCACCCTAATCATGCACCCCAGTATCATCTGCCTTCATGTTCCTGTCACAGAGGCACATAAATTCCAGATACTCTCTGATGACTAATAAAGTTGCTTTGAATAGCCCCCCAGAGCCCAGAAGGAATTCATAAGAAATTTTCAAAGAAGCCCACTTTCAGAGTTAATCACAGCCTTACATACATTTCTTGTGGAGATCTTCCTGTAACAAATGAATGTCCTTCTGCATTTTCTTACCTATGTATGTGAAAAGAATTTTCTGCACACCTATATTGCTAATAAATTGAATCTCTTCTTCAGATCCTTAAATGAAACTTTTAAAATATAATTTATTTAGAAATAAAAGTATGATGCAAGTCAACACTCTTACAGGGTTCAGAATCATGGAAATCAAACATCCAATATAGATTGTATGAATAATATCTCATTTTCTATTGCATATTATTCACTTGTCTCTCGTTCCCCATTTATTCTTTTGAACTGGAAAATTACAAGCTCTTTGTCCATCCACCAATCTGAATTTCCACACCAGAAAAACATTCCATCTCACCCCAAGGTTGTTGTTAGTTGTTTTCAATAGTTAAGGGTATTTTGCCACTGCAGCTGTGTTTTTGCTTACCATCAAGAAATATCACTGTTGCTAAAATATTCTAGGTTCCAACCACCTGCCTTACCTCAACAGTTTCTCTCCTAGCTTTATCAAGTCATGGAACAGAATTTTTTATATAGTAGATAATACTATTTTCTGGAAACTGGCCTTTGAAACACCTTAAAATCTTATTACTTATTCTGCATTTGTTAAAATGTTCATATTTCACAGTCTCTCTGTTTTAGACATCTATCTTCCCTACTACCAAGTTTCTTCATTAGACTGCAGAATCTCTAAATATCTATAGATGCATGATAGCTATATTAGTCAGCTTCCTGACACTATAGGAAAATGCATGAAATAATCGGTTTATAAGTAGAAAATGTTTATTGTGGTACAAGCTTTTGGAGGCTCCAGTTCATGATTGGTTAGCTCCATTGCTTTTGGGCCTGTGTCAAGGCAGCATATAATGGCAGAAGCATATAACTGAGCAAAAGCACTCACCTCATCGACCAAAAAGCAAAGAGGAAAGGACTGGGGTCCCACAGTCCCCTTTGAGGACATCCTTCCAGTTGCCTAAGACATTCTACAGACCCCACCTATCAAAAGTTCCACAGCCTCCCAATAGCACCACCCTGGAGACTAAGCCTATAGAACACAGACATTTGGGAGATATTCATTACCCAATAGCTAAAGTCTGTATAAGAATGATCCCAACATAGTTTTGACTTTACCAACAAAATGAACTCAAGAAAGCTCCAGTGTGGTACCTGAACCTAGCAAGTTTACACATGAATGTGACACTCTTAGTTCAGTCTTCTTGGTTGTAACTCCATATTGCTACACTTCAGTTCTAGAGCCACTTCTGCACTCTATAAAATGTCTTCTGCTTTCTCTATAATATTCCTTTTCAGAACTGTGCTTAATGCCTTAGTATTCATCAATTGGATGTTCTTTAAAAGTACACATGAAACACTGCTGTGCTGCTGTTTTGGAAACTGCCATTAGGATTTTTAAATAAGATAATTGCAAATGTCAAACTGGAAAGTAGTTGAGAAATGAAACACAGGAGTCATCTGAAATTTAAAATATCATTTTTTTGAGGCTAATAAAGTAGAATTAGAGATCATGTCATGGTTCAGCAGCCACAGTCAAGCTTTCTAATATTTGGGATGTCCTATATTTAGCTGGGGCAACCCCCCACTGCAGAAGAACAGTGGTACTTTATTGTGGAGTAAGTACCCTACCCCAAAACCCAGACCCACAGCTACTTGTCTTTTTAGGGACAATGAGAGAAAGATTCCCCAGGCCTAACTTTAGGGCCTGCATCCTTAGCACATAAAGGTGGTCTGTCCTGTAGACAAGACAGGCTGATGAGAGAGAAATGGCAAGTGTTTCATTCTTCATGCCTTTTCCTAAATGTACCAATGGCATGAGTCACTCAGCCTTCTCTGTGGACAAGGGAGTCAGGGAACAGAGAGAGTCCAAAAGTTTCCCCTTGAGATATGAGGAAAAGGTAGTTCATATTTCATCACTATATGCCTCTTTCCTATGTAGCACAATGACAAAACTAGTTCCTAATTAAATAGCATAGCTCAAATGTTACTCTGTCCCCAGCACTTGGAAGTATTCAGTAGTTTCTTAAATTCCCCATGGACGTTAGAAGCCATCTTTTACCCTGACAATTGTGTACCCTAATGTGCATGCCTGTCCTTCATCTAGCCTAATGTACATCTCTGAGACCACTTGGTTCCCCATGCCTGGACCAGCTTGTAAGAATGATTTTCTGACTTGGTGTGCTATATTATAGTGTGGTTTCAAATCAATAGGTTAATAGAGGTCAAGCACCTGAATTTGTTAAAATAAATCCCACTGAAGTTTTGTTTTTAAAGATGATTTGTGAATTATGACCACTAATTATCTACAAAACATCTTGAGCTTCTAGACCAGTGCCATCCAACAGAAACATAAGCTAAGAGTACTGTTCAGTGTCATGAAGTATATTTACACTGTTGTGTAACTACTACCACTATCCAGCTCCAGAAATTTTTGATCATCCTATATTGAAATGGTGTACCCATTAACTAGTAACCTCTCATTACCCCCATCTTTCAGTCCTTGGTGACTACCATTCTACTTTCTGTCTTTATATATTTGACTACTCCATGGACCTCCTGTAAGTGGAACCATGAAATGTTTAAATATTTGTCCTTTTGCATCTGGCTAATTTCACTTTAGCATCATGTCCTCACTGTTCATCCAAGTTATAACATGCATAGGAATTTCCTTCCTTCCTTTTCTTAAACTGACTAATATTTTATTGTATTTTTTTGTATCACATTTTGTTTTTCCATTTATCTCTCCTTAACTTGAATTGTTTCCTACCTTTTAACTATTGTGATTAACGTCTAATGTGAACATGAGTGTACAAGTATTCTTTAGGATATATGAACAGCAGTGGAATTGCTGGAACAAATGATAATTCTATATTTAATAATTTGAGAAAATATCATAGTGTTTTCCATAGTGGCTGCAGCATTTTACATTTCCACCAAAAATGCCTAAGAGTTCTCATTTTTCCACATCCTTACCAATACTTTTTGTTTTATGGTGGTTTTGTTTGTGTTTTTGTTTGTTTCTGAGACAAGATTCTTAGTATTTGAAGTAGTATCTCATGGTGGTTTTAATTTCCATTTCTATAATGATTAGTGATGGTGAGCATCATTTCATTTGCTTCTTGGCTATTGAATACTGCCCTTGTCCAATTTTGAATTGGGTTATTTGCTATTGTTGTTTTAGGAGTTGTTTATGTATTTCTGGATGTCAATTCTTTATCAAATAGGTGATTTGCAAATCCCATTCTGTGGATTCTTTTTACTCTGTTAACAGCACATAAAAGTTTTCAGTCTTTTAGAAAAGTCTTATAGAAAAAGTCAAGGCAAACAGTAATCCAGAGAGTGGGGTGACTGTATTATTTTCAGACAAAACAGACTTTATATTAGACAAGGTTATAAGAGACAAGGACATTACATGTTAATAAAAGGTTCTACAGAGTAATAAAATATAACAATTATAAACATGTATGTATTTAATAGACATAAAAATGTGAAGCAAAAATTGTCAGAATTTAAGGAAGAAACAGTTTTAAAGTAATAGGTGGAGTTCTCTGAGCCTTAGTGCCATCTCTTAGAAACCTCTGTGTCACAAGAGTGAAGTGGAGGAAGAAGCAAACGTGTAGGCTGAAGTGCAAAAGAAGAAAGATGAGGCAGAGGTCCAGGTAAACTAGCAAGTACACTGATAGAGTTTGATTTTTCTGTTTTTTTCTTTTTTCACTTTTTAAAAAATCCATTCTTTCTAGATGTGACAGTACTGTCATATGATAGTAAAGTGGTTTTTCACATACATACATGGAGTATAACTTATTCTAATTAGGATTCCATTCTTGTGATTGTATGTGAGGTGGAGTTTCACTGGTTCTGTATTCATATATGAACATAGGAAACTTATGTCCAATTCATTCTGCTGTCTTTCCTATTTTCATCCCCTTTCCCTTCCCTTCATTCTGTTTTTTTCTTTTGTTGCATATGCCTTTGGTGTCAGACCTATGAAATCACTGCTAAGTCCAATGTCATGAAGCTATCTGTGTTTTCTTATAAGAGTTTTATAGTTTTAATTTTTATGTTTCAACCTTTGATCCATTTCATGTTAATTTATGTATATGGTATTAGCTAAGGGTCTTATTCCATGTTTTTACATGTGCCAGCACCATTTGTTGGCAAAACGGTCCTTACCTCCACTGAATGATCTTGTCACCATTTTTGAAAGTTGCTTCAACATATTAACAAAAATATATTTCTAGGCTCTCTGTTTTATTATTATGAACTGTCTTTATAGTCAGTACTATGTTGTTTTTGTTGCTGTCACTTTGTAATAAATTTAAAATCAGGAAATAATGAGAGTCCCAACTTCTTTTCATGACTGTTTTGGCTATTCAGGGTCCCTTGAGATTCCATATGAATTTTAGGATGGATTTTTCTATTTCTTCAAAAAACATTTTTTGGAATTTCAGTGGTATTGCATTGAACCTGTATATTATTTTTTGTAATATTGACATATTTACAGTATTAAGTCTTCTAATCCATGAACATGGGATGTGTTTCCATTTATTTATGTCTTTAATTTTTTAAGCAGTGTTTGTAATTTTTAGCTTTTATTTCATTTTTCTTGCCTAATTGCTATGGCTAGAACTTCTAATACAGTGCTGAATACAAGTCTTGAAAGTAGGTGTGCTTTTTCTTTCTTTCTTTCTTTTTCTTTTTATTTATTTATTTATTTTCTGATCCAAAAGGAAAAGCTTTCAGTGTTTCATTTTTAAGTATAATATTAGCTGTGGGCTTTTCATATATGGCCTTTTTTATGTTGAGGTTCTTTCTATTCATTCCCAGTTTGTTGAATGTTGTTAATCTTAAAAAGGTATTGAATTTGGTCAGATGCTTTTCTGCATCAAATGATATGATCATGTAATTCTTGTTCTTCATTTGGTCAATTTTTACTTATTGAACTATCATTACATATTGGTTTTATTCCAAGAATAAACTAATCTTTTTAATATGCTGCTAAACTCAGCTTACTAGTATTTTCTTGTGCATTTTTACATCAGTGTTCATAAGGGATATTAGTATTTTCTTTTTCTAGCTTTGATATTAGGACAACATAGGCATCATAAAATGAGTTAGAAATTATTCTTTCTCTTTTGATTTTTCAAGAGAGTTTGGGAAGGGTTGGTACTAGTTTTTCTTTAAATATTTGGGAGGATTCACCAGTAAAACCATCAGATCCAGGTTTTTCTTTGTTGGGAGGTTTTTATTACTGATTTAATCTCTTTCCTAGTTATAGCTCAAGTGAGGTTTTCTATTTTTCTTGATCTGGTCTTGTAAATTTTGTGTCTCTTTGAATTTATTCATTTTATCTATTTAGCATATCAAGACCTTTTTTAAGATAACACTCAACAAAACTGGGAATGAATAGAAAGAACCTCAACATAATGAAGGCCATATATGAAAAGCCCACAGCTAATATTATACTTAATAATGAAAGACTGAAAGCCTTTCCTTTTGGATCTGGGGGGAAAAAAAAGAAAGAAAGAAAAAGCACACCTACTTTCAAGACTTCTCTTCAACACTACATCTAGCCACAGCAATTAGGCCATAAAAATGAAATGAAAGACAGGAATTTAAAGTTAAGCCTCTAAAGACCTTTTTCAAGTCATTGGTATGCCAAGTTCTAAAACCTGAAGGATATCAGTTCCTTGCTGTCTCCAAACTCTCCTAGTCAGTTGTTGGAAGCAGCTGGCAAAAACTGATCATAGAATCACCTTTTTCAAATTCCCACCTCCAAGCTCTTACACAACCCATAACTTGGGCTCCTTTCCCCAACAGCCTTTTCTTCAGGCCCTACCAGTTCTTCCTAACATTCCTGATCCTGCTGGGAAGTCACACCAGTTACTAATTGGTGTTAATTCTGGGTGATGGCTAGCATAAAATGCTCCCGGTTATCATTTCATAGAACCATACTTTGAGAAAAGTTGTCAAGGATCATCTAGTCCAATCCCCATTAAGTAAAGGAGAAATCTAGTCCAAGGAGGGAAGGTGAGTCCCTGAAGACAAGGGCTGGTGTTTTCTTCAGCCCCTGCAGGTCATGCCTGGCACAAAGAGGGAATAATTCCATTACTTTGTCATCTAAAGAGCACCTTCACATAGTCTTTCCATGTCGAAGATACAGCACAACCTTGTTGAGGTGAGCAGGATAGGTAGCCTTCATTTTGGAGGCACACTATCTGAAGGTCAGCCATACTAAGGCCTAACAAGAGCCAGGATCAAAATACAAATAACCAGATATGGCCCTCATCTCTCACGTATATAGTAAATAAGGGACAATTTGATCAACTCATGCAACTGCCCAGAGCTGCGTACATTTGGCACTATTTGGCAAAAGATCAAATACCCTTGAACCTGTCCAGAAAGTAAGTGCCAAGCCTAGAGGCTGTGGACTGATTATAGCCACCGAGTCTGTCATGTCCAGCATTACTAGTGCCTCAAAAAAGGCAAGCCATGGGCCCGCTGCTCAAGCTTAGTGGGGCAGAGGGCACAAACCCATGCTCCTTCAAATCTCATCAGCCTTGTGTAAGCACATGCTTCAGAGTGTGCGCGGGGAGGTGGTAACCCCTGCCTGCTTCTTTGGAGCTGAGTGCATCTACTATTCTCATTCCTCACTGGCCTGGGCTCTACAAAGGGGTCCAGTGGTGATCATAGCTCTCAGTGCTGCATGGTAACAGAGCTGAGTTCAAGGAGAAGTAAGGTTTTGAGAAAGAGCGAACTCTGGCAGAAATTCCCACGGGGGAGGCTGTGGGTGGGAGTGGGATTTTAGTAAGCATGGGATCAGGCAAGTAGAGGGCCAGGAGAAGCCTGTGGAAGGGTAGAGGAGCCAGTGTCTAATGTATAATTAACAGGTGGGAAACCAGTGTGAGGGGAAAGGGCAGTCCACTGAGAGCAGCACCTTTAGTTGAACTTGAGAATTACTGAGAGTAATGATAATACATAACATACATCAGGATCAAATGTGGCACAGCTATGCTAAGTGTTTTTCATAAATCGTTAAAACATTTTAGAAGCACAACAATAATATAGTACTTGGAACATACACAGTTGTCTCCCACTGCCATAAAATCCCATAGACAGTGTGGCTTAAACAATACGTTTATTTTCTCATAGCTCTGGAGCCTGGGATGTTCAAGGTCAGTGTGCCAGGTGGTTCCCAGTGAGGGTTCTTCCTGGCCTGCAGATGGTCACCTTCTTTCTGTGTCCTTGCATGGTGAAGAATGACCTTTTCCTTCCCTCTCTCATTAATCTTATTAGACCAGAATCCCACCCTATGACTTCATTTAACCTCAATTACCTCCTAAAAGTCTTATTTCTAAGTATGTTCACATTGGGGATTAGGAGACCTCAATACGTGAAATTGGAAGGGAGACACAATTCAGTCCATAGCAATAGTTTATACTCAACAAGAAAATAATGATTAGTAATTGAAGACTAAGAAAGCAAACACACATGTACCTGAGTTAATAGGTACCTGAAGATACTTTCACAGATCTTACCCACTTAGTGAGCGTAACGTTTGCTGTGCTGCAGTTGCCTTGGCACTGGTGAGGAATTCTAAGGAGAACTTGGTGGGGAGGTCATGATTGTACTTCACACAGCCCACCTGAAGAAGTCTAAAAAAGTGATACCAGATGTCCCAGTATTTCTGACATTCTCAGATTTACCTAAACCATCCTTTAACTGCTTGACCTGTGCTTCTTTTGGAATAATGAGATTCACAATTATCACCAGCAAAAAGGTGAAATAATAATATTTGTCTGTATTGTTTCTTATTGTCATTCTAAAGTTTGGTGACCCAGTCTTTCCTCTCTCTTTTTTTTTTTTAAGTTGTAAACGGACACAATACCTTTAATTAATCTATTTATTGAACTCTGTACCTCACACATGCTAGGCAAGCGCTCTACCACTGAGCCACAACCCCAGACCCAGTCTTTCTCTTTCACCCTATGTACTTTGGTAAGAGGAAGAGTCATGAAATATAAAGCACAAGGACTTGGAGTGTGGCAGAGAGTTCAAATCCTCTGTTCAGCCATCTACAAGTCACATCACTTCTCTGAGTCTCAGTTTCTTTGTCTATAAAATAGGACTGATAAAAATATTGCCCATGCAGGTTTATTGTGAGGTTATATGAAAATAATTTGAAACCATAGAGAACTGGCCCTTGATCTAGGTATTTCAAGTCATGGGACCTCTCTACCCATAGCTCTGAAGAACAGAAACCTCTACCTACAGTCCCCATATCTGGTTGGCCATTTATTCATTCCTCAGAATTTTATTGAAGTCTGTGAGGTGCTGAAGCCTCTAATTTTGAGTCCTGGGGATAAGGGAAAGCAAGACAAGGAAGATTCTTCCTTTATGTAATTTTATATATTCCAGTGGGAAAGAGCAGTAAATTAAATAAGTTCAGATAGTGCCAAAAGGTATGAAGAAATTAAATACAAGGTAATGTGATAAAAGAGTAACTTAAAACAAGGCAGTGTGTATGGGAGATGGGTGTTGACCATGATGATAGGGTGACTACATAGAGGGACAGGAAGTGATCTGAATCCTAAATATTTACTTGTCATTTCCCAGGCAAGAAAAGCAACAATTGCAAGGCTCAAGCTGATTAGGTCAGGCTGGGTGCCTGACCAAACAGGCTGTAGGCTGAGCAGTGATCTATTTTAAAACAAGAGGTGATCCTAATCAGATTTTTTTTCCTTTAAATTTAGAATTAAGAAACATGCAAAGGATTTTTCCTTGGTAGTGGAAGTTCATGTTAAGTGGTAGAGGGAGCTAGAAAAGCCATGTTCAGGCTAAAGTTTCAGGTAAGCAGAACAATGAGTAAGCCAAGGAAGGTCATCTGGCATGAGGACTGAGACTTCATCTGGCATCCCACTAAGCAGGGGAATAATAATCCATGGTGTTTACTTGTTGGTGAGTTTCCTGGAGCTGTCTTGAAGTCTGAGCTACCTTGCAGTTCTGCCTGCAACACATCCCATCCTCCCAATAGCCTGAGTCCCAGTTCTTTACAAAATTAATTAATTTATTTATTTATATGTAATGCTGAGGATTGAACCCCGTGCCTCACACATGTAGGCAAGCATTCTATCACTGAGCCACAACTGCAGGCCCAGTCATTCTCTTTCACCCTATGTACTGAGTTCTTGGCCTCTCAATGTGCATCATTTTCATAAATCTCCCTTTTGTTTATGCTTAGTTACCTCCCACAACCAGGTGAACTTGGCTAAAGCAGAGGCAAAGAGACTGGGTTTGAATTCCTGGTTTTTCTCTTGTTAGCTGTGACTTTAAACAATTATTTAATTTCTTATCTTCTTTTTTTTTCTAGTGTTAGAGATTGAAAATCGGGCCTTATGCATGCTAAGCAAGCACTTTACCACTGACCTACATCTGCCAGCAATAATTCAATTTCTGTAAGCATCAGTATCCAATAGCTGTACTTTATGGTGTTATACAGATTAAATAAGATAATTAAAGAGCCTGTCGAATATTTAACTCATGGCAGGTACTCAATATTTGTTAGGCTCCTTTTTTTTTTTTTCTTTCCTTTGTGTTTTTTCAATTATGTGCCTCACTCTCAGTATTGAATTTGTCCTGTTTTTTTTTCCTCTTCTCTTTCTTTCTTCCCTCCTCTTCTTCTTCCTCCTGTTCCTTCTCTTCTTCCTCTTCTTCTTTTTCTTCTTCTCCTCTCCCTCTCCCTCCTCATTTTTTTGCATCATCCTTCTTGTAGAAATCACTCCATCTGAGTAGTCATTTTAACTCCCCTCAAATGTAACTAGGTAAACATCCTGGAAACTGGCCTTTCCTTCATAAATGGATTGACACTGTCTAGTCTTATTGAGACCAATGTAGCAAAGATGGGTTCTAGATTTATTAATAATAATAAAATGGGTTTTAGACTTATTTTTATTTGGACTTATTTGGTAGAGATGGGCCTGCCAAATAACTTAAAGAAGTAATTTCCAAAAAGAGAGGTGTAGGAACAATGGTAGAAGAGTCAGCTCTCCAAATGGTGATAAAAGGAAGAACGGGTATGTAAAGACTATCTCAGTAAAAATTAGTTTCTGAATAGAAAAAAAGGTGAAATAAACATGGAGAACAATTCTTCTTAGACCTTGGCCTAAGAAGGAGAAATGCTGTGTTCTTAGTATTGGGAAGTTGCTACAGCCAGAGCTCAATGACTGTGAAGAGAGTTCTCCAGTCTGGAACCAAACAAAATGCTTCTTCCTTAGTTCCTTTTTCCTCCCTCCCTCCCTCCCTCACTTGTTTCCTTCTTCCCTCTCAGGGCCTCGTGCATGCTAAGCAAGAAAGCTCTCATTTCTTAACTTTAGACCAATATCCCTGAAAAACATAGATGCAAAAATCCTCAATAAAATTCTGGCAAATAACATACAAAAACATATTTAAAAGTGCATCATGGGGCTGGGATTGTAGCTCAGAGGGAGAGTGCTTGTCTCGCATGCATGAGGCACTGGGTTTGATCCTCAGCCCCACATAAAAAATAAAATAAAATAAAGATATTGTGTCCACCTATAATTAAAAGAGTAAATATTTTTTAAAAAAGGATAGTGCATCATGATCAAGGTGGGTTCATCCCAGGGATGCAAGGTTGGTCCAATATATCGAAATCAATAAACATAATTCATCACATCAATAGACTTAAAGACAAGAATCATATGATCATCTCAATAGATGCAGAAAAAAAAATTTGACAAAATACAGCACCCCTTCATGTTTAAAATTCGAGAAAAACTAGGGATAATAGGAACATACCTCAACATTGTAAAAGCTATATATGCTAAACCCAAGTCCAACATCATTCTAAATGGAGAAAAATTGAAAGCATTCCCTCTAAGAACCAGAACAAGACAAGGATGCCCTCTTTCACCACTTTTATTCAACACTGTCCTAGAAATTAGATGAGCAATTATACAGAAGAAAGAAATTAAAGTGATACAAACAGGAAAAGAAGAACTCAAACTATCAATATTTGCTGGTGACATGATTTTATATATAGACGATCCAAAAAAATTCTACCAGAAAACTTCTAGAACTAATAAATGAATTCATCAATGTAACAGGATAGAAAATTACCAACCATGAATCAAATGTGTTCCTATACATCATGATGAATCCACTGAAAGAGAAATTAGGAAAACTACTCCATTCACACTAGCTTCAAAAAAAAAAAAATGGGGAATCAACCTAACAAAAGAGGTGAAAGACCACTACAATGAAAACTACAGAACACAAAACAAAGAAATTGAAGACCTTAGAAGATGGAAAGCTCTCCCATGTTCTTGGATAGGCAGCATTAACATTGTCAAAAGGCCATACTAACAAAACTGTCATAGATTTAATGCAATTCCTATTAAAATCCCAATTACATTCTTCATAGAACTAGAAAAAGCAATCATAAGATTAATTTGGAAAAATAAGAGACCCAGAATAGCTAAAGCAATCCTTAGCAAGAAAAGTGAAGCAGGAGGCATCACAATACCAGATCATAAATTATACTACAGAGCAATAGTAACAAAACCAGCATAGTATTAGCACCAAAACAGATACCTAGACCAATGGTACAGAATAGAAGAGACAGAGGCAAACCCACATAAATACACTTATCTCATACTAGACAAAGACCAAAAACATACATAGAGAAAAGATAGCTTCTTTAACAAATGGTGCTGGGAAAACTGGAAATCCGTATGTAGCAAAATAAAGTTAAACCCCTATCTCTCTTCCTGCACAAAAATTAACTCAAAATACATGAAGGACTTAGGCACTAGAACAGAAACCCTGGGCCTAGTAGAAAAAAAAATAGGCCCAAATCTCCATTATGTTGGCTTAGGAACTCACTTTCTTAACAAGACTCCTAAAGTACAAGGAGTAAAATTAAGAATCAATAAATGGGATGGAATCAAACTAAAAAGGTTTTTATCAGCAAAGGAAACAATCAATAATGTGAAGAGAGAGTCTACAGAATGGGAAAAAATCTTTTCCACCTGCACCTCAGATATAGCATTAATCTCCAGGATATATAAAGAACTCAAAAAACTTAACACCACAAAAACAAATAACCCAATTAATAATGGGCTAAGGAACTGAACAGACACTTCATGGAAGAAGAAATACAACTGATCAACAAATATATAAAAACATGTTCAACATCTCTAGTAATTAGAGAAATGCAAATCAAAACTAAGATTTCATCTCACGCCAGTCAGAATGGCAGTTATAAAGAACACAAACAACAATAATCGTTGGTGAGGATGTGAGGGGAAAAGGCACACTCATACATTGCTGGTGGGACTGAAAATTGGTGCAACCACATTGAAATGCAATATGGAGATTCCTCAGAAAACTTGGAATGGAACCAACATTTAACCCAGTCATCCCACTCCTAGGTTTATACCTAAAGGACTTAAAATCAGCATACTACTGCCATGTATAAATAATTAGAAAAAATTTTAAAGGAAGTTCTTATTTCTTTTTCCCCCCACATTTTTTATTGATGCATTATAGTTATACATAATGGTGGGATTTGTTGTTACTTATTAGTCCATGCACACAATATAACAATATCCCTCCCTACAACTTTCTCCCCTCTCTCTCCACCTCCCATTCCCTGGTCCCTTTCCTCTATTCTACTGATCTCCCTTTGGAAAGGCCTCATTTCTTTTTTTTTAGTTATAGGTGAACACAATATCTCCATTTTATAGTGCTGAGGATCGAACCCAGTGCCTCATGCATACTAGGCGAACGCTCTACCTCTGAGCCACAACCCCATCCCCTGGAGAAGCCTTATTTCTTGAGGCCAGGAAAATTATTAGGGGGGCAGCTATGTACTGGAAATGGAGAGTAGGATGAAGTAAGAAGCACATGAAAACTATCTGTAAAATAGCGCTATGTATATTTACTGGTGCCTGTTTAACAAGCTGTGCTTCTAATTCTCTGCCCGTGTGCCATGGTTTTATAGGCCTTCATGACAGGAAGCAGTTTTGGCATCATGCAACTGCTGCATTGCAGAGACTTGAGGGAAAGAATGCTGCCAAAATGATCACAGGCAACAGCCTGAATCCCAGAGGTACCATCTTCAGGAGGAAAGCTCCCAGGCTTTCATATGGGCATTAGGAATATATTCAAGCAGCAGTGAAATACCAAGGGAGATTCAGTTTGGGAATTTCCTGGGTGTGTTCTGCTATTTCTGAGAAATGTCATTAGATACATTGCATGATTCTAGTGCAGCATCATGTGAATATACAAATGATAGACCATAGTCTCTGCTTACAAAAAAAAAAAAAGTATAACACAAGGAGAAATTCTGTGACAAGCAGATAAGCATGGAGATGGTTGTTAGGTTCCTCTGCAGATTCCAAGCCATTTCTTGGCTTATGAGAAAGCCACCATTCTTCTTCCTATTTTCTTCTCCTAGGACCATGGCTTATAAAGCCCAGGAAGTTTGTGGGATCTATTTCCCTTTTTACCTTATTACTTCCAAAAAGACTTCATAGTAAAGCCAAACCAGATGTGGAGGGCTGGCAAGATTGGAATATTTGAGAGTCCAGCTGGCATGGTAAATGTGACTAATGAGCCCTACTTGCTTTTGCTGCTTGCCTATGCAGATTTTCATGGTTCGAAGTTGAGCATGTCGTGCCTCAGTTTAACTTTCTAAGTAATAGTCACTTCCTCTATTAAATAATTAAACACAGATCCAGGGTCTGGGAGAAAAAAAAAACCTAAGGTAAAGGCAACCAAGAATTTAAATGGTTGTGGAAACCATTGCCGAACTTTCAGATAACATTGAAAATTTCCAGATTTCTCCAGGCACACAACTGCTTTGATGTTGAGGAACACGGAAATGACTTTGGCTTTTTCACAGATTAAACATATTTAGTCTCCAGGAACTAGGTTACCAAGTGCCAGAGGGATCCAATCAAGGGCTGCTAATGTTGAACATTACAGAGCTGCAGTGAGTGGTTCCCAGCTTCTCTCCTGCACTTTATGTGATACTTTTATATCTCATACTATGTGATAGTATAATATCTATTACAAAAAAAAAAAAAAAAAAAACATGAAGGTCCCCTAACTAGGCCCGCACCTCCTGGAAAATAAGGACCTGTGGTCCTCATTACTCTGTCCTTGTCATCTAGCAGAGCATGGCAAGGTTGGCCCCTAGGAGGCTTGCTTTTTCACTTTTTCTTTGTTTTTCCCAAATGAGGTCTCACTAAGTTGCCTAGGCTCTGGAACTCCTGAGATCTCTTGGGAGACTCAAGTGATCCTCCCACCTCAGTCTCCCAAGTAATATGGGTGGGTCCCACCACACCCGGGCTTAACATATGTGTGTTGAATTAATTAAAAGACAGTGATTTCATCCCTTTTATCTCACTTACTGAGGAAATGCATCTCCTTTACTTGAGATGACACACAGGTCTCCTGAGATAGGAGGATTGTCAACTCTATTTTGCCTTCAAACACAGTGAGTGGGAGGGAATAAGTGCTACCAATGAACAGAATGGATCACGACAATAGTGTGTGTGGTTTTTTGGGATAGTATTCTTTTGGTTTTGGCTTTTTTTCTTTTTTTTTTTTATGGGGATTGAACATAGGGATGCTTAACAACTGAGCTACATCCTCAGCCTGTTTATTAATTTTTAAAAAAATTTTGAGACAGGGTCTTGCTAAGTTGCTAAGGCTGGCCTTGAACCTGCTGGCCTTGTACGACTGTGCCCAGCTGGCATTCTTATTTTCCAATAAAACCCAGTGCCATGTGACTTCTTCCCCTACCAACCCACTGAAGTATTTTGGGGAGTGAGTAGTGTCTTTCTAATTAATAGATTTGGCTATTTCAGGTCCTTACTTGACCACTCATAATGTTTGATATTGTTGAACATATCCTCCTTTTTTGTTCATAGTAATTTTTTTAAAAATTTAAATCAAACAATAATTTATGTCATTAAAGAAGTCAGATTTATCAAACAATTCCTTGGGTAGGCACTTTCAGTTCATTGAATGGTTTGTTTTTCTATATATATTTTTTATTGGTGCACATTGAATGGTTTCTTAAGAAATAGACTTGCATAGCCTATGTCTAAGCTATGAGCTTTTGCTACCTTATCTTGATTTATGGTGTTTTGTTGCTGGTGCCTTCCTATTATGATAGGTAAGGCAACTCTCTTTTTTCCCTCCCTGGCCCCATCCTTCCAATATAGTTACAGGTTTATAGTCTTTGCTAAGTTAAGTAGTGTTTTAATCAGCTTTTCCTCTGCTGTGATTGAAAGACCCAACTAGAACAACTGTAGAAGAGGAAAAGTTTATTTATGTAGAGGAAAAACAATTGTAGAAGAGGCTCATGGTTTCAGAGGTCTTAGTCCATAGAAGGCAGGATTCATTCCTTGAGGTTTGATATGAGGCTATACATCATGGAAGAAGAGTATGGTGGAGGGAAGTGACTTCAGACCTGCTACCAGGAAGCAGAGGGACAGATTCCCTTCACCACTAGACAAAATATATATCCCAAAGTCACATCCCCAATGATCTACCTCTTCTAGAAACACCATACCCACCTTTAGTTACATACTCAGTTAATCCCTATCAGGGGATTAATTCACTGATTGGGTTAAGACTCTCATAACCCAATCATTTCTCCTCTAAACCTTGCATTGTCTCACACATGAGCTTTAGGGGGACACCTTGTATCTAAACCATAACAAGTAGTATGTTATAATGATGTTTTTTTTTCTGCAAACAATATATTTTGTTTTTCTAAAGTTAATAATTGCCTTTTAAAATTGTGTTTCATTTTTAATATGCTTATGCCAGTCCCTCCCACACCATTTAGTGTCTTCTCAGAAAATGACTCTTAGTCTGCTTAGGCTGCCATGACAAAATGCCATAGACCGGATGACTTAACAACAGAGATTTATTTTTTACAGTTCTGGAGTTTGGAAAGTCAAAGATCAAGGTTCTGGCAGGGTTTGGGTTCCAAGGAGGGCTATCTTTTTGACTTGTGGATGTTTGCTTTCTCCCTATGTCCTCATGGAGAGGTGAGAGAAGGAGATCTGTGGTGTCTCTTTCTTTTTACAAAGATGCCAGTTTTGTGGGGTCAGGGCACCACACCTATAACTTCATTTAAATTTAATCGCCCCCTGAACACTCAGACTGCAATACAGTCACATGAGGGGCTGGGTTTCAGATATGAATTTGGGGGAACATAGTTCAGGCACAGCAATCACAGCTCCAGTTTTACCCTGGAGACCTCCTTCTAGAGGCTTCTGTCCTTTCCTCTAATCTGAGTTAGTAGCTCCCGAGATCCACTTCACAGCTTTTCTGGGAAAATCCTAGATTTCCCATCCTCTTTTAAAAAAATCAACTCTGAGTATAATTGACATACAATAAGATGTAACACTTTTCTGGGGTGTGGCACTGGTACTGGTATTAACCTCAGCACTCTACCACTGAACTACACCCCAACCCCAAAAATGCTTGTAATATACCACTTTTAAGTCCACAGGTTCTGTGAGTTTTGACAGATGTAAACATTCATACAGCCATTACCACAATCAAGATGCAACACATTTCCATAACTGCCATCCCCACAAGTTTCTTTGCTGTTGGTCCTTGCTGCTCCTCCACTCCAAACACCTAGCACATACTGCACCCTCCCTCCAGCCCCCGAGAGTTATTAATCCACTTTCTGTCTCTATAGATTAGTTTTCTTTCTAGAATTTCATAAAAAAGGAATCATACAGTATATATTCTTTTGTGTGTACTTGTATGAGTACCCTTTTGCTCAGCCAGCATGATATTTTGGGAATTCATCCATGTTGTTACATATGCTTTTCTTATTATTTATTTGTGTGTGTGTCAGATTCTGTGTTTCCTAGATTCCATATATTCCTGGTTGACTTCCTTATTTTGGTAGAGCACATTTCTGAGAAGGGTTACATAAAAGGTAAGTATTTGAGGGTTTGCTAGTCTGAAAATATATTTATTCTGCCTTCTCATTGATTGATTAACTTTTATTTTTATTTATTTTTTTTTTGTGATGGTGCTGGGGATTGAACCCAGGCCTCACACATGCTAGACAAGCGCTTTACCACTAAGCCACAATACCAGCCCTTCATTTGATTGATATTGATAGTTTGGTTGGGTATATAATTCTAGCTTTAAAATAATTTCCATGATTGCTGTTGAGAAATCCAGTGACAGTCAACATCTCAGTCCTTTGTAACCTGATCCTGTTCTTCTCTAAGTTTTCTGGATCTTTTCTTTATCCTCTGTGTTCTAAAATCTCATTTTGATGGACTTGTTGTATGTGTGCTTGAGTTCCGATCCTGAGAACTTGATAGTCTCTTTAAACCGGGGGTTGCTACCTTTCAACTCTGAAAGATGTTCTTATATTTGACAATATTCTTCTTGCGTTTTTCTCTTATATTTGACAATATTCTTCTTGCATTGTGCCCCTATTCATTGTGTTTTAGATCTCCTGGTTAATCCTGTAGTTATATTTCTTATAATTGCCCTTTTCTTAGGGAACCCTAATTTTTGTTTGTTTGGTTGTTTGGTTTTTTTTTAATTTTATTTTTAGTTGTTGATGGACCTTTATGTTATTTATTTATTTATATGTGGTGCTGAGAATCAAACCCAGTGTCTCACACATACTAGGCAAATGCTCTACCACTGAGCCACCACCCCAGCCCTGATTTGTTTTTGTTTGGATTTGTTTTTGCTTCAAATTCTATTCTCTGGGTATTTTTTCCCTTTCTTTTTGTATTTTATTGTCCAATGCTACTATTCAGGTTACATCTGCTATCGTATCTTTGTTTTTTAAGAACTTGTCCTTATTCTCTGATCTTAAAATAGTATCCTATTTATGTTTCATGGAAACATCTTTCTGTTATATTGGCATTTTGAAGCTTTCCCCCCGCCCTGCTTTGTCTCTTTTGGTGTGTTTTCTGTTTTTCCCTCAGTCTCAGTGATAACTTTCCTGGTATGGGTGAACTTTGGTGGTGTCCTGTTGGTGTCTAATGACTGGAACTATCAGGCTGATCAAAGTGACTATGCCACAGGCTAGCCTGTGGCAGTCTCCAGATATGGGTAAATCTGTAGGTTTTCCCCTGAAGCCACTTGGTTTCTGTGGGGAAGGCCCCTCGAAACTCTTGCCTTGGAATTCAGGCCTGACAGGGTATCTGAGAGTGCGTGGGAACTGGCCTGAGGAGCTGGTTCCCCTCTATCTGCTCTAGTCTGGCCTTCCTCCTCCCTCACTGTGTATGTTATTCCTGTGTCTGCAGGTATTATCAAGGGGTTCTGCACCTCTGTGTGCCCAGTCACAAGCCTAGCACTCCTACAACCAGGCATTTATAATGAATGAATTTACTTGTCTTGGCATAAATTTCATAACTGTTTTACATGGTATGGTACTTCATGAAATAATAATGCCCAAAGCTAGACGTTCTGTGACTATTGTGTTTAGTTTATTTTATGACTGAGGTAAACATTTCATTATACAGCTTTTTTTTTATTGGTATGGGAAATTAAACCCAGGAGCAGTTTACTGTTATACCCCCTATCATTTTATAAATTTTTGAGACAGGATCTTCTTAAGTTGCTGAGGTTGGCCTCAAACTTGCCATCCTCCTTACTTGGCCTCCCAAATCACTGGTGCTACAGGCATGCACTTCATAGTCTTTTAATAGGCTCAAAACCTATATTTAAAAAAAACTCCTTTTGCCATGCTGGGGACTGAACCAGCGGTCTCACACACACTAGGCTAGTTCTCTACTACTGAGATACGTTTCCAGTCCCCTCCACCTACAATTTTTATTGTCTTGTTATAGGATAGAACTGTGGGGCCTCAGTTGTCCTTTAGTCTTTGTGTTAAGAGAGCATCCAGGATTGATTTTGGAAGATAAATTTAACCATTCCCTCAGGAACTTCCTCAGTTCACTTTCAAGAGGAGGGAAGAGGCTCTGTAACCAGGTCACTGATGCCTGTCCCAGTCCAGTGGCAGCTAAAGCCTATGGCTCCTCATCTCACAGGCAGCACAGAATGGTTGTCCCTGGATTCTGCTGGGAAGTGCTGCCCAGAGCTCTGCCGTAAGTGTCTATCCAAAGCTGAGAGAAATGGTACATTTGACCTTTTCTAAAGCTGTGTGATCCAGCCACTTATCGGAAGTATAATTCTGGCATGAGAACTTTTAAGATTTTGGTGGGGGCATATAGATGCCATGTCTCAAAATAATGATAATTTATTATTATTATTATAATTATTATTATTATTACTACTTCTACTTGATAATGGCAAAAAATATCTAACTCCAATTGCTCACTTATTATGTACCAGGTATTCTTTTTTTTTAATATTTCTTTATCTGCCAATGGACCTTTATTTATTTATATGTGATGCTGAGAATCGAACCCAGTGCCTCACACATGCTAGGCAAGCGCGCTACCACTGTGCCACAGCCCCAGCTCCTCATGTATTCTTTTGATCCTGCTATAGCTACGAACCTTTATGTGTATTAACTAAGTTAATGCTTGCACCAACTCTATGAGGACTATTATCATTCCTTTTTTTTGCATATGTGGAAATGAGCCTTGAGAGATAGCCAGAGGATCAGAGCTGACAAGCAGAGGAGCCAGGATGTAACTGAGATAGCTTGACTAGGCATTTAATGCCTACCCTCTATTTTGCCCATTTTCCCACACTATGCTCACAAGCTGTACCCACAGTGCACCCAACCTGGAACAGGTTCAAAACCCTACTCTGGATTCTCAAGGATTCCTCTGGTTCAGAGAGCTGACTATCTGAGCAGAAGGTCTTGGCCCTCCAGATACTTAACTGAACCACCTAGGACCCTAGGAGCAGCAGCCTGTAGGACCCACTGCAGTCTCTTCTCTAGAAAAATTGGGTAAGTTTACAAAGCTCCATAACGAAGTCCCACAGACTAGAGGGCTTAAAGACAGGAATCTATTACCTTGCAAAATACGGAGGCTGGAAGTCTGAAATCGAGGTGTCAGCAGGGTTGGTTCCTTCTGAGGGCCTGACAAAAGGATCTGTCTAGGACCCTCTCCTTGGTGTATAGATGGCCCTCTTCTCCTGTGTCTCATCATTTCTTTCCTTCTGTCCACGTCTGCATCCAGATTTCTCCCTTTCGACAAGGATGCTAGTCCTCATAAAGGACTAAGGTCCATCTTAACAGACTTAAACTTATTACTTCTATAATGATCCTACTTCCAAATAAGGTCAGATTGTGAGATCCTGGGGTTAGAACTGCAGCATAGAGATTTTGAGGGGATATAATTCAAAACATACCAAGGATCCACAGGGGAAATTTCTGATCTTTAAATCAATAATACAGTTTCAAAAGCAATTGGTTTGCTTTAAAAAAATTAAACACTAGGAGTCATGTGATTGATCAAAATATAGCTGCACTTCAGTTTCATTGAAGCTTAGAGACAAGTGTATCCCCCTTGGCAAGTATATGGGATTTCATACCATGCAGTATTAGGCCTTAATTCTTTGGGGCACTATTTATGTGATTTCTTACCACTGTCTAATTATGTTAATTTGCACTATTTATATATAACCTGATAAACTCCTTTAAATTATTTTTAGAATGGCCAGCTATATAATTAAAAGGAGTTCTTTCCTGCTTCTTAAGCCCAATTTTTATTTCTTCCTTTCCCTCCTTTTATCGGCTAATGTATTGCTAATTCCCTTTCTTTCCTCTTCTACATAATCTTAGAGCATCCTCTAATTTTTGAAGCCCTTATTAACATGGGGAATCCATTAGGGAAGCTTTGCTTTTTGCCCTCTCATTTGTAGGGCTTATGACCTTGAACAGAAGAAACATGGAGGAGAGACTGTTTCCTGGAACCTGCCTCCTTCTGTGATGGGAAAGACCTGTCCTGGTTTCCCTCTTCTCCCTACCAAAAAAGAGCCCCTGAAAAATTAAACCTGATACCTGAGGCCTGATGGAGGACTGGACTGGGTTCCCCAATTTGTGAAGAAGAAAAAAGAAAGTGACTTGGTAGAGCAATAGAAGGTGAGACCTGGGATAGGTGTGATGGCCCACATCTGTAATCCCAGCGACTTGGGAGGCTGAGGCAGGAGTATCACAAATTCTAAGCTAGCCTCAGCAACTTAGTGATTCAAAATAAAAAATAAAAGGGGATGTGGCTGGGTGGTTAAGATTCCTGGATTCAATTCCTAGTATAAAATAAAATAAATTTAAATTAAAAAGCTGAGATCTGGAGTGGGGTGACAAAAAATGGGAGTGATCAAGGCAACAGTTTCCATGATTATTTTGGATTGATTCTAAGATTTAGGTATTCCATCTTCTCTGTCTGTGCATGGCCTTTAGCCCTTACATCAGTTTTCTTGAATGATGGTACTCTTTGCTGTCTTTTTATAGCTATTGTCAACAGGGCTCCCTCAGTCATTACTCACCTGGGTTCCCATTTTTTACTCATCTGAGAAAAGAACCTAATTGTTGCCATCGGCAATGTGGTTCAGGGGCTGCAAACTCAATTAAGGAATGAAAAGTGAAAAATGAAATGAAAAAAAAAAAAATGATGGGCCTCCCCAGCTTGCCTCCTTTCTTTTCCAGAAGTAAGAAGGCCAGGGAAGGGATTGTGATGGAAAGTGAATCTTTGGGAGGGAGAATACAAGTTTCCTGTGCTAATCAACAAGGCCAGACCTGAAGAGATGGAGGATCTGGCGAGGGGCTGTGGCAGCAACCTTGGAAAGTCCTGTTTTGAGTCTTTGTTCAGCTTCCTCGCCTTCTAGGAGGAGCATGCCAGAGGAGGAAGTGAGAAGAGCACCCGCAGCAGACCCGCCACATTCTGCAGCCCAAGTGTGCAGCCAAGCATATGCTTCGGTATGTGACATCAGAGGGTCTGGTATCTTAGGAATTGGGGTGTAGCTCAGTTGTAGAGCACTTGCCTAGCATTCATGAGACCCTGGGTTCAATATCCAGCTCTGAAAAAAGAAAAAAGTATTGTTATTTGGTACATATAACTTAACTGTTTCCTTGCTACTTCCTTTAGAAGAAGGAAGGGAGCGGGGAGGGGAGGGGAAGATGGTAAAATAATTGGACATTACTACCCCTGTGTATGGGTATGATTGCACATTCTACATCATGTACAACCAGAGAAATGAAAAGTTGTGCTCCATTTGTGGGAAAAAAAAAAAAGTTGCTCCATCTGCTTTGCAACTTCCTGTTGATAAAGAGCTTCCAATCTATAGACTCTGTGGCTCCCCAGGCCCAAAGCTTGAACTCTCATTGCTATCTCTGCAGGCTGGGACAGGCCCCTGGAGAGACCTGTTGCCCCAGAGCACCAAGGCATAGCCTTTCTGGGCCATAGACTTCCATGGTTTTGTCCCTAGAAGCTGTGATGGTGGAAGATGAGAGGTGGGGCAATCTAGAGCACCCTGTCCTTTGACTCCCTTATGGCAGTTTCTTTTCTTCCTGCTCATATTTTCATTTGTATGGAGTGCAGTGAGGTATATATGGCTCTGACACTTCTCAAATTTAAAAATATCTGGATTTGGGGCTGGGGTTGTGGCTCAGTGGTAGAGCGCTTGCCTAGCATGTGTGAGGCACTGGGTTTGGTTTTCAGCACTGCATATAAATAAATAAAATAAAGGTCTATTGACAACTAAAAAATATTTTTAAAAATACTTGAATTCATTCAAGCCTTCTGATTTCTATTGAAAATAGGTTTCATTCCTGCTATTTTTCTCTTTTTCTCTCTCCTCATTCTCTAAATCTCACAATAGAGAGTATCTGGCTTAGCCTCTGTCTCTCCCTTTGTGGGGATGTGTGTCCTCTGACATGCTCTCCCCAGCTAAGTGATCTTTGCCATGCTAAGATCAGCACTCAGGGGCAATAGCTTTTCTACGGCCACCAAGCCCTCTAAAGGAGTTGGATTAGAGGCTGAACCTGACTAATGGGAGGAGTTGCAGCTGCGGGTATTCCTTTGAACTTGTAGAGTTGTGGTGGCCTGGGTAGTCCCAGGGCCCCCTGGTAGATGAGAGGCATGTGGGATGATGTTACCTTGCTTCAGATGTTTGCATTTGCAGCCACTCCCTGTTCCCTCGGGCTCTTGGGCCATGGTATGACTCAAAGTGCAGAGAATATTTTGGGATGTTACAGTCCCTTCTTTGAAGTTCCCTACTTATGACCAGATTTATTATTGTAGTTGGGTACACTCCCAACTGACCCAATTTGTGCACAAAGTACAGAAGAGGAACTTTGGCAGGGAAGCCTGCCTGGCTCCCTCAGCTCCTGGCAGGTATGTAGAGGCAAGATGTCAGCCTAAGTGCCATCTTGTTCCTGTCCCCATGCCTTTGTCTTTCTGATCCAGGCATAGAAGGACAGTGATTCTGAGGCAGGATGAATAATGGGAGCACAATCCCTTCCCTGGCCTTCTTACTTCTGGAAAGGAAAGGAGGCAGGCTGGGGAGGCCCATCATTTAACCAGCACAATTTGTTGACTTCTTTCTTTCTCCTGTCTTTGTGTGAACGAACACATGAAAACCCCAGGTTCTGTGCAGCTTATCAATGACTTCTTCATGGAGATACAAAGAAACAAACGCTGTAGGCATCTGGACCAAGTGTGGCTGAGCAGTGCTGGGAAAGGGGGCAGGGAGGAAGGGACAGAAACACTATGGTGAGGTCAGGCCAGGGACATGGAGATAAAGACTATAAGTGTCTTAAGTGGAAATAATGGGACAGCAGGATTTGGTTCCCTCCTTAGTCCCCTTCCTTGGAAAAGAGTATTTCAGCTTTCTAGGCCAGTGTCAAGTCCTAGTCCCTGACTTGAAAATGGTTTTACAGTCCCCTTGTAGAGAATATTAAATACCAGAATGTTCTGATGAGATTACAGTAAGCAGTGCTTGGACAAGTCTTGGATGTAAGGTGTCCCCCAAGAGCTCACATGTAAGACAAGGCAAGAAGGGTTAGAGGAGAAATATTTAGGTTATGAAAGCCTTATCCCAGTCAGTGAATTAATCCCCTGATGGGATTAACTGGATGGTGACTGAAGCGGTAGGGTATAACTGGAGGAGGAGGGTCATTGGGGGCGTGCCTTTGGGGTATATATTTGTATTTGGCAAGTGGAGCTTCTCTCTGCTTTCTGATCATCATGTTTCCCTCCACCACACTCTTCTGCCATGAGGTTCTGCCTCAGCTCAAGCCCTGAGGAATGGAGCCTGGGACCTCTGAAATAGAGAGTCCCCAAATAAACTTTTCCTCCTATAAAATTGCTCTGGTCAGGTCTTTTAGTCACAGCTGAAAAAAAAAACTGATTAAAATAGGTTTTATAGACACTACCACTTGGGAATAGATCTAGATGTTATCATATTCCCTTTTGGCCCCAGAGACCGTTGTGGCCCTTCTTGTCTTTGCTCTCCGTTCACCTGTACCACCAACAGAGAAGAACACAGCTAAGGAAGATAAGCTGAAGAGAAGGAGCCAGGCTGCCTTCCTCTTCTACATCCTCCGGGACAAAATCTTAGTGGAGGCGGAGGATCTGGTGAGGGGCTATGGCAGCTACCTGGAAAGTCCTGGTTTGAGTCTCCTTTCAGCTGCCTCACCTTCTAGGAGGAGCAGTGGAATTTATTGTATATTCATATGTGCACATGATATAACAATGTAATTTAGCCAATATTGTACCCCAGTACTTGCCCTTTCCCCCTCATCCTCCTTCCCCCTAGTCAAGGATAGAAATTTAAAAGAAAATGTTTTCAAGAGAAAAACATCAGGTAACACTTAAAAGTAAGCCAATCAGAATTACTTCTTATTTCTCAGCAGATACTCTATAAGCCAGAAAAATAACTTTCAACCAAGATTGCTATATCCAGCAAAGCTATCTTTCAGAATTGAAGAAAAAACAAAAATCTTCCAAGAGAAGCATAAACTTAAAGAATTCATGACTGCTAAGCCAGCACTACAGAAAATGTTTATCAATATGCTTTTAATTGGAAAATCTTTTTAACAACACACAAAGTTCCTTTTTTATTTTATTATCCCCAATACCATTCCTTAACCCTCACTTGGGATAGAGTTTATCAAACCCATTTGGCTGATAAGGAAACAAAGGGACAGAGAGCTCAGACAGCTTTTTCAGAGCCACTCAGCTGAGAAACAGCAGCTCTACAACCAGAAGCTAGGGCTGCCTTATAGTCTATCAGTGGTTTTCACTGTTTAAAGGAATCATGGAGGCCTTAGAGACTACCTTGGGCGTTGAGATAAGACTCAGCAGCTGGGATTCCACGCTCCTCCCCTATCCCAACCTTGGTTCCTTCTGGAATTAGGTCAGTTCTAGTTTTATGTGTTTCATATACTAAACATCCTACATAATACACCTGAGAAAAGTACTAGTATTAAGCTGTAGCTTCTTCTCTTGAATGTCCTATGCACAGTCCAAAAGGAAATAAACCAGTTCACATCAGGATTTAGCTGGATTGAGTAAGTTTGCTACAGGACAAGCCTCAGCACTGCCCCTTCAGCTGGTAGTGCTCTCCTACCCAATGCTGCTGTCCATGACCACCTGGCAGGCCACAGGCATCCAGCTGCAGGGCTAGGTGGTCATCAATGAGGAAACACACAATCAGATCAGTGCTGTCAGGGATATCCAAAGCATGGAGGTCAGCAGTTCCCAGTTGGGTGGGCCTCTCCCTACCTGGGCCTGCCATAGGACAGAGGTACATAGTCATTCTTCTAAATACCTAGACCAGGCTGATAACACCAACCTGTTTAAGGTAGAAGCCATCACCTTTTGATATTAACACATCAAGTTTCCTTCTTATCACCACCTGTGGATAGACAGCACCTTTAGACTAAGGAAGGAATAAAAAGCAAATTCATTCTGCCCTCAAGCAGTCCAAGGCCTGAGGATCTAAAATGTATACATACGTGATTACTTAATATATCAGCAAGAACAAAATGATCTTCCATTTATGGACAGGAGTTACAGAGCTTTGCAACTCAGGCACAAATGGATACTCTCAGTTCTTCCCCAGCCTTTTCCATCTCTCTTCTGGCACAATCTTTCCTGTGGGCTTTTGGACAGAGGATTTTGTGTTTGAGACCCAGATTCTATATTGGGGCTGAGCAGGGTGAACACTTAGCTGGGTCTGCTTAACTCTCCGCCATCTTCCCACTGGCGCCTTGGTTTGGATGGCAGCTTAAGTCCTTTGCATGCCTGGTTGTATGTAACCAAAACTCCCCATGATGGGGTATGGCCACTGTCACTGGAATCACAGCCTAGTAATTCTAAATTGATAACTATAACTGCCTGTGTGGATGGAGTACTTACTATGGTCTGAGTGCTGTGCCATTTGAGAACAAGGGAAACTGAGACTCAGGGAGATTACTTGGCTTACAGAAACAAGCTACCCACCAGTGCACCAATGGTGAATGGCAAAGTCCATGTTTGAACCCGAATGATTCCTCGCCTTCCTGCCTGCTTTATTTCCTCAAACCAGCTTTTTCCAACTTATCCATTTTGGTCATTGTCACTGGCATTATCCCCTTAGACTGACTGGAAATGTGAGTCATCCTTGACACTGTTGTCCCTTTTGTGTTTCACATCCAAACAATTGCCAGACCCAGTGGCCTAAAATAGCTCCTGAATAACCCAGCTTCTCACTCCCACATCTACAACTTCTGTGCAGATCTTTTCTTTTCTCCCCCGCCCCTTCTTCTTCCTGGCTGCCTCTCTCCCTTTCTTTTAATTTGCTTTACAAAGGACAAGTGAATGAACCTTAACTGAAGATGTCCTCTTTGTAGAAACCTTTATAGGCTCCCGTCTCAACGTTCAGAGCTAAGCTCAGGCACTGAGCTCCTCATATTGTTCATGCCACTAAGTGCACTTCAGCCTCCCCCACAGCCAGCCCCAGACCTCAGTCATCTCCTTTTTGCCTTTGCTTGTAGGATTTTTTTTTTCTTTTTAATCTAGCCGTTAATTCTTCAAGGCCCAGTTTAGATGCTGTCGCGCGAGGAAGGACAACAAAAGGGCTGTAACTTCTGTTGCACAACCTTAGAGAGATCAGAGCCTTTGAGATGCATTTGTAAGGAGGCCATATCTGTGAGGCTTGCACCATGGGGGAGCACTGTGTTGTGAGGAAGGTGGCAGAGGCCAGGAGATGGACAAGGCTACCTGCTAGGAGGCTTTGGGCTCCTCCTGAGGAAGCAGTGAGCCATGCTCCCAGGGTGATAGAAGGTGGCTGTCTTTTTCTAAAATTTAGATTATAGCTGCTTCTTTTTCACATGTACCTGCCACTGCCCTTGGGTTTGCAGGTGCAGTGGTACTGTGAGTGTACCCAGGAGGGAGCCAACTTTACTCTGTCCTGCTGCCTTCACTGCTTCTCTGGGCTGGGGCGAATAGCTGCGGGCCCTCTGGGGTCTCCTGCTCACAGCTTTTTCTTATTTCTCTCCACTGCTCCTTCTCCTCCTGACTTAGCTCTTTGGTTTTATAGAATGCTAAGGAGCAATTCAAATGGGCTTGGTTTCAGCACTTCCTACAGAACCTGCAGCCCAGGTGGCCAAGGGTGAGTCAGGAAGGTGGGAAGGAAGAACCCGTCAATAGGATCTGGGGAAGAATGTGGATCTGGCCTCAGGGAGCCTCCTCCCCATCCTGTCCTGAATGGCTCTGGCAGCCCCTGTGGAGGAGGGTCAGGTCAGGGCCCTGTGACCTGTTCCCTTGCTTATGCACATCGAATGCTTCCTTTTAACTCTCACCACTGCCACCCAGGATGGCAGGGTCATCCTAAGTCATCAAAGTAATTAGCTGCTTCCCCAACCTGGCTCACTTCCCTTTCTGGACCAAGGGGACTAGGCCTGAAAGGGCTCTCTACACATCCTGCACCTGCCTGGGTTAAAATGAGGAGGCATGAAATGGCGGGCCTCCAGTGGTCTGGGGCAAGCAGTGGCCCTTAGAGAACAGGATACATAGGTGCAGGGACATCTCAGGTACAGTCACTGGAGAACAGTAGCATCAAGATTAGGTGGGCTTGGGTTTGGTTCCAAGTGTTGTGTAACTTGGACCAGTTTTGGTCTCTGTGCTTGAGTTTCCTCATGTGGAATGGGAAATTATAAGACTATCTACCTCAGATGGTTGTTCTGGAGGTGAAATGGGGTTGATTTAAATAAAAAATGCAAACTCATGTTCCTTCTGCCTGGACTCAACTGGAGACCCCTGTGCTCAGGCTGGACCCACCCCTTCCCCATGTGTTTGTCCCTTCATTCAGGCAGCTTCAATTAGAGCAGCTTCAAATTCTTGCTTCTGAATCTAGCTGTGCATTTTGCCCAGGTGGTAAAGGAATGTCAACAGTGGTCATTGCAGATGGCACCATGCATCCAATAAGGACACTAGTCCCAGGCTCTTGTACCCCATTTGTTGCAGTGGGACAAGGGAAGGATGCAGGAAGTGCTATCGGGCCTCTTTCCTGTCTCCTGGGCCCCCAAACCAGGAAAGGGTCAGCTTGGGCCAGCCCAGAAGTGTCCACCAAGTGTCCACTGTGCGTCTCCCTGCCAGTGACCTTCAGGCTGGTGGGGGGCAAGGGCACCATGGCTGCTTGGTCTTTCTGCAGCTAGGGGATCAGATTTCTCCCAGAGAAAGACATCGTCTCAAACTCTCAGTTGACTCCCTGCCATTCCTTTCTTCCACCAACCAGAGAGGGATCAACCTTCTCTCACTTGTATAATCTTAAATTGTAATATGTATTAAAAAAAAAAAAGAATTACAATCATCGTAGGAAGTACAGACAAGCAAAAGTGGGAAAATAGATTATAATTTCACTAACAGAAGATTCATGTTGGTATGTATCACTGTAATAGTCTTTCTACACAGAATTCTTACATATGAGCATATGTATTTTAAAAAACAAAACAAAATGTTATTATCTCTACATGCTATAGTAATAATTTGCTTTTTTGCTCAGTTACAAAATATCGTAAATCTTTTCCCCTGTCAGCAAGTATAGATTTATTCTACCATACTCTGTTCTTCTTTGTTCTAGAGAGTTCTAAGATAAATCTAACGGAATCTCTGCACATCGATCATTTTCTCAGTCTTCATGTCTTGAAGTCTTCACTGGTTGACATAAGGTCGGAATCCTAAAAGCAGTAGTTTCCAGCTTCAAGATGCTGGCTAGAATCACCCCTGAAGCTTTCCTATATTTCTGTTTTTCTATTTTGTGTCTAGATTTATGGATTCTTATCCTTTCAATGTATTAAAGTTTTTATTGTTTTTGATGCTCAAATCATCCCAAACTTGGCCCATAAGAGCTGCCCCCCATCCCCACCACTGCTGCCTCTGGTCCTTTGTACAGGATCCCCACAGTCTTGATGCCTTATTACTTTCTGAAACAATAGAATGTCTCAGACTGACATGCTTGCCTGGCTCCAGCGCTGGAACATTCCTTTCTCCAAGTCCCTGGTTTCTTTCAGTGGGGGAATATGTTGAGATCTGGGTGTTAGTGATCCGAGGACTCCCAGATTGTCACTGTTTATGGGACATTTCATAGTCCGATCCAGGAAGTGTGTTTTCAAAAGCATAATCCACAGTGCTAATTCTGAATCAAAATGAAAGGATTAATTTATTTGACATTATATTGTATCTCTTTTTCTCAGTGCAGTAGGAGTATGGTGGAATAAACAAATGTGTACTTACTGACAAGGAAAACATTTATAATGTTTCACTGTTGGGTGAACATTGACTTATTAACATTAATATAACTATTTATTTGCTTTATCCTACAATATACTTTAAATAATTTTGAAATTATAATACAATGTCATTTCTAAAAGTAAGTCTACTGATTGACATTGAATTTCTTTGCCTTTATTTATTTATTTATTTGTTTGTTTGTTTTTGCCCTGTAAGAATAAAAGTCATCTGAAATCAGGGATTTCTCTGGGTGCTTATATCATTAATAGGTAGCTGGGGTTTTGTTTTTGTTGTTTGATTTTGCTTGTAGTTTCAGTTTGTTTTCAACCTTAGAATTTGCTTTCTTCCTTTTTGACTTAATTCTTCTGTTTTTAAATATATAAACATTTATGTGACTCAAAAGTCATCATTATACAAAAAAGATATATTTAGGAAAGTCTCATTCCTATCCCTTATCAGCCTGTCCCCACTCCCAAACTTTATATAGTTTGTGTTCTGTTTTCCCAGTGATTTCCCCCTATTAAAAAAAATAAGCAAATATATTCCCTTTCTTTTAAAATTGACATCAAAATTGTTTCGATTAGTTTCTCCTTATGTATGTTCCTATAGAGCACTCACTCTTAGCATGTAGAGAAAGCCCATGTGCTCTAGCTGGCTGCCCAGTACTTTGCTGAGTAGTCTATTTCGTGTAGCAAGTCTTCTCTGATGACAGTCTCATTATTACAAATAATTTCCCAAGAAAATTCTTGCACATCTATCAATTGGTATTTGCAGGCTGTATCTTCAGGGTAGACTCCTAGATATGGGATTTCTGGGTTTAAAAAAAATGAAACTACATCTAACTTGTTAAATACTGTCAAATTCAGGGCCTTCCCTTGGGGTTGTGATTATTTCGTACACTACCAGCACTAAGAATTTCTGTTTCTTCACAGAGTGCTTAAACTTTAGGATTTTGCCAACTTGTTAGATAAATACCCCAGAGATTCTTTCTTTCTTTCTTTTTTTTCAAATTGTCCTCAGCCTTTTCTTCCTTCCTTCCTTCCTTCCTTCCTTCCTTCCTTTCTCTTTTTTTTTCTTTTTCTTTTTGGTACTAGGGATTGAACTCAGGGAACTCCACCACTGAGCCACATCCCCAGCCCTATTTTGTATTTTATTTAGAGACAGGGTCTCACTGAGTTGCTTAGTGCCTCGCTGTTACTGAGGCTAGCTTTGAACTCATGATCCTCCTGCCTCAACCTTTTCTTTTAGCTTTTTTTCTGTCATATGTGCTTGCTGCCTTCCAGCCCAGACTTCTCTCTCCCCTGCCTAGCTAGGCCCTCCCATGAATCTCTGAGAGGTCACAAAGCCTTGTGACACCTGCAGGTGTCTGGCTTTTGGGAGCAGTTGATGGCACATGCAGGAGTGGAGGCTGTGTGAGTGGTGGAGTTTTCCTGGGTAAGGATCTGGTCTGGTAGGCAAGCACATACCCACACTGGCTGCTGATGTCTTGGTTTAGCTACACACTGGGCCCTGGACTGAGGAGGCCACTGGATGGGAGCCCCTCCCATTGCTGTCTGGCTCACCAGCTCACTTCCCTGCTCTCATGCTCTGTGCCCCAAGGTCTGCATTGCTCACTTGTATTGTGTCAGGACTGCAATGGATGTTGTAAATTGCCATTTCTGATCTGGGGACCCTGGTGGGGAAACACCCTTCCTCGACTCTGCCTTGCAAAACAGTCTGTGCTTCCAGTTCTCAGCCTCTCCCTAGGTCTTACCAAGTATCCCTAGGTCTCAAATGATTATTCCAGATACCATCCTACCCCTCATCATCTGCTGTGGACACTCCAACCAGCAGCTGGAATTCATTTACCAGAAAAGAGAGCTGGCTCCGATTGTGGGTGCCAGGCAGAAGCCTTCCCACAGCCCCTCTAGGGTAGGGGAGAAAGCTCTTGGGTTGGGGGCTCTGGCCAGTCCTGGCACTAGGGAGATTGGTACTGGAGCATCACCAGCATCACAGCTGGTGCAGGTGAGTAGTATTTGTGTGGATGTTTACCAGGGAAGATATGAGCTACCCCCACTCCTTAGGCTGCTAAAAAATTTCTTAAAATGTACTAGGGGGTAAAATGGCAGCAATTCTGAATTTGGCCCTGTGGAACACGGGAAAAATTAGGCAGACCATTGCATGATGGCATGGAGGGTGCCCATCAGGACACTGGGAATTGGGGAAGGGAGGATTCAGTAGCATGTTAATAAGCTTCTGGGGTGCTGGCCTTTTGACTTGGGTGCTTCCACCTAGGTATGTGGTGATGGTGGGCAAGCTCTACTCCAGCATCAGATTAGTCCACAGATTAAGAATTCTTGCTTGGATCAGGCATGGAGGCTAGTGTCTGTCGTCTTAGCTACTCAGGAAGCTGAGGCAAGAGCACCTCTTAAGTCCAAGAGTTCAAGGCCAGCCTGGGCAACATAAGGAGATCCCATCTCAAATTTAAAATAATAATAAATAAAAATTGAGATTGAGGGAAGAGCTCAGTGGTGGAGCTCTTGATTAGCAGGCATGAGGTTGAGGAGAGATTTTTGCTTTAATTTGTTGTACTTTATGCCTTAGTATGAAAGAGGGATCTAAGAACCAGGTTAAGCCAGGATGGTGGGGAGGGCAGTAGATGCCTGCAGGGAAGTGGGGTTCAGGGTGAGGAGGGTTATGAAGAAAGAAAAAGCACAATCAAATGAAGCAGGGTGAGCCAGGATACCTGAGTTTGAACTTGGCATGCTGGCTTGAGGCCCAGTGCTGGTCAGGAAGGGCCTGTCCAGAGTGGCCCTGCCTTCTTTTAAAAAAAAGCCACTCTGTGTGTGAGGGAGTTCTAAGGAGTTGTCGTACAAGATTCCCTATTTTCTATATGGACAAATAATCAAAGTTCCTGCAAGTAGCTGGGTGTGACCCTGTCTCAAAATAAAAAATAAAAAGGGTTGGGAATGTAGCTCAGGAGTACAGTGCCCCCTGAGTTCTATCCCCAGTACCAGAAAAGAGAAGAAAGGAGAGAGGGGAGGAGGAGGAGGAGGAGAATTCTTCTAATTTCCAAAAAGAATGCCATCTGATCATATATAACTTACTATCAAAAGAATGTGAATACAAGGGAATCTGGGGTATGTTTAAGGGTAGGTCATAAGTAGGAATAAATTGTGTGCGCAGCAAACCACATCAGGGGGTAGATAAATTAGGGTTCAATATGATGGAGAAGGGAAGGCAGAAGGAAGAGAACCAGTGTAATCCAACCTTTGTCATGTACCAAGCACAGTGCCAGGTGCTTCTTCTAGCCAGGGGCTTTTTTAGTGAGGATTAAATGAGAAAATGTGAGGTGCTTAGAACAGTTAGTTTTAGAGAGGTTTATCTGATTGCTGCCTGCAGGAGTGAGTTTCCTCTCCAACCAAGTGTTACATGAAACTCACTGTGTGCTTAGTACAGTGCTAGGCAGTGAGGACACACACGTACCTAAGCCATGGTCCCTGCTCTCAAGGTACTCGCTGCTGGCTATGGATGAGGCTGTTTTCACAGTGAAATACTGCATGACAGTACATACCACATTACCAACACAGAGCATGGCAGCGTATGGGGATGCAGAGAAGAGAATGATTTGGGTAGCTGGGATGGGCTTTCATGTCAGATGGGTCTGAAACAGAGAGAAAGATTTCAACAGCGGGTCAGCAGAGGGAATTCACATTGAAGAAGAGCGAAGGTTGAAGTTCTAAAGGATGAGATGGATGGAAGGTGGGGAGAATTGCTTGACTGGAGAGGTGGATCTGTGTGGCCAGTCATGGGAGTCCAGAAGGAGTGGGGCTCAGCTGCCACCTGGGTGCAAGTATTGTTGTAGGCCACTTTGAAGTCTAGGTGGTTAATTTCAGGGTGCTTGGGAGGCATAGGGATGCTGAGATCTCTCTGGATACTCCATTTAGTCTTCACTAGCATTCTTCCCATCTCTCTTGTCTGTCTGCTAAGCAACAGAGGAAGAGGAAGAGGAAGAGGAAGTGGAGTTTCACCTCCAGCTGCATATGTATGTTTTCCCTAGGGCTCTCGACAGATGACACTGAAGAATGAGGTGATGAATTCAATCACTGTTTTGATCCAGAAGAATTACAAACCAGTAAGTGGAAAGACTGCATACTGGTGCTAGGAGGGCAGCTGCTTCTTGAGACCTTGAAGTGAGAGGGAAGGGTGATAGGGAATGAGAAAGAGAGGTTGAGACCGCCAGCAAACTGGTTCTGGCTTCGGACCCCTGCTCGTGGGGTATAGTGGAGGGTCTTCAAAACCTGAGAGGGGATTGAGAGTGGGCAGGTGCTTCTAGCCTGACTTTTTCTGAATCTTTTCTGTGGGCAGCACTGTGGTATCCCAAGAGAGGACATAGAGCTCTGAATGACACTAATTCAGCCCCTTGAGAACATACATTTGAGGGAGAGAGTAAAAATACATGTCAGATCCCATCCCAGTATCATGTGTGGGATGGGATCTGACATGATGTATTTTTAACCAGCTCTGCTACCAGGGTTGGAGGCAGCAGAGACTCCTAGCAGTGACTGGAGCAGGGGAGTAGTGGTTTGGAGTGGCAAATGGAGGACAATGACATCATCCAAAAAAAACAAATGGCCTAAATCCCCATAAGGATGATGGGAATGATCCCTCAGGACTTGGAGGATTCACCCCAGGGCTTTACCTTTGAAAGCCAGACCATAGGACCTTCCCTTCACCTGGATTCCTTCCTTCCTTGATTTTATTTTTTTAAAAAATATTTTTATTATTATTGATGGATCTTTATTTATTTATTTGTTTATATGTGGTGCTGAGAATCGAACCCAGTGCCTCACACATGCTAAGGCAAGTGCTCTACCACTGAGCCACAACCCCAGCCCCACTCCTGCCAATTTCAATATCTTTGGAGACACAAAATGCTCAGCATTCCTAGGAGGAGGATGGGAATTGAAGTGGGTTGGAATCTCAGGTCAGAGTACAGAAGTGGTCAGGTTCAGGTGGTCTGATATAGCCACAGGATTCACAGAAGAGTCACAATGGACTTGGAGTTGGGACATGAGTTCCCTTAACATGTTGTGGTCCTCTGGGTCCTCATCAGGAACACAAGGGGCCTTGATGGCTTCCTGAGATCATTCCATTCTTGCATATGATGGTTGTTGCCCCTACAGGTGCAGATGGCCCCCCTGAAGTTCTTGAGACATTGGGCCAGATCCTGTCCCAGAAAAACCTCATTATTGACCACCTCATCTCACTCAGCCAGTCTGACCCTTCAATGAGCAGGGGCTAGGGACGAGGAAGTGCACAGAGCAGGGAGCAAACTCTGGGGAGGCAGAAAGAGAAAGAGCAGGGTTAAGAGCAGCAGGGCAAGAAGAGGAGAGAGTAACTGGCATCGTGGGCGGGGCTTGGGCATCTAACACCCTGATCAGTGGATGGGCAAGGAGAAGTCTTGTGCCAGAAGTCTCGGCTAGCATTGGTTTTAGACTTTAACTCTTCCTTTTCTTACTTTAGAATAAAGAGGGCATCTGACTAATGTGCTCCAGAATACCACAGATGGTACAAACACAGGGGACGGATGGAGCAGAAGGGACCTCTGTTTCCTCCTCTACTGGCTCCCAGATCACTACTCTGACCCCAGTCTGCCCTTCATCTTCCCCTTTTCTTCAGTCTAGCCCCTGGTTCTGTCTTTCTCATCCCTCTCCATCTGTTCTTACTTAGAGCCTGGGGCTCCCTAAGAAGTAACTCAGTGGAACAAAGAAGGTCATTGAGTGGTGAGTCTGGAGTCAGAGCCTCAGTCCTACTGGCTTGTAGCTGTAAAATCTTGAGGAAATTGCTCTCTGGGCTGTGCCTTCTCCTGTAATAAAAGGGGAGTTCATCTGCCCAGCATGCCACAGCATCCTCTGAGGATTCCTGGAAGCTCAGAGGAGCTGACACGGATCTCAGCTGAGCAGAGGCAGTCAGAGGGAGCACAGCTGTGGCTCACACTCCTTCCTGAGCTGCAGCCAGCCCCTCTTGGGCACAGCCTGCTCTGTCTCCTGACCTTTAGCATTTTTTTTTTCCACCTCTGAAATGTTTTCCAATGAAAGCGATTACAAATCACATAGGTCCAAATTTCAAGAAGCCTCTCTATGTAATCAAGTTCTTCTTAGTGTAATTTTAATAAGGACCTTGGTTACATTTTACTGATGTGGGGAAGAGCTATACGAGCCCTTTGGAGAGAAGGCCAGATGCTGAATATGGAGCTGTAGGACTTGTTTGCCCAGATGGATTTTAGTCTTTCTTTGGTCCCATCCCTTCTTTCTACACCCTATTTCTCCCCTTTGGAATGGAAATGTTTACTCCGTGCCACTGTATATTGGACACATGTTTTGTTTTTGGTTTCTTATAGGGGCTTACAGCTAAGAGTTTGCCTTGAGTCTCAGATGAGATTTTGAACTTGGACTTTTGGACAATATTGAAATTGTTAAAAATATGGGAACTCTTGGAAACAGACTAAATGCATTTTGCATTGTGAGATGGACATGAGCTTTTGGGGGCTAGAGGCAGAATGTCATGGTTTGAGTAGGAGATGTCCCCCAAAAGTTCATGTTTAAGACAATGTAGAAATGTTCAGAGGAAACCTGATTAGATTACATTATGACACAGTAACCTAATCAGTGGATTGATCCATTTGATGGATTACTCATTTGAAAGGACTACTGTACTGGTGTGATTATAGGCAGGTAGGATGTGGTTGGAAGAAGTAGTTCACTGGGGCATGCCTTTGGGGTTTATATTTTCCCTGTCTAGCAAAACTAGTGCGCTCCCATTCTCTCTCTCTCTTTCTCTCTCTCCCTCCCTCTCTTCCTCCCTCCTTCCTGACTGGCATGAACTGAGCAGCTTTCCTCTTCCATGCCCTTTAGCCATGGTGTTCCACCTCACCTCAGGCTCAGAGCTACGGAGCTAGTTAATTATGGACTGAATCTCTAAAACCTTGAGTCAAAATAAATTTTGCTCCTCTAAGTTATTCTCATCAGGTCTTTTGGTCACAGCGACATAATGCTGACTAACACATGGCAGTCACCCAACTGCCATAGTTCAGTGTGGTGAACGCACCAACATGAAGTACAGTGGGATCTTAGAAGAGCAGTAGGTTAACTTGGCCCCCACGAGTTATGGAAGATATAGCAGAGGAGGTGACGATCCAGCGCATGTTGGAGAACATATTCAACAAGTAGAAAAAGAGTGGGGAAGTCTAAATTTCAGCTCTTCCCTTCCATGGGTCTGTTCTAATTTTCTTCCTTCTCTTTGCTTAGATCCATTTCTCTGCCTCTGTTTGCTTCTCTTGATTCTCAATTGCTCTCCCAGAAGCCCTAAGAATACAGGAGTTGGGTGTAAGCTTGCTAAGGCTCTCACATGCCCTGAATCCTGTTATCAACTCAAGTGTAGGCCAGCTGTGGAAGGAGAGCCCCCAGATCCTGGAGAGCATGGGGTTGGCTGGGAAAGTGGAAGACTGGAGCTGGGAGGGTGGGGCAGAGTCCAGAGAGGAGGGAGTCCTGAGACGTAGGATGGACACCCCCCCATGACCTAACTTCCTTCCTAGTATAAGGATACTAGGCCCCACCTAAAGGTTCCACCACCTCCCAGCACATCATTGCTGGGAATATATAAACATATAACCTTTCAACATATAAACCTTTGGGGGACATTTAAGATTCAAACCAAAACAGTTACCTAAAAGCAGCGATAATGTCAGAGCACCTTATATTTGCTTAGTATTTTAGGTTTTATCATGTGTTTTGCTATCTGTGTTCTTAATTGGACCTCTTGGCTCCTCCTTAACAGAGTGAAGCTGGAAATTGGGTATAGTAGAAAGATTATGGACCTGAAAGTCAGAATTAAATAAGTTAATTCAAACAATATTCAAGGATATTGCATGTCTTGAGGACCGTGCTTGGCGCTGGGGAGCCAGAGGTGGGTAGGAAGGGGGATAACCTTCCTTCCTGGTGGCAAAGTCTGACGTCCCTGTCCTGGCTGTTCCAAGTGTTCCGCACACCAGCTGTCTTAACCTCCGTGAGATCTTGGTTGCCTTACTTGGGAAGTGGCAAAAATAACCTCTACCTCCCAGGAGGGTTGATGAGGATCAGAGGGTGCTGGGGAAGGTGCTTTTTGTTAACTCAAAAAGGCTGAGCAACCTAGTAACTGTTACTCTCCCCATAAAGAAACAAAATACAGGAGATTTGGAGTCTTAAGCATATTACTGATATAACTGGCATTTGGATTCAAGTTTTTTAAATTATTTTTATTTCTAATCTTGTTTTTCTGTCTCTGAGCAACACTTTATTTGCACTTAGGAATCCCCAGGCAAGAGAATTTGGTTCTAGGAGTCTAGTTATTAGCAAATATTTACAAAGCCCCAGTGATGGACAGAGTGATGTGGACAGTGGCTTCAAGATACAATGTGATGCAAGCAGGGATTCTTACCTTACAAATTCAGGACTTAGTACCCAAATGACAATAGGAGCCATTCTGGTTTCAGGGTCCTCATGGGAAAGACACAGCACCCACCTCCCTCCAGGAAACTGTTATCTGCTTGAGCAAGGAGGCAAGGGAATGGCACTCTTCAGCAGAGCTAGACTGGACAAAGAGGCTTTCCTGGGGATATCCACTCACCATCTTGCTTCACTCAAGACTATCCCTGTATTAAATGAAAGTTTAGAGTTCCAGGTAGGGCCTCTGTCTTGGGTGAACCTGGAAGATGGGCTGCCCTCCAGAGGAGTGAGTGACTCTGGGAAGATGACAGTAATTGGTAGCTAAGCCAAGAAGCTGGTGTCCGAGGTCAGGCTCTGTGGAAGCAGGGCCTGGGTAGAGAGTCCTGGGCAAGTGATGTAGCACGTGAGGTGGGGATTGTAATATGAGTGATTTCTAGAGGGAGTGCTCTTGGGGAAGTTAGAATAGAGCAAAGGAGCAGGATGGGGAAGGGCAGAAGCTAAGTGAGGATAGAGTCTGACCCCTGGGTTTAAATTGCACTGCAGAGTCTTTCCTATCTGAAGATCAGTGAGGAGACTTTTCTGCCTTGGCCCCCTCCTCACCTGTCTATCCTTAGCTCCAGATTCCGTAGTTGGCATGAGGGATGGAAAGGAGGGGATGCAGGGAGGCCTGGATTGACCTGGGAATGCTGGGAGAAGGCTGCAGTTGAAAACTGTTTACATAAGCCTGCAGCCAGTCACAGGAAGATGCTGCCAGGTCTCAGGCAGTCAGTTGAAACCAGGTAGGACATTCACTGAACAGCAAGCAGGTCTGTATACCAGCTGTTGAGGCCCTGTGTGGGCACAGAAAGTGCCCCTGAACTTTATCTGGTCAGGAGTAAACTGAACAAAAACATAAACAGGATCCCTTGTGACCATTCTGAAGTTCTGAAAGAAAGGGGCATGATGGGGCACCAGTGGGGAACTTAGGTGGTCAGCGCAAGCTCAAGAGCCATCGTCTGAAAGAGGAGAGTGAGACAGCATTTTGAAGCGGCAGGGAAAAGTGGACCAGATGAAGAAAATAGGAGATGCAAAGACCCTGAGGTGGAAAGGGGCCAGCACACACTAGTAAGCAAGGATAAAGATCACGAGATGCAGAGGAAGGAGGGGGAAAGATTATGTAAATGTGCCTTTTCCATTGTGCAGTTTTGATTTAAACAGTGTACAGATTTAAGGAACTGTTTTTGTCTAGCAGCTAGAAGTGGGAAATATGTGGACCAAGGACAGTTTCTCAGGGTAGAATAATCTCTATACAAAGAGACTGAGCAAGGAGATGTGCAGCTTTCCTTCTCCTCTTGCTCAAGCCCCTACCCTATCAGATTGCTTACCCAGACCCCCTCCTCACCCTGGGACCAAGAGGACAGGTGGGGAGGATGGGACAGGGTGGGGGAGTGGTGGCTGGCAGTTCTAGTTCTAGTCTCCATACATGGCTATTCCCTCCGATACCCTGACCTCATTTCAAGCTCTGATGATTTCCTCCCACCTAGCCCAGGCCTTTCCCGTATGGATCCTTTGGCTTCAGCCTGAAGACCTCAAGGAATCCCAAACCTGTGAAGATTGTGCTCTTGTCTGTCTTGAACACTGTCCATGGGGAATTGCAGGAGATAGTGGTGAGATGGAGGTCCCTAACAAAAGTGGGGGGCACTTTTCATTTTAGAGGCAGCTTGACCAGGTAGCTAAAAGCTCATATTTGGCAAGCCAGACCACCTGAGTTGGAATCCCAGCTCTGTCATGTACAAGCTCTGTGCCCTTCAGTAAGTTTCTGAATCTCTCTGTCCTTCTGCAAAATGGGGCTATGGTGCCTTCCTCAAAGGATATAGATAGACAGACAGATAGATAGATAGATAGATAGATAAGATAGATAGATAAGATAGATAGATAGATGCAGTACTAAGGATTGAGCCCATGATGCTTTACCACCTAGCTACATTCCCAGTCTTTTTTTTTTTTTTTTTTTTTGAGACTGCATCTTACTACATTGCTTGCTGAGGGTCTTGCTCTCACTAATTTTCTTTTTTTTTTTTTAATTTTTATTGTTGGTTGTTCAAAACTTGCTCTCACTAATTTTCTGAGGCTGGCTTTGAGCTTGTGTTCCTCCTGCCTCAGCCTTCTCTGTCGCTGAGATTACAGGCATGTGCCACCATTCCCAGCCTCAAGGGATAATTTTCGAAAGGCTTGTTGTGAAATGTTTTTCCACTTACAGAAAAATTACAAAAGAAAAATAAACACCAGTTAAAAGAATTTCTGTATACTCTTCTTCCAGATTCCCAGATTCACCCTTGTAATGCCAATAATTGGGAGACTGAGGCAGGAGGATGACAAGTTTGAGGGCAAGCTAGGAAACTTAATGAGACACTGACTCAATTAAACAACATCAACAATAAGACAAAACAAAAACAAAAACCAAAAATATAGGTCAGTGTTAGAATACCACTACATGAGTACCACAAAATAAAATTTAAAAGAAAGAACAAATTCCTCAAATCTTAACATTTTCCCATGTTTGCATTATCTTTACCCAACTTCTCTCTTCAGTCATACAAACATAATACTATTTTCTTTTATGAATCATTTCGGGAAATTGCAGCCAGGATGCTCATTTACCTCTGAATACTTCAGTATATATTACCTAAAACTAAAGGTTTTTCTCTTAAATAACCATAGTATAATGATCAAAATCAGGAAATTAGCATTGCTTCAGTACCATCACCTAGCTTATAAACCTGATTCAAAAATTGCCAACTGTCCCACCAATATTCTTTACAGCAAAAGAAAAAAGTTGTTCTGGTGCAGGATCTAATTCAGAATCAAAAATGGCATTTAGTTGGCATTTCTCTATAATCTTCTTTAACCTAAAACAGTTCCTCGGTCTTTATTTCTTATGGTTCCAACATTTTGAAAAAGTACAGACCATTTATTTTGTAGAATGTCCTTCCTTTTTGTTCTGTCTCCTATCTCCTCACGATTAGATTCAGCTTCTGTATTTTGGGTGGAATTGCACTGAAGATAGGTGTGTCCTAGGGTTTTGAGGATTAAAGATGTGCAACAGCTGAGAACAGTGCCCACTGGGCACCCTCTAGGTGTCGGCTACTGGTGGCATGGACATTAATGCCCCCAGGGGTCCCCTCTCCAGTGGCCCTCCCTGCCAGGTTCTCAGAACACCTTCCACCACAGTCCCGGCTATTATCAGATATTTACTGAGCCAAGTTGCAGATAATATCATTGGGGAGATGTGACCTGTACAGGAAGAACAGCCAACTGCACGGAGGAGATGTAGTAAAGGCTGCGTGGTGCTCCCTGAGACTCTAGGTGCTTGGGCTATTGGGACTACTGTAGAAGGAGGGAAGCAAGCCCCGCTTAACAGTCATAGTCCCAACTGAGATTCAAGAGCACAAACCTTTGGGGCAGGTCTGGACAACCCTCAGTGGTCTGATTGCACTGGAATTCAGAGATCCTTGACTGGGAAGCAAACTGGAGCCTCTGCTAGCACTTAGGGACAGACTAGATTTAGGGAATACAGATAAGAGGGAGGAAGATGCCCTGATAGTTTCTGGTGTGCCCAGCTGGAAAGATCATAGCATTTTCCATCAAGGCATAGAATCCATGAGAAAAGGGAGAAGATGATGTGACATCCAACTTTTAACAGAAGGGATTGGTTGCCCCTGGTACAGCCAGGTGGGGATGTCCAGTAGCCAGGGAGACCTGGAACTCTCATCTGGGCTGGACATCTGCATTTGGAAGCCATTTATGTTTTCCTACGTAAGACAGGATGGTAATATCTACCTCAAGGCCTTAGTGTAAGAACCAAGGATATAATGTGCACGTGGCAGGCACAAACCAAGTGCTGGTGTGGCAGAGCAAGTGTCCTGATGATGACCAGGATGAGTGGAAGCCAGTGGCTAAAGGAGGGCCTAAGAAGAGAGACTGAGGAGAAGCCCTTCAGGTGCTAACCAGTTCCTGGTCTCCAACTAGAGAGGAACTGCCCTGTATCCATACAAAAGCCAGTGATCTACAAGTCCCACTACACCTCACCCCTTCTTGAGGATCTGAGTTCTGGGGTGAATGTTCCCTGAAACCCCAACAATCTCCTCCATTCTGCCTCCTCTTACTTCCAAGTCTTAATGGCAGTTAAGTTATTCTCCGCAGGAAGAATAGAAAACCTAGCTTGCTGATAGATAGCTGGCACCTGCAACTTTGTGTTGGGCCTTCTGGTAGCTCTGTGTTCGTTGATCCATGTTGAGTGACCTCTAGGGAAAGGCTTGGATGACAAACACTCAAATCAAAAGACCCTGGCAGGAGGCAGAGGGCCTTGAGTTAAAGACTTGTCCTGGCAGGGGCTGGGGACCCCCACCCCCTGCTGCTCTTTGTACTTCTGGCTCCCATTGAGTAGTCAATTCTTGGATCCATGTGCCCAGTCCCAACTCTCAGACCCCTCAGTCACCAACATTTTCTCTTAGTTGTCCCACCATTAAGTCACACACATCCAGAGTTTACGCTGTACTCCCCTGTCCCAGACGGGCCCCCTTTCCCATCTTTTGATCAGTCTCTCCTAGACTAGAACTCTTGGCATCATCTGTAGGTTTCCTCACCTCCATCTCCTCTCCTCTAATTAGCCATCAATCCTGTTGATAATGTGACTTGGATTTATTCTTACCCTATGCTCCTACCTCCGAACAACCCTTTTCTGAATTCCTAGCTTGTAAGAGTATTTTCTAATCTATAGTGTAGGATTTGCAATCTCAAGATTTTGCGGATTTGTGACTTGAATTCTTATAATCTAGAATAAATTATGTCTTGCCAGGGCTGGGGCTGTAGCGCAGTGGCGGAGCTCTTGCCTGGCATGTGTGAG
This sequence comes from Callospermophilus lateralis, assembly GCF_048772815.1. NCBI lineage: Eukaryota > Metazoa > Chordata > Mammalia > Rodentia > Sciuridae > Callospermophilus > Callospermophilus lateralis. The sequence goes on from NC_135313.1 coordinate 91,528,949, forward strand.
GCATTGGGTTCAATCCTCAGCACCACATAAAAATAAACAAATAAAGGCACTCTGTCTATTTACAACTACCAAAAATAAAAATTAAAAAAAAAATTATGTCTTGCCAGGATGTTTGGTTCCCCAACTGGATTTTAAACTTCAAACCTAGAGGACCATGTTTTTTCTCCATTTCTTTTCTTTCCCTTTCCTCTCCCTCCCTCTCTCTAATCCCCTGGTCCTGGGGAAGTACAGCAGGTGCTTAGCACACCCTTAGCTATAGCATGGGGCTGGTGCTGTACCTGCTGTAGGGCATTGCTGTGGCACTCAGCATAGTGCCCCTGCAATATCTGAAGATAGCTCCAGACCACCTGAAAGTTGATGTTACCACACTCACCAACCAGAACAGGCCGTGCACCCTCAACCTGATGGCATTCCCAGGAACTCTGCCAGCATCTGCCATTGCTACAGCTTCCCAATTTCTCCCAGGCCTGGGGATCATCTATGAAGCCTCTCCTCTGTCTGATCAACTTTGGGGAAGTTGTCCTTGTCCTCACTCCCTCAAGCCCATGCTTCAGGCCCTGCTATTGCAACCACCATTCCCACAAAAAAAAAAAAAAAAAAAAATCACCATTCTTTTCCTTCCTGGGCTTCTGTTTCCCTATCAGGCAAAGAAGATGAAGTGAGGAGAAGGCAAGTTTCCTGATTCCCCGCAAAGGAACAACAGCAAAGGGAAGGGGGATTGGTCTGTAGCAATGTCTATTTAAGCAAGATTATCTCAGAGAAAGGGAGCTGGCTTCTGGCATTTGGATGCCATCCTGACCTTTGTCCTATAGTGTTACCACCTTTGTAGAAAAGGTCCTTCCTGCCTCCTCTACGTTACCCACATCCCATCCTTATCTTTCTCTTCCCTTCCAAGGAACAGATGGATGGCCTCAAATGCACCTTAGGGGGCGGGGCTCTCACAGTCACCTCCTCTCACCTCTTGCAAATCTTCCTTTTTTTTTTTTTTTTTACCTCACCTGCTATTCTGAAACTGACTAGCCTGAGGAAAGTGGCCTTTGAGCTCTGGTGGAGTGTCTCCTAGCCTGATGGAGGGCTCTTCAGTGCCCTCTCATTTGAAGGGAGGAGTAATGCCAAAATTCCCTAGCACATTATAGAGGGAAGGACTCCGGGGAGACAGAGGGGTCCCAAGTGAACTTTCTACCTTTACTGTTTGTCCAGAGCACATCCCTATTTGGGGGAGGACAAGCTCGTCCCTTTTGCCACCCATCTACTGCCCAACTGGACATCCTAAAGTTAAAAGATAATATTCAGTGGAAAGGTAATCTCTTGAGAGACAATGATGCCAGACATATTCTAATTTAAGAGTTTTATGAAGGGGGAGCTCCTGTTAAGGGACTGAGAGGGGCTGACCTGCCAGGGCATTGCAAGGGACCTGCAGGGGGGTCACAGGCTTCGCCCCTCCTTAGCCTCCCTCAGAGGAACAATGCAGGACTTGGAGGCTTAGCTCCTCTTCCCCCAGGTTGCAGGTGGAAATCCCTGGCCCCAAGGTCATTTATACCCTTTGGGGTCTCTGAGCATACTGCTGGATACAGAATAGCGATCTGAAGGTGACCTGAATGCCCTGACCCAGATGACAACCATCCTGAGCAACCAGCCCATCACCTTGCAATACAACACCCTCCAGAGCTAAAAACTGTAGGCTTCATTGTTTCAAGTAGCACTCAGGAGGGAGAAGGGAAGGAGGAGAGGAAAGGTTCCCTAGGAAACCATTCATGGGCTCCTAGGCTAGGCCTGAAGGAAAGAAATCCAGGTCTTCAGTTTCTTCTTCCTACCTTAGTCTCTCTTTCGTTTCCTCCAAGTGGGGGTAAGTACTGTGGGGCCAGTATGGTAGGGAGTGAGAGAGAGATGCTGTCAATCAGAGCCCAATCACTGGGCGTCCCTGAAGGTTTTATGTCCCACTTGGGGTGAAGGAAGAGGGGGGAAAAATGAAAGAAGATGCACTATCATGCTCTTGATCTCTGTGCATGGGGGCATGGGAGATTGTCATCGGATCTAATAAGAGAGAAGCCAATGAACTGTCTCTCTAGATCTACAAGGCCAAAAATCAGGAACATTCTCAACTGACTTCAGGTAACAGTGTGCCATCCCCTCTACCTTTCTTGATCCTTGACCTTATCTTGTGTTGATTTCACTTCTTTATCTCCTAGTGTTGCAGGGACAGAAGAGGCAAGGCACCGAGGATAGCAGGAAACAGTTTTATTTGGCTGCAGCCAGGTTCAGAGGGTACAGCTTTTGCTGTAATCAATCAATCCTCTGAACCCTGAGTTCAGGTAGTTTCAGAGTTTTATACCCAGCATGTAAGGGCAGGGACTCAGATGCTCACAGTCTACAGAAGTTCACATAAAAGCAGCTTTTTCTTTCACTGTTTGGGGCAAGTTAACCCTCCAAGGACAACACCTGAGAAGGGGAAAGCTTCTTCTCCCTTTTCTTTCCTCCCCCTGCCAGCTGTTACCATGGAGTCCAATTGGTAACTTATCTTAAAAATGTAGACATCTTTGGAAGCCCATTTAAGGCCAGAGACCTTGCTTGCACATTTCTACAAACTACTATACTGGATACATGTTTATGAAAAACTAGTAAGGGGGTGTGCAGCACCTGGAGTGCTGATATCTTCCCGGCCAGTGGCCAAGTAAAATAGGGTGACACAAAAATAGGAAGTTTATCTACATTGAACTCTTTTGCAGAGACTCTTTTGCTGATAGTCCTAAAATAAGCCATGGTGAATATTTCTGGAGAAGCCCAATTAAGACTTTTCTGTGGAGAAACGGGGTGCCACTTCACTAGTTCCTTCCCACCTCCCAGGTTCTGCTTTGCTCTGGTATACTGGTTCCCAGTTAGTAGTAGATATCTACTGGACGATGTTATTGCTAACCTGTAGAAATTCAATTGAATTTTGTGAGTTGAACTTATATTACTTTAGAATTTTTTACATATGTGTATATTCATTGGGATTTCACATAAGAAGAATTTTTTTAAATTGTTATTAATTCTAATATTTTTTTTTTAAAAAATTTAGTGGGCTGAGGATATAGCTCAGTTGGTAGACTGCTTGCCTTGCATGCACAAAGCCCTGGGTTCAATCCCCACCACCACAGTTGTTGAAAGACAAAATATCAATTATTTCATTTATTCATTTTTCATGTGTGCTGAGAATCAAACTCAGTGCCTCACACTTGCTAGGCAAGCATTCTACCACTGAGCCACAACCCCAGCCCTTCCTCTCTAATTTTAAACCTTTTATTTCACTTTAAGCCTTACTACATTTGTTAGGACTTCTGGTATAATGTTGAATAGGAATGCTGAGAGTAGACATCCTAGGGCTGGGGTTGTGGCTCAGGGGTAGAGGGCTCGACTAGCATGCATGAGGCACTGGGTTCAATTCTCAGAACCACATACATGTAAAATAAAAATATTGTGTCCACCTAAAACTAAGAAAGAAGGAATCTCTCTGTCCTTTGGGTGCCACAGTTGCTCTGAATGGACAGTCATTTTCCTCTTCCTCAGAGTTGTGGCTCCTCCAATCCTATTGGGAGCCTGCTTAGACCTGCTGCATTAGAGACTGGAGAAAAGAAAGAGCAATTTGGGATTTCTCCACTTTTTTTTAAACATTTTGAATTCTCTTCTTGGCCCCTTGAGCATTAAATGTAGGGCTTTTCTTGCATCTCTGTCCATGGTCCACCATTGCTGGCTCTTACACATAGGTCTCTGGGTTATTGAGACCAGTAATTCTATCCACCCTGAGAGGCAAACACTTCCTTTCTGGCCTCTGGGTATTTTTTTTTCTTCTTAATTTCCTGAAAGATCAACTACAAATTTCAAAAAAAATATTTTTGATATGCTATATGTGGTATTTAAAGACGTCTATAGTAAGTACTAGAAGAATGTTATCTCCCAAATTGGAAGAAGTTTAACAACCTTTAAATTTTAATCTCTCACTTTTCCTCCCAAATAACTGATCTAGTAAATGTTACTAATTAATGAATTAACTATGAAATTTGACATTCGTAAAATGTTAAAAACAGTAATCTAATTTGGAAACTTTAAAAAAATCTCTTCTGAATGCTGGGGCAAGAAGAACTCACTTTGATTTGTTAGATAGATTTAGGAACTAAGAAATAATTTGCTGCTAAGGCATGTAGACAAAGAGAAAAGCTGGGAGGAGTGTATTCAGGACTCATTGTGAATGTACTTGTTTACGTTAATTTATATGTTTAAGTAAAAAAGTCAACTGTTGTCCCTTTTCCTACTTCACTTTTTTTGCCTTATAGGAGCGAATGGATGGATTTTAAAAAAGAGTATTTGGCATTACAAAAAGCCAGCATGGCTTCTTTAAAAAAAAAAAAAAAAAACTATATCCCAAATAAAATCAGAATCAGGAATGGAGACAGAGGAGTTCCTAATAACTCTGAAATGAGAAATGAAAAAGCTCACAGTCAAGAGAGTCACCCTCAGGAGAAGGTTAATGCTCCAGGACCACAGTTTGTGAGTGGAGTGATTGTGAAGATCATTAGCACAGAACCTCTACCTGGCAGGAAACAAGTTCGGGATACTTTGGCGGCAATCTCAGAAGTTGTTTGTGTTGATTTGTTAGAAGGAGATACAGAATGCCATGTCAGATTTAAAACTCCTGAGGATGCTCAAGCAGTAATGAATGCATATACTGAAATTTAAAAAAAAAGCAATCCTTTGTGGTGATCACGAATAGAGGTATTGGCAGAAGATTTTGGTAGATAGACAGGCCAAACTTAACCAGCCTTGGGAAAAGAAAAGAGGCACTGAGAAGTTAATCACCAAAGCTGAAAAGATCAAACTGGCAAAGACTCAACAAGCAAGTAAACACATTAGATTTTCTGAATATGATTGAAAAAATTAAAGTTCACCTCTTAATTTCACTGGATACTTAAGTGATTCTGGGAAAATCCATTTTTATTATGGTAGAAATACATAATGAATGTATTTCTAAAATCTGCATTTAATTAAAAAACTTTGTTCCTTAAAAATAAAATAAAATAAAGACGTCTATAGTAGGAAGGTTGTTATTTTCTATATTGCTAGACTTGGAAGTCAGGATTCTAAGACTTATCAAGAAATATGAGGCGCTGGGGTTGTGGCTCAGCGGTAGAGCACTCGCCTAGCATGTGCAAGGCCCTGGGTTCAATCCTCTGCACGACATAAAAATAAATAAGTAAAATAAAGGTTTTTAAAAAAGTGTGAAAGGGTCATGATCTGCACAGTGGCAGCCTGGTGGTGTGGGAAAAGTGCAGTGCAGAGCTTCTGAAATCTGGGCACCCAGCATTGCTTGACCATTTGCCAAGTCATTTGATCTGAGGCCACTCACTGAAGCAAAGCTCTCTAATTTTATCATCCATAAAATTTTCTTCTATTTTTAAATTTAGTATGTCCTCTTTTCTCTGTTATAGTATGTGCAATGTTTTTGAACTTATTCTCCATGTTTCTTAACTTTTATATTTCCCATCTCTGTACATTTTGGGAGAGTTCCTGGGCTGACTCTCCTCTTACAAATGTACCTTTTTGGCTGTGGCTATCCTGCTATTCAATCCATCAAATGAATTTTTACTTATTCATTTATTTTTGTTATGAAACAGGTGCTCTCTATTTTCCTCTTCTGGTTGATGGTATGATCCCAATGGCTACTTCATTAAATTATGGGGTCCTGCCTTTTCTTTGTTATATTTACTTTTATATCAAAGTTTGAATTTCTGAGCACTTTAAAAATGAACTCAATATCTTTTTAAATAAACCTTTCTGGAGATTCAATTATATTATCTATAAAGTTTTGTTCAGGTTGAATTATTAACTGTGTCCATAAATGCTAGTTTTTTTGTTTTGTTTTGTTTTTGTTTCTGGAATGTGGCTTCTTTATTTTTAGCGGTAGCTTTCCTAGATATATGTTGATTCTTGGTGGTGCTTTCTGGCATTTTTTATACTAGAGATTTCTCTGAAAACGATATTTATTACTGCAACCAGACCTCAGTAATTGTGGGAGAACATACAGTAATATGTGAACAGTCCAATGTGTCAATATTCCATCTTTTGAACAGGGGGCCCTCAGCTCTTCCTGGATATGTCAGACACCAAGGTGTCTGGTCTATAAACTTCCTGTTCTGTTGAGGTGACATGCACTACTTGGTAAAGGAGACTATTAGGAAAGCATGGTGGAAAGAGAAGCTCAATCCTGTGAGTTAAAAAAAAAAAAAAAAAAAAAAAAAAAAAAACCATCCTGTTGGCTGCTGAGGGTCCCCTCTGCTCCCTATATTCACAGCCCCAAGCTCAGAGCTTCCAAGATCCATTGCCATCTCCTGGAGTAGTCCTTTTTGCCCCATACTGTGGGCTGTGGTTTCCACTTTGATTCCCATTCTACTGGCTATTTGTCTTTCAAAGATATGCTAGTCCTCAAGGGCAGCCCCATCTAATATTTCAAATACATTATGAATTTAGAAGTAGATCTCTACTATTTCGTCTAATTGTTTCAGGCAAGAAAAGATAACTGAAGTCTTGCTCAATCATCCATCTTGAGTTCCTCTGCGTGTAATTCTTTTTGTTTTTTAAGTTAAAGTACTAACATGGAATCATCTTTCTGTTTAGTTATTAAGCTATAATGTCTACATTCAACTTTTTGAACTGTCTGCTCTTGTGTTCAGTTCTACCACATCATTATTACTTAACTCTGTGGTCAACACTTACTGGATGTTCAAAAAATATTTGTTCAGCTAATATGCAATATCCTCCAAAAAGCACACAAAGGTTAGCTGTTTGTGATCATTGTTAATTAATACAAGCTAATGGATGTCTAAACAATTTTATTCCCAGGATAAGTAGGAAAACTGTATTTTGAAAAATGTGGACTTCTTCATCTATACCTTTAGAAAGAGAAAAAGTTAGAAGCTGTTGATCTTCCATAGTAGTGTTATGGGGAGCCACTTCAGAAAACACTCTAAATCCGAATTCAAATCAATGAGAGCTTTATTTACCTGGCCAGGGACTGTCACCCACCCACAGACACTGAAGCTCTGTTGGAGAACAGCAATTTCCCGACCTGTATCCCGGGGACTTAAAGATGAAAAACACAACTCAGGGGCTTTCCTTAGCGTCATGCAAGCAAGCCAGTCATAGAAGCTAAGGCAACAATTGCACAGCAACTCACAGTTGCATCTTGGATTTGAGCAGGTGTTAGACAACTGTATCTTGAGTTTGAGCAGGTGGTTAGTGGGGGCAAGAATCTACTTCAAAGTCTTGGGTCACCAAGACCACCATATCCTGGTTGAGTACATTTTGTGGGGCACAAAGTACAGAAAACAATATATTATAAGAAAACAGCTCATGTAACAGTTTTTTTTTAATAGTAGGCAGCAAAATGGAGTCTTAGGCCTGTCTATGACAGTTCTTGCTTTATAATTGTTTTATCTCACTTATCAAAATCTTACATCTATAATCTATATTTTTACTAATCTATAACCTATAACTTACATTCTTGATTTTATTTGTTCACACCACAATAGTAGAACTGAAAGGATGACCTTGGTCTCCCTAGCACTGTGTCTTATCAACTGGCCTCCTAACTCTGGGAGTCTAAAGAGAATTATTCCGACATACAGCTCATGTTGTCTTTACAGGATATAAACACAATGCAATCAGCTTGCTTTGGACATAAAGAATAAGGTGTGGGAGGAAGTAGGCCAGGCAGGGCCAGGAAACCACTGCCATCTCATCTCCATTTTGTGCCTCACAGCAGGAGAGGAACCAGGTGAGGATCTCAGCCACCCCTGCCCTGGGCCACATGCTATGTCGAGTTTTCAAATTCAAGGCTAGAGCCTCCATCTGAAAAGAGATTTCCACTTTTCTAGTCCCACTGCTGCTTAGCATTCAGGATAATATCAGGGTGGTGAAGGTCCTGGTCATCTCTGTCCTGCCACCTCCAGGCCTAATTCATCCCTTTTCTGCCAGAATGCAGCCCCCTTTCCTTTGGCTCCCTCTTCATGAGTCCACCCTTGTCTGTCCATTCTGCAGCCACCGCTTTGGCATTACCCTCTGGGCTGGCCCAGGCACTTGGAGCCCTCTTCGTGGTTTTCCAACCTGGAGAATCACAGGATTGGAGGTTGGGATTCCCTTCTCTCCATTCCATAGGCCCATGGAGGGGCCCTGACTGTCATGATTGGCTGGTCATCAGTCACACAGGTGTTCCCACATACCACACTCAGTGACCACATCCAGGAAGTAGAAGAGACTTCCTGGTGAATGAGTCCCTGAGGAAGCTTGGTCACGACATTCACATTGGGGACTCAACAACAGGCTGGGTGGGCAAAGAAGAGAGGACTGGCAGAAGACAGCTTCCTTCAGCCCCTTGGTTCTCATTGTTAATCATTAGCATATTCTGAAAAGCCATGGCTGGAATGCCAGTTTCTGGTTCTCCATTGTTGATTCTCCCAACTTTGCAGTCTTTGCCTCAAAGGCTGGGAGCTCCTGCCAGGTTACTGGATGGTGACAGGACTGAGGTCTTCGGGTTAGAGTGGGAGGAAGAGATGTGGGCAGGAGGTGTCAGAACTTTAGGTCAGTTGTCATGATGTTAAGGGCTTGTGGCTCTTGTAAAATCAAACACAGGCCAGAGATCAGGAATCCCTGTTGAAAAGTAAGCGATTGAGGGCTTCACAAATTGGTTAGGAGCTACCACAAGTAATCCTAAAATTGAGACTCCCTTATCTACAAACAGCCCTTTACAAAAAGCACTCTGACATCCCTTACGCCATTGAAGCCTTCAATTTTGTGAGGGAGAATGGGGAGGTTTCATTTATTTTCTTTCTGTTTTGTTTCTGGATGCTGGGAATGGAGCCCAGGGCTTTGCTTGTGCTAATCACGGGCTTACCACTGAGCTGCACCCCCCAGATTGTGGTTTGTATTTCAGCCCTACAGATAAGAACAATGAAGCCAGCAAGTGTTTCGGCCAATGTCTCAACCTGGGTCTCCCTTATCTTGTTGTTGTACACGAGGTCTCCATTGAGTCTGTGATGTTGCTGGGATGGGAAGTGTAGGGGCATCTGAATCTGCATGTTCAAGCCCTTGAAGCTGCTGCTGCTGCTGTGGACGGTGTGAGCAGGCATGGCTGTGAGGTCTCTAGAGGAGTCCCAGGGCCGCCCTCTCATGGTCAGCATCGCCCATCTTTGACTCTGCAGGTATGCATAGGCAGATATCTGCTGGTGGGAGAGTTACTGTCCCAGAGCTTTGGCTTCCCAAGGTGCCCCAGCCCTGCCCCAGAGCAGTCAGTCAATTTCATAAGTAAGGCAGTTGCCCTGCAGATTCCCCTCCCCTCTTCAGCAGGGGAGCCCTCTTGACCTGCTCAAGGGCAAAGTCACAGCCAAGGTTCGACGGAGCTGGTTGCCTCCTTTCCTGGCCTTCATCTGATTAAAGAAGTTGGTTGCTTGAGGAAGGCTCAAAGGAGGCAGAGGAGGCTCTGTTCCTGTACCCCAGCTCTGGTGGGACCCCCTGGCTGTCTGGGCTCTGCTTTGTGGGGAGAAGGACTATAGACATTTGAAAGGAGAACTATGGATTTTCCAAATTACTTTTGTTTCAGACCCCAATAGTGATATTCATTAATATTAGAAAACCTAAATAATTCAGATCAGCAAAAAAGAAGAAAACAAATAATGCCATTATGGTGGAAAACAAATTCCACCATTTGGATTTAACTACTACTAAGATTCTAGAGTTGTTTTTCTCCCCTTTTGTGGGACTGGGAATTGAATCCAGGGGCCCTATACCACTGAGCCTTTTAAATTTTTTATTTTGAGACAGGGTCTTGCTAAATTGCTCTGGTTGGCCTCAAACTTGTGATCCCACCTCCTCCCAAACAACTTGGATTAGAGATTCATGCTTTAAATTACAGGCATCCATTTGGAGTTTTTCTCTTAAGAATATACTATATACCCAAACAGGCACGTATGCACACGCGTGCACACACACACACGCACACGCACACACGATTACATAAGCACTTTCTAAAATTGTAGTTTTGTATAGTTTTTCCCTTTTGTGATATAAATACATATGATTATATATTCTTCATTATTATTATTATTATTATTTTGGTACTGGGGATTCAACCCAGGGTGCTTTCCCACTAAGCTACATCTTTTTTGAGATAGGGTCTTGCTAAGTTGCTTAGGGCCTCTCTAAGTTACAGAGGCTGGATTTGAACTTGTGATCCTCCTGCCTCAGCTTCCCAGACTGTTGGGATTACCCATGTGCCACTGCACCCAGCTTAATATTATTTTTAGTGACTGTGTAATATTAATTCCATTGTATAGGTGGATTTGTGAAATCATTTATTTATTTATTCATGTATTCATTCATTCATACCAGGGATTGAACCAGGGACACTTAACCACTGAGCCTCCTCCTCAACCCTTTTTATTTTTTATTTTGAGACAGAATCTCAGCAAATTGGATCTCATTAAGTTGCTTAAGACCTCATTCAGTTGCTGAGGCTGGCTTTGAAATTGTGCTCTTCCTGCCTTACCTCCTGAGCTGCTAGGATTACAGGCATATGCCACTATTCCTGGCAAAATAATTTATTTTAATCACTCCATACTTTTCAATATTGTGGCTCTGTCATTTTATTGATTATTTTCAGTTATATATATAACATTAGGATATATTTTAACATAACCACAAAAGCATGGAATAAAATTTGCTCTAATTCAGTTCCAGCACTTCCCCCCCCCCTTCTCTCCCCCATTCCCGTTCCTTGACTCTACTATGCTTTCTGCAATTTATTTATAGTTTTTAAAATTAGTATTTTGTGGATATGCTTGACATTGGGATTCACTGTGTATATTCATGTATGTATATATGAAAGTTTGGTCAGATTCATTCCACTGTTCTTCCCTTTTCCTATTTCACCCTCACCCCCAATCCCCTTCCTCTACTCTGTGGATCTTATTTTGATGAAATTTCCTCTCTTTTTTTTTTTCCTTTCTGTCTCTCTCCACACCCATTTTGGATTAGCTTCTGCATATCAGAGAAAACATCCAACCTTTGACTTTTGGAGACTGGTTTATTACACTTAGCATGAAAATCTCCAGTTTCATCCATTTACCGGAAAATTCCACAATGTTATTCTTCTTTATGGCTGACTAATACTCAATTGTGTATATATATCATATTTTCTTTATCCATTCCATATGTTGAAGGGCACTTAGGTTGGTTCCATAACTTAGCTATTGTGAATTGTGTTGCTTATAAATGTCGATGTGGCTGTGTCATGGTAGTATGCTGATTTTGGATCTTTTGAATAAATACCAAGGAGTGGTATAGCTGGATCATATGGTGGTTCTATTCCTAGTTTTTTGAGGAATCTCCATGCTGCTTTCCAAAGTGGTTGCACTAATTTTCAGTCCCACTAACAATATATGAGTGTACCTTTCCCCCTACATCCTCACCAACACTTATTATTATTTGCATTCTTGATAACTGCCATTCTGACTGAAGTGAGATGAAATCTCAATGTAGTTTTGATTTGCATTTCCCTAATTGCTAGAAATATTGAACATTTTCTCATTTTTTTGTTGATCAGTTGTATTTCTTCTTTTGAGAAGTGTCTGTTTAGTTCTTTTGCCCATTTATTGATTGGGTTGTTTGTTTTTTGTTTGTTTGTTTGTTTGGTGTTACGTTTTTTGAGTTCTTTGTATATCCTGGAAATTAATGTCCTGTCTAAGGAGCAGGTAAGGACAATTTTCTTCCATTCTGGAGGTTCTCTCTCATGTTCTTGATTGTTTCCTTTACCGTGAAGGAGCTTTATAGTTTGATGCCATCCTACTTATTGATTTTTAATTTCATTTCTTGCACTTTTGGAGTCTTGTTAAGGGAGTCAGTTCCTGTGCCAATATGCTAGAGTATTGGGCCTAAATTTTTTCTAGCAGTTGCAGAGTTTCTGGCCTAATTCCTAGGTCTTTGATCCACTTTGAGTTGACTTTTGTGCAAGCTTGAAGTGGTTAAACCATCATGATTATGTCATTAAGATAAATTTCAAGTAGAATCAGTAGACCCAAAATGCATGCAAATTTTTAAGGATTTTAATGTTTATTGCTCTCTAAAAAGGTTGAATCGTTTTCTGCTCCCACCAGGACTGTATGTGAGTATCATTTCTATAGGCATTTGCCAACCTTGGGTAACATTTTAAAAATCATTACCAATGTGATATGTGAAAAATTCTCTCTTATAATTTTGATTAATAATATTTTAAAATCACCAGCCTGGTTAATTTTTTTTTCTATGTTGATTGGGAATGAATATTTCATTTTTGCAAACTTAATTGTCATGTTTCCCTTGTCCATCTTTCTATTGGTATGGGAACCCCATGAAGTTTAATACACTGGGTTCATGCTCGGCTTGTCACCTGCTGACAATGTTTTTTGGGTCACAGACGCTCTGAGGGTTGTTCTTTTATTAAGACACTGACATCTAGGTTGCAAGGCATCTCTTAGATATATTCCTTGCTAACTTTGCCTTACAAATGTTCTTGTTCACTACTGAGCCCCTGGGAAAAGGGATGGCCCCAGAGCCCAAGAATTCTGGAAGGATTTTAAACTGTCTGATTTTTTTAGGATTAACAACTAAGAACATAAACATGAATCACATACCTGAGGATGATGTGCAGCTGGTACAGGATAGTGAATCTAGGCTTTGTATATGCACTCTGGGTTTTACAAGGGGTTGCAGCAAGAGCAAATGGAGGATGGGGGCATTTCTTAAGGACATGTTTCATTATTTTAAAGTTGTTTTTTTTTTTTTTTTTTTTTTTTTACCAAATAAGTTTAACATAAGAAAAACAGAAAACAGAAATGCAGGAAGAAACAAATTATTTGTTGTCCTACTAGTAAGATAAAAACACCACTAACATTTTGAGGACATATCTTTGCAGTCACTGAACATTTACTGGGTGCTACAGGTGCTTGTGCTGAAGCAGTGTTCAAAGCAGACACAGTCCTGCCCCTACACAACTCTCAGCGTTGTGTTCTTTTTCATTGCATTGAAATAATAATAATAATTCAATAATAATTCATACTTATAAAAGAAATACATGAATATAGTGTCTTTGCAAAAATAGGGAAAGGGTTCATTTTGGCTCGTAGTTTCAGTCTATGGCTGTATGGCCCTGTTGCTTTGGGCCTGTGCTGGCCCACTCTTGCATTATGGCAGGAGTGAATGGCGGAGAAGGCCTGTTTACCTCACGGTAGTCAGGAAGCAAAGAGAGAGATGGCAAAGGGCTAGGGTCCCAGTGTTCCCTTTAAGAGCTTGCCCCCAATAACCAACTTCTTCCTCTAGGCTCCTGTCCTAAAGTTCCACCACCTCCCAGTAGCACCACGGGCTGGAGACCAACCCTTTAACACATAGGCCTCTGGGGACCGTGGAGACTTAAATTATAGCATCTAACGTATAGGCCTCTGTTCTAGTTCTCTTTTTTAAACTCAGAAACTACATGCTATGATTGTCATTGTTGTTGGTATGAACTCTTTAGATTTACACACATTCCTTACCAATCCTTTTTCTCTGCTCATCCTTTGAGCACCATTTTTCTTTATCCCAGAGCACAACTTCTAGAAGTTTTGAAGTTTCTTTGATACTAATGTCTAGTTTTTTTTTTTTTTTGGTACTGAAAATTGAATTCAGATGAGCTGTACCTCTGAGTTACATCCCCAGTCTCTCTGTCTCTGTCTCTGTCTCTGTCTCTCTCTCTCTCTCTCACACACACACACACACATATATATACAAGATATAGTCCTTGCTAACTTTGCCTTACAAATGTTCTTGTTCACTACTGAGCCCGGGAAAAGGGATGGCCCCAAGGCTCAAGAATTCTGGAAGGATTTTAAACTGTCTGATTTTTAGGATTAACAACTAAGAACATAAACATGAATCACATACCTGAGGATGACGTGCAGCTGGTACAGGATAGTGAATCTAGGCTTTGTATATCCACTCTGGGTTTTACAACATATATATATATATTTGAGGAGGTTGCTGCCTTGCCTGGAAGTACAGAAAAACCAGGGCTTCACACCTTCATCTGATTTTTCCAGTGTTAGGTGTTCAGATCTATCCGTCTACAGTATTTAGACTTGGGGTATGGGGGAGCTGGGCTTAAGCTGTAACAGAAAAGATGGCAAAAATTTCTTTTTTTCTTCTGGAAGAAAAAAAAAAAAAATATATATATATATATATATATATATATATATATATATATATATATATTTAGACAGGGTCTCACTAAATTGCTGAGGCTGGCCTTGAACTTGGGATCCTCTTGCCTCAGCCTCTGGAGTTGCTGTGATTACAGGTGTGCGCCACAGATAGTGTGCTTTGTTTGTGCTTAACTATTGTTAAGTATTGTGCTTTGTTTGTTTTCAAGTATTGATTGCTATTCTTGAAAGATAGCTTTACTGGTGACACAGTTCTATACCCACAATGGCTTTCTCTCAGTGCATTGGAGATATCATTACTAGTTTTTCCTTGCTTTGTTGCAATTTGATAGTTTATTCCCATGGCATCTGTCCCCTTTGACTTGAACCCTTGGTATGTAGTGACACAAGGAGTAGAGAACAGCAGTGGGGCCAGAATCATGCTGGGTCTTCCAGCCATGGTAAAGATTTCAGATTTTACTCTGAATGTGGGAGTTCAACAGAGTACAGTTCTTTGCCCCGTAAGAGGTAGGAGTGGGCATTGGGGTGTTTGGGACAGTTGGTGGAACAGTTCCAGCCATTCTAGTACCAAATGGAAATGAATTTTTAGTGATTTGCTCTTTACTATGTTCCGTGTCGCAGACTCCTTCCTTTGATTCAGAGACAAAATTAAAAGAATGTTTGCATTTATGAGTAATGCTTCTAAATCCTTTTGTGTTTAAGAATGTGTGTGTCTATTTGAGTACCCTGATGTGGATGTCACAGGCTTGCTGTCCTTGCTGTTCTAAGTGTTTCGAGTACTGATCCCCAGGGTGTTGGCTTTCTAGTCTGAATGGGGTTAGAGCGCCCTGGGGCCTGCTGGGAGATGACATTTTGGATGTGCTGTTTTAGGATATAAGAGCTCAGAAGAAACGCCTGGCAGACAACCAGGGATGGCCAAGTTCTTGTTTCTTTTATGGTTTGCTCTCAGAGAGCAGCCGTGCTATGTCAAGGACTCTAATAACTAAAAAGCAGTATCTGTCCCCTTTGGCTCTAACCCTGGCTGCAGTTCTGACCCCAACAGGTCACACAACTGGTGTTTCTTTTTGTTGTTTTTTCAAATGAGGTCTCCACTGTGTAGTAACCTCCTTTTCCCAACCCGTCAGTAGTCTCAGGGAAAGTATATTCAGGATTGAAATCCTCTTTCCCTCAGTTTCTCCTTGCCTTTCTTATTGCACCAAGCTTCTAGCTTGGAAGTGAATTTTCAGTGATTTGCTCTTTACTATGACTATTTACAATGACTGTCCATGTCACCTAGGCAGCTGGACACTGTTTCCAAGGACGTGGTCCTAGCTAGGCTTACATCCATATCTAGTGCCCAGAACTTCTTATGATCAAGAAATTTTGGGGGTCTGGGATTGTGGCTCAGTGGTAGAGCACTCACCTAGCATGGGCGGAACCCGGGTTCGACCCACAGCACCACATAAAAATAAAGGCATTGTGTTGTGTCCATCTACACCTAAAAAAAAAAAATTTTTTTAAAAAAGAAATTTTTGCCATCTTTTCTGTTACAGCTTAAGCCCAGCTCCCCCACACCCCAAGTCTAAATACTGTAGACTGATAGATCTGAACTCCTAACATTGGAAAAATCGGATGAAGGTGTGAAGCCCTGGCTTTTCTGTACTTCCAGGCTGAGCAGCAACCTCCTCAAAGCTTCTGGCATCACAGCCCGGAGAGGAAGAAATGCATTTTTAAGACTGTCAAACAGCAAGGCAATAATGGTGACAATCATAAAAAGAAAATCTGGACTTGGTTCCAAGGTTTTCCAAATTTCTTATGCAGATGGCACAATAAATGTGTGGGAAACACTGATTATAATCTCCAACTTATACAAAAGGTCAGAGGAGACACAAACACCAAATCTAAAAGTCCAACTAGAGAAATTGAGTCTGTCTAAATACAGCCTTAGGAGTCCCTGGGAATATTTTTTTTTTTTTAAGAGAGAGTGGAGAGAGAGAGAGAGTGAGAGAGAATCTTTTTTTTTTTTTTAATATTTATTTTTTAGTTTTTCGGCAGGCACAACATCTTTTGTTTGTATGTGGTGCTGAGGATCGAACCCGGGCTGCACGCATGCCAGGCGAGCGCGCTACCGCTTGAGCTACATCCCCAGCCCTCCCTGGGAATATTTAAAGATGAAACCAAAGCTCTTTCCAGATGTTTGTCCAGCAGTTCTGAGCTTTTCTCCATAGGTGTCCCTCCCACCTTTCCTACAACAGGATGGGTACTTTGGATTAACTTTACGGAGGCAGTTTTGATTTTGGAAGACACATTATGCTTCTTGTCCTTTATCTCCCTAGAGGAACGTTGGATATCAGCATTTGTCAATAAAATGTATACTCTCATTCTAAAACAAGCTGGTTTCCATCATAGTTCTCGGAGATTGGAGTAAGCCTGAGTGATCTGGGTAGCTCTAGAAGCATGTCCTTCAATGTTCAAGAAAGGTTCCCACAACAGAATGAAGGAACAGGGTGACAGAACAGCATGGAACATGGGGGACGTTGGTTTTTTTTTTTTTTTTTTTTATCTTTTTTGTAACTTCACACATGCTGGATGAAATTCCCATGCTGACGCCATTCCACAGGCATGTGCAGATTACAGGTTGGAGCATAAAAAGGACAGCTGTGGACATGTACAGTGGAATGCCAATAACCCAGCCCCCTGTCACTCGATTGCCACTAAGTGACATTATTGTTGAGAAAACTTGAGTCCATTCTAATGTATTTTATTTTATTTTCTATTGACACTTCTTATTCAGTTTTTAACCACATCAAGGAGAATCAAATGTCAAATTTTCTAAATAGCAGAAGGTTGTCATAACTCTCAAAGAATAAGCAAGTTGGATTTTTTTCTGCCTCCAAAATGTTTATCAAATACTGTATTTCTCACAGGCTTTGAAACACTTAGAAAATACTTAAGAAATATTCCAACGAACAAAACATACCAAACGTCAGTAATAAGCAAGACATATTCCTTTGGGGAAATGGCTGTTTAAAAAAAACAAACAAAAAAAAAAAACCAAAAAAACGCAGTGTTCATTTTTTTCTTCTTTAAAAATTTGTTACTCCTAAAATAGCACAAAACTGGAAGTGAAGGACTAGAAGGCCAGGAGAGGAAAGGAGAAGGGAGGGAGCACACACCATTAACACAAAAAGAAGTAAAATTGTACAAACATAAGCAGTTTATCAGACTAGGGTCATCTTACTCCAAGATAACAAGACTGGTTGAGAAATCTACCATTCTGCAGAAGGCAGGGATTTTATGAAGATCAGTGAAGATTAATTCACTGCCTTGGAGCAAACCCCTTCCCTCTCCAAATCCTGGTTTCTTCATCAAGTCTCCATGGGCAGGGCTTCTCATTCCACCACCCCGCCCACCTCCAGGGCCTCGCAGGAGGTTATCCTGACAGTCCCCTTCTCTGGCAGCTCGAGTCTTTTCCACATTCAGCAGGATTTCACCTCTGAACATGGCGGGCCTATCACTAAGGACCTCTGAACAAGCTCAGGATCATCAAACACAAGAAAACCAAAATTGGGTGATTTTCCACCACAATTTATGTGTAGCTCTATGACATTCCCATAATTTAGAAAGAAATCCTAAAGTTCTGATTTGTTCACCTCATGAGGCAGGTTGCCATTTGAAGAGATGGTGACTGTCAGGGTGTCTCATAGTTCTTCGGTGCTCAGTATCACCTTGCTCACCAGCCTCACAGATTGGTTTGGGTTCCCTCTGAGGAGGAGCATCTATTCATTGTTCTTATCCTCTTTGATCTCTCTGAGGCCTCTGTGGTAGAATCTGAGGTTCAGGCTCAGGCTCTGGATGGGCTGTGAAGCTGGTCCTTTAATAACAGAAGGTGGTATCCCAGGAACAGGAATAGATCCATTTGGAAGAAGGTTCTTACTGGTCACAGATGACCAAGAACATGTCCTCAAGTCTTCCTGTACTGTCTGAGTTGGTCTGTAGGCCCTGGAGAAGGACTCCTCTGAGCTCCTCAGGAGCGGCTTCTTCTAATACCGTCTGACTTTTCCTCTTGGATTTCAGATTTCAGATATGACTCTGGTTCAGGTTCAGGATGACGCTCTGGTTCAGAAACAGTCTCCTCTAAATGTTCTTCCAAGTCATTGCTGACAGTCTGATGGTAGAACGTTCCAGAACCATCAGATACCACCTCAGGTGTCTGCTGCCTTTCTGCAGGTTCCTTTACTTCTTCTTGATTCCTCCTGAGATTGGTGACAATACCACCAAGGAACTCATGATGGTCTCTAAGGTATTATGAGCACAGAATTTATTTGCAACAGAGCACTCAGGAGCAAGGACAAACGTCTGCATGAATCTCCACAAAGCCTCCTTGTTGTTTGATAGCCTCCCCATCACCTGGACTACCACACCATCATTTAGAGTAGCATGGGTATCAACATGGCAAATGTTGGTGTGGCTGTTGGTAAAGTTTTGTGTCTTCACTTTCCTGTGACTTTCTTTCTGTCCAGAGACTGCATCTTCTGGATTTCCATTTGAATCCAATCCCCCATGGACATGGGAAGAGTTCTTTCCATAAAACCTATGTAGCATGTCTAGGGCCTGGATTCAGCTTACGTGTAATACTGTCTCACAGATTCCCATCTGACCAACAAGAGACTCTGCTTCCTATAACCATTGCTTTGGTCAATTCAACTTGTGCAGCTGAGCAGAAGAGGAACAAGCTTTGCCCCACAGCATGGAAGGTGGCAGAAACCCCCTATGCAAGTGTGTTTGCACATTCTGATATATTTTTTAAAATCATTCTGAGGGGCTGGGGTTGTAGCTCAGTGATAGAGCACTTGCCTAGCACATGTGAGGCACTGGGTTCAATCCTGAGCACCACATGAAAGAAGTAAAATAAAGGTATTATGTCCATCTACAACTAAAAATATTAAAATAAAATAAAATAATTCTGGAACTTTGGGGCAAATCCTGTTCACTCTATCAGTTAATGGTTTAGGGTCCCTGGTTTCTCCCACTTTGTCTTGATCAAGGAACACAGGGTACCTCAACTGCTCTGTGACCTGTTCAGCTGCTGAGTTTTGCAGCAGACTTGAGCCAGTGCTTGAGAGGAGAAACCCAACCCCTATTTTAGACTGTGACTCAAAATGAAAAACAAGAAGGGCTGGGGATGTGGCTCAGTGGTAGGGCACCACTGGGTTCAATCTCCAGGGCCAAAAATAAAAAATAAAATAAAATAAAAAAAGAAGAAGATATCCATCAATGGATTAATGTATAATCAAAATGTAGCATATACATACAACTGAAGATTTATTTAGTATTAAAAAGGAAGTACTGACACATGCTACAATGTGAATGAACCTTGAGGATGGGTGCCTTATATATATTAGCCAGATTCTCCGTTAATCTCATAAAAAAAAAAAAAAAACACCTTCACAGAAACATCTGGAATAATGTTTGGCCAAGTATCTGTGATGCAGGCATATGGACACAGAACTAACAATTACGTTATGTTGAGTAAAATAAGCCAATCACAAAGAGATGCTGTATGAGTCCACTTATGTGAGGTCCATACAGTAGTCAAATTCATGGGAACAGAAAATGGAAGGGTGGTTGCCAGGTGGGCAAGGGGAAGTAGAGAGATAGGTAATGGGTACAGAATTTCAGTTTTGCATGAGGAAAAGTGTTCTAAAAATAGCACAGAACATGAAAGTACTTACTGAACAGTATGCAAAAGAGGGGTTAAGACGGCAGGTTTTGTTAAGGTATGTTTTACTACAATTAAAAAGAGAGAGAAAACAGGGAATGTTCACCTTTAAGAAATGCCCATATTTGGAGGTGGGTAAAGGAAGATGAGCAAATTTAATCAAAGAAGTAGAAAGTAAATTACTCCTGGGATCAAGCCCCAGAACCCAAAATAAATAAATAAAAATAATAAGTAAAAGGACTTACTTATTGTTTTGGGTTCTGGGGATTGAATTCAGGGGTGCTTGACCACTGAGCAACATCTCCAGCCCTTCCATTTTTTTTATTTTGAATCAGAATCTCACTAGATTGCTTAGGGCCTTGCTATGTTGCTGTAGCTGGCTTCGAACTTGTGATCCTCCTGCCTCAGTCTCCTGAGTCTCTGGGATTACAGATTTATTTTTAGATAGGGCCTCACTATATTGCCCATGCGGCCCTGAACTTGCCATCTTCATGCCTTAGTCTCTGAAGTAGCTGGGCTTGGAAACAACTCCATGATCATGAAATCGACACTTGTGCCAATTGATTCATTTATCATAATAAATCAATTGGTACAAGTATCGATTTCATGACCATGTTCTGAGGGCTGCGAGGACCCTGGGTGGCAGCATTCAGTCCCTTTGACCCTTCTGGGTCCCCTGCTTCTCATCCTGACCCCGAACTCAGATCTGTGTTCATGGACCTAACTTACTATTCTATTCTGTCAAATATGAGCCTTCTGTGAAATAATGCCTGCGTGGCATTGCCCTGAGAAACCTGCTGCCCAGCCACCAGGCCTGGTTCGTGTCACAGACACAGAGATCTGCCAACAGCCCAGATGGCAGGGTCTCTGACCAACCTCCTGACATTGAAAAAGGCTGCTAGGAAAGGTCTTTTGCTGGGAGGGCTCATTAAATCCTTCTCAGGGTGGTCCGCCCCAATCCTTGCATAAATACCTCCCTTGAATGTTGTACCTGAGGGAGAGACACAGCTCCAAAGCAGAGCAAACCTTCCTTAGCTCCAGAAACCTTGAAACCCTCTTACCTGCTCTGTGCAGTTGTAACCTAGGCACAAGCAATTCAATAGCCAAATGAGAAACAAGCTATGAATGCCAGAGTTTTCCCCCAGCACTTATCTACCAGTGACTCTCAGGAACAGTAGCAGCCCCAGGTAATGTGCTCTCAGGGGCCACAAATCCGCCTTGCCTTCCTCTAACCTGCCTTCCACACAGCCACCTGAGCGGTCATTATAAAACATCAGGTGAGCATGGCCCTGTTCTTCCATTATTAATATCATTAGGATACTCAAGACCAGTTGCCACATTGGGGAAATGCCAGTTCTCCACAACTTAAAATATAAGTTTATTTCTCATTCATGGAAAACCCTTCTCCATCTACTTCCTATATCACGTGGAAGGAATGTGTTCCTCCAGGTCTGTCACGGAGGGAAACAATGGCCTTTGACCACTTTGTCACTTTCACTTGCAGTCCATTGGTCTATAACGCCATGTAGCCAGGGGGCAGTGGAAATGTTTTGCAAAATTTTCTACCCAAGTTTAGCACCTCTCATGGCAGAGAAATATATAGGCAGTTTACCCCCAGAATGTCTGCAGGACTATCCCAAAGAGGGTTCATCAAGGCCACACTTTCTTAAAAAGTATTCAACAGCTCAGACTTTGCACCCTGCTCCTGGTTACATCCATATTTGTTTTAGTATGAAAGTCTTTGTAACTTTTGGGAAATACCACCTGATCCATTGGCTCTGGGGAAGCACCCTCAGGTGCTCTCAGTTTCAGTGCATGGGGCTGGAAACACAGATTCAAGCAGTGTTCCTTCTCTGCTTGAAGCCGTGATGTGTGGAAGATCCAAACTTAACCAATACATGGTTTCAGAAAGCAGGTTTTCTCCATGCTTGATGATCTATTTCAAATCAACTCCTGAGAGAAACCCCATGTTCACTATGAGGGGAGATGTTCCTATGAGGGGAGATGTTTACTTCTGGGAGATGTTCCTTTAAGTGGGTCTGATTAACGAGAGGCTAAATCTCCTCTGTCCTATGACTGAATGACCTATTCATCTTCTCTTATCATTTTAGGGAAATGTTTAAAGTTTTTTTTTTAACATATATAGAGAGATGACTTTCCTAAATGTCTCACATTAATGAGCTAAGTCTTTAGAAACTACTGTTCACAATAATAAACATCCTTTCTTTGTTGGGATACATATGGGTATGTGTATATAAGACGTATTCAGTAAGACTTCACGATAATGCATTGCACTGTGACAGGAGTTCTAATAACTTTAGGCTCCACCCACACCTGGTGGAAGCTCTTATCCTGGGTGGGAGAAGAGAAAACAGGGAGGGCAAGTGGCAAAATGGTAGACAGAGTGGTCTCTCGGGGTGAGAGGCAGAAGGTAGGCCTCTGCTTTCCACAGTCTGTCATAAGATCCAGAATTGTCCCAATCCATTTCTCACTTGGATCTCATGGCCAGAGCCCTGGGCTGGGCTGGGCCTGCTGAGCAGCTTTGCTGCAGTTAAGGCCATGACTCGATGATGCTGTCCCAGTTCAGCCAGCATAGAAACTTCTGCTGGGCTTAGTTGTGTGAAAATGTACTTAAAAAAAAATCAACGGGGCTGGGGATGTGGCTCAAGCGGTAGCGCGCTCGCCTGGCATGCGTGTGGCCCCGGGTTCGATCCTCAGCACCACATACAAAGATGTTGTGTCCGCCAAAAACTAAAAAAATAAATATTAAATTCTCTCTCTCTCTCTCTCTCTCTCTAAAAAAAAATCAAAATCAACAGAAATATATCTACTACCTAGTTTAAGAACATAGAATACCCTCTATCTTTAAGTCCTGTACATTCTAATTACATCTTCTTTCCTTCTGCATGAACACAGCCACTCTCCTGAATTATATGCAAAGTTTCCCCTTTCTTCTCCCCAGAGCAGTACTGCATTTGTACGTATTCCTATAAATTATGTTTTGTAGGAGGCCATGAACTTGGACTGAGCACCTGTACTGGGCACAACAGACAAAATCAATATACCTTAATCATAGTAACTCATTTTAGTTGGTCATAGAAGGTCCTGTAGCTAATTAACTCATTAAGTTGTAAAGCACTGACTAGTTAAACCATAACCATCTTACTGGTTGATTGACAAGCCTGCAGCCAATTAAGTTGTTATCAAAGTCTCTCCTCTCTTTCTCTATAAATGCTATCTGATCACCGTGTGGGTTGGAGTTGTCAGGACTGCTCGGGGAGTGATTTGGTTCATGGGCCATTTTTTGTTTTGCTTGAATAAATTGTAAATGTAACTGGTTTAAGGAATCGTCCCTCAACAGGTATGTCATCAGCAGGATCCAAAACAGAGTGGCAGTGACTCCCAGTAGCACCAAGGAACCAGGAGTTGATCCTTCTGGGCCTAAAGCTCTGTCTTCTTGCTGCATCTGGGAATGTGGGTAAGTTTTCTCCTAGATTCATTTTCTGAGCTGTCTGGATTTGTTTGAGCAAACTTTTTGGTCCGGACGGGGTTGGAAATTTGTGACAGAGACAGGGCTGGGTCCTATAGAGAAGTCTCAGGTGTCTGTGTCAGAGAGCAAAGGAACTGTGTTCATTAGGAACATCACTGGTTCTTATGAAGAGGCTTTGTGTGTCTGACTGGGCTGAGTAGGAAGGAAAGTTTGCTAGAAAACAGGAGTCGTGGCTCATCCGGATCCAGGGAGTTTAGAACTCCGAATTCTGGAGCTCCACCCAGGGTTAGCTTATGGTGTGAGAGTGCCTCTCCTTGGGTAGCACCAAGGATTGGTTTGTGGAGGAGGGGGCATGTGACCTTCTGAGGGTTCATGATGTTGCAGAGTCAGGAATTGCACTCATTTAGGTCTGCGAATGTTTCCATTTGGAACTCTACCCAGTTACATGCATAAGAATTCCCAGAGCCAGGCACAATGGCACACACCTGTAATCCCAATAGCTCTGGAGTCTGAGGCTGGAGGATCACAATTTCAAAACCAGCCTTAGCAATTTAGCAAGGCCCTGTCTCAAAATAAAAACATAAAAAGGACTGGAATGTGACTCGGTGATTAAGCACCCCTGGGTTCAATCCCCAGTACCAAAAAAAAAAAAAAAAAAAAAATTGCCAGAAGCTGTGCCATTTTAGAAAAATGGGTAAACCTTACCAGAAATAATTTGGAGCATTTTCTTTTTTTCTTTTTGTTGGTGCTGGGGGTCAAACTCAGGGTCTTGGGCATGCTATCTAGAAATATTTCGGAATTACAGTGGCCACAATGAGTGCATTTTTTTTTTTAAGGGTACATTAGAAAAGGAAGGACCAAAAATTCTACAGAAGCTGGGCATTGTGGCTTCTGCCTATAGTCCCAGGTACTGGAGAGGCTGAGGCAAGAGGATCACTTGAGCCTATGAGTTTTATGCTATTCACAGAAACAATGGGATGCATTTTTTTTTTCTTGTGGTACCGGTGAAATCCAGAGGGGCTCTGCCACTAAACTATACCCCTAGTCCTTTTTATTTCTTTTGAGACAAGGTCTCACTATGTTGCCCAGGCTAGCCTTGAACTTGCCAACCTCCTGCCCCAGCCTGCCAAGTAGCTGCGATTACAGGTGTGTGCATGGGGCACAGCTGGGATGCATTTTCAAATGATCACACACAGGCTTTTAGAAGCCAGAATGGGCAGCATTGTGGAGGAGGAATCACTTTTAGAAGGTGAGCTCTGAGGCCATTGGGTTTGCTTCTTTAACCACCTTTATGCCCTGGTTAAGATCTTTTATTAAAATTTATTTAATAAAATTTTTATTATTTTAAAATTTGTTCTAATTGGGTATACAGGACAGTAGATGCCCCTTGACACACTGTGCACAAATGAAACACAACTTCTCATTCCTCTGGTTCTACTCTTCAGATCTTGAGCTTGGAATGAAAAGGAGAGGCATCTTTGTCTGGCATTGGAAGTGCTCTGAGTGCCCTGTCATTGGCAGCCCTACCTTGAACTTGTTAAGTTAGGTAGTATTAGCTGGACTGGGAGCTGCCTGTTTTAGTTATTGTGAGATGCGTCTTTAGTGAAGTAAACTTTACCTGTGGAGAAAGTCTCCTGTTGTAATGTCGTCTCCCTCTGCACCTGGAGGAGAGTGAAGAGGCGGGGGCTCAGGTGTGCGAGGGGTCCCTCCTTTGACCCTTCTGTCCCGGCCAGGCTTCCTACCTGGGCTTTTCTTATCTTGGCAAGTAATGGTGTTCAGGTCTGAAATCTCATTCAGAGTAACAATTAGGCAGGTAAGAAAAGGCACGGACTTTTGATTCAAACCCCTTTCTTGAAATGAGTAAATGGTCAATGATAAAGAAAATATTCTCAGAGCAAATGGTTTTTGAGAAAGATAAACAGGCCCTAAGGAAAAACAGATAGTTTGTAACAAGATCCGTCTGGTGGTGGACACTCCATTATTCCTGTGAGAGGAGTTTATCTTCTGAGGATTGATAGTACCTGAGACCCTCTGCAAGAGAATGCAGGGGAACTCGAAGCCTTGTATTTTGGTGTTTTTTTCAAGTGCCTTTAATCTCAAGTAATCATACACTAACCCAATATATTTTGAAGTGGTATTTCCCTTCGTCCTTCAGTGTGCATGTATGCACACATATGTTGATAATCAAACCCAGGGCCTTGCTTGTGCCAAGCGCGTCTTCTACCCCTCAGCTACACCCCCAGCTCTGTGGTTAACTTTTAAAATGTGTAATTAGAATACAATGAAGAACAAGTAAGTCAGGTGAATGTAAATGATGAATATTTGTAGATCAGACATCTTTTTCAGTAACTCGAGGTTTTAAAGTTATGTTGAATTAAGTGGTAGATATTTATAAAATGTCTGAATCACTTTTAAGAGAATTAAAATACTAAAACTTGTAGAATCTACGTGATTCTGACTAATAGTGGATTTCCTGATTACCTTTGTCAATTGGGGTAATCAGGAAATTATGGAAACCTAGAAACTTCTGAAGAAAACTATCCATTATTTTTATTTAGGAAAATATGGAATGTATCCTGATTAGTTACAAAACCTTGAGTAATGACACAAGGTTGACTGAAGCTGATGATAGTGCCGGGCACTTAGCAGATATTTGGCCATCTTTGTATAGAATGTTCTAAAAGAGCCAAGATATGATGATCAAATGCAGATGCAGTTCCCTCCCTCATGGAGTGTCATAGGACAAACAGAAAATTAGCAACAATATAAGAAAGTAGAAGGAATTAACTCTGAGCACTACCAAGAGGCTCACCCACAACTTGGGTCCCGTCTCCACATAGATGGATGGTTGGCTTGAACTCGACAGCTATTTTTTTTTCTGTTTATTTAGTACCAAACATAGTGCTGGTCTCCGTTTGATGTTCAATAGTGAATAAATTCTGCAAGTAGAGAAGTCTGTGTTCGTGCAGTATAGAAAGCTAGTTCTATCGGGGTCTCCTAAAAATGAAGGAGTTGTATTAAGAAGAAACATGTTTCTAACGGTTACAAGATGTTTGTCTACAATGTCCTGTCAGAAAGCAAGCAATTTTGAACTGTTTTCCCTAAAAATAAAGTTACTAATAATTAAAATAATTATATAGTAATTAGAAATAGTTCCTTATGCAAGGAAAGGAAGCTTTGTCAGTTTAGCTTCTTTTCTAAAAGCACTTGGAGTGAGATACAGTTCAAGAGATTTTTTTTTGTTATCCTGGAGACGGTTAATGGGAAGGACTCTGACAAGTATGAGTTTTTATTTATATATATAACTTGGAGATCATATTATTGGAGTAGGTAAGAATTCCTAGAACTCTAAAGGAGAGATTGATTGTTCATAAGACTGCTAATCTAACATCAGGCAGAACAGGAATTGATTGAATACCAGGAAAATGCATTCTCAGAGTTTTGTGCTGGGTTAGCCAAGGCTAAAATAGGGGAGATGTGCCAATGAGATTCCTTAAGCTTGATTCAAATCAGAGTGCCCATGGTGGCCTGTTTAATGGACAGTACTCAGAATGGGCTCTTCTACCCCTATTGGAAGGGCCTGGAACAAGTTCTCCCTATTCCCACTGCACAAGCTTTGTGATCTTGAATGTTGGGTCAGTATCTTAGAATATAAAGGAACTTCTCTGGATTCCTGGAACTGTACACTTGTTGGAGAATTTTAGGTAAAGTTCACCCAGGAAGAACTTCCTCAGAAGCAGATAATATCTTACGATGTGGACAGCTTTCCTCAGACATTGAAAGTAGGCTTCTCGTAATGAGACTTGTAGACCTGTTTTTATTTACTTTTTTCCTTGACAGGACTAGACTAGCAACAAGATGCGTTCTCATCCCAGGCTTTAATTTAACCCAGTTACAGGATGCTAGATTACTTACTTGCTAAATAGGTAGGGCTCTGTGCAGTTGTCAGTAATTTTTGTTACACATGGGTAAATACATTAAGTACTATGGAGAGTTGGTTTTAAAAACTGGTTATTTAGTTAAAGCAGACTCCTCATCTAGCTCATTCTATGACAACTGGGTTTTGGTTGGCTTGGTGCATGAGGACCCTGGCTAAGGCACATGCTCCAGACCCTTACTGTTAGGTAATAGTCCTAACAGCAATCTTCCAAGTGTGCTGTATTCTCTGAGGCTTCAAAGCCAGGGCACAGACATCTGCTAAATGCTAAGTGGTGTCTCTTCAGCTAGAATGAAGAACTCAAATGAGTCATGAGGACACAGTAACCCGTGGATGATGCGTCACCCCGGATGGTGGTGCTGATGCCCCGGGTTTTGGTCAAACTCCCACTAGATGAGAACATGACTGAAGGGGGTGGGGTGGGGATTGTTAGATAGTATTTTTAGAAGGCCATGGATTTGGACCAGGTACCTACCTACACTGGGCCCAACACACCAAACCAGTGTAGAGTTTAGTCTCAGTTACTGAACTTTGCTTGGTTGCAGAAGGCCCTGCAGCTAGTTAAGCTGTGGACAGCCTGGGTGACTAGGCTATAGCCGGTGACATTATTCTCTCACTTGTTTTCTATTAATTCTTTCTCATCATGTTGGGATTTCCAGAATCTGCTCTGGTTCTGGAAGTTGTCAGATTCGCTATTTGGTTTTGTTTTGCTCAAATCACCTAACTGGTTGAAGGCATTTTCACTTTTAATCTCTGTAAACAATCTATTGTTGAGAGTGGCCTGTCCCCAGTGATGTGAATGAACTGACACAGCATATGCATCCCTATGACAAGTTCTTCCGCTCATTTTTGTTTCACCTATTTTCATTGTGCCCTGGATTTGCCAAATGATCTCTTCTACTGTTGAATGGCATCAAGGTTTCCAGTCTGTGGGTTTTTGTACAGTTGTGTGATCAGGGATGTTTGAGTCTCCTGTGGCCACAGGTATGAATGCTTCTCTGAGGCAGTGGTTCTCAAACTTGAATGTGCATCACCTGAAAGGCTTGCTGAACAGATTGTTGGACCCTGCCCCGGATTCTGGCTCAGTGGCTCAGTGGGTCTGGATGGCTGGAGAATTTGTTTCTAACAAGTATCCAGGTGACTAATGCTGCTGGTCTAGGGACTGCCCTTTGAATGCCACTATCCTAAGCACTCACTGGGAACATTTACTGGGATGTAGTGTATGTGCTTGTTCAAACTCTATCAGGTAATGCACAATTATTTTCCAAAGTTGTACCAATTTATACTCCTGCCAGCAGTAAAGTGTTCCTTTTGCTTGAAATCCTTGCTAATACCCGGATATTATTTAACATTGGCACCCACCTAGTATGTGAGAAATGGTATCTTGTTGTGACTTTGATTTGCATTTATCAAATTATGAATGAGGTTGAACATCTAAATGTTCATTTCGATATCCTCTTCTGTGATAGACCTATTCACGGCCCTTTTGCTATTAGGTGTCTAGTCTTACTGAGTCGAGGGAGGAATCTTTGAAATCTGTCCTGAG
The DNA here is from genome assembly GCF_048772815.1 of Callospermophilus lateralis. Classification (NCBI taxonomy): domain Eukaryota; kingdom Metazoa; phylum Chordata; class Mammalia; order Rodentia; family Sciuridae; genus Callospermophilus; species Callospermophilus lateralis. The sequence goes on from NC_135313.1 coordinate 91,557,878, forward strand.
CACTGGTCTGTGTTGGCTAGGCATGTGCTTTCCGGTCTGTAGCTTGTTGTTTTTTTTCATTCTGTAGGATGCTTGTGAACAGAAGTCCTCAACACTGACGCAACCAGGCTTATCAGCATTTCCTTTATGATTCATGCTTTGTATCTTATTTAAGACTTTCCCACTCTGAAATTTTAAAGTGACTTTCCCACACAGTATTCTAAATGTTAACGTACTTGCCTTTTAAGAAATTGGTTTTTGAGAAGGAGTGATATCAAGATCCAATTTCACTTATTTTCCATCTTATGATACAAGGATAAACTCTTATCAAGCACTATTGAATTTTCTACTTGCTGTCTCTATCAAAACTTTTCTTACTGGTATGAGTTTGGTTCTACTTAAAGTGGTCTAATAGAACATTCTACCAATTAGCATAGCATTGTGCCGCCTTAATAGCTTACAGAGTAACACCTCTGCCTTACTCCTCTTTAGGAAGAGCTTGACTGTTCATGAACTTTCACTTCTCCATACGCATTTCAGATTCAACTACTCTAGACCCATGAAAAACTAACACATCACAGCCTTTGGATTTGTTTGGATTATGCAGATTATTGTGGGAAAAATGGGCATTCTCATGATCCTATGACTACGTACGGACAATGGTAAATTGGCACATATTTCAGTTTGTCTTAATTTTCAATAAAGTTTTGTGATTTTTTTCTCCTTTAAAGACTCTTGCATATCTTTAGCCAAATTTACTTGTTTTGCTGTTACAAATTATTTTTAATTAAAATATATGCCATATATATTTTAAAAAATTTTATTTAGTTGTAGTTGGACACACTACCTTTATTTTATTTTTATGTGATGCTGAGGATTGAACCTAGGGCCTCACACATGCTAGGCGAGCGCTCTACTGCTGAGCCACAACCCCAGCCCCTGTAGTATACATTTATAAATCTTTTAAATATTTTATACACAAGTTACTATGGGTTTTATTTTATTTTGTTATCTAGGAGGCCATTTTCTTTACTGCAAAACTTTGCATGACAAACATAGAGACAATGAAGTATCAGTAAGTCTCTACTATGTCAATTCAAATTTGAAAATAAATTTTTTAAATCGGTTTTATGATCATTTTGACAATTTTTTCCCCTGAGAATTGGCCCAATATAGCTTCCCCTTCCTTGTCAAAACAAAAGGGAGGAAGCAAAAGTAGAGTCATTCAGTTTTTATTTGATGTAGATTTACTAAAAATCTAGGCCTAGAAAACCAAATATCAATACTGGTTGAATCTGGGAAAGGAATGGACAGAGCTTTACAGGACTTCCTTGTAATTCCTTCACTCTAAATCTGAAATAACTTCCAAATAAAAAGCTAAATCTTCAGGAATGACTCAAGTCATGGACACCCCATGCAGATGGCTGCCTCACCTTCTAAAGGATTCCTTCCTGCTCAGGAACGTGTCACATCCATGACTATTTCCCAGCCACAGTTGGTGGGGTGACCTGAGAAAGTGAACATGTTGGCCGCCAGCAGCCCACCACTCACAACCAACAGGGCTGGACAAACGGCAGAGGCTGGTATTGGGAGGTGTGATCTGGGAGGCAGGAAGAGCGGCCACGTGGGCCCTGAGCACAGTGCAGGTGCAGAGGCATAAACCAAGAGGAAGCCAACTGGCACAGAAACTAGGAGCCTAGAGCCAAGCCACATTTGCATTTGTATGCTGGGTGAGACCCGTGGATTCCTGGAGCTTGGGTTCTCTTGAGCTGATCAAGTCCCAAATCACCTCCAGCCTCTAGAAGTCTTGAGGTCAGGCTCCATAACAGTTTTCTTTCATGGCCCTCAATGCTCCCCATGAATCCTCACCACGATAGTGGGTCTTCATTCCGCACCATCAAAAGTGACCAACTAAGCCAGGCCTGGTTGTTCTTGCCTACAGTTCCGGCTTCTTGGGAGAATAAGGCAGGAGGATTGGAAGTTTAAGACAATGTAAGAGGCAAGACTCTCTCAAAATAAAATGGAAAGGAATGGGGATGTAGCTCAGTGGCAGAGTGTTTGCCTAGCATGCACAAAGCCCTAGGTTCAGTCCCGTGTGTGTGTGTGTGTGTGTGTGTGTGTGTGTGTGTGTGTGTGTTTAAAAAACAAAAAACTAGATTTCTTCCTAAAACCAATAATTTCCTTATAAAACTGGAAGCTATATGTGATCTTTAATGATTTTGTAAATATATACCTAAAGTCATTCATACAGTTCTGCCACTATACTAGGAATATTTGCTGTATGTACCTATGTTGCTAACCAACCAAAGATTGGAAAAACCGTTCTTTCATTTTAAACCATCCCTTTATTAAATCTCTTCTCTCCCCTCTCTAGCTTTCTTTACAAGACCAAGTTTTCATGAAGAACCTAGAGCGCCCACCACAGGCAGATGTTGGGTGGTCAGCTAGATTCACTCCCACCTCCAGGCATGATCTAAACTCAAGTCAGCCAGATGGCAAATGACTCCATGTCACAGCTACCATGTGCTACATCCTGGGCCAGCACTTGAACAGAAGTGTGATGGTCCCTGCATCTGCCCTGCTCTTCTGGGTTAGAGCTTCCTACAGGGGATTTGGCCTCTCAGTTGAGAGCATCTGAGAGGTCATTACTTGTGGTCACCACCCCCAACCCCCAAAGAAACTGTAGGAATAAAGAAAGGCGGTGAAGCCTGGTTCAGGGGCTCATACCTGTAGCCTCAGCTTCTTGGGAGGCTGAGGCAGGAGCTGGGGCAATATAGCTGGACTCCATCTCCTTGTTTGTTTTTCATGTATCTTTCAAGACTGTCTCTTGAAAGGCAGAAATATCCCTAGGCTCTGGAATCAGCCACTGGTAATGTGAAAGTCCTAGCAGAGAGGAGCCTATTCCTGTGGACAGGGCCTGCAGGGACGGGCCAGGCCTCAGCACAGCCAGAGGGCTGGGCCTCCCCCACCACCAGGCTGCTCTGTGAAGTTAGGGCTTCAGTCCCAGAATAGTTGGAAACGTTTGGGAAATTCATGCTCTAAAAATATTTCCTTTCTTCACATAGGCAAGATAACACGGGAGTGACAGTGGTTTGCTAAGAACGTGTTCCGCCTTATGTAACAGGGGGAGAAAGCCTTCTCATCCCAAAATAGGGCCGAGAAAGGAATGTGAATAAATAGCTCCAACAAGTCATTATTTACTCAAAGTGCCAAAGGCCTGAAGAACTTCTTTGTTCAGTGTCCTATCACTTATTCCTCAGGTCTGACTGGCCACTGACAGGCCCATGTCCCTCTCCTGACAAAGGTTGATCTTGAGCAGAGGTGTAGGGGCCACGGCCCAAGGGCAGGCAGGCGCAGAGGGCTCCTCCCGTTGTCCGGCTATGGCACCCTGGCTACACTGGATGGGTGTCACCATCTTGTGCTTCATACACTGAACAGGGTATGAGTCCTTCGGAATGCAGATGGAGCCGCTGGGCACCCAGGGCATCATTTCTCATCGCCCACCTCCAGTCCTTCAGAGAGTCCTGCCCCTGTCACTTGCTCACTCTCTCTCCCTAGAATTGTTAAGGGGGGAGGCCACTGCCTCTCACTGGGATGGCTGATGGCTAACGGTCAGTGCAGTCCCGACCTTTCCCCTGCTGAAAACCTTCCAAAGTGCCTCTGCTTTCTGGGAACAAAGTCTGGACTCTCACCAGGCGGGCAAGGCTCCCACAGAGCTGGGCCGCCCAGCACCCTGGTGCCCACCTCCTCCCCTCCAGCTTCACTGCCCCAGCCCTGCAGGTAACTCCAGTCTGGAGTGCAGATGCTCTTCCTGGAAGCCCCACCCTCCCTCCACCTCTCCAAAGCCCCTTGCCTTGGGTGTCACTTCTTTCCTGAAGCCTCTGTGACCCAAGAAGAAGGGGGGGTGCGGGATAGAAGGCAGCCCATTTGAGGTGGCAGGAGGTTTGGGACCAGAGTCTCTGAATACTGGATTCATCCATGTGTCCTCACGTTAAACGGAACATACATCTGACAACTAATCATTCATCTATAACTGCTACTTTGTACAATTTAAACAATTTATGTTTATTAAGCAATTAAGTACCCTGTTGAATACTTTTTAAACATATCATCTAATCATAATTTTTTTTTTGAGATGGGCTCTTGCTGACCCAGGCTGACCCTGAGCTCCTAGGGTCTAAGTGACCCATCCTCCTGCCTCGGTCTCCTGGGGAACAGGGGCTATAGGCATATGCCATTGTGTTTGACTTTAATTTTTATAACAGCTTGTTGGGTATATATTGTTGTCCCCATTTGGCAGAGGAGAAAACAGAGGCTTAGAGAAGTACATAAAAGCCTGGCACCTGTGGCTGGCTGGTAAGGAGGGCTGGGATCTGAACCTGAACTTTACAGAACCAGGGCCCATGCTTTTATACAGCAGACTCATGGCTTTACACCATTCAAAGATGGGCATCTGTCTGGCCAGTGGTTGCCCTACATCCATTTAAACAAACAAAAAAATCCTAACCCTTAGTACTTTGGGATGTGACCTTGTTTGGAAATAGGGTCACTGCAGACATCAGTGGTTAAGGTGAGGTCCTAGTGGGGCAGGTTGGGTCCTGAGGTCAACATGACTGGAGTCACAGGAGAGGAGATCCTTAATGACAGAGCAGAGCCTGCAGCACCTGCAGCTCCATGTGGGTGACCAGCGGAAGCTAAGAGGAGGCAGAGGGCTCTCCCTCCAGCTAGCCGGGAGCCCAGTGGATGCCTTCATCCCATACTGAAAGCCTCAGAACCATAAGTTGAGTGGGCCAGTTTGTAACACTTCATCAGGGCAGCCCTAGGAACCTAATACCACATCTAAAATTTGTTCTCTTAGGAAATACCTCTTCTCACAGTCTAAGCACCACAAACAAGAACCAGCTCACCTGCTCCAGCCCAGCTGGCAGCTCCTCTGGTGTGATCTAGCCCAGTCCCATCTCTGTACACCTCACCCACTCCCATCCCCACTTTGTTCTGGGTCAAGATGAGTAAACTGAAACAAAACCCAAAGATTCCATCTGGTTTTGTATAAGATAAAACCCATCTGGACCCAACCTGACAGGAAGAAATGTTTTTTGTTTGTTTTAAAATAAGCCTCCCTTATAGGCTCATTCAGCTGGCAGCAGCAGGGAGCCCCTGAGTTAAAGTGAGGTCTTGGCCAAGTGGGGCCTGAGGGCCCTGTGCTGCTGGGCTCTTGACCCTGAGGAACAGAGCCCAAGTATGGGTCTGCCTATTGGCTGCCTGCCTTGGCTGATGAGCGAGCCTGGGAACACTCTCTGCAGCACCTGTCAGACCTCCCAAGCTGCTAGGGGAAGAGTGCTGCAAAGAGGTTTGTGCTCACATGACCCAGATTTAGTGTATGTTCCAAGTGGCCAAGTCCCACTCTCCAAAGCTGGAGAAGGGTCACAGCAGCTCTTTGTATTTAAGGAGCTGATATTCTGAAGTGTTCTAGTTCCTTGGTGCCCAGTGGCCCCAAATTAAACAGGCTAGGAGATTCAAACACAGCAGTGGGCTTCTTTTTCCACAGAGGCATCCATTACAGTGTGCCCAGAAAAAAAGGAGCTGGCAGCCAGAATAGGGGCAGTAGGTAGGATTATGTATGAGTTTGAAATAGAGTGGACAGTGCACAGCAAACAAAAGCAAGGTGTTGCCGCAGTCTCTGGCTGGGCACAAATCACGAGTCTCCACACAGCTTGTAGATTCAAACAGCAATTCTTTATTCCCGAACTCACACCGGCCGTCTACAAACACGTTCTGGGGGAATCCACATTCTCTGCCCAAATCCACACTCTGCCCAAATTCACTACTCCTGGGCTTCTGTCTCCCAAATATACTGTCTGACCCTAAGAACTCAAGAGGAACTCAGCAGCAGGATACGCCCTATTCTAAAGGGGGAACACCCTAATCTCCTATTATGCTAAACTGCCCTATTCTAAAGGGGGAACACCCTAAACACGGATCCGCCCTGGTCCTTGAGCGAGGTCACCTTACATGCAATGTCCTGCAAAATGTCCTATTTCCATGAGTCCTTCCACTAAAGAAACATGGGGGTACGCTGGCAAGGAAATTGTCATACCTACTTGGCTGATGGCTCCCAGCAAGGTGTAAGCTTCAAGTGCACCTGCCAGAGCCAGGAGAGGGCCTAGGGCATGCTAACTTGCCCCTTGGCGGCCACTTCTCTATCCTTTCCCAGTAAGAACTTCAGTTTACCACTCTGGATTTCTTACTGTGTTACAAATATGCAACTGTCAAGTCTTCGTCTTGATGTCCCCAGTGCGTTTGACACAGTTGATCGGCTCCCACCTTCTTGAAGTATTTTTCTCTTGGCTTCCAGAACAGCACACTTATGGTTTCCTACCCCAGTAGCCACTCCCTCTGCTGGTCCTCTTGTCTCTGACTCAAACCCTTGCACTCTTCCCCATGAAATCACTTTTTAGGTGGTCTTAGACTATCTCTTGCATAATTTATAACCAGTCATAACCTTTTCCTTAAACTCCAAACTTACATTACATAACTAACTGCTTGGGTAATAGTTATTTAGTGCTATGCAACAAATTACTCCCAAATCTAGCAGCTTGGAATTAATATCCCACAATTTCTGAGAGTTGGCAATCTGGGAACAGTCTAGTCACATGGCTCTGGTCAGCAGGCGGCAATCATCCAGAGAAGATCCACTTCCAAGCTTATGCACAGGGCTCTCGCAGGACTCCTTGATTTCCCACATTATGGGCCCCTCCCTAGGGCTGCTTGTGACAAGGAAGCTGACTCCTGCCAGGTGAGGGAGAGACCAAAACAGAAGTGGCAGTGTCTTTTATAATCTGATCTTGAAGTGATATGCCCACATTTATTACATACTCTGTTGGTCACAGAACAATCCTGGGACAATGGAGGGTGCAGGGGTATTGCAGAGGCAGGAGGCAGGGACCACTGAGTCACTGCAGAGAATGGGTACCACAGGGGTCTAGTTGATATCTCATAATTAACATGTCCTAATTCACAATCTCAGATCAGCCCCAAACTTGCTCTTCCCCATCTTTATCTCAGTAAATGACAGTAACTCTGTGGTTTAGGACCCAAACCTCCAAGTCATTTTTGACTCTTGCCCTTGTTGAACTCATAAATTCTGTGCATTTTGCCGTCAAGACACATCCCACATTGAGCACTCCGACCCCTCCCACTGCTACCACTCCAGCCCAAGCCGTCACCTCTCCTAATTTGCTTACTGCTTCCATCCCACCTAAGCAGCATATTCTCCACAGTTAGCCAAAGTGCAGGTTTTAAAAATTCACAGCATGACCCCACATGCCCCATTCAGACCTTTGTGTTGGCTGCCCCTTTCAGCTAAGAAAACAGACCCAAACTCCTAAGGTATGATGTAATCTGGACCTTGTGCATCTGTCCAGCCTTCTTTCCTCCATTGGTTCCCTTCACAGAGTTTGTGCCTGCTGCATTGGCCTTTCTGCTGTGCCTGCGCGACACCACCTATCCTCCTTGCTCAAGGTTTTACACTGCCTTTTTCTCTGAAAGCAGCTCCCTGATATCCTTTCATAAGGCCTGCTGCCTCACTTTATTCAGGTCTCTGCTCAAACATTTCCACCTCACAAGCCAACCCCTCAATCTGATGAGTGCCCTCTCCTCTCTCTTTCACAGGGTTTATTCTTGGCATCTCTCATAGTCACCCCCATGAGGGCAAGGCCTTTCATGTGTTCTACTCATGCCAGTCTCCCCAGTACTTACAGCAGTATCTGGCACATAGGAGGCACTCAGTATTTGCTGGACTAATGAACGAAATATAAAGGCTTAGGGTTTAGTAATTCCAACCTGAATTATTTTGGTGGTATAGGGATCCTTAGGTGGAGGAGAGCCCCAAAATGAGGCCAATCCATGTTGGTCCCACAAGCATTTGTGCATCTCTTTGAGGCACAGTACAAAACACATAGGAAGTTAATAAAACAATATATGATTGCTGACCTCTTTCCAAGTTTACAATTTAGCAAAAGATCTGGAGTATGTATATATTTAACCTTTACACTCCATTTGCTTGCTACAGTGTTAAAATCTACCACTACTCCCCTGCTTGAAACCCTTCAGGGACTCAACACTGCTCTGAAGATAAAGCCTGAATTTCTTGCTAGGGGTTACCTGAAATTTCTTGATGTTGCCTCAGTTTACCATTTTCATTTCTCGCCCCTTCCTGCTCTGGACAGTACTCTCCACTGAAATGCTGGCTGCTTCCTAAACATGCACTTTCTCTTGTTTTAGGGTTTCTGCCCAGGCTGCTTCCTCTGTCTCTGCCACCCCCAGCCCTCCTGTCAGTTCACTGTGCTGCTTAACACACCTCCTGGCTCTCATTCTTCGGGGGGGGGGGCGCTCTTTCAGCTGGTGGTCTCAGGTTCTCAATGGGAAGGCAAGCCACATGTACAAGTACTACTTAAATATCCGCATGATCACACTTGCTGATGTCCCACTGACCAAAGAGAGACATGGCTAAGTTGAGATGAAAGGGGTGGAGATATAATCTTTACTTCTGATGGGAGCAGCAGCATAATCACAGCGAAGTGGGGCAAGCACACCAGATGGGAGAATTTCTGTGGTTCTTAGCAAAGCTTTCTGTGCTTCCCACTCCTTTGCAACTCCTACTTCTGATTTTAATCCAGAAATCACATTCTCTGGGAGGATTTTCCTGATTCTCAGAGCCTGAGTGAAAATTATTTCTCAGAATACCTTATATTAATCATGGCATGTCTCTATCTTGTCTCTAATGAACATACAAATAGATTTGATACACATCGGAACTCACACCCTATGTTCTCCATTCTATGGCAATGTGTTCCCTATATGACAGAAAGGTCATAGAAAAGAGGGTAATGTAGTTTTTGCCTTAATGCCGAGTATGGTGCCTGATCCTTTAAAATGCCTGAAATAAAGAGGCACATAATGAAAATAAGGCAATCACCTTTTAAAAAGGCATAATGTTCTGAGACCATTGCTGGGTAACACTCAACAGGCTGCGTTTTATTTTGGGGGTGGGGATACTGGGGATTGAACCCATGTGCTTTCCTGCTGAGCCACATCCCCAGCCCTTTTTATTTTAACACAGGATCTCACTAAGTTGCTAACGCTGGCCTCAAACTTGCGATCCTCCTGAGCTGCTGAGATTACAGGTATGTCCCACTGCAGATAGCAAGAGGATGCAAATCTTTTTTTCCCTTTTTTTTTTTCAGTTGTAGATGGACACAATACCTTTATTTTGTTTGTTTATTTTTACGTAGTGCTGAGGATCAAACCCAGTGCCTCATACGTACAGGGCAAGTGCTCTACCACTGAGTCACAACCCCAGGATGCAAATCTTATTAATGAAAGGCTTCACATGGCACAATGCTAAATAAAATAAGACTGAAATGTTCCTCAGAAGGGAGAAACGAAAATTAGCCACAGAAACAACATTCTCCTTTTATTAGCTTCACGATACTGTTTTAAAATCCATCTCTCCATAAGAGTCTTTAACATTCTTTGAAAGTAGACAAATTGTCTTTAAGAGAAATATCTTGTACTTGGTCCAGTCCTCAGTCCTGCGTCTATTATTTGGCGGTAGCAACAAAATCTAGCATCTCAGAAAAGCACTGTAAAGGTTGGGAGGTCACCAACCAGGCCATCCTTCTGTCCTGTTCACATACAGACACATGTGTGCAACATATACTATATATTTTTGTGTGTATAGACTTTTTTTTAAACAAAAATAACAGTTTGCACAACTCTAGCAATCCTTTAAAGGTACACAGGAACAATTAGGCTTCAGTATAATTATTTTTTACTTTGGATTAAAGTGGAAATTTTAGGCCTAAAAATAAGATTGCTAAACAAGAGGCCATATAGCATCATAGACTTAATACATCCTAGTCCTCACAAAATTAGAAATACAGTGGTGTTATCCTTAACCTGGGTGCTATACATCCCCAGAGATTATTTTCATTTTAACTAAAATGCAAAAGCAAAATAGTGCATTAAAGTAATCCTCTACTCATTACATTAGCACATATACCAAATTATACTAACTGCACGATCGTCTCTATGTAACAAGGCTCTATTTTTAGCATGTGCTCATCTCTACATCATTAAATACAGTACCCAGCAGCAACCACCAAAGAAGACAGCATGCTGCATGGCAAGAGAAGGGAGAACTTTACAGGCTGGTAACTTGGGCAACCCAAAGGAGAACCAATGACAAAACAAATCTTACACAATATATGCAGAACTAATGTACAGTGACATTTAATGTACTGTTTTACCAGAAGGAGTACATTTAGGTTACAGTTACATGGAAAAACGAAGTGAAGTTCTAGGCTTTCTCCTAGAATATTCTAAATGTTCATCAAAAGTTAATTAGTATAATACAGATGACCACCAGATGATTGAATAAACAGAATATGGTCATGTATGTAGTGAATTAAAAACAGATTCTGGGACTAGAAGCTACCACCAAAATATCCAGAAACTTGAGTTAACAGATGTTCTATTTTGCATTCTTGATCCTAATAAATACAACCATTAACTGTTTACAGACTATGAGTGCAAGGTAGTGGCCCAGAGGACAGTCACAGAGGAGAATGAGATAAAAAGTATCCCAGATGAGTGAGGACAAAGAGCTTCTCCTGATTTTTGGTTTTCCCCCATACTCAAAGTCCATTTCTTTGAGTCAGAAATCTTTTCAACAACTCGAGCCCATTCCCACTGCCCCCATCAAGGTACAAGAGAGCCTAAGCTTGGTGCTGCAAAGTCCTTCGGATGCTGGTGTGACTCTTGATCGTAAATGCAGGGCCATCTATGTGGGGCCTCTCAGGTTTTCCTGGCACTTGTTCCTATGGAAGCAGGCGGCAGTGCCTCTGAAGCCCCACTGAGGTAATGCTTAGGAGACTCAGAAGAAGGAGGTATCCGACGAGAAGGCACCTGCAAGTCTAAAGTCCTCTTTGGTGAGAACGCTGTACATCCGCTGAGGCAGAGCTTTGGAGTAGGGTGCAGGGCGCGGCACGGTGGTGCGTAAGATGAGTTCCCGGCCAGCAGGAGCAGGGAAGTCAGATACTGGGTTGTGCCTTCTTTCCTCTGGGCAGCCCACTTTCTTCAGTTCCTCCTCTGGTGGAGCCATGGCTGCAGCCTTGAATAGAATCAAAGGCTAAACTCAAGAACAAGTCGAATGCTAGACTCAGGTACTTTTGAGGACAGATGAATGTGATATATACATAAAAATGTCCTACATTACTCAGTAATGCAGTTAGCTATGTTATGATTGCTCAAAATAAATAACACAGAAAATGCCAGAAGCTTGAAACACTGCATGAGCCAGTAGATTGGTAATAGGCAGAAAGGAAACGACCGCCAGGCAATCTGCTTTGAAAAGTGAGGGCTATGCTCAGACATCTTATGAAAAGGAATTATGGAGCTGTGCCGGTTTCTGTTTCTTCAAGCAATGACCCAAGTCCAAGTCAGAGTTCCAAGTTGGTAAGGAGCTATCTTCTCTCCAGAGTCTGGAAAGATTTTTATCTCTACCCCTTCAATCAATTCTTTGTAAGGTTAACTTACCAAATGAAAACTGGGGACATTGGTCTTGTTTGCTGGGCAGTTAAGCACTACAGAAGTGACAGAGGTCCATATAGCAATGGCCACAAAAGAATAGCTGATCTCAAAGGCATCAATTTTTTCATTATCATTGCACAAAATATATTAGAGCCTTTTTAAAAACTATGGTCACTATACTTTCATGGTACCATTGCTTTGGAAAAAAGAGTAATTGGTTTGTCAATGGAAACATGAATCATGTTAAGCTAAACACCAGCAAGGAAGTTATGCCAAATCCAGACTGTTAGGTGGTTAGTTTAAATGACCTTATGAAGTTAGAGGGATGGGAAGGAACAAGGAACTATGAGGGACAAAAGCTATTTTGTTACCTCATCAGAAGATTCAGTCAGCTTGAGAAAGAGTGAGAAAAGAAACAGTGATGAAAGGGAACAAGCAAGATGGTTTAAAAAGAGCTGGACAAGAGCTTTCAAGATTATTTCCAAGACAGCATGCACTACATTAAGAAACATGATCCTATCAAAAGAATATTTTAAGATGAATAAAGTCACACCACATACAACACACCTAGCTGTCAAATAAGAACAGACACATCCCACTACTCATGCATCTGATGGTTCAACAGGTGACAGATAGGGTGTCATTTAATGAGCAAATGATCTTAAAAGCCTAGCTCTTTCTAAATTTATTGCCTAAAGTGTGTACTGCTTGAAAAATAGATGTTCCAGTGAATAAATGTCTAGGACTTGGCAAAACTGAAGCAAAAAACCATCATTTTGTGCTGAATTCCATTTAAAGATGTAAATACCTATAATTAAGTTTATAAAAATTGTAATTTTAAAGAAAAGTTTTAAATACATGTTATAGGCTGTAGAATTCTCAGTGAGATGTCATCACAACTTTTAAAAAATGTTAAAATCTTGATTTATTTGTAAAATTGATATGAAGTGTCAATTATGAAGAATTCACATGAATAAACTTCAACAGTTTAGCCAGATATTTAAGAGCCAAGTTTAAAAATGTACCAACCAGATGCTTGTTATATGAATTATACAAGTCTACAAATTCTTTAAACATTCACTGTAGGTTCTGAAAAATTGAAATCTTTTTAAAAAAAATTACATAATGTGGGCTGAATTTATAATTTCAGTGTCCATTAAAGGTCATTACCTATACAATCAGACACTGAAAACACATTGCTTTGTTTATTAATTTTGAAAGTCTTGTTTTCAACTTGATATGGCTATGTTAAATGTTAAGTTTTCCTACCCAATGATGTTTGTCATTTTTTTCTTTGTAATTTTCTGCATTGTCAAAAATTTAATAAAAATGCAGCCTATGCATAATTGGAGGAGGGAGGAAAGGAGATTATTTTCATGTTGAAAATAATTTTGCTTTAGTATACAAAATAAGTAATACTCCAACACTAAAAGTATAAACACATTAAATTTTAGAGTCTCAACACAAAATTAAAAAAAAAATCGAAGAGTTTTGCTGAGGAAAATTCATAGTAATGATTAATAAGGACACAGGCCTGTAAAATTCTGCATAGGAAGCTGGTGAAGGATGTGAAAACCAATTCCATTCATTTTCATGCCAGAAAACAAAACAAAGCAAGCATCTATTGTTTGAGACTTTTAAAAGGAAACAAAATATTTGGTTCTTAACTTGAAATTATTAAATTTAGGGAGCTACTCCATAAATAATCTGTTAGCACTTGCAAACAATTTGGATCAAAATATTTGACCATAATTTTGAATATTCTAATTAGAAGTACTCCAGACCAACTCAGCAGGGATTGTTCCATGTATAGTCCAATGAAAATCTTTGCTTACAAGAATTACACTCTCAACACTGAACCGGTTTGGTTTCCAGTGTCCTCACATTCCCAGGTCAAGGGAGCCTGTATTTAGTGCATATCATAATACTTTAATAGTAATGTGCCCTGAAATAATTATTATTTGTGGGAAGCCAGTACCCGGTTAACAGTAACCAAGGTACTACGTAAGAATAAAAACTTACTTTCTTGTAATGATGATGCCAATTTTTCAATTGGGCTTTCTTTCCGTGCTGAAGCCTAAATTTCCATAGTACTAAAAAAACTTGAAATCATTGTCTTCGAGAAAGGGAATCTTCTAGGAAATTTCTAAATTTAGATCTCTTCACTATTATTAGACTAGAGTTACAATTCAGACTGAATTATGAATTTGTTTTGAAGTATGTAGGGTTTAAAGATGGAACTCTAATTAAAGTTCCATTAGTCTAAAACTGAACTGTAATTTGAAAGTAGGAAGCTTTGTTTTCCATAGCATAGTTATGTCCAGTTTCTATAACAATGGATTTCATACTTCTATTTTCTGAAATTTAGTTCCTAAGATGTACTTATCTTACTTAAATATGTAGGAAACTTCTGAGTTCAGACTCAGAAGTCAGAGTCATTGTCTCTTCAACATCTAAACCCAATGCCCGTCTCTTAGCAGCTCAAAATGACATCTTCCCAAACAGAGGTCTGGTGAGATCACCATAGTCAGTAAGCAGTCTCACATACCCTCTGAGCATTCACGAACAACTTGTGAATGATCCTTCCAGCGTGTCCTCTTCCTGCCCCGGTGACTAACACTTCGGGCTGCTCCAACAGGCAACTCACAAACCTAGGAGAGAAGTGGTGAATGGATGGGGAGTAGCTGCTCAGGACACTGTTTGCATTGTCTCAGATAATTTGAGGATTTATCAATAAAATTTAATATTGGTTAAACTTACTAATGCTGGAGTGGAAATTTCATAGGCTAGACAGGACATTTAGAATTAAAATTAACTGACAATCTTACTGCTTTTCTGTTTTCATACAAGTTCTAAAAAGCCTATCTCTGTCAATTTAAGAAATATTCAGTCTATTTGTTTCATACTAGAAATTTGGGAAATGCTATATTGAAAATCAGAATAAGGATTTTTAGACCATAGAAACCAAATTTTATTTATCTAGCAAAGCAATGATCCGTATTTCTTTTTTTTTAAAGGGTGTGTGTGTGTGCTTAAAAATCTGTTTTTACTGGGCATAGCTGCAGTTGTAAGCTGTGCCATGATGTGCTAGAAACACTGAATTACAAAGCGTGTCACAGTGTACAGTGGAACTAACAGTCGAAGGCACACAGCCACCAAGCAACACCACCTGCTCACTAATTCATACTGCTATTTCAGGAATGATTCCCTTGATTAGAGCTTGTTCTGCTCATTTAAAAGGAAGACATTTTCAAGAGTAAAGTAGGCTGAGAGAAATTTTCACTCAACAAAAGACACAAATTCAAACAAGAACTTGATAATATATGACAAGGCATTTGCAATAGCTTTTATTTAACATCAATGATTTCTTATGGGAAACCTTGTGTCACATCAAAACACTGTACTTTCAAGTAACACGGGCAAAAATGGACAAAAGCTCACAGTGACAGACTCACTGGTAAAAATGTTGTCTCATAAAGAGGGAGAGGCTGCCCCAATCATTTGCCTTATTTGGGACAAGCCATATGGTCACTCTTCCAAAACATTTGTAAGATACATGCCTTTGCTATGACAAATATTGTTTAAATAACTAGGAATAGTGAGTAGATGTATAGGTCCAGAACACTGTGCTATGGTCAAGGAACAGGGACTGCCGAGAGCCACATATGGGACACTACAAATAATGGAGTTAACAAACAGTTCTGCTACAGGAAACCTCAGGCAACACATCTCCAGGAGCAAAGGACCCTAGAAAAAGAGGCTCTGCTAGACAGTTTCTGAAAATGGAAGAAAAGGAAACACCAAGTAAAAGTTAAGAGCAGAGGTCAAATTCTAGGATAATTCTCTAGTGAATGCTTGTTTCAAATAATGTATGAATACTACAAAATAATTTGAGTATTCTAAATTTTCTAAAGAGAATGGTGGTTAAAAGGACAAAACTGAGATAATTAAACTGTGATTACCTTTCAAGATCTTCCTTTTCCTCCTCTTGTTCACATTTCTCAGTTCCAAACTTGGCTTTCAGGGACCGGGCTCTAGCAATTGTAGCTTCAACATTAGTAATTTGATGGATGATCTCCTAAAACAGGAAAAGGGAGAAGTACACTGAAAAACAGCAAAAAGCAAAGCCATTTAAAAACATTTCTTTAAAATAATTATTGCCAAGTGGGATGAACATTTGGCAAGATTCTGAAACTATACCAAACTTACTTCCAATTTCTTGTCTTCTGGATTGGGGAAGTGCAAAACTTTACTGGAATGAGATATGATCTGCTTTATAATCTTCTTAACAGAAGAAATATTTTCCAGACTTTCTGGTTTTTAAAAAGATCAAATCCATTGTTAAATAAATTAAGCCTAATACACTTCGATTTTAGAAATGAATTAATGATTAATAAGACATTTACCTTCTTCCTTTACCTTGAGTACAGCTGCATGAATCACACAAGGTAACAGGTGCCGAGCAAGGTCTGCAGGTTTCTGGAATGCTAGATAGTGTAGCACCTGCAGGGGAACCAACATTACATGATGATCACTACAGGTGCCAAAGCATGAAGCAGCCACCTATCAAAGTACAGAATCTTCTACCTCAACCACATCCTGGCAGGAGAGAATGGATCTCTTCTCTTGCTACCTATCTCTACTCACCCAGGTAAGTAGCTACCACTCCCAAAGGTAAGCATGTTATCACTGAAAACAGTAAGGAACTTCAACTTTAATAAAACCAAAATATTTTCATTTTTTCCTGTTTCCATGTCATACATGTAAATTAGGAAAATACAAAGAAAATGGCACAGCATTTTCATTCTAGGTTTTTTAAAGACATAGAATATATAAAGGACACTAGCATTAAATATGTACAATACTGTTTTGTAAACTGCTTTTCTCAATATCTCTAAATATTAGTAGTGACCTTCTACAAAGTGTTTTAGTTGTTCTGGTACTGAGTTTTTTCCCAAGATGCAAACTGCTGTATTAAAAAAAAATAGTAGTAGATGGACATAATACCTTTATTTTTTTTCATTAATTTTTATGTGGTGCTGAGAATCGAACCTAGTGCCTCAGACATGCTAGGCAAGGGCTCTACTACAGAGCCACATCCCCAGTCCGCTTTAATTCTTTTTATTATAAAAATACAGAGAAGTGTGTTCAACACATGTACTCTACCTTATTCAACAATAAAAGCAAACATTTCAAAAATAAACAAATATAGGGAAGTATAATGCAGACATTCTCCTTCCCAAAGACCAACACATCTTTTGTGTTTTTCTTCAGGTATGTTTCTATGCCAATTTAAACACAGAAATATAGATGCACATGGGATTTAGCATACTTATAGGTTTATATGCTACATGTATAGCATGTATGCAGGTTTTTAGCATATTTATAAGATTGATTAATTATCACTATTATCTAAATCCAGATAGTTCCATTAGATAATTTCATTATCTAAGTTCATTCTGGAAGTAGTAGTCATTCCCTTCTGACCATCCTATGCTCAATCCCTATCGCCATTCCCTGGAAACTACTTAAATCTAACTTTCTGCCTCTCTGATAGCATACAAATGGAATCATGTGGTATCTAACTTTTTTCTTGGCTTCCTTCACTTAGCATAATGTTTGTGGTTCTTCCATTGTTGCAACATATATCAATACTTCATGTTTGAGGTTGAAGATTCCATTGTTTAGAGAGACTACATTTTCCTTCTCCATTCATCAGATGATAGACACTTGCATTTGTTTCATCTTTTAGCCATTATAAATAATATTGCCAACATTCATATATTCAACTTTATCTGTCCTTTTCCTATTCTAGGGTAGCATGTTACATTTAATAGTCATTTTCCTGGGCTCCTCTTGGCTATGACAGTTTCTTAGACTTTCCTTATTTTATTGACCCTGACAGTTTTGAGGAGTTCAAGTTGGCTACTTTGTAAAAAGTCCTTCAGTTGGGTTTTATCTGCTTCTTTCATGATGAGTTATGTATTTTGGGGAGGAAGACCACAAAGTACCATTCTCTTCACATCACATCAAGAATGCAAGTCAATGTGATTTATCCTTGTTGTTAATAACCTTCATTACCTGGCTAAGATAATGTTCTGACAGGTTTCTGCACTGAAACTTTCTTCTTTATACCTGAATTCCTTAGAAGTTACTTTGTAAAGCTCATACTTGAAGTAGTTAACTCTGCACAGATTTGTCTCTTCTGACCCATTTATTTATGTATTTATTTATTTATTTTTGACAGGGGAAGTACTGGGAATTGAACTCATGGACACTCAAACCACTGAGCCACATCCCCAGACCTATTTTGTGTTTTATTTAGAGACAGGGTCTCACTGAGTTGCTTAGTGTCTCACTCTTGCTGAGGCTGGCTTTGAATCCAATTCTCCTGCCTCAGCCTCTGGGATTACAGGAGTACACCACTGTGCCAGGCTTATTCAATTATTTATATCAGTATGAACTCAAGAATATTTATTTTTTTACTTCGAGTTATAATGTAATTACCACTGTATGTGTTGCTCACATTGCTTGTGTGATGGCCACTGGAAGCTCTGTCAGATGGTGCCTGTGTCCCTTTAACATACCCTCAAAATTATATGGAGTCTTTTTTTTTAAAAAAAGCTCTTTTAAAAATAGAATGTTTCTCATTTTGGGTTTATCTAATGTTTCCTCATAACTAGATTTATGATACACATTCATGGATCAAACAGTACCCTAAGTAGTGTTGTGTCTTTCAGAGTATCACACCTCTCATGTAAGTAATCTCCATCTGGTCTTTACTATTGATCTTAAGTGTGATCCATCCTTTGAAAATATCATTCCATTTTGCCATGATATAGTCACTATTGCCTTGCAATGAAGAAGCAATCTTTAGGAAAACACTTTAAAACCATGTAAGTATGGTGCTCTTCACCCAAACTTTCACTTAGACTTAAAAGCTAATGATGACTCTTGCCTAAACCAATCTTCATTATGCATATAGTTGTAAAATGAAGAGTTTCCAACTCCAACATATCCTCAACCTTTACCAGTTATCTTTGTTCTATAAGAAATGCCCTCCCTTCTTCCCCATTTTTTTAATATATCCAATTCATTTTTGTCTTAATTATTTGGCAAACTTCCCCAGATAAGCCAATGAGAGTCCCTTCAATCTAGGTCCTCATGAAATACCTTCCTCTCTCATTTTTAAAGTACTTCCTTACTTTCTAGAAATATTATGTTCCAGGCTCATCTTATACCTTCCTTGCTCCAGTCATAAAACCAGCAGTCTTTCTCCACAAAACCCCCTGACCCCTTCATTAGTGGGGATTGAACCCATGGCCTCTTGCATGCTAGGCTCCACCATTGAGCAATATCCCTGGTTTTTATATTTATCTTGAGACAGGGTCTTGCTAAATTGCCCAGGTTCGTCTCAGACTTGTAATCTTCCTGATTCAGCCTGAGTAGCTGGAATTACAGGTTTATGCCACTGTGCCTGGCTTGGCCAATTATTTGAGGAAAAGCATGGCTACTTTATAAAGAGTGTTTTAGACAACATGTGTCCATTATTAATGTGGTGCCAATGCTTCTAGAAGAGAGCTAGAAAACATGCTTCTACTTCTACATATACCTACTTACATATTTGCATACCCTCATATCTATCCATATTTTAGAAACCTACAAGTCTGCATTAAAACCTCCTAGTTTTAATTTATTTTGGCTCTTTGTGATATGCAAATTTCTCCCAGTTCACAAATGTCTGTTTATCATTTGCTATTTGACTTGTTTTTCTTTGTCATCAAGAGTTTATTTTTACCCAAATTTTAAACTGCAGTATGGATTTTAAGTTCTAATTAGAAAACCTTTCCCTGGACTCAGATTAGATTTCATCCATGTTTTCTTCTAGTACCCACATGGTTTCATCTTCAGTCCATTCTTGTGTGTGGTATAAGAGATTGAATTTTACCTTTATCAACATCATTTATTAAGAAGGTGACTTTTGCCCCAGTGAGTTGAGATGCCATCTTTATCATATACTAGATTTCCATATGTATTTTTAGACCTTCTAGTCTGTTTCAGTGGGCTATTTATATACCACTATCACATAATTTAAACAAAGTATGCTTTAATATCTGGTAGGACTAGTATCTCCCCCACCCCCACTATTCTCCGATATTCTTGCATGTTTTCTAAAAATAATTGACTCATCTAAAGCATATAATTAAATGGTTTAAGGTATATTTAGAGTTGTACAACCACGACCATAATTAACTTTAGGATATTTTCATTACTCCAAAAAGAAACTCATTAGCAGTCACTATTCTTATCTATTTTTCCAAATGAACATTATTATAAACTTGCCTGGCTCCATAATAAAGTCTCTTGGCATTTTTTTAATTAGGAGTGCACTAAATTTATAACTTAGGGAGAAATGACCTTAATGATGTCCAGGCTTCCTAAAATCAACAGGTATCTATTTGTTCAGATATATTTGAGTACTGTTTTATTTTCCTTCAGATTTCAAACCCTTTATCCCCTCTTATAATGAAATTTTCCGAATGATTATTTATGCCTGTCAATCTAGTGAGTGTTATTAATTTTAAATCTTGCTATCTGGACAAATTCTTTTGTTTGAATTATTGATGTTATATATTTTTTTAGGTACACACACTGTCAACATCATCTACAGCATTCTTCTTTGTAATTCTATCTTTGCCTTCTCCTATCTAATTACATTGGCCATTACCTTTAGAATAATGTTTAATGGCAGTGGAGATAATAGGCATCTTTGTTTCATTCCTTAGTGATCTCTGGGGCCTCCCCTATATCAGATGCTGGATTAAGGACTAAAATTCATATGTATTTTATCAAAGGCTTTTTTGGCACATATGAAGATAATGATATAAAGACCTATTAGTGAAATAAATTATGTAAATAGACTTCCAAATGATCATCCTTACATTCAGCCAACATGTATTATCTTCTAAAAGTTCTATTGAGAATCTGTCCACTTGAGATTTTTGAATCAAATTTCTTAAGTATTACTAGTCTATTCTTTTAATATGCTATCCTGAATCAGGTTGGTTAGCTACCAGTGTTAGAAGTTGATTTACAAAAAAAAAAAATTATTCTTCCACTTCCTATATTTAAACAATTTATGGAGCGTTGGGACTACATGTGGATTTTCAATATTTAGTTCAATTTCTCTTAGCACTAGCCCCATATTGCTTCTATTTTATGTGGTAGTTGATAACTGTTCTCTATTTCTTCTACGGAAATTGGTCTCTTTACATGTCGTCTTTGCTGGGGTTAGTTCCGGTATACTATATTTTCCTAGGAAATCACCCAGTTTGACTTGGTTTTCAAATTTATATACACAGATATTACAAAGTAGCTTTAAAAAAATGTTCTTTATCAGTTATTTGTCCTTTTTGTCATTCATTTTGTGCATGTGCTTTTCTTGTTTCAAAAGCTAATGGTTCTTTTTTTTTTTCTTAAAGAACTAGGTTTGTTAAATCTGCTTTTCTGTTTTGTTTTCTTTAGGTTTTACTTTGTTCTTTTCCTAGACTTTTGAGTTAGGAATTCATTTATTTTCATTCTTTTTAGTTATTTGCTACATGGTGCAGGAGGAATAAAACTTGGCCTTGCACATGTTAGGCAAGTGTGCACCTCTGAGCTATATACCAGCCCTCTTTATTTTTATTGGTAAAGATTTATTTCTCTTTGCTTTCTGAAAAAAAATTTGGATATTTAGAATAAAAATGTAAACCTTTCTAAAGAATATCCTTGCCTTAACACCTTTTGTGGTGCTATTAATTCCTCTGTATCTTTAACCCCTTTGTAATATAGTCTAACAATTTTATTTTTTAGTTGTACACAATCTTTATTTTGTTTGTTTTTATGTGGTGCTGAGGATTGAAGGCCTTGCATGTGCTAGGCGAGCACTCTACCGCTGAGCCACGACCCCAGCCCGTGTCTAACAATTTTAAATGGTATCCTGTAATCTACTTTCTGTGTAAGACTCAATGATTTTTCTATTTACCCCCTCCTTTAGTACCAATTTTTAATTTTTTTTGTAGATGGACAGCATGCCTTTATTTTATTTGTGTATTTTTTTATGTGGTGCTGAAGATTGAACCCTGTGCCTCCCATATGGAAGGCAAGCACTCTCCCACTGAGCTACAGCCCTTAGTACCAATTTTTTAAGTTATATTCTAAATCCTCACCTTAAGTCTTAGCTCTAAATTAATGACATGTTCACCATCAGTCCTTCACCAAAGTTTTCCCAGCTATCTTTTAAAAATTTATTCTAATGTTATATATGACAGCAGAATGTAATTCAATTCATATTACACAAATAGAGCACAATTTTTCATGTCTCTGGTTGAATACAAACAGGAATGGTCATACCATTCCTGTTTTTTATACACGTACTTAAGATAATAAAGTCCATCTTATTCCCCCATGTTCTGCCCCACCCCCCATCTCCATATCAGAGAAGACATTTGGCCTTTGGTTTTTTGAGACTGGCTTACTTCACTTAGCATTACCTAACTCCATCCATTTACCTGCAATGCCATGATTTTATTCTCTTTTAATTCCCAGACATCTCTTAATTGAACAAGGTTCATCCTTCTATACTATGTTACTTAATAAGGTTGTCAGTGAACACGTACAGCCATTTAAAAGTTCCTGTATTTTGCTAGACAGATTTTGAGTATTCATGGAAGCCATATGGCTAGTGGCTACCATTTTGGACAGCATAGATATAGAACATTTCTAATATGGAAATTCTATATGACAACTCTAGGGGATTCCTTAGGAAGGGCACATGTATGTAGTACAGAAAATGTTTTTTATAATTTTGGTAATAGCTAGATATTTTGGCTGGATATAAAATCCTTATTTCACATTTTTCCTTATATTTCTTGGAAATGTTGCTACATATTACCTTTCCTTGTATGCTCTTTTTGAGAAATCTAATGCCCTTTTTTAATGTTTTTGCCTGGAGGTCCTGAAGATTTTTTTAAAATACCATTACAAAACTACTAGATTTTATCTTCTGGTTTATTTCTCCCTGTTCCTAGTGAACCCTTTTAATGTGTAAATTCAGATTTTCTGGGAAAGCAGTTATAAATATTAGTTTCCTTGAAGAAAAAAATCACAACCCTAAGAACTAATAAAAATTGTTATTTTCTTGCCTTTCATTTCTTTCACTCCAACTCCTTGTCTTTATCTCACTTTGATTCACCTGGGCTATTTTCTAGCTTTTTCCTCAATGCCTTTGATTAAATATGAATCTATTCTCTAGAATCTCCTGTAATTTAGTCATTTTTGATATGGTTGTCTTTTTTCTTCTACCCTGACTTAAATTAGTTTGTTTCACTGGGTCCATTTCTACTCTTGGATTTAGTATTTCTTATTAAATATCCTCAATATTTGTTTGGAGTATGTTACAATTTTCTTTTGCTGCGTGGCTTCTTTAATGGAAACGGGTTAGGTAGGAGAGGCTAGTCCTCCTTTTCTTTAATTTCTGCACTATCCTTAATTTTCCCTTCTTATTTTCAATGGACATCATTCCTTCTCTGTATACAGTCATGTGTCCCTTAATGACAGGGATGTTAGGAGAAATGCATCATTAGTCTCATTGTGTACAAACATTACAGACTTATACAAACCTCAATGGTATGTCAACCACTTGACAAGGCCTCTTAATGCAATCAAGAGACACAGTAAACATGATATATATGAGGTTGTGTAATATGGCTGCTTGCAGTAACTTTTTTTTAAAAAATAGTATAGTTGTAAAGTACATACATCTCCAGCACAGTGATCTATTTATAAAGTATTGCTTGTAATTTAGGTGCTATACATTGTATACATGGGCAGCACAAGTGGTTTGGTATTAACACAATTTATTGAAACTCCTATTTTTAGAAACTTTAGTTGTTTCATTAAAAGATCTATGTCTATAAATGCTGTTTGACAAAGTTTATTTCTCATTAATAAATGACATGCCCATTTTTAATATCTAATATATAAACTATGAATGTCTTCACTGTCCTACTTGCAACTAGTTTTAAACTTAAATGTGAATACTAGGTATATAAAAAGGCTCATTAAATTTCAATGCTTTGCTTGTCACATGTGCCCAAAGCTCTTCTATGATAGTTTCTAAGATTTGAGAATAATAATGAACATGCTAGACCCAATACTAAATTACCTTTTCTGCTTCACGTGTATCATCAAAGAGCCTTCTTTGCCTTCTAGCAGGAATTGGTTTAGCTGTTTCCCAGGCTTCTACCCACATATTGCTTGGAATTTTCATTCGGGCACTCAGCTCTCCTTTTAGAATCACATCACCTTTTTCGTCAATCACCTCCTCTTCAATATAGTCCCGGGGTGAATACCATCTCACAAAATCTTCCAAAATACATCCTGGATTGGCTGCCTAAAATGAGGCAACAAATTTAGCACAATCAAGTTAAAATCAACATTTACTGATAAGCTAGTGTGCAAAATTACACTTTCATGTACATATACACTGCTAAGCTTTAAACTGTCTCTTTTAAGAGATTAGATATTAAAGTGCCAAAGGCATTTTTTACTATCTTGATTTTATTGAAAAATCTTCATGTGAAGTGAAAATAATTTTATTAATCATATTCTGTTATCTAAGTAAATTATGTAATATGCAATGTGATCAAAATAAAAATATAAAAGTTCTGCTCTTTTCCACAATAAATATCACCTAACCTCAAACACATTCTATTCAGCCATTAAACTCCTGTGACTTATATAACAAATTACTGTCATGTACTAGTAGAACACTAAGGATGTGCATGAAAACCAACATGATGAGAATGGTCTGGGCTCAATGGCTACCAGTCTGACAATTCCTACTACCTCAGGGGATGCCCCTGAAAATCAGAGGAAGGTCACCTAACTCAACAAAAACTCCTAAGGGCTATATCACGGTCCACGGCAGCAAAGAATTGCTGGGAGATGTAGTGGGTCAAGATTATTTTATAATAGTGACGCAGGATTCCTGTACAAAGACTTGTACAGGAATCTGTACAAGGCAACACTGTACCCATTTGATTGAATGGAGAGAACAAGATTAATGCAGGAATTGAATATAATTTTCTTGATATTTTACCCCAGAATGCTTCTTTCTGCTTGTCCTTACTATATCAAGCTGACTACATAGCTACTAAAAGAGGGTGAAGGCTCACTTTAGCTATGACTTATAGATATGTTCTAAAAGGACCAGGCTCCAAAATAGGCCCTGGCCTTCTGGAACTATGAGGTGCCTTAGGCTAACACTCTGAAGACTCTCCCAAGGGCCCTAATACTAAGTCATTCCTATACGAAAATTTTTCCTTAAATATATTATGTGCTTTCCACATGGGGCACATTGATAGGTTGGCTGTCTTTATCAGAAAATAGATTATATTTCCATGTTATAACAGATTTGCTGGTGCCCAGCTAGTCCAAAAGGGTTTAATGAACCATAGTTTTGGTCATAAATGGTGCTAAAGGATCTGTACAGAATCTTACCATGAAGAACTAGTGTGTTTCGAGGGTGGGGGGGAAACTCTTATGGTTCTAATGTAGAATCCCTTCCTATACTTGCCTCTGCAAAGACAGATGGAAAACAACTGCTTGTAGGTTAGTATTTCCTGCTCTGTGCACAAACCCTCAGCCAGTTCCACCCACCCCCTTTTGAAATCCTGTACCGAGGATTGAACCCAGGGCCTCCAACATGCTAGACAAGCCAAGCATTCTACCACTGAGCTAACCCCAGACCTTTTTGACATAGGATCATGCTAAGTTGCCCAGGCTGGCCTTGAGATCCTCCTGCTTCAGTCTCCCAAGTAGCTGGGATTGCAGGTGTGTGCCACCATGCCTGGTCAATTACCTTTCTGGTTTTCTATCTGCCCTGATAGCCAGCTGGCTTCTCTTTATTCGTGTATCAACCTTTTTTTTCCCCTCTTGGCAGAATAAAAGATTTTCTGAATCATTTTAGTCTCCAAGGAAAACATACATACAGCTTTTAAGAGGTTTACTGAAGTATTTTTTTTTCCTTTTAGTAAAGATGCAGAAGTAAAAGGCTCCCTTTTATTTTTACTTAAATCTGCTCCAGGGAAGAATAAAAGTGGCAGAGCTATTCATGGTGTGTTTTAAAAGTATTTCAGACAAAAATCAAATTTGAGCTGGTCTGCACAGATACAGGACTGAACAGGGTGAGACACAGGCCATTACATGTTAAGAAGCAAAGTCCGGACCTGGGGTACAGTTTAGAATACAAGTAATAGGCAAAAAGCCCTTAGCCCACTGGGCTACCCATTTGTGGCCTTTTTATACAATACAGATTCAGTATCTCTTATATGAAATACCAGAAGTGTTCTGAATTTTTTTTTTTTAAGATGGACAATACCTTTATTTCTTTATGTGGTGCTGAGGATTGAACCCAGTGACCCATGCATGGAAAGCAAGTACTTTACCACACAATTCCAGCCTCTATGTATTTTAAATAACTGCATTGCACTGTGTAAAAATTTTCACTTGTGGTGGACTTGCTTTCAAATAATAACTCAAAAAGTCCTTTCTTTATTCCTGGATTTTTATATTAGTAAGCTAAATGTCACTATGACCTGAATCCTATGTGTTCTATATACAGGCCTCAGCCTAAAATATTCTTTTCCAGGTAGCAAATTCATACTCACCTAAAATGTGGACTTCTCTGAGAAACCTTTCCTTACCCACTCAGCAGTCACCTTTTTGCCCTTGCCTCCTTTGAAAACTCATCATATAATCATTTACAGTCTTCTCCCACAACCTCAGACTATAACTGAGAATAAACACTATTTTCTTATCTAATCATAGTTTGAGGCACACAGTAAGCACTCAAAGATGTGTTGAGTGCAGTGACCTACATTGAATCCTAAGGGCTTCTTAAAAGCCTTGAATTAAATTGGCTGAATATACACAGAGGAAGAAAGCATCTCAATACACACAGAAATGATTCAGTTCTCAACTTTCAACTATTAATAACAGGTTGGTTCTTTTTTTTAAACTTAAGAGACAAGTTTGACTATGTCCTTGGGGGAATGGAGGTAGGGTGGTATAACTATTAATGAAATCCAAACATTAAAAAAAAGACATTAGGCCTTCACACCACTTTGTAGAGTGACTTTCACAGTTTCAGCCCAGAATAGCTCAAAATAGACCCTAGAGCTTTGAAAGTTTGCCTCACCTTAAAAGACTCCATATCCGAGAGCAGACAGGCACTCTGCATGCGTGCTCTGAGGTGAGCCCCTTCTGCCGATGTACCTAATTTAGCTAAGACCTCAGATTGCTCTTCTAGCAGATCTTCTGTCATAGGTGCTGGTTCCTGTGAAGTATAAAAGGACAAAGCTCATGAACAGCCCTATTTAGACAAAGAAGAACTATAAAAATAGAATAAAGACAATTACTTCTGCCCTAGTAGTCACAAGACATGTATTTAAAAGAATTCAGAGAAACGCACAACATTTTTCAGAACCTACATAAAAAAGGTAAAAAGGATAAATATGACTTTCATGCCCCCACCCAAGATCACCAGGTTTCCCATGACAAGTATTGAGAGCTAAAAGAGAAATGTGGGTCTATTGCATATTTTCATGACTATGATACAGAATTGAAGTTCTACTGATATTATTTATGTCATCAACTAGTTGCAACAATGTTTTTAAGTAATAGAAAAATGGGAATAAATTGCTCTACAGTGATTCATCTCTGGTTATGGAATGTGAATTCTTATTTTCTTTGCTGTATAATGAATATATCAAGTACCAAGCAGGAATATCACACTGATACTCAGGGTAATGGATAATCAGTAAGGACATGTGGCACAGTGTTAGAAGCCTGGGCTTCCGAGATAACATGCCCATCCCCAAATTCTAGCTCTGTGACCTTGGGTAATCCTCAACTTTTTGGAGATTGGGCTGTGAATAATAAAATCCTGGCACATGCTCAAACACTACCAATTAAAATACTCATAAACTTCATCCCCTTTCACAAAGGAAAAGTATGCTTATTAAAATACCTAGTTAAGTTCACAAATTACATGGATTTCTGATTAAGCCCTACACTTAAGAACAGAGATAGTCATTCCTTCTATTAAGAAGGGGCTATTTTTAATAGCCCTAAATAAGAGAATGGGAAGGAAGCAGATGGTGAAAGGGTACTGACTATCTCTTCATATCTGGAAATCTCAGCCAAGTAAAACCAGAGGGGATAAAGAGAATTAGCAGCACACAGCATAGGGACTACACATTTTCATATACCACTTGTGAATATGTTCAAAGTTTTCTCATATACATGATTGAATGTGATCAATGAGGGGATCAGACTGAGTGTAGTGAAAAAGGCCTTGCTCAAGTAGCAAATTGAAGAGAGAATCATACATGTGACAATGACTTTAAGAACTACTAAAGACTACTCTTTTAGCTCTGTCTCTAGAATATTAGGTAAAATCTTCACTTTCCCAGCCATACATTTTAGGTTGATCTAAGTCTACATAAATGGAACACAGTAAAATATTTGATTTTTTTTAATAAAGCAAGGACCTATATGAAGTCTAGTATTATTTTGGGCAGTGGGCAACTAATAGTCATGTTTGTCTAGAAAACAGAAAAAGAGGAAATACAAAATGACAAGGACATTCTAAGAAAGAAAATTTAAAGGCTAGTATCTCTCATATATCGGTGTAAAAATCCTTTTAAAAAAATAGAGCTTGGCATGGTGGGACACACCTGTAATCCCAGTGAGTCAGAAAGATCTCAGGGTCAGCCTCAGCAATTCAGAGAGGCCCCAAGCAACTTAGTGAGACCCTGTCTCAAAAACAGATGTGGCTCAGTGGTTAAGTGCCCCTAGGTTCAATCCATAATACAAAAAAAAAAAAAAAAAGTCCAGCTATATAAAAATGGGCAATGCCCAAGTGGGACTTCTTCCAGGGATGTAAGGATGTTTTAATCATCAAAAACCAATTGCTGCAATTTGCATTAACAGCATAAAGGAGAACAGAATATGAGTATCTCAATATACAGGAAAAGTATTAGATAAAATGAAATACTTATTCATGAACTCTAGGCAAACTAGGAATATAACTTCTATAATATGAATTATCATACACTTTCCTTCTAAGGTTGGAAGCAAGAAAAAGATATCTAGTATTCAACCCTAATACTGGAAGTGCTAGCCAGTGTAAAAAGTACAAAGACTAGCAAAACAGAATTGAACTGTCTTCAAACACGATTTTATATGCAGAAAATCCCATATGCTGCTGAAACTACTAGAAAAACTTGGTAGATATATATCTGTCTCTCTCTCTGCCTACGTTTGTCTCTGTGTGTCTATCGCTCTCTCTCACTGTCTCTGTATGTCACTCTCTGTGTCCATGTATATCTATATGTATATCAACGGAAAAAATTAGAAAATGAAAATTTTTTACTACTTATAACATTTAAGAAATTAAATGCTTGCAGTACATCTAATGAAAAGAATGTAAGACCTTTACAGTGGAAATAAAACATACTTTAGTAAGATCAAAGAGTATTTCAAGGCCTTAATATTGCTAAGATGTCAATTCTCTATAAATGGATCCATAAACTCAATGCAATAAGAAAATTTATGCTAGGATTTTAAAATGTACCTGACATAAAAATACAAAATCTTTAATAGCCAATATAGTCTTGAAGAACAAAAGAGACTGATACTATCAGATAGAAAGGTCTATTATCAAGCTGCAGTAATAATGATAGTATATTATCAGCACAAGCACAGAAAATCTAACGAAATATAATAGTCAAGAAACAGATGAATACATATAGTCACTTGACTTAAACAAAAACACTAGTAGCCACTCATTGGGAAAAGACGGATCTTTTCAATAATGGTGATGGAATAATTTAAAACAATCTTAACCTCTTCCTCATACCAATAGAGAGAACTAACTTGAAGTGAATCAAACATAAATGAAATAGGGAAAACTATAAAGTTTCCAGAAGAAAACATGAGAGAATATTTTTAGGGCCTTAGGGTAGGTAAAGACTTAAATGGAACCCCAAAAGTACTCTACACACATGAAAAACACTGGCAGACAAGACTTGATTAAAATTAAGAACATCTATTCCAACAAAAAGCATCAAAAAAGTGAAAAGTAACAGACTACGAGGAAATATTTGTAATATAAATATCTAAGGACCCAGAACATATGAAGAATTCCTACAAAGGAATAAGGGGGAAAAAAATCAATAAACGACTACACAAAAGCCTTGAGTGGGTACTATATCAAAAAAACATCTAAATAGGAAATAAGAACATGAAAAAATGTGTTCCACAGTAATATTCATCAGCGAAATGTGAAAACATGAAATACTATCTCATTCCCACCAGAAATACAAAATTAAAAAGATTTTAAATATCAAGTGTGCAGAAAAGAGTTAACAGCAAGCCTGAGACCGCTATCCTCAGAAAGGGCTTTTTGTAAAGTTGGCTCTTCACTACCATCTGGGAACTTGGATTTTGGGAGGGTCCCCACCATTCCCAGAACTCATAAAAGTGGCTTACTAAACCTACATGATTTGTGCAAACAAGATGGTTCATGTTGAACACTGCTTTCTTCCAAGAGTCTTGAATTTTGGTATGTACTAAGCAAAGGTTCCCTAAGTGACCAGCTCCTGTCCACTGTATCTCTAAAAGCTTCTCTGGTAGACAACATTTCACATACATAGTCAGAGTCATTGCTGGAGGAAATAAGCACATCTATGTGACTACATGGCCAAAAGATTCTTGGAAGCTTGTGCTTGGATTTCCTCCAATTTTCATCTCATGTGCCTTTTCCCTTTGATAATTGTGCTTTGTATCCTTTTGTTGTAGTCAATGATAGCCATGACTACATGCTGAGCCCTATGAGTCCCCCCAGCAAATTGCACCATGGGTACGCCTTTTTAAAGAATTTGGTAACATATGTATCTATTTAACTAGCAACTTGGGATTGTTCTTACACCCTGACACATCCAGCAGGAAGGATATAGAATAACCACACTACTATACATTGTTGGTGGGGATATAAATTAATTCAGTCGCTTTAAGAGGCCGTTTAGAAACATTTACTAAAGCTAAAACCTAATAGGTAATTCAGAAGAAAGGATGGCCAAAAAATACAGTGAAAGATACTTAGTTTTATTAAAAATCAGAGAAATAAAATTTAAAACCTTAGTACACTACTTTTGATCATCAATATTGGCCAAAACTTATTTTGCTACTAAATTCTCAAGGTCTAGAATAGTGGTTGGTATACATATTTATGAAGGGAAAAAAGTGAGGAAGGAAAGTTGGGAAGGGAATAGGTGCTACATTACTCAAGTACACAATGGGTATATCTTTTTAAAGAACTTGGTAATTTGTATATCTATTTAACTAGCTATTCTATTTCTCAGTGGAATTTATATGTGAAAATATACAAAAAATATACAAAACATACAAAAACTACAAGGATTTGTATTACAGCACTGCTTATAACAGTAACATTTTCAAATAATACACCGTGATCAAGAATGAAATCATTAAATAAACTATAACTCTTCTATATCATGGAATATTATGTAGCAATTAAAAAGTAATGAAATAGATCTACATGGAAAAATCTTCAAGACATGTTAAATAAAAAATGTGCACACTAAAGAGCATGTTTAAAAACAATCCATAAAACTACACATCAATATGTAAACATATATGTACATGAATATATACAAAAATCAATAATAGCAGTTACTTTCATGGTTGGAAGTTGAATTGGTGGTGACTTCCACTTTTCTAGACTGAATGTTTCACAAAATTTATTTCACATTACTTATACAAAAACAAACCAAGAGAAACTATTCTTCTTTCTTAGATGTTGCTATTCTACATCCTAATGGTATAAAATGGCTTCAAATTGCATGTTTGAACAATAAAAACTAGTTGTATAATTGAAGAACTGTTACTTTTTTTTTTTCATGTTTTGGAGTTTTGTCTTTAAACACGTGAATACCCAATATTCAATTTAACACACTGCCTTATGCATGATGAGCTACTATCTATTTAAACTTCAAAACATCTTTCATTTTCAGAAATGGTAGACCTAAAAGCCTCCAGAAGATAATTTAGATTTCAAACCATACATCTTTTAACAGACTTTTAAAAAAATTTCTCCTACCCAAAGCAATCATTTCCTTCTAGAATGAAGTTAAAAAATTACAACAAAGAGAAACTGGCAGAGCTAACACATCCTACCTGAGTGACTGGAATGTAGAGAGGTTCTCCATTATGTAGCAGCGTAAGCCTCCCATGCTGATGGAGACGTCCTTCTGGCTTTAAATTTACCATTTCCTTAGGTCCTCCTTTCTTGCCACTCTCTTGTCCATTTCCCTTAAGTTCTTCAGTATCACTTAGGCACTCAAAAAATTCTTCATCACTGTCACTCCAGGAATCCCAAGATTTCCCCACCTCTCCCTTTTCCTTATCTGTATCTTTACGATGGTCTGGCCCCAACAGGTCTGCAGCTTTTCCAATATCCCCTGGATATGTATTAGTTATATTATCAGAGGTCTTTTTCCCCTCATCACGTGCCTTCTTTCTTTCAATACAACAATTTAACATCTTAAGAAAACAGAAATAACATTTATAGTTGAATTAGTTACAGAAAAACTAAAATCTAACTACTGCTTGTATATTTCCTTTTGCATTCTCTACTTCTCAGGACCTTTTTGTGAACTGCACTGACTATAAGCAACCTATAGCAATATGATGAAAACAGCCTATGACCCACTATTTTATCCAGTATTAGAATAAACTCCAACTATACCAAGACCACATTTATATACTGCTATTGGGAAATCTTACCTGTAGTTTCTGATGCAGTAAACAACATCTTAGATCTGGGGGTCCACCTGTTAACCTACCAAACAGTGAGAAAAGAAAGTTTAACTTCAGTAAAATTGCTTCAGATCTGCCTATTTTTATATTACCATAATTTTTAGCTATATTGATAAGAAGTCAAAACTAAATTTCTACAGGTAAGGAAACCAAGTTCCAGAAGGCGAGCACATATGATTAAAACATCAAATTTATTTTATACTCTTAATTCACAAATCACCAACAGCAAACTACTAATAGCTTTCAGGTTAATTAGAAACTTAAAATGAGAAAAAGTCTCTAAATCCACCCCTTGAAGTAACTAGCATACAGGGTTTTGTACCATATAAAGTAAATGAATCTATGTAAGTCAGTTCTCAAATATTATGGTGAATTCTCACTATAAAACATCTCCATTTTGCCAGTGCGATTCTAGATTCCCTCTAGTTCTAAACCACTAGGTTCTTGGCAATCAGCCAGAGATACTCCCTTATATTCAGTATGCCTCTGGATCTGTAATGAGTTCCAGAGTGAAACAGAAGCAAGAGAGAATCCAGCTAAATAGAGAATGACAGATGACTTAATAATCAACATTTTTGGATCAATCACCATTACATATCACATCACTATTCCTCTTCCCTAGCATGGATATCTGAGCACTAACTCACACACATACTAACTAAAATTAATTTGATTAAATGTCAATTTAAATTATAGGTAATATTTGAACTTAAAATGAACTTTAAAGATGTTTTCTATTCAGTAATAAATATGTTCATTATAGAAAACTTAGGAAATACAAAATAAGTATGAAAAATAAAAACAATTTCATACCTGGGAAAACTACTAATAACATTTGGCAGTATTTCTTTCCAATCCTTTTTTTATAAACACATATCGGCATAATCAAATGCATTCTGTATATTTAATACTATACCTGATTACAAATATTATAATACTTTATTAAAGATTCTTTGGGTTTTTTTTTTGGGGGGGGGTGCAGGTACTGGGGATTGAACTCAAAGGAACTTTACCACTGAGTCACATTCCCAGACCTATTTTTTATTTTATTTAGAGACAGGGTCTCCCAGAGTCACTCAGCGCCTCGCCATTGTTTTGAACTTGTGATCCTCCTGTCTCAGCCTCAAGTTGCTGGGATTACAAGCGTGAGCCCAGCAAAGATTCTTAAAGTAAAATTTGTAATGGATCAATAACTTTCTATTTTTCTATTGTAGAGATAGAGAATTATTTATTCTTTTATATGTGGACATTTATGTTGTTTTGCTTTTTACCTATTATAAATGTGCTGCAGTAAACACCTATGAACATAAGTCATGTCCAAGTCTCTTACCATTTTTTTCTGGGCAGATTTCCTAAAAGGAGAAAACTTAACAGTCAAAAGTCAAGTGTTGGCTAACAAGCAAAAAATGTACCAAACAACTAGAAACTGAAATTATTACCCTGGAATCAAAAAGTTGTTTTCCCATCTGAAGCGCATTTCAAGAACAAATTCCTGCCAGAGGTGTGCCACTCCTTTTAACCCTCCATGGTAGAAATTGATCATACAAAGACACAAAGCCAATTTATAGGTTAAACTGTCGGATGGTGCAGATTTGAACTGATTGTAGAGATTCTAAATTTAACAAAATGGAAACAAAGCAAAACTTATTAACAACATATTTATGTGCATAATCAAAAAGTTAAGAGATTTTAATATTAAAATTAACTTTACAAGTACTAGCTTTATCAATATGTCTCATAAATTACTGCCTACACTGTTCTTAAGCAGATCCATACAAGATTTCTACTAAGATCCAAAAGTAAAGCTATAGTTTAAGTGAAGTTAAAATTACAGCTTTCATTTTCTTCTTTGGAATCTTTAAGATGTAAAAAATCTTTTAATTATAAAATGAGTACATACTTGTCAAAACAAAAACACAAAGTAGAACTGTATAAACTGAAAATATAAAAGGCTCTGTTTTTCTACTCTATGAAATCTACTTTTCAACAATAACTATTTAAATAGTTTGATCTATCTCTACATCTGTCATTTAAATGTTCTCATTTCTCAATTTCTCAGATAAGAAGAATATGAAAATTTTACTTCATTAGTTTCCATCTCACTGTCCAGTTTTGAAATATATACAAGAATCTGTTGTAAAACAAATTTAACAATTTCACAAAAACTCTAAAATGAGGGAAATCCTACAGTTAGGCACAGTATGTTTATGCTTTTTTTTCACAATATTTCCTGAAATTCTTGCTACTCCAAATATGTATCTATGCCAATGTTCTACAGGAAACTCTGCTCTCCATTCAATTTCTCAAAGATGATTTTTAAAATAAAAAGATACTTAGGCTATCAAACTAGAAATATATCCAATCCTAGTTAATTTAATTAAAATATTAAATATTAATTCAGTTAAAATATTTTAATATTGAACTCCAACTTACATAGTCTTCACTCTCTGATGGAAGATTACTGTTGTCTATTGAAGTAGTTCCATCTAATGTTTTCTCAGAAGCAGCATCTGGAAATAAGAACTGGGGCCAGGGGAAGGAGGGCATATAATTACATGAGACCATATTTCCCATTTTGTTGATTTTTATAATTAATATAAATACTATCTGACTTTTCAGGGGCTTTGCTATTTAAAAATGGGAATGTTCTTATTGTACTGGTCACTTGGTTCTATGTTCTAAAAAATTTTTTATATTTTTCTACAATAATACACCAAATTTCCATGACTAGCCAACTTTAGCAATCAGGTATCTTTCCACAAAAATAACCACCTCATTCTGTGGGAAGGACAATGAAAAAGCAAAACATTTCACTGTGATTTCATACTTATCCAATGCTATTAAAAAATTTAGAAGTATTAATATTATTAAATGCAAACAAAATTATAAAAGAATTTAAAGATATCCATCTATTCATGAGGAAATATAGAATTATTCACAGGTTTTTATATGTGAGATAGTAAAGTATATTAAAGACCTATAACTTTAATTTAGGAGATATCTGTAGAAAATGAAAAGCAGCCACAATTGTAATGATCAATGTTATTTTTTCCTACATGATTTCATGTGTATGTGTGTGTGTGTGTAGGTAGGTGGTAAAAAAAAAAAAAAAAAAAAAAAAAAGGTAAATGGATGGAGTTAGAGATAATGCTAAGTGAAGTTAGCCAATCCCAAAAAACCAAATGCTGAATGTTTTCTTTGATATAAGGAGGCTGATTCATAGTGGGATAGGGAGCAGGAACATGGGAGGAATAGACGAACTCTAGATAGGGCAGAGGAGTTGGAGGGGGAAGGAAGGGGGCATGGAGTTATTAATGATGGTGGAATGTGATGATCATTATTATCCAAAGTACAGGTAATGAAGACATGAATTGCTGTGAATATACTTTGTATACAACCAGAGATGTGAAAAATTGTGCTCTATATGTGTAATAATGCATTCCGCTGTCACATATACATGAAAAAGAAATATATACATAAAAAAGAAATAAACCAAGTATTAAAAAAATTCAGTGTATATGACATCTGAGTTTTATAATTTGAATAAAACCTCTAAGAATATAATCTTCAGGAAGCCTTTTTGTTTTCACTCCTTTTATCAGAGTTCATTTTTAAAAACTGATACTCAACAGAATTTTGAAGATTTGAGGAATTGCTAATGTGCTTAATGCCAATACTAGGCACACTTAAAACATTATCCTATTCTCATACCACTATGAACTAAATATCACTACCTATATTTTATAATGTACAAGAACTAAAAATTTGGCTAAAGAGTCTTGTTGAGGTAAATGGCAAGATGTCTACCAAGATTAACATAATGTCCCAAAGTCCGGTATTCTCATTACTTTTTAAAGTTTTCCCCAAGATTATCTTAATGCACAAACTGCCAGAAGTATAATTATAATTACAATAAGCATAGCTATAATTTATCTAAGAACTATTAAATGCCGGGCAGTCGAAGGTCTTTTAATTTTCATGACAATCTTGCAAGGTTTTGCTAGCCTTATTTGATATGAAGTAACTAAAGTGACTATTCCAAGTCATGCAGTAAGTCAGAATTAACCTCTATGTGGCTTCCAAGCTGAGTCCATTCCAACTGCAATAGGAGCCACCTTAGCCCTCTACCTTCCTTCAATCCTCACTATAAAGATTTCCCTAGACTGTTGTCAAAGTAGCCTTGCAAAAACACAATTCTGATCATACTGATCATCTGCTTAAAATAATAATAAAATGTAAGATAAAGTGCAGCACTTCAGCATGGCAGGTTACCTGCTATCTCTCCAGCCTCATCCCTGATCACTCCCAAGGAAGCACTCTACAAAATACCAACTATTGAACATGCTCTCAGGCCTCTGCTATTCCTCTGCTTTAAAAGCCTTCTTCAATTCTCTTCATGAAGCATTCCCTAATTCCCACTGCCCAGAGACAGAGATGAATCTTCTGTTATCTTGTCACTGCCCCTTTGCCTGACTTTTCACATACAACATGGGATTACAACCATTATTTACTTTTTTCTTTCTTCCCAATAATAAGTGATAATTCTCCAGGGACTTTGTTTTATTCATGTTACATTTCCAATCTAGTGCTTGCCACATAGAAGCGACTGAATATATAATGAATAAATGTTATACATAGAGACATATAAAAATAAGACATTTAGTTACCAAAAGAATAGTATTGAGGACATCATTGTTCAATGGTGACTCTTCTAAACCTCTGTGTTTTCGGATTTTCTTCCTTGCTGTGTGTACCATATTTGAAACTGATAACTTATGAATTGGAACTGGTGTTGGCTCTGTCAACTTTGACAATGCATGAGTTATATCAGCAATTTCTAAAAAGAAATTAGAAGGTTAGAGCAATGAGTAAATTGGTCAGAGTATAGAATATTTTAACCAATCTTTATTCTAGCATAACATGGTCTCAGAATTATAATATTTTAGTCCACACAGCTTTGTATGGAAGCACGAGTGGAAAAAATGTCACACAATTTATTTCTCCCCTAGGAGACTTAATCTTTGAAACCCTGCTTTTCAAAATAGCTTATGTTTTTGGATGAAAAGAATTTATTAAATGCCTTAAATGTATTAAGAAGCTCTAGATATAGTCTAGAAAGAAATGACAGCTGTCTAGTTCATCAACACTTACTTTTCCAACTTAATTCCAAATAAGAAAAATAGGTGAAAAGCCAGAGAATGTGCCAAAAAAATAGGGCAAGATATTTGAAATTATGTTTTAAAAAGAAAAGTAGGTCACCTCGTCCTTCTTCCTCAAATGTGGATCGTCCAAGAATCTCATCAGTTGACTCCTTTCGACGACAAATTTTAAAAAATTCAGTGACAAAATCACCTATTTAGAAAAAAATGTTAATCATGTCTGACACTTAACTGAAAGAAACTAGTCATATAAATTAAAGTACATGTCTTCTCATAAAAGCTATTAACTAGAAAACTAGCCATTAACTAGAAAAGAAAGCCGTCTTTTTCTTCCTGAAGAAAAAAAACATTAATACTATTTCAAAAGTAGTCTTATTCTTCTTTCCTGACTCCTCACCAGGATACTGAAAAAAATTTTTCCTTAGAATTACTTCTAGAATGAAAGGGGAAAAAAATGTACCAAACAATATTAAGTACTTTCTATATGTTTCATTGAGACAAACAGTATCTATTATCTTAATTGTATAAGTACCAATATATGTATGTGCGTAGTCTTCTTTGTATCCTATAAGAACTATGAATCCATTAAAAAATATACATTAAAAAAAAACTTTCAAAAAGATAGTTTCTAGCAAGGCATGGTGGTATATCCCTGTAATCCCAGTGCCTTGGGAGGCTGAAGCAGGAAGATCACAAATTTGAGGACAGCCTCAGCAACTAAATGAGGCTCTAAACAATTTAGTGAGACCCTGACTCAAAATAGAAAATAAAAAAAGGGCTGGGGATGTGGTAAAGTGCCTCTGGGTTCAATCCCCAACGTCCCCAAACAATGATATTTCTAGAGGATTAAGAAATCACGTGGGATAAAAATATTTTCGCTCCTGTTGCATATTAATGATGTTTTATGTGTCCTTTATATAAGAAGGTTGAAAGAGGTTTGAAAAATTTTAAAGAGCTGCAATGAGGTATGTTTACACCAAAAATTAAAGCTTAACAACAATCTTTAATACTAAAATAAGGTATATATCTAAGTTTTAGAATTTATCAACTAGGTCTGAATAAATCTAGAACATTTTCCAGATTTCTTCAGAAGGGTAGGAAAATTTTATTATCTAGTCATAAAAGTTACTTAAAAAGGTAGGATGAAATCATGGAACAGTAATTTGAAATGAGAATACTTTGAATTCTAAGGTCTACTGTAATTATGCAAGTCAGTAGATGAGAAATAATAAAATATAAGGAAATAATTTAGTAAGTAAATTTAATAATAAAATTAATTCAATGATTAAACAATAGAAACCATTTATTATACTGTTATTATATGACAGGCACTGTGTTACCTGGGATACACACACACACATGATCTCATTTGATTTTCCCAATAATCCTATGAAATGTGCATTTCTGTTCCCTATTTTATTGATGAGGCTACTGAGACTTAAAAAGATTAAAAAAGTTGGCCAAACTGGTGAGTCCAGTTTGTAAACCTGAGTCTATCTAACTCTGAAACTCTTCATTTCAACTCTAAGTCTCCAAACTCACCAGGGGCAAGCAATTTTCTTCACTATTAGTGAAATGACAATTTTTAATTATCATCTGATGAACACCATATGATAAATGATAAAGAGTTCAAAAAAGAATGCTTTAGAGAAATGCATCATAACTGTCATAAATAAATAAATATTTAGTAATTCTATCAGTTGAATGGTAATATATATAAGATAATATGTAGTTAAGGCAGCATGACCAAAAAAGAAGACATAGAATATTTTTATGTGTACAAATATAAGGGGGAAACTCGGAAAGGTACATGGATGAGCGAGGTTAAGAAGTCTTCACAAAAGAGATGCACCAATAAAAAGAGAAGGAATAGACAATTCCAGACATGGAACCTGAAGTACTTTTCAAAGTACTCAAACTTATTTTATTTCACTTAATTCTTCAAATAACCCCATGAGGTACAAAAGGTATATTTACAACTCTTTTCCTATAAAAAAAAAAAATACAGGTTTGTAGACGCGATACAATTCTATAAAATTGCAGACTGTTATCAATGCCCTATCATCACACACCACAGGCCCAGAAGGATAACAAAAGAAAAAAAGGGATTTACTAACTAGGAGATGCAGACTAAGCCATAGAGAAAGGTAAGGAAATAATATGAAGGCATAAGAAAAATTAAAACAGTGATAAAGTAATGGAAAATTCTGAGGTATAGATGCATTAAAACTGAAAGACAATATAGAAATCCTGCTACTGATGTCATCAAAGATTTTTTTTTCACATGCTATTAACTGAGAAGGTCATAATGTTAAAACATTTTTTGATAAGTGAAATAAAGTATAAAGAATGTATTCAGTATTCCTAATTTGGAAAATAGGTAGATTGATGGCATTTCAGAAAAGGAACATATTACATCTTACCTAGCAAACACTGAGGATTATCAGCTTTTCGAACTCTAACAGACCAATGCGGTGCTTGAATAGGATCCAAATCACTAAAATGCAAAACAACAAGCAAATCCTAATTATGACAATCTGCAAGAATCATGAAATTATCAAAATACAGTCTAATTAAAAACATTCTAAAGAAGGAAAAGCAGTTCATTTTGCTTCTCAACCTTACTTTTATTCAGACATATGGCCATTTGAATAAGTTTTTTAAAAGTAAAATCTTAATAAATCAAATTCTTAGACCAAAACAAAAATTCCAATAAATGGAATGCCAAAAATCAAAATATTAAAATATATAAAAATGGTTCTGAATAAGCAATTTACCCTAATAGCCTAATGATATAAATACTTTTTAAATAATTTAATTTTTTTTAGCGTAGTTGGACACAGTACTTATTTATTTTACTTATTTATTTTTATGTGGTGCTGAGGATAGAACCCAGAGCCTTGCAAGTTCTAGGCGAGTGCTTTACCACTAAGCCACAACCCCAGCCCCAAGATAAATACATTTTTAAAAGAATTTAAAAAAGGAAGGAGAATAAAACAAATATGCAGAATTGTACCAACCTGTTTATCATTATCACTGTTCACACACACACACACACACACACACACACACACACACAAAGAGAGAGGCTACAAAAACCTGTACAAAATCAAAAGTACCCTGTTTTCTAAAGTTGATATGGTGGATCCAGCTAATGGCATACTATGCAGATATAAAAAAAATAATTGGCATAAAGGATATAAACTTTAAAAATATAAACGTTCAGATATTGTCTAATTTAAATAGTAGGACTGTAGTAGTTTTACTTTTTTAAACACCTAAATAATCTAATTAAGAGCTTGCATATTACTTTGACCATCAGCAAATATACAAAGTGTCCTATCTCTTACTGTTTTGCATCTAAAATGAGAAGATACTAAGACTGCCTCCCTCTTTGGGTACATTCTTCCTGGAGAATATTTGCTATAATTTTCAAGTTATTGCACACACAGTAATTAGGGCATGGATGTTTTATTATTAAAAACATTTAATGATCAAATATTATTCCCACACATTCTGATGATCATCATCTCTTCAAACTTATGAAATGCTTCGTATAAGAAAAATTCAAAAGAATTATATGCTGAATCTTAAACTTAGAGACATCTTTGCTAAAACACAGTAAGATTCAAGTTCATTATTATTATTATCGTTATTTTTTTGGTACCAAGGATTGAACTATGGGGCACTCAACCACTGAGCCACATCTCCAGCCCCAATTTGTATTTTATTTAGAGACAGGGTCTCAATGAGTCGCTTAGAGCTTCGCCATTGCTGGGCTGGCTTTGAATTCGAGATCTCCTACCTCAGCCTCCTGAGCCACTGGGATTATAGGCATGCGCCACTATGCCTGGCTTCATTATTCTTTTTTTTTTTTTTTTTTATTGGTTGTTCAAAACATTACAAAGCTCTTGACATATCATATTTCATACATTAGATTCAAGTGGGTTATGAATTTAAGGAAAACCAGCAACATAAAATGCTTCTCTAATCCATATTAACAGGTCTAAAAAGCGACTATTAAGAATTTGAAAAAATTCAACCAACTTTATTAGAAACTAGTATAAACAAAAATGGAAAATAACTAACCACTTGTAGTTAATTTATTCTACTGAAATTTTTAAAATATACTTACGAATAAACATCATTATCCACAATGATTCCTTCAGTCAAATGAGGCCACGTAGTTGCTAAATGGAGTTCACTTAAAATAAAGAAAACATATCAAAAGCTTTGATATTTATAGACATGTCCTCTGACTCAGCAATCATACTTCTAGAAATAACCAAAGGTGTACTTATGTTAAAAGTGATATTATGTATAATAAACTAAAAACAAATGGTAGCACAATGGTAGCACATCCATATGAAGTTAATATTTTCCAGATATAAAAATCATCTTATATATACAAAATAACCAAAAAGTACACATAACCCAAACATCTATCAACTGATGAATGGTTAAAAAAATTGTGGTACACAGTACAACCATACAATGGCATATTTATGGCTTTAAGAACAACCAAGTACTGATTCAAGCTACAACATAGATGTACCTCAAAAACATCATATTAAGAAGCCAGATATAAAAGGTCACACAATGTATGACTCCATTTATATGAAATATCCAGAATAGGTAAATCCATAGAGACAGAATAGATTAGTATTTGCTAAGAGCTAGAGTGGGTGAATGGTTGAAGAGCAGATGATAACTAAAATTTCTTTTTTAATTTTGTGATAATGAAAATATTCTGATTAATTAGTGATAATGGTTGCAAAATTCTTATAGATATCAAAAACACTTTAAAATGGTGAATTAAAAAAATTTTTATTTGTAGATGGACACAATACCTTTATTTTATTATTATTTTTTTTTGTGTGTGTGTGGTGCTGAGGATTGAACCCAGGGCCTCACACATGCTAGGCAAGTACTCTACCACTGAGCTACAAACTACAACCCCTAAAATGATGAATTAAAATTCATCATTTGGTGAATTTGGTAGGTGAATTCTCTCTCAATTTTGAAAAATCATGTTATAGTCAGGAGTTGGAAATCCTTTTCTACTCTAGAGAGTAAATATTAGCCAGGTACAGTCTCCAGTATGTTCTTAGACTTTTTTTCCTTTTATATCTCTTAAAAATACCAGGGGCTGGAGACATAGCTCAGTTGGTAGAGTGCTTGCCTTGCATGCACAGGGCCCTGGGTTCAATCCTTAGCATCACAAGAAAAAAAAAAAAAAATCAGAAAGTTTTCATGTAATATTATCAATTAAAGAAAACAGGGGTAGTTCCCAATTTCCAGTACTATATTCATTCCAGCAGGCTACAATATCATAAAGCATGGTAAAATCAATACCAATATAAATTTAAAAAGTAAATAATCCAATAATTCAAATTAAAATCTGAAATTCTTACCTAATAGGATCTTCACAGGCACCAAATGGTAACTTGCCAAACTCCAGGCCTCCAACTTCTCCTCCTACAAGTGCATCTATATCTAAACGAAATAAGTATTTTCCCTTATTTGGCAAAAAAAAAAAAAATAGAGTAACAATGATTTAATCTAGTTAGGCTAAGCCCTTTGGAAGAAGCCCTTTGACAGCTTTAAAAGTACCTATAAAAGAATACACAGAATATGTTGTTTACAAGTTAAAGCATGTTACAACACATACCATCAAGTATTAAAGAATCTCCCTGAGAACAAGTAAAAACATTCACTTATTTCCTATTCAGTGTTTCATTCAATCCATGCATTCTCAATTTTGCCCATTTGAAATATCTCTTAAC
Organism: Callospermophilus lateralis; assembly: GCF_048772815.1. Classification (NCBI taxonomy): domain Eukaryota; kingdom Metazoa; phylum Chordata; class Mammalia; order Rodentia; family Sciuridae; genus Callospermophilus; species Callospermophilus lateralis. The sequence continues at coordinate 91,601,340 of NC_135313.1, forward strand.
TATTACTCAAGAGAATATTATTCCTATACTCTTTTACACATTCTAAGAATGCGATTTACATAATCTAAAAAGATTATCTGAGTATTAAAAAATGTAATCACCAAAGTACATTTGTCAGTTTTGTTATCAATAATTTCTGAATAACAAGTTAGCAAACCTGTCATTATTAACAAAATATTTTGGTTGACAGTTGACAGAAATATTTGAAGTTCAGAAAAGAACCTTCTTCCCACTATGAATGCTCCTTGAGACTGGGGAAAACTGAGGGTAAATCACCCTTCTCAGTTCTGTTCCTTCTGAAGAACTAATAAATGCTTCTTAAAAAGACATTAATATGGGCCTGGGGCTGTAGCTCAGTGGCTGAGCGCTCGCCTCACATGCGTGAGGCACTGGGTTTGATCCTCAGCACCACATACAAAAATAAATAAATAAAACAAAGATATTTAAAAAAAAAAGACATTAAAAGGATTTAATTCTCTTTGAAATAACGTAGATGATGGTTTTTCATTATTTACATTACACTACAAATTCCTAAATTAAAGTCTATGGTTGAATTATGAACACTTCCCAGATTTGCTTAATTATCTTTGACAATTTCTATACCCTAAATTACTAAAAATTAGTCATTAATATGGTTTAATTACTTGCTTCAGTACATTTTCTCAAGCCAATTCATTTCATTTTTCCCAACTAAAGAATGCGTACAATAATACAAATCACAATGACTAGCTTTATTCTAAGATATGAATTTTTAAGAGCTTCAAAATTATAAAAAGAAAAAAAGTGACAAGAAGCATTTTTATAAACTAGTGAGTTAAAAATATTACTAAAATATAATTGCACAAAAATATTAACCAAATTACAGATTGAGAGTAAAAAAATACAAGGGAATTTGAGTTTGACTAGTGGGTCAATGCAAATTTTATGATCTTGTGACCATAAGACATTAGGTTAGTAACTCACTGTTCTTGACAACCTCTAAGAAACATAATTCCTACTTCATAATTAAATGAGAATTACATAAAACATATAAAATGTGAAGCACAGCATCTAGCCCACATTACATGTCAGCCTTCCCCTTAGAAAGTAAATATTAAGAATTTATATGGCCTTTAATCCTCTGAGGGAGATTATTATTTTTATTCCCAATTTAAAAAATTTTGGCAACAGAATATTAACAAAGACCTTACTGAATCAGAATTATAATGCTAAGATTTTAGCCCTTGGACTTCTTAGATCAGTAGCAGATACACCACCTCCCAAAAACTTTTTCTTTTTCCAGCAAGATGCAAATGTGTCTGTGTGTGTGTGCCAGTGTGCAAACGCATGCAGGCACTAGAGAATAAATTCAGGTTCTTGTACATGCATGCCAAGCACACACTCCACCACTGAGATACACCCACCCCCCAGCCTCTCCCTTGGGAAATCTTTAAAAATGCTTAATAACAGAATGACCTTGGAAAAAAGGGAAAGGAGAGTTGGAATGGAAAGTTCCATCAAGCAATTGACTACAAATTGTCCAGTGGGTATTGTATGGGAACTAAAATTACCAACATACACAGTTGGTAATTTAGTCTTAAGTAATTAGTCTTAAGACTAATATAATTCTAAAGCTTAGCTTTTATTTCCCTTTGCTATAGTTTAGATGCAGTTCTTTCACATTATCCCTATCAAATATTACTTTTATTCCTATAAGTAACCAACTACTTGAGAAAACAATAAACAGGAAAGAATATTATTTCTCTTTGGGGAAAGCAGACTGAAAAATGTTTTTAAGCTAGTGAAGTCCTTATGATTACTTATAAGTTTGTATTAAATTTCTTATTAGATGAGCTTGAATATAATTAAACTCAGACGAAATACGTACCCAGGAATCAAAGACTAACTTCATTAAGATGTATGTCCATCAGGCTGAGCTTTGCTAATACTTAGGCAATGTCTTATTTATATTTGTATCATTGATACAGCTTGGCCTATTAAAGGCTAATAATGAATGATTATTGAATGAATTAACTTCATCAATGAGTAAGCAAGTTGACTTTAATTATATTTTTATAATGCAAGTTAAAGTAAAACTTTATTTTCCTCACAAATGTGTGTATATACATACATATTTTTCTTCTCTCCTTTCTTTATTTAGCAGTCTTCAAACTATACTCTTTAAGGTTTTATGCCTGCTGGTTTACAAGGATGGTTTCTCTCATTATACTCTAAAACAGACATTTTTTAAAATCATTCACTACATAGTAATTAATTGCACATGGGGTGCTTTATAAATAACAGCTTTTGAAGACAAATTGTCACATACAGAGTAATGCTAACTAGAAAATCTATAGAGCATTAAAAGAAAAAATTTATTGACAGAAAAAATATAAAAGCAATGAAATCAGCAATATTTAAAATTAATTACAAGCCAGGCGCAATGGCACACGCTTATTATCTCAGTGACTCTGGTGGCTAAGGCAATAGGATCGCAAGTTCAAGGCCAATCTTGGCAACTTAGTAAGGCCCTAAGCAAATCAGCCAGACCCTGTCTCAAAATAAAAATAAATAAATAGGCTTGAAGGAAGATGGCCGCGAAGGGAGTGCAGCACTCCCGTGTACTGCGTCACTGAGCAGGAAAAAGACAAGGTAGAATGGCTAAAAGCTAGCTTGTTAGGAATTTCCAGCAAAATTGGGGTACTCTGAAACCTAGAGGAAGGATTTCCATCGCATAAGGACCAGCTACTGGAGCTCAAACGCGAGAGATTTGTCCGCACGGAGGGTCACGCTGCGTATGCAGCAAATCGCCCCGAGGCCAGAGTCTGCGGCGCTCGCTGGGAAACAACCATAAGATAACAATGCAAAGATACAGCGCTACTGATTCTGCAGGCTCCCGCCAGCTGTGCAAATACTGTACTCAGAGCTGAATTCTGGGACTGAGACGGGGAAGGAAGCCATCCAATTCGGTTCTCCACATCGGTCAGACCACAGAGGAAGCCAGCGGCCACCATCTTGGAGAGCTGACGTCATCATCTCTGTTTTTTGACTGATCACAGCTCTTTCAGCTATAGATCAGCGGGGAAAACTTAAGGGCCCCTCCCAGCTCTCCTGTGAGCTCAATAGCCAGACCGAGGGCGGCGCGGGAGCCGGCGGGAGCCGCGGCTGTGGCATGAGAGCCGGCGGCAGCCGCGGCGGCGGCGGGGGAGCTGGTGGCAGCCGCGGCAGCGGCACAGGAGCCGGCCGGAGCCGGCGGGAACGGTGGCAGCGGTGTAGGAGCCGGCGGGAGCCGAGGCGGCGCTGGTGCAGGAGCCGCGCGGCGCGGGACTCCCAGCTACCGCTCCCACCAGTGCTGACATCTGAGGTCTCTTGCACCAGATACGGGGGCGTGGCTACCAGAAGGTAAGCAAATTTGCTGGGGGTTCTCAGCCCCAAGCTCTACAAACTTAGGGCCTGAGGGAGGCAAACAAGGAGAGTGTGCCCAGGCACTAATGAAACAGCTGCTCCACGGGTGTGTAAGGTAGGCGGAACTGTGACCACCGACAAAACAGGCCCAGTGGACCGCCAGACACATCGCTCCAGTTGGGGGAGGGGCAGAGCCGCCGGGCGCCTGCAAGGTAGGCGGACCCACTACCCACCAGCAGAACAGGCACAGCAATCCACAGAGCGGCAGAGCCACCCCCCCGAGCCTACAAGGTAGGCAGACCTGCGACCCACCGGCAGGTCAGGCCCAAAAATCTGCGGAGGGGCACAGCTGCCCCACGTGCCTGCTAGGTAGGCTGAACAGTGACCACCAACAGAACAGGCCCAGCGGCCGGACAGACACATCGCCCCGCCCCGGTTGGGGGAGGGGCAGAGCCACCGGGCGCCTGCAAGTTAGGCAGACCTGCGACTCACCAGCAGATCAGGCCCAGGAACCGCGGAGCGGCAGAGCCACCCCCGGGCCTGCAAGGTAGGTGCACTTGCCACCCACCGGCAGGTCAGGCCCAACAAACTGCGGAGGGGCACAGCTGCCCCACGAGCCTGCTAGGTAGGCAGAACCCTGACCACCGACAGACCAGGCCCAGCGGCCGGCCAGACACATCGCCCCGCCCCGGTTGGGGGAGGGGCAGAGCCGCCGGGCGCCTGCAAGGTAGGCAGACCTGCGTCTCACCAGCATATCAAGCCCAGCAACCCGCGGAGCGGCAGAGCCACCCCCGGGCCTGCAAGGTGGGCGCACTTGCCACCCACCGACAGGTCAGGCCCAGAAACTCTCGGAGGGACACAGCTGCTCCACGCGCGTGCAAGGTAGGCGGAACCGTGACCACCGACAAAACAGGCCCAGTGGCCCGCCAGATACATCGCCCCGGTTGGGGAGGGGCAGAGCCGCCACCAGCGCCTTTTAGGTAGACAGACCTGCAACCGACAGACAGAACAGGCCTAGTGGCCAGCGGAGGAGCAAAGCCGCTGCTCACACCTGCAAGGTAGGCGGACCTGTGACCACCGAAAGAACAGGCCCATCGAAAGTACAGGCACAGCGGCCTCCCGGCGTGGTAGGCACATTGCCTCAATTGGAGGAGGGCAGAAACACCGCCAAAGCCTGCGAGGGAGACTTTGCAGCTATACAAGAGCAATATAAATATATAGGGGGAAAAATCAATAACACAACAGTTTCACCAAGCAGAAAGAAACGCGATCAGTATGAAAAGACAAGGAAAGAAAGGACCACAAGCAATGCAGGTCAACTCAACTTTAGAAGAGGTAATATCTGCAGCAGATGGAATGTCACATAAAGAATTCAGGATATACATGCTTCAGATGACCTGGAGTCTCAAGGAAGACATTAGACAGCAAAATCAGACAATGAAAGACCACTTCGACCACTTCGACAATGAATTACATAAACAAATCCAAGAAGCAAAAGATCAATTATACAGGGAGATAGAGGTTATAAAAAACAAACAAACAGAAATCCTGGAAATGCAGGAAACAATAAACCAACTTAAAAACTCAATTGAGAATACTACCAGCAGAGTAGAACACTTAGAAGATAGAACATCAGACAATGAAGACAAAGTATTTCAACTGGAGAAGAACATAGACAGCTCAGCAAAGCTGTTAAGAAACCATGAGCAGAACATTCAAGAAATATGGGATAACATAAAGAGACCAAACTTAAGAGTCATGGGGATACAGGAAGGTATTGAGGTCCAAACCAAGGAATGTGCAATCTATTCAACGAAATAATACGAGAAAACTTCCCAGACTTGAAGAATGAGACAGAATCCCAAATCCTAGAAGCCTACAGGACGCCGAATGTGCAAAATCATAAGAGATCCACACCTAGACACATTATAATGAAGATGCCCAACATACAGAATAAGGAGAGAATTTTAAAAGCTACAAGAGAAAGGAAGCAGATTACATTTAGGGGTAAACCAATCAGGATAACAGCTGATCTTTCAACACAGACTCTGAAAGCTAGAAGATCCTGGAATAACATATTTCAAACACTGAAAGAAAATGGGTTCCAACCAAGAATTGTGTATCCCGCGAAATTAAGCTTCAGGATGGAAGATGAAATTAAAACCTTCCATGATAAACAAAAGTTAAAAGAATTTGCAGCTAGAAAACCATCTTTTCAAAACATCCTCGGCAAAATATTACAGGAAGAGGAAATGGAAAATATCAATGAAAACCAACAGCGGGAGGTAGTACAGTAAAGGGGGGGGGAATAATCAAAGAGGAAAACAAACCATGTTTAGTAACATAAATAAACAAATATGGCTGGAAGAACAACCCAAATCTCAATAATAACCCTAAATGTTAATGGCTTAAACTCACCAATTAAGAGACACAGGCTAGTAGAATGGATCACAAAACAAGACCCAACAATATGCTGCCTTCAGGAGACGCATTTGATAGGAAAAGACATACATAGACTGAAGGTGAAAGGTTGGGAAAAATCATATCACTCATATGGACTTCGGAAGCAAGCAGGAGTGTCCATACTCTTATCAAATAAAATAGATTTCAAGCCAAAGTTAATCAAAAGGGATGAAGAGGGACACTACATACTTCTCAAGGGAACCATACACCAACAAGACATAACAATCATAAATATATATGCCCCAAACAATGGTGCAGCTATGTTCATCAAACAAACTCTTCTCAAGTTCAAGAGTCTAATAGACCACCATACAATAATCATGGGAGACTTCAACACACCTCTCTCACCACTGGACAGATCTTCCAAACAAAAGTTGAATAAGGAAACTATAGAGCTCAATAACACAATTAATAACCTAGACTTAATTGACATATATAGAATATACCACCCAACATCAAGCAGTTACACTTTTTTCTCAGCAGCACATGGATCCTTCTCAAAAATAGATCATATATTATGTCACAGGGCAACTCTTAGACAATATAAAGGAGTAGAGATAATACCATGCAACTTATCTGATCATAATGGAATGAAATTGAAAATCAACGATAAAAGAAGTAAGGAAAAATCATGCATCACTTGGAGAATGAACAATAGGTTACTGAATGATCAATGGGTTATAGAAGACATCAAGGAGGAAATTAAAAAATTCTTAGAGATAAATGAAAACACAGACACAACATATCGGAATCTATGGGACACATTGAAAGCAGTTCTAAGAGGAAAATTTATTGCTTGGAGTTCATTCCTTAAAAAAAGAAAAAACCAACAAATAAATGATCTAATACTTCAACTCAAAATCCTAGAAAAAGAAGAGCAAAACAACAGCAAAAGAAGTAGAAGACAAGAAATAATTAAAATCAGAGCTGAAATTAATGAAATCGAAACGAAAGAAACAATTGAAAAAATTGACAAAACTAAAAGTTGGTTCTTTGAAAAAATAAATAAAATCGACAGACCCTTAGCTACGCTAACGAAGAGAAGAAGAGAGAGAACTCAAATTACCAGCATACGGGATGAAAAAGGCAATATCACAACAGACACTTCAGAAATACAGAAGATTATCAGAAATTATTTTGAATCCTTATACTCCAATAAAATAGAAGATAGTGAAGGCATCGATAAATTTCTTAAGTCATATGATTTGCCCAGATTGAGTCAGGAGGATATTGACAACCTAAACAGACCAATATCAATTGAGGAAATAGAAGATACCATCAAAAGACTACCAACTAAGAAAAGCCCAGGACCGGATGGGTATACAGCAGAGTTTTACAAAACCTTTAAAGAGGAACTAATACCAATACTTTTCAAGCTATTTCAGGAAATAGAAAAAGAGGGAGAACTTCCAAATTCATTCTACGAGGCCAACATCACCCTGATTCCTAAACCAGACAAAGACACTTCAAAGAAAGAAAACCACAGACCAATATCTCTAATGAACCTAGAAGCAAAAATCCTCAATAAACTGCTGGCGAACCGGATACAAAAACATATCAAAAAAATTGTGCACCATGATCAGGTAGGATTTATCCCTGGGATGCAAGGTTGGTTCAATATACGGAAATCAATAAATATTATTCACCACATCAATAGGCTTAAATATAAGAACCATATGATCATCTCGATAGATGCGGAAAAAGCATTCGACAAAGTACAGCATCCCTTTATGTTCAAAACTCTAGAAAAACTAGGGATAACAGGAACATACCTCAATATTGTAAAAGCAATCTATGCTAAGCCTCAGGCTAGCATCATTCTGAGTGGAGAAAAACTGAAGGCATTCCCTCTAAAATCTGGAACAAGACAGGGATGCCCTCTCTCACCACTTCTGTTCAACATAGTTCTTGAATCACTGGCCAGAGCAATTAGACAGACGAAAGAAATTAAAGGCATAAAAATAGGAAAAGAAGAACTCAAATTATCACTATTTGCAGATGACATGATTCTATACCTAGCAGACCCAAAAGGGTCTACAAAGAAACTATTAGAGCTAATAAATGAATTCAGCAAAGTGGCAGGCTATAAAATCAACACGCATAAATCAAAGGCATTCCTGTATATCAGCGACAAATCCTCTGAAATGGAAATGAGGACAACCACCCCATTCACAATATCCTCAAAGAAAATAAAATACTTGGGAATCAACCTAACAAAAGAGGTGAAAGACTTATACAATGAAAACTACAGAACCCTAAAGAGAGAAATAGAAGAAGATCTTAGAAGATGGAAAAATATACCCTGTTCATGGATAGGTAGAACTAACATCATCAAAATGGCGATATTACCAAAAGTTCTCTATAGGTTTAATGCAATGCCAATCAAAATCCCAACGGCATTTCTTGTAGAAATAGAGAAAGCAATCATGAAATTCATATGGAAAAATAAAAGACCCAGAATAGCAAAAACAATTCTAAGCAGGAAGTGTGAATCAGGCGGTATAGCTATACCAGACTTCAAACTATACTACAGAGCAATAGTAACAAAAACAGCATGGTACTGGTACCAAAACAGGCGGATGGACCAATGGTACAGAATAGAGGACACAGAAACCAATCCACAAAACTACAACTATCTTATATTCGATAAAGAGGCTAAAAGCATGCAATGGAAGAAGGATAGCATCTTCAACAAATGGTGTTGGGAAAACTGGAAATCCACATTCAACAAAATGAAACTGAATCCCTTTCTCTCGCCATGCACAAAAGTTAACTCAAAGTGGATCAAGGAACTTGATATCAAATCAGAGACATGGCGTCTGATAGAAGAAAAAGTTGGCTATGATCTACATACTGTGGGGTCGGGCTCCAAATTCCTCAATAGGAACCCATAGCACAACAGTTAATAACTAGAATCAACAAATGGGACTTACTCAAACTAAAAAGTTTTTTCTCAGCAAAAGAAACAATAAGAGAGGTAAATAGGGAGCCTACGTCCTGGGAACAAATCTTTACTCCTCACACTTCAGACAAAGCCCTAATATTCAGAATATACAAAGAACTAAAAAAATTAGACAATGAGATAACGAATAACCCAATCAACAAATGGGCCAAGGACCTGAACAGAAATTTCTCAGAGGAGGACATACAATCAATCAACAAGTATATGAAAAAATGCTCACCATCTCTAGCAGTCAGAGAAATGCAAATCAAAACCACCCTAAGATACCATCTCACTCCAGTAAGATTGGCAGCCATTAGGAAGTCAAACAGCAACAAGTGCTGGCGAGGATGTGGGGAAAAGGGTACTCTTGTACATTGCTGGTGGGACTGCAAATTGGTGCGGCCAATTTGGAAAGCAGTATGGAGATTTCTTGGAAAGCTCGGAATGGAACCACCATTTGATCCAGCTATTCCACTACTCGGTCTATTCCCTAAAGACCTAAAAAGAGCACACTATAGGGACACTACTACATCCATGTTCATAGCAGCACAATTCACAATAGCAAGACTGTGGAACCAACCTAGATGCCCTTCAATAGACGAATGGATAAAAAAAATGTGGCATTTATACACAATGGAGTATTACTCTGCATTAAGAAATGACAAAATCATAGAATTTGGAGGGAAATGGATGGCATTAGAGCAGATTATGCTAAGTGAAGCTAGCCAATCCCTTAAAAACAAATGCCAAATGTCTTCTTTGATATAAGGAGAGTAACTAAGAACAGAGTAGGGACGAAGAGCATGAGAAGATGATTAACATTAAACAGGGATGAGAGGTGGGAGGGAAAGGGAGAGAGAAGGGAAATTGCATGTAAATGGAAGGAGACCCTCAGGGGTATACAAAATTACATACAAGAGGAAGTGAGGGGAAAGGAGGAAAAATATAAGGGGGAGAAATGAATTACAGTAGAGGGGGTAGAGAGAGAAGAGGGGAGGGGAGGGGGGAGGGGGGACAGTAGAGGATAGGAAAGGCAGCAGAATACAACAGACACCAGAATGGCAATATGTAAATCAATGGTTGTGCAACTGATGTGATTCTGCAATCTGTATATGGGGTAAAAATGGGAGCTCATATCCCACTTGAATCAAAGTGTGAAATATGATATATCAAGAACTATGTAATGTTTTGAACAACCTACAATAAAAATTAATTAAAAAAATAAATAAATTAATTAATTAATTAAATAAAAAAGGCTAAGAATGTACTAAAGTGGTAAAGTGTCCATAGGTTCAATCCCCTGTACAAAAAAAAAGAATTACAAATATTTCCATGTAAAACACTGGAAGCATTGTTAAGTAATTTTAATTTTTGAATATATTTTCTTTTCCATTTACATTCAATAATTTAATACAGTTCTAAATGAACTCACCTGGAGGTTGCTGAGGCCAAAAGTATTGCTGCCAATCCTGAAGCACATAGGTAAATCGAATAGCAATACTAACTGGAGGCAATGGAGTTAAAGGACATCCCTAGGAGATACAGAAAAAGACAATACTGTGTCAATGATGAGGCCCTTCAACATCAAAATTTCAAACTTATGAAATGGCTAAATACTGCCTTTTGGAAACCTGTATTTTCAGCATATAGTATTAAACAACAGTGTGCATAATCTACTTGTTAAAATGGAAAAGTAAATCACTGAAGTTATTAGACCAAAGGTGCAGAATTTAGGAAATCAAGAAGGAAGGCTCCCCTTTCAGGTCTCCTCTTTCCTCCAGAGAGAAGTCTTTTCTGCTCTCCTTTAATAAAGCCTTCTACTTTCCACTCTCAAAAAAAGAAAACAAAAAAAAAAAAAAAAGGAAGACCCTAATGTAAGGAACAGTATTGGCAAATGTTAGACCTGGTTTAAAAAAAAAAAAAAAAAAAAAAAAAGTAAACTCTGCAAAGAATCACTGTATAGGGGCTGGGGTTGTGGCTCAGTGGTAGAGTGTTTGCCTAGTATGTGCAAGGCCCTGGGTTCGATCCTCAGCACCACATAAAAATCAATAAAATAAAGGTATCGTGCCCAACTACAACTAAAATAAATAAATAAATAAATGAATCACTGTATATTTGTTCACATATTTGTGTATATAAGGATTTCTACAATTTTTTCATACTGCTTCCACAAATATTTTCATTTGATGAAAAGGCTGTGTAGCTATAAAAAAGAGGGGGAATGCTTTAATGTGGGGGTACACCTATAGTCTCAGCTATTCAAGATCCTTAGGCAGGAAGATTGCTTAAGTCCAGTAGTTTGAGGCCCACCTAGAACTCAGTGAGAACCCATCTCAAAACACACATTCACAACACACTAGGTTTTTTTTTTTTTAAGCCAGGGAACAAGTTACTTTAAAATAAAGTTGTTTACACTTCTACCAGGAAAGGATATTAAGCAAAATGAAAATACCTTTTATAGTTTTTCACTATTCATTTCACATACTGACTGGGGGGGGGGGTGATCTGTTTTCTAAATAAGGTAAAACTATTAAAAAGTGTAAGGTTTGGGGAGATAATGTCTTTCTTTTAAATGAGAATAAACACAAATTAAAGCCAGTCTGGAACATTTTGCCAGAATTTTAGACTAACACAAACTAATAGATATTCATGCAAAATTGATAGGTCAATGAATCAGTTAACAAGATTTAGATTTATCTTTAATTCACTAAAAATCATAAAAATTAATACTATCTATTAATTTTTATAGAAAATTAATACTACCTATTAATACTATCCATGATCTCAGCTTCCTTTCATAATGTTTAACATACATTAGTAAAACTGGACTTTTGGGTATAGCAATCACTCAGAGATCTTGTGAAAATACAGATGGAATACCTTTCTCGATATCTAAGTAGTTTACAAGTGCTGCTAATGTTTCTGGTCTGGAGATTTTAAGTTAAGTAGCAGGGTAAAAAGTGACATTTAGCTCAGCAGCAGCATCTATAAATGTCACAGGTAGCTTTAACTGAATACAAACTCATTCTTAAGTCACAATATAAGGTGTCTACCCCCATTCCCCCCACAAAATAAAACCCAAAAAAACCAGAATCCAATTTTAAGCTGCTGTGTCCTAGACAAGCAAGGTAACATGTCATCTTTTTAGTCAGGCCCAGATATCAAATGAACATTGACCCATAATTGTGGGGACAAGTGCACAGAGTACTGAATACATGGCATATGTTAAGGGCGTCTGAGTGGCAGGCCGCTCCCCTTGTGCTAGGCTTGTAGGGGGGAGGCCGCTTAGTCTGTAGGCACAGCTCTGGGTGTGAGGCCATGTGTTGCAGTCCCTGTGCTTCCTCCAAGGCCCACTCCTTGACTGGTCGCTGCAATGGCAGTTAGAAGAAATTGCATTGGTGGCTGCCAGTAATCTGCTTAGCTGCTGCCTGCGTCTATATACATTGTAACTGCACAATAAAATCAGACCTGCTTCCTGCTTGGTCTCCAAAGGTCTTGATTATCGAATCTACAGTCACACTCTGATCTACCTGGTTCTGTGGACCTCCTCGCTGGACTAGAGAGCCCAAGCACATAATAAAGTGTAATTTGTCTAGAAACCATAACAACGTCACTTTGATAAATAACCTCTGCTCCAGTCACAAAACAATGTGGACAAATATAGAGAGAAACAAAGAAACAGCCAGGATTAGACATGACATAAATGTCTTTGTGGACTCTAGAAAAGGTACAAAAGCCCAAGGGGATGGTGGGACTCAAAGCACAAGTCTACTGAGCCAGAGGTATAAAAGAAGACGACAGCATAAGATTCAGACTGCATTAGATGCAAGGAACCAAAGGACTACAACCAGAATAAGGGCATTGCATGCTCTTTGCTTAAGTCAGAGACTGGGCAAGGTATTCCTACTTGGCACAGTGGCTTTATTAGAAGCTATGGACCTTCTGTGTTTGTGTGTGGAGGGGGAGTGGATTGCTGTGTGAGAGAGGGAAAAGTCACTTTCACACATGAACAAACATTAGAAGATTCTAATGCTATATATGAAATGCACCCAACATCACTACAGAGCAAGAGACTCCAAACACCACTTTTGTTCTGAAATATACTATGTAGGTAGGCAACAACCAATAAGATCATCAGATGGATATGAGTGAAATTAAAAAAAAATTAAATAAAACATTCAAAATGAGTCTACAAAATGTCCCCAGAAATGGGGGAAAAAAATTGAAGTTTTAAGAGACAACTATTCAAATCAACAATCATGTTATAAAACTGTGAAATATGAGGAAATCTATAAGTACTAAGTATTTAAGTTGAAAAAGATTTGAGTTTTTAATATCCAGAGTGTGGCAGAAGAGGATTAAAACTTGCCTTTATGTGACTACAAATAGAAAAACTGGGTCCCTCAAAAAGAAACCTTTTCTAAGAATTAGATCTCGGTGAAATGAAATAAACTGCCAATGAAGATAACTGCCCTGGGGCATGTAAGTAGATGTTAAAAAGCAGTGGGTTTTTTGGTTTTTTTAAATGGTGCTGAGGATTGAACCCAGGGCCTTATGCATGCCAACTAAGCAAGCGTTCTATAATTGATCTACATCTCCAACCTGAAAAATACTTTTCATAAAGACAGTTTAATAAAGATAGTAAAAAAAAAAAAAAGTCACATACAGAGTAGCTTTAACTGTATAGAAAACTTCAAAGTACTCAAACCAGGTGTCAATTATTTTAACCTCCATTCCCCCTGTGGTGCTGAGGATTGAACCCATGGCCTTATGCGTTTGAGGCAAGCACTCTACCAACTGAGCTAAATCCCCAGTCTCAAGTCAATTAAAAAAAATTATATATATATATGTTATAAAATGGACACTATCTATCTATCTATTTATTTATTTATGCATGCTAAGGATCGAACCCAGGCCCTCCACAAGTGTTCAAGTGTTCTGCTGAGCCACTGCCACAGCCCTCAAATTAATTTTGAGAGAGATTTCATATCAGAAGAGTGAATCTGGTTAAAATTTGGACAGATGATGTGACAACTAATTAGGAACACTTTTGAAAGTACAATCAGCAAATAGTCAAGATCTGAGTCATGCTCCCCAGATCAAGGTAGTCCCTATAACAAAATTAAAAAGTTGAACTATATAAAGGGGTGACAAAAAAGACCTGAAAGTAATGTTCATTAATGCTTTCTTAAGAGGAAGGAATAAAGTAATATTTGCATCAGACCCGAAATTTGACTTTAAAAGTTTAAATATAACTAAAGATATCTGAGGAAAGAAAGGGAAAACTGATGGAGTTGAAATTAATGCATACTTGACTTTCCAAAAAAATTTTCCAAAATAATCCAGACACAATTCAGCAGTATTATATACTTCAGAGCCCAGAAAGTTTTTAAAAACAAAATTACACACATATCTGACATGCTCCAAAATATATGTTGCTATGATAATTTTTTTGGAGATAATCACAAGAAACTAACAGTAGTTCTTTTGAAGATAGGGGAGAGAGTAAAAGGAAGTTTTACTTAAGTTTCCTAACTTGGTACAGACATTACATATTTTTAGATTACATTACATTTTAGATGGTGTAATCATACCACAACACTAAAAACACATTTTTCTTTTCTTTCTTTTTTTTGGGTGTGTGTGTGTGTGTGTGTCCCAGGGCCTCTTGCATGCTAGGTAAGTTCTAACACTGAGCCACATATCCAGCTCAAATTCTAAATGTCTTTCTAACAAACAATAATTGCTAAAAAAGAAATTTCAGTAATCTTTTCACATTTTTTTCCTTTAAAAAATTTAAGAACCTTAGAAAAGCAATATAATAAACATCATATGACTTTCACCAAGTTTTTCAATTATTAACACATATACATGTGTGGTTTTTTTTTTTTTTTGGCTGAAACTTTTTAAAGTAAAGCTGTAAGGCATCATGACAGTTCATCCCCAAACACTTCAATAATTCCTAAGAACAAGGACATTATCTTACATAAACATAACACAGCACACTCGAGAAGTTTAACATTGCTACTGTTTTCTAGTAGACTGTGTTCATGTTAAAAACTGTCTCAATTATCCCAAATCAGGTCCTTAATGGCTATGTTATTTTGATCAAGTATCCAGTCAAGAATTGTGCATTGCATTTAGCTGTAATGCATCATTAATTTTTTTTTTTAGAGAGAGAGAGAGAGAGAGAGAGACAGAGACAGAGAATTTCAACATTTTATTTCTCAGCCTTTGGCAGACACAACATCTTTGTATGTAGTGCTGAGGATCGAACCCGGGCCGCACGCATGCCAGACGGGCGCGCTACCACTTGAGCCACATCCCCAGCCCCATCATTAATTTTTTTTAAATATTTATTTTTTAGGTGTAAATGGACACAACACAATGCCTTTATTTTTACGTGATGCTGAGGATCAAACTCGGGTCCCATCCGTACTAGGCGAGCGCTCCACCACTGAGCCACAATCCCAGGCCCACCATTAATTTTTAAATAGCTCTCGGCTTTTATTTTGCCTATCACTGACATTGTGAAAATACTGACATTTTAGGGCTCCCTTCAAAATATGTCATGGTTTCCTCATTCAATTAATGGTAAACATTTTGGCAAGAATGCAACACAGGGGGCTGGGGTTGTGGCTCAGTGGTAGTGCATTCCCCTGGCACGAGTGGGGCCCTGGGTTCGATCCTCAGTGCCATATAAAAAACAAATAAAATGGAGGTATTGTGTCCAACTACAACTAAAAAATAAATTTTTTTAAAAAAAGAGAATGCAACACAGATTATGATGTATGCTGTTCAGTGTTATGTCAGGAAACACATATTAGTTTGTTTTAATTTTTAACATACATAAAACATTATTGATGTCAATTTGTTAATCAAATTTGATCACTTATATGAGATGGTGTCAACTTTTAACACTCAAAACCCTAATTTTTCCCCAAAAGCAGCATATGCAACTCCTTGATATTTCTGTGACAGTGCTTTTATAGAACATGAAAGATATTCAGCACATCCCAGTTAGCCCTGCAAGTCTCAGTCATAGAATATAGAAGAGATTAAACCAAAAAATCAAATCACGACTTGAAAAAAATAATTCAGAACTCAAAGGAAGAACTCATAGTTAATGCCCCAAATAAGCAGCCACCTGAAGCCACTTAGCTGGGAAGGAAGATTGTCAACAACACTTAGAGAACAAGGAGTGAAACACAGACAATAAATATTAACAGACTGAACAAACAAAATTAGTTCCTAATTGGGCATTTTATTTCTTTAAACATACTCTAGTTTTCTTCTAGTCAATTACATTATTGATAGTATAGAGAAATGTTTCTATAAGTTCAAATTACTACCACTTTTATCTGGCTCTGAAGTAAGACCGACAACATCAATGCCAACTTACAATCTTTGATTTGAAGATATCCAGTAGACCCGATAAATGAGTGTACTGATTTGGTACTTTTCGAAGATGAACCATTTCAAAATCAGTTCGGATACCAGGACCTTGACATTCTCCAACATACATTCTTCGCCATTTATGATGAATTTGCACAAAGAGTGGTACTTGACTGCAGGTGATTAAATAGGAATAAAATACAAGTTCATTAAACATTGAATAACTCCTAAACCTTAAAATTTTTCCTGTATCATTTTAATCTCAAATATTTAAAAGTAGATTCTCATTTACCACAAAGATACTTATAGTTCCTGTTCTCTTCATGCTAATAAACTGGAAACTATCTTCTAGTGCTACTTGAGTCTGAAACTTTTCTGTTTAAAAATGGATAAAAGTCATAAAAACCAGTATGAAAAATTTATTGAGTAACAGCAATTGTATCATATTAGTCTTTCCAATTTCATATTAAAACCTGATTCACAAGTATTAAACGATTCAATTTAAATCAACTTTGGGATAAATATTTCTCACTATCATGTAGTGTTGATCCTCATCGTTCAGATTTCAATTGCAAAGTTGCCTACTTACTAAATTTATTTGTAACTCCAAAATCAATACTCACAGAAAATTTATAGACATATGCTGAACTTCAAAATTTTGAGTCACCTAACAATGCATATTCTCAGCTGAATTTAAGTTAATGTTCTGCCTTCCTGTTTAAACTGACTGTAAATAAGTATCCTTTTCGTGATCTATTTAGTATCATGTGTGTGTTTGATGATGATTTCAAATCTTTAAAATCCAATCATAGTTCTGGAGGTATAGTGTTCCTAAGTACAAGAAAACTGTGATATGTATATGTCTATATTTTTTTTGTTGTAGATGGACACAATACCTTTATTTTATTTATTTATTTTTATGTAGTGCTGAAGATCTAACTCATATGTGCTAGGCAAGTGCTCTACCACTGAGCTACAACCCCAGCTCAGTGATATGTCATATAGACAAAATCACATGTTAGGCAAGTTTCATTCTAGCATGAGCATATAGGGATATTGGCTGCCAGTTCAATCCTACTAAATCGATAATTTGTATTATAGCAGAACAATTCACAATAGCTAAGCTGTGGAGCCAAACTAGATGTCCTTCAACAGATAAACAGATATAGAAATTAGGATATATATACACAATGGAATTTTACTCAGCCATAAAGAAGAATGACTTTTTGACATTTGCCAGGAAATGGATCTGGAGACTATCATGCTAAGTGAAATAAGCCAATCTTAAAAACCAAAGGTCAAATGTTTTTGCTGATATGTGGAAGCTAAACCACAATAAAATGGAGTGGGTAGAAAAGTTTAGTAAACTAGATGAAGGGGAATGATGGGAAGGAGGGAATAGGAATAGAAAAGACAGCAGAATGAATCTGATCTAATTTTCTATGTACATCTATAAAAATACCTAAGTGAATCTCACCAAGAATGGGATTCTAATTAGAGTAAGATATAATCCCTTCTTATATAATTTTATCAAAATGGATTCTACTGTCATGTATAACTAAAAAGAATAAATAAAAAATAAATAAACAGAAAAAAACATAAAACAAGGTATTTCTCCCAGGAGCAATGGTTCAGGTTTTAATAATTCAGTGTGATTACTTTATAAACATAACTACCTTGAATAATAAGAACAGGCTATATAAATACATTCCCAAGTTAATATTGCTATGTTAGTAAATATTTTAGTCATTCCTTTCATTTAGAAAAGTCTAAATTATTCCTGTAGGGTATACTATGAATTATATACATTCTAATACATTTTTTCTAGCAAGTTTACATTTAGAATCTTGTAGTATATTTGATATGCAAATGAAATACAATTAAGCAAGTTCCATGTTGTTAAATACTTCCATTTAAGAATAGGGTCTAAAAGCACTGAAATATAAGTTTTTGAAAAGTTACTCCAAATCTTGTCTCAATTTATCCTCAAAATTTAAAATTAGATACTGAGGTACAATTTAATAAACTAAATTTGTGAAAGCAAAGCAAAAAACTAATATAATTTATTCTTCATTTCAAGTACGCATTGAATACTTTAATATAATTCCCTTTAGAAATGAACTTTAAAAAGGTCTTATTGATTCTGTCCTTATATACTAAATTCCATTAAAATATGTAAGTATACATACTAGTTTTCTATTTTTAATAAAAAAGTATCATTTAGTCATTTACCTTCATAAATTATCACTAAAAATAGTTTTTAGCTTATTGTCTAGGTTTATCAAAATGTCCACCTACCAGCCAGTGTTTCCCAAAGCAATAGAAACAGAACTCAGAAGAAGGTTGCACTTAGATTCACTGAGAACTGCATCACTATGTGCAGCAGGGGCAATCACCACAAACTCACGTAGGCCATACCTTAAAGAAACAAACACTGCATTAAGTAGAAAATTTCAAGATACAAAAACCTATTAACTGAAAAACATGCAAAATTCTCCCTATAGAGAACTGAAGTCAGATTTGTACTAAAGCTACCCACCCCACTTCTACCCACCCACCCGGGGCAATTGAACCTGAATTTTCTTTAAGAAGCACTTTCATCATCTATCTACTAATCCTCCTATATTTTTACAAATTAGAAGCAATTTGCTGGAATCACAAAGATCATTAAATAACATTTTTGTCTTAAAAGTTTACAACATAAAAGAAGAAAGCAAGCAATGAAATCTTGCTTTAAATAACTGACAACTGTGTCCATCAATGTGGAAAGAAAATAATTATCAGCTATGATGTACATGTGCTGTCTAAAAATGAGAACACAGTTACCAAGCATCCTAATCCTTGTATTCTTTTACTTGGTAACACATATTTCCCAGGAGTCACAAAATTATCAGAAAACAGCTTATTCTTGCTATGGCATCCAAATTAACAAAAACATCTTAGTTGCCAAGTCATTTAAAACCACAAATTTACTGTCACACTTTTTTAAAAAAATGTAAGGTCAAGTTAGTGACTGTTTTTGCCTACTGCAAATTCATCTCCTAGCCATTCCTCAATGTATTTTCATTTTATCATTTTTTAAATAAAATAATCTAAGAAATGCATTATTTGTTTGCCTAGTTTATTTTAATCTCTGGACATGTCATTATAAAAGCTTATTTTAATGAATATTTTCCTTAAGAAATACTCCAAAGGGCAGTAAATCAACATTTTTAAAAAGTCTAATTCATAATCTACTTGATAATACTATGGTTTTCAGATAATTTGAGGGTACCCCTGAGGATTCTTATGTCAGGAGCTTGGTTCACAATGTGACACTGTTGAAAGGTGATAGGACCTTTATGAAGTAGGGCCTATTGGAAGATTGCAAATTGGTCTCTCTTTCCTACTCTGCTTCCTGTCTCTCTGTGTGATCTTTCCCTCTCACATGTGCTCCTACCATTGTGGTACCATCTACTGTAAGGTGATGTGGTCTAGAGAACTCTCATTGAACTGGCATTATGCTGCTTGGACTTTCAATCCCCAGACCCATGAGCTAAACAAACCTCTTTATAAGTATCTAGCCTCAAGTGTTTATTATAGTAAAGTAAAAATGGACTAATACAGATGAAAAAACATATTTTCATCTTCTCAGTTCACCTCCATCCTCCTACCCCTGAAATCAAAATTATGTAGAGGCAGCAATAAATAACTGAAAGAACCCAGAGCTGTGAACTAAGCTCTATGGGTCTTTAAAAATAGTTTTCATTTTTTCAAATGTCCTTGGAGGAAAACATGCCATCCCAACACTAGTGTGAAACCACTATCAATGGTTTATAGGCATTCTTCCAGAAATAGTCCATCTGCCCACGACCATCCTGTTTCCAAGTAAGATCATACTATACATACATCTGTACCTTCTTTTTAAAAAAAAATTTTTTAGTTGTAGATGGACTCAATTCCTTTATTTTATTTACTTTTTATTTTTATGTGGTACTAAGGATTGAACCCAGTGCCTCATAAATGCCAGGCAAGCGCTCTACCACTGAGCTACAACTCCAGGCCCTGTACCGTCTTTTCATAAAGAAACCAATCCCTTCTTCATTAGTACTTTTATCCAAACTGAACTTTTTTTTTTTTTTAAATATGCCTTCTACTCCCTGTGCTTGTTTCCTCCGTTTGTAAGGCCCCCTGCCCAGCCCCAACCCCCCCCACCCCCCCACCCCCCCACACACTCTATTGTCATTACTGAATATCCAAATCAAAATCCTTTTTAAAAGATTTTTCTCAGATACTACCCTCTCTTATTATATGTACTCCCTTCTCTGAATCTTAATATCTTTTTCCTATTATTATGATCTTTAAAGTGTCAAGGTAAGCAATGGATTAATTTTCATTCATAGGTCTATCTACTTGAGATCTAAGAGTATACCTGCATCAAATCAACAAACATTAGTAGAGGTGTTTTTTTTAAAAAGAAAGCAAAGCCCTTAACAAAAAGCAAACAGCAAGATTTTAAAATGGATAAAGGACTAGAATAGACATTATTCCAAGGAAGATAAAAAAAATGGCAAATAAGCACATGAAAAGATGTTCAATGTCACTAATCACTAGGGAGAATGCATATCAAAGCCATTATAAGATACCACTTCACATATATTAGGATGACTGTTGTAACAACAACAACAACAAAAACCCAGAAAACAAGTGTTGACAATGATAAAGAGAACTGGCAAAATGTAACTTGCACTTTGTTGGTAGAAATATAAAATGGTACAATTGCTGTGGAAAACAATATGGCAGCTATTTTAAAAACTAAACATGAATTATCATTTATTCTAACAATTCCACTTCTGGGTATATATCCAAAAGAATCAAAAGCAGACACTCCCATGCTCGGATTGTTCACAATAGCTAAAACAGAAATGCCCCAAATGCCCATAAACAAATGAATGGATAAACAAAGTGTAATATATCCATCCAATGGAATATTATTTAACCTTAGAACATAATGAAATTCTGATACATGCTACAACATAATAGAATCATGAAGACATTTTGTTAATGAAATAGGCCAGTCTCAAAGAGGGCAAATATTGTATAATTCTAATTTTATGAAGTATCTAAAGGAATCTAGTTCATAGAGATAGAAACAGACTCACAGAATTGTTAATGAATTTTTGACAAAAGTACAAAGGCAATACAATGGAGAAAAATAAGTCTTTTCAACAAAGAGTGCTGAAACAATTGGGCATCCACATGCAAAAAACAATAAATCTGGACGTAGAACTTATATTCTACAAAAAAACTAACTCAAAATGGATCATAGACTAAAAAGCACAACACAAAACTATAAAACTCCCAGAAGATAACAAAAGAAAATCTAGATGACCTTGCTTTGTCAATGGTTTTTTAGACACAATATTAAAGACAAAAATCCATGAAAGAATCAATAACATGGACTTCAGGAAAATTAAAAATTCTGCTCTGCAGAAGACACTGTGAAGAGAATAAAAAGGCAACCACAGTCAGAGAGGAAATATTTGCAAAAGACATACCAGAAAAGAACTGTTGTCCAAATTATAAAAATTTTTAAAAAGATCCTCCTTAAAACTAAAACTAAGAATATAGCAGCTCAATTCACAATAGTCAAACTATGGAACCAACCTAGGTGCCCTTCAACAGATGAATGAGCAAAAAGAAAATGTGGTATACATATACACAACGGAATACTACAGCCATAAAGAAGAATGAAATTATGGCATTTGCTGGTAAATGGATGGAACTGGAGAGTATCATGCTAAGTGAAATAAGCCAGTCCTCCCAAAAATCAAAGGCAGAATGTTCTGATATGTGAATGCTAACCCACAAGGGAGGAGAAGATTAGATATTCACTGGACTAAACAAAGGGGAATGAAGGGAAGGGATGGGGAAGGGGATGGGAATAGGAAAGACACAGAATGAATCAGAATCTTTCCTATCCTGAAATATAAATATACAAACAATGTAAATCCACATAATGTACAACCACAATAAGATCCTAATTGAAACAAATTATACTTACTCTATGTATGTATAATATTTCAAAATATACTCTACTGTCACGTAAAAGTAATTTAAAAAAAGAATATAGAACTGGGGTTATAGCTCAGTGGCAGAGCACTTGTTTAGAACATATGAAGCACTGGGTTTGATCCTTAGCACCACATAAAAGTAAATAAAATAAAGGTATTCTGTTCATCTACAACTAAAAAAATTTTAGTAAAAAACAAACAATTCATTTAAAAATATATCAAAAGCCAGGCACAGTGGCGCATGTCTGTAATCCCAGTAGCTTGGGAGGCTGAGGCAGGAATCGCAAGTTCAAAGCCAGCCTCAGCAAGAGTGAGGCACTAAGAAACTCAGTGAGACCTTGTCTCTAAATAAAATACAAAATAGGGCTGGGGATGTGGCTCAGTGTTTGAGTACCCCTCAGTTAAATCCCTAGTATCCTCCCCAAAAAATAGATCAAAGACTTTAAACAGGCAGCTCCCAAAGAAGATATATAGATAACAAATAAGTACATAAAAGGATACTCTACATCATATGTTATGAGGAAAATGCAATTAGAGAAACAATTACACACCTATCAGAATGGTCAGAATCCAGAACTCCCAAATTCCACCAAAATGTTGGTAAGCATGTAGAGCAACAGGAACTCAATCACTGCTGGTGGAAATGGTACAGCCACTTTGGAAGACAGTTTGGCAGTTGCTTACAAAACTACACATTCTTACCAAATGATCATATTCTTTGGTATCTACCCAAAGGAGCTGAAAACTAAAATACACACACACACATCCTGATCTTACTCTATGCAGTTAAAAGAGGCTGGGCAGCAGCTTGGCTTTGCTTAGAAATTTCTTTTACAAGATATACTACTTTGTCACAAATTATGCCTTCTATAAAGTACTAGGGCACAGAAATAATTCTGCAAACTTATTTGCAACTATATAGCAAGGATGGTTTTTATTCCAGTTTCTAATACCTTCTTCATAATTTCCATGAGGCCTCATCATGATGGCCTTTGTGTTCCTATTTTTATCAACACTGTTCATGACCACATAAGTAACCTCTAAGAAATTCTAGGCTTTCTCTAGTCTTTTCTGGAGTCCTCATCAGAATCTTCATTAACATTCTGTTCACCACAATAGAAGCTTTATAGCCTGTTTCTCCAAATTCTTATAGTTTCTACCCATTATGTAATTCCAAAGTTACTTCCACATTTTCAGATATATTTTATAGTAACGTTCCACTTCGCCAGAACCAGTTTTCTGTCCAAGTCCAACAGAATACTTGAGACTGATACTTTATAAAGAACAGAAATTTATTTCTCACAATTCTGGATACTGTAAATTCCAAGATCAAGGTGCCAGCATCTGACAAGGGTATACCACTGTGCCACAACAGGAAGAGAGTATCACCTATGATGAAAATGAGGGAGCATATAGGTCCAGGTCTCTCCTTTTAATAAATCCACTAACACCACCATAGGAGCCCTACTTTCATGATCTCATCTGACCTTAATTACTTCCCAAAGACCCTAGCTCCAAATAATGATCAATGTATTAATTTGGGGATTGTTTCCAACAAATGAATTTTGGGGGACACAGTTGAACCACAGCCCTAGCCCAGTAATTCAAATTTATTAGGAGCTTAGATGTATCCCCACAAGTAAAAATCTCACTATGATACTTTTTAATGAATTGTTTTATATATTATACATGTATACTAAATTTAAGTATAAACATTCCTTAGTATACCATCCTTCAACAAAGAAAGGTAAGATAATAACCATTCATTTTTGGTGTTGTTTGAAAATGCATTTTTCCTGCTCCACTAAAGACCCAAAGCAACAACTAAAGATTAACCAATATAGACATGTGTGTTGTTAATCTCACATAGGCAAATCATAGCACCATACTACCTACTTTGAATGCTACCATTTTACAACCTTCAACTTTAGATATATATTCAAAGTCTCTTCAAATAGTACAAAGAATATTATGCATAAATACTATTATCAACAAAAATGGTGGTGAAAAACAATTTTTTTAAAAAAAACCTGTCTCAGACACAAATACCAAGAGCCTACAAAATTCCTGGGAAGTTGGAGTTATTCAGTAAACAATTTCTGCTTTTAATTGCATCTTGAGTGTCTTTAAATATTGCAAAATGCATCTTTAACATAATCTGCTCAGGTTAATTCTGGTAAAATCAATAATTTTACAAAATACAGCTCCATTTCCTCTCCTTTTTCTTCATGTAATATTAATATTGTCATATGCAATACATGTTATATATATGTAAGAAACCCAAAAATATAGTGCCATAATTTTATTGCTAAAGGAATCTTATTTTTTTAATTAAGAGAATATGTCTTTTGAATGTACATATTTCCAATGCTTTTCCTTCCTGTGGATTCAAGTTATCATCTTTTTCCCTTTAGTACTACCTATAGGCAGGTCTATCTGGAATAAATTCTTGGAGTTTTTTCATGACATCTATATTGGATCTTTATTTTTGAAAAAGTGTTTTGCTGTATGTTGAATTCTTGGTTGACAATTTTTTCTTTCAATACTCAGAATATTGCAACACCCTCTAGCCTCTATTGTTTCTGATGGAAACTCAGTAGTACTATCTTTTGGATGTAACAATTTTTCCCTTGCTGCTTAAAATTTTGACTTTGGGATTCAACAGGGCCTATACTGTGCCTATGTGTGGTTTTCTTCATGTTATCCTACTTAGGATTCACTGAGATTTCTGGATTTCTCAAGGAATGTTTTCCATCAAATCTGGGAAGCCATTATGTCTTCTAATTTGCTTTTTCTTCTGGAACTCTCATTATTTGCATGCTTTGAGACACTTAACACTGACCCACAGATCTTTGAAGTTCTGTTCATTTGTCTCTACACTCTCTTTCTTTTTGGATTGAATAATTTCTGTTCATCTTTCAAGTCTACCAACTTTTTCTCACTTCTACCATCTCATTTGCTTTTCAGCTCAACTGATGAAAGTTTATTTCAGTTATATATATTTTTTTTTACTCAGAAAATGTTTATGGTAATGACCCTTTGCCCTTCATATAGAATTCAAAACCAAATAAGCTTAAAAAATATTGTGTATCCATGCATATATGAATTCAAACAAATATGTACATAATAAAATACGTATAAGTAGCAATAATAAAATAATCATAAATACTAATAAAGACAATAATAAATTCAAAGTTTGGGACATGTTAAGGCACTTATACTTTTCAACTCTAGAACTTGCATTTGGTTCTTTATTATAGTTTCTACTTAATAAGGATTCCTATTTGACTCATTATTAGTACATTTTCAATTATTTGAGTATTTTTTTCTTTAATATTTTGAACCTACTTATCATAAATGCTTTAAAATTATTGCTAAATCTGGTATACTGGCCCACTATTGTGAAAATGTATCCTAGGTATGTTACCATAAAGTGATCCTACAAGGCTAAAATCAATTGTCAGCAAGACTGCAGCAAAGGAAGGACCAAGATAACTTCTGCTATCCAGATTACTCCTCCTTCCCCTAAGGAATGTTGACTAGACTATAGGGAGCACAATCTCTTTCTTTATGCAGAGAATAAGTACACCAAGTCAGCAACCAAATGGTTTAACACACCATCAGTGACTTTTTCCTTTCCCTTATTTTGCCCCCACAGGATAGAAGACTGGACAGGTGGGCACTGTAAGTGGGAGATGTACCTGTTCCTGCTGCCACCCAAGACTGCTTCATTAATTTTTCCTTGAATAAGACTGGTCTACTTCTTTCTTCGGTCTGTGCTCTCTCTCTCTGCTTATGGAGGATGGTTTGCAGTTCCTGGCAGGGAGTTTCCCAAAACCCACCAAGAGTCAGTTTCTATTGACTGCTTTTTCCACTGTGGGTCACTCTTTCCAGTTTCACTGCATATTTAGTAATTTGTAGTTGAAAACTATACACTGAGATAACATATTGTAGCAAAATAAGGTTCTATTTAACATTTCTTAAGTTGTTAGATTGTTTGTTTGTTTTTTTTAATTTCTTTGTATTTAGTAACCTGTCTGGACCTGTATGCAGAAACTGCTTCCCCAACAGGATACAGCCTCCGAGTTCTCTATTCAGTTGTTTTATTCTTATTTTTATGTGCTTACATGGGAACTATCCCTTGTTTTTCTAGCTTAGTGGTAAGCCAATAACTGGGACAACACCTGAGCTCATTATGCTTTCACTTTTTGCTAGTGTGGGTTAAGGAATGCATTCAAAGTCACAATCAGTTTTGATGCTCGGTCTTCTTGGGGCTCGATGCACACGTGTAGTTTCCCTGACATTCAGAGATGTGAAGAAGTATATCTAAGCCCTTCTACAGCTCTCACACAGGATTTCCCCATTAAATTTGTCACTAACCCACCACTTCACTTGAATTGCGACTGTAAACTTCGCCTAGCAAAGGTATAGCTCTTCTCCATTTGTTCTAACCCTGTTGGCCATTTTTAGTTGGCAAAGTCACAAGTTTCTTGCTCCCCAGTTAGAATCAAGTCTGCCCACCTTGCCACAATGCCAGTGGTTTTCATGGACAGCACACACTAAAAAGCTGCAGTTCACTAATATGGATAACAAAGAGGAGGAGACAGTGACAGAAACAGCCCCAGGAAAAGGGATCAGTAATGGTTGAGGTTTTTTTGTTTTGTGGGGAGGAGGTGGACGATTTTGACCAGTTTTACACTTTTTTTTGGCAGAGAATTACCAACCACTTCATGACACCATTACCAGAAGTCCTCAGAATGGTAACTCTAAACATGATTTTTTTTTAAAGTTATAAGTATTCAGTTATACAGTTTGCAAGATTGTGGATTGTTCTTTAGTTGTTGCTGTTATTTCTTTGTGTGACTGAAGCTGAAGGTCCAAAGACAAGGCTGAAAAGGCAAAGCAATGAAGATAAAATCTGTACTCTTGTTAAACCCAGCCATCCTTCAACGTAGTTTTCTATTCTAATTAGAGTCTCCCCAGACATCTACAGCTTTCATGCTTCTACTTTCTGTATTAGTTTGTATTGCTACTGTAACAAATTGGCATAACCTTGGTAGCTTAAAACAATATAGATTTATTATCTTACAGTTGTACAGGTAAGAAATCTGACATGGATATACCAGGCTAAAATCAAAGTGTTGGAAAGACTGTTCTTTCTGAAGGCAACAAAAAAGAATCCATTCCTTTATCGCTCCTTTTATTTCTCTTTACCTGGGGATCCTATTACATGTATGCTTTGGGACACTTCGAACTGACTCCACAGATCTCTGAAATGCTATTCATTTCTCTCAATAATTTTTTCTCTTTGTTCTTTGGACTGGACAATTTCTGTTAATCTTTCAAATATACCACCTCTGTTAGATCTGATATCTGGATAGATTTTCTGACCTTTCCCAGGTTTAAAGATTACCCTCATTTCTGGGTTACTGACTCTTTTCTTTTATCTAAAGCCAGCAACACAAGGCTGAGTTCTCATATCACTCTGATACTGACTCTATTCTGTGCCCCCTTTCCCATTTTTAAGAATTCTGTGACTACATTGGGTCTTCTCATAAACCATGATAAATCTTCCTACCTCAAAGTCAGTTGTTAGCAACCTTAATTCCATCTGCTCCCTTGATTCCTTCTTGCCACTTAACCTATATCCATGCCACTTTACCTATATTCATGCCACTTACCCTACATTAGGGTACAGACATGTCTGGTAGTGGGGAAGGGAGAATTCATTGTTCTACCACAACTTCCTGTTAAAATATTCCCTCAGAAGAAATCTTATAAATTTACATTTATAAGTAATTTCTGCTACAGCTAAAGTCTGTGTTAATTTCCAAGGCTACTTACTTAGCATTAGGAATACCAATCAAGAAAATAAATTTCATGATAGCTTTAGGAAACAAACCTTTAAAAGGTATTTAAAGAGAGATGGAGAGAAGTATCCAACAAATTACATCATTAAGATAAATTTCCTTAACTGATGATGCCCACATATCTTTTAAACACCCATTAAACAAATGTCCTTTAAAAAATTAAACAAACTGGGCTGGGGTTGTGGCTCAATGGTGACATGCTTGCCTAGCATGCATGGGGCACTGGGTTTGATTTTAAGTACCATATACAAATAAAATAAAGGTCCATCAACAAACAAACAAAAAAAAAAAAAGTTAAAATAAACTGGGTTAGGTTGTGGCTCAGTGGTAGAGCACTTGCCTGGCACATGTGAGAAACGGAGTTCAATCCTCAGCACCACATAAAAATAAATAAATTTAAAGATATTGAGCCCATACAACTGAAAATATTTTTTAAAAAAGTTAAATGAACTTAAAGCTAATATGGGAGATCCTGGATACAAAAACTGAAACTAGAAGATATCAAAATAGGTACAGGTCAATACATAAATTTCAGTTTCCAAAACTGAGCATTTGAAATAAATGTCAAAATTCTATTTAAGTTTTATTTGAGACAGTGGTGTACCTCAGTGGAAGAACACTGGGTCAGCATGTGTGCCACCTATGTTCAATCCCCTGTACTGGGGAGGGAAAAAAAAAAAAAGATAATTTGAAAAATGTAAATGCATTAAATATTAGTTTTGTTTCATTTTGACAAAGTCAACCTATATTAACTACAGATGCATGGTACAAATTCGTATTTTTAAATAAAAACTATTCCATAACAGTTTTCAAATTTTTACTGTTGTTACTATAGTACTAACATTAATTTTAAAAGAAAATGTTTATAGGTGAAAATTTCTGTTGTTAAGTATGATACAATTTGTTTCCTTGAAAATGTTAAAAACTGAATTTTTAACAAGTACAATAAAAAAACTACATTATATATATATAATGGAAGAGAAGATTATGAAACCTTCTTAACATGTCAGTTCACATTGAGGCTAAAATACTCAAGTACAGTGAAGTCCTTCTCATTTTTTGCTATTCTCAACCCTTTATTGCTGTACTCAGGCTTAGTAACTACTTGCAAGTTTTTAAGTTCACTTAGGCATCATCACCTCTACTAATGTTCTATTATTTAATGTTTATTAAATAATAAAAGGAAATACATGGGCTGGGGATATAGCTCAGTTGGTAGAGTGCTTGCCTTGCTTGCACAAGGCCCTGGGTTCAATCCCCAGCTCTGGGGGAAAAAAAGGAAATACATATAATTTTAATACACTTAATTTTCAAATTATGCTCAAATGCTTGCTTGTTGGCTTTCTAACCTTTATGAAAGATCAAATGAGAAAAATCTAGAAGTAACTCCCAGCAATATAGCAGACTGACATGACACAGACCCCTCTTCCTGAAAACACACACAAAAAAATACTTGCTCACCTATAATGATATTTTTAAAACACACAGCTGAACTTCAAAGGATAAAAAGGAGATTGTTGGGTGACAGAAACAAAGAAGGAAATAAATGGCAGACGAAAGCATACAAGGTGACTCTGAAGAATCTCAGGATTATCAGCTCTGGAAATAGGGCATGACAGCTAAGGACTGGGAACTGGGATTTTTTATAAGATAAGCTTTTTAGCTGCTGAATGTTTCTGTGATTCACAGAGGTGTCTACAAAACTGATTATGTTATGTGATGAACAGGAAGACTGAGAATGATAGAAGAAAGGTCTGCTTCTTTCTGGTAATACCATGTTTTTAGCCCAACAGTCATGATGAGAATCTGTAACTCTGAAATTGATAAGGTGTACCCATCCCAGAGAAAGTGATCTCTAACACATATCCAGGCTAGGTCATGTCCAAGAATGTCCCAGCCTAATAATAAATATAAAAACTATGTTCCCAGAAGCATAATATCAGTAACATATTGTCATCTAGGACTACACTCTCTTATGTGGCAATGATGTTAGGCCTATCTTTTAGATAAGTCAACAATCTCTCCACTATGACCTAAACACACTTGACTTCCTTCTGAATCTTTTCAGTGTATTCAAGACTTCTCACCAATTCAAATCAGTATAAATGTTGTAATGTTTTGAATGGCCTCTCAGATAGATTGGTGTATTTGAAACACTGGAAGTAAGATTTCTGCTTCAAGCCTCAATAAAAAGAGAACTCGGGGCTGGGGTGATGCTCAGTGGTAGCGCACTTGCCTGGCATGTGTGAGGCACTGGGTTCATTTCTCAGCACCACATATAAATGAAAAATAAATAAATAAAGGTCCATCAACAACTGAAAAAAGAGAGAACTCCAAGATCAGTTATTTTCAGTGGCAAATCCTAACAAACAATTTGTGTAATCAATTTTATACAATCTCTTTCAGAAAACAGAACACTTTCCAACTCACATTATAAGGCCAGCATATTCTGATAACAAAAGCAAAGTATGAGAAAAGAATATAATAGATCAATATTCCTCATGAACACAGACACAAAATTCTCAAAAATACAAGCATATCTAATCCAGCTATGTATGTGTATATGTGTATGCATCTACATATATATATTCACAAATACAAATTATACAATGAATAGTTATCTTTAGAATGCAAAGCTCATTATATACAAAAATAATTTTTAATTACTATATTTAAGAAATCTAAGGAACAGCTAGGTCCAGTGATTTAAATATGTAATCCCAGATACTCAGTAAGCTGAGGTGGAAGAATCACAAGTTTGGGGCTAGCCTGGGCAACTTCATGAGATCCTGTCTCAGCAATTTATTAAGATCCTGTTCCAAAAGAAAATAGAAAAAAGAAAAAAAAAAAGGACTGGGGATATAGCTCAGCAGTAAACATCCCTAGGTTTAATCCCAGAGCTTCCCTGCCCCCCAAGAAAGAGAGAAGAGAGAAATATGAAAATAATGAAAAGATAAGCTTCGGTCTCAGACAGAATACCTAAAAATTAGACATTCTTAAAAAGGATTCATATCCAGAATATATAAAGAGCTATCTAAACTGCACAGTAAGAAAACAAATAATCCAATTAAAAAGTATGGAAGAAAACAAATAATTCAATTAAATAGCGTGCAAAAGACTTGGACACTTCATCATACAGAATACATATGATGGAAAATAAACATATGAATCATGTTCAAAATTAAAATTAGAATGAGAAACTACTACATACCTATTAGACTGGCTAAAATAAAAACACTGACAATATTAAACATCGCTTAATGTACAGCAACTGTAACTCTCATACATTAATGGGAATGCAAAGTGGTACAGGTAGTCTGGAAATTGGTTTGGCATTTTCTTATAAAGTTAAGCGTACACTTAGTATGTGACTTAGCAATTCTACTCTAGATGTTTACTCAAGTGAAATGTGTATTTGTATACACAAAAACCTATATGCAAATGTTTATAGCAGCTCTATTCATACTTGCAACTTCTACAAACAATCCTAATATCTTCCAATGAATAAGTAAACAAATTGTTGTACATGCTTACAATAAAATACTACTCAACAATAAAAAGGAATAAACCACTGATACACAGAATAATTTCAAAATGACTCTGAGAGGTACCATGTTAAGTCAAAAAAGTCAATCTCAAATGCTTGTACACTACAAAGTTTATATTCCATTTATATGATATTCTTGAAAAAACTTAAGTCCAGTGACTGAGAACAGATCTCTGATTCCAAGAATCACAAGAATGTGTGGAAGGTGTGAATATTAAGAGACAAGAAGTGTTTCTTAGAGGGTTATAGAGCTGCTCTAGATTCTAGTTGTGGTAGTACTTAAAAAAAAAAAATCTAACCAGTGTGATGGCACACATCTATAATCCCAGCTACTCGGGGAGGCCAAGGCAGGAGGATCACACGTTCAAAGCCAGCCTTGACAATTTAACGAGACTCCATCTCAAAATAATAAATAAAAAAAGGGTTGGGGATATGGCTCAGTGGTTAAATGCCCCTAGGTTCAATCCCCAGTATCTCCCCTCTCCCCCCAAAAAAATCTATATATGTTAAAATTCAGAGAAATATTCACTGGTCAGTTTCTCTGTAATTTAAAAAACAAAATTTAATCAAAAAAATAAAATTATAAAGTTCTTTTTAAAGAACCAAATAAGTGGTTTTCATTAATACACAGAAAGATTTCATTTATTCATTCACCATGGACAATGAGTCAAAAAACAGTTTTGGGAAATATCTAATAAAAAGCTGAACAGAGCCAGGCACAGTGGTGGATGCCTATAATCCCAGCAGCTTGGGAGGCTGAAGCAAGGAGGATCACAAGTTCAAAGTCAGTCTCAACAAAACCAAGGCGCTAAACAACTCAGTGAGCCCCTGTCTCTAAATAAAATACAAAATAGGGCTGGGGATGTGACTCAGTGGTTGAGTGCCCCTGAGTTCAATCCTTGGTACCAAAATAGAAAAAAAAAAAAAAAATGTTGAACAGAAATTATATCTTAATGCTTACAATTACCCAAAAGGGTCTATGTTATTTATTATTCTGATTTTAACAATGTGGAAACAAAGTCAAGAGAAATTAAGTAATGTCCTAAAGTCTCAAAGACAGTAAGTACCTTAGCTAGAAATCAAACTTGTTTGTCTAATTCAGACCTGCCCAACAGTAAGTGATCAATTAATGGTGAACAAAGGCATATGTGCATATATGCACAAAACCCCTGCTGTCTGATATATTTAGTCATGTTAAACGCACATATTCACATGTTAGAATATCAGAAAAGAATCTAGAAGGATTAAATTAAATGGATAATTAACTGTATTTATTAATTTCCTTCTTTTAGTTTAAAGCCATAATTATAAAAGATTGTACCAAAACAGAAATATTATCCAGTTTATATGCATTTACAAATGGTTTTCTTATTTCTTTTTTTTTATGTTACAAAGTATATTCCCTACTGTAATTTCAATGAAAAGAAAAAAAGAAACACAATTTTCCCTTCCCTTAGAAATTACTCTTTAGTTAAAAGAAAAAAACAGTCCATACAAAGATCAATTCACACCAAACAGAAAAATTTTTAAGTGAGTATATAAACTTTCTTCAACTAGATATTTCCTTTCTTGACCGTACATTCATACTAGGGATGGTTTGTGATATATTTTAACACCAACATATTAAAGTTCAGAGACTCACTAATAAAAAAGATGAGACCTTGTAAACATTATGTGCCTCTTAATGTATCATGTTTATAGTTTAGACATGATGATTTTATCACATAATTGTTTGAAATCAACATTTTACTTCCAACAATACACATTAAATTTTCTATGATATTTAGGGTTCTATGTTAGTCATTAGAAGTATAGTCTGGAACAACCTTAGATTTTGAAACATTGTGTGGGAAAAGTTATCAGGAGGCCTATGACTGCTATTCTTAGACAAGCCTGTTTACAAGGTTGGCTCTTGGCTAGAATCCAGGAATCTGGATTTGGGAAGGACTCTCACCATTCACTGTGCCTGAACTGTTTATGCAAACAATGTGGTTTATACTCAACACCTGCTTTCTTTCAGGGAATCTAGAATTTTGATATATACCAGCCATAAAGTACATATCTGATCAGTCTCTGATTTAAAATCTTGAAAGCTAAGCCTCTAACAAGCTTCCCTGACAGATGTTTACCATGAGTTATCATGGCTTGTTGCTGAGGAATTGAGCATAACCGGTATGACTCCATTAGTAAAAAACTCTTAAAAGCTTCCCACTAGACTTGGCCTCATGTCTTTTCCCTTCCTGATTCTGCTCTGCACCCTGTTGCTGTAATAAATCAGCTGTAAGTACAACTAGATGCTGAGTCGTGTGAGTACCTTTTACAAATCACTGAAGCTGAGAACATTCTTGATTGTCTCCCTGACACAAACTAAAAGTCATCTGAATAAAATGTATACATACCATCTTACCAGGCAATGTGCTCTTGGAGGAAAGTCATTATTCATACATAGCAAATCTTGCATAGACTGTGGAATAGCATCTATAAAAATATTTGATAATGAAAAAGGATGTTCATGTTAAGGCAGATTTTATAATATTTTTTGAGGAAATATGTCTTATTCGCCTGTAGTTTTGTAATGGCTCAAAGATTTATATCTAGGCTAGCTCTAAGATTTAAGGGGAGGAAAATCTGTCTGTTCATCCGTCTCTCCCCTTCAAACAAAGCCAGCCCATAGAAAAAGACATATCATTCCTATGTTTGTTCATTTTTGCTTCCAAATCTTCACCCATTCCAGAAAATCTTATTTTAGTAGTTCTTCCTGATGTGCCCTTCTCTCTCTTTTCTTCAAAATTCTACTTAGAGACCTGTCAACTCTACATCACCTCTTACAGGCAGCCTTTTCTATCACCCTGATCTCTTAATACTTTTGTAAAACCTCTACTCAGTGTCTCACTCCTAACATATTAATCTTCCAGAAGCTTAGTTGTAATTCATAATAAGATACATCAATTATCATTAATTATACTTATAGAATAAATTTAAAACAAAAAATACCTATGTTCATACAAATATTTCCTTTTGTTGGATAGCTATGTATCATTATTTAGCAAATTTATATGTTGCTAATTGCTAAAAGAATGGGATAGCATTAATGACTTGACATTATACCTAACCAAAAATAAGCAATTCCAAAACAAAAACAAAAACAAAAAAAATCAGTGTTCAAAACTTCCGACCTCTGATAACATAGTTTTAAACTATGTATCTCTAAATTAACTGAGCTGATGATTTGCTTGTAACTTCCACCATTATTATAATTTCAACCACAAATAAAAAGAAAACTGTATAAAACACACAAACAATAATGCCTTAACCATCTATTTGAATGAATTAACTGTAATTCATTCATCTCTTATATCATGATACCCTTCATCTGTTTGGTGTTCTCAGAAACACTGATTCTAAGCCTTCTTACCCTAACAGTTTTTCCTTTAATATATGATCTTTTCTCAAATTGACAGCATTTAAAATTTCTCTGTTTTGAACAGTTTCCTTCATTAATCTATGGAATGCTGGACCCAAAAATCTCATGGCTATTATCAGATCTCCTGCCAATTGCAAACATTTCTCTCTTCCCTTACTCCTACAGCATTCATATTTATATTCTGGTTTAATTATTTTATTTTGCTGTGGAATTATCTTACACATATGTGATATGGTCAATGCTCTTTGTCAATGTTCTTTGAATCTAAATGCAGAACCCTATCTAATTGTTCTATTTCTAAGAATAAAATAGAAAAGGTAATATAATGTTATTCCTACACAAGAAAAGGCACAGATATGTAACTTCCACCACTGTACTAGTTTCAATCACAACCAAATAAAAATACTGTATAGTACATACACAATCAACAATATCTTAACTATTCAAATTCATTCGTCTTCTCTTATACCATGATACCATTCAAATGTTCATCTCAGAAACACTGATTCAAATTAAATTAAATCTTCACATTAACCCTCTAGTAGTATTTCTTCATTGAAAAAAATGAGGTAACCAAAGTTTAGAAAAGTCAAAGAACTAGCAATTAGGAAAATAAGACTTTTAATCCACTCAGTCTGACTCTAAAATCTAGAATATAATCAAAACACAATACTATCTAATAGACAAATTTTTCTTGTAATCTTTCAAAGCCCATCTTACTTGCCTATCTCTGATCTCTCCTGATTAAATGACCTTTTCTTCTCTGAACTTCAGCAGACCTTTTTCTGTCCCTGGGATGTTATCACTTTCTACCTCCTATTACTTACTATTAATTAAATATCTTATTTCTCCTTCTGGGATGTACATTTCATTTAAGTTTGGGTTCAACAAGGTAACATATATTAGGTACTCAATAAATATGTGCTGATTCAGTTAATTTTAGGATGAATGGCACTGTAATTCTTTCTCTACTTCAGATACAGTACCTCATACTCTCTTCAAATGTGAAATGACTTTGCATATTGTAAATTGTTTGAAAGGAGATTGCTGAATTATGAGAACTAAATTCATAATTCAAAATTATGACCAGTCTTAAAAGTCAAGATTTTAAAAATATGTTGTAAAAACTTACCTTCTAATATTTCATCCTTTCCTTCTTTATCAACGGACTCTTGTACAAGATAATGGTGAGTGACTGAGAACTTGAAGTCAGCAAAAGAAATTTCATCTGATTTTTCTTCCCATGTGCCAGAAGTAAATATACCCTGTATTTAATAATAAAATAGGAAAACATCCACCTTAAAGTATTCAATAGTTTCTATTATATTTATTAAATCACCACAGTGATTTTCCTTTTCCCATCTATTAATCTAAAAGTTCCATCATATGACTATCCTCCACGTAATGAAAAAAAACATGATTTACTACAATGGCTCTTTAAAAGTGTCCTACGGTCAACCTAGGTGCCCTTCAACGGCTTACTGGATAAAGAAAATGTGGTATATACATAAAATGGAATATTAATAAGCTGTAAGATATTTGCCAGTAAATGGATAGATCTGGAAACTGTCATGCTAAGGAAAATAAAGTCAATCCCCCAAAAAAACCAAAGGTTGAATGTTTTCACTAATATGTGGAAGCTAACCAATGGCAGGTGGATAGAAGTTTAGTGGAGTAGACAAGGGAAAGGAAGGGAAGGAAGAAGGGACACGAAAAGGAAAAACAATGAAATAAATCTGACTTAACTTTCCTATATACCTATATGAATATGCCACAGTGAATCTCACCATCATGTACAACCATAAGAAATTAATTTAAAAAATCAACTACAGAAAAAAGTCTCCTTGGATATTAACTATCAAGTGACATATAAAAACTATAACTCTCAAATAATTTTCTTGTGATCCCCTATATAAAATCATGAATACACAGTAAATTCCATGCCTTTTCACATGCAAATAAGAATCTCTTTACCAACAGCAGAATTTCTACTGGTTACTTTTAACTGAAAATGATTAAATTTTAAAAATCAGGAAAAATTACATATTATTAAAACACATTTTAATAAAAATCTTATACCTGATAGCATTTGTTTATTACACCATTATAGTTTTTAAAAATTATTTTTAGTTGTACATAACACAATACTTTTACTTTATTTATCTATCTATTTATTTATTTATGTGATGCTAAGGATAGAACCTAGTGCCTCACACATGCAAGGCAAGTGCTCCACCGCTAAGCCACAACCCCAGCCACAGCATTATAGTTTATATGATCAATTATCTGATCAACTTCTGAAGTTTATCTATAAATTCAACATAATCCTAATTAAAATTTCCAGAAGACATTTTGTGGAAATTGACAAAATGATTCTTAAACTAATATGAAAATCCAAAGGACCTAGAAGAGCAAATTTTGATAAATAAGTATACCACCTAATTTTAAGACTTATTTGGCTACAGTAATTAAGACAGTACATTTCTGGAATAAGTACAGACTAATAGATCAATCAAACAATTCCAGAAATACATCCATACTTATACTTGATTTTTACAACAGAGGTGTCATGGAATTCAGTGGGGGAAAGATGGTCTTTTCAATAAATGGTTCTTGAGTATCTAGATATTCACAGGAAAGAAAACACAGAATATCTTGGGATCCTGGGAATCTTTGGATAGACAAAGATTCCTTTAATAGTATAAAAAAAGCACCAACA
Source organism: Callospermophilus lateralis (assembly GCF_048772815.1). Classification (NCBI taxonomy): domain Eukaryota; kingdom Metazoa; phylum Chordata; class Mammalia; order Rodentia; family Sciuridae; genus Callospermophilus; species Callospermophilus lateralis. Next base: position 91,639,139 of record NC_135313.1, read on the forward strand.
ATGAAATTTAAAATTGAGAAAATGTATTTCATCAAAATAAAACTTGTGCTTATCAAAAGACACTTAAAATTGGAGAATCCATGGACTGAAGAAAAAACTCAAAATACATACATCTGAAAAGGGATTCACATGCAGGACATATGAGGATAAGTCTGAAAATTAACTAATTCGATTTTGTAAATGAGCAAAAGACTTGGGACACTTGGCAAAAGAAACTATGAATGACTCATAAACAGTAATTATGATAAATTACTAGATGATTATTCATTATCAGTAGTCATCAGTAAAATGCTAATTAAACCACAATGAGACAGCATTTCAGACCTAAAAGAATTACTAAAATAAAAATCTGACAATGTCAAGTGTCAGAAAGAAAGTGGAGCAACTTGAAATCTCACATTGCTAGGATCATAAAATGATAAAATCACGTTAGAAAACAGTTTGGCAGTTTCTAATAAAACTAAACATGTAAATACCCCCCCAAAAAAACTAGCAATTCTACTCCTAAGAATACATCAAAAAATTATCAAAGCATAAGCTCACAAAATCATTCACAAAAGCTTTATAATAGTCCAAAATGGACATAATTTAAATATCAACAGGAGAAAGGGTAAATATTTTAAAGTATACTCATAAAATAAAAAGAACTGATATATGTAACAACACAAAGTGTATACAAAACTCAAAAGGCAAAATTACTATACAGTGAAAGAAATCTAAACTGTAGTTACCTCAGACTGGAGAAAAAAAAGGAATCTTTCTGGAATATTTTGATTTGGATGGTAGTAACTAGGTATATACTTTTGTCAGAACAAACTATATACTGGAGTTCTGTACAGTTAACTGTGTGTAAATAAATCATAATCCAACAAAAAATCAGTAATACAGTGCTTTAAAAAGAGGTAAGAACAAAGGGGGAAAAGATTTTAATATCTGAGAAAAATTTAAGAGGGAAAGAAAGATACTCTTTTTCCACAAGAAAATAAAGAAGATAATGGCAATTATGAAAGAATGACAGTATTAAATGCCATCATAATTTGGCCCCAACAGTCCTTTAATTATCTGTCAATCTACTCAACAAACTTTAGGTAACTCAGATATATTCTAAACCAGGACCCAAGACCTCAGCAAGCTGGTAGATCACTCACTGCCTTAGTTGAAATGTTCACAATATCTGAACTAATTTCCCAGCTTTCCATCCTCTTCCATATGGTTAACATCCTAAAATACAAATCTGATTTTGTTCTTCCTCCACTTAAAATAACTTCAATGTCTTTAAACTCAGAAAATCAAAGGTCATATGCTGTCTCTTGAATATGGAAGCTACAGAGGGGAAAAGGAAAAGAAAAGTTGGGAGATTTCATGAAAATTGAAGGAAGACCAGTAGAGTAAAGGAACCAGGAGAGCAAGCAGAGGAGGGAAAGGGGAAATACTGAGGAATGATACTGACTAAATTATATTACTAAATTATGTGCATGTACAAATATGTAATGATGAATCCCACTATTATGTATAATTATAATGTGCCAAAAAATGGGGAAAAATACTTCAATGGTTTTGTGTAACCTACAATAAGGGCCTCTCAGGTTTTTTAATCATGTATTCTATCAGTAAAATTTTTTGAGTTGCCAGTTGCAATGGTGCACACCTATAATCACAGCAGCTTGGGAGGCTGTGGTAGGAGGATAGAGAGTTCAAAGCCAGCCTCAGCAACTTAGCGAGTTCCTAAGAAACTCAGCAAGACCCTGTCTCTAAATAAAATACAAAAAAAGGACGGGGGGTGTGCCTCAGTAGTTGAATGCCCCTGAGCACAATCTTCAGTACCAAAAAAAAAAAGTTTTTGAGTACATACATACATATTTGTATTTCTAAATTGTGCATTCCTATATTTAAACATTATATATATTATGCATAAAACAAATATTTAACTTTATGGATTTAAAATGTAATATTAACATTTGTGTAATAAGAAACAAAATGTTTCATCAGAAGTACCTCCAAGAAAGCCAGGTATTCATACTGGTAGAACTACAAAGTCTACCTCTTTCCAATTTTATCTCCCACAGCTATCTTCCATCTACTCGGTGCTACGATGATGCCTTAAGTCTTGTATTTCCCCAGCAGTATGCTTTCTTTCATACCTGTGGCTCTTCTGTACTTTATTCTTTTAGCATACTTTTACTCATTTTTCAAAATTCAATCTAATGTTCATTCCTGCTTTATCAAAGCAGTTTGTGATTGTTTCTCAGGATCTTGTTCAAATCACAAAAATCTGCACCTTATTCTTTTGGTCAACTTTTTAACCACACTGAAAAGCAAAATCTATGTTCTATGCATCTTTGTAGCCCAGTACTTACAGTACCTGCACACATAGTAAGTACTTTAGGAATTACCTTTTTTGTTTGTTTGTTTTTCAGGATTCATAATAACTCCCATAAGTTCCAAAGATGCTAGGAGGTAAACAGTATGTTTCTAATATATTACATATATTTATGACTTAGTCTAACAATTCAAAATAGCACATGCTCTAATCCAAAAGATATTCCCTATACCTTGACTATCTGAAACAATTGGGTATCCCTGTGCAAAAAATGAAACTAGACAGAAAAATTAACTCAAATTGGATTGCAGGTGTAAATGTAAGAGCTAAAACTATAGATGTTATTAAGAAAGTAAAGGACATCTCAGAATATACATATTATAACATGGAGAATGGGGAAAAAGTATTGCAAATTATATATCTCATAAGGGATTTATATTCAAAATATATAAAGAATTCATAAAACTGAATAATAAAATGACAACACCATTTAAAATGGGCAAAAGATTTGGGTAGACATTTCTCCAAAGAAGATATATTAATAAGAAATAAGAACATAAAAAAGTGTTCAACATCACCAGCCATCAGGAAAATGCAAATCAAATGAGATACCACTTCATATCTACCATGATAGCTATAATGAAGATAAGAACAAGTGTTGGTGAGGATGTACAGATCCAGACTCTTATATTTCTGATAGAAATGTAAAATAGAGCAACCACTTTGGAAAAGCCAAATAGTTTCACAAAAAATTAAAATTACTACGTGACCCAGAAATTCTACTCCTAATAGACACTCAAATGAAATGAAAACATATATCCACACAAAAACTACCACAAAGTTAACGGTAGTATTATTCATAGTAACCAAAAGGTAGAAGCAACCTAAATTTCCTATAATAAACAAATGGGTAAATCAAATGATCTATATCCATACAATGGAATAATTGTTCATCAACAAATATGAAGTATTGATAAATGCTACAATATGAACAAACTTTGAAAACATTTGTTTGAAAAAAACTAAATACAAAAGACCACATATAGTATGATTCCATTCATATGACCTCATCTATATGTGTGTATATCTTATATGTGTATTCAAGAATTTTAATTAATCCAATTGCATATACCTGAAGTCATTACAAATATTTTTAAAAAGTAAAATCACAAATCCATGCCTCTGAGGATAGAAATGAAGTAAGTGCTACCAAGCCAGATAATACATGTGTGCATACACACACACACACACACAAAAAAAAACAAAACAAAACAAAAAAAAAACCTTATAACACTATGATGTATTAACCCCATTTTATAGAAAAGAAAAGATTAGGGCTGGGACTGTGGCTCAGTGGTAGGGTACTTGCCTAGTATGTGTGAGGTAGTGGGTTCAATTCCAGCACCGCTTAGAAATAAATAAAAAATAAAGGTCCACTGTCAACTAAAAAATATATTTCAAAAAAAGATTAAGAGATTTAAAAACTTGCCTAACATTACCACACCATTAAGGGGTAAAGCTAGAATTTGAAATGCCATGGCCCTGTTCTTCTCACTAGAGGTTAAGCCATATATATTTACCATATAGTACTTAGATACTACACATTCAATAGTTCATACAAGAACAAGTTAAGCCCAGTACAGTGGCACACACCTTTAATCCCAGACTCGGGAGGCTGAGGCAGGAGAACTGCAAGTTCAAGGTCAGCCTCGGCAACTTCGTGTGGTCCTAAGAAACTTAACAAGATCCTTTCTCAAAAAAAGAAATAAATGGGGCTGGGGATATAGCTCAGTGGTAAAGCATCCCTGGGTTATATCCAAAAAAAAAAGATAATCAGTGAGATCAATAGATTAGAATTTAAGGAGATGGTTGGGTAAATGCCAAATGAGCAAATGAGTCATAAATAGGTTTGTACAGAAAATCAGATTTCAGTTTGCCAGTAAGTATGATAAAACTAAGTATGATAAAACTAATAAGAGCAGATAGGGTGCTGGTATAGCAAACTGGATACCAAATTTAGGGAACAAATAGCCTATTTAGCTGAAGCTTCCTTTAAAGGAGCAGAAGAGCAAAAAAGAGGACTGACTATGAAGACTAGAATATCAATTTAGGCTTAACCCTATAGACAACTGAGAATCACTGAAATCTTCTGTGAAGGTTTATAAAATGATGACAGCATTAGGATTCCCCTAAGCACACTGGAAGGAGAAAGAAGAAATGGAAAAAGCAAAAAAGATGAAAGCAGGGGGAGGAAATAAAAAAGTGAGAAAATAGTATATCCCAGTGATCATAAAAGGAAATCTGTATCTGAGGGCAGATTTCTTGGGTTCACAGAGCATCTTCCTTTATTTATTTATTTATTTATTTATTTTGGTACCACAAGATTGAACCCAGGGGCACTTAACCACTGAGCCACATCCCCAGCTCCTTTCATTTTGAGACAGGCTCTTGCTAAGTTGCTTAGGGCCTCCTGAATTGTTGAGGTTGGCCTTCAACTTCTGATCCTCCTGCTTCAACCTCCCAAACCACTGGGATTACAGTAGTGCTCCAACACACCTGGCACTCACAGAGTACTTCTTTTCACCTACTACCTTATTAATATTGAGCATATTGATTTTCTCTATGTGCCTCAATTTTCCATCTATAAAATGGGGATAATAATATTTCCTACTTCCTAGGATTGCATTTGAGAATTAAGATGATAAAGTACTCAGAAAGTGTCCTGTATACAGTAAATACTCAATAAATATTAGATTTTTTGATATCAAAAATTCAGAAGTGAGGGCTGGGCTGTAGCTCAGTGGCAGAGCACTTGACACTGAGGTACTAGGTTCGATCCTTAGCACCACGTAAAAATAAATAAATAAAATAAAGGTATGCTGTCCATCTACAACTACAAAAAAATTTTTAAAGATTCAGAAGTGATGAGCCAACAAAATTGAGTACTTATTAGAAGAAAAAAAAGCAAGAACTTGGAAAAACGCTGCCAGAAGATATCCTTCTTTTTTTAGGTGGTCCCCCCTGCCCCGACCCCGCCATTTGGTTAAATGTGGCTTAAAAAAAAAAAAAAGTCACAATTTAAAACTAAATGAATATAACTTAAGACAATCCTTGGTTTACAAATATTCTGCATGTATGAGTAGTGGATAAAAATCTATTTTTAAATTAATATGGCAAAAATAAAACTGCAAGAGGGGTTCTGGCTGTGGCTCAGCGGTGGAGCACTCGCCTAGCATGTGGGAGGCCCTGGGTTAGATCCTTAGCACCACATAAAGTAAAATAAAGACATTATGGGGCTGCGGGTGTGGCTCAAGCAGTAATGTGCTCGCCTGGCATGCAGGGGGCACTGGGTTCGATCCTCAGCACCACATTTAAAAAAATAAAAATAAAAATAAAGATGTTGTATCCACCAAAAGCTGAAAAATAATTAAAAAATTCTCTCTTCTCTCTTAAAAAAAAAAAGACATTATGTCCACCTACAACTAAAATAAATATATATTTTAAAATAAATAAATAAAACTGCAAGAAAAACTTAGAAAATAATGGGCCAATGTTTGTTCTAACGGAATGTACAATAAATTTGCAGTACTTAAAATAAAATGCTAGAGCTGGGGAAGTACCTCAGTGGTACAGCATCTGCCTAGGATGCATGAGGCACTAGGTTCAATCCCCAGGGGGGTAAAAAAAAAAAAAAAAAAGCATATTTATAGGAACAGATAATATTCAGAATCCAGAAATCCAGAAACAGGCCCAAGTATATATGGAACTTATTAAATGATAAAGGAAACATACTCAATAGAATCAAGTTTGGGAAAAGACAGCTAACTATAGGAATAAAAGACGACTGACCCACTTTATTCACAAAAATTAATTCTATGTAGATATCTATATTTTAGAACAAAATAAATCTCTTTAAAAGAGTAAGTACTAAAAAACAGAACAACAAATTTATAATCTTAAGGTAACAAGATTACACATGATATGAAATCTAGAAGTCATAAAGTGCCTAACTACTTAAAAATATAAACTTGATACTTTATACCATACACAAAAATTAAACTAAAGATCCAGTTTAAACATACAAGCTAAAACTATAAATCTCTTACACATGAGGAAAAGTTCATTGACACTGGATTTCACAATGATTTACTGATACAAAAAACAGAGTCCAATTTATCTACTTTTTTCTTTTTGTCTATCAAAATTAAGTTTTGTGCAACAAAGGATACTATCTACAGAGCGAAAGAGCAACCAATGGGATGGAAGAAAATCTTTGAAAATCACATGTCAGATAAGGGATTAACATTCAGAATATTAAAGAACTCTTACAGCTCAGCAACTAAAAAAACAAATTAAAAAATAAACGAAGGACCAAGCATGGTGGTGCACACCTGTAATCCTAGCAGCTCAGGAGGCTGAGGCAAGAGGACCATGAGTTCAAAGACAGCCTCAGCAAAAGCAAGACACTAAGCAACTCAGTGAGAACCTCTCTACATAAAAAATACAAAATAGGGGTGGGAATGTGGCTCAGTGTCCCCAGTATTCCCCCCCACAAAAAATAAAGGACTTGAATAGACATTTCATCAAAGTATATACACAGAAAAGCAATAAATACAGGAAAAGATGCTTAACGTCACTAATAATTCAAAAGCACATTGGGATACTACTTTAAATCTGTTAAGATGACTATTATTTAAAACACCAGAAAATAAGTGTGTTGTACAGAATATGCATTGCTAGTGGAAATATAAAATGATACAGCCACAATAGAAAGTAACATAGAAGCTCCTCAAGAAATGAAATGTATAATTACCACATGATCCAGCAATTCCACTTCTGGTTTATACCCCCAAGTAACTGAAGCAGGAATACAAACACATATTTGTACACCCCTGTTCATAGCAGCATTACTCAAAGCAGTCAAAAGGTAGAAGTAATCCATGTCCATCAACAGATGAATGACTAAAAAATGTATATACATACCATGAAACATTATTCAGCCTTTAAAAAGGATGAAATTCTGACAGATGCTGCAATACAAATGAATCTTGAAGACATTATGCTTAATAAAATAAGCTAGTCACAAATAGGCAAACAGTGTATGATTCCTCTTATATGAGTTTGTTTTTCTTGAATGAGTATTTTTGTTAGGGATGATGAAAAAGTTTTGGATATGGATAGTGAACATATTTGCACTACATGAATGTATTTAATGCCAATGAACTATATACACTTAAAATAGTAAATTTTATGTGATGTATTTTTGCCATAGTAAAAAATACATAAACTCTTGGGAAACAAAAACATTAAAATTAAGAAGAAAATGACTGAGAAAAATATTTGCAAGAGTTAGCACTCATAAAAACATTAAGAGCCCTTCTACAATTCAACAAGACAGCAGAAAATTGGTAAGTGTACATGATAAGCCATCAGAAAGGGAATTCTAATGTTTAATAAACACAAAGAAATGCTTAAAAGTATTCAGGGAAATATAAATACAAATGAGGCAGTTTTATTCTATCATACTAGTAAAATAAAATGAAAATAATGTTGGAGGACTGGGGTTCTGGGTGTTTTTCCCCATACACATGTGAGCGTGTAAATACATTTAACCATTTTGACAGAAAACATGGCTATATTCCTTAAATATAAAAATCACATCCCCTCTGATCTAGTAATTTCACTTATAGAATTCTTTTTTAAATATATTTATTTTTTATTTGTAGTTGGACACAATACCTATTTATTTATTTATTTGTTTATTTATATGTGGTGCTGAGGATCAAACCCAGGGCCTCGCATGGGTGAGGCAAGCACTCTACCACTGAGCCACAACCCCAGCCCTTATAGAACTCTTTATTACAGAAATATTCATACAAATATGCAAGGTATACATAGTCATGTTTACTACCTTACCATAATACCATAACTGCAAAACCTAGAAAGTGAATATTCTTCAATAGGACTATGTATAGACATTATGATACAGTCATTCAATGAACTACATATAGTGCAAGCACTAAAATAATGATGTTTTTGTTCTATGTTGCAAAAGTGCCATCAAGATAGTTTTTTTAAAAAGGCAGTGTAATAAAAGAATATGATCATTTTCTTGTTAAAAATGTAATATGTACACTTTTCTATGTATACACAGAAAAGAACAAACTGTTAAAACTTGTTAGCTGTAGAAAGTAGATGAGAGGAAGTGATAATGCAAAGATTATCATTTTTTAAAAATACAAACATCATTTAGTTTGGTGACATTATTTTGCAATTAAAGGTATTTTAAGTTTTTCAAGTAAAGTATTTGGGACTCCAAAATAAAAATTGAAACAACAACAAAGGACAACGAGAACAGAATTAATTTTAGGAAATTGACTCCACAAGAAAACCTCCTAGACAATTTAGATAGACAGATCTCTTGCTCCAAAATATTTCTCCAAACAATGTAAAAGTGTTAACTTACTTGTCTTACATTTTTCTGTAATATCACAAGCATTCTTTTAAAAACTTGAGAACTAAATGGTGAAAAGAAATTCTGAGACAGGAACCCAAAAGCAGTTTGGAGGACTAATTTTAGTCATTTAGATAAGGAACTCTGTGCTTAGAAGAATAACAATGTCAATTTCATTTTTTTTTCCTTTAGTATTTTAATAAAATACAAAACCAAAAATAATTTTTGTGAGAATATTTATTATTCATTCAAAAAATTTTCCCCCAGTGCTGGGGGATGGAACACAGAACCTCATACGTGCTAGAAAGTGCTGCATCCCCTGCCCTTCGAATCTTTTAAATTAATTAATAAAACTATTTTTTTTAATGATGGAGATTAGCATACATTTGGCTATGGGAGTGAAGATGGGGTAGAAACCAGAAATGAAGGAAAGAAGTAGGTAATTTTGAGCATTTAACATTCATGGGCCAGCAAAACTTGAAGCTTTTGGCCTCAGAGCCAAGATAGCAGAAATCAGTAAAAATGGCTAAAGACAAAAACAAATTTCATCAACTAAAAAATTACCACTTCTATATATGAGCGAAAACTACGGCTTCTTCATAGCCTTGCAATCTCCATCATGCAAACTGTTCCAAAATTTCAAGTTCAAGTAAGACTTTGCAGAGGTATTCTCATCAAAACTAAATACATTAATTTTAAAAATAATAAAAACATACAAAAAACTTTTTTTTTGGGGGGGGGGGTACTGGGGATTGAACCCAGGGGCACTTAACCACTGGGTCACATCCCTAGCCCTTTTTTGTATTTTATTTAGACAGAGTGTAGCTGAGTTGCTAAGTGCTTTGCCAAGTTGCTAAGGCCGGCTCTGAACTCCCAATCCTCCTGCCTCAGCCTCCGGAGTCCTTGAGATTTCAGGTGTGTACCACCATGCCTGGCACAAAAGTCATTTTAAACAGCTTTTATTTAACCTGTTTTGGAGTCACAGGCTTCTTTGAGTATCTGATGAATACTATGCACCATCTCTCAAAAAAGAGCTCACTTACATACATACATACATACACACACACACACAGTGGTGATCCTTCTAACCACCAAAAGTTATAAATCCTTTAAACCAGCAGAACTCTAATTTTAATAGTACTATAAAACCTAACTTCTACTGTAATTTTCTTTGTAATATCTGGTTTGGATTAATTGCCTGAACAGCTATGAGTCTCTAGTTGTAACTTTCCTAGAAAGAGCAACAGAAATACTTACAACTGAGGGATGAATAAATGACCATGGAGCAAAGGGAAAAGGATTCAACAATCTTGAAGTGAGGAAATGCAAAGGGAGAATGTTGTTTTGAGAAACAAAAATAAGGAAAAAACTTCTGGTACATAGTTGGCACTTTATAAACAAATGAATGACTGGGCTGGGGATACAGCTCAATTTGTAGAGAGCTTGCCTTGCATGCATAAGGCCCCGAGTTCATTTCCCAACACCACATTAAAAAATAAAATAAAACAAATAAATGAACAAAAGAAATAGCTTAAAAGAGGAAGACAATCTTAGAACATGGCCCCAGAAATAGGACAAGAAATTTAATATTTTATGCCACCCTAGAAACATTTAAATATTACTCCATATGGAAAAATGCAACCTAGTTTCTAAACAACCACTTTTACAATATTTTAGAATATGACTCATCCATAAAACTTGACTTTGCAGTGAATATAAAATTAGAAAAAAAAATAAAATTACTATATCAAAGTCAGAAGGAAAAAAGGAGAAAATTAATTCAAAAAGGAAAAAAAACAAAACATAAAGAAAATACTTATAAAAACTAAATACAGAAGAATTTAACTATATAATTATTTACTTTGAAATGTACCAGACATAGAAAAAAGACTTTCTGCCTTTTGCATAATGCTTAAGAAAATGCCATCATCACTATATTTTAACAAAATCTCCAAGCAACTAAATGTAATCTGTTTATGCTGTTTATCTTTTGCAAAAGGAACATGACAAGTTCAAAGGATTAATCACACGTTCTGAGGAGACAACCAATCAGCTAATGGTTGATTACTGACTGATGAGGGACCAGGCAATGTGTCATGTGAAAGTAATAAATGAATCAGCAAATTAACTGTTATAACCAATGTTACTAGATCATATCCTCTGTATGCTAAACTCCCTAAAAAAGGGTCACAGCACTGTAGATGTAATTGCCAATTTTAAAATGATCACAGCTTTATTTTTTGTAGCATTTGTAGTAACAAAATGTGATCTATACCAAACCAAGTGGTAAAATTTAAATGAGGATGTCATTTAATGAAATTAATTACTTATAAACAGCTCACATATAAGACTGATTTTTGCTATTTAGAATTATGTTGCAGAGACATTTTATTACATAAAATAAGTGAGTAAATGGTTTTGGCTAAGACTTCTAAGAAAAATATTTATACAGTTCTATTTATTAGTTTCAGTGGTATATGCCCCATATCAAATTTAAGTTCAACATGAAATTCATAATGTGTATTAAGACTTATCACACTGAAAATTTTACCAATCATATTTAGTTATCATGCTGTAACTAAATAACAAGCAAATCTTCAAAACTGTGCCAAAGAAAAGAATTAGGAAACAGATCCAAAAATGTCTATAGAGCTCTATCTTAAAACTATCTATCTTAAAACTAAACCTAAGCCTTCTCAGCCAGTATATTTTACATACATAAAGCACTCCCCCTTCCCTCCAGCAAGGTGTTAGGTTTTTAATTGTTAGATGCTCTAAGGATTAATGAATAATTTTTATTTGCAAAAAAGGTGTTAAGTAATTCTACTTGTTTATATTCTCCTCTACAGCTCCTGGACATATGTGAGAGAGAGGGTTAAAACTAAGGGTTAATGCCACCCGATGCGCACCTGTAATCCCAGTGGCTCAGGAGGCTGAGACAGGAGGAACTTGATTTCAAAGCCAGTCTCAGCAATAGTGAAGCACTAAGCAACTCAGTGAGACCCTGTCTCTAAATAAAATACAAAATAGGGCTGGGAATGTGGCTCAGTAGCTGAGTGCCCCTGAGTTCAATCCCAAGTACTCATTTTAAACCAGCTAAAATAAGTGTTTGCTGGAACAAAAAAAACAAAAACTCTTCAGAGGAATCCAACAGAAATGTTATGAGTCTTATGAATGAAAATTTATGCTTATATAATTCTCATAGGAACACAACAGAAATTTTATCAATGAAAATGTATGCTTACATAATGAAATATAGATTATATTGTCTTTACATTTCACTCATAATCTAAGCATAAAATTTAAAATTTACTAGATACACATACACACACAAAAAGACAAGCAAATAAAAAACTGGAAAATGTGACTTAATTTGAAAAAATAAAAAGTTAACAGAAACCAATTCCAAGAAGACCTAGGTAATGCAACTGGCTTTAGACTAGCTATAATAAATATGTTCAAGGACTAAAGAAACATATCTCCAAGATAAACTTTAATCAAGATAAGTAATCTCGGAGAAACAGAAATTAGAAGAACCAAATAGAAATTATAGACCTAAAAGGTACAATAACTGAATTGAAAAATACATCACATGGACCTAACAGCAAGTTGGAGACAACAAAAGAAAGAGTAAATAAACTCAAAATCGCAAAAAAAGTATCCAACCTAAAAGAGAGACAAAAGGACTGAGATTAGCAAAATGATAGACTACCTTTGGGAGCAGTATTGAGGTCAAAAAAATTCAAGACACAGAAAAATAGAGGATGGGGAAGAAAAAATAAACATTTGAATAACAGCCTAAATTTTCCCAATGTCATGAAACACACCCAAAAAAACCTTATCCAATATTAAACCCAAGCAGAAAAAACACAAAGAAAACACATCTTTGTACATCACTGACAAAGAGCTCAAAGTTTCTTTAAAAAAAAAAAAAAAAAATCTTGAAAGTAGTCAGAAAAACCCAAAAGTAGAACAAAAGTATGAATGATATCTACCATCTCATTCAACCACAGAAACAGAAGACAACTATATATGAAACTCTAGGACAAAGAAAAGTGATCTATGGTGTATATAATAAAAACAGCAGATACCTGGGAGCATGGAGATTAACTGGAAAGGGTCACTAGAGATCTTTCTAATGGTGACAAAGCATCCTTCATTTTGGTAGTAGTGTGAATACATCACCGGATTTGTTAAAACTAAGCAGTCACATTTTGTATATTACAATGTATGTAAATTCTATCTTTAAGAACTATTTAAAAATCTAGTAGGGTTAAGGAATTGAACAGAGATACTACAGCATAAGAAATGGCAGAATACTGTTAAAACTGGGTGATGGATTTGGGGGTTCATTTTACTATTTTGTAAACTTTACATATTATTTGAAAATTTCCACAAGTTTTTAAAACTTTTTCTTTTAATTCCTCTTCAGTTGGAAGAGGATTAGTAATTACTCTTCTTTATATTATATAGTACCTTATTACAACTTTATCTAAACTTTCTTTTCTGAGACAAATAATCCCTGCCATTTATGCTTTCTTTAATCTTATTTGTAATTGTTTCTACAGCTCACTTTGAAGTCTACTTGTGTATTCCACGTCTATGTACTACTATTCAGTAGGGAAAAAACAGCTGAACTAACATTTCTTAAGCCTCTACTACATGCTTAGTAGTATGCTACCTTCTGTAAATATACTGACAATTTAAATCCCAGAATGAATTTAGAATTTACTATTTTAATCTGATCTATTTATTTATTACTTCTTTCCCTCACTAAAATTTACCTTCAATGACAGCATGAACCTTATTTTGTTTACTACTTATTCCACGTGGCATATAGCAGTACTCAGTAAATGCACCTAAATCAAACAATTAAAAAATATTAGGGCTTATAAATACCTGGTTCAACTCTCTTTTTTGATAATGCAAATCTTTTCTTGTCCAAGCTATATCTACCCTTTAATCTTACCGGAATCTATATCAATCGTTATGTATTTGTTTCAAGTGGAATAGGGCAAACAGTTTGAGAACTTCACGTTTTCTCTTTATTAAAAAATTTAAACAAAAAACATTTAATATAGTAAATCAATTTACATAATCAAAAAAATCTTTATATCATGTGTGATTTCTATAGGTGGTGTTACTTTTTCTGCTCATATTCATATGGATAAAGAAAACATCTGAATGTTTGGTTTTTTTTTGATAGCCTCAAGTTCTGTATCGCCACTATAAGCTAAAAATCCCTATAAATATCTAGAATTGAGTTCTTTACAAAGAGTAAATTGCAGTTGAACTATTATTGAGTTAATAATAGATGATAAAAAGAATGACTAGTTTTACTTCAAATGAAATTAACATACTAAACACCTACATAAACTTAAGATAAAATTGTTAGAATCCCTCAGTGAATCAAACAAAAACTAGGTTTGTTCCTCAGAATTCATTCTTGAGGAAACATTTGGGTGTGGTTTGTGAATAAAATTATCAGTACTTTTGATTAGAATTAGAGTTCTACCTCAATATTGAATAATTTTTTCATTCTTACATAAAATTCTTAAAGCAAGTTAAAATGGGTGAGGAAGTGGTTACTGTATGTGGTTATCAAAACACAAAAATTTAGTAAAATATCTGTTAATTAACAGCATGTTATAAAACCAAAAATTTTCCTTATAAACAAAATACTCTACACAAGAAATTGGTAAATACAATTTTTCTTTGACCAACTAAAAAACTTTGAAAAAATTTTTTCTAACATTCCAAGGGATAAGGCAAGAGAAAAGTAAACTTCTGATGAAACAAAAATCACTCACAAAGAATGACATTTTATATATATAGATATAGCTTTATTATTTAAAAAACATTCCACAAATGTCTTACACATATCATTTGCCACAAATTCAAATTTTTCCAAAAGCCATTTGATATCTACAGATTATACATAACTTTAAAATTAAACATTTAATTCAAATGTGCCAAATGTAGCAAAGGGCTTAAAAACAGAGGTTTCAAAGTAAATACTAATTTAGAGACAGCAGCAAATAGATCTGACCTTTTCAAGTGGCCTTCCCAAAGAGTTTCCAATCAGTTTCCAGTCATTCAAGACTTCTTCAACTTTAGAAATAAACCTAGGAAGAAGGCAAAAAAGCTTTCTCTAAATATGTAATTTCACGTTTTTTTCCTATTATATAATTTCTTTTAAAAGGTAATTTTTATATTTTAACATTTTGATTATAAAAGGCTTGTAAGTTTAATAGGCTAACTTATGGATATATAATAAAAGTAGAAATAATCTTGTTTAGCTTAAGTTTTAAAGAAATTCAATGTCTTTTAACTTTTTTTCTCATGAACTGTAAAATACCAGTCCCACTCTACAAACAAGAGCATAAAAGCCAAGAAACAAATTTACTACTTTGTGTTCTCATACAATTGTTTCCATATGAAGAACTAAAGGATTTAATATTCTATTTCAGAATATTTTAAATATTTAACCAGAGAAAAGTGATCATTTTCCCATTCAAAATACTGTTTTCTCACCCCACTCTCTTAAATTCAAATTATTTTTTTCTAACTACCTTCAAGATACCAATTTCAAATTCAACAGGCCCAAAACTGCTGTCACTTTGACACTTATTCTTTCAGGCAAGAAACTGCAGTTCCATGTTTGGTTTTCCCCAGTCTCATACACATCAGATTCATTTATCTAAATCTTCTTTAAAATATCTTACAATTCTCCTTTCTTTTTCTCCAGTCCTCAAATCACCATCCTAACTATGAATCAAGGCAAGATGTTCACTTTCATTTTACCTCACCTGGCCATTCTAAAAATCAAGATTCTCTCACTACTTTTTTAAGCATAGGTTCTTTTCTAAGTATGGTTTCCTCACCAGCAGGATCTGCCTTACCTGGGATCATGTTCTAAAAGCAAATTTTAGGATTCCACCTCAGACCTAAAGAATCAGAAATTTTGAGGTGGATCCAAGCAATCTATGATTCTAATGCACACAAAAACCTGAGAATCACTGGTCAAAAGTATAGAATGTAGATTCCTTCACTTAACTTTGGAAGTTTTCCACAACCTGGTCTCATCTTCCATATTAATTTTAATTATTTCCTATCAATAAGAAATATTTCTTCATGAAGTCAGAAAGGTTCATTCTCACCTGCCAGTCAGATGTCTAGCCCTTCTCATGTCTAACCAACCCCTTCCCAATCCATCTTGTCTAGGGTCGGCTATCTTGCCCAGCTGGTCTTAATCTCCTGAGCTTTCCAATTAACTAGGACCATAAGCACCAGCACTAAGCTTCAACTGCCTATTTTCTCCCCCCACCCTACTTTCTATTTTCAAATCTGCTAATTTCCTAGCTTTTCTACAAATTATCTCCAACAATTTCTAAGTCCAAAACATTATCCCTATTTAAACTACTATTTTTACAGTTAAAGTGCCAATTGGATTACATTTTAACCATTTGCAGTTTGGGTTTTTTTTTTTTTTTTTAAACATAAGGATTAAGTGGGGGGTAGAGGGGTTCCCCTTGGCGTGACTCAGGACCCTGGACACACTACCTGATGAGTATAGTCTTGTCAGTGTGACTGGGGGTCAGGGGAACACTGCAAGTCAAATCATTATTCCAACAGGAATTTTTAAAAAATATTTTTTCCTATGCCATCCAATTACGTGTTCACAAATTTTACCTCCCAATCAGAAAGATTACAAAATTTCAACCATCTAAATACTGACCTCAACACTGACAAAACTGAAGGGTTTCTGTGATACCGAACAAAAACCTTAATCTAAGCTATCAATCCTCCACAAAACTGGCTTTCCACTAATATCAGTGGTATAACAATTCCACTCATACAGCTGTTCCGAGTTTGTTAGGCACAGGAAGCCTGGCACATCACCCACTGAATTGTTAAAACTTAAATCAAAACGTTCCTAAACCATATGCAGACTTTGTAAAAAGGTTATTCTGAAAGACGGGATGGAGATGATGGGAATGTAGCAGATGGACCACCATCAATACACTTGAGAAAGGCCTCATCCTGAAAATGGAATACCGATGTCCACAGAAGAAAAAAAGCAGCTGCGAAGTTTATTGCTAATGATTAAATGAGTTAAACAAGAATGAAAATAGGAACGGTAGTGGTAGTTTCGGCAACTATTTTTGTGTGTGGGCAAGGGTGTAGTCAAAGTGGGCTGAAAGTAAACAAAACTTTTTCTAAAAGCCCCACGGTCAAGGGTTTGGCCGACGGGGGTGGGCCGGGACTTGTCAAGACGGGATGCGGCAGAGGTCTGTATCTAACCAGAAAAGGGATGACTCGGGACCTTCCGGTATTACTTTTCTCACAGAAGCGGCGTCACAAGTGTTATGTTTGGGCTAGGAAAGTGGCGGGGGCAGGCCAGGGCCCAGAGTATTGGCAACCGGAGATGCGACTCACCTTTCCCATTCCGAGGCAGTGGTGAAGTCTGTGATTTCAAATACTTCGGACTCGGGCTGAGGGAAAGGAAGGGAAAGAAAAGAAAAAAACTGAGCTCCAGAGCGATGACGTGGAGGCGCGAACTTAGTGACATAAGATAGGAATCAGGGAACTCACCTCACTGTCAGCCGCCATCTTGAGGAGCGCCGGGTCGGGCGCTAGGACTGCCGGGAAGAAGAGCGCAAGAGGGAGGGGCGGAGAGCAGTGAGCGATAGTGGGCGAAGTATCGCCAAGGCCCCGCCCCCGAGGCCCAGCCTTCTGATGATGAATCTTCCTTAGGCTAGAGAATGCTCTTTTTCCCTAGGATAAGAATTTAGTATTGCCTACCTTTCCGTCTGGCTGGCTTAATGACATTTGAAAATTTTCTGTACAGTAAATGATTACAGTAATGTACCAGAAGGAAGGTAGAACAAAGTCCTAGATTCATGTGGATAAGATTGTATTAAAAAACCTAAAATACATTGGGTCTGTTTTCGTTTAAATTGTTTTTTAATTGCCAGGCCCTGAATAGGTGATAAAATCCCACCAATTTCTGTCACCATACTCCCTAAAGAATTTATCTAGTTTGGGTTAAGTAATAAAATAAAAATCATACTAGTTATCTGGTTTCGGGGAAGAGCAACATGCTATTCAATTAATGCTTCACTTTTAAGCCATTAAGGAACAGAAGGGCTGCCAACTAACAGTTAAGAATTCTATTTCATACATACTGAAATGTCCCAGATGAAATGATACCTTTTCTGAGGTTTGCTTCAAAGTAATGAAAGGGGGAAAATGGGTGGGGATGGGAATGAAATGAAAGCTATGAGTCAATAATTGTTTAAACCAGTGATATGTACATGAGTGTTTATTATACTATTTCCTTTGTTTTGGGTTTGAAGCTTTTCATAATTAAATTGTTTAAAATTAAATCTTATTTAATGAAATTGGCAACCCACAGAAAATCTGGAGGTGGCAGACCAGTAAATGCAGCTTCCATCAAAAAAGACTTGAAGTTAGGGACATAAAAGATATGGTGGTATAGACAGAGTAGACAAGGAAACTAAAGGTCGGAAGAATTTTGACAACAATTATTGCCAATGCAAAATGTTGCACGCATGTCTCAGTTTCTGTCCAGTACAAAACTGAGGGACTGAATTACTACTGCAGTAATCTGTCCCAAGAGGTCTCAATTTGCACCTTTATTTATTTACAAGCATTTATTAAACATCTATTACATGTCAGTCTTTTTCCTAGGTTCCAGGAATGTGAAGATATATTGTAGATATAATCTCTGACTTCTAAGAACTCAGGGCCTATTAGGGAAGCTGGAAATTTGCCACATGAACAGGAAGAGGTGCTACCTGTGTCAGTGCCATTATCAGCAACATAAAGGTCACCTTGACAAGGAGAATCTTGGAAGAGAGCTGAAGGATAGAAAGGAGGCAGCCATGTCAAGGGTGGGGAAGGATTTGAGCATGTCTAGAGATTGGAAGATAGGAAAATCTGCTCTGTCTTTTGAACTGAACTAGGGTCTTGCAGCTAGAGCACAACTTCTGTGATGAAGTTGGAGAGAGAGGTATGGGCCAGACCAAATAGGGCCTTCTAGATTAGGGTTAGATTTTATTTGAAGTGTAATGAAGATCACTAAAATGTTTAAACAAGAGAGCAACGTAATCTAATTTACATTTTGCAGGATGCCATGTGAATAATAGATGGGAAGGGGGCAAAAGAAGAAGTAGAAATAGCTAGAGACTATTAGAGAATTGTAGACAGAATGTGCAAAGGCTGCGACTAGGATGACGAAGTAAACAGATTTGGTAGGAATTTTAGAGGTAGGATAGACAGGACTTGCTTATGAACTAAATTCAAGAATAAGGGAAATGTAGGAGTCAATAATAATTTTCAGATTTCTAGCCTAAGCAGCCATATGACGATAGTTTCTGCAATAGGGAAGGCTGCAAAGGAGCCTGGAAACAAAGAGTTCAGTTTGGCAGATGTTAAGTTTGGCAAGCTTGTAAGATATCCAAGGGCAGTTATGGAGAAAAAAAAAATCAGGTGAGGAAAACGACTCAGAGGCAAGACCAAGGGTGAAGGTATAAATTCATAAGTATTGGCATTTTCAATCACAAAAACAGATGAGGTGATTTAAGAATATAGAAAGGGAAGAAAAGACCCTTTCATTAAGTCCCAAAGAATTTTATATTTAGAGAATGGATAAAGGAAAGGAGTAGCTCAAGAAATAGGAGAACAAAGAAAGAGCAATGGCACAGAACCTGAGAGAGAAGACCATTTGCAAACGGTAAATATTGACTGCTGCTGAAAAAGCAAATGAGAGAGGAATGTAAAGTCAAGGATGATTGGTTGTTTCTTGGCTTTGTTTTTGTTCACCTTTTTGGCAGAGGATAATAGACATGTTTGTATGCTGATGGAAATGGTCCAGTAGAGAGAGTGATGATGAAGGAGAGATGGGAGAGTTGAAGGAGAACATTCTTAATAAAATGAGAGGGGAAGAAATCCACAGAGATGGTGATCACAGAACTCCAGGGAACACCAACTCTCGTGTGTTCCAAAATCTGACTGTAGGAGGTGCCCCCTACAGAAAACACCTTGTGAATACTGCCTCTTGGAGTTGTGCAGCAAGGGAGTAGGAGAAATTCAGAGCATGTGCAACAGGGGGAAATGAAACATATGTAGTAAGGTTGGCCTTTTTGGAGAAAAACAAGGAAGCGGGGAAAACCTGGATATAAACAGGAAGATTTGTATACCTAAAAGGAAGAGTTGAGTTACTCACTCGCTAATTTTTAAAGATTCTCACCAAATGAAGTAAGTTCATGGCTTTTAGGATCAAACATATCTGGGTTCAGACATTTATTAACTGTAGGACTTTGGGCAAATTACTTAACTCCTCTGAATCTGTTTCTCCACTAGAAAAATGGGCTTTGTGCCACCTAATACTACATAGCAGACTTTAAGTTCTATGTTCATATGTTCAACAGCACAATGTCCTGGCATTCAATAGGTGATCAATTATAGTAGTAGCATTATGATGACTGTACCAGGAAAAACATAAAGTGCTACTCACATGTAAGGCATTACTTATTTCCCTCCTTGCTTATCCATAAAGAAGTTTCAGTACATACCAAAATCAGAAACTAAAAAAATCATGAAGATTTTGCTGCGTGAAGTCAAATTTTAGAAACTCTAGGAAGCAGCCTTACCAGGTTGCTAGGTAAAGTTTTCTTCCAGGATATTTTTGGCTTCTCATCTTCTCCCTGGAGAAATTTTTAAAATATGTTATTTGTTAAAGTGAAGTGTGAAGCCAGGATGCTAATGATGTAAAACACCCAGGGGAGACACACTTTTATTAGATTTCCACTGGTTCACAGAGCAGAAAAGATCTGTTTCTTCAGTATTAAGAGCTATTTTGCTTCATGTCCAAAGGCAAGAGCTTTTCCTTGCAAGTGCATTTCCTCTCTGGTATAATTCAGTTATTTCAAGGTGTTACCAATAATGGCCATGGGGAGATATTTTGACGCATAGGCAATTTAAGAGATTAGAAGCCTGGAAAAATCACCCTCAGCTTAGTCCTCAGAGAAATGTGGGAGCATAGTGCTTTAATTAGGTCACAGTGATAGAGCAAACATTGTTTGTGAAAGGAGCAACAGCTGTGGGACTACACCATCCTCATCTGTCTTGATGCCCTGAGCAGAGAGAATCAAGAACTCTCCAAGATGCTGCCATGGAATAATTGCAATAGAAGGTACAACTTAGAAGAGGAAGGCACTATGAAAACAAGAAACTTCAAAGAGAAATTATCTAAATAAAAATTATTAAATAGCATGTTTTCATTCAGTCAGTCATATTTATCAAGAGTCTACTGTTATGGCACTGTGGTCAATCCTATGGACAGATTCAAAGAATAATAATCCCTGCCTGCTGGGGTTTCACAGTCTGAGGACTGAGAGATAAGACGTAAGTAAGTATAATGTGGTTTAGAAAGGGATGCATGATGGTTATCCAATTTCTTAAAGCTCTTTGTAAAAATCAATAGTAGAAAAATATTCAAGTGACGTTTCAGAACACACACATACTATCTTGCATTCTAAAAATTAGGTCCACTATTTTTCAAATCAGAAAGCAGCGGCTCAAGAATCTCCAGAGATTCCTTGAATTTTTTTGAACAGAGATTCAAAAAAAATAATTCTGTCTATATTCACTCACCATTCATTTAGTCATTTCTTCATTCAATAAACTTTTGTTAAAAGCAGCTTCTGTATATCAGCACTGTTCCAGAAACTGGAAACAAAAATAAAATATAAAAAAATTCTTGCCTCCAGGAAATTTTAAATATAAAGTGATTGAATTCTTCTAGGTGATAATAAATCAGGAACAACCAGTTCCAGTCCTTACATTTGTTACTTGTCTGACAGGTTCACATGGGACAATGCTTGCTGGCAGGTTGATCTAGTTAATACAAGTTATGTGTTTTTATTTTTTAGATATTTTCATGGATCTTGAACTCAGAGGTGGGAAATAAAATAATTGAAAAAAAGTCATAAGAATTGAGTACAAGTTTATACTACATGGGTTTTCTACTAAGCATTATGTTTGTGCACATATCTATGTACAACTAGTTACTCTATTTTACACATATATATATTCTTATTTAATCTCCATTTTTCCCTTACTTGGAATGGTACAGTAATCTTGTTACCAATGGTTAATAAATGAAAAATCTTAGATCTAATCCTGGCCTTCTTTCGTGTCACATTGTTCTGAAAGTAATGCTACTTTCACAGCAGTAACATCTCCCAGTGCCTAATGATCTTTTCCTTGGGATATTTTGAACATTCACTTCTGTCTAATACTCAAGAATTTCTATTTCTACAGCTTCTGCTATGTTTCTGCTGTTAATCTTATATCTTCCATTTATGTCTGTTCTTTGGACATATTTATCATATATCCCCAAAGATAGAGCCTGGGAATCTGTGTTTTAATTTAGATTATTTAAGTATTATCCAGTGTGAGGAATGTCTTCACATTTTAAAAGGTTTAAATGATATGCATTAAATAAGTGACCTCCTTTACTGACCTTTTAATTCCAGTGTCCCCAAGATACAATCACTGGATACCAGTTGTGTTAATGCTTTCAGATTGTTCCATAAGTGTTTACATGCATATCTGTAAATAGAGAAATAGTGGGCTGCAGATATAGCCCAGTTGGTAGCATGTTTGCCTCACATGCACAGGACCCTGTGTTCAATCCCCAGCATAACCAAAAAAAAAAAAAAATAGATAGTTTTAAATCTCATTTTAATCCATGTATTTGCACAAATAAGATGGTATGTCACTGATATCACACAAGAGTCCTATGAGATAGATAATATTATCACACATCTGTATTTTAAAGATGAGGAAACTGAGGCAGAAGGAACATAGCTTATCAACTTACAAACCTATAAGTGGTAGGGCTGACTCCTAGACATAGTCTCTGAACCTCCTCATCTCATCAGTATCACACTACATACATTACTTAGTAACTCACTTTTTTTTGCTTAAATATATGGATGGAACCCATATATTTTATAAAGCTCTTTTCTCCTTTTTTATACTGCTGAATGACATTCCAAAATTCAAAGTATGGAACCTTTTAACTACCTTTTAACAGGTTCCTATGGCTTGACACATAGACCATTTACTATATATTGCTACTAATAGTATTAGATGATGGGTGGATGGAATTTTATTATACTATATTGTTTACTTACCATGTTTGTAATTTTCTCCATAGTAAAAGTTTTTCTTAACTTACTAGTGTAAAATTTCATTCTGCTGGCATCTTCATTATCATGTATAAGAATAACTTGAAGATAACACTGAAATGGAAATGCTGGGTTAAAGAGTAGGTGCATTATAAAATGTAGTAGATACCAACAGATTGTTATATCCAAAATGAGCTTTACTAATTTACATACTCACTAATGGCATACCAGAGTATGTCCCCCACAGCATTTAATATTCCCAATTGTTTATGTTTTTTCTAATATGCTAAACCAAAAAAAAACAACCCACCAGTGCTTTGATGTGTATTTCCTGAATTCCCAATGAGGTCAAACAATTTTACATGTGTTTCTTTAGGCATTTGTATTCATCTCCTATAAAGAGAGATTTGAAATATTTTGTTTGTTTTTCTGTGAAATTGCAAGAACCTGTGTTTTTATAATTTTTTTTCAGATGAAGCTGATGGCCAACCATATTTGGAAGCCTGGCCTCCATGTCATAGAGTGGAAGACCTTTCTGCTCATGATGGCTTTCTGAGTTGCAAAATACCTTAATTGATGAAACCAGTAGCCATTCATTCAGAATAGTAGGAAGTCCTAGTCTCTTTCATATTTCTGCAGGCTGCCCTAACTCTTAGACCTCGATGATCTGCTTTATCTTTCTTTTCAGCCTACTGAGCTGTGCTATTTATCATGCCTCTTTCCTTCTATCGTTTTTTCCTTCCACTAACTTTCTGAAGATTTTGTTCTTTACAAGTAATGAATTCCTGAAAAATCTTCTACCTTTTCCCACAACTATGTTGCAAAGGACAAATAGGTCATGCTTAACATGCCAAAGGTACAGCTCAAATTCAAACCACTGCTGCCTCAGCAGAAAAGCTCTTTATGAAACTTTAAAATCCTTTAATCCTTCTCTACTCAATACACATTGGGGTGGTCCAAACATTCCAAAATTACAGCGTTCTCTTACAGCTCTCATTGGATTTAAAACTATAATTGTCATCACTTTCAAGCTTTTCTTATAGCATCTCATATGGCACTAATGTTTCCTGAAATTATTTCTCCTCCTCTCTACCCAGCCAGAATGTAATAAAAATATAGCTCTGCTGAGAACCTGAGATTTTCCTTTAGTGAGCAATGTCCATGCATGAAATCCCACACTGTTTTTGAGCTCTCCTGGGCATATATTCAGTTCTAGAAACATTTACTGAGAACCTTCTATATGTAAGACACAATGGAGGAAACATAATTAAAACACATTCCTGGTCCTCCAGAAGCTAGAATCTAATGAAAAGATAACTCTAAAACAAGACTGACCCTGTTAAGTGTCATAAGGGAAGTACAAAATGACCTAGGAATAGAGTCGGTTGGAGGGAGTATATTGGCTCACAGAGACCAGTGCAAATCATTACTCTCAACACTGAAGAAATACCAGATAAATGAGATAGACAAGATAAATGAATAATCAAGATCTTATTAGATGGTTATAAATGCTACCAAAAATTTGAGTGATGGAGACTGACAGTTGTGGTTAAGAGGGAAACTATCAGATTGCATGCTCATGGTATCTCTCACTAAGAGATAACCAATAAAAGAGATAGCCATCCCTTAGATGAATGGGGAGGAGGATCAGAGAGTTCTAGGCAGTTAGTACAGGTGGTGCAATGGCACTGAGGAATCTAAAAGCATAAAATGCTCACATTACAGAAAGAAAGAGGATGGGCAAGGTATTAGATTTGAGATAGGAAGATATGAAGATGCCAGATTTTGAAGGGCCTAACAGGCATAGTAAAGAGTTTAACTTTATTCCAAGTGAAACATGAAATCAGTAAAGCATTTTATTGAGGAAAACAATAGAATCTGATTTGATTTTTTAAAAGATCATATCAATAGTTCTATAGAGAAAAGATTCTAATGCATAAGAATAGAAGTCAGAGGTGAATGTAAAAGTAATTGGTACTTGGTTTGCCATAAGCTCCTATCAATAAGTGGAAGTGTTCTAGGCCAAAAAAAAAAGTAAATAACTGTTAAAAATGCTTTTGGTTGAAGGACATTCTTATTAGTACATTTTTATGGAAACCAAAGCAGAATAAAATAAATGGGCTTGGGAGATGACTGTTTGCCTGAGGGTCTCTGTTACTTATTTGGCCCAAAGAAACCAATTATGGATAGCATTTTTACACAGTATAATTAAATATGCTCTAGATCCAAAGTTCTAACACTGTCATCTCTCCTTCATTTTGACTATAGTTAAATATGGAAAGCTACAGACTTAAGGTTTTTTTCCTCTTTCCTATAGTGATCTGGCAATGTTATGGGAGATATATATAAATGGGGCCTGTTCACTTCTTTTTCCACATTTTTTACTTGTGAATGATAGTTGTACATATTGATAGGATCTTTTTGTTACATATTTGTACATGCACACAATATGACTTGCCCAATATCACTCCTCAGCACGTTCCTCCTCCTTCCCCCTTTCCCATCCCTTTATCCCTTTCCTCTACTGGTCTCTGTCTGGTTTTTAGGAGATCCACCTTACCTTCCTTTTCCTTTTTCCTTTCTAGTTTTTGCCCATGAGAGAAAACATATGACCCTGGACCTCTGAGTTTGACTTATTTTGCTTAACATGATGGCCTCTAGTTCCATCCATTTTCCTGAAAATGCCATAATTTCATTTTTCTTTATGGCTGAACAAAACTCCATTTTGAATATGTACCTCATTTTCTTTTATCTATTCATCCATTGATGGACCCCTAGGCTGGTTCCATAGTTTGCTGTTGTGAATTGTGCTGCTATAAACATGGGCATGCATGCATCACTATATAAGATGACTTTAATTCTTCAGGACAAATACCGAGGAGTAGCATAGCTGGGTTATTTGTTGGTTTCATGCTTAGTCTTTTGAGGAACCTCCATACTGATTTCCAGTGGTTGTATTAACTTACAATCCTACCAACAGTGTAAATCATTTTTTATTCACTATGTAATATTGGCCAGGAGAGGCAGCTGGTCTGTGATCCATTTTTCTATCATTAATGGATAGAAGTGGGGGCTCAGAAAGAAAGACAGAAAAAAGAAAGAAGGAAGGTAAGTGATCCAATATTGTAAACATTTGATAACTGGAACTCTTGGCAAATATATTATTTGCTAGGAGGAAAGTCCTTATCTATGGAATGCATTTTGCAGGATATCCCCACCCTAGGGTGGCTTATGGTAACCCTATGGATTTAAGAAGCATGGTTTCCAGAAAAATGTCACATAAGCTATTCACATGTGACTATAAAATGGAAATGTTTCATTATAGAGAGCATGTATATGTCTTATAAGGAAGGACAGACCTGGGAGCTGCCCTTGGTATCTCAGACCTCTCCCAGTTTGCCTGTTCCTGTTGGCTCACTATATTCCCAAAATTATTAGTAAAGCTTGCTCCTAGGCCTGCCCTCTGATTATGTGTGATTTGATATGATCTTTTTTATACTCATGCACAATTTAGCTACTGAATGCAATTATCTTTGCAACATGCCTTTAAACCTCCATCTATAAGGGATATAAGATACTAATAATTTCAAGAAAAAAAAGAAAAGATAAATTACTAAAGACAAAAATGATAATATTTTTGGTGAAAGGGGCCTTAGAATAGGAGTTAGGATCACTAAACTCTCACCCTTAATGTTATCTAGCTATATAATTTGTGCTTAGTTTTTTCATCTATAAAATAAAAGAGCTGTACAATATGATTTAAGAAATACCCTCAGGTTCCAAAAATCTGGAATTCAAATTAGTAAATAAGAGGGCTGGGATTGTGGCTCAGCGGTAGAGTGCTCGCCTAGCATGGGCGGGACCCAGGTTCAATCCTCAGCGCCACATAAAAATAAAGGCATTGTGCTATGTCCATCTACACCTAAAAAATAAATATTAAAAAATAGTAAATAAGAAAAACAATTTCTTTATATAGAAAAACTAAGAAATGAGGAACAAGACAGTGGTAAATCTTCCCTCAGTGGTCAAAATGTTCAAAAGCCCATCCTCAAACAGATTTACTTCCAGGGCTTCAGTAACTTTTCAGGTATTTCTTCAGTGCTCAGATTTGCACAAAAGACACTTAAGATACAGTGTTGAATGAATGAGTGGGTGAGCCCCTTCTTTACTTCAGGCATACTTTCAGGTAATCTCACCCAGTCCCATGGCCTGATGTCATCCATATATATGTGACTCTCAAACTTTTATCTCACACCCAAATAACACCATTGAACTGTTTTATCCAGCTGCCTTACATGGTACCAATTCTTAGAAGACTTACAAGCACCTTACACTTGAGTAGGTATAACATGAAACTCTTATCTTTTTTTTTCTTTTTGCCTCAAGCTTTCCTATATGGTTATCTGCATCTCAGTAAATGACATCCCAATTTATACATTTGGATAAATCCCAAATTTTAGAGTCTTCCCTGATTCCTTTCGTGTCTCTCAACTTCTAATTTCAATCTCCTTAACATATCCTGTTAATTTTACTTCCAAAATTCATTTCAAATCGTCCAGTTTAGAACAGAAACCACTATTTATAAAGCAATCATTTCCTCACTCACAAAGAAGCTTAACTGCACCAAACCACAATGTGTGAATCAAACTCAGCTTAATGCAGAGGCATTAAGTGCACACCTTCCAAAACAAATGCACATATTAATTTTGCACAGATCCGTGTGTTCTAAAAACAAGTTGAAGTAATCCACTTAGTTTACAAATTCCCTGCCAAACCCCCCTATAACTAACTCAGGCACCTAAAACTCCAAGTATCCTTTCCTAATGCCTCCTTTGGAGACATATCATTTCTTTGCTCGATGAATTTAACAAATTCAGCTCCTTTTTATGAGTAACAGTTTTACTTGGTGGTCTTTATATGAAGACTTCAACTATTTTTCTCTCCCTCCTCATTGCTATCACCTAGTGTACCTCCAGCATCTCTCTCTGGATTACCATTGAAGTCTTCCCAACAGTTTAGCTGCTTCTCCTATTGCCCTTAACCATTGTGTTCTCTCAATAGTGGCTCTTGCCCTGGGACAATTTGTTTCTGTGTGTGTGTAAGGGGGAGTGTGACCTGTTTTCTTTTCTCTTTTTTAAAAAATATATGTTTATTTTTTAGGTGTAGATGGACATAGCACAATGCCTTTATTTTTATGTGGTGCTGAGGATCCAACCCAGGTCCCGCCCGTGCTAGGGGAGCACTCTACCGCTGAACCACATCCTAGCCCTACTTTATTATTTTCTTGCTTCTGCCCATTTGGGTTTACATCATTCTTTTTTAAAAATAACTTCCAGTAGATACATATACTCTATATATGTATCTGCTTCTAGCAGATCTAGTGGTAGGGTTTTTTTTTAGGTAAAAATGTTTCCTATTAATATTTTTGTTCTAAAATTACTGATAGACATTGTTAGATTTTCCAAACACTTGAAATGAAAGTACAGAGTTCCCACATACCCCTCTCCTCAAAAAGTTTCCCCTTTTACTTATATCTTCTATTGATGCAGTATACATCAATTGATGAATCAGTATCAATATGTTATTATTAACTAATTACATAGATATTAAAGTCCAAAGTTGATATTAGGGCTTACTGTTCACATAGGCATTATATAACAACATGTATCCATCATTACTTTATCATTGAATAGTCTCACTGCCCTAAAGATCTACTGTGCTGTATTATTTATTAGTTCTAAGAAGATTTTTTTGGGGACAATTCTTTTAGATTTTTTGCATAGACAATCAACCCTGCAAGGAAGATACTATTATTCTAACTATACAACTGAGGGCTCTGGAGGTCAGCAAGTAGGAGTGCCAAATTTTGCAAATAAAAACACAGCATACCTAGTTAAATTACATTTCAGATGAACAACAAATAATTGTTTACATGTTCAAGACTCTGAGTTCAAGCCTCAGTACCATAAATAATAATAATTATAATAATTGTTATAATATTTAATATTTTATTATTTTTATTTTCTTAAAAGTATGTTCCAAATGAAAACTATCAATCATTTAACTTGGCACCCCTATTTATAAAGGTTATTTTATCAACTATTTGACAGATTGATAAATCCATTAGGGAGGTTAAATAAACAACTATGGAGCTAAATGAAACCCAAGTCTGTCTGTCTTGCAGGCTTGGATTATTTTATCTCATCAGCTCCTTTCAAGATAGATATTGAGAAAGAACATCTGAATTAAAATGAGAAATTGGCCAAATAATTAAAATGCAAAGATTAGTTTCAATAATCATAGAGAATGAAAACACAACAGAAATAAAGTTTTATTTTTTTTAAATTTTTTTGTAGTTATGTTTGGACAGCATGTCTTTATTTTATTGTATACAGTGCTGATGATTGAATCCAGTACCTCACACATGCTAGGCAAACGCTCTGCCACTGAGCTATAGCTCCAGCCCAAGTTTTCATGCTTTTAATGGCATTCCAAGAGTTACCAGATATAAATCTGCACCACCTCCAATTGAGAATATGTAATGTTACTGACATCATTAGAACAAAAACCACTGCACCTCTTACTAAGTGGCAGGAAAAAACCTAGCAACACACAAAGGTCAGCTGACCTTATGTTTTAGAGTCCTCTGAGTCTACTTCCTTATGAATATGTTTTTGTAGTCCATAGTCTTTTGCAGGTGGGTTTATTGCCATTTATGAGTCAGACAAAAATGCAGACCACTTACTAAAGTGCTTCAGAATACCACAAGCTTGTCTAGCTTGTTCTAATGTAAGGATTTCCATCCAGTGGTGGTTTCTCAAGCATGGATTCCAGAACACAACGAGTTCACAGGCAATCTATTGGATTCTTGCTCTGTAACATATCCACAGATTTGGAAAGAGACCATATTGGCACATGACAGAGATTACAAAACTGTACCATTCCTAGAGATAATCTCTGTAAGTAAGGTGATAATGGCAGTTGTGTCAACCATGGAGGTACACAAGGGCCCAACCTTTTTTTTTAAGCACACACATAGCAACTTGAAAGAGTGTACAACTCTTGTTTTCCTTCCTAGATGAGATTGTCCTGCTTTCAATTCTCTAAGCTAAACACACAGTGGATGGTTGCCTGGGTGACAGTCTGTAAACTAAGCAGTCTCCTTGCAGCTAACTGAAGGGCTTGTGCATTCAGAACCAGTTTTAATTATTTTTCTAAAAAGTATTCAGGTTATGCAAACTGGAAAAAATCAGAGAAAAAAATCTAAATCTATGCTGCATTTAAATGGATTCTTAGTTGAATTAGGGGTTGACAGCTGGCCTGGAAATCAGTGCCACAGTGAATTACGATGATGTTGGCTGCTGTTAGGCTTGGCAACTCTTTAACTGTGTACCAACTCCTTCAGCAAAACAAACCATAGGTAAGCCAGATCTCTACTTTTTTATCCCATTTTAGATAATGCCATGTGTTGAAACTTTTTTTCTCCCCAAAGGATGTCCCAGAGGAAGAATAACAGGTAAATTGATGGGGAAAACTAATATCAAATAATTATATCCTTAGAGTTTTAGTGAACTTTTTTTTTGACTTTTCAAGTATTGTGATATCCCTACCAATAAATGCAAACACCTGTAAACCATAAGCTAAATTAATAAAGACAAGAAAAATATATTAAAAAATCACTTGCTTCTATTGAATTATATGCAGAGACAATGATTTAATCACCTAAATATTTGTAAACTTTATGTGGTACAAGTTTTATAACTACTCAATATTATATACATATATTTCTTGAACACACTTTATTAATATAAAATGGAATTCTCATCTTTATTATATAAACTTCCAACCAAAATATACAATATAATAAAACCTTTTGACTTTACAAGTAGATAAATCAGGCATAGAATTAAAACTAAGACTGTGCTTCAATAGAAGCTAAACCAGAAAGCCCTATGAAATGAAATATTATATTAAAAAAATCATAGCTCAAGACAGTTCTAAATGGGAAATTGAAAAGTTTTCTTAGACAGATTGAAGGTCAGAGGAGGAAATAGAGCTCACTGAGCATTGTAGGTCTGTGCATCATAATTGAAAGAGCGACATAGTATAGGGATATTTCTGTGGGTTTGTTTCATTCTTACTGTCTTTCTCTGACCACCACTGAGCTTATTAGAGAAAGAATGACCAAATAATGACCATGTTGCCTGGTATTGTAGTGATTTGATTTGATAATTTGGGGATTGTGGTTTTGATAAATCTAAACTTTTTTGTTTTAGATGGTAGCTACTACTTGTGAAATATTCTCAAAGATTGCCTGAGTTAAACCATAAACTTCATAGCATTTTCCCTAGGTAATAAACTTGGGGAAGATATTGTTGAGGTTTTATTTCTACTTTATGCATAAGCTAGTGAGATAAATACCTATTCTTGTCTAGTTGTTATTCAAATATGATTTTTAGCTTTATTGACAGACATGTTTTAATTACCTTTTATTTCTGAAAGGATTTTTAGCTGAAATGATATTGCAAATACTTTTGCATTTTCAAAAACAACTGTGTATATAAATCCAAGTTGCAAAGCAATTTGTTAGGACAGATACTTGCACTGGTTTGAAATTTCTCTGTGGCCTGATTTTGAGTATATCATCTGCTCTCTCTGCCCATAGCAAAACTCCAAGTAATGACTAGAATGATGATTACGTGACAGCAATCAAACAAAGTTCTGCTTCTCTTAGAAGAGCTTAAAGGAAATAGACATTGCTGGTGGAAATGTAAATTGATGAAGTCATTCTGGAGAAGACATTGGCAGTGTTTAGTGAAATTAAATACCCTTGACCCATTCATAGCAGAGAAACTTTTGCCAGTGCACAAGAAGGCCCACTCTAGGTATTCATCACAATATTGCTTGCTGAGTTCGGGGATGTTGGAGGCAACTTAGATGTCCATCACCAAAAGAGGAGATAATAAAATATAGTGAATGCATAACAAACAAACAAAAACCCCCAGAGACACATATGAGTGCAAGGATAAGCTTAAAAACAAAGTCTAAAAATTTTTTTTTAAAAAAAGTAACAAATTCTATAGTACAATATCATTTGTGTAAATTTAAAACCTGCACCCCCACACACATATAACAGCACCATACACCTTATACAGGTACACACATATCTGAAGATACCTCTCAGGTACATTAGATTGGGTTCTTGTGAACCCTGGCAGAAAGGAGAGCCAGAGGGGATCAGAGCTGAAAGGGAAAAAGACAAACAAAACAAAGAAAAGCCAAACCCAGTCCAGTGCTGCTAATGAGTGTGATGAATTTAGCACATCTAAGCTCCAAATGTCAAAAACAGGTCTGGGCGGGGGTGTTGGGATTGTGGCTCAGCAGTCGAGCGCTCCCCTAGCACCAGTGCAACCCGTGTTCCATTCTCAGCACCACATATAAATAAAGGCATTGTGTTGTGTCCATCTACCAAAAAAAAAAAAAAAACAGGTCTATTCTGCAAATGCTCCTTTAAATACTAGTTCCATTAGATCTTTCGGGGAACTAGTACTTTTATCTGTTCAGTATAAGATCCCATTTTACTAAGACCTGTACTTTATTTTCCTCATATATAAATAGAAAGAATAATATAATTTGACACTAACTTGATAAAATACATGTAAAACATTTAGAATAGTATGTGGCACATAGTAAGTCAATAAGCATTGAATATTATTGCTATTGTTATGTTATTATTATTATGTAACATCACTTTGATAAAAAATATTTAGTCTTGAGGAATTTATTCTCTATTTCAAATTATTCTTTGTTAGAAGTTGAGAGAGAAAACTAATATCTATCCTAGGACGGTTAAATGAAGAGTAATAACAGGCAATGATGATAGAAAATAAAAAGGTCTGCAAGAAAGAAAAGTCATAGGCTGATTTCTAATCATTAGGTCAGTTAGCAATTGTTAGGAACTACCTTAATGCTTAATTTAAAGGGAAAAAAGATAGAGCCATTAGAGAAAATAAAAAGATGGCTGGTTGCCAGGGGTCCATTGAGGGAATGAGGGATAAATAGGCAGAACACAGAGGAATTTTAGGGTTATTAAACTATTATGTATAAAATTGCAATAGTTGATGTATGGATACATATCATTATATATTAGTCTAAACTCACAGTATGTACAACCCAAGAGCAGACACTGATGTACACTATGGACTTCAGGTGAGGTTGCCGGTATGTAGTTTCATCAATTGTTAACAAACGTACCACTTAGGTGCAGGCTGTCGATAGGCCAGGGACAGGAAGGAGAAGCAGAACATAAACTGCTATACTACTCAATTTTGCTGTTAATCTAAAAGTGCCCTAAGGAATAAAGTCTATTTTTTAAAGTATATTAACTTTTTTTAAAGGAGAGTCCCTAGCCTTAACCCATACCTACTAAAGGAACTTGGAAATTATTTGTTTGTTTGTTTGTTTATAACAAGGAAACAGGGAATTTTATTCTCAAGCAAATTTAGGAAACTGGAATAAGGAAAGACCACAATTTCTCTGAAAACCAAGGAGACAATACACCCTGTTTACCTACTGGCTCTGTTGATGATCTCATCTATTATTCTATAAAAGAAAGACTTTCCTCCTCCAGCATCAGGCCCTCCTCTTGAACTTATTTTTTCATTTTCTATGGCCAGTGAATCACAATCCTATTGTTAATCATTGCTTTTAAATTGTTGTTTCTGCCTTTCCATTCTCTGTTCTAATAATCTTCCTAAAGTTCCAGTGGTCCTAAAAAGCATTGCTACAAACTCTCCATGAGAAACTTTCCATTCCTCAACCTGTTGGGGAAAACAGTGTAGACGTCATCTGATTCCTCCTCTCCTTGGCCCTGGGTATAGGTAGACTTTTGCTCAGCCTCATCTCCCTGTCAGAACTGCCTTTTCTCCTTCTCTCTGACTCTCCAATTTTTGTCAATGCTTTCTTTCCAGGGGCTGTTTCAGCCCATGTTGTCATCTCCATTCTCTGGCATCTGTAAAATTCATGAGCTGTTGCTTGCATTGACAATCATGTATTTTGCTTTAATTAATTTATGTTCCTTGCAACAGGTCAATGAAAGCTTCCGAAGGGCATATAGCTCTTCCTAATGAATGGTTGAATTCACAGAATAATACTATTTCTGGAATGAAGTGATGTTCTTTCTTGAGAACGAGGGTTTTATGTAGTTGCCCTATGAATTCTGAAGGCATTTGTGTGTTTAGAACATTGTTTATTTTTTTCTTAGATTCTCTCCCCCAAACACACACACACACACAAAGCTATACTATGAGATGAGCCTCTTATTCTTTGGCTTTCAATCCAATACCAGATTATTGCAAGGAATAACACGTGACCACATACAGTTGACTATGGTGTCAGATGCAGAAGTAGAAATGTAGAGTCTCATTGAGGATTTTTGTTGTTTCTAACAGCAATATGCTCCATGGAAATGGGGTAGATTTTCAATATTGCAATTGTAATTTAAGAACTATTTTAAAGATTTGGAAAACTGAGATAGGATATTTAAATCTAAGACCTTCCTGGAAGATCCAGACTGGTGGCCTCCAAGTTCCTCAGTGACACACAGTGTAGAATTATGGGAGCTAAAAAAGAGTAAAACATGGAATGTCCCTGCTGTAGAGGAGCTTATGGCATTATCGGAGAGATAGAAACTTCTATAAAGAAAATTATAGGGAGGTTAATAAACAATACTAAAGAAAATAAAATTCAACAAAAATTCTCACCCATAAAAATGTGCAACAGGTTGTATGTGGTATTTCAGATCCTCAGCAATTTTTTGAATAAGGATCTATCATTGCATTTTGGAGATGAGAAATTAAAGCTCAGAGGTGAGCGATATGCCCAAGATCACAACTTTGGTGCTCTTTGGAGAAAGAATTTTAATCCAGATTCAGTCAGTGCTCTTTCCATTCTGGTATTTCTCTATCCTTTCTTTTCCTGTATCACAGTAGATCTTCCAAAGAAATGGTAAAGTTATTATTGTTCCTTAAAACATGTGGAGAACCATTCTTGGTGGAAATGTAGGGTTTTCTCCCTTTAAAAAAAAAAAAAAAAATTGTGCCGGGTACAGTGGCAATGCCTGTAATCCCAGCAGGTCAGGAGGCCTAGGCAAAAGGATCAAAAGTTTAAAGCCAGCCTCAGCAATTTAGTGAGGCCCTAAGCAACAGAGTGGAGACCCTTTCTCTAAATAAAATACAAAAAAGGGCAGGAGATGTGCGCCAGTGGTTAAGTGCCCTAGATTCAATCCCTGGTACCCCCCCAAAAAAATTGCTTTAAAAGCTATTATAATATCTTTACATGTGAAAGAAACAGGTGACAGTAAAAGCAGAATATATTACATTTGAACCACCTACTGTTGGCTCTCATATAATTATGTCATTTCTTTTCTCTTGAAGGCATTATATGGAACAAACAAAATGAATAAAAATAAACTGATTCATGATTTCCTGGAATTTGTTTCAAGAGGTGATATGAAACTCATCTGTGACCATATTACTAAAGTCTATTCCATCCTGGGAAACCTTGACTTTCAGCACCCAAAGACTGGAAATACTCCTCTCATTACTGCAGCAGAAGAAAATTTAACAGAGGTACAAGGGGAGGGAGAAAAACAATGATTCTGCACCAATAAGCAAGGCATATTTACGTTTGATTTCCAGGATTATGGCTCCTCCTTGTTGCTCAGCCTAATGAACTTCCAGTATCTAGAGTCCATCCAAAGCCCTGTTCAGAAGGCAAGGTCATTATCACTAACTATCTTTCTCAGCTTCAGGCACTGTTTAACTTAGTGGTCACAGTCACATTACACTCTGGCTAGAACAAGCCTTTGATTAACACAGGCTTGACCTGACTTTTTTAAAAAAAGGAATCTACTCCAGGTCATTTTCTGTCCCATTATCATGATATATTTTAAGTTTTCACCTAGTTTAAATGTAATAGTTAGGAGAGTTTTCCAGGACAGTGGGGATAATCACAAGAATTTGGATTTCTTTGGGTCAGTTTCTCACTCTCTGGTGGGTTAACTGCTAGAGTATTATAAACCTTAATGCAGACCAGGAAGAGCCTGAACATTCACCAATGCTTTATCGATGGTTTCTCATGGAAATTTATCTGTGTCAGGGAAATTTCCCCTGGAGGTCCAAACCACCCTTACCTAGAGCAGGAAACATCTATTATGAAAAATTCTGAGACCTTTCCCTAACCACTGAATGGATCCAAGGTTGTTATCAGGAAGCACTGAGCTATGAGATAGCTTGTACCAATTTGATTTTCTTTAATAAGCACTATGCACCCCAGCACCCACCTCCCCAGTGAACCAGTCAAAGCTGGAAGTTTGGGTGGTTTCTGTTCATATTAGTCATGATTTTTTTCTCCTTTTACTCCTTTTATCTTTTCCACTTCTTTCTATAAAGATGCATATCTCTGTAACTGTTGCCTGAAAGGGGGTTGAAGTTTTGCTCACATGGGAAGCATCTTGATATTAGTTGTTACCATGGCATGAGCAACATGGATCTGAAGCTAACTGCCAGATTGGCGAGGAAGACAGCACCCACAGAAGAGTTAGCAAAAACAGGATACTGTTTGAACAGCTGTCATTGAATTTATTTCCTGGTACTCAGCCTGCATCTACCTCTCAGTTTATCCTCATTAAATCAATGAAGTGGAGAATACTTCTTATTTAATTGGCCGTACAATTTGGTCAACACATTTAATACCATTTCCCATGAACTTTCTTAAAATCCTATTAATTAGCCCACAAAGCCTTCATTCTTCCTCAGTTATTCCTGTCTCTCTTATTATCTCATCCTTTTAATTTTCTTTCTTTCTTCCTTCTTTCCTTTGTTTCTTTCTTTTGTTTAATAAACTGTCAAGTGTGAAGTATCTGAGTCTTTACCTTACTTGGAAGTTACCTGACAGAGATTCATAGAACCTGGGAGAAAACAAGACTCCTAGGCCAGGGAAAAATCACAGTTCACTACTTTTAGTACTAGTAACAGGTTGGGAATCAGCATTTCCTTCAATTTTCCAAGCCCCAATTTTCCCAGAGCAAATTGAAGAGGGCCAGGTGATATGAGTACATACAACAGGTTGCTTTATAGAAGAATCCAGAGTTCAAGGAACCTTAATCTTTTACAATGGACAGTAAGCATGTCTTTTTATTACTCCAGAGGAAGACCCTATTTCTATCTTCTAAGATTTTTCACACATATTTGATAACATAGTCTAGAACAAAGGTAGTCAATGCTTCAGCTTTGCTCATGAGACCTTCAGAAACAGAAATCATGGAGGACATTTTCCCAACAGCCTCTCTAAAGAATGATCTACTGATGTACCCTCATTGCTCCACTTTCTCACCTATTTGAACTATGACATTCTGGCATCTTCTTTTACCATATTATTGAAAGTATTCTTGTCTGCCATCTACAATGTCCTTGGTTCACTTTCAGCTCTTAGTAGCATTGGACACCAATTTTTCTTGAAATGTTTTCTTCCACTGGCTTCCTTCTGGTATTTTACCCTACTTATGTGACAACTTTACCCAGTCTCCTTTGTGCATTCTTTTCATTTCTTAAATGTGAACATCCCTCAATAATATGGAGATGGCACCTGCTGTAACTCAAGTCAACATCCCTCACCTGAACTCCTGTATACATATATAGTATATTCAGCTTCCAACTGAATCTCTGCACTTGAATGGCACAAACATTACAAATACAACATATCCAAAACTGTCTTCATCTTTCTTCCTGTACCCAGTCCTTATAAGGAACACCCATATTAGTGTTAACCATCTTATTAAATAGCAAAAAATCTAGCATCTTAACCCATTCATAAAATATTATTTTGATAAGATCTCTTGCCCATAAACTTAGTTTCTGTTAAAAGTGAAACACAGGGGCTGGGGATGTGGCTCAAGCGGTAGCGCGCTCGCCTGGCATGCGTGCGGCCCGGGTTTGATCCTCAGCACCACATACAAACAAAGATGTTGTGTCCGACGATAACTAAAAAATAAATATTAAAAAAATTTCTCTCTCTCTCTCTCTCTCTCTCTCTCTCTCTCTCTCTCTCTCTCTCTCTCCCTCCCTCCCTCCCTCCCTCCCTCTCTAAAAAAAAAGTGAAACACAACAAATGAGGAAACAATAGGCACTCAAATAAATTACTAATTGTGATTAGTGCTTGGAACTAACCAATAGAACGACTCTTTTTTTTTTTTTTTTTTTGATAAGGTGGTCAGAAAAGTTCTTACTGATGTGGTTACATTTGTAGTAAGATATAAATAATGATAAAGGACATTTAAAGAGCATTTGGGGAAGAGGGAATAATAAGGAAAGAGCAGTTGGGGAAGGGACAATAATAAGGAAAAAGGTTTCAGGTTGGGAAAAAGTGTGTCTATCTGAGGTATAGTAAGGTGTCTAACACTTGCAGAAGAAGAGTGAAGAGTGGCACAAGATGAGACTGGAAAGATAGGAGATCATGCAGGAGTCATGAAGGCATGCAAAGGGTATTTTATTTTATTTATTTGGTACTTGTGATTAAACCCAGGGGCCTTAACCACTGCATCTCTGGCTCTTTTTATTTTGAGACAGGATTTCAATAAGTTGCTTAGGGCCTCATTGAGTTGCTGAGACTGACCTCAAATGTGCAATCAGCCTCCCATGGACCACCACACCTGGCACAAAGGCATTTTTAAAACATCTTTATTGAAATATGATTCATATACCACATAATTTATCCATTTCAAATATATAATTCAATAGGTTCTAGTGTATTCATATGGATGTGCAATAATTACCACAGTAAATGTTTTAGAACATTTTCATTACCTCACAAGGAACACCATTACCCTCAAAGGAGGAATGCAACCTCTGTGCCTTTAGCTGTCCCCAACTATCCTTCTCCCAAAACTCCCCACCTCATACCTAATAATCTAATTTTTGTCTCTAGCTTTTCCTCTTCTGGGGTTTAATATAAATGGAATTGAATGTGGTCTTTTGCATTTGGCTTCTTTCACATAGCATAATGTTTTCAAGATTCATCCACGTTGTAGTACTCATCAATACTTTTTTTTCAAGCTTTGATGTTTTATTAGAACAAAATTTCAACAAAAAATGGCTTTTACTTACAGAATTTAATTCGTGTGGGGATGTCTAACCCATTTGGTCCCAAGAAAAGAAAAGAAAAAGAAAGAAAAACCTTTTTGTTTCACATTCCTAAAAATGTGAAATGGTAAATAAACCCTCCCTTACCTATTCCTTAATTAAATATACAAACAACTTTAAAAACACAATTTAAAGTGGTTTAATCTTGAAGTGTAACCCAATGAGACTGAAAACGGCACATTTCAAGACCTGTACCAAATAGTGAAATACTTGAAGGCCATCAGGATCCTTTGACTGATTTACCTCAATAAGAGAGCCTATTTTTGATGTGGTAAAAGCAATGTGTTCATCTCTAATGTACCCTGTCAGGAGGAGACCACAGGGAATCTTCTTCTTTTGTGATATCACTGTCATTAATAATTCTCTTCAGTTCTTCCATTACACTCCTATGTACATATGCCTCTTTCCTGATCGTGACATCATTTTTGTAATTGCTGTTGTTGGCATATCTAGGTTTTCCATCCGGCTGAAACTCATGTTTCAAACTTGCCCTTGTGCTCTACGTAGTAGCATAGATAGAAATCACTAGCCATAGCCATTTTTGTGTCCCAGGAGCCTGTCGAAAGCTTGGCCAACATGCCACCCAGCACCGATTAGTCTCTACTTTTTGTAGTCAAATGATATTCCATTGTATGGATAAACCACATTTTATTTATCTACCATTGATGGAAATTTTGTTTTCAACTTCTGATGACTACAAATCACTATGAATAATGTTGCTATAAATGCCTGTGTACAGGTTTCTGTGTGGACATACATTTTCAGTCCTCTTAAATACCATCCCTATGACTGGAATTCCTTGGTTATATGGTAACTCTATATTAAATCATTTGACAAACTACTAGATGGTTTTTCAAAGTGGTTATACAATTTACATTTTTAGTAAGACAAACAGCAGTATGAAGGCTCCTAGTTCTCCGTATCTTTGCCAACACTTGTTGTTATCTGAATTTTTTATGCTAGCCACTCTAGTTGGTTTCATTCAAAGATATCTGGAAATGGAAAGACCGGTGAGAAGGCCATTCCATTCATTCAGGCAATGAAGCATGGCAGTCTGTCCTGCATTGGCAGGTAGAGAAGACAGATAAAAGTAAACAGAAACCTGGAGTAATACTTGATTTATGGTGCATTGTTCATTCCCATGTCTAATCAATGTCTATGTCCTGTCAATTCAGCTTCTTAAATGCCCCTAGATTATATCCACAACCACTCCATTTCCATGACTGGCTCCCTTTCTCAGTTATGTTATCTTTCCATGAGGCTGCTGTCAAGGTATACTCATAGGATCTCCCAGTTATGCTCTTCCCCACATCGAACTAGTTGAGCATTCAAAGTGATTTTCTAAAACACTGATCTTACCATGTTTTTTCTAATAAAAATCTTGCATTATCTCCAATTTCTCTGAACATACACCTTTCACTCCTCACTGGGGTTGGTAAAGCCTTTCAGGATTTAGGGATTTTTTTTACTGTCTTCATCCACATCTCCTTCCTTCCTTCTTGCCTGAGCTCCATCAGTATGTAATTCCTTCTAGAGTTTGAATGTTACTTTTTCTCTTATTCACAGTCCTTTGTTCACATTGTTTCCTGTGCTTGAAACAATCTTTCTTCTGCTCTTTGTCTGGTTAAATGAGTCTAATTCCTGGGGTCTCAATTTAAATGTCACTTCCTTCCACATTCTTCCTGGGCTTCCTAAGATAGCTCAATTGGTTTCTTCTAGGTGTACCCCAGTTCTGCCTCCTCTATTTTCCTTTATCATTGCAATTATGTGTTGTAATTGCCTTTTCCCCACATTTTAATGGGTGCATTGTAATTGTATATAATGGTGGAATTTGTTGTTACATTCATACATGCACACAATATAACAATATAATTTGGCCAGTGTTACTTCCTAGCGCCTGTAATTTCTTTCTCTCTCTTTTTTTGAAATTTTAAAATTTGTTCTAATTAGTTATACATGACAGCATAATGCATTTCATTTCTGCGATTTCCTTTTTATCTGCCTTTGTTCATCACTAAACTGTGAATTCATTGAAGACTGGCTACTTGCTCACTGATAGAGGCTCAGCACCAAGGACAGTTCTCAACACACACTGGGCACCTGATTCATATCTGTTGAATAAATTATCAATTAACTATTTGGAATGCAGATTGACTTCTCCTAGAAACACTTGAAGTAATATTTGCAACATTAAAGCATATATATATGAATATTTGAATTTTATATTATAAATTATAGACTATTATAAAACTTCAATGTGGTGTGTGACTTTAGCATATTATACTTACAGATTTCTAGTCTAACAAAAAAAAATAGTATTGGGGTTGTAATTATGGCTCAGTGGTAGAGCACTTACTTGCCTAGCATGTGTCAGGTACTGGGTTCAATTCTCAGTGCTGCATAAAATAAAAGAATAAAATAAAGGTGCATCAACAGCTAAAAATATTTTTAAATAGTACCCCAAAAGCATCTATATGACAGAAATTTTTATTTCCCAAACTAAAAAAGGCAAGTAGTAGTCATCTGCATCTAAATTAATCTTTTTTCCCCCTTGTAGTGCTGGGAATTGAACCCCAGGCCATATGCATACTAAGCAAGCACTACCAATAAGCCACACACCCCAACCTGCACTCCTCCATTTTTATTTCCTTCTAATTTTCCTTTCCTATTTCATTAATCAGAGCCACACCCAATTCAGATCAGTTTACTACCCAGATCTGAAGATACAGTTGGTACACAAAAATAGAAAATAAAAAATTTTCTTGTGCTACAGGTTATTGGATTTCTTCTGGAAAAGGGAGCAGATATTACCCTTTGCAATTATAGCAACCAAACTGCAGTTCATGTAGGCAACTGTGATATCCAAAGGCAACTCTTGGCAATCAGTGGAATCCAGGATCCCCAAATGAAACTTCTACAAAGTTCGTGGCAAGGTGATCTTGAAAAACTTCAACAGTTACTGGTTAGTTAAACTGATGTTTATTTCAGCCTTTGGGTGGGTATACAAGTAATAAGAGCACAGACCATATATGACTCCTTTTAAAGAAAAACAAGGTATTTTCAAATGCAATTTCAGAAAGTTCATGAAGGGAATATGAGAAAGAAACAGGATCAAATAGGATGCTGAAGTGGAAAACAAGATAATAAAAGAACACAGTCCTCCAGCAGAATGCTAGAAGAAGTCATGCAGCCCACTGGGAAATGATATGCTCCCAGGAAGCCTCCAGAGGACTACTGTCAACTTGCTCAGAGGAGTTCCCTTGACATCATTGCCATTTGTACAGTTGCTGTTTAGATCCCTTTGGACCAGTTGCAGTTATTATCTTTATCCTGAAAAGGGAATCAGCCAGCCTATGCCTTGCATAATATTTAGTTGTGACTAAAGGACTTCAGAGGACATATTTTTTAAATGCTGTTTTTTGAGAGTACTAATCTCATTTAGATTTTCTACCTATAGATTATTTTTCCCAGAGAACTTTATGAAATCATATGCATAACTAAAGGACATTAATTATTGAAACTGGCAATTGTCTGCTCTTGGCATTTACCTTCAAAGATACTTGTCAGGCCCATGTGACCTTCCAACTGAAAGAAAATCAATTGCTGCTAGGAAACAGTTTCTTCTAATCCCTTATGGTAAAGACACAAACAGATAAAGAAAGAGTGAAAGATATTCCAGTCACGTACAGTTCAAGGATAGCTAGAACAAAACCAAAGGATACTTTAAATTCTTTTGTTGTACTAAATGATAGTCTGTGATAGTCTAAAATTGCCATGCACCATGGAAGGAGGCTTGGAAACTTTTCTTAAACACAATACATTTTATTTTAATGTTATTCTCAGCAGTTGTAATTATAATCCAATGTCTGTTTTCATAATCACATTTTTCACCCCTAAAGATTAGCAACCAAGCTTTAAGAAACTAGTGCCTATAACTGGATCTAGAGCTTAATTGACAGATGCTAAATTAATGTGCTTCTGCAAGATTATTCTCAGCTTAAAACTTTCATGTTGGTTCTAACTAATAATAAACATTGATATAAGAGGCAATTTCTTCTCAGAGACAGAAAAAATATTAACTAATTAATTCCCACAGCACCTTGCTGAAGTAATATCATTATCTCTATTTTGTCCCTAGAGAAGCTGAGATAGAAACACTGACTATACTGATGGTATAAAGTGAAATAGAGATGGAAATTAGTGAGTTACTTTGATCTATAAAGTGAGCAGTTTGGATATTTTGGCCTTTCAGTAGGCAATTCAGTTCTGAATTGTGTCAATAAAATTTTACTTTCATTAGAGCAACCAACAACACTAAACCCATTGTGTTTGACTATATATATCCAGTTAAGGAAACTGCCTTATTATTGTAAATTATTAATTGTTTCAATAAGTGTTTATTGAATACCTACTATATGTCAGACACTTTGCTAAGTGCTTTTTATATTTTGTCTCTAATCATCAAACAACTCTGCAAATAAGTTGTTATGATTCCAACTGTATAGCAGAGGATTCTGAAGGTCAGCAAGTATAGGGTTGATAGATTCTGCAAATAAAGATACAGGACACCCAGTTAAACTTAATAAACAGTACATACATTTTTAGTATAAGTGTGTCCCAAATGAAAATTATTTGTCATTTAACTGGCACCTCTTATTTTATCAAAGGTTGATTTTATCAACCATTTAACAAGGTGTCTGTGATATAATCTGTCAGGGAGGTTGAATAACCAGTGAACAGAAGGAAGGCTGAAACCCAGGTCTGTCTGTCAGGTTTGTGCTCTTCCACCTCTTCAGCTTCCTCTCAGGATAGATTTTTTTTAGCTGTTGATGGACCTTTATTTTAATTATTTACATGTGGTGCTGAGAATTAAACCCAGTGCCTGCAACTGCCCCACCACTGAACTACAACCCCAGCCCTCAGAATAGATTTTGAGAAAGAATAAGGCTGGGGGTGTAATTCAGTTGCAGTTTATGTGCTTACACAAGAGAGGCCTTGGGTTCATTCTTCAGCACCAAAAATAAAAAATAAATAAAATAAAATGAGAAGTTAACCAAGTAATGAACATACAAAGATTAGTATAAACAGGCATACAGTAAAACACAATAGAAATAAAGCCTCATGTTTTTAAAGGCATCTGAAGAATTTCTGGATATAAATTTCCCAAACCAACATGGCTTGACTCCTTTGATGCTAGCTGTGAGAGATGTGGACCTGTTTGAGAGTCTTGACATGCTAACAGTCTATAGACCTGAGGAAGTTCTGTCGGAGCTCCTTAAACATGGCGCGTGAGTATTAGTGGTCAGCACTAGTTGAAGAGCATCTATCTCGTTGTTATTTACAGAAATCACATGTAAACATAGACATGCAGATGGTTTTCTCTTATATACATTAAATGCAGATGCATTGTCAAAAAACTGACAATTGAAAAGGAATGTACAGATATTACATTATTATAGATACTACATAACTTATATTACAGATATTACATAACTGCCTATTATTCTTAAGATACCCAGCTCTTTGGGGTTTTGTTGTTGTTGTGTTTTGTTTGCTTGTTTGTTTTGAGAGGAGTTG
The DNA here is from genome assembly GCF_048772815.1 of Callospermophilus lateralis. Lineage (NCBI taxonomy): Eukaryota > Metazoa > Chordata > Mammalia > Rodentia > Sciuridae > Callospermophilus > Callospermophilus lateralis. Next base: position 91,683,911 of record NC_135313.1, read on the forward strand.
GGGGATTGAACCCAGGGGCACATTATCACTGAGCTACATCTCTAGCCCTTTTTATATTTCATTTGAGACAAGGTCCCAATAATTGCTGAGGCTGGCCTCCAATCCTTCTGTCTCAGCCTTCTGAGTAGGTGGGATAACAAGTGTGCACCACGGTGCCCAGCCAGCTCTTCATTTGTTTAAATACTTACTATTTTGGTAGTTACTGGGAATGTCAAATAATTCTTGATCATGCAGCTCTCTACCTCCAAGATGTCATTAACTATTTTGAAAAGTATTGTCAATCTATCAAAAGCAATTTATTGTAGTGATTTCCAGTTATCTGAAAATAACTATTTACCAAATCCTCTTCTAGAAGTTGGGAGGTTGGCAATTAACTTTAAAAGGGGGAAGGGTTAATAAATAGTCTCTCATGTTAGAATTGCAGTTTCTATGGCTAATACATAGACATCTTGTCATTGAATAAGAACAGATGGCCCAACTCTTTCTCAGTATTTCATATGAATTTTGTTTTGGAAAAAAAAGGAGCTTCAAGAAGAAAAGTATGATCAAGGGTATGAATTATAATAAAAGTATCAGCACAATGGAATGAAAATGGTATTTTGAGACTACCTCAGTCATTAGTGTTAAGAAATTGGAATGATTGTTAAAAATGCAGATTACTGAACACCTTACCCAAGATAGTGTTCAACAGGTCTGGATTGGGACTTAGAAAGCAGAAGATTAAAGACCAGTTGGTGGAGAAACACTACTCTGACAGATGAGCAAACTGAGATTCCAAACAGAGTGACTTGCTTAGAGCTGCATATCAAAGCAGTGGCAGCCTCCAATTCTTGGTCCTATGCTATTTCTTTTGAATTATGACTTTTGCCAGAGAAAAGGCCACAAGAGAATACTGTGTTGGAGCTCATAACTCATTACCCTGTCCATCATGACAAAGAGACCTAAATTGAAAGGTTTTAGGTTGGAATGCAAAGAATAAAGAGAGTTGTTTCCCACCCTATAATTTGTTAATGAGTTCCCTTTGGTTCTCTGGAAGCCAATATCAAAAACTAGGATTCAGTACAGCATGGAGAGGGTAAGAAGATGTTTATACTGTTGCAAACGGCCCTAATATCAGCCAATTTAGCCTAACAGGAAGGAGAAATGAAATGGCCATGTGCAAAGGGACACTTTAAATATTATGACAAGATGGTTTCACTCAACCATAAGCCTGTGAAAAAAGCATAATAGTTTTTGTTTAATTTAATTTTGTTTTGTTTTGTTATGCTGGGAATTGAACTGAGGAAACACTCTACCACTGAGCTATATCCCGGCCCTAGTTTAACGTGTGTGTGTCCTAGTTTATTTTTAAAGGGAGATTTTATGCAATTCCACCATTGTGAATGATGAAAGAGCAAGCTGTTAGCATTAGAAAAAAGCCAGCAATTAACTAAAGCATTGGAAAGGAAAAGATATGAATGCAGATATTTAGGATGATAAAATAACAGTTTTATGTTTTCTTGATTTATGACCATTAAATTATAAGAATTTTTGCCCAAGTTGGAAATATTCTACAAATCTTAGAATATCTTTAGAATGAGTGTGGGAGTAAGATATAGAGAATATTCCTCCTTTTTAAATCTTGAAAAATCATCACTCTCTGTCACATACATGCATTTCAAAATCATTATTATTATCCTCACTTTGTAATATTACTTTTTTTTTTTTTTTTTTTTTTGGTGGTGGTGCTGGGGATTGAACCCAGGGCTTCACATTTACAGGCAAGTGCTCTACCGTGGTACTACTACTGTGTGACATCTCTAGTTCTGTAGGATTGCTTTTTATTTATTTGATCTCAATGTTTCTCCCTGCCATATTTGTTTTCTTTTTCAACAGATTTTACTAAATAACCTTTGATATTGATTTTGTTCTTCCTAGAGATCCTAAACTCTGTGATTCTAGTGGAAAATCAGCAGTACATTATGTATCACAAATAGAAAGTTTGAAGAAACAGCAGTTATTGGACATTCTAATGAATTCTATACCAAAACCAGGTAAATATTTCTTTTCCACATGCATTATCTTCCAACTAAAAATGCCTGTTAGCAGTCTTTCTTTTTCTACATCTTTTTGATGGATACATTTATATAATGACTCAATTGAGCAGTTACTACAAGACCCAGAACTTGATGCTCTGAGAAGTGCTAAGAAACAATGTCAAATTGGGAAAGAGATTCCTAGGCAGACATGGGGAGAAAATGAGAAGTCTCAGTGGCAGCCTGGAGGCAGAAGATATACTACAAAGAATAAATAAGCAAAATATGGTGAAGAAGTTGAGTGTCTGAGGGCAGGTCACATATTCAATTTTGTTTCAAGGTCAAGATTAACTGGAAGAGTTACTGGAAAAGGTTCATTTCATTGATAGAGAGCCTAGGTTTTTTTTTTTTGGGTTTTTTTTGTTTGTTTTGTTTTTTTTTTGAAGTTGTCAGGATTGAAGAAGTGGGATACGTAAGAGAGCAATATCCTTTGGTAACTGGGAGTCTTTGGTGCTCAGAACTCTATCAATTCAATGTAGCTTCATGGGGAAGTGCACTTGGAGTAGCTGAGTGCCTTTGTTCTTGGCAACTGTAGAGCAAATATGATTTCCTGCTCAGTGTTAGGGTTACACTTTGCCACTTTGCCTAAAACAAACCAGTGAACCCCGAATGTTTGAAGGGAGAACAGTGGATAACTATTTAACCTCATAATATCTCCTTTCCCACTCACCAAAGAAGAAAGTTGTGTAACCTGTTTTTAAAATTACAGGATGCTCTGCAAGTCCCTGTATTACTCAGTTTAATTGTTAGCCATGTTGTGTTGAGATCATCCTTATTCTCCATGAATGCTCCAGGGCAATGTGGATATTCAGAGAAGGAAAAAACAGTATCATCAGAACCAGCATGAAGTCTTCACTACTCTGATCCACATATGGAAATGTCCCAGGGTGACTGGAATAGATGAAGAACTTTTTTTTTTTCCAACCACCCACAGTGGAAGTCCATGCAAGGGATCATCCTTGTAAAAGGTGAAGAACAGATGTTCTTCCTCTGTTCCTAGACCACTGGAAAAGAGGACTTCACAACCCTGAACCAAGTGCTGATGGTTTGAATGGTTGAATAGCTTGTCTTCATAGCCTAACACCCCACAGAGGGGTTGCAATGAGGATGTAGACATTATATGTGAATTGGTTTGCATTATGTTGAACAAAAATCTGACTCTTGGTAACTTTAATTCATAGAATTTAAGGGTCAATAGGTATGCAGGTGTTGATTGATTGAACTTTCACTCAAGTATTTCACTTACTCAAAAACTCAAATTTCTTGTTTATTTCTTTATCTTTGAATGATAGCAATTATCACTAAAGCCTTTAAAATTTTTTTGTAATCTATTTATTCTACGAATTCCTGTTGTTCCATATCTTTTCCTATGAAAATTACTGCTAAAGCTTCATTGAGATACCGGCCCATTACTTCAGGAAAATTTGACAAAACAAAGCTGATTTTAAAGGTTAGAACTAGTTCTTCCTGTGAAATTGTTGGAGATGAATCTTATCAAAACACAATATTATGTTTCATTTTGACAGAAAAACATGCTGAATCATTGCTTGACATTTGTCATGATACAAATTCTTCTCCAACTGATATGATGACAATTACCAAAAATCAAAACATAATCTTGCAAAGCATCAGCAGCAGTGAGGTAAGATACTCCTTTTAAAGAAACAAAATTAAAAAAACAGTCAACTGCACCATCTACCACTTCATTTGTGAGACTTGGATATTTTGTAATAATCATATAATTGTATTTTAATATAATTCATTAAAAAATGTAAAGCACAATTAGTAAGACACTCTTCTGAGTCTACTGTTAGAGTGGTAATTAGTCAATTCTGAGTCTCATGTATAACTTGTGTGTTGTGTGTCTGTCTGTCTTAGCTTAACAAAGTGACATAAACTGGGAGGCTTACAAATGATAGAAATTTATTTTCCACAGTTTTGGAGGCTGAAAGTTTAAGGTCAAGGTTCCAGCCTGGTTGGGTTCTGGCAAGGGCTGTCTTTCAGCTTACAGCCTGCCAACTTCTTATGGTATCTTCACATGGCAGAGAGACAGCTAGTGAGCCCTCTGGTATCTCTTTTATAAGGGCATAAATCCATCTTGAGGACTGCATTCTCATGATCTAATTACCTCCCAAAGCCCCACTTCCTAATACCACCACTCCAGCAGTTAGAATTTCAAAATATGAATCTTGGTGGGACACAAACATTCAGTCTATCCAAAACTCTGTGTGTGTGTGTGTGTGTGTGTGTTTAATACCATAAAAGATTGTTGCAGCTGAATCCACACTAAATGCCACATAATTCCATTTATTGTGTCTTCTTCAATTTTTTCAACAATATTTTATTATTCTCAGCATAGAAGTATTTCATTGTACCATATTTTTGTAGCTTGCAATTATATTTTTAAGGAATCTGATGGGCTGGAAGTACAACTCAGTAGTAGACTGTTTGCTTAGCATGCATGAAGCCCTGGGTTTGATCCCCAGCTCTGCACCAAAAAAAAAAAGAAGAAGAAGAAAAGAAAGAAATCTGATGCCATTCTAGTTTCCTATTCTTTGTATATTCATTTTCTCTCTGTGACTGTATGTCTGTCTCTCTCTTCTTCTACTCCCTGCCTCCCTCCCTCCCTCCTTTTCAGCTTTTAGGATCTTCTTACAATCCCAGTACTTCATAATACTTTAGGGGGACTTTTTAAAATCATTATCCTGGGAACTAGATGAACCCTTTAAATTTGAAAATTCATTTTCTTTGGTTCTTGGAAATTTTCATTTTTTTTTCTTTATTTTTCCCAGCCAGGAATGGTAGTACACACCTGCAGTCCCAGCACTTGGGAGGCTGAGGTAGGAGAATCACATAAGCTCAGGAATTCAAGATGAGCCTGGGTAATAGAGCAAGACCCTGTCTCAAATTACATAAACAAACTTATTTTTTCCTTTCATTTATTTGTGTTCTCTATTTCAACTGCATTCATTTTTTTTCTTTTTGTTGTGTTAACTCTATCTTTCACATTGAAGGTTTTCTTCGAACATCTGGAGATTTTTGATATTGATTCATATTTAAGGAGACACTAAAACCTGACTAGAAGCTCTCTACCCATGGTGCAGTTTATCTATTGATGGGCTTCGTTGGGATTGATTTGATAGTGAAATGATTCGGGGAGGGGGGACTAATATATGTCAGTATCTGTAGATCTATTCTCTGGGGTCATTAAATATCTTCAGAAAAGGGTTTTACAAACTTTTGACTCAGGAATATAAATTGGCTGCAGGCTGTATAGGAGCTGGGTCAGAAAGGAGGATGAATACAGTGTTTCTGCCAATATTCAAACTTAAAGCTTCTCTTCTACTTTGAAGCCTTGTTCCCACTCTTCATCATGCATCTTGTCTCTAAGTCCAGACCCTTCCAGTTCAAATAATTCCCAACTAAGTCTTCCTTCCTTCTTTGAGGGTGGAGGTGGAGCAGTGGTATGGTTACATACAGTAAAGTAGAATGTTGGAGACCTCTCTGTTCCTTACAAAGACTTTCAACCAAACCATCTTTTTGCAACCTCTTACTAACTCCCAACTTTTGTAATACCTGGTGCTGCTTACTCCTGAGCTCTGCCATGTGGTACATCATCTTCTTTCTCATTGATATCTCATCTGCAGACAACTAGGTTTTAACCTAGTTAATTACCTATTGCTTACTGCCAAATCCTGTTCACTTTCTGACATCTTATATGATAACTTGGGTTTGGCAATGTATTCCGTCATGTTGCATTTAATCTAAGAAACCACCTATTATAAAATAAAATGTCATCAAATATACCACAAAAAATGACAAAATGGTAACCATGTGACTATAATGATTGTGGCATTTTGTTTTGCTTTGTTTTCAGTACTGAGGGTGGGGCTAGGGCCTTGCACATGCTAGACAAGGACTTTACCACTGAGCTACACCCCCAGCCCTGACTATGACAGTTGTAAGATGTCTGATTTCAAAGATGTTAAAATGCAAAGTATTCATCATATATTGATAGTAGCTAATTTGAAGAAAGAAGCTCACCATTTTTTTTGTTTGTTTTTACATAAACATGTAAAAGTAATTCAGTGGAGAAAAGACAGTTTTTGAATGATGCAGGAATAATTGAACATCAATATGCAAAAATATGTACCTCAATCTAAAACTCATACTTTATAGAAATTAACTCAAGTGGTCGTAAATCTAAGAAGAATTCTTAGGCATAAGACTAAATTTATGATCCATAAAAGAATAAATTGGTTTTTACAAAATTTTAAATTTCTGTTTGTTAAAAGATTAAAGGATTTAGAAATGCATGTCAAGTCTTCTTACTGACTGAAAGAAAATATTTGTGAGTCACATATCCAGAATATATAAAGAATTCTCTAAATCCAACAGTAAGAAATCAATCCATCCAATTAGAAAATGAGCAAAAGATTTAGATAATTTATACTAATAATAAATAAATATAAGAAGAAGTGTTCATTGATCATGAGATGGACACAAACTAAGGCCACAGCAGATGCTACTACACACTTATTAGAATGGTTGAAATAAAAAATACTGACAGTACCAAACAGACCAATAGAAAGGGGGCAAAATTCTTGATCAGACACATAGCGAAAGAAGACATCTAAAGGCCAATAAAACACATCAGCTTTTAGCCATTGGATAAATGTAATGTTTAACCACATTGTGATAATATTACACATCTACCACAATGGTAAAAAATTTTAAAGTTGTAAAATACCAAGTGTTGGTAAGTATGTACAGCAACTGGAATTCTTATGCACTGCTGCTGAGAGAATGAATTGTTGGAATCATTTTGGAACAAGCTGTTTGTTGGTGTCTATTAAAAATGAACATATGCATACTCTCTGAACCAGCAATTCCACTTGTATGTGCATATCCAGTAGAAATATATATACACATTCACAAAAGATACATACTATAATGATAGAGTGGCACTAATCATAATAGCCCCCAAATGGAAACTACCCAAATATTATAAACAATAGAAAGAATAAATAAATTATGGTATATTCACACAGTGGAAAACTATACACAAATGAAAATAAATTATTTTACATGGCAGCAACAATATAGAGGAACCTCACAAATACATTGCTTAACAAAAAAATCAGACATAAAAGAGTAAATACTAGATGATTCCATCTATATAAAACACAAAGGAGGCATAATAAATTAATGGTGGTAAATTCAGGATGAGATTGTGTAAAAAAGTGCTTTGTTTAAAAAAAAAGTGCTTTGTTTAAAAAAATAAGTGCTTTGGTGATGTTGATAGTGTTCTTTTACTTGATTGGGGTTCTGGTTACATGAGTATTTTCAGTTTATAAAAATTCATGAATCTATACCCTCATGATATGTGCACCATTCCGAACATAATGTTATGCTTACAAATAATGCCTTCAGATATCTGACAAAAGAATAGGATTTTCAAAATAGGATTTTATACCCAAACTAGCAATTAAATATTAGAGATGAATAAGGCATTTTTTTCAGACACACAAATTCCCAAACATTTTACTTCTTATACATCTTTTAAGAAAGCTTCTTGGGCTGGGGTTGTAGCTCAGTGGTAGAGCTCTTGCCTAGCATGGGTGAGGCACTGGGTTTGATCCTCAGCACCACAGAAAGAAAGAGAGAGAGAGAGAGACAGAGAGAGAGAGAGACAGAGAGAGAGAGAGAGAGAGAAAGTTAAATTCTTTTAAAAAATAAAGGAAGAGCTTTCTTTTGACAAAAAGAAAGCTACAAAATGCTCTATTAAATAAATTAAATTAAGAAAGGAAAAATAGGATTTATTACTCAGTGGATCTAGGATCTAAAATGAGAGAGAAGAGGAAATCATTGATAGAGAATACAACAAAATCTACAAGGACTTCAACCATATAGCAGGTCTAGAGAACAAAGAGCTCGAATATTGACAGAGGTTGGAGAGGGGCAGATTAATGGAAAAGGGAAATAGAATGGATATATTATTTCATGTATTTGACCAAGTGGAGAGAACATTAGAGGCTGGGAAGATTTAGGCATCAAATAAAGATATGCAAAAACAAATAAAATAAGTCAATTAGAAATTAAAAACAGGAGTTTAGGGGAAAGCAGGGGTGAATAGGCAGAGCAGACAGAGTACAGAGGATTTTGAGGGCTGTGCAACTGCTCTGTATAATATTATCATGGTGGACACAAGTCATTACACATTTGTCCAAACTCATATAATGCACAGTGTCCAGAGTAAACTTTAATGTAAACTGTGGAGCCTGGGTGGTACTGATGTGCTGGCAGACCTACCACCATGGTGGAGATGCTATTCATGGAGGAAGCTGTATATGTGTAGGGCAGGGGGGTATGAGAAATCTCTGTGCCTCCTCAAATTTTCTGTGAACCTAAAACTGCTCTAAAAACCAATTTATTTCAAAAACAAGGGCTTTTGGTTGTGTCCAGGGAGAAAACAATTATACTACAGTTGTACCACTATATAATACAACACCTACATATTCCTAATTCCTAATAATTGTACTTTAACTATTGATTTAACAAAAAAAAAAAAAGAGTAGATTTATTGAGAGGTTGGGGGTGGGGCACAAGAATGCTAAATCGTCAACTATAATTTACGTCACCTATGATGTCTTACTTTTGTATTCCACAGGTACCATAATAATCAGCTAGAGATATGAAAGAAAATAAAAAAGAGATAACTAAAAGTCTAGAAAGGATAGGAAAGGCTTTGTTTATTGGTTTGTTTAAGTCATTTACCCCTACTGGATTTTTTTAAATTTTTGAAAAATTAAACAAAATTAAAAAGACAAAAATGGTTAAATCAAGACTTTTCTGAGACATGAGGTAAGATTAATTAGAACAGGAACTTTAAGTTTTTAACACAATTTAAATATTTTAACTTGTCACATTTATCATCTTTCTAAATAGGTTAATCAACATCTTACCAAAGTGACTTTAATATCCTGACTCTCATGGGGAGGGGTGTGATTGTGCTCACAGGGGATGTCTGGTAATGTTTACAGACATTTTTGGTGTCAGAAATAGGGAAGAACAGAATGCATCTAGTGGGTAGAGGCCAAGTTCACTGCTTAGCATCTTGCAAGGCACAGGATGGCCCCATAAGGAGGAATTATCTAGCCCTAAATGTTAATAGCGCTGGCTGAGAAGCCCTGCTGTGGGGCTGCATTGGTGTTTTGTTTATTTGGTTGGTTGGTTGATTGGTGGTGTTGTTGTTGTTTTAGTGCCAGGGATTGAACCCAGGGGTGCTTAACCGCCGATTCACAACCTCACCCCTTTTTAAAATATTTTTTTTAGAGACAGGGTCTCGCTGAGTTGCTTAGGGCATTGCTAAATTGCTGAAGCTGGCTTTGAACTTGTGATCCTCCTGCTTCAGTCTCCAGAGCAGCTGAGATTACAGGTGTGCACTACCACGCTTGGCTTACATTGGTTTTTGTTACTAATACTAAATAATAAAAGAAATAAAACACCTAAAGACCAATCTCTAAAGTGAATGTCATGCATTAGAAATTAATAGACACTGCCAAGTTCAGTGGCTCATGCCTGTAATCCCAGGGGCTCAGGAGGCTGAGGCAGGAGGATCCCGAGTTCAAAGCCAGCCTCAGCAAAATCGAGGTGCCAAGCAACTTAGTGTGACCCTGCCTCTAAATAAAATACAAAATAGGGCTGGAGATGTGGCTCAGTTGTCAAATACCCCTGAGTTCAATCTCTGGTACCCTCCCCCAAAAGAAACTAATAGACATGTTTACTTTTCATTTGTTATGGTATAGTTCAACAATTTTTAAAAGGACTAAAAATCCCTTTATATTAGCACATTTTTCATGCACTTTAAAAGGTTTTATTGAACTTTCACTATATATATGTATATTTTTTACCTGTGGTGTTGAAATAAACTCTGAACTCATTTTTGAGAGTGAAATAGACTTTTTCACTTTTGGACTTGCCTTTTTCCCCCTAGTGCTTTCTCTAGGTTTAAACAGCTAAACTCAAGGTCATCTTCACTTCTTTTCTTTGAATGGAGGCTTGCATCTCTTCTTGCTTGTCTGAAATAGGTTTTTATAATGTACAAATACAAGTAGCTGCCTTGCTGGTAGGACTGCTTGTGAAAAGCTCTGTACAGACTCTCCCAGTCTTTCTTCATCTGAAGAGACTCTTTCCAAATTCATTGCCTATGATTCTGAGGCTGTTTTTCTTCTTCTACTTGGTGATCCAGTATTTGCAGTTAGAATGCTATGCTCTATTTCTCTTCCATCTTGAGCCTCCTGGTTTGCTGTCAGTGGGTTATGAAATCCATCTGTGTTTGGAAGTTGCTAATGCTTTCTCTCTTTCACTCACTACTAGATGTCATTATTTCAATTCTCTTCCTTATGACCCCCAAGCATATCTTGAAACTGTTCATAATTAGCATTCTATAAGAAATTAGAGTGAGCTGCTTTGATATTAACCTTTTTTTCCATGATCATTTTTCAGGTTGACCTTATTCCTAATATCTTTTTTGTTTATGATGATTTTTTGGTTTATTCCAGTGCAGAAACTTTTATTGGACCCTTATCGGTATTACACATCTTTCATTTTTTTCTTGCATAACACAACTTCATTTTGTTCATTATTGATTCTCTTCTTTCTGTTCTTGTTGAAATTTTTTATTTCAAAATATTCATTGTAGCAAGACAGTAGAATGATTACAAGCTCTGGAACCAGACTTCAGAGTCTTGATGTAAATCTTGGCTCTATAACAGGTAGCTATGTGACTTTGGGAAAGTTATTCAACTTCTCTGGGTCTCATGTAAAATGAAAATAATAGTTCCTACCTTTAGAGTTTGTTGTGAGAATAAAATTAGTTAATATATGTAAGGTACATAAAACAATGTCTGGCACTATATATGTATATGTTAGACATTGCTATGTATTTTGAAGGTAGATAGGTATGCTTATACTCTGCTGTCTTCCAACTCTTCCTAAAGGACCACCTGCTAAATCAACTGAGCAGTTGAGATTGACCAGAGTTCATTAGCCAACCTATAAACTTAGCATGAGAACCAGTAGTATATTTAACACTTTCAAATGAGGTTGCCATTTCCTCAAAGTTTAGCATAAAAATCTCACTGAGTCACTTCAACTATATGAAATGGTAGTAATATGTTTTGTGGTCTCATTGAGTATTCTAGACTAAGGATCTGAGTGAAAACCATAAATACTAAAAAAAAAAAAATTATCATTAAGCATCTAAAACTATCTCTAACTTTCCTATTCATTAGTGTGTTTACATTCAAATAATAATAAGATAGCCAATGTTATATAGTACATTAATAAAAATGAAAAGTGATTATAATTGATAAAGGAAGAAATGTAGTGGAACACACACACTGCTGGTGGATTATAGTAGGTATAAGCTCTACTTTTAAAGTAGTATGTGTAAATAAAGGTTAAGATTTTTCATACTCTTTGGATTAATAATTTTTTATCCAGGAATCTACTCTAAAAAAAAATAATGCAAAATTGTGATTTGCATTGCCAAGATGTCCATAGCACTATGTGTAATAATGAAGAATGAAAAATGTCCTAACAAGAAGAAGGCTCTTATAGTCTAAGACTTAAGAGACTTATTATACAGGGACACTTCTATGACCTTCTGATAGATATTAATTGAAGAAAAATATTTAATTCCATTAAAATGATGTTTGCTTAATAAATTGCTTATAAATTTATGTTAATCGTTTATAAGTTATAAGGAGAAGAGGAGGTGTATTTAGTCTCACAGTCCTGATCCAAGGTCCAGGTCCACATCTAAAGATGTCCTTCTTGCTGGCAGAGGCAGTGAGGGGGATCAAGTGGCGAGAGACAGGGAGAACTTACGTTCGACTTAAGTGAAAAAAAAAAAAATATATATATATTATGCCAAAGAAGTTATATGATGCCGAGTGTGGTGGTGCACGCCTGTAATCCCAGTAGCTCAAGAGGCTAAGGCAAGAGGATCTTGTGTTCAAAGCCAGCCTCAGCAACAGGGAGACACTAAGCAAGTCAGTGAGACCCTGACTTTAAATAAAATACAAAATAGAACTGGGTATGTGGCTCAGTGGTTAAGTGCCCCTGAGTTCAAATCTGGTACCAAAAAAAAAAAAAAAAATTATATGGTGCAACTAGATTATTAAATACTTAGGAAAAATATACAGAAAAGATGTTTTCTATTTAACAGAGTTTGCTTTTTAGTTGTCAGGTTTTAGGCGATTTTTTTTTCTCTTGCTTTTTAAAAAGAAATTTTTTGGTATGTACATATATTGTGAAAGAGTAAAGTCCTCCTCTTTTGCAATTGAATGGGAAGGAGAGGAATTTGCCAGATTTGGTAGAATTTTTGAAATGCAGAGAAGCAATGAAACTGACAACAGCCTGAGAGCAAAATGAACCCATCTGCTACAGACAGCCAGTATGAGCTGAGACAGGACAGCTCAAATGTGCCAGGAGATAGACAATGTTTTAAAAAAGTCAGAACTGCAGCACAAAAGTAAGTGAGACAACTAAGTTATCATGATTGAATACTTTAAACTATTTTCAATGGCAGTATAAATGGAGGATTCTTACTTTTATTATTTTCTGTGATAATTATAATGAATAAATCAAGAAAAAATTTCTAAGCTGTCTTGGGAATCAAAGAATAAAATATCAAAAGCTTTTGGGGATACTCTACTGTCTGAACTGTCAGATGACCGGCACCTGAATTTAGGGCAAAGACTTTTCATCCAGAGATCCCTGAAATAGCTGACTCACCCAGATCATAGAAATGAAAGCCAATTAAAACATTCAGGTTTTGATGGGATGTTTTAACTACTATTTCCACTGTTGTAGTTCTAGAAATTGGGGATGGTAGGGATGGTAGGGGGCAGGGTTCACAGGGACTTGTGGGGATTGAGCCCAGGGCTTCTCACATACTAAGCACGTGATTCACCACTGAGCTACATACCCAACCTGGTTCTAGACATTTAAAAACAAAAAAATCAACAAGAACAACTGTAATGAAGAAACCAAACAACAACTATGAAAACATTTCCACTTTAGAGGGAGCTTAAAGCACTTTTTATAAATCAAGTTTGTTTTCAACTGTTTTTCAATATAATGATCATTTTCTAAAGGTTACAAAGGAAGTTTGAGAAGTTGTACACCATGATTAGATCACAAAGCCATCAGAGTGAAAACTCTAATCAGCTTTGCTGCTTCCTTGAGTCTAGGGTCATATCTGTAGCTTCCACAAGGGGCAGGGATTTACATCCTTGCCATTCGCCATTCGTAAACAATGCCCCAAGGCGGCATTATACAAAAGATCATGTTCCTTTGGGGCTGTTCACTGTGACTGTGGCTGAAGGATTCTTTCCAGTTACCCATCCAGATGGAATTTGTGGCAGCTTAGGAGCCTGAATGCTGAAATGAGAAAGTATAAAATATTAAATTTCTATGTGTCTATGTGATTTCCGCTTTGATCTTCGTTTTTGATTATGCAATTAATAACATCTGCGACTATCTGAGCCTGGTGCTCCAGGAGCAGATACTTCCCCATTATTTTAGTCCTAAATTCCTCATCCAATTTAAAAAGAATCCACAGTGGGAGTCTTAGCCTTGAAAACTCAGCATTCATCCTGCCAACAAAGTAGTACATTGAATAACTGTTTTTATTCTATGACGTTTCAGGAATTTGACCAAGGTGAAGATTGCAGTCATTCCTTTTTGGTTAGTGAAGAAGGAGATCTCAGGGGTGAAGGACAAGACTGGTCACCCAGGACAGAAGGTATCCAACTTCTGTCCTTAATATGTTTACAAAGATAATATTGATTATTTGTGTTTCTCCCCTAATTTCAGAAATATTCAGTGTAACTTTGAAAATATAGAAAAGCACAAGGTGAAATAAAAACCGCTCATGATTCTGTCCTTTGGTCCATATCTGAATTAGTTAGTATTGGCAAGTTACCCCTATCTAAATGGGCAAATCTCTTCTGGCTCCCTGCCCCACTTTGGTGCCAGGAATTTTAAACCCAGCAGAAGTTAACTACCAGGCCACATCCCCAACCCTTTTTATTTTTCATTTTGAGACAGGATCTCACTAAGTTGCTTAGTGCCTCACTAATTTGGTGAGGCTGACTTTGAACTTGTGAGATCCTCCTGCTTTAGCCTCCCAAGTTGCTGGGATTATAGGCCTGGCTTCCTGGCTCTTCTCTTTAGTCCACTCAACTCCAGTTCAGTCTACCATTCTCTGTCCCTTTTCTTTTTGTCTAATGACATAATTTCCCCCATTTCTTAACAGCTCCAGGAATCTGCTCTCTTCTAGAGCCCACTATTTCTCCATCAGCCGTTGTCCCTGAACTATTGTTCCTTCTGAGGGGAAGGTGGGAGAGTGAGCCTGTGAGGCTTTATTTTTTCATAATAACACCTACTTCAAATATAATACCCTGCAATATCCCTATGTGCCCTTTGTAGAACACAGGTATTTGTAGATTCTTGCTCCAGAAGAGTTACCAACTATTCATCTATAACCTTCACAAATTAAATGATTATTTGAACTGCTCCAATTTCTCCCTGACAATTTTCTCGTTTCTAAGTCTAACACTCCAGGGAAGCTGCTCTCTCAGATTCCTGTTTTTCTCATCCCTTTGCATCTCCCTGAAGGCTGCAGCTCTTTCCTTGCTCCATCTCCTTCAATCCCTTGTACCTGCTGCCCTCTGCTGGGCTGCTTCCTGCCTTCCTCAAATTCTTTGGGACTCTCAGGCTGAGGGCAGAGAAAATTTTTGCAATAGTTAATATATGAACACCATTAAGCCTGGAAGAGCTTATTAAAATAAACAATTCTTGGTCCCCTTCCAAACAGTCCTTGTGGTCTGCCTTTGATGTCCATTGACTTCAAAACTAAGTCCTCAGAAGCCTAATGGTGTCCCAGGGCACCTTCCAAGAGGTGAAATCTTCCATTTATTCTGCTTAACTTGGAGAGGACTTGCTCTTTGCGGTGAAAGCTATTCTTTTCAAATTGATCTATAATACTTCCGGTTTCACATTGGAATCATAACACTTTGGCAGCATCTCCAGTGAGCTTGTGCAGTTTTAAGCTTTAATAAGTTGGGTTATAAATTTCCAAGAAATGATGATCTTTCTTATGAAAATTGAAAAGAAAGCGAGGAACCAGGAGACAGGCATGCAAGAAATGAAAGACAGAGACGAAGCAGAGATACCCACGAGAGTTTATTTGTCAAAGCTGACCAATAAAGTCCATCTCTTCATAGACAGAGAGAGGAAAACAGGCTTGGGGTTCAGGACTTTTATGGGGGAGGCTCAGGAATCAGAGCTGGGTGGGTCCTAATGTGATGGTAAAGGGTTGGATTGATATGAGGGAAGGGTGAGCCTTTCTCAGAAATGCCCTTGGGTGGGAAAGCAAAATTTTTCTTAAAATGGAGACTGTCACTTAAGACAGCCATCCAGATACTAAGCAAGGACCTTACAAAAATTCTCCTTGGAGTTGACAGATTTTGGTTGAATTAGTACCTCTTTTCTGTCCCAAAGTCAGAATGAAGAGATTTCTTTGAGTATTGTTGCACATTTTTATCTTAAATGTCATGTATGTCTCTTTAAATATCAATTTAATCTCTTTAAATACCAATTACATGTCAGTTCTAGCATGCCCAATTATTAATGTTCAAAATGCTCCCATACTTTATGAACACCTTACACATACACCATGTGACTGTTTATTCTGTGGTAGATTACATATTTAGTCATTTAAATTCACATCTCTTCATCATGTTATCCAACAAAAAGGAACATCACTAATTAAAATACATATAAACTCCTAAAGTTTGGATCACTCCATAGACCTCAACATTCTGCATAAAAAGCTTTAGTAATTCTCGAAGCATGCATTTGCTTTGTTACGGGTTAGAGAGGATAACATGTAAAATACAATTTACAGACAAAAAATCCATCTTTTCCTTTATAAAAGAATCTTCTTGCCTTTCTCAATCATATATTTTTCCAGAAGATAGCATGCACAGACTTTGTAGACTAGAAATTGAGCCTGTAAACTTACTGTTTTCATGAGAAAATAAGAGCCTGTTTCCTAAAATTACTGACCCTAATTTAAAATCTTTTTTAGCCAGGCGCATATCTGTAATTCCAGTGGCTCATGAGGCTGAGGCAGGAGGATCAAGAATTCAAAGCCAGCTTCAGCAAAAATGAGGTGCTAAGCAACTCAGTCAGACCCTGTCTCTAAATAAAATACAAAAAAGGGTTGGGTATGTGGCTCAGTGGTTAATGCCTCTGAATTCAATCGCTGGTAACCATAAACAAACAAAAAACCTTTTTAAAAATACTATATAAATATGTCAGGATTTAGTTTCAGGAACAGAATTAACCCTTAGTTGGATTAAAAAGTGGATCTGGGGTTGTGGCTCAGTGGTAGAGTGCTTGCCTAGCATATGTGAGGCACTGGGTTCTAATCTCATCACCACATATAAATAAATGAATGAAATAAAAGTCCATCAACAACTAAAATTTTTTTTTAAATATAAAAAAGGAAGAACTTTTTAAAAGACATGAGAAAATTCATAAATCATTGAAAAATCAGAGAGAAATGTCTCAGTCCTCTCTGGCTGCCACAACAAAGTACCACAGTCTAGGTGGCTTAAACAGCATTTATATTCTCATAGTTCTGGAAACTGGGAAATCCGAGATTGGGGTTCTGGCAGGGATCAGCTTCTGGTAAGGGGCTCTCTTTTTGGTCTGCAGAAAGCTGCTTTTCTCTCATGTGGTCTTTCCTCTATCCACACAGAGTGAGAAGGCAGGAGTAGGAAGGAATGAGCTTTCTGGGATCTTTTCTTATATAGACACTAATTCTATTGGATCAGGGCCCCATCCTTATGACCTCATGCAACCTTAGTTTCTTCATCAGAGGCCCCATATCCAAATACAGCCACACTGTGGATAAGGGATCAAGCGAATGAATTTTGGGAGGACATAAACAGTCCATAACAGGAAAACTCTAGATTGGACTATCAGGAAGAATTTCCATAACTATATTTCAAGCCTGGTGGCTACTGACCCTCAAGTCATACTGCCTCTGCCATAGCCCCAAAGATGTTCCTACTACTAACCAAAGACTCTTCTCCCTCTACTGACGCCCACTTAGCACAGAGGATTTCCTGTACATTGTCATTTTCATGCAATCCATGTGCCTTAGTCTCTCAAGTAAGCTTTCTGAACTTACAGGAATGTGGAAGATAGAATTTTAAGATAATCTATGTTGAGATTCACAAATTGGGAAATATCAAAACATGGAAAGAATGTGGAAGCATGTCAAACCTTAATACTCATAACCCAGATGGATATGTGCATCAATTTAAACAGAAAAAAAGGAACATACATGGAAGTAAGACCTCTCTGGAGACAATAATTTTTCTGCATTGGAATAAGTTAGGCTGAGTTAGATTGCAAGTTTCTATTTTAATAAAAATGGCTTTAACAAAAAGTTAATGATCATTTTCTGAGGTTTAATGAACATCATTTTCCCTTTTTCTATGAAGCAAATATGTTTCTGCCTTTGTTGAAATGTTGCCTTTTAATTTATCTCTATGGTAACATTTTCTGGCAAGATTAATTTTACACTTCCTTATGTGAAAAATGCCCTTGGCCATGATAAAACACTCAAGTGCTTTATTTTAACCTATGACAAAACATCATCTTTCCTGACCTACTGGATAGGTTCAGAGGCCTTATTCATGGCTCCTTGGCCATTCATGATATTCAAGAAACAGATCCAAAGGAATATTTATATGTTTCTATAAGACTTCAGAGTCAGTACATTTTTCCTCCCATTTTGGACCAATAATTAGGACAACAGCCATTCTCTTAACAATTTCCAAAAAGCCATATATTTCCTATACTTGCTTATTGTATCTTTGTTTCTTGGTTTTAATAGGAAATCAGTCAATTGGACTTTTTGAATACCTTAAATTTGCTTGAAAATGTTCTGGATTTATAAATACATTTTAAAATATGGCTCACATAAACACACTCAGTTTTCTAGCTTCCACACTAAAGCACTGAATGCACCTAACCTTTGTCTCAGAACATCCTTTACATTGACAGTTTAGATATTTGGAATGTATCCTGTGTGTTTTTCTCACTCTAACATGTCAGCTAGGTTTTCACACACAAGGATGACTGCAAAACTGTTATGAAAAACATCCATCTTCCTTTCAAGTTGAAGAGTGACCTTCAGCATGCCACACAGCTCATGGTTATCATTTTCATTGTCTCTAAAATGAAGGGCTTGAATCAGATGACTTCTAAGTTCCTTCCAGCTCTACAATTCCAAGTCCTTTATTAGTGTGGTAATAGGTTCTTTGAAAAGTTAAAAAAAATATATACCCTTCATTTTTAGGGAGGCATTTCTTGCTATTGTATAATGTTAGAAAGCACACAGTCAAGTTGTTTTGTCTGATTAAACATGAAGGAAACTAAAGCTAGATACATTTTGATGATACCACAAAATATGTTGGATGACAAAGACAGTAAATACCATTATCATCTGCCTGATTGTAAGTAAAACTTTGTCCTTTGGAAAATTTTACTTTCTTTTTGCATTAGTCTCATTAAAAGGCACAGGTATGAAACTGAACAATAAATACGCTCTCATTCAGGGTGTGGTGGTCCACACCTATAATCCCGGCACCTTGAGAGACTGAGGCAGGAGAATGGCAAGTTCGATGCCAGCCACAGCAATTTAGAGAGACCCTGTCTCAAAACATAAATAAATAAATAAATAAAATAAAAATAAAAATGAAAAGGACTGGGGATGAAGCTCAGTGGTAAAGCTCCCTTGGATTCTATTCTATCCTCAGTACAAAAAAAAAAATGTCACTATGGTGGTTCATATGCATTAGATAAAATATCAAAAGTCCTTTAAAAACAATAAAAATATACTAAATGAGATGATGATGATGATAGCTATGAGCGACTTCCCAGGAAGTGGCAGAGGAGGCATGTTGACCCAGATCTTTCTGATTCACTCCCTTCCCTTATTCTCCTTGTGATACTTCATCCCTAGCATCGTCAGTCAGGGGAGCTCATAAAACAGTTGCTTGTCAGGCATGCGCAGACGGAGTAAACAAACACGTGCAAATGACTGAACGCCACCGAGACAAGCCCCTCCTCACACTGGTACCACAGCACTGGCTGTCCCCCTGCATTCTTTGCTTTCTTCTCATCTCTACTAGGGCCATAGCCCCACGTTGTTTATTTCTTTATCTTCATCCCACAGCCTTGGGCTTGGTATATATTTAACAAGTCTATCAGATGGGAAAAAGTGAATGATTGAACAAACCTTAAAGTACTGGTAAAATTTTAGAGTGATCCACGCTATTTTCCCCCCACACACTAGTTTTTTACATAAATTTGCTAAACATGATATTGCAATGAGCATTGATTCTACACGTTGAAACTTTCCACTTAAGGGTTACACTGGGAATCATTCTGTGGAATCAAATGGGAGATGAACAAAATTATAAACACAAGCAGGTTGCTTTGGGGCTATATAAATTCTCTCAGTTAATTCTCCCAGCAGTCCTGGGAGGTAGGTGTCATCGGTTACCCTTTACTGAAAACCGTGTTTTCTCCACCCAGGAGACAGTGCTGCTCATCATAAAACGGTATTTTACATCTGGAAATTTTTATTATACATATTTTTTGCTTTTTTCGGTACTGAAGATTTAACCTGGAGTGCTTTACTACTGCACTACATTTCCAGTCCTTTTTAGTTTTTGAGACAGTTCTCGCTAAATTGCCCAGGATGGCCTGGCATTTTTGGTCCTCCTATCTCAGCCTCTCGAGTCCCTGGAATTACAGGCAATGTGCCACTGACTCTGGCTCAGATTTTTTTGCTCTGTAAGTAAGCATTAGTTTAGGACCTAGCATGTGCTGGACAAGAAAGATACAAAAATGGCTAAACCTCAGGCCCTGGTTAAAGTCTGTTCTTCCAATTACCACTGGAATTCAGTACTTTCTTTGATCGTACATTTCCATAGGTGTTGAGATTATTGTGACTTTTCCAAGAGATGTCAATCATCCCCAAGAAATGAGCCAAGAAGATTCGAAAGAATGCAGGTAAGAAATATCCTTTGAGGTGTTTGATTTGAATTTAAGTAGGAAGTGATGATATTTATGTGGCAACCTACATTTTCAGTAATTCAATCCAAACCAATGCTCTAAAGCAAAGGTCACAATAACTATTATGTGGCAGAGGTCAAATAATAAATATTTCAGGCTTTGTGGGCAATTATTTCTGTGGCAATGATTCAACTTTGCAACTATTAATTGAAGGCTGCTGTAGACAATATATTAAAAATGAGTGTATCTGTGATCCAATTAAAGCTACAAGAACAGGCTGAAGGTCAGACCAGGCCCCAGGGCAATAGTTTGTTGAACCCACTTCAGAAAAATGCTATCCAAAATGTGAGTCTTACATGTACGACCAGTTCATGAAAAGATCCGTATAGAACTCGAGGGTATTTATTTATTTATTTATTTATTTATTTTTGAGGGTAATTATTTAAAAAGTTATTTAGCAATTTGACAATAAAATCTTAGTTTCATTGATCAGATAATTTTTTAAAAATTGGGGATGATTTTCTGCAGGTTTTTTATTTTTCTTTCATTTTTGTAGTAATTTATTTTTACTATATTTTACAAAAGTTATCATTCCACAATGGATTGGAAAATTTAAAAATTGGTCCTTTACCAAAGACAGTTTGAGAAGCATTGATCTGGTTAATGCTTTTGGAGATAGAAGGCACAGCTCCTGCACCTGCCCTCTGGCTCTGATTTCTCTGCTTCAGGAAATAAGGACTAGGAAAAACTGAAGTGGACTGGAACTGAGTCCGTTCAGGTTTTTGTTCTAGGTACAAAGGGCAGAGGAAGTGGGGAGTGGGTCATAGTGTGGAGAGACCTTGTCCTCTCAGGATACAGCCATTCTACTCAGCCACCACATTTGGAAATAGTTCTCCGAACTTTCCAGTAAGATCAGACTGGCCTGAGAATGGGAGTTCAGGGAGACATAATGACAAATAACGGAGATAATCAACTGAAAAGGAGGAAGATCTATCTTGGCTCACAGCTTTAGAGTTTTCAGTCCATAGTCACTTTGGCTCTGTTGTTTTGGGACCTGTAGTGAGGTAGTCCATCATGGCAGGGAATGCCTGGAGAAAGGGCTACTCACCTCATGCTGGCTAGGAGGCAAAAATAAACATGTCCCCTCCCAGTGGCCTAACTTCTTCCCACTAAGCCCAGCCTCTGAAGGATTCTACTGTCTCTCAGTAGAACCATAGGCTAGTGACTAAGCCTTTAACACATGAGCCCTTGGGAGATACTCCAGAGCTAAACTATAGCAGTGAATGGATTCTAAATCAAACTATGTCTCCCCTTTTAGTCAGATAACCTCAGTGAGTCAAGAATGGGCACAAGCAAATTCTGTTTCTCTCCCAAATGAAATTGAGATGGTGGACCTTAGGACAAAGATGCTGACCATGGAGCCTTTACTTCCAAAGAAAGAAGAAAGTTCCAAGGATCTCTGTGATGTGAACTCGGATTTTTTGTTGCCCAGACGTTGCTTAGAACCAGACATCTCTAAAACTGTAACCAGAGAAGAGGCTCCTCATTTTCTGAAGGGGCAGCAAAGAAAATCAGAAGGTAAGTTAAGCATTTAATTCCACATGATTGTTTTGTTATTTTGACCTATAAATATTTATTTATTATATCCAGGAATTATTATAAATGCTGAAGGTGTAGCAGTGAACAAGACACAGTGACCCTGTCCTTGTGCAATTCACATTCCTATGGGGGGTGGGTAGGAGTAGGGTAGACAATAAACTAGTAAACAAGTAAAATATATAGAACATTAGATGATGGTAAATGCTATGGAGAAAAAGAAGTGGGCAAGGGGAATGTAGTCTGGGTAGCTTCTAAACTGACAAATTTATTATTCTCAGTTCTAGAGACTGGGAAGTTCAAGATCAAGATGTCAGAAAATTTGGTGTCTGGTGGGGTCTCATTTCCTGATTCATAGATGGTACCTTCTTGCTGTGCCCACTCATGATGGAAGGAGCAAACAAGCTCACTTGGTCTATTTCATAAAGGCTAAAACCTACTCCCGAGGGCCTCCCCTTCATGACCTAATCAGTCCCCAAGGCCCACCTCTTATTGCTGTCACTTTGGAAGTTAAGAATTTGAGGGGAACACAGACATTTAGACCATAGTAAGAAGTTTGAAATTTTGAAATAGGGTGAATGAGGGATCACATGATTGAGAATGTAACTTGAACAGATAGTTGAAGAAGAAGAAGAAATGAGCTATGTTTATGTTTCACAGGAAAATATTCTAGGGAACAAGTAGGTCAATGTAGCTGGAACAGAGTGAGAGGGGGTGAGTATGAGGAAATGAGATTTGAACTGTAATGAGGTGGGTGCAGATTATATAGGGTCACCTGTACATGAGAAGATTTATAAGTGACCTGGGGAGATAGCTGAGAGTGATCTAAAATGCAAGTTTAAACAGCCTTTTAAAAGATGCTTTAAAAATAGGTACAGCATGACCAATTATATCTTATAGTTCTATCTTTGCTAAATTATGCACAGTCTGGTTATGAATCCCCAGTTTAGATTTCATATTAGTACTTATTTTTCTCTCTTCTGTATCTTCCATCCTGGATTTCAAATTTTCCATTTCCTATTTTCTCTGGGCTCCATTTTGGGTAATTCTATTTTTACAAGTCTTCCAATTCACTAATCATCTTCAGCATTACCTAATCTGCTGTTAAATCCATCCATTGATTTTTTTCTCCAACATTTTATAATATTTTCCAAATATACAGCAAGTTGAATTTTTTTACACTGAATACTTGTATATTCACCACCTAGATTCCACATTTAACATTTTATTTTGCTTTATCATTTAAAAGTAAATTGCATTTAAAAGTAAATTGCAGATATCAGTATACTTTTCATTTTTGTAAAATGTCAGGATGATTGTTATTAATTAGAGTTCCATATATGTTTGAAGATATTTTTTCATTTGGAAGTGTACATTGATGTACTTTCATTGAGTATTTACAAGCTCATATTGTCTGTGAAACCCAAAGTCTTAGCAAGATATAGAGCATTAACATGAATCCCAAAATGTTCTCTCATGCTCCTTCCCATTCTATACTAAGCCGTTACCCCAAGACATACCCCCAAGACAACTATATTGTTTTTTTTTCCATCACAGATAAGTTTTGCCTGTTCTAAAATTTCCACATAAATGGAATTGCATAGCACATATTCTTTTATGTGATCTTTTTTTCACTTAGCTTGACATTTTTGAGATTCTTCTAGATTGTTATATATACTATTATGAATTTACCAGGGGATAGGGTAGCTATATGTTTAAGAAATGGCCAATCTGGGTGCGGTGGCGCATGCCTTCTGAGGCAGGAGGATGTGAGTTCAAAGCCAGCCTCAGAAAAAGAAGGCGCTAAGCAACTCAGGGATACCCTGTCTCTAAATGAATACAAAATAGGGCTGGGGTGTGGCTCAGTGGGTGAGTGCCCCTGAGTTCAATCCCAATTACCCGCTGCCCCACGTACACACAAAGAAATGGCTAGTATATTTCTGAAGTAGTTGTACCATTTTATATCCTTGTGAACAATCAGTTGCTTCACATTCCCACAAACATTTTTGTTGCCTGTCTTTTTTTTAAAAAAAAAAATTAGTTTTAGGTGGACACAATATCTTTATTTATTTATTTATTTTTACTTGGTGCTGAGGATGGAACCCAGTGCCTCACACATGCCAGGTGAGTGTGCTACCATTTGAGGCACATCCCGAGCCCTGTTGCCACTCTTTTTAACTTTAGCCTCTCTAGTAGATGTAGAGTGGCATCTCATTGTGGTAGTCATGATATAAGATGGTAATCCTTTTTTTTTTTTTGGTACCAAAGATTGAAGCCAGGGTCACTTAACCTCTGAGCTACATCCCCAGCCCTTTTTATATTTTTATTAATTTAAGAGAGGGTCTAGCTAAGTTGCTTAGGGCCTCACTAAATTTTTGAGGCCAGCTTTGAACTCCTCCCTCAGTCTCCCAAGCCACTGGAATTACAAATATGTGTGCTACCACCCCCAGCAGACCCATTCATTTTTTAATTTAATTTTTAGTTTAACAATTATATTTTAATTTTTAAAGTTCCATTTGTTTCTTCTTCAAATATGCTTTGTTCATTTTTGAGAGTGTTTCATTTTGATTTCATCTTTATTTTTTAATCTTAAATTTTTTCGTCTTTAGTATCTTTAAACATTTAAGACATTGTAACTGTACTGTATTTGGTGGTCCCCAAATCTGAAATCACTGAAGGATCCAAATCTGTTATTTCCAGTTTCCATTGATTTGAACTATTGTTGGCTCTTTTCTTTCTTTCTTTCCTTTGAATACTTGAAAGTCTTTATTGTGAGCTCATATCTTATTGGCATTTTTCCTATGGAAATCTTGAGCGTCTACACTGTGGATGCTTTCCATGAAAAGGATTTGAGTTTGTATCTGCTAGTTGCCAGGTTCTTTACTGACTTGAATCCTCTTTAGCCTCATTCCTGGATCCCCAAGTTAGTGTAAGAGTCTAAGAACAACCTCCAATTACATGGAGCCCCAAACTTAGTTACAAATATAGAAGCTTTCATGCCAACCTTTCCTCACAATGTGGAAAGGTTGTTGTTGGTGTTTGCTTACCACTGCTGTCCTAAACCCTTTAGCTAAACCACCAGGAACATACTTACCATCCAACAAGTTGCATTAATTGGCTTGTTGAAATTAGGGAGATTGCACTCCAGAGGAACTGTGAGGCATCTTTCCAAGTGAAGGAAAAAAAATATGAATTTTGGGAAAAGGAAACAGTTTAAGTAAACTTTAAATGAGCGTTGCTTTAACTTTAAAAAATTATTGTGGTAAAATGTACATAAGGTAAAATTTACCATTTAGACATTTTCAAGTGTATGGTTCAGTGGTATTAAGTACATTCACATTGTTGTGCAAACACCACCATGATTTACCCCTAGAATACCTTCATCTTGTAAAACTGCAACTCTGTGCCCACTAAAAATTAGCTCCTTTCCACCACACTCCTCAAAACCCTTGGTAATCACCACTCTGTTTACTGTCTCAATACAAATTTGACCATTTTAGGTTCTTCATATAAGTTGAATTATATAATTTGTACTCTTTGGGGTCTAGCATTTTTTATTTAACACATGTTGAAGCAGTGATTTGAAACGCTGTGTTTAAAGGTATGAACATCAAGTCTGCACCACAAAGTAGATTCAGAATCTTTTTCCTTGAAATCTACAAAGTTAGCTCCCCATTTGAGCAGCCACTCTTTAGCCTCATACCTTGCCACTTTTCCTCAGCATATGATAAACACTGGCACTACAAAATACCTTCCATTCCCTGAACAAATACTGTTCTTTCAGTTGGAATATTATGCCATCTTTTAGGTCTCACCTTAGATATCACTTCCTCTGGAAAAACTTCTGAGCCCCCCCATGAACGGAAGAGTAGCCATTCCTTTGAACTCCCATAGGGTCCTGATCTTACCAGCAATGTAGCACCCATCATGCTGAATTGTCACTATTTGTTTATGTGCCTGTCTTCCTCAAATTATAAAGGCAAGAATTATTGTACCACCAAGCACCTCGCATCATACCTAGCACATAACTGTGTGTTTTCAAAATGCATGTTGTACAATAATCATTTATTGTGTACCTATGATTGCAAGGCACAAATATCCTCTAATATTATTAAAATCCTATATTTTAGGAATAAGGAAACTGAGACTGAAAGACATTAGTATGTGTCCAGGACTCCTTGTTAGTGAGCTACAGAGGCTGGGTTCAGACTTGGGCTGCCTATCTCTGAAGTCAGTGTGCTTTAGCACCGTGCCAACTTTGTACAGAGTTTAGCTTCTACTTTAGTAGTGATGGGAAAAAAGAAGAAGCATATTTAGTCTCAGAATGAAGATGAATTCAAAGAAAAGGAGGGTTAGTTGATGTAGGCACAAACTGGAGGGGGAAAAGAAAACCTTGAATTTTCACCATTACCCATCTCTATTCCCTTTTTTGCCAAATGCAAAGACAAGTGTTCCTTTATCCCATTTGTGTAATCCATATCAATCAGCACTCTGACTGCAAGCAAATGAAATCAACATGGTTATTTAAGAAGAAAAGGAGTTTGTTGAAAGTCTTTTAAGACTGTCAAGAATTACAAAATATTTGGAGAACCAAGCTCATAAAATGTGCAGAAACTAAGGGAAGTTAGGCAATTGAAGCCACAACTAAGGCCACACCACAGGAACTGCTGCCCCCTGCTGGACACTGGACACTGCCACCACTGCCAATGGACATGACCACTAGATGGAATAAATTCACTTGCCCTGGCTTTTGTATCACTTGCTGTTGATTAAAAACCAAATGCTGAGTGGCCAAACTTGGGGTAGGGAGAGCAAGGGCTTAGTGTAATTTTTAGACAGAGGATAGGCCCTGCCTCCACCAGGTTCCTCCAGAAGATTGCCCAACCTAGGAAAATACCTTACTCCTTGTTCTAAAGACATTTACTTACATTTCAGAGTAAAAGTCTTGGTCAGGAGGAAAAGACAGGCCAATGTGCCAACCACTTTGTAATACTACTGGAGTTGCATTTCAGGGTTCCTTCCTGTGGTGCACCCCCAATACATAAACATCTGGTAAACATATGCCTCTTACCACTTCACCCTGTGAGGAATTTAGATGCTGGGAACTGATATTTTGATGCACTCACTGTGAGTAATAAATGGTCTTATCTCTGATCCAGAAGTATTACATTTCAGTGAGAATATAGATACAAAATATAGTAGTTATCCCTTACCTATGGGGGAATCCATTCCAAGTCTCCCAGTAGATGCCTGAAACAGTATGTATACTGTTTCTTCGTATACATACATACCTATGATAAAGTTTAATTTATAAAAGAGGCACAGTAAGAGAGTAACAATAACTAATAGTAATATAGAACAATAATAGCAATATAGTGTAATAAAAATTATGTGAATATGGTCTCTCTCTCCATATCCGATTGCACTGTGCTCACACTTCTTCCTGTGATGGTGTGACATGATACAATGCTTATGTGATGAGATGAAATGAGGTGATATGATGTAGGTGTTGTTACAGGACATTAGGCTACTACATCAGGGTTACTTGAACACAAGAACTGTGACAGTGTACCTGATGACTGAGATGGCTGGGAAGTGACTAATGGGTGGGAAGTGTATACTGCATGGATGCTGTCCTGAGCAGGACAGAGTATGACCCTGTGAGATCTCATCACATTACTCAGAATGGCATACAATTTAATGCTTATGAATTTTTTATTTCCAGAATTTTCCATTTAATGTTCTCAGACCTCTGTTGACCAGAGAGAACTGAAACTGGGGAAAGTGAAACTGAGGACAAGGGTGAACTACTGTATAAAATAACCCCTCCTGGTGGCAGTTGTCTAAAGTTCTGTATAGTCATTCCATACCCACTTCCATGTGGATTACTCAGGGAAAAGCTTTTAATTTCTAACACTTTTCTCAGACTTTAGGGTCTAAATTACTCCACCCCCAAACTCTGGCTTACGACAGTGCATACTCTATTACTAAGAATATCCAATTATATTTTTCCTTCTTGCAGAGTTTTCTACCTCTGATATGAAATACAGTAGCCGAAGAATCGAGGTAAGATTAGTTTTAGCATTTTTGACTTAATTAAAAAGAAAAGAACTTTGGTTGTTAGGGACAAACTATCAAACAATTCAGAATCAAAAAGTCAGCAATTATAGCTTGGAAAAATAAGAACTCGTATAAATTATAGATTGGTAAATCATTCCTGAGAAAATTATCTCCTTCCTTATACATTGGTTTTCCAAGCTGTTTCCTGTCCTCAACATAATGAAGCAAGAATATTTTTTCAGAAATATGTAACTTATTTTTATGAAAACATAGAATATGAAACATAGTACAAAGTTAAAACGATACAAAGGATATATTGTAGAGTGAAAGATTTCTTATGTGACAAGAATATTTCTTTTTTAAAATATTTTTTAGCTGTTGATGGACCTTTATTTTATTTATTTGTATGTGGTGCTGAGAATCGAACCCAGTGCCTCACGCATGCACTCTACCGCTGAGCCACAACCCCAGCCCCAAGAATATTTCTTATACACATTTTCATTTGAAGTAATTTAACTTATGTAGGAACTAGGTAATTCTTTTTTTCAGTGGTGGAAAGATGTTCTAATTTATAAGTAAAGCTTTTGAAAAGATATTTCAATTCTCAAGCTCCCTCACCCTTCTGTATCCAATGAGCTTTTCAGAAAATACTTATATATCAATATTGCTTAGTGTCTTAAAAAGGATCTTGTTTGCCTATAACTTGAGTGGCTGTTACTAGGAAGATATTTAAGCACTGGAAAAATCTGCCTGTATTTCCTAAGTTAATTTTGAGAAACGAAAAAAAAAAAAAAATCCAGACAATAAAACTGGGACCACAGGGCCGGGGTTGTGGCTCAGAGGTAGAGTGCTCGCCTAGCGTGCACGAGGCACTGGGTTCGATCCTCAGCACCTTGTAAATGTAAAATAAAGATATTGTGTCCACCTAAAACTTAAGAATAAATATTAAAAAAAAATTGAGACCACACTGCATCTCACCTCCTCCTAATGCCAAAGTCTCTAATCATGTTCCTTTCCCTTCCTTCCTACACATAGGTGGTAATAGAATGAAAATTAAATTCATAGTCTCAGGTTCCACACATGATCCATGCCTATAAATATCCTTATACAATTAGATGTAGAATCTGTATACATGGGAGAAGATCACAGCAAGAAGCACTGAATAGTCTATAGCTTCATGATTACAGACAAATGTTACACTGACCTCTAGAGGTTGGTAATAATAAAAACTAGCTTAGTCTGAAAATGGCAAAAAGGAACAAAAAGTTGTCCAGGTTGCTAACATTCAAGTATGAAGTGTAGCACATTTACAAGCCACCCTCAGAAAAAAAAAAGAAAAAAAAACTCTGCAAAAAAAATTTGAGTATTTGTGTTCCAGATACAAACTTTGAGCTAGTTAATAATAAAATGATCATTGTTAAAATAGATACAGCCTCAATTTCTGGCTATTCTCAGTGAAATTTTTAAAAAAAATCTTAATTCTTATGGAAAGTAAAAAGAGATCAGAAAATGTTTTAAAACTTTTAACATTTTACATTATTGAATAGCTTTCCTTTAAAATGCATAACCGTGAGTCTTTAAATTTTTTTTTTAAGTATTGTTTTACTTTAGATCTAAAAATAAAAGTATTGGAAATGAGATTTTAGTGTTCTGGTTTTGCTGGCTTTGATGCTAGGGATAGAACGCAGTCCTTATACATTCTAAGTATATCCTCTGGCACACTTCTGGCCTGAGGTTTTAGTTTTTAAAATTGTGATCTCTAGGATAGATATGTTTGTACTTTAAAGGCCTTCCTTAAAAGAGTATTAGAATCTCTACACAAGTCTTTAAACAAGTTAACATAATATTTATTTATGTCTCTACATTCATTATTTTTTTTCCTCTTTTCTTTTAGTTCCCTCTGCCTCCACTGTCACTCTTGCCCATGAGATCTGGTGTCCACACTCTCCCCCAAAGTTACAAGTTCCCAAAAGAGAGAGAAAGAAATATTTCAAGCCTTACGCCCTTCATACCTAAACTCCCAGCATCAGTCAGTTCATCTGATGAGTTTAGTCCAGCAAACCAGCAGCAGGAAGCCCCATTGAAAAGGTTGGTGGATCAGACTCTCAGGTTTTCTGATAGCTCCATTTGGTCAAGAAACATGTGCTCTTTTCGGAAGTCTGATCATCACAGGCAACACCTGGAGATGGAGGTGAATTGGAAATCCAAGGAAAGAGAAGGATGGGACAACATGGAAATCTCTCTCATTGAAAAAGGGAAGTCTTTGGTGTCCTTTGAGAATATTAAGGAAGGCAAACTTTCTACAGATAGGGAAAAGGATATTGAATGTCATGGTCCTGAAATGAGAAAAGCAGAAGAGAACCCTCAAGATTTTTCATCAAGAAAGAAAGAGGATTCAGCAGCCAGTAAATCTGAACAAAATGCGGAAACTGTATGTACTGTTCCAAGCAAGCTCCAAGAAGCTCAGCATTCAGAAATAACACCAAATGAGGATGAAGAAGTTAGACATGACAAAATTGATTCAAAAAGCTCTTCAGTATATAAGGGTGAAACAATGAGACCAAGAGATATTTTAGAAGAGTTTACAGCACTTCAAAGCTTGTCCAGTGTAGTCTCTGATGGCCCCTTTGGAAGGCTTCCAGAAGGTCATAATGACATGGGGACAAATGTAAAAATATCAGTGGCAGAAGCAATGAAACCAGAGATGAATGGGCTGGTGCCTCTTATCCACATCACTTTCCCTGGAGATGGAGTCCCCAGTGAAACAGTGATAACCAAGCCAAGCCTCCAAAAAAGGAAGAGCTCTATTCGTAACAATAGCTTCAATGTTCTTGCACACCAAGAAAATGACAAACATAAGATGAAGACCCATAGAAGTAAGTTGGATTCAAAGACCAAGATAAACAACAGGACACCTCACAATTTCATGATTTCCATTCAAGCTTCTATTAAGCCTAATATGCATAAAACTAACATAAAAACTCAGATTTTCCCTGCATTGGAGTTTGTTGACTCTGGCCCTCAGCAATCATCCAAGTTTCAAAGGAGAATGCCACCATTAGAAAAGAAGCAATCCAGCTATTGGACTCAGAAAACTAAAAAGCAATCATTTCCTTGCATATGTAAAAATCCAGGAATAAAAAAGCCATGTGTTCCTCTCTCTGTTCAACCAACAGAGCCAAGACTACATTACCTAGATCTTAAATATAGTGACATGTTCAAGGAAATCAATTCAACTGCTAATGGACCTGGAATCTATGAAATGTTTGGGACCCCTGTTTATAGTCACTTGCGAGAGGCTGAACGGCATGAAAACAAGTATTACCATGAGATATGTTCAGTTCCATCAGGCAGATGTATCTCCAATAAATGTCGATCTTCACACAGTGAGAGGAACAGCAATAGCAGAGCAAGACTTTCTCAGAAAAGACCACATATTAAACCTCCAAAGCCTTCACTTGGCCTTAAACAAAAGCATAAAAGTTCAATTTCTAAGGAAAAGGGCTGCAAGGCTATAGGTAACCACTTACAAGACATTGAAAATAGTAATGGTATTTCAGATGCAGATTGGCAGATACACTCTTCAGGAAATGTCTTTCTATCTTCCAAAGATGAAGTTCAGACTATGAACTTGGACCAAACTCCTGAGCAGTTCCCTGAACAAAATGAGCTTCTTCCTGCCCTAGATATATCTATAGTTGAGGAAATATCTATGGAAGAGTCTACAGATGAAGGTGACATTTCCAATAATCAAATCCTTGCCACAAGTCTTAGAGACCTGCAAGAACTTGAAGAGCTACATCACCAGATCCCATTTATCCCTTCAGAAAACAGCTGGGTCTTGCCCAGTGAGAAGAGTTCTAACAAGTATGCATTTGAAGAAAAGAATAATAATTCACCTCTTCATAAAATAGATTCCAGCCAAATGTTAACAAATTATCTTGAGTTTGATAGTGTTTTAGATAACCCCCAAACACTTGGGGGTTTCTCTTTCCAAGAGGAACAAGAAAATGCATCTTCCCAAACATATCAACACTGGGCACATTCTTTGGATTATGATAGTTTAGCAAATAAGTCAATCACATATCAAACACTTGGAACAACTTTAAATGATGCAAATTCAATTTCCCAAGAAATTCTGGACTCAGTAAAGAAAGAAGAATTGACAGATGAACTATTAGGTTGTCTAGCTGCAGAACTGTTAGCTCTTGATGAAAAAGACAGTAACTCTTCCCAAATGATGGCAAATGAAACTGATCCTGAGAACCTAAATCTTGTCCTCAGTAGGAAAGAAAATACTACCAAAGAACTGGGCAGAGAGACAACAAATGTCAGAATACAGGTTGGTATAATTAAATTCACCAGGGTGGGAAGAAACCTCAGAGACAATCTGGTTCAAACCCTTTATTTTCAAAAGAGGAGTCATAAACCCAAGACAACTAAATGGTTTCTTCAAGGTCTCATTGTTTGGTTGTAAGGTTAGAGTCAAGGTCTTACCCTCCAGGCCAATATTCCTTGCTTCTAGAATTGAGCTTGTCACTACAATGAAGTCACTTGGGATAAGTTAACATAGACAAACTATTTATTTAAATAATGTCTGTATTTTACTCAAGAAATATTTTATTCAATAAATAATCAGTACCAGTGAAGCAGCTCACTGTTTCATTCACATGAAGAGTCCCTGCACCTGAGTACTTGCTTTCAGATTGTTCATTCATTTATCACTGATGCCTACTATATTTCTGGCACTGGGCTAAGAACTATGGAGATAGTGGTATCTAATACTCAGCTATTGCTCTCAAGGAGGCATAGCAAAAATACTGGAAAAGAAATTAAACATTTTACTCAGCATGGGAGTTAACGGTGGAGCGGAGGAAAACAGAATATCAACAGATAGCCAGGTCTTATTTGTTTTGGCTTTAAAGACAAACAGTAGATTAAGTTAAAATGCTTTTTACTGAACACTAAGACAGGTTATATTACACTGTATCCACACTATATCAGCCACTTACAAGACACTGAAAATAGTAATGGTATTTCAGATGTAGATGGCAGATACACTCTTCAGGAAATGTCAGGTATATTTATTTTAAAAAGCTGAGCAGAGGAACAAACAATGTAAATACCATAGCTAGGTTTATTAAGAAGTTACTATGTGAAAGTCAGGCACATTGTATTCTCTCATTTTTATGCTTCATAATAGCTCTATAAGTATTATAGGTAACAATGCATCCCCATATTGAAGAAACTGAGGTTTAGAAAATCATGAAGTTGGTATATAGTGGGGTCAGGCTGGTTCCAACCCCAGGGGAGATGAAAAAGAAGCATTTTTGGTCCCAATCAGCCCAGTGGAAAAGTGGTCTTAAGTTCTTCAGAGGGATGCTTGTCTCCTGACTTCAGGGGCAGAAGCTCTCAAGGTTTATTGTGAATGAACGTAATTTCTTGGGAATCCTGTTAAAATATGGATGTTGATTCAGTCTGTCTGGGGCCTAACAGGCTTCCAATAGTACCAGTGCAGCTGGCCTAGAGATCCTTTTTTGAGTGGTAGGGTCTTCAGGATTGTGGGTCTTCAGCTTCTTATGGCTGGTCTTGGACACTTGAATTCCTGTTGAGGCTGCCTGCATATGCGCACGTATGTGTGTGAAAGAGACAGAAACTAATGATAGGTGTTTGTAAATGTATGTTTGCATATGTGTGTATATTAGTGTATGTTTGTGTACATATATATGTGCTTGAGTGTATGTGTGCATACTGGAAATAAATGAAGAACACAAAAAGGCTATTTATTCAGAGTTTGCTATATCAAGGGAGTCAACCAGTATTACTTAACAGAGACTCAAAGGCAGGCAGAGGAGAGGGAAGGATTTATAGTGGCTGCAGGTGTGTCTCTCAGTACATATGTGTATGTGTATATGTGCTATATATGCATGTTTGTATGTTTATAAATTATATAAGACCTCCTTCTACAAAGTATATGAGACAAAATGTGTGGAGATGTGTACAGTTAGTAAGCCTGAAGCATACAAATAAGATATTCTTTGTGGTTAGTTTTGTGAAATCTGTGTCTAGAGGTTACCCATGAGCAATGAAAAGAGCCATAGTCAGGTGCATTTGAAAGGAAGATTCCTCAGTACTCTGTACCCCTTCTCTCTATCCCAACACTCAGAGTTCAATGGTGCCTTTTTGTCTCACTTTCCAGAGGTATAGTAATGGGTTCGGGATATATGACAGGGAAGAGAAATTTCTCAACTCAAATGAAAAGAAGACATTTTCTGAAAATAGTTTAAAGCATGAAGAACCTATCCTGTGGACTAAGGGTGAGATCCTTGGCAAGGGAGCCTACGGCACAGTAAGTTACCATAAAAACTAGAAATCAGAACTCCCTGTTCCTCCTCCACCCTCTCTTCTCTAACCATCTTCCCCAAGTCCTCCTGCTCACACTCTTACTACATACAGATTCAAACACTTTCAGTTGGAAGTAACAGAAAAACCAACCCAAACTGGCTTGAGGAAAAGGACATTTATTGCTTTATGTATCTGTAAGGTAAGGGGTTGGTCTGGCTTTTGTCACTGTGATTTCAGGGGTCAAACCATATCATCAGGATCTGGTCACTGTCTTTCTGTCCACCAGGCTCCATGTGGTGGTACAGTGGCCATTTCATTTCTAGCTTTTCATTATTCCACATTCAAGCCCAGGGGAAAGAAATGTCTTCCTTCATTAGTTCCAGATGCTACCAGAAGTTGGCAGAACTCATTGCTGGGTGGAAAAACTAAAAGGTGTTCCTTGTGGTTTGTAAATTTTATAAAAATTTACAAAATTTTTATAAAATCTAAAATCTTAGTGGTCTAGATAGTATTTACAAAGACTGACCCCCAAATAAGACCTGCAGAGTCTCTAACTGGGGACATTTCAGGAATCAGTGAGAAGGTGGAAAGACACAAAAGTCCCTGATATCACATCATGAGGGTGACTGCCAAGTCCTATGTCTTCTCCAAGGAGCTTTAGATCTGACCTAACCCAATTATGTCTATTCATTGAATAGTTTTACCAAACTACCATAGGATATAATCATCATAGACATCTTTATGGTAAGTAATTTTACTTCAGTTTTACAGGTGACCAAAAAAATGAAGTCAGAAAGATCATACAACTTACTCAGGGGCTGGAAATATAGCTCAGTTGGTAGAATGCTTGCCTTGCATGCACAAGGCTCTGGGTCCAATCCCCAGCACCCCCCCCCCAAAAAAAAAATTACACAATAACAACTTACTCAAAGTTACATGGCTGGAGAATGGTGAAGCCAGGATTCTAGTCAATCCTAGTCAATATGATGTCCATTGCCGTGCTTCTTGCTCATCCTCCTCTTGGCTCAACTGAAATAGAATTTGCTTAAATACTCTATATTTAGGTGAAGATGTAGCAACTTAGAAGAACACAAGCTTTTGGAGGAGATGGGAAAGTCAAATGTCACATGAGGCATTTTGTAAACATGCCTTTATGTCATTTAAATTTAATAATCAAGTATTGGTTTGCTTTTAGGTATACTGTGGTCTCACTAGCCAAGGGCAGCTAATAGCTGTAAAACAGGTGACCTTGGATACCTCTGATAAATTGGCTACTGAAAAAGAATACCGGAAACTACAGGAAGAAGTAGATTTACTTAAAGCACTGAAACATGTCAACATTGTGGCTTATTTGGGGACTTGCTTGGAAGAGAACATTGTAAGCATTTTCATGGAGTTTGTTCCTGGTGGCTCAATTTCTAGTATTATAAACCGTTTTGGACCATTGCCTGAGATGGTGTTCTGTAAATATACAAAACAAATTCTGCAAGGTGTTGCTTATCTCCATGAGAACTGTGTGGTCCATCGAGATATCAAAGGAAATAATGTTATGCTCATGCCAACTGGAATCATAAAGCTGATCGATTTTGGCTGTGCTAAGCGTTTGGCTTGGGCAGGCTTAAATGGCACTCACAGTGACATGCTTAAGTCCATGCATGGGACTCCATATTGGATGGCCCCAGAAGTCATCAATGAGTCTGGCTATGGAAGGAAATCAGACATTTGGAGCATTGGTTGCACTGTGTTTGAGATGGCTACAGGGAAGCCTCCACTGGCTTCCATGGACAGGATGGCTGCCATGTTTTACATTGGAGCCCACCGAGGGCTGATGCCTCCTTTACCAGACCACTTCTCAGAAAATGCATCAGATTTTGTGCGCATGTGCCTGACCAGGTAAGAAACTGAAAGTAGGGAGAGAGAAAAAATACCCAGAGATTCCATGCAACTGACACTGGCCTTATAATTTCTGACCCATTAAAAACGATTTCATTTATGAAATTAAACAGGGAATGATTTTGTGCTGAAAGTAATCATGACTGAAAGGAAAGTGACCACAACACTTGGAGTGACCAAGAGATCTTTATTGAAACAGGGCAAAAGAGGAGAAAAATAGACTTAAAGCAAGAGAGGGAAACAGAGAGAGCAAGAGAAGGAAGAGAGATCAAGAGAGGGAGACAGAGAGCAAGAGCAGGAAAGAGGGGCCCGACAGGAGGGAGTTTTTATAGTCAAAATCTGATGGGGTCTCTGGGTCTGCAAGCTGCCTTGTTGGCGTACAGTGATTGGATCATACAGTAGTGTCATATTCTGCCAGGCAGATTGGGCAGGGGTCAGATGTGGGTTTCTATTGCACCAGACTGCTGGGGGTCGAGTATTCAGCCTTGAGTGGGGTTGAGTGTTCAGCCTTGATACAAACAGGTGATAAAGGACCAGACAAAGGGGGATTTGAGTGAGTGGGTTATCCTGTAGCTAATGTTTGTTTAGCCTGCCCTGCAGACAACTTAGCTCAGCCTGTCCTGCACCTAACAATGACCATATTGGGTGACTGTCATTGTTGTCTCTGGGTATAGGGGGCAATCTGTCTGCCAAGAAATGTGCCCATCTCCCTTTCTCAGCACATATTTATCAGCCTATCCTGGTTGAATTTTAGGATGAGCACATGGGCCAGAGCAAGAACATATACCCTAGGGGGTAGTTCTGGCACTGCTAGATGCAGACTCATCTTAAGTATCCCAGTGTAGGTTTTGTGGACAGAGCCCCAGGCACAGAACACACACACACACACACACACACACACACACACACACACAATGGTGCTGGGAATATCATAGGGAACAGAGCTAGATGTGGGTGGAGATTGGTCTTTGCTTTTACAATTACTCTAGTTGCTTTGTGTGAGTTTAACAATTACCTATTATTGACTCAAAGCTAGAAACCTCTTTTTCTTTCAGTTTGTCATTGTGTTTACATACACAACACACACACAAAGCTCTTTAAAGGAAGTGGAATCTTTTATGGCTCTTCTTTTGAAACATTGCTTCATAAACTAAGCAAATACACAACTCATACCACTAATAATAAATTAACAGAGTTGTGAAGTGAAATGGTGTGTATAAATTGTGTATAGGGCACACAATTAAGACCCCATGTTTACTAACCATTAGGGAGAACACTAACACATCTAATTAGCATCATAACATACATATAATTACCTCCTGAAATTCTATGGCAAAACCTCTAAGGACTCTAGCATCTCACCTGATTCCTATAAGGTAATTCCTTAGAGGTGTGCATGTAAAGGATGAGACAGTCTTAAAGACTCAGGAAGAGAGGTGATCCGGTACAGACCAGGAGCAAGGCCTGAACAGGACAGAAGTGGACCTGGGAAAGTGGTAGGAAATAAATTGGTTGAGGGTACTGCTTTTAGCATTTAAAAATTTAAAACATTGCAGTAGCTGGGGCATCACTTAGAGTGTGTGATCAGCATGTTTAAGTCCCTTGGTTTAACCCCCAGCACCAAACAACATTAAAAAAAAAATGATTAAGTGTTGACAGCTGTAGCCAAGAGGAAAATATTTTTGAAAAGTGCTCACGCGGGAAACTAACAGAATAAGCACAGCGTCAAGTCTGGTGTGTAACTGGAGAAAGGAGGGGACAAAGGGAAGGAGGTAAGGAGTGGAGTTGCCTGAGGTGGGGAATCAAAAGCACAGTTCCTTCTAAGTCTCCTTGAGACAGTTTCCGGTAGGAGGGAATAGTATTTCAAATGCTGCAGAGACAAGAAGGATGAGCTCATTAAATCTGTTTAATATCAAGAGGATAAATACTACAGGGCAAGGGGCCAAATGACTAAGTATTTAGGGGAAAACAAGTGTTGCAGGGGGGAACTCATTAAGCTTGGATATGTTAGGAACATCTGGAAGGGATAAAAGAGGATAGCAGTTAGATGGAAAGGGAAAGATTTTTGAGGAGTGATTTCTATTTTGAAGGCAGGAGAAAGGGCCTCTTATGGTGATTTTTATTTTGAAATGATATGCAAAAAAAACACCTAAAAGTAGTTTATTTCCATCTTCACCTGAAAAAAGATGTGGTGGTCATTTTGCTTTCAAACTATCAAAAGCTAGCAAAAGAATGCCTTTGGCATAGCTCATTGCAGCTAATGATTGACTGTTTCAGTAGTGTGCCAATTTGCTTATTGAGCAGGAACATTTCCAAAAGCTTTTAATTTCTTGAAGAAAAAACCCTAAATCACATTAGTACTCAGCAACCGATTCCTTTTACTTTATGTTCATTTAAGAATGCCCAAAGTGGGGGCTGGGGTTGTAGCTCAGTGGTAAAGTGCTTGCCTAGCACATGTGAAGACCTAGGTTTG
Organism: Callospermophilus lateralis; assembly: GCF_048772815.1. Lineage (NCBI taxonomy): Eukaryota > Metazoa > Chordata > Mammalia > Rodentia > Sciuridae > Callospermophilus > Callospermophilus lateralis. Next base: position 91,722,527 of record NC_135313.1, read on the forward strand.
ATCCTCAGCACCACATAAATATAAAGTTAAAAAAAAAATGCCCAACATGGTGGTATTGCAATTTATCACCAAGATGCACTTTGTGTCTACTTTCTAAAATTAAGTGTCTAAGTGTCTACTTTCAAAAAATTTTTTCAGTTCTGGATTCCAATGCTAATTTAAAGTACACATTGCACTATACCAATGAAAGTGTGACTTTAAACTGTGTGTAAATCATACCCCAAAGAAATTGAACAAGAGAATAGAAAAGAGGGGCTTTTTTGGTTTGAACTACTACAGGTCTACCATTTAAAACCCAGATCTGTTATTTAAGGTATTATTATTAACTCAGGTATTATTAACTCCACTTCACTGATGAGGAAAATCTGAGTCATTTAAGATTACATAGCTGAAAACAGGAGTCTGGACTCAGCCCAAGTCTGTTGAACAGTTGGTGGCTGTACTTCTATCTTCGAAGTCTGCACTGGGTGAAGTGCATCTTACTGGCACATTACTGGGTGCTGCTTCTAATGTGTTTTCCCTTCTTAGGGACCAGCATGAGCGACCTTCAGCTCTCCAGCTCCTGAAGCACTCCTTCTTGAAGAGAAATCACTGAGAACAGAAGACTTTCTCCCCAGGCCAATGTAGATGCGGTTATTGCTTAATTGTGGGGAATGATGGTTAAGGACCTTTGTTTTCTTCTTGGAAATTGTCTACCCCAACTTAACCAGATCCTACCATGTTACCAACAGCAAATTCTAGGTACCTATTAGCAGCCTCAAGTTTCAGGCATGATTATTCATGTGTATAAGAAAGGTTTCCTAAATAACGATCTATTCCAGTGTTTATGGTTTTGATTGTCCAGGAATCTATTGTTTTATGTATTTCCTTTGATTTTTGGCCTCTCGATTTTAATTTCATAAGTATACAATAAATTTAAAGACATTTATCTTGTCTTGGTGAGTAGAGACTATTAATTCTTGTAAAGGAGTCTACAAGAAAGTGGGGGAAATTAAGTCAAAAGAGATGCTAAGACTGTTTACTTTGGCAGCAATGCTAACCTTAGATTCTAGGAGCCTTGAGGTCTACCAGGAGGTAAGTGCCTTGATGTTCTATCATAAGAGGGTCCTGAACTCCAAGTTGTTGAATTATTTATTTAAGGTAGAGTCATAAGACTTTGGCTGCTTTCTTTGTTAATGCATAATGATTTGACAGTTCTGCCTACCACACCTAGAGCTGGCTAAGCCTAAACCAGCTGGCAGAACAAAAGCTAGATGTGGTAAGAGAATGAATCTACAGCATAAATTTTTCAGAGAACTTTGGTCACTTCACTTGAGTTAAAGTCATCCTTGCTGAGGTCCCTTTTCTTTTGGTACTAGGATTGAACGCAGGGGCACTCTACCACATCCCCAGCCCAATTTTCTATTTTAAAGACAGGGTCTGAGTTGCTTAGAGCCTTGCTTTTGCTGAGGCTGGCTTTGAACTCACCCTACTCCTGCCACAGCCTCCCAAACCGCTGGAATTACAGGTGTACCTGGCTACTTTTCAAACATTTCTATTTCTGGGAAGAACTGTTAGAATAAGTCCCTTTAAGTTGGTGGACAATTTTTGACATTTATTTTTTAAATTACTGTGGGTTCATCCACTAAATTTCATTGACACTTGTTTTAGGCTATATCCACAGAATCTTTCAGGATGGCACAACTATAAATTAATTGCAGGTGCCTTCTAACAATAGTATCAGGGTTTGCTAAAACCAAGCTGCTGCTTTAGTTTTTGAGAAATATATGTAAAATGTAGCCCACGTGAGGAAAAAGCAGATTTTGCTTTGACCAACATATAAGATTGAATGAAGTCTTTGAGTTTACTTCCCTTCTCTCAAGCTTGGACAGCTTTTTCCATATATGAAAAGCTTATTTTTAAAACTGTTCCTTATTTCACTTACTTGCATATCAACATGACCAGAAATAATGTGATTCTGTAAAGGTAGGGCTTAATTCTTTTCTCATTTTGGAGATTTTCAGTCTTCTTTAAAATCTTTTAGGTCTGGTGATATAGCTCAGTGGTAGCGCCAAGCCTACACAAGGCCTGGAATTGATTCCCAGTATGGGTGTAGAGGGGATTTGATTATCATACTGAATATTCAACCCTATTATACCCGTCAGGAAAGGGTAGAGAATGTTTGTGTACATAGACCATGGTAATGAACATAATAAGTTGGCCAAAATAACCTACTCCTTTTCTGTTGATAAAGAAAACTGAACACAATTTTGAAAATTAAAAAAAAAAAACAAAAAACCTTCAAAATAGGGTTCAGAGGTAGTTTTCTCAAGATTACCAAACTGGTAGATGGTAATTGGGATTGCTACCCAGATATATTCAACCTGAAAGCTCTTTTCCTTGCAGTCTTCCAGACTCAATAGTTTTAAAATACCAGTTACTTTCTTAAGTTTTGCTCAAAATACCAGAAGTCTAGAATGTATTCTGAATAATTGTGTGCAAAGCTTTCCATTCTACACTTAGCAGTTATACTGACTTCCAATCCATGAGCATCACTATTTCCACCAAGAACAACTATCCAAGTTTTCATACCATCATACTTTAAAATTTCATTTTGTTTTGATCTTCTTTTATGTTCTAGGCCCAAATTCAAACAAAGAAATTTTAACTCCCAAGTAAAGCTCTAAAATAAGCAGTCCTCTGATCTCAACTTTAACCTACAATAGGCCTGATATTGTGGACCTTTCTCAGTTGCTGAATGAGGTGGTGACAAAGAGAGCGAACTCTCTAGCATATGGGATAACATATAATATCTACTCTCTACTGGAAGACCACTATAGCAATCCTGGGCCTTCTGTAAAAAAAAAAGCAGCTGCAAAATAAAAACCCACTTATTAATCTGCTCAATGAGCAACTTACATATTCTAACACTTGTAAAATTGCCTTTTTTTTTCTTTTGCTCTATTTTAAAAGAAGTATTCAATTTATATAGCTACTTGGGATGCAGAATTCAAAGTTTGATGCCAGCCTGGGCAACTTAGCAAGAACCTGTGCCAAAATTAAAAAGGGGCTGGGGCACAGCTCAGCACTAACACCTGGGATTGATCCCCAGTTCAAGTGGTGGTGATAGAGTTATACAGTTTAAAGCATTTATTTAAAAGCAGAGAATTTGGCTTTAAAAAAGCTTTCCAGGTGATTCTGTAAACTTTAAAATCCTGGATGTGGGTAACTATCTTTACTGATGTGAGTACAGAGGAATTTGGAGAGGGCAGATTTAAAAACTGACTTTATGTGGAACCAAATGAAGACACAAATCAAATATACCACCTAATATCACCTTAATACCCACTGTATTAAGCAGTGGGGCTGAGACTGGAATGCAGACCACCCAATCCGAGGCAGCATTCCTTCATGATATATGTATAGTTACTTGGATAGTCAATTGTAGTCAGGCTTGGTGGGCACATGCCTGTAATCCCAATGACTTGGGAGGTGGAGGTAGCTGGATTGCAAATTCAAGGTTAGCCTCAGCATGTTAACAAGGCTCCACCTCAAACTAAAAAATAAAACAAAATGAGGACCGGGGACATACATAGCTCAGTCCCTGGTTTCAATTCCAGTACCTCCCCAAACAGTCAATTATATTAGAGACCACATTTCCCAGGGACTAAAAATTATTTAATTCACATTGATTTAACAAGACATGTTACAGCCTTGGATTTATGTTGTCAGAAAGCAAATTTTACTAATTCCTTATATAGATACTGAGAAGCTGAAATTCAGTGACTAATTCATGCCAGTATATACATACACCTGTTTTGGATTTTTCTATCAGCAAACATCCCAATTGTCCTTGGGAGAGGGTGGGGGTTAACTACATTCAGAAAATGAAATCCCAATCGCTGTTTACAATGAATGAGTATCCATTCTGTTTTTCTAACTAAGTGAAACTGCTTGAAATCAAAACACCTTAAAAACAGGAATGTATTCATTACTAAACAAAAGGCAAATCAAACTACTAAGTGGAAGTGTCAATAAGCAGAATTTAAGTGAGGCTTCCTCATATAATTTGGAAACAGAAATTAAACAGCTTTCAGAATTTGCTTTTTGAGATTAATGAATAACAGTGAATGAGAACAGAACTGTTCTTAGCTATGCAACCTTTAAAACATCTTATCAGCCTACTTAAAAAATTCAAGCAGAAATGTGAATAAATTACAGAAAAGAAAGAAGTCAAGAAGCAAAAGCCGGTGGGGTCCAAATCAACACTGGATTAAAAAAAAAAAATGAAAGCATAGTATCAGAGCTAAATAGTGAGCACTGGCAAGTTTACTTCAACTGTAAAGATACATGTTTCAGGCAAATTTCTTATAAAACAAGCAAACTTCTGGCTTGGTTTACATCTGTGAACTTATAACAATCAAATTGTCCTTCAACTTTAGATATAAATGTAGCCACAAATTCTCAAATTAACATACTAGTATCATAACAGTAGCCTAGGAGGACAGGGGCATAATGTGCTTTTCCAGTGTTTAAAAACCAGCCTCTCTTAAATATATGGGCACATAAAACTTAAAACTGTAACTTCAAGTTGCCCCAGAGGGTTGCTGATCCTTCCTCTGTGTAAATTTGGTTAGTGAATTCCTACTATCTCTCAAGGAAGTCGGCCGAGGGAGAAACTGCTAAATCAAGAGCAATACTAAGTCAAGGATCTTTTATAACAAGAATTTTCAAAAATTGCTTAGCAAAAAAACCCTAAAAATCACAAAGCAAGTTAAGCACAATAGGTGAGAAATATTGCTTTTCATTTAGATAAAACTGGGAACAGTGAAATCTAATGAACGTAACTGTCTTCCTTTACAAGTTACCATGTTTGAAAAAAATAAAAAGTATTTCCAAAAATTAAAACCACTAAAGTCTCTAAGAATATGTATTGTATAATAATATTCATGACTTATAAGCAATGGTTTATTTCTAAAATTGGTTAAGGAATAAATACCAGCAATTTAAATTCTCAAATATAAATGAAAATGTGCTTGAAACCTTTTAAGGCAAGGTATTTGTTAACTAACAAAAACATCTCACTCTGGTTATCTAAAGTGGACCTCAATAAGTAACTTCTTTAATTCAAAGAGGATAGACAGGTCCCAAAGGTATCCTATATAATTAAAATCTGTTGGTACAAAGTAAATATGCATCCCCTAATGACATCCAAAAAAACATACATCCTGTAGAAATTTTCTTTCAACAACTGTGAATAACCTGAACTAATTCACACGTTGCAAATGCTTTCAAAAAGAAAACCTAAGACAAATGCCATTACTTTTCAGGATTTAAATACCGGCAACTCAGAGACTCTGCAAGGTCTCAATCACTAATGAGTATTACCAGTGATTTTATAATGTAGGCCTCTGAGATGTTATTGACCTACCTAAAGAGTATGTCAGACACTCCTGAATATGAACAAACACTCCTTTGCTTTGGTTCTGAAAACACCATAAAGTAGCTAAGGCAAATATTCATGGGGGCACAGAACAATATTGGAAAACTGGTCAGAGGTAGAAGTAAAGCTTTTGTTTGTAATGTGCTTTTGTATAAAGGTAACAGATCTGTGATCTGGGGAAAACACAACTTAAAAATGAATCACTCTTATATAAGATGTTTGAAGATAATGCTTTTTAATATTTCAAATATTTTTAAAAATTTCATAAAAAACGTATCACCTTAACAGTACTTTGCACATGTGGAATTCATACCTAAATCTGATACTATTTTGGTTTATTTATGGCTACTTACAAGAAGACTCATGGTATTAATGTCCATTTGTCTGAGTCTTTTTCTTTGGTAGAGCCTAATGGGACCAGGCAGATGAACTATTTTATGCAAACAATTTGGTTAAAGCAAATTCACGATAATATGAATTATAAGATTTTTGTTTAATGGAAATAAACTTAAAAAGATTTCCACATTTATCCCCATTGTGGTTCTGGAAGCTTAATATCCTGTTCAGAGGTTAAAGAGTTTCAATAGCTCACACGATCCTGTAAAAATCACAACCGGCTGCCCTTTAATAAATAAAGTCATTGTAAAGAATTACATTTACAGAGTGAAAAGTAAATACATAGCATTTCAAATTCAATTTTGGAAGTACTAATAAGTACTGACCCATAACAATATACACTAGCTATCTTTTTAACTGTCCATCATTAGCACCAATAAAGATTCAACAAAATTACCTTTATTCCCACATCTCAAAACAATTCTGCAAATTCTTAGTGAAGTTTAACTACAGTCACAGACCTTAAATATTCACATTGTTTCCTATGCTATACTGAAAATAAATTCACTACTTTTCTGGATACTCTTTACAAAATCTTATTAAAATTCCTGGTTTTATCCCCAATTATACAGTAGCACAACCACCCTATGTCATTTCACATGATAGCTCTGTAGAGGTTTCACATCTAAAATTACCAAGAACAAAAACCCTTCCCTCCCTCATCTTGCACTCAGCTTAATTCTATACTAGTCCTTGGATTATGTACCACTGTAAAAGTATAACTGTATCAAAATTACCATGTTTATGGATACAATATTATGCCATACAGAGCAACAAAGTTACATATAATGACAAAGATTACTAAAGTTATGCAAGACAATAACAAATGTGGACATGCTAGCTAGGTAAAGTCCCTACAAAGAGGCTGCTAGTTTCCCAAGTTCAAATAACATTGACAAAAATAATTAACAATTATCTTAAAAAAATTATAAGCTACTGGCAAATAAGGTAACTGCTAAATAAAAGTAGAGCACAAGATTAAACTCTTAATATTTACAACCACAAGATTTTTGAGTAAAATTACAATTGTGCACATATCAGTGGCTTTGTAACAAAAATAGTTCATATACACAGAGGAAAAATTAAGACAGTTTTCCGTTCAACAGAAGTTGAATCCAACCCATCTCAAAGATACTAAACAGCTCAAAGGTATACCACAGAATAAATTCAAGATTAGCCAATAAACAAGAGCCATACTACTGGTGTTTTAAGACAAAATTTAACCATGTTAAAGTCTATTATTCAATCAGGAGTCAGATGACTGTGCAAACTTTACCTCAACAGGAATATACTGAGATGTGCAAACAAATATAAAACCTCCACTAGAGTGGTTTGACTGGAGACTGAAGTTTTTTTTTTTTTCTTACAGAACTTTCTGATAACAATCATAAGCTATAAGTACAGGTACAATGCACAGTCAGTGATCTTTTTATTGTTAGAATATAAAATAATTAAGAGAGCATAGGTTTCATTTCATTTTTATAAGGAAGACTGCATTTACCTGAAAAAAATATGGTATCACACACAGACACACTGCAGGGGAGGAGTATATTTAAGAATATGGTGTCATTCTGAATGCTAAAGGAAAAGTGATCCTTGTTTAATGTTAAAATATGTAGTGTTAAAAGTTCTTTAAGGAAAAACTTACTAATTCTTCACTATGTAAGTTTCTGTAAATTTAGTTTTCAAATCACAGTAATCCACATATCCATTATTAATAGCTGTTTTGTAGTACTGCAACAAGCCAACAAACACTTAAATGCACTTCACATCAAGAGTATGTAAACTTTATTTTTTCCTCTTCAAGCCTTCAGAAAATTAGGGGTTATTTCAGCAGCCAATCTGGTCAGAACCTCTGAAGGCAAAAATTGTGAGTGCCTCACAGTGTAGACCATCTGTGGCACTGCATACCCATCTGGTAGTGAAGTGTCCCCCTCTAATGGCTTCCAGTAAGGCCTAGAGTTTAAGGTTAACATGAAAAAGTGCCACCTTTGTTTTAGGTTAGTGATGGACTCTGACAAGAGAAAATAAAGTTATTCTGTATATTGTTATACTTACAAGCAGCTCCAATCCTGAGTATTTATGGTAATATCTAAACATACAAAAATGTATGTACATTTTTCTCCACTTTCTTGTAAACAGTTGTCAGCATACTGTTTTATCCCTTTATCATTGAAACATGCAAATCATACATACAGTATAAATACACAAAAGAAAACAATTTACACTCATTCAAAAGCCAAGCAACAAAAAAATAGCTACAGTATTCAAATTATAAATAATGGATGCTTGAGGCATCTTATATTCCTAGAAGCAGCCAGCCATTCATCCTAATGTTCTTAGCTGCAATTGTAGAAATACTGAGTTTTGCACCTTCCATGCTTTTACAGTATTTATAAACACTATCATATGTGGAGATAAAGACTTGTTTACTATAATCTCTTCTTTTCAGAATGAAGAATAAAGCAGCACTTACAAATATTGAAGCAGTGGCAGCAACAGCAGGTGTTACCACTGCTAGATCAGGAGGAAGTTTTCCACTTTAACCATTTTTAAATTAAAAAAGTAAAGGAAAAATTGACCTAAACAAATGATTACATGTTCATTCCTTGGGCACTTAACAGCGAGTCCAGCATGTCGAATGTGTCTTTGTAGTCCATATGCTGGCTGTTTGTACTGTACTCGTGATTGGCATCAGGACCGTTGGTCTCCACTGGCTTCTTGTCCAGTTTCACGAGGGTGCTGAGATGTCCGTAGCCCACCTGGTATGTGACAGGGGGAGGAGGGGGTAAGGGATGGTTAAAAACAGAGTTGTGAGAGGATATATACTGCTTAACAGAGGAGGAAGAACTAGATGAACTACCTGAACTTTTGGAACTTTTGCTCATTTTGGAGTGATGGTTGTGAGAGGCATCATTGATATGCAGCTTCTTCCTTGAAGAACTGGAACTAGAGGAAATGCCATCACTGCTCAGGCCAACAGGACTCCTCAAAACAGTGGGTGGTATTCCATCAGCACTGTGTTTACTGCCACTGCTGCTGCTGCTGCTGCCACTATGTAAGTGGGAATGCTTGTGACTGCTTGCATGGTGACGGTTTGCAGGATGCTCCTTGTGCTTTTCCTTATGGTCTCTGCCAATATGTGGGCTTGAATGTTTGCTCTTCCCACTGCCTTCATCAGAAGAGCTGTGTCTTTCTGAGGATGAAACTTTTATCTTCATCTTCAGTTCTTCCTTACTGGTGCCTTTATCAGTGGGTGGTATTGGAATCCGTAATTTTAGTGATCCACTTTTTTCCTTTTTCTCTCCTATGAATTTTTCAGGTTTTTCAGTATTTGTGATGGGAATTTTCATTTTAATAGGAGAAGTTACAGAACTGCTGCTGGCTGCCTGTGACTGCATGTGTTTGTGTTGCTGCTCTACCTGGGCAGCTATATAATGATCCCTTACATCAAGATCTAGAGTTTCTAGCTTGCGTTTTTCTCTATATTTGTCTAAAGACATTTTCTGAGGAATTACTCCAGGAGTAGCAGAAATAGGCCCATGGTGTTTACTGCTCCCTGCTTTATGAACATATTCTTGCTTAACAGAAGAATGATCAGAAATTTTGTCAGTTCTATGATGTAATCCTGAATGCAGTGATATTGAAGGTCCCTGCTGGAAGTTGATGTTGTATTGGCTACCAGACAAAGATGTCTCCTGTTTCTGTGAATAAATCGGTTCTGTCCTTGTTGATTCTTGATGCTGAGGCCATTCTTGGTGTGATGACAAACCATATGAGGTACTGGGCATTCCTGATGCTAGCACTGACAGATTATCAGATGTATGGCTGTCCTGAACAGATAAATTTCCTGAATTTAGAGGTACCGGTGCAGGGAATGCTGATGTAGATGGTTTCTGAAAACTTGGGTTTGTAGGCACACCTGTGACACTATCTACTAATATTGAATTCTGGACCAAAGATGAGCCAAGAAGTGGTGTCTCTGAAACTTGTCCATCTACTTTTGGTTTCTTAGCCGCCTGATTAGCCTATTTACATAAAACAAAAGAAGCAATGACAACGAAGGAATATAAATTTCTTTGCTTAAAAAGATGACATGAGATATATGTAAATAAAATCACCTGGAGATCAAGGTTTTCTGTTGCCAATAAATAAATGTTTTATTTGGAGATATATCAAAAGGCTATCAAGTTGAAAATACTAGTTTTAGAAAAAAAACTAAATCTTAGCCCATGATGAGACAGTAATTTATCTATCTGAACAATGAATACTTTCATTGTAATCAGTGAGAATTAAAAATAAAAAGTATAATGTACTTGAAAGACCTACACCAGACAAAGTAGTTGAATCAACTATGAATCTATGTAGCTTATGGTATGTCTTAATTATTTACAAATACTGGAAAGATGATTAACCATATCATTTCAAACTGGTTAGCTATGTAATAGTTAAGGGACAAACTGAAAATCTATTAAATCCTGCCAATTTTCTTACCCTCCAGTTTCGAATCCTCTTCAACCTACTAGGTGTTTTCTCCAATATTTGTAGAAACTCATGTGTTAGCTCTAAAAATAAAATTTAAATAAAAAACTTAGAAGGTGTCTTTAGGATTTAAATTACTTTCAAGTGGGCAATATTAAAAAAGAGAACCTAAGAGTTAATCTCTCTCATTGTTAAACTCCTCTTCAACCTTCAACAGAAGTTGATACAATTCTGAACTGGTATTTTCAAAGCTGACTAAGCAGAGTTGTTGTTCTTCTTCTTTTAAAAAGAATATCCCCCACCCTCTGTGGCCATTATTACTTGCTTTAGAATCTCTGTAAAATTCTGTAGTATAAATATTATCCCTCCCCCACCCCACAAAAAACTTCATTAGGCAAGAAATATAGTAATATTTGTTGAAGGCAAGATTCATCAATAGATCTTTCATCAATGAATTCTTTTAAATTAGTGGGCAAAAGTTTTGAAGGAAAGGATATTTGTATAATCTCAATGTATGTTCTCCAAGGTGTTTATTAATTATAAAGAGAAAAACAGTAATTTGACATGGAGAAACTCAAGCATTACCACCTTAAGTGCTTATCCCAAGTGAGATAAAGCATACTTCTGCAGTTTTCTTGCCAAAACCAAATAACTTCCATCTAATTATGAAAAAATACTGGACAAACTCCAACTAGGAAATGCTCTGTAAAACAACTAACCATTATTCTTCAAAGTGTCAAAGTCATGAAAGAAAGATTAAAAAACTGTTACAGACTGGCAGACTTAAAGCAACACGTCAACTAAATGGAACATGGGATCTGGGAAAATCTGGGAATAATCTGTGGTTTAGTTAAGAGTATTATACTAATGTTAATTTTCTGTTTTTGATGATATTGTTACATAAGATAACACCACCAGAGATGCTGCCTGAAGGGTGTACAGAAAATTCTATACATTCTTTCATAATTTAAGTTTTAAATCTTTTCAAAGTGTTGAAAAGGTAAAAATAAATAAATGGATAAATTCCCCCACTTTTACTTTCTAGCAACCAACACTATTTATAAATAAATAGTGTTAATAAATAGTGATAATTAGCAAATTATCCTGGCCATAATTTTATCCATTTTCTTAAATTTAGGGTGAGAGATGACCCACTTTCCAAAGTGTTGTGATTATAATAAATTATCACTTCATACACTAAAATAGCATCATTAATAGTGGCCACTCTCAAAACAAATAGATGAATTTCACTACCAATTGAAACACAACAGTGGGAGGGAACCTGTCAGGAGACTACAGATTCACTTATTTTTCAGTACAAAGAGCATGTTTTTGTGTAAACTATTCTAAGCAAACATTAAGATTGACAATGAAAACACAACACAGAATGTCTCAAAAAAAAGCAGAATATACAAAAATTCTGCATCAGCATGATGACTATCCAAAACTAGACTACGACTAACATATGCTAATAATTACCACATGAATCAAAGTATCTAATAACTTTTCAAGATGTAACCTTCTTGACCATTTTATAACTGTTCTGTTATTTTCATGAGTTTCTGATCAAGTATGGATAAAAGCCTGGACTTTCACTTCTTTGTTCAAAACCAACCAACCACTTTTCTGCATGACACTAGAAAATTCCAAATACTTTTGGGTCCAATATTAATGAAAAATTGTTTTTTGACTTAGCTTCTTTAACAACTTTGTTGTCAAACATTAAATACACACAATATTTCCCAGTCCAACACCTGGTACCCAGCAGACAAAAAAACATAAGGTTTGTTTTTCATATGTATCCTACTCCATTAATTTTTGGGGGGAGGGTACTGGGGATTGAACCCTAGGGGTGCTTAACCACTGAGCCATTTTTTAAAAAAATATTTATTCTTAAATTTTAGATGGATACAATATCTTTATTTTACATTTATGTGGTGCTGAAGATCGAATCCCCCAGTGCCTCGTGTATGCTAGGTGAGCACTACCACTGAGCCACAATCCAAGCCCCCATTTTTTGTATTTTATTTAGAGACAAGGTCTCAACGAGTTGCTTAGGGCCTCGCTAAGTTGCTGAGGCTGGCTTTGAACTCGAGATCCTTTTGCCTCAGCCTCCTGAGCCACTGGGATTACAGGTGTGTCCACTGAGCCTGGCTCTATTAAATTTTATAACAAAGGAACAAAGAATCTGTTAAATAATCTGTTAACATAAGTAACTGGTTACAATCACAGAAAACACTGTACAATGCTTAAAAATAGAGGTCTTTCTTTTTCAAAGCTAATACAAAAATATATTAAGGACCCTGGATGTTGTGGCACACACCTATAATCCCAGTGACCAAGGAGGCTGAGGTAGGAGGATCACAAATTTAAAGCCAGCCTCAGCAACTTAGTGAGACTGTCTCAAAATAAAAAAAAGTCTGGGGATGTGGTTCAGTGCCCTTGGTTCAATCCCAGGTAACAAAAAATGTAAGGGTTCAGAGTGTAGCTCAATAGTACTGAATGCTTTGCCTAGCATTCTAAAGGCCCTGAATTTAATCCCTTGAACTGCAAAAAACACCACCACATATATAAGGGTCTATTAATCTGAAAATATATACAAACACCCCAAAAACCTTACAGTTAGGCAAAGTCTAAATGTTGTTTCTGGAACACTGTCACTAAATGAATTATTTTAATAAAAAATAAGAATATTTAAGTTCTTAAGACTTTATGAGTGAAAAAAGAAAAAAGAAAATAGCTGCTATATGATATGCTAAAAATCTTAATGTGTTAAATTTCCTAGATCCCTATTCAATCACTCTCCAAATCAATAATGAATGTGAACTTTTCCGGAATTGAAGTGGAAGAACATTTAGGTGGCTCCTATTGTTAAAAAAAAAAAAAAAAAAAGGTAACAACTTACCTGTGACCTACAAGCGGGATAGAAGACAGATTACTTACTTATGAGCTTTATTTCCATAATATGTATATAAACCATTTTTATAAAAATTATGCCTATTTAATCTATTGATTGGTAAGGCAGGGATATAGATAACCTTATTTTTAAGCTACAGAACAGATGAAAACAGGTACAAAAACCCTTATTGTTTTTCTTTTTTTCATTTTTAAAAATCTGTTTTAATTAGTTATACACGACAGTAGAATGCATTTATGCACTTTGATATATCATACACAAATGAGATATAATTTCTCATTTTTCTGAATGTACATATTACAGAATCATATTGGTCAGTCACATATATACATAGAGTAACAATGTCTGTTTCATTCTACTATCTTTTCTATCCCACATCCCCTCTTATCCCCTCCCATCACTTCCCTCTACCTAATCTAAGGTAACGTTATTCTTCTCTAGTGAGTGTTACTTCAACACACTGAAAATTTTCTTTCCTCTGTATAAACTGAAAACCTCTAACAATTTAAGAAAAACAGCATAATCAGGGGTTAGTAAGCATTAAGATATATACTCTGGAAAAAACATTTTTCAAGAAGGAAATAAAAGGGGGGTGGGGGAAAAAGGAACCTAACAAAGAAGCCAAATCTTATAATAGGAATATGGCTGGTAAACCAAATATGGCCTTACTGTCTGTTTTGTAAAGTGTTTTACTGAACCACAGTCCCACATGTTCATTTATGAACTGTTTACAGCTGTTTCTGAGCTACAACAGCTGAGTTGTATAGTTGCAATACAGACTTTATAGCCCATGCAATCTAAAATAACTACTCAGGTCTCTAATTTTATGTAACAGATATCCCCAACAATAACAAAAATGATCTTGTTTTCTCATTAGCCTATTTTGAAGAGAGCTGAGAAAAGTCCCCAAAAGAGTAAGTTAGAAATCTGACATATCATTTTTTTTTATCTTTAAAGTTATTTAAAATTATCATCTATTTCTTTTCTGAAATCTGTAATATCTGGTTAAAAATGTCCTAATCCTAATTCCAGGTCTGTAATTTATAGAACTCGCTTAACCAGTACTTAAGACTCTTCACTTTTTTTTTTTAAATATTTTTTTTTAGTTGTCAATAGACTTTTATTTTATTTATTTATATGCAGTGCTAAGAATCAAATCCAGTGCTCGTACATGCTAGGCAAGCGTTCTACCACTGAGCCACAACCTCAGCCCACTACTCTTCACTTTTGACTACAAATGTCCAATGGGTAACTAAAAGGATTAAAAAGTTGGCACTTTTGCCTACATTTTGTATCTGTCACCTATATTCTGTATCACCTTAAATTTCAAGAACAACAGATTTGGATTTATAAACATCTTGTGATGACTCAAAACTAACCCCAAGGGAACAGTAATTTTCTGACCCTGCCTGATCAATCCTGAGATAAAGATGGACCAGACAGACAATGCCTGATCAAGACAAGCTGCTTTGGCAGCTGTGTAAATCCTGCAGCTATGAAAACTTCCAATTCCTGCTCTCAATTCCCTTTCTATAAAATCTCAGTCATTTTCAGACCCCTGTAAAGGGCTGAGACTCCTGGTCTCACTTCGCCTTTTTCAAAAGGGTCATACTAAATTAAAGTTCCTTTCCTGTTTTTCACCATTACTTTTTTCCCTTTGGGTTTTCCAGTTGGTGACTAGACCTAGTTTTTTGGACCTCAGAGGCAAGCTTCTTATAGCCTAGGACTCTGCTAACACTCATATCCCCAATTTTTCCTTGTCTATTCATGTTTAATAATTCAAGACCACAATGGCACTATATAGCAAGGAATGTTATCCTGAAAAATCCCTCTAGCTTATTGCTTAACATCTTATACAATTATCTCACACCCAGCTTTGAGTGTACACCCTTTTTTGGTTGGTACTGGGGATTGAACTCCAGGCCACACACAAGTTAATTAAGAACAATATATAGGGATCTATAAACCCACTTTTACACTGAGTCCCAGTTTATACACTGAAACAAGATTAGTGTACCTTAGATATTCTTGTCCTATCAAACCCATAGCATTTAAAATCATATTTCTTAAAAAAGTCTGAAATAGCTTTCCATGTTCATTGGTGGTTAATATACATCACATTTTCCCATTAGGCTAATGAATCCTTATTTTCATCCTGTTCACTTGATGATGTAATTATATCTTTAAATTCTATTATCCAATTACTAAAATGGATTTCTAAAGTACTTAACATCTGAAATACAAATATTAATAAATTAAATGATATTTGGGATTAGCATCAGGATAACTGTGGTGTGTTGAATTGCCCAGAATCAATCAATGTTCAATAAATGTGGGTAATGCGTAATATAGAAATTTACTATTTTAAAAATCTACACAGAAATACAATTTTTCCACAATAAAAAGGTGAAAAAAATATTTTCAATGTAAAAAATATTTTTTTCTTTACTTACCATCTAGTAATTCTAGAGTAACTGTAGGATCCACATATTCCCACCAATGCTTGCCATCAGTTGACACAGGAATCTCCCAATTGGACCATTTGCAAGCCAAATGAATGCATACACATGCTATCACTGTTGGTTTGTACTGAAGACAGAAGGTCGTAAGATGTAGACTGTTGTAGAGCAGGTTTGAAAACGCAGAGCCATAGAAATTTAAATATGTAAAACAAAGAAAAACATTTACCAGTAAGATTAAGGCAAAAATAACCGTATGGAGGTTTTCTTCTGTAAATCTAGAGTATATAACCATATTTTAAGAAATTAAAAGCTAATATAGCAATAAAAATTCTAATATAAAAACCTATAGATTATGAAATGCTTTCCTCCTCACTCCCCATAGCATATTAATATTTTATCAATGCTAATAATTTTTTTGAAATGTTTTTGTATCTAAATTCAAAGTATTTTTAAAAAGAAGAGGAAGATAGTATATTTGCAATAATCACTAGGCACAAATAACATTTTAAACTTTTGTGGCATTTTTTGTTCTTTTGTAATGTCATGGCAAAAAATGTAAAGAAAAAAGACAACTATTTGTAAAAGACAGATAAAGTAATTTCAATGTCACATTACAATCAAGGATTGTATCATTTGATGTGGCTTAAAAGACATAATTGTCTAGTAAAGAGAATTTAACACTTATTTTGTAAATCTGTGCTCTTTTCAGCAAAGCCCCAAAGAGAACTTACCTTTTGCCAAACAATTTAATGGCTCAATGTTAAATACTACAAAAATACTACCTCTCTCCTCCTACTATATATCAAAACTTGGGCATGTCAAATGCCTTTCTGACCAAAGTTTTAAATTTAAGTCTACTTTTCCCTCAGATTTCCTAGGAACAAAAGTCAAATCCCAATAACATATATCTTAGAAAATTTTAAGTAAAACTTATCAGTGTCACAAGAAATTAAGAATCACCACAGAGCTGACTTGGTACCTTTTTCCCCAACAGCCCACCGAGAAGACAATCTATATCTTTAATATCAATCTAGAACAGAATTATACATTACTCTTCCAGTTCAGTTTCAGAATTTATGAAATATTTACTATTAGCCACAACCACTATTTTTTATATAAACTAAAAAGAAAGCAACTTTTTAAAAAAGTAGAAATTCTATTTATGTAAATCCAGGCACTGATAAGAATTGACTAGTTCTAATTTACTATTTGTGAGTATTATCTGGAAAAAAGAAACCTAAGTTATATAAACTTTATTTATTTATTTATTAAAAAACTTTAACAATTATTTTAAAATTAAGAGTGGATCAATGTGAAATTTTAAAAAAATTGTCATTTAACTATAATTGTAAACTAGAAATAGCTTTATACTTACCAAGTTGCTCGAATTTCTACGTTAAGTTTAGCTCTTTGTAATCTTTAGCTGCTATTCAGGCTACCAATTTTAGACTTATGCACTCACAAATCGAGAATATGTCATCAGAAAGCACCACTACACTTCACATTGTGCATTTAACCCCTCTGTGCCCAAAGTCCCTTGTACAATACACCGCAAAGCAAACAGGAAGGTACCACCACAGTAGATGGTCCAGTCTCCTGTTGCAACAAGGGTAAGAGACACATTGAGGGGGCCCTGCATTAAAGGAAGCTATAGTGTGCTACAACAGTGCAACAAAGAGGGTCAGGATAACAACCTGTTGGTAGCCATGAAATAGGATGTCTGTGCCAAATCCTTGCTTGCTGTAAGAAAAGAAAAAAAGAAAAGACAATACTATCAGCTTTAACATGCTACCATCAAAAAGTTCTCAACACAACAAAACTTCAAAGATTTGTACACAAAAAGTAAATTTTACTTACTACTTACAAATATCACAAGAGCGCCATCATTTTCTATACTACTGAAAATCTTCAACAACATTCACTCAAATGTTTCTTGCTATCCCCCAAAGATCTGAGAAACAAGCCGATTTGCTTTTAGCTAGCCAGTTACAAGGGCTAAACTTGTTACTAAGTTAAGCATCTAGTCAGCTAAAAGTTGAAATAAAGCATTCTCCTGGATTTAAAAAAAAAAAAAAGAAGAAGAAGAAGAAGAAAAGATTTTTGAAGTCTAATACAAAATACAAAGAGTTGCCTGCCAGACTTAATCCTCAGTCATCACATTTAAGTTGGCCTTAATACTTCCATCAAAACAAAACAGAACAAAATAAGCCCCCACCCCCCAAACTCAAGAGCATAAACTGCTCAGTTTTTTATCATGCTAATAAGCATCAACAAAATAAACAACCTAGAAACATCATAAGGATGTAGATACAGGAAGTGCCACTGTATTTTTTTTTTTAATTATAAAATGCAATTAGAGGTAAAACTTAGAAAAGATCTGAGAACTCTGGGAGGAATCAGGATGCTTCACACTAGTTCCCAACAGAAAAACAATTTTTAACTAGCTTTTTAAGACACTGAAAACAGTTTACCCTCCCCTTCTGCCTGGTATTCTTCACAGCAGGAAGGCCCTTGGTACAGTTTCCCTATTTTCCCCAATTACATTCATAATCACTGCTTATCTAGGATCAGTTCACCTGAACTCCACCCCTCTCTAACAGGCCTCAAATTCCTCCCCCCCTCCTATTTTTTATTCATGGCACCTGTAATCCCTGCTGCCCCATGTGGATCATCAACATAAGGGTTTTACAAAAGGGATTTGGGTTTGGCAGAGTTGTGCTAAGGAAGAGTGTCAAAGCATCAGATGTCTTGGAGGCAGTGTGACTTAAGTATGTCATTCTTTCCTGGTGGGGAGGGAAGGAGAAATCACAGAAGTGAAAGGTCCCTGTAAAATGACAATAGCCAATTTTGTAGCATAGTAGTATAATATCAACTCTCTCATCTCCAGCAGGGAGAAAAAGGAGTTTACAGAATAAAATTTATCTACCCCTCCCCGCAAAAGAATCAAAACATACAGAAAAGGAAAAATAATTTTGAACTGCCAGAGCAGTTTTCACCTAGGAATGTATGTAAATTAAATAATCTATAAACAGTCACTATGCAACAAAGAAGAATGAAGGGGAAATGTTCTTGTTAGCTGAGAGTTGTAAGAGTGAGAAAGACACCAAACGTGGAAAAACATTTTTTTTTTTTTTTTAAATGGAGCAAGACTAGGTTAGTCAGACAAAATGAAGCTGAACATATATGGATGGTTTGTACTCAAATTTAGGATGACACATTTTAAATATTAACAAGAAAAATGAGATTTAAATGTTTTGTTTTAGGTGTTATATCAAATTTGTAGTTTTTGAGAAAATTTAAAACCCAGTTTTATTTTCTGAGTTTCTATTATACATAAGTAATTTTTTAAAACTTACCATAATATATTCCTTTAACTAATATCTTTAAGCTAGCTGCATTAGGCTCTTAGAGCAGGTTTTATGGTTCTCTATCATTTTCATAAAGCTTAAGTTTTCAAGAAAACAAAAACTAAGCTTTTTTTTTTTTTTTTCTTAATTCAACATCAACAACTAGTTATCTATCTATATACTACAATTAGTACAGAGTTTTCTGTACTGGGGATGAAAATATACTATAAAATGTATTTGTATAATTATGAAGAATAGGAACCTAATTATATTCTAGTTTACAAAGTGATATAGTAATAACATATGCTATTAGGTTAAAAAAATATGAGACTTTTATAAGTCTACTTCCATAAGGACATAATCAGGTTACAGGCATGTTTTTCTTTTTAATGCATCCATTAACATAATGAAATGTTATCTAGGCATAAAACAAATTCAATTTAGAATGAATACAATGTAAGACTATTTAGGTAAACTCTAAAAACAAGGTCGTCAAAAAAAATCTGACCCATCCTACTTAGAATAAGCCTAAAAAATAAAAAAGGCTGTGGGTCAAAGAATGAAATAGCAAAGCTTCTTTTTCAAAAAAAAGAAGAGGAAAAAGCACGCTAAAGGTCCCAACTGGTTGCTGTGAGTATATAACACTTTAAACGGGAAACAGGAAAGAAGAGGCACCACAACATGCAACCGTGTAAAAAAGTATTTCTAAGACTACAGGAACATATATATAGGATTTATTAATAGGAGTAGAAAAATGTTATACCACATGCTTTACTCAGAGTAAAGCAAATACTATAAAAACTTCATATTCCCATTTATAAAAGGTCTAACAAGCATATCACAAACTGTATTTACACATCATGCTTCATAATGATTTCCCTATTATACACAAAGAAAAAAACACTTTTAGAAATGCTAAAAAACTTCAACAAACGGACTAAATCAATTTTGTTTAAATAAATATGGGCAAAACCCTTCCAAAAATGACAAATAATAAATCTGCTAACAAAGACAGATTTTATTAGCAAGACTTGAGATTGGTCTCAGAATTCTTAAACTTTTTATCACTTTTCAAGAAGTCAATGAAAATTTGAAATAAATCAGACATTAATAGTACTTTTTGCACCCATGTACTAATAGAATACATCTCAAATATTAACTGAAATGGCACTAGCAGAACCCAATGGGGGAGAGAATTACTAATATTTGGAAGTCCTCCAATTTTTTTAGCGACCTAAAATTTATTTAAATTTAAGGAAGCTAACACACTACGTAGAACCATGAAAGTAAATAAATAGGTAGATGTAGAATGTTAAAAAATAATGCTTCAAAATGACTTTTACCCCATTTTAATAAAACACAGAAGGCTAGAAGAACAAATTAGCATACAAACCAATTATAGATGATAAAAAGCATTAATACTTATCTTAAAAATTTCAAAGATCACTTACCTCTTACTAACTGGGTACATTTCACCACATCTGTGTGTGGGTGTTCAATGGTGATCTCAAAACCTGAAATGATAAGCACTTTTTTTCCCAACCACTTATACCACTACCAATACTTGCCTGAGAAATGTCATTTACTACAACTACAAATGTATAATACATTCGTCCATGTTAAAAAGAAATCGAAAGAATTAAAGTTTCTTATCACTGACATGCTCATTACAACCCCCAAAATGAGAAGTACTTAATTTCTTCTCAAATACAATGTCTCAAGACAGTTATTTCAGAATCAAGGATAATTATATTCAAAATTTTAAGTTATAATTAATTTGGGTTTACTGTCAAGTTCAAAACAAAATCATGGCAAATGACAATGACTAAGATGGTAATTTAAGCAGGGAATTTAACAAAATATTGTCTTTGGGCGCCAGGTTCAGTGGCACATGCCTGTAATCCCAGAGACTCAGTGCGGGTAAGGCAGGAGGATCAAGTTTTTGACTAGTCTCAGCAATTTAGCAAGACCTTATCAAAATAAAAAATAAAAGGCTGGCAATATGGCTCAGTGGTTAAGTGCCCCTGGATTCAATCCCCAGTACCCAACCAAAGTACTATCTTTCTTAATATTCCAAATATTTGTTTCAAAAGATGTGAAAAAAACATTTCTCATAAATGTCAATGTTGGGCAACAGTGGTAGAAAAAAACTTTTAAATGATACAGTCCTTAGTTTCTACTGTGGTACAGTGAAGGGTCTCAACCAGTTCACTTATAACTACACTAATAATCAAAATCACACAGCAAGCAAACTATGTCTCATAATTCTTGAAATCACAATTTAAAGAATTAAAACTAAAGAGAAAATGTTGAAAGCTTCCAATGTTCAATCCTTATGTAGGGTAGGGGTTTTACTTTTATAAAGAGGGAAGGTCACATTTAGTATATTCAAAACTCTTTAAGTGAATAAAAGTATAACAAATGGACAATCTTAATTATTTTAAAGTTGTTTTAGGTTTTTATTTATATATGTACTACAATTAAAGTATGCAAAATAATATTTTACTCCCTAAAATAATGCTATTCATTCTGTATACTTAAGAATTTGTCACCGGGGCTGGGACTGGGGCTCAGCAGTAGAGCGCTCGCCTAGCATGTTCGAGGTGCTGGGCTGGACCCTCAGCACCACATAAAAATAAATGAAACAAAGGTATTGTGTCCAACTACAACTAAAAAAATATTTAAAGAAAGAATGTAAAAAAAAAAAATGTCATGAGGAATACATGTTATACAATGACTTTTAAATTTTTTTTTATGGTGCTGGGGATATAACACATGTTTTGTGCATGCTGGGTGAATGCTCTATCACTGGGCTACACAATTAGACCCTATACAATGCCTTTGTATATTAAAGTAACTTTACAGTAGTCTACAATACTTTTTAATTTTAAATTTTATTACAAGTGTTTATAATTACCCATAAGTTTATGTAAATCTGTATAACAACATGATAAAAAGCCATTATATCTGCAGGGAACAACTCTTGTATCTTTTGATAAAAAATATGAGTTACATGCATCTCAAACAAGTTCGTTTTATAATAAAGAGACTCTGCCACAAGTAGCTGTAACTTGTATTTCTATTCAACGGCTGGGAATAAAGTAATAAATAAAATGAAAAATGACAAATTTGTAATGTAACACACGTTCATAGAATGAAGGTGTAACAGAAAAGAGCTTTGCCCGTGTTTACAAAGAAAGTCAGATGACTAAAGATTTAAACTTAGATCCTTATTAAGTCCATAATTACCCTACCACATGCTGCTAAGTTCTTCCCTAAGGAATTCATGATTTTTTTTTTTGGGGGGGGTGACTTTTTAAAACATTTTTTAATGTTTTAATTAGTTATACATGACAGTAGAATGCACTTATATACTTTGATATATCATATAGATGGAATACAATTTCTCATTTTTCTGAGTGTACATATTATAGAATCAGATTGGTTATCCAGTCACATACATACATACAGTAATAATGTCTGTTTCATTCTACTATCTTTCTTATCCCCATATCCCCTGCCTTCCTGTCAATTTTAAACAAGTCACAACCTTTTTAGGACTCAATTTTACTTAGTCCTAAATAGTCTGCTGTAAAGTTAAAAAAAAAAAACTAGAGTAAATAAATCTTAAACAAAGATTTAACTTTTTAAAAAGGATGACCACTTAATTACTATATCACATTAAAAATGATGTGATATAGTCATTACATACTGACTATGAGCACTGGGAGAGTTAGGATTGCCATGTATATTTGTATACATCACCATTATATGCAATAATCCTAGAGGACTCTCCAGGGCAAATCCACAGTGAAGCATTTTGCTTCACCTATCTGAAAACCCAAGAAATCATTATAGTTGCCTATGTTTACCATTCAATTAAATTATGTCAAATGAAATTAAATTTTAGAAAAATAGTTTCTTTACTATTGGGCAATACGTTTGTGTGGTACTAGGGACTGACCCTAGGGCCTTGTGCATGCCAGGCAAGCACTCCACTCCTAAGCTATACCTCTAGTACTTTGAACACTTCTGAGATAGGGTCTTGCTACATTGCCCAGCCTGGCCTTAAATTTGCAATCCTCTTGCCTTACACTCCTGTCCTGGGACTATAGGTCTCTCCGGTAGCTGGGAAGACAGGTGTGTGCCACCACACCAAGCTGGGCAATACTACCATATTTTAAAATAACTTTCTTCAATAAAATTATTCTAGGAATCTTTAATTTAAAATATTGCACTGAAGAACACAAAATAATTGACATTAATACATACCTAGAGTTTGTAGCATTATGGTTTCAAGTAAAACCAGTTCTTGAGTCTGCTGAAGGTAAGCCTGGCAAATAAAAATAATATTAAAATACTTAAGATAAACAACACTACTAAACTACTTAAAACTTTACATCTCATGAGAATTATAGATCAATTACACAAGAACTAATGGAGTTTGCAAATGTGGGAAAAATAAACTGAGAGTAATGGAGAACACTCATTTTTTTGTGACAAGCCTAAACTGAATCACTTTCCAGTTTACAAAGTGTACAAAGAAAAAACAAAAAACAAACAGAAAAATCCTTAATGATAATACAGGTTAACTGAGAAAAGATCTATACAGTGCGTATAGTTAAACTTTTACCGAGGCATTTCTGCTTCAAGACACATTTACAACAGAAGCACCACGCTAAATAATAACATCAAACTCAAACCAGCATTTAAAGAAATGTTAGTTTCTTTAGGAAAGACAATAAAAAAAAAACCTCAACTCTTTAGATTACAAGAAGAGTTCAGATATAAAATATGAAAATAATGTGTCATACACCCATGGAGACATAAATGTCAGAGCACCTTCTCCCTAAATTTCAAGAAAGTATTCTCCATTGTAATACTTTAAGAATATAAGAACTTTCTGCCACATCATTCTTAGATCATGACAACTAACCTGGGTGATAAAGAAGTACACTTAATTTTATTTATGCTCCATTCTGAAAGGTCATTTGAGTTAATTTTTAAAACATGGTTTTCTAGTATTTGAGCAATACTATCAAGCATTCATTAGAAATAATTCTGAGTTTGTACTATCTTTGAATAATCAAAAATTCCTTACTATTTATTTAGTAGGTACATTTTTTCCATATCCAACATTTATTATAAAGTTTATTATTAATAAAATCAGATATACTTCTATCAGAGCTTTATCTGCACTTGGAACTTGACCTAAATTAAACAAAATTAATGTAATTCTTTAGTCATTTGGTGAGTAAAGGTTTCTTATTAAATAACTCACATATAATAAAAAAAAAAGTTAGAAAAAAGGCCTACAATTCTAGCTCCCACTTTATTAGAAGAAACAGCTCTCTCTCTCTCTCTTTTTGGTACTAGGGAATTGAACTCAGGGGCATTCAACCACTGAGCAACATCCCCAGCCCTTTTTAAAATATTCTGAGACTGGGTCTCGCTAAGTTGCTGAAAATGGCTTTGAATTTATGATCTTCCTTCCTCAGTTTCCCAAGCTGCTGGGATTACAGGCATATGCTATCACACCTGGCAGGAACAACTCTTTTAAAAGACTAATTACTATTCTAGAGGTAAATCAGAGTTTTTCTATTTCTTCATCTGTAATAAAAGAGTTCTTTATCTTCTGGTCAAGGACATCTACAAATATTACTTATCCTCTTACATAAGTCACAGGTTTGCTTTGAGGACAGACAACATGTGAAACACTTGAAAGTAACTTTGAATCAAAGCTTTATATAATTCAGAATGACATCCAAATTCAGGAACATATCTGAAATGTTTCTGTCAGATGGCTTCCTGGTATTATGTTCCTCAGTGGTAATAAAAATAAGCAACATTTGGTATTCCACACTAACTGTATTAAGCCTAAAATATGAAAAAGTTTCAAACTTCTAAAGAAAAACTCACTAAGCACTTTAAAAAAAAAAAAAAACAAAAAACATACATCACATTTTGTATCCAGCAGTGGCTCAAGAGGATGAAGACAAGCATGTGCCACTTTGATAACATGTTCAAGTTTTCGAGCTTGTTCTTCCACTTTTGCAGCCAAAAATAATGCAGTAGGTGATATTATCTGTAGAAAAGAGAAAAATTTGATGATTTAAAAACAAATCTTAGGAAATTTCTCTACTTCGTAAGGGGGAAGGTGTGCAAGGAAAGAATGCATTATTAATAGTATGAATTGTACACTGGTCGATGGAAAGATTGATGAAAAAGTTTTTTTTTTTTTTTAAATTTTTGGTGCTGAGGATTGAACCAAGTACCTTGCACATGCTAAGCAGAAGCTCCACCACTGAGTTATACTCCCAGCTCCAATGTGAGAGCTTTAATCATGTTATTCATTAAACAGAACTAGCTGTCCATTGACATAATGTGTTTTACTTGGTTTTCAGACAGAAAAGCAAAAGGGATAAGAGAAAAGATTTATACTTCAGCTAAAGAGGGAAAGTTCAATATTAATTTATAAACTGTGGAAGTAAAGGAATAGCAAAATGATGATGACATAATTAAAAAAAAAGATTAACAGCAGGTAAAGTATATCTACTATACTCTCTCCTTTTGAGGCACAGAATCATCACTTTCTAGTGCTTGTTTAAGTCAAGCATTGACTTATTATATGATTAAGAGCCAAACTATCTTGTTTAAAGGGCAGAACAGGTACCCTAAGAAAAAATTCTGAACTCAGCCTGGCTACCTTTATTACTTCACTACAGCTAAAGCTAAAAAAAACAGGGTATAAGCATGTAATATACACAGATTAGAAACTTTTGTAAAAGTGGAGATTCAGAAAGTATCAATTTTCTTTTTTTATAACTAAGGTCCTTGGGATATAAGCACAATAACAAAGCACTACAAAGACAATGACTAAGAGAAACAAAAATTTTGAAAAAAACATTTACCTAAAAAGTAAATTTAGCAATAAATCAAAAAACCAAGAAATCAGATATACTAACCCAGGAATTAGATATACTTTATGCTCGAAGTATGCTTTAAGATTACACACAAGAGAAGCTGGAGTTGTGGCTCAATGGTAGAAAGAGCACTTGCCTAGCATGTGTGAGGCCCTGGGTTTTATTTTCAGCACCGTATATAAATAAATGAATAAAATAAAGGTCCATCAATATCTAAAAAATAAAAATAATTTAAAAAAAGGTTACACAAGAGCCAGGCATATGGTACATGCCTGTAATCCCAGCAACCTGGCAAGCTGAGACAGAAGGATTCCAAGTTTGAGGCCAGCCTCAGCAACTCTGCAAGACCCCGTGTCCAAAAAGAAAAAAGAAAAAGAATTGGGGATGTAGCTCAGTAGAAAAGTGCCTCTATGTTAAATCCCCAGTACCTACATAAATAAATAAAATAAGATTATACAAAAGAAATTTCTCATGGAAAAGTAGTTTCTAAATGTTAAGTTTTAGGTCTCTATTTTTCAAGAGATGAAGATCTGGGTCTCACTGTATCTTTGGGGAAGAGGGGGTTCATCAATCATTATACAGAAATAATGCCAGAGGGGAGGTGGAAAAAGAGAGGTATAAATCTTATCACATGATTTGGGTAATTAAGGAAGAGATCCTTGTCTTCTGAGGGCTTTTTTAAAAACATGACATGGAATTTAATCACTGGATTTTGAATTCAAAAGGGAGTTTCTCTAGTTTTGCAGATGAGTAAATAGAATAAAAATGCCTTCAAAAAGCTCTTTTTCTGCAGCATTAATCTTTAAAACAGACCTATAATATGGTAGCACTACTGGGAGGTGACATACATTTTTAGGAAATGGGGGCTTAGTGGAAGCTTCTTAAGTCACTGGGAGGATTATGGGACCTTTCTCTTTCTCTTTGCTTTCTGTCATAAGGTGAGCAGTCTGCTTTGACCTGATGTGTGGCCATCAAAGCAATGAGGTCATTTGATATTGGAATAGAGCCTCCAGAAATATGAGCTGAAATAAACCCTTTCTCCTTATAAGTTAACTGCCTCAGAGATTTCACTATAGTGACAGAAAGCTGGTTAGTAACTACTCCCAATAATCAGAAATAATGGTTTCTCAAATGGGCTTAAAAATTTCAACATAGACTTTCAAATTATTTCCTCTTTTTAAAATTAAAACTTTAACATGAAAAATATTGGAAAAATTGAGAATGCTTAAAAGATTTAACAGCCTAGAAGCAGCATAAACACAGACTGAGTTATTCAGTGTGTTCCCATTATCCAGCATTGTATGACTGCTGTTAATGTTTGCTGAATGCATGAGATGTATGAAAGGCACCAATATAAAGTATCCCAAATGCCACAATAAAAATCTAAGAGCCAATGACCACAAAAGAAATTCAAAAAACAATAAAACGAAGAAACTCTGTTTCCCACAATCTCTCACTCATCTTATTCATATCTAAAATAATAGCAATCCAACCTTCAACATGCTAAAACTCTGTATCAAAAGCGAAGCAATAGAGGCCCAAGTCAAAAGTCAAATTAGAGTGAATTATTTAATACTTAACATTTCCTGAACTGCCAGATGATCCAGAATTTCTCTTATTTTCCAAAAAGATACTTAACAAAAGTTTCCAATGAACTTTTCTTTATAACTCCCACATAATTCCTAAACACAGCTCCATCCCCTCCATATATTTTGTGGCAGTGTTACTATAAGCCTCAATATCAACAAAACTTTCAAACTACACATTTTCCTTCAAAGATAGTCTCAAAAGAAACAAAGAATGTGTACTAATGATCCTAAAGTTCTATACATAATTTTAAAATTTAAGTATCTAGGGAGCCAAGCAATGATCTTCAGGAAAGACTTCATAGAAGTCTTTCTGTTCCCTTTACATAGGGCTCAAATCTCTCATCTTCCTCCAGGGCAACACTAATACCCAACACTCTTCCAAAGTTTCTGGTGAAATCCACTAACTCCATTCACATTTCCTCCTCTACAGCCTGCAAATATTTTACTCCATCAGGGCTGTAAAAACAAAACAAAACACAACATAACACCTTTTCAGACAGATACTTAGGTGAATGAATATCCACGTGAGGCTTTAATTTTAAGGATGATCAAAGATGGTGATCAAACTAAATATTACTACTGCCTTTTGTATGGAAGGCTGACTTTGTTGTGTGATTTAAAAGAATTCCAAAAGTTTTGGGTAACAGAAATATTACTAGTTGGTCTGTGGTTTTTAAAGGTGAGCATATTTTGAAGGCAACATTCACTGGCACTTATGAATCTGCTTTAAAGCCAAAGAATTCACACCAGCAATACTGGAATATATATGTTTAGTTGGTTTGCACAAACAATTATAAAGTTGAGATCCAGTTTACTGGGGACAGGGATCATGTACTGTCCATTTTATGTTTCAATACCTAGCTGATTTAACATAAGATCAGTAATAAAAATTTTGTGAACATTTAAAAAAAAAAAGCTGATTTTTAAAGCATTTGTCACTCTAGCAGATGTACAACTATTGCAAGGGAATGTTACAGTTTCAAAGCAAAGACAAATTTCTACCTAGATATACACACAATTATTGAGGGGTAAAATAGAAGTGATGAAGCCAAGACTGAGTGGAATTTTGACTCTATTATCTGACAAGTCTAGGCAGTACTTATTCTCTTTGTGGCTCAGTTTCTGCATGTGTAGAACAGGAGAAATAATATCCACTTATCAAGATTATAATGAGGATTAAATGAACCAACACATGCAAAGCAGAACAGTGCCCCCACAGGAATATAACTCAAATATTATTACTACTATGTTGAAAAATTAAACAATTGTTAGTGTTGACCTTAAAAAATGATTTAAAAAGCGAACTTTTTAAATTCCCTTTTTCTTGCTCACTTCCTTCCACAGTTAATTAAACTCAATTCTTCGAAGTTTCTGCTGCAGATCTAACTAAGCATATTCAAATACAGAAATTATGATCCTTGAGATTCTTATTATGATTTATCCCCATATTCCTTTCTCCCCTTCTCCTTTTCTATTCTTTCATGTTTCCATTCCTATGACTCTCTTCCTTCTACATCTTTCCTCCTCCTGCCCATTCCTGTCTGCTGTCTCCCCTCTCTGCCATGATGCCCTCACTGATGACATTCTTCAGTCTCCAATGCTGGTTTCAACCTTGATAACTAGAGGCAAAGTCAGGTTGCATTAACCAAAAAAAAAAAAAAAAAGCCTGGGTAATTGCTAAGTCACCAAAAATGGTTGTTATCAGTCAGTTCTATACAGTTCTATGAAACATCTGGCCTTTAGCCTTTTAATAGTCTTGGTGAATAATTTGGTGTGTATTTGTACATAAGAACTCGCCATGCCTGTTTTATCACCCTTTGACCTTAAATCTGTTAGTTGAGAAAAGCCTCAAGGCACAAAAAAAAGGCTTCCAAGTTTGCTAATACAAACAAGCTCATTCTAATCTGTTCCTGTGATTTATCTGTAGGTCTTACACACTAGTGAAGTCATTCTTTCCCTGTCCCTGAACTTTCCCAAATATATTTCCACCCCACCCCTAAGACTTGATAATTATTTTCAGTACCTTCTAAAGGGACTCCATTAATAAATTCTTATTATTAATTGCCACAGCTCAAAATTTGAAAATTACTTGCCTAAGTTACAGTTTAGGAAAAGTGGTAGTGATATAACATTAGTAAAGGATCACAGAAAGATCAACTTGATATGAAGGAAGACTAGGGAGGAAGAGCCCATACAAAAAAGAATAAGTCAAGGGCTGGGGATGTGGCTCAAGTGGTAGCGCGCTTGCCTGGCATGCGTGCGGCCGGGGTTTGATCCTCAGAACCACATACAAACAAAGATGTTGTGTCCACCGAAAACTAATAAATAAATAAATATTAAAATTCTCTCTCTCTCTAAAACAAAACAAACAAAAAAAGAATAAATCAAAATGCCCATTTGTTAATAAGAATGATCACCAAACTTAAAATAACTAAAACAAAATTCTAGTACAAAAAAAGTGATCTACATCTTTAATTTTGCTGCACTGACATTAAAGTGTTACAGCAAGTGTCATTACTCAGTCTGACATTTAGTTATTTTCTCATTCATACTGAGAAAACTTAGAGTTTAAAGTACACGAATTTTATAGTTAAATCTCTATTCTCTATATAGAGTTCCTATAGCCTACCATGAATACTAAACACTTTTATATAGTATTGTAATACGGACATTAACCTCACACAGGGTCTCAAATATTCAACACACAAAAGGCTATGAAAAAAGCAGTCACTATTCCCCGCCAAAGTCATCTACAAATTCAATGCTCATCAAAATCTGTTTTCTTTCTTTCATTAGGCCCCCACCCCTGAAACTGACTCCTGGATCTTAAAACTAATATGGAAATACAAAGGGTCAGAAGAGCCAAAATAAACTGAAGAACAAAATTGGAAGACTCATACTTACTGAATTCAAACTTACTATAAAAACCAAGATTCCAGAAATAAACCCTTACATGGTCAATGGGTTTTCAACAAGATTATCAAAAAGTTCAACAAATGGTACTAGAGCAACTGTATAACTAGTCTTAAAAAAACAAAACCTCAACTCCTTCTTTATACCATACACAATAACTCAAAATAGATCACAGACTAAAATTTCAGATCCTAGATTATACAAGTGATAAAAGAAAAAACATTAACAAATTGGATGTCTATATTGCAAATACCACCAAGAAAGTGTGGGGAGGAGGGGAGCCCACATACAAGGAGAGATACCATTCACACCTACCAAAAAAAAAAAAAAAAAGCCATAAACAGTTATAAGTGTAGAAAAGATATGAAGTTACTGAATCCTCATTTATTTCTTGTGGGAAGATAAAATGGTATGGCTACTCTGGAAAACAGTTTGGCAGTTCCTTGAAATGTTTTTACAAAGCTCTGCATTATGGGAATCTAGATTACCTCATAACCCAGCAATTCCACTCTGAGGTATTTACCTAATACAAGTGAATGTTTATACAAAAACTTGTATTTGAATGTTGATATCATTATTCATAACAGACAACAAGTGAAATCAACCCAAATGCCCATCAACTGTCATATGAATAATTAAAGGATAGCTATCAAAGGGACAGAATATTATTCAGCATCAAAAAGGAACGAAGTCCTTATATATTCTACACCACCGATGGACCTTAAAAACAATACACCATGTGAAAGACTATATATTGCATGATTCTATTTATATGAAATATCTAGAACTGGCAAATCAATGGAGACAGAAAACTATGTAGTGGTTGCCCAAGGCGGGGAAAGGAATTGATGATGAACAAACTATTTATGTGTTCAAGGCTTTTTTGGGAAGTGATGAAAAATGATGGCTATACAACTCCATTTACACACCCTTTGAATTATGTATTCTAAATGAGTAATTTGGGGCTGAGGCTATAGCTCAGTGGTAAAGTGCTTGCCTTACGCATGTGAGGCACTGGGTTCAAACCTCAACATTACATAAAAATAAATAAAGATACCATGTGTTCGTCTACATCTACATAAATTTTAAAAATAAATAAATGAGTAAATTTATGGTTTGTGAATGTTATCAATAAAGATGTTTTTTAAAAGAAGTTAATATGCGATATTTATTAGATATTTCTGTGATCTCTTTTATTGAGCATATTATATCCCAGTCCTTTTTATTTATTTATTTTTAATTTTGATAGAGACTTGCTAAGTTACCGAGGGTCTCCTTAAATTTCTGAGGCTATCCTTGAATTTGTGATCCTCTTGCCTCAGCCTCAATTGCTGATTACAGGCATCTGTTATTGCACTCAGCTCACTATATACATCTAGACTGCTCCCCCATCCTCAGAATCTTCTCTTTGCCCTCTTAGCCATTTTTTTTAAAGCTTTAAACTATACCAGTTTTTATTATCTTTAGATTCATAATCAGAAAAGTCATCTTTCCCACTTTTAACCTTCTAAATTGAATTGTTTTAAAATTTATTTGAATGTGCACACATTTGCCTACAGAACAAAATATTACAGTGTGAGACCCAATAATCTTTTTATTTGTTGATGGGTACAAAATATCCATAACCCCAAACTAGTGCTGCCATAAATATAAAACTAGCAACTAATAAAAAAAAATAAATAATGAAAAAAATAAACAATGGAGCCAAGTGCTGAGCCACTTGTTAGTAATCCCAGCAGCTTGGGGGCATGAGACAGGAGGATTAGAAGTTCAAAGCCAGCCTCAGCAAAAGCAAGGCGCTAAGCAACTCAGTGAGATCCTGTCTCTAAATAAAATACAAAATAAGGCTGGTGGGATTGGGATTGTGGCTCAGTGGTAGAGCACTTGCCTAGCATGTGTGAGGCACTGGGCCTGATCCTCAGCACCATATATAAATAAATTAAATAAAGGCCCATTGACATCTAAAAAATATTAAAAAAAAAAAAATGTGGCTCAGTGGTTGAGTATCCCTGAGTTCAATCCCTGGTATCAAAAAAGAAAAGACAGGAGCTGGGGATGTGGCTCAAGCGGTAGCGCACTCGCTTAGCATGCGTGCAGCCCGGGTTCGATCCTCAGCACCACATACAAACAAAGATGTTGTGTCTGCTGAGAACTAATAAAAAAAAAAAAAAATATTAA
Source organism: Callospermophilus lateralis (assembly GCF_048772815.1). Lineage (NCBI taxonomy): Eukaryota > Metazoa > Chordata > Mammalia > Rodentia > Sciuridae > Callospermophilus > Callospermophilus lateralis. The sequence continues at coordinate 91,755,156 of NC_135313.1, forward strand.
AAAATTCTCTCTCTCTCTTTAAAAAAACAAACAAACAAAAAAACAAAAAAAGAGAAAAGACAAAGTATTAAATTGTGATATTTTATATTTCCACCATGTTAAGAATTCAAAATTTGCTCTTAGGCTGTCATACTATATCTTAAATCAGATGTTAATATTTCAACAAAGCAAAATGTAGTCCTACCAAAACATAAGTTGTGCTTAATAGGACATTATCTTACATTACGGTTCCTTAATACTAGCCATATTTTAAGTGCTCAACACCCACTTCCAGTTAGGGCCTATCATATTACATAGCTTCAAAACAAGAAGAGAGTGAAATGGAAAACGTACTAAATGTTCACAGATATACAAAGTCTTTCAAATTGACTACTGTTTTTAGCAATTTTCACATTAGACAAATTTAAAGTAAACCACTAAGTAATTTGTTTTTTCTCCCACTAGAATATGCCCCTTGGGAAAAGCACGATTTATGTCTTGTTTATAAAGAAAAAAATGTCCATGTTTGCCTATCATGTAAATATAAGACATGCTGTTGCTAAATACAAGCCATTAAAGTCATTAACTTCACATTTTTAAATTTCAACATTTATCAAGTAGGTAATTTTGTTGCCCCCATTTGGAGAAAACCTCCATAGCTTATATTTCCTTAACATGATGGCCATACAGAGTACTTAACAGATGGCTTTACAGTTAGAACTTAATTTCCCCCATTCACTAGAATATGTATATATGTTTACAACAGAACTTATAATTATCTATTGGTTTTCACCTAAAAACAACCATTTTATGTACTACTAAAAATAAAACTCCTGTTCTTCCAATTATGTGTAATTATAGGACACTAGTAAAATATTTTTTTAAAAAATGTTCTAAAATGGCCTTGAAAGTTTATTTGTAAACTACGTGCTTTAGCCAATGCAAACACTCAATACACTGCAAATATTAATTCCTACTCTATTCTGGACATCTGAATTAGTTTAGAATTTCCTAATGGTCTGGATATGTCCCAGAATTCATGCACTGCAAATGTAATTCTCCAAGGCAAGAGAGAGAGGAGGTAGCGTCTAATGTAAAGTGTTTTAAGTCATGAAGGCTTGAAAAATAGCCCTTACAAATAGATGTTAATACCATTATAAAAAGGGATGAGGATGTGGGTTCTCTTTCTTGTCCTTTCACCATGTGATCTTCAGTAGGAAGGCCCTAGCTAGATGCTAAACCCTAGACCTTGGAGTTTCCTAGAACTGCCAGAAAATAAATTTTTGTCCATTATAATTACCTAAACTCCTTCTGTTATAGCAGCACAAAACAGAAAATTATTTCTTGAGATGGGGTGTAGCTAAGCAGCAGAGCACCTGCCTAGCATGTGCAAGGTCCTGGATTTGATCCCAACACAGAAAAAATTCAAGGTCAAGTGGGATACGATCATCATAGACACATAAATTATTAAGACTAAAGATTTTCATAATACAGAGTCACTACACTAAATCCATAATTAGGCAGACAAGAGCAAAATAACAAAAACTTTTGGGAAATTTTCTTAGTTGTTTTCAGAATCAGGTTGAGAAAAATCAGTTAAGAATATCATATGTGTGCTGGGCGTGGTGGTGCACTCCTGTAATCCCAGCAGCACCTCAGGAGGCTGAGGCAGAAGGATCCCAAGTTCAAAGCCAGCCTCAACAAAAGCAAGTTGCTAAGCAACTCAGTGAGAACTTGTGTCTTAAAAAAAAAAAAAAAAGAACATCATATGTGCTTTGTAGTATTTATCTATTAATAAGTGAAATCTCCCAGATAGATCACCCTCCTTATTTAACAGAAAAACTTCAAGTAACTTAGTAATTTCTTTGAAAAAACCGTAGAAAAGAAAACCAACTTCCTAGAAGAATTTGTACCTTAAGTACATTTAAATAATACCTTATCCTAGTGTCACTAGAAATAGTTTATCACTGAAGATGACTGAAACTGCACCATGCCTGTATTCCCAGTGAATAAAGAGGCTGAGGGAGGATGATTACAAGTTCTAGGCCAGCCTCAGCAATTTAGTGGGACTCTATCTCAAGAGTAAAATAAAAGGGCTGGGGATATAGATATAGTTCAGTGGTAAAACACCCCTGGGTTCAATCTCTAGTATCACACACACAAAAGACAAAAATGAAGGTAGTTGAGCAAGCATTATCCTTTAATAATTTCTAAAGATGTCGGCAGAGGCAATTCAAAATTCCCACAGAAAAACAAAGCAACAAGATAGCAAAATCAAAACCCCATGAACACAACCCAATCACATGACAGGGCATTCCTGGGAAATCTAAATACAAGTGGGTAAAGACAAAAATAGGGTACTATGGAGTCACAATACTTAGCACCTGTGTAGCAAAAGGCAAAGAGTGATAAAAGGACATGTGTTGGATCCAATAACAGAAGAACCTCAAAAGAGCCAATAGGTGGTTCACTGGAAATCGTGGCAGGCCAATTCCTGAGCTAAATAGAAGTTTTGCCAGTACCAGAAATGGGTGGATGAAAGAGACCTACAGTAAAGCTTAAAGGTCGAAATTAACATATATTAAGTTTTGAAAATGATCTGGTTCTTTTCCAGGACTTGCACTGAAGAGAAACCTCTGAGAATAAAAGCACAATTGGCAGGATAAGCACAACAGAAGATAAAAATGGGAAAAAGCAAACATTTTAAAATAGTACATGAAAATAAAAAAGGAGCTCTGTGAGATTAGAAAAACAGAAGCACATCTTATTAAATTCCAGGAAAGCTACGCTAATTATAAAAATGTATAACAGAAGAATATTTAGCTCATAAAGGAGAGCATAAGGAAAAATTAGAAATGCTGTGCCTTCTAATTAAAGCAACAAAATCTCTACAATTATTTTAAAAAAATAAAAGGTGGTGAGAAAACTGGATATTCACATGCAAAAAGAATGAACTGGAACCTTACCAACCTTACATATACAAAAAGTAACAAAAATAAATCAAAACCATAAACATAAGAACTAAAATTACAAACTCTTGCAGGAAAACAAGAAAAAAAGCTTCATGGATTTGGGAATGGTACTGTGAATGAAACCAAATGCACAGGTAACAAAAAGAAAAAAACAAGTTGGCTTTCATCAAAATAAAACCCTTGTGTACATCAAAAAGCAAAAATCTGGGTGTCGTGGTACATGCCTATAATCCCAGCAACTCAGGAGGCTGAGGCAGGAAGATCAGGAGTTCAAAGGCAGCCTCAGCAAAAGCTAGATGCTAAGCCACTAAGTGAAACCCTGTTTCTAAATAAAATACAAAATAGGGCTGGGGATGTGGCTCAGTGGTCAAGTGACTCAAGTTCAACCCCCAGTACCCACCCCCCAATAAAAGAGCCAAAAGCCCACAGAATGGGAGAAAATATATGCAAATCATATACCTGATAAAAAATTTATACACAAATAACAACAACAAAAACCAAACAATGCAACTGAAAGATGGACAAAAGACTTGATTAAACATGTCTCCAAAGAAGATACAAATGGCCAACAAGCACAGATTAACCTAAGTAGTTATTACAGAAATACAAATCAAAATCTCAGTAAGATCAACAGTTAGGATGTCTACTATTTCAAAACAGAAAAGTTGCGGGCAAAGATATGGAAATTGGAACCCTAGTGCACTGATGATGGAAATGTAAAATGCTACAAATGGTAAATTCCTAAAAGAATTAAAAATAGAATTATATAATCCAGTCAATTTCCCTTCTGGATACACAAGCAGTGAAAACCTGTCTATAAATAAAATAGGGCTGGTGATGTGGCTCAGTGGTTGAGTGCCCCTGAGTTCAATTCCCAGTACCAAAAAAAAAAAAAAAAAAAAAATTACTGGGGTCTAGTATATGATCCAGCAGTTTTCCTCCTGGGCATGAACCCAAGGGAAAGCAAAACATATGTATCAATGTTCACAGCTACAATATTCAAAATAGCCAAAGTGTGGCAACAACATATATGTCTACCAATTGATTAACAGGTATGTAATGTAAAATGTTGTTTATTCAGACAGCAGAATGGGTGCTTCATCAAGAAAAATATGTGAAGTACTGCTACATGCTATAATACAGGTAAAATTTGAAAAGCATTATACTAAGTGAAAAAAGTCTCAGGACTACTTAGTGTATGGCTTTCCTTTATATGAAATGTTCACATAGGCTAAGGGAAAGAATGGGCAGAGATGGCAAGTGAGAGTGGGTTTTCTTTTTGAGATAACAGAGAAATGATAACAACTTCTGAAATTGATGTATAACTCTAAATATACTTAAAAAAAAAGCCCAGTCATTTATTTTCAACAGCTGAAACATAAGCAATGTCAATTATATCTTTAAGAGGTATTAAATATAGAGCAGGGACCAAATATTTATTGTAGATGGTATGTACCACTGGATTTCAACAGAGTAGATGAATCAAAACATTCCAAAATAAAAACTGTCCTATACCTGTAATCTCAGCAGCTCTGGAGGTTTGAGGCAGGAGAATCACAAGTTCCAAACCTGCCTCATAACTTAGTGAGGCCCTAAGCAATTTTGCAAGTCCCCATCTCAAAATAAAAATTGGTTGGGGATGTGATTCAGTGGATAAGCACCCTTGGGTTCCATCTCTGATACCAAAACTAAAACAAAAAACTACCCCAGAAGCAGCTACACCTAACCCTCTTTCTACCATTTTAATTTGCTATATGCCTACAGTAGTTTTCAATCATAAAACACTCTAAATGCATGTATGTGGGCAAGGCATATTAGAATAATATAGACTATCTTTTCTATGTGAGGCAGCCTTCTAGGCAGCAGTAATGTAACAGTGAGTAAAGCAAAATAACTAACAAAACAAAAACCCTGCCATTACATTCTAATAGGTAGCTTTTATCAGACAAAGAACAGGAATTGTGAAGACTTCTCATGATAGACTCTAAAAAAAGTCCTTCCTCAGAATCACTGAAGTCTTCATAAGGGAAGAAAGGAATACCAGATTATCTTTAAATTTCCAATGATTTCCACTACTCAAGAGCCAAGTCAACTGAGAAACAAAACAAAAATTGAGAGCAGAAAGTGGAAATCAAATTGCACAAATACAAATCTGCTTATGTGCAGCAGGGATCAATCTAATTTACATGTATAAAATTAAACTCAACTATGATGTAGACCATGTCAATTCTCACTAACCATTATAGTCATTTCTTTTTTCTTTTTTTGTAATTGTAGATGAACAGAATGCCTCTATTTTATTTATTTTTATGTGGTGCTAAGGATCAAACCCAGTGCCTCATTCATACAAGGCGCTCACTCTACCATTGAGCCCCAGCCCCAGTAGTCATTTCTTCATATCATTAACCCCTAATGCTGTCCTTTACTCATCATGTATTCGTGGGTTCTTAAATAGAACTATAATACATTTAAAATTTGCATATTATCTGTAGTTCTAATTGATGAACTCAAGAAAGAGGCAATCCTATTAAGGACAATAAAGTACATCAATTGGACAAGTGCTATTACAGCAGACTACGACCAACAAAAATACTAAAGAGATTCTTAAGGGAACTCACTGGACTTATCCGCATATGGTGGTGCACACATGCAATCCCAGTGGTTCTGGAGGCTGAGGCAGGATGATAGCAGCCTCAGCAACTCAGCAAGGCCTTAAACAACTTAGTGAGATACTGTCTTAAATAAAGTGCTTCTGTTCAACTCCCAGTATCTCCCCCTGCCCCACCCCTGCTACCCAGCAAAAAAAATTTAAAAGTGCACTGGGTGAGTGGCACAGGACTGAAATTCTACCTACTCAGGAGGCCTAGGCAGGAGGATGGCAATTCAGAGGACAGACCGGCCAACTTGGCAAGATAGTCTCAAAGTAAAATAAAAATTTTGAGGATTAGCTCAGAGTGCTTGCCTAACATGAGTGAGGCCTTGGGTTCCACCACCAGTGATACAAAAAATAAACAAACACCATCATAAACTTGTCTAACCAAAATAATAAAGAATCTGAGAAACTGAGTCAATAACTACTCTTAAATGTGATACTGGAGGGGCTGGGGATATAGCTTAGTGGGCAGTGCACATGCCTAGCATAAGACTTGGTTCAATCTCTGGCATCACCAAACAAACAAACAAACAAACAAAAAACCTACTGAGGATGCTCAACCCTCAGTTTATACCTTGTAGGCACTGTCAGCCCCAGGGCCTTTATACTTTTACTAGACCTATCTTAAACGTGATCTAGAAAATCCATTCTTTAATTGTCAATCTGAATTACATAAGGCTATCGGCACCCAGTAAATGAAGGATAGATTTACCTAATTAGACTACAGATGAAAAGTCGTTTACTTCTTACAGTGACTCAATTCTATAAGAAATTGACAAAAGAACAGGATGAGAAAGAGACAATGGGTCACCAGCACAGGCTGATAATGATTTTATTCTTAAATACTATAGCACTTTACTTCTAGGGTTCTTTTTCAAATTTGTCAATGTTGGAAATAAAATGAAGTGACAATTATATTTAAGACTTGATACAGTTTGTTCTAGCAGCTTAAAATCTAAGCTTGTTATTCCATAGGTCCAATTACTAAATGGTGTTCAATATACTATGTGAAGACTTAGGCTTTTGTAAACCCATCAACATTTGATTACATCCCTAAATAAAAAATTTCCCAATGATCTGGGTGAATATGAATTTAAGTGTTGACTCACATTCAATTTGAGATCACCCCTTTCACCCTAAAGGATGGTGTGTGTATGTGTGTGTGTGTGGGCGTGCAAAAGGGTCAAGTTGTGAAACTGATTCAAGTATATTAACATTAAAAATCACTTATGAGATTGTAATAATGAAGGTAAAAAGGACAAGTTTTATGTGAAGGATGTCATGTTGCTTTGCAAAACAGAAATTAACCTAAGATTTCAATGTTGCTGATAATGATTAAATATAAAATGCTGAAGTTTATCTTCATACACACATGACATTAATAATAATAAAATATTCTAGCTATTTACTGAATAATGACATTTAATAAAATAGTGAAAGCTAGAATTAAAACGACCTGGGCCTTTCCTATCAATTTAAAGTTGTGAATTTTGGCCTGTCCTTCAACAAGATATTTTGAAGCACACCAATCAACTCATAAAGACAAATTATCTAAGAGGAAAAACTTAAAAAAAGAAGTGAAGACATGTATGAGATGATCATTGCTGGAAGTAGAAAAGTAAACCCAATTCACCAAATGGGACATCTATATAAAGCTGTATAAAGAATTTCCAGAACTTTTTGATTTATAATTTTTACCAGCATTATCCATGAATACTTAAGAACAGCAAAATTTATGTTAGTATTCATTAAGTTCACTACTACCTTGAATCTAATATTTAGATTAAAGGAATTACATAAAAATGTAATTCCTTTAATCTAAATATTATTCCTACTGGTTTCCTTTCTCCTCCACAATACTATTCACTGACTTACGAGTTATGCCTAAAAAATAACCAGGAAACTGAAATCAATAAAGCAAGAATTACACAGATTTAAGATTAGAAATAAAGGGGAAGGCAAGAGACCTAAACCTACACAGAAATATGTATATATATGTAATAGTAGAAATACTATTCAAGATAAATCTAATAAACCAAATTAGATTTATGATCATAAGAGCTAGAAGCAGGAATCAATCTAAATCATGAAACTCTCCCCTTTCAAAAATAACATTTTTAAGGATGCTTTCTAAGACTGTTTTCTTAGCAAATGAAGTCCTAATGACTATCCAAAATTGCATTAAGTTCTCCAACACACATTTTTCAAGAATAACATTCAGAAAACCATGGGGAAAAGAGTAAAAAATAAAGATAGTGAGAATTAAGCCAGGGTTAAACATTTCTAGACAATATGCATTTATTTTTCCTTTGGCTAACAAGTGCAACACATGTTATTCTGAAAAGAAATAAATACCTTAGTATCCAAGTTTTCCATCAAAACTAACATATACAAATACACTCCTGACACAGACTACATGAAGGAAGAATTTTGACATTTGAATCAACTTAATGCTTAAGGAGACAACTAATGCTAATGTATGATAAACAGAAACTCTGACATCTTAAACTGTTAGTAAATGAAGTATTTCCCTAAACAGCTAGCTCTTTCAGTATCACTTCAAAGGAATTAATTAATCCCAGTTTCCAATTATTTGAAACAGTCCAATAAAATTAAGATTTATCACTGAATGAACAGGCTCGCCCAATCTACACAATGATCACTAAACCTATTCAAATGTAAAATACAAAAATTTAAATGAAGAAAACCGATTTATTAACTCTGAGACAAATGTTTCGTATTTTTCAGCTTAAAAGGCCTGGCAGAGCCTAACACAGTGCCTTACCGTTTAATTCCTTATAAAATTTAAACACGTACACAAAGAAACCCTCCGCATTTGAACAAAACGTCTATCACGTTATTTACTTTTACCGTTAATTCGGAACACCAAGTTCAACAGTAAAATCAATGACCAACTAACTTTTTTCTGAGTATAGATTTACTTTAAATTGTGGTAACAGTAATATAGGTAATAAAATGGTACTTACATTTCTACTGAATTTGGTGAAAGAATGGTGCATATAAAACCTGTGCATATAAACAATCGCAGTGTTTATAGTAAGTTGAGAGCTGGAATGTTACATTCAGGAAATTTCTGAGAAAAACAACATCTCTTTCCCAAAACAACTTTGATGGAAAATTCCTGATCTAAGGTCCTTTTCCAGTGCCTCCAATTCACTCAAAACCAAATCCAAAACAGGAAATAAATAAAAGCCGGAGCCGGGTGGGGGTGGGGATAATAGGCTTGACGCCAAATAAATAGCAAAAATAATACCTGCGGAGCATTTCTCTCTAATTTTACTATTATGAGAGCCCTCGAACTATTTATTAGTGGCTACAACCAAAAAATCAAGCAGTTGAAATGCGCGCGCGCGCACACACACACATACAAACAAAACCAAGCCAAGAACAGAAAGACCTCCAGTAGTGCGCTTCCAAGGCACAAGAGAACCGCCACCGAGCCGGAGAGGAGCGCGGAGAAAGGCCTCGGAGAACACTTTATAGTCTTCCTACCACTCAGCTTTCCCACCTCTCAACCCCTCTGGCAAAGGGAGACGTCGAAGGAGCCGCCCCTTTCCTTCGATAATACTCAGACTCTGCTCTCTCCTGAGAGGCACTCCCATTCCCTGCCGCCACCACGCGCTGCCCCAAACAGATTACACAACGCAACCTGCCGGCCTGCGTTCCTGTGCTCCTCTCTCCCCTTCTCCTCGTCCACGGGCTTCTCGCGACTGCCCGAGCCCAAGCGTCCCCTCACTCACGGCACAGCCAAGGCCCACAGAAGGCCAAGGCACCGGCGCCATGTTCACGGGACACCAGGCCCGGCAACCCGGCGAGGGAGACAGGGTGTGAGGGGCGGAAGGCCAAGAACAGGAAAGGATACACATTGAGACGCTGTCCCATGTCCTGGATGAGGTTGGCCGCCTGCTGGCGGTACGAGAGTTCTTTATCAGCCTCCACTCCGCAGCGGCGGCTCGGCGTGTTTTCCAGCTGTTCCCGAGTAAAGAACCAGCGAGAAGAACCTCCACGGCCCGACGCCATGACACTTCCTCCTCCGCCCGCTCCCTCACCCACCCCCTCCCCTCCCGGCTCGCGGACTCCCCGCCAAGGCCGCGCGACCCCGCCCCACTCCGCTCGCCGTAGGCCACGCACCGCCCCCTTTTCACCCCCGCCTCCTCCCGTGCGCGTGCGCGGGGACCGCCCTACCGGCCTGCCCAAGTCTTTTGCTTTCTTTTTCCTGCCCCCGACCTCTCTCTCGAGCGCGGGACCACAATGCTCTGCGCCACTTGTCATTGAGAGGCGCCAAAGGTGGGGTCGCTAGGAAGGAAAAGGTCGGCGTGATGCATGCCGGATTAGGGACTGGCAGGGCGAAGGGGCGGGAGTAAGAGGAAGGAAGAGGCTGGGCTCGGGTTGAGTGGAAAGAGAGGCGGGCGGGCGGCTGCGCGGTGGGCCCTGGGTTTGGACTCCAAGTCGCGGAGGTTTCTTCCTGGATCCTAACACTGGTTGCTCTTTAAAACAGGAAAGCTTTTTCTGTCGCGACCGCGTGCCGCAGCCTCCATTTTCCTTTCGCTTATTTTCGTAGACGAGTGACTTCAGGGTCCTTGAAGAGCCTTCGCCCAAGGTGCGGCTCTGGGAAGGAGCTAGATGGAAAAGGGTGCAGAGGAAATAATTCTCTACGTTTGTCCGCGCTTGAGTCCCTCAACCTCCAAAACCAAAAAAACCGCGCCGCATACTTTGGGTTTATTTTAAGATGTTTGCCAAATGTGCAGTTAACTGGAGGAGCTGACTCTCTGAATTAGGTCTTGAGTCCAGACTGGGAGTGTTTTTTTAAGTTTATTTTTTTAAATTATTGGTGGATACAATATGCTTACTTTTACTTGTTGCTGAGGATCGAACCCAGTGCCTCACACGCTATTCAAGCACTCGACCTCTGAGCCACAACCCCAGCCCTAGGAGTATGTTTTTATACTGCGATGTGATTTCTGCGATAAAAGGGTGGGGAAATGAATATTCCAAGGGGGATTGAGTGAAAAAAAAAATGTTACCCAAAGCTTGGTCTTAAGTATCTGATAAAGTAACATCTCATATACCTGTTGATTAATCCACTATCTCTAAGAAAATGTCTCAGAGCTTGTGAGAGTTAGTGCCCAGCTCTGAACCAATGCATATTGTTTGTGAACAAAGTTTCTGATTTTAAAATTTTAACTATTTGCTGAAGATTGCGGAATACAGACCCACTTCAAGTGAGTTCCTAATTAAAGCTCCAGGCTTTTGTTCATCATTGTTTTGGGGCTCCCAGACTCAGCCTAGGGCAGGCAGTATCTGCCTCAATTATGCTATAATACTGATTTGATTATAGTAGGCGATTATTAGAGACAGTTGCCTAAATAACTTAATATCTTACTGGAATTAGGTCTTGTGTTATTTAGAAGTTCCTAGATTGATTTAAAGCAACGTTTTAAAAGTGCCTGCCTTTATTTCTCATTCATAATTAACAAGCAGGTATAGAGAACTTTTTGATAAAGAGCATCTTTAAAAAACAACAACAACAAAAACAATAATCTATAGTCAACACAATATGGTGAGAAAATAGATTATTTCCCCCAGAGATCCAGGAGAAGGCAAGAATGTCCCCTCTCTGGACTCCTCATGATTGTACCGGATGTCTTAGCTAATACAATAAGACATGGAGATTGGAAAGAAATGTCAGTCTGTTCACAGATGACATAATTGCTTATACAGAATATTCCAAAGAAATAATAACCACTTTTGCAGTTAATTTTGCAATGATAGCAAGATTTTAGAATATAAAGTTAATATACAAAGGTCAATTGCATTCCTGTATAACAGCAATGAATAATTGAAATTTGAAATTACAGGCAGTGGTGCATGCCTGTAATCCAGTGGGTTGGGAGGCTGAAGCAGGAGAATCCCAAATTCAAATCCAGCCTCAACAACTTAGAGAGGTTCTGTTTCAAAACAAAAAAGGGCTGGGGATGTTGCTGAGTGGTTAAGCGCCCCTGGTTTCAATCCCCCCCACTTCCGTACCAAAACAAAACTTAAAAAAAAAAAAGCACTATACTAATTACATTTGTACTCCCTCCCTGAAGTATAAATAGGTATGAATCTAAAATATGTATAAGATTTATATGCAGAAAACTACAAAACTGATAAAAGAAATCTAAAAATTGGAAGGATGTCCTGGGCTTGTGGATTACAAAACTCAAGTTTACATATTAGTTATTCCCAACTTCATACAGAAATTCAGTGCAATCTCAACCAAAATTCCAGGAAGTACTTTTGAAAATATTGACAATGATTTTAAAGTTTATATGGGAAGGCAAAAGACTCACAATAGGCAAGGTAATACTGAAGAGCGCATTGAACTGACACTGCCTGCCTTCAAAGCTACAGTAATTGAGAGAGGGTGGTGGTGGTGAAAGAATAGCCACACAAATAGTCAACCAACTTATGACAAAGTAGTTAAGGTACCTGAATGGAGTAAGGAGTCTTTTAAACAGTGCTGGAACAACTGGAAATCCATTAAAACAAGAGAGAATCTAGGGGCTGGGGATGTGGCTCAAGTGGTAGCGCGCTCGCCTGGCATGCGTGCGGCCCGGGTTCGATTCTCAGCACCACGTACAAATAAAGATGTTGTGTCCGCCGATAACTAAAAAATAAAAAATATCAAAAAATTCTCCCTCTCTCACTCTCTCTCTCCTCTCTCACTCTCTCTCAAAAAAAAAAGAGAGAATCTAATATACCTTCTATGATCAAATGAATCATAGAACTAAATGTAAAATGCAAAATTATAAAACTTCTAGAAGATAACAGGGAAAATGAAGGTGACCCTACATTTGTCAGTGAAGTTTAAGGTACAACACCAAAAGCACAAATGAATACCCCCTTTGTACTGACCAATCACCCCTACCCAACTTGTTCCCGCCAGTGAATGTGCTAATCATGTTTTAGTTGTTATTTGATTTTCCCGCAGTGTGTGATGATTTGCTAAAAGAGGCTATGATGTATGTGAAGTCCCTGCCCTCTCCAAAAAATGTATAAAAATGCTGCCAACCCTGGGTTCGGGACCTCTCAGCGTCACCAGTTGCTGTGTGTGCGTGCGGAGGACCGAGCTAGCTTGCAATAAACACCTCTTTGCTGCTTGCATCCATCTTGGGTCTCTGGTGGTCTTTGGGGGTCCCGAATTCGAGCATAACAGCTGCAGCCAAATAAAACTATTTCCTGCTATCTTTGGTGCCTTGCCTCATCTGTCCCTACAACCGTCTTACATGATTTTGCCAATTTATATTAAAAATATATTCCTTTCTCACTTGCCATCCCTAGTGGACGTTTTTTCTTGTGTGTTCTCTTTGCCACAAGACTTTCATTTATATTATTCCCTGTGCCTGGAATACTCTTTCCTCTACTTTTAGCTCTTGCGTGTCTAAGGAAGACTTTTGAAAAGTCCTTCCCTGACACTCTTATAGGATAAAACCCTTATATTAAGCTTTCTACTAGTGCCCTTATACATAGGTTTTCTGAGAAACTGATACAGTCCTGAAACCTCCCCCCCCATTCTTGTGATCATGCCATAAATATTTTGAGTATCACTCAGTAACAGATGTGAGTTTATTATGAGCAGTAGGAATAGAGAAAAGGGATATTTTCGAGAGAGAAGAACTTTCAGAGAGGAGAAGGATTGCCCTCCAATTTTATTGAGAGTCCCAGGGAAGTTTCCAGAGTCCTGTCCAAATTTAACTTCTGACTGTTTTTAAACTTCTGACTTTTGACAACATAGGAACTGCAGGAAGGGTCCCAGAGAGAATGTTATGGGCTCAGAGTTTGAGTTTTAAGGATACTGAGTTCCCCAGTTTTTGTCTCAATTTCCTGCCCCCTTAATCGGTTCATTATCCTTTGAATATCCCTCATCAGGTTTTCTTTGTAAGGGTCCTGCTATTGGGTGATGGGGGTGTGACATAGTTTGGTGATCAGGGAGAGTCCTGCAGACTTATTCGAGGAGATAATGGTCCAGAAACAGTAGATTTATTTATTTATTTATTTACCCACCCACCCCTTGGGTACCAGAGATTGAACTCAGAGGCACTCAACCACTGAGCCACATCCTCAGCCCTATTTTGTATTTTATTTAGAGACAGGGTCTCACTGAGTTGCTTAGCACCTCGCCATTGCTGAGGCTCGAGATTCTCATGTCTCATCTCTCCAGCCGCTGGGATTACAGGCATTGGCCATCATGCCTGGCAGTAGTTTTTCTTAATTAAGACTGGGGGAATGATGCACGAATGGTGCCTCTCTACATCGTGTACAGCTAGAGAATTGAAATATTGGGCTCCACTTATGTACAATGAATTGAAATGCAGGGCCTGGGGATGTGGCTCAAGCGGTAGCGCGCTCGCCTGGCATGCGTGTGGCCTGGGTTCCATCCTCAGCACCACATACAAACAAAGATGTTGTGTCCGTGGAAAACTAAAAAATAAATATTAAAAAATTTAAAAAAAATTGAAATGCATTCTGCTGTCATGTACAACTAAGTCAAGAAAAAAAAAAAAAAAAAAGACTGGGGGAAGTCCAGAGTGTTAGTGCACACCTGTAATCCCAGAAACTCTGGAGGAGGATAGAGAATTCAAAGCCAGCCTCAGCAACTTAGCCAGTCCCTGTCTCTGAATAAAATATAAAAAGGGCTGAGGATGTGGCTCAGTGGTTAAGTGTCCCTGGGTTCAATCCTCAGTAAGTTAAAAAAAAAAAAAAAAAAAAAGTCTCCGGGAGGTTTTGACATACCAAGCCCCCATCTTCCAGGTGCTTATTTGTTAGGTTGTTTTTGGTTTTCAGTTGTCCCCCCCCCCACCATTGTCTTTCCCCTGCTCACTCATTTCATTATATACTTATCACCTCTTCTTCACACTCAGTCCACCACTAAGTGCTGTTTGTTCTACCTCCAAACACAGCTCACCATCCCTATTCTTTTATTCTTGCCTGAGTCACCATCAATTCTTGCCTAGTCTCCCTACCTTAATTCTTGACCTCCTTTAAATAATTTTCTATGTAGTTAATACATTTTTATTAAACATAAGTCAGCACATGTCACAGACCTATTAAAAAATTTCCAACAGCTTTCTGTGAAACAATGTAAACATGTAAACTCTTGACTATCATCTGCTAAACTGGCCAAATTTTTGGCTTCATCTCCTACCTCTCTCTCCCTTGCCCACAAACTCCAACCAGAAGTTCTTCCCTGCCTCCGTGCCTTGGTACTTTTTGCCTAGAAGGAAGGCTTCTCCCCTTCTAGCACTGGAGTCTCAGTTCAAAGTCCTCTTTATTATTATTATATTTAAATTTTTATTTTAATCAAACCCTTGTGTGGAAGGCTCACTTCGATACATTGCAGTCAGGGAGCTGCTCTGCTACATACAATCCCCCTTAAACCCAGAAGCATGTTCCCTTTCGGGCCACCACAAACACGGGTTGCATGATGGCAAGAGGGCAACCCCCCTTTCCAGCTACACCCTAATCAAAGTCCTCTATGAAGAGGTTTTCCCTGGCCCTCCAATTTATTATTTTATCTCTGATCTATTTCCCAGTCCCTATCACATTTCCCTGTTTTAATTTTTTTTTAGTATTTACCAACAAGTGAAAATTTCCTTCTTCCTTCATTCTGTTCATTCACTGTTTTTCCTCCCTCCTAAGTTTATTTATGTTTCTCACCCTCAAGACTGTAACCTTCATTAGAGAAAGAATTTTATCCTTTCTGTTTGAATTTTATCCTTTCTGTTTAATTCCATATCCCCAGTGAAGGATATGAAAAATAACCCCATGAAAAAGGGGAATAACCTCCAGGGAGAAAAGAGGACAATGTGTGTGCAGAGGGGAGGCAAACAATGGACTTTGGGCTCTGGACTTTCAAACTTTCCCAGGAAAAATGGGTTTAGAATTTTTGCAACTGTTTCCCCTGATTTGAGCTTTGAACTTGCACAACTGTTTCCCACTGACTACCCAACAGATACATTTTTGCCATTATTTAAGTCTCACTTGTTATGATTCCAATCTCACTTAAACCCTATAAAAATCAGACCCTAGTTGTAATCGATCCTCATTTTCTCCCCTGAAAATGTGCCATTCTGCTGCTTAATATAAGAAGCTTGCTGATCTATTGAGGTCTGTTCCCGGTTTTGGTTATTTCTTCTACCCAGTGCCTGTAGCATTCCTACAGTCCTGGCACATTAGAAAATACTCTTGTGAATATGAATGGACCCATTCACTATATCATATGTGATATTGAATAAAGTTACTGAGTCCCTTTTTTTAAAAATTTATTTTATTTATTTTTTATTAGCTACACATGACATTACAATGATCTTGGCAATTCATACTTTTGAATCATTGGGGTATAATTTCTCCTTTTTCTGCTTGTACAGATTACAGAATCACACTGGTCATAGAGTCACCTTACTGAGTCCCTTTTTATAAAACAGTCACTAAGTACTATATTCAAGTGGTTGAAATATGAAATATTTGAAAAGGAATAGACATTTCAACAATAACATGCTTCATGCTGTTACTGTTACAGAGCATGGGCCCTCTGGGAAATTGAGGCAGCACGAACCCCCACCCCCCATACTTTTGGTGAGGTCAGAAAGATTTCAGATATGTTGCTAAGGAAAGGGGAAAGGGACACTCTGAAGGTAGGAAAAGGGTTCTCTCAGAGAGGAAAGGGATATTGGGCCTCTTCAGCCCTCCTGTTTTACTGGAAGTCCCAGGGGAAGTTTCCAGAGTTCTGTCTAAGTCCACCTTCTGACTTTTGACTGACAGCACAGGAACTTCATGAACCACCTTCAAGAAAGTTATGGTATTCAGAGTTGAAGTGTTTTAGGAAATTCCCCTAGGAAGAATTCCTAAAGGAAGTTCCCCTGTTTTTGTCCCAATTACTTGTCCCCTTAGTGGGTTTGTTATTAATCCAGTTTTTGCCTCGATTTCCTGCCTTCTTAATCAGTTTATTAGCACTTGAATAGCCCCCATCAAGCTTTCTTGATGAGGGTCTTCTTACATGTTTTAGTTGTGGTAGAAGGCAAAGGGGTTGTGATAGGGTCCAGATACCTGGGAGGGAGTGACTTGGACATGAAACAAGTTTTACTTAAAGGAATGTAACTTTGGCTGGGGGAGGTTTTAACACACCAAGTCCCATCTTCCAGGTGCTTATCTGTCAGATAAGGGTCCCTGTGGCCCTTAAGGGTCATCCTTCATTGTCTTTTCCCCTGCTTATCCATATGACTGACTAGCTGTCTAACATTACCTTGTTTAACCTTATTTTTCTTTTTAGACAGATTGAAGTAATAAGCAGAGTGGTTGCTGGGCAAAATCCTAGAAAGCTACAGGAGGTTGGAGGAGAGAGAGAGGGAGAGGTAGATGGATGAACTATATAAAGTAAAAATAATGGAATGGGAAGTTTAGTAAGAATTAGATCTCTTCTTCACCCTTAAGATTGGTCAACACAAATTATATGGCAATACATTTGATTTTCTGTACTAAGGAAAAGGAAAGGAAGTATGAATGAACCCAAAGCAAGAAGATCATTTGGAAAAATTTCATTGATTTGATTTTGAAATTCAGCCAGATTTATATGAACCACAGTTGTTCATCACCCTTACCAGGATCTTTGCAACAGCCCAGATGGGACCATAAATAGAATGAGTAGAACAAGGATACCCTGGTGTTGGCCAGCTCATTCTTCATGGCTAGCTTTATACATTTTGATCAGTATTTTAAATTAAAAATTAGCCAAGTATGGTGAATTCCAGCTACATGGGAGGCTGGGGCAGGAGAATTTCAACTTCAAGGTGAACCTGGCAATTTAGCAAGACCCTGTATCAAAATAAAATAAAAATGTAGAAGTGTAGCTCCATGATAGAGTGAGTGCTTGCCTAGCATGTGTGGGGTCCTGAGTTCAAACCCCAGTCCTTGGGACAGGGGTATTAAAAGAACTTCTGGTAAATTTATAGATTGGAACTTTTCTCCAGAATAGATAAGTTTCATCTGGTCTGGAATCACATCTATGTTCCTGCAGTTTGCTTTTCTACCTGTTTCCTATCCTGTAACCCTAAAATAAGCCTTATACATCTTGCTACACTCAACTTAAATTCCAACTTCTATGAAGATTTACCTAACCATTTAAGACCAAAATGAATTCTTTTTACTGAAATCTTTTTGACCTTCATGTTGCATTGCTCAGTAATTATTCCATGAACATGTACTTTGCTTCTTTAATTGGGCTGTGAGCTCTTGGATGGCTTGAATATCCTGTATGAACATCAGTTATTTTGTGGAGGCTAAAGCATTCCCAGCCAAATTATGGGCTAGTGAAAAGTGTAAAAAGTGAATAAAACAGGTTATTTGGGCCCAATTTACATATCCTTGATCAAAATGAAGACCCCCACCTGAGCCTTCTAAAATAAATCTGGTGTTAGTCTTTCTCTGTATAAATAATTAATGACATTTATTTTTGATCTCTTCCAGATTAATTAAAAAGGCATTGGAGGGCTGGGGATATAATTTAGTTGGTTGAGTGCTTGCCTTGCTTGCACAAGGCTCTGAGTTCAATCCCCAGCATGACAAAAAAGAAAAAAAAAAAGGCATTGGAAAAATAA
The DNA here is from genome assembly GCF_048772815.1 of Callospermophilus lateralis. Classification (NCBI taxonomy): domain Eukaryota; kingdom Metazoa; phylum Chordata; class Mammalia; order Rodentia; family Sciuridae; genus Callospermophilus; species Callospermophilus lateralis. The sequence continues at coordinate 91,773,416 of NC_135313.1, forward strand.
CTTCTGATTTTCACGTGAGATAATGTACCATGCGGCCAGCGCAATGGTTTCATTAATGAGGTTCTTGGCATAAAAGTTAGCTAGCGAGATCGAAATAAACACACAGACTCAGTTACCTTTTTCTATGACCAGGTCCGAGACGGCTCCCCTCTCTGGTTCCCTCCTCTAACCGCCCGGCAGGGCAGCAAGGATTCCTCAGGGCTAGCAGGAGAGAGAGAGAGAGAGCACGCCAGGGAGTAGCCTTTTATTGGGGAGCAAGAAATTCAGGGGATAATTCCATCCAATGAAGGTTGAAGGGGGGGCTGCACTCCAAGGTCAGGGTCAGTGATTGGGCCTCCGGGGTCAGTGGTCAGTTACACCCCCACACGGACAGGTTCTCTCATCAGGAGAGGGCCGGGAAAGCTCCGACACAGCCAGAGCGCCTCAGACCCTAACCGGGAGTCACCCAGTCACGTGTGAGAATGGCTTCCGACACTGCCTTTCAGAATGAAAGCACTTGTGAATCATTTTTGTTATGAATAATTTAGAGTATTTGGGATATTCTATTTCTAGGTTAAACAATTCAAAATAGGATTTTAGTAATACATATGTGATACATATTTAAAAAACAAATGTGAAATATCTTCTTGAGAGTTTGTTTTTGTAGTGAATTCAGTCATTCAAATTGTTTTCTTTCAAGATTCAAAAATGCCAGGGCATTACCAGCTTTGAGTTTATCCTAAAAAAAGAAGAGAATATATTAAAGCATTATTGGTTGTTTTTAAAGTATTTTATTAAATGTCCTCATTGGGTTTTTAAATTATCAGCTCTCCAGTAGGAGAGAAAATTATTTGCAGGTTATATAGTGAGTCTCTTACCAAAATCCTCTGACCCATGTTTTGCCCCACTATGTGAAATCTGAATCTGAAACTTAATGGATAAAGAAAATGTGAAACACACACACACACACACACACACACACACACACATACACACACACACACACACACACACACACACACACACACGGAATATTACTCAGCCAAAAAGAAGAATGAAATTATTGCATTTGGAGGGAGGATGCGAATAGGAAAGACAGTAGAATGAATTGTATATACCTTTCCTATGTTTATATATAAATACACGACCAATGTAACTCTACATCACGTACAACCTCAAGAATGAGAAGTTATGCTTCACGTATGTATGTCAAAATACACTCTATTGTCATGTATATCTAAAAAGAACAAATTAAAATTAAAAAAAATCTGAAACTTGACTGTAGCAGTAGAGGAAAAGACTTATAAGGGGGAAAGCCTTTTTAGGGGAGTGCCCCTCTTTGGAAATCCTTATTGGATCTCCAATAGGTTTGAAGGATTATTTTGAGGCAAATGCAGAGAAAATGTACAATTTAGGTCTATGGGACAAGAGGGCTTGAAAAACAGTGTTGAGAAGTAAACTAGCCATTCCCTGGCTTTTATATATTGTCCTTTTATATTGCCCTAAATAAAAGGTGGGGTCTAGCCAGGTGAGGTGGTGCAGTCCTGTAATCCCAGTGGCTCAGGAGGCTAAGGCAGGAGGGTCACGAGTTCAAAGCCAGCCTCAGCAAAAGTGAGGTGCTAAGCAACTCAGTGAGATCCTGTCTCTAAATAAAATACAAAATAGGGCTGGAGATGTGGCTTAGTGGTCAAGTGCCCCAGAGTTCAATCCCCAGTAACCACCCCCCTTTCCTCCCGCCCCTGAAAAAAGTGAGGTCTTTCAGAACAAGAGAAGTTTTTTTTTTTCAATTTTTTTTTTTTTTTTTTTTTTTTTTTAGTTTTAGGTGGACACAATATCTTTATTTTTATGTGGTGCTGAGGATTGAGCTCAGTGCCTCATATGTGCTAGGTGAGCCTTCTACCACTTGAGCCACAACCCCAGCCTGCAACAAGTTATATAGATGAAGGATCTCAGATTGGAGTACAAATCTGTACATTTTATAAATTTCCTATGAGGAAAGGATTCTGTCATTTTTTCCTCCACCTCCTTCCTGGCCATAGACTGTAGAAAGAAATAATTGAAGGACAGCTTACTTTGTGATACCCTAATTGATTTGTATCTAGTTTGCAAAGAACAGGCATGTAGCTGAGGGTAGGGAGGGTAGAAGGAAACATGTATGACAGTTGTGTAACATCCATACCACTAATATATGGATGTCACACAGCTTTCCATATCATGATTACCTTGGGGCTCTTGAACAGCATTAATTAGTGGGTGATTTGGTACAAGGACCTCTTACTCAGAGTTCTTCATTGATGCACACTTGGGCTATCTTCCTTAAAGCTACATTTTAGAAGTGACTTGCTACTTAGAGAAACCATCTCTTTATCTTTTAAAATATGCTAGTTCAAAGTATGCTTCAAAAGTGTTACCCTTTTGTGTATTCTTGAGTCAAGGGATTTGGGATTACCTCTATATGCTATACCCCAAGTTATATCACTTTTGGCAAATCACTGAACAACTAAATTTTATTTTCCTCTTCCACATCTTCTTGGTGGTACACATCTGCCTGTATACCTCTTAGTGTTGTTGAACTCATCAAATGAATTTATTTATTACACTTTAAATTTGCCTTAAACTTAAGGGTATTTACCTGCTTGTGGTTAAAAAATCAAAAGATATAAAGTGAAAACATTTTTCCACTACTGTCACTTTACTACCACTTTTTCTTCCAAGAATTATCAGTTTCTTATTTATTCTATCAGAATATTTTATGCATATTTAAGCAAATATTTTTACTTAGGTATATAGGTATTCTTTTTCATTAAATGGACAGTATGGTATCTACAAGTGGAAATATATAAATCATTTTGCATCTTGCTTTTTAAAATAATATGTTCAATATTGATTTCTAATATTTTTATGGCTGTATAGATTTTATTGTATATATTACTTATTTAACCATTCCCGTAAAGTTTGTTTTCAGTATTTTATTACAGTGTTGCAATGAGTACCCTTATAAAGAATGTCATTGTGAATTTGTGATAGTATAAAATTTTTATGGAAGTTATTTTAAAACTTCAAAGCAATAAACACCAAATAATAAACTAAAAGAGGCATAAAATAATAATTATAATTCCATTAAAGTTTTTTTTTGAATTTTAATATTTATTTATTTATTTATTTTTAGTTATTGGCGGACACAACATCTTTGTTTTGTATGTGGTGCTGAGGATTGAACCTGGGCTACCACTTAAGCCACATCCCCAGCCCCTCCATTAAAGTCTTAATCAGGATACTTGTAGTAATATGATTTCTGTATAATTTTGGTTAACATTATAAAAAGTTTTTAATTTTTAAACTGTTGTTAAAAAACCCAAAAACTAAAAGAAAGAAAGAAAAAAAATCTTAGCTTTCTACCCATTAGTAGTTTTTTTTTTTTTTTTTTTTGTGGTGCTGGGGATTGAACCCAGGGCAAGCACTCTACCAACTGAGCTATATCCCCAACCCCTCAAGAATTTTTTTAAAAAATATTTTGGTTGTAGATGGACACAGTACTTTTATTTTGTTTATTTTTATGTGATGCTGAGGATCAAACCCGTACCTCATACTTGCTAGGCAAGTGCTCCACCACTGAGCCACAATTGCAGCCCCAACAATTCAAGGTTTTACTAAATGCCAAAGGGGATACATCTTTGTTAAACAGTCTAAGGTTTCCCAGTTAATAACTGGCAACTAGCATACATCAGAATGAATTATCCACATCGGTTAATGTGCTTCAAGTCCATTCAGAAGATTTGATAAGTTATGTAGGTAGAGAAACCTTGAGGAAACTTTTGGATTTTACATTAAAAGTCAATAAATATGCAAAAGGATTATGATTGAGACCTTTGTAAGTTTTTTAAGAGTTTATTCATCCCCTAATTTCAAATTTTGGCCATCCCTGACCCCTGGTAGTGACAGTGGTGAAGCCCTTGGGAAGAACTTTCATTTTTAGAAGATGGAGTGGCAAGGAGATAGCAAAGAAGAGGAAATATGAGGACACTGTGTCTCATTTTAAACTCATCTTGATTCAGGAGTCTAAGGGATAGATTAGGTAGATATATTTTAGTATTATATACCTACCTTTAAACACTGAGGAAAAAAAATCCAGTTACTTTAGGACTCTTCTTTCTCCTTGAAACCTTGACTTTAGTCTCAATAGCTGAATAACTAGAATCATTACGACTTTTGAGATTGGTAGATTTGTAACAGAAATATTAAAGAAAAATATTATTTCCCTTTTAATCCACTTAACATGCAAGTTTTATTATTATTATATGCTTATTTACAGTTTTCTTTCATGGCTTTATGAATTCAGTTGTAGTAGGCTTACTTTCAGCTTTTTAAATGTTCTTTTGCCCTTTAATATTTTAGCTAGGAGGGTGTCTCAGTGGTACAGCTCTTGCCTTACATGCATGAAGCCCTGGGTTTGACTCCCAGAACCACCAAAAGAAAAAAAATAGTTTAGCTATTTCTGAAAATAAGTAGTAGTTCTAGGAACATTAAGTTCAGTGGTTCCTCTGTTCTTTGTTATCGTGTGCCAAAGTGCTCTGAAATCAAACCCAATTGAACAGGAAAGCTCAGGAAAAGACTATGAAATGAAAGATATATACCTTTGTTTCTTCATCAAATTCTTCAATGGACTCTATTAATTTCCCAGGTTCTAGTTCACCTAGTGGAAAGGGGTAGTCAGTTCCCAAAATAACTTTATCCTGAAAAGAGAAGATGTATTTTCATTTGTAAATTTGTAAAACTTGATCAAAGATCTTCCTATAAAATATTTTGCATTTTCTTATTATAAACTCTCTTATGGTAAATTAATAAGTGTCTTTCTGATCAATAGAACATGAAACTGATCTAAAATTTTAGATTTTTGTTTTTCAAATTTTCTTTTAACATTTTTCCAGCAGGTGTCGCTGTTAGATCTCCTAAAGTTGCAAATCAACCTCATCCTCCTTTTTTTTAATTAACTGAAATGCAGAGCACTGAAATTTAAGACATTTATATAATAAAATTTATATAATAAAATAGACACATATTTGGATGAAATTAAGGATTATATCTTTCTTTGAATGATACATTGCAATCTATCCCACAATTACTGAAAGCATACTAGAGTTGAGAAGCAAAAATGAAAAACAACTATATAAAAAGATTCTAAAAGTATGTGATCCCACTTGTCTAATAGCACTTATTAGACAAGTGGGATCACATACAACTTAAAAAATTCTGCTCATCAAGGAAAAAATAATCAACAGAATGAAGAGGGAACCTACAGAACTGGAGAAAATACTTGCAAATTATACACCTGACAAAAAGTTAATATCCAGAATATACATAAAACTCTATAACTCAGTTGCAAAAAAGTATAATTGTACATTTTTATATTTTATGTATCAATTAAAAATGAATTTAAATTTTAAATATTTTAATGTGTCTACCATAGTAATGTCTATTTCCAATTCTAGATGTTAAGTAGCCACTCTGAATGGATTTGAATAACATTTTGCCACTATTAATTGGAAATTGTATCTTGAATTAAACAGGTAGTTCCACAAATTCTAATTTCCGAGGCACAGAAGTTCTGGTATTCTATTGCATAGTAGGATGACTGAAGAACATGGTAAAGGACTATATTTTTCAATAAGCTTGAGGAAAGGATTTTGAATGTTTTCACCACAAAGAAATGTTAAATGTTTGAGATGATACATTAACCTAAACCTGTTTTTTCTTTTGCTCCAACACAACCCTGGAATTATGTTGGACTCATCCTGCTTCTTCACTCCTGGCATCTGATGAGTTACTAAGCTCTTGGGATCCTACTATGATATCATTTCTTGCTTCCATCACCTTCTCTCCACTTCCCCAATTCCTCTATTAACTCAGAGTCAGACCCTTACCATCTCTTAGCTTAGTCAAGTGTGACCTCTGTAGTACTAAAACACCACACATACATTGTATTCAGAGCCCTTATTATATTGCTATGAGACAATGTCTAAAAATAATAACAGTATCTATCATTTATTGATTGCTTGGTATATACAAGGTGCTATTCTAAGCCCTTAGCATTTATTAACTCAATGAATCTTCACAACCTTCTTATGAGATGATTTTCATTATTTTCCTCATTCAATAGCTAGGGTAACAAAGATGATAATGAACTTTTCTAGAGTTGTGCAGTTAGGATGCAGTGCAGCCAGGTTTGTGCCTTCATCTCCACACTCAGCTAAGAACTGGGACAGAAACCATGTCCCTGGCTGTAAGCACGAAGCCTGGCATAGATTAGGTATTTATTGAATTAAACTGGGATGCTACTATCATTTTCTAATTGATCTTCTGATTTCAAACTCATTTACTTTAATAAATATTAATCACTGGAGAGAATTGTGTTTTTGTTTGTTTGCAATACTAGAGATTGAACGAGGGGTGCTTTACTACTGAGTGAAGAATGTAACTCTGACTCATGATTGTGATCAATTTGAGAGTTGCTTTAACGTGTGTGTACTGAAGGAATAAATGCTTGAATGTACAAAGAAGGGAAGTATAATTGTAAATAGGCCTGGAATATTAACAATATTTAAAATAATCTAAATATGAGCTTTTGTGAGGGCAAATAACACTTTGATTTCTTCAAAAAAAGATTTTCCTAGGTTTTATGAATACATTCATGTGAAATAATATGGAAAAGCATATAATAAAGTTCAAAAGAAAGACATTATAGACTAACAATCTATATTTAGATTTCTGTACTCATTACTATGTGAAACCAAGCAAATACATCTGATGACAGAAGCCCTAAAGACCCTAAGTTATGCCTACTCGCATCTGTGCCAAGAGCTGATCTCGTTCTGAATTGTCTACTTGGCATTCATTGGAAGTTCATTTGTCCTCATTTCTACCTCCTCTCACTAAAGCTGTTTACAATTCCAAAACACAACATAATTTTTGAAGGTTCCATGCTTATAGTACATTTGTCAGGTACATTAACAGGAAAGTGAAATCTACAAATTAATTTTGCTTTCCGTTCAGGAATTCCTTCCCTCCCAATATTATGGCCTTCTCAGTAATAAATACATTCTAAAAGGGGGTCTGATCTGTTTTACTGTGAAGAGAGCAAGTGATTCTAAAACAGGAATGAAAATCACTCCTCTGCAATTCATCCTCCTGATTAAGATATGTCTCTGCCCCCCTCCCCAACTTGATTTTGGATGCTTACTGCAGAACATCAAATTCATAGTTTGGCAACACTTAATTATTATTTAGCAGTTATTACAACTCCTCTAAATAGGAGTTTAATTATCCACTTGTGATTATCTGATCAATGAATTTTTTTTATTGATGATTTCTGGCAAACATTTGACCATTTCTAACTTGCTAGTAATTTCATTTTCTAGTTTGTTAGTAACTTCATAGGGGAGAGGGAAGAAGGTATAAAAGGACTGGAAATGAAATTCTTGTTAATAGTGTTTCTTGTTCTGTGGGAGAAGAGATAGCAGCAAAGAGGAGATTGCTCAAGAGTTGTATGGTCCTGTAGAATGAAGGTCACACACTTCTGTGCTTAATATCAGTCTCTACTTAATATATTCTTAATAAATAATTGAGTTAATAATACTCTTTCTAGTGCTGTATCTATCATCTATTATCTCATTGCAAATTGATTTTGTTTTAGATGAATTACATGAAGGATTCTGGGTTAAGAAAACATACAATATGGCCTTAGATGACTGTTGCTCCCATTTTCATGGGCCTGGGCTCCCTGGGATACTCAAGATTCTCATGAAATCTCAGGTTCTCAACTCACAGACCTGATCCTAGTCTCTCCAAAGCTGAACTTTCTTATCTTCTTGACTGTGATCCAATATTCTATTCCTTTGGGATCTTCCATGACATGAACCAATTTTTAAAATGTACTTGTTCTAATGTGCTAATGTATCACTTCACAATATCTACATTTTGGTAGGCCCTTTGAAAGATTCTACTAAAAACAAAGGAATAATTCTAATGGTGGGCATTTTAGGTACCAAGCTGCCTCTTCTGGGATCCTCAAATTATATTTCTAGACAGGTGCTGGCTTGCCTTATGGGACAGTAAAGCTGTGGATAATCCTGATGGATTATCAGCACCAACACTAAGTTCTAACATTCATTTTCCTCCCCAAAGCCAGCAATAGCGCATGTCTCTCTATGAGGTCAAAGACTTACTGAGCTGATAATAACTGTGATTAATATTCCTGCCAGAGAGAAGGTATAAACTACTCACCTGCTAGGAGTCATTCACTTTTTCACATTTTCAGGGAGGGTTACAAACACTGAAAGATGTGGCTTACTGAATAAGTTCTAATTGTGGAAGAGAGTTTCATTTTTCTTTCGGAAAAGGAACAATTAACTATATTCTCATTTACATATTTCATTAGTAACATTTGCAACAAATGCAACATGTAACATATCTTACTACAGAAATTCAAATATATCAGGTATTTGGTTTGTTCCTTGACACAATTTCCTAGAAAAAGAGCCTGGTTTAATTCAATCAGTGTAAAATAGATAAGCCTTATGTCCCTAAGATTATTACACAATTTAATTAAACAAACATTAACTTAACACCTACTATTTTAAAGCACCAAAATAGATGATGTAAATCTCTGACATTTGTATAGTCCTTTGGCACAGCATTATATTGACTCTTTATATCAACTCTGCCTGGTTATCAGCCCCATTTGACAGTTGTGGAAACTGGGGTGAGATGGGTAATTGACTTAATATTAAAGATCACCCACCTAACAAGTGATAGAGCCAGGACTTGAACTCTCACAGAACACATCTTCTAAGTTAAATTCTTGTCCTCAGGAAGCTTAAAGGCATCAGAGAAGTGTTCTGTTCTACTACAGACTACAGTGCTAAGGAAGACATTACTTGACCAAAACATTTGGAGACTACCATATTAAAATAGATGTCAAGGTCAAGTTAGGTGAGAACCAAGCCAGAAACCCTGTTTGTTTTAAGGAATGTTGGAAGTATTTCTAATACACATGGCATAGTCTATCTTCTTTCATAGCTCTGGAAATAGTAAAATCTTTTTTGATGATAAAGAACATTTTCAGTGCTTCCAGACTATTCTTTTAGAACCTCTTAAATAGAGTGTTAAAGATATAGAAGTCACAGGAAAGGGTTGGAGAAACATTGGCCATTGGCCCTGACTGGCCTCCAGCTTAGGTTCACATTTTAGCCTAGAGATTAAATGCCTAAGACAAAATCACATTTGTGCCTATTGTTATAAAAAAAAGATACTTTTGCTCCTAAAACATTTACTATGAGATAAAACATTTTTACTATGAGATCAAGTATTTTCTATTTTGCTAAGCAGTAAATTCTGGTTTCTCCTTTAGCTTAAGAATATATGAATGGATATTTTGATTAAGTGCTAAAAGTCTAATTTGAAGAGAGAGGCCTCTTTATTTTTTTAAAAAAATTGAGGTGAAGTTCACATAACATAAAATCAAACAACTAAAAGTGTACACTTCAGTGGCATAGAACACATTTACAATGTTGTGAAATCATTTACCTCTGCCTTGTCTTAACCATATAAAATTATCTGAAAAGATCAACAACCCCAAGACTTAGAAACTAAAACATTTCACATGCCTGAAGTATAGACATATGAGAAAAGCATTTAATTATGAAAGATTAGACTCGAAAAAAGAAAATCCACTTGGAAGAAGATTTGTAAGGATATTTCCAAAAATTCTTAGTACATTCAGAGATTAAAAAGTATCCACCCAATAAGAACAGCATGTTAAAAAAAACTTAGAGTACATTTAGAAGAAAAATAAATTTAAGTTCTTGGATTAAAAAAAAAGCCAAAACTAAATAGAAGGCTTTATCAATAAAGTTGAAGAAAGTGCTGCCTAGTTTCTTCCTGATGCTTACATTAGAATGCAGAAGGAGCACCTGAAAGAAAGGGCAATTACATGTAAGGAGACAGGAATTGTTGGGTTGAAAATTCTCAATTCTGGGCTGGGATTGTGGCTCAGTGGTAGAGTGCTTGCCTAGCATGCACTAGGCATTGTGTTCGTTCCTCAGCACCACATAAATGTAAAATAAGGATATTGTGTCCACCTAAAACTAAAAAAATAAATATTAAAAAGAAAAAGAAAATTCCCAACTCTTCCAATGACAAATGATGCTAAAACAAAGAAATTGCTTTCTGGTAAAGATTAAAAACAATGCACAATTGGAAAAACATAATATAAAAGTGAAGCCAAGATGTGACTATGTTTTTGCTATGACCTGAAATGACTTAGGCAGCATTCAAAGAACCAGTCAAATAATAAGATCTTCTAGGGAGCTTAGGCTCAGAGATTTGCAGGTAAAATTTTTGCCCAATGGTGTGAAACTTAGTAAGATTCATAAAAAATCCACAAAATTTTAAAGAGAATTGTAGTAACAGTTTGGGCTGAAAGAAAATGAAAATGAAAAGAGACATTCACACTCCAAATCTTGTACAAGCATGAAGCAGTCTATAAAAACTACTCCATTATAAACTCAGGCTAACATTTATGGAAAAAAGATGACTCCGATTGTAGAATCAGGAACCCTGGTGAAACATTCCTATCCTTTGAGTTCTAATCAAGAAGATGCCAACATGTTCCTGATGGGTTTCAGATTTGCTAGTGACTAGAGTCTCTGCTGAACTTCCTGTTTTTCCCCTTTTGAAACTGGAGGTTATATAGCAAATATCCTGTGCCTGTCCTGTCATTTTTTATTAAGTATAGGGGCAGCAAAAGGATTTGTCTTTTTGGTTTGCAGTTCTTCAGCTTGATAGAAATTGTACATTATGAGCTTCATCTACAAGTTCTTTTAAACAATGACATTCTAGACTTCAAGATGATACCATAAATTATCAGACTTTTGGAAAAGTCTTAGCAGGGGTAAGGATATTTTGCATTTATGAGGAATATAAGTAATTTGTGGCCAGAAGGTGGAATGTGGTAGTTTTACATTAATACTATGTAGCTTCTGACTCTAGGTCACAAATGGATAGATTCTGTCTAGTGGGCTTTCTCTTTTCCCTTATCTGCTAACTCCCTATTTTTCTCTCTCATTGATAGGTGAACTACTTGCCTGCCATATGTAAGGGCACTCAAGCAGGTCTCTAGAGAGACCCACCTGGAGAGACATTGAGGAGTCCCACCATGAGTAAAATCTACCTTGGAAATAAATCCTTCAGTCCTAGTCAAGCCTTGGGTGACTACAGTCCTGACTGGTATTTTGCCTGCAGACTTTTGACAGACCTTGAGATAGTTAAGCTGCTTCTAAATTGCTGGCACACAGAGATCATGAGAGATAATAATTGTTATTTCAAGCTGCTCAGTATTGAAGTGATTACTTATGCAGTGATAGATTACAAATGGGTCTAGCCAAAATTATGACATAATCCTCATGAGTACATGAGTGACCTCTAAAAATCTGTCATTCACACACACACACATACACACACACACACACACAATCATAAAAAAAATATACTTTAGGGGCTGGGGTTATGGCTCAGTGATAGAGTGCTTGCCTAGCATTTGTGAGGTACTGGGTTCGATCCTTAGCACTACATATAAGTAAATAAATAAAAATAAGAAAATATACTTTGGTGCTGAGATTGTGGCTCAGTGGAAGAGCACTTGCCTAGCATGTGCGAGGTCCTGGGTTTGATCCTCAGCACCATGTAAAAATAAATAAATAAATAAAATAAAGTTATTGTATCCAACTACAACTAAAAAATAAATATTAAAAAAGAAAGTGTACTTTATATATGTCTGTTTATAGATACTAAAATGGTTATTTTTACAATATATAATATATATTTAGTTTTATAATATAGTTTAACATTGTGATTTATCAAAATAACACCTATACATAGTTAAGCAAATATTACTAAAATATATTATCAAAAACAATCCTGTGCCACATTCTTAACTCTTATCCTTTAAAGTAGCCACTTTCACCTTTTTAACTTACATCTTCCAAAAACTGCATTCATATTCCCTGATAATATGCTTATCATTTCTTGATTCATTAGCTTTGAAGAATATTTACTGATTTCCCATTATGGTCATTGGGAATCTCTTCCTTATACTTAACTTCTCTATTTTCTTGATTGAATTACAATTTTAAATAAAGCCAATATTTAGTACTTATATATGTATGATGATAAGTATAGTGCTGATTCTTTAATGCTGAGTCAAATAATGTACAATGATTATCTGCCCCCATACAGATTTTTGTTTACTTGGAGTTACTTCCTTTTCTTTCATTGGTTTAATTTTCTATGTATGTACTGTTTTTTATTCCTAACACACCAACAGATCTATTTAATATTTGGAAATAATCATTTCTACCTCTTAAATGCATTAAGTAATCCATCAGTTTCATTTTTTTTCCTTCCTGGGGACCTCATTCCTCAGGAACCTGTTTTCTTGTTGCAATCTGGCTAGGTTACTCTCTTGCCCATATATACTGCTAGAAATTTTCTTATCTATTCTTGATTTGGAGTTTGTTTTTGGAGTTTACACACACACACACACACACACACACACACACACACATATATTTTCTATGTCCTGAATTGACCAGCCTGTGAGGTCACATAAAATGAGGCTACATTTACTTTTAAAAAATATATATATTTTTTTTGTAGATGGATACAATACCTTTATTATCCTATTTCTTGATTTTTATGTGGTGCTGAGGATTGAACCCAGTGCTTCACATGTGCTAGGCAAGCGCTTTACCACTGAGCGACAATGTCAGCCCCAAGGATATGTTAATTTTTGATGTCCAAATTTTAGTAGTTCAAGCATTCATTTGAATTTGAATGCAAAATCTCAGTATAATTATATTTGCAAAATGCCTTCTGAGTTTGACTAGGAGTACTACTAGAGATGTACTCCCATATTTTCATCAACTAGTCTAACCTCTGGTTATCCTAAGGTGCTTGCCATTTTCTTCCTCTTCTGCTTTGGCTCCCTGAATAATGTGTATTGCACTCAGTACTGTTTGGGATGCTAATGATATTCCTCACTTCTGATGGTATTTCTCAGAAGATGGGCTTTGTATGTGCTAAGGGTATTTTCTTCTAATGTTTTCATTTCCAAGAATGCTAGGCTTGAAGGGATATCATTAGAATGGAACTTTCCCCAATTTCCCACCACTTTCCCTCTTCCCCTCCTTCCTTGCTGAAAGTCTAGGGCCCAGAAAGTCTCTTTCAGCTTCTCTTCTGTGTGGTTTCCTGTTTACATACTTCCCTGTCAACCTCCATCCAAACCGAAAAAGAATCAATAATGACCATCAACTGCTGGCTCCACAGAGACAACACAGAAGCTAGATAGCTCAGAGGCACAGTTCAACTATGTACAGTAGTATCCCTTACCTGGTATTTTGCTTTCCATGGTTCAGTTACCCTGGTTATTTACACTAAAGTAATATTAAATGGAAAATTCCAGAAATAAACAGTTCATATGTTTGAAATTATATGTCATTATGAGTTGAATTATAAAATCTTGCACTGTCCTACTTTGTTCAGCCCAAATGAATTATCCCTTTGTCCAGAGTATCCAGGCTGTTTAATCTACTTGTAATAGTCACTTGGTAACCATCCTGTTATCAGACTGACTGCTGTAATATCTCAGTGCTTATATATAGGATTTGGTACTATCTTGGTTTCAGACATTCATTGTAGGTATTGGAATGTATCCCCCTTGGATAAGGAGGGGTTAATATAATTTATTCCCAAACTAGAATTTTTAACATTCATATTTTAGTGATTTTCTTAAACCAGAGAAAGAGCATTAAAGTAGATGAAGTATCTATTCCAGAGATAGAACACTACTTGCAACTTTCTCTTTTTTCTAGAAAGCAAAATTTTTTTTAAAAATAATTTTTTTAGTTATAAGTGGACACAATACCTTAGTTTTATTTACTTATTTTTATGTGGTGCTGAGGATTAAACCCAGTGCCTCACATGTGCCAGGCAAGTGTTCTACCACTGATCTACAACCCCAACCCCAAGAGCAAGATTTTTAAAGATTTAGATTTCAATTCAAGTACCATATTACAAATCTTTCAGTATGTCCATGTACTTTTAAGAAAGTCCCCCCCAATTTTTTTCCATGGAAAAATTTGAAAACCTTCTATATATAGCTGTAAGTAATAAAATGGAACTGAAATAATGGCTAGTTGGTTCTATGTATCCTTGGGTCCTATATTCTTGCATTCAACCAAGCATAGATTGAAAATATTTTGGAAAAAAATTTGCTTCTGCCCTGAACATGTACAGACTTTCCCCATTGTCACTATTCCTTCAACAGTACAGTGTAACAACTATTTACTATACTAGTAAAGTATAACTATGCTGTTTACTTAGTATTTTCATTGTATTAGATATTATAAGTCATCTAGAGATGAGTTAAAAATATATAGGAAGATGTGTATAGGAAATATGCAAATACTAAGCCATTTTATATGAGAGACTTGAACATCTGAGAATTTTGGTAACTCTGGTGATCCTGGAATCAGTTCCTTTTGGACATCAAGGGACAACTATACTAAATAGTTAATTTTTTAAAAAATGAATTCATATTGGCCTTTACTTAACTTGCCAAGTAACTGGTTACAGATTTGTGTTCTGCATAAACCATCCAAATAGCAAACCTAGCTTACCTTTCCCATGACATCTACTAACAGCTTGAGGGACCGAGGATCATGAACCAAGGAATCTGTGTAAAAGGAGCCTAGGTATTTCTTCGGGTCAGTTGGATTGTCCAGGGCACACAGATCTGGACGCATGTTGAATCCGTGGGAAATTCTTCCCACTGTGAAAGGGAAAGCACCACCTGCAAGTAAAACTCATTACTGAGCAGCCAGTGTTGATTAAAAAGGATTTCTTTTGCTGGGTGCAGTGGCGCACACCTGTAATCCCAGTGACTCCAGAGGCTAAAGCAGGAGGATCCCAAATTCAAGGCCAGCCTCAGGAACTTGGTGAGGCCCTAAGCAACTTAGTAAGACTCTGTCTCAAAACAAACAAACAAATAAAGAATGGGCATGTAGCGCAGTGGTAAAGCACCCTTGGGTTCAATCCCCAGTATTTTTGAAAAGAATTCCTTTAAATCCTGATGTTCTAAGGAGAAGTTTCCATAGCCCAGCTGATTAGGTATTTATAAAGGACCTGCTAGGTTCCAAATGCTGGAAGATGACTTGGGAAAAATGGCATGAATATATCCAGAAATCCAAATTTCTGAGGAATTTGTGCCAAAGAGAGTAGATAAGTATGTAAAGATATAAGCTTTTCAAATTTAATGTGGTTATCATAGCAAAATATTGAGATGACCTATCAGTTGTGTAATATCAAAATCATGGTGGCATATTAGGGACTGGAGAGCTCATAGTCTGAGTAGAGGGATTTATTTATTTTTAAGAATATTTTATTAGTGCGTTTTATTTATACATAATAGTGGGGTTCATTTTGACATAATCATACATGCATGGAATATAATTTGCTCCATTTCAGTCTCCAGTGCTTCTTCTTTCCCTTTGCTCCTCCTTCTCCATTCCTCTTCCTCCACTCTATTGGTTTCCCTTCTATTTATTATTTTTTAAATTGGTGCTTTATAAATATACATAAAGGTGGAACTCACTGTGTATATGTGTACCCAATATACTTTTGTCAAATTCATTCCACTTTTCCTATTCCTCCTCTCTCCCACTCAATTTCCTTCCTCTACTCCACTGATCTTCCCTCTGTTTTCAGGGGCTCTGCCCCTGCTTTTCCCCTTACTTTGCTTGACTAGAGGGATTTAAATAAAAAAAACAAAGTAAAATGAAAACCGTGCCAACCAAACTAAATTTGCTTACAGAAATGGAATTTGGTCCCCATACATCATATGACTAGAAAGGTGACTGGAAGGATATTATGAATGGAAGTGTAACCCTCCAGGATTCCTGTGTTGAGGTTCTAACCTCCAATGTGAGTATATTTGGAGACAGGACTTCAAGGAGGTAATTAAGGTTACATGAGGTCATCGGGTGGGGCCCTTAATCCAGTAGGACTGATGTCCTTGTAGGAAAAGGAAGAAATATTAGAACTCTCCAATCACCCCACTCTAATCCCTGACCCATGCATGCACAGGAAAAGGGTCATGTGAGAACACTATGAGAAGGTAGCCATCTGTAACCAGGAAAAAAACTCTCACTAGATGCCAACCCTGCTGACTCCTTGATCTTGGACTTTCAGTTTTTAGAACTGTGAGAAAATGAATGTCTGTTGATTAAGTCACCCCATATATGGCATTTTATTATGACAACCTGAGCTGAGTAATGCAAACATGGTCTTACCTCCATGTGCAAAGCACACTTTCAGTTTAGGAAACTTCTCAAACACCCCACCCATGATCATGGAGCAAACAGCCATGGTGGTCTCCGCTGGCATTCCTGAAAGAGGAAGTAGTCACAAAGTTTATGCTTGTCACCTTGAGCAGGAAGAAGCTTGGTAATATTAATGGCTAAGGAATAGTAGCTAATAGCCAGGGAATTGTCAGTCCCAAGAAAGTTAGGGTCCTTGAGCCCCAGCATGATTTAGCTGCATACATGCCATTGCTTTGGCAAGGAGAATCATCTGAAGCTTCCTATTTACCCATTACAGAGAGAGTTGTCTAGTGGCTAGCGCTGTTGAGTACCTAGGTCTTGTCCTGATTCTCCTGACTTCACTTTTGGATGGAGTAGGGCAAGCAGAGTGAGTGTAAGGAGTCTGGGCTGAATGCTAGCTCCTGCAATTTTCTGCCTCCTGGTCTGTGATAAGTTATTTAATATTACTGGATCTGTGCTTCCTACCTGTAAAAATGAAGACCTTGCCGCCTATCTTGCAAGGCTTTTATGGAATTTTGCAAATATGATGTCAGCAAAGTTCCTGGATAGAATGTCACATTCTATCATTGTGCTCAGCAAAAATTAGTTACCTCTCTGTGTCTTAATTTCCTCATCTGTAAAATGAGGATAATAATGGCTAGTTCCTGCCATAGGCTATTTTGAGGATTCATCAGATAGCTCCTGGCATTCAGTTATTGCTCAATATTAACTATTATTGTTATTTATGCCAAATCTTTGCTGCCTTTTGGAGCTAAGGTTGAAAATCACAGGATTAACATAAATTGTTTCAAGTGCTTTGTGCTCCTAGAAGAAATAGCTGATCCATGTCTTATGCCTTCATCCCCAAGGAGCCAGTTTAGGCTACATTGCCAGATGACTGCTTTTCCAACTGTAATTCAAAGATATCTGAATGCTGTACAGCTGTGCCCTGCACCTTCTGAGGAAGTCTGACTTTGAGCTGCCGACTGAGGCTTCCCTGGATGCTCATTCTGCCCATTGATACACCACAGGCAGAGATACCTCTAGCTCCCTGGTCTCCTGGGAATTTTGGAAAAATGATGGATTCATATCCATCTTGAATTGAGCTAAAGGCAGAGCTTACTGAAAGCAAGGGAATGGACAGCATTACTTCCTTCTGGTCCTGTGATTCTGCTTTCCATTAATTACTTCAACCACAGCCTCATAAGACATTCTTCATTGAGGAGCTAAAGTTACATTTACAATGTGAATTGGATTGTATTCCTTCCCTGCTGGAAATTGTACAATGCACTAACATCATTTTCGTATTCACAATAACTTTCTTGAAATTGACCTGTTTGCATGTTTATGATTGGTGTAGTTGTTTAAAATATTTTTTTTCTCAAGCCAGAATATAAGCTCCATGAGGGCAGAGGTTTTGTTCAGATGTATATCCCAAGTGCCTAGTACAAAGCTTGACATTTTTGAGGAGATCTATACACACACACACACACACACACACACACACACATACACACACATATATATACACATATATGTGTGTTGCATAAATGAATGATGAAATTACTATATGCAAATAATGTTTTTCATGTGGAAAGTTGCAATATAAGTAAGTTTGTTGGACTTGTCAAAAGTTTGTGAATCAGGATGAGATTATCTTGGAAGCTGGACAGAACTGACTGAGCCTCTTAGGTTATCTCTTCTTCTTGTTATTCAAGAACTTGGTAGGGGTGGGTAGGAAGCTATCTTATTAAATACTTTAGTTTCTAACAGCAATCACAGGAGCATATAAAGTGTAAGAGCAGAAAGATAACTTTAAAGGAATCCAGATCAGTTTTGTTATTTTACAGATGAGGAAATGGGGCCCAAGGTGATGAAGTGATTTGCCTCAGATTATACAGTGAAATAGAAATTAAGCTGCAACAGAAATTCTGGTTTTGACTTCCAATATATTGTTCTTCATTTAACTCTTCATGGTGGTGGCCATTTGATTACTTCATAATTAATAATTATACTAATTAGACTGGAGAGACTGGAGAGAGAGAGAATGGATAATCCCTCTCTAATAAAGTCCAAAACTTTTCACTGGGTTTTTGATTAGCTGCACTTTTCACTTGTAGCTCCAGAATTTTACATCTATTCTCCATCTTTCCTTCCTATTGGGACCAATACTAAGAGATTGGATAGGACAAAGGGAGGCTTCTTCTTTTTCTGTTTCCCTCACTTTCATGTGCAACCTTGAATAACTGTTACAGGGGGAATAAAAAAGAGCAGAAGAGAGAGTGAATAGCAGGGTCATCGGGAATACAGGTCTTCTATAATCTAAGGTTTCAGATCCTTGTGTGGAAGAAATTAACTTTCTACTTAAAATTCCAGGCCCTCATTTATAACAGCTGATGCTGTTAATTGTGCAATCAAACAGATATGTGCAAATTCCATTTTCTCTCATTAACTGTGTGATATAAACAAATTACCTAACCACCCCAAGACTTAGTTTCTCCATCGGTAAAGTGGTCATTATAATATCAACCTTGTAGAGTAAATATGTTATTTATTTAGGATGTGACTTATTTATGATCATACTAGATATGATTAAAATCAAACAGTAATGTATACAGCACTTATTTGCTCAATAAATGGCAGTTACTATTATTTTCAATCATGTTAATTATTCATATTTTCTCTCTTGACAAGAGGGTTTCAGAGATGACTGGAAAAACCCAAGGTTTGGTGTCTGTTCCAGACCCCAAGCTGACACAAACCTACGAGCCAAGGAAGCCAATATTTAGCCATCCGCCCATCCATCTGCATGTCCCAAGGGTGCACAAACAGGGAGCAGTTCAGCCGTTCAGCTGCCTTCAAAGAAGCAATGAGAAAGAGAGAGGTTATTTGAAGGAGCCAGCAAATACAAGGTACTGTTTTAGGGAAACTGCTTATCTGAATAAATAAACTAAAATATTGTTGAAATTGTTTCTTGATCTATACAATCGAATCGTTGATAAACTCTGCTCCTGTTTGGGAAATAAAAAGGACTTTTAGAATTAACAAAGGGAATTGGTGGATTTACCATTGAGGTTGATGCATTTAATATATTGTTTGGCAGAACAAGTCACAGGAAATAGCCATCACTCACAAATGTTCTCTGGGGGCAAAATGTCTAGGAACTAATAATCCCACACCTCCAATGTGGGGGCACATTTCCCTGCTGGCTCCTACATGGTCCTCTCTTTGGGAAAGACAGTAGAGATGTGATATTCTTGAAGTCAGGGCAGGAATGCTCCTTTCTTTTTTTTCCACTTGGAAACCTGAGGCTATAGAAAATGAGACAATGATGGTTGGAGACCAATGTTTCTGGGCTGGGCTGACGCATGAACTACTGAGCCATTCAGAACCCAACAGTAGGTGGTGACTTCTGGGGTCTATAGGCACTCACACAGCCCCCAGAGCCCAGATGAATCCCTGAACAGTCTGCTGTGAATGAGATCACCTCAGAGAGGTAAGAGCTCTCACTGCCTGAGCCTGGCAGGTTTTAAGATAAATGTCATGGACAAACCTGCTCCAGGGACTTCTGGGAAATGGAAACACAATCAGGATAGAATGACCTTTATTCAACAGAATGTTTAATTAAGATAAGTTCCCTCAACAAGCATTGAATATTAGTGCTTACTAAGGTTCAAAACACATTTTCCTTAGAACATTTTCTTTTCAAATGTATTGGGGTGCTGGAGTGACTCATCCTATCTTCATGCATAAATATTTGTGCTAACTGAGCTGATGCAATGTGACTTGTGTACATAAGCATTTTAAAAATGGAAACACAATTTTGGACAAAAGGGAATTCTGGAAATGGCTGACAAAGGATAAATTGAAGAAGATTTCTAACTCAATAGATTCTGGGGAGCAGAGAAATGCAAGCCTTTTGAAAGGAGAGGAGCTAATTGATTTCTGATAATGAATGCAGTTTGGAAAGAGAATAACATCTTCTTGGGGACAGTTTGGGTTTGTCAAAGGCACATCTCAGTAGTATTTGAGTCCTCATTAGATAACACTTTAATCTATGTGCCTATGATGGTGTACTTCAATTCAATTTAAATCAATATTTAAAAGATCTCCTTATGTACATAAGGTATTGTATCTCTACATAAAGTCACTTATACTCTCAAAATCACAGCTAACATTCACTGAGAACTTACCATGTGCTGAAGTTGCTATAAGAATTTGACAATTATGGACTAATTTAATCCTTTATGAGATAAACACTTTACAAAGAAGGAAATTGAGGTAGATGGAGTCTAAGTAACTTACTCAGTATTCCTGGCAGAAAAATGGTAGAGCCAGGAAATCTAGTACTACCATTCCATCTGCCTTGTAGCAGTAACAATGTCATTTTTGTACCTAAAAACTGACTTGAGCATGTGTAATTTGGTTTACTCACTAGAAACAGAGATCTTGGAGATTAAGGGGATAGTTAGATGCTCTGGAGCACCAGGCTTACTTTAAAATGACCAAGTCAATTTGACTCTCAGAAATTCCTCATTTGTTTGAGCAGGTTACTGACGCAAACTAGGGAGCAGTGAGGCAGGCAAGCCTTGCTAACCAAACAAATGTGCTGTCAACCCCAGGACATTACAAGTCCACTGGGGTCAGGATGTGCTCCTGAATCCTTCAGAGACTGGCATCCCCTCAATATAGTTAGAATGATTGATGAGATAGTCACACAAATGAAAATATCTATTCGGACTCCAATTGGCTGCTGTTACTTTCTAAGCCCCTTATTAATTCATATATTTGATTCCAATAAATAATAAAATGACTCGCAACTGAAGTTTCACTCACACTGTGCTGAAACAACTTGGATGCACAAGTAAATAAATCATTTTTCAAAGCTCATTAAGGTTTCCAGGAAACATCACTGTGTCAACTATGCCACTGCAGCCAATAAGCTTCCTGGAGTTCAATATTTAGAGGAACATGAAATGTTTCAGGTCATTAGGAGACAATTTAACAGGTGAGCAGTTACCATAGATATTTTTGCAAGTAATTAGAGCTCAATAAATATTAAATGAATAGAAAATGAATAAATGATAGTGAGTAGGGTGCCTGGTGAGTCCATAAATGTCTATTTAATACATTATTAAAGATTTTGCACTTACAATGAAAAGATTACAAAGTGAATCAGTCATTGTAATTCTGGGAGGGAAGTAAGGAATTTAGAAATGCAATTGAGTAAAGAATCATGCATCTTGAATTCTGATATTGAGTATAGCAGGTTTAGTTACAGAAGAAACAGAAAGAAGAAGAAGAGGGCTGAGAATAGAATTGTGAAGTGATACATGTTTGAAGTTGGGTTCTTCAAAAATGGATGGCACTGAATATTTGAAAATTATTTTATTTTGAAGTATTTTAAATATAGAAAGCATAAATAATAGTTCAACAAACATTGATGTTCTCACCATCTAATTTCATCAAATGTTAACAATTTCATGGCATAATTTTTCACTATGGATTTTTACTATACATTTTCAAAATATGTGGTTTTATAAGTTTCTTAATAGATTGGACACAGAAAAAGCATTTGACAAAATATAGCACCCCTTTATGTTCAAAACACTAGAAAAATTAGGGATAACAAGAACATATCTCAACATCATAAAAGATATCTATGCTAAACCCCAGGCCAACATCATTCTAAATGGAGAAAAATTGAAAGCATTCCCTCTAAAAACTGGAACAAGACAAGGGATGCCCTCTTTCATCACTTCTATTTAATATAGTTCTTGAAACACTGGCCAGAGCAATTAGACAGATGAAAGAAATGAAAGGGATACACATAGGAAAAGAAGAACTCAAATTGGCACTATTTGGTGATGATATGATTCTATAACTAGAAGACCATAAAAGTTCCACCAGAAAACTTCTAGAACTATTAAATTAATTCAGAAAAGTAGCAGGATATAAAATCAACACTTATAAATCAAAGGCATTTCTGTATATCAGTGACAAATCCTGTGAAAGGGAAATGAGGAAAACTACCCCATTTACAATAGACTCCCCCCCACAAAATACTTGGGATTCAACTTAGTGAAAGAGGTGAAAGATCTATATAATGAAAATTACAGAACCTTAAAGAAAGAAGTCAAAATATTATCAAAATGACCATACTACCAAAATCACTGTACAGATTTAATGCAATTCCAATAAAAATCCCTATGATATTCCTCATAGAAATAGAAAAAGCAGTCATGAAATTCATCTGGAAAAATAAGAGACCCAGAATGGCTAAAGCAATCTTTAGCAGGAAGAGTGAAGCAGGTGGCATCACTATACTAGACCTTAAATATACTATACAGCAATTGTAACAAAAACAGCATGGTATTGGTACCAAAACAGACTGGTAGACCAATGGTACCAAATAGAGGACACAGAGTCTAACCTACAAAATTTCAATTATCTAATATTAGACAAAGTTGCCAAAAACATGCCTTGAAGAAAAGGTAGCCTCTTCAACAAATGGTGGTGGGAAAACTGGAAATCCATATGCAATAAAATGAAATTAAACTCCTATCTCTTACCATTCACAAAACTTAACTCAAAATGGATCAAGGACCTAAGAATAAAACCAGAGACCCTACATCTAATAGAAGAAAAAATAGGCCCTAATGTCCATCATGTGGGATGGAGATTAACTTTCTTAATAAGACTTCTTTGGCACAAGAATTAAAATCAAAAATCAATAAATGGTATGGACTCAAACTAAAAAGTTTCTTCTCAGCCAAAGAAACAATCTGTGAGGTGAATAGAGAGCCTACATATTGGGAGCAAATCTTTACCCCTCACACATCAAATAGAGCATTAATCTCTAGGGTATATAAAGAACTCAAAAAGCTAAGCACCTAAAAAATAAATAACCCAATCAATAAATAGGCCAAGGACCTAAACACACACTTCTCAGAAGATGATATACAATCAATCAAAAAACACATGAAAAAATGTTCAACATCATTAGCAATTAGAGAAATACAAATCAAAACTACTCTAAGATTTTATCTTACTCCAGTCAGAATGGCAGCTATTATGAAGATAAACAACAATAAGTATTGGCAAGGATGTGGAGGAAAAGGTACACTCATACACTGCTGGTGGGACTGCAAATTGGTGCAGCCAATATGGAAAGCAGTATGGAGATTTCTTGGAAAACTGGGAATGGAGCCACCATTTGACCCAAGTATCCCTCTCCTCAGTCTATACCCAAAGGACTTAAAAACAGCATGCTACAGGGACACAGCTGCATCAATGTTTATAGCAGCACAATCACAAGAGCCAAACTATGGAACCAACCTAGATTCCCTTCAATAGATGATGGATTTAAAAATGTGGTATATATACACAATGGAATATTACTCAGCAATTAAAGAGAATAAAATCATGGCATTTGCAGGTAAATGGATGGAGTTGGAGAAGATAATGCTAAGTGAAATTAGCCAATCCCAAAAAACCAAATGCTGAATGTTTTCTCTGATATAAGGAGGCTGATTCATAGTGGGTAGGGAGGGGGAGCATGGGAGGAATAAACGAACTCTAGATAGGGCAGAGGGATGGGAAGAGAAGGGAGGGGCCATGGGGTTAGAAATGATGGTGGAATGTAATGGACATTATTATCCAAAGTATATGTATGAAAACACGAATTGATGTGAATATACTTTGTATACAACTAGAGATATGAAAAGTTGTGCTCTATATGTGTAATAAGAATTGTAATGCATTCTGCTGATCATAAATAAATAAAAAAATAATTTAAAAAGTTTCTTAATTGAGGTCAGGTTAAATAAATAAAAATAAATCCATATATTAGAATATTCTGCAGTTAAAAATCACACATTAAGATAAATTTCATTTAGTTCGGAAGTTCTCAATTAGCATTTGAAAACACATGTGTAAAAAAAAGTCAGTTTTGTTAAAGTATGGATATATGAAGTTTTTTTGTTTTTGTACCAGGGATTCAACTCAGGGTCACTTAACCACTAAGCCACACCTCAGCCCTTTTTTGCATTTTATTTAAAGACAGGGTCTCACTTAGTTGCTTAGGGCCTTGCTAAGTTGCTGAGGTTGGCTTAGGATATATGCAGTTTAAAAAAAAACTAAATGTACTACAACGGTTGTTACTTTGAGTTGCAGGATTAAGGGTGACTTTTTATTTATTTATATTTTTCTGTATTTTCCATATTTCTTCAAATTTATTTCATATTTTTGAAATATATTAAGTATTTTTTTCCCAAAGAAAACCCAAATTTTTTGGCATTGACATGGTTCTATACACAATGCTTGTGATGAGGGTGATATTTAGGCTTCCAAATAAAAGATTAAAAAGAGAACAAGAATGATAGGAAGAAGAGATATGTCATCACTGAGTTAACTCAGAACTGGCCTAGGAAGTATTTACACTGCCCTCCTTCTGTAGAATGACCCATTCCTTTTTCAGGAGGAGTTTTGGTAGAGGATTTCCACATCTCCTGTCTACATATAAGTCATTTCTGTCTTCCACCCCAGTGGGAGGTGCCTGTATCTTCCTACTAGCACCCAGCAAGGTGCCTGTCCCCAGCTAGGTGTTCTGGGGCTACGCCTTGGTTGAGTGACAGCTGTGTACTCACTGCATAGACCGGGAAGAGTTCCTGCTCATTCAGGTTCCACTTATTGATGTGGGAGCCAATTTGGACCCCTGGAAACCCCAGCTCCTGCACACAGCGCTCCATCTCCTTGATGGCCAGCTCTGGAGCCTGCATGGGTAAGGTTCCCAGACCCACGAACCTCCTGGGGTGGCTGGCAACAGTGGAAGCTATGTTGTTGTTTAAAAGTTGGCATAGGTCCAAAGTGTCTTGAGGTTTGGCCTGGTGGAAACAGGAGAGGGAAAACTATGTTGTTCAAAACCTACTTCTTTAGTCATTTACTCTAAACAATGCCTTCTCTTGGCTAAACTATTTGTCCTTCTCAATGGCTTTACCCATCATAAAGCTGAGGTACAGAATGAGAAAGGCACTCCCCACAGAAAACCCAATCTTTGTAAATATCAAAGAAAACTGCCAGTGTATACTGGTCACTTAGAAAAATTGAAGCTAGAATAGATTACTGGAATTGGCATCCTAATTACTGGGCCATTTCATACTAGAGACGAAATGAAAATGGGCCACCCCCAATTGCAGACAGATTTTGATGGCTTCCTCAGTTAGAAGGCTGTATCTGGCCCAATGCCTGAAGCTACCATCAGTTCACATTTTTGTCACTCTTCTTTTAGGGATGCTAGTTTTGCTCACAGACCTCTACCATCCCTGTCTGTCCTCTTATGTATCCTTCCTATTGGCTATGACACTTGGAGCTAGACTCAGCAAAAGGCTAAGACAGATAAATTTTGCTTTTGGTTTCTCTAACTCTCTCTTCTGCACTGTCTTTTTCCTTTCAACATCACCCCACTGCCAGGAATTCGGTACTTTACTTGAAATTCCAGTTGTCTTGTCAGAGTGATGCTTAGTTTGATCAGTTCAGGCATACTGAGGTTTTAAGGCATTTTATTTAAGTAGTGAATCTAAACACAGGAGCAGAGAAGGACTAAGCCTCTAATACTGAATTTATGAACACAGGTTGGGGAAGTATATGGAATGGGTGGTATTTCCATTACTTCTTAAATCATAAGAGGAGTGAATATCTGCTTGGCTGGCAGGTATTTAGTACAACTTCAACTCTACACAGAAATTTCCCTTAGCAGGCTCCAAATCATGCCTGAAATTTTCAGTGCTTGAGATTTATTAACTTGAGGAAAGGGATCCAAGTCCAGGACTTTCACTTTGAATTATATATTTCCTTGGGAGAAGCAACACATTAGGCTGTGATCATCTTTTTTTTTTTCAAAATCATTCTCACCTCAGAATAAACCGGCTTGTCAGTTCCCCAGCAAGGCATTGCAGGAATGAGTCACCAGACAAGTACATTCTGGTGGAGATGAAGGTTAAGTTCTAGTGGAGCTTTAATGTGAGTCCCATCCTCCTGGCTATTGTTCTGGAGCAAGGACTTGGCGAAGAAGACAGGCCTGGGAGAGGATGCTGCTGTTGTTGGGGGAGGGGGAGCCTTGGTCACTTGTTGGGGAGCTGGACATGAACATTCCCCACTAGGGTGATGGTCTGAAGTTTCATACTCACCCAGTAGCTAAACATGACAGGAACGGTGGAAAGAGCTTGCACGGATACTCCTAGACACAGACACAAAGAAAAGCAAAGCTGGTGAGAAGAATAACCCAGGCACTACTGCCTTTCCCGGAGCGAAGAGGCCAGCAAGCCTCTGCCCCAACCTCCTCCTGTCACCTCTCCCTGGGTGCTCCTCCCTGTGTCCCTTCTCTCAGGCTATTTCCCAGGTCTACCTCGTCCATCAGCCTAAGATCTTGGGAGAGAGGTAAAGGTTGGACCAAAATTAGGTCATTCAAGAAAAATAAAGTTGACTCATTGACCAGGAGTTTCTTCCACCCTCCTTCCTGTAAAGTGTTATTTAAGCAAGACATTTTCCACTGTTCCCTGCCCCTCCACCCCTGCCAGGATTTTTCATCTTAGGTCACACATGACAATGCATCTCTTAGCACTCTTCCCTACCCTCTTAATTCAGCTCCTAATTCAGCCTAGTTGGAGCCTCATTGTCTGAAATATCCAGAATGGGATCCTGAGTTTGGCTCCAGAATCTGGGATGCCAAGAATCACTTGTCTTCAAGAGAGCCTACCTCCTGGAGCTGTTGTAGGAATTAAATGAATCAATACCTGTTGGGTGTTCAGAACAGTGTGTGACACAAAGTAAATGTTCAGTAAGGATTAGTCATGACTATTTCTCAATGATAGCAATGGATTGAAACAACAACAGCCAAAGAGATGTGTACTTCCATCTATACTGTAGCCATAAATGATTTCTGACACTAGTCAGCCAAGTCTCATTCCCACTAGTTTTCTCCTTGAAAGCATGGGCCTTTTTATCCATTCACATCTGTAGCAAAGCCTTGCTCTTTATTGTACATCTAGGAAGCATGTTCTTCTCCAGCGCTGCTTCTCTCCTAATGTACTCTTAGAACAGGGAAGTGCTTCAGATTCTGAAAAGTTCCATTTGAATGCCACCTAAGGATATGTGTGTGTGTGTGTGTGTGTGTGTAATTTATATATAACATTTATATGGAGACATATATATACCAGGAATCGGTACCCAGGATTATACCCAGGGGCATTTAACTGCTGAGCCACATCCCCATCCCAGTTTATTTTTTATTTTGAGACATTTTTATATTATTTTATATTTAAAATATATTTAAAATATTTATCTTTAAAATATATATGAAGTATTTATATTTAAATATTTATATAAATATTTTATTTTGTTTTGCATTGCCAGGATTAGAAGTATGTGCCGCTATGTCAGGCCATAAAGGTATATTTTAAATTGTTAAAAAATATATAAAGCAGCTGGGCGTGGTGGCACACTCCTGCAATCCCAGCAGCTTAGGAGGCTGAGGCAGAGGTTTGCAATTTCAAAACCAGTCTCAGCAATTTAACGAGGCCCTAAGCAACTTACCCATGTCTCAAAATAAAAAATAAAAAGGGCCGGGGATGTGGCTAAGTTAGTCCCTCTGGGTTCAATCCCTGGTGCCAATAAATAAACAAACAACAAACAATAAATAAAAAATGGAAAGCCACACCTAGACAAAAGTTTCCTATATATTCTAACATACCAGAGACCACCTAGTCATTTTGGGCTGCCAGGTTGATTCCTTGGAATAAAATCAAAGTCTTCTACTCTCTCTCTCTCTCTCTCTCTCTCTCTCTCTCTAAATATATAAAACTTCTAAATTTTTCTTTCTTTGATTAGGAAAATGGTAGTTCTAAACTTGTGTGTGTGTGTGTGTGTGTGTGTGTGTGTGAGTGTGTTGTTTGTTTTCTGGTTCAAATTTAGATCACCAATGTCACAATTGAGGACTGGTAGTGCCGGAAGGGGTGAATTCCCCAGAATGGGCTTTGCTTGTGTAAGTCTGAAAGGTTTGATGCATTTTCTTGGAGCATGCTCTCCTCAGGGAGCATAGTCAGCCAGGAAGTAATAAATGAAAGCATAATGTGGCCATCATATATTTTAGATAGTCTTTGAAATTCTTAATCGTGAGGACTTGTTTTCTTTTTAGATATAAGGAATGCAAGCAGTTCCTAGAAATTGTTAGCAATTCAGCTTTGAAACAAAAATTTCCTAATCCTCTTCTTTCAGATTCTCAGATTGCTTTCATCATAGAGTATTCTGAGATTGCACAATTACCTTTTTTTTTTTACCTTATACCCCTTTTGTGTCAGTAGATCTGTCTGTGTATCTATCTATCTACCTACCTACCTACCTACCTACCTACCTATCTAGTGCACTGAGACAAAAAGAAATTGGGTTTGAGCTGTGGTTGTGGCTCAGTGGTAGAGTATTTGCCTAGCATGTGTGAGGAACTGGATTTGATCCACAGCACCACATAAAAGTGAATGTAAAATAAAGGTATAAAAATGTTGTATCTGTTAAAAAAAAAAGAAAAGAAAGAAATTGGATCCCAAGTTTGACTAAGCAGACAATTGACATCCTTAATCTGTCATTTCTAATTTTAATTGATTCTACAATAATTTGAACTAAAAGTTATAAATAATAAAATGCTACTATTATCTTTTTGATGATACAGTATTCTACTTTAAACAGAATGCAACTAATTGCAAAGCATTTTAAATCCATACTTTAAAAGCATTATAGTGGAAGCCTCTCTCTTCCCCACAGAAGCTGGAACAGCATGTCTTGGCAAAGAAAAAGATCAGAAGTTGTTCCTGGGTAGGTCTTGCCAGTTAACAAACTTTATAGGCAGATATTGTTTTTATATCAGACATATATATTGGTAGCATTTCTTATTTTAAGTACCTTTTTGATCCATTTCTCTAATACGAACTTCTGGATCCCAACAGTTCTCTTGGATCACTCTGAAGACCTTCCCATCTTTCATCATCTTTGCTTCTCCCTGGGGCAGAAAATTCACATCAGTAAATGGGACCCTAAGCCCATTTGGATTAATCTTTCCTTTTTAGGTTTTGGAATATGTTTCTCTTCTAACATTTTTAGAGGTTTTTTACTTAATTCATTAGAAGTAGAAATTATTTATTTAATAGGATTCAGTTTTTCTTCTTCATGCTTTTCTTTGGCCTGCAGTTGAAGGGGTGTGTTCTATTAGTATCAGCAATGGGACACAGAGAGAGAGCAAGGTCATGGTTATGGCCTTTCTGCCTGCAAGACTAAGGAGAGATGATTACCTTGCTGATCTGAGCTACTGACTACAAGACCCAAGAGGATGGCCCAGTATCTGGAATATGTTCAATTTAGAACATTTCAGAATTGGAAAGGACTTTTGAGATAGACCATCTAGTTCAACCCTTTGGCTTTATTGAGAGCAACATATGGATAGTGAAAGTAAGTGGTTTATTCAACAGAACAGGTCATACTGATGTCAACACCTGTAGAAGAATGGAGCAGTGAAATGAATCCACCTAGAAACAGGAGCAAAATTTCATGTTGAACTGCTCGCTTCCACCACACATCATGACTGCCTGTGTATACTACCTTTTAAAATACTATCTATTTTAGCCAGGCATGGCGGCATACACCTGTAATTTCAGCTGCTTGGGAGGCTATGGCAGGAGGATTACGAGTTCAAAGCCAGTCTCAGCAAATTAGTGAGGACCTAAGCAACTCAGTGAGACCCTGTCTCAAAATAAAAAATAAAAAGGGCTGGGAATGTGGCTCAATGGTTAAGCATCCCTCAGTTCAATACTGGTACAAAAAATTGTATACACACACACACACACACACACACTAAAAATCATAAATAATAAAATAATAAAAAGTTATAAATAATAAAATATATGTATATATATATTCTATATGTGTGTGTATATATATCCCATGGTTATCCTATGTGTGACAATCCCATAGCTAAAGTCATATTCACTATATATACACACACACATATGTATATACACACATATATATACACACATTATGTATATATATACATATATACACACACACATATATATATATAAACCCACATATATATATACACACATATATATGTATGTATATAATTGGTAGATAAATATTTAATATATTATGGCATACAATATGATGCTATAATATAAGTATACATTATAAAATTATTAAATCAAATTAATTAATTTATCAACTTCTTCATATATTTAATTTTTGTGATGAGAACATTTAAAATCTATTCTCTTTGAAATTTTCAAATATATAACATTATTATTAACTGAAGATACCATAAACTACAATGAGTCTTCTGAATTGTAACTGAAATTTTGCATCTTTTGATGATTCCTGTTCCTTCCTGTCCCCCACCCCCACCCCCAAGTAACCACCATTTTGCTATCTGTATCTATGAGTTTGACTTTTTTAGATCCATATGTAAGTGAGATCATGCAATATTAATCTTTTTGTGCCTGGATTATTTCACTTAACATAACAACCTCCATGTTCATTCAAGTTGTTGCAAATGATGGGATTTTCTTTATTTTTAAAGAATGACTAGCTGGGCATGGTGGCATGGGCCGATAATCCCAGCAACCCAGGAGGCAAGATGATCTCGACTTCAAGGCCAGTCTTAGAAATTTAGTAAGGCCCTAGCAGCTTAGCAAGACCCTGTCTCAAAATAAAAAATAAAAAGACTGGGAATGTGGCTCAGTGGCTAAGAACCCCTGAGTTCAATGCCCAATACCAAAAATAAACAAATAAAACAAGAATGAATTGTATGGCAATATCTCTTCAACATACTGGTTTCATTTCATTTGGAGATATATATATATCCAGAAGTGAAATTGCTGGATCATAAGGTGGTTCTATTTTTTTTTAGGAAACCACATGATCATATCAATAGATGCAGAGAAAGCATTTGACAAATTTAAACATTTTACATGGTAAAACTCTAAAAAATTAGGTATAGAAAGTATGTACCTCAATATAATAAAGTTCATGTATGACAATCCCATAGCTAAAGTCATATTCACTAATGAAAAGCTGAAAGCTTTTTTTCTAAGATCAGGAATAAAACAAGATGATACTCTTTCCGCTTGTATTCAACATAGCACTAGAGGCTTTAGGCAAAGCAATTTAGAAATAGAAATAAAAGGTATCTATATCATAAAGGAGGAAGTTAAATTATCTTTATTTGTAGGTATCATGATATATAATATATATAGATTCCACTAAAAATTCTAGAATTAAAAATTAGTTCAGTAAAGTTTCAAGGTACAAAACCAACTCAAAGAAGAGTAGCATTTTTATGCAATAATTATGGATTATCTAAAAAATAAATCAAGGAAATAATCCTATTTATAATAGCATTTAAAAGGACAGAATACCTAGCAATAAAGTTAACTTAAGGGGTAAAAGAGCTATATACTGAAAACTATTAAGAACTGATGAAAGAAACTAAAGAAGACATAAATGGATAGAATGATATCCTATGGTTATGGCTTAGAAGTTAATATACAGTATGTACCACTCAAGCAACCTACATATTCAATGAAATACCTATCAAAATTATTTTTCACAGGAGTAGAAAATCCTGAAATTCATATGGACCATGAAAGACTCTGAACAGCCAAAGCAATCTTGAGCAAAAAGAATAAAGCCATAGGTACTAAAAACTTATGTGCAGAAAAAAAAATCAACAGGAAGAGACAGTCTATGGAATGAGGTAAAATATCTGAACCATACCTCTGCTAAAGAGCTAATAATATCTTCCTCCATCATGAGTTATATCTGAGCCTTGCCACAACCCTTCTTTGTTTTCTACTCCATGGACAAGACCTTGCCCATCTCCCACAGTCCTGCAGCCCATTTCCATCTCCCCTACATAAGGAAGACCCCAGACATTCATATTCTTATTCCCCAGGGGCTGGTGAACAGGTTAATGAGCAAATGACTTATGTAATTGTGATAAGGGTCCAGATCCCTGAAGAGCTGGATCTCTGACACCAAAACATCAGAATTGATTTGCCTCATCTCAGATCCTCTGTTTACCATGCCAGCATCTGAACCACCTTTCTAGGTTGGGCAATCTTCTGTAGGAATCCTGGTGGAGGCAGGGCCTACCCTCCATCTACAAAATCCACTAAGCCTTTGCTCTCTCCACCCCAAGTTTGGCTATTCAGTGTTCAGTTTTTAATAAACAGCAAGTAATAAAAATCAGGCAAGTGAATTTATTCTGTCTAGTGGTTATGTTCATTGACAATAGTGGTAGTGTCCAATGTCCAGTTGGAGGCAGCAGTTCCTGTGATGTGGCCTTAGCTGTGGCTTCAATTGTGTGATTTTCCTTAGTTTCTGCACATTTTACGAGCTTGGTTATCCAGATATTTTGTAATTTTTGACAGGCTTAAAATACTTTCAACAAACTCCTTTTCTTCTTAAACTTAACCATGTTGATTTCGTTTGCTTGCGGCCAAGAGTCCTGACTGATATGGATTACACAAATGCGATGAAGGAACACATATCTCTGAATTTGGCAAAGAAGGGAGTAGAGACAGGTAATGGTGAAAGAGAAAAAGTTGGGAAACAAACTTTCATCTGGAAAATTAGAGATTTTATTGTTCTCTTGATCCTTATGAGTAAAGCTTAATCACCATAAAGTACCCATATATCAGAGTGACAAAGAGTGTCTTTGCAATCAAGAAAATCTAGGTATAAATTTTATTAATTACTTAGGAGCAGTAAAACTAGTTAAGCTACGGGTACTTTGAGTTTCAGCTGTACTTTTACTATCTCTAAATTTGAACCAAAAATTTCATTTTCTGATTCTTCCTTCCTGAGGTAGAATCCAAAAATTTGTTTCCCAGTTTCCTTTTGTAGCAGGACTACTGGCAGCTACTCTAGGTGCTGCTGATCAGAAGCATCTGTCTTGGACTGGTTTGAAAGTGAGCAGTGTGAGGTGGCAGAGATGTGCAGTCTACCTGTAGACAATGATGTTGTTTGAAGTGTCACATGTGACTGATCCAGCAAGGGCAAAGCGTCTGGTCTCTAGTCTCAGCAGCAACAATGTGAATGTCCTGTCTGACTGGGGCTGGTGACTCTCTGCAGGACCAGCTCATCAGGTGTGATGTGGGCATTGTTCAGGTAAGTACAGTCTCTGAGCTTGATCTCTGGCTTTCCCAAGAAGTCTCTGCGCTGTTTTTCTAAACTAGCTCTATTGTCTGCAAGTCAGAACAATGAGTGATACAGAAGATTCATTAATACATGTTTGTAAAGAATTTAGCACTATGCCAGATAACATGCTCAATAAATGACAGCCAGATTTTACCATTATTTTCAATTTCAAGGGAAGAAATTGGTTTTCTCTGGGAGATGCCAAAGAATTGATGTAAGACAAAGTTCAATTTTTGATTTTATTAATGATTCCATACATGTCGGTGACTTGTTCAAAGCTATATACTTAGTTGGTATAGAGCTGGGACAAGAACGCAAGTATATGAAGCCATTTTCCACCCCGTCAGGCTGATATTTGGCAATTGGTATCTATCTAGTAGGCAAAAGTTAATTACCATAATTTTCTGAAGAGTTTGATATTTTTCAGAGAAAGGATGCCCTCTTTACATGATAAAAATTTACACGATAGGAAAATCTGATTCACTAAATTTCTTTTTCTACATTTCTAAATTTCTCTTTCCATGCTGAATCCATGGTAAGAAATGAAGGGTGTGGTTAAGTCCTTTTTTTTTTTTTTAACACTGACCTCTATATCAACTAAGATCTTAAATTAAACTAATAAACAAGCCATTCTAATTAATGTAATCAGAATCCAATCTCATTTTTTTCTAAACTCTCAAAAGGAAACCAAGTTTATTTAAAGAATTTTCCCAAGCCACCATTACTATCCAGATAAACATTTAAAAATTACTTCTAATATATTTTTTTTAAGCCAGAGTAGCATGGTATAATGCAAAGTGGGATACTATGGCCTTCAGGAGTCCTGTATCCTATGTGTAAGCCACTTATCCTTCTGGGACATCAGGTTCTAACGCTTTATTTATTTATTTATTTATTTATTTTAAAGAGAGTGGGAGAGAGAGAGAGTGGGGGAGGGAGAAAGAGAGAGAGGCGGGAGGGAGAAAGAGAGAATTTTTTAATATTTATTTTTTAGTTCTCGGCGGACACAACATCTTTGTTTGTATGTGGTGCTGAGGATCGAACCCCGGGCAGCACGCATGCCAGGCGAGCGCGCTACCGCTTGAGCCACATCCCCAGCCCAGGTTCTAATGCTTTAAAATAAGAGCTTAGGGTAAGCAATATTTAAGGTCCTTCTCAAGGCAGATGGTATGTTGTGCCACTCACAGACCTCTTCAGAAAAAAAGGACTTAATTTTCCCAGATTCTGGGAGTATTGGCAGCAGACAACTCCTGACCCACATGGGGACTGCCTTGGTTTAAGAGAACTGCTACTCTTAAATGGTTCTGCTCCATGTCCAGGGCAGCTCAATTCCAATGACTGATTTCTGTAGAGGTATAAAGCCCCCCCCCCCCACCTTAAAAAAAAACTATATATTTTTTAGTTGTAGATGGACACAATATCTTTATTTCATTTGTTTGTTTATTTATTTATTTATGTGATGGTGAGGATCAAACCCAGTGCCTCACACATGCCAGACAAGCACTCTACCACTGAGCCATAACCCAGCCCTAAAGGCCCCTCTCTTTTGCTCTCTCCCCCTGCCAACTTGGAACCACTCTGAATGTTAGCTTTAGTGCTCCAAGTAGGTTCAGCTGAGGCCTCTATTGGGATTACATAACAGCTCAATGTTGCCCTCTAGTTGATCCTTTCTCCTTCTCTTCCCTTCTACTGATGTTTATACTAAGAACACTTCCTGATATACTTCAGGCATGCTAATTTCAGTCTCAAAGTCTGATTCCTAGAGAGAGTAACCTGTGGAGCTACTGATTCTTAAGTTCAACTCCTATTATTATTGACAAATAAATACAAATAATGCTCTTTTAATATCTGGTACTGCAAATGTTATCAGAAATGCATCCTCAAACTCAGTATTTCACCATCATGTTTCCATTTTCCTCCCCTATCCCCAAAGTCCATTCAGGCTACCCCTCTAGACTATGCAAGCTGCCATGTTGGTGGGGCTTGAGATGTAGAGCTAGCAGGAATGACCCAGACCCTGTCAACAGTAAGCAATCTCCAATCATTCCACCTCCCAGATACTACCATTCTGTAGGACAGCTTCACACAAAGGCCCCACTGCAACTACCTCAAACTTGATGTGTTCAACCTGTTCATCTCTCTCTGTGATTTGCTTGTCTTCTTGGTGTGGTCACTTCTATCTTTGATGGCTGTATTATTTTTCTCAGCACTGAGACAATTTCAATTCCCTTTGCCTGATATGCCAGCACCCAATCCACTTCCCAATATCATTAATTCTGTCTCAAAAATATAGCCTGCAGTGGTCCACATTTCTCTACTTCCACTGCCCAGCCATGGTCTAAGCCCACATTATCTATGCTTGAACAACTGCTCAATTGGATCTTCCTGCTCCCTCTTTTGACCCCTTTAACCAGTGTCCACAAAACAGAGTAAGATTTTAAATCCCCAGCTTGCCACTATCCCATTTAAAACTCTTGAATAGATTCCCGTTGCCCTGAAAATAAAGTCTAAACTCATTAATCCAGCTGGTAAGACCCTGCATGAACTAACCTCTGCCTACCTCTGTAATTTCCTCACATGCCTACACCTTTACAAATAGTCTCTTAACTACTTTCAAAGTATTCTAATTTAATTCTCCCATCTGTTTTCTGTTTGGAACCTGATTGAGATAGGTTTTAAAAGAATCTAAACATATTAAAAATACTATGTCATTTCTATAGGTGCACATATATGTAAATAAAACCATCGGAAAAGATCTAGAAAGATAGCCACCAAACTGTTAATGAGGATTACTTTTGAGAATGCAGAGTACTGGTCCAAAGGAATTGTAGGTTTATCTCTAAATGCTCAAGTTTAAAAAAGGAGAATTTACACAAATAATCATTATGTAATAAATTAATTTTAACAGTAAATATATGAGATGAGAGCATTGGGCTAGATCAATGGCTTTCAGTCAGTGTTGGCTGTGAGCTCACATTAAGAGATCTTTCATTGTGACCCAGAGTACTCATCCAAATCTATTTCTACAGATACAAATTGAGACAAAAATTTCATGAAACAATATTTACTCTTACCATGAGCAACGCATTTTGCTATTTTGTTTTGTGATCTATTTTCCTTTTTTTAAGCTTGCCTAACTCACTCTATTGGTATTATGATTTATTGTTGTATTGTAACCCATGTTTTCAAACACTAGACTGGATCATTAGCACTATAGTTATATGATACCTCATCTTCCTGAAAATTGCTCCCTGCCTTGGGCTCTCCACCTTCTCTGAGCTCTCTTACTATTTATTATTTCTTTTTCTCATTTAGCACAAAATTACTGCTGACTGTATATTATTTATTCATGTAGGTGAAAAGGAAAATCCTGGGTAGGTACCCTGTGAATGGATGTCTTAGATTGGGCTACTATAACAACATACCTAGACTGAGTGGTTTAAATGACATTTATTTCTCATAGTTCTGGAGGCTGTGGAGTTCAAGATCAAGGTGCCCATTGACTCAGTTCCTGGTGGACCCTCTTCCTGCTTGTAGATGGCTATCTTCATGCTGTGTCTTCATATAGTGGTGAGGATACAAGTTCTCTGGTATGTCCTATAAGTCACTAATCTCATCATGAGGGCAGCCCTTATGACCTTATCTAACCAAATTACTTTTCACTCAAATACCATCTGTTGGGGGTTAGGGCTTCAACATGTGAATTTGGGGGGTGGGACACAAATATTTAGTCCACAACAGTGGGGAATCAGGCAGAAGTATGTGTTTGAAAATGCTAAGTATAATGTATATTTTTATGTGTTGGGGGTGGGGTGTTTGCACATGTATATCTGTGGCCTCAGGTTTCTGAGAAACACTCAGTGGATTTTTAAGATGTTACTGACCTACAGATTTGAAATGGGCCTTATGTTTACCTTTCTGAGTAATAGCTTTTAAAATAATTTCAGGTGTTCTTGCCACAGTTTCACCTCCATCCTGTGTAGCTTCTGGCAGGTTATCATACTAATCATTGACTTGTTACTTGTCTTTTTGTAAATGTTCAACCAAAAGGCAAGTTATATTTTACAATTCTGAGCAAGGCTTTACCTCTCCTGACTTTATTCTAGGAGCACTGAAAAAACTAAAGGTTAAAAACAGAAATAGGGCAAACCAGAGAAATGTTTTGGAATGATCTTCCAGAGAACAGAAATCTCTAAGGTAAATCAATCATGAGGGCAGAATATATTTGTTCACCAAAAGAATGTAGCAGAATCAAAAGAGTTTTAAAATCCTAAATACTGGATTGTCTCATTGCTCTTGGTTAATTTACATAATGGTATTCATTTTCATGTTGTTTTCTAGTGACTGTCATCCGTCACTTCAGTTATTATAAAAAATATAGATTTGGCTATGTTTTGCTTTGCTTTCTCCCTGAGAGAAAGGAAAAGAGTTTCCTGTTTGGTTCTATTGGGCAACCATTGTACTCAGTTTTGCCAGAGATAAGTAGGTCAGTAGATATGACAGGAAAATATTTTCCTTCTTGTTTTCTTTTGGAGATCTGCTGCTAAGTTTATGAAATCTCTTGACATTAAAACAAAATGAAATTAAAGTCATTCATATCTAATATTGAGGACAAACTGCAACCTGGGACATGGAGTAAGGAAAAACATATCTACAGGCTGCCTGTTCCGCCAGTGGGGGTTTCCTTGTACTCAACTCTACTCATATCATACCTTCCCTTGGAGATACTTAAGACCAGCAGAGAGAACCAGCTCTCCAGCTAGCAACTAGTATTGGGAATGGGAGAGTGTAGCAGTGTTGAAAACTCTTTCCTGATTTCCCACTGCCTTCAGGGTCAAGTACAAAGGCTTAAGCCAATTTTAGGACCTAAACCCCTAAGTCCTTCAAGGCCCTGTCTGATGATGCTTCAACCTGCCTTCTCCAGCTCCTTCCCACCACTTTGTTCCCCAAACTTTTGCCTGCCTCTGTCTATGCTCCATAGAGCAAGGTTTTAAAGTCGTTAAGAATTTAAAGTCATTAAGAATTTTCAGGGGCTGGGGATGTGGCTCAAGCGGCAGCGTGCTCACCTAGCATGCGTGCGGCCCGGGTTCGATCCTCAGCACCACATACAAACAAAGATGTTGTGCCAGCCGAAAACTAAAAAAATAAATATTAAAAAAATTCTCTCTCTCTCTCTTAAAAATTTTTTTTCAAAGAATTTGCAT
Source organism: Callospermophilus lateralis (assembly GCF_048772815.1). NCBI lineage: Eukaryota > Metazoa > Chordata > Mammalia > Rodentia > Sciuridae > Callospermophilus > Callospermophilus lateralis. The sequence goes on from NC_135313.1 coordinate 91,812,252, forward strand.
TGTTTTGAGAATGAATTCCAAACTTAAGTCTTAAGTCCTTAAGTCCCTATATAATGGATCCATTTCCTACCATCTCTTCCTCACACAGCATTCCAGCCACATTGCCCTTCTTTCTCGTTCCTTGAACACATTGACTGTTCCCCACTTGAAGACCTTCGGTGTTCCTTCAGGTTTTGCTTTCCTTTCTTCCAAGTCTTTTTAAAAAATTTTATTTATTTTAGTTGTTGATGGACCTTTATGTTTTATTTATATGTGGTGCTGAGAATTGAACCCAGTGCCTCACACATTCAAAGCAAGAGCTCTACCACTGAGCCACAACCCCAACCCTCTTCCAAGTCTTTAACAGGTCACTGACCAGCCAGCCAGCCTGTCACTCTTTATTGAAGCATCATTTTTTTTTATTCCATTATCTAAATTTCTCATGTCCCCTTAGAATTTTCGCACCATAAGGGTAGGAACCATCTCTGTCTTGTTCATCAGCATATTCCTATTTCCTTGGTGGATGGGCCTGGCATAAAGCAGGCTTCAATAAAAATTATTAAGTGAATATATGAGCCAGGGGTACTCAAACTTGAGTGTGCAGCAGAATCACTAGGAGGCTTGTTAAAATGGACAGCCTTTTTCCCATATCCCCCTGCAAAGTTCCTGATTTGGAAGGTTGGTGGTGTGGCCCCCTGATTTGTATTTCTCCTGGGTTCCCAGGTGATGCTGAACCTGCTAATCCAGGGACTAGCAGGTTGTTCCAGCTATAACTTAGTGCTTAAGTTCTGGGCTTACAAGTTTACTATTTCCATGACTTTGGTCCCTGACTTCTTCTTCTTCTTCTTTTTTTTAATGGAAAACTGTTTCCTTTACTCATTGAGCAACCCTGCCTGTACCCCTGCTTCAAGAGTCAGGATGGGTATCACTTTCTCCAGGAGGCCTTTCCCAGTCTTTGGTGTTCAAATCTGTGTCCTTTAGCAAAGGCTCTCTTATCCTTACCACATTGCTTTGGGTTGACCCTGTGCATACTCTTTCCAGACCATGACTGCACCAGGGCATGTTAGTCATGTCCATATTCTAGCTAGAAGCTCAGGGCATCTGAAAATGAGGTCAGACCTGAACTCTGTGCAGGTCTGGAGTCCCAGATCACTCTCAGGCCTCATTATTTGCAGAATTCTTTGCCCTATATCTTCCCTTTTTTTGTATTAATCTCAGCCCTTAATAACAGTGGCTTCTCCCCTTTGTCTCCAATGTTTAATTTCTCAAGCTTGTGCTCAAACTTAATTGTTCCATTTATTTGGTCAGCCTTAATATACTGTGATAACCCTTGAGGCATAGCAATAAATGCCAAAATTGGTTCTAGGCCAAAAGAGAGAGGGGCAGGGAAGTCATTTTTCAATGTGTTCTCGAATTCCAATTTTATCTTCCTAAATACCACTATTTGAAGTCACCCCCTTTTCTCCTAATAATTCTGAAAAATAGTGGTACTGTTTCCTTCCCTACTGCAAGTTAATGCGAAGGCAGGAGAGCTGAGTTCCCTGAAGCCCCAGCCTGCAATAAAGTATCTTAATGCTCAGGATGTCCCTGCATCCTGCTCATACTCATGCTTTGGGAAAAACTTACCTTGCCATGGTGTTGGAGCTGTACCCAGCCTCCATAGCCGAATCTCTGTAGTGGAGAGAAGTACAATTAGGCTTAAAAAGCAAAGAAGAGAGGATTGCAATAAATGACACATCCTCAGGGCAAAGTAGCCTAAACTCCATCCTTTTAGACATTATCTTTCCATTTGTCCCTCCATCCCCATGTATCACTATTCAATATTTATATTTCAAGCTGCGTGAGGTAGTGCACGTCTATAATCCCAGAGGCTCAAAATCTTGAGCTCAAAGCCAGTCTCAGCAATTTAGTAAGGCCCTAAACAATTAGTGAGACTCTGTCTATAAATAAAATACAAAAAGGACTGGGGATGTGGCTCAGTGGTTAAGTGCCCCTGGGGTCAATTCCTGGTACCAAAAAATATATATATATTTCAATATACATTTTCCTTTAAATATATTTATACAGAAAGAAAATTCTACATCTCATTGGTTTTATCTTTTTTCCTAATATAGTTTGAAATTTTAAAGCAAAGATTAACACAGAATATTTGGATATGTACTATCAGATCATTTAATGCAGTACTGGGAGTACATGGACCATAAGGATTACTCTTTAGAACATATACTGCTCTTCAGACTGTGAGTTGCAATCCATGAATAGATCATAAAAACAATTCAGTGACTAGGGGCCTAGACATTTTAAAATCATGAGATAGTATGTGTTGTAGATACTAACGGCATCCCACTCATATTCCTTCCCTTTAATACTCTGGGGTACAACAGCCCACCTCCAAATGCTAGTGTCTATACTTCTTTAAGAATCTCTCTTCTTCCCATGAAAGCTTCTTTGATCCACCCCTTCTAACAGGTAGGAAGTACCAGGAAATTAGTCTACCCTTGCCATCTGCCCAGCAGCTCTCAACCAATGACTGAGAAAAGTTGAATATAAAAATACTGAATACACTAGTACTCCAGTCCTGGGCAGGATAACTCTGAGGCAAGGTACACATTCTATAATGGATAACAAACCTTTTATTGGCTTCCTGGCTTTTCTTATCTTACTTCCCCACTTGCATGTTCCTGAGATCATCTCCAAAGTAAAGTACTTGCATTTGAATCCTTGATTCAAAGTCTGCTTCTTTAAAAACACAAGATAAGATAGTAAAGAAATGGAATAGAATGAAAAAGAATAGAATAATATCTCCCATGTAGTATTAGTTTCATAAAAATTTTCTGTACATATGTAAATGTTTGCATGATTTATAATATACAAAATATAGCTCTTCCTGGGAGTCATAAATTTAAAAAATTGAAAGCCTAATAATGTATCACTTATTCAATATTTGTTGAATTCCTAAGGATGTAGGTGTATATGACTCATATAATATTTTATTTGTTCACTCATTCATTGTTCAAGCTCTCATGGAATCTCATGACCAGTCTTACTGGGGCAAAGAAAATAAAAGTGGAGGACAATTTCTGTCTATGTGGAGCAGAATGTTGAGAGGGTGGGGTCAAGTGGAAAAGTGATGGAAGAGCTGTACAAGTGTATGAGATGCACTGTGATAGTGCTGTCCATATTCTCTGGGAGTCTGGAGGAGGATGCTGATCCACACCTTGGGTCAGGTGGTATTAGGGGAGGGAGGTTGGAAAGGTAGACTGGTATCAGATTGGAGAGAAACTTCTTATTCAGGATTTTTATGCTCCAAAGAATGATTCATAATGCATGATATAAGGAGGGAATGTGTAGAAGCAAGAGACAGCTATGTGAAAGAACTTATCACCAGCTCCTTAGACTATCAGCAATAATAAGTAGATGAATAAAGCAAGCTGAATTTCATTTCCATTTTTCACTTGTAGTTGGGTAAGGTCAGGTAACAGTGGTTAGCTCTCATGTCATGGCACTGGAATGTTACCTGAAGAGAGTGAGGTTTTGATGGATCCCTCTTCCTAGCTTCCTTCTAACCTCCAGATTGACTGGGAAGGTCTGGATCTGGACCACAGTATAGCATAGAGGTGTTCATCTGTGACAAGGATCTACCTCAACAGGCTTCTGTTCTTGAGGTTAGCTCCAAATAATCATGTTATCTTTGGAGATCTGTATGCTTCCTCCCAAGTGACCTGCTGATTATCAGGTTGAACATGCAAGGGAAACTGTACCAGTTTGCTCCTCTGCCTATGCCCCCAACCCCTCACTTTCCTCTCTTTGTGCATTCGATACCTTTATACCCTTCTCTTCCCTTGGAAAAAGCTGTCAAGAGACATATGTTGGAGGAAGGAATAGAATATGACTTCTGTTAGTTACACTTTAGAGTAAATTTGAGACTAACAATGTGCTCTTGAATTGAACATTTGTCATTGAAATCTTATCTTTGGTGTAGAAGAAAAGGTTGTATTTCCTTCTTTCCTCTCTCTCGCTTTACTTCCTTTATTCTTCCCTCACTGTTACTGTTTCTTAATTCTCTAGAGAACCTTAATCCATATGTGACCAGGTTAGAGGTGTATTGCATTTGGAGAAGAACAGGGAGGCAGAGCTGAGGGATGAATCTGGCCACATCCAACAAATCATGTCCAAGGTACTTGACTTTGTTGAAGTAATTTAACATCTCCAAGTTTCTGTTTCCTTGCATGCAAAATGGAGACTAACAAGCATAGCTGAGATATAGGGTGTTATGGGAATTAACTGAGATAATGCATATAAAGCTATTGACATCAGGTTTGGCTTTTATCAAAGCTAATTATATGGGTGGTGATCATGGAGGTGGTGGAGGGAAAGTGATGGTTGCTAATAGTGTTGCTAGAGTTGGCAGTGGTTGCAATGGCAGGGGTACGGGGAGTGAGATGGTAATGGTAGTGGCTGTGGTTGTCAGTATGGTGGCAGTGGTGATACCAGTGGTGGTGATGGTGGTGGTCATAGCAACAATAATGGCAGCAGGAGTGGTAGTAGAGGAGGAGGTGATGTATGGCAGTTGGTGATGCTGATGGGGATGGCAGTTATAATGACAGCCTTAGGTAGAATACACTGAGGTCAGACACTAAGGAAGGTTATGAAAGAAGGAGACTTTGTCACTCTGTGTTTCTCCCTCACTTTCCTAAAAAGCTTAAAGTATTGAAGTTATTCTACCAACCAATAACCTATTTAGGGCAACTCTATTCTACCCAAGATCTGGGCTCCACACAGTCTTCCATCTCTCATTCTGGATTGTGTCAAATTTGGGGTCTCAAGTATGACTCTGGAAGTGGTTTAGTCAGAGCATATGCCAGGAGACATTGACAATCTGAAAGGGTTTGATTGACACTGGCCAGTGTCCCATAGGTATTTATAGCATGACAAATGAAAAAGCAAGTTTTAAAAAACTAAGGGAATTTAGTTTTATGTGCAGGACACACACACACACACACACACATCAGAGTGGATGGACTGAATGTCTTTTTTTTTTTTTTTTTGAGACAGGGTCTCACTGTATTGCTGAGACTCTTGGGCTCAAGCAGTCCTCTTGCCTCAGTCTCCTGAGTAGCTGGGATTATAGTTGTGTACCACTGAGCCTGGCTCCTGAATGACATTTTCAATGTTCTTAAGACCTCACATCTTCACATGGTGAATAATGAACCTCCTGGGTAGTCGGTTACCTATTTCCTGAGAGCAGTTGTTTAAAAGTCAAATTATGCCTGGGATTTTTGTCTCTGAAAATTTTACCTTGAACAAGTGTAGTTAAATCATTGCCAATGAAAGGAGATACACATATATGCTTTTAAATTAAAGGCCAGATTTTTTTTTTACCCCATTTAAAACTAGAAAAATCTTTGCAAGACCTACTATTGCACATAGAGTAGGGGGATCAACAAAGCCCAACTGAAGAAAAAGCCCAAACCTTACCATAATCATTGTTGTTATGAATAATCTCATGGTAGATCAACCTGAAACATCTTTCACTATGGCTTCTTGGATCAGGATCCTCCTTTTGTGACAGCAGAGAATGTGGGTCCTGATTCATCAGAAACCATTTAATTAAGTTCCCCTGAATCTGTTGACTTCTCACCTCAAATTTTTAAAAAGGATCCTGACTTGTAACTCTGACTAAAATCATTGTTAGCAAGTGAAAATGAAAGATATCTTAAATCCTGGTTCTTTGTAACCATTAGTTAATCATCAGCATGAGTGTGTTTATTCGCTTTTTAGTTTCTTCATTCCATGAGGTCAAAGTTGTGGAGGTGTGTCTATTAATATTTAAAAAGGGAAGGTCGGTTTGAAAGGAGACATTACTTTTTCTAAAGGGACTTCATCATTTCAAATAAAAATAGTTCTGGCTTTTTCTTTTCATTTTTTTATTGAAAACATAGTGAGAAAAGATCAAAGATTGATTTTTAAAATAATATTTTCCCCACTAAAAAACAATTTGAAGATGGAACTCTGCTATAGTTAATATTTCATTACTACACATTCTTCTCTGATCATATAGACTAAAAACGAGGGGTCAGGGAGAAAAATCCTAGTCCCATTTAGATGTGTCTCTATTTATTTCACTGATCTTGGTTGGTCAATGTGGTTGTTTGGGGCCAGTAGTTTCATCACTAGCTTTAAACCTCTAACACATAACAGATTTAATTGCTTGACCTGGGGCTGGAAGCCAGGTTCCAATTACCCTGTGACAAAGCTGCCCTTGGTTGGTTTATGTGAAAGTGACAAGTTGCGGGGGCAGGCTGGTTGTCAAGGGGAGAAGTGGGGGAACACAGGGAAGAGTGGACATCCCTTAAAATAGTAATATGCTCCCTTTTCAGCTTTTTCAAGTTGGATGGAATGGTGATGCTCTGGAAGAACTACTGTGTTCCCATGCAGCTCTGGGTTCATTTCTGAATATCAAGTCCTTCATCTCTATCAAAAAGGGTTAATGACATGGACATCCATATGCAACAAAACAAATCAAACCTCTATCTCTCACCATGCATAAAACTCAACTCAAAGTGGATCAAGGACCTAGGAATTAAACCAGAGACACTGCGTCTATTAGAAGAAAAAGTAGGCCCAAATCTCCATCATGTCGGATTAGGCCCCAACTTCCTTAATAACACGCCTATAACACAAGAATTAATATCAAGAATCAATAAGTGGGGGCTGGGGATGTGGCTCAAGAGGTAGCGCGCTCGCCTGGCATGCGTGCGGCCCCCATTCGATCTTCAGCACCACATACAAACGGAGATGTTGTGTCCGCCGAAAACTAAAAAATAAATATTAAAAAAAATTCTCTCTCTCTCTTTAAAAAAAAAAAAAAAGAATCAATAAGTGGGATGGATTCAAACTAAAAAGCTGGTTCTCAGCAAAAGAAACAATCAGTGAGGTGAATAGAGAGCCTGCTTATTGGGAACAAATTCTTACCACACACATGTCAGATAGAGCACTAATCTCTAGAATATATAAAGAATACAAAAATCATAACGTCAAAAAAACAAATAATCCAATAAATAAATGGGCTACGGAATCGAACAGACAATTCTCAGAAGAAGATATACAATCAAATCAATAAATACATGAAAAAATGTTTAACATCCCTAGCAATTAGAGAAATGCAAATCAAAACTACTCTAGGATTTCATCTCACTCCAGTCAGAATGGCAGCTATTAAGAATACAAACAACAATAAGTGTTGACGAGGACGTGGGGCAAAAGGCACACTCATACACTGCTGGTGGTACTTTAGATTGGTGCAGCCAATATAGAAAGCAATATGGAGAATCCTTGGAAAACTGGGAACGGAACTACCATTTGATCCAGCTATCCCTCTCCTTCGTCTGTACCCAAAGGACATAAAAACAGAATACTATCATGACACAGCATGATATGCTATAAACACAGAATGTTTATAGCAGCACAACTCAATAGCTGAACTGTGGAACCAACCTAGATGCCCTTCAGTAGATAAATGAACAAAGAAAATGTGGTATATATACACAATGGAATATTATTCAGCATTAAAAGAGAGTAAAATCATGACATTTGCAGGTAGATGGATGGAGCTGGAGAATATAATGCTAAGAGAAATTAGCCAATCCCCCCAAACCAAATGCCAAATGATTTCTCTGATTAAGGGTGCTGATTTATAATATGCTGTGGTGGGGGTGGCGGTGGGAGAATTAAATGAACTCTAGATATGGCAAAGGGGAAAAGGGGAGGGAGGGGAAAGGAGGGGGCATGGGTGAAGGAAAGACGGTGGAATGCGATGGTCAACATTACCCTAAGTACGTGTATGAAAGATGTGATTCTACTTTGTGTATAACCAGAGATATAAAAAATTGTGCTCTATATGTGTAATGTGAATTGTAATGCATTCTATTGTCATATATAATAAATGAAAATTAAGAACAATATAAAAAGGGCATTAACCCTTTTAACATAAATATTATATACATGTTACAAGGTTTTATATGAATTGAATATTCATCTCTGGTCTCTGTCCCTGGAAGCACAAAGTGTCATGACCATTATTATTATCATTGTTATTTTGATGAAGCATGTCATCTATGTGTTTGCAGCATGTGAGACTGATGGATAAGAGGAAGCCTGCATAGTGGGCAAAACACCTCTCCCTGTTTCAAGGCAATGGCTGAGAATAGAAGGGGAGGCAGTGTCAAGAGTCAGCAGGACAACTGCTTGGGAAATTTTTAGGGCACAATCTATGTACCACGTGCTCTTCATCCCATTGTTTAAAGTAGTTTAAACAAGGCTTTTAGGGCCTTGCATAAGGCAGGATACCTAGAAATTGTCAGACCTAGGTGCTAAGGTCTTGCTTAAATGGAGCAGGTTTGGTAGTAGGAGGTAGGTTATGGGAAGTGAGCTTGTGGCCCAGAGTACAGATAGAAAACTCTCTCTACTCTGCAAAGAGGAGGCTCCATTCTAGGCCCCTGTGAGTCTTCTAGCTGGGGAAAAAGGCCTTTATACATGTGGCTTATTTAGGAACAGCTTCCAGTGTTCAGAGGGAATGTCTCATTGGGGCCTAGTTTAGTAAGAAGACAACCATTTTTTTTTTTTTCCCCCAAGAAGGCTGGAGCTTATGTTCCCCAGAAAAAAATGAGCAATGATTTAAAACAGTTCAGGGGTTTCTGAAGCTTGGTTTTAAGTCCAAATTCCACACTAAGAATGCGACAAGTACAGACGGAACAGACTGGTTCCTCTTTTTACGACTACCACACACTTGCCTCTGAAAGAAACTGAAAATTCTTCCTTAGTGATAAAAGCATTTTAACTGTGACGAGCTAGCTCTCTATTTTCCATTTGAGCTGCTATAACAAAATGCCATCAAGCGATGGCTTATAAACCACAGATATTTATTTCTCACATTTCTGGAAGCTGGAAGCCCAAGATACATCTCTGGGAGATTTGGTGTCTGGTGAGGGTTCATTCCTGGTTCCTAGATGGCGCCTTCTTGCTGAGTCCTCATGGTAGAAAGAATAAGCAAGCTTCCTGGGGCCTAGTTTGTAAGAGCACTGTTCCATTCACAAGGGCTCTGCTCACATGACATAATCACTTCCCAAAGGCCTCATTTCCTAGTACTATTGCCTTTGAAGCTAGGATTTCAACATATGAACTTGGAAGAGACACAAACATCCAGCCCATCTCACTTTCTAAGCCTCAAAATCCTTGTCAGGACAAGGAGGTGGATGCCATAGAGCTTGGGATACCTGTTGCTATGACTTCTCTAGATGGATGGATTGTGCTGGTTAGCTCTCTCAGGTACAGGTGGGCAATGTCCTCTGGAGACCGCCAAGGTAACTCCCAAAGCATTTCATGTAGATGTTCTTTGATATTAATAAAGAGAATAGCTGGAATGTTGGAGTTAACACTCTTTGGTGGGAATAGATCAAGAGCTATTTATAAAATATCACATGCTAAATACCTAGAAATTTTGAAAACTGTCAGATTAAGAAGTATAATATATTCTTTTCATTATCTGTATCATAAATTAATTTATTGATTGTGTCATTCCTGGTAACTACTCATAAGTGAGGGGTAGAAAATGGCAAGCACCATAGGAAATAAGAAACTACATCACAACTTCCAAACAATCCAGTGCTCCTGTGAAGTAGCTGAGTGTTTGCTTCATAAAAAGATTAGCATCATGAGGTGGTATTTGTGCTTTAATAAGATAGGAGGATGACAATGGCGTGGAGAACAGCATGTTCCCATGAAACCATTTAGACTCCTTTTGTAGGGGGAAGATTCGTAGGGTTTGCTTTTACCACTAGCTGTAGTAGTTCAGCATCATTTGTATTTTTTGGTCTATGTTTCTGCTACACATTTTACCTAAGATACCAATGAACAAAGAAACACTTAAGATCAACAATCATGTAGTAGACAACTATGGAAAGATTGCTTGTACAGCAACATTTTTTTTGGGTGCAGGGATACTAGAGATTGAACTCAGGGGGCACTCAACCACTGAGCCACATCCCCAGCCCTATTTTGTATTTTATTTAGAGACAGGGTCTCACTGAGTTGCTTACAGCCTTGCTTTTGCTGAGGCTGGCCTTGAACTTCTGGTCCTCCTGCCTCAGCCTTCGGAGCCACTGGGATTATAGGCATACGCCACCATGCCTGGCCAACAGGCCACATTTCAATTAGAATTTGGGTTAATTCATTTTACCTCATTTGGGATAAAAAAGATGAAATGTTATCAGGGATATAAAAGTACTACCAGAATGCTGAAGATTGGCTAACACCTGATAGAAAGCCTGAGTAAACTTCTAGCCAATTTAAAGTTTTCTTCATGTTCCCTGCTTTTCTCTTTTAGTACTCATTCAAAAGTCCTTAATCAAAAAAGAAAATTTCCGTGTATGGAGCAACCTAGAGAATACTCTTTGGAGATACTCTCGTGCAAAGATTTCATGTCATTTATTCTAGGGTTTTGATATACCTACTTCCCAGTTCTTCATAACAAGGATTTACAGCTTAAAAATCAAAAAGGAAAGGTTTCAGACAGTGTCCTAAAATAGACAAAAATTTTTTTCACAAAGCTATTTCCTGGTGCTTCTAAAGCTTATTTTAAATATTTTGGAAAAGAGAGAGAGATTTTGGAAGTCCTTGAAACTTATCACATTCCATTTTTAATAGTAATTGTAACATTAGATTCTGTAATCAGCATGTATCTTTCCAGCAGCTGAATATGTGATTTAAAAGGAAGTAAATCTGCCCTGTTTAAATTGTCCAGAATGTTAAAAAAATAATTTATTTGAGGGGAAAAAGAGATATTGAGAAGACAATTATTTCATTGATCTGATGCTTTTTCAAAATAAATATGAAAGTCATTTTTTTAAATGAGGAAATTAGAGCTCCCAAGACATTTAAAATCATCCCTAGAGCAAAGAAACACAACATCTAATTTCCCAAATAAGAGAAAGGTCTATAAATAGAGGAATTGAGAAACCTTGGAGAAGTTCCAGAAATAATTCAGCAAATTGGTTATAATTACCTTTTCTAGATCTGGCCATTCTTTTGGTAGAATATGACTATGGATGTCAATTTTCATCTTCACAGTATCAGAGGGGACTGTGTAAAAGAAGAAAATTTGGTATCAAGAGATCTCCACAAAAGCGATGGAGTTGATTGATTTACTCAGTCTCTTTATTGCTACCTTCAGGTACCAGTCAAGAGGCCTGGCCAGCACTGTCTTAGTCTATTGGAACTGCCCTATTAAAGTTTAAAATTTTGTTTACCAACCTGGCTTTGGGTCAACACTCTTTGGTAAGCAGAACTCAGCACAAAATTAAAAGAAAAGAAAAAAAAAAAAGAATCGTACTCAACCTCTGAGTTCAAAAATACTTCAGGCTGCTTTGGGCTACAGTAAGTCAATAGCAAGACTAGTTTTATATTTAAATATTATGATTTTATTAAGGTATATGGTTAAAACTCAAATAGTACATGGTTAAAAATAACACAGAAGGCTTCTGATTCACATCTTCTTTAATTTGTTTTTACTCCCTAAAAGCAACCAGTTTTACTGCTTTTGCTTTTTTGTTTAGTTATTTCCATGTCTTTAAATAATATTTTAACAAGTGGTTTGTTCATGAAAATTTATCATGTTGAGAGGAAGTTTCATCTTTATTTTTAAATTATAGAAATTATCCACTCTTCCTATAAGCTTTCCCTGTATTGTTTCTTCACTTATTTGTTCATTCATTCATTCTTGCATGCATTTAACAAACCTATATTGAAAGCTAACATGCACTGAGGATACAAGGCTGAAAGAGAGATAAGCTATATATATTCTATAGCAGATAATTGCACACAGCCAAAGCTTAGGGGGAAAAAGACAGTAGCTATTTCTATTGGGGGTTATCTTGGCAGCTGGGGAGAGCTTTTCCTCTTCCTGGAAAACCTAACATGTTTAAGGGAGCCCAGGGTTCCTGGCAAAGCCTTAAACCTGCTTGGAGATGTTCTCCCCAGCTCAGTCCCTATAGTATAGGACTAAGTAGTCAAAAAGTCTTCCTGCTATAATTTAACTAGATTGTGGGTAAATTATAACTTATGTATTTGTAAATGATTCTCAGCTTGAAAGGAAATTCTCAAATTCCATTTTTAAAAAGTTTGGTGATTTAAAACCCAATGAGTGAGCCTTTAGTACAGAGGCACATGCCAAAACCCAGAGTAAGTGCCAGTACTTTTAGAGTATTTCCTATGGAACAGGCACTGTTTTAAGCATTTCAATCATAATAGTTCATTTAGTGCCCATAACATTGTTATGAACAATATCCATTTTATAGAAGAGAAAACTGAAGTACAGAGTAGTTGCATAACTCATTCATGGCCCTCAATAGTATATAGTAGAGACTGAATTTGAACCCAGTGTGGCTCCAAAATTTATATCATTAAGAGTTAATAAAGAGGGGCTGAGGATGTGGCTCAAGCAGTAGCGCACTTACCTGGCATGTGTGCCACCCGGGTTCGATCCTCAGCACCACATACAAACAAAGATGTTGTGTCTGCTGAAAACTAAAAATGTAAATAAAATATTTAAAAAAAAAGAATTAATAAAGAGAAATTCATATTTAAAACTTTGTAATGAAACTACAGAACCACCAGTAATTAAGATAAGATCCTAGAGAGAAAGAGAATGCCTTCAAAACTGCAGCAATGATGGGAACCATAGAACAATAGAATAGTTTGTTGAAAAGGCCAAGAGACATTAATTGTCAAGCTACATTGTACACCTTGTACAATTTTATATTAACAATGGGGGAAGAGTAAAGACATTTGTAGATTAGAACTGAGTTTGCTTCCAAAAGACTCTCACATAAGGAATTTCTAAAACTATGTTTTAAAACTTATTTCTAGAAATAAGGAGAATGACTCTGGAAAGATAGTCTGAAATGCAGGATTGAAGGGGGAACAAAAAAACCCCCCTGTGTAATCGTATAAGACAATTTGGATAAGTTAAATACTAAAAATAATATTAATACTACTACTAATGTTTATCTTAGGCACTAGCAAAATTTTGTGCAGCCATAGCCTTGCCTTTTATTTCCAGTTCATGCTCTATTGACAGTGAATCTCCTAATATTATCTTTTACCAGTATTACTAATATTATCTTTTACCAACATATCTTTTACCAATCTGAAGATTTCAATCATTAAGTCCTGGTTCCTTTGGGCAAACCAGTATTTCAGTCAATCCTTTCCCTCTTGCATTTACAATAAGCAGCAAGAAAAACCAGGATGTGCCTTTAATTATTTTGCTTGGAAATATTCTCAAGTAAACATCCAATTTCATCACTTACAAGTTCTGATTTCCACATAATTGTAGGGTACACAATTGAGCTAAGTTTTCTGCCACTGAATAACAAGGAGTCCCTCTCTTCCAGTTTCTTATGCATCTCCATTCCAATCCGAGCCCTTACCACTGTTGAGATATGTATTCCCCTGTATCAAACTCCTCACTACCATTTGAGCCCTGTCTGGAGGAAACTTTAACACCCACATTTAAATTTCTACTCACAGTCTGTTCAAGGCAATCTAGGATTTTAAATAAACTTATTTACACTTATTTTATATTATATCTATTCCCATGCCATAAGTTTTTGTTTCTTCAGTTTCTTCAGGGGATGTCTTCCCATCCCCCACCCCCATGCAATCTCCTCCTCTGGTTTGGGACAGTTTGTCCCTTTTCAGGGAGGATCATCTCAATTTGGCTTGGGAAATTCATGTATGGATTCATCCGACCCTGAACTCTGTAAGTTTGGCAGTCATCTTGGGCACTTTGTTCACCAGGATATGATCGATGACCAGAGAATCTGCGTCTAAACCCTTAAGTTCAACATTTCTCTGCATGTTTAAGAATGTGCAGCACAAATTCAGCACTCTTTTTGGGTCACTGACCCTGAGTTCAGCTACACCGTTTGACCTGGGTGTACTTCTCAACTGCCCTGTGGTAATGCTGAAATCACACACTGCTTCTTTAAGTGACAACTTTCAGACATTTGGTGTTTTTTTCAGATATACATACCCTCAATGGCGTGGGAAGTTTCACTGGTGTTCTTAAAGTGAACGTGAAGAATTGAATCTCTCAATCTGCATGATTTTTCAGGGTTTTCTTGGTCAAGAGAGTATCGAACCACAGATTACCTTAGGCCACTTATAGAAAAAGGTGCAATCTAGGATTTTTATATCAGGCACTCAGTATTCTTCCACTCTCTGCCCAACTCCATATTTTTGAAAATATTTTTAGTTGTAGATAGATACAATAACTTTATTTATTCATTTTTTAAATGTGGTGCTGAGTATCAAGCCCAGTTCCCTACACATGCAGGGCAAGCACTCTACCACTGAGCTCCATCTGCAGCCCTACTTTGCGCATTTTTCTGTATTTGTTATAGCAGCACCTCACTTTCAGGTACCAGAACCTGTATCTGTATCTGTGTAACAAGGATCCTCTCCCCTCCAGTTTCTAATTGTCCTTATTCCCTTTTGAGCCTTCTCCACTGTTGCCCAGAAACTTTGACATCTACAGTTTTCTACTAGTAATCCATTCAAGGCATTTGTTGCTAACAAATTGCCAAAATTTTAGTGATTTAAAACAGTACATATTTATTCTTACATAGATCAGGAGGTCAGAGGTCTTAAATAAATGAGCAGGGCTGTGTTCCTACCGAAGTCTGTCTGTCTGTCTCTCTCTTTCAGTACTAGGAATTTAACTCAGGTGCTTAACCACTGAGCCACATCCCCAGCTCTTTCTATTTTTTATTTTGAGACAGTATCTCACTAAGTTACTTAGGGCCTTGCTAAATTGCTGAGGCTGACTTTGAACGTACAATTCTCCTGTCTCAGCCTCCTGAGCTGCGGGAATTACAGGCATGCTCCACCACACCTAGTACCTGCTGAAGTCTCTAGAAAAGAATTCATTGTCTTTCTAGCTTCTAGAGACTATCTGTATCCCTGGCTTGTATATCTGTGCTCATCATCACAGCCAGAAATATAGCATCTTCTATTCCTTCTCTGCTTCTGTCAACACATTGCCTTAAAAAAAATTATAACCCTCATGCCTCTCTCTTGTAAGGACCCATGTAATTATATTGGGCCCCCCCTAGATAATCCATGATAATTTTCTCATCTCAAAATTCTTTCTTAATCACATTTTAAAAGTCATTTTTACCATGCAAAGTAACATACTCACAGGTTCTGAGGATTATCACGTGGACATTTTTTGAGCAGGGGGTGGGAGAGCATTATTCAGCTTACCACAATTAGGCATGATGAATTTCCAGAGTAGCTACTGAAAGAATTCAAATATGGTACCTAATTTGAAAGCCAGTTAGATAGAAAGTGGAATAAGAAAAAATAATCAATCCAAAATAAGACAATAAAAGAAGAAAAAAGAAAGCCAATAAAAAGTAAGCCAAATAGAAAGCACAAAATAAAAATGCCTAAATAACAAAATCCAAAAACTCTGTGTGTTTATAAGGAACACATTTAAATTATAAGGATATAAGACCAGGAATGGTGACACAGGCCTGTAGTTCCAGCTGCTCAGAAAGCTGAGGCAAAAAGACTACTTGAGCCAGGAGTTTGGGACCAGCCTGGGCAATATAAATGACAACAATAACAACAACAAAAAAAAAAAAAAAAAACAAGAAAGGAAGGAAGGAAGGAAGGAAGGAAGGAAGAAAAAATAGGAAGGATACAGAAAGTCAGAAAGTTAAGAGAACTCAGAAGGAGAAAATACTGGGATGGGGTTGTAACTCAGTGGTAGAGCATTGAGGTTCAATCCTCAGCACTATATAAAAAAAATAAACAAGAATAAAGATATTGTGTCCATCTACAACTTAAAAAAAATTTTAAAAGGAGAAAATATTAATCAACAGAAAGCTATGATATGTCATTTTGGGAACTGAATTCCTCAACAAGACTATTAAAGCACAAGATGTAAAATCAAGAATCAATAAATGGAATGGTATCAAACTAAAAACTTCTTCACAGCAAAGGAAACAATCAAGAATGTGAAAAGAGAACCTACAGAATGGGAGAAAATCTTTGCCACCTGTACCTCAGAGCATTAATCTCCAGGATACATAAAGAACTCAAAAAAAATTAACTCCAAAACCATAACCAAATAACCCAATCAATAAATTGGCAAAGGAACTGAACAGACACTTCACAGAAGAAGAAATACAATCGGTCAACAAATACATGAAAAAAAAATTCAACATCTGTAGCAATTAGAGAAATACAAATTAAAACTACACTGAGATTTCATCTCACTCTAGTAGGAACGGCAATTATCAAGAATACAAGTACCAGTAAATGTTGGTGAGGATGTGGGGAAAAAGGTACACTCATATCGCTTGTATATTGTTGGTGGGACTGAAAATTAGTGCAACCACTTTGGAAATCAGTATGGAGCTTCCTCAGGAAGCTTGGAGTAGAACCACCATTTGACCCAGTTATCCTACTCATTTTATACCCAAAGGAATTAAAATCAGCATACTACAGTGACACAGCCATATCAATGTTTATAGCAGCTCAATTCATTATAGCTAAGCTATGGAACCAACATAGGTGCCCTTCAAAAGATGACTGGATAAAGAAATGTGGTGTATATATGCAATGGAATATTACTTAGCAATAAAGAAGAATAAAATTATGACATTTGCTGATAAATGGATGGAACTGGAAACTAACATGCTAAGCGAAATAAGCCAATTCCCCATAACCAAATGTCAAATGTTCTGTCTCATATGTGGATGCTAACCACAACAAAAGAGGGTGGAGAGGGGAAGGATCAAAGTCTATTGGACTGGACAAAGGGGAATGAAGGAAAGGAGGGGGATGGGAATAGAAAGATGTTAGAATAAATCGGACATAACTTTCCTATGTTCATCTATGAATAGGTGACCAGTGTAACTCCACATCATGTACAACCACAAGAATGGAAAATTATATTCCATGCATGTATGTGTCAAAATACATCTACTGTCATGTATGTCTAAAAAGAACAAATAAAAAAAGAAATTATAAAAAAGGAAAGCTATGATAGCTGTTTATCATTAACACTTCAGGGAAGTAAGAACATATATCGGATAAATGAAACTAGCAAATGAAAAGCATTTTTAGGGTAAAAGCAGATCACTACATAATAATAAAAGGATAACTAAATAAAAAGCTATAGTAATTCTAAATTTGGTAGAACAAATTGCCTCAAAATATATAATGCAGAAATATATGTGTGTGTATAACAAATCTTCCAATACATGTCTCTTAATTACTGATAAATCAATCAAGTAAAAGTTATCTACAGGGAGCTGAAGAGGAGGGTCTCAGTGCAGGGGAACCACCAAAGAACTTCAAAAGTATTCCACAAGCCAAAAGGGAGAGTTTTGTCAGTTCCAACCTGGTCCATGGAGCTCTGAGCCATCTTACCACAGGGTCAGTCAAGTGAAGACTTCCCTATAGCCCTTACAATTCCTCCCTCCCCTTGCTTTAACTTCGAAGGGGAAAAAGAGATCAAGATCAGGGAGGGGAAATGCCAGTTGGGGAAGAAGGAGCAAGGATGAAGTGCCCACTTTTAGGAAGAAGAAAAGCTTTACCTTCCAAAGATAATTAACGAGATTATTAACATTGTAGGGGACAGTTTTACTTTCTGATCTGAGACTGGGCTTGCAGTTTAAAACAACCTTAGGAATTTTTATTACATGAAAGTGAGTTGAGATGTCTTGGAGGCTGTGCAGGTTTTCATAAAGAGGGAGGAGAAAGAGTACATTTACTAAGTAGAATTAAACTGAAAGTGGGGGTTTTAAAAAGTTGTGTATATGACTATACCCAATGTACCTATAACAGAGCAATGATTTTTTAAATTTTGAATACTTCTTTTGTGTGTATGTGCTGGGGATTGAAACCAGGGGTGCTTTACTGAGCCACATATAGAGCCTTTTTTATTTTTTATTTTGAGAAGGGGTCTCACTAAAGTTGCTCGGGCCTCGTTGAGGTACTGAGGTTGGTCTCAAACTTGTATCCTCATGCTCCAGCATTCTGAGTCACTGGGATTACTGGAGTTCTACCCTGCTTTATTCTTGCTCATAAAGACAGGCAAACTTTTTAGCTAAATAAACAGGAGTTTAATTACAGGGTAATTTAGAACAAACAGGACACTGTTTCAATTCCCACTGGGGGGGAAAAATCTAGAAAAATGAAAACAAAAAGGAAAATTGTATAAGATCTTATCTTCACATTTACAAAGTGATTCATAAATCAGATGGGTTTATACTGAGCATTCCTTTATGGAAAAAAGGCAAGAAGTCCTTAAATTGTTCAGTAGTTGGGTTGTATGAAAATTAAAAAATGGTCTAAACCAAGCCTGAGTAAATACTTTCTCAAATGTAACCTAATCTAACGGCTACAAATAAGCTCAAATACCAAGGTTTGACTTTTGTTCACATTGCTTATTAGTTGGGTGGCTTAGGGCAAGTTACTGTAATAGGCCTGATAATACAATCACTGACATCATAGGATTGTACTATTAATTTGAGTCCCATAAAATGATCAGCTGTGAATTGTAACATGACACACAATCCAATTATTGCATAGTCTACCATACACAGACAGGCGTGGAGTCTAGTATCAGTCAATTTAAGGACCCTCCCTTTCTTGGATTATACAAGGACAGGAATTTATGTAATCCGGGAATGTTGAGTGGGGGCTGCCTTCTGTGATGGTCATCATACTGTGCTTCTTCTTGGTCAGTCTGTGTAGTGCAGTTGAAGGTGGGCAGCTCCACTGGTTGAAAGGATCATTTCTGGAAATGCCTATTCCAAATGGAATTCTTTGCTCTTACATCTAATTCTTTTCTTGTATTTTTCCCTCTCAATGGGTGACACCCCACCTAAGGTAAACTCTTCCCTCTCTGCTTCTTTCCCCCACCCCCATGATTAATAAATCACCCAGTCTTTTTGTTCTAACCCTATTGCATCTCAGAACCTTGCTTCCCCCTCTCTCACTTTCAGGACCTTATTATCTCTCTCCAGGATTCTTTAATTGTCTACTAATGGCCTGTAGCTCCAGGCATGGCTCACTGTACTAAGACTCTTGGCTGTGGCAATCTCTCCAAAACACAAAATGAGGTATTCTTCTTCTAATGCTCTTCCTCCCTACCCCATTCTGAGACACCCCCTTATATCGGAGAAGAAATTATTAAAAAAATTAAAAAAAATTATAAAAAATTACAACAGGAAAAACAAAACAAAACACAAAATGATCACATCTCCTTCCAGCTTAATACTTGTGTGGTTTTTCACTAAGTCCAACTACCCAAGAGAAACAAGACCCCAGATATGCTTGACCTCTTGTGTCTATACTTTTGTTACTGTGTCCCATGCCCCAGCCATGAGAAGCCCTTCATGTCTCCCTACATGTAATGCATTCCCTTCTGTCTTTATGTATGACTTCTTTGCTCTGTAATATCTGAAATGACCTTTCTCTTCCCTTTCTTTTTTTGGCCACCAATATTCATAACAAGGACTCAACATTTAGCTTCATCTCCTCTGTAAAGTCTCTCTTGACGACTCCCATAGTCCAGTGTTAAGGGAACCACATTTATTGGAGCACTCAGCTCGGGGAGTGAGTAATGACCCTGGAAATGATCCTAGAAAAGCCCTTTAAAGGTACCAGAGTCCTTTTCTGCTACCTTTTCCCCACACCCTTGTTTTCAGCATCCAGGAACCTCCCTTTTTTTTTCCCTTTTGTATTTTTTTTTCTTTTTCACGATGAAAATTGAACCTAGAGGTGCTTTACCTCTGGCTATATTTCCATCCCTTTCAAAAATATATCATATATCATTTTAAGACATGATCTTGTTTTGTTGCTGAGACTGGCCTCAAACTCGTTATCCTCCTGCCTCAGTCTCTACAATTGCTGGGATTACAGGCATGGTCCACCACATCCAGGTATCCAGAGACTTCTTGATCTTTCTCTTCCTTATCAAACATTGTTATTTGAAGAGGAACTGGTTCCAGTGTTTTAGACTTGAATTTATCTACATTCAGGCACCATTGATTTAATGAAGTTTTGAGTAAGCACCACAGGAACAGGGATTGTGTTTAACTTATTGTCTATTACATCATCAGTGAAAAGCTATTGAGTAGGTAATTGTGGTGGTTGTTTATATGTCAACTTGGGTGGGGCATAACAACTCAAATATTTCATCAAAAACTATTATGGATGTTTTTCTGTGAAGGTATTTTAAAAGTGAAATTAACATTTAAATCAGTAGACTTTGAGTAAAGCAGTTTATTGTCCATAATTTGGGCGAGGCTTATACAATCAGTTTAAGACTTCATTAAAATAGACCGACTTTCCTCAATTGGGAGAAATTATGCCAATAGACTACCTTCAGATTCAAATTGCACTGTCAACTCCTCCATGGGTCTGTCTACTCTGCAGGGTTTGGACTTCCCAGCTTCTAAAGTCATGAGAGCCAATTCCTTAAAACAAATCTCTCCATGTGCTTCTATCAACCTATTTACCCATCTATCATGCTTAATGATAGGGAAATGTTCTGGGACATGTGTTGTTAGGTGATTTTGTCACTGTGTGAACATCATAGAGTATACTTACATAAGCCTGGAAGATATGGGTCAATCGAAACACT
The DNA here is from genome assembly GCF_048772815.1 of Callospermophilus lateralis. Lineage (NCBI taxonomy): Eukaryota > Metazoa > Chordata > Mammalia > Rodentia > Sciuridae > Callospermophilus > Callospermophilus lateralis. The sequence goes on from NC_135313.1 coordinate 91,832,956, forward strand.
TGGTAAATACAAGATGTAAGAGGATGCTGTCCATGTAACATGGCATACTATTTTATGGTAAATGTTTTTTTTTTTCTCCATAGGTAGGAGTACACTGTAAAATAATGATGAAAATATATAGTGTAATACATACATAGACCAGTAACACAGTAGTTTATTACTACGGTCAAGTACTCTACATCATTGTATTTGCTGTACTTTTGTACAATTGGCAGCATACAAGGTTCATTTCCCTCAGCATCACCACAAACATATCAGAAATGTGTTGTGCTTTGAGGTTAGGACTACTACCACATCAATAGGCAATAGGAATTTCTCATTGTAGTATTGTGGGCCACCATTGCATATGTGGTCCCTCATTTAATCGAAGGTCCTTATGAAATGTGTGGTTGTACAGCCTATTGGTTGTGATTCTCTGAAAAATCCTGCCAAATATAGTGTTTATAAACGTTTCACAAATATTGGGTGAACTAGTTAAAAATAAAGTGAACATGCATAAGTGACCACAATAGCTTTTCCAGGAACATTTATCAAAGCCTCCCATGGAACCATTACATGAAAGGCTTTAGCTTTTAGTCAATGCTAAGGAGCAACAGGTACCATTCCCAATAGTTATTGAATACTTTGGCCTCTAGAGGGGGGAGGCCCCTGTAACATGGGTGTCGGGGGTGCTACCCACCAAACCCAGGGTAGAGGGGCACTCCCCTCTCTAGGGGGGAGGCCCCTCAAACTTGAGTGTCGTGGGGAGCTCCCCACCACACCCAGGATGGAGGGGCAAGCCCCACTCTAGGGGAAAGACCCCACTAACCTGGGTGTCAGGGGGCCCTCGGAACCACACGCAAGGTAGAAGGGCACTCCCCCCTCTAGAGGAAAGGCCCCTCTAACCTGGGTGTGTGTGGGGTCGCTCCCCAATGCACCCAGGGTAGAGGGGCACTCCCCCCTCTAGGGAAGAGGCCCCCCTAAGGTGGGTGTGTGTGTGGGGAGCTCCCCACCACACCCAGGGTAGAGGGGACTGCCCCCTCTAGGGGGGACACACCCACACCTGGGTGACAGGGGTAGCTCCCAACAGCGCACAGGGTAGAGAGGCACTGCTCCTGGGGCTGGGGAGGCCCCTCTCACCTGGGTGTCGGGGGAAGCTCCCCACTGCGCCAGGGTAGAGGGGCACTCCCCACTCTAGGGGGAGGCCCCCCTCACCTGTGTGTCTGGAGGAGCTCCCCACTGTGCCCAGGGTAGAGGGGCACACCCGCCTCTAGGGGGCAGGCCCCTCTAACCTGGGTGTCAGGGGGAGCTCCACACACCACCACCACACCCAGGGTAGAAGATCACTCTACCCTCTAGAGGGGAGGCCCACCTAAACTGGGCGTGGGGGAAGCTACCCACACCACCACTGCACCCAAGGTACAGGGGCATTCCCCCCCTCTAGGGGGGAGGACCCCTGAACGTGGGTGTGTGGGGGGGAGCTCCCCACCGCAGTCAGGGTATAGGGGCACTCCCCCCTCTAGGGGGGAGGCCCCCCTCACTGGGTGTCCAGGGGAGCTCCCCACTGTGCCCAGGGTAGAGGGGCACTCCCCCCTCCAGGGGGGAGGGCGCCTCTCACCTGGGTGTCAGCGGGGGAGCTCCCCATTTTGCCCAGGGTAGAGGAGTGCTCCCCCCTAGTGGGGAGTCTCCCCTAACCTGGTGTCGGGGGAGCTCCTCACACCACCACATTCAGGGTAGAGGGGCACTCCTTCCTCTAGAAGGGAGACCCACCTAAAGCTGGGTGTGTGTGGGGGTTCCCACATCACCACTACACCCAGGGTAGAGGGCACTTCCCCCTCTAGGGGAGGCTGTTGCAGTCTGGCTGGGCACAAATCAGGAGCCACTGAACCAGGAACAAACTTTATTTCTGAACTCCACCAGCACACTCCACACATGCTCCCCCGGAATTCTCTTGAACTCCCCGAGGCTCCTCCAGGAACCAGTAACCAGAAATCCCTCCTCCTGCACTTCCCCAACCAATGGGAACTCTCCAGGAATCCCTGGAGAGCTCAAGCAGAACTCAAGGGGAACTCTGCCAGAACTCAAAAGTCATCATCTTAATGGCTCCCTAGCGTCACCTCTCAACCACTACTTCTGGCAAAAATGCCTTGCGTCATCCCAACTCAGCTGTGGCCCTCAACATCTTCCCCCTTCTGTTTAATTAAACACCAAGCATGTGGCTTAGGGACCGTGCCTGTTAGGCTGTCCAATACTACATATGGTTCTTACCCCTCATAGGATGAGCTGACCTCAAGGCGTCAGCCTCCTGTTTTAGGTTGGTACCACTGCAATTGGATCATACTCATCACTGACTACTGGTCCAGAATACAACCATACTTGTGGATAGGCCTTTGCACCAGTGTGGGGGGGTGAGGTTCTTTGCCTCACCTCTGTTGGCCCCCCAATTTGGCCTTGGTGCCAGTGGGGGGGGTGAGGTTCTTTGCCTCAACTCTGTTGGTGCCAGTGGGGGGGTGAGGTTCTTTGCCTCACCTCTGTTGGCCCCCAAATTTTAGACCATCACTAGCAGAAGGGAGGAAGATGCAAAATGCCATGACACCAAGCCAAATGACGGCTCTTTTTTGGAAAAATTGTACCACCGATGACACCATCTGCAAAGATGCACTACCACAATTCGCTGCACCAACAGATAGTTCACAATGTATACAAGTGATACATAGTCCAGGCAAGTTCTGCAAGCAGTTCAAAGCAGAAGAATCTATTAATATGTTCATTTCCTCCCAAAGTAAATCGACTCCTTGATTGAGCATCACTTGTTGAGTTACATTATTCATTGATGCATCAGTTTATACAGTTTGTTGTGATAACTATTGAAGAAGCTGTAGTTTGGTTTTATCTTTGTCTTCACTGGCACTGGGATGAAGATAGGAATTCTGGCAATGATGGCTAAAAAAAATTATGTAACATTCCAACAGGCACTAAGAAAACAATTTTCTGAACAATTTACATTATCCTGAACAGAATTATTAAATATAATGAAAAGGAAAGGTGAAAGTAAACAAACAGATCTGTTAACCTCCTTATTTGTTCACATATTAAAACAATCCTCAACAGCTGTTTACCCAATTTAAATTAAACCATTTAGGGCTGGGGATGTGGCTCAAGCGGTAGCGCGCTCGCCTGGCATGCGTGCGGCCCGGGTTTGATCCTCAGCACCACATACAAACAAAGATGTTGTGTCCGCCATAGATTCCAGAGAGACTAACCAAAGTGATTTCTACAAACCAAAAAGAAGATGACTTGACTCAAATCCATAACAGCTGATATCCAGAGCTCCAATTTGGCTATCCTTACATCTGCGACAGTGGTTCTCTCACACCTGGAGGCTAATGAAACCAGGGTGATTTTTGCAATATCTATTTTATTATTGCCTTTTCTTACATCATAAAGTTCTATTTTATTTTTTGAGCTCATACAGACCTAGGTTAATGTTTTTCTGATCAGTTTTATTTTTTGAGTGTGGAGTTTTTAAAAACTCTGGAATCTAAATCAGCTGCTATTCTCCCTGTCGAAACACACAAACAGAACCCCGACTCCAGACAATCACTGGGTCAGGACCTTTCCATTGTCCTGTTAGAATATCCTTCCAAAGTACCTTAGGCTTATGTACAATTTTTGGACACATATGCCTTTCTGCAGGATTAAGCCCTGATGAAACCAAATTTAAAAAGTTTAGAGTAAAAAGGATTACTTTAAGTTTATCTTTGGGGGATATATACCCCTTTCCAATTCCCTCTTTTTGCTTTTTTTTTAATCTTTTTTTTTTCAGAGAGAGAGAGAGAGAGAGAGAATTTTAATATTTATTTTTTAGTTTTCGGTGGATACAACATCTTTGTTTGTATGTGGTGCTGAGGATCGAACCTGGGCTGCACAGCATGTCACGTGAGCATGCTACCACTTGAGCCACATCCCCAGCCCCCCTCTTTTTGCTTTAATAAGTACATTTTAATAGTTTGATGAGCTCTTTCAACTATGCCTTGTCCCTGTGGATTGTACGGGATTCCTATTATATGAGTAATGCCAAATGATGAGCTATATTGTAGAAGAGGTAGAAGTATAACCAGGACCATTATCTGTTTTTAACTGTTTTGGAACGCCCACAGTGACAAAATTTTGTAAGCAATGAGCTATAATATCTTTAGATTTTTCTCCGGCACGAAGGGAGCCCATCAAAAATCCAGAAGAAGTATCAACTGTAACATGCAAATATTTTAATTTTCCAAATTCTGGCAAGTGTGTGATGCCCATCTGCCAAATATGGTTAGGTATCAGTCCTCTAGGATTGACTCCAAGATTAACTTGTGGTAAAAAGGTCACAAAATTTTGACATTGTTTTATTATTTGTCTAGCTTGTTCCTTAGTTATTTTAAAATGCTTTTGTAAAGTATTAGCATTGACATGGAACATTTTATGAAAATTTGTAGCTTCTGCTAGTGTAGAAAAAATATGTATGTTATGTGTAGTTTTATCTGCTAAATCATTGCCCAAACTAAGGGCTCCAGGCAATCCTGTATGTGCTCTGATAGGTCCTATAAAGAATTGATCTTTTCTGTCCCAGATTAGACTTTGTATAGTAGAAAACAGTAGAGGAAGGGGAAATCCTACCAGCATCTTCAAGGGATACTATAGCATTAACTATGTACTGACTATCAGAAAATAAATTAAATACAGAATCTTTAAACATCACAAAAGCTTGTAATACTGCATTAAGCTCTACCTTTTGAGCTGATTGTTTGGGTACTAAAAATGTAAAAGTTTGATCAGGGATAACTACTGCTGCTGTACCATTATTTGACCCATCAGTGAATATATTTGGAGCATTCATGATAGGTGTTTTTCTTGTCATTTTTGGAAAAACTACAGGATGAGAAGACCAAAAAGACAATAAAGGATTAGATGGTAAGTGGTTATCAAATGAAACATTAGATTTGCACATGATTATTACCCAAGTATTTAACTAATTAGCTAACTCATCAATTTGATCCATAGTATATGGAGTAATAATTTTATTGGGAGAAATCCCAAAACACTCCCTTTGCTGCTTTTATTCCTTTGAGTATTAATTGTCCTACAGCCTCAGGATACCTCTTAAGAATAGTGTTAGGAGAATAAGATAAATGTATCCATAATAACGGACCTTCTTGCCAAAATACTCCTGTAGGAATATTTTTTGTTGGTATTACAATAAATAATAAAGGCAAACTTATATCAATTCTATCCAAATGCATATTTTCCATATATGTTTCAATAATTTTTAATGCCTTTCTTGCTTCAGGTGTTAACATGCGGGGTGAATTTGGATCTGATGGACCTTTTAGGATATCAAATAAAGGTCCCAACTCTCCTGTTGATATGCCTAGAGAAGGCCTTATCCAATTTATGTCTCCTAATAACTTTTGAAAGTCGTTAGGTGATTTGAGTTCATCTACTCATATTTGAATTTTTGGTGGACGGACCATGGTTGAGGATAATAGAACTCCTAAATAATTAATTGGAAAATTTAATTGTACTTTATCTATTGCTATCTCTAGATTATAATATTTTAATTAGTTTGTAAGTGTGGCATAACATTCTAGCAATGTGTTTTTATCTTTATGTGCTAATAATACATCATCCATATAGTGAAATATTTGTAGTTCAGGATTTTGATTTCTAAGTGGCTGGATTGCTTTGTTAACATAAATTTGACACATAGTTGGGCTGTTAGCCATCCCTTGAGGGAGTACTTTCCATTCATATCTCTGATCAGGACCTTCATGATTCAGTGCAGGGATAGTAAATGCAAAACATGGACTATCCTCAGGATGAATTGGAATTGAAAAAAAAAACAATCTTTAATATCTATAGCCAAAACATACCAGGTTTTTGGCAAAGCAGACAATTTGGGAATCCCCAATTGAACAGGTCCCATAATAACCATCTCATTATTAATGGCTCTTAAATCTTGCAATAATCTCCATTTACCAGATTTCTTTTTAATGACAAAAATGGGAGTATTATGGGGAGATATGGAAGGTTGTATATGTCCCTCTGCTAATTGTTGTTTGGCCAGGTCATGGGCTGCTTATATCTTTTATTTAGTCAGGGGCCACTGAGGAACCCATACTGGTCTTTCTGATTTCCAAGTAATTTTTTTTGTCTCAGTGACCCCTCCTGAAAACCCAATCCATGTCTGTCTGTTCCTTGATCTATTTGTATTGGCGCCACTATACTTTGTCCTTTTTCTCCTAATCTTTTTCCTTTCCTAAAACCTTGTCTAGCCATAATAGTGGGTGCATTTGAATTGATGTTATTTGTTAATGTCAAACCTAATTGATGTAGGACATCATAAATTTATAGGAAGATGATCCAATACATATGGCTGTATAGTTCCTTCACATCCTTCAGGATCCTTCCAATCTAATACCATTGCACTTCTATGGGGATTAGTCGCCACCCCTAGGCCTCGAAGCACTTGAATGGCTTGTTGTAGTGGCCAATGTTTTGGCCATTCTTGACAAGAGATGATGCTAAGGTCTGCACCTGTGTCCAGTAGCCCATTAAATTCATGTCCTTGAATATTTAGTTTTAGCTTTGGGCGAGAATCTGAATTTAAAGACAGCATAACCCAATCTACACCTGTGGAGCCTAATCCCCTGGAACCTCTTTCTATAGTACTACTGGAAAATTTATCATGCAGGGTGGGTATTATTAATAACTGTGCTATTCTATTTCCTGGTGAAATTACTGATATACCTCTTGGAGAGCTATTTATAATTTTTATTTCACCTTCATAATCGGCATCAATTACCCCAGGACTTATCATAAGTCCTTTTAGAGTAGAAGAACTGCGTCCCAATAATTAGCCTACTGTTCCTTGGGGAAGAGGTCCTTTTACTCCTGTGGGAATGATTTGAACTCCCATCTCTGGAGTTAGTACTGCTCTGGCAGAGGCGCAGATGTCCAACCCTGCACTCCCTCTGGTTTGTCTAATGAGGGATCTAATGGATAATGTGTCCTGGGCACTACCCTGATGGTGTTGCTGGGTTCCTCCAATGCCTCGTATATTTGTGGTCGTGGGCCCCGGATCATTGGGCCCCTGTCCGTTTTTTGGCAATGGAGTCCAATGTTTTTCTCCATGATATTGTGGGTAAATACCCGGTCCTTGTCCATTTTTTGATAATGGAGTACCCTCTATGGTGGTTTGAGAACAGCATTCATTAGCCCAATGTCTCCCTCTACGGCATCGTGGGCAAATACCCAGTATTCTATTCCTTTGATACCTAGTTTTGTTAAACCCGCCTCCTATGGGGCAACTCCTTTTAAAATGTCCTGTTTGTTTACAATTGTCGCATGTTTTCAGCCTGGCACCTAAAGCCTGTTGTACTGTAGCTGCCAAGACTTGCCCCTGTTCATTAATGTCTCTACATAATTTAATATATGTGTTTAAATCTCCATGTTTCCATGGTCTAATGGCCTCCCTCCACCATCTGTTTTCTTATTCGTAGGCTAGTTGTTTTATTAATGGCATCGCTTGTTCTACATCCCCAAAGATTCTGGTAGCTGTTTGTATAAGCCTATATACAAATTCAGCTTAAGGTTCATTAGCTCCTTGTATTACCTTAGATAATTGACCTTGTAAATCTCCATGCCTCTGTAAAGATTTCCATGCCCTAACCACAGCTGAAGGGATTTGTGAGTATATGGCAGGATCATATCTAATTTGTTGCAGCTGACCCTCATAAGGTCCCTCTCCTAACAACATACCTAGATTTCTCTGAGGATAACCGGCTGCTGCATTTCGCCTAGCCATCTCCATGCAAAATTCCTGATTGGCAACCTTCCATAACAGATATTGTCCTCCATTTAGCACAGCTTTGCACATACTAGCCCAATCTGCTGGCGTCATGTTCAAGTTGGTAATGGATTCGACTATACTTACTGTGAAGGGTGCTTGAGGACCATAGGTTGTTACAGCCTCTTTCAGTCGCTTCACTGATTTGAAATCTAAAGCATGGTTAATTCGCTGCCCTCCTGCCTCCTCAAATATAGGGCATGCTAATCTTTGAGGTCCTGTCTCAGGAGCCCATCTATCAACTACGGGGGTTGGGGGCCACTCAGCATATGTTGTTTCCTTATACATAGGTGGAGCTGTTGGTTGGACACCAACGCCCTCTGGTGATAGAAAGATGTTAGTAGCAACCTCTCATTGTAACTTCTCCCCTGATAGCCCTTCCTTCTCTAAACTTTTTTCCCTTGTCTGACTAACTTGAGAGACTTCCTCTTTTACTTGATATAGGATGTCTTCTCCTAGACTAAGCAAACAAGATTGTACCAATGTCCACAATGGTAATGTGCCAACTGGCAGAGTTCCTGGGCTTTCCTTTTCTATTCTTTTTAAATCTTCACCATGATGGTTCCATTGTGATATATTTAACAACCCTTCTTTAATGAACCATGGGCTACACCTTTGTATCATCTTAATGTATGCCCTGCTGTAGTCCGGCTGCAGCAAACTAACCGGGGAGTGACGAACAACTTGTGTACATTGATACAGCAGGAGTAGGAGCCATTTATTGTAGGACAGGAGGGGTATTTATACATTCCACACAGCTTATCTAATTAACATAAACTAGATACAGCAGTCAACCAAAAGGAATCTCCACACTTTTTTTTTTTTAAAGAGAGAGTGAGAGAGAATTTTTTAATATTTATTTATTTTTTTTTAGTTATCGGCGGACACAACATCTTTGTTTTGTATGTGGTGCTGAGAATCGAACCCGGGCTGCACGCATGCCAGGCGAGCACGCTACTGCTTGAGCCACATCCCCAGCCTGAATCTCCACACTCAATGGCTTGCTTTTGTTACTTCACAAACCACTCCCTTTGGCATTTTGCCAGGCGCCATCCAGACTTGTTTACAGACTCTAACATTTCTCTGGCAAAATGCCAGGCACCATCCTGACTTGTTTACAGACTCTAACAATGCCCTAACTGTTCTTGATTTTACTGAGATACCTCCTTCCTCCAGCAATTTACTTAACACCCTTTCGGTTTGGTTTTTACTAATTTTTAATTCCATATTTCTGCTATAAAGATAACACAACCCAACAAGATAACACAAAACAAAACCAAAACAAAAACGGAACAAAAATTCGTTGTATCAGTTTTTCTATTTTCTTCACATGTGTATCCGTGGTCTATCTCTATCTCTTCCCCAGGGCGGAACAACTTTTCTAGCATCCTATTTATTTCTAGGGGCAGGCAGCTTGAAACAGAAAGGTAACAAATCAAAATAAGAACACATTGTTTTTTGAAATGGTCACCCATTCTCTTGCCCTGCCCTCAGGTGCCAGCAGTTTCACTTACCCCCAAGCTTCAGGCCTCCCCAGGCCACCAAATGCCCAGTCTGGCTGGGCACAAAAATAACTGGGATGTCAGGAGCCACTTATAGGTTCAAAAAGCAACTACTTTATTGCCAGAACCCAACAGGAACTTTCCAGAACCCCAGGAGAACTCAAAGGGAACTCAAAAGTAGCGGGCACCTGAGGTAGCAGGAGCCGCCTTATTGCCGGGCAGCAGAGCTTTATATACACAACTGAATACACAGCTTGTTTCAATTTAGCATCATCCAGGTACAAAAATCAGTCATTATCTTAATAATTATACACAGCTTATCTTAATTATCATCATCTTAATGGCTTCCTGGCATTACTACTCAACCATTCCTTCTGGCAAAATGCCAGGTGCCATCTTGACTTGGTTGTGGCTCTCAACAAAACCCACATTACCACCGCACCCAGGGTGGAGGGCACTCCCCCCTCTAGGGGGAAGGGCCCTCTAACCTGGGTGTCTGGGGAGCTCCTGGGGAGCTCCCCACCACACCACTGCACCTAGGATGGAGGGCACTCCCCACTCAAGGTGGGAGGCCCCTCTAACCTGGGTTTTGGGGCGAGCTCCCCACAGCACCACCGCACCCAGCGTGGATGGCTCTCCCCACTAGAGGGGGGAGGCCCCTCTAATCTGGGTGTCAAGGGGAGGTCCCCACACCACCACCACACCCAGGGAGGAGGGTACTCCCCCCTCGAGGTGGGAGGCCCTCTAACCTGGGTGTCTGGGCAAGCTCCCCACACCACCACTGCAACCAGGGTGGAGGGCACTCCCCCCTTGAGGGGGAAGGTCCCTCTAACCTGGGTATTGGGGAGGTTCCCACCGCACCCAGGGTGGAGGGCATCCCCCCTCTAGGGGGTATCTCCCCAGCGTACCCAGGGTGGAAGGCACTCCCCCCTCTATGGGGGAGGCCCCTCTAACCTAACCACCGCACCACCGCACCCAGGGTAGAGGTCACTCCCCCCTCTAGGGGGGAGGCCCCTCTAACCTGAGCGTGGAGGGGAGCTCCCCACACCACCACTGCACCCAGTGGGGAGAGCACTCCCCCTCTAGTGGGGAGGCCCCTCTTACCCCGTTGTCCGGGGGATCTCCCCATACCACCACCGCACCCTGCATGGAGGGCACTCCCCCCTCTAGGGGGAAGGCCCCTCTAACATAGGTGACTAGGGAGCTCCCCACTGCACCCAGGGTGGAAGGCACTCCCTCCACTAGGGGGAGGTTCCTCTAACCAGGGTGTCAGGGGGAGCTCCCCAAACCACCATGCACCCAGGGTGGAGGGCACTCTCCACTCAAGGGGGGAGGCCCTTCTAACCTGGGTGTCAGGGGGAGCTCCCCAACGCACCCTGGGTAGAGGGGGCACTGCCCTCTCTAGGGGGGAGACCCCTCTCACCTGGGTGTGTTGTGGGGGAGCTCCCCACTGTGCCCAGGGTAGAGGGGCACTCCTCCCTGATTTGGGGAGGCCCCCCTCACCTGGGTGTCAGGGGAGCTCCCCACTGCACCAGGGAAGAGGGGCACTTTCCCTTCTAGGTGGGAGTAGCCCCTCACCTCGGTCAGGGGGATGTCTCCACCATGCCCAGAGTAGAGGGGTACTCCCCCCGCTAGAAGGGGGGAGGCACACCTCACTGGGTGTCGGGGGGAATTCTCCACCATGCCCAGGGTAGAGGGGCACTCCCCCTTCTAGGGGGGAGTCTCCCCTGACCTGGGTGTCAGGGTGAGTTCCTATCGCGCCCAGGATAGGGGGGCACTCCCCCCTCTAGAGGGAAAGCCCCTCTCACCTGGGTGTCAGGGGAAACTCCCCACCATGCCCAGGGTATAGGGCCACTCCCCCCACTAGGGGGGTGGGCCCCACTCACCTGGGTTTCTGGTGGAGCTCCCCACTGCGCCCAGGGTAGAGGGGCATTCCCCCCTCTAGGGATTAGGCCCCTCTCACCTGGGTGTAGGTGGGGCTCCCCATTGCACTCAGGTTACAGGGGAACTCCCCCCTCTGGGGGGGGGAGGCCCCTCTCACTTGGGTGTGCGGGGGAGCTCCCCACCACACCCAGGGTAGAGGGGCACTCCCCACTTTAGGGGGGAGGCTCCTATAACCTGGGTGTCGGGGGGAGCTCCCCACACCCCCACAGCACCCAGGGTAGAGTAACACTCCCCACTCTAGGGGGGAGGCCCCCCTAACCTGGGTGTGGGGGTGGAGCTCCCCACCCCAGCCAGGCTATAGGGGCACTCCCCCATCTAGAGGGGAGGCCCCCCTCACCTGGGTGTCCAGGGGGATCTCCCCACTGTGCCCAGGGTAGAGGGGCACTCCCCCCTTACCAGGTGACAGGAGTAGCTCTCAACATGGCTCAGGGTAGAGTGGCACTCCCCCCTCTAGTGGGAGCTCCCCACTGCGCCCAGGGTAGAGGGGCACTCTCCCCTCCAGGAGGGAGGCGCAACTCACCTGGGTGTCGGGGGAGCTCCCCACCTCGCCCAGGGTAGAGGGGCACTCCTCTCTCTAGGGGGGAGTCCCCCCTCACCTGGGTGTCGGGCGAGCTCCCCACCGCACCCAGGGTAGAGGGGAACTCCCCCCTCTGGTGGGGTTGAGGCCCCCCTCATCTGAGTGTCGAGGTGAGCTCCCCACCATGCCCAGGGTAGAGGGGCAGTGCCCCCTCTAGGGGGGAGGCCCCTCTCACCTGAATGTCGGTGGGGGGATCTCCCCAAGGCACCCAAGGTAGAGGGGCACTATCCCTTCTAGGGGGCAGGATCCTCTCACCTGGGTGTTGGGGGTGGAGCTCCCAAGTGCACCCAGGTTAGAGGGGCAGTCCCCCCTCTAGGGGGATGCCCCTCTCACCTGGGTGTCGGAGGAGAGCTCCCCAACGCACCCAGGGTAGAGGGCACTCCCCGCTCTAAGAGGGAGGCCCCCCTAACGTGGGTGTCAGGGGGTAGCTCCCCACTGCACCCTGGGTGACAGGGGTAGCTCCCAGCAGCGAACAGGGTAGAGGGGCACTCCCCCCTCTGGGGGGGAGCCCACCTCACCTGGGTGTCAGGGTGAGCTCCCCACCGCGCCCAGGGTAGAAGGGAACTAGCCCCTCTATGGGGGAGGCCCTCTCACCTGGGTGTCAGGGGTGAGCCCCCCACTGCGCCTAGGGTAGAGGGGCACTCCCCCTCCTGGGGGGGTGGGTTCCTCTCACCTGGGTGTTTGGGGGAGCTCCCTACCATTCCCAGGGTAGAGGGGCACTCCCCCCCTCTGGCAGGGGGAGGCCCTTCTCACCTGGGTGTTGGGGGTAGCTCCCCACAATGCCCTGGGTAGAGAAGCACTCCCCCCTCTAGCTGGGAGAACCCCCTCACCTTGTTGTGGGGGTGGGGAGCTCCACACCACGCCCAGGGTAGAGGGGCCCTCCCCTCTCTAGGAGGGAAGCCCGTCTCACCTGGGTATCTGGGTGAGCTCCCAACCACACCCAGGATAGAGGGTACTCCCCCTAGTGCCCCTAGGAGGCCCTCCTAACCTGGGTGTGGGGGAAGCTCCCCACAGCACCACCGCACCCAGGGTAAAGGGGCACTCCCCCTCCTAGGGTGGAGTTCCCCCTAATGTGGGTGTGTTAGGGGGGAGCTCCCCACCGTGCCTAGGGTAGAGGGGTACTTTCCCCTCTAGGAAAGAGGCCCCTCTAACCTGGTTGTCGGGGAGAGCTCCCCACTGCGCCCAGGGTAGAGGGGCACTCCCCCCTCTAGTGGGGAGAAAGGCCCCCCTCACCTGGGGTTTGGGGGAGCTCCCCACCATGCTCAGGGTAGAGGGTCACTCTCCCATCTAGGGGGGAGGCCCGTCTCACCTGTGTGTCGTGGGGGGGGGCTCCCCACACCAACACCCCACCCAGGGTAGAGGGGCACTACCCCCTCTAGTGGGGAGGCCCCCCTAACCTGGCTTGTAGGGGGGTTCCCTACAACACCACCACACCCAGGGTAGAGGGGCACTCCCCCCTCTAGGTGCGAGGTCCCTTTCACCTGGGTGACAGGGGTAGCTCCCTACAGGGAGGAGGCCCCTCTAACCTGGGGGTCCGGGGGAATTCCCCACACCACTACCGCACCCAGGGTTGATGGGCCCTTGCCTCTAGAGGGTGGAGTCCCCCTGTAACCTGGGTATGGGGGGGGAGCTCCCCACACCACCACCGCCCCCAGGGTCGACGGACCCTCGCCCCTCAAGGGGGAGGCCCCCCTCTAACCTGGGGGTTGGTGGGAGCTCCCCACACCACCAGAGCACCCAGGGTCGATGGGCCCTCGCCCTTAGAGGGAGGAGGCCCCTCTAACCTGGGTGTCAGGGGGGAGCTCCCCACCGCATCCAGGGTAGAGGGGCCCTCGCCCCTATAGGGGCAAGGGCCAGTCTAACCTGGGCATCGGCGTCAGCAAGTTCAAAAACTAAAAGAAGATAAAAAGGAATTGGAGCAGGAGGTAACGAAACTAAAAAGTCATATGGAAAGAAACATTGAAGGACAAGTAGGAAAATATAAGAGAGAACTTGAAGAACATTTTAATAATGAATTACAAACATCCTTAAAACAAGTCAATCTATTTTTACAGGTAAATTTATCTACAATGTGCTTTAATTCATTTCACTGAAAATTTTGTTTTAGATGCATTATGTTATGTTCTTCTTCTACTTCCCTTATAGCAATTTAATAGACTTTTAGAAGGAAGATGACATCTGTATCCCCTGTAAATATTTTCACATTAATAATTAATATAACTAAGTTGATTTTTCAGAATAACAGCTTTTATTGGAGAATTATTTGATTTCTTAAGACTAGTTGACATTAAACAAGACTATTAGGAAGAAAATTTAAATTATTACATAGAAATTATAACACTTTTAGAGTTGGGGTTGTGGCTCAGTGGTAGAGCACTTGCCTAGCGTGTATGAGACACTGGATATGATCCTCAGCACCACATGAAAATAAATAAATTTTAAAAGGGCATTGTGTCAATCTACAACTAAGAATATTTTTTAAAAAACTATAACACTTTCAAATTGTTCCTAGGTTATGTTGTTCAATTTTTTAATCAATTTTTTGAATCTATCATAAAATTCTTTGAATGTTCATCTCACATGAGAACTAACATAAGAGTAATTCATGGCTGAGATGTAGCTCAGTGGTAAAATGCTTCCCTAGCCTGCTTGAGGACCTGGATTCCATCCTCAGTAACACACACACACACACACAAAGATTTCATAGTTGATGATAAATATAATAAATTCCAGCATCTCATCTTTTTTTCATGTAACTAACATTGCTCTGAATCACTGACTCAGATATAAAGGAAACTACTGTGGCAATGCAGCCACATCAATGTTAAGAGCAGCTCAATTCACAATAGCTAGTCTATGGAACCAATCCAGGTGTCCCTCAATAGATGAATGAATAAAGAAATTGTGGTATATATACTCAATGGAATATTACTCAGCTTTAAAGAAGAGTAAAATTATGGCATTTGCCAGTAAATGGTTGGAGTTGAGAATATCGTGCTAAGCTATATAAGCCAATCTCACAAAACTAAAGGCCGAATGTTTTCTCTAATATGCGGATGATAATTCACAATAAGGCAGAGGACACTAGGGAAGAATAGCATTACCTTAGATTAGGTATAGGGAAGTGATGGGGTGGGGGATGTAGGGATAGAAAAGATAGTAGAATGAAACAGACGTTATTACTGTATGTATATAGGTGACTACATGACCAATATGATTCTGCAACATGTACACTCAGAAAAATGAGAAGTTATATCCCATCTATGTATGATATATCAAAGTGCATAAATGCATTCTGTCATGTATTACTAATTAAAACAAATTCAAATTTTTTTAAAAAAAGAAATAAAGGAAACATATGATAACTATTGGGGTTATAATTATTTTTTAAATATTATTTTAATTTGCTTTAGAAATAAGCAGAACATAAAGATCATTTATATGAGTTAAGAGAAACTCAAAGAAATGAGATGGAACTCAGAATTAAATATCTGGAATCTGAAGTCTCTCAAAGTAGAACCCAAAACAATTCTACCAAAACAGAACTGGAAAAATTCAAGCAACTCTATCTAGAAGAACATGTACTTAGAAAATCATTGTCAAGTGAACTAAATGTGTAAGCCAAAATCTAGAATCATAATAAGAATTGTACTCATTAATTTTTTTCTAAAGCATAATTTCTAGCAAAACAGGTTTATGAGATGACTAATAGGATGTGAATGCCAACTAAACAATATAATTTTTAAAATGATGTTGCTAAAGAATTTATATTTAAGTGTTAGCTCAGGATATTTCATATTACCTCCTTTTATGGCTTTCTTCACCTTCAATATTCTCATGTGGTTAACTTGATCTATTATTCTTTCAGCAAATAATTTTTGAAGCTTTATAACTAACATATTTCTACTGTTATAAAATTTCTTATTAGCATTCCCTAATACAGAAATATTAACAAGTTTAACTATTTTCTATAAGAGTACAACTTCAATCTCAAGTTTCAAGTACTAATACTAATATTCTGGGCACATTCTGGCCCTTGGTGTATTAACTTGATTAGGATCATTGGTATTGTCACCAGAAGACACCAAGATATAAAGTGTGCTCCATGGGTTTTTCTACTCTACATAAAGGAGTACTTATGATTCAAGGAATGATTGTTACTGGGGTGAAGGGAGATAGAATTCACAAAGTGCTTAAAAATATCCTTTGGATGGTGTGAGTGGGGGTGTGGAAGATAGAAAGGACAGATCCACCTCTGATGTCTTGGTAATGATGTCATAAGCTAACTGCCTTGGGACCTGCTTTCATTCTTCTCTCCCCCCCCCTTTAGTTCTTTTGGACCAGTAACTCAGACATCTCCTTGTCTCTTAGTGGTGGCTGCTCTAAATAGTCCTCATTGCTAGATGCTTCATTTCCCCCAACACAGATGTAGAGGGTCCTCCCCCCTAGAGGGTGGAGTGCCCCTCTATGGTGGGGGCTGTGGTGGTATCCAAGCTCCCTGCGACACCCAGGCGAGAGGTGCCTCCCGCCTACAGGGGGGAGTGCCCTCTACCCTGGGTGCCTTGGTATTATCCAAGCTCCTCCCGACACCCATGTGAGAAGGGCCTCCCCCCTGGAGGGGGGATTGCCCTCTACCCTGGGTGCCGTGGTGGTATCAGAACTCCCCCTGACACCAAGGTGAGAGGGGCCTACCCCCTAGAGGGGGGAGTTCCCTCTAACCTGGGTGCAATGGGAGCTCCCCCCGACACCCACGTGAGAGGGGCCTCCCTCCACCTAGAGGGGGGAGTGTCCTCTACCCTGGGTGCCGTGGGAGCTGCCCCCCCCAACACACCCAGGTGAGAGGGGCCTCTTCCCTAGAGGGCAGAGTCCCCTCTATCCTTGGTGCTGTGGAACTCCCCCAGACACCCAGGTGGGATGGGCCTCCTCCCTAGAGGGGGGAGTGCCCTCTACCCTGGGTGCTGCGGTGGTATGGGAAGCTCCCCCCGACACCTGGGTTAGAGGGGCCTCCCCCCTAGAGGGGGGGTTCCCTCTTCCCTGGGTGCATGGGAGCTCCCCCCAATACCCACGTGAGAGGTTCCTCCCCCCTAGAGCGGGGAGTGTCCTCTAACCTGGGTTCTGTGGGTGCTCCCCACGACACCCAGGTGAGAGGGGCCTCCCCCCTAGAGGAGGGAGTGCCCTCTACCCTGGGTGCGTTGGGGAGCTCCCCCCTACACCCATATTACAGGGGCTTCCCCCCAAGAGGGGGTAGTGCCCTCTACCCTGGGTGCGGTTGTGGTGTCAGAGCTCTCCCCTGGCACCCAGGTTAGACGGGCCTCCCTCCTCGAGGGGGGGTTCCCTCTACCCTGTGTGCCACGAGAGCTCCCTCTGACATCCAGGTTAGAGGGGCCTTCCCCCTGGAGGGGGGAGTGTCCTCCAATCTGTGTGCCGTGGGAGCTCCCCCCGACACCCAGGTTAGAGAGGCCTTTCCCCTAGAGGGGTATTCCGCCCAGCTTAGAGAGGCCTTTCCCCTAGAGGGGTATTGCGCTCTACCCTGGGTACCCTGGGAGCTCCCCCCCCACACACACACCCTTGTTAGAGGGGCCTCCCCCCTAACCCTAACACTAGCCCCAACCTAACCCTAAGCCTCACACAAAACATATCCCTAGCCCAAACCTTAGCCCTAACACTAACTTTAGCCCTATCCCAAGACCAGTGCTAACTCTTGCAGTTGCACTAAACTTGAGCTTGAAACTGCAACTAACCCTAACTCTAAACCTAACCTTCATGCTAACTCTTACCCTAACACTGAACCTCACTCTTACCTGGATGTTAACTCTGACCCTAACACCTACCCTAGCCCTAAACCTTACCCAAAACCTAAACCTAACCCTAACACTAGCTCTATTTCTTACCCAAACCCTAATCCTAACCATATCCCTAGCTCAGACCTTAACCCTAAACCTAGAACTAAACCTAGCCCTAAATTTAACCCTGCGCCTAGCCCCAACAATAATCCTAACCATAACCCTAGCCGAAAAGCTAGTTCTAGACCTAACTGTACCTCTAGACCTAGCCCTAGCCCTAACCTGAGCCCTATTCCTAATTCTAACCCTAACCCTTGCCCAAGCCCAATCTCTAAATAACCCTAAACCTAACAAGAGCCCTAACTCTAACACTCTAGTTCTATCCCTAACCCTAGCTCTAAACCTATCCCTTAACCTAATCCCAACCCTAGCCCTAACCCTAGATCTCACCCTAAATCTAACTCTAACCTTAACCCTAAGTCTAAATGTAAACCTATCCTTAACCATAGCCCTAATTCTAACACTAACCCTAAAGCTGATCCTAACCCTAAACCTAACCCTTACCCTAACTGTAATTCTAGGCCTTACTCTAGCCCTGTACTTAGTCCTAGCCCCAAGTCTAACCCTAAACCTAACCCTAACACTAGCCCTAGCCCTAAACCCAATCCTGTAACTAGCCCTAACCCTAGCACTAGCCCTAAACCTAAACCTAGCCCTAGCCCTAACACTAACCCTTAACCTAACCCAAACTCTAACCCTACCCCTAGCCCTAACCATAGCCCAATTCTAACCCAAGCCCTAATCCAGACTCTGACTCTGATCCTAACACTAACCTTAGCTCTAAACCTTACCATAACCCTAACCCTAATCCTAACATTAGACCTAGCCCTAACTCTAACTTTAAAACTAGCCCTAACTATAATACTAACCCTACACTTCACCCTATGTCTAATCCTAATCCTAGCAATAGGCCTAGCCCTAACCCTAATCCCAACCCTAGCCCTAGCCATAGCCCTAGACCAAAACTTTACCTTGATCCTGAACATGACCCTAACCCTGAGCCTGAACCTGGCTCTAACCCTAATTCTAAACCTAAACCGTGATGCTACCTCTGACCCTACACTGAAGCTCACCCTTACCCTGATCCTGACTAGGACCCTAAATCTAGGTCTAGTCCTAACCCTAACACTAAACCTAACCCTAGCCCTAGCCCTAGCCCTAGCCCTAACCTTGAACTTTACATTGACCCTGATCCTAACCCTGAGCCTGAAACTGGGAATAACCCTAACTCTAACCCTAACCCTGATGCTAACTTTGACCCTAACACTGAACCTCACATTTACCCTGACCATGACTCTGATCCTAAAGCTAACCTTAGCCTTAAACCTGACCCAAAACCTAAACCTAACCCTAATAGTAGCACTAGCCCTACACCTAACCCTAAACCTAAGATTTACACTAGCACTAGCCCTAACCCTAATACTAAAACTAGCCCTAACCCTAGCCCTAGCCCTAAAAAAAAAACAGTAGCCCTAGCCCTAACCCTAACCCTTAACATAACCCAAACCCTAACCCTACACCTAGCCCTAAACCTAGTCCTAATTCTAATGTTAATCATAATCCTAACCCAAACCCTTACCCTGATCTGACCCTAACACTAAACTTAGGTCTAAACTTTAGCCTTAACCCTAGCCATAACTCTAACACTAACCCTATCCCTAAACCTAGCTCTAACCCTATCCCTTACCCTAAACCTAACCCTAGTCCTAACCCAAACCCTTACCCTAGCCCTAGCCCTAACCCTAGATCTACTCCTAATTGTAACTATAACCCTAACCCTAAGCCTACACCTCACCTTAATACTAACTGTAGTCCTAACCCTAGCTGTAAAACTAACCCTATCCCTAATGCTGACCCTAATCCTAACCCTAACCCTAAACTTTACCCTGACCCTAAACCTAACCCTTACCCTAATCCTAATCCTAGCCCTAACTCTAGCCCTGAACTTAGTCTTAGCCCTAACCCAACCATAAACCTAATTCTAGCCCTAGCCCTAGCATTAGCACTAAACTTAACCCTAGACTTAGCCTTAAACCTAAGCCTTACCCTAACCTTAAAACAAGTCCTAACCCTAGCCCTAATACTAGACCCAAACCTAAACTAAGCCTCACATAAAACCTAACCCTAGACCTAACACTAGCCCTAGCAGTAACTTTAGCCCTAGCCCTAGACATAGTGCTAACCCTAGCCCTAGCACTAACCCAAGCCCTACACTTCATCCTAAGCCTAACCCTAATCTGAGCAGCAAGCCTATCCCTAACCCTAACCCTAAACCTAACCCTAGCCCTAGCACTAGCCATAGCCCTGAACTTTACTTTGACCCTGACCCTAACCCTAACCTGAGTCTGAAACTGGCCCTACCATAACATTAACCTTAACCCTGATGCTAACTCTGAACCTAAAACTGAAACTGACACTTACCCTGACCCTGACTCTGACTCCAACACTAACCCTAGCCCTAAACCTGACCCGAAATCAAAACCAAACCCTAACACTAGCCCTAGCCCTAACCCTATCTATAACACTAACCCTAAACCTATCCCTAACCCTAACAATAGATCTAACCCTAACCCTAACCCTAGAACTAACCCTAGCACTAACTTTAACCTTAAACTTAGCCCCAACCATAAAACCAACTTTAACCCTAGCCACAACCCTAGCCCTAAAACTAACTCTAGCCTTAGACCTAATCCTAGCCCACACCTGAGCCCAAGTCCTAATTCTAACCCTAACCCAAGCCCTAGCCCTAAACCCTAATCCTAACTCTAGCCCTAACCCTAACCCTAATCCTAGCCCTACTCCTAATCCTATTCTAACCCTATTCCTTTCACTAACCCTAACCGTAGTCATAGTTCTAACCTTAGATCTAAATGGAACTCTAACTCTAAACCTAATGCTAAGCCTAAACCTAACCCTAACCCTAACCATATCGCTAACCTTAGCTCTAACCTCAGCCGTAACCCCAACCATAACCCTAATGCTGATCCTAACCTTAACCCTAAACATAAACCTTACCCTACCAGTAATCCTAGCCCTAATTCTAGCCCTGGACTTAGTCCTAGCCCTAAACCTAACCCTAATCCTAAACCTAAACCTAAAACTAGCCCTAGCCCTAACCCTAATTCTAAAACTAGCCCTAATCCTAGCCTTAGCCCTAAAACTAAACCTACACCTAGCCCAAACCCTAATCCTTAACCTAACCCAAATTCAAACACTACTCCTAGCCCTAACCATAGCCCTAATTTTAGCCCTAACCCTACCATTAACCCTAACCCTGACCCTGACTCTGACCCTAACACTAACCCTAGCACTAAACCTGACCCTAAACCTAAACTGAACCCTAAACCAAAAACTAGCCCTTACTGTAACCTTAGCCCTTACATTAGCCCTAGCCCTAACCCTAACCCTAAACCTAATCCTAAACCTAACCCCGACTCTAACTTTAATCCTAGCCCTAACTCTAGCCCTGGACATAGTCCTAGCCCTAACACTAACACTACACCTAAACCTAGTCCTAGCCCTATCCCTTGCCATAAACTTAACCCTAGTCCTGGCCTTAACCTAACTTTAAACCTAACATTAAGCATAAACCTAACCCTAACCCTAACCATAGCCTTAACCTTAGCTGTAACCCTAACCTCACCCTAACCCTAAACCTAGCCCTAACACTAGCCCCAACCCTAACCCTACGCCTCACACAAAACTTAACCCTAGCCCTAAACCTATTCCTAGCACTAATTTTAGCTCTAGACCTAGCCCTAACCCTAAACCTAGCACTAATTTTAGCTCTAGACCTAGCCCTAACCCTAAAGCTAACCTTAGCACTAGCAGTAGCTCTAGCCCTATATTTCACCCTAAACCTAAACCTAATCCTAGCACTGGATCTATCCCTAACCCTAACCCTAAACCTAACACTAACCCTATCCCTGGCCCTAGCCTTGAACTTCACATTGACCCTTACCCTGACCATAAACCTGAGTCTGAAACTGGCCCTAACCATAACTCTAACCCTAACACTGAGCTAACTCTGACCCTAACACTGAACCTCACCCTTACTCTTACCCTGACTCTGACTTTAACACTACCCATAGCCCTAAACCTAACCCCAAATCTAAACCTATTCCTAACCCTAACACTAGCACCAGCCCTAAACCTAAACCTAAACCTAAGCCTTACACTAGCCCTATCACTCACCCTAATTCTAAAACTAGCCCCAACCCTAGCCCTAGCACTAAAACAAACCCTAGCCCTAGCCCTAACTCTAACCCTTAATATAACCCAAACCCCTAAACCTACATCTAGCCCTAAACCTAGTTCAAATTCTCATGCTAACCATAACCCTAACCCTAACCCTGATCCTGACTCTGAACCTAACACTAACCCTAGCTCTAAACCTGATGTTAATCCTAAATATAACCCTAACACTAGACCTAGCCCAAATTCTAATGGTAAAACTAGTCATAACTGTAACCCTAGCCCTTACCTTAGCCCTAGACCTAACCCTAACCCAAACCCTAACAGAAACCCTAGCCCTAACCCTAACCATAAACCTAACACAAAGCCCTAACCCTAGCCCTAGCCCTAACACTAGATCTAATCCTAAATCTAACTCTAACCATAACCCTAAGCCTAAACCTAACTCTAACACAGCATAGCCCTAACTCTAGCCGTGACATTAACCCTAATCCTAATGCTGACCTTAAATCTAACACAAGCACTGGGCCTATCCCTAAACCCTAGACCTAAACCTAACCTTTACCTTAACCCTAATTGTAGCCCTAACTTTAGCTCTGGACTTAGTCCTTACCCTAACCCAAACCCTCAAACTAACCTGAAACCTAACCCAAGCCCTATCCCTATCCCTAGCCATAAACATAACCCTAGCCATAGCCTTAACCCTAAGCCTCACCCTCACCCTAAACCTAGACCTAACCCTGGCCAAAACTAGACCCAACCCTAAGCCTAAGCTTAAAAAAATATAACCCTAGCCCTAGCACTAACCCTATCCCTTCACTTCACCCTAAGCTTAACCCTAATTTTAGCACTAGGCCTAGCCCTAACCCTAACCCTAACCCTAGCCCTAGCTCTAGCCCTAGCCCTGAACTTCACCTTGACCCTGACTCTGACCCTAAACCTGAGTCTGAAACTGGCCCTAACCCTAACACTAACCCTAAACCTGATGCTAACTCTGACCCTAACACTGAACCTCACCACTACCCTGACCCTGACTATGACCTTAACACTAACCCTAGCCCTAAACCTGACCCGAAACCAAAACCTAACCTAACACTAGCCCTTTCCCTGATCCTAAATCTAACCCTAACCCTAACACTAGCCCTAGCCCTAAACCTAACCCTAAACCTAGACCTAACTCTAGCCCTAACTTTAACCTTACACCTAACCCCACTCTAAACCTAACCATAACTCTAGCCATAATCAAGCCCTAGACCTAACTCTAGCTCTAGATTTAGTCCTAGCCCTAACCTGAGCTCTAGTCCTAATACTAACCCTAAACCTAGCCCCAGCCCTATCCCTAACCCTAACCCTAACCCTAACCCTAAACCCAACCCTAAATTTTACCCTACACTTAACCTAACCTTTACCCTAACCATAATTCTAGCCCTAACTCTTGCCCTGGACTTAGTCGTAGACACAACCCTAACCCTAACCGTAACCCTAACTCTATCTCTAATTCTATCCTTTAGCTTAACCTTAAACTTAGCCCTAACCCTAGCCCTAACCTTGGCCCAAGCCCTAACCCTAGCCCTAACCCTAGCCCTAACCTAGGCCAAGCCCTAACCCTAGCCCTAACCCTATTTCTAGCCCCAACACTATATCTAATCCTAACTCTAACTCTTCCCCTAATCCTAAGCCTAAACCTAACCCTAAACCTAAGCCTAACCCAAACTCTAACCCTGACTCTGACCTTAACACTAACCCTCGCTCTAAACCTAACCTAACACTAACACTACATCTAGCCCTAAACCTAACCCTAAAACTAGCCCTAACCATAACCCTAGACCTTACATTAGTCTTAGCCCTAACCCTAGCCCTAACCCTAGCCCTAAACCTAACACTAAACCTAGTCCTAAACCTAGTTCTAACCCTGTTCCTTACCCTAATCCTAACCATAGTCCTAATCTAAGCCTTTACCCTAGCCCTAGCCTTAATCCTAGATCTACTCCTAACTCTAAATATAACCCTAACCCTAAGCCTACACCTCACCTTAACCCTAACCATAGTCCTAACCCTAGCCTTAACCCTACCTACCCCTAATGCTGATCCTAAACCTAACCTTAACTCTAAATTTTACCCTGACCCTAAACCTAACCCTTACCCTAACCCTAATCCTAGCCATAACTCTAGCCTGGGACTTAGTCCTAGCCCTAAAACTAACCATAAACCTAACCCTAAACTTAACCCAAGCCTTATCTCTAGTCTTAGCCCTAAACGTAACCCTAGCCTTAGCCTTAACACTAAGCCTCGACCTGACCTTAATCCAAACCCTAAACCTAGCCCTAACACTAGCCCCAACCCTAAACTAAGCCTCACACAAAACCTAACCCTAGACCTAACACTAACCCTAACAGTAACTTTAGCCCTAGCAGTAGCACTAACCCTAGCCCTAGCACTAACCCAAGTCCTACACTTCACCATAAGACTAACCCTAATTTGAGCATGAGGCCTATCCCTAACCCTAACCATAAACCTAACCCTAGCCCTAGCCATAGCCATAGCCCTGAACTTCACCTTGAACCTGACCCTGACTATATCCCTGAGCCTGAAACTGGCCCTACCCTAACACTAACCCTAACCCTGATGCTAACTCTGAACCTAACACTGAACCTGACCCTTTTTCTGACCCTGACTCTGACCCCAACACTAACTCTAATCCTAAACCATACCCCAAATCAAAACCTAACCCTAACACTAGCCCTACTCCTAACCCTAACCGTAACATTAAACATAAACCTAACCCTAATACTAACACTAGACCTAACCCTAACCCTAACCCTAGAACTAACCATAGCCCTAACTTTAACCCTACACCTAGTCCCAACCCTAAACCTAACTTTAAACCTAGCCCTAACTCTAGCCCTAGACCTAATCCTAGCCATAACCTAAGCCCTAGTTCTAATTCTAACCCTAATACTAGCTCTAACCCTAACAATAACCCTAATCCTAGCCCTAACCTAACTAGTTCTAGTTCTAACCCTAATAGTAGCTCTAACCCTAACAATAACCCTAACCCTAGCCCTAACCCTAACCCTAAACCTAAGCCTAAACTTAATCCTAGCCCTAGTCCTAAACTTTACCTTAGCTCTAGCCTTAACCCTAACCTTTGCCCTAATTCTAAATCTAGCAGTAACTGTAGCCCAAACATTAGCCTCAACCCTAAATCTAAGCCTCACACAAAATCTAACCCTAACGCTAATCCTAGCACTCGCATTAACTTTAGCCCTATCCCTAGCCCTAGCACTAACCCTAACCCTAACACTAACCCTAGCCCTACACTTTACCCTAAGTCTAACCCTAATCCTAGCTCTAGACCTAGCCCTAACCTTAAACCTAACTCTAACCCTAACCCTAATCCTAAACCTAGAACTAGTCCTAACCTTAACTGTAAAACTAACACTAATCATAACCTTAGCCCTTACATTAACCCTAACTCTAATTCTAGCCCTAATCCTAACACTAAACCTAGCCCTAATCCTAGCCCTAACCCTAGTTCTAAGCCTAACTCTTAACCTAGCACTAGCCCTAACCCTAACCCTAACCTTAACACATACACTAGACCTGGCCCAAATCCTGACCGTAAAACTAGCCCTAACCATAATCCTAGAACTTACATTAACCCTAACTCCAACTATAGCCCTAACTGTAACAATAACCCTAGCCCTAAATCTAGCCCTAAACCTAGCCCTAACCCTAAACCTAACCCTACCTCTAGCTCTAACACTAGCTCTAACCCTATCCCTTACCCTAACACCAACCCTAGCCCTAACCTTAGATCTAAACCTAATTCTAACTCTAACCCTAATGCTAAGCATAAACCTAACCCTAACCCTAACTATAGCCCTAATCCTAGCCATAACCCTAACCTTAACCCTAAAACTAATCCTCAATTTTACCCTAACACTAAACATAACCCTAATCCTAGCCCTGACTCTATCCCTGGACTTAGTCCTAGACCTAACCCTAACCCTAAACCAAACCCTAGGCCTATCCTTAGCCCTAGCCCTAAACTTAACCCTAGCCCTAGACTTAACCATAACCCTCACCCTAATTCTAAACCTATCCCTAAACCTAGCCCTAAAATTGGCCTCAACCCTAACCCTAACACTAATTGGCCACAAAACCTAACCTAAGACCTAAACTTAGCCCTAGCACTAACTTTAGCCCTATCCCTAGGCCTAGCACTAACCCTAGCCCTAACACTAACTTTAGCCCTACACTTCACCCTAAGTCTAACCCTAATCCTAGCACTAGGTCTAGCCCTAACCCTAACCTTAACCAAAACCCTAACTCTAACACTACACCTAGCCCTAACCTTGATAGTAAAACTAACCCTAACCATAACCCTAGCCTTACATTAACCCTAATTCTAACTCTAGCCCTAACACTATCACTAACCCCTAACCTAATCCTAGCCCTAACCAGAGCCCTAACCCCAACCCTAGCCCTAGCCATATCCCTAGCTCAAATCTCATTTCTTACCCAAACCCTAGCCCTAACCATAGCCATACCCATAACCCTAGATCTAACCCTAACTCTAACTCTAATCCTAAAGCTAAGCCTAAACCTAACCCTAACACTAATTCTAACCCTAACCCTAGCCATAACAGTATCCCTAACCCTAATGCTGACCTTAATCTTAACTCTAACACTAAAGTATACCCCAACCCTAAACATAACCCTAAAGCTAACCCTTACCCTAATTCCAATCATAACCCTAACTTTAGGCCTGGACTTATCCTAACCCTAAGCCTAAACATAACCATAGCCCTATCTCTAGCCCTAGCCCTAAACTAAACTTTAGCCCTACCCTTAACTTTAACCCTCCTCCTAACATTAAACTCAGCCCAAAGCCTAGCCCTAACACTGGCCCCAACCCTAACCATAAGCCTCACACAAAACATAAGCCTAGCCCGAATCCTAACCCTAGCACTAACGTTACCCCTATCCTTAGTCCTAGCCTTAACCCTAGCACTAACCCTAGACCTACACTTCACCCTAACCTTAACCCTAACCCTAAAACTAACCCTAACCCTAACCCTAACATTAAACCCTAAACCTAAACCTAACTCTAACCCTACATCTTACATTAGCCATAGCCCTAACCCTAGCCCTAAACCTAACACTAACTCTAACCCTAATCCTAGCCCTAACCCTAGCCCCAGCCCTAACCCTAGCTCTAACCCTATTTCTTACCCTAACAATAAACCTAGCCCAAACACTAACCCTAACCGTAGACCTAACCATAACCATAGCCCTAACCCTTACTGCAGCCCTAACCCTAGCCATAACCCTAACCTTAACCCTAATGCAACCCTAACACTAACCTTAAATTTTACCCTAACAATAAACATAACCCTAATCCTAGTCCTAAATCTAGCCCTGGACCTAGTCATAGCCCTAACCCTAACCCTACCATTAGCCTCAACCCTAAACCTAAGCCTCACACAAAACCTAACCCTAGCCCTAACTCTAGCCCTAGCCCCTAACTTTAGCCCTATTCCTAGCCCTTAAATTAACCCTATCTCTAACCCTAGCCCTAAAGTGAACACTAACTTTAGCCATAATCCTACTCCTAAACAGCCCTAACACTAACCCTAACCCTAGACCTAACCCTAAACCTAACCCTATTCATAGCCCTAACCCTAGCTCTAACTTCAGTGATAGCCCTAATCCTAGATCTAAACCTAACTCTAACTCTAACCCTTACACTAAGCCTAAACCTAAACCTAACCCTAACTATAGCACTAACCTTAGCCATAACCCTAACCCTCACTCTAAGGCTGAACCTAACCCCAACTCTAAATTTTACCCTAACCCTAAACATAACCTTAATCCTAGCCCTAACTCTAGCCCTGAATGTATTCCTATCCCTAACCCTAATCCTAAACCTAACCCTAGCCCTAGCCCTAAACTTAACCCTAGCCCTAGACTTAACCCTAACCCTCACCCTGATTGCAAACCTAGCCCTAACCCTACCCCTAACATTAGCCCCAACCCTAACCCTACGCCCTCACAAAACCCTACCTTAGCCCTAACTTTAGCCCTATCACAAACTTTAGCCAAAACTGTAGCCCTCGTGCTAACCCAAGCCCTAACAATAAACCTAGCCCTACACTTCACCATAAGCCTAACCCTAATCCTAGCACTAGGTCTAGACGTAACCCTAACCTTAACCCTAACCAAAACCCTAACACATACACTAAACCTGGCCCAAATTCTGACCATAAAACTAGTCCTAACCATAACTCTAGCCCTTACATTAAACCTAACTCCAACCCTAGCCCTAACTCTAACAATAACCCAAGCCCTAAATCTAGCCCTAAACCTAGCCCTAACCCTAACCCTAAACCTAGCCCTAATCCTAAACCTAACCCTAGCACTAGCCTAACACTAGCTCTAATTCCTATCCCTTACCCTAAAACTAAACCTAGCCCTAACCCTAGCCCTAACCTTAGATCTAAACCTATCTCTAACTAACCCTAATGCTAAGCCTAAACCTAAGCCTAACTCTAACTATAGCCCTAACCCTAGCCATAACCCTAACCTTAACCCTAAAGCTGACCCTAACACTAATCCTCAATTTTACCCTAACACTAAACAAAACCCTAATCCTAGCCCTGACTCTATCCCTGGACTTAGTCATAGCCTTACCCCAAACCCAAAACCTAAC
This sequence comes from Callospermophilus lateralis, assembly GCF_048772815.1. Lineage (NCBI taxonomy): Eukaryota > Metazoa > Chordata > Mammalia > Rodentia > Sciuridae > Callospermophilus > Callospermophilus lateralis. The sequence continues at coordinate 91,861,601 of NC_135313.1, forward strand.
CCTAGCCCTGTCCCTAACCCTAACTCTAAACTTAACCCTAGCCTTAACCTTACCCCAACCCTCACCCTAATTCTAAACTTAGCCCTAACCCTAGCCTTGACATTAACCTCAACACTATCCCTAAGTGTCACACAAAACCTAACCCAAGCCCTAAACCTAGCCTTAGCACTAACTTTAGCCCTATCCCTAGGCTTAGCGCTAACCCTAGCCCTAACACTAACCCTAGCCCTATACTTCATCCTAAGCCTAACCACAATCCTAGAACTAGCCCTGCCTTAATTCTAACCCTAACCCTAACACTAGTCCTAGCCCTAACCCTGATCATAAAACTAGCCCTAACCGTGACCCTAGCCTTACATTAACCCTAACTCTAACCCTAGTCCTAACCATAATACTAACTCTAGCTCTAATCCTAGCCCTAACCCTAGGCCTAACCCTAAATCTAACCCTATCCCTAACCTGAAACCTAAACAAACCCTAACTGTAACCCTAGCTGGCACCCTAATTCTTACCCTAACAATAACCCTAGCCCTAACCCTAGCCTTAAACCTAGCCCTAGCCCTAACCCTAACTCTATCCCTATCTCTTATCCTAAGTATAACCCTAGCCCTAACCCTAGCCCCAAACCTAGTCCTAGCCTTAACCCTAAATCTAACCCTAATTCTAACTCTAAACCTTACGCTAAGCCTAAAACTAACCCTACCACTAACCCTAGCCCTAACCCTAGCCATAATCATAACACTAACCCTAATGCTGACCTTAACCCAACCCTAACCCTAAAGTATACCCTAACCCTAAATATAACCCTTACCCTAACCTTAATACTAGCCCTAACTTTAGCACTGGACTTAGTCCTAGCCCTAACCCTAACCTAAACCTAACCATAGCCTTATCCCTAGCCCTAGCCCTAAACTAAACTTTAGTCCTTGCCTTAACCCTAACCAACCTCTTAACATTAAACTCAGCCTGAAACCTAGCCCTAACATTAGCCCCCAAACTAACCCTAAGACTCACACAAAATCTAACCCTAGATCTAACCCTAGCCCTAGCACTAACATTAGCCCTATATCTAGCCCTAGTGCTAACGCTAGCAATAGCACTAACCCTGACCTACACTTCACCCTAAGCCTAACTTTAATCCTCAAACTAACACTAAACCTGAACACTAACCCTAACCATAACCATAACCCTTGCATTATTAGCCATATCCCTAACCCTACCCTAAACCTATCACTAACTCTAACCCTAAACCTAGCCCTAAACCTAACCCTAACACTAATCCTAACCATAACACTAACCCTAACCCTAACCCTAATCATAGCCCTAAACCTAGACCTAAACCTTAACCTAACTTTAATCCTAGCTCTAAACTTAACCCTAATCCTAGCCATAGCCCTTACACTAGCTCTAACCCTATCCCTTATCCTAACCTGAATACTAGCCCTAACCCAAACCCTAGACCCAACCCTAGCTCTAACCCTATCTCTTACCCTAACACTAACCCTAGCCCTAACACTAGCCCTAACCCTAGCCCTAACCCTAGTCATATCCCTAAACATAGATCTAAAACTAACTCTAACACTAATGATAAACCTAAATGTAACCCTAACCCTTACTGTAGCCCTAACCCTAGTCTTAACCCTAACCCTAGGTAACCCTGACACTAATCCTAAAGTTTACCCTAAGCCTAAACAGAACCCTAATTCTAGCTCTAACTTTAGACATAGACATATTCCTAGCCCTAACCCTAAACCTAACCCCTAACCTTAACACTAATGCTAACCCTAACCCTAACACTAGACCTAGCCCTAAACCTGACCGTAAAACTAGCCCTAACCATAACCCTAGCCCTTACATTAACTCTAAGTCTAACCCTATCCCTTATCCTAAAATTAAACCTAGCACTAACTATAGCCCAAACCCTAGCCCTAACCCTAGCCCAACCCCTAATCCTAGATCTAACCCTAACTCTAACTCAAACCTAAATGCTAAGCCTAAGCGTAACCCTATCCCTAACTGTAGCCCTAACCCTACCATAACCCTAACCCTAACTCAAACGCTGACCCTAATGTATCCCAAACCCTAAATTTTACCCTAGCCCTAAACCAAACTTTTACTCTAATCCTAATCCTAGCTCTAACTCTAGGCCTGGAGATAGTCCTAGCCCTAACCCTAACCCTAACCCTAAACCTAAGCCTCAACCTATCTCTAGCCCTAAAATTAATCCTAGCCCTAAACTTAAACCTAGCCCTAGCCTTAACACTAACTCTTGCCCTAATCCTAAACCTAGCCCTAACATTAGTCCTTACATTAGACTCAACCCTAACCCTACAAAACATAACTTAACCCTAGCCCTAGCCTTAGCACTAACGTTAGCCCTATACCTAGCCCTAGTGATAATCCTAGCCTAGCTAAACCTATGCTTATCCTAACCCTAACCCTAGCCCTAATCCTAGCTCAAACCCTAGCCATAACACTAGTACTAGCCCTAACCCTAGACCTACCGTAACTCTAATTATAACCCTAATGCTAAGTCTAAACCTAACCTTATCCCTAACCTTTGCCCTAATCCTACAGTAATCCTAACCCTAAATCAAACGCTGACACTAACTATAACCCTAACCCAAAATTTTACCCTAAACCTAAACTGAACTTTTACCCTAACCCTAATACTAGCCCTAAGTCTAGCCCTGCATTTATACTAGCCCTAACCCTAACCCTAAACCTAAGCATAAACCTAACCCTAGCCCTAGCCCTAGACCTATCCCTAAACTTAACCCTAGCCCTAGACTTAACCATGACCCTCGCCCTAATCCGAAACCTAGCCCTGACACTAGCCCTAAAATTAGCCCAATCCCTAATCCTAGGCCTCACACAAAACCTAACTCTGGCCCTAACCCTAGCTCTAACACTAACACTAGCCCTACACCCTAATCCTAAACCTAATCCTAGCACTAGGCCTAGCACTAACCTTAACCCTAACCCTAACACTACACATAGCCCTAACCCTGACCTTAAAACTAGCCCTAAGTGTAACCATAGCCCTTACATTAATCCTAACTCTAACCCTAGCCCTAACCCTAACACCAACCCTAGCCCTAATACCAGGCCTCACCCTAGTCCTAACTCCCTTGCCCTAACCCTAAACCTAACTCTAGCCTTAGCCCTAACCCTAGATCTAACCCTATACCCTACCCTAACACTAACCCTAGCCCTAACCCTATCCCAAACCCTAACACTAATACTAGCCATAACCCTAACCCTAGATCTAAACCTACCTCGAACTCTAACCCTAACACTAAGCCTAAATGTAACCCTAACTCTAACTGTAGCCCTAACCTTAGAAATAACCCTAAACCTAACCCTAACGATGACCCTTACACTAACCATAAATTTTACCCTAACCCTAAACCTAACCCTATACCTACCCCTAACTTGAGCCCTGGACTTAGTCCCACCCTTATCCCTAACCCTAAACCTAACCCTAGACCTGTCCCCAGCCCTAGACCTACACTTAACCCTAGCCCTAATTCTAATCTTGGCCCTAAACATACCCCTAACATTAACCTCAACTCTAGCCCTAAGCCTCACACAAAACCTAACCATAGCCCTAAACCTAACCCTACCACTAACTTTACCCCTATTGCTGGGCCTAGAGCTAATGCTAGCCCTAGTCCTACACTTCACCCTAGGCCTAACCCTAATCCTAGCACTAGGCTTAGCCCAAACACTAACACTAAACCTAAACCTAACCCTAAACCTAACCCTAACCCTAATCCTAACCTAACACTAGACCTAGCCCTAATTCTGACCATATAACTAGCTCTAACCGTAACCCTACCTCATACATTAATCCTAATGCTAACCCTAGCCCTCATCCTAACACTAAACATAGCCCTAATCCTTGCCCTAACCTTAGCCCTAACCCTAATGATAAGCCTAAATGTAACCCTAGCCCTAACTTCAAACCAAATCCTAGGACTACCCCTAACCCTAGCTCTAACCCTATACCTTATCCTAAGCGTAACCCTAGCCATAACCCTAACCCTATACTAGCCCTAGGCCTAACCCTAGATCTAACCCTAACTCTAACTGTAACCATAATGCTAAGCCTCAATCTAACTCTTAAACTAACCATAGCCCTAACCTTAGTAGTAACACTAACCCTAACCCTAATGCTGACCTTAACCCTAAACCTAACCCTAATTATACTCTATACCTAACCCTTACCATAACCCTAATCCTAGCCCTAACTATAGGACCAGACTTAGTTCTAGCTTTAACACTAACCCTAAACCTAAGCCTAAACCTTACACTAGCCCTAGCCCTAGCCCTAGACCTCAACTTAACCCTAGTCCTAGCTTTACCTTAACCCTCACCCTATTTCAAAACATTGCACTAACCCTAGCCGTAACATTAGTTCCAACCCTAACTCTAAGCCTCACAAAAAACCTAACTCTAGCCCTAGCACTAACATTACCTCTATTCCTAGCCCTTGTACTAAACCTAACCCTAGCATTAACCCTAGCCCTACACTTCACCCTAAGCCTAACTTTAACCCCAACCCTACCCTAACCCTAACACTAAACCAGATCCCTAACCCTAACCCTTACATTAGCCCTGGCCCTAATCCTAGCCTAAAACCTAACACTAACCCTAACCCTAATCCTAGCCCTAACCCTAGTCCTAAACCTAATGTAACCCTAACCCTAGCCCTAAACTTAACCCTAACTCTAGACCTAGCCTGAACCCTAGCTCTAACCCTAACCCTAGCACTATCCCTAGCCCAAACCCTAGAACTAACCCTATCCCTAGCCCTAACCCTAGATCTAACCCACACTCTAACTCTAACCCTAATGCTAAACCTAACCCTAACCTTATCCCTAACTGTAGCTCTAACCCTACCGTAACCCTAACCTTAACCCAAACGCTGACCCTAAACATAACCCTAACCCTAAATTTTACCCTAACCCTAAACAGATCCCTTACCCTAACCCCAATCTTAGACCTAACTCTAGCCCTGAACTTAGTACTAGCCCTAACCCAAACCCGAAACCTAAGCCTAAACCTAACCATAGTCCTAGCCCTAGCATTAACCCTAACCCTCACCCTAATTCTAAACCTAGCTCTAACCCTAACCCTAATATTAGCACCAACCCTAACCCTAAGCCTCACACAAAACCTAACCCTAGTCATAACCCTAGCACTAGCACTAATGTTAGCCCTATCCCTAGCCCTAGCACTAAACCTAGCCCTAGCACTAACCCTAGCACTACACTTCACCCTAAACCTAACATAAACCTAACCCTAACTCTAACACTAACATTAAACTTGAACCCTAAACCTAACCCTAACCCTAACCCTTACATTATCCCTAGCCTTAAACCTAACCCTAACCCTAACACTAAACCTAATCCTATCCTAGCCTTAACTCTAATCTTAACCTTAACACTAACCTTAACATTAATCCTAGCCCTAACCCTAGACCTAAACCTAACTCTAACTCTAACCCTAGCCCTAACTTAAACCTAAGCCTAGCCCAAGCCCTAAACTAGCTCTAAACCTATTCCTTACCTTAACCCTAACCCTAGCCCTAACCCTAGCTCAAACCCTAGCCCTAACCCTAGCCCTAGCCCTAACACTAGATCTCACCCTAACTCTAACCCTAATGCTAAGCCTAAACCTAACCCTATCCCTAACCGTAGCCCTAACCCTACCTTAACCCTAACCCTAACCCAAACACTGATCCTAACTATAAACCTAACCCTAAATTTTACCCTAACCCTAAACCAAATTTTTATCCTAACCCTAAACCTAGCCCTAACTCTAGACCTGGATTTAGTCCTAGCCCTAACCTTAACCCTAAACCTAAGCCTAAACTTAACCCTACCCTTATCCCTATCCCTAGTCCTAAACTTAACCCTACCCCTAGGCTTTACCCTGACCCTTGCACTAATTCTAAACTTAGCCCTAACCCAAGCCCTAACATTAACCCGAACCCTAAACCTAAGCCTCATACAATACATAACCCTAGCCATAACCCTACCCTAGCACTAACTTTAGCCCTATCCCTAGCCCTAGCCCTAACACTAAACCTAGCCCTACACTTCACCCTAAGCCTAAACCTAACCCTAGTCTTAGCCCTAGACCTATCTCTAAATTTGACCAAACCCTAGCCTTAACACTAACCCTTGCCCTAATTCTAAACCTAGGCCTAAACCTACCCTAAAATTAGACCCAAACCTAACCCTAAGCCTAACAAAACCTAACATTATTAAACCTAACCATAACCCTAACACTAAATATGAACCATAATGCTGACCTTAAATCTAAACTTAACCCTAGCCCTAGCACTAATATTAGCCCTATCCCTAGCCCTAGTGCTAAAATTAGACCCAACCCTAACACAAAACCTAACCCTAACACAAAACCTAACCCTAGCCCTAGCCCTCCACTAACATTAGCCCTATACTTAGCCCTAGTGCTAACACTAGCCCTAGCACTAACACTAGCCCTACACTTCACCCTAAGCCCAAACCTAACCTTAAGGTTAAGCCTAACCTTAACCCCAACCCTAACACTAACCCTAATAGGAAAACTGAACCCTAACCCTAACCAATACATTAGCCCTACCATAAACCTAACCCTAAACCTAACACTAACCCTAACCCTATTTTTAGCCCTAACCCTATCCCCAACCATAACCCAACCCTAACCTTGATCCTAGCCCTACCTTTAGTACTAAACCAAACCCTAACCCTAACCCTAGCCCTAAACTTAACCCTAACCTGAGCCCTAACCCTAACCCTAGCCCTAAAATTAGCTCCAACCCTAACCTTAAGCCTCACACAAAAACAAACCCTAGCCCTAACCTTAACCCTAGCCCTAACATTAGCCCCAACCCTAACCCTAAACCTCACACAAAAACAAACCCTAGCCCTATCCCTAAACCTAACACTAAACCTAACCCTAATCCTAGCCCTAACCATAATCCCTATCATAACACTACCCTAACATTAATCCTAGCCCTAACCCTAGACCTAAACCTAACTCTACTCTAAACCTAGTCCTACCTTAAACCTAGCCCTAGCACAAGCCCTAACCCTAGCTCTACCTTATCCCTTACCCTAACCCTAACCCTAGCTCTAATGCTAGCACTAAACCTAGCCTTACCCCTAACCCTAGATCTATACCTAACTCTAACCCTAACATTAAGCCTAAACCTAAACCTAACAAAATCCTTAGCCCTAACACTAGCCGTAACTGTAACCCTAACCCTAATGCTGACCTTAACCCTAACCCTAACCCTAAAATATACCCTCACCCTAAACCTAACCCTTACCCTAACCCTAGTCCTTTCCCTAACTCTAGGCCTGGACTTAGTCCTAGAAATTACCCTAACCGTAATCCTAAGCCTAAACCTAACCGTAGCCCTATGCTGAGCCCTAGCCCTAAATTGAACTTTAGCCCTAGCCGTAAGCCTAACCCTCCACCTAACATTAAACTCAACCCAAAACCTAGCCCTAACACTAGCCCCAATCCTAACTCTAAGCCTCACAAAAAACCTAACCCTAGCCCTAACCCTAGCCCTAGCACTAACGTTAGCCCTATCCCTATCCCTAGTGCTAGCCCTAGCCCTAGCCCTAGCACTAACCATAGCCCTACACTTCACCCTAAGCCTAACCCAAAACCTAACCCTAACCATAACACTAAACCTGAACCCTAAACCGTTAGAGTTAGGTTTAAATGAACCCTACCTCTTTCATTTGCCCTAACCCTAACCCTAGCCCAAACTCTAGCCCTAACCATAGCCCTAGCCCTAACACTAGATCTAACCCTAACTCTAACTCTAACCCTAATGCTAAGCCTAAACCTAACCCTATCCCTAACGGTAACCCTAACACTACCATAACCCTAACCCAAACCCAAATGCTGACCCTAACAGTAACCCTAACCCTAAATTTTACCCTTACCCTAAACCAAAACCTTACCTTAACCTTAAACCTACCCCTAACTCTAGCCCTAAAATTAGTCCTAGCTCTAATCCTAACCCTAAACCTAAGCCTAAACCTAACCCTAGCCCTAGCCCTAGCTCTAAACTTAATACTAGCCCTACCCTTAACCCTAACCCTTGCCTTAATTCTAAACCACCTCTAACCCTAGCCCTACCATTAGACTTAAATATAACCCAAAGCCTCACACAAAACCTAACTCTAGCCCTCACCCTAGCTCTAGCACTAACATTAGCCCTAGCCTAGTTCTAGTGCTAAACTTAGCCCTAACACTAACCCTAGCCCTACAGTTCACCCTAAGCCTAACCCTAATCCTAGCACTAGGCCTAGCCCTAACCCGAACCCTAATACTAACCCTAACCCTAATCCGAATACTAGACCTAGCCCTAACCCTGATCATAAATCTAGCCCTAACTGTAATCATAGATCTTAAATTAACCCTAACTCTAACCATAGCCCTAACCCTAAAGTAACCCTAGATCTAACATTAACCCTAAACCTATTTCTAACCCTAACCCTAGCTCTAACCCTATCCTTACCCTCACCCTAACCCTAGCACTACCCTAGCCCTGACTGAAGCCCTAACCCTAGCAATAGCCCTAACCCTAGACCTAAACCTAAATCTAACTCTAACCCTAATGCTAAGCCTAAACCTAAACCTAACCCTAACTATGGCCCTAACACTAGCCCTAACCCTAACCCTAACCCTAACCCTAATACTGAACCTAACCCTAACCCTCAATTTTACCCTAATCCTAAAGAAAACTCTGATTCTAGCCCTAACACTAGCCTTGGACTTATTGCTAGTCCTAACCCAAACCATAAATCTAACCCTAGCCCTAGCCCTAGCCCTAGTCCTAAACTCAACTCTAACCCTAGACTTATCCCTAACTCTAGACCTAATTCTAAACCTAGCCCTAACCCTAGCTCTAACATTAGCCCTAATTCTAACCCTAAGCCTCACACAAAACCTAACCCTAGCCCTAGCACTAATTTTAGCTTTATTCCTAGTCCAAGCACTAACCCTAGCCTTAATACTAACCCTAGCCCTAACATAACCCTAAGCCTAACCTTAATGTTAGCATTAAGCCAAGCCATAACCCTAACCCTAACACTAACACTAACCCTAATCTGGACACTAACCCAAAGGTGAACCTAACCCTAACCCTAAATTTTACCATAAAACTAAACCTAATGCTTACCCTAATCCTAATCCTAGCCCTAACTCTAGCCCTGAATTTAGTCCCAGCCCTAACCCTAACACTAACATTAGCCCCACCCTAAACCTAAGCCTCACACAAAATCTAACCCTAACCCTAAAATATACCCTCACCCTAAACCAAACCCTTACCCTAACCCTAATTCTTTCCCTAACTCTAGGCCTGGACTTAGTCCTAGCAATTACCCTAACCGTAATCCTAAGCCTAAACCTAACTGTAGTCCTATGCTGAGCCTAATCCTAGCGCTAGCACTAAATTTAGCCTTATCCCTATCCCTAAGGCTAATCCTAGACCTAACACTAACCCTAACACTATACTTTACCCCAATGCTAACCCTAATTCTAGCAATAGGCCTAGCCCTAACCCTAAAATTAACCCTAATACTAACCAAAACACTAGACCTAGCCCTAAATCTGACTGTAAAAAATATCTCCAACCATTACCTTAGCCATTATTTTAACCCTAACTCTAACCCCAGCCCTAACCCAAACACTAACCTTAGTCTAATCCTAGCCCTAACCATAGCCCTAACCCTAACCCTAACCCTAGCCCTAACCTTAAACCTAACCCTAGTCCTAGAACTAACCCAAGATCCAAACCTATCCCTTACCCTAACACTAACCCTAGCAGTAACCTAAGCACTAACCCTAGCCCTAACCCTAGCCATATCCCTACCCCTATATCTAAACCTAACTCTAACACTGACCCTAACACTAAGCCTAAACCTAACCCTAACCCTAAATTTTGCTCTAACTCTAAACATAACCCTTACCCTACACTAATCCTAGACCTGACACTAGTCCTTGATTTATTCCAAGCCCTAACCTCAACTTTAAACTTAAACCTAGTCCTAAAATTAACTCTAGCCCTAGACTTAACCTGAACCCTCACCCTAACCCTAAACCTAGCCCTAGCCCTAACCCTAGTTCTAACCCTATAGCTTATCCTAACACTGACCCTAGCCCTAACCCTAGCCCAAACCCTAGTCCTAACCCTAGCCATAGTCCTAACCCTAGCTCTAACCCTATCCCTTACCCTAACACTGACCTTAGCCCTAATCCCAGCCCTAATCCTAGACCTAACCCTAGCCATGGCCCTAACTGTAGATCTAAACCTAACTCTAACACTAACCCTAATGCTAAGCCTAAACCTAACCCTAACCCTAACTGTAGCCCTAACCCTAGCCATAACCCTAACCTTAACCCTAATGCTGACCCTAACACTAATGGTAAATTTTACCCCAACCCTAAATATAACCCTAATCCTAGCCCTAACTCTAGCCCTGAACATAGTCCTAGCCCCAACCCTAACCCTAAGCCTAACCATAGTCCTATCTCTAAACTTGACCCTAGCCCTAGCCTTAACCTTAACCCTCACCCTAATTCTAAACCTAGCCCTAACCCCAGGCATATCATTAGTCTCAACCCAAACCCTAAGCCTCACACAAAACCTAACCCTAGCCCTAACACTAACTTTAGCTCTATCACTAGCCCTTATATTAACCCTAACTCTAACCCTAGCCCTAAAATGAACACTAACCCTAGACTTAATCCTTCTCCTAAACATAGCCCTAACACTAACCCTAACCCTAGCCCTAACCCTAAACCTAGCCCTATAACTAACCCTAACCCTATCCCTTATCCTCACCCTAACCTTAGCCCTAACCCTAGCCCCAGCTCTAGTCATAGCCCTAACCCAACATCTAAACCTAACTCTAACCTTAATGCTAAGCCTAAACCTAAACCTAACCCTAACTGAAGCCCTAAACCTAGCCATAATGCTAACCCTGAACCTAACCATAACCCTAAATTTAAACCCTAACACTAAACATACCCCCAATCCTAGCCCTAACTCTAGCCCTGAACATATTCCTAGCCCTAACCCTAACCCTAAACCTAACCGTAGCCCTGGCCCTAGCATTAGCTCTAAACTTAACCCTAGCCCTAGTCTTAACCATAACCATCACCCTAATTCTAAATTTAGCCCTATTTTCTAGCCCTAACATTAGCCCCAACCCTAACCCAAAGCCTCACACAAAATTTAACCCTAGCCCTAACCCTAGCCCTAGCACAAACTTTAGCCCTATCCTAGCCCTAGTGCTAACCCAAGCCATAACAAAAAACCTACCCCTACACCTCACCCTAAGCCTAACCCTAATCCTAGCACTAGGCCTAGCCCAAACCCTAACCCTAAATCTAACCCTAACACCAGAACTGGCCCTAACCATGACCATAAAACTAGCCTTAACTTTAACCCTAGTCCTTACATTAACCCTAACTCTAACCCTAACCCTAACACTAACCCTAGCCCTAACACTAGCCCTAACCCTAGCCCTGACCCTAGCCATAGCCATAACCCTAGATCTAAATATAACTCTAACTCTAACCCTAATGCTAAGCCTAAACCTGACCCTAACCCTAACTGTAGCCATAACCCTAACCTTAACCCTAATCCTAACTCTAACCCTAATCTTAACCATAGCTCTAACCCTAAACCTAACCCTAACCCTCACCCTAATTAGAAACCTAGCCCCAACCATTACCCTAACATTAGACCCAATCCTAACCCTAAGCCTCACCCAAAACCTAACCCTAGACCTAACTCCAGCCCTAGCAATAACTTTAGCCCCATACCTAGCCCTGTAGCTAAGCCTAGCCCTAACACTAAGCCTAGTTCTACACTTCACCCTAAGACTAACCCTAATCTTAGCACTAGGCCTAGCCCTAACTCTAACCCAGGCCTAACCCTAACCCTAACCGTAACCCTTACTTATCCCTAGCCCTAACCCTAGCCCAAACCCTAACACTAAACCTAACCCTAATCTTAGCCCTAACCCTCACTCTAAACATAACACTAACCCTAACCCTAATCCCAGCTTTAAACCTAACTCTAACCCTAATCCTAGCCCTAAACTTAACCCTAAACTTAGCACTAGCCCTAACACTAACTTAACCCTATCCCTTATCCTAAGCCTAAAACTAGCCCTAACTCTATCCCTTATTCTAACCCTAACCCTGGTTCTAACTCTAGCCCCAAACCTAGGCCTAACCCTAGATCTAACTGAAATACTAAGCCCCAACCTAACCCTATCCCTAACCATAGCCCTAACCCTAATGTAACCCTAACCTTAACCCCAACGCTGACCCCAACTGAAACCATAACCTTAAATTTTACCCTAACCCTAACCAAAATCCTTACCCTAACCCTAATCCTAGCCCCAACTCTAGCCCTGGACTTAGTCCTAGTGCTAACCCTAACACTAAACCTAAGCCTAAATCTAACTCTCATTCTATCCCTAGCCCTAGCTCTAACCCTAGCCCTAATACTAACCCTAGCACTACATGTCACCCTAAGCCTAACTCTAATCCTAGCACTAGGCCTAGCCCTAACCCTAAACCTATCGGTAACCCTAACCCTAACCCTAACACTAGACCTAGCCCTAAACCTGACCTTAAAACTAGTCCTAACCATAACCCTAGCCCTTACATTAACCCAACTCTAACCATATCCCTAACCCAAACACTAACCTTAGCCCTAATCCTAGCCTTAACACTAGCCTGAACCTAACTCTAACCCTAGCCCTAACCCTAAACCTCACCCTAGCAAGAGCCCTAACCCTAGCTTTAACCCTCTCCCTTACCCTAACCCTAACCCTAGCCCTAAACCTAGCCATAACCCTAACCCTAGGTCTAAATTTAACTCTAACACTAATTTCTAATGCTAAACCTAAACCTAAACCTAACCCAAACTGTAGCACTAACCCTAGCCGTAAATAAACCTTAACCCTAACGCTGACCCTAACCCTAACCCTAAGGTTAAACTTAACCCCAATATAACCCTAAATTTTAACTTAACCCCAATATAACCCTTACCCTAAAACTTATTCTAGCCCTAACTCTTTCCCTGGACTTAGTCCTAGCCCTAACCCTAACCCTAAAGCTAACCCTATCCCTATCCCTAGTCCTAGCCCTAAACTTAAACCTAGCCCTAGACTTAACCCTAACTCTCACCTTAACCCTAAATCTAGCCCTACTCTAGCCCCAACCCTAAACCTGAGCCTCACACAAAACCTAACTTTACCCCTAACCCTAGCCCTAACACTAATTTTAGTCCTATCTCTAGCCCTATCTAGTGCTAACCCTAGCACTAGCACTAACCCTAGCCCTACACATCATCCTAAACCTAAACCTAAACCTAAACCTAATCCTAGCACTAGGCCTAGCTCTAACCCTAAACCTAACACTAGCCTTAGCCCTGGCTCTACCCCTGAACTTCACCTTGACTCTGACCCTGACCCTAACCCTGAACCTGAAACTGGCCCTAACCCTAACTCTAACCCTAACCTTAATACTAACTCTTACACTAACACTGAACCTCATCCTTACCCTGACCCTGACTCTGAATTTAACACTAACCCTAGCCCTAAACCTGACCTAAAGCCTAAACCTAACCCAAACACTAGCCCTAGACATAAACCTAACCCTAACCCTAACCCTAACATTAGCCATAGCCTTAACACTAATCCTAAAACTAGCCCTAACCCTAGTCCTAGCCCAAAACCAAACCCTAGCCCTAGCCCTAGCCATAAACCTTAACCTAACATAAACCCTAACTCTACCCCTAGCCCTAAACATACTCCTAGTTCTAGCACTAACCCTAACCCTAACCCTGACCCTGATGCTCAACTTATCACTAACCCTAGCTCTAAACCTGACCCTAACCCTAAACCTAACCCTCACACTAGACCTAGCCCTAACCCTAACCCAAATCTAGCCATAACCATAACCCTACACCTTACATTATCCCTAGCCCTAACACTAACACTTACCTTAAAATTAACCCTAGCCCTAATACTAGCCCTAAACCTGGACCTAAACCTAACCATAATCCTAACCCTAGCCCTTACCCTAACCCTAACCCTAGCCCTAGCTCCAACCTTAGCTCTGTCCTTATCCCTTATCCTAACCCTGACCCTAACCCTTGCCCTAACCCTATCCCTACCTGTAACCCTAGATCTAACCCTAACTCTAACTCTAACCCAAATGCTAATCTTAAACCTAATCTTAACCCTAACCATAGTCCTAACCTAGCCATAACCCTAACCCTAACTTTAACACTGTTATGCTCAAATTTGGGACCCCCAAAAGACCACCAGAGACCAAAGATCGATGTAAGCAGCAAAGAGGTGTTTATTGCGAGCTAGTTTGGTCCTCCGCGCACACACATAGCAACAGGTGACGCTAAGAGGCCCCAAGCCCAAGTTTTGCAGCAGTTTTATACATTCTTTGGAGAAGGCAGGGACCCCCACATACATCATAGCATCTCCTAGCAAATCATCACACACCGCGGGAAAATCAAATAACAATTCTAAAACATGATTAGCACATTCACTGGTGGGAACAAGTTGGGTAAGAGGGATTGGTCACTACAAGAGGGGGATTCATTTAAACTGATCGGTTTAAACCGTGAGCATGTCGCAAGGGGAGTACGTGCCAAACTGCAGGGCTTCTAGTTTAGATACTGGTCACCACACCTAGGTGGAAGCCATCTGGAATTTTAGATATGTGGTTAACTTGGCCTATCTGTGGCTTTTCCGGCTTTTCTGAGAACTGAACTGTTTCCACAGAGCTTTTCTGTAGATTTTTTTCTTGACTTTAGGATTACAATAAGTCAGAGGTTAAGTTTCAGAACAAAATAAGATCCCAAGCAGAATGAAATTGCTTAGATCTTTCAACACTTACCCTAACCCTAAAATTTACCATAACCCTAACCCTAAATTTTACCATAACCCTAAACCTAACCATTACCCTAACGCTAATCCTAGCCTTAATACTAGTCCTGGACTTAGTCCTAGACCTAACCCTAACCCTAAACATAACCCTAGCCCTATCCATAGCACTAGCCCTAAACTTAACCTAGCCCTAGCCTTAACCCTAACCCTCACCCTAACCCTAAACCTAGCCCAAACCTTAGCCCTAACACTACCACAAGCCTAACCCTAGCCTTAAACCTAACTGTAAACCTAACACTAAAACTAGCCCTAGCCCTAAACCTAATTCTAAAACAAGCCCTAAGCCTAACCCTAGCCTTAAACCAAACCCTTGCCCTAACCCTAGCCCTAACCTATAACCTAACCCAAACCCTAACCCTACACCTAGCCCTAAACCTAGTCCTAATTCTAAAACTAACCCTAACTTAACACTAACACTGACCCTGACTCTGACCCTAACACTAACCCAAGCTCTAAACTTGAACCTAACCCTAAATCTAACCCTAATACTAGACTAGCCTAAACTCTAATCCTAAAACAAGCCCTAACTCTAACACTAGTTTTTACATTAGCCCTAGCCATAGACCTAGCCCTAACCCTAACACTAACCCTAGTCCTAACCCTAACCCTAAACCTAACACAAGCCCTAACCCTAGCCCTAGCCCTAACTCTAGATCTAATCCTAACTCTAACTCTAACCCTAAGATTAAACTTAACCCTAAGCTTAACTGAAGCCCTAAACCTATCCCTAAACCTAATCCTAACCCTAAACCTAACCCTAACCCTGACTCTGACCTTTACACTAATCATAGTTCTAAAGCTGTCCCTAACCCAAAACCTAACACTAACACTAGAAATAGCCCTAAAACTAACCCTAAAACTAGCCCTAAATGTAACCCTAGCCCTTACATTAGCTATAGCCCTAACCTAGCCCAAACTCTAACACTAACCCTAGCCCTAATCCTAGCCCTAACACTACCCCTAAATCTAACCCTAGCCCTAACCCTAACCCTAAACATAGCTCTAACCCTATCCCTTATCTTAAACCTAACCCTAGCCCTAAAGCTAGACCTAAGCCTAATCCTAACCCTAACCCTAGATCTAACCCTAACTCTAACTCTAATCCTCTTACTAAGCCTAAACCTAACACTAACCTAACCGTAGCCCTAATCCTAGCCATAACCCCAACCCTAACCCTAAATTTTACCTTAACCCTAAACCTAACCCTTCCCCTAACCCTACTCCTAGCCCTAACTCTAGCCCTATACTTAGTCCTAGCCCTAACCCTAACCCTAAACCTAAGCCTAAACCTAACTCTATCCCTAACCCTAGCCCAAGCCCTAACCCTAGATCTAACCCTAACTTTAACTCTAGCCCTAACCCTAACCCTAACAGTAGCCCTAGCCCTAACCCTAATCCTGAAATAAGCCCTAACCCTAGCCCTAGTCCTAAACCAAATCCTTCTTCTAGCCCTAACTTTAACCCTTAACCTAACCCAAATACTAGCCGTAACTGTAACCTTAGCCCTTACACTAGCCCTAGCTCTAACCCTAGTACTAATCCTAACACTAACCCTAACCCTAATCCCTGCCCTAAACATAGCCCAAGCCCCAAAACTAACTCTAGCCCTAAACCTTGGCCTAGCCCTAATGCTAACCCTAGTCCTAAACTTAACCTTTAAACTAACTCTAAACCTAACCTTAACACTGACTCTAACACTTACCCTAACTCTGACCCTAACCCTGACCCTGACCCTAACCCTAAAACTAAACCTAACCCTAATGCTGACCCTTACACTAACCTAACCCTAAATTTTACCCTAACCCTAAACCTAAACCTTACACTAACCCTATTCCTAGCACTATCTCTAGCCCTAGACCTAGTCCTAGCACTAACCCTAGCCCTAATTCTAATCCTAGCCCTAAACCTAGCCCTAGCTCTAGCCCTAACCATAACCCTAACCCTAACCCTTGCCCTGACCCTAGCCCTAACCCTAACCTTAGCACTAAACCTAACCCTAACTCTAGCCCTAGCTTTAACACTAACCATAAACCTAACCCAAACCTTACCCTAAGCCAAACCCTAGCTTTAACACTAGCCCTAGACCAAGCCCCAACTCTAAATCTAGCCCGAACACTAACTCTGAACCTAGCCCCAAACCTAATTCTAACCCTAAACCAACTCTAACCTTATCCCTAGTCAAGACCCTCTCTCTGAACCTGACCCTGACCCTAACCCTAATCCAAACCCTAGACCTCATCCTAGCCCTAGCCTTAAACATAACCCTAGCCCTAACACTAACCCTCACCCTAAGACTAAACCTACCCTAAGCTTAGCCCTAACACTAGCACCAACCCTAATCCTAAGCCTCACAGTAAACCAAAACCTAGACCTGATCCTAACCCTAACCCTAACACTAACCCTAAACCTAACACTAACCCTAGCCATAACCCTAGATCTAAGCTGAAATGAAGCCCTTGCCCTAATCAAAAACCTAGATCTAACCCAAGCCCTAACCCTAGCCCTAGCCCTAAACCTAACCCTAGCCCTAGTCCTAACCCTAACCCTTAACTGAACAGAAACACTAACCATAAACCTAGCCCTAACCCAATAACCTTGCCCTAGCCATAACCCTAAACCTAACCTTTCCCAAAAGCTTCCAAAGGAAGTTGTTCCCTTCCTTTGAAACTCTAGGCCTAACAGTAATTCTAACCCAACACTAACCCTAACCCTAGCCATAACCCTAGCCAGAGGTGTAATCCTAACCCTAACCCTAGCCTTAGCCCTAATCCTAACCCTAACCCTAGCCCTAGCCCTAACACTAATAACTAACCTACCTCAAACCTTAACCCTAGCCCTAGCCATAATCCTAACCCTAAGCCTATACCTAACATTAGCGCTAACCATAACCCTACACCTAGACCCAACCCTAAACCTAAACCTACCCATAGCCCTAAAGCTACCTTTAGACCTAACTAGCCTTAGACCTAGTCCTAGCCCTAACCCGAGCCCTAGTCCTAATTCTAAACCTAACCCTAGCCCAATCCCTAGCCCTAACTCTAACCCTAACCCTAATCCTAACACTAGCCCTAGCCCTAACCCTAACCCTAAAACTAGCCCTAACCCTAGCCCTAACCTTAACCCTAGCACTAGCCCTAACCCTAACTCTTAACCTAACTCAAACCCCTAAACCTAACCCTAGCCCTAACCCTATGGGAAAACAAAATGAAACTTAAAAATTAAAAGTGTTCCTGCAAGAGAACATTTCAATGTAGAACAATAAAATTTGGTGGGCAAATTGGGACTGGTATAAGGAACATTCCTGCCCAGTATTAACAAAATCCAGTGAAAAAATATTTTCAGAGTTTTCAGTACACTGGAGTTTGAGCAAGCTTCCAAATGCTTTCAAATGAAGTGTTCCTTCCTTGGCTTAGAAGTGCCTCTGCTTAGGGCTACTTCATTGGGGAACAAAGCATAGAGTGCCCACAGAGAACAAATTGAATGGGTGAAGTTTGAAGCAGCTGGCACAAATAGTGTTTGATTTCCAGTTCCAACTGCATTCATCCCTATAGGGAAAAACGAAGTGAAACATAAAAATTAAAAGTTTTCCTGCAAGTGAACACTTAAACTTGGAGAAAGAAATTCGGGGGGGCCAAGTGAGACTGGTGTAAGGATCATTCCTGCCAAGTATCAACAAAATTTATTGAAAAAATATTTGCAGAGTTCAGTAAACTGGGAGTTTTGTGCAAGCTTCCCAAAGGCTTTCAAATGAGGGTGTTCCTTTCTTGGCTGAGAAGTGCCTCTGCTTAGGGAAACTTCAACAGGGAACAAAGCATAGAGTGCCCACTGAGAACTAATTGACTGGGTGAAGTTTCAAGCAGCTACAATAAACCATGTTTGATTTCAAGTTCCAACTGCATTCATCCCTATAGGTCAAAACAAAGTGAAACCTAAAGTTTAAAAGTGTTCCTGCAAGTGAAAGCTTCAACCTAGAACAAAATTTGGGAGGCCAAAGGGGACTGTTATAAGGATCATTCCTGCCAATTATCAAAAAAATCTGGTGAAAATATATTTGCAAAGTTTTCAGTAAACTCGGAGTTTTGGCAAGCTTGTGAAATGCTGTCAAATGAAAGTGTTCCTGCCTTGGCTGTGAAATGCCTCTTCTTAGGGCTACTTCAACAGGGAACAAAACATAGAGACTCACTGAGAATTATTTGTGTGAAATTTCAAGCAGGTTGAAATAACCAATCCCCACAGAGCAAAGTTAAGTGAAACCTAAAAATTAAAAGTTTTTCTGCAAGTGAACATTTCAACATAGGAGAACCAAATTTGGGAGGCAAAGTGGGACTCGTGTAAGGATCATTCCTGACAAGGATCAACAAAATCCAGTCAAAAATTATTTGCAGAGTTTTCAGTAAACTTGGAATTTTCCACAAGTTTCTCAAATGCTTTCAAATAAAGGTGTTCCTGCCTTTGCTGAGAAATTCCTTTGCTTAGAGCTACTTCAAGAGGGAGCTAAACAGAGAGTGCCCACTGAGAAATAATTGTGTGTGTGAAGTTTCAAGCAGCTACAATAAACCATGTTTGATTTCCAGTTCCAACAGCATTCATCCCTATAGGGCAAAACAAAGTGAAACCCTAAAAATTTTAAAGTGTTACTGCAAGCCAAAGCTTGAAACTAGGAAAACCAAATTTGGGGGGCAAAGTTGGACTGGTGTGAGGATCATTCCTGCCCAGTTCCAAAAAGGTACAATGAATTTTTTTTTCAGAGATTCCAGTAAATTAGGACTTGCCTGCAAACTGCT
Organism: Callospermophilus lateralis; assembly: GCF_048772815.1. NCBI lineage: Eukaryota > Metazoa > Chordata > Mammalia > Rodentia > Sciuridae > Callospermophilus > Callospermophilus lateralis. The sequence goes on from NC_135313.1 coordinate 91,881,408, forward strand.
GAAATGCTCCCAAGTGAAGGTTTCCTGCCTTGGCTGAGAAATGCCTCTTCTTAGGGCTACTTCAATGGAGAAGTTAACTGAGAGAGCTCAGTGAGAAGTAATTGAGTGTGTGACGTTCAAGCATTTGAGGCCAACCGTGTTTGATTTCCAGTTCTAACTGCATTAATCCCTATAGGGAAAAACGAAGTGAAAGTGTTCCTACAACCAAATACTTCAACCTAGGAGAACCAAATTTGGGGGGGAAAGTTGAACTAGTGTGAGGATCATTTCTGCCCATTACCAACAAAATCCTGTAAAAAGATTTTATCAAGTTCAACTTACAGGCAGTAGGACTTGTCTGCAAACTGCTGAAATGCTCCTAAATGAAGGTGTTTCTCCTTTGGCTAAGAAATGCCTCTGCTTAGGGCTACTTCAACAGGGAACAAAACAAAGAGTGTCCACTGAGAAGTAATGAGAGTGTGTAGTTTCAAGAAGCTAAAACAAAACGTGTCCCTAGAGTGCAAAACTAGTGAAACATTTAAAGTGTTTCTGCAAGTGAACGTTTGAACCTAGGAGAACCAAATTTGGGGTACAAAGTGGGGATGGTGTAAGGACGATTCTTGCCCAGTTTCAACAAAATCCAGTGAAATTTTTTTTCACAGATTCCGGCAAATTCAGACTTGCCTGCCAACTGCTGAAATGCTTTTACATGAAGGTGTTCCTTCCTGGGGTGAAAATGCTTCTGTTTAGGGCTACTTCAATAGGGAACTAAACAGAGAGGGCCCACTGAGAAGTAATTGAGTGTGTAAAGTTTGAAGAAGGTAGTGAAACCTGGGTTTGATTTTCAATTCCAACTTTCATACCTATAGGGCAAAACAAAGTGAATTCTAAAAATTAAAAGTGTTCCTGAAATTGAAACCTTGAACCTTGGAGAACCAAATTTGGGCCACAAAATTGGACTGTTGTAAGGATCACTCAATCAGTTCTCAGTTCACACTGTCTGGTTTCTTTCTGTTTGATGTAGCCCTAAGCAGAAGCAAGCAGTAAGAGGTTTCTCTGGTCATGCTTTAGAAGCTAGTAGGATAATACCTATGTATTGAAATAGCTCCAAAACTTTTTTGTCATATTTGTTTGATACTGGGCAGGATTCATCCTTTCACTACCTCAACTTGGTTCCCTAGGTTTGAGTCTCCTAGATTCAGTGGTTCACTCACAGGAAGAGTTTGAATTTTCACATTTCACTTAATTTTGCCCTATATAGATGATTGGAAATGCAGCTGGAAATCAAACACGGTTTGTGATAGGTACTTGAAACTTCACACACTCAATCAGTTCTCAATGTGCACACTCTCTTGTTTGTTTTTTGTTGAAGTAGCCCTAAGCAGAATCAGGAAGGGACAAGTTTCTCTGGGAGTGCTTTAGAAGCTATTAGAGAATACCCACGTGTTCAAACAGCTCCAAAAAAGTTTTCATCAGATTTGTGTGATACTAGGCAGGATTTATCATTTCACTAGCTAAACTTGATTCCCCAAGTTTGGGTCTTCTAAGTTCAGTGGTTCACTCACAGAAAGAGTTTGAAAATCAGGTTTCAGTTGGTTTTTCCCTACAAGGATGAATGCAGTTGGATCTGTAAATCAAACACTGTTTGTGCTAGCTGCTTGAAATTTCACACACTCAATTAGTTCTCAGTTGGGGTATAGTGGTTTGATCATAGTTTAAATAGCCAAGTATAAGTATGCAGGAACAAGTTTTTCTGTGAGTGCTTCAGGAGCGAGCAGGAGAAGACCCATTTTCTGAAAAATTTCTAAAACCTTTTCATTGGATTCACTTGATTTTTGGAATCTTAATTCTTTCACCAGCCCCACTTGTCTCCCTAAGTTTGGTGTTCCTAGCTTCAAGGGTTCCCTGGCAAGAACAGTTTAAAATTTCAGGTTTCACTTCATTTTGTCCTATAGAGCTGAATGGAATTGGATCTGGAAATCAAACACAGTTTGTGATAGCTGTTTGAAATTTCACATAATTAGTTCTCAGTGTGGGCTCAGTGGTCTGTTCCTAGTTGAAATAGCCCTATGCACAAGGACACTGGATCAATTTTTTTTAGTGCTTCAGGAGCTAGCAGAAAACCCATTTGCTGAAATTGCTCCCAAAAATATTTTAGTTGTATTCATTTGATAATGGGCAGAATTGATCATTCACCAGTCCCACTTGTCTCCTCCAGTTTTGTTCTCCCAGCTTCAATGGTTCCCTGGAAGGAACAATTTGAATTTTAATGTTTCACTTTGTTTTGATCTATATGGTTGAATGGAATTGAACCTGAAAATTAAATATGGTTCGTTCTATCTGCTTGAACATCACTAATTATATCTGTTCTTAGTAAGTACATTCTCTTTTTTTCTCATTGATGTACCCCTAATCAGAAACTTCACAGCCCATATGTTGGAACACCTTCTTTTGCGAGTGCCTTAGATGCTGGCAGGTTATTCCAAATATACTGAAATATCTCTTGAAGATTGTCTAATGGACTTCATTGAACTTTGGAAGAATTGATCATTTTGCAAGTCTCACATTACTCAAGTAATTTGGTTCTTCTAGGATCAAGGGTTCACTTGCAAAGAAACTTTTCATTTTGGGGTCACTGAATTTTTACCAGTATGAATGAATTCATGGAATTGGACCAGAAAATCAAAGATATTTTGTGTGAGCTGCTTGAAATCTCACAAACTTAACTAGTTCTTAGCTCTCTCTGCTTTCTTTCTCATTAAAGTTCCCCTAAGTAGAAACAGTTCTCAGCCCACATGCAGGAATACCTTCTTTTGGGAGTACTTTGGCTGCTAGCAGACTATTACAAATTTACTGGAATTTCTCCACATTTTTAGACAAATTTTATTGAAACTTGGCATAATTTATTCTCTTACTAGTCCCATATGGCTCCCCAAATTTGTTTCCCTTAGGTTCAAACATTTGCTTGTAAAGCTCTTTTAATTTGGGGGTTTTATTGCATTTTGCCCCATATGGAAGAATGAATAAAATTGGAACATAAATCAAGAACGTTTTGGGTAGCTACTTGAAAATATTCAATTTGATTTTAGTGAGCACACATTGCCTTGATTCTGGTTGAAGTACCTCTAAGCAGAATCAGTTCTCAGTCCAAATGCCAGAACACCATATTTTGGGAGTGCTTTAGCTGCTAGCAAGATATTAAAAATTTACTGGAATTTCTCCCCATTTTTCAGACAGATATCATTGAAACATGACAGAATTAATCCTTTCTCCAGTCCCATATTTCTCCCCAAATTTGATTCTACAAGGTTCAAAGGTTTGTTTGCAAGGAATTTTTAATTTGGGGGTTACATAGCATTTTGCCTCATAGGGATGAATAAATGGAATTGGAACTGTAAATCAAAAAAAGTTTGGGTAGCTAATTGAAATCTCATAAACTCAATTAGTTTTTAGTGATCACACTGTGTCTTGATTCTGGCTGAAGTATCCCTAAGCAGAATCATTTCTTAGCCCAAATGCCAGAACACCTTATTTGGGGAGAGCTTTATCTGCTATCAGGACATTACCAGTTTACTGGTGTTTGTCCCCAAGATTTTCATGTGAATTTTATTGAAACTTGTCAAATTAGTCAATTCACTAGTTCCACATGGCTCCCCAAATTTGGTTCTCCTAGATTAAAGGGTTTACTTGGAATAATACTTTTTTTTATTTTTAGGTTTCACAGCATTTTGCATATAGGAATGAATAAATGGCACTTGAAATGGAAATCAAAAGCAGTTTATGCTAGCTCAATGAAATCTCACAAACTCCATTAGTTCTTAGAAATCACACTCTCCTTTGTTTCAGGTTTAATGAACCTTAAGCAGATGCAGTTCTCATCCCACATTCATGAACACCATCTTTTAGGAGAACTTTAGCTCCTACTAGGACATTACCATTTACAAGAATTTGTCCCCAAGTGTTTAAGATGGATTTCATTGAATCTTGACAGAATGAATCCCTTCACCAGTAGCACATGGCTCCCCAAATTTGATTATTTTAGGTTTAGGGGCTCTCTTGCAATAACACCATTCATTTCTAGGTTTTAATATGGTTTTTTTCCCTAAAAGGTTGAGTGAATGTAATAAGACCTGTAAGCCAAAAACAATTTGTGCATGCTGCTTGAAATCTGACAAACTCAATTAGTTCTTAATGAGCACACACTGCTTTGTTTCTGGATGAATTAATCTTAAGCAGTTGCAGTTCTCATCCTATGTGCATGACCACCTTACTTTGTGAGTGCTTTAGGGGCTAGCAGGATATTACCAATTTACTCAAATTCTCCACAAATTTTCAGATGGGTTAAATTGAAAATTAGCTGAATTGATCCATTAACCCATCCCAAATGGCTCCCCTCATGTGGTTCTCCTAAGTACAAGGGTTTGCTTGCAAGGACACTACTCATTTCTAGGTTTCACAGCATTTTACCTCGTGTGGATGAATGAATGGAATTGGACAAAAACAAAAACAGTTTGTGCTAGCTTCTTGAAATCTTACAAACTCAAATTAGTTCTTACTGAGCACTCTGTGCTTTGTTTCTGGTTGAAGTAACCCTAAGTAGAAGCAGTTCTACTTAGAACACCTTGTTTCATTAGTGCTTTAGCTGCTAGCAGGACATTACCAATTTACTGAAATTTGTCCCCAATATTTCAGATGTATTTCATGAAACATGGCAGAATTGATCCTTTCATCAGTCCCACCTGGCTATAGAAATGAATGAATGGTATTGGAAATGGAATTCAAAAACAGTTTGTGCTAGCTACATGAAATCTCACAAATTCCATTAATTCTTAGTGAGCACACTCTCCTTTGTTTCTGGTTGAATGAACCTTAAGCAGATGCAGTTCTCATCCCACATGCATGAACACCATCTTTAAGGAATGCTTTAGCTGCTAGAAGGACATTACCAATTTACTTGACTTTATCCTTAAGATTTTCAGAAGGATTTTATTGAAGCTTAGCAGAATTGATTCCTTAAACAGTCCCATATGCTTAACCAAATTTGGTTCTTCTTGGTTAAAGGGTTCACTTACAAAAACTCTTTCAATTTCCAAATTTCACTGTGTTTTACCCTGTATAAATGAATGAATGATTTGGACCTGGAAATCAAAAAAAGTTTGTGCTAAGTGCATGAAATCTCACAAACTCAATTAGTTCTTAGTGAGCACACTCTTCTTTGATTCTGGTTGAAGTTGTTCTAAGTAGGAACTGTTCTCAGCCAACATCAGGAACATCTTCTTTATGAGCCCTTTAGCTTGCTAACAGGACATTACCAAATTACTGGAATTTATCTTTAGATTTTAAGATGGAACTCATTGAAATGTGGCAGAATTGATCCTTTTACAATACCCACATGGCTTCCCAAATTTGATTCTCTTGCAAGGACACTTTTCATTTTTAGATTTCACTGAGTATTGTCCTATAGGGTTGAGTGAAAGAAATAGGAAGTGTACATCAAAAATAGTGTGTCCAACTGCTTAAAATCTCACAAACTCAATTATTTCTTAGTGAGCACACTCTGCTTTGTTTCTGGTTGAATAAACATTAAGCAGTTGCAATTCTCATCCCACATGCCAGAGCACCTTCAGTTGGGAGTGCTTTAGGTACTATCAGGATATTACCAATTTACTGAAAGTTCTTCTTAAGATTTTCACACAGATTTCATTGAAACTTGGTGAATTGATTCTTTCTTCAGTCCCACATGGCTCCTCAAATTTTGTTCTGCTAAGTACAAGGGCTAGCTTGCAAGAACACACCATTTTTAGGTTTCTCTGCATTTTGCTCTATAGGGATGAATGCAGGGATTTGGACCTGGAAATCAAAAACTATTTTGCTAGCTGCTTCAAATCTCACAAACCAAATTACTTCCTACTGAGCACACTCTACTCTGCTTCTGGATGAAGTATACCTAATCAGAAATAGTTCTCATCACATATAGTACCTCCTTATTTTGGAAGTTCTTTAGATGCTACCATAAAATTACCAATATTTACTGATATTTGTTTTTAAATTTTTAGATGGAGTTCATTGAAACTTGGCAGAATTGATTCTTTCACTAGTCTCACATAGCTCTCAAAATTTGGTTCTCCTAGGTACAAGGGTTCACTTGCAAGGACACTATTCATTTCTAGGTTTCATTGTGTTTTGTCCTGTATGGCTGGCTAATCTATTTTTCAGCCAGCTTTCTTAGACAGCTCCTCCCTCTCCCTAATGCTGCAGCACAAATAGAAAGAAAAAAGTAGGAAGATTTTAAATGTGCAAGTTTTCTTTTTTCAAAAAAGTTTTTTTTTTTTTAAATTTCACAGGCTTCCAACTGATTCTTATCTGAGTTAAAGATATACTCTGACCTGATAAAAAGGTTGATATTACTACAATGTAAGTTTTTAAATACTCTATATAAGTTTATGTATTTTCCTGGTTAGTCTTGTCTTATCTAACTTTGAAGGTTTATACATTCTGTCTGTTTTAGTTAAAGTAACATCCCAGAGTTTCATACATTGGCTTCCAGACCACTCATGTATAATTGAATCAAGCCTTTATTGAAGCACACTGGTGGTGATTCACCAGGAACATAAAGTCTGTTCCCTAATCAGCCCTGAATTGCAAGGGCACTCCTTTTAAGCCTGAAAACCACAAAAGGGATGTTTGGGGGTTTAGCAATTCAAGCAAGCCATGTTACAGAAGCAGGAGATTGCAGTCTGTTGGTGGGAAGCTTAACAATTACAATTAGCCCAGTCACCCCAATTACAGAAACACAGCTCCATTACCTTAGTTTCAGAAACAATGCCCCATTAGATAGTTCCATGCTCTTAAGGATTTCTACAGCAAAAGTTTTTAAAAAACAAACATACAAACAAACAAAAAAAACTTGCCCCAGTCATGACCATTCTATTTGGCATGGTTGTTTTACAAAATGGAGTTACTAAACAAAATGGAGTCCCTTTGGCTTGATTATCACACTGTCTTTATGCAAAGGTTGATTTCTCCAGAATTAACTCTTAAATACATTCAAAAGATTTTTTTTTAATAAATCCTAGGAAGATACAAATATGGTTATGTTGGGAATGAATCTAATAAGTATCAAGGACAACATAACTGGCAAACTGAAAATTTTGATTTCAGTGTGCATGATATCTGTTGGATTTTATACCTGATTTATCCAATTACACAGTCCTGTCATGTCTATATTTTATAAACATAATATTAAATTGACATTTCACTCACCTATTAAAATTTTAAAAATTAAATGAATCCAAATAACTTAATTCAAATCAAATAATTACATAAATATATAGATGTCTTTAAGGTTATGGCTCATGAGTTTTTCTAGGTGGCCAAACAATAAAGTCTTAATTTCTAAAAAAAATCTGAAATATAATATAATATTTATTACTTTTAAAATTTTTCTTCTTGGGGCTGGGGATGTGGCTCATGTGGTAGCATGCGTGCAGTCTGGATTCGATCCTCAGCACCACCTACAAACAAAGATATTGTGTCCGCCGAAAACTAAAAAATAAATATTAAAATTCGCTCCTCTCTCTCTATCTCTCTCTCTCTCTCTTTAAAAAATTTTTTTTCTCCAACAGAAAAAGATAATAGCATTAATTGTTGGGAATCGCCCTGGCTCCAAAGACTAACTCCCCCATCCCCCAAGAAGAGCTGTCCAATGGTGAGCCCTGCTGGCTCACATGATCCTTACCCACCAATCAGAGCCCTGATGGCTCACCTGATCCTTACCCTCCAGTCAAAAAGCACCCCATGCCAACTGTCAAACCACCCCTGGCTCTATAAATATGCAGGCATTTGCTATGAGGACAAGCCTTGTTCGTTCTTTCATTAATCATTTTTTTCTTATTTTTTATGTTACAATTAAAATGTTTAAATTAAGTTTAGCATAAATGGGATTAGTCTTCATAAGTAAGGTTTCTTAAATAAATAAATTAAATATTACAGCTGATGCCAAGCGATCTCTCCCTTTGTTTCTAGTTATTAAAGTAACAACTTTCTTTATTTGACTCCTCCTTTAAAACAAACTTTACAAAGAATTAATTTAAAGTTATCAACAGTAATAGTGGACCAACTTTCAATATCTAATATGCCATTATCATTGATAGTTTTTGTTGGAAAATCTTATGATTATCAACAGTAGTTTCCAATTATAATCAAGAATTATGTATGTTAAAATAATTATATTGTCCTCATTTTTCAGGCTGTAATATTTGTCTTTTACTGATATGTATACTCAATTAATTGCTAATGGTCATATTAAAATTTTAACCCTAACAGGCATCATGGACATTCATGTTTTATACCTTACGTATGAAAAAAACATTTACATCTCTAATATTTACATTTTATCCTATTATAAAGTTGTATTAACAGATTTTTTTAGCACCTATTGATTTTCACATGCCTCATGATGGACAATTCTCTTTGTTATATCAGGTTCTTTAATTATATCCCTTTTTCTTAAATTCTATTGTTCCACTTGCAGATGGAATAACAATATATACAGATGGAGGTAAACAAAGAGGAGTAGTGTCTTATTAATAGTAAATTAATTGACTACTATAACCTACCTTAAATTTCTCCACAGTGAGCTGAGTTAGCCACCATTATCCTGATGCTGAAATTGTTTTCTACTACTTTAAATGTTATTACAGATTCTCAATGTATAACTAAACTTTTCCCTCACATTTCCATGTCTGTGTTATCCCCTCATTTGGATTCTAATTTACTAATTTATTTTAACCCTTTAGACTCTTTTATAGCATCATGCATCTCCTACCTTTCTTGCTTATGTACACAGCCACACCAAGATTTCTAAACTTTTGATAGAGGGTGATGCTCACACAGATAAAGCTATGGAATCCCTTTATTCTTTGTTTTTAGATACTGTGGAATCTTGTGGATTTTTTCATCAAAATACTCGATCACTAATGGAAATGTTTTCCATATATTATCAGCAGGTTCATGCTATAGTTAACAACTCTTCTTACAATGTACCCTTATGGGACTCTCTATGGAAATTTACAACTAGTTTTCTGCTTTGGATAGACATTTTATTCCTAAACAGTCATTACTAAAAATATATGTAAAATGTAGGGTTCCAGACCCAGGATAACAAGACTCTATGCCTCTGATCACATTGGGAAAAGGATAGACTGCTATGCTTACACCAACAGGTCCTGTTTGGACTCCAGCTCAGTGCATGAGATCTATCAATTATAAATAGATTTCAGGGACTTTACAACCCAATTTCCAAGTTTTGTTTGATCCTGGATGAGGAGAGTAACACCAAACAAGAGGACAATAATAACTCTCCTTGAAAGAGAAGAAACATTAAAGGACAGATAAGAAACCAAAAGAGGACCCCAACCTACTAGACTTTCAGTGACTTGAGGGAATATATAATCATTAAAAGCCTCAGCTCAATAGCTGTTGGTTCAAATGGGGTTAAAATGTACTCTGGAAAACTTAGTTACATCCTTGTTTGCTAAACTCACAGAAAACTCTGTAAATGTTTTGATCCTTATGATAATATTATTCTGCTGTTGTATTCCAGTTGTGAGAAACTTAGTTTAGTCATACTTCTGGTCCTCTAGAACCCATTATAATATCTGGGTTGACTTAGATGAAATTGTTTTATATCTGCAAAATTGTTATACAACTGTTGCATGGTACCCATTGTTGTCTTAGCAGATTAACTGTGTTCTCACCATCCTCCCAGGATTTAGTGGGTCTCCATCTTGCACAGTGTATTCATAAGAGGACTATTCCCTTGATAAGAGCTGTGATGATTCAGTACATCTTCTCTCTAAGGCAGAATCTGATGCTTTGCCATTTTCTTTAGTGGGTATATCTGGACTAGCTGTCAGGGCTTACAAAACCACTATGAAACTGGCCTGTGCTATGGTAAAAAATATTAATCATATCTCTATGGCCATTAATATGATTAATGAAGAACAAAAACAACACCATCAAGCCATTCTTGACAATCATGCTGCTATTGATTATCTGTTGTTATACCATAAAGGATGTCAGGAGTTTAATAATATGAATTGCTTCAATTTAAGTGATTTTAATCCATGGCCAGTGCAGATGGTAAACAGTTTGGTCACGCAGGAAAATTCTCAGGGAGTTTAAAATAAAGACAGACAGACAGTTTTACCTTTAAATCAGCTCCGGGACAGCTCCTTGAGCTCTCTGCCTCAAGCTCCCCAGGGGGGGCAGGGAGGTTTTACAGAAGAGGAGAGGGAGAGAGAGAGAGAGAGAGAGAGAGAGAGAGAGAGAGAGAGAGAGAGAGAGAACACACGGGAGTGGGCTTTTATTGGGAAACTAAAAATTCTGGGAAAATTTCCTTCCAATGAATGTCAAGGGGGGCAGTGTTGCAAGATCAGATGAGGTGATTGAGTCTTTGAAGTAGTAGTGAGACATGCCTCTACATGGACACTGTCCTCAAACCCAAGAAGGGTGGGGAAATTCCTGCCACATCTCTGTGACTGGAAGCCTCAGCACTCAACTGGAAAGTGACTGAAGTCATGTGCTTGGTTGGTCTCCCACATATTCCCCTTTCTTTCTTTGCAAAAGCAGGTGATAATTTACTCTCTTGAGTCCCCCAAATTCTTGCTTTGAAGACTCACCATCCTATTATTACAACACAAAAGAGAATTAACAGCAAAGAGAACAATGCAAAAATATACCATGCCGAGTGTTTAAAAATGTTTCTGGGGTTAAAGCCATTTAATTCTTTTAATATTTGATTAGCTAAGGAATAAGGATCCAAAAAATCAGCTCTATTATTCCTAATATTCTGAATATGATGATGTAGCTCCAAAAGATCCAAGCTGCTATTATTATTTTGCCAAATACCCAATAAATGGTTTTTAACCTTCTCCCAATCCCATAGGGAGGTATTGTACCTGGTGGCTGTAACACACATATTTATAACTTGCGTGACATTTAAGACTTTCTTTATACTTAAAAGCTGAAAGCTCATTACCTATATTTATGACAGTTACCTCTAAGGTATTTAACATAGTCTCAATTCTTTCTTCAATATTTATTTGATTGTGAAGAGCCTTGGAAGTATTATGAGCCAAATTATTTAAAAAATTTGCATGTTGAATATTTTGAGATAAGGCCACGGAAGCTGTGACTATTGAGGCAATAAAGGAAACCAAGGGAACAACACCCACTATTATAATTCCAATGGCATGTTTAGGTCTCTCTAGCTGAGCATGTATTTGTTGTAAAACTTGAAAACTAGCATCAGCGTACTATGGCTCTGAAATATTAGTTGGCAATAAGACAAAAGAAGGCTGATGAAGTATCAGCACTCCTTTTCTTCTATTATATCTGGTAATGCAATTAGTTAGATGACATTTTTTACATATTACAATATATCTATCATCTACCCTTTTAACTTTCACATTTCCAATAATTAAAACACAAGGAGATTGAACACAGGCTTGTAAGCCATAGCAAGAACCTTCCTTACAGCTCTTGCCAACAAATTCTGGTAAAGGCTTGTCTGTAAATGTAAAAATTCTGAGGCAGCAATTAACCGCAAACATCCTTTTGAATACCACCTTTACTGTAGGTCAAAATATTTCTAACAAATCCTGTGGGGGTCATAGCAGAACTTTTTCATAGTTGTCTTTTATCAATTTTTGGAGACCAATCTAAAATATACCCACTATCTTCAGACACCTTATGTTGTACTGGAAAGGTATTTATACAATCTATCCATCTAGGAAAGGTGCCAATTTCTATTGCAGAGCTGTTAGGACAATGAGGTATTCATTGAGGTTTGGCAGAAATGACTGGTTTGTTATGAGAAAGTCCCATTTTAATAACTGATCTAGTATAAGATTTTAAGTCTCCATTAATAGTACGATTAATCAGTCTAGGTCTCCCAATTGCTGTCTTTTCCTCAAATGATACTCTTAGACAGCCAACATGTTTATCATGGGACCAACACAAAGGTAATTGGGCACTATAGCCAGAATAATTAAAGCTAGTCACCAGATTGGGAGTAATATGAGTGTCTGTAAATCCTCCCATCATAAATGAGTCATTTGTAAACATTGGGATGGATTCTCCAGTCCACACATAGGTCCAATAAGTGTCTGCTTGACTCCCTTTTACCTGACAGTCCAGTAAGTTTATTACAGCTGCAAGCATCATCATTGGAGTCTTATTTCTCCCTAGGAGCCAAATCATTCATGAAGTGTATGTTGTCAGCTTCTTTAGGTATTCCCATGAGATCAGCTTTTCTGCTGGGTCTTTCTGGGTCATCTTCTTTCTTTTTCAAAATCTCTTCCTTTTGAGGGAAGGCTTCTCTGGGTCTGTCTTCAGTCATTGAATCTTGGTTCTATTTTCTCCATGTCTGATTGCACATTCAGGCACCCTAGTAGGATGAAAAGCACCTTCTGGAAAAATACAAACATGACCTTCACCCCACATAATCACTGGATCTGGGCCTTTCCATTTGCCAGTCTGTAAGTCTTTCCACAAAACTCGGCCTAAATGGTCTGTTGCTGTGGAAGACATATGTCACTTAGCTGCATTGTGACCTTCTGCATCACAATTTAAAAAATTTAAAACAAACAGAGCATGATTGAGGTTATTTGGGAGAGTCATAATCCTATCTCCCCCTTTAATTTCTGTAATTGTAGCTTAATAGATAAATGAGCTCATTCTACAATGGCTTGACCTTGAGGGTTATAAGGAATACCTGTTTTATGGTCAATCCAAAACTCTTGGCAAAACTGTTGAAAAGAAGAGCTTACATAAGCTGGTGCATTATCTGTTTTAATCTGTAAAGGACATCCTAATACTGCAAAGTCAGCTAAGCAATGAGAAATGACATGCTGAGCATTTTCCTTTGCATGGGCTGTAGCAAAAATAAATCTGGAGTATGTGTCTACCATTACATGGACATAGCACTGTTTGTGTTAAGGGATGTGAGTTACATCCATTTGCCATAATAGATTTGGCTTTAATCCATGGGGATTTACCCCTGATGGCAGAGATGGAGTGTGTATAACACACTTGGGGTAGTGACTCACAATTTGATGAGCTTATTCTCTGGTAATATTAAATTGTTTACATAAACTAGAAGCATTTTGATGATGTAAAGAATGTGAGGTTTGTGCACAAACATTTAGAGACATTTGCTGATAAACAGCTACCAATTTATCAATTTTGTCATTACCTGAAGTCAGAGGTCCTGGAAGATTAGTATGAGCCCATATGTGACCTATAAAACTTGGGTGCTTTTGCATTTGCACCACCCTTTGTAAGTTATGAAATAATTTAAATAACTCTTGTGATGATGTATACCAAATAACTGAAGTTTCAATATTTTTAGTAACTCTGACTGCATATAAGCTGTGAGAATAAAAGTTAATAGTATCATTTGTAAAGTTATCTAAGGCACAAATGAGAGCTTGTAGCTCTGCTCTTTGGGCAGAAGAATATGCAGTTTGTATCATCTCTGTATGAACATGACTATAAAAATCTGCTTTACCTGAACTTGAGCCCTCAGTGAACACTGTTAGGGCACCATCTATCGGTTGTGCTCGTACAATCTTTGGAAAAATAAATGGCATTATTAATGCAAATTGAATAATTTTATCACAAGGATAATGGCTTTCTATCTGACCAGAAAAATCAGCAAAAGCTATTTGCCATAAATTAGAAGCTTGAAAAAGCCAATTATTCTGTTGAGCAGAAAATGGAATAATAATAACATCAATTTCTGATCCAACTAGTTGAAAACTCTTGTTCTGCCTTTATTACTAATTGATCAATAGAGTCATGAAAGGAATTGATGTCTTTTGGGGAGAGTGGGCTAAACAAATCCACTCAATAACTCCCAATATTTGCCATATAGCTCCTGTGGGGGCATGAGCAGTTGGGAATATTAATAAATATACCAGCTCTTGAGAATTAATTCTAGTAAGCTATGCATTCTTAATTGCAATTTCCACTTTTTTCAAAGCTGCTCTAGCCTCTATTATTAGCTGATGAAGAGAAGTTGGAGAAGGATCTCTTTGTAATATCTGGAATAAAGGACTTAAATAAAAAGTAGTTAGCTTTAAGGATGGCCTTAGCCAATTAATATCTGCTAATAATTTTTGAAAATCATTAAGAGTATGTAACTCTTTAACTCTTATCTATAAGTTTTGAGGATGAATTGTACATCCTTCAACTACATGGCCCAAATATTAAAAACGAGGCATCCTTTGCACCTTTTGAGACGCAATGCGCAAACCCATTGCTGAAGTGAAGTCTCTAATTGGGCAAAAATTTCTGAAATTACTTCTGGATTAGCATGAGCTAATAATATGTCATCCATGAAATGAATAATATATGCATCAGGAAAATTGTTTCTTACAGGCGTACTTGCCTGAGCCACAAATTTATGACACAAAGTTGGACTATTATGCATTCCCTGAGGCAATATTTTCCAGCAATATCTCTTAACTGGTTCTTTAAAATTAATTGTTGTGACACTAAAAGCAAATTTTTCATAATCCTCAGCATGTATTTTTATTGAAAAGAAACAATTTTTCAGGTCTATTATCATTAAGCTATAATCCAAAGGAATTGCTGTGGGGGAAGGAAGTCCAGACTGTAATGATCTCATAGGCTGAATTGCATGAATTATTGCCCTTAAATCTTTAATAACCTCCAACTACCTGATTTTTTCTCAGTAACAAAAATTGGGGTATACCAAGGACTAAGCATTGATTCTATATGACCAGCTTGAAGTTGTTCCTCAACCAACATATGAATTATCTTAAGTTTCTCCCCTAAGATAGGACACTAAGAAATCCATATAGGCCCTTCTGTGAGCCAGGTGATTTTTTTTCTGCTGTCTTCTGGATCAGGGAGACACTCAGGGCCCCTAATAAAATTTTGGTCTGGAGCATTTATTAATCTCTGTCAAGGAGACTGGTTTTAAACAGATATTCATCCTGCAAATTTCTTTCACTATCCCTAGAAAGAAACCCTTGATTAAATTCTTTAAAATTCTCATATAATTTGGAGTTATCAATAATAATCCTAACTTGTTTAGTACATCCCTTCTCCATAAATTTACTGGTAAAGAATCTAACACATATGGCTTAAAAATTTCATTATTTCCATGTTGGTCCTCCCAGCAAAGATATTGGGCACTCTGAGCAGGCTGTGAAATCTGTCCTATTCCTTCTAAATTGGCTGGTGCTATATGTAAAGGCCAGTTCTTAGGTTAGAATTGGTGAGACAGGACTAATCTGACCGAGCTGGTGTCAATCACTCCTTTGAATTTTTTATGATTAATTTTGAGTTCCAGTAGGGGGCGCTCCTGTCACACTAATTGAGCCCAGTACGCTCTGGTGGTTTGGGAGCTGAGGTTTTATCTGGACAATCAGCGGAATTACAGAGCAAAAGAATTAATTGAGCTATTGTATTCTCAGTAGAAAGCTGGATGGCATAATCTGATTTTACAGTAACCATTATCTCACTCCTAAAATAAGAATCCACAATTCCTGGTAGTACCTCAATCGCCTGCTTTAAATTGCTACATCACAAAATATACCCTGTATTTTCTGTAAGAAGTGGCCCCAAAACTCTGGTAGGAATTTGCAGTGGACCCATTTTAGGTGTTAAGTCAGTCACCATGGCTGGTCACAGAAGGATTCTCTGGGCGGGTTGCACAGTAAAAATGGTGGTTGGCCATGGCCAGCTGTAATGACCTCAGGCCCTGTGACCTCTCTTCCATTTCCCATTTTTTTCAGCCCAGGGAGGGGCCAACCGGAAGTTGTCTGCTACCTCTATGACCCTACAAAAATTGTCACGATCCACTAAATTTATATAGTGCGCTTCTCCACTCAACCTAGGATTTAACCTGTTGGGAAAAGTATAACGGCAGCCACACTCCAGAAAAAACCCCAACATGGCGCCTAAGGACCTTCTCTTCCTACTTTCCTCTTTTTTTTCACTGGCGTGAAAAGTTCCCCCAGGTGTGAACTCTCCCAGCAGCGCCAATTTCAAATCTCGCTGGAGGGAAACCTTAGCCCCAATAAGAACTAATTCCTGGGCTTCGGAACTGATATCTGGAAGAACTTGCCAATAAACAGGTGGCCAGCCATTTATCTAAGCCCTGCCATCTCTCCTTAGATCTATATAAGCACACAGCCTTTTGCAATAAAAGTGGAATTCTCCCTGGCGAATTGTCTTGTGTGGAGGATTCTTTCATAACTCACATGGTCCACATTCAAAGGTGCCACATTTAGTCTGAGGCCAGCACAGATAGAACAGTTTGATCATGTGGGAAAATCATCAGGGAGTTTAAGTTAAAGACACAGACACCATTTTACCTTTAAACCAGCTCCAGGACAGCTCCTCAAGCTCTAAGGGTCAAATTTCTCAGGGTGGGAGTGGGGTTTTACTGAAGAGGCTAGTGAGAGAGAGCGAGCACGCTAGGGAGAGGCTTTTATTGGGGAACAAAAAATTCTGGGGAAAATATGATCCAATAAAGGTCAAGGGAGGTAGTGTGGCAAGGTCAGATGTGATGATTGGATCTTTGGGGCAGTGATGAGACATGCCTCCACATGGACAAGCTCTGGAACTCAAGAAGAGTGAGGAAAACGCTGCCACATTAAGTGATTGAGTGCCTCACACCCAGCCAGGGAGGAAACTCAGTCACGTGCAAGGATGGTCTCCTACAGCTAGCCTTTACTCAAGAAAGACAGAATTCCTCCTGCATGTCTACCTTCAGTCTGAGACAACAGCTGGTATCTTCTTAGCCAGTGGTCAAGTAAAATAGGGTGACATGAAATAGGAAGTTTATCTACATTAAACTCTTTTGCAGAGACTCTTTTGCTGACAGTCCTGAAATCAGTCTTTGTGAAGATTTCTGGAGAGGCCCAGTTAAGATTTTTCAGTGGAGAAAGGGGGTGCCACTTCAATACAGGCAGTCTACAAAGTCTCAGTTAAAACTTGTCTGTGCCCATATAATGTTAGTTAAAACTAAACTAGACTGTTCCCAGGAGTTAATTTGTCACCATGCATGCTTAGCACATGCAATTATGTGATCATAGACTGCAAATTCATAATTCAACTGTCTTTCCAAGTCCACGAATTCATATGTCCCCAAAAGCATCTCCAAGGGGATTTCAATATTTTGCCTTCAGTTTCTCTCTGCTTGCTCTGAACAATAATTGGACTAATATGACCTCCAAAGTAGGAAGTCCCCACCACTTAAACAAGACTATACAATAGCGATCCAGTCAAAAGGTGGAAGAGGTTAATGACAAATTGTCTTGAGCAAGCTTTGCACAAATGGTGAATCAGGACCATATACCTCACAAGCATTCTTTAACTCCTTGATAGTTTTAAATGGTATTACAGCATGGATGTGGTCACACTGGTCTTGGTCATTAACCTGTTCAAAAATTGGGAAAAACTGAAATCCACTAATATCATCACCTGCCTCCTGAGCCTTCCTAAATCCACGTTGTAATGGTGTAAGGTCATTGCTAGCTCAAAGTACTTGTTAAAATTTGTCCTCCTAACTGGAAGCGGCTGAATCTGAATAGATGGATCAGGCCCTGCTAGATGTAATATGTAAAAATTTCCTGGCAATTCCTGGATTTCACTGTCTCACTCATCTCCCTTGGTCTGAGACTCATTCATGTGTCCTTCCTCACCACCATCTTGGCTTTGTTTCCAAAAGCCTCGAGGAGGAGGAGGACTCTCTACCTCTCTAGAAATTCTCTCTCTCCACTCTCCTCTCTCTGAGGGGCATTATCTATTCCTCTGGAGACTTCTTCTCTATGGTTTTCCTCTGGACTTTCTTGGGCATAATGTTTTTCTAAGTGACTAATTCAGTCTGGCTTGGGTGGAGCTAACCTCTCAATCTTGGGTCTGGCTGCAAGGTCACTCACCTGATGGGTAATTTGAATGGAATTTGATTCTGCTCTCAACCTCAGTAAAGGAAGAGAGATTCTTTTAGCCTCAGGCAGTTTTTCCATTTGTATAGATTTGATTGCTCTCTGAATTCCTTTCAATAGATCTTCTGGGGGCCATGTACTCTGGCCCAAGTTATCAAAAAAGGCAAATTTCTAATACAGTCCAAACCCTCTGAGTATTATCAATAGTACTGTTTGGTAATTTGGCAGAAAGACAAGCTTTATGTAATTTTCTTCCTAATCTCCCCCCAGGTACATAAATCCAGTAAATCTTGATCACAAAACCATGACAAAACTCACCAACCGTCTCTAAGAACTGTGCTAGCTGACTTTTTTGACCTGTTTTTCTTTTTGATTAATTACTGTTTCCAAAATAGTCAGATACATGTCCTTATCTGTTGAAGCTGAATTTCCCATTATTAATCTTTAACATCCCTCTGCCATACTCATCTTCCATGATAATCTGTCTCACCTTGAAGTGGTCCCAAGAAATGGAACCTGCTGTCTATGGATTGGTACCTCTGAAACCAAGAAGCTCTAAATAAACCTTTCCTCCCATAAAATTGTTCTTGTCAGTTACAGCAGTGAAAAATCTAACTAAGGGGCTGGGGATGTGGCTCAAGCGGTAGCGCACTCGCCTGGTATGTGTGCGGCCCAGGTTCGATCCTCAGCACCACATACAAACAAAGATGTTGTGTCCACCGAAAACTAAAAAATAAACATTAAAAAATTCTCTCTCTCTCTCTCTCTCTCTCTCTCTCTCTCTCTCTCTTTCTTTAAGAAAAAAGCTAACTAAAACACAAATTGGTACCAAGAAATGGGCTCATTGCTGTGACTAACCTTGCCATGTGGTTCAGAAGTTTTATGAGCTTTCTGGAATTAGTGGGAGAAATTTTGAGATGCTTAGCAGTGCAAACAGGACATGTTCTAGATTGTTGTAAGCAGAGCTTCATGGCCAATTCTAGTGTGTGCCTAGAAGGCCCAAATGTCAATAGGATTGTAGACAGTGGAGACAGGGCTCAAGAGAGTTTAGAGGAAATGAAAGACACTGTTTATAATTGGACTAGAGGCCATTTCTGTTGTGTTCTGGCTGAGAAGTTGTCTGCATTATGCCCATGTCCTGAGAATTTCTTTGAGGCTGATTTAAAAAGCAATGGACTTCTTAATCTGGTGGAAGAAATGTCTAGGCAGCATAGCATTCAGACTGTGGCATGAATATTGCTGGTGGCTTTTAGCCAAATTTATTATGATAATCAGGAACAAAAATCAGATCAGAAATATTTGAAAAACTTGGACTTGAAAGGTGGGAGTAAAACTGGGGCTAAGGAAGTTGCAATTGTTAAAGAGATTAACACCACTAAAGATAAATACTTATGACTTTGCTCAAAGACAATGAGAAAAATGACTTGAGGTCATCTGAGGAGCTAGCAAAACCAAACCTATCGCAGACTCCAGGATGTAAAAGTAAAAATTATTTTGAGAAGAGACCTGCAGGGAACTCTTCCTGTACAAGAGGGTCTAGGATGTTTTTTTTTTTGATTTTATATTTTTTCAGCAATAATTTATTATCCAAAATCATTCACTCATGACAGCTTAAGAGTATTAACAAGCATGAGATTGATGAACTTGATTGATTTGTCTGAGTCCCACTAGATGTAACATGGCTTCTAGGATGTTTTTACAACATGCTTAGCCACCCAAATGCTCAAAAGCTGCTGTAGCCAGGGTGCCTGGAGTCTTGGCTACTGTTGGAGATGGCAGCAGACCTTGGCATCAACAACGTTGATGCTAGTTCTGCAGGAATGAAGGAAGTTGAATTTGGGGGTCATAGAGACTTCCACCAGGATTTCAAAGAAAGGCCTGGCAAGCCAGGCAAAGTACAGCAGGGTAAGAGTCCTTGCAGGAAGTCCCTGAGAGCGCAAATCATGGAGATGTGAGGAGAAAGCCAAAGCTTCAATGGAGATCCCCAAAATGATCAATCTAGCAGGTTCTAGTGAGAGGTGAAGGGGGATAAGAAAAATAAAGACTCACAGATTATAAAGATAAAGCTGGGTGGAGTATCTGATGGAGAAGCAGATCTAAAAAATTATACCAGCAATATTTATTTATATATGTCTCATTATCAGATTAAAGATCATGCAAGAATTATTCTTTGAATTCATGAAAGTTACAGAGTTAGCAGGATTATGAAACTTATTCTGCAGTTACATTCTACAGTTGCAATGTGCAATGTTAAGAACTTTATGTAGCTCTCAAGAAAGTCCATTGTTTAAAGTTACTGTTATGTAGGCAGGTTCAGGAGCAACTGAGCTTGGAGAAACACTGTGGTTGTCAAGCAAGAGAATTCCTCTATTCCCAGGAGCTGTGTGCCTGAGATCAAGGTCGAGACTGATAAGACTCTAGCATAGAGCCTCCTCATGCAGGGCATTACCACAGCAGCTAGGCATCCTGCACCTTTTCACAAAAGCTTTCCCAGGCACCAAGAAGTTACATTCTTTTAACAACCATAAGGTAATCAGAGACCCCAATCTCAGACACTGCTCTCCCATTCTCTGTCACTGCTCTCCACACACGATTAAGAAATGTCAGCAATGTGGGACATTATCTTAGGAAAGCTACAGGAATTGAGGAGAAATAAGCCAACAGAAAGGCCACTTGGACTGCAACCATCAAGGCCATAGGGGTGGAGATACACAAGCCCTTTGGAGAGGACATCATTCCATTTGATCCAGATGCTGGGCACAGAACGACAGGACTTGTTTGCCCAGCTGGATTTTGATGTTATTTTGGTTCTATCCCTTCTTTCTATGCCCCTAATTTTGTGAATGGAAATGTTTACTATATACCTTTATATATTGGATACTGGTAAATTTCTTTTAATTTTACATGAGCTCACAGTGTGAGATTGCTTTGCACCTCAGATAAGACTTTAGAATTGACCTTGAGCAGCCTTGGAACTGCTGAGACCATGGGGACTCTTGGAAATGGACCAAATATATTTTGCTGTGTGAGATTGTCTGAGATGTGGTGGTCAAAGGTTAAAATGTTGTGATTTGGATGTGAGGTGTCCCTCCAAAGTTCAGTATGAGCCAATACAAAAATGTTCAGAGAAGTAATGATTGGGTTTGAGAGTCTTAATCCAATCAGTGAATTAATCCTCAGATGGTATTAACTGAGTGATAACTGAAGACTGGTAGGGTGTGATTGGAGGAGATGGGTGTCAGCAGCATGACATTGGGGTATATATATTGTATCTGGCAAGTAGTGTCTGTCTGTCTCTCTCTCTCCCTCCTGATCACAATGTGAGCTACTTCCCTCTGAAGCAGTCTTCTGCCATGTTGTTCAGCCTCAAGTGGAGCCCCATGGGAATGAAGTTGGCTGTCTATGGACTGAGACTTCTGAAACCATAGCCCCTAACTAAACTTTTGTTCCTTTACAATCATTCTAGTTAGTCACAGCAGTTACAATTGTTCCTTTAGTTACAGCAGCAAAATACCTGATGAACATACATGTTCTTCCTCAGTCTTAAGTCTGATAGCTTTTGAACTACAACTAAAACCACTAGCTCTCTTGAGTGGCCTGTTTAATGTGTCCTGCAAATCTTTGGACCTCTTACCTCCATAATTATGTAATTTTTTTCCTTGGAATAGATAAATCTGTGTGGAAGTCAGATTTTTTTTTTTTTTTTTGCATCTAGCAAATATTTATGGCGTGCCTAACAAGCATTTGTCATTGTTTCTAGAAGGTAGTAATATAGATGTGATCAAGATCAGGCCCTTGGTCTCAAGAAGCTGAAATTCTAGGGGCAAGATGGATGATAAACACATACAAAAAAAGCAACACATGAAATGAAGCAAGATAACATGAACCTGATCCTAAGACCAAGACCCTAAAGCATGGTGCTTGGTAGACGGACCTGTACTAACTACATCTTTACATGTTTAAGTGGCATCCATCCAACAGTGTGACTCAGGGGTGGGGCAGGGAAGGTAAACTGGAAATATTTGAGCTGGTACCTAAATGGCAAGATGAAGACAACCTTATGAAGTACTTAAAAAGTGTTACAAGGTAGAGGAAATAGCAAGCTTGATAGTCCTAACAAATGACATATTGATTCTGACAGAAAAACAGATTAGAGTACTTGAACATAATAAATTAATACTGAATGTGAAGCTTTAGCAACACAAGTCATGCACTAAGTGTAGTTTCTGAATATTAAAGTTGAGGCAGCATAAATTACAACTAGTAACTATGTAACAGGTTTCTAAGAATAGGCTCAGGGCCTGGCATAATGGTGCATGCCTATAATCACAGTGGCTCAGGAGGCTGAGGTAGGAGGATTGCAAGTTCCAAGCCTAGCCTCAGCAATGGGCAAAGTGCTAAGCAACTCAGTGTCAAAATATTTTTTTTTAAGAGAGAGTGAGAGAATTTTAACATTTTATTTTTTAGTTAATCGGCGGACACAACATCTTTTTTTTTTTTTTTGTATGTGGTGCTGAGGATCGAACCCGGGCCGCACGCATGCCAGGCGAGTGCTACCGCCTGAGCCACATCCCCAGCCCTCAGTGTCAAAATATTATCATGATTATTATTATTGGGTATTAGAAATTGACCCCAGATATGCTTACCACTGAGCCACATACCCAACTATTTTTTATATTTTTATTTTGAGCCAAGGTCTCACTAAGTTGCTTAAGGCCTCTCTATGTTGTGATACTGGCTTTGAACATGTAATCCTCCTGCCTCAGCCTCCCAAGCCCTGGGATTACAAGCATTCACCAATGAACCAGGCTTATCTTAATATTTTTAATAATTTTTAAGCAATGGACCTGCCTTTTCATTTTGTGCCACAAATTATATGCCACTGTTATGTATTGTTTATTGTATTTTGCTTTGCTATTTAAGTAACAAGGAGCAGAGATCTTATCTATTTTTTCCAATATCATAAATATTGTGCTGTCAGTACTTGAAACACTTCATGAAATACAGTAGTTTCTCAATCAATATTTAAGCTAAGCAATTATCATATGACCCAGTAATTTCACTGGTAGACCCAAAGGAATTGTAAAAAGGCTGGGCATAGTAATGTAGACCGGTAAGTCCGGCTACTCCAGAGCCTGAGGCAGGAAGATCACAATTTTGAGGCCAGCCATGCCAATTTAGCAAGACTGACTGTCTCTCTCCCTCTCTCTCTCTCTCCATATATATGTGTGTGTGTGTGTGTGTGTGTGTGTGTGTGTGTGTGTTTGTAGCTAAGTGGTAGGGCATCCCTGTGTTCAATCCCTAGTACTGAAAGAAATGTACTAATCTCACTATTTATCTGTCAGAATCCAAGTACAGAGGAATGGAGTCCCTGTGAACAGGGCTCAGGGACACAAAAACTTGGGGGTGCATCAGCTTGAAGGGTCACTCATCCTTCAGGTCCTTGGTTTGACTCTGGGGCAAGGCTGCCTGAAGAAGGTTGTGTTCCTTGTGGTCCTTGCTATAGTTCCTTGGGTCGGCACAGAGTGGAAGAGAAGGTGGGGCACCTCTGCAGCAGAACCTTGACAGAGGTTCTGCACGTAAGCACTGAGAGGCCCTGCACATGCGCACTAGGAAGCCTTGGCCCTCTAGTGGCCTTTGGGAGCCAGAGCTGCATCTGCGCACTCCAAGAGGTGCACGTGCACTGCTGTTTACCCGTCATAGCTGGGCAACCATTACTGGTTGGCCCATATTGGACACCAAACCACAGACTTCCTGGTGAAGACCCTGTGGCATGTCTTGCTTGGCTCCTCAGGAGTCCTACTTCGGGGGTCCTTAGGCGACTGTTAGCCAAGGGAAGTGAGGAGGAAGGTGCCTCCGTAGCAGGAGCTCTGAGAAGGTCATCTTTGACTTTCGGTCATCTTTGATGAAGGGCCCTGGCCCTGGTCTCCTTCATCGACCCTCACAGGGCCAGTGCCGGCTTTGCACGTGAGAGGGCTTGTAGCTTCAGCTCGCCCAAGAACCAGCGCCAGGCAAGGATATGGGCAAGATCCACGATGCTGCGAAGGCAGGCAAGGTCGCGAAGGTGCAGGACATGCTTCTAAAGGGAAAATGTGGCCTGAATGACAGAGACAGGAAGAACAGGTAACCGAGGACCAGTGAGCCAAGGTCAAGGGGTGGTGTTGGGCGGTACCTTGGGGCTAGGCCCAGGTGAGGGGACCTGAGGGCTGTGTTTGTAGGGGTGGGTGGTGTTGGGGGGGTGCAATGGGGGTGAGGGGCAGGCTGGGAGCCAGGGCCCTGCAGGGGCAGGCAAGGTGCTTTTCCTAACACAGACCCCTCAGACCCCTCAGAACCTGAGCATCTTAGGAGGCATTTCCAAGTGATTTTCCCAGCCATATTCAGCAAATACCATGTTTTCCTTTCAGTTTCCACTTTTTTCTTATTTTAATTTTTTTTTTAGTCATATGTGACAGCAGAATGTATTTTGACATATAATACATACATGGAATGTACATACATCAATCATATTGTCTATTCTGTTCTGCTGCCCTTCCTATCCCCCCTACTCCTCCCCTCCTCTCCCATCCTTTCTCTCTATCCAATCTGACACACTTTTTTTTCTTTTTCTAATTACAACATCATATATGTATTCTGTATAACAATGAGGTTCTCCTTCCATTTTCCGTGCAACTCCCCTTCTCCCTCCCATTCCCTCCCACCTCTCTTCCCTATTTAGTGGTAGTCTTCTTCTCATGCTCTTCCTCCCTATCCCATTTTGAGTCACCCCCCTTATATCAGAGAAGACATTCGCATTTGTTTTTTAGGGATTGGCTAACTTCACTTAGCATAATCTGCTCTAATGCCATCCATTTGCCTGCAAATGCCATGATCTTGTTATTTTTTAGTGCTGAGTAATATTCCATTGTGTATAAATGCCAAATGTTTTAATCCATTCATCTATTGAAGGGCATCTGGGTTGGTTCCATATTCTAGCTATTGTGAATTGTGCTGCTATAAACATTGATGTGGCTGTGTCCCTGTAGTGTGCTCTTTTTAGGTCTTTTGGGTATAGTTCGAGAAAGTGAATAATTGGGTCAAATGGTGGTTCCATTCCCAGTTTTCCAAGGAATCTCCATACTGCTTTCCAAATTGGCTGTACCAATTTGCAGTCCCACCAGCAATGTATGAGTGTACCTTTTCCCCCCTCATCCTCGCCACCACTTATTGTTGTTTGACTTCATAATGTCTGCCATTCTTATTGGAGTGAGATGGTATCTTAAAGTAGTTTTAATTTGCATTTCTCTGATTGCTAGAGATGGTGAGCATTTTTTCATGTATTTGTTGATTGATTGTATATCCTCTTCTGAGAAGTTTCTGTTCAAGTCCTTGGCCCATTTGTTGATTGGGTTATTTGCTTTTATGTTGTTTAACTTTTTGAGTTCTTTGTCTACTCTAGAGATTAGAGCTCTATCTGATGTTTGAGGGGTAAAAATTTGTTCCCAGGATGTAGGCTCCCTATTCACCTCGCATATTATTTCTCTTGCTGAGAAAAAACTTTTTAGTTTGAATTCGTCCCATTTGTTGATTCTTGGTTATAACTCTTGTGCTATAGAAGTCTTATTAAGAAATTTGGGGCCTGCCCCCATGTGATGAAGATTAGGGCCAACTTTATCTTCTATTAGACGCAGAGCCTCTGGTCTGATTCCTAGCTCCTTGATCCATTTTGAGTTGACCTTTGTGCATGGTGAGAGAAAGGGATTCAATTTCATTTTGTTAGATATGGATTTCCAGTTCTCCCAGCACCATTTATTGAAGATGCTATCCTTTCTCCATCGCATGGTTTTAGCACCTTTGTCTAATATAAGATAGTTGTAATTTTGTGGATTTGTCTCTGTGTCCTCTATTCTGTACCACTGGTCTACCAGCCTGTTTTGGTGCCAGTACCATGCTGTTTTTGTTACTATTGCTCTATAGTATAGTTTAAAATCTGGTATCGCAATACCACCAATTTCACTCTTCCTGCTTAGAATTACTTTAGCTATTCTGGGTCTCTTGTTTTTCCAGATGAATTTCATGATTGCTTTTTCTATTTCTGCAAGGATGTCCTTGGGATTTTGATGGGAATTGCATTGAATCTGTGAAGTGCTTTTGGTAGTATGGCCATCTTAATAATATTAATTCTACCAATCCATGAGCAAGGTAAATCCTTCCATCTTCTAAGGTCTTCTTCTATTTCTTTCTTCAGGGTTCTGTAGTTTTCATTGTATAGCTCTTTCACCTCTTTTGTTAAGTTGATTCCCAGGTATTTTTTTTTTTGAGGATATTGTGAATGGAGTAGTTGTCCTCATATCCATTTCAGAGAATTTGTCACTGATATACAGGAATGCCTTTGATTTATTGGTATTAATTTTATATCCTGCCACTTTGATGAATTCATTTACTAGTTCTAGAAGTTTCTTGGCTGAATTTTTTGGGTCTGCTAGGTATAGGATCATGTCATCGGCAAATAGTGCTAATTTAAGTTCTTCTTTTCCTATTTTTATGCCTTTAATTTCTTTCGTCTGTCTAATTGCTCTGGTTAGTGTTTCAAGAACTATGTTGAATAGGAGTGGTGAGAGAGGGCATCCCTGTCTTGTTCCAGATTTTAAAGGGAATGCCTTCAATTTTTCTCCATTTAGAATGATGCTGGCCTGAGGCTTAGCATATATAGTTTTTACCATGTTGAGGTAATTTCCTGTTATCCCTAATTTTTCTAGAGTTTTGAACATAAAAGGATGCTGTATTTTGTTGAATGCTTTTTCAGCATCTATCAAGATGATCATATGGTTCTTATCTTTAAGTCTCTTGATGTGGTGAATTACATTTATTGATTTACGTATATTGAACCAGCCTTGCATCCCAGGGATGAATCCCACTTGGTCATGGTGCACGATCTTTTTGATATGTTTTTGTATTTGATTTGCCAGAATTTTATTGAGGATTTTTGCATCTAAATTCATTAGGGATATTGGTCTAAAGTTTTCTTTCTTTGAAGTGTCTTTATCTTGTTTTGGAATCAGGGTGATGTTGGTCTCATAATATGAATTTGGAAGTACTCCCTCTTTTTCTATCTCCTGAAATAGATTGTAGAGAATTGGTATTAGTTCTTCTTTAAAGTTCTTGTAAAACTCTGCTGTATATCCATCTGGTCCTGGGCTTTTCTTGGTTGGTAGTCTTTTGATGGCTTCTTCTATTTCCTCGATTGATATTGGTCTGTTTAGGTTGTTTATATCATCCTGACTCAATCTGGGTAGCTCATATGCCTTAAGAAATTTATCGATGCCTTAATTATCCTCTATTTTATTAGAGTATAGGGTTTCAAAATAATTTCTAATTATCTTCTGTATTTCTGACTTCTCTGTTGTGATGTTGCCTTTTTCATCCCGTAAGCTAGTAATTTGGGTTCTCTCTCTTCTTCTCTTTGTTAGCATGGCTAGTGGTCTATCAGTCTTATTTATTTTTTCAAAGAACCAACTTTTAGTTTTGTCAATTTTTTTGATTGTTTCTTTTGTTTCAATTTCATTGATTTCAGCTCTGATTTAATTATGTCTTGCCTTCTACTGTATTTGCTGCTGATTTGTTCTTCTTTTTCTAAGGCTTCGAGGTGTAGTGTGAGGTCATTTATTTGTTGGCTTTTCCTTCTTTTAAGGAATGAACTCCATGAAATGAATTTTCCTCTTAGTCCTGCTTTCATAGTGTCCCAGAGATTTCTATATGTTGTGTCTGAGTTTTCATTTACCTCTAAGAATTTTTAAATTTCCTCTTTGATGTCTTCTGTAACCCTTTGTTCATTCAGTAGCATATTGTTTATTCTCCATGTGATGTAGGATTTTTTCTTTCTTATTTTATTATTGATTTCCAATTTCATTCCATTATGATCAGATAAAAATGCATGGCAGTATCTCTACTCCTTTGTAATTGCTAAGATTTGCCCTGTGACATAATATATAGTCTATTTTTGAGAAGGATCCATGTGCTGTTGAGAAGAAAGTGTATCCGCTTGATGTTGGGTGGTATATTCTGTATATATCAATTAAGTCCAAGTTATTAATTGTATTATTGAGCTCAATGGTTTCTTTATTCAACTTTTGTTTGGAAGATCTGTCCAGTGGTGAGAGAGGTGTGTTAAAATCTCCCATAATTATTGTGTTGTTGTCTATTTGACTCTTGAACTTGAGAAGAGTTTGTTTGATGAACGTAGCTGCACCATTGTTTGGGGCATATATATTAATGATCGTCAAGTCTTGTTGGTGTATGGTTCCCTTGAGCAGTATGTAGTGTCCTTGTTTATCCCTTTTGATTAACTTTGGCTTCAAGTCTATTTTATTTGATACAAGTATGGACACCCCTGCTTGCTTCCGAGGTCCATATGAGTGGTATGATTTTTCCCAACCGTTCACCTTCAGTCTATGGATGTCTTTTCCTATCAGATGAGTCTCCTGTAGGCAGCATATTGTTGGATCTTTTTTTAATCCCATCTACTAGCCTATGTCTTTTGATTGGTGCATTTAAGCCATTAACATTTAGGGTTACTATTGAGATATGGTTTGTACTTCCAGCCATATTTGATTATTTATGTTACTTAACATGATTGTTTTTTCCTCTATGATTAGTTTTTCCTTTACTGTACTACCTTCCACTGTTGGTTTTCATTGTTATTTTCCATTTCCTCTTCCTGTAGTGTTTTTTCAAGGATGTTTTGAAGAGCTGGTTTTCTAGCTGCAAATTCTTTTAACTTTTGTTTATCGTGGAAGATTTTTATTTCGTCTTCAATCCTGAAGCTTAATTTCACTGGATACATGATTCTTGGTTGGAACCCTTTTTCTTTCAGCATTTGAAATATGTTGTTCCAGGATCTTCTAGCTTTCAGAGTCTGTGTTGAAAGATCAGCCGTTATCCTGATTGGTTTAACCCTAAATGTAATCTGCTTCCTCTCTCTTGTGGCTTTTAAAATTCTCTCTTTATTCTCTGTGTTGGGCATCTTCATTATTATGTGTCTTGGTGTGGATCTCTTATGATTTTGTACATTTGGTTCCTGTAGGCTTCTAGTATTTGGATTTCTTTTTCATTCTTTAAGTCTGGGAAGTTTTCTAGTATTATTTCATTGAATAGATTGCTCATTCCTTTGGTTTGGACCTCTGTACCCTCTTGTATCCCAATAACTCTTAAGTTTGTTTTTTTTATGTTATCCCATAATTCTTGGATGTTCTGCTCATGATTTCTTAACATTCTTGATGAACTGTCTATGTTCTTTTCAAGTTGAAAAACTTTGTCTTCATTGTCTGATGTTCTATCTTCTAAGTGTTCTACTCTGCTAGTAATACTCTCATTTGAGTTTTTAATTTGGTTTATTGTTTCCTGCATTTCCAGGATTTCTGTTTGTTTGTTTTTTATATCCTCTATCTCCCTATAAAGTTGATCTTTTGCTTCTTGAATTTGTTTATGTAATTCATTGTCGAAGTGATCTTTCATTGTCTGAATTTGCTGTATAATGTCTTCCTTGAGACTCCAGATCATTTGAAGCATGTATATCCTGAACTCTTTATCTGACATTACATTAGCTGCAGATATTACCTCATCTAATGTTGAATTGACCTGCATTGTTTGTGGTCCTTTCTTTCTTTGTCTTTTCATACTGCTCACGTTTCTTTCTAGCTTTGTGAAACTGTTGTGTTAATGGTTTTTCCCTTATATATTTGTATTGTTCTTGTGTATCTCCAAAATCCCTCTTTTGTGGAGAAAGACAATGTTAACAGTTCCCAATATCAACAGTACATCATCTAAGCACAAGTTTTCATTATTAATACATTTATAGTTAGATTCTAAATCTACAGATATTGGTTTCAATTATTATTTTAAAATATAGTCATTAGTTTCATAAAAGGCATACCATATCTGGTGGCATATAGGAAACTGAATTTCAGATGAAGGATGTTATACTTAGAGGGAAAGGAGTGAGGATATGAGGTTAAACTAACTTAGCAACTTTGGAGAACTCTAACCATTAGACTGGTAATTTATGGAAGAATGTATAGACTCAACCTCCTATCGGTATTTAGATAGTTACCCTATGTATAGATAGTAAAAGTTTGGAGGTTGAAAGTGGGATAGAGGGAATACGAATGAAGAAAAGAAAAAAATAACAAGGAAGAAAAGAGAAATAAGAGAGAAGGAAAAAGAAAGTAAGATAGAAATAAGGAAAACAAATGGGGGGAAGGTGGGGCATATGCAATTCCTCTTTATTATATAATTTTGGTGATTCGGTTGTTCATGCACAGTTCTTGGTTTCACATATTTTGAGGTTGTGAAAGAGAGAGAAGAAAAGAGAAAAAAAAAAAAGTCTCTCAGAACACTGTTTTCCTTGCTTCCAGTAGGTGGCATTGTCTATTCCTAGCTCAAGCCTCTGTGTTCAGGGTGGTGGATACAGCCAGTGTGAAAGGACATGAGCTTCCACCTGTATCTTCCGTACTCTAGTTTCTGAGGTGGAAACCAGGTGCCTGTACAGTTGTTGTTTTGAGTTGATAGCTACATCCCCCAAAAAGCTTGTGGGAAATATTTTGAGTTATCACAGCTAAGGGTGGGGGAGTTGGGAACTGGGTACCTGGATCAGTCACAGAACTGTGCTGGTAGCCATGACCCCTTTGATGGGTTGGTTTTTGAGGGTTGATGGGCTTCCTCCAGACTAGCACATGGGGTGGGGCTGGGCTTCCTCCTCCTGTCTGGCTTGGTGCCGGGCTTCCTCCTCCCTCAGTTTCCACTTTTTAAGCATCCGCCACATATTGCTGAAGTGGCACCCCCTTTCTCCACTGAAAAGTCTTAACTGGGCCTCTAACAGTCCTCTTTAGGACTGTCAGCAAAACAGTCTCTACAAAAGAGTTCAATGTAAATAAACTTCCTATTCATGTCACCCTGTTTTACTTGGCCACTGGCCAAGAAGATACCAGCACTCCAGGTGCTAGATACCCCTTTACTAGTTTTTCACAAACATATTCAGTATAGTACTTTGAAGAAATGTGCAAACAAGGCCTCTGGCCTTGAGCTGGGCTTCACAGAGATGTCTACATTTTTAAGATAAGCGAAGTTACCAACTGGGCTCTCCTCTTCTCAGGTGTTGTCCTTGAAGGGTTAACATGCCCAGAACAGTGAAATAAAAAGATGCTTTTATGTGAACTTTTGCAGACTGTGAACTTCTGAACCCCTCCCCTTATATGCTGGGTATAAAACTCTGAAACTACCTAAACTCGAGGTTCAGAGGATTAATTGATTACATCAAAAGCTGTGCCCTCTGAACCTGGCTGCAGCCAAGTAAAACTGTTTCCTGCTATCTTCAGTGCTTTGCCTCAATTGTCCCTACAACATTGCCACTATAGACAAATTCGCAGTGAGCTTTCTACTTCCCATCACGTAGCCACCAGACCAAGACATTCTTCACACAAAATCTACTATCCATTTAAAATCACTTTACCCCCATGCAGATGGGTTCTCCACCGAGGAACACAACAAAGAAATTGGCCAGTGGTACTACTGAGAAACTAGCCTCTACCTCAGATAAAAACCTGTCCAAGGAAGGGGGCATGACCCTTGTCCTTAGAAAGACTCACAGAGCACTCCTAGATACATACCCACCCTGCTGAGTTGTTTGTCTGCAAATAACAGGAGAGATCTGTGAGCCAGGTGTCCCTGACTCAGTCAGGCTAGGTGAGGACCCATAGCAACCCCCTAGCAATCACCAATCAGCATGAGACAGGGAAAATACCTGGGATATCAGATGACCCTCCCAGTAGTTTATGGTGGTTGATAACATGTTGGGAAACCATGTAGTTCGGACGTATTCCCCTTGTGGCTTAAACCAATCAGTTCAAATGAATCCCCCTCTTGTACTAACCAATCACCCTTACTCAACTTGTTCCCACCAGTGAATGTGCTAATCATGTTTTAGAGTTGTTTTATGATTTTCTCGTGGTGTGTGATGATTTGCTAAGAGATGCTATGATGTATGTGAAGTCCCTGCCTTCCCCAAAGAATATATAAAACTGCTGCAAACTCTGGGCTCAGGGCCTCTCAGCATCACCAGTTGCTGTGTGCGGGCAGAGGACTGAGCTAGCTCACAATAAATGCCTCTTTGCTGATTACATCAATCTTGGTCTCTGGTGGTCTTTGGGAGGTCCTGAATTGGAGCATAACACTACCATCGATTATCATTATTGGTGAGGAGTCTTACTTCCTCATAGGTTGAAGTATAACATTGGAGAAGCACAAGGAGGCAAGCAAATAAAGCAGGGTTTATTTAAAAAGGGGTGGGTGGAGGGGGCCATAGCTGGTATGCAGGTGTCCCAAGAAACATGGTGTTTTGCCCTTTTTTTTGTAAGTCCTAGGCTTCCTTTGTTCTCCTGCCCTCCTCCCCTTATCTCTCTCCTTCCTGTATACATACATGACTAGGCCTAGGAAATGCTCAGGGGAATGGCTCAAAGGTGGGAAACAGGTGGGCTGAAGGGGGAAGGGCAGGATGATGCAGCCAAGGACACATTAACAACCTTATATCTCCCTGTAAGGAGGAGCAATTCCTGGGACAGGTTACCTTGGCTACAGGTTGGAGCCAGGGCAGGTTCTTGATAAGGGTGGAGGAAGGGCTCTGAAGGAATTAACATTTCAATCCTTCACGGGATAGTCTCCAACTTCCCAGACTCAAAATTGGCCTCCTTGATCCAACCTCTCGATTTACCTATCTATGCTGACTGCCTGTCTAATTCTGGCTTCAGTGGGAGAAGGGCTCCTGTTCCTCAATTGGAAGACTCCTTCTTCCCAGAAATGTCAGCTCTCTGCACGTTCTCAGTTTTATGGACACTCCATAACATTATCACAGTTTGAACGTTTTTGAGTTCCACTGCTGGCCTTGACTGTTGTGGCCACATAAAGGAAATTTCTGTAAGTACAAGTGCCCTTAGATACAGCCCAATTTGCCTGCTCATTCTCACCAATGAATAACTGGATGCTAACAGACAAATTGATAGGGAACTGAAGGGAACCCAAGAGAAACTTCAAAGACCTCTAAGTACATGCCAGAAGGTTCATTGTGATGCTTCTGACATTCCACAGTTGTAGAAACAATAGATTATTCAGCAACAAGTTGCCTTGTTAACAGTTTTGAGAAAGCTGTCTGGATTTTATGATGCAGAAATAAGTTCCCTGGGAAAAGTTGATCTTAACCATAAGGAATAATGTAAAGTGAGGATCATACCATACTTCAAGAAAACCTAAATGCCTATTTGCACAGGCTTTCCCTGGCAAAGATGTCCTGGGGCTTGACACCAAGGCATGGGATACCCCAAGTGGAAATTTTCCACCTGACCTTTACCCCTTGATTAATAGCAACTATTCAAAAGGCTGATTTGTCACAGGGAAGATGTGAAACCCCTGAAGCATGAGAGAAAATGAAAGCAAACAACAGTATAGGTGCATAGGAAAGCATGGATTCCTCTGTGTGTATTTATGAATTTGTAGGTAATTTATATATGCAATGCAACCCAGTTTACAGAAATTTGTTAGTGCTTCAGCTTGTAAACCTGTCACAGTTTTAAATTATTTCAGACACTATGGTTTTCAACTTTGAGATTTGTCTAAAGAACCTCCAATCAAACCACCATATGATCCAGCTATTCTACTTCTTAGTATTCACTGAAAATATTTAAATTCAATATACTGTAGAGATGCATTCGTACCCATTTTTGTAGCATCAATTCAGAGTATGCAAATTTTGGTACCAGCGTGTGTGTGTGTGTGTGTGTGTGTGTGAACTGATGAATGAATAATGATAATAGGGCACATATACTCAGTGTCATTTTATTCAGCTATGGGAAAAAAAAATAAAAGAAAAATCGTATCATTTGCAGAAATTTTGATAGAACAGTAAAGCAACTTGTTAAGGGAAATAAGCCAGACTCAGAAATTCTGTGGTCATAAATTTTCTCTGACATGGGAATGGTAGATAGAAAAAAGGGGGAAAATAGAATATTCAATGAAAAGCAAAGTGAAACTGGGTCTTGCTGGGAGCCATCAGCCAAGTAGGTATGACAATCTCCTTGCCAGCTTACTCCCATGCTGTCTAGTGGAAGGACTTCTGAAAGGTGACCTTGCTCAAGGACCAGGGCAGTTTAGCATAATAGGAGATTAGGGTGTTCCCCCTTTAGAATAGGGCAGTTTAGCATAATAGGAGATTAGGGTGTTCCCCCTTTAGAATAGGGCATATCCTGCTGCTGAGTTCCTCTTGAGTTCTTAGGGTCAGACAGTATATTTTGGGAGACAGAAGCCCATGCAGAGTGGATTTGGGCAGAGTGTGGATTTGGGCAGAAGTGGATTTGGGCAGAGAACGTGGATTCCCCCAGAACGTGTTTGTAGACGGCCGGTGTGAGTTCGGGAATAAAGAATTGCTGTTTGAATCTACAAGCTGTGTGGTGGCTCGTGATTTGTGCCCAGCCAGAGACTGCGGCATTTGGTGGCTCGTACACGGAACGCCTGAAGCTTGGGGGTAAGTGAAATTGCTCGCCCCTGAGGGAAGGTGAGAGAATGGGTGACCATTTCAAAAAACAATGTGTTCTCCTTTTGATTTATTTTGTTTTTGTTTCAAGCTGCCTATCCCTAGAAATTTCTCAGGCAAACTGGAAAAAATGGTTGACTAAAGGTTTGAAGTTTGTCGGCCCTGAGGAAGAGAAAATTGATACAACGATTTTTTATTCCGTTTTTGCTTCATTCAGTTTCGGTTTTGTTTTGTGTTATCTTATTGGGTTGCATTATCTTTATAGTAGATTAAAACAAACTGAAAAGATGTTAAGTAAATTGTTAGAGGTTCAGAACATGGAGAAAGACATTTTAGATCAAGCAAAAGAGAAGGTCTCTCGAGCTAGTCAGACAGAGGAAGAAAATTTAAAGGAAAAGGGGTTGTTAGGAAAAAGGCCACAACAGGAGGCTGTTACTAACTCCGTTTTATCACAAGAGGGTTTAATTCAACCAACAGCCCCACCGATAGAGACAGCTGAGTGGCCCTCAAACCCCATAGTTGATAATTGGGATCCTGAGACAGGACCTCGAAGATTAGCATGCCCTGTACTTGAGCAGGCAGGAGGGCAGCGAATTCACCACGCTTTAGATTTTAAAACAGTGAAGCAGTTAAAGGAGGCTGTAACAACCTATGGTCCCCAAGCTCCCTTCACAGTAAGCTTGGTCGAGTCCATTACTAACTTGGACATGATGCCAGCAGATTGGGCTAGCATGTGTAAATCTGTGCTAAATGGAGGACAATATTTGTTATAGAAGGTTGCCAATGAGGAATTTTGCGCAGAGACAGCTAGGCGAAATGCAGCAGCCGGTTACCCTCAAAGAAATCTAGAGATGTTGCTAGGGAAAGGACTTTATGAGGGTCAGCGGCAACAAATTGAATATGATCCTGCTATATATGCACAAATTGCTGCAGACGCAGTTAGGGCATGGAAGACTTTACAAGGACATGGAGATTTACAAGGTCAGCTATCTAAGGTAATACAGAGAGTTAATGAACCTTACGCTGACTTTGTAGATAGGCTAATTCAAACGGCTGCCAAAATATTTGGGGATACGGAACAAGCAATGCCATTGATAAAACAACTGGCTTATGACCAAGCAAATCATTGCTGCAGAGAGGTTATTAGACCATGGAGACATGAAGATTTAAACACATATATTAAATTATGTAGAGATATTAATGAACAAGGGCAAGTCTTGGCAGCTGCAGCACAACAGGCTTTAGATGCCAGGCCAAAAACATGCTATGATTGTGAACAAACAGGACATTTTAAAAGGAGTTGCCCCATAGGAGGAGGATTTAACAAAACTAGGTATCAAAGAAATAGAATACCGGGTATTTGCCCACGATGCCATAGAGGGAGACATTGGGCTAATGAATGCCGTTCTCAAACCACCATAGAGGGTACTCCCTTATCAAAAAATGGACAAGGACCAGGTATTTACCAACGATATCATGGAGAAAGGCATCAGGCTCCATTGCCAAAAAACGGACAGCCGGGCCCAATGCTCCAGGGCCCACAACCACAAATATACGGGGCAGTGGAGGAACCCAGCAACACCATCAGAGTAGTGCCCAGGACACATTGTCCATTAAATCCCTCATCAGACAAACCCGAGGGAGTGCAGGGTTGGACATCTGCGCCTCTGCCAGAGCAGTACTAACTCCAGAGATGGGAGTTCAAATCATTCCCACAGGAATAAAAGGACCTCTTCCCCAAGGGACAGTAGGCTTATTATTGGGACGTAGTTCATCTACATTAAAAGGACTTATGATAAGTCCTGGGGTAATTGATCCCGATTATGTAGGTGAAATAAAAATTATAGCTAGTTCTCCAAGAGGTATATCAGTAATTTCACCTGGAGATAGAATAGCACAGTTGTTAATAATACCCAGCCTACATAATAAATTTCCTAGTCATAGTGTAAAAAGAGGTTCCAGGGGATTAGGCTCCACAGGTGTAGATTGGGCTATGTTGTCTTTAAATTTAGATTCTCGCCCAATGTTAAAACTAAATATTCAAGGACATGACTTTAATGGGCTACTGGACACAGGTGCAGACCTTAGCATCATATCTAGTAAGGAATGGCCAAAACATTGGCCATTACAACAAGCCACTCAAACGCTTCGAGGCCTAGGAGTGGCGACTAATCCCCATAGAAGTGCAATGGTATTAGATTGGAAGGATCCTGAAGGATGTGAGGGAACTATACAGCCATATGTATTGGATCATCTTCCTATAAATTTATGGGGACGAGATGTCCTACATCAATTAGGTTTGACGTTAACAAATAACATCAATCCTAATGCGTCCACTACTAGGGCTAGACAAGGTTTTAGGAAAGAAAAAAGATTAGGAAAACAAGGAAAAGGTATAGCAGCACCAATTCAAATAGATCAAGAAACAGACAGACATGGGTTGGATTTTCAGAAAGGGCCACTGAGACAATAAAAATTACTTGGAAATCAGAAAGACCAGTGTGGGTTCCTCAGTGGCCCCTGACTAAAGAAAAGATACAAGTAGCCCATGATCTGGTCAAACAACAATTAGCGGAAGGACATATACAACCTTCCATATCTCCCCATAATACTCCCATTTTTGTCATTAAAAAGAAATCTGGTAAATGGAGATTATTGCAAGATTTAAGAGCCATTAATAATGAGATGGTTATTATGGGACCTGCTCAATCAGGGATTCCTCAATTGTCTGCTTTGCCAAAAACCTGGCATGTTTTAGCCATAGATATTAAAGATTGTTTTTTCTCAATTCCAATTCATCCTGAGGATAGTCCACATTTTGCATTTACTATCCCTGCATTAAATCATGAAGGTCCTGATCAGAGATATGAATGGAAAGTACTCCCTCAAGGGATGGCTAATAGTCCAACTATGTGTCAAATATATGTTAATAAAGCAATCCAGCCACTTAGAAATCAAAATCCTGAACTACAAATATTTCACTATATGGATGACGTATTATTGGCACATAAAGATAAAAACATATTGCTGGAATGTTATGCCACACTTACAAACTTATTAAAAAATTATAATCTAGAGATAGCAATAGATAAAGTACAATTAAATTTTCCAATTAATTATTTAGGAGTTCTATTATCCTCAACCATGGTCTGTCCACCAAAAATTCAAATACGAGTAGATCAACTCAAGTCACTTAACGACTTTCAAAAGTTATTGGGAGACATAAATTGGATAAGGCCTTATCTAGGCATACCAACAGGAGAGTTGGGACCTTTATTTGATATTCTAAAAGGTCCGTCAGATCCAAGCTCACCTCGCATGTTAACTCCTAAAGCAAGAAAGGCATTAAAAATTATTGAAACATATATGGAAAATATACATTTGGATAGAATTGATATAAGTTTGCCTTTATTATTTATTGTACTACCAACAAAAAATATTCCTACAGGAGTATTTTGGCAAGAAGGTCCATTATTGTGGATACATTTATCTTATTCTCCTAACACTATTCTTACTAGGTATCCTGAGGCTGTAGGACAATTAATACTCAAAGGAATAAAAGCAGCGAAGGGAGTGTTTGGAATTTCTCCCAATAAAATTATTACTCCATATACTATGGATCAAATTGATGAGTTAGCTAATGAGTTAAATACTTGGGCAATAATCATGTGTAAATCTAATGTTTCATTTGATAATCACTTACCATCTAATCCTTTGTTGTCTTTTTG
This sequence comes from Callospermophilus lateralis, assembly GCF_048772815.1. Taxonomy (NCBI): domain Eukaryota; kingdom Metazoa; phylum Chordata; class Mammalia; order Rodentia; family Sciuridae; genus Callospermophilus; species Callospermophilus lateralis. The sequence continues at coordinate 91,919,654 of NC_135313.1, forward strand.
GTCTAAGCATCCTGTAGTTTTTCCTAAAATGACAAGAAAAACCCCTATCATGAATGCTCCAAATATATTCACTGATGGGTCAAATAATGGTACAGCAGCAATAGTTACACCTGATCAAACTTTTACATTTTTAGTACCCAAACAATCAGCTCAAAAGGTAGAGCTTAATGCAGTATTACAAGCCTTTTTAATGTTTAAAGATTCTGTATTTAATTTATTTTCTGATAGTCAGTATGTAGTTAATGCTATAGTATCTCTTGAAGATGCTGGTAGGATTTCCCCTTCTTGTACTGTTTTCTCTTTGTTTTCCACTATACAAAGTCTAATCTGGGACAGAAAAGATCCATTCTTTATAGGACATATTAGAGCACATATAGGATTACCTGGAGCCCTTAGTTTGGGCAATGATTTAGCAGATAAAACTACACATGACATACATATTTTCTCTACACTAGAAGAAGCTACAAATTTTCATAAAAAATTCCATGTTAATGCTAATACTTTACAAAAGCATTTTAAAATAACTAAGGAACAAGCCAGACATATAATAAAACAATGTCAAAACTGTGTGACCTTTTTACCACAAGTTAATCTTGGAGTCAATCCTAGAGGACTGATACCTAACCATATTTGGCAGATGGACGTCACACACTTGCCAGAATTTGGAAAATTAAAATATTTACATGTTACAGTTGATACTTCTTCCGGATTTTTGATGGGCTCCCTTCATGCCGGAGAAAAAACTAAAGATGTTATAGCTCATTGCTTACAAAATTTTGCCACTGTGGGCGTTCCTAAACAGTTAAAAACTGATAACGGTCCTGGATATACCTCTACCTCTTTTAAACAATTTTGCTCATCATTTAGTATTACTCATATAACAGGAATTCCATACAATCCACAGGGACAAGGCATAGTTGAAAGAGCTCATCAAACTATTAAAACATACTTATTAAAGCAAAAAGAGGGAATTGGAAAGGGGTATATATCCCCCAAAGATAAACTTAAAATAACCCTTTTTACTCTAAACTTTTTAAATTTGGATTCATCAGGACTTAGTGCTGCGGAAAGACATATGTATCCAAAAAATGTACATAAGCCTAAAGTACTTTGGAAAGATATTCTAACAGGACAATGGAAAGGTCCTGACCCAGTGATTGTCTGGAGTCGGGGTTTTGTTTTTGTTTTTCCACAGGAAGAACAGCAACCGATTTGGATTCCAGAAAGACTAATTAAAATGATTTCTACAGATCAAAAAGAAGATGATTTGACTCAAATCCATAACAGCTGATATCCAGAACTCCAGCTTGGCCATTCTTACATCTGTGACAGTGATTAACCAGGATGCTTTTTTCAATATCTATTTTATTATTGCATTTTTCCACATCATACAGTTCTATTTTTATTTTTTGAGCTCATACAAACCTAGGTTAATGTTTTTTTTTTTTTTGATCAGTTTTATTTTTTTGACTGTGGAGTTTTTAAACATTGCAATGGAGATTTCACCTAGGTAAAGCTACAAGGCCTTTATTATCTTATGTGTTGTACGTTTGTTTGCACATTTGTGTTTTGTGTTATATGTCTGTGTGTGCGTATGTCCATATTTCATATATGAGGAGCGCTCATGAAAAAATGGATCCAAATTATCATTTTTTTTATTCACATGATTTAAATGGCTTAATTTAAATTAGGTAAACAGCTGTTAAGGATTGTTTTTAAAGGTGGTTAACAGATCTGCTTGTTTACTAATTTAAATCAGGTAAACAGCTGTTAAGGATTGTTTTTTAAGGAGGTTAACAGATCTGTTTGTTTACTTTCACCTTTCCTTTTCATTATATTTAATAATTCTTTTCAGGATAATGTCTTTTTAGCATCATTGCCAGAATTCCTATCTTCATCCCAATGAATATAACTCAACAAGTATGCTCAATCAAGGAGTCAACTTACTTTGGGAGGAAACGGACTTTGGGAGGAGACGGACAGATTGATAGATTCCTCCACTTTGAACTGCTTACAGAACTTGCCTAGACTATGTAACTATCGTTTGGTACAGCGAATTGTGGTAATGCTGGCATATCTTTGCTGATGGTGTCACCAGTGATCTTTGCTGATGGTGTCACCAATGATGCAATTTTTCCAAAGGAACTGTCAATTGGCTTGGTGTCGTGGCATTTCTGTATCCTCCTCCCTTCTGCTAGTGATGGTCTAAATTTGGGGGCCAATGGCTATATGCTGGACCGGTAGTCAGTGACGGGTATGATCCAATTGCAGTGGTATCAACCTAAGACTGGAGGCTGACGCCTAAAGGTCAGTTGCCTAAAGGTCAGTTTTCCGATGACGGGTAAGAACCATATGTTGAATTGGACAACCTACCAGGCACGGTCCTTAAGCCACATTAACCTCACTCCCCCACTGGCACCAAGGCCAAATTTGGGGGCCAACAGAGGTGAGGCAAAGAACCTCACCCCCCCACTGGTGCATAGACCTATCCACAAGTATGGCTGTATGCTGGACCGGTAGTCAGTGACGGGTATGATCCAGTTGCAGTGGTATCAACCTAAGACAGGAGGCTGACGCCTAAAGGTCAGTTTTCCAATGACGGGTAAGAGCCATATGTTGAACTGGACAACCTACCAGGCACGGTCCTTAAGCCACATTACTTGTTGTTTAATTAATCAGAAGGGGGAAGATGCTGGGAGCCATCAGCCAAGTAGGTATGACAATCTCCTTGCCAGCTTACTCCCATGCTGTCTAGTGGAAGGACTTCTGAAAGGTGACCTTGCTCAAGGACCAGGGCGGTTTAGCATAATAGGAGATTAGGGTGTTCCCCCTTTAGAATAGGGCAGTTTAGCATAATAGGAGATTAGGGTGTTCCCCCTTTAGAATAGGGCATATCCTGCTGCTGAGTTCCTCTTGAGTTCTTAGGGTCAGACAGTATATTTTGGGAGACAGAAGCCCATGCGGAGTGGATTTGGGCAGAGTGTGGATTTGGGCAGAAGTGGATTTGGGCAGAGAACGTGGACTCCCCCAGAACGTGTTTGTAGACGGCCGGTGTGAGTTCGGGAATAAAGAATTGCTGTTTGAATCTACAAGCTGTGTGGTGGCTCGTGATTTGTGCCCAGCCAGAGACTGCGGCAGGGTCTGAAGAGATATCAGGGATTAGGAAAAAGGTAGGGGAAGGGAAAGGTACTAGGGAATGTGAGTGATCAAACTATGTTATGTGAATTTATGAATATTCCACAATGAAACCAACCATAATATATAATTATTATGTAAAAGTATCTTTAACGTCTTTGAAAAATTACAATAATATTAATTATTGTCAATAGGCATTAGAAACATCTGCTTTTCCATATATTTTAAATATCCAAATATTGAATGAGACACCCATTTCAATGCTAAGTTTTCTTTGTGTTAATGTTTCTTGGAAAACAAATAATGAGAGTGTTTTGTTTTGAGTATCAGGGATTGAACTCGGACACTGGACCACAGAGCCACATCTGCCCTATTTTGTATTTTATTTAGAGACAGGGTCTCTCTGAGTTTCATATTGCCTCACTGTTGCTGAGCCTACTTTGAACTTGAGATCCTCCTGTCTCAGCCTCCTGAGCCACTGGGATTATAGATATGCACCAACTCCACTGGTTTAAAAACAAATAATTAGTTTTTTACGTGTGTGTGTGTGTGTGTGTGTGTGTGTGTGTGTGTACACTAAGGTCTCTTCCACTTTTAGTACAGATAAGAATCACAATTTCTATAAATGCCAAACAACTGTCTAGATAGCTAAAGATTTGTCAATTTTATCATACTTTATTTTATGTAAGGCACCATGGATTATGTGAAAGCACCATAATTTTTTCTTATGAAATTTTTAAAAATTTTGCCAAGTATAGTTTTAACACCTCACAAATGCTAAGTGGTATTCCAATGTTAAAAATCTTAAAATGTGAGAAAAATAGCATCTTAGACTCACTGAAATTTATATTCTTCGAGATATATCTGAAAAATAGATATAATTGGATTGTTTTACTTAGCTGATATGTTGTCTTTGTTAAGTAGCAATAACATAATAATTATAAATTATGATTATTGAGTTATTATTGAAGACTTACAAACCTTCTAAATACTTAGCATAGAAGCATGTTAAAGCATCACAGTAGTGTCCTGTGAGTTAACTAGTATTTTAATGCCCATTTTTTGACAAGTAAATTGAAACCTTGAAAAAAATTATATCTGCTTTTAAGTAGCAGAACTTATAGTAAAATTTAGACTCAAGTTTAACTAAATTGAAAGGCCATATTCTTTCTATTCAATTAGGCTTCTCTGGGCTTGAGATATAAATCAGTGATAGACTGCCCAGTTTGTGGAGGATCCTGGTTTCATATCCAGCACTGCCCCCCCCCCAAAAAAAAACCACCACATTAATATAGTAATAAAATAAGAAAATAAACCTTCATTAATAGAGCAATTAAAGGTACTACTACATATTGCTAAATATTGTATTTTCCTCAGAAGACATAAAATATTTTTTAGGCATAAGAATTACATACCATTTAATATTTACAACTGTATAAATAATTGTATATTTTGAGAGAGTGCTCTAAAATTTCCTAACAAATCCTCTTGCTTTTATAGAACTGCTCTACATTTTGCCTGTTTCTCTGGACATCCAGAAGTGGTGACTCTCCTAGTAGATAGGAAATGCATCATTGATGTTTGTGACTGCAAAAACCACACAGCTCTTATAAAAGTAAATATGAGCTTAGAAAAAAATAAATTTTCGGATTTAAAGATATCTAATTGATGAGATTTTTAGATGTTTATTGTGAATATAAAATCTATTTCTCATTACAAAACCAACAGGCCATATAATGCCAACAGAAAGAATGTGTGACTATTCTTCTAGAACATGATGCAGATCCAAAAGATATGAATGCAAGTGGCTTCACTCTGCTTCACCATGCTGCCTTTAGGAATAACATACCAATAACAGAAAAATAACTTTCATATAATGTAGATATTGAAGCAAAAAACAAGGTATAGATCCACTAAAGCTTTGTTTTCAGAATATTTGTAATGCATATTTTAGTAGTTGCATATTGTAAGTTCTATTTTCTACTTAAGAAGTTCAAGAATTCTCTGAATTAAAATATTAAAATAACTTTATTGTAGAAGATTTTGCTTTAAATCCTGATATTTTTAAAAAAGAATTGAGGAGGAACATAGGCTTATTTTGCATTCATAGAAAATATTTGTGAAAATTATAAATTTGTTAAAGGTGAAAATTTTCCTTTTGTTCAAAATTTTTTCCATTAAGGCTCTTCTCAATTAATGTACAACACAAAATTTGGCTTAGAAGAAGACTTTATATTAAAACTCTGACAAGTGTTTTTCAATGGAAATCTTGCTCTTGATAACTTATATAAATGAAATTAATCTCTTAGTGGTAAAGCATGAAAAAGGGAAAATGAAGAAGGAAAGCAATCAGAGGTGTTCCAGCCAATTTGGAAATTAGATAATCAAGGGAAAATGACAAGAAAAGTTTGCTCATTTTTAAAAAAATGTATTTCCATAAATATGGAAGTTTCTTAAAAGACTAGGCATGGAACTACCATATTACCCAGCTATTCCACTTCTCAGTATTCTAGAAATTTAAATTATCATACCATGGTGAGACATGCATACCTATGTTCACAGTAGCACAATTTAAAATAGCCAAACTATGAAACCAGCCTAGGCATCCATCAACAGATGAATGGATAAAGAAAATGTGATGTATACACACACTGGAGTTTTATTCAGCCACAAAGAACAATGTCCTTTGCAGGAAAATGAATGGAATTTGAAAACATATTGTTAAGCAAAATAAGTTAAACTCAGAGGCCAAGTGTCATACTTTTCTCCCAAATGTGGAATCTAGAGGGGAAAAAGTAAAAGAAATGTGGGGGTGATTCATGAAATGAAAAAAGAGATCAGTAGAATAGATGAAAGGGATCCAGGGGAGTGAGATAGGAAGGGAGGAGTAACAAGAGAAGAAAATGTTAGGGAATGATATTTGCCAAATTATATTGATATATTGTGTGCATGTGCTAATATGTGATAACACATCTGAACACATTTTTATGTACAACTCTAATGCACCAATAAAAATGTGAAGGAAAACTGTAGTTTATGCTGATATATGAGATGCTCTTCAATAATTCTTATTTGGGGAAAAAAGTTAATCATAAACTTGTCTTGGGAGATCAATAATGGCACCAGATTTTTATTGACTAGGTCATGATTAAATATGAAACAAGAGGGAATGATTAAATAAAGTTAAAGAGAATTCTTTAGTAGGAGACATAAAATGCAGTTTTGTATTCTTTCTCAAAGTGATGGTCATGGAATATTACTGTTGGGTCATGGTACTTCTGGAAAGATAAATATTCCAGAAATTGAGAAATATTCCAGATTGAGAAACCCTGATCTAGAGATGATAATTTAGCTCACTAATTCAATAAAAGTGCTTCAGTCTTTCAACTTTACTACTATAGTTTCGGGGTTATTGAGATAACAGGTATAACTTTTGCCCTCAAGAAGCACTTGGTTTAGGTGAGGAGAAATCATGTATCTCCAAAACACCAAGGTAAATGCTATGATAGACCCAAAGTTGCTTAGAATCATGCCACTTTTAAAGTGCTAAACATAAATAGGAAATTGGTGCAGCCAATTTGGAAAGCAGTATGGGAGATGACTGGTGTCCACAAGGGGCAACTCTAGGCAGAGGAGAGGGATTTCAAAGAGAAAACAAGCAGCACATGTGAAAATGTGGTGGTGTGAGAAGAAAGAGACTACTTACTATTCCTTTACTTTTTATTTGATATGTTTTGTTAAGCAGACCATTGATATGATTTTCAGTTCAGTTGAGACATACTTATTTTATTACAAATCATTTTATTGTTTCATGGGATGGCCTCACACCAATATCATTTGCTCTGAAACACAAAAGACAGGAAGTAGAAGCATTTTTAACAGAGAAGAAAAAAACTATTCATGCAGTTGAACAAGAAAGGTATAGTAGTTTGTTTTGTGGGGTTCTAGAGTGGTTACTATCATTTAAGTTAAATATTAAATTAATAGTAAAAAGAAAATTAACTTATAATTATTGGAATTTAATGAAAAATCACAAATAAACCATCACTTTGGTAGAAAAACAATAATTTGGGCAACATAAGAACAAACAGTATTGGAGCTGAGGTTGTGGCTCAGCAGTAGAGCGCTCGCCTAGCACATGCAAGGCGCTGGGTTCGATCCTTAGCACCATGTAAAAATAAAGGTATTGTGTCCAACTACAACAACAACAACAACAACAACAAAAGATGGGCTGGGGATGTGGCTCAAGCAGTAGCGCGCGCTCATCTGGCATGCGTGTGGCCCAGGTTCGATCCTCAGCACCACATACCAACAAAGATGTTGTGTCTGCCAATAACTAAAAAATAAATAAATATTAAAAAAAAAGAACAAACAGTATGAAGTAATATTCATATCCCCTTATAATATTGACTGGTGTTTCTTATTTGTAATCTGATTCTGTGGGCCATATGATCTTATATTAGTTATAGATCTTATATAATTTGGTGCTTATTGAGGTAACAAGTATAACTTTTGCCCTCAAGAATCCCTTGGTTTAGATGAGGAGAAATCTTGTATCTCCAGAACACCAAGGTAAATGCTGTGATAGAACCAAAGTTGCTTGGAATCAGTAACTGTTTGAGTGAGTTTGGGAGATGACTGGTGTCCATAAGGGGCACCAGTCATTAGTTAAAATGTTTTATTATGTTTCATAAAATATAGCTTAGCATACTTTTTGATTCAGTATTGAACTTAACAGTTTTATAGTCATTTTTATTACCTTTCAAAAGTTTAATCATATTATGCTTTCTATATGTGTTTTTTGGTATTTCTTGTTCAGGGTCTTATCAACTTTTCAAGTCCACAGGTTTGACTTTTACAAAATTTTGAAAGTTTTCAGCTGTACTTCTTTGAGTAATTTTTAGGCCCACCTGTTGATCCTCTTTCTCTTGAACTTCTATAGCTTAAACATTATGGTTTGCCATAGACCTGAATGTCTCTGTGACATATTCAGTAGGGAATCTATAGCCTGGTGAGAGTAGAAGTCTAGACTCATGTAATGTAATGTTTGGCTGGAGACAAAAATTTATTGTCTAAAAGTTTCTTGCTAGGCTTTTCCTTTTCTGGTCATTTTACAACTTGATCTTACATAATGTTCCTTTTAAAGTGCTAAACATAAATAGGAAATTGGTGCAGCCACTTTGGAGAACAGTATGGAGATTCCTTGGAAATCTAGGAATGGAACCACCATTTGCCTCTTCTCAGACTATACCCAAAGGACCTAAAAATAGCATACTACAAGGACACAGCCACATCAATGTTTATAGCAGCACAATTCACAATAGCTAAACTGTGGAGCCAACCTAGATGTCCTTCAGTGGATGAGTGGATAAAAAAATATGTGGCATTTATACACAATGGAATATTACTCAACACTAAAAAAGAACAAAATCATGGCATTTGCAGGTAAATGGGTGGTGTTAGAGAAGATTATGCTAAGTTAAGTTAGCCAATCACCCCCCAAAAACAAATGTTCTCTCTGATATAAGGGGGGTGACTTAAAGTGGGATAGGGAGGGAGGGCATGGGAGGAAGATTATTTCTAGATAGGGAAGAGGAGTGGGAGGGAAAGGGAGGAGGAAGGGGAATAGCAAGGATGGTGGAATGTGATGATTATCATTATACAAAATACATGTGTGAAGATTTGAATTTGGTGTCAACATACCTTATATATAAACAGATGAAAAATTGTGGTATATATGTGTATTAATAATTGTAATGAAAAAAAGAGTACATGTATAATGGCATAACTTGGTGTGAACACACTTTATATACAGAGTTATGAAAAATAGTGCTTATATGGGTAATAATGAGTGTAATGCATTCCACTATTGTTATGTATTTTAAAAATTTAAAAAGAAACATAAATAGGAATCAAAAGTCATTTTATATTGGATGACTTGCTTTGAATTGCTTTCTCTGATGAATATTGATGTCATATTATCCATAAGTGACTATAAATTGCTTTTACATAGTGCTGTTTGGTTCCATTACCTTATCATTTTTAGTGCATTTTGATGCTTTCTTAACTAGCATGGGTAGTAATGGCTTTAATTGGAAAGAATTTTGTTTAATGAAGATTAATCATAAGTGGGTTAAAAAGAGAAAAATGATAAGCTTTAAATTCAAAGGGGATAGGATTTAATTCCTAGCTTTCACACTTGCTAGGTGTGTGACATTGGAAATATTACTTATAACCAAATACGTTTCCTGATATGAAAAGGAAGATGATATATCCTTGATGGGTGTTTGTGTTGAACTATCACACAAAGAAAAGACTATCAACTCCAATTTTAAATCAAATTAAAGCAAGCTTGTATTGTGTATACAAAGAAAGCTGGTTACCAGCAACTGTCTCTCCCAAACCTGGGCTAGAAACCAGCATATCAACTTTTCAGGAACAAGATTTTATTGCACAAAATGTTGCAAAGGGGTGGTGTCTTGAGAACTTACAGATAACAGGATTTTGACAAGCATAATACAAAGGCAGATAGTAGATAATGATCTACATGGCATGATATTTCAGGTAGGGAGTAAATTCAGATCCCAACATCAAAATTTATGAGGCACTGCTGAGGTTTAAGGGAAGGTTGTTATTTGGTCAGGAGGAGCCAGGATTTATGAGGTGCCACTAAGGTTTTAGAAAGGGTGGTTATCTGGTCAAGGAGAGCCAGGCATGGGTAAGTTCAGAGCATAGGCAGGAATTCCAAACAAGTTTAGAAATCTCAGTAATTTATAGTAAAACAGAAATTAACTTTTTATGACTTTGTGATGAGATGGCTCCCAATTTTAAGATGGAATTAGGCTGGGTTCATCATTTGTAATATAATGTATATGGCATTTAATTCAGTGCCTAGCACATTCTTTTTGCATCATTAACTGAAAATACTGTGACTATTATTACTATTATTTTTATTGATCTTATTTTTTAACATTTTATTTTTTAGTTGTAGTTGGACATAATACCTTTATTTTACTTATTTATTTTTTATGTGGTACTGAGGATGAAATGCAGGGCCTCACACATTCTAGGTGAGCACTCTACCACTGAGCCACAATCCCACCTTCCCCCAATCTTATTATTTTAAGCCTGCAAATAGTTTCTACTTATTTGCCCATTAGATGACTATGAATTACAACATAATATTCAGACTAGAGAGGAACTGGAGACTTTTAAAAAAATTTACCTATTCCAGATAAATGACATCAGCATAGTATTGTCCACCAGATGACTTTAACTTGGTTACATCTAGCTCATATACCCCATCAGAACAAGAGGATACCATTTTACTTACAGCAATGAACACTTTAACTTCCAAGATGCTTAGGACTGTTTTAATGTGTACATGGTCAATTGTACATAGAGAGGAAAGATATTAAATAGACAAAATATATCAAATTAGCTGTTTAAATTACTTTATTAAAGTGCCTAGGTGTGATATCTCTGTTTTTTTAGAACAGCTCTCATGATTATTGCAAGATGTCAATCAAAAATAGAGTCAGGCTTCTTTTTTTTTTTTTTTTTTTTTTTTTTTTTTTTTAGTTCATGTCTTTTATTATCTCAAATACATTACTTGTCTTCTGGTTTGTTGAAGCAGTAAGTCAGACAACACTTGCCACAATAGTGTCTGTCAAAGTGGCTGGCCATAAAAACTCCTGCACCACATTCATCTGAAGGACACTCACGACGAAGGCGGCTAATTTTGCCATTTTCATCCACCTTATAATATTTCAGGACAGCCAACTTAACCTTCTTTCTCTTATGCTTATTCTTCTTGGGAGTGGTGTAAGACTTCTTCTTCCTTTTCTTAGCACCACCACGAAGCCTCAGCACAAGATGAAGGGTGGACTCCTTCTGAATGTTGTAGTCAGACAAAGTACGTCCATTTTCCAGTTGCTTACCAGCAAAGATCAGTCTTTGCTGATCAGGAGGAATTCCTTCCTTATCCTGGATCTTGGCTTTTACATTTTCTATAGTGTCCAAGGGTTCAACCTCGAGTGTAATAGTCTTCCCTGTAAGGGTTTTTACGAAAATCTGCATCTCGGCGGCGGTCCCACCGCAGATGGCGGATCGGAAAGAGGCTTCTTATTGAGTAAGAAATTGATGCTTTCTCTAAAGATGATTGAGGATGGCTTATATGAGTTCATGCTCTTGCTAGTTATAATCTGTTCTTGTTTACATAAATATGCTAGTTACAATGAAATTGAGCTATGGTATCGTATACATCAGGTGAGGTTTCCTAGTTTGAGGTTCAAGTATTTCTGAAATGGCAATGTGTTATTCCATCCATCAGACAAAACCAAGCAATAGGCTAGACTAGAAGAAAAAATGGGTACAGAACTTTTGTTTTTGGCAAGTCAAGTGATCTAGAAGTTAGCTAAACCCCTGCCTTTGTCTTAGGTCTTTTAAGACATTTATCCTAGGAATCCCAGAAATTTCTATTTCAATACAAGTATAACTTCTATGAAGGGGGTGCAAATAGGTTACATTTTGGATTTTTCTGATTAGTGCATTGGGTCCTAAACTGTTCTTTAAGCAGGAAATCATGTTCCTTCCTTCTGGGAGCTATTTTCTGTACCCTGCTCCTTGAATTTCCCAGGAACAAAAGTAGAGTCTAAAGTCCATGGAGGATTATCCACTTTCATGTCACATGGTGGTGGAAATGTGACCACTGTAACCATTCTTGGTTTCTGTTAATTCTTTTTCTGTGATGTTGCTATTAAAACTGATCCTTCAGTCTAGTAACAATTAATCTTTACCACCAAGTTTGAGTTTTCAGGGTTTTTCACACTTCGACTTCAAAGATATAACTGTTTTAATTCAGAAATGCATATGCTTCAAGCTCACGCAGTACTGCAAAAGCACCCACACATTGCTTTGGCTGCTTGGCCTTCAAGCCTCAGTGATATATATAGTGAGCACTCTGACCCTGACCACACCTGCTAAGTATTTTATATGGAGCCTACATGTTAGCCTAAACCTTTATGATGAGTCTTTCTTTTTTATATTAGAGTATTATTTATGCATAACATAATATTGGCACAAAAGTAGACATGAAGACCAAAGGAATGAATAGAAGACCCAGAGACAAACCCACAAACCAATAGTTATCTGATACTTGACAAAGTTGCCAAAAATATTTCTTGGAGACTAGGCACCCTTTTAATAAATGGTGCTAGAAAAACTGGATAGATACATGTAGAAAAATGAAATTAGAACCCTGTTTTTTACCCTGCACAAGACTAGAATTGAAATGCATAGGAGATACAAGTTCCTGTGATGAAGCTCCAGTATCAATATATGTAGATGATATATATGTATATGAATATATACATAGATATATGCATATATATATATTCATCAATATATGTAATTGTATATGTATATGTATAAAGTAATAAGAACAAACATGTCACTTGTATGAGTTAACAACTTTGGATTTCCACCTTTTGCTCACTACTCATAATTGAGAATCTTCTACAAAATAGATTCAGGAATTAGACCAGTTCAATTTAGTATAGTTCTGAATTCAAATGAATTATTTATAACTCTATGAGTGTAACCACCAAAAGCATCTTCCAAACACAAATACTGTTATCTCTTATAACTGATATGGAGTTGACTTTCCCTTTACCACCTGGGAATCATTGAGAATTTTATATATGGTAGCTCATTAGATGTGTCCACATACTCTATCACATCCTTTAAAGGAATGATAAATATTTCAAAAAGATTATTGGTATTAAGGAGTATTATGTCATTGAAATTGATATATGAAAATCTAGATGATACTGGTGGCACATTCCTATATTTCTAGCTACTTCAGATGTTGAGGCAGGAGGAACACTTGGGCCCAGTAATTCAAGGCCAACCTGAGCAATGCAATGAGACCCTGCCACTTAAAAATAAAATTAGAAAATCAATTTAATTCTACTAGGGCACCCAGTTTATTAATTAACTGCATCTCATATGTGTTCCATTTTATGTCCCACTTAATTCAGTGCCCTAAGTCAGTCATATGATCATGTCTTAGGCAATCAATAATGCTATAATATTGTATAACATGTATTTTCTTTTAGTCCCTATTCTATAGAATTAACATAGTATTTTATAGAAGATTTTCAATTATGTCTTAGAGTAGTGACTAAAATATTGAAATTCATAGTTACTAACTTAAAAAGTGAACATGTTTGCTTTTATTAGATATGTATTTTATAAATACATATATCTATGAGTACATACATATGCATATATATATATATACACACATATATATGTATATATATGCATATATAGAGAGATATGTATTGATACTGGAGATTCATCCCAGGTACTTGTGTTTCCTAAGTAGAATCTCTACTTATCTTATCTCTACTTATCTCATCTCCAGGTCTGCATAATTTCTTCATGATATGGTAGATTGGAGAAGAAGGACATTTAAGGCAAAATACCTAAGTGAGTTTTAATCTAAAAAAATGTAAAACAGAAGAACTACACAGTAAATGGAAGCAACATAAACAGTTCCTTAATTTTACTTCACACCTATTTTTTGTTTGGTGAAGTAATAGACTGTTTCTCCAGAGATTTGGATTTGTAATTATTAATTCATTTTTGTATAATTAACAGCAATCCTTTCTCCATTAAGCACTGACAATTTTACATTCTAATAATTCTGGAATTGTTTCCACAATACAGACCTGTATCATCTTCATTTTGCACTGTTCACCTCTGTTTTGTTCTGCCTCCATTCAGTCATATACTTGTCAGAGGTTTGAGTGATTTCTCTCCAATGAAATATAACCATGAATGATTTTTTAAACATCAACACCCAATGATCTTTTTTTTTTTTTAATATTTATTGTTTAGTTTTCGGTGGACACAACATCTTTCTTTGTATGTGGTGCTGAGGATCGAACCCCGGGCCGCACGCATGCCAGGCGAGCACGTTACCGCTTGAGCCACATCCCCAGCCCAACACCCAATGATCTTAAGGTTACAAAAAAGGCTTTCATAGTCTGACATATGTTCAACTTTCAATCTTTAGCCCTTTTCTCTGTCCACACCTTTGATACTAACTTATGATACTCTCCACATCCATCCCTTAATTTTGAGACAAATACATACCCATTTAAGACTTCTATTTCTCTTTTGCTACTGCCCTTTATTTCTCACCCTTTCCTGCCTACTACTTTCACTAACTCTCTGAACAGAAAAAGCATCTTGGAAAACTACCTTTGTCACCTTTTGTTTCTCCTCTTTAAACTCCAGTGTTTAACTCTTAGCAAGAACTTATTGTAGGAAAAATAAAGTCATTATACTACAATGATTTGAAAGATTGACCCTCCAATGAAGAAGAAGGAGAGAGAGGTAAAAAATAATTTTCAGTTGATAGGTAATAATTTAGTAGAAATGGTGACAAAGTACCAAGGTAAGAGACATTGACTATCTTAGAAAACATGGCCATAATTAAGGAAGATTTCACATATCAGCCTATGTCTTAAAAAAGAAAGAGAGAGTTCCTTACCCATTTATTGATTCGGTTATTTGTTTTGGGGGTGTTAAGGTTTTTTACTTCTTTGTACATCCTGACCAGTGTAACTCCACATCATGTATAACCACAAGAATAGGATTCAAATTGAAATGGGTTGCACTCCATGAATGTATAATACATCAAAATACATCCTACTTTCATGTATAACTAAAAACAACAAATAAGAAAATATGCACAAACTGAATATCACAGTAAATATAAAGGATTGCACAACTTGAAGGAATAAGTGAGAAGAGAAAAAATATTGAATGAAGCCATTTCAGATGTAAGGAATAGGCTATTCATAGATGATGGTGAAAAAAGCAGTAATTTCAGAAATTATTAATGACAACACATTAATGAGTTATATTGTCATCAAAATGGACATGAAGACCAGTGGTATAGGAAAAGGAATAAGAGATAAATCCATATAAACACAGTTATCTGGTTCTAGTTGAAGATGCCAAAAACATACATTGGAGAAAAGATAGCCTTTCTAACAAAAGATACTTGGAAAGCAATGCATCCATATGTAGAAGAGGGATACTAGATACCTCTCTGTCACCCTGCACAAAAGCAATTCAAAATCCATCAAAAACCTAGGAATTATACCAGAAACTTTGCAAAAGCTAGAAGAAAATATAGGGTCAACACTCCAATGTATTAGTGCAAGCACTGACTTCATGAACAAGACTCCAAAAGCACAAAATAAAACCAAGAATCAATACATGGGACAGCATCAATTTAAAAAGCTTCTGCACAACAAAGCAAATGGGGGCATGAAGAGAGAGCCTACAGAATAGGAAGATCTTTGCCAACTTTTCTCTGACAGGGGTTTAATATCCAGCATATATAAAGAACATTAAAATCAAATAACCCAATCAATAAATAGGCAAAAGAACTAAACACACACTTCTCAAAAGAAGAAATATAAATGGCCAACAAATATATCTTTTAAATGTTCAACATCCACAGCAATCAGAGAAACGCAAATCATTTTGCTCCAGTTAGAATAGCAATCATCAAGAATACAAATAATAAGTGGATAGTGAAAATGTGGGGGAAAAGTACAGTCATGAATTGTTTGTGGGATGGACTGCAAACTAGTAAACTCTGGAAAGAATCACGGAGACTACTCGAGACTAGGATGGAACAATCGTATGACTCAGATATATGACTCCTCAGTATTTATCCAAAAGAATGAAAATCAGCATACTAGAGTGACACATGCACAATAATGTCTATAACAGCAAAATTCACAATAACTAAGTTATGGAACCAACCCATGTGTGCATCAACATATTATGTATAAAGAAAATATATTTATCTTCCACTGTATATATACACATACATACACAATGGAGTTTTAGTCATAAAAAAATAAAATTATGGCAATTGCTAATAAATGGATGGGTCATTTCAAGCTAAGAAAAATGAACTAGTCAAAGGTCAAATGTTTTCTTTCATATGCAGAAGATAAATCAAAATGAGGAAGGGGGGTCCCAAGAAGATAGAAGGGAGGTCAGTGGAGAAGAGGAAGGAGATTGAGGGGGTTGGAGGAGGGATGGAAAAAGGGAGAAACTGAGATATTAACAAAATAATGCTATGTACATATATGAATATATCATAGTGAATTTCCACTTTATATCCATAAAGGAATAATTTTAAAAAACTAAATAAATAGAAGGAAGATCAGTAGAGTAGATAAAGAAAAACAGAGAAAGGAGGGGAGGGATAAAGCAAGTACTGGGATCTAAAGTAGAGCCAATTTTATGCAATGCTTGTATGATTATGTCACAATATCATGTATAAGTATAATGCACTAGTATAAATATTAAAATATACTAATGTGAGGTGGATAAAAGTGTACAGTGTGAATTTACATGGTTGCAAGGTATATTTTAATTTTTATGAGGGTTTGTTCATGAATGTTGAGAACATCTACTGTTTCATGGGCAAATCTGTGATGTTTGTACATGTTAAACCTGATGATAATAACAAGTTCTTAGTGTCTCTCCAAGTAGTTTCTTTATGATTTGTATATTTAAAATTATTTCCTAACGAATATTCAGCTAAAGATTGAAGTCCATGTAAATTTTCATTGGGAGAATAAAAAATAAGTTTTTATGATTAGTATTATTTTTTCTTATTTTCTGTTGTTTCAAAGGAAATTTTCTTTTTTAATATTTATTTTTTAGTTGTAGTTGGACACAATATATTTATTTTATTTTAATTATTTTTACATGGTGCTAAGGATCAAAACCAGGGTCTTGCACATGCTAGGCAAGTGCTCTACCACAGAGCCACAACCCCTCAAAGGTAGTTTTCCTAATCAGACTATTCTAAGTAGTTTGTTTTAACTAAATATATGGCTTTGTCAGCAGAATCAGACACAGAAGTTACGTCTGATCAACAAAAGAACCTTGATAGCAGTGAAAGTAACGGGGAGCATTCCTGTGACCTCCTCAGCTATGCCAGCAGAGAGAGACTTCAGAATGACTGGATGCTGTCTGCTCAGGAATGTCCAGCAAAGTTGGGCTGAGGTGAAACCTAAGCAAGGAGCTTAAGCTTCTCAGAGGCCACAGTGTGCTCAGGCGTGGGTGAATCCAGGCCACCCTGTGCGCAGACGCACTGGCTGGTTGATTGGCGACCTGCCGAAGACCTGCGAGGACCCGCCGCAACTCAGCACTATGGAGACCTTCCAGCAGTGTAGAGAAACAAAACTTCGAACACTTTGAGGAGGTGCCAACTGAGCCTCCATGGGCCAGCAGACCGAGATCTGAGGTAGGTACTTAGGAGAGACAGACCAGACCCACACTTCCCATCGGACACCCTGGCAAGGAGACCAGTGTCCACCATGGCAGAGAACTGACGTCATCAGAGTTCAGCCGTTAGGATCGCTCCGCAGTGAAATCGGGCGACAGCAGGTGTGTGACGCTGGATCCTCAGCCCTCCCTCTCCATGCAGCTGGGAAATCTCAAAAATCTCTCCCCAGCTCTCTGTGGGCATGATTATCAGAGCTGAGGGAAACAGGAGGGGCACCTGACCTCCAACTCCCCCTCCACCAGCAGCAACAGCCGAGGCCTTTTTCACTAGCTCCCTGGCCGTGGCTACTGGAGGGAATCAGGCAAAATAAGCTGACGGCCCCCAGCCCCCGCGCTCCACAACCTTGGGGTCTGGGTGAATGGTAAACAGAGAGTTCCCAGTTGTTCAAGAGAACAGGGCATCCAGGGGGCTGCAGGCCTGGAGTGTAGCTAGATCTGTGGAGAACGGCATCGGTGAGTGGGGCCTGGCTGGCAGGAGAAGCAGGGGTGGGAGCTGGAGACCAGGAACGGCCCTGGGTGACGAGGATTGGAGAGCCACCCAGTTGGGGAAGAGGAGCTGCCTCACAGGGATTGTTTCCTGCATATTGAGGGCAGAAGCTTGGCCCAGAGGGCACAGCTCCACCTACTGGAAGAGAAGATAATAGAACTCTAAGACTGCATTTAACTTTTTTTTCTTTTCAATTTTTATTTTTCCCTTTTTTTATTCTACCTATTTCTCTCTCTGTCTTTCTCTTTAGTGACTTCTTCCTTCCCCTTTCCCTACCTTTCCTCCCAAGCATTACAACTTCTATTATGTGTAATTTACTAAATGCATATAGGTGAATGTTCTGAGGCTGTCTAGGGTAGCTGTCCCTAGCTACCCCCAAATACTCCGGTCCGTTCTCCTGTTAATATCCCCCTTCAATAGAGCAATCTTCCAAGGAAGCTAAGATATACTAACCCCCATACCATCACATCACCCAACCTAAACCAAGTCCTAAGACCAAACCGCAGATTGCTATATGTCATCAGAATCTTTATGCCTTTTATGAAACAAATGAATGTGCTTTAAAGTACAATAAAACCCAACATCTCTAGACATAGTCTCCCATCACAAGGGAGAGATCCCAGAGATATACAAAACCAAAACAAAATTATAGGGGTAAATAGTAACACAGCAGTCAAACAGAGCTGGAAAGTAATGTGAGCATCATGAAAAAACAAGGAAAAAAGGATTACAAACAATCCAGGACAGCTTAAATTTACAAGAGAACCTAGAGGCATCAGAAAAATGGTCAGATAAAGAACTCAAGGCATACCTGACTCAGATGGAATGGAATCTTAAAGAGGTCATTAGACAGCAAATGCAAACAATGAAAGAACACTTTGACAATAACATAAACAAATTCAAGAAGCAAAAGAACAACTCTACCGGGAGATAGAGGTTATGAAAAAAATCAGACAATAATCCTAGAAGTGAAGGAAACTACCAAATTAAAAACTCAAATGAGAGTATTACCAGTAGAGTAGATCAAGTAGAAGTCAGAACATCAGACAATGAAGACAAAATATATCATCTTGAAAAGAGTCTAGTCAATTCAGAAAGGCTGGTAAGAAACATGAGCAAAACATCCAAGAGATATGGGATATCATAAAAAAACCAAACATAAGAGTCACTGGGATAGAGGAAGGTATAGAGGTCCAAGCCAAATGAATGAGCATTCTGTTGAATGAAATAATTTTAGAAAACTTTCCAGACATGAAAAATGAAATGCATGTCCAAATCCTAGAAGCCTACAGGATGCTGAACATAAAAACAATAGACCAACACCAAGACACATTATTATGAAGATATCCAACATACAGAACAAGGAGAGAATATTAAAAGCTACAAGAGAAAGGAGGCAGATTACATTCAGGGGTAAACCAATTAGGTTAATGGCTGATTTTTCATCACAGATGCTGAAAGCGAGAAGATCCTGGAACAATGTATTTCAAACGCTGAAAGATAATGGGTGCCAACCAAGAATATAGTATCCAGAAAAATTAAGCTTCAGGTTTGACAACAAAATAAAAATCTTTCACAATAAACAAAAGTTAAAAGACTTCACAGCCAGAAAACCAGCACTGCAAAGCATTTTGGGCAAAACAATACACGAAGAGGAAATAAAAAAACAACAAACAAAACCAACAGTGGGAAGTACCTCAGTAAAGGGGGGGGGGACTAATCAAAGAGGGAAAAACAAACCAAATTAAAAATAAATAAACAAACAAACATGACCGAATGTACAAACCATATATCAATAGTAACCCTAAATGTTAATGGCTTAAACTCACCAATAAAGTGACATAGGCTGGTAACCTGGATTAAAAAAATAGATCCAACAATATGCTGCCTTCAGAAGACTCATCTGATAGAAAAAGACATACACAGGCTTAAGTTGAAAGGGTGGGGAAAATCATACCACTCACATGGTCCTCGGAAGCAAGCAGAGGTGGCCATCCTCATATCGAATAAAATCAACTTCAAGCATAAGCTAATCAAAAGGGATAAAGAAGGACACTATATACTGTTAAAGGGAACCATTCACCAACAAGACATAACAATTATCAATATTTATGCACCAATCAATGGTGCTGCTACACTTATAAAACAAACTCTCCTCAAGTTCAAGAGTTAAATAGACCACAACACAATAATTATGGGTGACTTCAATACACCTCTCTCACCATTGGGCAGATCTTCCAAACAAAAGTTGAATAAAGAAACTCTAGAACTCAATAACACAATTAATAACCTAGACTTGACCGACATATATAGAATATATCAATCATCATCAAGCAGATATACTTTTTTCTCAGCAGCACATGAATCCTTCTCAAAAATAGACTATATATTATGCCATAGGGCAACTCTTAGAAATTATAAAGGAGTGGAGATAATACCATGCATCTTATCTGATCATAATGAAATGAGACTGTAAATCAATGATAAAAGAAGAAAGAAAAAATCCTACATCACTTGGAGAATGAACAATATGTTATTGAATGATCAATGGGTTACAGAAGACATAAAGGAGGAAATCAAAATATTCTTAGAGAAAATTAAAACACAGACACAACATTTCAAAATCTATGGGACACGGTGAAAGCAGTTCTAAGAGGAAAATTCATTACTTGGAGTTCATTCCTCAAAAAAAGAAAAAAACAACAAATAAATGATCTCACACTTCATCTCAAAACCCTAGAAAAAGAAGAGCAAAACAACAGCAAATATAGCAGAAGGCAAGAAATAATTAAAATCAGAGCTGAAATCAATGAAATAGAAACAATTTAAAAAATTGACAAAACTAAAAGTTGGTTCTTTGAAAAAATAAATAAGATTGACAGACCCTGAGCCATGCTAATGAAGAGAAGAAGAGAGAGAATTCAAATTACTGGCATACGGGATGAAAAAGGCAATATCATACAGATCCTACAGAAATACAGAAGATAATTAGAAATTATTTTGAAACCTTATATTCCAATAAAATAGAAGATAGTGAAGACATTGATAAATTTCTTAAGTCATATGATTTGCCCAGATTGAGTCAGGAGGATACACACAACTTAAACAGACTGATATCAATGGAAGAAATAGAAGAAGCCATCCAAAGACTACCAACCAAGAAAAGCCCAGGACTGGATGGGTATACAGCAGAGTTTTACAAAACCTTTAAAGAAGAAATAATACCAATACTTTTCAAGCTATTTCAGGAAATAGAAAAAGAGGGAGCTCTTCCAAATTCATTCTATGAGGCCAACATCACCCTGATTCCTAAACCAGAAAAAGACACTTCAAAGAAAGAAAACTACAGACCAATATGTAAAATGAACATAGATGCAAAAATCCTCAATAAAATTCTGGAAAATCGGATATAAAAACATATCAAAAAGATCATGCACCATGATCAAGTAGGATTCATCCCTGGGATGCAAGGTTGGTTCAATATACGGAAATCAATAAATGTTATTCACCACATCAATAGGCTTAAAAATAAGAACCATATGATCATCTCGATAGATGCAGAAAAAGCATTCAACAAAGTAACAGCATCCCTTTATGTTCAAAACACTAGAAAAACTAGGGATAACAGGAACTTAACTCAAGTAAAAGCAATCTATGCTAAGCCTCAGGCTAGCATCATTCTAAATTGAGAAAAATTGAAGGCATTCCCTCTAAAATCTGGAACAAGACAGGGATGCCCTCTCTCACCACTTCTTTTCAACATAGTTCTCATAACCTTGGCCACAGCAATTAGAGAGACAAAAGAAATTAAAGGCATAAAGATAGGAAAAGAAGAACTTAAATTAGCACTATTTGCTGATGACATGATCCTATACCTAGCAGACCCAAAAGGTTCTACCAAGAAACTTCTATATCTAGTAGATGAATTCAGAAAAGTGGCAGGATATAAAATTAACATACATAAATCAAAGGCATTCCTGTATATCAGTGACAAATCCTCTGAAATGGAAATGAGGACAACCACCCCATTCACAATATCCTCAAAAAAATAAAATAAAATACTTGGGAATCAACCTAACAAAAGAAGTGAAAGACCTATACAACAAAAACTACATAACCCTAAAGAGAGAAACAGAAGAAGACCTTAGAAGATGGAAAGATATACCTTGTTCATGGATAGGCAGAATTAATATTATTAAAATGGCCATATTACCAAAAGTACTCTATAGGTTTAATGCAATGCCAATCAAAATCCCAATGGCATTTCTCACAGAAACAGAAAAAGCAATCATGAAATTCATCTGGAAAAATAAAAGACCCAGAATAGCTAAAGCAATTCTAAGCAGGAAGAGTGAAACAGGTGATATAGTGATACCAGATTTTAAACTATATTGCAGAGCAATACTAATGAAAACAGCATGGTACTTGTACCAAAACAGGCAGGTAGACCAATGGTACAGAATAGAGGACACAGAGACAAATCCACAAAATTACAACTACCTTATATTAGACAAAGGTGCTAAAAGCATGCAATGGAGAAAGGATAGCATCTTCAACAAATGATGCTGGGAGAACTGGAAATCCATATGCAACAAAATGAAACTGAATCCCTTTCTCTCACCATGCACAAAGTTAACTCAAAATGGATCAAGGAGCTAGGAATCAAACCAGAGACTCTGTGTCTAATAGAAGATAAAGTTAGCTCTAATCTCCATCTCGTGGGGTTGGGCTCCAAATTCCTTAAATAGGACACCTATAGCACAAGAGTTAAAATCAAGAATCAACAAATGGGACTTACTCAAACTAAAAAGTTTTTTTTCTCAGCAAGAGAACTAATAAGTGAGGTAAATAGGGAGCCTACACCTGGGAACAAATTTTTACCCCTCACACTTCAGATAGAGCTCTAATCTCAGAGTATACAAAGAACTCAAAAAATTAAACCAAAAACAAATAACCCAATAAACAAATGGGCCAATGATCTGAACAGACACTTCTCAGAGGAGGATATACAATCAATCAACAATTACACAAAAAAAATGCTCACCATCTCTAGCAATCAGAGAAATGCAAATTAAAACCACTCTAAGATACCATCTCACTCCAGTAAGAATGGCAGCCATTATGAAGTCAAACAACAACAAGTGCTGGTGAGGATGTGGGGGAAAAGGTACAATTAAACATTACTGTTGGGACTGCAAATTGGAGCAGCCAATTTGGAAAGCAGTATGGAGATTCCTTGGAAAGCTGGGAATGGAACCACCATTTGACCCAACTATTCCTCTTCTTGGACTATACCCAAAAAAACCTAAAAAGAGCATACTACAGAGACAAAGCTACATCAATGTTCATAGCAGCACAATTCACAATAGCTAGACTGTAGAACCAACCTAGATGTCCTTCAATGGATGAATGGATAAAAAACTGTGGCATTTATACACAATGGAATATTACTCAGCACTAAAAAATAACAAAATCATGGCATTTGCAGGGAAATGGATGGCTTAGAGCAGATTGTGCTAAGTGAATTAGCCAATCCCTAAAAAAAACAAATGCCCAATGTCTTCTTTGATATGAGGAGGGTGACTCAAAACAGAGTAGGGAGGAAGAGCATGAGAAGAAGATTACCACTAAACAGGGAAGAGAGGTGGGAGGGAATGGGAGGTAGATGGGGAATTGCACAGAAGATGAAAGGAGACCATCATCATTATACAAAATTACATATATGATGGGGTGAGGGGGAAGAGAAAAAAGAGAGAAATTTGTCACAGTAGGTTGGGTAGAGAGAGGTGATGGGAGGAGAGGGGAGGGGAGGGGGGATAGGAAGGGCAGCAGAATACACAGACACTAGTATTGCTGTATGTATGTATGTGGCTATATAACCAATGTGATCCTGCAATCTGTACATGTGGAAAAATGAGAATTCATACCCCATTTTAATCAAATGTATGATATGTCAAGATCATTGTATTGTCTTGAGCAACTAATAAAAAAAAAGAAAAGAAAAAGTTTTTGGTATCATGTATTGAACCCAGGGATGCATAACCACTGAGCCACATGCCCAGCCCATTTTTTAAATATTTATTTATTTATTAGGTATAGATGGACAGAACACAATGCCTTTATTTTTATGTGGTGATGAGGATCGAACCTGGGTCCCGCCTGTACCAGTCAACTGCTCTACTGCTGAGCCGCAATCCCAGCCCATTTTTTATATGTTATTTTGAGGCAGGGTCTCCCTAAGTTTCTGAGGTTGGCTTTGAACTCATGATCTCCCTGCCTCATCCTCCTAACCCGCTGGAATTACAGTCATGCACCACTGCACCCAGTTATAAATAAATAAATATTTTGAAGAGGTGTTCTTGCTATGTTGTGCAGACTGATGTCAAAAATCTGGTTTCAAGTGATCACACTTCTTTAACCTTGAGGACATCAGGGACTAAGTATACACCAGCAAGCCTGACTTAAAAAATCTTTACTGCCACTCAGAAAGAACTGTTTTTTTTTTCCTGTTACACACACTTTATTTAATTTACATTGCATTTCATACTCGAAATAATTATATGTAGATTTAAAGTTCTGATTTAAACATTTTACACCAAAACCTTTAATATTTTAGCACACAGTTGCATTTTATTTAAAAATACTTTTATTATGCTTCATATTCAGTTATGAGCCTCAGTAGATAATATAAAAACAACTTTTAAGATTTATTTTTTAAAGGAGTCTTCCTGCAGCATTTCAAATTAGCATTCTGAAATATCTCAGAAATAAATATTTGCATATGCCAATACAAGAATATGTTTTTATATCCTTAAAACAAATGTTGACATACACAATGGAAAAACTGAATCCCCTGGCTTTTCCCGGATCTTGTTTTCATTTCCAAGTTTCAGAGTTCTGTGTAGCCTTGCATTTTTAATTATGCCACTTTTGTATGTTTAACATTCTTAAACACTATGTTTTTTCTTAGTATGGCCATGTACTTCTACTCCTAATATATTTATTCATGTATGTCTTCTAAGTCCTCTGGGTGCCTCCAAGTTGTTATGTCTCAGACTTAAGACACTTGACCTTGACTCTTTTCTGGTTCTTTCTATACTCTATATTGATCTCCTCTCTCATCCATATCTTCATCTGAGTAAATAGCTGAGTTAATAGCACTGATACTCTGAAACTAGACAAATTTTGGACCCAGCCCTCGAGTAATCCAGTCAGTTACAGGTTCTGCATTTTCCCCTTGCTTCAGATTCAACTGTTAATTACCAGAGTTCACTTTCTCAGATGTCATTTTCAAAACTCTTCTCTTTTCTGTCCTTCTTCCCTCATGATATTCGTCTCTCTTTACCTTGCTGCCAGGGTGACTTTTTAAATATATCTGTGATTCAAAGTCTTCTCTGCTTTTTGACTGGATTCCTCAAAGTTCACATTATAAAATAACACATGACATGAGTGCTTTCGCCATGACCCTCCTGTTTTTAACCTATCCATCCAATTCCCAATAATTACATTCCTGTTTTACCACATCACATTGGTATCTTCCCTCTATTTGCTATGCTGTTTTATGCAAAAAAAAAAAAAAGAGAGAGAAAGATCGAATTTAAATCTTATGTTTAGGCTATTGAAATGAACAATATAACATTTAACTCATGTTAAAAGGTGATC
Organism: Callospermophilus lateralis; assembly: GCF_048772815.1. Classification (NCBI taxonomy): domain Eukaryota; kingdom Metazoa; phylum Chordata; class Mammalia; order Rodentia; family Sciuridae; genus Callospermophilus; species Callospermophilus lateralis. The sequence goes on from NC_135313.1 coordinate 91,945,332, forward strand.
ATACCAAGTGGCCCAAAATTTGCAATTTTATAATTACCATTCATTGTTGCCAAGGTTTAAGATTCAATTCTGGTCTCTAATTGAATTAAAGTCCGTATTAATGTACAAATTCACCTAGATATCTATTAAGCATACTACACCTTCCTGAATGGGACCTGTGGTATTAGGATATAAACAATAACTTCTTAACTCATTTTGTTTCAATATAGGAAATTAGTAAATATTAGTGAAATATTTTATTCTGATTTCATTAAATTATATGAGACATTAGATTATGTTAGAACAAAATTTAATGTTCATAGTCCTTATAGATGTATGACATTATCATACAATATAATTTAATTATAATTAAGAAATTTGATTTTATTTCTGATTAATGTTGATTAATAATAATCATAATAATGATTACCGTGCTTAATATACAAAAGTTAGCCTATTTTGCAGATATTTATCCTTAGGAAAATGACTTAAATACATAATAAATACTCACTACTTAAAGTATAGTTAGGCAGAAAGAGGAGAGAGAAGATGGCTGCGAAAGGAGTGCAGCACCCCCCGTGTACTGCGTCACTGAGCAGGAAAAAGACAAGGTAGAATGGATAAAAGCTAGCTTGTTAGGAATTTCCAGCAAAATTGGGGTGCTCCGAAACCTAGAGGAAGGATTTCCATTGCATAAGGACCTGCTACTGGAGCTCAAACGCGAGAGATTTGTCCGCACGGAGGGTCACGCTGCGTATGCAGCAAATCGCCCCGCGGCCAGAGTCTGCGGCGCTCGCTGGGAAACGACGGTAAGATAACAATGCAAAGATACAGCGCTACGGATTCTACAGGCTCCCGCCAGCTGTGCAAATACTGTATTCAGAGCTGAATTCTGGGCTTGAGACGGGGAAGGAAGCCATCCAATTCGGTTCTCCACATCGGTCAGACCACAGAGGAAGCCAGCGGCCACCATCTTGGAGAGCTGACGTCATCATCTCTGTTTTTTTTTTTTTTTTGACTGATAACAGCTCTTTCAGCTATAGATCAGCGGGGAAAACTTAAGGGCCCCTCCCAGCTCTCCTGTGAGCCCAATAGCCAGACCGAGGGCGGCACGGGAGCCGGCGGGAGCCACGGCTGCGGCGAGGGAGCCGGCGGCAGCCGCGGCTGCGGCAAGGGAGCCGGCGGCAGCCAGGGCAGCGGCACGGAAGCCGGTGGGAGCCGCGGCGGCGCTGGCGCAGAAGCCGGCGGGAACCGCGCAGCGCGGGACTCCCAGCTACCACTCCCACCAGTGCTGACAACTGAGGTCTCTTGCACCGACTCGCCTCGGCGTGGGACTCACGGCTACCGCTCCCACCAGTGCTGACAACTGAGGTCTCTTGCATCAGATACGGGGGCGTGGCTACCAGAAGGTAAGCAAATTTGCTGGGGGTTCTCAGCCCCAAGCTCTACAAACTTAGGGCCTGAGGGAGACAAACAAGGAGAGTGTGCCCAGGCACTAATGAAACAGCTGCTCCATGCGTGTGCAAGGTAGGCGGAACTGTGACCACCAACAAAACAGGCCCAGTGGACTGCCAGACACATCGCTCCGGTTGGGGGAGGGGCAGAGCCACTGGGCGCCTGCAAGTTACGCAGACCTGCGAATCACCAGCAGATCAGACCCAGCAACCACGGAGCAGCAGAGCCACCCCTGGGCCTGCAAGCTAGGTCCACTTGCCACACACCGGCAGGTCAGGCCCAACAAACTGCGGAGGGGCACAGCTGCCCCACGAGCCTGCTAGGTAGGCAGAACCCTGACCACCGACAGAACAGGCCCAGAGGCCGGCCAGACACATCGTCCCGCCCCGGTTGGGGGAGGAGCAGAGCCACCAGGCGCCTGCAAGGTAGGCAAACCTGCGTCTCACCAGCATATCAGGACCAGCAACCCGCGGAGCAACAGAGCCACCCCCGGGCCTGCAAGGTAGGCGCACTTGCCACCCACCGGCAGGTTAGGCCCAGCAACTCTCGGAGGGACACAGCTGCTCCACGCGCATGCAAGGTAGGCGGAACCGTGACCACCGACAAAACAGGCCCAGTGGACCGCCAGACACATCACTCCAGTTGGGGAAGGGGCAGAGCCGCCAGGCGCCTGCAAGGTAGGCGGACCCGCGACCCACCAGCAGAACAGGCACAGCAATCCACAGAGCGGCAGAGCCACCCCCCGAGCCTACAAGGTAGGCAGACCTGTGATCCACCGGCAGGTCAGGCCCAAAAACCTGCGGAGGGGCACAGCTGCCCCACGTGCCTGCTAGGTAGGCGGAACCGTGACCACCAACAGAACAGGCCCAGCGGCCGGCCAGACAAATCGCCCCACCCCGGTTGAGGGAGGGGCAGAGCCGCCGGGCGCCTGCAAGTTAGGCAGACCTGCGACTCACCAGCAGATCAGGCCCAGTGACCCGCGGAGCGGCAGAGTCACCCCCGCGTCTGCAAGGTAGGTGCAGTTGCCACCCACCGGCAGGTCAGGCCCAGCAACTCTCAGAGGGACACAGCTGCTCCACGCACATGCAAGGTAGGCGGAACCGTGACCACTGACAAAACAGGCCCAGTGGCCCGCCAGATACATCACCCCGGTTGGGGGAGGGGCAGAGCCGCCACCAGCGCCTTTTAGGTAGACAGACCTGCAACCGACAGACAGAACAGGCCTAGTGGCCAGCGGAGGGGCAAAGCCGCTGCTCACGCCTGCAAGGTAGGCGGACCTGTGACCACCGAAAGAACAGGCCCATCGAAAGTACAGGCACAGCGGCCTCCCGGCGTGGTAGGCACATTGCCTCAATTGGAGGAGGGGCAAAACCACCGCCAAAGCCTGCGAGGGAGACTTTGCAGCTATACAAGAGCAATATAAATATATAGGGGGAAAAATCAATAACACAACAGTTTCACCAAGCAGAAAGAAACGCGATCAATATGAAAAGACAAGGAAAGAAAGGACCACAAGCAATGCAGGTCAACTCAACTTTAGAAGAGGTAATATCTGCAGCAGATGGAATGTCAGATAAAGAATTCAGGATATACATGCTTCAGATGATCTGGAGTCTCAAGGAAGACATTAGACAGCAAAATCAGACAATGAAAGACCACTTCGACCACTTTGACAATCAATTACATAAACAAATCCAAGAAGCTAAAGATCAATTATACAGGGAGATAGAGGTTATAAAAAACAAACAAACAGAAATCCTGGAAATGCAGGAAACAATAAACCAACTTAAAAACTCAATTGAGAATACTACCAGCAGAGTAGAACACTTAGAAGATAGAACATCAGACAATGAAGACAAAGTATTTCAACTGGAGAAGAACATAGACAGCTCAGCAAAGCTGTTAAGAAACCATGAGCAGAACATTCAAGAAATATGGGATAACATAAAGAGACCAAACTTAAGAGTCATTGGGATACAGGAAGGTACTGAGGTCCAAACCAAAGGAATGGGCAATCTATTCAATGAAATAATACGAGAAAACTTCCCAGACTTGAAGAATGAGACAGAATCCCAAATCCTAGAAGCCTACAGGACGCCGAATGTGCAAAATCATAAGAGATCCACACCTAGACACATTATAATGAAAATGCCCAACATACAGAATAAGGAGAGAATTTTAAAAGCTACAAGAGAAAGGAAGCAGATTACATTTAGGGGTAAACCAATCAGGATAACAGCTGATCTTTCAACACAGACTCTGAAAGCTAGAAGATCCTGGAATAACATATTTCAAACACTGAAAGAAAATGGGTTCCAACCAAGAATTGTGTATCCCGCGAAATTAAGCTTCAGGATGGAAGATGAAATTAAAACCTTCCATGATAAACAAAAGTTAAAAGAATTTGCAGCTAGAAAACCATCTCTTCAAAACATCCTCGGCAAAATATTACAGGAAGAGGAAATGGAAAATATCAATGAAAACCAACAGCGGGAGGTAGTACAGTAAAGGGGGGGGAATAATCAAAGAGGAAAACAAACCATGTTTAGTAACATAAATAAACAAATATGGCTGGAAGAACAACCCATATCTCAATAATAACCCTAAATGTTAATGGCTTAAACTCATCAATTAAGAGACACAGGCTAGTAGAATGGATCACAAAACAAGACCCAACAATATGCTGCCTTCAGGAGATGCATTTGATAGGAAAAGATATACATAGACTGAAGGTGAAAGGTTGGGAAAAATCATATCACTCATATGGACTTCGGAAACAAGCAGGAGTGTCCATACTCATATCAAATAAAATAGATTTCAAGCCAAAGTTAATCAAAAGGGATGAAGAGGGACACTACATACTTCTCAAGGGAACCATACACCAACAAGACATAACAATCATAAATATATATGCCCCAAACAATGGTGCAGCTATGTTCATCAAACAAGCTCTTCTCAAGTTCAAGAGTCTAATAGACCACCATACAATAATCATGGGAGAATTCAACACACCTCTCTCACCACTGGACAGATCTTCCAAACAAAAGTTGAATAAGGAAACTATAGAGCTCAATAACACAATTAATAACCTAGACTTAACTGACATATATAGAATATACCACCCAACATCAAGCAGTTACACTTTTTTCTCAGCAGCACATGGATCCTTCTCAAAAATAGATCATATATTATGTCACAGGGCAACTCTTAGACAATATAAAGGAGTAGAGATAATACCATGCATCTTATCTGACCATAATGGAATGAAATTGAAAATTAACGATAAAAGAAGTAAGGAAAAATCATGCATCGCTTGGAGAATGAACAATAGGTTACTGAATGATCAATGGGTTATAGAAGACATCAAGGAGGAAATTAAAAAATTCTTAGAGATAACTGAAAACACAGACACAACATATCGGAATCTATGGGACACATTGAAAGCAGTTCTAAGAGGAAAATTTATTGCTTGGAGTTCATTCCTTAAAAAAAGAAAAAACCAACAAATAAATGATCTAATACTTCAACTCAAAATCCTAGAAAAAGAAGAGCAAAACAACAGCAAAAGAAGTAGAAGACAAGAAATAATTAAAATCAGAGCTGAAATTAATGAAATCGAAACGAAAGAAACAATTGAAAAAATTGACAAAACTAAAAGTTGGTTCTTTGAAAAAATAAATAAAATCGACAGACCCTTAGCCACGCTAACGAAGAGAAGAAGAGAGAGAACTCAAATTACCAGCATACGGGATGAAAAAGGCAATATCACAACAGACACTTCAGAAATACAGAAGATTATCAGAAACTATTTTGAATCCTTATACTCCAATAAAATAGAAGATAGTGAAGGCATCGATAAATTTCTTAAGTCATATAATTTGCCCAGATTGAGTCAGGAGGATATTGACAACCTAAACAGACCAATATCAATTGAGGAAATAGAAGATACCATCAAAAGACTACCAACTAAGAAAAGCCCAGGACCGGATGGGTATACAGCAGAGTTTTACAAAACCTTTAAAGAGGAACTAATACCAATACTTTTCAAGCTATTTTAGGAAATAGAAAAAGAGGGAGAACTTCCAAATTAATTCTATGAGGCCAACATCACCCTGATTCCTAAACCAGACAAAGACACTTCAAAGAAAGAAAACTACAGACCAATATCTCTAATGAACCTAGATGCAAAAATCCTCAATAAACTTCTGGCGAACCGGATACAAAAACATATCAAAAAAATTGTGCACCATGATCAGGTAGGATTTATCCCTGGGATGCAAGGCTGGTTCAATATACGGAAATCAATAAATGTTATTCACCACATCAATAGGCTTAAAAATAAGAACCATATGATCATCTCGATAGATGTGGAAAAAGCATTCGACAAAGTACAGCATCCCTTTATGTTCAAAACTCTAAAAAAAATAGGGATAACAGGAACATACCTCAATATTGTAAAAGCAATCTATGCTAAGCCTCAGGCTAGCATCATTCTGAATGGAGAAAAACTGAAGGCATTCCCTCTAAAATCTGGAACAAGACAGGGATGCCCTCTCTCACCACTTCTATTCAACATAGTTCTCGAATCACTGGCCAGAGCAATTAGACAGATGAAAGAAATTAAAGGCATAAAAATAGGAAAAGAAGAACTCAAATTATCACTATTTGCAGATGACATGATTCTATACCTAACAGACCCAAAAGGGTCTACAAAGAAACTATTAGAGCTAATAAATGAATTCAGCAAAGTGGCAGGCTATAAAATCAACACGCATAAATCAAAGGCATTCCTGTATATCAGCGACAAATCCTCTGAAATGGAAATGAGGACAACCACCCCATTCACAATATCCTCAAAAAAAAAAATAAAATACTTGGGAATCAACCTAACAAAAGAGGTGAAAGACTTATACAATGAAAACTACAGAACCCTAAAGAGAGAAATAGAAGAAGATCTTAGAAGATGGAAAAATATACCCTGTTCATGGATAGGTAGAACTAACATCATCAAAATGGCGATATTACCAAAAGTTCTCTATAGGTTTAATGCAATGCCAATCAAAATCCCAACGGCATTTCTTGTAGAAATAGAGAAAGCAATCATGAAATTCATATGGAAAAATAAAAGACCCAGAATAGCAAAAACAATGCTAAGCAGGAAGTGTGAATCAGGCGGTATAGCTATACCAGACTTCAAACTATACTACAGAGCAATAGTAACAAAAACAGCATGGTACTGGTACCAAAACAGGCGGGTGGACCAATGGTACAGAATAGAGGACACAGAAACCAATCCACAAAACTACAACTATCTTATATTCGATAAAGGGGCTAAAAGCATGCAATGGAAGAAGGATAGCATCTTCAACAAATGGTGTTGGGAAAACTGGAAATCCATTTGCAACAAAATGAAACTGAATCCCTTTCTCTCGCCATGCACAAAAGTTAACTCAAAGTGGATCAAGGAACTTGATATCAAATCAGAGACATGGCGTCTGATAGAAGAAAAAGTTGGCTATGATCTACATACTGTGGGGTCGGGCTCCAAATTCCTCAATAGGACACCCATAGCACAACAGTTAATAACTAGAATCAACAAATGGGACTTACTCAAACTAAAAAGTTTTTTCTCAGCAAAAGAAACAATAAGAGAGGTAAATAGGGAGCCTACGTCCTGGGAACAAATCTTTACTCCTCACACTTCAGACAGAGCCCTAATATCCAGAATATACAAAGAACTAAAAAAATTAGACAATGAGATAACGAATAACCCAATCAACAAATGGGCCAAGGACCTGAACAGAAATTTCTCAGAGGAGGACATACAATCAATCAACAAGTATATGAAAAAATGCTCACCATCTCTAGCAGTCAGAGAAATGCAAATCAAAACCACCCTAAGATACCATCTCACTCCAGTAAGATTGGCAGCCATTAGGAAGTGAAACAGCAACAAGTGCTGGCGAGGATGTGGGGAAAAGGGTACTCTTGTACATTGCTGGTGGGACTGCAAATTGGTGCAGCCAATTTGGAAAGCAGTATGGAGATTTCTTGGAAAGCTCGGAATGGAACCACCATTTGATCCAGCTATTCCCCTACTCGGTCTATTCCCTAAAGACCTAAAAAGAGCACACTATAGGGACACTGCTACATCCATGTTCATAGCAGCACAATTCACAATAGCAAGACTGTGGAACCAACCTAGATGCCCTTCAATAGACGAATGGATAAAAAAAATGTGGCATTTATACACAATGGAGTATTACTCTGCATTAAGAAATGACAAAATCATAGAATTTGGAGGGAAATGGATGGCATTAGAGCAGATTATGCTAAGTGAAGCCAGCCAATCCCTTAAAAACAAATGCCAAATGTCTTCTTTGATATAAGGAGAGTAGCTAAGAACAGAGTAGGGACAAAGAGCATGAGAAGAAGATTAACATTAAAAAGGGATGAGAGGTGGGAGGGAAAGGGAGAGAGAAGGGAAATTGCATGTAAATGGAAGGAGACCCTCAGGGGTATACAAAATTACATACAAGAGGAAGTGAGGGGAAAGGAGGAAAAATATAAGGGGGAGAAATGAATTACAGTAGAGGGGGTAGAGAGAGAAGAGGGGAGGGGAGGGGGGAGGGGGGATAGTAGAGGATAGGAAAGGCAGCAGAATACAACAGACACCAAAATGGCAATATGTAAATCAATGGTTGTGCAACTGAAGTGATTCTGCAATCTGTATATGGGGTAAAAATGGGAGTGCATATCCCACTTGAATCAAAGTGTGAAATATGATATATCAAGAACTATGTAATGTTTTGAACAACCTACAATAAAAATTAATTTAAAAAAAAAGGATAAAGAAACTTGAAAAAAAAAGTATAGTTAGGCAAATGTCTTAGGTTGGTTAGCTTTTGTAATATTAAAATCATATAATTCATTATTGGTAATTTTAGCACACAGTAAATTAAATTTAGTCCAAATAAATAATGACAAATAAAATACTACTGGTTCATGTTTTTCATTTTTCTTTGCTTTTATGGTAAATTTCTTTCACTTCTTAGAATCCAGTAATTTGGGAGTATTTAAACATATTAAGCAGTTCTAACAAATGAATTTTAAATATTTTCTAATATTTCTTTGTCCACAGCCTTTGATTTCTTAAGGATAGCTATTTTAAAAACCTGTACTCCCTTGGATGTTTGAGGCATGAGTATTGCAAGTTCTAGACCATCCTTACCAATTTACTGAGGCCCTAAGAAATTTAGAAAGACTCAAAATAAAAAATAAAAAGGACTAGAGATGTGGCTCAGTTGTTAATTGCCCTGGGTTCATTCCTCAGTACAAAACAACAATGACAAACAAACAAGCAAATTACTCTTCCACTTTTGCTTCTACAAACAAAATAGCTCAAGAAGCAGAAATGAATAAAGATTATAAGAGAGAACATATATCTAGAATATATGCCCCTATGATAGAGAACTTTTCAGGACTTTCTTATGTACAAAATCATGAGGAAATATTGATGTAGAAAAGGCAAATTAGAGTCGAAACATAAAGGACAAATCATTCCAGATAGTTAAGGCAAAGGTTTGGTGAAACATTCTCTTAATTGATGCTCCTTAATCACATTAAGTCTTTTTAGAAGTGGTATATGAACTATAAAAGCTACCTTGTGATCTTCTGCACCAGGAAAAACAAAGGAAGTTCCTAAAAAATGAAATGAGTTTTAGGTGATATCCTTCCTATTGGTAAAAAATTAATTGCAGTATGTGAGCAACAAAATGAGACTATACTATGAAGAAAGCAGTGAGGGAGAAGGAATATACCAGTGTGTCTGGGTTTAAGAGTTGCAACTAATGTACCCAGCCAAACTAATCTGTTGCTTATGCTTTCTTCTGTACAAATTCATACTTATTACTTCAAACTGTTGGAACTTATAATTACAACATAAACACTTTAAATCTTCTGACAGGTATGTACATTTTATTATCATAATTGTCAAGTGTTTCCATTGAATTGACACTTTACATTATGATGTTTTATAAAGTTTGATAAGCTTGGGAATGTTTGATCTTATCACGTACATACCATAAACACTGAACCAATAATTTGGTGTTTAAAATTCAAAGTTGAAATCCAAACTCTAAGGAACATCGAGTTTTAAAGATTTTTAAAGTGTAGAAATATAAATTAGAAGAAAAAGTAGATGAGGCTTTAGGTCCACTACAAAAGCATTAAATTACCTTGCCAAAGTCATACTTCTAATCTATCTGATTAGTTATACTAGTTAGAGTCTGGTGAGATGAATTTCTTCCATGAGGATGCTTTTGTAATATTAAAATTATATCAATGATCATTGGTATATCTATTACATAATTATTGAATTTAGTGCAAACAAACATTATCAAAGTTCACTGGTTCATGTGATTATCTCGTAATTTATCTGAGTCACCATTATGGAATTTTATCATCTCTTCAGTGTCACAAAGTGTCAGGTAATGCCACTGTGAGCTTCCAATGGCTCATTTAGTCTTTCTTGTTTTTACACCTATTATAGGTGGACAGTGGGGGCAAAAGCAAGGTATTACTTTTGTATCCTCAGCTGTAAAGTTTTATAGTTACTAAACATGAAATTTTGGAAGTATCTCATTATCTAGAATTTGATTGCCAGAAGTTTCACTCTGCTCCATTGTCGTTGCAAACTTTGATTTATATATTTCAGTTAGCACCTTCACATTTTGGATGGTCTAAATAAAGGAATTATAAAAGGCAGTGGGGTAAATAGAACATCTCAGTGCAGAAAGTGAAAGCTTCAGTTCATTACAGGGGCCCCACAATCTCACATGACTTTTGTCCCTTGACAAAAATCAATTAAAATAACAAAAAAGTTCTTCTTACAGAAAAGTAACAGTTATCCTTAATATGGAACTCTCATTAGAGGTTGAAAAAGAAATGAAGCAGCCCAGAAGGAATGTAACAAAAGTATCAGAAAACATATGTGATGGTGCTTCTCCTGAAGAAGAAGATGATGATGTTGATGGAGTATGTCAACAAAGAGGGAATGGAAAAGCTGACTTTCAGCAATTCTGTACTGTGAGGAATAAAGTACCCAAAGAGTAAGACTATGGCAATACTTAATAGTAGATAATTGCTCTATAAAATTGTCCTATTGTTTTATAAAACTAAATCCAATTTGGGCTGATATTCATGGTTAAAAAATGTTATGCATTTTATAAGAATATTCAGCCTTGCATGGTTAACACAAAAGTGTATATAAATAAACAATGAGATGCCAAAACATCCTAGTATATTGATGAATGTTTTATTTTAAAAAATAATACTCAGGCCTGGCAATTGAGGAAAAAGACATTCTCCTGCACTGTTGTTAAATAAAATTTAAAATACTATTTGAAAGGTAATTTAGTAGCATATATCAAAGCTTCTTATATATAATATCTATAGAAACAGAGTATTCAACCATTTTAAACTAAGGTTAGATTTACACTGTATGAGCAGTTCACAATTAAACTTTATTTAAGGCAATTATTTGATAATCCATCTTAAGCTAATTTTGTTCCAATACTTGTGACATCTGCTGAGTTACAGAAAGAAGAGACTTTCTCTTTTGACATTCTACTCCATTACCAGCAAAATTATTAGTTATTTGATTTGTATTTTTGTTCCCAGTGCAGGAGTGTCAAATTAATCTGAATATTGCTAAAGTATTGTACTTAAGGTCCATATCCTCAATACCTGGAACACTGATTCACACACCATAAGTAGCTACTCAATAAATATTTACTAAGTCAGTGAATGAAGTTTACCCTCAGTGTATTATTTTAAGCAATAGGCTAATTTTCGCTGAGAAAAAAAATATTTATGTAGTTTCATTTGTACAATTGTACCAGGCAAATATGTGTATTTTTTTAAAAAAATTAGCTCTTCCTAGTAAACTGTATTTTCTATATTAATGTTTTTCTATTTAGCAGAAAATTCTAAAGCTGTGCTTTTACCCACTCTTCATTTTTTTTTTCATGTTGTTTGTGGTATTTTCAATTATGATAAAATAGATCAAAGAAATTAAAAATTCATTTGTAATTCATGAAGAAAATGTAATGTGATGGTTGTAAATTTAATGGGATTCACACTTATCAAAGAATAAGAGCCTCAATATTTGAAATGAAAAGAAAACAATGAATTTATTTTTCTGGCCAATCAAATCAAAATCTCTTCTAATACAGCAGCTTGCTTATATAAGTTTTTGAAAAGAGTTTAAAGATGGATCGACTTTCAGAAGTTAATTAGGTTGATAAAACAAAAGCATGGTTCTTCAAGTGACACTCTTGTTGATTAGTTAGCACTCACAGGCAAGTTTATCAAAGTGAATTTGTCTCTGATCAATCATCTTTCAGGAAATAAATGGCTGACATTAATTGATCATAGTGGTCATTGATTGAATAAGTTTAAACTAGTTGGGGTAGCCACATATTACCATGGATAAAGGTAAGTCCTTTCCTAAGTGTAAGGCAACACTAAGCAGATATTTTTTGTTTAGAAGTTCATTGAAAACCATTTCACATTCTAGGATGATAGACCTATTTCTGAAATCTGACTCAAGAAGAAATGTTTAATAATTGCTCCTAGGAATATCTCCCTTTGTTTTTTAGGATGTTGCGTCTTAACTAGAAGAGTTACCTTTATAAGTTTTTGTACATTATTATTATGGGTTTTGCTTGATGTATTTTGTGGTAAGCCATTGTTGTAGATTGTGGCCGCCATTAGAAGATGGCGCCGGCTTCCACTGTGGCCTGTGATAAACAAATTCTTTTGTGGAGAGTTGGCACGATATCCCTTGCCACCCTATAAGAAAGATCCACGCGGCGGCTTAAGATTGGTACGTGGGAGGCTTTATTAGGCTGTGCTTGGGCTCTCAGAGAGAGGTAGGGAAAGGAAGGTCACTAAAAGATACTTTAATCAAGGCCTGAATAAACTGCTGAAAGAAGATTCCTGAGTTGCGTCTTCCTTGCGGGCAAGGGGTCGCGACAAGTGGTGCCGAAACCCGGGAACCAGAACTTTCAGCAGTCAGGGGTGGTGCACCAATTAGTCCCAGGTAAGTTGGGACCCGCAGGTAAAGCGGAGATCAGTCCCAGATTAATTGGGACCCGCTATCAAAGCGGAGATCAGTCCTAGATAATTGGGACCCGCGGTTAAAGCGGAGATTAGTCCTAGGTAATTAGGACCCGCTGTCAAGGCGGCAGCTCCTCTGTAAAGCCAGAGAGAGCATTAAATCTTATTGCAGCTGCACTGTGTACTTTCGCTCTTACTTTCATTTTTGTTTTTTGTGTGTCTTTTGTTGTGTCATGGGTGCCGTATCTTCAAGTCCGCTTCTCCTGGCCCTAGATAACCTGTTACGTTCCAAGGGCCTAAAAGTGAAACGTAGTACTTTACAGAGATTTTTACAGAAGACAGATATTGTTGCACCGTGGTTCACATTTTCTGGCAGCCTTACTATACCTAGCTGGGATAAGTTAGGCACAGACCTTGACTTTGCTTCTGAGCAGGGCATATTAGAGGGTGGGGTGATACCCCTTTGGAAGATGATCCGTAGTTGCCTCGCAGATAGCAGATGTCAGGAAGCACTTACTAAAGGACAAGAAGTTTTAGAGCAATTACATGAAGAAAGATCAGAAATGGCAGGCAGTGAGGTATTTCAGGAGGGTGGGAGTGCGCGGAGCGAGAAACAGGGGAGGAAACAATTATCTTCGGCAGGCAGTGACGTATTTCAGGAGGATGGCAGTGTGCGGAGCGAGAAACAGGGGAGGAGGCGATTGTCTCTGGCACGGAGTGAAATATTTCAGGAGGAAGGGAATGTGCAGAGCGAGAAACGGGGGAGGAAACGCTTGTATCCAAATCTCAGTACACTGCGCACACTCCCATGCAAAAGTGGGTCAAAAGAGAAGGACGATGAGGAGGAGGAGCTCGGGAGACTGTCTCGGCAGCTAGGGAGTCTAACTATGGGAGAAGGGAACAAAAATAAACAGGAGCTCAGAAAGAAAAAAAAAAAAAAAAGAAAAAAAAATGATCCTCCGGACCCGCCTCCGTACAGTGGGGGTGTTTCGAGGAGAGCTTTCCATGCCCAAACATAGAGGGGGCTGTTAACATTTTTACTGATGGTTCCAAGTCTGGAATGGGAGCCTACGTAATTAATGACTCTCCCCCTATCCAGCATCAATTTGCTCCTGGAAATCCACAATGGGTAGAACTACAAATTGTTATTGAAGTTTTTAAACAGTGTTCTTTTCCTTTTAATCTTATTTCAGACTCCAGCTATGTGGTACAAGCACTAAAAGTCCTGGAGGCCGTGGGAACTATTAGTGATGCCCACAATGTGTCTGTTTACTTTACTCAGCTTCAACAGCTTATCTCTAACCGCACTGCTTCTTTTTATCCAATGCACATCAGGGCTCACACCTCTCTTCCTGGTCCGTTATCCCAAGGTAATGCCTGTGCGGACTTAGCCACTAAAGGTCAATTGATATGCTTGGCTTCCTCCTTAGAGGGGGCTAAGTTGTTTCACCAAAACTTCCATGTTAATGCATTAACGCTGCGCAGGCGTTTTTCCATTTCAAGAGCGGATGCTCGGCAGATAGTATTACAATGTCCCCATTGTGTCACATTTCTTCATCCCCCTAATTATGGAGTAAACCCACGGGGATTAAAGCCATTGGTTGTTTGGCAAATGGATGTGACACATATACCTGACTTTGGTAACCTTAAGTATGTGCATGTTTCCGTTGATACGTGCTCTGGAATTATCCATGCTTCTGCTTTATCGGGAGAAAAGGCACGTAATGTCATTACTCACTGTTTAGAGGCATGGGCAGCATGGGGTGCACCTGCATCCCTTAAGACTGATAATGGACCTGCTTATACTGGCAGACAATTTACAGCTTTTTGTTCTACTATGGGAGTGCAACTTACTCATGGTTTGCCTTATAATCCTCAAGGACAAGGCATTGTTGAGCGTGCTCATCGCACCTTAAAGGAAACTTTACAAAAACAAAAAGGGGGAATAGGAGCTGAACACACTCCTAAAGAACGCCTGTCCTTAGCTCTCTTTACCATTAATTTTTTGAATTTGGATATTCATGGTCGCTCTGCAGCCGATAGACATGTGTCCCCTCAGCCCTCTGTGATTGGCTATGTTAAGTGGAAGGATGTTCTTACGGGCCAATGGAACGGCCCTGACCCCGTGCTGACATGGGCACGAGGATCTCTATGTGTTTTTCCCCAGGATCGTACGGAACGATTGTGGGTCCCTGAACGCTTGACAAGAAGAGTCTCAACATCAACTGACCAGCAACAAGAGATACCACAACAATCCTGTGATGAGGATCTTCATTCTGCTAAGTGCTCTGGCTCTGGTGCTGGTGCCGATGGCACAGGCGACACCAATGCAGTGGTGGGCAGTGGCACGGGCATGGCCAATGCCGATGCCGGTTCATGGTAATTCTAGTGTCCTCCCCACTCTTTTTTCTACCTCATGTGAGATGTCTGCTCCCTGTGCCTCTCCTAGAGGGGACATGGAGAGCATTTTTAATCAATCTCAAGTTAATCTCACAGGAGTTTTTTGTTTCAGCCTTAGAAACGCTAATTGCATTAGCCTTAAGACCAAAAATTTGACTAACTGGGAGGACCCATTGCGGTCCAATTAGGTCTCAGGAAGCATTATCAGTGATGTATTGAGCAAGGTAGCTTCGGGGAAGCAATCAGGCTCAGGGACCCCCGCAAACAGCAGCTCTGCTCTTAACATAACTACCTTGGCTATTATCTCCGAGGTACTAATCCCAGTGCCTCCTTCTTCTAGTAGTATTTATAATGCCACTCATTTCAAGGCCTCTCCTTACTGTTCCCCTAATCTTGGTTTCCCCCCAACATTTACACCTTGTCAGGATCATTCTTGGGAGAAACATCAAGTTGCTAAAGGTTTCTCCCTTTCCCCCTCTCTTAATAGGTATGTTTATAACTTTAACAATAGTGCCAGCTCCTCTACAGGAGTAGGTTGGTCCTGGTTTCAATGGCTGATTTCCAATGAAAAGGGGGCTTCAGCCAATATTTCTGCACTGGCTCAATTGGTAGGAGCCAAAAGTTGGCTGGCTAATATTTCTGGTACTGTTAGGGAAAGTGAACAAGGTAATAGACTTACATCTGTTTCATTCAACTCTCTGTTGTATAATGCCACATTGCCTCCTGCAATGGTCTGTGTCCAATCCCCCTTCTTATTCCTTTTGGCTGAGGCCACCTCGTCGGGGATGCTGGATTGTTCTCATACTACCTGTCTCTTATCTGAGTGTTGGAATGGTTCCTGGACTGTAGCAGTGGTTATGAAAATTCCAACTTTTGTCCCAATCCCGGTCACTGCGGATCCTGATAAATTCCCTATTGTTGAGCTACTTAGAGTCCGCAGAGATTTTGGAATCACAGCGGCTATAGTGACAGCCGTGGCGATATCTGCTGCTGCAGCGGTTACGGCCGGAATGGCTATGGCCAATCAAGTACAAACTGCTGCCACCATTAATCAAGTTGTCCAACAAACTTCCACCATACTTGAATCCCAAAATACAATTAATCAACATATTTTGTCAGGGATTTTAGCTGCCAACCAAAGAATAGATTTACTCCAAGCTCAGGTAGAAGAATTGGCTGACTTAGTGCTTTTGGGTTGTGTTGACCAACGTGCACATTTATGCATAACCTCTGTCAGATTTAATGATTCTAGGAATGCTTCCCGCATCATTGGCGAATATTTGGCTGGAAATTGGTCCATGGAAGTGGAAGACATGATCCAGTCTCAACTAACCCAGATAGCTGTCTTGAATAACACCCGTGTTGATCCTGTGACTTTGGGTCAATTCACCGATTGGATATCTTCTGCCTTTTCCTTTTTTAAAGAGTGGGTGGGGGTAGGCATTTTTGGTGCAATGTGTTGCTTCGGTATGTTTCTCTGTTTGTGGTTTCTCTGTCGCCTCAAGGCCCGCAATGCTCATGATAAGGCTATGATCATCCAAGCTCTTGCTGCTTTAGAAAATGGCAATTCACCTCAAGTCTGGCTTGCGCAGCTTAAACAGTAAATCTTTGACATGGCCATTGCACCCCAAGTTATTATAACATTGCACTGGGATCGGCATGTCTTTCCTCATTATTCTCTTGGTGTTGGAAAGCCCTTGCACTCTGCCGGTCTTGCTGCCATTGCACGCAGGTGGGTTTCCACACTAATACTTCTCTATCGCCTTAAAGTCCGTGCCTTTCTTTCAGGGTGCTGTCAACTCGTTTGTCATTGTGTACAGCCACAGAACAACCTCAGCTGTCCCCCTTCGTCCACCTTCATCACGATGCAGGATGCGAGGCAAAGCACTGCACTTGAGTGATCCCTCAACGGACCTCAAGGAAAGCATGTCCTATTGCATGCGGGTTTGACGTCCACACCCCCGCCCTACGAAAAAAGGCGTCGGCTGATATGGGGTCAGGTCTGGGGAAGGCGCCTCCTTCGGACTGAACCATACATTGCAGCCACTTCTGCACAGTGGGATAGGACCTCTACTTTCGCCTGCATTGTTTTATAAAATAGAAGGGGGAACTGTGGTAAGCCATTGTTGTAGATTGTGGCCGCCATTAGAAGATGGCGCCGGCTTCCACTGTGGCCTGTGATAAAC
Source organism: Callospermophilus lateralis (assembly GCF_048772815.1). Classification (NCBI taxonomy): domain Eukaryota; kingdom Metazoa; phylum Chordata; class Mammalia; order Rodentia; family Sciuridae; genus Callospermophilus; species Callospermophilus lateralis. The sequence continues at coordinate 91,962,473 of NC_135313.1, forward strand.
AAATTCTTTTGTGGAGAGTTGGCACGATATCCCTTGCCACCCTATAAGAAAGATCCACGCGGCGGCTTAAGATTGGTACGTGGGAGGCTTTATTAGGCTGTGCTTGGGCTCTCAGAGAGAGGTAGGGAAAGGAAGGTCACTAAAAGATACTTTAATCAAGGCCTGAATAAACTGCTGAAAGAAGATTCCTGAGTTGCGTCTTCCTTGCGGGCAAGGGGTCGCGACAGTATTTTTCATAATTTTAGGGACTTATGCTTAGCACTTAATATATAATGTCCAGTGAGAAATTTCAGATTCTTTGTAATATGTGTAGGTATGTGATTGTGATAGCATTTGACTATTTCATGTGTTTGTTGCACAAGAAAGTAATTATAATGGTCTATGGTTGTATCCAATTTTCAACTTTTGTTTGGATTTTATACTAGGCAAAATTGTACAAAATTTATCAAATTTATTTTCAAACAAAATCATAGCTAATTAGAATATTTCTATTTTTGAACTATATGTAATGTCATATGGGTATTTTAAAAGTACAGGTTTTAAAGTCTTGGGGTATCTCTTCTATTTCTCTTTTAATGTTATATGTCTCCTATGATTGTTAAAACTTCACTTAAATTTAACATTATTGCATTTTTTAAAAATACTCAAAAGATAGCACATATGTGATTCTTACTACCATGCCTAGCAGTCACTGCAGTGAGCTCCTGTCTTTCAGTGTAGCATTCAAGTATTACGCTTATATTTTTTATATGCTGGTGACAGAACATGGGGTTTCACACAGGCTAGGCAAGAATTCTACCACTGAGCCACATCCCTAGTCTTAGCATGCAAACTTCATGCAACTTTCCTAGGAAGGACTAGAGGGAAATAGAAAATACTAGAAACTAAAAAGGAGCAGATCAGAATGAAACACACACACACACACACAAAAAAAAAAAAAAAAAACTATAATGTCCTAATGAAAACATTTCAAAAAAACTATAAAATTCAAAACTTATTATTTATAATTAGGATTCCTTTTCTATTATATCCTTTAAAAGATTTGAAGATATTACTATGTGAGACATATTCCTGGATTTCAATTCTAGGAGTGTCACTAATCAGCTATGTAGAGACACAGGCAAATAACTTTGCCTTTCTTTGCCTAGTTTCTTTGCCCAATATGATACACACCACAATCTAAATCACACAAAATGGGATATTGTGTATATATGTACACAACCTAGAGGGAGACGTCCAACTAAGCTCCTTGTTGCTGGATGACTTTGTACTTTGCTTATTTTTTTTTCCTGTAATGTACAATTTACTTTTAAAAAATAAAAATTATTTTAAAAAACAAAATAAAATAAAATGCCTAATACGTTACCTACCTCACAGGATTATTTTAAGGCTTAAAATGAGTTTAACACATGTATGTGTTTGAATAATGCATAGTAATTGCAGAGTAGGTCCTAAGAAACCTAGCTCCTATTATCATTAAAGTTTTCCTAATAAGAACTTGGGTAATATTTTTGAGATGAGTTTAAGTACATATAAAAATTTGAAAGTGAGAATAACAAAAAATGCTGGCGTTTTTATATCAAACAATAAAGTAACATTTTTGGTTTGGATTTGGCTATCAAAAATATATCTAAATTTAATTTTTTATTATGACATTATTACTTAAGATTATTCTTTATCCCTATGTTACTCTTTCTGTTCATACTTTAATCCTCCTGTAGAAAATTGTCACATTTTTAAATATTCTATAAAAGGTTTGAAAATTTAAAAAATTACAAATACATAGATTTCATATAAAAAGACAATGAGTTTAGATAGTATTTTTATTTTACATATTTAATATTTGCCTGAACAGATTTAGTGCTTTTTATTCAAACTTGCAAAGAAAACCTCTAATGAAAAGAACAAGGTATTGTGAAAAAAAAATAGTACTTATTGATAAAGCATATATATAAGCCAAGTAATTTGTTACAAAAATGTAAATTCAAAGATACATTACACCAGATAAAATGAAAAAATATAGAATCTCATTAAGGCATTTTATGTTAAAATATTGGCTATCCAGCTTTGAAACTAGTTCAGTGTTCATTTCACAGTACCATCTCTGTCACTAGGTAAAATTCGTTTTTTCTCTTTAGCAAATCTATCATTAATGCAATTAAAATTTTAGTAATTCATGTGATATGAAAGTCCTTGTGCTTTAATAGGCTATTTCCTTTTAACAGATTTTTTTTAGAGGTTCCACTCTAATTAAGCTTCAAGATCTTTCTTAATTGTTATAGTTTGATTATAAGGTGTCTTCCCCAAATCTTTTGTGTTAATGCAGGAATGTTTGGAGGTAAAATGATTGGATTGTGAGAGTTGTATTCCAACCATTCCATCCTAGTTTGAATGGACTGAGTGGTAACAGTAGGAGGGTGGGGCATGGCTGGAGGATGTGGGTCACTGGAGGTATACCCTGGAAGGGTTCACCTTCCCTGTGGCCATTTCCCCACCCTCCATCTCTGCTCCCTGGTTACCATGACGTGAGCAGTACTCCTCTGCCATACCCTTCCATTATAATGTTCTACCTCACCTTGGGCCCAGTGCACTGGAATTGACCAACCATGTACAAAACCTCTGGAACCCTAAGACAAAATAAACTTTTCCTTTCTTAAGTTTTTCTTGTCAACGGTGATGAAAAGGTAAGGTTTAGAGTACTTTTAAACCATATCCACGTGTACATAATGTATACCTGGCATATTGGGCCTACTGGACAAAGTACTGTTCTTAATTCAACTCATGAGTTTGCAGCAGTCAAGTAATGACATTCAAAATGGTCTCATCCAAAGAAAATTCTTTTAATATTTTCCTAAGAAACTGATGATTTTTCATGATCTCAAAGTCATTGCTACCAACAATAGCTGTTATAGTTTTAAACAGTGGTCTCACCCCCTTTATATATTAATGTAAAGATTGTTTATAATTTTGGGGCTGGGGCTGGGGCTCAAGTGGTAGCGTGCTCACCTAGTATGCGTGAGGCACTGGGTTCGATTCTTAGCACCACATAAAAATGAAATAATGATATTGTGTCCACCCAAAAAATAAATAAATAAATAAATATTTTTTAAAATATTGTTTATAATTTCCATTAATAAGTAATGGAAGTAGTACAACATCAGAAGCCCTATTTTGGATGTCATTTCCTCACTTTTGAGAAGAGTAACAGTTTGCTTTTGAGCTACAAAGAGCTTTAGAAAACAATGACATTTCATAATATATACTTAGTGATAACATATTGGCAAGTATGTTTGTTCCTAATAATATAGGTCAGAATACTTTCCTCTATTTCACATTTATTTAGTGTCCCAATCATTATAAAGAAGAAATAACAATTACTGCAATAGCAAATATACTCAAGATTTTCCAAGAAGAGCTTTACAATTTGTTTCCTTATTTATCAGTACTATTTTGAAATATAATCCTATTTTGTATTTCCATATTTGCATTATAGAAATAACTAGTTTGGTGGAAGAGCACTAGAAGTAGAGTCAGAAGACTTGAGGGAAACCCTATTACTTATATTTTTAATCTCTCCTTTTCAGAATTGTGGTGACTAAATGAGTTCATTGATGTATGTAGAAGTACTTAGTATAGTGCCTAGATTTACTGTTTATCAAGAAAAGTAATTTCTTTTTTTTTAAGAGTGAGTGAGAGAGGGAGAGAGAGAGAGAGAATTTTAATATTTATTTTTTAGTTTTCGGCGGACACAACATCTTTGTTTGTATGTGGTGCTGAGGATCCAACCCGGGCCGCACGCATGCCTGGCGAGCGCACTACCACTTGAGCCACATCCCCAGCCCCAAGAAAAGTAATTTCTTATAACTGAATAAAAATGTTAGGAAAATAAAACATAGAAATTTTACTTATCTAAACATGTAGATGTAGGCGCTTATGGAATGGCTACATCCATTAGATTGATCGGAATATAAACCTAACTTTTAATGCAATCAGATATATTCATCTTTTTCTTTGTGCCTTGGGTCTGTTTATAATTCAGAACAAGGCCTTTTCATTTGTGAGATTCTAAACAATTATTTTATTTTCACTTTTGTGGATTTATTGTCTTCAATTACATTTTTGAGCTTTTGGAAATTTGTGCTTATATAAGCTTTGAAGTTTAGACCGCATTTCTTCAAGTTGGATATGCTTTATTAAAACCCTTTCATTTTATAAACATGTAAGTGGTTCTTAAAATTCAGAAGAAATTGTAATATGTTATTTTATTGAGTGCTACCTAAAGTTCTCCTTTTTCTTACTTAGGTTTCTATTAGTAATAAAAAAAAGTGATTTATTGCATAAAACTCACATGTTGCAAGATGAAATGACCATGTTAAGACTGGAAATAGAAACAGTAAAAAATCAGAGGAGAAGCAAAGAGCTATGCCTTGAGTGTATTGAACCTCTAGAAGAAAAGATTGATGACTTTCAAAAGAAAATAAAACTGAAAGAGGAAACAACACACCAGCTGACAACTGAGATTACACTGCTAAATTCTAAATTGGAGAATGAAAGAAAATTCAGTGTCCTAGAAAATGAGTTAAATCATTTGAAAGATGATATAGGAATACATTAGTTTTAGGTAACACACAAAGAGATCTCAGACAAATACCGTGCCAAATGAAGGAAACCGAATATGCCAATCAAAATGAACAAAGGAAAGCGAGTAAACATGTAGGAAAGAAGGAATCTGTAATATATGTGTAATGTATATATTTATTCAGCAGCTAAATGAAGTTGGCAATAAAGAAAAGACAGTAGTTAATGTGCAAGACCAATTTCAGAATGTTACAGAAAATGTCCAACATCATACTAAAACACAAGCATTCATGCTAAAAGAGAAAAATGAGAGACACAATCAAATTCTTTACGAGAAAGACTATATAATACAGTAATACAAAAGCAGAAAGAGGAGTAAGTATCAAGAGACAAATATTTCTTCAAAATTCCTGAAAGAAACTCAAAGTCATTTTTTTATTATAGTTAAATGTTAAACCTAACTCAACATAAATATATCTAATTCACCATAAATACATAGAGATTATAAATGTGTTTTCTATTTCTGCTCAAAAAACACCCTTTGTTTATAGCAGATACAATTTAGACCTAATTCCCACCACAAAGAAATAATCATTGTTTAAGGTGATGGGTATGCTAGTTACCCTGATCTGATTATTACCCATTGCATACCTATTTTGAAATATTACCCTGCACATCATAAATATGTATAATTATTGAGTAAATTATAAAAGAGATTCAAAGTTGCATAGAAATTAAATTAAAATCCACAGAAAGGGGAAGAAATTTTAGTTAGACCTGAGATTATTTACTTTGAGTAAAGACATTGTGTGACCCATGAAATTTTAGGAAGTTATAAATTGTTCATAGATATGTATTGACATTAATATATTGTCCCATACTGCTAAGATAATTTATCTTAGGTTGTAGGGTTTGAACATGATAAACACATGTTCTGCCACTGAAGTACGCCTCATCTCTGAAATAATAACTGTTATGTCCTTTATGTTGCTACATTTTTTAGAGAGAGAAAGAATTTTTTAATATTTATTTTTAGTTTTTGGTGGACACAACATCTTTATTTTATTTATTTTCATGTGGTGCTGAGAATTGAACCCAGTACCCCGTGCATGCCAGGGGAGCACGCTACCACTTGAGCCACATCCCCAGCCCAATATTGCTACATTTTAAGATTATCAGATAAACAGAAATCTCAATACCTATATTCAATTAAGTGGGTACTTTGATAGTTCATTCCAGATTTCCTTGATAAACTGAATTGTAGATGTTGTAATTTGTGATAATTCTACTTTAGTAGGTTTCTATGTGTTTCTAGTTGATTTTTATTTTATGCATGTCAATTTAAATCTACAAAATACTTGTCTCAAATTATTTGTATGACTTCTCAACTCTTCAAAGGCATCAACTATTCATTAAGTTGTTATTTTGGACAAATGTGAATTTTCCAGACTAAACCATATTTAATTTAATCTTTCTACTGTTATATTTTATTAAACATTTTCATAAACAACTTTTCTGTAGACTTCATTTCAAGCCTTAATTGCTCTCACATGATGGTGTAATAAATAGTTCCATTATTCATTAATTTGGCATTAAATCTCCATGTTCACACTTAATGAAGAGTGGCAGGAGTCATGTAAAGCAGGGAAAATGACTAGAGTAGGGGAGAGAGTTGCAAGACTGAAGTTCAGGAGGTGGTTGAGGCCAAGTTACCTAGCATCTCACTGTCATTCTGAGACTGGAATCTACTGGAAGGATTCAAGCAGAGAATAAGATGTTTGAGGCACTCTGGAGCTAATCTGAACCTCCAAATAAACATACTTGTACTGTATAAAACCATCATTCCTACATGCATATCCATTTATTTTTTGTTTTATTTTTGATCTTTAATACTGGGGACTGAATGAAAGGGCACCCTTGGAGTAAGCTACATCAACAGCCCTCTTTATGTTTTTGAGGCAGGGTCTTCCTAAATTGCTAAGTCTGGTCTCTAACTTGTGATCCTCTTGCCTCAGCCTCTCAAGTAACTGGAATAACAGAAATGTGCCACCACCTATGGTCCAGTTTCTTCTTGAAAATTCAGTAGATTGATCAAATTTAAAACCATATCAGGGGAGGACTAAATAGAGGGCTGAATCTATTGTCTTTGAAACAATAGTAATTAGGAAGACAAGTGTCTGAACTGAACCCAGTAATAAACATGGGTGCATTCACATGAAGAAATGATGAATCAAGGTATGTTGGCCTTGGGTTTAGCACAGATAACTTTTACAATGCTGAGGTATGTTTCTACTATCCCTAGTTTTTTCTAGTGTTTTGAACATGAAAAGTTGTATTTTGTCAAATGCTTTTCTGCATGAGTTGATCTAATCATTTGAATCTTTAAGTCTGTTGAATTATATTTATTTATTTCCATATGTTGAACCAACTTTGAATCCCTAGAATGAACCCAACTTGATCTTGATGCACTATTTTTTAATATGTTTTTGTATGCAATTTGCCAGAAATTTATTGAGAATTTTTGTATCAATGTTCATCAGGGATATTGGTCTCTCCTTGATGTGTCTGTGCCTGGTTTTTGTTGATATCAGAATAATACAAGCTTTGTAAAATGAGTTTGGAAGGGTTCCTTCCTTTTCTATTTCATGGAATAACTTGAGTATTGATATTAATTCTTCTTTGTAAGTTTTGTAGAACTCAGCTGTGAATCCATCTAGTCCCATGCTTTTCTTGGTTGGTAGCCTTTTGTATGTCCTCTTAACTCAATTTGGGTTGATTGTATGCCTCTATAAATTTGTTGGTGCCTTTAAGGTTGTCTATTTTACTGGAGTTTAAATTTTCAAAATAGTTTCTAATTGTCTTCTGTATTTCAATAGTGTCTGTCATGATATTTTCTTTTTCATCACAAATTTTAGTAATTTGAGATTTCTCCCTGCTTCTTTTCATTAGACTGGCTAAGGATTTGTCAATTTTATTTGTTTTCTCTAACAACCAGTTTTTTGTTTTGTAAATTTTTGAATTGTTTCTTTAGTTTCAATTTTATTGATTTCTGCTCTGACTTTATTTCCTGTATTCTACTACTTTTGGTGCTGGTTTGTTCTTTTTCTAGGTCTTTGAGCTATAATGTCAGGTCATCTATTTGCTGACTTTTTCTTCTTTTAATGAATGAACTCCATGCAATGAACTTTCCTCTTAGCACTGCCTTCATAGTGTCCCAGAGATTTTGATAAGTTGTATTGGAGTTCTCATTTACCTCTAAGAATTTTTTTTTATCTCCTTCCTGGTATCTTCTGTTATCCATGCATCATTCAATAGCATATTGTTTAGTCCCCAGGTGTTGGAATAACTTCTCTTTTTAATTTTATAATTGATTTCTAATTTCATTCCATTATGATCTGAGAGAATGAAGGGTAGTATCTCTGGGGTTTTTTTTGTATTTGCTAAGACTTGCTTTGTGGCATAACATATGATCTGTTTTGGAGAAGGATCTATGTGCTGCTGAGAAGAAAGTGTATTTTCTTGTTAATGGATGGAATTTTTTAATGTCTGTTAAGTCTGTTAAATCTGTTAATTCTGTTAATGTCTGTTAAGTACAAATTATTGATTATATTACTGAGTTCTATAGTTTCTTTGTTTAGTTTTTGTTTGGAAGATCTGTCCAGTGGTGAGAGAAGTATATTAAAGTCACCCAGTATTATGGTGTTGTGGTCTATTTGGTTCTTGTAGTTGCTTGACATACATAGATGCCCCATTGTTGGGAGCATAGATATTTATGATTGTTATGTCTTGTTCATGTATGTATCTTTTAAGCAGTATAGAATGTCCTTCATTATCTCTTTTCGCCAGCTTTCATTTGAAGTCCACTTTTTCTAAGATAAGGATGGAAACCCCTGCTTGTTTACATGGTCCATGTGAGTACGTTTTTTTCCCCACCCTTTCACCTTCACTCTTTTCTTGTGAAATGAGTCTCTTGAAAGCAACATATAGTTAGATCTTCTTATTTAATCCAGTCTTCCAGTCTATGTCTTTTAATTGATGAGTTTAGGCCATTTACATTCAGTTATTATTGAAATAAGATTTGTGTTCCCAGACAATTTGGTTTATTTTTGATTTTCAACTTAACTTGGTTTCTCCTTTGGCCTTTCCTTTAATGTAGTTCCTCCCTTTGATGATTTTCATTGTTGTTTTTCATTTCCTTCTCCTGGAGTATTTTGCTGAGGATGCTCTTTAGTGCAGGCTTTATCACTGTAAATTCTTTTAACTTTTGTTTATCATGAAAGGCTTTTCCTTCATCATCAAATCTGAAGCTTAATTTTGCAGGATTATTGGTTGGCATCCATTTTCTTTAAGAGCTTGGTATATGTTGTTCCAGGATCTCCTGGCTTTGAGGGTCTGGATTGAAATATCTGCTGAGATCCAAATTGGTCTCCCCCTATACGTGATCTGATTTCTTTCTCTTATGGCTTTTAAAATTCTAACCTTATTCTAATGCTACGCATTTTTATTATAATGTGTTTTGGTGTAGATCTGTTGTTATTTTGTATATTTGGTGTCCTGTAAGCCTCTTGTGTTTGATTTTTCAATTTATTCTTAATTTTTGGGAAATTATCTTATTGAAGAGATTGTGCATTCCTTTGGTTTGAATCTCTGCCTTCCTTTATTCCAATAACTCTTATATTTGGTCTTTTGATGCTATCTTATAATTCTTGGATGTTCTGTTCATGGTTTCTGACCATCTTCACTGTGTGGTGAACTTTACTTTCCAGATTATATACTTTGTCTTCATTATATGACCTTCTGTCTTTCAAGTGATCTGGGGATGCTTTTTATTGAGTTTTTTCTTTGGTTTATTATTTCCCCTTTATTTTAAGGATTTCTGATTTTTTTTTCAGACTCTCTCTTTCTTAAAGTAATGTTTTGCTACCTATATTTGTTCCCTTATCTCTTTGCTGGTGTGATCAATGGTTGCCTGTATTTGCTCTCTTATCTCTTTGTTGAAATGATCAATTTTTGCTGGTATTTGCTCATTTAGGTAATACTTTAATTTACAGATCATTTTATTACATACATCCTGAACTGCTTGTCTTGACATTTCATCAACTGTGCTGTCCATGGGTTCTGTTATTGTGGTATCCTGGTTTGTTGGGGGCACTTTTTCCCCTTTTTTTTTTAATGTTGCCTATGTGTCTTCCTTTTTATGCAGAGTGGATTTATGGTATTTTCTACCCTATAATCTTATAGTATTGATGCAGATTATCTGTATCACCTTGGCTTCCAGTTTCTGCCAGTGACCAGCAATGGATTCTACTGCAACTATAGGTGGTGGCAGCAATAGGGGAGATAATTCACAGTATCTGTGGGTGTCCCAAGATCCATGCAACCTCTTTCAGCCATGGGGATGAAAGGGTGGGCCTTACACTGGCTTTGGGCTGCCTACTCTGAGATGTAGCTGCTTCTAGACCTGTCTGTTGTCACAGGATGGAGGCTACTGTGTGGGGAGGGCTAGGGCAATGGCTGCAGTCACTCAAGATGGAGCTGGGTTAGGCCTGGGATCCAATGGTCTCCCATGCAAGTCTGCTGGGGTGGTCCTGGGCCAGGCCTCAGCTCTGGTGTGGGTCTGCTGGTAAGTGGGGCAGAATAGGCCTACCCTGGGCCTACCCTGGGATTAGGCTTCCATGCAGGTCAGTGAAGGTGGTTGCCCTAAGTACTTTTTTATAGTCCCTAACTCAATCTTCCCAAGTCTCATGAGGTAAGGACTATTATTATCTCCATTTCACAGGTGAAGAAACTGAGATCTAGAAAGTTAATTTTTTTCAGGACCACACAGCTAGTAACTAGCAAGCTGGGATTCAGTGGAGTGGGTGTTTTACACGCACCCCAGTGTCTCTGTTAATACTACTTCTCAAAGGATTGTATAAAACATTTAGTTGTCACCTAAAGCATTATGTTAAATTTTTTATTGGCATAGATTTGGTCCCATATGTATATTCATATGTATATGAATTTTTCAAATTATAGTTTCATGGTGATCAGAATACAAATATGTATATATATATAAAATAGAGAAAGAGATGTAATATGTAATATACTGTAAATAATTTAAATATAGACATACATATTTATCTTAAGGGAATTTTCTATTTTTTCCCATTTTACCAATATCAGTTTGAGTAAATGATAAAACAGAATTTAAAAACAAGAATAATGTGTTTTCAGTACTAGAGTAGGGGGAAAGCAAATTTTTTATAAAGTTTTTATATAAATTTTATAAAAGGCTCTAAGGCTTCATGGGCTTTAAGATCAAGTGTTGCAATAATTTAGTTAACTATGCAGTTACATCACAAAAGTAACCATAAACAATATGCTGAGGAACAGGTATAGACATGTTCCCACAAAATTTTAACATTAAACATAAACCTATTGGGGAGATTTAACATAACATAAATATAAACCTATTGGGGAGATTTGTTTTAGATTAGTAAAGTTTGTTTTTCCTTTTTTTTTTTTCAGTTGCATGAACACAAGAATCAATATACAAACTAAGTGTAGTTCTCTAGGAAGTGGCAAGATCACCTATAATTTAAACAGTATTCAAAATAACTTGAATACTTATAAAGCAAAAAAGCAGTGTAGTATAAGAATTTTATAACAGTTATGATGCACCCAGGGGAAATTTTCAGCATTTATGTTACTTGAAACACATAATATTGGACTGGTTAAGTGGCTCAGCCGTAGGGTGGGTGCTTTGCATACGCAAGGCCCTGGGTTCAATTCCAAGCACTGCAAAAAGAAAAAGAAAAATATGCACAATGTTTCCACATTATCCCCCAATGTTGCACATTATCGACAAAGTACATCTAGAAAAAATTATAGTTACCAAGTCTACTTCTCAAATTTTCAGGAGTTCATTTCATTACTCTCTGAAGTTTGTTCAGAAATTTGTCATATTTTTAAAATTTGGGACAGGTGCAGTAGTGCACACCTGTAATCTCAGTGGCTCAGGAGGCTGAGACAGGAAAATCACTAGTTCAAAGCCAGCCTCAGCAAAGGTGAGGTGCTTAGAAACTCAGTGAGACCCTGTCTCTAGAAAAATATATACAATATGGCTGGGATGTGGCTCAGTGGTTGAGTGCCCCTGAGTTCAACCCCCAGGACCCCCCAAAAAATTGATCTGTGGGAATAATTGTTTTAAAATATACCTTTTAGGGGGCTGGGGATATGGCTCAAGCGGTAGCGCACTTGCCTGGCATGCGTGCGGCCCAGGTTCCATCCTCAGCACCACATACAAACGAAGATGTTGTGTATGCCGAAAACTGAAAAATAAATATTTCTCTCTCTCTCTCTCTCTCTCTCTCTCTCTCTCTCTCTCTCTCTCTCTCTTAAAAGTAAAATAAAATATACCTTTTAGGCTTCAACTTGAAAATTCCACATTAAAAGTCAAAGTAAAAAAATCTGTCAGAGAAAATTGAACAGCTTCAGAAAAAACTATTGAGAGCAAATATGGTAAGTCAGTCTCTTATTAACTCTTGTCATATGGAACTTTCATTCTCTAACAATATGATAGGCAATATGATAAGTCTCATTAACAAAAATACTTGTTGTATTTATGTGGATATTACTTGCTACGAGTAGTGCAATTACTCTTTATAGGAGAAGTTCACTGAACTCATAAAACTACTGATTTTGTAAGTAAAACTTTAATTTAAAATGGTAATATTCTAAACCTAATGTTTTATGCATAAAACATTTTTTTATATATCTATTCATCTGTTGATGGACTTTTGAATTATTTCTACCTTTTGGCTATTGTGGATACTGCTGCTGTGGACATCAGTGTACAACTATATGTTAGAATACCTGCTAATATTTTAGAATAACTTTAAATTTAAATAAATTTTTAAAAGTAATTATTTCATCTAGAATTTTAATTTTTTAAAAAAAATTATTTGTAATTGGACACTATACCTTTATTTTCTTTATTTATTTTTATGTTGTGCTGAGGATCAAACCCAGGCCTCTCACACACTAGGCAAGCACTCTACTGCTGAGCCACAGCCCAGCCTCTTAAATTTCTCTTGTAATCCAAGCCTTTCAATGAGGTTTAGAGGATTAAGTATTGTTATTTGTATTTATCAAGAATGGATAGTGAATCATTACATGAACACTTTCCCCAAAGAAATGTAATTTTCTGTTTGAATTTTTTAATTAAAAGAGATGCCAGTGAAAAGGTAGAAATGGCTGCTTGTTCTAAAAGGCCCTTACAGAGTAACATAGTGCTCCTAGAATCATAGGTTCAGAAACCAGATTTTTCCCATTCACCTGTTTTCAATCAGTCTTTTTTATTTTACTTTTTACACAAATGGAGCACAACTTTTCATTTCTCTGGTTGTACATGATGTTCATCTAATTATACCCATACATACAGTAATAATGTCCATCGCATTCCACCTTCTTTCCTACACACACACACACACACACACCTCCCCTCTCCACACTTCTCTCTACTTAACCAAAATTCCTCCATTCTTCCCTTGTCCTCACCATTATGGATCGGCATCCACTTACAGAGAAAACATTTGGACTTGGGGTTTTTTTGGATTGTCTTACTTTGCTTAGCCTGATATTTTCCAACTCTATTCATTTACCTCTGAGTGCCACAATTTCTTTTTTTTTAAGGCTGAGTAATATTACATTGTGTGTATATTCCAGTTTCTTTATCCATTTATCTATTGAAGGGCATCTATGTTGGTTCCACAGTTTAGCTACTGTAAATCATGCTGCTATAGACATTGATGTGGCTGTGTCCCTGTAGTATGCTGATTTTAAGCCATTTGGGTATACACTGAGAAGTGTGATAGCTGGGTTGAATGGTGGTTCCATTCCAGGTTTTCTAAGGAATCTCCATACTGCTTGGCCAAAGTGGTTACATCATTTTGCAATCCCACCAGCAATAAATCAGTCTACTTTTTCCCCCACATCCTCATGGGCACTTATTGTTGCTTGAATTTTGGGTAATTACTATACTCACTGAAGTGAGATGAAATCTTAGAGTAGTTTGATTTGAATTTCCCTAATTGCTAGAGATGTTGAACATTTTTTTCATATATTTGTTGATCTATTGTGTATCTTCTGCTGTGAAGTGTCTGCTCATTTCCTTTGCCCATTTATTGATCGGGTTTTTTTTCTTTTTTCTTTTTTTTTTTTTGTGTGTGTGTATGTGTGTTTTTGGAGTTATTTTTACATCCTGAAGATTAGTGCTCTATCTGAGGTGTGTGTAGTAAAGATCTTTTCCCACTCGGCTGGCTCTCTCTTCACAGGACTGATTGTTTCCTTTGTTGCAAAGACGTTTTTCAGTCTGTACCTCTATTGCTCCCCTTTTTCCCTTTGATCTATACTACTGGTCTCCCTTTTATGTATTTATGCTTTTTTTAAATTAGTGCTTTATAGATGTAATTAAAAATTAAATTCACTTACATAGCTATGTTGCAGAAATCTGTTAAGGTATAAAAAATTGAAAAACTGGTGAGAGCATCCAAAATCTTTTAAAAGTATTCAAAAATAATGAATGGTTTTCTGTAGATTCCCAAAGAAATGAATTAGGGATATGGTGTAGGATCATTAGCTGATCTGAAGTCTACTCTTTGAATGAAAAATTGAATGAGACAACTTTTAAGGTGTGTATAGTAAAGATCAATAGCCCCTGACTTCTCCCAAAGTCTCCCACATCATGGGTTAAGAGATGTGATAGACACAATTTTGAGGTGGAGAGTCTACATTGGTAAGGAGACAAAGCTCTACCTGACTCAAGCCTCCAGATTATACAGTTGAAGATACATGTAAAAGGAACTTATGACCAAGACTTCCATGAGGCCATGTCTGTATAGAAAAGGAAATTATTCAAAAGAAAACAAAGGCAAACAATTGATAATCTGACCCTCATGGGAAAGTCTAGCATTAAGAAAGAAAAATAAAGTATGCTGGACACCCTCCTAAGAGTAAATTCTGTCCCCACAACCTAATGGGAAAATTACTACATCCAAGTAACACCATTAAGAATGGACATAATCATGTGTGATGTCAGCTATATGCCAAACAAATCCACCAGAGTAATGGCTTGTGAGATTGTTCTCTTTGAGAAGTGAACTAGAAGAAAGAAAAGCATAAATGACCTCTTTAAAGAGTTCAGAGCTGCTAATGTGGATTAGGTAATGTGGGTTGAAGTCTAGAGATAAGCCAGAGTTATGTTTTTGTATATTAAGAAGAAGACTGAAAATTTAAAGAGAAATGGTTAATTTGGAAATTAACCATAGAAAAAAATGCTTACTGAGAAAGTAGCATTCTTCTCATGCCAATTAGGTGAGGATCAAGAATATCCTGGGACTCAGAAGGGAGGTTTCTGAAAATCATCTTAGGAAAATGATTTAAATAAAATTGAAATATTTTTTAAAAACATTTTTCAGGCATATTTAGAAACTAAAATGCTAAACCAGTCTTTTAAATTTTTTTTCCATTAACACTTATGTGTAAAAACTTCTATTTTGAACAAATAAATTTTGGCAATGTAAATTCCTAAACAGATAGTAAAAGTGTAAATCAATGTTAGTTGTGTTGACAAGTCAGTATTTCTGAAGATTGCCATTCAGCATTATACACTGCATTTTATGAACCTGACTACATACATAATTTCTGTAAACTAATTACAAGAACTTTTTAAGAAAACAGAGTATCTAGATCTTTAAAAAACTTTTTTATAAAATTTTTTCAAAGCCTGGAGATGATAAAAAATTAAGTAAACTTGTTAAGCTAAATCAATCTTTGGAATATGCTTTGGATCAAGAAAAGAAGAAAAGTGGAGAATTAGAAACAATGCTAAGAGGGTAAGATTTTAATAATCTTTTCAACCACTCATTAATGAAAATTATTTTTTCTAAAACCTATACACAAATTTATTTTACATACACTTTTTCATAGTTTGACAAAGTATTCTATCTTAAAATTTACTTCAGAAACTAACACCAAGACCTGGAACTCATTATAAAATGCCAAAATATTACATTTACTCTTTAATTATTATGAAACCAATAATACAATATCTTTGGTATAGAAAGGCGGTTGCCCTCTTCATTCATCTTAAATTTTAAAATTTGAACTTCTTCTTTTTGTAATGTCCCCCAAGCATTCATACATTTTGAATAACTAAAAGCCTATCTGTATCACTCTTAAATAATAGCAAGAATTATCTTGACTTAGCTTATATTTTTTTATTTCTGGACCTTTATTTTTGTAGGTATAAGTCATGGAGATATACTCCTTTTGTGTGGGTATTTTTCATGTGTACATGAGGTATGCATGTTATTAAACTTCTGCTGTAAATATACACAGGTTCACACACACACACATGCATCTCCTGGTATCTGCAGGTGTTTGTTCCAGTATCCCCTGCAGAGAGCAATATCAATATCCATTTTCTTTATGAAAAATGGTGTAATATTTGCTTGTAACCTACTCACATTCTCCTACTTTAAATAATTTCTCCATCATTTATATTAGCCTGATATATTGTAATGTTTTATGAATAATTCTATACTGTATTATTTAGGGAAGAATGACAAGAAAAAAAAGTTCAATACAGAATCATTGTTTCCAAGTATTTTTAATCCATGGGGTTTGATCCTTGGGCTGGGAACCCCCACAGAGGGCTGACTTTATATGTGTCTCATACATAGAAAAAAATATATGACTGGGCTGGGGTTGTGGCTCAGTGGTAGAGCGCTCCCCTAGCACAGGCAAGGCCCGGGGTTCAGTCCTCAGCACCACATAAAAATAAATAAGATCAAGGTATTGTGAGGAAAAAAAAAAAAGAAAAAGATACATGACTTAAAAATGAAATGAATAACCCTGCTTGTGTCATCAGATTATAAAAACATTGAATGTTTTCTAGCATCTTTGAAGCCCTCAGCATGACTGGGTAACTTTATTTATTTGCTGAGTGTGTGAGTTTGTTCTTATTCTAATGAATATTTTCTGTCATCTAATTGTATACCTGGGCCTGGCTTTTCCTCTGTTG
Organism: Callospermophilus lateralis; assembly: GCF_048772815.1. Lineage (NCBI taxonomy): Eukaryota > Metazoa > Chordata > Mammalia > Rodentia > Sciuridae > Callospermophilus > Callospermophilus lateralis. Next base: position 91,979,118 of record NC_135313.1, read on the forward strand.
CATTTTTGTTAATATTGTGCTTACAAAGACCTCTAAATTTCTTCTTAAAACAGTCTTTTGAATCTTTATCCATCATTTCTCTGTTGATTTCCTTTCTTCTAAAATTTCACCTGTTTTCTTTTCTCTATATATATTTCTCTCAAATATTTTTTTTCTTTGCCTCTTTATCTGCTTTGAATAATCTTCTTGATGTTTCCTTTAGTTTTCTGTGCTAGGATGGAACCCAGGCCCTCCCACAGGTTAAGCATATGTTCTACCAATGAAGTACATCTCCAGTCTCCCAGGACATTTTTTCTGTTTGCTTTCTTTTCTACTTGGACCATGGTAAACAAATACCAAAGTGTATTTTTCTTTCTAAAAATTTGTATCTGAATATAATCTTCTTTTTCATCTTAGATAATGATTTAGAGGTTTTAGTAATATTTAATATTAACATACTAAATATGGTTTTATAGTAGCATACTAAATGTTTTATATTAACATACCAAAATTGGTGTACACAGCTATAATAATTCTATATATGTTTTGAATATCAGTTCTTTATCCACCATATAAATTAAAAACATTTTGTTCTAATTTTATTAGAATGTTTTCACATAATGTTAGGCTGAAACAAATGAAAGGATAATATAATTTAATATAATTTCTTTTATGTGATAAAACATAATATCTGATTAAAGAATGCTTAAATAGTTGTTATTTGACATACTTATTATGTACATTTTTGCAGATTGAAGACAGAAAAGAAGTTAAATAAATATAAATATGAAGAGCATGGTTTCAATGGAGATTTGAAAGCCAGTGAAATTGAAAGCCAAAAGGTAATTGTTTGGCCACTTTTAGGACCCAAATAAATTAATTTTGAAAAATAAAATTTCTCCATGCTTTGAGTATTGAAATGAAGATCTTTTAAAATTTTTATAGACTTGATATTAATGAAAAATATATTTTTATGAAAGATCCATAGTGATGATTCTCTTATGTCTTGAATCCTGGCTCATAATTTAAAGCCAAACACTTCACCATTACATGCCCCCAAATCATGAGTACTAAATCATGACATAAAACTTTAGGTCACATATTTATTAAGATATAATTAACATACCATGAAACTCAGTCATTTAAATTGTATAATTCAATGGCATGTATTCATACTTTCATGCAATCATCATCTTTATTATAGAATATTTAGAATATAGAATATCACCCCAAAAAGAAATCTCATACCCATATGTCATCCAACCTTAGCTTTCCCTATTCACCTATTCAGCCCTAAGGAAACACCAGTATACTTTGTTTCTATAGAGTGGTACTTCATTGAAGTTTTCATTGGCTTTATAGCTCAGTACAGGCTATATGGAGTAAATAGTTCAACTCATCCAAAGAATACAGCACTTGGTTTTTAAAATCAGGTAGTATTCAGTTTACTTATGAAAGACAAATAATAGTCAAAGTGATTTGAACTTCAAAATTTCAAAGACAAGATACATGTTATGGAGAAGATTGTGCTACAACATAAAGATGAGATAGTCTTCACCAAATGAGATTGAATTAAGGTAAAAGACATATTACATTAAAATTATTTACATTCAAAGGACACTACATTTGTTTCCCTACTGAAAAATTAAAATTATTCCACAATGTTCTCTTTACTTTTGCATTGATGAATGGAAAATGAAGATACATGCCAGAATGATAAATAAATACTCAAAGCTGCCTCACTTAGAGTTCAATAGTTGAAATCAGATGAAATACCTGATTTTCTAACCTAGTGTTTGAAATTAAGTGGCCTCACTTTTATCACATTGTTTATTAGAAGCAAGTCACGGTAGTCTGTAGTCTAGGTTGAGTAGTCTGAACTAGGTTGAGTAGTTTGCTCAACCTAGTTCCTCCTGAAGAATACCCAAATCACCTTTGAGTAATTTTAAGAAGGAAAGACATGAAATATTCATAGAAAAATAAGCACCTAAGATCAAATGTAAATGTCTTGTGGCAAAAAATGATGAGTATAAGAAATATGGTTTTTGAGACTCCTGGTGGTTTATTTTCTGAGTCATTAAAGGGACCACATTCTCAGATTCTAGTATATAGTATATGTCATTGCCACTGAATGTATGTCAAATATGGTAGGATTTTTTTATTATTCTCAGCCTATTTCTTTCATTGCCAAATTACTTTATTCATGCATATTGACGAACATACAGCAAAATTGAAGACTGCATCTTTAGTATCTTCATGTGAATAATAAATATCAATGTTTTTGTTAGGAGTTTTTATGTATGAAAATGATTCAAAAGCAAGTTCAAAAACTAAAAGAAGATAAAAAGGAATTGGAGCAGGAGGTAACAAAACTAAAAAGCCATATGGAAAGAAACATTGAAGGACAAGTAGGAAAATATAAAAGAGAAGTTGAAGAACATTTTAATAATGAATTACAAACATCCTTAAAACAAGTCAATCTATTTTTACAGGTAAATTTATCTGCAATGTGCTTTAATTCATTTCACTGAAAATTATGTTTTAGATGCATTATGTTATGTTCTTCTTCTACTTCCCTTATCGCAATTTAATAGACTTTTAGAAGGAAGATGACATCTGTATCCCCTGTAAATATTTTCACATTAATAATTAATATAATTAAGTTGATTTTTCAGAATAACAGCTTTTATTGGAGAATTATTTGATTTCTTAAGACTAGTTGACATTAAACAAGACTATTAGGAAGAAAATTAAAATTATTACATAGAAATTATAACACTTGGCTCAGTGGTAGAGCACTTGCCTAGTGTGTATGAGACACTGGATATGATCCTCAGCACCACATAAAAATAAATAAATTTTAAAAGGGCATTGTGTCCATCTACAACTAAAAATATTTTTTTTAATTATAACACTTTCAAATTGTTCCTAGGTTATGTTGTTCAATTTTTTAATCAATTTTTTGAATCTATCATAAAATTCTTTGAATGTTCATCTCACATGAGAACTAACATAAGAGTAATTCATGGCTGAGATGTAGCTCAGTGGTGAAATGGACCTGGATTCCATCCTCAGTAACACACACACACACACACACACACACACACAGAAGAGTAAAATTATGGCATTTGCCAGTAAATGGTTGGAGTTGAGAATAAGCCAATAAGCTAAATAAGCCAATCTCACAAAACCAAAGGCCGAATGTTTTCTCTAATATGCGGATGATAATTCACAATAAGGCAGAGGACACTAGGGAAGAATAGCATTACCTTAGATTAGGTATAGGGAAGTGATGGGGTGGGGGATGTAGGGATAGAAAAGATAGTAGAATGAAACAGACGTTATTACTGTATGTATATAGGTGACTACATGACCAATATGATTCTGCAACATGTACACTCAGAAAAATGAGAAGTTATATCCCATCTATGTATGATATATCAAAGTGAATAAATGCATTCTGTCATGTATTACTAATTAAAACAAATTCAAAATTTTTTAAAAAAAGAAATAAAGGAAACATGATAACTGTTGGGGTTATAATTATTTTTTAAATATTTAATTTGCTTTAGAAAGAAGCAGAACATAAAGATCATTTATATGAGTTAAGAGAAACTCAAAGAAATGAGATGGAACTCAGAATTAAAGATCTGGAATCTGAAGTCTCTCAAAGTAGAACCCAAAACAATTCTACCAAAACAGAACTGGAAAAATTCAAACAACTCTATCTAGAAGAACATGTACTTAGAAAATCATTGTCAAGTGAACTAAATGTGTAAGCCAAAATCTAGAATCATAATAAGAATTGTACTCATTAATTTTTTTCTAAAGCATAATTTCTAGCAAAACAGGTTTATGAGATGACTAATAGGATGTGAATGCCAACTAAACAATATAATTTTTAAAATGATGCTGCTAAAGAATTTATCTTTAAATATTAGCTCACGATATTTCATATTACCTCCTTTTATGGCTTTCTTCACCTTCAATATTCTCATGTGGTTAACTTGATCTATTATTCTTTCAGCAAATAATTTTTGAAGCTTTATAACTAACATATTTCTACTGTTATAAAATTTCTTATTAGCATTCCCTAATACAGAAATATTAACAAGTTTAACTATTTTCTATAAGAGTACAACTTCAATCTCAAGTTTCAAGTACTAATACTAATATTCTGGGCACATTCTGGCCCTTGGTGTATTAACATGATTAGGATCATTGGTATTGTCACCAGAAGACACCAAGATATAAAGTATGCTCCATGGGTTTTTCTATTCTACATAAAGGAGTACTTATGATTCAAGGAATGATTGTTACTGGGGTGAAGGGAGATAGAATTCACAAAGTGCTTAAAAATATCCTTTGGATGGTGTGAGTGGGGGTGTGGAAGATAGAAAGGACAGATCCACCTCTGATGTCTTGGTAATGATGTCATAAGCTAACTGCCTTGGGACCTGCTTTCATTCTTCTCTCCCCCCCCCCTCTTTAGTTCTTTTGGACCACTAACTCAGACATCTCCTTGTCTCTTAGTGGTGGCTGCTCTAAATAGTCCTTATTGCTAGATGCTTCATTTCCCCCAGGTAACAATGGATAGAATGTCCAGATGCTGAAAGCAAATGCTTAATATGTCTTTAAGGGAAGGCTTTTAAGTTCCTAAAATGGTTTGCTACAAGCTAGTATTTCTAGATTTTTTTCTCAGTCTCATTTTAAATTGTAAAAAATGCAGGAATACAACATGGTATTATAATATATTTGTATATTATGAAGTGGCTATTATAGTCAAACAAATTAAATATCCATCATCTCAACAGTTACTCTTTAAATGCAAGTGTTTCTAGTGGCATCCTCAAGAATCTTTTAGGATCCTTCAAGAGAGCAGTAGGGTTCCCTATGAAATGATATGTCATAATAGCCATTTCACTCTCACCTGCTTTGTTTAAATTACTTATTAGATAAGAATGCCCCTGGAAACATATGTACATCTTTAGAACAGTATAAAGCCTATGTTTGTATACACTATGTATGCTGACACATTATTGGTAAGACACTGTTTGATGGGAAATTCCATTTATAATTATGGCAAAATTTTTTAATGCGAGTCATTTTAGAGTCATTTAGAGGAAAACAAGATGCTAAGCCTTTGCCTTTCACAGTCTTTATAGAACCATTGAGATGCTAGAAGAAACTAATAGCAGACTTCTGGTGATACAGCAGAATAGCACTGGGAGCTCAAGGCCTATTGGAGAGGGTCCTCTTGAAAGAAATCTTCATAGCAACATGGTACTCAACAGAAATTTTATGCCAAGAGAAACACCTGTCTCATACCCACAATCTTCACATAAAACCTTGAAGAAATATCTAACTGGGGTTAGTTTATCAGCTTTTTCCCCTTATAGGATTTGTTTATTCTTTTTAATTTGGTGAAATACTATGTTGTTTAGTTGACCTATACATGCTAAATAAAGATCACAATGATCTGGAGAGAGAGAGAGAGAGAGAGAGAGAGAGAGAGAGAGAGAGAGAGAGAGAAACACAGAAATGTCACTGTTTTTATTGTCCCTGGGCTCTTATTTACTTGTCCCATTTTTCAATAAATTAACTAAACTTATACGTCTTAGCTTTCTTTAAAAATCTCAATTTAAATTAGATTTTCCAAAATGAATATTATTGCCTGTAACTAACTGGATGCTTTGAATTGCTTTGGCTTACCTTCTAAGTGATTTTACCTTGGGTGTACTTCATAATACTTTTCAAGCTTTCCTGCACCATCCCAAGAATACCACCCCTAATCATAGTGAACATTTGATTAACAAATATTTCATCACATATGTATGTGTATAACTTAAAGGAATCTCAGATAAATTCATTTAGAAACTTTAAAAGTATAATACTCAAAAAGACTAATTAATTTTAAGAGTAATTTCTTTTTTAAGTAAAAATATTTTCATTTTCTTGACGTGTATATCCTAATTGCTGATTCATTATAGCATCTTTATCTCAATGTTTGTAAAATAAGATTATTACTATTACAATAGCTTTAAAAATAATTAGGCAAGTCCTTTGGGTATGGACTGAGGAGTGGGATAGCTGGGTCAAATGGTGGTTCCATTCCAATTTTTCTGAGGAATCTCCATACTTCTTTCCAGATTGGTTGCACCAATTTGCAGTGCCACCAGCAATGAATGAGTAGACCTTTTTCTCCACATTTTGCCAACACTTTTTATTGCTTGTATTCTTGATAACTGCCATTCTGATGGGAGTGAGGTTGTCTTAGAGTAGTTTTCATTTGCATTTATCTAATTACTAGAGATGTTGAAGATTTTTTCATATATTTGTTGATCGATTGTATATCTTCTGTTAAGTTTCTTAGCCCATTTATTGGTTTTTTTAATGTGTTTATGTGTGTGTATTAAGTTTTTTGAATTCTTTATATATCCTGGAGATTAGTGCTCTATCTGATGTACATGTAGTAAACATGTTCTCCCACTCTTTGGGCATTTTCATCATGTTATTGTTTTCTTTGCTGCAAAGAAGCTTTTTATTTTGAATCCATCCCATTTATTAGTTCTTGATTTTATTTCTTGTGCTTTAGGAGTCTGGTTAAGGAAGTCAGGACCTAATCCAACAAGATGAAGTTTTAAGCCTAATTAGTTATATATGACAAGCAAAATTTAAATTTGATATTTAGTCTTTGGTCCACGAACACAGTTTAACTTATATTTATGTAGAACTTTCTTTTTTATCATTAGGTTTTTTTCATACATGTCCTGTGCCTCTATTGTTAAATTTATGCCTATGTATTTCATTTTGGGGAATACTATTATTATAATTTTTAGAAGTTTCAAACTTACATTATTTTTCTCACAATTATCCAAAATGAGTATTGTATTAGTAGTTTTGTACCTTTATATTAATAGTTTCAATATTTATTTTGAAGTTTCTTTAAGATTATCTACTTTAGGTAATCATGTCATTTTCAAATAGAGATTTCATTGTACTTCATCCAATTTTTCCAGCAGATAAATATCCTCTCTTCTCATGAGGAAGGTAGAGAGAATATAAATCATTGCATGGAAATTTGAGGCCAGGGAAATGAAGGTTTTCCTATCATTTAAATTCCTGCCTGAATTTAAACAGTAATTGAAATCAAGCACATATCTTTGTATATCCTAAGTAATGATTAGAAAGTTGGCCAAAAGTAGGCAAGATGGTAAAGAGACATCTCTTTTTTGTGTGTTTTAAATATTGATATAAATAACCCACACATGGATAATTCATTTGTCAATTGATTTAGGAAAACAAATCTTATTTGGACAAAATAAGCCATTTTGTAAGAAAAAATTTGCTCAAAATCTGCTTGCTTTATTCAAATAAAGATTTTTTTCTTTCAAGTTCTTTGCTCTGTTGTTTAAAATATGAGAGGGTTTTTTTTTAAATGAGTGTATTGCACTCCTTACTAACAAAAATAATATAATTTTTATTCCCTTCCCTTTTATTCATAACTTTAGAAAGTATAATTTATTAGAGAGTTTTATGTCTCATGCTTTAAATATCATTGAGTTACATGACAGTTTTCCATATGCATTTTCTCAGAGCTATGTTTAAAAACCTTTGTCATGTTCCTGAATATGCAAGAAGTAACTACACAGAACTACATACTTTAGTAAGAACAACTAAGGCCATTCCTGACCAGCCATCAGTTGGCTTTTGAACTCATGTAAGCTGTAATATCCCTAAGAATGTTTTGGCTCTTCTGTAAAATTAGTGACATTGTGGCATTCTTACTTTTCTAAACATTTTTGTTCAAAGAATATAAACTTTCTATTTAAAAACTTTTCATGAATCTGCATGATATAAAACTAATAGGAATTAGTGCTATCTCTCTACAGGAATTATGGGGGCTGTGAGGGTGGAACTTTCTTATATCTGCATCATGCAGTGCCCTCTGTGGAAACATAGATTTCTGAGGACATGGTTTGAAAACTACCAGCTATGAGGGAATTCTTCTAATGAGCTTAAAGTTCATGGTACATTGGTCTACTGTTGTTATGATTTAGATATGAGGTGTCCCCCAGATCTTGTGTGAAACAATGCAAGAGTGTTTACAGGTGATTGGGTTTTCAAAGCCGTAACCTAATCAGTACATTAATCCACTAATAAGTATTAACTTGGTGCTAACCATAGACAGGTGGGTTATGGCTAGAGGAAGGTGGGTCTCTGGGATTGTGCCTTTGCGGTTTATATTTTGTCCTTGGCAAATGGAGTCTCAGCTTCTTGGTTCCCTATTCTCAGCTGCTTCCCTCCACCATACCCTTCCACCATGATGTGTTGCCTCACTTTGAGCTCTAAAGGATGAACCCAGCTAACTATGGACTGAGATCTCTGAAAATGTGAATCCCAGAATAAACTTTTCCTCTTTAAAATTGTTCTTGTCAGGTCTTTGGTTACATCAGGAAAAAATAACTAAAACCAATGTGTATAATTTTTTTCTCCTTATATTTTTGAAAATTGAAAAGTATAAGTTAAGTTACAACTTTACTGGCTTCTTAAGGTTGGACTTCAAGGTTCCTCCCCCATCTGAAACACAATCCCCACCCAGAAAAATATATAAAGGTTTCAAGGAAGGAGAAATGTTTTCTCGAAAATGTCTTATTTCAGACTTTTGATTTGGTGTATTGAGCATAAAATAAAAATTAGCAATTTATTAAGCTTTTTATTTCTTTTGGTAACAGTTAGTTTCTCCTAAGTTGTTGCTTTAAACACTTTGAAAGCCTTTGGCAGCACTGTTATCTAACAGAATAGGACAGAGATTAATACCTCCAAGACATGTTTCTCACTTTTTTCTTCTGTAGTCTGTGCTGGAAAATGTTAAGCCATTTAACTGAGGGTAACAGTTCTGAATTTCTATTAATAGAAATAAGGAATCTTTATGATTTAGTGGATAAGTAAGAATTAAGTGAAATGGACTTCAAAAAACACATGCTGAGTTTGTCAGATTTCATTTGTCAGCTAAATCACCTCCACCTCCCACCATCCAGGACGAACCTGGAACTTTTAGTACTCCCCATAGTTAAGCTTTTATGTACTCTCTTCCAGGCCAGCCTGCTCACCTCCAGTGTTCTTAGTCTGCCCTCTATCCCTCTGAGCTGTCTTTTTTTTCCTTGTTATCCCTTTCCCAAAAGTAGTTTCTCTCAGCTCATTTATGCTGCCAAGTTTCTAGAGTCAGAGAAAGAATGGAAGATAATTCATGCAGGGGAATAGAGCAGAAGCAACTACTTCTACTATGTGTCCTTTAAGTGTAAGAGAAAAAAATAACCCTGACTGAAATTTATCATACCACAATATGAGTGGTAATAATAAGAGTTAAGATTTATTAAGCATATTAAGCATATGGGTAGGGATGTAGCTTAGTGGCAGTGTATTCTTAGCATACAAGATGCCCTCCATTCAATACCCAGCACTAAATAAAGTGGCAGAGGAGAAAAGGGCAGAAAATTTTATTCTATACAAAATTAAGATGTGTTTTAAGAAGGTATATCATTTTCAGCTAAGCAGAATTTATGTATTTTGAAAGTATTTTGGGGTGTGTTTATAAAAACATAACAAAATTTACCATTTATAGTAATAAATATAAAGAATAACTTTGGGGGGAAAAGATAATAACATTACCTTGGTATTTCCTTATTCGAGTCTTATAAAATGTGATTTATGTTCTATATAGTGTTTATTGATGATAATGCACGATTTTTTCAAAAAAGGCTTCTCTCATCATCTGATAATGAGTTCTTACTTTTATAAGACTCGTCTTTAATGTTATTTTCACAGAAATAGGATGTGATACTCAAAATATTGTAATATCTTTCAGTCAAAGAAATTTGCCTTTATACCTAAAATTTTTAAAGGCATTAGGTATCACCTTATCATTATCACCATGAATTATGTATTAAAGTCAGTGCACCTTGCTAAGAAACTGCCAAGGGCATTAGTAAGAGAATAGCTTTTATGCAAAACATTTAAGTAATACTCTTGGTGGGATACTTTCAGATAGTTTGATATTTCATAATTAAATAGGTAAGTATGATTAGTCAATAAAAATGTTTGGTCATCATCTAGACAACATAATATTTTAAATTTTTGCCAGAAGAATTTTCACCTCACATACATATTCTAGATTTTGTGCTTAAAAATAAATAGCATAGAACATATGTTAAATTTTTAATTTTCTAAAAGTATAGAATAGAAAATTTATTTTAAGGAAAGATCCATTGAATTGAAAAAAAATTGATTAAACTTTTATAAAGGGCAGAGGTTTCTCAGAATCACAAAGTAATGCCTTCAGTATAAACTATGAATGGAATGGTTTAATATTTGTATTAGTAAACTAAAACATCACTGTTCTAAAATTATGTATATTTAATAGATTGATATTAATTATACTGCTTCTCAGATTAATCCAAATCACATTTTACATGTGTTCTCTATTATTGATACAAAATAAGTAACAATTTTATATTATTTATATTATTATTTTGTAAGCAATCCCTACATTAGCTCTGCTTACAAGTCTTAAAGTCCAAATATTTAAAGTTATATATCATTCACATGTTTAACTTTAACATTATAAATAACATTTGATCTATTTCAGTTCCAGCAGAAATTACAAAACGTGGAAACACAAATTAGTGAAGGTACGTTGCCAAAATTTGTGTATCAAATATAGATGAACTGGTTTTTCAAATAAAAAATAACTAATTATTTTCCTTATGTCAAAGGATGTTGAAAACACCCCTAATGAAGAACATACTTATTCCTCATTTATTCATGTTTCATATCTTTTAAAAATCTCAAAAGTATATGCTTCTCTTTTCTTAGTTCAACACTTTCTTTACTTCTGCCATCTCTGAAACTGTCAGGCTGCACACTGAAACTATTCTTGGAAAACAAAGTTTTCACCAACTTCTCAGATTTGGCCAAAAAGCTACTTTGGCAAGCATTTAGAATTCCTTACCTGTTATTGACAAATGCCCCTTTAAATCTACTGTCATTTACATTGTAATGAGAATGATTTACCATAGGCTATCAGGAAAAGTTCCAAATTCCAAAACCTGGAAATTAAAAAAGCACAAATCAGTTTGATTCTTGACAGGTTATCCCACTTCATTTTTCTCTCTTATCCTATCCTGTCTCTTTTTTATAACTTCTAGCCAAATTGGATTACTTGTAATTCCACCTCTAACTCTTTGCATTGTACTTCTTCTCTCTTTCTAGTGTACTTTCTCCTTATCCTTCAGGTATCCATTTACAGATCACCTCCACCAGAAAGACTGCAATATTTACAATGACAAAGTCCCTTCCCTGTGTTCTTATAGTGTGCTATGTTTTATACCAGTCATAGTATCCATGACTCTGTATGTGAATTGCCAGTTGATGGGTGGTGGGGAGGATCACATCATGCAATTGTTGAACGGTGGACACTATCACCTTCATATTGTCATTCCAGTGCTTGTTGTAGTCCCTTAGCATACATTTGTTGTATAAATAAACAATGGGAAAACCAGAAGCTCTAATACTTAGCCCCAATGAAAATTAATTCTGGGTCAAGTATAATTGAATTATATTTAGTCACAAGTTGGTATTATAAACATACATATTTTTCATTTATTATCACTGATAAAAATATTCTCAACTTACTGACCTTTATTTAGACAATTATGAAATCTTTCAGATAAGGAATGTGATATTTTCATTTTCTTTTTCTTTTAAGCTACTGCTGAATTACAATATGGACTATTTAGACCTGCACCCCCATCATCTACTAATAAGTCAAGTAGATATCTCCAAAGGAGGACTCACTGGAAGATACACAGATTTTAAATATGTTCATATATATGTATGAACTGCAATGTAATATTGTATCCATAAGTCCATAATTTATAATTATATTTTAATACTTTATTTTAACTTTTTATATATGTCCATATATTTATTGCATTATATTGTGATACTATATTTAAAGGTTTTATTCATAAGTCCATAGTTTATAATCATATTTTAATATTTTAATATTTTTTCATATGTCCACATATTTATTATATTGTAATACTATATTTTAATATTTTATTCATAAGTCCATAATTTATAATTATATTTTAATATTATATTTTAATTACTTCCTATTGCATATTGGACATGAAAACTTTTGTAACATATGTCTGATGATAATCTATATGACATTTTGCTGTAAACTATGATTTTATTTTTGGATTGCTATATCATATTTTATTGTATATTCACACCATATTTTCTTCTTATCAATCCACTCATCCACTGATGGACATCTTGGTTAGTTCAATATGTTGGCTAATGTAAAAATGACTCTGATTTTTTAAAATTTAGGCAAAAATCCTGGAGCTAAGAAATAAAATAAACAAAGGGAAAAACAGAATATAATACACCAATATCAGAATATACAAAATACAGGAAGAGTTCAGTAGCTTCAAAGAATAGCCTCAAAGACAGGTTACTTGAAAATACACAAACAGGCAGAAATAATGAGAATGAAGAAGATTTCTACATCCAATAAACAGTTAAAATATTTTGCATTTCCAACATCATTGTAGACATCATTTTACATTGTTTGTTTCATAAAGAATCATTGTAGTTCTTGTTATTTTTATTTGTTTTGTCTTTTAATCTTCTTTTATGAATAAGTGTTTACAGTTCATGATTACTGTGTTAGGGAGTTCTGAATATTCTGGACATTTACCCATAATTGTAGATTTTATACCTTTAGAGATTCTCAATGTACATTTTGGCATTTTTTCTTCTAGGTTGTCTCATAATGTATGTCTGTGTTCAATGAGTCTGTCGCCTTTTGTTCATCTGCAAATATCCTAATCTCTCCTTTGTTTCTGAAGAGACACCATCAAAAGTCCAATCCCCCTGTCATTGGTGTCAACCAAAGACTCTATCATAACTGAAGGGACAGAAAGTTTATTCAAATGAATGATGACAGAAAATGTTCCAAACCTAGAGAAAGATGCTAATATACAGACACGGGAAGTTCAAAGTTAAGCAATCAGGTTCACCCAATATAAGATTATATTGAAACTCTCAAAGGTCAAGGACAAAGAGGGGATCATCCAAGCAACAATAGAAGGAAGTAACATATAAAGGAGTTCGATACACCCATCCTAAGACTTATCTGCAGAAAAATCCAAAGGCAGCAGAAAGTGGAATCATATATTGAAGGTGCTGAAGGAAGAAAAAAAAAAAACACCCAGAATACACGAAACCAGTCTTCAGAAACAAAGGAGAGGTAAGGCATTTGCAGAAGAACAAAAGGTGACAGACATTGAACACAGACCCACAGTATCCAAAAAAAAAAAAAAAAAAAAAAAAACCACAGTAGTCATGACTTATAAATCACTCATTCATAAAGGAAGATAAAAAAGACAAAAGTAGTAACAGCTCTAATGCTTTTTAAGGGACAAACAATATAAAACAAAGTTAATTATCATGTTGGAAATGCAAAATAATAACTGTTTCTTGGTATTCATAACTATGTCTTAAGTAGATTTTACAAATGAAAACTTAAGTCTTTAATTTTGCATACTTAAACTATCTAACTGCCAGCTGTTTAAATAACAGCCAACAACTGAATTGCCATTAAAAGTTTGGTGGAATTAATCATGACTTTAATGACTTATTAAAATGACTTATTTGTGTTTTTCAAATTTTTATACTTTTTAAATTAGTTCGTTATAGTTATACATAATATCAGGTCAGGGTTCCTGTTGATAGATTTCACACTCTCATGGAATGTCACTTGCTCCATTTCAGGTCCCAGTAGTTCCCTTTTCCCTCCCCTTCTCCTTCCCCATGTTTCCCTTACTCTACTCACCTGCCATCTATTAATGTTTTTAAAATTGTTCCCTTATAGGTGTACATAAAGTTGGAATTCACTTTGGTGTACCCATGTGTACATACAATAATTTGTTCAATTTCGTTCTGTAGTTTCTCCCTTTTCTAGTCCCTCCTCATTTCCACAGATCTCCCTTCTATTTTCATGGGATTGCCATTTTTGATCCTTATTTTGCTCTAGCTTCCACATGTGAGAGAGCACACCTGACCCTTGATTTTCTTATTCTGGCTTATTTCACTTTGCATGGTGTTCTCCAGTGCCATCCATTTACCAGCAAATGCCATAACTTCATTCTTCTTTATGGCTGAGTTAAAATCCACTGTCCACATACATCCCATCTTCTTTACCCATTCATCTGTTGATGGGCACTCAGGCTGGTTTCAGAACTTGCAATTATAAATTGCACTGCTAATAATCTTTGATGTGCTTTAAGATCTAATATCAGTGGTACAGCTGGGTCATATGGTGGTTCCATTCCTAGCCATTTAAAAAATCTCCATGTGGCTTTCCAAACTGGTTGTAAAATTTGCAGTCCCATCAATAATTTAGGAGCATACCTTTTGTCCACACCCTCACCAGAATTTGTTGTTATTTATATTTTTAAGGTTGCCATTGGGGGTGTTAAACATTTTTTTCTTATGTGTGTTGATCATTTGTATTTCTTCTTTTGAGACATGTCTGTTTAGTTCTTTTGACCATTTATTCAATGGGTTACTTCTTGTTGGTTATTCTTAACGTAATTGTTATTTTTTTTATTTCTTACATACATGACAATAGTGGAATGCATTACAATCATAATTATCTATTCACAACACAATTTTTCGTAACTCTGTATATAAAGTATGTTCACGCCAATTTATGCCATTATACATGAGCTCTCTTATTATTATTTTTTGCATTACAATTCTTATATATAATATAACGTATAATGATGAGGGTCTCCTTCCACCATCTATGCTATTTCACTTCTCCCTCCATTTCCCTCCCACCCCTATTCCCCATCTAGAGGTAATCTTCCTCCCATGCTCTCCCTCCCAACCCCATTTTGAGTCATCCGCCTTATATCAGAGAAGACATTTGGCATTTGTTTTTTGGGGATTGTCTAACTTAGCATAATCTTCTCTAATGCCATCCATTTACCCGCAAATGCCATGATCTTATTCTTTTTTATTGCTGAGTAATATTCCATTGTGTATAAATGCCACTTTTTTTATCCATTCATCCACTGAAGGACATCTAGGTTGGCTCCACAGTTTAGCTATTGTGAATTGTGGTCCTATAAACATTGATGTGGCTGTGTCCCTGTAGTATGCTGTTTTTAGGTCCTTTGGGTATAATCTGAGAAGAGGAATAACTGGGTCAAATGGTGGTTCTACCCAGCTTTCCAAGGAATCTCCATACTGCTTTCCAAATTGGCTGCACCAATTTGCAGTCCCACTAGCAGTGTATGAGTGTACCTTTTCCCCCACATCCTCGCCAACACTTGTTGTTTGTCTTCATAATGGCTACCACTCTTACTGGAGTGAGATGGTGTCTTTTAATTTGCATTTCTCTGATTGCTAGAGATGATGAGCATTTTTTCATATATTTATTGATTGATTGTATATCCTCTTCTGAGAAGTGTCTGTTCAGGTCCTTGGCCCATTTATTGATTGGATTATTTGGGTTTTTTTTTTTTGATGCTTATCTTGTTGAGCTCTTTATATATCCTAGAAATTAGAGTTCTATCTGGTGAGTGAGGGATAAAAATTTGTTCCCAGGATGTAGGCTCCCTATTCATCTCACATATTATTTCTTTTGCTGAGAAAAAAAATACTTTTTAGTTTGAATCCATCACATTTATTGATTCTTGGTTTTAATTCTTGTGCTATAGGTGTCTTATTAAGCAAGTTGGGGCCTAGCACCACGTGATGGAGATTAGGGCCTACTTTTTCTTCTATTAGACGCAGAGTCTGGTTTAATTCCTAGATCCTTGATCAATTTTGAGTTAACTTTTGTGCATGGTGAGAGATAGGGATTCAATTTCATTTTGTTGCATATGGATTTCAAGTTTTCCCAGCACCATTTGTTGAAGATGCTATCCTTTCTCCAGTGCATGGTTTTGGCACCTTTGTCTAATATAAGATAGTTGTAATTTTGTGGGCTAGTCTCTGTGTCCTATATTCTGTACCATTGGTCTACCAGCCTGTTTTGGTGCCAGTACCATGCTGTTTTTATTACTATTGCTCTGTAGTATAGTTTAAGGTTTGGTATAGTGATGCCACCTGTTTCAGTCTTCCTGCTTAGAATTGCTTTAGCTATTCTTGGTCTCTTTTTTCCAGTTGAATTTCATAATTGCTTTTTTTATTTGTATGAGGAATGCCAATGGAATTTTGACCAGAATTGCATTGAACCTGTATAGTGCTTTTGGTAGTATGGTCATTTTAATAACATTAATTCTGCCTATCCATGAGCGAGGTAGATCTTTCCATCTTATCTTCTATTCTATTCTTCTATTTCTCTCTTTAGGGTTCTATAGTTTTCATTGTATAGATCTTTCACCTCCTTTGTTAAGTTGATTCCCAAGTATTTTTTTTGAGGATATTGTGAATGGGGTAGTTTTCTTCATTTCCGTTTCAGAGGATTTGTCACTGATACACAGAAATGCCTTTGATTTATGGGTGTTGATTTTATATCCTGCCACTTTGCTGAATTCATTTACTAGTTCTAGAAGTTTCTTGGTAGAGTTTTTTGGGTCTTTTAGGTATAGAATCATATCATCAGCAAATAGTGCTAGTTTAAGTTCTTCTTTTCCTATTTAATTCCTTTAATTTCTTTTATCTATCTAATTTCTATGGCCAGTGTTTTAAGAACTATGTTGAATAAAAGTGAGAGAGGGCATCCCTGTCTTGTTCCAGATTTTAGAGGGAATGCCTTCAATTTTTCTCAGTTTAGAATGATGCTGGCCTGAGGCTTAGTGTAGATAGCTTTTACAATGTTGAGGTAAGTTCCTATTATCCCTAGTTTTTCTAGTGTTTAGAACATAAAGGGGTGCTGTATTTTGTCAAATGCTTTTTATGTGTCTATTGAGATGATCATATGGTTCTTATCTTTACGTCTATTGATGTGATGAATTACATTTATTGATTTCCGTATGTTAAACCAACCTTGCATCCCAGGGATGAATCCCACTTGTTCATGGTGCACTATCATTTTGATATGTTTTTGTATCCGATTTGCCAGAATTTTATTGAGGATTTTTGCATCTATATTCATTAGAGATATTGGGCTGAAGTTTTCTTAGTATAATTTTTTAATTGTATATTCTGTATATTAAACCCCCTTTGGAAAAGTAACTGGCAAAGATTTTCTACCATTCTATTTTCACATTCTTATTTCCTTTGTTGTGAAGAAGCTTTTTAATTTGATGTCATTCCACTTATTCTTGTTTTTATTTCTTATGCTTTAGAAATCTTCTTAAGGATGTCAGTGCCTCTGTCAATGTGTTGGAGTCTTGGGCCTATATTTTCTTCTAGCAGTTGTTAAATTGTTGGTCTAATTCCTAGATCTTTGGTCCACTTTCAGCTGAGTCTTTTGCAGGGTGAAAGAGGGATTTAGTTTTTTTTTTCTTTTACACATTGATATCCAGTTTTCCCAGCACCATTTGTTAGAAGACTAGAGTGCCTTTTCTCCTGCATATACTTTGCTACTTTCTTTGAGGATCAGATATCTGTAACTATGTCAATTTTTCTCTGACTTCTATTCTATTCCATTGGTCTTCTTTTCTGTTTTGATTATAATACCATACTGCTTTTTGTTTCTACAGCTCTATGATTTCAGATCAGGTATTGCTATGCCTACAGTCTTGCTCTTATTCACTATTGGTTTGGCTACTCAGGGTATTTTATTCTTCCAGGTGGATTTTAGGACTGTTTTTCTATGTTTATGAAGAATGTCATGGGTATTTTAATGCAGGTAACATTTTTGTTAGTAGGGGCATTTTAACAATATTAATTTTGCCTATCCAAGAACATCAGAGATATTTCTGTCTTCTAAGATCTTTTTCAATTTCTTTTTTCAGTGTTCTGTAGTTTTCATTGTAGAGGTCTTTAATCTCATTGGTTAGGTTTATTTCCAAGTGTTTTTTTTTTTTGAGGTAATTATGAATGGGATAGTTTTCTTGATTTATTTCTTTGCAGATTCCTTATTGGAATGTGGGGAAGTGATTGATATTTGTATGTTGGTCTTGTATTGTGCCACTTTACTAAATTAATTTATCCACTCTAGAAGTCTTCTGGTGAGGGTTTTTTGTGGGGGGGTTAGTCTTCTAGGTAAAGGATCATGTCATTCTCAGAGGCATTTTTTTCTGTTTGTATCCCTGTAATATTCTTTCCTTGTCTAATTGCTCTAGCTAGAGTTTCAAGGAATACATTGAATGAGAGTAGTGAGAATGGCCAACCTTCTCTTATTCCTGATTTTAGAGAAAATTCTTTCAGAATTTTTCAGTCATTTTATTATTTACTCTTTTTTCATATACATGAGAGTATAGTATATTTTGACAAATTATACATATGTGGAGTATAACATTCTAATTAGGATCCCATTCTTGTAGTTGAACATGATGTGGAATTTCACATATTTCACATATTCGTATGTGAACATAGGAAGTTATATCCAATTTATTCTTTCTTCCTATGCCCATTTCTTGCTTTCAGTCCCCTTTGTGAAACTCATTGAACTTCCATTCTTCCCTCCCCTCCCTTAGTGTATGTTAGCATCTGAATATCTGAGAGAACATTTGGCCTTTGTGTCGGAGTCCAGCTGCAACAGAGGGTCTCAGGAGATGAACGGATGGTCAGGAGATGGCGAAAGGGGGTGGAGAAACAACACAGACACAAAACTGAAGGTGCTGAATCCCAATCTTTACTTGTGAAGTTAATCATATATACTTTTCATTTTGGCAGGCTCACAGTACTTTGTGGTTACAAAACTGAAATCATTATTCAAAGAAAATATTACGTAGCTACAATTAGATAAGAAGAATGTATCTTGGCTTATGCATAAGCAAGCATTTTTACTTTCAGTTCGCATTTGGCTTTGAGCTGTTTCTGCTTAGTTAGCTTTTAATAATAGTTAGAAATGTCCCAGACTATTGGCCTATACCTTGACTATTCTTTCTTGACTTACTGACTAGAATCGGTGCCACGTTATGGTAAGTGGTTAACTTGAAAAGAGAGGCTACTAATTTTAATCAAACAAGAGCAAGAGCACCAAACCATTGTGCACAGGAACAAGAACAAGTTGCCCAATACTAAGCACTAATCTGTCTTCTTTACATTAATTCTTCTTCTCTAGATTTTAATTTAATTTCTCAAAAAACTTCCTTGACTGTTTTTCCTACAAGGGGTTTTTCATTAAACATTAACAATTTACATTCCACAGCTGAATCATTGCATTTAGAGCAAACAGATTTATTCTTTAGAAGTAGTTGCATTAATTGGGAAAGTTCTCTAATTCCACCCATTTACCTGCAAACGTCATGATTTTATTCAACTTTAATGCTGATAATATCCCATTGTGTATATATATACCAAAGTTTCCCTATCCATTAATTTACTGAAGGGTGTGAGGGTTGGTTACACAATTTAGCTATTGCAAATTGTGCTACTATAGACATTTATGTCTATAGCATCACTATAATAGGCTATTTTTAAGTTCTTTGGGTATAAACCCAGAAGTGGGATAGCTGGGTCAAATGGTGGTTCCATTCCAAGTTTTCTAAGGAATCTCCATACTGCTTTCCAGATTGGTTGCACCAATTTGCAGTTTCACCTATGTGCCTTTTCCCCCACATCCTCAACAACACTTATTGTTGTTTGTATTCTTAATAGCTGCCATTCTGACTGGAGTGAGATGAAATCTTATAGTAGTTTTGATCTGCATTCCTCTAATCGCTAGACATGTTGAACATTTTTTCATATTTTTGTTGACTGATTGTATAACATTTTCTTGGAAATGTTTGTTCAGTTTTTTGGCCCATTTATTGATTGGATTATTTGGGGGTTTGGGGGGTTATGTTTTTGAGTTCTTTATATATCCTAGAGATTAGTGCTGTGTCTGATGTAATATGGTAAAAATTTGC
Organism: Callospermophilus lateralis; assembly: GCF_048772815.1. Classification (NCBI taxonomy): domain Eukaryota; kingdom Metazoa; phylum Chordata; class Mammalia; order Rodentia; family Sciuridae; genus Callospermophilus; species Callospermophilus lateralis. The sequence continues at coordinate 91,999,145 of NC_135313.1, forward strand.
TCTCATTCTGTAGGCTCTCTCTTCACCTCACTGATTGTTTCTTTTGTTGAGAAGAAGCTTTTCAGTTTGAATCCATCCCATTTGATACTTGATTTTATTTCTTGTGCTGTAGGAATCTTGTTAAGGAAATCAGGGCCTAATCCAACATGATGAAGATTTGGACCTACTTTTTATTCTATTAAAAGCAGGGTCTCTGGTCTAATTCCTAGATCCTTGATCCACTATGAGTTGAGTTTTATGCATGAGATAGGGGCTTAATATCATTTCGCTGCATATGGATTTCCAGTTTTCCCTGCAACATTTGTTGAAGAGGCTACCTTTTCTCCAATATATGATTCTGGCACCTTTGTCTAGTATGAGATAACTATATTTATGGGGGTTTGTCTCTGTGTCCTCTATTCTATATCACTGTACAAGTCTATTTTGATGCCAATACCATCCCATTTTTGTTACTATTGCTCTGTAGTATAGTTTAAGGTCTAGTATAGTGATGCTGTTGTGGTGTAAACTAATCAACAAAATCAGTAAGAGGGTAAGTTATAGGTTGTAGATTAGTAAAAAGTATAGACTATAGATATAAAATTTTGATAAGTGAAATAAGTCAATTATAAAGCAAGAACTCTCATAGATAGGCCTAAGACTCCATTTTGCTGCCTTCTATAAAAACTGTTACAGGAACTGTTTCTGAGAAACTGAAATGAAAGCTGTCTTCTTATAAAAATTGTTTTTCTGTACTTTGTACCCCACAGAATGTAACCAGCTTAGGTTATAGTGGTGGTCATGGTGAGCTACATCCTGGGTTTGAGTACGTTTATAGGTCTACATGACTTTAAAATAGATTATCACCCCAACTCAGCTGAAAATTCAGGATATGGTTGTCTAACACTTGTTTGTACTAGAGATGCAATTAAGCTAACTGCCTTTTTTTTTTTTTTTTTAAGCTCCTGTAACTTGCTTGCTTGCATGATGCTGAGAAAAGCCTCCCCACCCCCCAGTTGTGGTGTTTTATTCATCCTTAAATTTCCAAGAGCAGGCCAGGAAATTGCTGTTCTCCCACAGAGCATCAGTCTCTATGGGAGGGAGGCCGTCCCTGGCCAGGTAAATAAAGGTCTCTTTTGTTTGAATTAGGACTTAGAGTGTTTTCTGAGGCAACTCCCTATAACAATGCTACCTGCTTCACTTTTCTTGCTACGGATTGCTTTGGCTATCCTGGTTCTCTTATGTTTCCAGATAACTTCATGATTGTTTTTTCTATTTATATGAGGAATGTCATTGGGATTTTGATCAGAATTGTATTAAATCTGTACAATGCTTTTGGTAGTATGGTCATTTTGACAATATTAATTCTGCCTATCCAAGAACAAGGGAGATATTTTCATCTTCTAAGTTCTTCTTTAATTTCTTTCCTTAGCATTCTGTAGTTTTCATTGTAGAGGTCTTTCACCTCCAAGAATATTTCTTTACCAGACAAAATACTTTTTCATCCAGAAACATTTCTTTTACCTTCTAATTTTCTGTACAAAATATATTTCCATACCTATAACTTTCTTTTATCTTTTCTAGTTTTGGACCCTTTTTTAAATTCATATTTTGAGATAATCCTTATGAATGTTATCTGTGCATTTAGTTAACACAACAAATTTTATCCCAGGAGAGGGATAAGACAATCTGGCATACACGAAAACTGTGTCTCAATCTTTTCCTTCCCAGGTGGCATTCAAGGGGTTGGAACACAGGATACTTTCGAGGCTGACCAGTCCACCTTATCATTACAATGATGCCATCAACTTTATATGAGTTCCTAACTGTTTGTTGTACACAGAGTCTCCTTTGGGGCATTTTTCTTACACTAGGCATATCAATATGCAATGGAGAAGGTCATTTTTATCCTTTTCTTTAGGCTTCCATGAAGATCTTTTTACAGAGGCTACCTACAAAACAAGGTTGGTCTGTCTTTTTATTTTCTGGGTGCAGTTATTTATTCTGCCAGTCTCCCCAGGCATTTAGTTTGATGATATACTGTTATAATAAGAGTTGTTCTGCCCCAGTGATGAATAAGATCCAGTAAGATCTTTAAAGGAGAGTCTATTCCTGTTCCCAAGTCATATATTGACAATGCTGGAACCCACTTCCACATCCTTTGTGGACAGAATCCTCTACCTTCATGGTCAGCAGGGGCTGGAAGGCAGGGTAGAGGCCCATTTTCTTTTGCTCTTTTTCTATATCCCAGGAAATGTTTTTTTCTGGGATTTTTTTTTTTCCAGGTAAGAGCTAGTGTAAGGGGCCTGCGGCGCGCGCGGAAGGCGGGTGGGACTGAGGCCTGGAGGCACGCAGCTCGCTGGGAGGCAGGCGCCCGGAAACTTGGCTGGGTCCGCGCGACAAGGGCGCGGCCAAGGCAAAACTCCCCGGCCTCGGCTCTGGGCTATCCGCGCTCCCCTTGAAAAACCAGCGCGGGTGCACGTGTCGACTTCAGGGGAGGCGGCGGCGTCTGGGGGGCACCCGGGCGGGTCCGAGCCCGGTGCCGGGTCTAAGTCGAGCTCAGGCACCGCGTCGGGCGCGGAGACGGGGGCGGGGCCATGCCCTGCAAGAGCGGCCGAGTGGCTGCAGGAGGAGCTGGAGACAGCGGTGGCGGGTCCCTTCTGTTTCGGGATTGCCGACCCCAAGAGCTCTTGAGTCGTCGCACATTGAGAAGGCCCTCAACCTGGCCATCCCGGGCCTCATGCTGCGCCGCCTGCGCAAGGGCAGTCTGCCCATTCGCTCTATCATCCCCAACCCCGACGAGGAGCGCTTTGCCACGCGTTGCAAAGCGGCCACTGTGCTGCTCTACGACCAGGCCACAGCCGAGTGGCAACCCTGAGCCCGGTGCTCCGGCCTCCGTGCTTGGACTGCTCCTGCAGAAACTACGCGACGATGGCTGCCAGGCCTACTACCTCCAAGGTGGTTTCAACAAGTTCCAGACAGAGTACTCGGAGCATTGTGAGACCAATGTGGATAGCTCGTCCTCGCCCAGCGGGTCGCCGCCCACCTCGGCGCTGGGCTTGCGGGGCCTGTGCATTAGCTCTGACTGCTCCTATGGCGAGTCAGACCAAGAGCTGCCCAGCAGTGCCACCGAACTGGATGGCAGCCCTGTGCCAGCCAGCCAGCCAGCCAGCCAGCCAGCCTTACCCGTTCAGATCCTGAACCAGCAACCCGGCTTTGTTTATATCGCAAATAAATATTTTTTCTTTAAAAAAAAAAAAAAGAGCTAGTGTACTTGACCACAGTGAGACCATCTGGAAATGCCTGGGGCCAGGCTGAGAAACAGTGCTTGGAGTGCCTGCACTGGGCTTAAAAGACTTAAATTTTTTTAACCCTTTCTTCTGGCTTTTGCTACCTTACACACCTAGAGGCAGTGCCTTTTGGTACCTTCAACTTCCTGGCAGTTCAGCTCCCTTATCATGCAACTGCATAAATGAATGTGCATACAGAATCTCTTTCATATACTTTACCCCTGAAAGACCAACTTCAACATCAAGATTGTATAATAATCCAGAAAAACAATTCAAAGGCCAAATTGTGTTATAAACCATCTTTCTCTTTGACAGACTTATACCTATAGGTGGCTTATTCAGCCAAGATCTCTCCACTCCCAGAGGGGCCTGGGCTGTAGCTCAGTGGTAGAGCACTTGCCTTGAGCATATGAGATACTGGGTTCCATCCTCAGCACCACATAAAAATAAATAAAGATATTGTACCAACTACAACTAAAAATATATTTTAAAACAGAGGGGGATGGGGGGGCAGGAAGAGGGAGACAGACTACCAGTAAGATCAATGCAGCATGCCCCATGTCTTAAAGGACCAGTAACAGATTAAAAAAAAAAAAAAAAGATGAGAGAGGATCAGAGGATCACTGAAACCACAGCTGAGAGATGGGAATTTAAAACAGACATGCACATACAAATTTTTTCCATATACTTTATCTTTGATAGAACAACAACAAATGCAAGATTGTATAATAATCCAAAATGCTATCTAAAAGACAGATGGTTACAATAAAAGATTATCTTAGGCTTATACCTATAGGTGGCTCTTCAATTCACTTTACTTCTGACAGACCAATTCCAATTGCAAGATTATACAAAAAAGAAACACAGTGAAAGACAATTGGAGAAGAGCCCCCAAAACTATGGCCCATGGCCAACAGGTAGAAAACTCTAAATTGACCAGCCAATATCTTTTGCAACAGATTACCTATAGGATCAATGCAGTATTAGCCATGTCTTAAAATGGGTAATAACTGACACAAACAAAACAAAAACAGACAACCATAGTAAATTCCCAAACCCATGGCCAATGAACAGATGAGAACCTAGAACAGATCAAAAAGATCCCTAGGTTCTCGGTCCCACTTAACCATGACTCCTACACCAGTGGGGCCACAGATGGACCCATAAAGAGGGACCAGATGCTTCCATGAAGAGGAACCAGATGTTTCCATGAAGAGGAACCAGATGTGTGGAATCAATGGTCTTGGCATGCACACCAGGGGACTTACAAATGGCCAAGGGTGTCCTGACTTTACTGAGTTGTTTCCTTATTCTCAAAGTGCGCTATGATGGAACAATATGTACCATTCAAAGAGAGACAGCAGGAGTTCCCTAAAGCAAAAGGAGCTTCCACACCTGCTTGGATGGTCCCTCAGTCCCTCCCTTTACTCACGGGAATAAGATGAGTGAGGCAAACTCACTCATCTTCTAACTCTCCAACAGTTGGCTCTCAAGTTCACCAGCACCTTGCATCCTCAGCATTGAAGTGGGGTTCCTTGGAAACCCAAGCCTACCCAAGAAAGCTGGAATGGGGCTGTTCTTGGGTCCCATCCAGATCCCCAAATATGTTGCCAAAGCTCAGTCTTTATTTCTGATACCAATTCAATAATAAAGACATGGTCTTGAGAAAAAGGAAAAAGAAGGTTCATTGTCTTGCTAGCAAAGGAGAAATTCAGGGGACTCCTTTCCCAAAGGCTGTAATTCTGCCCATCAGTTGGAACAGGGGGTTTTTATAGAGGTGATGCAAAGGCTACCTTCCACATATTCTCAGTTGGAGTTGTGATTCACTTGTTAATTTGGGAATTAGTCATTTCTGAGATCTTTTGGTACCATCCCCAAAGTCTGGATTACTTCATTCTTATTATGGGTGTGTACTCAAGGACAGATAAATCTGCCAAAAATGGGAGAGAAAGGTAATCCTGTTTCTCCTGGGTTTGGGGGTGGAGGAGGGAGATTAGGGAGGAGCAGGCGGAGAGGAAGAGAAAGAAACATGTCCATTTTAAAAACAGGTTGCAGTGGCAGAGCAGCAAGGTTAGAGTCAAAGCATAAAGTAGACCACTGCTAGGTGGTTTATTTTTTTGTCTCATATTAGCAGGGACTCCGATCAATGCCCCTACCCAGAAATCATATAAGTCCCCAGACAGATCCTGGCATTACAGAAACTCCATCTTTCTTCTCTCATGTAAACAAATCTTACTCTTTTTATATTTTCCCTTTGCCACCATGCATGGATTTTAGTTTCTGATCCCATGAGACAGAACTCAGAAAAAAAAGAACTCAGACAGACAAGAACTCAGAAAAAAAATCAGTGATACCTGCAGCCTCCAGAAGAAGTACCAAACAGCTTCATTCTTGAACATGGGTCTCATTCCCATGGGCCTAAAGGGGTCAGAAGGCAGGGTTGAGGCAAGTTCCTCTTGGTCCATTTTTTTTTTTTTTTTTAATAGCCCAAGCAACTTTCCTGGGACTTTTTCCTTCAGCCCAGGACTGGTGTCCTTGACTCACAGTGAATGATTTACAATTGTCTGGGGCAGAACTAAGAAGCAGTGCCTTTTTGCACCATCGACTCCGATTATACCTGTTCAGACTCCTTATTATGCAACTGAATAAATGTCTGTATATACAGAATTTCTTTCACTATTTTACCTCTGACAGACCTACTCCAACTGCAAGATTGCATAGTGATTCAGAGAGTCATTCAAAGCCTAGATTGTGTTATAGTAAAATATCATCTTTTTCTTAGGTTTATATAAGTGTCTTTTTCAGTCCTTTTTCTTAGACAGGTTTATATAAGTGTCCTTTTCAGTCAGCATCTTTCCCAAGAGACTATTGAAAGGATGGATCAATGCAGTATTGCCCATGTTTTAAAGACCAGCAACAGACACAAAAACACAGAGACAACCATAGAGGATCCCCAAAACCATGGCTGACAGACAGAAACTTTTTAAATGGACCAGATAGGAGTAACATCCCCTAAATTCCATATTCCCGCTTAACTATGACTACTACATCAGTAGAACTACAGATGTCCTCACAAAGAAAGACAAGATATTCTCAGAAAGGAGAACCAGAGGTGTAGAAGCAAGGGTCTCTGTGTGCATGTGGGAGGGGGGAGATTACCAGATGGCTAAAGTGACAAACCTTACTTCATTCAGTTTTCTTTTTTTCAAAGTGGACCAAGGGAGAGTAGCAGATAGTTCCCCATAGTAAAAGAGCTTTGGCAGCTGCTGGAACAATTCCTCGGTCCCTCCCTTTACTCACAGGAATAGATTCTCTAGTTCAACCCAAGGAAAATTCACCCAGCTTCTACCTTTTCAGCAGTTGGATCTCAACAAATTCATTTTGCATCATCAGCATGGAAGTGGGATTTCTTGGAGTGCCAGTGCTGCTCAAGAAAGCCAGAGTGAGGGCTCCTCTCAAGTCCCTTCTAAGTTGCCAATTCGTTAACAAAAAGTCAGTCCTTGTTCCTATGCCAATCCAATAAAAGGACACAGTTTTAAGAAAAAGGGGAAAAAAAAAAAAAGTTTTATTGCTTTGCTACCAAAGGAGAAACACAGGGGAATCCTGTCCAGTAGCTATGATTCTTCCCATTAGGGGGAAAAAAGTGGTTTTTTTGTTGTTATTGTTGTTGTTTGTTTGTTTGATTGATTTTTTTATTGTTTTTATATATGACATCAGAATGCATTACAATTTATAATAAACATGTAGAGCACAATTTTTCATATCTCTGGTTGTACACCATTTGTGTTCACCATACATGTACTTTGGATAATGATGTCCATCTCAATCCACCATCATTTCTAACCCCATGCCCCTCCCTTCCCCTCCTACCTCTCTGCCCTATCTAGAGTTTGTCTATTTCTCCCATGCTCCCTCTCCCTACCCCACTATTAATCAGCTCCTTATATCAGAGAAAACATTCGGCATTTGGTTTTTTTGGGATTGGCTAACTTCACTTAGCAATATCTTCTCCAACTCCATCCATTTACCTGCAAATGCCACAAATTTTTTCTCTTGTATTGCTGAGTAATATTCCATTGTGTATATAAAAAAGAGTGTTTTCAAAGAGGTCATTCAAAAGCTACATTCCAGTTGTGCCCTGATTGGGATGGGGGGGCGTGTCAAATTCACTTGCTAATTTGAGAGAAGGAGAAGACAAAACACATTCAAAATAAGTCTCAGTGGCAGAGCATCAAGTACAATATTCAAAGCATGATGCAGACCACTGTTATATCTTATGTCTCAAATGTATTAAAATATATCCATCTCCTAAGGCATTTAGCGTTTCATCATCTAAAACCACCAAATTCGTTTCTCTTTTAGGTTACTAGGGATTGAACCCAAGGACACTTTACTACTGATCTCAGCCCCAGCCCTTTTGACTTTTTACTTTTGAGAGAGGGTCTCAACTATAAACTTATGATCCTCGTAGCCTCAGCTTCCTGAGTCTGTAGGATTACAGATGCATAGCACATAGTGGGCTAATTTTTTTCATGAGATTTATTTTCTTGAATTCCTAGAGAGAAATATGATTTATGTAGTTTTTCTAATTTTCCATGGACTTCTCTCCTGTGACACATAATAGTTTGTTTCTGAAGACTTCCTGGCTCTGTCCTTCTCCCCACTTTTGTAGGGTCACCTCTCCCTTGACCATTACTATGACTGTATCCTGCATTGAGTCTGTCCATCAGCAGAAGGAGAACATTATGACAGCTCAGAGGGAATAACTGTCACTGTCTCACCAAAATCTAGTTATTCCCTTTCAGGGGTATATACTTTCTGATTTGTTTAGCTTTAAAGTTATTTTTATTATATGTGCATTTTAAATTATTTCATCTCTGATTACTTTATTTCTACTTTTTTATGTTTAAGTATTTTATTCTGATAACTAAAATTTAGGTTATAATTACTTACATTATTCATGAATTATCTTTGTTTTTGTGTTATTTATATTTGAATCGTTTGACTTGAGTCATTCAATTTCTTTTCATTGATATTTATTTATTAATAGTACTAAAAATAGAGCCCAGGGGCTCTTTACACTTGAGCTACCTTTCCAACCCCCTACATCTCTACATTCCCAGCCCTTTACATCTCCTTCTCTTTCTCCTACTCTTCATCTTCTTCCACTGACAGGTTCTTGCTAAGTAGCTGACTCTGATCTTGAATTGGTAAGGCTCCTGCCTCAATCTCCCAAGTCACTAAGATTACAGATGATGTCTGGCTGACTTTGCAACTCTTAAGCCACCTTCTCTTTACTGCTCCCCCTCCCTTGTCTCTAGGGGTGGCAAAAATCACTGTTGCTGTTGCTTATACCAAACTCCTGTTTTGGGCTTTCTCATGCCCTTATACCCAACCATACCCGGATAATTAGTTCTTTTTTTCTTTCTTTCTTTCTTTTTCGCAATACTGGAGATAGAAACCAGGAAAACTCTACAACTGAGCAACATCTTCAGCTCTTGTTTTTTTTTTTTTCTTTATTTTGAGATAGGGTGTCCATAAATTGCCAAGTCTGTTCTCAACTTGTGATCCTCCTCTTTCGGCCTCCCAAATTGCTGGGATTACAAGCATGTATCACTGTATCTAGCTGAATATTGGTTCAATTGCAAATAAGTACTCTGAAAACATAACAACTTAAGTGTATCAGCTCCAAAGCCATACCTTATAATATTCATATAAAGTCATGATGACATTCCTTTTTCATCTGTATTAATCCTAGTATTCTCCCAATTTATTACACTGTTAATTTCAATGACATTTTTCATATGTAATATTTTGACTTGCTTTTTCTTATGTTTTTTCTTTGTCTTAGATCTTATTGCTAATAATGTTTTTCTATATTTATATATATATTTTTTAAGAAATTTTTAATATTTATTTTTTTGTTATCAGCAGACACAACATCTTTGTTTTGTATGTGGTGCTGAGGATCCAACCTGGGCCGCATGCATGCCAGGCGAGTGCGCTACCGCTTGAGCCACATCCCCAGCCCCGTTTTTCTATATTCATAAGGATATTTATTCTGCTTATTAAAGATGTGTTGTCTTTGTCAGCACAATACAGTTTCTGTGATATTTCCCATGCAATCATACTTCTGAGGTGGGTAGAGATTGTGGTACGTGTGTACATGTTCACCTGGTTGGCAGCTGCTCTTTTTCTCAGTCTGGTAACATGGCTTTTAAAAGGCTAAAGTCCTGAGGAGCTGAAGGGGAGGGCCCCAGGCACCAAGGCACTTCCCTTCCCTTCTCCTGTACCCTGATACCTGCTGGGCAACTCCAATAATCAAGGCTTTAAGTTAAAGCCTTGGAAGAGAGACTGGGCATGCAGGTCAGTGGTAGGACAATTGTTTAGCATATGTGAGGCCTTGGGTTCCATCCCTAACAACACAACACACACACACACACACACACACACACACACACACCTTAGAAGAAATCATAGTGGGGAGTAAGAGTGGAACAGGAGAACAGCCTTCTTGAGGCCCATCCTCCACTGCCCTACTCTCACCCCCAGCAGTTTCTGAAGTCCATATTTTCTTCTCTCCTCCACAGCTCATCCAGGCTTGATTTTAGAGAGAGGGCCAGCAGCATTTAGGAAGGCCTGAAAGCCTCCAGTGTTGAGTTTGGTGAAAGTCATGCAAGGGAAACCCCTAGACCCTGGCTCACCAGACCCGAAGATGTGTTTTCCACGCTGACCTCCATCTTAGTATATGGGAACCTCCCTTTCAACCAACCAGAGGGATTCCTACACTGCACAGGGGGCAGGGTAGCTGATGCCTCTAAAATGTGGCATCCAAGGGAAAGTCAGACAGGGCCTGTGGCCTCTGGGAATGACCTGCCCTAGTGGGAAGAACAAACTCTTGTGGTCTTTCTCCAGATCTTGGTGTGAAATCCTCCTCAGGTCATTACCTACATGACCTCAGACAAGTAACTGAACTATCCTAGGCATTGGGTTCCAGATCTGTAAAAACAGATTGCACCTGGCTAATAGAAGTGAGTGCTGAGGTGCATCCCAGGTAACGGGGAGTGGGGCTAAAGCTGTGGTCCAGTAGGTCTGCAGAGAACACTAGGTGTGGGAGCCTGCCTGCACTGTTAGAGGAGGCCTGAGGGACTTGGGCAATCAGATAACCCCAAGCTTTCCACGGGAACATGTCTGTTGAGGGACAAGGCTGAAGTTTGTGTGTGGGTGAACACCAGGCCAGGCGGCATGAGCCACCCTGGGTGGAAGATAAGTGGCAGTGGGAACTGTGGGTGGCCAGTGCTCCAGGGGCCAGCTAAGTGCTACACCAGCAAGTCCTGGGCCTTCTAAGCCTCAAACACACATGCTGAAGCAAGTCCAGAGGCACTGGGGCCCAGGTTGATGGAGATTTGGGGACGGGAGGTGGTGGCTACAGGGGCAACAGAGTTCCCAAGATTGCTGACCCAAGACACAGATCTCAGGGCCCTTTGCCCTTTACTTAAAACTTCTCCAGAAGAGCCTCTGTGACCTGTGGGCCTGGAAGACACTTGCTCAAACTCAACAGGGACAAATCATCCAGCTCCAGGATCATGAGAACTTCCCCCACATACTGAGGTTCCAACCCCTGCACTGTGGCTCCTTCTAGAAAACCACATACCCTTGAGGGCAAGACTGGGGCCTGAAGACAGTGACTAAACTCACATATGGCCAGCCCAGTCCCCTGGGTGTCCCCTCACCTGTCCCTTCCCAGGGAGGAGTGAGGCCTTCTACCACTCAGCAGCTTGAAGCCCAGCAGGGCATGAGGTATGGCACGGACAGGTTCGAAACAGGAGCCAGAAGTTCCTTGGGTTGTTTTTATTTCATCAGGCCTGGGCCTTAGATGGACAGGACAGCCCAGAGATGGAAGCATGGAAGGACAGTGCAGAGCTCAGCCAGGGGCCTTGTGGAGGAAAGCTGGGCGTGGACGTGCTGCGAGCCTGTCACTGAGCACTGACCAAACTCAGCCACAGCAGGAGGAACTGAGCAGACAGCAGCACAGTCATCCTGGGCTTCAGGACAGTTTCACTAGACACATCAGTGGACAGAGCAGGTGCGTTTTCTACAGGAGGAGCCTTTCCAGGATCGGGCGCAGGATTCTCCTTCTTGTGCTTCTTAATCCATCCGGCAAAATAGCTGAGATTGGTGAAGACACTGGGACCAACAGGGGATTGACATATGTGGCTCCAGCTGGTCAGTCCAAACAGGTACCAAACACCTTCCAGCGGGCAGACAAAGGGACCCCCAGAATCTCCCTAAGGAGAGAGACAAAGGACATGGGTAGTGGGACCAACACAGAGGGACAAGCATTGCCCAATACAGAGAGGACAAGGTGGACACAAGGGGTCTCCACTGTCTGAATAGTGTTCATCAGAACCATGGGGAAATTTTTAAAAATCCAGGTACAGGAGAAACCTCCTGGATCAATATCTCCAGGCCAGGACCCTAGAGACCCATTCCGCAGCTGACAGTCACAGACCTATGAGAAGGCACTGGGGGATGCTAGGAGCCACAAGTGTGCCCTCCACCTTTTCAACCACATGGGAGATGGCTTTGAGGTCCATGGGGTGGCTGGGTGGCTGTCCTGGAGGTCTGGCCCAGGGACTTTGGTAAAATCCTCTGTCCAACAAAGAATCTAGGCCTTTGTCTTTGACTTGATAAGGTCTCTAGTTTGAATTCTTTGACTGAGCTTCTTGAAAAAAAATGCCAAGCTGTTGGATGTGCTGATGGGGGCAAAAGAAGTGCTGCTAGGCTCAGCTGCAACCACAGGAAGCTCCAGGGTCTCCAGAAAAATGCTGGCTACCATAAATATGCCAGGCCCCTAGAAGGGAAGATCCCTGGTATCACAGGTGAAATGGCTTTATCTCAAAAAAACAGAAGCTCAAAGAAACATATTGCCCTCCAGACATCTGTTGAATAATACCCCCGAAGAGTCTCTATGCAAGAGGTGCTTAATGTGACAAGTCCACACGTCCACACACCTGCACATATAACATGTGGAAAGGGGGCCACACAGGCCACAGGAAGAGTCCCCGAAGGTCTGCACTAACTGGACCATCAGAGAGCTTCTCTGAGGAGATTGGAGCAGCAGTGGGGCCTGAGTGTGGTTAGAGACAGGCAAGGACATGGACATTCTCAGCAGGGAGGTGAAGGGACTGTGTGCAGATTCTGAAAGGATGTTCTGGGGCTGCTGGGGCCAGACCAGCAGCAGGGCTCTGGAACTGGTCAGGATACAGCTGTGGAAGAAGGGGGGCAGTGTCTGCTGGGAAATGGTCAGCACACGGGATTTTCCATGTCTGATCCCCTCTTCATCCAGGTTCAAATGCAAGGCACGAACAGGAGGCTGACCATTGAGAAGAGGTTGGGTCCTGGTGTCCAGAGGAGGGGTGAAGAGTGCAGGGGAGACAGGAGGGGTCTCCTGCAGCTTGTGACAGACAGAAGTGAGAAGAGAGCAAGAAAGAGCACATGCAAACCTGCCAGAGGTGAGGCCTGCTGAGAAGTGAGGACTGAGTAACAGGAGGAGGTTGTGGGGTCAGGAAGTGAGCATGTGAGGAATACTTCTGCGCTGCAGGGCCAGCCAGGAAAGAGCAAGAGCAAGAGGGAAAGCACAAGAGAGGGAGGGGAGGCTGCAGGACAACACCTGGGGGGGGCCATAGCTCTCAAGGAGGTCAGAGCCTCTCCAAGCTTCTTATGATCATGGATCCTTAAAGTGTTGTCCACTTCCTCTCTGGGCTTTAGTTTCCCCACCATTAAACAGAAAGATTACACAGAGCAAACATTCATAATTCATGCATCCAATGATGGACTCATATCCACAATATATAAAGAGCTTCTGTGATTCAATACAAAACAGATGACCCCCCCATAGTTGGAAGGGACACACTTCACAAAAAAAGGCAATAATAGATTTTTTAAAGTTTGCAATAAACATATTAAAAAATATTTATCTTCATTAGTTACCAGATAAATGCAGATTAAAAATCACATACAGGAGCTGTAATGGTTATAGCAATTGCCAAGCATGGGTGAGGCACTAGGTTCAATCCTCAGCACCACATAAAAATAAATGAATAAAATAAAGGCATTGTGTCCACCTACAACTAAAAATAAATAAATAAATAAATAATAAAAAAGATCACACTCAATGGTTAAAATGAAAACAGTGTATGATCCAAAGCACTGGCAGCAACAGGAAGCAAACTGAACCCTCATTTACTGCTGGTGGGAATGTAAAGGGATACAACCAGCTTGGAAAGCTGGAATATCCACAAGAGAAGAATGAATGCATACATACCTCATGACATAACAGTTCCACTGCCAGCACGACCCCCCCAATCAAAATATGAACTTAAAGCACACACACAAGACACTAGGATGTTCACAGCAATGACATTCACAAAGACCCCGAATGAAAACTGTCCATTCTCTGAACATAAAAATGGAAACGTAAAATTGTTCACTTCCACAGTCGGTTGGATAAATGTCACACACATAGTATTGAGCAAATGAAACCAGGCAAAAGCCGCGATTCTACATGTGGTATTCAGCTAAAGTCCAAACACAAACCCATGGTGCTTGAAGCCAGAAAGGGGTCATTCTGGGGGGAGTTAGTGACAGACACCAAGAGTAGGACCCTTTGGGTGCTGGTATGTGAATATATCCATCTCTAAAAAGTCATCAAACAATACAAGTTATAGCTCCTCTTCTCTCCAGGCTATATTTTGACATTTTTTTTACAGACACAAAGAAAATGGATGGGATAGGGTGGTGCCTAGGGGCTCTAGGTACAAAGAAGACATAGATGGAGGGACACAGCACAGCAGCAAAGAGGTGGCCAAGCTCAGCTGGAGAGTCTAAGCTGGTCTTACTTACTCGGCAGATGGACCTTTCATTTATATAGTCCCCCGCACACAATGCGTCCTCGTGTACGCCAGGAGGTTTGGGGCCAGCTTCAGCAGGGTTGGGAGGTCTGTAAAAGGAGTCGCACACATCACTGGGTACAAGCATGAGCTCTGCCTCCTGTAGTTGCATGGGAGGTGGCAGGAATTCTGTGGGAAGGAATTCAAACATGAAGTGCTAACCAAAGCGAAACCAACTCTCTCTCCAGCCTGTCAGTGGACGCAGGGTGCTCACTTTCTTCAGTTATCATCCCCCAGCCACTTATCCAGCAGGTAGTTGAGGAGTCCGGCTTCATGGAGCTCTCTGGGAGACAGGCAGGTAGAATGTGGGAGCTGAACTTCACAGGCTGGTGCAGCTGCATCAAGGTGATGTCACTCCCTAAAAAATGGTGCTTGTCGAAGTCTGGGTGGACAATGACCTTGTACACTGTCATCTGCATGCTTACGTTACTGGGATTGCTCAGTTGGTTGTACCCTAGCAGGATCCGGTAGTCAGCTGGGTTCTGGGACCTGTTGGGGGCAGATCCTCTGAGTGCTGCACAGGCACCCTGGCCCTAACCACCCACCCACCTGGCAGACAACCAGACCTCACCCCATCATTTCAGAGGTTTTTTTTTTTTTCTCCTCCCTTCCTAATACTGTGATAGCCCTTCTCTTGAGGTGAGTTTGATTCTGTCTACAGCCTTAGGACATCAGACCTTTGAAGGCTTTTAACAGCTTTTCTAGCATGCTACAGAATTCAAGGAGCGGAGAATCTTATTGCTGCAAAGAAACATTTGGAGGGGAAGAGATGTGTTGCATTTTCATCCCTGATCAAACCCTCTTATGGCCCAACAGACTTCTCAAAGTCCCCACTTCCCAGGCCAGCATGACCCCTCCCTCCAATCCTCACACCGTCCTCTCTACAAGCTGGCTCCCAACCTGGGCACAGGCACTCGACAAGTCGGAGGAATACATGGAAACTTCTTCTTTTTGAAACCCTAGTGACCTTCCAGCCCACATGACACACTTGTGTGGTGCCCCTACCCAGACTCCTCATGCCTGGATCCTTCTCTCCAAAAGACCCTCCAGTTCCATGCTTTCACACTGGATGGAACCATGGTGTCCCCCCTGACATGTCCTTAGGGTCTACTGTGGAAGTTGGGCTTGTGCCTCGCTTTCAAGGTGGGTCTTGCATCTCCACATCTCCCATGAGGGCTTGGTACTCCTAGGTGCTGAATGTAAGAATGGAACCCAGTTGGGATCTCACAGTCAGCTACTCCTACATCTCTGTCTTCTGGGATGAACTGTGGTGTCCTCCTTTTTCTCTCTGGTCACAGAGTGAGTCAGTCTCCTGATGATCTGCCTCACTCTGTCAGGGCAGAAACTATTTACTTATCCCTTGTGCTGGTCTAGGGGATGGTGGTACCCTCAGCTCTTCCTAGGTACATATCACTACAGGAGCAGCAGGAACCCCTAGGGTAGGTTAAACAGGGTCCCAGTTCAACTCCAGAGAGGAATGTAGTGCAATGTGCAATTTGCTAGGACCTGGGCCCAAGACTCCATAGTAAGTGTGCCCTGGATAGCTTGTGGAGAGCCCTGGCTAGAGGAGGCAAGACGTCTGTCTATGTGGGCTAACCCCAATCCACCTGCCCTGGGAAACAGGGACCTGGGACTAGATTCTGACTAACACCTGGAGCCTATTCTACACATATGGCCAGGGACAACGACACAGTCACTACCATTTGCACAAGAGTTAACTAAGGTCTGATGACATCTACTGACACTGTCTAGGGGTGGTCAGGACACAGACTACAAAGCCTACCCTGAGAGGGATGAGATTTTTATCCCTAGTGTTTATGGAAAAATAAAAAGTAGAGGTGGTCATTTTGGAACTAAAGTCTGTTTCCCAGTATTTGTTGATAATCACAACCAGAGTAAATTATTTTCCAAGTAGCATCATCTTGGTGGGTTTACTAAAATGGAAAGGGGTGGGGGGAGTGCAGGGCATCCTTAGGGTGTGAGATGAAGTCCAAGACTTCTGCCTGGAAGAAGCACACAGACAAGCAGGGATGGCATTCCCAGTAGAGGGCAGGGCACATTGGGCCAAAGGTAGGGCAATAGCACAGGGACACCTGATGGCATCAAACTGTCCTAGAATAAAACCTAGATAGGGAAATCTGGACATCTTCATTCTTCTATCCTGCCCACCTTGTGCCTCCCTCCTTCAGTCTCTTCCTAGTGGCTGGGGCCCCACAGAGGGAAATTGCACCTTTGGAAGCAGTGGGCTGCAGAGGCCACCCAGTTGCTGTCAATGAGGGCAGCTCCACAGATAAATTTGCCTCTGAGAAGTAGAGCAGCCTGCCATGGCCACCGTTCAGGTCCTGCCCCCTTTCCACCAAAGATCTTCGGGGATAATTTGTTCCTGCCACATACTGTGGAGACAATTCCAGCTGTGAGGCACCTACATTCACGACACCAGCCCTCGGTGACCCCAAATATAATAGTAAGAAGGCCTCAGGGACAGCCCCTCTTCTCATTTGCTAAGTAGGAATACCCAAGGTCCAGGATGAAGTGACATGACCCTTGTGACCGAGCAATTTTTACATTGAGTGGGGGACGGGGCGGGGGACAGGGGGGCACATATCAGCATGAAGCTGCCTCTCATGGGAAAAATCCCCACAGAGCAGAAGTCCAGGGAGGGAAACGGGTCCTGGGCAAGACTTCTCAGACCGTCCTTTACCTAAGGAACACAGCCCTATTTGAAGACAGTAGCTGTGAGTCCCGACCTTGGCTTGATAAAGAGCCGGTGTGGGTACCCCACCTGGACAAATTCATGTAAGACCTTGGCTCTTAAATTGAGATGTCATCCACTGGGGAAAAACCAACAGGGGAGAGGGGGCACACTTTGTGTATCCCCCTTCCCCAGGCCTTCTCAGTCCCCCTCTCACTGCCCCCTTTCCTCAATCCAGAGGCCTCCTAATTGCCAACGCTAGCCCCTAGACCTAGACTTAGCCTGGCTCTGGTCATCCTGGAAAATGGCAGGGCCGGGCGGAACATGAAACTGGCTGGTAAGTGACTGGGCGCGCCCCTCTGAGTCCGCCCCTGGCCTTTGTCCATTTACTCTTCGACAGGTTGGGCTCGGTGTCCTGAGCTTGCAGTGCCGGGAAGCACAGGCAGCACATGAGGGCAGTCAGCCCACAGGCCCCCCACCCGCCTAGGCCTGATTTTTTGGCCCCGGCACCGGCCATTCGGCTGGTCCACTTCTGTGTACCGCACTGAGCAGACGGCGCGCGTGACCGATCACGTGCCCCTGGCAAACCGCACTTGCTGGCAAACTGTCTTGGTCAGTCCAGGCTTTCTAGGGACAGACCTTGCCCATGGTTGCCCCATACGGAGTGGCAAGCCACATGTGCCAGAGCCCCAGGTTTGCAGGAGACGGTCATCCCCGAGAACCGTCAGATTGATGGAAGAGACGGGGTATCATAGGGCCCCTCCCTCTCACCTCAAGTGACACGTGTTCCTTTCAAATGCGAAATACATTTTACTACAACCCAAAGTTTTCAAGAGTCTGTCTTATCCTATTGTAACGTCCACCCATCAAAAGTCCTAATCCAAACCTAAAAATCATCATCTAATCAGTTCAAAGTCCATGGTCTCATCATCAAAATCCTCTAAATCAGTGTAGATGAGTTTCCTCAGCAGTAATCTATTAGATACAGCTCTTGAGTACAATTTTGGGGTAGAGAATACTGGAGATTGAACCCAGGAGCAGTTTACCATCCAGCTACATCCTCAGCGCCCCGCCCCCCCCTCTTTTTTTGAGGCAGGGTTTTACTAAGTTGCATAGGGCCTCAAACTTCTCCTGTCTGAGCCTCTTGAGCCGCTGGGATTACACAGTGAACACAATTCTTGAAATAGTTCCAAACTAGGGCCTTGTACAAGCTTGGAAACTGTTGTACCAATGAACTACATCCCCAGTCTTTTTTATTTCTGATCTTGAGATAGGGTCTTGTTAAATTGCCCAGGCTGGCCTTGAATTTGCAATCCTCCTGTCTCAGCTTCTGGAGTGCTGGGATTACAGGTGTGTGTCTCCATTCTCAGCCTCCTGATTTGTTTGTTTGTTTGTTTGTTTTTCTTTATGCTGTCTCTTGAAATTCTTGCAACTTCCATCCACTGTCCAATTCCAAAGTCATTGACATGTTTTTAGGTATAGTAGTTTCCCTTTGTCCTGGGTTTTGCTTTCCACAGTTTCGGTTACTTATAATCAACTTTGATCCAAAAATACTAAATGGAAAATTGCAGAAATAAAACAATTCATAATTAGGCTGGGGATGTGGCTCAAGCGGTAGCACGCTTGCCTGGCATGCGTGCGGCCCGGGTTCGATTCTCAGCACCACATACAAAGAGATGTTGTGTCCACCGATAACTAAAAAATAAATAGCAAAAATTCTCTCTCTCTCTTAAAAAAAAAAAAAAAACAATTCATAAGTTTTAAATTGCTCACTATTCTGAGTTGCTTGATGAAATCTCACACTGTTCTGTTCCATACCATTGAGGATGTGAATCATCTCTTTGTGCAGCATATCCATGCTGTATATGCTACCTACCACTTAGTCACTAGTAGCCATCTCAGCTATCAGATTAATTGTTGCAAATCACACTGCTTGTATTCAAGTAGCCCTTTTTTATTTAATAATGGCCCCAAAGTGCAAGAGTACTAGTGCTGCAATTCAGATATACCTAAAAGAAGCTGCAAAGCATTTCCTTGAGGTGCAAAAGTGATAGTACAATATGATATTTTGAGAGAGAACCCATATTCATATGGTTATTGCCATGTATCAATCTCCTCTCACATTGTGCTATACGCAGCAAGAAGAAACCAGATAGCTAAATATTTTCATTGATATATAATCAATAAGTTTGAATTAAAAAGAAATAAGATTAGAAGTTCTGAAAAGCAAAGGGCAGAAATATAGGTTTCAAGCATCCACTAGGGCTCTTAGAACATATGCCCCATGGGTAAGGGGGGAACTACTGTATTTGTTATGGCAATACTCTATTCCTGGAACCAAAGTTTCTATTCTTTTTTGTGTTAGTCAGTTCTCTGTCACTGTGATAAATATCTGAGGTAATCAACATAAAAAGCCAAAAGGTGTATTTTGGCTCATGGTTTCATTCCATATTTGCTTGGTAATGTTGCTCTGGGGCCTGCAGCAGCACAGTACATCATACTAAGAGCACAGGGCAGAGAAAGCTGGTTCACTTTATGGCAGCCAAGAAGCAAAGAGAGAAAGGAAGGGGCCAGGATTCCATGAGAGCCCTCAGGGGTATACCCCTAATGACCTCACTTCCCCCGATACACCTTGCCTCCTAAGGATTCCCACAAGTTGGAGGCCAAACCTTTATCACAGGGGATAATCTAGGTTCAAACTATAGCAGTTTTCTAGTACAGTGAACTATAGTTTGGATCTGGAATGTCTCCCAGAAGGCCATGTGTTAAAGTTTTAGTCCCCAGCTTGTCACTACTGGGAGGTGGTACTTTAAAAGGTGGGGCCTAGTGGGAGGTCTTAGTTCTTTGGTGGTTTGCCCTTGAAAGAACCTCACCTCTTCTTTTTGTCTTTTGATTCCCAGCCCTAAATTGAAATGTTTTGCCCGCCAACCAACCATGGATTAAAACCTCCACAACTGTGAGCCAAAATAAACATTTTATTTATATAAACTGATTATCTCATGTATTTGTTACAGTAAGAGGAAGCTGATTAACATACAGTATAACAAATCACCACCATGACCCTAGTGGCTTAAAACATAACAAATTTACAAATTTATGGCATGGCTCAATTTGGTCCTATTCAGGATCTTACATTCAATGTGTCTGCTGGCTGCAGGTTCACTCAAGGCTCTTGGAAAGAATCTGCTTTCAAGCTTATTTAGTTTGTTGGCAAAATTCACTTGTGGTTCAATGACTGGGAGCCACTCTCAGTTTCTAGCTGCCACTCATGGTTTTTCCCACAGGCCTTCTCATAATATCACAACTTAATCCTGTAGCACCATCAGAAAGAGCCCTAATATTAAATTCTCATTAGGCTTTTGATCTCTCACTTGTCTGTGACATCTAGACCAAATAAAAAGACACACATGATTAGGTCAATAAACCAAGGATAATCACCCTTCCGGAAACAGTAATGTCCCCATCTTAAAGGGGGGTCATATAATATGTAATCATGGGAGTCATAGCTCATCATATCTGCAGTCTCTCAAGCTCTCAAGGGGAGGAATTATATAGTAATGTCAGTCATTGAGATATCAAACCAGAATAAATTTAACCTAGTTGAGAACAAAAAAAAAATGTATTTATTTGGGACTAAATAGAATTGCAATCTACGAAAACACAGATTCAAGTGATCTTAAAAATGTGCTTTGAGCGTTTGCAAAATTGCAGCTGTGTTTATAGCTTTAAGATACAGGGGTATGGCTGGGCATGATGGCACATGCCTGTAACCCCAGCAGCCTAGGAAGCTGAGGCAGGATGAATCAAAGCCAGTCTCAGGAAAGGCAAGATGTTAAGCAACTCAATGAGACCCTGTCTCTAAATAAATACAAAATAGGGCTGGGGATGTGGCTCAGTGGTTCAGTTCAATCTGAAAGGAAGGAAAGAAGGAAGGAAGGAAGGAAATGTAAACAATGACTATAGGCTATATGCTTTTATCTATCCTTCGAAAAAATATTTGATCCTTTTATTTCTCTGAACTTTTTATTAGTTCATCCATTTGTTTTTCTTTCCATCTTTTCTTTCTTTCTTTTTCTTGCCCTTGAATATTTTCTTAACCTTCAGAGGAAATTTTCAAAGAACATTTGTAGTGTGCTTCAGAAATTTATATGAATAGTGTTCTAGATTTCTCTCCATAGGTTATTTAGTCCTAAACTAATGGATAATTGTAATGAACCATAGCTGTAATCACAGTTACTAATTTTAGAGAAGAATTTAAAAATAGAATTCTGGATTCATTTGAAATAATAGAGACTTACCGTAAAAGTCATGAAAATAAATAACAATTATGTATATTCACAAAAACAAAATTTGGGATTTTGACAACAAAAAAATTTGTGTAAAACTGGTTGAATTATTGTCTTCTTTTCATGGATAAGAAACAATCACATACAATCATTTGAGCATTAATAACTTAAGAAAGGAAATATATATATCCTCTGCCTGGCTAAGGGACAATCCTCACTTACTGGCACATTCTGCATAAGTCCAGAGTTGTTTGCCACCAATCTATTCTTGCTTCTAATCCCATTAATCCATTGCACAGACATGAATTTGCATTTTGTTTATGTAACATTTTGATTCATGTCCTGTTTTGCTTCTTATTCAGCAGTATTGGTTTGGGGAAATCAATATACATTGTACTAATTAGATACATACTTAAGTTAATTTTATGTGTCAGAGGTTATTGTCTGTGCCCCTCTATCTAGTATGTCTTTGTACATTTCTCCCCATAAGAGACATTGTGTAAACTGGGCATAGTGGCACGTACCTGTAATCCCAGTGGTTTGGGAGGCTGAGGCAGGAGAATCATGTGTTCAAAGCCAACCTCAGCAACTTATTGAGGCCCTAAGCAACTCAGAAAGACCCTGTCTCTAAATAAAATATAAAAAAAGGACTGGGGATGTGTCTCAGTGGTTAAGTACCCCTGGGTTCAATCCCTAGTACCAAAAAAAAAAAAAAAAAAAAAAAAAGGCCAAAAACTTGTATACTGAAAACTATAAAGCATTCTGAAATAAATTAAACAGACATAAATGGAAAAATATCCTATGTTCATGGATTATAAGACAATATCCTTAAGATGTGAAAATTACCTAAAGCAGTCTATAAATTCATTGCATTTGTTATCAAAATCCTCCTAGTATTTCTTATAGAAGTAGTAAATTATAAATCTTAAAATCTGTCCATCCACAGATAAATGGATAAACTAAAAATGGTACCTGCATACAATGGGGTATTATACACCTTGTAAAAGGAGTGAAATTCTAACACATGTTACAATGTAGATGAAACTTAAAGACGTTATGCTAAGTGAAATAAGCCAGACAGAGAAGGACAAACACCTTATACTCCACTTATGTGAGGTATCTAGAGAGGTGAGATTCTTAAAGACAGAAAGTAGAATAGGGGGAGAGAAACAGGGGATTATGACTCAAATCGATTTCTATGCATGTGTGAGTATGAGCCCAAATACTATGTATAACCATAAAGCTGTAATTTTAAAAAAAGAAGAAGAAGAAGAAGAAGAAAAGAAAGTAGAATGGTCATTGCTAGGGACTGAGAGAAGGGAGTTCACGTTGAAGGGATGCAGAGTTTCAGTTTGGGAAGACGAAAATGTTCTAAAGTGGCAGGGCAAAGTGGCACATGCCTGTAGTTCCATCTGTTCAGGAGGTTGAAGCAGGAGGATCAGGTAAGCCCAGGAGTTAAAGACCAGACTGGGCAACATAGAAACACCCCATTTGAAAAACAAAAAGTTCTGCAGATGGATGGTGGTAATAGTTGCACAAGAATGTGGATGCCTCTGAACTGTACTTAAAAGGGGTCAAAATGGTAAATTTATGTTATGTACATTTTCCCACAGTTTTTTAAAAACTGAAGAAAAAAATAATATGCTCCTCCCTATTATGGCCAGAGATTTAGAGGATAATATGGATAATTTTATATGGAATCTGGAGGGAGTGGACAGAGTGGGGAGGCAAGAAACTTGATGAAGGCCTCAGAGGAGGCATCTGTGTGGGGACAAGAGGGGTTCCAGGAGACAGGAGTGACAGCTAGGCAGGGCCAGGACAAACCAGGCAGGTGGTCTCAGGACAAAGCACAGCATTTTGGGGAAAATGTCTTCAGGGAAATCTAGGAAAAGAAAGGAACTTTGGAGAGACAGGAGTGTCGGGATCTGCTGTCCACCATCTGGGCTGCTGCAAGGGCGTCCTCAGATGTCCTGCTCCTGGTGGGTCACAGCCCTAACGACTACCTGCATCTGCACCCACTCCAAGCAATTCCAAACAGGGTGCAGAAGATCAATAGTGTTCAGTCTGAACGTGGAACATCAGTAGGCTCATAGAGGACAAGCGTATGGATGGAGTCTCGTGTCCATCACCTGTGGTGCTGTGAATAAAGACAGGGTGCTGGGCAGGCTGTGAGTGTTTGGAAAGAGCTGCACCCTGAAGTCCCACAGCTGCCCTTGGAATAGGCTGAGCTTATCCCCACTTCACAGAGAGGAGCCACATCACCCAGAACAAAGTGACCTGCAGGCAGGGTCAGTGCCAGCCTAGCCCCAATCTGCAGGCATTAGAACCACACCAGTTACCACTGTCCACCCAGCTCTCTGCACAGTCTCTGCTGGCTGAGTGCCTGCACTCACCCAAACTCAGCGAAGGGCAGACCTGTATCCCTTTCCATTTTCTGCATTTTCCTACTCAGTCAGGTTTCCCAGGAATAAGTTGCTCCAAGCTTTGCCACGAGGTGGCAGCACTAACCCATTTGGTATATTCTTAACCAATTTGTACCCTCTGTGGTTACTCTTTTTTTACTTATGCATGACAGTAGAATATGTTTTGACATATTCATACAATCATGGAGTACACCTTATTCTAATTAGGATCCAAGTACATGATGTGGAGATTCACTATGGTGTATTTACATATATACACATAGGAAAGTTA
Organism: Callospermophilus lateralis; assembly: GCF_048772815.1. NCBI lineage: Eukaryota > Metazoa > Chordata > Mammalia > Rodentia > Sciuridae > Callospermophilus > Callospermophilus lateralis. The sequence continues at coordinate 92,023,038 of NC_135313.1, forward strand.
AGTCAGATTCATTCTATTGTCTTTCCTATTCCTTCCCTTCATTCCCCTTTGTCTGATCTATTAAACCTCTATTCTTCCCCTCACCCTGTGCTTGTTGTGCATTAGCATCCACATATCAGAGAGAACATTTTACTATTGAGTTTTGGGAATTGGCTTATTTAGCTTCATAATAGTCTCCAGATCCATCCATTTACAGGCAAATGTCATAGTCATTATATTTTATGGCTGAGTAATATTCCAGTGTGTGTGTGTGTGTGTGTGTATCATGTTTTCTTTATCTATTCATCTGCTGAAGGGCACCTAGGTTGACTCCATAGCTTAACTATTGTGAATTGAGCTACTATAAACATTTTTGTAGCTGCAGCACTGGTGGTGTGCTGATTTTAAATCCTTTGTGTAAATATCAAGGAATGGAATAACTGGAACAAATGGTGGTTCCATTCCAATTTTTCTGAGGATTCTCCATACTGCTTTCTAGAGTGGTTACACCAAATTGCAGTCCTACCAGCAATGAATGAATGTAACTCTTTCCCCAACATCCTTGCCAATATTATTGTTCCCTGTATTCTTGATTGTTGGCATTCTGAGTGGAGTGAGATGAAATCTCAATGTAGTTTTAATTTGCATTTCTCTAATTTCTAGATATGCTGAACACTTTTTCACATATTTGTTGACCATTTGTATTTCTTCTTCTGCATTCTTTTGCCGTTTTCTGATTGGGTTATGTTTTGTTTTGCTTTGCTTTGTTTGGTTTGGTGTTAAGGTTTTTGAGTTCTTTGTTTATATATCCTGGAGATTAATGTTCTATCTGAGGTGCAGGTGACAAAGATTGTCCACCATTCTGTAGGCTCTCTTCATGTTCTTGATTGTTTCTTTTTCTTTTTCTTTTTTTTTAAGAGAGAAGGGGGGCAGAGAGAGAGAGAGGGGGAATTTTTTTTTAATTTTTTTTTTTTTTTTTTTTTTAGTTTTTGGTGGACACAACATCTTTGTTTGTATGTGGTGCTGAGGATCTAACCCAGGCCGCACACATGCCAGGCGAGCAAGTTACCGCTTGAGCCACATCCCCTAGTCCTTGATCGTTTCCTTTGCAGTGAAGAAGCTTTTTAGTTTGATACCATCTCAGTTTTTGATTCTTGATTTTACTTCTTGCACTTCTTATTGAGGAAGTCGGTTCCTAAGCCAACATGATGCAGTGTTGGGCCTGCATTTTCTTTGGGTTGGTGCAGGGTTTCTGATCTAATGCCTAGGTCTTGGATCCACTTTGAGTTTTGTGCAGGGTGAGAGATAGGGGTTAAATTTCACTCTGTTACAAAGGGAGTAATATCCCCTATCAGGCACTATTGATATTGATACTTGAAAGCAATTCTGAGGCTGGTTATTACAGTCACAAGAAAGGGCCTGACGCTCTTATCCTCTCGTTGCATGCTAGAGCAGATACAGAAGAATTATGGCAGACAGGCCATAAACCACAGCGACCCCTCTGGAGGACTCATCTCCATTCTGGTCAGCCCCACACAATGACTAAGTACATAGCTGATGGCTCCTGAAACAGTAAAAAGGAAAGAGAAACTCCCTCAACTTCCATATTAAGAGTCTCTGCATTAGTTCAATGTACACTAAAAACCACAAATCATCATCATTTCTCTAACCACAAAAGTAAAATGTCCAAGGTAAAATAATTGTGAGGGGAATTTTCTTTCCAAAAGTCAATTATTCTAGATGCAACCTTAAGCATATATTAGGTGAATTAAATAAAGTTAATGATAAGAGAAACTTCCTTTCCCTCTCATCACATTCCTATCTACATATAGACAAGAACTTCAGTCTCTAACAGTCCTGAGTGGAAACACTGCCAATTCTTCACCTTGAACTGGCCCATTCCCAGAGGTAGAAGGAGGAATGATTGAGGTGGTGGATGGTACAAGTCTTACACCCATTGGTGCATGCTTGCCAGTTACAGAGGTTAATGTGTCAGTAATCAGTAAGTACATACAATCTCACTTTTTGTCCTGGACTCTGTACAAGAGAGGTGGAAAGTAGGTGAAGACCCTGTATGCATCATCTGGGTAAGTGTATATTCTGTTGACCAACCTTCTTTATGTTCAGGTTCCAAAGTCAAGAGCAGGAGAAAATATTAGAAAATTCTTTCTTGGTCAAAGGGTCAGGTCATACTTTTCAAACCAGCTTTGTGAGGAGTAACAGCTATCAATATTGATCTGACCTCCTAGTTTTATTTTTGAATTGGTTTTGAGCTCAAAGAAGAGAGACATGTAATCACATCACATACCCCTATGCAAAAAAAGGCACATAAGCACTAATTAACTAGATTTACAGTATTTTAAGATTTATGGATCCTTTGAAGAAGTGAAGCCTGGAGGAAAACAGGACTAGGGGTAAGGTGAGGAAGTTCATGGAGTTTTTACATTTAAAGCTATGGTGTCTCTTTCCTTTCCTGTTTGTCTCCTTTCTACCTATTATTATTTCCTATATCCTACCTCAGTAGTTTAATATCATCTAATCTTTTTTTTTTAAGAGAGAGGTAGAGAGAGAGAATTTTAATATTTATTTTTTAGTTATCGGTGGGCACAACATCTTTGTTTGTATGTGGTGCTGAGGATCGAACCTGGGCCGCACGCATGTCAGGCGAGCGAGCCACATCCCCAGCCCATCATCTAATCTTTTTTAGTTTGGCAACTGATAAAGCCTTTGTAATTGGGAAAAAAAAACTTTGAGATTTATAGTTTTAAAGTCCAAATAAAGATAAGGAATTTGGAAGGATTCAGCACACGCAAGATTAAGAATTGCAGGTATAGGGCAAATGAACATTGGTCCAACATATTCAAATTCTGAGAATGCTGAATTAGTTGGGGATGAATTATTTCCCATCAGTAGTTTCAAAAATTATAGGCTGTGGTGTTTACTTGAAAATGATAGAATCACTCAAGGGAAGAATAACATTTTGTGGAATTTGTTTAAGGTGTTGAGCTCTTCTAGGAACTTTTATTAATTTTTTAGTTTCTAGGATCAAGTGGGGAAAAAAAAGAGTATATTAAAATAGAGATTTAGCAGATATTTTTCAAATTTCATGCAGTTTCCAATCATCTATACCTCATTTTCTGTCAAATATGCCAGTGTTGTTTGCTGGATAATGTTTTCATATTTTTATGAAGGTTCTATGACTTCAAGCAATTGTCACCAAAAGGTTGTTTAATTTGGAATATCACAAATTACAGATACACAGACATTCTATATTTTATATAAAATCACCATATTTTCTCAAATCTAAGAACATTTTTATCCTAACTGAACATTCCACCTACAATGGATTTCAAAAAAAACATCAGTCCTTTCTCTTTTTCCCCTTCTGCAAGGTAGATTTTAAATCCACAGTACCTTTTACAGGTATTGACGTCTTAGAATTGAGGAAATAGAAGCTGTAGATCTCATCCTGGCTCATTCTCAGGATAGTATGAGGCAATAGTTTATCTCTGTGACCTCTGATTATTTTAACCCTGCTCAACTTCAGGGCTGCAAACACCCCAAGCATACTGTTTACTGATCCCAAAGAAAGAACCTGGAGGACTTAGTGGAGAGAAACAGCTGGACCTCACCTACAAGCAGGAGGAATATATAGGACAGGTCTAATGCCCACTGCTCAGGTGGATCTTTTCAGATGATGTATAGGTACTTTCCCTTACTTTACAACCAAGGTCACTCTGTTTAAATCCTCATTTAAATATTGGAGATGAGGGAAGTGGCCACTTCCCCCTCTCCATTTTATTCATTATCACGTAAATACTCCTTATCTAATGGGAGGTTTTCCGAGGCACCGATTAGTGCTTAACCCAACAAATTCTAATATCTGTGAAATTCTGTGTTCTTACCGACAACATGGAGATAATATTACCAATCCTGAGCTGGGGATGTGGCTTAAGCGGTAGCGCGCTCGCCTGGCATGAGTGCGGCCTGGGTTCGATCCTCAGCACCACATACAAAATAAATAAATAAATAAATATTACAAAAAATTCTCTCTCACTCTCTCTTAAAAAAAAAAAAAATATTACAAATCCTGACAAACCCTCAAGGTTAATGCAAGGATTAGATCAATAGATGTGGTTGGTAACAAAGCTTTGGAAAAAAAGCTCCTGGATGTGATAAAATTTGAGGCAAAAGGAGTGTTCTATAAACACATGATCTCAGCCTTTTAGTGAGACTGTGACCCCTGAGCAGTGACCTTCACAACTGTTTCCAGATTTCCTTTTCTCCCCTTTGATGAGACTGGAAGGCTAGAAAGGGCTGGAGCCCTGTGTTTCTCTTTTCCCAGGTTGAGTAAGTAGAGTGGTTACTTTTCCCCTCCTCTCTTCAGTGGGGTTTTTCATAATCATCACTCTGACACACTGGTAGGATTCCTGAAGATATAAATCCATGAAAGGGGTCACTTAAAACTGAGTCTTTCCAGTCTTGGGGACTTTTATTTATGGTCTTGAGGTACTGAGAGTTGAAGCCAGGGCCCCTGGGGCATGCTAAACGTATGGTTCCACCACTGAGCTACATCCCCAGCCCCTTTCATTTTATTTTGAGACAGGGTCTTGCTAAGTAGCTCAGGCTGAGCTGGAATTTAAAATTCCTCTGCCTCAGTTTTCCTGAATGGCTGGAATTACAGGGGTGTGCAAAAAACAAACAAACAAACAAAAAAAACCTGCACCTAGCCCAGCAGTTCTTATCTCTTAAACCAGTATGTCCATTAGTCAATTGCCCTGTAAATTTCCCTACCAGTTACTGGCTCCAGGAGCAACTTCTGTACCTGATAAACTGTGGGGTTTTACATGCTCAACTAGAAACAATTATATCTTAATTAGTGTGCTAAAAATTAATAATTGCAGCAATAATTTCTCACAAACAGAAGGCAGGAGTGAATGGTCTAGTGAGTGTGGGTAGTACAACTCTGGAAACAGGACCTCAACCCTGAGTGAAATCTTCTGTATTAACAGAAAGAAGTAGCAAGCAAAAAGGAGTAAAAAACTGAGAAGGTACTGCTGAGTGGGGCTTTGTAAACTTGGTTCTCCTTTTGATGGGAATGCAGTGCATGTGTGGACACCCAGGTCAGCAGCTCTGGAGGCTGAGGCAGGAGGATCACCAGTCCTGGCAATTTAGCAAAACCCTGTCTCAAATAAATAAATATAATATATATATATATATTTATATTTATATTTTAAGGTAGGACATTGAAATTTTTATTCTGAAATTATCTCTGGCCACAACAATAAAATTTAACAAATACTCACTAAACAGGAGTCTTACTCCTGTCATCAGCTGTACAAAACATACAGTATCATAGAATTGGCCACCAGGATTAAAATCCACTAGAACATATTTCATGTGAAGTTGTGACAGCAGCATCTTACAAAAATTTTTACAAACATATATACACAGTTCACATTCAACCATTTTCACATATTTTCAGTACACACAGTTACGTAATATTACAGCCATGTCTAAGTTATTGCTCAATAAAAACACAAGCCACTGCCTAGATATCACTGTAGCAGTTGAGCTGAGTATAATTACAATTAATTTTGTCTATGCCCATACCAGAGAGATATAAAACCCTAAGAAACAAAGAGTTTACAAATACTTATTTTTTAAGAGCTACTTAGCAAGACCCTGTCTCAAAATATTGTTGGGCAATATTAAAACTTTTACCAACAAATCAGATTTTTAAAAAACTCTCCTGCTTACCAGAAATATTCTTGATTAAAAAAAATACAAAAAAAAATGAATGCTCTCTTTAAAATAAGTCACAATTGTATTCTAAGATTTCAATATGGCCCAATGTTACTGATGCTTTCTAACATTCTGATGGAGTCATTTAATATGTCTCCAAATCACCCATTAAGTTTAAAAGTGGCTTAAGTGCCTTGCATCAAAATTGTAAAAATCCCTGGATATCCTTACTGGAGCCAGGCACATATAAAAGGAATGCACTTCGCTTCATACCAAATGCCCTGGGATTAATCACACTATAAAATCAAATAGTTTGAGGTAAACTTTTACAAATACAGTTGGGTTTTTGTCTAGTGTTCGCATAACAAAAAAAAAAAATACTTTAAAAGATCAGTCTGATGTTAAGATACAACAAAGGACATCTTCTTTTTTTTTTTTTTACTATTTATTTTTTGGTTGTAGTTGGACACAATATCTTTAATTATTTATTTCTTTTTATGTGGTACTGAGGATCGAACCCCCCCCCGCACCTCCCTACCCCCCCTTACCCCCGCATCCCGCACCCAATGCTAGGGAAGTGCTCTACCACTGAGCCACAACCCCAGCAACCCCACAAAGGACATCTTTAACCCCTTCAACACAGGAATTCCCTTGTAACTTGCCAATGGTTATCTTGTTCAACACCCGATAATAATTCTATTAGATATATTTAAGACAAATATATCTTTGCAGAGGTGGGTTCCATCCTTACTGCCTAGCATTCAAAGAGTTAAAGAGGCCAAAAAAATGCAAGCCCTACAACGTGGCATTCAGTACATAAGGCACATTGCTAACATTAAGAGCACAATTTCTCCTCTACTCTTATTCTACATGGTCTTGCATTACAGTTGTTCCACTGTTGTAGCAATATACTTAAGTGGTAATGAACACTCTGGTGGTACAAGAAACAGAGCCAAATGAGAATGAAAGACCCACCGATTCCCTGTCCAAGAAAGACGCACGAGGCACTGGCTGCAAACGCAAGAGGTTTATTCAGACACAGACGCCTGTGGGTGCTCAGCAAAACCTCAGCCGGAGCTTTGGTGAACTGGCACACCGGGCTTTGGGGTACAGGTCTTTTATAGGATAATGGGGCAGGTTTCGTGCGCACGGGAAGTGACAGGTTTCTTATTGGTTATTTTGAACCCAACATATAGATTACCTAAAGGGCAAAGTTGTTTTTCACTTTATGTTCCTGGATAAACCTCATGACAGTTACATATTAACACTCTGGTTTTTCTGTTCCTGCTTATCATTATCAGTTCCTGTTTGTTCAGGCATGCCTTGGGATCTGCTTTTCTGTTCTTCCTCAACCATCCTGTCCCCTCACAATAGACTACCCTTAACTGATTAACAGAGAGACCTCTCTTTACGTGGGTTAGCAACACGCCCTGATGGTTTCACAATGGGGCCTGGGGTTTCTGGGCTGGGGTCTTTCAAGACTGCAACCAAAGACAAGACAACATTATGCTATTCCTAAATGTGACAACAGCTCAGACAATGGTAACCTGTGAGACCAAGGACTGTTTCCAAGACTTCTAGGAGCCTAGCAGAGCCCTTTATTTTTTAGGTTTTGAAAATTGCAAAGATGCAACATTTTTCTTTTTCTTATAATATAATCAAACCAGAATTTTTTTTAAAGCAGCTCTGTCACTAAATGCTGAAACATGAATAAAGAAACTTTCACTGTATTTGGGTAAGAAGAAGAAAAAAAAAAAAAAGTCCATAGCACTGCACATTATACTTTGGTTTAAAAGTTTCCAGTTGCATTTGTGAGTAAAGATAAGAACCAATTTTGTGTGGTAGAGAAAAGACAAACATGTTTTTTATAATTTAGTGTAAATTTTTATGTATAATCATTTTATAGGGAAATTAATAATGGTATGCTCAGTATTATGTATTTGAACAACAATGTGAAAATGAGAGTGGAAATGGAAAAGGAAAATTGTAAAGGGAAAATGACCTTTATATGTTTTTTTATTTATTTTAATAACTTCAAAAGCTGACCATTATTAAAAGATCCATGGTTTTACAAATTCACTAAACCAAGTCTTATACTTCTTAAGCCTTTAAGCTAAAAAATCTCAATAAATACACGGTATTTAAGTCCTATAAACCACTGGTTGGAAGTTTCATCACATGAGCATTATTTAAAATACAACTTACTGGGCTGGGGATGTGGCTCAAGCGGTAGCACGCTCACCTGGCATGCGTGCGGCCCGGGTTTGATCCTCAGCACCACATTCCAACAAAAATGTGTGTCCGCCAAATACTAAAGAAATAAATATTAAAGTTCTCTCTCTCTCTCCCTCTCTCTTTAAAAAAAAATTATAAATAAATAAATAAATAAATATTAAAAATAAAATAAAATACAACTTACTGACATATTGTACTTTCATGGATTACACATAAATGTGTACAATAAGCTAAAGAATTTGACTAGGGGAAATAAGCTAAAATTTCTAAATAGAGAAGTACAAATCAATTTATCACTGACACCTTTAAATAGTAAAGCAAATATCAAAATTACTATCTTATTAATAAGCTAATCGTATTACTCTTTTTGAAAAATATCTGAAATATTTCCTGAACATATTTTTCCACCATCAACCAGCAAAGCTTCAAAATAAGTAAAAATTTCTTTTTTCAAAACTACATTTTTTTTTAATCATAAAGTAAGAGAGGATTCATATTAAAAGAACTGAACTAGAAACCTTCTTGGCCTCACTGGGGACCATGTTTTAAGTACTTGTAAACCAGTTTACAAGCAATACAATAATCTTTGTGCATAATCAAAACTACTCTAAGACTTCATCTCACTCCAGTCAGAATGACAGCTATTATGAATACAAACAACAATAAGTGTTGGTGAGGATGCGGGGGAAAAAGGCACACTCATACATTACTGGTGGGTGGGACTGCAAATTGGTGCAACCAATATAGAAAGTAGTATGGAGATTCCTTGGAAAACTGGGACTGGAACCATCATTTGACCCAGATATTCCTCTCCTCAGTCTATACCCAAAGGTCTTAAAAACAGCATTCTACAGGGACCCAGTCACATCAATGTTTATAGCAGCACAGTTCACAATAGCTAAACTGTAGAACCAACCTAGATGCCCTTCAGTAGATGAATGGATAAAAAAAAAAAATGTGGCATATATACACAATGAAATATTACTCAGCAATAAAAGAGAATATAATCATGGCATTTGCAGGTAAATGAATGGAGCTGGAGAAGATAATGCTAAGTGAAATTAGCCAATCCCCCCAAAACCAATGCTAAATGTTTTCTCTGATATAAGGAGGCTGATTCGTAGTGGGGTAGGGAAGGGGAGCATGGAAGGAATAGATGAACTCTAGATAGGGCAAAGGAGTGGAAGGGAAAGGGAGGGGACATGGGTTTAGAAATGATGGTGGAATGAGATGGACATTGATATCCAAAGTATGTGTATAAAGACACGAATGGTATGAATATACTTTATATACAACCAGAGATATGGAAATTTGTATTGTGTAATATGAATTGTAATGCATTTCGCTGTTATATATAACAAATTAGAATAAAAAATTGAAAGTATAATATCTGTGCATATAAAAGGTTATTTATCCTAATTTATACTATCCCAAACCTATTGTCCAAACAGGTAGAAATCTTTCTATATTAAATCTCACCTACTAAAATTTTTTTCCTTGTGCCTTGAAATTGATATATATCATTGCTCATACAATAGTGATAAAATACTGAAATTTTCACTGTGAAAATAATCATTATTAAGGGAAGAAAATATTCTTTTACTTAACACTCAGTTACTTTCCCAGGTAAAGCATCATTTTCCCACAAAAACAATCAGTGCAATCCAAAGAAAGTAAAATAGAAGAATGCAAATCCTGTGGTTCTTCTAAACATGCAAAGAACAAGTCAAACCATTTAATTTGAGGTTTAACTTCTCTTCCATTAAATGCATTGTTAAAGCTGGCCTTACTGAATGGCCACTATGATTTCTGTTCACCAAGAAGGTTTTCAACCCTGCTTTTTTTTTTTTTTTTTCTAAGAGAGTTGATACTTTGCCAAGCCAAGAGAACCTTGCAGTGGCACCTGAAAAGTGTGAACTCACTCAAACCTACTGAATCTTCTTTGGAACTATGGAAATCCCCACCTTTGGTAGCTGGACTGCTATTCTTTTTTTTAAATTGGAATATAAAGTGGTGGTCACAATCACACAACTGAGATATCTCTTTCTGAATTAACATTCTGGGATATATAGCCAAAGAAAAAAGACGAATTGAATGCAGATAACAGATGTGTGGTGAAAGAGGAACAAAGAACAGAGAAGTGAGGAACAGTCATGAAATATTTCTAAAATTAGGTGCATAGCCAATCTTATAATAGGAGGCTTCCTGACAAAACAGCTTGCCAGTAGAAAATTTGAAGGGACACAGACTTAGCCACCAAAATGCTGCCTTGCTAGCTTATAAAATGTCAGAATGCTAACTGGACAATTTAAACCTTGGGGATCTTATTTTGTATTTGTTTGATCGTTACATGAGGAAAAAATCTCTATGATGCTTAGAATATAATTTTCATTCTGACCATTGTCCTCCCACCACCACCACTACCCCCGAGATTAATTTATGGAAAAAAGAAGCAGGACATGCTACACCTGTGCATGAACCTGGAGTGTGGAGAGAGGCAGGAGAATATAATATGAAACATAAAAACATAGCGAATGTTTTTGACCAATCTATAAGTACGTGGCAGTCATGAAGTAATCAATGGCCTGACTGATATTATTACTCTGTCACACTTAATACTGTAAGGCTCACCGTACTTGTAGAAAACAAAAACAAGTTTCGGAATGTATAAAAACTTAAAGCATTGTCCCCATGTATTTTATAAAAACAAAGTGTCTTACATTAAAATTAAGTGGTGAGCCATCACCATAGCACATGTGCCTGTAATCCCAGCAGCTTGGGAGGCTGGGCCAGGAAGATTTCAAGGTCTAAGTCAGTCTCAGCAAAGGTGCTAAACAACTCAGTGAGACCCTGTCTCTAAATAAAATACAAAATAGGGCTGAGGATGTGGCTCAGTGGTTGAGTGACCCTGAGTTAAATTCCTGGTACCCAATAATAATAATAATAAAACAATAACAATGATAATAATGAAATTAAAAAGGGCTGGAGATATAGCTCAGTGGTAAAGCACCCCTGGGTTTACTCTGCAGTACCTCAAAAAAACAAAACAAAACAAAACAAAACAAACAGTTCTGAGCTACACCTTTTCAACTCAATAAGGCTCAACTATGTGTATCTTTCAGGTTACCAGTTCAGCTAACAGTGTTTGGCAACACTGTCCTCTGCTGAATATTCTCATTGGCATCTGTCATTTGTGCCAAATTAGTCCTCAATTTAGAAGCCTAACTGGAAGGTGGAGTTAACTTGGAAATCAACATAATGAGAGCACCAGTGCTCTCATTTATCCTTTTCACTGATGTCTTCTCCCCAGTGGGAGGCTTTGGCAACTTCCTCCTCAGCCAGGGGTGCCATAAAGCCTGGCCCAGGAGATTCCATTCTAAAAACACTGTTTAGAAGTCAAGGAAAAGGGGATCATCACATCCCCTCAGTGCATTTCCTCACTCTCGGCTCTGGGGTGGGCCCCTCAGCTTCCCCCTCCTGGATGGGCCTCCATTGAGGACCACATAACCGTCTCAGAGTAGTGACAATGCAGTAATGGGGATGACCCTTGGGGCTCACAAAATTTTTGGCTCATTTGGAGGCATCCAGCAGTTTCTGGGAAGGCATACCCAACAGTTCAGTCATACAGGCCAGTTGGTCCCCTTCATCCTCCCCAGGTAGGAGGTGGTAACCTGTCAAGAGCCCTGTAAAATGCAGCCTAGGCTCCACATATCAATGGGCATGGGGTACCTGGTCCAGAGTATCACTTCTAGAGCCTGGTAAAAACGTGACTGAATGTATGTGTAGACACACTGATGTGCCTAACGAGCTAAAATCAATCACTCTAATACTGCTTCTACTGTGCTGCTTTAACAAACATTCTCGGGTTTAAGGTCACAGTGAATTATTCTGTTTTTGAGCAAAGCATCCAAACACTGCTAATTTGTAGACCTAAGGCAGGCTAAAGCCCTGAAATTTACTCCTGTTGATGAACTCAGAGGTTCATACTCAGCAGTTCAAATGTCATGCAGATGTGGTTGCCTAAGAAGAAATTCTCCAACATGTGTATGACACTCATGGTGGGGCAGGTGTTCCAGGATTTGGATCTCCTTCACTGGTGAAAGGCTTCTCATTCTGCATCACCTTCAGGGCCACATGCTGGTGGACTTTGTAATTTTAGACCTTGACAACCTGACCAAAGTTCCCCTTTCCAATGACCTTGAGAATCTTATACATGTAAGCCACATGATTGTGGGGCACCTGCACATATAATCTCTGGTCATCATTATAACCACCATTGTTGGGTCCACCTCTCATGCCCTGGTGCTTCTTTGTTTTTGGACCAAAGTCCAAATAGTTACCATTTCAGGATAACTAAAAATCTCATGGTGTTCGAAGGCTGTTAAATTTTGCATATATTGCTTCACTGCTTGTTCAGGACACCAGGGTGGCTTTTGCCTTCCCCATGCCTTCCATGGACTTCAGAGAGGTGGCACTCCCCTGCCATCCGTAAATGCTTTCCAGCTGCGGCACTGCACCCCTGGCAAGCACATTTTGCCCATTTGGTTACCTCGTGAGCACTGCCCTCTAGTTTCTGTTATCCCCAAACAGTTGCTGATGTTGGATCTGACTGTGGCTGAGACTGCTAACTTGCAGGTGATCCTTCATTGTGAGCTTAGTGCCACCAATCCTGTGGGCTGCAGAGGCAGGAGAGGAGGCAGGGCGATGGGGTGGGGCGGGGCCCCCACACCGAGTCCCGGGAAAGCCTGAAGCTGGCGAACAGGGCTGTCATCCCCTCTGCATAAGTTTCCTCATTAGCATGGCCGCTGGAGAGGAAAATGCACTTCAGGTCTGCAGTCTCCTCCGTGGGCCCCGCCCCGCCCCCTTCGCTGCAGCCCTCCTCCTTTTCCTCCGGAAGTTGCAACTGCCTCGCTCCCAGCTGTGCACCGCTGGCTCCCCGGGTCCCTCACACAAGGGCGCCAAGAGCTGGCTGTGATGCAAAGTCCTACTAGCTCCAAATCCTCCTCCCAGGCTCGCACGCGACCACACCCTGCGCACACTCACACACAAGCCTCATTTTTTAATTTTTTAATGGGGGCGTGGGGTGGGGGGGATGGGGAGTAGCCGGGATTCCAGCAGGTTGGGTGGCTGAAGCAGGATCACAAAGCCACCCTTCTGCAGCTTTAGTGAGGCCCTAAGCAACTTAGCAAGATCCTGTCTCAAAAATACAAAATTAAAACGGGCTGGGGATGTGGATCAGTGGCAAAGCGCTTCTGGGTTCAATCCCTGTGCCTAAGTAAATAAACAAAAAGGTGGGGGGGGGCGGTGAAGAGGCTGTGGTTCAGGATATATTTCAATGGCAGAAGGACTCCTGGGTTCTATCACTCGTTCTGAAAAACATCAGCAAAAATAAAGAAAGCAAAATTGTTAATGAGTCTTCCTCCCAGCCCCTGGCTCCCCAGTGCCTCCGGGGACCTCACTGTACTTACCTCTATAGACCCAGGTGCACCCTCTGAGCCAGCATCTGCTCACAACCCCCTCCCCGCACCCCTCCGCGCTCCTTTTCCTCTCTCCCCTCGCCCGCTTTCTTCCCTCCCCCTTCTCTTCTCCTCCCACTCCAACCTCCCACCTTCCCTTCCCCCTCCCCCCATCTCTCTTCCCACTCACCCACTCACCCACTCCCCTTCTTCTCTCTTCACTCCAGGGGTGGAAGAGGAGAGAGGGTTACAGCATCTAGGAAGCGCGGACTGAAAGACTCTGCCCTCTACAGCGGAAGTTGTCAATAAATTTGAAATATTTTAAAAGTTATTTATATGTCAGGAATACTATTATTCATATCTATAGTGTAGATGTATCTAATAGAATTAATAAGCTATTGATGGACAACTATAACGAGATGACAGTGATCGCATTGATCAAAACACAGATTGAAAGTGCCCAGTTCAAAAGTTCTCACTTTCATCAGATCCGAAGGGAGAGTAAATTCCCTATGTGACCTGAGGCACTGCAGTGGCGTCTAGCCAAAATTTTGGCCACTTTTCAAGAAGTGCAAAACACTTAACCTGTTCCCATACCGGGAGTCGAACCCGGGCCGCCTGGGTGAAAACCAGGAATCCTAACCGCTAGACCATATGGGAACTGTTGGTTAGTCCCTCCCCAGTTTCGTATCTGTCATTTACGTGTGCCTCTCTGCCACACCGCTCACACCAACTGCGCATTAACAGGTTCGCTCCGCCTCCGAGATTCATCGCGACTGCGGCTGCGTGAGCCCGGGAAGCCAGGACTTGGGCTGGAGTTGGAATCTCCGACTTCCGCGACCACCCCCACCGGGTCTGGCTGGGAGCTGGATTTAAGGCAGAAACTCGGAGGACGAATGAATGGCACTTTGCTGTCTTAAACAGTGTTAGCAGAGGTCGCAGTTTCATCACTTACAACAGTATTGATCAGAGTAATAACTGAATATGTTCTTTGTGTACTCTCTTTGGCTTCAAGATTTCACCTTGTTGATAGCAGGATTTAAAAAAATAATAATAATAATAACCGCTTAAGGAGCAGAGAGAGGGAGGAAGGACATCTCTCTACACAACCCCATCCCCGGTTACAGTACAGTTCCATTTGAGTTCTTCCATTAGGCTTTACACTGGCTACTCATGCTCAACGAGGCTAAAAATGTGGATCCCCTTCCCCAACACAATTACCAGCGTTAATTGTGTTACCAGTAGAAAGGCTCAAAATTAAAATGCATAATGCCGGTGTACTGATGGACTTAGGTTAATGAAACACAATGGAAGCTCCAAAATTAAAATTCCTATTTACACTGATCATATGCAAAATAAAAGGTGGTGTCTCAGACCAGGAGTAAGGTGAATTAACACCATATGCACATGGTGGAAAAGTTGGGCACAGGATTTACTTGATACCCCACTGAAACCTCAAGTTTATGAAACACCAGATATTTCCCTTATCATCACATTAATTACAACCTCAAACCCAAAATCTTAATAACTGGCCGATAAACTCTACTTTAAAAATTGATAAAAGAAACGTAAGAACTTGAATAAGGTAACTATAGCTTTCACTTCAGTCATTCACTATTATTCTGTACAGTTGATGTAGTTTTATTTTACAATTAAAAAGTTTTTTAAAAAAACAACACTACAAGCAAAGTTAAAGACAAACTGGGAAGAAATATTTACATCTCATATTATGAACAAAGGATTACATACTCCCACCACCCCTGGCAAAAAAATAAAAACAAACAGAAAAAGAACTAGATATTGCTAAAACGACAAACCACCAGTAGAAAAGTGAAACACAGAGTTCCCAGAACAGGAAATACACAACTGGCCCTTCAAAAAATGAAGAATGTCTTTGCCTCACTCCTGGTAAGATAAAGGCAGGTTTTTGAAACAGACAGTCTCTTCCTAAACATATTCAGGTAAAATCTTTTTTACTTCCTTTTAGATCCTGCTAAGGGCTACCTGTCTACTCAGGTTTGTCTTTGAGATAGAATCTCACTATGTTGCCAGGCTAGTCTCAAACCCAAGGCCTCAAGTGATTCTCCTGCCTCAGCCTCCTGAGTAGATGGGACAACAGAGGGGCACACATCACACTCAGGTAGATGTTTGTATTTTTACTAACTCAACTCATATTGTCCTGATCTGTTGGTCATGTACAATTTTCTCCTCTATCCAAGTCAATTCTGAGGATCTGGTGACCCTGAAGCATTACCTCTTATCCTTTCCTGCCACTGTTTGTGCAGTATTTCATTATCCAGGAATGAGATAGTTGGCTCATCTATGAGGTGGTTCAATTGTTCACTAACATGAACAAACTTGTACTTGCTCTGGGGTGGGGGTGGGGGTTTCCTATGATAACATGGGCCTAAAAGTGGTTCCAAAGAAGGTGACTTTCATATTACTCAGTTTGGGAAGAAATGTTTATATCTCACAATGTGAACATAGGATTAAAAACTTTGAACTTCACACCTAACAAAGTCGAAAATATGAAGACCAATGACATTTTAAGGAGAGGGCATTAGCTGGATTGGAGGTTGGAGCAGGGACTATTTATGAAGGAAGAATGCCTGAGAAAAGACAGCCACATCCATGAACAGCTGGGCTGAGTGCCTGCCTCTGTGGACACGGTCAGGCAGCCCCAGGCTCCAGCTGCTTGAGTTTCTCCTGGATCCCCCGGAGTTGGCTTCGACCCCAGCTGATACGGGTCTGGAGGCTGGCTATATCTGCAGCTAGCTGTAGGCCTGGGGGAAAGAAGAGAAAATGTCACTATGGTCTGAAAGTGTGACACATGACTCAGAAGGCTCTGCCTGACTCCCCAGGGACTGCAAAGATTCCAGGCCTCTCTGACCTTCACACTATTCCTAAAATGTTCCTGGTATGGCAAATCATTGGCTGCTCCCAGACCTCACTGGACACACACCCATACCCTCACTTCTTTCAGTTCTGTAATAAAATGTCATCTCTTCAGAAGGCTTCCCTGCCCGCCTTATCATCCAGCAGAAATGAAAACCTCATGGATGGTAACACCTTCTCCATGGCCTCATTCCCTTCCTCCTTCCATCATGGCACTCCCTCCCTCCACCTTTTTTCTCTGTCCCTGAAAGTGATCCATACTCTGGATCCACCTCTAGGTAACTTTTGCTAATGTCTCTGCTATCTAGTCCTCCCTATCACCCAGTCTCCAGTCAGTCCTCAGTTTTCAGCCTCCCATTCACAGCAGGGATGATCACACATCTATTTCACTGCTCCCTCCAGGAAGCAACTTTCTCCTTTTGGCTTCTGGGACACCCCACCTTCTGGGCACTGTTCCAGAGTCTACTCTCCCACACCTCCCATTCACACTCCCAAGCTTTCTTTAGATCTCATCCCGTCTCAGCTTTAACCCTGCACATCTGTGTTAACAAACTATGGATTTAAACAACAGCATTTCACAGCAGATTCTAAAATCTCTCTCCAGCTCAGGCCTTTATAACACTCCAGAGACATGCAACTAACCACCCAAACACTCCACCTGGGAATTTTTGGACACTGTATAGCATATAAGAACACAGGCACAACCATTCTTATCTACCAACTTCCCTTCACCTTCCGCCCTGCAGCCTGCCCACTCCGCCTGCCCATTCCAGCTCCATCCTCCCAGGGTTGTGGGTGAAGACCATGGATTCTCCTGAACTCTCTTTCCCTTACCCATACATCCAATCTGTCAGCAAATGCCAAGGCCTCTCCTCTCAAAACATGTGCAAGTTCTCACTGTTTACCCCACCTTCACTGGCTTCTCATTCCTGGATGCTTCTGGCACCTGCTACTTCTCACTGTTCTCCAATCTATCTCTACTCAGTATCTTAAAGGATTCCTGTTACCCTGTGAGTTCTACTGCACCATCCCGTGGTCAGAGCCTCGTGGTTCCGGAAGTCCTCATTAGGGCGTACATTACCAGGGCCTGGCCTTCCTGCCCTTATTCCTGGCACTCATGCTGAATTGACTCCATTCTAGCCACTGGTTCATCTCTGTTCTTCTGCCAATGCACCAAGAATATCTCCCCTTAGGGCTTTTGTGCTGACTGATTCCCCTGCATTGAACTCTGTTCCCCCAGATCATCCACACAGCTTTTTCTTCATCTCTTCAGACAGACCCTCCCTGGCCATCCTTCATAAAATAGCTGCTTTAGCTCACTCCTATCCCACTCCTTTCTGTGTTACTTTTTTCACAGACTGACATTATATTAAAGGCCTACTCATTTATTTGACATTGCCTTTCTCCCCATGACAGAATAAAGTCTCCATGAAGGCTCTTTGTCCCTTTTGTTCCCCACTGTATTCTACACTGACAATAGCCAATGAGTACCTTTTGGGGAAAAAACAGGTATGAAACAAAAGTTTGCAATGGAGTAAACCTGCAAAGTCCTAACATGTTATTGCTCAAGTGCTCTCTGGTTAGAGAGCCAGAAAAATAATTCAGGGCCACATGGCCAAATGGCAGGATCTACTTACCATCCCGGAAGCTGGCTTGGGCCTGCCGCAGACTGTGAGGAACCAGGATTCCAAACCAGTTCAGGGGGTCCTGTGGGGCTGCAGAGGGCTCTGGCTCTGGAGTTTTGGTAGGGCCCTTGCGCCTGCGCAAAGCTGGAAAAAGAAAGGTTGAAGGTGGATGGTGTCTTACTACAGGACTTTGTTGTCTTAATGACAATGTTGAGCTTACTCTGAGCTCATGATTCTAAAAAACACTGAATGTTGGGAAATCCCCACCTTTTATGTTCCTAGATATAGCACCACCTTTCCTCTTGTGATTCAGATGATACTCTGTCCACTTCCTCATGACTCCCCAGTAAAACTCACAAATGATCTTGTTTTCCCTTGACAAAGCCATACACTGGTCTTACCCATTTTGCTTAATGTGCTCTCCACCCCAACTTCCCATTCTTTGTCTCTCAAATAGTCAACTAGAATTATAAGCTTATTCCTCCAAAATAGTTACGATAATAAGATTTTCTGTTAGGCTGAGAGTTCCCTTGATTGCAAAACTACCCCAGCTGTAACACAACCCACCTATATAACTTCTCAAATCCTCCCTATAAAAGTCTAAAGCCATACTACACTACTAAAACATTCTGATCTACAGCTCAGAGGCATTTTGTCTTTGATATCGGGAAGGGTCCCTAACAGGAGGAAGGGGACTCACCTGACTCTCTGGGCCCCACCTCCTCTGGAGTCTGGGCATCAGCTCTCACCACCCTGAAGGTCTGGAATCCGTTCTGGGTCTCACTGAAGGACAAGGGAAGATAGACCTTTGAGAGCCCTGGCCTGGGCCTGCAGTCCTCCCTCCGCTGTCAAAGGTTCCTCACCTGGCACACACACAGACCTGGGGTTCCATGCGAGAGGCATACTGCAAGGGCCCTACAGACTTGGCACCCATTGCGTAGCGAGCCTTTGCGAGCGAGAGCCAGCCCTGAAGAGAGGAAAGCTGTGAGACCCAGTTTACGCCTGTGTGCTCTTCCCCCTTTCCCCAGGCACCCACCTCCTCCACTCGAGCGTTCAGCGCCCCCCGCTTCACTTCCAGCTCCTCCAGGTCTCTGAGCAGCTGCAGGAGAAGCGAGTCCAACTCCGCCTTTAGGTCGAGCGCCGCCATGGGCCAGCCACCCGTGGCTTCCAACTGGTCTGAGGCCCTGACCCGGAACCACCTCCTTCCAGGTCGCCCAATCACCGCCAGCTGCGCCGGTAGGACAGCCAATCGGGGCGCTAAACACGCCCCAGAGAAGAGTCCCCCACCGTAGCCCGGACGCCTCCGGTCTCCAGGACCTGCTGCCCCTTTTAACTGCAAGCTCGGTCCTGGAAACTGCTTGGGTGAATTGGTATCTCTGGTTAGCTCCTCAAGCGAATCCGCCAACCGGTCGGCGAGAGATAAAGGGGGTTATGAATTGCTTCACGAGGCGAATGAACTTTAAAAGCCACACTACCGCTATGGCAATGTAAAAAGGCGAAGTTGTATGACAACCATTTTGATTAAGGGAGCAGCGGCTTTAAACTTAGTGCCAGAGTCTCTAGGACTCAACTACCCAGTCATTCGACTTGCCGCTTTTACAGTTGGGCTGTTTTCAGCTGTAATGATGTTTTAGCGGTTTATCATTTTAAAACTGGGCATTGTGCATTGGCGTAGCGGGTAGTGAAGCCGGGAGCAGACATTTTTATTAACGGCTTCCTGACTCCAACTGATTGGCTGCGACGCCTTCCGCTCTTCCGCCATCTTAAAATGGGGCATTCTTCTGACAACCATAGACTCTGACGAAACCTCTAGCGACCTTTTTGGTTGAGGGCGGAAGTGAAGGCCGCCGTCGCGCCGACCACGCCCACAGGTTCTCGACTCACGTGGAAGCGGCGCTCAGAATGGTAGGAGGGATGTTTGAACTCCGGTTTTAGGGGTGGGGGGCTCGCAGAGGGCTGGGGTTATGGACTTGGGGTTTGGGGACAAACAGTGACAGCCTTGGGTTCTCCAGCTGCGCCGTGAGGCCCGCTTGCGCCGCGAATACCTGTACAGAAAGGCCCGCGAGGATGCCCAGCGATCGGCCCAGGAGAAGAAGGAGAAAGTTCGGCGTGCACTGGAAGGTAAGCTACCCAGTCCCTGCAGGGCAAGACGAGCCATTTCAAAGACCGTGTAATCCAACTGTGTAAAACAAAATGCTAGATTGTTTGTGCTAGTGTGGACGAGCACGTTTTCAGTATTTACTGCCCGCTTTACTTTCTTGTGTTAAACCACGATGCAAAGAAAAGACCACGGACTCCAATTTAAATCAAATTAAAGCAAGCTTATAATTGTAACTCCTGGGGGCTGACTCTCCCGAAGCCCTTAGGAATAGAGCGCAGCTTTATAGCACAGAAAGTTGCAAAAAGAGGGGTGGGGTGTCTTGAGAACTTACAGATAACAGGATTTTGACAAGCATAACACAAAGGCAGGTAGTAGGTTAATGGTCCAGTACTTAGGGTGTAAATTTAGATCCTAACATCAGAATTTATGAGGCACCACTAAAGTTTCAGAGAGGGTCCTTATCTCGTCAGGAAAAACCAGGCATGGGTGAGTTCAAGGCAGGGGTAGGCATTTTAGAAGTTGCAGTAATTTATATAGTAAAGCTGAAATTAACTTTTCATGCCTTTGTGAAGAGATAGCTCCCAATCTTGAGGGAATTAGGCTGGGTTTATCACCTGTTAGGTTTGTCAATGTTCCTTCCATATGTCGGTATCAATTACTTGGTGCTTATGCTGAACCAGCTTATTAACTTTGTTTACAGTATGCAAGTACTTTCAAAGTTTTAATTTTTTTATATGATCTGATAAATTAACTCCCCCTTGGTGTTTGTTCTTACTCCCTTCAATATTGGGTTACAAGAATCTTAATCTTTAAGCGCTGAAAGGATTTCCCCTTCCATGTGCAAGTGTGCCTCCAGGACAAGCTGGAGAGCAGAGCTGGGCACGCAGGTATTCTCAGGTGTAGTTCTGTACACCATAGTTGGAGGGGGTGGTACTCCACAGCACTGTCCCCAGCCAGCCCTGCTTAGTCCACAAAGGAAATATCTGACCCAAAGCCAGATGAGGCATTTTTTGCATTATAATGAATAGATTTATTGTTGAGGGTTTTAGGGTTGCTGGACTACCTTCCTACAAGGTAGGACATTTTATGTATCTTTAAAAAATTAATTTTGGGGGGCTGGGGAATATAGCCAAGTTGGTAGAATGCTTGCCTCGCATGCACAAGGCCCTGGGTTCAATCACCAGTACCAAAAACAAAAAATTAATTTTGGTCTGGGATGTACCTTATCGGTACATTCTTGCATGCATAAGACCCTGAGTTAGATCCCCAACATCACAAAAATATTAATAATAGTTGATTTTGTTTTCATTGTTAGCAATAGAACTGAGTACTTCATGCATGCTAGGCAGGCACTCTATTGCTAAACCCCCAGTCCTAAAAAAATTAATTTTTCAATTTTCATCTGACTGTATGCTTGTGATAAAATATCCTGAGAAGCTTTTAGAGATTTAAGAGTCATAGAAAATGAAGTTCCCTGTGACCACAGATTGGCAAATAGACCAACCTGTTGCCTTTCTTTCTCCCAATAATTCTGAATTGCCTCTGCTCAGAAAGGAGTAACATTTTTTCATCAAATTTGTACACTCCTGTAAGCTGCAGAGTATAGAATGAGAGCATTTTTGCTTGTGTCTCACTCAGCCCATGTTTTTCCCCTACAGAAAACCGCCTGATTCCCACTGAGTTACGCCGGGAGGCTCTGGCCTTGCAGGGATCCCTGGAGTTCGATGATGCTGGTGGTGAAGGTGACTGTATACAGCATAGCCCTCCCTAACACTGAACCAACTCCTCTGCCTACTAGCCTCCCTGACCTTCTCAGACACACTGGGTACTTGCCCACCTAAGGAAAGTTTCCATGGAAACTGTTCCTGGAACTGTCCCCTAGGTGCCCTTGTGTCTGCATAAATGGCACTATAGGGGCTTTCCCTAAGTGCTTCCAGTTCCATTTATACAACACAGTAGTGGTCGACTTATTTTCTGCTTTCTAATCATCTCCCCCACTGGAATATCTGCCAGCTCAGGAGAATGTCCCTAACACCCAGCATGACATTGGCACTCAAATGTTTCAAGTATTGCATTATTCAAAAACAAGGAAGGAATCACAAACACTTTAGATGTTTATTGTGAGGCAGATGAGTGTGTCAACAGAATCTAGACTTTTGCAAACATGGAAGATTCCATCCCTCGGTTGTACTTGTGCTTGGTAGCCAGTAGGCTAGTGGCCACCTCTTAGCCCTTGTGAATGTGATGCATTCCCATCATCGAAGATTTCTCAGACGGATTTAGTTGTTCGCAGATTAGCAGTTTACTCCCCCCAAATTTTGAATTCTTGTCCCTTCATACTCCTAATAGGTGTGACCAGTCATGTAGATGATGAATATCGATGGGCTGGGGTCGAGGATCCTAAGGTCATGATCACCACCTCCCGGGATCCCAGTTCCCGCCTGAAAATGTTTGCAAAGGTATTGGTGGGCAGGAAGCGAGTGGGGACATCTAAGACTAGCACCCCTAATCTTGAGATTTAAGAGTCATAGAAAATTCCCCCACTGGAATGTTTGTCAGCTTCTATGGCTCTTGATGGGCTCTCTGATCCATGTGCAGGAGTTAAAGCTTGTGTTCCCGGGTGCCCAGCGCATGAACCGAGGCCGGCATGAGGTGGGGGCACTAGTGCGAGCCTGTAAAGCCAACGGGGTCACTGACCTCCTGGTTGTACATGAACACCGAGGCACACCTGGTGAGGCTGGTGGGAGGGAGATGGGGCTGGAGGTCTCCTGAGGGCAGGTGGGGTCTCTGACAACACATTTGGCCCCTACAGTGGGGCTTATCATCAGCCACCTGCCATTTGGCCCTACTGCTTACTTCACACTGTGTAATGTGGTTATGAGACATGACATCCCTGATCTGGACACCGTGTCAGAGGCCAAGCCTCATCTCATCATGCATGGCTTCTCCTCCCGGCTGGGCAAGCGGGTAAGTCTAGGGGCCTTGGGGAAAGAGTTGGGGACCAGGCCAGGTATTTGCTGCTTTCCTTCTTTGTACTCCAGGTTTCAGACATCCTCCGTTACTTATTCCCTGTGCCCAAAGATGACAGCCACCGGGTCATCACCTTTGCAAACCAGGATGATTATATCTCATTCCGGTGGGTCTTTGGACTTTGCCTGGGTTGGCATCGTGGCCTATGTGTCCTTCATACTATGGCTGATGCACAGCATTTTCCAGCTCACACTCCTGCCACATTCTTTTCCTCAGGCACCACGTTTACAAGAAGATGGACCACCGCAATGTAGAGCTAACTGAGGTTGGGCCTCGATTTGAGATGAAATGTGAGTTTGAGGTTTATCCCACATTTAGAGGGGGTAAAGGAGGAGAGGCTGGTTGAGATGATAATGTCCTGTCCCTCTGTATCCAGTGTATATGATTCGCCTGGGCACACTGGAGCAGGAGGCCACAGCAGATGTGGAATGGCGCTGGCACCCCTATACCAACACTGCACGCAAGAGGGTCTTCCTGAGCACCGAGTGAGCCTGCTCTCCAATCAGGATGTAGACTTGGAACCTGAGAGAGGGGTCTGTCCCAAACGGGCCTTTCAGATCAGGTGTGGGACTATGGTGGGCTGGAGGGTCCAAATAAATTCTTTGTATTACACCTTCCACCTACCTCTGACTGGTCAGGATTGGTATCCTGTCAGGCTAAGCTTGAAAGGTAAAGCCCATGTACTCTCCTTGGGTAGAGAACTTGATAGCTGTGGGGTGGACTCAGGCTTTATATCAACAAAGGGGTTAATATGATCTGATCTGGGAGGTTTGGTGTGGCTCTCTCCTTGGGAGTTGGGCCCTGTGAGTGCTAATAGAGTAGACACTGGTAGTTGGGTGAGACATTGTCACTGGTGACACACTGACTCCCATGTGAGCATGAGCCTGACTTAGAGGGCCTTGGCTGGGCTCAGTGTTAAATGGGACCTCTCCCCTACTGCAGTCAGGTGGGACACCTTCCCTCCATTGACTGGAAAGAGTGATACCAATGGGCCTCTTCAGTTCTCCTATGGGAGGATTATCCAAGGTCACATGGGGAGGGTCAGTGCAGCCCTAGGAGGTAAGGTTTTCTTATTGGCCTCTCCCAGTTTATGACTGCCACCTCTCTGTGCCCACATTCTCTCTCTGCACCCAAGGGCCCTGATCTTAAGCAGACTTGTTGTTAAGATCCTGCATAGAATGCACTTGAGTTTACTGGGAGGAGAGGAATAACAATAAGAAATTTCTCAGGCAGGTGGGAGGGGGCCTGTAAGGAAACATGTCAGGCAGGGCAGGAGAAAGGTTGGGGGCATGGTTCTTCATAGCTTTCCTAAAAGCTGAGTGATGGGGTGAGGTAGCAGAGGTTATCTGGATGACTGTGCAAAGGCCCTGGTGCTAGTGAGAAAGGGGATTTCAGAAGTGGGGGCAGGTTACCAACTTGGGCCAATGTTTGGGGGAAGACTGATGGGACTTTGAGGGACCCCTGAAGCTTAGCCCCACCTACAGAATCCATTTCCTTCTACCAGGCCCCTGCCACTTTGCCACAGCTTCTCTGCATCCTGAGGAACTTATCATTAAGTTTTGTTAGTTATAGGAATTTCAAAACACGTAGAAAAGTAGAGTAATATGTTGTCCTGTGTTCATTTCCTTTGGCTGCCGTGACAATACCACAGACCAGATGACTTAAATAACAGAAACTTATTCCCTCACAGCTCTAAAGGACAAAGTCCAAGATCAAGGTTCAGCTTCCTCCAGGACTTTAGCAGGGGGTTCTGGAGGAATGGCAGGGATCCTTGACATGCTCTCTAGCATCTAGTGTTTGCCAAGCAATGCTTCATCATTTCATTGTTAGCCTTCATCTTCACGTGTGTCCTCCTTTTTCTTTATCAAATCGCTCTCTCTCTCTTACAAGGACCTATGTCATAGGTTTAGGGGCCAGGGGATGACCTGAGATAATCTCTGCATTTCAAGATTCTATCTTAATTACATCTGCAGTGACCCTATTTAAAAATACAATCACATTATCAGGTCCTAGGAATTAAGATGTGGGATATTTTTTGTGGGGCTGGCCACCATTCTACCACTGCATGTCCCCATAATTCATCTCTAATGGTCTTTAGCTTTGGACCCTTCTCTAGCCCACATGTCACAGCCATCCCAGGTGTGTCCAAGGATACCCCCTGCTGGGGCTCCACCCACTCCAGTTTCCCTAGTACTGGGTAGGGGTTTTTCCTTCCCACCTTTTTTATATGTTGTGCCTAATGGTGGGATTTTTTTTGTCATATATTTGTGCATGCACATAGTATAACGATGTAATTTGGCCAGTGTCATGCCTCAGCCCTTCCCTCTTTCCACCTCCTGTTCCTTTTCCTCTATATCTCCCTCTGATTTTTATGAGATCTGCCCCCACTTTTCTTCCCCTTTTTTCTATCTAGCTTCTGCATCTGGGAGAAAACATCCAACCCTTCGCTTTCTGAGTTTGGCTTATTTCGCTTAACATGATGGTATCTAGTTCTGTCCATTTTCCTGCAATTCACACATATTTATAGCTGAACAAAAACTCCATAGTATCCCTATAACACATTTTCTTTATCCATTCATCCATTGATGGGACTCCTAGGATGGTTCCATAGTTTGGCTGTTATGAATTGTGCTGCTATAAACATGCATAGGCATGTATCACTATAGTATGATGACTTGGATTCTTACAGATAAATACCAAGGAATGGTATAGCTAGGTTGTACAGTGGTTCCTTGTGTAGTCTTTTGAGGATCTTCCATACTGATTTCCATAGTGGTTGTACTAATTTACAATCCCACCAATAGTGTAAAAAGTGTTCTTTTTCTTCCCATCCTCTCCAGCATTTATTGTTTGTATTTTACCTTATTTATTTATTTATTTTTATGTGGTGCTGAGGATCGAACCTAGTGCCTTGCATGTGCTGGGCAAGCACTCTACTGCTGAGCCACTACCCCAGGCCATTATTGTTTATATTTTGATCAATACCATTCTGAGTGGTACTTGCATTTCCCTAATTGCCAATGATGTTGAACATTTTTTCATGTATTTGTTAGCCATTTGTATTTCTTCTTTTGAGAAGTGTCTGTTTAACTCATTTGCCCACTTATTAGATTACTTGATTTTTTTTGTTCTTTATACATTGTAGATATTAATCCTCTATCAAAAGAATAGCTGGCAAACCTGTGGGTTCTCCATATCACTAATTCTTTACTGTGCAGAAGCTTTTTAATTTGATGCCATCCATTTATTAACTTTTGGCATTGTTTCCCAAGCTTTAGGGATCCTATTGAAAAAGTCCTTGCCTATGCCTGTGTACTGGAGTGTTGACACTACATTTTCTTTTTGGACTAATTCCAAAGTCTTTGATCCATTTTGAGTTGAGTTTTGTACAGAGATAGATAAGGGTCTTCATTCTTTTAATATAAATAACAGCTGTTGCAACACACAACTAATCCAGTCAGGGTCACTCCTGGGTTGGCATGAAATAATGACAGAAATATTTTTTTGGGGGGGGGGGTGGTTCTGTGATGGCCCCTCTGACCCAGCTTCCAAAAATGAGGCAAATCAGGCAAGAAAGGGAGCAGCCTTGAATCCAGGTTTTATTGGGAGAGGCTGTCCGAAAGAACATTCTATCCATATAAGGCAGGGGGGGTAATGTTACAAGGGGCAGCTCACACCCAAAGCTCTGCTCCTCTGCTGAGGGGAAATGGGGATCCACCTGCCTCCTGGCTGAAGAAGTCAAGTCTCCACATTTCCATCACTCAAAGGTAAGGGGCGCTCAACTCCTATGTGGCAGCTCCCAACAAATATCTTTCCCAGGATCATTTATTAAAAAGGTTGTCTTAAATGTACATTTTTGGCACCTTAGTGAAAGGTCAGATGACTATAGGTGTGCGTGCTTGTCTCTGTCTTCTATTCTGTACTATTGGTCTATTGTCCGACTTTTTAAAAAATTTTTTAGTTATACATGGACACAATATCTTGTTTATTTTTTTATGTGGTGCTGAGGATCGAACCCAGTGCTTCACATGTGAGAGGCAAGTGCTGTGTCACTGAGCCACAACCCCAGTCCTATGTGTCTTGTTTTTATGCCAGTACCATGCTGTTTTTGTTATGATGGTTCTGTAGTAAAATGTGAAATCCTGTATTGTGATAATTGCTTTGGCTATTCTGGGTCTTTAATTCTAACAAATGAATTTTGGGACTGTTTTTCCTAGTCCTTTAAAAAATGTCATTAGTATTTTGATGGAAATCATACTGAATCTCTATTTTGCTTATGGTAATATAAACAGGGCAGGTTCTTCATGGTGATTTGGTTTTGGTTTTTAAGGGACAGGTTCTGCCTTTGTTGCCAAGGCTCTTCCCAAACTCTGGCTTTCAACCACCATTGATAGATTGGCATGTCTCCATCTAAAACTTTTTACAGGTAGATATCTCAAGGAAGCTTAAAGAGACTTGTCAACATTGCAATGAGTAGACCGAATTTGGACCCTAGTTCAGACAGATATACCATAATCATGGATGAAAACCTGAATACTAACTGGACATGGGATTTAAAGGAATAAATTGGTAATTTTAGATGTGACGCGGTATTGTTGCTTTTATTAAGCACTTACCTTTTAAAGATAAATATGGAAATATTTATGGATAAAATGGTGTAAAATCTGTGATTTGCTTCAAAATAAAGTGGTGGAGTAGAATAGGTCGTGGTTGGGTCTGTGAAAGCAACATTGAGATACTGGCTGAGACTCACTATACCATGTTCTCTTTTCTTGTGTTTGAAATTTCCCCCAAACTAGTAGACTTAATCAATCAATGCAGAGATGAACAATTGCTTCCATAGAGAAAGTGAGCGGTAACAGAATACCACAATAAAACTGGTGGCCATTGAGGAATTTTTTTTCCCCACAAGTTTCTGAATTCAACAGGTATTTAGCTATTTTTAATAGTGGAAAAAACCCATATAAAAATAGCCATTTTAACCATTTTTAAGTATATAGTTCAGTAGTGTTAAGTACACTTAAATTGTGAACCAATCTCCAGAACTCTTTTCATCATGCCATTAGGTGTCTGAAAAGATGGACAACCTCCATCATAATTAAAGAAATGCAGGATCATCTAGGGAAACATTTGATGCCTAGAGGTTGGTAAAGGTTAAATAGTCATATGGGGAACAGTCGCTGACATCTGCTAATGGTGCTCATGAAACAAACACAACCTCTGTAGTTATTAATTATGTCTTTAAAAACATAAATTTCAGTTGTAGGAATCTTCAGATATACTTGCATATGTTCAGTGATGTTCCTGAAACATTGCATTGCATATAGTAATAAAAGCAGGAAACCACATGATGAAAAGGAGGCAGATAACAACGCACTTGAAAGCCCAAACAACTTGTGGCATCCTAGTGTTATCATTAGAGGGAAAGATGGCAAGGTTCAGAATCATGTGCAAAACATGATCCCTCAGATTTAAAAAAAAAAAAAAAAAAAGCAAAAACTGACAGTTAAAAAATAAACGTACAAGATCATAGCCCCAGCATGGTAGTACATACCTGTCATCCCAGCAGCTTGGAAGGCTGAGGCAGGAGGATCATGTGTTCAAAGTCAGCCTTAGCAACTTAGTGAGACCCAGTTTCAAAATAAAAAAGAAAAGGGGGCTGGGGATGTGACTCAGTGGTTAGGCACCCCTGAGTTCAATCTCCCCAATACCAACTAATTAATTAAAATATGAGTACAGTAATCTCCTATCTCTTATCCTTGGTCAACAGGGGTACATACAATGAGATATTTTAGAAAAGAAAAAAACAATACTCGAATAATTTTTTGTTATGCTTTAATTGTTGTCAGTCTTTTACTATGCCTAATTTATAAACTAAACTTTATTATAGGCATGTAAAGGAAAAAAACCAGTATATATGGCATTCAGTACTATCTGGGCTTTCAGGCATCCAGTGAGGGTCTTGGAATGTATCTCCAAAGGATAAGGGAGGGACAATTATGTATCATGAATAGGAAATATCTGGCCAGGTACTTTAAAAATCCAATAGTAATAATCTCTGGAGCATAGAGTTGGATTTGAAAGTAGAAGGACTAAGAAGGTGGTTTATTTTCCATCATGCACAGTAATGTATGTTTTCAGATATGTTGCTTTTACACTTAGAGAAAAAAATCCAAGTGCCTTCCGCACTCCAAAGAAAATCATAGAACTCAGGAAGCAGTTCACTGGCCAGTAAATGTTTGCCCACAGTAACAGAAGAGTCCCCCTTCTTTTTGAAAGCCCAATGCACCAGGAAGATATCCATCCTTCTGGAGATAATGTAGTTCATACACAGTTGTAAGGCCCTTTCTACATTTAGTTCATACACAAGTGTAAGGCCCTTTCTACATGCTTCTTTAATATCTACCTCAAGAACTTTCTCAATGCCACATCTAAAAATGGGAGAAAACACTAACCATCTATCTGATAAAGGGTTATTATCCTAGTTCAATTTGCTGCTACAGTGCCATAAACTGGATAATTTATATGCTTACAGACCTGGAGGTTGGGAAGTTCAAGACCATGGTGTCTGCAGATTAAATGGTGAGAGTCTACTTGCTTTTTCATAGCTGTGTCCCCACAAGGTGGAAGCTGTGAACAAGCTCCCTCACACCTCTTTCTTAAGGGCACTAATCCCATTTATGAGTGCAGAATCCTCATGATCTAATCTCTTTCCAGGGTCCCATCTCCTAAAATCAAGACTTTGGATTAGATTTTAAAGGAACTCAAATGACTCAACAGCAAAGAAACAACCTAATTTTTGAAAATGTCCAAGGACCTGAATAGACATTTCTCCAAAGACATAAATAACCAAAGGGTATATGAAAAATTGCTCAATGCCACTAATCATCAGGGAAATGCAAATCAAAACCACAGTGAGATATCACTTCACATCTGTTAGGGTAATTACATTTTTTAAAAAATTGGCAAGGATGTAGAGAAAAAGGAACTCTTGTACACTGCTGGTAGGAATGGAAACTGGAACAGCCTTTATGGAAATCAGGATGGTGGTTCCTTAAAATATTAAAGGGCTGGGGATGTGGCTCAAGCAGTAGGGTGCTCGCCTGGCATGCGCGTGGCGCTGGGTTTGATCCTTAGCACCACATACAAATAAAGATGTTTTGTCCGCTGAAAACTAAAAAATAAATATTAAAAAATTCCCTCCCTCCCTCGCCCCCCCCCCTCTCTCTCAAAAAAAAGAATTTCCATTCCACCTGGCAATCCCACTTCTGGGTATACATCCAAAAGAAATGAAATCTGTATCTGGAAGAGGTTATCTCATGTTCATTGCAGCATTGTTCATAATAGCCAAGATACAGAAATGAGGTCATTAATGGCCAAATGAAAAGGAAAATATGGAATACACATGCCACACATGAACTTCAAGAGCATCATATCAAGTCAAATAAGGCCAAACACAGAAGGTCAAATATTATATCATGTTGCTTACAGCTGGACAAGGTGATGTGCACCTATAGTTCCAGCTACTTTGGAGGTTGAACAGGAGGATCTCTTTACAGCATTGATTGTAGTAATGATTTTACAAGTATGTACTTATTTCCAAACCAACTTGTATACTAAAATGTTCAGCATGTATATTTTTAAAAAGCATTGTATCCTACTCTTGGTATACCCTAATTTCTACAACTGTAGCCCTGTTGGGTATCTCCATAGTTTTCCTTTTGGTGCTACAAACTATGATGCTCACTGAGCAGCTGTTGGAGTGAATCCTTTGTGCCAATTACTAGCACTCTGTATTGAATCAAAGAGATAATGTGTAGAGGTGTTTTTAGAGCTAATACAAGATCTTCCTCTTCAGTTCTTATTACAACTTCAATATCCCATACCTTTACCAGCCATGTTCCAGCTTTTTCATCTCTGACAGATCAAAGCAGTCTCAGGTTACAGACTTCTGAAACTAAATATCAAAAGACTTAAGGGCATGTTCTTAGATCAGAAAATTTCCTTCTAGTATGTGTCTTAGGAAAGAACATAGGATAGGGGGTAAGGTGTTCACTGCAGCCAGTTTAGTGGGCTTCCACCTAAATGCACTTAACACTCTTCTTTTCGGGGCAGGCCAGGGTCACAGGTACCTGGCCAATTGCATAGATCAGAGGCCCTGGGGGTGCCTCCAGCGATAATGTAGTAGCACTTGTTTGCCTGGATGTATTTCCTCTAAGAGAAATATATGGGACCTACTCTGGCTAATGCAGATGTCCAGGCTCTGCCCTAGAGAGGTGACAGCCTGGGGAAAAGTTGATAATAATGCAGTTTTAGGATTTCATTTTTTTAAGATGGGGAGAAGACATTCCGTGCAATTCCCAAGGATTTTCCCCCATTTTCTGAAGCAGAATTGCAGGGCAGGTCCTAAAGGTAGAACCCCTTCCTTCACAAATGGCTGGAAGTTGGGAGTTTTGGCAGTGGGGCCAAAAGGGTAGGATGGCTTTCTCCTTGGACTGTGTTCCCACAACCAGGAGCTGCTGATACCTGACCCAGGGAGTATCCAGGAGAGATTCAGAATACTGAAAACTGGAACCTCTGAGGAGATTTGAAGGAGCCCGGCAAAAACTACAAAAGAGACTAATCTCCCCGGCACTACTGTATGCAAATACTCCTGCTTGTAACTGGAAAGGAGGATGGTTCTCCCATTTGCCAAATGCTAGACTTATAGATGGGCCAGTAGGACAGTTCACCCAGCCTGAGGTTTTTTGGTTTGTTTTGAATTTGTTCTGATTAGTGATATATGACATTAGAATGAATTTTGACACATTGTACACAAATAAAGCACAACTTCTCATCCCCTGGCTGTACATGGTGCCGAGTCACACTGGTAATGTAGTCATACATGCATAGAGGGTAATAATGTCTATCTCATTCCAGCGCCCTTTCCACCCCCATACTCCTTCCCCTCCCCCTTCCCAATCCAAAGTTCCTACATTCTTCCCTACCCAACCCCTATTATGGGTCAGCATCCACTTATTAGAGAAGACATTACACCTTTGGTTTTTTGGTTTTGGTTTATCTTGCTTAGCATGATATTCTCCAGCTCCATCCAATTACCTGCAAATGCCATAATTTCTTCTTTAACCACCTGAGGTTTTTAACAAAGTACAGCAGTGGGAAATTTTTTTTACTTGTCTTTGCCCCATCCCCTTTTATTTTTCTAGTCTAACAAACGAGGAACCTAGAGAAAAACCATAACCTTGGAACGTCAGTCATCTCAAATCTCCTCACAAGCTTTCTGAGTTAAGATGTGCCTGCCAGATTTCTCCACCATAGTTTTTCATAACCTTTACAACTTCAGTGCAGGTTGGGCTTCTGAT
Organism: Callospermophilus lateralis; assembly: GCF_048772815.1. Taxonomy (NCBI): domain Eukaryota; kingdom Metazoa; phylum Chordata; class Mammalia; order Rodentia; family Sciuridae; genus Callospermophilus; species Callospermophilus lateralis. Next base: position 92,055,466 of record NC_135313.1, read on the forward strand.
AGCATTGTGCAGGTGTAGATGAGCACTGACCAGCATCCAGTCTTAAGCTTGTTGAATGGCCTATGCAGCAAGCACTCTGAGCTCAAGAGTGATAACAGCTCTCACTGTAGGTGACTGCTAGTATCAGGAAACAGGAGGACCGCCTGCAGCAGCAAATCTGATAGCAAGAAACTGTACTCCTCTGGGAGAAAGGAGTGGTGCGGTTGGCCAAGGCTACTGGGGAAGGTCTGTGGGATCTTACCATCTCCCATACCCTTCCTGAGCTGAACAGAGAGCAGACCAGGAACACTGGGATGCTGGGAAGGCATGGAGGGACAGTTAAACATCAAGAGGGTAAACAGACTGAACAAGAGGGGTCATGAAGTGAAGGTGGACTTCTGACCAGAAAGGACAGACACCCAACCCAGCTGATACCACAAGTAAATGTTCACAGGCCACAAGGCAGCTTTTGGCTAGTCCCTCAGATCCTCAGCCAGATAGGCAAAAAGCTCTCAATAGAAAGCCAACCAACCAGGCAGACTTTTGGGTGAACAGGCAAAATCCCAGGGAAAACAGACTCCCAGCTGAACAGATAGCCAGACAAATGGGGAGATTCCTGGGTGGGTGGGAGAAAAAAAAAATCAACTGAACATCCAGATAGACCTATGGCCAGAAAGAAATATGGACCATGTCTCCCCAGTTTATTGAAAGTTGGACCTCAGTCAAGCAGAAAACAGAACCCCTCCCTCTAAATGGACAAAGATGTTATCTCAGTGGAAAGCTGACCCACCCAGTAGGCCTTCAGCTGGACAGAAAGACTTACTCTCCACCAGTAAGACAGACATCGGCCTGAAAATGATACCCTCAGCAGGATCCAGTTTTTTAGACAGACAGATCCTGCCAAGTCTTTCCAGTCAGGCAAACAGACTCAGCCCTATTTGAACAGAAAATCCCTAACTAGCCAGCAATCTCTAGGTCAGTCTTCCTGTCCCTTGCTTACCACCATAGATATGTCAGTGACCCCTCACTGTTGCCACTCCTTCCAGGCACCACCCAGTCTTCAGTGACCACTGATCTATATCACAATAGTCCACAGAGACCTTTCATGATACCTCAGTTACTCGCCCATAAAATAACTCACACCTCCATGACTCCCCCAGAAAATTTTTTTCTACAAGTTCACAATATTGTGTCCCACCCCACTGAGACCAGCAACCAATGCCCATCCACAAAACGAATGATTCCACTGGCATTCACTAATACTGAGCAGAAGGGGCTGGGGTTGTGGCTAGACGGTAGAGCACTCACCTAGCATATGTGAGGTACTGGGTTTGATTCTCAGCAGCACATAAAAATAAATAAATAGAGGCTTTGTGTCCACCTACAACTAAAAAAAAAATTTTTTAAACAAATACTGAGCAGGAACTGTTCATCACTTGTCTAACTTCTGAATCCTCAGTAATTAAAAATAATATTCCAAATCCCAATAGTCCCTCAGTTACTTTCATTGCTAGGCACTTTCTTGCCCCAAACAAACCACTGACCTTCCAGTGATTATAATTAACACCCTATGGCCTCATTAGAATACTCAAAAAGATGGAATTGTTAAATATTAAACACTAACTGGAGGGGACTCCCAGTGACCCCACAATAAGCAGAATAACTCCAGTTGTTTGATGACTCGCTTTGATCTCTTACTTAAGCCACAGCCAGCAAACTAGTCTGCAGACCACAAAAAAAAAAAAAAAAAAATTAAATTTAAATATCTGACTGCTTTCATAGCAGAGGGAAGCAGCTGGGACAAGAGAACAGAGAAAGCAAAGCCACTTCCTATCTGGCCTTTTGAAAGTTTGCTAATCCCTAAGGAAAGGTGGGAAAGGGAAGGTACTGGGAAATGAGAATGATCAAATTGTGTGCATATGGGAATATGGCACAATGAATCCCACTATTATGTATAATTATACTATACCAATTAAAATATTTGTTCATCCCTGACAAACATGATTTGTAATGAATTGAATTGACAACCTGTTAATAATGACCTTGTTGACCTTTCAGTGTCTTGTCCTGTCCCAGTGACACTTTGACACCTCAATCACCTCAAACTGACCTCCACTGATGATGCCCCCTCCAATGACTCCCCTTGAAATTCTTCCATAACCCCAGCGACAGGTCTACCCAAGCCATCTACCCAAGCCTGTTCTTGTCAGGCTCCTTGGCACCCAACCACTCTCTCCTTCCTCCCCTCCAAGACCTAGGAAACAGGGACAGCAGCTATTTCTCCATCCTCCTGACCTTCCAGTGATTATACATCCTGTACATTTTCTGATGTGGCGACAGAAAAGGCAGCTCTTTTAAAGGGGTTGAGAACTCCTATCCTATAGAATGCATTTCCAGTGCCTCAATTCTGCTTCCCTGGCAGGTTTGCGAGGATCGAGATTCTCAAGTTAAAACTGGATCCTTGTGTCCTCTAGCCCTTCCCAGCCGGTCTCGGAATAGGAAAAACCTGAGGAAATACAGATGTAGAAACTTCCATCTCCACTCGCTTTTTCCAAAGTACCATTGACCCGATAATCATTCCTCCTCGCGGTCTCCCCACCCGGACCTTCTTTGGACCCAAATGGAGCACACTGAGTGGGACATCCCATGTAAAGTTCCCCGGGGTGGTGAGAAGTAGCGTGATCTCGGCGACCATCTCTACTGATGGCTGCTGCACTACCCTGTTTTGGTCCTCAATGCAGCCTGACTCCCAGGAGACCTGGTCCGAGACCTGGTTTCATCCGCTCAGAACCTGACTAGTCACAGAGGAGGGGCGAAGATCCGGAATTCAAGGGGGAGAGGAAGAGACAGTAGGATAGTGCCGACTAAACCAGGGGAAGCAGCAATCAAAAAAGAAAAAAAAAAAAAAACAAAAAAAAAAAAACGGAGAGAAGCGCTAGAGCTGTACTCACCAATCCAACGCTCAAGGACCTAAGGCTCCAGCAGCCAAAGCAGCTCAGGCGCCTGTGGGCGGGGCAGGGCGAGTTTCGAGTGCCATTGGCTCAGGGGTGCGCCTTGCCTACTGTCGCCCGTCTTCCAATGGTTGGTTATAACGAAGGCGGAGCCTCGGCAGCCTTCCTCCGCCTCCCTCAGTGTCTACACTCGCTGGTAGCGCTGAGCGCAACTACTGGACCGGACCTTGCGGGTCGACGGTGCCATGAGCCACAATTTGGACGCGGCGCGGAGCTTCCTGGAGCAGCTGGAGGAACAGGGCGGCCTGAAGGGGGAGGTTCTGGCCGCGGAGTTCAGTGTGAGTGGGTGAATGTGTACAACTGGGAGGCGCGTTTCGGCTCCTTACCCTGGACGGTCCCCACGTCTGTCCGGTGCACTTTGTAGGCTCTGGCTGTCCTGGGCTGTCTCCCTGCCTTGAGGTCTCTTGTTTTCCTCTCCCTCACACCTCTAGCTCTCTCGCGCTGTCTTCGCCCTGCCTACAGGTCCCCAGAGAGCAAAGTCCACGGCCCGCTTGGAGGGTTCATACACACTCGGGACCCAGTGTCCTGGTCGCACTTGGGGAACAATGCCCCTGTTGGGCAGGGCAGGCCACGCAGGTGCAGTAGAAGAGGGTGATGGCACACCTGCGCTGGAAGTCCCACACCCAGGCTACACCTGACGACCTGGGTCACCCTGTGATTCCAAGGAACGGGAGGAAGAGGAACAGGGAGGCTCTAACGCGGAGTGGATGAAGGACGTGGGTGAAGGACGCCGATAGCCAGGGCTTTTCGGATCCCTCTGGTCTCAGCTTCCTTGTTGAAGTGGGGACGTTAATGACCAAACTGAGAATTAAAAAGTGTAGGTAAAAATGTCTAGCATATCTTTGGGGCCCACTTCCCAGGTGCCTTTGTCAGGACTTAAAAGATTCTAAATATTTCAATAAGGGTAGTACAGTCAAAGCTTAACGCTAGAGTAAGAAGCACCCTAGGCATGGGCATACTACAGGCCATAAAATATTTAAAATGTAACTTACGTACCAAACATAGAAACATACTGTACAAATACTCAAACCTAATGTAAGATGGTATGTATCAAATTTAGAAATATGTAATATATAAATGTATAAAAATAAATGTGATTTTTGAAAGGTGATTTACACAACAAACATCACATAACTTCAAAAAACAATACAACAAATATAAATCTAATAAACACCAAAGTTATTCAATGAATTTGTGAGTAAATATAAAATAAGGAGTGGACGTAAGTATAAAATATAAATAAATCTAAATAATTTACACATGTAAAAATTCTGTAGTATATAAGAAATAGAGTAAATGTAAAATATATTATTTATAAATATAAAAATATACGTAAACATATAATATCGGTGTGGTATATAACCGCTACAGAGTCAATGAATCGAGCATTGCTGAGGGCCCCAAAGTGAAACTCAGGGTGGTAAGGGTATCCTTGTCACAATCCTGACTTCTGTACTCCCAGGCCTTGGTTTCTCATCTGTGTAGTAGAAATTCCTATTAGCGGTGCCCACTACAGAATGGTGACCATCAGGGCTTAAATTACTGATGAGCATAAGTAAAGCATTTGGAAAGGTGACCACTTGTAATGGTGGCTTGGAAGGTATTATTTGTTATCATTATGGTTATGAATACCTGATAATCTACCAATAAGAAGTTACCTATGGGGTCTTATTACATAAATAGTGTACATTACAATTCACATATATTGTAAATTGTTTTATTTTATTAAATAATACATATTTCATTCCAATTATTATTGCTTATAATACAGCATAAACGCAGACTACCCAGATGCAGTGGCTCACACATGTAATCCTTGTGACTCCAGAGGCTGATGCAAAAGGATTGCAAGTTTGAGGCCAGCCTGGGTAACTTAGGGAGACCCTGTCTCAAAATTTAAAAAATAATAAGAAGAAGGATTGGGGATGTGGCTCAGTGGTAGAGTACCCCTGGGTGCAATCCCCAGTGCCAGAAAGGGGAGGGGAGTACATGATAAAAATACTGATTTGAGTGTGCAGGGGCTAAATCTGGGTTCTTTGCCAAAGCCTCCTGGGTGGGACCTTTGGCAAGTCCCTCAGGCATGTGTGAATTAACTTTCTTATCTGCACAGTGAGGATGCAATAACAGCACCTACTTCAAAGGGACCTTGTGATGATTAAATGACCTGAACAGAGCTTAGCACAAAGAAGGGTTCTGGTCTGCTGTTATTATTGGACTGTTGTTATTATTAGGCTTGTGCTCTTGGAGTCTGCCCTCACTACCCTTCCTCCACCCCCTCACCACCACCACCACCGGAGACCATTGCCTTGGATTCCAAGTGTCTTCTTGTCTCAGGACTCTGACCTGGCTCCTCTTTTCCATTTCCTGCATTCCCTGTTGCCTCGCTGTGCCTCCCACCAGGACATCCGAGTCCGCTCAGCTGCCTGGAAGGCTGATGGGGTGCGCTCCACCGAGGTTGGCAGTCGGCCAGAGAATATACAGAAGAACCGCTACAAAGATGTGGTGCCATGTACGTAGGAGGGCTTCTGTGAGGAGTCTGTGTGGCTCCACACACACCCTCAGGCCACGGTGGGCCCTTAATGTGCTCCCGGCTTATCTACTTGGCCCCCGAGACTGCCTCCCAGAATTTTCAGGTGGCTGCACTGTAGCAAACAACACCGGAGGGGTACCTCGGGCAGACCCTTGAGCGTCTGCGGGGTTGTGGGGCGGGGCATGCGGGTCTCATCCAAGGGGCTGTCTGAGCCTAGACACACGGGTCGCCCTCAATTCCACGTTTCTCGCCTCCCCCACTCGCAGATGATCAGACGCGCGTGATCCTCTCCCTGCTCCAGGAGGAAGGGCACGGCGACTACATCAATGGCAATTTCATCCAGGTCAGGATGGTGGTCAGAAAAGGGGGCAGATTGGGGTTGGTGGAGGTTGGCAGCGGAATCTCAACGGCGAATGGGCCTTTCCCAGGGCGCGGATGGAAACCAGTCCTACATCGCCACGCAAGGACCCCTGCCTCACACTCTGCTAGACTTCTGGCGCCTGGTCTGGGAGTTTGAGATCAAGGTCAGCTTGCGGGAGGAAAACAAGGTTCTGAGTTTCCACTGACCCAGATCACCTCCATCTCTGTTTACTCTTTTTGTCTAGGTGATCCTGATGGCATGTCGAGAGACAGAGAATGGGCGGGTAGGTGTCCTCAGCCCCCAGAGTGCTTGACTCTTACTAACTGCTCCCTAACCCAGAACCCAGAGGGAGTGATGTCACTGGGACGCAGTGAGAACCCACTGCTTCTCTCTAATCTTGCCTTGATCTTTTTCCCTTCTGTTTCATGGGGCTCATTTCCCACAGTGTTGTTTACCCCTCTCCTGCTGGGCTTCCCACCCCTACCACCTCACAGAGCATGACACTTTATGCTGACCATTTCCTTCTTAGAGCTGTGGTCTCTGTTTTTACTTCTCTTTATTCACTCCCCTCAAACCACACTGGCTCTAGGGCTCAGCCGTACCTCAGGCTTGTGCCTGGACCATTATATTATCTCTGCCTGGAACCTTCTTCCCCATCACCCCCTTCAAGCCTTTACTTCCTCAGTGAGACCCTCATGTACTCTCACACCATTTCAGACTCCAGCATTCCCACTGTCCGAGTTGCCATTTTCCTTCACAGTTCTTAACAACTTCTGACACACTAGATAATTCTAAACATGAAATACACTCCACAATGTGCTATTATTTTAGCTTTCAATCACCTTTTTAAACCCCTTTATTTAGTTACAATTCACCCACTTAAAATGTACGATTGTTTTTAGTATATTCCTGATGATTACACAACCATTCCCGTAAGAAATTTTAGAACATTTTCATCAGCCCACAAGCAGTCACTGCCCATTTCCTAACAACCTCTAGAGCCCCAAGCAACTCCTAATCTACTTTTGGCCTGGTATAGATTTGCCTTCTCTGATATTGCATATAAATGGAATCATATAGTGGTCTTTTGTTATTGGTATTTCATTTAGCATGTTTTTAATATTCATGCATACTGTAGCATGTGTCAATACTTCCTTTTATTGCTGAATAATATCCTATTGAATGTATCTATCACATTTTGCTTATCCGATAAGCCATTTATTTCTACTTTTTGGCTATTAGGAATAATGCTACCATGAACCATTTATATACAACTCTTTGTGTAAACATATATTTTCATCTCTCTTGAATATGTACCAAGTGGTAGAATTGCTAGGTCATATGGTAACTCTATTTTTAACATTTTGAGGAAGTGACAAACCATTTCCTATAATATAACTACATCAATTTACCTTCCCACCAGCAAAGTATTATGTCTCTAATTTCTTCACATCCTCACCATTTGCTCTTTTTTTTTTGTAGCAAAAATAAGCACTTCTTTATTTTTTTTTTAATTTTTATTGTTGGTTGTTCAAAACATTACATAGTTCTTGACATATCATATTTCACACATTTGATTCAAGTGGGTTATGAACTCCCATTTTTACCCCGTATACAGATTGCAGAATCACATCGGTTACACATCCACTGTTTTACATATTGCCATACTAGTGTCTGTTGTATTCTGCTGCCTTTCCTATCCTCTACTTTCTCCCCTCCCCTCGCATCTTCTCTCTCTATCCCATCTACTGTAATTCATTTCTCCCCCTTGTTTTTTTCCCTTTCCCCTCACTTCCTCTTGTATGTAATTTTGTATAACAATGAGGATCTCCTTCCATTTCCATGCAATTATCCTTTTCTCTCCCTTTCCCTCCCACCTCTCGTCCCTGTTTAATGTTAATCTTCTTCTCATGCTCTTCCTTCCTACTCTGTTTTTAGTTGCTCTCCTTATATCAAAGAAGACATTTGGCATTTGTTTTTTAGGGATTGGCTAGCTTTACTTAGCATAATCTGCTCTAATGCCATCCATTTCCCTGCAAATGCCATGATTTCGTCATTTTTTAATGCAGAGTAATACTCCATTGTGTATAAATGCCACATTTTTTTATCCATTCATCTATTGAAGGGCATCTAGGTTGGTTCCACAGTCTAGCTATTGTGAATTGTGCTGCTATGAACATCGATGTAGCAGTGTCCCTGTAGTATGCTCTTTTTTAGGTCTTTAGGGAATAGACCGAGAAGGGGAATAGCTGGGTCAAATGGTGGTTCCATTCCCAGCTTTCCAAGAAATCTCCATACTGCTTTCCAAATTGGCCGCACCAATTTGCAGTCCCACCAGCAATGTACAAGTGTACCCTTTTCCCCACATCCTCGCCAGCACTTGTTGTTGTTTGACTTCATAATGACTGCCAATCTTACTTGAGTGAGATGGTATCTTAGGGTGGTTTTGATTTGCATTTCTCTGACTGCTAGAGATGGTAAGCATTTTTTCATGTACTTGTTGATTGATTGTATGTCCTCCTCTGAGAAGTGTCTGTTCAAGTCCTTGGCCCATTTGTTGATTGGGTTATTTGTTTTCTTATTGTTTAATTTTTTGAGTTCTTTGTATACTCTGGATATTAGGGCTCTATCTGAAGTGTGAGGAGTAAAAATTTGTTTCCAGGATGTAGGCTCCCTATTTACCTCTCTTATTGTTTCTCTTGCTGAGAAAAAAACTTTTTAGTTTGAGTAAGTCCCATTTGTTGATTCTAGTTATTAATTCTTGTGATATGGGTGTCCTATTGAGGAATTTGGAGCCCGACCCCACAATATGTAGATCGGAGCCAACTTTTTCTTCTATTAGACGCAGTGTCTCTGATCTGATATCAAGCTCCTTGATCCATTTTGAGTTAACTTTTGTGCATGGTGGGAGAAAGGGATTCAGTTTCATTTTGTTGCATATGGATTTCCAGTTTTCCCAGCACCATTTGGTGAAGATGCTATCCTTCCTCCATTGCATGCTTTTAGCCCCTTTATCAAATATAAGATAGTTGTAATTTTGTGGATTTGTCTCTGTGTCCTCTATTCTGTACCATTGGTCCACCCGCCTGTTTTGGTACCAGAACCATGCTGTTTTTGTTACTATTGCTCTGTAGTATAGTTTGAAGTCTGGTATCGCTATACCGTCTGATTCACACTTCCTGCTTAGAATTGTTTTTGCTATTCTGGGTCTTTTATTTTTCCATAGGAATTTCATGATTGTTTTATCTATTTCTACAAGAAATGCCTTTGGGATTTTGATTTTGCCCTTTATTATTATTATTATTATTATAGCCATCCTAGGAAATGGTATCCCACTGTGTCTTTTTAAAATCATGGTAAAATACATGTAAAATTTTCCCCCTAACTAATTAAAGTGAGTTCAATTGCAGTAAGTACATGCACATTGTTGGGCAACCATCAACCACTATCCAGTACCAGAACCTGTTCTTCATCCCAAACATAAATTCTGTATCCAAACATAAATTCTCTATCTATTAAACAACTTCCCACTCTCCTTCTCCCAGATCCTGGTCTCCTCTAACTTTTATTTATTTATTGGTGGTACTTGAGATTGAACCCAGGGCCTTGTGCATATAAGGCGAACACTCTACCAATTGAGCTACATGCCCAGCCTATTCTTCTATTTTTTCTGTCCCTCTTAATTTGCCTATTCTAGGTGCATAATGTAAGTGGAATCACAATACTCATCCTTTTGTTTGTTTGTTTCGTCCTCCCTCCCCTACCACCCAGGCACCATCTCTTTTTCTTAATTGTACTGTATAGAATTTCTAGTACAAAGCTGAATACAAGTAGCAAGTGCTACTTTTCTTCTTCCTATGCTTTAGTCTCCCACCATTAAATATGATGTTATCTGTGGATTTTTTTTGTAGTTATTTATCACATTGAGGAATTTCCTTTCTGTTCCTAGTTTCTTTCATGTTCTTATCATGAAGGGATGCTGAGTTTTGTCAGATTCTCCCCCCACAACATCTATTCAGATGATCATGTGTGGGTTTTGTAGTTTAATATTAATTTGCTATATGACATTTTCTTTTTACATCTAGTCTTTTATCTACCTTTTTTCTTTGCTCTTTATTATTTTAGATATCATTTTGGCAACATGTTCCTTTTGTATGAAGAACTTACTTTAATTTTTCTCTCATAGTGCAGTTCTACTTACAATAAACTTTCTCAGCTTTTATTAGCCTGAAAAGGTGTTTGGGTTTTATTGGTTTTTTTGTTGTTGTTTGTTTTTTGATTGTTTTATTTTGTTTGTACCTTGCACATGCTAGGCAAGCACTCTACCACTGAGCTATACTCCAGCCCTTGGTTTTCCCCCTGCTTATTTTTTTTTTTATCCCCCCAGCATTTTAGGATGTTAGACCATTGACTTCTGGCTTTCAGTTTTTGAAAACATTTTGCTGTCATTCTTATCTTTGTTCATCGGTGCACTTTTATGTGATGCTTATAACTGTTTTTCAGCAATTCAGTCATAATCTGCCTTGGTACAGCTTTATGTATTGTCCTTGTAGTTTACTGACTTTCTTGGATCTGTAGGTTCATTATTTCATCATATTTTGGAAACATTTTAGGTATTATTTCTTCAAATATAGTTCCTGTTCTCCCCTCTCTCCTTCCCTTTTGGATTCGAGGCATACATATATTAGGCCTTTTGGTGTATTTCCACAGGGAACTCATTCTCTATTTACTTTTCTCCAATCTTCTCTTTTTCATTTCAAATAGTTACTATTGCTATACTTCCATGTTCACTGAACTTTTCCTTCTGTTTTCTAATCTGCTATTAGTGAATTCTGCATTTTTTATATTTTATTTTTCCTCTGTAGAAGTTCCACTTAGGTTTTTTTTTTTTATTTTTCATTTCATTCTTCATCATGTTTGCTTTCCATTTCATCTTGTGAGTATATTTATAACATTTATAATAGCTATTTTAAGGTCTTTGCTTCTTTCCTCATCTGTTATTTCTGGGCCTCTTTCTGTTAGACTGATTTTTTTTCTCCTGGTTATGGTGTGCATTTTCCTGTTTCTTCGTATGTCAAGTAAATTTTTATCAGATGCTTGATATTGAGTTTTACACAAGTAAGTGTTGGATTCTGTTTTCTTCCTTTAAAGAAGATTTTGCTTTTTCAGAAGAGCAGTTAAGTTTCTTTTAGAACTTAGCTTTCTTTCATTCAAGGGTTTTCAGTTTTGGAGGATGCTGGAGATTAAACCTAGAACTTCACACATGCTAAGCATGCCCTTTACCACTGAGCTATACCTGGTGTTTGTTTTTAAGCTTTTAGGGCAGGTCTAGGGTTACCTTTATTCTAAAACTAATTTGGCTCTGCTTTGAATGTGTGATTACTTCTGGGAATCCTACTGAATGAAGGTCTTTCTATTCTGGCTGAAGAGAATGTAAATTACTTCTGTCCCATTGTGAACTCTAGGAAATATTCATCCTACAGATGCTTATTCTTTCATGAGAAGTTTTTCTTGCTTGATTATACATTCTCAGATCATTATTCAGCCAAAGACTGAAGGTGGGGGGGACTATACATATTTCTGGAGCAAGTTTTTTGTTTGTTTCTGCTTTTGTTTGCATGGTTCTTTCCAGAACTTTGTTCTGAAAATTGTACCTTGATCTACCTCAGCCATGATCTCTGACTTTTCAATTCAGTGGAATCACTGGGCTCTTCATGTCCTTCTGACTAGTACTGCCTCCAGGCAGTCTGTTTAGCGACCACAGTCCTGCAACACATAGCAACCAATTATGGACAACAATGGCTCATGCATTTCATCTAGCTTTTTAGCCTCTTGTAGTTGGAGGGTATCCTGGACTGCCTTCCTCCTGCAGGGCCAACAACTCACCTCCATGGGGCCTGCACATATTTAATGAGATGGCTCTGTGGCTAGCCTCCATTTCAGCTGCAGCTGCCTGCACTTCTACCAGCAACACCTGAGGTGTTCAGTGGCAGCTGGAACTCTGAAGCTGACTCCCCCTCCTCACTTCCTGTCCTTCCTCCCTTACTTTTGCAGAAAAAGTGTGAGCGTTACTGGGCCCAGGAGCACAAGCCATTGCAGATTGGGTTTTTCTGTATCACCCTGGTGAGCTGGGGCAGCAGTGGGAACAGGGTTCTACGGGGTCTTGGGTGTTATGGGAGGTTTCAAGACAGAAACACAAGTGGTAAATATTTGGGCTGGGCGCAGAAGGATGAATCATTTTACCCCAGTCACCTTAACTCTGCAATACTCAAGAGAATGCTCTGGTGTCAGCATGTAAATGATCAAAATTCAATATATGTGTGTTGCCCAAGCATTTTCTTTTTTTTCTCTCTCTTCCCAGTGCTGGGAATGGAATCCTGGTCCTCGGGCAGGCTAAGCAAGCACTCTAACACTGAGTTGCAACTCCAAAACTTAGCATTATTTTGGCTCAGATCATTTGTCTCTGTAATGTAAATGTGCCTAGTCATGTTCCTCAAATCTATTTTTTTAACTTTTTTTTTTGTGGTGCTGAGGTTTGAACCAGAGCAATGTGCATGTGAGGCAAGCATTCTACTAACTGAGCTATATCTCCAGCCCCCCCCCTTTTTTTTACCATTTTAAAAGAACTCAGGACAATCTCTCAAGTCACGTATGTTTAATAAATACATAGTGCTTAATAAATAAATATAATGAAACTGTTTTGCTTTAGAACCAAAATATCTCTTGTTTTCTATAAAGCAAGGCTTGTTTGGGTTTGTGTAATCCTCATTCTCCCTTCTCTCAAATGTTTCCTTCATGACAGCTTTGGAGGATGTTTGCATTAAATTATTTTTTAAAATGTTTTAAATTCAATATCTCATCAAAAATGTTTTGTATAAATGTGTTTGGGGGCACATTTGTTCTCCCTCTTCTTTTTTCTTCCTCTTCCCACTTACTCTACGTACTCAGACAAAGGAGACACAGTTGAAAGCAGATATCATTCTTAGGACCCTTCAAGTCACATTTCAGAAGGTATGAAAGGGGAAGAGGTGGTGAAGGGGCTCTTGCATGGGGAGAACTGTTTCCTGCTCTGTAAAATGGGCACTCACAATAGTATACTCCTCAGTTATTATCTTATGATTTGTTTGTTAAATTTTTGTGGTACTGAGGATGGAACCAGGGTCTGCTTATGCTACATCCCCACGAGGTACATCCCCAGCCCTATCTGGTGGATATAAATGGAAGATGCTTCTAGTAGGCCTGGCAAGTAGTAGATGCCCAATAAATGCTTTTTCTATTTTCTATTCCTACCTCAGGAATCCCGTTCTGTACACCAGCTGCAATATATGTCCTGGCCAGACCGTGGGGTCCCCAGCAATCCTGACCACATACTTTTCATGGTGGAGGAAGCCCGTCGCCTCCAAGGATGTGGCCCAGGGCTTCTCTGTGTCCACTGCAGGTTTAGTAAATGGGTTCTATGAGGTTCTATGAGGATCTGGTGATGGAGGGAGGTGAGGCAGGGAGAGCAGTGTGTGGAAGTTTGGCTTTCCATCTGTTTTTCACACTTGCTCATGCTGCATGGACTGAAACTGTTAATATTTGTTGAGGATAGACTGCCTGCTAACTTATGGTCAGCAAATATATGTGATTAAAAAGTTTTTCCTCTGAAATCATAATCTGGGGATTCTGTAAATCAAGAGGTCCTGCAGGGGTCTCCCTTCATCCCAACCCCAAATGCCCCTTTTAAAAGATACCTGGGTTGGTCCTGATGAGCTTGCTCGGATTCTCCTTCTGTTAGTGCTGGCTGCGGGCGGACAGGAGTCCTGTGCATTGTTGATTACGTCAGACAGTTGCTCCTGACCCAGGTATGGTAGGCCATCCGTGTGTGTGTGTGTGTGTGTGTGTGCAGTGTGCTCCACATCCACAAGGCCCAGCTCATACCACACTCCTCTCTCTGCCCTAGATGATTCCACCTAACTTCAGCCTCTTCAACCTGGTCCTCGAGATAAGGAAGCAACGACCAGCAGCGGTCCAGACAGAGGTGTGAGCTGCGGTCTCTTTACACCCAAGGACACAGGCTGGGTTTCCATTCCCCTCCCCTTGTGTTCCCTTGTTGATGGCCCTCACCTCAACAGGAGCAGTACAGGTTCCTGTACCACACAGTGGCTCAGATGTTCTACTCAGCACTCCAGACCACCAGCCCCCACTACCAAAACCTCAAGGAGGTACAGAACCTATTCCCAATCTCTTCCTGCTCATCCTCAACACCCTCAAACCCCTGTACTCCTTCTAAGAACAGGCACTGACTATGATGGCTGTATGTGCCTCTGTCAGGCTCCCTTAGGAGGTTGTCCCCTCTTAAGCTTACCTCCAGAATCCATAGTGATCCTCCTCCATTAGGATGCTGGCCATTTTCTCCCAAAGCTTCATGACTCCCCTCTCCTGTTTCCGCCCCAGAATTGTGCCCCACTCTATGATGATGCCCTCTCCCTCTGGACTCCTCCAGCCCTTCTTGCCTTACCCCGCCCACCAAGCGGAGTGCTCAGGTACTGGTGCCATCCCTTTATTCTTCCCTTTCAATTTCTCAGGCTCTAAGGCCAGCCCTTTACTCTCTTGAGAAACCAGCCCCTTTTTGCTGTTCAGTTCACCAAGTATTTGCTGGCCCTTTCTTTGAACTGAACTCTGGGAACCCTCCCCGAGAAGACCACTTTATCCAAGCAGTACTGTTGTCTCTGCGCCCAAATCGGTAATTAATTTGGCAAGTATTTCCGGATGCCATTCACCTGGAGTCTCTTGTTGGGTGCTGTGCGCACAGTTAAACCTCCGCAGCTGACTTCACCCTACACCCTCGAAACTCGCCCTCGGCTTTCCCTTCGGCTTTCCTCAAATGCCACTACCTCGTATTTTGACTCAATAAACATTTACACGGAAATGATCACCCTTCGATACCAATCCGACCCACTTACCCCACTTACCGGCGGGGCGCTAGGGACTGAGACTCACACAAACAAAACCAAAGACTCCTCCCTCAGCCTCGGAGCCAACCCGCCCCTTCCCTCCTCTCCCGCGGGAAGGAAGCCGCGGTTTGGGCTGAGCGTGCACCCCACTCCGCCCTCCCTCCGAGCTGCCGTTTCACTTCCTCTGCACCCTCCGGCTCTGCAGGAGCATCTCGGTGCCCGGGGCCCCTACTGTCCCCATGGCGGCCGACACCTATGCTGTAGTGCACAAGCGCCGGCCCCCCGCGGGCGCCGGGCCAGTGGCGCAAGAGCACAGCACCGAGGAGAAGCCACTCTACAGCCAGGTGAAGTCACGCACCCAGCGTCCCGGGGCACCAGCAGAGGACATGCGGGTTTCGCTGCCTGGCCGCGGTGAGTCAAGACTGTAGTGGGTTTGGGGAGTGTCCAAACCTACTTGCCCTTTTCGGGACCCCATCCTTCTGGGCTCCGCAGTACTGGGTGGCCCTGGAGGACCCCATCAAGTAACCCGGTGTGGCCACGCCCCCGAAGCTGGCGTCAAGGTTTCCCTGGCCACGCCCCTTCTGGTTCTTGGTGCCATCCGGAAGCTTCCGCAGGCTAACGGCTGTAGGGTCCCAGTACAGCCTCAGGCTATATAATCTTGTTTGGCTAAGTAGTCCCCCGAAGGTGGATGTCACCCCCCCAACCTGGCCACACCTTTGGCATACACCCTTTCCAGGTAGGCACCCCCCACACACACCAGATTGCCTCCCGGGACCTAGAAGTCTGTGTCCCCATGCCAGGTGGAGGACTATGAGATTCCTTGAGCTGACCTGTGGGGGGATTTCCTGCCCACAGTTCCTGCTAATCAAAGCCCTGCTGGGCCTGATGCCTATGAGGACGTGACAGAGGGAGCTCAGACTGGTGGGCTAGGTAAGTTTGGTAGAACATGGTTTGCTGGGTCTCTGCAGCTTGGGATGAACCCCAGAAGTTTGGGGTTTAGAAATGGGGTGTGGGGCTCAGGCTCTCGGTGTCCCTTGGATGTAGCTGCAGAAAATCGGAACACCTCCAGCTTACGGAGGACCTTCCACAAGTTGCCTGCTTCTTCAGGCCTTAGAGTCTCTGTGAAACCTTATGGCACCCTTCCCGTCTCAGGCTTCAATCTGCGCATTGGAAGGCCAAAAGGACCCCGAGACCCCCCTGCTGAGTGGACCCGGGTGTGAACTCTGCATCCATACCAACCTGTTTCTACATGTGTGCTTGAACTGCTGCTGGCCACCACTCTGCTGTGGGATATGTTGGGGATGGGATGCTGGGTCTGGATCCAAATAAAAATTTATTGGGGTGGGAATATGAGGGTTTTGCTCCAGTGATCAGCAGTCAAGACTTGAGGCTGGGTGACAGAGGTAGGAATTAATGCCTAGTGAGGCTGCCCTGAGAAGATCCTAAAAAGAACACCTGGAATGGGCACCACCACCACCCATTTCCCCCAGTTATGAAGCCGAGAATGGACAGATGAACTGCCAGAGACTTCCCCTCTCACTGTATAATAGGTGGCCCATCCTCAGTAACTGAGCCATCTTCACTCAAAGAGATGGATCCACCTCGAGAAATGTGAATGGATCCCTAGCCATTTAGAATTGTCCAAGCCAAGCCTAGCCACAGCCAAGAAGACTGACCCCAGACAGACAAGAAGATCCCCAGACAAATGGATCACCCATCAGACCCCAAAACAGACCTTCAGTGGGATAAGTCCACTGTTGGACAAATGGACCCTACTGAGAGAGACCAACCAACAGCCTGAGAGATGAGTCTCAAGAGACCACTGAGCTGACAGAGCCCCTAAAAGACAGACCCCTCCACCAGCTAGACAGCCGATGGTTCCTAGCCTGGTCAGATACACAGACATCTCAGCTAAACAGACTCTAACTCAACCCCTAGGTGGACAAACTGACTGACCAACCTCCTAGCTGGACAGATTTCCAGTCAGATAAACACCAGCCACACAGACAGATCCTCGAATGCACAAATATTGCAGTCAGCTTGCCAGACTTGCAGCTCTCCAGACAGATGGATCCCCAGCAGGCAGGCGGTCCCCACCAACACAGAACCCTCATTTCAATAGACACATTGATGTAGCTCCTGCTGGGCAGGCAACTGGGTGGACCTTTGATATGTTTGGACATGATATGTTCCTCAAAAGCTCCTGTTAATGCAGGAATATTCAGAGGTAAATTGATTAGATTGTAAGAACTGTGATCTAATCAGTCTATCCTAGATTGAATAGACTGACTAGATTGCAATTGTAGACAAACGGGGCTGTGGCTGGAGGAGGTGGGTCATTGGTGGTGTGCCCTGGAAGGGTTGTTCTGCCAGTGGCCCTTCCTTTCTCTGCTTCTTTCTGCTTCCTGACCCTGCCATGAGCTGAGTAGCTTTCCCCTGTTGCTCCCTTTCCCCATGATGTGTTGCCTCACATTGGACCCAGAGCAATGGAGTCTACCATCTGTGAACTGAGACATCTGAAAAAATGAGCCCTAAATAAACTTTTTCTACTCTTAAGTTTCCTTGGTGGGTATTTTGGTCACATGACACAAAAGCTGACTCACAACCATTAGGCAGTCAATTGGCCAAACAGATGGACCCTCAGAGATATATCTCAGTTTGAGTAGATCTTCCACCATTCACCATCTCCATCATCCAGACCAACTGCCAGCTGAGTAGACATTGCAAATCAACAGATGCTTATGGCAGACAGTCTCTCTGGTATCAAATAGATGAATTCCCAGCCCATGAGATAAGTGGATTTCCCATTTGATGAATGAACCCTTAAGTTAGGTGACAAACTACCCTTAGCCAGAGATAGATGGACCCCCAGCTAGATGGACACCAACTGATCAGACAGTTGATTCCCCCAGGTGGACAGGTAAAACTCCCAAATGAGTAGATACACATTTTCAGGTATTCAGATAGATGGACCCCTCCATGAAATCAGACCTTATCTAGACAGATCTCACCAGTCAGATGTCCCACCAGACTGACCTCTAGCTCTTGACCCAGATCACTAGACATATGTAGACTGCTGCTTGGCAGACACATTTGTAGTCAGCTAAACAGATCTCTAGCCTGTCAAGCCAGAAGGACCTGCCCCTAGCCTCCAAGATAGACCTCACTGGAAAATGGAACCCAGTCACAATGACTCTTAGCTTGACAAGAATCAAGCTGACCCTTAAACAGATCTCTGGCTGGACAGACATGCAGACCTCCAGTTACAAACACAACAGCCAACCCGACCCCCAGGTAGACTTCCACTGATCCAGAAAGATCTCCAGCTGGACAGGTAGACACCTGAACCACTAGTCAGAATGTCAAACAGAGCCCCATCCAGAAAGACAGAACTTCAAATCAGACAGATCTCTAGGTGGACAAAAAGATAAGACTAAATTTATGCATAGTGCTTCCAAAACCCTGATTCTGTTCTGTGCTCCTCCCTCCCAATGTGATCTTCCTAGACAGATCAGTGTCTGTCTGATATGAGTACCAGGCTCCTAACCATCACTGCTGGTACATTGTTCTCACCAGGCTGTTGAAAAGCTGATTTGCGTCCATATTTGCATAGACTGAGGCCTCTATGATGGGCAGGTACACACCCCTACATAGTTATTATGAGAAGTCAGTGAAACAACAAATCAGGATCTCAGTTCATGATCCTCATGCTGTGCTTCATGAATGTCAGACCATAATTGGCTCTGGGTTCCCAGGTTCACCTTGGTCCTGACACAAGCCATTTGCCTTTTGGGTGTTGCTAAAAGGAGGATGAAATTTGCTTTCCTTGGCTACAAAGCTTGCTGCAATGACTTAAGTGCTTTAAGATCTCTGCCCAAGAAATAGCACAACCAACAGAAACCAGGGAGGGCAGAGAAACTTTGGGGTTTTTCAGTGTCACAGGAAACTGGTGTCGCCATGAGTCCAAACTCTTAGATGGAAGTTGGGGCTGATGATGTTGGAGAGAGGCAGGAAGGAGGTCCCAGGATCCTGGTAGCAGAGGAGGGCCAAGCATAGACCAACCTCAAAGTCAGAAATATTACTTAAATGGATCTGGAGGGGAAAAGCAGTTGTGTCCTAAAAGGCAGGGGTTCTGACAGAATGAGGAGACATGTTCTCTCCAGAAAGGAAACAGAGGTCATTTAGAGCTGCCTCTTGGGTTCTATCCTGGAGGCCAGAAACTAGAACTATGGGGTTGAAGTTGACAGGACTGTGCTGAAATTTTTTAGGGATTAGGTTTGAGCTGAATAAAATGTATGTAATTCTCAGCTGCTCATTCTGGATAGAAAGAAGAGAGGTTCTAGCCAGGTGTGGTGGTGCACAGCTGTAATCCACTGCAACTTAGAAACTGAGGCAGGTTTGAAGCTAGCCTGGGCAACTTAGTGAGACCCTGTCTCAAAATATAGCTTAGTGGTAAAGTACCCCTGGGTTCAATCCTCAGGCAAGGGAGGGGGAAGACAAAGAAGAACAGTTCTGCTGAAATTGAAGAGAAAGAACTGTGTCCCTGTGACCCACTGAGTAGGAAGACACCTAGCAACACAAAATAATCAGTAGGTTTTTTTTGTGTGTATGCAGTGCCATGGATTGAACTTGGGAACTCATGTATGGTAGGCAAAGTGCTCTTCCAGTAAGCCATACGCAGGCCCAGCAGCTAGTAGGTTTGCAGAGGCAGAGGATACAGGAAAATACCAGGCTGACTCTATCCATGTTTTATTCCATTTAGTCCTCAAAACGTGTGTGTGTGTGTGTGTGTGTGTGTGTGTGTGTGTGTGTGTGTTTTACTGTGGATCAAATCTAGGGCCATATACATCATGTTAGGCAGGCACTCTAGTACTGAATTCTGCCCTGAAAATCAAAGCAACATTTAAGCTCCATATTACAGGTAAAATATTCTTTTAGATCCATATTACAGGTGAAAATGAGATTCAGAGAATATGACTGTTAATTTGAAGTTCATACCTAATCTAGCAACACAGAGACCATTGATTCCATGAAAACCATGATGGTCCTAGGCAGGGTGGCACATGCCTGTAGTCCCAGAGCCTGTGGAGACTGAGGCAGGAGGATCACAAGTTCAAAGCCAGCCTCAACAACTTAGCAAAGCCCTAAGCAACTTAGGGAGTCCTGTCTCTAAGTAAAATGTAAAGGGGGCTGGGGATGTGGCTCAGTGGTTAAGTGCCCCTGGGTTCAACTCCCAGTATCCCCCACAAAAAATAATAATGTTTGGTATAGAAATATATGGCTGTGGGCAAATAAGACCCTAATCTTCAAATGAATACTATTAGCTAGCACTAACTGGGTGCTTTGTATGTACAAATGAGATGGACTCATTTGTCTTCAGAGTAATCCACAATAGAAGTAACTTTGTTACCCCTCACTTCACAGAGCCCAGTAATAACTGCAGGGAACAGGATATCACTTAATGTTTCTATAAACTCTTTTTAAAATATTTTTTTTAGTTGTAGATGGACACAATACCTTTATTTTATTCATTTATTTTTATGTGGTGCTGAGGATTGAACACAGTGCCTCATGGTTGCTAAACAATCACTACCACTGACCTACAACCCCATCCCCACCATAAACTCTTAAAGGCCCTATATCACAGTAGTCAGTAGCTTGACCTCAATCTCTTTCTAGTTGTGTGAACTTGAACAAATGTCATAATTTCTCTCTGGCTCAATTTCCTAATCTGTGAAATGGGGATAATAAAGTGACCTTTATTATAGGGTTGCCACATAGGTAATTTTTCAGAGCAAGTATGGATCTGCTATATTATCTGCTGAATAATAAATGAAGACAGATGTTTGGATTTTTCAGGAATTATCCCCAGAATAAATTATTTTTGTTTTGTTTTGTACCAGGGATTGAACCTAGGGTTGCTTAACCACTCAGCCACATCCCCAACACTTTTTAAGTTTTTTTTTTTTTTTTTTTTGAGCCAGAGTCTCACTAAATTGCTTAGGACTTTGCTAAAATGCTTAAGATGACCTTGAACCTGTGATCCTCCTGCCTCAGCCTCCCTAATCGCTGGGATTATAGGCATGCACCACCATGCCTGGCTAAAACTGAATTTTACATAGTTGGAATAATATTGACATCTCCATTTTAAACATAAATAAATGAAAGTTAAGTTGATTATGCATTTTTCTGCTTAAAAATCCAACAGAGCTAATATTTGATAATAGTTTCATTTTAAATCAGTGGGCAAAAATAAATATTCAACATAGCTTTTACGATTGTTATGTAGCAATTCCAGAAAAATTTGAGCCTTACATAATACTTTACAGAAGAACAAATTCCAAATGCATCAAAGATTAAATGTAAATTAAATATTAAACCATAGAGCCAGGAGTAAGTGGCCCATCCCAGCTTCTTGGGAGGCTGAGACAGCCTCAGCAACTTAGCAGGCCTCTAAGCAACTCAGGGATTGAAACCAGGGGCACTGAACTACATCTATCTATCTATCTATCTATCAATCACAAAATATACACAAATACATATTTATATATACTATATATAATATATATATCATAAAATATACACAAATACATATTTATATATACAATATATATAATATATGTATATATATAATATATATATATATATATATATACACAAATACATATTTATTTATGTATGTATCAGTGAGGAAACTGGCATTTTTATATATGGCCACTGGGTGTATAAATTTTTAATAGATACTTTAATGGTATCTATTAAAATTTAAAGAACCCATATCCTTTGAAACATAAATTTAATTTCTAAGAATTTATCTTACATGCTACTCAAAACTTCAAAATGACTACAAAATGATTACAGCAGGTTATCTACTGCAGTACTGTCTGTAGTCCAGAAGAATGGGGATAATTTAAACATTCCCCAGTGGGATCCTGGCTATAAAAGTGCTAGGATGGAATATTATGAAACTGTTTAAAAAAAAAAAAAAAAGGAAGAAGGATGAAAAAGAGGAGGAGTGGGGGGAATGGGGGAGGGGAGGAGGAAGAGGAAGGGGAGGATGCCTCCATAGGTGTGAGCAAATCACATTGTAAAAATTAAAAAAAAAAAAAACCAAAAAAAACAATCCCAGCAGGATGATGTGCTTGTAGTCCTAGTTAGATGGCTTTAGCTAGGGAGTTCAAGGCCAGAAGGCCAGCTTAGGTCTATGGTCAGATCCTATCTCAATCAATCAATATATAAAATGATTAAAAATGAAAAGATAAAAGAATATAAGATGCTCTTTTAGAAGTCCCATGAGCAGTTCTCTAATCCTGGGGTCTCTGGACCACTGGCAGGCTTGCTCCTGAGCCCCGAGGTGCTACCCTGCAGCTTCTCTGTCCCCACATCCACCACTGTTCTTAATCGATGCCTCCTGCCTTCAGTAGCTGCAGTCTTCGTGAAACAGAAGTAGATTGAAATGAACTCCCCTCTCCTCCCCCTGCTGCCTTCCATCAGTGCAAGATGGGGTGATGTGTGAATACCTATTCCTACATTTGGTGGGTAACTCTGAGGTGTGTATTTTTCATGGGTTCCCAGAGTTTTCCCTGGGTGATTAGGTATCAGTCACACCTAATGGGATTTGGTATAAAGTCATATCTTCCCTTTCACTATCCTCTGCCTTCCAAAATAAGCAATTTGCATTTGAATACTTGCATCACACAAGATGATCTCCCCTTCTCTGTTTTCTCAAAAGAGCCAAACTTATGCTGTCTTCCACCCTTCTCTCACCCTGGCCTGCTATTCCTATGAACCTGCTGCTAGTGAGGTGCTAGTGGGTGTTTTATGTATACAGATGGTTCCCAACTTAACACTTTCAATTTTACAACGGTGATCATGCAAAATCAATACACATTTAGTAGGAATTGTACTTCAATTTTTGAATTTTGGAGACTGAAAAGATGGAACAAAATTTAAAAAGTGGGAAGACTGCTTCTCATTAAGGTGAGTAACTAAGGGAACTTATTGAAATTCACTACTGAACAGTAAAAGAAACCATGGAGACACAGAAAGTCAGAAACTTTGAACATAATATAAGAATATGTTTGAGATGTGTCAGCGTGACTGGCAGTGGCATGGCAGCTGTAGCTGCTGAGGGGAGGGAAAGCACAGGCAGAGAGAACAAAAATATTGACTCGGGGAACTTGTGGAATAGAGAGGGAAGCTGATCATAATGGACCTGAGTTGGTGGGGTAAGTTGTTAAGTGAAAAGACACCAAAATCATTTGTCCTGTCAGCAGATAGTTCTATGGGAATCAGGGTAACCAGTGCAGGAGCTATTAATAAGAGGCAGGAAATAGGGAACTCATAAAGAAAGTTGCCAGGTGCCTACCTATTATGAGCCCCACCCAGAGTGTTCCTAGACTGAAATAGGTGTAAAGAAAATTGCATCTAGGGCATACAGGCTCTGAACACCAAGAAGAAAGAACTCCCTTTGTTGCTAGTGCCCCAGAGGTCCAGCAGAGATCAGGATCCCACCTCAACAGGGGGTGTGGATCAAATCTAAAATACCCAACAACAGAGTTCCAAGAGTCAGCCAAGACGAAACCCCAGATACTGAAGCTTTCAATTTAGACCTTTGCACCACCCCTATCATAAAAATATACAATTTCTCAGCATTCACCAGTCTATCCCACCCTGTACTGGGAGACAGGAAGCTGAGCACTACTACAACCAGCATTAGCTCCTAGCCACATACCTGGCAGCTAGGTGAGGAACACAAAGATATTGGACTTAACAAGCCCCAGCCCTTAACCCAAGGGTTACAGAGCCTAAAAATACATACAAAGAATGAAAATTCATCCTCGCCAATAGTTTGATCACCTCAGCAAAAACAAGTCCTTTATTTCTCATTAAGATTTTTAAATTTTTTTCTTTCCTCTATCCTCTCCATTTTAACTCTTTGTTATTTTATTTATTTATTTATTTATTTTTGGATGGTGCTGAGGACTGAACCCTGGGTCTTGTGAGTGTGAGGCAAGCACGCTACCAACTGGGCTTCAATTTAGAACTCTGCATCACCCCTATATCCCCAGCCCTTAATTTAAATTTTTAAAATTTTTTTCAAAAATTATTATTTTATTACATTTCATTTTTTAACTTTTTTCCATTCTGCAAGTGTGCATGTTCTCACTGCATGAATAAGTTTGAAATATATGTATAATTTACCCTCTTTTAATTACTTTCTTCTTCACCTGTTATTATTTATCCTTGGTTTGACCTAGATGGAGTATAACTATAGGCGGATTTGAGTTGTTTTAATTTTACATTTGTTTGTTCATAACTTGGTTTTTATCCCTTTTATTGCCCATTCTTCACTCTCTTTCACCACTAATAGCCAAATTTTCCTGTTCCCTCTTCCTCTATTTTATTCTTTTTAATATTTTTATTTTTTATTCTTTCTTTATAGCCATCGCCTGCTACCTATCTCCTATCTATCCTCTGCTCACTGTTTAAATATTTTGAACTTTCTCTTGACTTCTACCCTTTATTTTCTTCACTTAAAAAATTGAAATTGCACTAAGAGAATTATATAGCCTATGTAATTCTTGACCCAGCCATGTTGTTGTGATTATTAATAAAGTGGATGATGTAGTAGATATCTACTATGGAAATACCTGATATAGTTAATGATTTTTTTTATTGTTGGGGCTGATGTTAAATACTGACTCCACCATTCCTATACAGGTGGAAGTTAGTGGTATGAACGTCAAAGTAGGCACTGGATATTTATCTTAAGGCTGTACATTTGTTGTTAAAATCATTGCTATTGCTGGTTCCCTCCTTCCTCTGAGGAGGGCTGGAAAGTGATTATTCACAGAGTAAAGATCCCAGTGCCAATCAATACTCACAGCTAAGACAAGACCATTTTAATAAAGAAATAAATATAATGAATAGAAACCAGTCACACTCCTGGACATGAATGACACAATGAATCACATTAAAATTTATTTGAAAGCACCACCAACAGATTAGATTGTATAGAAAACAGAACTTCAGGTCTTGAAGACAGAGTATATGACAATATAGTAAAAAAAAAAAAAATGATCAGAATATGCAAGAATCCTGGGGCAGCATCAAGAGAACAAACATAAGAGTTACTGGGATAGAAGAGAACATGAAGATATAGGCTAAAGTGTTGGGGCCTGATGTCCTAAATTCATGGAGCATGCACTCTGAAGAATCCAAAAACCAAGTACCTGTTTATTAGCAAAAGCCAAGGAGGCTGGAATGCTAAATGTGCAGGACAGCAATAACTTCTCATGCAAGGCTAATTCTTGTGGGGCATGATGACCCTGATTAAGTAGAAAAATAATGTCCCCACTGTACTACCAGCAGCGTACTTTTGTAGTGGCACCCCCCTCCTCCACAGAAAATCTTAATTAAATCTTCTCTAGAAATCTTCATCATAATTGATTTTAGGACTATCAGCAAAAGAGTCTCTACAAAAGAGTTCAGTGTAGGTAAACTTCCTATTTTCCTATTGCTCTATTTTACTTGGCCACTGACCTGGAAAAAATCAGCACTCCAGGTACTGAACACTCCTTACTAGTTTTTCACAAACATTTATCCAGTATAGTAGTTTGTAGAAGTGTATTTACAAATGCAAAAATGTGATTAAAAAAAAAAAAAAGATTCTTTAACAAGGCCTCTGGCCTTGAGTAGAGCTTCATAGAGATGTCTACATTTATAGGATAAGAGAAGTTACCAATTGGGCTCCATGGTAACAGATGGCGGGGTGGGGGGGGGGGCAATGGTAGAAACAAAGGGGAGAAGAAGCTCTCTCCTTCTCCGGTGTTGTCCTTGAAAGGTTATCTTGCCCAGAACAGTGAGAGAAAAAGCGGTTTTTATGTGAACTTCTGAGGCCCCCCCCTTATAATCTGGATACAAAGTTCTGAAACTACCTGAACTCAGGGTTCAGGGATTAATTGATTACAGCAAAAGCTGTTCCCTCTGAACCTGGCTGCAGCCAAATAAAACTGTTTCCTGCTATCTTCAGTGCCCTGCCTTATCTGTCCCCTACAACACTTTAGGTGTATGTTTCCTGGTATTTTATGAGAACATATCCTGTTTTGTCACTAGGGAAAATGTTTTTTTTATTATTATTATTAGTTGTTCAAAACATTTCAAAGCTCTTGACATATCATATTTCATACATTTGATTCAAGCGGAAAATGTTTTCTTAATACGAGCAAACAAGTTAGTTGTTTTCAGTATGTTATGCCATAGTTAAGATGTGACCTCACAGTGCCCTATAAAGACATGCTGTGCAAGAACAAAGCAGTCTGAAGCTTTGCAGGCTCCCCAGCTCTGCCCAGTAAACAAATTGTCAGTTTTAGGACTCAGTCCTTGTGCATAATGGTGGGACCGAATGCTCAGCAGTAATTCATTCACAGAACTAAAGGCATTAAGAATATCGTCTCTTAAGATAGTAACAGCCAATTGATCCTGTTATATTAGAAATAAGGAAGACATCCATATATGGGAGGCATATAGGACTCCAAATAGACAAGATCAGAACAGAATCTCTCCAAGACACATCAAAATTAAAATGCGTAACATAAAAACCATGAAAGAATATTGAAAACTGTGAGAGAAAAGTGTCATTTTACATTTAGAGACAAATTAATAAGACTCACTTCTAATTTCTCAACTTAGACCCTAAAACCAAGGAGGGCCTGACATGAGATATTACAAAGTCTAAAAGAAAATAATTGCTAGCCAAGACTGTTGTATTCAGCACAGCTAACGTTCAAAATTGATGAGCAAATAAAAACTTTCCATGACAGAATAAACTAAAAGAATTTATGACCGGTTGGGGCTGGGGATGTGGCTCAAGCGGTATCGAGCTCGCCTGGCATGCGTGCAGCCTGGGTTCGATCCTCAGCACCACATACAAACAAAGATGTTGTGTCCACCGATAACTAAAAAATAAATATTAAAATTCTTTCTCTCTCTCTCTCTTAAAAAAAAAAAGAATTTATGACCACTAAGCCATCACTACAAAGAAAACTCAAAGATATGCTGCACATAGATAAACTCCAAAGCTCAAAAATTGAAGATGATCACTAGAAGAGCAGCCAAATAAAGAAAATCAGGACAGAATTAAATCTAGCACACACACACATACCAAAAAAAAGAAAAAGACAGGAAACAACAAACACATATCCATAATAACAGTGAAAGTCAATGGACTAAACTCCCCAATTTAAAAACATAGATTATCAAAATGGATTTAAAAACATGATCCATGAGACTTTGCCATGAGACTCATCTCATAGGCAAAGACACCTACAGGCTGAAAAGTAAAGAATGGAAATTGGTACACCATACAAATGGAATCTGAAAACAAGCATGAGTGGCTAGTCTCATTTCTGACAAAGCAGATTTCAATTAAAAATTTATCAGAAGAGACAAGGAACAAAAATATATACTGGTAAATAACAATCCAACAAGAATGTATAACAATAGTAAACATATATGCCCCAAATGTCAGTAAACCTAATTTCACTAAAAAAAAAAACTTCTTGACTTTAAATTACCGGATAGACCCCAATACAATAATACTGGGTGATTTCAATACTCCCTTATCACAAATATTCAAGTTATCCAAACATAAAATCAAGAAAAATATTTCTGACCTAAACAATACTATAAATCAAATGGACCTAATAGATATCTACAAAACTTTTATCCCCAAACAGCTGTATTTCATTTCTTCTCAGCAGATAATGGAACCTTTTCCAAAATAGACCATATTCTAGGTCACAGTACAAGTCTTAGTAAATGCAAAAAATTAATATAATCTCATGCATCCTATCAGATCAAAATGAAATCAAATATAAATCAACAGTAAGAAAAATAATAGAAACCACATAGAGATTTAACAATACTCTTTTATTTTTTAAAATTTTTTTGTAGCTGTAGATGGACAGAATGCCTTTATTTTATTTGTTTATTTTTATGCAGTGCTAAGAATGGAACCCAGTGCCTCACATGTGGTAGGCAAGCCCCCTGCCACTGAGCTACAGACCCAGCCCAACAATTCTCTTTTAAATGAAGAATGGGTCATATAAAAAATGAGAGGGGAAAAAAATCTGAAATTCTTAGAAATAAATGAGAATGGAACCATACTATATCAAAATTTCTGGGCTAATATGAAATCAGTTTTACAAAGAAAATTTGGAGCAGTAAGTGCCTACATTTAAAACATGGCTCTATCAGCTTATGAAAAAGAAGAACAAACTAATCTCCAAACCAGAAGACAGGAAATAATTAAGATCAGAGCCAAAATCAATGAAATTGAGAATAAGAAAACAATACACAGGATCAATGTAATGAAGAGTTGATTCTTTGAAAAGACAAATAAAATTAACAAACTCTTAGACAAACTAACCAAAATAAAGAGGGAAAAGAAGTAAATCAACAAGATCAGAGATGAAAAAGAAGCTATCACCACAGACATTTCTGAAATCCAGGGGATCATTATAAACTATTTTAAAAATTTATATTTCAATAAGCTGGAAAAATCTAGAAGACAAATCTCTAGATACAAATGTATATGTGTCATGCCCACAGATGATTTTAAGTAAAGCAGTCAAGCCATGGCAGGCCTCTAATCCCAGCTTTTCAGGCAGCTGAAGCAGAAGGATTACAAAATTTGATGCCAGCCTGGGCAACTCAGTGAGACCCTGTCTCAAAATTTTTTAAAAGGACTCAGAATGGGGCTGGGATTGTGGCTCAGCAGTATAGTGCTCGCCTAGCATGGGCAGGACCCAGGTTCGACCCTCAGCACCATATAAAAATAAAGGCATTGTGTTGTGTCCATCTACACCTAAAATAATAATAATAATAATAATAATAATAATAATAATAATAATAATAATAAATTTTTAAAAAAAGAACTCAGAATGTAACTCAGTGTAGAGCACTTGCTTAGTATGTGTGAGGTCCTGAGTTCAATCCCCAGTACACTGGGAGGGGGGTGGGGCAGGCAGGGAGAAAGAAACAAAAACAGAAATAGAAAGTGAAAGCAGTCAATATTCAGAAATTTTTGTGAGACGCCTGACTGACCCCCAAACGGGCACGGAATGAATACACTCTCCCCAGTATTGACATTTGGAAAATGGGATCTTACATTTTCCTTCCCTGAACCTGGGACAAAAGCATTTGGCACCTTGCTCCCTGAAGCTGAGCAAAGCCCATCCCACTCCTACAATATAGAAATATAACCCAAGGCGGTGGGGAGGAAGGAGCTGCTGCATTGATACCTTGTAACTATGAGGTACTTTGTTTCACCATTTTGTGGAGGTGAACTTAACCCCAAAAGCACACTCATTCCATCAAATCATGTGCCACATAAGTAAGCAGTAGAAGAGTATGCTGAAGAATAGTTCTCCAAGTGACTATATTTTCCTGCTTTTCACATAATATGAAAATTGGTAAAGAGGAAGTGACCAAGAGCTATTTGAATGGAGGGGGATTTGGGTTTCACTAGAATAATCAGACTTCTGAAAACTTATAATTAACACTAACCATATACACAGTGCTCACCATTAGTGCCTGTTTTTTTTCACACACAATTATCATTAAATTATATTTGTCTTCTCCCCACTTCAAAAAGACACATTTAGATGTTTGGGGAATTTTGTGTCTGAAAAATACTTTTAATTGAGGGTGCATTGCAATAATAATAATAATAGTAATAATAATAATAAAGTCCCCAGGACTAAGTGTCCCCTTGACACACATGAATACATTTCTAGAATGGCTTCACCATTTGCTGGAAGAAGAAAATATATGCTTCAGGATTAACACTCCCTCCCCCTTCTCAACTGCTTTTTTTCCTTTCCTCTCCAACTCCCACATACTTTTTTTTAAACATCAACTATTTCTACATTTTTTGCAAGTCTTACCTTTTTTAATACATGCAGTTTTGCAAAAAGGCTCAAGTCTCTTTTTTATTTAAGAAATTGAGTTCTGGGGTTCTAAGATGAATATTTTTAGTTCACATATGGAATTGAGGACACAGTGTTTGGGGTAAGAGAAAGATTTAAAACTTATGGTGTGTTAGACTAGAAAGCACAGTATTTTCTAGATGAGGAAAAGTGGGGAAGCCAGGAGCTCACTTAGAGGACATGAACCGGTACACACAAAGAAGTACAGAGCTCACAGAAATGGAGGGGCAAATACAAAGGATTTTAAGACCATGGATAACTTGCTCCGGACTGATCACCTACAGGCCAGCAGGTTCGACATGGAGGTCCTGGCTGCTGACATTTATATCAAAGCTAGAAT
Organism: Callospermophilus lateralis; assembly: GCF_048772815.1. Lineage (NCBI taxonomy): Eukaryota > Metazoa > Chordata > Mammalia > Rodentia > Sciuridae > Callospermophilus > Callospermophilus lateralis. The sequence continues at coordinate 92,085,616 of NC_135313.1, forward strand.
GTGCTAATTGCAGAATATCTTTGTTCTTCACTGCAGCAACAGCAGGAGAGGTCTAGAACTCTAGGCTAATTGATCATTCCTGGGGGCTGAATATGGGGGCCCTCTACCACTGAGCTTTATCACCATTCCACCATTTTTTTTTCTTTTTTTTTAATTTTGAGACAGGGTCTAGCTAAAGTTGCCAAGGCTAGTCTCCAACTTGTATCAGCAGTTTCTGTGGGTTTTGATTCACAACTAGAGAAGTTGTTTGCACAAGAGAGCAGTAAATAAGCCCACATCCTGTGTAGCATCTCCATGACCCCAAGAGGCTGCCTCTGGGTTCTGGCCAGGAGGACAGAGGAGGCTATAGGAATGTCCAAATTGCCAGGCTTGTTCCTGTTTAGGAGGGTTGGGTGTGCACTGGACAGAATTTACTCAGTGGCTTTTACCCTGTGTCTCCTCTCAACATGGTCACCCGCAGAGACACACTTCCAATGTGTGGAACTAAGAGCTAGAGGATTAGAGGACAGGGCACCGTCTGGTTAGGAAGCAGTTGCCCTTGTGAACCTTTGAGATAGGGGTTGGAGGAAAGTGGGCTGGTTCCACCCAGGTGAATTCGTGGTGGGGGGGGGTAGGGGTGAGGGAGCGGGTGAAAGGCCTGGTGAACAAGCAGAGGTAGGAGGAAAAGGGAATATTCCACCCATGTGACCTGCTCGGGTGGTCAGGGAGTCTTCTGAGGCTAGGCGGTTTTCAGCCTCTGCCCAGAACACTGGTCTGTGAGACAGAGTTGTTGGCATTAAAGATTGAGAGCCGTCAAGCGCTAGGCACACTTGAGGAGCAAGACACAGAGGAAAGAGCTTCTGCTTAGGCTGCTGGGCCATACTTCAGCATGCCTCCCCCAGTTCTCTGGACAGGCCTTGGCTCAGGCACTGCCCTGGAACAACAAAATTGGTCTCCTGGTCAGGAGTTCTTTGATTTGGGACTATTTGATGGCACTTAGAATACTCAGACTTAACTGACAGAGAAACAACCTCCTTAGCTTTTGTGTCTATGGAAAGGTCCTACTAGAAATAGGCTTCCAGAGAGTAAAATGTACATCTCAGACAATACATACAAGCAAAGCAGGGCTGGGCTGCAAAGATACCTGGTTCTGGAGGGGCATCCCCTACCCCCAAAACCACACCCAGATACCTAACTCAATAAAACTCTATTGTTTTAAGTTTCTGAATTTGGTGATAATTTTGTTTTACACAATAAATATAAAAGGCAAAATATCTTATCTGAAAGGACATGGCCTGTTTGGAACCCCCAAAAGTGGATCCTTGGGATCAAGAGCGATCCAAGAATTTGACCTCCTTCATGGGTCCTGGGTGGCTCCTTCTCTCTTGGCTCCAGTTCCAGGCTCAGCCAGATTTCCTATGAGCCAAATCAGGTACTTTCTGGTACCAGTCCTCTGACTGGCAAAACCTGTCCCCAGTTGGCAATTAACAAAGTAGAATTAAAACTGTACATAAACCATCTTGGCAATTATTTAATTATGAATTTTGGGGAGGGTGGGTACCAGGGATTGAACTTAGGAGCACTCAACCACTGAGCCACATTCCCAGCCCTATTTTCTATTTATCTAGAGACAGGGTCTCACTGGGTTTCTTAGCCCCTCACTTCTGCTGAGGCCAGCTTTGAACCTTCAATTTTTTTGCCTTACCCTCCAGCCTCTGGAATTACAGGCATGTGCCACTATGCCCAACCTTCACCTCTAACTTTTTATTTTTCACTTTTACTTTATATTTTAAAACATGCCTAATATATATGAATGCTTTCCAGGGTGGGGGAAAGTATTTGCAATTGTAAAGGGTACAGGCAGAAAAGAATTTCTTAGGTAGCCTAACGAAACAGAAGCTTTAGGACCCCGACCTACATGGGCCCCTATTAATATCTGCAAAGAGCTTGGTGGGTAAGATGCCTCTAAGTTATTTCTGGCCACCAGCTTGGGTCATTTGGACATGGTGTTCTTCTAATGCCCAGGCAGCAAGCTTTGCTGTGTCTTGCTGTTATAGAAGATACCCACCCCCTCCTTCAGCTCCTGACATTCAAGAAAGTCTCTCTCATAACACTAGCTGAAAACAGGCTAAAAGAACAAAGATTTTTATGAACTCACACACACACACACACAAAAAAAAAAAAAAAAAAGGAAAGAAAGAAAGAAAATCTGCAGAAATTGCCTGGAAAACTCTCTGAGCAGTCAGACATAGTGGTGCATGCCTTTAAACCTGGCTATTCAGGACTGCTGAAGCGGGAGGATTCCAACTTGAAGCATCCTGGGCAACTTAGTGAGACCATGTATCAAAATTTAGAATTTTTGTAAAGGGATGAGGATGTAACTCAGTGGTAATTTTCCTGTGAGTTTAATGCCCAGAACCAAAAGAAAGAAAGAGAAAGGGGTAGGAGAGAGAGGGAGAGAGGAGAGAGACTGAGAGGAAAGATAGAAAGAGAGAAAGAAAGAGAGAGAAAGAAAGAAAGAAAGAAAGAAAGAAAGAAAGAAAGAAAGAAAGAAAGAAAGAAAAGGGAAGGGAAGGGAAGGGAGAAAGAAAGGAAGGAATCCTAGGGAAGGGAAGGGAAGGGAAGGGAGAAAGAAAGGGGAGGAATCTGATTTTCAGGGTTCCCACATTATAATATCTAAATGGGCAATTAAAAAAAAAAGTACAGAGCATAATATGAACAGAATAATCTGTTCAAAGCAATAACAACAAAAAAATTGACAGAATCCATCCCTAAGGAAACCTAGATATTGGACTTAATACAAAAAGACTTAAAAACAACTGTCTTAAATATAAATTCATGTTATTGATCATATAAAGATATGATTTATGTAGACAAAAACATAACAAGGTAATAGGAAAGTGACTCAATTGTACAGCGCGAGACTAGCATGTTTAAGGCCCCACATTAGATCTCCAACACTGCCCAAACAGACCAAAACAGACATAATGGAGCAGGGTGGGGGAAAGTATTGAAAGTAAAATAATATCAGTTCAAACTAGATTGTTATGAATTTTAGAAAGTTAAAAGTAATTCCCATATTAACCACAAATAAATACATTAAAATATATATAAAAAGACTTATAAAATGGGGCTGGGGATGTGGTTCACGCGGTAGAGCGCTCGCCTGGCCTGCAAGCGGCCCAGGTTCGATCATCAGCGCCACACACAAACAAAGATGTTGTGTCCACCAAAAACTAGAAAATAAATATTAAAAAATTTTAAAAAAAAAGACATAAAAGGAGAAGGGAATCTAAAGTGCAAAAATAGTCAACTAAACATGAAAGAAGGCAATAATGGAGGAAAGAAGAGATTAAAAGGAAAATATACACATACAGAAAGCAAATGGCAAATGACAAAAGCAAGTTCTTCCGTATCAGTGACTACTTGAAATGTAAATAAACTCTGATCAAAAGATAGAGATTGGCAAAATGGATTAAAAATAGCACTATCCAACTGCAAGAAACCTATTTTATATTAGAAGACACAAATAAGTTGAAAGGAAGAAAATGGAAAAAGATATTCCATGCAAATATTCACTGAAAACAGAGTTGAGCTATATTTACGTTAACATAAAAAAATTTCTATAAGAGACAAAAAGGATATTATATATTGATAAAAGAACAAATTCATCAAGAAACTATAACAATTATAAATATATATGCACAAGAATTAGGGTTTGAGAGCAATTATGAGCATCGATGTACCTGTGATTTTTTGATACATTTTTCAGTTTTCATCCATGGTTGCTGATTCATAACTTCCTCCCCAAGTCAGGCCACAGTGGGTCATAGAAACTCTAATATTACTTCATCTTTCTGCCTGGGAGTGGGCCATAATGAAATTCTTTGATCTACCCTTGTCCAGAAGTATGTCATGAGACTCTCCTTATTCCAGAGGGTTCCTACCCATACCCTGCAGGGAGGACTACAGCCTGGAAAGGCCAAGCAGAATGTTGAAGAAGACAGGTCTTGCTGGGTTTCACGTCTCAGTCAATTAGCAAGAGGCCCCTTTTTGTCCAAACACATTTTTGGCATGGTTAAATTGTTATGGGTGCATGGGCAGGGATCCCCAGGGAGTCCCAAGTCCAGGTTCTTGGTATCCCAAACAAAGAATTGAGTGAGAACCAACAGGTTGGCCAGCAAGGTGAAGGTTTCTTGAAAGTGAACATTCACCCTATGTCAGCAGAGTAGGCCAGACAGCAAAGTAGCTTAAGGACCCACCTACATAGAAGAGCTTGATTTTATTGGATTCTACTAGTTCTCACCCTTCTTCCCTAGGTAGATCTAAAATTGATTGGTACCTTTAATGACAGCTGAATTTGACATAATTTTTTCTCTCCTGCCTAAGTGTATGTCTCTTTTTTCCCCCTGAAAATGCATGGAGGTGTGGCAAACAGCAATGGCTAGTATGTTAACTAGCAACGATTTAACTTCAGGTCAGTCTCTCAGGCTACTGTGCATGCCGAAGATCAGGGACTTTCCCTTTAGAGACTTGCATTTTCCTGTGGTCATCTAGCTTCCTCCCTTTAACTTCAAGATGACCCAGTTTCCTCATTACAGAAAGGGGCTTCAGACACAGTGTTAGGTGAGCTAAAGGTCTAGGAGTCTTACCCTCTCTCCCATCTTTTCTTTTTATTCCTTTCCCGTCTCCTATCTAACAAAATCATGCCTATGCAATGAAGACTTCATAAATACCTAAAAGAATAGGGTTCAGAAAGATTCCTGATAGAGGGACACATGGATATTCTTGGAAAGTGGTGCCCCTTCCCCCACCCCCCATCATATGATACATCTCTTCATCTATAAGATTTCTGTAATAAACTGGCAAATGTAAATATGTGTTTCCCTGAGTTCGGTGAGCTGTTCTAGCAGATTTACTGGGCCCAAGGAGGGAGCTGTGGAAGCCCTGGTTTACAGCTGCTTGGTCACAAAGCAAGGTGAAATAATCTGGGGCTTATCGTGAGCATGTGAAGATAGAAGGGCAGTCTTGGGGAGTGATCCATCCATCTGTGGGATTTGACATTATCAACAGACGCATCAGAACAGAAGTGGATTGAATGAGAGGATACCCAGGTGGTGTTTGCTGTTGCAGAATTGCTTGCTTACTGGTGAAATCCACACATCTTTCAAGGTCACAGAGGTCTGCAGAGTGAGAAAAGAGGAAAACATGATTCATTTTCTAAGCACAGCACTAAAACACAAAGCCCTAGGAAGCCAACATAGAAATGATCGGAGTAGACAGTCATAAAATAACAGTTGAAAGTTTTAACGCACCATGTTCAACAAAAGATATTGAACATCTGGAGGGAAGCTCAGTAAGGAGACAGAGGACTTGAACACCACCATAAACCAACATACCTGTCAGCTTTTCGTTGCTGTGACCAAAATACCCGAAAAGAACAACTTAGAGGAGTAAAAGTTTATTTTGAGCTCACAGTTTCAGAGGTTCGGTCAATGGTTAGCTGACTCCACTGCTCTGAGTCCAAGATTAGGCAGAACATCATGGCAGAGGAAAGCTTCTCAGCTCATGGCAGTTAGATGGAGAAAGAGAAAGAGAGAGGGGAGCCAGGGACAAAATATAATCTTCCTCCAGTCATACCCCACCTGTCTATAGTTATCACCCAGTAGTCCATCGAAGCTATTAATCCATTAAGTGGATTAGTTCACTGATGAGATTACAGCTCTCATAATCTAGTCATTTTATGTCTGAACATTTCTGCATCAACTGACACATTAGCTTTTCAGGCAATACCTCATATCCCAAACCATAACAAACTGACAGACATAAAATATTATGCGCGACTGCTCAGAAAACACACTAAGTCCTAATTTGGAACAAATCAAAGAATTTTATTTTACCTATGTTTTCCTGGCCAGAGACGCATCTGCCATGCCCTTCTGATAGAAGCGCACCAGTTTGTCTGTGGTCCCAATATTTAAGGAAGAAAACCACATTCTATGGAATCTGAGAATTGCAAGAGAGCAGGATACAAGGAACTAAAAAAGCAGTTAGCAGAGGAGGGTCAGACAACCACATCCTGGGTTCGAGCACAGTTGTGGTTGTACATCCTGGGTTTGAGTACATTTGCAGATGTATGAAGCATAGAAAAGCAATTTTTTAATACTTTTTAAAATAGACAGCTTATATAACAGTTTCACCTGGGAACCATAAAGACGAAGTCATTATGGCTATACTCGCTATTTTATTAATCTATAATTTTTTAATCTATAACTTATTACTTGTATTGATTAGTTCAGACCATGACCAAAGAACACTGCAGTCAGCAATATCAGAACATGCACTCTTCTAAGTACACATGGAACATTGTCCAGGATAAATAACGTGTTAGGCCATAAAACAAGTCTTAATGAAATTTTAAAAGATTAAAAGTATCTTCTTCAACCACAATGTAATGAATCTGGAAATGAATAACAAAAGAAAAACTGAAAAATTCACTAATATATGGAAATTAAATACTATACCTTTAACCAACAGTTCAGAAACATCCCAAGGGAAACTTAAAAAATACTAAGAGATTAATAAAATGAAAAGACACTATGTCAAAACTTTTGGATCTAGTGAAGGCAGAGTTCAGAGGGAAACTTATAGCTATAAATACCAACATTAGAAAAGTAGAAGCATTACAAATGAATAATCTAATTTTATATTTAAGAAAGTAGGAAAGAAAGAGAAAATTTTACCCAAAACTAGCAGAATAAAGGCAATTATAAAGATAAAAATGAGTATAAATAAAATAGAGAATAAAAAACAATGAGAAGATGCATTAACAGTGCACACATATAATCTCAGCTACTTGAGAGGCTGAAGCTGCCAGTTAAAGGTCAGCCTGGGCAACTTAGCAAGGCACTGTCTCAAAAATAAATTTTAAAAATAGGAATGTAGCTCAGTGGTAGAGTGTCCTGGGTTCAAGTTCTAGTACTAGCAAGAAAAGAGAGAGGGGGGGTGACAAAGGGAGGGAGGGAGGAAAAACAGAATCAAAACCAAAAGTTGATGTTTAAAAAGAAAAAAAAATTGACAAACCTTGAGCTATACTAATAAAGGGGGGAAAAGAGAAGATACAAATACCTAAGTATGTGCTTAGGTATGTGCTTAACACGTAAAAGCACTAAAAGAAAAAGGTAGGGAAGGAAAGTTACTACCAGCCTTATAGAAATAAAACAGATTTTAAGGTATTGTGCTCTGAACAATTGTTCATTAACTAGATAATCTAGATGGAATGGACACATTTTTAAAAACACATGAACTTTGGGACTGGGGATGTGGCTCAAGCGGTAGCGCGCTCACCTGGCATGTGTGCCGCCCAGGTTCGATCCTCAGCACCACATACAAAGATGTTGTGTCTGCTGAAAACCATAAAATAAATATTAAAAATTCTCTCTCTCTCTCTCTCTCTCTCTCTCTCTCTCTCTCTCTCTCTCTCTCTCTCTCCCCTCTCTCACTCTCTCTTAAAAAAAAAAAAAAAACAAAAAAACATGAACTACCAAAACTGACTTTAGGAGGAATAGAAAATCTGAATAGCCTATAACACAGAGATTGATTCAGTAATCAAACACCTTCCAACAAAGAGAATTCCAGCACCAGATGACTTTCCCCGTGAATTCTTCCATACATTTAAAGAATAATTGATTCTAATATTTCTGAAACTCTTTCAAATAATCAAAGGGGAGGGAACACTTCCTAACTATTCCAAGAGGCCATCATTAAGCTAATACTGAAGCCAGTCAAAAACACATTAAGCCAATATCTCTTGTGAATATAGAGGCAAAATTCTTCAACAAAGCATTAGCAAACTGAGTTCAGGAGAATATTAAAAGGCTTAAACTCATGAATAAGTAGGATTTATTCTACAAATACATGGGTGGCTCAACATGAAAATCAATTGATGTAATTCATCACATAAATAGAATGAAGGAAAAGCACTACATGATCCTCTCAATTGACACAATATAAACATTTAACACAACTCAGCATCTTTAGAGAGAGAGAGAGAGAATTTTTTAATATTTATTTTTTAGTTTTCGGCGGACACAACATCTTTGTTTGTATGTGGTGCTGAGGATCCAACGGGACGCACGCATGCCAGGCGAGCGCGCTACCGCTTGAGCCACATCCCCAGCCCTCAATGTCTTTTGATAATAAAATTCATGAAATTTTAACCACCTGCTTTGGCCACTTCTGTTCAACACAGTGCTGGAAGTTGCAGTTAGAGAAAATTGGCAACACAAAGGAAGTGGAAATAAAATTATCTGTTTGAAGATTACATAGTCTTGGGGATAGAAAACATAAAAATTGTTGAGCTGGGGCTGTAGCTCAGCAGTAGAGTGATGGCCCCGCAAGCGCAGGGCCCAGGATTTCAACACCAATCCCACCAAAAAATAAAAATAAAATGGAAAAAAGCTTACAATCCAAAAACTGCTTTTAGAGGTAATAAATGAGTTCTGCAAAGTTGCAGAATATAAAATCAATGCACAAAAATCAGTTATAGGATGGGCATATATCTCAGTGGTACAGAGCTTGCTTAGCATGTTTGAAGGCCTGGGTTCATTTCCCAGCACTACTAAAATAAAATAAAATAACTTATTGTTGAAGTGATAATACCACTTACTATGTTTTGAATGTCCCCTTCCCAAAACATGTTGAAATTGTATTGTCATTGTAACAGTATTGAAAGGTGAGGCCGTTAAGAAGTGATTACCCGGCCAGCTGGTAGCGTGGCCGAGCGGTCTAAGGCGCTGGATTAAGGCTCCAGTCTCTTCGGGGGCGTGGGTTCGAATCCCACCGCTGCCATAAGGTTTTTGGGCTGGGGGTGTGGCTCAAGCGGTAGCGCGCGTGCGGCCCGGGTTCGATCCCCAGCACCACATACAAACAAAGAAATAAATATTAATAATTCTCTCTCTCTCCCTCTCTCTTAAAAAAAAAAAAAAAAAAAGAAGTGATTAGCCAAGAGGACCAGCCTCATGAATGGATTAATGTCATTAATCTGGGTATGTGTCCAATATAAAAGGGTAACAACCTCTTTTTCTTCTCCCTCTCCCATCTAGCACACATGCATGCACACATGCTTGTTCTTACCCTTCTACTTTCTGCCATGGAATGATGAAGAAATTGGGCTCTCTCCAGATGCTGCCTCTACATCTTGGACTTTCCAGCCTCCAGAACCATAAATTAATAGATGTCTGTTCATTACAAACCATTGACTCTTTAGTATTCTGTTATAGGGCACAAAATGGACTAAGATATCATTCAAAGCAATCCACAGATTCAATTCAATACCTGTTAAATACTGTATTATTTTTCTTTATTTATTTTTGGCAGCATAAAAAATTGCATCCTGATATTTGTATGGACATTTCATATATCTATAGATGTTTACAAATACATGTAGAAAGTCAAACTGATAACCAGACACTTTGATCCTCACCTTCAAATATAAATCTAAATTGCCTATAAAACCTCACTTTTTTTCCAGAAATATACAATAGCATTCTAAAGTTTATCTGGAATATCAAGAGACTCTGAATAGCCATACCAATCTTGAAAAAGGTAAATAAAGATGGAGGAGTAATATTTCCCAATTTCAAAACTTACTACAAAGCTACAGTAATCAAAACAATGTGTTAATAACTAGCATAGGCATATAAATAGAATAGAACAGAACAGATCTCATAATAAACCCTTGCACTGCCGTGAATTGGTTTTCACAAGGACTGTTCATGGAGTTTTATGTACTAAAGGATTTAAGCACTGAACAGATACAAAGTTGACCACAAGGTGGCAGCAGCACACAAGAGCTACTTGGGTGGTGTTTTGACAGGATTGCCAGGAAAGAAAAGTCCTTCATAAGGAATTTACCTCAACATTGTAAAGGCTATATATGACAAATCCAAAACAATCATCATACAGAACAGAGAAAAACTGAAAGATTTTCCTCTAAAATCAGGAACAAGACAAGGATGTTCATTTTCACCACTTATGTTCAATATAGTTCTTGAAACTCTATCCAGATCAATCAGGCAACAAAAGGAAATTGAAGGGATATAAACTGGAAAAAGAAATACTCAAACTATTTCTATTTGCTAACATGATCCTAAATCTAGAAGATCAAAAAAAAAAATCCACTAGAAGATTTCTAGAGCTGATAAATGAATTTAGCAAAGTAATAGGACACAAATTCAACATTCATGAATCAATAGCTTTTCTGCACTCCAATTCAGTTGAGAAACAAATAAGAAAAACCTTCACAATAACCTTAAAAGAAAAGAAGAAAGAAAGAAAGGAAGGAAGGAAGGAAGGAAGACCTGGGAATTAATCTAACAAAGGACGTGAAAGAACTCAACAATCAGAACTACAGAACACTGAAGAAAGAAATTAGAGACGTCTTCAAAGGTGAAAAGACTTCCCATGTTCCTGAATGGACAGAATTAATATTGTCAAAATGATCATACTACTAAAAGCAATGTACACATTCAATGCAATACCTATCACAATGTCAATGACATTAATTCACAGAACTAGAAAAATCAGTCCTTAAATTCATTTGGAAGAATGAGAGACTTAGAATAGCTAAAACAACTCTGAACAAGAAAAGTGATGCTGGAGGCATCACTATACCTGATCTCAAATAATACTTGGAAGCTAATCAGCAGATGCTAAAGAGAACCATCAAGTCCTCTTTCAAATGTAAAAAACCTTGAGGCTTACCTGTGGAAATTCCTCCAGCCAACTCCTTTATCCCAAAGGTAAAAAATGGAAGGTGGGGGTGACCCGGATGGAAGTTTTAGAAAGGAAGGTGGGGGTGACCCAGATGGAAAGGAAGACAATACTATTTTACATACCTGTTGCTCCACACTCTGCCCAGAACCATAGGTAAGTTTCTAGGCTGGCAACACCAAAATGTTTTTGTTTTTTTTCCTACTATCAGGACCCCTCATGCATGGTGGGAGTTCTCTCTTCTCCCTTAAATAAACCTGCCCTGTTTATTCTTTACTTCTGTGATTGTCCATGGATTTGATTCTTCAAAATTTGCAAGACAAGAACCCAGAAGGAAACTGAGGAAGCCAGGAATCTAGTCTTATCTCAAAACTCCAGTTTCAACACTACAGAGCTTCAGTAGCAAAAATAGACATGGAGACCATGGAAGAGAAAAGAAGATACAGAGACAAACCCGAATATTTTCAGCCAACTGATTCTTGACAAAGATGCCAAAAATGTATGTTGGAGAAAAGAAAACCTTTTAAACAAATGGTGCTTGGAAAACTGGATATGTACATGTAGAAAAAGAAATTAGACCCTTTCACCCTGCACAAAAGCCAAATCAAACAGATCAAAGACCTAGGAATTAGACCAGAAACCTTCCAACTGCTCAAAGAAAACACTCATCATATAGAGGCGGATACCAACTTCCTCAACAAGACTCTTAAAGCTCAAGAAATAAAACTAAGAATCAATAAATGAGATGTCATCAAATCAAAAAACTTCTGCACACCAAAGGAAACAACAGAGAAAAGAGAAAGCCTGTGGGATGGGAGAAAATCTTTGCCAACTACTCCTTCACAACATATAAAGAACTCAAAAAACTCAATACAAAACAAATAACCCAATCAATAAATGGGCAAAGGAATTAAACAAAAATATTTCTAAAGAAGAAATGCACATGCCCAACAAATACATGAAAAAAATTTTCAACATCTCTAGCAATTAGAGAATTGAAATCAAAACTACCCTAAGATTTTATTTCACACTAGTCAGAATGGCAATTATCAAGAGCATGAATAATAATAAATGTTGGTGAGGATGTGGGGAAAAGGTACACCCATATATTGCTGATGGGACTATAAATTAATACAGCTACCCTGGAAAGCAGTGTGGAGATTCCTAAAAAAACTGGGAATGGAACCACCATATGACCCAGCTAGTTCACTCCTTGGTATTTATTCCAAAGAACTAAAATCAGCATACTATAGCAATACAGTCACTTTAATGTTTATAGCAACACAATTCACAATGGTCAAATTATGGAATCGACCCAGATGTTCATCAATAGATGAATGGATCAAGTAGTTGGGGATTATATACACAATGGAGTTTTACTCAGTCCTAAAGAAAAATGAAATTATGGCATTTGCAGGTAAATGAAAGGAAATGGAGAAAATCATGCTTTAGTCAGCTTTTTTACTGCTGTGACTGAACACCCAACAAGAACAATTTTAGAGGAGGAAAGTTTAATTTGGGAGCTCACAGTTTCAGAGGTCTCAGTGGATAGACAGCAGGCTCCATTCTTCGGGGCTCCAGATGAGACTGAACATCATGGTGGAAGAGTGTGGTGGAGGGAGGAGGCTCACATGATGATCAGAAGGCAGAGAGAGAGAGAGAGAGAGAGAGAGAGAGAGAGAGAGAGAGAGAGGAGACTCCACTTACCAGATAAAAATAAACCCCAAAGGCAGGCCCCCAATGACTCACCTCCTCCAGCCACAACCTCCCCAACTTCAGTTTCAATTAACCACCATCAAGGGATTAATTCACTGATTGGGTCAAGGCTGTCATAACCCAGTCATTCCACCTCTGAGTGTTCTTGCATTATCACACGCGCGAGCTTTGGGGGAACACTTAATATCTAAACCATAACATCATGTTAAGTGAAATGAGCCAGACTTAGAAAATCAAGAGTTGAATGTTTTCTTTTGTATGTGGACACTAGACCAAAACAAGGGAAAGAAGGCGGTGGGAGAAGAGAGAGGGAAGATCAGTGGCGTAGAAGGAGAATAAGAAGAGGGGAGGAAAGCAGGGAAGGGGAAGAAATATGTAATAAACTTAATAAAATCATGTCACGTACATCCAAAAATGTGCCAAAGGGCATGTCACCTCTATGTAGAAAATACCTGTCAAAAATAAATAAAGGAGAGAAAGGAAGATCAATAGAATACAAGAGGAAGAAAGGGGAAGGAAAAGATGGGGGAATTGGATTGAAATCAAATTCCTTGCATGTATTATATTGTCAAAATGAACCCAAATATTACATATAATTACAATGCTATAAATTTTAAAAAAGAAAAAAAAAAGTTCTTCATAGCATGAAACCTTTCAGAGATCATGGTGCAGGACACCCCTTGCCAGGGAAAGAGGTAGATGGAATCCTGGGGAGAGTCCAGGTGACCTCAGTTCATAAGCACAGTGGGGCAGCACTGGGTCAGAGATTTCTGAAAGGCAGCAATGATTTTTGGTCTTCTGAAGACCCTAGGTTTATCTTATCTATGGCTAACAGATCTGGGTACAGTTACATGGGGAATACAAGTAAGCCCATCTCAAGTGGCTGAACGCAAGCTTCTTTGGGCTTTTATCTAAAACAACTGGACGTGTGAGAGTCTGAGTTTGGTGCTCAGCAGGCTCTTAGTGTGTCTTTACCTCTGAACGGACTAACAAATTCTCTTCTTGACGTCCAGAACCTTCTCCTAGGCCCATTTCTGTACCTGTTTTTTTGAAAACCCCAGTTTTAACAAAAATCCACCCATTCTCCAAGTCAAAGTTTATTACCTTCCTGCTAAGCGTCCTGATTTCCTGGATTCCTCTCTGGTTTCTATGACTGAACTCTGATGATGAATACATTCAGACTCTTTTCAAACTTAAAACTACAGTGAAGGAGTCTGATATGCAGGAGGGCCACATGCTCAAAGCCATCCTGGGTAACTTAGTGAAACCCTATCTCAAAATTTTAAAAGTGCTGGAGATGCGGTTCAGTGATAGAGCACTCCTGAGTTCCATCCCAATCACAAAAGGAAGGAAGGAAGGAAAGCAGGAAGGAGAAAAGAAAAGAAAAAGAAAGTAAAGAAAAGAGCTCTGCTTCAACTTTGCAAAGAGGGTACAGGGGCTTCTCACTAGTGTGGTGGACCATGGTCTTAATGCTGCTAGCAGTCACGTGATGTTCTTTTCCCTGTCCTAAGGACAACTCTTTAATGGTTTCACTTCTCTCTGCTGAAGTCTCCAGCACTTCCTGACCAATCTCTATGCTCAGCTTCTGACTTTGTATTTGCCTTGACTTACTCAATTCAATAAATCTGTAGGGTGCCCCTCATTACAATATGTTCATAACACTAAAAAGTAAAATGGCAGCAGGATGGTCAAAAAGAGAGCAGAAATCCTTATCTAAACCTTAGAGATTTTTCTGACATGATTAAGTTGCCATACAAACATCATGGCAGGAACTGACTGCCAGAGGTAAGAAATTTTTAATACCTAAAAATATTGGTCAAATAACTTGGTCATTCCAATGAATTTACAAAATTCATAACCACCCTGGTTGACAGCACTTCCCAACTACTGTACTTAACCACAATCCTACTTATCTTCCTTAAAGATTGCTCTTTTGGTTATTTATGGGGCCCTCACCCAGTTTCAAAACTGAGCCAGTGTTTGCCAATTTTCAGTTCTATTCTGCATCTGAATAAACTTTCTTTGCTTTTATTTTGGCCTCATTTATGGTTTCTTAGTTTACAGAGCCAGCCCTACTATTCCTGTTGTAGGGACAAACGAGGCAAGGCACCGAAGATAGCAGGAAACAGTTTTATTTGGCTGCAGCCAGGTTCAGAGGGCACAGCTTTTGCTGTAATCAATTAATCCCCTGAACCCCGAGTTCAGGGAGTTTCAGAATTTTATGCCCAGCATGTAAGGGGAGGGGTTCAGAAGTTCACAGTCTGCAAAAGTTCACATAAAAGCAGCTTTTTCTTTCATTGTTCTGGGCAAGTTAACTCTTCAAAGACAACACCTGAGAAGGGGAGAGCTTCTTCTCCCCTTTCTTTCCTCCCCCTGCCAGCTGTTACCATGGAGCCCATTTGTAACTTATCTTAAAAATGTAGACATCTCTGTGAAGCCCAGCTCAAGGCCAGAGGCCTTGTTTGCACATTTCTACAAAGTACCATACTGGATACATGTTTGTGAAAAACTAGTAAGAGAGTGTCCAGCACCTGGAGTACTGGTATCTTCTCGGCCAGTGGCCAAGTAAAATAGGGCAACATGAAAATAGGAAGTTTATCTACATTGAACTCTTTTGCAGAGACTCTTTTGCTGATAGTCCTAAAATAGGCCACGATGAAGAGGGCTTTTCTGTGGAAAAAGGGGGACAGTCCACACTCCTGTGCTGGTGGACTAGACCCACTTAAGAACACCTCTCAGCACCTTCCACTTCACTCCTGAATCGTTCCTGGTTTCCTATCAGTTGTATAAATATGAATTTCCTTGACCCATTTTTAATTAAATACCTTATTTACCCTGTGTGTTATTTAGCTTTTCATTACTGTGACAAAATACCCAGGACAATCCACTTAGAAGGAGGAAAGGGTTACTATGGTTTTGGAGGATTCAGTCTATAATTGGTTGGTTCATTACTTTTGGGTCTGTTAGTGGTGGGGTACATCATGGTGGGAGCACATGAAAAATGATGCTCATCTCATAGAGGCAAGAAAGCAAAAGAGGGAAGCAGAAAGGGACCAGGGTTCCAATATCCCCATGATACATCCCAATGACCTAACTACCTTCCAGTAGGAATCCTCTGAAAATAGAGGGAAGACCAGAGGAGCAGAGGAAAGAGATGGAGGAAGAATGAGAGAAGGTAGAAACTGTGGAGTGTAATTGACAAATGATGTTATATACATGTATATATGAATATACCCAGTGAATTTCACTTTTATGTCTACCTATGTTGCACCAATTGAAAAAAGCAATAAATAAGTAGGAGGAAGTAAGTTGCTGAGACTAGCCTCAAATTGGCAGAAGTTACTAAATTGCAAAAGGCTTTAGATATGAAATGTGAATAATTGAATAATGATTTGGATTATGAAATGTCCCCCCAAAACTCATGTGTTGAAAGCATAGTTCCCAATGTAACAAGTAGAGAGGTGGGGCTTTTAGGAAATGATTGGGTCATGAGAGCTGTAACCTTATCAGTAGATTAATCCATTTGATGGATTAATAATTTGAACGGACTATTGTGTAGTAACTGTAGGCAGGTGGGAATGGATAGAGGAAGTGGGTTGCTGGAGGCATCCCCTTGAGGACCATATGTTGTCCCTCGATATTCATATTCTCTCTTTCTCTCTCCCTCTCCTTCCCAGTTTCCATGAGCTAAGCAGCTTTCCTCTTCCACACCATTCCACCATGATGTTCTTGACTATAGCAATGGAGCCAGCTGATCATGGACTGATACCTTCAAAACCATGAACCAAAATTAACTTTTCCTCCTCTTGTAACAGTGGTCCACTTTATGCTTTGAATATTACCCTTGCAGCTCTGTCCCTGCCACTAATTTTTTTTAAATGGACATGTTTCTTTCTCTTCCTCTCTCCCTGCTCCTCTCAAATCTCTCCCCTCCCTAATCTTAGGGGAAACAGGATTACCTTTCTTCCCCATCCTAGGTAGAGTTATCTGTCCCTAAGTACATACCCACCATAGGAATGAAATAATCCAGACTTTGGGGATGGTACTGGAGGATCTCAGAAATGACTGTCTTCCAAATTAACAAGTGAATTACAACTCCAGAAAGCAGGTGGAATGTAGTCTTTGAATCATCTCTTTAAAAGCCCCCTCTTCCTGCTGATGGGCAAAATCATAGCCTCTGGGACAGGAGTCCCTTGTGTTTCTCCTTTGCTAGCAAAGCAATAAAACTTCTTTTTCCTTTTCCTCAAAACCATGTCCTCATCATTATATTGGCATCAGAAGAAAGGACCAAGCTTTCAGCAACACTCTAAGCTGTTCTCCACAAGTATTTTGGTCACACCAAAATGACTTAATACATATAATATGTGTATATATATATTATGTGTGTATATGTATACACATAATATGTAACAACAATGTAAAAAAATATGGCTAGAGGTATAATTCAGTAGTAAAGTATGTGCTTAGACTAGCCAGACCTTGAATTCAGTCCACAGCATCAAAAAAAGAAAAAATGAGAGGATCCAACATGGCGGCCGGCGAGGAAGCTGCACTTTCAATATCTCCACATTAACGGGATCAGAAACACCAATTAAAACAGCTACATTCTACCTACTGAGGATCTTCTAGCAAAATTCCGTTGAAAGGAGACCTGCCGAGAATTAGTAAGTTTATTAGACGTGACAGTTTGCCCCAGACAAGTGAAACTTGACCGGCAGCGCGGGCTCAGAGTCCAATCCCGCGGCCACCCGCCGCTTCTGCAAGCGGCAGGCGGCCCAGAGCAGCGCGGCAGAAGGGTCCCCGCCCGGCCAGCAGACAGCTCCCGCCATCCCGGCTACCCTGGCGGCCCTGCTCTCGCTCGGCGAACAGCCACCCCACCCGGCTGGTTCTTAGCCACGCGGCTGCAGTCACCCGGCTTTACAAGCACCCCCGGCGGCCCTGCTCGGCGAGAAGGGTCCCCGCCCGGCCGGCAGACAGCTCCCGCCATTCCACTCTTGTTCTGCAAAGAGCCACCCCGCCCGCCTGGTTCTTAGCCACGAGGCTGCAGCCGCCCGGCTTTACAAGCGCCCCCGGCGGCCCTGCTCAGTGAGAAGGGTCCCTGCCCGGCCAACAGACAGTTTCCGCCATCCCGGCTACCCTGGCGGTCCCGCTCTTGCCCTGCAAACAGCCACCCCGCCCGCCTGGGTCTTAGCCACGCGGCTGCAGCCACCCGGCTTTACAAGCGCCCCCGGCGGCCCTGCTCGTCGAGAAGGGTCCCCGCCCGGCCGGCAGACAGCTCTCGCCATTCCGCTCTTGCCCTGCAAACAGCCACCCCGCCCGCCTGGGTCTTAGCCACGCGGCTGCAGCCACCCGGCTTTACAAGCGCCCCCAGCGGCCCTGCTCGTCGAGAAGGGTCCCTGCCCGGCCGGCAGACAGCTCCCACCATCCCGGCACTCCTGGCGGCCCGCCCGCTCTGCGAAGGGTCACCCCGCCCGGCTCTTAGCCACGCGGGCACCATCTGCCTGGCTCTGTGGGCGCCCCCGGCGGCCCAGCGCAGCCAGAAGGGTCCCCGCCTGGCCCGACAGAAGGCACGTGCCCTTCCGGCTCTGCTAACGGCCCTGCCCACTCGGGAAAGGGCTCCCCCCCTTGAGAGGATGGGAAGGAAATCTAACCAAGCCTCTATGAATTAGCGAACTGGGATCTAAAACCAGAGACTGTGTCAGACCAGAGACAAGCCAGTTCCACCTCTCCCTTCGGTCACTCCTGCAAGGAGCCAGGGGCCCGCCATAGCAGAGAGGGGAAGTCACCAAAGATCGGCCAAAGAGATTCCTTCCCAGCGGATTCTAAATTAGCAGGAGCGGCGAGGGAGCCGGCCGGAGCTGGCGGGAACCGCGGCAGCGGCACGGGAACCGGCGGGAGCTGAGGCGGCGCTGACGCAGGAGCCAGCGGGAGCCGCGCGGCGCGGGTCTCCCAGCTACAGCTCCCACCAGTGCTGACAACTGAGGTCTCTTGCACCAGATACGGGGGCGTGGCTACCAGAAGGTAAGCAAATTTGCTGGGAGTTCTCAGCCCCAAGCTCTACAAACTTAGGGCCTGAGGGAGGCAAACAAGGAGAGTGTGCCCAGGCACTAATGAAACAGCTGCTCCACGCGTGTGCAAGGTAGGCGGAACCATGACCACCGACAAAATAGGCCCAGTGGCCTGCCAGATACATCGCTCCGGTCGGGGGAGGGGCAGAGCCGCCACCAGCGCCTTTTAGGTAGACAGATCTGCAACCGACAGACAGAACAGGCCTAGTGGCCAGCGGAGGGGCAAAGCCGCTGCTCACGCCTGCAAGGTAGGCGGACCTGTGACCACCGAAAGAACAGGCCCATCGAAAGTACAGGTACAGCGGCCTCCTGGCATGGAAGGCACATTGCCTCAATTGGAGGAGGGGCAGAGCCACCGCCAAAGCCTGCGAGGGAGACTTTGCAGCTATACAAGAGCAATATAAATATATAGGGGGAAAAATCAATAACACAACAGTTTCACCAAGCAGAAAGAAACGCGATCAGTATGAAAAGACAAGGAAAGAAAGGACCACAAGCAATGCAGGTCAACTCAACTTTAGAAGAGGTAATATCTGCAGCAGATGGAATGTCAGATAAAGAATTCAGGATATACATGCTTCAGATGATCTGGAGTCTCAAGGAAGACATTAGACAGCAAAATCAGACAATGAAAGACCACTTCGACCACTTCGACAATAAATTACATAAACAAATCCAAGAAGCAAAAGATCAATTATACAGGGAGATAGAGGTTATAAAAAACAAACAAACAGAAATCCTGGAAATGCAGGAAACAATAAACCAACTTAAAAACTCAATTGAGAATACTACCAGCAGAGTAGAACACTTAGAAGATAGAACATCAGACAATGAAGACAAAGTATTTCAACTGGAGAAGAACATAGACAGCTCAGCAAAGCTGTTAAGAAACCATGAGCAGAACATTCAAGAAATATGGGATAACATAAAGAGACCCAACTTAAGGGTCATGGGGATACAGGAAGGTATTGAGGTCCAAACCAAAGGAATGAGCAATCTATTCAACGAAATAATACGAGAAAACTTCCCAGACTTGAAGAATGAGACAGAATCCCAAATCCTAGAAGCCTACAGGACGCCGAATGTGCAAAATCATAAGAGATCCACACCTAGACACATTATAATGAAGATGCCCAACATACAGAATAAGGAGAGAATTTTAAAAGCTACAAGAGAAAGGAAGCAGATTACATTTAGGGGTAAACCAATCAGGATAACAGCTGATCTTTCAACACAGACTCTGAAAGCTAGAAGATCCTGGAATAACATATTTCAAACACTGAAAGAAAAGGGGTTCCAACCAAGAATTGTGTATCCCGCGAAATTAAGCTTCAGGATGGAAGATGAAATTAAAACCTTCCATGATAAACAAAAGTTAAAAGAATTTGCAGCTAGAAAACCATCTCTTCAAAACATCCTTGGCAAAATATTACAGGAAGAGGAAATGGAAAATATCAATGAAAACCAACAGCGGGAGGTAGTACAGTAAAGGTGGGGGGGGAATAATCAAAGAGGAAAACAAACCATGTTTAGTAACATAAATAAACAAATATGGCTGGAAGAACAACCCATATCTCAATAATAACTCTAAATGTTAATGGCTTAAACTCACCAATTAAGAGACACAGGCTAGCAGAATGGATCACTAAACAAGACCCAACAATATGCTGCCTTCAGGAGACGCATTTGATAGGAAAAGACATACATAGACTGAAGGTGAAAGGTTGGGAAAAATCATATCACTCATATGGACTTCGGAAACAAGCAGGAGTGTCCATACTCATTTCAAATAAAATAGATTTCAAGCCAAAGTTAATCAAAAGGGATGAAGAGGGACACTACATACTTCTCAAGGGAACCATACACCAACAAGACATAACAATCATAAATATATATGCCCCAAACAATGGTGCAGCTATGTTCATCAAACAAACTCTTCTCAAGTTCAAGAGTCTAATAGACCACCATACAATAATCATGGGAGACTTCAACACACCTCTCTCACCACTGGACAGATCTTCCAAACAAAAGTTGAATAAGGAAACTATAGAGCTCAATAACACAATTAATAACCTAGACTTAATTGACATATATAGAATATACCACCCAACATCAAGCAGTTACACTTTTTTCTCAGCAGCACATGGATCCTTCTCAAAAATAGATCATATATTATGTCACAGGGCAACTCTTAGACAATATAAAGGAGTAGAGATAATACCATGCATATTATCTGATCATAATGGAATGAAATTGAAAATCAACGATAAAAGAAGTAAGGAAAAATCATGCATCACTTGGAGAATGAACAATAGGTTACTGAATGATCAATGGGTTATAGAAGACATCAAGGAGGAAATTAAAAAATTCTTAGAGATAAATGAAAACACAGACACAACATATCGGAATCTATGGGACACATTGAAAGCAGTTCTAAGAGGAAAATTTATTGCTTGGAGTTCATTCCTTAAAAAAAGAAAAAAACAACAAATAAATGATCTAATACTTCAACTCAAAATCCTAGAAAAAGAAGAGCAAAACAACAGCAAAAGAAGTAGAAGACAAGAAATAATTAAAATCAGAGCTGAAATTAATGAAATTGAAACGAAAGAAACAATTGAAAAAATTGACAAAACTAAAAGTTGGTTCTTTGAAAAAATAAATAAAATCGACAGACCCTTAGCCACGCTAACAAAGAGAAGAAGAGAGAGAACTCAAATTACCAGCATACGGGATGAAAAAGGCAATATCACAACAGACACTTCAGAAATACAGAAGATTATCAGAAATTATTTTGAATCCTTATACTCCAATAAAATAGAAGATAGTGAAGGCATCGATAAATTTCTTAAGTCATATGATTTGCCCAGATTGAGTCAGGAGGATATTGACAACCTAAACAGACCAATATCAATTGAGGAAATAGAAGATACCATCAAAAGACTACCAACTAAGAAAAGCCCAGGACCGGATGGGTATACAGCAGAGTTTTTCAAAACCTTTAAAGAGGAATTAACACCAATACTTTTCAAGCTATTTCAGGAAATAGAAAAAGAGGGAGAACTTCCAAATTCATTCTATGAGGCCAACATCACCCTGATTCCTAAACCAGACAAAGACACTTCAAAGAAAGAAAACTACAGACCAATATCTCTAATGAACCTAGATGCAAAAATCCTCAATAAACTTCTGGCGAACCGGATACAAAAACATATCAAAAAAATTGTGCACCATGATCAGGTAGGATTTATCCCTGGGATGCAAGGTTGGTTCAATATACGGAAATCAATAAATGTTATTCACCACATCAACAGGCTTAAAAATAAGAACCATATGGTCATCTCGATAGATGCGGAAAAAGCATTCGACAAAGTACAGCATCCCTTTATGTTCAAAACTCTAGAAAAACTAGGGATAACAGGAACATACCTCAACATTGTAAAAGCAATCTATGCTAAGCCTCAGGCTAGCATCATTCTGAATGGAGAAAAACTGAAGGCATTCCCTCTAAAATCTGGAACAAGACAGGGATGCCCTCTCTCACCACTTCTGTTCAACATAGTTCTCGAATCACTGGCCAGAGCAATTAGACAGACGAAAGAAATTAAAGGCATAAAAATAGGAAAAGAAGAACTCAAATTATCACTATTTGCAGATGACATGATTCTATACCTAGCAGACCCAAAAGGGTCTACAAAGAAACTATTAGAGCTAATAAATGAATTCAGCAAAGTGGCAGGCTATAAAATCAACACGCATAAATCAAAGGCATTCCTGTATATCAGCAACAAATCCTCTGAAATGGAAATGAGGACAACCACCCCATTCACAATATCCTCAAAGAAAATAAAATACTTGGGAATCAACCTAACAAAAGAGGTGAAAGACTTATACAATGAAAACTACAGAACCCTAAAGAGAGAAATAGAAGAAGATCTTAGAAGATGGAAAAATATACCCTGTTCATGGATAGGTAGAAGTAACATCATCAAAATGGCGATATTACCAAAAGTTCTCTATAGGTTTAATGCAATGCCAATCAAAATCCCAACGGCATTTCTTGTAGAAATAGAGAAAGCAATCATGAAATTCATATGGAAAAATAAAAGACCCAGAATAGCAAAAACAATTCTAAGCAGGAAATGTGAATCAGGCGGTATAGCTATACCAGACTTCAAACTATACTACAGAGCAATAGTAACAAAAACAGCATGGTACTGGTACCAAAACAGGCAGGTGGACCAATGGTACAGAATAGAGGACACAGAAACCAATCCACAAAACTACAACTATCTTATATTTGATAAAGGGGCTAAAAGCATGAAATGGAAGAAGGATAGCATCTTCAACAAATGGTGTTGGGAAAACTGGAAATCCATATGCAACAAAATGAAACTGAATCCCTTTCTCTCGCCATGCACAAAAGTTAACTCAAAGTGGATCAAGGAACTTGATATCAAATCAGAGACATGGCGTCTGGTAGAAGAAAAAGTTGGCTATGATCTACATACTGTGGGGTCGGGCTCCAAATTCCTCAATAGGACACCCATAGCACAACAGTTAATAACTAGAATCAACAAATGGGACTTACTCAAACTAAAAAGTTTTTTCTCAGCAAAAGAAACAATAAGAGAGGTAAATAGGGAGCCTACGTCCTGGGAACAAATCTTTACTCCTCACACTTCAGACAGAGCCCTAATATCCAGAATATACAAAGAACTAAAAAAATTAGACAATGAGATAATGAATAACCCAATCCAACAAATGGGCCAAGGACCTGAACAGAAATTTCTCAGAGGAGGACATACAATCAATCAACAAGTATATGAAAAAATGCTCACCATCTCTAGCAGTCAGAGAAATGCAAATCAAAACCACCCTAAGATACCATCTCACTCCAGTAAGATTGGCAGCCATTAGGAAGTCAAACAGCAACAAGTGCTGGCGAGGATGTGGGGAAAAGGGTACTCTTGTACATTGCTGGTGGGACTGCAAATTGGTGCGGCCAATTTGGAAAGCAGTATGGAGATTTCTTGGAAAGCTCGGAATGGAACCACCATTTGATCCAGCTATTCCACTACTCGGTCTATTCCCTAAAGACCTAAAAAGAGCACACTATAGGGACACTGCTACATCCATGTTCATAGCAGCACAATTCACAATAGCAAGACTGTGGGACCAACCTAGATGCCCTTCAATAGACGAATGGATAAAAAAAATGTGGCATTTATACACAATGGAGTATTACTCTGCATTAAGAAATGACAAAATCATAGAATTTGGAGGGAAATGGATGGCATTAGAGCAGATTATGCTAAGTGAAGCTAGCCAATCCCTTAAAAACAAATGCCAAATGTCTTCTTTGATATAAGGAGAGTAACTAAGAACAGAGTAGGGAAGAAGAGCATGAGAAGAAGATTAACATTAAACAGGGATGAGAGGTGGGAGGGAAAGGGAGAGAGAAGGGAAATTGCATGTAAATGGAAGGAGACCCTCAGGGGTATACAAAATTACATACAAGAGGAAGTGAGGGGAAAGGAGGGAAAATATAAGGGGGAGAAATGAATTACAGTAGAGGGGGTAGAGAGAGAAGAGGGGAGGGGAGGGGGGAGGGGGGATAGTAGAGGATAGGAAAGGCAGCAGAATACAACAGACTCCAGAATGGCAATATGTAAATCAATGGTTGTGCAACTGAAGTGATTCTGCAATCTGTATATGGGGTAAAAATGGGAGTTCATATCCCACTTGAATCAAAGTGTGAAATATGATATATCAAGAACTATGTAATGTTTTGAACAACCTACAATAAAAATTAATTTAAAAAAAAAGAAAAAATGAATAGAAAAAACCAAAAACCTTGGTATGAGCTCATATGCCCATGCTAAAATAACACAGACTGTGTAGTTTAACAAACAGAAATTTGTTTTCTCATGGTTCTGGAGGCTGGAAGTCCAAGATCAAAATTTTGTCTTCCCTTATTGGTGTGTAGATGGCCATTTTCTCTCTCTGCTCTACTCAAAGGTAGAAAGAACTCAAATATCCATGAACAGATGACAGATAAACAAAAATGGTGTATATACATATGATGAGATATTTTTCACTTATGAAAAGACATAAAGTTCTAATACCTGCTACAACCTAAAAGTATCGTACTATGTGAAAGAAGAGAGGTGCCAAAGGACAAGCATAGGTTTGGTAGAACACATTCCTAGAACGTGAGGTCCCCAGTTCAATCCCCACCCCACCCCCAACACACACACACACACACACACACACACACACACACGGACAAATAACATGAAATACCTAGAAAAGAAAAATTTATGGAGACACAAAGTAGCCAAGCCAAAGCACCTAGGAGGATGGAGAGAAGACATTTTCACTCCCCCATGGAACCCAGTGAGTAGCTGATGAGGACAACCTCAGCTTTAAAGTCATTCTCACAGAATTCCTTCACACCTAATTTGCTACAGAGCATTTTCCTCTGTGAATGTTTGATGTGCTGAAAACATGACAAGGGACAGTGCCCATTCTTGGCATGAGAGTCCCAGTTCCCACGCATCTAATGAGTCAGGGCATCCACTGGAGATTGGATTGGTGGCTCCGACCTTATCTGTTTACAACTGATAACAAGGGCGAGGACCTCCCCCAAGGCAAAGGACCCAACTTCCCCCACTCCAGCTGTTCCCAGGCAACCTTTACTTGCTGGGCTTTGTTGATCACAAACATGGCAGCTCCTCAGCACTGAAATGCAAAACTCTTTTTGTAAAACCTTCGAGCAAATGAGACAACAAAGGACAACAAAGCTCTGCATGGAGTAACAGTATGGTGAAAAATAGTTTATCAGCAGCTTTATCACTGCAGGCACTCAGCCCTGCCCCATCCCCAGAGCTGATCTTAAGTAAACAGAATTGGGACATTCTGTTGCTGGCCTGCCTCTCTTCTCTTTATCCCTCCCCACCATTCCTTGCACCCACTAGACAAGCCCTGTACCACTGAGCTACGCCCCAGCGCTCATTTTCTGACTCAAACTTGTCTTGCAAGCAAACATTTCCTTTCCTTTTTCTACATTTTCCATTTATAAATTGCAGATTTTCAAAACCTTATTAGATATGAAACAACTCAACATCTGGGGTAAGTGCTTTTAAACAAGCAAGTGCTTTTAAACTCCACAATGAAAATAATTGTGGTACATAAGATTAGCAAAGGCTAATACTTAATTGGTGAACCTGAGTTTACTGATCATTCTCCCAGCTTGTGAATGTGTTTGGAAATGTCCACTGTAAAAAAGTTGAATAGGAGGAAACTATAGGGGGGATTAGATTTTAAATGTTTCTTTTTAAAACTTTAGTATTATCAGAAAGATTTGTTTTCCATAGCATTCTGTTACATGAATGATTTTAAAACTTTTTTATATAAAGAAATACAGACCTTTATTTCAATAATTTTTATTTTAATACATAACACACTTAGTTCATACAGAAGTTTCTGTTAATTCAAAGTCATAAAATGTACTTACTTTTTACATATAATTAAATTAAATTACTTTTAACATTCTCTTTAATAAGACTCACATTTAAATGTGTAAGAAATCAAATAGTGTCAAAGACTCTTTCAACTTTGGAAGAAACATGATTTTTCAAAAAAAAAATTTTTTTTAAATTAAAGTCACACAACAATTTGCCACACTGAGTTCCAAGGTGTCCTTTTTACTGCTGATAAAAGAACCAGAGTTTCAGTTTAAACAATTAGAAATACTGAGACTTACAAAGTGCCAGGTGAGACATCCAAGTCTCTCTCTTCTTGGATTCAGATAGGCTCATCACACAAATGTGTACAGCAGTTTTACCTGTGCACAGGGGACTCTGCATGCTATGACCTGTGGGCTTCTCATAATATATGTGCATTTTGCATTTTGCAAAGATCTAACTATCAAGAGGCTTAGCCTCTAGAAAGTGTCAGCTTTACTGCCTTTTACCTGGGAGCAGGACTAGCACCTCTCCCAAAGGAGTGTTGTAGTAAATGGGTACAGCTGTTACCAAACTGGGCAAAATTTCCATCTATGGAAGTAAGGATGAATCTCAAAAACGAGGGATTGAAATGTCCTCCTTTACTTTCATGCTCACAATTCATGACTTCTGGGATCCCAGCTACTGGTTATGTCTCCTCTCTAGCTGAGCCCTCTCACAACTGCCAGTACATGAGAATGCAATAGAAAAATCTCCATTTTTTAAATTTGTGTTAAGAGTTTTAATTTTGTTTTCCAGTGATAGAAGGTTTGTCACTTTGGTCACCAATGTTTTACCCCAGGGATTGGCCACCCCTGTTGAGGTTAGGATTGCAAATACTGCTGGGGAGGGGGTGGGGTCAGCCCATATCTCCACCCCCTCCTAGCCAGGACTCATTGAGGGACAGTCCTTCAGACTCCTGGATGTCACAGCAGGCCCTTGCCTATTGGGCTTCAACAGCAGAGCTCAAAGATCTCATCATTGCTTCTCTTAGACAAGACAGAGAAAAGGAAATGCCTGTGTTTTCCATTCTTACCTATTCTATGTTCTGAGTAAAGATACCTTCCAATGCAAAAACTGCTCAGACACAACTTCCTTGGAAATTGATCTTCAATGTATTAATGACAGGAGACCAGGCGTGTCAGTGGGAAAATGACCTGGAGGCACCATGTCAGGTAAAACAGTGTCATTTAGATCTTAGAGCCAAGATGAGGGTTTAAAATTCTCAGGATAAGTTGCAATGCGTGCATGACAGTTTCTTCTCATTAAAGGAAGTGTGCACTTGAGTCTCAAAATCTTTCTAGCTATGATAACATTAGTGAAAATATAAAGTAACAAAATGATTGCATTTACTGTGCTAAATATTTTGTGTAATTATGTATGATCGCACTACATTTTATATGTATAATATGAAGTTCTGCTTATACTCTTTCAAACTTTAATACTTTTCTTTAAATATTCTATATTTCTAGGCTTCTCTTTATGATGGGTTTGACATTACAGAGCATCCATTTGGGAAACAGTAAGATGCATTTTATTCATAGTCTCAGTTTTCATTTCATAAAATATGTTTCTCAATCCTTATCAGTCTAATATTTTTAATGATTTTGAAAAGGTTATCAAAGAGGGAAACATAAAGGTGGCAGAGAAGAAGCAAAAAATTTTGCAGCCCCCAAATTCCAGCAGACAACACTCAACTGGACTCTCAGTACTTTCAGGGAGGTGAATAGGAGCGAAGAGCACTGGTGGCTGCGGGGTTCTCCCTATTCCAGAGCTTATGGAGAGCGTAAGTTTAGGTGTCCCCCACCCCGGAAACATTTTTCTCCAAAGTCGGTGGTCTCAGATATAGGGTCTCGAAAAACAGAACAAAACAAACTAACAAAAATCCGTGGGATAAATTGGGGATAAAAATAAGAAACCCCAGAGAGAACATCTCGGCATGTTCAAGTTGTGAATCACTGCAAAGCAAAAATATATTTCCTAGTGAGAAATTTCCTCCTTTAAAAGTTTGACTATTTCATTGGCCAAACGTTGCATTTGATCTCCAATGGTTATTTTCCACAGGTCTAGAGAACTGTGACTTAAATGTGTTTAAGACAAACGTTCCAAACCAAGATAACAGTGGACCTGGTTTGGCTTATCGCGCACTCTGGGGCTCCGGTCTCCGCGTCCCCAGGGGGCCTCTCTGGGTTTGGCGTCACCACGCCCGTGGGTGGTCCTGCTTGGGAGGCCTGTCTCCTTCAATCCCTGTCGAGTAAAGCCACTGACTTTAACATGTGAAAAGAGAGAGAAAAAATCCAATTTGCTGTGTGTCACGGGGACTCTGCTGACCTCCTGCACCCCGGGTAGTTTGTTTTTAATCCCTAAATTAACAAGCAGGGTTTGCCCAAGCAAACACCCTTAGCGGGAAAGCCGGCTTTATTGCCTCCACCGGGCGGTCACGAGTTCGGCCAACTCTCTCCCCGGGACCAGGAGGAGCGCCTGCCCTGGGCGCCGGGATTAAACTTGAGCGACACCCACCCCGCCTCCACAGGTGCGTCCCTGCGACAGCGCTGCTGCTGGAACGGCGGCACCTGTGTACTGGGCAGCTTCTGCGTGTGCCCAGCCCACTTCACCGGCCGCTACTGCGAGCACGACCAGAGGCGCAGGTGGGCGCTGGGGACCGGGGGACGCGACCCAAGGAAGGGGCAGGAGGGGGCGCTGCGGGCAGGGTGCGTGGATCTAGGCATTGATGCCTGGTGTCCGCCTCCTCAGCGATTGCGGCGCCCTGGTGCATGGAGCCTGGACCTTCAGTGGTTGCCGCCTGTGCAGGTGCGTCTTTGGGGCCCTACACTGTCTTCCCCGCCAGACCTTCGGCCGCTGTGGTAAGAGGACCCGACACTTCTGCTCTTGACACACTTGTGCGTTTGCGCCTTTTTTGTGGCTCATCCTGAGTACGGACTCAAACAACAGCTTCCTGCGCCAAGCGACCCAGAAATAAGCAAACTAAATCCATTCCTGCAGAAAATCACACTCATTGTAACTTACCCAGTGAACTATTATTATCATTATTATTGTTTACTAATTTTGTTTAAGGTTTCTCATGTCCGGATTGCTGGGTTTAACATGATTTCCGAACAGTGATCGTGTGCGTTCTTTACTGTGCGCGCAGCTTTCAGCGCTGACCAGCTGGTAAGCGGTGTTGAACCTGGGAGTCAGGGTAGCCGAATAAATCTCTGAAAATGTCCCTACACTGGCCAATACCATCTCTTCCCGCCAGAGGGCACTGGAACCAGAAGGGATCAGGTCTGGGTTCTGAAGGCTTGGGCAGTTGCACCCCTCCTCTTGTCAGGCTGCAAAAGCTAATTGAGGTGGCGCCACGTTTTAATCCAATAGCCCGGGCCCTGTCTCTTTTCAATACTGCTTTTCAACAGGTGCTAACTGGGATGAGCAGTGGTGAGCACAGTCAGTGAAGACACCGCTCTTCAACCCAAGTCATGGGCCTCTGTTTGTGTCATCCTGGGTAGTTTGTGCAGTGTGTCCAGAGGGGAGACTAAGGTCAAAGCCTCCTTCCTGCCCTTCCTTCCACCTCAGTCAACTGCTGGGCTCTTCCAGCAGTGGAGCGACACAGTTGATATTTGCACTGCCCTTCAATTCCACTTCTCTCCCCCTCAAACAAGACAGCCGGGAGGGAAAGCCCTTAGTCCCCATTTACTGTCTTCTCCTCATTCTGACCTTGGTGGGTCCTTAATGGAGAAGCCCACTCAGTGAATGCTCAATTTCTAACCCACCTTCTCACGCCTCTCTTTTCTTCTGAGTGGGACCAGGAGTCAAGGGAGTCTAGGCACAGCTCTCATTCCCTCCTGGCCCATCACCCACTCCCTTCTCCTCAGCTAGTTTTGCACCTGCAAGTGAAGAGGAAATTCTCGCACCTTATTCATCTCTCCCTCCCTTTCATGCAAGCTACATTTCCCCAATGTCCTCTCTCTCCTATGGTCTGTCCCATTTGCTGGGGGCCATGCCTTTGATTCACCAACTGCTCCTACTATGATCAGAGAGTGAAGGACATAAATTTTAGGGACAGGCATCAGAATTACACAGGGTCCCTCACAGGTGAAGTCAGATTCCACCTGCAAGAGCTTCCTCAGCAGGAATTTGAGGAAGGTCATAGCTGGGGTCAGGCTTCTATGCAAGGCCATCAGGTCAGGAACTGGGTTCCAATATTATCTTAATCACTATTTTATATCATTGGAAGCATCTAGGGCCGAGACTGCTGTCTTTCTGCTAAGAATAGTCACAACAGTTTCTGAAAATGTGACTTCTGCTCATCAAAACTGGATAAAATAGTTCAGTGCAGTCTCATTTCAGAGCAGTTTGTCAGGTGCAGAAAAAAGGGCAACACCATTATGCTGGTTGACCTATTCTGCTCTAGGCAAGTTAAAATGGTGATGATGACGACTGCTAATAGTGATCAAATGGCAGGATGGTGACTGATAATGATGGTGATAACTGCATTTGTTAGCTCTTTATGTCTCAGGCACTTTATACCTATTATCCCATCTAATTCTCATAACAGCCTATGAAGTATATTTTATACTTTTTTATATTTGAGGAGACTGAGGCTTAGAGAGAGGTTAACTCCCATAGGTAGCAAATAGGTCCTGATTCTTAACCACTGTGCCGTTCATGTAAGACTAATTCTCAATATGAAAAGAATGAAGATTTTTTAAAATATGTTTTTTAGTTGTTGATGGACCTTTATTTTATTTATTTATATGCGATGCTGAGAATTGAACCCAGTGCTTCACACAGGCTAGGCAAGTGCTCTACCACTGAGATACAACCCCAGGCCAGAATGAAGATATTTTTGATAGTGTTGCTTAGCATATTGAAAATGTGGCTATGATCTAAATCCTTTAATAGCTTTTTATGATGTTTTCAAGAGTATATGGGAGATAGATAGAAGAAAAACTGTATTCACAGCATCATTTTTTTTTTTTTTTTAAATATTTTTATTTTTCAGTTCTTGGCTGACACAACATCTTTGTATGTGGTGCTGAGGATCGAACCCGGGCCGCACGCATACCAGGCGATCACGCTACCGCTTGAGCCACATCCCCAGCCCCACAACATCATTTTAATAGTAGGGAAAGACATCTATGCATGGGAGGGATTGAAAATAGATAACATGACGCAAAATTATGCTACTCCCCCCACTCAGAACTTTTCAGGCTGAGGGTCTCCAGGGGTCACTCTGACTGATGTTCGAAAATAAAAGGAATCTTTGCTCATACCTTAAACCAGCTCAAGCTCATCTCAATTAGACCAACAGGATGGCTACTTATGAAGCAGAGAACCAAGAAATTGTCATTATCAAGAACTAATTGAAAGGCTGGTGGTGTAACTCAATGGTAGAGTACTTGTCTGGCATGTAGGGGGGCATGTGGTATGATCTCTAGCAGTGCAAAAACAAGGAAAAAAAATCCAAATATTCTAGGGATGATGGTGGAGCTCAAGACCCTAGGTTCAATCCCCAATGCTAAAATAGATTTTTTTTTTTTTAGTATTAATTTAAAATTTGGCACCTATGTAATGGCACAGTGAAGTAGCAAACTCAAGAGATAGACAGGTAACACAAATGTGAGGTGGGGTCAAGTCAAGCTACTCAATTTTATTTTATATTTGCTTATTGTAAACTCATTTTTTTTTTGAGAGAGAGAGAGAGAGAGAGAGAATTTTTTTAATATTTTTCAGTTTTTGGTGGACACAACATCTTTATTTTATGTGGTGCTGAGGATCGAACCCAGTGCCCCGCACATGCCAGGCGAGCACATTACCGCTTGAGCCACATCCCCAGCCCCTGTAAACTCAATTTTTTTTTAAAATGCATTTCTGGCAAAAAAATAATGCTAACCAACAAACAAATTAGCAAAAATTAGCCAGACTCAGCCTTTCGGATGCCATAAGCATGGCCTTAAAGGTCCTAGAACCCAGTCAACTCTGAGCCTTTGTCCTGCCTTCCTGGGATATTATCTGTGACTGGTGTCATTTCTGTGGGCAAGCTTTCCTGGGTTTGAGGGCAGGAGAGGAAGCCTTCTGGCTCCCAAGGGAATCTAGGGTAGCTACAAATTGAAGAGTTTCAAAAATGCTGGGTTTGGCCCTCATATTGAGAGGTGATATTATCCTCATTCATTGTGGTCTTCAAAAACTTCATTAGTAAAAAATAATTTGAGTATACTCCCCATTCAACAGTGAAGACACAGTTACCATGCTGAGCCCACACAAACTTGATTTCATTTATATCTTCCTTTTCACATATGCACAAGACTCATAATGACAAAGATCTCTGCTATGTCTAAAGTCTAGGAAGTACCTTCTTTATTTTTATTTTCTTGTCCTGGGGATTAAACTCACTACCACTCTACCACTGAGCTACATCCCCAGCCATTTTTATTTTTTTATTTTGAGACAGGGTCTCACTAAATTGCTGAGACTGACCTTGAACTTGTGATTCTCCTGCTTCAGCCTCCTGAGTTCCTGAGATTACAGGTGTGCACCACCAAACCCAGCTGAGAAGGACCTTTCAATAAGTATATAATAATACTCCCAGTTCACAGTAATAAACCATCCATTGGTAGAAGAGTTTCCTTTTGGTATGACATAAAATGATGGAGAATAGCAAAATCCTTGATTTTATCAATTTTAGTAAGCACCGTAAATATTATTAAATTATATTTTAAATTTTTTCCATAAATCTAGAATTGGAAATTCTGATATTTTTCTTTATAAACTCATGAGTGACCTCAGGCCCTCTGGGGAGCACATTCCATGGTGTTCACATCTCCAATCTGGGGACCCGTAACTAAGTAGCTATCTTAGTCTAATCCTCTTCACAGATTCACAAAGCTGACTAAAGTCACAGCCAAGGAGGCCTGAATTCTCCTGTTAGGGCAGCCTGCTCCCTTCTCCCAAGGGGAGGTCATCATGGACCTAACACTGACTCCTTTCTCATCAGAAGAGTTTCTGATCATGTGTAAGGACCTGTCAACATCAGCCTCACCTGGACCCAGCTGGTAGGGTCCCTGTTTGGGGAATCTGACACTCTCATCCACGGTGGGGTGATATGGGGAGATAGCACAGAGTCCTGGAGTGGGCCTGACCTTGGTCCCATCTGGAGTTGGACTCTGGGCAGATCACACTGCGGCCCACGCTGCTGCCACTGCTTGTCCATATCACTGGTTCACTATTTGTGCCTGTCTGGGGCAAGCCACGCTGGCATGTGCTAAGCAGCTCTGGAGAGGAGCCCAGCCAGACACCCAGCCCCAGTCTTGTTGTGAGAATTATGTGGTGGAATTGGTGACTTGCCAGTAGGGTTGGCAGGTTCATATGGTCATCACCACTGAGGATTTTAACCAAGATTCCTGCCCAGCCCCACCACCTCAGAAATTCCCATTCAGCTGCCTAGGGCTGGGGTCCCAGGCTCAGAGAACCAGAAAGGGGACTCTAGGGTTCAGATGAGTGAGGACTGTAGTGGAGGAGAGACACAGATGGGGAGGGGGGCTGCAGAAGGAGGTGCTCAGGTATGCTCTGTGTCCTGGTGGTGAAGGGGGGGGGGGTTGATGAACAGGCAACAGGTGAACCTAATCAATGATTTTTCGAACCACTGTTATTTTATGTTATACCCAAAAGGAAACTCTGATACTGATGGATGATTTACTATGACCTTGTATATACATTTATCTTTGGGAAGCCACTCCTGAGCTATTTAACATCTTCACTCAGCCTTGAGCCAAAGAGATTTTGGTCTGGCATTGCATGCTATTTTGTGGTCCCTCCCACTTAATGGATACACAATACACGTGACTTCAGTCTTCATTAGGCTAGAAAGACAGATCTAGCTCCAGAGTTGGGCGTGACCCACTGGGAACTGGACAGCCCACCTCCTACCTTAATTGACTAAGAACATCTGTGCAAAAGCTTTAAAGTTCCCTCATATAAATAAAACAAATTCAGGCTCTCACTCTCTCTTTCCAGCATGGAAGCTCCACCCTTAAAGTCAAAGAGCTGTCCTGCTCCTACTCTTTAAATCTATTTTCTGTGGCCTGTGATTTTTTTGCCATATTTCTCAGCCAGCCCACTCCACGCAGGGGAACCCACTTTCTGTCAGCTGTGTGGGCCATGGGCAAGATTTATTAAAAGGTCCAGAGATTTTCATCATGTCTGTGAGTCTTGTTCATGTCTGAAAGGGAAGATGTAAATAAAATTAAATTTGGGACTGGGGATGTGGCTCAAGTGCCTCATGCTCGCCTAGCATGCATGAGGCACTGGGTTCAAATATCAGCACCACATAAAAATAAAATAAAGATATGTGTCGACCTAAAACTAAAATATAAATATTTAAAAAATAATAATAATAAAATAAAATTTGTGCACACTCATCTGTGCTTCCACCACTAAATGGGTGGGGAATATGCTCAAGTTGTTGTTTAATTTATTTATTCTAATTTGTTATATATGACAGCAGAATGCATTTCAATTTAGTATACATATAGAGCACAATTTTTCATGTCTCTGGTTGTATGTTTGTTCTTTGACCAACAGAGTGAGAGGTTTAAAAAAGTTAAAAAAATTTGTAGCCACCTTGGATATCTTAATGTGAGGGCTGTACCCAGCATTCCTAAAATGTTCCAATGAATGATCGTGACTTTAGGGATTGCTGCATCCTCCTATTTAATAAACTCTGTTCCTACTTAAAAGCGATATTGGTAGAACTAATCTGGGGAAAACTTGGACTATCTTTGCAGCAGATGGTTTGAAGGCTGTTTTATTTTGTTGCATTGTTTTAAGTCTGTTCTACTGGTCCCAATTGTTAAATGGCACACTTCCCCTAGCTGGGTTCTGGCAGGGCTGCCCCTGAACACTGTGCTCCAGTGAGATCTCCTCTCAAGGAGGCATTGAACACAGATTCCGCACCACCCCCTCCAGCCACCTCCCAAACTGCCAGCCCTGAAGCAGGGCCCAAGAGTCAGATTCTGGTGAGGAGGGCAAGGCAGAAGAGTGCCTTTAGAAGAACAGGTACAAGCATTTCTATCTCATTCCTTTAAGCCAGGTGTGTAACAGTGTATTCTCCCTGTTCTTTTTCAGATTTGAAAGACTTTCTCCCCTCACATGCCAATGGGCCAAGCTCATATAGTTTACTGAGTTTTCTCCTCCTGCTGTCCTGTGCCCTCCTGCAGTGCCTTGTCTGTGAAGGAGACTCTAAGTGAACAGAAGCTCCCTCTTGGGTCTTGGAAGACTAAACCTTGATTATGGTACAAGAGCCACTGTGGTCCCAGTAGGAAAGCCAGGACTTGGGCATCCTCCTTAATTTTCTCTTGTAAATAATAGAATTGCTTACTCTTCTACAAAGTGAACCATTAGGTGAATATTTGTACTATGTAATAAATATGAAAGAGCCTTTCTTGCTTCCTGAGCCTTATTTTAAGTTCTGCATTGAGTTCATGCATGAATATTACAGGTGTGGGCTTGTTGAACCCAGAATTCCTCTCTAATAGTTTCAGAGTGTACACGAAGAGGCCGGACAGACTTTAAAGACACTGCCACTCTCTGAGAAGCCCTCATTCCCAGTGTCTCACCAATACCACATCTTATCCATTTGTTCACTGTCAGTCCAATGTGTGTGTGTGTGTGTGTGTGTGTGTGTGTGTGTTCCTGTGGATTTGACTAAGAGCAACTGCCTAAAAATGTTCCCTGAATAGAGAAAGTCAGAGGAGAGGGAGCAATTGCAGGAGCAGACAGCCTGGCACCCATGGCTCCTTTTCTGCAGCTATAATTAGCACCTTCCTGGGGTGATCACAACATCCCCATAAAGGGAAGAGTCTTCAGTAGCTGCAGACCCAATAAGGCTAGGAAGGGGACCGATTTGGTTTGAAGAGGCCCAACAAGGGTCTCCTGGCAGCACCATGTAGGAAACAGATGCTAAACTGTATAAATAACTTTGGAAGCACAAAAAGAGGGATAAAGTGCTGTCTTCTAACAAGTCATAAGGTATCTTGAGAATCTCTTGTCTTCTACGTTGGCTTCCCACTGATTGGTCAACTGCCCTATTTAGACAGAGACCACAGCTGGAAATCAGGAGAGTGAGAACAAGTAGATATTCCAAGTTATTCACAGAAAAGAAGCTGGGCATGTTAGTGCACACCTGTAATTCAATTACTCAGGAGACTGAGGTAGGAGGATGACAAATATGAGGACTGTCTAGGAATCTTAGCAAGACCAATTTGAAAATAAAATATGAAAAGGGCTAGGGATGTAACTCAGAGGTTGAGCTTTTGCCTAGCATGCATAAGGCCCAGACCATTAAAAACAAAAATAAAAACAACAACAACAACAACAACAACAACAACAAAAAAAAACTCAGAAAGCCCCTGGAATAGGTAATACAGCCTGAATTGATGAATTAACTGATCAAAAGACTGCTATTTTATAAACCTTATGAACTTCATTTAGAATATGTAAAGCTGATGGTTTAGTTCAATGGCAGAGTGCTTGCTTAGTCCTGGTTCCATCTCCAGCACCACACACTCACACACACACAAAAAAAAAAAAAAAAAAAAAAATTCTAAAAGTCAAGACAAGAAGGTGCTGTTGTTATACAGAATGTCCCTGTTGAGCATGTGCCTCAAGTAGAAGAAACTTCCACCAAGTTGTTCAGCTTCTTAAATCCACTTTAGCTCAGAAGCCTATGGATTAATAGTATTTAAAAATTTTATATTGTACATAAATTTATTGGCATTTTTGACCTTTTCAACTATGGGCTATGAAAAAAATGAACTGAATGTAATGTTCAGATAAGTGTCAAAGTAAAACAATGTAGAATTTAAAAAACAAAACAAAACAAAAACAAAAAAATGTAAAATTTAATAGAAGGTTGCCTTAGAGTTCCTTGATTCATGAGAAAAATAATTATTCAAGTTATGAGACATAAATATTTCTAGGCAGTAATCATTTCTTATCCCAAAGTTGTCTTCAAATTTTTTGAAGTACTTTCTAAGCAGTACCTTCTATTGGAGTTTAGTAAGTATAGGAATAAACAAGTGAAAAACTTTGCACATTTATCCTAAAAACTCTATGAGCCGGGCGGGCAAGGTGGCGCATAACTGTAATCCCAGAGGCTAGAGAGGCTGAGTTGGGGGGATTACAAGTTCAAAGCCAGCCTCAGCAATGGCGAGGTGCTTAGCAACTCAGTGAGACCCTGTCTCTAAATAAAATTCAAAATTGGGCTGGGGATGTGACTCAGTGATTGAGTGCCACTAAGTTCAGTTAAAAAAAAAGAAAAAAGAACCTCAATGAATATGTTTATGTCATGTATAAAATTGGTGTTAACAAATGTCCCCCCCCCCACCCCCGACTTTTTTAACACCAGTTCCAAGTGTGATGAAAAACCATTGCCAGAGGAAAAAGAAACACATCTTATTTTTAATAGCTACACTTAGGAAACTGAACTAAGAAAACTGTTCCACATTTGAGAGGCTGCAATTGTAGTAAAAAGAAAACCAAGACTTAATCATTATAAGGATGAATATGTAGGGTATAAGCACTTATTTGCTTTAAATAGAAATTAGGAACTGAATTATAAATCCTTGTAATATAATCTTTTTTTTTTTTTTTTTTAGATCAAACCCAGGGCCTTGCTCTTCCTAAGCAAGCCTTCTATCATTGAGGTACACCCCAGCCCATAATTATTGATTATACGCAATAAAATAGAAGTCTATCTATCATCTATCTATTTATATCTACTCATCCACCCATTTTTCTAATCAAATAACATCTACTTAGGAAGCTGTTACTCAGCTCTGAAAAGTTCATAAAATCTCATCCAGGAGTTTTTTCTGTAATGCTTGAAGAATTTGAAAATAAGATTCAGTTTTTCTGTCAGTGGCACCTCAGATGTTCAGGGAGATTATTAAAAAGGAGAAACTTTCCTGAGACAAAAGAGCAACCCAGGGCCTTGGGTTGAAATATTCACATGGAATTGTCCCAGATCTTATCTGCCTGTCTCCTGCTGTTGACAGCAGACAGCCCTCCTGGCCTAGTGCTTCTGAGCCTCTGTGCCTGTGATATGCCTTTTCACACCTCCTGGGCCTGATCATCCTTACAGAGAGTGACAGGCCTCCCTCCCCTTCCCTGATTATTGCCTCTCCCTGCTTTTCCCCTGGAAACCACAATGCAGTTTCTTGTTGGGGGTTGGAGTGGTACCGTGTATGTCTATCTTGATTGTGCATAGAAGCCACTCCTTCCTTGCCTGTTCAGTTTGCTCAGTTTACCCTGGAATTTCCTAGAAAACCAGGATCTGTCACTTCATGCCCACATGTACTTTCTTTGAGGGAGCCACTCAGGGACACTAAGAGAAGAAGTAGAGTTTATATCAGTCACACTGGGCAGCCTGCTCCTGCAATGGAGTTTACCTTAAAAGCACAGCAAAGGACTATCAGCTGAGGGGTACCCTGTTCCTTTTGGCCACCTTATGATTTTCCCGCTAGTGTGGATGCAAACTGACTCTTTTTGGCTTGGGACATTCAAAACTAGCCTCTGGTTGTATTTGCGGGGTTTGTTATTGTTGTTGTTTGCTTGCTTTTGTTGTTGTTGTTTTTTTTTTATTTTTTTTAGATGTTGATGAACCTTTATTTTATTCATTTATTTATATGTGATGCTGAGAATCGAACCCAGTTCCTCACACATGCTAGCCAAATGTTCTGCCACTGAGCCACAACCCCAGCCCTGTATTTGCAGTTTTTGTTGTCTGCAAAAGCTACTCTGGTACACACAGCTTTATATAACACAGGCAGAAAGTTCTGGGATTGACCTTTCATGCAATTTGGGGGTTTTCTCCCTATTCTCCTTTCCTTTAATCCTTTTGCAAAGCTGGGACCAAACCAAGGACATCTGAGAGGCTGAGGCAGGAGCATAGCAAGTTCAAGTCAAGCCAGGGCAACTTGGCAGAACCCTGTCTCAAAATAGAAAAGAACTTAATAAAGGGCAGGGGATGTAGCTCAGAGGTAGAGCACCCCTGAGTTCAATCCCTAGTTCAATCCCAACATATTTGCAGTATATGGTAAATAAGTAAACCCCCAAACAAACAAACAAACCCTACCCCCAAACCTCAAAACACAAAATACCCAAGGCCTCATGGAAGTTAGGCAAGCACCCTACCACTCAGTCTCCCAAGGCCTGGAAGAATTATTTATTTATTTATTTGCAGTACTGGGAATTAAACTTAGGAGTGCTCTACCCTCAGCCCTTTTTATTCTTTTATTTTGATACAAGGTCTCTCTAAGTTGCAGAGGCTGGTCTCAAACTCTCTATCCTCCTGCCTCAGCCTCCCACATCACATGTATTATTGTTGTAGGGTCAGAGGAGGCAAGGCACCAAAGACAGTATGAAACAGTTTTATTTAGCTACAGCCAGGTTCAGAGGGCACAGCTTTTGCTGTAATCAATCAATCCACTGAACCCTGAGTTCAGGGAGTTTCAGAGTTTTATACCCATCATGTAAGGCCTCAGAAGTTCACAGTCTGCAGAAGTTCACATAAAAGCAGCTTTTCTCTCACTGTTTTGGGCAAGTTAACCCTTCAAGGACTACGCCTGTGAAGGGGAGAGCTTCTTTTCTCCTTTCTTTCCTCCCCCTGCCAGCTGTTACCATGGAGCCCAATTGTAACTTATCTTAAAAATGTAGACATCTCTGTGAAGCCCAGCTCAAGGCCAGAGGCCTTGTTTGCACATTTCTACAAACTACTATACTGGGTACATGTTTGTGAAAAACTAGTAAAGGGGTGTCCAGCACCTGGAGTGCTGGTATCTTTTTGGCCAGTGGCCAAGTAAAATAGGGCAACACGAAAATAGGAAGTTAATCTACGTTGAACTCTTTTGCAGAGACACTTTTGCTGACAGTCCTAAAATCAGCCATGGTGAAGATTTCTGGAGAAGCCCAGTTAAGACTTTTCTGTGGAGAAAGGGGGTGCCACTTCATTATAAGTGTACACACTAGGTCCTAGAAAAAATTTTTCTTTTCTTTTTTTTGTACCAGGGATTGAACCCAGAGATACTTAATCACTGAGCAACATCACCAGACCTTTATTAATTTTTAAATTTTGAGGCAAGTTCTTGCTACATTGCTGAGGCTTGCTCTGAACACGTGATCCTCCTGCCTCCGCTTCCTGAGCTGCTGGGATTATAGGTATGTGCCACTGTGCCCAGCGCTGGAAGAAGTTTTAATACTCATGGATCCTTGGTAATAAGAGGCACAGCATTCCATGCAGTGCCACCAGGGTCATCATTAGGAGTGAGAGGAAAACATA
Source organism: Callospermophilus lateralis (assembly GCF_048772815.1). Classification (NCBI taxonomy): domain Eukaryota; kingdom Metazoa; phylum Chordata; class Mammalia; order Rodentia; family Sciuridae; genus Callospermophilus; species Callospermophilus lateralis. The sequence goes on from NC_135313.1 coordinate 92,125,995, forward strand.
CATAAGAGCTATTTTTTGGTGATGTGGATGGAACCCAGGCTATGTACACACTCTATCACTGAACCACATCTCCAGTTCCTGACAAGAGACTCAATGAGGTTTCTGTGAGAAAAATAGGGAGAGGCAGGGTACGCAGGTTTAGGATGGGACAAATTGTAGTTTGAGCTTCTTTTTAGGGTCACATGCATCAATGTGAAAGCATTGTGTTTGAGTAGAATGCCTGTCATGTAGGACAACTCAGAGATGGCCCTGGTAGGCTCCATGGGAGAGACCAGCATCTGTCTTTGGACACAATCCTAAGAGGAAAAAGATTTAGAAGGTCAGAGGAAGACATTAGGCACCCAGGCCATGGAGCAGGAGGACTCCCTCGATCAGGAGAATCAGGGCAGCATTATCTTCTGAGTCCTGCTTTGCCTGTGGGTATGATGTTTGTGTTCCCCCTGAGTGAACATGAGGTGGCCAGGGGCTCTACAAGTCTGGGGAGAAGAGCTTCCTTCCTGGCTTGCTGTCTTCTCTGTTCACTTGAATCACACTCCAGACATGCCCCTGCAACTCTGCCAATCTCCTTGACAGAAGTTGGTGAGAGGTGGAAAGGGCAGGTCTCTGTTTCTCTAGAAACTGACCAGGAGATGGGTGGGTGGGGACAGGCTGCAGGGTTGGGCTGGGACTGTCGGGTTCTGAGCCTGGTTCTCTCCTAGGCTGGGACAGAAACCACTTTTACTCTTTACCTACTTCTGCATCTTGCCTGACAACCAGTCCTCCTGTGGACATGGTTGGAGGAGAATTGTCTGGCTCACAAATACTGGTGTCCTCCTGCAACCAGGGTAGCTTTGGCTAGGACATCCCAGTTTGTGATGGAAGGAAAGGGCGAGGGACTCTGAGGTCAGGATGAGCATGGCAGTGGGGGTAGGGGTCAGAGGATGCTACTGCTTCCTTTGGGGTTCAGAATGTATCAACTTGACAGTTTCTCTGAAATGGTCTTGGGATTCCCAGATGCAGATTTTCTGTCTGTATCATCATAGGGGCAGGAATCCTATCCCAGGACAAGCCTTGCAAGGACTGATGTCTTTCCTCCTCATTGCTCATCCTAATATACTCAGCTTCTGCATATCTCTGCTGAACCCACCCCTGAAATGGGGCATAGCTCAGTTGTGAGATGGACCCCACCCACTCCAATGACATGTCCAGACTATGGGACCCACATTAAGCTAAGTGGCTTTTGAGGCTCTCATCCACAGTTATTGCTGACAGGGAAGGTCCCCTCCCCTCTGCTGGCTGGGTCCAACATAGGGCTTACCCAGCCTGCCCTGTATCTCTGCTTCGTGGGCCCTGAGATTTCCTATGTAGTTTTTCTAACTTTGCATGGACTGCTTTCTCTCCTGTGAAATGCTAAAACACACAGTAGGTTTTTTTTTCTGGAGATTTCCTGGCTCTATGTTTCTCCCTACTTTCATAGGGTCTTCTCTCTCATGACCACTACTGGGACTGTGTGTGGGAGACCAACTTTACATGTGATTGAGTCACACTCCCCAGCTGGGTGTTGAGGCGCTCAGCCGCAAAAATGTGGCAGAGCTTTCCCCACCCTTCTTGGGTTCGAGGGTCAGTGCATGGGTGTGTCTTGCTACAGCCCCCATGGGTGAAGCTATGCTCACCTGTTCCTTTGTAATATAACCCCTTGTTAAGGACAGAATCTTCCATGGAAGTGCCTTGTGTGTGTCCCCTCCTCTTACTGTGCCCTTGGGTGTGGCCTACCCAGGTGTCAGTCAACCTGCAGACAGTGGACATCATGAAGATAGACTCAGCCCCCTGAAACCTGACCCCTTGCCTCATTTGAATAGCTTCTCCTCAATAAAGGGGTCAGCACACACTCTCCCTCTCTCCTCTTTCTGCAGACCCTTAAGGTCAGAGGATGTGATGGCAACCCCACATCACAGCAACCCCAAAGAAAAGGGTATTTGTGTCTCTTGTGTGGTTATTTCGTGCAGCCCAGTTAGCCCAGTTCAACTGGAGTGACCCCTGAGCCTTTTAGTTGCGAGGACAGAAATCCGGCAACTGTGTCCTGCCTTGAGTCTGTCCCTCAGCAGAGGGGGAACTATATAACAGCTCAGAGGGAATTGCTGCCACTGTTTTACCAAAATCGATTTATTCCCTTTAAATGGTGTGTGCTTTCTGATTCAGTTAGCTTTAAAGTTATTTTTTATTATATGCATCTTTTAAAACTATTTCATCTCTGTGTTACTTTGTTTTTACTGATCTTTTATGCCTAAGAATTTTATTCTAATAATTAATTTTTAGATTATTATTTACTTGTATATGCATTATCTTTGTTTTTAATTTATATTTGAGTCATTTGACTTCAGAGTTGTTTGCTTTCATTTTATTGATATTTATTTATGGTGCTGAGACTAGAACCCAGGTGTGCTTTATATCTGTCATATTCCTAATGCCTATCCCCACCCCAACCCACCTTGAATTCCTGATGCTCCTGCTTTAGCCTCCACATCACTGGGATTACAGGTGAGTGCCACCATGCCTGGCTGTCTTTGCAACTCCAAAGACCCCTTCTCTCCAAGGCTCTCCCTTTCTTGTTCCTGAGAGCCAAGAGTGACAAAAAAAAAAAAAAAAAAAAAAAAAAAATCTCTGTTGCTGCTGCTTATACAGCTCTGGGCTTTCTCAGGCCCTTACACCCAACCATACCCTGATAATTTTTTCTTTTCTTTTTTTCCAGTACTAGAGATTAAACCCGGAGGAGCTCTACCATTAAGAAACTTCTCCAGGGGCTGGGATTGTGGCTCAGTAGTACAGCGCTCGCCTAGCACGGGCAGGACCCGGGTTCAATCCTCAGCACCACATAAAAAAATAAAATGCATTGTGTTGTTTCCATCTACACCAAAAAATAAATATTTAAAAAGAAAGAAAAAAAAAAAAGAAACTTCTCCAGACGTTTTTATTTTTTATTTTGAGAAGGGTCTCCTAAATTGTGCAGTCTAGCCTCTAACTTGTGATCTCCTGTCCCAGTCTCCCACGTAGCAGGGATTACAAGCATGTGTCACTGCATCCAGACAGACATTGGTTCTTCAGTAAATAAGCACTCTGAAAATATACCAACTTAAGTGTACTATCTACAAAGTCCATACCTTTGGTGAAAGTCATGCAAGGGACACCCAAGACACAGATCTCAGGGCCCTTTGCCCTTTACTTGAAACTTCTCCAGAAGAGCCTCTGTGACCTGTGGGCCTGGAAGACACTTGCTCATACTCAACGGGGACAAATCATCCAGCTCCAGGATCATGAGAACTTCCCTCACATACTGAGGTTCCAACCCCTGCACTGTGGCTCCTTTTAGAAAACCACACACCCTTGAGGGCAAGACTGGGGCCTGAAGACAGTGACTAAACTCACATATGGCCAGCCCAGTCCCCTGGGTGTCCCCTCACCTGTCCCTTCCCAGGGAGGAGTGAGGCCTTCTACCACTCAGCAGCTTGAAGCCCAGCAGGGCATGAGGTATGGCACGGACAGGTTCGAAACAGGAGCCAGAAGTTCCTTGGGTTGTTTTTATTTCATCAGGCCTGGGCCTTAGATGGACAGGACAGCCCAGAGATGGAAGCATGGAAGGACAGTGCAGAGCTCAGCCAGGGGCCTTGTGGAGGAAAGCTGGGCGTGGACGTGCTGCGAGCCTGTCACTGAGCACTGACCAAACTCAGCCACAGCAGGAGGAACTGAGCAGACAGCAGCACAGTCATCCTGGGCTTCAGGACAGGGCTCAGAGCAGGCTGCTTCTGTGTAGATGAGGCCATGATGCTGCTGGGGGTGGGAGCCTCCTTCTGGTGCTGCTTGATCCAGTCAGCGAAGTAGCTGAGATTGGTGAAGACACTGGGACCAACGGGAAAACGGCATTCTGCACTCCAGCTGGTCAGTCCAAACAGGTACCAAACACCGTCCAGCGGGCAGACAAGGGGACCCCCAGAATCTCCCTGAGGAGAAAGACAAAGGACACGGGTAGTGGGACCAAGACAGGCAGGAATATGCATTACCCAGTATGGAGAGGACAAGGTGGACACGAGGGATCTCCTGGCTATCTTTTCAACTCCAAAGGACCCTTCTCTCCAAGGCTCTCCCTTTCTTGTTCCTGAGAGTCTAAGAGTAGCAAAAATCTCTGTTGCTGCTGCTTATCCCAGGATCCTGCTCTGGGCTTTCTCATGCCCTTACACCCAACCATACCCTGATAATTTTTTCTTTTCTTTTTTTTTTTTTTTTTCAGTACTAGAGATTAAACTCGGAGGAGCTCTACCATTAAGAAACATCTTCAGAGTCATGTTCATCAGAACCACAGAGGTAATTTTTTAAAATCCAGGTACAGATGGCCAGGCGCAGTGGTGCACGCCTGTAATCCCAGTGGCTCAGGAGGCTGAGACAGGAGGATCACAAGTTCAAAGCCAGCCTTGCAAATGGTGAGGTGCTAAGCAACTCAGTGATACCCTATCTCAAAATAAAATACAAAATAGGGCTGGGGGAGTGGCTCAGTGGTCAAGTGTCTCTGAGTTCAATCTCTAGTACCCAAATAAATAAATAAATACATAAAATCCAGGTACAGGGTAAACCTCCTGGATCAATATCTCCAGGCCAGGACCCTAGAGACCCATTCCACAACTGGCACTCACAGACCTATGAGAAGGCACTGGGGGATGCTAGGAGCCACAGTGTGCCCTACACCTTTTCATTCACATGGGAGATGGCTTTGAGGTCCATGGGGTGGCTAGGTGGCTGGCCTGGAGGCCTGGCCCAGGGACTTTGGTTAAATCCTCTGTCCAGCAAGGCATCTATGCCTTTTGTCTTTGACTTAATAAGTCTCTAGCATATCTTCATTTCCTTAACTGAGCTTCTATAGAAAATGCCAAGCTGTTGAATGTGCTAAGGGTAAAAGAGGTGGGCCCAGTTTGGGGCTCAGTTGGAAACACACAGAGTTCCAGGGTCTTCAGAAGAATGCTGGGTACTGTTAAGTATGGCAGGGCCCCAGAAGGGAAGGTCCCTTTTAAAATCACAGGTGAAATGGCTTTATCTCACAAGCCAAAAATAGGAGCTCAAAGAAACATATTGTCTTCCAGCTGTCTGTTGAATAATACCCCTGGGGAGTCTCTATGCAAGCAGTGCTTAATGTGACAAGTCCACATGTCCACACACCTGCACATATAACATGTGGAAAGGGGGCCACACAGGCAAAAGGAAGAGTCCCCGAAGGTCTGCACTAACTGGACCATCAGAGAGCTTCTCTGAGGAGATTGGAGGAGCAGTGAGGCCTGAGTGTGGTTAGAGACAGGCAAGGACATGGAAATTCTCAGCAGGGAGGTGAAGGGACTGTGTGCAGATTCTGAAAGGATGTTCTGGGGCTGCTGGGGCCAGACCAGCAGCAGGGCTCTGGAACTGGTCAGGATACAGCTGTGGAAGAAGGGGGGCAGTGTCTGGTGGGAAATGGTCAGCACACAGGATTTTCCATGTCTGATCCCCTCTTCATCCAGGTTCAAATGCAAGGCACGAACAGGAGGCTGACCATTGAGAAGAGGTTGGGTCCTGGTGTCCAGAGGAGGGGTGAAGAGTGCAGGGGAGACAGGAGGGGCCTCCTGCAGCGTGTGACAGACAGAAGTGAGAAGAGAGCAAGAAAGAGCACATGCAAACCTGCCAGAGGTGAGGCCTGCTGAGAAGTGAGGACTGAGTAACAGGAGGAGGTTGTGGGGTCAGGAAGTGAGCATGTGAGGAATACTTCTGAGCTGCAGGGCCAGCCAGGAAAGAGCAAGAGCAAGAGGGAAAGCACAAGAGAAGAAGGGGAGGCTGCAGGAGTGGGGGGAACACAACTCTCAAGGGGGTCAGAGACTCTTCACGCTTAACTTAATGGCCATGCATCCTTAGAGTGTTGTCCACGTCCTCTCTTTAATTTCCTCACTATAAAATGGAAAGTTTACACAGAGAAAACATTCATAATATGTGCATCCAATGACGGACCCATATCCACAATATATATAAAGAGATCCTATGATTCAATACAAAAGACAGATGACCCCCACACTTCACAAAAAGGCAATCATATATGAAAAATAGTTTGTAATAGACATATAAAAATATTTATCTTCATTAGTTATCAGATGCAGATCAAAAATCACATACAGTGGTTAAAATGAAAAGAGTGGATGATCCAGAGTAATTGGCAGCAACGTGCAGCAAATTGAACTCTCACTCACTGCTGATGGGAGTGTAAATGGACACAATCATGAAATAACAATCCACTACCAGAGTGACCCCCAATCAAAATGGGGACCTAAAGCTCACACACACAGGATGTTCACAGCAATGACATTCATAGAGAGCCCAAATGGAAACTGCCCCCAATTCCACCAATACGAGAAGGGATAAGTAGAAATGTGTGCTTGCACGATGGAATGGATAAATGTCACTAGCATATTAGTGACTAAAAGAGACCAGGCAAAAGCCCTCATCACATCTGATTTGCATTCAGGTTAAGTTCAAGAACAAAGCCATAGCACCTTACAAACTAGGAGGGGGCTATTCTGGAGGAGTTATTGACAGGAAGGGGCAATGAGTGGGACCCTATGGGTGCTGGTATATGAATATATCCCTTTCTAAAAATTCATCAAGCTGTTCAAGTTATATCTCCTCTTTTCTCCATGCTACACTTTGACAACATTTTTAAAAAGATACAAAGAAAATGGATGGGATATTAACGGTGCTCTTTAGGGGCTCTAGGTACAAAAAAGACCCAGGGGGAGGGAACACAGCAGCAGAGAGGTGGCCGAGCCCAGCCGGAGACTATGAGTTGGTTCACTTACCCGGCAGATGGATGTTCCATTCATGGGGTCTCCAGCACACACCATGTCGTCAAATACACCAACAGATTTTGAGCCAGTTGCGTTGGGGTCTGAATATCTATAATAGGCGTTACAGTCCTCATTGTCTAAGAGACTGACCTCTGCCTCCTGAAGTGTTATGGCAGGTGGCAGTGATTCTGTGGGAGGGGATTCAGATGTGAGGTGCAGCCCAGGGCAAAGGCCAACTCCCTCTCCTGCCTGCTTGCTGATGGAGGGTGCCCACTCTAGCTGGCAGGGGCTGGGAAGGGCTCCCTGTTGACATGCAAGACCAGGAGAAACGGTGTTCTCGAGACCCACAGTAAGGGGTCTGTGTGGAAAGGACCAGGACAGAGGTCAGTGTGACTGCAAAGGCCCAAGAGCAGGGACTTGAAAAGAGGAGACACAATCATAGCAGGGCCCAGAACAGGCAGCGCCTTCCTCACCAGTCTGTGGAATTGGGATTTTATCCCAAGCACACTTCAAAATAATAGAAACATTTACTTATGTTTCAGAAACAATTCTTCTGGCTGCTGTGGAGACAGTGCTGGAAGCAGCAAAGATGGGAACTGGGACTCTCGGTCTGGCTAAGATGCAGCAGTGGCATGTATCACGGGTGCTAATAAGACCAGCCCCATCTCAAGGAGCAAGTGGACTTGCACAACTGGATTCTATTTCCAGTTGTCACTCACACATGTGGCCTGGGGTCCCCACTTAGGAGCACAATGCTAGGATGATGTCTTACTTGGCACAGTGCTTGCTATCTAAGGCCCTGATGGGTGGCAAATCCCAGACCTGAGTTCAGGCCAAGCAACTGTGGTCAGGTGAGGGCCTGGAAAAAGGACACTGAGGGCCCACTGATGTCAGCTACTCTGTGCCCTCGTGGTTGCCCCAGCCCATGACTTCCCTTCATGCTCCAACTATTATCTAGACCCATTTTGGAGATCCTCCTTGCTTTGCCAGTGGTTCTTGGAGTGCGACAATACATCCCAGCAGGGTGTGCTTGGAAATGTTGAAGTGTTAGCTATTCTCATGATTGACATTTAGAGACCAAGACCAGGGATGACGATTCTGACCTCAACCCCAAAGAAGTTCCTGTCTCCAAAGCCTACGCAGAGCTGTTCTTCCAGATAGTAACCCTATGAATCACGCCAAATTTACATTTTGCTTTTTTTTTTTTTTCACTCACCAGCATATTTTCCTAAATCAAAAGCATTCACTCTTGTGTAAAAATCTTTGCTTGATATTCTCCCTCTCAACCTAAAACTATACAGTCAGCCGGGCGTGGTGGTGCATGCCTGCAATCCCAGCGGTTCGGCTCGGGAGGCTAAGGCAAGAGGATTGCAAGTTCAAAGGCAGCCTCAGCAATGGCGAGGCACTAAACAACTCAGTGAGACCCTATCTCTAAATAAAATACAAAATAGGGCTAGACATGTAGCTCAGTGTTCCAAGAGTCCCTGAGTTCAATCCCCAGTACCAAAAACCAAAAAACAAAACAAAACAACAACAACAAAAAAAAACTCTACACAGTTGTCCTTCAGTATCTGCAGGGATCCCATACCCAAATTTCAAATCTCAAGTCCTTTATTAAAAAAAAGGTATAGTATATGCATAGAACTAATACTTTGTTATGCTCTAAATCATCCCTAGATTATTTGTTATACCTAACACAATGTAAGTTCTATGTAAATAGTTGTTATACTATATTGTTTATAGAATAATGAAAATACATATTACCTAACCCCCATTCTTCTCTCACCATTTTGTGTGTGTGTGTGTGTAGGGGGGATTGAACCGAGGAGTATTTGAGCCATACCCTAGCCTCTTTTAAATTTTTATTTAGAGACTGGGTTTCACTAAATTGCTGAAGTTGGTTTTGAACTCGTGATTCTCCTGCTTTAGCCTTCTGAGCCACTGGGATTATAGGCATGGGCCACCATGGCTGGCCCACCAATGATTTGGATCCACCCATTGTTTGAGTCCACAGATGTGGAACCTGCGGAAACTGGCAGAATAGGCAAGTTTTGCTTGCACTCAACGATGAGCAGTGAGGTTCAGAGAGGTAAATGTCCCTCAGCCATAAATGCCCCAGCTGGTCTCAGCCAGATACAGGTCCTTTTCTTATGGATACTCAACACTTTCCATAGCCATGAAAGATAAATCAGAACCTTGGAGTCTGGCTGTTCAGGGCCCTGGAAATGAGAATGGCTCTGGAGTCAAAGAGCTCAAGTTTCTGATTCTGAAAGTAAGAGGTTTTGTTTTTTTTTTTGTTTTCCTTCTCGTTTTTTTTTTTTGTTGTTGTTGTTTGTTTGTTTGTTTGTTTTGTTTTATTTTGTTTTTTTCACAGTAGACTGAGGAATCTGTGAAGTTTTAGAAGGACAGGAAGGGCCTACAATGGTCTCCCAACCCCTTGCCCTCTTTTGCTTGCCTGCATGATCAGTTTCATCAACTGTCATCCCCCAGCCACTTATCCAGCAGGAACTCTTAGGGTCTGGCTTTGTTGAGCTCTCTGGGAGACAGGCAGGCAGGACGTGGGAGTTGAAATTCACAGGTACGTGCAGCTTCATCAAGGTGATGTCACTCCCTAAAAAATGATGCTTGTCGAAGTCTGGGTGGACAATGAGCTGGCTCACTGCCATCTGCATGCTGTAGTTACTGGGATCGGTCATCCGGTTATACCCTAGCAGGATCCAGTAGTCATCTGGGTTCTGGGACCTGTCGGGAGGCAGATGCTCTGAGTGCTGCACGGGCACCCTGGTTCCGACTGTCCACCCACCTGGCAGACAACCAGCCTCATCCCATCATTTCAGAAGTTTCTCTGGGCTCCTTTTCTAATACCGGGATAGCCCTTTTCTTGAGGTAAGTTTGATTCTGCCCACAGCCCTAGGATATTAGTCCTTTGAAGGCTTCTAATGGGTTTTCCAGCATGCCCCAGAATCCAAGGAGCAGAGGACCTTATTGCTAGAAAGAAACAGGGTACATCAAGTTGCGCTCCTTCATCTTGGAGGGGAAGAGATGTGTCGCATTTTCATCCCTGATCAAACCCTCTTATGGCCCAACAGACTTCTCAAAGTCCCCACTTCCCAGGCCAGCATGACCCCTCCCTCCAATCCTCACACCATCCTCTCTACAAGCTGGCTGGTCCAACCTGGGCACAGGCACTCGACAAGTCGTAGTGAAGGAAAGGAGGAATACATGGAAACTTCTTCTTTTTGAAACCCTAGTGACCTTCCAGCCCACATGACACACTTGTGTGGTGCCCCTACCCAGACTCCTCATGCCTGGATCCTTCTCTCCAAAAGACCCTCCAGTTCCATGCTTTCACACTGGATGGAACCATGGTGTTCCCCCTGATATGTCCATAGAGTCTACTGTGGAAGTTGGACTTGTGTCTCGCTTTCAAGGTGGGTCTTGAATCTCCACATCTCCCATGAGGGCTTGGTACTCCTAGGTGCTGAATGTAAGAATGGAACCCAGTTGGGATCTCACAGTCAGCCTCTCCTACAGCTCTGACTTCTGGGATGAACTGTGGTGTCCTCCTTTTTCTCTCTGGTCACAGAGTGAGTCAGCCTCCTGATGATCTGCCTCACTCTCTCAGAGCAGAAACTATTTACTTATCCCTTATGCTGGTCTAGGGGATGGTGGTGCCCTCAGCTCTTCCTCGGTACCTATCACTACAGGAGCAGCAGGAACCCCTGGTGTTGGTTAAACAGGGTCCCAGGACAACTCCAGAGAGGAATGTAGTGGAATGTGCAGGTTGCTAGGACCTGGGCCCAAGACTCCACAGTAAGTGTGCCCTGGATAGCTTGTGGAGAACCCTGGCTAGAGGAGGCAAGACATCTGTCTATGTGGGCTAACCCCAATCCACCTGCCCTGGGAAACAGGGACCTGGGACTAGCATTCTAACCCGTGGACCTGTTCTACACGTGTGGCCAGGGATAAGTTCACAGTCACTACCATTTGCACAAGAGTTAACTAAGGTCTGATGACATCTGCTGACACTGTCTAGGGGTAGTCAGGACACAGACTACAAAGTCCATCTTGAGAGGGATGAGATTTTTATCCCTAATGTTTATGGAAAATAAAGAGTCATTTTTGAACTCAAGTCTAATTTCCAGTATTTATTGGTAATCACAACCAGAGTGAATTAATTTCTAGTTAGCTATTTAAAAGTAATGTGTGGGCTGGGTTGTAGCTCAATGGTAGAGCACTTGCCTTGGGCGCGTGAGGCCCTGGGTTCAACCCTCAGCACCACATAAGTAAATAAATAAAGATATCCTGTCCATCTACAACTAAAAAAATATTTAAAAAAATAAAAATAAAAGCAATGTGCATGTCATGGTGACAACTACATCATCTTGGTGGGTTTACCAAAGTGGAAGTGGGGGTGGGGGAGTGCAGGGCATCCTTAGGGTGTAGGATGAAGTCCAAGGCCTCTGCCTGAAAGATGCCCACAAACAAGCAGGGATGGCATTCCAGGTAGAGGGCACATTGGGCCAAAGGCAGGGCAACAGCACAGGGACATCTGATGGCAGCAAACTATCCTAGAATAAAGCCTAAATAGGCTTGCCCACCGTGTGCCTCCCTCCTGCAGTCCCTTCCTAAATGGCTAGGGCCCCACAGAGGGAAATTGCACCTTTGGAAGCAGTGGGCTGCAGAGGCCACCCAGTTGCTGTCAATGAGGGCAGCTCCACAGACATATGTGCCATTGAGAAATACACTGGCCTGCCATGGCCACTGTTCAGGTTCTGCATTCTGACCACCAAAGATCTTCCCTGTAAATCTGGTCCTGCCACATACTGCGGAGACAATTCCAGACATGAAGTATCTGCATTCAGAATACCAGCCCCCACATATCAACTTCAACAGCACCTAGGGGACACCATGGCCCCTCCTCTCATTTCCCAGGTAGGAATATCCAAGGCCCAGGATGAAGTGACATGCATGGGTTCCGGCAGGCGGGGGGGGGGGGGGGGGGGGGGGAGGGAGGGGGGAGGGGAGGGGATATCAGCCTGATGCTGCATCTCATGGAAAAAGTCCGCACAGAGCAGAGGTCCAGGGAGGGCGGTGGGCCCTGAACTGGGCTCAGATATTTTTCACCTAAGGAGCACAGCCCTATTTGAAGACAAACTGAAAACTGATAGAAGGGATGTTACTGTTCAGGGCTTAGGTTGCTTGACTGTGACCTCCCACCTCTGCTGGTTAAAGAGAAGGTGTGATAACACCCAGAAAAGCTAATGCAGGCCCTTGGCCCATGAACTGACATGAAATTCATTGCAGAAAAACTATAAGGGAAGCAAGGCACCCTTTTTATATTCCCCTTTCCCAGGCCTTCTCAGTCCCCCTCCCATTGTCCCCTCTCCTGGTTCAGAGGTCTCCTGGATGCCTACTTTCAGGACTCCTATAGCTAGATTTGGCCTGGCTGAGGTTATCCTAGGAAATGTCAGGGGTCGGGAGAAGGGGAATGGATATGAGTTCTGCTGAAAGACGACTAGGGCCTGGCCCCTCTGAGGCCACCCCTTGCATCTGCCCACTTACCCTCTGATAGGTTGGGCATGGTGTTTTGGGCATGCAGTGGCTGGAGACACAGGCAGAACAGGAGAGTAGCCATACAGAGCCCCTGCCTGCCTACGCCTGATAGTTTGATCCCGGTACTCGCCATGTGGTCGGTTCACATCTGCTTCGCGGATGAATCAGCGCGCGCTCCTGTAGCGAACAGCTCGCTGGCAAACCGCCTGGGTCTGTCCAGGGGTTCCAGGGACCAGACCTCACCAATGGCTGCCCAGTGCGAGAAGTGGCAAGCCGAATGTGCAAGAGCCCCAGGGTTGCAGGAGACAGTGATCACTGGGAGGCCCCAGATTGAAGGGAGAGACAGGGTGTTACAGGGCCCCTCCCTCTCACCTCCAGTGACGCGTTCCTCCCTAGTGCAAAATACATTCACCACGTTTTTCCACCCAAATTTCCACGAGTCTCATCCCATTATAACGTCCACTCAAAATGCAAAATGTCATCTTCCACACCTAAAAATCACCACCTCATCAGTCCACAATGTCCTCCTCAAAATCCTCTAAATTCGGTGTGGACGAGTTTCCCCAGCAGTAATCTATTAAATACAGTTCTTGAGTACAATTCTTGAAATATTTCCAATTCAGGGCTTTGTGCAAGTTAGATAACTGCTGTACCACTGAACTACATTCCTAGCCACTGCCCCCCCTTTTTTTCCTTCTCTTTTCTTTTGATACTGGGTCTTGCTAAATTGACCAGTCTGGCCTAAAGTTTTGATCCTCCTGCCTTGGCCTCTGGAGTTTCTGGGATTACAGGTGTGTGCCACCATGCCCAGCCTACTGGTTCCTTTTTCTTTTTTCTTGCAACTTCTACCCACTGCCTAATTACAAAGTCATTGAAATGTTTTTAGGTAAGTAGTTCTCTTCTCCTGGGTTTTGCTTTCCACAGTTTCTCATGATCAATTCTGATCCAAAAATATTAAATGGAAAATTGCAGAAATAAACAATTCCTAAATATGAAATATGAACTATCACACCATCCTGCTCCATTCCACCCAGGATGTGAATCATCTCATTTTTTTCTATTTTTTTTGGTTCTTTTTTTAGTTATACCTGACAATAGAATATACTATGACATAATTAAAAAAGCAAGGAATACAATTTATTCTAATTCAATCCCCAGGATTTCCCCATCCCCTTCTCCTTCCACCTCTTTCCTCTACTCTACTGATCTTTCTGTCACTTACTTATAGTTATTTTTTTTTAAATTAGTGTCTTGTAAATGTAGATGATGGTGAGACTCACTGCAGTGTATACATGTAAAAGTTAGGTCAGATTCATTCCACTGACTTTCCCTATCCCATCCCTCCTCTCTTCCTTTTATTCCCCTTTGTCTACTCCTCTGATCTTACTTCTATTTTTTGTTTTTATCCCCCCTCCCTACCATATTTTGGATTAGCTTCCACATATCAGAGAAACCATTCAACCTTTGGGTTTGGAGGATTGGCTTATTTCATCTCAGCATGAAATTCTCTGGACCCATTCATCTATCAACAAATGCCATAATTTCATTTTTATTTTTGGTTGAATAAAACTTCATTGTGTATATGTACCACATTTGCTTGATTCATTAATCTGTTGAAGGACACCTAAGTTGGCTCCATATATTACCTATTGTGATCTGTGCTGCCTTAAACAGTTATATGGATATGATATTATAGTGTACTGATTTTATTTATTTATTTATTATTTTGGGGGTACCAGGGATTTAACTCAGGGACACTCGATCACTGAGGCACATCCCTAGCCCTATTTTGTATTTTATTTAGCGACAGGGTCTCACTGAGTTGCTAAGCACCTCACCATTGCTGAGGCTGCCTTTGAACTTGTGATAATCCTGCCTCAGCCTCCTGAGCTGCTGGGATTATAGGCATGCACCACAGTGCTTGGCTCTTAGTATGCTGATTTTAAATCCTTTGGATATATACCAAGGAGTAGGATAGCTGGGTCATATGGTTGTTCCATTCCTAATTTTTGGAGGAATCTCCATACTGCTCTCCAGAATGATTGTACTAATTTGCAGACCCGCCAGCAAAGTATGAGGACTCCCTTTTCCTCATATCCTTGCCAATACTAATTGTTCCTTGTATTCTTGATAATTGCCATTTTGACTGAAGAGAGATGAAATCTCAGTGTGGTTTTAATTTGCATTTCTCTAATTGCTAGAGATGTTGAACATCTTTTTCAGATATTTGTTGTCATTTGAGAAGTGTCTGATTAGTTCGTTAGCCCATTGGGTTAGTTGGTTATTTTGGTGTTAAGTTTTTTGAGCTTATTGTATATCCTGGAGATTAATGCCCTATCTGAAGTGCAGGTGACAAAGATTTTCTCCCATTCTGTAGGCTCCCTGTTCACATTCTTGATTTTTTCCTTTGCTATGAGGAAGTTTTTAATTTGATGCCATCCCATTTATTGATTTTTAATTTTTCATGATTATATTTATGTTTTTACTAGTGAATTGTAATTATACATAATATTGGGGTCCATTGTGACATTCATATATGCACATAATGTAATTTACTCTAATTGGTTCCCCAGTATTTCTCCTTTCTCTCTCTGTTTTCCTTTTTCTACTCTTTTTTTTTAATTTTTAAAAATACTATTTTATTTAAACTCATGTATGAAAAAGACTATACTATCATGTTTATATACATACTGATACTGGAAACAGAATTCAATAACAAATCACATTTGAATTTTATAAGATACACAAACATTAAAACACTGATTGGTTATAGAAAGCAAAGAAGGAAAAAACCACCATAAGCTATAATTTTTCTTTTCATTAAAGAGCAGTACCCTCTGAGAAGAATGAAATTAGTAATCTTCATCTATATTACAAAATAATGTATCCAAATGAACGTTAGTGATTGCACTGATTTTATTACTTTTACTAAGCTACTTTGTCTTCCTCACATCAATGTAAAGAAATAAAACAATATAAAGAAAAATATGTCATTGTTATTCACAAGAAAAAGGGTCTGCTGCATTCCTGCAGGCCTGGGAGTGTTGTACAATAGGGAGCACATAATGGCTCAAGTGGATCAATGTACCATTTTGATTCTGATCCACTGAATAGAATTTCATTTATATCTGGTGACTGGACAAACTCCATGGGAGCTGTGATAAACTGAACCATTTCTGTGGTATCCCCAGATCTCACTAAATAAGAAAAGACCTTATGCAAGTAAATATAACAATTGATCTGTCTATACATTATAGGCTCTTTCTTTAGTATAAGGTGGGGGAAAAGGGGCCTTTTTGAGTACATAGATAAAAGTATTATTGTGTTCTAAAGATTGCTGGATTGATATTGTATTGTTTCAATAAAGACCATATACACATCAGAAACCATTTTTCCATTAAGAAACTTCCACAACTTTTATCAATTCTTCAAATAATGGAGCAAGTTCCTTTTCTATGCTGACAATTAGTCCTGTATTGGCATTGCTGCTGGCTATGAAACTCACCACCAAAGGCAAACGATTGAACTGAACCACCTTGGTCAGTAGCAAGGGCAAAAGTAGATAAGAAACCAGGTCTCAAAGCATGTTCTGGAGCATTATCATTGGCCACTTTAATTACAGGTACTCCATCTCTATCTGACACAACAATAGCATGGAGTCCTTCAACACTTGGTAACCTCTTATACAGGAAACGCTTCAGGTCATCCGCCATGACCAACCCCTTTCTCCCGCAGGATCAGTCTCCACGTCTGGGTTCTTGACTGCTGGATTAGTTCAAAAGCTGTACAGAGAAGGCTCCAAAAACAGGTTCCTCGCAAGGTGCTGTCACATGATTCCTTTTTCTACTCTTCAGGTCTTCCTTATATTTATTCATAAGTACTTTTTAAAAAAAAAATTCAAAAAAAACTTTTTAATTTTATTAAATTTACTTTCTAATTTATTAAATTCAGCATAATTTTTTCATTTATATGTGACAGTGGAATGCTTTACAATTCTTATTACATATATACAGCATAATGATCATCACATTCCACCATCTCATAAGTACTTTTTTGTTGGTGTTAGAACTATAAAAAAAAGTGGGATTCATACTGTTACAAATATACAATATGGTTTATTTTATTCATTAATAATTTTTTGGGAATAATTAGGGAATAAATTTTCAGTCTCATCAACAATATATAAGTGTTCCTTTCTCTCCACCTCCTCACCAGTACTTTTTGTTCATGATCTTTTCTATTTTTGTATAATGAAAATCTGTTAACTATTTTATTTTTCTGACAGCACTTTGTTTTTACAATAACTCCTTTTGGCAGAAGTAATCTCAAAAAACTAAAAATATATGTTTCATATTTATTTTTTAAAAAGCACTGAATTTTTTGTGTTTTGAGAAATTTGATAAGGAATGTGCAACCTGCACAAAATGTTTGCCCACGTTTTACTTTCAGTCTGGTTTTCTTACTATAACTCTGTAGTATAATTTGAGATCCATTATTTGATACCTCCTGCTTCACTTTTCTCACCAATGATTGCTTTGGCTATTCTGGGTCGTTTATTTTTCCAAAATGAATTTCATGACTGATTTTTCTCTTTCTGTGAAGAACATCATTGGCATTTTGATGAGAATCACAATGAGTCTTAGAGAGCTTTGGTAGTATAGTCATTTTGATAATATTAATTCTGCCTATCTAAGAACATGGGAGTTTTTCCATCTGCTAAGGTCTTCTTCAATTTCTTTCTTTGGTGTTGTATAGTTTTCATGGTAGATGTCCTTCACCCTTCTTGTTAGATTGATTCCCAAACTTTGTTTTATTTTTAGCTCATTGTAAATGGGATAGTTTTCCTAATATCTTTTTTTGGCAGTTTCATTATTGGAGAATAGGAACTCAATTGATTTCTGGGTGTTGATTTTGTGTCCTGCTTCTTTGTTGAATTCATTTATGAGCTCTAGAAGTCTTCTGGTGGAATTTTGGGGGTCTTCCAAATATGGAATCATGTCGTCAGCAAACAGGGGTAGTTAAAACTATACCTTTTCATATTCCTTTAATTTTCTTCTCTTGTCTAATCGCTGTGGCTAGAGTTTCAAGTATAAGGTTGCATAGGAGTGGTAAAAGTGGGCATCCTTGTCTTGTTCCTATTTTTAGAGGAAATGCTTTCAGATTTTCTCCATTCAGAATAATATTGGCCTTGGGTTTATCATGTATATCCTTTATAATGTTAAGTTCCTTCTATCCCTAGTTTTTCTAGTGTTTTAAGCATTAATGGATGCTGTCCAGTACTTTCTCTGCATCTATTGAGATAATCATGTGATTCTGGTCTTTAAGTCTATTCATGTGATGAATTATGTTGACCAATCTTGCACCCCTGGGATGAATCCCACTTGATCACGGTGCAATGATTTTTTATGTGTTTTTTTTTAATGTGGTTTGCCAATATTTTAATAAGAATTTTTGCATCCATGTTCATCAAGGATATTGGTCTGAAATTTTCTTTCCTTGATGTGTCTTTGGTTTGGGTATCAGGGTGATACTGGCTTCAAAGAAAGAGTTTAGAAGAGTCCTATCCTTTTCTATTTGAAGGAATAATTTGAAAAGGATTTGGGTTCTTTTTTAAAGGTTAGTAGGACTTAGCTGAGAATCAATTCTGGTCCTGGGCTTTTCTTTGTTGGAAGGCTTTTGATGGCTGCTTCAACTTCATGAGTAGAAACTGATCTGTTTAAATTTTCTGTCCTCTTGGTGGGTCATATGTCTGTAGGAATTTGTTCATATCTTCAAGATTTTCTAGTCTATTGGGGTATACACTTTCTGAGTATCATAGTTTCTGATTATCCTTTGGATTTCAGTAGTATCTATGGTGATATTTCCTTTTTCATCTTGGATTTTGATAATTTGTGTTTTTTTCTCTCTTTCTTTTAGTTAGTTTGGCTAGTGTTTATCAATTTATTTATTCTTTCAAAAAAATCAACTCTTTGTTTCATTGATCTTTTGTATTTTTTTAAGATCTCAATTTCATTGATTTTGGCTCTGATTTTAATAATTCCCTGTCTTCCACTGATTTTGGTATTGGTTTGTTCTTCTTTTTTCTGGAGCCTGGAGATGTAGTGTAAGATTATCTATTATTATTCCATACTTTTAATGTATGAGCTCAATACTATGAACTCTACTCTTAGAACTGCCTTCACGCTGTCCCAAAGATTTTGATATGTTATATCCCGTTCTCATTTTTCCTTTAAGTATTTTTCCTATTTCTCTCCCAATTCCCCGGCTATCCATTTATCATTCAAGAGTGTATTGTTTAATCTCCAGATGTTAGAGTGTTTTCTGTTTTTTATCTTATCATTAATTTCTAATTTCATTCCATCATGATATGATAATGCAAGGTATTATGTCTATTTTTTTGTGTGTTTGCTAAAATTTTCTTTGTGACTTATTTGTATCTATCTTAGAAAATGTTCCATGTGCTTCTGAGAAGGAAGTAAATTCAGTCATTGATGGATGAAATATTCTAAAGATGTCTGTAAGGTCCAAATTATATATTGTATTTTTTATTTCTATAGAATCTCTACTTAGTTTTTATTCGGATGATCTCATCAGTGATGAAAGAGGCATGTTAAACCTACCAAGTATTACTGTATTGTGGTCTTTTTGATTCTAATATTGAGGAGTGTTTGGTTGATATACATAGATGCTCCATTGTTTGGGATATAAGTATTTAAATTGTTTTATCTTGTTGATATATGATTCCCTTAAGCAGTATACTTGTCCTTCTTTGTCTCTTATGATTAATTTTGGCTTGAAGTCCACTTTATCTGACATGAAAATGGTAACCCATACTTGTTTGCAAGATCAATGTGAATGAGATGGTTTTTGCCCACTTTTTACTTTCATTCTGTGAATGTATTTGCCTGTGAAGTGAATCCCTTGCAGACAGCATAGAGTTGGGTCTTGTTTTTTAAATTTAATCTTCCACATTTTGTGTTTTGAAGAGTTTAGTCCATTTAAATTCAATGTTATTATTAAGAGATGATTTTTTAATTTTCTGACTTTTTGATTTATTTCTAATTTTTAAGGTGAATTTGATTCTCCTTTGAATCAAGGGTTATGCTTCTAGTGTGGTTCCTCCCTCTTTGGTTTTATTTTTATTTTTATTTTCTTATTCATGAAATACTTTATTGAGTATATTCTGTACTGCAGACTTTTTTTTTAATATTTCTTTTTTGATGTAGGTGGACACAACACACTGCATTTTTATTTTTATGTGGTGCTGAGGATCAAACCCGGGTCCTGCCCGTGCTAGGGGAGCACTCTACCGCTGAGCCACAATCCCAGCCCCTCCACTGCAGACTTTCTAGCTATGAATTATTTTAGCTTTTGTTTATATCCACCGCAGCTTCGATTTCCATCTCAAATCTTCAAAGTTTTTATTTCATCTTTAATTTTGAGGCTTATTTTTGCTGGGTATAGTATTCTTGGTTGGCATCCATTATCTTTCAGAGCTTGATATATATTATTCCAAGCCCTCCTCACTTTTAGGGCTTGGGTTGAGAAATCAGTTGAAATTCAATTTTTTTCCCCTCTAAATGTGACTAGTCATTATTCTCTTGCAATGGTGTTCTTGGTTGCAGTCCATGTAGCCTTTCTATTGGCTTGTCTCTGCATGATTCCTGCAGCTTTACTAGGACGATATCCCACATTACTGGCATTTCTCAATCTCAGGGGTCTCCATCGCAGCTTCAATTTCCATCTCTAATCTTCACAGTTGACCTTCTCAGTGGGTGAAGGGACTCTGACCCTGCTACACCTTGCCTTGTATCCAAGGCCTTCCTTGGAAAGCTTCCATGACCCTCTTAACTCCAGCATCCTGCATTGCTATAAAACCAAGACCACATGATTAACTCCAAAGTCTGCTGCCATCTTGAGCTGTAGCCAAGCCTCCAGAGACACTGACTGTAGCAGCCTCTGAGTGTCTGGGTAGCTGAGCATGTTGAAAAACTTCTTAGGCCCCCTTGTGCAAGAAGGGTACAATGGTATATAACCAATAAGTTTGAACTAAAGAAGAATCAAATTAGAAGTTCAGAAAAGCAAAGGGCAGAGTTGTAGATTTCTAGTATTCACTAGGACTTATCCATGGGTCATATGATAACATGACCCATAGATAAGGGGGTCTATTGTATTTTTAATGAAAACACTCTATTCCCAGAATCAAAATTTCTATTCTTTTTTTGTGTTAGTCAACTTTGTGTCACTATAACACTATAACACAATACCTGAGGTAATCAACATAAAAAGGCAAAACATGTATTTTGGCTTGTTGTTTCAGAGAGTTTCAGTTCATGTTTGCTTGGTCATGTTCCTTTTGGACCTGAGGCAGTACAGTACTAGTAGGAGGCTTAGTTCACTGGTGGTGTGCCCTTGAAGGAACCTCACCTCTTCCTCCTTTTCTCTTTTGATTTCCAGCCATGAGCTAAAGGGTTTTGCAATGTGCTGCCACCATGATGTGCTGTCTTACCACAGGCCCAAAAGTAACAGGGTCAACCAACTGTGAATTGAAACCTTCAAAACTGTTAGTCAAAGTAAGCATTTTATCTTTATAAACTGATAATCTAAAGTAACAGGAAGCTGACTAACATGCTGTGTAACAAATCATAAACCTAGTGGTTTAAAACATGGGAAATTTATGGCATGGTTCAACTTGGTCTTATTCAGGATCTTACATCCAATGTGTCTGCTGGCTGCAGGTTCACTGAAGGCTCTGGGATATAACCTGCTTTTGAGCTCACTTAATAGCACTGAACTGACCCTTAAAAGGGGTCAAAATGGTAAATTTATATTTTAACCACAATTTTTTTAAAAAACTGAAGAAAAAGGTAATATGTCTCTCTCCAGTATGGCCAGAGATATGGATATTTTATATGGAATCTGGAGGGAGTGAACAGAATGGGGAGGCAAGAAACATGATCAGAGGAAGAACCTGTGTGGGGACAAGTGGGGTTCCAAGGAGGCAAGAGTGATAGCTGGGTGGGACCAGAACAAACCAGGCAGGTTGTCTCAGGACAAAGTACAGAACTTTGGGGAAAATATCTTCAGGGAAATCTAGGAAAAGAAAGGAACTTTGGAGAGACAGGAGTGTCGGGATCTGCTGTCCACCATCTGGGCTGCTGCGAGGGTGTCCTCAGATGTCCTACTCCTGGTGGGTCACAGCCCTAACAACTACCTGCATCTGCACCCACTCCAAGCAATTCCAAACAGGGTGTTCACTCTGGACGTGGAACATCAGTAGGCCCATAGAGGACAAGGGTATGGATGGAGTCCATACAGGGTGCTGGGCAGGCTGTGGGTGTTTGGAAAGAGCTGCACCCTGAAGTCCCACAGCTGTCCCTGGAATAGGCTGGGCTTATCCCCACTTCACAGAGAGGAGCCAGTATCACCCAGAGCAAAGTGACCTGCAGGCAGGGTCAGTGCCAGCCTGGCCCCAGTCTGCAGGCATTAGAACCACACCAGTTACCACTATCCACACAGCTCTCTGCACAGTCTCTGCTGGCTGAGTGCCTGCACTCACCCAAAGTCAGCTAAGGGCAGACCTGCATGTCTCCATTCTCTACATTTTCCTGCTCAGTCAGGTTTCCAGGAATATGTTGCTCTAAGCGTTGCCACGAGGTGGCAGCACAAACCTATTTGCTATCGCCTTAATCCACTCGCCTGCTTAAACCAGGACCTAAAGTCATGGCTCCAAAACCTTGGACAGGTACCCACTCTTTCCACCATCCTCAGCTTCAGTTTTCTTATGGTCTCTACATCCTTCCCACCTTCAGCACCATCCCAGACCCCTTGGGAATCTCTCTTTCTCCTCTTCCCTTATCGATTGAAGTTTATTCTCTCTGAGAATCCCTTTGGTATTTTGTGGGTCCTTGGAAAGACTTTTTTCCTCTCTTGACTTGCTGTACACCTTTCTCACTCTTCCAGCTGCTCGGCAAAATTCCTCGAGACAGAGCCTGCATCTGACTTTTGTTTGTGTCATAGAATGGACTACCCCTCTCCAGCTTGGATGTGATGTCCTGAGGCCTCTGTTAGTCCCCTCATCCCCAACCATGGTGACAAAGTCAGAAAGGAAGCGATCCCTTGCATTCCTGTAAGATGCTGTATAGGATGGGGAAGGATCTGAGAGCAGGGCAGGGATGAGAGGAGATGGTTCCATCAGTGCCTCTGTGCTGATCCTCCCCTCTGGTTCTGGGGGTGGTGTGACTGAACGAGGCCTTCAGATGTTCATTCCATTAGAAAAATGAAAGGTAACCCCCACACCTACCTGCACATTGTCTGAAAAAGGAAAATTTTCTTTGCTTTTGTTGGAGGTACACAGATCTTTGATGTTGGATGCTAAAGACCTCTCCCCTGTCTCAACAATATATAAAGAAATCTGCAGTGTTGCCTAGATGAGTAGGTTCCAGGAAGCAGCAGGTGAGGATGCCCGGAGGAGGGGTGCTGTCCACTCTTGCTGGCATCATGACCTGCTGGTGCTCCAGGGACAGAGTCAACACATGGCTGCCCTACCACTAGGCTGGGCAGGGGAAACACAGCTGGCTCCTCATGTTACCTATAACACATCTAGATCAATCCAGGAATCTGCATCTTTCTCAGTATCAAGAGTCCCTTCTCCAAGGTGCAGCCTCTTCTAAGATAGTACCTAAATAAATGGAAGGAAATTCACCTCAGCTGATGTGAGTCCAGCCCCCACTCAGGCTGCCCTGTCACTTGGTCATGACTCTCTTACACTTCCTGGGGATTGTAGGATTAACACTAGGGAGGGCCACTCAGTGCAGCTTACACAGATGATGTTGTGATTCTTCATGAAAAGGCATACTGCTAGAGAAACATCACAGGTACACATACAGATACTTGATTTAGCATTATTACAGTTTTTCTGATTGTGATTCTAGAAATGGAACCAACACCCATCAGGAAGGCAAGTAAGTGGGGGATAGTCAGAGAACAGAATGCTATAGAGCATTTTCATAGAATGAACCAGATCTGTGTTTGACAACATTGATTTGGAAGAGAGGGTGCTGTGTGAAAAGCGCAAGTAGCAGATGAAGTGACTAAAATACCAAACATAGAGATCAATGCAATAGACACTTTGGGAATCACGTATTTGCATTGAATTTATGAAAAATGGGTGCAAAGAATATACGGATAATCCATGGTAGAATATGCCTCTGAGGAAGGAAATAGACCAGAGGATAGTGTATGTGAAATGTTTTGTTATTTAAAAATATAGTAATATATTTTATCATATAAATAAATATGATTATATAAAATATTTTAAGGTGAAATATTATATAAAATAAAGTATATTTTATATAAAATAAAATTTTATATTAAAAATGGTTGGAAGCAAATATGGCAAAACATGAATATTTGTTAACATTTGTGTAATGCATCCATGAGCATCTGTTAGGATAGTCCATAGTGTTAATAAAAAAAATGCTAACTGCACATCAGATAGAGCACTAATCTCCAGGATATATAAAGAACTCAAAAAAATTAACACCAAAAAAGCAAACAACCCAATCAATAAAGGGGCTAAGGAGCAGAATACATACTTCTAAGAAGAAGATATATAATCAATCAACAAATATATGAAAAAATGTTCAACATCTCTAGCAATTAGAGAAATTTAAACCAAAACTATTCTAAGATCTCATCTCATGCCAGTCAGGATGGCAGTTAGCAAAAATACAAACAACAAGGATGTGAGGGAATTTGATGGTGAGACCACAAATTGATGCAATCAATCTGGAAAGCAGTATGGAGATTCCTTAGAAAACTTGGAATGGAACCACCATTTGACCCAACTATCCCACTCCTTGGTTTATACCCAAAGGACTTAAAATCAGCATACCATAGTAACGCAGTCACATCAATGTTTATAGCAGCTAAATTCATAATAGCTAAACTGTCGAAGTAACCTAGATGCCCTTCAATAGATGAAAAAGAAACAATGGTATATTACTCAGCATTAAAAGAGAATAAAATTATAGCATTTGCAGGCAAATAGATGGAGTTGGAGAATATCATGCTAAGCAAAGTAAGCCAATTCCCCCAAACCAAAGGCCAAATGTTCTCTCTGATAAGTGGATGCTGAGCCACAGTGGCGGGGGTGGGAGTATAGGGAAAATGAAGGAACTTTGATGGGGCATAGGGGAGGGGAGGGAGCATGGGGGCAGGAAAGATCGTGGAATGAGATGGACATCATTACCCTAGGTACAGGTATGAATGCACATATGGTGTGACGCTGCATTGTGTACAGCAATGAAAAGTTGTGCTGTAATTGTGTACAATGAATCAAAATGCTGTTATATATACTTAATTAAAATGGATGAATAAATTAATTAAAATAATCAATAAAATATTGCTGACACCTGCCTTTAAAAAAAAAAGTGCTAGCTGGGCTCGGTGACACACATCTGTAATCCCAGCGGCTCCAGAGGCTGAGACAGGAGGACTGCAAGTTCAAAGCCAGCCTCAGCAAACCGCGCAGTGCTGAGCAACCCAGTGAGACTCTGTCTCTAAATAAAATCACTAAGACAGAAAGGACAAAAGAGGGAGGGAGATATGAGGAGAGGCTGCAAGAAAGATCTTTGTGTTAGTCAGATTTCTGTCACTGTGAAAAACTACCTGAGATGATCAACATAAAAAGACAAGAGGTTTATTTTGATTTGTGATTTCAGAGGTTTCAGTGCACGGTTACTTGGCCTTATTTCTTTAAGCAGGAGTGCATGGTGGAGGTCAGCTCACCTCATGGCAGCTGAGAAGCAAAGAGAGAGGAAGGGTCCTAATATCACCATCAAGGACACACCCTAAATGACCTAAATTCTGCCAACTAGGCCCCAAATATTAAAGGTTTCACCACCTCCCAATTGTGCCACAAGCTAAGGATCAAACCTTTAATGCATGGGCATTTGTGGGACATTTCAGACCCAGAGTATAGTGATCTTCATTTGTGTGTGTGTGTGTGTGTGTGTGTGTGTGTGTGTGTGAGGTGTGAGTCTGTAAAATTTTCTGGTGGTTTTCTGTTTGTTTGTTTGTTTGTTTGTTTTTGTGTGTGTGTATGTGTGTGTGATATTGATTTTTTTAGCTTCAAGAGCAATGATAAACCAGTGGAGAGTTTTGTTGATTATCAGCAACATGCGAGGAGGTGCTGGTGGTGCGGATGATGGTGATGATGATGTTGATAATCATGAGGAGGAGGTGATGATGATGAGGATAGGAGAAGGTGACCATGACAGTGATGAAGACATGGCAATGATGGCAACACTGAGATGCTGGTGGAAATGGTAACAATGACGAAGGGTTTAGTGCTAATGCCTTCCAAAGACAGAGGCAGAAGATCACCCAGGAAACAGATGGAGTGAAGTTGAAGATAACACAGGATTTGGAGCGAGACACATCTACACCTGTCGTTTGTTTGTTTGTTAGTTTACACAGGGTTCCCCTGAGTTGCCCAGTTTGTTCTCAAACTTGGGAACCTCCTGCCTCAGCCTTATGAATAGCAAGGATTATACAACCTGGCTGTTTTAGTCAGGTTTTCTTCCTGCTGTGACTAAAACTATTATGGAGAAGGAAAAGTTCATTTGGGGGCTCACAGTTTCAGAGGTCTCAGTCCACAAACAGCCAGCTCCTTTCCTCAGAGCTTGAGGTGACGCAGAACATCATGGTGGAAGGGTGTGGTGGAGGGAAACAGCTCATATGATGATCAGAACGCAGAGAGAAACTCCACTTGCCGGATGCAAAATATGTACCCCAAAGCAACACCCCCAATGACCCACCTCCTCCAGCCACACCCTACCTGCCTTCAGTCACCACTCAGTTAATCCCACGAGGGAATCAACTCACTGATTGGGTGAAGGCTCTCAGAACCTGATCATTTCACCTCTAAACCTTCTTGCATTGTCTCACTCGTGAGCTTTGCAGAACACCTCACATTCAAACCATAACACCAGCTTTTGATGTTTACATACCAGGTAGTCTTGGAAAAATTAATTGACCCGACAGGCACCTCAATTTCCTTGTCTTCAGCAGGTTTCCTGAGGATGGAGTGGTTAGTATGAAGGTCTGGCTCCCAGTAGTTGCCATATTAGTTCCCTCAGCTTCACCCCTGCCATGTCTGCACACATCCAGACAGGCAATGATAAGGGCCCAGGGGGTGGAGATTTCCTTCCCTGTCTCAATCCTGAAGCTTGGTCAGGTGACATGGCCGGTTGCTGAGGGACATTGTATTGCTGCCAGGTGACCAAAAGCCCCTGTTTAGATCATCCTGTCAGACCTGAGAGTCCTGGTTGCTAGCCGCCTGTGGGAGCAGCTGTATGAACAGAGGTCCTACTGGGGGAGTCTCAACCATCTTGCCACTGCCTGCTGCCCACTTCCTGACTCCCTGAGCCTCTCTCTGATGCCACAGTGAGTAGCTCCTGTCCCACTGCCAATCTGGGTGACATAGCCACAGGGATTCTGTATGTTCAGGAAAGCTGACTTCTTACAATCCTCTTGCAATTCTTCTTCCAATTCTCTTAAGCAAGGCACTCAACCTCCCTGGGTCTCAGTTTTCCCCCTGCTGCCCATCATTCACAGAGAGGCATGAAGTTGCTATGAGATCATGTGCCCAGAGCCTGCATGCAGTAGGTGCTCCATGATTAGTTCATGTGGAGTCACTATTACCTTATCTGGGGCAGGGGGCACTTTAGGGTTTGCCCCTTCTGTGGTTTGTACATGTTTGCAACAAGCCCTCCCACGGTTCCGCTTACCTTTAACTTCCTGGAAGGCAGGGATGCTCAGGCTTTGAGGGAACATGAATGGTGGAGATTGGATTTCCAAAGGGATGTCAGTCACGGATCTGGGCAGTATACCTACCTGGTGTCACAATACACTTGGCCTCGTTTGGCACCCACAATGATGGCAAGGCTGAGTGTGAGTAGAGCAGACTAGTTAAAGGTTGGGGAAAATCAACCCGGGAAAGGCAGTGCCACTGCCATCTGCCCCCACCCCCAATCCCACCCCATTACCCCAGGACACATTCAGCCTGTCCAAGCAAGGTTGGTCCTGGGTGATCCCACATCTATGCTACTCCACAATTTAGGAGGATAGGCAACCTGAGGGGACCCTCAAGGAAGGTGAGACCGAACTATGTTCCCCAAGGGCAGCACCCTCACTCTGCTAAGAGATTTTTTTTTTTAGGTACAGCTTTGGTCATAAAGTGATCCTCAACGGAAGGCAGGTCTCTTTCTTTATTACACCTAGCAGTAGCTCATTCAGCATGGGAATTATGCTCTTCCGGTTTCCATGGAGCTGTGGCTTGTCACCTGCTGCCAGTTATCAGAAGGATTTAGCACACAGTCACAATTTTATGGATGGTTTGCCAATTAACAGGTTTCCTTCTCCCAGGAAATCTGCATTCAAAGACAGCAGAGGGCAACACTGACCCAGACCTCAGCTCCACTGCCCCCGGGGCATTGGCCCAGTATGTGTGTGTGTTGGGAAAGGCCCTGCTCCCTCTCCAGATCCTGGGGCCAGTTAGATCTGCAAAGCGATTCACAGAAGTCTTAAGGGACACCCTAGGGTGTGCAAGTCAGGAAAACCGGGGCAGAAAGACAGTCTTCCCTCTGTCATCATAGGTTCTGAAGGGAATCTGTTGCAGCAAGGCTGTCTTGGATGAGAAGAACAAGTCTTGGATCAGGTTCCCTGGGTTCTCCAAGTGTGTGAACGTCTAATGTCTCAGCCTCTCCTTGCTGTATCATTTCACTGTGTCCTAGAGATTTGAAAGTACAATCAGTCTATGGAGTACATTTAAGAAAGAGGCTGCCTCCCAAAGAACATCAGCTCCTATGAGTGATGGGTTGCAGCCCTGCAAGACAGGTGTGTTGCCATCACAGGCCCTAGATGGGGACACAGAGACCCAGAGAGGTGAAGTAATTGGTCCAAATCACACAGCTAGTAACTATAGGTGGAGCCATATTTCCTCCGAAGACCATGGAGGAGAATGCTACAGCACACTGAGAAAGAGTAGATGGGCAGGAGGTGTACAACTCACAAGGTCTAAGGGCCCATGGCTCATGGATCAGGCATGTTCTGGTGTATCAAACTCCAGGCTGGTCCAAGAAGTATTAGTGTTGTGAGGCAGGGCCTCTCACGCTGCAGGGGCTAAAATGCCTGCTCTCTTCTGACCTTAAGAATCTTCTGCTTGTTCTCAAGAAGAACATTCTCCTTGTTTCCTTGTGGCTGCGGCCCCATAGAGCAGTCAGTGTGCCAGGATTTGTGGTGAGTGTTGGAGTGAAGGTCTCAGGGGCATAATATGGCCGGGTCTAAGGTGAGGACAAGGGAGTCTGGAGCCTCAAAGGGTATTGTGAGGGCGGGGGGCTAATATTTATTAGACATTTCCCTCCATCTGTACGCTGCCTCTAAGTCTGTGATGTTGAAACTGAAGTTGATCTCAAAGAAAAAGAGAATAGTGCTTATCAGAGCCTGGGAAGAGTTGGGTGACGGGAACAATGGAGAGAGGATGGTTAATGGGGACAGGAGTGCAGCAAGATAGCAGGAATAGCTTCTAAGACTCTATAGCACAGAAAGGTAACTACAATGGGTAACATTTGATTGAATATTTCAAATTGACGAATAAGATTCTAAATGTCCCCCCCACACACACACACACAATAATGATAAATGTTCGAGGTAATGGAAATGCCAAATACTCTGATCATTACACTTCACATACATGGATTTAAATGCCACACGGTACCCCTGGTAACCAGCAGGAGGTAGTGGGGCTGATGCCTCAGCCTCTGGCTCTGCAGGATAGTTACCAGCATCAGGGGGCTCAGGGCCAGTGTGGCCGCCGTCAGTAGACTGGAGGGAAGGAAGAGCCAGCGCAGCCTGGAGATGGGTACCTTAATGTCCTATTATATAATCACTATATAATTATATAGTAATTACTGTATGTAGTAATTACTATATACATACTTATGCCAATTTAAAAAAATATATTAATAAAAATGCCTCTGGACTTTTTGCAATGTTTCTATGCTGTCAGTGTTGACAGTATTCATGTTTCACAGAAAAGGAAACTAACATAGAAAGGTGAGCAAAGCTTCTCCAGATCTTGCAGCCAGCACTGAGACAGAAACAGAGAGAGAGAGAGAAAGGAGAGAGGGGAGGGGTGCCTACTCCTGTGACTTGAACTGGGTCCCTTCTCCTTGCCACCCCAGCCATGGGCCTCCTCTAAGTGTACATCACCCAACAACTCGATTTGTCCCACTTTCCCAGAAGCCTGCCACCCACTTACCTCTTCCAGCCTCCCTCTCCTTCTCACTAGCTTTTCTGAGATCTCTGCCTGCGGGGCCTCCTTCTTCCTCCCCAGTGGCAAGGAAGTTCTCAACACCACACAGAAACCCCACACAAGTCTTCTGAGACTCTGTGCCTGCAGATTGCTCCCACATGGAGCCCTGGGTAGAAGGGGTGTGGAAACACACGTGCCCATGGCTACACCTTCCTGCAGTCCCCCACAGTGACAGGGCCCCAGTGTTCTGGGAGGCAAAAATGTCAATGTTCCCCTGGCTCCTCCAGCCTGGCCTCATTTCCTGAGCCCTCAGCAGGTCAGAGGTCAGGTGGACCCACAGCCCTGCAATTTTGGTTCCCTGATGCCTGTTCCTTTCCTCTGGCAGGGCAGCGCTGAATCCAATCCACTGTGGCGAGCACTCATTACACGGTGCCTGCAAGCCAACCAGACAGGTGTGTGTGTGTTGGGGGGGACGTCAAGATGGGACTCAACATCCCCCACACCTGTGGGATGAATTCCAGCATGTGAATCCACGCCCACAGTTGCAGAGCAAAGGAGCCATGTGTGAGCTACATTTTGCACTGTTGTTTTTGTATTTGTTGAACAGTCATTTCTAGAGTCTGCCCCAGCCCAGCATCTCTGCAAAGGAGGGGTCCCCTCAGGATCCCTGAAGGGTGGATCAATACTCTGGGCAAGTGCAGAACCAACAACCTGCTACACAGTTAGCCCAACCTGCAAAGAATTATGCTGGCATCCTGCCCCTTGGCCACTACGACCTGGCCAGGTCCAGTCCAGCTCTTCAGCAAGACACTCTGCACTCCCCAGGCAGCCAGTAACACCTCCCAGGGCTTCAGGGACATTAGAGTACCCATCTCCGGGCTGCGCTGGCTCTTCCTTCCCTCTAGTCTACTGATGGTGGCCACACTGGCCCTGAGCCCCCTGATGCTGGTGACCATCCTGCGGAGCCAGAGGTTGAGGCATCAGCCCCAGTACCTGCTGCTGGCCAACATCCTGCTCTCAGATCTTGCCTACATTTTCTTGCATACACTCATCTCCTCCAGCAACCTGAGTGGCTGGGAGCTGGGCCGGATTGTCTGCGGCATCCTAAGGGATGCTGCCTTTGCTTCCTATACTAGCACCATCCTGTCCTTCACAGCCACCGTGCTGCACACCTACCTGGCTGTTACTCATCCTCTGCGATACTTCTCCATCGTGTCTGGCAGAGCTGCCCGGAAGACAGTGGCCCTCATCTGGCTGGTGGCCTGCATCTTCCCCACATTTCTCCTTTGGTTTAGCAAGCAGCAGGATGCCAGTCTGGAGAAACAAGACACCTCCTGCATCCTGCCACTAGGCCTGGGCACTGAGCAGAGCCGTGGCACCTTGGTCACTGTCACCCACACCTCCATAGTGTGCATTCTCTTTCTGTGCACAGCTCTCATTATCTACTGCTTCTGGAAGATTTATGCAGAGGTCAGGCCTTCAGGCATCTGCACGCAAGGCTATTCCCGGGCCAGGGGTACCCTGCTAATCCACATGGTGCTGATCACACTGTACGTAGGCACAGGGGTGGTATTCTCCCTGGACATCATGCTGACCAAGTACCACCACATTGGTTCCAGCACCCATGCATGGCTCCTGGCAGCCAACAGTGAGGTGCTCATGATGCTGCCCCGTGCCATGCTCCCATACCTGTACATGATTCGCTACCGCCAGCTGCTAGGGGTGGTCCGAAACCACTTCTCACCCAGGAGGCACGGAGACATTTTTACCATTTTCCAGAACTACGAGGTCCACAATCTGGCAGGCTAGAGTGAAATATTACATGTTGAGTGCATCCTAAAGCCTTTAGGATGGCCTCAGCTGATGTTTTAATATTTCAACAGTTGTTAAGGAGGGAACACTCTATTATACTGACAACAAGAGCTTACTTATAATGTCATGGGTAGCTAATAAAAAATAAAATAAAAATAAATTTTAAAAAAAGAGCTTACTTGAAAATGAAAGCAAGTAAAGGTGATCCAGCCAGGTTCTGGTCCAAGTGGGGCCAGGCTTTGATCTGTTCCCTCCAGTGGCTCTCTCTACACCATCTACGACCCCTGGCCACTGAGGAAGAATCCAGGTGACAAACACACAGACACCAAAACCTTATGAAAGCTGGAAGCTGGGAGGTAGGAAAGCTAATCTTCTGACTCCTGCTTGGGTCCCTGGGCCCTACATGGGCAGTTGTTCAGGATGAGGGAGGGAAACTAGAAAGCTCAGCACCTACCTCAGTGGGAGTGTGATAGAGATGCCACGATGAAGCTGGAACCCCTAAAGATCACTCTCTTAGAATAAAGATAAATTAAACTAACCATTACAAAAGACAGAAGCAAGAGATCATCCTTCCTTGACATTGTTCTGGGCAGAGGAAGAAAATGCCTTGAGAATTTTTAAGCAGAACTCATCCTTTAAGCCGGGTTATAGCAGAGTTTCAAATATATTTTATTTATTTATCTCTTGCCCTTTCAAAACATAGTCCTGCTTGAGAAACCTCCTTCTGTGGTTGGTGTGGGTCTTCTGCCAGATCTGAGCTTCAACTCTGTCAAGGAAACTCCAAGAACTGGGTCACAGATAGCTACACCTTACAAAACCATATGGGGAAATACGGTACAGTGAACAAGAGCAAGAAGACACAAGGTCATGGCATGTACCACAGCTCCTTGAATTCTTGGATGGTGGGTTGATATAAAAATGTTCAGGGGCTGGGGTTGTGGCTCAGTGGCAGAGCATTGCCCTGCATGTGTGAAGCACTGGACTCAATTCTCAGCACTGCTTATTAAAAAAATAAAATAAAGGTCCATTGACAATTAAAAAATGTTTTTTAAAAAATGTTCAATATTTTCTAAAATATAAAAATGCCATGAAAATATGAGTAGAGAAAAAATTTCAATTTGGAAAATAAATAGAATTTCTAGGAATAAAAGTAAAATAATTAGAATTGTAAAAAATGATTGGAGTTAATCCAGATTAAATGATGCATTAGACACAACTAGAGAAACAAATTGCAAACAAGGGGATATGTCCAGATAAATGACCTAAAATATAAAAAGAGGGATTAAGAGACATTGAAGTTAGAATGGAAAAGATAAATATACATCCAATTTGGGCATATAATAGAGAAAATTTCGAAGAGGAAATATTGGAAGATATGATAGCTGATAATTTTTCAGGATTTGTTTTGTTTTGCTTGCAGTCCTGGAAATTGAACCGGGTAACACTCTACTATTAAGCCACAACACAGCCTTTTTTATTTTTGAGTGTTTTGTTTTTTTTTTTTTTTTTGAGATAAGATGTTGCTGAGTTGCTGAAGCTGGCCTGGAACTTGGATTTCTCCTGCCTCAATCTTTCTGCCACCATACCTGGTTAAGTTTTCAGAATTGCTGAAATATCAAACCTCCCATCCGAGAAATCCAACCAGTTACAAATAAGATAAATGACAAGCACCCGAGGCACACATCACACAAAATTTCAGAAAACCAAATACAAACACAACATATCTAAAGATGGCAGAGACAAACAATAAGGAAACAGCAATTAAACTGGCAGCTAACTTCTCAAAAAGAAGTAGAAGCCTGAAACAACAGAAATAATATTGTCAATGTGCTGAGAGAAAATAAGCATTGACCTAGAATTTTATATACAGGAAACACTCTTTTCAGAGCCCCAAATAAAGGCCAGGATGGACACAAAAGCTGAAAGATAATATTCCTAACAATACACAGGGAACTTTAAAGGATGGATTTTTGGTGGTAGAAAATTATTCCAGATGGAAAGTTTGAAATGTATAAAAACTGGCCTTGGCAGCTTAGTGAGGCCTGACCCACTTGCAGCGTAGCAAGACCTGTCTCAAAAAAATAAAAAGAGGATGGGGCTGGGGATGTGGCTTAGTGATCAAGCACCCCTGGGTTCAGTCCCTAATACCACAGAATAAATAATAAATAAATAGTGAGAGAACCACGGGAAACTATGTACATAAGTCTAAAAATCCAGATCTGTAAAGAGTAATTAAAATATCTGGGGCTGGGGATGTGGCTCAAGTGGTAGCGCATTCACCTTGCATACGTGAGGCACTGGGTTCGATCCTCAGCATCATATAAAAAAAAATAAGTGAAATAAAGGATGCTGTTCCATCTACAATTTAAAAATAAACATTTTTTAAAATATCTAATTTAATGTTGGAAAAATGAAGCTATTGCGTGACAGCAGCACATGTGTTGGAAATGTATAATTGTACCTAAAGCATTTTAAGGTTCTAACCATCTTCAGGGGGATGTTGAAGTATTAACCTAATACTGGATAAGCATGCATGTCAGAATGTCTAAGGTAGTCAAGAATAAACAAGATAAAAAGAAGGTCATTTTCTAAATACTCTAAGGAACAAATGAAATGAGTAAGAGAAAAGACAAATCACCCAAAAGAAGGAAGAAAAGAAAACACATAAAGACAAATAAAAAGCCTAAAAGAATATGATAAAATCCAAACTAATTTAAAT
This sequence comes from Callospermophilus lateralis, assembly GCF_048772815.1. NCBI lineage: Eukaryota > Metazoa > Chordata > Mammalia > Rodentia > Sciuridae > Callospermophilus > Callospermophilus lateralis. Next base: position 92,160,229 of record NC_135313.1, read on the forward strand.
GAACCAGCACAACAAATTTAAGTGGACTAAAATTTGATAAAGAGAAGACCAATATTGTCAGTTTTCTTTTAAACCAAAGGTATGCCATTTATAAGAGGTTACCCTAAACAAATGACAGAAAATATTTGGAAGTAAAAATATTGATTGGAAATATAGAAAGAGATATAGGGTGGTTTGTACTTGTAATCCTGGCTACTCGGGAGATAGAGGCAAGAGGATCGAAAATTTCAGGCTGACCTCAGCTGCTTGGTGAAAAAGAAAATAAATTAAAAAGGCAGGGAAGTAGCTCAATGGTAAAATGTCTCTGGGTTCAATCCCCAGAATAGCAATTAAAAGAAAGGAAGGAAGGAAGGAAAGGAGGGAGGGAGGAAAGAAGAGAAGGAAGGAAGAAAGGGGAGAAGGAGGAAAAGAAAAGATATAGAAAGCAATACTCACTAAATGAAAGCTAACTGAAGAGAAAATAAACTTTACAGAAAAGCTTTAACAGTAAAAAAGGGTTGCTATAAAATTACAAGTCTCAATTTGTTAAAATATCGAAAATTATCACACTTTATAAAAGTGCTAATATGTATAAGGAAAATTTTGACACATATTTGAGGGGGAATTAATGAACCAACCTACATAGAGAAAAATTTCAAGTCTACTCTCTCCCTAGCTGATAGATCCAACAGGCAAAATAAATAAGCATATAGAATTTTGAACAACACACTTGACAAGCTTAACCTAGTGGACAAATTTAAAATATGGCACTTGGTACTTGGTATAGTTAAGCCTGCCTAGAATCATTCAGAAAATTGCCAATATGTTACTCCATAAAGCAAGTTGGAAGTAAATTTCAAAGACTTGAGTCTTGTGCAGATCACGTTATCTGAGTTCAGTGCAATTAAGTCAGAAATAAATAACAAAAAAGTAATTAGATAAAATATGCTTGAAAATATAAAACCACATTTATGAAAGCAAAACTAGTAAATTTAATTTTATTAAAATACCTCTGTTCACCAACAAATACCATTAAAAGAATAAAAATACAGTGGACTGGGGCTGTGGCTCAGCGGTAGCGCACTTGCCTGGCATGTGTGAGGCACTGGGTTCGATTCTCAGCACCACGTATGAATAAATAAAAAAAGGTCTATCAACAACTAAAAATATATTTTAAAAAAAAGAATTAAAAATACCAGCAATAGACTGGGAGAAGATAGTTATACTCTTTATATCCAACTAACAAAAACAAAGAACTTGTTTCCAAATATGTAAAGAACTATTTAATTGCCTTGCATGCAGAGGCCCTGGGTTTAATTCCCAGCACCACAAAAAACAAACAAACAAATATGTAAAGAACTATTTAAGATTGTAAGAAAAAAGGCAGAAAACCTAATAGAAAATAGGCAAAATGTTTATGCATATCACAATAGAGAAAATCCAAATGGTTAAATATTGAGAAGTGTTCTTATCATAATTACTAAACATATACTAATTGGAACAGTGAAATGCTCCTGAATGCTCACCATATTTAACAAGCTTTAAAAAGTTTTATAAAATCATATATTGGTGAAGAATTCTAATTTTGAGTGAGAATATACTATAAATTGTACAGCAACTTTGGAAAACAGATTGAGATTTTTTGTTTGTTTGTTTATTTGTTTGGTACTGGGGATTGAACCCAGGAGTTGCTTAACCACTGAGCCATTATCCTCAGCCCTTATTTTATATTTCATTTAGAGACAGAGTCTCACTGAGTTGCTTAGGGCCTTGCTAAGTTGCTGAGGCTGCCTTTGAGCTTGTGATCCTTCTGCTTCAGCCTCCTGAGCCCCTGGGATTACAGGCATGAGCCACTGCACCCAGCCCTCAAGAATTTTTTTTACTATGTTGCTTGGTAGAACCAGGACCATTAGACCCACAGAGTCTAAAGTTGTGGCAATGAGAATCATAATTTCCCCAATGTGTCACTGGGAGTGACAATGGGACCATTCTAACGGTTTGTTAGTTACCAGACCTGTGTTCCATATCCCAAGGGACAGTTCCCCATTCTATGCAGGGTACCATTTCCAATCCAATGTCTTAACCATATCTTTATTTATTTTTTAAAAATTTTTAATTTTTTTAGATATAATTGACAGTATATTTTGACCTACTATACATACATGGAGTATAACTTCCCATTCTTGTGGTTGTACATGATGTGGTGTTTCACTGGTTGTGTATTCATACATGAACATAGGAAAGTTAACTCTGATTCATTCTACTATCTTTCCTATTCCCATTTCTCCCTTTCCTTCATTCACCTTTGTTTAATCCAAAGTACTTCTATTCTGGGCACCCACCACCACCTGATCGTGTGCCTTAACCATATCTTTAAGAGGCTATTTCACTGCCTTTTCTGGGCTGGCAGTTTCTGTATGGTGCATGACCACAATCACATGTGCAATGGTTAAAAACACATTTTTTTCCAGCAATTGTACATCAAAGACTAATTAATAGTGAAAATTAGAATTGAATAACAAAAACATTACATGTCAAAATGTGTGATTTGCAGCCAACAGAATTTAGAAGAAAATATGTGTTTATATATGTTTTCCTCAAGAAGAAAAAAGTGGCTCAAAATAAACAAACTAGGATCTAAAGTAAGAAATCGAAAAAAGAACCTCAGATCATATTGGCTGTGCCTCCCCGGGGGCTTGGCAGATCTGATTAAATTAAGGATCCTACAAGGAAGAGAAGGAAGGTAGGAGGTGAGAGAGAGATACGTGATGACGATAGATGCCAGGTTAGAGAGCGATTGGTGGGGAGACACGATGGGAAGATGCTGCACTGCTGGCTTTGAAGATGGAGAAGGAATCATCAGCCAGAGAATGCTGGCAGCCTCCACATGGAAAAAGCAAGGAAGCAGCTTCTACCCTTGAGACTTAGGTGGAACACAGCCAAGATTCTACTTTACTTCTGATCCTCAAAACTTTAAGGTAATGTATTGATGTTGTTTTAGACCACTAAGGGTTTGGTAATTTGTTGCAGCACCAATAAGAAACTAATTCAGTGGCCTGGGTTGGTCTGCTTTTCTGCTCCCCATGATGTTGCACCTACCAGCAGGTAACCCTAGTCATTCACATGCAGTGGCAAGTTTTCAAGAGAGTAGAAATGCCCAGCACTTTGGAACTGGCATGGCATTTCTTCTGCTGCATTCTGGATTAAATTTAGCAACATCTGGTCCAAGGAAGAAAACAATAAGCTCTATCTCTTAATGTGGGGGGACCCAAAGTCATATTGCAAGGAAAAAGGATACAGGGAAGAGAAATGTTAGGGCTCCTTTGGAATTTGTAATCACTTCGAAAAAACAGCAAGATTGAAGATGCCCTTACTTCAGTAAGAGAAATGCTTGTTCATGTACTCCATGTTCCTAGCAGCATAATTAACTAAGAATGGGAAATAATCCAAATGACATACAAGAATGAGCAAATGCATTATGGAATGTTCACACAATGAAATACTACACAGCACTAAAATTGAATACAGTTGTACACATCAATATGGATAAATCTCATATTGTTGGTAAAAAGCAAGTCACAGAAGTATATGCTTTCTAGTTTCATTAATATAAAATACAAAGACAGTGGGAGATTAGACATGTAGTTTGGTGATACATGCAATGGGCTGGATGCATTAAATGGTGAGTATCATGCTCCCCAAAACCATATGTGAAAGCTCTAACTCCAAAAATGACTGTGATAGAGACTTTAGAAGGTAACTGATATTAAATGAGGTCATAAGAATAGAGTTCTATCTGACCTGATTTGGTGGCCTTATATGAAGAAAAGAGAACTCTCTCTTCACCATGTGGGGACACATCAGTGAAAAGACAGCCATTTGGAAGCCATCAGTGAAAAGACAGCCATTTGGAAACTCAGTAGGAACTAATTCTACCAGCACCTTCACCTTGGACTTTCAGCTCCCAGAACTATGGAAACAACAACAACAATATTCTGTTGTTAAGCCACCTGATCTATGGTATTTTGTTCTGGCAGCCTGAACTGACTGGTATAGTAGAGAAAGAGTTCAATGAGAGAGAGAGAGAGAGAGAGAGAGAGAGAGAGAATAATGAACACAAAATTCAGTGAAGCAGCGATTTATGTGGAAGGAAGGAAGATGTGATTGGGAAGAGAAAACAGAAGGTCCTCAGCTATGGCTAATTAATTTCTTAAGCAGGATGGTGTATGCACACTCTTATTCCATTTGTTGTATATATAGTCCTAGACTCATTGTGGTTTCACTTAAAAGTTTTTGACTTTATGATTGTGTGAAAGTAATTACACACTCAGCAGAACCTTCCTTCAAAGTTTACATATGGATCTTTTCCTGAGCTAATGGTGTGATCTTCTCTTGGGAAGCTGGGCAGCACAGCAAGCCACAGCTCCCAGTCAGCCGCATAATCATGAAGGGAAACTACGGACACTCTACAGTGTGCTGTGTTGCTAAGTTATGATGTGTGGTAGGTCAGGGGGATTAACTGCATTTTGACCTATAATATTTTTAATTTGTCATGGGTTTATCAGGATGTAAATTCTCTGTAACTCAAGGAGTATTTGTGTTTAAAAATCACACAGATTGGGCTGGGGATGTGGTTCAAGTGGTAGCGCGCTCGCCTGGCATGCGTGCGGCCCGGGTTTGATCCTCAGCACCACATACAAACAAAGATGTTGTGTCCGCCGAAAACTAAAAAATAAACATTAAAAAAATTCTCTCTCTCTCTCTCTCTCTCTTTAAAAAAAATCACACAGATTTTATATACACTGTTTAATGTGCAGCTTGTTCCAAATGAAAGAATTAATAAACTCCATGACTGTTAGCCTCTCCTCCAGTGTCTTCATGACACTTCTGCATATGAGAAGTGTCCCTCATTTATTCACTGAGGAGCTAGCCTGCTGGTTCCACAACTCCTAATCATGTAACTTGCTGGTTTGAGAGGGACACAGTTAGGTGATGTCAGGGTAGTTGCCCCATGCTTGATACCCAGGCTGTTTCTCTTCGTTCCTGATCAGGAGCCAGCCACATCAATCATATGAGATTTCTAAGGTATCTTAGTCTTTAGCTGTTGCTATAACAAAATACAGGACACCAGATTATTTTAAAAAGAATAAATGTTTATCTGCCTCATGGTTCTGGAGGTTGAAAATCCAAGAAAATGTGCTGGCATCTGCTTAGCATCTGGAGAGGAACTTACTGACTGCATCATAACATGGCTGAGGATATCACATGGTGAGACAGAGCAAACATACTAGCTTGAGTCTCTCTCCTTCTTTTTATAAAGTCACTGATACCATCATGGGGGCTCCTTCCTCAGGATATTATCTAATCCTAATTACTTCCAATTGCCATTAATATATGAATTTCCAACAAATAAACTTTTATTTAAAATGTTTTTTTAGTTGTCAATGGACCTTTATTTTATTTATTTATATGTGGTGCTAAGGATCGAACCCAGTGCCTCACACACGCTAGGCAAGTGCTTCACCATTGAGCCACAGCCCCAGCCCAACAAATAAATTTTAAGGGAACATATTCAAACCATATCATCAGGGAACTGTCACTGCTCCAAGGGTGAGCATGTATCATAGTCACCTATCTACGGAAGGAAAGGTTTGGATGTTGTTGGTACAAGACTTCACGCTCATTTGACAGCGTCTTGGCCCTCAGCAGCCATTGGTAGTCATCAGAGAGCAGAGTTCTGATGTCTTCTCATGTTCCTGGTGCTGCAGTCAGACACAGGCTTCCCTTCACCAGCAGGTAGTTTCGCTGGGAAACCTGAGTGCAGCCTGAGTATGGCTGGTGAGATGCCCCCCTCAAACCTGGAGTCAGGAGCCAGTGCCAGCCATGGTGGTCAGTGAAACATCACCTTCCTATGCAGCAAAGACCATCCCCTCCGTGCTGGGTGGTCAGCAGAACAGGGCTACAGTCTCACCTGACTAACACTAAGGACGGTACTGTGGTGTGGCCTGGGTTGTGGTTATGCGGGCCTCCTGGTCATTCTGAGCCTACCAGCATCTTTCAGGGCACTTTTTCTCTGCTTAAACCAGTCAAGGATTCTGTTGCTGTGACTCAAGACATGGATTTATACAGAATTTGGTACTAGAAAGCAGATTTGTTACAAGTTGTGGCTTTAAATAATAGCAAAAGAAGGATTAAGTTTCTAAGAAGTACTGGCCTAAAAACTCTACATGATCAACAGGATAATTCTCACCAGAAATTTGTAAATGAACACAAGCCAAATCAATACTAGCAGCATCATTACTCTTAGAAAAATAAAATTGGGCTGGAGGGTGTAGCTCAATGGTAGAGAGTATGCTTAGCATGCATAAGGCCTGGGTTGAACTCCCAGCACCAAGGAGAAAAGGAAGGAAGAGAGGGAGGGGAGAGTAAGGGAGAGAGGAAGGCAGGCAGGCAGGCAAATGGATTATTCTATAAAGAAGAGTAATGAATGGGAGCTAGTCCTACCAGATGTATAGAAAATGTGATGCTAGTAAATGAACAGTCAGAGGCATGGAATGATTTTTAAAGTTCTGAAATATTTCTAAAGCATCTGTCATTCAGGTTATTAAGCTATTGTTTCTCTGCAAAAACTGCCCTTCATACTCTCTTTGTAATGGTGGGACTGGAGTTCTGCAAATTCTCCTTTATCAGCTAGTATCCTGCCTGGCTTTGCCAAAAGGGATCATTCATTAGAAAGAGACTGGAAAGCCTGAGGGGTGACAAGACCCTGATGCTTCGTGTCTTGCTCCATGTTGCTTTATGTAGCCCTTCCCTTCAGCAGAAACAGCTGGGTCTAGTTTCTACCCTGGGTGGAGAGAATTAACTCCATTTTTCTCACTGTACTCTCACAACAGGCTCTGATACCAGGTGTGTGTGGGTTTTCCCCTATATACCTGCTGAGTGTCTTCTAATTCTACCTGATAGAGTGACACTATCTATCTATCTAACATCTAATCAGATGTTAATTGAAAGCCTCAGGTTGATTTATCTGTGATTCTGACCTACTAGCTAAAAATCCAGGTTTCCAAGATCCCTTCCTCCAGTTCAATAGTTAACTAAAGCAGCTCATGAAACACAAGGAAACGAGTTCATTGATTTATTGTAAAGGACATTACAAAGAATACGGATGAAGAGTGGTGCATGGCAAGGTATTGGGAAGGACTATGGAGCTGCCATGCCTTCTCTGCGACAGGAAACTCCGTGTGTTCAGGTGTCCATCCAGGAGCTCTCTGAACCCTGTTCTTCTAGGGCTTTATTGAAGGCTTCATTACACAGGCATGATTGATTAAATCCTTGACCACTGGTGATCATCTCAAATTTCAGTTATAGCCACTTCCTCAGAGATTGGCAGAGGGTGGGGGGTGGGCTAAAAATCCAAGCCCTATACCTGCCTTGGTCTAGTGGGCATGGCCAGCCATCTGTCAAGTCATTAGCATACCAAAGAGACTCATCACCTTGAAGATTCCAAGGATTTTCAGAGTTATATGCCAGAAATAAGGAGGAAGGCCAAATATTTATTTCACAATGCCACACACTCTTTCAGATACTTTCTGCTGATGGGCCCTCACAAGTACCAGCATCGGATGGGCAAGGCTCCTTTCTCAGAGGTCTGAGTCTCAGCGACACAAAGCCCTTCTCTGTGCCTCTATGTTCGGGTAACTCCAAATGCTCCCCTTTGTCCCACAGTCTTTGGGGGAACAGCTGCTTCCTTAAGGTCATTATCTCTGTGTTACTCTCTCAGGATCCCTTCCCACGTGTTTAAACATGTTCAAACAATTCCATACATCTGATTCTTTTGATTAAAATGACTAATAGGGTTTTGTTTTTCTTATTGGTTCCTGATTAACAAAATTAGATAAAACATAGACACACAGAGACATCGATAATAGATAGAGGATAATAGATGACAGAAAATTATTTATAGAAAGAGATGGGTAGATATTTGGATGGATGGGGAGATAGATCATAGATGATTGAGAGAAAGATAGTTGGATGGATAGAGAGAAAGAGAACGAGATAATGAAGTCATTCCACAAATTATTCAGTCAATCAGCTTATGACACCTGGGAAACTATCAGATAAAAACAAATCCTAGACTAATCAAATATTTAAACATAAAATAAAAGTCATAAAAAGCTGTACTTTGTTATATTCTCAAGCCATGGAAGACTTTCTAAATAGGATCTAGAACACACAAATGTTACAATGAAATGTTTATTTATCTATATAAAACGGATAACATTTTCCAGAGAAAAGTATCATAAGTGAAACAAACAGGCTATTCCAAATATTTTGACAAATGTGTGCTACTAATATCAAAAAGGCTCATTTCAAGTCGCCCCATTGCCTCAGGACGCTGGGTGGCAATAATGGTTAGCACAAAGGGGAGCAAAACCACATACATCATAAGGCAGGGAGAACAAGAGAAAAGGAGACTGGACCCCACAATCCCCTCCAAGGGCACACCTCCAACGACCAAAGGACCTGCCACTAGGTTCCATCTCTTCAAAGTTTCATCACCTCCCAATAGAGCCACTCTGGGGACCAAGCCTTTAACACATGGACCTTTAGGGGACATTTAATATCCAAATCATAACACTTAATTAAAAATTATCAAAGAACACACAGACACACAGTCCACATAAAGGACAGTGGCTGTGGCTCACAAACACATGAAAAGGTGATGGATCTCACCCATTGCTGTAGTTTGGATCTTGAATGTCCCTCAAAGGCACATGTGTTAAAGGCTTTGCCACCAGGCTGTGGTCCTATAGGGAGGTGGTGGAACCTCTTGAAGGTGGGGTCTACCAAGAGGAAAAGTCATTCTAGGTTTGCCCTCCAAGAAAATGAAATGGACAGTCCCTTCTGCCATGTACTTCTACCATGATGTGCTGCCTCACCACAGGCCCAAAAAGCAATGTGCCAACTGACCACAGACTGAGCCAAAATAAACCTTTCTTCCTTATAAGGTGATTATCTTGGGTATTTTGTCACGTCACGTAATGGAAAGCTAACTAACACACTCAAGTAGTGGAAGTAGGAAATAAAATGACAGCCATATGCCATTTTTCACTTTTTCTTTCTTTTTTTTTGTTTGTTTCTTTCTTTTTCTTTTCTTTCTTTCCTTTTTTTTTTTTTTTTGGTACCAGGGATGGAATCCAGGACAAACTGGTCCCAGTGCTGTGGTGCTTAAACATTGAGCCACTACCCAGCCCTTTTTATATTTTATATTGAGACAGGGTCTGACTAAGTTGCTTAGGGCCTTGCTAAGTTGCTGAGGCTGGCTTTGAATTATGATCCTTCTGACTGAGCCTCTAGGATTATAGGCTATACCACCACACCCAGTAATTTCTCACTTCTTGACTTGCTAAAAATTCAGGATATGTAAGAACACTAACTGTTGTTAAGAGTATGATAAACAATGCTTGTGAGAATATAAATTGCTCAAACCTCCAGAGAGCACGATTTTTAATAAACAATGACATTTTAAATACACATAGTGATAATTCTATGCAATACATCTCTATGACCTTGCCCATTTTACAGGTCAGGAAACTGAAGCACAGGATTACTGCACCGTACGAGCATTTTCCTCCACACCCCTGCTCAGGGATTCCCCTCCTAGTTATTTCTATTTAATTTGTATGTTTATAAATTAAATATATCCAAGGATATTTACTGTAGTAAAATACTGAGAAGTAGCCAATCTCCCTCCACAAGAGAAAAAACTAAAGTGTAATACACCCATAAATTAGAATGTAATGCATTCAGTAAATAACTGAGGCATCTAATATGAATTTATATTTAAAAAAAATTACCAAGAGAAATTGTTGACTTCACATAGGGATAGCTTATATGGGTCTATTCTCACATTATGGAATTGATAAAAGCTGGACAAATTCTATAAAACAAGTATAGAACGAATTGGAGAGAGTGGTCAAAGCAGGCAGAAATTAAGGGAGAAAGTATTTAAAACAATAAAACTCATGAGTTGTATTCCATATGTAGTCTGGCTTTTCCCCTCTGAGTGTAATGGCCCATGAGAAACAGAGCTGAAGCTCAAAAACACAGCATAACTGGGAAGGGGGTGGGAGGGCCGATATCGCAGACAGACAGGAACCCCCATGTGTGCATACTCCTTTTCTTCAAGGTGTGGTCTTACTTCCAAGCTTGTGCTGGTAGGAAGGACTCCAAGAAACTATGCAACAAGCTAACAACTAGAGGAAAATAACTGATCAGGATTTACTACAGCCGCAGCCGCAGGTCGACAGACAGGTGTAAGTACTGCCATGGGGAAGAACCCTGAGGAACATGCTGGGCTCTCATTTCAGATCCTAGGAAGGACAAACTGGTTCTACCGTATGAAAAACAGGCCCAAGTTACCAGGAGACCAAAGAAAGAGGCGGGCAGATCCAGGATTTAAGAAAGATCAATTTATTGAGGGGTTACTGACAGAGCATGGTCGTAGGTGGCAGCAAGACCAGGTGGATTCTTTTGATTTGGATCGGAAGTTGGGAGCTTATAATGTAGTCTGGACAAAAATGACTTCATCCAAGCTGGAACGTATCTGATTTATCTCAAGGTAATATCAGAGACATCAGGCACACCCCTGGTGATCTAATTACTTTGTTTACAGTATGTGGAGAAACTATGAGGGAAAATCCAACTAGGGTGACTTAAGGGCAATTATGGGGGCACAGCCACAGGCACATGACAGGTTTAATTGGTATTTATACTCTAGGAGTAAGGGGCGTGCTAAAGCAGCACAGGCAAAATTAAAAGAACCTATCAGGTAGACCATAGAACATATTCAGATTGAGGCCTAGTGAGGGAAGAAGATGGAAAATGTGCATGCTCCTTCTCTTCAAGGTGTGGTCTAACTGCCAAGCTTGCACTGGTAGGAAGGACTCCAAGAAACTATGCAACAAGCTAACAACTAGAGGGAAATAACTGATCAGGATTTACTACAGGAAGGGTGTGGGAGATACATGTGACATCATAAAAAAACAAACACCTGTATCTACATCTGGAACTCCAGGAGAAGTAAGGAATTGAGAGAGAAACCACATCTAAAGAAATACTAAGTAGGATTTTCAAAAAGAAGTCAACTCAGATTAAAGATGGCCTATGGAAACCAAAGAGGATAAATAGAAACAAAACAACATATTACACTTAAAAATTACAGAAACTCATTCTTTTAGATGGTAAAAATGGAAACAGGGCTCGGGTTGTAGCTCAGTGGTGAGAGTGTTCACCCCGCACATGTGAGGCACTTGGTTCGATCCTCAGCACCACATAAAAAAACAAAATAAAGGTATTATGTCGATCTACACCTAAAACATATTTTTAAAAAAATGGATAGTCTTTAAAAAGTGAAATAAAGGCGATTTTCTTTTTTTTTTTTAAATAATAAAATTATTTACCAGAAACCTGAATAAGAAGTGCTGAACTAAGATGCAGTCTTGAACCCAGGTTCCCCTCAAGGTGCATGAAACATAGGAAGGAACAAAGGAAACCAGAAAGATAAATAATACAAATATTTACTATCTTATATCATCTCTAATCCTGGGACCAGCTACGACTGTATGGATTGTAGTTTTTGTTTTTTAATTATTATGTTCATGAGCTTTTGAGATTATAACAGCATACCTGTGATGATCAACTTATAAAGAGGAAAGGTTTATTTTGGCTCACAGTTTGGGAGGTTTTCTGTCCATGATTGATTGGTCCATGGCTTTGGGCCAACAGAGACCCATCATGGCAAGAGCAAAGCCATTTATCTCATGTGTTGGAAGTGAGAGAGGAAAAGGAAGAAACTATGGTCCCAATATTCCATTCAAGGATATGTCCCCAATGACCTAATATGGGAAAATAAACGCCTTTCTTCGTTTGATTTAGGGGCCTAAGTCCTCAGAGAACTTCTTGCTCTTTCCTGACAACCACCAGGACTGTACCCGTTGCCAGAGATCTGCAGGGTAACAGATGGATCATGAGCCTGAACAAACACAGGAAGAGAGATAAGAAGGCACATGGGCTTTACCATGAGGTGCTGATTCTGGAAGGGATCAAAAGCACACTTGAAAACAGTTATCTGCTCCTGAAAATTCTATGGACCAGAGTGGACTAAACAGAGTGTTTGTTCTCTCAAGACCAGCAAGGGGACAGAGGGAAAAGAGCACTTACGTGCGGAAGCTGCCGTGCTCCAGGAGCCCCCACCTTTGGTGTCTCCCGTCCAGCCTGCAGAACACTAGGATTGAGGTGCCTTGTAACATGGGTGGTGTAGCCCACATTTCAGGCTGAACCCCAAAGCCTGGAAACAGATTGAGAGGGTCCCAGGGCTAAGGCTCATGATGACAAGCCTCCTACCAGCCTTATGCCTGCTCCTCACCACTTGGTGGGACAGAAGGTCCTTTCTGGGCTGCAGATGAGGTGCTGTGCCCCGGATGTCTGCTCTCCAGGAAAGTCACACAAGAACCCGGCAGTGTCGGAAGCCATTCTCACACGTGACTGGGTGACTCCCGGTTAGGGTCTGAGGCGCTCTGGCTGTGTCGGAGCTTTCCCTGCCCTCTCCTGATGAGAGAACCTGTCCGTGTGGGGGTGTAACTGACCACTGACCCCGGAGGCCCAATCACTGACCCTGACCTTGGAGTGCGGCCCCCCTTCAACCTTCATTGGATGGAATTATCCCCTGAATTTCTTGCTCCCCAATAAAAGGCTACTCCCTGGCGTGCTCTCTCTCTCTCTCTCCTGCTAGCCCTGAGTAATCCTTGCTGCCCTGCCGGGCGGTTAGAGGAGGGAACCAGAGAGGGGAGCCGTCTCGGACCTGGTCATAGAAAAAGGTAACTGAGTCTGTGTGTTTATTTCGATCTCGCTAGCTAACTTTTATGCCAAGAACCTCATTAATGAAACCATTGCGCTGGCCGCATGGTAGACGGCAGGTGACACTAGGCAAGACGAGTACAAATCTCTTAGCTTATGGGGCCTTTTCCCAGGCAGCACTGTGTGCCCTGGGGCCAGCTGTGCCAGGTTTCAATCTCTCCAGAGGAAAGTGTCTCAGTGGCCCAGCTTCATAGCATTTCCTTGCTGCCCAGGGGGACAGATGAGAAAGATGGCACATTCTTCCAGGGGAAGAGAGAGACACACTCATAACACATAATACTCAGTTTATCTCTGCATTCTTTATATATATATTTAGTTTTAGCTTCCAAAGTGAAATACAGAGAACAATATCTTTATTTTTTTTATTTTTATGTGGTGCTGAAGATCGAACTCAGTGCCTCCTGTATGCTAGATGAACGCTGTACCTCTGAACTACAACCCCAGCCCTTACCTCTGCATTCTTCATGAACACCAGGGAAATTCCATTGCAGACTTACACAACAGATGAACCCACAGAAAAGAGAGATGCGGGGGGGGGAGGGGGGAGATGGAGAAAGAGAGAGGGAGGGAGGGAGGGAGGGGGAGGGAGAGAAAACAGATAGGAGAGGCCAACAGTTTGTTGGAAGAGAGGTAAGCAGATGAGGGGTAGGAACTCCTTCAGCAGGGCCAGGCCTGAGCCCAAACAGAAGCAAAAGCAGTGAGAGGAAAGCAACAAAGACTGAGATCCGTCCTGCTGGAGGTGAGAGAGGCTGGGGCTGGATTCTGAGTGGGATAACCAGGGTCACCACCTGTGTGAGGAGCCCCAGAGGTTCCCACTCTAGGACACTCCACTTATCTGAGCAGGTGTGAAGCCCCGGGCCCACACAGGTGGCTGCTCAAAGAACACTGTGGTGCTGAGACCACAACCCACTCTCGCACCAGGCTGCTGGGAGCCCATTGACTCCATAAAACAAGAAACTGAAGGATTCTTCTCCAAAGAAACTGAAGGATTTTTCTCCAAAGAAACTGAAGGAGCCAGACATTGAGTGGAGCATGTGGAGTGTGTGGGCATCGGCCAGCCTCGATGCTACACCATCACCCTGTTCCAGGTGCCCAGCAGTTGACAAGGACTACTGATACACAGCAACTCACTCACCTCCAATGCCTCACCCTTAAATAATACTAAGTCCCAGGAACAATTAGGGAAATATTGGGGGGAAGCTTCCAAAGTGAAATACAGAGAACAGAAGTACTTCAGAGAAAGTAGGAAGTTACTTAAGGAGGCTGAGTGAACTGGAGGGTGCCAGGAACATAAGAGGGTACGGGAACATAAAGAAACTTGAATTATACAACAGAACAAGCAGAAAATATAGACTCCATGATGTGAGAGGAAGAGATGCTTTAAAAAGGGGAACAAACAGTGTCAGAAACACCCCTAACGTCTGTTAGAAACTCCTAGAAACAAAGAACTACAAGAGAAATGATATATTCAAATAAGCCAGAAAGATAAATATGAAAAAAAAAAACCCTACCAAATAGAGAAAAATAATAAAATTAGAAGACCAATTCAGGAAGTACAACTTATAATACTAGTGTTGTGGGACTGGGGCCTTCTGAGAAATTGAGGCAGCACAAAGACCCATCCTTCAAACCCTGACACTTGCCATCAAGTCAGAAAGATTTCAGACATGTATGTCACTCAGAGTAATGGGAATGCGTTTATTGAAGGGATAGGAAAAGGGAAAGGGGACACTCTCAAGGGAGAGAGTAAGTCGTCTCAGAATAGGGGCAATGTGCCTCCAGCTTTTTGGGGGGGATCCCAGAGAAGTTTCCAGAGAGCCCCACCCAGGTCCATCTCTTGATTTTTATCTGACAGAAAGATGACGTCAGACTTTTAGTTCCCCACTGCCATGGCAGCTCTAGGGTATCTTGCCCTGTGCTGAGCAGTTCTAACTGGATTCTTAACCGTACCTACTTACAGATTTATGGTTAGGGGGAACTATCCTTATCTCACTTTTAGGGTAACTGGATTCCTCTTATCAACATTTTGGGCCTTCATTTCTCCTACAGTTAACAGGTGGTTTGGTGAGAAATGGGACATTATTCTGTCCCTTTAGGTTAGGCAGGGCTTCAGATAAATTGTTTCTTAGAAAAGAGAGCATGTGGGCTGGGGATGTGGCTCAAGCAGTAGTGCGCTCGTCTGGCCATGCGTGCGGCCCGGGTTCGATCCTCAGCACCACATACAAACAAAGATGTTGTGTCTGCCAATAACTAAAAAATAAATATTAAAAAAAATCTCTCTCTCTAAAAAAAAAAAAAAATGAGAGCATGTGGAGGTCAGCATAATGGGCCCATTTTATAAAATTAATCTCTTAACCTCAAGTTCCCACCATCCTTGTCTGTCTGACCCCTAAAACTAGGAGTTCCAGAGGAAGAGAAGAAAGGATTTATTATAAAAAGTTCAATAAAATTTCTCAAAATTTGGTTTTCAGATTAAAGAAGGTTGGAGGCGTGGCTCAGTAGCAGAATGCTTGCCCAGCACGCATGAGACCCTAGGTTCCATTACCAGCACCAAAAAAAAATTTTTAAATAAAAAAGGACCCATTGAGTGTTCAGCACAATAAATGAAAAAAAATACTTCATCAAGTAATATTACCAATGCATATCAGAACAGCAGGAATAATGCTAAAACTTTCCAGAAAGAAATAAAAGTAAATAAGTGACCAAGGATCTAAAAATGGAATAAATAAGAGCAACACCTTTATAATTCAAAGGGAAAATTATTCCCCCTAGAAGTTAACAGTGAGTCAACTATTAGTCAATTCTGAAAATAAAATGCAATATCTTAGACATTCAAGGTTTCAAAAAATTTAACTAAGGAAGCTATTGGAATGGAGATTAAAACAAAGCCAATGAATTAACCAAGAGGGAAATAATCCAACATGGTAGAAATAGAAAGGCCATCCCCCAGATGATGGAGAAGAGAAACCCTAGGACATGGGCTGTACTGCAGGGCTAAAGAAAACCAGGCCCCTGGGGGTGGGAGAAGAGACACCCAAAAAAGAAAAAGAAAGGAAGAAATTGATAGACTAGGAATGCATTTGACCATGCAGAAAATACATGGGGAGGTTGTTTACACAGTCATTAGATTCTGAGTAATGAAGGATACACTGGAAAATTAAACAAAAAAGAAGCAATGATTAACACCAGGAATAATGAACAGTTTTATGAGGAAGGAATCATAGATACTGCTGAGGTAATCAGTGACCAATATTTGCATAATCATAATATAAATAATAGTTAAATTATCAGTATGGTTTTAACAAAATAAAATTAATAAAAGCGAACTCATCCCTCCTACTCAAAGACATTTTTAGGTGTCTTTGTTAGAACAGGATTGGTTTTACCCAGAGTCTACAATTCCTGTCTCTTTCTCCTTATGAATACTATATGTGGGAAAAATCTCTTGCCAGAATGGACAACTCAGTGTCTCTATGGGAAAAGATTTCCTCTAAAGTTTGCAAATCACATTACAAATCTTACCAATGAACAGGCCTAAGTGGCCATATTCTGAGTCCTGGAGATACAAACAAGATTGTCTGCATATTTTTAGAGATAACCTGACAGTTCTCAGGGAATAGTGATGTAGAAACATAGGTTTGGGGTGCAATGATAAAATATTTGGATTCTAGATTCTGCTGTGCTCTAAACAAGTTATGCTAATTATTTTAATCAAGTCATTCAACCCTGGGCCTCTGTTTCCTCACCTTTCAAGTGCTAGATGATATGTCTCACAAGGTTATTGTGAAGGCAATGAACTATAACACCAGGAGGCACTAATTGAGCACTTAACTACACACTAGATTTAGTGACCACATTTATTCTTTCAGTGATCATATAAATCAGGTATCATTGTTTCCCCTGTTGTAGGGACAAACAAGGCAAGGCACTGAAGACAGCAGGAAACAGTTTAATTTGGCTGCAGCCAGGTTCAGAGGGCACAGCTTTTGCTGTAATCAATCAATCCCCTGAACCCTGAGTTCAGGGAGTTTCAGAGTTTTATGCCCAGCATGTAAGGGGAGGGGCTCAGAAATTCACAGTCTGCAGAATTTCACATAAAAGCATCTTTTTCTTTCACTGTTTTGGGCAAGTTAACCCTTCAAGGACAACACCTGAGAAGGGGAGAGCTTCTTCTCCCCTCTCTTTCCTCCCCCTCCAGCTGTTACCATGGAGCCCAATTGTAACTTATCTTAAAAATGTAGACATCTCTGTGAAGCCCCAGCTCAAGGCCAGAGGCCTTGTTTGCACATTTCTACAAAGTACTATACTGAATATGTTTGTGAAAAACTAGTCAGGGGGTATCCAGTACCTGGGGTGCTGGTATCTTCTTGGCCAGTGGCCAAATAAACAGGGCGACACAAAAATAGGAAGTTTATCTACAATAGACTCTTTTGCTGGCAGTCCCTAAAATCAGCCATGGTGAGGAGGGCTTTTCTCTGGAGAAAGGGGATGCCACTTCACCCCCATTCCACAAATGAGAATATGATGGAAGAAACATAATTCTACCTCCAAACTTCAACCAAGAAGGCCCATCTAATAGTGCACAGGTTTCAGCAGTTATTTCCTGCTCAAAACTTTTGCAAACCTCTATTTCTAAAATGCTGGAGTGCTTCCCACTTCTCTAATTAAGCATCCAAAGCCAATCAGGAAAAGGAGGTACAGACTCAGAGATGATATTTTTGAAAAATTGAAGAGATATTTGTAATTCTGAATCACACAATAGAAAGGAGGACTGCTGACACAGGCACTCTAACGAGAGAGGGGAAAGAACATGAGAGTAGTTGTCACAGCTTCAAAGACAGTCAGCAGAACACAGTTTCCTGGAATCAGGGCACAGTGAGAATGGCAAATCCAAGGGAGTCTGTTAGTACCCACAGAAACTGCAACTCAGGATGGCAGTGGAGCTTCCTGGGATTTCTTGGGAAGGCAGGGTGATGAGCTGCATATGAAGTAGCAAAGAGAAGCCATATGTGTTAGGAAAAGACTGGATTTTGGTGAGATGAGAGGGAGCCCTATACCCTGAACTGCCTTTGAGTGCAGATCTGAAGCCGAGGAAAAGAAGAGGGTCAACAGAATGACCCACTCACATATGAAATGATGAATCCAGGTGGCCTGGAGGACAGCTCCAGAGCTCTCTCCTTCCAGCAGAGCCTCCTTCCAGCAGCTGATCTGGGAGAATTTATTCACAAAGGAACTAGCAAAGGACTTATGCAAAGACATTACCACAAAGTAGGGAAAGAAGGAAGAGTCACCCCCAAGATAAGGATAAACAAGGGAAATAATGCTTGTTAATGAGCTTGATATAGCTATTACACAATTTACACCAATCTATACTTGGTATCCCTGCCAGATCCGTTCCAGTATCTCCCTCAGAGACAATAATCCTTGGATTCTCAAGTCTTTTATATAAAAATTCATAGTAGTTGCATATAACCTACAGGTATCCTCCCCAATACTTCAAATCACCTCTAGACTATTTACAATACCCAATACAATGCCTATGCATTACTTTATTCACAGATTTTCAGAATTGCATTTGGCAAATTAAAGTTTTCTCTTTGGATCTTTCTGGAATTTTTTTTCCAAATATTTTCAATCTTCAATTGGTTGACTCCATGGATGTGAAACCCATAATACAGAGAACCAGACATATATATTTCAAAACAACATGCTGTATATAACAAATCTATACACTTTGACAACTAATTAATTAAAATGTCACATAAAAATTTTGCCAAACATAAATAGGTTAAAAATCCTGACAACTAACCCAAACTCTATACCATTCTATTATGAACAAATTACATTAATTATCTTGGGCAAGTCATTAGTTTGATTTCATATTTAAAGGAGGACTTCTGTAGCCATGTTCTAATTCCTGGAGGGGAATCAAGTCTCCCTTAGGTCAGTAGGGCAGCTACTACAACAGACCACCTTCCAATTAACCATTCCAACTCTCTGAAGGGCTCTGTGGCCTAGAAGCACAGCTTAGCCTGGATATGTGGCACATACCTGCAGTCCCAGGTCCTTGGGAGAAATGCCATTATTTTACATGACAGAAAGAAGGGAAAGACACAGAGGACAAAGAAAGCTGTGTGAAGCCTCTTTTCTAACCACCTCCTAGCAGCCCATTTCTTAATACTAATGCATTGAAGATTAAGTGGGTTTTTGTTGTTGTTGTTTTCATTTTTTAATATTTATTTTTTTAGTTGTGAAAGGGTAAAGTTTCTAAGCTGCAGAGCCTGAGTTAAAATGTAAAGGACCAGGTATTGTTAAGTTTCTAAGCTACGCTCAAAGCCTGAAATTTCTGTAGCTGTTAGGACAATTCCCGGGACTGCCCATTAGATATCCCCTCTGAGCATTTAGTTGTTTAACAACCTGGACCCTGTGCAGTTCGGCATGTAGGCACCCCAGAGCCCAAACCAATCAGTTTGAATGTATCCTCCTCCATAGGACTGACCTATCACTCCAGCCCCACCTGTTCCCACCAATGAATGTACTAATCATGTTTGAGAATTGTTGTTTGATTTTCCCGCAGTGTATGGTGATTTGTTAAAAGGGACTGTGATGTATGTAAAGTCCCTGCCCTCCTTAAAAAAAATGTACTTAAGCACTGCTCGACCCCTGCTCGGGGCTCTTGGCCGCTCTCCCTTCTTGAGTGAGCACAGAGCCCCAGCGCACTGGATCTTCAATAAACCCCCTTTTGCGGTTGCATGAGTTGGTCTCTCGGTGGTCTCTCCCTCCGTCATTCGCCGGTCCCTTACAGTTGTAGTTGGACACAATACCTTTATTTATTTATTTTTATGTGGTGCTGAGGATTGAACCCAGGGCTTCGAATGTGCTAGGCAAGCACTCTACTACTGAGCCACAATCCCAGCCTTGAAGATTAAGTTTTGACATGAATTTAGGAGGGACACAAACACCCAAACCATATCAAGACCTAAGGGTGAACAAGATAAAAGCCCTCTTTGCTGAGGGAGTCAAAGACTGTTTTGAACTTGGCAATGGATGGAAAGGGAAAAACAAAACAAAAAAGAAACACAAGACAATTCAAGACCAAAACTCAATTATTGTGTGAAAATTCAGCCTCAAATCAGAAAAAAACAAAAATGAAAACTCAATCACAGAATTTAATAAGTTTTAAGCAAATAAAAATGATCCTAGCTTGTCAGAGCCCTCAGAAAATGGGAGAAAAATCGATTAAAATACTTCCTGAAGACAGTGAACCTCAACTAAAGCTTCAAGGAATTCCCATAAAGTTCAAGGAAACTTACGGTGCCAGTTTACTGTTAAAAAAAAAATCTCAAAACACAATGAAATAATATAATAAGGTGGAGAATCAGGGAGGAAAGTAGACTGCAGAATTGCCACAGACTTCAGAGCAAGCATAAAGCATAAGGCAAGTTTAAAGGGTTTAAGAAAAAAATCTCAGAAATCTTGAAAATCAAAAAAAGAGCATAGGGGCTGGGGTTGTGGCTCAGTGGTAGAGTGCTTGCCTAGCACACACGAGGCCCTGGGTTCAATCCTCAGCACCACATAAAAATAAATAAATAAATAAAAATAAAGATATTGCTTTCATCTACAGCTAAATTTTTTTTTAAAAAAAAGAGTATAAAAATTATCATGCAGATTTGATGTAGATCCAGGCAAGCAAACCAAAGAAACTTCTAGGAATGAATTACATAGTAGTTGATGTTTGAAACTTGATGGAAAGAAAAAAAAAGATCACAAAAATTAATTAAATGAAAAGTAGATCTAAAGAAATGATGTAGAATTTAAAAAAAAATTAGGAAGGATGGAGAGTTAGGAGAAAGGAGAGAATGGATCTAACACAATCAGATTCCAGAGGGAACAATAGAGAGAATAGGAAAAAGCAACATCTGAAATAAAACCTGAGAATACTTCTGCAAATATTTGAGGGTGAACAGCTCAGATTCAGGACCCAATTGAGCTTAAAAGGGGATAAGTAAGAAGAAATATGCATAAAGACACATCACCAGGGAGTGAAAGGCAAGCGAGAGGAAAGATGAGCCACTTACAAAGAATCAGCTACATGTTGTCCAGAAGATGAGCAAGCTAACTGATCAGGTTCCAGGTGTGGTAGGTGTCCCTGTTCAGACCTTCTGGGGGGGTACAGGAGCAGCCTCAGTTCATTGCTGGACAAGCTAGCAGAGCCCAACTCTTACAGGCTCTGGATGGAGCCCTCCATAATGAAGGATGCTAAAATCTGTGTCCCTTTCCCCTGCTGTGGAGAACTCTGAGGAATGTTCTCGATAGTCTCTCCAAGTTTGCAGTAAAACTGAGGACCAGCCCCTTACAGTTGCCAATGGCTTGAGAGCATACTCTTGTATCAACTACCATTCATCCCCACCCACTATCAGGGCTACCTGCCATCACATCCCAAATAAATGATTAGCATTTATCTCCTCAGGGTCCACTTCTGGAGAAACCCCAGGAGGATGGTGTCTAAGGAGGACTGGACACCCTTCACCCTCTGAACAAGCTCTGTAGAGGTCCTTCTTCACAAGGAAAGTCTTCTTTTGCTCCCTGCACTCATGGCCCCAAAGTCATGGTAGCCAGGACTCAGCCTGTTTCCTGTGCAAATGAAACTGGATTTTAAGCCTCTGCTGCTTCGTGTTGCAGCAGATTCCAGTCGCCTGCTCGTGCCTGCTTTCCGAGTTCTTTTCTTACGAATTTGAAGAATGAAATCCACAGATGAGGAAGAGTGAGCATAAAATAGCAGGTTTATTTAAATGAGAAGAAAAGAAACAAACTCCCTCAGGGCAAAAAGGGACCCAATCGGGGTTGTTGCCACACTAAGTGCAGTAATCTAGGAGTTTATATAGTGAGGGCATTGATCAGGATCTATGGTAATCAGATCTTGGAAAAATACCAAGGCTATTGGTCAAAACCTATGCTAAATATGTATTGGAAAAGTACCAATGTTATTGGTTTAGCCCATGACCTTCTAGTTGGCATGTCCTTTTAGCCCTTGGGTTTGAACTTTCCTGTAACCTCCATTCAAGTCCACTCCCACTTCTGTTTTCCTGCCACTCTGGGACAAAGGCTTATCTGAAATGTTTCTGGTTATTTTCATAGAGTGGCCTTTACATTTGAAAAAAAAAAAGCCTGAACTAAGGTCTATTACCTATCCTGTTACTCACAAAGACTCCTGAAAGAGGGTGGCTCCTTCGAAGAAAAACAGTCAAGGAGAGTTTAGATCAAGACGTGGTCAGGATATCAGATGTCCACTCAGCCACCAGCATCTAGGAGTTTGGGAAGACATTTGGCTCTTCTTTCAGTGGCCTGTATTGGGGTCCAGTGGGATTATGTGCAGGCACATGTCACAGATGGTGCAGGATTGTATTTTCATTCATTCATAAACCAAGGTTTATTGAGGGTCCACTGGGTTCAAGACAAGGTTGAAAAGAAAGAAGAGGAAGAGAAAAGTTGCTTGGCCCTTTTGACAGTAAGGCCAGGGAACAAAAAGACAGCCAATGTAGTCTTAAGTCAAAGGACTTAAATTCAGCACACCACAGTGATTTAGCTACATCAATGTTTCTAACATTTGTTAAACTGGAACCAACCTAGATGCCCTTCAACAGATGAATGGATTTAAAAAATGTGGTATATATACACAATGGAATATTACTCAGCCTTAAAGAAGAATGAAATTATGGCATTTTCCAGTAAATGGATGGAACTGTAGAATATTATGCTAAGTGAAATAAGCCAGTCCCAAAGAACAAAAAGTCAAATGTTTTCTCTGATATGTGGATGCTAATTCACAACAAAGGATGGGGGGAAATAGAGGTACTTAGTACTAGTCAGAGGGAAGTTAAGGGAGGGGAGGGAGTTTGGGGATAGGAATGGCTGTAGAATGGATCAGACATTATTATTCTATGTGCACATATGATTACATAGCCTGTGTAATTCTACATCATGCACCACCAGAAGAATGAGAAGTGATACTCCATTTCTGTATGATGTGTCAAAATGCATTCTACTGTCATGTATAACTAATTAGAACAAATAAATTTTTTAAAAAAAAAATATTTTTTTAAACATAAATAAATGACTGGACAGAAAGATGGTGGCTGATTCAGGAGGAAATGAAATGCTAATACCTTCAGGACACTACCCACTCCTCCACCCTTGCCAAGGTGACCTGCCTCTAGGGAATTGACCCAACCTACAAGGAGGTGTTAATGAATGAATGCCCCCTGGGCAGCTCCCTTCCTTTCCTGCCCAGGATCATTCACCTTTGGCCCACCTTTTGGGTCACTAGTCATGAAGACAGGATGGGGGGAGGAGGAGAGCATGAGAACAAAGGAAATCTAAAATGTATAAAAAGGGCAGGACACCCCCACTTCCTCAGACTCCCAGTTCTGGGCTCCTTCTCTGTGGAGAAGTCTATCTCTGTGTAAGGTCAGGCACTGGTGACCAAAAGGAGTCAGAATAAAAGCAGCTGAACAAGGCTTTATTGAGATTCGTTGTCCGGGGAGGCCCTCCAGTCCAACAATCCGGGGAATCGCACCCAGGCTCACTGGATTGGAATTTTATTGGGCTTAGGGCAGGAAGGGAGGGCTTAGGACAGGAAAGTAAGGTTTTTAGGGTCCCTTGTCCTCTTATGGTCGGGAATCTTGCTGAGATCCGTGTCCTTCCAGGATTGGTCAGGAGACCCCGCTGATTGACAGGTGTTATGCAGCACCATCACTGCTGTCTCTTGTCTGTTGGCATCTGATTGGTTGTTCTTTAGCACGTGGGTTGCCTGGTGCTTTATTCCCTTAGCCAACCTAACACTCTGTTCCAGTCTTTAAATAAAACTTGCTTTCTACATTTGCTCTGGCATTTCTCAGGTGTTCAGTCTTCATCATCTGGGTGAAAGGGACTCAACCCTGATTGATTCTCATCACCAGTATCAATAGTGATCATGAGAATGAGTCCAGAAATTATGTTTTGGGTTAAAAATAAGGTGCAGTTAAAATAATAGGAACAAGATCATGAAAGGCAAGGGAACCCAATAGGGAAGAAGTCAATGCACATGAAGGATTTTGCCTTTTCAGGAAGGAAAGGAGGGTGGTTAACTTCAGATTTTTCTAAAAAAAAAAAAAAAAATCAACATGTCTTTAAAAGTAAAAGTAACTGAGCCGAGCATGGTTGTGCACACTTGTAATCCCAGTGGCTCGGGAGGCTGAGGCAGGAGGATCACAAGTTCAAAGCCAGCCTCAGCAAAAGCAAAGCTCTAAGCAACTCAGTGAGACCGTGTCTCTAAATAAAATACAAAGTAAGGCTAAGGATGTGGCTCAGTGGTTGAGTGCCCATGAGTCCAGTCCCCAGTATTGCCTCTCCCTCCAAAAAAAAGTAATAGTAACTAGTAAGGAAAGGGGCAGACACAGTATTTGTGCTGCCTAAAAGTTATATAATTTTACAAAATAAAATCACTACAACGAAACCAGGTACAAAAGTGAAATTTAAATGGGGCATATGCAAGTGAGATGCTTCTAAAGGCTAATTGCATTAGTTTCACAGTGTTAGGAAAAACAAGCAGTCAACAGAGAGCAGAAAAGGAATCAGAAATTTGAAGACATGGGTAATTTTAAGTATATTGTAATATGGTAGAAATACACTTACAGGCATTCCCATGTTAAATTTATCTATCAAAAATGTTTGTCAAGGGGCTGGGTTGTAGCTCAGTGGTGGAGTGCTCATCTCAGACATATGAGGCACTGGGTTCATTTCACTCCTCAGCACCACATAAAAATACATAAAATGAGGGTATTGTGTCCATCTACAACCAAAAAAATTTTTTAAAGTTTGTCAGATATACATACATATGTAGTACGTGTGTCTCTGTGTGTGTGTGTGTGTGTGTGTGTGTGTGTGTATACCCCTGTGTGTATGTATCTGTGCCGGTATTTTTATACCCACCATGTTGATTTAATAAGAACTTAGAAAAAAACTCAAACTTACTCATAATTTCCCACCCAAATACAATCATTTTATACTACTAGTGTTTGTCCTTCAAGACATTTTGATAAATATACTGGGTTTATTTTATAGAATTAAAACCAAAAAACACATACAAGCAGGATACTTTTTTAAAGTATTTTTATTAGTTATTGATGGACCTTTATTTATTTACTTGCTTATACATGGTGCTGAGAATCGAACCCAGTGTCTCACACAGGCTAGGCAAGCACTCTACCACTGAGCCACAATCCCAGCCTAGATTTTTTTACTTAGAAACTTTACATGAATATTTTGCCAGGTTAAAAAAAAATATGGTGTCCAACATATTTTCAATGACTTCACAATTTCTCACTCTTTGAATGTTCCAATTCATTTAACAATTACTAGCAGTCTAAGTACCATCATAAACATTTTCAAGTTTTGCTTATGTCTGATGATTTCTTAGTACCTTACCCTGTTTTATTTTTCTCCATAGTTTAACCACTAATTTCCTTATAAATAACTGATTTTATTTATTGTCTATCTCCCTCAAACAGAATATAAGCTCCCTGTAAGCAGAGCTTAATGTCTGTTTTTTTTTTTTCCCAGTGCTGAGCAGAATGCCTGGAATATAATAGTTATCAAATGGATCTTTGTTGATAGAGTGGATGAATGGATCGTTGGACGGACGACAGGGCAGACACATTGGTATAAAGATGATAATAAAATCTTAAGAAAATGGGGTCAACAGAGCCAAATGCTTTAAGGGAAGGAGTAGGAAGAGGCAAGAGACTTGTGTGAGTTCTCTCAGGAAACAGTTTTATGCATGTGGATGCTATTTATAGGATGTGGGTGGTGCTCCATGCTCATTGGCCAGGGTCCCTATCAAAAAAAAAAAAAAATTACTGGGCTGGGGTTGTGGCTCAGTTGCTTGTCTCACACATGTGAGGCACTGGGTTCAATCCTCAGCACCATATAAAAATAAATAAATAAAATAAAAATATTGTGTCCATGTACAACTAAAAAAATTAAAAATTTTTTAAAAATTACAATTGGAGGGCTGGAGTTGTGGCTCAGTGGCAGAACACTTGCCTAGCATGTGCAACACCCTGGGTTTGATACTCAGCACCACATAAAAATAAGTAAAATAAAGATATTGCGTCCAACCACAAAAAATAAATATATTTTTAAAAATTACATTTGGAGTAGATGATGCGCTCACCCCAAAAAGAGTAGTTTCAGACTCTTTCTTTTCTTGCACAGGCCCTTATCTAGGTTAAAGGAGATCATGTCAAAAAATCTTTCCTATCAATATTTCCTTCTCAGTGACCAAGAGTACGGATGTTTGGGGTTTGTTTGTTTGTTTGCAGTGCTGGGAATTAAACCCAGGGCCTTTCACATACTAAGCAAGTGCTCTACCACTGATCTATATCCCTAGTACCACTAAGAATATGGTTATTAATTTAAATGATAAAAAACAAATATAAGAGCTAGAAAGGCCTGACATAAAATTTTGAAATAAAGGAGGTTTATGTGCTTACCAAGTAGACTGGGATAAAGCAACAGTAATCAAAATGGTATAATGACAGACATACAGACCAACAAAATAGGGCAGGATCCAGAAGTAAACCTTCCCCATATGGTCAAATGATTTTCCACAAGGGTACCCAAGATAAGTCAATGTGGAAACAACAATTTTCTCAACAAATGGTGCTAGGAAAACTAGATGTCCACATGCAAAAGAATGAAGTGCTACCCTTACCTTACAAAAATTAACACAAAAATTGCTGGATATGGTGGTGCACACCTGTAATCCCAGCATCTTGGGAGGCTGAGGAAGGAGGATCGCAACTTCAAAGCCAGTTTGAGCAAAAGTGAGGCTCTAAGCAATTCAGTGAGACCCTGTCTCTAAGTAAAATACAAAATAGGACTGGGGATGTGGCTCAGTGGTCGAGTGCCCCTGAGTCCAATCCCTGGTAAATTAACAGAAAATGAGTCAATAATCTAAAAGTAGGAGCTAAAACTATAAA
The DNA here is from genome assembly GCF_048772815.1 of Callospermophilus lateralis. Taxonomy (NCBI): domain Eukaryota; kingdom Metazoa; phylum Chordata; class Mammalia; order Rodentia; family Sciuridae; genus Callospermophilus; species Callospermophilus lateralis. Next base: position 92,187,147 of record NC_135313.1, read on the forward strand.
ACTCTTAGAAGAAAATAGGATAAAATTTTGTGATATTAGACTTGGCAATAATTTTTCTAATATGATACCAAAAGCATAGGAGCAAAAGATAACTTGAAATTAATCAAAATTTAAAATGTTGTGCACTAAAGTACATAATCAACACAATGAAAAGGCAACCTATGAAAATATTTGATATATCTGATAAAGGATTAATATCCAGAAGATATAAAGAACTGCTACTACTCAACAACTAAAAGACAATACAAAGATGGACAAAGGACTTAAAGAGACATTTCTCCAAAGAAGGTATACAAATGGTCAACAGCACATAAATGTCATTAATCTTTATAGAAAAAATAACTGATAAGCTAGGTATGGTGGCACCCTTCTGTAGTCCCAGCACTCTGAAGCCTGAGGCAGGAGGATCAACTGGAGCCCAAGAGTTCAAGGTCAGCCTGGAAAACAGTAAGAGTCAATCTAAAAAAAGAAGAAAGAAAGAGGAGAAAAAAGAAACATAAAATAACTGATCATTAGGGAAATACAAATTAAGATTATAGTGAGATAGCACTTCACTTCTATTAGGATGGCTATTATACAAAACAATAATAAAAAAAATGAAAAAAAAACTGTTAGCAAAGACATGGAAAAATTGAACCCTGTGCATTGATGGTGGGAATGTATATGCCAATACCTCAAAATAAACATACAATTACCATATGATCCAGCAACTGCACCTCTATGTATAAACTTCAAAGAACTGAAAGCAAGAACCTAAACAGATATACATACAAGAATGTTTATCTTAGCATTAATTGCAATAGCCAGAGGTGAAAATAACCCAAATGCCCATTGGCAGATGCATGAATAAACAAATGTAGTATATACATATACAATTATAGATTATTCAGCTTTTTAAAAGGAATGAAATTCTGATGTGTGGATGAGTGTTGAATAGATTAAATAAGTCACATACCACATAATTTTTTATGATTCCATTTACATAGGACCAAAAATAGTCAAATTTATAAAGAAGAAGAAGAATGGTTACCAGCTAGCTGTTAAGGGGAGAGAACAATGAGGTGTTATTACTTAAGGGCTGCAGAATTTGTTTGGGGTAATAAAAAAATATTTTGGAAATACTGTGCTGATGGTTGTATATCACTGAGAATGTGCTTAGTACCACTAAATGGTACATCTAAAGAGGACTAAAATGGTAAATTTTAAGTTATGTATATTTTCTGACAACGAAAAGAAAAAAGAAACAAATTGTTCATTGTTTTAAAAAATATGAAGGAAAGTTTAAAAATATAGAAAAATTTAAAAGCAAACAACTCACAGAAGTAAATCACTTCATGTGATAATATCTTTAATCCTCACTTGTCTGAGATTAGTTTATAGGAGGACGTCTTTCTGCAGAGGAAGTGACTTGAGTACCCAAGTATCTGTCTTCACACCTACCCCTGAAGTTATTGTCCCCCCTCCCCACCCAGCCAACCACTCCAAATTGGAGCCCCTGGAGCCTGCTCTTCTCTATGCTACACAGTCCTCACCTGGCCAGTCTTGCTCAGAGGTATGGGATCCCACTTCCTTACTTCCAAGACCCCCAGATGTGGGGATCCACAGGGCCACAGATCAGGACTCCCCCCCCCCCCACTAATGCAGCTGACCTCATGGCACCACAGACTGTTGGCTCCTTTGTGTTCACAGTCCTTTGGATCTCTCCAGAAAGCAAGGTCAAAACATCAGAGGCCCTTGGTTGCAATCAAGTAACTAAGAAACCATTGCCAGGAAAGACAAGGGTTGCAGCCACAGCTCAAAAACAATGAGGAGAAACCTAAGTCAATGTATTGTACAAATAACAAAAGGAAATTTACCTTAGAACAATGTTTCAGAAAAAAATCATTCTGTAATGTCTGAACTGAGAAATAGGTGTAAAAGATCTTTCCAAAAGTTCTTGGAGAAGATCTGACCCCATGTCTTTGGGAAAGAAAGAATTTAAAAAATATATTTTCCTGTTATCCTAAGAAAATAATTTCAAACTCTTTGAAAGGGACAATATAGATGGCTTACAATAGCTCTCACTGGCCAAAGAGTGGCAATTTGAGTAAGAGAGAATAGCAATTGTTACCTATTCGAAGAAGCTAACCTCCATAATTAATTATTCTCAAATTTTAAGAAAAATAAAAGGTCCTTAAATGCAGAAGAATGGAGAGCATAACAAAAAGCTGATAGCTGCAGGGAATCATGATGCATGCCAGTAATCCCAGTGGCTGGGGAGGCTGAGGCAGGAGGATAACCAATTCAAAGCCCACCTCAACAAAAGCAAGGTGCTAACTCAGTGAGACCCAGTCTCTAAATAAAATACAAAATAGGTGTGGCTGGGGATGTGGCTCAGTGGTCAAGTATCCCAGAGTTTAATCCCTGGTACCTGCTCCCCCCAAGAGGATGATGCTTATTAATATTACAGGACTGTGGACTGATGGAGTACTATCCTTGATTCTCAATGTGTGGGGCAAGAAGAGAGATTCACCTTTACCTCCATAGGTGAAGAAATGATGGAGGAGACCTTAATGGCTAAAACTGCCAGAAGAGCCAGGATCTACAAAGTGTGTGTGTGTGTGTGTGTGTGTGTGTGTGTGAGAGAGAGAGAGAGAGAGAGAGAGATAGAGAGAGAGAGAGAGAAGAAGAAGAAGAAGAAGAAGAAGAAGAAGAAGAAGAAGAAGAAGAAGAAGAAGAAGAAGAAACACGGAGTACCCGCTGAATTATTTACAGGGTAGAAAGAAGCTTCTACTCCAAGAAATTGAAGAAAGTGATCGTGGAGGAGCTCAGGATGGGGTCCAGCTCTTGACTCTCTTGACTAATTACAGAGAAGGCTAATAGGTTATGACCATCAAACCAGTTCAAACCGGGGTGGGAGGTGCACCTTGTATCCAGTGTTGTTTGGACAAAGGGACATGGAGGGAGCCCTCTAGGCTCAAGGAAAGGTGTCATAGACAATTATCAGAGCCCTAGAGTAAGAAAGTCTACTTTTGGCCTCAGCCCAAGCCTATGCTGGAACCACCTCTCTTTGCCTACACTCACTTCTCCTGTAGGAGAGGAGCACCTCCCCAGCACCAGCAGTGCACCCTCCAGCCTTCCCACCCCTCATCCCTGCGTCCATGCTCCTGGCGCTAGCTAGCATAGGAGCAGTCCTGGAGTTCCTTACTCTCTACTTTACCCCTGACTGCCACACTGTCCCTAGTACTGACAGCCTGCGGACCCTCATCCTCAGCTCTGCAGGGAAGGGGTCCCCACAGCATTTTCCCCCTCCCCCAAGATTGCGACAGGGCACAGCACCAGCAGCCCCGATAAAGTAAGTACCTATAGGGGAAGCGCCTTTCATTCTCATCAATAATAACCAGGTCCACTACAGGCACGCAAAGAAGATTCTAGAAGACTCCACCTTGCCTCTCCAGACTGGCCTACCACTTCTCACGATCCCTCTCCGAATCCTAAGGAGGACTCGGTATGGCGGGGCCCTTCCAAGAGGGTTAGGGGTCCGCAGGAGCTCGGGGCAGCAGGGGGAGAGGCGCCCACACCTGTGGTCTCCAAGGAGTTGGGGAGTAGGCGGGGCGCCGTGCGGAGGACAGAGGGAAGACGAATAGGCCAGAGGGATGCAAAGCCACAACCCAGAGGCAGAGACACAGAGACTGAGACACCTTCAGAGACAGGGGAAGAAACACAAAGCGAGACAGGGCGAGGTCGGTGCAGCGGCGGCGCACTGAGGCGGCGGCCCTCCGGGACCAGCCCCCACCCCGGCCCTACTAGCGTCACCTCGCCCACCACTGAGCGGGTCTTCGGCGTGCGACTGGCTCCCAGTCCGGCCCCGCCCCCTCCTGTCGCCCTGGGGCTGTTTAACCCTTGCGTGCCGGTCCCCAGCGCCGCGGCAGAGCCCCTCCAGCAGCGGCTGGTGGGCGCTGGTGCTCGGCTTCCTGCGGCCCCGCGGCTGCGCGCTGCGCCGGGAGCTGACCGTGGTACTGAGCGCGCGACTCGGCTAGCACACCGCGCGGGTGCTGGGACCGCCGCGCCCTGCGACACTCTGGGGCCCCAGCGGTAAGTCGCCGGGATCCTGAGAGTCTGCATCGGTCGGTCCCTGTCCTACATATGTGGATTTGGGGGTGGAGGATAATTTGGTAAATTTTGTACATTCTCTACAGCGATGCGCGGAGGGACCAGGGTGGGCACTCCCCTCCACCCTGCGGTGCTTAACGCGGATGGTGCAGGGCCTGGGGTCTGAGGGTGGTGACCCTTTTAGGTTCGGGAATGAAAGAAATTCTCTCTCTGCGGGTGCATGTGTGCAAGGGAAGAACGGATAAGGTTGTAGAGGCCCATCTTCTCTGGATCCGAGCAGATGAGGAACGCCCAGGGGCTCTCTCAGAGGTGGGCTGGGACCTTCGCCCCCTCAAAAGGCCCTTTGTCTCCCCAACGTGGGGGTGGGGTGCCTTGGTGATGTTTTTACCGCGGATTCTATTTCTGCTTTATTCCCCACCCTACCCCCACCCCAGAAAACAAGAGCTTTCCCTTCTCACAATGGCCTTCACTCCATCCATCCAATGACAAGGCAGCCTATTACAGAAATAAACTACTGCCCCATAGCCTCCACCCACACCCCAATTTTCAACGAGTCCCTGGGCAGCGCTCCCTTCCTAGGTCTGCTCTTTCTTATTACCATACACCTGTCTTTGTATTTCACTGCTGTGACTTTCCTGGATTCTAGGGGCGGTACAGGATAAGGCATAGCAAATACCAAAACTACTAGCCAAACATTTTTCATCTTAAAATGCTTCTGCTGCATGTGTGTTCCTCCGAGATTTTTATTTTGTTCCATGAAACCAAGCACCCAACCACTGTCATATTTAAAAAAGAAAAAAGAAAAAAAGGAAAGAAATGCCCAGCATTACCCTCTCAAAGGCAAAAGAATATCCTAGTAAGCTGAGCTGAAGTTAGACATCATGCAGAAAATTGGACAGCAGAATGACTTCGGGTGCTCATTTTGCAGTAAATCCACATCTTTGTGTGTGCTGTATGTCTGGTACAGATATGGGAATCTCTGCCATCATCTTTTCTCTGCTGAGCTCTGGTCTGGCTCCTAACACACCTCCTTGGCTTCTTTCTTGCTCGACTTTCCATTTTTTACCTGCAACTGAAGTCATCTGTAAAAACTGAAAATTGTCCCTGTCACTTGCTCTTGATGGGTGGTTCCTCATGACTCAACGGATTAAGAGCAAGACTGTTCCGGGGCTGGGGATGTGGCTCAAGTGGTAGCGTGCTCACCTAGCATGCGTGAGGCACTGGGTTTGATTCTCAGCACCACATAAACAACAACAACAAAAATAAATAAATAAATAAAGATATTGTGTCCACCTAGAACTAAAAAATAAATATTAAAAAAAAAGAGCAAGACCTTTCCTCAAACCATAAACCAGGTGTGGTCTGTCTTGCCAGTCTCCTGGCCTTATTCCACTGAGTTGCTGTTCTGGTCATCTGGTCACTAGGAACACTTTCAGATCCTTAAATAGACTCCTTTCTTTGTTTGTTGGGGCTTTTTTGCAGTATGTTTTCTCTGACTAGAATATGCTTTTCCACATCTTTTGCCTGGTTGTCTTCTGCCATCTTCTTGGTGTTGGTGTAAATATCACATCCCTGAAACAGAATCGGTTAAATAAATACACTATGTGGTTTCTGTTATCATAGATTTTTTGCAAGTTTGTCTTAGAGATGAGAGACTTATCCTAGGGATTTGGTGTCACCAAGACTTATCTTAGAAAATGATACACATAAACTGTTTTTATAGAATTAAAAATTACCCCACAAATTTCAGACCCTGTATTTTATTTAGGAAATTTAGATGTAAAATATGGTTAAGGTATCATAAACATATAAAATATTTCACTTAATAGCTCACAGTCTACCAGAGCTGGAGTTCTAGGCCTTAAAGAATGTCAGTCTTGTTGGGGAACAAGATGAAGCACCAGAATGAGTAATAAGTGGTTGCTGAGTAGTGCAGACTGGAAAGGGAGGGACAACGTGCTTTCCCTTTTGGGGAAAGAGATGTGGCACATGGTGGGGGAGGACCTGTCATGTTTCCTGCTAAGCTTCCACTAACAGGTCTTTAGCCACAGGGTTACAAAGCAGAGTGTGCATTTTTGCAACTGAGAATCTAGACACATTTGGCCTTTGCCCTCAGGCAGTGACAGTGCCAGCATCTGGATGTCTACATAGATCCCAGTCTGCCCCTGAGAACTGTCATGGGAGCTGACTGCTCAGACAGCCTCTAGCCAGGGAGTTTTCACCCACATAATATGCAGACTACACTTTCCAAAGAGACAGGCTTGATAAAATATTTTAATGCAGAAACTGACCACAGTGAATACATAATAGAGTCCATGTGATGTTTCTGTACTGCTGTTTCCAATTCATTGTTCTGTACCTCTGTACTTGTTGTGCTATTTATGTGCAGATTGCTAAGAAAACTCAAAAGTAGCATTGTCAATATTAGTCACATCGAGCCCAGTTATTGATAGTCAATGTCAGCTATTTTAAGGATCATTTTCCAAGTGCAGAATAGAGTGAAATTTCCAACAGTTCATCATTTAAAATCAGTTAATTGTTCTGAGAACTGAGAAACCGGTAGTTTATTTATAGAGATCTCCATCAAACCATTTTAATTCTTGCAGTTGCAGAATTTTGCACACAGTGAAATAATTTTCATTGTAGCTGGATGAAGTTATTTCCAAGGGTGTGGTAAACAAAGGATTTTTCTAAAACATAGAAAAATGATAAGTAAAACAAAGATCTTGGAATGAGTATCTCCAAAATTTCTTGCCATCAAAGTTATATTACCTTAAATCATAATTTTTCTAAATTTATGTGAGCTACCATTGTTACCTGGAATCTTCACTTTCATTGTGTTTTCCAAAACTCCTCATGAGAACACATTTATTTTTCTACTTTAGATTTCTCACAAAAGAGAATCTGAACTGTTGGTTCATAGGACATCAGGTTCAATCCCAGTTCTGTCACTTACCACTTATGTGAACTTAGCCAATCTATTGATTTTTCTGAACCTGAATTTATTCTTTATAAAATCGGGGTTTTAATTTTTAATAGTATGTTCTTTCTAAGGTGAAGGACCAAGCTCTGTGCCTGATGAAGTGAATGTGACCAAGACTCAAGTGTGGGTCATCTGACACCAGAGTAAGCACTATGTGGTGTGCAGCAAAGCCTGTCAGCGCTGGGGGAGGCCTTATTTAGGCTGCAAAAGAATGTGTGAAGGGTTTGCAGCTGCAGGGTAAGAAAGCATTGGGCATGCACCATCTGGCAGCAGGCAGAAAAGCCAAAATGACAGCTTGAGGCATGGTCCTAGTATCCAGGTTGCCGCCACCAAAGGCCAAGCTGCAGCTGATGACAAGCCTGAGTTTTGCAGTGCTCCTGGGCATGATGCCTACTCTTTCTCTCATCCTCCAGCCAAAAGTCCTAGGTGCCCCTCAGAGGGGAGGAAGCACTACCCACAGGTGGGAGCAGGTGGAGGCCTATCATCTTGTCCCTGTGAGCCTTGGCAGCATACAGCTTTGCCCAATGGGTTAGAAGACAACCCCTCTGGTCACCCATTACTTATGCAGAAGCATTTTAGGGCTTCACAGGTCAAGGAGTGCTGTCTGATAGGCACTCTACTACTTCTTTGGGAGGGGGTCTGCAGGTATATAGGCTCCTTTGGCCATGTGCATTCTGCCTGCTGCAGTTCCCCTCACAAACTGGGAGCTGGGGCAAGTGAATGCAGGGCCACCCCTGGAGCTGTCCTCATGGAAAGTCAAAGAAGCCAATCACAAGCTTTCTCTTCCAGCATCTCTTTGGCCAGACTGACAGTGGACAACCCTCAGGTCACTCACCACCAAGGAAAGTGGGTAAGGGGGCAGTGGTAGGGAGAGTGTGTTTCAGGTGAAACCAGAAGCCACGATGGTGTGGGAGACAAGAACTCAGGAGGTTCTCAGATTGTGCTCTTTGGTTTTGCACCCCACTTGCTGGAGCTTGGGGAGTCTTCAAACTTACCCCAAGAGCAGCATGTGAAAACTAGATCCTTGCTCCTCTCCCACAAGCCAGCTCCTGGCACAGGTCCCTTTACCAACCTCACTCTGTTCCTGCCCTACCTCCTTCCTTGACTTTCCCCACCTTGTTCCATCCCATTCTCTGGGCATGAATTCAGGCCCTCAGTATTCATGACTTCCTGCCAGATTCTTGTTCTCCATGTGGTTGCTGAATCCTGGTGTTTCTTTCTTTGGAAGACCTAATAACTTCACCCTCACAATGATATCTGCTTTAGTCCCCATCCTCAGCTCACTTGAACTTTTTCTTGACAGTCATCTCTCCTCATTTATTGTATCCTCCGTCCAGATCCACCCACTCATTAGAAGATCATTGTGGCACTTCATTGACCTCAGGATAAGGCCAGATACCCCAGCTGTGCCAGGACAAGCAAGTCTTGAGCACTCTTGCTACCTTACCCCACTTCCACCCCCAGGGCAGACCCCAGTGCCTTTCCCATGGAACTCAGCCTGGACATGAGAAACCTTCTCTGGATGACACTACAGACACCAATATCTGTCAGTAAGTGTGCATAAAAGGTGATACTGCCTATCATACTCTGTGTTTCCCAGTTGACCTTCACCAGGTTCCACACTGCCTCCTACTGTGAGGTTCTCTCTCCCCTCTGTCTTAGAGCTCTGCAGGCTGTGCAGATTGAGTCTTGCCTCCACTGAAAGGTTTCTGGTCCTGGAGGGGCAGCTGTCTCAGCCCTGGGAGGCAGGCCAGTGCATCTCTCTTAGTAGATGAAGGAGGCAGCTTACTTGATTGAATCCTCTGCTCCATCCACTCTGAAAGGCAGGGATCTGGTGGGGGTGAACTATTGTTGATAATTCAAGCCGAGAAATGGGAGTCTAAATTGTCCAGATGAGCTAAAAAGGTGTTTAAGGGAGTTGAGGGCTCATGAATGCAGCAGGCACCAGGTCACAGGTCAGCAGCTGTCATTTTGACTCCTACAGTGTGCCTTTAGGCATGTGACTTAACTGCTCAGGGCATCAGTTGTCTATAAAAACAAGAGTGGTGCAGGAGGATGAGGCTGTTCCATTCCCCTCTCCCCCACCACCATGGAGGACCCACTGGGACCCAGGCCTCTGCTGTTGAGCAAGTCATGTGACAGGGGTGGGCAGAGGTCTTTGATACCTTCCAGTCTCTGATACTGAGTACCACCTGCTTTCCTCCACAGTTGCCGGGGCCACTGGGAGCATGGAGCTGAAGAGGGGAAAGACCTTCATCAAATCCAGCTTGCAGATTTCCCATGAGAAACCCCCAGACCCTGCAGCCACTGCTGTAGCCAGGGAGGATGCAGGTCCCTGGTCAGTCTCGTTGGGAGGGCAGCAGAGACCACATTGTGAGAAGGGTTCGGAAGCCAGCTCCAGCATCCAAGGGTATGATCGGTGCCTCAACAAGGGGGCACAGACTGACCCTGAAGGGGGTCAAGCCACCTTCAAATTGGTGCGGAAGAGCAAGACTCATGAGAGTGTTCCAGGGGCCAGCAAGGCAGCAACCACCCCAGGACAGCTGGTGGGTAGTGCAAGCTTCCCAGGGCCCTCTGGCAGCCAGCGCATGATTGACTACCGCCACTTTGTGCCCCAGATGCCCTTTGTGCCAGCTGTGGCCAAGAGTATCCCAAGGAAGAGGATTTCTCTGAAACGGCCCAAGAAGTGCTTCCGGAACCTATTCCACATCCGCAGAAACAAGACAGAGAACCTGGCCTCATTGGCAGCCAAAGGGAAGAGCCTGTCCTCCCCGGGGGACCCATCGGATGCTGCAAGGCAGAGAGGCAAAACCTTCTTTTCCCAGGGCGAGGGGCTGGGGCTGGATGACCTGTGCCAGGACCTGTCTGACAGCGAGTTCTTGCCTGACTCACCCTTCGACCTCTGCAGTGCCCTGTGCGAGGATGTAGCCTCCCTGAAGAGCTTTGATTCACTCACAGGCTGCGGGGAGATCTTTGCAGATGAGAGCTCGTTGCCACCCCTGGAGCTGAGTGAAGGCCCCGAGAGCCCAGGTCGAGTGTCCCAAGCCTTGGAAAGCAAGGATCCCAGAGGCCCTTCCCAAGACAGTGTGGAACAGCTGGCATCACCTGCCCAGAATGAGGTGTTGGATTTCACCAAGTTCTGGGACAGTGTGAATCGCTCTGTGAGGCAGCAGCAGCGCGCCCTGCTAGGCCCGTGGCTGGTGGGTCCTCAGGGGACAAACACAGACCAACCCAGGCTGGATGTAACTGGGTTGGCAGAGTTGCCCCTGTTTCCCTGCAGGGGCCCCCCAAGTGGCTCCAAAGCCAGCTCTGTAGACACAGGCACCCCCAAAAGTGAGCAGCCAGAATCTGTGTCTACGAGTGATGAGGGTTATTATGACTCCTTCTCCCCCGGCCTTGAGGAGGATAAGAAGGAGGCCCCAAGCCCAGGAACACCTGCAGCTGCCTTCCCTAGGGACAGTTACAGTGGGGATGCCCTTTATGAGCTCTTCTATGACCCCAGTGAGGCTCCTGTCGGCCCAAGCCTGGACGATGACTTGTGTGTGTCTGAGAGTCTGTCGGGACCAGCCTTGGGGACACCACTGTCCATGTGTAGCTTCCACGTGGGGGCTGAGGAGAACCTGGCCCCAGCACCAGGCCCTGACTTGCTGAGCCAGGGCTTCCTGCAAAGCTCTTGGAAGGGCAAGGAGTGCCTGCTAAAGCTCTGTGACACGGAGCTCGCTATCACCATGGGCATTGTCAACTGGCTTCGCCGAGCTCCACCTGCCCCAGCCCCTGCCCCTGGGGAGCCTGCAACCTCATCTGGTGCACAGAGGGCCCCTAGAGGACGGGCAGAGAAGCTAGAGGGCAGCGGGGAACAGGCCTCAGATGCAGGCAGGGCCACAGTGTGCTCAGCACCTAGCAGACAGCAGCTGTGGGCTCACCCAGGCACTAAAGGCCTGCTTGTCAAAGAGGGTAGTGTCCCAGGGGAGACTGTAAGGGGGACTGGCACCCCCTCCAAGAACTCCTCTCTAGAGGAAGAGACACAAGGCTACCCTAATGGCTTGATCTCCTCTGTGGGGTCTTCAGCCTCTACAAGAGACATTTCCAGTAAAGGCAAGGCTCCCAACTCCACTGCCTGGCCTGGCTCGCAGAAGGAACCCAGGCCACCTGAGAACCCGAGGAATTCTCAAGGGCCATGGAGGCCAGGTCCTGGGGGAAGTGCTCTGGATGTGGGGCCCACCTTGGCTGGCTATGTGGCCCGCATGGCAGCCTTGCAGATCCACCCAGACAGCCAGCCTCCAAGGCAGGACACAGGCAGTGGACCCTTCAGGCAGTCTCCAGCCTGGGGCCCTGACCTTCTGCAGCAGAAACAGACCAGCAGTTCTCCCAATGGGGTAGCTGTCTGTGGCCTTCCCATCCAGAACGGTCCACAGGACCAGAGGTGTCCAGGCCTCATCCTGAACCTGAGCCAGCTCAAATTGGAACCCACCAGACTGGGTGCCCAGACCTGTGCCTCGGTGGAGGGCCAGTCACTGCAACTCAGTCCCAGGGCTGTGGCACAGGCAGGAGGACACAGGGGTCAGCTGGACTCTGAATCTCCCTCAGACCCTACTGCTGGGCGGAACCCCCGGGGATATCCCCCAGAAATCCTGGGCCTCACTTTGAACAGTCAGCGGTAGGTGGGCTCCTCTGCAAGTGTCCTCACATGCTGCCACGGTCTCCTGACCCAAGAAGGCCTCCCTTGAGGCTAGTTGGAAGTTGGGGCTTCCAGGCAAACCATGACTGAGCCCCATCTGTAAAACAAGCTCACCCTCCTCAGGAGCTGCATCTTTACAGTCATATTCAGGAGAACCAAGGAACCAAATTTCCACCTTTTGTCTGAAGTTGGAGGACTGTGTTGGGGGGAGGGGGCAGGACTCAATCAAATGGGGGGAGGGGTGGATTTTCATGCGGAGGCCTTCGCGCCTGAATCCAAAGTCAAGGACAACTCAAAACTGGGAACACCTCGCTGCTCCTCATGCAGTATGTCAGAGAGGAGTTCAGACTTGGGACCAATGGGGGAAAAAAAAGGTCCACACTGTAAAATGAGAGGAGGCCAAGAGAGCCTGTTTCTGCATGGGTATGTGAGAAGGGTGAGGTTCAAGGCCTGGAGCAGGAAACAGATGGGGGTGAGTGAGCATCAAAAGGCTTGTGCTAGGGACTATGAAGCAAAACCAGTCCCATCCCAGCAAGAGCCCTGAGTCAGCCAAGGTCCTGCATTATTACGCAACACTGCCCGGGCTAGCCAAAACTTGCCAACCCTTGCTGATGGGTGTTCCTGGATTTTCTGTGACAAATTAAACCTGTGTGAGTAATGATTTCCTTCAACTTGCACTCTCCAAGCCATGGAGAGCCAAAAAAAGCCAAATGCTCTTTGAGAAGAAGCCCATTTTTTTTTTTTCTTCCCAAATCTGCAATTCTACATTTGAGTGGCAAAGGCCTTTCTCTCTGCCCCCCTCCACACTCTCAGCATCCCCATTCCCTCTTTCAGGAAAACTTGCCTTGGAATGGGTTGTGCCCCCACTCCAAAGGCCACAGCCCCAAAACCTTCAGAACCATGAAGGGAGAAGACAGCTGGTGTCCCCAGGAAGGGCAGTTGTCCGTTCTGGCCCAGTGTCAGGGAAGCAGGTGCAAGGACAGACGACCCACTTGCTTTCTACAGGATTAACTTCTATCTCAGCCAAAACACTGCAGTCAGAGGCAAAGGATGGGGCACCACAGGCAGCTGTGAAATTTGTTTCCAGGGGAAAGTGGGTGGATCAGGTTGTAGACAAACTGTAAGAGAAATCACCTTTCATGAAGAGCTTCCATGGGTAGGGAAGAGAGATGAACCAGTCCCAACTGTGGGAAGAAGGCAGAGGAGGAATTTCATACAAAGACTGTAGTCCCATAAGGTAGAACAGAGATGGTGCCTCTCCTGAATGCCTGACATTTGATTTCAGTCTAGACATTCTGTGGCCTTCATTCAGCAGCTCGCTGAGACATGCTGTGTGCAGGATGTAGGCTGGATACTGCTGGTTTAAAAAGGTACAGAACTGCTCTTGATTGGGCCCATCCAGATCTGGGACAAGGGGGAGGTTTAAGGCCACCTCTCCTGCACAACCACATCTGAATCGTCCTTCCAGGCCCCACACACATGATCACAACGTTAATGAGCCTGGCTGTGAGTAGGTTTATGTGGGAATCAGTCTGCTTGAACCCTGCGTCATCCTAAAAATGCAATTCTTATCCTTTTCAGATCTCGACACACATGCAGAGTCCCGTGGGACTTGCCCATGGACACATAACAGATAGCGGGTGGGGTTGGTCAGGTTTCCATGCCACTCCTGGTTCCAAAAGCCCTGCTCTTTGGCAGGCTCTGGAATCTCTTGTTGAATTCTCACAGCAAAAGCCCACCTCAGAGCCTTCCCCCATCTTTCCTCCAGGCCGTTGATGTCTGGGCACCCAAGGGTGCCGGCCACATGTCTTTCTGGAAGCAGGCTGAGACCCCAGGAAGAGTCCACCCTCCTTCAATCATAGCCTTTGTATTGTATCTGGCTTTGTATTGTATCCGACAGAGTGAGTGCTCAGTAAATATGTGTTGAAAGAATGAAGCGTCCAAATGTTGAATATGCTTTTCTAATTTCTTGTTGACCATGATCCGTGTAGGGAGAGAAACAGAGTAAGTTTAAACATGACTTTGCTTGAGAGCCAAATGCCTTTCTCATGGCAGGGGATAGTGATTCCTCATCAGGACTTGAGTCATAGTCACTTGTGGTGACTGGGAAGAACCTAAGAGCATTTAAAAGGACAGGAACCAAGGCCATTCAGCCCAGAAAGAGGGCCTAGAATTAGCAGGGATGGGGAACCAATGGGCACCCAAGGACCCAAAGCCATGGCAAGGTTTGGTCTGCAGTGACCCAGCAGCAGAGCTAAGGAAACACAGAACCAGGGTCATGCCTACCTGGGAGGAACCAAAAGGCCCAGTAGCTCTGCACCTGGGAAGGGGTTTAAACAACCCCTGCTCTCCAGAGATTCTTAATCAGCCATCTCAGGCAGGGGTCCCCAAAGTGGCCCGCGAGGCAACCTGCTGGGAGGATGGAAGAGGTTAGTATGACCTCATTTTCAGGTGATTTCTCTCCCCACACTCCACTCAGGCTGCCCTCCCCTGTAAGAGAAGTTCAGGAAGGGCCAGCCTAGCCAGACTCCACAGGCCTTAGGGTGAGCCAAGGAGAAGAAAGAGGGACTTTGGAGTCAGCTAAGGTGTCTGATCTTGTGCTGGGAAAGGAAGAGGCCTGAGTGGGCATTTTCAGAACTCTCTGGTCATTTCTTTCATTCTTTCTTTTTTTCTCCTCCTCCTCCTCCTCCTTCTCCTCCCCCTCTCTATCTCTATATCTATCTCTCTGTCTCTCTCTCTCTCCTGAAACTAAACTAAGGACACTCTATCACTGAGCTATACCCCCATCTCTCTCTCTCTCTCTCTTTATTTTCACTTTTTACTTTTATTTCTTTTGAGATAGAGTCTCAGTAAGTGCCAAGAATGGCCGAGGCTGGTCTTGAAATTGTGATCTTCCTGCCTCGGGCTCTGGAGTTGCTGGGATCACAGGTGTGTGAGACCGCACCGGCCTTCTGACCATTTCTAACCATCTTTGTTCACATACAGCTGTAGAAGTTATCACAGGTTTTCTCTCTGTGAAATAAAAACTGGAGAAATAACGCCCAGCTCTCCCACAGAGCCTGAGTGACTTGTCTAGGGTTGCACATTAGGGGTGGCAAGGGACAGCCCGGCCGGGGTGCACTGGGAAGCTGGGACAGGCTGGGTGAGGCTGGAATGGCAGTGGGAGTGTGGCAGGCCACACTGGGATGAAGCTAGAGAGTGGGAAGACTAGAAAAGAAGGGGTGAGGCGAGATCCTACAAGCTGCCAGGGAGTGTGCTTCTTACCCTCTCTGGTTTTCTATTTATTTTCTATATTGGGAATAAATACATGGGATGAAAAGTCAAAAGGCACAGAAGGGAAAACTGTGAGTGAAAATCAATTTTCCGTCTTTCCTTCCTTTGCCCTCTGTTGTTACAAAATTAATTCACATTTATTGCAACCAGTTCAGGCAAAGGGCACACTCTTCTCCCCTCCTTCTCAAATTCTGGTGTGTGTCCTCAGAATTTTTCTGGCCCATGACATAAACGCATGTGACCTTTGATCTTTTCTTTCTTTTTTTTTCTGCCCAGGACTTCCTCCTCGGGCTTGGAAACCTCCCCCTATTCCTCTGAACAACTGCAGGGCAGTCTCATAGGTGACAGTTAACTTGAAACTCTCCCCAGTTGTTGAACATTAGAGTTGTTTCCCATATTTGTTATTATAAACGAAGCTTCATTCACTCTTTATTCTCCAAAGTCCTCTTCAAAATTGTGAAAACAGAACTCATCATAACAGTGAAAGTAGGTATGTTTATAATGAACAGAGCTTTCTGTTCCCACGACTCCGCTCCACCGCCAACTGCCCAACCTGACGTTAATGCCTGAACTCCACATTCACAGTCAAACTCCATGGTCGAGGGGGGGAGTGATTTCTATTGTTATTGCTGTTATTATTACAGGTAAAGACCTTAGAAATCATCATCCTATCCTTCAATAAGAAAAAGTTGGGCAAACTGAATATCATTGACTTCCCTTGACCTATCAGAGAACTGAGATCATAGGGCCACCCCACTCCCCACCCCCAGATCCAAGCACAGATCCAGAGAAGTCCTGGGGCCAAGATCTGTAGCCTGGAGGGAAGTCTAGAGATACCTAGAACTGGCAGGAACACTTGCATAGAAATTTTGACATGTTTTTGCCGACTGAGTGGGAAGCTGGGGCCTGGGTGATAAATGGGACCAACAGTTCGAGAGGATTTTCTTCCAGGAACCAGTCCACATTTTTTAGAATGAGGATCACAGAAAGATCCTCATGGCCCTGATGGGGATGGTAGAAAGGAGGGCATTGGGAAAACTGTGACCCCTTGCCCCTAACAAGAGCCTCCCTTGAAGAAGAGGGGCTTCCCAGGGCTCTGCTGAAACCTCAAGGCTGAAGGAAAGACCCCATCCCTCCAGACCTCTCTAGCCTTCCTGTCCCACCTAAGGAAAATCAGCAGCTCAAGCAACAGTCAAAAGGGTCAAGGCTCCACAAAAATGGACTGGAAACACCGAGAAGGAACCAGACTCAAAGTTTAATCCCCCCCCCGCCCCAGGCACAGCAACTAAAAGAACGATGACTGAGTTGAAGATCAGAGGGGGACAGTCCCCCACCATGCTCTTATGCTGCCACCACACCAGCAAGGCTCCCAGGATGAGAACCATAGGTTATAGCTAAAAGGTCTACAAGAACATACTCTGAGCACAGAACAAAGGAAAGGAAAAGAAAAGAAAGAGGGAAAAATAAGCTCACTCGAGTAATTGGAAGCCTCTGGTGTCTGTGGCTATGACACGCTGACAGTCTAGTTGCCTGCCAGATTAACATACATCCTTACATTGGGAGCTTTTGATAGGGCTGGGGGTCTGGCTTAGTGGTAGAGCCAAGTGTGAGGTCCAGGGTTCTATCTCTACCATCGCATAATAATAATAATAATAACAACAACAACCACCATAATAACCTATTGGACTCTGTACCTGTTATCCTATATAAATGCTTGGCTTTGGACAACAATTTACTAAAGCAATGTTTCAAAGGACAAAATTACAGCAGTTTCATGATCTTAATTGGCTTTAGTTTTGACTCTAGAATCAGGCAACACTTCATTCCATAAAATAGTGTAAGTATTCCAATGATCTGAACAGAAGAATTTGGTTTTATCCTAGGTTAGGTGGAGAAAGGCTGAGAATGCAGAAATGAAGAACAGAAAAAGGACTGGGCATTTCAAAATGACTTTACTCGTAAGTCAGAGACAGGTAGACAGAATAATAGGAAAACAATAGATTGGTTAATATCAGTTTACTTCAGGTTACCTTTCTCTGTGTGTATGAAAGGATTAGAGAGAGAGCTTCATTATTAGGTCCAGTGAAACTAACCTGTTTGGAAAACTCAAGTGTTTTCTTTCTTTCCTGATTTCTCTGAAGGTTGGGTAAGAGCTTAGTTTCCATTTGGTGTCAGGCAACTTTAGCATGAGTCACTCCATTTTGATTTCTAGTCTGGTCTGTTGGAGCTTAGTACAAAAGAGTGGCCTCCTGTGATGTTTATTTAACACTGCTACAGGCAAAAGAAAAAACAAATGTGTGAAGAGACAAAGCAATCATCGAAATCAGATTCATATATAACAAAGATAATTGAATTATCAAACAGGGAGTATAAAATAACTAAGATTTATACATTAGGGGCATTAATTGAAAAAGTAGACAACATATAAGAATACGTGATTAATGTAAGCTAACAAAGGTTTAAGGGAAAAAAATCAAAAGAAAATGTTAGATTAATATCATCTCATGAATGAGGAATAATTGTGATAAACTCATCAGTAGACTCAAAATAAGTAGTAAAAAATCAGTAAGCTGTGTTTTAAAATACCCTGAGATAAATGACAATGAAAACACAACATACCAAAATTTCTGGGAGCAAAACAAGCAATGTGAATAAGGAAATACACAGCCATAAGGCATTCATTAAAAATGAAGAAATTTCAAATCAATAACCCAACTTTACACTTTAAGAATCTGGAAAAAAGAGAACTAACCCAAAGCTACCATAAAGATAGAAATAATAATGATTAGAGTGTAGATAAATAAAAATAGAGAATAGAAAAATAATAAAGAAAAATCAAAAGTTGGTATTTTGAAAAGATCGACTGAATTGACAAGACTTTAACCAGATTGAGAACAAAAAAGGAAAGACTCAAATTATAAACGAAAGTGGAGACATTAGTACCAGTTTTACAGAAATCAAAAGGATTACAAGAGCATGCTATTAAGGCTTGTGTGCCAACAAATTGAATGACCTACATGAAATGGACAAATTTCTAAAAAACACATCCACCAAAATTAATCACAATAAAATATAAAATCTGAAAAGAACTATAATTATGAAGATTGGATCAGTAATCCTAAATCTCTCAACAACAACAAAAGCCCATGACAAGATAGCTTCACTGGTGAACTCCCCAAACTGATTTTTTTTTTTTTTTTTTGGTCTTGTTTTGTATCTGGCAGTACTGGAGATTGAACCTAGGGGCACCTCACCACTGAGCTACGTCCCCAGTCCTTTTTATTTTTTATTTTGAGACAGGGTCTCACTTAGTTGCTGAGGCTGGCCTTGAACGTAAAGTCCTCCTTCCTCAGCCTCTCAAGTCTCTGCACCATCTTTCCTTAGCCACCCAAGTCTCTGCACCCAACTCCCCAAGCATTTAAAGAAGATTTAATAGATTTATTTTCAATCTACTCCAAAAAGAAGAGGAAGAGGGGAAAGAGAAGAGGAAGAAGAAAAGAACACTTCCTAATTCATCTGATGAGACAGAATTGCTATCATACCAAAGCAAGACAAGATAAAAACACAAGAAACTACACACCTATATCCCTTCTGAATACATAGGTGTAAAAATCCTAAACAAAATACTAGCAAACCGAACCTAGCAACATATCAAAAGGATTACACACCAAGTGAGTTTTAATCCTGATGTGCAAAGATGTGGAAATATTGAAGAATTGGACTGTAATAGAGCATGTCAGTAGGATGAAGGAGTAAATCCACATGATCATCTTAATCAATGCAGAAAATTGACAAAATCCAACACCTTTCCATGATAAAATACTCAATAAACTAGGAACAAAAAGAAACTTTTTCAACATAATAAAGGAAATATAAGAAAAATCCACAGTTATCATAGTCCTCTGTGGTAAATTACTAAAATCTTATCTTTCTCCCTAAGATCAGGAGAAAGGTAATACTCACTTCATGACTTCTACTCAACATGGTATAGCAGTTTTAGTCACAACAATTAGGCAAGAAAAAGAAATTAAATGTATCTAAACTGAAAAGGCAAAAGTAAAATTATTTCTCTTCCTAGATGACATTATTTTATACATAGAAGTCCCTTAAACTTCACACACGCACACACAAAAAATGCTGGTGAAAATAAATTAAAATTCACCAAAATTGCAAAATACAGAGTACATAAAGAATTACTACAATCCAACAGCAAGGCAATTTGATTTAAAAAAATGGACAAAGGGCTGGGGACACTGACGCTGCTGTAATCCTGGCAGTTAGGGAGGCTGAGGCAGAAGGATTATGAGTTCAAAGCCAGCCTCAGCAATTTAGCAAGGGCCTAAGCAACCTAGTGAGATCCTGGCTTAAAATAAAAATTTAAAAGGTTTGGGGATGTGGCTTATTGACTGAGTACCCCAGGGTTTAATCCCTGGTACTAAATGGGGGGAAAAAGTCAAAGGACTACAATACACAATTCTCCAAAGAAGATACACAAATGCCTCAAGAGCACCTGAAAAGATTATCAGCATTCATAATCATTAGAGAAATGCAAATCAAAACTATAATGAGATACCATATCATCCCCAGTAGGATAACTATTAAAGAAGAAGATAAAAAAGGTATTGGTAGGTATATGAAGAGATCAGACCCTTCGTGCATTCCTGGTGGGAATATAAAATAGTACAGCCTTAGTAGAAAACAGTTTAGCAGTTCCTCAAAAAACACATCATTTCCACTAAGTATATACACAAAAGAACCCCAAGTACAAATTCAAACAGATAATTTGTGCACCACTCATCACTACAGCATTACTCACAATAGCCACAAAGTGGCAACAACATAGGCATTCATTAACTGAATAAATAAAATGTGGCATAATAATACAATGAAATAGTATACAGCCTTAAATATACAATAAAATTCTTATATATGCAATGACATGGCTGAGCCTTGAAAACACTATGGTAAAATAAGGCAGGCACAAAAAGACAAATATTGCATTATTCCATTTAAATGATGTATCTGAAATATGTAACTACATAAAGACAGAAAGTGAAATAGAAGTTACCAGGGGCTCATGGGAAGGGTAGAATAATGAATCACTTTTTAATGGATATAGTTTTTATTTGGGATGATGAAAAAGTTATGGAAATGGATAGTGGTAACAGTTTGCCAAAATTATGAATGTACTTAATGCTGCTCAATTGTGCACTTAAAATGGTCATAGTGGTAAATTTTGTTATGTATATTTACCATAATAAAAATAGAAAGCAAAAAAGTCAGTGAACTGAAAAAAGACAATTCAAACTTCCAAAATGGAAATACAAAGAGAAAATTAACTGGGCAAGGGAGAGGAAGGTGGAGCAGGAGTGAGGAAGAATAGAACACCCAACAACTGTGAAACAGATCAAAAGGTGTAAATATATGTTACACCTTTGTAACAAATATCAGAAGGAGTAAAAAAAACATGAGGCATTAAAAGTATTAAAGAAATAATGATTGAGAAATATCTAAAATGACTACAAACCACAGATCTAGTAGATAAGACTTATAGATAAGATCTAGTAGATAAGACTACAAACACATCATCTAGTAAACTCAGAGAATATCAACCAGGATAATTGCCAAATACACACACAAACACACACACACACACACACACACACACACATGCACACGCACACACACCCCTACCTGGACATATCATATATTCAGATGGCAGAGAAACCAAAGAGAACATTTTTAAAAACTCACAGGGGTTATTGGGAGTAGACACTTTAACTACAGAGGATCAAGAATAAGAATTATGGTGAACTTTTCATCAGAAACCATGAAATAAATGTTCAAATAAGTTCTTTAGACAGACAGAAAATGATACAAGTTTAACACTTGGACCTCCATAAAAGGCAGAGCATCTGAAAAGGAATACATTAGGATAAAATTAGTTATTTTATTTTTATTTTTCTTTCTCATTTGAAAGATAACTAACTGCTTAAAGCAATGACAGTATCAATATAGTTGGTTACTATATTGTAGTTGGTGTTTGCAGCAAATGGGTAAGTGGCGTGGGTAACAGTAGTGCCAATCCACCAAACACCGTTACAAGATAGCTGAGATTTACATGTGATGTAATTTCAAGATGCCATCAAATTGTTTTTATTATAAATACAAAAAAGTAACAAATTATATTTGTTACAGAGAACAAATACAATGAGCATATATACTTTATAAAATGGTAGATGTTTTATCAACAGTTACTTTAGATGTGAACACCAGATAAAAGAAAAAGATCCTGAGATTGGATTAGAACACCTAATGGATTCCTGCATGCTGTCTGTAAGAAACCCACTTGAAATATATTTGAGACGGGCTAAAAGTTAAAGAAAGTACAGAGAAATGCCATGTTGATATTAAATAAAAGAACACAGGGTAGTAGCTATATTGATTTCAGAGGAAGCAGACTTAAAAACAGGAAGATCACTGGGAATGAAAAGGATCATTGTATAATTATAAAGGAGTTAATCCTCCACAAAAATGCAGCAATCCTAATAAGGGATTTAATAGTAGAGCATCAAAATTTATGAGGCAAGAATTGATAGAACTTTTTTATTAATTAATGTATTTATTTTAATTAGGTATATATGACAGCAGAATGCATTTTGATTCATTGTACACAATTGCAACACAACTTTTCGTTTCTCTGATTGTACATGATGTAGTGTCACACCATATATGCAGTCATACATGTATCTAGAGTAATGATGTCCATCTCATTCCACCATTTTTCCTGCCCCCATACTCTATCCCCACCCTTCCCTCTCCTTTGCCCAAAGTTCCTCCATTCCGCCTCCCTCCCCCTTATGGATCAGCATCCACTTATCAGAGAGAGAGAATATTCAGCTTTTGGTTTTTTGTTCCCCAAACATTTTTAAATAGAGATCCAAACAGTCTTTTATCTCAAGAATGATTATAATATTAACATTTTAAAACCAAAAGTGTATGTCCAGTGTAAGGGCTGGGGATATAGCTCAATCGGTAGAGTGCTTGCCTTGCATGCACAAAGCCCTAGGTTCAATCCCCAATACTGCCAAAAAAAAAAAAGAAAGAAAGAAAAGTGTATATTAGTTATGAAGCTAAAAGCTCCATGAACTTGCTCACCTTCTATACCTAGGCCTTTTTTCTCCAGGCTTAAAATTCTTTTAAGGACCAATAAATCTTAGACTACTCTATGTCCAGTTAATTCACTTTATATATCTTGTATATATAAACAGAATGCATTTTTAGACTAATTAAAATAAGCCTAGAGGGAGAGTGCTGAAGACCCATGGTATGGGTACAGTTCAAGTGCTTATTAACTAAATAAGGTCAACCTCAAGATTCTGAGCACCAGACCACTATTGTACATCTGTGATCCATGAAAGGAAACCAGCTCCTTAGGCTGATGCTATTACCATATGCTTCTAGTGTTCACCATTTACAAAGTTTCTTTAAAAGAAGAAGCTTGAGACCCCCAAAGCACACCTCATTCCCAAGTGCTCATACTCCTCCCTTTGAGTGTGTACCTTGCTTCCTTGAACAATCACTATCTGTCCCTCTTTTGATGCACAAATATCTGAGATTCCTTTTTTTTTTGTGGTGTAAATCAAGCAACTTCCAGGCTGAGTTGAGATCCCCTTTTCCCTTTTGAGTACTTCCTCAGATCCCATTTCATTGAGAGCTAAGGGAAGGGCGTTGGTGGCTACATCCTGACACAAAGGGAAAGAGAGACTGCAGGAAAGGATGGGAGGAGCAAGGTTTGGAACGCTGATAGAAAGTGGACAGAACGGTTGGGCCTGGTGGTACATATCTATAATCCCAGCTACTCAGGAAGCTGAGGATTGCAAGTTTGAGACCAGCCTCAACAACTGAGCAAGACCCTGCCTCAAAACAGAATTTTTCAAAAGGAGCTGGGAATGGAACTCAGTGGTAAAGTTACCCCCAAGTTTAATCCTCAATAACAAGAAAGAACAAAAGACCGAGAAAGAGAAAGAAGGAGGGGAGCTAGGGAGGGAGGAAGAAAGAAAGGGAAAGAGAGAAAGAAAGAGGGTGGAGAGAAAAAAGAAAGGAAGGAAGGAAGGAAGGAAGGAAGGAAGGAAGGAAGGAAGGAAGGAAGGAAGGAAGGAGATAGAAGGGTAGAATGTCGGCTTAATATGGCAAGGACCCAGGTCCAATCACCAGCACTGCAAAAAAAAGAAAAAGAAGGCAAAAGTGTCCAGAAGAAAACTCAGTTCTAAGGCAGCATCTATCTGTTCACAGAAGTTCATTTCTGAAGGTGTTTTCATGTATGTTTCCAAGCATGAGAAGAATAAAGAATGTCATGGAGTATTGCATTTTTACAATGAGTATCTACAAACACTAATTTATTGTTATTTTAAAGGAACAGCTAGGGAGAAAAACCTCAATGTCCTTTCCGTAAGCAGCAAGAGTATCTGTACAATTTGTACTAAGAAGGAAGAAATTATAACAAGAACACTAAGATGATAGTATATTAATTGAAGAACATTTGGTGAGCAAATTCAGTTTCCTAAGATAAGCATAGTTGATAACTTACATTTAGTTGATGTCATTTTCCATAGTTATTAAATAGTGTCTCAAGAATACAAGTCACAGGTCATGGGATGTGAGTCTGAATGCAATACTAATCGTTATCACCAAGGACTCCCTCACCCTTTGTAGCAAACCATCCAGCCAATTTATGAACTTTATCATGACAGAAAAAAATAAAATAAATTAAGATCAAATCTTAAATCGGTTCTTCTAGTAACATTGTAAATTTGAATTGAATTAATTTTTGTAAGTTTCTTAAAACTGCCTGACTTATAGCAAGTACTACATTAGAGTTTGTTAAATAAGATAAAAGAATAAAATAAAATAACCTGGTAGTGCAATCACGGGGCCAAATGTTAATTCTATATTTCACATTTTCAGGAACTACCAAAGGGTTTTCTAAAACAGCTTCAACATTGTGCATTCCCCCAGCAGCATATGTAGATTCCAATTTTTCCACATCCTCCTCAACACTTGCTATTCAAGTCATCCTACTGGATATAAAGTAGACTTTCAGTGTGGTTTTGATTTGCATTTTGCTAATGATTCAAAAATAGTGAGTGCCTTTCATGTGCTTAGTGATAACCTGAAGAAATATCTATTCAAATATTTGCCTTTTTTCCCCAGAACTGGGGATTGGACCTGGGACTTCCTCATACTAGACAAGTGCTCTGCCACTGAGCTGTGTCCCCAGCCCTTTGCCTTGTTTTAGTTGGGACTTTTATCTTTTTATGTTACCCCCATCCTGCCTTCAGCATTCTCTCTCTCTTTTTTGGTTTTTTTTTTTTTTTTTTTAGAGAGAGAGAGAGAGAGAATTTTAATATTTATTTTTTAGTTTTCACTGGACACAACATCTTTGTTTGTTTGTAGTGCTGAGGATTGAACCCTGGCCGCACGCATGCCAGGCAAGCGTGCTACCATTTGAGCCACATCCCCAGCCCCCATCATTCTCCATTCTAGGGGATGAGGATTGGTCTCTTGTGTCCTTTCCCATATTGTTTAATACTGAGAAGATGAGGAATCCATTCAGTTTATAATGTAAATAATCAAAACACAAGTTTGAGTTTTTTGTTTTTTTTTTAAAAACACTTTAATTATCTGGGTATGATGGCACACACCTATAATCCCAGCAGTTTGGGAAGTTGAAGCAGGATTGCAAATTCTAATCCAGTTTATGCAATTTAGTGAGACCCTTTCTCAAAATTTAAAAACAAAAAAAAAAAAAAAAAAAAACAAAGGCTGAAGAAGTAGTCCAGTAAAAGAGCATCCCTGGATTCAACTGCAGAACCACAAAAAGTTTTTTCTAAATTCCTCTTAATACCTGGTGTATAGTGAGTGCCTTCTCTGTGCCAGCAACTATGTCAGGAGCTTGTGACACAATCAATTCTAGATAGCCCTTGATCTCAGAGGACTGAAGCCCAGGGGAAGATCCCCACACAGTGACACACAGGGAAGAAACTGATTGAGTACAGAGTGCACAGAGAAATCTTAGGGCCCCAGAAGGGCACAAGTTCCCAGGAGGCATCTTTAAGGATGAGAACAAGGACCCTGAATGCAGGGACAGGAAAGGTAGATTGTGGCAGAAAGACTGGGACAGGAATAGCAGAACCAAGAAGTCACAAGGAGCTCGGTTCAGAGCAGACTGGGCAGTAGCAACAAAGGAAGACAGTGAAATGTGGGCAGCCCCATTCCTGCTACTCTGAAGGTGTGGTGCCTGTCTGTTCCTGAAGCCCACCAGGGGTGAGTGGGCTGACCAGCTGTTTAAATCTCCATGCAAAGAACCAATAGAGTTTGCATAAAATGAGATTAAATGTTTAAAAAATTTATTTGGTAGTCTTTAAAAGATACTAAAGCATAGAAAGACTATACAAGGAATGCTCAAGTGTCCATCACTCAAGAAATAACAGTGCTCCGTGTACCTCTCCCAATTGCCTGTACCTTGTTACACCCAGAGGCAACTACTATCCTGAATTTCTTATTTGTTACTAGTCTAGTGCATTCCTTTACATTTTGGCTTGATGTAGATTAATCACTAAAGGATATACAGTATCTGTGGCTTATGGTCTTAGTATTTTCCACATATGAATCATTCTGTAGGTATTCTTATGCAACCTGTTTTCTCACTCAGCTTTTAAAGTCTCGGACACTTCTCTCCACTGTTAGAGGCATTAGGTATACCTTTGATGTGTATATTCCCCATGGTGTCCTATTCCATTCTTATCATGTCCCATAATCACTTCTCCTATTCTGGGTCTTTTATCAGTTTCCAATTTTTTTTTTTTTTTTTTTTAGCATTTTTGTGTTCTTTTTAGATATGCATGAGTAGAGTGTATTTTGTCATACTATACATTCATGAGTATAATTTATTCTTAGAAATTAGGATCCCATTCTTGTGGTTGTACATGGTGTGGAGTTACACTGGTCATGTATTACAGAGTAAGGCAGGCACAAGATGTTCTATTCTTGTCAGACTTGGGCTGGGTGTGTCCTTTTCTCAAATGAGCATGGTGCCAGAATTCAGATCTGGTGTTACATATAAGGAAACTGAAACACCCAGATTGTGATGAAATTATGGACAGAGCAAAGCTTCACATCGAAGTCTGCCTCAAAACCCTGTCCTTCTATAGCAGGCTTCTTCATTACCACGTTTGCAGGTGTGCTAGCCCTTCTCTTTCTCTGACTGGCACTCTTCAGCTCGGCATGTTCTGTATTCTCTTACACGGTAATCTTGTGCATGCACCAGGTAGCTGGCAAAGACCATCCATCTTCTGTCCAGCTTCTCATCCCTGAGAAAGGCAGATTTTAATTGATTTGCCTTTCTGCTGGGTAGCCAGGATCACCTGCCCTTCTAACTCAAGTCATAGACTTCTTTGAAAGGCTTCATAGGGTTGTGTAGCACTCTCCATAGAAAGCTGAATTTTATGCCAAGACCACCCCAGGCTGAATGAACTGAGTAGGACAGATGGGAAGTGGGCCTCTTGCTGCCTCTTACCTGGGACCCCAGCTGTAGCAGATCCTCTTCTTGAATTCAAGCCTGACTTTTTAGAAAACTCCACTTTAGACAACATGCTTCTGTTCCGGGGGGGAAAAAAAAGGGCTGCTTTCTTTTGCCAGGAGTGGGGCCGATAAGGTCATCTCTAGGACTCAGTAATATGTCTACACCTAGAACAGGGATATCCAGGTGATTTGCTGATGGCCAGCGAGTCCCTTGTCCCAGCATGATCAAGAACTTGGTGGAGGGGTGGTGAACTGGATCTGCAGAGCCCCAGACTTTGCAGGATTAGAAATTCATTGTGTCCTCAAGATTACTCTGAACTCACCATCGCGTGAGGTGCTGAGCCCAGGAGCTACCACTTTCTAGCTCTGCAAAGTTGGGTAGTGTGTGTCTTCTGCAAAGACTCACAGTGATCTGCATAAAGGTCGGGTGCATTGTTGAGGAGTGCCCCCATGGAAGTCCTGTCTCTTCTCATCACCAAGCGTCAGAACTCCAGACTTCTAGCACTAGTTTCCAGCAGCCTTTATTGACACTGGCAGCAACCCCGGTCCCTGAGCCAGGTGTACACAGTTTCCCAGGCTGTGATCACCTTAATGCCCAAAACAAGGTGAGGGGCACTGTGGGTTTCTTCATTTTATTATTATTTTGTATTTGTTTGCTTGTTTACAGTGCTGGGATAGGAAACCCAGCCAGAGAGGAATTGATTGGTCGTCCCTTGGCATGGTCCCAGCCTCGTTGTGCAGAGTCATGGAGTCACCGAGGACTTGCGCTTCAGCAGCCACTGGCTTACCAGATTCGGTCTCTCTCATGGGCTTTTAAAAAAAAAATCTCACCGAGGTCTGGGATCTGCTTTCCTAGTGGGTAGGGGTTCTGAATTCGCTGACCCTCAACCCTGCAAGCCAGGCTGTCGCCTCTACCCGCAGGTCGGGCGACTCACGGCGTCCCCTGGCGGCCGCTCGCGATAAGGCACTTTTGGCTGCGGGGCGACGAGGGGTTCCCCTGTGGCTTAAGCAACCCAAGGTCATTCCTTGGCATAGGTGGGTCAGAATCCTTCCGTCCAGCAGGCTGAACATCAGCCTCCAGTCTATAAGGACAGAATCCCCTGTTACGCTTTATACATTCTGGTCTTCCACAGTCATCCCTGGGAGAAGCGGGTTCCTAAAGACAACATGCTATTTCTCAGAGAGCCCCACGAGGGAGCTGTGGTCTACTATAAGCGAAGGAGACAGATTAACAGTAGGCGGAGTGCCCGGGAAGGGGTGGGAGGGTGGAGGCCAGATGTAGCCTTTTGTCGCTGATTCACCCCGGTTCCCACCTCACTCTGGCCCTAGGGCTGGGGATGACCTTGCTGAATAGAACAGGAACTTACATGTTCTGTTGTTTTGTGAAAGACGTGTGCCTTTCAACAGCCTCCTCTGCCCAATGAGCCACTCCAGCTAATAACCCCACAATCTAAAATCTAGCAATCTCAGAATGCAGGTGCAGGAAACTGAAGACCCCCAGCGACCCTGGCCCAGGACCTATAAGCATAGTCGTGAGACTGGGGGAATTCTTTTGAGCAGGAGAGGTCATCCAGGTGGGATGTCACTTGAGGCCTGGGGTAGGGGTAGGAGTAGGGGTGGGGAGGACGAGACAATCCTCCAGCACTAGTACACTCATCCTGGAAGGGTCCCATTCCTTCCTCCTCAGGAACCTTATTTGGGACAGAGATATGATCAACAAGGTTGCTACCCATCCACGAACTCTGCCTTGTGGGACAGGATCATAAGAATTGGGAGACTTAAAGTGAAAATCTTGCTTTGTTCCTGCCAGGGACAGAACCTTACTTTAAAAGAAAACCATTCTGAATGTCCACATCTTTAAAAGAGGGTGACAAACAAAATGGGGCTTTTGTCTGAGTTTTGGCAGAGGACACACTCTCACCCATTTCCATCTATCTCCAGGCTTTTCCAGAGCCAGCCTCTCCCCCATGGCCCTACAAAAAGAACTATCCCTGGGAGACGGGCGCCCAGGGCTGCATGGAGACCTGCTGGACACCTATGCTCACAAGCCTATCCTTGATGTAAGCAAACAGACATGTAGCATCCTCTTCAAGAGAGATGGACAACATCTGGGATCTGAGGATGAAGATGGGGAAAGCCCTGCTGGAAAAGCAGGAAGATGGGAATGAAGGTCTGGCAGCTGGAGTGCTGGGCAAGGAGATCCTGCATGTGCAGACTGTGGACAACAAGAATGTGTGAGTTTCCAAGGCCAAGTGATGCTGACCCCCAAAATATCAGGTGGGAGTTATCCAGAAAAGATCCTGCCTAAGAGGATGGTCGGCCAAGAGAGGCCGCAGGAGGCACAGCAAGGCTAGAAGCAGAGGAGAAGCAAAAGGTCAGCCAGCAAGTGTGGAATGCAACTTAAGAAAGGTATAAAGGGGCGGTCCCTGTATATTTCCAAAGAAAACTACAGATGTTTCCTCCCTAGAGCCTCACCCCATTCATGTCAAGGCCATTGTGAAAGCCAACATTGGACATCCAAGAAAGTATCCCTACAGGGTCTGCTAAACAAAAGGGCCTAGACTTTGCCTTGTCACTCTGTACATGACCTGCACCTCACCTTAGCTGCATGGGCCTGGTTTAAGTGGCTTCTTGACAGACAAGAAGGAAAAGATCCCATTCCCTTTCTGGTCTAGCCAAGGCAGATAGGAGTGATGGGCTTTGATCAAATAATGAAACACACACATTGATATTTCAACTTAAACTTCACTGCCTTTTATGTTTGTTTGATTTACAATTTTTTATCATAGTTTTCAACATACAGGAAAGCTGAGTATAATAATCACCAGAACTAGTATAATAAGCACTAGAACACTTGCCTTTCCTTTCAAAGAGATGAAAGACTTGTATGTGAAGAACTACAAAACACTGCTGAATTAATTTTATAAGACCTAAATAAATGTAAAGCATTCATGTTCATGGTATTACTGTCTAAAGTGATCTTTAGATTCAACACAATTCCTATCAAAATTACAACTCAAATTCACATGAAATTTCAAAGGCCCTGAATAGTCAAAACAACTTTGGCAAAAAGAACAAAGAGGACTCACACATCACAATTTCAAAACTTACTACAGAGCTACTGTGATTAAAATAGTGTGGTACTGCAAAAGATAAACATACAGACCAATGAGCTGAGAGCCCAGAAAAGAATTTATACATCTATGATGAACTGACTTTCAATAATGGGATCAAATCCACTCAACGGGGAGAAAATAGTATCTTCATCAAATAGCGCTAGGACAACTAGATTTCCACATGCCAATGAATGAGGTTGGACCTCATGCCTCACACCATGTACAAAAAAAAATTAATTCAAATTGGAATAAAAAATAATGACATAAATATAGAAGCTAAAGTCATAAAACACTTAGGAGAAAAAAAATGGGATAAATCTCTGACCTTGGATTTGGTAATTTTGTGTGCCACCAAAAGCATGAACAACACAGAAAATAAATGAATTGGACTTTATCAAAATTAAAACCTTTTATGCACCAAAGGACATTATCAAGAAGGTTAAAAGACAACTGTCAGAATATAACAGAATATTTACCAATTATATGTCTAAAAGTTTAATATCCAGAATACATTTAAGAATTTACCTCTCAATTACAACAGAAAGGCAACCCAACTTAAAAATAGGTAAAGGGTTGATATAGATATTTCTCCAAAGAATAAATAAGCAAAAAGCATACCCAAGCATGCTCCACATGATTCCTTATTAGAGAAATGCAAATCAAAATCACAATGAGGTGCCCCTTCCCCCCCCTACTACAATAGCTACATATTTTTTTAAAGTAAGTATGGTCAGGGATATGAAAAAATTGCTGATGGGGGTACAAAATGGTGCAACTTCTGTGGAAAATAGTTTTATAGGTCCCAAAAAACGTTAAACAGAGAATTACTATACAACCCATCAACTCCACTCTTCAGTATATATACCTCAAAGAATTAAAAACAGACACTCAAATATTTGTAAGCCAATATTCATTGCATTATTATTCACAATTTCCAAAAGGTGGAAAAAACCCAAGTGTATCAATACATGAATAGTCAAATAGGATTTAGTATATGGAATATCAGTAAGCCATAAAAAGAAAGGCAATTTGGACACATATTACGGCTGGATGAACCTTTACTAAATGATAGAAACCAGACAAAAAAGGGCAAATATTGTGTGATTCCACTTACGTGAAATCCAAAAAGAAAAAAAAAAATCCATAATAGCCAAAACAATCTTTTTTTAATATTTATTTTTTAGTTGTAGTTGGACACAATACCTTTATTTTATTTATTTATTTTTATGTGGTGCTGAGGATCGAACCCAGGGCCTTGCATGTGCTAGGCAAATGCTCTATTGCTGAGCCACAACCCCAGCCAAGCCAAAATAATCTTGAAAAAGAAGATTGGGAAAAAATGGGATTCTTTAAATGGGATAAGAATGTGTGAGAAGATCTTGATGTAGCTGGAGACATTGAGCTCCTCAGTTCCCATGAATCTTCTTTGTGGGCGGAAGAGTCTCCCCACACCCAGTAAAACCATCCTTCATCCCCAGTGGCAGCAGCGTCCACATCCCCAGTGATAGTGCCATCCACACTCCAATGGCATCTGAAGGGATTAACCCTCTCATGAATTGGTCATGGTCTCCACTGAAGCAGTTTCCATGCTGATTCTTCTCAAGACCCATCCCCACCAACCCTCTCTTCTTCTAGCCTAAAACTATACTCACATCTCAGCTGACATAGGGTAAAGGGCAACAATTCATGGGGAGGTGAACAATACTTCAGAAGAACCCCTTGAGTTCTCTAATTTATACAAGTATAAATCCAGAGAACACGTATAGGAATGAATATGGAGGGTGTGGGATAATGGTGAAAGGAACATAAAGCGGTATCAGGCTTTACCTATTGATATGCATTTAATGTTGTAGCTCAGAAGTTAAGTTGGTTGGCCACAGCGTGAATCATCTCAGTGAGTTGAAGATGCCCAATCTCCCCTAGTTTAATATAGCATATGGAATTCAGAGCCTAAAGGAGATTAGAATGGGATTTGTCATTTAAGACCTACTAGCCCACATGGGGAGGGTCCAGAAGACATATCTTTCACCAATACTTTTAAGAAGTTTGTGAGGGGACACTCAGCATCCTTAAAGAATTCTGTGATTACTCTTCTCTGTAGGCAAATTGGTTCTGCATATGAACTACAGTTGCTCAATTGGAAGACTTAAATGCTATGGTAAAAGTTAGATCCCAGAGTGAGAGAAGCCATGGTTACCATAATGGACAGGTGAAGCAAAGCAACAATCAGAATAATCTGCTTTGCACAGACATGTGGTGTTGAGTAGTTAATTTTGGTGGTCCTAGAAGTGAAATAGATAAGAAGCCTACTAAATTCTTAGTTGATATGTAGAAGCATAAAACTTTCAGGTCAAATGAACAAAAGTCTAACTCAAATCATAAAACCAAAGAGTCATGGCCCCTCCATTTCATACTTGAGCCAGTTTAGAGACACAGAACCCACTGAATGAAGTGAAGGCTAGTGGCCCATAAGGAAAGACTCAGGTACACTACAGAAAATTTATACTGCTCCTCTTATGCTCAGGGACATGGAGACTTACCAAAGGGACTGTGCATGAAGGAAAAGAACACAGTCAGAACTTGAGGGGCTGTTGGACAATGACTCTGAGCTGACATTGATTCTAGGAGTCCCAAAACATCACTGTGGCCCTCCAGACAGAATATGGGCTCACGGAGGTCAGGTAATCAAAGTAGGGGCAGCTCAGGTCCATCTCACACTGGGTCTGGCTGGTCTCTGAACCCATCTGTAGTTATTTCTTCAGTTCCAGAATGCATACTTAGAATAGACCTACCTAGCAGCTATCAAAATGTTTACATTGGGTTTCTGACTTGTTAAATGAGGGATATTATGATGGGAAAGACCAAGTGGAAGACATTAGAACTGCTTATACCTGGGAAAACAGTAAATACAACAAATACTGTATCCCTGGAAGGATTTCAGAAGTTAGTGCTGCCATCAAGACTTGAAAGATGCTTGGGGTGATGATTTCCACATATTCCCATTCGACGCCCCTATTCGACCTGTGCAGAAGACAGGTGGATCCCGGAGAATGACAGTAGGTAATTCTAATTATGTTCACTGTACCAGGTATTGTTTTATGGTTTAGGTGAATTAACACTTGTCTTAATACCTGCTATGCAGCTGTTGATCTAACAGATACCTTTTTTCCGTCCCTGTCCATAAGGCCCACCGAGGAACAAGTTGCCTTTTTGCTGGCTAGGCCAGTGATACATCTTCACTGTCCCACCTCAGGGTACATCAACTTTACAGGCCTATGTCACAATTCAGTTTCCCGAGATCCTGATCACCTTTCCCTTCCACACATGGTATCCATGCTAGTTCATTACATTGCCATTATGCTGCTTTCACCCAGAGAAGGAGGAGTAGCGACCAACTGTACTCCTTGCTAAGACATTTGCATGTCAGGGAATGGGAAAGAAATCTGACTAAAATTCAAGGATCTTCTACCTCACTTAAATTTCTAAGGGGTCCAGTAGTATAGGGCATGCCAAGTTATCCCTTCTAAGGTGAAGGATAGATAAGTTTGGTGAAGGATAGATTCATCTGGCTCCTCTTACAACCAAGAGAAAGGCCTACTGACCATTTGGATTTTGGAGCCAATGAATTCTTCATTTGGTTGCGTTTCTCTAGCTCATTTGCCAAAGTACTTGAAAATTTGCTAGTTTGCTAGTTTTGAGTGGGACCTATAAAATAAAAGGATTTTACAATAAAAGGATTTTACAATAAAAGTACAATAAAAGGATTCACAATAGGTCCAGACTGCTATACAAACTGCTCTGCCACTTAGACCATATGATCCAGCAGATCTAAAGGTATTTGAGGGGTCATTGGCGAACAGGGATGATGTGTTGGATCCTTTGGCAGGCCCCCATAGGCAAGTCACAGGGAAGGCCTTTAGGATTTAAGAGCCACCATCCACAAGTATTTTCGTTTTGAGAGACAGCTCTTGTCCTTCTAGTGGTCCCCAGTGGAAAGTGAATGCTTGACCATGAGTGACCGAGTTTCCATGTGACCTGAGCTGCCCATCGGGAACTGGGAGGTATCTGATCCACACAGCCCTGAAGTTGAGCATGTATAGGTGCACTCCATAATCAAACAGAAGTCATATTATGTGATCAGGCCCTGTGGCACAAGGAAGCCACACTAAACAGTGAGTGGCCCAAATGCTCATTGTCCCCATTCCCTCTACTCTGACACTGTCTCCCAGCCTGCACTTGTGGCCTCCTAGCTCTCCACACACCAAAGAATAAAGTTAAACTCTCACCTTACTCCAAATAGAAAAGTCACTCAAAATAGATTAAATACCTAAACATAAGGTATTTAATTTAAAACTACAAAAGTCCTAGAAGAAAATATAGGGGAAAAATCTTCATGACATTGAATCTAGTAATTATTATTATTTTTTGGAAATGACATCATAAAAACAAACAACAACAAAAAATGGTGGATAAATTAAACTTCATCAAAAATAAAAGCTTTTTCTTCTTGTTTTTGGTTCTTGTTTTGTTTTGTTTGCAAAAATGAAGAGCAGAGCTTTTGTACATCAAAATATAGTACCAACAGAGTGAAAAGCAACCCATGGAATAGGAGAAAATATTTGCAGATCACATACCTGATACAAGATTGATATCCAGAAGGCGTATTTTTAAAAATTTCTACAACTCAACAACAACAACAACAAAAAACAATCCAATTCAAAAATGGACAGAGAACTCTAAATAGATATTCTACAGAGAAGAAATATATACAAGTGATCTATAAATATATGAAAAGATCATTACTAATCATTAGGGAAATGCAAATAAACACTATAAGGAGATACTATTTCATACTCATTAGGATAAATACAATTAAAGGGAAAAAACATAAAACAAGTATTGGTAAGCATGTGAAGAAATTGAGACTCTTATTCATAGTTGGTGGGAATGTAAAATGATGTAACAATTATGGAAAACAGTATGGAGATTCCTCAAAGAAATTAAAAATAGAATTATACCATATAAATCAGCTAGCTTCTAAGAATATACTTGATAGCAGGACTTCAAAAAGATATCTGAACTCCATGTTCACAGCAGCTTATCCACTAACCAACAGGTGACTGCTTATCACTAACAGGTGACTGAAACCTAAAGTCCATTGACAAATAAATGAATAAAGTAAATGTGATATATATATATATATATATATATATATATATATATATATATATATATATATATACACACACACACACACACACACACACACATACACACATACATAAATATATATGAATATTATTCAAACTTTTAAAAGAGAAGAAAATACTGTCACACACCACATACTTCAACAGGTATAAACCTTGAGGACATTATGTGATGTGAAATAATTCAATCACAAAAAAGACACCTATTATATGAGGTACTCTAGAGTAGTCAAACTCATAGAAATAGGAAACAGAATGTTGGTTGCCAGGGTTGGGATTGGGGGCAACAGGA
This sequence comes from Callospermophilus lateralis, assembly GCF_048772815.1. NCBI lineage: Eukaryota > Metazoa > Chordata > Mammalia > Rodentia > Sciuridae > Callospermophilus > Callospermophilus lateralis. The sequence goes on from NC_135313.1 coordinate 92,222,371, forward strand.
AGTTGCTGAATGGCAATAGAGTTTCAATTTTCCAAAATGAAAAGTTTCAAAAAAATCTCTTAAATAACAATATAAATACAGTTAATACTACTGAGCTGTAACTTTAAAAAGGTTAACATGACAAATTTTATGTACATACTTTTTACCATAATTGAAAACTTAAAAATGACAACATTTAATTACCCCATTTATATGAAATGTCCAGAATAGTCCAATCGATAGAGACAGAATGTACATTGGTGGTTTCTTAGCACTAGAAGGAGCAGGTAAGATTGCAGTACCTATTAATGAGTATTAAATTTCAAGGGGTTTGGGGAGGTTATGAAAATGTTCTAAAATTGGATAATGGTGATGGTTGCATGCAGAGATCCATCTTGACATCATCATAGCCATCTTGGTTGTAGCTGCCATTTTGTCTGCCAGGTGACCATGGCACATATTCACATTTTATGAGGCACATAAAGTCATTTATCAGTCCAGGGTTTAGTGCCAGCCACTAATAGGCAGACTATTTCTTTTTCTCTTCCTTCTTTTCTTTCTTTCATCCCCAGACCTTTTTTTTTGTTTGTTTGTTTGTTTGTTTTGTGACAGGATCTCACTAAGTTGCTTAGGACCTCTCTAAAGTTGCTGAGACTGGCTTTGAATTTGGAATCTTTTTGCCTCAAACTCCTGAGCCACTGGAAATAACAGGTGTGTGCCATTGCTCCCAGCAGACTATTTCTTTTCTTTTTCAATATTTTTTAGTTTTAGGTGGACACAATATCTTTATTTCATTTTTATGCGGTGCCGAGGATCGAACCCAGTGCCTCACACAAGCCAGGCGAGCGTGCTACAACTTAAGCCACATCCCGAGCCCCAGCAGCAGACTATTTCTTAATAGTTGATATATTAATAGTTTTTGAGGAAGCCTAGATACAGTCTGGTGAGCCACAGACCACCTGTGTCTAGCTTCCATATAGGCTCCCCTCCTCCTGCCTCAGAATGCAGGGATCCTCCCGTCTTTCACTATCCAAGACACACTTCAGTCTGTAGGTCCCTAACAAATAGCACTTTGTACACTCCTGAATCTGTGTGCCTCTTTTTTTTTCTTTCTTTTTTTTTTTTTTTTTTTTTTTGTCTTCTGGCATCTTCTGTCTCTCACATCCTATTTTCATATACCAGGACAAGGCTTTTGTGAGATAGTCACAAAGCTCTGAATACACTAAACACCACTGAATCATACGCCTTTAAAAGGCAAATTGTGTGGCATGTTAATTATATCTCCAAAAAGCTGCTTAAGAGGGGCAGGGTATAAATACTGAGACCCAGAAAATGGAAACCAATGGGATGGGAGGAGACAGGAGGAGGAGGTGGTAAAGAAAGAGCTGTAACAGCACCAGAGAGTGATTTATTTAAAATGATATCTATAAATTTTGCTTTTCCTGTGTGATATAGCCTACTCTTCTGTTTCCTCATGAAAACATCAGTAAAATATACATTCCAGTTATCCCACCATATTGTTGGTTTCACTTTCTGTTGTTTTAAGTTATCTATAATTGATCACAGTCTGAAAATATTAAATAGAAGATTCCAGTAATAAACAATGCATAAGTTTTAAATAGCAATCCATTCTGAGTAGCAAGATGGAATCTTGGGCCACCCGGTTCTGTTCTGCCCAGATATGAACCATCCTTTGACCAACATATCCATATTGTTATACTCTACCCTCCCGTTAGTAACCATCTTTGTTATCAGCTTAATAATATTGATATCATGGAGCTTGTGTTCAAGTAACTCATATTTTATTTCAAAGTGGTCCCAAAGTGAAAGAGCAGTAATGCAAAGGAGGTACCAGGGCATAAAAGGTAGAAGAACGGATAAACTTCAGTACTATGCAGCAATGCTGCAAGGGATATGGGAGAAAACGTAGTGTATACAGAGTTCAGTGCTGTCTATAGTTTCAGACATCCACTGGGGGTCTTGAAATGTATCCCCTGCAGATAAGCAGGGACTAGATTATTTGCAGATGCTTCTGGAATTACATGGGTACTTGGTTTTAAGATGTAACCACTGTTGGGTTTGACCCCAGGAAAACCCAGTGATCTTCTGGGTCCCCACCCTACTGCTAGGCCTGGCATATCACTAGGTAGCCAGTAATTTTAATTAATTGGAAGTATAAATAAATAAATGAACAAGCATAGAAACAGACAGCTGTCTCTTAAATTCTCTTGTGTCTCTTTATGAGGACAAATCTTGACTTCATTTGGACTCCGTCCTCTTCCACAGCACCTCCCTCTCCTGCTTTATCACATCACCTTCTGTTGCTTGACAGCACAGGGCTGGTGTCACCCTTCCCAGGGGCTCTATGTTCAGTGAGGAGGGAATACCCAGCCTCAAGCACCTATGTGTGCTAGACACTTTTCTGGATGCCTATTTTTCCTCATTTAATTCTCACAACAACTAACTATGTCAGATAGCAGGTCTTATCACCTCGTTTTAAAAGAACTTAAGTGACTTACCTGCCCAAGGACACACAAGGAGGAAGCAGATGTCCACCATCTACTGGACGTTTATGCTACAGAGCTTTCCACTTCCCTCTAGTGTCTGGAGGGCCTCAAATCCTTCAAGGATCTATGGATAAAAATCCCTAAGGGTGGAATTCTCAGCGTGCAGTCAGGGTTAGGGCAGGGAGAGTTTGGGGGACAATGGTGCTCTCTGTGGGGAACACCACTTCCTAAGGTGTCTCATGCTAAGGACCAGAGGAAGTCCTGGGGGCGTTGTACAAATGTTATAAGGTAGGTGGAAGAAAAGGCTGTGGTCTCTGGGAAGGACAGGTCTAGTCAGGCTCTAAGGAAGGATCCAGAGACAGAGCAGTAAGCCAGACCCTGGCTACACCCCGACACACCCACCTCAGCCTGCACTGGCTAGCAGCCCAGGGGAGGCAGGGCCGCACAGACAGCCGTGGAGGAGGCTGGCCCACACCCAAGCAGGGCAAGTGATGAGAGAGGGTCTTTTGTGAGCATCAACTCCTTGACACTGGGAACAAGAAGCTGGGCTTCCTTGATTGGTATGTAAGTCCCCCTTATCCTTCCTTCAAAGTCCCCAAACTTACTCTCACATCTAAGTAAGACACACACACACACACACACACACACACACACACACATACACACGCGTGCACACGCAAATGGTCTTCGGTATGATTAGATGGCTGCACGCAAAAAACCATTCAACTCTCTCAAGAATTCAGGGTTTGATGGAACCTGTATATGAAGGTGTCCAACAGGCAACCCCCAGTTTGCACAACACCCCATTGGCCAGGGACCTGGACAAAGCTGAGACCTGGGAAAGAGGAGGAGAGCAGAAAGGCAGTCAGAAGAAGTATGGTGTGGGGCAAGTCCCACCCACAAACCGCCCCTGTCACGCTTGTGAGAGGAGGGCTCAGGAGCGCTCCAAGAACTGCTTGGTTCTCTGGTAGAAGAGTCCCCCGAGGGAGGAGAATGGACCTTCCTGAGGACGTTCTCAGACTGCTTCCTGCTCCCCTAACCCACACCCAAGATCCACCCACCCACCTCCCTTCTCTGTACCCTGAGAAAGCCCCGATGGTGGTGGTGAGCCTCTGTTTCCTGTGGGATTAGGGAGTTTGAGGTGGGAAAGAAAGAATCATAATCCACATTTCCTAGAACTTTTCTGAAAGATTTTGGAGCATTTATTTTTTCCTGGGGTCTCTCAGCTCACACTTTTGTTTGGTTTCTCAGGGGTTTACTCTGACAGCCCCCTCCACTGGCCTTGACCTTAAAGCACAAGCCCACCATGAACTTGGTTAAGAACAAATCTTCCCTCTGCAGATCACACCTGGATGTCAGTAGTTCCTCAAAATATTAAATACAGACACCAAATGGCCAGCCACTCCTGGGTGTGAGCCCCAGGAAAATGAAGACATGACCATGCAAAAACTTGTCCACAAATATTCATAACAGTATGAGTCATAATGGCCCAAAGGTAGAAACCACCCAAATGTCCATGAGCTGATGAATAGATAAACAAAATGTGTATATCCAAACAATGGAATATTATTCAGCAGTAAAAAGAAATCAAGTCCAGACAGAAGCTACAATACTTTGAAAACATTATGCTAAGTGAGGGAAGCCAGACACAGAAGATCCCACAGTGTTTAATTCCACTTATGTGACCTATCCAGAACTGAAAAATTCGGATACCAAAAATATAAGTAGTTGCCAGGATCTGAGGAGAGGAAAGTATGGGGTTCTTTGGGGAGTGCTGAAAATAAGACAGTGGTAATGGTGATGGTTGTGCTATTCTGTGAATATACTAAAAACCCATGAAGGCCAAGCACGGTGGGGCACGCCTGAAATCCCAGTGGCTCAAGAGGCTGATCACAAGTTCAAAGCTAGCCTCAGCATTTTAGTGAGGCTCTGAGCAACTTTGTGAGACCCTATCTCAAGATTAAAATTTAAAAAAAAAAAACATGTTAGGAATATGGCTCAGTGGCTAAGTGCCCCTGGGTTCAATCTCCAGTACTCAAAAAATAAAATATTATTTTTAAAATATAAAAACCTTTAAATAGTAAACTATTCGTTATTTTTCAGTGCTGGGGATGGAACCCAGTGCCCTGTGCATCCCAGGTGAGTCCTATACCATTGAGCTATAACTCCAATTCCAAATTATAAGCTTTAAATGGGGGGTAGTTATATGGATAAGAATTATATCTCAAAAAACTCAGATATATAGATGCACACAGAATAAAAACTGTATTTGTGTGTGTGTGTGTGTGTGTGTGTGTGTCTGTCTGTCTGTCTGTCTATACAGATCATGGTCTGTCTTGCTTAGGGTAAAGCCCAGTGGCCTTGCAGTGCATACAATTTCTTTCACAATCTTTTACAACTGCTTCTCTGACATCTCATTGATGGAGCAGATAGATGTGATTGGTAGAACATGAGGTTAAGGGAAATTCTATAAATGTGCCCCGTGTGCTGACCCCCACCTGTTTTCTTTTAAAACTCTTTTACAATCTTAAATATCTTTTATAATTCACTCAATCCTTTACTTACTTAGTATTATATTCTCTGTTTACTTTGAGATCAGAGTAATCTTTACAACAAAAATCTAACTTTTGAGCATAACTTTAAATAAGCTTAAATCTCGTCAACATCAGAGTCCTCCTAACATGGAGTAGAGTGAGAGGGTGAGACTGGGCCTCTTGACAAATCTTATGGAAAGTTTCATATTTTTGAACCAAATCTTTGCCTCTTTTAAAATATTCTACAAAGTTCTCATATATTGTTTACTGGGTGTATCTGAATACCTGTTAGCATAACACAATATTACATCTAAAACATGAATCAAATAGAAAGGCTAAGAGAGCCTTCAACTTCCTTGTCGTGGAAAAAGTGGCAAAATGTTTTCATGTTCCACATTGTCAACCTTTAAACAAATCAGGCTGTCCTTATTACTTTCCATAATTACATTTAAATTTTCATCCCAATGTGAAGAGTAACGTAAAATCTTTATATATCAGTTATTGACAACAGGTTATTTTTTCCTGTTACCTTCCTCCTCTAGTCATACCTCATCTGCCTACAGTGACTAGCCAGTAGTCCATTCAAATTATTAATCCATCAAATTGATTAATTCATTAATGAGGTTGCAATCCCTATGATATAATTATTGCCTAAAAGCCCCACCTCTGAACCTTGTTATATTGAGGACCATGATTTCAAAACATGGACTCTTCAGTGAATATTAGAGATCCAAACCATAACAGACTGTGAGTAGATGTTGCAATACAAATAACTGATAGTGAAGTTATCCATAATATGACTACAGACTTGCCAGAAAAATAAGCAAATTGTCCACTGTAAAAATGTACAAAAATGAAGCTAGAAGGGTTGATCCATGCACTAGTCACGATCAACTCAAGGAATCTTACAAACTCAAATTTTAACAGAACACTTTTTAGCACCCATTAGTTGGGTAAACATTTAAAAATATTTTATTTGAACTGAGATCTGCAGAGGTTGTAGAGAACCCTTTCATACATCCCTCCTGGGACTGTCAGGGAAACTTGGGCAATTTGTCAACATATAATCAAGTTAAAGTATATGTAAACATGATCAGTAATTTCATGTAGATCCTCTCCTAGAGAAAACTGCATGTAGAAGGAAATCATGTGCTAGTAACATCTGTAGAACAATTAGAAATGACCTTAGTTTCCATCAGTGGGAGCAAGAATAAACAAATAATGTTACATTGCTAACATGAAAGATTAAACAATAGCAAAAATAAAATGAACTAGAGCTATAATCATCTACATGCATGATTCTAAAAAACCAAATTATTAGTAAAACCACTAAGGGGCAGGATTTTAATTAGAGAATAAAGCAATGTTTTCTGTTTTGTTTTGTTTTTGTGCTAGAGGATCAAACTTAGGGCTTTGAACATGCTAAGCATATGCTCTACCACTGAGCTTTACCAAGCCTATATGTATATATTTTAAAAATTCCTATAAAGCGTAAGTATACCTTTTTATGGGTTATATACTAAAAACATAAAAGCCAACATGGAACAAATAACCCCCAAATCAGAATATGTTTACTTCTGAGGAGGAAAGAATGGGAGGGGGGGTAATAAGATTAGGGAGAGGTGCATGGGAGGGAGGACTTAACTTATTGGCCTTTATTTCTTTAAACAAAAACCTCTGAGGCAAAGAGGGCAAATGACAAAGTTGTCACAAAGCCAAGTAATAAGTGAGTGAGTGTTTGTTGTAGTATAAACTATAGTACTAACTAGTTTGCTCTAGTATTATACTTTTCTAGATGATCAAGACAGAACAAGTACATGGGATAATTCTGAAGATAATTTTGTAGAAAAATAATGTGTTGTGGGAGAAGACAAAGACACTGGATGGGTGGCCCAGGAAGGTCCAGAGACATTAGATTTAGGTCCTAAAAGACAAAAAGGAGATACCCTACAGCAATTTAAGGGGGGAATATTCAGCAGAGGGAACAGCAGGTGCAAAGGGCCAGAGGCAGGAGCCAATTGGGTGTGTTGGAGAAGCCAGTGCTTCTTAAGGGCAGGGGATGGTCAGAAGAGAGTATAAATGGGCCAGCCCCTGCCCAGGAATGCCTTTGGTTAAAGTCAGAATGTCTAACACAGCCAGAGCACTTCTGGGACCAGCATATGTGTGTGCAATAATATGATGTCACCTGATTGGCAGCAGGTGCTAAAAATGGGGTACCCAGAGCCAAGATACAGGGTCTGGCGAAGGGGACCCTCACTTTCATTTGAAGCACATTCCCATGGAGACATACCCCTCACTCCACCCCTGCACTTCTAGCTTTTGTCCAGTACAGGAGGGGCCTTACTGGTCCTGACTTTCCTGAGTGTGGGCTTGAAAACGATGGGGGAGGAGACCCTTCTCTGAGGGCTCCATTGAGCCAGCACAGGTCACATGGGGTGTTTTTTAGGAATAGCTAATCCAGACCAAAGCTCCAGCAAAAGGGACACTGTTGGGAAACTAGGGCAATGCCAAGGGGCCTGCTGTACCCCCAGAGCCCCTTCACCTCCCCCATATGACCCTATCACAGTTCTCAGCCAGGCCCCATAACCCCTCCCACCCCTCCCTCCTGCAGTGTACTTCTGGGTGCCCTTGAGCACAGCCCCTGTGCACCCTCCCCCAGCACTTGCCTCCTCTAGCCTGTGGTTCCCCGGGCTGTGCCAGGGCTGAGCCCAGAGCACAAACCTGGACCTTGGCAAGGCTTCCAGCCCAGGTCTCCTCTCTGTAAATCAGGGTTAAATAAAAATGGCGGGAGGTCATCGTTTCCATCAGATGTTTTTGTTTTGCTTTCAGCCCTGTGGCTAGAACCCAAGGCCTTGTGCATGCTCCACAGCAAGGTCTTCACCACCAAGTTACATCCGTAGCCATGAGCCCACTGTTGTGGACTAGCCTCCTGCTCCCAGTCTCAGCAGACCAGGCTAAAAATCAAAATGCAGTCACTCACACACATCAAAGTTCCACATCACCAAGCTGAAGCTAATTCATTTATCACCACTTTAAAAAAAAATAGGGTTAAGATAACAGCCAAGTTTCCCAAATAAGCCAATTTCAATCAGTGCAACAACGAATGTGTTAGTCAACTCTCCATTGCTGTGATAAAGTGCCTGAGATAATCAGCTTAAAAGGAGGAAAGATTTTTTTTTTTTTTTTTGGCTCATTGTTTCAGAGATTTCAGTCCATGGTTGCTGGGCCCTCTTGCCTTTGGACCTGTGAAAAAGTGTAACATCATGGTGGGGGCTATATGGCAAAGGAAACTGCTCACTTCATGGTGGCCAGAAAACAAAGAGAAAGACAGGAAGGGATGGGGTCACAATGTCCACCTTAAGGGCACACCTCCAGTGACCTAAGTGACTTCCACTAGGTTCCACCTCCTGAAGATTGACCACCCCCCAGTCGCACCACAGGCTGGCCACAAAGGCTATAGCACATGGCCTTCAGGGGACATTTCAGATTCAAACCACACACATAATAAAGTCATTATTGCCCTTTCCTCCCCCTGCTCACCAGCTGGCACTAGCAAAAAGTCCGCCCAGCCCAGAAAATACAATGCTCTTCCCAGAGAGCTGCAGGACTAGCAGGCCTTACTGAGAGTGAAAGGAAACATCCCAACTGGATGCCAGCTCCCTTTAGCAGGAAAGAGAGTCTGGCCTGGTGCCACTGCTGGCCATGACAAATTTGCTCCCCACACCAGCCATCTAACAAAGCACACTCAGCGAGGAGCACAGCTTGAGTTTCTTGGAGGCTGAACAGGCATCACCTCAGTGTTTGGAAGGTGCTGGCCAAAAGGTGGCTCCCGGGATGGGGAAGGAGCCTCCTTCACTGTTTCCACGGGACTGAGTCCTCCATCCGGGTCCTTAGTGAGGGCTATGAACAGCTCAAGGGACCTCTTCTGTCTGCACAGGCAGTAATACTGTGCTCTGCTGGGGACTGAGGAAAAGATGATTGGATCAGATGAAATTAAGTAATAGTGCAGTCAACATATTTGGAATTAGGACTCCCCCTCAACCACTAGCTTTACTAAGTTACACTTGGCGAGTAAAATTGCGTATAATTAACTTGTACAATGTGAAGATTTGACACAAAAATACATTGTGACATGATCATTGCAATCAAGATAGTTAATAGCCGGGCACAGTGACCCAATGCCTCGGGAGGCTGAGACAGGAGAGTCATGAGTTCAAAGCCAGCCTCAGCAAAAGCAAGGCGCTAAGCAACTCAGTAAGACCCTGTCTCTAAATAAAAAGCAAAATAGGGCTGGGGATGTGGCTCAGTGATAGAATGCCCCTGAGTTCAATCCCCAGTATCTCTCCCTCCAAAAAAGAGAGTAAACATACATATCACCTTATGTAGTTATTTTTTTGGGGATGGTGGGAAAAATTAAGATCTACCCTCTTAGCATATTTCAAGTATACAATATACCATTATTAATTATAGCCCCCATACTGTACTGCAGGTCTCCAGAATGTATTTATCTTATAACTGTAATCTTGTACCCATTGACCAGCAGCTCCCCAAATCCCCAACCCATGGTAACCACCACTCTACTCAGTTACTGTTTGACTTTTTAGATTCCACATGGAACATGTGAAATAGCATGAGCCTTAAATCCAATGTCTATTTTAACCCTCACAGCAGCCCTAGAAGGCAGATATTGCTGAAGGAAACTGCAGTATAGAGAGGTTAAGCAACTTGCTCCAGTTCACACAGTAAATGTGTGTCAGAGCTAGAATTCATCAGATAGCATGTCCCTAATCCAAGCTCTTAACACCATTGTGTAAACTGAAATTAAACAAATGGAGAGAAATTAAATGCCTGCTCTTGAGCGCCTCCCAGCTGTACCAGGGAGAGAAACTCCTGCTTGTAAGAGTTGACAATTCAGTTGAAGCATCTTGGCCATATCCCAGAATGGATTATTAAATGGCCCCGTGGTTCTGAGAGCCCAGGCCCTGTGGTTCTGAAGCTGAGGCCTGATCCACAAGGTAAAGTCTAACAGGATTAATGGGAGATCCCAAATCTAGGTTGGCAATATTTTCCACCTGAATGACTGCTTGTGTTGGAAATACTCCTCGCGGGTATGTGGGGAGTCCCCTGAACCTCAGCACCCTCTGTTTCTACGCAGAACTGGGCCCCAATCTGACTGCCATGAGTTAAATCACCAGGATGGAGCAGTTAGATCACAAGGAGCATAAAAGAGGTGAGGTCCAGAGGACCTAGGGGTCTGGGTAGGATGCAGAGGAGGACTGAGAGACGCACTGCACTGGCTCAAGACAGGGTGGGGTGGCCCAGGGGAGGGTATGACGTGCAGCTGAGTCTGGCTCAAGTCAGGGGCAGGGCTGAGGCCTCTGGTGTGTTGGAGCCTGCTGGGCTGTGTGTGTCCCACCCACTGACAGGTGAACGTTACCCAAGCAGAGGGAGCAGAACACTCAGATCATTTATCACACAGGCTTTACAGTAAGCACTTGTCCTAACATGCTTGTGGAACTGGGCAATCAGAGAGAGCAAGGCTCTGCTCTTTGCCCTTGGACTGGGGCCTCCAGTTAGCAGGGAAGGAGGGAGGGAGGAGAAAGGGAGGAAAGGGAGGTAGGAATTCCCTAAATTATTAAAAAATTAAATGTCATAGATCCTCATTAAAATTATGTCTTAGTAAAGACTTAACAGGTACTAATTAGGGGACCCATGGCCTGGTTTCCAGCACACTCTAGGTTTGCTGTAGTCCCAGTGCAACAACTTAACAGGGCTCCTTACCCTCCCAAAGCCTCCTGGATTTGGTAATGAGGCATAAGGCCCAATCCACAGCCGCACACGTATGCGATCACACCAGGTTTTGTGTGCCGTTGTGCTTCCTGCGGGGGTCAGCAGCAGTGTTCATCCCTGCTCTGCCTACTGGTGGGTCCTGGCTTTAGTGGTGAGATGGTCGCTCTGGAACCTGTGTGCCTAGAACAGTGTGGAGTCTGTTGTCTGGAGACTGCAGCTGCCCAGTAGCAGGTGGGATTGGGAATGGCCCTGAAGGCCATTAGCTGACACCTGAGCAGGAATTCATTGACAACCAGCCTGGAGCAAGCCTTTGATGGTCTGCTGTGTCATCTTAACCAGGTAGAAACTGGGGTCTGGCTATTGAGGAACAAGAGAAAAATCCCTCTGCGGCCAGCCTGCTCTGAGCAGGTTCTGCACCGTGCCTGTACAGGGACTGCAATTCCCCGCTGCTGAACGAGGACTTGTGGATATCAGCTCATTTCCAGGTGACATCTGTGTGGGTACAGTCATGTAGGATTCTCAGGTCTTTCCTCTATCACTGAGCCAGTGTCTGCTGCCCCAGTACCTAGGCTGGGTGTCCTTCCCATCAGTCTCTGCCACCAAGTAGGGCCAGTGGGAGTCACACTGGTCTCAGTTTTAAGTCCTGGTGCTGCCATTTCCTGGCCATGTGAAAGATGATCAAATCAGGCAGCCCAGGGAGATCAAACCTGGATGTCCTATTTCATGTTTGCGCAGTCACATCTGTTCCATTCCCCTGCCTCTGGAGGACCTTCTGAGGCATACAGAAGGCCTATGGCCTGAAGGTTCCATATGAGAAACCCATAGAGGCTGGGCCTTCCCCAGATCCATGGAGACTTAGGGTGGGAGGCACACCCCTGAGCTCTGCCTGGCAGATTTTCTGGGTAGAGGAGGAACCTGACATGGGCCTTTCCTTGAGTCACTCAGTTCTGCCAAGCTTCTCACCACATAGACACTGAGGCCAGGCCAGATCCCTCTGACTCAGCTGCATCCCCTTTCCCCACCACACTTCACCTTGAGTCCAGGGGGTCCAGAACCTGCCCCATCCTCTCTTCATGCAGTTGGGGTCCTAACTCTGCCTCCCAGACATTTGAAGGAGTGACTTTTGAGCCTCTGTTTCCACATCTATGAAACGGGCCACAGACTGCATGCATGATATGCCTGCACTGCGGCTGGCTTACAACAAGCACCCAGCATCTGGGCACAGGGGAGAGCAGCTTTCAAGAGGCCCATAGGACTGGCCAGTGCCCCAGCATGTCCCACTCGGTGGATTCTGCAGCCAGAATCCCAGGGCAACCCTTGGGGGCCTGCGTACATGCACAAGGACAAGATATCCTGGGCATTTCACAGCACGTCCACCCAGCTGTTTCTTCATTGGAAACCAGAAGGTTCTTGCCAATACACACACATTTGCTAAACGACTTCCTATTTTGAAAGCTGCAATTGCTTTCTGTGAAAGAAAATTGGTTCACAAAGACACAAAAGCATACTGTGCAGAAGAAGCTCCTAAATCTCTTCTTGGTTTCCTGCTGCCTATAGGAGGATGAGTCATCGAAGCCCCTCCTGTGATGGGCCCTCATTGAGTCTTTTTGTTCTGCATGAATTCTGCTATCCTGGGTGTAAGCAGGAGTCACACACACACACACACACACACACATACACACACACACACACACACACACACACACACCCTGCGCCTCTCTGTAAAGGCGTCTCACATAGCACACGATTTGAGTGGCCAGGAGCCAGGCATGGCCTGTATTGTGAATAGATTTCTCCCTACATTCCCCGTTGTAGGGAGCAGGCTTGGTCTGGATCCCTGGCACAGGGGCCCAGTGTCATCCCACCGGCTCCATGAGCCACAGAGGTGGAGTATGTCTGCTGGGTGGGGTGGTTGAAGTCACCTCATGTTGGGGGATCCAATGAGGATACCAGGGCAGGGTGGAGGGCTATACTGCAAAGCTACCAGTGCATCCCCAGCCTAGAGGTCCCCAGGGTCCCTTTTAGGATAGGACCTGCTGTTTGCATGAAAGCACTCAGCCTGTGGCCTATCCTAGAAGGGAGAGGGGGGAAACCATCTGAACCCAGTGTAAGTCCTTGACTAGATTCCGAAGTGAAATCTGGATGATTTCCAAGGGTTCTTACACCTCTCCACAGGTTCCTTGGCCCTTCCTTTCACAAAACAGCTCTATGTGGTTGCCAGCATGTACAAGTGCCCCTAGCTGCAGTGTGACCTCACCCAAACCCAGGTTGCCCCATCTCAAAGACTGTGCATGGAGCCAGGGCCAGGCCTAGAGGTGGGTGGATGGTGCCCAGGCAGCTGATGACTCCTTTGGGGGCCAGGCCTGCACCCGGGATGGGAGACAGAGTTCAAAGCCTGGCAGATCCACGGTGGAGAAGCTGTGGCCTAGAGGACTTCAAATCTGCCTCTGATTCATTCTTCCCTCCAACTATACCTGGTGTTCTCTTGCCCCTAAAAGAGGAGAGATACGGCCCTGCCGTGGGAATCACCTCGCCTAGCCTGCCAACATGCATCCAGACAGGCGTAGCAGGGCTTTTCCACCCTGAATGGGATGCTTCTCTCAGGCTCCAGAGCCTCCTGTTCAAAACATGCAACCCCCTGACCTGGACTCGGAATCAAAGCTATTTGTTGCCTAGTGAGGGTACAAGGTGGGCATCTTTGCCATGTTTTATGGCCCCTTTCTTTCCTGCTGATGTCTCCTCTCTCTACCCCTCTCTCCCCTGGGAACAACCCCCCCCCCCCCCCGCCAACCCCACCATCTGCTACACACAAAAGTGCATTCTAGTGTTTCTCTTTGAGATCAGCATCACCCTGGAGACTGGCGCCTTCCGGCCCTAGCCGTCCTCCCTCTGCCCCAGCTTGGCCCCAGGCTCCAAGGCTGCCCAACAGCCCCTGCTCACAGCTTCCCAGCCCCTGCTCTGGTTCCTCTCCTATAAGCTGCAGTCTGACAGGGGACCTGTTGGAATGGGATCAGCTCAACTTCATCTGCTGCCCTGGCCCTTCCTTCTTAGTGGCCACCACCTTGCTGCTGCTCACTGCTCTCCTTTCAGTCCTTCAAGCGCCCAGAGCCCACCTTACACCCCTGCCTCAGCATCTGCTCCAAACTCAGCATCTCTTGCTTCTTGGTTTACAGTCTGCACTTGTGTTAGGTGCCAGGATGGCAAATGAGCACCTCACCCCCTCCTGGAACATCCATCATGCAGCACGTAGGGACAGTGGCAGAATCAGTGTGACATGACTAACACTGGTGGAGGAGTTGTGTGATCTGAACACTGCTCCCTGTTTCCCAGGTTGGCTGTCTGAGACTCACTTCAACAGGAGGAGTCAGGAAGCTCCCCTGAATCACAGGGCTTAAAGGAATCTTCTTTTCTTTTTGTGAGGGGGAGACAGAATCAGGGCTGGAACCCAGGGATGCTTAACCACCAAGTCACATCCCCAGCCCTTTTTATTTTTTTATTTTGAGACAAGGTTTTGCTAAGTTGCCTAGGGCCTCACTAAGTTGCTGAGGCTGGTCTCGAACTTGTGATTCTTCCTGCCTCAGACTCCCGAGACACTGGGATTATGGGGGTGCACCACAATGAAATCGCTTTATCATTGCCTGTTAACTCTGGAAGTTGCTGGGCTCAGCTGTGACAAAAATATCCTGCCAGCAGCCCCTGCTCCAGGAGTGGAGAAGTGGGGGGAGACAGAGGAGTGGCCCCTTCCAGGACTCATTCCAGCCTCCTGGGATCAACAGTGAGGGATGGGAAGGGGGGTGCAGAGGCAGGGAGCAGGTGAGGGAGCTGGGGCTGAGGATGACTGTCCTGCATATCCAGGCTCCAGCAGATGCCATCTCTCTGCCTCTCCCTTTCCTCAAGGTGTGCCCAGTGAGCAGCACCTCAAGGGGCACACTGATCTCAGCCTGGCTCCCCCCAAAGTCTTTCCTCAGCCCTTCCCCATCTCTAGATCCCTCCCCAACCCAGGGTCTGGTCTAGTTCTTTCATAACACCTCCTTCAAGGTTCTGACCCCAGGGACTTCTCAGAGGGGAACTGCAGGCAGGACCCATATGGTGACAGCAGAGGTGTGGGGGGTCCCCGAGACACCCCCATTCTGTTCCTGGTTGTAGGGGCTTCCAACAGCAGAGACAGAAAAGAAGGTCCCTGTTGTTCTCAAATAAAGACTCTGCGGGCTCATTCTTCCTTCCTTTCTTCCTTTTCATTCCTTTTTCTTTTCTTTCCCTTTGTGATAAACAATCCACGGTGCTGGCCAGAGACTCTGCGGATGCCATTCTTTGCCCTGCATAGAACACAGTCCGTGAGTCATGACCTCATAGAAGCTATACAGAGGCTCATTTGAGCCTTTCTCAGACTTGGGGGGAGAGGTGGGAGAGAGCTGCTTGTTAATGCACTGAGCCAGTCGCTTTGTTGTTGAATCCTCCACTCCTCAAAGTTCACAGTGCTCCAACTTCGCCCTGGTGACAACAAGCCCTGCCCTAGGGGCCAGAGCCATGCCCCCCACCCAGAGCATTGTGTGGTCCCAACCCACTGTGGCCCTGCCC
Organism: Callospermophilus lateralis; assembly: GCF_048772815.1. Classification (NCBI taxonomy): domain Eukaryota; kingdom Metazoa; phylum Chordata; class Mammalia; order Rodentia; family Sciuridae; genus Callospermophilus; species Callospermophilus lateralis. The sequence continues at coordinate 92,237,759 of NC_135313.1, forward strand.
GACTTTCTCTGGGACACAGTGACCATGTGTGTGGGGGGATATGACCTGTTCTGCTCCCTAAAGATCCAGCCTGCAACTCTACCCTGGAGCCAGATGCCTGAGGACAAGGCACAGCTCCCGCTTTCTTGTCTGGGAAGGGGGATACAGAAAGTCCCTCCGCAGAATTGAGTTCGAAATACACCTCCTCCCTAACAGAGAGACTGGTGACCTGTAGGGTGAGAGGCAAGGTCCTCAGAGGCAGGCCTCCTGGCACCTGTCCACCCAGAGATGCCCTAGAGGCACTTTTCAGTTTAATTTAGGATGCACAGAGCCATCAGTTACTTAGAGATGCAGAAGTGCTGGGTGTGCAGACCAGGAGCCTGTGTCTTGCATGGGTGTGCCTGCTGCTTGCATTTGTGTGGGTGAAAACCACCTCTTCCAGGAAGGCCTCTGGGGTCCCTACTGGCTCTGTCCTCAGAGCAGATGTGGCTCCTGTTCATTCAGGAATCTGGTTGAATATATGTCCTACAATGGGTCCGAGAGTATGTAAGATCATAGAATTGGAGGCCTCCACCCCCCACTGTGCTACAGAGATGACCAGGCCCCAGAACACAGCCAGTCATAATGGGTGTCCTCACAGGTAGCACCGCTCACCAAAAGGGTCATTGATGATTGATGCAATGGGGTTCCAAAGGAACCCTGATCATTAAGGCTTCACGGAGTTCTTCAGAATCAACCACAGCTGCTTCAGGCCTCTGTCCACTGTGCATCAGACTGAGAGTCTTGAGAGGCTGTCCACTTAGGAAAGACCCATATAAAAATAAACTTCCCTGATGTCACCCCTTCCTCCTCTGGGTAGCAGCCTTCCTTGTGCCCTTGGGGGCCCCTGCTCCACCTACACAGTTTCCTGAGGACCTCTGTATTCTGAGGTCTTGTCAGGTAGCAGGTTGGGACCTCATTAAAGATAGCATTGCTAAGGAAAAAAAAAAAAAGAAGATTGCTAATCCCAGTAGCAAGAATGTTGCTGATGTCAGCATTCACTGGCTCTGAGAGCTTGGAGAGAGCAGGGACCCCACCTTCTATCTGCTCAGCTAGCTGCAGACCCAGGGGCAGCTCTGGGGCCTCAGACTGAGTGTGTCCATGGCTCAGGCCCATCCTGGACAACCCTGCAAGAGGAACTGAGTCAGAGCTGTGGGGGACACCGGGGTTCCTCTGGACCAAAGCAACAGGGCCCTTTCTTATAGGCAGGCGAGGCTGCATCTCAGGAGATAGTGATAGTGAAATGTGGACACTGGGAAGAGGATGGTCCTGACACAGGGAGATCTGGGCCAGGGTTAAGGGGCAGGGACATTCAGGGAGCAGAGAGTGTGGCCAGCAAAGTGCGCCCAGCAGTGAGCACCATCAGGCGGGGAGACTGTGGCCATGAACGCCTGCTGTGTCGGTCAAATTGGGATCTCAAGGACCCTAAGGCTGAGGCTACATTGGGTCCTTGGTTCTGGGCCTGGAGAGGCTCCTGGACTACTTCCATTCAGGTCTCCAGCGCCTGCCATGGAGCTGCAGTCCCCCTTGTCCCTTGCTGCCCCGTACCACAATCCTTGGTCACCTGCTGTACTGAAAGCGTGGTGAGGGCTGTTCTCCTGCTCCTCTGGGTTGCCCACCCCTCACCTGTGAGAGCACTGATGCTCATCTCTAGGAGAGGTAGTAAGCCAAGTACAGGAACTGCCTACAGCAGAGGAGGCACTTGCCCTGAAGCGCTGGTACTGGGCAAGGGCAGAAGGAATGGGAAGGGTGGGATAGCCAGATGAACACTTTCAGAGGTGGCTGGTGGCCTGTGAGGTGAGGGTCTCAGACTCTGGGCCCTGTTGGCCATCCCCATGCATACATGATTGAAACTACTCATGGATACACTCAGTCCTCAGGGACTTTGATTTCAGCAAATACAACTCCCACAACACTCTGCTGAGTTCTTCATAGGTACATTACTACCTGCCTGATTTGTTGGCAGGGAAATTTTTTATGTCAATGTATAAGGCACCCATATTGGTTCTTAACACAGAGCAGAGCATGTGTGTGTTTCCTTCCTCTGATGGCCCTTAGAGGCAGCCTGTGTGGGCTTCCCAGTGACATCTCTAATTCCTTCCTGCCCTTCCCATATACCATCATTTTAGGACTACAAATCTGTCTGCAAGTGCCCATGGTACATTTCAAATTGTCCCAAGTCCTCATTAAAATGAGACTCATAAAAGTGATGAACCTAGACTTTGTATCTTAGGAACTGATAGAGGCACCAGGGGTTGCTGGCAGAGGCTGCAGGAGGTCAAAGCCTAGGAGCAGAGCAGCATCCTCAGCCTCCCCAGGGGGAGTTCTCTGGTAGACTCTCAGTGGCAGACACTTTTGCTGGCTCGGCTTGTTCCTGCCTGTCCTTGGAGTCAGCATCCTTTCACTTGCCTATGGATTTGTGACCTACCCATATTCTTCCAAACATATATTCACCTTTGCTGCAGTCTGGCTGGGCACAAAATCACGAGCCACTCAAGCAGGAACAAACTTTATTTTTTGAAACTGCCGCCAATGCCCTGCACGCTCCCGGGAAGATTGCCGACCGACCCACGTGGTGTTCTCCCGGACCCCAGCAGGAAGTCCCTCCTCCAGAATTCCCTTCTACCGCACTTCCCCAACCAATGGGAACTCTCCAGGAGTCCCTAGCAGGCCAAGGTGGACAGTAGGAGTCCAATATCCTTATGAATGCAGATCTTAACATAATCATATCATCTCAATGGCTTGCTGGCGTCACCTTTCAAACAAAAATGCCATGCATCATATTACTTGGCTGTGGCTCTTAGCACACCTTGTCAGCCGGGAGACGTTTCTGTGCTTTGTGATCCAGACCCTGGCTGGTGGCATGGGTTCATCTCTATCTGTGTCTGAGGACTCTAGACACAGACAAGCATATGCAGTGAAACTCAGAGCTCCTGTGGGTGCTGTTTGCTCTGAACTTTCTTGCTTGTTTGGCATCAACCGCATCATCTTCTCTCCAACCATCTCCCATACTGCAGAACCTGTTTAATTCCAGTATGTGCTAGGCATGAAGTTGGGATAGTAGTTAAACTCAGTGGTTTCAGTTGACCAGAAACACTGTTGCATAAATCCTTCAGTAAAGCGAATAGGTCTGCCTTTTATTTTTGAATGGCAAAAGAGAGAGCAATATCACAATGTAGTCAAGTCATCCTAAAATTGTGTTCTCCAGAAGGAAAAGTTAGACTTAAAATCACATTTGACTTGCTTTCCCTTGAGCACTTGATATTCTCATTTCCCCCAGGACTGTTGAAAGACAAAGTCATGGCAAGAAAGTTGTTACATTGGGACATAGTAGGTACTTGATAAACAGAATTGGAACTACTGGGGATGGTTATCCTCCTACTTGGAGTCTGCCCCTCAGCTAAACTGTGAGGCTGGCCCAAGCCCCAATCCCTGGGCCAGGGCTTCTGCAAGTGTGGTCTTGGATCAAAGTACTGAGGTCAGCTGGAACCAAAAAACTTGGGTGGCCTGACAGTCTAAGGTCTAATATACCCTCCAGGTTTCTGATGCCACTCAAATCTGAGAACTTGTGGTATATAACCAATTTACTGGTCATATACAAGCGTCCAGATAACAGTGGAACCTGTGGCTGAGGATTTGTGAATTCTCACATGGCTCCTTCTCCTGCTTCTGGAGTAGGTTAACACATTCCACCTTCCAAGAAGAGGGACTTAACTCTTGTGAGGCACCTATGAGGTTTAATTTCCCAGTGGCTCTCTACAGAGACTGAACCAGGCAGCGTTCTTCTCTATGTTAAAAAGGTAGGTTTAAGGCTGGTGACTAATGGTACAAGGGATATGGAGCCCAGCCAGGAGTCCAGGATCAAATCCCACACTATTGGTCCCACTGTCATGTGCCTCAGGGAAGTGTTTCTAGTAAGATCATGGACTTAGAGTGACATGGAGCGGGATGGATGCAGGATTTTCAAGTGGTCTCATGGTACCTCCTTGCCTCACAGACCCCACCAAGCTCCTGTACTTCCCACTCTGTCCTGGCTACTCCAAGGGCCTGGGAAGAAACAGAGGCTGTTGCGGGGTTGGGGGGATATACTCTACTAGGCAACCCTAGACAGGTGCTGCTGACCAAAAACAGCTTTCGGTGGGGACCTGACTTGGGTGAGGGGTGCATGTTTGGGCAGGGTTAAGCAAAGCCAGTCTGGGCAGATGCTCAGCTCCCATGGGACCTCCCATGGGACCCCAGATCCCCTTCAGTAATTACATTCAGTAATGTAAGATGCAGATAAGTCCTTGGCACTTCGCAGTCCTGATCCTTTCCTGCATAAAAATAAAACAATTAAAGGCATATTTTATGACTGTATTTATATGAAGATGAATACAATTCAGGCTGGATTCATTATTAGTACTATTATTAAATTTAGGATTTTTATGTTAAAGTAAATTAAAAATAAAGCTTTTTTTTTTTCTTTTCTCATAAAAATAGTATGACTCTACAGACCATCCAGAGTGTGTGTCCTGGAAAGGTCCCATCTCCTTAAATCCAGCACTTAATAACCAGGACTTCCCTTTTCCCCCTTAGCAGAAAGCTACTCTGCAGTTCCTGAATTCTCTACTCACAGTGTATGTCCCAGAACAGATCTGGAAAAATAGGGAGAGGGGCAAGAGGGTGCTCTGGGTCAAGAATTAGTTTGCAGGTAGTCTAGTTCCCAATTTCCCACACTAGGTGTATGAATGCTGACAAGGTGCTGAACCTTTTTGGTCCTCTATTTTCTCAACTAGTAAATGAAAATGGACAGACTGACCTCTGAAAGTTCAAGCTTGACAAACAAAACTCTCTGTCAGGAAAAAAAAAAAAAAAAAAAAAGGGCGGTGGGGGTGCCCCTCCCATCAGGAGACCAGGGGCACTCTGAGTCACGGGACTCAGGTGCGGCGGACACGCCAAGGGAATCCGAGGGTGGAGATGCACACACGCCAGTGTGTCATTTCTGTATGGACCTGCGAAGTGCCTATTCACCTGCTCTTTCTCTTAGAAGACACTCCTGGGTCCCCAGGCCGGGCATACTTCGGGAGTGGGAGTGGGGACTTTCCCGGGGACTCCTGGACCTTGTAGGTGGACAGCTCCAGTGTTATCCGCCGGCCGCGTCCCCGGGGACTCGCACGTGCTGACAGTGGCTGGGTTCGGGAGGCGGGGCTTACGGGCGGTCGGAGGCGGGCCACGGGGCCGGGGCGGGGCGCGAGGCGGTGTTCCCCAGGCTGGGGCTCCGCCGCGCGGCTCTGGGTGCTGCGGGTGGGTTCAGGCGCTCCTGCGGCCACCATGCTCAACTTAGTGCACTTCCTTCGGAGCTTCTTCAAGGTGAGAACCGCGTCCCGGGAGCCTCAGTCTGGCTTGCGGCGTCCGGCTAGGCTCGCGGAGAAAGCCACCCGGCGCGCGCCGCTGCGCTCGGAGCGGTGCGCTGGGCACCGGCGGAGGTGGGAGGGACCTGCGGCGCTCTCCACACCCCAACTTTCCGAACGTAGGTTCCGAGGTGGCGTCCTGCCGGAGTGTGGCCACCGGGACCTGGGTAGGGAGAGGTATCCCGTCGGAAGTTGGCTGGACTGCGGCCCGGGGCGAGCCTTGGCTGGGGCAAGAGCCCGGGCCGCCTCCCTCCGCGCCTTCTTCCCCGGGTTCGCTCGAGACCCCTGGCGGCCTGGGCGACTCACCCTGGACCGCCGGCTTCAGAAAGGCGGCGGGTGCCTGGCCCATGAGGTGCCCAGGAAGTGGTTGCTATTGTTATTATTACTTGGGCTGAAAGTACCCGAGGGAAAGGCGGGGCTGGGGCACCATTTTGAGAAATAAGTGTCTTATTGGTGGAAAGGTAGTGGAAACCCGGGAGTGGAGCTGTTAAGACTCCAGTGCCTGGGAACTCCGCGCCAGACGGTGGGGACCATTCGCCTGGGACGCCTTTACCTCACCCGCGCTCCCAGGGACCTAAAGGTGGGCAGTGGACTGCAGGGCACTGGCCAGAGGGGTGGTCAGCTGCACGGTATGAAGCTCCACCTCTCCAGGTGAGCAACTTGGGAGGGTGGGGATGGGCAGACTGCTGGACCAGCTACGTGAACAGGCAGGGGAGCGCTGCCAGATCTCATCAGAACGGGTCCCAGGGGAGGAAGCCTTAAGGTTGCACAGTTTTCTGGCCCTGAGCTCTGGGGAAAGCAGCAAGAAGCCAGGTGACCCAGGGCTGGATTTGCAGAAGTCCTGCCCTCTGCCTCTTGCAGCTGGCCTGGTAGGGTAGGGCAGCTAGTGAATCAGCTCTCACCCCTAGGGATAATTGTATGTATTCAAATATTGAGAGAGTAGAGAGGAAGATGGCCTAGGAACTTGTGCTTGGGATCACAGGATATGTGAGGTTTTGTCGGAGCTTTGACTCCAAGCTCACAGATCACCTTGAAATTCTGATTCTGTCGCTGATGTACTGGACACTACTTCAGTGTTTATCTTCGTACTTGAAAATGTGACCCATCATTCCACACCTTTCAGGTGATGATCTTATTACACAGCATGCATATGTTTATAAAAGGTGAACCCAGGACTGGGTTCTTTTTCATTCACAGCAGTGCGGGCAACAGGACTTTTAGATGAGGAGGGGTCAGTGGCGCAGAATCAGATGCCCCTGCTGGAGATCATGGAGCAGAAAGAATGTGGCTCTGGAAAGGCTGCTGAACATCCCTAGATATCCACCTTGCCCACCCCTGGACTGCATAGTTCCTGGAGTGGGGGTTGAGGTGGGGCTGAGAAAGCATTCCCACGGACATGCTGTTCTCACATTCTACACCTGTTTTGCAAGGTCTTTCTGCATATTATGTCCCTAACCACTCCACGTACACCCAGGGCATGATCAGATGTGTCTCTCAGAGGATCTCCTTTGGGAGGAGCTGAGTGCCCCAGCAGTCCACTTCTGGCTGTGCAGGTATATCTTGCAGAGCCACCTTGTGCAGGACATACTTCTGCTTTCTCAGATGCTAGTCATGTGGGAGGTGAAGGAAACCATCTCTTCCAATCACTTCCTGGGGCCTCCTGATCTGGTCTTGTAGGGACCAACTGATGTTGAGCACCTAGCTGGGTCAAAGAATGACAGCTTCACCCTGGGGACCTCAGAGTGTTGGTAAGGTGTTTCAAACAACAGAGCTTCCAGCGTGATTTCTGGTGGAACTTCCACAGACTCTGCACAGTGACTGTATCTGCTGTGGGATCAGGCACTGGGATCCTTAGGGCATGACAGACATGTGAGAGAGTCCCTCCCAGTAAAGGTGGGCCAGACAAAGAATTCACAATTGCCATAGGCCCCACACAGACCAAACTGCCTTTGGAGTCACCCAGAAAATGAGCTGGAGCATCACACTCAAGAAGGAAATGTGTCTCAAAACTCCAGAGGCTTACCTGGCTTTGTGTGGTGATCACAGCCCAGCATAACTTTCACTTTCAAGGGGATAAATCAGAGTGTTCCAGGCACCTGAATTCCATATTTGTCCCACATCTGGTACCCCTGATTATGTAAATTTGGATATCTTGCTACTTGCTTTCCTTTAAGACTTATAGACCAGTGGACCAGTATGAGATCCTTTGGAATAGATAGGTCAAGGTCTCTCCTGGCCAAATGATGGTACAGAATCAGTGAGCTGAAGCAAGGTAGTAAAGGTTTTTGTTGAGGATCCTGTTATGAGGCTAGCAACCTACTTTAGTTGAGCCCTGAATATGAGGTAGGAAACACACACACACACACACACACACACATACACACATGAATACACAAACACACACAGGCACACTCAGGCAGTCTTCTCCAAATCAATAGCTTTTCTAGTGCCAAGGATCCCAGCAGGTTTTACTCCAGGAGGTCACACAGTGTTGGGAGAATCCCATAGCTTAACCTAGGACAAGTGGCAAGTTAAATAGAGTGTAGCAGAGAGCTCCCTCCTAGGTTGGTGGCAATTTCACCATGGATGAAATATTGCTAATGAGTCAGTACTGGGGAGCAGAGAGGGTATTAAGAGGACTTCCAGTTTGCCTTTCCTACCATAGAAGTATCCATATCATGGATTAGGGAATCAGGGTAGAATTTCTGTCAGTTACTGAACATGTCTTTCTTAACTGTACACTCAGCAATTGGGAAAATTACCCTATGGCAAGTTTGGAATTTCAGTTGGCTACCATGAAGTGGATGCAGGGCATAACTCCATTTATGATCTGACACGTTACCATCTCCAGTAAGCTTTCACCCCTGGTGGAAAACTAGTGACACCTGAGCCTCTAGGAACTAATGTTAGCTCAGAATCACTGTTCAATAATTTCTTAGAGGTCTAGGTACTTCTCCATACAGGAGCCTTAGAAAGATTCAGAGTATATGCTTATGTCGTCATTGCAAGTGGCCAACTGTATTAGCTTTCTATTACTGTAACAAAATATCTAAGATAATCAACTTATGAAGAGGGAAGCGTCATGATTTCTGAGTTTCACTCTGGAATTGGTAGGCCTCATTGCTTTGGGGCCCACAGTGAGGCAGCACATCATGGTGGAGGCACGTGGAGGAACAAAGCTGCTTAATTCTTGGCTGGGTCATAAAAGAGAGAGAAAGAGGAAGGAGACCTGATTTCCATAATCTCCACAAAGAGCACACTCCCAGTGACCTAAAACCTCCCATTTAATCCCAACTCCCAACGTTCCCACCACCTTCCTATTGGAAGCTGGGAACTATGCTTTTAACACATGCGCATTTGGGTAACATTTCCAGATCCAAACTCTAGTGCCACCCTCCTCTTCATTCAAGGTGCTTTTTGAGTCTATTGAGTCAATTCTTGTAATTGGGCAAAGGCAATGGAATTCATTTAACAAATATTAATTGAACACCTACTGTGTGCCAGGCATTATTTTAAGACATTATAGAGGCTATCTACAAGACTAGTTTAAAATTTTTAAAAGAATAGTTTTATCAATGTTACTCATACCAAAGAGGATTCCACTGGCATTTTCCATCATTTTTAGTGACCTTATGAGTGATTCCCTAATACCAGAGCACCCCAGTATCAGAACATTCTGGTAGCTCTCTAGCTTCTGGCATTTGGATACTGACTCTCATCCTCTGTCACGCCAACTCCACATACCCACGTGTATAAATAATTCCCCCTGAAGGGTGGTCTCCCATCAGCACATCAGCTGAAACAAATCGACATCTGCAGCAGTTTTGCAAGATGTTGACATTCTCCTCACAAAAGTATTTCTCAGTCCCTTGGGCATAACTTTTTGGCTCTCCTGGGGACATAGTTAGGGGGTGGTGAGCAGGTTGCTTTTATCAATCTATATCAACATTGTATCACTCCAGGTATTTGGATTCCTTTTAGGAAACATTGGCCTTTTAGTTTCCTTTCATGGGACCACTCTCAAGCTGAGGTTTTAATTAATGGCAGGTCATTGGCTCGGATGCATCCTGCCTGTTGACTCCAGAATGGATGGATGCACCATATCAGCATTTGCCCTGACCTGCTGAGTGTCCTTCCCTTGAGAAGGCCCTTTCAGGATCCCATTTGTCGAGGATTGGCACCGTCATAATTTTCTGAAGTGTGAGCCATTTCTCTGATGGTTTCACTTGCATTTGGCTCTCACAACCATGCTGAGGCTGTGGAGGTGGGGTGGGCAGAAGGAGAGCCAACCTCACTTTACAGGGTGACATACAGGGAGATGATAGCAAGCTCTTAAAGTTCTCAGAAAGAGGATCTCAGTGAGATTGTGAATCTTCTAACAGATCCCAGTTCCCAAGGTGAGGTATCCCACTCTTTCCCAAACAATGCCTTGACTTTTCCTCAGGTATCAGGTTAACAGTCCATCCACCTGGCTTTAGACTCACCGGTCCACAGTCTGGTGAACTCAGACTACTTTTGGTTCATGGGTGTATCAGGCCTGGGGCTTCGGAAAGAAGAGATACTTTATGTGTGATCATAGAGAGCCTCTGAGCCAGTACTCAGGGACTGAGTGTTTATTTTTTTCTCTTTCACCGACCAGGGGCACTTAGAAGCAATGATCTTGCCCCATGGCCCATGAATTCCTCATGACTTTCATTTGGGTTTTGTAGCAAGAGTCATTTGTCCTTTAAAGTATCTAGTATGCACTTGGCCATGGTTGATGATTTAATTAGAGACTTGCCATGCATGCGATGAGATGTCAGAGTTCCATTTCTCAACATTCAATATATTTTCACTGCCTTTGGCTTCAACCAGGTGACATAACCACCTCAACCTTGCACCACCCTTTTCTGTGAACTTGTTATCTGTAATCTTCTTGGTACCAGTTTCTTCACTAGTGAAGGATCTTGGTTGCAAAAGACAGAAATGGGCTCCAGTTAAATGGAAAAAAAAAATTAACTGTCTTGGCAGGGTTTTGGGGAGCTCATGGGCCCCCAACTTGGCAGAGGCTAGGAGGGGTGAAGCAGAGTTGAACCTGTTGCTCCAGAGGCCCTGTGGGGCTGTTCCTGGGCATGAGGCTCCCCCACCCTTCCTAACAACAATCCCTGATCCCTCTTTAACCCTAGTCCTGGCTGGGGCTTGGCTGAGCTGCCAGAGGGTAGAACAACAGGATATTTTTCTCCTTTCTATATCCAAGATGGGTGGGGCCCAGATTCTCAGTTTTGGGGTCCCCTCTTCCCCTATTTAGGACAACTCTTCAGATGCTGGACAGCAGAGCAGCAAATGGCCACACACAGCATGCCATGAATGAAAAGTCCCTCCAGCATTCACTCTGCCTCTTGGCCTGGGGGCAGGGAAGGGGGTCTAAACCCCAGGGTCCTGGGTCATTTGCCAAGGGACCACCTACATGTTTGAACACCTCTGGATGAAGATTGACACAGAAACCCAAGGCCACAAAGATCCTGAATTTTGGAGAGACTATGTGCTGAAATCCTACAAAGGCTAGACTCCCTGGGTAACAGGGCACAGGACCCACCTGCTTGCCAAGGGCTCTGCACTGCTCAGGGCCTTATCTTCTGCCAACCTGGACCCTGCCCTCCTTGGCCATTTTGCTGCTCAGAGGCTCCAGGGCTTCCTCCACCCTGCCTATCACAGGCTTCCAGTCTTGGGCACAGCACCTATGTGTTTTGGTGGCAGACCCACCCTGCCAACTTGAGGTCTTCCCTGACCTGGCCACATTGTCTATCCATTCAGCATACTTTACTCAGATACCACCTGTGAGCTAGGCTGTGACTCCATCTCTGAAGGCCGTTTTCTTCCTCTAGGCTGTGAGCTCTGTAAAGATAGGGCCAGGGTTTGACTCTGGGAAATGTGCCCTGAGCCTGTGAATGCCAGGCCAGATCCTTGAGGGGCCCCTTAATGCAGAGCACCTGACCAGCCACTTGGGATTGATAATTCTAAAGACGTAGATTCCTGAAATCTTTGCAAGGTTGGGCTGAGCTCTGTGCTGCTGCTGATCTCCCCTTGGCTGTAACTCTGTGACTTCAATAGTCCCTGCTGCTGGCTGCACACTCAGCTACTCTTTGTGGGCCAACCAGCTCCTGTTTGTGGTCCCGAGAGATTCTGGAACCCCCTGAATTTGCTCCTGGTCTCCTCTAGGAGTTGCTGGCTCCAAGTGTTATGTTTGTTTCTCCTGCTATGTAAAACTACCTCCCTGGCTCAGAAGTGCTCTGACTGGGCTGGGGATGTGGCTCAAGTGGTAGCGCGCTCACCTGGCATGCGTGCGGCCCGGGTTCGATCCTCAGCACCACATACAAAGATGTTGTGTCCGCCGAAAACTAAAAAATAAATATTAAAAAATTCTCTCTCTCTTCTCTCTCTTAAAAAAAAAAAAAAGTGCTCTGACTTTTAGGAGCTCTAATGGACTTTCTCAACTCTGAAATAGGCCATTTTCTCTCCCCTTCTGCCAGTAGTAAGTTTGTGAGGTTTTCATGATGCTGCCCATTCTGGCTGTATGCCTGGCTCCTGGATCTTCCTGGGATAGTGGTTCCAGGCCTCTAGGGATGAGGAGGTGCTCCCTTTGAGGCTCTGAGAGCCCTCATGGTAATTTGTGTGTCACAGATCAGGGGGATAGTTCCCCCACTCATACTCACAGGTTATGCCAGGTGCCTCTGTTACAGTCCCCTGGTTTCCTGGCCCTGTTTCTTCTTCAGGACACAGGTAAACCTCCTCCAGGAAAGCTTCCCTGATGCCTCCTTTCCTCTTTTGGCCCCTTCTTAATGTCATCTTTGAGGCTTGCCACCTTTGGTCACAGGAGGGCTCTGATTTAGAATTGTCAATTAAATTAAGTGCATTATATACACATGTAAATGTCCCATTTTTAAAAGTCTAGTTACTGATATTTCTACTTACTATTTTCAGAGGACTCCATAACTGCACCTTCTGATTTCCATTTTCCCTAGGTTCCTCACTTTTCCATCTTACTCTCACACGTGACGTGGTATAAACCATGACACTAGAGCTAGCTGTATCAAACCCCACGTGCCATCGCAGGAAAATCCCACCCCAGGAGGAAAACTGTTTCCCTGGTGCTTAATAACCAATTAGTGTACTAATTCAGAACTTAGCCATACTTAACTTTGGGAGGTAGATTTTTTTGCTTTTGTGTGTAGATTATGTAATTTAAAAACCAGCCATATAGTAAAACAACTGGAATAAACAAGAAATGGTATAAAGTGAACAATTATAAAAGGAATATGGGATAAAAGGAACACTTGTTTCCTGGCCCTTGGACACAGTCTTGGTGGCTGGATGCAACAACCCCTATAGTCACTGTTCCCCTGGCACCAGCTTGAAATACCTTGGGCATCAGCCATGTTTGTACCAAATAGACTGACTTCCACAGCTTGTGGCCATGAAGTAAAGCTTTCCTGAACTTGAGAAGCGGTTCTTTGGAACAAGGCTTGGGTCTGGAAGCTGTCCTCCCTAGGTCTCTTTGTATTGGTGACAGCCACCTGGAAGCCCTGCTCTCCTATAGAGCTCTGTACTCTACGGTTCCTTCATTTAGCCCCTCCACCCTCAGGGGCATATGCATGTTAAATGAGATAATAAAACCAAGAAAAATTGTGTTAATCTGCTTTTTCATTACTGTGACCAAAATATCATATAGAGCAACTTAGAGGAGAAAAAATTGGGGCTCATGATTTCAGAGGTTAGTCCGTGGCGGGTCAAGTCCCTTGCTCTAGGCCCCTAAATAGGCAGATCATGGTGGAAGGGCATGGTGGAGGAGTGCTGCTCACCTCGTGACAGCCAAGAAGCAGAGATGGAGGAAGGGAAGGGGCCACAAGAAAGATAAACCCTTTCAGGGCACACCAGCAGTGGCCCCCATCTTCCAGCCACACCTTCCCCCCTACAGTTATCTCCCAATTGCTCCATTCAGACTAGCGTGGACTTATTAGGTCACCACTTTCACAGTCCAGTCATTTCACTTTCAAACATCCCTGCGTTAACACCAGAGTTTCCAAGGGACACCTAAATCCAAACCATGACAGACAGTGTGCAATGCACCCGGAGAGCACCTAGCAATAGGAGCTGTCTCCGAACACTCTCTCACCCCATCTCTGTTTTTTTTTTTTTTCTTCCCCAAAACAAATGTTTTGTCTACAATCAGCAGAGTTGGAGCTTGGCCAGTGAGGTGCCACCCACCTTGGCATAACTACAGAAGTGTTTTCCACAGTCCCGCTTTGACTGGCAGGACATCCCAGAGCCCCAGAGCCCCAAAGTGCAGTCGGTGGGGGAAGTGGGTCTTGTAGGTTGTGAAGCCAGTGGATCCTGTGGGGTTGGGATTTTCCTCATCGTGGATATTAAATATTGTGGAAAAAAAAAAACTGGAAACAGCTCAGAGGGTGCTACATTCATATGACTGCTCAGTGACAGGAAAGAATGAGCACAGTTATGCTTGCTGACCTGGGTGGATCTCCAGGGAGCCAGGCCAAGTGAGAGGAGCAGACAAGCGATTTGATTATGCGGTGTGATCAAAAGTTCTAGACCATCCATGCAAACCTGTAGTGACATAAGGGCAGGTAGGGGCAGAAGGGTAAGGACAAAAGGTGGCAGAAATTCATTGTCTTGATGACTGTGAAAATTTCTTGGTGTATACACATGTCAAAGCCATTATGTTGTGCTTTCTCTGTGTACAATTTATTGTCTTCATCAAGCCAGCTCATCTCTATCCAGGGAGGTGGCTGTATCACTGAAAGACCTGGCCTAACATCCCTGGGCCAGATCCTCTCAGAGAGCCCCTCCTACTCCCAAATCAGGCCCCTCACTCTCCTTGAGTGCCATGTGTACAGGAACCAGAATGATCAGGGGGCAGCAGATGGCAGCAAAATGAAGACTCCATCTCCAACCAAGAAGAGACAGTTCTGGCTTCCTCAACTGGGCACTTGGCATGAGACGTCACTGAAACCAGGCATGGGGGCCAGGATTATGGCTCAGAGGCAGAGCGTTTGCCTAGCATATGTGAGGCACTGGGTTCGATTCTCAGCACTGCATAGGAATAAATAAAATAAAGGTCCATTGACAACTAAACAATATTTAAAAAACAACAACAACAAAACAGGCATGTCTGTGCATCACCAGTGTGTGTCATTTCTGGATGATGTGTGAGGGCTGTGGGGCCTGGGCCCTTTGGCAGCCTGGGTGATGGTTTCCTGAGACCTCTGTACCTGCAGGTCAACTCATCTCAGGTGTTGGGCTCCTGGAAGCTGCCAGTGCCCAGGCAAGACAGGATAAGGCCCTACTTCCCTGCCTCATGTGGCTGTACAACTTGAGTCCATCCTCCCTCTCTGCCTCCCTAGGCCGGTTCCCGCCTCTCAGTGACCAGCAGGAATCAGCCTTCTGGGGTGGTGACTTGTACCATCAGGAGATGCACAAGAGGCAAATTACAGACAGCTCAGAGGGGTAGTGAGAAAGGACTTTGACAGGATTTGGGTCTGGCAAAGGAGGACTTAAAGGGCTTTGCTCTGGATTGCTCCTCGGGAAGGAGGAACAATTCTGTGATCAGGCATCTTTTTATTTTTTTGCAATGCTGGGGATTGAAAATGGGTCCTTGGGGGTCTAGGGGAAAGGGAAAAATAATACAAGGGGGAGATATGAACTGCAGTAGAGGGGGTAGAGAGAGAAGAGGGGAGGGGAGAGGAGGGGAGGGGGGATAGGAAAGGATAGGAAAGGCAGCAGAATACAACAGACACTAGTATGGCAATATATAAATCAATGGATGTGTAACTGATGTGATTCTGCAATCTGTATACGGGGTAAAAATGGGAGTTCATAACCCACTTGAATCAAAGTGTGAAATACGATATATCAAGAACTATGTAATGTTTTGAACAACCAACAATAAAAAAAAAAAAGAAAAGAAAAGAAAACGGATCCTTGGGCTGGGGTTGTAGCTCAGTGGTAGAGTGCTTGCCTCGCATGCGTGAGACCCTGGGTTCGATCCCCTTCACCACATGAAAATAAATAAATAAAAATAAAGATATTGTATCTATCTACAACTAAATATATATCTAGAAAATGGGGCCTTGCACAGGCTAGGGAAGCGCTCTGACACTAAGCTGCTCCCCCAGGCAGGCAACCATTTTTCTTTAGAAGGCCTTTGGAAGGAATTGAGGCTAACATTGTGAGTGGTCAGGCAGTGAGTGACCTTAGCTCAGAGCAGGAAACACAGGAGCCTTGGGTCCTTTGTGGCCTGAATAATGTGCTTGTTTGTCTGCTCAGATGTGGGCTTATTCTCATCTTAAGTTCTCATAGTAACTGGAGGACAGCAACTCCTGGGACCTGGGTCCAGTCCAAAACATCTTGTACTCAGCCCCAGGATACTGACTTGAACCCAAAAGTTCCATTCATTCATTCCAGCACACAGAATGTTCAGAGTCCTGTTGACTCTAGGCATCGTGCAGGTGAGACCAAGACACAGATCTACAGGTGCCTCTGAATAGGTAGCCTGAACTCTTCTGGGTATAAAAGTTCAGTGGCCTTCTGATAATTCAGCGAATGCTCTGAACCTTGATGTTGAAAATGTGCCCCACATTTGTGGCATGTGCCTTCTGCCTATGATTTTGGAGGCCCATGCAGCCTGTGGACAATGGTTGAGTCCCCCTGCTCATAAGAACTAGCACCAGGAATGATTGTTTCTCTTTCTCAGCCATGAAAGAGAGCTGGCAGTGTGCTGGCCAATCATTTTGGTGTCCCTGGGACTCCAGCCAGGGACATCCTGGAATCTAAGACACTTTTTAAAAATTAGTTTAATGCTCTTGAAATCAAGGTGGATTTATAATTGACATACACATTTAACAAGGTGATTTATTTTTGCCCCTCAAAAGCCATCATTGACTTTATATCCAGGAAACAAAATAGTCACAAATGGCACACATGGTTGGAAAACCCAGTGTGTGACATCCTGGGGATGCCCCAGTCCTGGATTCCACCCAGGAGGCTCTTGTACTGCCAGGCCAAGTCAGTCTAGCCTGTTGGGCATTCTCAAAACAGCTTACCCTTCCAGGGCATCCTCAGGTAACTTGCAGGGATAGCTGGAGGAGCACCCCAGGAAAAAAGGATCTGATTCCCCAAATATTCTCATAGAGACCACCCCCACTCTGGCCCCAAACCACTGTATCACATTTTCTTACAATGGGACATTAGGCTTATTTGTATGTCTCATGGAGGAAGGGAGCCATCTGGCTAGTGTTTGTCTGCTTTGTCCCTGGCACTCTTCACCTCTCAGGACCCCTCAGGTGACAAAGAGCTACTCTGTATCTGTAGCTGGGTGGACATCTGAAGGTCACTGCCTTTCTCTGGGAGACTACTCTACTCTTCTCCCTTCTATAAGCCAAGTGCTGGGACCCTCCCAGTTGGTTCATGGTCTGCAATCACCATACAAATGGTTGTTTCTCAAATTCCCAACTCCACATCCCTCCAAATTTACCCAATATCTCTCTGCAGAAGGACACCTGGGCTTCCCCCTGGGTGGTGCACCAGATCCAGTTGTAAGTAGGATCATGATGGATTACAGGGTTTAGTGGGTTTCTGGAACAGAACCCCAGGGGTACAGTGGGCAGGCAGGGAGGTATCTTCATCTCGTGACATTATTGTCAAACCACCCTTATAATGGAGGCCTTACTCTGTAGACAAAAGGACTGAAATTCACGAGAGGTGAGCAGAGCCACATAGGAAGTAATGGAACCAGTCAGTATCAAGTCTTCTCCCCCAGTCTGGGCTTTCTGGTGAGACTCCTTCTGATGATGTCTGGGGCTCTCCCAGTCCTCTGTCATACATGTGCCTGTGTAGGGCATGCATGCTTAGAGAAAGAGGCTTCTGCCTCTGTGCAGAGCCAGATGGATTTCAGGTCCTGCAGGGCATCCTGGTTTCCATATTATCAGTTCATGAGCTTCCTCTGCATAGGTCTGTTCTGCTGCACAGCAGGAGGCACCTCCCAGCTGTGTGCCTCCCCCCACCCCTTTCCCCAGGCTGTGGGATGGGCACATGGGGTATGAGTTGCAGAAGTGTTTGTTTGCACATGGATAAGGACTCCTGGCTCTGGGACAGACTGATTTCTCTGTGTCTAGAGAACAGCACGTGCCTTTCCTGCCCTGGTGGCATGGGGAATGGGGAGGACTGTGACCTGGAAATGCATGGCAGAGAGGATACTAATCAGAATGCATCTGTAGCTGGTGACAAGCATTATGCCTGCTGGGGTGGGGCCCAGCTATTGGGAAGGAGCCTGTGCTAGTTCCTGGGCCAGATCTTGTTTGATCAGTAAAGGGTGCAGGATCATTCTCAGACTGCTCAGATTTCTCAGAAAAAGGAGCCCACACTTCTCTTTGGGAGATGGGTGGCTAAGAAATAGTGTGCATAAGAAAATACTCTCCACCAAAGCCAAGCACGGTTTCTTCAGACTGGGGAGTGTCTCCTTTGCTGTTCTATAGAAAGCAGCAACCCTCTCCCTGGCTTGTCCTATTAGGCCCTGTGGCATGCTGCTTGACCTGGGTGAGGCTGTTCCATGCTATCTCTAGCTTAAGAGAATGCAAGATGAATTCTTGAATGCTCAAGAGAAGGCTGGGAACCTTTAGGGTGAATGCAAAGCAGCAGGTCAGAGCTCGGCATGTTATGGGTCATACAAAGAAGCAAGGTAGTATCCCCAGAACTGCACATGGGGACTGCAATCTTCTGGTGGATGTCATTCCTTACTTTTCCCTGAGCTAGAGCAGCTCTCTAACCTTCTCAGGGCTTCTGCAGACACCTAATGGGAAATGCAGGGGTCCTATGACTTGCTCTGTATGTCCTGGGGCTTCTATAAGGCTCAAATGGGACATCAGAGTTAATATGTGTTTATGCTGAAATTGGGAGGCAGGAAGCCCTGGTCTAAATTCAGACGCCATCACGTAGCAGTTTTGAGCTTCAGTTTCCTTATCTGCAAAGTGAAAACCATCAGATTTGCCTCATTTTAGGAATATATCATGTCTAAAAGGCACAGGGCATATGTCAAGCACTTTATCCATAGCTATGCTGTTGTTACAGGTATTATTTTCATAATGGAAGAGAAAAATCCTTCCAACTTCACAACTTTTATTCTCTTATGGGTTTGTCAAGCACCCATTCTGTACATGGCAAGCCTTGTGCTGGGCTAGACACCCAGAGGAGCTAGGGAGCCTGAGCCCTCTGAAGAGCCTATGAACTCATGGGAGAGACAGGTGGGCCTCAGCAGCAGCAACAACCTCCTCTGTGCAGTCAGGAGTACAACCAAGAAATGGTCAGACTTGGGAGTCTAGGAGAGGAGAAACTCAACTCCAACAGAAGGAGGGGAGACTCAGGGAGCCAGGGAGATGGACAGTTAGCAGACCATATGCAGCAGTTTAAGAAGCACCATGTCAGGGGTGCAGTTTGCCTATAGAACTTCCAAGTTGGATGAGGCAGTACCCTCATGGGCTCCTGAAGAATGAACCTAGAAGAGAGAATGAGAACAACATGCCTGAAGGCAGGGGATCAGTAGGATGTGTGTTGGAAGCAGTGGTAACCTCAGGCGAGGAACACGAGATGGGAGTCTGGCCATGGAAGAGATACATCTGGAAGCCGAGATGACACAGATGTTTCCCATGGGCAGTGGAGAGTTGGGACATAGAAGTCAAATGCGGGTTATGTTGATACCTGAGGCACAGGCTGGTGGGCCCAGAAGACACTGCTCTGTAAGATATGGCCTCTATGAGCCCAGGAGCAGAGCCCAGGCTTGGCAGGAAAAGGTTTGGCAGCCAAGAGAACAAATTCAAAAGGTCTGTCACTCTGCCTGGGCTTAGAGCAAACTGTAATTGGCTTGCCACCAGGACAGCTTTGGTAGTCTTAAGGAAGAATTGCTTTGTTCTAGTGGCTTGGGATCAGGGCCACCAGTGTGATTCACCAAGGCCATGTTAGGGCACCAAAGCCATGTATGTTTGGCTTTTGGATTCCAGAGGCCATTCACACTGAGATACCTTCATATTGCACCACAGGGACTCCTGGGCTCCCCCACACCTATCCCAAGGCCTAATTTGGGGACTGCTAAAGGGAATCTCACACAACAGTGGAAAATCTGATGTTAATGTGCATGTAGCAAGTGATGAATCGGTGGTGGCAGCAAATTCAGAATAACAGGTAGTGGACAGAGCAGGGCTGAGCATAAGAAGCTCCAGTCTCACCTTCTACTATTAAGGAGATGTGCCACTCTGAGCACACCACAGCCGATCTCAGTCATCTCATCTGGAATGTCCTGCCTGCTTCATGGCCGTCATTCAGATTTTATGAGCGCCATGGTCAGGATTAAAGAAGGCGTCTTTCCCTTCCTTTCCAGCTGTCAGTTACATGTGACTCTACAAAGTGCCAAGACCAGTCTCAAGCCACCTATTTCACAGTGACATGTTAGAAAAATGCATATCCTTGCTCCCCAGGTCTTCTACTCTAGTGTGTCACCCAGTCATGGCCCTAGTACATGGCCTGTGTCTGTCAACTTCTAATAGCAGCAACTTCTTTTGTCATTGGCCATCCCAGGGGTTGATGGCACCTTTCTACAGCAGGAGTGAGACATGGTGAGAGGGTGGAGTATGTGAGCAGTATCTTCGCTTAGGTCCACCCAACCCTATCAATAGTCTAGGAATGGTAGGGCCATGTGGTGTGGGCCAGGAGCTGAACTGGATGGAGGACATTGGCCAGAGGAATAAAAGAGCAAGCTTAGTTAGCCATGAAAGACAGACAGAGATGACAGGTGTTAGGACACCTACATTCCAATTCTTGCCTATCCAGTTCCTAGCTATGTGATTCTGGGCTGGTCACTTACCCTGAAGGATAGAGGTCTCAGGCCTCTCATCTGTCAAATGGAATGTTCTCTGTCCCGCTCACCTCATAGGGTTACTGGAAGGATGAAACCACAAAAATTGTTTAATAAAATCATGTTGTAAAATGTTGAGTGACATGAAAAAATGTTCCAAATCAGATGTTCACTTATGATGAAGTTATGTACTTATAAAATCATTGTAAGTTGAAAATGCGTTGAATGCACCTAACCTAGCTTAGCAATACAGCACGCGTAGAGTGTCAGTTGTTTTTCCTGTGATCACTGGGCTGACCGGGAGCTACAGCTACCTGCCTCTGCCACTGTCCAGTCATTGTGAGAGAGGTTGGATGGTATATCACTAGCCTGGGAAAAGATCAAAATTAGAAACTGGAAGCGCACTATCTACTGGACATGTATCATTTTTGCACCATCATAAAGTTGACAAATTGTAAGTAGAACCATTATAAGTCACAGACTACCTATATACTACTCAGCTAAATAATATAACAAGAATATATCTATCTATATCTATCTATCTATCTATATGTAATGTGACCTGCAATTTCATGCTAAAACTAAAGGTCTCTACATAAGCTATAAGCTGCACTAATGATGAAACTATAAGCCCTGTTCTGGGTGCTTAGGAATCTACAGTGGCACAGGTTGAAAGGGTACTGCTCACAAATTCAACCCTTTCACGGTGTCTCATTCCTGCTGCAGAAGAGAGGACTGTACCAGCAACACCTGGAACAGCCAAAGACAAAAGAAGTTGCTGCTCTTAGAAGTTGATAGACACAGAGATCCTGGGGTCCATGCTTTGGCATGCAGAATAGACAGCACACACTCATTCCATGGAGGGAGGGATGAACCTGAAGCACAGAGATTCTTCCCAGGGAGAAAGGCAGGCCATGGGGACCTTGCAGCTTTTTTTTGTTTGGAACAGAAAGTGAAGAACACCATACTTATGGGTATATTGCCAAGAACTATGGTGAGGAAACTAGTGACTTCATGAGTTGGGGGCACCAAGATCACCATCAAGCTAAATAATTCACTGGACTCACAAGTCTCAGAAAAGCTGTTATATTTACGGTTAAGGTTTATGACAGTGAAAATTTATGGATTTAACTCATCAAAGGGAAAAGATACATTAAGTGGAGTCCAGGAGGGACCAGGTCCAAGCTTCCAGGTGCCTTTTCCTAGAGGAGAAGCTGGGAGAAGACCAATAGCTAAGGTTATTCATGCAGGTACTCTTAAGTACTGCACACAGTACTTAATTCTCCAGCAATGATGTACAAGCAAATAATAGCACATGTGAAGTGTTGTAACCAAGGAAGTTTACCTGAGCCTTGGTGCCCAGGAATTTATTGGAGTCAGTCACACAGGTCAGAGTACCTGCATGAATGACCTTAGCTATTCAGCCTCCAGTCCACAGAGGTCAAACTGATATACAAAAAACACTGGCATACAAAAACCACTCTTCTCACACAGAATTTTTGAGAGCTCAGAGGAGATTTTTCAGGAGACCGTCACAGGCCAGTCTTTTCTTTAAAATGTGCAGAGTTTGAGTAATCCAAGTAGTCCATGTTGAGCTTTATTCTTTATTGCTTGCTTGAGTAAACAAGCAAATAGCACCACAAATTTAAACAAACAATCAACCAAACAAACAACAACATTGACAACCACTGGGGCATATTAGTATCAGTTCCTACAATGTGTTGTCTGAAATGCCTATTTTTCAACAAGAAAAAATAACAAAACAAAAAAAGAAGACATGTAAATGAGTAGGAAAGTGTGATCCATACAGAGGGAATAAAAGCAAGTAATAGGAACTCCTGTGTGTGTGTGTGTGTGTGTGTGTGTGTGTGTGTGTGTGGTGGTGGTGCTGGGGATTGATACATGTGAGGCAAACACTCTACCAGCTGAGCTATATCCCCAGCCCTGGGAACTCCTTTGAAAGGGCATTGATGGTGGTGTCAACAGACCAAGGCTTTAAAGTAGCCATTATAAATACATTTGGAGAAGTAAAGAAAACCACATAAGTATTTCAGGCAGATATAACAGTGTCTCACCAAATATATAATATTGATAATGATGTAGAAAATATAAAAATTAACCAAATGGAAACTCTGGAATTAAAAAATACAATAGCCAAAATGACAGATTCACTAGAGGGGATCTACAATAAATTTGAGCTCATGGAAGAATCAGTAAACTTGAAGATAGATCAATAAAGATTATGCAATCTGAAGATCAGAGGGGAAAAAAATGAAGAAAAATTAGCACACTCAGAGAAATGTTGGACACCATTAAGTGGAACATCATATGCGTAATGGGAGAAAAAGAAGGAGAGGAGAAAGCAGATTAAGGTATTCTCATATGTGTAAAAGTGGGAAGAATTTGTTGTTAGCATATCTGCCTTATTAAAAAAAAAAAAAAACTGAAGGAAATTCTTCAGGCTGAAAACAAGCCACAACATAAAATAATGATTCAGATCCACATGGATAAACAGAGGTAAACAGGAAGTCCATACTGGAATGCCACAGACTAAATAATATGAAAAGAAAGAAATTTCTTTGTTACAGTTCTGGAAGTAGGGCCAATATTAACCCACCAGCTGTGTTGTCACCTGGTAGAGGGCACCACTCAAAGAGCAAAAACATCAGGTCTCTCTTTCTTTTCTCATAAAACCATTAATCCCATCATGGGACCCCACCCTTGTGACCTCACCTAATCATAATGACCTTCTAAAGGCCCCACCTGCAAACATAATCAGCATATGAATTTTAAGATTAAGTTCCAACAAATGAACTTCTAGGGGACACATTCAAACCGTGAGTCAAGGTAGTTATTTAGGTAATTATAAAAGACAGTACAATCACATAGTTTTTCTTCTTTGTCCTCTTAACCAATTATTTTGCAGAAAATAACCTGTACATTGTTGTATTGGTGGGCCTGTGATAAATTGAAATGTGATATATCTGACAGTCACAGCACAAAAGTGATTTAAGGCAAAGATATATTGGAGTTTACCAGGAGCAAGTTGAAATCCATAGGAAGAAATGAAGAGAATTCAGAAATGGCAAATAAGAAGGCTAATATAATAAACTCTAAAGATATACTGTTCTCCCTTCTTCTCTTAGCTTCTTTAAAAAATTAAGAGTGTGTAATATACTGATAGGTTTGTAACCTAGAGAGACACAATAGTTACAACATTAATAGAAGAAAAAAAGAAGAGATCAGAGTTATATAGGAGTAAAGTTTTATATCTCACTGGAATTAGTGTAAACATGAAGTAGATCCTGATGAGACAAGATGAATATTTTAAGCTCCAGAACAAAAACTAAGAAAATAACTTATAGTAAAAAAAAAAAAACACTAAAAGAATTAAAATGTCACACTAAAAAATATTCACTAAAGTCAAAAGACTAGAGACACAACAAATATATGACATACAACAAAAATCAAATGGTAGATCTTAAATATAACCATACCAATGATAATTTTAATGTGAATGCTTTTAACAATCTGATCTATGGCAGAGATCGTAAGAATGGATTTTTAAAAAACCACATTTGATATACTCTTTATAGGAAACACTTTAAAGAAACAAATGTGTTAAAAAGTTAAGGTTAGAAAAATATACCATAAAAACAGTATGAATTGTAGGGACTATACAAATATCAGCCTAAGTAGATTTTAAGGTAAAGTTTTACTACAGATACAGAAAACATCTTACTATGACCAAAGTTTTGATCCATCCTGACCACATAACCACCTATGCTGTACTAACAGAACCCCCAAATACTATAAACAACAATAGTTGGAATTGAAAGGAGAAATAAACAAATTGACAATAATAATTAAGTACTTCAACATCACATTTTTGTTAATTGATAGAGCAACTAAACAGAACATCCACAAGGATACAGAAGACTTGAACAATACTTTAAACCAATTGGCCCTAGCAGAGTCTATAGAATGGTCCACCCAACAAAAATATTCACCTTAGCTCATCAGGATCTTCTACATATTTTTTTCTTAAGCACAAATGGAACATCCTCTAGAATAGAATATGTACTCAGCCATAAAATAAGCCTAAAGCTGTAAAACAATCAAAAGCATACAAATTGTGTTTTCCAACTAAAATGGAATTAAATTAAAAAATCAACAACTGATGGAAATTTGGGAAATTCACAAATATATGGAAATTAAGATACTCCTGACTCATCAATGGGTCAAAGAAGAAATCACAAGGAAAATTAGAAAAAAAATTTAAATGAATGAAAACAAAATAGAGCATATGAAACTTTTGGGATGCAGGCAAATCGGGCTTTAGAAAAAGTGTAAGTAACATGTACATTGAAAGGAGAAAGAACAATTTGAAAAGAAAATTAAGAAAAATTCCATTTACAATAGTATCAAAAAGAACAAAATTCTTAGGAATAAACTTAACCAAGGAGATTGTACACATGAGAAAAATTTGTACACTGAAAATGACAAAACTTGGTTAAAAGAAATTTAACAAGACACACTAGTCCTGTGTTTGTGGACTAGAAGACAATATTGTTAAAAAGTCAACACTATTCAAAGTGATCCAGTATAATTCCTATTAAAATCTTAGCAGAACTAGAAAAACACATCCTATGACATGACCCTATATCTAGAAAAACCAAAAAAAAAACTCCCCCAGAAGACTTCTAGAGCTGATAAATAAATTTAGCAAAACAGCAGGATACAAGATCAGCATACATAAATCAATTGCTTTCCTATACTCCAATAATAAATCTGCTGAGAAATAAATCACATTCATAATAACCTAAACACACACACACACACACACACACACACACACACGGGAGTAATTATAACCAAGGAGGTAAAAGACCTCTACAGTGAAAACTATAGAACTCTGAACAAAGAAATTGGAGCAGACCTTATAAGATGGAAAGATCTCCCATGTACTTGGATAGGCAGAATTAATATTGCCAAAATGGCCATATTGGGGCTGAGGCTGTAGCTCAGTGGTAGAGCGCTTGCCTTGCTCGTGTGAGGCACTGGGTTCCATGCTCAGCACCATAGATAGATAGATAGATAGATAGATAGATAGATAAAGATAGATAGATAGATATTGGGTTCATCTACAACTAAAAAAATATTTTTTTTAAAAAAATGGCCATACTACCAAAAGCAGTTAGATTCAGTGCAATCCCTATCAAAATACTAATGACATTCTTCACAGAACTAAAACAAACAAACAAACAAAAAACAGTCCTAAAATTGGGAAGTATAAAAGACAGTAGCAAAAGCAACTCTGAGCAAGAATAGTGATATCAAATTATACTATGAGGTATAGCAACAAAAGCACCATGGTATTGGCATCAAAACAGGAATGAAGATGAATAGATTAGAAAAGAAGATACAGAGACAAATCCAGATAGATAGTTGTCTGATAGTTGGCAGTAGTGCCAAAAACAGGTTGAAGAAAATATAGCCTTTTAAATGAACAGTGCTGGGAAAACTGTATATCCATATGTAGAAGAATAAAACTAGGTCCCTGTCTGTCACTTTGTACAAAAGTCAAATTGAAATGAATCAAAGATCCAGGATTAGACCAAAAATTTTGCAACCACTGGAAGAAAACAGACTCAACATTCCAACATATTGGTGATCCCTACGACTGAAGAAATAAGAATCAATAAGTGGAATGGCATCAAATTAAAAAGCTTCTGCAAGAAACAAGAATATCAAGAAATAGAATGGAAGAAGATCTTTGCCAGCCTGTTTCTCCAGCAGGGCATTAATATCCAGAACACATCAAGAATTAAACACACACACACACACACACACACACACACACAGTCAATAAATGGATAAAAGACCTTCTCAAAAGAAGAAATACAAGTGGCTAACAAATATTTTAAAGAATGTTTGAATGTTTGACATCCTTACCAATCAGGAAAATGCAAATCAAAACTACATTGAGAATTCATCTCACTCCTATCAGAATGGCAATCATCAATAATACAAATGATAACAAATGTGGGCAAGGATGTGGGGGGAAAAGGTACACTCATACTTTGTTGGTGGGACTACAAATCAGTACACCTACCCTGGAATCGTATGCATGTATGATTATGTCCAAATGAACCCCAATATTATGTATAACTATAGTGCACTGATTAAAAAAAAACATTAAAAACTCATCCTAAAATTCATATGGAATCTCATGAAGAGCCAAAACAATTTTGAAAAAGAACAACAAAAACAAAAAAGAAAACAGTAGTAAATTTTTGTAACTTGAGTTAAGCCACAGTGTCTTAGATATGACAACCAACAAAAGTAACAGAAGAAAAATTAAATCTGGATGTCACTCAAATTACTCACAGTAATTTTGCCTAGTGACAGGAGTCATTCACAATGCATATGATTCCATTGACTGGAAATTCTCAGGGTAGACAAATCTACAGAAATGATTAGCAGTTGCCCTAGGGCTGCAGGCCTATATCTTGTGGGAGAGTGGGGAGTGAATGCTAGGAAGTATGGTGTTTCTTCTGCGGGTAACAAAAGTGTTCTCAAAGTAGATTATGGTTGCTCAACGCTGTGAATTTATCAAAAACATTCAATTACTTGGAGTGGGTAATTTGTATGGCATATGAATTATAGTTTAATAAATCTTTTTTTAAAAAGTGAGTTAGTGATGGCAGCTGGAGGAAGTACCTTCCCTTTGATACAACGACACAGAATGGCTTTGTGTCCTGGGAGTGGAACCTGTCAACTACCCAGTACTTCCTGAACGTCTTTGCCACCTGCAAATCTCAAATAATGCTGCAAGACAGAAGTCCCGCTCCTTGTTCTCATGGGAGGCGCTTGTGATAGAAACAAGGGTTTCCTTATGAATTTACCACCACAGTTTAGGATTTTGAAGATTTCAGGCAGAGTTAGGGTAGTGATTACACACACCTCAGAAGAGGGGAAAATTTGCTTTGAGCTTTGATGGGGATTTAGAGAATTGTATGCACACAAAGAATTAGCCACGTGGCCTAATTGTTTATCCCTATATGACCTCAGTGCCTTCTGAACCCACCCACCTAGGAGAGGCTGGGCAGCTCTAAACACTGGGAGGTCATTCCTTGTATTAAATAGAGTTTTATTAACAGGAGAGAGATTTTTAATAAAACTCTCTTACCACTTACAATGCATTTACTATTGTCAGAACTGTGCTGAATATCAGAAATACTATCTTAAGCAGTTCTTCTCTGCTAGAGTTTGATTATGACCCCCAGAAAAGCATGTGCTGGGAACTTAATCCCCAATGTATCTGTATGAGGTGGTGGGACCTAACTGGGGGGCAGGGTGTTTAGGAGTGCATAGCAGCTCTTGTGAATGAATGAATACCTATTGTGAGAGGGCTTGAGGCTAACACACACACTCTCTCTCTCTCTCTCTCTCTCTCTCTCTCTCTCTGTCTCTCTCTCTTTGTCTCTCTCTCTCTCTCTCTCTCCCTCTCTCTACCCCCACCTCCCTTTCTGTCCCTCTCGTTTCCTGTCTCCCTCTCTCTCAAGAGATGATACATCGAGAAGGCCTTTGCCAAATGTGGTTCCTCATTTTTGGATTTTCAGCCTCCAGAACCATGACCCGATGAATTTCTGTCCAGTCTGTGGTATTCTGTTATAGCAGCACAAAATGAACATGAGATGGGTAGTGTCATTACCCTGCTGCTTGTCATCATCATTATCTTCCAGATGGAAGACTCTGACCCTTAGGTATCAAGTAATCTGCCCCAAATCATAGTTCCAAATCCTGTACTCATGATCACTTGTGATAACTGTCATCTGTTGATCTTTTTTTCTCTCCTCGGATACTTTCAGAACAAGTTTAATTTCTCTTCCATGTCATAGTTAATAAAGTCAAAGATTTTTTTTTTTCCTGCCTCATAGCCATTTTCCCTCTTAGGGATAAACAAACTCAGTTTCCTAATTGTTCCTCATTCCCCAGCAACTTGAGATTCTTTCTCCTCCTGATCACTAGGCTGTGATGGGACCCACCTGTCCACCTGAGACTGGACTGGAGTGGTCTGACCAGCCTGAAGACTACGAGACTTCCATCCTGTTCTTTTTCTGTGTAATCATGTCAGTGGATGCATCCTAAGACAGCATGAGCTCTCTGGCAACCACATTCTGTTGTGGACTAAAATTCTGGACCTTTTCCTGTTCTGTGTGCTTCTAGGTCCACTGAACAGAGAAATCTTTTTAGGAATGCATAAAAACACTTTACTGCAGGGTCTGGCTTATGAAGTTCGGACCTACTGACAGCAAAGGGCCCTCACTGCACCTGAGACCAGCCTTATAAATGCAGTCACACATCACCTTATTGTCCATGACAAACCACATATACATTGGTGGTCCCATAAGATTATAATGGAGCTGAAAAATTCCTTTTATGTAGTGACATCATAGCTATCATGAAATCGCAGCACAATGCATTACTCAGGTGTTGGTAGTGATGTTGATGGAAAGAAACCTACTACAGTGTCAGCCCTATGTAAATATAGCAATACAGTGATACTTGGTTATGTACTTGATAATGATGATAAACAAACTGATTTATGTATTTACTGTACTATACTTCTATCATTGTTTTACTTATTTTTTAAGGTTTACTGTACAAACAGTCTGCTGTGTGATATCAGTAGAGGCCTCATGTATCTTGCATTTACTGCATTTCTTGATTGCATCAAAAGGCCACACTGAGTGACTGACCTATACCACATAGGTTTGTGTTAATACATTTTATGATGTTTGCACAAACATGCAATTGTGGAACGATGGTTTTCTCAGAATATATCTTTGTCATTAAGCAACACATGCCTGAAAGTATACTGGTCACTTACATAATAGGAAACACAAGGTACAAAATAATGTAAGGCTTAATGCTTCCTAAAGTCTCTCCCTTTAGAGCTCCATTATTCTGGTGTCTAGTGCTTTTATTCTAGAATACAAAATCTTGCCTTTCCCAGTCTGAGATATACCAGAAAATGGAATCCTTCTCCCCAGAGAAGGGAACTATTGACTCATAAACACTGACATGCAGTGACTAATCAGATGACTCTTTACAGAATAAACCAAAGTTTTGATGGAGAAGTGAACCAAGAGAAAGAAGCAGTTGGAATTTAGAATCAGGGAAGGAGAACCGCACCTTGTGGGGCCAACTGAAATTGCAAAACCATACCTCTTTTTGTTCTCATTTCTCTAGGGTAAACATCTAAGAGTGGGATTGTGGGCTATATATGGTTCCTGCATTAATCAGCTTTCCATTTGGATAGGGGAGCATTAGGGATTAAATTCAGGGGTGCCTTACCACTGGGGATATAATCCACAGCCCTTTTCAAAATTTTATTTAAAAAAAAAATTTTTTTTTTAATATTTATTTTTTAGTTTTCGGCGGACACAACATCTTTGTCTGTATGTGGTGCTGAGGATCGAACCCGGGCCGCACGCATGCCAGGCGAGTGCGCTACCGCTTGAGCCACATCCCCAGCCCCTCAAAATTTTATTTTGAGAGAGGGTGTCACTAAGTTGCCTAGCCTGGCCTCAGACTTGCTGAGACTGGCCTTGAACTTGTGACCCTCCTGACTCAGCCTCCCTAGTCAATGGGATTACAGGCATATACCATTGTGCCCAGCAGCTTTCTATCACTGAGATGAGCACCTGTGATAGTAGACTTATAACCAGGTAAAGTTTATCTTGGCTTACAGTTTTAGAGGTTTCTGTCCAGAATCAATTGGCCCCATTGCTTTTGGGCCTGTGGTGACACATCACCACAAGAGTATGTGGTAGAGCAAATCTGCTCACCTCCTGGTTGGGACACAAAAAAAGAAGGGGTGAGCCCCACTGTTCCCTCCAGGGACACACCTCCAGTGGCCTGAAGACCTTGTATTCCCTGACTAAAGGCAAAGCATCTGCAGGTCTAGTTCTTTCTGGAGGCTTTGAGGGTAGAACCCATTTCCTGCCTGTCCAGCTTCTAATGGTCTCTGTTCGTCCTTGGTTTATGGCCTCCTCTGTCTTCAAAGACGTCTCTTCATTCTCTGCTTCCAACATCACATCATCTTCTCTTGCTCTGACTCCTTCATTCTCTTCTGGGGACCCCTGTGACTGCATCAGGCCCACCTGGATAATGCAAACTAATCTCCCGTGTTGAGATCCTCAGTCACATCTACAAATTCCCTTTACCATAAAAAGTAACCCAGGTTCTGCAACTTAGGACATGAGCATTCTGGGGGTCATCGTTTAGCCAACAACAGAGGGCATTTCACAGATGTCATGCAGAGGAGGTTATATGATAAACTATCAAATTCGAGGTAGGAGGATCTGTCTAGCAACAGAGAGAGAGAGCCAGGGAAGTAAAGGCTTAGAGGTCTGCAGAGTTATTTAGAAGATTCAAAAAGAATCTGGTCAGTGATGGGAAGGGACCACTGATTCAGTGGCAGTGAGGATAGATGAGAGAACATACTTAGAGCTTCCCAGAAGTGTGATCTAGAGAATTTAGAGCCAGATATCATATGGATGGACAAGAAGGGCCTGGGTTTCTGCCTCCAACAGCTAGGGGGATGGTGCTGTTTTTGCCCAAATAGAGAGTTATCATTGCTGGTGGGATTGCAAACTAGAAAGCAGCCACTCTGGAAAGCTGTAGGGAGATTCCTCAGAAAACTTGGAATGGAACCACCATTTGACCCAGTTATCCCATTCCTCAGCATATACCCAAATGACTTAAAATCAGCGTACAATGGTGATGCAGTCGTATCAATGTTTATAGCAGCTCAATTCACAATAGCCAAGCTGTGGAACCAACCTAGGTGCCCTTCAACAGATGAATGGATAAGGAAAATGTGGTATATATACACAATGGAATGTTACTCAGCCATGAAGGACAGTTGAAATTATGGCATTGGGCAGTAAATGGATGGAGCTGGAGATTATCATGACAAGTGAAATAAA
Organism: Callospermophilus lateralis; assembly: GCF_048772815.1. NCBI lineage: Eukaryota > Metazoa > Chordata > Mammalia > Rodentia > Sciuridae > Callospermophilus > Callospermophilus lateralis. The sequence continues at coordinate 92,269,063 of NC_135313.1, forward strand.
CCAGTCTCCCAAAACCAAAGGCCGAATATTCTCTTTGATATGCAGATGCTAACATACAATACGGGGGTAGGGGAGGGAAGAAAAGAAGTTTCTTGGATTAGACAAAAGGGAACGAAGGGAAAACGGTGTGGAAATAGGAAAGGCAAATGAAGGGAAATAACTTTTCTACGTTCACATATGAATACACAACCAGTGTAACTCCACATCATATACAACTATAAGAATGGGAAGTTATACTCCCTATATGTTTAATATGGCAAAATACATTCTGCTGTCATATAACTGTAAAGAACATTTTTTTTTTAAATGGAGAGTTATCCTGGGATAAGCTTGAGAATCCTGGTGGGCAGTTGGATCCCTAGTCTGAAGAGGGGGCTGGTGGTGGGTGTTTGGTCATGGCCAACACATTAGGGAAGACTTAGGGCTGTGTCTGGAATTAGAAAGAGCATAGAAGCTGCTGGGGGAACAATGACCTTTACAGCTAGAGAGAAGTGAAAGTGGGGAAGGAAGCCAGGCAGTCGGGGCGCTCTGAGGATGCAGTCCCGTGGCAGTCCAGCCAGCTCACTGAGCTGAGGCATTTGCATTCACACAGAGCCCTTCCTCAGTCCAGGGAATAGCCCTGTCTTATTCAGTCAAACCCTAGAGGAAAAGGGGTAGAGAGAATGGTTTTATGTCTTTTGCTAGTTAACCTCGGAGACCAGAGGCTCAGGCTGGGGATGGTGCTGCTTCTTTGGACATCAGCCACGTACACACACACAGAGGAGCTGAGAGAGGCCCCTTGGCAACAACCCAGAGTGGCAGCCAGGACCCACTGAGCCCTCAGGTTGCCTGGCAGCAACTGAGAAACTTTGTTATTTGCCTTTCTGGGCACATTCATCAAAGAGGAATTTGGGGGCATGCAGAAGTCTCCCTGCCTCTGAGAACAATCTTCGTCCTTTGCTGCTCCCTGTAAAGGCTTCACAGTGAGACACTCCAACTGCTGGAGGGAGGGGGATGCACCAGGCTAATTCTACTTTTCCCTCTGGTGGCATATCCTACCCAGACCAGGTCGGTGAATGTTGACGCAAGGTATAAGGACATAAAGAAAGAGTCGGAACTCAGCCCCAAGCATAGGGCAGAGTTTCTGGAAGGATTGGGGTGGTCAGAAGAAGGATGCGTTTAAGACTGAGGGCAGGGCATGTTGAGATGGAAAAGCAGAAATAGGCATAGAGTATGGAGCGGTAGGTGTGGAAACTGCTCAGCCTTGGGGAGCACGCACCAGTGCTACTAGCAGCCAGGCTGCTGTCCAGGAGGGGGAGCAGGGAAGGGGTTCCTTCCCCTGAAAGCTTTGTGTTTGAAAAGTCTTTATTTTCCTGTGCGCATTCCAACGTCAACCACTCAGAACCGTGTGTGTTGAGTTGAGTGAAGTTCTGAGAATTAAACAACCTCCCCAGAGTCATTCACCGTCAGGGATGTAGCCAGGGGTGGACCACAGTTTTCTGTCCCATGGAGTGGGAGAAAAAAAAAAATAGCCAAATGCATGCCACCATTGAACCTTCAGTTCTACGCTTGTTGGTCTAGTATCAGAGAGGAGCTGAGACTTTCAGGACTTCAGTACTTTTCAGTACTTTCTTTCAGTAAAAAGTACTTTTTTTTTTAGTACCTTTTAGTACTTTCTTTCAGTACTTCCGCAGAGGAAGTACTGACTCTGGGAAAAGCCATAGCAAGCATTAGAGTGAGCAAAGGGCCTTCCCAAAGCATGCCTGTCACCATGGGATATCAGCAGGACAGGAGTCCTCCAGTCACTTCACTGTGGGGTCATGGGATGGCAGAGCTGGGGCACAGGCCAGCTTTCCCAGCTCCACCCCTGCCTGTACAAGAGGCTCTAAACCCGTTTTCTACACTTGGAACTTTAAAATACCCATTAATACACAAAGGCTTCGTTAAATCTACAAGAGGAAAAATCCATTTAATTTTATAGATTTTCCCAAAGTTGTCTGGATATCTGTCCGTTCATATGATACATTTTCTAAATCCCATGCTGCTTTTCATGCTAGCAACACAGGAAATTTAGGCCCACTATTCTGGATCCTGGGATGAACCTCTGACCTCTCATTAATAAAAACCAAACACTCTTCCTCTCTCCGGCTAATGGTTCAAGAAAAATGGAGAGACTTTGGCTCCCTGGCTTGGAGGTAAATTCTTACCCCCCTCCCCAAAGACTCAAGAAACAAAGTGGCTGTGGAGTGAGTTAGTTGGTCGTGTATGATCTCAGATCAGAAGCATTGGCTGTCAGAGGTGTAACCATAGGTAAGTTCTTAGCTTAATAGAATAGGAACCACCAATCTGTAAAAATAGAACACGCGAGCCTCCCAGCACTAGGTACGGTTTAGAGAAGGATTGGTAGTGAGCCTTGCTGGGGAACCACTAGTAATTCCTTCATTTTCAGGGAATAGGCTTAGCTTTCTAAAAATTCCTGTGTCAAGCAGTTTAAATTGTTGGTGAGGCAGACTAGCTGGTTATCAAACAGATCTCAAGCTTCAGAGCAGAGAGTGTATATATACACTCTTCCTTCCTTTGGCATGTCCCCATAGGTTTATAAGCCTTGCTTTTTGACTCCAGAACACATGACAATAGAATTTTAAAATGAATATTATCTTGAAAAACTTGGCCCTTGCATACCTAGGCCCTTCTGTCTGCACAGTCTAGGTGCCCCAGTCTCTACCAGGTCTCTTTTCAGGGCTTATTTTCTGCCATTTACCAGCTCTCTGTACCTCCTTCTTGGAGCTGAATCCTGCCAATTATGTGTTCCTTCCCCCATGACCACTGGGTACAATTGCAAATCTTACTTCAGGCAAGTTCTTTTTGTCTACTTATGCAAGACTTTTAATGCGGTTTCTAATGGAGTCACTAGAAAGGAGATTGTTTTCCTGCCAGCTCCTCGGGAGTGGGAAGAATTTCCCTATTATTTTGGGATTGTGGACGGCACAAGGAGGGGTACAAAGGAGCAGAGAAGAAAGAAAGAGGGCCAGGATGTCAGTTCCATGTGTGTAACTCAGGAGCAACAATGCCTGGCAGAGCCTCCATGCCGTTTAGGGGACAGAGTCAGGCCTGTGTGGAGTGGGCAAGGGGGTGCCTACTTCCTTGTCTACCTGTGCCCAGCCCAGCCCACATGTACCTGTGCTTACTCACACACTCCACTGGGAACACACACACAAGCACTCAGTGCTGGTCTGTAAACACTTCAAAGCTCACAAAACTCCAAGTCAGATGGAGGAGGAAGAGCTGGCTCACTGTGGGGGCCAGCCTGCCGCATGAAGTCTTATAGGTTTGACAAATAATATCATCATCCTCATTTCTATCTTATTAAAGATGAAAATAAGACTCAGATGTTGTCACTGGGTATTTTTTACTTAGCTACTAATGGTAGTACTGTCTATATTAACTAATTTCTTTCTTTTCTTTTCTTTTTTTTTTTTTAAACGGGAGATTGGACTCAGGGGCTCTTGACTACTGAGCCACATCCCCAGTCCATTTTTGAGTTGTATATAGAGACAGAGTTGCTTAGCACCTCACCTTTGCTGAGATTGGCTTTGAACCTGCAACCCTCCTGTCTCAGCCTCCCGAGCTGCTGGGATTACAGGCATGCGCCACTGTGCCTGGCTCTGTCACGTGTCTAATTTCAGTTAGAGTCTTCTTTTCAGTATAACAGGCCACCTCTCATGGTCAAAGAAATGAACCCCAACTGGAAGGACAGTAGAAGCCAGATAAGGTAACACTGGGGTGGAAGTGGGAGATAGGGCACTTGAAGGCAGGAAGGTTACAAGGTGGGACTGCTGCCTCCCCAGAGAACTCTGACCCCCTCAAGGCTGCTTTGCAGTGAAATGACTACTCTTGTGGATTGCTTGCTGGTGATAGGTTGCACCTGGAGCATTCCTTGAGCAGTAAACACCCACAGAAACCTTCTTTGCAATCAGCTGTGCAGATTCATTAGAGATGTTGACATTTTTGTCCGCCTCTGTCCTCTGGCCCAGAAGCACAGTTTAATTCTTGGTCTTCTCCTTTTACAAATTAGAGAGCAGCTCATTAATGTTCGATTCCAGCAAGTTACCTTATTCCGAAGGGTCTCTCCAGCTGCCGAGCCAGAAGCTCACCCCACGCATACCTGTGATTTTCTTCCTCTTTCTCATTTTCAGGAGACAAGCCACTAGGTGGCAGTACCGGCAGCTCACCCTCTTGTTTTCTCCTCAGTCTTGAGAAAACAGGTGAAGGAATCCTGGTGGGTACAGGCTGGCTCAGAGCCCAGAGCTGACCAGCCCTCTGTCCTTAGGCCAGGCTTCTGACATGGCCAGCCCTTCCTCAGCCCTGAATGTCCTTGGCATAGTTCACCTCTGCCTGAGTGACCTCAGATCTCTTAATTTTTCAATGCCTTTCTCTCTTACATGGCAGATAGAAACAAAATCTACTCAAACTTCCTTAAGAGATACGTTTATGATTCATGGTGAGAATATGATTGTTTTTATAATTAAGCCATATTTTGGGAGCATATAATTATAGATTTACATGCAGTTATAGGAAATAGTACAAAGAACTACTACGCTTTTCATCCAGTTTCCCCAACGGTAGCATTTTACAAAACTGTGGCACAATACCACAACTAGGATAATGACATGGACACAGTCAAGATACAGTGCCTTTCTATCTCAACAAAGATCCCTGTGTTGTCCTTTTATAGCCACACCAACTCTCATCTTTAACCACTGACAAACACGAATCTGCTCTCCATTTCTACAGTCTTGTCATTGCCCGAATAGTGTACCAATGGATCTACACAGTATGTAACATTCGGGGATTTGGATTTTCCACTCAACATAAGTCTCTGGAGATTGATCCGAGTTGTGTATATGTTATTAATGTGTTCCTTTTTATTGATAATATGTCATAGTATACATAAATACCAAGCAGGACAATTACTTGATCATGTGGTAAGAGTATGTTTCAGTTTTGTCTCTCAAAGTGGATGTGCTATTTTGCATTCCCACCTCTTTTTCAGCAATTGATGGATTCTGACTTTGCAAATAGGTATATAGTGGTATCTCATTGTTGCTTTAGTTTGCAGTTCCCCAGTGATGTATGATGTGAAGCATATTTTCACCTTGTCTGTTATCTGTATAACTTCTTGACAAGTTATCTCTTCAGATCTTTTGTCTACTTTTTAATTGGGTTATTCATTTTCGTTTTCAATTTTAAGAACTCATAGTATATTTTGGAGACAAGTCCTTTATTAGATATGCATTTTGCAAATGTTTTCTCATAGTCTGTGGCTTGTCTTTTCACCTTTAACCATGTATCTTTGATGGAATAAGAGTTTTTAATTTTTCACAAAGCCTGTGTTATCAGATTTTTGTTGTTATAGTTTTTAGACTATGCTTTCAATGTTATATCTAAAACTAGGCCAGGGGTATTGAGGACATTACATAGTGATAAAGGGGTCAGTTTTCTGAGAAGATGCAGCAATCATTAACATATCTTCACCTAAAGATATAGTCAAAAGCTGACCAAAGGCAAGCATTACTGATTTTTCCACATAAAGAATGTTACTCTTAAAATAACATTTTATTCAGCATAGTACTAGAAGTCTCAGAGTGAGTAAATGGGCACCAAGAATAATAGAGGCATTTAAATTGAAAAGGAAGAAGTAAAATTATCTCTATTTGCAGATGATTTGATCTTATGTGTTGAAAATCCTGAAGAAGCTATACCTTGACTTATTCCTGACCAAGGGGAAAAGCTTTTATTCTTTTTTGAATATGATGTTAGCCATGGTTTTCATGTATGGCTTTTGTCATCTTAAGCACGTTTTCTTCTATTCCTGGCTTATTGAGAGTTTTTTTCCCTTTCAAGAAAAGATGTGAAAGTTTGTCTAATGCCTTTTCTGCATCAGTTAAGATGATTGTGTGTGTCTGTGTGTGTGTGTGTGTGTGTGTGTGTGTGTGTGTGTTTTCCTTACTTCTAGTATTGTGGTATTCTGTATTAACTGATTTTTATGCATTGAGCCACTATTCTGGGAATAAATCTCACTTGGCCATCATATATAATCCATTTAATATGCCACTGGTTTCAGTATACTAGCATTTTATTAACGTTTTGCATTGATGTTCATTAGGAATATTGGCCTGTAGTTTTCTTTCTTTGTATTATCTTTGTCTGTTAGGGTATCAGGTAATAATGGCCTTAGAATGAGTTAGGGAGTGTTACCTCCTCTTTAGTTTCTTGAAGAATTTGAGAAAGATTGGTGTTAATTCATGTATGTTTGGTAGAATTCACCAGTGAAGCCTTCTGATCCTGGGCTTTTCTTTAAGAGTAACATTAACATATTCTAAATATGTTAACATACTCTTTAACATACTCTTAACCAGCATTCTCTTTAAGGGTAATTTCCCCAGACTTGTGCATTTTCCAGCTTTCCTTCTGTTGTTGATTTCTGCCTTCACTGCATTGCTATAGGAAAAACACCTTTTATGATTGCAATCTTTTTTATATTAAGTCTTGCTTTTATGGCCTAGTGTATGGTCTATTTGGATATTCCACAAACACTTGAGAATAATGTGTACTATGCTGTTCTTCTGTGTCTGTTAGGTCTAATCTGTATATTGTGTTATTCAAGTCCTTTATTCCCGTATCAATCTTCTGTCTGGTTGTTCAACCACTGAAGTCTTCAATTGTTGTAGAGCTCTTTCTCCTTTCAGTTCTGTCAAGTATTGTTTCATGTAGTTTGAGGCTCCGATTTTGATGCACATATGTTAATAGGTGTTATATTATTTTGGCGAATGAATTGACCCTTTCATCAGTCTATATTGTCTCTGTAACATTTCCCCCCCCCACTTAAAGTCTATTTTGTCTGACATTAGTATAGTCATCCCAGCTCTCTTCTGGTTAGTGTTTTCATGTAATAGATTTTTCCATACTTTCACTTTCAAACTGTTTGTATCTTTAGATCCAAAATAAATCTTTTATAGACAATGTGTTTAGGTTATGTAGCTTGTTTTTTTAAAAACAATTATGCCAACCACTACATTTTGATTAGTGAGTTTAAACCATTTACATTTAAAGTAATTACTGATAGGAAGGGGCCTAGCCATTTTGCTATTTGTTTTCTGACTCTCAGCTTTGTTGACTCTCATTTTCCCAATTACTGCCTTCTTTTATATTTAGCTGGTTTTTTTGTTTTTTTTTAGTGATACATTTTGATGCACTTTTTGTTTCTTTTTGTGGCTGTCCTATGGATATTTTGTCTGTTTACCATGGGAACTAAAAATAACATCTAACGTTGTAATTATCAAATATAAATTGACACCAAAGTGCATTGCATTTTAAAAACTGTACTCCAATAATTTTTCATCCATACCCCTTTATGTTTCAATGTCACAAATTGTGTTTTTATATATCGTGTGCACAATAACAGATTCAAAATATTTATGATTTTGTCTTTTGAATCCTGTAGAAAATTATAAGTGTAGTTACCAATCAGGATTACAGTAACACTGACTTTCATATTTAACCATGTATTTAGCTTTATCAGAAATCTTTATATATTCATATTTACTTAATTTTTTTTTTCTTGGGAGGCTCCTGCCTGAGCCTCCCAAGTTGCTGGGATGGCAAACCCAGTGTGAATTTTATAGGCCCCAGAACATCTCAGTTTGGACCAGTCACCCCTGGGGGATGCTGGTGGCTGAGGCCAGGGACAGCACAGTAGTGGAGTGTTCACATCCAGGTGCTGTTCCAAGCAGGTGCTTGTGCATGACTGCACTTTCACCTTGGGCTGCAAGAGAGTGAACCTCTGGGTGGTGGGTGGAGGGCTGCCAGGGCTGTTCCTGAGGCTAGGGTCCCCAGCTTATCCCCTGACAGGGTGAACTCATCTCTCTAATCCTTACCTTCCACACCTAGGTGATCTTTCCAAGGGCTGCTGCCCAGGTTGGAGCAGGTGTGCAGTGACCTGACCTCTTGAAGGACAGTTTTTCCAGATACAGAATTCTTGGTTGATAAGGCTTTTCCCCAGTTCAGCACTTTGAATATATTATTTCAATTTTTATGGCCTTCAAAATCTCTGATTAGTATGGTTGATAATATTATGGGGGATCTCTTGTCCATTCCTGCTTCACTCTTAGTGCTTTCAAGGTTCTCTCTTTGCCAGTTTGATTATAATGTGTCTTGATGTGAATGTGTCATGAGGTTTATTCTATTTAGAGTCTTTTGTACTTTCTAAATTTGTAGATTTAGTTCTTCCATCAAATCTAGGAAGTTTCCAGCCATTATTTCTTCAAGTAGCTTTTCTGTCTCTTCCTCTTTCTTTTTTCTTCCTGGACTCCCCAAATATGTTGTCCCACTTGATGTCATCCCATAAATCCTTCAAGCTCTGTTCACTTTTCTTCATTCTTTATTATTTGTGCTCTATAATTATGCTCTATAGTTTCCATTGTCCTATATTCGTACTCACTGATTCTTTCTCCTGCCTGCTCAACTCTTTTGTTTAATCTCTATAGTGAAGTTTTCATTTCAGTTATTATATTTTTTTCATCTCCAGAATTTTGTTTGGCTATTATTTATAATTTCTGTCCCTTTGTTGATAGTCTCATTTTGTTCAGATGTTGTTTTCCTGGTTTTATTTATTTTTTTAATCCATGTTTTCCCTTATCTGAAATCATCATAATTCTAATAGTATTTGAAAGACACATTCATTTTCATTATAGTTTGAAAGATATACAACTATAATTTTAACTCTTTTAAACAATTATGAAATTGACATTTTTCACTTTTTATTCATAGAAAAAAATCAGTATTGTTTACACAACAATAGATGGAAAACTCTACAGTGTTGAACTGAAACCATTATGAGCTTAACAAGGCTTTCAGACATTTCCATTGGTATACTGGAGACTTTAAAAGGTTTCAGGAAATTAAATGTTTGCTCTATTCCATAAAATTATAATCTTTAACTTGTAAGATTGCTAAAATCTTTCACTTTCAAATTAAAAGATTAGTTTACTTATTTATGCACTGAATCATGTGTAACCAATGCAAACAGATTGCACCCAAGCAAATATTACTTCTGGCTGCCCACTTATTTGGATGACTTAAAGTAGTACTGACTCAAAACTTCTAAAATCAACAATATACTGCAGTATACAAACATAAAAATAAATAGCAGCAAATCTATATATGGAAAAAAATAACATTTTTGTGTCTACCCAAAGCAAATTCATCAATTCTCTGAAAATAAGATGTCTAAATTTTGGCAGAAATAGATGTCACTGTTTGATTCTTATAACAGTAAAAGACTTATTATTAATTGCTACTAAGAATAAATGAAGTCTACTAATAAGTACAGTTATATTGACAATAGTTGTAGACATGGTAAGGAAAGTTGAACCAAAAAGATACAACGTAGGGATTCATTTCTTGGTATCTCAAAATGATAAAATTATCTATTAACAATAAACCCTAAAAATGTTTTAGGATTATGTAAATTCCTTTGTATCTGTGCAATTCTCTAAGAATTTTATAAAATGGTTGCTACGACTTGTAATCAGACACCAATAAGTTTTGTCAGCAGATCAATAATTCCAATATTTAGGAAAATTAATTCAGTGGATTCTAATAACACAAATATTTCATTTGGAGGAAGCACCACAACAAATGATTCCAAAAACTGTGGTTCTATAGCTGAAGCAGATGTGAAAATTAGCAATGTTAGTACACATACAAAGTACTCATGTTGTTGACGTGGAAGCTTGCATAAAGGCAGGCTGTGGTATCATTCCTATGCGTCTTGTCTTCATTGAGATGTTTATCATCGAGCAAACATTTACCATAAAGTTTTTACTGTAAGTGACTTAAATGCAAATTCACCTGAATTATGAAATAATTACAATAAAACAAAAGAGACTGTAAATGTTTCCTCCACATTACTGTAGTGTAACTTTTATGAATAAGACTACTGTGGCAGACTGGCTATCAGAATATTTTAAATATTAAAATTACAGATATTAAATAACACATTGTTATAAATTCATGTTTCTTTCTCCCTTCCTGATCAGATTATAAGACAACTAATCCTTTAATTCTATTACATGTTTACATTATGAACATAAATTATTTCCCTGTAAGTGAACATACATTCTATATCTTTGTTCTGTGTTTTAAGTGCTTTTAAAAATTGATCTTCTACTTGTAGTTCACAGTGTTTTTATACAGAATGTGTATCAGCCTAAATATTTCACAAAAGCTTATGTCCTCTGACGGGGAAGCATGACTAGCAAACTGAGCCAGGGTCCTAATTAGGATTACTATGACAGCCTACTTAGTTTCTAACTTGAGTGACATCTCTTAAGGTTATCATACTTATGAAGCAAAATACTGTCCAAGTAGGCTTCCCAAGTTGACATATACTAAAATTCATAAGACTTTATGATATTCACATGGGTTAGAATTTATTCATATTTATATAAATTTATATAGACAAGATAAGATTAAGAATTAGAAAATTTAAGTTGTAGAAGACCAGATTCTGTTGCAGCAATCATCATTGCTGTGCTTATTTCCTTGCCTTTAATAAGGGAAGTAGAGATTAGATAAAATATTTCACTCTTTTTTTTTGTGGCGAGGAGGGTGGTGTACCAGGGATTGAACTCAGGGGCACTCAACCACTGAGCCACATCCCCAGCCCTAGTCTATCAATTTCCTTTCAATTCTCAAGTTTCAGTACTCCTAGGAGACCAGAGACTTTTCCTCAAATTCCTGATTTGGCCTGATCAGACCTGCCAACTGATAAGCAACCTTGTTCTTAAAATAGTCTGTCCCCCCTAAAACAGTTGTTTCAAAGTCTTATCTAATAAGATTGATGTCTGGGCTTCCTTAAGGATGTTTTTCTCTCAATTTGTTTTGTTCCTTTGAATCAACTATATTTTCTAATTTTTTAAATTTTATTATTTATTTTTTTATACATGCTTTGTAATTTTTTATTTTTCTGGTGAAAATGGGCATTTGGTTATTATAATGTACTGACTCTGGAAATCAGATTTTTGCCTTTCCCCATGATTTCCTTTTTTAGGTAATTAATTTGCTTGCTTGTTGGAGGTGACAGTAGTTTGAGTCTCTTCCTTGTCATTTGTACACCTGGAAACCTCTGTTCTTTTAGCATATGTTCAGCTAACACACACACACACACACACACACACACACACATACACACACACTTTCACACTTTTTTAGATAGAGTCTCGCTGTGTTGCCCAGGCTTGTCTTGAACTGCTGGGCTCAAGCAATCCTCCTGCCTCAGCCTCTGAAGTAGCTAGGACTGCAGACATACACCACTGTGCCCAGCTAATATTTTGGCAAAGAATGTATTACCAAAAGCTTGGTTCTTATCCCTGAGGCCAACCCAATAACAAGGACACGGTTTTGAGAAAAAGGAAAAAGAAGGTTTATTGCTTTACTAGTAAAGGAGAGCACAGGAAGACTCTGTGCTCTGATTTTGTCTGATTTTGCCCATTGGCAGGAACAGGGGTTTTTTAAAGAGATGATTCAAAGGCTTTATTCCATGTGTTCTCTGTCCAGAGTTGTGATTTACTTGTTAATTTGAGAGAGAGTCATTTCTGAGATCTTCTGGTACCATCCCCAAAGTCTGAATTACTTCATTCCTGTGGTGAGTGTGTACTCAGGGACAGATAACTCTGCCTAGGGTGGGGAAGAAAGGTGATCCTGTTTGCTTTGAGATTAGGGAGCAGGAGAGATTAGGGATGAGGAGAAAGAAGAAGAGAAAGAAACAGGTCCTTTTAAAAATAAGTCACCAGGGCTGGGGCTGGCCCTGGGTTCGATCCTCAGCTCCAAATATAGATAAGTAAATAAAGGTATTGTGTCCATCTACAACTGAAAAAAATATTATAAATAAGCCACCAAAAGGAAAAGGTCGCTGTGTCAGGGAACAAGGGCTATATTCAAAACATAAAGGGTACCACCGTTGCAGCTTCCTTTGGGTTCTGAGCATAGGGATCAGCTCTGGTTTGAGATCTTTTCTGTGCATGTATCTTGACTGGGCATGAGTGACTTTTTAAATTCTCCCCTATATGCAGTTGCTTTTGAATTCCCTGATTTTTTTTTTTTAAAGCCTCTCACCATAGCTTTTCCTTCTAGGCTTTAATGGTCTATTTTCTGTCTCTACCCAGAATCTCTTGCCTCAGGCATCCTTGGACTTGTTGTCCCCTAGTTGCATTAAGAACATTGACTGTCAGGGTTGTGGCTCCGTGGTAGAGTGCTCGGCTAGCATGCATGAGGCACTGAGTTCAATCCTCAGCACCACATAAAGGTATTGTATCCACCTAAAACAAACAAACAAAAAAATATTAAAAAAAAAAAAAAAAGAACATTGACTGTCACTTTTGAAAGGACACCAACAAGTCTTTTCCTCCAAGGAGAGCAGCAGCGTGTCAGCACTCAGAGAGAAGCTTTATAGCCCACAAGAGGAACTTCACAAGCATGATTAGGGGTTGCATCATGGGCTAGGGTCGACCCTTTGGCAGGCAATGTTCTTAGGCACATGGGAGGCTACGCAGCATTGCCTCAGAATCCCTAGATAAAATGCCTTCTGACCTAACATGGCAGATCTGATGCCAATAACTGTTTCTACTTGTGTTCTGACTTATACCGACAGGGATGATTGAGACAGAGCTTCAGGTATCCCCCAGACATGTTAAAACACACATACACAATAACTTGAAGGCAAGGTCTCTTTTTTCCCCTCCAATTTCAGTAGAGGAACAAGGACCTGAGCTGTCACCATCAAGACCAAGCGCACCCTATGGTTGAGGGTGGGGGAGGAGCAAGGCAAAAACACCGTTGAACTTTCCTACCTTTTGAAAAATGACCTCTTGATCAAACATTTGCTTGATTGCTGAAACTTTTGATTGTTTTCCAGATATCCAGCAAAGCTGGCAGAGCTCTGGTTGGTTGTGTGACATTTCTGTGGGTAAATGAGAGCTTGGAGTTTCCTAATCTGCTGTTTTGCTGACATCACTCTCCGTAATGACTTGCAAATGCAAAATGTTCTGATTTGCATTTTCTTTCACTCTCTGTTTGTTCTGTTTCCTTCACAGGCTCCATTTCTTCTCTCCATCTTGTAATTGTCTCAGGTTCTTCCACCAACCTTCTGTTGTTACTCTCCACACAACTCTAGATCACCTCACTCACATGGCTTTTCCTACATAGTGATGGCCCCGTCCTATGCTTTGACTATGGTTTGAGAATGTCCCCCAAGGGTTCATCCTGCATGGACCCAAATGTGGCCCCCAGTGTGGCAACAAGAGAGGAGCCAGTACCTTAAAGAAGTAGGGCTTCTTGGGAGGTTATTGGGGAATTGCCCTCAGAAAGAGTTAACATAGTTCTCTTGGAAACCGTGGTTAGTTCTCACAAGAGGATTGTTATAGCAGGTCTGGTCCCTCCTTGTTCTCTGGCTTTCTGTCTTGTCTTTCACTCCTGCTGTTGTGATGGCTTCTGCTGGAGCCCATCACCAGAGCCAAGAAGAGGTCAGAACCATACTCTTGGGCCTCAAAACGGTGAGATAAATAAAACTCTTTTATTTATAAAACATCCAGCCTTAGGTATTTCATTAAAGCAACAGAAAATGAACTTACCCACCCCATCTCAGTTTCCAGCCCAGATCTTATTCTTTAATATCCGTGTGCATCCTATACTTGCTAAGATATCCCATAGGATGGTAAAACCCTGTCCTTGGGGCTGTGGAATGCAGAGGAAGAGGTGACATTCCTTATCTCAGGAAGTTAACTGAAGAGTTGGAACTTGTCAGAGACTCAGATTCATTTTACCCTTCTCACAAATAATATAGGAGTTGAAAACATTTCCTCTTGAAAATGAAATCATAAGTATTCTGGGCTTTGTGGGCATCATAAGGTCTCTGACATTTATTTATTTATTTTTATCATTTTTTGCAACTCTTAAAAAGTATTTTTTTAAATTTTTTTTTATTTTTTATTTTTTAAATTTTTATTGTTGGTTGTTCAAAACATTACATAGTTCTTGATATATCATATTTTATACTTTGATTCAAGTGGGATATGAACTCCCATTTTTACCCCGTATACAGATTGCAGAATCACATCAGTTACACATCCATTGATTTACATATTGCCATACTAGTGTCTGTTGTATTCTGCTGCCTTTCCTATCCTCTACTATCCCCCCTCCCCCCCTTTAAAAAGTATTTTAAAAAGAATAAAAAAAGCATTCTAGCTGACTGACTGTACAAAAACAGGTCATTGGTTAGATGTAAGTCCACAGTCTATAGTTTGTTGACTTCTGAGATAACAAACGATCCTAGTACTGTTTCGTGAGTGCTGTCAGAAGACTTGAGACTCCTGGACCAGAAACAAAGGACTTGATTATTCATAGTGAAACAAGTGGCAAGAGCATCCTATTTATGCTTGTTTATACCTCCTGAATCCTACTTAGTCAGCACAGAGGGCTCACTGGATTCTGCTGGGTGGACAATAAGTTTGTATCACAGCTGAGGGTCACTGAGCTTGGGCAATCCCTTCCTTTATAGCAAGCCAACTCTTTGTCCTGGAAGAAGACATTACCTCATCCTTCAGTATTGTTCTCTGCCAACACATCTCTGAGAAATGAGCAGAGATGGAACTAACTTATGCATTGTTAGCTTAAAGTGCAGGGATTCTCAGGGACCATGGTGGATATCCTTTCTCCACAGTGTTCTCATTCCTTTGCATGTTCAATTGAATTGAATGCAGTTTAATACATGCCAAGGAGATAAGTATGGGGATAATCATACAAACAGAAATGAAATGTGGTCTCTGTCCTCAGGACACTCACAGACTGTTAATGATTGCAGTAATATTAGGTTCACAGCAGAGGCACACACATTGCTCTGTCAGGACAGACAGGTACACAGTAACTTTGGGGCATCAGGGGAACACATGAGAGAAGAAGTAGTTTTTGAACTGGGCATTAATGAATGCCCAAGTAAGGCAGCATAGGAATGGAAGGGTAGAGGTTCTAGGTAGAGGATCCAGGTCAGGCAAGGGCACAGAGGCATGTTGGAGCAAAGTTGAAGAATGGGGTGTGGCTGAAGACTGTGCACCTGGGAGAGACTGATAGGGAATGAGGCCGGGAGAGAGGGAACGAGGGAGGAAACTACATTGTTCAAGTTCAGTAGCTTAGGTATGTTAACTCATAAAGTCCGCACAGCAGGTCAGGAAAGTTTTTGAGTATATACTCTTTATTGAGCTTTCCTTTTTTTAATTGGGAATTCTTCTGTATGGAATATCTGTCCCTTTTATGGGAGATGTATTTATTTTCCATTACTGTGCTATAAAAAATAAACAAATAAAATTGTAAGTGTTTATGGTGTACAACATAATGCTTTGCTATATGTCTATAAATATGGCATATATGTAGACTATGTCTCTATATGTTAAATGGCTAAATCAAGCTAATTAACATAATAATCACCTTACAAACTCATCATTATTTTTGTAATGAAAACACTCAAAATTTATCTTGTTAGTAATTTTCAAGTATAATATATTGTTATCAAATAGTCATTGTGGTATGCAGATCTGTTGAACTTGTTTCTTATGTCTAACTGAAATTTTGTGTCCTTTGACAAACATCACTCAACCCCCGATCTCCCCCAAATCAAACCACCTGGTAACCCCCGTTTTATTCTCTATTTCTATTAGTTGAGTCTTTTTTTTTTTTTTTTTTTTTTTTTTAGATTTAGATCCCACATTTAAGTGAGATCCTGTGGTATTTATCTTTCTTTGCCTGGTTTATTTCTCTTAACATAATGCCCTTTAGGCCCATCCATGTTGTTAAAAAATAACAGGATTTCCTCCTTTTTAAGGTGCGATACTCTTCCCTTGTGTCTTTGAACTACATTTTCCTTATCTATTCATCTCTTGATGGGCATTCAGGTAGATTCCATGTCTTGGCTACTGTGAAGAGTGCTTGTGCAGAGTTTCTTAGGCTGTGTAACTACACAATCTCCCAGCTTCCTGTGAGAACTCTTGGCAGATGAGAAACTTGACATTGACTTAACAGGCTTAGAGTCCTGGCTGGTAACAGATCTGGAAACTGGGTCCACACAAGCCTGTTTCTCTAATATATACCTTCAGCATAAACCTCTATAGCCCCCAATACAGGCTGAAGGAGGTTATGCCATTTGCTAAGTTTATGGAAGCTCATTCATGGTGAAACTAGAATTTGCACCCATGTCCATCTGCCTGCCAACCTAGACCTACCTTGCTGGATTATAGGGATCCTTGTGTGCCAACAAGTTTCAATGCAGTTAAAGGAAATAACTAATAATAGAAGGCAAGAATTTGAATTGGATATGTGAAAGAAAGCCAGGGACACTGAGAAAAGTTCAGAGAATACCCCAGGCCCTCTCTTTCATTTATTTTTGCAGTTCCTATTTACTTTTAAGAAATAGTGGCTATTTCCCTAATAGAGGGAGATAACACAGCATAACACAGAAGCAGCTTGAATCCCAGCTTCACCTCTAAATAACAGTTTTATGTTCGGCCAGCTGCTTACTTTTTCTAAGGCTGTTTCCTCCTTTGAGAAATGGGTCTTTGTGAGAATTAAATGAGATGTTATTTGTAAAGCATTCAACACAGAGCTTGACACAGAGAATTATGTAGAAGGATGTTGAAATTATCAAGAATTAGAGCAAGATTAGTGTTGGAGAGAGATGATGGTGAGCCAGAAATGAAAATCTTAGCTACTCTGGAGGCCGAGGCAGGAGGACCACAAGTTCGACCGAGGTCAGCCTGGGCAATTTAGTAAGAACTTGTCTCAAAATAAATAAGTAAGTAAGTAAGACTGGTGATGTATCTCAGTGGTAGAGTGCTTCCCTAGCTTGTGTGAAGCCCTGGGTTCTATTCCTAGCACCACAAAACAAAGAAGTGTGTTGGGGTGGGGTTCATCACAACTCATTTCCTTTGTGTTTGTCATATGTATGACATTTCTAAAGATGTGACCACTTGGAGATCTTTTTGGTGTACTGTGTTAGTTTTCCCCACTGTAACTGGATGTGAATATTTTACATGCAAAGATCTATGGAAAGTTCCTTTTATAGGAGATAGTATGTATCTCTTTTTTGTCCTGCTCAGTACTCATTCCCTTAATTTTATTCCTCTAATTTTCCCCATTCTGGTGACCTGTTAATTGTGGGATCCCTTCCCTGACTCAAGATGTGTAATATTATCTGTGATATGTCCAGCAAATTCTGACAAGGGAATGTCACAGTTTAAACTGATCATCTGCTAGCTGCAGTCTAAAGAGAAAACTTGCAAATTTTTAGTACTAAGATCTAGGTTTTTCTGGTTCAAGACCCTCTCAAAACCTGGGTATGCGTTTCCTCCTTCTATACCATGAGTAAGCCAATAAGCTTCCAATAGATTTATTGTTTATTTAGAAAAAAAGAAAATCTTCAAGGAGTGAGGGGTGGGGGGATATAATCTAGGAGTCAGTCAGCCCTCTTCTGCAATAAGGAATCTACTCCTGTTATAACCACATGAGTCCATTCATGAGTTCAGAGCCCTCATGTACCTTTCTAAAGATCTCACCTCTTGGTTGTGGCTCAGTGGTAGAGTGCTTGCCTAGCATGTGTGAAGCACTGGGTTCAATCCTCAGCACCACATAAAAAATAAATAAATAAAATAAGAAGGTATTATATCCATCTAAAACCAAAAAATAAAAAAATAAAAATAAAGAAAAGATCCCACCTCTTAATACTATTAAAATGGCAATTACATTTCTAGTACATGCTTTTGGAGGGGATACATTTAAACTATAGCATTCTCTTTTTTCTTCTTCCCCAAACTGCATGGCCTCTTGTACTAACATATGGTAATAAAGGAGATGCCCATGTAATCACCCGTGAGTCAAGAAACAGCGCTTTGCCAGCACACCAGAAATCTCTGGAAGCCTCTCCTGCATCTAGAGTAGGCACTGACTTTTATTGAGCTTTTCTGTTTGCACCTCTTGGTGCACTCATGACGCATGACATTTCCTTTTACTCTATGAATAGAGTGAGTTACCAGCATAGCTTTCCTTGCATTTAACTCATCTTTCTGTCTTGATATGCACTCAATTTAGTCATTATGCACTTTTTTCTTCTTTGGTGACTGATGTGGTTTGATGATGCTTTGTTTTAGATGTCTGCATCTTTGTTCCTAGATGAGATTGGTTTGCATTTTTCTTTCGTATTATTGGTTTTGCCAGGTTTTGAGATCGAGGACATACTAACCTTATAGAACAAATTAACCAGTGCTACCTTTTTGAAAAAAACTTTTCTGAAAGAGATTTAGTAAGATTTTTATTACTTACTCTTACCCCTTGAATATCTGGCAAAAATTGATTTTGTTTCCTCTGTGCAAAGGATTCTAGTATTGATAGAATTCCTTTGATTGTTATCGGACTACTCACAGTTTGTATTTCTTCTTGAGTCACTTTTGTTAAACTTTTGGGGTTTTTTTATGTGTATATTCTTTATGGTGTGTTCCGCACCATTGGTGGAAAAGAATATGCTTTCCCCCAATGAACTACTTTGACACCAACAAAAGGTCTATGTTGTAGATCTTTATGATTCTATTGAGCTATTTAGTATCCCTTAAATCAATATCATACTGTGTTGATTCTTGTAGCTTTATATCTTTGAAAATCTTGAAATCAGGCTGTGTAGAACCCCAAATTTGTTCTTTTTCAAGACTGTTTCAGGTACTCTAAGGTATTTGCATTTACCAGTAGATTTTAGAATCCCATTACAGCTTCTACGAAAAGCCTGCTAGAATTCTGATTGGGATTGCACTGGAACTTTAGATCAATTTGGAGAAAGTTGATATCTTAACAATAATGAGTAAATTTTGCTAAACTATAATTTAGGTTGGGAGTCTGAGATTAGGATTTCAGCAGGGTTGGTTTCTAAGTAAGTTCTTCTTTTCCCCCGATTTATGGATTCCACCTTCGCATTGTGTCCTCTTGTGACCTTCCCTCTGTGTGTACGTTTCTAGTGTCTCTCCCTTGTCTTATAGGGACACCAATCCTATCAGATGAGGGCCCCACCCTTATGATTTCATGTAACCTCAATTACCTCATTAAAGATCCTATCTCTAAATACAATCACATTATGGATTTGGACTTCAGGAATTTGAGGACCCAATTCCACCCAAAGGTAGCCAAAGGAGCCATAGAGAAGACAAAAACAAACGGACATGACTGTGTTCACATAGAATTTATTTACAAAAACAGGTGTTAGGCTGGACTTGGCCCATGGACTCCAGATTGTCATCTGCTTATCTAGTTATCTAAAGATGATCAGCTTATAACAGGATATAGTGTACATCTCTTTTTTGTCCTGCTCAGTATTCATTCCCTTAATATATTCTTCTAATTTATAAATGGGATCAGACATATTTAGAATAATATTTCTTCGGAGCACTCAGTTTTCATTCTGATGGTATAAAGACTTCATGGGAAGAGCACATCTCTTGGAGCAGCACATCTCCATGTTCTGATTATGGGGTCACATTCTCAGCCTCCCTAAGAGGCAGTGGTGAGCCTCATCTGTGGCAGTGACTAATAGTAAGTAAGCCTTTAACATGTCTTCTTTCATTGCCCTTTTATTTCATAAAGAATGAGACGAAAACGTTAGTTTAAATGGCAGTATGTATGGTGTGCATAAGCAAGACAACCTGTATCATGCCATTCCTTCCTTCCTTCCAGTGTTCATTGAGAAGCTACATGTAAGAGCAGTTTCTAAGCACAGGGGATACAGACATGGAAAAGATAGAATTCTGACTTCTCGGGTGCATATGGGCAGGATGTGGCTCTTGCCCAAATCAGAACCATTGAAGAGAGCCTATAACTCCTCTTGGTTGTGTCCCTTTCACAGGCTTTTACCATTGCTGGTCATATGTGGTTTTGCTGTCAATCAACTGACCTTAGTAAATGAATTTTCTTGGTTGCTTCTGCATTCTGTCCAATAGTGTCATAGTCTATTTTCTGTTGCTAATAATACCGTACCACAGACTAGGGAAACTATAAAGAAAAAGGCTGATTATTCTGGTCCAAAGTCAATATCAACATCTGGTGATGGCCTACATACTGGTCAAGTCCCCAAAGCAGAGTAGGGCATCACATAGCAAGAGGCAGGGGACACACAACATCTAGACAAATTGGCTTTTATAAGAGACCCACTCTCAAACGAGACCATAGCCCCTTAATCCATTAATTGCACGAATGGATTAATGTATTCATGAGAACAGAACCCTAATCCCCTCCGAAAGATTCTGCCAGGTCCCACCACTTATTATCTCATGATGAGGATTAAATTTCAATATGAGTTTCAGGGGGTGCAAACCACAGCAAACAAGTGTGGACCTTCCAAGTCAGTAAAACCTATGAGACATGGGAGCTTGAAAGAGACATAATTATTCATTTGGAGCATGAAACTATGTTGGCAGATAAAGAAGGAAAAGCGGCAGATGTGGAAATCAACCTTGGGCTTCTTCCCACCAAAAGGGTCAGATCCTCATGTTCCACCCCTGCTCATGGTGGAGGATCATGTGCACAACTGCGGTTCTGAGGATCCCCTGGGGCCATCTTGGTGGGGAGGGAAGGCCTGAGAACTGGCTTTCTGGGACATGACAGATGGCAGCAAAGGTAAGCTGTAAAGCCTATGCCCACCCATGGCTGGTGTTTTTGTCAGCGTTTTCATTCCTGTGACCAAAAGACCGGACAAGGAAAATTTTAGAAGAGAAAGTTTATTTCATCACAGTTTCAGAGATCTTAGTCTATAGGTGGCCAACTCCATTGCTTTGTACCCGAGGAGAGGCAGGAAATCATGGTGGAAAGGTGTGACAGAGGGCAGAAGCTCAGGATATAACAATCAGAATGCAGAGACTCTAAGGTTGGCTTACCAGGACAAAATATATACCTCAAGTATAGTCCTCCAGTGGCCCACCTCCTCTAACCACATGCTGCCTGCCTACAGTTACCACCCAATTGATCCTTTCAATGAATTAATGCACTAACTAGGTCAAGTCTATCATAACCCAATGATTTCACCTCTAAACCTTCATGCATTATCTTACACATGAGCTTTTGGGGGACATCTCATATCTAAACCATAATAGCTGGGAAGGCTTCTCTGAGACAGGTGGGCTTCAGTGGACTGGTGAGTGGCTCCCAGGATTGGTGCCAATGCCTTGCAAGAGGAGGTAACACAGCCAGGTCATCTAGCTGACCACTAGCAAGGACTCATTTATGCTTCCCTGTATCTGATCCCTGTGTGGGTGTTTAACCCCTGTGTGGAGGAGACACAGGTGAAGACATCCTAATCTTGGCCTCTAAAGTTAGCTGTGTGTCTTTGAGAAAATCACTTAAACCCTGTGACAGGTTCCTCTCCCATATTTACCAAGCTTATGCTGTAGGAAAAAATAAAAACGATTAACTGTGACCTTTGCTAATCCATTCCTTTCAGGAAAAAAAAAAATTGTGTCTCAGTACTTCCAAACTTTTTACCAACAGCACACAACTCATTGGTGGAAAATGGAGAACAAGAGCCAGGATGGACCCATTCCAGCCATCAAGCTAGCTCTTCCTGGTCCCACATAAGGACCAAAGATACCTCCTCCCCAGGCACATGTGTCCACAGCTTTCCTCTCCAGTCCATGGATAGACATCACTGTCTCTACCTTCTCAATGTCCCTTTTTTACATTGCCACCATAGTCAAGATTTTTTTCTGCTGAAAGGTGTTGATGTCCTTTCCTGTTTTCAAGAACAGTGATTTGCAGATCAAGACCAGACCTCTGGGCATGGTATTCAAGGCCCTTTGCATCCTAGCTCCTACTCACCTAGTAAGCCTTATTGTCGTGTTTTTCTTGTCATTTTAAGTACTCCATGTGTGCCAAAGCACTCTTCACTCCATGCTATATTTTCTCCTGTAAGCACACCCTTAACACAACATATCCATCTACTGTGTCTTCTCTCTGCCTGCCTGACTTTTACTCCTCTTTTAAAATTTAGCTCTAAGAAATTCTTTGAAACAAATGAGAACAAAGATGCAACATGTCAAAATCTCTGGGACAGCATAAAAGCAGGTCTAAGAGGAAAATTTATCATGAGTACCTAGTTAAAAAAATAGATTCCAAATTAATAAGCTTATAATCTACCTCAAGGCCTTAGAAAAGAAAGAATGAACCAATTCCAAAATTAATAGAAGATAGGAAATATAGATCACAGCTGAATTTAATGGAACTGAGAATAAAAAAACAATACACAGACTCAATGCAACAAAGAGTTCTTTCTTCGAAAACATAAATAAAATTGATAAACCCTTAGACAAACTAACAAAAAGGAAGTCTCAAATAAACAAATTCGAGATGAAAAAGGAGATATTCTGAATTCAGAAATTCAGAGAATCATTAGAAAATATTTTGAAAATTTATACTCCAGAAAATGTACTGGAAAATGGACAAATTTCTAGATACATATTACCTGCCCAAAATGAACTAGGAAGATAGAGAAAACCTAAGCAGACCAATATCAAGTAATGAAATTGAAACAGCAATTAAAAGCATTCCAAAAAGAAAAGCCCAGGACCAAATAGATTCTCAGCTGAGTTCTACCAGACCTTTAAAGAAGAGCTAACACCAGTCTTTCTCAAATTATTCCATGAAATTGAAAGGGAATACTTCCTCAAACAATCTAAGATCAGCCAGTAAAATGTTGATATCAAAACCAGACAAGGAAACATCAAGGAAAGAAAATTAAAGACCAATATCCCTAATGAACATAAATTCAAAATTCCTTGAAAGTATATTTGCAAGCCCAACACAGTGGCTCACACCCGCAATCCCAGTGGCTCTGGAGGCTGAGGCAGGAATTATCTGTTCAAAGCCAGCTTCAGCAAAAGCCAAGGCACTAAGCAACTCAGTGAGACCCTTTCTCTAAAGAAAATACAAAATAGAGCTGGGGATGTAGCTCAATGGTCGAGTGCCCCTGAATTCAATACCTGGTACAACAAACAAACAAACAAACTAGGAATTGAACCTCCATATGATCCAGCTATCCAACTCCTTGGTATTTACCCAGAAGAACTAAAATCAGCATACTAGAGCAATACAGCCATATCAATGTTTACTTTAGCACAATTCACAATAGCTAAATTATGGAGTCATTGCATATGCCTGCCAATAGTTGAGTGGATCAAGAAAATGTGGTATATATACACAATGGAGTTTTACTCAACCATAAAGAAGAAAGAAATTATGGCATTTGCCAGTAAATAGACAGAACATTATGCTAAGCAAAATAAGCCAGACTCAGAAAATCAAGGGTCAAATATTTTCTTTCATATGTGGAAGCTAGATTAAAATAAGAGAAAGAAGGCAGAGAAAGGGGATTGGATATAATAAAGATATAGGGAAGATCAGAGGAGTAGGAGGAGGAGAGGGAAGGGAAGGGAAGGAAATAAGGAATGAATTTAATAAAACCATGTTATATGTATATATAAATATATCACAGGGAATTTCACCTTTATGTATATGTAGAAAGTACCCATTAAAAAATAAATAAGGAGATCCAACATGGCGGCGGGCGCGGAGAGATCAAGTCTCTGACCTCCTCAGCTGCGCGGGCATAGGGAGTCGTAAACTGTCTAAAGGCTGTTTGCTCAGGATCACTAGGCAATGCTGAGCTGATGTGGATCTGGGGTGAACAGTCCGGGCCTCTCAGAACACACGCTGAGCCCAGATCGGCTGCATTCAAGCTCCCATTTGCCTGCTTCTCACAGCCAAACCGCGGTGACTCAGCACTAACGATCCCGCCAAAACAACTGGTCGGCCCTTCTGATCCTACGGAGGTAAATGCCAACAGAGCCTTCATAGGCAGTGGCCACAGGATTGAAACGTGGCTTGGGAGAGACAGTCAGGACCCACCCGTTGCATTGGTCACCCTGCAAAGGGAACGATCTGTCACTTGCATGGGATACCACCATGGCAGAGAACTGACGTCACCAAAACGCAGCAGAGGAGATAAATTCATTGAAAACAGCAGCAACAGGTGTGTACCCCCTAGCCTTCCCTCTCCACACAGCGGGGAAACCTTAAGGGCCCCTCCCAGCTCTCCCGTGAGCGCGATAGCCAGACCGAGGGAATCAGGAGTGACGCAGGACTCGTGGCGTGGAACTTCTGGCTACCGCTCCCACCATTGCTGACAACTGAGGTCCCTTGCACCAGCTACCGGGGGCGTGGCTACCAGAGGGCAAGCAAATTCGCTGGGGGTTCTCAGCCCCAAGCTCTACAAACTTAGGGTCTGAGGGAATGGCAAACAGGGAGAGTGTGCCCAGGAGTTCATGAAAACAGGGATCCCAGGAGCAGCAGACCTGGCGTGTAGCCAGTATTGTGGTGAGCGTCACCGATGAGCGGGGCCTGGCTTGAGGAAACACAAGAGAAGGCCCTAGGCACTCAGGATTGGAGACCCTCCCAGTCTGGGAGGAAGAGCTGCTCCACAGTGATTGGTTCCCACCTATTGAGAGGAGAAGCTTGGCCCAGTGGGCACAGCTCCATCTACTGGAAGAGAAGTTAATCAAACTCTAAGACTGCATTTATTAATTTTTTTCCCTTCATTTTCATTTTTTTGTTGTTTTTTAAATATTTTTTTAATTTTTAATTTTATTTTTTTAATTTTAATTTTCATTTTTTTATTATTATTTTTTAAAATTTTTTTCTTTTTTTATTTTCTATTTTTTTCTTTTGTCTTTTCATTTCTTTTCAATTCTCTTATTCCCCCTTCCTTGAATTCTACCTGCTTACTCTCATTCTCTTTAGTGACTTCTTCCCTTCCCTTCTAATACCTTTCCTCCCAAGCACCAAATAAATTTATATGAGTAAACAGTAACTCATCAGTCAAACAGAACAAGAAGTAACATAAGCAGCATGAAAAAGCAAGGAAGAAAAGGAGTACAAACAATGCAGGACAGTCTAAATATTCAGGAGGACTTAGAGTCATCAGAAAAATGGTCATATAAGGAACTCAAGGAATACCTTAGACAGATGGAATGGAACCTTAAAGAGGATACGAGACAGCAAATTCAAACAGTGAAAGAATACATTGAAAATGAATTACATAAACAGATAAAAGAAGAAGTTAAGCATCTTTATCAGGAGATAGAGATTATAAAAAAAATCAAACAATGATTCTAGAAATGAAAGAAACTATAAACCAAATTAAAAACTCAAATGAGAGTATCACTAACAGAGTGGAGCAAGTAGAAGCCAGAATGTCAGATAATGAAGACAAAATATATCATATTGAAAAGAGTCTAGCCAACTCAGAAAGGCTGGTTAAAAATCATGAGAAAAACATCCAAGAGATATGGGATAACATAAAAAAACCAAATTTAAGAGTCATTGGGATAGAGGAAGGTATAGAGATTCAAACCAAGGGAATGAGTAACCTGCAGAATGAAATAATTACAGAAAATTTTCCAGAAATAAAAAAGGAAACGAATATACAAATTGTAGATGCATACAGGACATGGAGCACCGACACTTGACCAACGCCAAGACACATTGTTAAGAAGATATCCAATATACAAAACAAAGAGAAAATATTAAAAGCTACAAGAGAAAGGAGACAGATTACATTCAGGGGTAAACCAATAAGGTTAACAACTGATTTTTTATCACAGACCCTGAAAGCAAGAAGATCCTGGAACAACGTATTTCAAACACTGAAAGACAATGGATGGCAACCAAGAATTCTGTATCCAGCAAAATTAAGCTTCAGGTACGACAATGAAATAAAAATCTTTCATGATAAACAAAAGCTAAAAGAATTTGCAGCCAGAAAACCAGCATTTCAAAGTGTCTTGAGCAAAACACTACACAAGGAAGAAATGAAAAACAATAATCAAAACCATCAGTGGGAAGTGCCTCGGTAAAGACAGAGGGCGGGGGGTGGGAATCTAATCGTGGAGAAACAAACTAAATTAGAAAAAAAAAAAGATAAATAATCAAACATGGCAGGAAGTACAAACCATATATCAGTAGTAACTCTAAACGTTAATGGCTTAAACTCTCCAATAAAGCGACATAGGCTGGTAACATGGATTAAAAAAACAAATCCAACAATATGCTGCCTCCAGGAGACACATCTGATTGGAAAAGACATACACAGGCTGAAGGTGAAAGGTTGGGAAAAAATATACCATGCACACAGTCCTCGTAAGCAAGCAGGGGTGGCCATCCTCATATCGAATAAAATCGACTTCAAGACTAAGTTAATCAAAAGGGATAAGGAAGGAAATTATATACTGTTAAAAGGAACCATTCACCAACAAGACATAATAATTATCAATATTTATGCACGAAATAATGGTACTGTGACGTTCATAAAACAAATTCTCCTCAAGTTCAAGAATCAAATAGACCACAAACAATAATTATGGGTGACTTCAGCACACCTCTCTCACCATTGGACAGATCCTCCAAACAAAAGTTGAGTAAAGAAACTATAGAACTCAATATCACAATCAATAACCTAGACTTAACTGACATTTATAGAATATATCAACCATCATCAAGTGGATATACTTTTTTCTCAGCATCACATGGATCCTTCTCAAAAATAGACCATATATTATGCCATAGGGCAACCCTCAGTAAATATAAAGGGGTGGAGATAATACCATGCATTTTCTCTGATCAAAATGGAATGAAACTGGAAATCAATGATAGAAGAAGGAAGGAAAAATCCTACATCACATGGAAAATGAACAATATGTTACTGAATAATCAATGGGTTACAGAAGACATAAAGGAGGAAATCAAAAAATTCTTAGAGATAAATGAAAATACAGACACAACATATCGGAATCTATGGGACACAATGAAAGCAGTGTTAAGAGGGAAATTCAGGGCTGGGGATATGGCTCAAGCGGTAGCGCGCTCGCCTGGCATGCGTGTGGCCCGGGTTCGATCCTCAGCACCACATACAAACAAAGATGTTGTGCCTGCCGAAAAACTAAAAAAATAGATATTAAAAAATTCTTTCTCTCTCTCTCTCTCTCTCTCTCTCTCTCTCTCTCTCTCTCTCTCTCTCCACAAAAAAAAAAAAAAAAAAAAAGAGGGAAATTCATCACCTGGAGGTTATTCCTCAAAAAAAGGAAAAACCAACAAATAAATGAGCTCACACTTCATCTCAAAGCCCTAGAAAAGGAAGAACAAAACAACAGCAAATGTAGCAGAAGGCAAGAAATAATTAAAATCAGAGCAGAAATCAACGAAATTGAAATAAAAGAAACTATTGAAAAAATTAACAAAACTAAAAGTTGGTTCTTTGAAAAAATAAATAAGATCGACAGACCCTTAGCCATGCTAACGAAGAGAAGAAGAGAGAGAACTCAAATTACTAACATACGGGATGAAAAAGAGAAGAAGAGAGAGAACTCAAATTACTAACATACGGGATGAAAAAGGCAATATCACAGCAGATGCTACAGAAATACAGAAGACAATTAGAAATTATTTTGAAAACCTATATTCCAATAAAATAGAAGATAGTGAAGACATCGATAAATTTCTTAAGTCATATGATTTGCCCAGACTGAGTCAGGAGGATACACACAATTTGAACAGACCAATATCAATGGATGAAATAGAAGAAGCAATCAAAAGACTACCAACCAAGAAAAGCCCAGGACCGGATGGGTATACAGTGGAGTTTTACAAAACCTTTAAAGAAGAATTAATACCAATACTTTTCAAGTTATTTCAGGAAATAGAAAAAGAGGGAGCTCTTCCAAATTCATTCTATGAGGCCAACATCACCTTGATTCCGAAACCAGACAAAGACACCTCAAAGAAAGAAAACTACAGACCAATATCTCTGATGAACCTAGATGCAAAAATTCTCAATAAAATTCTGGCGAATTGGATACAAAGGCACATCAAAAAAATTGTGCACCATGATCAAGTGGGATTCATCCCTGGGATGCAAGGATGGTTCAATATACGGAAATCAATAAATGTAATCCACCACATCAATAGACTTAAAGACAAGAACCATATGATCATCTCGATAGATGCAGAAAAAGCATTCAACAAAGTACAGCATCCCTTTATGTTCAAAACATTAGAAAAACTAGGGATAACAGGAACTTACCTCAACATTGTAAAAGCAATCTATCCTAAGCCTCAGGCTAGCATCATTCTGAATGGAGAAAAATTGAAGGCATTCCCTCTAAAATCTGGAACAAGACAGGGATGCCCTCTATCACCACTTCTATTCAATATAGTTCTCGAAACACTGGCCAGAGCAATTAGACAGACGAAAGAAATTAAAGGCATAAAAATAGGAAAAGAAGAACTTAAATTATCACTATTTGCAGATGACATGATTCTATACCTAGAAGACCCAAAAGGGTCTACAATAAAACTACTAGAACTAATAAATGAATTCAGCAAAGTGGCAGGGTATAAAATCAACACACACAAATCAAAGGCATTTCTGTATATCAGCGACAAAATTTCTGAAACGGAAATGAGGAAAAACACTCCATTCACAATATCCTCAAAAAAAAATAAAATACTTGGGAATCAACCTAACAAAAGAGGTGAAAGATTTATACAATGAAAACTACAGAACCCTAAAGAGAGAAGTAGAAGAAGATCTTAGAAGATGGAAAAATATACCCTGTTCATGGATAGGCAGAACTAACATCAACAAAATGGCAATATTACCCAAAGTTCTCTATAGGTTTAATGCAATGCCAATCAAAATCCCAATGGCATTTCTTATAGAAATAGATAAAGCAATCATGAAATTCATATGGAAAAATAAAAGACCCAGAATAGCAAAAACAATTCTAAGCAGGAAGTGTGAATCAGGTGGTATAACGATACCAGATTTCAAACTATATTACAGAGCAATTGTAACAAAAACAGCATGGTACTGGTACCAAAACAGGCGGGTGGACCATTGGTACAGAATAGAGGACACAGAGACTAATCCACAAAGTTACAACTATCTTATATTTTATAAAGGGGCTAAAAGCATGCAATGGAGGAAGGATAGCATCTTCAACAAATGGTGTTGGGAAAACTGGAAATCCATATGCAACAAAATGAAACTGAATTCCCTCCTCTCGCCATGCACAAAAGTTAACTCAAAATGGATCAAGGAGCTTGACATCAAATCAGAGACTCTGCGTCTGATAGAAGAAAAAGTTGGCTCCGATCTACATATTGTGGGGTCGGGCTCCAAATTCCTTAATAGGACACCCATAGCACAAGAGTTAATAACAAGAATCAACAAATGGGACTTACTTAAACTAAAAAGTGTTTTCTCAGCAAGAGAAACAATAAGAGAGGTAAATAGGAGGCCTACATCATGGGAAAAAATTTTTACTCCTCACACTTCAGATAGAGTCCTAATATCCAGAGTATACAAAGAACTCAAAAAATTAGACAATAATATAACAAATAACCCAATCAACAAATGGGCCAAGGACCTGAACAGACATTTCTCAGAAGAGG
The DNA here is from genome assembly GCF_048772815.1 of Callospermophilus lateralis. Taxonomy (NCBI): domain Eukaryota; kingdom Metazoa; phylum Chordata; class Mammalia; order Rodentia; family Sciuridae; genus Callospermophilus; species Callospermophilus lateralis. Next base: position 92,298,682 of record NC_135313.1, read on the forward strand.
ACATACAATAAATCAATAAGTATATGAAAAAATGCTCACCATCTCTAGCAGTCAGAGAAATGCAAATCAAAACCACCCTAAGATACCATCTCACTCCAGTAAGATTGGCAGCCATTATGAAGTCAAACAACAACAAGTGCTGGCGAGGATGTGGGGAAAAGGGTACTCTTGTACATTGCTGGTGGGAGTGCAAATTGGTGCGGCCAATTTGGAAAGCAGTATGGAGATTCCTGGGAACGCTGGGAATGGAACCACCATTTGACCCAGCTATTGCCCTTCTCGGACTATTCCCTGAAGACCTTAAAAGAGCGTACTACAAGGATACTGCCACATCGATGTTCATAGCAGCACAATTCACAATAGCTAGACTGTGGAACCAACCCAGATGCCCTTCAATAGATGAATGGATAAAAAAAATGTGGCATTTATACACCATGGAGTATTACGCAGCACTAAAAAATGACAAAATCATGGAATTTGCAGGGAAATGGATGGCACTAGAGCAGATTATGCTTAGTGAAGCTAGCCAATCCCTAAAAAACAAATACCAAATGTCTTCTTTGATATAAGGAGAGCAACTAAGAACAGAGCAGGGAGGAAGAGCAGGAAGAAAAGATTAACATTAAACAGAGACATGAGGTGGGAGGGAAAGGGAGAGAAAAGGGAAATTGCGTGGAAATGGAGGGAGACCCTCATTGCTATACAAAATTACATATAAGAGGTTGTGAGGGAAATGGGAAAATCAACAAGGAGAGAAATGAATTACAGTAGATGGGGTAGAGAGAGAAGATGGGCGGGGAGGGGAGGGGGGATAGTAGAGGATAGGAAAGGTAGCAGAATACAACAGTTACTAATAGGGCATTATGTAAAATTGTGGATGTGTAACCGATGTGATTCTGCAATCTGTATTTGGGGTAAAAATGGGAGTTCATAATCCACTTGAATCTAATGTATGAAATATGATACGTCAAGAGCTTTGTAATTTTTTGAACAACCAATAAAAAAAATAAAATAAAATCACCAGGAAAAAATAAAAAATAAAATAAATAAATAAATAAATAGAACAGTGAATGAAGACCAGTAAAGGAAGGAGAATGGAGGAGGGGGGAGAGAAGGGAAAGGTGGGAAATGGTGATTGAATCAAACTCCATGCATGTGTGATTTTGTCAAAAGGGACTCAACTACTGTGTATAACTGTAATGTTCCAATAAAAAAATACCCCCCCCTCAATTTAGCTCACACATCCCTTCCCCTAGAAACACATTTCCTGTGCCTGAGTGGAGAGGTCATATAAATTCAGCTATCCTGGTGCCCATCACAGGATCTTTTCATTTTCTGCTTCCTTATCAGCTTTAAAACTAGCTTCTATCTTCATATTCTCATTGCCTATCATATAGAGCCTGGTGCATAGTAGATATGCAATAAGAAAATGTTTTAAGAAAGTCTTAAATTGTGGAGAATGAATACATTCCATCTAACTGTAAAACTGCCTCCCAGTTTTCTAATCATGTGTTAGGTGCCAATCTTGTCTCTTCTGCTATGTTCTGGCACAGTCAGGGAAGAGATCACGGCCCTGCTGCTTTGTCTGCCAGCCAACCAGCGTATTTTTGCAGGGTGGGAAGTGAGTATCTCCTCCCTGCTTTGCCTGGGGGGACAATCCCAAAGGGCCAAGAGATGGAGTTAAGGGAAGAGAGCCAGAACCTCCATTTGTGTGCATCAGATGCAGATGCTGTGGCCTCACCTGGTGAATCAGCTCAACCAGAATGAACTAAACCAGCGTGGGTGTCACGTGTCACATTGCAAATGCCTTCGGCTCTTTCCAGACTTCGCCTGGCCTCCCTCCCTGTCCAGGCATGTCCTCTAGATCTCAGAGAAGCCGCTGTACATCAGAAGGCCATACCTCAGTTTTCTCGTACTCCAGGAGAGCTGGAAGAAACAAGTGAGGAAGGCCACAGGTAATTTTAAGAGGGCAGACTGGTCTTGTGTCTGGCAAAGGATGTTTTGGGGTAGGCCTGGTATAGAGTAAGTTTAAAATTGAGATGGTCCTTCTATGGGACCTGCCTTGATCTGCTGTGTCTGAAAGAGGTGGGCCAGCCATGCCCACTGGGGATGGTGGTTGCTGCTGATCAGTGGATAGAGTTTCAGAATTTGAACCTGGACCTGAATGTTATAGAGTGTGGACATAAGTGTCAGCTTGCCATGGACATGATTGCTTTCTGTAAAAGATGTTAGCAAGCTAACCTAGATTTAAACTTAGAAACACAGAAGTAACTGATGATGTTTATGCATGTGCCTGTCCCTTTCGTATGTACTACAACATTAGAAATAGAAAAACAGCAGTCAGGGAGGGCTCATTCACTGAAGATAAGATCCCTAGAGGACATTAGATTGGGGGTTTTATGAATAAGACAGAGGACTATTTAATGAATCCTGAGTCCCTGGATTGCAGACTAAATCCAGTAGCTGCTTCTGGGCCTTTCTCACTAAAAAAAAATCACTGAGGCATCTGAAAAGAATATTTCCCAATGAGAATTCAGCGCAGCTCGGGGGTGTGGCCCTACCTCCGACGGTTTGTGGGGAAAGATATGATGGAGACGAGTTTTACTGTTACTTCCTGTCCTTCTTCATTTCAAGATTGTTTCCATAATAATGACACACATTTTGCACTCTGTGTGTGTGTGTGTGTGTGCATGTGTGCGTGTGCGTGTGTGTGTGCATGTGTGCGTGTGCGTGTGTGTGTGTATGTGCTATTGGGGATCTAACCCAGGATTTTGCTCATTCTCTACCACTAAGCTATGCACCCGGTCCTATATGTATTGTCTTTTTAATTTAAAAAAAAAAAAAAAGAAGAAGAAAGAAAGAAAACCCTGTATTTTGGAAAGGAAGAACTGGTGAGGCTTCCTTACTAATACTGTCCAGTCAGGATTTGGCTTCTTGTTCCTTGGTCCCCATTGGATGGCTTCTTCTGGGGCATGAGATTCGGCAGTCCTTCCTCTTAGGCAGGTTAACTTGGATCCTTGCTTATGCAATCAGGAGGTTTTCTGCCCCGCTCCCACCATTAACGCCTTCTATGATTCTTCTCCTGGTTATTCTCTAGAGAATACAACATGAATTTTGCTTTATTAACTTACTGGTATATCATTGGCATCCAGTAGAATCCACCACTTTTTAAGTGAACAGTGGACGGGGTTTGACAAATGTGCACAGTTGCGTAACTATCACCATTGTCATCAGAATTTTTCTGTTACCTGAGAAGGTTCCCCTCTGCCCCTACCTAGTAAATTCCCCTATCCCACCTAGCAACCCTGCTCTGCTCTCTGCCATTCTGGGCTTCTCTTTTTTCTAGAATCTCAAGAAATGGAATCAGAGGGAGACTGCAGAGGATTTGCTGTCAGGCCTTTTTTTTTTTTTTTTTTTTTTTTTTTTCATGTATATAATGCTCTGGCAATTCAACTGGCATGAGAAGTTCAATCCTATTTCCTGGCTGTGGAGTGTGTCATGTTTCCTCCGCGTGACACCAGGTGTTTACCAAGCACCAGTGGATGAGCTGTTGCCAGTTTGGCCACTGTGACTACTTCTGTTCTAAACATCTGCTTACAAATCTTTATTTGGACATGTTTTGCCTTTTTTCAATAAATACCCATGAGTAGTGTTGCTGAGTCACTTGTAAGTGTATGTTGCACTTTATAAGAAACAACTGTTTCCCCACGATTGTGCCATGGGACAACCCATCAACAGAGTATTAGAGTTTCATTAGCCACATATCCTCCCATGGCTTGGTATTCTCAGGTTTGGGGATTAATGATTGAGCATTATTCACATGCTTATTTACCTCTGTGTATTGTCTTTGATAGTCTATTCAATTTTTTTGCTCATTTTTTTCCTTATTACTGAGATGTAAGAGTTTTTATAAACAATTCCTTGTCAGATACGTGTTTTTTCAAATGTTTCCTTCCGGTTTGTTTACTTTTTTTTTTCCTTTCCTTAACAGTATTTTTTTTGGAGTGGATGGGTACCAGGGATTGAACTCAGGGGCACTTGACTATATCCCCAGCCCTATTTTGTATCTTTTTTAGAGACAGGGACTCACTGAGTTGCTTAGGGCCTCACCAATGCTGAGACTGGCTTTGAAGTCCCAATCCTCCTGCCTCAGCCTCCCAAGGCACTGGGATTACTGGCATGCGCCACTTCATCTGGCCTTAACAGTATTATTTAAGCAGCTAGATTTTTCAGTGGAGACGAATTCCAATTTCCACTTTTTCTTTTTCATGGTTTGAGCTTTTTACTTCCTATTTTCTTAATCTAAATAATACATGAATATTTCCTTCTGTATTTCTTTCTAAGACTTTTATGGCTCAGTCTTAATATTTAATTGTGTGATCAATTTTGAATTAATTTTATGTATGATATAATGTCAGGGTTTTGTTTTTTTTTTTTTGCTTTGTTTTTGGTTTTTTATTGTCTTTTTTTGCATATGATTATAGTTACAGTACCATTTATTGAAAATAAATTTGATTACCATGTTTTGATTTGTATGTACACTTTTTGATTAGTTTTTAATCTATAGTACTGTATAGCATGTGATACCTCTTATATAAATGTCAATAAATGACTTTTGGTTCTTTTTTCCAATTCTGCCAGAATGAGAACAGTTCCCTTGCAGTCTGCTGCTTGTGCGTCATTGGACATGGCTTTTTCTTTTAATGCTACTTTTACTTAGAACTAATGAAATAAAATACACCGTATACTTGGAAAAATATAAATCATCATGTTGCAATTTACTAAATATAAGATAAATAAAATTGATTTTTATTTTGCTAAAAATTTCACACACAAAATACCTTTTCTGGGCTGGGGTAAATAGCTCAGTTGGTAGAGTACCTGCATCACATGCACAAGGCCCTGGGTTTAATCCCCAGCACCCCCCGCCAAAAAAAAAAAAAAAACTTTTTGATTTAGATACACTTTATAGCTTTTAAAATTCCTCTTTTGTTTTCAAATAGCGACTTTAGTAGCTCAGAAACAACTGCTTCTTGTCTTAATGCTGGACAGTGATTAAGTCAGAGACATTCAGAAGTGGACCTGTGGACCCTGGGTGACTTACAGAAATAGGCATACTGTCGAGACGTGCTTTTGCAGTGGCTGAGGATGTGTACGGCTTGTGCTGACTGAAGTCACTGAACTTCTTTACAGTATTGGGGAGAGTCATTCACTGGGAAGTCTGAATGTAGATCTGCCAGAAAGAATTGGGGCCAGCTCACCACACAGCAGATGAAAGGCCAGTATGATATTTCTTGTGGCTTGAAGAATCTGGCCTTGAGAATAGAAGGTCCCTAATTCTGAAGTTTTAGTAGTTTCAGAACCCATAAGAATAATTCTTCTGCCTTCGTGTCTCTTGTTGCCCTTTTCTTTGAAGTTAACCATTCCAAGACCCTTCATAGAAGCTCCATTTCCACGTTGTTCTGAGACTCATTTCATCAGCTTAGGCAAGTAATCTCATCTTTTTCCATCAGAAGTAACAAACATTTTTGTAACTTGCATTACAAAAAGTAACATGCATTTTTTCATGTTTTGTCAACTGGAGAGTAGATCTGTACGTGTTCCTTTCCTGAGCTGAGTGCAGAATTGCGGCATTTCTGCAATGGTCAAGTTTAAGATTTCCTTTGGAGACACACAGTGGCCGTAGCCCCAGTGCCGGATTTCTGTTTTAACTGAACTTCTTACTCATTTTCTGACTCACATGTGCCATGTACTAAGCTTTCGACTCAACTCATTCTTAAGGTCTCTTTTTTCCTTCAGTCAGAAAACTGTTGGTTTCTTGATCTGTGGCTTACTTGTTGGAAAGTACTGTCTGCTTCCTTTGTGCAGTGGCGCCCCAGTCCACCCAGGGCCCCATTGTCTGACTCAACCAACCCCCAGGCAGTGGGGGGCAGCCAGATGGAAGGGGCAGGAAGGTGGCCTGAGACTGCTGGGGTTTTTTTTGTTTGTTTGTTTTTAAACATTAGCATCTTCAGTAAAATGCATGTGCCTTTGTCGCCTGTGAAACAAAACAGCATTTGGATCAGTGAAATTGCCAGGTCCCAATTTGGCTTACAACTCAGGATCTGTGATGCTTTCTGGAAGCTCATGTTTGGACTGTGGATTGCAGAATCACAAAGGAATCCATCCCCCTGGAGCAGGATGTGTCCTTCTGGGAAGATGAAATGGTTCATGGGTATTTATCCTGGGGAATCTGAGGTTCAGTAAGTCCCACACCTCACCACAAACACACAGCTAGGTGGTGACTTTCTGACAACAGAGTCTGAATTTTTCTAAAACACAGTGCTATTACTAATTAAAAATCAGGGATAATGATAATACATAAAGCAATTGGGAGGATCAAATGAGATAATGAATGTGAAGTTTGGACACTGCCAAATATAATAGACCTATTTTAGCTGTGTTTGTTTTTTTAAGTTTAAGCAACCAAATGATTCTCCAGATTTACTGTATAGTAAATGTGCTACAAGGAATATACAAGTCCAGGCAGAATACAGGCTTCTGCATGCCCGTGCTGAGATTAATATTTCAATGTAGTATAAATAGGGGAAATGTATTTTCTATGATTTATAAAGTAATTGTTTCATTTTATCTATATTTCCTTCCTGTCCATAGGCATTAAGATATTATTATAGGTGAGACCCCCTAGCTGGCCCAGGAACATGACAGAGCTTTCAAATTTTATTCTGGCAGTGATGTTAGATGTGGGAGTAGCCAACTTTTGTGGGACACATGGGTAGTGTACCAGGCACACTGTCTCTGGGGTCATCATGCACACCATTTCAGACCGTTACTACAGGCTGTGTGGGACCAAAATGAGAGGTTACATCCTTTCCCAAGGACAGGGTTACCATAGGGAGGTGTGATTTGGCCATTATCAGTCTGAATATTCCCAGTGCTGAGTTCAGATCCCAGTATGGAGCACAGATGCACCAGAAGGTAGTAAATGAGTACATTTTAAAATAAGAGAAGAATTGTGGAGTTGGGCTGGGAGGACTGTAAGGAGTGGGTCACTGGGTTGATCATGGAGGAAAGGAAACGGGAGGTAGTGCCGAGTAGAGAACTCTAGGGCAGCATCAGAACCCATAAGAATGAGTGACACCAAGACTATGGAGCTCGAAGTTCTTGTTCTTAATATCTCTACTTAGCTGTATCCTTAACAAGATGACCTGGGAAGAAATGAAACATGTTTTCAATAAAACAGATTTTCAAGAGAGCGTCAATGTAAATCCACAGAAGCAATGTTTTTTCCCACTTCGTGCATCATTTTAATCAGAGTGAAGGCTGAAATTCCTTCTTCCCTCACCTTGACAGATCTTGCCGAGTAAGAATGGTACTCATTTCATCTCATCCCAGAAGTGATCTTAGAAAACTGCTCCACAATGCATTTGGTAGCCATGACCAGTGGATGAGAGTTGAAATATGATACGAAATAAAAACTGTAATCCTTAAGACACTAGATGTCTATGGACGAATTTTCTCATTCATCAAACAAGAATTTCTTGAGTCTATGCAATTTTAGGCAATAATGTATAATATTTGCATTATTTGGAGTTTGAAAGAGTATAACACTCAATTCATGAATCCATCCATTGGGTGTTTTCTTAATGCATTCTATGTGCTAGCCACAATGGGTTCAGGATTAAACAATGAACTAGAAATAGACCTTTTCATCAAAGAATGCATAGAGACAGAGTATGTATGATAAAGCAACGTGACAGAGGGCACAGCAGAGGAAAGCTGCAAAATTCTTGACAGCCAAGGAGCAGAGAGACAGGAAGTGGCCAAGGGACTGATATAGTACTGACACCACATCCCCAGTGACCCACTTCCTCCAGCCAAGCCCCACCTAACTATTGTTTACACCACCCATAGTATGTCCATTCACATTAGTAATCCATCAATTGGATTAATCCACTGATGAGATCATAACCCTCATCTTTTCGCCTCTGAATATTGCTTCATTGCCAGCACATGGGTTTGGGAGAGGAAGGCTTTCAAAATCCAAACCTTAACACCTGCACTGGTATATATTTTAGGTTATATAGTGTTATGTATGTATAATTGTTATGTATGTCTAAAGGATGATGAGATCCTGTGAATCTTCTGGTATTTGTAGAACCTCATCCGGGCTCTGTAGAAAAGATAGAATTCTTAGGGAAACTTTATCCCCTGAAAAATGTCTATCTTATAGATATTAAAAAAAAAAAAAAGAATAGTAAGTCCAGTAGAAGAATCAGACACTGCTGAAGGGTCGTTCACTCTGAGTGACTTCAATTTTTGGTTTCGTATCTGTAGTGAAATTCTGAAATCCTAGCATGCAGAGGAATGGGTAGATGGCTCATAGCATTACTAACTCATCACAAATCATGAATCAGTTGCCTAGGGACTTCTGGGCATGGTCAAAATGCTAAGACTCATAAGCAGATCACATCTTTCCATTTATATGTCTTCTCTAGTGCCCTCATTTCCTATATACTCTTGAAGAATATTTTCATTGGATGTAGAATTTGCAGTTGGCAGTGCAAATTCTGTTAGTTCTGCAAACTTTGCTGGATATACAATTTTTTTTTTCATTCAGCATTTGAAAAATACCCACTTTGTTCTTGCCTCCATAGTTTGAGATAAGAAATCCAGTCATTCAAATTGTATTTCCTATTTTAAAAATGACCTCATTTTTCTTTGAATGCTTTCAGGATTTTTTTCCCATGTCTTTAGTTTTCATAGGTTTAATTATGCTCCATCTCAGCATGGGATTCTGTCTTTTTGTTTTATTTGGAATTTGCTCAGCTTCTTTGTATCTTTGGTCAAATTACAGACATTATTTTATTGAATATTTTTCAGTCTTACATTCCTCTTTGTGAGACTCTGATGACACAAATGTTTGCTCTTTTGTTATGACCTCACAAGTTCCTAAAACTCTGTTAATATTGTTACCATGTATTTCTTTCTATTTTTCAGATTGAGTATATTCTATTAATTTGTCTTCAGTTTCACCAGTTCTATCCTATGTTGTGTCTCCCACACTTCTGAGCCCATTCAGCAAGTTCTTATTATGTCTTTATAGTTTCCAGTTTTATGATTTTCATTTTTTGGGGGGGGGATGGAAATATTTTTTTATTGCCGATATTTCCTGTATTTTCAAGGAAAATTATAATTGCTTATGGAAGTATTTTTATGATGGTTGCTTTAAAATTTTGTCAGGTAATCCCAACTTTTGAGTCATCTCTTTGGTAGGTATTGTTGATTGTCTTTTCTTGTTCATGTAGTGATTTTCTTGGTTCTTAGTTTCATCAGTGATATCCAGGACATTATCGTCTAAGACTCTGGATCTTATTTAACCTTCTTTTTTCCTTAGCAAGCGGTCCCCAGTTGAGGGGTACTGCTAGAGCAGGTTGGGTGTGTACGCTGAACTTCCAGCTGGGCCCCCCAAGGACACCGCCCCAATAAAAATGGAGCACTGACGCCCGCGGCCACCTTGCCTGGAAGTGAAGAGGGAAGTGGGGAAGGAGGGTGACTCACACTGCTTTCTTGCTGCAGGGAAGGGTGGAAGCACAGACCCCACTTGGGCGGGGGCACAGTGGGGCACGTTAGGGAAGCACAGTGGTTTTTACCTCCTCATACTATCTCATTAAACCTGAGGGCTACTGAGGGGGCAAGGAAGCTTAGCTGTCTCTAAGCCCTTGTCACTCCTCAGGCTGGGAAATCGGAACACCATCAACCCCCACCCAACAGAACAGGGGACGCGTTCCCTGGTGAGGTCCTTGACCCTATCTGTTGAGGCAGTGCCCCCAGAAGAGGGCATCAGGGTAGTGCTGTCTCTGCCTGCTTCCTGGAGGCAAGGGGACTGTTCTGTCAACTGGGCTTTTGGTTCTCCTAGGACCAAGGGGAGGGTTGTGCAGTTTTGGTTTGCTGTTTGACTGGAATGGGGTAGGTATTGCCAAAACAGCACTCCATTGTGTCACCCTTTTCCAGGTCCTTTGACTAGGGAGGAAGAGTCTCTCTTTAGGCATTATTGTGCAAGCCTGTTCTCGGTACAGGGCTGAAGGTTCTCTAATATGTGGGAGAGAGTGAGGAAACCAGAGGGATTCACATCTTCTTTAAGTCTTGGCACCTGCAAAGTAGCTGTCACTCTCTCCCCCGCTTTCAGAGACCTCCTGTGCTTGTCTGTTGTGTTTTGTCTACAGTTTATTGTAAGGGAGAGGATGAGGGAGGACTGGAGTCACTCCATCTTTGATGGAACCAGAAGTCTTTTAAAATGCTTTTCAACAAAGTTTTAAATTGAAACTGAAACTTTATCTCTTAGATATGTTTTTGAAATATATTCTTATATATATTCTATAAATATATATTCTGAGGTATATTTTTTGCTACTTTTATAAAATGTCTCTTTTCAATTGAACCGTCTAACCATTCTTGGGTAGAAAACAATTGTAGAATGATAATATTGATCTTTTCATGAATTGATAATATTGATAATATTGAATAGATTTGATAATATTGATCTTTTCATGCCTGTAATTTACCTGAAGGTTCTTAGGGAATTTCTGTGAAACTTTCTATGGATGATGACTCTTTTTTTTTTTTCCTTTGCAGTTTTTATATATTTTATTGCTTTTCTCTCTCTTTTAGGATCTTTAGAACAATGTCCAAATTGTCAGAACAATCATCGTTGTCTTATTTCTTAACTGGAAAAGGTACTTTAAAGGTTAATTGAATGTGATATTTCCTATATAGGCTTTTGAAAGTATCCTTCATCAGACCTCAAAGTTTTCTTACTTTTATGTTTGATTTTTTTGCATCAGTATTTTGTAATTTTCAGTACATAGTAAATAGGCTTATTTAGCTTACAGTTCTGGAGGCTGAAAGTTCAAGATTGGGCAGCTCCATCTACTCAGCTTCTAGAGAGGGCTTTGTGCTGCTCCCTACATGTGAAAAAGTGGAGACAAGACAGGCGTGTACAAAGAGAGAAACGGGTACCAAACTTCTGATATAGTTGTCCCACTCCTATGAGAAAAACATTAATTCATAAGGACTCTGACCCTGTGATCCAAACATTTCTCACTGGACCCCACCTCCCAACCCTGCCACATTGGGAACCAAACCTCAGCATGGGTTTTGATGTGGACAAAACATATTCCAGCCATCCCTGTTGTCTGATTTTACATTGAGTATGTATAGCAAGTCAACGTAATTGGCTTAATAATGTGCCTGTTGTTTATCACAAGTTATCCCCCTACCTCTGTTTGGCAAATAACACTTCAGTGAATGTGTCACACTGCATAATCCTTCCTCACATGACAATCTCTCAGATGAGATTACTCTGTCAGAGTATGTTAGCTTTCCACCACTGTGACAAAGTACTAGAGGTCAATTGATAAAGAGGAAAATTTTATTTTGGCTCACAGTTTCAGAGGTTTCATTCCATGGTTGCCAGGCCCAATTGCTGTTGAGCTTGTATCAGCCCAGATTTTCATGTATATCAGAGTTGCTGCTTACCTCATGGTGGCCAGGAAGCAGAGAGAAACAGAAAGGGGCTGGGGTCCCAATGTTCTCTTCAAGAGCACACCCCCAATGACCTAACTTCCTTTCACAAGGCCTCACCTCCTAAACATCCACCATCTCCCAATAGCACCACAATTGGTGACCAAACCTTTTAACACATGCCCCAGATCCAAACTACAGGAGAGTATGAACCTTTAAATTGCTCTTTATACATAATTTTAACACTCATTGGTAGATCTACTCTATAGAAACTCTTACTGTACTGGTCTAGTGTTGATTTTCTATCTCATTCCTTTAATATAGATTAATTGTGTGAAGAGGTTTCTCTCAGTTTTTATTTATTCATACAAATGGTTATTTTATTTTCAGGGATATAATACGTGGTTATTTTTTAAATTTTTTTTTTAGTTTTAGATGGACACAATATCTTTATTTTATCTATTTATTTTTATGTGGTGCTGAGGATCAAAACCAGTACCTCACACTTGCAAAGCAAGTGCTCTACCACTGAGCCACACCCCAGCCCTGGTTATTTATTTTGCTACCACATGATTCCATCTTAGGCTATCAGTTCTTTCCAGTGACCTTCTCTGTCTTTTGATATATTCTTTTTTTTTTATTAGCTACACATGACAGTACAATGATGTTGACAATTCATACATTTGAATCAAATGGGGTATAATTTCTCATTTTCCTGATTGTACAGGTTGCAGAATCACATTGGTCATACAGTCACCTATCTTTTGATATATTCTTATCATTTTTCTTTCTTCCTGAGCACATCCCTACTTTTTGGCACTACAGTATGTTCCAGACTCATCTGGTATTTCCCTGCCCAAGTCTTGGTATCAATCACTCTTTCAAGGAAAACCTGGCTCCTTGCATTATAGAACGGAATTTAGGAAAAGTTTTCAATTAGCAATAATTGCACCTTATTGGCTATGCTACTGCCACTGCACAAAGCTTAGAACGGAACTTGGGAACCAAAATTTAGGCTTTAAGCATGTTCATTGCCCCAACAGACACAGCAAATAAGTATGTATGCATATATTTATATTCATTTTTGTTTCTGTGTCTGCCTATTTGGGTGTGTGTGTGCATGCATGCATGGGTACATGCTGGTGTACACTAATTAAAGTATCCATACTTTGAAGTATGAGTTCATTGTACCATTAAGCCTTTATTTGTAACTTCTTTCTCTATAGTCAGAAGGCTGGTTCTCATTATCTTCAATGTATTTTTTTATTTATTGAATGCAAATATGCAGGTAAAGTAGATTCAGATCACTTAACCATATCCCTGTAAGATATATGCCACCTACAGTACATGATCTTTTTGTCTTCGGCCTTACAGTATCCAGTCAACATAACATTTTCTAAAATTACTTAGGTCCACTTCTTTGTTCCCCAGCCTCTTCAGCATGACTGCATCATTTGTTTTAATGCAGGTAGAGTCATTTGTCATAGTCTATATTCCATTGAGTTCCCTCAATATTCTGATGTGTGTGTTTATTTTGTATAGAGTAAAAATCACTCCTTGTGGTAAGCAGTTCAGTAGATTTTGACAGATCCATGGAATCATATATTTATACCACAGTACCACACATAGAAGTTCTTTCACTTCAAAAATTCCCTTATGGGCTATGGATATTGCTCAGTCACAGAGCACGTGCCTGGCCTGTGTGAAGTCCCTGGTTCTATCCCCAGCGATGAAAAAAAAAAATCTATAGGGCTGGTGTTGTGGTTCAGTGGTAGAGTGCTCGCCTAGCACGTGTGAGACACTGGATGAGATCCTTAGCACCACATTAAAAATAAGTAAAATAAAGATATTTTGTTCATATACAACTAAAAAGTATTTTTTAAAAAATCTATAATCCTATAATACACAGCTCTCGAGTTTGTCTTCTTTCACTTTGCAAAATGCATTTCTAATTCTTTGAAGTTAACACATGATCACAATTTATTCTTTTTGTTGCTAATAATATTTCATTGTTTATTTGTCTATTCATTATTGACTAGGTTATTTTCAGTTTGGAGACAGTATGAGTAGAATTGCTATAAAAGTTTACATGTAGGTTTTTGTATAGACAGATTTTTTTCAGTGTACTTGGGTAAAGATCTAAAAATAAGTTCCTTTGATACTATGGTAAGTGTATGTTTTATTATAAATTGTGAAACTTTTTCAAAGTAACTATTCAATTTTTCATATGCACCAATAGCATGTAAGAGTTCCAGTTACTTTATGTTATCAAAATTTGATATTGCCATTAGGTTTAGTAAGTTTTTCTAATTAATAGGTATATAGTGCTATCTCATTGTTTTAATTTTTAGTTCCCTAATGACTAATGATGTTAAACATTTTTTTACCTGCTTATGGGTCATTCAGATATAATCTTTGGTAAAAATGTCTATTCAGATCTTTTTTCCCATTTTTAAGTTAGGTTATTTGTTTTCTTATTGTTGAATATTGAGAATTCTTTCTATTTTCTGGATAAAAAAAACCTTTATGAGGTATGTAATTCACAAATATTTTCTTCCACTTTGTGGTTATTTTTCCATTCTCTCGACAGTGTTATTTGTATGAAAAAGTTTTTAATTTTAGATAAAGTTCAATTTATGTATTTTTTTCTTTTAAAGGTTATTATTTAGGCATTACATCTAAAAATATCATTTGTCAAATTCAGTTATGCATAAAATATCCTATGCTCTATTCTTTATTTTTTTTTTATTTGTTCTTTTTAGTTACACATGACAGTAGAATGTATTCTGACATACATACACGGAGTATAGCTTCCCATTTCTGTGGTCATACATGATGTGGAGTTACACTGGTTGTGTATTCATAAATGAACATAGGACAATTATGTCTGATTCTTTCTACTATCTTTCCCATTCCCATCCCCCTACCTTTCCTCAATTCCCCCTGTCCGATTGGGTGAACCTCCACTCCTCCCCCAGCCTATTGTGAGTCAGCACCCACACATCATACGGAACATTTGGCCTTTGGTTTCGGGGAACTGGCTTATTTCACTTAGCATGTTAGTCTCCAGTTCCATTCATTTACTGGAAAATGCTATAATTTCATTCTTTATGGCTGAGCATTGTGTATATGTATCACATTTTCTATTCATCTGTTGAAGGGCACATATGGTTCCATATCTTAGCTGTTGTGAATTGAGCTGTTAATGAACATTGATGTGGCCATGTCATTATAGTATGCTGATTTTAAGTCATTTGGGTATATGCCAAGGAGTGGGATAACTGGGTCAAAGGTTCCATTCCAGGTTTTGTGAGGAATCTCCATACTGCTTTCCAGAGTGGTTGTACCAATTTGCAGTCCCACCAGCAATGTATGAGTGTACCTTTTCCCCCCACATCCTCGCCAACATTTGCATTGTTACTTGTATTCTTGATGATTGCCATTCTGTCTAGAGTGAGATGAAATCTCAGTGTAGTTTTGATTTGCATTTCTCTAATTGATGGAGATGATGAACGTCTTTTTATATATTTGTTAACCATTCATATTTCTTTTTTTTGTTTGTTTTTTTATTATTTTTTTTTTATTCAAAACATTACAAAGATTTCAGAATCACATCGGTTACACATCCACATTTTTACATAATACCATAATAGTAACTGTTGTATTCTGCTACCTTTCCTATCCTCTACTATCCCCCCTCCCCTCCCCTCCCATCTTCTCTCTCTACCCCATCTACTGTAATTCATTTCTCTTCTTATTTTTTTCCCATTCCCCTCACAAACTCTTATATGTAATTTTGCATAACAATGAGGGTCTCCTTTCATTTCCAAGCAATTTCCCTTTTCTCTCCCTTTCCCTCCCACTTCATGACTCTGCTTAATGTTAATCTTTTCCTCCTGATCTTCCTCCCTGCTCTGTTCTTGGTTGCTCTCATTATATCAAAGAAGACATTTGGCATTTGTTTTTTAGGGATTGGCTAGCTTCACTTAGCATAATCTGCTCTAGTGCCATCCATTTCCCTGCAAATTCCATGATTTTGTCATTTCTTAGTGCTGCGTAGTACTCCATTGTGTATAAATGCCACATTTTTTTTATCCATTCATCTATTGAGGGGCATCGGGGTTGGTTCCACAGTCTAGCTATTGTGAATTGTGCTGCTATGAACATCGATGTGGCAGTATCCCTGTAGTACGCTCTTTTGAGGTCTTCAGGGAATAGTCCGAGAAGGGCAATAGCTGGGTCAAATGGTGGTTCCATTCCCAGCTTTCCCAGGAATCTCCATACTGCTTTCCATATTGGCCTCACCATTTTGCAGTCCCACCAGCAATGTACAAGAGTACCCTTTTCCCCACATCCTCGCCAGCACTTGTTATTGTTCGACTTCATAATGGCTGCCAATCTTACTGGAGTGAGATGGTATCTTAGGGTGGTTTTGATTTGCATTTCTCTGACTGCTAGAGATGGTGAGCATTTTTTCATGTACTTGTTGATTGATTGTATGTCCTCCTCTGAGAAGTGTCTGTTCAGGTCTTTGGCCCATTTGTTGATTGGGTTATTTGTTTTCTTATTGTTTAATTTTTTGAGTTCTTTGTATACTCTGGATATTAGGGCTCTATCTGAAGTGTGAGGAGTAAAAATTTGTTCCCATGATGTAGGCTCCCTATTTACCTCTCTTATTGTTTCTCTTGCTGAGAAAAAACTTTTTAGTTTAAGTAAGTCCCATTTGTTGATTCTTGTTTTTAACTCTTGTGCTATGGGTGTCCTATTAAGGAATTTGGAGCCCGACCCCACAATATGTAGATCGGAGCCAACCTTTTCATCTATCAGACGCATAGTCTCTGATTTGATATCAAGGTCCTTGATCCATTTTGAGTTAACTTTTGTGCATGGCGAGAGGAGGGGATTCAGTTTCATTTTATTGCATATGGATTTCCAGTTTTCCCAGCACCATTTGTTGAAGATGCTATCCTTCCTCCATTGCATGCTTTTAGCCCCTTTATCGAATATAAGATAGTTGTAATTTTGTGGATTGGTTTCTGTGTCCTCTATTCTATACCATTGGTCCACCCGCCTGTTTTGGTACCAGTACCATGCTGTTTTTGTTACTATTGCTTTGTAGTACAGTTTGAAATCTGGTATCGCTACACCTCCTGATTCACACTTCCTGCTTAGAATTGCTTTTGCTATTCTGGGTCTTTTATTTTTCCATATGAATTTCATGATTGCTTTATCTATTTCTACAAGAAATGCCGTTGGGATTTTGATTGGCATTGCATTGAACCTATAGAGAACTTTTGGTAATATTGCCATTTTGATGATGTTAGTTCTGCCTATCCATGAACAGGGTATGTTTTTCCATCTTCTGAGATCTTCTTCTATTTCTCTCTTTAGGGTTCTGTAGTTTTCATTGTATAAATCTTTCACCTCTTTTGTTAGGTTGATTCCCAAGTATTTTATTTTTTTTTGAGGATATTGTGAATGGGGTAGATGTCCTCATTTCCAGTTCGGAAGATTTGTCGCTGATATACAGGAATGCCTTTGATTTATGCGTGTTGATTTTATATCCAGCCACTTTGCTGAATTCATTTATTAGCTCTAGTAGTTTCTTTGTAGACCCTTTTGTGTCTTCTAGGTATAGGATCATATCATCCGCAAACAGTGATAATTTAAGTTCTTCTTTTCCTATTTTTATGCTTTTAATCTCTTTCGTCTGTCTAATTGCTCTGGCCAGTGTTTCGAGAACTATATTGAATAGAAGTGGTGAGAGAGGGCATCCCTGTCTTGTTCCAGATTTTAGAGGGAATGCCTTCAGTTTTTTTCCATTTAGAATGATGCTAGCCTGAGGCTTAGCATATATAGCTTTTATAATTTTGAGGTAAGTTCCTGTTATCCCTAGTTTTTCTAATGTTTTGAACATAAAGGGATGCTGTACTTTGTCGAATGCTTTTTCTGCATCCACTGAGATGATCATATGGTTCTTATCTTTAAGTCTATTGATGTGGTGAATAACGTTTATTGATTTCCGTATATTGAACCAGCCTTGCATCCCAGGGATGAATCCTACTTGATCATGGTGCACAATCTTTTTTATATGTTTTTGTATACGATTTGCCAGAATTTTATTGAGGATTTTTGCATCTAAATTCATTAGGGATATTGGTCTGTAGTTTTCTTTCTTTGAGGTGTCCTTCTCTGGTTTGGGAATCAGGGTGATATTGGCCTCATAGAATGAATTTGGGAGTTCTCCCTCTTTTTCTATCTCCTGAAATAGATTATGGAGTATTGGTATTAGTTCCTCTTTAAATGTTTTGTAAAACTCTGCTGTATATCCATCCGGTCCTGGGCTTTTCTTGGTTGGTAGTCTTTTGATGGCTTCTTCTATTTCCTCCCTTGATATTGATCTGTTTAGGTTGTTTATATCTTCCTGATTCAATCTGGGTAGTTCATATGTCTCAAGGAATTTATCTATGCCTTCACTATCTTCTATTTTATTAGAGTATAGGGTTTCAAAATAATTTCTAATTATCGTCTGTATTTCTGAATTGTCTGTTGTGATGTTGCCTTTTTCATCTCGTAAGCTAGTAATTTGGGTTCTCTCTCTTCTTCTCTTTGTTAGTGTGGCTAGTGGTCTATCAATCTTATTTAATTTTTCAAAGAACCAACTTTTAGTTTTGTCAATTTTTTCGATTGTTTCTTTTGTTTCGATTTCATTGATTTCTGCTCTAATTTTAATTATTTCTTGCCTTCTACTGTATTTGCTGCTGATTTGTTCTTCTTTTTCTAAGGCTTTGAGGTGTAGTATGAGGTCATTTATTTGTTGGCTTTTACTTCTTTTAAGGAATGAACTCCATGAAATGAATTTTCCTCTTAGTACTGCTTTCATAGTGTCCCAAAGATTTCGATATGTTGTTTCTGAGTTTTCGTTTACCTCTAAGAATTTTTTAATTTCCTCTTTGATGTCTTCTGTAACCCTTTGTTCATTCAGTAGCATACTGTTTAATCTCCATGTGATGTAGGGTTTTTCCTTTCTCATTTTATTATTGATTTCCAATTTCATTCCATTATGATCAGATAAAATGCATGGTAGTATCTCAACTCCTTTGTAATTGCTAAGCTTTGCCCTGTGACATAATATATGGTCTATTTTTGAGAAGGATCCATGTGCTGCTGAGAAGAAAGTGTATCCGCTTGATGTTGGGTGGTATATTCTGTATATATCAATTAAGTCTAAGTTATTTATTGTATTATTGAGCTCTATGGTTTCTTTATTCAATTTTTGTTTGGAAGATCTGTCCATTGGTGAGAGAGGTGTATTAAAATCTCCCATGATTATTGTGTTGTGGTCTATTAGACTCTTGAACTTGAGAAGAGTTTGTTTGATGAACGTAGCTGCACCATTGTTTGGGGCATATATATTAATGATCGTCAAGTCTTGTTGGTGTATGGTTCCCTTGAGCAGTATGTATTGTCCTTGTTTATCCCTTTTGATTAACTTTGGCTTGAAGTCTATTTTATTTGATACAAGTATGGACACCCCTGCTTGCTTCCGGGGTCCGTATGAGTGATATGATTTTTCCCAACCTTTCACCTTCAGTCTGTGTATGTCTTTTCCTATCAGATGAGTCTCCTGTAGGCAGCATATTGTTGGATCTTTTTTTTTAATCCATTCTACTAGCCTATGTCTTTTGATTGGTGCATTTAAGCCATTAACATTTAGGGTTAATATTGAGATATGGTTTGTATTTCCAGCCATATTTGGTTATGTATGATACTTAACATGATTAGTTTTTCCTCTATGCTTAGTTTTTCCTTTATTGTACTACCTCCCGTTGTTGGTTTTCATTGTTATTTTTCATTTCCTCTTCCTGTAATGTTTTGCCAAGGATGTTTTGAAGAGCTGGTTTTCTAGCTGCAAATTCTTTTAACTTTTGCTTATCGTGGAAGATTTTTATTTCATCATCAATCCTGAAGCTTAATTTCGCTGGATACATGATTCTTGGTTGGAACCCTTTTTCTTTCAGCGTTTGAAATATGTTGTTCCAGGATCTTCTAGCTTTCAGAGTCTGTGTTGAAAGATCAGCAGTTATCCTGATTGGTTTACCCTTAAATGTAATCTGCTTCCTCTCTCTTGTGGCTTTTAAGATTCTCTCCTTATTCTGTATGTTGGGCATCTTCATTATTATGTGTCTTGGTGTGGATCTCTTATGATTTTGTATATTCGGTGTCCTGTAGGCTTCTAGTATTTGGATTTCTTTTTCATTCTTTAAGTCTGGGAAGTTTTCTAGTATTATTTCATTGAATAGATTACTCATTCCCTTGGTTTGGACCTCTGTACCCTCTTGTATCCCAATAACTCTTAGGTTTGGTTTCTTGATGTTATCCCATAATTCTTGGATGTTCTGCTCATGATTTCTTAACATTCTCGCTGAGCTGTCTATGTTCTTTTCAAGTTGAAAAACTTTGTCTTCGTTGTCTGATGTTCTATCTTCCAAGTGTTCTACTCTGCTGGTAATACTCTCATTTGAGTTTTTAATTTGGTTTATTGTTTCCTGCATTTCCAGGATTTCTGTTTGTTTGTTTTTTATATCCTCTATCTCCCTATAGAGTTGATCTTTTGCTTCTTGGATTTGTTTATGTAATTCATTGTCCAAGTGATTTTTCATTGTCTGAATTTGATGAATAATGTCTTCCTTGAGACTCCAGATCATCTGAAGCATGTATATCCTGAACTCTTTGTCTGACATTCCATCAGCTGCAGATATTACCTCATCTAATGTTGAATTGACCTGTATTGTTTGTGGTCCTTTCTTTCCTTGTCTTTTCATACTGCTCATGATTCTTTCTAGCTTTGTGAAACTGTTGAGTTAATGTTTTTCCCCTTATATATTTGTATTGTTCTTGAATAGCTCCAATATCCCTCTTTTTCGGAGAAAGACAATGTTAACAGATCCCAATATCAACAGTACATTATCTAAGGACAAGTTTTCATTATTAATACATTTATAGTTAGATTCTAAGACTATAGATGTTGGATTTAATTATTACTTAAGAATATATTCCTTAGTTTCATAAAAGGCGTACCATATCTGGTGGCATATAGAAAACTTAATTTCAGACGAAGGATGTTATACTTAAAGAGAAAGGAGTGAGGGAATGAGGTTAAACTAACTTAGCACCTTTGGAGAACTCTAACCACTCGACTGGTAATTTATGGAAGAATGTATAGACTCAACCTCCTATTTAGATAGTTACCCTATGTATAGATAGCAAAAGTTAGGAGATTGAAAGTGGTATAGAGAGAATATGAATTAAAAAAAAAGAAAAGAAAAGAAATAACAAGGAAGAAAAGAGAAATAAGAGAAGGGAAAGGGAAGTAAGATAGAAATACAGAAAAAAAAATGGGGGGAGGTGGGGTATATGCAATTCCTCTATATTATATTACTTTGGTAATTCAGTTGTTCATGCTCAGTTCTTGGTTTCACATATGCTGAAGTTGTGGAAGAGAGAGAAGAAAAGAGAAAGAGAGGAAAAAAAAAAAAAAAGTCTCTCAGAACACTGTTTTCCTTGCTTCCAGTAGGTGGCGTTGTCTATTCCTAGTTTGAGCCTCTGTATTCAGGGTGGTGGGTATAGCCAGTGTGAAGGGAAATGAGCTTCTACCTGTATCTTCCCTACTCTAGTCTCTGAGGTAGAAACCAGGTGCCTCTAGAGTTGTTGTTTTGTGTTGATAGCTACAATCCCCAAAAGCTTGTGGGAAATATTTTGAGTTATCGCAGCTAAGGGTGGGGGAGTTGGAAACCGGGTACCTGGATCAGCCGCAACTGTGCTGGTAGCCACACCCACTTTGATGGGTTTTAAGGGTTGATGGGCTTCCTGGAGACTAGCGCTCTGGGCGGGACCGGACTTCCTCCTCCAGTCTGGCTGAGCGGCTGGCGCCTTCCTGCTCCGGTCTGGCTGGGCGGCTGTCGCGGCTTCCTGCTCCGGTCTGGCTGGGCGGCTGTCACGGCTTCCTGCTCCGGTCTGGCTGGGCGGCTGTCGCGGCTTCCTGCTCCCCCATTCATATTTCTTTTTCTGTGAAGTGTCTGTTCAGTTCCTTAGCCTATTTATTGATTTTTTTTTTTTGGTGTTAAGTTTTTTGAGTTCTTTATATATCTTAGAGATTAATGTTCTATCTGAGGTAAAGGTAGCAAGATTTTCTCCCATATGTAGGCTCTTTCTTCATGTTCTTGATACTTCCTTTTCCTATGCTCCTTTCTATAAGTTTTATCCTTCAATTTATAATCAGATTTGAATCATTTTTGTATGAGTGAGTTATGTGTTCATTCCTTTTGCATGCTGATATGCAGTTATTCTAACTCTCTTTCTTAACAAGACTATTCTTTCTTCATTGATTTGCCTTTGCACCCTTGTCAAAAATCCACTGTGGGTCTATTTTGGGGTTCTTTTTTCTGTTCTAACAATCCATCTGTCTCTCCTTTCATTGACTCCAAGTTGTTTTAATTACTGTTGCTTTACAGTTAGTCTTAAGGTAGAACAGTGTGGATGTTCCAGCTTTGTTCTTTTTCAAAATTGTTTTAGCTACTCTAGTTTCTTTGTCCCTCCATAAAAATTTTAGAGTCAGTTGATGTATATAAGCAAGTTTGCTACAATTTTGATTAAGATTATATTGACTCTGTAGTTAAAATTAGGGAGCCTTGATCTTTTAGCAATTAAACAGTAACAACAAATCCCACTATTGTGTATAATTATAATGCACCAATGAAAATTTTTAAATGAAATGAAATTTAAACAATAAAAAATGGCCAGGCATGGTGGTATATGCCTATAATCCCAGAGGCTCGGGAAGCTGAGGCAAGAGAATTGAGGTTTGAAACTAACCTCAGCAACTTAGTGTGGCTCTAAGCAACTTAGTGAATCCCTGTCTCAAAAAGTAAAAAAGGGCTGGGGGTTTGACTCAGTGGTTTAGACCCCCTGGGTTCAATCAATTCCTGGTAACAAAAAACATAATCAATTAATTATAAGTAAATAACTAAGTGAATAAATCCACTAACCACATACTCTGGCCATATCTACTTCTCTGATCTTCTGTTTTTCCTGTATAAAGACCCACACAGACAATCCAGGATAATCTCAAAATCTTCAACCTAATCCCACTTGCAAAGTCTCTTTTGCCATAATAGGTAGTATTCACAGGTCCCAGGAATCAGGACATGAATCTCTTTTGGTGAGAGGAGTATTATTTTGCATAACATAGTCTACAAGGAATGATTAAAAAAAATTTTAATGACCTAGATTAGAAAGAGTTTTTTTTTTCTTTAAATCCAACACACACACACACACACACACACACAGACACACAAAATGGCATACAAAAATTGGGCTTCATCAAAATAAAAACCTTTGGGCTCTTCAAAAAGTATTGGTAATTAAATGAAAAGGCAAGCCACAGACTGGAAGAAACTATTGGCAAAACATGCCCAACAAAAGACTTACATCTAGGATAGATAACTAAGTCTTAAAACTCAAGAACACAATGCAGTTTTTAAAATGGGCAGAAGACTGAATAGAAATTTCACCAGGGAAGATTCCCAGAAGGGAACAAAGCATATAAGAAGATGTTCAATGTCCATAAGGAAAATGCAAATTAAGACTATAGGAATATACCACTTCATATCACTAGAATTATTACAGTGAATAAGACTGGCCACACCAGGTGTTGAGAATGTGGAGCAGCTCAGGGAGTGAAGAGAGAACAGAGAACCACTTGTAGTTTCTTTCTTTCTTTTTAAAAATATTTTTGGTTGTAGATGGACACAATACCTTTATTTCATTTTTATGTGGTGCTGAGTATTGAACCCAGTGCCTCCCACGTGCTAGGCAAGCACTCCACCACTGAGCCACAAATCCAGCCCCACTAATAGTTTCTTAAGCAGTTAAACATATACCCCTACCACTAACGTCATCATTTCCACTCCCCAGTGTTTTCCAAGAAAAATGAAAGCACACATGTCCATACAATAACTTGTGCACAAATGTTCATTACAGCTTTATTTGAAAAGCCAAAAAAGGAGGAACAACTCAGATGTCCATCAGCAGAGGAATAGATACTGACCCATACAACAACATAGCTAAATCTCAAAATGAATGTGCAGAGTGAAAAAGACCGACAAAAAATAATACATGCTATATGGCTTCATAAGAAATTTTAGAAAATGTGAATTTGATCTGTGGTGATAGAAAACAGATAAAGGTTGGGGTGGGGGGCGGGGTACAGGTGAGGCAAGAGGATATTAGGGATAATAAAGTAAAAACCTTCATCAGTATTCTTACCAGAGTCTTGGCTCCAAGATCCCCAAAAACCAGGTCAAGCCACTGGCTCCAAGGACCAAACAGAAACAGTAATGCTGAGAAGCAGGAAAAGAACTTTAATAAGGCCACATGGAGGAGGCAAAGTGAGATCCAGCATCTCAGCCCTGTCTTGGGATACTGACATGATCTGTAGGTTTAAATGGAGGAAGAATTGGGGCAGAGGGCAAGAGTCTTGATCAAACTGTGTTCTGGTTGATCATCCTCTCTGTTCTGGTTCTGCTCTGGAGAAGCTCTTATCACTTGAGGGGGCTTCCCAGGATGCGGGGTGTGTATTAGACCTGGGATCGTAGAGGGGGTACGATTCAGTTCCCATGAGATGATTGCTCCTACTGTTCCTGGAGGTTGTAGGACAATGACAATTGACAAATTTTAATTCTGCCATCATCAAGCTACATATATCTTATGTAGCTTAAAGATATATGTACTAAGTGGTGATTTCTACACTCTTCTCTGGGCCTGCAGGGTATGAGTACTGTTGCCAACAGGCTTCTATAAAGGTGACATCAAGCTACTGCATCGTTGAAAGGAACACCCTGATGTCCCACAGTCAGAAGGTCAGTCCTTGTAGAGGTGACCTATGTGACAAGATGAGAGGTATGAAGTGCTCTCAAAGGCAGAAGCCACTTAGCAGGAGCACTCTAGTGGCTTACCAGTTTTTTCATCAGCAACAAAACAAACTTGCCTGTTGCACAGTTGTCTGTGTGTGCTGAGGTGTGTTCACACTGCATCTCATTTGTTCTCACCCTGACTTGGGAGGTATAAAGGATCAAGTCTGTGCACAGAGGTCACAGGAAAGTTCCTGCAGTGGACCCCTGGCAGAGCCTAGCTTCCCTCACTTCTCTCTCTTGAACATCCCATAACAACTACACAGCCCTCCTGTACAAATGGTTTGGTTTTTAATATTTCCTTTTCTGTCCCCAAATCCTTCCTGCTTTCTAACACATTTGAAACGATATTATCATATTATTCCTGATTTCCCACCTTTCTCCTTAATTAATAACCTCACACCTCATGCACTTCTGTGTATATTTTCCTTCTCTTAGTTAAGATGGATTAAAAGCAATTTTACTTGGAGAAATCTCATATGACAAGTCCTGGAAAACTATGCTTGGAAAAGGACAAAATTTGGAGGAGTCTTGGCTTTAAGAGGGGCTCAGTGCTTGCCCCACTCCTGGCCTGGGAGATCTGGGGGAGTTTCGTAATTGAATGTTAAGCATAGCATTATCTCCTAATTGAAGTCATGTATATGCTGAGACAGGCTACAGCCATCATGCCTGAGAGAAGGAATCCAGGCCGCCCAAACACAGTGTCCATGTGAAACTCGGAAGCAGGCATATCTAGATTATGGTAGAAAGCAGGTCATTGATGGAGATAGGCAGTGGGGTGGGTGGGGAATTGGCTAGGTAAGGGTAGGGACTTGGGGGAGGAAAATGGAAATAGATATTTCTTCACATTGGTAGGTACACAGATGTACACATTTGTCAAAAATTGGATCTGTTTAGACAAATCCTTTCTGTGAAATATTTTGGAAATACAGAAATTCACACCTCAGCCAGGTGTGGTGGCGCACACCTGTAATTCCAGCAGCTTGAGAAGCTGAGACAGAAGGATCACGAGTTCAAAGCCAGCCTCAGCAAAGGCGAGGCACTAAGCAACTCAGTGAGACCCTATCTCTAAATAAAATACAAAATAGGGCTGGGGATGTGGCTCCGTGGTTGAGTGCCCCTGAGTTCAATCCCCAATATCAAAAAAAAAAAAAAAAAAAAGAATAGAATAAAAAAATTCATATCTCTAAAAGTTGATTAAGAAATGTGTGAACAGGGAAGGAAATTCTGCCAAGTTCTTGCACAGTTCTCTACTTTTCAAAGCTGCTTTGGGCATTTCTAACATCTCAAAATGTGTTTGCAGTCTCATTAGTTCTCAAGGTTTTTTTGCTTCTGTAGAAACCAAATCAGAAAACAGTTTTAAGTGGGAGAACTTTGTAAACCAACTGGTTACATTAGAACAGACAGAACACAATGCAAACACATTAATTTGTTCCTTCTTGCTGGAAACTTAGGCTTAAATATGCTTCTCCCCCATGACTCATACAATATATTTATATTCATTGAGACGGCTCATGCTCCTTCAGTCTATTCTGATTTTTAATAGGGTTGTTTTAACTATGTGCTACATTTTTACCTATGGTTTGGGTTTGGCTTCATCACTTGTTTTCTATGTTAATAAAAGGTGGCTCTTCATACATACCTCCCTTCCTAGGGGCACTTGGGAAACTAATGAGATGTTTCTAAGCCTTCCTCCTTCCGTGAAGGTAGGCATGGTGTCAACATGTGCGCAGATGTCCTCAGGCCTCATCTCTGGCTCTTCTCTTCTTGTCTTTCCAGACTCCAGAGCCAGACACACCCCTGCCAGTTGAAGGCGAGGTTGAAGATAATCAGCTCCCCCCATCCCCTGCAGAACCAGAGGAGCAAGGATGGAGCCAGGAATCGGACCACGATGACTTTGAGACTCTGTCCCACCAGAGTGAAAGTCGATCAGACACAAAAACCGACCCCTTCGAAAGTGCCTCTGACACAGAGTCTCTGCCCCCTGACCTCACAGCCGGAATCTTCTTTCCTTCAAGTGGTGTCTCTGTTGACAGAGAAGCAGGTTGGCGGTGTCCTGATGTCCCAGCAACTAGATCTCTTCAGGAGCAACATTCGACTTGCATCTTTGAGCTTGATGCAAAGAAAGAACTAGATTTGTCCCCTGGCTTAAAGGAAGAATCTTACGAAAATGAGTTGCACACCTTGGCCATAGTTGCTGGGGACAAGGAGGAAGAACCCCTCTGGGACTGTGTGACCAGTCTGGACCAAGAGTTTTTGCTGGCAGAGTGCTGCTTGCAAGGTGTCGCTGGCAACAGCAGTCCCCAACCTGTACAGAGTGTGACTGTTCAAGACCAGAGGGAGCCCCCTGTTGCTTCTCAGAAATCCAGGTCTGAGAGCTATCTGGACATCCCTATGATCTGGCCCTACTTTGTCCAGTACTGTGAACTAGGTAGGAGCTGGCCACATATCCAGAGCAGGGCCAGGGCCCCTGTGCTACCTCGTATAGGCCCACTGGACAACACAATCCCCCTTGGGGTCAGGGTAAAGAACGCAAGTACTTCGGGCCCCAAAGTGGATGCAGAGTTGCTCTGGGCCCAGCCCTACTTGAATGCCTCCTACCAGCCTTCTTTGGGGACAGCTTACCCCTTAAATGCCCAGCATCACCAAAGTACCCCAGAAGATATTGGTGATAAGAGCAGGGCATCCACAGGGCACTGGGGTCAGCACATGAGCACACTGGTCAAGGCCCATTCCATAGAAAGGTTTCCCTTAAGTTGCGCTGGGGATCCTGTGAGGCGGAACGGTGTAAAGGTTGGGACCCATCTGAAGGAAGGGACAGAACCAGAAGAAGACTCAAGGACACAAAACACCCTTCCCCCTGCCCCTACCCAGCTGTCTGATTTACTACTAGCTTCTCAAAGCAATGTGCAGGATCATAACAGACCCAGTGGTTGTAGCTTGAAATGGGCTTCTCAGGATACACCATCTGCAGGTCTCCCACAGGAAAACCAGTTGGGACAGGATGCTAGGTTATGCCCAGCCACTTCAAGCCTCACTTCAGAATTGGTGAAGCTTGGCAGCCAAGAGGAAGGGCCTGGGCCCGCTGAGTGCAAGCTGGGACACAGCCCAGAAAGCAGACCTGAGGAACCCCAAGGCACTCGCTCTACGCCAAGCCCTGCTGACGTGAGCAATAAACAAAAACACCTGCAGGACATTTTGGTACAGGCAGGAAACCAAACCAGTAATTACACATCAAAGTCTGTTCTCAGTGAGAAAAGACTGCCAACTAGAGCCAACTCCCCACCTCACTGTAGCAGTGGCGGGGCACAGGTGTGGAATAGACACTCTCTGGGCTCCTGGGAAGGGAGTGCTAGCTCAGATGCCCCACAGACCACCCTGAAACCAAGTGCAATAGACATTGCAAAAGAGGCTGAAGAGGTGATGATCCTAGACATCAAGTGCAAGAAAAATGACGTGCAGGGTAGTTCCGAATTCCCAGAAGCCACTGTGTCTCACTGCAACCCTGAAGATGGGGAGTGTGACCAAGGGCTGGAGGATGGCCCCAGGCACCTACAGGAGGAACCTCAAACAGGAGTAGACTCTAGGGACAGGGGCACCCTTATCATTATAGCTGTGGAGCAGAAAGGTCAGCAGGCCACCAGGAGGAAAGAGGGCCTGCTTCCTGAATCACCTCCCCTTGATGTTCTAGAAAACAGAGTAGAATTTTCCCTAAATGCTGGCACGACCCTGTGTGAGCCTCCCAGGGGCTGGAAAACACGAATTTGCCATAATGAGTGTGACTTGCCAGCAGTTTCCACATCAGCAACCAGTGACAGAGCTCTTCCACGCCTGGCTCAAGGCTCAGAGCTTGAGAGAGTTTTGATCTCCAGAGCTGATCCGGTAGAGACAGAGTCTCCAGAAGAGAATCTGTCTGGGAAGAGCTCTATCACTGGACATGAGGGCTCCCACCACCTCATGGGCGTCCAGCCTACAAGGAGCCAGGGACCACCAAGCCCAGAACTTAAGCAAGAGGAGCCCAGAGAGCAGGTTTTGGAGAGCATGGCAGTCTTCTCAGAAGGGGACCTGGAGGCCGCTGGAGATGTGGAGAAATGTCCCTGTTCCCAGGCCTCCAGCTGCACCCCAGGGCTCCAGCGTCCTGAACCGCCCCGTCGGCTCCGCAAGATCTCTCAGGAACCCGCGAAGCGCCTGACTTTTCTCAAGGTGAGCTCTTTCAGGAAAGGCAAGACCTCGGCTACAGAGAGCCCTGGAAAGGCCACGCCAGGTGCCCTGGCCCTGACTGCGGAGAGCCACACCAGGGATTCTTTAGCCACAGAGGAACTGCAGGCTGAGACTACTGCAGATGCTCCCAGTTGGGCCGCAACACCTCCGCGCCAGGTGGGTGTTTCCACTTCTCCTGAGACCATCCTCCTGCGCGGAAGCGAAGGGGCTGCAGGGGCCGCAGAGCTAGGAGAAGCGAGACCTGTGGGGACACCAGGGGACCTTTGTAACAGACCTTCTTCAGAAAGCTGCAACACCAAGAGACTCAAGACACCAGAGCGAACACTCAGAGCGAGGCTGGCCTTAGCTCATAAGACCTTTTCGAGTTTTTTCGAGTCAAAAGTTTTAGACAAAGAGAATGCCGAAGAGTGTTCTCCGGGTTCTCTCAAGGGCGAAAAGGAAAAGAGCAGGCCACGCCAGCCCTCCTGGCTTGCATTTCTGAAAAGCAAAGACGTGGAAGGCCCCAAAAGGTCATCCTTGGTCAGTGTGCTTCCAGGACCAGAAACCCTGGATCCCATCTGCCCTTCCCCACCAGTGACCAGCAGCCACTGTGAGGAGTGGACCGAGGACACCGAAATCTATGTTTTTAGGGATCACTGGACCCCCTCACATCCCACGGCACCTTTGTCACCCAGCAATTTAGTCTCCCCAGAACACAGGAGGAAAAGTGAACCAACCATCAAATGCACAGTCCCCCAGGAAGGCAGCAGGTACCTCCCTTCCGGTATCTTCCCTGAAGAGTCCTGGCTTTCCTGTCCCCCAAGCCCTGGAGCCCAGCAGGTGGGCATCGGCCACACCCTTCCCTGCAACTCTGCCTGTTGCTTGGCCTATGAAAACCAAGGCATGCCCTGCAGACCCATGAGCCCCAAGCCCCGGAGTCCGAGGCCCGGTGCGCAAAGGGCCAATCTCCGCTATCCCGGCAGAACTAGCGCCATCTCCATGGTTTCCCTTGGAAACTACAGTGAAGTGGACAGCTATTCAGAGACTCCTGAAAGGCCTAGGACTCCCAAGACCCGGAAAAGCCTCCTACTTTCCCTTCAGACACTAAACCAGGATGACCAGAAGGAAGAGAGTGGGAGAAGAAGCCAGCATCACCATGGCCTGGGCACAGCACCGTCCCTCAGGGACCTTCCTGGGAGTGAGGTGAGTGATCTGTGAATGGCACCAACCCATTTACTTACCTCTTAAGGTAAAAGGAGGGAAATCCAGTTGGATCTGATACAATTAAAAATCCATTAAAGTACTAGAAAACAACATGGAGAAATTTCTTTTTTTTACAAAAAGTCATAACGGAGAAGGGCTATGTTTGGCAAATTCCCAGAGTGAGGGCAGAGACAAAGTAGGAAGGACTGGAGTGAGGGTAGAGACAAAGTAGGAAGGACTGGGTGTCCCTCACCCATCCAGTTCATGGGGTGAGTGATCAACTTCTTGAAATTTGCCAAACCAACAAGTGGGAATTGGTATTTCAACATCATTTAATTTTGTTTCTTTTTTTTTTCCTGTATAATTCAAGCCATCTGAATTTCCTTTTCTCTCAACTGCCTATTTGTAATGTTTTTCCACTTTCTACTGGGTGGTTTGTGCAGGCTTTTATCCTAATGGACATAAAAAAAAAAAAGTTCTCTATGTTGTCTACTAGTGGTGTAATGTTTTGGGGTTTTTTTTGTTTGTTTTTGTTTTTTGTTTTTTTTACTTTTATCTTATACCTGATCCAGTTGCACTTATGTTGTTACAAAGAGTGAGATAGGAATTGTTGGTGCTTCTGAAATATCTAGAAAGATTAAATGGTCTGCTCCTCAAAGTAAATGCTCCCTCCCACCCAGGAGAAGGTAGCGTGGTGCTGGGTCAAGCACCATGGAAGGGACATACAAGGGTGGGATTTTTCAGGAGTCTGACTATCCTTAGAAGAAGGGAGCTTTCTGGAAATTCCAGAAAGAGAGTACTCTCCGGACTATGAAAGTTAGCCTTCCTTTATGCCTTAGACAAAGTGGCATGGGTGAAGCCAGCAACACGAGTGCATGGAGTGTTGCCGGGTTTCTGTTCTGGTGACTAAAAGGCTCAGGGGTCACTCCAGTTAAACTGGGCTAACTGGGCTGCGCAAAATAATCACACAAGAGACACAAGTACCTTTTTCTTTTGGGTTGCTGTGACAGCTCCTCTGACCTTAAGGGTGACCCCTTTTATTGAGGAGAAGCTATTCAAATGAGGCAAGGGGTTAGGTTTCAGGGGTCTGAGTCTATCTTCATGATGTCCACTGTCAGCAGGTTGACTGACATCTGGGTAGGCCACACCAGATGTAAGAGAAGGGGACCGCACACAAGGCACTTCCATGGAAGATTCTATCCTAAACAGGGCAAGGGGTTGTATTACAAAGGAACAGGTGAGCATAGCTCCACCCATGGGGGCTGTAGGAAGACAAGCCTGGGCAGGAAGACACAAGTCACTCGAACCCTAGAAGAGCAGGGCAGTCTAGCAGCATGGGTGCCTGACGCCACATCGCCCAGCAGGGGAGTTAACTTAGTCGAGGTTGGTCTCCCACAGAGTGTGCTAAGATCTTTCCCACTGTGCCCACCCAGGCTCCTAACATTCTGCAGGAGAACACCAGCAGTACAGGAGGGGAGAGATTTCCCTTTTGCAGGTGTTAGCTACCCAAAGTGCTCCAGGCTCTAGTGGGTCTCCTGGCCCAGAGAGCACTCCTATAGCTCAAACAGAGTGCCTTTAGACCTGGTAGGCTGCTGGGAATGGAGGAGCTGGGCCAGGAGGGCTTCATAGCAGTGATTCCAAGGACATGGAACATATTCAGCAGACATTCAATAGCAGTCACTGTTAGGTCGGTGGCGACTTGGTGGCGACCCAAATGAATATTGCTTCACCTTACTGAGTCTGATTGTTCAGTATAAGGAATTAAGAAGTTAACCTTAAAGGTCTCCTCTTTGGGGTTACTTATTTTTTTAAATTGCCATTACTGAAGTTTTTTTAAAGAAGTCAAACAATACAGATGTAGAAGGGAAAGGGTACGCAGCAAACCTTCCAATCTCATTCCACAAAGGAAACACTGTTACTACCTATGTTAATAGTCAGGATTCTACATAGAAATAGAACCAATAGGTTATAGAGAGGAAGATGTCAAGATTTATTATAATGGGATTGGTTCATGTGATTATGGAGGCTGAGTAGTCTCAGGACAGACTCTCTGCAAGTTGGCACCCTGGGATGTTGGTAGTGTGACTCATCCAGGTCTGAAAGTCTGAGAACTAGAAAAGCAAATGATCCTCCCAGTCCCAACCAAAGACTTGAGATGAGGTAAGTGAGGACAGGGTAAGCAGCTGGTGAAAGTCCTGGAGTTCAAAGACCAGAGAGCTTGGAGGTCTGATGTTCACAGGCAAGAGAAGAATGTATCTTAGCTCCAAGAGAAAGAAAGAGAGAGATAGAGAGAGAAGTAGAGAGAAATCAATTCTCCCTTTCTCTGTTTTTGTTTTGTCCAGCCTGCAGCCCAAACTGAGGCTGGATCTTCCCCACTTCATTCACTCAAATTCACATGCCAATCTCCTCTAGAAACACCCTCATAGACATACAGAAATAATGCCTTACCAGTTCTCTAGATATTCTTTAATCTAATCAAGTTGACGGCTAAACTCAACCATCCCTGTATGCTAACATATTATCTTCATTATGTTTCCCCAATAGATAGGAGTTAAAGGGGAGTTTTGGGGAAGGATATGAGATTACGGGGTCACATACACATATTACATTGCATCTTTCTTGTTTGCTTAATAATACAGCAGGCACAGTCTTCCAGTGATTTATACACATTGCTCTTTATTTAGAAATTGCATAACATTTCATAATATGACTATGCAGTATTTAATTATTCTTCTATTGAGTTAATTTTTAGTTTGGGACAGTTATACATAAATCTGCAACAGCATCCTTGAGCATGTGTCCTTAGGTATAAATGTTTTGACTTCTAAGAGATTACACAAAGAGTACATGTGTTTTTTATAGATTTCAGTTTATTTTTCTAAATGATAGTGGCAGTTAGCAATAGCAGTATACAGGTGTCCATTTTCCTAACACCCCTCCAATTTAGTTGCTTATTGACATTTAAAAGTTTTAATTATCTGAAATATGTAGAGAACTTGAATTAAAAATGAAAAGACATTACAATGTTAGCTCTTTCAGAATAAAATCAAGCATGAGAAAGTAGTCAAACAAGACTATAGTACTTTAATAACAAGCTTGATAAGACACATATATGTCTGTGTGTATGTATGTGCACATAACACATGAGCACACACACACCTGCCGAGGAAAACACATTCCAGAGGCTATCCCTGTGCTCAGCGGTGCTTATGTATAGGCTGGAGTGAGTTGGCTGCACCTCAGACAAACACCTGGACAACTTCCATTTCAATAAGCTGTGAAATGGTGAATGAAGGGCGCAGCAAAGAGAGCACATGAAGCAAGCACTCAATAAATTTTGGTTCCTATTCTTCTACTCCTTTCAAATCTTAGAAAATGAAGGCCTGGCGTGTTTGTCCATCAGAACAAAAAAACAGAAGAGCAGGTGCACAGCTTTAGAGAAAGGGAAGGAGAGAGACTGAAAATTTGGCTGTCACCAGTTGAACTTTGGGCAGCAAGGGAATGTGAAACTCCACTTGGAGATAAGACTGCTCCATCTTGTGGATTCTCCTGGGAGAGCAGGCTGTGATTTGGACTTTGGTGAGCATTCCCGTTTCTTTTTTTCCACAGTGGTCTTAAGGAACAGCAGTTCTTTGATTCCAATATCTCAAAATAACCATTCTTAATATCTTGCCAGATTTTTTTCTATAAACAAGTTTTACATATTTAACAGGGTAGTGATTGTACCATCTGTAGAGGTTTTAATTTTCCATGATTTTACACACTGCAATTTGTTTCTTTAAGTGCTTTTAGGTTGAGAAACAAAGAAGTCATACAGAAAACAATAAGGTAAATGTGTAGACACATATTGGTATAAAGAAATACAGAGTAACTTTCATCCAGGTAAAAAAAACATCATACTACCCACCCAGCTTCCTGTTCAAAACTGAATTCTTCCTCTGTGGCCCTAACCCATAGGCAAAATTTTATGGTGTCTACCACCTTTTGTTATAGTTTTACCTTCAGTTTTGTACCTGAAACAGTGTAGGGTGTTTGGGGCCTGTTTTTGAGCTGTATATAAATGAAACTTCATGCATTCCTTCAGGCCTTACTCATGCTATTTTGTCTGTCCTCTTTTGCTCTAATGACGTTAAGACTCATCCTGTGTGCTATGTATCTAAAGCCCTTTCATTTTCATCATTACATAGGATTGCTCTGATTCAGCATAACACAGTGCTAAATTTCTCAGTCATTTGTTAATGACAAATTATCATTTTTATTATTGCACTTTAATTATACAGAATAATGGGTTTCATTGTGGCATATTCATACATCCAAATAACATACTTTACTCATATCCACCCCTCATTGTCCTCCTCCACCCCATCCCATTCCTTTTCTGTAATAGTTTCTCTGCTACTTTCACATCTTTCCCCCTCTTTGATTTCATATATATAGGGGAAACGTGATACTTGTATTTCTGTGTTTGACTTATTTTACTTAACATTATGATCTCCTGTCCCATCCATACTCTTACAGATGACATTTCTTCAAACTTCCTTGTAGTTTTATAACATAGTGTATATAACATTTTCCTTATCATTCATTGTTGATGGACACTTGGCTGATTCCAAACTTAGCTATTGTGAATTGTGCCACAGTAAACATGGTGTGCAGGTAGATAGTATGTGGAAATTAACTCCTTCTACCATATACTAAGGAGTAGTATAGCTGGATCATAGCTGGTAGTTCTACTTTTAGTTTTTTTTTTTTTTTTTTGAGGCACCTCCATATTGATTTCCATAGTGGCTGCACAAATTTACATTCCTACCAACAGTGTATAAGGGTTCCTTTTCCCCCACTTCCTCACCAGCATTTATTGTTTTTGTATTCTTGATGACAGTCATTCTGACTGTCAAGTTATTTTTCCAAAGTGATTATATAAATTTACACTCTTTTATTGGAAGTTTTCTTTGCTCCACATTCTCATTAACACTTAGTTGATAGTGTCAGTCATTTTAATTTCAGCCACTCTGCTACGTATGTAGAAGTATCTCCTTATGGTCTCAATTTGCATTTACATATCTCTAAAGAGGCTAGAAACCTTTTATATATTTATTGACTTATGGTGCAGGGGATCAAACCCCTGCTGTTGACGCTATAGATCCTTTCTTATGTGACATATCTGTCCTTGTCTCTTGTCCATTTGTCTGTGGGGGTCATCTTTTTCTTATCAATGGTATATATTCTGGATGCAATTCCATTGTTGGCTAAATCTACTACAAATACCATGCTGCACTCTGCATGGCTTATCTTTTAACTCAGGGCTTTGTGCCTTGCTCCTCTTTAATTTGATCACTGTTTACTCGTCACCAATGCACCAGGTGATATTCTTGGTCCTGTGGTTACAGTGTTAAATAATACAGAAAGATCTCTGACCTCAAGTCAGGGGTGGTGAGTGGGACAGTAAATAAGTGAGCAAATGGGACCATTTCAGATATTGATAAGTGAGCAAATGGGACCATTTCGGATATTGATAAGGACTATAGTAAACTAAGAGTGTGCTTTAAAAATTGCCAAGTTTAATGGGATACAGTGTGAAGTGGTCTGAGGGTGGGGCTCCCTAAACTTGGAAGTCTGGGTTCTGACATTTGAACCAAGTCTGCAGTGCTGAGGTAACATATACAGGCCCAGATTAAGGCCCAGCCCAGCATTTCAGTGAAGTGGAAGAATTGTCTCAGTAGTACCATCCCCATTGGTGGCTTGGATTTTTAGGGGTATTAGGGGGTAGTGCTGGGGATTGAACCCAGACCTTGTACATGCTAGGCAAGCAGCTTCTCTGTTACCCTTTACATGCATTTTTTTTTTTTTCTGATACTAGGGAACATTACCACTGAGCTACATTCCCAGCCCTTTTTATTTTTCATTTTGAGACAGGATCTTGCTAAGTTGCCCAGGCTGGCCTAGAACTTGAAATCCTCCTGCCTCAGTCCCTAGGATTACAGTCACCGTACCTGCCTAGATACCATCTTGACAAGATTTTTCCCTCACAGGTTGTCATAGAATTTAGCCCTCCACAGTTTCACCTCAAAACTGCAAGACCTTGACATTTTGGTGCATATTTATGACAGATCAGCACCATGCAGTCCTCAGGGTATAGGAGGTGTTGTTTACAGTTAGGGATTTCTTCCCCTTAGAATTTCAGGTTTGGGAGCAGGGGAGCCTTTGATTCCAGGGGAAGCAGGCTCTGGATCTTCTGGAGGCATATACTTGCATTTTTGCCTCTTGCTATGAGCGCTTATGAAGGAGACTGAGATCAAGAAGGGGACAGAATAGAAATAACTGTGACTGGGTGAGGTCAGCAGCAGAATTGGAGAAGAGCAGGGAGTGCTTTAATGCCCACTCTGTCACTTCCTGACCCTATCCATGAAGTGAGCCCACACTTGGACTCAGCTTCCTATCTATCAAGGGTTGGACTAGGTGGTCTCATAGGTCTCTGCTATGTATAATGCCAATCAACTTGATGAATGAATGCTAGATAGCTTTCCTGTTCTCCACACTTAGGCTTCTCTGACTTCAACAGTAAGGATCCAAGGGCTACTTAGAGATCTTAATGGGGAAAGGTGGAGAGGGGAGAGAAAACACATTGTGAACATATTCTAGCCTTTAAAAATCCATTTGTATTCTAAAATTGATGTGGAGAGGCCCAGGCCCTGGAATAGCTAAAACAATTTTGAAAAAGAAAAAGTGAGCAGAATCTCTACCAAATATTAATTTAAGGTCTCCTCAGTAGTCAAAGCAGAGTGTTTTGGGGGAAGGGAAAGACACATATATCAATGGAAAAGAACAGACGCCTCCCAAAATTGACCCATCCAAATGTACAAATCTACTTTTTTAAGTGCACAGTCAATTCAATGGAGGAAGGACAGTCTTTTCAACAAGTAACATTGAGCATTTGGACACCTGTAAGCAGAAAGAAAAATCTTGACCTAAATCTCCCACTTCATTAAAAAATTAACTCAAAAGTTACAAGTAAGCACAGAACAAAATATAAAATGCTATAACATTCTAAAATTTTTAGAAGAGAAAACATTTGGGATCTGGAGCATGATAAAGGGTTTTTAGACATGACATATCCAAAGCACATTCATAAGTGGAAAATGAATAAAGTGAACTTCACCACTTTATTTTTTTATCATGACACAATACCAAATTTTTATTGGACATTTTTTCAATAATTTCAATTTTTATAATTTGAAAAAAAAGTATCACTGATTTAAGAAATTTTATTATTTAACTAATGAATGGATTTCTTTATTAATTTTTAGATTTTAGATTTTTCTAAGTGTAATTTGTATTAACCAAATTTACCATCTTAGATTGGACAATTGGATGAGTTTTGAAAAATATATAGTCATGAAATCATAACCATAATCAAGACATGGAACAGTTTCTTTCCCCCAAAGGACTTCACCACTTTAAAAGAAAAACACCTTTTATTCTAAAAGGAGCCTGGTAGGAGAATGAAAGAAAAGCTAGAAGAATTTATTTGCAAACCATATATCCAATAACAGGATAGTACCTAAACTACGTAAAGAACACTCAAAACTCAACAGCAAAAAATAAAACAATTCATTTAGAAGATAGGCAAAAGACATTTATAAAAGAGGAGATGTAGACTGCAGATAAGCATATGACAAGAGGTTTTTTAATTTTTTTTAAATTGAATTGTTAAAAATAAATAACTAATGACAACCCCAAATAGTGGCAAGGATTCAGAGAAAGGAATCTGTGTATTTCTGGTGGGGATGTAAAAAGTACAGGCACTCTGGGGAAAAAGCTGGAAGTTTCTTATAATAGTAAACCAGTGTTAAACCAAATGACCCAGCAACTTCACTCTGGGGCATTTACCTCAGGGAAATAAGATTTAGTTTATACATAGATCTATTGTAAATATCTGTAGCCATTTTATTCATAATAACACCAAACTAGAAACATCCTGGATGTCCTTCAGTGGATGGATGGATAAACAAATTGGCACATCTATACCATGAAATAGTACTCAGCATGAACAAATCATGAAATATCTTATACATATAACAAATCTGGATGAATCTCAAGATAGT
Source organism: Callospermophilus lateralis (assembly GCF_048772815.1). NCBI lineage: Eukaryota > Metazoa > Chordata > Mammalia > Rodentia > Sciuridae > Callospermophilus > Callospermophilus lateralis. Next base: position 92,336,684 of record NC_135313.1, read on the forward strand.
TAGGCAGGATGAGAAAAAAAATAAAAAGCCCATCCCAGAGGTCACATAGTGTATGATTCTATTTCTATAACATTCTCAAAATCACAAGAAGGTTAGGGAAGGTGGGTGTGGTTAGAAGAGGGCACCACAGGGAGGCTATGGTGAGGAAGCTTTCCTTAACTGTGGTGGTGGATACAGGATAGAGTTAACAGAACTAAATATACATACACACATATAAATAACCACAAGGTATGCGGATTCTCTGTTATCTTTTACAGCTGCACATTTATCTACAATTGTATCCAAAAAGTTTAATTAGAAATAAACTAATTTATGTAATTAGTTTGATGGTTGCATGAATTTATTCATAAGTATGATCATAATGTTAACTAGTTCTGTATTGTCTTGAACATTTAGGTTGTTTACAGTTTTTTGCCATTAAAAACAATAACACTAAGTTGAATACCCATCTGATAAGCTCCCAGATTGCCTTAAACTCCCCCTGCCCTTGATTTGCTCTTTACTTTAAAACATTGATCTAGTGAAATGCAATTCTGGTTCTATTGTCCAGGGAACTGAGGTTCTGTGTTTCTCATGAACTTGGGCTTGGGTGTGAAAGCTTCAGGCCCTCCTCCTCAAAAGTAGTGGTGAGGCATTAGAAGATGCCTACAGGGGAAAAAAAAAAAAAAAAACGGTAAACCCCTCCCAGACAACCAAGGTTTAAAGAGTAATTTTAAACCACTGTTTTGATTTATTATTTGAAAATATTAACTTCCAGTGGTGATGGATGAAGGTTTGACATTTTGTAATCTAGTCCGTTTCCTCTGTCCATTTTATCCTCATAATATATTTTTCCTAGTATACAGTTAAGTTAGTAACAAATGTTTGTATCATTTTGTGTACCAAAATATTTTCTCTGTAAAGCCAAGTAATGGACAATCATGACATTTATTTTGCTTTTTTTAAACTTATTTTTTAGTTGTACACAATACCTTTATTTTGTTTATTTATTTTTATATGGTGCTGAGGATCGAACCCAGGGCCTCGCACATGCTAGGCGAGCGCTCTACCACTGAGCCACAACCCCAACCCCTCTTTTGCTTTTTAATAACTGTTGGATTTTCCTATGTTATTTTCTGTACCTCTGTCCTTAAATTGGATTTACCTCCTTATCACATGATTATAAGCCACTTTACAAATGTTCAAACATGGCAGAATCCGTTAGGTCTTCCCTTTCTCCAAGGACCCTCTTCCCAGAACCCTCTGACCTTCTGCTGTGATTTGGGCCACTTGTTCTCCAGGAGTTTTGTGCAAATTTTCTTCCCTGATTTCTTGTTTCTTCAATACTGTGTCTTCCTTAGTCTCCATTCACTGCTTTATTGTGTTCAAGCACATTCCCCAATAGCATCCTAAGAAAAAGGTACATAGGAGGTATGTTTGAGTCCTTGCATGTCTGAAAATGTGTTTTTTAAAGATCTTTATATCTAATTGACAATTTGGTTTCATGAGGAATTCTGTTAAAATCATCCTTCAAAGTCTTGAAGGTATTTGTATTACTCTGTTTATATTGCTATAATAGAATACCTGAAGCTAAGAAATTTACCCAGCATGATTCATGATACTGGCATCCATTGGGGTACCTAGCTGCCTCACCACCTGGTGAAGAAATGGAAAGGAAACCAGCCTTGTGCACAAGGAGCTCAAGCATCCTGAGCAATGTAATCCAGTCCTAGGAGACCTAACCTATTCCCTTGAGATGGGCATTAATCCTTTCTGAAGGTGGCACTTCCAGTCACCTAATTGCCTCCCACTAGGTCCCACCTCTTAGAGGTTCTACCACCTCAACACCATTACATTAGAAACCAAGCTTCCAGCACCTGCACCCTTGGGGACAAACTACATCCACACCATAGCAGCATTTCTCCACCATCTTCTAGCATTAAACATAGCTGTGAGCAAGCAGTCCATGAATTTTTTTTTTTTAACTTTAGAAGCTTTTAAAGGCCTCTCTTTTATCCCTGGTTTTCTCAGATTTTGTAGTGATAATGAAATGTGAGGTTTTTTTGTTTTGTTTTTTTTTAATTTATTGTGCTACTGTGGAACCAACTTAGATGGCCATTAGTTGATGAATGGATAAAGAAAATGTGGTATATATACACAATGGAATACTATTCAGCATTAATAGAGAATAAAATCATGGCATTTGCAGATAAACGGATGGAGTTGGAGAAGATAATGCTAAGTGAAGTAAGCCAACCCCCAAAAAACAAATGCCAAATGTTTTCTCTGATATAAGGATGCTGCTTCATAATGGGGGCAGGGTGGGGAACATGGGAGGAATAGGTAAACTCTCGCAAAGGGGAGGGAAGGGAAGAGAAGAATCATGGGGGTAGGAAAGATCATGGGGATGGAATGAGATAGACATCATTACCCTCACTACGAAGACACAAATGGTGCGACTCTACTTTGTGTACAACCAGAGATACGAAAAAATTGTGCTCTATATCTGTAATATGAATTATAATGCATTCTGCTGTCATATATAACAAATTAGAATTTTAAAAAATATACTGTGCTAAACATTCAGGGTGTCCTTACAAATTAGAGACTCCTAACCAGGGAAAATGGGCATCTTCCTTCTATCCTTCTTCTCTGAAACTCCTATTAGTTAGAGATTGTTCTTGAATGAGGCTCTAATATTCTTATCTTTTCTACATTCCATCTTTTCATTTTTTGTTTTAGTTTTGGGGAAGAGGTGGGACCTGGTGGGAGGTAATTAGGTGACTGGAAGTGCCACCTTCAGAAAGGATTGATGCCCATCTCAAGGGAATAGGTTAGGTCTCCTGGGACTGGATTACATTGCTCAGGATGCTTGAGCTCCTTGTGCACAAGGCTGGTTTCCTTTCCATTTCTTCAATTTACTTTAATTTACTTTCACCCCTTTTACTTTTTCTTTTTTAAAAAAAAAAAATATTTTTAGAAGTAGTTGAACACATTACCTTTATTTTATCTACTCATTTTTATGTGGTGCTGAGGACTCAAACCCAGGGCCTCATGCGTGCTCTACCACTGAGCCACAATCCCAGCCCCACTTTTACTTTTTCATTGTTCACTTTTCTTGTAAATTTTTCAATAATAAAAATAGATTTTTCTGATTATGAGAGTAATATGTACTCATTTTAAGGAGTTCTAAAAAACCATTAAAAAACAGAAAATATTTTAAAATTTCATGGAAACCTTCTATTATCTGGTAATCAGCATAACATTTGGAATCTATCATTTTATAAAAAGTTCCTTTTATATATACATGCTTAAACAAAAACACACAATTTGATATGAACAGGATGTCACTTAGGTTGTTTTGTCATAAATGCTATCCCTGTCCCCTCTTTGTTTCCTCAGCATTCCACTGTAGTCCCCATTAACTGGTGTCTACATCCTAGTGAATGACAGTCTATATTTTCTCAATAGTCTTGTAATCATGTGCATGTAGAAACTCCCTTCCCTGAACCTTACACTTGCCGTATAAGACTTACAGAAAAATTTCCTGGGAACTAGTCTCCCACGACCACAGAAAAATATCAAAGCCAGTGGATTGACACGGGTAGAATGTGTGAATGACTTGAGTATCTTAATTTATCCCAAAATGCCTGGGCCGGGCTCTGTGGCACACGCCTGTAATCCCAGCGGATTTGGAGGGGGGCGGTCATGTGGTGGGGCTGAGAGAAGGATCATGAATTCAAAGCCAGCCTCAGCAAAGGCAAGGCACTAAGCAACTTAGTGAGATTCTGTCTCTAAATGAAATACAAAATAGGGCTGGGGATGTGGCTCAGTGGTTGAGTGCCACATTACCAAAAAAAAAAAAAAAAAAAGCCCGGAAACAGAGTGTTTCAGATTTCAATTTGGTGGGGGTGGGTGGGTGAAATATTTGGATTCTGGATTTTCATATTAGGGATGCTTAAACCATATCCATGTTGTTGCTGTTTTCTCCCGAGCACAGATTCACATAATGACCATCATAAGCAAGACAGTTCTATCACCCTTCTGCTAGATGCCATCACACCCTCCCTCTCCTGCCCTGACCACTCCCAACCACTCACTAATCTATGATTCTGTCATTTAAAAAATGTGTTTTTTGAGTTTTTTTGTATGTGTGTGTGTGTGTGTGTGTGTGTTGCTGGGGACTGAACCCAGGGCCTTGTGCATGCAAGGCAAGCACTCTACTAACTGAGCTATATCCCCAGCCCCATGAGATCATTTTGCTTACTCAGCATAAGTCCCTTGAACTTCCCCTGAGTTACTACTGTGTCAGTAGTTCCTTTCTATTTCTGAATAGTGTCCCATGGTACCGCATCACCAAGTGCCCCCTGCAGGGCATCTGTGCTGTGTTCAGGTTTGAACTATCACAAATAACGCTCCCATGAACATGCATGCCCAGGTTTTAGGGTAGACAAACTTTTTCATTTCTCTTTGGAAAATGCCCAGCAGTACGATTTTCAGGTCATAGAGCAAGTGTATGTTCAGTTATAAAAGAAACTGTCAAACCATTTTCCATAGAGTTTGTATCATTTCATATTTCCATCATCAGTGAAAGGGAGGTCCCGTTCTCTGCATCTTCATCAGCATCTTCATCAGTCTTTCATTTTACCCACTCTAATAAATGTGTACTGATATCTCATTTTGGTCTTAATTTGCATTTCTCTAAGAGCTTGTGGTGTTGAACATTTTTTCATGTTCTTATTTGCCATACATACACCTTCTTCATTGAAATCTCTCTCCCTGTGTTTTGCCTATTTTCTAATTGCATTGTTATTGTTTAACAGTTGAGTTTTTAAAATTCTTTTATATCTATATTCAAATCCTTTATCAGTTATGTGATTTTTAAGTACTAGAGAAAGTACCTGGACAAGCTCCTGTCTGCAGGGTGTCTTTTCATTCTTTTAACAAGGACAACTTTTTAATTTTGAAGAAGTCCAATTTTTTAGCTTTTTCTTTTTATGGGTCATGTTTTGGAACAATGTCTAAGAATTCTCACCAACCACTAGGTCCCAAACATTTCTCCTATGTTTTCTTCCATTTTTACACTAAATGATTTATTTTGAGATAGTTTTTTTTTTTATTAAGATTTAAGGTTTAGGATAAGGTACATTTCTCTGCCTGTAAATATTCAATTGCTTCAGCACCATTTGTTGAGAAGACTCTCCTTCCTCCAATGAACTGCTTGTACTTCTCTGTCACAGGTCACCTACCAGAATTTATGTGGCTCTATTTATTGGTTATTGTGTGTGCGTGTGTGTGTTTACATGCACACATGAATGTATGTTGGAAATTGAACCCAGGGGCACTTTGTCACTGAGCTATACCCCTAGCCTTTTTTATTTTGAGAGAGGGTCTTGCTAAGTTACTGTGACTGTCTTCCTATTCACAATCCTCCTACCTCAGCCTCCTAAGTCACTGGGATTACAGAGATGCACCACTGCACTCAACCTTACTTTTTAATTTTCTTGAATTGATCTGTGTGTCTAGCATTTCTCTAATTCCACAGTATTTATTACTGTATGTCTTAAAATTGAGTAGAGTGATTCCCGTTTTCTTTCTCAAAATGATTTTATTCTAATTCCTTTGCATTTCCATATATATTTTAGAAAATCTATATCAATACTATTGTTCATATTTTGATAGGAATTGAGTTAAATTAGTATATCAATTGAGAGATAACGGACATCTTTACTATGTTGAGTTTTCCAATCCATGAAAAAAATGTTTCTCCATTTAGTTAGCTTTGATTTTTTTTTCAGTGTTTTGAAGTTTTCAGCTTATTAGTTGTGGAAATGTTTTGTTTGATTTATTCTTATTTCATAATTTTGAAATGACTGTAAATGGTATTATATTTTAAATTTTGGGTTATGCATATTTATTGCTAATGTATAGAGATATAGTTTATCTTGTATCCTCCTGTGACCTTGCTGAACTCACTTAAGAATTCTATGAATTCTTTTGAATAGTTCTTAGGATTATCTATATAGACAATCATGTTACCCACAAAAGGAACAGTTTTCTCTCTTACTTTGCAATGTAGACCTTTTCTTTTCTCTTCTCTTCTTGTTCAATTGCAATGGGCTAAAAAGTCAAATACCATATTGAAGAGTAGGGTTGGGAGCAGACATCCTTTCCTTGTCCCCAGTCTTGGAGGGAATGCATTCCCTGTTAGGTATGATGTTTGCTGTAGCATTTTGTAGATATTCTTTATCAAGATTAATAAATCCTGTCTTTCTTGTTTGTTCACAGTTTGTTTTTTTAACTCATGAATAGGTATTGGATTTTGTCAAATGCTTTTCCTGCGACACTTAACAAGATCATATGATTTTTCTTTGACCTGTTAATAAGCATATCACACTGACTGGTTTTCAATATTACATAAACTCCACTTGGCTGTGATATATACAATTTTTAATAGTTTAATTCTTTCTAGCTGGTATTTAAAGGGTCTTTACATGTATGTCCATGTTAGCCTCACAAAATTAGTTGGAACATGTTCCTCTTCTGTTTTCTTGAAGAGATTATGTAGAACATTGTGGGTTTTTTTTTTTTTAATTTGTAGACATTTGTAATGATAATCATCTAAGCCAGATTTCTTTGGGGGGGAGGAGTCTTTAATTACAAAATCAAATCCTTTGATATAAGTATTAAATTAGCTATTTCGTATTGGGTAAGTTCTGTGGTTTGCGCTTTTTGAGGATTTCTTTCTTTCTACCTACGTTTTCAAACATGGAGAGGAATTTCCAGTTATCTTGTATAGTTGCTTTAAGGTCTGCGTGGTCTGAACATTTCTCCCATTTCATTCCTGATACTAGAAATTTGTTTCCTCTATTTTTGTTCCTGTTGTACTTGAGCTTTGTCATTTTGTTTATATGATATCTCTTGTTCCAGCCTTTCACTTTTAATCTATCTATAACTATTATATTTGAAATGAGTTTCTTATTGGCAGAATAGTTAGGTCATGTTTTTTACTGCACTCTGCCCTTCTCTGTTTTTAATCGGTCTATTTACCATTTCTATTTAAAGTAAATATTGATGTGTTCTTTTTCTTGATGTCCTGGAGGTTACTTGGATATTTTTCAGAATTCCATTTTTATATATCAGTGGTATGTTATAGTGTATATGTTTTTAGAGATATGTTTTAGGGCCTGCTCTAAGAATTATATTGTATATACACAACTTAGCACAGTCCACTGATGTTGAAATTTTGCCAATTTAAGTGAAGTATAGAGACTTTATCTTGATTTAAATCCCTCCATTTCCCCGATTATAATTTTCTTAAATACTTCCTTCATGACATTGAGAACCACATCAAACAATGTAATAATTTTGCTTCAACATCAAAAATAATTTAGACATCTCAAGAGGGGAGACAGAATATATGTTGCATTTACCCAAATTTTTACTTTTTGTTCTTTTTTCCTTCCTGATGCGTGTTGTGAGATTCTTTGTTTCTTTCACTTCAGAAACACCTTTACCCTGAAATCCCAGCGCTCATTTCAGAAGTTGTTCTTTGTAGAAACTGTCAAGCCGATTATATAATTTTTGTGGAAATAAAAAGTAATAAAACTGGCCGGGCGTGGTGGTGCACACCTGTAATCCCAGTGGCTCGTGAGGCCAAGGCAGGAGGATCACAAGTTCCAAGTCAGCCTCAACAACTGTGAGGCACTAAGCAACTCAGCGAGACCCTGTCTCCAAATAAAATACAAAATAGGGCTGGGGATGTGGCTCAGTGGTCAAGCACCCCTGAGTTCAATACCCAGTACTGGAAAAAAAAAAGAAAAAAAGAAAAGTCCAAGTAGTAAGTTTTCTTCTAGTCTGAAGTGAGCTTACTGCTGGTGGTAGTGAGATGAATGCTGTAGACATCCTAGACCGAGGGTGGTTGGCATTCCTTGCACATGGCTTTCTGTTGCTTACTCTCTGAATGGCCTTAGGAGGACCCAAGTTTCGTATATAGGGTACATAAAATGCACAACAGGGAGATGTACTTAAGAACATGCACAATTACAGAAGAATGAACTGGACACAACTTTTGTATGTTCCCATGTAAATATTCAAACAGTGTAATTCCACATCATGTACAACCACAATAATGGGAAGTTATACTCCATGTATGTATGATATGTCAAAATACATTCTCCTGTCATGTATAACTTTTTTAAAAAAGATAAAAATATTAAGAAAAACAAAAGAATATGTTCAATTAGTATTGATTACTTTGGGTGGGACTGAGCTATATAGATGTGACTTCTACCTGAAACTTCAGGAATGTGTACCATATAGACTGGTGAACAGATGTGGGATCTAGAATCAAAAGAGTAATTACACACAGAGCTGTGTGTCCTCAGGTAAGTAACATTGCTCTCTGAGCTTCGATTCCCCATTTTTGGGTGGGGATAATAAACTAGTAGTTTATTGCCTATAGGGGAGTTAGGGAGAGAAAACTAGGATAAAGTACGTTTTAAACATAGAGCAATGTTTGGATGCTAAAGAAAAACACATTAGATCAGTGGTTCTCAATCTTGGCTCTATGTTATAATCATCTGTAGAACTTGAAAAGGTCCCAGTCCCCAGACTGTGCCCCAAACCATTATGTGACAATCATTCATTCATCCATCCATCTTCCCTCTCCACTCCCCCTCCTTCTCTGCCTTTTCCTCCTCCTTCCTCTATTTTCCTATTTATCTATCTACCTACTTACCTACATACTGTTTTTTAAGGCATACTCTTTAAATAGTTAAAAGAAATTTCACCTGAGTTTCCACCAGAGAATACGCACCAAGTTCTTGGGCATGGCATTTTATAGAGGCTGTTGCTGTGAAGGAGATATCTCCTGGGGTAAGGATGGACAGTGGTTAGACTTAGGAAAAGGGTTGATTCCAAAGAACAGAAATGCTGGAGATGTCAACATAAAGTTTAGCTGTTCTGCTGCGTGGACAAGTTTTATTTTGAAATGGTGAGGGTGCCTGAGTTCATTATCATGAACTGGGACAGGGATGACAGCTTGGGGGAGGTGAGGCTATGCACACACTTCAGTCTACATTAGTGTCAAACAAGACCAAGCAATGAATGCCTGGAATATGCTCCTTAAATTTTCTTCTCTGGGGACAACACTGTTTAAGTAAGAGCTTTGGCCACAACTGGTGACCTTCGAAAAGTATTTCTAATGAGCACGCTAACTTCAGTAATTGCTTCCAAGACTTAAGTCTTTAAGCAAAGCAGAAGACTGAGTTGTTTGAAATAGCCTTGAAAGAAGACATTTTAACAGAAACAAGATTTGCTCCCGATCTTCATATTTTCAATATTTTATGAACAAAATATTTCACTGGAATCTGTATTTTGAGAATTAACCAAACATAGTGTTCTATCCAAAAGAAACTGGGCAGAGAAAGGAAACTGTCCCCAGTTGAGATGTTCTTGCTCTGATCTCTGATACTTTCTCCTCTGCTCTCCAGAATCACATGTCATGGGAAGAGCCAGCAGGTGAGAAGCTCAGTTATTCTCCTGGCCAGAAAGCTCTTCACATGGAGCCAGCTCAGAGGCCATTCTTCACCACTGAGATGGTGACACGGACCCTCCCCTCCATCTCTGTAGAGGATATCCTCAGGGAGACCTTTTCTCAGCCCAGAAGGGTTGCAAAGCACTCACTCATCAGTCTGGATGACCTATGGCTGGAGAAGACACAGAGAAAGAAGCTGGAGAAGCAGATACAGGCTAGAAGGAAGACATGCACAGGAATAGTGCACCCAGACAAAGTCCAGGTAAGCCAGGCATCCTCTCATCTGGCCTGCTATCCCCTCATCCTCTGTAGTAGCCTGCCACTTCCTGACTCTGACCTGCACTGAACTTGTCACCCTTGAGCCACTGGATTATAGCACACTAATGGGGCCCCACCGAACATGAACCTGTATGTGTCAATCAGATCTCTGTTACTATAACAAATACCTGACATCGAGCAACTTACAAAATAGAAAGGTTTATTTTTGGCTCAATGGTTTGGAGGTTTCAGTCCATGACCAATTGGCCCATTGTTTTGGACCTATGGCAGCATAATACATCATGGTGGGAGTGCATGAGAGAGGAAGCCTACTCATTATCAGGGTGGCCAAACAGAAAAAGAAACTGGAGTCCCACAATCCCCTTTAAGGCCATTCCTCCAGTAACCTAAAACCTCCCACGAGGCCTCACCTTTTAAATGCTCCCACACCTCTCATAACACCAAGCTGAGGACCACGTAGGTCTTTGGAGATATTCTAGATCCAGTGCAAGAGACACTTCACAGAGACACGTTCCCTACCACCACCAAGGTCAGGGTTCCCTCTTCATCCTCCAGGTGTGTCCCTTCCTGTGGTCAGCCCTGTGCAGGACCAGAGGGCAGGGAGGAGGAGGGGGCTCCCGCCCTCAAGGATCTCAGCATGGCAATTACCATTTAGTGAGAGGCCTCCTGGGGCACATACTGTTGGGCACAGCATGAGCAAGAGCTCAAGCACTCAAAAAAGGAGCATGACATTTTGATAAGAGTCTTAATTAAATTAATAAAATGCAGATACACTGTCCCATTTTTTTTTTGTCCATAGCGACCTTCTGACACCATGACAGTCTGCATAAAACTTACAGCCTATTAAAAGTGACCGTAGTCTTGACATCTTACCTTTAGTCACTCTAACTCTGTGTCTTCTTCTTTCCCTTTATACAATAGCAATTTTTTTATTATCCAGTACTTGTGAAGTATACATCGGAGTCTCTCCTCATCCTGGAATACCAGCTTTTTTTACTGAGGTGTAATTCACATAAAAATCTACCATGTTACAGTGGACAATTCAGTAACATTTGTTTGTGAGCATCACCTCTATCTGGGTCAAAGGCATTTCATTACTCTAAAAGGAAACACTGCATCTATTAGGCAGTCGCTACCCATTTCTCCTCCCCAAGCCCTGACAAGCATTAATCTGCCTTCTGTCCCTAAGGATTTACCCATTTTGGATATTACAAAGAAATGGACTCATACCATATGTGACCTTTTGTGTCTTTTTTTTTTTTTCACTTAGTATGTTTTTACAGTTCATCTATGTCTTAGCATATACCAGTACTTAATAGTTTTTGTAGCTAAATAATAGTCCACTATAGAGACATATTTGTTTCATTTTCATTCATCCATTAATAGACATTTGATTTGTTTGTACCTTTTGTCCATTATTAATAGTGTTTCTAAGACTAGTATAAAAACTTTTGTTTGAAGACATGTTTTCTGTACTGTGGTATATATCTGGGAGTAGAATTACCAGGTCATATCATAATTCTGATTAACTTAGAGAAATCACCAAGCTGTTTTCCACCTACCACTCTATTTGATTTTTGATAGCAGAATGCATCACAATTCTTATTACACATATAGAACACAATTTTTCATCTCTCTGTTTGTATATAAAGTATGTTCACACCAATTCATGTCTTCATACATGTACTTTGGATAATGATGTCCATCACATTCCACCATCCTTGCTAATCCCCTGCCCCCTCCCTTTCCTTCCCATCCTTCTGCCCTATCTAGAGTTCATTTATTCCTCCCATGTTCCCCCTCCCAACTCACTATGAGTCAGCCTCCTTATATCAGAGAAAACATTCACCACTGTTTTGGGGGGATTGGCTAACTTCACTTAGCATTATATTCTCCAACTCCATCCATTTACCTGCAAATGTCATGATTTTATTCTCTTTCATCATTGAGTAATATTCCATTGTGTATATATGCCACATTTTTTAATCCATTCATCTACTGAAGGGCATCTTGGTTCCACAGTTTAGCTATTGTGAATTGTGCTGCTATAAACATTGATGTGGCTTTGTCCATGTAGTATGCTGTTTTTAAATCCTTTGGGTATAGACTAAGGAGAGGGATAGTTGGGTCAAATGGTGGCTCCATTCCCAGTTTTCCAAGGAATCTCCATACGGCTTTCCATATTGGCTGCACCAGTTGCAGTCCCACCAGCATTCTATTTGATTTTTTTTTCCAGCAGTATACAAGGGTTGCAAGTCCTCACATTCTCCCTGTTTTCTGTTTTGTTTTATTATCGTCAAAAGATAGGAAGTATTGAAAGGATATGAAAAAATGGAAACCCTTGCATACTGATGATGAGGATGTAAATTAGCTATAGCCATTATGGAAAACATTTTCCAAAAAACTAAACATAGAAACACCATATGATCCAGCAATCCTGCTTCTCAGTATTTACCCTAAAGATTTGAAATCAGTATGTTGGAGACACGTCTGTACTCCTGTGTTCATTGCAACACTATTCATAGTAGCCAAAAATGGAAAGAAACACATGAATGGATAAAGAAAACATGGTACATACACATAATGGAATTCTATTCAGCCGTAGAAAAGGAAGAATTTTTTTGTTATTTGCAAGATCATGGATAAAATGGAGAACGTTACGCTAAGTGAAATAAGTCAAATGCAGAAAGGCAAATACCACTTACATGTGCAATCTAAAACAATGAAGTTCATAGAAGCAGAAAATAAAATAGTGGTTACCAGAAAAGGTGGGGTTAGAGGGAGTGGGAAAATATTAATCAAAGGGTACAAAGCATCAATAAGAGAGGAAAAGTAACTTTGACTTGGTTTTTAGATTTATCGCACAACAGGAAGAATAATAGAGTATTGTACATTTCAAAATCCATCACTAAGAGAGTAAATCTCAAATATTCTCATCACAAAAATGTTAAATATTTGAGGTGATGAACAGGTTAATTAGCTTGATTTAATCATTCTACATTCTGTGTAAATGTAAATTGTAACATCACTTTATACCTCATAAATATATACAACTATAATTTATCAATACCTAATTTTTTTTAAAGTTCTTAAAGAAGGTACAAAGCAAAATTTAGGTGGGAAGAGAAACCAAATATTACAATTCTCAGATTTCCAAGGTAGTTGTGTTTTCTTTTTACCATAAGTTCTCCACTTGGTTGAGTCATTCAGCAGTTAAAAGGAAACCTGTGAATATGGTAAAAAAATATATATATTAATTCAAAAACCTGGTTAGTGTTATACAAGACAAGTGCTATGGAAAATCAAGTTTTAAATGTTGATGAGACTGGTTTATTTTACAAGGGTATTGACAAATGAACCTAGATAATGCAGATAGCATTTTGTTTGACAAAAATGTGACCAAGGGCTGGTGTGTGACTCAGGGGTAGAGTACATGCTTAGCATGCACAAGGCCCTGGGTTCAATCCCCAGCACCCTTCAAAAATAAAATGTGACCAGAGACCCATAGGAACTGTTTCACCTAGGAGCAACAATTCAATATTTTCTAATCCAGTGTTTGTGAAGAATTCTAAAACACAGGTAGCACAAAAAATAAGAAATGACTAATTTGGGCTGGCGCTGTGGCTCAGTGGTAGCGTGCTCTCCTAGCAAGTGCGAGGCCCTGGGTTCGATCCTCAGCACCACATAAAAACAAATAAAGGTATTGTGTCCAACTACAACTAAAAAATTTAAAAAAAAAGAAATGACTAATTTGAAGATGCTTCCTAATGCTCCAGGAAGATGGTGTGGGAGACAGTTGCTCTTCTACCTGTGATGGGGTCATGTCCTGATAAATCCATCGTAAGTCAGAAGTGCACTTAATCCTCCTAACCTATCGTACATCATAGCTCAGCAACACAGGATGCTGTAGTCTGTTGGTTTTTCCCTTTTGAGTTCACATGGCTGACTGGGAGCTGCAGCTGACTGCCACTGCCCAGCATTGCCAAAGAGTATGGTACCACATATTGCTAGCCTAGGAAAAGATCCAAATTCAAAGTAAAGTTTCTGTGGAATGTGTATCATTTGTGCCCTATTTAAAGTCAAAAAATCCGAAATTGAACCATCCTTGGTCAGGAACCATCTGGAGGTGGACATAAAGCAGTCATATTCAGTTGTTCTCATTGTCTGTATATTAAAAAACTTGTTCCCCTGTGGTTTGTAGTTCCATCCCCTGCATTTTCCCTGACCAAAACTAGGCTGAATTTATAGAAATACTAAAAAAAGTGTCAAGGCTTTGTTATCATGTCACCTTCTTGGTCTTTTCTCTAGTAATCTGGGCTTTCACTTTCCCGCTCTGCCACACATTTCCTGCAACCCTTCCTTTGGAGCCAAGTGGCAGGAGGACGAATTAAAAAGAGACAAGGGTCTTCCTCATGCCTTAGGATGACAGCTCTCTGGTCAGAGAGGATTCTTCTCCTTCCTGGTTTCAGATGCCTGTCTGGAGCCTGAATCTTATTACTATAATTGGATTGCCTCTGGGGTTGGGTTGGAAGAAAACACCATCAGAATGCACAGGATTTCCCCCATCCCCTCATACCTTCAGGCACCTCCCTTCCCTCTTCAGAACGGACAGGGCTTCTTTGGAGGCCATTTTGCCCATGTCCAGTTTTAAGCGCTGCTCAATTCAGGCAGGAGAATACACAAGAACAACAAAATAGGAAACTCACTTCACTGCAGGATTGGGGTAACAAACCTGGCTTCCTTCCCCAGTCTCTCTGCTACCATTGATTTTCTCTGATAGCTGACTCGTATATTCTGCCCAAGGTCTTCAGTGGCATTCAAATGGAAGCGATGGGGTGGAATGCAATGCCCCATCCTAACCTTTGTATATTTATGCTTCCTGCATTACTGTTTGCTTAAATATACAAGGGATATAAAATCAAAAAGACAAAAAGGAAGCATTTATTTACATACATACCATGATTTTTAAGATACTACAATAACCTTATTAGAAGGTAGCAAAGGTGCGGGGGTGGGGGGGGGAGCTATTATCTTCTCAGACAATGAAGAGATACAGGAAAGGACAATATCTTTTCCTTCCCAACACCCCAGGCAACATTGGTCCTTATTGTCTGAGATATCAAAGCCTTCTTGAATTACATTTTAGTCAATTGCCCCCCAAAAGGATACACCTTGGCTGAAACTAAGAGTTTTGCTTTGGGAAAAAATATCAGGCTGTTAGCTAACTGCTGGGGGTGATGTGGATGCCTGAAGCCCTTATCAACAGCCCTCCTTTCAAGTTCCTGAATGGCAGCCTTTCCTGCCAAGGTTGCACACCTGGCTATGCACGTTACATAGTGCATACTCCAGGAAAAGCTTTCCTGGTGGATTTTGGTGTGAACGGCACCTTCTGGAGCTGTGCACATTTTGGCTGGGTCTCTGCTCACAGGAAAGGTCCTGGGCAATTGGAGGTGGCAATGACAGCCTACCATCTGTTTTGTTTATTTACCCTCTGCCTCTTTCCTCCTCTGCCAGTGTTGGAGGGTGACAATTGTCACCTCTCCAGAGTCTCTGCATCTCCCTAGAAGAAGCCATCTGCTCTCCCAGAGTGCCCCGATGGGACTGAACCACCTGGGCTGGCCAGAGCATATACCTGACACCGGTGAGCTGCATGTCTCTCTTTCTCATTCTATACTTAGGTGTTCTGGCAAGAAGGACAAGAATGAGTGTTTTGATGGTTGTGTCTACTTGTCTAGCAGTTAGGAAGGAGTACGTGGTACCTACAGAAAGAGAATTCTTAGGTTGGGGCAGATTCGATGATGGAGCTCCCAAGCCTGGCTCTGTTAGTTTATTTTGAGCAAAGCTATGGACTAAGCCTTGGTATTTATTATAGCAGGATAAACCTGCAGAATAAATAATCATGTAGTGACTTTTCTCTAATCCAATGATGGAACTTGGGTGCTTTCCCATCTGAGGACCAGGAATCTCTCCCTTGAATTTTACACCACCTCCATGAATTTCTTTCCCAAACTATAGCAAACAGCATCACATCACAATATATGTCCACAAAAGGGAGGGCTTTTTGTGTCAGAAGGGAAGTGGGCCCCAGATGAGAGCCAGAATGAGGCCTCTTCATATACAGGTACCACTTTTCTTGGCCCTAACCCAAGAGTTGGGCATGCTAAGAGTTGTTCAGAGGATCCTGGCCAAGGGCTAGATGTTGCGTCTCTGGTCCTGAGCAGATATAGGTTATTATCGGCAACCTTAAAATGCATTTAAGGGACAGGTTATTATCAGCAACCCTAAAATGCTAGATGCATTTAGCTAACTGAAGGAAGAGACAAATTCTGGTGTTTAAGACAGGTGAGCAAGAATAAAACCGAAGCAGAGTTGAAAAAACAATAGTTATACCTATCAAACATGTAATTTGGACAGGCTTGGGGAGTAAGAAATAGGTCAATAGTTGCTGCTTTGGGAGCTAAAGAGCCATAAGAAGCAGTAAAGTTAGAAGATGAGAGGGGCAAGCTGTAGTTAGCCCAAGCATTAGCATTTGGCACATGCCGTGCCAAGGAGTCTGCTCTGAGGCAGATCCTGATCTTGAGCCTCAGTCTGCCTCAGTGCATACGGTGTGCTCGCTCGTCCCTGGCAGAGCTGGCAGTCTAGATTAGCTGGTGGACATGACTGTTTTCTGTCAGCAAGGGTACATGCTGAGGCTGCATGTGGACTGCTCCTCTTTCTCACATATGGCTGTGATCTTAAACTCACAGCCAGCAAAGTCATGAAAAATTACTTGGTAATTGCTTAAAGAATCATTTCTAGAGAGAAGAGATTTTCTCACATGAGCCCTTCATTAAGCCATGGAATTATTGAGAGGATTGTGGAAGGGACGATCATGGGAGATATTCACTTCTTTTCTGGAGATAATCTATCCTCAAAGCTGATTTTGACCCTTTAAGTCAAATGCATGTTCTTACAGATTCAGGGTTTCATAATATTATAGCCCTATCATTTCAGAGCATCATTTGAATGAAATGAAAGATGAATTTATTGCTGATAAAATTTTAAACCTTAGTAACACACTACCCAACATGTGTTACACTAAGGTTTAAAATTTTAGAGAACTGCTGAAGTCAGGGGTCAGGGCTCTGACTGGCCACACTTGACATCAGGGTAAGAAGGGTGAGCCCATCCCCCATTTCTCTGTTATCCCAGATTCTTTTTCATCATGAAGGAATGAAAATTCCCATCTTCCTATCTCACAAGATTAGTATGAGGGACTAGTTGAGGGGTCTCTATATTTAAGTTTGGGGAAATTTTCTTTCTTTATTGCTTCTTCTCCAACTGTTTTCTTCCCAACTTCTGAAATTTCTACTTTATACAAACTGTATTTCCAATTTCTGCACCCAGCACCTTACATCTTTCCCCCCACCCCAATTCTTTTTCTTTTCAGTTCTGGAATTATTTCTACATTTTATCTTCTACTTTGCTTTTCTGGTTTTAACTCATCTGTATTCACTGCCTTCATTAGAGCTTGTGATTCAGTGGTCATTTTTAATCTCCATACAGTCTTTCCAATTTTCCCTTGAAGGATAAGAACAGAAAATCAGGAATTTTGTAGTTTTTTCCCCTCCTATTTATGGCTTTCAGTTCTTTTCCAAACTCATCTGCTATTCTTCTGATTGGTAGAATTTCTTAGTAGGAGAAATTCTTCTTCTATTTGCTCATTCTTCCCTATCAGTGGCTTATTGTCCAGTAGCCGTAGAAATAACATTCTTTCAGAAACGGTTACAAGTTCACATCCTCCCAACACAGCTGCAGTGGGACATATGAAAAGCTAACCATTCCTGTAATGTATAGCACATAAAAACAAGAAACCAGTTCCTTCCTCCTTTTTAGGTGAGCTCAGTCACCTAAAAAGATGAGAGAGCTGTAAGCAGTCCTGGAAGGACTTTTTGTTGTGATTTTGGAGGGTGCTGGGGACCGAACCCAGGACTGAGCTTGCTAGGCAAGGGCTGTACCACTGAGCTATATACCTTCAACCCCTGGAAAGACTCTTATCAGAATTTCTTCTCCATGTTTTAAGAGGTAGCCAAGAATTGGCCTGATGTGGGAACCGCCGCCTTCTGCACTACAAGATGGTGTCCAGCATAAACTCTAGCACATCCATTCCCACCAGGGGAGCCATCAGGACCAGAAGTGACTCTGTGAGTCCTTAGGGTGGCACATGCACAGAGCATCACATGATGCTGCTGTTTGCTGTGGCTCTGGAGCTCACCCCTTTGGAAGGGTCTGCAAGGTTTTACCCAGGAATTTTTGTGTGGCCTTTGGGTCATAAGATTATTTCACATCTCCTCTTTCTCCAAGTTGTGTCTTGTGGCTGATACCCCTCCCCAGTTTCTACTGCTAGTAAAGGATTTTCCTGGATTTTAACAGCTCTATTGAGATACATTTCACTTCCATTTAAAGCGTACAACTCATTGGGTGCAGTGGTCACATCTGTAATTCCAGAGACTCAGGACTCTGAAACAGGAGGGTCAAATTTAGCAAGGCCCTAAGCAACTTAACGAGACTTTGTCTCAAAAAATAAATAAATAAATAAAAATGGTTGAGCATGTGGTTCATGGTAAAGTGCCCCCAGGTTAAACCTCCAGTACACAATTTTAAAAAATAAACTGTACAACTCAGTTTTTGGTATATTCACAGATGTGTGTGATCATTGCCAGTCTTTTTAAAACATTTTCAGCACTTCATAATAAACCCTGTAACTTTAGTTGTTGCCTCTTCCCAAAACTCCTGGATCTCCACCCACCTCTGTTCCCACTGCAAGGAACCATCAGTCTACTTTCTGTCCATATAGATTCCTTATTTTGAATTTGCATAAACAGAACCATATAGGATCTGGTCTTTTGTAACCAGCTTTTTTCATTTAGCATGTTTTCAAGGTTCATCCCCACGATACAGCTGTATCAATATTTCAATCCTTTCTATGGCTGAATAATATTCCATTGTATAGCTATACCACAATTTTTTTCATGCATCAATTGATAAACATTTGAATTGTTTCCATCTTTTGACTCTCATGAACAGTGCTGCAATAGCATCTGTATACAAACTTCAGTGTAGACATGTTTTCATTTCTCTTGGGTTATGTACCTCTGAGTGGAAATGTTGGGCAAGATGGAAACTCTATGTTAAATAATTTCAGGAAGTGCCAGACTGTTCTCCAAAGCAGCTGCTCCACTTCACCACCAGCGTAATTTCTCCACATCCTCATCGATACTTGTTGACTCTAGCCATACTATTAAGTTGTATCTCATTGTGGGTTTTTTCCTCCATTGTAATTTAATTTGCATTTTCCTGATGACTGTTGGTGTCCATCATCTTTATGTGCTTATTGGCCATTTTTTAATCTTTTTTAGAGAACTGTATATTTAAATCCTTTACTCATTTTCAAATTAAGTTTTCTTTTTAATTGAGTTGTAGGCTTTCTTAGATATATTCTGAATACAAGATCCTTATCAGATATATGATTTGTAAATATTTATCCCATTCTGTGAGTTGTCTTTTCACTTTCTTGGCATCTGTTGAAACACAATTTTTTTATTTTACATTTTGATGAAGTCAAATTTATCTATTTTTTCTTTCATTGCTTATGCTTTTGGTTTCCTACCTTAGAATACTTTGCCAAGTTCAAGTTCACAGAAGATTTACCCCTTTGTGTTCTCCTAAGAGTTTTATATTTTTAGTCTTACATTTAGACCTTTCATCTATTTTGAGCTATCTTTTGAGTGTGGTGTTAGGAAAGATTCTACCTTCTTTCTTGGACATGTAGTTATCCAGTTGTCCCAGCACTATTTGTGGTAAAGACTATTTTTTAAAATCATTTATTAGTCCTTTTTAAATTGCTAGAACAAAACACCTGAGGAAGGATAATTTTTTTTATTTGTTTTAATTAGTTACACATGACAGTACAATGACCTTGACATATCATACATTTGAATCAGATGGGATATAAGTTCTCATTTTTCTGAGTATACAGGTTATAGAATCACATTCGTCATGCAGTCACATATATACACACGGTAATAATAATATCTGTTTCGTTCTACTATCCTTCCTATCTCCCCATCCCCTCCCCTCCCCTCCCCTCCCCTCTCATCACTTCTCTCTACCTAATCTAGGGTAACGCTATTTTTTTTTCTCACATCTTCATACATGTATTTTGTATAACATTGAGGGTCTCCAGGAAGGGTAATTTTAAAAAGAAATTTAATGGGCTCACTGTTTTGGAGGCACAATGTCCACATCTGGTGATGACTTCTTGCTTGCAGAGTTCTGAAGTGGGACAGAGTATCACAAAGAAAGAAATAGGAGCCAGGTGCAGTAGTGCATAACCATAATCCCAGTGACTCAGGAAGCTGAGGCAAGTGGATTGCAAGTTTGAGGCCAGCCTCAGCAATTCAGTGAGACTCTGTCTCAAAATTAAAATTTTAAAAAGGGCTAAGGATATAGCTCAGGGGTAGAATGCCCCTGGGTTCAATCCCTAGTATCAAAAAGACAGCAAGGACACTCAGGTGCACATGTTTCTGGTCTCTCTCCCTCTTCTTATAAAGCCACCTGGGTTTAATCACTGGGACTCGACTCTAAAGCCCTATATAATCTAATGACTCCCCCAAAATGGGATGATCTTATTTTTTAAATAGGTCTTATTTTGTTCCTCTATTCCTCTTTTATCACATTTTTTGACACTACGAAAATATTCCTAATGTGGTATTTTTATTTCATTTGTGATTCTTTCAGTATTTGAAATTTTTTAGTAGTTGCTCTAGGATTTGGCATATGTATAACTTATAATTAATTTCAGATATATAGTAGCTTAATTTCAATATTATTAAAAATCTTATTTCTGTATAGGTCTATTCCCTTTCTCCCTTTCTGTGATATTACTATTATACACTTTGTATCTACTGATGTTACAAACCCAACAGTGCATTGTGAAAATGATTATTGTCCCTGTTTTCTTAGCACTAACAGCTTTTCTCTCACCACTCCCTTTATGCATTATTAGAAGACTAATGCCATATATATTCCATTTCTATATATCAGCCCAATAATAAATTACATACATATTATTTTATACAGTTGCTTCTGAAATCACCTAAAAAAGAAAGGAAACAGGAAATGATAGTATCTTTTGTAATTGCAAAACTACCTTCAGTGGTGCCCTTTCTGTGTAATTTGGATTCAGATTACCCTCTGGGTAAATTGGCCAGTAGTCACTTGCTTTCAGTCTACAGAACTCTCTTTAGCATTTCCTGTAAATTGGTGTCTGCTAGCAAATTCTCTATTTTGATCCAGGAAAGTATTTAGCCTTCATCTTTTAAAGAAAGCTGTGCTGCATAAAGGATTCTTGATTGACAAGGTTTTTTCTTTTCTTTTTGTACTTTTAACACACTATTTGTCACTTGACTTCGGTAGTTTCTGCTAAGAGCTCAGCTATTGTCTTTTTGAAGAAGGAGCACTTATAAGTGGCTTGTTGCTCCTCTTTGCAACATTCAAGATTTTCCCCTTTTCTTTCAGCACTTTTACCATGTCTGTCTGTGAGCTCTGTATTTATCTTGGGAATTCTTTAGTTTCCTGGATGTGTACATTATTGTTTTTCAATACATCTTGGAAGTTTTTAGCCATTATTTTTTAAATATCTTTTTCTTCTCCTTTCTTTCTGGTATTCCCATTATACTTCTGTTGGTGCCCTGAATGATGTCCCACATTTCTCCAAGTCTCTGTTCATTTCTTTATAGTTTTCTCTCTTTGGTTTGCATAATCTCCGTTAGTCTGTTTTTCAGTTTACTGTTAGGGTCTGTAAACAAGTCTGGATGGTGCCTGGCAAAATGCCAGAGGGAGCGGTTTGTGAAGTAACAAAAGCGAGCCATTAAGTGTGGAGATTCCTTATTGGTTGACTGCTGTATCTATTTTATGCTAATTAGATAAGCTGTGTAAAATGTATAAATATCGCTCAGATCCTACAATAAACGGCTTCCATTCCTGCTGCATCAACGTACACAAGTTATTTGTCACCCCCCCCCCCCCCCCCCCGGATATTTTGCTGCAGCCGGACTGCGGCAGTTTACTAATTCTTTCTTTCACCTGCTCAAAAATATTCTTGGACCCTTTCCATGAGTTGATTTCAGATATTGGGCTTTTTACCACTAGAATTTCCACCCGGTGCTTTTTAATAATTTATGGCTGTGTTTTGGTATTCTATTTGATGCAACACTCATTAACGCTTTCTCCTTTTAATTATGGTTTGTTTTAGTTTTCCAGACATCTTTATAATGGCTACTTTGAATTTTTTTTATGATCAGTATGACATATGATCACACTTACTGGCAGTATCTATGGCCTGCTTTTTTTTCCAGTGTATAGGTCAGTAGGTTCTTCAAAATTTTTGGTTGGAAAGTGGACATTTTCGATTGTATGCTGTATAGCAACTCTGAGTACTGCTTGCTCACCTGCCTTGCTCTTGTGATTTGCTTGTTTAGTATCTGGGTAAATTGTTTCCATGGCATTCATTTTTGTTCCCATAGTGCTAAGCCCCTGATGCCTTAGGAAAGTGCAGTTTGGGGATTCCCATGGTCATCCTTGGATGACAGTGGCTTTGCCAGGGCTCTCTCTCATTCTTTTTCTGACCATACCCAGTTGTGAAATTCTACTAATTAAGAGCTGGTTGCTTTATCATTTTCAATATTTTCCTAAGGGAATAAATTTCTCTACAAACTTCTTCAATCAAATTCTGACTAATTTGGAAGAATATTTTTCGAGGTCAGTGTTGGGTATTTGTCTAATGTCAGGAGGGCTCCTCCCAACTGTCTTGATTTCAGTTCTGTCAGGAAACTAGTGGGTTTACAGTCTGGGCTGGATCTTCATTAGATCCATGAATCACCTCCCAGTTCCTTTCATACAACCTCCACTGTTCCTGAAAACACCTTTATGTTGAAACTTCTCCATGCTCTGTCACAAATAAGGTAGCTCCTTTGGGAAGAAATTGGGTGCTATCTTTTTCATAGTCTGCTTTTCCTCCTGGGCAAAATCTTTAAACCAAGACTCTGGATACTGGGGTCAGGGCAATAACAAGCTTCTCTCTGAGTGATACTCAGAGCCCTTGGGAAAGGAAGTAGTACTCGGGGCCCCTCAGCTTGCCTCTCCTGTCATGGAACCACCATTTCTAGCAGGGAGAAAAGGTACCCCAGACACAGTATTCTCATGAGCCAAAAGAAGGAACCAATCCTTGCCGCTGCTCAACCACTCTCGTGCAGGAGAACTTCAGTAACAGGAGAGAAGTGGGAGTATGGTGAGAAATGTTTGTGTCCTGCTCCTTAGAGAGGAAAGACCTGGCTGGTAGCTGGAAGGAGAGAGAGCTCTATTTTATTGTCTACAGCAGTCTGAAGTGGAGTCTCTTCCTCCTTTAGTTACTGTCTTCACTCAAATGCCATAGATTTTCACCTTTCTTACTGCATTGTCATCGATTTTCTTGAATAGACGTTTCTTTATTTACTGTGCGCTTTTAGGACCATTTCAGAAAATTATTAAATGGTTGTGTTTTTAATACTTTTCACTAGTATCACTGTGGAACTGAGTCTGTCTCAGTTTCCCTATTTTTACAACCTGTCAGTCATTTCAGTAAGACACTTGGAGGAGATATTGGATGACTATGCTTATATAAGTCATATTTATCTAAATCTAGTCTAATATTTCCTCATTTTTAACTCCAGAAACTAGCACTGTTCTCTACACGTAGTATGTTCACAGTGTCACTTGCCTGTGATTCCAACATTCTAGCAAGAAATGTCTGGGAGTCCTCAAAATAGGGAGGCAGGGAATTAACAGTTACACAGTGGTCCAAAGCATGGATGATAAGTATGGGAACTAATTTCACCACTTCCTGGGTGTGTGACCTTGTTTATCCCATGTTTTAATTCAATTCAACTAGCAGATAAAGTTCTCATGTCAGTAGCATATGTGTTCAATATTTTCAGCATATCCTTGGTATATGCTAATATTTCAGACATTGCTAGGATGTGTGTATGTACAGTATATACAGAGAATATGTGTGTGTATGTGTGTGTCTATATATATATATATATATAAGAATCTTCCTGTGGTTAAGTCTTGCTATCCCTTTGTCCCCCATGATCCCTTGCACCTCCAGGATAGGAAGCATTAGTTTATTTTAGCCTTTATCATCACTGTGATCTTGGGAAACACAGATCTCTTTTTCATAGTGGAGCTCAAATGGGGATTTGTCCCAGAATCCAGGGGATTCTGTCCCTGAAGTACATCTAGCACAGAATACCTGATTGAAATTTACTGAAGACTTGGGAAGATTGGAAAGGGAAATGGACTCACTGAAGGCATGGCACTCAGTGGTTCACACAGACTAGATTCACTCAGGCTGCTGCCATCCAGACACACTACCTCTGCACCCTCCACTCAAGAGCACACCCCAGTCTTCTTAAAGTCCTGACCTAAAAGAGTGAGAATCTTCCCTTTCCTGTTGAGCTGGCCTCCTGCCCAGGTCCAGGCCCCATTTATCCCTGCACAGCTGCTCATGGAGTGGTGAGGTACTCTATCTACACACTGTGGGGACATTGTGGCGAGTAAGTCATCACCAGCCTCACCACAGACATTATCTACAGGGGTGTAGACAAAGAGCAAACGACAGGCTGCTGACCAACAGTCATAAGTGCCAGGAATAAATAAATGAAGAATTACTGAGTAGAGATGTTTCCTGAGATCTTAAAGTTGAGAAGGAGCCAATACCATAAAAAACAAAAAGAAAAGCATTCCAGGTGAAAGGAGCCGCAAAGACCCTATAGCAAGGAGAAACATCAAGGTGGCCATTGCAGCTAGAGCACAGAGAGCTGACAGAAGGTGGAAAAATCAGTTGGGTCATAACACATAGGATCTTGTAGGTCTTCCAGGGAGGGAAAGTAACTTCTGAAGGGACTGGAACAGGAAAGTGACATATGACAAATTTTAGAGTTTCCTTGGGTTGTTCAGTGAATGAGACTCAAGCTGTCCTCCTTTCAAACGTACAGAATGGTAGTGGTAGCAGCAGAGTATCAGAAATGGACAATTCTGATGCTTATTTTAATGTAGAACCCTCAAGCCCTGCAGCTGGGTGGGGAGGACTGGCACTGGCCACCCCTTCCTGTGAAGTTCATCCCACTCACAAAGGCTTGGCATGCAGACTTCAAAGGACACCCATAGGAGAACACAAATGATGACCCTCCATGTAAAAGAGCCTGCATTCAAGAAGAAGGTAGTGGGGCCGGGGTTGTGGCTCAGTGGTAGGGCATTGGCCTCACATGCATGATCCTCAACACCACATAAAAAATAACTAAATAAAAATAAAGTTATTGGGCGGGGATTGTAACTCAGTGGCAGAGTGCTTGCCTTGCCCGTGTGAGGCACTGGGCTCAATTCTCAGCACCACATAAAAATAAATAAACAAAATAAAGGAATTTTTTAAATAAAGATATTGTGTCCATCTACAACTAAAAAAAAATCTTGAAAAAAAAAAAAAGAGGAGGAGAAGGAGGAGGAGGTAGGGGAAGAACTGTTCTTCCCAAAGTCAGGAAAGAATGGCAGCAGAGACAGAAAGTGTGAATGCTGATATGGAGAGGCCAGGAGAGGCACACACACTCCCCCTAGAGAAGTAAAATAAACTGGAATAAGAGAGTGGGCTTTAATGTACAGATTTGGTCAAGGCATCAACCAATGCCCATCAACTGAACACCCAACAACAATGCTATTGTCTTGGGCAGGTGTAATTTACCTAGAACTCTGGTTGCTATTGCTCCAGCCCTCTGAGTTGCTAGGGCAGAGGAGGACAGTATCTATGAAGATGCAGGGCTCCTTATGGTACAGAGGTAAGAGCACCTATGGCTTAGGGATGGAGATAGGCTATAGGAAATGGACCCCAAGTGGAGAAAAGGGGAAAAAATGCTCACTTTTCAAGGGTCCACCCTATGATGGCTCTGAATGCCTCTTATGTCATCCTCACTCCTGGTAATACCTATGGCACTTTACACTTGAACTAACTCCCAAAGCTTAGAGTGTGTGTGTGTGTGTGTGTGTGTGTGTGTGTGTCTGTCCATCATGGGGGACAGGTGGTCAGCAGCCTTGATGGGCCTCTATTAAGACTTCTCTCACACATCTCAACCTCCAAAGTAACACCAAAGTCTTCCACTGTTGTTCACCTCCTAGATTGAGTATTTCATATAATGACTTGTTGATTGTTGCTTTGGAGGTATCTCACCACGTAGGCATGAAGAACCTACAGAAGGCTCAGGAGTGTCTGGGATAGTCAAGGGAACATCGGTGAAGCTTTCCTCCCCTCCCAAAAGGAACACCTGTAATCTGTGACACCTTGTCATGAGCCTTTAGGCCCCCAAATTTTTGTTCCTGTCACTGGACTTTTCCATGCATATTGTAATATGTGTGCTTTGACTCTACTTTTTAAAACCCCATAAACACGCAAACCACCCGGCCAGCCCATATTCGCTGGGTAGGGCACGACCCTGGCCACCAGCTGTTAGGGAGATCAAGGGTGATAGTCCCCACTGACCGGGTGCGAGTCGGGCTAGGGACGGGGCGGAGCGTGTTTTCCCCGTCCCAGAGTGCGGTGCTGGCGGCGGAAGTCTCTGCCTGGGGCTGAGCGCGGCCTCCTGCCTGCGCCTCTCACCAAAACGGAGATGTAATTCTTGCGGAGAAAACCTCCAACTCTACTCACCACCACGTGTCCACTCTTGAGAATGACCGTGTCCTAACACACGCACCTCAATTCTGGCGGCAGCTGCGCAACCCCGTGGGGACCCAGGGCCGCTCTGGGTCCCGGTGCGCCGCGCCCGCGCCCGCGCCCGCCGCCGCTCCTGGTCTGCGTGCGCGCGTGCGTGAGCGCGTGCCGCCCGGGCCCGCGACCCGCGCCGGGGTCGCCGCCGCGGCTCAGCGCCCGCGGGGCTGGCCAGGAGCGGGCGGCGAACGGATGCGCCGCGCTCTGCCGGGTGGGCGCCTCACCGTTCCTCGAGCCGCGCGCCCCGCGCCTGCAGAGGGTCCCGGCCGCCGCGGCCGCAGAGCCCAAGCGGGCAGCGGCCGGCCGGGAACCTCCTTAGCGGAGCCCCATGATGTCAGCCGGCCCGGAGCAGCGACCGCGCGGCGGCGGGGATGGGGCCGAGGACGCCGCGCGGCTGCCTGCACGCCCCTCGCCCTCCGACGGCGGCGCCGGCCTTGGCCCTGGCCGGGGTTCGCGCGCCCCTTCGCCCGGCAGCCCCGCCGCCGCCGCGCCGCCGCCCCCAGCCCAGCCTCCTCCGAGCCTTTGGTTGGAGCTCGGGCCCACCTGCACGAGGGCGCAGCAATGCCCCAGCGAGTCCAGCGGGCAGACGAGCGGCGATCTCGGCACTAGCAGCAGCAGCAGCGCTGGGCTGTCCCCAGGTTCCGACTCAGACAGCAGCGGCGTGGTGTGCGGCGGCCGCGGCGGCAGCGGGGGCATGCGCGGCGCCCTGTCCCGCTCCTGGAGCTTGGAGAGCCTGCGCTCCGCCACCGCCGGTAAGGGCGCCGCCGCCCTCCGCGCCGTCGGCGCCCTCCGCTCCGGGCGTCGGTCCTCTTGAGCTCCTTCGTCCTTCCCTACCCCGCCCCCGCGACTGTCTCTCCTGTCTATCCTTTTTCTCCCTTGCTTTTTCTGTTTCTCCTTTCCGCCACCTGGTCCCTTCCTTTCCATTGCTTTGCCCTTCTGATTTCTCTTTTTCCTAGTTGTCTTAACCATCCCTCCCACCTGCCCCTTTGACTCACTTCCAGAGGTGGAGCACTTGTTACAGCGGGGACCCTGCTGGCTCTGGTAGCAGGCCTGTGGTTAACTGGGAAACTGAGTTTTTAAGGCGAGACTAGCATTTGGTCCCTGGATAGGCAGTTTCCCTTGCCTAAACCGTTCTTGACTAGGCACATATCTGGTTTTGTGAACTGCAGCAATTTGACCTCTCTAAGGGTGGGAAGATGAGAGAGAATCTAACAGCGAAGGGTTAAACTGCACCTTCTAGCTGGAGTGTGCCTGGTCCTGGCCCCAGGATGGAGTGGCCCAGCCCAGAAGGGGTTCATCTTGTGCCCCTTGGAACAGGAGTGGTTTTCTGAGATGGAATTGCTTGGGTGTCTCCTGGAACCATACGCTTGCTCCTCTGTCCGCCAGGAGGACCAAATCTGGGTGCTGTTGGAGACGAGACTTCAGCCTTAAAGAGTGAGATAGTCCAGAGTGGTCTTATGAGCAGTGATCAGCTACCCTTGATTAGTTGCTGCACTGGTTTCTTTATATTTCCCTTTTTGCAAACAATCTACAAACATTTTGAGCCTTTGCAATGGGTGCTGAGAAGACAGTTGTTGCCCAGAAATCAGGGAGGTGGTGTACCTGTCATGCTTCTGCATGGAGTTAGGGATCCAGCCTGTAAAAGTTGCAGGGCCCCACACAGGTATGGGGGTGAGATAGTGTGTTAGATCAGAACTTCAAAGCCAGAGAGGAGTGGAGGGGCATGCAGGTGGCCTCAGGATGGAACACAGGCATGTTGAAAGGGAGCTGTGGCAGGGTTTTGAGAGTACCTTGAATACAGGGTTTGGGCCTTGCTTTATAGTCAGAGGGTTTGTAAAAAGAAAGAAAAGGACATGCTCACTTCTGCATTGAGTGTTACATGACTCCCATCTTCTTTCTTCCAAAGCAGACACATAAAATTCAGAAAAGTTGAATAATCTGGCTCTTGTCTCCAACTTAAAAAGTTTTTCATTGTTCCACAGCTGTGATTCCTTCCCATCTCTTGGGACTTCCCTAGAAACTCCTTTCTCTCCTCTCAGGTGCTTAAATAGAACCAAGCTAGGTAATATGCTAAGTGAGACTTGAGACAAACTAGCAAAGCTACCTATCCCTATCTTTTGCCCCAAAAGGTTTTCCTTTGACTTCTAGAGTTAGAAGACCTGTGTGGTACCACCTCAGCAACTGTAAACCCAGCCCAAAGGGTCTCAGTGAGTGCCCTTGCATTTTTTCTTTATGTCCCAGGGAATGTGTATCAGTGAGACAGTTGAAGATGGCAGAGATTCAGGTTTATTAAGCAACCCTGGGATCCAGGAACTCCTCGTACCAGCCCAGGGGCACTGAGGCAGCCTGAATGATCTTCAAATATATCAGTGACATTCTCATGAATATTTAGGGTATGTGTTTGTTGAGGGTTGGTGGGGGTAGTAGGTGAGTAATGAAGTCTAGAAGTCTGTTCCTTAAGAGCCTAAGAGCTGACCCTTTAACCACAGGGCAAGGTTTAAAGCAACACGGTGTGAGACCTGATAGTGAATGGCATGCTCCTCACAGGATTACTCCAGATGGGCTCAGTATTACTAGGTGTGTAGGCAGCACACTGTGCTCCAGGAGTGTTGGGTAGCAACCAGCTATGGAAGCACAGGGAGGAGGCCTTTTAAATCACCTCCTCATCTTCTCTGCCCTACTCCCATCTCACTAACCCCTCCTTGCCTGTTGGTTGGACTCTCAAGAACAATGATCAGTACTAGATGTGTAAAAGGATACTGCCAAGTTTGCTGTAGAACCATGTAAGTCCACGAAGCCATCACCTTTCTCAGTTGGTGAGAAGAAATCAACTTTCTCAGTTGATTCCTGAACAGAATTAACCCTGATGTCCTAAGACAGCCATAGAATACAACAAACTACTTTCCTCTCTTCTACAGTGCTACGAGCTTTTTGCCATCATTGGGAGGCATTGAGGAAAGCACTCCAATAATTCTCTCTGGATTTGTGGTTCAAATGAGGAGGTCTGGTTGGAAAAGGCTACTAGAGAGGAAAACTTAGTGGGAAGAGGAAAGGGAAATGAACATTTACTGAGCATTTTCTATATGCCAGGTACAGGACTGATAATCTACATATGAAAACAGATTGAGAGGGGCTGTAACTCGCTTACGATTGCCCATGAGACCATGTTTGAAGAAAGCTTCAAGCCAGGCTTGATGTGACTTGATGGGGACGTGTTGCTAGGTGTGGAGTGGCTGTTCCAGGTCTAGTGAGGAAGGACAGTGTGCTGGTTTGGTTGTCATACAGAAATAGTGTTGTGGCTAATCACATGCTCACTGTTGTTATTCAGCAGTCACAAATGGGGATGTGCCAGTTTCTCCATTTGCAAAGCAAGGAAATTAAAATCAATGGTCTGACGTCTTTTCCAATAACCTAAAATCCCATGACTCTCATCTAAGGTATTGATTTGGGCTGGGCACTCCCCACTGAGTTGGCATTTGTGGCGTATTGTTTTTCTGTTTGAGTGGACTTCAGGCTCTATGACAAAGCACATGTGTGTTTAATTGAACTGTGTTTATCTCTTAAGGAAGACTGAAAATTACCAGTAAGGGATCCTTAGAAAAACTTAATTATTGTTGTGTGATTTTTGTGGTGGAGCCTATTGCTAAACATTTTTGGAGCTCCCAGCAAGAACACAAAGGGTCTGAGGTCTGAGGTGGCAGTTTACAGGCAGGGCAGGGAATTAGGCAGGGAAACCAGGTAGGACCCGTAGGCTTCTCATTTCCAACAGACTTCTTGAATTTTAAATGTCAACATTTTCCACTGAAATGTCATTCATTCTGCTGTGGAGACGACTTCCCTGAAAGGCAGAATTCGAAAATGAGATGTAGTTGACAGGGTGGAATTTCCATGGCCCTTCTTTCTGCCTCACTGTTCTCATTTCCCCCCCAAGCATGGTAGCCTTCAGAACCCTCAGCTAGCACCCTGCTGTTACTTGGCTAAGGCTTTTAAATTTTCTGTTGTGGCTGTTTCATCTGACAATCTTAATTTCCAGTGTGGGCTTTCTGGGGTTGATGGTTTTCACTACCTGGCCAAAGTCATAGGATATCTTCTTGGGAGAGAACCTAAGCTACCTCCACATCCTTCCGCAAGACCCTGAGGCAAGTATCTGGCTCAGGTGGGCATCAGGCTTATGAGCAGTCTAGGTCTGTCTTTCATTCAGATGTTTATTTAATACCTCTTCTAGGCACAGTACTAGGCACTAGTGATGATAAATGAATTATACAGGTTTCTTGTCATTAAAGAAATCACAGCACGGTGAGAAACAGGCAGTGACAATCCATTATGACAAGTGTTCTGATGGAGGTAAACCCAGCAGGATGATGTGTCAGGGGTGCTCAAGCCACTTTCACCCTATAGTTTGCTAGAAGGACTCACAGAGCTAGACAGTGCTGTCACCCTCTTGGTTCTGCTTTATTACAGTGAGAAGTTACAGATTAAAAATCAGGAAAAGACATGAAGGGCAGGATTTGGGAGATACCAGGCCCAAACTTGTAGGCACGCCCCTCCCCTGCATTCACACAAACTCTGCTTAATTCACACAGCAATACCTCGTGACAACATGTGAAGAACTGCCACCCAGAAAAGTTTCCCAAGCTTAGGTAACCAGGTTTTTTATTGGAGGTTAGTTATTTAAGCATGTAGCACCCACCAGACTGACTCAGTCTCCATCCCTCAAGACGTCACACTGAAACGGGGTAGCCCGGGGCCCCCACCATAAACCACATTGTTCGCATAAAGTATCTGGCAGGGCCCAAGGACCCAGCTGTACAAAAACAGGATATTCCAAGGACTCCAAAGTAATCTCCTATGATTTGGTCAAGGGTCAGTTCTTGGAATGTGTAGGGTTTGACTATTCCCAAAACTTCCCTGCATAGAATCTTAAAAGAGGTTGCTATTGTGGGGGCTAGTCCAGAGAAACCCTTTGGCAGAAGGAGATATGGCCTGGGGTATGCATTTTGCTGTATTAAGGAGTAGAAAGCACTTTAAGAGAGAAGATCAATGTATATAGATGCATAAGGATTACAGAGGAAAGAAGCCTGTGGGGCTGAGCACTGGTGCTAGGGTATCACAGGTGATTTGGGGGTATAGCGGTTGCAGGTAGCATGGTATAATGAGCCCAGTGAAAGGGGAAGCATCATAAAGGAAGATCAGGCTATAGCTCCATACCCAGTAACTCAGACTAATCATGATCCTTGGAGCCATGGAAAGGTTTTCGAAGCAGAAAGTTGATGTGGCACATTGCTTGCTTGCTCTTTCTTTATTATGATTTGTTTTTAATGTTATATAAACAAAAGGCACACTTTGGGGTGTAAAATTCTAAAAGTTTTGACAGATGATGTGTAGTCATGTTAACTACGACCATCTCAAACTACAAAATAGATTCATCACTCCAGAAAGTGAGTGCCGCTCTTTGTAATGAACTCCTTTCCTCCCCCTCCAGTTCCTTGCCAATCTATTCTCCATCCCTATGGACTTGACTATTCCAAAAGGTCATAGTAATGGAATTTCATCATGTGTTGCTCTTTGAATCTGGCTTCTTTTACCTAGTGTAATACATTGAACTTTCATCCATGCTTTTGCCTTTATCAGTAGTTTTCTTTTCCTTTTAATTACTAAATAGTATTCCGTTAAATAGATGTACCACAGTTTATCCATTCACTAGTTGAAGGATGATTTCCAGTTTTTGGCTATTGCAAATAATGCTGCTATGACCAATAGTGCACAAAACTTTATATGGACATAAGTTTTTATTTCTCTTGGGAGAAGTGCATTGCTGGGTCATATGGTAAGTGTATGCTTAACTGTATAAGAAATTAACAAACTCATTTTCAAAGTAGCTGTATGTTTTGCATTCCTACTAACAAAGTACAACAGTTCCCATTGGCCTATATTCTCATTAGCTCAGTATTGCCAGATTTTGTAAGCCATTCTATTAAGTGTGTAATATCTCATTTGGTTTTAGTTTGCGTTTCCTTAGTGACATCCGATATTGAGCATCTTTTTTTTCTTATTTGTCATATGTACATCTTTATTGCTAAAGTGTCTAAATCTTCTTTACTGGATTGCTTATTTTCTTATTGTTGCATTTTGAGAGTTCTTTATATATTCTGAGTATAAGTGCTTTTCCAGACATGTAATCAATTTTGAAACCTTTTTTCCAGTGTGTAACATGTATTTTAATTCTCTAATGGTATATTTTGCAGCATAAAGGTTATCGTTTCAAAACTGAATCCAATTCATCATTTTCCTCTTTTGGGCATACTTTTGGTGTGGCATCTGGGAACTCTTTACTTAATCTGAGGTTACAGAGATTTTCTGCTGTGTTTTCCCCTGAAAGTCTTAGTAGTTTTATATTTTATACTTAGATTTGTTTTATCTAAGTATAAAATATACTTTGGAGTTGATTTTGTATGGTTTGAGGAAAGGGTCACAGTTCATTTTTGTATGTGCATTTCCTGCTTTGCAGCATCATTTCTTGAAAAGACCATCCTTCCTTGACATTATTAAAAGACATCCTTGATTGTCTTTGTACCTTTGTTAAAAACCCTATATTATAGGTGTATTTCTGGACTCATTTAATAAAGTCCATATTGTAACTTTAAAGCAGGTATGCAAGCCCTCCAGATTTCTTTTTCAGTAATGTTTTATTCATTCTATTTTTTAGCTTGTCAGTATCTACAGAATGTCCTCTTGCAATTTTGGTATAGATTGTTTTGAATCTATTTATCTCGTTTGGGAGAATTGAAATCTTAACAATATGGGATCTTCCAGATCATAGACACATGTTCATCAGAAGCTAAGAAGCCAAACAAAAAGTCCTCACCAGATATCACCTTCAGTGCCTACAGATTTTTATGAATTCCTTATCCTGAGGTTTCCAAAATATCTTTTTAAATTTCTTTTTCAGTTATAGATGGACCCACAGAATATCTTTATTTATTTTTATGTGGTGCTGAGAATCGAACCCAGTGCCTCATGTATGCGAGGTTTACCCCTGAGCTACAGCCCCAGACCTCCTAAATATCTTAAAGTTGCTGGGCCTGCCAGAAAGTAATGATCCTTTTAGAAGCTGGGAACACCATAAGCCAGGTACTAGGCAGTTTTTTCAAGAGGGTTTTTTAAGCGTTGGCTCTATGGAGTCAACCTTAGGTCCTTAAAAGTGTCCAGTCAAATTCTGCTTAAATGAGCATCTTTTTCAAATATGAATATGAACAGGTAAGGCCTGTTTACATAACCAGTATTTCCAATAGATATCTTGTTATCAAGGAGGACAGATTCTTATTGAATCTATGAAAATAATTATATTGCTATGAAACTGAGAATACATAGGAAAAGTTTCCATATTCTGGAGTGGTCAAGCAGGGGAAAAGATTTTATTTTCAAATGTTTTGTTTTAGTTTATAAAAGCATGGTATACTAAATATATATAACCCCCCCAAAAAAAGAAAAAGGTGTTCCTTAAGTATCTAGAAAATGATACATTAAAATATCAACATATTCCAAATAAAAGCCACAATTATCCTACCAAAGTTCATTGGGCTTTAATTAATTAATTCTTGCTCAGCTTCATCTTGGATTAGCAGTCTCTTGAGCCCATCTCATTCTGAAACTCTGGATTTAGCTTGTCATTGTGGTGTCAAAGATTTTTATGCATTGTCATCAAAGCCTGCACTCAAAAGTACCTGGCATTGACTTTTTGTGTGGCTCTTGAGACTGTCTTTTTTTTTTTTTTTTTTTTGGTGAAGACAAAGCATTCAAGCTGATAGCTGAAGCATCAGAATAAAATGAAACCAAACAAAAAAAATATGTATAAAGTAGCTGCAATTAATTTATTACTGATCATTTCAAAAAATTGATGAAGCCCATAACAAGAATATTGTCACTAACAATTTTGAGCTTATAATAAGAATACTCTAAACTGGTTTGTTTCTGCAGTATAATGAACAAGATAATAAAGCCAACCAAAAAGGTTCTAGACAATATCAACTCAATGATTAGTCCTCTTTTTAAAGAAGACAATTAGTATTTTATTTAATTTATAAAAATAGATGAACATAATCTGCATAGAGCAAGACATCTTCAGATATCACATATAATAATCCTGACAAAATTATATTATTAATATAACAAACAAATCTGTAAGGAGGTTGAGTAAGTTTAGAGTGAGGCCTAAACATATGTATATTAATAAAACTCCATAGGTAAGTGATGTGAACTTTTAATTGAATACCACTAGCCTACAAAAAGCTAGATTCAAGTTGTAGAGTCTACATTTTTTTAAATAATTGAAATTATGACTGACAACACTGTCATGTTGTTGTATAACACCAGGCAGAACAGCACCAGGACTCTGATAAATGGAAATACATCACACACGAGGGTGGCATGAGCATTTCTCCAGGAATGTCCATTTTCCACCTAGCATACGATTTCTGAAATATTTATATTAACATTTTACACATACAGATTTAACCGAGGGAAAGCTGAATATCTCTTCCCATTTGACAACTCTTCCCATTCAATTCATTAGTTGTAGCATAATCAAGTAAATCTCAAAATATCTAAGCACTTGTTTTTTTATTTATATTTAATTTTTTATTCTAATCAGTTATACATGACAGAATGCTCTTCGATTCATTGTACACAAATAGAGCACAGTTTTTCACTTCTCTGGTTGTACACGAAGTAGGGTCACACCATTCGTAGCACTTGTATTTTTTTTACAAAGTGAAAAGAACAAATGCATTAGGATTTTCCAGGGGCCTTCTGGGAAATTTCAAAGGTGGTCTTCTTGCAAAAGTTACCATGTAGTATTTGATCTTTGAAAGGCGGAATATCAAAAGTTGTTGGGAGATTTGAACATGAATTTAGGTAGGATTGTGAGTTATTCAGAATAGCACATGGCTACATATTTAACCAAAGTGACAATAATGTATTTTTAAGTTAACATGATTGTAAAATCCTTGGCTCTTTCCTAAGTAAGAAACTTTTTAAAAAAATAATCAAGGAGATTACAAAGTCAACATAAAGAATAGGAAATGGTTCTGATAATACACAGAATTTCCAATATCTAGACCAATTACACAGAAAGCAACAGATAACTTTTTACAACCTCTTTTCAAGAGCTGGTGAATGATCCTAGGAATTTTTTCCATTTTAACACAGAGAAAACCAAATTCTATCTTTTTACAACAGTATAATACTTGAAAATAGCCCCCTCTCTTCTGTTGTAGTACTAGGGGTTGAACCCAGGGCCTTGCACTTGCTAGACAAGTGCTCTTCTACTGAGCTACACCCCAGCCCCTTTTAAATTTATTTTGAGACAGAGTCCCAATCAGATTCCCAGACTGACCTCTAGGTTGAGATCCTCCTGCCTCAATTTTTCCCACATAGCTGAGATTATAGGTGTGCACTCTTAGGCCCAGCCTTAAATGTGTGTGTGTGTGTGTGTGTGTGTGTGTGTGTGTGTGTGTGTGTGTTTTAATTGTTAATTCAAGCTAAACAGCTTTGAGCTTGACAAAATTTCCTTTTTAAATTTTTTTTGGACTGGGGATTGAATTCAGAGGTGCTTTACCACTGAGCCACATCCCTAACCCTTTTTCTTTTTCTTTTTTTTTTTTTAATTTTCAGACAGAGTCTCACTAAGTTGCTAAAGGCCTCCTAAGTTGCTGAGGCTGGCCCAGAACTTCAGTCCTCCTGCCTCATTCTCCCAAGTTTCTGGGATTACAGACAAAATAAACATATTAATTAATAGACTCAATATATAGCCTCTCCCTCTCTGTATCATATAGAAATTTAAAATATATGTAACAAAGTATGTTTAGTAATCAGAGATTCAATATTTTGTCTTTGAAATGATTTAGGTTATCTATTCAATATCTATTAATTAACTCCAAGGTTTTAAGTTACTTGAAAATTATCTTTCAAGTTATCTATTTAACCTATTTAAAGTTCATCAAGGCTGGGGATGGTGGCTCAAGCGGTAGCACGCTCGCCTGGAGTGCATGCGGCCCGGGTTCGATCCTCAGCACCACATACAAAGATGTTGTGCCCGCCGATAACTAAAAAATAAATATTAAAAAAATTCTCTCTCTCTCTCTCTCTCTCTCTCTCTCTCTACCTCTCTCTCTCTTTAAAAAATAAATAAATAAAGTTCATCAAAATAGTGATTCAATTTAATTAAACATTTCTTTGTCATCTTAAACATTTAGTAGAAGAAATGCTAGCTTATTCAATCAGAAAACCCATTAAGCTGGGTGCCACCTTAATCCAGTGGCTTGGGAGGCTAAGCCTCAGCAATTTAGCAAGACTTTGTCTCAAAAATAAACAAGGGCTGGGAATGTCAGTGGTACAGCATCCCTTTTGCCAGTACCCCCTACCCCCACCCCCCAAAAAAAAAACTTTCTTTCACATTAAGAGCATTTGAGGTTCAATTTCCTTAATTTGTGGTAATTTTACGAATATTCAGTTTGTCCAAGCACTTGCTTACATCAAAGCCAATCAGAATAGAGCTTCTTTAAGAGACTGTATCAAATTTGGTAATACTATCTGGAGATTATTGCACACACAGTGAGAGGGAAAGGCTTTTCTGAATTACAGACCTGCAGTCACACAGAGAGAAAGCTTATAGGTTCAGTTATAAAATCTCAGTCATGGGTCAAACAGAAATAGAAATATAAAACTCGCCAGTCTGGATATCTGCTTCCCAGTAGGAATGAAATTAGTTATTGATTTGAGCTCAAGATAGACTAAGAGACAAATAGAAAAGACTAACGAATCAGATTCTCTATTATCAACCACTTGACAGAAAAAGGTCTCTATAAACCATTAATCTGTTCACATAGATCACCAAATGGTCACAGCATGAAATAAAAGAAGCCTTCCCAAGAACTCAGATGAGTACTCCGAAGAAATCAAAACCAAATATTCTCTTGGATCAGAGTCTAGAGCACAGGGCCAAAAGTGGGACATAGTGCTGTTCCCAGGTCCCAGTCAGAAATGGAGCAGCCCTTATCTGAGGGGAGCAAACAGGGATCCAAAGGTGAGCTCCAGTCCTATGCAAGTCCATATATCAAGACTGTGAAGGACAAAACTAATTGGAAAATTAAGGAGATGATTTTATTCAGGGTATTGCTATAGGAATAATGTTCATTAATGAAGAGCAACGCAGGGAGAAAACTGGAATTTCATTTTTTAAAGGGGGAGTCATTGAAAATGGTTAGAAATGCATGCTGTCTCAGGACTTGGGAGGGCAGGTGGTCCTTTGTGGCTAACCCTCTCTCAGAACCCAAGAGGGGATTTCTCTGCTTCTTGGCAGCAGACTTACATGAAGGGCTTACATGAAGTTCATGTTGTCAGAACTCTTTCGTCCACTTCTGTTTTCTTTTCTTTCTTTCTTTCTTTCTTTCTTTTTGGCCCCTGACAGACCCAGATGTTGTTAGGAGATATTTTACTATGAATTTAGTTACTTTAATATACATAGAATTATCCAGGTTATGGATAATTGATTAGTCAAATTTTCAAGAAATTGCCCATTTCATCCATGTCAACAAATTTATGAGCATAAGATAATGCAGAGTATAATGATTTTAAAGGACTTAAAGTCTGTTTTGTTATTACTGTTATTCATAATTTGGATCTTCTTTATTTCCTATTTTTTAAAATTAGTCTGACAAGTTTATTAATTTTATTAGACTTTGCAAGGAACTAGCTTTTTGTTGCATTGACTTTTTTCTTTATTGTTTTTCTTTTTTCAATTTCACTGAGTCCTTTTATCAGTATTACTTCTTATATTCTGCTTTCTTTAGGCTTCTTTTGCTGTACTTCTATTTTCTTAAGGTACAAGTATAGATGATTGATTCCAGATCTTTCGTCTTTTGTAATAGAAGCATTTAAAGCTATAAATCTTCCTCTATGCATTGCTTTAGCTGTATTTTACAAATTTTGGTATGTTGTATTTTTATTTTTATTCAATTAAAATACTTTAATTTCCTTTTTATCTATATATTACTTTTATTTATTTAGTAATTTTTATTTCTTAACAGTGCTGGGACTGAACCTGGGGCCTTAAATATGGGAAGCACTTGACCACAGAACCATATCCTCAGCTCTAAAGATGTTTAAATATGTTAATTGTTTTGTTTTGTTTTAAAAGTATTTTTTAATTTTTTTTATTAATTTTTATTGTTGGTTGTTCAAAACATTACATAGTTCTTAATATATCATATTTCACACTTTGATTCAAGTGGGATATGAACTCCCATTTTTAACCCTGTATACAGATTGCAGAATCACATCAGTTGCACCTCCATTGATTTACATATTGCCATACTAGTGTCTGTTGTATTCTGCTTAAAAGTATTTTTTTACTTGTCAGTGGACTTCATTTTACTTATTTATAAGTAGTGCTGAGACTCAAACCCAATACCTCACATGTACTTGGCAACCACTCCACCACTGAGCTACAATCCCAGCCCTTTTAAATGTGTTTTTAGATTTCCAGATATTCAAGATTTTCCACATGTCTTTCATTGATTTCCAGTTTAATTTGAGTATAGTCAGAGAACATATTTTATATGATTTAGTAGCTTTAAATTTGCTAAGCTTAACTTTTTAGCCCAGAATATAGTTTATCTTGGTTAATGTTGGATACCAACTTCATTTTAAAAGGTCATTGTCCCTTCTATATTAGGAGAGTAATTATGAGTCCATCAAGAACTGAGCTGAACTGAGCTGAGCTGGAGAGAGCAGAGCTGCCAAGTGTTGAAGTGATCTTTTAAGACAACAAGCCAAAATGAAAGAGTAGTCATGCGTCACTTAATGACAGGGATGCATTCTGAGAAGTACATAGTTAGATGATTACATGGTTGTGTGAACATCATAGTGTATCCTTACAAAATCTAGGCTCTATGTCTAGGCTATGCCAGATGTGTGTGTGTGTGTGTGTGTGCGTGTGTGTGTGTTTGCGCGCACGCATATATACATGCATATCTCACATAACTCTTAGGGCCACGATGAGCAAAACAGTAAGATTAAGTCAAGCACTGGAGAAAATGTTGCGTTCAAGAAATGTGGTAAACACAAAATATATGATATGGCAGCCACATAACACAGCACACTGTTTTACAGTCATATGTAATGTACCTGTATACATATAGATAAGTAGAAAGAGTATGCTCTGAAATAATGATAAAGACCACAGCGTGGTAAATACATAAACCAGTACCTTGGTCATTTGTCATCAGTGTCAAGCAATACGCACTGTACATAATTATGTTGCTAGACTTTCATGCAGCTGGTTTGTTTACATCAGCATCACCATAAACACATGACTGATACATCACACTGTGATGTCACTACAACAATGACATTACTGGGTGATGGGAATTTTTCAGCTCCATTATAATCTTTATGAGACCCCCATTGTATATGTGTTTATGAATTATTCCGATTGTGACTGATAACAGCCACACCTTTAATCACTTACTGTAACACTGCAAGCAAGAGGCACCAGTTCCCCCAGTGTTGTCCCCCCACTCAGTGAAGCAGTTCCAGTCCAGGGGCTGATGTATCAGTACAGACAGTGGCATTGTAGCACTGCTAAGGAAGTTCTGAACAAAAGGCCCCTGCTGTTTCTGGGACCCAGGGTCCTGGGTGGCAAGCAGGGGAAGGGATGGAAATGGAAAAGCACTGGAGACTTGGGGGGAAGAATATCTTTGAAGCTCCTTTCTTCTCCTGGATAAGGTCTCTGCAGAGTCACTGGGGAAAGTAGCCCTTGACCAAACACCCTGGACAAAGAGGCCTCTTCATGGAGGCAGCACCTGTACTAGGAGTTGCAGATCTGTGTAAAAGTCTGACTGAACCAGAGGCCCAACCCTCATGCAAAGCTCCCCAAGGGACTGCAGTGCAATGGATGTGCACCAAATCTGTTCTGGGGAAGTAAAGCTTTTGCTTTATATGTATCCTGTGTGTGTGTGTGTGTGTGTGTATGATTTATTTATTTATCTATCTATCTATCTATCTATCTATCTATCTATCTATCTATCTATACTGCCTATGGTGAAGCCTAAAACAACACACAACGATCGTGAGCCAGGAGCTGGACTCCTCATTCTTTTTGGTTACCTAAGCAAGACATAATGGTGGCCATAAACTAAAACACTATCAATGGGGAAAGATAAGCAGATTGACTTCAAAGATGATGAGGAAGTAGTGTTTCCAGCACTGGTGTAACAGATTAGTTCCATAGTTCGGGGTTCCTTGGAAGCAGACCCAGACAGAATTTAAAGTGCAGGAGGGCTATGAGAGGGAGGGGAAGGAAGTAACAGAGGGCCTGGGGACAAGTCTCTTCATCCACAATGCAGACCCAGTGGCAAGCCTTCACCAACTTCTCAGGGTACCAGTGAGCTAGAATTGCCCTTCAAAGTTGCCTCAGTTTGGACCAAGACAGTCAGCCTCTCTCTCCTTCCCTGTCAGCCTGCCATTGGATGTAGGCCACTCAGTGAATAGGCAGCGGTGAAGCCTGTCTGTCACAGCATTGCAGCACCAGGCAACAAGCCCTCCTAAGAGAGGGTCTGAGTGTTATACCAAGGAGCAGAAGAGAGGCATCTGCCACATCCAAGAGGTTAACTTGGGTGCCTGGGGAATGGAGATGTTCACTGAGATACATAGTCCAGGACAGATAGGCTGGGGGAAGAAGGTTCCCTGATCACTTTGGGACACAGTGGTAACTTGGGACTTCATCAACAGCGAAGATCAGGTCCCCTTCTTCCAAGGGCACAGGAAGCTACTTGTGCTCATCATTTTTTTTTTCTCCCCCGTATTTTGTGATGCTTTGGTAATGTGGGGCCCTGCCTTCTCTGGAGAGACTGCCTCTCCCAGGGCTAGCTAATTCCTGTAGATGGCAGTCATTTACCCAGAGTGCATCTCAGATGCAAGCCACCTTCTCTGTAGATCTCTCATGTGCTAAACCACTGTTCCTCTGCCCTGATCCTCCCAGGGAACCACCACTGGGGACAGCTCCTACAGCCCAGAGCTCAGTGAAATGATTCAGAGTAGCCCATCTTACACTGTTCCCTCCCTCACCTTTCCTTCCCACAGCATCCACAATAAAGGCTCTCACCTACATTCTTCTTGACTCTTTTTGCCTTCTGGTCAACCCTGTTGCTTCCCCATATGATCCTGCATGTATGCTGTGTCTCTGGATGGTAGAGATCTGAGTGTAAACTTTGTCCTTCATGACAGTCATTTTTGACTCTGTGTGTCTTAGCATCCCTGATTAAAACACACCTTGGATACATT
Organism: Callospermophilus lateralis; assembly: GCF_048772815.1. NCBI lineage: Eukaryota > Metazoa > Chordata > Mammalia > Rodentia > Sciuridae > Callospermophilus > Callospermophilus lateralis. The sequence continues at coordinate 92,378,656 of NC_135313.1, forward strand.
TAAAAGCCTTGGGAGTAATTACTCAGGTGGTCTTGGCTTTCCATGCTGGTAGGTAGGCAACTCTTTCCCCACCAGAGCGCCCTCAGCAGTCAGGAGTGGAAGGACACTGCTGAGTGGATATAGGGGAGGGGTACAAGGCAACTGCCATTTTAACTGAGGACTGTTCTGTTTAATCCTCACTAAAGTTTTATTTTATGGGTAAGAAAAATGGCAGTTCACAGAAGTGAAGTGCCTGGCAAGTGATGGTTGCTTCATCTGTTGGTTGATTAAGTAGCTTAGGTTTGATTTCAGGTCTGCTTGATTTCGATGTTTGTTCTATTCTGTCAGCCCCTGATCTGAGGTCTCCAGAGAACAATGACAAGTTGATGCACGAAGCGGTTGCCCAAGGCAGTGAGTGAAAATGAAACTAGAGTCATGCTCCAGCATATCCTAGGTGTGTAACCCAGAGCATTAGTCTCGAGGGGCTGTAGTAGGGAGCCTTGTTTTACTGCAATGAACACTAAAGGCAGGTAACTTTATAAAGAAAAAAGGTTTACGTAGCTCACAATTTTGGTAGTTCAAGGCCCAAGGTCAGTGGTCCCATTTATTTGGCCCCTGGAAAGGCAGCAGATGGCAGCACGTCATGACAAGAATGCTCAAGGCAGGAAGAGCTTACATCTCCAAGCAGGAAGTCAGAGAGAGACCAGGATCACACACTCTCTGCCACGGGCACATCCCCAGTGACCTAAGGGCCTTCTACCACCTTCCAACAGTGCCACCCTGCAAACCAACACTTTGACCACAGTGGGCCCTTCAGGGGCACATCTGAATCATATCCAAACATTAGCAGGGATGTTGAGTAGAAAAAGGAATCCATGGGTCCAGTAAGCTTGGAGAGTGCAAGTTAAGTCTCACAGAGCCTATGATATTCCTATATGCATTACAGAGCTCTCAAAATTCAACTGACCAGAGAAGTGTGTGTGTGTGTGTGTGTGTGTGTGTGTGTGTGTGTGTGTGAGAGAGAGAGAGAGAGAGAGAGAGAGAGAGAGAGGGCAATGTCCATGTGTGTGTTGGATTGTATGTTGTACATGGGTGTCTTTTCCTTTCTCTGCATCAGCCTCCTTCATCAGCATTGGAAAGCAATAACTTCCCCAGTCACCTGAGGCAGCTCACAGAGTCCAAGGTCAGATATGACAGTCTTTCCACATAGAGAGGCCAAGTCTCTCTCATTCTCAATTCCAGACCCTGGGGGAGGATCCTGGCTGCCTTAACATGTGTAATCACCTGAATCCTGCACAGTGTGAGGCCCTTTGTGAGCTAGACAGATGGCACTCCTAGAGGCGTCTCCTCTCATTTTAGTGAGTCTAGCTAGTTTCATTTTCAAATGCTTCTAGTCTCATTTAAAAATGCTATTTATACATGTGAAGCAGAGAAGATACAGATTGTTAGAAAGCATAGCCCAGACAGGGTGCTGAGGCCTTGAAAGGGAAGAGGTTCCTGTACTGAAAGTTGACTGGGATTTGAACTACACGCCTATGGGAGAGCAGCTGTTCTATCCACAGGAGTCAGCAAGGGGCCACAGGACAGAGCCTAGGACCCTCCACCAGCAACCATGTGGAGCCCAGCAAAAAGCACAGAGAGCTCACCAGCAGGATATGCTAAATTAGATTCATGCCTCCACTTCATTCACACCTCTGCTTCATTTCACATGGCAACCATCTCCCCAAGATCGTGTAGGATTTTAAAGGGGCTACATGTGAGATACAGAGGACATTTGGGGAACTAAGTGGCTTAATCGTAGTTTGCAAGTCCCTGCCCTCCAAGGACTTCCCTTTTTGCTGCCTTTAGCGGTCAACAGGCCTTGAAGCGTTTTCTTCTCTTCACTCCCTACATCATCAAAAGTGCCCTGGCTCACAGGGCTTTAGGTGGTCTGCATGGGCAGGAGAGATGAAATTGTGGGGAAGCACATTTTCAGTACTGAAACGCAGCAGGGGTTGAGAATCATTGAACACATTATCATTCCTCTCCTAACCCAACACTTGTACTTCCTACTTGATTTTTATTTTTCCACCATGGTACGCCAGTGATTGAGAACACAGCTGTTGTGTGACCCCAAGAGTGGCCCATTGCAGGGACTGAACTCATTTTATGCTACAGCCCATGTACCTCCCCAAGAAGCAGAGAGCCTGTGGGCCATGCTGCACTACCCAGCCCCCCCCACACACACACACACATCTGTGCAAATCTCAGGAAGAGAGCTTTGCAAAATCAGGGAGCTTCTCCTAACATTCCCAGGTTAGGGAAGGGTCTCCTCAAAGGGGTGGAAATGATGATGAATACTGTCCACTCTTCAGTGACCTCCTCTTTCCAATGTTGCTTCTCAGAGGGTTCCTGGGCACTATGAACTGTGAAGGCCACCTTGGCTGTGGGCTTTTAATGCAAAAGCAGTTTGAGAAATGTAGAGGAAGACATGGATTCATGTTCTAAGCATCAAATCTGATTTTTTAATTTTTTAAAAGTATACATTAGTTAGTTTTTCATCACTGTGACCAAAATACCTGATGAGAACAACTTAGAGGAGAAAAAGGTTATTTGGGCTCAGTTTCAGAGGTTCAGTGCCTGGTCAGACAACCCCATTGATCTGGGCCTGAAGAACATCATGGCCAAACAGTGTGGCAGAGGAAAGCTGCTCAGCTCATGGCACACAGGAAGCAGAGAGAAAGATGAGCCAGGAAGACAAGAGGCCCAAGGGCATGTCCCCAGCTACCCACCTTCTCCAGCTGTGTCCCACCTGCCTGCAATGACCACTCAATACCATGATCCTTTCAAATTACTAATCCATCAAATGAATTGATCCACTGATTAGGATATAGGTTTCATAATCCAATAATCTCACCTCCCAAACTAGCACGGGAACTTTTGGGGGACACCTCATATCCAAACCATAACCGTGCAGGAGATAATGGAGCGTTATCGAAGATAAATTTGGACTTGACAGCTACACAGACACTGGGTTTGGATCCCAGCCATGCCTCTTACTGTGACAAACTGACAAGTGACCTAATTTTCTGCACTCAGATTCCTCATCTGTGAAGTCAGAATTATGATATGATTATGAGGGTTTTAATGAGGATTAGAGGAATCCATGTGTGTAAGGCACCTAATTTACTACCTGGCACATAGTAGATAATAAATTTATTGAATGAATGGATTAATCTCTGATAGAGAAACAAGTCAGATGAAGTTTGCTGTGGAAGAGTAGCTCTGACTGCCCAGTGAGCACCCATGGAACCTAGCCATCTGCCTACACAGCCACCAGTCTCACACAGTAGAGACCAAAAGCCCCTCTCCCTACATCTCTGAGGAGGCTCTTGTAGGAAGAGCCCAGAGGGGAAGCTCCCTGCTGACCTTGGAAGACCAGAACTCTCAGTTCCAGAGCTACATTTTAGTAGGCAGGATTTCCTTGTTGGAAGCATCTCAGGCCCTGTCTGAGCATCTAGAAATTAGGATCACCTCTGAAGAGGTCCTATTTGGAAACAAAGAATGAGATTGGATCTGATGTTTAGGAGATGTGAAGAACTCATTTTTATGGATTTTTAGTATTACAAAAGTAATGTGTGCTCATTATAGAAATTTTAGGGAAAAAATATCACTTGAAATCTGACAATTCAAAAACAATTGCTATTGACATTTTGATAAATATTTGGACAATCTTCATTCTGTTCATATGTACTTTATGAACAAATGGAGCTCACAGCATATGTTTGGTTTCGTGGCCTGTCTCCACCACAGTAATACACTGAGGGATTCTCTGGAATTCACTAAATATTCCTCAACAATATTACTTTCAGGACTACCTGAAAGTTCATTTGGTGGAAATGTCATAATATTTTTATTTGATATTTGACATTCTATTGCTGAGCACCCAGGCTGTTGTTTACATTTTTTTACTATTTTAAACAACATTGTAATGAGTGTCCTTTCTCCATACTTATTTGTACTCTTCCATGATTATTTTCTTAACTTCTGGAAATGCATTTGCTGAGTCAAGATGCATATAAAATTTGAAAGTTTCTGACAAGTTTGAGTGAGTTTTTTGCTTATGTATTGCCTGTTTGTTTATTCTAGGGTTGAACTCACAGCTTGATGCATACCCAATACATGACTCTACCACTGAGCTACAGCCCCAATCCCGGAATGAGATTTTGATAATAGTTTTGTAGAATAGGATTATTTTGTATTGTGTCTTCAATAACATATTAGAGCTTGGTATGTTTATGTTAGTAATATATACTATATAATAAATAGTATATTTTATAAAACATTTAATAGAAGCACAGTGTATTTTAGCTTTGAACAGTATGACTATAGTTAAAAAATTGGAGAAGAATGAATAAAAGTATTAAAGAATAGGAAAAAATACCTATCTTCCCTCTTTCCAATTAGAGCCATTCTTACAATTTTAGCATACAGTTGGCACTCATTATGTGCCAGAGGTTGGTTCCTGGACCCCTAAGGATACCAAATTCTCAGATGCTCAAGTCCCTTACATAAAGTGGTGTAGTATTTGCACAGAACCTACACATATATTCCCATGTGTTTTAAAATCACATGTATTTTAAATCACATCTAGTATAACATCCATTATAACATAAATGTGATATAAATTTTCACTGTACTGCATTGTTTAGGGAATAATGACAAGAAAACAGGTTTGAACATGTTCAGTAGAGATGGAGGTTTTTTTTCTCAAATATTTTTGATCTGTGATTGATTGAATCTGTCAGTGCAGAGCCCACAGATATGGCAGACCAACTGTATAGCCCTCTAGGTATATTTTTTTCTGTGCATATAGACACAGCTGAGACCTTCCTATCACTTTCATTTGGTACTTCTACTGATGTGAGTTGTGTGCAGTGCAGTGTGCTAGGCTTATCTGTCTGTTTTTTTATGACAGGCTTCTCTCCTTGTGTCCCAGTGTCATAGAGCACTGGCATGAGCACCAGATGTTTGCTCTTTATCGACCTCTGAAAGGATGTGAGAGTCAGGGAAAGCAAAGGAGAAAGCAATTTTATGGCCCCCTGGGCGGGGAGTGATCACTCTATAGCCAAGTCTGTCCTGGGCCCTAGAGACAGCCATGCATTTCCAGGATGTAACTCCTACTGCAGCTCCTCTGAGGGCAGGGCAAAGACAGTTCATGAACACAGCTCTTGCCTTGCAAACTCCACCTGGATGGTAATTCTCTTCCCCTGCACACTCTCACACACCTCTTCCTGGGGCTTCCTGACCTCTAGTGCAGGTTGGGATCCAAAGTGCACCTCCAGGCATGGTCATGCACACCTGTAATCCCAGCAGCTCAGGAGACTGAGACAGGAGGATCGTGAGTTCAAAGCCAGCCTCAGCAACTCAGTGAGACCCTGTCTCTAAATAAAATACAAAATAGGGGTGGGGATGTGGCTCAGTGGTTGAGTGCCCCTGAGTACCAAAGCAAATAAAATCCCCAGTACCAAACCAAACCAAACAAAAAGTTCTTTGGGTTTCCAGAGCTTTGGAAGTTTGGCAGATTCAGTAGAAAATTTTATACATGAAATGAGCTGGTGTCCTACAAACACAAGCGGGAGAATTGAAAAATTCTTTTGAGAAAAGTATTTTGAATTGCCAAGGATTAAATGGTGAACCATTTTGCTTTAATATATTTTTTTAAATATTTACTTTTTAGTTGTAGTTGGACATAATATTTTTATTTATTTATTTATTTGTGGTGCTGAGGATCGAACCCAGGGCCTCGCAAGTGTTAGGAGAGCGCTCTACCACTGAGCCACAACCTCAGCCCCTTGCTTTAATATTTTTGTATTTTCATCCTAAACCCTTTGAATCATTTCTTCCCACACCACCTCACTTTTTAATTATATCTGAAGACATTGATTTAATTTTTTGTTCTTCACTGATTGAACATCAGCAGATTCTTAAAGAGGTTTTGTAATGTAGTCAATGTAGCCTCATTTCAAAGTCGGTTCAGCTGAGATCAAGTCTTGGCTCTAGCCCTGGTGAACAGCCATGGAGTGTAGTCTCTAGTGGTTGTCTAATCTAGAGTCTTAATTTTCTCATCTGTGAAGCAGGACTAATGATAACTCCCATTAACTGAGCTATGAATATGAGTTTCTAATATTTGGCACCTAGTGGATGCTTAATCAGTGCTTAATCTTTTCTCTGGCTGTCCCCAAGGACCATCACTGATGGTTATGACCTAAGACTGAGGTCATCATTCCATGTCATTAACTGTAATGACAGAGCTGTGGGTGGAAAAGGTGTAGTAAATTAGCCCACATTACTTAATGATCCTGGGATTGTAACTGAAGTGAAGGTTTTTAGCCAATTTTTTATAGCACTTCAGTTTTATTTTCTATATTTTTTCTAATAAAAATGGACTGTATCCAAAATTTATAGTTATCCCAATTCTGTTTTTTTTTTTTTAATCTCTGTGGTGAAAACGTATTGGAAACTGTTTAAATGTGTGTAAAACATTTGTGGATAGAGGTGTTTTGGGTATTGGTATAAAGGGAAAAAGAAGTAAAACTTCATCAGTCTGACATTTAACAGAGCAGGATTCCATGAGTTATCTGTTAAAAATTAAGATTTAATTTCTTCTCATTAGCTTCTTGATAAGTTTACAGCCCCAGGAGCTGTAGTTCAACTGCATTTTGTGCATTGGAAAAGACAAAATTACAACTTCCAGTTCTACAAGATGGTAAACTGAGATAATTTTAAATAAACTCCCCTGCTAGATAAAGTACAGCAAAATTACCTTAACTGCATAGTTCAATTCATAGAAATGGAAGATAAGTCCCAAGTACAGTACTAGGAGGTTCTGAAGATTGGAGTTGATCACATACAATCATCCTTAAGTATCCAAGGAAATTATTTCCAGGACCCCTGGAAATAAAACAGTACTAAAATTAATTTGGATTAAAATCTGCAGATGCCCAAGTTCTTTATATCAAGTGGTATAGTATTTGCATAGAACCTATGCACATCTTCCCATATACCTGGAATCATCTCCAAATTACTTATAATACCAAATATAGTATAAATGCAAAGTAATTACTTGTTATACTGTATTGTTTAGGGAATGATGATAAGAAAAAAATATTGCCCTTCTTCAATACAGATGCAGTTTTCCCCCAAATCCCTTTGATCCATAGCTGGTTGAATCTGCAGATGCAGAATCCATGGGTAGGGAAGAGATGCGTATTTAGCTTGGGAAACAGCAGCTAAAGTTATTGTCATCCAGTTGGGGAGAGAAGATTAGGTCTGGGTCTGTCCAACGCTTGTAGATGGCACTAAAGGTCTTATACAGAAGACAGAAACCCTGTGAGGGCTGTACTGTCAGTAGAAAAGTGGATTTATGATCCCTTTTACCTCTATCTCTGTTTGTGTTCTAGATAAGGGAGGAAACCCTCTCACAAGGATTTGAAATCTTCAGCCTGAATCTTACATGGATTCAGGATTCAGATTTACATCAACTACAAAATAAACTTAAAACTTGTCCCTATTTACTGATAACTTAAAACATTTGAGACACATTCATATAGTAGGTGCTGAAAAAGAATAGGATAAGACAATATTTGAGGAATAAATAATTACAATTTTCCAAAACTGATGGAATTCAACAATTAAAATGCATCACTTAAGATTATAAAACACCAACAAAAAAAGTGGAGATATTAAAAGCAAGAGAGACAGGGAATAACTAGACTAAAGAGCTACTTATTGGTAGTATCAGTGGAAGTCAGAGATAATGGGATAACAACTTTATAATAATAAGAATTCTCTATCCAAAAAAGTCATCATTCAAGAATAAGATAAAAATAAAGATATTGAGGTCTTTCTCTTTTGTAACACAAACTTAAAGCATATATTTTCATTTTAGAGGTTTTTAAAGTTAGTACAAAATATTTTCTAATGTGACTATGCTACCAAAAGTAATTACAGATTCAATACAATCTCCATCAAAATACCAATGGCATTGTTCACAGAACTAGAAAAAACTGTACTAAAATTAATTTGGAAGAATAAAAGACCCAGGATAGCCAAAGCAATTCTAAGTCAAAAAAAGAAAAAAAAAAAAAAAAGCAATCCTAGAGGTATCACAATACTTGACTTCAAGTTATATTACAGAGCTACAGTAACAAATTGTCTAGCATAAAAACAGATATTGACCAAGGGTACAGAATAGAAAATACAGAGACAAACCCATATAGGTTCTGTCATCTGATCCTTGACAAAGGTGCCAAAAACATACTTTGGCGAAAGATAGCCTTTTTAACAAATGGTGCTGGGACAACTGTTTATCCATCCATATGTAGAAGAATGAAACTAGACCCTTATCTCTCACCCTGAACCAAAACCAACTCAAAATAGATTAAAGACCTAGGAATTAGACCAGAAACTATGCAACTCCTAGGAGAAAACCTAGGGTTAACAACACTCCAGTGTTTAGGCACTGGTAATGACTTTCTCAACAGGACCCCTAAAGTTCAGGAAATAACGCCAAGAATTAAGAAATGGGATGGCATCAAATTATAAAGCTTCTTCTGCACATCAAAGAAACAATTAGGAATGTAAAAAGAGAACCTACAGAATGGGAGAAAAATTTTTGCTAGCTACTCTTCTGACAGAGGATTAATATCTAGAATACTTAAAGAACTCAAAAAAAACAAATAACCCAATTAATAAATGGGCAAATGAATAAAGCAGACACTTCTCAGAAAAAATACAAATGGCCAACAAATATATGAAAAATGTTCAACATCACTAACAATTAGGGAAATGGAAACCAAAACTACACTGAGATTTCATCTCACACCAGTCAGAATGGCAGCCATCAAGAATAGAAACAAAAATAAATTCTGGAGAGGATGTGGAGAAAAAGGAGCAATTTTATACTGTTGGTGAGATTGTGACTTAATGCAACCACTATGGAAATCAGTATGGAGTCTCCTCAAAAGACTGATAAGCATGGGCCGGGCGTGTTGGCACACATCTGTAATCCCTGCCACTTGGGAGGCTGAGGCAGGCGGATCACAAGTTCAAAGACAGCCTCAGCAAAAGTGAGGCACAAAGTAACTCAGTGAAACTCTGTATCTAAACAAAATATATCTAAACAAAATATAAAATACTGGTGGGAATATGGCTAGTGGTCCAGTACCCCTGAGTTCAATCCCCAGCACACCCTCCCTCCCCCCCCCAAAAAAAAATTAATCATGGAACCACCATATGACCCAGCTATACCACTCCTTGGTATTTACCCGGAAGATTTAAAGTCATCATTCTGTAGTGATTCATGCATACCCGTGTTTACAGCAGTGCAATTCACATAGCCAAACTATGGAACCAGCCTAGGTGCCCATCAGTGGATGAATGGATGAAGAAAATATAGTGTATATACAAAATGGAGTTTTATTCAGCTATAAAGAAAAATAAAATTATGTCATTTGCAGGAAAAACAGGTGGAATTGGAGGCCATTGTGTTGGGTGAAATAAGCTAGACTGTCAACGGTCGTGTTTTCTCTCAGATGTGTAAGCTAGAGAGGAAAAAGAAAAGATGGGGGGAGTCTCATGAAATTCAAAAGGAGAAGGGGAGAGGGTTGACAAATGCTGGGGAAGGACATTGGCCAAATTATATTGTTACATCATGTACATGTACGAATATGTAATAACAAATTCTATCATTATGTACACCTACAATGCACCAATAAAAAATTCACAATTAGTACTGGGGTTGTGACTCAGTAGGAGAGTGCTTGCCTAATGTGTGAGGCACTGGGTTCGATTGTCAGCACCAAATATAAATAAATTAATAAAATAAAGGTCCATCGATGTTTAAATAAAGTATTTTAACAAATAAAAATTTAAAAATATATTTTCTAATTAGTTACTTCAGTGATAGCAAAAATGCTTAGAATGTGCATGGACCAAGTTTAATCCCCAGCATGTACACACACACACGCACGCGCACACACACAAATTCTAATTTCTATTGAAATTTATCTTTTGATCCAATAATTATTGAGAAGTTTATTAATATCCAAATACACATAGAGATTTTCTAATTAATTTCTTGTTCTTAATTTGGGGCTTATTTTTGTTAAGCCATGGAAAAATTCTATAAAATTTGTTCAAACATATTTGACTTCCATAATATTTTCAGTGTTTCATATATACTTTCAAACAATGTGTATTTTATTCATGTTGAAGGGGGGACACATGCCTAAATATTCCAGTAGGATTTAAAATTTTTCTATTTACATTATGTATTTAGAGGGTATATTATTAGGGGCATACAAATTTAAAGTTATATCTTTCTTATATATTAACCCTTTGTTATTATTTAATGTTCATCTTCATCTCTGGCATTTGTCTACCTTGTTATGAATAAAACTGCTCTTTTTTTTTTTTTTTTTTTTTTTGGTCTTTTCGGTTTTGGAACTGGGGATCAAACCTAGGGCCTTGCAAATGCAAGGTAAGTGCCTTGCTGCTGAGTTACATCCCAGCCCTAAAACTGCTCTTGCTTTCTTTTATTTAGACATCTTTTTTAGCTTTTCTGTGGCTTTAGATGTGTCTCATAAGTAGCAAGTAAGTGGATTTTTAAATGACAACATTTGTCTCTTAATTGGAATATTTGGTCCATTTATGTTCAGTGTAATTAGTAATGTATTAATTAGTAATGTATTAAGTCTACCATTAATAATCTACCATACTGGGCTGGGATGTGGTGGCTCAGTGGTAGAGCGCTGGCCTAGCATGGGTGAGGCACTGGGTTTGAGTCTCAGCATCGCATGTAAATAAATAAAATAAAGGTCCATTGACAACTAAAAAAATATTAAAAAAAAAAAAAAAAAAACAACAACAAAGGACTGGGGATGTGGCTCAAGCGGTGGCCCACTCGCCTGGCATGCGCGGGGCGCTGAGTTCAATCCTCAGCACCACATAAAAACAAAATAAAGATGTTGTGTCCACCGAAAACTAAAAAATAAATATTAAAAAATTCTCTCTCTTTCTCTCTCTTTTAAAAAAAATAATAATCTATTATATTAACAATCAATTTCCCACCTATTTTGAATTGTTTTTTCACATTTTTGCCTTTTTTGGGATTGACTCTTTTTTTGCTTTTTATTATTTTATCTTCTGCTAGCTTGAAAATTTTACACTGTTACTATTATGTTATCCTAAAGATTATACTGTACAGTGAGCCCTGTCTTATAAATTCAAATTGATGCTTTTCCTATCCTCATGGACAGTGCATTTACCCACTTTTTAAAAATATATTTATTTATATTATATTTGTTTTTTAGGTGTAGTTGGACACAACACAATGCCTTTATTTTTATGTGGTGCTGAGGACCGAACCTGGGTCCCGCCCCTGCTAGGCTAGGTCTCTACTGCTGAGCCACAATCCCAGCCCACATTTACCCACTTCTAACTGTTAACCAGACATTTTTTTTTTTTTTTTGTAGAGTCAGTGTTCATTTATATTTTCATATATATTTGCCTTCTTATTTGCTCTCATTTCTTCCAGAATCTCTACCTTCCTATCTGTGATCCTTATCTTTTTCTGCCAGAATAGGCATGCCCAGTAATTCCTTTAAGGTTTATCTGCTGGTGATGAATTCTTGCAGTTTCCCAGTTTTTGTTTGTCTGAAAAATGACTTTCTTTTATCTAAATTCCTTCATTTAGGGGAATTTAGCCGTCTCTCTGAAGATATCTTGTTACTGAGCCGTTGCTATAAAAATACTTGAGGTAATCAACTTAAAAAGGAAAGATTCATTTGGCTTCCAGTTTCAGAGGTTTCATCCCGCGGTTGGTTGGCCTGTTGGGGGCCTGTGATAAGGTACAACATCATGGTGGGAATGTGTGAACAGAGGAAGCTGCTCAGCTCATTGTGGCAAAAAAAAAGCAATTAGGAGGAGAGGTCCCAGTATTCCTTTCAAGGGACACCACCAGTGACCTAACTTCCTTCCGCTAGACCCCACCTCCTGAAGGTCCCACCACCTCCAGCAGGGTCACTGTTTTGTGTTCTGATTTGCATTGTTTCTGTTGAAAAATCAGTTGTTCTTCTCATTTCTGCACCTTTAAAGTCAATCTGTCTTTTCCTCTGATTATTTGTAATATACCTTCTTGTTTGTTTTCCAGCAGCGTTAGGGATGTGATCACATGTGGATTTGGTTTAATTTTCTCAGCTTATGGTTCATAGAGCTTCAGGCTTGATGTCTATCACCTATTTCAGAAATTTCCCAGCTGTTTTCTTCACATATTGCTTCTAGAAAATTCCACCTCTCTCATCTTTTGAGACTATAATTATTTGTAGACCTTCTCAGTGAATTTGTAGTGTCTCTCACCTTCTCTTCTGTGCTTGCCATTTTTTCTCTCTACATTTTACTCTGAACATTTTTTTGTCTGACCTGTCTTCTCTATTCAACCATATCCAGTTTGTCATTGAACACACTGTGGTCTTGATTCCAGTTACTGATTTTTTTCAGCTCTAATGCTTCTATTTGTTTCTTTTTATAGTTTTCACTTCTCTACTAAAATAGCTCGTCTTGTCTTTCACCTATTGAACCTAAAAGCATATTAATTTTAAGGTCTGTACCTAGTAACTCCATAATCTGGCATTCCTGTGCATCCATAAGTACTGAAGTTATTTATTTTGTTCATGTTACCTCTCTTCCACGTGTGCCTGGTTGTATTTTATTTAGTGATGAACAGAGTATTTGCAGAATACTTTATAGAAGTTTTTGGCTTAGGATGACATTTTCTTTCTCCAGAGAGGATTAGTATTTGCTTCTGCCAAGTTACTCTGGGAACAGGCAATTAGGGTTACTTCTGTCCAATTTCAAATTACTCAAAGCTGAGCCAAGGGCCTATCTATTTATAATCTATCCATACTCCCAGCTTGTAGCCCTTTGGAATCCTCACAAAGGGATGCCTTCACCCCTTCCCCTTTCGGAACTCTTGCATACAGTTCCTTTCCCCATATCCCCTTTGAGATGTTGAAAGTATTATTATTATTCATGCTCTCAGCGTATCTCTCTTTTATAAGTAAGATAGCCATAAACACTTGGTTTACACACCTGAGGTTCTGTTCCTCTATAGCCCCACCTGGTTCTTTGAATCTTCATAGCTCTCTGGTGTCTTCAAGCACATGTGTTTTATACTTTGTCTACTTCTTCTAATTGTTCTTCTAATTGAGGGAATTTTTTAAATTATTGGCTGCCATTACCAGAGGCATAAGTCTGATATCTTTACATTTTTAAGATCTGCCTATGTTGCTGTGTAATTTTCAGTCCTTTGATTCTCAGTGTAGTCTGTGACGTGTACCTACCACATCTTACCCTTAATTCTGGTGATTAATACCTAGAATGTTTTCAACTGTCTACTTCACAATCACTACAACAACAACAATAAAAATGTACTGCTGTGAATGGCCCGCCCTGAATGAACTGCGAGCATATTGGGGGACAGGTGTTTAGGAAGAGATTGGGCCATGGGGGATACCTGTATTTATTTAATTAAATACCACCAGGTAAGTTTCCCAAAATGATTGACTTGTATTCCTGCCACCAACAGTGTAGCACTTCCTATGCTCCACACCATCACCAAATCCTGGAATATTCCAGCTTTCTAATTTTCCTCAGGTCCAATTTATATGTGTCATAATTTTAATTTGCATTTCTCTAATTCAAATTTGGGTGTCTGTCTTTTCTCTTGCTGATTTGAAACATTTCCTTTTATATTTTAAATATTTTCCCGTGTTGGATGTAAATTTTGCAAATGTATTCTCACAGTCTGTCATCTAGCTGCAATCTCACTCATAATAACTTTTACTAAATAAAAATTAGTCATCAATCAATATTGTTGGTTTATGGCTTGTGCTGTATGCTACCACTTCATAAATCATTCACTGTTTTTATTTCTCTTACATTATGTACTTTTTTCCATTGTTTCATAAGTTCTTAAATTCTATGGAGTCCACTCTTTGTTTGACATCCTTTTTTTAAATTTATCTATTTTTGGCCCTTTATCTTTTCTTTATTCATTGTAGAGTAAGATTTTACATTTCTCAAAGACTCTAAAATTTTTATTAGACTTTCATTGAACGTGCAGATTTATTGGTAGATGATTAATGTCCTTAAGTTATCTCATCTGAGAGCATGGATTCTCTGATATTCACAACATCTTCTGTTTACTTTTATTAGAGTTTTGAAATATCTGTAGAGGTATTTGATCATTTTTTTAAAATTCTAGATATTGTAAGGGTTTTGTTGTCGATTGGCTTGTTTTGATATTATGTATGCTGTCTTTTTATCATATTTTCTAGCAAGGTGTTAGTACTAGTGTAGAAAAGCTTTGTTTTCCACCATCTTGCTGAACTATCTTATTCTTAAAGCTTGTGTCATGCTTCTATTATGTATTTTTTCTAGGTAGGTTATTAGATCCTTTCTAGGTTATGATCTTTTTTTCCTTTTCTAACTAGAATCTCCAGCTCCCTGGTAAACAGTCTCAGGGATAACTAGCATCCTTGTCTTGTTTCCTGTTTAGAGTAAACACATCTAAACTTTCTCTATCAGAGTGTGCTATAAATTTGGGCTGATAACCTTTACTAAGTTAAGAAAGTTTCTTGGGGCTGAGTTTCAGTGGTAGAGTGTTTGCCTGGCATGTGTGAGGCCCTGGGTCCAATTCTTAGTACCACGTCCAAATAAATAAATTAAATAAAGGTCCATCAATGATTAAAAACATATTCTTTAAAAAAAGTTTCTTTCCAGATTGATCAGTTCTAGTCCTAACTTTACAAGTTCAAAGCTAAGTAATGTGCACATATGCCTTATTCTCTGTTTTTATAAAGGTCTAGTCTGCTTTCATGCTTGTTTTGGAAACTCAAATCTGTTGCAAAATGATTGCTATATTCAGGAATAGTTTGTCATGCAGATTCCATGTTTGCTTATGTGAAGTTTCATACACAAGGAATACTTGACAAATGCAGAAAGCTATTCAATGTAAACAGAGATGAATGAGAATGCACAGGCACACACCTCAGCAACCAGCTACCTCAATTCTTTGCATGTGCAATGATCCATGTCATTTACATATGGAGTTATAACTCCCCTCTGGTTTCAGATAGGCTTTCTTCTTTCACTTCACAGTAACTTATAAGCTACAGCCCTTCTGACATCTACTTGTACAAGCAAATCATAGGTCTTTTTCATAGTAGAGGTCATATGTATTGCAGTGTTTGTGTATTTCCTGTTTAACATGTGAAAAATTGTTACTGTTTTTTAAATTAATAGAATTTAATTTTTGAGCAGTTTTAGGTTTACAGAAAAACTGAGTACAAACTATAGAGTTCCTATATACTTCCTACCCAGTTTCCCCTATTGTTATTATTGTGCATTAGGGTGATGCACTGGTTACAATTGATGAATCAATATTGATACTTTGTTATTAATCAATTATTGTGCATTAGGGTGATGCACTGGTTACAATTGATGAATCAATATTGATACTTTGTTATTAATCAAAGTCCATAGTTTACATTAGTGTTTATTCTTTGTGTTGTACATTTTATAGAACTTGACCAATATATAATGATATTTGTGCACCAATATTGTATCAGACCAAGTAGTTTCACTGCCCTAAAATTTCCATGGACTCAACTTGTTCATCCTGAATCTTCAACAACCACTAAGATTTTTACAGGTCTCTATAGTTTTCCCTTTTTGATAATATCATGATTTGGAATCATGTAGGACATACCCTTTTCAGATTCTCCCTCTCCTCTCCCTCTCTCTCTCTCTCTCTCTCTCTCTCTCTCTCTCTCTCTCTCTCTCCCTTACACACACACACACACACACACACACATCTTTATTTTACTTGTTTTATTTTATTTTATTTTTTAATGTGGTGGTGAGGATTGAACCCAGGGCCTCGCACATGCTAGGTGAGTGCTCTGCTGCTGAGCCACAACCCCAGCCCCTAGATTGACTTCTTTCACTTATCAATGGGTATTTGAGTTTCTTCCATGCCTTTTCATGGCTGCATAACCAATTTTTTAATATTTATTAGTTGTCAATGGATCTTTATTTATTTATTTATATACAGTGCTGAGAATTGAACCCAGTGCCTAACACATGCTAGACATGCACTCTACCATGAGCCACAACCCCAGCCCCCCAATTTATTTATATTGCTGAATAATTTTATATTTCTGAAAGTACCATGATTCACTTATCAATTCACCTGTTGAAAGACATCTTGGTTGCGTCCAAGTTTGGATAATTATGAATTAACTGATACAGATTTGATACATTTGTATACAGATTTTTCTATGGGCATGTTTTTAACTCATCTGGGTAAGTGCCATAGAGTGTGATTGTTGAATGGTATATGAGAGTATGTGGAGTTCTGTAAGAAACTTGTTAAACTGTCTTTTGAAGTGGTTGTGCCATTTTGCATTCCCAACAGCAATAAATATAAGTCCCTGTTCCTCTACATCTTTGACAGCATTTGGAGTGTTTTGGAGTTAATTCTAATAGGTGTAGAATAGTATCTCATTGTTTTGACTTGCATTTCACTAATGTCAGATGATGTGGTCATTTCATATGCTTATCTGTCATCTGTATATCTTTTTGGTGAGGAATCTATTTGGATCTTTTGCCTATTTCTTAATTAGGTTGTTTTTCTTATTATTGAACTTTACAACTTTGTATCTTTCTGGATTCTGCCTTTATCATATATGAATTTTGAGAATCTTCCCTCCCAGTCTATCTTTCTTTTCATTTTTTTAATATGTGTTAAGGTTTGAATGTGGCTTGTCCCCCAAGGACTTATGTGTTGGGGCCTTGTTCTTCAGAGTGGTGATGTTGAAGTGGTGGGAACTTCAAGAGGTGTGACCTAATGGGAGGTAGTTAGGTCACTAAGGATGTGCTCTCCAAAGAGATGAAGGGAGTTCTTTTGGGACTCTGTTAGTTCCCATGAGAGCAAGTTGCTCTGAAAGAGCAAAACTGACCCTTCTCCACTCTGTGGCTTCCTGTTTTTCCATGTGATGGCTCTTACAGGCACTCCCACCATTGTGATGCCGTCCACCCCAAGTCTTTGTTGATTTGCTCAAATTTTCTCTTATGCCAATTTTGCCATTTAATGTACACTTTCAGAAGATAATTCATTTTATCTAGGCTTTTGAATTTAGAATTGAATGTTAGCCATCCCTTTAGGGAGATGTATAAACCTTAATATACATAAGCCAACTGGGTAGGGAAAGGCAAACACCCCCCCCTCTGCAAAAAAAAAAAAAAAAGGAGGCCTGATAATACAGAGAAAAATAATTGATAAGTTTGAAAACATTTAAATTTAAATCTATTCTTCAAAAGGCTCTCTAAGCGGTGGGTCTTCTCACAGAATGTAAAGCAGTAGTGGCTTCAGTGGACTTAGTGCACTAAGTCACAGACTAGGAAATAGATTTATAATGCTCGTAAATGGCAAAAGATTAGTGTCTAAGTTGGTTTTAGTGTCTAAGCTGCTGTAAGGGAATGTTTGAGATGGGTAATTTATAAAGAACAGAGATCTGTTTCCTATGGTCGGAGGCTGGGACATCCAAGGTCACGGGCTCTTATCTGGCAAGGGCCTTCTTGCTGCGTCATCCCGGCAGAAGACGGCAGGGCAAGAGAGCACACACAGGAGAGACAAAGGGAGCCAACTCATCCTTTTATCAAGAACCCACAACCACAACAACTAACCCGCTCCTATGACAACAGACTATAGCTGTTATCATGAGGGCAGAACCAATGGAGGACTGAAGCCCCTCTTCGAGGTCCCACTTTTCCATACTGTTGCATTGGGAACTGAGTCTCCAACACAGGGACACTGGAGGACACATTCAAACCAGCCATTAGTATAAAGACTATAAATAAAGAACTTCTAAAGATGAATAAGAGGAAGACAGATAACATAAAAAATGTGCACGTGGACCAGGCATGGTGGTGCATGCCTGTAATTCCAGCAACTCAGGAGGCTGAGGCAGGAGAATTGAAAGTTTGAGGTCAGCCTCAGTAACATAGTGAAACCCTCAGCAACTTAGCAAGATCCTATCTCAAAATAAAAGATGAAAAGGACTGGGGATGTAGTTCAAAGCACCCCTGGGTTCAAGGACCAAGAAGAAAAAAACAAATGGGCATATGATGTGAATAGACTAATCTTAGAAGAGAAACCGAAATAATACATATATGAGTAAATGCTCAGCCTCACTTTTAATTAAAAGAAACAAAAGAGACTATTCTACACCCTTCAAATTAGCATATACTTTAAAAAAATACTTTATTTGTTCTTTTTAACTACACATACAGTAGAATGTATTTTGACAAAAATACATGGAGTATAACTTCCCATTTTTGTGGTCATCATGATGTGGCGTTACACTGATTGTGTATTCATATATGAACATAGGAAAGTTATGTCTGATTCATTCTACTGTCTTTCCCTTCCCATCCCTCTCCCTTCCCCCTCATCCTGCTTTCCAATCTGGTGAACCTCCACTCCCCCCACCCCTACCTGTTGTGAGTCAGCATTCATATATCAGAGAGAACGTTTGACCTTTGGTTTTAGGGGATTGGCTTATTTCACTTAGCATTATAATCTCCAGTTCCATCCATTTACTGGCAAATGCCATAATTTCATTCTTCTTTATTACAGAGTAATATTTCATTGTGTATATGTACCACATTTTCTTTATCCATTCATCTGTTGAAAGGCATCGAGGTTGTTTCCATATCTTAGCTGTTTTAAATTAAGCTGCTATAAACATTGATGTGACTGCATCACTATAGTATGCTGATTTTAAGTCCTTTAGGTATTGCCGAGGAGTTGGATAACTGGGTCAAATGGTAGTTCCATTCCAAGTTTTCTGAGGAATCTTACTGCTTTCCAAAGTGGTTGTACGAATTTGCAGTCTCACCAACAATGTATGAATCTCTTTTTCCCCCACATCCTTGCCAGTATTTATTGTTACTTGTATTCTTAATGATTGAAATGGGCAAATACTTTAAGTGTGGACTTTAGGATCAGGAATTCTTATAAAATGTGGGTAGTATAAATTTATGAAGACACTTCAGAGATGAGTTTGGCAATGCCTCGTAAAACTGAAGATGACTGTGTATCCTAGATGAACTCTTCAGGGAGTGTGTGAAGGGTCAACTGTGTACCAATTGATGTTTGGGAACTATTCCATCTATAAATGAGTCTGTTTATAATCAAGAAATGTGGGGAAAATAGACTTCAGGAGGATGCACGGAGTATGATGTTATTTATGAAATCTACAAAACAAATAACACTATTTGTAACAATATACCTTTCAATATATACATATTTAGTAAGATTATAGGAAATGCATGATAATGGTACAGAGCAATTTAATAGCTCAGTGATTTGCCTTCAGAGAGGCAACTAAGGAGCTGGTAAGAATGTCTTGGGAGATCAGTAGCAAATATGGAAAATGTTGGCACTTGCTTAATTTTTCTGATGTCTACCTTCTGTTCTAGTTTCTACCCTTTGTGTTTTGTTTATTTTACTGAGCATCTACTCTCTGTCAGACTGTGTTCTGGATGCTTGGAATGCAGTAGTGAAAAAGGTTTATATGATCCTCTGTCCTCACAGAGCTAGTAGAGCTTAAAATGTTTCAACATTTAAAATTTTAATGCTTAATATAAGTTTTTGAGAGAATTACTTTGGGAACTATGCCATCTATACATCTCTGATTACACCATCCCCATTTCATGTCTCTTTATTCCTGGAATTGGGTGCTTATAAAGCTGTGGAGAAGGTTCTCTGCTCTTTGTAAAATCATCCTTGGATGATGGAATGGACAGTCTGAAAAAACAGTTATAACACCTCTCATTAGGTTTTCAGCATTATTGGTTTACACGTCTAAGTTGGTAGAATGAGCATTTTAGCCCTAAAGTTTTGTAGCTAGTTACCCATGGAGAACTATTTTAATGAATGAATAAATATGGCTTCCAAAGACTGCATTTGCTGTCTGCATTCTAATGACTCCAACTGTGTGCAAGACACTAGATGGGGCCGTAGGAGGCCAGAGAGCAACAAGCTGAGGTCTCTGCTTCAGAGGTCCTGCAGGGTTTAGGGTTTAGGCAGTGCTGGTAACAATGGCCTTGATGATAGACATTTGTGGTTCTTCCTTAAGCATCAATTGTCTGAAGCATGGGAATATGGGCAGGCCGGGGAGCTAAGGACTGTCATGCACAGCACTCTGTATCCAGAGTCCAGGTTGTGCTATCAAACAGGACCGCTCTGAGCCCCATGTCTGATTTACACCACAATGGCAACTGCTGTTTCACACTGTCTTTCTATTAAGTGAAATGATACACATGAAATTCCTGGTGCATCATATCCTTTCAGTAGGTGCCACTTTCTCCCTTTTTGAGCATAAGAGCCATGTCTCATCATTTCTACAGTATTCTCTGCAGTCCTTTAAGAAGAGTTCCGGCCATGGCAGTTACTCAGTAAGCACTGGTTGATGGGAAGACACAGTTCACTGGGTCCACAGAAGTGCTAGGCTGAGTTGCCACAGTGGGGTGAATGAAAACACTCTAGAAGCCACTCTGTCCAGACATCCTGGGCCAATGAGAAAGAAGATGGCCCGCCAGCCTGTGAGGCCTGACTGCCCTGGAGGCCCTCATGATGGGATAACCTTTTCTGATTTTTGCTCTAGCAGTTTGTCTTGCTTTGGATGGTATGTGACAGCAGTTGCTGGAACAATACCAAAATGCACTAACATTGATGAAGAATACTATCTGACAGCCTAGCATAGCTGTTCAAATCAGCACAGCCCCGTCAGCTGATGGCTTCCAGATCAGTCTTCTGGGAAGCAGGCATTTTTGAAATTGATGGGCTTAATTAAAAATAAACTAGGCTACCTGGGCGATAATACCTTGGAAGTATTTCTGGAGTCCCTTACAGGAAGTTTTCACCAAAATAGAATTTTTTTAAAATCCCAAAGCCTTCAACAACCCCAAAAGAGCAACTTTGGTGGAGGGCCAGTGGGGAGGGGATCTTCACCCCACGGAGTTGGCAAATATCCTTTGGAGGGCCAGACTTACCACTCGGGGAAACGAGGGCCCAGTGTAGTTCAAGTTCTGGCACACGTTTGTAATCAAAGTATTTCTGCTCTCTCTCTTTCCTTCCTTCCTCCTTCCTTCCTTCCTTCCTTCCTTCCTTGGATGGAACCCAGGGATGTTTTACCACTGAGCTACTTCTCCAGTCCTTTTTATTTTTCATTTTTCATTTTGAGTCAGGGACTAACTAAGTTGCTGAGGCTGACTTCAAACTTGGGATCCTCCTGCCTCAGCCTCACAAGTCACTGGGATTAGAGTTGTGCACCACCACCACACGCAGCAGTTTTCTTTTAATTAATATATGATAATTGTATACATTTATGGAATACAATGTGATATTTTAATACATGTATATGTTTGGTAATGATCAAATTAGAGTAATTAATTTATCATCTCAAACATTTATCTTTTCTTTATGGTGAAACATTCAAAATTCTGGGGCTAGGATTGTGGCTCATCAGTAGAGTGCTCATGTAGCGCATGTGAGGCCCTGAGTTCAATCCTCAGCACCACATAAAAATAAATAAATAAAATAAAGGTATTGTGTCCAACTACAACTAAAAAAAATATGCAAAAAGATTGAAAATTCTCTCTTCTAGCTAGTTTTAAATATACATTATTATTATTAACGATCATTGTCATCCTCTGCAATAGAACACCAGAATCTATTACTCCTTCTGACTGTGCCTTGGTACCCATTGACCCAGGGACCACATAGACCTAAGAGACATCTACAAAACATTTCATCCAATAGCTGCAGAACACACATTATTCTGAACAACACTTTCCATATTCTCCTGTATAGCTTATACAGTAGTCCACAAAGCAAGTTCCAATGAATTTTTAAAAATTGAAATCATACCAAATGTCTTTTCTGACCACAATACAGTAAAACTAGAGATCAATAACAAGAAGAAACCCATAAACACATGGAAATTGAACAACAGGTTCCTGAACCACCAAAGGGTCAATGAAGAAATAAGAAGAAATTTAAATTTTTCTTGAGACAAATGATAATGGCAACACAACGTATCAAAACCTATAGGATGTAGGGTCTGAGGCTGTGGCTCAGTGATAGACCGCCTGCCTCACACGTGTAAAGCAGTGGGATCGATCTTCAGCACCACATAAAAGTAAAATAAAGGTATTGTATCCATCTACAACTAAAGGAATATTCTTTTAAAAACGCTATGGATGTAGCAAAAGCCATAAGAGGGAAGTTTATAGCAATTAATGTGTACATTAAATATGGAAACACCTCAAGCAACTTAATGGAACACCTCAAAGAAGTAACCAAGGGGCTGGGGATGTGGCTCAAGTGGTAGGGTGCTCACCTGGCATACGTGCGGCCCGGGTTCGATCCTCAGCACCACATACAAACAAAGATGTTGTGTCTGCCGAAAACTAAATAAATATTAAAAAAAAAAAAGAAGAAGTAACCAAATCTTTATTAGTCTTTTACTACATTCAGAAGCATCTCTGCCCTTTGCCTTTTTTTTTCCCCTCAGAATAAGTAGAGGGCAACAGGGAAATAAGTGGGATAGCCAAGCCCATTCAGTGGCAAAATTCACTCCTTCTTGTCATGCCCTCAAGTCTAGCCTTGATTGTCCTTCCAGGCCTCCTTTTCATCCCTGCCTTCCTGGTATGTGTCCTAGACCATATGCACATACCACCTCTGCCCTTCCCCCAAGGGTGTACAGCATTTCATCCCAATCAGACCCTTTCAGAACCCAGAAGGGGTCTCTGTGTTAGTGGGAGAATGAAGAAGAGTCTCGTGTACCGGAGGACATGCACATTTTAGTTGAGGTCCTCTAGCTTAATGTCTCCACCTTTTTATTTAGTCCAGTGTCAGCAAAAGGATTCTATATTGTTTTGTGGTTGCCCTGTGGGGGGTACTATGCCATGTAGCCACCAGCCTGAAAAGAGCTTTGGGACTTTGGTCGTTTCCATTATGGCCAGGTAGGAATCATGGAGAAGGGCAGCTCAGAGTGAGGCACTGAGAGCGATCAATGGTGTGGACAGTGTTCATTTGGAATCCCACACTAACAGCAGAACAGTTCCTCCTTCCTCTCCTGTGTTCATGGTCCTCCTTGGAGGACCCACACTGAGCCCCCACTTTTTCCCACATGGGTAGAGCTGTAGCCTTATTCTATGATGAAGTCACTTTTAGGAGTCATTTACTTGAGTCAGAGATCCATCGGTGAGATATCTGTATGTTAACAAAGGTGGGACCGCTAAAAAGTGGCTACTTTGTGAGATAAAGAGGGGCCAAAGTAAGCCAGTTGGTCCTGCTGAGAAGAACTGAATTGCTTGTAAGGAGTTCAAACATGGGGCGTGAAATTGGTCTTCAAGTGTTTTAGGGACCAAGGCAGGGTTGTCCAGGCACTTGGGGATCTCACAGCCAAGAAAGGGAGTCAATGACACACATATAACACTAAATTACAAGATATGCAATGTACTGAATGCTATAAACTTGCAGAATAAATTCTGATTGAAAGGATTCAACAAAGACTAAATGCGTTTGTCATGGTGACTAATAACATGAATGATAGGTAACATTTATGGACAAATTACCATGGAATGTGAGTTTCTTAGTCCTTTACATGGAACTTGTCATTCAGCCCTCACAAAACTATAAGGTAGGCAACATTATTAATCCTTATTGTCCCCCTGCCCAACGAGGTCTGTTCTGCTCTGCTTCTCAGTCCCTGTGTTGGAAATCAGCAAAGGCCTGAAAGAGAAAATGGCGGGGATGTTGAATATACCTCCCTAGTATTTCTTCTAGATCTTAGCCCTGCAGTTTCACATCTGCTTAACCCATTTAGTTCCAAGTTTTCAATTGATTATTTCAGACATACCATAAGTGGTATATTTGTTGTTCATTTTTAGTTTTTAAAGGTGTAAAGCACTGGGTCTGATCTTCAGCACCACATAAAAATAAAATAAAGGTATTGTGTCCATCTACAGCTAAAAAATAATATTTTAAAAAACTCTATAGGATGTAGCAAAAGCCATAACAGGGAAGTTTATAGCAATTAATGTCTACATAAAATATAGAAACATCTCAAGCAACTTAATGGAACACCTCAAAAAAGTAACCAAATCTTTTATTATTAGTCTTTGACTACATACTGAAATATCTCTGCACTTTGCCTTTTTTTTCCCTCAGAATAAGGAGAAGGGCACAGGAAAGTAAGTGGGATGGGACAAACAGATATTTATTACTTTTAATTAAACTTTTAAAGCTGTTCTTTCTACTTTTTAAAAGCTAGGGTATTTTTTTCAATTTTTTTACTACTTCTTCACAAATATTTATTTTAAAATATAAATATGGTTATTACTTTTTCTGGTTGTGACATAACACAAATAGTCCCTGACTTGTGATGGTGCAACTTAAATTTTTCCAACTTTAAGATAGTGCAGTTGTGGGTTGGAGGTACAGCTCAGTGGTAGAATGCTTACTTAGCATGCATGAGGCCCTAGGTTCAATCCCTAGCAAAAAGAAAAGAGATAGTACACATGCAATACTTATTCAGTAGGAACTATATTTTGAATTTTGGATTTTGATCTTTTCCACAGATAGTAGTGCAGTCCTCTTTGGTGATTCTAGACAGAGGCAGTAAGTGTAGTTTCCAGTCATCCATGAGGGTAAACAACTAATATACTATAGTATAATATATTGCTAAACTAGGATATTGGGAAGGTTAGGTGCACTAAGTACATTTTTTTGTGTGTGTGTGGTGCTGGGGATTGAACCCAGGGCCTTGTGCATGTGAGGCAAGCACTCTACCAACTGAACATTTTTAATTTATAATATTTTCAAATTATTGTAAATGGGTTTATCAAGATATAACATCCTAAGCCAAGGAGCAAATTCAAATTAAATTTAAAATTGAACTAAAATCCCACCAACCAAAACTAACATTGTTAGCAAGTTGATACATAGCCTTCTATGCATGTATTCTTTCATCCTTTGTCCTGTCTTTTTTTTTTTTTTAACAAATAGTCACACTCTGCACACTGGTTTGTAACCTATTTTTTATTCAATAGTATGTTTTTAGTGACTTTCTGTTTTAATAGAGAGCTAAATCATCATTTTGAATTGGCTGCCTGGATTTCATTATATAAATGACCCTTAATTTTATTTTCCTAATCCCTTAATAATGTACATTTAGTTTGTCTCTAATTTTTTAATATATCGTCAATGTTTGGACTGATATATTTACAAATACATGGTTTTATATTTTATTAGTATTTGTTTACTTACAATGATGTTCTAAAGGTAGAAAAAAAATGGATCAACATATTTATGCTTTTAAAACTTTTCTTGAGGTATAATTTGCTTACACACATAACAGTGTGCCAATAATAAGTATATGGCTTGGTAGACTTTCACAAAGTAAAACATGCTATGCAGCCAATACCCAGATCAAGAAATAGAACATTCCCATCACAACAGTCTCTGTTTTGAATCTCTGTTGTTAATAAGGTGCTGTCAGATTTGCTGGCTTTCTTTCTTCAGATATCTCCAATCTGCCATTAAACTTACCTGATGAATGTTTTATTTTAGATTATGCATTTTCCAGTTCTAGAATTTCCATTTGATTCTTTGTTATGGTGTCCATTTCCTTGCCATTTTCATCTCGTCATGCATTAGAGGCGTGTTTATCTATAGATTTTGGAGTATTGGTTATAATAGTTTACCTATTATTTCTTGCATTTGTATTATCTAAATATTGATTTTACTCTTGAGTACCAGTCACATTTCTCTCTTTTTTTATATGATTAATAAATTTGGATTATATCTTAGTCATTTAGATTGTACAGTCTCTAATTATGTTTCTCTGAAGAGTTTATTTTCTCAGCAGGAAGTTAGTGTTTCTGAGTCAAAATTTCACATTCTATGTTCAGATTTTTATCCTTTGCTAAGAACACTTGGAATTTATGAGTCAGCCAGAGATTTGGGCAGTTTTACAGAGAATTTTTTGTCTGCAGTTCTCCCCCTACAGCTCTGTTTTCTGGAATTGTCCTCCTCATTGGAATCTGTTTTCGATTATTCAGTCAATGAGATCAAATAAGTTCCTATTTGACTTTTAGTCACCCCCTGGCACCTGCACTCAGATAGAAGGCTGTAAAAACAGGGAAATCATTCAGTGGTGGTTATTTTTCCTAAGTGTTGATTACCTCCTCTTTCTGCCCACCTTAGATCATTCTCCAGTATAATCAGATATTGAACTGATATGGCTTACAAATAGTCACACCCTACATACTGGTTTGTAACCTACTTTTTATTCAATAGTATGTTTTTAGTGCCTTTCTATTTTAATAAATAGAGAGCTAAATTACCATTTTGAATTGGCTGCCTGGACTTCATTATGTGAATGACCCTTAATTTTATTTTCCTAGTCCTTTAATAATATACATTTAGTTTATCTCTAATTTTGTAATATTATTATCAATCTTTGGACCAAAAAGAGAGTTCCAGTAATATATTTATATTTATATATAAATATAAATATATAAATATAAATATATATAAATATAAATATAATATATAAATATATATATTTATATATAAATATATTTTTATATTATATACATACATACATATATATATAACCCAACTATCTGATATAAAAAATAAATTTAGTATATATAATAAACATTATAAATGTGTTTATAAATGTATATTTTATATATATAATATTATTTATTTAGTGGGTATAATTATCTGTGCAGAATTTGTTTTACAGTAGCCATCCCATTATGACCAGAAACACTTAATAAAATAAATATTTTACTTATTAAGTGATAGAGGGTGATTTTTTGTTTTACATTCCCTGACAAGAGAAATTAAGAATTGGTTGACCTCTAGGTAGCGTGGTTAAGGATAGGTAAGACGGAGTGTTACTTTTATAATTGAGGTCTGTTTATTTGTACATTTTGGTATACTGTGATGAAAGCAAAAACCACATCCTTACAGAGAGGACAGTATTTTCAAGTTAATTCTGGACCTGTCTACAGAACAAGAGGGTGTGGGGGAGAATTGGTAAAGCAGAGGTATGTGTGTTGGAATTTACACAGGCCTAAGACTCAGGTTTGTATCTCCATTCTGTTGCCATTTTCTCTATGATCTGGTAAAGACTTTCCAAGCTGAGGTTTCCTTTTTATAAAGCCAAAGGAACAAATTTAAATACTTGTGAAATCTGAACCTGAAAGATTTTGATTTCATTTTCTTGATAGTAAAACAAATTGGTCCAGTCATTAGCACACCTGTTTTTTTTTTTATTTTAGTTGTAGATGGACACAGTATCTTTATTTTATTTTTATGTGGTGCTGAGGATTGAACCCAGTGCCTTACACATGTGAGGCAAGCGCTCTCCCGCTGAGCCACAACCCCAGCCCAGCACACCTGTTTTTTCAACACTCTTTTCCCAATTTAAAACCCTCTAACTCACCCCTAAATTATATTCTAAGTCTCACAATTGTTCAAGCCCATGCCCTGGAAATTTATGGGAAATATTTGACAAGGAGAGAAAAGTAAGCCTTGAGCAAATTTGTTTCATCTGTCTTAAAGGATATGTGCATTTTATTAAAATGACAGTGTCAGTGTTGATAAGGAAAGGGATGGTAGCAGAAGAAAAACAAAGTGCCATTTCTGGAAAGTCCACATTTTCAGCAATAGCTCAGGACTGGAGCTCTCTGCATGTCAGGCCCTTTAGCACGTGCCTCAGTATCAACCACTTTGGACAGTACTGCATACTATTAATATTCACAATGATGGTTCCTACAGCTTCCATCAAAATTAGTTAACTCACATTAGTCAGGAGCCCATCAGAGCTGAAGTAAGATGAGCAGGGGCAGACAGGGGAAATGAGGCCATACAGGAAACAAGCTTGGGATGCCGTGGTAAGGACTGTGACTCAATTGAATGGGGGCCTTTGCAGATCTGAGGCAGAGATCTTCCAATGTGATCTGATTATATTTAACTAAGGACTGCTCTTGCTCTTACGCAGAGGAGGACAAAGGCTCAAAACAGGGAGATCAGCTCAGAGGTTCTGTGCCACTCCATGGAGGAGGGGGCAGTCATATGACCTGCACCAGTGGTTGGTGGTAGAGGCATGAGATAGGGTCTAGGGTTGTGAATGTTTAAATACTTGTGAAATCTGAACCTGAAAGATTTTGATTTTATTTTCTTGATAGTAAAACAAATTGATCCAGTCATTAGCACACCTGTTTTTTTTTGCCAGACAAAATGTAGATCATACAGGCAGTCACAAATCCAGTTGAGCATCCACCTAGTGTGAGTGAGGCTCTGGGTTCAATCCTCAGCACCACGTATAAATAAATAAAATAAAGGTTATTGTATCCACCTACAACTAAAAAAAATATTTTGAAGAAACATGAGATTTGTCTTGATTGTGTATAATAAAGCAAAGGCAGGTTGAAATGGATATGAACTGCAAAAGAGAGGAATCAAGGTTAATTCCAAAATTTTTGTTCTAAGCAAGTAAAAGAACACAGTTCACAGTTTTTGAGATCACAATGCTATAAACTGAGCAGCTTTGGAGGGAAGTCAGGAGCTTGGCCTGAGATGAGTTAGCCTAACAGACATCTCAGCAGAAGAATCTAGCTGGAAGTTGGACTGCAAAATCACGTGGAGTAGCAGGGTGATTTTGTTTCATGGTCACCTAGGCTGCCCTAATAGCAGACTGCAGGCACGTGATAGTTAAGGGCTTCAGAGCATCCATGGGAAGTCATCACAACAACTACAAGGCAAAAAATGTCCAAATATCCAAACATAGCTCCAAGCCTGGCTTTGCCAGACAAAATGTAGATCATATAGGCAGTCACAAATCCTGAAAAATGGGATGCTTTTCACTGTAAACTCACGTATTCCTGCAGCAAGAGCCACAACTCACATGCAATGACTGCAGGGAGGATGATACAAATGAGGTCTACCCATATTTCATTTCCACGTACAGCATGAGAGATGGATACACAAACCAATGTCTTCAAGATGCAGGAAAAAAAATGTTTTGATTCAAGAGACCATAATCATTATGAAAGGATTCATCTGAGCAGTTACCAGGGACTAATGAAAAATAGGATATCTTCAAATATTAAATGCAGAAATGGAAAAACACTCAGTTCAGAGGCAGGAAGCACCAGAGTATCTGAAAATCATAAAAGTGTTTTCAGAAGTCATCTTCTAGAGTTTCTATAGGTGCAGTGGCAGATCCCAGCTACTCAGTCCAACCTGTGCAACTTAGCAAGACCCTGACTCAAAATAAAAAATAAAAAGGGCTGGGGGAGGGGTAGCTCAGTGATAGAGCAATCCCCAGTAACCCACCCACAAAAAAATAGAGTACTATAAAGCAGAGTTACCCCAACACTCTCCAATTTGCAATACAGTTGTCTCTCAGTATCAACATGGGATTGATTCCAGGACCCCTGTAATACCAAAACTCATTCATGTTCAAATCCTTTAAATAAAATGCTGTAGTATTTGCATATAACCTGCACACATCCTCCTGATAGTCCAAATCACCTTTAGATGGACTTATAATACCTGATGTAATGTAAACACTATATAAATAGTTATTTTACTGTTTGCTTAGGGAATCATGACAAGGATGTAATTTTTTTTCCCAAAATGTTTTTCATCTGCAGTTGGTTGAATCCATGGAAGCAGAGCCTGTATATTTATTTGTACTTGTTATTTAAAATATGTAAGTATATTTTAGACAGGTTTTTTTATCATAGGCTATAGAAAGGCTGTATGACTTTTTATTCAAACTGAAGGGAAGCGCAGATCTTCCAAACAAGAGGTCAGCAAGAACTAGTGTTGGATTTAGAGACCAGCCAACATTGATTGCTCTGCTGTGCATGTGAAGACTAAACACTATTTGGAAAGCAACTTCATCTTGAAACTGGTATTGGCAAGGTCAGCCTCCAAGCTGAAAATTCAAAATTGTTTTTTAATTGCTTTTATTTTTTAAATACATCACAGCAGAATGCATCACAATTCTTATTACACATTAGAACACAATTTTTCATATCTCTGCATATAAAGTATTGTCACACCAATTCATGTCTTTATACATGTACTTTGGATAATGATGTCCATCACATTCAACCATCATTACTAACCCCCTCCCTTCCCCTCCCACCCCTCTGCCCTATCTAGAGTTCGTCTATTCCTCCCATGCTCCCTCTCCCTATTCCACTTTGAGTCAGACACCTTATATCAGAGAAAATATTTGCCATTTGTTTTTTTGGGGATTGGCTAACTTCACTTAGCATTATCTTCTCCAACTACATTCATTTACTTGAAAATGCCATGATTTTATTCTCTTTTATTGCTGAGTAATATTCCATTGTGTATATATGCCACATTTTTTAATCCATTCATCTACTGAAGGGCAATAAGTGTTGGCAAGGATGTGGGGGGAAAGGCACACTCATACATTGCTGGTGGGACTGCAAATTGGTGCAGCCAATATGGAAAGCAGTATGGAGATTACTTGGAAATCTTTGAATGGAACCACCATTTGACCCAGCTATCCCTCTCCTCGGACTATACCCAAAGGACTTAAAAACAGCATACTACATGACACAGCCACATCAATGTTTATAGCAGCACAATTCTAGTAGCTAAACGGTGAAAATTCAAAGTTTTTTTGCATGCTCCTAACTTAGAATGAAGCAGAGTCAACTTTAAGGAATGGAGGTATAAGTTTAGTAGTAGAGCATTTACCTCTTGTGCGTGAAGCCCTGGGTTCTATCCCCAGCACCTCAAAGGGAAAAAAAAAGAAAAAGAAAAGGAACACATAGATACAATATATCATCCTATTGCATTTATCAGCATCTTTCTCAAAACCTAACTTGTTTTAAGTGTTGGCTCAGCTGTATAATCTACTGTGAACAATCATGGTGTTTTATTTGGTATTTAAGTAATTTTGTGATGAAATTATCATTAAAGTAGTTATGACATTGGGCTAGGATTGTGGCTCAGTGGAAGAGTGTTTGCCTCACATGTGTGAGGCACTGGGTTTGATCCTCAGCACCACATACAAATAAATAAATAATAAAAGTATTATGTTCATCTACAACTAAAAAATATTTTTTTTAAAAAAAGTAGTTATGGCATGATTTATTGTACTGTAAAACATTGAGGTGAAATACTGAAAATGTTCATTAAAGCAAGATGTGACATAATTTAATTATATTATAGAGAGTTGTATTGATTTGGCCAAATGTGTAATTTGGTAAGATATTCCCTTCCTTGCATTTGCACTCCAAAAGTCTGTGATCTAGAATACTGCTTCAGCCTGGTTCTACTCAGTGAAAAAAATCATAGTCATTACCTGAATTTTGCAGCAGCATAAACAGACACACAGCTGTTCACATCTCTGGCAGACCCTGTTCACTAACAAAACTACCAAATGCCAAAAATCATGCTTCAGGGCGGGGATTGTGGCTCAGTGATAGAGCGCTCGCCTAGCACGCATGAGGCCCTGGGTTCCATCCTCAGCACCACATAAAAATAAATGAATGGAATAAAGGTAGTGTGTCCAACTACAACTAAAGCAATAAATAATTTTAAAAAAATCATGCTTCACTTACTCTAAAGCATGATGTATTACATTGTGTTAGTCAACTTTTCATTGCTGTGACCAAAATACCTGATAAGAACAATTTAGAGGAAGGATCAATTTATTGGGGCTCATGGTTTTAGAGGTCTCAGTCCATGACTGGCCAACTCCATTGCTCTGGGCCAAAAGTGAGGCAGAACATTATGGCAGAAGAGCATGGTGAATCAGGTATGTGCAATAGTAACTGCTCAACTTATGGCAGTCAGGAAGGAGAGAGAGAGAGAGAGAGCGCGCGAGAGCACGCGCAAGTGAGTGCAAGAAGAGCCAGGGACAAGTTATAGTCCAAGGCCATGCCCCCAGTGACCTACTTTCTTCAGCTGCACCCCACTCACCTCTGTAGTCTGTTCAAATTATTAATTCATCAAATGGATTAATCCTCTGATGTGGTTATAGCTGTCATGATCTAACATTTCGCTTCTGAACATTTCTGCTCTGTTAACACGAATTTTTCTGAGAACATTAAAGATTCAAACTATAACTCACCTTTCTTAGGTAATAGCTCTTTGAAGTAGTTGGGACCATAGCCTCTTTCATACACGAAGACCTGCACTTTGATTTCCCAGGGACTTCATGCTTTTAATAATGAGGCACCACATCACCAAACAAGCAGGTGCACAGGGATAAGCATGAGAGGGAAGGTCAAGGAAAACAAACCAGGACAGCTAGAGACCCTCAAAGCAGGAGGGAGGCTGAGGCCATGTGAGTATTTGGACGAGGGAGTTGGCCCACAAGGACTGGGCAGCCTAGGACAGTTTTCATCCTGTTTTTGCTGCTGATTGTCTGAGAGACTTTATCATATGAGCCTTGGAGCCCTTATCAATGTTCTGGGCCTACTAACATCTCCTTCTCAGGTAGGCTTGAATCAGGTATGTGCAATAGTAATATTGTAAATTCTCAGGAAAAATATCTTCCTCCCACCACTGAGACAACTGGGAGACAAGCAAGGCTGAGCAAAGCTCAAAGCCTCAAGTCAAGCCTTGAGGTATGGAGGGATTCCACTTTGGTGATATGGAGAGCATAGAGTTTTAGTTGACAAATGACCAAAGCTCTCAAAAGCTTACATAGGCAAAACTTTTGAGCAACCAAAATCAAAAATCTTGAGCTACATGTAGTATGGAATCTTGGATGGGATCCTGGAACAAAAAAAAAAAAAAAGAACATTGGACATCAGTTAATAATTATTTGTCAGTATCCACTCATTCATTGTGACAAATGTGCCATACTGATGTCTGAACTTAATAATATGGGAAACAGGGTGCAGGGTATATGGACATTGTGCTGTCTTGCTGCATTGTTCTGTAAATCTAAAATTGTCCTAAAAATAAAATCCATTAGTAAAAAAAAAAAAAAAACACCAAACACTGGAAAGGATTTAGATAGAGCAGAAGGGGCATGCGAACTCATCAGCGAAGACCCTAGGGCCAACAAGAGTAAGTGAGGAGAGGCTAGTCCTAAGGATGGACTGGCATTGAGGACGGTGTGGGTAGGCCACCGGACACCCTCTCCCTCCTTTCTGGGTACTCACAGCTCGCTTTAGGGCCAGGCTTAGGGCTCAGAGCAGGAGGTTGGTGCTGTGTTGGGTTCCAGCTGGAGGTATGAATGGATGATTGGCCGCTGCCTGGGCTGCCTGCTCCTCTAGCAGTAAGCACAAGCTTTCGTCAGATGTGACTGTTGGATTCACCATCAGCAGTCCTGCTTTCAGAAGACAAACTGTGTAAACCATCTATCATAACAGTCCAGAGTTCTGGCTGGCCCTCGACATTTGGTTCCTTGTGAGCTGTGTAGTTTGAGGGAAGGAGCTTTACCTCTCTGGGGCCCAGCTTCCTCCTCTGTAGAATATGCTTGTCATTTCATCCTCTGTTCCCATCAAAAAGGTGTAGTGAGAAGTCCATGCAATGGCCCATCCTGAAAATGGACCCTAATTCTACAGCTCAAAACTGCCCTCACCTGCTCTATCATGACTCACTCCAAAGTCTCTCATTTGGCAATTCTTGGTGGAGATCCAGAGAATTTGCAACTCTTACCTGTTCCCAAATGCTACTGGTCTAGGGACCACACTTTGAGAGCCACTGACTTCCAGCTATAGGTCAGCACAGGAAAGAATGAGGAACTGAGGAGATTCCCAAGGGATTGTATAACTTCATGCACAGAACTGCCCACCTTCTCTTATAAATGTTAATAGAATTGTTTAGCTGCTGTTATTCAGAAGTAAAGGCATCCCCACTGATTTTTTTTTTACTAGAATCCAGAATTCATGTCTGTGTTACTGTCTGAACATTGTTAGAATTTCAGAATACATCAGAGACAGCTAACCTGTCTTCCTACAAAAGATTAAAAATACAATATCGAGACTGACTGTTGCATTGACCAGACCACATGGTGTTCACTCATTTATTCACCTGCAAGTACTGTGGAGCCCATGGTAATTCTTTTTAATGCCTTCGTGTAAGTTAGCTGTGTGTGAACCTCCAAAGAAGTGCATTTGTATGAAAGGAACTTGAGGAGTCTTGGCAGACAGGTGGCTTCCGTCCTGGGGTTCTTCACCCACTGCCACCTCCACTTCATGTGTGCCTCCTCTTCCCCGAACCACTTATGCAAGTCGTGAGACTCTCAGGAAACACCTCCTGGATTCCACACCCTCTGCTGAAGGCTGGAAAGAAGATGATGAGTACAGGGAATTTCATGTTGAAATTGGCTTTTAAGGTTTGCTTAGATGAGCAATCATTTTGTAAGTTGCTGAGACCCCACTTGAGAATGGATAAGTAGAAGACTGGGAAAAGTAGTGACTTTTAGAAGAAATCAGTTTTATTTCCCCAGAGAGGCCATTGCTTTGCTTTTTTTTTTTTTTTTTTTTTTGTCTTCTTTTTTTTTCTTTTTCTTTTTCTTTTTTTTTTTTTTTTTTGAGGCCATTGCTTTTAAAATGCCCCCAAAGATTATGTGCATGTACACATGTGGCATAATGAATCCCACTCTTCTATGTGATTAAAACATGCCAATGATAAATAAATTTAAAAAAATAAATACCCCAGAGAAGTAAGTAAGGGCGGGGGCTCAGATCTCTTAATATTTACAAATTAAATTGTATAATGTCTGGGATTGCATTAAAATAGTGGAATATTTTAAAAATCAAATAGGATCTAAATATGGAGAGATACTTTATGTTAATGAATTAGAGAAATCAACAGGGTAAAGATTAGTCAGTTCTCTCCTAATTAATACACAGTTTTAATTTCTGTCAAAATCCCAGCAAGATATTTTGTTAGTATACACAAAATTATTCTAAAATTCATATAGAAAGGCAAAAATATATATATAAGAATAATTAAAACAATTCTGAAAAAGAAAAATAGGAGAAATCACTCTACCAAATGTCAATCATTACTACATACTCCCAGAAAACACGACTGGAATGAAGGATAAACACAGAGATCAATGGAACAGAATAGAAAATCCAGAAATGGCATTATATAGTTGAAAGCACCTGAAAGGGAATACAAAAAGAAAAAGAAAAAATGGAGACAACCTCATGGACCAGCAATATTTTATTCAGC
Source organism: Callospermophilus lateralis (assembly GCF_048772815.1). Lineage (NCBI taxonomy): Eukaryota > Metazoa > Chordata > Mammalia > Rodentia > Sciuridae > Callospermophilus > Callospermophilus lateralis. Next base: position 92,414,021 of record NC_135313.1, read on the forward strand.
ACCAGAAGGACACATCTTCAGGAGCAAAATGGCCTTGGGCCACCAGGAGAGTCTGAGTTTCAGATGCAGCCTTAGCAGAGTCAGGCCTTGGGAGGAGTTAATTGCTTTTGGCAGGCAGGGGGCAGGGCCAGGTCATGGGAGGCGTTTTGGTGGTGGGATCATTTAGGATAGGGTGGGAGGACAGGTAGGTAACCATATCCTTTACTCCACACCACCTGATAATCTCTAGTATTTTCTCTTGCTAAGAATTTGCCTTTTCTAGATAACCTCATATAAACAGAATCAGGCAGTGTATGTCCTTTTGTATCTTATTTTACTTAGCATAAAATTTTCAAGGTTCATTCCTGTTGCAGTTTGTACCAGAATGTCACTCATTTTTATAGCAGTAAAATATTCCATTGTGGGGCTGGGGTTATGGCTCAGCAGTAGAGTGCTCACCTAGCACGTGCAAGGCCCTGGGTTCGATCCTCAGCACCACATAAAAATAAATAAGTAAAATTAAAATATTAAAACAATATTCCATTGTATGTATATACTACATCTTCCTTATCCTTTCGACTATTAATGGACACTAGAGTTGTTTCCACCTTTTGGCTATCGTGAATAAAGCTGCTCCAGCTATTGTTATAGAGATATCTGTTTGAGTCCCTGATGTCAGTTTTTGGAGATATATAATGTTATGGTTTGGATATGAGGTGTCACTGCAGAAGACTCATGTGAGAGAGTGCAGGAATGGTTAGAACTGACGTTATTAGATTATGAAAGCTTCAGTCTCATCAATGGCTTAATCTATTTGATGGATTAATAATTTGAAAGAACTGCTTAGTAACCATAGGCAGGTGGGGTGTGGCTGAAGGTGTCCCTGGTTCCTCCTGTGTGTGTGTGCATGTGTCCTCTCTCTCCCTTGAGTCCCCCTCCCCTGACTCTCCCTCCTTCAACTCTCTCTCTCTCTCTCTCTCTCTCTCTCTCTCTCTCTCTCTCTCTCTCCCCCAGCTCCCCTCCCTACCCTGCCATGCCCTTCCACCATGTTCTGCCTCCCCTTAGGCCCAAAGCAATGGAGTCAGCTAACCATGGATTGAAACCTCTGAAACCATGATCCAAACAAACTTCTCCTCCTCTGAGTTATTCTTGTCAGATATTTTGGTCACAGCGACAAAAATCTGACCTAACGTGTATACCTAGGAGTGGATATCCCGAATCATATGGTAATTTTATGTTGTGCTTTTTGAGAAACCGCCAAACTGTCTTCCACAGCAACTATACAATTTTATATTCCCATCAGCAGTGCATAAGGGTTCCAGTTTCTCACATCCTCCTCAACATTTGTTATTTTCAGTCCTTTATTGTTGATATGACAACCACCCTAAAGATGTGAAGTGGCATCTCCTTGTGGTTTGAATTTACACTTCCCCAATGATTAGCAATGTTGAGCATTCTTTTTCGTGCTATTCATATTTATATGGCTGTTTGCATATCTTCTTTAGAAAAATATTTGTTCAACTCCACTGCTCATTTTTATTTTTAATTATTATTATAATTATACAGTGTGATATATTGTAGAGTATGATAATTTGGTGAATATATACAATGTGTAATGATAGAATCAGGATAGTTCACTCTTTTTTGTTTATTTATTTATTTACTCTGTACTGGGATTGAACCCAAGAGCTCTCTACCACTGAGCTACATCCTCAAGCCCCCTTTTTTGAATTTTGAGACAGGGTCTCAAACTTGTCCTCCTCCTGTTTCAGCATCCTGAGTGGTTGGGATTACAGATATGCAGCACTGTGTGTAGCTTGCTCATTTTTAAATTTTTTTTTTTGGGGGGGTTGGGGGGCATTGCAGATTGTGTCCTTTTTTTAGTTATGTAAGTTCTTTATATATTCTGGATATTAATCTTTTATCAGATGCATCATTTGCGAGTATTTTCTCTCATTCATTGAGTTATGTTTTCCTCTTTTGATGCACAAAAGTTTTAAATTTTAATGTAGTACCATTTATTGATTTTTTTTTTGTTGCCTGTGCTTGTGATGTCATATATAAGAAATCATTTTCAAATACAATGTATCAAGGTTTCCCCTAGTATTTCTTCTGAGGATTTTATAGCTTTAGCTCTTATGTTTAGGGTTTTTGTCCATTTTGGGTTAATTTTTACATGTGTCAGAGGTCAAGTTCATTCCTTTTGCATTTGGATATCCAATTTCCCAACATCATTAGTTAAAAAGATACTTTTTCTTCACTGAATATTGTGGCACCTTTGTTGAAATCAATTAATTATACAGGGAGAGTTTATTTCTAGTTTCTTTATTATTTTTCACTGGACTGTATATCTATCCTTATGTCAGTACATTCCAGTGGTTTGTAGTAGGCTTTGAAATCAGAAAATTTGGGTCCTCCAATTTTGTTCTTCGTTTTTCAAGATAATTTTGACTATTCAGTGTCACTTCAGATTGCATGTGAATTTTATGATAAGCTTTTTTATTTGTATAAAAACACTATTGGTATTTTGATGGGAATGCACTTAATCTGATAGTATTGTCATCTTTAAAATATTAAATCTTTTATTCATAAATATGGTATGTCTTTCCATTTATTTTTCTTTCATTTCTTCCAATGATGTTTTGCAGTTGTCAGTGTACAAATATTTTGCCTCCTTGGTTAAATTTATTCCTAAGTATTTGCTACTACAGTGGATTTTTTTAAAATTTATTTTATGTTGTTCATTACAGATATACAGAAATAAAACTGGATTTTGCATGTTAATTTATATTCTTTACCTTTGCTGAATTTTATTTATCAGATATAACTATTTATTGTGGACTCCTTAGACTTTTCCATATATAAGATCATATCACCTGCAAGCACAGACAGCTTTCTTTATTTTTCAACATGAATGCTTTTTGTGTGTGTGTGTGTGGGGGGTGGGTACCAGGGATTGAACTCGGGCCATTTGACCACTGAGCCACATCCCCAGCCCTATTTTGTATTTTGTTTACTGACAGGGTCTCAGAATTGCTTAGAGCCTTGCTTTTGCTGAGCCTAGCTTTGAACTCGCGATCCTCCTGCCTCAGCCTCCCAAGCCTCTGGGATTACACGCATGTGCCACCATGCCCGGCCATGTATGCCTTTTGTTTCTTCTTGCTTATTTATTCTTACTAGGACATCTATTCAATATAGAATTGGAAAAGTGAGCATCTTTGTCTTGTTCCTGATCTCAGGGAAAAGAATAATTTCAGTCTTTCACCATTTAATATGATATTGACTAATAAGTTTTTCATATATGCTCTTTATCACATGAAGGACCTTCCCTTCTATTACTAATTTACTGGGTCTTTATATAAGGAAAAGATGTTGTGTCTTGTTGGGTTTTTTTCTGTATCAGTTGAGGTAGCCATATATTTCTTTCCTCCAGTATATTAATGTGGTATATTATGCTTGTTCATTTTGATATGTTGAAACACCCTTGCATTCCAGAAATAATTCCAACTTGGTCATAATACATAATCCTTCCAATATGCTGTTGAATTCAATTTACTAGTATTTTTGAGGATCTTTGCATCTATATTCATAAAGGGTAATTGTTAGTCTATAGTTTTTTTTTTCTTGTAGTGTCTTTGATTTTGTTATCAGAATTTTCTGTAATGAGTTAGGAAGTATTCCTTCCTCTTCAGATTTTTGAAGAATCTGAGAAGAATTGGTATTAATTATTCTTTGGTAGGATTCACTATCAGATGGCAGTAGCTATCTGGTCCTGGACTTTGCTTTGTTTGGAGGTTTTGATTACTCATGCAATCCCCTTACTGACTATGGGCCTATTCAGATTTTTTATATCTTCTTGAGTCAGTTTTGGTAAATCATGTGTTTCTAGAAATCTTCCGTTCATCTAGTTTATCTCATTTGTTGGTATTCTTTTATAAGCATTTCAATTTCCTGTCAATTGGCAGCAATGTACCATGTTGCCAATTAATTTTCTACAAAGATACAAAAGCCATTCAGTGCAAAAAAAGATAGTCTTTATGCAAGTGATGCTGGAGTAATTAGACTATCTATAAGCAATGAAAATGAAACCTTACCTACACCTACATGTTATTAAAAAGAAAAACCTCAAATAACATATTTAAGTACAAAAAGTAAAGCTGTGAAGCTTTTAAGGCTTGTGGGTATATTTCAGTGGTAGAATGGCTTGGTTCAGGCCCTAGGTTCAGCCTCCAGCATTGAAAGGGATTTACATACACACAAACCTTTAGAAGCAAATATAATGAATATAATTGGGAAATAGGGTTTGGTGAAGGTTTCTTAGACATGACACCAAAAATATGACTCATAAAGGATAAGTGATTAACTGAGCATCATAAAAATTTAAAACTTTTGCTTGCTCTACAAAAGCCCTTGTTAAGGAGATGAACAGATAGTCTATAGATGGAGAAAATATTAGCAAATCATATATCTGACAAAGAATTCATATCTGGAATATATGAAAAACTCTCAGATCTTGATGTATTTTAAAAAATAACAAAAAATTCAGTTGGAAAATAGGTAAAAGCCATGAAAAGATATTTCACCAAAGAGTTGATATGGCAAAAAAAATATGAAAAGATGTTCAACATCACCAGCTTTTTAGGAGGTGAAAACTGAAACCATGATCTGATATCACTACACATCCATCAGAATGTCTAATATATAAAATAATGACCATACCAAATCCTGGTGCAGTTTCAAAGAAACTGTCTCTCATTCATTGCTGGTTAGAATGTAAAATGGTACAGTCAGGAAAAATGATTTTACTTCTTAAAAGCTAAGTATTCATTACCATAGGACCCAGCAATTCACTCCTGGGCATTTATCACAGATAAATGAAAACTTATGTTCACACAAAACCCTGCACATGAATATGCATAGCAGCTATATTCACAATAGCCAATAATTAGAAATGACCGATCTGTCCTTAAACAGGTGAATGGTTAAATTGTGATACATCACTACTCAGCAATAAATCGAACTATAATACAACAAGTTGAATGGATCTCAAGGGTAGTGACTGAGTGATAAAGGCCAACCTCAAAAGCTAACATACAGGCAAGTGTGGTGGTGCATACCTGTAATCCCAGAAGCTCAGGAGGCTGAGGCAGGAGGATCTCGAGTTCAAAGCCAGCCTCAGCAATGGTGAGGTACTTAGCAACTGAGTGAGACCCTGTCTCTAAATAAAATACAAAATAGGGCTGGGAGGTGTCTCAGTGGTCGAGTGTCAGTGAGTTCAATCCCTGGTACCAAAAAAATAAAAAAATAAAAAAAACAGGTTGCTCTGATGGATACACACATCCAGATAGTTGATAAAATGACATAGGTCTTTACACACACATTTCCCCAGAGTCCTTTTCTTGGCTGTGATATTGTACTTGACTTACATGCAATATCCACTGGGGGAAACTGAGTGAAGGATACATAGAATCTCTCTGTACTAGTTGTACCACCTTATAACCCAAAATCTTTATTTCAAGTAAAGTTTTTAAACACCCTAGAAGAGATGACATGGCACTGTGACAATCTGATAGATTGCTGTTTTAGATGTGTCTGAGATTACGTTTTTTTTTAAAAAAAAAAAAAACAGAGATAGAATATTTCTCTCTTAGAAACATATACTGTAGTGTTTACAGATGGAATCATGCCATGTCTTGAATGTGCTTTAAAAAATCATCCAGCGGGGGGGAAAAAATCATCCAGTGGGGAGGACAATTAGATGATGAAACAAAATTCATGTTGAGAATTGTTGAAATTGGACACTGGTTATACAAGATTCCTTGTACTGTTTTTCTCCCTTTGTATATAGCGGAAGCATTCCATAACGAAACAACTTTAAAACATAAATGAAATAAAAAATTATGGGGGTGGACTTGGTACTTTTGACTGTGTACAAGGTCAGGAGCAAGGTCCTTGACTTCTTCTTGCAAACTGAGCTCAGCCACAGCTGCCAGGCTAGAGAAAGAGGGCTTCCCAGGTACCCTTTCACCATACTTTTGTCCATATGCAGCTACATGCATGAAGCTTCAGTGTTCTTGGCATTAGCTCTGCCAGGCCACTTGTGCTCTAGCTTTCCATTTGTTCTTGCATCCACACATCCATCTTTCCTAAGGGTACTGGGGATTGAGCTCAGGGACACTGTACCATGGACCTACATTCCCTTTTTATTTTGAGACAGGGATGCTTTACCTCTGGCTACAGCCAGTAGCTCATTCATTTTTTTTTTTTTTAATTTTGAGTCTTGTCAAGTTGCTTAGGGCCTCATTAAGTTGCCCATGTTGGCCTGGAATTTACAATTCTCCTGCCTCAGCTTTCCCAGTCACTGGGATAATAGGCAAGTGCCATCATGTCCAGTCTCTTCTCTCCATTTTTTAATTCCTGTGATTCCTATGTTTAGTCTCTATCTAGCCATCATCCTTCCATCTGTTTACTTTTTTATTTATCTAACATTGACTGAATATCAACATCAGGGAAAAGGGCATGGCTACTGCCTTCAAATAATTCACAATCTAGCTGGGGAGAGAAGCTAACACAATGCAGAAAAGAGTAAATTAGAGGCAGCATTAGTTCCTGGAGGAAGGGATCAGATAAGGTTTGCACAAGGGAGCAAAAATGTCAGAAGACAGTCTTAATACTGTCACTTTTGTTGGGCCCATGTAAATAATCCAGGATAATCTCCCTATTTCAAGGTCAGCTGATAGTGCCGTAATTCCATCTGAAACCTTAATTCCTTGTTGTCACGTAACATAACATAGTCACAGGCTCTGAAAAAGATATTTTTCATATTGTAGAGAGCATTATTCTGCCTACCACAAGAACACAGCCCAGATACAGACCCATCCACATGAAACATGATTTAAAACAAGAACAGAAATAGATTCATTGGAAAAGTTCACCTATTTGGCAAATGGTGCAGAGACTATTAATTATTCTTACAGAAAAAAAATGAAATCGGATTCCTACCTCAGACCACACATAGAAATCATTTGCAGGTAGACTTAAAACTTACATGTCAAAAAAAAAAAAACCCTACAAAACATGGAAAGATAACATAGGGAACATCTGTATGACTTTGAGATAGGGAAAAATTTCCTAAACATACAAAAAATACAAATCACATAGGACATGACTGACAGGTTTGTCTATATCAAAATTTCAGCATTTCAGCTCATCAAAAGTTAAAAAAAAAAAAAAAAAGGAGACTGACAAAGACAAGACAGTTGGGCTCAGTATTGCACGCCTGTAATCCCAGTGACTCTGGAGGCTGAGGCAGGAGAATCACAAGTTCAAGACCAGCCTCAGCAACTTAGCAAGACCCTGTCTTAAAAAGAGCTGCAATGTAGCTCAATGGTAAAGCACCCCGGGTTCAATTCCCAGTATTAATTTAAGGAAATTAAGGAAAAAAAAAGATAAGCCACAAATCAGGGGAGAATGGTTGTGACACAAAATCCATTTGTTTTTGCATCCAATCCAAAATGGGAGGATATAGATGGAGATATAGATAGATAGTTACAGATATAGATATACACATATACACATACATATGTATATATATTAAAGATAATGCAATGAAAAATGAGTAAAATTCATAGGTATTTAAACATTAAAGGAAATAAATGACATAAAGTGTAGATAAAATGCTCAACTCATTAGTGATCAGAAATGTAAATTAAAACCACAGTAAGATATCACTTCATACCCATTAGTATCTCAAAAGCTGCTTGATATTGCCCATGCCAAGAGTTGGCCAGGATGTAGAGCAATCTGAATATTAATATTCCACTGCTGAGAGTCTAAGTTGGTACAATAGCTTCGGGAAATTTCTTAAGTTACCCAGGACCCAGAGAAGCCACACCTAGGTGTCTTTACCCTAGAGCATGTATTCACACCAGGTGGGCTAATTTCTCCCAAAGTGAGCAAAAAACAGCTATTTACAATGGCCCATGGCCCTCAAAAGAGCCACATAATGTGAGCAATACACAGTATACCTATGGTATTGATATTTCATGGGAGGCAGGATAGGATTAAGAAAACTGTGTTAAAGGCTCGTTAGGGGGCAATAATGAAAACAAGGTTGAGAAATACTGTCCTAGAAAAAGTCCTGGTCATGTGCCCAGGAGGTGTGTAAATGTGTCTAACAGCAGCATCATACATATCAGCAACAACACAGGAAACAACCCATCCTTCCCCAGCAGTACAGTGGATACACAATACATGAAATATTCATAAAACCCAAGCCTGTGCCTCAGTAAATGTGAATTCACCACAGCTACACAGGCAGAGGAGTGAGAAGAGCCAGCAAGGGAATAGCTGATGGATAGTTCCATTTATTTAAAGTCAAAACCAGGCAAAAATCACTTCTAGATCACCACTACTTACAATACCTAATACAATGTAAATATTATGTACATAGTTGTTATACTGTTATGTTCAGGGGAAAATGACCCAAAAAAAGTCTGGACATGGTCTGTATAGACACAATTAAAAATATATATTTTCAGTCTGAGGTTGGTTAAAAAAAAACAGGCAAAACTCAACAAAAACATGCTAACACAAAGGTGAAGGAGTGATTTTTTTTTTTAATTTTTGATATAAGGTCTCTCCAAGTTTCAGAGATTGGCCTTGAATTTGAGTTCCTCCCTCCTCAGCCTCCCCAGTCGTTGGGACTACATGTGTGCACCACCTTCAATGGGAATAGTCTGAAAAAAAAATTTTCAAACTATTGGATATCTCTAAAAGAGACAGAAAATGGGATTGGAGTGATGCAAACAGGAGGTAAATTCTAGAATTACAGTGTTAGGTATATCAATAGATGCACCCTTTTAAATTTCAAACTATATTTGCATGTGTTTGCTATATATTTTCTTTGACTAGACACATAAACATATAGATAGGTATTCCTCTGTATCCACAGGGGACTGGTTCCAGGACACCCTATGGATACCAAAATCCACTGATGCTCCCAAGTTCTTTGTATAAATGGTGCAGTATTTGCATAGAACTTACACAGAGCTTGCTGTACACTTTTTGTTTGTTTTGGGTGATGAGGATTGGTCCCAGGACCTGGTGCATGGTGAGCTGGACCTACACTTCTAGCACGCCTACATAATCACTTCTAGATGATCACTACTTACAATACCTAATACAATGTAAATATTATGTAAATAGTTGTTAAACTGTTATGTTCAGAAGAAAATGACCAAAAAAAAGTCTGGACATGGTCTGTATAGACACAATTAAAAATATATATTTTCAGTCTGAGGTTGGTTAAATCCTCTGATGAAGAACCCACACATACAGTGAGCCAACTGTACAACATAACAACATTTGAACACATTTTTCCTAAAGGTCTTCTATGGCGGACATACTGGTAAATGGTTTTTAATCGAGTTCAGCGGGAGGAGCTCTTGAGCACTGACCATGGGGAAACCCCGTGTCTCCCTGTCTGCCAGGTTGCTGTGGGCTGAGTGGCAGGTGACTGGCAGTGGTGTGTGATCCAGCCAGTGTGTGCCTTCAACCAGTCCACAGTTCTGCAGCAAGGATGGTTTGAACAATTAGTTCCTGGACCTTGTCTGTCCTCTCACAAAAGGAGCATTGGTCCTAAATCCTCTGGCTCCTTTTCTGCATGTCCACCTTCTGCCCTTCAAGCCCACTCCCCTTTGCCAGCTGCTGTCTCTGCTTCCAGCCATGCCGGATGGAGTTCTGGACACGACTGTCCGCGCTGAGGAGGCGGGGAGTGAGGAGGACCTGTATGAAGACCTGCACAGCTCTGGCCACCACTACAGCCACCCTGGAGGGGGCGGCGAGCAGCTGGCCATCAACGAGGTAGGGTCAAGACTGTGTGGGTGGAGGGAAGGACGGGCTAGACCCAAGCCTGGCAGATGTGGGCCTGGCTGCCAGGGCAATTCAGCAGACTCCCATAGGCCAGATGAGCACAGTCCTATTCCAACACATGATGTGGCACTGAGTGCACACAGCATGTTACAGCCTGTGGCTCTCACTCTAGGGTGAGGTGTTTAGAGCAGGATGTCCAGACATAGAGCTCCATTGTTCCCTTCTGGGACCCACAGAGGATCAGAAGAGTAGGCACATGTGAGTGTTCCCGTCCTCCTGACACTGCTCTCCTAGGAGAAGGAAGCCCTTTGCAAATATGTCCTGGTGGGTGGAGCACTGCCTGACAGAAGCAGTCAGGGGCCCCCAGCCACTCCAGCCCCCACCCTCCAACAAGCCATAAGCATAGGAAGACTGGGGTCAAGGCCAGGGAAAACTGATTTCCTACCTGTGGACACCAAGAGCTCCGAGTATTGCTGTTGCTATGACAACTATGTGTCCCTGTTCTTACCTAAGCATGAGAAACCTCATCTGAGCAGAACTGGTTCCCATTCCTAGTTTTCTTTTTGCATTCTCCAAAAAAAAAAAAAGAGAGACATTTAAAAATATTTTAAATTTTTATTTGGTGCACATAATAATTGTACATGGGGCACAGTATGACATTTCAGTAAATGCCTACAATGTGTAATGATCAGATCAGGGAAACTGGCATATCCATCACCTCAAACATTAATCATTTCTTTGTGTTAGGAGCAATAAAAATCCTCTCTAGTAGCTATTTTGAACTATTCTTAATTTTTGTTAAGCAGCATTATCTTGCTATGCTGTACAAGACTAGAAATGATTCATCCTGTCCAGCTGCACCACAGCATCCATTAACCATCCTTTCTTAGCAAAGAGAAACTTTGAAACTTTGATTCTCCTCTTTTTTTCTCACTTGTGCTCCTGTTTTCTTGCCCTCTTTTATCTAAAAGTGGAGTGGGTGGTGGAACATAATGGTAGTTAACCAAACGTTCAGCACAAGCACATGCCCCTAGCAACATCATGTTCCCTTGGCTGTAGATTCTGTTGTGTTCCTGCTTTATTAGAACCAGAATCTTGCAGCACTTCAATTTTTCCTCAGAAAAGGATCCATTTACAATTGCCCTTTTACATTTCTTGAATGAATGGGCTGGTGGGCTTCTCAGAAACCAGTGCAGAGTGCAGTGCCCCAGTGTCCCCATGACTAAATAATAAGTGGTGATGAACTCTTATTAGAGGCCTGGCTCTAGATAATGAATTTTTTTTCTTTTGGTAGTATTGGGGATGGAACCCAGGGCCCCAAATGTGTGAGGCAAGTGCTCTATCACTGAGCTATATCTCCAACCCCTCTGGAAAATGATTTAAAATTGTTTATCAAATATCCATGAAGCATAGAACATAAACGTGCTAATAAAACCCATCTCTCTTTTATTTTTTCTTGCTGCTGGGGATTGGAGCCAGAGCCTAAGGCATGCTAATATATGCTCTACCACCCAGCTATACCTCCAGCTTCCAACCATTCCTTTTAATTGCCTCTTATGAGCTATTTTGGGTGGAAGCTGTTCTGAAGTCACATCTTCATTGTAAGCAGAATTCACAGATGATGGTTGTGCTTTGCCTTGAAAATGCAAGTTGCCTGCCTCAATATCAGGCTCATTCCTAGGAGGGGAAGCCCCAGAGTTGGAGCCTGTCACATGTGAGTGTGCAAAGGACTGAGCATCAGTTCACTTGGCTATAAAACAGAATGACCATGGAGCTGCGTGAGGACCAACTGGAATAATGAATCTAATGAACTTGACCTGGCTCATGGCAGGGCCTCAATACAAGTCTCCAGGGAAAGGATAGGAGGAAGAAATGGTAATCAAAAGCTCTCAGTGATCCCAAAGAAGTGGAGTTATTTGACTGGCCTTCAGTATTACACAGGTAGCGTTTCCATGTCTGGGTCTCATTCTTGGTGGTAAAATTTTGAACTGTCACATCTTGTTACTAGTGAGGAGGTACTTTGCGGGGGCCCCTCCGGTCCTTGACAAATCGTTTATTCTAAGATGCTTTGACCAAGAAAGACCAAGAGCTGGAACTGCTCTAAAAGAATATATAGTCGTTGGCAGAGAGGCACCTTAAGGAGGGAAATGCAAGCAGTGTAGATACGAATTTTGTAAGTGGCTGTTTGCATTGCTTAACAAATTTTTTTTCCTGCTTGGCTCAAGGTCTTTCTTGGTGTTGGAGGTTCCTGGGTATACCTTATGTTTAGAATACCCAGTACTTCCTAGGGTACTGTCCTCCTGGACTCTGACCATTTCCTGAAGGGGAAGAAATGTTACGACCCAGAGGAAACAACAGCTGGACTGAGGGACCCCTCTGACCGACACAGCAGGTTGTGCAGGGCCCTGAAAGAGAGCAGAGGAAAGCAGGCAGGGCTGTGGCGGCCACCTCCCTGGGCGCGCAAGAGAACCTGCAGCCAATCAGCCCTATATCATCACGACATGGATGTCGTGCTTGTGCTTACTGCAGGGATATAGGCGACTTCACTGGGCCAGGTAGTGTTGGCCACAGTCCTCTGAAGGCATGAAACAGGCTCTCTTCAGAAACTCTTTGAAAGGATATAAACAGTGATTGTCTGATGAGAGGCCAGGGGACTTGTGTAAGGTGCACTTAGGCACTTGCTCCTGACCCTGCGAGCTCCAAAACAAAGCTTGGCTTGGGGTTAATGAGACTCACACCTGGAAATTATTGAGGCAACTGGTGTCAGAGAAAAGTCCAGACTCAGTAATATTTGGTTTGCTCTAAAATTACATATTTACTTGTATTTTCTAAGAATACATGGGTGTCTTGTTCCAAATTGTGGCAATTTCTTATTCAAATTGGCCTTAGAAGAGGAAAGCAATTCTTAATTTCCTAAGAAAGGGAAACCTAAGTCATCCGGCCTAGAGAGCGGTAGACAGGGGAGAGCTGCGAGGCAGTCTGCATTCTGGGTATTTAAGGACTGTTATGGGTGTGATGTATATTTGTGCATGTGGTATGCATGTAAAATGTGTATGCTGAGTACTTACCGTGTGCCAAACAGTGTCTGCAGCCCGAGGATGCAGATATACAGAAGACACAATCCTGCCTGCCAAGAGGTGGCCGTCCAGGAACAGAGCTGTGTGAGGGCATTTATCTTTCTCTCTGTGTGTGCCCTCAGGACACACAGAAGGCCCAGAGTTTTCATTCTGTATTCCTTGCTCATATTTGTGTCTGGCCCTTTATGACTATCCAGAATCCTGCGAGATAAATCAATGAATGTAGAAACTGATTGTCCTCAGCGCCCACAAGTGTTCCTGTCTCCTTTCAGCTTTGTCCCTTCTAGAGCCTTCCCTAGATGCCTATGGCTTGGCACTGGGCCTGTCCATTTTCCCCTTCCTGCTTCACCCCACTGGGCTGGGCCATCACATCTGCCATAAGACATTCCCTTTCCAAAGCCACCCAGCTGTGGCCCTTCCATGATGTTTGTGGTTCTGGCACATACTGTGATCAGGAGAGGCAGGCGTGGCTCTGGAGTTGTTGGGGAAGGTCTGGACCAACCACCTCACTGCCTGGGAACAGTTGGAGCTTCCTCTAGGCTACATCTCCAAGGGTCATGGGGGGGGTTGGGGTCAGCTCCATGCACCTGCACATATAGCTACTCCTCACTCCAGGATGCTGGTAGGGGTGGGTACCAACGGGCTGCTTCTGAATCTCCCAGTGAAAGAAGATTAAGCCCAAACTAGAAGGTAGACAGACAGACATGCAAGATATATGTTTCATTTAAACAGGGCTTAAAATATAAAAGGGAACACCCATTGTCATGAAGCCAGCACAACAGTAGGTAGTGAGATTATTCTAGTAACTTGGACATTGGGTCACTCGAGGATAGAAGGTATCTCATTATCCTTATCTTGTGGCACTTCATGGAACACATGGGGGATGCTACAGGCCCTGGGGCCAGCTTTTGGCCACTCCTCCATGGACTCAGTCTGATCCTCTAGCTCAAAGTGTCTCTGTCATTTCCAAGCTCCTATGACCATTCAATGGCCTGATCTGTCTGTCACACACACTCCAGCCCCAGGGAGGTGTCCAATGCCTGTAGGTACCCCAGATACATTTATCCTCACACAACCACCTGGCTCAGGTGTTCCTTGAGATGGGGCAGGAGCACCTTGAAGTCCCTTGGAACTAACACTACTATGTCAGTCCAGGGCCACAAGGCCACCTACTGACCAGCACCTCCAAAATAAGCATTCTTCCCTCCACTGTCATCATGAAGCCACAGCACTGGGGGCTAAGCCCTTACCTGCGTCAGATACCTGTCTCCCCTTCACTTCTACATCTGTCCTGCCGCCTCAAGTCCCTGACCAGCAGCCGCAAGGGGATGGGGACATTTTCTTCTGTCTTCAAGCCTTTTTGTTGTTTTAGATGAAATTTACACACAAAAAAAAAAAAAGAAGAAGAAGAAGAAGAAAGAAAGAACAATTCACACCAAAAAAGCTATTGCTGCTGTTGTTCCTGCTGCACACTGAACCCTTTAGGACCAAAAGGCTAGGGGCTCCCAGTCAGAGGGTGGGCCCTGTCAGTCTGGCTCAGAGCAAAGGTCCTTCTACCACATTCCATGTTCCCAGGCTGCCCTGCTGTGCATGGACAAAGGCCATGCCCACATTTGGATCTGGACTAACGTATTAAAACAAGCCTCACTGTGCATGGTACAGTAGGGAGCTGTAGACCCTGCAGGGCTCAGGGCCACAATGGCTTGCAAGTTCCCAGCCCTGCTGTGCCCAGGAGCCCAAGGATACATGGACTGTGCACAGATGCACAACAAAACATCTCAAGTCAAGGATTCCAAACCACAACCCATTAAATGGTATGTCCCACAGTTTTAGAGGAGCACTGGGATTTGGCGGTGCTTGGGGGACTTTTGATGCCCTCTGATTCCCCATAAGTCCTTGAAAGCTTGGGGAAGCAACCTGGCACCCAAGAACTGGGCAAGAGCTTCCCTGGAGTCTTCAGAAGGATGAAGGCACACTCTCCTATAAGGGCGTACATGTATACTGACCCACATACACATAGAGACCTGAACACAGACAGTCACCCATATGTGAAAACACAGCCTCTCCACCATTTCATCTGTGTGCCTTCCCCTTATTCTTGGGAGGGACTCTTCCTGTCCCAGAGTCAGAGCACTGAGTTTGGTGCCTAGGAATCTGCCCACCTCAGACCTGTATGTTCAACCCTCTCAACTACAGTTTTATTCTGGAGAGAGACATTGACCTTGACTGAACTCTGTTGTGGACAGGAAAGACTCAAGCATGTGAGTTTTGAAACCTTCCCAGTTAAGATAATGGGCTCTGTCTGGTGAAGGAAATGGAACCCCTGGTTAGTTGACAAAGGATTTTTTTTTTTTTTTTTTTTTTTTTACACATCAGCTGAAGGTACCAATTATTTGCCCAAAGGAGCAATGTTTCTCTGGTGGTTGAGGTCATGAGGAAAAAAGCCCTTAGCATGAATTGGCCTGGCCAGGGTTCAGATCCTGGCTCCGCTATCCCCAGTCCTGGGTGATTTTATGACTAAGCAAATTACGGGATCTTTCGGAGCCGCATTTACTCATCTGAAAAGTGGGGACCAGAAGGCAGCCTTATTAGTGAACAGAACTCCTGATCCATTCCTCCCCGAAGGGACAGTGATCGGCATTTTGGCCTCTACATCCTCTACCTATGTCTGTGAGGTCCAGAGCATCCCTGAGCCATCTGTGCCAGGACAGCTGTGCCGGGTGTTGAGGGCTCCCCGCTACCACAAGGAGGAGCCAAAGGCACAGCGCAGCGCCCGCTGGAGCTCCGAGACCCCTCGCAGCTCCCTTAACCGGTCCCCCATCCTACGTCTCCCTCGGCTGTCCTCCCACCCAGCCATCCTCGCCAGTTCACTCGGCGCGGTTGCCCTGACTCCTGGACCAGGGAAGCGCCGCGCAAGGCGCCGGCGGCGCGGGAGGAGCCCCGGCCCTCTAGCGCCGGCAGCTCCGCCCCCTCCCCGGGCGCTGCGGGCCGCCTGCTCCGACCCTGCGCGGCGGGATCTCCGGGCCGCACAGAGCCAGGAGGCCGGGCGCAATGGCCAGGGGCCCGCAGTCCCGGCGCGGCCCCGCGACGCCCGGGAGCGCCCTGCGCGCCCTGCTACGCTGCAACCTGCCCCCCGGCGCCCAGCGCGTGGTGGTTTCCGCTGTGCTGGTGTTCCTCGTCCTCATCAATGTTGTGCTGATATTCCTGCTGGCCTTCCGCTGAGCCAAGCAGCCCACCCGGTGCCGTGCTGTGCCGTGGGGGACCGCGCTGTGGTGAGTGGCTCCGGGTTTGCATGCCAGCAGCTGTCACCCATAGCCTCCGCACGGGGATCTGGGGGAGATAGGCCTTTGGCCACCCATGTGCTCACTGACAAGGCCTGGTTTTGGGTGGTACCGGTAGTGCCACCATGTGGGTGACAGGGGCATGGTGGCACACGTGCATGGGGGGCGGGGGTCCGGTCTGTCCTCTGTGCTGTGATGCGGCGTGGGGGAGCTAAAATGGCGCATCTCTGTGAATAACTGGGGGTAGGTATGGACACAGCTGTAGCAGGGCTGGCTGTCAGGAAACGTGTACATGAGACCACTGGATGAGCAGAACTGGGCATGTACTTGTGTGTGTGTGTGCGCGCACGCGTGTGTGTTGAGAGCTTTGTGAAAGATACCTGGATACCTCAGGCAGGTCACCTGCAGTTGCTGTTCTCATTTTAGGCCTTAAAATAAGTAGTGCCAGTTAATCTCCCTAGGGGCAGGGCCCCTGCTACTCTTCTTGAGATGTAGACATTCCTGTTCAGGTAGACATTGAACAGGAATACCAGTGCAGGGGAGTCCAGACTGCCACTCCCAGACTATACATTGTAAAGCCACCACCACCTTGCAAGTAAGAGAAAGGGACAGGAGGCAGGATGGGAAGGGTGACAATGGTCATGGGGTGGGGGGCAATATTAGGCAGAGCCTGGCAATATTGCTCATCCCAGGGCCAGTCAGAACCTCAAAAGTACAGGAAGGGATCCTGCTCCTGCCCTGGCTTGCCTTAGTCTTGAACTTGCCCCTCCACATAAACATCCCTGTGTCTCAAAGTCTACCTCTGCATTCTCCTGCCAGGTGGGGGCCAGCCTGGAGTTCTATCCCCTGGGAACTGCCAGGCTGGAATGTTAGCTTCAGGGACAACTGCACCTAGGATAGAGCACCGGAAAAGGTCTGTGCCCAGAAACCATCCTCTGCCTGCAGGTGAGGCACATATGATGTCCTAGAAAACATGTCTCTGACCTCTTGGAATCACATTGTGTCTTGGTGACATCGCAGAAATTACTAATGTCAGTACTATAACTTGTTAGAGTACTTCTGGTTTTGGGCCACTGACAGGAGGAGTAGGGAGGTTGGAGAACTTGTTCACCAACATGTGTCTTTCAGGTGCCCTGTGTACACAGTTCTAAGACAAGGAAGCAACAAAGGTGGCCAACACCTAACTACCCCCACTTCTGGGCAGGATAGGCATGGGGACATGCCCCTGTTGGTACCTGTCACCCGGTTCTCGCTGTGAAGCCTTGTCTCTTTAGATTCCCAACTCCTTCCATAGCTTCCCCAGGAGTTATGAAGGAAACAGCCCATGTAATATCCACACCGGTCTGCAAGGACTGCTGAATAGAGGAAAGGACCAGACTGGCTTTTGCTCAGGGGTCATTTGAAGGGATCTGGGGACCTCATCCAGTTAAGACAAAGCAGGAACCACCTAGTAGAGGAATCAGTGGGAAATGGGTTACATTGAGTGTCTGGGTTACTCCCCCAGGTCAGGCCCATTCACCTGCATTCTCACAAGACTCACCTATATCACCGGGGGTGTCCACTTCCTCCTTTCTCTTGAGCCACATTCTTCTAGACCTTGCATAAAAGCCTGCTTGTCAAAGGTACACTGGCTCTACACGTGCAGTCAGCTGGCTTTCATATGGTTGCGCCGAGTCCCTGTTTCATCCCATCTGTGTTGCAGCCAGGCCCACGTGCAGGTCATTATAGCTGGGCATGAGGGTAAAGGTCTAAAGACTGCTGCTCCCAGGAATAACCCAGTGCTCTATGCCTGGGGTCCCCACATAGGCCTTGGGAATGGTCACTGCTTTGTGAGGGTACATTTGCACATGGGCTTGCAGATTACTCTGAGGAGAGGTGTCATCAAGTGTGCAGGTGTCACCTTCAAGAAAGAGTAAGAACCAGTGGTTGGGCCTTCCCTGAACTTGCCTGCTCAGGCCCTCCCCTGGAAGGCAGCTCCTAGCCTGAGTGGGCTTCTGTGCTGCAGTGGCAGCCTACCACTCACCCTACCCACCTAGGCACAGATGCCTCTTGGACAGTGACTGGAACTGGGGTGGATGTACCGGCAGTCCAGCTGAAAGGTGTAACCCTGCTCTTGGTTCCCATGACCATGGGAGGATTAGCATGCACACAGCCCTGGATGCGCCTAGGGAAGCCAAGGGAGGGCTCACCATGGGTGGAGAGCAGCTAAGCGAGAGTGCTTGGTGCAGAAGGCCAATCTGGGGATGCTCCAATTCTTCCCTGATTGTTTAGCTGTACAGTGGCAGTCATCAGTTCTATGCAATTCCCAGCCCACCCCTTCTCTACTGCCCTAATACTACTGGAGCCATTCATCATTTATGGAGTAGAAACAGGGTCCACATTACAGAAAAGCCCAATGGGAAACAAATCCACAGGCAAGGGCTGCCTGGTTGTGATGTATCAGTCCACAACCACTTAGGAAAAAAATATCATAGGTTATTGAGCAGAGAATAACCAAAGCAGAGAATTGTCAACCGGGTAAAAGTGGTTGACTTGGTGACAAAGCACACAAGAACACCAGAGGTATCTATGATAGCAGCTGCAACACACACCTACTTCTTTTCTTTTTTAATTAGTTTTTAGTTGTCAGTACCTTTATCTTATTTATTTATTTTTATGTGATGCTGAGGATCAAACCCAGGGCTTGACATGTGCTAGGCGAGTTCTCTACCACAACCCCAGTCCCCACATACCTACTTCTAAAGCTAGGAAATAAAGGAAAACGGTTGGAATGAGTAAAATATGGATGCGTAGGACTCTGAGGAGGGGTGCTGCTCAGCTGATGTGGGTGTCTGAGCTGTGGTTGAAGGTGGGTTGGAAGCGGAGAGGCAACTGCTCCAGCACCTGCTCAGCAGGGGTGTGTTCAAATTCACTTCTGGCTCTACTCTTGAGCCCTGACAGCCTCAACTTGCTCAGGGCACAACCCTGCTGTCAAAGAGCTGCCAGCTGGGAGGTCAGGATCTCTTTTTCCCAGGGCAGTTGAGGGTGAGGATAGACAGCGGGAGCGCCTCAGCCTGGCCCTAACCCCATGAGGCCCAGGGTAGCTTTGCCCCCCTGACCCGCCTGCCTTGGCTCTCTCCACAGCTCATCAGTGATGGCAGTGTGGTCTGTGCTGAAGCACTCTGGGACCATGTCACCATGGACGACCAGGAACTGGGCTTCAAAGCTGGGGACGTCATCGAAGTGATGGATGCCACCAACAGAGAGTGGTGGTGGGGCCGCGTTGCCGACGGCGAGGGGTGGTTTCCAGCCAGCTTTGTGCGGGTATGGTTCCAGCCTGCGCTTCTGCCTGACTCATGAGGAACTACTTGGCTCTGCTCAGAAATCCAAGCCCAAGCTGGACATGGTAGCTCATGCTTATAATCTCAACCTACTCAGGAGGCTGAGGCAAGAGGATCACAAGTTTGAGATAAGCCTGGGAAACTTAGCAAGACTCTGTCTCAAAATAAAACTTTTAAAAAAGGGCTGGGGATGTAGCTTAGTTGTAGAGTGCCCCTGGTTCAAATCCCATTACCAAAATTATCATTAACATCCAAGCTCAAAATAGCTCTGGGGTCCCCCTCTCCAGTTTGTTGGTACCTGGTGCCTTGGGCTGGATGGGTGGGTGTCAGAGAGCTGTGACACAGCCCTGCTCCTCCTACAGAGCCACTGCCTCCTCTGTCCCCTGCTGCTAATGCCTTCCTGGTGAGCCCTCAGGCCAGAGAGAACAGTGTGATGATAGTATATGACTCACAAGGGGAATGTGCATGGTAGAATCCCATCACCAGGAAGAACTTGATTTACCAGGCCTTTATGAAGCACTACAGAACATTTACATGGATCATCTCACTTAACACTCATCTAGCTCTGGGAGGTAGGGACCTGAGGAAACCAAGGCATGAAGTCGCTAAGAGGTCACAGGGAGAGGACACAGGTCCCACCTAAGGTGACCTCTGGTCTCCAAGGGAAAAATCCAGGTGCGATCTCCAAAGGGCCAGGCTGAGGGCAGCCAGAAGGGGAGACCTCATGCCCTGGTGTTCAGGTGCTCTTCCTGCCCAGGACTCTCATGTAAACTGTCTACTCTGAGCCCCAAGTCTTTCCTTAAGTTACAGGTTTAAACGAGCAAGACCATACCACCTACCTAGTGTAGTCAGCTCCCACACGGCCTAGTATGGCAAGTGCTGGTTCAGAAACCCCTGGCACATTTTCAAGCACTGTGCTAAGCACCAAGTTGGGATGGGAGGCTTCAGGGGGAACATAGGGTCTGCCAAGGCTGCCCCAGTGGTCTTGGGATAATATCGGTGCCCCTTGGTGCAAAACAAAGCAAACAAAAACCCCAAACCCAAAACAGCTCTGGGGTCCCAGGTGGCCTCGCTTCCCATCTCCCATCTGCTGCAGTTAGACCTGCTGTCCCCATCCTGGCCTTGTATAGCAGTTATAGGAGTTTCCGAGCTAGCTCAGGACCACTGCAGGTCCTCTGAGTCTCAGTTCCCCACTGCCACTGTGCAGTGTACAGAGACTGACTCCTAGAGCCACCACAGGGCACTGACTGACTTCGGGTTGCCTGCAGCTACGGGTGAACCAGGATGAGCCCACAGATGACGAGGCCCCACAGACTGGCGATGGCAAGGCTGAAGATGGTGGGACAGAGGCACAGAGCAGCAAAGACCAGATGCGGACAAACGTCATCAACGAGATTCTCAGCACCGAGCGGGACTACATCAAGCATTTGCGTGACATCTGTGAGGTGAGCAGGGACCCAGCTTGTGAGTGAGGCAGGGAGGGAAGAAGGACGGAGACAGAGCTCTGACCACCCCTGCCCCACCCCCACAAGGGCTACATCAGGCAGTGCCGCAAGCGTGCGGACATGTTCAGCGAGGAGCAGCTGCGCACCATCTTTGGGAACATCGAGGACATCTACCGCTGCCAGAAGGCATTTGTGAAGGCCCTGGAACAGAAATTCAATAGGGAGCGCCCACACCTAAGCGAGCTGGGCGCCTGCTTCTTGGAGCACGTGAGCAAGCCCTGGCTTCTCCATCTGGATCCCTAAGCCCTGCCTGTCTAGCACCTATCTCTCTGCCAGGGACGCTTCCTCTCCCCACACACCCTGGCCTTTTATTTTCACCTCTCTTTGCATCTGGCTCCCTTCTCCAGCCCAGGCAACCTGCTATTGCTGTTCTCCCAGAAGCTTCCAAACATCTGTGCACCAGGCCCCAACCTGTTCCTCTTGCTCTACAACAGTCTTAGAAGGGTCTCTGCTTTTGGGTGGGGGTAAATCACTGTCATCAAAGGGGAGTCTCAGGCATCAGTCAGGAAGGATTTGCTTGGGCCAGACAGGAAGGCAAAGATGTGTCCAGCCACCTATTTAGTGCCCCAGGGAAAGTTCTGGGATTCCTGATAGTGGGTAATCTAGAATTTGTGTGGAATTTATAGCCCACATCCAGTCTAGATGCCAGATGCCCAAAGGTTCATTGACTTGGTCTGGAAAGATTCCAGCCTCACCTGAAAGCACAGAAATTTGTTTTATCCCTGTCCTGGGCAAACACAGGGTTAAGCAAAGGATGTCTGTCTCTCTACCTTCCAGCCTCTGCCCCACTCATCTTTTGACCTAATAATAGCCCTTCCTTATTAGCACCATTGATTTCATTAAAAAAAAAAAAGTCGAAGTTTCTACTGAGGGCTTTGCTGAGAAAGCTGGGTGGCAGCAGGCAGGAGCACGCAAGTCCTCTCGGGATCTTCCCATCCTTGGATGTGATTCCACATACCTTGTGCCCAGTTAAGTAAGTGGAGAGTGCCTGGTGTTCCCTGACCCGACTCCTAAAAGAAATCAGAGGCTCTTGACTCTCAGGGACCTGGGGCTTTGGCTGATTGCCTGGGGGAGCAGGAAGACAGCCATCCTAATCTCCAGCTGTGCCCTTACAGCAAGCAGACTTCCAGATCTACTCCGAGTACTGCAACAACCACCCCAACGCCTGCGTGGAGCTGTCCCGGCTCACCAAACTCAGCAAATATGTGTACTTCTTTGAGGCCTGCCGGCTGCTACAAAAGATGATCGACATCTCCCTGGATGGCTTCTTGCTGACTCCAGTGCAGAAGATCTGCAAGTATCCACTGCAGCTGGCTGAGCTGCTCAAGTACACCCACCCTCAGCACAGGTAGGAGGCATGAAGCAGAGAGGTAGGCTGAGGTTATGCACCAGTCAGTTTGTTAAGCACTTGGGGTGTGCTGGTTTCTGCTGTAGATACTGGGACAACACACCAAATAAAACAAGCAATGTCCTCAAAGAGCTACCACGCAGTGGGGGCAGAGAGAATCATCAAGAGGATATTAAGGGGCTGAAGCTCAGTGGTAGAGCACTTGCCTCGCCTATGTGGGGCACTGGGTTCAATCCTCAGCACCACATATTGTGTCCATCTACAACTAAAAAAAAAAAAAAAAAAAATCTTTTTAAAAAGAGGATATTAAGTTTAATATTCAGGAGGAGAGAGATTGTGCATTTGACAGTCAGACATGGGAAGAGGAACAGCCCCAGGAAGAGTCAGCTCCACCCAGGGGGCTGTGGGAGACTCCTACATCTCTCTGCTTTCCAGCCTGCAGTGCCCTTCCATCTCTGTTCTGCCACAGGGACTTCAAGGATGTTGAAGCTGCTCTGCATGCCATGAGGAACGTGGCCCAGCTCATCAACGAGCGGAAACGGAGACTTGAAAACATCGACAAGATTGCTCAGTGGCAGAGCTCCATAGAGGACTGGGAGGTGAGGGCCCCAGGGCCCAGAAAACACTGCTGGGTCTTTGCTTGAAAATTGTGCTTATCCCTGAAAAGTCTGGGAGGGAGCAGAATCAGAGAGCCAGGCTCTTGAAAGCAAGTACTCATGGCAGAAAAGCAGGTTCTCTTGTACAGTCACAGGGTCTTTGGTGCTGCCCAGAGCCAAGCTTTAACACCTAGTGGCCCCCTTCCTGTGAGGTAAGACAGTCCTCCCAAGAGCCACCACCATCCAGGAGAAGCCCTAACAGAGGAAGCATGTTTTTTCTACACTATATCTATTCCTCAGGGGACAGATTACATCACTGAGTTTTATTGAACTTTTGGGGCTCCCAACACTTGGATTTAGGCCTCAAAGTGTGACCAAAAATGGATCACTACCTACCAGGGCTCCCTAGTTCCATTTTTATGACTTGCATATTCCCCACGTAACTGCCAGCCTAGCCTTCTAAGGGAACAGGAAGGCCTGAACTGATAACATTCCTGCTCCCCAGAGCCGTAGAGGGTTTTGCCCTTCCACCACCAGCCACTCTACCTCATCCCAAGGCTCTGCTCCTGTCCACACAGTGGCACTGTCAAAGGAATTATCTGAAAATCAATATAAATCAGCCACAGAATGTTATAAGATAGATTTCTGGGCCCCACCCTTGACCTACTGAATGCAAATCCCTAAGGAGCAGCTGGGCAATGTGGTCTAGTGGTTCAGAGCCCAGCCTTGGCTAAGGACCCATACAAGTTCAGTCATCCCAAACTGAGTGGTTGCCAACAGCTGGCTGGGATTTGTACTCTCATAGAATTGGAAAGGGACAGGACGTAGAAAGTTGAAAGTTCCAGTGATGGAATTTCAGGTACTAAATACATATAGCTGAGAAAAGGACCTTCTTTAGACTCCTAAAGACTAACTACAGAGGTGAATTCCAGCCAGCCTAATTTTTTCACTAGGGCAGAACTATCTAATCAAAAGTGTGAGCCACATGTGTAATTTTACACTTTCTAGTAGCCATCTTAAAAAAGAAACAGAAGAAACTGATTTCAATGTTGTTTAACTCAGTATATCCAAAAGAGCATTTCCACTTGTAATCAACACAAAATACCATTGAGATATTGTATATTGTTTCATATTAAGTCTTCAAACTCAGTGTGTATTTTATACTGACATCTCAATATGAATTAGCCACATTTTCAGTGCTGAAGAGCCACATGAAGCCACTATTTTGCAAGGATAGCCAGCTCAGGTCAGATGCTTCCACCTTTTTCCTTCCCCTCCAATAGTCCCCACCTTTGGGACCAGAATACTTCTTAGACTTCAAGAGCACCCAGCCTACCTTGGCCTGGCCCAGTGAAAACTATAGTGGGAAGACACCCACCCACCCACTACAGAGGCAGGAAATGGAGCCCAAGATTGAGTGTGCTCTTCTCATGCCTCTCCTTGGGGACCCCCAGGGGGAAGATCTTTTGGTCCGAAGCTCAGAACTCATCTACTCGGGGGAGCTGACTCGTGTTACACAGCCCCAAGCCAAGAGCCAGCAGAGAATGTTTTTTCTCTTCGACCACCAGCTCATCTACTGTAAGAAGGTACCGGCATCACTCTGCCCTGCTGGATTGGCCCCACAGAGCAGGTGGAGAGACTAAAGCCAAGGGCTGGGAGCAACTGCCCGGAGAAAGGGAGACTGGCAGATCCTGCACTGGCCATTCCTCATTCCTGGGAGGAATGGTCAGGCCCGTAGGGCTGGGAGATGGTGAGACCACAGGATGGCTCTCAGTCCAGTCAGGGCCCAGTACTGTTAAGAATGCCCTCCTCCTGACCTGGCCCCTGCCTGATCCTCAAGTCACCTATTTATTCTCCTCCTATAAATCTCTGCTTCTCCTTGTGACCCCGAAGTCCTTTGCGGTACCCTCCTCCCAGCCTCCTCTTCACTGCTACCCTAGAAGCCCCCATCCATGCAGTTCTCCTTGTCTACTATACTCCTCTGTACTGTGCCCTGTAAGCCACTGTCTTAGTTTCTATGTGTATCTGTCTTCCCACCAGACTATACAGTTCAAAGACAGGGCTGCCCCCTGCCCAGTTAGTAGCTGGACATTGAAAGGGCAGGCTCCTCCATTCGTGGTTCAGCAGTCATAGGTCACAAGAGGCCCCCTCTGCCTTTAGGTGCTCACTGTCTGCTGGGGAGGTGGCTGGGGGCAGACAAGGGATATGGGCAGGTGAGCAGGTGAACAGGTGGGCAGCCAAAGCTCAGGGCAGCATCTGGCAGGACCTGCTTCGCCGGGACGTGTTATACTACAAGGGCCGGCTGGACATGGATGGCCTGGAGGTGGTGGACCTGGAGGATGGGAAAGACAGAGACCTCCACGTGAGCATCAAGAACGCCTTCCGGCTGCACTGCAATGCCTCAGGGGTCAGCCACCTACTATGTGCCAGGAAGCCTGAGCAGAAGCAGCGCTGGCTCAAGGCCTTTGCCAGGGAGAGGGAGCAGGTGCGGCTGGACCAGGAGACAGGTGCGAGACCCTGCTGGGCCTTGCCCCACCTCTAGGGCCAAACTGGCCCTTTTGCCTGGCCTGGCTGCCTGGCAGTCAGAATCACCTTGATAAAGTGAGGCAGTGTATTTCATCCAGGAGTTTCAGGGCTCCAGGACTCTCTTGGTCCTAGTAGTAAGCAAGGTCACCCTCACTCTACTGGCAGGAGTGGCCCTTTCTCAGTATATGGCCCCAGAACACGGGTCTGCTGGCCTGCATGGGGTAGGGTGGATGTTGCTTCACTGCACAGACTTGCCCATGTATCCATGGACATGCTCTAAAGCCAGCTGGAACCCTGAGGAAACATGGAGGGGAAGGTGGGTAATAGCCTCCAGAATCCTCCCCTGCCCCATGAGAATAAGCTTCTCCCCCTCCTATTCACTCAGTGGCCAGGTTGCTCTTGGTAGAAGAAAGAGCATCCACCTAGACACTGCACAAAGTGAGGGCCAGACATCAGGTAAAGGCAAGAGATGTGGGGCACAGTGGGAGGACTCTGGGATCTTCATTCTCTGCCATAGTTGGCAGGGTCAGCTGACTGAGCAGGACAAGGAACAGCCCTTGCTATATTAAGGGCACAAACCCTGAGGCATATGGGAGCAGAACACTGGGAATACTGCACCCAGGCAGGGGAGGAGGAGGATATGGGGCCTTATGTGTACCTCCCCCCAGGCTTCTCCATCACTGAACTGCAGAGAAAGCAGGCCATGCTGAATGCCAGCAAGCAGCAAGCCACAGGGAAGCCCAAAGGTAAGTGGACAGTAGTCCCACCTATGGGCAGCTCTGTCATTGATTACATCTTTGACCCCCAAAAGCAAAGCCACCTAAATACCAGGTTCCCAGAGGTGCCCACTGCCCTTTGTAGGTATTATGTTCCCAAAGGTTGTGATAAGGGGAAGCTTGGGTCAGTACATTGTTCTTTATCTTGACCCCTCTGACCTCAGCATTGTAGCACGGTTAGTGTCAATGCTTTTCTTCCCTAGGCTGCTGACAGGCACCCTCACAGCTACCTTCCCCCTTGCTATAGAAAGAGCCAACATCACATGCCTTAGAAGGGCCCCTGGTCATCTATCGTCTCTGAAGGCTGCAGTAGTTCAGGGCCAGGCCAGAGGCTCCAGGCAGACTGGGCCCCAGGATGTGGTCAACCCCTCGGGAAACAAATCCTATGTGGCAGAACTGAGGTTCCGGAACGGGCCCCTCTGCCTTCCACCCTGTGCCACCTGATGCTGGAGCACCCATGACCCTGCTGTTTCTCTTTGCCTAGCCGTAGGCCGGCCCTGTTACCTGACACGCCAGAAGCACCCATTACTGCCTGCCAGTCGGCCCCAACAGCAGGTCTTGGTGCTGGCAGAGCCCAGGCGGAAGCCATCCACCTTCTGGCACAGCATTAGCCGACTGGCACCCTTCCGCAAGTGAGCCAGTACCCACCTGACAGCACTTTGTGGACCTGCCCATCCTCAGCCCCCAGCTTTTCCTCCTTGAGGACCACTCCATCTGGCCATCCTTTTCTGCCCATCTTGCAAACTTGAAGTGTGCAGGTGTTGGTGCCCCCAGGGCACACCAGGTTTGTGCTCCCATGCTTGGTTTCTTCCCTGCTGCTGGTGAATGAAGTGACCAGCTGGGAGAGGCAGGGCCCTGGCACATACAAGCCCCTCCTGCAGCCTGATCTCTGACCCTCTCCCCTTCTGTCCACACTATGGACCTATGTGAGGCCTTCACTAACCAGGAGCCGGGAAGCCACCGCTCAGAACCACTTACCAGGCTGGCGGGCAGAAGGCACTAGCTGCTTTGGACCTGCTTCTTTGGAAATCTAATCATCCCCACTCCTGTTTCCTCCGGGCAGGAGAGACCTACTCTATGGCCAGTGGCCACCTACAAAGCTGGGCTGTGTCCCTTAAGGCCACTTGCAACCTTGGAGTACAGGAACCAGAAATTCTCTACCCAAATATCTGGCCCAGACCTGCCCAAAGCTCCCAGCCCCTCTAGACATTGCTGGTCACCCTCTTCACTCGTGATGTTGTGTAGTGGGAAGAACAAAACCATATAGTCAGCCACATACTTTGGTCGGGGTTTTGTGACCATTCCATCTGTAGCTGTGGGGTTGCTTCAGAACCAACTGGTTGGGGTTTTGTCCTCTTGTTTTTCTAACAATGAAGAAAAACAGTTAATTGTTGTGACACAGAAAGATTGCCTTACCCTAGTGAGCGTGAGAAGCCATAAGGACTGAATTCTGGGGCCAACAGCATCCAGACTGACCTGACCACTCCGGCAATGGACATGTGGCGAGGGCACCCACATCCTGCCCAAGGGCGCCAGGAGCACAGCCAGGCCTGGCATGTCAGTGTGGAACCCTACAGGATTCAGCAGCATGGACAGTCACTCTTGCACTATATCTTCTCCAAGCCAGAAGCCACATTTAATTTCATAAAGAAACTTGTGAAAAGTAACCTGGCTCCAGCCATTGCATTCTGTTGGTGTGTGCATTTTCTCTTGTGTGTGTGCACCTGTTCTTTCTGTGCCTGGGCTTTCCCCAAAGACAAAGAATGAGCTGGGGGCATGGTGGCGCATGCCTATAATAATCCAGCAGCTCAGGAGGCTGAGGCAGAAGGATTGCAAGTTCAAGACTAGCCTCAGCAACTTAGCAAGGCCTTAAGCAACTTAGACATTGTCTCAAAAGCATAAAAAGAGATAGGGATGTGACTCAGTGGTGAAACCCCAGAGTTCAATCCCTGATATTAAAAAAAAAAAAAAAAAAGGAATATCATGAGCCAAGAAATTCCAGAGGTATGGGGTAGGGGTGGGCTCTATTGAAGACTGGGGTCAATGCTGCAGAGGCCAAGGATTGCTGGGAGGACAGTCTGCAAGACCTGGAGGTCCATTCCTTCCCTGACTGCTCAGCTGGAGCTGGCATATATGACTTTGAGGGACTGGGGTCCACCATCTTTCTGGGCCTCAGCATTCTCCCTGCTGAAATGGGGAAGGATATGAATGACTTCCCAGGTGGACCCTGGCTACAGAAGCCAGAAGAGGAGCCCAAACTGCCTCCTTCCCAAACCACCTGGGAACAGTCCCTCAATCCACTGCCTCCAAGGGGTTGAAGACCACATGACCTTCCCAAAACCCCTAGCAGTCTCCTAACTTGTGGAAAGATACAGCACCTCTCTATTAGGCCAAGCTAACTCTAAACAAAACCTACAATGAAAAGAATCATGAAAACCAAAATATGCAACACAAGTCAATCTTTATTGAAAACTGCAGTATTAATACATAACAATTCTTGTTACAATAAACGTGCTTTAAGAATTTTAAATCTGAGCTCATCTACTCATCAGATTGCATAAAAAATTAAAATAGTATGAATTTACATCTAATTGAACTGGCTCAGAATGGATGGTCCATTCCTTTTTATTGACACGTAAGTTCAATGCAGAGGCGAGGGATGCCTTAACACTGGAAGACAATGCTGACTTAAGCTTAAAAAAAGTACCAAGAGAACAGTGTAAAAAACAGTATTTAAAAATCATTTAAAAAAAAGGGGGTGCGGGACAGTTTCCTATTCAGTTACAGCCCATGAGCCTCCTTGGGGCCTTTCCTTCAAGTGGTCATCACAGCAACCCTGTTAGGAGAAGTCTCAGATCTGGCCCAACTAGTTTATTGTACAGCCCACCGCTCTGCACCAGAACCCACAGTGCCACCCTAGCCAAGGAGCTGCCTGCTGCACCACTCTGGGACATCTCACCCTGCCTGAAGTATATCAGGACTCCCTGACAGAGATGTCACTCCTCTCCCGGTCCCAACTGACCACACTTTATTTAATCCTGCTTATCCTATATGTTTTTCATTTTTCAAATGATTGGAGAGCGGGGAAAAGAGACAAACTCTCTAAAACATGCAAGACCAACTTTGCAGTTTCCACCAAAGCCACATCCACCTCAGAATGTCATTTGCAGTGTATTTAAAGGTCAGCCACCCTTCAGTAAGCTCAGGTGGAGTAAGCAGCTCAGAGAAAACAGACATAGACCTCGGAGATATGCTAGGCAGAAGAGCTGAACTCTGCTCTCCCTGAAGCCAACCTCGCTCCTAAATTTTAGAGATCCTTTTAGAAAGCACCAGAGAGAAGGACCAGCTGCTGTCCCTCCTGCCACTGCACCCATGAGAGACCCTACGCTGTGTGGGCAGTGCTAGGCCAACAACAGCTGGAGCAGCGAATGCTGCCGGATAAAAAGGTGGCCCAACTAATCAGAGTAATACTGTTTTCAAATGTTCATAAAGGAGAGGTGACATTTGAGCTTCCTCTGTAAAGGAGTTCCAGTATTTACACTGCTGGTGCATGGCAGCTTTTTACCACTCCCCAATGGCACACGAAGCCCACGTGGGGACAATACTGCCAGATGCCAGGGCATTCCAATGTATTTCCTATCATTGACATGTCCCCCAATAAACATGCAAATTACTTCCTAGACCTCCTCTGTCACAGCAGGATAAAGCTACCAGATGAAGCAAAGCATAGATGCCTTGCTGGGGAAGGGCAGGACACTCTAGAGGCCAGGGACCCAGCTCAGGGCTTGGGACCTCTCTACCTCCTATGAATACTACATTTGCATAGCACACAAGAAATGTCACCCAATAGCAATTCATAGGCCTAATAACCACATCATCAAGAATGTTCTTGAAAGATGGACCACAAGAGACATAAAAGGTTCTGGAAGAGCTTATGTGCCTGTTACCATGATTGGCCCTGGCCCCAAAGGTGTCCTCACCTCACAGAATCAAGAAGCTCATAGATAACTCAATTCTAAACACTCAGCTTCCAGACCACATCCAAACTAGATTTCTATGAGCAGAGAGGAACAGCAGCTACAAAGCTGATGAACACATCTTCCACGCCTCAGGGGAGAAGAGAATAAACATTTTTTTATATTCATAATGACATCCATGTTTACAGGAATTAGGTCCTTTGTTTGCCTATATCAGCTACTAAAAAAGAACAATAATTCAGCTGAAGAACACTCAAATAAGGAATGTCACACACAAAAAAAGCAAAATTTCAGGGAATGTTCCACAATATGCTTGTGATAACAAATTATACAGCTCTGTAACAGAATACTGACCCAGGTTCTAGCCCTTAATTAATTTTACTAGAACTGAATGTTTTAAAAATTACAACCTACGACAGTTTTGGTACTACTCAAATTCAGATTCTTATCTGACAGATAAACTCTCTTTAACAAAATATTTCATAAACTGATGAAATGATAGTGTCAAAATGGGAAAGATTTCTACTAGATATATAATGCAAAAGTATCTGATAATCTCTTAGTTCAACTTCACAAAAGGGAAAAAAAGATTTTAAAATAATTTTAGAGAAGCAAAATGTTTATTAAGCTGATGTACACAGGGGAAGGGATGCAACCCACTCTTCTTTACCCTTCACCTTAGTAATTGTGGAAACACCCTGTGTTTGCCAGCCTCACACAGGTCTGGAGACAGTTCATGTAACTTCTTAGGACTTCCTCCAGAATGCATATGACTCTGCCCCTTATAGGCACAGGGAATGTACATGTTTCCATTTTTGTGTGGGGCTTTGTTAAAGCATACACTAGAGTTATGAATATTGTTCTACTCATATATTACCACTCAATTTGGGGAAACTGCCTTCTCTGTCAGTTAAGTCCCTGAAACCCTACTGATATTGCAAACCAATACAATTACCAACACATATTTGTGGAAATGGACACAAATTATGTGCCTGGGGTACATGTCTCTCTCTCTCTCTCTCTCTCTCTCTCTCACACACACACACACACACACACACAAGTTAAGTGCTCACAAAGCGATTTAAAGTACTTATCAGTAAACATTCTATGTTAATAGACATTAGGAATAAGGAATCTTCTGTTTACAATGATCCATGCAAAAATATTCCTAAACTTCTTACAAAATAAATGTGGAAAAAGAAAATGAAGAGTACTCACTATAAAAAATAAGATTACCAAAGGCTCAGTGGTCAGGTATTCCACCTACCAGCCAGGCTGACCGCTAACAGTGACTTCCACCCGAGTGCCAGAGCCCTGACCTAGCTGCCTGAGAAGCAGCACAGAATCCTCTCTCAATCAAAGTCCACAGCATTCCAAACAAGGATGGGGTGGGAAAAGGATGAACTTCCATCTCTGCCTGACAGACCCCTGAAAAAGAGCAAGTCTTCATATCTCCACCCTTCTGACCCTCACTGAAAACAGACATGCACTCCTACTGATGGAAATTGGGCATTTGGGGCGGGGGGGGGGGGAGTCCTCATGATTTCTTATGTACAATATTCAGATTTTAAACTAAAAATCTTCCCATAATAGATTCTGGCAGGCAAATCATTCCACTGCTACCGGGCCCTTCCTGCCATCCACACTCACTTGATGCTGATTGCCTTTAGCTCCAAGAAGAGATGAGATGGCAGAAGAGGCTCACAGACCATGGACACCAACCCTATAAATCTCTTCCAGCTGGTCACAATCAGTGGACTACTCCAAGACAAGCTACATGATTCTATATTATCAGACATACCCACAGCCTTGCCTCTCTACAAGAAACATGAGGAATTTTAAATAAAGTTTTGTTCCCTTTAAATCATTCTTAAATATACAACTTTCTCTATAACATACAGCTGAAGTCTTTGTCATTCCTTGGGAGCAGGGTGTGGGGACCAATGCCTATAAGTTTTCAACTGACTTCAAACATTTCTGGGGAAGGGGGCGACTGGAATGATTTTCTAAGCTAAATAAAGCAGAAAGCAATACCTCATCCAAGTGTTTCACATATCTTCCATCCTAGGAAAACAATTTAGTTCTACTCAGGACTTTTTCAATAAAGATATACAAAAAATCATCCTTCTCTGTAAGAGAACAGACAGTGTAATGGAAATTTAGATGGCAAGGAAAATTGTTTTGCTGATATGTAGAAAACCCCTTTGCCCCTAACTGTACTGACCACACAACTCTAGTCTTCCATGATGGTCTTTAAGCATGTCCCCATTCCCTGGACCCTGCCAAGCCTACACAGAAAGAAAGGGATGCCCACTAATTGGCTGATCCCAAACCACAGTGGCCCACCCACTCTCTCCCCATCCCTGCAGCTCCCTCCCATGCAGTCAGTGCCAAAGAAACAGATCGCTGAAAACTAAAGTCCACATCCAGAAGCGGCAACCTACATCAACCCCAAAAGGTTGAAGAATCACCTAAGGTATTTCAGGTATGCTCTATGAACATATTCACTTTAACACTTATAACTTTAAGACTTTGCATACAACAGTGCATTAGTGAAACAGTTGTAAAATATGTTTCCATTCCTTTGGGTTTTGCATAAGATGGTTTTGCATCAGTCACTGCAGGTAGATTGAGCAAGCTTTGTTTTGTGTTTTTTTTTTTTAAACATGCATTCAACTAGATATGATTCAGAATAGATTAATACTCCCTTTTTATCATTACAGTTAGCTAAAAAATTGCCAGGCAAGTCCACAAAACAGGATTTGCTTTAAGACCAACCCACGGAGTTAGCTGGAGACTAACGGCGCTGGGACCTGCTGGGCCGGGACAGTCGTATTTAGCTAAGTGTGAGAGCATTAAGAAGAAAGTCCTGGTTGGAGGCACAAGGCCTGCAGCACCAGCTGTGGAACCTCAATGATGTGACTGCACAGCTCCATCCGCAAACCTAGAAAGAATGAAAGGTACACAGTCATACAGAGCTCTTCTGCCACCACTGTTCCAAAAACTCCAAAAGGACAAGATCCAATAGGGTCAAAAAGGGCAGCAGGGCACAAAGGTGCTGGACTTGATTCCTACCCACCTCACAGAGACCCCCCCAGTTACAACCAGAACTCTATCTCCTCAACAGGCAGGAGGGGAATGCAAGCATATTCCAGGTAAGAATAGAGATGCAGTGTAAATAGTAACCACTCAAATGGTTTCCTTCTCTTTATGGAGTTCCAGGAAGATCAAAAACATAATGGGGTTGTGGCTCAGTGTAAAGCGCTTGCCTAGCATGTAAGAGGCACTGGGTTTGATCTTCAGCACCAGATAAAACATGAAATAAAGGTATTGTGTCCATCTGCAACTTAAACAAAACACTACAACTGTTCTTAGATCAAAGGTCAGGTGCATTTTTTTCCTTAATGCTTAAAACATGAGGTAGGTTTGTCATCCTCCACAGAGAAATGCACTATTGCCAGGGCCCAGTGAGCCTTCACTGATCACTTACATTTATTTGCAGGGTGATCACCACTGAGGGGGCACATAGCTGTAGGTGGGTGTTCCTGGAGCCCGATACGTGGGCACAGTGACTGGGTGAGGGGCAACAGGAGTTGGGGAATGGGCAGTCAGAAGGGTACCTGGAAGAAAGAGTAGCACATCACACAAAAAGCAGGTCTACATGCTATACACCAACTCCAGTGTGACTCCACACTATCTCTGACATGTAGGCATGTAGGCCTTTGTGAAGAGACAGGCACCTTGGAAGAGGGCACAGTCCTGACTCAGAATAAGGTCAGAACTCTAATCCAAAAGAGCTGAAAGATATTTGATAATATGTCTGTAAAAGGGCTTGTGCCACCAACTGTGGTGGTGCATTCTTGTAATCCCTGCTACTTAGGAGGCTAATGCAAGGAGGATCACAAGTTCAAGACCAGAATGGGCAACTTGGTGAGACCCTGACTCAAAATTAAATTAAAAGGGCTGGAGATATAGCTCTGTGTTAAGAGAGCTTCAGTACTGCCAAAAAATTTTAAAAGAATAAATAAAAAGGCTTTGGGTTTATCTTTACAGAACATTCAGAAAACTTTTTGTGGGTCAGAAGAACCCCCACCCATTTTTTTGGTTCTGCAGATTGAACCCAGGAGTGCTTTACCACAAAGATACATCCAGTTTTGTTTTTGTGGCGCTGGGGATTGAACCCAGGGCCATGTGCATGAAAGGCAAGCACTCTATTAACTGAGCTATATCCCCAACCCACATCCAGTTCTTTTTATATTTTGAGACAGGGCCTCGCAAAGTTGTGATCCTCCTGTTTCAGCCTCCCAAGTCACTGAGAACAGGTGT
This sequence comes from Callospermophilus lateralis, assembly GCF_048772815.1. Lineage (NCBI taxonomy): Eukaryota > Metazoa > Chordata > Mammalia > Rodentia > Sciuridae > Callospermophilus > Callospermophilus lateralis. The sequence continues at coordinate 92,448,605 of NC_135313.1, forward strand.
GCACACTGCCCCAGGCTTTTACAAACATTTTAAATAGTATTATCAGACTTAAACAAAAATTCTCATATATACAACACAGGTGAACCTTAATTAAGAACATTATATTATGTGACAAAAGGACAAATATTGTAGATGGTCCCACTTCGATGAGAGTACTTAAGAGTTATCAAACTCAGAGACAAAACAAAATGGTAACTAACAGAGCTAGAGAGCAGCTGTATAGCAGTGTAATGGAGTATAAGTATTTAACACATAAAGGATTTTTAGATTTGCAAGACGAATACCAATGTGAATAGACTTTTAACAATATATAAAATTATGGAAAATTATTAAAAGGGTGGGAAAAAAAGGAGAAATGTGAAGTGGGATTTCCAAACTACATGAGCTTCTGAGTACATTACGAAAATGTATTTTTCCTATAACTACAAAAAAATTCAGGGACTACCTGAATTCTTTTGAGGTCAGCACTCCTCAAACCTAATGCCATTACTCCCTGTTGCCTGCGCTCACCCTGCCTACTATGGCCCTCCAGGACACAGCTTCTGTCTATGCCACAGTCTTCTCTGCTTTGACAGAAAAGCCAAATAAAATGGAAATTAAGGTCAGAAATACACAGTATCCCAAAAAGCTTTCTCTTTGGTAGAATTTCCTTATACTGAAGTTGGAAGGTAGGGAAGTGAAATTCCAATCATGGGCCATCAACCCTTAAAGACCAGCAGGTAACCTAATCCCTAAAAAGCAAATCAAACCCCAGGGCTTCCATGGGTCCACAGAGACATGCCTACTCTAGCCTAGTGGTCTCTTCTGCCCTTGGTTTGTTCTCCTGACTTAGAAGAGGACTGGGGAAGTAAAGCAGATAAGCCGAAAGATCTGTGCAAGTAGCTGTTACTTCTATTAACACCAGACCAGCATTCCTAGATACACTGAAATCTTGCCCATTAACTTAACTTGACCTATGAAGCCAGATCACACTAAGGGGAACTATGAAGAGGGCCAGCCCACAAAGTGTTCCTCCTCAAGTTTTATATGCTCACAGTGGTGGAGAGAGTAGTGTCTGGTCACTCACTCCTCATCCCTACTGCCAAATGGACTATCCAGCTCACCAACAAAATGACTTAGTCAAATTCAGAAAGTGCTGTTCAGTTATGCTCCACAAGGGAAATCAGTTGGTTCATCAACTCTTATACCCCACACTCCAGTATCCTCTCAACTGAAAGAAGGGGAAGGAAAGGAAAAGAGTTAAAGTCAAAGGTAACTGTCACTTCTTCAAAGAATCACATGTACTTCACACAACTGCAGCCATGAAAAACTAGAACCCAGAGTCAGAGTATTCATAAGCTTTCCCACACCTTACCCCAGCCTTATGGCACCATAGCACACACACTAGGAATAAGGACTCACCTGCTGACATGGCCATCGTGGTCCCAGCAACCATGCCCATGGTGACCCCATTGCCTCTAGGAGGAGGGATGGGAGCAGGGTACACTGTTGCCGGCATACCATTGGGCTGTACCACCGTGGTGTGATGGATGACGTGAGGAGGTGCTGCATACAGTGGCTGTGTATAGTACGTGCCTTGCTGTGGGGATAAGGAAGACAACTGCCACAAGGTCCCATAATTTTGGGACCTAATGGAACCAATCCTTCCCACCATGCAGGGCATGTCCAAGCATACCTGTGCGTAAGGGCTCTGCTGGGGATAGGCACTTCGCACGGGGTACACGGCAGTCTGGTAGGGGTTGGGGGAAGAAGAGTATGGCGGCACGGCCCCGCTGGTGGGGGAACAGGACACTTTGTAAGGTGTGCCAGGAGTGTAACCTGTAACAAAAAAGCCCATGCCTGAGTTCATGTGGGACCATGCCAGGCATGGGGGAAGGACATGTGTAGGGTGGAGGCAGGTGTCATCTCAACCACGAACAGTGTAACACAGTCAAGATTCAACACCACTGCAGTCCCCTCTCTCCTCTACTGACACCAAGCTCCATTTTTTGGCTTTGTGTGCAACTGAAGTGGGGGGTTGCTGAAGAGGAGAAAGTTCTATGGAGCATATGCTCACACAAGAACAGGAAATTAAATACTGTCCTGACAGTATTAAAATTAAAATTAAATTAAATTGGTACAGCCTTCCTGGCCACTCAATTTGGCATTTAAAGTACATATGTATTTTAATCCCACAATTAGCTGTATAAATCTACCATAAAGAAATAAGCACATATACACAAAGACATAACTTAGAAAGTACACTAATCTCTGGTATTACAGCAAAAACAAAAGGAGAAACTTATCAAACATCAGGGATTGGCTTAGCACCCTACAGTAGAAAAACTTTTGGATCAAAGGAACAGATTGAACACACACACTTACTTGTTCCCACCCAAAATGACAGAAAATGATTATAAAACAAATTAAGGAATAAAAAGACAGACCAAGAATGAAAGTAAAGGCTGGGCGTGGTGGCACATGCCTGTAAACCCAGCAGCTTGGGAGGCTGAGGCAGGAGGATCATGAGTTCAAAGCCTGCCTCAGCAAAAGCAAGGCAATAAGCAACTCAGTGAGACCCTGTCTATAAATAAAATACGAAAAAGGGATGGGGACATGGCTCACTGATCTGAGTTCAATCCCAGGTACCACCATCAACCCCGCCCACTAAAAAAAAGAATGGAAGTGAAGAAAGCTTTTAAATCTAAAAAGCTACACTCCATCAGTATTGAGAATAGTCTGATCACAGGACACCACCTGTCCTGGGAACTGCAGGACACCAACTTATTTCCAGAAGCTGGTGAAGGACTCTAATGGGGAAGAAGGGCTGTGAATCTACTGAGTGACCATTAGGTGTCTGGCTCCCCTCCTGATCCTCTACCCCAACAGATTTGCTCAGGTCTGGCAGAGAGGGCCTCTGGCTTACTATGCTCACGGCAGCTTTATTCAACTGCCAGGAAGCTATAAATAGCCCACATGTCCACCAGCATACAGACAAACTGGTACATCCACACATCAAGACACTGCTCAGCAACCAAATGGAACAAACTACTGATAACACATAACATAGATGAGTCTTAATCACTATATTATGCAAAAGAAGCCAAAATAAGAATACATGTTATATGCATCTGATAGTAAGCACCAAGAAAGATTAATCAAAATCCACAATGATAGAAAACCCAACAGTTGTGGCCAGGGGCAGAGGGGCACATGTACCTTTTGGAACCATGTAGTCACCCAACTATAGTGGTGATGTAAAACCCTATTCAACTATCCAAACACACCAAGGTACACAGTAGAAAGGACAGCTTCCAGTACAGGTAAACACTACCTTTGCAGAAGCTATTTCTAACATATCCCTAATGACATTCACATTCCCATCAGTGTAATGTGAGGCAGGGAGCAATCACACTGTCACAAAGTATAAAATCTCAAACCACAAACACACTTACCACAGCACCCAGCAACTCCACCTCCAGATATTTCCCCTAGAAAATGAAAACACAGGTCCACAATGGGACTTGTAAAACATGTTCACCAATCTAATTCCTAAAATGGAAAATAATCCAAATGCTCATCAATAGGGAAAAAAAACAAAATACACTGTGATACATCCATGTGAACACTACTTAGCAATCAAAGATGAATTTCAAACCATGTCAAGCTTTCCAAAAAAGCCAGACCTCAAAAAGAACACCAGAAATTATTCCACTTATATATCAAACACTAAGTAAATCCAACTATTTGACAAATCAGAAAAGAGAGAAAAGGGTGAAGAAAACCTGGGATGATAAAAGGATTGCATATATTGTTTGGGCAGTGGTTCCACAAGAATGTGCAACTCAAAATTCACCCACTGCACACTTAGTATGTAGGTTTTTTGTGCATAATCTAGTTAAAATTTTTTCATTTTAATTGTACTACTGGACTGTATTTAGTAATGTAACACATTTTGTTTTTAATTTTAAAGACAGAGAATGAAAGACTCCCAGGAAATTCAGTTTTAAATGGCCTTTTTAACCACAAGAAATTCTGCTTCCCTCCATGGGGCCAGGTAAGTCCCAGTCAACTGTGGCTGTAGCCACATGACAATAGTATTCTCATCAGAATCTCCATGTATGCGCCCAGGCTCTTCATGACTGAAATGTCAGGTTTTCTCATGCACTCCCCAGGGCGTGTTCACACTGCTATCCCTTCAGTACACCCAATAGCTGGCCCAGAGATGAGTTGTATTCCAACAAGATCCATCTGCATCCAGATTCTTAATCTCTTCATCCAAACCAGGTGATTCCCAACCTCAGCTAGTCTATCTGGAGAGAAAAGATCCTCCCAGGTCTCCCTAATTATTTTTGAAGTTCATTAATTGCTATGTTAACTCTAAGTATAAACAGTATCAAAATTTGAATATATCAACTTTTAAACTTGGTTAAAAACCAAATACACAAATTTTCCTCCAGAATTTAGAAAAGCAAGTCCAACTATAAGAGCACTTAAAGAATTTCTGCTATAATTTGGAATTTCAATATCCCCAAAAAGGCTTGGTCCCCAGTTTGGTGCTACTGGAAGGTACTGGAAAAACTGGGCCTTTGGTCAGAAGTCTCCAAGTCACTGGGGACAAGCCCTCCTTCCCCACGGAGATTTTAGAATCCTGTCCCTCTCCCCCTTCTCCATCTCTTTTGCTTCCTAACTGGGAGAATTCTGCCCATCTGGTTCTGCAAAAACGTGCTGCTTCACCTCAAAACCCGAGTAATGGAGCTAATCTTTCACAGACTAAGATCTTCAAAATTGTAAACAAGTGGGGTGCAGTGGTGCACATTTGCAATCCCAAAGACTGAGGAGGCTGAGGCAGGAGGATCACAAGTTCGAGGCTGGCCTCAGCAACTTAGAAAGGCCCTAAGCAACATAACAAGACCTTGTCTCAAAATAAAAAATAAAAAGAATTGGGGATGTACCTTAGTGGTTAACCTCAGTGGTTTCCATCCCTGGGTTCAATTCCTGGCACACACACAAAAACAAAAAAAACACAAACAAACAAACAAACAAACAAAAAACAAACAAAAAAAAAAAACACACTACCACCAAAAACAAAAACGAAACCTCTATAAACCAAGCTAAGCCAGGTATGGTGTCAGACACCTGTAATCCCAGTGACCTGGGAGGCACAGCAGGAGGATTTCAAGTTCAAAGTCAGCCTTGGCAACTTAGAAGAACCTATCTAAATAAATAAGGATCAGAGATGTAATTCAGTGATAGAACACCGTTGGGTTCAAAAAACATGAGTCTTTTCTCTTAGAAAGCTAACTATCAGGCATTTACAGTTACTGAAAACTGACAAAAACAGTCCTTTCTCCAACTGCTCATACTAAGAAGAAAAAAAAGTGATAGCATCACAGGTCTATGCATGTTAAAACTGATCAAAACTTTAAATATGTGCACTTTATTGAATGCCAAATATACCACCACACAACATTCTGATTATAAAGAAAAAAGCAGTATGGAAGCTATCAAGTCCCAGCTACTCAAAGACACTCCCAGGAGGTGGCCCAGGACAGCTTTATGAAATTCCTCACAAGAGACTGGCTTGCTGGGCTGGGGTTGAGCTCAGTGGCAGAATGCTCATCTAGCACGTGCAAGGCCCTGGATTCGATCCTCAGCACCACATAAAAATAAGTAAATAAAATAAAGGCATTGTGTCCAAATACACCTAAAAAAATAAATATAAAAAAAGAGAAAGAAACTGGTTTGCTCAGAGGAGGAAACAAGGAACAGCACAATGTGGGAACACCTGTGACTAGACTTGACCATGGGAGCATTACACAAGCTGTGTGTCAGCACAGAGCCAGAACCTGTCACAGAAGTGACCACAAAAGATCCAGCCCTCTCCACAAGAAGGAAAGCCATTAAAAAACAAAAAGACCACCAACACAGATTTATGCAGTCTTGGCAGGCAAGAAGAAGGCAGCTCAGGGTGGAGGGCAGGGCTGTCTCCAAAGAAAGGAATAATAGGGCTGGGCAACATGGCATATACCTATAATCCCTGCTGTTGAGAAGGCTGAGGCAGTAGAAGCACAAGTTTGAGGCCAGCCTTAGCAGCATATGAAGGCCCTAAGCAACTTAGGGAGATCCTGTCTCAAAATAAAAAATAAAAAGGGCTGGGGCAAAGCTCAGTCAGTGGTAGAGTACTTGCCTAGCATGTGTGAGGCTCTGAGTTGAATCCTAAGTATCACAAAAGAGAAAGAAAGAGAGGGGTGGGGAGAAGGAGAAGGGGAAAACCAGATCTGGGATAGGGAGGCAGGGAAAGAGAGTCTCATCCTATATATCCTCCTCTTCCCCAAATCATTCCTCCTTACTTATTTCTTAGGACCACAATCACACTACAGCAGGAAAAACTCAATGCTGGTTAACTCATAGGTGAACAACACTAATATGACTCCTACATAGCTTAAATCCAGTTTCTCCCCTATTGTTTCCATGGCCTCCATCAATAGTCCTCCTAGGAATCACCAAACTCATAGCTGACCAAAATGTTAACCATTTCTTTAAAAAGTATCACAATCAAAATATTCATAGAATTATACTTTCTGTGTCACAATTTGATATCAAATGCTAGACTTTTAAGTCTGAGAATCACATTCATAATTTCTAGCTACCTGATTTTCAAACGAATATGGCCCCCTTTCATCTTGGTGCAGTTTTTTAAAACTCATGACCTAGATGGGGCAACTGGAAATATGAACACTGATTGTGATTTTGAGTATTAAAGAATTATTTTTTGGATGTAAAAATGATATATTATAGTTAAACATTTTGTCTTTTTTTAAAGATAATATTAAAAAACATGAGTAGAAGGAAAAAAAAAAAAAACATGAACAGGATGTCTGAAAGTTACTTCAAAATAATAAAAGGGAAAGCCAGGTGCAGCGGTGCATGCCTGTAATTCCAGAGACTCAGGAGGCTAAGGCAGAAGGATCTCAAGTTCAAAGCCACCCACAGCAACTTAGCAATACCCTAACCAACCTACTAAGACCATTTCTCAAAATTAAAAATAAAAAGGGCCAGGAATGTGGTTCAGTGGATTCAACCCCTATTTTGATTCAGTACCAAAATAAAATAATAAATAATAATAAATGGGAATGTGGTTAGCATATAGATGAAAAACATGAGCTCTGAGCTGGTAACTGCTAAAAAGTCAAGTGATAGGTAAGTAGAGATTATACTCTTAAAACTTGTGTATATATTTAAAATTGTTCCTAATAAAGCCTCTTTATTATAAAGTGTATTTGTTTTAGAGTTTAGGCATACTGTTATGAATTAAGAGACAAAAGACATACATTCAACCTTAAATTCAACTTGTGTTAAGTAGATCTTATTTCCAATTATTTTTTAAAATCTGACATAAGTGGACAAATGTGAATATGAGCGATCAAATCACATTAAAAAACTACCATTTCTAAATGTAATAATGTTAAAGAATGAATGCTTATTGTTTTGTTAGAAAGGAGCATTGAACCAAGGGGCACTTCACCACTGAGCTCTAACCCCAGCTCTTTTTTTTTTTTTAAATTTGAGACAGGTTCTCACTAAGTTGCTGAGCTGGCCTTGAACTTGCAATCCTCCTGTCTCAGTCACCAAGCCAGGAAGGAAGGGGAATTTCTGAAGTCCACAAAACAAGAGCCACAAAGGCTAAATACAATTCTAAATTAGTTCAGCAGAAAAAGAAAAAAGACATGTTCATCCTTTTATAGATAAAGGAAATAGGGCAAAGTCCTAACTGGCAGACCTAGGCAAAAGGTATAATGGGCACTCACTGTACTGTTTTCTCAACTGTTCTGTACATTTAGAAATGTTTAATAATAAATAAGGTTAAAAAAAAAAAAGTGCTTTCAAGTTGGGTATAGTAGTGTGTACCCACAGTCTTGGCTACCTGGAAACTGAGGCAGGAGGATTCCTTGAGACTAGGAGTTCAAGGCACTGGCAACATAGCAAGACCCCATCTCTTTAAAATATGTAAAGAATTGGGCTGGGGATGTGGCTCAAGCAATAGCGCGCTCGCCTGGCATGCGTGAGGCCCAGGTTCGATCCTCAGCACCACATACAAACAAAGACGTTGTGTCCGCTGAGAACTAAAAAATAAATATTAAAAAATTCTCTCTCTCTCTCTCTCTCTCTAAAAAAAAATATATGTATATATATGTAAAGAATAAAAATAAGCCAGGTACAGTGGTGCACTTATATAATCCCAAAGAATCCATAAGCAATTTAGTAAGACCCTGTCTCAAAATAAAAAATAAAAAGAGCAATGGATGTAACTCAGTGTTAAAGGGTCCCTGGGTTCAATACCCAGTGCCAAAAAATAAAAATAATTTACCAACTGCCTTAAAAACAGAAAGAAAACAAACAGTCACACACAGTAAAAGATATATGTATAAACTTTTTATCTAAGACATGTGGATGGCAAATAAGCACACAAAAAGATTACTGATATTATTTTTGTCTCGAGAGTTAAAAATACAATGAGATCTATCCACTAGATTAGCTAAAATTAAAAAGATTGGTCATACCAGTGTTGCTGAGGATGGAGAGGAACTGGAACTCTCATACACTACTGAAGGGAATACAAAATGTACAACCAATCTGGAAGACAGTTCTGCAGTTTCTTCCAAAGTTAAATATACACCTGCCATAAGAACCAGCCATTCCATTTTTGTGTTTATTCAAAAAGTAATGAAAACTTATGTCCATAAAGACTTGTACATTAATAATCATAGCAATTTCATTTATAATATCTCAAAACTGCAAATACCCCAAATGTTCATTCCTGGCAAACAGATAAGCAAACTTATGGTATTTCTATACAACAGAATACTACCTAACAATAAAAAGGACTCAAATACTGATACACACTACAATAAGGAAGTCAAAGAAACTTGCCAAACAAAAGACAATCAAAAAAAAAATAAAATGTTTTTTCTATGTGAATTCATTTATACAAAACTTTTAAAAAATGAAAACTCACCAACTGTTAAGAGAAAACAGCCCAATGACTTCCTGGAGCCTGGGAGACTTAAAAATGGGTAGAAGAAAACATTTGGCAATGATGGATGTGTTTATTCCCATCTATGATAGAAATAAACTATACAGCAAAAGTTATGAAATAGTACATTTCAAATATATCCCATTTATTATGTCATGTATATATCTCAAGAGAGCTGTTTAAAAAAAAAAAAGGAGCTAAACAATGGGAGATATTTTGCAAAAAAAGATGGGTGCTGGTCACCATTAAAACAGCAATGAGGGGCGGGAACATAGCTCAGTTGGTGGATTGCTTGCCTTGAATGCACAGGCTCTGGGTTCAAACCCTGACACCACCAAAAAAAAAAAAAAAAAAAAAAAGCAGCAATGAGTAACAGCATTATAACAATTATTGAACCCAGGGAACATATGTTCCACAACAGCCTCAAAAGATAGGAACAAAGAAGTCATCTAGGGCTGGAGATATAGCTCAGTTGGTAGAGTGCTTGCCTCACATGAGCAAGGCCCAGCATCACACACAAAAAAAGTCATCTGATCCAGTCAGAAAAACAACTAGACATGCTGGGTACGGCAGCACACGCCTATAATCCCAGCTACTTGAGAGGCTGAGGCAGGGAGATTCCAAGTTTGAGGCCAGCCTTGGCAACTTTAGCAAGACACTGTCTCAAAATTAAAAAGGACTGGGGAATGTGGCTCAGTGGCAGAAGGACACTAGGTTCAATCCCCAGTACTGCCAAAAAAACAAAAAGATAAAAAGATAAAAACAAAAACAATTAAAAAAAAAAAAAAGATAAAAACAAGGCCATTGTAGAAAAGAATTAGGGGTTTAAAATAGAGATTGTTGGCTTATCCTATAGTGATAGGAAAACTATTAAGTAAAATTTCACCTGGAAACATTACTCTGGCTTAAGTGAGCAAGAACATAAACCCAGGACAGAAATACTGGGAGCAGGAAGACCAAGTCAAGATTTTTCTCTTGATATGAACTAGGGACTGAAGAGAGGTTGCCATAGTGGAGACAGAAAAGAAATGGACATATGAATAGAATATAAAAGCAAAATTTTATGAATCATAAAATAAGAAGAATTTGGGAGAAGGACACCATTGCCATCTTTCATCAAAATGAACTATGTGAGGCTAGTGTTCTAAGCCACAAAGAATTGTCCCAGCAATCTTGGAAGGTGCTTCTCGTGGAGGACGAGCCAAGCCCTCATGTCAAAACACAGGCCACCACTATTGCAAAAGAATCACAAAGTCCTGAGTATTAATGCCGGAAAGGAGTCAACATCAGAGGATGCAGGATCACAGGAGGAAAATTCCACTCAATAATCAACCTTTAAAAGACTCAGATGAAACCAACTGCATTTTTTTTTGGGGGGGGGGGGGGTTTACTAAGGATTGAACTTGGGGATACTCAACCATCAACTACTAAGCCACATCCCCAGTCCTATTTTTTATTTTATTTACAGACAGGGTCTCACTGAGTTGCTCAGTGCCTCACCATTGCTGAGGTTAGCTTTGAACTCATGATCTCTGTCTCAGCCTCCTGAGACACTGGGATTACAGGCATGCAACACGGCGCCCAGTCCAACTGCATTTTTCACAGTGACTTTTTTTTTTTTTTAAGAGAGAGAGAGAATTTTTATTTTTTAATATTTATTTTTTAGTTTTTGGCGGACACAACATCTTTGTTTGTATGTGGTGCTGAGGATGGAACCCGGGCCGCACACATGCCAGGCGAGTGCGCTTCCGCTTGAGCCACATCCCCAGCCCTCACGGTGACTTTCAAAACAAAAATATTCTGATGCACTTTACATGGAAGATAAGACTTTCTTTTAAACAAAGACTGGGCTAGGGATGTAGTTCAATGCTAGAGCACTTGCCACTGGGTTCCAACCCAGTACCAACACCCCCCCCCCCCAAAAAAAAGAATTACAAAAATATAACCAAATAAGCAAAGTGCTAAAGTACCATGAAGAAACCAATGGCAAGATGGTTTTCAGTTTCTAGTAGTAAGCCCCTACTCCTTAAACAGAGAGGCTCTGGCATAAGAAGTTACCTTTAACAACTGAGTGATTATAATGAAGATTTGTATGCTGAGAGGACCTGGCAATATCTAAAATACAGACACCAAAAGGCTAATTTCATAAACTCAGAAATAAAACTACTTAATCCCAAATCCTAACTCTGTATCCTCTCTTCTTAAAGCCCAGCCCCTTTGATTTCTCCCCTACTGCATGTACAATGCATTTCATCACCCAGGACATACCTGTTTGGAAGGTAGGATTCGCTCCAGGGTACATGTTAGGAGAATAGGCAGGAGCTGCAGCTGCATAGCCCATAGGAAAACCAGCTGAAAGAAAACATATACAGCACAATGTGATGTCATCAATGAAGAAGTGAGAGACTCTTATAATCAGAGCTCCCACAAACCCGTTATTCTTACCCTCAACTCCAAAACTCCACAAGATGACTCACACCAATAGCACTAAGTGCCCAACAGTTTGTCTATAAGTTGTTTTTCTTCAAAATTTTAATGGGTAAGAACCATAATCATATGTTCTAAATCTATGATTAAATGTTTACAACTTTTTACAAATGGAAAAATTTAGTGTAAAGAGTTAGAATCTACTCTGAAGAAAAACTAAATCAAGGGGCAAGGGTATTATAGCTCAGTGGTAGAGTCCCTGCTTGGTATGTGTGAGGCTCTGGGTTCAATTTCCAGCACCAAAATAAATATGAATAGCTAAATCATAATACCAAAAACCAAATATTTTTAAACCCCAAGCTATAATAAGCAAATCTCCAACACTTACAAAAGTTTTGGTCCTGATCCTACTCACATAATTTCTTACCAAAAGAAATGAGTGTGCTAAGGGTATATACAGTATGGTAGGTCCAGTTACCTTCATCTGTCTTCACTGCATAAAGTATGAAAGAACCATGATGCTTGGAGCTAAGAGTCTATTTTTGCTGCGACCAGTGAGCAACAAAAGGTGTTTTAAGGACGTGTATTCTCAGTGACTTCAAAGACATAGCCACATTATTGCATATTTTCATTTAAAAGCTATTTTGTGTTATTGTTCTTAAGCACTATTTAAAACTCCTAAATTCATTTCAGACTTTTTCATACTCTAATCCCCAACAACTTTCCCAGTTCAGGGTGGCCAGTCATGACCCCAGGCTGTCAATATCATTACATGTCAGTCTTCTTACTGAAGGGGCTCCAACTGGCCCTGCAAGCACCAGGAAGTGGAAAAAGTCCAATCAAGAACCATATGGGGAGGCTGGGGTTGTGGCTCAGGGGTAGAGAGCTCGCCTAGCATGCGTGAGGCACTGGGTTCTATCCTCAGTACCACATGAAAAAACAAACAAACAAAATAAAGGTACTGTGTCCATTTACAACTAAAAAAGAAATTCAAGAAAGAGAGAGAGAGAGAGAGAAAAAAAAGGAGAAGAGAAGAAAAGAACAGAACCGAACCATATGGGGGCTGAGGTTGTAATTCAGTGTTAAGAGTAGTTGCCTAGCATGTGTGAAGAACTGGGTTTACGTCTCAGCACCGCGTGTAAGTAATAAAAATAAATGTCCATCAACAACTAAAATAATAATTTAAAAAAAAAGAAAAAGAAAAGATGGGGCTGGGGATGTGGCTCAAGTGGTAGCGCGCTCGCCTGGTATGTGTGGGGCGCTAGGTTCGATCCTGGACACCACACTAAAACTAAAAAATAAATATTAAAAAAAAAGAAAAGAAACTTATGGAAGTAAGCTGTTCTTTATTAAATGAGAAATCCTTAGAAGACTAAACTAATAGCCAGTAATAATTCCAAACATGAACACAAAGAAACATCAAGACATTTAGTATGAAAGTCAGAATCTTGCCCCCTACCCAGATGTCTACTAGCAGAGGAGGCCTCAGTCATCTCCCCAGCCTTTCTCAGAGCCCAGGGACCCATGAGGCCCCTGATCCCCTTCTAATTTACTCCCTGGTTCATAGTGCAGGAAGATGTGACAGCCAGGGCATTAGAAATTCTTTTTCATACAAGGGGAAGAGTGCCACTGAGAAGACCCATGTTTGCTAGCCCTAACTATTACTTGTGAGAAACTGTACTTTAGTCCTCTCTTCCCTTACCTGATGAAACAAAACAACAGTTAGGCTCCTTTGGCATGGGGCAGCAACTTGGGAGGCTGATGTAGGAGGATCACAAGTTGCCTCAGCAACCTAGTGAAGCCCTAAGCAACTTAACAAGAACCTGTGTCAAAATAAAATATAAAAAGGGCTGGAGATATGGCTCAGTGATTAAGAGCCCTTGGGTTCAATCCCTGGTACCAAAAAAAGAAAGAAAGAAACAGAACAGCAGCCTTCGAAAGAAATTGTGCTGAAGAGGCTCAGAGAAAGGTGTTTGTTTGCTAGGGCACTTAGACTGGGACATTTAGGGTGGCATCATGACCCTTAAAGGAACAGATGTAACAGTAAACAAAGTGATGAAAACCTTCGGAATGAGGTGAAAACTAGGGGCAGGAATTGGTGATCTAAGTGGACTTCCAAAAGGTTATGTCATTATGGATAGGTTTGGTTTTTGGTTTCTTTTGAAGCACTGGAGATAGACCCCAAGGTCTCCTGCATGCTCAGCGAATGCTTTAAACTGAGCTACAGCCCTAAGTCCCTCAGTAGGTTTTATCTGAAGGTTATATATAAAGTCCCTTTCTAGAATCCCTGTAGCACCCCTCCTCAGCCGGGATGCCCTTGCTTTGCTATCCCACCTATCCAAGCAGTCCAACAAGTTTCATTAAGAAAAGTAAGACAATGGCCCACAGAAATTCCTACAAGTGGCCAGATCTCATCTCTTACATGAATCTGTTTTTGTTTCCTTGATCTTGAAACTGATCCTCCTCTATCTCAGTAGAAACTATTTTGGGTTTATCTCTAGATTCTCACTTTCCCACTTGCCCCCTAGTCAGAGAATAATGTGCAGTGGTAAAATGTTTTATCAACTTCACTCATTCTGGACATCAAGGGAGGATTTCACTTGAAACAGATTTTATTCAAGTGACCATTGTAAAAAGAGCAGGGCAGAAATTTCCATCAGCATTCTGTAGACTGACCTGGAGAGGTTCCCCAGAGGCCCAAATGCAAGGAGAGCCAAGTAGGCTCTGGAGCTGCCTCAATTCACCCATAGGAGCTAATGGAATATAGCTTATAAACCAGGGAGTCAGTCTGAAAAGGAAATACCGCTGACCTAGAGAATATGCTGTAGGCATGTGCAGGAATTCCCACAAAATCCAATTTTCTTTCTCTCTCTCCATAAAATCCACTAGTAAATTCTCTGAGAATCATCTGTTTGGTATTTGCTTCAAGGGTCTTACTGTTATGTTTGTTTGGCCCTTCCCTTCACAACCATCTAACAATGAGTTAATGTGCTCTAAAATCAAACAGATCACAAAGCATATTTAAAATAGCTAGTGAATAACCAACAGAGGGTCATTATACAGCTGGCCTCTGGTATGGGAGCCTCTGCTCCTTCCATGCCCTCACTCTCTCCATTCCATCAGCCACACCCCATCTGCTCTGCCACCATCCTGACCAGAGCTGAACATAGCTCACCTCACTATTTCTACTTCAACCGTTTTCACTTGGGCTACATATAATCCCACAGGGGTAGTCTGAAAAGACCCTACTGGCATGCTACTTTAGCTGGCTGTGGGTGTAACACCAAACTCTTTCTCTTTTTCTCTCCAGAATTTTGTTGAGAAGAACTGTTTCTCTACCCTTCGGATTTTTCTAGCCCTAGCAGCTTTCTAAAAATGTCCCCCAGTGGACAACAAGAAGTGTCTCCTTCAACAACTACTCTCATTCCTTTCTGGCATGCAGAGGCTTCTGGAAAGGCCAGACTCCCCACAGCAAGAGAATGGAATGATGAACTTCAACTATAGCCATTTTTATGTGCTTGATCACTTTATAGTAATACCATCAAAACAGGGGAAAAAAAGACAAATTAGGAGAAAATATATAGTAATACCATCAAAACAGGGGAAAAAAAGACAAATTAGGAGAAAATATTTACAAATTACTTAGATAAAGGGTTGACACACTTAACATTTGTTTCTTTTTGGGAAGTTCAGAGAATTGAATATAGTACTTCACATCCTCTAGGTACCACTGAGCTATATCTCCAGCCCTTCTTACTTTGAGACAGGTTTTCACTAATGTTACTTGGACTGACCTCAAACTTCTAATCCTCCTGCCTCAGATTTCCAAGTAGCTGGGATTATAAACCTATACCACCACATTTGTCTGTAACTTGTAAAACTAGAAGAACAAAAACCCAAGAAAAAAAAAAGACATGGACTGTTAGAACTGCAAACTACAACTACACTGACACCATCTCACATCGGAATAGCAACCACCTGAAAATTAGACGACATTTTGTCAGCAAGGCTGTGGAAAAATGATCTTCTAGCAGAAGGATAAAATAGGAAAAGTTCTATGGAAGTGAACTTGGCATTATCTTAAAAACTGCACATGTAGGGCTGGGAATGTGGCTCAAGTGGTAGCATGCTCGCCTGGCATGCGGGCAGCGCTGGGTTCGATCCTCAGCACCACATACAAAAATAAAGATGTTGTGTCTGCCGAAAACTAAAAAATAAACATTAAAAAAATTCTCTCTTAAAAAAAAAAAAAAGCTGCACATGTATGTGTGAGAGGCTGAAGCTAAAGGATCCTGAGTTCAACCCCAGCCTGGGCAAAACAGAAAAATGCTGTATCCAAAAATATCAAATGTAAACATATTTACTCTTTGATACACAACTCTACCTCTAACATTCACCTTGAATTTTAATTTCCACAATAAATATAAGCACAAGGTCATTTACTCTGAAGCATCATTCAAATAGCAAACAATTCAAACAACCCTAACACCCTTCAAAAGGAACCCTACAAGAAAACCCTACAAGGGGCTGGGGTTGTGGCTCAGTGGTAGCATGTCACCTAGCACACTGAGCAACAGGTCCGATCCTCAACACCACATAAAAATGAAATAAAGATTGTATGTCCACCTACAACTAAAAAATAAACATTTAAAAAATAAAATAAAAAATAAATATAAAAAAAGAAAACCTCACAAAATGGAGGGTTTATTCAATAGTATTATGTTTTTAAAAAAGAACAAAAAAAAATCTCTGTGAAATTATATGGGAGTGATTTCTAGAATAATTTAAGTTGACAAAGCAAAGTGTGAGACACTTGCTGCATCACTTTCCCAAAACTAACCTGCTGTTCCAACAGTGAAGACATACGCGGGCTGATGACCTCCAGCAGTAGCACCCTAACACAAGCCTCCTGCAACTGCCAATCCTTGCCCCAGGAAACCCAATAGCCTGGCTGAGACTTCCTCAATTAAGCACTCCAGTCTGAGGCTCTTCCTATCCAATTCTGCTTCCTCCCCATTGATTTTCCACAAGTGTTATCCCGCCACCCTCGCCCCCACCAAAATGTATCTGTTGCTAACTCCAACTCAAGAGTCCACTACTTTCTGTGCACCAAAGGAGAAATTAAAATACATGATTTGTTGGCCTGGGACACTTGTCAACTCAGCATGGGCAAGAGATCCTCATTCCCTGAGTTGATTAAGATCAATCAGTAAGTTATCTACCTGGCAAAGGAAGACCTCATCAGGACCACCCACAATTTCTAATATAACATGTGTGACAACCAAAGAAAAATCCCAGACAACCCGAGAGAAATGACTGAAAAACAAACTAATAACAGAAATAGACCCACAGAGAATCCAGAATCTGCAGTCAGCCCAAAGATCTTTCAAATAACTGAGTAATATATTGGAGAAGATAAAAAGTCTTGATTTAATGTATGATTTTACAACAAATTAGAGCACAATCAGGATTAGTGAAATAAAAACAGATCAGTAGAAGCTATCCATATTTTAAGTTAATTGAGGTAAAAAACTGGAAAATACAAAAAGAAAAGGGGTATATTCATATACTTGTTAATGAAGTCCCAGGGAAGAGTAGGAACAGAAAAATACTTGCACAGGTACTGCAACGGCTAGAAGAAAAGTCAAGGACCAAAAAGTTCACTAAATGCTAAGCAAGACAAAAACCAAGAAAATGATATCTAGTTACATGATGGTAAAAACAAAGATATTTTAGGGGCTAGGGCTGTAGCACATGTGAGTCACTTGGTTTGAGGAAGGAAGGAAGGAAGGAGGGAAGGGAGGGAGGGAGGGAAAGAAAAGGAAGGAAGGAAGGAAAAAAGGAAGGAAGGAAGGAAGGAAAGAAGGAAGGAAGGAAGGAAGGAAGGAGGGAAGAAAGGAAAAGTTTTTTTTAAAAAGATATTTTAAAAGCCATAGGGAGGGGCTGGGGTTGCAGCAGTAGAGCACTCGCCTAGAACATGTGAGGCCCTGGGTTCGATCCTCACCACCACATAAAAATAAATAAAATAAAGGTATTGTGTCCAACTACAACTTAAAAATAAATATTAAAAAAAAAAACAAAGGCTCCCCAAAAGATATCACATTAGATCCCCAGAAAAATGACTATTAACTTATCTGAAATAAGACTTAGCAAATATGACTCAGGATCTTGAAAGGAGATCATCCTTGACTGCTCAGGTGAGCCCTAAATCCAATGACAAGTGACTTTAAAGAATACACATAAAAGAGAAGCAGAGGTTTTGACTATGGAAGCAGAAATGGGATTGATGTGGCCCCAGGGCTACCAGTGTAGGATGACCTGCAATGCCAGAAACTAGAAAAGGCAAGGACTGTAGCCCTACCCATATCTTAATTTCAAACTTCTGTATCCAGGACTGGGAGAGAATAAATTTCTATAGTTTTAATCTATTAAAAGCTTGTGAGACTGGTGATATAACTCAGTTGGTAAGTGCTTGCCTGGCATGCACAAGGCCATGGGTTCAATCCCCAGCACAACAATAACAAACAAACAAAAAAAAAACATTATTTACAGGGCTGGGGTTGTGGCTCAGAGGTAGAGCACTCACCTACCATGTGTGAGGCACCGGGTTCGATCCTCAGCACCACATAAAAAAAAATAAATAACGATATTGTGTCCACCTATAACTTAAAAAAAAAAAAATTAAAGTTTGTGGATTGGGAGGGGGTGTTAAAGGGAGTTATTCAGATAAAGAACAAAGACCCAGACAGAAATGTGTCAACAAAGAAAGCAATAAAGGGCACTACAAATAACTGAGTTAATAGCTGTTGACTGCACAAAATAAAAACAGTAATGTCATAAGGCATGGCAATAATAATACAAAACGAGAGAGGATTTTTAAAATGTTGTATTATAGTAACCATTAAGAGAATAGTGAAAAAAAAACTAATAGAAGAATTAAATAAAAATATTTGATTAATCCAAATGATGGCAAGAGAAAAGTGAGCAAAGAAAACAAAATTCTGGATATAAAGCAATTATATCAGTAATTATAACAAAATATAAAGCATTTCTGAGAAGAGTTTCCTATTCAAGTGTAAATAAAATAACAGTAATAGAACCAGCCTCTCCATTTGTCAATAAGGGTATAAAAGAGCACAAAAGGGGGCTGGGATTGTGGCTCAGCGGTAGAGCGCTAGCGCGCTAGCGCGCTAGCCTAGCATGCGCAGAACCCTGGATTCGATCCTTAGCACCACATAAAAATAAATGAATGGAATAAAGTTATTGTGTCCAACTACAACTAAAAAAAATTTTTTTTTTTTTTTTTAAAAAGAGCACAAAAGTACTTTCCTATATTAAAATGTCTTGTCAGCTTTTGGTTGAAATTATGCTGGCCATCATATCCTGTAGGCACATCTTCCCATATTTTTGACTCCCTGATTTAAATGACCTAGAGTGATTATTGGTCCTCCATTGAAACCTCACTCATAAAGTTTTTTTTTTTTTTAATTTATTTTTTAGTTGTAGTTGGACATAATACCTTTACTTTGTTTTTATGTGGTGCTGGGGATTGAACCCTGGGGCTCGCACGTAGCTTAGGCAAGCACTCTACTGCTGAGCTACAACTCCAGCCCCTCTCAAAAAGCTGTATAGAAGTAAGAGAGACATAAAAATCTCAAAACCTAGAAAATAAGTATAAGGAAATGAAGGCAAAAACTATGTAAAAAGATACAAAATTTTAAATATCTTTAAAATTACAGAAATTTTCTTTTAAATGTAATTTTTAGACCCCAAAACAAAATAAAAAATGTGAGAGGGGGTAAAAAAAGCAGCTTACTCCAAAAATTCTCTTAACCAAGTGTTAGCAACAGCCCACGGGGCCCACCACCCATTTTTACAGTTGTACTGGAACACACCACATTGAGTATTGCCAAAGGCTGCTTTTGTGCTACAGAGACAGAGCTGAGTAGCTATACAATTCTAAAATATTTACTACCTGGACCTTCATGTAGAGTTTACCAATCCCTGTCAATGGCCAACCAAAGAGGAAGAACAAATATATACATTTCAGCATTAATACCACTATACAGAGCTGGTGTTTATGCTTCCTGGAGCATTTCATTCTCCTCAAAATTCTTAGCCAGTCTATTCCCCCCGCCCTCCAATCCTAATACTGCTTTCTGATTCTCACTTTAGCAGTGTTCTACAAGCAAATTAACCTGAATTTGTCCAAAAAAAATTTTTTTTTTTTTTTTTTTTTGCCATTTTTAAGTTCTGGTTACTTTTTCCTCTCCCAGCAATACTGTTCCCCTCTTATGTTTTTGATTCTTTCTTTTCCATTTGTAATTATTCTAAAATTGTCGGTGTGACACAGCAAACAGTCATGACTGGTGACTTTCACCTGACAGCACCCTGTGTCTTATAATGATTTTTCATGCAAGCAGGCAGAATTTGTCTGTGGGAAGCCCACGCAAGCTGGGTTGAGGACAAATGCCTCCACAGCACTTATGCATTCTCTTCTGTCAGGGGCTCTAGGGGAAATGCAAGTTGAAGAATATTTTTTATGTTGGTTTCTAAACTTCTGGAGCCCCTAGGAAATGCACAGTAATGTAAATCAGTGTTCTAAAAAACCCTGAAACGGCTACAAAATCTTAGGAAAGCCATCCCTCCTTCTCAGAGTCCATGCAGACTCAAGCTTCTGGGTGGGATCACCTCTATGCTAGGAGATCAACTCTCTAGAAATCAGACTAATTGATGAGAGCCCACTCCTACTCCTTGTCTCACAAAATCTGAAGCCTATTCCCCTGTGGATTGTTACAACCCACAAACAACAAATACCTCTTGGACAGATACCTTACCTTAATGGTCAAATAAAATGGGTTTCACACCACTCCCATATTTGGCCCTACACAATTGTTTTCCCTCCTGCAAGTTCAGGTATACATTTGCAAATGTTTTATTCCATTTTCTTTTCTTTTTTGACCCCAGGGCTTAAACCCAGGGGCACTTAACCACTAAGCCCATCTCCAGCACTATTTCTTTTTAATATTTTTTTATTTGTAGTTGGACACAATATCTTTATTTATTTTTATATAGTGCTGAGGATCAAACCCAGCACCTCACACATGCTAGGCAAGCGCTCTACTACTGAGCCACAACCTCATCCCCGCCCAGCACTTTTTATTTAGAGACAGGGTATTTACTGAGTTGCTTGGGAACTTGCTAAATTGCTCAGATTGGCTTTGAACTCACAGTCCTCCTGCCTCAGCCTCCAGAGCCACTGGGATTACAGGCATGCATCGCGGTACCCAGCTCATTTTCTAAGGATTTTGTAGCAACAAGGTTTTAGGGTTATCAACTATATTATTAAAATCCACAAAGAAATCATAACATTGCAAATAGTTATCCTTTATTCAAAGTCACCAATCAGGATAACCATTGCTGACCCGGTACTGTTCAGGCCTTAGTTAGAAGTATGTCCTCTCTAACCCAGGGATGAAACTAAAGTTCCATCAGAACAAACCCTAGATATGATATAAATAGGAAATAAAAAGCCTTTGGGGCTTTCTTACAGGGTAGAGATAAACTGAAAGATTGTTATGAGGGCTGAGCCACAATGGGGAGGAACAGGACCTGTGACTAATATTAAGCTAAGATGAGGAAGTGAGGCTTACCAGACCAACTTAGATAAACAAGATCCTGGTCCCAACTGCTGAAACTACTAAATTAAACTTTGATCAAAGCCAGTCTTGTCTCTTAAGTTTTCATTTTCATTTATCTTCTTCCTTGTCCACTCTAAATATTTTCAATGCTATGGAAATATACCAAGTGATCAAAAATGAAAAATTCTACTCACTTACCTGGATAACCAATTCCTTTGGCATTTGCATAGGGAACCCCAGAAGATCCAGGGCTATAAACGGGATTCATGATTTCAAGAACTAAAAGGGAAAAAAAAGTGATTTAGCCAAGTGTTTTTGTTCTCAATATTTTTCTCCAGTATCAGTCCCCAAAAGAGCAGGTACTAAGAATTTTTCTCTAGCCTATCTAAAAGGTGTCTCATGCTTCTCCCAACTAGCAGACAACATAAATGAATGCCTAATGTTCTAATGAATTCCCAACCAGGATGTTATAAACAGTTCTTTACAACTCTCTTCAGTCCATCAGAAACTAACAGGAAAAAGTATTTGCTATATAAGAAAAAACATTCTACAAATAACCTAAATGTCCTTTTAATAAAGAACAGTTAAGATAAAACCAAGCCATGAAATATGCAGGTGCGTTTAAAAAAGCATTTAAGGAAAATGGGAGTATACCTCAGTGTTAAGAGAGCTTGCTTGGCAAGCACTAGGCCCTGGGCTTGATCCTGGATCCACAAAAAAGCACAAGATTGATACAATGTTAAGTGAAAAAAGTAGGGTACAATATTGAGCCCAAATTTACATCAACTTTTGGTCACTGGCACCTCCAACACATGGAAATAAGTGTGGAAGAAAACATAAAAACATTAAGGTAATTATCTCTACATGAGTTGGGGTTAGTGTTCCTGCTCACTTTTCTGCATCATTAAAATAACTTTATTTTTTTTCTAAAAAAAGAAAAATTAGCTTACAGCCCAGCTATTCATTAACCCACTCAATGTTCTAAAACTCACTAATCTTTTTTTTTTCCTGAAAAGTTCAAACATTTAGTTATGATTCTGATCCTTCCCTAACTAAAATAAGATTCTCAACCTAAGTATGAGCTTTTCCTAGTCCTATCCAGTAAGTCACTCTTTTTTGGCCCCAGGGATTATGTGACTGAAAAGAGCAAGATGATCTTTAATTTACATAAAAACTGTGTGAGGAAAGAAGTATGTATGGCACTCTGAATTTTTTTGCTGAATATTGCTGTGAATCTAAAACTGCTCTGAAAAAGTTCCCACACTTCTTTTTTCCTTTTTTTTTTTTTTTTTTTTGATGTTTGTTTTTGAGATGGGAGTCTACGTTGTTCAAGCAAACTCTTGGGCTCAACTGATTCTCCTATCTCAGACTCTCAAGTAGATGGGTCTACAGGTGAGCACCATGACTCCTAGCTAAAAATTCTGTTTTTTAATTGGGGGCAGGGGTGGGGGGGTAGGACAACCCACACATTACATGTGCATTAGTTTACTTATTCAGTGTATGCCTTCTCCACATGCCCAATTAGAATACAGGCCCACAAAAGCAGAGAACATACACTTGGTGCTGTTTTCTTTGATATCTCTAATTCACCAATAACAATGTCTAATACAAAATAGGTTCAAATACCTACTCACTTTCTTAAAAACACACACACACACTTTAAAACTCTAGTTTTTGAATTCCATTAAAGACAAAACACAGGGCTGGGGATATAGCTCAGTTGGTAGAGTGCTTGCCTAGCATGCACAAGACCCTGGGTTCAATCCCCAGCACCATAAATAAATAAATAAATAAATAACACAAAAATGAAGCACTTCAAATTTTCAGCTCACCTAACTCATAAGTCACAGCTAAGCAGTTCAGTATACAGAATAAACTAGCTCACAACCTTAGCCTCTGTAACAAATTCAGTAAGAATAAATTGACAGCATCAGAGATAAGGGCATTTATTAACAGAACAATTCTTTTTTTTTTTTTTAAGACTTTTAAACCAAAGCTAGATTTGCTACATCCAAAACTATAGTTAAATGATATCTTAATCAGAATGTTCTCCCCTTCCTGATGTTCATTATGGCAGCCACTTGCCTAGAGTGACTATGAACACCTGAAAAAATGTGGCTGGTGCCAGATCTCATGTTTCATCTTTATTTAACTTCAACTTAGTCACATATGTCCAGGACTACCACATTGGACAGCACAGACCTACAAAATAGAGAAAAAACAAGAAAGGAAGGAGGTAAGCAGAAGGATCAATTGTGTTTTATCCCCCAAACTGGCAATTGCCAAATCCAATTCCTCTACACTTTTAACCTACTCTTGGAAATCTACAACATAGGAATCATGAAGGTCCTCAAATACTTCATTAACTTCTCAGGTTTAACTATCATTCCTCAAGAAATAAATATTTCCCAAACTCTAGTTCTCTACATTCTGTGCCAAAATCTAATTTTATTTTCTTAACTGAACATGAGATTAGCAAAACACTATGCAAAAGCCATGGAGAAAGGAGGAAGTCACAGTACCTCCCTTCTGAATTTACAATCTAGAAAAAGCGCTGTCCAACAGAATTTTCTGTAAAGTTGGAAACTATGTCTGTGCTATCCAAATATGGTAACTGAATTTTCAGCTTAAATAATCAGATGTAAGTTACAGCTATTATTCTGAACAGCACAGGCCTATAAGAATTAAAACAAAAATCATGAATAATTGTGATACAGGGCAGAGTATTAAGAGTCACAAGTGAATAAATTGTTCTAAGAGCTGAATGGAGAGAGCAAAAATTCAATAGGGGAGGGAGGAATAATCAGGAAACATGATTCAAGAGGCAGCATTTCCAAATTTCACAACTAGCCACAGGAATGAGAAAATTCAAGACCCATATTGCAAATATTAGTCGGCTGGGTATATCTGGAGCTTAGGTTACAAGTAGGAATCAGCAATAAATGACTATGGAGAAACAGGTTAGGTTACAAGCAGGTGGAGACCCTTAAATGTGGGCTGAGCAAGCAGCTATCATATGACAGGCAATGAAGCTCATGAACAGCACAACTAAACAAAAGTTCCCATTCCCTGGGTATATACCATTCTTATGTATACAAAATGAAAACTACATTCCTAGGTATACAAAATGAAAACTATACATCAAAAACTACACAAATTATTACTGTGCTGTGATAGCCAAAAATTGCAAAAAAAAAAAAAAAAAAAAAAAAAAAAACCTCAAATACACTGGAAACCAGGAGGCTCCCCTTCCATAGCCTTACAGTCTAGACCTCTAATGATACAGTTTAACTCACGTGCCACTAAAAATTTCACAGAACCACGTCTGAATCGAGATTACATTTCCTGAAAGAATTTCTACTTCCTCAGAAGCTGATAATATATATTTTCTAAAGTTATTAAAACATTTTAATGAATTAAGTTACATGTAGATAAAATATTACAGGATTAATGAAAGTGTTGCAGTTTTGTAACAATTTGACAGAGGCAAAAAATAACTTATAACAGACACCTCTCTCTGAACAAACACCAAAAAGCTCAAGTTATTTGTTCATTCCCCCAATACTATAATCCCAAAGAACTGAGGAAATTCCTTGATCCACATGGCCTCTCTCCATCTCACAAAGTGAAGTTCTTAAGTATTTTTTGAATGTGCAAGAATAACTGAAGAATTATTCAACAGAACATATAGGATTTATCATAGTAATATTAACTTGAGTTCAGAGTTACTGAAACATAATCTGTTTACTGATTAGTAGACTTGAAACCTGAACCTAAAGATCAAACCTAACATCACTAAGAGTCAAATTACTTAACTATCTGCATCCTTACATGATGAAATATGAATTACTATGTATCATCAAAGATGTACTGCTACAAAAGTCAAATATATTTTTATGCCTCTAACTTCCACTTCTGGGGAAAAGTCAAGGAGTTGGAGGTATGGAGGAATCAGGCAAAACCAAAAGATGGGGCATTCTGGAGGACAAATGACTCAGTTTCCTCAATAAGTCATTCATCTGAAAAAAAGGCACAGGGGTGGGGGCAGTCCTAGATTAAAATAGATTATGGGTTGGGGCTGTAGCTCAGTGGCAGAGCACTTGCCTAGCATGTGTGAGGCACTGGGTTTGATCCTCAGCACCACATAAAAATAAAGGCATTCTGTCCATCTACAACTACAAAAAAAAATTTTTTTAAATAAGATTAGACATAAAGGAAACAAACAGATTTTGTATGGATTCTGATTTAGAGTTTAAAAACTGTGAAAAACAAATTTAAGGATATTTGGAACAAAACCTAAATTAGTATCAGATGATACGCTGTGTAGTACATTTGAGGTTGCATGTATACATAATTTTTTAGAGATACATATTAAAGTACATAAAGACATGTCTTTAACTTAAAACACTTCAACCAAAATGGGCAAATACAGTAAAATGCTAATAATCTTTACATCAGGATGTTTCGTACATGGCCATATAGTGTATTGTACTTTTATCAGTTGCATAGTGAAAAACGAAAGGAAAAAAAAACCATCACCAACCTGCCTGGAATCTAAGGCCACTAGTTATCCAGAAACCACCAGTTTCCTAGTTCTGACTTGGCTTAGACCAAGGAACCCAATCACAAGGCTGGAATCACAGGGTACCACTTCTTTACAGTTTTCCACTTGAAATGATTCAACTGTCAGAATTACTATGGGCGGTTTGACACCTACACAAGAAAAGAAAAATCTTAGATTTGATGACGGCAAAAATTCCTCAACCTGAAAATCCCAATCAGAACAATCAAGAATCTTTAAAATTAAAACCCATCACTGCATCATCTCTAGTTTTAAAGTATATCATGATCTAAATAAATAAACAAAGCTCCTACACAAAATAGTAATAATAAAATTTTAGGGGCTGGGGTTGTGGCTCAGTGGTAGAGCACTTGTCTTAGCACTTGTGAAGCACTGGGTTCAATCCTCAGCACCACATAAAAATAATTTTTTTTAAAAAAAGGTTTTGTGCCCATCTACAACTAAAAATCATATTAAAATTTTTTTTAAAGCCTGATGTTTTAGATTTCCTATCAACAACCCTGATTTTATGGGGCTTAAACTCTCTTTCAGAGACTCCAATATACAACATACAATACTCTTTAATCAACACTGGAACTTCTCAGTAACATCTGACATCATCCAGAAAAGCACATAATAAAAGAAAGTTCTCCACTCTCCCCAGTCTACTTTCACTACCAACATATGCAGTCTACTGGGAGAAATTCAAAAATTTCTGCACAATACACTTGGACAGACTTCAGGGAAACATAGACATGAGTGAAAAATTAGTCTATTGTGCTGGTACACTGCTGTTTAAAAACTGTTCCAATTGGTCCAGGAAAAGAAACTGTCTATATAAGACAAGCTAGGAAGACAAAAATTTCCCTTTAAACCACAGAGCCTGTAAAAAATTAAAATATTTTAAATGCACTTCAGATTTTTTTTCCCCAAAATTCTCATCTACTTTTACAGCATTATGCTATTCTTAATTTCCCTAGTTTGGAATTCAAATAATTTTCAAGTTACAATTCTGTTTAATCTTAAAAGGAATATGGGTTAAAAACTAGTTTACAGTAAATCTTAACATATTAGGTTCTAACAAGAAGGTTTGGGCAGTAACAGCACATGCTGCTCCCTCCTTCCTTTGGAGTTTCAAGCACTTGCCTTAGGGCACAGCCTAAATCCTTTTACTATTCTGAAAGGCAGGAGGCAGAAAAAGGACACTATCTGCTTGGGCATTTTCAGTGATTGCTGCAAAGTGAACACCCAGGAGAACCTTATAAGTCAGCGTCTCCAACTAGAAGCCTGCAGCGCCTCCCACCAGACCTAAACTTTCCTTTAGTCAAAATACAACTAATTTTAACTTATTTGAAAGCTTGCATGCCAAGCTGAAAATACTGGTAACCTGAAAATACTGCATGAGAACGCACTCTACCAAAGTCAGTGCACTTTATAAGGACCAGGAAAGGTAAAAATTTCATAATTTCCACCACAGTAGTTAACATTACAAAATGTAACCTTGGACTGCTGAAGTCTTGGCTGACAAGCAAAAACAACCCACTAACTTCACCTACAAAAGTTTAAATGCCTTATAATTGCCAAAGCCAAATTTAAAAACCTAAAACCTTTCATAATATTTGAGAAAGTAATCTGAAATTATACAAGGATGACTGGAAATTTTAAGGAAAATGAACTACATAAATCTTCTTTAAAGCTTCTGTGCATGCCAAAACACTCCAAAACATGTTTATGAGTGACTTTAATGATTAAACATTAACATACAATCCACTGGATGCACGTTCGCACACACTACAAAGGAGAAACACCCTGTTTGTGGACACTGGAAAGGTGCACTTTTTTTTTTCAAAGTTTACCCACACTATGCCACAAAATGTCCTTTCTGAAGAAAATCTTAAAAGCTTAATTTAAATCGTGCCTTTTCAAGCAAGGGGAGGACGCTCAATTTCCACAAAGCAAATGAATCTTACTTTGTAGATAAAGTGAATAATTCGAAACGATTAAACCCAAGAATACAAAATCTGACTTACAGAAACGCCACCCCAATGTTCCCTTGTTTTCCATACTCTCTTGCTCTGGTGACTGCGACCTTTAAAAGGCCGAGAGGACATCCCTGCGCCATGAATAGCCCCCTGGCTGGCCACCTGCGCCGCAGCCCCCAGCCACACAGACCGCACCTGCCCGCGCCCGGGCCCCCGCCCGGCCAGCGGACAAAGCGCAGCAGGGCCCAGTCTGGCGCCCAGCGACCCCCAGCCACCGGCCCGACCTTGGCGCCGCCCCGAGCTGGTCGCACAAAGCACTGCACTTCCGTCCGCGCCACCGCCCCGGCCAGCCCGCCGGCCGGGGCTGGGGAGGGCGTGCGTGCCGCCCCCGCCAAGCAGCCCCACTCACCGAGCCGCGCGAGGCGGCCTGGGCCTGGGTAACCAGCGCTCGCCCGCCTGGGCGGGATGGGCCGTGGGTCAAGGCGAGGGTTAGCGCCACGGAGGCCTGTTCCGATGCGAACTGAGCCGCTCAGCCCGCGTCTCCGCCGCCGCTCGGGGGCCGCACTCGCGTTTGCTCTGCTCCGCCCGACCCGCCTCTCCGCAGCCCGCGCTCCACTCCGACGCTGCGCAGCACCGGAGCCACAGACCTCACTTCCGCCCGGAACGCGCCGGACCGGGGACGCGCGTGGCGCGTGACGCGACAGCGTGCGCGCTCCTGCCTGCGTGCGCGAGACGCCCGGATGGGCTGACACGCCCGTTCGCGCGGAATCCGGAGACCCTAGCTGGCGCTGAGGGCTTCCTTTAGTAGGCGGCGGTCGAATTGCACAGGTTAATACAGGATAGAGAAAAGAACGTGCCGGGACATAGTTATAGTATTTGTTAACTTCTTGTGAAGGAAGGGTGCTTGGGTTCGCCTAAATGAAACAGCCCCTGCGGCGAGAGAGTGACAGTCCTGGATCACCACCTTCTTCGGCCGTCCGCTGCCCAGGTCTCCTCGCTAGCGAGGCTATCCCGGCAATCCCGCTCCGCCGCGTGAGGCGGGCGTCCTCGTTTGGCGTGGGCCCCGTGGGTGTAGTACGCACTCTGCCAAGCACTGCTTTGAAAGTCCTGCTTCCCTTTAGGTCAGATGAGGAATCTGCACCGAGATTGACTGACTTCAAGAACGCACCTCGGGGTGGAGCTCAGTAGTGGAGCACTTGCTTAGCATGCTTGAGGCCCAGCACTGCACAAATAAAGTAACAAAACACACAACTCCTAAGAGACAGACGCGTCATTCAAAAACCCCCAAGCTCTGGCTTCATTGTGTTTGATCAACTGGGCAATCCTGGCTTTCATCTTCCTCAGAGTTACTTTCCCTTCTCTAACATGACTAATACCCACAAACAAGTTCCCTGCCTGAACTGAGAACCAGTGATCAAGAGCTTACCTTGGTCACAAATGATAGGGTGCTGAGTAGAGGATGGAGGGGGTTAGTCCCATTGTGCCAGGCAGAGCAGAACCACCTCATGGGCCTCTACTTAGCAGAAAGAGCCCTATCAGGCTACACAACATTTGTCCAAGCAGAGGGCAACTCTACTCTTGAGCAGCATCAGCTGCCTTTCCAATTAAAGGTTCTTCAGTTGACATCTATTGAATTTCAGTGGGGATTAAAATACAGGTTGAGTCTCCCTAATCTAAACTGCTTGGGACCAGAAATGTTTTAGGGTTTGGAGATATATATATATATATATATATATATATATATATATATATATATATATATATATTTTTTTTTTTTTTGGGAATATTTGCATATACATAATGAGATATCTTGGGAATGGGGCCCAAGTTTAAGCATAAATTCATTTATCTTTTCCTTTAAGCACAAATTTCTTTGTTTCCTAAGTGCCTTATACATATTTTGTATGCAATTTATAAGTAATTTTGTACATGAAACAAAGTATTATGGAATATGCCATTTCTAGTGTCATGTTCAAAAAGTTCTGAATTTTGGAGTACTTTGGATTTCAAATTTTCAAATTAGGAATGTTCAACCTGTAGTTTGATACAACTTCTAGAGTATGCAAATATTGATCATTATAAACAAAATGAAGACAATACACTTTTAAATATATCCATTGAAATATAAACAGCATGGTGATTTGATTCCCACTATTTGCTAGCTTAACAATACATGAATAAGTTCTATAAGTTCTATAACAGTACAGAATTTAATCATTCCTTTTTGTTCTTGTACTTTTAATAGCCAGACACAGTATTGCATGCTTGTAAGCCCACCAACTCAGGAGGCTGAGGCAGGAGGATTCCAAGTTTAAAGCTAGCTTCAGTAACAGTGTGGCCCTAAGCAATTTTGTGAGATGCTGTCTCAAAAAAATACAAAAGACTTGGGATGTGGCTCAGTGGCTTAGCACCCCTGGGTTAAAATTATCATTCTTTTATTTATTTATTTATTTATTTATTTATTATATTTATTTTTTAGTTTTCGGCGGACACAACATCTTTGTTTGTATGTGGTGTTGAGGATCGAACCCGGGCCGCACGCATGCCAGGTGAGCGTGCTACCGCTTGAGCCACATCCCCAGCCCCCCTAAAATTATCATTCTTATCAATAAACTTTTTAATATTTATGTAAGTCCTATATGAATTTAAAAAGTGAACACAAAAGAACACTTAAATGCATAGAGGAAAACATCACACATAGAGGAAAACATCACATTCTTGAGTAAGTGAATATAATTGGAAAAAGATCTATGTGCAGGAAATTCATTTATGAATTGCATAAAATACTGATAACCTTTTAACTAGATAAGTGATTTTTTTTATACTAAGGATTGAACCCAAAGTTTGATACAACTAAGCTACATTCCCAACTCTTTTTTTTTTTAATCCAAATATTTATTTATTTATTTTTTGGTGTAAATGGACACAACACAATGCCTTTATTTTTATGTGGTGCTGAGAATCGAACCCGGGTCCCACTCATGCTAGGTGAGAGCTCTACCGCTGAGTCACAACCCCAGCCCCTTCCAACTCTTTTTTGTTTTTTATTTTAAGACAGGGTTTCACTAAGTTACTGAACCCTCCTGAGTCACTGGAATCATAGGTGTAGGCCACCATGCCAGATGAAATGATTCTAATGTATGAATGGGGGAAATCAACAAGAAATATAAAAGGCAAGTGTATATTCTAGGAAAACTTTGAAAATAAAGCATAACAAAGGGGCTGGAAATGTAGTTCAGTGGTAAAGCATTTGCCTAGCATGTGTAAAAACACTGGGTTCAAACCCCAGCTCCAAAAAAAAAAAAAAAAGTGACAAGAACATTAGACTTACCAGCCTTAATTAATGAGACACTATATTGCTAGTGCATGCATAGTCCAACGAAATATAATAGAAAATTCTGAAATACACTGGAGTAATTTGAGGAATTTAGAGACAGTTTAGATTTTTATTTTCCTCTTTTTGTGTGTGTGTACTGGGAATTGAACCCAGGGGCACTTAACCACTGAGCCACATCCCCAATCCTTTTTTATATTTTATTGAGGGACAGGGTTTCACTGAGTTGCTTAGGGACTCAATAATTTGCTGAGACTGACTGTGAACTTTCAGTCCTCCTGCCTCAGCCTCCTGGGCTGCTGGGATTATAGGCGTGCCCCACTGTACCCAACAATTTGAGGAATTTGGTATCTGACAACATCTCCAAAGAGAGATCAGAAGAATAAAGTAGGGAGACCAGGGGATGAGAGGAGGGGTTGTAGGAAGCAAGTGTTGGGGATCTAAATTGTCCAAATTACAGTGTTATGCTGTATGCATGTATGAATATGTAACAACAAATCCTATTATTATATACAAATAAAATGCACCAATAAAAATGTGTGTGGGGGGTAGAGCATTTCAAATCACTGAGATTAAGATGGAACTATTCCATAAATGTATTGGCACTGAAATATAGTCATCTGAAAAAATATAAAATTGGGTGTATGCCTCATCCCATATACAAAGATAAACTCCAAACTAAAACGGTATAAATATATTCCATACAATCATAAAAGAACAAGAAGAGGGCCTGGGGTTGTGGCTCAGTGGTAGAACACTTGCTTTGCATGTGTGAGACACTGGGTTCAATTCTCAGCACCACATACAAATAAATGAATAAAATAAAGGTCTGCCAACTAAAAATAAATAAATATTTTAAAAGTTGTAAAAAATTGAAAAAAAAGAACAAGAAGAAAAAGAGGACATTTCTTTGTATGTATTTATTTTGTAGTTGTAGATGGACAGCATGCCTTTATTTTATTTGTTTGTTTTTATGTGGTGCTGAGGTTCGAACCCAGTGCCTCACACATGCAAGGTAAGTACTCTACCACTGAGCTACAGCCCCAGCACCAGGATATTTCTTTTTAATCCTAGAGTCAAGAAGGTCTTCGTAATACTCAAAATCCGGAAGACATGACTATAAAAAAGTTTGACTAAAAGCATGATAAGCAAACAAACAAACAAACCTGGGCTGGGGATATAGCTCAGTTGGTAGAGTGCTTGCCTTACATGCACTAGGCCCAGGGTTCAATCCCTTAGCACCTCAAAAAAAAAAAAAAAAAAAAAAAAAAAAAAAAAGGCATGATAAGCAAAATCAGAAGACAAATAATTAATAAGGAAGAAATAGCCCCAACACAGACCATGAAGAGTTATCTCTTTAATATTCTGATAGAGAATATTAAAGAGATAACTCTTAGCAATTAGAAATTCTAAATCTTAACAGAAAAATGAGGGGAGTTCATTCAAAAGGAAATACAAACAACTCTTAATCATAAGAAAAAAAAGTTCAAGGGGCTGGGGTTGTGGGTCAGTGGTAGAGCAATTGCCTAGCATATCGAACCTATTGTTCGATACTCAGAACCACATAAAAATTAATTAATGAATTAAAGCTGACAAAAATGTTTTGAAAAAAAAAATTCAACTTCTTCTTTTTGGTTCTCGTGGTTTAAATTCCCAGTTACACACACACACACACACACACACACACACACACGTATAGTATCATCATATATGTAATATTTACAGAAATACTTAAAATATATATATTTTTAAAAAAAACTAACTGCAATGATTACCTGTGATAAGTCTGGGACAGAGTGGTAAGACAGACCTCCTATAGGCAGCCAGAAAAAGGGTCTCAGAGAAGGAAAGGAGGAAGAGAGGATTAGGAAATGGAGCTCCTGACCCCAGATGTTCCTAGTCACAAGAACAGTTCCTTAACAGCCCTTAGACTTTTGACCATAAGAGGTACTTCCTCTTATGCCAACAGACCCTCACCCCCACCCTTGTGCTGATTAAAGCTTAAAAATCACTTTTGTCCAGATTTGCTGAAGAAATCTTATATCCCACCAATCACCTACAGGGACCAATCAAGCCCATAAAATCACCTAGACAACAGGCACCAGTTGGCACCTCTCTCTTCGGATCCCCACCCTGTTTGGGAATTATACTTTCTTTCTTTCTCTAAAAAATTCTGTTACTTTGCTCTCATCCTTGTGTCTGTTGATTTCATTCTTTGAATTCGTAAGACAAAGAACCTACCCATCTATGCTCCATGGTACCTGAGCAGATAGGAGACAGAGATGAGAAAGATAATTTCCACATATTTTCTTTAAATTTTCAAACCATGTAAATGTATTACCCATTATAAAATGAAATTTGATATGAATATAAATCTTTTTTTTTCCTTGCAGTACTGGGGATTGAACCCAAGGGCTTCACACATGTTAGGCAAGTGTTCTACCACCCTTTTTAATTTTTTATTTTGAGACATTGTCTTGGTAAGTTGCCCAGGCTGGCATTGAACTTGTGATTCTCTTGCCTCATTCTCCCAAGTAGCTGGAATTACAGCATGCCCTACCACACCTGGTTCATATATATTTTTAGAAAGCACAACATGGTTTAAGAACTTTCAAAAAAATATATGGTCATTTTTTATAAAAATACATCTAACTTCTTATCCTGAAAATTGCACCAAAAAGAAATGAAATAGTACATTCATGCAAAGACTTTTACAGAAATGTCCGTGTCAGTTTTATTGATAATAGACTCAAATTAGAAGGCATCCATGCATCTATCATCAAAAAAACAATTAAAATGAACTCAGGGGCATGCCGGACTATTGGTAAAAGCCTGAGGACAAATTTGCAGGAATTTTGCAAGGCAAAATGCAAGATAAATGTCAAGCACAGCCATTATCAGAAATTTTATTGTTTAAAGTTAACATTAAAAACAAAGGAAATATATATTCAAAATTCATCCCTTCCTAATTATTTTATTACCTGTACCTTAAGGCAGCCTGCATCTATTGCATATACCTGTGAACATGCTGTATAGGTTTGTACAGCTGATCTTCTGGTCTCTCTTAGTGATACCATATTGAAAACCTGAAATTGGCCATGTAGGAATATTTATTCCCATGGAATTTATCAGAAACACTGATCAGAGCTTGATTTATTGTTTGTTGATTTTCTAGAGTCAAGAATGTGATGGGAGAATATTAGTGAAGTACATTAAACTTAGAAGTGGCTAGTGTCTATAGCCATCACATTATAAATAGTAAAAATGATTTAGGAAATATTCCTATAATATTTAAAAACTACTACCCAATTCCCAAAGAAGTCACTGATGTCCTCAACAGACAAGTGAGGTCCCAACCTAGTTATTTCTCTTTAATATTACCAGTTAACCTAAAGGAAAATATCAGTCAATATTCATGTCAAATAACCCAGAGAACTATGAGATATGTTAATAATAAACTGTTCTTATACTCCACTAATTAGAGGTTTCATCAGCTTGTGATAATAGTCAGAGCATGCCTGTCTTGAGTAACAATCCAACTACCAGTCCCAGGTCATGAAATCAAACTACTGAGTTATTGTCTGCATCAATTGATAAATTGATCAAGATAGGATCTCAGTAAGTTACTGAGGGCTTTGATAAGTTTCTGAGGCCAGCTTTAAACTTGCAATCATCCTGTTTCAACCTTCCCAGTCAACTGTGCTCATTGTCTGCATTTAAATAAATGAACTATACTGCAAAATAAGAAAATGTACTGCATGGCACAGAGTAAGGGTAAGTATTTGTTTTATTTGTTTATTTATTTTTGTTACTGAGTGAACCCAGAGGTGCTTTATCACTTAGCTAAATCCCCAGACTTTTTTTATTTTTCATTTTGAGACAGGGTCTTACTAAGTTTCTTAGGGCCTTGCTAAATTGCTGAGGCTAGCTTTTAACTTGCAATCCTCCTGCCTCAGCTTCCAGAGTTTCTGGGATTATACGCATGTGCTACAGTGCCTGGTTTTATAACAGTTTTAAAAAATATTATTTACGTAATTAAAATAATTAATTTTATCTACCAAATTAACTGGGCTACAGTATGCCCAAATATCTGATAAAACAGTATGTATATGATATGTCTGTGAAGGTGTTTCTAGGAAGTGTTAGTACTAGAATTGTTAGACTATGTAAAGAAGATCTCTCTCTGTTGTGGGTGGGCATCATCCAGTCTTTTGTGAGTCTAAACAGAACAAAAATGTGAGGAAGTGTTGTAGTGGCAACCCCTTTCTCCACATGAGAAATCTTCCCCAGAAATCTTCACCATGGCTGATTTTAGGACTGTCAGCAAAAGAGTCTCTGCAAAAAAAGTTCAACATAGATAAACTTCCCATTTTCATGTTGCCCTGTTTTACTTGGCTACAGGCCAAGAAAATACCAGCACTCCAGGTGCTGGACACCCCCTTACTAGTTTTTCACAAACATATCCAGTATAGTAGTTTGTAGAAAGTTGCAAATAAGGCCTCTGGCATTGAGCTGGGGCTTCACAGAGATGTCCACATTTTTAAGATAAGTTACCAACTGGGCTCCACGGTAATAACTGGCAGGAGGAGGAAAGAAAGAAGAAGCTCTCCCCTTCACAGGTATTGTCCTTGAAGGGTTAACTTGCCCAAAATAGTGAAAGAAAAAGCTGTTTTCATGTGAACTTCTGCAGACTGTGAACTTCTGAGCCCCTCCACTTACTTGCTGGGTATAAAACTCTGAAACTCCCTGAACTTGGGGTTCAGGGGATTAATTAATTACAGCAAAAGCTGTGCCCTCTGAACCTGGCTGCAGCCAAATAAAACTGTTTTTTGTTATCTTTGGTGCCTTGCCTTGTCTGTCCCTACAACAGTGTGAATTTGCTCTCTTTTAGCTCCAACAGCTATCATCTATTCTTGGACATCAGAGCTTCTGGTCAGACTTGGATTGGGACTTACCTCGTTGTCTCTCTTGGTTCTCAGGCCTATGGGTTTATGTTGAAACTACACCACTGGCCTTTCTTGCAGGCAGCATATTGTGGGACTTTGGGCCTCCATAATCAAGAGTCAATTCCATATTAAATCTCTTTCTGTAACCCATATATATCCTATTGGTTCTGTTGCTCTGGAGAACCCTAATATAATTATGTACCAAATTATAAAGTAAACTTACACCCTAGGTGATGGTTAAAAAGCTTACAACTATGCCGGGTGCAGTGGCGCACACCTGTAATCCCAGCAGCTCTGGAGGCTAAGACAGGAGAATAACTAGTTCAAAGCCAGCCTCAGCAAAAGTGAGGTATTAAGCAACTTGGTGAGATCCTGTCTCTAAATAAAATAAAAAGAGGGCTGGTGATGTGGCTCAGTGGTTGAGTGTCACCAAGTTCAATCCCTGGTACCAAAAAAAAAAAAAAAAAAAAGAAAAAGAAAAAAGAAAAAAAAAGCTTAAAAATATTACTTTGAGGTATTTACTTGGAAGCAGAATTGCTTGGTCATAGGGTACCTGCACCTTTAAATTTATTAGTACCAAATTGTCCTCCAAAGTGTTTGCCAAGCCACAAGATCCCCAGTTAGAGATGAGCTCTGATAGTTTCACATATTTGTCATACTTACTATAAACTTCTTAGTTTTTGCCATTGGTTCCTTTTGAAATGGTTGTTTTAACTCCCATTTCTTACATTTCTTACATATATGATGTGTATCCCTGTAAACTATTTTTGGCTTGGTTTTCTGTTTACCATAGACTAATCATATCAAAGTAGAATTGCTGACCTAAAGAGAGTAAAATAGCTGGGCATTTATTTATTTATTTATTGGTACCGGGGACTGAACTCAGGGTCACTGGATCATTAAGTCACATCCCCAGCCTTATTTTGTATTTTATTTAGAGACAGGGTCTCACTAAGCTGCTCAGTGCCTTGCTTTTGCTGAAGCTGGCTTTGAAATTGCGATTCTCCTGTTTCAGCCTCTGGGTTTATAGATTTGGGTCACTGAGCTGGCTCAATCTTTTTTTTTTAGACAATACTTCTGCCCCATCCTGAGAGACCTAACGATGCCTCTTAAAAGTTTAGCAATAAGAAAAACTAATATTCGCCCTGCTCCATTATCTTTTTTTTTTTCAGATACACTTTTCATTTTGGAATAATTATAGTCTTATGGAAAATTATGATAGTATATTCTTTTTTCAAAAAAAATATTTAGTTTTAGGTGAACACAATATCTTTATTTTGTTTCTATGTAGTGCTGAGAACTGAACCCAGTGCCCCACACATGCTAGGCAAGCACACTATCACTTGAGCCACATCCCGAGCCCACGGTAGTATATTCTTCACACAGGTTTTCCTAATGTTATCATCTTACATAATCATGGTACAAAACTGTCAAAACTATTAACTAAGCTAAAAATTTTATTTGCAATCTGCAGTTTTTTCCATTAATGTCCAGCCACCACACTGCAGGACAGTTTTTCAGTGATTTCTAGTTTCTTTTTTCTTTCTTTAGGTAGTAGGGATTGAGCCCAGAGGAGCTTTACCACTGGGGTATGTCTTCCTAGTACTTTTAATACAGGATCTCCCCAAGTTGCTAAGAGTGTCTTGAAGTGCCCCAGGCTGGCCTCCAACTTGCAGTTCTGCCTCAACTCCAGGCATGTACCATCACAACCGGTGAGATATTTTGTGGAACATCCTTCCATTGAGATATGTTTGCTATTTTTCTCCTGGTTAGACTGGGATTATGGGGTCTTTTTGGAGAGAAAGACCATAGGAAAAGTGTCATTTTCCTCAAATCACATCAAGGGTAATCATTGTTATGTGTAATCATTGTTTTTTTTTTAATTTTATTGATTTTTTAAAATACATGACAGTGGAAAGCATTACAGTTCTTATTAAACATATAGAGTACAATTTTTCATATCTTTGTATATAGAATGTTCATGTCAATTCATGCCTTTATACTAAAGTGGCACCCCCTTTCTCCACAGAAAAGCCCTCTTCACCGTGGCTGATTTTAGGACTGTCAGCAAAAGAGTCTCTGCAAAAAAGTCCAATGTAGATAAACTTCCTATTTTCATGTTGCCCTGTTTTACTTGGCCATTGGCCGGGAAGATATCAGCACTCCAGGTGCTGGACACCCCCTTACTAGTTTTTCACAAACATATCCAGTATAGTACTTTGTAGAACTGTGCAAACAAGGCCTCTGGCCTTGAGCTGGGCTTCACAGAGATGTCTACATTTTTAAGATAAGTTACAATTGGGCTCCATGGTAACAGCTGGCAGGAGGAGGAAAGAAAGGGGAAAAGAAGCTCTCCCCTTCTCAGGTGTTGTCCTTGAAGGGTTAACTTGCCCAAAACAGTGAAAGAAAAAGCTGCTTTTATGTGAACTTTTGCAGACTGTGAACTTTTGAACCCCTCCCCTTACTTGCTGGGTATAAAACTCTGAAACTCCCTGAACTCGGGGTTCGGGGATTAATTGATTACAGCAAAAGCTGTGCCCTCTGAACCTAGCTGCAGCCAAATAAAACTGTTTCCTGCTATCTTTGGTGCCTTGCCTCATTTGTCCCTACAACAATACATGTACATTTTTTTTTCATTACAATTCTTATTACACATATATACCACAATTTTTCATACCTGTTTAAATATAAAGTATGTTGACACCCAATTCAAGTCTTCATACATGTACTTTGGATAATGATGTCCATCACATTCCACCATCATTGCTAATCCCCTGCACCCTCCTTTTCCCTCCTCCCTATCTAGAATTTATCTAATCCTCCCATGCTTGCCCCCCTCCCCACACACCCCACTATGAATCAGCCTCCTTATATCAGAGAAAACATTGGCATTTGTTTTTTTGGGATTGGCTAACTTCACTTAGCATTATCTTCTCCAATGCCATCCATTTACCTGCAAATGCCATGATTTTATTCTTTTTTAATGCTGAGTAAAATTCCATTGTGTATATATGCCACTTTCTTTTTTTATCCATTCATCCACTAAAGGGCACCTAGGTTGGCTCCACAGTTTAGCTACTGTGAATTGTGCGCTATAAACATTGATGTGGCTGTGTCCCTGCAGTATGCTGTTTTTAAGTTCTTTGGGTATAGATCAAGGAGAGGAATAGCTGGGTCAAATGGTGGTTCCATTCCCAGATTTCCAAGGAATCTCCATACTGCTTTCCATATTGACTGTACTGATTTTAAGTCCCACCAGCAATGTATGAGTGTACCTTTTTCCCCACATCCTCTCCAACATTTATTGTTGTTTGTCTTCATAATAGCGGCCATTCTGACTGGAGTGAGATATTTTAAAGTAGTTTTGATTTGCATTTCTCTGGTAATCATTGTTATTATACCCCCTCCCCCCCTTTTTTTTTTAAACTGGGGATTTAACTCACAGGCCCTTAACCACTGAGCCACATCCCCTGTCCTTTTTTATATTTCATTTAGAGACAGGGTCTCACTGAATTGCTTAGGGCCTCACTAAGTTGCTGAGGCTGGCTTTGATCTTGTGATCCTCCTGCCTCAGCCTCCTGAGCTGTTGGAATTATAGGTGTGAACTTCCAGGCTTGGCTGTTATTTATCTTTCATCACTTGACTGAGGTAGTGTGTATCAGGTTTCTTACTGGAAGGTCATTTTCCCCAATCCCTTTCCACACTATATTCTTTGCACAACCCACTCAGGGGTCTGTGGGGATCAATACACCCATCTTGGTGTTAATAATTACAATTTCATTGTAGGGAAGATTTATCCCTTCTCCAGTTATTTCTTTAATCATTTATAGCACTACAGTCTATTTTATACTCTAGGTTATTACTTAATCTTATGTGATTTATTACTAAAATTCTTCTGGGTTTGGCCTTTGGGCAATTTACCTTGGTTCATGCGTCCTTTATCATGCCCCATGATTGTTTCTTTTTTTTTTTTTTTTCCACCACTTCCCTATTTCTGGCCTACCTAAAGTTCCAGGCTTGGCTGGCACTGGGGTGTGCCTGGTGCCTACAGTCGCCCGTTTCTCTACGGAGCACTGGCCCTTTTCCTTAGAAAATGGTATTTACACGCTAACTACTTCTTCCGGCGGGGAAACTCCCCAGGAGCCGTCCACTCTCTGCGGCCAACGCCTCCTCCCGCAAGTGGATCACCCCAAGCCTCTGACCTCCAGCTTCCGGCGAGCCCCGTGCGCGGCGAGCCCTATGCGCCGGCGCACCCACGCCAGGGCCGTGACGTCACGACGCCGGACGTGCGGCGGTCGGAGCCGAGAGTCCAGCGGCGTCCTTCCCGCTCGCTTCTCGTCTGAGACCCAAGTGTTCACAGGTGACTGTGCCCATTCGGTCGGGGCTACCCAGCACCCCCGCATCAGGCCCGCGGGCTTTCTCTTTTCCTGGGCCGCGCCATGCCTCCCGAGTTCTCTCCTGATCCTCCGGACGGACCCCCGCCTCTCCGTTGGGGC
Organism: Callospermophilus lateralis; assembly: GCF_048772815.1. NCBI lineage: Eukaryota > Metazoa > Chordata > Mammalia > Rodentia > Sciuridae > Callospermophilus > Callospermophilus lateralis. Next base: position 92,489,008 of record NC_135313.1, read on the forward strand.
CCTTTAGCCCTTTCCGGCGTCCCAGGCTCGCCAGAGCTGCGGAGCCCCAGGATGCCTCCGCCTCTCCCTCCCCGCTCTTCTCTCCGTACTCCCTTTCCTGGCCTGCCGCCACCCAGCCCCGCGCTCTTCTTGGGGGACACCCCCGCTACCCACCCCTCGAATTACTTTTCTTCCTCCCTATCCTTGAGTTCCTCCTCCCTGGTGACCCTTAGAGTCACCCAGCCCAAAGCCCCTCCGAAGGGACTCCCCTCTCTCAAGGTCGCCCGAAGCATCTCCTTTTTCCAAGTCAGCCTGGAGACAGCAACCATCAGGGTGCGGCCACCGCCCTGCCCCTGCCTGGCGGTGTGACACGTCCAACCTCAGGGGCCTGCTACTGCCCTTCCTCCTGCAGCTGCCTCCGCGGATCCTGCGCCTCCGGTCTTCCCATGCCTGGCCTCAGCATGGAGGGGCAGCTTGCGGCCTTTTAGGTTCTGCTCCGGCCCGGTGGTCTGCCCCTCTTCGAAGTCCGGAGTTGCCCTGCGGCTTAGCACGCGGGGTGGGGCCCGCCTCTGCTTCCTTTCACTTGCTCTTATCCTTGCACTGTTTTTAGTTTTAGGTGCTTAGTGTGCATTATCTTTTATTTATTTATTTTCACATTTGATTCTGTTGCTCATTTCGGTTGAGGACGCTGGAGGACAGGGATTTTTATTTTGTATTGGAATAGGTTAGTTGTTTTGTTCACGTAGAAGAACCTTCATAAATGAGCGAATAAAATTCCTAGTGTTTCAGGATGGGTAGACGAAAGGAATGGTGTGGATTATTAAAACATCTAGAGAACATGGCCAATTCAAAATGTTACTGATTCCTGGCTCTAGAAAATCATTGACTTTTTTGGGTGCCTACCATTTGACTATGAAAGGGAGGAGTCTCCGCCTGAAGGAAGAGAGGAATATTCCATGGCCTCCTGAGGCCTCCAGTAGTAAATGACTTATCTGAAGTCACTCCGGGAATTAGTATCCGAGGTGGGACTGTTATTTGTTTATTTACTTATTGCCCTTGATATTGGTTGGACAAATCAATGACCAAAACATGCATGCACAAACACATCTGTGTATTTACCTTTGCAGTGGGTGTATATGCTTAGGGCCTGCATGTGCTTGGGAATACTGCAGCCAGTGGTTCAAAGCCAGTGGCACTCAGCAGAGTTTCTAGGGCCAGGAAGTTCCTAATCCTTGGCTGACCTGCTGGTTAACATAGGACAGGTATTTTGGGAAGAAACACTCTGGTCTGGCAGGTGCCTACCTGGGCTTCCTTTGTGTCTGCTGTTTACCTTGTGTTGCAGGGATCTCTTTCCTTGACTGTCTTCCCTATCACACTGATCTTGGTGAGGGTAGGAATCAGATTTATGCTCTAGGATCTTCCTGACAGGATAACATTGTGTCTGGCATAATGTCCGTGGTACGTTGCATTTTGAGGTAGACTGCAGAAAACAACTCAGAATTTAAGGTAGGTTTTTTACTAGTGATATATATTCAGGATGTTAGCACAGTTTGTAAGTAAGTTTCCTTATAATCTCAAGGATTGTGAATTTATGAAATATACACAGCAGAAAGGTTTGTTTGTTTATTTGTTTGTTTTTTTTTTTGTACTGGAGATTGAACCCAAGGGGTGCTGTTTTTATTTATTTATTTTTTTAAAAAAGGTTGAAGCAGGGTCTTGCTGAGTTGTCTGGGCTGACCTCAAATTTAGAATCTTCCTGCCAGCTCCAAAGTAGCTTAGATTAAAGGTGTGCACTGCCACTCCAGGCCAGATGCCACACTGGAGTATTAGTCTTCCTTGGGAAGATGGAGATTTCTTAACTTATTCAGAAAGTTTTGCTGTGCTTCTAAGCTTGCCTTAATATTTGATTTCTTTCTCCTTTTTTCTTTCTTCTGTCTTCTGGATGTCAAAGAAATTAAAGAATCACTTTATTAGTGGCAGTACCTACCAAAAAACTACAAAGAACAAACTTAAAAATGTGACAAAAAGGGAACTTTTCCCCTCCATTAACAGGAATTTTTTTTGTGGTGGTGTTCTAATTAGTTATACAAGACAGTAGAATGCATTTTGAAACATTGTACAAGTGGAGCATAAGTTCTCATTCCTCTGGCCTTAAGTGGTTATGAATCAACCGATCATACATGTATATAGGATAATGTTTGTCTCATTCTACTGTCCTTCCCATTCCCACTGTCCCCTGCCCCCCCCCCCAACCAAAGTTCCTTCATTCTTCCCTAAACACCCCTCCCACTAGGGATTAGCATCCCTTTATCAGAGAAAACATTTGCCCTTTGGTTTGGAGGATTGCTTATTTTACTTAGCTTGATATTTTCTAGTTCCTGTAAATGTTAAAATTTCATTCTTCTTTAAGTCTGAGTAATATTCCATTGTATGTATGTACCACATTTTCTTTATCCGTTCATCTGTTGAAGGGCATCTAGGTTGGTTCTATAGTTTAGCTATTGTGAATTGAGTTGCTGTAAAGGTTGATATGGCTGTGTCACTGTAGTAGAATCTTCAGACTTTTAGCATTTGCATAAATGTCTTTCCTTGGTTACTAATTTGACCTAGTTTGGAATTCTGATGTGGAAGTCATTTTTTCTCTTGTTCCATTGTCTTCTATCATTGTCCATAAAGATGCTATTTACCTGGCTGACTGCTGGTCCTTAATCTGACTCCTCTTTTTCTTTGAGAAGTTTTTAGGTTTCTATTTTTTGTCCTTGGCATTCTGGATTTTCCCAGTAATCTACCTTACTGAGGCTCTTTTAAAGTTCTTCCTGCTTGACTGCTTGGTGGTGCTTTTGAGTCTAGAACTGTATTGTCTGGTATTTCTTCTCTGCTCTTTTCTCTCGTGATTTATTTCTGAAACTTTCCTGTAATCCTTGCTCATGCTAAGCACATGACTCTACGGTAGAGCTATGTCCTCAATCCTAAGCAGAGTATTTTATATTACAAACTCATCCTCTATTCCATACTCCACCCTCTCTCTTTTGACTTTTTTTCCTCCTTTTATTTCTGAGAAAAATTCCTATATTGAATTTATTTTTTTGTCTGCATTTGGCTTTGCTGGGGATTGAGCTAATGCCTGGCATGTATCTATGTGCAACCATTGAGTTACATCCCCAGCTCTATTGAGTTGTGGTAATCATCTTTAACTGAGAGCTTTGAATGTTATCTATTTTGGAACATTCTGTGTGGGTTTTTTTGGATGCAACATCATTTGTTTTATGGTAATTGTTTTTGTGAGTTTGAAGTTTGTTTTTGCTTCCTGCATTGTCTCTGTGATTTTTGTGAAATTGTCCTCACCTCTTTTTTTTTTTTTTTTAAGAGAGAAGAGAGAGAGAAATTTTTTTTTTTAATATTTTTCAGTTTTCGGTGGACACAACATTTTTAATTTATTTTTATGTGGTGCTGAGGATCGAACCCAGCTCCCCGCCCAGGCCAGGCGAGCGCGTTACCGCTTGAGCCACATCCCCAGCCCCTCACCTCTTTATAATCTTTATCTTTTATGCTAGACTTTCTTCATGTGTATGATTGAGCCACCTCCCAGACCTAGTTTGTATTTAGTTTAATTCATTTATTTATTTTTAATACTATATCTATTTTTTTTATTTGTTTTAATTAGTTACACATGACAATACAATATTGTATTTTATTTAGAGAGAGGGTCTCACTGAGTTGCTTAGTGCCTTGCAGTTGCTGAGGCTGATCATCCTGCTCAGCCCCCACCCCACCACCCCCCAGCTGGGATTACAGGTGTGCTCCACTGTGCTGGGCCTTTTCTCACGTGTTTTACAATGCTTGCTTTCTGTACATATTTAAGAGAGTGTTACTATAAAACTTTGAAAGTCTTGTTTGCTTATAATTTATCATCTGATGTGCTTCCCTGTAGGGTGTTCATAGAGACTGAACTTTTTTTTTTTTTTTTTTTTTTAATTGAGGAGCATCTACATGAATCAGTATCCGTAAATCTTTCCTCTTGGGCTGTACCCCTGGCCCAGAGTTAGCATCTAGTAAGTAAGTAAAGGAAGAGGGCTGAGAGTTTAGGATCTATCTGTCCTATATTCCTCTTCTAAAAGTGGCATGTGTTGAACTCTCAGCTGTGCTGGGGCCATCCTCAGGATCAGGTAAGGCTGGTACCTGGATGAGTAGAAGACCTCAATGACTTTTTTTTTTTTTTTTAATGGATGGACATAGTACCTTTATTTTGTTTATTTAATTTTTTTTTTTTCTAATGTGGTGTTGGGCATTGAACCCATTGCCTCACACATGCTAGGCAAGCGTACTACCACTGAGCCACAACCCCACCCCAGACTTCTTTGACTCTTAAGTCTTTCAGTAAATTCTCCTGCTATGTCTTTCACCTTTAGAATTATCTTATACTTCTATTTTCTGAATCTTTCCAGTTGGCTTGCTGTGTATTTTGCTTCTGTTAACTATGATAAAGCAAAGAAGGCCAAATTTTAATTTAGTTACTACTTGTTCAATTGCTTTGGAACTTTCAAAATGTTTTTTGTCTTTTTCTTTTTATGATACAGGGAATTGAACCCAGGGCCTCTTGCATCCACTTGACTACATCTCTAGACCTTTTTTTATTTTATTTTGAGACAGTCTTGCTAAATTGCTCAGGCTACTCTTGAATTTGTAATCCTCCTGCCTCTGCCTCCTGAGTAGCTGGGATTACAGGCATCTGTTACCACACCCTGTGTAGCTGCTTATTTAAGGACTTGTCTTTGGTGTGTGTTATTTATCCTGTCTGGTGTGGAGGGTCTGGATTGTGTCACATATTGCTTATGGGTTGGATGCTGAGGCCAGGATGAGTTGCTGCCAGTAATGGAAGCTAATGAGGCAAGTAGTGCCCAGGTGGTAGTGATACCAATGTGGAGGTCAACACAGTAGATATAGACAAAGGATGTGCATCTCGTTAGTTAGTATAAAGTGCTTACTCCTGCACTCAGATGGCTGCCACTTTTCTGTCCTTGTCAGATGTTTTATGCCCTAGCTTCATTGCCCCAAGATCTGTGTCTAATGCTTTGTGATCTGGATAAAGATTCCATAAGGTGGTTTAGGAAGCTCCCATTATCATGGGACTTTTATGTTCTTTTGGATTCCTTGGGCTTTTCTGGAGTGCCTGCCCAGCAAGTGCAAGTAACCCCACTCAATGCATTCCTTGAGTTTGGTTTGGAGGTTCTAGGAGTGGAGTGCAATTGTTTGCATTCTATCTGGGAAGATCGTCCAAGCACACAGCTTTGGGAGGAAAACACATGAAGCAGTAAAGGAGAAAGGGGCATCTATTTGGCTAGCCAGATCAGCTGAGTCATCCCTGGTGATCAGTGGGATTACATATGTCACAACCAGTTTGCGCTCACATCCCTTATTACATAATTTAGTGAGTGAATCCATGGTTCCTTTCTCCAGGGCCATTCTCCCCAGTAGCTGAAGTTTAGGTTGGTTTCAAGTTTGTACCTATATCTTCTCATATACCTAAGTTTTAGTATGCTTGAACCCTTACCTTAGAAGTTTGTTTTTTCTTTGTCTTGAAAAGGAAATCCTAATATCTAAAACAGTAAAAGCTGCACATATCCCTCATTATAAGCACAACAACCATTAGACTCATCCACTGAGGGGATATTATACAAAATAAAAATGTGTCAATATATATTTTTTAAATTAACCCCTAGGTCCTCAACTGGGTGAAATCAAATCATACTTCCATACTGGAAGAATGGTCTTTTTTCCAATACATTTTATATTAATGTGTCTTATTTTTTTTTAATATTTAGTTTTTAGTTATAGTCGGACACAATATCTTTATTTCATTTATTTATTTCTATGTGGTGCTGAGGATTGAACCCAGGTCCTAGCACATGCTAGGCAAGCGCTCTACTGCTGAGCCACAAGCCCAGCACCGCCCCCGCCCCATGTATCTTATTTTAATCTTTTTTTTTTTTTTTTTTAAAGTACCAGGGATTGAGCACAAGGGTGCTTAACTACTGAGTCACATCCTCAGCCCTTTTTATAGTTTATTTAGACACAGGGTCTGGCTTAGTTGCTTAGGACCTTGCTAAGTTGCTGAGACTGGTTTTGAACTTGTGATCCTCTTATCTCAGCCTCTTGAGCTGCTGGGACTACAGGTGTGTGCCACACTGTCCAGCCTAGTTTTAATCCTTTTATATTCAGGATGCCATTCAGTCTCTGTTGGTTCTAAGAACAGTAATTATTTGAAATTGACATGCCACTAGATGATTTGGCCACTAGATGCCCTTAATTTAGCTAGTTTCTTCTTTTTTGGTGGGGGTGGGTGGTACGGATTGAACTCCAGGGTAATAGATCACTGAGCCACATCCCCAGCCCTATTTTGTATGTTATTTAGAGTCCGGGTCTTACTGAGTTACTTAGTACCTTGCTTTTGCCAAGGCTGGTTTTGAACTAGTGATCCTCCTGTCTCAAGTTCCCAAGCCACTGGGATTATCTTTATCCTTTCTTTTTTTTTTTTAAATATGTATTTTTTAGGGCTAAGGCTATGGCTTAGCGGTAGCGCACTTGCCTGGCATGTGTGAGGCACTGGGTTCGATTCTCAGCACAATGTATAAATAAATAAAGGTCTATCAACAACTAAAAAAAAATTAAAAAACCCTTAAAAATATGTATTTTTTAATTGTTGACGGACCTTTATTTTATTCATTTATTTATTTGCGGTGCTGAGAATGCAACCCAGTGCCTCACACATGCCAGGCAAATTCTCTATCACTGAGCCACAACCCCAGCCTGGTTATCTGTGTCCCTTAGATGTGGATGTTTTTATTAGTCTCCTTTTGAATCTTTTTTTAAATAACATTTATTTTTATATGGTGCTGAGGATTGAACCCAGTGCCTCACACATGCTAGGCAAGTGCTCTACTGCTGAGCCACTATCCCAGTCCCTCCTTTTTGAATCTTGACTCAAATGGACTGGAATTTGATTCTGAAGTCAGTTGTTTAGTTTCTCCTTGTTGACATCCTTTGAGCCCTATGTATATGAAAAGAAACCCATCCTTCATACTAAGAAAACACCAAAGAAAACAGGCACAATATCTGGAAAATCAGATGTTGACTTATACAAATAGTGGATTATAATCAGAGATAGTAGACTTTATCTAAAACTGTCTTTCAACCCTTATTTTCTAGGTAATTTTCTTTTTTTGGTACTGGGATTGAACCCAGAAGTACTTAATCACTGAGCCACATCGCTGACCCTTTATTATATTTTATCTAGAGACAGGGCCTCACTAAGTTGCTGAGGCTGATTTTGAACTTGTGATCCTCTTGCCTCAGGCTCCTAGCTGCTGGGATTACAGGCATGTGCCACTGGGCCCAGCTAGGTAGTTTTCTTTTTTATATGATATTACGGGGATAGGAAGTTGTGATATAAATATCTATGATTTAGCGTACATGCATAATCCCTTTCACTTTTGTGTTCTGAGGTAATAATATTACTGTAGAGATATACTGTCAACAGCATTCCATTCTGTCTTTTATGTTTCACCTGTTCCACTAGAGGGTGAGCTACATGAATATATCTGCTTTGACTTGGTCACTGGTGTATCCTTAGTGTCTATATGAAGCTAAACACATAGTAGCTGCTGTAAAAGTCTTTGGGGCAAGGCTACAGATCAGTGGTAGATCATTTGCCTAACATGTGTGAGCACCTAGATTCACTCCCCAGCACCACAAAAATTAATAAAAATAAATATTATTTGTTGAATGAAAATACGATAGCATTATTTCTCTGTTTCAAATCTTAATGGAAGAATGATTGTTTTAGACTGTTAGCAGTTCTAGATTCAGCCCAGCTTGGAGGAGAGACCTATAATTTTGCTTAGTAGAAAGCCCTGGATTAGGGTGTTTTCCAGAGTTAGTTGAGTTGGTGGCTCAGCAGAATGAGTTCTGCTGTCTCAAGGGTCAGTTACCTGTGGGCTGGCCCATCCTGTTTATAAGGTGGCTGCCAGCAGCCGTCTGTTCACTCCCACTCGGAGAAAGTGGGAGAATAGCTTTCTGGATACAGTTTATTTGTTCAAGAACCTAAATGAGAAAAAGTTAGTATGGGAAAGATGAATGAATATCTTACTTCCTTTCTTGACAGGGCAGACAGCATGAATTAGACGAGATGGCAAAAGTTATAAGGAGAGCTAGTACCTTCAGAATAAAGAAGTTTTGAGATGCTGGAGTATAGGATGACAATATGGAACTTTTTTCCTAAATATTTGGAGAAAGATGCTTAGTACATGGAGTTGTATGAAGGAAACTTATTTGCATTTTGGCTTTCACACACCAGCTTTTGCTGCAGGATGCTAACTTTCCAAACCTTAGTTCAAATTAGTACCTCTAAATAAATTAAAGTTGAAAACAAAAGTAGTCCATGATCTGAGTTGCCAAAACTATCTGTTGACTTAAAAATAATAATAATACATGCACATTATTGAAAACAAGTGTGAATACAGAAAAAGGTATAATACGGCTGGTCACCCTCATGTCTGTTATAGCTTTGCCTCCTTTCTCCCCTGGAGACATACGTTCTCAATAGATTACATGAGTCCTTTCAGAACATATGGAGCAGGAGAAAGATGTGTGTGCTTGTTACATACGTTCTTCTACCTCATTTCTTCATTCTTTTTTGTTGCCTGATTTTCTACCCTGGATAGAGGTGCTCATCTGCTGTGGGCCATGCTGGATGTGTCTAGTATTTTGTGGTATAAGTGATGTTACTGTGAATATCCTTGTATATAAAAACCTTATTGAATCTTGACACATATTATCAACAAGGCAAATTGCTAGTAATGGATTTCTGGGTTAAAGTATATGAACTTTTTTTTTTTTTTTTTTTTTTTTTGGTACTTGGATTGAACTCAGGGATGCTTTACCACTGAGCTTCATCCTCAGCTCTTTTTATTTTTTGTTTTGAGACAGGGTCTTGCTTGTTGCTTAGAGCCTCGTTAAGTTCTTACAGCCTCACTAAGTTGCTGAGGCTGATCTTGAACTTGTGATCCTCCTGCATCAGCTTCCTAAATTGCTGGGATTACAGGTGTGCACCACTGTGCTTGGTACAGTTTTTAAATTGTGGCAGATTCTGTCAAATTCCCCTCCAGAAGGGTTGCAGCAATATTCATTCTCTGTCCTCTTGTTTGCTTTTTCTTCTGGCTGATGTCATGGAATTTTTTTGTGCCTATCTGATGATAGGTAAAATTGTTGACTTTACATTTTGAATTTTGTCTTTGAATTGAGAGAGAAATTGGGTACATTCTTCGGAATTTATTTTTGGGTTATTCAATTTTTTTTTTTTTTGTAAACTCTCAAGTGATTGCCTTTTCTTTATAATATATAGAAGCTTTGTAGGTGAAGGAAATAAACTCATTGCTGCCATCTGGTTGTAGTGTTTTTTTTTCCCCCAAATTTGTTATAAATCTTTTTAAAATTTAGAAGACTTTTATTTTTATTGAGTTAAACTGTCAAGCTTTTTCATGATGACTCCTAGTTTTCTGTTCTGACTTGGCTACTCTGCCTGCCATCACCAGTGTGGCACATCTGACTAGGCCATGTCAACCTGATCAGGTGTAAAGCTGGAACAACTAGACCTTAGGACCCCAGAATGTTATCAGAAGTCCCAAGTCCTTATCTGTGTTGAATCCTAGTTCCCTTAAGGCTGCTTCATGTCTGTTTACTCATCAGGGTGGGTGGTAAGACCGAAGCCTAGAATGGAAGGTGGGGTAGGGCAGGTATGAACCCCACTAAGAGGATATTTGGTAAATGCCAGGTGGTCAGTGGGGTCCATTGTCTTTGGGCTCTTCCTCAGATGACGTCAAAGGGGGTTTAGGATTGAGACTTAGAACAGATAAACCATTGTCTTTTTGGGTATAATTTTGAACTTCCCTTTTTCTTCTCTTAAGGTGAAAAGATGGCATTTGTGAAGAGTGGATGGTTGCTGCGACAGAGTGAGTATAGGACATGTGGGTCTGCCTTAGGTTCTGTGTCTATTTCTATTTGCTAAAACAGATGACTTTTAAAAATAAATCATAAAGTCTTATGTTTTTTTTTTTAAGAGAGAAGAGAGAATTTTTCTAATATTTATTTTTTAGTTTTCAGTGGACACAACATCTTTTTTTAAATTTTATTTTTATGTGGTGCTGAGGATCAAACTCAGTGTCCCGTGCATGCCAGGCGAGCGTGTTACCACTTGAGCCACATCCCCAGCCCCAAGTCTTATGTTTTTTCCTTAATTTCCTCTTTGGGATTTTCATAACTATAAAATACCTTTTTGTACACGTGGAACTCTTTTTTTTTTTTTTTTTTTCTTTCAGTACTGGGGATCATACCTAGGACCTCATACATGCATGCTAAGCAGCCACTATACAACTGAGCTGTATCTCCAGCCCCTGGAACTCCTCCTTACTTGTTGAATTGATAAGAACCAGGAAATGATGGCAATCCTTACTGTTTTCTGTTTCCTTAGTAGCATACTTTATTGTTAATGGTTCACCTGAGACTGCCTGAATCTGACTACACCTAGCTGCTGTACTATATATAGCATGGAGGTACTGATCATCTTGGGTTGGGAAACGCCTGTCTTACCTGGTGACTGAGCAGTGACGCAGATTCTGAAATATAGGAGGGCTTTGTAATTACTATGTAGAGGAAGACTGGATCTGAGGCAACAAGTTTATCAAAAGCCACAGTTTTTTTTTATAAATCTCCAAAGGGACTCCAGAAATCTTAAATTTCTTTTAAGAAAGTGTGATAGAGATCCACTCTCCTAGACTTGTCTCGGATCTTTCTTTCATAAGTAGTTTACCTCTGAGGCTGCCACTCCAAGTAAGATTCATCCTGTTTTAAAATAGAAAACTCACCTATGTTTATTAAAGAAATAATAGACTCTTTTGTTGCCCTAGAAAGAGCAGGATTAAGGAAAAGGTGACTACCACATTATTTATAATTCTAAACTGTGGTACATGTAATTGGTTTACTGTTCAGAGACATGAGGGGTGCCTGCAGAACTTAGCTAATATTGAGTCTAGTATTGAAGAATCAACTGCATACCTTGGATGGTTTATATAAAAACAATTGTCTATGAAGTTTATTTTTGTTCCCATTATAAATATTTTTCATGTACTCATTTAATTCTTACAATAGCTCCATGAAGTAGGTATTGTTGTTCCCATTTAAAATTAAGATTTTGTGAGATGAGGTAATTTGGATATAAACAAACTATGGAAGGTAGAATTGTTGCTGAAAGCTCAGTCCTTATCTCTGATGCCAATCCAATAACAAGGACATTGTTTTGAGAAAAAGAAAAAAGGAAGGATTATTGCTTTTCTAGCAAAGGAGAAACGTGGGAGACTCCTATCCCAAAGGCTGTGATTCTCCCATCTGGAGGGACACCAGGGTTGGGGTGGGGGGGGAGTTATATTCCAGGTGTGCTCTGTACAGATCCCAGGGCTCCCTGTTGGCTGTTAGGATTCGCTTGTTGATTTGTGAGATATTCATTCACTTCCCAGATCCTCAGTACACATCTTCTTCCTCTAGTGGATGTGTTCAAGGACTGTTAACTAGGGGAAGAAAAGGTAACACTGTATCCCTAATCTTGTTAGGGAAGGAAGAGAGAAAAAAAAACATGTTTTTTTTTTTTTTTTTTTTAAAAAAAACGAAAAACAAAACCTCAGAGCAACAAGGCCTATATTCAGAAGGTGAAGGAACTGTTAAGAGATTTATATTAAAGCTCAAGACTGAGTTCATCATTAATACTCTTTCTATCCAGAGATGATTGTTTAATTTGTCTGTTCTGTATGAACAGATCTGGAGCAGAACCACATATCCTCTCAAGGTCTGTGACAGTCTGGTAGTCTTAGCATAGATAGAGTTATTGTAATGTTGGATTTGTACAGAAAGTCCTTATATATTGGAGCCTCGACCTAATCTTTGTGAAGTTTGCTTGTTTTGGGTTTTTGGTTCCAGTCTCCCCTATGGTCAAGGACATGGGAGGCTTGTTTAGACCTTGAGGAAGTCTCCTCCTTTGCTGGTTCTTTGGATGTCTTCTGTTTTTCTCATTAGGCCCTATCACATTCTTGTTTGAGGACAATCATTTTCCATTACAGCTGAATGTAAATGGTGTAGACTTTTAGTGAACAGTAACTCTTTTAACAATTTTTTGTGTTCCTCATCAGCGCCCAGCATGGTGATATATATACACAAAATAGATGTCCAGATATTTTCATATCCTTGCCCATGGCTATTATAGAGATGTATATTCAACAGACTTTTTCTTTATGGCCAATTCAAACATGTGATTGATTTTCCTTTGCTGAAAGAAGAAGTATTAATCTCAGTAACATAAAATGAGGTGAGATGTATTACATTTACTGGTTACAGAACAGCAGAGATATACTTGTGCTTATGGGTAGGCCAGGCAGTCCCCAGGATTCATTTTCCTGTCATTGCTGCATAGGACCTAGTACTTGGCCTTCGAGGGACAGCCTGATCTGGGAGTCTGCAGTCAGGTCTTTGATTGCCTCTGAAATACTTCGACAGAACTCTGTAACCTGATGATTTCACCTGTTTTCATGACTCAATCTGGTAGTTTCTGCATATTCAGGCACTGCCAGTCACAGTGCTGGGTGCCACTACTAAACAGCGTTGGCAAGTGCTGTGACTACCCCTCCCATTGAGGAGGATGCCTGATGCAGGTAGTGGAAAGGCTGGATATCACGTTTGATATCAGTAGCAGGCAGGAGAGTGTAAACAGAAGTATGGGAAACAAGAGTTTTGCACATTGGCCAAGAACAGGCTAGGATGTGCAGGAACAGAATGTATAGTGGGCAGTGTACGGATGTGAGAAAGATTCAGGCATGGCTTATAGCTAAAGTTAGCTGCGGAGTCCGCTTTCAGGTTTCACTCTGGTAGATGAGGAAATTATAGCTTTATAAAGTTAATTGTCTAGTCCAAGTTACAAATGAAAGTATGGTCTCTCAAACTGACAGAAACATGAGGTAGTAGGATGTGCCAGGATAGGAGTACCCATTTATCCAGTGTCTCAGTCCTGTGTGTCTGCAACAATGCTATGGGCTTCCTATAAGGGGAAATGTTAGAAAAGAGTATATATGAAAGCTCTTGAGGAAAAAAAAAAAACAAACATTTTTTCCCAGAGAGGAAGATACTATTTTCATTACATATAGAGACTTTCCAGTCCAGCATTTTCAGATCAATTTAGCTTGTGTTGGGAAAGTTTAGGAAGTCAAAAACGTTTAAAGTTTAGCTTAATTCTGCTTGGGAAATTAGATATTAGCTATTTTTCATTAACTCAAGCAAACTTTTTTTCCCCCCTTAACTTTTTTATTTTGGGACTTGGCCTTTGGTTAGCAACCTGCTCAATGTCTACAGTACATGCTGCCTGCAGGCTGTAACAGCAGGGGTGGGTCAGGCCACCATGGTGTTTGTTTCTAACCGCTCCCCCCCCCCCCCCCCCCGCCCTTTTAAAAAAAATTTTTTAGTTGTAGATGGACAAAATACCTTTGTTTTACTTATTCATTTTTATGTGGTGCTGAGAATTGAACCTAGTGCCTCACACATGCTAGGCAACTGCTCTACCACTGAGCACATCTACTGCTTCCATCACTGAGCCCCTACTACTTCCATTTTGATGAACTGCTTCAGGCAGGTCTGTGCAGGTGTGTTTAGTAGACCACAGGAGAGTTTCCTTTGGTTCTGTCCTTAGAGGACAAAATCTTTTGTTTACTCTGCCCAAAGCCAACCTTTCCCATTTATTTTTTTAGGTACTATTTTGAAGCGCTGGAAGAAGAATTGGTTTGACCTGTGGTCAGATGGTCACCTGATCTATTATGATGACCAGACTCGGCAGAGTATTGAGGATAAGGTCCATATGCCGGTGGATTGCATCAATATCCGCACAGGGCATGAGTGTCGGGGTAAGCTACCACCTCCTTAGCCAACTTTTGTCATCTGTTCTTCCTCATCTTTTTTTTTTTTTTTTTTTTTGGTACTTGGGATTGAACCCAGGGGACCATGAGCCACATCCACAACTCTTTTTTATGTTTTATTTAGAGACAGGGTCTCGCTGAGTTGCTAATTCGCTGAGGCTGGCTTTGAATTCAGAATCCTCCTGCCTTAGTCTTCTGAGCCGCTAGGATTACACCTGGCCCCCTTCCTCATTCTTGATGGGAGCTGGATCTTTTTCCTTGCCTGAAGATCTTTTTTTAGGACTCTATCTGGGAGGGGCATCCATAGCAGGGGTGGAAGTGGGGCCCAGACCCTTAGATCATGATTTATAAAATTGGAACAGGTAGATTTTCTCATCTGAATTATTCTTCAACACGCATGCCTTCATCATTTGGAGAAGGAACTAGATTGCTGGGAACTTCAAGAAGGATGGAGCCACCCTAGACTATATTAATTTTATGACTTAGAAATTAGCATCTGTTTGATGGTGGCTCCATTGAAGATCTTAAAATCCGTGATGTCATGGTTTCCTACAATTATCCTTTATATTTGCTTTAAAAGAATAGTTTTATAAAAGTCATCTTGGCTGCTGATTTTTGCCAGTTAGTCTGGGTGTTTCTTTTTTGCCTTCTTGGTGAGGCCACAGGTTATTTCTTAAATTATAGCACTTGATTTTTTCGTTGTTGTTGTTTAATTTTTTCTTATCTAAGCTGTTAAAAAAATAAGCTTGTAAATCTTCCTTCATTCTTATTTTTCGTAGATATTCAGCCTCCAGATGGGAAGCCAAAAGACTGTCTGCTGCAGATTGTTTGCCGAGATGGGAAAACTATCAGTCTTTGTGCGGAAAGCACAGATGATTGTTTGTGAGTTTTGATTTCTTATGTTTAATTTAAAAACTATTTTCTGTCTTAATTTCCTGTGGTCCAGAAGGGAAAATAATGGGAGTGGAGTTTTCCTTCAGGCAATAGAATAAGGGACTCTGCAGATGCATGACAGAAATTTATCAGTGTTTTTTCTGATTCTAATTTCTTCCCCTCCAGGACTGCCTGGGCAGGAACCCATTCTGGTGAAATGGTAGAAAGTAATAGCTTTCTAATAATCACTTTGTGCTTTGTGTTTTCTTTTTAAGATTTATAATGGGTAATGGGCTTAGGTGAATGGTTTTTTCCGGTCTTATTCTTTTTATGTAAATATGTTTTTAATAAGCACAGACATCTGTATTGTGCAGCTTTCTTTGGTAGTCATTGTTCCGATCTGCTGTCTTTGAAGAAGGGATAGGGAACTAAACTGCAGGAGAAAAGCCCAACCTCACTAGTCCTCTGCCTGTTGACATTGCTGTTGGTGTTGGATCAGAAACTTGCCAACACTAAATGAAATTTAGGGGGAAGAATGGATTTACTCTCTCCACTTTGTACCCTACAATGGGTTAACTTTAGACATGAGAAT
Organism: Callospermophilus lateralis; assembly: GCF_048772815.1. Taxonomy (NCBI): domain Eukaryota; kingdom Metazoa; phylum Chordata; class Mammalia; order Rodentia; family Sciuridae; genus Callospermophilus; species Callospermophilus lateralis. Next base: position 92,504,455 of record NC_135313.1, read on the forward strand.
TCACTAGCAGACATTACTGAATTACTTGTACATATATGACATTATCATAAAAGCCTGCAGACCACTTTTTTCAATGCCTATCCCTTTATTCACTTCCTTGTTCATCCTCAATTTAAACATTTGCTGTATGCCAAGTAGGGTTTATTTTAAATCCCATGTGGCTTCTTTTTTATGTTCCTCTGATTTATTTATTTATTTTTATTTTTAAATTTTTTTTTTAAAGAGAGAGTGAGAGAGGGAGAGAGAGAGAGAGAGAATTTTTTATTATTTATTTTTTAGTTATCGGCGGACACAACATCTTTGTATGTGGTGCTGAGGATCGAACCCGGGCCGCATGCATGCCAGGCGAGCGCGCTACAGCTTGAGCCACATCCCCAGCCCCTATTTTTAATTTTTTTGAACTCTTTTTTTAAAGTATTTTTTTTTTAATATTTATTTTTTAGGTGTAAATGGACACAACACAATGCCTTTATTTTTATGTGGTGCTGAGGATCGAACCTGGGTCCGCCCATGTGAGGCGAGCGCTCTAGTGCTGAGCCACAATCCCAGCCCATGTTCCTCTGATTTATATCAGTGAGTCTTTTTTCCCCCCTGGTGCTGGAGATTGAACCTAGGGCTTTGTGCAAGCTAGGGCAGCACCCTATCACTGAGCTACGTCTCCAGCCCCTATATCAGTGAGTCTTAAATAGCATCTTCTGAGAGAGAGAGAGAGTGGCTTTCTTGAAGATTAATGGAGAAATGATCATGTCTGGCTAATTTGCTGCTTTTATAAACTGTAACTCTACTACTACCCCTTAATAATTTAAGCTAACATATATTAAACACTTACTTTGTACTAGTCATGGAGCTAACTGCTTTTCAGATGTTGTTTAATCCTGTTCATATTCTATAAAGTGGGTATTGTTTTTCCTGGCATAAAAGGTTGAGGCATAGAGAGATTAAGTAACTTCTGAACTAGTTGTTATATGCTCCTTTAATAAATTAACATAATTTTAATAGCTTCAAACAAATCTACATGTATTATTACATTTCTGGAAGAAAGATGTTTGACACCAAATTCAGACACAAAGTGTCTGCAGGACCTTATTCTGCTGAATGCTTTAGGGAAGAATCTGTATCCTTGCTTTTTCTAGCTTCTAGAGGTCTCATGAATTCCTTCACTCTTGACCTCTTTCTCACTCCTCAAAGTCAGCAGCAATGTGTCTGTCTTCTCACACTGTCACCTTACTTTGCAGATAGGAAAGGTTACATGCCTCTAAGGACTTTTGATTGGTTTGGTCCTACCTTGACCAAATTATATAATTATAGATTATACCTGCATCTATAATTAAGGTTAAAGACCATCTCAAGGTCTTTAACCTTAATTATAGATGCAGGGTCCCTTTTGCCATGTTTGGAGGTAGACATCTTTGAGGGCCATCATTCTGCCTGTCAAGACTTTAGAGATTGGGCTGAGGATGTGGCTCAAGCGGTAGCGCGCTTGCCTGGCATGCGTGTGGCCTGGGTTCGATCCTCAGTACCACATACAAAGATGTCGTGTCTGCCGAAAAAAGACTTTAGAGTTAGTAGACTGGACTCAGGATTTGGCTCCTAAGCCCTTTGGTCCTTAACTACTCTGCTTTATTGTGAGCTGAGATGTCACATATGTGAAATGTTTCTTTAAATAATAGTGGGAAATATATCAAACTAGAATTTTTAGGTTATTTAATGAAACATGGGAGTTTTTCTTGTAGAAGAGGTAAAAATATGAAATATGTAAATAAAAAATATAAAAATATGAAATAAAAATGTTTTACCCGGAAGAGAGGGGAAGATCCGTTCTAAACCTAGATGGCAAAGTGTATATATGTATGTATGTATATGTGTGTGTGTGTGTGTGTGTGTGTGTGTGTCTGTCTGTCTGTCTGATTTTAGGGGCACAAATTGGAATATAAAGGATAAAGCTTTTTAAATTAGAGTAATGAAAATGAACAGAAACATTCTTCATTAAAAGAAAACTTGATAAATCACGATAGGAAATCACCTGGTGGCTAATTAGACTGGCAGAGTTGATCTCAATAAATGTGAATTGGCTAAATTTCCCTTAAAAATAGTAAAATCTGAGATTGGGAAGGAAACAAAGTCCAGTTACTTATTCTGTTAATAAGAAATATTCTTGAAACAAAATTGACACAGAAAGGCTTAAAAAAGCAGAATAGGAGACTTAGTTTGCTAGGACTGCTTAAACCAAGTATCATAAACTGGTAACTAAAAAAACAGAAATGGAGCATTTGATAGTTCTGGAGGCTGGAAGTCAGGTCAGTTTGCTGTGATGACTAAAAGACCCAACCAAAACAATTGTAGTGGAGTAAAAGTTTATTTGGGGCCTCATGGTTTCAGAGGTCTCAGTCTGTGGACAGCTGGTTCCATTTGTCAGGGCCTAGGATGAGGCAGAACATCATGGTGAAAGAGTGTATGTGTGTGGAGGGGGAGTGACTCACATGATGATCTGAAAGCAGAGAGAGAGTTTCCATTCATCAGATATAAATGTATATCCCAGAGGCATGCCCCAATGCCCCACCTCCTCCAGCCATACCCTACCTGCCTTAAAGGGATTAATTTACTGATTAAATTAAGGCTCTTATAACCCAGTCATTTCTCCTCTAAACTTTCTTGCATTGTCACACACATGAGCTTTTGGGGACACTTCACATCCAAACCATAATAGAATCCTTCCTTGCCTCTTTCTAGCTTCTTGTGGTTGCCAGGAATTCTTGGAGTTCTTTGACTTGCCAGCTGCACCACTTCCTTTATTTTCACATGTGCATTCTTCTCTTGTGTGTCTATGTCCAGATTTCCACATTGGATTAGGGACCAATCTTAAAATATGATCTCATTTTAATTTGATTTCATCTGCAAAGACCCTGTTTCCAAACAAGGTCATGTTCATAGGTTATGGGGATTTAGACTTCAGTTTGGACACAGTTTAATCCATAATAAACACTCTGAGTAAAGATGATGAAATGAATTGGAATGAGAGGGATAATATTTCACCACCAACAACAATTATTTATTAGAAGTTAAACTTCAAGCACAAATTGTGAACAGCCAAAGAAAAAAACAGACAGTTAGTCTGAGGTGTATCAATGTTCTTAACCCCATCTCAAATCCCAGAAGCAATAAAAAGAAGAATTAATTAAATCCTGCATTCTGGAGTGATGTTGATTAAGAGAATAAAATGAATTTTGGAAAAGCCCAGGAAAAACCTTTCAGAATAGATACCCTTGGGATCACAGCAGAGGCTGGAAGGTTTGTCAGTTTCATGCCAGGACACTGAAGGCATTGAAGCTTACCTGAGTTGGATAATTCTCTGACTGGTGATATGAGCCCTAGCATAAAACTTTGAAAGAAATATTCAGAAGAAAGTATACAACCCATGTATTTCAGAAAAGTCATATTTCATCACAGAGGAAATTTCTTCCTTTTCTGCCTCTTCCTTCTATGATAATAGAAAAGTGCTATGGGTCACACCTAGTTACCAAACTGTTGCTAGATTGGGGTAGGGTGGAATTCCCAGTTGGTATTAGATCAGGTAGAAAGGTGTAAAGGAGAAATAACTCATACCATATCAGAGTAAATAGAAGTTTTAGGTATCACTTCCCAAGTTAAACATTAGCAGTGTGCAAAGTAATGCTTGGCAACTATGTAAACCCACCATAAAGGAAAAATGAGGAAAGAATGCAGGTCTGAGAAAAAGCTAACAAGAGGAAAATAAAATCAAGGAATAGAACATAGTTTCCAAAAGTGTTGTCCTGGTTTTCATATTTAAAAGTATAGCCTTATACCCCTGTATACATGTAAGTGTACACACTCTTTCATCATCTACCAACTGTTATCTGGTGTTCTTTGCCTATTGTCAGTAGAAAGTATGCTCTGTGAGAGTAAGAATTTGTTTATTCTGTGCTCTCTTTAATCTGTAGCCTAGAAGGTTGCCACTATTATGGTGTGGGGTGGGGAGGTAGCAGGTATCATAACTTTGCCTAGTATACAGCCCATCTGAAAAGTGAACCACTAGTATAGAGGAAATCTCTGTGAAAGCAGGGAAAAAGATTCAAGGATTTGGAGTAAAGACCAAAGCTATGTTAGATAAAGGAGTTCAGAAAGATTATTAATATCCAGAAAGTACTAGACCCAAAAAGAGGTGTTTAGAAACTGACTTGCAAGAAAAACATTCTGAAAAAGTAGAGCTGAATTTGCAGACTAAAGCCACATTAGACTGTTCTACCTAAAACAACAAAACAATTTTTTATTTACTTATTTTTTAAATGGTTTTTCGTTTTAGATGGACACAATATCTTTGTTTGTCTGTTTATTTATTTAATGTGGTGCTGAGGATAGAACCCAGTGCCTCATGCATGCAAGGCAAGCACTCAGCCACTGAGCTACAACTCCAGCCCCAACAAAATGATTTATATACGATACATGATAATCTATAATGATACCTGTTAGCAATGTGAATGACATTTGTACATTGCATATCAAATCCATTGGGGGAATTTCACAACTTAATCATATTTGTTAGAAAACCAGAACATTTGAAAATAAATGAGCTGAAATTTCAACTCAAGGAAGTGGTAAGATTAGAATAAAGTGAATGGAATTAAGAGATGAGAGAAGAGGGATGGAGTCAGTACAAAAAGCGAGGGATGAACACCTGAGATTTCGTACTCAAATATCTAATTTTCATGACCATATAAGGGAAGAGTGGTAGATGTGAATATTGTTACAAACTTTATGTAGGACCACTTGGCAGTACTCAGTGAAATAAATGTTTTATCTTTTGACCTAAGCAGTTCCACTCTTTGGAATTTGTCCTGTATGACTGTTTATATAAGGCTAATAAGGATGTTAATAAAAGCATTGTTTTTAATGAGAAAATGTTGCTAACAGTCTACATTTACTCATTGTGTAGCCTTCCCAAAATGAATAGATCTGTATATAACATGAACTGACAAAACAAGTTGCAGTATAGTTCAGATTTATTAAAAAATGGATCAAATATTAAATTGTAAGCATATTTTAAAGTCTTATACCTACCGTAGATATATTTGTAAAAAAATAATCTTATATATGTGCATAAGTATATTATATATTCCTAGTGTATGTCTGAAATGAATTGATTGGGTCTTGGAGTAATATCTGAAGACCTATTCTTTTTTAAGCCTTTTCAGGAATTCTGATCCTAGCCTGGATTTGAGAATCATTGAAATGTTGCATAACCTCAGATAAAATACCCTTTTTCTTTTCTACAGGGCCTGGAAATTTGCACTGCAAGATTCTAGAACAAACACAGTAAGTTACTAATGGCATTTGCCAATAATTTTTTTTTTTTTTTTTAACATCCTCGATCTTGTGTAACAAATTGGGAAATAGGAGTTTGGGAAAGGAAATTGGGGAAGATAAGGCTTTCTTGCTCATCTAGCCATGAATGAGCAGAGCACCTTTTGCTAACAGGATTGTGCTGGGTTGTGCCAAATGTTTGGGCAGGAAGAACTGTCTTCACATAGACATGCAAGTTCCAGTGTTGTTTTCCAGAAATGTTTGTATATTTTAAACTTTGTAATACCTTGAATTCTGCTATGGAAAAGGCTCAAAAAGAACTACTGCATTTTTTTATGCATAGGATCTTAGGTTTGTAAAACCAAAGCATTTTGGGGACTTGTCTGTAGACTTGTTTCTGTTTTCAGGAGGTCACAGAGATAGCCCATTTGTAGAGCTTAGTAATGCCACCTTTGTGTCAGGGAGTTAAGGAAACTCACTCTGGTCATTGTTTTCATTCTTTAGATGTAATTTTATTTTTCTCCTATCTCTTTATGTAAAAAGAAAAGGAAAAGTAGATAAGGCTTACAAAAGAATTTGGGCCTTTCGTTGGCTCTGCAGTCCTCTCCAAGGAGACTTGGGCTTACAAAAGAATTTTTTTAATAAGTGAAAACCTAATAGCTAAATGTCATTGTTTTCTTTCTGCCAGGCTACTTTGCAGCTCAGTCACATTACCCTCCATACCATGAAAATTCTCTTTTTGGGTGACTTTTAATATGAACCTATAGTAAAAATATGAGGGTGATTCTTTGTATAGAATTTTTGTATCACCTGTGCGTGTGCATGTGTGCACACTCTGGGGATTAAAACCAGGGTCTTAGGCATATTTGGCACCCACTTTTTCAAGTAAGCTGTACCCACTGACCTGTATGGGTCTTTTTAAAGAGCTAACATTGTTTTCTTTTCCACTAACGGGTAATTTAAAGAATTTTTGTTTTAATGCAAAAACAGACTGAGTGTAAGATGTCTCTGCTACGGTTTAGACTGTGAACATAAGGATTGTCAAGTGGTGTGGTATCTTTTAAAAGGAGTTGGATAACAATGGTGCCTCTGGGGCCTTTCTGGATAGTGAGGGACCACCTTGTTCCTGAATTGAGGGGATGTCTTAATGGGCCAGTTGTCTCTACTGGATCAGGGAAAGTTTTTCTACCTTCCAGATAGCTGTAACTTTAAAAAAATATATATTTATTTTTTAGTTGTAGTTGGACACACTACCTTTATCTTATTTATTTTTATATGGTGCTGAGGATCGAACCCAGGGCCTCGCAAGTGCTAGACAAGCACTCTACCGCTGAGCCACAAACCCAGCCCAAGATAGCTTCGACTTTATGTCCTTTAACTTTTTATTTGCTAAGTAAACATCATGCTCTTATCCCTCATTGTCTTTTCTTACACAGGCTTATGTTGGCTCACCAGTCCTTTCCGAGGAGACAGTTGTGGCTGCTTCACCCCCTCCGTACACAGCCTATGCTGCACCAACTCCTGAGGTAGGGAGCCAAGCTGTGCAGGAGATCATTTATATGCTGGAAATTTGGGATTGAACCCAGAGGGGCTTAACCACTGAGCGACATCCCCACTCCTTTTTATTTTTTGAGACAGGGTCTCACTGAGTTGCTTAGGGCCTTGCTAAATTGCTGAAGCTGGCTTTGAACTTGCAATCCTCCTGCCTTAGCCTCCAAAGCCACTGGGATTACAGGTATATACCTCTGCACCTGGCTTGGGTATATAATTTTTTGTTGTGTGAAATATGTCTGCTTTTATTCTTAAATTTTAAATTTTAAAATAATTATAGATTTACAAGAAATTGTAAAGATAGTATAGAGTATAGATTTACAAGAAATTGTAAAGATAGTATAGAGTCTTATCTAATTTTCAGCCATATTCTCTAGATGTTATGTGTTAAGTAAGATTGCACCAGGAATTTAAAATTTATGTCCAATCCTAAGTAATTTTTACCATATAAGTAGACTTTCATGTAACTGCCATCTCAATCAAGACATAAAATTCTTCAGAGTATACTCCTGTGGTGATACCCTTTATAGTCACACCCTCCCCCATTTCCTGATCTCTATCAATACTGGTTTATTTCCCTGTCTAGAATTTTATCATTTCAACAATGTCATATAAATGGAATCATACAGCATATAATCTTTTGAGTTTGAGTGATGTTAACCTATGGTGGGACATTTTGGTTGTTTGTAGTGTTTGACTTTTACCAGTAAAACTGCCCTGAACACTTATGAACAAGTTGCCATGCAAACAAAAGATTTTATTTCTCTGGGATAAATGCCTAAATGTACATTTTCTGGGTCATATGTATGACAAATGTATGTTTAGTTAGTTAAAAAAATTAAAAAATCCTAACAAACTTATTTCTAGTGACTGCCATTTTTACTTTCCTACCAGTAATATCTGAGTGATTCATTTTCTCTGATCCGTACCAGCAATTGAAAATGTCATTATTTTTATATTAGCTGTTCCTATGTGTGTAGTGATGTCTCATTGTGGTTTTAATTTGCATTTCTTTAGTTGCTAGTGATGTTTAATCTTTTCATTTACTTATTTGCATTCTGAGTATCCTCTTAAGTGGAATGTTTCTTCCTATCTTTTCTAGTTTTTCTAATGGTTTCATTATTTATTTATTTATTTTTTAGTTATAGGTGGACACAATATTTTATTTTTATGTCGTGCTGAGGATTGAACCTGGTGCCTCACGCATGTATGAACCCTTTGTTAGATATGTGGTCTATAGCTTATCTTTTTATCCTCTTACTGAGTAAGGCCTTTCACAGAGGTTAATTTTGATGCATTCCAGTTCATCAGTTTTTTTCTTTTCTGAGTCATCTTTTGTTGTCATGGCTAACACTTCATCTAGCCCAAGTTTCCCAAGATTCTCTTGTGTTATTCTCTATAAATTTTATATTCTTAGATTTTACACTTAAGCTTAAGCCTGTGATCCATTTTGTTTTTTATAATCTTTTTTTTTTTTTTTTGGTATTCTTTTATTAGAGCTTTGTAGTTACACATAGTAGTTGGGTTCATCCCAACAAACTTCTACATGCATGGAATTTAATTTCAGTTCCTGATCCCCTCCTTCTTCCCCTCATCCCCATTCTCTCCCATTCTCCTTCCTCTACTAGATTTCCTTTCGCTCATCTGTTTATTTTTGATTGGTTCTTTCTACCTATGCATAAAGGTGAAGTTCCCTGTGGGATATTTATATATGCACTTAACATGCATTTTTAAGAATTCATTTTGCATTGCCTTCCTTTACCCATCCCTACATTCTATTCTGCCTCTCAGTTTCCTTCTTCTGCATTACTGATCTTCCCTTTATCTTTATCTTATCCTCTCCTTCCCTCCCCCTTTTCTTTATTTTACTCTAGCTTCCACATATGAGAGAAAACATTTGACCTTTGAGTTTCTGAGTTTGGCTTATTTCATGATGTTCATTTCCATCCATTTACCAGCAAATGCTGTTATTTTCATTCTTTTCTATGGCTGAGTAGAACTCCTTTGTATGTATGTACCACAATTTCTTAATTCATTTATCTATTGACAGATACCTGGATTGATTCCATAATTTAACCATCGTGAATTGTGCTGCTATAAATATCAAGGTGGCTGTATCACTATAGTATGCCAATTTAAAATCTTTAGGGGGAACATACCAAGAAGTGGGATGGCTGGGTTATGTGGTGGTTCCATTCCTAGTTTTTTAAGGTATCTCCATACTGCTTTCCAGAGTGGTTGTACTCATCTGCAGTCCACCAACAATGTATAAGTATAACCTTTTTTGCCACAATCTTGCCAGTATTTGTTATTGTTCATATTCTTGATCATTGCCATTCTAACTCAAATGAGATGAAGTCTTAGCGTAGTTTTAATTTGCACTTCCCTGATTATTAGAGATATTGAACATTTTTTCATAGATTTATTGGCTGTGTGTGTTTCTTCTTTTGAAAAGTTTCTGTTTTAGTTCTTTTGCTCACTTATTGCTTAGTTTATTTGCTTTTGATGTTAAGTGTTTTGAGTTCTCTGTTCATTCTGGAGATTAATCCCCTATTGGAGGAGCTGCTGGCCAAGGTTTTCTCCCATTTGTAGGCTCTCTTGTCATATTTTTAATCCTTTCCTTTGCTATATAGAAGCTTTTCAGTTTGATGGGGTCCCACTTAGTGACTCTTGGTTTGGGGGTCTTGTTCTTTGGGGGTCTTTTAAGGAGATCAGTGCCAGCATCTATAGATGGAGTGTTAAGCCTATGTTTTCTCCTACTAATTGCAAAGTTTCTTGTCTAAGTCTTTAATCCATTTTTTTAAATTATTTTTTAGTTGTAGTTGGATACAATACCTTTACTTTATTTATTTATTTATATGTGGTGCTGAGGATCGAACCCAGGGCCTTGTACATGCTAGGCGAGTGCTGTATCGCTGAGCCATAACCCCAGCCCTGAGCCACAACCCCAGTCCATTTTTTTTAATATATATTTTTTTAGTTGTAGATGGGTAACTTTTATTTATTTATTTATTTTTATGTGGTTCTGAGGATCAAACCCAGAGCCTCACACTTGCTAGGCAAGCACTCTACCACTGAGCTACAACCCCAGTACTCTTTGATCCATTTTGATTTGAGTTTTGGGCAGGGTGTGAGATAGGGATCTAATTTAATTTTTCTACACATAGCTATTCAGTTTTCCCAGCACCATTTAAAAGGCTGTCTTTTCTCCAAAATATATTTTTGGCACTTCTGTCAAATATCAGATGGCTGTAGGTATGTGGATTTGTCTCTGTATCTTCTATTCTGTTCCATTGGTCTTTATGTCTATTTTGATGCCAATACTATGCTTTTTTTTAAAAAACTATACTCTGTAATTTAATTTCAGGCCAGGTATTGTGATACCTTCTGCTTTGTTTTTCTTGCTTGCTTAGTACTGCTTTACCTATTCTGGGTCTCTTTTTCTTTCTATTTTTTTTTAATATATATTTTTTAGTTGTAGTTGGACATAATACCTTTATTTTATTTATTTTTGTGTGGTGCTGAGGATTGAACTCAGGCCCTTGCACATGCTAGGTGAGTGCTCTACCACTAAGCCACCCAGCCCTGGGTCTCTTTTTCTTCTAAATGAACTTAAGAATTCTCTTTTCTAATTCCTTGAAGAATGTCATTGATATTTTGATGAGGGTTGCACTGAATAGTATATTGCTTTTGGTAGTATGGCCATTTTGACAATAGTAATTTTGCCTATCCAAGAACATGGGTTGTCATTTCATCTTCTAAGGTCATCTTCAATTTTTTTCTGCAGTGTTCTATAATTTTTCACTGTAAAGCTTGTTTGTCTCCTTGCTTAGATTAATTCCAAAAGTTTTTTTTTTTTTTCAAATAGGTTAATTCTGAATGGGATGGTTTTCCTAATTTCTTCCTCAGCTGAATTACTTTTGGAGTATAGGAAAGCTATTGATTTTTGCATGTTGATCTCATATCCTGCAACTTTGCTGAACTCATTTATAAGCCCTAGAAGTATTCTGGTGGAGTTTTTTGGGTCTTCTAGATATATAGGATTTTATTGTTGGCAAACAGAAATAATTTGATGACTTCTTTTCCTATTTGTATCTCTTTGATTTCCTTTTCTTGCCTGATCATTCTGGCTAATGTTTCATTGACTGTATTGAATAGGAGTGGTAAGAGTAGATAGTCTTATTCCTGATTTTAAAGGAAAAACCTTTAGTTTTTCATCATTTAGTATGATCTTGACTTTGGGTTTGTCAGAAATGGCCTTTAACATGTTGATGAAAGTTCCTTTGATTTCCTAGCTTTTCTAGTGTTTTTAACATGAGTGGGTACTGGACTTGGATAAAAGTCTTTTCTGAATCTATTGAGATGATAATGTGATTCTTGTCCTTAATTCTGTTTGAGTGGGGAATTACATTTATTGATTTGCATATGTTAAACCAACCTTGCATTCCTGGAATGAAATCCTTGAGATCATAATGTATTACCTTTTTTTTTTTTTAGATCTGTTTTTGATGTTTTGATAATGTTTTATTAAAGATTTTTGCATTGATGTTCATCGGGGATATTGGTCTATAGTTTTTTTTTTTTTTCCTTGATGTACTTTGTCTGGTTTTGGTACCATGATTATACCAGCTTCATATAAAGTATTTAGAGTGTTCCTTCCCTTTTAGTATTATGGAATAATTTGAAAAAGACTGGTGTTCTTCTGTAAAGTTCTGATAGAAATCAGTTATGAATCCATCTGATTCTAGGCTTTTCTTTTTTGGAAAGTTTTTAATTGCTGCTTCAATTTCATTTCTTGATATTGGTCTGTTAAGGTTTTCTCTGTCTTCCTGATTCAATTTGGGTAGGTCATATATGCCTAAAACTTTATTAGTGTCTTTCAGATTTTCTAGTTTATTGGAGTATGAATTTTCAAAGTAGGTTCTGATGATCCTCTGTATTTCAAAAGGGTCTGTGGTAATAGCTCCTTTTTCATCTTGTTGATTTGGGTTTTCTTTCTTTTGGTTAGTTCAGCTAAGGGTTTGTCAATCTTATTTATCTTTCTAAATAATCAACTCTTTGTTGCATTGATCCTGTGTATTGTTTTCTTATTCTCAATTTCATTGATTTTGGCTCTGATCCTAATTTTCTGTTTTCTACTGGTTTGGGGGTTAGTTTGTTCTTTTTCTAAGGCCTTTAGGTGAAGCATATTTATTTGGAATATCTCTAATTTTTTAATGTAGGCACTCAAGGCTATTAATTTTCCTCTTAGCACTGCTTTCATACTGTCCCAGAGGTTTTGATTTGTTGTATCTGTGTTCTTCATTTCTAGGAATTTCTTTTTCTACTCTCATTGCTTCCTTGATCCTCTCTTCATTTAAGAGAGTATTGTTCAACTTCCATGTGTTTATGTGGTTTTTATTATTTTTCATGCTATTGATTTCTAGTTTCTTTTCATTGTAGTCTATTAGGATACATTGGACTATATTGATTTTTTTTTTTTTTTTTGTCTTTGTTAAGATTTTCTTGGTGGCCTAGAATATAATTTATTTGGAAAAAGTTCCATGCACTGCCAAGAAGAAGATAAAATTCAGCTGTTTGGGGATGGAATATTCTGTAGATGTCCATTAGGTCCATTTGATTTCTGGTGTTGTTTAGGTTGGAGATATCTTTATTGATTTTATGTTTTGATGACATGTCTATTGTTGATAAAAGTGTGTTCAAATCACCCAGTAGTATTGTGTTGGGGTCTATCTGGTATTTATAATCATGGAGTATTTTTTTTTTTTAATGTAATGAGATACATTGACATCTGGGGCATAGATGTTTACTATCATATCTTCTTGTTGGATTGTTCCCTTTCCTGGGACATAGTGGCCTTATTTGTCTCTTCTGATTAATTTTTGCTTGAAGTCTGTTTTGTTATTGTCAGATATGAGAATAGCTACTCCTGCTTTTTTTGTGTGTGGGGGTCCATATACTTTGATATTTTCTTCCATCCTTTTTATTTTTTATTTTGAGACTGTGTCTTCCTTAGGGCCTGGCTGAGTTGCTGAGGTTGGTCTCAAACTTCTGATCCTCTTACTTAAGCCTCCCCAGTTGCTATGATTATAGATGTGTGCCACCATGCCCAGCTCTGTGCATGTCTTTGCTGATGAGTCTCTTGTAACAGCATATAGTTTGATTTTGTTTTTTGGTCTATTCTGCTAATCTGTGTCTTTTAAGTGGGGAGTTAAGACCATTCACGTCCGTTTCTAGTATGGATATATTTCGTGGTTTTCTGCCATTTTGGTTTTTTTTCCTTCTTTTTTTTTTTTTTCTTTTGCTATATTTTATCCTGTCTTGATTCTCATTTAATGGATCATTCTTCTGTTGAAATTCTTCTGTTTGTGAGCTTTGGGAATAGTTTTTCATTCCTCTGTGTACAGTTCATCTTCAAGTATTAGTTGTAGTGCTGTCTTTGTGCTCATGAATTCTTTTGGTTTATTCTTGTCATGGAAAGTTTTTATTTTCCCCTCACATTTGAAACTGAGTTTTGCTAGGTATAATAACCTTGGCTGGCTGTTGTTTTCTTTTAGGCCCTCCTTGATTTTAGGGTCTGAGCCAAGAAATCAGAAGTGAGCCTTACTGGTTTGCCTCTAAATGTGACTTAATTGTTTCTCACTTGCATCTCACTTGCATATCAATTGAGATGGATTCCTCTACACCCCCCCCTTTGTGCATAATTATTTATGTGTTCTGGAACTTCTCTCTTTTTTTTTTTGATATGAGTAGGGGGTAGGACCTAGGATTCCTTATTGGGTCCTTCTTGTTGGGTTGGGACTTTTGTCTCTTAAGTTAATTTTTTTTTAAGGTGTTTATCTTTCTGGGTTCTCAATTCTGTTCCCTTGAAGTACGTGTTTATATTCCTCTGATACTATACAGTTCTAATTATTGTAACTACATACAGTAATGAGTCTTGATATTGAGTGGACTGACCATCCCCCTTTGTTCTTCTCCTGAATTCATTTTAGCTATTCTTGTTCCATTACCTTTCCATATAAAGTAGAATCAGTTTATGTCTATTATAAAATCTTGCAAGGTTTATTGACAAAAGTGCTTTAAATATGCATATCACGTTTGTGTAGAGAGAAAATAACATCTTTGCTGTGTTGAGTCTCCCCATCCATGAACATAGACTGTCTCTCTATTTAGATCCTCTGATTTTTTTTCACCAGCACTTGTAGTTTTCAGTATATCAATCTTGTTTCCTTAGATTTATAATATTTCTTCTTTTTTGATGGTCATATATGTTTTTGTATTTTTTAGTTTTCCCATGTTTATTGCTAGTATATAGAATACAGGGAACTAGGGAATTGTTTTTGTATGTTGATATTATAGCATGTAAGCTTACTAAACACATGACATAAGTTCATATAGATTCCTTGGGATTATACTTCATAGACAATGATGTCATCTGCAGATAAGGAGAGTTTTATGTATTGTCTTCTACTCTGTATGCCTTCTATTTCCTTCCTTGCCTTACTGCCTTTTCTAGAATTTCCAAAATGATGTTGAATAATAGTAGTGAGACAGGACATAGTGCCTTATTCCTGTTTTTTGGGGGAAAGGTTTAATTTTAAATATGCACTCATTTAGTATCAGTTTTAATTTAGTAATTATTATTGTATTTAGTAAGTATTTAATTCAATTTTAAGTTTGCCTTCATAACTATTTAATATATTTTTGTATTTAATATATTCATTTAGTATTTAATATATTCATTCAGTATGATGTTACCTGGAGAGTTTTTGTGGTTTCATTTCTTTTTTTTTTTTTAATTTTTTAGGAGGAACTAGGGAATTGAACCTAGGGGCATTCTGACTCTGATCTATATCCCCAACCTTTTTTTTTTTTTTTTTGGTGGGGCTGGGGATTGAACTCCAGGGTTCTGTGAATGCGAGACAACATTCTACCAACTGAGCTATATGCCCAGCCCTATCCCCAACTCTTTTTTTTTTTTTTTTTAACAATATCTTTATTTTTTTGTAGTCCTGAGGATTGAACCCAGTGCCTCACACATGAGAGACAGACACTCTACCACTGAGCTACAACCCCAGCTTTCCCCAACCCTTTCTTTTTTTTTTTTTTTAATATTTATTTTTTAGTTCTAGGTGGACACAATATCTTTATTTTGTTTTTATGTGGTGCTGAGAATCGAACCCAGTGCCTCATGCATGCTAGGCAAGCGTGCTACTACTTGAGCCACATTCCCAGCACTCCCCAACCCTTTCTAATAAACTAAAATAAATTATTTTGAGACAGAATTTCACTAAGTACTATAGACTGGCCTTGAGCTTGTGATTCTTCTGCTTCAGCCTCCTGAATAACTGGGATTACAGAAGTGTGCATCTGTGCCCAGCTGTACATGTATCAGAGTTGAGGAATTTTACTCTTTTATAGTATTCTGAGAGGTTTTATCATGAATAGGCGTTAGATGATGTTAAACACTTTCCCACATCAATTGATATGATATTCTTTTAGCCTACTCATTTGATGGATTACATTTATTTTCAAATACTAAACCAGCTTTGATTTTCTAGAATACATCCTAGTAGGTCATAGTGTTTATTTATTTTACTTGCTTATATGTGGTGCTGAGACTCAAACCCAGTGCTTCACACATGCTAGGCAAGTGCTCTACCACTGAGCCACAACCCCAGCCTTGCTAATGTTTTTTTTTTTTTTGAGTATTGTTGTATCTGCATTAATGATGGATATTGATATATACTTTTTGTTTTACTTTATCTTATTTGAATAATATTGGCATTTAAAAAAATATTTTTTTTTTATTTTTTAGGGTAGTTGGACACAATGCCTTTATTTTATTTACTTTTTTTTTTTTAATGTGGTTCTGAGGATCGAATCCAGGGCCTCGCTCATGCAAGGTGAACACTCTACCGAGCTACAACCCCAGCCCATGGATAATATTGGCTTTAATAGAACAAATCATAAAGAGGTCCCTGTCCTTCTATTTTCTGAAGAAATTGTGTAGAATTGGTTTTGAATTTGTGAAACTATTTGGATCTGGAGATTTTGGGGAGAAATTTTAAGTTACAGATTTGGTTTTATTAATGGTTATAGGACTAGTCAAATTCTTTGTTTCGTACAGATTAGGTTGTGATTAGGTTGTAGTAGTTTGTACGTTTTGAGGAATTGGTCATTTTAATACAAGTTGTATAATGTGTGTTGAGGTCTTCGTAGTATTTTCTTACCCTTGTGATGTCCACGGGGTCTATAGTGACATATTTTTAATTTAATTCACTTGCGGACTTTTTCTTTTCTTTTTCTTTCTTTCTTTCCTTCTTTTTTGTGCTATTGGGGTATGGAACTCCAGGCCTTGTGCATGTTAGGCAGGTGTTCTACCACTGAACCATAACCCCAGCTCTGTTTCATTCACTCCTGATACTAGTTATTTATGTTTTCCTCCTTGATAGTTGCTTAGAGGTTTATCAGTTTTACTAATCTCTTCAAGAGTTAACTTTTTTTTTTTAATTCACTTTTCTGTTCCTCAGTTTTATTGATTCTGCTCTTTTGTTTCCTTCCTTTTGTCTTTTCTCTGGCATCATCTTTAGTTTTCAACAGTTTGACTTTGGGGCTGGGGTTGTAGCTTAGTGATAGAGTAATTACTTACCTCACATGTGGAAGGCACTGGGTTTGATCCTCAGTACCACATAAACCCAGCTTGTTCATCTTCTTGAATGCAAAGGTTGATTCTTTGGGCTAAATCTGGGAAATCTGAAGCTATTACTCCTTGAATATTTTTTCAGCCCTATCCTTTCTCTTCCTCTTTTGGGATGCTGATGACACGAATGATAGACCCGATGATAAATCACACGTGTTTTGGAGACTCTGTTTATTATTAGTTTTTAACTTCAATCTATTTTTTTCTCTCTGTGTTCTAATTGGGTAATGTCAATTCTTTGGGTTCATGTTTACTGATTGCTTTCTCCATTCTGTTATTGAGCCCATTCGTTGAATTAGTTATATTTGCTTATGATATTTTTTAGTTCTACTTTTCCATGTATATATATGAATATACTACAGTGAATCTCATCATTCGTGTACATAAATAAGAAATTAATTTTAAAAAATAACTTTGGATAAATGGCCGAAAGACCAGTATAGTAGAGGGAAAGGAGCAGAGGGTGGAAGGAGGCAGGGGAAGGAGAGGTATTGGGGACTAAATTCGAACAAGATATATTCCATGCTTTTATAATTATGTCAAAATGAATTCTACTATTATGTGTAATTAAAAAGAACCAATAAAAATAAATTTTTTAGTTCTAAAATTTTCATTTGGTTAATTTTTTATATTTTTATATATATAATTTTGAACACATCCTTATATATCCCTTATTGATTTTCTGATTTGTGGGAGAGTTTCTATTTTTTTTAATTATTTCAAGTGTGTTCATAATTGCCCATTGAAATATCTTTATGGTTGCTGTTCTAAATCCTTTCCAGCCTAGCCTACTCAAGTCCTTTATTTCATTTCCCAACACCACATACAAAGAAAAAGTGCTTTTGAGATAATGCTAACTTTTTTTTTTTCCCTCCACTGCTCAAGATTGAACCTAGGGCCTCTTGCATGCCAGGCTACCACTAAGCTACACTCCAGTCCTAATTCAGATGTCTTTTGTCATCTTGGTGTTGGCATCTTTTGTGGCCTTTTCTCATTCTTTTTTTTTTTATAATTTTTTTATTTTTTAGTCATACATGACAGCAGAATGTATTTTGACATATAATACATACATGGAATGTACATACATCAATCATCATGTCTATTCTATTCTGCTGCCCTTCTTATCCCCCTACTCCTCCCTCTTTTCTCATTCTTGAGATCTTGATGAACCTTGGTATGAACGAGTGGTTTTCTTTTCTTTTTTAAGTACTGAAGATTTAACCCAGGGACGCTTTATCACTGAGCCACATCCCTAGCCTTTTTTCTTTTAAGACAGGTTCTCACTAAGTTGCTTAGGGCCTCACTAAATTGCTGAGGCTGGTATTGAACTTGCAATCCTCCTGCCTCAGCCTCCCTAGCTGCTGGGGTTACAGGTATGCACCACCACACCTGGCAAACAAGTGCTTTTTTATAACACCTGTACATTTTAAGTATTGTAAGACCCTGAATCCTATTTAAATCTTGTGTTTTTGTGATCTTCCTGTCATGTGGGGTGAAGTCCAGGCTGTCTACTAGCTCTCAGTTGATACCTAGGGTACTGGGATTTGTGTCAATGCAGGAGAATTAGAGTTTGGTGTCCTCTCTGAGCACCTTGTCTGGGAAGGAGATGGGCTCCCTCACTGCTGCATAGCCTCTGCTGATGCCATAATTACCACTGGATTGAGTTCTCTTCCCACTAGGACCAGGCTGACCTCATCTGAGTAGGACAGGAAGGTTTGCCTTGTTTGTAAGGGGAGGGGTAGGAGTTCTGGTTTCCTATTTGGTGTTCACTGACACGGTGGGAATGTCTTATCATCTGGTAGGGATAAAATGTCCAGCTCCCCGCTCTACCTTCTCTGTTAGTACTCCAAGGGCTCAGGGAGTGCTTTTACAACCTGTCAAGTATGGGGGTTTAGAGTTTCTACACTTGACCTTTGCTAGTGGGAATAGGGTTGGGGTTTTAGATTTTTCTGTGGCGTTTGCTTAGAATAGAGAAGCAATCATTTAAAACATGTTCTCTCTTGCTAGGTTGCCTCTTTCCTTCTTAGGTTCTTTGGGAGAGAGAGCAGGGTTTTATTCAGGCCTTTTTTGTCTGGGTTTATTGACATTTCCAGGTTGCTGGCTACTCTATTATCCAGATAGGATGTCTGAGGCAAGAAGGAAACCCAGGGGTCTTGCCTCATATCCTCCTTTAGATCCTGAGGGTCCTAGCCAGTCTGCCCTTCTTTCCATCATTCAGAGTCTACTTGCATATAATGTGCAGGGATTTTAAATGTACTTAGCAGGAGGAATGGACCAGGAACATCTTCCTCTAGAAGTGGAAGTTCTTTCTCCTGCCTTTGTAAGATAACAGATTTAGATCTATACACAGCTTTTTCTCCCTTGTATCAGAGCACTGGTCACATTGGACAGTAATTGTCTGTAAACTTGTCAGCTTGCCTCTCACCTGTGAGCTCATAAGGAAGGCTGGCCTTTGTATTTCTTGGCACATTCACTGTTCATTGGCTCAGTCATCAGAAATGGGTCCCAGTGCTTGTTTCTTCTGGTAGTGCCCTTTCATAGGTATGTCTGGAAAACCACAGTCACTTGTTCTGGTTCCAGGCTTCAGTCTTCTCTATCCTCCAAACTGGAAGGAATTGATGGAATTGGGCTGGGAAAGGTTCTGCATCTAGATTGGCCTCACCTGAGGAATACAGGGTTTTTTTTTTTTTTGGTACTGGGTATTGAACTCAGGAGCACTTGGTCCCTGAGCCACATCCCTAGCCCTGTTTTAAACTTTATTTAGAGGCAGGGTTTCACTGAGTTGCTTAGCACCTCACTTTTGCTGAGGCTGGCTTTGAACTCTCGATCAGGGTTTCACTGAGTTGCTTAGCACCTCACTTTTGCTGAGGCTGGCTTTGAACTCTCGATCCTCTTGTCTCGGCCTCCTCCTGAGCCGCTGGGATTACAGGCATGTGCTACTGCACCTGGCGGAATATAGATTTTTAAGTAAATCTCACTGCTTGGTCCAACCTGGTCATTTTACAGATGAACAAAAAACAAGGTTCGGAGAGATTAGGTGACTTACTAAAGATCAAGTTAATGGTACAGCTGAATTAAAATCAAAATCGCTTGCAAGTGCAGTTCTCTTTTTTGTTGTATTTTTTTTCTACCATTTTCATTTATATCCTGAAAATATTTTTTTAATTTTTATTTTTTAGTGTTCTTAAGCAAAAACAAGGTATAACAATACTATCACATGTTTTCTTTCTTTTTTAACACTGACTTAAATTTTATTGAGTATAGCCTGGAGACTCAATTTTAATACATTACCAAGGGTTTCAAGAGTGTATTTTTAATAGCTCTATTTCTTTTTAGCAGGTATATGGCTATGGTCCGTACGGTGGTGCATACCCAGCAGGAACTCAGGTTGTCTATGCTGCCAATGGCCAGGCGTATGCTGTGCCCTACCAGTACCCATATGCAGGTAACTCTCATCAGTCTCCTATGCCTTCTTACTTTCATTTAGTGGGTATATGCATAAGAATTTTTATTTCCCAGTTTAAGGTTAAGTGAACTACATTTTCTGCTGGAGACCACAAATCACTCTGTTACTTACTTTGTGTGTGTGTTTGTTTTAATTTTTTTCTTATAGTTTTTGATGGACCTTTATATTATTCATTTATATATATATATGCTGTGCTGAGAACTGAACCCGGTGCCTCACATGTGCAAGTAAATGCTTGACCACTGAGCCAGAACCCCAGCCCTTTTTGTGTGTTTTTAAAATAAGCCTTTTGTATTTTTGCACTGCTTTACAAAGCTAGAGAAGTCTTGATTTGTAGAACTATAATATTGTATACAAACTAATTCTCAAGAATAGAATTTGTACTTATTGGGATTCACTGTATCAAGAAGCAATCAAGGGCTGGATTTGTAGCTCAGTGATAGATCACTTGCCTGGCAAGTGTGAGGCACTGGATTCAATTCTCAGCACTGCATATAAATAAATAAAATAAAGGTCCATTGGCAACTAAAAAAAGAATAAGTACCAAAGAAGCCCATTTTAAAAGATGGAAGGTGACCTGTGACCTGTGACCTATTTTTTTTTTTTTTTCCCCTGCTGATAACATCCTTGGACATTTGACACTATTGAAGTAATGTTAGATTTCACAGTGAAGTGGAGGCCTGGAAGGGACTTCTGCTTACTCTGCTTTGAATATACTTCTTTCTATTCTTTGTTTTACACGAAACAAATTGCAAATATTAAATAATGAGCCTTTGCTGGTATCATCAAATTCTGGGTCTCCCTGGCAGGGGAATCTGTAGAGTTGGAAGTATGAGGGGATGCTGGGCACTTTGTGAGGCTGCATGGGGCTACCTTGAGAGATTGGAGGGCAAAGCCCTCAACCAAGGGATAAATGAGCAAGGCCATCATGAGGTTAATCTGGATAGTTTGTAGTGTGCAAATCACATTGATACACAGGAGCACACAGTGATTGGTAGATGAATCAGCCTAGAGTTCCAGAGAGATGGGGATAGTGAGGGTCTATAGAAGAGGAGCTGACCATAAGCCATGAGCAAAACTAGTACATCATCTTAACACAGAAGCAGTGGAAGGGGAGCTGCCACCAGAAAGCTGTGAACATTTGATTCTGTTGTCCAGGGAAGCCAAGTAGGCCAGGCCACTCTTAGATGTGTGTCCTTGACTTCTGACCTATTTAGTTTATAATAATAATTATTGTACTAGGGATTAAACCTGGGGCACTTTATCACTGAGCCACATCCTTTTTAAAAATGTTTTATTTAGAGACAGGGTCTTGCTGAATTGCTTAGGTCCTTGCTAAGTTGCTGAGGCTTTGAACTCATGATCCTCCTGCCTCAGCCTCCCAAGCCACTGGGGTTACAGGCGTGTGCAGCTGTGCCCAGCAGAGAAAGGGTTTTTAAAGTAGAAATACAGAAAGCTCATTTGACTCCTCTTTGCTTGAAAACTGATGCAGATTCACCCAACAAGTGTGGACTTTGGAAGATTTGCCTTGATTGACTTTTTTTTTTAATGTCAAAAACTAGTAAAATAGTAATTATGACATTAAATGTCCATCATCTTGTGATCCTAGCACACTTATTTTTATTTGAATTACTTTCCCCATATAAATATGTCATCCTTGTGATTATACATTGCCTTTTGTATTTCTGTCTGAATTTTAAATTTTATATATTGCCCAGAGTGCTGGATAATACTCTTATATATTTCTAGTGCTTGTATGACATACTTGGTAATGGATTATTACTTAAACCTTAAAAAAAAGTTTTGACTTTTTCTTTTCCTTTTTAAATTTTGCTGTGGAAACAATGCTTTGAATGTCTTTGAACATTTCTATTTTTATTCCAGTAAGTCTTAATATACATTTCTGTATATTAAATTAATATGTCAAGGGGCATAGACTTTTGTTTCTTTCATTTGCATTAAAAAACATGAGCTGGGTGTGGTAGGAGTTGCCTGTAATCCCAGAGACTTGGGATGCTGAGGTGAGAGGATGACAAGTTAGAGGCCAGCCTCAGCAATTTAGCAAGACCCTTGATAACTTAGTGAGACCCTTTCTCAAAATAAAAAGGTCTAGGGATCTAACTCATGTATAAAGCACCCCTGGGTTCAACCTTCAGTTCCCCTTCCCCAAGAACTTGGATTATTTTGAGGGAAATTTCAGGCATGTTACTGTAGTCCTATAAAGACTGACTATTGTTATCTCTAAAATTTTGAAATAATATCTGCCCCTTCTCCATTGGCATTTTGGCCATTTAATAAATACTTATTTATATTAGGTAATTACAAATAAGTACCATTTGTAACTTTCCAACAGCTGACTTTGGTAAGGCTGTGGCTTACTGTAGGAGCAGAGATAGGCAGGAGGTATGAGAATGGCCTCCTGTTCCTGCAGTGAGGGGAACTGTCAGTGTGACTCATGGGGGGAACATAGTTCAGATTTTCAATGGGATCTTTTTGTAAGATCAGCTTACATACAGAACTTGTGTATTACATTCTGCTAGCTGGAATTGTGTAACCGTTTTAAAATTTATTAACCAGTTTTGAAATTTAAATTTTGCATTAAAAAATCACTTTTTTTGTTTTTGTTTTGTTTGTTTGTTTGTAGTGCTAGAGATTTAACCCAGGACCTCACACTTTGCTAGGCAAGTGCTTTTCCATTGAGCTACATCCCAGCTCCCCTTCCCAATTATTTGAATTTTATTTTGAGTCTAAGATGCCCAGACTGACCCTCAACTTGGTGATCCTCCTGCCTCCGCCTCCCAAATAGGAATTACAGTAGTGTGCCTCATGCCTGGCAAGATCATTCTCTTATAATGTTGTTACTTGTGCTTGATCAGTCCTTAGATTTAAGATGGTCTCATTCTCTGTGGCTTTGATTTCTCTCTCGACCATCCTCAAGCATGTTTTTTAGGCTTTAGTGGTTATGGGTGTGTTCTGTGGTCAGATTGCCTGGGTTCACATGCCCTTACTGCCCTTAACCTCTGTGTACCTCAGTTTGCCCATGTGTAAACTGGGGATGAAAGTGTACTGACAGGATCACTGTGAGGACTAAGGGTGTCGGTGCTTGTAATGCTGTAAATGTTTAAGCTGGTCAGAGCTTGGAAATAGCAACCTTTGTTTGGTTTTTCTTCTGTTCTTCATCTACATGTTGATATTACTAATGTATTGGTTTCTAGATCTTCTGGGTTGAACTGTTAAAGGAGGAGAGGATTAGGGAGTAAAGTTAACCCTATTAATATGTAAGCAAGCCGGACATGGTGGCACACACTGTAATCTTAGCGGCTCAGGAGGCTGAGACAGGAGGATCGTGAGTTCAAAGCTAGCCTCAGCAACAGTGAGGCACTAAAGAAACTCAGAAAGACTCTATCTCTTAGTAAGATTCAAAATAGGACTGGGGATGTGGTTCAGTGGTTGAGAGCCTCCAAATTCAATCCCTGGCACCCCCCTGCCACTCAAAAATATGTGAGCAATATGAAAGCAAATTAGTTACGAGGCAATGATACAGCTGTGAAGCATAGAGGGTTGCACTTGTAAATTTTACTCATACAAATTAAATAGTAAATTTGTTAAAGGTTTGCTTTTTTTAGAAAATTTTACCTTTAATATTTAATTTTTCTCTTATAATTTAATCACATACAGATATGATTAAAAATGAAGAGCAAGTTATATTAGCAGATTTAAGGTTTAATTAAAATCTGTTTTCATGAATACTAAGACGCTTCACTGTTAAAAGGGCTTTTTCCCTTTGGGCCCTTCACAGGAGTTCTTGGCTCTCCCATTGTCTGCAGGGTATGTATTTCCATACCTGCTCCATTTATCTTTCATCCTAATAACATGGAAATTTGAAGCAGGAATCTGCAGCTTTATTACAGCTCTGCTCTTTGCAGGATTAGAACTTTGGCCCTGGTTGACTTTTCTCTCAGTGGTATCTGAAGGGTGGAGGTGTCCTCCTTGGCAGGCCATGTGCTGGGCCTGAGATAAAGGAAGGCTGGGGTGAACTGTACTCATCTGCCCCCACCTCTCCAGAGGAAGGTGGGAAGCCAGCTGACAGGGAAATCAGCTGATCGATTGGAGAGGGGAGAGTGCTCACATTCAAGTAAGCCATCTCAAGCCACTCCTCAAAGATCTGTTTTTTCCTTCTCTTTTAGGACTTTATGGACAACAGCCTGCCAACCAAGTCATCATTCGTGAACGGTATCATGACAATGACAGTGACCTGGCACTAGGCATGTTGGCTGGAGCGGCCACAGGCATGGCCTTAGGGTCTCTGTTTTGGGTTTTCTAGAATCTTCAAGATCTTAATGTGCATAGCTGCTGATAATCCTGTGTGCAATAATATGATTTGCAGGGCATTTCTGTTTGTGACAAATATTTTTAATAATAGTTTTAATAGTTCTTTTGGAAGTAGTGACCTAATAATTGTAACTAATCTGCATAAGAACCACAGAGAAAGGTTTGAACTGTGTTGGTTAAACACACTGGGGGCTCTGGCTCATACTTGGACTTTCCTTATGGAACTCTTGGAATAATTATACCTGTCTTGAAAGGCATTTTCTTTACACAGGTGTAGTGCTGAAGGGAGAATTTATTTTCATGTTGTACAATAATATAGTGATGAATGAGTGAGTGGTTGTAGCAAGGAAAACTGCAGCTTATTTTGGTTTAACCTCAAACTTTGAAACCTCAGACCAGACTGGCTGCATGTTACCTTAGGAGTTGTGGACTGGTAAGCTGCCAGGTGGCTTCCAAAGGCAGTGGTGTGAGAGCCCCACAAGCTGCACTCTGGGCTGTGGGCCCCCAGCAAGACTGACTGCTCAGGATGATAGGGACACTGTCCCTTTAAAAATGATGCTTCAGAAATCTGCCTAATGCTAGAGCTGCTTATTCTCCTGTTATTCCTGTGTGTTTTTCATTGTAATACTTTGAAAACATCCTACATTATAAATTAATTTGAGCCTAAGTATTTTAAGGCTTTATCTTTAAAACTTGAAGAAGGCAGAACAGTAACAAATGTATGGAGCTAAATTATTCAGAAATACATTTTAAGTGTCTGCTTTAGGCATATTTATTGCCCACTAAGCCAACTTACAACCTATTTTTCTATTTGTTGAGAAAATAATATTAAAAGAATGATAAGGAAAATGGAAGGAGAGCCATAGTTAAGAGTTCTTGCTTCAGGCCTTCTAGGATCACATGCTCTGAAGGCCTGTCCTTTGGAGGAGTAGGGTTCCATGGCTGTTCACCTAGTGCTGAGATGGACTGTGGCTGGGGGAAACTTGAGTTGTAGAGAAATGGGGCCTAGGGACCAAGGGACCTGCTCAAGATAGCAGTCACCCTGGCCAGGACCTTAACCTTGATTTTGTTCCTGATCTACTCATGGTACAGAAGCTTAAAACATTTAATTTTGAGCCCCCAAATATATGAAACTCCAGAAAATCCAGACCTCTCTTTTTGTCTAATGCTTATATTTTCCACATTATGAAATATGTATTTAAAATATTTATATTTCTGTTACTTCATGTCTTAAACACTGCTAATTATTCCAATTTTCTGTCCTGCATGCTTTAAGTATATTTTCATTAAGGTGGGTCAGCACAGTGAAGTCCCTGCTCCACACTTCGTATGGTCCTGTTTTTTCAAAATACACTCCAGGAAGCACGAATTCTGTTGTGATTGTGCTGGTTACATCCATGGGTATCTTGTTTCACTAATCAGCTGGTTTCAACTCTTGATCTATACAGATCTTTGAATAGATCTCCATGTAAAACCAGATGCCAAGTGGACTTAGTAGTGCCAACAGTCTGTTTTTCTACCTATTCCTAGAGGAATTGTTGACATGGGAGTGTCTGTTTTAAGTTAAATGGAAGTGTACTTGTCTCTATGTGTAGATGTGATGTATGACAACATGGTATTAATGGCTTAAAGTGTTGTTCTAACATGGAATGTTGACTTTATATCCTGTGTCATAAGAATGGCTTCTGTTTGGATTGTAATCATTATTAAAGCTGTATGCTATTCTTATACAATATTAAAATGAGTTTTTAATATTGCATTAGGGTGTTAATTTTGAACTTGGAGTAATTGGATAACAGGAATTTCTGAGACTATAGAATTTCTGTCACTGAAATGCTCTTGAAGCAAAACATGTTGTGTGATCCTTGGTTGCCTTGGCTAAAGAGGGTTAGGTGTGGACCAAAGTTTGGCATGTGACTCTCCTCCCCAATCCCTGCCTCCAGGGAGGCCAGTTTCCTTAGTCAGCCATAATTGAACCTAGTAATTCCCTGTCACTAGTGACTTGATTCTGATACGAAATGCGTACTGGGTATAAAGGTGGGTTCAGATCTTTTATTTTCTTGGCCCCAGCTCCTGTAGATGCCAGGAGAGCTTAGAGAGTTTCAGTTTCCCAACCATATCCTTTATGTATACAGCATATGTATAGTGCTAACACTAAGAAATGGATGAGTACTTTTATTTGTTTATGTTTGATTTTTTTTTTAGAGGGGTGTCACTGTGTTGCCCAGACTGACCTTGAACTTATAATTCTTCTGCCTTAGCCTCTCTTGCTTCATGTGTACTTTTAAATAATGATCCATACTTGGAAGAAGTTGGCTGTTGATATTGTACATTGCTGATCTGATTGTTCAGTTAGTTGTGGTCTTTTAATTCCTTGAGTTAACTTTGGGCCTTGGATAGGAAAGAGAAAGGAACACCTGTGGTTAGTGTCTCAGGTCATCATTCATAAAAAAGGCCAGACTTTGTCTATGTAGGCTGTTAATGACCCAGGGTAGCCATCTGGACTTTAAGAAGAACCTGCAGTTGAAACAAAATGATCCAAATTTATTTTCTGCATTGGTTTTTGATCGTATATAATGTAATCTTTCTTTTCCTTTCCTTTGTATGTAACCAGAAGGCACAGAATGCACTTTCATTTTTCTCCCTGATTTAATCTTTTTTGTGATTGCTTCCATGTCTCTAGTGTTCTGTTTTGTCTATAGAGCCTATTTTCCCCTATATATGCAAATTGTATGTTTATAAGTGAAAGTGTTAAAATATTAAATGATCATTAACATTAAAGCATGTTTCGTTGTGATTTCTTTTGTAGAGACACACCATCAGCTTTTTCTGCTGTCGTGGACAATAGGAATCACATTTACAGGATCTACTAATTACTAGGGAATATTCTGTCACATCAGAAAAAAATAACTCATTGAGTTCTTAGAATAACTCATAAGGGAATTAGTGATATTATAACTCCAAGTTACTCAGTGAGACTGAGGCTCAGAAGTTAAATAATTTACCTAGGAACACACAAGTAGTAAGTGCAGCTTATATTTATATTTGATGTTAAAATGTCCTTTTTCTCTGTGCTGTGCGTGTATGAGAATATGATTTGCACAAGAACATATGGGTGACTTGTATGATTACAGTTTTAGTAGAGCTATTGGAAAACTGTTTTCTTTAATTAATTCAACCTTGGCAATATGTTCTCAATAACTTCTCCAGTGTTATGGGGTACATCATGGCTTTTGTTTTTCCTGTTTTTAAAAATTATTTTAAATTTCCTTTACTTCCCGATTTACCTCCATTTCCTCTGAGTAGCTTTTTTGCTTGTCTCACTTGTTGTGTTCTGTGATTTGGTGGTGATTTCCATGCCAGAACCTCTCGTTCTCTTAATTTTTGTTTTGGAGAAGAATCCTCTTATAATTTGCCTGGAAACCATTATTTCTGGGTGTGGGGCAGAGGAGGTAGTCCATACACAAGCTTCCCAGCCTGACTTTGCCCATCTTTTGTTGAGCTGACCCTCCTGCTGCCTCTGGCTCTTAGGGTTGGTTGACAGATTTTAAAATTTTAATGTATTATATTGAATAAGTTTTATAAAACTCAAAAATATTTTTTAGAAAAGATGCATTTTTGGTATAAGGTCTTCCATCTGCCCAGTTACACTAATAACCGGTCTCTTTTATTCTTTACAAGTTTCTTTATGTGTATACAAACTAGTGCAAAGATAGATCTTTATTTCTCTTCTTTTTCCATACAGAGGTCATATGCTGTGAACACCAAATCATACACAAACCTTGGTCTCAGGACCCTTTACACCTGAGAACCCCAAAGAGGATTTTTTTTTTTTTTTTTTTTTTTTTGGGTGGGGAGAGGGCTGAGTACCAGGAATTAAACCCAGGGGGACGTAACCATGGAGCCACATCCTTAGCTCTTAGCCCATTCTATTTTTTTGTTTGTTTATTTTGAGACAGGGTCATATTAAGTTGCTTTGGAACTCATTAAGTTGCTGAGGCTGGCCTGAAATTTACGATCCTCCTGCCTTAGCCTCTCAAGTCACTGGGATTACACGCATGTGTTACCACACCCGGATAGCTTTTTAAATGTGATTTATACCTGTTTTGCTAATCAACTCCTATGATCACATCTGAAACTTTTGAAAGGCATTACAGCTTTGGCAGCCGTCTTTCTGCTGGTGCAGATTTATAGACTTACATTATTTTAGTGATTAAACAAACAGGCTCTTACAAGCCAGGATTATAGTTCACCAAACTATCATAAAGACTTCAACTCCAGGGGCTGGGGCTGGGGTTGTAGCTCAGAGGTAGAGTGCTCGCCTAGCATGTGCGAGGCCCTGGGTTCAATCCTTAGCACCACATAAAATTAAATAAATAAAGGTATTGTGTCCAACTGCAACTAAAAAAATATTAAAAAAAAGTAAAGACTGCAACTTCGTTTTTGATGTTAACTGCTTTCAAGCTTGACCATTTCCCTTTCCCCTGTGCTCTACATCTGGGCAAGCCCATGGCAGCCTGGGGGGCCTCCTCCTCTGAGCCCAGTGGAAAGTTCAAATCACCCAAACCCTAGCCTGCTTGCAGGAACCTTCACCCCAGCCTCAGACCCCAAGAACAATAAAAGCCAAGCCAGTTCAATCATTTCTAGATCCACTTGTGAGCCTATTCTGTCTCCCTGCAAAGTCTCTGTATATGAGTAATAAACCTTTCAATACCCTTAAAAGAATGTAAGTTATACCTAACAATATTTTTCATATTAGAAAATAAAATTGAGAAATTTTAAAACTTAATTGTCTAGTGACATTTTGTTGTGGGGCAGGTCACTCAGAAAACACACCAAGTCTCAGTTTTGTCCAAATTGAAGAGCCTTTATTTAGCCAGACAGCTGGCGACTGCCTCCCCATGGGACCTATAACTTCACTGCAAGGAACAGCCCAAGCCTGAGCATTTTAGGATATTTAAAGGTAACAAACCATATCTGGGTTGACTTAGCTGCAAGCAAGCAGGTGCAGAAGCTGAAATGGGCAGTCAGCGAGACAATGCAATGGGTACATTGGTATTTCCCGCGGGTCTTTCCAGGTTGGCATAGCAGCAAGCAAGCAGAAGGGAAGTGGACCAAATGACCCTAGATCAGTACAAGTTAGAGAATGGTTACTAATGTCTATACAATCAATCTCTGACAAAGTATACTGCCCAAGAAAAATGGAAACCAAAGGGAACAATTTTACATTGTATAAGAATTGCTATTTTGTGTTGCCAAGTATGTTATGCTAAGGTAACTATTAATGGGTACAGAGGCAGGGCTTTCCCATGGGAGAAGCATTTCTTCCATGATATGGAGTCTGGGTAAATGGAGTCTGTTTGGTCATTGCCCATATAGCCTCGCCCATAACAATTTAAAAATATAATTTATACAAAGATACTTTTCAAAACAAGTGAGACGTGGCTTTGTTTAAAATTTTTTTTTTCTTTAGTGTTTAGCTTAATAGAAGGTAGCTAGGAGATTCTCATCTATAGTCTATCCATTGCAATTTGTCTTTTTTGGTTGGAGTTATTGAAGAAAATATGGACTTACACAGTGTGTAATTTGCAAGGGTGGGCCTAGCAGACCATCTTAAAGGGAGAAATTTTAAAACTTAATTGTCTAGTGACACTTGGTCACCCTTGAGGTTCTGAGATCATACCCTGGAAACTTCTGATGTATGCTGTCTTAAAACTGACTGTTACACTTAATACATTGAGAATTTCCTTGTCAGTATATAAAAAACTTTTTGGGGGGATGGGAGATCACTTAGAGATTGAGCCCAGAAGCACTTTACCACTGAGTTACATCCCCAGTCTTTATTTTGAGAAACTGGCTAAGTTGCTGAGCGTGTCTCTCAAGTTGCTAAGACTGGTCTTGAACTTGGCGATCCTCTTGCCTGTCTTCCAAGTAGCTGGGATTACAGGTGTCTGCCACTGTGCCAGTCTCTAGTTACCTTTTGACTTTGGCTTTTTTTTTTTTTTAACAATGTTTGTATGTGGTGCTGAGGATCGAACCCGGGCCGCACGCATGCCAGGCGAGCGCGCTACCGCTTGAACCACATCCCCAGCCCTTTTAACAATGTTCAAACAAAATATTTTGTATAAAAAACAGGTCTCACAGCTTGGGGGCTTTTAAATGTAGTGTGGAACTAGTGGATGACCAAAGTTTCATCTGTCCGCAACTCAGATCACACCAAGACCCAAAGTGGGAGTCACATCTCCCTGTATGCACAAGGGTAACTGCTTTAACAAGCTACTCCAACTCTCAGGAGCTGAACACCAAAAAGCTCTATTTCTTGACCAAGTTACAGTCAATTATGGATTTACTAGGGAGAGAAGACTCCTGCTCTAGATCACTGATGCTTCTTCCGTTAGTCATTTAGGCGTCTTCTATGTGGACCTCTGTATGCTGCTGGAAGGAGATGAAGACATACTATCCTCAGTTTGAAAGTGGCACTCACCTTCCAGTGGAGAGAACCAGTGGCCTTGATTCAGAGCATAGGCCCTGGGGGTGTAGTCTAAGCCCACTGATGAAGTAGCCCTGGCTTCAACTGCTGATACAACAGACCACCCTAAATGGTGGACCATGATCATCAACTGTTCTCAACTCTCAATGGAAATTGTGATTACACTAATCTTCATGTTTACAGTATGTATTAGTTAACAAAGTGGGTGCAAATTACATGTGGATTGCTGGTTCTCATGACACAGATGTCAGTGGTCACATATTTTGTTAAATTATTCCTTTCCCTACTTACCAATTGGTTTGGACTTAAAAGAATTCATCCTTTTAATTCATTTGTTCTTTAATACATTAACTTAATCAACAGTTTACTGAACATTATCACATTATTGAGTCTGATTATTCCCACTCCTCCCCCGTGAGAGGGTTACGAATTCTCAACTGTTCCTGAGTGACTGTTGCCTCATCTACAATGGGAACAGATGTCTCTGCCCCCACTGATGGTACCTTTCTTTGGCCTGTGGCACATGGGGGTCAGTGTGCTATGTGTGAACAGTTACTTAGAAACTGTAGGAACCTCTTGTGATAGCTGCCCTCTTGGGCCAGCAGTGGACTCAGATGACCCCATGGACCCTCAGGGCTCTGTGCCACAGGAACCAGAAAGGAGTATCTGTCGTTGTACATACAGCAAAGCCGACCAGGAGGAGCTGCTTCTAGGCTCTCAGGCCGTGTGCCAGGCCATGGGGCACAGCAGTGAGTGAGACTACTTGGAGGAAGCTTCGTGCAGGTGCTTGACCCAGGTCTTGGCCAAAATAACAGGGTCCAGATCTCACTGCCACTTACAGGGCGCTTGGAGTGGGTACTTACCCTCTGAACCCTTCTCCATAAGTGACTGAGGTTGATGCCAACACCACAAGGCTGATTAAATGACATCAGGCCAACCACAATGCCTGGCTTGCTGTGGGTGCTCAGCAGACCTTAAGCCTTCCTTGTTTTGATTTCCTAAATTTCTCTTCCATTATTTATAAAACCCGGTGAAAGTTGGGGTCACTCTACAGCCCTCAGATGAGACTGCTTCCTTTTTCTCACAGCTGTGGAAAGCCTCTCCTGAGATGTGGAGATACACCATGGCGAGGCCTTTGCTGCAACCCCTCTACAGGGAGATGTAGAAATTGAATATCAAGATTGCTGTATTACCAGGACCCCTTTCTGGTCTTCATATAAGCCCCCATTTTTGCTCCTCACTTAGAATTTCTCCCTTTAATCATTACCTCTAAATTTGTAGATGTGGGAATAGCGAGGCCCTGGGGCAGAGAGGTCTGCCTGAGACCCTGCAGAGTCAATCCTGGGGCCTGGCTTCAGTCACCTCACCACTGGATGCTTACCAGTTGTATGGCTTTAAGAATGGTGTGACTTCTCTGCTTTCCCGTCTCTTTGCAACAGTTATGATAAGAGCACCTTGAAGGATTGGGATGGTGATTAACTGAGTTAGTACTGATGCGATACACATAGAAAGTGCCCAGTATCTGTAAATTCTGAGAATAACAAATGAGGAGGTGAGGCCTCAGACACAGGGAAAGACCTGAACCCATATCTGTCTTGGTTGCTTGGGCTGGGACAGAGATTACCTTGCTACCTTGCTCGCTCTCATGTTCTTGGTGCTTTGAGGTCATGATTTGACCACTTTGCCAACGGCATGGGGAACATTGAGGTTTAAACTGTAATCCTTAGTAGCTGGTCAGAAATACATGTTCCTGATATTTAAGACCAGAAAGTCCTAAGGGAGTCTGGGCTGGAGTGTGTGGGGCCACCAGCGTCCAGGTAGTTCTATGTATCCCAGACTCCCCAAGTTCCCCACCACCCCTGACCTGTCATACCCCAAGCTCTGCCCTGGCGGGCAGACTTCTGCTTTCCCCTACCCAGGAACAATTCCCTCTACATTCACCTGCTGACATCCTTTGAGTTGTCCCTTCCTCTGGGAAGCCTTTCCAGACTTCCCTCCAGCTCCAGAGAGGAGTGACACTGGATGAGCACAGTGTGCCTGGGGCCTGGCCGGTCAGGGCCTCCCTTTTCTTCCCACCTGTTGGAATGCTAGGCCAGGGACAGTCACCTGGATTGTGGGAGGGCAGCGGGACCTAGTTTTGCATGGCTCTCATTGCCTATCTGCCTAGCAATTGGGAATCAGTTCAGAGGTGGCTCTCCCTAGGCCCCAGGAGACCTGACAGCTCAGCCTGGTCCTGGGTTGCTATGCCATCAGGGTGACATTATTCAGTCATCCCCACTGGGCAGTGAGCTAGGCTTGCTCTTGAGTGACCTCTCACACCTTGGCTGATTCTTTCATATACTGGTCCGAGGCCAGTGATCACCGAGTATGTTTCCAGCACAGTAGGAGGTTGAGCTGTGGGTCCCTGTGGAGAGATGTCCTGTGTGGCAACCTGTCTGTGGAGGTCCCTCAGTCCCAGTCCCCAGGACTGCCTCACTTACCCAGTGGAGGACCAGTGCTGGATACATCCTGCTCAGCTGTCTCTGTGGCAGGTACCAGTAAGAGGGGCCTTTGGGACAGCACTGAATCTAAATTTCCATCACTTCCCTGGCTTCAGGATAATGATGACAGTACGTTTCCTAGGTACCCAACTGGAGCATGGCTATCTCTTTCTGACCTTCCCGGTGCTTTCCTGGTGCTTGTTTCTGAGTGATCCAGACAAGCTGCACAACAGTGCCTTGGAACTAGTCAGAAATGCAGACTTTCCCCACACTTGGACTTGCTTTATCCAATCAACCCTCAGGGGGATCCCAGTACAAGTTCAAGTTTGAGAACCACCAGCCTGGAGAGGGCTCCCTCCCTCCCTCTGCCTTCCTACACGCGCTCCTTCTCTGCACGTTTCTTGTGCAGCAGCCTGTTCTGAGAGCAGCCACTGGGTGTCAGAACAGCCTCAGGAAAAGTCACTCCTGTCACACCCCTCCCTGGCC
The DNA here is from genome assembly GCF_048772815.1 of Callospermophilus lateralis. Lineage (NCBI taxonomy): Eukaryota > Metazoa > Chordata > Mammalia > Rodentia > Sciuridae > Callospermophilus > Callospermophilus lateralis. The sequence goes on from NC_135313.1 coordinate 92,538,282, forward strand.
CACCTGGCCTCTGCTGTGTCTCCCAGGGCTGAGTGTTGGGACTCGGTCCATAAGAAAAGCAGGTGCTTGGCCCAGGGCTTGGGTCTGATGATTTCAGAGCCGCAGAGGTGTCCTAGAGCCTAGAGCATTCCTGCTCTAGGGTCATTGGCCTGGGCTGTGCACCTGCTCCTTATCCTGGGAAGTCAGCCTGTCTGCTGCTAGCATTTCTGGGTGAAAAGGGGCACCAGATGGATGAGGTTCTGAGAGGAGAAGGGGCTTGCTGGAGGTCAACTGGAGCCTCTGTCAGGATGGGTGCATTTCCCTTTTTCTGACTGTCCAAGGTGTTATCTGGGCACCAAAGAAGTGTATCTGGCATGATAGGGACCTGGGTGACCCTATAATACCTTGTAGGACATGCAAGGCAGTGAGGCTCATGCCCAATTCCTCCTGATTCCTGCCAAGTTATTGCTCTCATTCTGGCCCTTGAGGCTTCTCTATCCTCCTTGCTTCAGTCTCCCTGCCACCCACCTCCAGGACCCTCCACCCACACCCAGTAAGCACAGTTGGGGTCTCCCTTCCCTGTCAATTTCTGCCACCCTGGTCCTGAGGTAGACCCTGGCCTGCAAAAGTGAGATTTGCCCACCCCTGCAGCCACTGGCCACATTCTCCCACTGCCCCCTCCAAGACTTCCTAAACATGCACTTGTCCAGTGGTTATTCTCATTATCATTTCTACTGCCAGTTTCAGTCCGGCCCCCGGTCTACATGAGTGGCTACACCCTGGCTGTCTCTGATGCCCACATAGTACATGGTACAACCCAGGATCTGTAAGATTGGCAGTGCTCACTCAGTGAGGTCCTGAGAGGAAAGATCCGGAGACAGAAGGGCTCCCTGTTTACCTTTTCCCTGAACCTCAGCAACCTCACCTGTGAAATGAGACAATGACAGCATCTGCCCCAGGTGTGTGTTAGGGGTAAGGATTAACCCATGTGAGATGCTCTCAGCAGGGTATGCTGCAGAGTGTGTGCTCTGGGGCTCCTCTTAAGTTTATATTTTTGGGTAAGGACTTGGCAACCCAGGGAGGGTAGTGCTATAGGGGCTCCTGCAGCCATCCCTTCTCCAGGGGTCCAGTTCAGATTAGGCCCCCCAGTGTCTGGCACTGGAACTGATTAACATCCTGTTGGGTATCCGCGGGTTGGGATATCACTACCTGTAAACCCTCCAGCCATCTGAGAGGAAATGGCAGTGACTTGCTCAAGGTGAATACTGACCAATTTTCCCAGAACACGCTATGAGGGAAGCAGAAACCTTGTTATCAGATAACAGGAAAGGACCCTGGTCAAGGAGTTGTGCCAGCCGTCAGGCACCCTGTCCCTGGCTAGACTCAAGTTTTCCATAAATTACTGATCTGATTACTGATCAAACTCCCTGGGGTGTTGGGGCAGCTACAATTTCCAGGCTCTGCCCTGGAGGATCTCCTGTGGGGCTTGGGCAGCGGTATCTCAGGGGTTCTGGAGCTGAGCTGAGCTGGGAGTGGGCATGGGAGACTAGGCTGGCATTTTTGGGCATGTCACTTCCTCACCCCATGTGTCAGCCCCTGGCAGACTGCTCTGCCAACTCTGCAGTCGAGTTCTCTCAATACTGTCTAAGGTCAATCAGCCTGTCAGCATCCAGATCTCTGCTTGGCGTTGTGGGCTGCTCTGTTAGGGCTGCTATGGGGCACATTGCTGGGAGGTATGACCTGTTCTTTCTGGGTCACATTGGCATAGGGTGGGTGCCGCTGAAATCCTGGATCATTAGGCTTTGGAGGTCCCAAGAGGCCAAAGCAAATATTTTCCTATCACCGGAGTGTGCCTAGAAAAGCGAAGCACCTAAAGGCCCAGGCTTCTGCTCCTGCTGGAGGAGAGGAGGCACTGGTCTTGTTCCCACTGAAAGGCCTGGAACTTAGGGATGGGAGCTTGGCCCTGGACCCGGGTTGTCTACCCACTCCCTGGCTTCAGAATCTTGACGAGTTCTAGGCCTCTCCCTGCCTTTATATGCTCACTAGGAAATGGTAGATAACTGTAGTAGACACTTGGGGTGGTACCTGGGGGTAGGAAATGCATCAGAGCATCAGCTGTTGTTAAGTAGTGGTAGTTCCCTGTCTGAGCAGTCAGGCCCCTCTGTGCCTTCTCCTCTAGTAACCGTCCCATCCCCCTTGCTGCAGTTTGTGTTCAGGGACTCCCCTTCATCATGCACATCATGTCCCACCATCTGGCTCCAGCCATGTTCCATTTTTTTCCATCTCTTTTCTCACCAGCCTCTCCACTTACCCGCTCCTGCCCCTGATTAAGTCCCACCCCCCCACTGGCACCAAGGCCAAATTTGGAGGCCAACAGAGGTGAGGCAAAGAACCTCACCCCCCCACTGGTGCAAAGGCCAAATTTGGGGGCCAACAGAGGTGAGGCAAAGAACCTCACCCCCCTACTGGTGCAAGGCCAAATTTGGGGGCCAACAGAGGTGAGGTAAAGAACCTCACCCCTCCCACTGGTGCAAAGGCCTATTCACAAGTATGGCTGTATGCTGGACCGGTAGTCAGTGACGGGTATGATCCAATTGCAGTGGTATCAACCTAAGACAGGAGGCTGACGCCTTGAGGTCAGCTCATCGGATGACAGGTGAGAGCCATATGTAGTATTGGACAACCTAAGACAGGCACGGTCCCTAAGCCACATGCTTGTTGTTTAATTAAACAGAAGGGGGGAGATATTGAGAGCCACAGTCAAGTCGGAATGATGCCTAGCATTTTGCCAGAGGGAGTGGTTGAGAGGTGATGCCAGTGAGCCATTGAGATGATGATGGTTAAGTTAAGCTGCGTATTCAGTTGTATATAGACCCCTGCTGTCTGCCTCAGGTACCCGCTACTTTGGAGTTCTCCCGGGGATTCCTGGGGAGTTCGTGTTGGTTGGGGAAGTTCCGGAGGAGGGATTTCCGGTTGGGGGTTCCTGGAAGGGCCGCGTGGGTAGCGTTGGCGGGAGTTTGGGCAATAAAGGAGTTCCTGTTTGAACCTACAAGTGCCTCGTGGAGGCTCGGTTATTTTGTGCCCAGCCAGACTGCGGAATTAGCACACTGTGTGCTTGCTCTTGGCTGTCTGTGGACTCTGCCTCTTGGCCACCAATGCAGGTCAGGAACTTTGTGGACAGCCTTTGGGCAATGCCGCTCTTGGATCATGCAGCCCGGAGCTCCCACCTGAATGTGCCTCTTCCTTTCCATTTGGTCAGGCCAGCATTGTCCTGCCGAGGGAATGTGAATCCCGGGAGCTTACTGGGCCAATTTTGAGGGTGCACTTGCCTGTGAGAATGTGGCCAGAAGGTGCCATTTTTTCTGGAGGATAATTTGACAATGTATATTGAAATCCATCAGATGTGTGTACTCCTTGACCAGAGTTCTGGGTCTGAATCCTAAAACAAACAAACAAACAAACAAACAAACCAAAAAACCCTAAACAGGAAAAGGTCTCATAATCAAAATACTCACCATACACAGTTAGTTGAACATTTTAATTGTCCAATAATCGAATTAAGTAAATTATAGCACAAAGAATAATTTCAGAACGACTGGAAGTAGATAAAGATCATGAAGAACCTAACAACCAAGTGAAAACAACAATAACAAGAACAATAAATCAGGAAAGACGGTTGTGTGTCAATTAGTATGAAAATCATGCCCCTGCAAAGATGGAACCTGTGAATGTCACCTTGTATGGTAAAAGGGACTTTGCAAGTGCTCTTCGGTTAGGGATGTTAAGATTATTCTGAATTATCCAGGTAGGTCCAATGCCATCACAAGGGTCTTTTTAAAAGGGAGGCAAGAAAGGCAAAGATAGGTGGTAGAGTGGGGGAAGCAGAGGTTGGACTGACGCACCTTGGCAGTGGAGGAAGGGACCAAGAGCAACGATTACAGGTGACCTCTAGGAGCTGGAAAGGCAAGGAGCTGAACGCTGCCCTAAACCTGTACCTGGAGGCCCCACCACCAACACCTTGATCTTCACCCCGGGAAGACTCACTGAAGACTGACCACAACCAGCTGTTACATTGTTTTAAGGCACTAGGTTTGAGGCAGTGTCTTATAGTAGTGATAGTGAACTGATGCATTAAGAGTTTGAAGATTTTTTTTAAGAGAGAGAGAGAGAGAGAGAGAGAGAGAGAGAGAGAGAGAGAGAGAGAGAGAGAGAGAATTTTTTATTTTTGTTTAGTTTTCAGTGGACACAACATCTTTATTTTTATGTGGTGCTGAGGATCGAACCCAGCGCCCCGCACATGCCAGGCCAGCATGCTACCACTTGAGCCACATCCCTAGCCCAAGTTTGAAGTTTTTTAATGGTTGTAGTATTTTTCAGATTATCTATTTCATCTTGGTTGAGTTTTGTCATTTGTGGTTTTAGGCGAATTGGTCCATTTCTTCCAAGTTGTCAAATTGTTCATGATATTCCTTTATTATTTGTTCAATGGCCATAGGAGCTGCACTCATAGCTTGGCTTCATTCCCTATATAGAGATTTTGTGTCTTCTCTCTTAATTTTTGTAAGAGCTTTGTTCATTTTAGTGCTTTTTTTTTTTTTTTTTAAACAAACAGCTTTTTGTTTCATTGCCTGCCTGCTTGCTTTTTTTTTTTTTCCTTTTTGCAGTACTGAAGATTGAACCCAGAGGTGTTCTACCATTGAGCTACATCCCCAGACCTTTTTATTTTTTTGTTTTGAGACATTGTCCCACTAAATTGCTGAGGCTGGCCTCGAACTTGCAATCCTCCTGCCTCAGCCTCCTGAGTCACTAGAATTTTAGGTGTACACCATTGCACCTGGCTCATTGCTTTTTTTTATTGTTTTATTGTTTTTATTCAATTTTTAAAATTTCTACTTTATTATTTTCCTTCTATGCTTGCTATGGATTTATTTCACTTCCCTTTTTCTAGTTTCTTGAGTAGGGACTTAAATTGTTGATTTGACACCTTTTGTCTTTTCTAATGTAAGCATTCAGTGATACAAAATCTTTTCTCATCACTGCTTTTACTGCATGCCACATGTTTTGATAGGTTCTATTTTTATTTTCACTCAGTTCTATGTATTTTTTATTTCCTGTGAGATATCTTCTTTCACCCATGGATTATTTATAAGTGTATTGTTTAATTTTCACATGATTGGAGATTTTGTTTTCTTCCTGTTATGAATTTATAGTTTATTCCACTGCGGTCAGAGAATATACTCTGCAAGATTTGTATACTGTACTTTTAAATTTGTTGAGATTTGTTTTATGGCCCAGGATAATGTCTATCTTGGAGGATGTTTCATAGCTACTTGGAAAAAATGTGCAGTTTGCTCTTGTTGGGTGGAGTGATCCTGTTGGTTGATTTTGTTGCTCAGATTTTCTATTTCTTGCTGATTTGCTAATAGTTTTTATCGTATCAGTTGCTGAAGGAAGGATTTTCAAGTACACAGGTATAATTGAGGGTTTGTTTATGTTTCCTATTAGCTATCCTTGGTTCTTTTTTTCCCTGTTGAGTTAAAAATAGCTATATTTACTATTTTAATCATTTAAAGTACAGAATTTAGTGGCATTAGGAACATTCAAATGTTTTTTTTAATCTCACTACCATTTTAATACCTTTATTTTATTTATTCAATTTTATGTGGTGCTGAGAATCAAACCCAGTGCCTCACACATGCTAGGCAAGGGCTCTACTACTGAGCCCCAGCCCTACATTCACAATGTTGTGCAACTATTACAATTGTCTGTTTCTTTTTCTTCATCTAAAACAGAACCCTGCACACATTAAGTATTAGCCTCTCCATCCCCGCTGTCCCCAGCCCTTAGTAACCACTATTCCACTTTGTCTTGATTTAATATGCTTATTCCAGATATACCATAGTCCTTTAATAATTTTATAGAAAATGCCTTAAATTTAGGTCTTTTATTCATTTGACTTAATTTTTATAAGGTAAAAGTCCAACTTCACTCTTTGTCATATGGATATCCAGTTTTCCCAGCACCATTTATTGAAGATTGAATGGTTTTGATACCTTTTAATCAATGTGAGGCTTATTGCTGGGCTTTCCATTTTAGTCTGTTGATCTATATTTTTATACCTTTGACAGCACATTATTTTTGATTCCTATAGTTTTTTAGTAAGTTTCAAAATCAGGATGTATGGGTCTTCCAACTTTATTTTCCTCAAGATTGTTTTGCTATTTAGGGTCCTTTGAAATTCCAGATGAATTTTAGGATGGATTTTTTTCTAATTCTACAAAAATGAGATACAGTTAGGGGTTACATTACAGATTTCTTTGGGCAGTATTGCCATCTTAACAAGATGAAAATTTCCATGCACATGGGTTGGCTTTCCATTAATTTAGGTTCTATTTTCTTTCAGCAATATTTCATAGTTTTTTTTGTGTAAGCTTTCTGCCTCCTTGGTTAAATATATTCCTAGTGGTTTTATTCCTTGGTACTATAAACATGAAATTGTTTTCTTACTTTCTTTCCTCTCATTGTTCATTGTTAGTGTGAAGAAATATAACTGATTAATCACTATTGATTTTATATCCTGTAACTTTGCTGGTTTTGTTGAATATTTTTTTCTCTCTCTCTCTCTCTCTCTCTGTAATTCTAGGGTTTTCTACATATAGGATATAGGATCACATCAACTCTGAACAGAGATCTTCTGCTTCTTCCTTTCCATTTTGCACAGTTTTATTTCTTTTTCTTTTCTCGTTGCATTAGCTAGTAGAACTTGCAGAACTATGTTGAATAAGGGTAGTAAAAACAGGATTTGATTTATTAATCCTGATGGTAGGATGAGGGTTTTCAGTATTTTTCATATGTGGACTTATTATGTTGAGAAAGTTCCCTTCTGGTCCTAATTTGTTGAATATTTTTATCTCAAAAGGAAATTGGATTACTTAAAATGCCGTTTTTTTTTTTTCTTTCATTCTGATCATGTGTTTGTGTTTTTCTTCATTCTGTTAATATGGAGAATTACACTGGAGATCAACTTTTGCTTCTGGGGATATATTCCACTTGATCATAGTGTATCTCTTACTCCCTTTTCCTTTGATGTTATAGAATACCTGAGACTGGATTTATAAAGAATAAAGGATTATTTTGGCTCACAGTTCTCAAGACAGAGAAATCCAAGAACATGACACCAAAAATTGCTCAGCTACTTCAACTTATGGCAGAAAGTGGAAGGGCAAGCAGGATGTGCCAAAGGGGGCAAAATTCCTATAAATCCTCTGTCTTTGTGATCTAAATTTACTTCCTACTAGGTCCTACCTCACAATACTGCCACATTGGCAATCATATTTCTTTCTTTCTTTCTTTCTTTTTTTAGTTGTAGATGGACACAATATATTTATTTATTTATTTATTAGTTTTAGGTGGACAGAATATCTTTATTTTACATTTATGTGGTGCTGAGGATGGAACCCAGGGTCTCGTGCATGCTAGGCGAGCACTCTATCACTGAGCCACAATCCCCTGTCCTATCTATTTATCTTTTAAAAAATATTTTTTAGTTGTAGATGGACACAATACTTTGTTTATTTATTTCATGTGGTGCTGAGGATTGAACCCAGGGCCGGCCTCACACATACCAGGCAAGTGCCTTCTATTACTAAGCTAAAATCCCAGCCCCATAATATCTTTGTTTTTATTTAATTATTTTTATGTGGTGCTGGGGGCTGAACCCAGGGCCTCACGCATGGAAGGCAAGATCTCTACCACGGAGCTACAAACCCAGCCCAGGCAATCATATTTCAACCAGAGTTTTAGAGGAAACAAACTGTATTATTCTAACTGTAGCAGTGTATCATTTTTTGAATGTGATACTGGATCATTGGCTCCTATTTTGTTGAGGATTTTACATCAATGTTCAAAAGGGACATTGATCTATATTTCATTTCATGTGGTGTCTTTGTCTGAGTTTGGTATCAGAACAACACTGGTCTCATAAAACAAGTTAGTAAATATTCCCTCTTCTTGATATTTTGGGAAGATTTTGAGAAAGATTTTGTGTTAACGTCCATTTAAATATTTGGTATAATGCATCAGTGAAGCTATTTACTCCTGGGCTTTTCTTTGTTGGGAGTTTAAAAATAATATTTATGTATTTTAAATTTTTTTAGCCTTTCAACCTTCTTACTGTTCATGGGGTGACACTGGTTTTCTAATTCCTCTTGCATTGGTTTTGTGCATGTCTAGGAATTTATCCATTTTCTGTAAGTTATCCAGTTTGTGATCATGTAGGTATTTATTTATCACATTCTCTAATAGTTCTCTCCATTTCTGTATACTTTCTGATTTTAGTACTTAGAATCTACTTTCTTTTTTTTTAGTGATATAGCTAAGGATTTATCAATTTTGTTGACCTTTTCAAAAAACCAAAATTTGGTTTCGTTTATTTTGTTTTATTTATCTCTTATCTATGTTATTTCTTTCCTTGTGATTGTGTTTAATTTGCATTTCTTGTTTTTCAGTTCCTTAAAATATAGAATTAGATTATTCGTTTATTATCTTTTTTCTTTTTTAATGTAGACATTTACAGCCATACATTTTCTTCTTAGCTCCACTTTTATTACATTCTGTATGTTTTGGTATGAGTGCTTTCCTTTTCATTAGTATCAGCATTCTAATTTCTGAAAGGAGTTTTTCCTTGACTTATTAGTTGTTTAAGGATTATTGTTTAATTTCCATATATTTGTGAAATTTCAATTTTCCTTCTCTAATTGATTTTAGTTTGATTCCACTATAATCAGTTGTAAGGTACTTTGTTTGATTTCAGTATTTTAAAATTAATTGTCTATTTTTCTGTTCTGTTCTGCACCTGAGAAAAATGTGTATTCTGTTATTGTTGGTGGAGTGTTCTAATTGTGTTGTTCAAATCCTCTATTTCTATATCGATCTTCTGTCTGATTGTTCCTTCCATTACTTAAAGTGCCGTAGCGAACTCTCCAACTATTATTGTAGAACTATCCTTTCAATAATGTGTGTTTTGGGTTCCCACAATTTGAGGCTCTGTTGTTAGGTGTTTATAATTGTTATATACTTTTGGTGAATTAAAACTTTAGTCAATGTATAATGACTTTTTCTCTAGTAAATTCTTTGACTTAAAAAACTCTATTTTGCCTAATGACAATATAGCAACCTAGCTCTTTCTGTTGTTTTGTTTTGTTTTCTTTTAAAACTTGTTTTTAAATTTTATGCACTTTGAATTTATTTTTAAAATTGGTACAGTATAGCGGTATAGAAAAGTGGAATTTGTTGTCGTATGTTCATCCACGCACATGACACAGCTTGGTTTATTTCATTCTGCTCTTCCTCCCCTTCCCCATCCCACCTCCCTTACCATGTTGACTTCCTCTACTCCACTGTTCTTCCTTTTACTTTCATGAGATTCCCCCTTTTAAAATTACCTATTTCTTTCTAGATCCACTTATAAGAAAAAACATTCAGCCCTTGACTTTCTGTGTCTGGATTATTTCACTTAGCTTGGTGTTCTCCAGTTCCATTTATTTACCATAATTTCATTCTTCCTTATGGATAAGTAAAAGTCCATTGTGTATGTATGTCACATTTTCTTTAACCAATCATATATTGAGAGACATCTAGGCTGGTTTCCTAACTTGGCTACTGTGAATTGTGCTGCCATAAACATTGGAATGCATATATCACTGTATTATTATTATTATTTTGTAGCACCGGGAGTTGACTCTAGTACACTTTACCACTGAGTTATATCCCCAGCCCCCCACCTTTTTAAATTTTTTTATTAGTTGCTCAAAACATTACAATGATCTCGACATATCATACATTTGATTCAAATGGGGTATGAATTCTTATTTTTCCATGTGTACAGATTGCAGTATCACATTGGTTATACAGCCACATTTATACATACAGCCATACTGGTGTCTGTTGTATACTGCTACCTTTCCTATTCCCCCCTCCTCTCCCCTCCCCTCCCATCACCTCTCTCTACCCAATCTACTGTGACACATTTCTCTCTCTCTCTTTTTTTCTTCCCCCTCACACCATCTTATATGTAATTTTGCGTAACAATGAGAGTCTCTTTCCATCTTCCATGCAATTCCCCTTCTCTCTCCCATTCCCACACACCTATCGTCCCTATTTAATGGTAATCTTCTTCTCATGCTCTTCCTCCCTGCTCTGTTTTGAGTCGCCCCCCCCTTATATCAAAGAAGACATTCGGCATTTGTTCTTTAGGGATTGGCTAGCTTCACTTAGCATAATCTGCTCTAATGCCATCCATTTCCCTGCAAATACCATGATTTTGTTACTTTTTAGTGCTGACTAATATTCCATTGTGTATAAATGCCACATTTTTTTTTATCCATTCATCTATTGAAGGGCATCTGGGTTGGTTCCAGAATCTAGCTATTGTGAATTGTGCTGCTATGAACATTGATATAGCTGTGTCCCTGTATTGTGCTCTTTTAAGGTCTTTTGGGTATAGTCCGAGAAGGGGAATAGCTGGGTCAAATGGTGGTTCCATTCCTGCTTTCCAAGGAATCTCCATACTGCTTTCCAAATTGGCTGCACCAATTTGCAGTCCCACCAACCATGTACAAGTGTACCCTTTTCCCCACATCCTCACCAGCACTTGTTATTGTTTGACTTCATAATGGCTGCCATTCTTACTGGAGTGAGATGGTATCTTAGAGTGGTTTTAATTTACATTTCTTTGATAGCTAGAGATAGCAAGCATTTTTTGTGTATTTGTTGATTGATTGTATAGGCTCCTCTGAGAAGTGTCTGTTCAGATCCTTGGCCCATTTGTTGATTGGGTTATTTGTTTCCTTGTTGTTTAATTTTTTGAGTTCTTTGTATACTCTGGAGATTAAAGCTCTACCTGAAGTGTGAGGGGTAAAAATTTGTTTCCAGTATGTAGGCTCCCTATTTACCTCTCTTATTGTTTCTCTTGCTGAGAAAAAACTTTTTGTTTGAATATGTCCCAATTGTTGATTCTTGATTTTAACTCTTGTGCTATAGGTGTCCTATTAAGGAATTTGGAGCCCCACCCCACGAGATGGAGATTAGGGCCAATTTTTTCTTCTATTAGACACAGAATTTCTGGTTTGATTCCTAGCTCCTTGATCCATTTTGAGTTAACTTTTGTGTAAGGTGAGAGAAAGGGATTCAATTTCATTTTGTTGCATATGGATTTCCAGTTCTCCCAGCACCATTTGTTGAAGATGCTATCCTTTCTCCAGTGTATGCTTTTAGCACCTTTGTCTAATTTTAAGTAGTTGTAATTTTGTGGATTTGTTTCTGTGTCCTCTATTCTGTACCATTGGTCCACCTGCCTGTTTTGGTACCAGTACCATGCTGTTTTTGTTACTATTGCTCTGTAATATAGTTTAAAACCTGGTATCGCTATACCGCCTGATTCACACTTCCTGCTTAGAATTGCTTTTACTATTCTAGGTCTTTTATTTTTCCAGATGAATTTCATGATTGCTTTTTCTATTTCTGTGAGGAATGCCTTTGGGATTTTGATTGGCATTGCATTAAACCTAGAGAGTACTTTTGGTAATATGGCCATTTTAATGATATTAGTTCTGCCTATCCATGAACAAGGTATATCTTTCCATCTTCTAAGGTCTTCTTCTATTTCTCTCTTTAGTAGTTCTGTAGTTTTCGTTGTATAGTTCTTTCACCTCTTTTGTTCGGTTGACTTTTTTTTATAAAAAATTTTATTTAGATACAAGATCTTGCTGAGTTGCATAGGGTCTTGCTAAGGTTCTGAGGTTGGCTTTGAACTCTCTCCATCCTCCCGCCTCAGCCTCCAGAGCCACTGGAAATACAGGTGTACACCACCATACCTAATTTTTGTCTTCTAATAGGAGAGTTTAGTATCCTTACATTTATAATAATTACCAATAAGAAAAAATTTACTTCTTCTGTTTAGTCATTTGTTTTCTGTTTGTTTAATATATGTTTTTTTTTTGTTCTTCAGTTTCTCCATTGTTGTTTTTTTATATTGATTTTTTAAATTTACTTTTTGTAGTGTATTATGGTTATTATTATCTTTTCAGATAGGATCTCACTATATTGCTGTGGCTGGCCTAGAACTTGCAGTTCTCCTGCCTCAGCTCCTCTAGTTGCTGCCACATGTGACTAGTATATTCTTAGTGATTACCTTGAAGATTGCAGTTAACCTATTAAATTTTGTTCTGGTTTATATATGGAATGTTTCCCCAAAGCTCAAGTGTGTGCCCATGCAGGACTTTCTTTTGAGGTTTATGGTGTGTCCCTGGTGAGCAGAGCTCTCTCTCTGCTTCCTGATTGCCATGTCCTGAGCTGCCTCCCTCCACCGGGCCCTTCTGCCGTGATGTTCCACCTCACCTCAGGTCCGGAGCTGTGGACTCGGCCCTTTTTATTTGTTTATTTTGAGACAGGGTCTCACTAAGTTGCTAAGGCTGACCTTGAACTTGTGATTTACTCCTGTCTCAGCCTCTAGAGTTACTGGATGACAGGAGGTAGGAAGTGACATGCCCAGTGAGATCATTTTTTAAAATTCCCTATTTCTTTCTAGCTTCTGCATGTTAGAGAAAAGTTTTGACCTTGGATTTTCTGAGTGCGGCTTATTCACATAGCATGATATTCTCCAGTTACATCCATTTACCAGTAAATGACATAATTTCATTCTTCTTTATAACTGAGTAAAACTCTATTATGAATATACACCACATTTTCTTCATCCATTTGTCTGTTGATGGACACCTAGATTATTTCCATAATCTGCATATTGTGAATTGCACTGTTGAAACATTGGTATGCAGGCATTACTATTGTATGCTGATTTGAGTTGGATAAATCCCAAGGAGTGGGGTACCTAGGTCCTTTGAGGGTTACATTTGTATCTTCTGAGAAATCTCTGTACTGTTTCACAAAGTGGTAGTACTAATTTGCAGTTCTACCAACAAATATATGAGTCTACCTTTTCCCTCCATATCTTCCCCAGAATTTATTATTTGTATTCTTGATGATTGCCATTCTAACTGGAGTAAGATGAAATCTCAATGTAGTCAGCTTTGCATTTCCTGTGCTTGCCTTCTAGTTTTATACATTATGGTCATAGAATATATGGGGTGTGATTTTAGTCTTCTCAAATTTGTTAACACTTGTTCATGGCTTAACATGTGATTGTATTCTGTACTTACAGATAGAATGTGCTATTAAGAGTGAAGTTAAATCTGATAGGTCTTTGTGGATTGCCTGCCTGGATTATCTGTTACTGAAACTCTTTTACTTTTAGATCCATTGACGTTTATTTTATATATTTAAGTGGTCTGATGTTTGTTCTCTAAATATTTACAATTGTTATATCCTCTTGCTGAGTTGGCCTTTTAATTAGTAGAAAATGACCTTTTTTGTCTCTTTTTATGGTTTTTGATTCAAAGTCTGTTTTATCTAATATGAGTCTAGCTATTTCTGCTCTTTTGGTTTCCATTTGGATGCAATATCTTTTCCATCCCTTCATTTTTATTATATGTGTACTTATAGGTGAAAAAAAGTCTATTGTAGTAAGCATATATTTGTATATTTTTTAAAAAATCCATTTAGCCATTTTATCTCTTTTAATTAGGGAATTTAATCCATTTATATTCAAGGATAGTGTTGACAGGTAAACTTACTATTGCTGTTTTATTAACTGTTTTCTTGTTGTTTGGTAAATCTTTTCTTCCTTTTCCCCCTCTTTTATTGTCTTTCTTTGTGGTTAAATACTTTCCCCTAATGGTATATTTTGATATTGGGTTTTTTTTCAGTGTACATTTTGTAAGTATTTGCTTTGTGATTACCATGAGACTTAAGAAATCTTAGAGCCATAAGATATTAACAATTATAACAATTTCACTTTTATTGCAAGAAAACCAGACTGTACATTTTTAAATTTTTTGTGCTGCTGGGAATTGAACCCAGAGCCTCATCCATCCCATCCACCACTGAGCTACATCCCCAGCCCACACGCTGTACCTTTAACTCCACCCCCATTCTGAATTTTTGATGTCACAGTTTACATAATTTTATATTGCATGTTCCTCCACAGATTATTGTAGTTATTATCATTTTATTAGTTTGTCTTTTAACCTTCATACTAAGCTACAAGTGCTTTACGTGTCACAATTACATTATAAAATTATTCTGAATTCGTACTTAATTTTACTAGCAAACTTTAAGCTTTCAGATGTTTTTATATTGTTTAGTATCCTAACTCCCTTTAACATTTCTTTAAAAAAATTTTTTAAAAAAAATGTTTATTTTTTAGCTGTAGTTGGACACAATACCTTTATTTTATTTATTTTTATGTGGTCCTGAGAATCGAACCTAGGGCCTCGCACATGCTAAGTGAGCACTCTACCACGGAACCCAAACCCCAGCCCCTTTAAGCATTTCTTATGATGCTGATTTCCTTCAGCATTTCTTTTAAGATAGGTCTGGTGATGATGAACTCCCTCAGCTTTTGTTTGATTGAGAAAGTGTTTATCTGTCCTTCACTTCTGAAGGACAGCTTTGCTGAGTACAGTATTCTTGGTTGGCAGTTTATTTATTTATTTTTTCCTTCAACACTTTGTATTTATCATCTTAGTGTCTCCTGGCCTATAAGATTTCCCTTGAGAGTTCTGCTGCTAGGCATATTGGAACTCCCTTATATGTGATCTGTTTCTTTTCTCTTACTACTTTCAGGATCCTCTCTGTTGGACAGTTTGATTATAAAATGTTACAGGCTATTCTAATTTATATTGCATGTGATTGGAGACCTTTAGCCTTCCTCTTCAGGTTGGAAAAGTTTTATGCTATTACTTCTTTAATGTGTCTACCCCTTTATTACGGCTCTCTTGAAAGTCAATGACTTATACATTGTCTCTTTTGTTGTTGTCCCATAAATACCATAAGCTTTCTTTATTCTTTTCCATTCCTTTTTTTTTAACCTCTATGTATTTTCAAATAGTCTGTCTTCAAGTTCACAGATTCTTCTGCTTGATCAATTCTGATGTTGGTTCTTTCTCTTGTATTTTTATTATGTTAGTTGTATTTTTTAGATGCAGAATTTCTTTTTGTTTCGAGGGACTGAACTCAGGGGCATTTAACAACTGAGCTATATCCCCATCCCTTGTATTTTTTATTTTGAGTCAGGGTCTCCCTATATTGCGTAGGATCTCATTAAGTTGCTGAGGCTGACTTTGACTTTGTGATCCTCCTGTCTCAGTCTCCTGAGCTGCTGGGATTACAGGTATGTACCACCAGGCCCGACTTAGATGAAGGATTCTGTTTTTTTTAAAAAATTATTTTAATCTCTCAAATTTCTATACTAAATTTTTGAACTGTTTCTCTGTATTTTATTAGAGATTGCTAGTTTTCCTAGTTTCCCAAAACAGTTTTTAAAAAAATTTTTTTTTAGTTGTAGATGGACACAATGTTTATTTTTTTATTTATTTTGATGTGGTGCTGAGGCTTAAATCCAGTGCCTCACACATGCCAGGCAAGTACTCTACCACTGAGCCACAATCTCAGCCCCTAAAACAGTTATTTTGAGTTCTTTTTCAGACAGTTCATACATCTCCATTTCTTCGGAGTTAGTCTCACAGCACATTATTTTGTCTCTTAGGTTAAGTTATATTTCTCTGATTATTCTTGATTCTTGCAGTCACTCATTGTTGTCTGAAAATTGAAGAAGCAGATGTTTATTCCTGACTGTGATGTCTGGCTTTATCTAGGAATGGCCTTCAACTGTAAGCCTGCCTAGAAATTCCAGGCACCGTTTCTGTAGTGATACCTAAACTCATGACTGCTACAGCCACTGCAGTGCTAGGGGGCCTCCTAAGTTTAGAACCATTGCAGCAGATATTGCATGAGGATAAACTCTTTTACCCACCAGAGCTGGTGCCAAGCTAGACTGATACACATGCTGAGGTCTGTCTGCCACTGTGGGTTATTCTATAACCCTAGTCAGCTGGCATTGATGTAGACCAGAGCTTGTCTTTCTTGCCATCACTGTGGATTCCTCTCTGGCTCCATGGTGGGTTAGGTTCTCTCTCTCCTCTCCTCTTCTCTTCTCTTCTCTTCTCTTCTCTTCTCTTCTCTTCTCTTCTCTTCTCTTCTCTTCTCTCTCTCTCTCTCTCTCTCTCTCTCTCTCTCTCTCTCTCTCTCTCTCTCTCTCTCTCTCTCTCTCTCTCTCTCTTTCTCTCATGCACTCAGCCATGATGCCATCCATCAAGGGGATGCTCCCCAGAGGTCATATTGAGGGGCTACCTAGTCTTGCACTATAAAACTGTGAGCTAAATAAATCATTTTTTTCTTCACAAATTATCCAACCTCAGGTATTTTGTTACAACAATGGAAAACAGACTAATACAGTGGGTTATCCTCATTAACCTACCTAAAGCCACCTTTCCTCAAGTTACCAGATGCTTTCTCTGAAGGACACAAAACAATTCTTTGAGCTGAACTTAGTTCAGTGTTAATTGCTAAACGTCAGCCTTCTATTTTGGAGGGTGCCTGGTCACATAGACAGAGCTACTGGCTGCCTGCACTTACATCTTACAGAAAACTATCTTGTTCTCTTCCAGTCCCATTTCCTGTCTTCCCAGGCTCAGCCTTCTCTCCCATGCGGAGAATGCCTGTTTTTCTTTTACCTGGGCTTCTGAATTTATGGCCTCTCAAAATGGGCCAGATGAAACACGATGGATGCCCTCATTGGTGATGCAATTAGAGACCATCACCCCATGTGCTGGCTGGGGGAGCACATAAAGGGATGGAGAGGTGCTTCAGGGAAACGAAATTATCTACTGGAAAACAGATAGATCAACCAATGTTTACGCTTGTGCTCATTTAAGTTCCAAAGAAGACTTGCTTAAAAAGCAGCCACATAAATTGTGGATGAGGAAGAGGCAAGATTAATTGAAATATTAAATCAACTTTATGAGCGTGCAGGAGAATGCATTTCAAGTGCATTTGTCACCAGCTCACTGAAGCAGCATCGTTTAGGATGCTGATTTACAAATAGGAAGGGAGATGACTGGGACATCAGAATGCCTCCATGTGGTACCAAATGAGAGGATTCACAGGAGAAAGAGTCATTCTTTGGCGTTTGTCTGGAGAATAAGTCGGTCTTGCTTTTCCCAGTTCTTTTTGTCTGAAGCTAGGAAGGACTGTGTTCTGGACAGTTGCACATAGGTAAGTCCATAGAGAGCTGGTGGATTAATTTCCTCATCTGTACCCCCTTCCTGTATCAGTTATCCCTTCCTTTGTTTCCCCTGCTATGAACTTATGATGATCTAGCATGATAAATCTGTTAATTAGGTTACAAGCTACACGAGGACTAAGGTTTTTGTCTATATCATTCCCTACTGGTAGACCTAACCTAGAATAGGCTTGGCCTGTTATAAATGCCCCATATATGTATGTGGACTGTAGGACCGAGCCCAGGTTCTGGCTGGTGAGGATCTGCCCTCTCCATCACTGTGCCTGGCTGAGCATGCTCTGCTCACACTGCAAGGCCAGGGTGCTGTTGTGTCCTGCTGTAGGGAGCTCCACTCTGTGACTTCCTTCCTTAAGTAGACATGTTGGCACCAGCTAGTCTGGGTTTGGGGTATTGTATGTCTATAGTAGCTGCCTGGGAACACCAGCTGACCTGCCCCTAGAGTCTCTCGGGTCTGAAAGGAAGTTGAGCTTGGCTCAACCCCTTCCACTGAGATTAGGGGTACCTAGTCACATCTAGCTTTTTGTCCAAGTAACCTGAAAAGAGTCCTCTCAAGATCACTTTAGGAAAATCATGTTTGTGGCACCATATTTTTTGTTGAGGGAAATAAGGCACAGAGACTTGGATATTTGTCCAAGATTATGTGGCTTTCAGTGGCCCATAGAAAGCCAGGTTTGATTCCCAAAACCACAGGTCCTGTCCTACTGAGCCATCCTATCTAGACTCCTCTAGGTTGCCAAGCAATCTTGTTGTTGTTGGCCACAAAGGGTGAATCACTGAATACCACAGCTGTGCTAATCCAGAGGCGTCCAGGCTATGCAAGGTCTATGGCCTGAACTCACAGATAGTGTGTCTGAGTCTGCTCTGTGATGGGGACTCTTTCCAGGCCCTCTGACTTAGTCGGACTGTCTTTTCAGGAGAGGCTCCAATAAGAGGCCATTTGCCTAGGTTCATACATTGGGAGATGGCAGCCTAGGGTTTGATCTTAGGCCACTGTTGTGAGTGGCCTCTGTTCAGGATCGGCTATTTTGTGGCGACCAGGGAGACCATAGAATCTGCAGTTCTCATATTACTCAATCTCTCATGCTGGTGCCTGTGACTCACGCTGGTGCCTGTGCCTATGACTTTGCACTCTGAGGCTGTATGTGGCTCACCAAGGGCCACCTGGGGAAGCTTCACAGGGCCATCTTCCTCTCTGTCTTCCACCCTGCAGACAGTGTCCAGGTGAGGCTGTCGTATGTGCCCTTCTGTGACTGGTCTTTGGTAATTTGGCACCATTGTTTCAGCCAGCTTTGACACACTACTAGGATGGGGGGAGGTTAAATGTTAATAAAAGGAGACAGAAGGCCTCTCAGCAGGAGGAGAGAACCCATAAAAATGTACCAAACCCTTCATGAATTTGTGTGTACATATGTCAACCCAGAGACAGATATATGCCCCTGCAATCAAACACTTGCTCAGATTTTGAGCACAGCACCAAACACACAGAAAAAGGAGCTATAGTAGCTAGCTTTGCATTACTACAGGATACCCAAGGCAGCTAACTCGATAAAAAGAAAAGATTTATTTAACTCAAAAGTTTTGAAACTGGAAGTCCAAATGGCATAGTATAGGTTCCATGAGCAGCCCTTGGCTGCATCCCCTCCTCATGAAGGTGCGCTGTTGTGTGAGGGAGCGAGCAGGGGATTTCATCTCAAGCCAGAGGTAGAGACAAAGAGAGAGGGGGAGAAAGAGAAAGATTGAGGTCCTACAGTTCTCTTTGAGGAATGTTCTCAGGACCTCCCACCTCCTAAACATTCCTCCACATCCAGATAGTGCCACCCTTGGGAAAAACGCCTTCAATACAAATGACCCTTGAAGGTCACTCAGGCCACATCTGAACTCTAACAGGGGCATTGGTTGGAAATGATCCATTTTAAAGATGATTTCTTATTGGTGTATTGCAATGACACATAACAGTGAACTTTGTTGTTACATATTCATATATTCCCATAATATAATTTGGTCATTTTAATTTCCCAGTACCTTGCCTTTTTCTCCTCTTCTTCCCGTTTGGTCCTCTTCCTCGACTCTTCTGGTCTCCCTTCTATTTTCATGAGATCCCTCCCATCTTTCTTTCCCTTTTTCTTTCCTAGCTTCCACATATGAGAAAAAAAAAATACAACCCTTTGCTTTTTGAGGTTGACTTATTTTGCTTAACATAATGCTCTCAAGTTCCGTCCATTTTTCTACAAATGATATCATTTTCTTCTTTCTTTTTTGGTACTGGGGATTGAACTCAGGGGCACTTGACCACTGAGCCACATCCCCAGCCCTATTTTGTATTTTATTTAGAGACAGGGTCTCGCTGAGTTGCTTAGTGCCTCGCCATTGCTGAGGCTGGCTTTGAACTCTCTATCCTCCTGGTTCAGCCACTGGGATTACAGGCATGTGCCACCGCGCCCAGCTATAATTCTGTTTTTTATGGATAAGTATAACTCCATTGTTTATATATACCACATTTTTTCTTTGTTTAGAATTATTTTTTAAAAATTTATTCTTTTTAGTTACATATGACAGTGGAGTACATCACATTTTCTTTATCTATTCATTGATTAATGGATGCCTAGGCTGGTTTCATAACTTGGCTACTGTGAATTGTGCTGTTATAAACACGGCTTATGCACGTATCCCTCTAGTATGCTGACTTTAATTCTTTCGCAAAAATAGTGAAGAGTGACATAGCTGGGTCATATGGTGGGTCCATGCTTAGTCTTTTGAGAATCTCTATACTGATTTTCATAGTGGTTGTATTAATTTATAATCTTGCCAACAGTGTATAAGTATTCATTTTTACCCACATCTTCACCAGCAATTATTATTGTGTTTTTGATGGTATGGAAATAGTCTTATTTGGATCCTGCATCTGCTGACTTTTGATTCTTTCCTGTGGAAATCAATCTGATTTTATTTAAGGACTGATTGAGTCAAACTTGGCTGAGCTCTGGGCAAGGAGGTGGGGGTGTCCTTACCCTGGAGAGATTTCAAGGCCCTCTTGCCATGCAGATTTCAAGGCCTCTGGCTCCTGCACTGAGGTCCCCCAAGCCCTTGCCCACATTCCACTACTGAGCCTTCACCATCTTCTCACCTGGCACAGCCTTTTGTGTTGTTCCTTTAGTCACCTCTCTATGTCCCATGCTCTGTGTACCACTCTGAGTTCTGGTGCCAGGCTGCATACTCTTGGGGATGGTGAACTCTTCCCCATGATGTTGTCCCTCTCTCAAGTAGACAGGCCTGGCCAGGGTGGGGCTACTCAGCTGCCCTGTAGGTCATCCTATTGCTCTTTCTCAACTGAACTTACTGTAAGAAAGAGTGAATGACTCTACACTGTTGAGAAAAATGAACTGGAATAATCATGGGGAGAATCATAAATAGATGGTAGTCTCTAGGTCTTGGTAAGGGGTTCTCTTGGTTGGGATGCTGCATGTTCTTTGTCTTCCCCTTTCATGCCTTGCTCAGGGTCTGGAGAGGACCCTCTGCACACAGTTCTTGGAATCCCTTATCTGATGGCTTCCAGGTAGGTTGACAGGAGCCACCAGCAGGAGGTGAGGGTGGGAGGATAGAGGGTGGGATATTGATTCCTTATTTTCTCTTATATATTTCTGCCTGCTTCTTTGCCTCCTCATTCAGCCCCAAGAATGGTAAGGTTCCCACTGTGGCCAGTCCCCCAGGGACCACACATGTTAGGAGTTTGGTCCTTCAATTGAGCTAACTGGGATGCAACCTGTTTCTTGTGGGGCTGGTGAACATTGAATGTGCCCAGATAGGGGAAGTCTAGTAGGTGGCAGGCAGGCTTGGATCTCGGAGGGGGGATGTCCATGTCGGACATCTGTTGAAGAAAGATGTTATAATTTGGATCTTTGATATTTCTCGCAAATCTCATGTGTTAGGCAATGCAGAAATGTACATGATTAGATCATGGGCTGCAACCTCATCAGTGGATTAATCCATTGGATGGATAATTTGAAGGTACTAACCGGGTGGTAACTGTGGGCAGGCAAGATGTGGCTGGAAGAAGCAAATTACTGGAGACGTGTCCTTGGGGACTGTATCTTGTTCCTTTCTTACTTTTTGTTTTTGGGCTGTCATGAACTGGGCAGCTTTTTCCCACCACGCCCTTCTGTCATGATGTCTCTGCCTCATCTCAGGCCCAGAGCAATGATCCACCAACTGTGGATTGGAGCTATGAAACTCTGAGCCCAAAATAAACTTTTCCTCTTCTTAGTTGTTCTTGTCAGGTATTTTGGTCCCAGTGATGAAAAGCTGACTAGTACAGAAGACCTGGCTGCTGGCTGGGGACCATGACTCACAGTGAAGTGTGGACAGGCCACATCCCAACTGGGCATTCTTGGTCATCCCACCTACAGAGGGAGGTCAAATACAACTTCAGGAGAACCATCTGCTCAAACATTTCCACTGGGATTCCACTGCTGCTTGGGTTGCTGGCCCATTTCCTTCAGGATTCCCATATGGCCTTCCTTGTTTGGGCTAGTCCTGGCACTGATGAGTCCTGTCCCTTTCTTAGAGTTGCAGTGACCCCCCCCCCCCAGTATAGTCAAAGGGAATTTCCAAGTTTCCATCTAAGGCCCCTCAGTACACATGTGGGCATGTCCCCAGATAGCAGCTGTGACAGGATCGGGGCGCCAGCCAGAGCTCTCATCTCTTCCCATCATGAACTTCCACCCCTTGCTTAGCCACAAGGTTTGGATCACTTAATGCAACAGAAATATTCAAGCTCCTTACAGAGAAGTGCTTCGAACCCCACAGAATGTGATAAACAGACAAAATATGGACAAAAAGAGTGCAAGATACACCTAGCGTGGGCAGTGGGGGATCCACACACAAACCTCAATTGCAGGTCCTGCCCTTTGGAGCTGGAGCTTCCTTCTAGCCAAAGGAAAGAGTGAAAATGTGGGATAGGATTCACTGGTGTCTGAGGAGTGGTTTCAGTGGGGTATGTGGGTGAATGTCCTAAGTGAGTGTCCCTTCAGGGCCAGGCCTCTGACAACCGATGCTTTCACATTCCCTCACCTGATGCATATGCACAGACTCCTGGCCAGGCCAAGGGCTCCGCCTTCTGCTCAATTCTCTTTCTCCTACATCTTTGGAAGAGGTTAGTTTGCACCTGTCTGTCTGCCACCACTGAAATCAGGCCAAGCAGGGAGCCACCCCAGAGCTCAGGTGAAGTCTGTGGTGGTGAGTGGTGCCTGCCGAGCCTTCCTTGCTTCATGACAGCCCTACTTCTATTGTCCCCTTGGTCACCTCTCCCTGTTTGTCATGGGGAGGGTTGTCATAATGAGGGGTGGGAGACAGAAAGCAAAAAAGCTAAATTTTGGAGATTATGGACTACTGTAAGAGGAAGATTGCATTTCTGTCTTTTAAATTTTTAGGCCAAACATGGCTCTTTGGGTAAGTCAGGGGACCCTCAGTCTGTCCCATGGTGCTGGCAAGACACAGAGGCCCAGTGGGCTTGGTGGACCTGAGCCGAGCAGATGTTTGGCCCCTGGGGGGTCCAAGGGCCTGGTGGGTCTTGATGTCAACCAGTGTCCAAGGAGTAAAATTTGATCACTTGGTCTATGGGTCCCCTGGTAAGGCCACCCCAACACACTGTAAGAGAGATGAGCCTGCTTTCTGGGATGGGCCTTGGGCTGAAGGATCCACAGAGCCCCAAACAACAACACCACATTCCAGCTCAGCAGCGCTTTGCTGACCGTGGGCTTGGGCTCCAGGGTGAGAAGGTCTCCTTTGCAGAACAAGCAGTTTCTGTCTGAGAGGTCCCCACACTGGCAGGTTGGAATGGGGGAAGTGGTCAGGGCTGGGCCCTGCCTCGCTCCTTGACTTCATTCAGACTTGTGCCACATTTTCTTCTTTTAAGCAAGGTGCTTCCTTTTAAGATTTCATTTGGAAAGTCAAAAGTGCCCAGGAGCACTGTGGACTTCACTGGACGTGGCATGGATTATCTGTCCTAGCCAGCTCTGTGGACCATTCAGCAGCCCTGCCCTGAAGGTAAGAGCCTGCAGAGCAGGATGGCAAGGTTCTGGGTTGGTCCAAGCCGGAGTCCCTGTCCTCTCTTTTGTCTTCCCTTTCCCCTTTCCTTTCCTGCTGCTCTACCTGGGGCGGGTTGCCTGGAACAAAGAGGGACAGTCCATGGGTGGAATTTGAACATCATTGAGAATCTTTTATTGGAGGACCTTTGAGACCCCATCTGTGGATAAATGTGGAAAAAGTTGTTTGATGAGTTTAATAATCATGTCAGGATCATTTTTCTATGCAGCCCAAACTGTCTGCATCCAGAGCTTACTGTGAAATATAGGTATCAGGAGGCAGGCCCCTTTATATTTGTGAATATTTCTGTATCACCTTGTGACAACCTCATAAATATTTCTGAAGGATGGAGGCTTGCCTCTGAAAACTTCTTACCACCATGGCAAACGGCTCGCACAGACAACTGTGGACGTGAGGGATGGAGTGTCGCCCAGGTAGGTGAGGTGCAGGGACTTAGTTTGAGGGAGGGGCTCACTGCAGCTGGCAGAGAGGAGGATCCTTGGGTGGGGTTGCAGAGCTGTGGGGAGAAGAAGGTCAGGTGGTGTCAATGCCCAGTTGTGGCAGGTGGATGTCCCCCGGTGTGCTCTGCAGATGGGATTGCCTCCTAGACAATGATGGCCAGCAGGGTGCATTGTCCTCCCTCAGCCCCAGTTGCTGCTGCTGTTGGTGAGTGGACCCTGCTGTGATTTCTTCCTCACAAAGTCCTCACATCCTCACAGGCTGCCTCCAGGGTCTCACTCACTGGACCCTGCCCCGCCTCAGGTGTCCTTACAGCTCTCTGTATGCTGCCTACATGGGGTGAGGCTTGCGGTGAATGGGCTGGGGACTGGAGCATTACATATGCCATTGCATCAGTCATCGAATCATCCCATGATGGGATTAACTGAGTAGAGATTTAAGGTGTGTAGGATGTGGCTGGCAAAGGTGGGTCATTGGGGCCATGGCTTTGGGAATACATTTTGTATCTGGAGAATGGAGTCTCTCTCTCTCTCTCTCTTTCTCTCTCTCTCTCTCTCTCTGCGCTTCATGATCATCATGTGAGCTGCTTCCCTCTGCCACACTCTCCTGTCATGGTGTTCAGCCCTACCTTGAGCCCTGAGGAGCTGTCTATGGATTGAGACCTCTGAAATCATGAGCCCCTAAATAGAGTCTTTCTCCTCTATAGTTGTTCTGGTTGGTTTTTTAGTCACAGCAGTGAAAAAACTGACAAAAACAATGATATTACACTGTATTATTCTATATTGCACTGGACTGTATTGTTCTATATTGTATTATATTGTATATATTGTATCATGCTGCACCATACGCTTTTGTACTGTACTGTATTGTTCTATACTGTATTGCATTGTACTGTACCCTATTATGTTATATTGTACTGTGTATTGTACCGTACCATAATTGATTATACTGTGCTATCCTGTTTTATAGTGTACTGTGCTGGATACTATATTGTGTTGTTCTGAATTATACCGTATTGTATTTCATGGTACTCTATAGATGCTCCTCCACCTGCAATGGGTTACATCCTGATCAAACCATTGCAAGCTGAAAATCGAGCGTACCTGATCTACTGAATGTATTACTTTAGCACCGCAGCACACTGTCGAGTTTTGGTAGTTTCTCCTTGTGATCCTAGAGTTGACTGGGAAGGTGACTTGTTGCCACTGTTCAGAATCTTCAGAAAGGATTGTTCTAGTATAGTTATCCCAGGAAGAGATCAAAATTCAAAATTTGAAGTACAATTTCTCCTGAATGACATAGGGTTTCTCATTTTTGCAGTTTTGTAAAGTTAATAAACTGTAAGTTGGACCATGATAGTCAGGGATGGGCTGTACTGTGCTATACTACACTGCATTATATTGTGCTATTCTATATTGTATTATGCTGTATTGTATTGTGTTGTATGCACATAGTAGGAGTTAGGACCTTTTTGAGTTGATGTGGCCGGAGGTCACAGTACATGTATATCAAAGTCATATGCCAGTGACTCTCTGGCCTGTTAGGTGTGAAATGAAAGACAAGCTCAGGACACATAATAAGTACACTGTACTATTTTGGATTTTTCCTTGAGTGATAGAGACTAATTTGGGGGGTCTGCAAGGGGCCATCTCTCACTCACACTTCCGTGGAGAGAATGGGCCCTCGTGACTAGGAGGAGGGTGATTATTGCTGATTATTAACCTAGTCACATCTTCCTTGGTGACCTGCCTCTGTCCGGGATGTGGTGTGGGTTCATGATGTTGCACTTGAGAATACATACCCCATGCACATACCTCCCCCGCCACCACATGGGGCTATATTAACCTGGGGTTGTTGGAAGCATGCAGCAGTGGTGATGATTTATGAGTACTTCCTACCAGCACCACTTTGGGCACACATGTGCTGGGGAAAACCAAGCATCCACTGCACCCTCCAGGGAGGCGTGGGCCCTAGTGCACCTGCACCAGGGATAAGAGGTAGTGCTCCTTTTTTGGCTCATCCTTTCTCAGGGGCCTTCCAGGAAAGTCCTCAGCCCTTTCCTGCACAACCCTCTGCCTTCAAGCAGAGACCTTTGTCTTCAGGATGGATCTTGTTCCTCCCTTTCCCGCCATCACCCTGGTTCTGCTGTCATTCCCCTATGTCCTCAAAGCTGCCCAATAATTAGCCCTGTGGGAAAGCCCTTGCAATCAGACCCACCCTCTCAGGGTCTCCTCAAAGGCCCCAATAGATGTGATCCTTCTCATCTCCCAATGCCCTTGCCTTTTTTTTTTTTTTTAATCAAACGGGGGGTACTTTGCCAGTGAGCCACATCTCCAGCCCTTTTTATTTATTTTGAGACAGGGTCTTGCTTAGTTGCTTAGGGCTTTGCTAAGTTGCTGAGGCTGGCTTTGAGCTTGTAATCCTCTTGCCTCAGCCTCCTGAGTTGCTGGGATTACAGATGTGTGCCCTTTTTGTTGCTTCAGCCATTCTGATCTTCTCTTTGTCTCTCATGTATGTGGGCACACACCGCCTGTCCTCTGGCGCCTTTGCTATTTCTTCGTTTCTGCAGACAGTCATATTCTTTTATACCTTCTCACACTGTTTTCTGCCAATGTCACCTTGTCAAGGAGGCCCCATCTATAGACAGACACCTTTGTCTCTCTCCACCCTAGACATGAGATGATATGATTCTTTGTTTACCATCCATCTTTCCAGCCAGCCTGCCCCTCCTAATGGACTCTGCCCATCATTGCATCCCTGGTGCCTGGGCCAGGCTGGTGCTTGGAGGAGACACAGACAGTAGGATAGAGACCTAGAACTCAGGAGGGGCACATTTTAGGGCAGGATTTTGGTTCTGGAACCCTGCAGGAGTCTCTAACTGGGCAGATGGATGAATGAAGAAATGAGGAAGTCTCAGTAACCTGGGTAATTCCTACTGTTTCCTGTGGGTCCCCACTGGGTCAGCCCTTGGTGGCCCCTGGACACGTGTGGTGTCTCAAGGGGTCTGGATGACGCTGCCCAAGCTCATTCCCTATACCACCTGCTCCTTGGGCAGACCTGGGGAGGGAAGTGCAGTGTGGCAAAGCCCTGCAATCCCAGGCTCACTTCTGGCTCCCTGGGGCCTCTTGGTTGAACACTAGCATCTTGTTTATTTATTCACTAAATGTCTGTGGGCAACCTGGGGGTGGGGCAGCAGCTGGAAATATAAATGTGAAAAAGACCCAGCATTTTCAGGAAGGGTGAGCAAGAATTGACTTATGTGGGATGCACTGCCTCGCAGGTGGGTAAGCCAGAAGAGCATGGCTCAAAGGCAGACTCAGTGCACATCTTACCTGCAGAAAAACTCCTGGGGAGGCAGGTTCTGGGGATAAAGTTTGGATTGTGTTCTGGTTAGCTGTGCCTGCAAAATAACCCCCTCCCTAAATGTAGTACCTTAAAATGACAGCAATCAGCTTATTATTATTTCTGTTGATTCTGAAGCTTGATGGGCTCAGCTTGATGGTCCCCACTCAGGGTCTCTATGTGGTTTCAGTCAGACTGAGGTGTGATTGTTAGTTTATGTGTCATCTCAGCTAAGCTATGATGCCCAGCTGAGGTGGTCAAATACCAGTCTAGATGTTGCTGTGGAAGGATATTTTTTAAAAATGCAATTAATATTTAAACCAGAAGACTTTGGGTAAATCAGATCACCGTTCATAATGCAGGGGGAACTTATCTAATCACCTGAAGGCCTTAAGGAGAAAAAGACAGGTTTTTCCAAAGGGGAAGTGATGCTGCTTCCAGACTACCCTCTGTGTTAGTCAGCTTTTTGTCATTGTGACCAGAATACCTGACAAAAACAACTTAGAGGAGGAAAGGTTTATTTTGGGTTCATGGTTTCAGAGATTTAGTCCACGTTGGGCCAACTCCATAGCTCTGGACCCAAGGTGAGGCAGAAAATCATGACAGAATGCTTATCAGTGGAGCACTGTACCATTCCCGATGGCCAGGAAGCAGACAGAGAAAGGAGAAGAGACTGCAAGGAAGCTAAACCCTTCCAGTAACCTGCCTCTTCCAGCCATGCCCACTTGGATAGTTACTATCCAGTTAGTCCCTTCAAACTACGATGGTCTGACAAGGTCACAGACCTCACAATCCAATCATTTTACCTTTGAATATTCCTGCATCAACACAGGAGCTTTTGGGGGACGTATCATATACAAATCATAACACCTTCAGACTCCACTTGAGTTTCCCCTTGGTCTCTAGCTTGCCAAACTGCTGTGAAGATTTTGGAATTGCCAGTCTCCCAATCTTATGAGCCAATTGCTTATGACAAATCTCTCTTTTTATTATATATATAATCCTGGTGGTTCTGTTTCTCTGGAGAACCTTGCTAATACATGGTGTTTCTGCAGGACTCATTTTAAAGGTTTCCTCCTTTATGCTTGTTGGGGTGGGATGTTGAATGAAGCCTCTGCTGGGGCTGGGGTCTTCCTCACAACATGGCTGAAACCTCTGCCTGCCTTGCTGTGAGGAGGTAGTGGAGTTATATAGAATTTCTCTGAGGAGCATAGTGATGCTTAAGCCTCCCTTTCACAGATGACATTAGGAAGGGGTGGAAGTTGCTAGAATGAAAAGACAAAAGTGGGTCAGTATATTAAAGTTTAATGCAATTACTGGAATATTGACTCTGCAGAAACCAGTCACAGACCAAAAGCAGCTGCTAGATCCAGCCTCTGTTTCTGTGGACAACTGTCTAAATGACGCCTAAATATCAATAGAGAGCAGGGAGGAATAGATGTGAAATATGGGCATGGAGAAAGGTCGTTGAGAATCTCAAGAATCCTCAGAACCGTGGAGGTTCAGAACCTGACAAAGGCAACGCAGTGTGTGTGGGGGGTCTGCACTGAGGTTTGCCAAGTATGGGGTAGTACAAGGGTGTTGTGGAGGTAAGTCACAGCTTGTTGGAGGGCTGTTCTTCACTTCCCACAGAATCTGGTTGTAGCTCCCTCCAGTGTGGTCCAGAAGTGCCTTGGACACAGTCTTTTTTTTGAGGGGGGGAGGTGGAAAGTGAACCCAGGTGTGCTCTCCATTGAGGCACATCCCTAGTGGGTTCCTCCCCACACTTAAAAAAAAATTGATACAGGGTCTCACTAAGTTGCCCAGGCTAGCTTTGAACTCGCAATCCTCCTGCCTCAGCTTCCTGAGTTTCTGGGATTATAAGTGTGAGCCACCCACCACACCCAGCCTCCATCTGTTGACACACAGGGGTCAGAGTGAAAATTTGGTAGCATGTTTTAGCAACGTACCTGTAATAGAGTGGCATTAGTAACAAGTAGACTTAGTACATCAGAAGTTTCCGTGTCTCTCCTGGGCTGATGAACAGATCAACAGGGTGACTCTTTTGCATGAGGGATCTAGGTTGTTAGAAGTGATTTAAACATGGGGTTTCCAAGTAACATGTGTGAGACATTTTGAGGACCAGCCATCATCTCACCTCCAGAGAAGTTGGCGATACAGCACGGTGCCCACGCTGATAAGAAAGTGACAAGGAAGAGCCACTCTCTGCTCCACTGATGGGAGGACACTTTAGAGAGGTGGATCAAGATTCTCCACGATGCTGTTATTTATAATGGTGAAACTGGAAAGTAGCCCCATTCCCCAATCAGCAACAGCTTGGCAAAAACATTCATTCGGTGTAACATTTCATAGCTACCAGGGGCCATGCTTTGGGGACTATATAATGAAGAAGACGACAATATGAAGAATTGACTGAAAAAGCAAGATACATGGCTGGGGTTGTAGTATAGTGGCAGAGCATTGGCCTGGCATGTGTAAGGCCCTGGGTTCAATCTTCAGCACCACATAAAAATAAAGACATAAAATAAAGGCCTGGTGTCCATCTATAACTAAAAAACAAAGTATTGAAAAAAAAAAAAGAAAGAAAAAGATACAAACCCCACAATTCAATATCCCACCTCTGGAAAAAAAAAATTGGTGCAGATGGATGGACACACACTGAATTGTTCAACTGAGGGTTTCTCTGTGCAGGAAAATAATGGACATATTTTATTTCTTCTTCATCATTTCCCTTCTTTCCTAATTTTCTGCAGTGGCTATAGATTTATAATTAGAACAATGATACGAGGTTACATTGCTGATTTACAGAGAGCAGCCATGAAAGCAACTCCCTCCGTATGTCTCGGTAAGGGATCTGGTGTTTATTGATTTTTGTGTTGGCCCCGTTAGGGTACTCTGCTGCTGCCGCCTGGCAGAACTAAATCATCCTGCTGTGGCGGCCAGCAAGCAGCAGCAGACTTTGGGCCAGTCTCCTGATGTGCCTTGCCTTTCATTTCTCTGGAGAGTGTGGCTTTTCTGCTTTGATTCTCGAGGGAAGAAGAGGGTAAGCTCACACTGCACTCCTAGGCCTTTGAAAGGAGGATGAGTGCAGGTCCGCCTTGGCCTCCAAGGGCTCTGATGGCACTGGGAAGGCCAGAGACAGAGTGAGCTCCTGATACTTTGACTGCAAGATGTTTACTCGGTAGATTGGCTCTGAGATAGTATTTACTCTTCGTTTATTCATTCAGCCAACAAGCGGGCTGAGTCAGAGGGAAAGCCTTAGCTGGGAAATGGCTGAAGGGACACAAGATGTGCCTAACTGTGAAGCCTGGGGGGAAAGTGGCTTTGCTCCCACTGGATTGTTGGAAACTCAAAGAGCTTTTTTCCCTCCTCAGGAATAAGCTTGTGGAAGCCGATGCTGCCCTTGGTGTTCTGAACCTGTCCTGTTGGAAGTCCCCATTTGGATTTTGAAGGGGGTTTATCTTTTGGTCAGCCTGATGTAGAAGGATGAGTACCCAGGTGTCCAGGAGCCTGGCCTAGAAGTCCAGTCTTCCAGGCATGGGCTAGAGCAGACAATTGGAGGATGCTTGGTGAGTTGGAGCAACCATGGCCAGAGAGCCTGGGGGCATCACTGTCTCAGGCTTGGCCCCAGCCAAGAGGAGAGAAGGAGGAGGAAACTATCAGGTGCCAAACACATGTGCGGTGCCTGGCCCCATCACAGCACACGGATATGGCATTTCAGGTAAATCTCATCCCGAATCTATGCGGAGGAGACTAACACTCTCTATTCTGCAATCAGAAGCTGAGGCTTAGAGGACTTGGGCGTCGTGTGGGGCCCAGGACACGGGCTGGTTAGGGAGAGGTAGACTTCATCCCAGTCTGCCTGGCTGTCAGGGTCATGCTCCTCCTCGTGGTTCTCAGTGCATGAATCATGGCAGGGGACTTGCCTTCCACAGTAATGAGCAGCGAGGTTTCCAGAGACAGGCCTTGGGAGGCAGGTCAGGCACCAGGGCTAAGTTCCCAGTGATGGACTCAGGGAAAGGCAGGGTCTCCCTGGGCTGTGGCCACATCACACATATCTGATGGACCCTACGGATGAGGGATGGGGACAGATCAAGTCCATCTTCAGAGAGAGAAGGCCCCAGGCAGGGGCAGGGTCCCTCAGGCAGCCCCATGAACAAGCTGGTCATCAGACACACTCACCTTGTCCTTCTGCAGGATTTCAGGAGCCCTGCTTTCTCTGTGCCTTTCTCTGTCTCAACCCAGTTAATGGTTCATGCACACAAGCTTTTGCTATACCCACTTCTGGGACAGGAGTAAGGCTATGAGTGGGGAAGGGCTGGGCTGCCTAAGAACTGCCTTTGGCCCTTATTCTTATTAACTCAGATTACTTCTTCTGCTGGGCATTTATTGGTCACTATCTGGGGATTTCTATTTTCAACTTCCTGCTCAATAAGACTATGGGAAATTTTGCTTGTTGGCAAAGAGATCCCAGACCTCAGCCAGCGCTACGTAGAGAAATAATTGAGGAACCAGGACAACAACAATGATCTCTGACAGTGTCTTTTGGTAGTTGCAAATTGAAATGTAAATAAGGATCCTGAAACTATGACTTACGGTCTATTCATCATGAATCAGCAGTATTCCTGCATCATCTTAGTTAATACACTTTAAGTCCTCATTTTTCCCACTAGGGAGTAGAACAATGGTGAGCCCAAGTGACAGACGGATCCTACAGTTAGGACCATTTCCTGCTCATCAGCCCTACACAGCCCTGGCCTGGCTCTCCTGCCTTCTGTGGTCCTTCCTACATAAGGCCTCAATGTTGGTCGTCTGCAGGACCCAGGCTGGGCTGTACCTCCTCACCCAGGTTCCAGTCCCTCCCCAGTCTCAGCCCCACCCTATAAGGCTCCTCGTGCTGCAGGTTGGCTTAGGTTCTAGCTTGCCAGCCACTCCAGCCAAGGGGAACTAGGGGCAGCTTCAGGCTGTAGGCTGAAGGCTAGGGCTCTGGTTCAATGCCTTAGAGGAGAGCCACCTGAAGACAATGTCACATTCGGCAGCCCTGAAGCAGACCTCCACCTGAAGACCTTTACCATAAGTAAGCAGTAACCCTACCATATCTGGAACATGTAAGTTCCTCTTCTTGTCAGAAAGCTTTATAACAGAATAAAATTTCAGTAAAAATTTCTACAAAAAAAAAAAGAAAACTCAATGGGAGATAAGACTTCCTATTTCTTGTGAGGATTAAGTTACTCTGTCTTGCAAAAACTAAGTTTGGCTGTAGACTTGATGTCATTCATGCTTTGGTTGTTAAATTTCTGAATCATCTAAAAAAATGGGACGAAAAGCACTTTCTGTAAACCCGAGAAAAAAAATATGTAGACTCCTACAAAAATACAAACCTCCAAACCTCCATCACCCGCCTCCCCCCACTCCCGGCCAGGGTATAAAGTTCCAAGAATTTCTAGACTTGAGGTTTAGAGAATTTTTTTTTTTTTTTTTTTTTTTAGGTAATATTCCCTTTGAACCCTGAAGCCTGAATTTTCTGCTTCCTGAAAATTCCTTGGGTGTCCAGCCTCTTCTGTCCTTTATCGTCCCCACAGCCAAGAACACACAGGGATGGGTGGGGGGTGAGTGGAAGGCTTCACTTCAGCCAGCCCTGGGCTCCTGGTGATGGGAGATCATCCAAGCCTCACCCCTTACAATTAGCAGTATTTGTGGTTGGAGTCTGATGCAGCTCCCTGCTGAAATGGAAGGACAAGGAAGCTTCCAGGTCTCCATGGGGCATTTCTTACTGGTTTAAGTTTGCTCCTCTCCTGATGGGATATGTAGTTTTCATTCCAGAATGCGGGCTCAGTCAGTCCATCCAATCCCTGTGTGGTTCTCCTACAGTTCCACATTTAGGATCCCTCCTGCCAGAGTGGTGTGTGGGGAACTGGACATTTTGGAGACCTCCTGTAAGTCACAGTTGGAGTTTAGAATGGCAGAGACAGTCAAGTCTCTGGGTGGTTCATTTTGGTGCCCGTGTGAGTGGGCCCCTGGGTACCCAGATATTTGGTCAAACATGATTCTGGGTCTGTCTCTGAGGGCGTTTCTGGGTGAGATGCACATCTGAATGAGTGGCCTGAGTAAAGCAGACTGTCCCCCCTAGTGCGAATATGCCTCATCCAATTAGTTGAATGTCTGGATAGAACAAAAAGGTGGAGGAAGGAAGAATTCCGTCTTTCTGTCTGTCAGTTTTCAAGCTGGGACCTTGTTTTTCTGTTCTCAAGAGTTAGAACTTATGCCATTGATCCTCTTGGGTCTCCAGCTTGCTGATGGCAGAATGTGGGACTTGTCAGCTTCCATATTTGTGTGTATCAATGACAGAATTTTAAAATTTGTCCCCCTTAGATATGCATGACAGTAGAGTGTATTTTGACATATTATACATACATGAAGTAAAATTTCCCATTTTTGTGGTTGTGCATAATGTGGAGTTACACTTGTAATGTATTCATATATGAACTTAGGGAAATTTTGTCCATTTTTGTTCTATTGTCTTTCCCATTCCCATTCCCCTTCCCTTTACCCATTCCCCTTTGTCTAATCCAGTGAACTTCTATTCTTTCATCCCCGCCTGTATTGGTCTTCGTATCTGTTTTTGTGCCAATACCATGCTGTTTTTGTTATTATAGCTCCATAGTATAATTTAGTATTGTGAGCCTGGTATAGTGATGCCTCCTGCTTCACTAAGGATTGCTTTGGCTATTTTGGGCCTTTTTTTTTTTTTTTCCAAATGAATTTCATGACTGCTTTTTCTACTTCTTTTTGTTTTCTTTTGTGGTACTGGGGATTGAACCCAAGGCCTTGTGGATGCAAGGCAAGCACGCTACCTATTAAACTATATCCCCAGCCCTTCTTTTTCGATCTCTGTGAAGAACATCAGTGACAGTCTTTGTGCTGCATAACATTTTATTAACAATGGATGGAATATGCAATGATGATTCCTTAAGATTATAATGCAGCTAAGAAATCCTGTTGTCCAGTGATGTCCCAGCCATTGTAAGGACGTAGTGCAATTCATTACTTGTGTGTTGGTAGTAATGCTGATGGAGACATCCCTATGGTGCAGCCAGTTGTATAAAAGTCTAAAAAGGCAATTATGTCCTTGATAAAGATAACAAAAGGCTGAGTTTCCAGGCTGTATCTAGTCTATATACTGCACTTTTTTTTCCTTCTTATTTCAGAGTGTAATCCTTTTATAAAAAACAGTTTATTATAAAACAGTGTGCATGCATGTGAGAGCCTCTCATATCGTTCCAGACTGAATGTGCATGTCATGCCCTGGGGTTCTCTATTATAAAACAGCATGCTGTTTTATAATAAAAGGTTTTAAAAATTACATATAATTTTTTCTTCTTGGATATATTTTTTGGAGAACCCTAACATAACTAAACCTGACCTAACATAACCCCTTCCTAACTGAATGCTCTCACAACCAGATTTACTTTTTTCTGGAGAATGTTTTCACATGACATGCAATTTTCTTTCAGTCTGTAAATACTGTGTACCGTCTAATGGTTCCAAAAGCCCAGTGACATTCTAAAAAAATGAAATGATGTAATATGATCAATGTACGCTGTGTGCCCGTGTGGAAACATCACACCGAATCCCATTGGTCTGCACCATCAGTATGTGTTAATGAAGAATAAAATAAGTAAAATGAGGGTAAGGAAGAACACCCATGATATGGTGTTGGACGGGAGCTGACCAACATGAATCTAAGTCCTCTGGGTCCCTTATGCTCTGCCTGCAGTGACTTGCCACGCATGGTACAGAGAAATGACGTCAGCGGGGTTTCCAAGGAGGAGCTGATTATTCTCAAGTGACAACAGCAGCCGACCTAGAGGGTGGCCCGTTGTTAACAGAGCTTCTCTGAAGCCTCATTTCTTTTCTTTCTGTTGATCAATATCCTTTCTGAACATTGGTCTTTTGAAAAAGACATTTTCCCTCCAATTTCTGGCCGTCCTGAAGTTAGGAATTTCGAGGATTCAGTCCTCTGAAATGAAATGTCTAATGAATGCCCAAAGCACCTCTCTGTGGAGCCAGCCTGTGTTTGGATAGAGCCGTTCTTGTGGAAACTCGGCTGAGTCTCTGTGCAATTCCTCATTTCCTAAAGAGGATTCACTTATGTTGCCTCTGCTTTTGTGAAATACGTTTTCAAAGGCATTGAAACGAAGACACATAGGCTGTTGACATCCTCTGTTCTTGCTCTCTGTTCTTTTTGCTGTGCTTGGAGTTGAACCCAGGGCTTTGAACGTGCCAGGTCTGTTTTCTTTTGAAGTCAATCTCTTGCCTTTGTTGTTGAAAATCCGATCTATTTGGATCGTAAAACGTCTCTTACGATGTTGTGCACCAAGGAGAGGTCATCTGAGAGTGAGGGGAGGTTGGATGTGTGTGGTCACAGTTACCCTGGGAGAGGGACTCTGTAGGCATGCTGTGGGATTTTCAGAAAATAACTTTTCTGAATGTGAAGAGGCCAAGAGATCTGGAGAGCTGTTTGTAAGTTAGGGCATCTCATGTAGTAGGCTGACTGTGTACCCCATGCCCTGGGGTTCTCATGTAGTATTAGACTGACTGTGTACCTCACGCCTGGGGTTCTCATGAAGGTGCAGAGGCTGACTCTCTAGGTCTGGATGGAACCTGGGATTCTGGAGTGGAGAGAAAACCTTCACTGTTTCTTCTAACAGGCATGTGGTGACAGTAGTTTCTCTGTGTGGCTCTCTTGCTTTCTGAAATCCAAGGATTAGGAAGGAAAACAATTTCTTAAGGGCTTTAAAGGAAAAGACCTCTTATGTTGTCCCTGCCCTGCCACCTTGAGGGTAGTGACGGAGATGAGACTATGCCTGCACTCTGACTTGTGCCCATCTGGTGTGACACTGGCGGTACTCATGGCTCATCCTTACCCTGGGAAGTATACAGGAATCACAGTTGGCAGGAAAGTGCTGGGTGTGTCCAGCCTTTGGGATTGGTCCATAGAAGGGGTATTTGGTGAAGCCTTCCTGGCCAGTGGTCAATGTTCTGTCCTCTAGAGACCAGGGCCCACTTCCTATGGGAATGCTGTTAACTGGATTTTAATTATGCATCAACAGTGATGGATACCAATTAATTTCTGAGTTAGCTTCTCCAGCTCCCATTCCCAAGTTTCTTTAAAAGGTAATAAAACATGAAGTTTTGATAGATCTTTAGAAGATAGGCATATGCACACACAAGTGCAATTTTACTTTCTTAATTATTAGTGCTTTTTAAAACTGATTACCAGCCAGGGCCCAGTTCAATTTCTCTCAAGAGGTTGAAACTTTTCAAGGAATTCAATAGTGGGATGCTTGCAACTTCTCTAGGTACTCAACAAGAGCAAATTATCTCCATTTGGATCACCCTATCAAGTAATTTCAAACAAATATCTAAAAACCACATAGAAAACAATTTGGAAAAGCTTCAGGTGCAAACTTTAAATTCTTTTCAAAAAAATTTTTTTTATTTTACTTTTTAAAATTTTTTAAAAATTCTTTTTAGAATATGACTAATAAGAGGCTGAAAAAAATAAGTCCATATGAATAAGTTGTTTGAACTAATTTTCAGATAGTGCCTCACCATCTAGAGAAAATTAAATCATCTTATCAATGAAGGAAGCACAAGGTAATTTAGAGCCATTGAACAAGACCATTAGGAAATATTTGTCTCTTGTTTATCAGTTAAAACTACAAGTATGCACATACCCATATATCTATACACACATACTTACATAGGTATGTGTCTATATATAGTATATGTATTGTACATGTGACTATATACAAACAATTTACTTCCCAAGTTTATCTTAAAAATAAATGATGTTGTCACATTTCTGAGAGCCAAAGCCCCCTGTCCAGAGGGTTTGGTTCCTTTCTGCAGTATGGCTCTTTTCTTCTGCATTGCCAGGAAATGAGGTGTCCATGTGAGTGCTACTTCATTCTGTGTGTGGCTTCACAAACTTGTGCTATTCTTGATGGAATTATTTCTAGCTAGCACTGCATACTTAATTACTTGCTTAACAAACAGTCTGACCATGATTTTACATTTCATCCACGATTCCAATCATTGTTAATGTCCATTCAGCCTCTCCCAGCATTCATAGGAGGTAATAGCGCCAGGGTCTGGGCTGAATGGTGGGACTCTTGGAGAACCAGAGGTTGGGGCTGTCTGAGGACCTCTCTGGGGCATATCCCAAGGTTCCTGCAGTGACAGCAACCTTTTCTCTGGCAAGAAAAGATTTCCTGGAGGATGCAATATAAAGCTATACAGAATTGAGCCCTGAGTAGCTGCTAACCAAGTGGTCCATGGTGCTAGGTGCTCTCAGAGCAGGACTCAAAGAGCAGAGCTTCAGGTGGAGGAAGGAGTTACTTGGCTGCTGTATGAGTTCAGCCTGACATTACCACAGTCATCTTGAGTCCTAAGGGCCACAATTGCTCCAGAGCAACCCTAGCTGATTTTTCTGCAAACTGTAAATAGACAAAATCATCAGAGTAGTGTGTGGAGCTTTAATAACAGACCTGGTGCTAGGGATGTGGTGACTGCTTGATATTAGCTTGAGATAAACTAGGTACCTTTGGATGAAGTCATTTTGTCCTAATCCATATACACATCTAATCCCAAATCGTGGGGATCCCTCTGGTCCTGCTGACTCCCAGAGCCACACTTCTGTCAGTAAGTCCCTAGTCAGTTCATTCTATGCAATCCTGAGTCTGTCTACCTCTTTCTTCAGTCTTACAGCTCCTTGGGGCCAGTTCTCCCATGCTGGAACTGGGTTACTCTGGAACAGATGCACTTTGTGGTGTGCTCGAGGAAAACGTCACCAAGCAGCTATTTTTTCAGGACATCTCAGGACCAGAGTGGGAGATGCTCCAGCCCTTGTGGATGCATTTCTGTGGACATGGGCTTGCTATTAGCCAGTGAAAGAATTCAAGACAGCTCATGGGAAAGAAATCTGCTTCATTTTGTCTAACACACAATTTATCAAACACATTTGATCACCATCCCTTCTTGTTGTTTTAGTATAACACAATCACATTTTGGAGAAACATTTTGCACATGGTGAGGAATGCCTTCGCCAACTTAACCAGAAGCCTTGTCTAGGGATGAGGTTTTCTTCACCTGGTTGGTCAGGGCTGAGGCAATTGCCCCATCACCTCCTTAAGCCTCTGCCCAGCAGATGCCTGACTTGGCTTCATCTGAGGGGTGGGGAAGGGGAGCTTCTGCTCACATCTGATTGGTCAGGTTCTGTCATATGCCCTCACCCAGTTTGAAAAGAGGCAAGGACATTCCTCCCTGAGGTCATTTGCTATCCTCAGAACAAGGGATTTTGGATGCACAATTCCCAGTGCTTTATTCTGGCCTTAGGGAATGAGATAGCTGATGGAGAGGTGAATCCTAGAAAGTAGATAGAGGTGGATGAGCAAGGAGCTTGTAAGGAATATCTTTTTTTTTTTTTTTTTTTTCTGTAGCTAACAGCTCTCAGGCTGGGTCTTACAGATAATAAGTCTATGTAGAGTTATTGCAAGAATTTGCAAAAGCTTGATTTAAATTATTTTTTTCCTAAAAAAGTATTTTAAATAATTTTGAAAGTTAAAAATATGTCTGTGTCTCATGTATGGGTTTTTTAGGAACAGACAACAATGAACAAAACCTCTGCTGGTTGCCTAGGGCAGTGCTTTGAAAAGTTTTTCTTTTTAGACAACAAAATCTCCCCTTTAAAGATAGCATGGTGTTTCACTAGGTTAAATGGATAGAAGCCATATTTATTAGAGTGCAATGATCTTACAATCCTTGTTATAAAGTTGATAATTTAGAGATAGAAAGGGCTGAACTATAAGTAAGGAAGACAAGGCGGGTGAAGAGACAGGAGGTTCCAGTGGTGGTGAGAGGCCAGAGTGGTCTTAGACCGCAGTAAAGATCAAGCGGAAGACCCCTAGGGAGAGAGTTCTTGGTTCTTGCTGATGGATCAGATGTGGGGGCATAGGGTGGGGGAGACAGAAACTGGATAACACCCGAGATTTTTGGCCAGAGTAACTGGGTGCATTCTGGTATTGTTTGTTGAGAGGAAGTAATGGAAACGGAACTTACTCACTGGGGCTAGTTGAAGAATGTGTAATTAATCGTATGTGGTAGATTGATTTTCAGGGCATTTGTTGGTAAGAAATGATAAAGAACAGAACATCAGAATAAACTTGATAAGGAAACTACAAGAAACCAGGCTATCAAGGTAAGCTCAATATAACTATCAATATAAGCAAAACAACCTCTGACTATTTATTAAAAGTAGGATGATGGATAAAAACTGTGGCTTTCAGTCCCGATCAATAGAGCTGAGGAATCTACTGTAACAGTGTAGACACTTGCTGGTTACCTAAATGCATTAAGGTTTTTTAAAAATTATTTTTCTACACAATAAATTTAGCTAATTCTGTATGAACTTATATATCCCTTTGCATCTTGATTTCTTGTGGAAATTTTAAAATATATTGTTGACCATTTGTATTTCTTCGGTGAAATGCCTGTTCAGTTTCTTTGCCCATTTATTGACTGAGTTATTTGTTATTTTGGTGTTAAGTTCTTTGAGTTCTTTGTATATCCTGGAGATTAATGCTCTATTTGAGGTGCAAGTGGCAAAGATTTTCTCCCATTCTGTAGGCTCTGTGTTCATGTTCTTGATGGGTTCCTTTGCTGTGAAGAAGCTTTTCAGTTTGATATCATCCCATTTATTGATTCTTGATTTTACTTCTTTTGCTTTAGGAGTCTTTGTTGAAGAAGTCAGTTCTTTAGCTGATATGATGGAGTTGGGCCCAGGTTTTTTTTTTTTTTTTTTTTTAAGTAAGCACAGGGTCTCTGTTCTAATGTCTAGGTCCTTGATTTGTTTTCAGTTGAGTTTTGTTGATGGTGAAAGATAGGCTTGAATTCATTTTGCTACATGTGGATTTCCAGTTTTCCCAGCACCATTTGTTGAAGAGGCTATCTTTTCTCCAGTGTAAGTTTATGGCACCTTTGTCTAGTATGAGATAACTGTATACATGTGGATTTGTCTCTGTTTTCTATTTTGTTCCATTGGTCTTCATGTCTGTTTTTGTGCCAATACCATGGTGTTTTTGTTATTATAGCTATGTAGTATAATTTAAGGTCTGGTATTGCAATG
The DNA here is from genome assembly GCF_048772815.1 of Callospermophilus lateralis. Classification (NCBI taxonomy): domain Eukaryota; kingdom Metazoa; phylum Chordata; class Mammalia; order Rodentia; family Sciuridae; genus Callospermophilus; species Callospermophilus lateralis. Next base: position 92,578,589 of record NC_135313.1, read on the forward strand.
CCCCTTCTTTGTTTTGCTTTCTAAGAATTGCTTTGACTCTTTTGGGCCTTTTATTTTTCCAAGTGAATTTCATAACTCCTTTTCTATTTCTATGAAGAGTGTCATCAAAACCTTAATAGGAATTGCATAAAATCTGTATAGCACTTTTGGTCTATAGCATAGCTATTTTGACAATATTAATTTTGCTTATCTAAGAACATGGGGGATATTTTTTCTTTTTTTTAAAAATATATGTGTTTTTTTTTAGTTGTTAGAGGGCTTTATTTATTTATATGTGGTGCTGAGTGTCAAACCCAGTGCCTCACACATGCTAGGCAAGTGCTCTAATGGGAGATTTCTTTTGTTTATTTATTTTTAAAATTCTAATTTGTTATATTTGACAACAGAATGCATTACAATTTATATTATACATATAGAGCACAATTTTTCATATCTTTGGTTGTACACAAAGTACAGTCACACCATTCGTGTCTTATCTAGAGTCTGTCTAATCCTACTAACAGAAGATATTTTTATCTGTTAAGTTCTTCTTCAATTTCTTTCTTTAGTGTTCTATAGTTTTCAATGTAGATGTCTTTCACCTCTTTAGTTAGCTTGATTCCCAAGTATTTTGTTTTATTTTGGGGCTATTGTAAATTGGATAGTTTCCTAATTTCTCCTTCAGCTGATTCATTATTGGTGTATAGGAACACAATTGATTGGTGAGTATAAATTTTATACTCTGTTACTTTGCTTGAATTAATTTTTGAGTTCTTGAAGATTTCTGGTGGAGTTTTTGGGGGCTCCTAAATATAAATCTTGTTATTGATGAATAGGGATAGTTTGAGTTCTTCTTTTCCTATTTATATCCCTTGAATTTCTTTCTTTTGTTTAATTGCTCTGGCTAGGGTTTCAAGGACAATGTTGAATAGAAGTGGTGAAAGATTGTATCCCTTTCTTCTTCCAGTTTTTGTTTATTTAAAATTTTTTTAGCTGTAGATGGACACAATACCTTTATTTTATTTATTTATTTATTTTATGTGGTACTGAGGATAAAACCTCACACATGCTAGACTACTGCTCTACCACTGAGCCACAACCCTAGTCCTTGTTCCAGTTTTTAGGGGGAATGGTTTTTATTTTATTTAATTTAGGATGATGTTGGCCTTGGGTTTAGCATAGATGGCTTTTATAATATTGAGGTATGTTACTATTACCCCTAGTTTTTCTAGTGTTTTGACATGAATGTTTTTTCTGTATCTATTGAGATAATTATATGATTCTTGTCTTTAAGTCTATTGATGTGCTGAATTATGTTCATTATTTATTTCTGTATGTTGAACCAACCTTGCATCCCTGGGATGAACCCTGCTTGATCATGGTGCACTATCATTTAAATATATTTTTATATCCAATTTGCCAATATTTTATTAAGAATTTTTGCATCTATTTTCATCAGGGACATTGGTCTGAAGTTTTCTTTCCTTGATGTGTCTTTATTTGGTTTTGGTGTCAGGGTGGTACTAGCTTCATAGAATGAGTTTGGAAGGCTTTCCTCCTTTGCTATTTTGTGGAATAATTTGAGGAATATTGGGCTTAAATTCTTTTTTTGACTGTCTGGTAGAATGTGCCCAGGCATTTTTATCTTTTATTTTGAGACAGCGTCTTGCTAAGTTGCTTAAGGCATCACCAAATTTTTGAGGCATCCTCTGATTTATGATCCTCCCAATTCACTGGGATTATAGGTGTGCCACCATGTTTGGTCCCTTGATTTCTTTTTTGCTCCAGAAATTTGGTGATTTAGTGGGTTACTGTGGGTAAGCCTCTACACTGGGTGAATTGTTGGATGATTTGTGACCACCTTGATGAAGTAAGAGGCCCTATTTGTTTAAAAGTCTTTGTTTAACACTGGATTCAATTCCATTATGGTAGCTTACAACAAAGAAGAATCATTGACATGTGTAAAACTAAATTGTCTCTTCAGCTCAAATATGAGAACCAGAATCTATGATTAGAGAACAAGAAAAACAGAATTAAGAAAGGTCTTGTAATGCTATTATCTGTAAAAGAGAAAGAAAATTTGACAAGGAAGTTTAACTTGCTCATAGATTTGTAGAGGATCTGAGAGAAACAAATGTTTGTGATTCATCTACTACTTGTAATTCCCAACCCTGTCCTGTGTGAGCTAAATATTTTTTGAAATAACCTTATGTGGGGGCTGAGGTTGTGGCTCAGCGGTAGAGCACTTGCCTAGCATGTGTGAGGCCCTGGGTTCGATCCTCAGCACCACATAAAAATAAATAAAATAAAGGTATTGTGTCCAATTACAACTAAAAAATAAATATTTAAAAAAATAGCCTCATGTTAGTTTTCTTTTATATACCATTAGTAGAGGAATAGTGGTATCTCTTCGTGTTGACCTACAAAGGCTTCAATATATGTTGCAAAGGATCTTCTCAGGGGTTCAGGGATTCACCTACTATATTCTCTAGCATTTACAAAGAACTTGAGGATTTCTTTCCCCACCTCAGGGGGCCATGCTGACTCAACATATGAATGATTTTATTGATAACTAACTCCATATATATTTATAAAGAAAATTTATTAGCTTTACTAACTTTTTACTGATTTTTTAAAGTTATGCCTGACAGTAGAATTCATTTTGACATAATTATAAAAGTATGGAATATATCTTGTTGTAATTCAGTCCCCAGTACCTCCCCTTTCCCTGTTTTCCCCTACTTCCTGCTCCCTTCCCTATACTCTACTGATCCTTCTGCTATTTATTCATAGTTATTTTTTAAAAAGTAATTTCCTGTGGATGCACACGTTGGTGAGATTCACTGTGGTGTATTCATTTATGTATGTAAGAAAGTTATGTCATATCCATCCCACTGTCTTTCCTTTTCTCAGCCCCCCCCTTTCCTTCATTCTCCTTTGTCTACTCCATACTCCCCTTATTGTATTGTAGATTTGTTTCCATATATTATAGAAAATATTTGACCTTTGGTTTTGGGGATTGGCTTATTTCACTTAGCATGATAGTGTCCAGATCCACCCATAAAGTCATTCTTATTTATGGCTGAATAATACTACATTGTGCAATACCCACATTTTCTTTCTTTTTTTTTTAATATTTATTTTTTAGTTGTAGTCAGACTCAATACCTTTATTTTAGTTATTTATTTTTATGTGGTGCTGAAGATCAAACCCAGGATCGAACCCAGCTTGCATGTGCTAGGTGAGCTCTCTACCACTGTGCCACCAGCCCCTATACCACATTTTCTTTATCCTTTGATCTGTCAAAGGGCAGCTAGGTTGGCTGCATAGCTTAGTTATTGTTAATTGTGCTCCTACAAACATTGATGTGGCTATGTCACTATAGAGCTTTACTAAAATTTTCAAGGGCATAAAGTCACCCTGGGTATTTTTTAATACTGCTCACCATGTATTTCCACTGTCATATTGCTGTTATTTGGAATGTTTATCATTAGCTGATGGATGTAAAATAGTTACATTCCCAAAGAAGCCTATTTTACAAATGAAGCAACCCTCTGTGAAGAAAGAACTCAATCCTGTTGAGGTTGGGTAGGTATTTTAGTCTATTTTATGTTGCTTTAACAAGATACCTGGGGCTGGGAACTTTATAAGGAAAAAAAGTTTATTTAGCTCAGAATTCTGAAGATTCAAGAGCATGGTACCAAGTTTAAGGATGTAGGTCAGTGGTAAAGCACTTGCCTAGCATGTGTGAAGCCATGTGTTGGATTCTCAGTACCACAAATAGATAGAAAAAGAGCACAGAATTAGCATCTGCTCAGTTCTTGTGAGGGCTGCTTTTGCGGTATCACAACATGGTGGATGGCACCATGGGAATGTGTGTGGGAGGGAGACATCACATGGTGAGACAGAAATGCAGAGAGATTCAGGAACCAGCCTTTCTCTTTTTGTAGCAATCCAGTCTCACGAGAACCAACCAGGATCCCTCAAAAATTACAAGGATAGTACCCTTGCAATCTAATCACCTCCCTCTAAGTCCCATATTTTAAAGTTCCCACCACCTCAGTGTTACCACATTAGCAATATTCATGAACTTCCAGCACATGAAACTTGGGAGACATGCTCAGAACATATCTAAACCATAGCATATTGCAAGCAGTGAGTGCTTTTCATTGTGAGAAGATTAAGCTGCTCACTGAGATGTTATACAAAGTGTCAGTAGATGTATTTTTACAAGATCAAGAGAAGCTAAAGATGGCATTCAAAATCATAAGCAACCATCATTTTTCTTACTTGTTTTAGAAATTCTTGCTTGATACGCTGTCAACCCTTTTCTATCAGGAGAATAAGGGAAATATTAGTGGTCAGTGTGCTTCCTCAATAATTATCCACCAATGATAGGACTTTTGTTCCCTTTTATGCACCACTGAATTGTGTTGTTCTGGGGATTCCATGTTGTTTAGGGACCATGCCAACAGCTATTTTTCTGCTTGCAAAAGCTTGAGCTTTGACTTTGGGATATTTAACTTACAGGCACGGCTTGCTGTTGCTGTTTTACAGAAGTCAACATAACACAACACTTGTGTGTGTTAGAAACCTCACTCTCTAACCCTAATTGTCTAATCCTGGTCTGTTGTCAGGTCCATCTCATAGCTCTTGACAAAGATGCTCGACTCAGTCTGATTCCTCTGACTTTAATTCCCAATGCTGACTTCCTGTTTTTCATAGGTAATATGTGGCAGACACATAGGAAAATGTGAAAGCATCTTGTGCAATGGTCAGTCCTCATGGAATTTGCTATAGTATGGATCAGGAATATCCCCCAATGGCCCATATTTTAATGACTTAGTCCCCATACTGTGGAACTACTGGGAAGTGGTGAGACCTTTAAGGTCTGGGACCTGATAGGAGGACATTAGGTCACTCGGTGTGTGCTCTTAAAGAGGATACCAGGACCCAGACCCTTCTTCGCTCTCTCTTTGCTCTCTAACCACCATGAGATGAACAGCTCTGCTCCACCATGTATTTCCACTGTGATGTGCTGCCTTGCCGCAGGACCCAAGGCAATGGGACAACTGTCCAGAGATTAAAACCTCTGAAACTATGAGCCAAAATGAAATTTTCTTCCTTATAAGTTGCTTATCTTAGGCATTTGTCCCATTGATGGGAAGCTAACACAAGATTTTAGCATATCATGTTTCCCCAAACATAAAATCCACCAAGACAGTGAAGCTCACCTCTTACATGCCTTTGCAACTTGCCTCTGGTATAAATGGGAATATGTATACTAAGAGTAAATCTGTGTTTGGAGTCTGTCATTCTATGGGAAAAGTGCAAAGAGGCTTTCTAAAAATAACAACAAAAGAGAGAGAGAGAGAGAGAGAGAGAGAGAGAGAGAGAGAGAGAGAAAGTACTGATTTATAAGAGCCATTGAAACTTCTTCAAAAGATTTCTAGCTGGGCTCCATCGCACGCCTGTGATCCCAGTGGCTCAGGAGGCTGAGGCAGGAGGATCATGAGTTCAAAACCAGTCTCAGCCATGGTAAGGCACTAAAGCAACTCAATGAAACCCTGTCTCCAAATAAAATACAAAATAGAGCTGGGGTTGTGGCTCAGTGGATGAGTGTCCCTGAGTTCAATCCCTGGTACTAAAAAAAAAAAAAAAAAAAAGATTTCTGGAGTCCACATCAGCTCCATAGAGACCCTGGCAGGAAGGCATGGAGAACCATTTACAGTGTTTCCTAAGCACAGGGCCCTAAGTCAGTTGCCAGATTCCCAGCTTGGTGGGGAGCTGAGAGAGCCTGCACTAAGGTAGGGCAGTGGGGATGGGGAAAGGATAGATAGAAGAGATATTAAGGAAGTAGTTGGTGCTAATTGGAAGGTAAAAGAGAAGGAAGGAGGAGTCTAGAAAAACGCCTGGTGTTTTGGACTAGGTGGTCGAATAGTTGTGCGTTTGCCAAATGTGGGACTATAGGAAGAGACAGCCAGGTGTGTAGGATTCGTTTTTGGTCATGTTGAATTTTTTTTCCTTTACAAATATTTTTATTTGGTGCATTATAGATGTACATAATGATGGGATTTTTTGTTGCACATTCATACACACACACAATGTAACATTATACTTTGGCTAATATCAGTCCCTAGTACTTGGTCACATTGAATTTAAAGTGGATATATATATATAAATAAGTGTTGATGCCACTCTGATAATGATAAAACTTAGATGCAAAGGGGTGTTGCAAATCAGGTACAAAAATCTCATAACAATGTAGCTCAGGGGATAAAGCATCTGAGATTTAAGGTGATGTTTAGCTGAATGCCAGATAAAACATCTCTAAATTTTATGTATAAAATAAGAAAAATGGTTGGATTGCTAGAAGAAAATGTAAACCTAACACTCCAAAATATTGGCACAGTCATCGACTTCCTTAACAAGATTCCTTAAGTGCAAGAAATAAAACCAAAAATCAATAAGTGGGATGGCATCATATTAAAAAACTTCTGCATAGCAAAGGAAACAGGAGCATGAACAGAGAGCCTACAGAATGGGAGATCTTTGTTCCTTGCTCCACAGATAGTGCATTAATATCCAGAATATATTAAGAACTAAAAAAACTTAACACCCCCCCCAAATAACCCAATTAATAAATGGTCATAAGAACTAAATAGATAATTCGCAAAAGAAGAAATACAAATGACTAATGAATATATGGAAATACATTCACCATCTCTAGCAATCAGGGAAATGTGAATCAAAACTACATTGAGATTTCATCTCACTCCAGTAAGAATGGCAATTATCAAGAATATAAATGATCATGTGTTGGTGAGGATGTGGAGAAAAATGAACACCAGTACATTCTTGGTAAGACTTCAAATAATTGCAACCACTCTGGAAAGTAGTCTGAAGATTCTTCAAAAACAAGGAATGGAACTGTCATATGAGCCAGCTATCCCACTCTTTGGTACAAATCCAAAAGATCTAAAATCAGTATTGAAAGGTAAGTGACCACAACACTTGGAGTGACCAAGAGATCTTTATTGCAGTAGTGCAAAAGAGGAGAAAAAGAGAGAGAAAGAAAGAGCAGGAAAAGAGAGAAGAAGGGGGGGAGAGAGGAGAGAGAGAGAGAGAGAGAGAGAGAGAGAGAGAGAGAGAGAGAGAGAGTGTAAGAGAGAGGGGCCTGGCAGGAGGGAGTTTTTTATAGCTCATATCTAATGGGGTCTTGTTGGCCTATAGAGATTGGATCATACAGTAGTGTCATCTTCTGCCTTCAGGCAGATGGGGCAGGGGCTAGAAGTGGGTTTCCATTGCACCAGACAGGTGGGGGTCGAGTGTTAAGCCTTGAGTGGGGTTGAATGTTCAGACTTGATGCAATCAATCAACAAGTACATGCAAAAATGCTCACCATCTCTAGCAGTCAGAGAAATGCAAATCAAAACCACCCTAAGATACCACCTCACTCCAGTAAGATTGGCAGCTATTATGAAGTCAAACAACAACAAGTGCTGGCGAGGATGTGGGGAAAAGGGTACACTTGTACATTGCTGGTGGGACTGCAAATTGGTGTGGCCAATTTGGAAAACAGTATGGAGATTCCTTGGAAAACTGGGAATGGAACCATCATTTGACCCAGCTATTCCCCTTCTTGGACTATTCCCTAAAGACCTTAAAAGAGCGTACTATAGGGATACTGCTACATCCATGTTCATAGCAGCACAATTCACAATAGCAAGACTGCGGAACCAACCTAGATACCCTTCAATAGATGAATGGATAAAAAAAAAATGTGACATTTATACACAATGGAGTATTACTCAGCATTAAAAAATGACAAAATCATGGCATTTGCAGGGAAATGGATGGCATTAGAGCAGATTATGCTAAGTGAAGCTAGCCAATCCCTAAAAAACAAATGCCAAATGTCTTCTTTGATATAAGGAGAGCAACTAAGAACAGAGCCGGGAGGAAGAGCATGAGAAGAAGATTAACATTAAACAGGGATGAGAGGTGGGAGGGAAAGGGAGAGAGAAGGGAAATTGCATGGAAATGGAAGGAGACCCTCACTGTTATACAAAATTACATATAAGAGGAAGTGAGGGGAAAGGGGAAAAAAAACAAGAGAGAGAAATGAATTACAGTAGATGGGGTAGAGAGAGAAGATGGGAGGGGAGGGGAAGGGAGGGGGGATAGTAGAGGATAGGAAAGGCAACAGAATACAACAGACAGTAGTATGGCAGTACGTAAAAAAGTGGATGTGTAACTGATGTGATTCTGCAATCTGTATACGGGGAAAAAATGGGAGTTCATAACCCACTTGAATCAAATGTATGAAATATGATATGTAAAGAGCTATGTAATGTTTTGAACAACTAATAAAGAAGAATGGGATCCTAATTAGAATAAGTTATACTCCATGTATATATAATATTCAAAATATGCTCTACTGTCATGCATATCTAAAATTAAAAAATAAAAAAAATGAGAAAAAAAAGTGATGCAGGAACTGTGAAATCCAACTAGAAGCTTTAAAACTACCTTAACCATTACTTTTTACTTAATTTTTCTTTTTGATGTATGCACAAGGGTAATATATGACAAAATCTAGACACACACAAGTCACAAGTATTCTTTTTAATAAGCATAAAATGAAAATTCTAATCAAGGAAGTGCTTGTCAGTTTAATTGCATCATTTTTTTCCTATTTGAACATAAGATAATGGCACACTTCACAATCAATAAGGTTCTAGATGTTATGAATATGGTATATTGTTTAGGGATGCATAAGTAGGTGAAAAAAAAAATCCAGCCCAGGAATTGACTAGCACGAGCTAGTAGGCACCCTTGGAGGTGAGCCTGGGGTTAGGGGGAGACCCTGGCTGGCTGGCAGAACTCTGTGTCTTTACCCGGGTATTCTTGGGTGTTCCTTTTACTATTATTTGGTGGTTGTAAATGTTTTATAGACTTTCCTTTGTAATTTTTTTTTTTTGGTATCATGGATTGAGCCCAGGGGTTCTCCACCAATGAGCTACATCCCCAGCTCCTTTTTATTTTGAGAAGGGTCTCCCTAAATTGCTGAGGCAAGCCTCGAACTTGTGATCCTTCGGCCTCAGCCTACCAAATGGCTGGGATTATAGGTGTGTGCCACTGTGCCAGGCTCGTTTCATGCCCTTTCCTATGTGCATTATTTCCATGAGAACAAGTTTCAATGCATTATAAACTCAGTTATAAAGCTGGTGACCCTTAGCCTTTAGGGGTGACCCTGTTCCTGAGGAATGTGGTGTGGAATGAAAGATGCAAGAGGTGGGGTGCGGTTAATAGACTAAAGTGCTTTCAGCTCCTGGCCAAGGTGAGCGGACCAGACAGCTGTCACTGGTGTCACCCTTCTGGGATTAACTCCCTCCCCAAGGTTGGGGCCGGGGACTCTTTTCAGAAAGGGTGGAATCTGGGCTTGGGTTGGTTAGTGAGGGAAGTGAATTCTTTTTTTTTTATTCTACATTTTTTATTGGTTCATTATAGTTGTACATACTGACTGATTTTTTTGTTACGTATTTGTGCAATATAACAGTATAATTTGGCTAATAATATTCCCCAGCACTTACCCCGACCCACCCCTTGGTTCCTTTCCTCTACTGATCTCCCTTTGATTTTTCATGATATCCTCCCACCTTTCTTTCCCCCTTTCCTCTCTAGCTTCCACGTAGGAGAGAAAACATCCAACTCTTGACCTTTTGAATTTGATTTATTTCACTTAACATAATGGTCTTTAGTTCCAAACATTTTCCTGTAAATGACATAATTTCACTTTTCTTTATGGCTGAATAAAACTCCATTTAGAAAGTGAATTCTTTTAAAAATTATATATATATATATATATATATATATATATATATATATATATATATATATATATATATTTGTAGTTGGACACAATACCTTTAATTAATTCATTCATTAATTTTTTATGTGGTCCTGAAGATCGAGCCCAGCACCTCGAACATGCTAGGTGAGCGCTGAGCCCCAGCCCCAGCCCTTGGGAAGTGAATGCTTAAAGGTGAAATTCATACACATGGGAGTGAGAGACACAGGGCAGTAAACTACAAATATTTGCAAAGTCTTAGAAATGCCTGGGTCACCAAACACAAACCCTGTGAGAAAAACAAGAGTTCTCAGAAATCCAGTGAAGTTTGGAGGAAAAAGCCCTCTAACTCACCAGGCATTCACTGTGGTTTCTTTGATTGCAGGAGAAAATAAGAGAGGTCTTGTATTTAATCAATTAGTTAGCCAAATCGGAGCATCAGAGGCCTATAGGCAGCAAGATAGGGTCCCTCGGGACCCATCTCCTGGGAGGAGGATGTGGATCATCTTCGCTGGGCAGAGGACAGTAGATAACTTTCTTTTTAGATGCTTTGGAGCCTTTGTCAGCAAAGGGTGGTCTTTTTTTTTTTTTTTTTTTCCACAGGGGATTGAATCCAAGGACACTTTACCACTGAGTGACATCCCTAGCTCTTTTTATTTTTTTATTTTGAGGCAGGGTCTTACTAAATTGTCAAGGCTGGTCTTGAACCTGTAATTCTCTGGAGGCTGTTTTTTAAACTTGGAATCCTGTCTCAGCCTCCCGAGTTGCTGGGATTACAGGTATGTGCCACCGTACTTAGCTGTTTTTTTTCTTTTTCCTCCTTCTTCTTGTTTTTATAATGGACTATCTGACACTGGAGTTGAGAAAGAATAGGAGTTTATGGGATTCATGGTTCTGGAGTTTGGGGATCATAGCACAGGCATCTGTTGAAGGCTTTTGTTTGCACCATCCCATGGTGGAAGGCAGACTGACAAGACAGTGCATTCAAGAGAAAGCAAGAGAAGGCCAAAGTTGCTTTTATAACATTTATTCTCATGATAATGAACATATTCCTGCAATAATAATATCAGCCCATTCTTGAGACTTTGGCTTCTTAACCACCTCTTGAAGTTCCCATCTTTCAATTCTTGCATTGGATTTTTTTCCAGCTCATGAACTCTGGGGGACACATTGTAACCGCACCAGGTGGTGAACTACAGCATCCATGGTAGAAGGAGGAAGAGTAGAACTCTGAATATTGTAGTAATGTGTGATTGTGTGCATGTCTGTGGTACGTGAATATGTGTTTGTGTGTGTGCATGTGTGTGCATGTGTGCTGGATTAAACACTAATCAGTGTCTAGGAAAGTTTGCAGTGAGATAACAAAGTCTCTAATAAAAAGTGGTAATAAGGGAAATGAGTATAGGGAGTTGCCACTTCCCTCACATCCAGTCCTTGGGAGAGGATCTAAAGAGGTTTACCTTGGTTGCAAAGTAAAGTAATGCACTCATAAAACATTTGGAGAAAGCCTCCCGTGCACTGGGCTTGTAACCTATGCTGTATATCTCCCCAATTTGTAGGCATATCATGACCCTCTATTGTTTCCTAGCTCCCTGCCACTGAGGGGTGAGGAAGTAATAAAATCCAAAATCTCTTTGTTGAGTTCTCCAAGTTCTTTCTTGGGATTGGAAAACAGTGTGCTTGGGCCTTTGCAGCCATGGGGTATAACAGTGTCTTTTAAAAAAATTTCTAAATATTGTATTTGTTCTTTTCAGCTATACATGACAGCAGAGTGTATTTTGACATATTATACACACGTGGAGTGTAACTTCCCATTCTTGTGGTTGTACATGATATGGAGTTACACTGGTCATGTATAAACAGTGTGTCTTAATCCAGTATCTCCTGAGCTTTCCCTGAGGATTGATTGGATTAAGACTTCTAGGGTTTGAGCCCTTGAAGTAGAAACCTATCTGTTAGGCATCCTGGGGACAATGTAGCACCAGACATGTATCCTGTAATGTCCAACCACTGGTGCTTGGACAGCATGCTTCACTGACAGAAATGGCCTCATGTGCTGAACCCTCAGCTTTGTGGAGCCAGCAAGGGGCATCTGTGCCCAAGCTTCCCTGGACTAAGCTGTCCTTCTAAGACCAGGTCAGGTCTGCTATGGTCAGACATGGGGCTGGTTCCTCACTAATCTACTGTCCCACTGTGTGCCTAGAACAGAGGTGGAAACTTCTAATTATATTGACTTTATCTTCATTAAATAAAGTTTAGTAATATACAAACCAAATATAAACAGAAGTTTTGCTTATTAGTATGAGATTTTAACTTCTTCCTTTCTATAAAAAATAAATCCAATATTAAAAGTAATTTTCAGTTTTATGATGATTCTCATTCTCCTTTTGCAAGGTGAGATAATCTTAATGATATTCTTGGAGAAATTTTCAGTGCACATGCATGTGTGTGTGTGTGTGTGTGTGTGTGTGTATATGTATGTGTATAACCTTTCTTTTTCCAACTGGAATCAAACTTACTTGCTGAAAGAGACGGCAGGAAAAAGGCTGACAATATTTAATGTTTAGATGAAACAGGAGGGGTTTTAAATGTAATGACGGCGATAACAGATTGACAGATCAATAGATAGCACTTTATGATCTATCACTGATAATTTTGAAATACTACGTGAGTTGTCTGGCTGCGATGTGCATGTGTGTGGTCAGTGTTGGAATTGACAGTTATTTGTCTTAAGCATGTTCTTTTTCTCCTCTTTCTTAAATTCTCATAACTGAAAATTAACAAAAGTTCAGTTTTCTTCCTGTTATACCTTGGGATTATGTCGCTGTACTTTCAAGTCACTAGCTTCACCAGTGATAAGATCCCATGGGGGGTTGAAATTGGAACTGTCATTGGGAATTGGGTACATAGGAGGTGGAGATGAAGTGTTACATTGGGATTTTATTAGCATCGGTAGATGCAAATTTTTTCTTTATTTTCTTCCAGAAACTTATATGAGGGACCATTTCATATGTAGAGAAGTGTGTGGTGGAGTCAAAGAATACAGTCAGTCACCTCTTATCACTTGTCTGGGTCACCTTGGACAAGGTAATCTTTACCAGCCACTGTTTTCTCATCTGCAATAGGTACAGCAGGGCCTGATCTACGAGGTGGTTGTGCATGTTAGCAATAATGCACAAAAGCACCTGGTATTTACTGTGTGCTCAGGACCCCTGCACAGATGGGTAAATGGCACATACCATGGGACCATAGGTATCAAAGGGAATTGCTTTTCTTGGAGCATTATAATTATGCATAATAGTGGGATTCCTTATGTCATATTAATACATGCATATAACATAATTTGATTAGTTTCATTCCTCAGTACCTTCCATTTTTCTCCTGTCCTGCCTCATCCTGATCTACTTGGTCTACTCTTCTCATCTCCCTCCTCCCATAACTCCCATATGTCTCTTGAGGGGAGAACATGGTGATGGGATACAGCTAGGTTCATACACTTGGTGATGGGGTAGTAGGTTCATTCACTTGGGTGACTGATGGCCTAGAGCAGTTCTCCCCTGGGGCATTTCTCTCCCTGTTGTGAGTCATGAAAAATGGGCCTTCAGGGAGAGTTTTTCCACTAAATAGGAATTATTATTACTATCTTACTGAAATTTGCATATATGATATATTAATATATATCATATATATACAGGATTCATTGTAGTGAATTTGTATGTGGACAGTGCATAATTTGGTTGATTTCATTCTCCAGTAGTTCCTGTATTTCCCTCTTCTCCCTCTGTCTTGATCCCATTCCTCTACTTTATTGGTCTCCCTGTTATTTTCATGAGATCTCCTCTTTTTATTACTTTTTATCCTCTCCCACATATGAGCAAATACTTTTGACCCTTGAGTTTCTGAATCTGGTTTATTTCACTTAACATGATGTTCTCATGTTCCATCTACTTACCAGCAGATGATATGATTTCAGTCTTCTTTATGGTGGAGTAAAATTCCATTGTGTGTATAAACCCTATTTTATTTATTGCATTATCTATTGAGGGACACCTATGCTGCTTCCATAACTGGCTATTGTGCTTCTATAGATATGGGTAAGCATATATTATTATAGTATGCTGATTTTAGTTTTTTAGGATAAATACTGGGAGTGAGATAGCTGGGTCATATGGAGATTCCATTCCTAGTCTTTTGAGGAATCTCCATACTGCTTTCCAAAGTGGTTGTATTAAATTGCAATCCAGCCAGCAATGTAAAACTATTCTGTTTCCCCCTCATCTTCACTAGCATTTATTGTTATTTGTATTCTTATTATTGCATCTACCTGATGTGAGATGAAATCTCACTGTAGTTTGTTTTAACTTTTAATTTGTTATATGTGACAACAGAATGCATTACAATTTATATTACACACATAGAGCACAATTTTTCATATCTCTGGTTGTACACAAAGTAGAGTCACATCCTTTGTGTCTTCATACATGTACTTAGGGTATTGATAACCATTGTATTCCATTGTCTTTCCTACCCCTATGCCTCTTTCCTTCCCCTCCCTCCCCTTTCCCCTTTGCCCTATCTAGAGTTCATTTAATCCTCCCCCACACCTTGCAGTATATTATGAATCAGCACCCTTAAATCAGAGAAATAATTCAGCATTTAGATTTTGGGTTTGCCTACTTTCACTTAGCATTGTATTCTCTAGCTCCATCCATTTAGCTGCAAATGCCATTATTTTATTCTCTTTTGATGCAGAATAATATTCCATTGTGTATATACGCCACATTTTCTCTATCCATTCATCTACTGAAAGGCACCTAGGTAGTTCCACAGTTTAGCTATTGTGATTTGTACTGCTATGAACATTGATATGACTGTGTCCCTGTAGTAGGCTGTTTTTAAGTCCTTTGGGTTTAGACTGAGGAGAGGGATGGCTGGGTCAAAGAGTGATTCCATTCCCAGTTTACCAATAATTCTCCATACTGCTTTCCATATTGGCTGCACCAATTTTCAGTCCCACTAGCAACATATGAGTGTGCCTTTTTCCTCACATCCTCACCAACACTTATTGTTGTTTGCATTCTTAATAGCTGCCATTCAGACTGGAGTGAGAGGAAATCTCAGAGTAGTTTTGATTTGCATTTCTCTAATTGCTAGAGATGTTGAGCATCTTTTCATATATTTGTTGATTGATTGTATATCTTCTGAGAAGTGTCTGTTCAGTTCCTTGGCCCATTTATTGATTGGGTTATTTGTTTTTTTGTGTGTGTTAAGATTTTTGAGTTCTTTATATACCCTAGAGATTAGTGTTCTATCTGATGTATGTGGTAAGAATTTGTTCCCAATTCTTAGGCTCTCTATTACCTCACTGATTGTTTCTTTTGCTGAGAAGAAGCTTTTTAGTTTTAATCCATTCCACTTATTGATTCTTGATATTAATTCTTGTGCTATAGGAGTCTTATTAAGGAAGTTGAGGCCTAATCAAACATGATAGAGATTTGGGCCTACTTTTTCTTCTAATAGACGCTCATTGAGGGGAATGGGGGGGACATGGGGTTATAAACGATGGTGGAATGTGATGATCATTATCCAAAGTACATGTATGAAGACACGAATTGGTGTGAATATACTATGTATACAACCAGAGATATGAAAAATTGTGTATATATATATATAATAAGAATTATAATGCATTCCACTGTCATATATAAATAAAAATATTTCTTTTAGTTGTAGATGGACACAATACACTTATTTATTTATTTATTTATTTTACATGGTGCTGAGGATAGAAACCAATGCCTTTCACATGCCAGGCAAGTGCTCTATTACTGAGCTACAAACCCCAGCCCCTCATTTTATTTTTGATTTGCATTTTCTCAAAGAGAATGTTTATTTAGAAAGTCAGGTTCAACTTTGTGATTTTCTTTTTATTTTTCAAAAGCAGTGTGAAGGGGGGAAACTCCCCTGTGTCTCCTGAGGGGATAACATGGTGATGGGGTGGTAGGTTCATTCACTTGAGTGACTGATGGCCTAGAGGCATCTTTCACAGGGAATTTCTCTCTCTGTTGTGAGTAATGAAAAGTGGGCCTTCAGGGACAGTTTTCTCATTAAAGAGATTGTGGGAAAAAAAATTCTCCTTTTAAGGGAGTTATTCCCCTTCCCTACCCACACACATCCAATGGAGTAAGCTGTTTTTGAAGGTTGTGGAAGGGAATCACAATCAAGGAACAAACATAAGGAATATAAATTGGGTAGAATTCTTTCTTTCTTTCTTTTTTTTTTTTTTTGGTACAGAGGAATGAACCCAAGGGCACTTAACCACTGAGCCATATCTCCATCCCTTTTTTAAAAAAGATATTTTATTTAGAGATAGAGTCTCACTAAGTTGCTTAGGGGCCTGGATAAATTGCTGAGGCTGGCTTTGAATTCGTAATGCTCCTGCCTCAGGTTCCGGAGCTGTTGGGATTACAGGCGTGCACCACCATGTCTGGCTAAATTGGACAGACTTTCATGTTTCTGTTCAGTTATATCTCTTGGATTGGGGATCTGGTTTTCCAGGACTGATGATTTAATTTGATTTCCGGAAAATCTTTATAATGGTTGTGGTTGATCTCTTCTGTGGTACTAGTCATACTTGATAGAATAAAACAGACCCCGCATTTATCTCTTTTCCCTCTGCCTCTGCAATCGATTCTTGCGGGTATTTGGAGTAGTGTCTGATATTTTTCTGGTCTCCTCTGATACACTATTAAAAATGTTAAATTCCTAACTTGGCTCCAAATATTCAACTCCCTTCTTTCTGTGTAGCAGAATCCTGACATTTTTTGCTGGTGGCGCATGCTCAGTTAAAAACCTCCCTTCCCTGCCTTTTATTTTTTTTTTCTGCAAGTTGCCAGGATACAGTTAAGCTACTGAGTTACAAGTTGATGGTTTTGGGCAAAACTTTCACTTTTATGACCTAGGGCTGTTTCTTCCCTTCTTTGCTTGTTAGACAAACAAGAAGTAGAGAATCAGCCCCATCATCATCTGTGGACAAAGGAATGGGAAGGAAAATGATGGGTGTGTACCTGCCTAGGATTGCCTCCCTTGGGATTTGCTGCCTTTGAGATAACTACTTCCCATATATTTACACCACCATGGGCTGGGTTTTCTATAGCCTGCAGGTGAATGTGATCCTGCATCACATATCTGGGGGCTAGGAAATGCTCGAATGGGGTTGCAGGAAAGGCATCTCTGATTCCACTTCATCATCTCATTGGGAAACAGGAAGGGGAGGGGGAGGGGAAGGGAGAAGGAGCTACCTAGAAATGCCACCCACTTAGCCTGGGGTCTGTGCAAGTGTGCTGTGCGTGTTTGTCCTGTTCATTCTTAATGTCCTCATTGAGTGGTATCTGTCTTGCCCCAGTTCTCCTTAAGCCCAGCATGGGGCTAGATGCTGAGGATGGTACCCTTGTAAGCAATCATTTTGGTGATCAGGTGGTCACAGTCATCAGCCTTCCAGGCTTGGGCACCCCACCCATCTATGGAAGAGTACAAATAGCACGGTGTGCTAGGTTTCCTAGAATACGTGCATCAACCTGTTCATGAATTTAGTGGGTGATGTGGGCAGGGTGCTGCAGGGAGGATATCTCCTTCAAACCACAGTTGGTCTTGGGGGCTCACATTTCAGCTAGTAGTAGCATTATGAAGTCTGACACAGTACAGAGAAAGGGAAAGGGGGGAAGGACCAGCATTTTTCAAGGACTAATATGTTTCTACCAGGATTTGATATTCAACCCTCTCAGATACCCAGAGAAATGGTTACTACAACTGCTGTGACAGAGGTAAAGTAAGGAAGGAGAAAGGTGAAATAAAATCACAGATTGCACATCTAAGGGAAGAGGCAGCCTTCCACCTGCCTCTAATAGGGAAGTTCCTGCACTTTTTTTTTTTTTGGTACTGAGGATTGAACCCAGGCGTGCTTAACCACTGAGCTATATTCCCAGACCCTTTTTATATTTTATATTTTTATGTAAAGATAGGGTCTCACTGAGTTGTTTAGTACCTCGCTAAGTTGCTGACTTGCAATCCTCCTGCCTCAGCCTCCCTAGCTACTGGGATTACAGGTGTGAGCCACCATGCCTGGCAGTTCCTGCACTTTTCTTTAGCAGTTGGGATATGAGAATTGTAGTAGCATTTACATTTTATCCTGGGGAAACTGTATGTCTCAGGCAGAAGAACAAAATTGGGTCCCTATCTCTTACGATATATAAAAATCAATTCAAATGGACTGAAGACGGTGTGAGTCAGCTTTCTAATACTGTGATGAAACACCTAAGATAATAAACTTACAAGCAGGAAAGAATTATTTTGGCTCACAGTTTTTGAGGTTCAATCCTTGGTTGATTGGCTTGTTGCCTTTGGGCCTGTGGTGAGACTGCGTATCATGGCAAGAGGTGTATAGTGCGGCCAAACTGCTCACCCAGTGGTATCCAGGAAGCAAAGAGAGAGGGGAAGAGTCAGGGTCCCAATACCATCTTCCTTCAGGGACACTCCCACAACTGATTTCCTTCCAGTAGGCCCCACCTCCTGAAGGTTTTGCCAACTCCCGGTAGTGCCAAAGACTGGTGACCAAACCTCTTACAGAGACTTTTGGGGGACATTTAAGATCCAAGCCATGACAAAGACCTACAATGAAGATCTGAAACCTATAAAATTAATAGATGAAAACACAGAGAAAATGCTTCAGGATATCGGAATGAGCTACACTATTTTAGATAAAACTCCTAGAGTAGCCAAGGGTTGTGGCACACACCTGTAATATCAGTGGCTTGGGATACTGATACAGGAGAATTGCAAGTTCAAGGTCAGCCTCAGTAACTTAGTAAAGGCCTAAGCAACATAGCAAGAGTCTGTATCAAAACACTAAATTAAAAAAAGGGGAGGGGTGGAGATGTGACTCAGTGATTAAGTACCTCTGGGTTCAATTCCCAATACCAAAAAAAAAAAAAAAAAAATCCCAAAGTATAGGAAACAAAAGCAAAAAGAGACAAATGGGTTACATGAAACTAAAAGATTTCTGTAGAGCAAAAGAAACAACCAGTAGAGTTTAGAGACAACATGGGAAATAGGAGAAAATATTTGTAAACTCTATATCTGACAAGAGGTTATCCTGAATATAGAAGGAACTCAAATAACTCAATTTCAAATATCTGAAAAATTCCAACGAAAAAAAAATGTGTAATAGGTCTAAATAGACATTTTTCAAAGGAAGACATACAAGTGGCCATGAGGTACATGAGAAAGCTCAACCTCACTCACCATCAGGGAAGTACAAATCAAAGCCACAATGAGATATTACCTCATTCTAGTTACAGTGGCTTCTATAAAAAATATGAAATATGACAAGTGTTGGCAAGGATGTGGAGAAAGAGAACCTGGCACACTGTTGATGGGAATGCATTTTAATATAGCCATTATGGAAAACAATATGGAGGTTCCTCAAGGTATTAAAAATAGAACCACCATATGATCCAGCCATTCCACTGCTGTGTATATATTCAAAGAGACACCTGCACTCCTGTGTTTATTGCAGCATTATTCACAATGGCCAAAATATGGAGTCAACCTAACAACAGATGAATGGATAAAGAAAATATGGTACATTTGTACAATGGAATATTATTCAGCTATAAAAAGATGAAATCCTGTCCTTTGTTATAACAGGGATGGAATGAAACTGATGTGAAGCAAGCCAGACACAGCATGATAAGCAGTGCATGATTTCATTCATGTGTGCAATTTTAGAAAGCCAGTCTCTTAGGAGATTAGAGGAGAATGGGGGAGAGGGGACGATACGGAGAGGCTGATTGATCATTTATTGATTTTTAGTTAGTTTCCTTTTAAAATTTAAAATAAATTATTATTTTTTTTGGTGCTAGGAATTGAACCTGGGGTCTTGTACACGCTAGGAAACTGCTCTGTTACTGAGCTAAAGCCCTAACTAAGTTAGAGTTGGGAATAAGAAGTACTGGTAGTTGGACTGGGGATGTGGTTCAAGCGGTAGCGTGCTCACCTGGCATGCGTGTGACTTGGGTTCAATTCTCAGCACCACATACAAACAAAATTGTTGTGTCTGCTGAAAACTAAAAAATAAATATTAAAAAAAAACAAAAAAGAAGTACTGGTAGTCAACCACACACTAGGTTGATTATAGATTGTGATAATGCACGGAGAGCCCTGGTCAAGTCGCTCTTGTTTCCAGGGCTGGCCACCATCAGGATCTCAGGAAGTGTTTCTTGAACAGTCTTTCTGAGCAGTGTTTCTGAGCAGTTTGGAGCAGCTAAAGACTTACACAGAGGAGGAATGTAGGTGTGCATCTGGATCAAGCCCAGGGGCCAGCCTCAGCAGGTGGCATGCCTTAGTTTTTCCCTCAGGAGCAAACTGAGATGAAGTTTTTCCAGTGCAAGGAATTTACTTGGGAGGTGCAGGTGGGGAGAGGGGAGGGCAGGAAGGGCAGTCAGCCATGCAGCAGGAGGATGCAAACTCTGGGCTGGTGTGGAGCACATGTCCCAGGGCTGAGGATCTGGAGAATGTACACACCAACCCTGGAGGGGCATGAAGGCCCAGGGCTTCCTGTTCACAGCTGTTAGGAGGGCAGAGTGGCCACCCTGTGGAGATACATAGACTGTGATGGATCTGATGCAGCTGCTGCCACTCATGGGAAGAGTGTCAGCCTGTCCTGACTCAGGACAGGGAGGTGTGAGGTATGGGGCAGGAGCATCCCCCCCACAAACTGCTGGAATTACTACTTTACATCAGGCTTTAGACTTGCTTTTGGTCTGAAGAGTGAGAAGCATCATGATGCATGCAGTTGCTCAATGGGAGGCTTGGGATGTCCTTTATTTATTTATTTTATTTTTCAGTACTGGGGATTGAACCCAGGGGTGTTCTACTACTGAGTTATATTCCCAGCCCTTTTTTTTTTTAAATTAATTTTTATTGTTGGTTGTTCAAAACATTACATAGTTCTTGATATATCATATTTCATACTTTGATTCAAGTGGGATATGAACTCCCATTTTTACCCCGTATACAGATTGCAGAATCACATCAGTTGCACATCCATTGATTTACATATTGCCAGCCCTTTTTATTTTTTATTTTGACATAGGATCTCACTAAGTTGCTCTGGCTGGCCTTGAACTTGCCATCCTATCGCTTCAGTCACCTGAGTGTCTGCGGAGGGGTTCTGTCTTTATGAAACAGCTCAGCTTTGGACTTCTATGGACCTGGGTTCAAATCCCACTTTGACACTTGCTGGCTGCCAAATCTTAAGCAAATTACTTAATCTCTCTGAACCATGTTTTCCTTGGTTGTGCCATGGGGACAGAGTGCACGTCCCAGTAAGGAGGTTGCAGTATTGCATGAGATAAGGTAGGAAAGATGCAGACGGGATGCGCCTGGGTTGTCTCAGGTACTTAAGGAGCACAGTTGCTTTTCACCCCCTAGTTCAGTGCTACCTACTTTCACTCAGTTTCTATCAGATAAAGCAAAAGTAGCTGCTATTACAGATAAACCTCAACTTCTTAATGGTGTGGTTTACACTTCAGCATTTTATTTCTTGCTTGCATAAAGGTTGGTCTGTGGAGATGATGGGTGGAGTTTGCTCTGTGCAGTTTTCCCAGGTTCAGACTGATTCCCTACCAGTCCCAAGGGCAAGCTCCTGGATGCCTTGGCATTGACATTGAGCTTCAGATAGGGAAGATGAAGCATAATAAATGCTACTTATGGGTTCTTTTTTTGGGGGGGGAGGGGGGAGGATTTTTCTTTTGAGTTTTATTAGATTTGCTGAAACTACATTACATGCTTGAAATGTAAGACTGAACAATCAAAATGACTGCATTTCTAAGTTAACCACATTTTCCCAGGGAGAAACTTCATGTTGATAAATTAATGTTTGCTGAGTCCCCACTACAGACTAAGCCCGCGCTATACACTTCTTAATCTAACCTAGAGAGAAAATAACCTTGAACAACTATGAAGAACTATGAAAACACTATTAAAACCAGTTTGCATAGTACTCATACAGTGAAGGTTCCTAAGTGATCCAACCTCTTGCTATTCAAAGTGTGGTCTTGCTGACCAACAGCATCTGTATCACCTGGGAGCTTGTTAGCAATGCAGAATCTCAAGCCTACCCCAGACCTTAGAAAGCAGTTATATTTTAACGATATCTCATTTGTACATTGAAGTCTGAGAAGCATGTTTTAACCAACTCCCTTGGCTTATAATCTAGGAAAATAGGCTCAGGGAGGTTAAGTAATGTGTCATGACCAAACAGCTAGTTAGGGAACCACCTGGGACTCCCAGGTCTCTTAACTCACAGGTCAATAGAACCAAGGATACTGCAGGATTTCAGACAAGAGGGACTTAAGTGTGTGTCATTCCCTCAAATGACTATCGATTGTTCCCATCATCTCTGTGCAAAACTCACAGAGAGCCGGAGTGAGCCCAATCACTGTGGTTCCTCCCAACACCCCAACAGGCCAGGCTCATAGCAGTATTCTCAGGCTGAACTCTAGATGCTCCTGACGCAGCCCTCTGTGGAGGGACTCCCCCCTTCCCCTGTCCTCAGTGTGACCTACTTAAATGATAAATATTTAAGGAGCTAGATATGTTTATCCTGATTTAAACATCATGCAACGTACTGAAATATCACAATAGAAAAATTTTATAGTTTGGAAAAACCAAGTTGTATGAAGAAATAATTGGTGAAGTCTCGTTTATCTAATAAATAGACCTTAGAATGTAAAACATAGACATGAATTTATCCATTTTTTGATATTTCAGTTAATTTGAGTTCCACATTTATTTGAGGTAAAATAAATGATTTAGGCAGGGTGACTTGTTACTATTTCTAAAAACATAGGTATGACTTGCCCTGAGTTGTAAATGCAATTAAACATACAGTTCTTCCTAACTGAAAACTGCATACAAAATTACAAGACTCTTTTGGATGAAGGGCAATGGTCATTTAAATTTCACAGCCTGTGTACTTTCTGTTCAGCTTAATAGTACAAACTGATAATAATATGGTGGGTACTGAGTATTTTAAGTCACAGACATGTCTTTGAAAACTATTCTTAAAGGAAATGTGTTATTCTACAAGAAGGCAAATGACTGTCCATCTGGAAAACATCTGGAGGACAGATTGGATCTTTCACTTTCTATATGACCAGTTTAACCCGATGCCCCACTTTGCCAGATTTAGTTTATGCCAGCTGTTCTAGAGTCATTAGTAGGTCACCGTTCACTGTCAAAAGTGCCCCCTTTTGGATGATATGTTACATGATCACCCTGTTACCTGACTGATGTGATATTAATAGATACAAAATGACTTTTGAGGAAGCATGACCATTTTTCCTCTTGGAAAGACTATAGTCTTTCTGAGAAACATGGGTTTTATATGACTTCAGTACTTTCAGACAGATTGATTTTTGACAACATGAATTGTTTGTATAGTGTTCAGTGAGATCAGAGAAACTAATTGAAAACACATGAACCACAGAGACATGAAATCTGATGCAGTAATGCACTGCATAACAATGTTTCAGTCAATGACAGGCTGCATGTAAGACAGTATGTACCACCTAGCCCAGGTGTATAGTAGGCTATACCAGGTGTTTAGTGGGTTGGCATAAAGACACTTGTTATGCTTTGAATATGTGATGTCTCCCCAAAGCACATGTGTGAGACAATGATATTACATTATGTTCAGAGGTGAAATGATATTATGAGAGCTGTAACCTAATAAGTGACTTAATCCACTTGAATGGATTAACTGGGTGGTGACTGTAGGGAGTTAGGGTGTGCACGAGAAAAGACCAGTGGAGGATAATAAAATAAACAAATAAATAGATTGATTGATTGAATAATTAATTAATTAATTCACCTTCACACCAGGAAGAGCAGCTTCAGAGAAACTGAACTGGTCTATATCTTGATCTTGGACGTTCAGCCTCCGGAATTGTGAGGAAGTAAATTTTGGTTGTTTAAGCCATTCAGCATGTAGTAGTATTTGCTATGCCAGCCCTAGCAGACTAAGATAGTTTTGGTAATTTGTGTTTCCCAGAATTTTTCCATTTTGTCTGGTTTATCTAATTTGTTGGTATATATTATTCATATTATTTTCATATTCCCTTTCATTTTTATAACGCCATCTGTAATAGGCCCACTTTCATTTTTGATTTTAGTTTTGTATATGTTCTGTTTCTTTGTCAGCCTAGCTAAATGTTTGCTAAGTTTGTTAACCATTTCAAACAGCCAAGTTTTGGTTTTGACATTCTCTGTATTGTTTTTCTATTTTTTATTTCATAAATTTCTGATCTAATCTTCATTATTTCCTTTCTTACAATAGGTTTGTGTTTAGCTTACTCTTCTTTTTCCCTAGTTTCTTAAGATATAGAGTTAGGTTCTTAATATGAGATTGTTCTTCTTTTTTAATGTAGGCATTTATAGGTATGCCTTTCCTCTTAATTACTGCTTTTGATGCATACCATAAGTTCTGGGTTGTTGTATTTTTAAAATATGTAAAGATATTTTCTAATTTTGTTTTTTTTTTTTTTGTAATTTCATTGACCATTAGTTGCTTACATTTGGAAATTTACAAATTTTCCAGTTTCCCTGCAATGTTGATTTTAAGCTTTATTCTATCATGGTTGAAGAAGATATTTCATATGATTTAAATTTTTAAAGTTTATTGAGACTTGTTTTGTGGTCTAAAAATGTAACCTATTCTGAGAATATTCCTTGTGCTCTTGAGAAAAATGTAGATTCTTCTGTGTTTGGTTGGAGTATTCTATTTATTCCTCTTAGATCATTTATTTTATGATGTTATGTAAGTTCTCTGTTTTGTATTGCTCTTTTGTCTATTGTGTGGGCTGTCTCTTGTCTAGCGAGGAGGTCCACGGAACAGGGTAGAGGAGAGTGTGGCTGTGGAGTCGCTATTCAAGACCTCTGGAGACCAAGCAGCAAGCAGGTCTGATTTTATTGCACAGTTACCACTATATACTCAGGCAACAGCTAAGCAGATCACAGGCAGCCACCAATGCAATTTCTTGCCAACTGTCCTTGCAGCGATAAATCGAGGAGCAGGGCCATGGAGCAAGGGCTGGGACTGCAACACAAGGCCAGGGCTGTGCCTATGAGGTAAGTGGTCTGCCGATCTCGCGCCTAGCACAAGGGGAGTGGCCTGCTACTCAGACTCCCTTAATGTGTGTCACGTATGCAGTACTCCATGCACTTGTCCCGCAGTCTGTATGTTCTCTTCCTTGTTGAGAGTCAAGTTTTGAAATCTCCAGGTATCTCTCCCTGCAGTTTTGTCACTCTTTGCTTTACATATTTTGAGACTCTGTTGCTTAGTGTGCATATAATTATTGTATGTTCTGATAAACTCATTATTTCAAAGATAAAGTGTCCTTATTTGTAACAGTTCTTGTGATAGCTTTTGACTTAAAGTCTATTATTCGATTTTCAGTTCTCCAACCTAGCTGCCTCTGGTTGCTATTTCTATGGAATCTTTTCCATCCCTTCACTTTTTAGAGTCTCACAACAACATGGTTATATATATATATTTAAATATTTATTTTTTTAGTTGTAGCTGGACACAACACCTTTATTTCACTTATTTATTTTTATGTGGCACTGAGGATCGAACCCAGAGTCTCGCACATTTGAGGTGAGCACTCTACTGCTGAGCCACAACCCCAGCCCTAGATTATATTTTTAAAAAGCTGTTTTGCCAATATTTACCTTTCCATTGGAGAGTTAAGCCACTTTTCTAAATTTCATTTATTGAACAAAAAAACCCAATTCTATAATTTTTCTATTTTTTCTACGTCTTACTATTATATCGATACTGAGACCCTCAAATAACTCTCAGACCATACATTGCCATTCCAATTAAGCCTTAATTGCTGCCTACGTTAAAAAAGAAGAAAGATCTCATATTAATAACCGAACTCTGTATCTTAAGAAACTAGGAAAAAAGAAGAGTAAGCTAAGCACAAACCTATTATAAGAAAGGAAATAATGAAGATTAGATCGGAGATTTATGAAATACAAAATAGAAAAACAATATGGAGAATGACAAAATCAAGAGAGAGAGAGTGGCACGCCCTCTTCAGTTTGGCCTCATATTTAACCCCCCCAAAACACAAAAGGGACGTTAGGGGGTTAGCCAATGCAAGCAAGCCAAGTTACAGAAGCGGGAGAGTGCAGTCAGGTGGCGGGAGGCTTAGCCAATCAAAATAAGCCCAGTTACCCAGTTACAGAAACCAGAGCCCAGTCACCCCAGGTACAGAAACAGAAGCCAGTTAGGTAGTTCTGTGTTCTTGAGGGTTTCCACCACAAAAGGAAAAACACCTTGCCCAGTCATGACCTTTCTAGTTGGCATGGCTGTTTCACAAAATGGAGTTACTAAACAAAATGGAGTCACTAAACAAAATGGAGTCACTATAGTCAAGACTTCTGTCTCATTACATTTCCTTTTTCTTTCCTCATTTCCTTGATTACTGCCTGCCTTTATTATTCTTATTATTTTGGTAGTGAGCCTTCTTAATTTCCTTCTCTTTAATTTTGTATATTTTAAAAACACATTTTCTTAATGGTTAACATGAAGATTACAAATGTATAAATGTGTAACCATTTAGTTATAAATCCATACCCACTCAACTTCACTAATATACACAAATTCTGTTCCTATACAGTTTCATCTCAATCTTAAGTTGTTGGCATCAAAAATTATGTCTTCATACATTTTGGGTTCATTTACATAGGTTATAATTTTTTTCTACATGTATCTTTTACATCATATATTAAAATTAAAAAAGGTATTACATATAAAAATGTAGCATTGATTTTATACTTATCTATGTACTTACATTTATCAATCTTACTTCTTTTTTTTGATTTTTATTTTTTAGTTTCAGGTAGACACAATATCTTTATTTTACATTTATGTGGTGCTGAGGATGGAACCCAGTGCCTCATGCGTGCTAGGTGAGTACTCTACCACTGAGTCAGAATCCCAGCCCCTCAATCTTACTTCTTTTGTGTGAGTTCAAGTTACTGTTTAGTGTCTTTCCATTTTAACCTGAAGAATTACCTTTAGAATTTGTTGTAGGGCAGATCTAACTTGAGACACCTCCCCCAGCTTCTGGTTGATTTTCTGAGAATGTTTTAACTTCTTTGTTTTTGAAAATTAGTTATACTGTAGTAGAATGAATCCGACATTACTGTCCTATGTGCATATGTTATTATATGACCCATGTAATTATATGTTATGTACAACCAGAAGAATAAGTTATATTCCATATATGTCTAAAATGTCAACATACATTCTACTATCATGTATAATAAGAACAAATAAAAAATACATAATAAAAATTAGTTACGCTGGATATTGCATTCTTATTTGTCAACCTTTCTTCTTCAGCAGTTTAAATTTGTCAATCTACTGCCTTCTGGTTTCCATGGGTTCTAAGATTAATCAGCAATTAATCTTATTAAGAATTCACTGGATTTTGTTTCTCTTTAGCTGATGCAATTCTCTTTGTCCTTCAATAATTTCATTATAATGTGTTTCATTGTGGATTTCTGAATTTAACCTACTGGAGTTTGTTAAGCTTCTTGGATGTTTAGATTCATATCTTTCATCAAATTTGGGATATTTTCACCCATTATCTCTTTAACCATTCTTTATTCCCTATACTCCTTTTGGGCCTTCCAAAATGCATATGTTGTCCTGCATAATCACATGTCATGCTTCTTTTAGACTCTTCACTTTTCTTCATTCTTTTTTCCTTCTCTTCATATCAGATAATTTCAATTGTCTTATGATCAATTTTACTGAGTTGTTTTATTTGTTCAAATCTGTCATTTAAGCCTTCTGGTGAAATTTTCATTTTAGTTCTTAATTTAAGTTCCAGATTTTTGGTAGTCAGATTTTAAAATTTGAAATACAGTATCTTATTTTATATGTATCTCATTTTTCACATGCATGGTTTTCCTGTTTTTTTGTTCATTTTTCATAATTTTCTGTAGCTTTTTGAACATTTTGGGGTAGGGTTTAGTTAAATCTTTGTCTAGTAAGTCAAATGCTTGAGTTTCCTCAGGAAGGTTTATATCAATTTTTAAAAATACTAATAGTGGGCTATACTTTCCTGTTTCTTTGCATATCTTAGGGTTATGTTTTTGTTAAAAATTAGACATTTTGAATTATAACATGGAAAATTAGATTCTGTTCATTACCTGGGTTTGCTATTGTTTCCTCTTGATGGTTGGATCCATCCATTTGTTTAGTGATTTCTCCAAATAAATTTTTTTTTGAATATTAGATTACTTGCCATTTGTGTCACTTAAGTCTTTGTTCCACTGTCTTCATGGTCAATGGTAACCTTCCACAGATTTGCTAAAATTCCTAGAATGAAAGGGAGAACAAGGAAGAATGAAGAAAAGAAAACAAGTAAGGAAGAAGATCCTAGTTTTTTTCCTTTTGCAGTATGACTCTGAGCTCTGGGGCACTCCTTCCATGCTAAGCCAAGTTCCTTACCTTTCACCTCCTACTTGCATGGAGCTCACAGATCTACCAGATGTGTAAGCCTGAGGTGCTCTTCATTGTCTGCTCCCATTCCCACCCCACCCCCGCCCCGTCCTAGGGAATGTGTCCTGTCCCTGGCACCGCATTATTTTCCATTTTCCCCACTATATACACACAATAGCCTTCCTAAGTTCTTGTTCTTCTAATAATCTTTGTTTTTAGCCTCCTTCTTTCTGGCTTTTGAGTTCTGTCTTCCATTTACCTTGTCCATAGTTCATACTGTAGGTGTCTTTAAATCTTTTGGTAGATATCACTACTAGAAAGCTGATTTAACTTGGGGAGGAGGGAGAAAGAGGTCAGCTCCATGCCAGTCTTTCTGTGAACCACCAGATGAATGAATACATGCAACCACAGCAGTTTAAGAACAAGGTCTGTGTCAGGCTCTGAGTACTAACAACTCACATCAGGAATACAGCTTGTTGTCTCCATGGCTGTGGCTGCTTGTGGATGAGCAAAATTGATACTCTGATCTCTTACCTTAATGCAGTTTCCCTTTTCTTCATTAAAAAAATCCCTTGATTGCTAAGCATTTTTAATTAGATTCCAGAATTTTACAAAAGTTGTTTCTGTTATTCTTTGACAGCTGATGGAGGGGTTGATTCTATAAGTGTCCCATTCCACCATTTCCCCCACTATCTCTTGATGAAAATATGCTTCTTTTATTTTTTTCAGACATTAGATTAAGATAATATTATTGCTAGATCTGTGTGACATAATCCATATGCAGCAGTCTTTTGAGGATGTGTTATTTGTGAAAGGAATTTACAAAATGCTCAGTGTCATATTATGTGTAGACTGCACCATGGCTAGTACTGAGTGAATGGATGTTACTAAAACTCCTGATGCCAATTTTCACTCATATGTGGTTTAAGCATCCCCTTATGACATTAATTTATCAAACACTTTGGAAGAATCAACAAATTCTTCAGAACGAGCAAGTAATGATATGATTCACCACATATTTGCTTTTCAACACTTTTGCTCACTCTTGATAGTTTTCTCATCTACTTGCACTTGACAGTGAGTTGTCAAGGGCTCATTAGCACAGTTTCTAGGCTAAGCCACGTTGAAGATGGAATTGCTCTGTTTGAAGGTGTGAAGAAGCTCAGAGCCCCTGTACTTACTTCTTGCCCTCCTCCCATATATTTCTGTGGAACCATGTTTCCTGGCCCAGGAAGTAGCCTCCCTTTTGTGCAGGCATTTACAATGCGTAGTAGAACTGAACTGCAATATTAAACTTTACCAGAAGATGTCACTCTAACATGTTGCACACAGGTGGTCTCCTTTAGTCTGGAACATTTCCATAGCCTTTCCTTGTCTTTTAAAACTTTGTCATTTTTGAAGAATACAATCTCTCCCTTGCCCCTAGTTTTTAAATAGAATATTCCTTATTTTGGATTTGTTGGGGTTTCTTTATGGCTAAATTTAGGTTGCTCATCTAAGGCTAGAATGCTAGAGAAGCAAGGTTGTGTCCTTCTCAGGGCAACCCATCTCTTATTACTGCATTGTGGCATATGGCATCCATCTGTGGTGATATTAATTTTCATTGCCTGGTCAAAGTGCTGTTCAATTTCTCCATGGGATGCCACATGTGTTCCAGAAACTATGCTAGGCATTCACCTTACATTTTTCACAGTTAATTCTCACAGCAATTTTGCAAGTCAGACTTCAGTCTTCTAACTATAGATAAAACCACTTATTCCTGGTAAGACTGAAATTCCCCAAAGTCACATATTTGTGCTACTGGTGTTTGGATCTGCTTTATCTAACTACAAAGTCTAGGCACTTTAAAATTTTCCAATGTATATTTCAGGTTGAGCTGTTCTAATTAAATTTCTACAAACCAGTGTTATCCTATGCTGTCTGCTTTGAAACAATGCCAAAGTTAGTGTACTTGTAGAAAAACTAATGTGTGCTGTTCAAGTTACCTATGTCTTTGAGCTTTTCCATATTGAAGTGTTGGGAAGTGGTTGAGAAAAATCCCATGGTTCATTGCTATACCAGGATATATGAACATAAGAAACTACAGTGACTATAGGGTTATAATTTTTATTAACTAAATCAGAAATATATTTTTCAATTCTCCAGAAGCATTTTGTTCCTGAATTCTAAATCTCACTGCAATTACCAACTAATAAAAATATGTTTTAATATGCTGGCAGAAAATTGATACTATTTCCAATCTGTGCCATGAAACAAATAAATTGTGGGAGAAATTGAGTTCTCATTTCAGAAATGGAAATGGATTTTTAAAAGTTTAGGTCATTACCAAAGGTAATTTTCTTATAATAAGTTTAACAATGACTTGCTCGGTGCAAAACTTTACCAGGGAAAATCGCTCCTTTTGGAACAAGATAAAGAAAGCTGTAACACATCCTAAGAATTGTCTATTCTGAAAGCTGTTGTGTGTTAAGGTCCAGCAGTCTGCTCCTATCTGAGCCAGGGTGAGGCTATGGGGCATTGGGTGAGCCAGCACATGGTACTTGTTTCTGAGCAGGTTGGAAGGCCAGTGGGCAGGTTGGGGCCAGTGGGAAGGTTCAACTGGGAGAGCTATTGACCCTCCTGGGAGGCTTGGAAATGGAGTGAGCCAAACACTATCTGTGCTCCCTGATGCCTTGCTCTCTCTATTTCTGGCATATAAATGGGCCAGTTGTCTTTCTCAGTTGCCTTGACTCAGGGAATGGACATGACTTGTTGGACCACTATCAGGAATGAAAATATGGAACATAACTGTAAATTCTAAAGCCATTGAAAAGATCACAGAAAATGTCATGAACAACTTTATGCCAATAAATATGAAAATTTAGATAAAATAAATTTCAAAGAGACAAAACTCAGCTTCCCAAAGTGACATGAAAAAATATAAATTATATATTTCCTTTATTTGTTAAAAATTGGATTTTTATTTAAAATCTTTTTTACAAAGCAAACTTTTGAATTAAAAGGGTCAACCTGGTGAATTATATATAATATTCTAAAGTAAAATAGCACAGGTATTACACAAAGGGATTTAGGAGATTAGATAAAAATGAGAATACTCTAAATTATTATAATGAGATCAGACTATGAAATAAATTGCATTCTGCCATCGTAATAAATAAGTAAAAAATAAATTCAAATAGCTGACAAATTTATGCAAATGTACATAAATTCATTAGTCATCAGAGAAATGCAAGTCAAAACTACAATGAGTTATCATATCATCCCAATTAAAATGACTTTTTTTTTTTTACAAGAAAGTAAAAAAATTGCAAATGCTGAAGAAAAAAAAGAGAAAGAAAATACTGGAGAAGAACTTTAAAAGAAAAAAATGTCAGTTAATTTCACTCATAAACAGTTGTGAAAAGGTTTAAAACAATATTTTCAAAAAAATGATAAGATATCATAACAAGATTTTGTTATTTTAATGCAGGATTGTGAGACTGGCATAACTCAATGTAATTTACCACATTATCAGAATAAAGGAGAATAATTATATGATTTTCCAAATAGATGCAGGAAAAAAATCATTTGATAAAATTTTACTACTCATAGTTCTGGTCAGCTTTTTCACCACCGTGAGCAAAAGACATGACAAGAACAATTTTAGAGGAGGAAAAGTTTGGTGCTCACAGTTTTACAGGTCTCAATCCATAGATGGCCAACTTCATTCTTTGTGTCAAAGGTTCTCAGCACATCGTGATGGAAAGATTTAGAGGAGGAAAGCTGCCCAGAATATGACAATCAAGAAGTAGACAAACACACACACACACACACACACACACACACACACACACCCCAGAGACAAAACATATAGCCCAAAGACACATCCCCAATGACCCACCTCTTCCAGCTACACCATATCTGCCTTTGGTTACCACCCAGTTAATTCGCATAGAGATTAATGCATTGATTAAGTTAGGACTCTCATAACTCAATCATTTCACCTCTAAACTTTCTTGCATTGTCTCACACATGAGCTTTTGGGGGGACACCTCATATCTAAACCATAACACTCATTCTTGATAAAAGTCCTTAGCAAACCAGAAATAAATAAGAAGTTCCTTAATATCTTTAAAAATAATTACAATAAGATCATACTTAGTAGTGGAATATTGAAACTTTCCTCCTGATGTTGGCAACAAAAAAAGAATGCTTCATATTACCACTTCAGCTTGAAGTTGTTCTGAACATTCTAGCCAGTTCAATGATGAAAGAAAAAAGTAAAGTAAAAGAAATTAGGACGGAAGGAGAATAAATAAGACTACAATTATTTGTAGATGATATGATGTGTATGTAGTATATCCAAAATAAACAATAGTTATTATGTAAATAAAGATAAAAATTAATTTTATTTTTATGAATCAGCAATACACAATTAAACATTGATATTAAAAATGATGCCATTTATAATACTGACAACAATCATAATCTAGGAATAAATAAAAATCACAAAATCTTTTTTATAGAAAATTTCAAAAAATTCTTGAAAGAAGTTAAAAATGTAAAGATATTGGACATACACCATTTTCATTGATTGGGAGATTCAATATTCTAAAGATATCAAACCTATACATATTGAAATGTAATGTTATCATAATTAGTATTCCAAGTGGTTTTTCTTCCTTGCTTTCTCCCTCCTTCCCCTCCCTTCTTCCCTCTTTCTCCTTTATTTTATTTTAATTTTTATTTTTTTGGGGTGTACTGGGGATTGAATTCAGGGGCACTCTGCCACTGAGCCACTTCCCTAGCCCTGTTTTGTAGGGTCTCACCGAGTTGCTTAGCGCCTTGCTTTTTTGCTGAGGCTGGCTTTGAACTCAGGATTCTTCTGTCTCAGCCTCAGGAGCCAATGGATTACAGGTGTGTGCTACCTAGCCTGGCCCTTCCTTTCTTTTTGAAACAGACAAGCAACTTGTAAAATTTGCATGGAGATGCATATGGTCTGGAATACTCAAGACTATTCCTCATCTAGGCAATCTGTTCAACAGAATTTCATACCAATGTGCTTCAAAAAATGTTCACAAAAGCTCTTTGTGATTGCACAAAATCAAACACAACTCATATATATCAATAGTGGAATTGAACAGTACATTGTAGCACACACACACAATATATATATATATATATATATATATATATTTCTTATAAAATACTATTCAGAAGTGAGAATGTCTCAAGTGCATGATAATACAACATGAATCTCACAAAATGTTGTTGAAAGAAGCAGAGAGAGTACATACCACATAATCTTATTTAAAATTAAGAGCTGGGAAACATATCTGTGGTGTTAGACGTCAGGGTAATTGATCTGCCTGGGGGCTGGTGACTAGAAGAGGATACAAGGAAGGATTCGGGGATCAAGGTAATGTATTTTTCTGCTTTAAGATACTTTCACTTTGTAGGATATCATTCATTAGGGCACTTATATGATTTGTGCATTCTGTTGGATGTGTATC
The DNA here is from genome assembly GCF_048772815.1 of Callospermophilus lateralis. NCBI lineage: Eukaryota > Metazoa > Chordata > Mammalia > Rodentia > Sciuridae > Callospermophilus > Callospermophilus lateralis. The sequence goes on from NC_135313.1 coordinate 92,612,496, forward strand.
TTAAAGCTCAGTAATATTTTTCATAAAAATGTTGACACACACATAAGCTACAAAAACACAATATACCAATTATCTTCTTTAAGGCATGCATCTATATTGATGTATTTACATTATGAATATTTTAATTAGTGAAGCTAATTAAAATATTCATTACTTCACACAGTTACCCTTTTTTTGTGAGAATACTTGAAGCCAACAATTTAACAAATTTCATGTGTACAGTACAGTATTATTAATCACAGTCTTTTTGCTGTACCTTAGATCTGTGAACTTACTCCTCATATAACTGAATCTTTTACTCTTTGATCAGTATCTCCCCATAATCCCCACCCAAGATGACCTCTTTTGCATAATCAAATATTTCTTCCAAGTAGTGTGACTTACTAGTAAAACATATTTGCACATATTTTTTGTTGTTTATTTTGCATTTATGATTGTCTGTGAGGCAAAGCATCTTACCAAATATTTACTGAACATTCGGGTTTTCCTTCTAGAAATGCCTAGCCATATCCTCCATTGTTACTGCTCTTTGTATTTTCTTTATGGATTTGGAGAAATTCCTTTCATGTCATAGAAAGGAATTCTTTGTGATGTATGTTGTATATCTCTTTAGGATCCCATTCTTGTGGTTGTACATGATGTGGAGTTTCACTGGTCATGTATTCATATATACACACAGGAAAGTTATATCCAGTTCATTCTACAGTTGTTCTTATTCCCATCCCACCTCCCTTCCCTTTACTCCCCTTTGTCTAATCCAATGAACTTCTATTCTTTCCTCTGTCCAACCCTTGCTTATGGTGAGAGAGAATTTGGTCTTTGGTTTTTTGGGACTGGCTTATTTCACTTAGCATGATAGTCTCCAGTTCCATCCATTTACCTGCAAATGTCATAATTTCATTCTTCTTTATGGCTGAGAAATATTCCATTGTGTATATATACCACTTTCCCCCCACCATTCATCTGTTGAAGGGCACCTATGCTGGGTCCACAGTTTAGCTATTGTAAATTGAGCTGCTATAAACAGTCACTATAGTATGATTTTAAGTCCTTTGGGTATATGCTAAGGAGTGGGATAACTGGGTCAAAGGTGGTTCCATTCCAAGTTTTCTGAGAAATTTCCATACTGCTTTCCAGAGTGGTTGCACCAATTTGCAGTCCCACCAGCAATGTATGAGTGTACTTTTCCCCAACATTTATTGTTACTTATATTTTTTGATAATTGCTATTCTGACTGGAGTGAGAATGAAGTGTCGGTGTAGTTTTAATTAGCATTTCTCTAATAACTGCTAGGGATATTGAATATTTTTTCATATATTTGTTTACCATTCATATTTCTTCTTTTGTAAAGTGCATGTTCAGTTCCTTTGACCATTTATTGATTGGGTTATTTTATTGTTGTTATTGTTAATTTTTTTCTTTAGTTTTTTGTATATCCTGGAGATTAATGCTCTATCTGAGATGCAGGTGGCAAAGATTTTCTCCCATTCTGCAGGCTCTCTGCTCATGTTCTTGATTATTTCCTTTGCTTTGAAGAAATGTTTTAGTTTGATACCTTCCCATTTATTGATTTTTAAATTTTATTTCTTGTACTTTAGGAGTCTTGTTAAGGAATTTGGTTCCTAAGCCAACATGATGGAGAGTTGGGTTATTAAACACTTAAAAAAATCCTTAAAAATAGAGATTCACTCTTATTTCCCATGAAGATGTTCTACTATGTGTTCTTTTAGAAATCTTATAGGTTTAAGTTTTACATTCAGATATATTACACATTTTGAGTTACTTCTTTCTGTATGTGGCATGTGCTGTTTAATGAAGTTCATTATTTTGTGTCTGGATATCCAGCTTTTTGTTTTTTAGTACTATTTTTGCAAAGACCTTTTTTTCTCTATTAAATTGTCTTCGCACCTGTGTAAAGATTCAGTATATATGTAGGTACATTTATTTCTGGGCTTTCCATTCTGTTTCATTTATCTACTTGTCTATTTTTGACAATATAATATTGTCTTGGTTATTGTAGCTTTAAGAATGTATAATCTTGAAATCAGACAGTGCTAGTCATCCAACTTTGCTTTTATTTTCCTTGAGTAAAACAACTATTTGAATATCTGTGGTATCCTATTTGTATTTTAGAAGTACTTGCTCAATTTCTAAAAGGTGCTGGCTGGGATTTTGATTTGGATTATTGAATCAAGAAACCAATTTTTATGGAATTGACATCAGAACAGTATTGTATTTTCTGATCTGCAAACATGGTAAAACTCTCAATTTATTTAGATATATTTTAATTTCTCTTCTCAAAGTATAGTTCTTTTCAGTGTATAGTTCATGTACATCTTTTGCAGGTTTATTCCCTATGTATTGCATGATTTTTAATGACATTATAAATTATAAGTTTTACAAATGTAAATTTATAATTGTTTATTGCTAATAGTTACAGATGAATCTATTTTTTTTGTATATTGATTCATTATGGACAGAATAGCCATAAATTACTTTTATCTTTTAAAATATATAGATTTATTTTATGGGATAAAATATGGTTTATCTTGGTAAATGTTCTGTGTGCACTGAGAAGAATGTATTCAGCTCTCACTGGGGGGAGTGTTCTATAAATATCTTTTAGGTCAGGTTGGTTGATAGTGTGATTCAAATCTTATATATTCTTACTGATTTTCTGTCTCTGCACACCCTAGATTATTGAGAGTGGGCATTAAGCTCTCTTGACTACAATGGTGCGGTTGTCAGTAACTCCTTGAAGGAGTTCTATGAGCTTTGGCATTATGTAGTTTGAAATTCTGTTATTAGGCACATTGGCATTCAGGATTATGTCCTCTTGGTAAAATGACTCCTTTATCATTATGTAACAAGGTTCTTTCCTCCTAGAATTAGTCTTGTTCAGAAATTCACTTTGCTTGGCAGTAACAGAGCTGCACAGTTATTTTTATTATTATTATTATTATTTTTTTAAATTATTAGTGTTACCTTTTTATGGGCAACTCTCTTCTCACCCACTTCCTAACCCTTGGCAGCCAGTGCTTTGTTCATCTCTATTATTTGTCATTTCAAGTTTTATTTCTTTAAAATTATATTTATTTATTTATTTATTTTTTGATACCAGGGGTTGAGCCCAGGGCACTTAACCACTGTGCCACATCACCAGCCCTTTTTATTTATTTATTTTTTATTTTGAGACAGGGTCTCACTAAGATGTTTAGGGCCTTGTTAAGCTGTTGACTTTGAATTTGCCATCCTCCTGCCTCAGCCTCCCAATCTGCTGGGGTTACAGGCATGTGCCACCACACCCGCCTCAAGTATTTTAGATAAACTGATTGTGTCAGGACTTACACCAGTTCCAGGATCCTCAAGCTTTCCTCCTAGGACTGCATTATGCTACTGGCTCCCTTTTTCAGAGGCTCTTGGACTGGACAGAGCATCTACTAGCATCTCAGAGTCTCCAGCTTGCAGACAACTTGTCCTGGAACTTCCCAGCCTCTGTAATTTATTAGGGGAATTGGCCAATTCCCCTAATAAATCTCCTTCTATCTATCTATGTAAATACAGATTTGCCAATACAATTCTCCTTTGGTTTTGTCTTTCTGGAGAACCCTGACACAATTAGTTCATCTAAAATACTTGAGGCGGGTGTGGTGGCACAGTTCATATGATGATCAAGAAACAGAAAGAGAAAGACTCCCCTCACCAGATTCAAATACATATCCCACAGCTGCACTCCAGATCAACTACTTCCTCCAGCCACCCTCCACCTGCCTCCAGACACCACCCAGTTAATCCCATCAGGGATCAATTGTCTGATTAGGTCAAGGCTATAAGTTTAAGGCCATAACCCAACCATTTATCCTTTGAACCTTCTTGCATTGTCTCACATGTGAGCTTTTGGGGGAAACCTCACATCTGAACCATAACACCAGCAAATACCATTTTTTTTCCACTCAGCATAATTCCCTTGAGAGCCATCCAATTTATGGCACGTACCAGTTATGTATTCTTTTTATGGCTAAGTAGTATTCCATGCAATTCAAAACCCACAGTTTGTTTAATCTTTCACCTGTTGTAGGACATTTTGTCATTTCCACTTCTTGGCTATTACAAATAAAGCTGCTATGAACACCTGCATGTAGGTTATTTTTTGAACACAAATTTTCACTTCTCTGGAAGTAATGCTGGCCATATTGAAAGTAAACATTAAGTTCTAAAAGAAAGTGCTGAACTATCTTCCAGAGTGACTATACAGTTATTCATTCTTATGAGCAATAGATGAGTGATCCAACTTCTCCATACATGAGTCTTTCTTTTTCCCTGGCATTAATTTGATTATCATGATAATCAAATTTGATTTATAGGATTTTATTTCTATTTCTTGGGGTTGACATTCATTAAGATTCATGGACATATAGTTTTATGGTTTTTGTCATTGGAGTTCTTATAAAAATTTTCAAAATGTCCTGCTATTCTTTAATGAGAATATTTAAAGGTGTTTTCTGTCACTTCCACGGTCTTGTTCCTGTCAGGGAGTCCAAGTGCGTTTTGCAAGGTTGCTTAAAAACTATCCCATGGATAGCCATTCCTTTATTTTTTTGTAGTATAATTTTTTTTATTTTGTAAGATATAGGAAGGAGGGAATAGTAGCAAACAGGATTTTACAAATTCAAAGCAGAATATTTACATTTTTAGATAATCTTCATTGGCAGCTAGCTGTAAAAAAAACTGAAATGAATTTTGGCAAGGATCTTGGAAAAGTGGTACTGTGACATGTTTGAGGGGGTAAAACTGTGGAGGTAATCTAGTGTTAGGAAAAAGCAAGCATATGCACATACTTCAACCTTGCATTTTCACTTCTAGATAACTCTCTTGGAGAAATGCTAACCCATTTCTAATTAGAATCATGGAAGGATTTCCTTTTATTTTTTTTAACCTGGTACTTGGGATTGAACCCAGAGTGCTTAACTCCTTAGCCACATCCCCAGTCGTTTTTATTTTTTATTTTGAGACAGGGACTGACTAAGTGGCTTGGGGGCCTAATTAAATTATTGAGCTGGCCTGGAACTTGTGATCCTTCTGTCTCAGCCTCCCAAATTGCTGGGATTACAGGCATGTGTCACCACGCTTGACTCATGGAGGGGTTTCCAAGAAACATTGTTAATTGAAATTTTTAAAAAGTTGAAAATTAATAAAGTACAAAAAGTAAAACTAAAAACTCACACACAAAGTAGAACAACTCAGCCAGGCACAGTGGGTGGCACACACCTATAATCCTAGCAGCTTGGGAGGCCTGAGGCAGGAGGATGGAGAGTTCAAAGCCAGCCTCAGCAATACAAGGCCCTAAGCAACTCAGTGAGACCCTGTCTCTAGATAAAATACAAAATAGGGCTGGGGATGTGGCTTAGTGGTCCAGTGCCCCTGGGTTCAGTCCCGGGACCCACCCCTCCCCCCCAAAAAAAAAACCCAAATAGAACAAATCTCTGTATGTGTTGTGTGTAGTATGCACAAAAATGAATTAAAAGCAAAGATCTGGAAAAACTCTCGACAAATTATTTAGAATAAATGGTAAGGACTGGGGCAGTGGACAGGCAGTAGAGAATAAAGGGAATATAACTATTACTGTATTCTTTGGAAAATTCAAGGGTATTAATGTGTTAATTGGGTAACTTACAGACGTACAGGTTGAGTACCCCTTCTAAAAAAAACTCGATAGTTTTGAAAACGCCTATTCAATCCAAGTCAAGATTTCTCTATAAATGATACCTCTTTCCAAAAAGTTTAAAAGACATCACAGAATGTGCTGTTAAACCAATCTCACTACAATGAGTATTTTACTTTTGAGAAACATTGGGCAGAAAAGAAAATTTTCTAAAATTAGATAATTATGATTGTACAACCCTAAAATATACCAAAACCCACAGAATTGTACAGATTAAAAGGGCAAATTTTATGGTATGTGGCTTATATTTTAATAAAGCTGTTATTTTTAAACAGAAATATTGTGCAGTATTTCCTTTTAAACTTTTCATGTTAGATTTAATTGTGTATATGCTATGTAAACACAACATTAATCCTCTTCAGGCAGTTATGCAGTAGACTGTCCTATAGACCAGATACCATATAAAACTGTCTGGCCATAATTTAAAAAAAATAGCAAAAAGCAGTCTTTATAAAAGCTTAAGAAAACCTTTTTAATAAAAGGCAACCAACCAATGCTGTCCTGATTTTTGGAAAATTTACCTCTCTTCCTCCTCCATTCTAATAGTACATTTTAAAGCATTTTTACTACACAAAGATATAATTTATAGCACTTTTACTTAAGCCAGACTTTTACTTGGTTTCTTTCTTTTCTGATTTTGAATTTTCAAAAAATGCACCAAAATTAGACTCCTTAGTTTCAGATTTTCTGTCCCTTTTTAGGTTCTTCTAGAATGATTTTCCTCAGAAAAGGGTAACTCTAAGCTTAAACTTAAGAAAGCAGAAGGAAATGAATGATAAAACACAACAACTTGAAACCTGCAGCATTTAAAAGATATAACTACATTTATAGATCCCTTGAACTTATCAGGACCAAAAGTCAAAATAACTTTCTGAACATAAGCATCAAAATAGAGCACATTTATTAATAAAAGATAAATTCCTAAGCTTATAGTAACAATGTATTAAATTTTGCATAATAACACAGTCAAAAGCATTGAGAAATCCATTGCCAGGTATTCCAAGCATTATCTTGAAAACTTATCTGACATATACCATCAACATACAATGAAGTATGGTTGGCATTTATTTTACAGGAAGAAAAAGTAAGTTTCATCACCAAAACATATTTACCAGATTTCAGCTTTGATTGAGTTCTAGAGATATATTTTATTTTATTTTAAAGAGAGAGTGAGAGAGGAGAGAGAGAGAGAGAGAGAGAGAGAGAGAGAGAGAGAGAGAATTTTTTAATATTTATTTTTTAGTTATCGGCGGACACAACATCTTTGTTTGTATGTGGTGCTGAGAATCGAACCCAGGCCGCACGCATGCCAGGCGAGCGCGCTACCACTTGAGCCACATCCCCAGCCCTAGAGATATATTTTAAAGAAAAACAAGATTCATCCCTAAAATAAAAGTTGTGTGTGTGTGTGTATGCATATATGTTAATAATCTTTATGCTCTTACAATGTAAAACACTTAAGTTGCTGAAGCTATCTTTGAACTTGTAATCCTCCTGACTCAGCCTCCAGAGCCACTGGGATTATAGGTGTATGGCATCATGCCTGGCAGAAACTTGTGAACTCTAGAAATTTTGATCAGTTAACTTGTTTGTCTTTAACACTGTTTAAATTCTCTTCTGAGAATCCCATTGATGTTTTCAGTTCATCAATATGGATAGAACCATTCTATTTTTTTTTCTTCTTCTCTGATGGCTCATCTTCAGAGTTATCTGTGCTGCTACTTCTGCTACTGGAAGAGTCTGAGTCTGAATTAGAGGAGGAAGAGGTTGTGGAGGAGGCTGAAGATGAAGAACTGAGGGAGTCACTCTCCTCTGATGAAGATGAGGTACATGTTTCTTCACTCTCTGATGAAGAATTACTGGATGAAATGTCATTACTCTTGCTGCTGGAACTAATTACACTTTTCAACCTTTTTTTCTTGGTCTTTTTTTCTACGGTAGTCTCCCCAGTGCTTTGTTGTAATCGTATTTTTTTTCTCTTAAAGCTTTCTTTAGTTCTGCTTTTCTTGAAGGTCTATGGAGGGATTTTTTTCCCCTGTGCATTTGTAAGTCCAAATTCCAAGCATTTCTGACATCTTACATATTGCTTATTTGCTTCAGTTTGTTTCTATGCTATAATCTGGTGCGTGGGAGTTTGCCATCTTCATGGGAATATTTGACATAATATGTGGGACTTTGAGTTTTTCTAGCATAGCACCTAACACATAAAAAGTATAGTAAAATTTAAGTATATAAAATTAAAATAAAGTTTTATTGTTTCAAAAAGTATCATAAATAAAATTTAATTGAGATTCTAACTGAAGATGCTTTTGTGGTGCACTTGCAAGGCACATCTAAAAAGGTCATATTGACCAATGCTCTGCAGGAAGCACCCTTACAGCTCATCTGTGACCTCCTCTCTAGTGGGACTTCTCCCACCCTCAGACAGGGCACACGGTCAGATGAGGAGTATCCTATTGCTATCATACTTACTGCACGAGGCTGGCTACCTTCTTCTCCAAGAGCCTGGAGGGTTTGGAGCAGAGACCATGCCCATTAATGTGTGGTGAGGAAATGGATAAATGGCTTAGTAAACTAAGTCACTGAGCCTCAGTAATGCCTAACTCACATAGTTAAGTGAGGTAATATCAGTATTAATCATTTTGGGATCAATGACTGCTTTGAAAAATCTGACAAATGTTGATACTCTCCTTAGAAAAATGTAGGTGTATGCAAAGCAGAACTATGTATGTATGTTGCATTTTCTCCATAGATTATACATTTTCTCTATGCTGTTCTGAGCTTCTTCCAGGCATCTTAGTTATAATAGGAGTAGCCAGAGGACAGGAAATCTTGCTGTCACATGGCTTATCACAACCCACAATTATTTTGGCCTCACAGAAGGTCTGATAAGGGGTAGGGCAGACTTGATGCTTGGTGGATGAAGATGTAGATGAAGTCTGATGCCTGGGACTCACCCCCCCCGCCCCTGACAGAATGTCACAGCGTCTTGGAAGCTTCTTGAAGTAAGTGGCAGAATCCTGGTCAGGGAAAGGGTCCGTGTGGAGTTTTCATCTTGTCTTTATAATTCACACTTTCCTGAATGTGCCTTGAACAGCCTTCTACATGTTTTGACCCTTCAGAGTGATCCCGGCTCAGTCTCCTTGTTCTCCTACACAATTCCAGTGGTTCTTCCTATAGGAAGATTTTGGTATCCGCTTCCTGCCCTTTCCCTGAGGCAGACTTAATTCCCTCCTCCCTGAAGTCCCTTGAGTTCTGAAAGTCACATAATTGTCATTGCTTCCAATTCAGTGTCTGCCCTGTGCTGTACATTAGTCCTTCAGAGGAAATGATCAACCCACAACTCATCTCCTAGCCCTTGTCCTGACACTTGGCAGGTGCTCAGTAAATGCCTGGGAATGCATAAGCCCTTTAGAGAAGAAATACTTAGAATGTGATCTGACTGTGAGTTGAAAGAGGTGTGTGCTCCCTTTTGTCCTTAGGCTTTGCTGGCTATCCTACCTGCCTTTCCTTTGTGCAGGCTGGACCGACACTCCCCAGTCCCTTAGTATGTAGTGTTGAATACATCTTTCAGAACCACAGGTGCTCAGGAATTGGGGACCTCAAGGAGGGCACAGTAAAACATGCAGCTGGTGCAGGTGGCAGGGTCCAAGCATGGCAGGCTTTAAACACTCCTAAAGGCAGGAGGGATACTTTGGAGGACTAAGTGGGATGATGTGGTTGGATTCTTACTCCAGAAACCACAGGAGCCTGGATGTGAGGGGTGAGGGGAGAGTCAGCCGAGTTGCTTTGAGCCACATGTCTTAAGATGGCCATGTCCTCCAGGCACTGTGCTGCTCGAAACAGGATGGAGATCTTAGGTGGGAAGGAGATAGAAATGTGAACAAATGATGGGCACAGGCAAGCAGCAGTCAGCAAAGTGGGGGTGAGAGACGGGAGGCCTAGGCAGTGGACGGATGTGGGAAGGGGTGATTAGCGTCAGCCTCTGTAAGCTTCTGTGTCTTGCTTCTTGGGAGGTTGCACTGAAGAGGGCTCCTATTTTCCTATAGGGACAATGGTGGCTTTCCCTGGAAGAGGGAAGGAGGAGAGGGATTGAGGTTGGGTGGGGAGCTGATGGATTTCAGTTTTCTGAGGAGCTAACACTTTCTGGATTTCTCATTTTGATGCAAAGAGTTCCTCCCAAGATGTCCTCATAAAAGGCCTCCAGTTCCCTCTCAACAGGGAAGTGTTGCTGAGAGCCCCGATTGCTCAATTTTCTGTGTAAATACCTAATGCTTACTTGTTTGATCCAATTTTCTGAAGTCCCAGATTATCCCTTTAGGAATAATCTGTCTGGAAAAAGAAACATGAGCCTTTAGGGCTGCCTGTCTAAGCAAGATGCTTTACCATTAACAGGATCTCTCCCCCAAGAAGACTCACTTTTAGTGGCAAAGGTCTCCAGCGGGAAGCATTTTATTTGATGTGGTGGAATCTGATGATTTGCCTGGGTTTGCTGACGGTGGCATGCAGGACGTTACGTTTTACAAAGATGAGGTCTATTGGAGCCATTGCGCTTCCTCAAGCTTGTTGACACAGTTTGTGCCTCTCTGTGGCCTCTGACAACCTATGCAGAGAGGGTCCTGCTATTACTCTTTCATTTGTGGAGGCAGAGGCCGAGAGGGTCACAGACTAGACTTGCAGTCACACAGCTAGTTAGTGTTCATAGAAGTGGGAAGGGACCTATGTTATCTAGCCACGCCATCTCCCCAATCCTAAGGCTTAATATCCTTACATGGAAGTGGTGCTTGTGATTATGATATATGGTCATGCAGGGGTTAGGCCACGTTCCTTGACTCTGCTTACAAAAGTGTGTGACTCTAGTTACTTATTATATTTATGCCTGTTATCGTTAAAATATTTAAAATAGAGACATCAGTGCAAACTTCATCACCGTAGTTAAAATGAAAAATTTTGACCCTTAGGGATGCAAGATCCAGCTGTTTGGGTAATACTTTTTATGTGAAACAGCTTGCAGAATTTTAGGCATGAAGATGTGCAATGTGTTTTGGGTGTTGCATGAGAAACTTGAGAAACAGTGGCTAAGCTGGTTTCTGACAGTTGCATTTACCTTGATAAGCTACTCAGAGCCAGGTCCTCATCCCTGGGGGGCTCAGAAAGTCTACATCCTGGTGCTCCCAAGGTTGGTTTGGATTCACAGAGCTCATTGGAAGGCCCGGCATCACAGAGGTGCTAATTTATAGATGTACTATAAGGAATGCAATTACCAGATGCTCAAATCTATCTGATTTGCACATTTTCTCCTTGCGTTTAAGTTATAAATGATTCCTAAAGAGTGTATAGGATATCAAGCTCAGAGAGCATGAGACTTCCATCTGCACATAGGGCTGAGCTCTCCTGTCAAACCAGACACTCTTGTCAGCTGACAGCATGTGTTCCCAGAGACTTGTGAATGGGCACAGCCAGCATTCTTTGGTGACTCAGGTGACACAGACATTTTTGAAGCTTCCACTTCTATCAAAGATAATATAACTGCCCTGAATGAGAAATAAGATTGGTAGCATCATAAGATTCTATTGACACTTAAAGGGTTAGAAAGGGTTTCTAGGAATAATTTTTTCTCAAAATATCCGACAACTTGATTGAAATAAATCCCTTTAAAGACAAAAGTTATTGAAGATCACTAAAGATGAAAAAAATACATGAAGGAGTCCTATGTACATTAAATTAACTAAATTTTAGTTAAAAAATCTTTGTATAAAGAAAACTTTAGGCTTGGATGGCTTCATTAGTGAGTTCTCCTAAACATTTCAAGGAAAAATAATACCAAGTTGTTATGGTTTGGATATAGGGTGTCCCCTGAAAAGCTCCTGTGTTAATGCAGGAAGTCAGAGGTGAGACAATTAGATTATGAGTAATTGTAATCTGATCGGTTCATCCTAGTTTGAATGGGCTATTTGGGTGGTAGCTATGGGCAGGTGGGGCATGGCTGGAGGAGGTGGGTCACTGGGGGTGTTTTCTAGAAGGGTTCATCTTCCCCCTCTCTCTGCTTCCCAACTGCCATGAGGTGAGCCACTTTCTTCCCCCATGCCCTTATGCAATTATGCTTTGCCGCATGTTTGGTCCAGAGCAATGGAGACAGCCCACCTTGGACTGAACCTCTGAAATTGAGGACCTCAAATAAATTTCTCCCCTCTAAGTTTATTTTGTTGGGTATTTTGGTTACAGCAGCTTAAAACTGACTAATACACCAGTCTACACAACATCTTCTGGAGAACAGAAGAGGAAGGAATACTTTTCAACACTTTCAGCGAGGTCATATCTGTTCTGTATCAGAATAACAAAAAGTGTTATTCTGATATAGAACCAGACAAAGACCCCATAAGAAAAGAAAACTATAGGCCAGTCACTCTTATGAGAAAAAAGTACAAATATGTTCAACAAAATTTTTGCCAAAGAATTCAACAAGTTCGATGATACATTAAAAGGATAAAGACTATTATGTGTGGTTTATCTGAGGAATGCAAGATTGGCTTACCCTGTGAAAATCAAGCACTGCTTTTCATCATCATATTATCAAACTTATAAAGTAAAAACCAGATGACCCATGCCAATGGATGCAGAAAAAACATTTGACAAAGTTTGATATTTATTTCTAATAAAAATTCTTGATAAGTTAGGAATAAAAGGGGAATTTTATCAACAAATAAAGGGCATCTATTTAAAACCTATAAGTGATATCATTTTTAATATTGACAGTCTGAATGCTTTCCCTCAAAGATCAGGCAAAGATACCTGCCTGCGTCACTTTTTCAGTATTGTACTGGAAATTCTAATCAGTCTAACAAGACATAAAAAGAAAGAAAAGACATCCAGATTGGAAAGGAAGAAGCAAAACTTTTTATAGAAGTCATATTCATCTAGACAGAATATACAATGGAAATGGCAAAAAAAGCTGCTTGAACTAACAAATGAGTTTATCAAGTTTTCAAGATAAAAGATCAATATACAAAAATCAATTGTATTTCTACATAATAGAAATTTAAATTAAAACGATACCATTTACAATAGTATAAAAATTAAGAATTATTGAGAGAAAATAACATAAAACACATGTAAGACCTGCATAAACTGATAACTACCAGATACCTCAAAGAGAAACAAAAAGGGCCTAAATAAATGGAGGGCTATACCATGTTTATGAGGTGAAAGACTCAATATTCTCAAGAGCCATTTGTCTTCAAAGAGATCTATGGGGTACACATAATCCCCAAGAAAACTTTTAGCAGGATTTTTTTTTTTAAAAAAGAAAATGGTACAATAATTTTTAAATTTACGTGTAAAATTTAAATTGGGTGCAGTCAAATAACCCTGAAAAATGACCGAATAGAAATACTAACACTCCATGGTTTTAAGACTTATTTTAATGTAGTAATTAATAGTAAAACATTAAACATAGGTGAAGAGGTCAGCAGAGTAGGGTAGAATATCAAGAAATAGAACAACATATGTATGAACTACTGATTTTAGTCTTTTGAACAAATGGTCCAGGAACATTTGGATATCCATATTAAAAAAATGCACAAAATTATATCATAATGTATGTAAAAATGAACTAAGAAAATTTCATAGACCTAAATATAAAACCATAAATCTTACAGAAAAAAATTAAAGAAAATCAGAGAATCTTTGTTACCTCAAGATCTCTTAAATAATATACCCAAGGCATGATATATAGAGAAGATTCATAAACTGGACTTCATCTGAAGTAAAAATTTCTGCTTTTTGAAAGACATTGTCATGTGAATGAAAAGACAGGCTTCAGACTGGGGAAAAACTATTTGTTAATTATGTCTGGTTGGGGACTTTTATCCATGAAATTCAAAAGACTCTCAAAATTCAATAATAAGAGCAAGAACAATCCAATAATAAAAAAAAAAAGTTTCCAAAATTTCAACAGGCCCAGCATGATGGGCCATGCCTGAAATCCCAGTGACTCTAGAGACTGAGATAGGAGGATTACGAATTTGAGATGAGGCTGGGCAAATTAGTGAGACTGGGTATCAAAATAAAAAATTAAGAAGGGCTAGGGCTGTAGTTCCATGGTGGAGTGCCCATGGGTTCAGTCTCCAGTAACACCACCACCCTCACCCCACCTGCTCCCAAATTCAGCAGACATTTTAATGAAGAGCTAGTAAATATGTAGAAAGATGCTCAATGTCATCGTCATTAAGAAAATGTGAATTAAAACCACAATTGGGGCTGGGGATGTGGCTCAAGCAGTAGCGCGCTCGCCTGGCATGCGTGTGGCCCGGGTTCGATCTTCAGCACTACATACAAAGATGCTGTGCCTGCCGAAAATTAAAAAAAATAAATATTAAAAAATTCTCTCTCTCTTTAAAAAAAAATAAAACCACAATTGGTCATTAGATGACAAAATTAAAAGGCAGCATAAGAAGGTAGGAGTGATGTAGAGTTGCCAAGCAGGCTGATGACAATTCTGGCTGGCTGATGAACAGCTCTCGGGCTTGAGTGGCTTTTGGAGAGTGTCTCCTTGTGCCAAGACAGCTGGCTTTTACCTCCCATATTGACTAGTCACTGGATGTCTCTGATATCACTTACTACATTCTAACATGTTTATTTGTATTTCTGACTGTGACTTAGAATCCACCAGGTAGAAAGGTATAGAACTGAGGGTTCACAATATTTTATTTATCTTTTGTGTGTGTGTGTGTGTGTGACTGAGATACAAGAAGTTGGAACTCTGGCCCCCAGAAAACCACAGTAGATGATGGCAACAAAGATTTATCAGGGTTGATTTGGGAATGAAGTACTATAGAATATAGCTTGATTAGTGGATTCCCCTCTGCCCCCATCTTTTGGCATTTTTAGCAGAAAATTTCTCATGAGAATCTTTAAAGAATTGGCGTAATTGAGGTAAAAAGTTCTAAACCTCTGTCAGTCCAAATGATAAAAATTATGCAGAGATGTTCTGAAAGAGGATTAAGGATGCACATAGGATGAGGAGGACCCAGGGATTCCAGGGAAAGCTTGATAGATGTCAATTTCCTTCTTGCTTGGGGATGAGAGGCTGTTGGAGCACCAGGTGGTGGAGTAGAAAGAGGCTGGGATTTGCAGACAGGTCCATCACTTACAAGCTGTGGACTGTGGGCAGGTCATTCTGGTGGTGACCTGGGGCTGTTAACAGGTTGTGTAAGGACCAACAATGATGATTGTGCTGATGTTGTGAAGTGTGGGCTCTCTCTGGACACGGATGAGATAGAGGGTGACCTGAGAGTGGCCTATGTCCCTCAATACGGTAGTTCCCCTTTTTTATAGGGGATGCTTTCCCAGTCCCTCATGCCTGGAACCATGAGTCGTATGCATACTGAACCTTATATATATACTATGTTTTTTTTCCTATACCTACATACATACCTATGATACCTATGATAAAGTTAAATTTATAAATTAGGCACAGTAAGAGATTAACAACAGTACAACCGAATAGAACAATTATAATTATATACTGTAATAGGCCTTGTGTGAATTTGGTCTCTTTTCTCTCTCTCTCTCAAAATATCTTCTTTTACTTTCACCTTTTCACTTAGAGAAAACAATGATTAGCTTCTTTGTCATACCTAGATTGGCAGCATTACTACTCTTGTGCTTTGGGATCATGGTTAAGTAATATAAGGGCTACTTGAACACAGGCACTCCAATAATCTCGTAGTTGATTTGATAACTGAGATTGCTACTAAGTGACTAATGGGCAGGTTGCCTGCATAGCTTGGATACTCTGGACCAAGTGATTATTCACAACCTATATGGCACAGAGTGGGTCCTTGTAAAATTTAATTATGTCACTCAGAACAGCGTATGATTTAAAATTTAGGAATTGCTTATTTCTAGATTTTAATATTTTTGGACCACAGTTCACTTCAGACAACTGAAGCCAGGGGAGGGTAGGGGTAAAATGGGAAGGAGACTACTGTATTGTTATAGTTAAAGCTTTGTCCCAGGGTTTCATAAACTGACTTCCAGACCACTCACGTATAATCGAATCAAGCCTTTATTGAAGCACACCGGTGGCGGCTGACCAGAACATAAAGCTGTTCCCCTGGTCAGCCCCGAACAATTGCAAGGGCACTCCTTATAAGCCTGAAAACCGCAAAAGGGATGTTCAGGGGGTCTAGCCAATGCAAGCAAGCCAGGTTACAGAAGCGGGACAGTGCAGTCAAGCGGAGGGAAGGCTAACCAATCACAGTTAGCCCAGTCACCCCAGTTACAGAAACAGAGCCCCGTTACCCTAGTTACAGAAACAATACCCCATTAGGTAGTTTTGTGTTCTTAAAGGTTTCTCTAGCAAAAGGAAAAGAACATATTGCTCCAGTCATGACTCTTCTACTTGGCATGGTTGTTTTACAGGATGAAGTCATAAAACAAAATGGAGTCACATTTGCTCCTACTATCACATTACATGCCTTTCTAATTAAATTTTTATAGATTTTCTTGAATATTTTTTTTCATTTGCTGTTTGCCCTTAAAACTATTTTTTTTTGTTTTTAGAAATTTAAAATGGTTGTGTTTTAAAATTAAAACAATTTTCACCATTTCCACATGAATGGTCTCTGTGGAGCTCCTCATGCTGGAAGGTGATCCTCTTGGGATGGTTTTGGATTCTCACTCACCTGGTGAGGACAACTGGTCCCCCACATCTGTACTCCTCTCTGGCAGCAAGCAATATCCAATAACTGGGGAATGAATAGGGTGGGATTTCTCTCCTTTTTAAGGACACATACTGGTCCTACCCCACTGAAATTCTGTTAAAAATGCATCTTCCTTTTCCCTTTTATACAACTTTAGACATTAAGATACCCCAATTGTAATGAAGAAGACCTCACAGATGACTCTCAAAGAACTAAGAGAAAGCAAAAATTGCTCACAGAATGTTATTCACAAATCAGAGGAGCTAACCATAGATTCCAAATGGCTCTCAACAACAGAGACTCGTTGTATTACATGAGAATCAGTTGGATATGGCATATCAGCCCTGATTTCTACCTTACCCATGCATATTTGTAGCATTTCAAAACCAAAACAAACAAACAAACAACAAACAAAAACCACAAAACAAAAGTCCTGCTGTGGCCATGCCTTTCTGACTTTGAAATCTAGATCTGTCATTCACGGAGGCTTTCTGCACTCACTCAAAATTCAGACCTCCTGTTTACTGATGTTAGCATTTTAGCTTCCTTTCCCTTGTTTTCAGTTTTTTTTTTCTTTCTTTGCAAAAGATTGCTTCATTACATTTCTTTAGAGATTTCCCTTGGGAAAAATCTCATTCATTAAAAATAACAGTTTCCATTTATTGAGTGCTTACCACGTACCAGGTGCAGGCTTTGTTAATTCCACAAATATTTATTCATGAACTAATATAATAAGTGCTGTTCTAGACAAGTACAAGACTTCCATGGTTCCTACCTTTGGAGTCCAGTGGGGATGACCGGAATTAAGCAAACAGTTACTTGAATAACACTGTCAAATCATAACTCTTGAACTTAAAGTTCAACATTGGATTTCCTCTAAATTAAGGATTTCTGTTCAATGAGGGTCATTTTGGGGAAAGCCAAGAGGACCAGCTAAGGCTAATAAGAATTCCTTGAAAATAGGAAGAAAAGAACAATGAATAGGCAATTCAATGGCATGGAAGTCCAAATGACTCAAAAATCCATCAAGATACCTCACTTGCAATGTCACTTAAAATTAAACCAAGATATTGTTTCACATTTAACAATGTGAAATTGAATGTCAACAACCAGACAAGGGATAAGATTATGTGTTGATACAAGAGTCTAAATAGATAGGAACTCTGTGACCTCACAGGAACTCTGGAGAGCTTGGTGGCAGGTAGTGTAGTGTGTGTGTGTGTGTGTGAATCCTGGCAGTAGCAGCCAATTCCTGCTAAGTGTCTCAGAGAATCTGTGATCAGCCCTGTCAGGAGATAGGACAGGAAGTTGTCTTCTATCCCCCTAGATTAAATGTTTGATGAAACCTAATGTATTTTTTAAAAAGTAAATCAGTACTTCAATATTATTTACAAGTTACCTAAATTAAAAAAATTTAATTGACATGATAATTGTAGGTGCTTATGAAGTGCAAAGTGCTGATGTGTATGATATGTAATGATCAAATCAGGATAATTAGCATTTTCTACTCCTTAAATATTTATCATTTCTTTGTGTTAGCAGCTTTTGAATTCTGCTTTTCTAGTTCTTTATAAAATATGTAATAAGTTGTCATAAAATATAGTCACCCTCCTGTGCTACAGAACACTTAAACTCATTCCTCCTATTTATTTCTATTTTGATAGCCTTTAGGAGGTAGTCCATTTGCTTATGACACAGTAGGTTTGTTCCAATATGTTGTCCACTATATGGTACTGGAAATAAAATAAGGTGGAAGCAATCTGTGGAGTAGCATTAAGCAGCATCAAGAAGGAATGATCTAGGTGTATGCAGAGAAGCACCTTGAAAATCCATAGCCCAGTGGAAATGAAGAAGAATCAGAATGAGATTTAAAACCTAATACGACTTGTGTAATTTTCAGTATATGTGTACATGAAAAACACCACCACATCTTTTATGAGCAGACATGCATATATAAGGACATGCATATTCAATGTGTCAAACCCATTGCCGTTGGCTCCTGAGTGTGACTGGGGATTGAGAGTGGGAATAGAAATGAAGGGAATGATCCATAAATCTCTCTCTCTCTGTATCAGCCATACTTATATAAATAAATACTAAAACGGATATAGACAGGGCATACTCTGTGTACAGTATTGTGGAATATTAACTCTGCACCTGATGTATGCTCACCACCAAAACAGAATCTTTGAAAAATTACACACACACACACACACAAAATTGGCATCAACAATTATTTAACTGCAGTTGTGACAAGGGATCTGAGGGCTGTAAATTAATGTTCCCTTCACAATGGGCTCCTCTGGAGAAACATATTTTTATGTTAATATTCCTGTTCTATTCAAACATGCCAGGTGTGCTGTCGAGGGCTGGGCACTCAGATGGGTGCTTTTCCTTCTCTTGTCTTTCATGAAAAATTGCTGATCGAGTCCTGGAGAGGAGAGATGTGAAGCAAGGGGTGAAGTGGGAAGAGTTTTACAGGGTGTTTTGCTGGGAGAATCTGAAACTCTTTCAATGAATAAAAGGTAGAAAATGCTAGAATGCTAAAAATCATGAGGAAGGGACAGAACAAAGTGCTTTGTGGATCAGCAGGATCAGAGCCCCTTCCAACTCAACTCTGGATGACGATGTGCAGAGCAAGCAGCTCTATCTGTGGGTGACCTCGGGGGCGGGGGGAAGCTTTCAGTCTGCAGTGATGGGAAATGCTCGGTTCAAGTGCAGACGGCCTCACTCGGGCAGGGAGCTGGTCACGGAATGCAGTTTGATGGTTGGAGAGACCATGAGAAAGTCATGGTGCCCACACAAATGCAATAGAATTGTGTTAGTTTATCTGTATATATCTACATTCATATACACCCAGGATTGGAAATGGCATCATATTTAAGCAACAAGAGAATCGGAAGGATAAGGTATGGCTTGCTGTAACCACATCCACATCCTCTTCTCTAGAACCTCTAGGCATGACCTGCAATTGTGCACATCCCATTATTGTTTAAGGAGTCAGCACATCTCCTCCCTAAGACTTGTCCTTGTAGGGTTTTGTGCTATTATGTGCAGGGTGACGAATTCTGACTGAAGCACCCTTTCTCTGGGGAGTCATAAGCTGGGTAAGCTGAGTCCTGGGACTCTGGGTGGCTGTTTTCTCAGTTTCTGCCTCATCTGAGGTGGAGACAGACCAGGCTGGTCCCAGAGAGGCCTTTGAACAGGTCTGCGATCCTTGGAGTGTCCTATAGCTCTCATGCTCCCCTTGGTTCCACTGTCACTTATTCTCTGTGTTTCCTTGTCTCAAACCTGAGATAACCCCCAGACACCTTGCCGTCTTCCCTTCAGGATTTTGTATCTTCTATTCTTGTCACTTGGAACTTCCTCCTAAGTACACCCAACTGACTCCTTATGTCCTGTTTGGCAGCCTTAGCTGGGATGTCACATCCTTCTGGTCTCCCCAAGTCCTACAGATTGGGGTTGTATCTTTTGTGATCTCAGGTCCCCAGTTCTCACTCTTGCTATAACCCTGGTGGCTGTATTTAACTCTTATGTTATGGTTTGGATCTGGATTATCTCCCCAGAGGCTCACACACTAGTTAATGCAGCAATGTTCAGAGGTGAAAATATTGGATTATAAGAACCTCATCTGTGGTTTAATGCATTTATGGATTAGTTATTTGAGTGAATTACTGGGTGGTAACTATAGGCAGGCATGTGTGGCTAGAGGAGATAGGTTGCTGGGGACCTGGCCTTAGATTGCACCTGTCCCTGGCTCCCGCGTCTCTGCTGGCTGCCATGAACCAAACAGCTTTTCTCCACAAGACCTTCTGCCATAAGTTTCTATCAACATCACCTTGATGAAAACCAAGGGTAATGGATAAAGCACAGGCATACATACATGTTATGGTTTGGATAAGAAATATACTCCCCAAAGCTCATGTTAGGTACTGCAGGAATTTTCTGAGATGGAATAATTAAACTATGAAAGCTGTGACTGAATTAGTAGATTATTCCATTTTATAGGTTAATATTTAATTGGACTCCTGGATGGTACCCATACGCAGGTAGGGCATTGCTGGAGGAGTAAGTCACTGGATGTGTGTTCTTAGGCTATATCATATTCTTGGCTCATCCCTCTCTCTCTCTGCTTCCCAGCCACCATGAGTTGATCAAAAGTTTTTCTCTTCCACACTTTTCCATCATGATGCTGGGCCTCACTTTGGGCCCAAAGCAACGAAGTTGGCTGACCATGGATGTAGACCTCTGAAACTGTGAGCCCAAATTAAATCTTTCCTCCTCTAAGTTGTTCTTGTCATGTATTTTGGTCACAGTAACAAAAATTTGACTAACCCAATTCATTATGTCATATCAAGATATAAGGGGAGGGTGATTTGGAGAATAATGTCTGTTATGGTTTGGATGTGAGGTGTCCCCCAAAAGCTCACATGTGAGACAATGCAAAAAGGTTTGGAGGAGAAATGATTGGGTTGCATGAGTGTTAACCTAATCGTGGATTAATCCCCTGATAGGGATTAACTGAGTGGTAACTGAAGTGGTGGGGCACAGCTGGAGGAAGTGGCTCATTGGGGGCATGCCTTTGGGGTATACATTTGCATTTGGCCCGTGGAGTCTCTCTCTTTGCTTTCTGATCATCATGTGAGCTGCTTCTCTCTGCCACACTCTTCTGCCATGATGTTCTGCCTCATCTCAAGCCCCGAGGAATGGAGCTTCTATGGATGAAGACTTCTGAAACTGTGAGCCCTCAAATAAACTTTTCCTCCTCTACAATTGTTCTGGTCAGGTCCTTAAGTCACAGTGGTGATAAAGCTGACTACAACAATGTCTAAGAGACTTCTTGGGTGGATAATAAATATCATCAGGGGATCAGCATGGCTGGGTGAGGTCTCCTTCAGGCTTGGCCTTTCAGTTCAGCTCAAATCCCACTTCTGCTGGGAGGTGAGGCAGATCCATCAATCCCACTGTCTGGCTGCCTACTACCTTGTCCTGTTTCTAGAGTCAATTCTGTGGTGGGACCAAGACGTGGGCACCTGGATGTTCCACCCTCTTCCCTGCATGGAGGACTAGTCCAGGATCATTCCTAGTAAAGCTGGGGCTCAGAAGGACAAGCCTTGGAGTTCTTTTCCACTCCTCACCCCCGCTGCTTGGGGACTCGCAGGCCTGCTGCTTTGTTGATTCCCTTGTGTGGAGAGGCTGGGTCACCCAGTGGTGCAGCCAGGCTCTTCAGTTGACTAGGCTGTCCAGATGCTGGCTTCCACTCTCACTAGTGGTGTGGTTTTGCTAATGGTCTGATGTCTGCTGGCCTTCCAGGAGAACCTGACCTTCTAGGTGCTGTGAAGATCAACTGGGGTAGCACTTGGGAATCAGTAGGTGCCCTCCGGCTTCTTGGACAGTGGGGATCAGAGAGTGACCTCAGCTCTGCACATTTCTCCCCATGTCTGAATTCCCCACCCCTCAACTTTTGGAGGTGGCGGTCAGATAGGCAGGTAGGGCATTGCTGGAGGAGCACCCCTAAATGCCAGGCACTTATACACCTGTCTCCTATAACCCTGGGGCACTTTCTCCATCTAGAGGGCTCGGTTCTACTCAGTCACCTGTGAGATTAGGGTTTCAAGTCCTCCATACGGCACAGCGGTGATTCCTAAATTCCTTAAAAGCCTGAGACCTCATTTCTTAGGAGTTTATAGGTCACAATCATCTTGTCAGAGGTGATGGAAGAATTTGACTGGTTATAAGTCCATCAGTGGCTCCCCTTGCTTGTGGGACAAGCTCCCAGTTTTTTCATATCTGGCCATCTTCAGTACTCGTCCTTGCATCTGGGCACATGGCACTGTCCATAGGAATGGATTGAAGGCCCCGCACATTGTGAGTTTACCATCTCCTTTGGTTATGCTGTGTCTTTTCTCTGCTTGGAATGTTCTTTTTCTCTGGGAAATCCACTGATACCTCAAAGTCCCAGCCCAGGTACCTTTCCCTCCTGGAAATCACCTCATCATCCAGTCTGAGCCACATGCCCTCCTTCTCTGATATTATAGCTCCCTATGCAATATTTCCAAAGATCTTTTGGGTATTTTCGTGTAAAATCAACTCCAGTGTCATGATCCTAATCTTAATACCTGATACATCTCCACCATATTTTGTGCCTCTTTAATCTTTAATATTATCCCCCTCAGGTCATGGTGACTATCCTTCCTTTTGTCTGGCCCCAAATCCTTGCAGTTATAGGTCTCTTTTTTAATCACATTCACATTTGGCCCCTTGGTAAATCCATAAACTTTATCTTTAGACTGTAACCAGAATGTGGCCATTTTGCTTACCTTCTCAGGAGCTGCTTAGATCCAAGCTACCTTCATCTCTCATCTGGATTGGCTCAGCAGGTCTTGCTGTTTCTATCTCTACCCTAGCACAACACATAGGCAATCCTGCTCTCTCAGCCCCACCATGACATCTGTTTCAACACTCACTGCTTATTGATCTTTCTCTCCTGTCCTGAGTCAAAGCTCATCAGCCTATAACCATTTATGCTCTTTGTGATACAAAAGGGAAATACAATAATATATCATTTAATTTGGGGAATGCATCCAAGAAGTCTGTCATTATATGATATAAGAACTGTGCAAACATCATAGAATACACTGTTACAAACCTAGATAGTATAATCTATTTTCATATAGCTTATTGCTCCTAGCTACAAATCCATACAGTATATTACCATATGGTAGGCAATTGTAACACAAAGATATTGTGTATCTAAGCCCATCTATATATGGAAAAGATACAATAGAAGTATAGGGCAGGGATCAGGCCCAGCGGCCCGCCAGCGTGGCAGTCACATCACTCCATTTGGAGTAGGGGCAGAGCAGAGCCGCCGCCCGAGCCTGCAAGGTAGACAGACTTGCGACCGACCGGCGGAACAGGCCCAGCGGTCTACTGGTGTGGTAGACACGTCACACAAATTGGAGGAGGGGCAGAGCAGAGCTGCCTCCCGAGTCCGCAAGGTAGGCAGACCCGCGTCCGACCGGCGGATCAGGCCCAGCGGCCTGCTGGTGTGGTAGACACGTCACCCGTCATCCCAATTGGAGTAGGGGCAGAGCAGAGCCTTCGCCCGCGGTCGGAGCAGGCCCAGCGGCCTGACAGCATCGTAGTCACGTCAACCCAATTGGAGCAGGGACAGAGCAGAGCCGCCACCCGCGCCCAGAACAGGTCCAGCGACCTGCCGGCGTAGTAGTCACGACACCTCAATTGGAGTAGGGGCAGAGCAGATCCTCCACCCGAGCCCGCATGATAGGCAGGCCTGTGATAGACTGGCGGAACAGGCCCAGCGGCCTGCCGGCGTGGTAGACACGTCACACCACTTGGGGGAGGGGCAGAGCAGAGCCGCAGCCCGCGCCCAGAACAGGCCCAGCGACCTGCCGGCGTGGTAGTCATGACAACCCAATTGGAGAAGGGGCAGAGCAGAGCCGCCGCCCGCGCCTGCAAGGTAGTCAGATCCGCGACTAACTGGCAGAACAGGCCCAGGGGTTCACGGACGTGGTAGACACGTCACACCAATTGGAGGAAGGGCAGAGCAGAGCAGCTGCCCGCGCCTCCAAGGTAGGCAGACCTGCGACCGACCGGCAGAACAGTCCCAGCGGCCCGCCAGCGTGGTAGACAGATCACCCCAATTGGAGGAGGAGCAGAGCTGCCGCCCGCCCCTGCAAGGGAGACTTTTCAACTATACAAGAGCAATATAAATATATAGGGGGAAAATTTCAAAAACACAACAGTTTCACTAAGCAGAAAGAAACACGAGCAATATGAAAAGACAAGGAAAGAAAGGACCACAAGCAATGCAGGTCAACTCAACTTTAGAAGAGGTAATAGCTGCAGCAGATGGAATGTCAGATAAAGAATTCAGGATATACATGCTGCAGATGATCTGGAGTCTCAAGGAAGACATTAGACAGCAAAATCAGACAATGAAAGACCACTTCGACCACTTCGACAATGTATTACATAAACAAATCCAAGAAGCAAAAGATCAACTATACAGGGAGATAGAGGTAATAAAAAACAAACAAACAGAAATCCTAGAAATGCAGGAAGCAATAAACCAACTTAAAAACTCAATTGAGAATACTACCAGCAGAGTAGAACACTTAGAAGATAGAACATCAGACAATGAAGACAAAGTATTTCAACTTGAAAAGAACATAGACAGCTCAGCAAAACTGTTAAGAAACCATGAGCAGAACATCCAAGAAATATGGGATAATATAAAGAGACCAAACTTAAGAGTCATTGGGATACTGGAAGGTATAGAGGTCCAAACCAAAGGAATGAGCCACCTATTCAATGAAATAATACGAGAAAACTTCCCAGACTTGAAGAATGAGACAGAATCCCAAATCCTAGAAGCATACAGGACGCCGAATGTGCAAAATCATAAGAGATCCACACCTAGACACATTATAATGAAGATGCCCAACATACAGAATAAGGAGAGAATTTTAAAAGCTACAAGAGAAAGGAAGCAGATTACATTTAGGGGTAAACCAATCAGGATAACAGCTGATCTTTCAACACAGACTCTGAAAGCTAGAAGATCCTGGAATAACATATTTCAAAAACTGAAAGAAAATGGGTTCCAACCAAGAATCATGTATCCAGCGAAATTAAGCTTCAGGATGGAAGATGAAATTAAAACCTTCCACGATAAACAAAAGTTAAAAGAATTTGCAGCTAGAAAACCATGTCTTCAAAACATCCTCGGCAGAACATTACAGGAAGAGGAAATGGAAAATAACAATGAAAACCAACAGTGGGAGGTAGGACAGTAAAGGGGGGAAAAATAATCAAAAAGGAAAACAAACCATGTTTAGTAACATAAATAAACAAATATGGCTGGAAGAACAACCCATATCTCAATAATAACCCTAATTGTTAATGGCTTAAACTCACCAATCAAGAGACACAGGCTAGTAGAATGGATCACAAAACAAGATCCAACAATATGCTGCCTACAGGAGACGATAGGAAAAGACATACATAGACTGAAGGTGAAAGGTTGGGAAAAATCATACCACTCATATGGACTTTGGAAACAAGCAGGAGTGTCCATACTCATATCAAATAAAATAGATTTCAAGCCAAAGTTAATCAAAAGGGATAAAGAGGGACACTACATACTGCTCAAGGGAACCATACACCAACAAGACATAACTATCATAAATATATATGCCCCAAACAATGGTGCAGCTATGTTCATCAAACAAACTCTTCTCAAGTTTAAGAGTCTAATAGACCAACATACAATAATCATGGGAGACTTCAACACACCTCTCTCACCACTAGACAGATCTTCCAAACAAAAGTTGAATAAGGAAACTATAGAACTCAATAACACAATTAATAACCTAGACTTAATTGATATATATAGAATATACCACCCAACATCAAGCAGTTACACTTTTTTCTCAGCAGCACATGGATCCTTCTCAAAAATAGATCATATATTATGTCACAGGGCAACTCTTAGACAATATAAAGGAGTGGAGATAATACCATGCATCTTATCTGATCATAATGGAATGAAACTGAAAATCAACGATAAAAGAAGGAAGGAAAAAACATGCATCACTTGGAGAATGAACAATTGGTTACTAAATGATCAATGGGTTATAGAAGACATCAAGGAGGAAATTAAAAAATTCTTAGAGATAAATGAAAGCACAGACACAACATATCGGAATCTATGGGACACATTAAAAGCAGTTCTAAGAGGAAAATTCATTGCTTGGAGTTCATTCCTTAAAAAAAGAAAAAACCAACAAATAAATGATCTCATACTCCATCTCAAAATCCTAGAAAAAGAAGAGCAAAACAACAGCAAAAGAAGTAGAAGGCAAGAAATTATTAAAATCAGAGCTGAAATTAATGAAATCGAAACAAAAGAAACAATTGAAAAGATTGACAAAACTAAAAGTTGGTTCTTTGAAAAAATAAATAAAATCGACAGACCCTTAGCCATGCTAACGAAGAGAAGAAGAGAGAGAAATCAAATTACTAGCATACGGGATGAAAAAGGCAATATCACAACAGACACTTCAGAAATACAGAAGATAATCAGAAAATATTTTGAATCCTTATACTCCAATAAAATAGAAGATAGTGAAGGCATCGATAAATTTCTTAAGTCATATGACCTGCCCAGATTAAGGCAGGAGGATATAGACAACCTAAACAGACCAATATCAATTGAGGAAATAGAAGAAACCATCAAAAGACTACCAACTAAGAAAAGCCCAGGACCGGATGGGTATACAGCAGAGTTTTACAAAACCTTTAAGAGGAACTAATACCAATACTTTTCAAGCTATTTCAGGAAATAGAAAAAGAGGGAGAACTTCCAAATTCATTCTACGAGGCCAACATCACCCTGATTCCTAAACCAGACAAAGACACTTCAAAGAAAGAAAACTACAGACCAATATCTCTAATGAACCTAGATGCAAAAATCCTCAATAAAATTCTGGCAAATCGGATTCAAAAACATATCAAAAAAATTGTGCACCATGATCAAGTAGGATTCATCCCTGGGATGCAAGGCTGGTTCAATATACGGAAATCAATTAATGTTATTCACCACATCAATAGACTTAAAAATAAGAACCATATGATCATCTCGATAGATGCAGAAAAAGCATTCGACAAAGTACAGCATCCCTTTATGTTCAAAACGCTAGAAAAACTAGGGATAACAGGAACTTACCTCAACATTGTAAAAGCAATCTATGCTAAGCCTCAGGCTAGCATCATTCTGAATGGAGAAAAATTGAAGGCATTCCCTCTAAAATCTGGAACAAGACAGGGATGCCCTCTCTCACCACTTCTGTTCAACATAGTTCTCGAATCACTGGCCAGAGCAATTAGACAGATGAAAGAAATTAAAGGCATAAAAATAGGAAAAGAAGAACTTAAGTTATCACTATTTGCAGATGACATGATTCTATACCTAGCAGACCCAAAAGGGTCTACAAAGAAACTATTAGAGCTAATAAATGAATTCAGCAAAGTGGCACGATATAAAATCAACACGTATAAATCAAAGGCATTCCTGTATATCAGCGACAAATCCTCTGAAATGGAAATGAGGAAAAACACTCCATTCACAATATCCCCCCCAAAAATAAAATACTTAGGAATCAACCTAACAAAAGAGGTGAAAGACTTATACAATGAAAACTACAGAACCCTAAAGAGAGAAATAGAAGAAGATCTTAGAAGATGGAAAAATATACCCTGTTCATGGATAGGCAGAACTAACATCATCAAAATGACGATATTACCAAAAGTTCTCTATAGGTTTAATGCAATGCCAATCAAAATCCCAATGGCATTTCTTATAGAAATAGAGAAAGCAATCATGAAATTCATATGGAAAAATAAAAGACCCAGAATAGCAAAAACAATGCTAAGCAGGAAGGGTGAATCAGGCGGTATAACGATACCAGACTTCAAACTATACTACAGAGCAATAGTAACAAAAACAGCATGGTACTGGTACCAAAACAGGTGGGTGGACCAATGGTACAGAATAGAGGACACAGAAACCAATCCACAAAACTACAACTATCTTATATTTGATAAAGGGGCTAAAAGCATGCAATGGAGGAAGGATAGCATCTTCAACAAATGGTGCTGGGAAAACTGGAAATCCATATGCAACAAAATGAAACTGAATCCCTTTCTCTCGCCATGCACAAAGTTAACTCAAAATGGATCAAGGAGCTTGATATCAAATCAGAGACACAGCGTCTGATAGAAGAAAAAGTCGGCTACGATCTACATACTGTGGGGTCGGGCTCCAAATTCCTCAATAGGACACCCATAGCACAACAGTTAATAACTAGAATCAACAAATGGGACTTACTCAAACTAAAAAGTTTTTTCTCAGCAAAAGAAACAATAAGAGAGGTAAATAGGGAGCCTACATCCTGGGAACAAATCTTTACTCCTCACACTTCAGATAGAGCCCTAATATCCAGAGTATACAAAGAACTCAAAAAATTAGACAACAAGATAACAAATAACCCAATCAACAAATGGGCCAAAAACATGAACAGACACTTCTCAGAGGAGGACATACAATCAATCAACAAGTACATGAAAAAATGCTCACCATCCCTAGCAGTCAGAGAAATGCAAATCAAAACCACCCTAAGATACCATCTCACTCCAGTAAGATTGGCAGCCATTATGAAGTCAAACAACAACAAGTGCTGGCGAGGATGTGGGGAAAAGGGTACACTTGTTCATTGTTGGTGGGACTGCAAATTGGTGCAGCCAATCTGGAAAGCAGTATGGAGATTTCTTGGAAAGCTGGGAATGGAACCACTATTTGACCCAGCTATTCCCCTTCTCGGTCTATTCCCTAAAGACCTAAATAGAGCATGCTACAGGGACACTGCTACATTAATGTTCATAGCAGCACAATTCACAATAGCAAGACTGTGGAACCAACCTAGATGCCCTTCAATAGACGAATGGATAAAAAAAATGTGGCATTTATACACAATGGAGTATTACTCTGCATTAAGAAATGACAAAATCATAGAATTTGGAGGGAAATGGATGGCATTAGAGCAGATTATGCTAAGTGAAGCCAGCCAATCCCTAAAAAACAAATGCCAAATGTCTTCTTTGATATAAGGAGAGTAACTAAGAACAGAGTAGGGACGAAGAGCATGAGAAGAAGATTAACATTAAACAGGGACGAGAGGTGGGAGGGAAAGGGAGGGAGAAGGGAAATTGCATGGAAATGGAAGGAGACCCTCAGGGTTATACAAAATTACATACAAGAGGTAGCGAGGGGAAAGGGAAAAATAATACAAGGGGGAGATATGAACTGCAGTAGAGTGAGTAGAGAGAGAAGGGGGAGGGGAGGGGAGGGGAGGGGGATAGTAAAGGATAGGAAAGGCAGCAGAATACAACAGACACTAGTATGGCAATATATAAATCAATGGAAGTGTAACTGATGTGATTCTGCAATTTGTATACGGGGTAAAAATGGGAGTTAATAACCCACTTGAATCAAAGTGTGAAATATGATATATCAAGAACTATGTAATGTTTTGAACAACCAACAATAAAAAAAAAATAAAAAATAAAAAAAAAGAAGTATAGGGCAATAGGAATTTTTCAGCCTCACTATGATCTTTTAAGACTGTGGTCATACCTGTGGTCTGTCACAGCCAGAAACATCATTATGGGGTCCATAATTGTAGCACCAAAACAATTTTAATAAAATTACATGAATTTCAATACACAATTTCCCATAACAGTACCACCAGGCAATGTATTGAAGTTAGAGGCTACATGGATGTGATATGGCTGCAGATGGTGGCACGTGGTGATGGCATCTTACAAATACTAAGACCATCTCTGTTTCTGGAAGATTCTCTTGCACACACCTTTGGTTTGCATGCAAAGTGGGGCTGGTCTGGATGCAGCTTTTCACATCTTCTGGGATGTTGGAAGGTCTGGGTCTGGCATGGCCACCTACCTGCCTTGATCCATCAGCAAATGCCAGCAACACTCCCAATTTTTGTGACATACCCCTGCAAATTTCCAAGGGAAATCCTTTTCCCTGGGAAACAGCAACACATTTCAGAAAAATCCTAGAAAGTTGAGCAAAGTGAGGACCTGCATGTTCCCCTTGTGCCCCCAGCTTCCGTATACCATGTCTCTGCTGGTTCCAAATTTGCCAAGCATCCCTACCCCGGCAGACTGCACTGGCTCTTCCCTCTGCCAGGGGCTCTCCTTTCTCATCAGACACTCATACGGATCCCTCTCACAGGTGTCTTTGCAGGTGTTACTTTAGCCACTGAAGACATCCCCACCCTTTAAGATACATTAAAAAATTTTAGTTGACCCATCATAATTGTACATGTTCATGGGTACAATGTAACTTTTTGGATATATGTATACTTGTATAATGATCAGGTCAGTCTAATTATTATATCTAGCATTTTGAATATTTATCATTTCTTCCTGGTAAAACAAATTAAAAATTTTCTCTTCTAACTATTTTGAACTATGTTATTGTTGACTATAATCACCCTTACTATGCAACAGAACACCAGCCCCTATTCTCCCTGTTACTTTGTATCCATTGACTGATCTCTTCCCACTCACCATCCAGGTTATGTGGCCACCATTCTACTCTCTATTTCTATGAGAAATAGAGAGTAACTTTTTTTTTTTTTTTTAGATTGCAGATATGAATGAGATCATGTGGTATTTGTCTTTCTATGCCTCCTTATTTCACTTGCAGCTTTACCTATGTTGTTGTAAATGACAGGATTCCATTCAATTTTATAGTTGAATAATATCCCTTGTTAAACATCATTCTCTCCTTACCTGCTTCTCTGCTTTACTCTCTCAGTAGTATGCATTATCTTCCAGAATACCACATTTTACTTCTTATTTCTTCTCTGTTTCCTCTCACTATAACATAAGCTCTATGAGGGCAGTATATTTGTTGAAAATCAGGCACACAGCAGGCACTCAGTAAATAAATGCCAAATAGATCAATCTGCAGACAAATAGCACAAATGAAACTCTCTGTCTCTATGTCCCCATTAGATTGGGTGAGATGAAGGCAGGGCTTGGGCTTTGTCACCTCCCAGTGCAGAGCCAGCTACCCAGATGGCCTTGTTGATTGATGAGCTGAAACTGAATCTAAAAGAAAAAGGGGTGCCGGCTGTGAATCCCACCCACAAGCTGAAATCTGACTTCTGAGGTTTGTTCCTATTAAGTGGCTGACACTCTGCCCTGGGGCAGGTTAATAATTGCTGCTTTATTTTCAGAAGAGTGACCCATCATATCGCTCCCTTCCTTTTCCTGGCAATTTTGAATGGTTTTACCTCTATTGGGGAAGGGCCCATTTCACTGGGACTCATGTCTTGTGGTCCTTTCAGGCACCTGGGCTGGACTGATACTGTCCTCACCCCACCTGATGTTTTTAGCCTAGTAGCCAGGAGTTTTTAGCCTAACAGCTGGAGTTGCTCCACGGAATCCATGGAAGCTGACAGCGGACATCAGAGGCCAGAGAAAATCTACATAACCATGAGGAGAGCATCTCCTCCATATGCATGACTGGTGATCAGGAAGCCTTTCAATAATGCATTAGACCAGGACAGAAAGTGGTAAAATGTATTCTGAAGTGGAAACCGGCAAAGTATAAGATAGACAATAGACAGTGACTACAGGCTGAATGTTAAGGAAAGCATCCTGTTGTCTTGGCTCCCTGGGTCTGGGTAGCACGGGGCTTCCCCTACCTAGCACAGGGCAGCACATTGCCTCTGTGATGGGCTTCTAGGTCAGAGTTCCACAGTGTCCTAGCTCCCTGCAAAACAGAGGTGTGCTTTCTTGGCAGACGTGTGTTGAACACAACTCCAGAGAGGCCAAGGGTGCATGGCATCTCATTTTACTAGTAGAGTTGAAACGAACCGTCTTGGAATCCTATCATTGCTTACTTTCAGTGTCAGTTAGATTGGCTGACTCAGAATCAGTTTTCTGACCCACTGACTATTTGAGGACTAGATCCCTGGGTAACCCTCGGTGGCTGATCTCCCTGGCCATTTTGCTCCACACCTCCCTTGCTGATCAGCATCTGGGAAGGCCTCACTCCAGGTGGGACTTTGAAAGATGGCTGAGGTCCCCGTCCAAAGAGCATCTGGAGATGTGGTCCCTGGGGCTGTGGGCACTGTGCCCAGGGGCCAATGACCAGAGATTAGACCGAGGTAAGCTTGGTAAGTTCTTTCCCTTAGTCATATTATCCCCGAGCTCATATTCTTTTCTGTAAAGTGACATTAAAAGCCCTACAAATTGCTGTGAGGGTGAATGAGAAATATGTAAATTATCTCAGAGAAGGTGCTTAGCAATGCTGTCCAGTGGAATTGAATCCCAGGAGCTCTGGCTCTCCAAGTGTCTGGTTGGCACGTGGTGACCCCTGCTCCTTGCTGCAATGTAAGGAGCAAAGAAACCAGCCCCTCCCCCCCACACATACACTCTTACACATGCACACTCACATAGACTCATGGGCACACACTCTTATATCGACTCATAGACACACACACTGACATACAATAAAGCACTTACGTACACTTTAACATACACCCTCACCATTATGGTTTAGGTATGAGATGTTACCCAAGAAGCTCATGTGTAAGACAGCACAAGAAAGTTTAGAGGTGAAATGATTAGATTATGTGAGTTGTGACCTCATCGGTGGATTACTCTACTGACATCAATTAATTATAGGAAGATAGGTTGTGACTAGAGGAAATAGGTCTCTGGAGGAGTGACTTTGGTTTTTATAGTTTGTCGCTGATGAACAGAGCTCTCTACTCCTTAGTTGCCATGACCTGAGCTGCTTTCCTCCACCAACCCCTTCTGCCAAGAGGTTCTGTCCCAACTCAGGCCCAGAACAATGGATTTGGCTATCGAGCTCGGAGACCTCTGAAACCCTGGGCCAAAATATGCTTTTCCTCCTGTACATTGTTTTTGTCAGGTGTTGGTCACAGTGTCAAAAAACACAAACAAAACAACAAAAACAAAAGAATAAAAAACAACTAAACACTCACATACACACTTAAGCATTCACATAAATTCACTCCTTAGATGCATACATACTCACATACACACACCCCCTTACTCATTTTCCACACTCTCACATGCATATACTCATACACTTAAACATACTCTTGCAATGGCCACTCCTGCCGGTATATAAGACTCATGCAGACTCACCGTCACTCTCATGCTCTCTCACTTTTACAGAGCCCCCAGCTCCTGCATGGGAGCCTTTCTCCCATGATACATACATGGGTCCTACTTGGTCCTGCTTTTCTACTTATCCCCATTTGGCTCCAGTCAGGTTTTGTCAGTGGAAGTTTCTGGACAGCTGGTGGCTAGGCTGCATGGTTTTGCATTGAAGTATTTCCACCCCTGGAAGGTGCTTCTTGCTAGACCTCATCAGCCTCTTTCTTTTGCATGTCTTCAAGTTCAGGTTCAGTGTTGGGTTCTCTGGAAAGAGTGACCAGTGATAGGTAATTACAGGATCTTGCTGTGCCCGTTTTCCTGAGTGCCTGAGCACCTAGCTGAACCAGTTCAGTGCTTGGCTGCAGGTGGAGGCTGTGACCAGAGTAAGGATGGGCCGCAGTGGCCCAAACCTGTCGGCAGGGGGAGCCCTAGGACTCAAAACCAGGGCCCTGGGGATCCTGCTGCTGAGACACTGCTTTGACTTCTGTGAAGAATCCTTTACTTTGGAATTCTGTATTAAATTTGGGAGACTGCATGTTGATGCAGAGGCCTCTTTTCTCTGAAGTTCCTAACAAGCCCCTGATTGATACTTTTAAAATATACTAAGCTGTATTCATAGCTTATTCTGGCAACCAAGAAAAGAAGAATCTCAGATGTGTACCCTTCTGGGGCCTGGTTCTCCCTCCTGGGTGCTCAAGGAAACCATCCTATTTGTCACAGTACAATGACTTGGGGCTCTGGGCCATAATGTATGATTTCACATCTCTGGTGGCTAAATAGCTATAATTTCCATTAGTCTTCCTTGGGTAAGCTTCCTGTTGAAACTGAAGCAACAAGCCCTTGAGCAAGATGCTCCTCTCCCGAGGAAGGATTATAATTGCTGGCTGGAAAGAAGGCACAAGAGCAAGACCCAGCTCTGTCAGCTTAGGGGGCTCTCCCTGTGCTGAGGGGTGAGCTTTGGGGTGCTTTTCTGTACTTCAAACATGCTCTGGGCAATTTTTAATAGAGTAATTTCACTCCTAAGTATTTAACCCAATATAAGTTTATATAAGACTATTTATAGCAGTGTTGTGCATAGTAGCTCATAACTGGAAACAATCAACCCCAAATGTTCATCACCAGGTGAATAGGTGAGCCCTGTTGCAGTATCTCCAAGCACCAGAGCACTGCTCAGCCGTAAGAAAGAAGGGGCTCTTGATACGAATCTCAAAGCATTATGTCCATTGAAAGAAACCAAACTCAAATTACAACATACTCTATCATTCCATTTATACTGTTCAAGAACAGGCAAAATAGATCTCTGAGGGTAGAAATCAGAACGCTGTCTTATGGGACCAGAGGAGGACCGGGAAGAGCCACAAAGAGATATCCTGAATGCCTGGCATGCTTCATATCCTGATTCTTATCATGTTTACGCGGCTCTGTGCATATTTCAATGTGAAATGTGCACTTTAAGGTCTATGTATTTTCTGTATAAAAAACAAAAAAAATTATGTTGAAATTGAATGTTTACATGAACTCAGAAAGGAATGCAGAAATGAGATCTATAAAGCAAATCCATCCTGATTGATCAGACACACAAGGTTGGAGACTGAGTGTTACAGTTGAGGATGGACTTTACATGTTTCTCAGTATCTGTGTGAATCCCAGGCCCTCCACCCCCATGGACACCGAAATCCATGGGTGCTCAAGTCTCTTATATAAAATGGCATAGTGTTTACATATGACCTATACACACCCTTTTGTATGCTTTAACTTGTCTCTAGATTACTTATAATACCTAATACAATGTAAATGTTATGTATAGAGTCGCTATATTGAATTGTTTGGGGAATATGACAAGAATAAGTAGACATGTTCAAGACTGATGAATTTTTTTTTTCCTCAATATTTTTCATCTTTGGGGTGTTGAGTTCATGGATATGGAAATCATGAACAGACGGAGCTGTTTGCATAATTTCACCCAGGTCATTCCTTTCTTGGTGAATTCTAAATAGGGCACGTGTTGGTGCAGTAAGTCACTGAACCCACAATTGAAAGAGAACATAATTTTTATCTTGTAGAAAAGGGTGAAGCTGTTCCCCAGGTTCTACGGGGCTCCCTGATAAGGGCTGCCTAAGGAACAATTTGAATTGAGGTTGGAAAATCCAGGGCAGCCAGCTGTGCTCAGGTGCCTCTTTGGACTGACTGGACCCCATAGCTAATAATGGGATCCTTGTCTCATTCTCTGTGGGAGTTCTCGGGATAATGGTGGTAATAATAATAATTAATAATAACAATAATAGCAACAGTACTGTTAGTCTTAGTTTACCTGATTATAAGTGATAGAATTTAATTGCAGCTTAAGCTGTAAAGAAAAATTTGTAGTAAGCTTTCAGGAATACTTGGTGGATCCTATGGCAGGAACTGGACCTCATGGGAGGCACTTAAGTCCCCCAGGATTGTTAGGCTTCCTTCTTGCTCTCATTTTCTGTTCTTTCTCTTTTGCCTCAGCACCCCTTGCTTTCACTTTTCCATACCTCAACTTTAATCTCTTTACAACTTTCCTTCCTCTACCTTTTGATGCACGTAGCTGAAGGCAGTCAACCCTCTAATGTAGCATGAGCTCCAACTTCATGAATCTTTAGCTGGAATTTAGGTCTGAAGATTTGGCTCAATTCTAGGCAGGGATGGGGTGATCATATGGACAGATTCCCTCAGAGTAAGATTGTCAGTAATAATAGATGCCACATATTGGCTTCATGCAATGTGCTAAATGCCTTCTTGTATCATCTCATTTAATTTTCACAGTCCATCACCAAGGCACAGATCATCCTCATTTCCCAGGTGTGGAAGACCCAGCTGTACTAGCTAAGCTGGAGCTCACAATGGCCTGACCACAAAGCTCTCATTCGCTCCACGGAGATGTCTTTATTCGTGTCTGGCCTGTTAAAGTACAATTAATCTTCCTAAATTTAAAAATCATGACTCTGATGCAAATGTAAAATAAACATTATGTCAAAGAACTTATTCTACTCATCAGCTAATGACAGTACTGGTAACGTTGTCAAGATCACTCCAAAGATCACTTGAGGAACTGGGCATTTATAGGTAATTTAATAAAGAAATGTTAGGATGAGTTTGGTAGTGAACACCCTATGTGACTATCTTAGCCCATTTTCTGTTGTTATAACCGAACTCCACAGGCTGGTTAATTTATAAAGAATAGAAGTTAATTTAGCTTATGATTCTGGAGGTCACAGTGCCAGCCTTTCCTCTGCATATGGTGAGGGTCTTCTTCCTGCATCATAACAGGGCCAAGAGCATCACAGGGTGAGACAGAGCAAGGCTTCTAGCTCAGGTTTTTCTTCATATAAAACCACTAATGGGGTCATGGGAGCCCTGCCCTTAGGATCTCATAGAACCCAAATTACCTCCCCAAGGCCTCATCTCCAAATCATCAACATATGAATTTAGGGATCAGGTTTCCAACTCAAGAATTTTGGGAGATACATTCAAACTATAGCTGTATGGACAGTTGAACTCTTGGAGGTGGGTGTTGATGTCAGACTTCGAGGATACCATGCTGTTCTTGCCACCTACTATGTTGGCAACGTGACACATCCTACAGGAATTTTGGGGCATGTCAGTGAGAAACAAGATCTGTAAAAACACAGCCCCTGAAATCCCATCTGGAAAAACATGGATGTAAATAAGTAAATGAGTACGTGATCACACACACACTCACTTCAATAAATTGTGCTTCTAATCACAATGCCACTTGACTTGTTTACCTGGAAGCTAAACTTGTTTACCCTGAGTGGGACATATGGATTTCCTTCACTTCTTCTCAACACTAAATATCACTAAATATCAAATATATCACTATTAAATATAAACAAAAATACCTAAATAATGTAAGTATTAAATATATTAAATAATACCACAAAAGTCATAGCTTTCCTGATATGCTGACCTGTTCTCCAGGGATACCAGCTTTGGGAAGTCAAAGAAGATAGGAAGTAAAATAAAAATGCATAATGTTTGTCACCACAGCAAAGTTACCATGGATGATCAACCCTCCCTTCTAGACCCTATCTACTGCCTCACACTTTCCCAAATGGAACCCATTTTCCAAAGTGCTGCTCCTCTGCATTCCCCTTCACCAGGACTACTCCCCGGTCTTATGATCTGGTGGACACACTCTGAATTCCATGACTCTTCTCATGGGGTCATGCATATGTGAGATTGTGTTTGCTAAACCAACACTCATAGTTGTTTTTCTCATTTTCATAATATCAGCCACAGTGTTGGGCACACAGGCCACGTGGGATGATGAAGACAGCACACACTCAAAGTAACTCAGGTTATTTTGTGGTTAGATTCCAGCTCTGGTACCTGATGGTCATGCAATATTGGACAGATTCCTTTATCATAGGAATCTAGGCATCTTATCAGCAAAATGAGGATACTAAGTATGAGAGTATCTGGCGCAGTAGACACTCAGTGGAATTCTACAATTGTTCTTTTCAGCAGCAGAAGAAAGGGGCTCAAACTCATGTTTAAAAAAGATGTGAAGTCTTCCAAGAGGAACATGGCTCTGATGAGTCCAGCTCCCCATCTGTTTTAGTCAGCTTTGCTTTGCTCTGACCAATACATCTGTTGAGAACAACTTGGAGGAGGAAAAGTTTATTTGGGCTAAAAATTTCAATCCATGGTTGGCTGACTCCATTGCTCTGGGCCCAAGGTGAGTCAGAATGGTGGCAGAAGAAAGCAGTTAGGGTATGTTGGCCAGGAAGCAAGGAGCCAGGGATACTGTGATCCCCAAGGGGATGCCCTCAGTGACCTACTTACTCCCATCACACCCTACTTGACTAAAATTACCATCCATTAATCCATTCAAATTATTAAACCATCAAATGAATTGATCCACGATTATGATCAAAAACTCTCATAATCTAATCATTCACTGTATTGAACCTGAACATTCCTGTATTGTCTCACATATTAACTTTAGGGACACCTCACATTCAAACTATACCACCATACAGGTGTGAGAAGTTTCTGTTGAGAACATTTGCTTTACATGAGACCAGATATATCAGGGCACCAATATGGAATTGGAACAGTTTTCTTTTTATTCTATTTTTGGAGTTCTGAAGAGTTCTATCTAACTTTAATTAGAATGGAATTAGCCAAGTCTAGGGGATAAAGTATTTCTATCCTTGGAATAAACTTTCTGAACTGCAGCCCGACTTCTGTGCTCAACCGTGAAAATGCACTAATACCTCAATAAGATTGCTGGAGAAGTTGTCATCTGTAGGATCAGACCTTACTGAATTGGAAGATGTCAGCAGAAAGTATGTTTGTCCTCTGAAGTCTCACTGATGAAAACGTGAAGCCATGGTTTTAAATAATGTAAGAATCTACCTACGATAAGATGATGTTAGAAGGGAAAAGAAATGTGAAATTAGCCCCAAACTTTGTAGCGGGGAGATTTATGCTTATGCCCCAACTTGCCCATCAAAAGAGGCATGCATTTATTCAAAAAGGTCAAAAGGTTTCTGACCATATGAAGTGGGGTTCCGTTTGCTCAAACATGACTGATTTCCCACAGCACACCTCTTCCACCTATGCTCAAGCTGCAGTTTGCTATTCTCTCACTACAAGGGTTCGCAATAACTTAGTCATGAATCTACAGTTGACCTAGAAATTCAGTTGCTTGAGTCTTTAGAAAACAGTTTTCTTATTTGTCCCTGTAAAAGAATGTCACCTCAAAAGGTCTTTTTAGTTCAAAATAGTTGATTGAGGGGGGGGGGATCTGTAAAA
Source organism: Callospermophilus lateralis (assembly GCF_048772815.1). Lineage (NCBI taxonomy): Eukaryota > Metazoa > Chordata > Mammalia > Rodentia > Sciuridae > Callospermophilus > Callospermophilus lateralis. Next base: position 92,651,541 of record NC_135313.1, read on the forward strand.
AAAAATAAATTATGAAAATAAACATGTAGGGCTGTTCTATGTGTTTCACTCAGCCTCCTCCAAAGTTAATGGATGACTTTTCAATGATGAATGAATGTGTTTTGCATAACGATATTGCAACATGCAATCAGGAAACTGACATTGGATAGTCTAGCGAACTTTTTTAGGTGTCACCAGTTTTACAAACACTCGTGTGTGTGTGTGTGTGTGTGTGTGTGTGTGTGTGTGTGTGCATATGTATATAGTTTTATGTAATTTTACATTTTGGGTACCTAACTACCATCACAGTCAAGATACAGAGTTATTCTAGCATGTAATGATTTTGATCTAAAAATTTCCCCCAAAGAACTCATATAGGCAATGCAGGAATGTTCAGAGGTGGAAGAATTGGAGTATGAGAGCTGTCATGTCATCAGTGGATTAATTGATTTGTTAGATTAATAATTTAAATGGACTAGTGGTGGTAACTGTAGGAAGGTGGGCATTGCAAGAGGAAGAGGTCAATAGGGGTGTGGCCTCGGCCTATATTTGTCCTTGGCTCTTAGCTCTCTCTCACTCTCTGCTTTCCAGCTCCCATGAGCTGAGCAGCTTACCTGTGCTATGCCCTTCCACCATGATATTCTGCTTACCTCGAGCCCAAAGAAAGAGAGTCAGCCAACTGTGGATGGAACTTCCAAAACAATTAACCAAAATAACCTTTTTCTTCTCTAGATTATTTTTATTTGTTCTTCTCTAAGTTATTACCAGGTATTTTGGTCAGAGTTATGGATGACTAACGCATAGCACAATTTCTCATACCTTCTCTTTACAGCCACATCCACCTGTCCTCTATCAAACCCCAACATCTGGAAGCCACTAATCTGATCTATATTTCTATAATTTTATTATTTCAAGGATGTCATGTAAATGGAATTATTCAGGGTAACTTTTGAGATAGCCTTTCCCCCCCAACTCAGTGTAATTCTTTTAATATTATTCCAAGTTGCATGTATCACTAGTTCGTTACATTGTATGGCTGCAAATACTATTCCATATGGTACCATTTGGATCATTCATCCATGGAAAAAAATTTAGATTTAACTTGGATTATGTTTAGTTTTTATTGCTAATTAATGGAGTGCCGCAGTCCGGCTGCAGCAAACTAACCGGGGGGTGACGAACAACTTGTGTAGATTGATACAGCAGGAGTAGGAGCCGTTTATTGTAGGACTGGAGCGATATTTATACATTCCACACAGCTTATCTTAATTAGCATAAAATAGATACAGCAGTCAACCAATAAGGAATCTCCACACTTAATGGCTCGCTGGAGTTACTTCACAAATTACTCCCTCTGGCATTTTGCCAGGCGCCATCCAGACTGGTTTACAGACTCTAACAATGGAGGTGCTAGGAACATTCCTTAAATACATATTTTCATTTCTTTGGGATAAATGCCCCAAAGTACAATTTCTGGGTCACATGGTAAATATATATTTAGTTTGAAAAGAAACTGCTGAACTATTTTCTAGAGTGGCGATACCATTTTACATTCCCAAGAGCAATGTAGGAGTGATCTAGTTCTCAACACATTCCTCAGTGTGTGGTTTTATCATTATTTTTTATTTTAGTTATTCTGATAGGCATGTAGTGATATCTTACTATGATTTAAATTTGCATTTCCTGATGGCTGATAATGCTGAATATCTTTTCATGTGTTGTCATTCTTAGATCTTTCAGAGTGAAATATCTATTTATATTTTTACTGTTTTCTGTGTAATCTAAGTGCATGCGTCTTTTGTTGGATATGTGAGTTGTAAATATCTTCTCCCAGTGTATAGCTTATCTTTTTATCCTTTTTACAGGGTCTTTCAGGGAGTAAAAAAAAATTAGTTTTCCCTTTTGTGGATCATTTTTTTGGTGTCAAGTCTAAGAATATCTTGTCTTGTACTAGGTCCTGGAGATTTTCCCCTAAAGGTTATCACATTTTGCATTTTACACTTAAGTCCATTTGGAGTTAGTTTTTGTATAAGAGAGTTGAAACTTGAGTTGAAGTTCATTTGTGAGGGGTGGGAAGTGTGGAGGTATCCTCACTCTGTTGAATTGCTTGTGTACCTTTGTGAAAATTCCATGTGGATCTATTTGCCTGGGTCCATTTCGGGGTTCTCTGTTCTTTTCTTTTGCTTAGATTCAAAGATTGATGCACAGACAGTCCAACGGATGAAAAGAAAAAAAAAATAGCCCATGTGATGAGCAAATCCCAGAACTTCCCCCCTACTGATTTAGTTCTTCACCTGGGTCACTGGGATTTTAAAAAGCATGAAGTGATGAGGTTCATGGGATCAGATAGTCTTTTCCTAACCTTGGAAAATTTACTTAAAATCTCAGCTTCTCAGTTTCCTCATCTGCAGTACAATGGCAGTGCAGTAAGATGGGTCGTGCTTGGAAGGACAGCCATATGGAGGGCTGGCATCTGGACTTCTCTCTTCCCTTAGCATTGCACCCTCACATCCCTCTGGGGCCTTTTTCCCTCTGTGTATTTGCTCACTGTGTCCCCTCTATGTCTCTGTCTCTTTCTCTCTGCAGTGCTGGGTATGGAATCCAGGGCATTATGTATAGTAGGCAAGCACTCTCCTACTGAACTTCACCCACCTGCTCTATTTCTTTCTTTCTTTCTTTCTTTCTTTCTTTCTTTCTTTCTTTCTTTCTTTCTTTCTTTCTTTCTTTCTTTCTTTCTCTCTCTCTCTCTCTCTCTCTCTCTCTCTCTCTCTTTCATTCTTTCTTTCTTTCTTTTTGGTCTCTCTCTGTTTCCTTGTCTGTCTCTGCAACATGACCCCCTCTTCCTTTTAGCTAAAGTTTCTCTTACCAAACTCATAGTTTTCAGTTCAAGTACTGGTACTAGAAAAAGTGTGTGATTGATGGTAGCCACTGGATCTCGTGGCTGGGATCAGATCTGTATAGTTGATAGTCACAGGTATTAGGAGGGGACCCATGGCAGGTGAAACAGGCTGCGTGATGGGCAGGCCTGGCCTTGTGGAACACATAATTGCTGGCAGGACAGGAGTTACTGGAGGCCGGTTGACTTATTCCCCCCCCCCCAAGGGACATTTTTCTTTCCTTCCTGGTGCCAGGCCTGTTTGCAGGGAGGTCTTCAGATAGGCTCAGGGGTCATGTTCATGGGTGAATTCACCCAAGCGATTTGGCAAACTCAGGTGTGAGGCCAGTGGAACTTTGCTATTGAGATTGGAGCAGACCCAGTTCCTTTTATTTTCCTGTCGTGTACTTGCTCTATGTTATCCCATCAGTATTCATGCTTCTAGTCATTTGGAAAGAAAACAGAATGTAAACCTTCCCCTCTGTTTCAGTTGCCAGCTGTTCCGTCAAAGCTGCAACTCAGTGGTTTAAAACCCCAATCAAACATACAAACTAGAACACACTGGCTTCTAGTAAAAGGAATCGTGATTCTCATGCGACCTTGGTCTGTTACTAGAGTCAGTACTGGTTGATCAGAAAACATGATTGCAATATTAAACTTAGTTCCAATAGGAACTGGAGGGAAAACCCATCTAGGTCTGTGTCCAACGATGTTGAACTGAGAGGTCCAGGCTGCTGGCAGGGACAGGAGAGGACAGCCTTAAGGGGACAGGTGCAGCTCCCATTGGATGTCAGGACAAACTTTAGATTTGGGGATTTGAAGTTCCTGTGAAGGGACATTCCCCTCATCTCTTCCTAGACTCCTATCCTGGCACCTGACTCTCACCATTTGTGTCCAGATGCCAGTCTAGATGAGCTGCTGGGGATACTGGCTGGCCTTCAGGGCCCCGGCAGAAGTCAGGGTGGTGGGTCTCAGAAGGTGCTTCCCTGGGCTGCTGGTTCCTGAGTCTGGAACAGTCCTCCTAGGCTTCTCTTTTTTTTCTCTTTTTCCTGTTTCCTCTTTTTGTGGTGCTGTGAATTGCACTGGAGGCCTCACACACTGGGTGAGGGTACCATTGAGCTACATTCCCAGTTCGTATGTGCTTCTAATCCTAGGTTAAAGACTACCCCAAACTCCTGATTGGGGCTGAGGGACAGCTGGAGTGCTCTTTTTCTTGGGGCCCAGGTGTGTGCCCAAGGGGCCTCCTTTTCAGAGTTGGGCCCTACAGCTAGAGGGCCATTCATTTGGATCACAGAGTCCTCAATCCTTCCAATAAAATACAAATTTCCCTATAGGAGGGCCCCTTGAGTCTGCTGCTGGGTGAAACTGGGGACAGAGGGGATGGAGAAAGCAGGAGGTGGCAAGAAGGGCTGGAGTGGGAGGTAGCATGTGTCAGAAACTGGTTTCATCAATACCTGATGTAACTGCAAAGGAGCCTGGTAAGTGTGCAGACAGCAGTTAGACCCATTGCTAGGTCAGGGAGAATTGAGGAGCCTGATAGGAGAGGGCGTGGCTAATCCCAGAGCACTCCATCTTGTCCAGTAGAGATGATAGCAGAACCAAATGCAGAACCAGTGTAAATCTATCAGGGAACCAAAAAGGAGGGATTGGCTCACTGGGGGTAAATCTGGTGGCTTAGCTGTCCCAGCTGTGGTGCTTCTGTGAGGCCACAGGGCTCCATGGACAGAGTATGAACACACCTATTCTGGCAAGCTCCATCTCAGATGTGGAGAAGCTAAGGAGATGCTTTACCCTGGGATGCAAAGGGGATTAGAGTATCAGAATTGAGTCCAAGTCTCCCCAAGTTCTTCCCTGAGCTGCTGAAAGTAGAGTCCAGTCCACCTGCCTGAGCTGGGTGCCTTTTGGACCTGATTGATTTTTTCCCAAGCATATTTACATTTTTTTCAAGTATATTAACATTTCCATCTTTTTTTCCATTTTAATTTATTTACTTAATTCTAATTTGTTACACACGACAGCAGAATGCATTATAATTCATAGTATGCATATACATAACCATTTCTCTGGTTGTACATGAAGGAGTCACACCAGTTGTGTCTTATACATGTACTTAGGGTAATGATGTTCATCTCATTCCACCATCTTTCTTACCCCATGCCCCCTCGCTTCTTCTCCCTTCCCTTTGCCCTATCCAAAGTACCTCCATTCCTCCCATGCTCCTCCCTGCGCACTCCCCATCCCCCACCTGCCGCATTATGGGTCAGCATCCACATATCAGAGAAAACATTAGGCCTTTGCTTTTTTGGGTTTGGCTTACTTCACTTAGCATGATACTCTCCAACTCCATCCATTTACCTGCAAATGCCATGATTTTATTCTCTTTCAATGCTGAGTAATATTACATTGTATATATATATATATATATATATATATATATATATATATATATGACACAGTTTCTTTATCCATCCATCTATTGAAGGGCATCTAGGTTGGTTCCACAATTTAGCTATTGTGAATTGTGCTGCTATAAACATTGATGTGGCTGTGTCACTGTAGTATGCTGATTTAAAGACCTTAGGGTATAAACTGAGGAGTGGGATAGCTGGGTCAAATGGTGGTTCCATTCCAAGTTTTCCAAGGAATCTCTATATTGCTTTCCATATTGGCCACACCAATTTGTAGTCCCACCAGCAATGTCTGAATGTGCCTTTTCCCCACATCCTTGCCAACACTTATTGTTGTTTGTATTCTTAATAGCTGCCATTCTGACTGGAGTCAGATGAAATTTTAGGGTAGTTTTGATTTGCATTGCTCTAATTGCTAGAAATGTTGAACATTTTTTTTTGTCATGTATTTGTTGATTGATTGTATATCTTCTTAGAAGTGTCTGTTCAGTTCCTTAGCCCATTTATTGATTAGGTTATTTGTTTTTTTGGTGTTTAGCTTTTTGAGTTCTTTATATATTCTAGAGATCAGTGCTCTATCTAATGTGCATGTGGTAAAAATTTTCTCCCATTGAGTAGGTTCTCTTCACCTCACTGATTGATTCTTTTGCTAAATTTTGTAAATTGTGCTGCTTTTCAGTTTGAATCCATCCCATTTATTGATTCTTGATTTTATTTCTTATGCTATAGGAGTCTTGTTAAGAAAGTTGGGGCCTAATCTGACATGATGAAGATTAGGGCCTACTTTTTATTCTATTAGGAGCAGTGTCTCTGGTCTAATTTCTAGGTCCTTGATCCATTTTGAGTTGAGTTTTGTGCATGAGATAGGGGCCTAATTTCATTTTCTCACAAATGGATATCTAGTTTTCCCAGCACCATTTGTTGAAGAGGCTACCTTTTCTCCAATATGTTTTTGGTGCCTTTGTCTAGTATGAGATAACTGTATTTATGTGGGTTTGTCTCTGTGTCCTCTATTATGTACCATTGGTCTACCAGTCTATTTTGGTGCCAATACCATGCCCTTTTTGTTACTATTTCTCTGTAGTAATAGTTTGAGTTTTGGTATTGTGATGCCACCTGTTTCACTCTTCTTCCTAAGGATGGCTTTAGCTATTCTGGGTCTCTTATTTTTACAGATGAATATCATGACTCCTTTTTCTATTTCTATGAGGTATGTTATTGGGATTTTGATTGCAATTACATTAAATCTGTGTAGTGCTTTTGATAGTATGGTAATTTTGACAATATTAATTCTGCCTATCCAAGAACAAGAGAGATCTTTCTATCTTCTAAATCTTCTTTAATTTCTTTCTTTAGTCTTCTTTAATTTTCAATATAGAAGTCTTTCACTTCTTTTGTTAAGTTGACTCAAAGTTTTTTTTTTTTTTAGGCTATTGTAAATGGGGTAGTTTTCCTAGTTTCTCTTTCTCCTTTCTCTCTTTCGAGTCACTTAGAGTAAGCCCAAGTCTCCTCTGGGTTCCTGATGACATGTGCTCCCCTTCGCTGCATCAAGTCACATATGTAAGTCTGTTGGAGTGTGTTTTTGGTGGCCTTTGGCTGGTGGAAATGCACAGTGAAGAGAGTCATATTAAATACTAAAAATCTGTCACTTATGTACAGAAATGCCTTTGATTTATGGGTGTTGATTTCATATCTTGCTACTTTGCTGAGTTCATTTATTAGTTCTAGAAGTTTTCTGGTGGAATTTTTTAGATCCTCTGGGTATAGACTCATGTCATCAGCAAATAGTGATAGTTTGAGTTCTTCTTTTCTTATTTATATCTGTTTAATTTCTTTCATCTGTCTAATTGCTCTGGCTAGAGTTTCAAGAATGATGTTGAGTAGAAGTGGTGAAAGAGGGCATCCCTTCTTGTTCATGTTTTTAGAGGGAACGTTTTCAATTTTTCTTCATTTAGAATTATGTTGGCCTGGGGCTCAGCATAGATAGATTTTACAGTGTTGAGATATGTTCCTGACATCCCTAGTTTTTCTAGTGTTTTGTACATGAAGGGGTATTGTTTTTTATCGAATGCTTGTTTTACATCCTGATTGATTGTTAATTGTATCACTTGCTAACTCTGAGCCTTTGCTGAACCTCAAATGGGGGCAAGAAAGGCTTCACCATACTAGATGCATTGAACCGCTCCTTCTATCTAAGGACGGCTGCTCTCTTCTTGTGCTTCTGCTCAGGGATGCCTCCCCCAGGAAGCTGCCCAGACTCTTCTTCCTCCAGGCTGAGCTCTCTTCTCCTGCAGCAGTAGGGCCCTGGCCTTCTGCCATCCCAGCTGTGGCATACCTCTGTGTGTCTCTGCCCCTACAGATGATAGATGAACAGACCAAAGGATAGATGGATGGAGAGGCTTTTGGGTCCAGGTTGCTTCCTTGAGCATGGACGAGGAGTCCCTTTTGTGTGTTCTCAGGGACAATAGGGTTGAGTGGAATGAGGGCAGACTCTGGAGTCAGATAGATACTCCCCAACACTCTTTTGTGTGTGTGTGTGTGTGTGTGTGTGTGTGTGGTCAACCTTTATTTATTTATTTATCTATTTATATTTATATATGACAGCAGAATGCATTACAATTCTTATTACACATATAGAGCACAATTTTCACATCTCTGGTTGTATACAAAGTATATTCACACCAATTCGTGTCTTTATACCTGTACTTTGGATAATAATGATCATTACATTCCACCATCATTTCTAACCCCATGCCCCTTCCATGCCCCTTCCACCCCTCTGCCCTATCTAGATTTCGTCTATTCCTCCCATGCTCCCTCTTCCTCTCCCATTATGAATCAGCCTCCTTATATCAAAGAAAACATTCAGCATTTGGTTTTTTGGGATTGGCTAACTTCACTTAGCATTATCTTCTCTAACTCCATCCATTTTCCTGCAAATGCCATGATTTTATTCTCTTTTATTGCTGAGTAATATTCCATTGTGTATATATGCCACATTTTTTTTATCCATTCATCTACTGAAGGGCATCTAGGTTGGTTCCACAGTTTAGTTATTATGAATTGTGCTGCTATAAATATTGATGTGGCTGTGTCCCTGTAGTATGCTGTTTTTAAGTCCTTTCCCCAACACTCTTGATACTGGAAACCCTCAGCTTTGCTGAAGCTCAATTTCCTGCTCCATCAAGGTGGGAGTCAAGTGATACTCAAAGGGCACCTTGATGAAGCACTTCTCCTTTCCATTAGCGTCAACCCAGGCAAGCCTGTGTAGTGGAAAGATCAGAGGATTTGAAGTTAGACATCTTGGCCAGATCCTAGCCTAATTGATAATTATGTTAGCTATGCATCTAATTATGGACTGATGCACCTCAGTATGTATATAATTATGTAATTACATGCTAATTTGGGGTTGGTCACTCCTCAGGGGGCCTCAGTGTCTGCATCAGCAGAGTGGGTACAGTGCTGATGCTGGTTGGGTGTTGCAGGAGGTAATGGTAACAAGCTCCCACACTCTGTGGGTCCCCTCTCTGCCTCCCTAGCCCCATGTCAGTGACCTTTCTCTTCCCAGTTCCTTCCCAAGCCTGATTTCCTTGCCCACACAGTGCTGAGAAAGCCCATCATGGATGCATTCATTTATTCCCTTTCATCTGCCTTCCTGTCATCTGCCTGACTCTGAGCCAGGCACTGTGCCTCCCACACAGGACTGCTGTGAGGCTGCAGAAGGCAGCCTCAATGGCTGATTGCTGGGGCCTTGCTGGTTGCTGCCAACTAGACCCTGGGGTTCCTGATGGAAGACAGACTTGCACAGAATATCAAGGCTCAGGGACAAATCAGGAAGCATGACGAAACAAGACAAGAATCACTTCTTGGGGCTGGGGTGTGGCTCTGAGGTACAGCACTTGCGTAGTGTGTGTGAGGCGCTGGGTTCGATCCTCAGCACCATATAAAAATAGATAAATAAAATAGAGGTACTGTGTCCGTCTACAACTAAAAATAAATATTTAAAAAACTATAAAATAAGAATGACTTCTCCTGAGTCCTATCGGAACAGAACCAACAAGGACAGTCGGCAGCTACAGAATGGCCTGATTATCTTGACAGATGCTGGCTCTTCTCCCATGACAACCTGAGCTTTGATCCACTATTCATGCTTCTTAGATAAAAATTGTAAAATATACAATCAATGAATTGCCTCTGCTTCCAGACAGCTCCCAATCCACAAGTAGACCTCTGCTCCTTTATCTCTTTCGAGTCACTTAGAGTAAGCTCAAGTCTCCTCTGGGCTCCTGATGACATGTGCTCTCCTTGGATGCATCAAGTCACTTATATAAGTCTGTTGGAGTGTGTTCCTGGTGGCCTTTGGCTGGTGGAAATGTACAGTGAAGAGAGCCATATTACATACTAAAAATCAGTGCTTTGTAATTATCAGAGCCCTCCACAAACAAAGAGGCTTATTCCTCTTCCAAGGTCTTCTAGGACTCAGGATAGCTCCAGCTTGTTCATTGAAGGGAATGCAGATTCTTCTCAGGCAGCTTCAAGCCAACTCGAGCAAGCCCAGAATTAGTAGAATTCTGAACCAAAGAGATTGTTGGGTGTGGTGGTACACTCCTGTTATCCCAGCTGAGGCAGGATTATCCTAAGTTCCAGGCCAGCCTTAGCAATTTAGTGAGACTCTGTCCTCCAAAATAAAAAGGACTAGAGATGTAGCTCAGTGGTACAGTGCTCCTGGATTTGATCCCCAGTAAAATAAAATCAGTCAAACAATTGAAAGGACTATAGTACCATGGTCCTCAGGCTACTGTAGCAAACTTGCAATGAACTTTACCCTGGTCAGAACATGATTCTCAAACAAGCAAATACAGAGTCATGATTCTAATCATGTTTTTTATTCTCTTTCCACTTAGCAGCTTTAAAAAGTTTGGGAATTTAACATACCTTAATGGAGACATTCCCACTAGCCATAGGTCGGGCCTTTAATTACCCTTTAGTATTTATTTCATGTTGAAATTATTTTGACTTCTATGCCTGATCATCCTAGGGCAGGGGAAAGCATTAACAAATAAACCGAGAAACACACAAATTTGTCAGCAGATGGATTACAGAGGAATACAATTATACGCAAAATGCCTTTGCTTTTAAAAAGCATTCATACATAAATTAGCTTGTCAGCAAATGTATGCAGCTAATTGCATGAAAAAAATTGGGTCCTACCAAAATATCATCTACATAGAGTCACTTTTTGCAAAGTAGGAGTGATTGGGCACATTATTAATGGAACACAAGTCAAACTGTATTCATTAAATTGGTTATTTTTTTTTTTGAGGGAAGAAGCCTATTAGAATTCATTTTATAACACATTTACTTCTTTTTACAACTTAATAAGTACTTAACTCTTGTTTGCAGACCAACTAAAGTAATAATTTGGCCATTTTTAGAGTGAAACTAAAAACAGAATATAAACTATAACAAAGCATAGATGATTAGGTCAGGCAGGGTTGAAAATAAATTGGGGCTCAGTGTCTTTGTGACCAGCCAGAGGACTTACCTGGACTGGGAAACTGACCAGTTGTGAATGACAGGCTTCCAAGCCCTGATGGAACCCAAAGGGAGCTGAGTGCATTAAAGCAATCAGATTAGATGTGTACGGATCAATAAGCAATGCTCCATACCTGGGCTTGAACAGGCACCACTAATTGAGCTGTGTTGTTATTGTGCAAATCTGTTTGGTCTCTATAACCTGGACCTGAATAATCTATTTCACTTCTGGGCCTGGCACATAGCAAGTGCTATTTCAATATGTGTTCCAAGCATGTTTGCTGGCAGAAATAGTCTGTGGTTGCCTCGTCCTCCTCACCAGGTGTTCCCAAGGGCTACATTTTCAGATGCTCAGTTTGTGCAGTGGGTAGGTGCTCAGGTCCTGGAGTTAGATGCCTGGGTTTCATCCTCATCATGTACTTCTTGGCTGTCTGACCTTCAGGGGTCAGGTTAATTTAACTCTCGGCATCAGTTTCTCTCCTGTGAAATGGGGGAAAATACCAGTACCTTCTTTGTAGGATTATTCTATAAGAAGGAAAAGAGCTGGGGTTGTGGATGTAGCTCTGTAGCGAGGGCACCTGCTTAGCATGCATTAGGCCTAAGGTTCAATAATTCCCAGCACCAAAAAAAAAAAAAAAAAAAAAAAAAATGGTAGAGAGAGATAGCCCATAAGTAATTTTAAAAAAAAAATTTGTTTATTTTATAATTTGGTTGTGAAAACAATTATTTTTAAATGTTTTTTATTGGTGCATTATAATTGTACATAATAGAGGGATTCATTTTTGAACATGCACATAGCATAGTTTGGCTGATTTCATTTCTCCAGTACCTCCTTTTGCCCTCTCCTTCCCTCTTTCTTCTTCATTTACTCTCCTCTTCAATTTTCATGAAATCCCCCTTTTATTCCTTTTTTTCTCTCTAGCTTCCAAATATGAAAGGAAACATTTGGCCTTTGTCTTTCTGACTCTGACTTATTTCACTTAGCAAGACGTTCTTTAGTTCTATCCATTTACCAGAAAAATGACATAATTTCATTCTTCTCTGTGACTGAATAATACTCCATTGTGTGTGTGTGTGTGTGTGTGTATGTGTGTATATATATATATATATATATATATATATATATATATATATATCTCCCCCATTTTCTTTATCCACTCATCTGTTGACAGAAACATAGGTTGGTTCCAGAACTTGGTTATTGTAAATTGCTCTGCTATAAACTGCTGTATGCAGTGCCAGTGCTGTAATCTCCATCTCATTAAGAATAGTGGCCCTGCTGTGGCCAGAACAGATCTAAAGGGTAATATCATCATGGAGTATGTCACACACAGGGTACTGTTTCATGAAGTTGCCCAACTGGATGGCTGCTTGGATAAGGTTTTTGAACCTTTACTGAAGGGTATGGCCTTCCTCGAGTGCATAAGCCAGTCCATTTGGTAGGTAAATATGGCCATCCATGTTGTCCACAACCTCTAAATATCCTAGGGGAATGAGGTAGGCAGGACTAACATTTTGTGACTCTCAGGTATTAGAACCCTTAACTATTGCAATGCATAAGGCTCATGGGCTCCACCCCATAGATACTACTGCCCCCATATTTTCCACACACTTACATACCTTTTGGTTAAACTCTACAGTTTCATCAGGGAGCATCCTGCAATGTTTAATTTGAATTGTCAGCTTGATTGGATTAAGAGGCTTCTGGGTGTGTCAATGAGGGTGTGTCTAGAAATGATTGGCATGTGGGATATTGAATTGAAGTGGTGACCTTCCCTAAGCATGGGCAGCATATCCAATAGGTTGGAGGCATGGATGGAATAAAAGTTGGAAGAACAAGAAACTGCAGCAGATGCACGTTCCATTCTTCTTTAACAGGTTCTTGATTGCTGAGGTTCTCAGACTTGTTCTTTCATTCTTCAGAAGTTGACTCTGCTAGTGATTCTCCAGGGAAATTCCAGAAGCCTTCAGTCTCAGGCTGGAGTAGCATCATTGATCCTTTTTGTTCTGAGGCTTCAGCCACTATGGTTCCTGTAGCTCTCCAGCCTGCAGACAGCCATTGTGGATTTTCCAGCATCTGGTTGTGTCAGCCAATCTAATAAATCCCCTTTTTAGAATCATACTGCCCCATGGGTTCTGTTCCTCTGGAGAGCCCTAACTAATACAGAAATTGGTGCCAGGAGTAGGGTTGTTGTGACTCACCTGATCGTGTGGTTCATAAGCTTTTAGAGCTTTTTGGAATTTGGGGGAGGAAGTTTGAGAGATATACTAGTGCAAGCTGGAAATGCTTTAGATTGTTGTAAACGGAGCTTAAAGGCTGATTCTGATGGGAGTTCAGAATACCAGAATACCAAAGGACTTTCGACAGTGAAGACAGGGCTTAAAAGGGCTTAGAGGGAAAGGAGGACACTATTGGTAATGGACTAGAGGTCTTTCATGTTAAATTATAGCTGAGAAGTTGTCTGCATTTTGCTTGTGTCCTGTGACTTAATGTGAGGCTGATTTTAAAAGTAATGGAATTCTTTATTTGGTGGAAGAAATTTCTAGGCAGCCTAGTATTCAGGCAGTGGCATGGATATCGTTGGCAGCTTTTAGCCAAATTTATAGTGGTAATCAGGAGCAGAAAGTGGAGCAGAAAGAAGTGAAAAACTTAGAATTTGAAAAGTAGGAGTAAAACTAGGGCTAAGGAAGTTGCAGTTGTTAAAAATATTATTACTAAAGAAATGCTAAAGACTTTTCCCAGAGACCACAAGAAAGATGGTTTGAGGGCATCTCAGGTATGGGCAAGACCATTTCAGGTTCAAGGAAATAAAAATACCATTGAGAAGAGACCCGTGGGGCAACTTGCTTGCATAGATTGGTGTAGGAAGTTTTTCAATGTATTCTGCCACCCAGGCACTCAGAGACTGCTGCAGCCAGGGTCCCTAGAGGCTTGGCTACTGCTCCAAATGGCAGCAGACTTTGGAGTCAACCACGTGGTGCTGGTTCTGCAGGAATGCAGGAAGCTGGAGTTAGGGGGGTTATGGAGACTTCCACCACCAAGATTTCAAAGGAGAGCCTGGGAGGCCAGGCAAAGTGCAGCAGGCTCAGAGTCCCCACAGGCAGCCTCTGAGAAGGCGATGTGTGGAGATGTGAGGAGGAAGCTGAAGCTCTAGTAGAGACCCCTGAGATTACAAAATGCCAGTGCTATGGAACATCCACTGAGGAAAGCTGCAGAAATTGGGCAGAGACAAGTCAAGAGAAATGCCATGTGGACAGCAACTAGCAGGGGGCAGAGCCACACAAGCCCTTTGCTGATAATATCACAGTGCCATTTGCTCCAGATGCCAGACATGAAGCTATAGGAATTGTTTGCCCAGATGGATTTCAGTCTTGATTTGGTCTTATCCCTTCTTTCTATACCCATAATTTTTCTGAATATAAATATTTACTCTGTACCATTATATATTTGATACTTGTAAACTGCTTTTGATTTTTATAGGAGCTCACAATGCAAGTTTGCCCTGAGTTTCAGAGGAGACTTTGGACATGAACTTTTGGGCAATCCTTGAACTGTTGAGGCTCTGGGGACTCTGGGAAATGGACTAAATGTATTTTATATTTGCATTGTGAGATTGTCATGAGTTTTTGGGGGCCAGAGGTGGAATGTTATGTGTTTTTTTTTGGAGGGATGGGTACCAGGGATTAAACTCAGGGCACTCAACCACTGAGCCACATCCCTAGCCCTATTTTGCATTTTATTTATATCAGGGTCTCACTGAGTTGCTTAGCACCTTCCTGTTGCTGAGGCTGGCTTTGAACTCATGATCCTCCTGCCTAAGCCTCTCCTGAAACTGGGATTACAGGCGCGCACCACCATGCCTGGCAAATGTTATGTTGTGAATATGAGTTGTTCCCCAAAAGTTCATGTGTGAGGCAATGCAAGAAGGCTTAGAGGTGAAATGATTGGGCTACAATAACTTTAACCCAATCAGTAAATTAATCCTTTGATGGGATTAACTGGGTGGTAACTGAAGAGGGATAGGGTGAGGCTGGAGTAGATTGGTCATTGAGGGTGTGCCTCTAGGGTGTATATTTGTATCTGGCAAGTGGTGTCTCTCTCTCTGCTTGCTGATCATCATGAGAACTGCTTCCCTCTGCCACATTCTCCCACCATGATGTTCTGCCTCACCTGGAGCCCTGAGGAATGGAGCTGGCTATCACAGAACTCTGAAACCGTGAGCACTTAAATAAACTTTTCTGCCTCTACAATTGTTCTGGTTGGTATTTTAGTCACAGCAGCAAAAAAACACATCCTAAGCCATCCCAGACTGAATAAACTATAAATGGGTCGTGATTCACCTGGTGTCCCAAACCTTTGAAAATATAGATCTTCATATGATTCCATTGAGAGTCAATCATGTTCTGTGTTTGCAACCAAGTCCAGTTAGAGGTGTTGCTGAATCAATTCTCCATAGCAAGCTATCTGCAGCGTTTGGCAGCATTCTGGTGCCTACCAAGCATGCAGATTGATTGGCAATAGCATATGTGTGCACCCAACCGACCAGCACATTGACCCATACGCTCTCACCAGCAAAAAGACAAGGCATTTAAAGGTATTAACAATGGCAAATCCCATCCCTCTGGAAAAATACAGGCCAATTTCTTTGTTCGTGGACAATATGGATGCTGTCAGCAATGGCTGACCTGGCCTGTGATTCTGTACCTTCAGAGGTACTTCCATGTGCTTCTCTGATTCAATGTGAGTGGAAATTCATAATTGGACAGAGAATAATACAAAATATGGATAAGGTTTTTGAACCTTTGCTGGAAGGTATGGCCTTCCTCAAGTGCTTCTCAATATAATGTCACCAGAAGAAGACATGACTTTTAAGGTTGGAGGCCAGTGCCCTGTTACCCATGGAGTCACATGCAGGTCTACTGCTAATCCTTATCCCAAAGGAACTACCAAGCAACCAATCACACGTGAGATGCTATTATTATTGAAGGCCGTATCCAGGTGGCTTTTTGACTGTTGTTTATGGCTTCAGGAGCCCGCAGCAAAATATTACTCTCCATCTAAAACCTGGCTTCAGTTATTTATCTCGTGTCTGAATCTGTAATTGGATGCACGCAGCAGCACACAGAACAAGGCTTTACGGGGGTAGGGCCACCCCTCCTGCTTCATTTATTCAAGCTATTAAGAACAGTCTAGAGTCTTTTGGTCCAACCCAAAGTATGGGAGCTCCAGCAGCACACTGGCACTTGTTTAAAAGGGCGATCCATTAGAACATTCTATCATTCCACTCCAGAAGGTTATTTGGCACATAGAATGATCAGGCAATGCCTAGGTGTTTGGCCCATTCTTGCATGTGTGCACCAGTGAAGTGAGTCCTTTTGGTCACTCTCTATCACCAATGACTGGCCATATGCTGCACTTAAGTGTTCCAGAGCTGTTATCATTGCTCTTTGGTCAGATGCTGTGCTGGGAAAGTGGCCAAGAGCGCAGTCACAGTGTCTACACAAGTGGCCAAGAACCCAGTTGCAGTGTCTATGTAAGTAATTGCATACTTATATCCTTCAGAACTAGGACCCGTGCCTAGTTCTGAAGTCCTCTTGCCACCTAGTGAGAGACACTTACCCATGCAACACTTGGCTCAATCATCTCCCAGATGTTAGGGATGTTCTGGGGAGAAAACTGTACAAGATGTACATATATCTTGTATTTCAGTCAGTCAAAGTCACCAGTAGACTCTAGGTCTTCATTGTAGCCCACATAGATTTTTTTTTTTTTTGCAAATTATTAATGCAAATGCAGCTAATGCTGCCATAGGGCCATCTTGTATCCAGTGAATGAGGTATGTGAGACTATTTCTAGCCAAAGCAAAGTATGTTTGCTAAAGCCTTGAATTCATGTCCTGTGACATGATATAAAGTCACTTGTTTCTGATGGCATAGATCTCAGAGCTTCTGCCATAGAGCTTGTTCCCATAGTGGATGTTGCATGACTTACCAGTTATGTAAATGCCATGTGGAAATCCACAGTGCAAGTCCCTGCCCAGCTCTTAGTACCTATCACTACAGAGGGTCCTTTATTTGCTACCACCATCCAGAGAGCACATAGCTCAGCCCACTGGCTATTTTTCCTCTATCTCTATTAAATCACATGCCTGTGGTGTCCATCTTGGGCTGCACACTCACTAGTACTGTCCACATGAGTGAGTGTCATCCATGACTGGAGCTTTCAGTGTGCAAGCATAGCATGGTACAGGTGCCTTACCTTCTAGGCATGGGCTTGTTTCTGGTTCTGTTTCCACACCTGTCATGGTGATGTGGTCATCTATTGATGTAATGGGTTTAAGTACCTCCTGGAGTTTAGCCTGCAGAGGATTGGTGGATAGTGTGCTCTGTTGTTAGAGGTAGGCTCCCCACTTTGCTAGGGTTGGTGTCTGTGCAGTCCAATCTGGGACCATGTGGCCCAATCATGCACTCAATCTGCAATGGGATATGTAGTAGTCACGGTAATAAGGGCAGTTTCAGTTACGGCCTCAGTGGCTAATAAGGTGGCCTATAACTGCTAACTGCTTCTCCACTAGAGAATACCATACTTTCACCCCTTTCTACGGTTGGGACCAAAATCCAATTGGTTGTCTAAGCTATTTAGATTTCTGCCTTAACCCCCACCCAAACTCTTCTTGGGTGACATACACATCTAATTTACTATGTCATGCAGGATCAACAATGTGTAGTGCACAAATCTGCTTGGCTCCCCTGAACGCCTGGTCAATTTCTGTAGTTCAGTTCCATCTTACCCCCTTCTTTACTAGGGCATATAGGGGATATATCATTTGGGTCAGATGGGGTACAAGGACTCTCCAATACCCTAATAATCCCTGAAAGGTTGCTTTTTGGTCATGAAAATGAGGTTGGCCTGGATCATCAATAACTTATCGGGAATAAACTTTGTCTTACCTGACCAGCCAACCCCCAGGAACTTCACAATCCAGGTCCTTGAGACTTGTTGAAGCCGATGGCCCAACCACATATTGCCAGATGGGCTAGCAGTTTTGGCATAGTACTCTCTAAATTGGGCTGCTGCCAATCCTGCCAGCCATGTAACTGCTCAGCCTCAGGCAGGTTGATTGGAGATTTGGGCCAAACTGAAGAAAATACACACAACCCTAGGGAGACTTGACATGCCTTTATTTGATGGGAGGGCAATTCACACAGCGGAAAGTCCCTTTCTACTTAATATACAATAAAGCCAGCAGGGTGCCAAATCATATCGTGGTTATATAAGAATTTGCATGCACTGCTGTTTCTGACCTACATAAGACATCTTAGTCAGGACATCCCGGTGAGGTGAGCCTGATCGACTCCATTTTCCTTACAGTGCCCCTGGGGGTTTAATTCCCAGGACTGGAAAAAAAAAAAAATCAGTGAGGTAAATATGTTGGACCCATCAGGAGATTAGAGGACACACCACAGGGGGCTTGAGACAACCGGCAAGGCAGGCAGAAGCTGCAGGCTGAGCCCAGGGTGGAGGAGTGGGTGGAGGGGCCTGTCCCTGTGGGGGCCCCTGTACCTTCCCAGTCTGGGTCTGCAGGTGTTGGCAGTTCCTTCCTCACCGCATCTGTGCCTTGAGCAAGCCCTTTTTCTGTGAACTGGGAAGTGTGTTGATGAGTTCTGGCTAAACGTTTATAAAAAAAGAGTTTATAAAATGAAGGAGAAGACTTGGGTTTTAGGCCCAGGGTGTTATTATTCTCCGAGAATGGCAACCACCCTCTGTATTTTATTATGTCTTTGCTGTAAAGCACACCCTGGAAAGTCTTTGAGGAGACTTGCTGAGCTGGCAGAAGAGCCTCCCTGTGGATGGAAAAGATCAGCTATTATTAAAATGAACCTATTAACCAAGATGCTTTATAAACTCCAGATGATCTCTTTCCTATTATCCTCTAAGAAGATTAACATTTTTAGTGTTTCTTTTATGAAGTTTTGGGGAAAGACAAATAACCCAAGGTTAAGCAAAAGCACCTTTTCCTGTCCTGTCAATTTCTTTTTCATAATTTGAGCCTGCAGTTGAAAATAAGGCGCTCACTCACAATCGCAATTACATTTTCCTAGTCTCACCAAAATGTTGGGATATACTTCCTGGGATGGAATCATTCGTTCATTCATCCATTCGTTCGACAAATGTTTTTGTGTGACTCTAAAGGACTAACAACAACATTAAGGGCCAGGTAAGGGAAATCAGAAATGCGCAGTGACATGTTCCTGGATTGCAAAAGTCAATATGTTAAAATGTCCATATTACACAAGGCAATCTATAAATTCAATGCAATTCTTACCAAAATTATGACTCATTCACAGAAATAGAAGAATGATTCTAAAATTTGTATGAAACCAGAGGAGACTCCTCAATGGCCAAGCCATCCTGAGTAAAAAGGATGAAGCTAGAGCCATTAAAAGACCTGATTTCAGAAGGTATCACAGAGCAATAGTAATCAAAACAGCGTGCTACTGGCTTAAAAATATGCCCAAACCAACAGAACAGGATAGAACACAGAACAAACCCATGGATTTATTGTCAATTGGATTTTTTCCATATTTTTATTGGTGCATCAGAGTTGTATGTGATGGTGGGATTTGTTGTTACATATTTATGCATGCATGCACACAATAGAAAAAATATAATTTTTTCTAACATCACTCCACAGCACTTTCCCTTTCCCTCTACCCTGCTTGTCTCTCTTGAGATTTTCCCCTAACGCCTTTCTTTCTCTTTTTTTCTTCTAGCTTCCACATATGAGAGAAAACCATTGACTTTCTGAGTTTGGCTTATCTTGCTTAATATAATGTGCTCAAGTTTCATCCATTTTCCTGCAAATGACATAATTTCATTTTCCATTGTGGCTGAATAAAAACTACATTGTGTATATATGCCATATTTTCTTTATTCATTTACCCACTGATTGACACTTAGCCTGATTCTGTGGTTTGGATATTGTGAATTATGTTGCTATAAATGTGTATGCGTACATTGTACCAGCATGATGGCTTTAATTCTTTAGGATAAATATTGAGGAGTGGTATAGCTGGGTCATGTGGTAGTTCCATGTCTAGTCTTTCGAGGAATCTCAGTACTGATTTCCATAGCGGCTGTACTAATTTACAGTCCCACCAATGGTGTAAAAGTGTTTCCTTTTCTCCACATTCTCTCCAGCATTTATTATTATTATTATTATTTTTTGGTATTGGGAATTGAACTCAGGGGTGCTTAAGCACATCTCCAACCCATTTAAAATTTTTTTTTTAGTTGTAGACAGATACAATATTTATTTATTTATTTATTTGATGCTGAGAATCAAACCCAATGCCTCACATGTGCCAGGCAAGCACTCTACCACTGAGCCCCATCCCCAGCCTGACCCAGCCCATTTTTTATATTTTATTTTAAGACCGGGTTTTGCTAAGTTGCTTAGGGCCTCACTAAGTTGTTAAAGCTGGCCTTGAACTTGTGATCCTCCTGCCTCAGTCTTCCAACCCCTGGTATTTCTTATATTCCTGATGCTGCCTTTCTCACTGGTGTATCATAGTATGTGAATGAAATCTCAGTGTAGTTTTGATTTGCATTTCCCTAATTGCTAATATTATTAAATGTTTATTCATGTATTTGTTAGCCATTTGTATTTCTTCTTTTGAGAAGGGTCTGTTTAGTTCATGTGTCCATTTATTAATTGAGTTATTTGTTTTTTTTGAGTTCTCACATATTCTGTCATTAATTAATCTTTTGTCAGAAGAGTAGCTAGCAAAGATTTTCTCTCATTACGTAGGTTCGTCTCTACATTCTTAACTGTTCCTTTGCTGTGTAGAAACTTTTAAATTTGATGCTATCCCATTTATTACCTCTTGGCATTATTTCTTGAGCTTTAGTGGTCCTATTGAGGAAGTCATTATCTGTGTTTATGTGTTGGAGTGCTGACACTACATTTTCTTTTTAAAAAATATTTATTTATTTTTTATTTGTTCTTTGTAAATGTATATGACAGTAGAATGTATTTTGGCATATTATACATACATGGAGTATTACTTTCTAATTAGAATCCCATTATTTTTTAAAAGTTTAATAGCATATATTTGTTGGTAAAGACCAATATATCATCATAAGGACAGACTTAGTTTCATAAAGTTGTAAGATTTCAGTGCTGTTACTGGGAATGATACCTTTTCACCAGCAGCAGATAGATCTTCTAACAATTGGGATTTGGATGTCATGCATTGAAAGTGTGTAGAAATCCTCCTCTGTATTTATATCTATCATTTATGTAGGGCAGAGATATAATTGCAGGCACTAATACCAAATGTCATAGCCACTAATCATATAAAACCATTGAAATTTTTTTTAGTATCTCAACATTTAATGTAAATCATATGTTCAGGATGCACATATTTCAGTTGACTTTTTTACTTGTTTCAAAATAAGATTAAAACAAAAAATTATTAGCATATAAAACCAAGAATGTGGAATGAATGGCCAAAATACTTCATGTAGTCAAAAGAACTATTCAATTATAAGGAAGAAGCTATATGTCATTGCTTACATGTAGTAATTTTGGAATGAATTTATAATGATATTTGATGCTTTGATTTTGAGTTTTCCTGGACCTTGGTTTAAAAAGAAAGCAGTCCACAACGTAGAATCATATGAAAACTCCCTTAATCTCAAGTAATGAAATATATTAAATTGAAGTAAATATCCCTCAAATATCACAGAACTTTTATACCAACTTCTATAACATGCTTGATATATTTGTTTTTTAAACAGGATATTTATATATTTTTATTATTCTTAATTTTTGTATGAGTGAACCTTTCCCCCCACATTCTTACCAACATTTATTGTTACTTGTATTCTTGATAATTGCCATTCTGATTGGAGTGAGATGGAATCTCAGTGTGGTTTTAATTTGCATTTCTGCAATTGCCAGAGATGTTGAACTTTTTAAAAAATACATTTGTTTACCATTCATATTTCTTTAACCCTACATTTTCTTCTAGGAGTTACATGGTTTCTGTTCTAATTCTAGAACAGAAGGAATTAGGACAGAAACCTTGTAACATATGGATAACCAGTTTTCCCAGCAACATTTGTTAAGAAGGTTTTCTTCAATGTATGGATTTTGTTATCTTTTCAAGGATCAGATATATAGTCAACTGGTTTTTGACAAAGAGGCTAAGAATACATAATGGGGAAAAGATAGCATCGTCAGTAAATGATGTTAGGAACATTGAATATCCACACACAGAGGAATGAAATCGGACCTTTATCTTACACCTTATACAAAAATCAACTTAAAATGGACAGAGAATTTAAAAAGAAGATCTGAAGCTGTAAAACTACCAGAAGATAAGAGGGGGAAAACCTCTAAAACATTGATATGGGCAATGACTTCTTGGACATTTATGTAGGGCAGAGACACAATTGCAGGCATAGGCAAGAAGGCAAAAAATAGATGGATAGAATGGTGACAAACTAAATGAAGAGAGAAATCACTGAGTGGGAGAAAATATTTGCCAGCTTATATATCTTATAATGTACACAGAGGCGCCCTTCCTCTGTGTTTTCACTTTCTGCAGTTTCAATTATCAGCACTACACTCAGGTCTTAAAATGTTAAGTAAAATATTCCAGATATAAACAATCTATAAGTATTAAATAACTTTCCTTACAGTGTATTGTTATCACTACTTCATTTTATTATTAGTTATTGTTGTTAATATCTTCCTGTGCCTAATTTATAAGTTAGACTTTATCATATGTGTTTGTATATAGGAAAGAATCATATATAACATTTGGTAGTACCTATTATTTTAGGTATCCACTAGGGGTCTTGGAATGTATTCCTGAGAATAGGGGGACCTACTGTAAGGAACTCACACAGATCAATGGCACAAAAATAATCCAATTAAAAGATGGGCAAAGGATGAGAGCAAGTATTTCTCAAAGGACATATGAACTGTCAGCAGATATGTGAAAAAAAATGTTCACCATTATTATACTAGAATGAAAATCATTAGATTAAATTTTGCACATTAAAACAACAATGAGATATACTATTAAAATGGCTGTGATTGAAAAGATGAAAGATAAATGTTGATAAGGATGTGGAGAAAAGAGCAATCTGGTGCACTGTTGGTGGAAATGTAACCTAGGAGAGCTGTTTTGGAAAACAGTCCTGAAATTCTTAGAAAAAACTAAAGTTACAATTACCATGTAATCTAGCAATCCCACTTCTGGGTATATATTCAAAAGAATTGAAATCAATTTGTTAAAGTGATGTCTGCATTCCCATGTCGATTGTAGCCTTATTCACAGTAGTCAGGGCATTGAAGCAACTTAATGGCCATCAGTGGATGAACGGATAAAGAAAACGTATGTTTTAGTCAGTTTCTTTGCTGCTGCAATTGAAAGACCCAACCAGAACAATGGTAGGAAAGGAAAAGTTTATTTGAGGGCTCACAATTTCAGAGGTCTTAGTTGACGGAAGACCAGCTCCATTCCTTGGGGCTCCAGGTAAGGCTGAACATCATGGTGGAAGAGTGTGGAGGAGGGAACCACCTCACATGATGATCAGAAAGCAGAGAGAGATATCCACTTACCAGATGCAAATATATACCTGAAAGCTATGCCCCAATTTCCACCTCCTCCAACCACACCCTACCACTTCAGTTATCGCTCAGTTAATCTTTACCAGGGGATTAATTCACTGATTGGGTTACAATTTATAACCTAATCATTTCTCCTCTGAACCTTCTTGCATTGCCTCACACATGAGCTTTTGGGGGACACCTCACATCCAAACCATAACAACATAGGTATAATACCATACAGCTTTTAAAAAAAGAAAAAAAAAATTGTCATTTGCTAACAACATGGATGAACCTGGGGGACGATATGCCAAGTGAAATAAGTCATACACAGAAAGACAAATACTTATGTGTCATTTAAAAAAAAGTTGAACTCAAAGAAGTAGAGACCACGATGGTGGTTACCAGAGGCCTGGGTCGGGAGGATTGGAGAGATGTTGGTCAAAGGGTACAAGGTTTCATTTAGAAAGAACAAGTTTTCCTGGTCTGTTACACAGGGTGGTAACTATAGTTAATTTTAATGTCCTATACTACATAGTTGAAAATTACTGAGTAGATTTTAAATGTTTTTACCACAAAAAAAGTGATAAGTAGGTGAAGATATGGATATTTTAATTAGTTTGATTTAATTATTTTACAATATATCCTTATAATGAAACCTCCCATTATGCTCTATAAATATGTACAATTATTTTTCAATTAATAAAAATAAATATGAAATGGGCATGTTGCAATTTTAAATAAGATTAATGGAATAGGTCTCATGGAGAAGGTGATATTTGAGCAACGTGTTGAGAGAAGTAAGAGATTAGCTATGAATGCACCTGTCAGTTTTGGATGCGTTTTCATTTGTTGGTTTATTGCATTTTTTTTTTTTTTTGTCTGTTTGTTTGTTTCTCTCTCTGGCGGGATGCCAGACATTGTGAATTTTTCCTTTTTGGGTGCTGGGCAGTTTTAATTCTTACCTATCTTCTTGAACTTTGTTGTGGGATGCAGTAATTGAAACACTAGGAACAGTTTGATACTTGCAGAGTTTTGGATTTATTAGGTACACTGGAAAATGCTCAGACTAAGGTTAATTATTCACTTGTCTGAAGCAAGACCCTTTTTTATACTCCTGTGGACCATGAAGTTGTCCAGACTGGCGGGTAGGAACGGGCAGTATTTCTGCCTGGTGTGAGCCTCAGGCACTGCTTCCTTCAGGTGGTTCTTCCCTGGCCTAGGTATTTCTTGGAGGAATGCTGATCAGCACTCAGTAAATCCGCAAGAGGAGCCGTGAGCCGTCTGCAAGTCTCCCAAGCTTTCTTTCTGCCCTAGTAGCCAGTTTACTCAGATTTTGCTCAGGGTCCAAGGACTCTGAATGGGTTCTTTTTCTTTGTCTCTGGTCTGGAACCTCTCTGCAGGAATGAGCTGGGCAGCCATAGGCTTCTTCTCATCAGTTTACCACCCCTCAGTCATCCTTGTCTTTTGTCACCTGATTTTTAATGACTTGAAAGCTGCTGTTTCATGGATCTATCTTGTTAGTTTCTTTCAGGCAGAGGTTAAATCTGATCCTCATCATATATATAGGGGTTGCTTGTTAATCTCATTTTTTACACATTGGGGAGTTGAGATTCAAAGGGTTTAAATAGCTTGCCCAAGTAGATGCCGGAACCAAGATTCATGCCCCATGTTCATTTCTCATATACCATGCTACACTGTTCTTGGACTAACAACTTAAATTCTTTATAGCTCAGTTTTTTCCCCTTCCCTAATGGGGCAATGTGAGATGTACATGGATGGCACCCAGGCTGTTGACTGACTTAAGTCATGGCTCACTTTATATCAGCTCTTTGTAGTTAAATGTTCAATTCACAAGTGACATTTTCAGAGCCAGCAGGAGGCTCCCAACTCCAGGTGGCATCTGGGGAAGTGTACCTGAGGGAACTCAGCTTTCTGTCTCTCCAAATGTTCAGAATCTGAGCAGTGAGATGCTCAAAAAGATAACACTCTGCAGCTTCTCTAGAGTCTACTTTCAAATATCTTTACCATAAGTACAGATAAAATCAGTCTCCACGTGGAATTGAGTATCCTCTACAGTATGGATCCTAAGTGTCCTCAAAAGGTCCAGGTGTTAAAAGCTTGGCCCATTGAGAGGAGGGGCCTAGTGGGAGGTCTTTAGGTTACTGGGGGGTGTTACCCTTGAAGATGATTGATGGCTTCTTCCTGTTTCTCATTTCAGTCACTAGGTTAGTGGCTTTGCTCTACCATATGCTCCTTTCTGTGATGTGCTGCCTTGCCACAGACCCAAACACACCAGGGCCAATAGGTCTTGGACTTGAACCTTCACAGCTGTGAGCCCAAAAGAGCCTTTTCTCTTTATAAATTGTTTTACCTCAGGCTACAGTAGCAAAGCTGACTCACAGCAACAGCTTTTGATATCCACAAGACCAAGAAGAGAAGAGGCTCCTGAATCTGTTGTGTAATGAAAAATTGCTTGAAGGATGTGCCTTCTTTCTACCCCATGAATACTTCTATGCATAGTATGTACTTACTCTGATGTGGCAAAATTCCCAGCACTCAGTAGAAAGAGGGCCCAGAAACTCATTCCCAGCTGTTGGCTGGGAAGCAATGTGATTTGGCATTAGAGACCCCTATGTGAACTCAGCTGCGTCAGTTTTTGCTATGTGATCCTGGACCAGCCACCTCCCCTCTCTGAGTATTATTTTCCTCACATGTAGGATGGGGCTATTAATACCTAATTTTGTAAAGATGTTATGAGGGTTGGAGATACAGCATGTAAAACAAGTAGCATGTGCTTAATAAAATATACTTAGGGCTGGGGATGTGGCTCAAGCAGTAGCGTGCTCGCCTAGCATGCGCGGGGTGCTGGGTTCGATCCTCAGCACCACATAAAAATAAAAAATAAAAAAATAAAGATGTTGTGACAATCGAAAACTAAAAAATAAATATTAAAAATTCTCTTTCTCTCTCTCTAAAAAATAAATAAATAAGTGAAATAAAGGTATTGTGTCCAACTATAACTAAAAAATAATTTTTTTTAAAAATGAAAGATAATTAAACTAGAAAATCTTAGCTGTATGTAACTAGCACATTTCCAAAGGTGTTTTTAGGGTTAGAACTAAGTAAATATTTCAACTATTGTACCAAACGCATTTGTTGGTTTCCCAGGATCCTCACATAAATTCCATACTAATTGGGTAGGACATAGTTGCGACGGGCAGAGGTGTGACATCTGCAGTTGAGGGGAGAAATAAAGAATGTCCATGCACTAATGCCCTTTTCAATGCTTTATTCATTCAAATCGCTCAGTATAATTTTTATAGGTTCTTAGACAAGAAAATGACAGTCCTTAATGCTGGGCGCTGCAATAGACATAATCAAGTCAAGACAAACATTTCTGAGTTAATTCTAAGCACTGCAAACTCACTTAGTCATGGCAGACTTACCAGAGACATTCCCTCTGCTTGCTGAGGCTCAAGTGCCAGATCTAGAGTCTCAAGTCTGAGGCCTTAAGTCCAGCAGATGCACACTCACTCGGACAACAGTGATCAGGTCAGGAAACAACGGAGCCTTCTCCTGGGGTGGAGCTGATGGCTGGTAAGGAGAGGGTCTTAAGAAAAAGTTGCTGTTCTCACCAGGGCTAAGATGTGGCTGTGGAATTTGAGAGTGGTGAGGATGATGCAGAGGATCAGGCAGACGATGAGAAGAGTTGGGATGTCAGTCCAGGCCCTCATCTGGCTCTCTGGCGGGCACATCAGTGTCACCTGGCTGAATACCTGTTCGTTTGCTCCATCATTTATACTAAATTTTGGGGCTTCTGCTCACCCTTTCAATCCCTATCAGCTATTACCAGGTTTCTCAGTGACGTCTTTCATTCTAGGGTCAGAACATCTGGTCTGTTGTTTTTCTGCCCTGATCTCTCATCTCTGACTCTTATCAGGGTGAAGGCAAATGAGTTTTATCAGGGTTGTAAAAAGTGACTTATTTTATCAGGCTATGCCTGATAACAATATTGGAGGGCTCTGTAGGCTGTGCCTGGTGGAACTGCAGGTTTATTTTAAAATGCAGTTTTAAAAGGGAGTTGCTCAGGCTAAGGCCATTACAGTTAGGCTGAGGCCATCCTCACAGGCCTGCTGTCAATTGGTTCTATGAAGAATCCACTTACTTAACACTGAGCTGGAGCAGAGGAGCACGTTCCAGGAAGGCTTCAGAGACAAGCACAGAGAAACTAAGTTTATTTCACGAGGACAAAAAGCCCGATGAATGTGACTTTAAACCTAGCACAGCTCTCACAGCTTAGAAGGAAGATGGGACAGCTCTCTCAAGAAAGCACTTTTCCCTACCACCTCCCCTCTGAATTTGGAACATCTACAATGACATGAGTGGTTCCAAAGCCACAGGCCCAGCCTGTTAGGAGAGGCAGACTTGGATTAGGCAGCCCTGGTGGCCCTGTGTTCAGTGTGGGGACAGGACAGACCAGGGGAAAGCAGGCTGGGATCCTGATTGGATGTCACCAATCCAGTGACCTGGGATGAGGTGACACATTTCCCTTATAGAGTCTTCCATCTGTGAGTATCTTAGGCATTTGATATTTTTGGGCTGTTAGCATAAAATTGGGACTCCTTTCTGAAATTTCATTTTCTATTTTTTTGTAGGTACATAGAAATATAAATCACAGCTTTAATTTCTTCCTTTCCAAATCCTAAGCCTTTTATTATTACTTTTCTTTGCCTCGGTCTTGGAGCAGCATCTCAAATAAAATGTTACACAGAAGTGATAATTTGTTAGCAGCCTTTCTTAGTCCTGATTTCAGGGAGAGTGTTTTTAGTATTTTACTCTTTAGGTATAACATTTGCAATCAGGATTTTTTTTTTTTAATTAGATGAAGGAAGTTGCCTTTTATTCCTTGTGTGCTAAAATAGTTTTTCCTGGGTGAATGTTGAACTTTATCAAATGCTTTTTCTGCATCTGTTAATATATTCCTATGATTTTACTTCTTTAGTTTGCTAATGTGTAAGTTAAGTTTTAATTGTAAAACCACTTTGCATTCCTGAAGCAAACTCAACATGGTGGTCTTTTTTAATCTATCACTGTATTTAATTTGCTGTATTTTTAAAAAATACCTTTGTTTTATTTATTTATTTTTATGTGGTGCTGAGGATCGAACCCAGGGCCTCGCATGCACCAGGCAAGCGCTCTACTTCTGAGCCACTACCCCAGCCCTCATTTGCTGTATTTTGTTTATGACTTTTGCATCTGCATTTGTGAAAGATATTTGTTTGTGATTCCCCTCCCCCCCTTTTGTACTGTCTTTGTCAATTTTTTGCCAAATTTGGTAAGTTAAAATGAGTTGTTTGGAAGAGTTTGTAAAATTAGCATTATTTCTTCTTAAATTTTTAATAGAATTTGTTGCTAAACTCATTTAGTCTTTGAGATGTCTTTGAGAAGAATTTCAGTAAATAATTCTTTTTTTAAAAAGCAATTTACCAACTTGGACTTCTTGCATCAGTGTTGGTAAGTTATGTTTTTCAAGGAATTCATACAATTCATTTAAATTTTCATATGTACTATCATAAATTTTTTCATAAAATTCTCTTACCATCTTTTAAATTTTGTCTGATCTACACTGATGTTCCCTTTTTATTTCTGATATTAGTCTTGACTTTTCTATTTCTTATTGAGTCTACATTTTTAAAAAAATCTGATGATTAAATTTTCATTATTATATCTTTATTTCTTTTTTAAAATTTCTGTTCTTAATGTTGCTATTATTTCCTTGGGGTTTACTTTCTTTACTCTTATAAACACACACACACACACACACACACACACACACACACACACACATATATATATATATATATATATATAATATTATATATATTTATATATACTTATATATTAGTTGTAGGTAGACATAATACCTTTTATTTTATTTGTTTTTATTTTTATGTGGTGCCAGGGATTGAACTCAGTGCCTCAAGCATGCTAGACAAGTGCTCTACCACTGAGCCACAACCCTGGCTTATTTTGGTGGGGATATTTATAAAATTATTTTAATGCTTTTCTTTTAATATATGCATTATGGCTATGTAATTCTCGCTAATTTAGGACTTAGGTATATCCCATAAACTTTGATATGCCATTTTAAAATTTTAATCTGAAATATTTAGGAATTTATACTGAGTTTTTGTTTTTGATTTCTGATTTAGAACAGAGAAAGATTCTCCTCTAAATGCTTCTAAGGCTTAATACTTGCTTTATGGTCTGATATATGGCAGATTTGGGTAAATATTTCATGTGAACTTGAGAGAATTCGCATTCTGCAGTTGTGTGCAGGTTTCTGTGTCTGTCGGCTAGGTCAGGTTTGTTTATTGTGCTGTTCAAATCTATGTACTTAATCATTTTGTACGCTTGTCCTATCAGTTGTTGAAGGGGGTATGTTTGGATCCACCACAGTGATGGCAGATTTGTCTATTTATGCTTCATATAATTTAAAAGTATGCTGTTGACGTGTTTAGAATTATTATCTTCCTGAAGGATTGGGCATTTTATCATCTGAAAATATCCCTGTTTATGTTTAATAATTTTTTTCAAAGATTTTTACTTAAAAATCTACTTTATATTAGTATTTTCATACCAGCTTTCTTTTGGTTGTGGTTTTCATTGTTATCTTTCCATTATTTTACTCTCAATCTTTCTGTATCTTTATATTTAAGGTATATCTCTTATAAGCAGCAGTTTTTCTTTATGTGCAGTCTCTGTTTTTTTAATATTTAGTCCATTTACATTTAATTCAATTGCTGATATATTTTAGATTTAGATCAGGTATGTTCCTTTTATGTATATTTCCAACCTATTCTATGTCCTTCTTTTCAATTTCTTATTTTTTATTTTTGAGTCATTAAGTACATTTTTATTATTTAATTTTTTACCTTTTTGTTAACATGCTAGGTATACATTCTGTGATCATTTTGGGGGTAATTCTTGATATTTCAGGTGGCATCTTTGACTAATTTCAATCATTTATTATTTTTTTTATTGGTTGTTCAAAACATTACAAAGCTCATGACATATCATCTTCCATACATTTGATTCAAGTGGGATATGAACTCCCATTTTTTACCCCAAATACAAGTTGCAGAATCACATCGGTTACACATCCACATTTTTACATAATACCATATTAATGACTGTTGTATTCTGCTACCTTTCCTATCCCCTACTATCCCTCCTCCCCTTCCCTCTCATCTTCCCTCTCTACCCCATCTGCTGTTGTTTAATTCTCTCCCTTGTTTTTTTTCCCCTTTCCCCTCACAAACTCTTATATGTAATTTTGTGTAACAATGAGGTTCTCCTTCCATTTCCAAACAGTTTCCCTTCTCTCTCCCTCTCTCCCACCCCACTCGTCTCTGTTTAATGTTAATCTTTTCCTCATGCTCTTCTTCCCTGTTCTGATCTTAGTTGCTCTCTTTATATCAAAGAAGACATTTGGCATTTGTTTTTTAAGGATTGACTAGCTTCACTTAGCATTATCTGCTCTAATGCCATCCATTTCCCTGCAAAATCCATGATTTTGTCGTTTTCAGTGCTGCGTAATACTCCATTATGTATAGATGCCACAGTTTTTTAATCCATTCATCTATTGAAGGGCATCTAGGTTGATTCCAAAGTCTAGCTATTGTGAATTGTGCTGCTATGATCATTGATGTGGCAGTATCACTATAGTATGCTCTTTTAAGGTCCTCAGGGAATAGACCGAGAAGGGCAATAGCTGGGTCAAATGGTGGTTCCATTCCCAGCTTTCCTAGGAATCTCCATACTGCTTTCCATATTGGCCGCACCAATTTGCAGTCCCACCAGCAATGTACAAGTGTACCCTTTTCCCCACATCCTCACCAGCACTTATTGTTACTTGACTTCATAATGGCTTCCAATCTTACTGGAGTGAGATGGTATCTTAGGGTGGTTTTGATTTGCATTTCTCTGACTGCTAGAGATGGTGAGCATTTTTTCATATACTTATTGGTTGATTGTATGTCCTCCTCTGAGAAGTGTCTGTTCAGGTCCTTGGCCCATTTGTTGATAGGGTTGTTTGTTATCTTATTGTTTAATTTTTTGAGTTCTTTGTATATTCTGGATATTAGGGCTCTATCTGAAGTGTGAGGAGTAAAAATTTGTTCCCAGGATGTAGGTTCCCTGTTTACCTCTCTTATTGTTTCTCTTGCTGAGAAAAAACTTTTTAGTTTAAGTAAGTCCCATTTGTTTATTCTTGTATTTAACTCTTGGGCTATGGGCGTCCTATTAAGGAATTTGGAGCCCGACCCCACAATATGTAGATCGGAGCCAACTTTTTCTTCTATCAGGTGCAGAGTCTCTGATGTGATATCTAGCTCCTTGATCCATTTTGAGTTAACTTTTGTGCATGGCGAGAGAAAGGGGTTCAGCTTCATTTTGTTGCATATGGATTTCCAGTTTTCCCAGCACCATTTGTTGAAGATGCTATCCTTTCTCCATTGCATGCTTTTAGCGTCTTTATCAAATATAAGAAAGTTGTAATTTTGTGGATTGGTCTCTGTGTCCTCTATTCTGTACCATTGGTCCACCCGCCTGTTTTGGTACCAGTACCATGCTGTTTTTGTTACTATTGCTCTGTAATATAGTTTGAAATCTGGTATCGCTACACCTCCTGATTCACACTTCCTGCTTAGAATTGCTTTTGCTATTCTGGGTCTTTTGTTTTTCCATATGAATTTCATGATTGCTTTCTCTATTTCTACAAGAAATGCCGTTGGGATTTTGATTGGCATTGCGTTGAACCTGTAGAGAAAACTGTCATGAAATTCATTTGGAAAAATCAGAGGCCCAGAATAGCCAAAGCAACCCTTGGCAAGAAAAATGAATCATGAGGCATCACCATACCAGACCTTAAATCATACTGCAGAGCTACTGTAACAACAACAACAACAAACAAACAAACAAAAACAAAACAAAACGAAACAAAAAAACATGGTATTGGCACCAAAATAGGCAAGAATGCCAATGGAACAGAACAGAAGACACAGAGACAAACCCACATGACTAGACAAAGGCTCCATAAACATACAGTAGAGAAAAGACAGCCTCTTCAACAAATGGTGCTGGGAAAACTGGAAATCCATACATAACAAAATGAAATTAGGCCCCATCTCTTACCACACAAAAAATTCAACTCAAAGTGGATCAAGTACATAGACATAGATCAGAGACCCTGTACCTACTAGAAGAAAATATAGACCCAACATTCCAACACATTGGCTCAGGGACTGACTTTCATAACAGGACTCCTAAAGCACAAGAAGGAAAATCAATAATCAATAAAGGGGATAGAATCCAAGTAAAACAATCAAAAGCATTAAGAGAGAGCCTACAGAATGGGAGAAAATCTTTGCCATCTGCACCTCAGATAGGATGTTAATTTCCAGAATATCTGAAGAACTCAAAAAACTTAACACACACACACACACACACACACACACACACACAAGAAAACAACAACAAAAACAAATAACCCAAATAATAAATGGGCAAAGGAACTAAGAAGACAATTTTAAAAGAAGAAATACAAATGGTCAATAAATATATGAACAAAAATTTAACATCTCTAGCAATTACAGAAATGAAAATTAAAACAACTAATTAAAAAAAAGGATATAAGAAAGAATAGAGCTGGGAGTGTAGTACAGTGGTAGAGTGCTTGCCTAGCAAGTATGAGGCACTGGGTTTGATCCTTAGCACCACAAGAAAGTAAATAAAATAAAGATCCATCAACAACTTAAAAAAAAAAAAAAAGAATAAATGTTGGCGAGGATGTGGGGAAAATGGTTCACTCATACATTGCTGGTGGGACTGCAAATTGGTGCAACCACTCTGGAAAGCAGTATGGAGATTCCTTAGAAAACTTGGAATGGAGCTACCATTTGAATCAATTATCTCTTAGGTATACACCCAAAGGACTCAATCAGTATACTATAGTGAGTGGGCCACATCAACATTTATAGCAGCTCAATTCACAGTAGCTAAGCTATGGAACCAATGTAGGTGCCCTTAAACAATAGATTAAGAAAATGTGGTATATATACACAATGGAATATTTCTCAGCCATAAAGAAGGAAATTTGGGGCTGGGGATGTGGCTCAAGTGGTAGCGCACTCGCCTGGCATGCGTGCAGCCCGGGTTCGATCCTCAGTACCACATATAAAACAAAAATGTTGTGTCCGCTGAAAACTAAAAAATAAACACTAAAAATTCTCTCTCTCTCTCTTAAAAAAAAAAAAAAAAAGAAGGAAATTATGGCATTTGCCAGTAAATGGAACTGGAGACTATTATGCTAAGTGAAATAAGCCAATCCCCCAAACCAAAGGCCAAATGTTCTCTCTGATATGTGGATGTGACACACAGAAGGCTGAGGGGAGGAAAGAATTAGAAGTTCATTGGATTAGACAAAGGGGAATGAAGAAAAGGGAAGAGAGATAGGAATAGGAAAGGCAGTAGAATGAATTGGACATAACTTTCCTGTGTTCATATATGTATACATGATCAGTGTGACTTCACATGTTCACCCACAAGAATGGAAAGTTACACTAGATATATGTATAATATGTCGGAATACACTCTGCTGTCATGTATATCTAAAAAGAACAACTAAAAAATTACAAAATACAAATAACAATGAATGTTGGCAAGGATTTGGGGAAAAAAGTACACTCATATATGGATGGTGAGAATTATTTTTATTGGTTCTTTTTAGTTACAGATGACAGTAGAATCCATTTTGATTATTTGACAATAACAGCTTTTTCTGCTCTTTCAGTTTGTGAAGTCTTTCTTCATTATGTGTAACCTGATATGAGTTGAATTCTTATTGCTATGGTTTGGAATGGTTGTCCCCTAGGGTTGGTCCTCAGTGTGGCTGGGTTGAGGTGGTGGAAGCTGGGAGGGGCCTAGTGGGAGGTAGCAAGGTCACTGGGGGCATGCCCTCAGAGAGACTAGGGTACTTCTCACAGGAGCCATTTAGTTCTCATGAGAGTGAAATATTGTAAAGGAGAAAGCCTGATCCTTGAATCTTTCTTTGGCTTCCTATCTTGACATTGACTCCAACCATGATACCGTTTACCATGTTTTGATGCAGCCAGAAGGGTCCTTACCTGAGCTCAAGTGGATGGGGCAGCCTAATCTTGGACTTTCAGTCTCCATAAGTGTAAGCTATGTAAACCTCCTCTATTCATACATAACTAAGCTTCTGGTATTTCATTATAACAATGTAAAACAGATGAATACACTCATATTACTTATTCTACTTTTGATTTAGAAGTTTTATTTTGTTTTGCTAAATTTCTTATTGTTTAGTTTTTTGGAACCTATTCATCATAACTATTTTAATATCCATTTCTGATAACTCTAATAGTTAAATTTCTACTGGCCTGTTTTTCATGTATAATTTTACTTTTTGTTTCCATGAGTTCACACCTTTTTTAAAAATTTGTTCAAATTAGTTATACATGACACTAGAATGCATTTTTAAAAAAAATTTATATTTTAGTTGTAGTTGGACACGATACCTTTATTTTTTTATTTATATGTGGTGCTGAGGATTGAACCCAGGGCCTTACATGTGCTAGGTGAGCGCTTTACCGCTGAGCCACAACCCCAGCCCTAGAATGCAATTTGACACATTGTACATAAATGGAGTATAACTTCTTTCAATCAGATTTTTTCTTTTTTTTTCCTGAATTGGAGTTGAGCATGTGAAGTTCTGGAAGCTGCTCCCCCCAGAGAGGATCCGTTTGTCTCTGGCAGACTCTCAGAACTGGGACAGCTCACTCCTGAGCAGACTTGAAGCTGGGTGCCAGTATTTGGGAGGTGAGCCTTTTTCTCCTCCACTCTGTCCCTGTTGGGAACATAACTGAAAGCCTGTTCACCAGGCCCTGAGCTCTGCGTTCTCTTCCTCAACCCTGAGAATTTGCCAAAGGCTTTGCTCAGTTCTCGGACCCTCAACCGTGGCCTTCGGAAAGCAGTGTGACTTGGGAGTGGAAGAGAGCTTTCATCATTGAAATCGGAGGGAGATGGAATGGAGGGCATGTCACAGCCTCCTGTGGAGACAAGCCCAGGCTGCAAGCATCTCAGGCCCTGGACAGTGTGGCTGCGTTTCTGTCTCTGCCTTGCAGCTTCTCAGGGTCTGCTTTCCAGGTAGAGAAAAGAACTAAAACCACAAGGCAAACCTCTCATATTAACCGGCTCTTACCATGGAGATTAAGTCCATTAGCAGGATGCTGTGACAGTCAGAGGCACAAGTTATGCCCAAGTATGGGGAGGGCCATGGACAGATGGGCAGCACAGAGGGCTACTGTGGTCCCTGCAGTGTCCCCCAGGGAATCTGGCTTATGACCCAGAAAGCACCAGGATGGCTACACAGTGCAATCGCCACCCACATGGCTTCCCGATCAGGAGAGGAAAGACTTTTTCAGCAGTTCTTCTGGTGGATATTATTTATTCTGTTTTTTTTCCCCCAGATTGAAACAAAGTTGAGGTCTAAATCACTTTAGGAAGTAAAGAGCTGTGCTGTTGTTGTTTTTTTTTTTCTTTTCTAAAAGGCATAGATCATTCTTCTTGGAGAGGGGAGTTTGATATTTTCCTCCAGAAGCTAATTTTATAGCTCCAGAAAAGCCATTAATTTCAGGAACACAGGCTGCTTGGTCAGGTCTGGCGTGTGCTGAGTTTGGACACTGCAGAGCAAGCAGAGGGGACAAAGTTGACCCTGAGCTCACTAACAGAGGCTGCAGATGCCACAGTGCGGGTACTCCCTTCTCCCTGGCAGGCAGTGCTATCTGGGTCCTCTGCCACTCACCGTATGGGCTTCTGTTGGAGCAGGTCCTCCAGCATGGGCCACCTGCACACCAGCAGATAGATGTAATAGGGGCCACACGTCTAGAAAGCTTGCTGACAATTCTTTGTGGTAGCATTGGATCTAAAGGGGCTTGTATATGAGTACCATCCCCCCCCCCCCTTGGCATTTTGTTAAACTCTCAATCTGCAACCTATTAGAAATGAATGAAACCGGCTCTTACCCTGAGAATCCAGGCTTCTGTGGGTGGTAGAGCATGCTGAGGGCCTCATCACTGTGGTTAAACACATAGTTATCGAACATCTGACTGGAGTGTGCCAGGTTCCCCAGAGACTGGAGACATACCAGCCTTTCAACAAGGAGGGCCCTTTTTAGTTCTGAGAAAGAGAGAGTTTGGGTAGTGTGTGATGTGGGGTGCCAGCAGGAGACCTGAGGTAGGGTTGGGGAGCACAGGGGTAGGAGCCTCAGCCTGAATAAAATGGGCATCACTACAGATGCAGGGAGGGAGATGAGACTCCTCCAGACTCCCGGGGCCCAGGGAAATTTTGTGTGTGGGTTTCTCATAATCCTCTTACATACCTTTCTTCTCTGCATTTCAACCTCTGAATCAGTTACGGGAAAGCCAAGTGGTAAGATCAGGGACACCCACATTTAAGATTCACTTCTGTTAGAAAAAACAGTTTGTAATACTAGATCTCAGCTTGAGGTGGTGTTATGGTTTGGATCTTTAATGTCCCCTGAACAGCTCCTGTGTTGGGTAATGCAGCAATGTTCAGAGGCGAAAAGATTGGATTATGAGAGCTGCAACCTCATCCGTGGATTGATCCACTTGATGTATTAATAATTTGTGCAGACTACTGGGTGGTAACTAGGTAAATGAGGCATGGCAAGGGGAAGTGGGTCACTGGGGATGTGGCCTTAGCCTTCATCTATGCCTTGCTTCTTCCTCTCTCTTTCTTGGCTTTCCAGCTGCCTGGAGGTGAGCAGCTTTCCCCTCCATGCCCTTCTGCCATGATGGTCTGCCTCACCTGAGACCCAGAGCAATGGAGCTGGCTGGCCATGGACTAAACCTCTGAACCCAAAAGCCCAAAGTGAACTTTTCTTCCTTTAACTTGTCAGGCATTTTGAACACAGCCAACGAAAGCTGACTAGCAGATGGAATCACCGGCCAGAGCTGGACATCCATTGGCTTCCTTGGGGAGGCCCAGCCTGGGCCCTTCTGGGGGAGCGCAGCAAGGTAACAGCGCCCAAGGAGGAACCAAGGGCGGAGCTACCTGGGAACTGCATCCTTCTAACTGCTCAGGAGGATGAGCTCCTCTGCTCCTCTGGGGATAAATAACCACACGATGACTGATCTGGTAAGGCACAGGATGTCAGCACTGATAGGGTCCCTCCAACAGACAGGCACCATGCGGTGGGAGTGGGGAGCAGGCCCTGGCCTTAACAAACACATGGAGGGTTTCCGCTCAACAGTAACGACTCTTCCCCCCCCCCCCCCCCCCCCGTGGTTTCCCCTCATCCCATTCTGTGCGCGTTTCTCTTGCCCTTTCAGCTGCCTCCTCTTGGAGACGCTCATTCATGGTGCAGGTGCTCCAATATGTGTAGTTAATTAAATGAAAAACCCAACAGAAGCTTATGAAATAGTTAGGTCTCCTTTATTTCCCCCCGGAAGAAAACCACCAGAGGCAATCAGCTGTGCAAAAATGATTGCAAAGCAAGGAATCCGAGAGCTCAAGATTTCACAGCACTGTGCAATTACCAGTTGTATCCTCTGGTATCTTCCGGTTCCAGGGAGGCTGCTAACTGAACCTTTTCTACACGTTCTGCATATTCGCCATCAGGCCACCGTGGCCACAGGACACCCATGAGATTGTCAGCATTAGTGGCTCCACCCACCTTGCATTCCCAGCTGGAAGAACAGAATCTGGCCCAGGACCATGTTTGCACTGTAAAGTGAATAATGGGTGAGTGAATGAATAGACCCTTTTCCTAAGATTTGCCCTTGGCTTACTTCATTCTATTCCTATAGGTCCTGTCGCTGACCACTGCTGATCTGAACTCTCAGATGGTGGATCTGCCCAAGCTAAACTAGTTTGCTTGTTTTCTTAGGATTCTAAGTGTGGATGTAGAGAGTGCATTAAGCTCCTTGCAGATGGCATCATTAAGATGTAGGATTGGGAAGCACCCTGGCCTCGTCCTGAAGCCAAAGCAAATGGCACTAAGTAGAGTCATAGAAACCTGTCCTGTACCCTGTCTCCTCTCCTTCTCTAACTCTTGTAGTCATACCTTCCAGATGGATCCTTCATTTTTTAAAAAAATCTCCTTACATTTACTTTTCTTGGAGATTCCCTTCACTTTATATTTTTATTTTGGGGTACTTTTTCCACAAAAGTTTAGCATGTTCATAATCTCTAAGTGTTTTTATGTCCCTGGCCCACATATACCTTTCTTGCCCAAAGCAACCATTATCCCAACCCCTGACGCCATAGTTCTGCCCCTTTCTATAATTACTTAAATAGGAAAATGCGGTATGTAGTCTCCTGGGTCTGGTTTCCTTCATGCGGTGCTTTGTGGCGTTCCTTCTTGTTGCTGTCCGTAGTTAAAGTCTCCCTATCTCTGATCGCCGTTGCTTTATCTCATTCCATGTCTGCCATCATTTATCTGTCCACTTCACTATTGGTGAGGATTTGGGTTCTTAGTTCCTATGGTGAATATTCTTGTGAACGTCACTGAGGAAATCAGTTACACTGCTCTCCATATTGGTTGTGCTAATTTACAATCCCACCCAAAGTGTAAAAGTGTTCCTTTTTCTTCACATTGTCTCCCACCTTTCATATTATTTGTACTATCAATGGCTTGCCATTCTAACTGGAGTGAGAAGAAATCTCAGGGTCGTTTTGATTTGCATTTCCCTATTGCTAATGATTTTGAATATTTTTTCATATATTTGTTATCTGTTGAGAGCCACAGCCGAAGGGGCCCCAGCAAACTTCCAGCTGCCAGCTGATTGGTTCCTCTGCGGTGATGCTTATTGGGCTGTTTCCCCGCCCTTTCAGACCATGGAGCTGCTCATTGGGGGACTCTTTTGGCTCCGCCCACACAACCCAGCCAATCGGCCTCAGGAGGAGTGGGGGGGATGAGAGGCTTGTGGGAAGCTGGTGGTGGCAGTTGGGCTCTGAGGGAATTCCTGAAGAGCTCGTGTGGTGCTGCGTGTGTGTTCTAAAAATAAAGTTCGTTTCTGCTTGATAAGTGGCTTGTGAATTGTGCCCAGCCAGACTGTGGCAGTTGTCCATTTGTATTTCCTTTGAGAAATGTTTGCTTAGCTCATTTGCCCTTTTATTGGATGGGTTATTTGGGATCTTATTGTTGGTAAGTTTTTCTGTATTCTAATTTGTTATATGTGACAGCAGAATGCATTACAATTCTTATTACACATATAGAGCACAATTTTTCATAACTCTGGTTGTATACAAAGTATATTCACACCACTCATGTCTTCATACATGTCCTTAGGGTAATGATGTCCATCTCATTCTACCACCTTTCCTACCCCCATGCTCCCTCCCTTCCCCTCTCACCCCTTTGTCCTAGCTAGAGTTCATCTAATCCTCCCATGCTCCCCTTCCCTATCCCACTATAAATCCTCCTCCTTATATCAGAGAAAATATTTGGCATTTGTTTCTTTGGGATTGGCTAACTTCACTTAGCATTATCTTCTCCAATTCCATCCATTTACCTGCAAATGCTATGATTTTATTCTCTTTTATTGCTGAGTAATATTCCATTGTTGAGTAATATACCATAGTTTCTTTATCCATTCATCTACTGAAGGGCATCTAGTTTGGTTCCACTG
Organism: Callospermophilus lateralis; assembly: GCF_048772815.1. NCBI lineage: Eukaryota > Metazoa > Chordata > Mammalia > Rodentia > Sciuridae > Callospermophilus > Callospermophilus lateralis. Next base: position 92,691,703 of record NC_135313.1, read on the forward strand.
TTTAGCTATTGTAAATTGTGGTACTATGAACATTGATGTGGTTGTGTCCCTGTAATATGCTGTTTTTAAGTCCTTTGGGTATAGACCGAGGAGTGGGATAGCTGGGTCACGTGGTGATTCCATTCCAAGTTTTCCAAGGAATCTCCATACTGCTTTCCATATTGGCTGCACCAATTTGCAGTCCCACCAGCAGTGTATGAGTGTGCCTTTTTCCAACACTTATTGTTGTTTGTATGTTTTAAAATATATATTTATTTTTTAGATAAAGTGGACACAATGTCTTTATTTTACTTTATGTGCTTCTGAGGATCAAACCCAGTGCCTCACACATGCTTGCTGTGCACTCTACCTCTGAACCACAATCCCAGCCCCTGTTGTTTTTATTCTTAATAGCTGCCATTCTGACTGGAGTGAGACGAAATCTTAGAGTAGTTTTGATTTGCATTTCTCTAATTGCTAGAGATGTTGAACATTTTTTCATATATATGTTGATTGATTGCATATCCTCTTCTGTTCAATTCCTTGGCCCATTTATTGATTGGGTTATTTTTGTGTGTGTGTGTGTGCGCTTAGCTTTCTGAGTTCTTTATATATCCTAGAGAGTAGTGCTCTATCTGATGTGTGAAGGGTAAAATTTGCTCCCAAGATGAAGGCTCTCTATTCACCTCACAGATTGTTTCTTTTGCTGAGAAGAAACTTTTTAATCTATCCCATTTATTAATTCTTGATTTTAATTCTTGTGCTATAGGAATCTTATTAAGGAAGTCAGGGCATAATCTGATATGATGGAGATTTTGGCCTACTTTTTCTTCTATTAGATGCAGGGTCTCTGGTTTAATTCTTATCCACTTTGAGTTGGATTTTGTGCATGGTGAGAGATAGGGTTTTATTTTTATTTTTTATTAGTTGCTCAAGACAATACAATGATCTTGACATATCATACATTTCATTCAAATGGGGTATGAATTCTTATTTTTCCACATGTACAGATTGCAGGATCACATTGGTTATACATCCATGTGTATACATACAGCAATACTAGTGTCTGTTGTATTCTTCTGCCCTTAGAGATAGGGTTTTAGTCTCTTTGGTTGCATATGGGTTTCTAGTTTTCCCAGCACCATTTGTTAAAGAGGCTATCTTTTCTCCAATGTATGTTTTTGGAAATCTTTGTCTAATATAAGATAATGGTAATTTTGTGGGTTAGTCTCTGTGTCCTCTATTCTGTCCCATTGGTCTACCAGTCTGTTTTGGTGCCAATACCATGCTGTTTTTGTTACTATTGCTCTGTAGTATAGTTTAAGCTCTTGTATAGTGATACCACCTGCTTCACTCTTCCTGCTAAGTTGCTTTAGCTATTCTGGGTCTCTTATTTTTCCAGATGAATTTCATGACTGCTTTTTCTATTATTATGAGGAATGTCACTGGGCTTTTGATTGGGATTGCATTAAATCTGTATAGTGCTTTGGGTAGTATGGTCATTTTGACCATATTAATTCTACCTATCCAAGAACAAGGGAGATCTTTCTATCTTCTAAGGTCTTCTTTAATTTTTTTCTTTGGCATTCTGTAGTTCTTGTTGTAGAGTTCTTTCACCTCTGTAGTTAAGTTTATTCCCAAGTATTTTATTTTTTTTGAGGTTATTGTAAGTGGGGTAGTTTTTCCTCATTTCCCTTTCAGAAAATTTGTCACTGATATACAGAATAGCCTTTGATTTATGGGTGTTGATTTTGTATCCTGTTACTTTGCTGAATTCATTTACTAGTTCTAGAAGTTTTCTGGTGGAATTTTTGGGTCTTCTAGGTATAGAATCATATCGTTGACAAATAGTGCTAGTTTGAATTCTTCTTTTCCTATCTATATCATATCCCTTTAATTTTTTTCATCTGCCTGATTGCTCTGGCCGGTGTTTCAAGAACTGTGTCAAATAGAAGTGGTTAAAGAGGGCATCCCTGTCTTCTTACAGTTTTTAGAGGAAATGCTTCCAATTTTTCTCCATTTAGAATGATGTTGGCCTGGAGCTTAGCATAGATAGCTTTTATGATGTTGAGATATGTGCTTGTTATCCCTAGTTTTTCTAGTGTTTTGAACATATACAGGTGCTGTATTTTGTCAAATGCTTTTTCTGCATCAATTGAGATGATCATTTTTATCTTTAAGTTTATTGATGTGATTGATGAATTACATTTATTGATTTCTATATGTTGAACCAACCTTGTATCCCTGGGATGAACCTTACTTGATCGTGGTACACTATCTTTTAGATATGTCTTTGTATTTGATTTGCCAGAATTTTATTGAGAATTTTTGCATCTATTTTCATTAGAGATATTGGTCTGAAGTTTTCTTTCTTTGATGTGTCTTTGCTTAGTTTTGGAGTCAGGGTGATATTGGTCTCATAGAATGAGTTTGGAAGTGCTCCCTCTTCTTCTATTCCATGAAATAATTTATAGAATATAGGTATTAGTTCTTCTTTATAGGTCTTGTAGAACTCAGCTGTGTATCCATCTGGTCCTGGGCTTTTCTTGGTTGGTAGCCTTCTGATGGTGTCTTCTATTTCAGTGCTTGATCTATTTAAATTGTGTATATCATCCTGATTCAATTTGGGCAAATTACATGACTTTAGAAATTTGTTGATACTTTAGGTATTTTCTATTTCATTGGAGTACAAGTTTTCAAAATAATTTCTAATTATCTTCTATATTTCTGTAGTGTCTGTTGTGATATTTACGTTTTCATCACATATGTTAGTAATTTGAGTTTTCTATCTCCTTCTCTTCCTTAGCATGGCCAAAGGTTTTTCAATTTTATTTATTTTTTCAAAGAACCAACTTTTTTTGGGTCAACTTTTTCAATTGTTTCTTTTGTTTCAATTTCATTGATTTCAGTTCTGATTTTAATTATTTCCTGTCTTCTACTGCTTTTGGTGTTGATTTGTTCTTCTTTTTCTAGGGCTTTGAGATGTAATGTTAGCTCATTTATTTTTGATTTTTTTTTCTTTTAAGGAATGAACTCCATGCAATGAACTTAATACTGACTTAATACTGACTTCATAGTGTGCCAGAGATTTTGCTATGTTGTTTCAGTGTTCTCATTTACCTCTGAGAATTTTTTAATCTCCTCCTTGATGTCTTTTGCAATCCATTGTTTATTCAGTTGTATATCATTTAGTCTCTAGGTGTTGGAGTAGGTTTTATTTTTTATTTTACCATTGATTTCTAATTTCATTCCATTATTATCTGATAGAATGCAGGGTAGTTTTCTACTTTTTTTTGTATTTTCTAAGAGTTTCTTTGTGGCATAATATATGGAGTATTTTAGAGAAGGATCCATGTTATGCTATGAAGAAAGTGTATTCACTTGTTAAAGATGAAATATTCTATATATATCAATTAAGTCTAAGTTATTGATTTTATTATTGAGTTCTATAGTTTCTTTGTTCAGCTTTTGTTTGGAAGATCTATCCAGTGGTGAAAGAGGTATGTTAAAGTCACCCAGAATTATTATGTGGTGGTCTATTTGGCTCTTGAATTTGAGAAGAATTTATTGGATGCTCCATTGTTTGGGGAATATGTATTTATAATTGTTGTGTCTTGTTGATATATGGTTCCCTTAAGCAGTATGTAATGTCCTTCTTTATACCTTTTGATTAACTTTAGCTTGAAGTCTACTTTATTTGATACAAAGATGAAAACCCTTGCTTGCTTCCACAGTCCATATGAGTGGTATGATTTTTTCCCAACCTTTTACTTTTAGTCTGTGGATCTTTTTTTTTGTGTGTGTGTGTGTGGATATCTTTTCCTATGAGATGAGTCTCCTGGAGGCAGCATATTGTTAGTTTTTTTTTTTATACAATCTGCTAACTATATCTTTTGATTGGTGAGTTTAGGCCATTAACATTTAGGATTATTATTGAGACATGATTTGTATTCCCAGGCATTTATATTTATTTTTGTTATTTAACTTGACTTGGTTTCTGCTTTGATTAGTTTTTCCTTTATTGTAATACCTCCCTCTGCTGGTTTCATTTCCTCTTCATGGAATATTTTGCCAAGGATGTTCTGTTGTGCAGGTTTTCTAGCTGTAAATCCTTTTAACTTTTCTTTATTATGGAAGATATTTATTTCTTTATCAAATCTAAAGCTTAATCTTGCTGGATATAGGATTCTTGTTTGACATCCATTTTCTTTAAGAGCTTGATATATGTTGTCTCAGGATCTTCTAGCTTTCAGGGTCTGGGTTGGAAAATCTGCACATAATCTAATTGGTTTCCCCCTGTATGTAATCTGCTTCCTTTCTCTTGTGACTTTTTATATTCTATCCTTATTCTGTATGTTAGGCATTTTCATTGTAATGTGCCTTGATGTGGATCTGTTGTGACTTTGTACATTTGGCATCCTGCAATCTTGTAAATCTCTTGTTTGGAAATTTTTTTTATATTATTTCCTTGAATAGATTGTTCATTCCTTTGGTTTTGAACTCTATGCCTTCCTCTCTCTCAATATCTCCTAAATTTGGTCTTTTCATGCTATCCCATATTTCTTGAATGTTCTGCTCATGATTTCTTACCGTCTTCACTGTGTGGCCTACATAGTTTTCAAGATTATATATTTTGTCTTCATTGTCTGAGGTCCTGTCTTCTAAACGGTCCAATCTGTTGGTGATGCTTTCAATTGAGCTTTTAATTTGGTTTATTGTTTCTTTCATTTCAAGGATTTCTGTTTTTTTAGAACCTCTATCTCCCTATTGAAGTAATCTTTTGCCTCCTGTATTTGTTTATGAAGCTCTTTGTTAAAATGATCTTTTGCTGCCTGTATTGCTCTTATATCATCCTTGAATTCACAGAGCATTTTAGTTATGTGCATCCTGAACTCCTTCTCTGTCATTTCATCTGCTGTGCTGGCCCTGGATTCTAATAATGTGGTATCTTGATTTGTTTGGGGCACTTTCTTCCCTTGTCTTTTCATGTTGCTCATGTGTCTGCCCTTTTAGCATTGTGGATCTGAGGCGTTACTGTTTTTACCCTATAGGCTTATAGTGCCCCCATAGGGTTCCATTACCTCTCCTTTGAGGATTAGGACAATATGAACAGATCCCAATATAAACAATATACAACCTTAAATCAAATAGTTGCTGTTAAGATGTTTACAGTTTGGTCACAATGTACAGAAATGGTGAATTCAATTATTATCTACAATAGAATCAGTAGGTTTGTAAAAGGGTTCACAGTTCCTGATGGTGGACAGAGAACTGGGGGTTGGGTGTGGGATGATATGCTGAGGAGGTAGGAGGTGGGGATGTAGAGTTATTAAATCTTAGGAAGTATGAAAGAGAAATCTAAAGAGGAAGATTACTAGCAGGAGAAGAGACAGGAAGTAATTTTGGATAGATAAGTAAGTGGGAAGACAGTAGAGGACGTAAAACAAACACACATACATATTAAGAAAGATAAAGAATGTTAAAATAGTAAAAATTGGAGGAAAAAGAAAAAAAAAAGAATATGTGAAATGAGCAATCTATTCATTGAAATAATATCAAAAATTTTTCCAAACATGTAATATCCTATTCAGACATCCTAGTCCTCAGTATCCTAATTCATGCAAAGTACTTGGTTTCACATATGTTGGGGATGTGAGGGCGGGAGAATAGAGAGGGAGAAGAAAAAAAAAATCTCGAAGGGAGAAACAAGGATTGTTTTGGTTGGAGACCAGTATCTTTCCTACTTCCCTTCTCACGCAATAGGTGGGTTCGTCTATTGTTAGCTGGCGTCTCCACCCTCAGGATGGTGAAGGTAACCAGGGTGGGAGGGTTGGTCCTGGTTGGAGGGCCCCTGGAAAGGGTAGCTCTGTGGCTTGCAGCGCACCTGCCAGCTGGCAGCTGTTTTGTGTTGGGCAGTCACTGTGCTGGGTTAGCGGCTGCTGGGGAGGGGGGGGGTTGGAAACTAGGTCCCTGGCCAGCCAGAGTTCCAAACTGGGAGTTTCCCACAGTAAAGATGATGATGAAGGTGACCTAAGATGGAGGCAGTTGCTTTCAGGGATGGGGTGTCGGGTTGTGTGGGGGAAGCCAGGCGACGAGGAGTTCAGAGATGAGCTCTGTGGCTTGCAGTGTGTGGCTGTTGGCTGAATCAGAGCCTGTGGGAAGTTCTCAGGTGCTGGTAGGCTACTGCACGTAGGGGACTATCTCTGCTGCTGCAGAGCCCCAAGATGGAGGTGACCGGGGAAGCCCCACGTTGGCAGATGGGGATCCACACAGGAGTGGTGGCTGGAGTTCCTGCGCCTGGGTAGCTGCTGGGTGTCCTGTGTGGGAGCAGCAGCTGGGATTTCTGCTTGGGTGGGTGGCTGTGATTCCTTCATGGGAGCAGGAATATGGCTCGCAGAGAAGCAGGATTCTCACTAACTGAGTCCCAGGTCATGGAGCGACACAGAATGCTGCCGCCCTCTGGCCCGGCCATCATCTGTTGGTAAGCTTTTAAATGCTTTATATATTCTGGGTATTAATCCTTTGTTGGAAGATTAGATTTTTCTCCCATTCTGTAGGTTCTCCTTAATGCTCTTAGTTGCTTTCTTGGTGGTGCAGAAGCTTTTCACATTTGACGCCATTCTTGGGATTATTTGCTGAACTTTAGGAGTCCTCTTGAGAAAGTCATTGCCCAGGCCAGTATGAAATTTCCTTAAAACAACAACACTTATTTATTTATTAATTGCATTTTGACGTATTGTACACAAATGGAGCCCAACTTCTCATTCTTCTGGCTGTACATGATTGACATGCATTTTTGACTTACGTTTTTAATTTATCAGGCATTTTTGGGGATGTAATCCCCTTGTAAATTGAGGAGCATTTCTATTTGTCTATCATCTATTTATCATCATCTATCTATTGAGAAACAAAAGACTTCATTAATAAGTTGAGAAAGAATGGGGGTGGGGATTTTAAAGAATTGACACTTGCCAGTATGGAGTTTGGCAAGTACAAAGTTTTGCAAAGCAGGCCAATAGGCTGAAGACCTAAGCACTACTTGGAAGACCAACTCTTGGAAGAATCCCTTCCTTCTCAGGAAACCTTTGCTTTCACTCTAAAAGCCTTCAATTTTTTGGAAAGATCCACCACATTATGGAGCATGATCTGCTTTATTCACAGTCTACTGATTTAAATGTTAATTTCATGTAAAAAAATACCTTCTCAGAAATGTCTGTATTGGTGTTTGACCAAACAACTGGCACAATAACCTCACCTAGTTCACACATAAAATTGACTATCATATTGGGCAATTCTCGTGGGTTCCAGGATTCAGGACGTGGACATCTTTGGGGGGCCATTGCTAAGCTATTTCCTGGCCCCTGAGCTGAGCGCCTCTGCCTGGGTCTGGCACTTGGTTCACTTGTCTGGTGCCCTGTCACCTAGAAGACCAATTCAAAAGATGCAAAAAAAGACTGCACATTATGATATAGGAGCATGTATTCTAAGCCAAAGGGCCTGTTTCAAATCCCAACTCTGCACCTAGTAGTGGTGTGGTTTGGGGCAAGTTGCCTGAGCTTCTTCAGCTGGAAAACAGGGACAGCCATCACAGTAGTCCTTGAGAGAATTAAATAAAGTAAGGAGGGCCCCCTTCTCCTCCCTGTCTCCTCCCAGTGTGTATAGCAAAGCATCCGGCAGGCCCTGACAATACCTGCTGATTGATTGTACCCACCTGGCCAGCCTGCCATTTCATTCTGGTGCAGTTGAGCTGACCTGAGGGTTTTTATTATTTCCATTTTACTTAGCCTGAGAAGCAGTAAATTTATTTTAAGGTAATGATCTTGCTCTTTTCCTCTTGTTCCCATAAATTATGACCCAACAGGTCGTGCGCAAACAGTTTGGTTTGATATCTCCCATTAATCTTTGCTATATTTTGTAAGCGAACTTCAGTGCAGTGAACTGGGTTTTAATTAAATCTTGAGATTTCCAGTATTTCACAACTCACTCTCGCATTGGACTATAAAAGGAGGAGTCCATATAATTTCATGGAGAGCAATTCCCTTTACTACAAATATGCAAAGTAGCACTTGCTTCCTTCAGAATTCTTGTTCTAGACTGTTTTATTTTCCTTGTGGCACCTGCCAGAGCATCCCTCTGCTTTCTGAAATGAGCAGGGCACTCAAGGTCTCCAGGAAGAAGGGACAGAGATTTTCAAGGAGGAGAAGACTGTTGTCTGTTCATGGACCTGATCAGAGCCCATGGGTGCCTTGGCACTGTGTGTTGGCCACTGGGTTCCTGTGGAAGCACACATATGTGGGGAGGCCTGAGGACATTTTCTGTGTATCCTGACATCCACTCAACCATAACTCCATCACCCTCCCACTCCGATGGTGCCTCAGGCCAATTGTGCAAGGCCTTGACGTAGGTGCTGGAGGTACTGATGTCAATCACAGAAGGTAATTTTCAGTACCCTAGGGGTGGACTGGGGAGTTGTAAGGAGAAAAACTTGCATTCTTAATGTCCCAGAATAACATTTGGCACCCAGAGAGAAGCACAACATGTGAACTGTTCATGTAAGCCATGATTCGACTGTTCTTTAGCAGGACAAATATCATAAACTGCTCATCTTAGAGTGCTATGATTTTTATGTTCCTTCCAAAACTCATGTTGAAATTTAATTATCACTACATCAGTGTTGAGAGGTGAGACCTTTAAGAGATGATTAGCTCATGGGGACACCACTTTCATGGCTGGATTAAGGCCATAATTGTGGGAGTGGGTTAGTTATTATAGGAGTGGGTATTCTTTTGTGTTATTTTCAGCCTCATTTCCACTTTTTTTTCTCTTTGGTGTGCTCCCTTTCCTTAGTTGTGTTATGAACCACCACTGAGGCCCTTATCTTGCTGGTATCATATTGTCGGACTTCCCAGACTCCAGAACTCTGAGCTAAATAAACTTTTCTTTTGTTTATCAAATACCCAGTGTGTGGTATTCTGCTATAGCATAGAAAATAGACTTAAACCTGTGGGAAGATAGAGCCCTGCCACTGCTGTGTGATTGATGCAAACCTGTGGTCAGGGCTATGGTGGACATAGTCCATCCAGCCATGGTCCCATGTGGCCCACCTGGTCTGGCTGCTCCTGCGTTGGCTGAGCATTGCCCCATGTGGACTTGCATGCTATGCAGGTGGGTCTTCAGGAGGAGCCTCTTTAAAATTCTTCTCCTAGTTTATTGAGACACTGCCAGGCCCACTAAGGCACACAATAGACTTCTGTGCATCTCCTCTCCCACGTGTGTCCTGTCTTGATCACATACTAGCTGGCCATCTTAGCCCCCAAGCCTGGCCCGACTGTCAGCTCCAGGCTCACTCTTGACCTAGTAAAATTTCCCTTCTCTTGCTCCATCCCTCTGCTCCCTATGGGATGGTCCTAGTAAGATGATCCCAGAAAATAGTGACTTGTGACACAAGACATTCACGCCAAGTCAGTAGAGTGAGAGGCAGCAGGAAGTGTGGGGCTAGACGGGCTGGCTCTGACGCTTGCTCTGTGACATTGGGCAAGGGCCTTGACGTCTCCAAGCTTATTATTGTTCCAACGTGTCATGGGTGTCTCTTTCTGGACAGATGGGAATGCTCATCCAACATGTTGTCTGCTGTTCACACTTCCCCTTGGGTCAGCCTGGGACTGGTGACTCATCCTGGTCACGGGTACTAGTACTGTTTGTCACTTCTGAGCAAAAGGATCACGGCATCAGTGTGTAGGCTCCAGCTGGTTTGTTATCTCCCAAGGAATCAGATTTGCTATGGAGAGTGTTGCCTCCTTCACTGAAGGTCCCTGAGAGAGTATGTGGAGCAGAGTCCTCCCCTGGCATTGGGAGCCAGTTGTTACCTCAGTGAGACTTCACCTATCCTGACCATGCCGGCTTCGCACTGAAAAACACGAAGTACACAACGATAGAAAGGCACACCACCAGTGCTCTGTGTTCACTGAGTGAATACATACAACCTCATCCTACTCAGGAACTAGTGGACTAAGAGGATCTGAAGTTAAATTTCTCAAGGTGCTTCTCATTCTCCCTTGGACTCATCCTCGGACACATTCTACATGCTATGAGACATGTCTACATGTTATTTAATTCTTTCAAGGACTACCATGAGTTTCTGGAAACTCATAGAATTCAAAGTTCTGTGCCAGACTTTAGAACTGAACGGCTATGGGCTTAGTCCTGCCCACTGTAAGTGCGCAGTCAGGAAGTGGGAATGCATAACATGAAGCACTTCTGGTTGCTCACTGGGCAGCTTCAGCAGTCCCTCAGCCTCTCCCCATCTCCTACAGTCAGGGCCTAGTGCTGCTGAAAGACCTCTGGGTCTGACTCCTCGGGTGCCCAGGAATGGATGCAGGGCCAGCGCTACATGACCCTTTTCTCAAACCTGTCAATGACACAGAGATGACCTTCCAGACCCCCTCTAGAAAGGAGTGTGGGTAGCATCCCACACTCGGTCCCTCTGGGTCCTCATCTCAGGCCAGGAGGGGCCTGCCACGTCCAGCCATCTCAGCATGGTGGGGGATGACTCTGATGGGTGACATGCTTCAAGGGGGCTGCTGCTTGGCTGAGGTTCTGCACCCTGTCCAGTCCTGCTTTTTCCCCATCCATGAGTTCCTGATGGCTCCTCAATGTCTCATATCCAGACCTGACAGCATCTGCTTCCATTTTATACATGCTGTGGCTTATCAAGCCCCTGATCCACATCTCCCAGATTTTCCCAAACACACTCCCTCTGCCCCTTGCCATCTCTTGCCTTCGATTGCTGTCTTTCTGAACTTGGGCTTTTGCTATAGCCTCTACATGAAGGGGTCCCTGCCTACTGGGTCTCCTGAAGCCCTACATTGACACTGAAGAGAATCTACTCTTTTTAAAATTCAAGCTGCCCAGTTACTCCTCTCTATACTAAAACTGTCCTGATAAAACCTAAGCCCCTCATCTTGCAAGGCTCTGAGTCTTGGTGTTTTTGCCTTCTCCAGCCCCAACCTTCTCCAATCCCTAGAAGCACCAAGTCTGGTCTTGGGGTATATAGGGTCTTCTGTGGCCTCTGGGTCCCACTTATGCTAGAATGTTCTCATGAGGGGTGAACACCCTGCTCCTGACTTAACCATGAGTTTCTGGAAAGCAAGATTTGGTCTTTTATCTTGCATCCCAGTAGATGCTCCAGAATTTTTTTTTTTTTTTTTAATTATGGAAAGGCTTAGTCAAAACTATTAACCAATTGGGTTCATCAGCCAACAAGTGTTATGTTTGTGCATGTGCATGCATACATATGTGTGTGTGGTCTGGTATGGTAATGTGTGTATATACCCACTCACATGAGTGTATATAGGATAAGGTGTACGTGTGCATACATGTATGTGTACGTGTTTGTATACATGCCTGAGGTACAAGGAGTGCTGACTTCATGGTCAGTACCCAGGGCTCACAGGAACTTAGTTGGGTCTGTCTTAGGTCCTGGGTATGTTGCCCACCCTCTGGAGACTTACCAGTGGGCATCTGGCCTTGTTTCCTCTGCTCACAGATGTATGCAGGGACATAAGCTCAGAGTAGACAATGATGCCTTTGAAATTGGAAATTCATGTTTGACTGCTTCTCACTTCCTGAAGGATGTCCCCAAGCACTGGATATTCTTGTGGGAGCATAGTGGCCATGAGAGAGGGGAAAGAGTCAGCACTTCTTACATCTATGTGGGACCACATAGCTCTTTGGGAAGGTGAGCCTCTCCTGATTTACAGAGGAGGACCTAGGGTCATAACAGTTAGGCAATGTCCTCAGGTCACATGACCACTGACAAGAAGAGGGACAGTGCGCCCCCACTCCGGCACTCTGCTGTGCCGTGGGGTGGGAGCCCACATTTCTGTGCATCACACTGAGCCTTCATAGCATCCCACTGGGAGGGGTCCTCACTCCCCTTAGCAGATGAGCAAATTGAGGCTCAGATATGTCTCACAGAGTGTCACTCAGTCACCGGAGGACAAGGTGGTTAGAACCTAGGATGTCTGCTCCAAAGCCTTCCTTCCTCCCCAGAGATGGAAACCACGGTGCTCTTACAGCTTTGGAATAGCCACACTTCTGCCAGGACTGTCTCAGCAGAACTTAATAGGTAGGAAATAGGGCTGTTAAGTACTGTGTGCTTTATTGCCAGCGTGATTTATTAGACTGAGCAGGTTTTTCTTTTCATTTTCAGCCAGAATTACATGTTTTCATTCCTGAATTATCTTCAGCTTCTCCAGGACCTCTGTCAATTAACAGTGCTTGGAGCTACACTTTTAACAAAATTACACTTAATCATACTATCTACAGCCACAAGGGAGAATCTGAGAGGCGTGAATGCTGTCTCTGAGATTCAGGTAATTAAAAATCCAATATTCTCCACCGAAGAACAATAACAACAAAAAGACCCAGAACCATGATGGTCCGAAAGTAAACATGATTAAAAAGTCTTTCTTCATAAAGAATTAATATTTAATCCTCATTCTCCTTCCCAGTGATGAGAAATAGAAACTATTTCTTTTCTAGTCTTGGGCTGAATGTCAAAATTTACATTTAAATAGGTCTGTTTTGTACCAAACCTGTAGCTACTGGGCTCTAATGAGAGTGTTAATTTATATAGTCTTAGATGTGCAGGCTTGATTAGAGTTCAGCCTTGAAGTAAGGTGTTGAAGATAGTTTTCAAAGCTCCTTAATGGGGCCCACTGTGAGATGGGTGCCCCACTTCCTAAGAGATCCACCTCAGGTTTTGAAGGCTACTTCCTGTGGAACCTAGCAATTTACTGATTTCTTTCTCTGAATGATTTCTGCTTTGCAAACCCGGGGAAAATAAGAATAACGGTGAAAACACAGCATCAGGGTGCGGCACTTCCTTGGCTTGAGCTCCAGAGCAGGGATTGAATGGCCACACCTGCCATCATCAGACTCTCAGTCCCTGGGGACTTGGGTCAGCCAGGTGCATTTGAGCATCTTTAAGGAAAACCAGCTTTGCTGACTCCAGAGGCTTAGAAAATCCAGACATGTCTGTTTAGAGTGAATAGCCACGTAAGCCCAGAGTATTAAGCATTGTTGTGGTTCAATGCTTAAGGTGTTTGGATTAGGGCAAGAGAAATGTTATTAAAGTGGGGATCCTCTCACAGCATGTGGTTCATTGAACACATTTGTGACAATCTGACACAGATTTAGGTCCACAAGATGATTTCATCAGCAACCCACTGTCAACTTTATACTTATGATTGCCAGATAGTGTGGTGCTGGCACCAGGATGGTTGCAATGGAATCAATGCAAGCTTTGTGATAGATGAGGAGCATGGGACTCTGAAGGTGCCTGAGTGGCCCTGGAGCCACCACTCAGTTGCTGGTTGGAGTCCAAATTTACCAAGGCTGGAGCAACATAGGCATAGCCGTTTTTGTGAAATCCCTCCCCACCTTCCAGCCTTTCCCCACAGCTTGGAGGCAGATGTCAGCCAGATTTGCTCTGGATATATGCAGGCAGAGGCACAGATCGTACCTCAGCCGCCTGCCCTGCAGTCTAGCAATCTTGTTTGATCTGCTGGGGTGGCTTCCTCTTCCACTCTGTGACAATTCAAGATGACTGCATTGTCTCCCACTTTCAGCTCCTCCTTCACCTTTGACAGGGGATGCCCACCTACTCTCAGGGAAGATGGAAGGCAAGCAGATTTCCTCAGCATCTATCAACCAATGCCAGCCAGCTTATATCTGGGCCACGATTTCTCCCCTCCTTGCTTCAGTGCAGGGCTGTGTTTATTCTCAGTCTGAAGTCAATAGTCTGCAGAGCTCTGGATTTCTCCCCTTCTTTCTGCTCCTGGACCTCGTCCCAACTGTTAACCCCCTACTCCTGTTTCTCCAACCTCACCCTTCCCATTCTCTCTCTCTCACAAAACTGACCAAGAAAACCAGGAGCTGAATTTCTGAAGCTCTTCACTCCTCTGCCTGTGTTCATCAGGTGGATGGTCTGCATTCCCTCCCTGTGGCCTGCCGGCTCCAGAGACACATTTAGACCTTCCCAAGTCATCCCAAATCAGCATGCCTGAGGCCACGTGGACACGTGAGCATGCTGAGTTTCATTTTGACACAGGCCCTGTGCTTTCCTTATCTCCTCCTTCCTTGCCTTCACCGGTGGTCAGCACAGGTCTCACACCCACAGCTGACCCTGCAGATGGGTCAGCTTTACCTAGCGCGTTGCTGTCCACATCACCCCTGTTAGTGCCTCCATAGCTCTCAGTCTTAGCTTGTGACTGTGTGTGTTTATTTGGAGGCCCAGCTCTCTCCTCAGCCACAGTCTCCATGAGGCTGGACCTGGGGTACTGTGTTTGCCATCATGTCTCCCCGGCATTTGCCTAGCTCTTCCAAAAGAAGAGAGTGTATTTGCTGAATGCACCTGGGGAATTTACTTTTCTCCCTCTCTTCTTGATCTCCCTGTCCTCTTCTCCGTTCTCTCCTCCTTCTCCTCTCCTTTTACTTTTTGCATCCTCTCATTAGGTGGTGAACAAATCATGTGCGCTGGTTTCGGCTTAAACTTTTACAAGGGGATTACCGTCTGTCCAAACTTCTTCCCCGTGTGTTCTCCTCAGAGCAGTGATTGTCAAACTTGTGTGTGCATCAGAATCCCCTGGAAGGCTCATGAATACAAACTGGTGGGCTCCCCTCCCACAGGTCTCAGAGTCTTTAGATCTGGGCTGGGTCCTGAGAATTTGCATTTCCAAACAGATTCCACAGGCGATGCAGCTGGCCCAGGGACACGCTTTGAGAACCACTATTTTACAGATATCGAAGACTCTTTGTGGCTTTAGAGCAAAATTGTAAGTTTGCTCTTCACGCCTCCGCCCCTGCCTACCTGGAAGCTTCTGAGGAGTCTCAGGCATGGAACCTCCACCCTCAGCAATGATGGCCCTAGAATCAGATATTTGTCAGCCCTAACAGGAAAAGTGAGAGGGTGCTGGAACAAATCATCAGATGATCAATTTACAATTGCCTTGGAGAGTAGAAGCGACTCTGTAGCAGTCGATATGCCAATACAGACAATGAATCCTGGGAGAATAATTAACTTTCCTCCTCAGATGAGGACCAGCTTCCTTCAGGGAGGAAGGCAGCGCCATGCTTCAGAGACCTAGAGCCCTTGGCTCCCATGCTGTGTGTACTCTGTGAGCCTTTATCATGTGCTAGGCACGGGGCTGAGTACTGAGGATCAAAGATGATGGGGCATGGTCTTGGCCTATGGCACTGGGGGAAAGAATAGCAAGCACAGTCCATGTGGTGGACACCAGGGGGACGGCCATCTTTTTATGGAGTGTCTACCTGGTGCTAGGTACTTAATTTTGGTCATGACGTCACCTGAAAAGGCGGTGTCCTTATTCTCATTTTGCAGGTGAGGGACTGAATCCCCCCCTCTTGTAAGGTGTTTCTTAGGGCTCACATTTCTGGTCAACTCAGGGGATAAAAGAATGAGGTGTACAGAGAGCTTATGGTGTAAAGAAAACAACCTTCAAAATGAGAATCATAATTGTTACATTTAAATTCGCCTGCCTAGACAGGTCAGCCTCTGAATCCCACCTTGCTCCCAACCTGGTGTGAATTTGAAATGCCGGATAAAGGGAGAACGGTTCAGTTAAACCTTCAGCGCTCAAAGTTGGCAAGGAGAATTGTAAGAAGTATGGAGCAGATGCCAGGGTGGAACATCCAGGAGATGAGTTATCACTCAAAGTTGCCTGATTAATTTACTCACCTGTGAAGAGAAGTGTACAGCTGCCATCTCAATTGAAATGTCCAACGGGGACCTGGGCAGAGACAACTGTAGCCAATCCATTTTCTTTGCGAGGAAATTAGCAGGGTTCCCCTCAGACACTGTGAATACAGCCGTTGAAACAATCCTGTGCGGTGGAATGGAGTGTCATTTTGGAAGGGGACAAGAGCAACCTCAAATGCGAGACAGCACATCCTACATGTTGGCACTGTCCTAAATCTCCACATATGTGGGCTCCATCATCTTTACAACAACCCTGTGAGAGCTGGGAAGTATTTTGATTCCCATTTTACAGGTAAGGAAACCCTGGCAGGGGACGTTTAAAGGACTTCTTGGCAGTCACACAGCCATCATATGCCTGAAGGCCTAGGAGAACTCGCTGAATGCTTGGGGAATGACGTTTTGGTTAGCGGTTTTCCAAATGTTGTTCCGGCCCCAGCAAAACAGCATCACTGTCAGCGAGTGTCCTGGCCCTCTGTGTCTGACCAACTCTGCAGTTTACTTTGTTAGACTAAAACTATGGGAACTAAACCATGAGAACCTCTGGCTCAGAGCGTGCAGGCGCAGTCAGAAGGCCAAGAGAGGAGGGGTGCTTCGTCATCTTCAGCACACACTGCTGGGTGTGATTGTGCTTGGATTGGGAATGATCTCACTGTGGAGCAGTGGGAAGGGCTGTTCCCACAGCTCACATCACGAGGGTCCAGCTGATGAACCTTCTCCAGGGAGGGGAAGTTGTCCTGTCCCCTCAGAGTCTGGCCTCAGGAGGGATGTAGGTTGAGGGAGATGGGAAAAAAGGTGAGAAGCGGGAGGAAGAGGTGCAGGAAAGTAGCACTCTATTGGCACGGCACTCAGGGGCCCTCTTCCGAAATTACCTGCCTCTCCACTCTGTCCCTCCCACTTTTTGCTGCTCTTTGGAGCCCTCTGAAGGACTCCATTGCCACCCACCTCCTACAGATCCCAGTGGTGTTCCTTGGCTGGAAACACGGCTTGGCTTTCCTTGACATTCCAGCTTGCCTTCTGCTGTGGGTTGAATCCCACTATGATGTATAATTATAACACACCATTAAAAAATTCTAAATGTTGAATGAGAAAGGATACAAAATTAATCATTCAGAATCGAACAGTCTTATGGCATTTAGCACTTTCCCAATGTGGCGCAACCACCACATGTGTGTAGTTTGGAAACATATCCACGGCTCCAAAATAAAGCCTCATACTCATGGTTTCTCCCTTCCTCCAGTCTCCGGAAACCACCCATCTGCATTGTGTCTCTAGGGATTGATTCATTCTGTTTCTTTCCCGGAAATGGCATTTTATTTTTATCTAGCTCTTTTCACCTAGTATAATGTTTTCGAGGTTCATTCTCACAGCATGTCTCAGTGCTTCGTGCCCTTTTAAGGCTGAACATAGTCCCTTGTATGTCATCTGTGGACAGTTGAGGTGTTTCCGCCTTTTGGCTGTCGTGTGAATTATGCTACTGTGGACACGGGCACACGTGTACTTGCTTGAGTACCTGTTTTTATATTTTGGGGTATATCCTTAGGAAGGATAAGACATGATGTTCTCTGCTAGAGACTGGATGTTTGTATTTCTCCCAAATCCAAATATTGAAATCCTAGCCTAAGGTGACATATCAAGAGTCATTTGGTCATGAGCGTGGAGCACTCAGAAGCTGGATTAGTGCAATTACAAAAGAGGGTTGACTGAAAAACACTTCTTCTTCCAGGTGAAGACACAGCAAGAAATCACCAGCTATGAACCCGAAGGTGGGCTCTCTCCAGATACAGGATCTGCGCTAACTCCTTGATCTTGGACTTTCCAGCTTCCACACTGTTATTATAAGCTACCTGGTTTAAGGGAATTTGCTATAGCAGAGCCCGAACAGAGAGAGGCAGGCCCAGAATTCAGATTTGGGAAGTTCATCTGAGCTGGTGGCAGCCAGAGGGAGAGATGGGAGACAGCATGTGCAGAGGAGGTAGTGCTGGTGAGGCATGGAGGAGAGAGGCTTCGGGAGCCAGAAACAGGGCCCAGGGGGCTGTAGAAGCTGAGGGACTCACTGGACTTAAACCTTGTGCACTGCAGGGAGGAGTTTGGTTTGCATCTTGGGGGCGACTGAGAGGCACAGGAAGGGTGAAGCTGCGATGTGATCAAGCTGCCCTTTAAGCTGCGTGGTGGGGAATGAATTGAAGAGTCCCAGACTGAGGTGGAGAGGCTGGGTGGTAACCCAGCCTGCCCAGAAAGATGGTGACCATCCTGAGCACACATATAAGATGAATGGCCAATGGTGTGACAGACACCCGCACTCTTAGAGTTAGGCAGGAAGATAGCAAGTTTGAGGCCAGCCTTGGCAATTAGCCAGAACTTGATGCAAAGAAAAATAAAATAAAATAAATAAATAAGTAAAAAATAAAAAAGGGCGAGGGATCTTGCTTAATGGTAGAGTACCCCCAAGTTCAATTCTCAGTTCAAAAAACAAACTAACAAACAAACAAATAAAAAGAAACAAAAAACCAACCAACAAACCCCCAAAACCTTATCTATGTGTTTTCCTTCTGTAAAGATGTTTCCAGGAAAAAAAAATCTTTGCCCTCATTTCTTTGAAGGAATGCTGCATTATCTATGCGCTGAAAACTGCTGCCCCAGTCTGCTGCGATAATTAGCTCCTTTTATATCACTAGCTGATACTCTTTGGGTGACTAAGTTTTTTTTTTTTTTTATTAACAAAAGATGTTGTGTCTATATTTCACAAGGGCCATAATTGCACATGCCTCATGCCTGTCTCTAATCCCTTTAAAATGTACCAGGCAGTGGACACTGTATTATCTGCAGAGGACATATTGATACTTTCCTAAATTAACATTTTGCATTTCCTTCAGCAGATTTTGAGTCATAAAAAATATTCCAATAGGTTCTTTTTTAGTTCTGTTAATTAAAGTGTTTCTCCCTTGAATGCAAAAATCAATGGCTAGCGGACCTGTGAATAATATTTGGGACATAATGGAGACTGATGGAAAAGGTGTTGGTGAGAACGTTCTACAGGAGAATTGGGCCACAGCAATCCTGGGGTAGGAAGTGGGGAGCAGGATCCCTGCTGATCTCATGGTTGTCTGTCAAATGGAGTGGTTGCATCTTAATGACACCATCAGAATTGGCACGTTTTCTAGTAAATCTTTGCAGTTCTGTTGCTCATAGGATGAATTATACACAGTACGTAGGCTGACTGACCTACCTGACACAACTAGATTGAATCACATTTTTCTTTACATTAAAGTCGATTTTTCTTTACATTAAAGTCGATTTTTCTTTTGCAGGGATGGAGGGGCCTCCTAAGTAATTTTTTTTTTTTTAAACAATCAATCTCATTGACCGATATCTGCTAATTATGTTCCATAGTTAATGGTTCCTTTCATTTATCAGGTGGGTTCATGCTTTCCATGGTCTAATTTGAGCCTAATAACACTTACATAAACTTTGAATGACAGGAGTTAGGGCTGTCACTTGATAGATGGGGAAACTGAGGCACAGGGTATTTGTTTTTCTTCAAGTTCATGCAGGTAGTGAGCCGTATTCTTTAGTCTGACACTTAGTTCATGGTGTCACCTCTCAGAGATAAATGTGCTTCAGGCGTGAAGATGAGGGACTTGTTTAATAAAAACACTACCCAGATATACAGCTCTGCCTGCTTTATGGAAGAAAACAGAAGGATCCAGGTTTGTATTTATCACTGTTATGGTTTGGCTATGATCTCTGTGTGTCCCCAAGGGTTCGTGTGCTGGAAGATTGGTCCCCAGTGTGGTAGTCATGAGGTGGTGGGGCCTTTAACAGGTGGGACATAGTGGGAGTCAGTTGGGTCACAAGGGCACCATCTTTGAAATGTACTAATGTAGGTCTTGTGGGACTGGATTAGTTCTTGAAAAGAAGGGAGATGTTATAAAAAGAGTAAGCCTAGTGAATGACTCTGGCCTCTTGTTTCTTGTCTTGCTGTGTGATCTTCCCTTCTCACATTCAGCAGGTTCCTACTTCTCTGCCATATTGTGATATAGTCAGCAAGCCCTTGCCAGGACCCTAGTGCCATGCTGTTGAATCTCCAGAACTGTGAGCCAAGTAGACCTCTTTACTTCATACCTTACCTAGCCTCGAGTATTTGGTTATAGTAATACAGTATGGACTAAGACAATCCCTCAGAGTTGGACTTTGTCTTTGATGCGGAGTAATAATCACATACAAGGTCTCAGAGTGAAAACAGTGGAAATAACCTCTGCCCCCGGGGATAGTCTCCTTTCAGGAGTCTTTGGCTCACCTGAACCTTTGTGATTAATATGTTGATACGCAGCTGCATCATTCTTGATGTGATCTGAAGTCATTTCTCCTCACTGTCCCCTCATTCACAGATGAACACCAGGGTTGCACCAAGTATCCTTGACTCACTGGGGTCGCAAGTGTTCATGAGATGCTGCCAGCTCACGTTCTGTTTCCTGTAGTCCTCTCCACAGCTGAGATATATGCTCATCTTTCCCCATCGAGCCAGGACTCTGCAATAAGTCTAATGAGGGGGAGCGTGGAGAAAGTTAGTGCCTGAGCATGTTGCTCAGCCAGAACTGAAGCCTGGAACTTCCTGCTCCTCACCCTGGACTTCAGTGTTCCCCCAGCGATGCCCAGCTCGGACACCTGTCCCCGACCACGGCAGTCCTGCTCCAGTGAAGGCTAAGACTGGAGTGTCTTTGAGGTTTCAGTATGAGAAAGGATCGGAGAGTTTCCTGTGGTCCTTAGCCAAGACATGCCATTGTATCTGGCAGGCCAGAAGAGGAGCCTCCTGGGAGACCTGCTCTTTGACCTTGACCTCTGGTGATGTCGCTTGTAATGGAGTCTCAAATATTGAGGTCACCCTCCCAGAAAACAGCCACCAAAGTGAAGCTTTGACAGACATTGGATGCCTTAGCTAGACTGCCGGCTCTGGCTGTTAGAGAACAGAGTGGCTGGATGTGCGGGGCAGTTATTTACTGAGAACACTGGATCACGCCTAAGGGCTGGGGACAGTGTTCCCTGGGGCTGAGTGTGTTGCCTCTTCTCCTTACGGAACCCCGTCACCTCCACCAGAGGTAACTGTCAGCATCAGGACCATCAGCCAGGACAGGGTGGAGCACCAGCAAGCAGAGGCCATGGGGGGAGGACCCGTCACCGTGGGAGGTGAGCACGTGGGGAGGAGGGGCCAGCCTACAGGTGCGTGTGTGCAGAGGGGAAAGCAAGCCTCCCCAGTCAGGGCTTCCTCCAGTGGGCAGGGCTCAGGAGGATGGAGGTCTGTAGTAACTATGTCTTCTATTTTCTCCATACTGGCGCTCTGACATCTAGGGTCTTGCTGACACGCAAGGGTCAGCGCCTCCCAGGGTCAGTCAATTTCTAGAGATAGGAACAAGTCGCCTAGGAGCGTCCCTTGATGTGCAGACTACCTTCCTGGAACACCATTCCCTACCTTAATCACTCCAGGGCCACGTGCCCTATGCCAGAGTCCTCTGAGGTGGCTGCAGGAGCCAGTCCCAGGCCTGCTACCCTCTTTTGCTTTTAATCACAGAAACCGCAACAGAGGCTCCCGCCCGTGTTTTCTCCTCACTCTCTCTGCCTCCTGACTGACCACGGAGTGTGCTCTCCACGTGGCCCCACATATATGCTGGGCCTCCTCTGGGGAACTGCCAAAATCAGGGGCTGGGGTTGTGGCTCAGTGGTAGCGTGCTTGCCTAGCGCGCATGAGGGCACTGGGTTCCATCTTCAGCACCACGTAAAAATAAAGACAAAGTCCATCAACAACTAAAAAAATATTAAAAAAAAAAGAAAAGAAAAGCAAAAATGACCTTTTCAATGGGCCGTGACTTCCTGGCTTGTTGGTCTCACTGTACCTCACATCTTCTACCCATGGACTGGAGTTGAAGCAGAGCCAGGTTCCAGCCTGTTTCTAACTGCTCCTGGCCCAGGCTGTGCCTCCTCACTTCCCTGCCCGGCTCTGCCATGTCTGTCTTCAGTCCTTGAAGGTCCAGCCGACTCCACCTGAACCCTGACCACCAGGCTGGCTTTTTGCTGCTGTGACTAAGATATCTGACAAGAACAACTTGGAGCTAATATGCCAAGATATAGTCTGCTGTCATGTATAACTAAAAAGAAAAATGACAACAAACAAAACAAAGAGAACACAGAGGAGGAGAAGCTTATTTTGGGGCTCCCAGTTTCAGGTTTAGTTCAGGGTCGACCGACTCCATTGCTCTGGGCCTGAGGGGAGGCAGAACATCATGGTGGAAAGGTGTGGTAGAGGAGCGCTGCCCAGCTCACGACACCTAGGAATCAGAGCCGTAGGGGGAGGGAGAGGAGGTGGGAGGGAGCAAGGGAGGGACAGATAAAGCCTGGGCCTTGCCCTCTTGCAACCACACCCACCTGCCTACAGTTACCACCCAGTATTCATTCAAATTATTAATGCAGCAAATGGATGAATCCATGGTTGAGGTTGTAGCTCTCAATCCAATCTGTTCACCTCTGGATGTTTCTGCACTGCCTAATACATGAGTTTTTCGGGAGACATTAAAGATCCAAGCCATAACAACCACTGGTCATTCTTTATCACCTCACTGCATCTACCTGGCTTGTCTTCTGCCTGGACTAGAGCGATAGTCTCTTCCCGGATTATTTCATGTCCAGAATCCAAAGAGTTATTTCTGAAATACAAAAGAAACCAGGCCAAAAACCCTCTGGAGGCTTCTTACAACGCCTAGGAAAGAGCACCGATGCTCACTGAGAGCCCAGGGTCCTGTCCACACTCTGGCCTCATGCTCATTTACTCACCACATTCTTGTTTTCTCAGATGGGCCGAATTCATTCCTGAGCTGACTCAGGGCCTTTGCATCTGCCACTTCTACCCCATGCCACGGCTTTTCCCCCCGTCTGCACGTGACTGCTTTTGTCGTTAACTCAGGTTTCACCTCAAAGATCAGCAAGGCTATCCTTGACCACTTCCCTGTGATATACTTGATGCATCTTCTCCTTGTCTAAAATCATTCCCCTTTATCCGCTGAAGTATTTATTGGCTGTCTTTGCCCGGCAGACTTTAAATTCTTTGAGGACAGCCATTCCACCTTATTCCGTGTTTTCAGTGCCCAGCACAAGACTTGATGCTCATAAATAAATAAGCTCACTTGCCTGCTGAACTGTGGGTGCTCTGCATGGAGAAATATGGTCTTCAGTATTTCCATGTATTGTCTTTTAAAAATAAAATTCCATGCATAAGGGTTTCTATGAGGGTGGCTCTGCTTTCCAGTAAGTTTCTACTTCCCAACTTGGGGAAATGTTTAGCACTTTCTTGTTCTCCCTTCTTCCATGTGATATTCCTGACCTAGCTAGAGTGAATGTGGGGGTGAGGGAGGGTTACCCAGAGGCTTCCCAGCATCACAGAAGCAACAGTCAACTATCCTCTCTGGAAGCTCCATTCATCCCAGACATGCCAATTAAGGTGGAGAGGCGCTTGCCCCGAGAAAAAAGTAATCAAATACCACGTCTTGGAAACAAATCGACACCTGGTCGTGGGAATCTATAAAACAAAGCGAGGTCTTAATAAAGCAGAAAGGGAAATAGATCAAATTCTAAGACAAATGGAGTGTTCTTTGCAGCCAACTCATTCTTTCTTCTTTTATACTCCCTCAGCTCTGGAAAGCTCTGTAATTAAAAAAAGTCAATAGATGTGGAACTTTAAATAATTGATTGATATTTAAAGCCCTGTCAGAAAGCTCTGTGGTAAGGTGTCAAGTAATATTTAGCTTCCCCAACTGAAGTCTCACAAATAGCACTGCCGACCATTAATATACACTCAGTCCCTTGATAAACAGTTGTGGTTCTTTTTAATTAGTAAATCATTACAGGGACTATAAACAGTCAACCTACTTTCACAGTTTGGTCAACTCCTCCATGCCACGGGGCTGAGTGGCCTAGACCTGTGGAAGGATGGGGTTGCTGAATCCTGGGAAGGGCCGGCTCCTGGGGATGGCAGGACGCTCGCCCACACAGGGAGCCCATCTGCCATGGGACAACTTGTCTCACTTTTCTGTAAGGGATCCCCAGAGGCACCTCTCTTCTACCCATGCAGAGGAGCTTTGCAACTTGGGGAAAACTGAGTTTGAAGTACTGGTAGAAACACGTGGGTGGCAATGCCCAGCCAGAGCTGGGAGGAGGGACAGGATGGGGAGGAGGTGGGGTCACCCAGCTGCCTCTGCAGACCACAGTGGACCCATGGTTGGAGGGAAGGGCCAGCCCAGGGCCGCATCTTAACTTACCTGAGTTTTTTCAACATGGTAAAATCTTTTCCAACAGGATATGCATTTTCAAGAGGATAATGATGTCTCCACAGTAGTGAAAACTGGTTCCTAAGAGGGCAAAACAAAAAAAACAAAACATAAAAACTTAGGTATTACAACAACTTGTGTCTCTCCAAAACTCAACTCTGTGTGGCAAACTCTTATCCTTCAGGATTCCATTTCTCCACTGGTACATTAGTGCACACCTGGCATAGGGGCCATTAGACGTTATTTATCTTCCCTGTTAGCAATGACCCCACTGTTTCCCTAATATTGTTTATTTCTCTCTTAAAGTTAATCTGAAGTCTTCTCCTGGTGGTGAGGGACGGGTGTTGGTGACAAGGACAATGATGATGGTGATGAAAGGCTGAGAACTCTGCTTTTAGGAAGCGTAATTGAATCTGGTCTCTCCCCTATAACACAGTCTCAGAAACCCACAGGAGGAGGGGAAGAAGGGCAATCAGCCATAAGGCGTCTCAGTGGGCAGGGTCCACCCAGGGAGTATCAGCAGAGGGTGGGGGATGGTTGATGGTGACGTGCTTTCAGCTGGGCCACTGTGGAGAGAGGTTTTGGAGTGGTGGCCTTGAGCCGGCCTTGGACACCTGCTAGAGGGAGGGTGAGAAGACAGAGTCACCCTCCTGGAGGGGCTGTGCCAGACGGTGGCCCAGGTAGCGCTGGGCTCTCTGAGCTCCTGGGAAGGGTCATCCTGGAAGGATGAGGCCCAGGAAGTGTGTGTGGGAGGAGGCAGGTGAACTCAATGGCAGCAGGTAAAGAGGGTGATTCTCCACCAGAACTCCGTGTCCTGGGGTCAGGAGTGTGCAGAGATACCTTGTTCTCAATCTGCTCTGAAGGGAGCTCTGTCCCCCAGGAGCGAAGGAGGGCCAGTGGGCATGAGGACCAGAGGCCAGGAGGTGAGGCCCTCAGGCCAGAGTCAGTGGTTTTCAAGGAGTTGTCCGGGCAGGACTAGGGAAAAGGATCTCGGGCCCTCCATTCCAAGTTGGCTTGTGACTGATCATTACAAGAATAATAAAGAAATCTGTCCAGTGAGCTTAAGGTGGACGGGCTTATGCGTGCTTACCATTCTCTTGAACCCTGGTGAACTGTTAGCCACCGACCTCCAACGTACGTCCGTCCCTCACCCCCGCGGGAGATCTCCATGCTTCCAGACCATGGATAACACGGATCTCAACGGACCTGGGGGTGTGGTTAGCTTTGGGTGTGGTTTGGCACCTCGGTGACAACAGGCTGCAATTTGTTTGCTCTTCTGTCCCTCCCTGACTCTGAGCTCCTTCAGGGTTCTGCACGGGTTGCTCCACAATATTTAAAATAGTCGCACTGAAATGAGCGACCTGTTTATTTATTTAGTTTCATCCACAGCACTCTTTGAAGACTGGAAGAAAAGAGACATATTGGGACAATAATTAAGGATGTCTAGGTCAGACTTGGCCTGATGGGGGATGTGTGACTGGTGAGCACGGACACATGGGCTAGGCAGGCAGCTGTGGGTAGGGAGAGTGGAAGACGCAGACTTGGGGCTCAGAGACCTGGCCTGGGCTCAGATCCACCATGCTCTGCTCATTTATACAATGTAGTCATCGTCGTCGTCATCATCGTCATCATCATCATCCTCCTCCTCTTCCTCCTCCCAGTAGTCTCTGATCTGACCACCTTCAGAACTTTTGTGAGTCCCAAGTAAGCCAACATGAACAAAACATGAGAATCTCCTTTGGCCTTTATTACTAGGGTTAAGCCCCCAGCAATATCCCTGGTGGCAGAAAAGGTGGCTTATTAGAAAGTATAAAAAAAAAAAACAAAAACCACAAAACTATCAAGTCAAAGTTTGAGTGCTACCAAGCACAGGTGCACGGAGCTCCATGAGGTCAGGCCAGTGCCTTGCACGTCTGCCACTCTTTGGTGCTTGTCCCACGGCTGCGCAGGTTACAATGGGAATTAAGGAAACCTACATTGTCCCTTTACCTAACTGAATCCATATGTGAAAACTGGATCTTTTTCTAAAAGAAACAGGAAAGCTTATTCGTGAACATCTGGCTCCTTAAATAAATCTAAAATAGATTTTAATTTTCAAAAATTGATTTTTCAAGGACGATATTGAACTTATTTACATATTATATAAAAAATTGAAGTACATTATCCATCTTGGTCATCCCAGAGCCCTAAAGAGAATCTAATGTATATTCAAGGGCTCTGTTCCTTCTTTCACTGTGGAGCAAAGCTTTAAGGGGTGGGAGACAAAGGCTGATTGCTGTACCTCTTACAGCACTTTCAGAATCCCAGCAGAATTTCCCATTAGTCTTGGGAAGCTTTATAAATGGACCTGGTTATTGTTTGGATATGAGATGTGCCCTCAAAACTCCTGCTAATGTAGGAATATTCAGAGGTAAAACGATTAGACTGTGAGAGCTGCAACCTAATCAGGTCGTCCTAGATGGAAAGGATTGGGTGGTAACCATCGGCAGGGGTGTGTGGTTGGAGGAGGTGGTTGACTGTGGGCACGCTCTAGAAGAGTTGTTCTCCCTGAATCCCCTTCCTCTGTCCCTCTCTCTGATTCCTCCACCCCCAATTCCTGACCCTGCCATGTGCTGAGAAGTTTTTCTCCATTGAGCCCTTCCCCCATGACGTCGTGCCTCACGTTGGGTCCAGCACAACAGAGTCAGCCATCTCTGGACGGAGACCCCTGAAACTCAGAGTCCCCGATAAACTTATGCTCCTCGAAGTTGTTCTCAGTTATTTCGGTCATAGTGATGCAAAAGCTAACTAAAACAAAAATCGGTACTGAGAAGTGGGATAGTTGCTGTAGCTACACCTGACACTATGGTTCAGAAGAGTTTAGAGCTTATATGCCAGAGGAATTTGGGAAGTTTAGAGATGCAAGCTGGAGAAACTTTAGAAGGTCGTAAGCAGAGATTAATGGGTGATTCTGTAGGGAGCTCAGAAGACTGAAATGCTGATAGGAACGCAGACTGAATTTCAGAGGTTTCAGAGAGGTGAGGATTTTATTGGGAATTGGACTAGAGGGCATTTACATTGTGGTCTGGCAAAGAAATTCTCTGTATTTCCCCCATGTCCTAAAACTTTGTGTGTGGCTAAATTTAAAGGGGGCTGGGTTAATTAATCTGGTAGAGAAAATTTCAAGGCAAGCAACACAGAATTTAGTCAGTGGCATGGAGATTGCTGGTAGCTTTTAGCCAGATTTACTGTGAGAAGAAAGATTTGGTCAGAAAAGTGCATATAAGAATCCATTAACAAATGCATGAAAAAGTTGTCAACATTTCTAGGAATTAGAGAAATGCAAACCAAAACTAAGATTTCATCACACTCCTATCAAAATGGCAATTATCAAGAATACAAGTAGTAATAAGTATTGGCAAGGATGCGGAGAAAAGGGCACACTCATACATTGCTGGTGGGACTGCAAATTGGTGCAACCATTCTGGAAAGAAGTATGGAGATTACTCAGAAACCTTGAAATGGAACCACCATTTGATCCAGCTATCCTACTCCTTGGTTTATACCCAAAGGACTTAAAAACAGCATACTACAGTAATGCAGCCACATCAATGTTTATAGCAGCTCTATTCACAATAGCTAAACTACAAAACCAACCTAGGTGGCCTTCAGTAGAAGAGTGGATAAAGAAAATGTGGCACACATACACAGTGGAATATTACTTAGCCACAAAGAAGAATGAAATTATGGCATTTGCAGGTAAATGGATGGAGGTGGAGACTATCATGGTAAGTGAAATATGCCAAACACCCCCAAATTAAAGACCGAATATTTTCTCTGCTAAGCAGTTGCTTATCCATAATGGAGGAGGGTAGGGAAGAATGGAGGAACATTGGATTGGGCAGAGGGGAGTGAGGGAAGTGGGTGTGGGGTGGGAAGTATGGTGGAATGGGATGAACATTATTGCCCTATATACATGTATGATTACACGAGGTGTGACTCTGCACCATGTAAAGCAAGAGGAATGAGAAGTTGTGCTCCATTTGTATACATCGTGTCAAAACGCATTCTACTGTCTTGTATAATTAATTAGAACAAATTTTTTTTAAAAAGTGCATATAAAACTGGGGCTGAGAAAGACATACTTATTGAAGAGATTAGAGCACCCCCCCCACAAAGATCTAAGCACTTTTCACAGGAACAAAGAAAAGATAGCTTGCGAGCATTTCAGGATTTTGCAAGACCACACCTGCGAAAGGCTCTGGGGTACAGAAGAGAAGATTCCTTGGAGAAGGGATCCTGGAGGCACCTTGCTTGCACACGGGTCCTAGGAAGTTGTTTTTACCATACGGAGTCATGTGGGCACTCAAAAGCTGCTTCAATCATCATCCTAGGGGACCCATGTTTTGCAAGAGCTTGCAGGAGACCTTGGTGTCATCCATGGGGTAGTGATTCTGCAGGAAAGTAAGTTTGAGTTAAGGGGTCATGGAGGTGTCCATCAAAATCTCAAAGGAAGGCTTGGGAGGCCAGCTACAGAGCAGCAAGGTCAGTATCCCGAGGGCTTCCCCGAGCGGGTGATGGGTGAAACAGTGAAGGTGGCACAAAAGCTGGAATGGTGATTGGTAATGCTATCTATTTCACTTTGTATATTTTATACATTCTTGGGCCCACTTGCTGAAATATTAACTAATTTTAACTGATTTGGGTTAACTAATTTGTGACTTTCTTGAGTCTGAGGATTCGTGTCTTTAATCAATTCCCAAAAAATCCCATTCCCCATTCTTGAATATTGCTTCTTTTCAATTACCTCTTATCTATTTCTGAAATTCGAATTAGCTACATATTAAAGCTACTCATGGTCCCTTGCAATACCATATAAATTTTAGGATAAGCTGTGCCATTTATGCAAAAAAGACCACTGGGATTTTTTAAAAATTTCTTACATGCATGACAATAGTGGAATGCATTACAATCATAATTATCCATTCACAACACCAGACCACTGGGATTTTGACATATTTTTTTAAAAATTTTTTTTTGATTTTTACTTAGCTAAACATGACAGTACAATACTCTTGACATATCATACATTTGAATCAGATGGGATATAATTTCTCATTTTTCTGAGAATACAGTTTGCAGAATCATATGGGTCATACAGTCACATATATACACACAGTAATAATAGTGTCTGTTTCATTCTACTCTCCTTCCTATCTCCCCAACCCCTCCCCTCCCCTCCCACCATTTCTCTCTATTCCTTGGAAAGCTGGGAATGGAACCATCATTTGATCCAGCTATTCCTCTTCTTGGACTATACCCAAAGGACCTAAAAACAGCATGCTACCGGGACACAGTCACATCAATGTTTATAGCAGCACAATTCACAATAGCTAAACTGTGCAACCAACCTAGATGCCCTTCAATGGATGAATGGATAAAAAAATGTGGCATATATACACAATGGAATATTACTCAGCCCTAAAAAATAATAAGATCATGGCATATGCAGGGAAATGGATGGTATTAGAGCAGATTATGCTAAGTGAAGTTAGCCAATTCCAAAAAAACAAATGCCGAATGTCTTCTCTGATATAAGGGGGGGTGACTCAAAATGGGGAAGAGAGGAAGAACATGGGAAAAAGATTACCTCTACATAGGGAAGGTGGGGAGGGAAAGGGAGGGAGAAAGGGAATTGTATAGATGGTGGAAGGAGACCTTCATTGTTATACAAAATACATGTGTGAAGATGTGAGAAAAAAAAAGAATAGTGTTACCCTAGATTTGACATATTTTATTGAAGATTTTTGCATCAAAAGAATGTCAATCAGATGTTCTAGTCTGTAGCTTTTCTTTCTTGTAATATCTTTAACATGGGTTTAAATTAACATAATGCTGACCTTATGGAATATGTTAGGAACTGTTTCCTGTGCTTTCATGTTCTGAAAAAGATTGTGGATAATTGTTTTCAGTTTTTCCTTAAATGTTCACCCATGAAACCATTAGGTCTGCTGTCTTCTTATCTTGAAGGTTATTAATTGTTGACTTGGTTTGTTTACTTGATATTGGTTTATCAAGTAGACAAACTGAATCAATACCAAGGTTTTCTGTTTCTCCTTCTGTGAGTTTTTTTTTTTTTTAGTTTATGTCTTTCAAGTCTGTTTAGTGTAGGTCAACTAATTTGTGGACATAGGGTTGTTCGTAGTGTTCCTTCATTATTCTTTTACTGTTTGTTGGACCAAGAGTGTTGTCCCATTATACATTTTTTAAAAATTTCCTTTGCCTTTTAATTTTTTTTTTTTTTAGAATTCAACACCCCCCCCCCCACCTCTACATTTTTGATATTAGCAACTTGTGTCTTCTTCATATTCTTTTTGATAAGCCTGGCTATTGGGTTATCAATTCTATTGATCTTTTCAAAGAATAATTGGTAAACCTGGGGCCCAGGTATAAAATTTCTACCTGAAAATGGCCACATATTTTGTCTCACAACATACTAACCAGAAACAGTCATATGACTCCAAACACCAGAAAAGAGAAGGAAGTGTACTTCTTCTATTCCGCAAACAGCTTGCAAATAGTACCAAGAATTACCACACTCACTATGGCATTTTATTTATTTTTTTTAAAAATTTTATTTGTCCTTTTTAGTTATACATGACAGGAGAATGGCTTTTGACATATCATACAGACATGGAGTGTAACTTTCCATTTTTGTGGTTGTGCATGGTGTGGAGTTACACTGTTCGTGTATTCATCT
Organism: Callospermophilus lateralis; assembly: GCF_048772815.1. Taxonomy (NCBI): domain Eukaryota; kingdom Metazoa; phylum Chordata; class Mammalia; order Rodentia; family Sciuridae; genus Callospermophilus; species Callospermophilus lateralis. The sequence goes on from NC_135313.1 coordinate 92,722,514, forward strand.
GTGAACTTAGGAAAGTGATGTCTGATTCATCCCACTACAGCATTTCAGATTAACTATATAGTTATCTAAAAGTTGTGAAGTTGATATTCCACCACCATCTGGCCTTTACTATTTCCTAGATAATACGGCTATCAGTGTAATTATCATTTCTTTGTAGACAGCTTTCATTTTCTCTTGCTTCTTTTGTGATCTTTCTCTCTTTAGAATTCTGAGGTTTCTCATTTATGTTTTTCTCTGGCATTTTTTCTGTTTTTATTCTTCTTGGGATTTGTTACATTCTTGAATTCTGAGGATTTGTGTCTTTAATCAATTCCAAAATAAAATCCCATTCCCCATTTTGAATATTGCTTCTTTTCAATTACCTCTTATCTATTTCTGAAATTTGAATTATCTATTTATTAAAGTTACTCATGGTCCCTTGCAATACCATATAAATTTTAGGATGAGCTGTGCCATTTATGCAAAGAAGACCATTGGGATTTTGACAGAAATTTCATTGAAACTTTAAATCGCTTTGGAGTTTATTGCTATCTTAAAAATAGTAAATCTTGCATTCCATGAACAGATGTTTTCACACTCAGTTAAATCTTATTTAAACATTTTTTTTGGTGGTTTTCAGTGGAAATTTAATCTCCTTGGTTAAATTGGTTCCCCTGTATTTTGTATTTTGGATGCTATTATAAATGTGATTTGTCTTCTCCATTTTCTTTTCTTTTTTTCCATTGGTGGTCCATGGACACACAATTGATTTTTGTGCATTGATCTTATACTCTACAACATTGCTGAATTTGTTGATTAGATCTAGTAGTAGTTGTTGTTATGGATTCTTTGAACTTATTTTAAATATAGAATCTTGTCATTTGCAAATACAATAGTTACACTTCTTCCTTCCCAAGCTGAGTGCTTTTTAGTTCCTGTTTTCCCTGCTGCTCTGGCTAGGACCTCAGGGTCATGTTCTACATGACAGTGGGCCTTCTGGTCTTGGTCCCGATCTTGGGGCAGAAGCTTTCAGTCTTTCAGCATTGAATCTGATGTCAGCTATGATATCTTCATAAATGTCCATTTCATGTTGAGGAAATTTTCTTCTACTCCTAGTTTTTGGAATGTTTTTTATCATGAAAACCTAAATTTTATTAAATAATGTTTTTGTGTTATAGGCATAATCATGTGTTGTTATTCCTAATTCTATTAATGTAGTGTATTACATTGATTATTTTTTATGTTGAATACTAAAACATTAAAATCTATTTAACCAGTGCATTGGAGAAATGAAATGAGATAATTTCAATAATATTCCTAAGGTAGGGCTTGAACCACAAAAATTCAATTTGAAATGATCTTAAGAATAGGACAATCATTGATTGAATCATTAATTCAATTTCTTTTACTCCCTCCCATTTTAAAGCCTTTGGATCTTGTAATAATTAACTTTTTCCCCCACAAAAAGCTTTACTTAACATAGAACTTTGTGGATCTTTATTAATTACAAAATTACTTCTGTGTTATGCAAAGTAATAACCTAAAGCACAATTACCTTAAAAGCTTGTGGTGCACATTCATCAATAATAGTGGAGGAAAATTAGCATCAAACACTAATTTTTAATCATTAAGTAATATTAAACTGTGTGAAAATAATATATACATGCAGTCATGTGTCGATTAATGATAAGGATACATTTGGAGAAATGCACCAGTAGGGATGTTGTCATTGCCTGAACATTATATAATACGCTTGCATAAATCTAAATGTAATCGTTTCATATGGCCTCTTGGTACAATCAAGAGACATGGTAAACTTGAGATGTACGATCCTGCCACCAGCATAACTGGGCAGACTGTTTACAGTGAACATCTTTCTTATGAGTCGGAGTGGACTCTACAACAATGATTGAACATATTATAGTAAACACATAAACCATTAACAGTAATTATCATTGCCAACTATTATGTGCTGTACATAATTATATGTGCAATACTTTTTATGACTGGTATCTCAGTAGGTGTGTTTATGCCAGAATCACCACAAACCTGTGAGTAATGCCTTGTGCTACAATGCTCTTCCTAGTGGATAGGAATTGATCGGCTCCCTTATAATCTTAGGGAACCACCTATCCTGTTTGTAGCCCATCATTGATTAAAACATCATTATGCAGACATTTCTATATTTTCATAGGAATTGCAATCCTGTTATTGTTTGAAAGTAAGCTTTCCTGCAGTTTCTTTAGCTCTTCCATCTCTGTGAAAGTCACAGAGCTATTGGCGGGCAGCAGGCCTTGGCACCTGGCACCTTGCTCTTCTTTTTCCACCTTTCTGACCTATGATGCACAAGGATCTTAAAACAACAATAGCAACAACAAAAACCAAACCAAAATATTCTCATATAAGTCTCACACATGTAATGTTTATCAAGTCTTTTGATTGCATTAACGATCAGAAAAGGCCTGCAGCACTTTTTAAAAGCCATCTGCTAGAAGGTAACGCCAACACCCTGTTGGCATCTGTCTTCTACAGATGCATGCAAGAAAATGATTTTAAAATAAGGATTTATTCATTTTAGGGTGGAAATGCTGACTGCAGCAAAAAGTGGTCCTCTGGGGAGAGGCCCCAGGTATCACTGAGGATAACAGCTCCTAAGGAGATGGAGGTGTGCAGGCAGGGGTACTGCAGAAGCCAAAGTCCCAGTGTGTTTCTCCTTGTTTCCATTGTACCCCACTCCCTGGCCCAGACTCTTCCAGGGCAGTGCAGGAGGCCTGGGTGCTCCATACTGTCCTGATACCACCTTCACTCCTCTTAGGAAAATCTCTGAGCTGGATCCATTGTGTTAAGCTCTGTGGTTTGTGAATCTTTTGTTGAATGATTTCAGCTTAACTTCAGTAAAGCTTTGTCTTAACTTCTATGTCAGAGCCAAGTTGTCCTGTTTTTAAGATCATTTTAACTGTCTAATCAACATGGTCAGCAACACTGACTCATGGCCAAGTAGGAGTCATTTGTTCTGTTCTGCTTGGCTTCTGTGCTGACCTGGACAGTGGTAGGTGGTTCTGTGCTTACCTCACCAACCTGACCAGCTCACCCACCCTTGGGATGTCCCTCACCTCCCCGATGGGTCTCCTTCCACCACGCTTTAGCTCATGAACCTCTGCGTGTATGTTCTGATTACGGTTGGCCATTGCCCTTCTCTAATATTTTCTGTCTTGGCGAGTAATCATTACTTGACTCAGGAAGATTATTTTAAGAGTTATTTATCATCTGGGTGTCCTGTTACCGTTGCAGTTTCTGCTCTTGTTGAGTAAGCAAAGTGTAAGATAATAATCTTATAATGGCTAACCAAAAAATGCAATGCCTCCTTAGGGTTCCCACAGAGCTGTGAGGACCTTGGTTCCATCCCCAGCCCTCTCTCTAATTGTAGTTGCCTATCACACACTGTCCTCTTCCCACCCCACCCCACCCCAGTATCTCCAGAACAGTCTCTGGTTCCCTTCTGCTTTATTTCCCCCTATTTCTAATCTGCTCCCCGACCAAGTATACATGCTTGGGCATTAACCTTACCACCTTGGCTCAATGTTTCTTTAGCTATTGCCCCCATCCCTCGTGAGCAACCAGGTTTCTTGAAAACTTCCTATTCTCCCATCTTCATTTCTTTATTTCTTTGTTTTGCTCAGCCCACTGAGTTTGGCTCCTACACATCACCAGTAGTCTGGGACTTCAGGTTCTAGAATTACAACTAGTTACCAGGTGCAATGGATACTTGCTGAACACCTTTTTCCTTCTGCAGCATTGGGCAGGATGGACCACCCCTTCTGTGAGAGCTGCTTTCTGGGTATGCTCTTGCATCTGCCACAGTCCTAGCACTGCCTGGAGGTCTGGCTTGCCTTTTGCTTTGGGCACCTGAAAGGCTGATCTTTCCCAGCTTCCTGTTCTTGGTGTGGTCCTGTGCTTAGACATGGGCAGCGAGTTGTATCCTGTTGGGGCTGGAACACTTAACTGCTGCCCTGCAGCCTTCCAGAGATTTCTTCCCCTTGTGGGCCTTGTAGCTGCCCTGATCACATAGCTCCCCACTTGACGGTGATGATGGAATTTCCCTGCTAACCCACAGTGGACTTACAGCTTAAACAACCAAATAAAACTTCATTGTTTTCAGTCCAGAGACACCTTAGCTCAATCCAGCTTACACCAACTCCTCTTCCTTGGGCTTAAATAAATAAATAAATAAATGCATGAATGCATAGAGATATCACCTCATTCCAAGTCGGAATGTCTATTCTCAAAAAGTCAAAAGTCAAAAGATATCAAGTGTTGTCAAAGATGTAGAGCAAAGGAGACCATCATTCATGATTAGTTGGAATATAAGTAAGTACAGCTATTAAACAATAGGAAGTTTCCTCAGAAAATTATCTTTTTTTTATTGGTTGTTCAAAACATTACAAAGCTCTTGACATATCATATTTCATACATTAGATTCAAGTGGATTATGAACTCCCATTTTTACCCCAAATCTGCAATCTTCAATCTGTATTTGGGGTAGAAAATTTAAAATAATGCTACGATAGGATCTGGCAATCACACCATTGTGTAAAAAAGGAAATGAAGTCAGTGTGTTGAAGAGACATCTGTAGTCCTAGGTATCGCTGCATTATTCACAATTGCCAAGATGTGGAATTGGCTTAGACATCCTAAGAGTCCATCAATAGAGAAATTGATGCATGAACTGTGGCACATAGACACAGTGGAACATGATTCAGTCATAAGAACGGATCAAATCTTGTCCCTGGAGACTGCATGAGTGAGCCTGGAGGATTGAATGCAATGAGCAGGTCCTGAAAGATCAATATCCCGTGATCTCACTCATGGGGAACCTGAAAAAGTTGTTCTCATAGCAACTGAGATTGAAAGAGTGACGACCAGAGGCTGGGGTTCCTAGTTGCCTTTGAGGATGGAGTGAGGTTGGCCAGTGGGCTCAGTGCTGTGGTTAGACAGGAGGGACAAGTTTCTCTTTCCTGGTGGGCAAATGTAGTTAACAATAATATATAGTCTTTATCAAAAGAGATAAAAGAGAGGATTTTGAATGTTTCCACAACAAAGAAATGATAAGTGTTAAAGTGAAGGATATCTTAATTATCTTGATTTGGTCACTACAAAATGTATCATGTATTGAAACATCACACTGTACCCAGAAATATATATATGATTACAATGTCAGTAAAAATGAAAAATAAATCTAAAATAATTAAAAAATGGATAATGAGTAAATGAATTGAAGTTATTCAGCAAACATTTATTGAGCTTCTGTGCTGTGTTGAGGCTTGATAAATGAAATTGTTATGCTCAGGGAGTTTATGTCCTAGAAGGAGGACAGATTGTTAATAACTGAAGAACATGTGAACAGGATGATTGCATATGGTGTCATGATGGAAATGAACAGGTGATGGGACAGCACAGACATGGGGTAGGAATGGCTCTAGGCTGAGTGGCCACAGAAGGCCTTGAGGGAGGTGATGAGCTGTGTTATAATTAGAGGGACTCCCAAGGATATTTAGAAAACCGAAGGGAGTACAATATGGGAGGAAAAGGGAATTTTTGTGGTTGTATTATTAAGGGTGAGGGACATGGGGAGAAAGCAGATACCGCATAGCAGCTAAAAGAAGCAAGATTTAGGGAGAAGGGAATATTTGCCTCCATGGCAAATACAGTGTATTGTGTTGCTAAAGCCAGCCCACTCAGGAAGTTCAACGTGTTAAATGCTTTATTGACATAAGAATTTCAACTCAGAATGGGCTTATTGGGGTGTAACCTCATCTAAAGTCCAAGAAATATCTGGAAGAACTTGGTTTTCTACCATTGATCAACATTTTGGCCTGTCGTCAGAAAAAGGGAATGGCAGTGAACATATCCTTTAGGATATTGGGAGCAGAATGTGGTTTCCAATGCTCATGTGCATATTATATTTCTTTAGAGAGGCATGTTTGAGAAACAAAGCAAAATGTTCTAAGAGATAAAACTGTTTCAGGTCAAGTAATGATTAGCCCACAGAAGATGGGATTAAGAGGTATAATATATTCTGCAAAACAGAACAGTGCATTGTCCACTGGAATGCACTATGGAGGAGGAGCACTCTAAAAAAAAAAAAAAAGCAAACAAAAACAAACAAAGACCATATACATCATGAGTTTATCCCTGTGGTCAGGACCAGGGTTTCCTTTATCTTTCCCTTCTCCCTTTCATTTTTCCAATATGTAAGGAGTGCCTTCACTTGGTCCACTGATACCACTGGATCCATATATGTATATCCATTTCAGAGCCGCACCTGAGCAGAACTTGACAACATCTGTCCAAGGCATGACCCCTGGTCACACCTGGTATTCTGCCTGGTTCTCACAGGTTCTTTTTCATTAGTTTTTAGAATATGTACATTTGACTGATCTCTCTCTTAAGCCAAATCTTCTTAGATAAAAGTACTGTTTCTTTTTCAGAAAGATATTTAATGAATATTTAAGTAAGCACCATATTCCTGAGCATCAGCAAGGACTGAGAAACCATTCCTTACTTTGCATATGAGGCTCAACATATTGAGACTTGGTGATCAGATGTGAGAGGCAACCTGACCACCTCCAGTCTGTCCTGTGTCCCTGCCTGGGATCTCCTAGGCTTCCACAGGTTTTCTCCTGGGTAGTCCCTGGCACCTCAGTTCTCTTCCTACTCCCCAGAACTGACTGCCAAGATTTTTTGTGGGCAAACATTTTCAGAAGCATTGACAGAAAAAGAGAGAGAGAGAGAGAGAGAGAGAGAGAGAGAGAGAGAGAGAGAGAGGGAGGGAGAGAGAGAGAGAGACTTCTTTCTGTTTAACTGTTTGATTGCAGAAAAAGAAACTCAGTTGGTATTGTAATAATTCTAAGAAATGGTTTCCTTTTTTAATAGGACTTCTCCACACCTTGGACTCTCCTAAACAGCATTTCTTAACATGTGCATGAAAAAGCAAATTCCCAAAGGAATAGTTTTGGGCACTCTTCCTCCATGGGAAGCTCTCTAGGAAAAACAGTGCTGAATTTTCCAGACCTGGGTTTGTATTGGCCCCATACTCAGAAGCTCGGTGGTGCCGGGTAAGTTGTGAATTGCTTTAAGGTTCAATTCCTTATCTAAAAATGTTAGCAATCCTTATCTCACATTAAACGAGAAAACACAAATTATTTTTGATGAGAAAACTGGCACATATGAAACACGATGATCTCCTTTACCTGGTGACATTAGTATTAATACTTGTTCATTCCTCACAACTTTGTTGAGTGCCCACTATGAAAATGCAGGACTTATTAATATTTTTATTATTACTTTTATCTACATTCTTGCACTAAAAGCTTGTCATTTATTTCTAGTCTTTCTCACCTCTAATGATACTTTCATGGTCATGAATATTCCTCGGAAAGATTCTTTGCCTATACCTGAAGGTTTTGTTATGCAATATCATCACTTATTCCTCTAGTTTTTAAATTTCAGTTTTAATTTCTTTTTATCCTAAGATTTATTGATTGATTTTTAAAATTTGTTTTTAGTTAATAGTTATTTTTTTTTTTTTTGCTTATTATTTTATGGTCAGTGTTGACTTTTACTGCATTAGAGAGAATAATTGCAGATTTCTACTTTAGGGGATTATTTGACATTTTCTTTCTTTTTTTTTTAAAGATAGAGGGAGAGAGAGAGAGAGAGAGAGAGAGAGAGAATTTTAATATTTATTTTTTAGTTATCGGCGGACACAACATCTTTGTTTTTTTGTATGTGGTGCTGAGGATCGAACTCGGGCTGCATGCATGCCAGGCAAGCGCGCTACCGCTTGAGCCACATCCCCAGCCCTATTTGACATTTTCTTTGTGACTTTCCATCTGGTCAGCTTTTGAGATGATATGAAAATGCTATGTGTTCATTACTTACATGGAACAAAATTTTATGTGGACACCTAAACACACATGATTTAGAAGTCAATATTTATTGATTTGGGATAAGAAAGAAGAGAGGAAATTTAAAGATAATTTCAAGTTCTGATTGTGTAACTGACTGGTGGAGATTCCACAGAGAAAGACCTTTCTGGTGAGGGTCAAATGACGGGCTCAGCAGGATGAGTTAATTTTGCTACAGTTTTGTTATACCCAAGAGGAGTAGCCAAGGTAGGGGGGGATGGCTGGTTAACTGATCTGGAAGCTACAGTCAGCATTAGGCACAAAAATGACACTTTATCATGTAGATGACATCTGTGGCCATGGTTGGACAGGGAGAAAAGAAGGTAAGAGGTAAGAGGGGCACTGAGGGACATGTAGTCAGAGGTGGCCAAGGAGCAGCGTGGGAAGCAGGAGACATGGGTAGAGAGCTCCAGGGGACTGTCCTCACAGAAGCCAGGAAAGAGTCTCTTTCCAGAAGAACAAGACCTGGATGAAAGTTAGCTGCATTTTTTGGTGCTTTTTGGGGTCCTGTTTTGATTGAATTAAAGGGAAATGATATTTCTTTATTGCTGCTTCCTTTTTATTGCTGAAATTCTTCTTCTATAATTCCAAACATCTTTTCCACAAAATAAAGAGTTTTTCTTTCTTTTCTTTTCTTTTTTTTTTTTGAGTGAACTGCCTGGGGATACTTTTTCACTAAATTCATTAGTAGATGAAGTGGGTGCTGAAAATTTAAAATTATGCTAATGAAAAATTTTATGGTTGTGGGGGAAGCAACGTCGACACAAGATTTCAGAATTATTCTGCCATGCAGTGATTTTAGCATTCATCATGCACCTTTAAGCATGGTCTGTACCATGCCTGTTAATCACTGTTAACAGCAGCGTGTGTCTGAGTTCCGGGCAGGAAGCTCTGGGGTGAGGATGACAGCCGCTCACCAGAGTTAACCAAGATGAAGTGGTGGTAGACACTCCATTTAAAGTTTCGCTTAGCATTTTTAATTCACCTCACCTTGGGTGGCAAACGCAGTTTGCATAATTCATGAGAGGGGTTATGGTGGGGAAAAAAAACACAGCAGAAGGAGAGAAGCACAGGCAAATTGATTTTCTTTTAGAAAATGCAAAAACAGCTGGTGGAAGGAACTGCCAAACATAAAATCACAGTTTTTTTTTATGTCAGAGCTTAAAAGGACCCCAGAGAGCCATCATTTGCCTCATTTCTCTCATTACAACCTGGGAAGAACCAAAGGGTCCAAGGTTACACAGTGTCCTTGAGAACATCACCACCTGGGAGTCAGGGTTGTCACTTCTAGGGCCACCATAGCGTCTGCTCTGAAGCCCACGTGGCAAATACTTCTGCTGCTCATCATTTGACCTATTTCCTCCACGGAGACTGTTTCCCCCGCTATATTGACCTGTCATTAAGTGCTCTGTGCTCACTTGCTGCCCTCTGTGCCCCTTTGAGCAGGGGACATCCCCAGGTGTCAGCCAGACTTCCCAATGTCTGCAGATCTGTTTAAACCAATAAGTCAGGTGCCCAGCTTAAAAACCAGGCCTCCCCTGCAGGAACTGGCAAGACCCCACTATTTGACTTGTACTAGGCTTACAAGAGAAGCTAGTGCCCTTGTTGGGCCTCAGAAAATGAGTGCCCCAAACAGACCACTTTGGACTCTGAACTGGGAGCACCCGGGGAGCAGCAATGCAAGGAAAGGCTTTCCCTAATGTTCCCTTATCTACTTGAAGACCAGATCTGCCAAAGAGGATCCCAACTGACTTCAGTCCTCCTGCTGAAATTTCATTACCCAGGCAAGATTAAACTCACCTCATAGAGGGAGAGACTGAAAAGGAAGCATCAGACCTAGCACACAGAGGAAGTTTGTTCTAGGGCATTTTCTGTTCTCTGGGCTCGTTCATCTTCCCTAAAAAAACATTTGCTCCACCACTTTTCTATCCTCCATGGAGAGGGTATTCAAGCCTCAACCATCTGGCCCTGCTTTGAGTTTCATATTCTGTGTCGCTCCTGGTGCACGTGGGCATGCTTAAAATTTGCATGCCTTTTCTCTTGTTAATCTATTGTCAGTTTATTTCTGCAGACTCAATCCAACTTTCAGAGATAAAGTTTGACCTCCCTTGTACTCTCCTCTATGGAGGTGCCTGTGTATGTCCAGGATGAGACACTGCAGGCTTGGATGCTGCCCAGGCCCACAGGATGGGCTACTATACATCAGCACATGCCTGTGCCCTGCACCAACCTTCAGAACATAAAATATTTGTTCCTGCTTCCCTCTACCTTCCAAATCTTATGCAAGTTGTGTTCTATAGCCAATGGTTACCTGGAACCACATAGGGACAAGGACTGGGAAGTGTAGTTCTAGTGTTCTTTCACAGACATGCTGCAAACTGCCACAGGAATGCAAAAAGAAAGCAGTATTTTGAGAAGATAGGGAATTTATTCCTTGATATGTTGATATGTTGAAACTGAGGTATCTTTATGGCTTGCTAAAAAGAACCCAGTAGACAAAAGACAGTTCTAGAATATAGGAATACATTTAGGAAATATCTGTATATAAAGTGGTTGTTTCAGGGAAGAAGAACATTTGAAAACTCTAGTAGGGAAGAGTCTAAACTGGGTGTGGGGGGCGCATGCCTGTAATCCCAATGCTTTGCCAGAATACTTATTTTTACCTTGTGGTACATAAACATGCTTAGGTAGGAGGCTTGCTAGTTTAAGGCCAACCTGGGCAACTTAGCAAGATGCTGTCTCAAAAATTAAAGATGAGTAAATAAATAAATAAAAGGGCTGGAGATATAGCTCAGTGATAGAGCTCCCCTGGTTTCAATCCTCACCACTGGCGCCCCCCTGTCCCCCCGCAATAAATAAAGAAGAAGAAGAAGAAGAAGAAGAAGAAGAAGAAGAAGAAGAAGAGGAAAGACTTTGAGTCTACAAGGCAATAACCTGGGAAAAGGCAAATAATTTGCAGGTAAAGACTAGTCAGTCAGTAAAACTTGTCAATTTAGATTCCTCTGTTATGGTATCATTTCCAAACCCGTAAGGGTCTTCAGTAGTTAACATTTGTTTCCCTGGTAGAGAGGAGAGACAGGACGCCTTTTATCTTTGAAAAATCTATGTCCTGATTTATGTAAACAGATGGAGGGCAGAGTACTTTCCAGCATTTGCTTCTTATTTGCCTTCAGGCAATAATCCTCATGCAAAAGAGGCATATTTTGTGGTGGCATATTCTGGTCTGCATGGTACTGAGTTGGGTGGCCGCCTCTCTGCCCTGGATCTGCTTCCATCTCCTCATTGAGTAACTTGCCTCATGGAGCAGCCACTGCAGGGGACATGCCAATCCTGTGATAGGGAAGAGCAAGAAGGTAAGAGGCAATTGTTTTTTTTAAGCGTTAACCTGGATGTGGAGCAGATATCGTGTACTTCCGCTGCATTTGCTGAGAAAGTCTCATGAATGTGCTCATATACCAGTGGGGTAGGGGTTTTCCCCTCCCACACAGGGCAACAATTATATGCTCTCTCAAAGAGCCCAACTGGGGACAAAAAATGTCCTGACAAGGTATAGAGGAAAAGACAAGCGAGACCAGAAAAAAAATCCACAGAAAAGCAGTTTGCTTAAATTAAGGGTAGGTAGGTAGCTACCTCATTAGAAGGCAGGTAGGGTAGGGGTATTGATGGAGGCACCAGGCACATTTCATGGTGAGTGAGAGGCTGCTGGGAGAAGCACAGACCTGAGTACTGGGTCCCAATGCAAATGTCATCTGCTGTAAAATGTGGCCTTAATGCATTAGCCTTAGTCCTGGAAAGAAATCTCTCTAGGCATTAAGTGTGATTTCTTAACTGAATATGAGTTGTAAATAATTGATTTCTCCCTCAGGCTGTAATTTCCAAAAGAACTCTTTCATTTTCTTATTAATGTGTAGTTTAGATGAGGAGGAAGTAAATTAAGACACTGACTTATTCAGAGACAGTTTTGACCGCTGCTAACAAAGAACCACAAACATTCACAGCACAGATCATACACCGGATCCCAGGTCATGCAACAAAGACTTAAAATTTAAAAAAGCTGTTCCCATCAAAAGCAGGCCTGACAATAACATGTGGCCCAGCATGAAGGAAGGTTTGTGTAGAGTAAGGAGAGCTAAAGGTCTAAATCTGGTAGGCTGCCCCCTGGCCACAAGCGGTGGCTGAGGGAGGAGAACCTTCCTATCTCAGAGATCAAAGTTTGTTTGCTTGTTTGTTTATTGATATTGATGCTGGAGATGGAACCCAGGGCCTCACACATGCTAAGCAAGTGCTCTATCACTGAGCCATACCCCTTGCCCTGCAAATTTTTTTTTTTTTTTTCTGTAGAGAGGAGGAGTGTAAATACTTCAGGCTTTGTGTGCCCTATGGTCTCTGTTTTATGCAGTGCCATATTCGGATTCACTATCAGAGACCCAAAGTGACCTATAAATGATTGGGTAGAGCTGTGTTCTAATAAAACGTAATTTACAAAACACTCAATGGGCTGTGTTTGGTTTGCTGGGTGCATGGGTGAGCCAACAGCCTGTAGGAGAACTGAAAAAGATAGAAGCTAGGGTAGGACTGAAGGTAAGTCTGAAGGCCCAGGATGGTCCCAGGAGTAGGTGGGTGACAAGGGCCTGGCACAGGCAGAAGACTGGAGTCTTCTGGTCTCTGTCATTGCTTTAGGCTTACAGGTGTCTCCCTGACCTTAAGACAGTATAGTTGCTGAATGGCTTTAGGGACAAGCTACCTCTAGCCTCAGGTAGGTACCACCTAACTCCATGCAGAATCCTGTCCTAGACATCTGTGGCTAATGGTGCATCCTGCAGGGTTGGTATCTCTCACCCTCTGGGACAAGCCTAAAACACAGGTAAGTGCCTGGTCTTGTCTCCTTCTCCTCTCCCCTTATCCTGTCTCTGAAGGCCCAGGTTGCATGAAGCAGATCCCTCAGGGTTAAGTTGCTCTAAATCTGGGATATCCTGAATGATTTTCCTCTGCCTGTCAAATTCTGCTCAATCCACTCCTGTGGAACAGGGATGAAGTCTGGGAGTCCAGGTGAAGTCCAGGAGTGGGGCAGGGGCTAGCTAAGGGCTACAGAACAAATGCCCAGAGGAGGACCTTGGACACTAGGGTCAGAAACCCAACAGGCAACATCTAGAGGCCAGGGATGCTGAACTCCAGGAACTCAATTGATTTTGCAGGAAGCAGGTACCTCAAGCTGGCTCCACCTGAAACCCATTTCTGCAGGTTCTCATCAGGATGGTCACTACTACTCTCTGCCCCTTGGGAGCTCAGTATGTCTGAGCACGGCAAATAGGAACATAGCCATGGGTTCTCCAAGCTCCTCCAGGGTTGACTCCTTCAGACCCTCCAAGGAGTTACCTGCCATGTGGAGTATTGAGTGACACTTAATAACTCAGGTTTTCTGGTGGCCCAAAGGTAACCAGACTAAATTGTTGGTCCATACACAGGAAACAAATGGAAGCAGACTTTCCATAGGGAATGGGCTTTCTGCAGCTCCCTCATTGTCCCTTCATTCCTGGTCTAGGGTCTTTGACTCCAGGTCAGCCTGGTCCCTCTGGCTTCCCATTTTCCCCTAGTCTGCAGTTGTTTGTGTGCCTTTAAGGGGAAATGGAGCTGCTAGAGTTACCCAAGTTCGGAAGTGGCCCTTCCTCACCATCACTACTGGCCTCCAGCAATGGCTGCCCGTGAAGCACCTCACATAGCATTAAACTCAATAAAAATGGCTACAAAATAAACCGCGTGTGCCCCTGCAGCTGATCTCCCTCTGGGTCTTCTGCAAACCTCACCTGCTGCTTAAGGGTGAAGCTGTTTCTCACATTGGGTTTGATTCCCGTGATGTAGCTTTAATAAATAATGAAGCAAAACCTTCCTTGGTGTGAGAACCGCTCCAAGACACATATCCAAGGATAAGAGTGAGCAAGATGTCACGAGGGTGGGTGGCACAGATTGATCCACGGGTATTAAGTTCCAGTTAGATAACAGAAAGGCGTTCTGGTGTGCTATTGCACAGTAGGATGGCTATAGATAACAGTAATGCAGTGTATATTTTGCAAAGCTTAAAGAAGTGATTTTAAATGTTTTCACCATACAGAAATGATAAATGTTTGGGGAGATAGATATGTTTAACTTGATTTAAGTTATTATACTATACATATACGTATTAAAAACAATCACTTGTTAAGCCATTAATATGCACCAGGACAGTGAGGAAGGGCAGTCAGAACCCTGCCCCCCTGGTACTCAAGGTGTTGTGCAGAAAAGCCCAGATAGAGGCCAGTGCCCAGGTGAGGACACGGTTAATTTAACTTTGCTCTCAACCATCAAGGATTTCTCAGGGTTGTTAATGGACTGAGTGGCAAGGGTCTTCGGGGATGCCAAAGAAAGGAGAGGGCCCTTTGCTGAGTTCCTTCCATGGGGTCCAGCAGTGAACATCATTAGGTCACCTGTTATTGTGGGCAATGCTGGGCATGTTTTGCAAATGAGGAAGCCAGGTGCCAAAGCCCAGACAACTGACTCATCCCACAGACATTAGGTGGCAGGTCCATAATTCAGGTCTGGACTTAAGTCTGCAGACCCTGTCCTTGCTAGGTGGCCAAGCCAATCACAGTGTGGAAGCCTTATTCACCCTGATTTCTAGTAGCTTTTAATAGAAGCTGGAGTGCCAATTCACTCTTCAGCCATGTAGCCCTACTCGAGATGTGGCTCTGATATGATCTGCTGTGAATGGGAGCTGGGCTTCCTGCTGGACAGGTGCTTTGGGTGTGGAGGAGTCTGGTTGGGCACCTGCTCCATAAGGATGTCCCCTGCCATAGAGGCTGCTCTTCCCGGTGGTTCTACTCACCATAGAAGCATTATGTCTGGTAACAGTGTTGTTGTCCTCTTGCCTTGTTGTGGTACCCTATGGATATTTGTCCCTTACGACACTCTTACTCTCAGTGCCCACGGGCCCTGTCTCCACATTGAAAGGGACTCCTGGCTTGTGCAGTAAGTGCTGAATCACCGTCAACTGCAACTTGACTCTAAGGCTCCAGTGATAGCCTATCCTCACATGATGATTAGTGAAATAGGAAGGGAATTACATTCCTTTCAAGCTTGCTCTGCAAAACTTGTGCTACAGCCTCCTGTTACCTGTTTTCCTTTATGCTCACCACTTCCTATAGGAAGGTAGATGACCCTTATTTAGTGACTTGCTCTTGGCAGGAGGGAAACAATCTCCATACATGTTTGCTGTATATTAAAAATCCCTCCACTGGCCATACCACTCTCCTTTAGCCAGTGCAATAGTTCATGGCCTTGATAGTTTACCTCCTAGCTTATACCCATGGGAGTGATGGACAGCCAGGGTGGCTGGCCAGGCAGCACTTGTTAGAGGGGATGGACAAGTGAAAACTTGTGAAACGAGTTGGACCTCCATGTACCCTTCTGGAAATTCATATGTCACATGCATTTCTAAATACCATGGAACTGGTACGCATTTACTCTTCTGCAGTAGACTATGTGCAATGTCATGTTTTTTCCCATGTTGGAATCAAATTCGTTTTGTTTCCAAGTGAATTGCTGGAAAGTTTATTGTTGGTGATATTTGAAGTGGGGATCAAGTTATTACTTCTAGGGCTTTCCAAGGATACTGTGGAGGTTTGGTAGACCAGGACGTCTGTGGAAGGGTCTCCCTGCTTCTGATATCGGCACTGTGCAGACTGGCAGCTCTGAAACTAGCAGCTGGTAGCTCTCCTACATACAGGCTGACCACCAAGCCCTCCTCTGTGGGAGCTATCAGCCTGGGACAGCTCCAGGATCTAGATACCCACCATATCTCTGGCCCTCCAAGAAGCTTGTAGTTTGTTTTATCCTATTTGCTCAACTTCAATCCTCACTGTCAGTCTTTCTTACTATCCCTCTTGCAGACCACCTCCTTCCTTTTACAAGGGGTGATCTTGAAATACTGTATCTTTTAATTTGACCCTATATGAATAACATCCTGGTCTTGTGTGGTTACCTGAGATTCTTACCAGAGGTCAGTTCTATCTCTAATCTATCTATCTATCATCTCTCTCTCTCTCTATCTATCTATCTACATGCTCAGATGAGCATAGGGTCATACAAGTCACATAAGTGACTAGTGCATCTGATGGAAGGCAACTGCTAAGTACGTGCCCTACTCACTAACATTCTTCTTACCCTGCGGCACAAGATCTTGCCCAGGGAGGAAAGGGGCTGGGCCATAATACTCACTGCTCCAGAAATAATAGGTGTCAAATGGGTAGGAAAATAGATTTTATTCAAAGTTGACTTTGAAGGAAGATGAAAGAAACTTCATGTTTCAAAAGTTCCATCTGTGTAAAGCTCTGGACCAAAGAAAGCTTTTAAGAGGGGACAAAAGAGTGTCACAAGTTCTGCCTCCTTCCTAGTTCCCATCATAAAGAAATCTCACAGGTGTTTCACAGCCCCCTGGAGCCTCTATCAAAAGGGGTTTAGGCTTCCTGGGGCCAGCATCTTATATTTCCCCTTTAGATAAACATGTTATCTTTGTAACAGAGAAGAAAAGGTATTACAGAAGGCTTTCTTTAGACTTAAGAATATCAAAAGAGCTAGAGAAAAATAAGGGGAAAAGATGGGGGTGTGTTGAATATCATAAAGATAAAGGGAAGATCAGTGGAGTGGAAGGAGATGGAGTGGGAGGGAGGGGGGGAGAGGATGGGAAAGGGGAGGAAACGCAAGATGAATCTGACAAAATTATGCTCTGTGCATGTATATCACTGTGAATTCCACCTTTATGTATATCCACAAACCCCAATCAAAACTAAATAAATAAGCAGACAAATGAAAAGGAAGACCAGTAGAGTACAGGAGGGAGAGGGGGAGGGAAAGGTATTGATTGAAGGGATTGAAATGGAGTCAATTAAATTCCATACATGTATGATTTTGTCAGAATGAATCCAACTATTGTATATAACTATAATGCACTAATAAAAGGAAAAAAAGGAATACCAGGAGAGGATGTTAGAGATGGAGGAATGTATTGGAGAAAGAGTTGGGGTTGGTGGCCTCCTCCCCAGTCTCCACTATGCATGAGAAAGCCATTCCTAATTTCACATGGAAAGTGGGCAGATTCAGTCTGTTTCATACTCTTACAAATTCTGTTCCAAGGTTAAAAAAAAAAAAAGTTTGTGGGCCAAACTGAGACCCTGCACTACATTCTAGCCTGCCTGGATTCTTAGAAGGGAGGATGTAGTGATCGTTGCTATCATGTCATCCTCACATAGCCGCAGAACACTTGCTAGTCTATCCTCCAAATTCAACCCTGTGCTCATTTCTCTCTGGTTTCTAACTCTAGGCCCGGATAACACTGTGAGTCCATTTACTCTCTACTGTAGTTACCCATGATTCAATTTCAATTCATAAGTTTTCCTTTCTGACCTTTCTTCTTTAAAATTTTATTTTATTTTATTTTTCTGTGGCTTCAAACAACACCAATTTGTTGTCTCGAGGTGCTGGAGGTTGAAAGACTAACATGGGTTGGCACTTCATCCCAGAGGCTCCAGGACCACATGTTTTCTTGCCCTTCCCAGCTTATTTCGTTAAACTGTATTAATTAACAGATATCATTATATTTATGTATGGTATAAGGTGATGTTTTGATGCACCTATACTTGGTAGAATGAGAAAGTCAAGTTAATTAATGAATTCATTGACTCACATAAAAAATTATTTCTTTGTGGTGGGAACATTTAAAATCTACTCATAGTAATTTTTGAAATGTAATACATAATTCTTTTTTTAAAAATATTTTTTTTCAGTTGTTGATGAAACTTTATTTTATTTATTTATATGTGGTACTGAGAATTGAACCCAGTGCCTCACACTTTATAGGTAAGTGCTCTACCACTGAACTATGACCCCAGCCCTCAATACATTATTCTTAACTATAGCCATTGTGCTGTGTAATATGTCACCAGAACTTAGTTTTTCTATCTAACTGAAACTTTACCCTTCAACCAATCTCTTCCATGTCCCCACTTGGCCTCTACTTCCTCCCTCAGCCCCTGGTAGCTACCATCCTATTCTGTCTGAGGTTGACGCTTAGATTCCACATGTAGGTGAGATCATGTGGTATTTGTCTTCCTGTTTATTTCTGGCTTATTTCACTTAACACGATGTCTTCTAGATTCTTTCGTGTTGTTGCAAGTGATGGGATTCTGTCATTTTAAAAAACTGAATCATAATCCATTGTGTACAGCACATTTTAAAAAATCTGCCCATCTGCCAATGGACACATAGGTGGATTCCATATCTTGGCTGTTGTGAATAAATGCTTCAATGAACGTCGGGGTGTAGACATGTCTTCAGCATACTGATTTCAGTTTCTTGAGTTAATACCCTCCCAATGGGATTCCTGGATCATGTGATAATTCTGTTTTTAGTTTTTTTTTTTTTTTTTTTTAAGGAAGTACTACCAGAATCCAGGCCAGTGACTGCTGGGGTTCTGATGGGTAAGATTCAGTTACCCACTTGAATCAAGAGTATAAAAGAAAAATGATTTAAAAAGGAAAAATGAATTTAATCACAGTTTGGCCCACACTGGGAAGACTGCTAATGTTGTCCCCTATCCTACAGACATGTTACAATTTATAGGAATTCCAGGCCAGGAAATGTACATCTGTAGATATAGTCAGACTGGTTCCAGTGCCAGTTCTTTGACTTTTGTTGCCATCTTCTGGCTCCAGGCCAGGACTTTTGGGGCACATTCAGTTTCTGTTCTCAGCATGAGATGATTGTAGGAAGTTGGGATGGAGAAAATAGCTTAATAAACAGGTTAGCAAGAAGTGGCTGGGGAGAGAGAGAAAAAAAAATCGAAGTTTCTTTTTAAATAGATCCCATTACAGAACCACTGTATTGTTTTCCAAAATGACTATATTAATTTATATTCCCCTCAGCTGTGTAATAAGGTTCCCTTTTCTCTGAATCCTCACCAAAGCATATCTTCTGTCTTTTTGATAACAGCCATTCTAACAGGTGTGAGGTAATATTTTATTGTAGTTTTAATTTGCATTTCCTTGATGATTAGTAATGTTGAAGTTTTTTTCCCTTCCGTATATATGTATGTCTTCTTTTGGGCAACATCTATTTAGGTCCCTTGCACATTTTTAAATAGGGTCTTATTTATTTCCTGGTTACTGGTTAGTTGAATTCCATATTTGGGGTATGAGCCCTTTATCTCATGTGTGATTTGCAAATAGTTTCTCCCAATCTGGGGATTGTCTCTTCGCCCTGTTGTTTCTTTGGCTATGCAGAAGCTTTTTAGTTGGATACAATTCTATTTGTCTATTTTTGCTTTCATTGTCTGTGCTTTGGGATTCTATCCAAGAAATCATTGCCCAAACTATGTTGGATAGCTTTCCCCTGTTTTCCCGTAGTGATTTTATAGTTCCAAGTCTTTGATCCATCTTGAGTAGATTCCTGTCTATGATGTGAGCGAAGGATCCAACTTCATTTTTTGCATGTGGAGATCAAGTTTCCCCAACACCATTTATTAAAAAGACTGTCCTTATTCCACTGTGTGTTTTTGTCACGTTTGTAGAAAATTAAAGACCGTGGATGCACAAGTTTATTTTGGGGCTTTCCATCATTTTTCATCAGTTGACCTATTTGACCTTGCTTCTCACTTTCTGATACGGTTAGTTCCAGAGAACTTTTAATGTCTTACACATAATAAACAAACAAACAAACAAATAGGTATAGGAAATTAGTAACAGGAGCCAGGAGTGGTGATGCACACCTGTAATTCCAGAGACTCAGAGGGCTGAGGCTGGAGGATTGCAAGTTCTAGGCCAGTCTCAGCAACTTAGTGAGAACTTGTTTGGAAATTAAAAAGAGGTGGTTGCTGGGATGTAGTTCAGTGGTACATGCTGGATTCAATCCCAATACTCCCTTCCCCTAAAGAAAGAAAATCAATGACAGCACGTAAAGGTTTTTGTCAATAAAGCACAATCCAGGAAGGAGGTGGAAGTGAATGTTCTCATGAGACCCTTGTTGTTTTACTCAAAGCTCAGGCACACTGAAAAGGCCAGTTAGTCTGGGGACAATAAAAAGTGGGATCAGGTGTGAGTGTGTGTTAGAGTCCAGGAACTCCTGACCACAGAGTAGGAACAGGGTCAAGTGGATTGACCTGTCCCTAAAAAGTGCTTGTTCATGTTGTAGCTGATCTCCTCTGGGAAGGTATGTCCTACCAGTCAAGTGGAAGTTTATGATGATTCTTAGCAAACAAACTCCTAACTGTGTGACATCAGAGTCTCAGCAGGAAGCAGAAGTCACTCTCAAAACCAGCACTTTGGATAAGGAAGGGGCTATATTCACAAAAATATAACCAGACAGTCTGTGAAAAACTAAGGCTGTGTCCTGAGGCTGGCAATTGCAGTTACTGTCACCATGGAGTCCCTTTTGGCTAGATCCAAAGGGTGAGCAGAAGGAGAAGTTTTCAGAATCTAGAAGGGGCTCCCATGGAGAAGGCTTGCTGCCAGAGGCTGGGGCCTCAGGGAAGAGGATGAGGATGCAGCCAACTCCCCCATTCCTTTCCTTCCCTCAGGCTGACCCCACAGTTTGCCAGATTGGCTTTTGCCAGCAGCTGCAGCTTTGTGGGATTCAGTGGATTCGAGGTTTGGTTCTCAGTGCTGGCTGGGGTCTGGTGCAGGGGTAAGGGATGGCTAATGAGAAGGGGTGTATCTAACTTTGGGTAACCAAGGGGCTGACAACGAGTACTGGGGTGCTCATCAGGAGGTACACCGGGTGAGCCCTTTGGCCTTTTTCATCCTGAGCCAGGCCTGTGGCTGCTGGGAGCTGGGATGTTCTACTGGATACCAGCAGGAACAGCCCAGACATTTGACCACTGTCCTAGGTTCACTTAGCATTAGATCTGGGCATCCTTGGGAGTCCTGGCTTGGGGGTCACAGAGGGGCAGACAGGGGGCTTGTGCGCGTGCACGTGCACTCTCTCTCTCTCTCTCTCTCTTTTACTTAACTTGCTGCCCAGCCTCTGGGAGGCCCCCTCAGGTCTTTTCCTGTCAATCTCTCCTTTGTGGGTCTTCCTCCCTCAACTTTTCTGCCTCTGCTTCTGCCTCTCTACTCTGGGTACTCCTTTTGCTTCTGCCCCTGAACCAGTCTTTGCTGTTCATTTCCTGCCTCTGCTTGTGCTTCTTGCAGTTTCTGCACCTCTTTCATCCTCGTTCCTTCCGGGAGACATTCCTCATTCCTCAGAGTTCCACAGGGCTCTCTGCAAATGCATATTCCTGAGGTGGAAGGACCACAGAACCAGGTGCCAGAACCAACCCTGTCCCTCAGCCCGTTTCTCCATCAGCATCTCGTATGATCTTAAGTATGCTTGTTTTAATTTCTAATAAGTCTCCAAGCAGACACTGTCTGAAATGCGGAGATCCCCCAGATGTTGGGGTTGATAAATCAGCCATGTCCACCCCCTTGCCAGATCAGGATGGGAAGAGCAAAAAATTCAGGGTCATTGAAACATTTCTCCTGATAACTTGTCACATCAATCTTTGATGGTTAATTTTCTAGTACTAATTAATTTAAAAATATCTATGAAATTGTATTTAGAAAATTCTCTTGAATAATGCTTGTTTTTCTTTAAATAGTGTAAAATTGGAGTATAACCTACATTCCTTGTATACTTCAAATCACCTGTAGATCCCTTCTTATACTTAATACAATGTGAATGCCACATAAATAGCTGCTATATTCTATTGTTTAGTGAATAGGGACAAGGAAAAAGTCTGTATATTCTCAGTACAAACATACTTTTTCCCAAATATCTTTGATCCATGTTTGGATAAATCCAAGGGTAGAGAAACGATGTGTGTGTGTGTGTGTGTGTGTGTGTGTGTGTGTGTATGCAGACATATGTATATAATACATGTACATATGTATACACACATATACATATGAGATAATAAGATATGTTATGTACCATATATACCACATGCATACACATACATATATACATATATGTGCCATGTAGCCCATTCATACACATACATGTTTGCATAGGTATATGCACATATGTGCAAATATATCATATAGCACATACACATCCCAAATGTGCTTATTCTCACAGTAAAATTGTTGTACCTGACAACATTTTGAGAGATAGGGTTTTGAAGACAAGGCATTTAAGAATTTCTATATTGGTTAAATTTTTTCTTTGACTAATATTCTGCAAAATTGGGTTTTCCGCCCTTAGTTTCTGCCCTCCTATCTATCCTACACATTACTACTGTATTGACTTTCCTGACCTTTTGTAATTAAAAAAATGTTTTCTATTATAAAAGTGATAGATATTAATTAAGAAGACTTCCTCAAATATTGAAAAGTATGGCCAACATGTTTTTTAAAAAATCACCAATAACTTTCATATCTGGAGACAATATTTGTCAAACTCTCTAATCAATTTCCTTAGGCGATAGTCATAAGTTTAGCTTGTTGGTTTGTTTGGAAGGTAGGGGATACTTTCTGTTATATCACTTTCTGCCAAAAATATTTCCAAAAATCGATGTTTCAAGGTCTTGTTTCCAGTGCTGCCCTGGAAATCTGGCCCTAACACCAATTGCCCTCTGGCTGGTCTCCAGCACATAGGTGTGCTATGACTCCAGGGCCTTGTCATTGATTCATTGACTCATTCATTCAACAGATATTTCCTGAGCATGTTCCCTGTTCTGGGAAGTTTAGAAGTCAACAAGAAAGATAGAAGTCACTGTTTTCATGGAGCTTACAATCCACCATGGGGTGAACTACAACAACCGGAGAAGCAGAGAGCAAGATTTTAGATGGTGATTCATGCTAAGAAGCAGGGGAAGGTTGGAGAGAGACAAGGTGGAAACTTAGTTCTTTTATATGTGATCATCCAAAAAGCCAGTGAGCCAATTCCAGAATGAACTAAGGCAGGGCTTCCCAACAGTGTTTGTAGAGTGCCTTCTCCATCCTTCTCTGCCCATCAGGTCAGAGGATACAATAGTATCCTCTTCCAGGAAGACATCCTTTTTTATCAGACTCTTTCTGCAGCTTTATTTCTTCCACAAAGGCAGCTTTCTTGAAGTTGAAGACTATGCCTTTATACATGTCACCTGGAGCAGTACAGTGCCAGGGTCATCGAGGGTGCTACACCAGTGTTTGCTGAAGTCACTTTCAAATCACTTTTGCAAGCTTCAGAGTAAAAGATGTGTGTGAATAAAAGGAAACTACTTCATCATAATAAAGGCAACATAGGAAAGGCCATAGCTAACATTTTAATTAATGTTGAAAGATTGAGAGTTTTTCTTCTTTTCAGTCAGGAGCAAGATAAGAATATCTGTTTTCACTACTTCTATCCAACACAGGGACAATTCAAAAATTAGATTAAAATTTAATTTAAAAATTAAAAAAAGACAAGACATCCAAATTGGAAAAAAAAAGAAAATTTTTTTCTTTTTTCAGATGACATATTTATGTTGAAGAGCCCCTAAAATATGAAAAACTATAAGAACTAATAAATGAGTTCAGCAAAGTTTTAGGAAATAAAACTGATACACAAAAAACCCTGTTGCTTTTCTATACAACAATGAATAGTTTAAATAGGAAGTTAAGACAACAATTCCATTTTCAATAGTATCAAAAAAATTTAAACACTTAGTATTAAAGCTTATCCAGGAAGCAAAATACGGAAAAGTATAAAATATTGTTGAAGAAGACATCAAGGAGGAAATTAAAAAATTCTTAGAGATAAATGAAAGCACAGACACAACATAGCGGAATCTATGGGACACATTAAAAGCAGTTCTAAGAGGAAAATTCATTGCTTGGAGTTCATTCCTTAAAAAAAGAAAAAACCAACAAATAAATGATCTCATACTCCATCTCAAAATCCTAGAAAAAGAAGAGCAAAACAACAGCAAAAGAAGTAGAAGGCAAGAAATTATTAAAATCAGAGCTGAAATTAATGAAACCGAAACAAAAGAAACAATTGAAAAGATTGACAAAACTAAAAGTTGGTTCTTTGAAAAAATAAATAAAATCGACAGACCCTTAGCCATGCTAACGAAGAGAAGAAGAGAGAGAAATCAAATTACTAGCATACGGGATGAAAAAGGCAATATCACAACAGACACTTCAGAAATACAGAAGATAATCAGAAAATATTTTGAATCCTTATACTCCAATAAAATAGAAGATAGTGAAGGCATCGATAAATTTCTTAAGTCATATGACCTGCCCAGAGTAAGGCAGGAGGATATAGGCAACCTAAACAGACCAATATCAATTGAGGAAATAGAAGAAACCATCAAAAGACTACCAACTAAGAAAAGCACAGGACCGGATGGGTATACAGCAGAGTTTTACAAAACCTTTAAAGAGGAATTAATAACAATACTTTTCAAGCTATTTCAGGAAATAGAAAAAGAGGGAGAACTTCCAAATTCATTCTACGAGGCCAACATCACCCTGATTCCCAAACCAGACAAAGACACTTCAAAGAAAGAAAACTACAGACCAATATCTCTAATGAACCTAGATGCAAAAATCCTCAATAAAATTCTGGCAAATCGGATTCAAAAACATATCAAAAAAATTGTGCACCATGATCAAGTAGGATTCATCCCTGGGATGCAAGGCTGGTTCAATATACGGAAATCAATTAATGTTATTCACCACATCAATAGACTTAAAAATAAGAACCATATGATCATCTCGATAGATGCAGAAAAAGCATTCGACAAAGTACAGCATCCCTTTATGTTCAAAACGCTAGAAAAACTAGGGATAACAGGAACTTACCTCAACATTGTAAAAGCAATCTATGCTAAGCCTCAGGCTAGCATCATTCTGAATGGAGAAAAATTGAAGGCATTCCCTCTAAAATCTGGAACAAGACAGGGATGCCCTCTCTCACCACTTCTGTTCAACATAGTTCTCGAATCACTGGCCAGAGCAATTAGACAGATGAAAGAAATTAAAGGCATAAAAATAGGAAAAGAAGAACTTAAGTTATCACTATTTGCAGATGACATGATTCTATACCTAGCAGACCCAAAAGGGTCTACAAAGAAACTATTAGAGCTAATAAATGAATTCAGCAAAGTGGCACGATATAAAATCAACACGTATAAATCAAAGGCATTCCTGTATATCAGCGACAAATCCTCTGAAATGGAAATGAGGAAAAACACTCCATTCACAATATCCCCCCCAAAAATAAAATACTTAGGAATCAACCTAACAAAAGAGGTGAAAGACTTATACAATGAAAACTACAGAACCCTAAAGAGAGAAATAGAAGAAGATCTTAGAAGATGGAAAAATATACCCTGTTCATGGATAGGCAGAACTAACATCATCAAAATGACGATATTACCAAAAGTTCTCTATAGGTTTAATGCAATGCCAATCAAAATCCCAATGGCATTCCTTATAGAAATAGAGAAAGCAATCATGAAATTCATATGGAAAAATAAAAGACCCAGAATAGCAAAAACAATGCTAAGCAGGAAGGGTGAATCAGACGGTATAGCGATACCAGACTTCAAACTATACTACAGAGCAATAGTAACAAAAACAGCATGGTACTGGTACCAAAACAGGCAGGTGGACCAATGGTACAGAATAGAGGACACAGAAACCAACCCACAAAACTACAACTATCTTATATTTGATAAAGGGGCTAAAAGCATGCAATGGAGGAAGGATAGCATCTTCAACAAATGGTGCTGGGAAAACTGGAAATCCATATGCAACAAAATGAAACTGAATCCCTTTCTCTCGCCATGCACAAAAGTTAACTCAAAATGGATCAAGGAGTTGATATCAAATCAGAGACACGGCGTCTGATAGAAGAAAAAGTCGGCTACGATCTACATACTGTGGGGTCGGGCTCCAAATTCCTCAACAGAACACCCATAGCACAACAGTTAATAACTAGAATCAACAAATGGGACTTACTCAAACTAAAAAGTTTTTTCTCAGCAAAAGAAACAATAAGAGAGGTAAATAGGGAGCCTACATCCTGGGAACAAATCTTTACTCCTCACACTTCAGATAGAGCCCTAATATCCAGAGTATACAAAGAACTCAAAAAATTAGACAACAAGATAACAAATAACCCAATCAACAAATGGGCCAAAGACATGAACAGACACTTCTCAGAGGAGGACATACAATCAATCAACAAGTACATGAAAAAATGCTCACCATCCCTAGCAGTCAGAGAAATGCAAATCAAAACCACCCTAAGATACCATCTCACTCCAGTAAGATTGGCAGTCATTATGAAGTCAAACAACAACAAGTGCTGGCGAGGATGTGGGGAAAAGGGTACACTTGTTCATTGTTGGTGGGACTGCAAATTGGTGCAGCCAATCTGGAAAGCAGTATGGAGATTCCTGGGAAAGCTGGGAATGGAACCACCATTTGACCCAGCTATTCCCCTTCTCGGTCTATTCCCTAAAGACCTAAATAGAGCATGCTACAGGGACACTGCTACATCGATGTTCATAGCAGCACAATTCACAATAGCAAGACTGTGGAACCAACCTAGATGCCCTTCAATAGACGAATGGATAAAAAAAATGTGGCATTTATACACAATGGAGTATTACTCTGCATTAAGAAATGACAAAATCATAGAATTTGGAGGGAAATGGATGGCATTCGAGCAGATTATGCTAAGTGAAGCTAGCCAATCCCTCAAAAACAAATGCCAAATGTCTTCTTTGATATAAGGAGAGTAACTAAGAACAGAGTAGGGACGAAGAGCATGAGAAGAAGATTAACATTAAACAGGGACGAGAGGTGGGAGGGAAAGGGAGGGAGAAGGGAAATTGCATGGAAATGGAAGGAGATCCTCAGGGTTATACAAAATTACATACAAGAGGTAGCGAGGGGAAAGGGAAAAATAATACAAGGGGGAGATATGAACTGCAGTAGAGTGGGTAGAGAGAGTAGAGGGGAGGGGAGGGGAGGGGGATAGTAAAGGATAGGAAAGGCAGCAGAATACAACAGACCCTAGTATGGCAATATATAAATCAATGGAAGTGTAACTGATGTGATTCTGCAATTTGTATACGGGGTAAAAATGGGAGTTCATAACCCACTTGAATCAAAGTGTGAAATATGATATATCAAGAACTATGTAATGTTTTGAACAACCAACAATAAAAAAAAATATTGTTGAAAGAAAGAAGATTAAATAATATTAATATATTTCATGTTCATGAACCCGAAGACTTAATATTATTAGTATTACCCAAAGTGATCTACAGATTCAATGAAATCCTATCAAAATTACAATAACTATTTTTTTTGTAGAGAAGAAATAGGAAAATTTCATTCTTAAATTCATAGGGAATCTTGAGAAAACTTGAACAGACAAAATAATTTTTTTTAAAAAAGGACAAAGTCCAAGGACTAAAAATTTCTGATTTCAATCCTTAATACAAATCTAAAGTAATCAGTGTGGTACTAACTTAAAAGCAGACCTGGAGACCAGTGGAATAGAATAGACAGCCCAGAAAAAAGCCCTTGCATGAATGATTGTTAACAATGGTGCTAAGACCACCAATTAGGAAAAGAATGGCCTCTTCAACAAATGTTGCTGGGGGGGGGGGGAAAGATATCCATATGTAAATGAATGAAGTTCACTGTTATACTATATACAAAAGTGGATCTAGTAGATCAAAGATCTAAACATAAAAGCTAAGACTGTAAAAGAAGAAGAAGAAAACAGGAATAAAATTCAAAACTTTATGACATTGGATTTGGCAGTAATTTGTGGGATACCAAACCAAGCAGACAACAAAGGCAAAAACAGATAATTTAGACAACAACAGAATAAAAATCTTCAGTGCATCAAAGGACAAAATTAACAGGAAAAAAAGGCAACCAAAAAAGGTAACCAATGGGAGTAAATACTTGCCAATCATAATGTCTGAAATGGAGTTAATATCCAGAATAAAAAACTCCTATCACTTAACATCAACAAAAAAACCAACTGAATAAATAACTTGATTAAAAATAAACAAAGGACCTGAATAGACATTTTTTGCCAAAGAAAATGTACAAATGGACAAGAAGCATGAAAATATGCTCAAGATCACTAAACACTAAGGATACAAATGAAAACCAATATAATCATCTCACATCCATTTGGATGGCTTCTATCAAAAAATCAGAATAGCAAGTGTGAGCAAGATGTGGAGAAATTAGATTTCTTGTGCACTGTTGGTGGGAATGTAAAATGGTTCAGTTAGCATGAAAACAGTATGACAGTTCTTTAATACATTATATATATATATATATATATATATATATATATATATATATATATATATATGCATATATGATATATAACCAACTATCCTAAATATAAAGACACACACACACTTACACTGCATGATATGGTAATTCCACACTCAAGGTGTGTACCCCAAAGAAGTGAAAGCAGAGTCTCAAAGAAATATCTACATACACATTTCCTAACGGTATTAATCACAGTCACTAAAAGGTGGAGTCAATCCAAGTGACTACAGTGCATAAAGAAAATGTGGTATAAAGGTACAATGGAATATTATTGAGCACATTTTGAAAAAAGGAAATTCTGACATATGCTATGACTTGGATGATTCTTGAGGACTTTGTGTCAAGTTACAAAAAGATAAGCACTGTATGATTCCACTTCTATAGAAAAGTTGGAGTCATTAATAATAGAGGGAGAAAGTATCTATGGTGCATCCAGAGGCTGGGAGGGGGTTGGGATTAAGGAGTTATTGCTTAATGAGCATGAGGTTTAAGTTTTGCAAGATGAAAGAATGATGGGGAAGGATGGTGGTAATAGTAAGAGTATGAAAATATTTAATACCACTTAACTGTACATTTAAAAATGGTTAAGATGGTAAATTTTATATCACATGTATTTTTACAGTTAAAAATTAAACAAATTAACATAATGATCTATGTGAGAAAAACAGTAATTTTCCTGGCAATCTCTGAAGCCCTCAGAGGACTTCTATTCCTTGGTAGTTTATAGAGGAAAGCCCAGATGGTTTGGAGCCAGAAAGTTCTGAGTTCAAACTCCACCATATCATTTATAGGCTTGTGTGACCTTATGGAATAAACTCAACCTCTCTTGGTTGAGTTTATTCATTTATAGGAACAGGAAAGTAATACTTACGTAATATATATAAAAAGCTGAGCCCAGTACTTGCTGGGGGTGGTCAGTGCTAGTTAAGGGGCAAAGAAGATGGTGTTGAGGTATTGTAGCTAGGGATACTTCAGGGGCGACTCATATAAGACCCCTTCCACTATATTTGATCTTTTGAAAATACAATTTGTGTGATCCTTATTAGAAAATTAAAATTTCATATAACATTCTGTGGATGTGTTTGTAAAGAATGTAGTAATCAATACCTTCTTGTAAATATTCTCATTCAATGTCTATCAGTTTCTTTGTTAACTACACTTACCTTCCTATGGAGGATAAGAATAACACATGAAAGTGGCGGACCATGAAATTCACATCTTAATTAAAGAAATAGTGTTGGTTAATTCAGGTTATGGTTTTATTCCTCATTCCCTACTTTTCACTAGTAGCCTCATGCATGCTCAAAAATACCCTCAGTGTTTCCGGTGGACGCCACATTTCAAGTGGTGACTCCCAGGTACCAGAATGCAGGTTTCCACATGAGCGTATGACAAACTCTATTCATCAATGAAGGCCTGAGAAACTTGGCTCATGGTCATCTTTCTTCGCATGTCCATCTCTTGACCACTGCCACCTGTACTTTGCGTTGGTGGTCAGTGCAACAAAAGTCACGTAGCAATGAGTTGGCTAATCTTTACAATGTATAGTGAGCTTGGATCTCTTTCAGTCACGGGTATAGAGGGTAGCAGAGCTCTACTTTCCAAGGAGTAATATGTATTTTTAAAAAGAAAAACAGTATTTCCATTTTGGAAAAACTTATCTACAATCAAGGAGTTAAGAGTTAGAAACAGGGGCTGGCTATGTAGCTCAGTGGTAGAGCACCTGCCTACAATACATGAAGCCTAGGTTCGACCGCTAGCACTGGAAAAAGAGATAAAAAAAACATAAAAAATACATAAGATTATATGAGACACTGTACAAGTTAACTAGTCTGGGCTGGTGAGAGGGTGGCATAGTCATCATAGATAGACCTCGTCTCCTGCTCAGGTGGTCCTGACATGGAAACTTGGCCTTCTGAATTTCATTTCCCTTCTTTATAAATTGAGAATGATGACAACTGGTGTCTAATATTTGTCATACTATCCTGGCACATACTATGTACTCAGTAAATAGCAAATAGGATGTAGTGTTGAATTGTTCCTTTTAGGCATCCAGTCACCTCATAATTGTTGTTATAGGAAGAGCAATGGCACTAGAGACTGGTGATGGGTTTATTCACAGGGCAATTATGCTTATTCTACAAACATCTTAAAAGGACAGTTGATGTTCTTTTAATAGTTTGTAAACATGCAAATCTAAGAGTAATTTGAAAGAAATAAAATGGCAAAATGCATTCTTTAAAAATTTTTGATGACACATCAAGTATTATTAATTATTGCCTAATTATTACTTCACCTCAGTTTTCAAGTATTGCTAGATCCCAAATTTGAGATAAAAATTTGCTCAGTATTCATCTGGCTTTTATCCATTTCTTTTTCTAATATTATTTTCTTGGTATTTTTCTGAGGAATATTGCTTTTTTTCAATGTGAATATGTGTGTGTGTGTGTGTGTGTGTGTGTGTGTGTGTGTGTGTATACACACACGCACACACCCAGTTGATGTATTTATAAAGAATGTAGTAATATACATATTATATTACATATATATGTATACACACACACACACACACACACACACACTTATACATATATTCTCCCAAAATTGTTTGCATCATTTTCTCAGAATTTCATTTTATGGAAATTAAAACTGAAATAACTTTCAATAGTGTCTTCCTATAGAACACAATGTTTCAACTGAGAAAAATTCCCTATAAGCATTAAGGTACCCCACTTAATACAAACTGCAAGAAACTCTCACTTTTATTTTTGATGTTAATATGTCAGTTCAAATATGTCAACAGGAATTATTTATGGTCTTCCATCAGAGTATATTTTTTTTAACAAAAATGTTATATGATGAAACATTAAATATGTTGTCTCAACGTATGATTCCATTGAAGGTTTTGCTAACGTCAGATGTTGGAAAGTCATGGGTCTTCTGACTTTTATTTCATTCCAGTTCAGAACATAATTTATCCAATTAAGAATGCAGCCTAATTTTCATTTGTTAACTCATTAGCCACCCTTCAGGCCACCTGAGGCTGGAAAATATAATCTTTTACTAGACACATTGCTTTTCCAAATAAAATCAGAGATCTGTTATTGCATTTGGGTAAGCAATTTGTAGGCAGATGGGCAGTTCCGTTTTCAAACTGTCACGTTAAGCTCATGTCAGTCTGATCTTTGCATTTGCAATAGTCAAACTGCTTATTTTCCAAACTACTTTTTACTTACCTTAATCACAGTTTGTTTTTCTTTAAATAAAGTAAAATAGGCCTTGTTTGCTTATAAACTTATTTAAAATTTGCTATACGAGTATTCATTTGTAATGTGACTATTTGTTGCATAGTCTCCTTTTGGAAAGAGTTTGAGCAAATGGGATATTTTAATAAACCTGAAATAATTTTGTTAAAAAAAAAAAAGAATTCAGCTGACCAGGCAGGGTGGTGCACCCCTGTAATCCCAGAGGCTTGGAAGGCTGAGATGGGAGGATCACGAGTTCAAAGCCAGCCTCAGCAAAAGCAAGGCGCTAAGCAACTCTGTGAGACCTTGTCTCAATAAAATACAAAAATAGGGCTGGGGATATGGCTTAGTGGTTGAGTGCCCCTGAGTTTAATCCCCATTACTCCTCCCCCTACCCCCTTAAAAAATGCAGCTGTATCCAAAGAGTGTCTCTACCTGTTGAAATATTTCCAAACATAATTATCCAGTTTCAGAATAGAAATTTGTACACAGTTTAAGCTTTCATTGCTTAATTTGTTCAGGTCACTTTGGGGTAAATAAATTTCAACGGCTTCCTCTTCATTTTCAAGAATTATGTTTTGTTAAAAGCTACAGAAGCAGTTTGTGTGTGCGTGTTTGGTTGATGATTTTCAATTGCTTTCATCCTAAATGCAACTTGTATTTCAGGGACTCATTGACAAAATGTTCTGATTCCATTGTCAGCCATTTAAGTTGGTTTATAAGCTAATTCTTTGAACATGCAAACATTTCCTTTTTTTCCAAATATTTCTATTATTAGCTTGCAGACTGACAAAAAGAGAAAACATGATGCATTGGGGAAACAAATTGCCCACTTTTTTTTCTCTGCTCTCACACTCAAACAATCAACACCAGACTTTTGTCACCCCAAAAGGTGTGGCGCTCCCTCTCCACCTGCAAGACAGGTATATAATGGGTCCCTTTCATGCAGCAGGAATCCACTTATTGTTTGAATAGAAACCTTGCTGCTTGACCACTGGTGGCTTAGTTTAAAATGAACATTTTTTTTTTCCTCTTCTCCTGCCTAACTGCAGGGAAAATAAGATGCACATTCTTCCTGTCCTAAGCAGAGTTATCTGTCCCTTCATTTATTGCCCACCTGAGCATACAAACTCCAGACTTGGAAATGGGAAAATAACTCTCTTAAGGATTAAGTTGAACATTAATTACACTATTGATAATATCTTGAAAACAGCCCTTGTTATCCCCTTTTAAAGCTCTCTGTTCCCTCTAGCAGTTAGAATGCAGCCTCTGTGAGGTGAGTTCATTGCCTTTCTCTTTTGCTAGCAAAGCAATAAAACTTCTTCCTTTTCCTCAAAATCTCATCCTTATTATTGCATCAGCACTGGGGACAAGTACTGGGCTTTGGTATCAATTCTGCAGCGGACACCAGTTTGTATATCCTTATTTAACTCAGTTCTGTCGCTATCTATTTGGAAGTCACTTCAGATCCTGTAGGTTGAGGGCTTAGTCCCCAAAGTGGTCCCTGCTCAGATCCAGATACAAGATGGTTGGATTATAAATAGGGGTTCTGTGATCCCCTCCCCAGGTTTAAATAATTTGCTTGAGTGCTTCACAAAACTCAGGGACACCCTATTTACATTTATCTCTTTATTATAAAGGGTTTATATATGAATTTATATATTATATATCAAATATATACTATATGGGTCTCTATTTTGTGTGTGTATATATATATATATATATATATATATATATATATATATATATATATATATATATATACACATATACACGTACTGGGATTAAACCCAGGGGGTCGCCTTATCACTTTATCCCCATTCCTCTTTAGTTTTTGAAACAAGGTCTCACTAAATGGCAGAGGCTGGCCTTGAGCTTGTGATTCTTCTGCTTCAGCCTCCTGAGTAGCTGTGATTACAGGTGTACACCACAAAGCCCAGTTTAAAGGATATTTTAAAGGATACAAATAAAGAAATGCATAGGGTGGAGGTATGGAAGAAGAGATGCGGAAATTCCATGCCCTCTGCAGGCGTGTTATAACAGAGCAGCTCTCTTTCTTTCTTTCTGTCTGTCTTTCTTTCTTCCTCCCCCGTTTTTTATGGGTGCATTATAGTTGTATATAATGATGGGATTTGTTACCTATTTGTACAAGCACAAAATACAACAATATAACTTGGCCAATATCACTCCTCTAGCTTTCTTTTCCTTTTTTCTCTCTATCTTCCGGGTCTGAGAGAAAACACGCTCCAAAGCTCGACCTTTGGATCCTGACTTATTTAACATAGTGGTCTCTAGTTCCATCCATTTTCCTGCAAATGACATAATTTCTCTTTTCCTTTTTGGTTGAATAAAACTCTGCTGTGTATATGTACTGCATTTTCTTTATACATTCATCTGTTGATGGACACGTAAGCTGGTTCCATAGTTTGACTTTTGTGAATGGTGTGGCTTTAAACATGACTACACAAGTATCACTATAGTAGGATGCCTTATTTTTAAAACAAAATTATTTTCCTCCAATTCCCTTGGAAAAATGTTTTCCTTAAAGTAATTCCTCCATCCTTCCTACCTTTTCCTTGATCTGCCCCCATCTTTAATATCCCTTTCTCATGGTATTCTAAAGGAAGCCCTTAGCAATGTCTCTCCTCACCTCAGCTCAAAAGGTAACATGTTCACCTAAAAAAAAAACACAATGCAAATGTTAGCCCCAGATGGCTGAGTCCCTTGAATGCAAGGAGGAGGAATGGAGATGCAGGAGATGGGACAAGAGGCAACAATGTGACATGCTTGGAAGCCAGTGAGTTTGGTGAAGTGGATTCCCTGTCTCTGTTCCCCACTACATCCCCTCCCCACCCTCACAAAACTCTTTGTATCCCTGAACCCCCAGATATGGAGATCTGAGACAGAAATTTCTCTATCTTCCTCAAAGACTTTGAATAAACTCAAACAGCTTTTGAATAAAACCTGTCCCCTCACCAGCCTGCCTCCTGAGCTTTGGTGGTACCCAGGTGACAAGCGGTGAAGTCTTCTTTCTGAGTGACAGTGCCACCCTCCAGGAACTTCCACGGGTTCAGCTCCCTAGAAGCTCTCTGAAACCTGTCCTTTTATTATTTTTTTAATGGAGACTTAATTACATAGGCATGATTGATTACATTATTGGCCATTGGTGATCAACTTGAACTCAGTGCCTCTCTCGTCCCTGGAATTTGGGATGAGGGACTGAAAGTCTCAACCCTCTAATTGCACATTGATCTCTCAGGTCTCAGTGACCAGCTCCCATCCTGAAGCCAGGGCCTGCCAGTCATCAGTCAACTCATTAGCACACAAAGAGACACTATCACTTCAAAGGTTTCAGGCATTTTAGCAGTTCTATGACAGGAACTGGAACAAAGATCAAATATATAATTCACAGAATCACATTCAATCACTTGGGTAATTTTTTTTTTTATTCCACATCAGTTTTGTCACAGACAGTTGAAGTTTAGTTTATGTGTGCATAAAAGGATTTAAACATGTGAAAATTGCAGTTTCTGTTTCAATAGAGTAGCACAACTTGTTTGAACACAATTATCAATTTTATGTACACCACAAAAATCTCTTCCAAGTTATCTTTTGCTACATGTGTTTTTGAATTTCGTGAGAATATTGGTTTTACCTCAGGCTGTGCTTCATCCAAAATTTTATTTATGTAGTCATTGCAAAACAATAATTTTATCTTTAGTGCTGAACTTTTAAACTGCATTCATAATGGTCGTCATAATAATGTTCCACCTTCGACAGGATGAACTTAACTGCTTGATGTTGATTCCATACCTTCATCAGAAAATCAAACCATTATTGGAATTAACTGCTTTTCTACTGAAGCACCAGAGGACAATGACTTCCTCCTGGTCTATTGTTTTACGGTGTGTGATACATTTCTGGGAACAACCTATCAATTACCTATCACTTTACATCTTGTAACTACAGAATCACTTGGAATTACAATGAAGGAAATATATTCTAGAACATTACGTGGACCTAAATGGAAAGCTATGCTTCACAGAGTGATGTGGATATAATGTCTGCTATTACAGGGGCTTCAACACCAGAATTTTATTCTTGGTTGTGGTTTTAAACTCCAGTCTGATAGCAAGGTCTCTGGAAGAGACTTGGAGGATTTTATTCCCCGCTATGGGGTCCAAAGAATATCAATGGGTTGTCTGTCTGGGGCCTGGGTCTCCTCACTGATGAATCTGTGGGGTGAATGGGGTAGTTTCCAGGGTCCTGAACCTCTGATCTCCAGAGCTGGGATGGCTGGGCCCCTCATACTCCCCTTCCTTCCTCATTGGTCTGTAGTTACACAGGTGACCACGGCAGGTACAGGCTTCCCAGCCTTCGAGGGTCAGTGTTGTTAAGGAAGCTGTGCTAAAAAGATCCTTCATTAAGTAAACTCTTTAATTTCTAGAACTAAGTCTTCCTCACTTTCTTTTTTCCTCAATATTTATTTATTTATTTTTTGTACTCTTTAGGCAGCTCTGTGACAAGTGTCATTGTGACTATGGTTCTTGTGATGATGGCACAGGTCACTACTCATAGAGGGGGGGGGTCCAGCGCAGCCCATTTGGGTTTCCGTTTTGCATACAAAGGAGTGGGAAATGAGAGAAGGTGGATGACTTTCCAGGTGAGGTGGTGAGTGAAGAGGTGAGGGCAGGGTTTGAATCCAGATGTCTCTGAAGCTTACTTAAGACCACATTTTTTTTGCCGTGCTACGGATACATTTCCAGAATCACAATGACTGGGTCAGACTGACAGGGGAAAGACAGAAGAGCAGTGGGAATATGCGGTTAAGGGAACAATTCTATTAAATGGGTCCATAGTGCTGACCCCTGTGCATGCTTTCATTTTTTGAAAGCAATATACCTGCAGCCCTGCCTGGCTTAAGACCACTGAAATCTTTCCAATTTGATTGCAAAAATCAGGGTTGATTTTTGAATGGAGGCCTGTGCACTGCCTCAGTTTCCCAGAAGTCCTCAGTCCTGTAACAAAATGATCTGAGTATCCTTAAAGCCCTTGGAACATATTTTTCCTCTCTCCCTTGGAGATGAGTGAGTGAAGCGGGTGGGGCACCATAGTCACAATGACACTTGTCACAGAGCTACCTAAAGAGTAGAAAAAAAAATTTAACTGGTGAGGAAAAAAGAAGGTGAGGAAGATTTAGTTCTAGAAATTAAAGAGTTTACTTAATGAAGGATCTTTTTTAGCACAACATACCAGGATGCAAATGCATTACCTCCCGACTCAGCCAGACGTCGGAAGGTCCACGGAGCAGGGAGGCTGCCTTGTTGCGGGAGCTGGTGGACAGCTTCTGCACTGAACAGCAGCTCCCACAGTGTGGGGCACCAGAGCAACGGCCTCAGTTCCCCTCTTTTCACTCTTGTTAATTCCCTGGCCCATAGGCTCTGTCACATGTCATGTGGCACCCAGGGGGGACCAGGGCTGTGGAGGTCACTCCTTCTTGTGTGGCCTAGGGCTAGTCTCTGAAGTCCATGTCTAAATCCTCCCCTGTCGGAGGTGGGGGGTCACAGCCTTGTCTTGCAAAGAGATCTGGCAAGAGCCAAACAAAAGAGCAGATGCCAATGTGCTTTGAAATACCACAAAGAATTGTACTGTCGGAAAGTGTCACTATAATTGATAATAATAACATTTCAGTATGGGACTTCCCTGCTGAGCCCCTTTTCATAGAAGGCAGAGGAGGATATTTTTAGATCCTGCCACCTGTCATACTCCCCAGGCACCCTCTAGACTGAAAGAAATGTGTCATGAGAGGCCCTTCACACCAGGGATGGAGGGGTGTGTATGGAGAAGAGAGATGTGTGTGACAGGCCTGCAAGGCTTGTCATGAGAGAGACTGTCAGGTTGTCTTTGGGCTTCATCTTTATTCATATTCCTCCAAGGACCACTCCCGGGTACTCTGCTACTTGCTGTCTGCTTGCTGGGGCTGGGGCTGGGGCACATCTGCAATTTCCTCACTTCCCCCAATCTCCAGTGTCCAGTGCCTGCTCTCCAACATGCTCTGGCCCCAGTGGACCCTGAGGCAAGTCTTTGTAATATATGAAGGCTTGGTATTGACTCTTTGGAAAAGCATGCATGATCCCCTCTGTCTTCTGGCTGGGCTGCTCGGATGGCAGATCAAGGGCCGGATCAAGTGCCTGAATGTGCAAGTTTCTAGGGCAATACTCCTTGCATTCAAGGCACCAGGTTAATAAACACCCACAGACCGCCCATGAGCTTATCGAGTCCAGAGCATATTTACTGTGTACTGGGAACAGCAATCTTGGGGGCAGGAGGCAGAGGCAGCCTGATACTGTGCTGGGTGTCTACCTCTGACTCTGATGGGCTACAGTCTCTCATCACCAAGCTCTGATGTTGCTCTGGGTGTGCAAGGGTAAAGAAAATATCCTTTCTCATTGGACAGAAATTTTATGCTCTTATTAGAACACCGCTCCCCCCACCCGCCCCCGGGAGAGATCACACTGGTTGATGAACATCATGCTTCTCTCACTTGCTGCACAAACTCAGAAACCCAAGAAATTCAGGAGGCTTATGGTGTCATTCACCTGACCCTAATGAAGCTCAAAAAGTACAAACTCAAGGATGAAATCCCCTAGGACAGTGAGGGATGCAGGAAGTTGGGTGCAGCGTGTGCACGTGTGTCCCCTGAGGTCCAGCTCTACGGGTAGGTGGTGGGCAGTGTCT
The DNA here is from genome assembly GCF_048772815.1 of Callospermophilus lateralis. Classification (NCBI taxonomy): domain Eukaryota; kingdom Metazoa; phylum Chordata; class Mammalia; order Rodentia; family Sciuridae; genus Callospermophilus; species Callospermophilus lateralis. The sequence continues at coordinate 92,760,791 of NC_135313.1, forward strand.
CTTCTGCTGGATGTGGGGTGGAGACTGCTGATGCTGAGAGCAGGACTGAAGGACTTGGGGTGGAAAAGAGGAGGGAAAATGAGCAGGCTGGATGGGAGGGTTTGTTATTCAGGGGGAAAGGAGAGAACCAAAGCCAAATAAAGGGGGTCTTATTCTGTGTGGCTTTTTTCCTCCCCCTGTGGCTTAGCTTTGGCTATTCCTTCAATGTTTAGAAAAATCTTTGTTTCTCAGTGGGAAGTGGGTGGTGCATTTGTATTCATTTTTATAGAGTCTGAAAATCTTTTTAAATAATTTTTTAAAAATTTATATATGACAGCAGAATGCATTACAATTCTTATTTCACATTTAGAGCACAATTTTTCGTATCTCTGGTTGTATATACATTATATTCCCACCGATTCATGTCTTTATACCTGTAATTTGGATAATAATGATCATCACATTCCACCATCATTAATTGCCCCCTGCCCCCTCCCTTCCCCTCCCACCCCTCTGCCCTATCTAGAGTTTGTCTACTCCTCCCATGCTCCCTCTCCCTATCCCACTGTGAATCAGCCTCCTTATATCAAAGAAAACATTTGGCATTTGCTTTTTTTGTGATTGGCTAAACTTCACTTAGCATCATCTTCTCTAACTCCATCCATTTATTTGCACGTTTATAGCAGCACAATTCACAATAGCTAAACTGTGGAACCATCCTAGATGCCCTTCAATAAGATGAATGGATTAAAAAAAATGTGGCGTATATACACAGTGGAATATTCCTCAGCAAATAAAAGAGAATAAAATCATGGCATTTGCAGGTAAATGGAGTCTGGAAATCTTGAGTGTGTCCCGTCACACTGGGATGCATGAAAGCAGAAGACTGGATGTTCAGGGAGAAAGAGAGCAGGGCATTTTTCTGGAGGGTGTGGCTGGGCAAAGGACCGTGTGGATTGGATGAAGAAGCCCTGGTGGACCCAAAGTGAGAAGAGATCAGGGACCTAGTGTTTCCTACCGCCCAGAATGAGGGGGACAGGCAATAGGAAGGCCCTGCCTGCCTGGCCAGCTGGTTGGAATTCTCTTCTGTGGGTGATGGGGACCCAGAGAGATTTGATGTTCATCAAGGATGCCTGCTGTTAACACTGTTCGCGGAACTGTTGTCCTCTGGAGGCTGAGGAACTGCTAGGGAAACTGGACTTCCTCAGAGAAGTATTTTGGTAGTGGACACCCTTGGAGGTCAAGGCTCAGAAAGGATAGGGACTGCAGACCTCTGGAAACCTGGGGGAGGGCTGGACAAAAGGAGGTGGTAGGAAGAAGATGGTAGTCACACACCTGAACACGGTGGGGATTGGGGAAAGAAGGAAAGAGGGAGAGAGAGAGAAGGAAAGAGGAAGGGAGAGAGAGAAACCACCCACTGTCCAAGGCGCAGAGGTCCAGGCTCTTTGGAAAGCTGTCCTCCTGGGCAATCCAAGCCAACACTCCTTCCCCAGGCATTCTGGGAGGCTGAAAATCAGCTCAGGGGTCTTCGTGAGCATGAACGATAGCCTTCCCTGGCCAGTGGTCCACACCACCTGACCTCACCTCTGGGCAGAACTCAGAACCAGAGGTGGGGCTCTGGAGTAGGGGAAGCAGGCAGATAGCCCAGAATATGCACCCATTTCCTTGGCAACATCAGATATGACTGGGGGGGGGGGTCTCTGCTGTTCTCTACACACCCTCTCCAGGTTTTGAAGATATTCCCACTACCCCCAAGTCCTTGGCTGTGGCTGCCACTATATTCTCTTTTCCAAAAGAGAGCATGTCAATGTTACCACCCCTGGGCCATGCATTTTGCATTTTTCAAGAATGCAGAAGAAAGGGGTGGATTTGTCCATTATAATGGAAACCAGATTTTAATCCCGGACACTGGGGTGGAGCTTTCTCAAATGCAGATGGATCCCTCCATGGAACAACCCTCTGCTCTCTCCCCTGCCTCACACCTGTCACTGACCGCTTCTGTGGTCCTTCATCTAGTTTGTCTCACAGTTAGACATGCTGCTCCTTGGGGTGAAGGGACTGGTTATATTTGTTTTCTCACCACCTGCATGTCTGCTAGCCCATGTGGAAGGGTTAGCATCAACAATGACAATAATAATAATAACAATAGTCTTTATGAACAACACTTCCACAGCACTGTGCCTGGAGCATATGACAGCTCAATTAAACGGTACAACCATCCTCTGCAGTACCTGCGGTTACTTAATTTTGTTTTACAGGTAAGAAAACTGAGCCCAGAATCTATAGTCAGTCACACAGCAGTGAGTGATAGAGGAAGACTCCTGAATCACTATCTTGACCCTGTTGGTGCTAGAGGACCAAGAGAAATTGGCTGAATGAACAAATGAATGAATGAATGAATGAGTGAAGGGAGATTTTTTTTTGTGTGTGTGTGTGTGTGTGTTGAAAACACCACAAACCTCTGTGGCTGAAACAGAAAAGGATTTTCTGTTTAAGTGTGTCCCAAGGTTTGGCAGAAAATATAGTGAATAATGAGGTGGGGGAAGGTAAGAGTCTGTAGAAGTTTCTGATGCTCTACCCTCCCTGGAGAAACTGGAGGGTAGAAGCAGATGGGCAACCACCATGAGTCAGCCCAGGGTGAGGCGCTTTGGCCTATAGCAGTCAGATTCCTACCTGGTGCCGTGATGGATTATGGCCCTGGGTGTCAAGGGGCAGGGGCTGTGAGGTACCCAGCAGCAGGCGTAGGCAGCTGGTTCTTGATGGAGCATTTGTCTTTTGGAGGAAGAGTCTTTTTTGGCCATCCTGCCATGCCTCCCTCTCCAGAGTGCCTGGCACCACGAGGCCCCCATGTACAGTCTCCAGAACCTTAGACCCGACCCAGCTACCTGTGGTGGATTTCTTACCGTTCAGGATTCCGCCTATGATCAGTGACTCACAGACAGGGTCAAGGATACTAACATGCAGACAGGAACCACAGGTGCTGGACCTGCACATCTATGAAACCACACAGCCTGGGTGGAGTCCTGCTTGCTTCTGACCTTGGGTAGGTCACCCAACCCAGCTAATCTCAGTTCTGATATATAACATGGAGCCCACAATAATAGCTCATGGGAATGGGGCAGACAGCAGTACCAAATGTTTTCCATACACCCTCCACAATCCCTGACCCTAGCTTAGAATTCTGCAATGACAATTATGCTTCATTTTTAGAATTATTAGTATTTGTGGACCTCTGGACCTCTGCCCCTTGGACAGTGGGTGGTTTCTCTCTCTCTCTCTCTCCCTCTTTCCTTCTCTCTCTCTCCCTCTCCCTCTTTCCTTGTTTCCCCAACCCCTGCTGTGTTCAGGTGTCCCTGTCTGTTCTTCTTCTTACCATCTCCTTTTGTCCAGCCCTCCCCAGGTTTCCATACACACCTGTTCCAGCTAAAAACCCAGTGTCAGTCAATACCTGCTAGAAGGAAGGCCAGGTTATGCTTTGTTATCACAGTTTACATTTCAAATCAAGCAAATCTGTTTGTTGACTTCAGACTCTCCCCCTGTGTCTTCTCTAGTGTGGTCTGGAGGTCTGTCCCTCTAGGGCAGGGTGGCAGGGAGCATGATCTTCTCACCAGCCCTTAACTTGGTTCCTTACTAGCTGCATGACCTTGGCCTTAACCTCCTAGAGCCAATATTTTCTCATCTGTAAGATGGGTTGACAATATTCCTGTGGTACCAAGTGCTGGTGGGGTCTCAGCTTCCTATCTCTGCCTCTGGGATCTTCTTTTCAAAGGACTACAGGCAGGAAGAGACTAGCCTGGTTAGGGAGCCCGCGGTCCAGCCCTCTGGGGGGGGGGGCGGGCAGCTCTGGTTCCCATTGGAGGGTGCCTGCTTCAGCCCTCATCCTTTCAGTCCACCCTGATGGGAGGGTCATTGGAGTGAGCTGAAGGAAGGTGAGGTAAGTGTCATTGAATGACCTCACTCTGGTTTTGACATGGTTTGTTCCCTCCAAAACTCATGTTGAAGTTAATCCCCCTTGTAAGGCATAAAGAGAAACCGTCCGACTATGGTGTTCAGAGGTGGGGCCTTTGGGAAGTGACTGGAATGAATTAGCTAAGGTCTCCAGGTTGGATCCCCATGATTGAATACTGGTGGTTTTACAGGAAGAGGGAGAGAAGCTGAACATGTGGGGCTCCCTGTCTCCTGCCAGGTGAAGCCTTGCACTGCCTTGGGGTTCGCCATTAAGATGGCCATCACCAGATGTGGCCCTTCCAACTTGGACCCAACCATGAGCCTCAATAAACTTCTTTTCATTATAATTATAGCTTTTACAGTCTGTGTGCTGTGTTATTCACAATAGAAAACAGATTCCGACCAGATGGCCTTGTCCCAGCCTACTGTTCCTGTCCCTGGGAGTATGACTAGCCTGGTGCTGGCATTTCCCATCCTTGAGTATCTTGGTACTTTCCCTATAGTTTGTGTATTCTTTAAAATCTTTAAAAAATATTGTTACAAAGCATTATTGTTCTATATAGCAGTTGGGTTATTTTTGATAAAAGAATACAGGCAAGGATTTGATTTTGATCCTCATTCCTCCTGCTCTTCCACCCCTTCTCTTTCCCCTACTCTCTTTGCTCTACTGGTCTTCCTTTTGCTCCTTTATTTATTTATTTATGTTCAAGGTTTTCTGCATGTACAAGAAGTTGAAATTCCCTTTGGTACCTTTATATGTGCATATGACATGATTTTGTAAAATCCAATCCATATTTCTTCCCCTTTTCTACCCTTCCTCCCTCTCATTCTCTACCTTATACTCCACTGATCTTCCCCATATATTTATGAGATCTGATGCTTCCCCCCAACCACCTTCTTTCCCTTGTTTTGTTCTGGCTTCCACGTCCAACAGAAAATGTTCAACCCTTGATTTTCTGAGTTGGGCTTATTTCACTCAGCATAATCTCCATTTCCATTCATTTGCTGGAAAATGATATTATTTCATTCTTTATGGTGGAGTACAACTCCATTGTGTATGTTATATATATATACATGTATATTATACATACGTATGTGCACAGTGACATAGGAATCTAGCTTCATTTTTCTATGTATGAATATCTAGTTTTCCCAGCACTGTTTCTTAAAAAAGCCTCTTTTCTCCAACATATATATTTTTTTGGTATCTTTGTCAAGTATCAAATGGCTGAATGTGAGTGGGTTTGTCTCTGTGTCTCCTATTCGATTCCACTGGTCTTCATGTTTATTTTGATGCCAGTCCCATGCCTTCTTTGTTACATTAGCTCTGTAATATAATTTGAGATCAGGTATTGTGTGAGGCCTCCTGTATAACTCTTCTTGCTCAGAATTGCTTTGGCCTTTCTAGGTCTCTTATTCTTACAAATGAATCGAAGGACTTTTTTAGAAGTTCTGTGAAGAATGTTATTGACATTTTGATGGGAATTGCTTTGAATCTGTATATTGCTTTTGGCAAGTGGGGGCATTTTAACAATATTAATTCTGCCTATCCAAGAACATGGGAAGTCTTTCCATCTTCTAATTTCTTCTTCTATTTCTTCAGAGTCCTATAGTTTTTATTGTAGAGGTCTTTCACCCCTATGATCATATTAATTCCTAGGTATTTTATTTTATTTTTTTTGAAGCTACTGTGAAAGGGATGCTTTTTCTGATTTCTTTCTCAGCTGAATCACTGTTGAAGTCTAAGAAAGCTATTGATTTATGAGTTTTGACCTTGTATCCTGCTGTTTTGCCGAATTTACTTATCAGCTCTAGAAGTCTTTTGGTGGAATTATTTTTTAGGTCTTCCATATGTCAGATCATATCATCAGCAAGCAGAGAGAGTTTGACTTCTTTCCTATTTGTGTCCCTTTAATTTCTTTCTCTTGCCTGATTGCTCTGGCTAGTATTTTGAGAACTATATTGAATAGAAGTAGTGAGAGTGAACATCTCTCTCTTGTTCCTGATTTTAGAGAAAATGCTTTCAGTTCTTCTCCCTTCAGTATGATGCTGGCTTTGAATTTGTCACAGATAGCCTTTGTAATGTTGAGGTGAGTTTGTTCTTTCCATTTCTAGTTTCTCTAGTGTTTTACATAAACCGGTGCTGGATTTTATCAAAGGCCTTTTTTGCATCTATTGAGATGATCGTAGGATTCTTGTTCTTTTTTGGAGGAGGAAAAGTTTATTTTGGTTTATGACTTCAGATTTCAGTCCATGGTCTGCCGACTCCATTGCTCCAGTCCTGGAGTAAAGTAAAACATCATGGCAAAGAAGCAATGCTCATGGTGGCCAGGAAGGAGAGAGAGAGAGAGAGAGAGAGAGAGAGAGAGAGAGAGAGAGAGAGAAAAAGGGGACTGGGGTCACAGGGAAGATGAACCCTTCTAAGGCATGAGTCCAATGAATACCTCTTCCAACCACACCCCATCTGCCTACAGTTGCCACCTAATCAATGCATTCACACATCATGGACTAGTTAGATTACAGCTCTCACCATTTCACCTCTGAATATTCTGTCATTTATTACAGGAGCTTTTGGGAACACCTCCTATTCAAACCATAACAAAGAATGTTGGCACAATTCTGAGTTTATCTGCTAATTTCCTTATTTTTTAAAATCCCCTGCTTTCTTAGTATTTATTGACTTCAATTTTAATCCTTCTATTGAATTTTTAATCATGCTAGCATTTATTTCCATGAGCTCTCTCTTATTATTTGAACATTCTTATAAAAATCACCCTGATATTTTTCAGTGAATAATAAATCAACTTGTATGTTTCTGAGGATACTGAATGTGAACTAGAAAACTTTGAAAAAAAATTTTTTGTATACATCTAAATTATCTTTCACTTTATTTTGAAGTTACTTGTTTCTGTTTGTTTTGATTATTGCCTTGCCTGTTGAGAATTTTGATGGGTCTATATCAAGCCAGTTGGAAAGAACTTTTGGCTCTTAATTCTTATAAAAAGTTGGGAGCTCTATGTGGCTGGGTAACATGTGAACTGGTATGCTTTAAAATAGGGAATTTTAGTGAAGACCTAGTAATTTACTAACAGTAAAATGACTCTTTGCTAGGAGTACTCTATTTTTTTAAAGATATATATGACACTAGAGTGTATTCTGACATATCATACATATACAGAGTATAACTTAGGATCCCATTCTTGTGATCGTACATGATGCAGAGTTTCACTGGTCATGTATTCATATATGAACATAGGAAAATTATGTCAAATTCATTTTATTGTCTTTCCTATTCCCATCTCCTCTCCCTTCCCTTCATTTCCCTTTGTCTAATCCAATGAACTTCTGTTTCCTCCAAACACCCTCATTATGTGTTAACATCTGAACATCAGAGAGAGCATTTGGCATTTGGTTTTTTGGGATTGGGTTATTTCACTTAGCATGATAGTCTAAATACCATGCATTTACCAGCAAATGCCATAATTCCATTCTTTTATGGCTGAGTAACAATCCATTGTGTATATATATCACATTTTATTCATCCATTCATTTGTTGAAGTGCACCTAGGTTGGTTTCATAGCTTAGATTACATGAATTGAGGTGCTAGAAAAATTGATGTGGCTGTATCACATTAGTATGCTGATTTTTTAAGTCCTTGGTATAAATCAAGGAGTAAGGTACTGGGTCAAATGGTGGTTCCATTCCAAGTTTTCTAAGGACTCTTCATACTGCTTTCCATAGTTGTTGTACTAACTTGCAGTCCTGCCAGCAATGGATGAGTGTACCTTTTCCCCTACATCTTTGCCAATATTTATTGTTTCTTATATTCTTGATAATTGCCATTCTGATGGAAGTGAGATAAAATCTCAGTATAGTTTTGATTTGCATTTCTCTAATTGCTACAGATGTTGAACATTTTTTTCATGTGTTTGTTAACCATACATATTTCTTCTATGCTGTTCAGTCCTTTGCCCATTTATTGATTGGGTTGTTTGTGTTGTTTTTTTTTTTTTTTTTTTTGGTAAGGTTTTTGTTTTTCTCTCTTTACATTCTTGATTGTTTCCATTGCTGTAAAGAAGCTTTTTAATTTGATACCATCCAATTTATTGATTTTTGATTTTACTTCTTGTGCTTTGGGCTTTAGGAGTCTTGTTGAGGCAGTGAGTTCCTAAGCTGACATGTAGAGATCTGGACCTACATTTTCTTCTAGTAGGCGTAGGGTCTCTGGTGTGATGCCCGGGTCCTTGATCCACATTGAATGGAGTTTTGTGTAGAGAGAGAGAAAAATGTTTAATATAATTCTGCTACATATTGATTTCCAGTTTTCCCAGCACCATTTTTTTGAAGAGGCTATCTTTTATTCACTGTATGTTTATGGCACCTTTGTGTAGTATGAGATAACTGTATTTATATGGGTTTGTTTCTGCATCTTTATTCTGTACCATTGGTCTTTATGTCTGTTTTGGTGCCAATACCATGTTGTTTTTGTTACTGTAGTTTTCTAATTTCTCTTTTACTTGATTTATATTTGGTGTATAGGAACGCAATTGTATTATTATTGGTGTTAAGTTTATATCCTGCTATTTTTCTGAATTCAATTATGAGTTCGAGAAGCTTTATGTTGGTGTTTTTTAGGGGCTTCTAAACATGGAATCATGTCATTGGAAATTGGGATAGGTTGAGCTCTTTTCCTGTTTGTATCCCTTTAATTTCTTCCTTTTGCCTAATTGCTCTGGCTAGAGTTTCCAGGACTATGTTGAATAGAATTGATGAAAGAGGTCATCCTTGCCTTGTTCTAAGTTTTAGAGAAAATGATTTCAATTTTTTTCCACTTAGAAAAAAATGTTTGCCTTGGTTTTACACTTATAGCTTTTATAAAGTAGAGCTGTGTTCCTACCATCCCTAGTTTTCCTAGTGTTTTGAGCATGAATGGATGCTGAATTTTGTCAAATGCCTTTTCTGCATCTATTGAGCTCATCAAGTGATTCTTATCTTGAAGTCTATTGATACGATGAGTTATGTTTATTGATTTCCATGTGTTGAACCAACCTGGCATCCTTGGAATCAACCCCACTTGATCATCGTGCACTATTTTTCAAATCTGTTTCTGTATGCAATTTCCCAGTATTTTGTTAAGAATCTTCGCATCTATGTTCATCAGGAGTATTGGTCTACAGTTTTCTTTCTGATGTGTCCCTGTCTGGTTTTGGTCCACACTGAGAGACTGCTCCCCAGGAAGCTCCCCTGGATCCACTTCTGAGGTTGAGAAGCTAAAACTTAGTCCCCTTATCACCCAGGGACCCCATGTTTTCTGGTCTCTTTTGTTCTATTTCTAACCTCAATCAATCCTGCCCCTGTCCTTTCAAACTCCTGACTAGGTGCATCTCTCCCAGCTGATCCTTCAAGCCGCTGGTCTGGAAGGGAAGGGGGGCAGCCAGGTGGGTTTCCCCAACCTGTAGTTCTCTGTGTAAACCCCTCTCTGTGTTTGATTTTCTGCTGTGTTGTGAGGCACACTCTGTGTTGTGAGGTGTGCATAGGCCTGTATTTTGGGCCAAGCTCAGTTTTCCAGTTACTGGTCTCCCAAGCTGCTGGTCCCCAAGCTGCAGCTGCAAAATGGTTCCTTCCTTTGCCCACCAGGGGTGGCTGGGAGAGATGTGGCTACTTTCCTGCACAAAGGTAAGGGTATCGTGCAGCACACCTTTTAGGTATTGGACAGTGCTGTTGAGAGCCACAGCCGAAGGGGCCCCAGCAAACTTTCAGACTGCCAGCTGATGATTGGCTCACAGCTGTCCCAGCAACATCTAGCTGATTGGCTTCTCTGCGGTGATGCTCATTGGAGATGCTCATTGAGCTGTTTCCCTGCCCTTTCAGACTACCAGCTGATGATTGGCTCACAGCGGCCCCAGCAACATCTAGCTGATTGGCTCCTCTGTGGTGATGCTCATTGGGCTGTTTCCCTGCCCTTTCAGGCCACGGAGCTGCTCATTGGGGGACTTTTTTGGCTCCGCCCACGCGACCCAGCCAATCGGCCTCAAGAGCAGGAGGATTGTGGGAGGTGGAGAGGCTGGTTGTTGAGAGAGTGACTTGTGGGAAGCCGGTGGTGGCAGTTGGGCTCTGAGGGTTTTTCCTGAGGAGCTGTTTTGTTTGGCGTGTGTGGTTCTAAAAATAAAGTTTCTTTTGACAAGTGGCTCCTGAATTGTGCCCAGCCAGACTGCGGCACAGTGCCTTTGATCTCTGATCTCTTTATACCCAGATACACTTCAGACCTCCTAAAAATGTGGGTTCCTTTACCCCTCCATCTATTTCACTGGTGGGTAGAGGGGATCACTCTGGCAGTGCTGCTGGTGGCTCGGGGATTTCTTCTTTATTTTATTCTAACTTCCCGAGTTCCTGAGAGTCCTTAATCTGCTTTGAATGTCCAGAATTAATTCCCAGTAAAGTCCTCCTTGCCCCTCCTTCTTTCCTTGTCAACCTTGCTGAGAAGCTGCTTGTCTGCTTTCTTGGTTTCATACCAGGGAGGAATCAGCAAAGCTACCTTCTCTATTCTGCCATTTTGGTCCATCTCTGATTCTCGTTCTTGATTCTATTTGAGAGGTGAATTACAGTTATAAGTTCATGTACCCTGTCTTCAAGGCCTGAAGTTCCATTCTCCACAATCTAATCTGTTGGTGATGCTTTCAAGTGGATTTTTGATTTATTGTGTCTTTCATTTCTAGGAGTTCTGATTAGTTTCTTTTCAACCTTTCTATTTCTTTATTGATACAATCTTTCATCTCCTGTATTTGTTCTCTTAATTCATTCCATAGTCTTTATTTCAGTTCATTGATCATTTTAATAATCAGTTTTTTATAATCTTCCTCTGGAATTTATCCATATCTATGAGATCCTTTGTTGGGGGATTGTCAAAATTTGGGGGAAGATTTATTTGCCTATTTTCTCATGTTTTCAGAGGTCTTGAACTTGTACATCACTTGCAATTGATTCCCTTTCCCCTTTTATATGTATGTTCTTTCTTGTGTAGTTATCTTTCTTATTCTAGGATTTCTCTGTTTTTGATATATGAGTAGATATCAAAGGGATGAGACCTGAAATTCCTCTGTTTATTCCACCATGGTGCCTGGTTGTTGATTTGGAGTTTTTTCCCCCTGATTCTATAAATTGAAGTAATATTAAGGCTTGGGTGGGGCTAGATATTGTGTAGGATGAGACTAACTGTTGCTTGGCTGAGTTGTAAGTATTTCTTGGTAGCATGATCTCTACTCTGTGATCTTGCCATGTACCAATAACTTTTCAGCCACTATTGGGTAGGGCAGGATTGCACTAATATAAGCAGCAGATGTACACCCTGAAGATAAATGTCTGGTGTCACTTTGACTTCTGTAATGCTAAATGCCATCTGTATAGGAATGGTGGGGTTAGCGTTTAACATCAGTATTGAACTATGAACTAGATCAGGCATTAAATACCAAATGTCTAGTATGTTGTCCACTGTATTAATGGTCACAACAACATAAATGGGGCAGGAGTGACATAAAAAACAATAATTATATTATTTAATGGGATTATAGTTTCTTAAGTAAAGAGAAAATAGGTGGTGAAAGTTTGAAATATTTTAAAAAAGTGATCAGAGGAGAGGAAAACGTTGGCTGTAAGAAGAAGAAATAAAAAAATAACCGAAAGTAATACAAGAATCAAGAGAAGAAGTGGAAACTGGAAAACTTGGCTGTAAGTAGGGATGACAATGAAGAAAAGAGAGAGGAGGAGCAAGAACTAGGGTGTGAACAAACCAGTCAATGTTAGATCAGAACAACTTAATCCCTCATATAATTGAACCCTACCTTGGTTGAATCAAGGCTAAATAGTGAATAACTGCAGAAGAAAGCAATTAGTGTGAAAGTAAAAAAAATTATATGAATATCTATATTTTTTCAAGCCTATCTACACAGCGGGAAAACCCACACTCGTATACATGCACACAAAATTATACATAATGGAAAAAAGTAAAAAAGTAATTTAATCTGATAAAATGATGCTTGAAAAAAATGGAAAACTTAAAATTTAGAAAAAGTATCAGAAACAAAAAACTGGGAGTGTGGAGAATGAAGGAAAAAAAGAGAAAAATCATACTGAGAAATAAAGGCATTATTTCTGCTGTGATGGTGAAAACTGTTGGCAGAAATGGAGTTTAATTCTTTGTATTTGTTTTTCATTTGGTGTACCCTTAGGTCATGGGCTGGGGGTTGTTAAGTCTAATGCCTTTGTGTTCCTCACTTAGCTGCTGGCTGTACTGGTTAGGAGATAAAGCTGGTTGTAGTAGATCTCAGCTTCCAGTTTCCTAGGCAAGGATGGGAAAGCATAATTTGGATGCAGAGGAATTGTGCATTTCTTTGTGAGGTGATGCAGAGTTGTAATTGGGAAGTTCCAGTCCTTGGGACTTAGACTTGACTGAACTATGGAAATTCGGTGGGTACATGCTTGAGATTCAATTCACACCCTCTATAGGGAGATGAGGAGATACCAGTCTCTGTAGGATGTCTGGATCTCTAGGGCCTCCAGGAAAATCTGCTTTTTGGGCATAGAGGATAAACCTCCAGAGGTTTCACTTTTACTGTTATAAATATGAAATGCTGGGTGTTCTCTCTGAAGCACAGATGCTCCTGTGTGGCTGCTACAGGCAACTTCCCAACAGCTTTTATGTGGTGTCAGTAACAAAGGGAGCTCTCTCCTCGGTTATTGGTAGTCTTTGTGTTTCAGGTATGGTTTTCTTTGTGTCTATTTCAGTATCTCTCATTCAGGAATCCTCTGGAAATTTTTCTAGTCAGCTACCATTAACTTCCTTTATGAGTTTCTGATCACCTCTCTCTTCTCACAGATGTGTAGGGCTCACAGATGTTTCCTTGCCATGGGGCAGAAGCTACTTTCTGCCTCCAGGAGTATGTTCAGTGCCTGCTTTCCGCCCCTGGGATGAGCTATTTGGGTTTTGGCATTCACTGAGCCATTTATCTCCTGACTCTGTGTCCATTAAAATCAACCTTCCTTTCTAATCCCCCAGTTTCCCAAGTGGATTTTTCTTGATTTTTAAGTTTCTATTTTTCCTTCTATGCTGTCCTCTCTGCCTGTGTTGCCTCCTCCTCTTTGCTGCCTCTGCGGCCACCACTGGTAACCAACCCATCATGTCTCTAACGTATTATTTCTTATGTTATGTTCAAGTTTCTGACTTTTCTGGGTCTCTATGATTTCTTTCACATTCCAGTGTTGTTTCAATGGGCTCCTTTAGTCACTCGTCCAGCTGAGGAGCACTGCTCCCACTTTTTAAGTCTGGTGCTGAGGCACTGCTGGGAAATGCATCCTGGGAAGTGCATCCTGGGAAGTGCATCCTGGGAAATGCATCCTGGAAGTGCATCCTGAGAAGTGCTGGGAGGTGCATCCTGGGAAGTGCTGGGAGATGCATCCTGGGAAGTGGTGGGAGGTGCATCCTGGGAAGTGCTGGGAAGTGCATCCTTACTCTAGCTCCCATCTCCTGTCTCTTAGTTTATGTGCTCTTAATGAAGAGCATCACTTTGCATGGTTTAAACTTCATATAATCGGCACCATACTTTATACATTTTCATGCAAATTGATTTTATCTATCACTAATGTGTTTAACATTGATTTATATTAGTGTTTTAGGACTATGTTATTTAATTTGAATATTGTGGGGTTTTTTTTCTTCTTTTTTTTGCATGAACATGACTCAATTTTATTTTATTGCTTGGGAACTTCAATTTTTTCCTTATTATGCATAGAACTGTCTGGTTCACATCTCTTTGTGGACATGAATAAAAGCAGTCAGGTTGTTGCCCATTGAGCAGATGATACAAAATGGCTCTTCAAGGTTGGAAATCTTTTCGCGTTTCCACTTTCAGTGTGTGGGCATGCTTGTTGCTTTCCCATCCTTCCTACGCTTGGCATTGACAGGCTTTACACATAGTTGCCAATCTAATGTGTGTCATTTAAAATTATGTTTTCCTGTTCAATACTAATAAGTTATTGCTCTTTAGATTTTAATTAACTAAGAATTATTTTTGTTAAAGGTATAAAGCTTCTTCTATCAGCATCCTCTGTAATTGTGGAGGAGAAAGACAGACCTTGGAGTGGGGTAGGACAATCTTTAAATTCTGGGGCTGCTCCTTGCAGCTATCTGATCTTTGAAATGTTGTAGGACCTCATAGCTGAAGGGAGCTGATGATATTTGCTTTTTTAGGGTTTTTAATGGTAATTAGAGATCCTCTTTTTCCATGTCCGGCCTAGATCTCAATACATGTTTTAAATGTGTCCTCCAAAAGTTCATGTGTTGGAAACCTGATCCCCAAATTCATGACATTTGGAGGGGAGGATCTGGGGAGGTAATTAGGGTTAAATGATGTCCTGAGGGCAGGGACCCCAGGATGGCAGTGGTGACTCTAAGAAGAGGAGGAGAGAATGAAATCATCACATTTGCTGTGCCTTGCCTCAGCATGTAGCAGTCTCAGCTACAATATGAAAAAGCAAGAATGTCCTCACTGATACCACTGAGTGAAAGCCGATTTTATATTCAGGGACTTTTCAGAACCATGACTCAAAATCACTTTTATTCTTTATAAATTACTTATTGTGTCAGTCCGCTTTCTGTCATTATGACAATTTTTTTTTCTTTTTTTTCTTTTTTTTTTTTTTTTTTGTCAGTTCCAAGCAGTTTTATTTGTTTGTGACATCAGTTTATGAGCTTTGTGAGTGTGGACATCTGTGGGAAGGTGCAGGTGCTGGGTCACCCACCCCAGGTGGTCAGGCATAAGGCAATCAGTTTGAATTCAGAGTGCTCACAGCAACCTGAAAAGGTAGCTGAGGGAGTTTTTCTTTAGGAAGAGGGAAGGACTTCCATTCTGAAGAACAAAGATCATTCAAAAAGAGCTTTCCCCCTTACACCTTCCCAGGTGCCTGGGTATTTTTTTTTTTTCCCCTGATCCTTACAAATCAGTTGTGTCTTATTCAACAATTAGGGCTGGACATTTTTTTTTCCCCCTGTCATTCCTTACTCCAATCCAGACAGCATCTTCGCAGAAAAATGTTTCTAGTTTAACCAGAAAGTCACATTGGAAGGAAAATGGAGTAGGTCAAGCTCCCTGGCAGGGATGTTGGGAAGGAAAGACCAAGAAGTTTTCTGCAGGTCAGGAACCTGGGATTTCATGGCTGGCACGCCATCAACTGTGTTTCAAGTTAGTGTGTGACAGACCAGACTTTTTGATCGCAGATTGCCCACCCATTGAGTAAAGGCATTTCAGATCTTCCTACAGCCCCACATGTTTTCTTCAGGCTGCCCAAATCTCCACTCAACCAGCATCAGAATGTCCTGGAATAGAACCGCTGTGGAACACACATCAAGTTTGGAATTGGTCAGGACAAAAATCTAGAATTGTTAAGTATTTATTTTATTTTATTTGTATCAGGCATTGAATCTAAAGGTGCTTAACCACAGAGCCCCATCCCTGGCCTTTTTTATTTTTTATTTTGAGACAGGGTCTCACTAGGTTGCATACAGCCTCACTAAGTTGCTGAGTGAACCTGCAATCCTCCCACCTGAGTCTCCTGACATCCTGGGATTACAGGTGTGTGTCACTTCATGTGCCAACATACCTGGCTAGTATTATTATTAAACACTTAAGAAATGAGTTTAAAGCTGGGTGCAATGACACACACCTGTAATCCCAGTGACTGAGGAGTGGAGGCAGGGGGATTGCAAGTTTGAGGCCAGCCTTGGCAATTTATTGATACTCTAGCTCAAAAAGGAAAAATAAAAAGTGCTGGGGGTGCAGCTCAGTGGCAGAGCATTCCAGGATTCCAAAAAGAAAAACAAAGAAAGAACGACAAAGAAGGAAGAAATAAATAAAAAAGGGAACAAAGAAAAAAAGAAAAGAAAAGAAATACGTAACTTTCCACGTTTTTTTCTTGACTATGAATCCAGGAAACAATCTAGAAAAGATCACTTCCTTTCTGGGGACAGCTACATTTAAAGATTTAACTGCCTTACTAAGTGGTATGTACCAAGGGAAAGGTGATGGAAGTAGAATCAGTTTCAATCTACTGACTGAAACTTGCAAATTGTAACTAACACAAGAAAAAGCCACACATAACAAGCCAATAGTAGTGATGAGGTTCTGAGATGTAGTCCATCTTCTGACTTGTCATTAGTAGGTAGGTGAGTCCTACTTCTGTTATGTGCCTTCTACCAACTTGCAGTCTTTTTTTCCTAGTTTAAAAATTTTAAATAAACTGACATTAATGAAGACAATGTGATGTTGGCATAAAAATGGACATGTAGAAAAAATGGCACAGAATACAGAATTCAGAAATTGACCCACACATGCATGAATTGATTTTGAGCAAAAGTGCCAAGGTAATCCAATGGGTAAAGGATGGTCTTTCCAACAAAGGGTGCAGAAATAACTGGACTTCCATATTAAACAATAGCAACAAAACCAAAATTCCTTGACAGTTATCTTACACCAAATAGGAAAAGGAATTAAAGTGATAAAATAACTCAAAAGTTATTTTAATACAGATAAAATATATGGATATGAATAGTAAAATACAGAATCCAGAATAATAAAAAAAAAAAACCTTACAGCTCAAAGTAAGGAAAAAGTAATTTTAAAATGTCCTACGAATTCAGATATTGCATGAAAAAGTAATAAGATTGGGTTAAAATGATACAAAGCTCATTCTCTAGCCATGATGAAATTAAAAGAAATCAGAAATTAATAACGAAAGAAAATCTGAGTTGTCCACAAATATGTAGAAATTAAATAACACATTGTTATTTAATGTTGACAAGTAACAATGGATTAAAGAAGAAATCACAAGGGAAATTAGAAAATAATTTGAAATGAATGAAAGTGAAAAGATATGAAAGAATTCAAGTTATTCAGAACATATTCTTTAACTATAACAGCATTAAATGAAAAATCAACACCAGAAAAATATCTGGAGTATTTTAAATATTTGGAAACTAATGTACTTCTGGAGACAGCATGTTGTTGGGTTTTGTTTTTTAATCCAATCTGCCTGAGTCTTTTGATTGATGACTTTAGGCCATTTACATTAAATATTATTATTGAGAAATGATTTTTATTCTCTGTTATTTAGATTTATTTCTGTCTTTTTTAAAAAAATGGAATTAGCTTTACCTTTAATTGACTATTCTTTTAGTGTAGTTCCTCCTTTTTCTGGTTTTCAGTTTTATTTTTCATTTCTTCTTCATAAAATATCTTTTTGAGGTATGTTTTATAGTGCATGGTTTCTAATTGTGAATTCTTTTAACTCTTGTTTATCATGGAAGGTTTTTTTATTTCACTGTCAATTCTGAAGCTTAATTTTTTTAGGTATAGTATTCTTGGCTGGCATCCATTTTCTTTCAGAGCCTGGTATATATTATTTCAAGCCTGGTATATATTATTTCAAGATGTATAGTATTCTTGGCTGGCATCCATTTTCTTTCAGAGCCTGGTATATATTATTTCAAGATGTCCTAGTTTTGAGGGTCTAGGTTGAGAAATCAGGTGAGATATGGGTTGGTTTCCCTCTAAAAGTGACCTGTTGTTTTTGTCTGACAGTCTATAAGATTCTATCATTTTGTATGTTAGGCATTTTCATAATAATGTAATTCGGTGTGGGTCTATTGTCATTTTGTATATTTAGGGTCCCATAAACCACCTGTATTTTATTTTCCATTTCATTCTTTAGGTTTGGGAAATTTTCTGATATTATTCCATTGAAAAGATTATACAGTCCTTTGGTTTATATCTCTATGCCTTCATCTATTCTGATAAATCTTAAATTTTGTCTTTTCAGGTTGTCCCATATTTCTTGGAAGTTCTGTTCATGGTCTCTTAACATCTTTTCTCCATGGTCAACTGTATTTTCAAGATTATATCTTTTGCTTTCATTGACTGAAACTCTGCATTTCAAGTGATCTAGTCTGTTGGTGATGCTTTCCATAAAATTTTTAATTTGGTTTATTAATTCCTTCATTTCAAGGATTTCTGTTTTATTTTTTTCTGACTCCCTATCTCTTTATTGAAGTGATTTTTCACCTCCTATATTCTCTCTCCAAACCTCACTTAATTAATCCAATCAGATGATGGATCACTGATTGGATGAAGGTTCTCATGACTGGATCATCTCTCCTCTAAACCTTCTTGCAGTAACTCTCACATGAGCTTTTAGGGGACATCTCACATACAAACCATAATATTATGTTAGCACTTAAGTAGCATTTTATATGTTTTTTGTTTATTTTCTCTTATTTTTATTCTTCTGTTTATCTTTTTCTTGCCTTTTAGTGGATTATTTGAATATTTCAAAAAGATTTTTTTTCCTGTTGCTGATTTATAGTGTTTCTGAATATACTTCTTTGATTGTTTCTTTTAGAAGTTATTCTTGTTATTACAGTTTACATTTGTGATCTAACATTTATTATATATTAAAGATTAAAACCACTTCTACTTAAGTTTCTTTACCTTCAACACTTTTAAAATATTGTGGCCCTGTGATTTGATGGTGTTATATTTTTTATTTAATCATAAAATATATTTCAGAAAATTCATAAGTAAAAGGATAGTCTGGTATATTTATTCTCTTTCTATTGTTCCTTCTTTTTTAATATGATGATCTAAGATTATTTCACTTACCATTTCATTTCTATATGAAAAACTTAGTTTTGCCAATCTTCAAGGCCATATATGCCAGTAATAAAAATACTCAGTTTTATTCATTTGAGAATGTTTTAATTACCTGTTCATCTCTGAAGGATTGTTTTTGTGGATATAAGATTTTCAGTTAGTAGTTCTTTTCTTTTAGTGCTAGAATAATATTGTATTACTCCTTCTGATCCCCAGTCAGAATGGCATTTCTGTCATTTACATTGTTATTACCCTATAAGTAATGTATTATTCTCTCTGGATACTTTCAAAATTTTTAATGTCATTAGTTTTCAAATGATATATCTTAGCATGAATTTCTGTGGGTTTATCCTCTTTTAAGTTTCTCAAGCATGAAGTTGTAGTTGAGCCTTTTGCCATATTTGGAAAGTTTTTTAGCCATTATTGTTTTAAATGTGAATTGAGCCCCTTTCTCTTTATCATCTCTGTCTGGGACACCAGTAAAAGTTGTTATTGTGCTCCCGTGTTTCTGGGGCCCTGCATAGTTTTTGCAGTCTATTTTCTTCTTATTAGTTAGGTTGGGTAAATTCTATTGATTCATCCTCAAAGCTTATTGATTCTGTGCTCTCTCATATGTATTCTGCTACTGAGTCTTTACTGTGAATTTTAAAATTTCTGTTATTTAGTTTTCTTTTGTTTCTTCCTTAGAGCTTTTGTTTAGCAGCTGATATTTTCTATTTTTTTCCCCATTTATTTGAAAAGGATTTATAACACAATTTAAGCATTTTGTGATGGCTGCTTTAAACTCCTTGTCAGATAATTTTCATATCTCTTTCATCTTTTTTTTTTTAAAGAGAGAGTGAGAATTTTTTAATATTTATTTTTTAGTTCTTGGCGGACACAACATCTTTGTTTGTATGTGGTGCTGAGGATCGAACCCGGGCCGCACGCACACCAGGCGAGCGTGCTACTGCTTGAACCACATCCCCGGCCCTCTCTTTCATCTTGATGCTGGTCTCAAGGTGATTGTTTTTACTTGTTCAAGTTGTGATCTTTCTTGGTTGTTATTATGATGAGTCAATTTTGATCACATCATGGACATTTTGCCTATTATACTAGGTAACTAACAACTAATTAAATCTTTTGTTTTAGCAGGGTATTCACTCTGTTTCGGTTTAGCACTCATTTCTTGACTTGCTTTTGTGGGCTGAAATTAAAATGGCAACTTAATTTCTGAGGTTTTGCAGTGTTGCTTTGGTTTACCTGACTTCTCTGTAGCCACTGGGCTGCTGCTGCATTTCTGGTGCTGTCTGAAAGCCAAGGGGTTCCCTAGGCCATGAGGCTGTGTCTCTGTTTGGGAGGGCTTTGGTGGGATAGTCTTACTGGTGACCTTGGTTGCCTGACTGTCTTTATAAAAGGAAGGGGAATCCTTAAGACAGAATCAAAGAGTCTTCCTGGTCTGGCTGCTTTCTGTATTGAGGTCCCTCCTGTGAATTGGTTCTGGTTGGGAAGGGAGTTTTAGGACTCTGGGAGTCATGAAGCCTGTGCAGTAAAGGAGGCCTTCCATCCTGTCTTGTTTGCCCTTACTGGCCCTTTGCACGGTTTCTACCCTCTCCCTGGGCTAGTGAGGACAAAAATGCCTGGACTTCAGCATCTCTGTGCAAGGAAGTAGATTCTTGGGCTCACGGGCCTTTTTTTACAAAGGTTTCCTGGATCATGTTGCCTATGGATGGATCCCACCAACTAGACCCTTCTGTCTTCCCTGGTTTCTTGTGGTGAGGGAGCCTTGGTATGGCAGCAAAGGATGGTGCTTCCCTTAGGCTACTGTTGGTAAGGCTTCAACTGCTGCTATTTTGTGGTAACGATGGGTTCATTCTCTGATAGTCAGATAAATTCCTGTTTGATCCTGAGTAGGACTGAACCTTCTGTTGCTAGATGATGGAAAGAAAAATACTAGGCGTGGGGCGACTTCTTCCATTGTGGATGGTTAGAATGTATGACATCCTGCCCCTGTGTTGGTCCTCGGGTCCTTGGGTCCCAAATCAGTTTGTTTCCTTCTGACTATTTTTATTGTATTCTTCTTGACTGTCTCTTGAATTATTTCCAGGATTGTGCTTAGGTTAAGAGAAGCAGGGAGCAGTGAATGGGTTTGCACCCTTTGTCCCTATATATACATTTTAACTCATATTCTGTTGACTGTAGTCTAAAGTTGAGCAGTCAGCATAGAAACCAGGAGGTCTTTCCCAGCAGGGTCTCCCTTGGCTCCTCTGCTGTTACCATCCTGGCTGCTGCACTTACATGATGTTGTCTTTGATCATTTCACCATCTGCATCTCCCACAGGTTGTGGCCAGGATGTCTGTGTTGTTCACACATATAGCCCCAGGGCATGGCGACATTCCTGGGCCACACTGTTCTGAAGATGGTAATGTGATGGTAGGAGCAAATGTGACTCCATTTTGTTTTATGACTTCATCCTGTAAAACAACCATGCCAAGTAGAAGAGTCATGACTGGAGCAAGATGTTCTTTTCCTTTTGCTATAGAAACCTTTAAGGACACAGAACTATCTAATGGGGCATTGTATCTGTAACTGGGGTAAAGGGGCTCTGTTTCTGTAACTGGGTGACTGGGCTAACTGTGATTGGTTAGGCTTCGCTCCGCTTGATTGCACTGTCCCACTTCTGTAACCTGGCTTGCTTGCAGTGGCTAGACCCCCTGAACATCCCTTTTGCGGTTTTCAGGCTTATAAGGAGTGCCCTTGCAATTGTTCAGGGCTGATCAGGGGAACAGCTTTATGTTCTGGTCAGCCACCACCGGTGTGCTTCAGTAAAGGCTTGATTCGATTATACGTGAGTGGTCTGGAAGTCAGTTTATGAAACCCTGGGACAAAGCTTTAACTATAACATTTGGGGGCTCGTCCGGGATCCATTTCTTCCATACCCTCACGCCAAATTTGCCTCCATCGACGGGCCTTTGGACCTCGTCCCCGGAGTAGAGGGGAGCCCCTGAGAGACATCCTCAGCCTCACTCTGAGGACGACTCTGAAAAGCCTCCTGCTGGCCTGCCAGTTCTGGTGAGCCGACTCTTCTCTGGGGGAAAAGGTCAGGTTGGACAGTCGCTTACACCTTCCCCGGGACATGAGGGAGACCTCATCTGTCTGTATCTGGGGCCCACTGGAGGCCTCCCTGGGAGGCCTCATCTGTCTGGGGGCAGGAGGAGACGTGGTCTCTGCCCCATTAGAGGTCTCCCTGTGTGATCTCAGCGATTGTTGCTTGTCCTGTGTCTGTTTGGCTGTTTGTCGTTTATCCAGCGTCTTCTTGCTGTTTGTCATTTGTCCTGTGTCCGTTTGCCAGCCGTTTGTCCTGTTCTTCTATCCGAGTGTTGTGCGCAGGGCCTTTTCTTGTTCTCATAACTGCTCTTCTTTCACCAGGACTCCTTCGCTCCACTGACATCAGACAAGGAAGCACTACAGAGATCTCTACCTTCTACTTGTTTTCTTAACAATTTTCAGGACTTTGTCTGTTGGTTTGTTTTTGTTTGTTCCCTTTGTGTTCTGTGTTAATTTCTACCTCAGTTTGTTTCTAATGGAAAAAAAAAATGGTTATCACGGTTTTAACTGTGCTCATTACAGCTTGCATTAAAATGTAAAGTGCTGACAACAGGACTAAAAAAATTGTCAAAAGTAAAAGCTAAAGGTAAAAAGAATAAGGCATTCTAGAGATTGTCTTCATTTAGGAACTAGGCCAGGTGGCCAACTGGGTAAATCATGTCAGTTCCTACAGAGGATAGATTAAAACTAAAGTGTTTTATAAAATTATTATTCTGAAATTGTATAACAAAAAGCAAAATTTTGTCTAGAAAATTTGGCTTTTGTCTCTCAGTATTTGCAAGCATGAATAACTCCCAACTATTAAAAAGTAGTCCAAAGATTTTTCAACGTCAAGCTAAAAGTTGGTGGCCGCTATCCAAGAAACCAGAAAAACCAGTTTAGAATGGGACCCCAACCTGGGGGACTCTCCCAAGGAGACCAATGAAGCTGCGTCTTTGGGAAGTTCCTCCAGGGAGAAATTAGCCCCCTTTGTTTGTCTATGTTCCCTCAACTCTTTTCAGCTTTCATGAACAGGACCACATCAGGAAAAAGGCCAGAAAACTTTTAAAATTCTATATTTGTTAAACTCATAATTTTGATCCAATATGCCTAGGTTTATATGTTTTTCTGATTACACTCTGCTTTATTCTAAGGCCAATTTACAAAGGCTAACTCTCAATCTAATAGGTTTTTTAAAAAAATAAGCTATAAGGTTTTTGTCTGTTTGCTTTGTGTGGGTGCATCGGTGTACTGTCTGTCTATATGTATTGCCATGTCTACATATATTTGGCACAAAAAATTGACATATGAGCTCATAAATTAAAATTTAAAAAATGGATCCAAATTCTTTTGGTTGATGTGATTTAAAAGGTTCAATTCAAATTGGAAAAATAGATAAAAGTACAAATGTCTTTAAAGTTAATACACAGTTTTGTTTCCAGCTGTTAAAATGTTAATGTCTATAAAGTGTCTAATATCCATTGTTTCTAGGATTTTTCTTCAACAGGGAAAAAAAGATTACTAATACTATTCAATGCACTCGTCTGATACCTTGTTTTTAAAAAAGATACGTAAATTACATCTAAATATATATAAAATTAATCATAGATGTGTTTGTTAGAGACATCTAATTGGTACAAAGTTAAAATGAATGTTAAACATAATATCAAGTACTCTTAACTCCTTAAATTCCATAAGGTAAAATACTTAAAAAATGTTGGTGTTTTTATAAATTGGTAAACTAAAAAGGAAATTTGTAATTATTTTGTATTATTATAAAAACACGGTTACTATAAATTACAAAGTCCAAACAGGTATAAGTCTACATACAAGGAGTCAAGAGTTTTCAACTGTATTTCAATTAAAGTACTGTAAGTAACAAATATTTCATCTTATTAAAATAGGTCAATTTATCTAAATTTAAAAATTTATAAGGGTTATTTCAAGATACAAACAAAAAAGGGTCAATGGATTAAAAATTATTAAAAAGTTTTAAATATAAAAATATATTTAATAAAAAACGTTTCCAGGGAAAAAGTCTTTATGTGGTAAAGTATAATTATAATACATCTAAGTAAACAACAAAAAGGTCTAATTAAGTAATATAAAGGTGTATAAATAAAAGACAAATATTAAAATGTTTATATGTAACTAAGTTGGTTATATATGTAACACAAATAGTTAAAACTATTCAAGGTTGTTCCCTAAGGACAAATAATAATGTACTGATATATTTATATGTTAAATTGACAAAAACTTCTAAAAATGTTAATTACATTATATCTGTTAAGTTTTATCCCCTAGAACAAGTAATCTTGGAGAAACTAAGGTTTTTATATCTGTGGCTAAACAGCAACTGTTATTTTAAAGTATTGTCCTATATTACAAAGTCTAGATTTTCCTTTAAAAGCTAACCTTGGTTAATATAAAAACATCAATGAAAGTGTGGTACATTACTCTTCTTTACGGATTAAATGTGTTCATATCTTTTAGGTAAACAAGTCTTTAAGGTAAAAGGTTTTTAAAAAACATTTTATCAAGCTGGTATTCTCCAAACTAAAATTGTCTATAATGGTAATTTAAACTTGTAAAGATTATAGATTTTATCGGAAATTTATTTATTTATTTGATGTTTTGTAACCAAATCTTATGTTACCTTTTACACTAAATTTAAAAATAATGGGAGCCTAATCTGTTTAAAGGTTAAATATTATAAAACATTTTGCCACTTTTCCACATAAAAAAATGTTAAGGGCTCTCAGCCTTTCCTTAATTAATGTTTCAGATGTGTGTCATATTGTGCTAGCTAACATTCATACAGAGTCAGGAAACAATATATGTAAACTTTATAAAATGATATCGAAAAAGAAAGACAAAGATCAGTTTTAGAACTGAAATACTTTACCTAAGATTTGTAAAAGGCCCTGCCTTACTTGAGATAAGGCTCTGCCTCCCACCTTACAACCTGCAGAATAACTTCAAAGTAGGCCAGATTTCAGTTAATTTAAAGTTATATTCAAAGATTGATTTATTGGAAAAATTACTGTGATCTCAAATAGAAAATAAAATGTATAACTCAGCCAAGGTTCAAAATTATATACAAGCTAAGTATGTTTTTACTATTGTTAATTTCACTTTGTATTTTCATTATAACTACAAAAAAATGTGACCACTACACTTAGAGCTACCAAGAGACCTCTACTGTGACAATGTCTAATTAACACAAAGAGAGAGAAAGAGAGAGAGAGAGAGAGAGAGAGAGAGAGAGAAAAGGAAAAAGAAAAAGAAAAAGAAAGTGAGAGGGAGAATGAGAGACAGGGAAAGTGAGAGAAAAAGGAGAGAGCAAGAGAGGAGGACCTGGCAACGGAGAGTTTTTATGGCCAAAATCTAATGGGGCCTCTGGGTCTGTAAGCTGCCTTGTTGGTGTACAGTGATTGGATCATACAGTAAATGCTAAGGTGTCATCTTCTGCCTTCAGGCAGATCTTCAGCATTACATAAATTAATAAATAAAATAAGGATATTGTGTTATGTAAAAATTAACTGTAAAGTTATAAACATTAAAGTTAAAGCCCCACATCCTAACTTTTAAAACTGGTAAAACTGACTTGCTGGATGTTTAAGGCCAAATTTAAATATTAAGGTTAAAATAAAGGGGCCAAAGAAACCAATATTTGGCTCTTGCCCTCTGAGTCAGCCTGAACCCAGGACAGGGGAAAAAAGCTTTGCAACTCCGGGCCACATGACCGCCCGATAAGAGAGATTAAATGAGACCACTGGAGAACAGAAAGCCAATGAGTGTACATGCTGCAAAAGAGGAGGGTCATTTAAAAGGGAGACATGCCTGATGCTTCCAAGGGAGGCCATATGGTCAGCAAGACCTTGACCCATCCTAATGCAGATGACACTAACAGAGCTAAAATGCTACTCACAGGTTCCCCAAAAATGTCCTCCAAGGAAACTCAGCTGACTCTTACCAATAGATAAAAACAAGGTCAGTTCTACCAGCTTGGTCTTAAGCACCTAGCAAAAATAGTTAAAACCAAAGCACAGCCATTCCTGGACATTTAAAAAAAAACAACAGTTATTTTAATGTAACTTAAAATGTACACTATTGTTAGCACCCCCCAAAATAAGTAAGACTGAAGGCAACAATAGAGAAATTTTTAGGCAAAAATGCCTGATAACTATCAATAAAAAAAAAAAAAAACTACCAGAAGTTTTTATTCAGTTTAAGGCCTACAGATCTTCCTAACTTCCTACACAGGTAGATGTAATCAATGTTTATTAATATAATTATCTAGCCCTAAGTAAAAAAAGGATCTTTACTGAACACAGAGGTCATGCCAAAAAGATGTTTTACAAAAATCAGATGACATTAACTAATCTAACTAAATGTTGTTTCTACATTCCTGACAATTCTGACAATGTTAAAGATTTATGTTCCCTAAAAAAGTGCCTTATTTGGCTTTGTTAGGCCTTGTTATGGGGACAATTTCTCAGGTCTTTCTTTCACCTTCTGGTAAACAATTATTAATTTCTGTCAGTTTCATGATATTCATGGACAGGTTCCAGATGCTACAACTGCTATTTTGTATTAATCTTACTTCGGCACTCATGCTTTTTGTTTCTCTCATAGAAGTGCCCACCCCAGGTAAATTTACATCCTGTTCTTCCTGAGCCAGATTTTTACCATGGACTCCTTGACCCAAATATTTTCTAAAAAGGGACTCCAAACTGCTTGCCCACTGCACATCACCCCCTTTCAGCTGGAAGTAGCAAGAATGGTCATCGCCCTTTTCCCTTACAGCAGTTGGAGGTCCCTAATATTAGAGGAAAAATTACGGTCAATATAGATGTTCTCCAATATGTCTAGCTCAGGAAGATGTACCTGGGAAACTGCTCCCAAGATCACTCTGGGTGATCTCCCAGAAAGAGACACTCTTTCACAACCCAACTTATAAGTGGGACAACTCCCCGTTCACCAAAAATTGTGCTTCCTGGGTCCCACTTCGAATTCCTTGCGTAAATCTCCAACCTGTCAATAACTCTGAACTATATAACCTACTATTTTGGTGGAGTAAAGGGAAAAGAACACCTGGACTTATTAAAAGGCCAGGGACCACTGATTTATCAACATAGACTGGCTGCCCCCATTTTAGTTCCCCTCCTGGCTAGTTTTGGAAGTCCCTCAGCCATCAAACAGATATAGATTTAGGAAAACTAGAAAGGTGAATCTCCAAACTGAAGGTTTCACTAGACTCTCTGACAGAAATAGTCTTACAAAACAGATGAGGTCTAGATGGTCTCTTTGTATGGCTCCAGGAGAAACTTGGACTTTGTATGGCTCCTGGACTTTGTATGGCTCCAGGAGAAACTTATCACTATGCAAACCATTCTGGGATAATAAAGAACAGTTTGGCGCTTGTGAAAAACAGGTTAAATAAAAGAGATGAAACACTAGAAACTTCAGGCAATTGGTTCCAAAACCTATTCTTATGGTCCCCTTGATTGACTACCATCATTTCAGCCATAGTTGGGTCCCTAGTTCTTCTCCTGATTGGTATTACTGTAGGACCCTGCCTCTTAAAATCCCTCCTAAACCATATACAAAAGAATGTAGGTGAGGTCAGACTTATGGTCTTGCGAGCCCAGTATAGTCCCTTAGACACAGAAGGTTGGAACAAACACTGAGGCCTAATGATGTGCAAGATTGACATCAAACCTACTAAAACCAGTGGGGAATGTGATAGTAGGAGCAAATGTGACTCCATTTTGTTTTATGACCTCATCCTGTAAAACAACCATGCCAAGTAGAAGAGTCATGACTGGAGCAAGATGTTCTTTTCCTTTTGCTATAGAAACCTTTAAGAACACAGAACTACCTAATGGGACATTGTATCTGTAACTAGGGTAAAGGGGCTCTGTTTCTGTAACTGGGGTGACTGGGCTAACTGATTGGTTAGGCTTCCCTCCGCTTGACTACACTGTCCCGCTTCTGTAACCTGGCTTGCTTGCAGTGGCTAGACCCCCTGAACATCCCTTTTGTGGTTTTCAGGCTTATAAGGAGTGCCCTTGCAATTGTTTGGGGCTGATCAGGGGAACAGCTTTATGTTCTGGTCAGCCACCACCAGTGTGCTTCAATAAAGGCTTGATTCGATTATACGTGAGTGGTCTGGAAGTCAGTTTATGAAACCCTGGGACGAAGCTTTAACCATAACAGTAGTTGCACTATGCCTTTTGTTCATCATTCAACCCAGTCAGATGCCTTTCTGATTTCTAGATATATTGTTGCTACACTAGTTTATTGTGTCCAGGGCAGATTTGTTGAAGTTAAGAATTTTGATCCCAAATCTAAGCTGCCTGCTCTTGAACTGTATCTCTGTGACTTGCTACCAAGTAGCAAGTACCTTAAGTCAACTGTGCATGAGTTATCTCACTTGAAAGATGGGAATTATAGCAATACCCTCTCATTAGTGCCATTAAAAAGATTGAATATGTTAATGCTTATAAATCTTTTAGAATGGCATCCACCACATGCTTAGCACTATGTGGATTTATTATATCAAAACATTTTAAAATTGGTCATGAAGTTATCAAAGGGATGAGTTGAGTCTGGTCTATTCTAAGTGTACAGAGCAGACTCAACTCATTTGCTATTTTTTAATTTGTTCTAATTAGCTATACATGACCATAGAATGCACTTTTTTATATCATATATAGATGGAGTATAATTCCTCATTCTTCTTGTTATACATGATGTAGAATCCCACAGGTCATATAGTTATATATGTACATAGGATCATACAGTGATTCTACTATCCTTCCTATCTCCATACCCCCTCACCTCCCTTCACTCTCCTCTACTTAAAGTAACTCTATTCTTCCCTAGTACCTCCCCCACATAGTGAATTAGTATATCAGAGAAAACTTTCGCCTTTGTTTTTTTGAGATTGGCTTATTTCAATTAGCATGATATTCTCCAGCTCCATTCATTTACTGGCAAATACCATAATTTCATTCTTTTTTAAGGCTGAGTAATATTCCATAGTGTGTATGTGTGTGTGTGTGTGTGTGTGTGTGTGTGTATGTGTGTATTTTATTCATTTATATTTTTTATCCCATTTTTAAATCCATTCATCTACTGAAGGATACCTAGGTTGGTTCCATAGCTTAGCTATTGCGAGTTGAGTTGCTATAAACATTGATGTGGCTGCATGACTGTAATATGCTGATTTTAAGTCCTTTGGGTATTAACTGAGTGGCTATTTGTTTTTAGTTAACTATTGAAAAAAGCTTTCTTAATGAGCTGTACATACATGTTGCTGGATATGAGGTCTTGCTGGTCTGTAGTGCAAAGGTTGTTCCTCTATCAGCTTTGTTAACCCTGGGATGATGATTTCAGCCCTAGTGCTTTCACAATTGGCCCCGTTCTCCACCAGTTCTCAAAGATCACAAGCTGTAATGCTGTGAGTATAAATGACAGTCACTTCATGTGCCTGAACTACGTGTCTGGGCGTGGAGCCCTGACCCTCCGTTGATTCCGGTTGCTCCGTGAGCACCTTCCCTTCCTCCGGGAACTTAATCTTTTGGCCTCCCAGAGAGATGACAAAAACCTTTTAGACCATAACTGCTCTATTCCCAGGTTTGAATAACCTTTTTCAAATAGAAAAACCACTTTCATTAGTGTATAAAATGGAGCCAATCAGGGAATAAACGGTTCTGTCTTTATTCTGCAGTGCATTACGATTTCATTTTCCACCCTTACAACACTAACAAGTGAGCAGACACACCACAGACCACTGCTTTCCCTGGACTGCGTGTTTATGCACACCACCCAGCCTTCCTCCCTAATGACCACCAGCCTGCAGTCAATTGCTAGATTTTGCTGATGTTGCCTTTTGCATTCTCCGCTTAATGATTTGTTTATTGATAACTGATTTCCCCTGTAGGCTTTTATCACATTAAAATCATAGCTGCTGCTTTTGCAGGACTTCTGCTCCTGGGAGATGAAATAATTGTGTTTTTTAAAACAGTATAACTAAAAACCTTGAATAACACCAACATAAAAACAAATAGAAGGGAGTCCAGCACAGGAGAGGAAGGAGAGGCCACGGGGCAGGAGGAAAGAAGGAAATAGGAGGTTCTGGGGAAGGAAACTAACCAAATTATGTTATGTACAAGCACAAATGTGTCACAATGAATCCCACTATTACGCATAATCATAATGAACCAATGAAAATCTTGAATTTAAAAATGAAAGGAAGAAGAAGGAAGAAGTGGACTAAGATCTTAGAGACTATTCCAAGGTCATTATCCAAAGTACATGTGTTCCAGACATGGAGCTGGGTCAGCATCCTGGAGTACCAGTGGGCACCAGAAAGGAGGCAGCTTGGTAAGGCAAAAGCCTTTTAGACGGCCACTGCTCAATTCCATAGAAGAACCTGTGGTCCCCTTGCCTGCCACCCATGTTAGCAGCCTGAATGGGAGTCTGCGCTTCCACCCGCCCCCGCCCCAGGAGGAGTGAAGGCCGCCCCATCACTATTGGAAGTGTTGGGCAGACCAGCTAGAGGGTGAGGACTTTCACATTCTTTCAGTACTAGCAAGACTGGAGGCCACATGGGGGCAGGGCTGCGATACTCTTATTCTAAACAGAAAGGGAGCGTTTCAGGGAGACCTGGGGGTGAGAGGGAAGTCCCTCCACTGCCCAGCAGTTGAAAAGAGACCGTCTGCTCTTGGGCATCAATGAAGGCAGAGTGTAAGACTTTGATTTCCTTCTTGTCTTTGGCAGTGGTAAAGCAGCAGTACTCACTCCCCTGGAGCAGTCTGAGAGCGTCAGCTAATGCTGATGTTTCAGCAAGACCTGGAGACTTATTTAAGTCATGCCCCAGAAGTCCAGGCTTCAGTTGAGAACCACTTGTCACACTAAGAACCTAGAAGACTTCAAACTAAATGACAAAAGTCAATCAATAGATAGCAACACCAGGATGCTAGCAATGTGAGAATTATCTTACAAAGATTTTTAAGCAGCCATCATAAAAAAAAAAAAACCCACTCCAATAAGCAATTAGAACATGCTTGAAATCGATGAAAGGGTAGGACTGGGGCTGGGGCTAGGCGGTAGAGTGCTTGCCTAGCATGTATGAGGCACTGGGTTTGATCCTTAGCACTAAATAAAATAAAATAAAAGTTATTGTGTCCACCTACAACTAAAACAAATGTTTTTTTTAAAAATGAAAGGGTAAATAGTCTAAGCAAAGAAACAGAAATTATAAAGTAAGATCAAGTGAAAGTTTTAGAACTGAAAAATACAACAAAAACTAAAGAATCTCACTGGATATGCTCTCTGTGAAACAAGGAGGGCAAAAGAATTTTTTTAAATGAATGAATAGAAACTCTTCATCTGAAAAATGGAGAAGAAATAAAGAGGAAAAATAAATAGAGCCTCAGTTTCTTATGTGATTACAAGAAAAGATCCAACACTGTGTCCTCCTAATCTTGGAGGGGCAGGAAAAGTAGGGTGAGGCTGAAGGTTCACTTGATGAAGTAATGGCAGAAGATAGAACTGAAGAGACTTAAGAAGATGAAAAAGACTTGAACAAAATAATCCCATGAAAATCCACACTCTGATTCCATAGAGTCAAATTTATGAGGGTTGGAGGTTTTTACAAAATTGCAGTGAGACAGAAACACATCTTACCTCTGGTGAAGCAGCATTGACATGACAGAGACACTCATTCAAAACCACGGAGGCCAGACCTGGTGTTGCTCAAGTGCTGAAGAAAAGGATTGTCATTCTTGTCAGTGGGAATGAACATTAGCCCAGCCATTATGTAGAACAGTAGGAGGATTCCTCAGAAAACTGAAAGCAGACCTACCCTGGGATCCCGCTATCCCACAGTTGGATACACATTAAAGGAAATTAACCAGCACAACAAAGAGGTAGCTGCATAGCCATGTTACTGTAGCACTATTCACAATAGCTAAGACATGGAATCAGCCCAGGTGCCCAGCAACAAGTGAGTGTATCAAGAAAACATGTTATACATACATAAAAAAATGTTATGATCCGTCAAGAAGGATGAAATCCTATCATCTGCAGCAATATGGATAGAATTAGGGGACATCATGTTAAGTAAAATAACACCCACAACATAGAAACACAAATACCACATAATTGACCTGAATATAGAATAGTAATTAACAGAGGTTGGAAAGGATGAGTGTGTGTGTGTGTGTGTGTGTGTGGTGGGGGGGGGGGCAGGCGAATAAAAGGAGGCTTGAAATCATTCATGCTATATGCATGTGTGGAACTTCATTGAATGTACAATTAATACATGTTAAAAAAAAAACTATGATCCCAGAATCCTATTCCCACTCACAACATTCCTCAGGAATAAGGGGGAAATCAATTTCAGATATGAGAAAAGCTATGGGAGATTCATTAAAGAGGAAAAAAAAAAACATCTCAATAGGAGAAATCTTGGGAAGGAAGAATGGACCTGAAAGGAAAATAAGTAAACATAATAGACTTCTTTTTCTTCTTGGGTTTTTTAAATGATATTGATACAAGAATTATAAAACTCTTCGAGGTATTTCTGAATTATGTACATATTTAAGGGAATAAAATTATAAATGAAGGATAGTAAAATGATCTAAAGGAAGATACATTTCCTACACATCACTCAAATTGGTCAAGTAAAGGCTTCAATAGATGGTGACAAGTTACATACAAATAATGTATGTAGAGCAGCTACTGAAAGTATTGAATGAAGAGTATACTCAAAAACAATATAAATAACTCAATATGAATTTCTCAGATGGATGGCAAAATCATGACCCAAATAAGAAAAAGTGATAAACTGAACTTTTTCCAAATTCTCATTAGCTCTTTTAGTCTTTGCATCATACTGGGAGTTAAATGGCCAAACTTTTGCTTTGTAACTTTGGCAAGTACATAAAAAGACAAGCCAGGAACTGAGATAAAATATTTACAAATCACATATTTGACTAAGGACCAGGTCTTTAAGATATAAAAGGACCTTCAAAATTCAACAATAAAAGGAAAAAAATCCACTTAGAAAGTGGGCAAAAGACATGAACAAATATATGTCAAAAGAGGATTGACAGATGTCAAATAGGCTTATGAAAAGATAAAGACCACGATGAAATATCTCTGCACACCTATCAGAATAAGTACAGCTTAAAATAGGTGACAACGGCACATGCTGGTGAGAAAGCTGAGAAACTGGATTGCTCATACCACTGGTATCCATGTAAAATGGAAGAACCACCTGGAAAAGTTTGTCAGCTCCTTCTAAACTCAGCAGGCAGCACGTGACCTAGCACTGACCCAGCAATGACCTGCTTGGGTGTTTGTCCAAGAAAAATGTAAACTTACGTTCACATAAAATCTACATGAATGTTCATGGTAGTTTTCTTTGTAAAAGTTTAAAACTATAAATGACTTAGATGTGGAATCTATTACATCCTTACTATGGAACAAATAATAAGGAAGAAACTCTTGAAATAACCTGGACGGATCTTTGAAAAATTATAGTGAGTGATAAAAGCCAATCCTCAAATGTTACATATCATCAGTTTTCATTCCTGGAACATTATCGAAATGATAAATTATAGAAACAGAGAAAAGATTAGTACTTGTCAAGGCCCCAAATTAGAGGGAATGAGACATTTGCTCCAGAACCATAGAGAGGAAATTGGGCAATGCATGAACCTTGAGGTCCCAAGGGAGAAGGAAAGGAACATGTACTTAGGTCTTGCCCAGAGAGGAGAGGGAGGAAGAGTTGGAATAGAATCATTTTAGGTCATGTTGAATATGGATAAAACTCAACAGAGAGACTCTCAGGTGCTTCTTGATTGAATCATGCATGAATGAATGATTGTGAATGCTCTGACTTAAACAGTCCCCAGAATGTGGGAGCAATGGGTAGTGGCTTCCTTTCACCTCTCTTTTCTGCATACTGACAACACCCTTCTCAGCCCACTCATACCCAGAGATCTCACTGTGCAATCTGTGTTGGAGTAAAGAGAGATCCTAAAGGCCCCATAGTGAGCTCTGTCATGGAGCACAGGAAAGGCCTTCTATTAGGCAAGGGCATAGCCTTAGGCATTCCATCCCTCAGCTGGGGCTCTGTAAGGGACCACTCATGTCCATCACCTACTTTGGACCTCCTATTTAGAAATCTCCAGGAATAGCTTTTTTTTTAAAAAAAAAAAAAATATTATTATTATTATTTGGTAAGCTCCCAGGGTATCCTAATGCATGCGTAAATTTGGGAGTCAAATACTGATGTTGGAGTAAACTGAAGTCACTATCAGTCTGTACACAGCATACAGCAGGATAGTACAGTTCTCTGGCCTGTTGCCTGACATGACACCTTCAAGTAGAGTTCTGTGCTGCATAACAATGATCCAGTCAATGAACACATCACCTATAGGAGTGATCTCATAAGATGATATTGCCTAGAGAGGCTGTAGTTCTCGGTTGTGTATGCACACTCCAGGTTGGCCTAAGAATGTGAACACCTAATGATGCATTGCTCAGATTGAATCTCCATCATCAAGCAATGTGTGACTGCCTGCAGAATCCATCCATCAAACAACCAATGAGGAAGCCATGGACTGAAACAGCAATAGCCCCTGCCTGATTTTGGAGAACTTCCTGATGCATTGTGTGGCAATTCATTCATTAACTCATTTCATCTTTGCATTCATAAATGGGAGTTAAATGGTAATATTCTTACTTTATAGATAAAGGCACAGAAACTCAGTGAGAATAAGTATTTTACTTTCTAAAATGGAATGCAAACCCGGGTCTGTGTAGCCCCCATCTAGTGTGGTTTTCTGCTAAAGAGCCCTCTGCCTGTCCCATCATGCCAGGCACCAGGAGAGCTGGGATATGGGTCCCCTTCTCTTTAGCAGCTGCCATTTGATGGGAAGAGACAGGTCTAAAGCACATGGAACTATTAGAGGACAATTAAGTGTGAATCAATGTGGTATTGATTCTTGAAAGCAGTGGGGACAAACACGGCATACAATTGTGCTCATGTGGTTGATCTGTCAGGAAGCTTTGTGCTAATTTAAGTGGCTGGCATACCCTCTGCAAGGTAAAACGAGCTAGAAAGCTTCCTTAGGTTGACAGGCTGTCTCCCTGTGTTGACACTTGTCTGAATGAATGAGCAATGGAGGGCATGCTCTCCTGTCTTTGCCCCAGGTGAAGACGTGTGTCTGAAAGGGTCATTCCACACTGGTGGCACCTGCTTTCAGGAAATGAGAGGGAGGCCGGTGACAGCTGCACTGCAGGCTGCTACTAGGATCCGGAGGGACCGACAGTTTCAGTTCATGCCAGTGTCCCGATAAATAGCTGGGGTTAATTTGTGGGTAGATATCAAAATTCAATGGTATTTGAGGCAGAAGAAGAGGAAAGAGCACTTGCTCTGCAGTCACTGCTGGTTTACGAGCATTTCGCCCCAATAAATATTTTATAATGTGACTATACTGGCACCAGAAAGTGGCCCTTGACAAGCACATC
Organism: Callospermophilus lateralis; assembly: GCF_048772815.1. Classification (NCBI taxonomy): domain Eukaryota; kingdom Metazoa; phylum Chordata; class Mammalia; order Rodentia; family Sciuridae; genus Callospermophilus; species Callospermophilus lateralis. Next base: position 92,796,036 of record NC_135313.1, read on the forward strand.
AAGGAAAAGAGAGGAAGAGAGAAGACGGTTGGGTCAAATCATCACCTGCCTCCCAGGAAGAAGTGCCTCTCCCTCCATCATGCTTTAGAACATAAAACCCTTTTCCCTTCTTCAACTGTCACAATATACATTTGCTGGAATAATGACCTAACTGCTAACGATTTAACAATAAAAAGTGTCAGTCACGCTTCTGTTTTGATTAGCTTACATAAGATCCCACATAAAGAAACTTTCTTATATTTGGAAATAGTTTTCAAATGCTATCACATAAAATTTGAGAGATTCTCCTTTTGCGGGAGTGATCTAAGCTAGTTTCCACTGGAGTGAAGCCAATTTCCAACCTACATTGTCGTTGTAATGCAGTAGGGCAAAAACAAATCTTCTACCTCGTGTTTAACCCAAAACACATCTGTGTCTACTTCTGCCAAAATATTTAGATGAAGAATGTAAAGGTCACGCCAAATAAGGATGCCAAATAAAGAATGTAAGGTCTGAGTTCCCCAAATAACAATGCCAGTGACCTTGATGCTAGGTGATGTCTTTGTGATGCTGGTTATTTGGGGTGGTTACCAGGGTGTGGTGATCCTTTTCACTCACTGCCTGTTTTCTCTTGAAAAAACTCAGATATTACTATGGGGCCCTCAATGTCCTTCCATGGGAAGCAATCCCCAGGTAATCTTATGTCAATCATGCCACCTCCGACTGTTCTTGTTTTTCTTAAATTCATTCACCTCCAGCTCTTAATTTATTCTTTCATTCAACTCTATTTTTTTTTTTTTTTGCTCTTTGGCAATCATAGTAATTATCATTGATTTTGTGTTCTCATGGGTGCCTTTCATCTAATTCTTCATCTCGTATCAACTCATTAGGAATGGGGCATGGTACACCACACAAAGATACTAGCAGAAGGCAGCGTTCCACACAGGGTCTATGTCAGAGTTCCACAATGGGACCTAGGACTTGTGAGGTCTGTGGATTCCAGACGCTAGAACGTGGATCGGGCATGTGTTCAGCGTTCTTACCTCAGAGGCCTGCATGTCATGGAATGTGTCTTTCTTCCTCTCTGTCTTCCTTTCCTCAGAGGCCTGAATGTCATGGAATGTGTCTTTCTTCCTCTCCATCTTCCTTCTTTCTAGGCTGTGAACATGGCCCTTGTAGCCTGGCCTCATCTCTGAAAGCTTTCAGAGTGAACTGAAGCACTTATTTCAATCGTGTATCACCGAGGTGTGACTGCCTGCAATACACTCTAACAGGGTTGTAGATACTTGCTGATTTGAGTCCCCAGGAATCAGTGAGCTCTTTTAATGTCTTGGCTACGGGGAAATCCAGACATCTCTTCCTCCATCATCTCAAACCAGTGTCGACCTCTTTCCTCTGTGTGACTGTCTTACAGTAGTCTGTGCCATCATTGACCTCGGGTTGTGGAGAATCCATAGTCAGTCCTTTGCAAGGACAGAGGAACTCCATTCTGCCTTTTGCTTGTACACATCTCACTGGGCAGCTCCTGTGCTGTGCTGATAATTGTTTCAGAAGAACAGCCAAGAGTGGTGGGACAATTAGGGGTAAGAGTGAAAAATCTGCGCTTGTGAGCAACTGAGTTGGGCCCTTAGAGACCCTTACGCATTGCCAATCCCCTGCCATGAGTCTGGGTGACAGCTGGAGTTGTGCTGTGAATGTTGCAGGGTGTGTGGTTAAGAGGATCAGAGTGGCAAGATGTGGATCCCTTCAATCTTGGGAACCCTGGAAGCTCATACTTGGGCTTCAGATCTTGAAAAGCTTTCTCAGTTCCCAAGCATGCAAATATTACCATTTAATGAAAAATCCTGGGAGGCACTGATTTATCTCACCTCCCCCTCAATGCAGGAATCTTTTTAATGTCGCCTTGGCATGTGCCACCCTCCTTTCTAGTCGACAGCATGTAGCTCTCTGTGGGATAGGACACCTCTTACTCTGAGAAATAGTGTCATGCTGAGCTCAAAGCTTAGCTATATCTTTTCCATTAATCCTCTTTCCTCTAGAACAGCACAAATACACTTAATTCCCCTTATAAAAGTTTCAAATGTATAAAAGATGTCTCCAAAGGAGAATATTTTAATAATTACTGTGAAATCAGTATAGATATATGCTAAAAATTTCAAACAGATATGAATTAACAAAAATAAAACTAAAGATATTCTTGTCTGCCCATAACATTTAACCTGAAATATTCAGTTTCTTGTACATCTTTCCAGAAAAAAATGCCCTTTCTTACATATAATAGTAGTTTTAAAATAGTTGTAAAATGTAATCTTCTTGCATACATGGTCCCGTGCCTTGTTATTATTCTCCTCCACATCAGCATGTGTGTGTTTAAGCAGACTGAGATGCTGTAATAAAGAGGCCCTAACACTCTGTGACTGAATGCATTAGCAGTCAATTTGTTGTCCACATGGAGGAACAAGTGCTCCTGTTCCACCTGTTGGGGAACTTGTGCTCCAGATAGGCAGGCAGCTCTCATCTCAACAGGGGAGCTCCTTCTGTGCTGCTGTCTGTTCAACAAACCATTCTAAGGTCTCTGTGCTTGCTGCCATCAGATGGTAGCAGGTAACAACATGCAGCATCAAGAGAGGGAGGTTTCCTAGGAGCCAGTCTTAAAGCTGAGTGGATTATGTAACTTGCATTCCACTGTGGCTCCTTCAGACTGTAAGGATAGCTGATGAATGTGGTCTAGCCCATTATACAGGAAAAAAGAGAAGATGGATTAGTGGAGCTGCTGGCAGAGTATAACAGTCCACCTTTGGTTATCAGAGGCCCATTTCACTCTTGAAGATAGAGTGACTGTGATTTATATTCTGGAAAAAGAATTTCCCAGGGCTATTTGGTTTTTGCATCCAGCTCAGAAGAAGGAAGGAGTGTACAGTGCTCTCAGCCCGTCTATGTGGGTCTTCTCATAGCTCAACCACTGAGGGATTAAAAAGAAAAGGTATTTGCATCTTCCTCAATCCTTTGCAGTGCCCAATGCTGGACTAGGGATGGAATCACCATAATAGGAATTGCTTTAGCAAGGAGGAATAAGTTTTACTATTCCTAGCAATTTATTATATATTTTGTAAAGAACTAGGAAAAAAAAGTTCTCAAAACAAAAGAAATGATAAACACGGTAATGAAAATGGTAACACCCTGATTTAGTCATTACACATTGCAAATATGTATAGAATCAATACACTGCACCTTATAAATATGTAAAATTTTTGTCAGTCAATTTTAAGAAAGAATTGTTTTAGGGCTCCAATGTTCAAATACTGCATTTAGAAGAGGTTCATGATCTCTTTGGCAATGTTGATCTTAGAGAAACTTGGTCGGTTTCTGATGTGTTTGTCTTTGGTCAGCTTTATGTGCCCTGAAATATACTGAAAATTCTTTCTCAGACATATCTCAGGCTATATCAGATCAAAGGGTGTGCTCTAAGCTGTCCACATCTGCTCTTTCCAGTAGAGTTGAGTGAAAGGAGAAAAATGTCTTTGCAAACCTCTCTCTATCTTTTCTTGTTTTTGGTGCTATTGAACCATCAGATTTTTCTAAAATATTCATGTTTCTAAATTTCTGCCTTTTTTTTTTTCACTCTTTTCACTTCTTCTTGCAAACATGCCAATTCTTCAGCTCATGTTTTTCTTATAAGATTTGCTGAAAGCAGAAAATAAAAACAACTTCCTCTATGTTATTTATTTTCTTAATGCAAACTATTTCCTACAGTTTCCTTTCACCTAGAGCCACGGGCTCGCCAGCCACATGGCCCACCTTCCAAGTTGCAGCAAGTACTTTCGTTAACTGCTTGGCCGCTGCAATGTATGGGCTCTTCTTTCCACTCTTTCCCAACAAGCCAATGCCACATATTTTAGGTATGTGCAGGATTTTAAGGTAACTCCCATTCAATGTAAAAATTTTAATTTTGGTTAAGTTGATTCTACTGCTATTAACAGAACTACCTAAAAATCTCAAAACAAAAACAAAAACAAAACAACAACAACAACAAAAAACAACAAACAAACAAAACAACAACAAAAAAACTCAAGCATACATTTAATTCTTAGTCACATAATATCCAGGACCAGTTTTTTCACTTGGCAGGTGGCTTATCATGAGACATTTATCCAAGTTCTTCACACTGTTCCTAAATGATTTTCAGGTCACCTTGGTCACCTGCATCAGGTAGAGATGGGGAGCAGCATGGGAATCCCCATGGGGTGGGGATCATGCAGACATCATTCCTCACCTTACTGCAGGAAGCTAGGGAAATATATCTGAACTGTGCTCACAAAACCCAAGAGCTAAAATCAAAACAGGGTTGCCAGACCTTACACCTCATTTTCCAATTAGCTTTACTTCTAGAAAATATGTATGCATACATAGAATATGTTCAAATGGTATTCAGTGGAAAATAAGTCTGCTTCCCCTGAATCACCCTTGCCAAACTTAACTATTCCTCTTAGCAGTCTCTCTGGTGGATTTCTGTAATTTTCATATATATACAAACTTATAACTTATATATGCAGGCATACAGTTGTCTCTCCATATCAAAGGGGATTGGTTTCAAGACCCCTTGTTGATACCAAAGCTTATGAATGCTCAAGTCCCTTATATAAATCAGTGTGGCATTTGCATGCAACCTATGCGCATCCTCCGGTAGACTTTGTATCATCCCCAGAGCCCTTATAATACCCAATACTAGGTAAATGCTATGTAAATAGTTCTTTAACATATTATTTTGGGATTAGAGACAAGAAAAATGTCTGTGCATATTCAGTACAGACGTTTTTCCCAAATATTTTCAATCTGAGGTTGAATCTTCGAATATGGAACCGGTGAGCATAGAGGGTCAACTTGGAGGTGTATAAATATGTGTGTGTCTGTGCACAGGAATATGTGTGTGAAATTTTTGCATCCGCATGTGTCCTTTTCTGTTAGGTCTTTGAATTTATAGTTAATAATGTTCTATGAGGGATTTCTGGACTTTAAGTTTTTTTTTTCTTTTTTTTTTTAAACACATGGTAACTACTACAATGAGCTTTCTGGAAATATTGTTATGACCACATCCTCAGGGTAAATTTCTAGGACTTCATCTACATTTTTTTTTGGCGGGGGGTGAGTACCAGGGATCGAACTGAGGGTCACTCAACCACTTAGCCACATCCCCAGCCCTATTTTGTATTTTATTGAGAGACAAGGGCTCACTGAGTTGCTTAGCGCCTTGCTTTTGCTGAGGCTGGCTTTGAACTTGCGATCCTCCTGCCTCAGCCTTCCGAGTTGCTGGGATTGGACATGTGTGCCACTGTGCCCAGCCAGTCTCCATTTTTAATTTTGTTATGTCACAATAGTAACAAAGATGAAATAGCCTTACATATTATTCTTTTCCTGTGAACACAAATATTATTATTGGCTTAATTACGACATTCTTTTATTTAGTCCTATAATTTGTTTGTTGTACTTCTAAAGAAAAATGTTAAGAAATGACCACTGCAAGAAGTGTATTGCATTTTCCCCACTGCTGACTTGTTGGGCTCAGATCATTTTCTTCCACCCCTGACCTGTTTCTTCTTTTATCCAGTGGGCTCAGATCCTGGTGACTGCGAAGGGGCTGTATTGCAGAAGCAAGGACCATCTCTTGCTGAACCACAGAGCTGGAGGTGGGGATCCTGGTCACGACAGTTTGGTTCCTTTCAGAGTATTCTGTCCAAACCTTCTCGACTGTCTTCCTACCGTGTGTCATACTCGCCTGTCATGTCCCTGCTCAAACCCTCCTGGCTGCCCATAAAGTCAACTTCAAAACCACACTCTGGTTTTGACAGCTTCCTATCAGCTGAGCTTTCCGGTCTCTAAGAAGTCACGAGGAATTAAATTCCTGAGGTTTACAGGACCGTGATGTGCTGCCGTAGGCATGGCCACCATGTTGGGGCTTCTGCGGTGGCTGTCACTGATCCTAAGGCTTAAATGACACCTGCTTTGGAAGTCTCCTTTGCCATCCACCCCGTGTGTCAGTTGGCAGGATTAGTATCACCTTTGCTGCTCTGTGAGTTGGCTGCCTGGGTCTCTCGGGTACACTGAATTCAAGACCAGGGCCTTCCTCGTGCCTGTCATATGACCTTAGGCAGGTCATTCTGGTTTCTGCGCTTCTGACTCCTCAGATGTAAAGTACCGGTAATAATCATAGATTGTTCATAGGGCCCAAACCATGGGCCAGGCTCCAGTCAAGTACATTAAAGGCTTTATTCCCGTGACCTGTTCATTAACATTGAGTCTTATTCTCCCCATTGACAGATTGAGAGTATTGAATCACAGAGAGGGAGCAGGGAGGATCAGTGAAAATGAAATGACCCTGCTGTGGTCCCATGAGGGCCTTACTCAGAGTCACCACTGCATAGATGGGCTTCAGGGTGGTGGTCATCTCCCAACACCATCTCCTGCCATTCGTCCTTCTCTTGCTGGGATCTAGCCACACAGGCCTTGCTTCTTTCTCTTCCATAGAGAAGCAGGCTTGCTCCTGCCTCGGGAACTTTGCACGAGCTGTCACCCACATTTTAATCCCCAGGGCTCTGAAGCCCGTCTCTATCTTGCGGTACAGTTTCCAAGTATTTTAATGAAGCATTAGCATGTTTTTTCCTGGCCTTCAGAATGTTCCCATCGCAGTTGCTCTGTCTTATTCTCCTCAAAGTATTTGTCATTACGGTTATTTCCTTTTTCTGGAAAGTTTGTTCAATTTGGGCCTTTGATTCGGGAAAGTGGACTCAATAAGGGTCAGGTTTCATAAGTTTCTGTGGTTGTCAAATCCCAGGTCTTGAACAGTGTTTGGCCACACATTAAGGGTTCCGTATTTTTTGGTTAAATGAATGAATATTTTAAAGATCAAATATGATAATTATAAAGAATGTCCAATGAATGCTCAAGTAATTAAGAAGCTGTCTCAGCGAAGTAGCTCTTATTATTGATCCTTACTGAAGAAATGAGGGAACAAAGCTCAGTTAAGTTGCCTTCCCCAAAGCCTCCCCACCAGCATATGAAGGGCCCAACCCAAACCAGTTTTGTCTTCCATTAAACATGCTTTCCATTTCCACCAGTAGCTCAGACTGCAGCAGAAGGCTTTCCAGACGTTGGGGGTTTGTCCTAGGACAGTAGGAAGCAGGGCATAGCAATACTGGATTAGAAGCCCACCCCTACTCCATATAACCTCACCTTAACTAATTACATCTGTGATGACTCTGTTTCTCAATCAGGTTACATTCTGAGTTCCTGGGGAATAGGACTTCAGCATATGAATTCTGGGAGATAAAATTTAATCTCTATTCTATCCATATTATAAAATTCACATATTTTAAATGCTCCAGTCCATGGTGTTTTTAAATGTTTATTTCCATGTACTTCTCACCACAATCAAGACATGCAACATTTCTCTCTTCCCAGAAAGTTCCCTGGTTGCCATCTCTGGCCAATCACCCTATTCATACCCCCTTGCTTCCTTTGATCTCTTAAATAAATATATAGAAAGGGTTTTTACTCCATCATCTTGATCAGCAGCTTCCAAACTGTTTCCCATCAGTTACACTACCATATGAAATGGATAATGGTGCCCATGCTTCACATCTGTGCCAAAGCTTTACAGTCTTTTACGATTCAACCACTCAAGAAATTGCAAAACATCTTAAATTTGCATTTTACTGATGACTAATGAAGTTAGGCAAGTCTTTATTATAATTATTTGAATATTTCACAATGTGTTATATTGAATATTTCACAATGTGTCTGTTAACATTATATCTACTAGTTTTAAAATTATTTTCTGTTCATGTGTGTGTTTTCTGATTGTTGCTTTGTAAGAGTTCTTTATATATACTGGATACAAGTCCTTGGGCAGGAATATGTATTGTATCCCAGGCTTTAGTTGTTATGTCCTGAAACGCTTTCCTCCTCTACGTCTTCTTGCCATGATGTTCTGCCTCATTTAGGGCCCAGAGCAAGGGCGTTGGCCATCTATGGACTGAGACCTCTGAAACCTTGAGCCCCAAACAACCACTTCCTTCTAAATTTTCTCATCAGGTCTTTTGTTCACAGCAGTGAAAAATCTGATTAAAACAGAAATCGGTACTGAGAAATGGGGTACTTGCTATGACGAACCTGACCATGTGGTTTAGAAGCTTGACAAAAATTTGGATGATATTTTCCAGGAACTGGAGAAAGAGGGCATGGGAAGTTAATGTTTACTGGGCCCAGAGTTTCAGTTTAGCAAGATGAAAAGACTTGTGTGGATAGATGATGGTGATGGTTGCTCAACAATGTGAATTTACTTAGCTCCTGCTGAACTATATACTTAAAATGATTAATGAGCACATGGATAGATGAATGAATGGATGGATAGATACACACAGGTGTGACTGAATCAACACAAGAATGGATAACATGGCCTGGGACAAAGATCACGTCTGGAGGTTGATACAGCCCAATGCAGAGTGAGAAAAGGAAGCCCTGGGAGGCCCCAGGAGGGCACCCCCACCTAGCCTAGGCTGAGGCTTTCAAATGACAAAAACATAAGCCAATTTGGTTTTGTTCTGTTCTTCACCAAATCAGGGAGACATTATCCATGGACTATGGATTGTCCGTGTTGTAAATCACAGCATTTCCTCTGCCACTGACACGGGAGATGTGGCCATCAGCTCAGGCAGCCCACCCCATTTGGTGAGCTTCCAGCTGCAGAGCCTCCCAAACAAATGCCTCCTTACCACACCCTCTGGTTTCCAAACGAACAGATTGGTCCCAATGATTCAACAGATCACAGAGATCCATGCAATAAAAACGATTTGATAATTGCGAATTTTTTTTTTAAAAAATACCACATTTAAACATTTAAAATGTATTGATTTTTAAAATGATTTTCCAGCATCTATTGATCATGCGGTAAAAGTATAGTACAACTTTTCTCCTTTATTCTCTTAAGATAGTGGATTGCATTGGTTGATTTTTCTCTTGAAGTTTGAACCAACTTAACCTTCCTGGGATAGACTTTTTTCGTCACGATGCAGAATATTAGATTTGCTAATATTTTAAGGAACATTTTTTTTTTACCTGTGCTTATGAAAGATATATTTTTCTTATGATGATTTTTGGGAAGTTCTTGTACTAGGATTATATTGCTTTCATGAAATAAATTGGAAAACCTCTTCTACTCTTTATTTTCTGAAATAATTTGCCTAATATTGGTATTAATCCCTCCTTGAGATATTTAATATAATTTATCGTTTGAACCTTCAATTTTCTTTGTGGGAAGTCATTTTATGAACTTAATTTCTTTAATAAATGAAGATTCGGAAGTTCTCTTTGGTAAATTCTGGTAGGTTGTATTTTTGAAAAAGTTGTACGTTCCACCTGATTATCAAAAGTACTTATAAAGCTGATCAAAATCTCCTTATTTTCCTTTCATTATCTGTGTTGTTGATGTGATGTCACACATTTCATTAATTATATGGGCACTTTGTGCTTTTGTTCCTGATTTTCTAGACAAGTATTGATCTGTTTTATGAATCCTTTCAACTTTGTCAATATTTTATTTTCCATTTCTTTTATTCCTGTTCCTATCTTTACAGTTTCTTCTTAAAATGAGTTTGTGTTGTTAGTCTTCTCTTCTAGTTTCTTAACATAGAAATGCAGATAGTTGACATTTTAACTCTATCTTCCTTTAAACATTTATTTTATTTTAGAAAAGCCTTAGCGTAACAAAATGTTGCAGCATAGTGCAGAGAGTTCTAGAAACCTGGTGACTGGTTCCCCTGTTTTTAAGATCTTACATCACTATGATACTTTGATACAACCCTGACCAATATTGACATATTATTAACCAAAGTTCCTACCTAGAGTTATTCAGGTTTCCTTAATCTTTTTTCTAACATCCATTTTTCTGTCCCAGGATCCCATTGAGATCCCACATCACTTGTAGTTAGCATTTCTCTTTGGGGTTTCTGTAGATTGTGGGTACACTATTCTTGTTCTAGGTAATCCTGAGAGTTTTTGAGGGGCACTGGTCAGGTATTTTGGAGTTATGTGCCTCTCCTGGGGTATGTCTACTATGTTTTATGGTTTGACTGAGATCATGAGTTTTAGAATGAAGATCACAGAAGCAAAGTGACATTGGTCTCCTGGGGTGTGGAAACACATGCTGTGAACATGGCTTCTTATAGCTGGTGTTAGTGTTGGTTACCTGGCTGAGGAAGTGCTTTTCAATGCAAAGGGATTCTTCCTCACTTGTGCTCTGTGAAAGGTGGTGGCTATTTAGGGCCCATACTTAGTGGGTGGGGACTGTGCTCCATCTCCTAGAGAAGCAGTATGTACTTGCATACATTTTGGGGGATCATTTTGAAAGGGAGATTTGTCAATATCCTCCATTTATTTATGTATTCAACCCTTAATACCTACAGAGTCAGTGGTATTTATTCTATTTTTTTTTTTTTTTTTTTTTTTGGTGCTGGGGATTGAACCCAGGACCTTGTGCTTGCTTGTGAGACAAGCACTCTACCAACTGAGCTATACTCCCGGCCCCCAGTATTTATTCTGTATATCAGGTTATAAGCTATGCCATTGTGTTATAAATGCTCTTTTATTTATTTGTCAGTCACTTTGTTTTGGCTTCGTCTATTGGTGGAAATTCCTGTGTTCCTTGGACATACTCTCATCATTGAGTGTGTGTGTGTGTGTGTGTGTGTGTGTGTGTGTATGCTGTTTTTGTTTTTAAAATTTAAAAAAAATATCATTATTATTTTTGTAATTTTTTACTCTCTGGCACTATAATATGCTCCAGGCTTTTCTTACACATTCTCTTCTCCAAATCTAGACTTAGCCATTCTCTAGCTACCAGGTTATTATTACAAGAGAAGGACATTAGAAGCAAAATAGATGTACACTGGGTATGTTTGTTGCTACTGGGGCGCAGTTGCCTCTAGGTTTGCTACAAGATAAGAAATGTAAGCCAGCCTGTGCATACACCCATATTTAGAAATAATTTATCTATTCATCTATATATATATTAAGTTACCCGAGTTCATGTTTATGTCTCAAGTTCTAATATGGCACCCTATGGTCCATGCTTCTCACCCTGTGTATCTGTCATGCCCCATTCCGGCAGTGAGAAAACTGGTCCCTACCATCTGTCCTCCGTTTACTTACTCATGCACTGACTGTATCTGAGTACAGTGGTTCAGCATTGGTAACCCTGCGTGGGGACACAACTTCAACTGAGTTCAGCGCTGGGTACAGTTCCTTTTGTCTTTACTCTTAACAGTCTCCACTCTTCTTTTACCCAGCTGCAGTGCTGGACATCAAATCCAGGGCCTTGCAAATGGTAGGCATGTATCTATCACTGACCTACATCCCTCACCTCTTCACTCACTTTAAGACCTAGTTAGATCAACACCTTTCCGCCCTCCCGTGAGGTTATGTCATACATTTATAATGCAGTAAAATTATCTTGTCCCACTGTGTATTTCATGCTGAGACTTCCTGACCTCCTGATTAATATTTTATTTGTATGTACTGAGCTTCATTCTTTGTGCTTTAAAATTCTGTGGGTTTTCACTGATATACAGGGTCATGTACTCACCTGTACAGTACCATATAGACCGGGTTCATAGCCTTAAAAATGCCTTTCCCTTTGCATTATCATCATCCCGCCTTCCCAAACTGATTGCTGGAAACCACTGATCTGTTTTTCATTGTTTTAATTTTGCCTCTACCAGAGTTTCCTATAATAGGAATCATCATTTGTAATTTTTTTCCTGATTTTTTCTTTCTTTCTTTTTAACATAGGCATTGAAAGCTGTAGTTTTTTTTTATGAACACAGTTTTAGTAGCATTTCGAAAATATAGATATATTTTCTTTATATAAAATTCAGTACTGAAATGTTTCTAATTTCTCTTGTGATTCCTTCTTTGTCCCTTGATTATAAAGAAATATGTTATTTAATTTCTAGACACTGAGGCTTTTTCTTGATATTTACGTATCACTGATTTTCAATGTAATGTCATTGTGTCAGTGAATATACTCTGTATGATGTCAGTGCTTTAAAATACCTCAAGATTTACTTTAAAAACTAGAATATAGTCTTTTGTGAGCACTTGAAGGTGAAGTATGTTCTATAGTGTCCTGGCCACACCTTAGTGAAAAATTTAAGGTCCAGGAGTCTTCAGAAGAAGAGAGTTATTTTTAGTTTATAAATACCTTGAAATCAAAAGTGAGAACTAATGACTTATCTCACCTTTTGCAGTGACTGTGAGGAAACTAAAAATAAAATCTGTGACATGTCTTTAATTTGAACATAGTTGTCATGTCTATCCTCTTCTTATTTTTCCTTTCCCCATGAGAGAGATGCAGAATTCATTAGCCATTCATGTAAACCTTGTTATTTCTTGAAAAATTTTCCTTTTCAAATACCAGTACTATGGCTTTGTACATGGATAACCATTTTTATTATTTTTAATAAAAAGAAGTAAAGAAAAAAAAATCCCCTGAAGGGATTGGCCTCCTCAAAGATGATACAAATGCATATTTTTCCTCTTCATTTTGCTAAGTACAGCAAAAATTCCTGGACATTGTACACAAACAAATATAAGGAGACACTGAAGGGTGGAGAGAAGAAAGCAGATCCAAATAAGGATCCAAGGAACAAGATGGTGGTGAATTCCTGAATATATTTTGTCTCACATATTCTTAACTTGCACCTGAACTGGCTGGTAACTCAGAATTGCAAATAAGCAAAGACAAAGAGCCCCCCCACCCCCACCCCCACCCCCCGCAAAAAAAAAAAAAAAAAAAGAGGCTGCTCTTACCACCGGAAGCACCAGAAAAATGACAGCCTAGGAAGACAGAAAACTTCTATATGATAACAACTATGGTAGTCAGAAAAAATTTGTCCCACACTTGCACCAGCAAAGGCAAAATGGGGAACCTGGACTTTTGCTCTTGCCAGGCTGTAATGAGGGACACTGACACCCTCAGGGGGTGTGGGAGAAGGCAGGGTTGAGAGCTGGTTTTCCACTTTTACCAGGTTGTAATGAGGCTTCCCTTGCTCTCCCTGTTGGGATGTTATCAGAAGAGGTCATGGAGAGGCAGGATTTTGACCTTCACTGAGCTACAACAAAGCTAATTCCACTATTACAGTGTGAGTGATGGATAGGTGGGGAGAAATAATGAGGTGACCTCCCCTTCCAAGACAGTGTGTGACAGTAGAGAGCCAGTGGTGACACTAAGCTCCCATGGCTACCAAAGTAACAATGTCAGTGGTGACCGAATGGAGAAACTGGACTTCGACTCCAACCTGGCATAAATGAGGAAGTTCAATCACCAGAGTAGACGCAGAAAAATGTTAAAACAGAAGATTTAAATAAGGTTCAGAGACTTATAATATCTAAAGTATTTACATTAAAAAAATCAAAGATTTAAAAAAAAATCTTAAAGTTCTCAACTGAATGAAAAAAAGATAATCAATAGAGGTCATCCCCAAGATGACAAATATGTGAGAATTAACTTAAGATATGTTGTAATGTAGTTACCACAAAATGTTTCAACTAGTAAATTGCATATAAATTAAACTGAAAACATAGAAAGTCTCAGCAAAGAAATAAAAAAATCTCAGCAAAGAAATAGAAGATGTAAAGGTCCATAACAAAATATCTAATGTTTTCATTATCAAAGTCCAAGAGGAAAAATGAAGTTGGAAAAGCATTAAAAGAGACAGTGGCTGAAAATCCTCAATTTGACTATATATTTAAGAAATTGAATGTAGTCTAAAGAGGATAAACCCAAAGAAATCCACATCAAGATACATCAAAATTAAACATATATAGAGAGACAAAGAACAAATCTTAGAATACCAGGGAGAAACGAATTTGAATGTCCGGGAATATCTATCTAGATTCACGAAGGACAGAAAGAAGTGGCATGACATCCAATAGTCAAGTGTGATTTCTATCCCCTGAATCTAGGAATGAAGGGGAAGCAAAGACATTCTTAATAAAAAGAAAGCCCAAAATAACATTGCTGATCACTTAAAGGAAATGCTTCAAGCAGAAAGGAAATAAAAAAAGGAAGGCATTCTGGAACATCCAGAACATGGTAAGAGTATCATAAATGCAATAGACTTTTCTGCTTTTATTGAGTTTTCTAAATTATGTTTGATGATTGATGCCAAAATTATAACATGGTTAACAATGTTCTCAATGTATGGAGAAGAAATATTTAAGACAATTGTAAATGGGAGAGAACAAAGGGATATAAAGGTGTGTATCATTAATATACTTCGCTAGAACTGGAAAAATGATGATACCAGTGGGTTTTGATTAAATAAAATCTGATGTTATATAATAAAATAACATACATAAAAATTAATACTCAGAGCAGTCATATAAAAAGCTATACAAGGAGCTACACCCTAAAACACTCTAGAGGACCTTTGGTTTCCAGTTGGCATGTAAGGAACTTGGAAGTTATCACTCTCCTAATAAGAAGGAAAAAAAACTGAACAAACTGAAACTCAGCACTTCTTAGATCCTTCAAAGAATTGAGATCACAAAGAATTTAGCTGCTTCAAAACTTGAAGACAGGTAAGATACTGAGAATCACCACTTAATCAGAGCAGAGACTCATAAGCAGAAATGCCTGTGGGCACTATTAGTACCCAGGGAGGAAAATGTGAATTAGAACCAAAAACTGTTGGGGGCTCAGTGTGGACAAGTCTAAGAGTTAAGAACTACAGGGATCTTAGTCACAGGGATTTTGAGAATTTTACCTGTAGGAGCCCCCTACCAGGTTCTCATGGTAAAGATATTGACTGTGGGGAAAGTTGTGTGAGTGGAGGCAGCAGACATTTTTTTTTCTTTTTTTCTTTTTTTTTTTATTGTTGGTTGTTCAAAACATTACATAGTTCTTGATATATCATATTTCACACTTTGATTCAAGTGGGTTATGAACTCCCATTTTTACTCCGTATACAAATTGCAGAATCACATCAGTTACACATCCATTGATTTATATATTGCCATACTAGGGTCTGTTGTATTCTGCTGCCTTTCCTATCCTTTACTATCCCGCCTCCCCTCCCCTCCCCTCCCCTCTTCTCTCTCTACCCCCTCTACTGCAGTTCATATCTCCCCCTTGGGCAGCAGACATTTGAGTGTTGTGCTTTCCACTCGATGTTGCTGTGAACCTAAAACTACTCTAAAAATAAATTCTATACAAAGTCCCTTTCTATAGATAAAATGGAATTCTAAAAAAAGAAAGAAAAAGTCTTTCAGGTAACTCACGGGGGAGAAAAAGAGAGAGAGAGAGAGAAAGAAAAAATAGAGAACAAACAGAAAACCAATTTATGCCCTCTCCACAGGACTTTAATTAGCATCAAGACTGTTGGCTCTTCTTGTCCTCCTCAACTTTTGGGATAGCAGTTTTCCTTGTGCTTAGGAGACCAGTAATGGCTGTTGGCCATGTCCCAGACCAGGATGCAACTGCAATTAGTCCCATACGCCAAAAAGAAAGACAAGAAGTGTCAATTGTATTAGACCAGGCATCATAGTTCAGCCACTGACTTAGGAATACCACGAAACCATCATGCCCTGGTGTATTCCAGACACTAAAACATTTCAAGGCTAAATTCCATGCTCACATTTAATGAGAATAGCCCATGGAGGGAAATTCTATCCTATGCAAATCTCATGATCAATGCTAGTAAGAATGGTCTAACTTGTGAACTCTCCCATCCATAAGAATCAATGCCCTGCTGACGTGTGATGAGAGTGGCCAACAATAAAAACTGTAGTGCCAGTGCTTGGGCTGTATGTCCACACATAGAGAGAACTGCCCAACTCTGAAACTGCTCAGGCCCTACACCATGTTCACCCATCATGAGATACCTGCGGACTTATCATCCCATATACATGGTGTAATTCATGTTAATTTGAATTGTCAACTTGATTGGATTAAGAGATGCCAATGATTAAGCAGCTTCTGGTTGTGTCAGTGAGAGTGTGTCTAGGAATGATTGGCATGTGGGATAGAAACTGAAGTGGAGACGCTCCCTAAGTGTGGGCAGCATGGTTCAATAGAATACTGGCTTGGATGGAATAAAAGTTGGAAGAACAAGGAAGCAGCAACAGATGCAAGCTCCATTCTTTATGAATGGGTTCTTGATTGCTGCTGTGGTAGCCTGCCAGGGAGTTGCCAAAAGCCTTTGGTCTGGGACTAGGGGAACCAGTTGATCACTCTTGTTCTGAGGCTCAGCCTCTTGGACTGTGCAACTACTGGTTCTTCCAACTCTCTAGCCTATGGAGGGCCATTGCGGACTACCCAGCTTCTGGTTGAGTAAACCAATCAAATAAATCCCCTTTTTATAATCACACTTCCTGTTGATTCTATTCTTCTAGAGAACCCTAATACACATGGACTTAATATGCTCACATGGAATGAAAAGGGAATTACTATCCAAGTCCAGAAACTAATATTGTGCTTTCCCATAAAAAGAGCAGCCTAATGTGAAGATGAAAGTCTCAGTGCTGTATTTTTGCAAAATGAGACCAGCCATTTTGCAAACTGCTGACTCAGCATCACCCACCCCCTCCAAAACCCAAACAAACAAACAAACAAACAAAAAAACCCTTACATTATTAAAGTGGCTCAGTATAAGTGCTGCTGTCCCACGTCTTGGGCTCAATGTCATGCTCATGTGTAATATGACTGGCCAAATTTGGCAATGCCTATCCCTTCCTATGGGTCTCATCATCATGCTCATGGATAATTAGTGTGTTTCAAGTTAAAAAAAAATGCTTCCTTGTATATAAAGCTCAGTACTATGATCACAATTTAAAGTTGCTGTCCTTGGAAATGGAATGTGGGCTCAATGAATTGCTCATGCTCAATTAATTAATTAGAATGACCCATTCTTTTGGGTTGAATAATCACCCACCCAAATTCATTCTGCCCAGACCTATGAATATGATCTTAGTTGGAAAAAGGTTTTGATGATATATTCAAATATGGTGAATTAGAATTGACCTTATATGACATGTATCCTTATAAGGTAAGAAGACAGAGACACAGACAGGAAGGGTGCCATGTGATGTTGGAGGCAAAATTGGAATGTTGTATCTATAATACAAGGCGTGTACCAAGATTATTGATAGCTTCTGGAAGCTATTGGCAACCACAGGAAGAGAGTCAAGGGCAAAGAGGATCTTCCCCTAGAGCCTTTAGAGTGAGCATGGCTCTGGCAAGCCCTTGATTTAGGACTTACAGTCTTTAAAACTTTGAGAAATTTTTTTTATTGTTTTCAGCCACCCAGTTTATGGTACTTTGTTACAGCAGGCCCAGGAATCTGGCATACCCTTTACTGTGGATGAAAAGAATCCCCAAATCCATCCTACACTCAAAAGAGAGCATGAATATCAAGAACATGAGTGTCAAGGACCTATCAAGAGATGGTGGTCGTTGGAGCCACCACATGGCATTTGCTTCTTGAATTTATGTCTCAGCTTTATCTAAGAAACATTTGTGGGCCTTTTTGTGCTAACAAATTCAGAAAGAAGACTAGTAGGATATTATTACTCTTATCTTACAGAGGAACGAACTTAGGCTCAGAAAGTTTAACCGAATTTCTTACAGTCATGTAGCTTCAAAATTTGCAACTGAAACCACCTTTCGAATCTGAATCCTCAAATTTGGAGATTATGTATTTATCAACATAATCAGTCAATCAACTCTCACTGGGAGAGATGGCATGGAAAGTCTTTCAATTAAAGTGCCATTGAGAATGTTACATGGGGGAAGGGAAAATATTCGCCAGTAGTATTTGTTCCTTTTTTCCTGAGGCAGTGATAACTTCCCAGCTTGGCACTGATGGAGAGCACAGATTTGCAATGGGCAAGTTGAAGTAAGGAGCCACTTTCCCTTTCATCAGGGGAGAGAGCCTTCAGCTCCCAGGCCATGCAAGGTGTCTTTCTGAAATAAAATTAATCTATTAAGCCATGACATGCAACTATAGGTTTTATACAACCTCATAAATCCCCGGAAATTAACTTGCTCTGAGCTGTGGCCTGGGGCAGCTCTTAGCAATGAATGTCCTCTGTGGAGCTTAATTGCTGTTTGAATATTTCCTGCTAACTTTATTTCTCCCTTTCATTTTCCTTACAACTAAAAAGGAAGAGAGAGAAAGAGAGAGAGAGAGAGAGAGAGAGAGAGAGAGAGATTGGTTTTGACCATGGATAAATTCACTTTATCAGGAAAGCAAATTCTCTCCACCAAGAAATATTATACATGCCCTGGATGAAAAATAAGAGACATTTTTTTTGTTATGGTTTATATCTGGAACGTTCTCCCAAAACTCATGGGTTGAAGACAAAGAAGTAGTGTCCAGAGGAGAGGCTTTTAGGAAATAATTGGATCATGACCTTAGGGTCAAGTTGACTTACTTTCTTTTCTTTTCCTTCTTTCTTTCTTTCTTTCTTTCTTTCTTTCTTTCTTTCTTTCTTTCTTTCTTTCTTTCTTTCTTTCCTTCTTTCTTTCCTTCCTTCCTTCCTTCCTTCCTTCCTTCCTTCCTTTCTTTCTTTCTTTCTCTTTCTTTCTTGTCTGTGTGACTGAAATAACTGACAAGAACAGCTTAGAGGAGGGAAAGTTTATTTGGGGCTCACAGTTTCAGAGGTCTCAATCCATGACAGCTGACTCCATTGCTCTGTGCCCAAGGTGAGGCAGAACATCAGGGGGAGAAAGCACAGTGGAGGGAAGCTGTTCCCCTCATGGCAGCAAGGATGCAGCAGAGAGAAAGAGGCTGCAGGGAAGATGAACCCTTCCAGAGCATGTTCCTGTGACCTCCATCTTCTATCCATGCCCCACCTTTCTATAGTTACTACCCAGTGAATTCATTCAAAGTAGGGTAGACTGATTAGGTTACAGCATTCACAGTCCAATCCTTTCACCTCTGCAGATTCTGCACTAAGAGGAACTTTTGGGGGATGCTGCATAGGCAAAACATAACAACTGTGACAAATAATGAATATGTTACTACAAGTTCTCCATATTTCTTGCTCATCACACCATGTATGAATTTTGTGGAAATAAACATTTGTGATTTTTGAAGCGTTCTTTTGAGACTGCCCAGTTGATACAGGAAAATAATAAAGACAAGAGGTTTTAACAAGTGCCTTCAATAGACTAGCTCATTTTGTTCTTCAAAGCCCCCTTAAGAAGCAGGTAGGATTGTTATCTCCATGTAATTATAAGGAAATCTAGATATTAGAGGAAAAGTAATGCATCCAACTTGACGTAGTTGGTAAATTCCTGTTAATATTTCTTTTATATATAAAAGCTTGATTTCTGTGTCCCAGAGCTGAAACAGAAATTGCAGTTAGCTGTCACCAACAAACCTTTCTTGATGAAGGTAAAGTGGACACTGGGCTTGCTGCTTAGAACATTTCCTCTTCAGGACTGAAGCATTTTTTTCTTTGCAGCTGGGCCTGCCTAAAGCTGGCCTCTTGTAGCTGAGCTCTCGGATGGAGAAAGACCCAGCCCAGGAATCAACCCCTTCCAGGGAAGCCTACCTCTAATGACTGATCAATGCAGGGTTATGTGGCTGGTTCTCCTTGCCTTCACTCTGCCATTATCTTAGCTCCAGAGCTACCTGTGGGATGGGCTGAGGCCTTTCTTGTTGCTGCCAAGTAGTCAGCTCCTTCCTCTGCTCAGCCTGTACCCTTCCTTCCCCTACATGTGTCCCCTTCAGAACACTTGCTTCCTGTACATAAATCTTGGTCTCTGGATGGCATCTTAGGCATTTCACTCCATCTATGGTATAAAGTGCAGAGGTAAAGACTGGATGTCACCTATGCTTATGGGTGGCTGCCCAGAAGAGAACAGAAAGAGGGTCAAAACACCTGTTTTCTTTTGGAACCATTGCGAGATCATGCCAGTGGAATTTGCATGAGCTGGCAGGCTAACTTTGCCATATTGTTTTCCTTGTCTGTCTCAATATTCATAGAAATAACACCTTGAGTAGACAAATGAATAAATGAAAATAATACCTGAATGATACTAAAATTATTAGATAGGTAACACATTGACTGGTCTTTCAATCTGGGTTTCCAAATTTCCCCCTTACGTCAATACTATTGAAGTAAAAGATGCAGTTCTTCTGGATTTTTCCCTATAGAATAATCTTGTTTCAGAAAACATTGTCTGGCTGATATATTTTTAATATTGCATGGTAAGTGGTCAGAATTTAATTATACACCCTCAAAGATGGAATTTTGTCACTTCCATGAAATTTATTAGGTTATATCATTAATTGTGTCACTACTAACTCCTCTGATGGAGGCATACTTCGACTCTTAACACATTCCTCAAGAGCACACTTTTGGATATAGGCACTACTGTAATTTTTATATTTTTGCTTTTCAAAGTAATTTTTAAAATTTAATATGATAAATTTTAATTGATGGTGATAGGAATTTAACATATCCTGAATATTCTAATTTCATAGATTTCTATAACCTATCATTTCCTTTAACTACTTTCTTTGAAATTTATTTGTTGTTTTTTTAAATTTTCTAATTCTTGTGATAGAAACTTACTGTTTTTCCATATATATGTACACACACACACACACACACACACACACACACACACAAAATGTCCTTCCAAGAATTTTAAGCTGTATCTCACACATTTTAAATGACTTTACTCATTTCTTAAAGTTCTAAATATTTTCCCACTTCACTTGTAATTTTCTTTGACCTATGAGTTATTTAGCATCTAATAGCTTCATTTTGAAGCAACTGAGAATTTTCTTTCTTTTACTTTTGTTATTGACTTCTAACTTAACTCCAATGGGATTAGAGAACGTAATTTGAATGATTTCAATCTTTGAAATATTTTGAATCTTACTTGCTAATTGGCATATAGTCAAATTTTTTTCTATTAGTGCTTTTAAAAGATGCGTATTCTGACATCATTCAGTATCCTAAACTTGTTAATCAAGTTGCTGTGCTCATCAGTGACATTGCTGGGACTTGAACCTTGGTGTTCCAATACTAGAGTCCATTTACTTAACTGCTAAAATCTCCCCATCTCTCACAAACTTCCTAAATAAGCACCGAGTCCTAATGTACCCCATTTGTAACCTTTTGTTTGGAAATGTGGGGGATTTGGTAGTCTTGAGAAGATGGAAAGTGGGGTCATTGCACAGTCTGCTTTTAGGACTATGTCATATTAGAGCCACATACAAGTTGCATGTATGACTGACTACAGCATGCAAGCGTCTGCTAAGTCTTGTAAGTCTGCTAAGTCTGCTAAGTCTTGTAAGACTCCACTGATTACATCAGATACATAGTGTGGGATAACATTCCTATTTGAGATTGGCTGATTAGGAAACTTAGTTCCATTTGCAGCCTAATTCACCTTTGATATGTAACCTAACATATTCACAGGTTCTAGGGAGGAAGGCCTGGACATTTGGGAGGTGGGGCATTATTCAACGTACTACATCCTCTATTATAAGATGAAATCCTGTTACACTGGGATATAGCTCACTTATATATTCTAAATGATGAGGAAAAAGTCCTTGAACGAATTTTTAAAAAACCGAACGAGGATTCCCAAAATACACATGACCAATAATCACATGAAAAAATTTAATTAAACCAGTGAGATCCTACTTCTTCATCTCATTTTTATCTGATTGAAAATAAATGTTTGAGGCTGGAATTGTGGCACGGTGGCAGGGCGCTTGTGTGAAGCACTGGGTTCAATCCTCAGCACCACATAGAAATAAATAAATAAAACCAAGGTGTGTGTGTGTGTGTGTGTGTGTGTGTGTATGAAAATAAATATTTGCTCAATAAGTGAATTTCATTTGAGAATGTGAAGATATTTCTAGAACACCAGAACCTCCAAGCCGACCCTTAGAGGCAGGTGTTTCAGAGCATCTATGGCTGACCCTCTTGCAGCTGTTGCCTGCTCCTTGGCAGCTGGGACCAGTGGGCTCAGATGGGCTCCTGGGCTGGTATTCCTCACAGTGTGGCTCTAGACCTGGTGCTCTAAGCCACCCAAACCCCAGGCCCTGGCAAGACTGACTCAGACTTTTCCAGGGAAATGGCAGGAAACACTGCATTCTTCTTAGTGCAAGTTGGTATCCTCCTAAACCGTAGCATTCACATCTCTCACACTGCTGCTTTTCCTCCTCATGAATAAAACTTGAGGAACCAAATAAAATCTCTAACAAAGAGAGAGATCAATTCTGGGTGACGACCTCCCCTATTTGTTATGTATACAGTTTTCAGCCTCCGTACATTTTATTAAAAAAGAAACGAGCCTGTCCTATATTGTATTAAGGACCATTGTATGGTATTGATTTTCCTCTATTATAAACTGGATAAAGGTAGAGTGCAGGACAGCAACATTCCACTCATAAAGTAAATTCTATGCAATGAAGTTGAATTTCCCCCAGTAATCCTGTTTTAAAATTTATGTTTGAAAAGCAGAATTCCCACCTGAAAAGAAAAAGTTATTCTGGAGAAATTAGTGTTATGTAAGGCTCAGAACGAAAACTGAAAAATAGATCTTTAAACGGAAACCAACTGCCACGCTATAGTTTGGATATTGAATGTCCTTCAAAAGTCCATGTGGTGGGGCTTTTCAAGGTGGAAGATGGGGGCCT
The DNA here is from genome assembly GCF_048772815.1 of Callospermophilus lateralis. Classification (NCBI taxonomy): domain Eukaryota; kingdom Metazoa; phylum Chordata; class Mammalia; order Rodentia; family Sciuridae; genus Callospermophilus; species Callospermophilus lateralis. The sequence continues at coordinate 92,818,736 of NC_135313.1, forward strand.
GGTGGGAGGTTCTTAGGTCATTAGCCCTGCCTGGCTTGTGATGTGTTTCTGTTCTGCCATGTGCTTCTGTCACAATGTGCTGCCCCTACCATGGGCTCAAAAATAACAGGGACAACTGACTATGAATGGGAACCTCCAAAACATTAAGACAAAATAAACCTTTTCTCTTTATATATTAATTAACTCAAGCATTGTGTTATAGTGATGGAAAGCCAATGAACACATGCAGTGATCAGGCTCATGCATGGATCTCCTCATGCCCACCTCCACTACTGTCATTCATTTCATGTATTAAAATGCAAGACTTTCATGCACCTGGGATTTATGCTGGTATGCACCTGGCTTCACTTTCTCTGCTGTGTCGTCCCTTGTCTCAAGACACTATTAGTTTTAGTAACAGGTTTCTTCCTCTACTTATAATCTAAAGAACATTTGAATAAGGGTTATTTGCAGAGTATGGATACTAAAAGTGCAAAACCCAGGTCCCAGGAACTCCAGGAAGCCACTACAACCCTTGGACCTGGAGTGGGGAACCATGTCACCAGGAACACTGAGAGCTGTGTCACGGAAAAAGAGCTGGTTGACAAGCGCTGTGGTATTGGTAGGGAAACAGAGTAGGGGTCTCGGGAAAGAAGGACACGCACCTCTCTCTCCTCTCCTTCTGCATCTGTCTTGTGAGGTCAGTTCACAGCTCTATTCCTGGCATCTGGAATAATGCTTGACATGATGTATTAAATGCAGGAACAGATCACCCATCTCTAGTGATGCTCCCTCCTTAGCCATGACGTGGAATTGCCTTGATTAAAATGCAGGAACTTCCCAGGCTTAGACGGATCCAACTTGGTTCCTGTTAATAAATGGTGGACAGGCCCCTGGGAAATGCCTGTGGAAGTAGCCGTTAATCCTGGGGAAGCTGAGAGTTAGGAATCAGAAGCCTTGGTTCAATCCAGCCTTCCTCCTTTTCTACTAGGTATGTGAAGACAGGCTGGTTATTTAACTTTTCTAGACTCCCTTAAAACAATGATGATAATGATGATGATGAAAACGGCAACACGTATGTCATAGAGCTGTGGGGAGGTTAAGGGGAGATGACAGATGAACTGTCCAAACATGATTGTTGAATAAGTGTGGTCCAATGTAGGTGGATGTCTTCTTCCTTCCCTCGTTTCCCTCCTTTGTTTAACTGATAATTGGTAAGCCTGGGGTAATTGATGGAGCTTGATTCATTCTGTCTTCATTGACTGCCTATTTTAAGCTTTCAGATCATCTGGGAGAATTGGAACCCAGCAGTGTAACCAGAATGAAAAAAAAAAAAAAAATAGAGAGCTCTCAATCTTCCCAATAGCTTCTCTCTGGGATTCCATCACAGGTAACGAACTCAATGACAGTAAAAGCACAATAGAGCACATGTCTTTCTGTAGTGTGCTGAGATGCTGAGAATACAGACTGTGTGGAGCTTTACTAATTGGCTTCCTATCAATGGGATTGACACTGCCTATGATGGAAAAGAAATAAGAATAAAGTCAGTTCCCCAGCCCTTTGACTCGCCTTGCACCTGCGATGCCTAATTTAGCAGGAAGGAAAGGATTTGGGTTAGTTTTATATCACCTCTGAGCCCTTAAAGAAGTAAAATTTTGGAGAGTAATACTGTTAAATTACTCTAAAAAAGAGTTAAAAAAAGAAATGAACTTTTTTTTTCCACCTTCTTTCTTGCTTTATCCTACTCAGTTGGGATGCCCACTCATCTCCTTTCTCCCCTGGTTCTTTAGCTTAGCAATTCTTTGTTGAGTGTCTGTTTTGTGCCCGTCTCTGGGAATGCTGGCTGAACAGAACACACACAGCTCTCATCCCCCACCCCGCCATCCAACAGGGGACCCTGCCGATCTCCATCAGGAAGCCTACTTGGAATTCGAAACACTCTGGCCTGCCCTTTGTGACTATGGGTAGCATCAACTGTCCATGATTTTACAATCCTCCTTTTGAATGGAGGCATCCATGGAAGAAAATATCACTTAATTTGTGCCAAAGTTGAATTCTACTGTTGTGGAAAACCACCCAGGCTTGGGAAAACAGAAAGGGATGTATTAAGGACAGTCAACAGAGCCTGGGTTCTTTGAGATACCAGAGAGCTCAGTGGGCAGGATGAAGGCAGGATCAATGACCTAAATGGCTCCATGGCCTTCCATCACGAAGCTGACTCTGCTGAGCAGATGTCACATGCCTGAACCTCTGCTGCCAGGGAGACCAAGGAAAGCACATTTCAGTGGTCTGCCTTGTTAAGCAATAGACCCAGAAAAGGTATTGGTTCCAATATGGGACAGTATCTGGATGACAAATGTGCAAGGCATGCTTTGTTTCTTTCTTGCCTGCTACCCAAGGGGTGGCATCAGTTTCCTCCCCAGGTCTTACCACTCTTAATTCTGTACCAGTCAGTTCCCACTAACAAAAGCCTAGTTGAAATCTCTGCTTGTTCAGAGCTGTCTAATGATGTCAATACTTCATGAGCACCCATAGTAACTTATGCAACCCTCTGGGAATGGTGCAGAGCCCCACGTCACCAATGACATAGCAGGGGAGGCCGGGGGAAGCCAGGAACGGAAGAACAATCACGAGGAACATTTAGTGTTGAAGACTAATTTAAAAGCCATGTCGAAATGTCCTGGTCAGTAATAAAGATAAAAAAAAATAACCTACTTTGCAGCAGAAAAAAAGGCAAAGAAGAAGTGTACTATTTTAAATTTACCTTTTGTTGCCCCAGGAAAGAGCCTAGCTCAGGAACATTTTGCAACACGACCAAGTTGGATTGGCTTCCTGACCAAGCCTGGCAGTGGGAGTCTCAGTCCCAGTGGCCCTTGTTCATGTGTCCTCTTGTTGCTAACATTAGAGAATGGTCCTCAGTGACTAGGCACTGTACCTTCTAGAGGGAAATATCAGGAGAGGGTTTCATGAGGCATTTGCGTAATTGATCAAGATGACTGTTCTGAGCTGATGCACCAGATGTCTTAGACATGAAGCTGTGCTGAATCTGCCACTAGTGGAAATGTGATAGATGAGCATGATCTAGAGATGTGAGCATGTTCTCTGTGGCTGGGAATTGATTCCACTGCTTGGTAGGAAACCTCAGGACCAGCAAGAGGTGGAACTGACTCTGTTGGGAATGACTGGTAATTTGGCTAGAGTTGCTAGAAATGGTGCTGGCCTGACATTGGTATTTTTCCCTGGGACTTTGTCTCATCAAGTATGGCAAGGATATTCAAAGGTGGCAAAAGTGTCTTATTGACATAGTGCATAAGGACAGTCATCTTGCAGACACCTACCTGCTACACCCCTATAAAATTACTGCTGCACAATGCATGTGATAGGCAAATGTATACTGATAATATTATGACCATTAGGGACATGCTGATTTGGAGGTGCAGTTCAGTATCAGTGAATATGACCGTAGAGTGTTGGAAGATTGAAATGGAGTTTACAGAAGAAGTCGGGGCTAGAGCTATAGGAATTCTCCAGGGAAGAAAGAGAACAATCCACAATACCCATACCAACAGCCCCAGAGTGAACAAAAAAGTGAATTAGGAGAAGCTCTTATGCTTGGCAAGAAGGATATTCCTAGTAACTGGTTAGTGGCCAACATTAGAAGATTAATGTGATGAGAAGCCCAATCTGAAAAAAAAAAAGAATATGCTCATGAATATTGGTATAAGAAGGTAAATAGGGGGCTGGGGATGTGGCTCAAGCGGTGGCGCGCTCGCCTGGCATGCGTGCGGCCCGGGTTCGATCCTCAGCACCACATACAAACAAAGATGTTGTGTCCACCGAAAACTAAAAAATAAATATTAAAAATTCTATCTCTCTCTCCCTCTCTCTCTCTCTAAAAAAAAAAAAAAGAAGGTAAATAGCAAAATAATAGTTGTTGAAAGAAAGTTAAATTGTCATATTTGGGGCTTTATCTCTTTCAGGAGCTAATTAGATACAGAATTCTTTAGGTATTTTGAGGGAACATCATCACCCAAATGTTGATAAACTGTAATTTAGAATCATGCATGCTGATATCAGAATTCTTTCATTTTCTACAGAGGAATGTTAGACATGTAAAATGTAGGCAGACCATTCTGACCATAGTTGCAGTGGTTCATCACTAATCTCATGCCTAGTTTTGGATTTTTGAAAAAGCCAATAAGTGAGCATCAGCAGGAACAGGAGCAGTCCATACAGTGTGAGGCAGATTACAAATGGAGGGAAAACCTATTGCTAAAACTAGCAGTGTCTTGAGACCAGGGACTGCACAGCAGAGGAAGTGAAGCTAGGTGTGTTCCAGCATAAATCCCAGGTGGAGCCAAGGCTTGCATTTTAATACATTGTAATAATAAATCTAGACAAAGAAAATAGAGGTAAATATTTCTGTAATCCTGAGAGGGACCTCTAAAATAGAAACCGTCAGATAGAAAGGGCTGACTTAATTACATAATCATTTTAAACATCCATACATAAAAATGACTATAAACAAAATGGAAAACCAAAGTTTAACTCAGGAAAATATTTCCATCAAATCCAAGTGGGTTACTATTCTTCAAATTTAAAGAGGTCTGAATGATCGTTAAAAAGACAAACACCTCAATACAAAAAATACGTGTAAAGAATATGCATGGGCAATCCCCAGAATAAGAAATACAGATAACTAATGAGCACATCAAATGCTTTGTAATAAAAATACAAACATAAATGAGATACCATTATTTTGCCCATTAAATTGACACCAGTTCCTTAAATAACAAAAAATAAAGCAAAACGTATGTTGATGAACCGGTAAGGAAGTGAACAAGATTGCAAAATAACAATAAGGATTTAGTTCCCCTGGGCTTTCCTGTTGGCCTAGCATTTCTTCATCTAAGAATTTATCCCAAGAAAAGTTAGAGGCAAATAATAGAATACATGAAGAGTGATTTATATCTAAAATTAATTTTTTCTTACCTAGAAATAATCCAAAAGGGAGGCATTTCCATGGCAATTCCACTGGCAAACTGCAGAAGGGTTCCAACGTCAGTCTTTGCCCAATTCTCTTGGCCTCTATTGTGATCACAAAATGACTGGCGTGGTTTAAGTCATCACTTCTATATACAATAAAAAGCAAAGGTAAGAAGAAGAGAGTGGTTTCTCCTTGTGTATTTAAGCTTTTATTTTTATGGAGGAACAATTTTCTCAGTATGTCTTGCCCTTTGATCTGATCGGCCAGAACTGTTACTTACCCATTCTCTAGCTGCTAGGGAGGCCACAAGGGGTGTATGCCATGTTTAGAGTCTATCATGGGAGGAAAACTGTCCGCAGAGAGGACAGGCCAGGGGAAAGACTGCTGGGTAGATGACCAAGAGTATCTCCCACAGGAAGTAAACATATATGCCCAGGTTTAACATAGTCATGGGTAGCTGGAGTGAGAGGTTGGAAAAAAATATAATTTATCAATGAATAATAATCAAGGTCAGGCAAGATGGTGAATTTCTATTGCTATATTCAAAGAATGTTACCAAAGAGTACTGACATGGAAATATGTTCATGACACATTAAACAGGTTACACACCATTTGCCCTGCTATCCTAATCCACACAGGTGTTCAGCTACAAATAAACTCTGACAAAAGAAAAATTCTGAGAAGTCCTAAATTTTGTTACAATGGTCAGAGAATGGAGGAGGAGGAGGGGGAGAGAGAGGAAATATAAGTGAAGTAATCAGTTATTAACCATGGGGCCAAAGACAGCAAAAGACTTCCACATGTTTGAATGTAAGTCAAGACATGGACTCCAACTTTAATCCCCTTTACATCCCTGGCATCCTGTGAATTTTCCAGGCTGTTGACACCAATCAATCCAGAAGCAATAAGTACTTCCCCTTAGGTACTGTCCTTTTATCTTAAAGTTTTCCCAGCTTGGTTTAACACTGCCTCTCTTATCTATAGCCAGTGTAGGTGCAATCTGAACAATTTATGCTTGCCTACCCCAAATATCCATTATTAGCTGCCCTTAGTTCTTAAGTGTGGCTGACGTAATTTCAGTAGCTTGCCTAGCCTTGCTGCTGGTGGCTGTAGAACCTGTCCCTGCACCTGGTCCTTTTCTGGCTGTACCAGCTCAATATAATTCCTTTATTCTAGAGATGTCTCGATCTTGAGAGTTTTAGTTGAAAACAACCCATTTACACATATGCACACAACTAAAATTGGCCACATATTATTTGAAATCCCTTTTACTGTGATTGTTGATTGTCCCTTCCTTCTATGTCTGAGCCGGCCTGTGCCTGCTTTAACCAACGAAGAACAGCAGATGTGATGCAATGCCAATCCCAGAATTGGCCTTTAGGAGGACTCGGAGCTTCTACCCAGGGGTTTGGAAGCACTGATGTGCTAGAGCCAGCTCATACCAGCTCATAGGAACCAACCAATTCTTAAAATTTCAGGTAAGGCTATCGACATCATGTTGATAGCTTGAAATTGGCAAAATGTATCAGGACACCCCTGTTTGAATCCCTACCTCATAAAAATGTATGATTCAAATGTTGGAGAGGCCTTGAGTCTACCTGAGAAAGGAGAGGGACCTAGCTGAGCCCAGTCTCCCAACCATCCTGGCCAAGGGTCAGTGAGAAAGTGTAGAATTGTCAGATACTCTGTGTCAGCCCAGGTGCCCCTGAATGCCACTAAGTCACCTAGGTGGCCCCACAAGAGACAGAAGAAATTCCCAGAAGAATTCTACTTAGCTTCCTAATCCAAAAAATGATGAGATATAATAAAATAATTGCTGCTTTATTCCTTAGACTTTTTAAAAATTGAGGTACATTTTTTTTCTTTTTTAAAAATTTTATTTGTTCTTTTTAGATATACATGACAGTAGAGTGTATTTTGACATATTATGCATGGAGTACACTTTCCCATTTTGGTGGTTGTATGTGATGCAGAGTTACACTGGTCATGTATTCATGTAAGAACATAGGAAATTCATGTAGTGCCTTCCTCATTCCCATCCCTCCTCCCTTCCCCAGGTTTCCCTTTGTCTAATCCAGTGAACTTCTATTCTTTCCAAATTGAGGTACACTTTTTAAGCTAACTGGTGTACCCGAGAATAAGTGACCTTTTCTGAAATACATGGTGAATGTTATTTTGCACCATTTGTCTTCATATTTGTATCACTTTATAATGTATAATGCATATTTTTGTGTCATTTTAATTTTATTTTAGTTTCAGACGTTGATGAGCCTTTATTTTGTTCATTTATTTATTTGTGGTGCTGAGGATCAAACCCAGTACCACACATGTGCTAGGCAAGCACTCTACCACTGAGCCCCAGCCCCAGCTCCTATTTGTGTCATTTTATAATGCATGATAAAATGATGCAAGTATGAAGATACATATAACTAGTGTGATAAGTATAAATATTATATATAATAAGTAAATAGTTACACATGCAAGCAAGAAGGTATATATTATTATATGATATAAAGTATATATAATGTAATAAGTAAAAGGTTGATGAGCTCACCTGTATGAAAAACAACACACTGCTGAAAGCACACCATCAGTCCTAAAACAACATCTTCTTCCTCAATATTGACCTGTTTCCAGTACTAGCCAACGAACTGTTGATCTTCATGACACTGAACTTGGTGTGAGCTGTGAAGCTCCAGAGCAGAGGAAGCTTTCCATAGCTGTCCTAGAACTTGCCAAACCTGGGACTGAGAGCTGTGTGATGAGGAGCAAGGACCTGAACCTCTTTGGACCACAGTTTCCTTATATGTAAAATGAGAAGGAAAAGTAAACACATTCTTGACATAAGGATCAAACCAAATAATGTGGCTAACATACCTTGGGTTATGTCCACTGTATTTGAGGCACAGTGAAGGGCATTTCACACATGTTATGTACATCATATTCAGGAGCAAGTTAATCTATCATTGTTTTGATTTTATGGATAAAATATGATAAATTTCCTTAAGGAACTTACAGATATTGACAGGAGACCACAGATTACAGCACCCATAATGGGTCTTTAGGTTTAAAGCACATCTAAGCCAATAGAAACACACTTAGGAGAGAGAACTGAAGAAGCATGCTACTCCCAAATAAAACTCTTAGAGGATAAGAGCATATTTTACTCATGGTCTATCTCCTAGGGTGCCTGTCACTGAGCTTTAACTCCTGGAAGATGCTCTCTCTCTCTCTCTCTCTCTCTCTCTCTCTATATATATATATATATATATATATATATATATATATATATATATAAATTTTTTTTTCTGGTAGTGGGAATTGAACCCAGGGCCTCACACAAGCAAGGCCAGTGTTCTGACATGGTGCCCAGCCTAAGGCACATTAATTTTCCCTGATCTCATTTGACTTTTGCTATACTCATTTGTCTTCCATGGGCCACTGAGTTCCATTCACACAAAATTATACAGATGTGAGGAACACTTGGAAATGACCTTGGGCGAACACTATCAGCTGAGAACACCGGCTGCTTAGAACTTCACACTTTCTGATTTTTTTTTTCCTATCTCTTTGTGTCCCACACCTGACTTCCCATTGCTGGCGATGCACAGGTTAAAGACAGCTGTTCTCTTTGGTTCGGTCTAGCAGTACACAGTTCGATGGCCTCGTTCTAGGGAGCCCTGAGAGAGGGTTTTTTTTTTTTTTCCCTCTCCAAGGTCATGCAGGTGAAGCCAGGATGAGAACAGATGTCGACAGAGCTTTTGAAGAAGGAATGGAGGCTTTCCACAGCTGTGGGAGTCATTCCCTCCTAGCCATGGGCGGCACTTGCTAGGCAAGGCTGACTTTTAATTAAAATGTTCAATTATAATTTTGTAATTGAAGATAGAAAGGAACATCTTGGGATGTCTTTAATTCAAAACAGGCAAAGCCACAGAAATCATGGCTTTACTCTCATTTTCCATGGGGAGATCATGCATTGGACTACATCCAGTAGAAAAGAGTAAATATCTTGATACACAAAGGATATTTTGGAGTGGGGGTAGGAAGAACAATTGTATATGTATGCTTAATTTAATTACAGGAGAACTGCATATTCATTATAAAAAATAAAACAGAAGCAAAGTAAAAACAAAAACAAATTCAATATAAAACTACAAATATCCCCTACTAGGGATTTTCATTACTGGATGATGGAGTGGATACCATATGTATGAATTTCCCCATTCTTCCCATTAAGTACAATGAGAATTCCTTGACATCATACACAAAACTAGCACAAGGAGACTCTGAACAGTGGAGAGAAAGCGACAGATTAGCCCTTAGGATCCAAGGGAGGAAGCCTGGTTCACCCCTGGTTTCTTTCATGTTCCACATTCTCACACTGGATAGTGGAGAAGCTGGTACCTACAAGTGCCAATAAGCACACAGGGAAGAAAAACTGCAAGAAAATCCTTTCCTTTCCTTCTTTCTCTTCTTCTTTCTTTCTCTTTTATTTCTTACTTCCCTCCTTCCTCCCTCCCTCCCTTTCTCTCTCTCTCTCTCTCTCTCTCTCTCTTTCTCTCTCTCTCTCTTTCTTCCACCCTTGGCCCACAGGGGGGAAAAAAAGAGAGAGAAAAAAAGGTCCAATTTAGCAAGACACTTTTATATTTATTTTTTATTTTTTTAATTGATTTTTTAAAAATAAATAAATGACAATAGAATGCATTACAATTCTTATTGCACATATACAGCACAATTTTTCATATCTCTGGTTGTATCTAAAGTCTATTCACACCAATTCGTGTCTTCATACATGTACTTTGGATAATGATGACCATCACATTCCACCATCCTTGATAACCCCCTGCCCCCTCCCTTTCCCTCCCACCCCTCTGCCCTATGTAGAGTTCTTCTATTCCTCCCATGCTCCCCCTCCCTACCCTACTATAAATCAGCCTCCTTATATCAGAAAACATTTGGCATTTTTGGGAGGGAGATTGGCTAACTTCACTTAGCATTATCCTCTCCAACTCCACCCATTTACCTGCAAATGCCATGATTTTATTCTCTTTTATTGCTGAGTAATATTCCATTGTGTATATATGCCAGAGTTTCTTTATCCACCTATTTACTGAAGGGCATCTAGTTTGGTTCCACAGTTTAGCTATTGTGAATTGTTTAGTAAGACACTTTTATAAATAACCTCTCTATTCAGACACCACAGGAAACCTGTGGACACACCTCACTCCAATTCCAACCAAAGCAATTGGAGATCTGCATATCCCTCCGTCAGGGATGTAACAAGGCCCTGTCCTGGGCCTGGTGGCTAGCCTGGTGGCAAAGAAGAAGGCCAGGTAGGAGGACATAGCCCCCACTCCCAGGAGTGATGAGGTCCACACCTGCAGCATCAGTGGACAGTGGAGATCACACAGGAGCCTGGACTTCTACTCCCACTCTGAACAGAAGCTGTGTCCATGGCTTCATGAGAAAAGATCCCGTGGTGAATTCATCTTAATTTGTCCCCCTTTCCCTTTTTCACTTGTTTTTTATTCTCATTTCTGACCACCTTTTTCCTAACTTCTGGAGAAACCATGTGTTCAACAACCCTCCCACCTTGTGCCCCTACTGACCTCCTCCTACACCAGTGTGTCAGAATTGATGAGTAAAATGCCAGCTGAGGGAACATATAGCATGGAGCAATGTCTCCTAGGATTCTCTTGAATTCTGTTGAGGGACTATACTTGACATTGAATACACCGTCAGAGCAATCCTAAAACTTCTAGCCCTGAAGAAAACCTGACAAATCTGTTTTGTTGTTCATTCCCATCATCCAGCAACAGAGAAGCAAGATTGCCCCACTGCACATAGCTACGGAATAAAAAGGATGAGGAAAGAATTCTTAGCCCTTCTCCAATGGCAATGGATGGCAGGAATGCAACTGATCTGAGAGACCTACCTGTTATCTGGACCCCAAAGCACAAGTCAAGGTCTCTGCCTCTACATTCCTAGGAATGAGTCCTCACTCCTAGGTTGTACAGGCTGCTCAAAGGCCTACTGTCTACAGTTATTGTCTGCCCGTCAGAGGACTTGACATCACTGTTGATTTCCAGGTAAGTTGAGAAGCCATCCTAAGAGAGGAGCCTTCTCCCCTCCCATCGCCTTTGAACTTGTCTGGGTACACATGCCACGTCTGAGCAGCTCTCAGAACCATCCTGTGTTTCTTCTTTCTCTTGCTGTTTTACTTAGACACGAGAGCATCATAGACCTCACAAGTACTGCTCCCTCAGCCTTCCTTCCAGAACAACAGAGATGGAGCGCTGACTGGCAGCTCACCCAAAGTTTACCAGCAACTGTCACATAGGCAATGAGTAAGATTGTAAACGCTAGGCTAGCCACTAAAATTTTCTAAAAAAAATTGAACAATATGCTAATAGAAGAGATAAAATGTAATCAACTACCTCTATCAACTAAAATGAAAGGGGGAGTGCAAAAGAGCTTCTGAAAAAACAAGGACAGCAAAAAGAAAACAGTTTAAAATAGATGTTACACCATACGTACCCATAATTACTTTAGAGGTGAATAGTCGAGACAGTAATTGAAAGACATTGTTTTGGGAAGGAATAAAAATATAAGACCTACATGCATACTGCTTTAAGGAGAACCACTCTCAGATGGGTGAAAAGCAAACAGGTGGGGAGAAGTACCTATATCACAGACAAATAGAGCTGAATTTTCTATGAGAATCTCGAATGAAGCAGAACTCAGAACGAGGAACATCATCAGGATAAAAGAGGGGCATCTTAGAATTCTATAAGAAGACAAAACAGTCCTTTTTTATGTGTTTTTTTCAGATATACATGGCAGTAGAATGTATTTTGACATATTATATATACTTGGAGTACAACTTATTCTAGTTAGGATCCCATTCTTGTGGTTGTACATGATGTGGAATTACACTGGTTGGGTATTCACATATGAATATAGGAAAGTTATGTCTGAAAAGGAGAGTTATTCTACTGTCTTTTCTATTCCCGATCCCTTCCCTTCATTCCCCTCTGTCTAATCCAGTGAAGTCCTATTCTTTCCTGCCCCCCTGACATGTATCTAACAAAGAGCATCAAAATGCGTGAAGACTGACAGAATTGCAAAGAGAAATAGACAAATCCACTATTTCAGCTGGAGATTCCAACACTCTTTTCTTAGTAATTGATACAGAAATCAGGCAGGAAGTCAGTAGGGATATAGATGGCCCAGGAAGCACCATCAATCAACATGATCTGATCGACATTTCTGGAATACTTCACCCCAAAATAACAAAATACATATTCCTCTCACGCTCACATTGAACTGAGATAGAACACATTTTGAACCAAACACATCTGAACAAACTTAGAAGAACAGAAATTACACAAAGCATGTTCTCAGACAACGATGGAATTAAACTAGCAATAGATAACAGAAAGAGGCTGAAAATCTCCAAATATTTGGAAATGAAATAGGACACTGATGAACAATTTACTGGGTAAATGCATTTCAAGGCAAATTTAAAAATATTTTGAATTAAGTAAAACTGAAAACATAACATCAGAGTACAAAGGATATATGTGAATCAGTATTTTGTTGGAGGAAAATTTGTAGAAGTAAGAATATATGTTAGTAAAGAAGAAAGATATGGGCTAAAACATTAAGCTTCTACCCTGAAAAACTAGAAAAAGAGAAGTTTCTTTAAACTTAAAGCAAATATAAAATTGTAAGATAGTAAACAATGGGAACAGAAATGAAGGGCATCAGTATTAGGAAAACCAGAGAAAAATCAACAAAAACTAAGTTTTTTCTTTGGAATGATCAGAAAGTCACAATTCTAGCATGAAGCAGCTCTATGAAGAAAATTTATTGCATTGGAAACCTACATTAAAAAATAGAGCTCCTCCCCGAATAAAATTATGCTCCACCTCAAGGTCTTAGAAAAAAAACAAATTAATTTCAAAATCATGTAGAAGACATGAAATAATAAAGATCATAATCAAAATTAGTGAAACTGAGAATTAAAAAAGCAATACACAGGATCAGTGCAACAAAGAGTTGTTCCTTCAAAAACAATAAGATTGATAAACCAAAAGAAAGAGGGGGCTGATGTAAAATATTGGACATAAATTGGAGATATCACCGCAGACACTTCTGTAATCCAGAGGATTCACAGAAACTATTTTGAAAATTTATACTCCAATAACATGCAAATTCTAGCTAAATATGAAATGCCCAAATTGAACCAGGAAGATATAGAAAACCTGAACAGACCAATACCAAATAATGAAAATGAAACAGCAATTCAAAGTCTACCAAGAAAGAAAAGCCCAGGACCAGATGAATTCTCAGCTGAGTTCTACCAGCCCTTTAAATAAGTACTAACACCAATCTTCCTAAAAATTTTCCATGAAATTAAAAAGGAATGCAACACTCTCAAATACATTCTATAAAGCTAGTATAATCCTGATGCCCAAACCACACAAATACATATTTAGGGAAAAAGAAAAAAAAAAACAACTACAGACCAATATCCCTAATGAACATATTTCTAAAAAATTTCAATAAAATTTTAGCAAACTGCAATCAAAACATATTAAGAAGATAAAACAGCATGATCAAGTGGGCTTCAATCCACAGATGTAAAGTTGGTTCAGAATAGTGAAACCAATAAATGTAATATATCACTTAAAGAATTAAGAACAGGAATCATATTATCATCTCAATGCTGCAGAAACAGTCTTTGATAAAATACAACCACCATTCCTCTTTAAAACATTGATGATACGAAGGATAGAAGGAACTTATCTCAAATTATAAAGGCAATATAAGATAAACCCAAAGCCAACATCATACCAAATAGAGAAAAAAGAAAAATTTCTCCTTTAAAATCAGGGACATAACAAATATATCTACCCTCACTTCTTCTGTTCAATACACTTATTGAAACTCTATCTAGAGCAATCAGGCAAGAGAAGTAAAATTTAAAAAATTACAAATTGGAAAAGAAAAAGATAAACTCTTACTGTTTGACGATGACATGATCCTTTATTTATAAGACCTAAAGCATTCCATCAGAAGACTTCTATAGCTGACAAATGAATTTAGCAAAGTAGCAGAATACAAGACCAAAACTCATAAATGAATAACTTTTATATACTTGAATAGTGATTCAGTTGAGAAAGAAATCAGGAAGACCATTCCTTTAACAATAACTTCAAGCAAAAACAAAACAAAACAAAATTTTAAAAATGCCCTTGGAATTAATCTAACCAAGGAAATAAAAGGACTCTAAAATGAAAACTATAGAACAATGAAGAAATAAATTGAAGCAGGCTTCAGAAGACAGAAAGACATCCTACGTTCTTGGATAGGCAGAATTAATATTGTCAAAATGGCCATCTTATCAAAAACAATACACAGATTCAATGCAATACCCATCAAAATATCAATGAAATTCTTCATCATACTAGAAAAATCAGTTCTTAAATTCATTTGGAAGAAAAAGAAACCTAAAATAGCCAAAGTAATTCTGAACAAAAAAAAAGCGATGCAGGATACATTACAAGACCTGATCAAAACTATTGCTGGTGGGACCGCAAATTGGTGTAACCAATCTGGAAAGCAGTATGGAGATTCCTTCGAAACCTGGAATGAAACCACCATTTGACCCAGCTATCCCACTCCTCAGTCTACACCCAAAGGACTTAAAATCAGCATACTGTAGTAACGCAGCCACATCAATGTTCATAGCAGCTCAATTCACAGTAGCTAAACCGTGAAAGCAACCTAGATGCCCTTTAAATAGATGAATGGATAAAGAAACTGTGGTATATATACACAATGGAATCTTACTCAGCATTAAAAGAGAATAAAATTATGGCATTTGCATGTAAATGGATGGAGTTGGAGAATATCATGCTAAGTGAAGTAAGCCAATCCCCAAAAAAACCAACAGCTAAATGTTCTCTCAGATAAGTGGATGATGATCCATAACAAAAGGGGGGAAGCCTAGGAAAAATGGAGAAACTTTTTACCATGCAAAGGGGCAGAAGGGTAGGGTGAGTGCATGGGGGTAGGGAAGATGTTGGAATGAGATGGATATCATTACCCTAGTACATGTATGACTACAAAATGGTATGACGCTACATCGTGTACAACCATAGAAAGGTAAAATCGTGCTTAAATTCTGTACAATGAATCAAAATGCATATATATATATATATATATATACATATATATATATATATATATTTAAAATAAATTAATTAATTAAAATAATTCAAAAACTTAAAATTATACAACAAACATTGGAACTCCTGGAAGAAAACATAGGATCAAAACTCCATCATGTTTGTGCTGGCAAGTTCCTCAACAAGACCCCTAAAGCTCAAGAAATAAAACCATGAATCAATAAATGGAGAACCTTCAAATTTAAAATCTTCTACACAGTAAAGGAATGGTTAAGAAGGTGAAGAGAGAGCCTCTGGAACGGGAAAAAAACTTTGTCAACTCTTCCTCTGACAGGGGATTAATACCCAGAATATATAAAGAACTAAAAAAAACCCTCAATGGGAAAGGGAAAAAAAATACAAGGGGGAGAAATGAATTACAGTAGACGGGGTAGAGAGAGAAGAGGGGAGGGGAGGGGAGGGGAGGAGGGATAGTAGAGGATAGGAAAGGCAGCAGAATACAACAGACACCAGAATGGCAATATGTAAATCAATGGAAGTGTAACTGATGTGATTCTGCAATCTGTATACGGGGTAAAAATGGGAGTTCATATCCCACTTGAATCAAAGTGTGAAATATGATATATCTAGAACTATGTAATGTTTTGAACAATCAACAATAAAAATTAAAAAAAAAAACCTCAATGTAAATATATATATAAATAAAATGGGCCAAAGAGCAAACTAGTAATTTCTCAAAATAGGTACTACAAATGGCCAACAAACATATTAAAAAATGTTCAACATCTCTAGCAATCAAGGAAATGCAAATCAAAACTACATTAAGATTTCATTTCACTCCAGTCAGAAAGGCAATTATCGAGAATATTAACAATTATAAACGCTGGTAAGAATGTGAGGAAAAACATGAACTAATACATTGTTGGAGGGACTGAAAATTAGCACAACCAATCTGGAAAGCATTCCTCAAAAAACTAGGAACACCAAATGATCCACCTATCCCACTCCTCGATATTTACTCAAAACAACTAAAATCAGCACACTATAGCAATATAGCCATGTCAATGTTTATAGTAGCACAATTCACAACAGTCAAAATTTGGAATCAACTCAGATTTCCATCAAAAGATGAATGGATCAAGAAAATGTGTTATATATACACAATGGAGTTTTACTCAGCCATAAAGAATAATGAAATTATTGCATTTGCTGCTAAATGGATGGAAATGGAAAAAAACTATGCCAAGTGAAATAAGCCAGACTTAGAAAATCAAGAGCCGGATGTTTTCTGTTGTACGTGGAAGCTAGAGCAAAGTAAGGGAAAGAAAGTGGCAGGGTAGGAGATTGAATTTCAAAAAGTTATAAGGTATGTCAGTAGAGTAGAAGAAGATGAATGAGAGGGAGGTAAGAAAGAAGGGAAAGGGATAAAAATATTGAAGAAATTTAACAGTGGCAAGTTATAGAGACATATAAGTGTACCAACAAGAATTTCACCTGTGTGTGTGTGTATATATATATATATATATATATATATATATATATATATATATATATATAAAATACCAATAAAAATAAATAAATAAAAGATGTGAAAGGAAGATTAATGGAGGAGATAAGAATGAATAAAAAAAGTGTGGGGAATGAGGATTGAAATTATATTCCTTGCATGTTTTATTTCGTCAAAAATGAACCAAATAACTATGTATAATTATTACACTCTAATAAAAGAATCTCTAGTCCTCTGCCTGGCTTATGAAGAAAAAAATGACAGCAGACGCAAACTACTATTGTCAAAATGAGAGAGGAGTTTTCACTATTGATCCAACTATCCACTATTCACTATTGAATAGAATACTACAAACAGGGGTTAGGGCCAAAGGGAACAGAAGAAAGGTTAGTGTAGACAAGTTAAAAGACAAGAAGAACATGTATGGTGTTGGAACTTCTCAGCATCTTGACTTTATTGTTTGATATCATAAACTGGTGATAAGATGGTATAGACTTAACACATGTGCAAATACAAGTATAACTGAATAAATCTGAATATGACTTGTGGATTGTCATTAATATCAACATCTCAGTTGTAGCATTGTACTATAAAGCTTCAAAATGCTTCCATTGGAAGATTGGGTAAAGTATACAAGGGATCTTGCTGTATCATTCCGTATAGCTGTGTGTGACTGGGTAATTATCTAAATTTAAAAAAGGAAAAAATAAAAACTCATAATGAATGAGTTCGCTGTCCCCAGCAGGAGGACCGTGCTGCCCACACCACCCACACCGGGCCAGGCCAGCTGACACCCAGATCCTTGGCAGGCCTAGAGTTTGCAGAGTGAGAACTGGGAAGTGGACCTTTGGAAGCATGAATACAGACATGCAGGAGGGCTGTGTGTGCTGTGGAATTGGTGGGGACCCTGTCTTCAAGACCAGAAGCCAGTCTCCTCTCCCCTGTGCAGACTAACGTCCCCACGGCCAGGCAGGCAGCAGCAGAGCCCCAGCATGGAGCACTCACAGGAGCAGCCCAGAGGAGAGCTGTGACAGGGTGACGGTGATGCTGGGTCGGCACACAGGGGCACTCAAACCAGCTCTCGGTTGACCTGAGACACTAGCATGAGGAAGGAGCTGGGGTAGTTATGGTTGGCCATGGAGGACAACCAGGACTTTCGTCCCAGAGGGGACTTGCCTGGGGACGCACTCAGCACGGAATGTCCGTGGCTTAGGCTTCTATGGGCGCCTCTCCTGAGAAGCAGCAGGCCAGCGGGTTGAGCCCCAGGAGGTGCCAGCCTGGTGCTGTCTTCCAGCAGAAGAAGGTCACGAAGAGGCTGAAGTCGGAGGTCTGGCACCACTTCTCAGTGGCCCCCACGGACAGTCTGAAGGCCGTGTGTCAGTACTGTGGCTGCATCATCAATCAGGGGATGTGGGCACCAGCTGTTTGATGTGGCATCTGTACCGACGCCACCCCGAGGTGGTCAGGACCCAGAAGGGCTTTACGGGTGTCAGTGTGGCGACTCTCTCTATGCCACTTTGGCTTCTGCAGAAAGCTGCTCCTTCAAGATGCCTGGCCTGCCTGCGGTGGTCAGGAGGAACCACCCCGGTGTTTCCTGTTAGCAGCAAGAAGACCTCCAAGCTGTGGAACCACTTCTCTATCTGCTCTGCGGACTCCACCAAGGTGGTGTGTCTGCACTGCAGCGGGAGCATCAGCAGGGACAAGAAGCCCACCAACCTGGGCACCAGTTGCCTGCAGAGGTTCCACGGCCATTTAATCAAAGCCGATGTCCACCTGGGGACCACCCTGTCCCTCTCTCCAGGCGTCCAGGACCACTGAGCACAGAGTTGTCAGGCACATCCTCCTTCGAAGACCCCAGTGAGAAGTTCTATGACTCTCACCCAGTTGCCAAAAAAATCACCAGCCTGATAGCAGAGTTGATCGCACTGGACCTCGCACTCAAGCATGCCCTGCTTCAACCACACGGTGGACCTGATGGGGAGTGAGGCCATCAAGAGCCGGAGGATGGTGCAGAGCCTGCTGAGTGCTGCCCAAAAGCTGTATGAGCGTGTCCAGCACTCTCCCATAGCCAGGGAGAAGCTGGCCACGCTGCGGCAGGAGTACAAGCTGCCACAGCACCACCTTGTCCAGGACGTGCCGTCCAGGTGGAGCACATCACTGCAGTGCTGGAGCTCCTGCTGGAGCAGAAGAGGGCCATCAATGAGATGTCCATCAAGTGCAGCTTCAGAGAGCTGATCAGCTGCGACCAGTGGGAGGTCATGCAGTTCTGTGTCGTGCGCTGAGGCCCTTTGATGCTGCCAGCCGGGAGATGAGTGCCCACGTGTCCACTCTGAGCTAGGTCATCCCCATGATCCACATCCTCAGCAGGAAGGTCAAGATGCTCTTTGGGGAGACGATGGGCATTGACACTCTGCTGAAGTCGCCGAAGAAAGCCATGGCGAGCCGCCTGTCCACCACCCTCCACGACCCCAGGTACGTCTTTGCCACACTGCTGGACCCTCGCTCCAAAGCCTCCCTGTTCACGGAGGAGGAGGTAGAGCAGTACAGGCAAGATCTAATCAGGGAGCTAGAAATACTGAATTCTACCTCAGAGGACACAGCCGCCTCCAATGGCTGTGACTCAGGGCCCCTGTCGAGAGACTCTGGCAGAGGGGAGAGCCTGTGGTAGCTCATGGCCAAGGTTGAGGGGCAAGACCGTCGGGAGAGGCTGCCCGAAGACATGGCGCTCGCCTACCTGGAGGAGGAGGTGTTGGATGGAGCACAGCTGTTGCCTACTGGAACCTCATGCGGTCATCCTGCCTGGGATGTCCACTTTAGCTGTCAGAGTTTTGGGCTGTCCCCCAAGTACCGTCCCTTTGGAAAAGCTGTTCAGCACGCCTGCAGAGAATGGCAGCTTTGGCCAGCCCAGGCTCATGATGGAGCATTTTGAAAAACTTATCTTCTTGAAAGTGAATCTTCCCTTGATCTACTTTCAGTATTGAACTCACACTGAGTCGCCAGACCAGACGTGCTGGCTGGCTGGCTGTCATACCAGGGCTGTGACCCGCCCAATGGGGCCACGTGGGACACCAGGCCAGCATCCAGGGCCACCCGCCGGCTCCCACCGTAATGTCACACGTGTCTTACTCCTGTCAGGCCAGGTCGCAGCGTGTTGGGAGTCCACTGGAAGCAGCCTGTCTCGCCGGTTATGAAGTGGGGCGATCAGGTTTTAATTCACGACTGCAACATTTTTTAAAAGTTAGAGATCAGAAATGTGTTTCCCTAGAATGGGGACAAGATGTAAACAGTTTTATCCTGTAGGATTTTTATTCA
The DNA here is from genome assembly GCF_048772815.1 of Callospermophilus lateralis. NCBI lineage: Eukaryota > Metazoa > Chordata > Mammalia > Rodentia > Sciuridae > Callospermophilus > Callospermophilus lateralis. Next base: position 92,838,717 of record NC_135313.1, read on the forward strand.
ATTGTGTAAAACCATGAATCAGGCACTGTATTTTAATTAAATATTGCTTTAATTGCAACCAAACAGCTTTTGTGGCTGTGAAATGAGACCTGTAAATAGGAGGTGGAGCTTAAGCCATCCTGACTGAGCAGTTTTAACTGCAGGCTCTAAAATGGGTCGAGGAGGGGAGAGAATATTCTGGAAGCTAACTTTTTACCACAGGGACAAAGCATTTGAGAACAAAACTGTACTTGGGTGAGTCATGGAGTGTGCAGTTGCAGTGACGTGGTCCCAGACACGTTCAGTTTCAGGTCTTTGCATTCAGGGTTGCACCGTCCGTTCATTCACTCAGAGGTCCCCGACTGTCTGTCCTGACTCTCTGAGATTGGAATCCTGTGTGTGTCCATGCTGAGGATTCGGCCAGTGCAGGGCGTGGCAGTGCAACAGGGGGCCCATTGGCGCCTCTGACCTAGCATCCCTGAGCAGTGGAGCTCTGTGTGCGCTGACTCAGGGGCTGGGACCACAGCCAGGCCCTGGAGGCGGTGGTGACCAACGGGGGCGTCTGGCAGGCTACAGCGGTGAGGCTAGCCTTAGGCGTTTAGATTTTTCATTTTTTATAATAGGGAAGATTCAGCCATCACTGGGGTATTTTAGAATCCCAGGACATCAGAATGAAATTATCAGTTGTCAAATTCTTTTAACAATACATCTTCAAAGTGTTTGCTTTAACATCTGAAAAAGTTTCCTGTTCTACTTCACTTCAGACCATTGGGTGCTGTGGGTGAGGCGAGGTGCTTCTCTGCCATGGCCCCCTAGGAAGCTGTCCTTCTGTTGAATACTGTAGCTATGCTTGCTCTCAATTCAAGTGGACTGTGCTTTAGTGTATTTATAAATGATGGATTCAGTTTCTGAAATTAAACTTTTCATTTGCATTTTTTTAAGTGAACCTCATATTAATGATTCCTTGGTGAATCAGTTATTTTGTTATTCTGGTGCCAATAATATTTGAAATTCTCTGTATTTTAATGTCATACAGGGCTTCAATTAAAATAAAATTTAATTAGGATTAAAAAAATTCCATCTGTGCAGGAATATTTATGGAAATATTTTTCATAGTTGCCTAAAAATGGGAAAACAAAACAAATTCATAAGCACAGATAAATAAAATGTGATATATCAATATAATGGAACATTCATTATTCATTAATATAGAAGAATGAAATACTGATACATGTTGTAACATGGATGAACCTTGAAAACATTATGTGAAGTGAAACCAGGAAGACATGAAAGACTGCATACTCTCTGGTTTTATTCATATGAAATGTCCAGAAAAGGCAAATCCATAGAGAAATACTTATTAGTGTACTGTGGAATGAGGTGAGGAAACTGAGAATTTCTACCATGGATATGAGTTTTTTCTTTTTAAGGCAATAAAATTCTTCTCAACTCACATTGTAGTGAGATATATTGAAACCATTAAGCTGCAAATTTCAGAGGGTAAATTTTATGGTTTATTAATTATATTCCAATAGATAGGCAGAATTAATATTTTCAAACTGTCCATACTACCAAAATCAATATGCAGATTCAATGGAATTCCTGTCAAAATAGCAATGACATCTTCATAGAACTAAACAAAGAAAGAAAGAAAACAAAAAACTGTCCTTAAATTTATTTTCAAGAATAAGAGACCCAGAATAGCCAAAGCAATTCTGAGCAAGAAGTGTGATGCAGGAGGTATCATAATGATCCTAGGAAGCTTTAGAAATGAAAACAGCATGGTGTTGGCATCAAGATACACATGAAGACCAAGGAATAGAACAAAAGAAACAGAGACAAAATCACATACTTACAGTGATATGGAACTTGATAAAGGTGCCAGAAATGTGTGTTGGAGAAAAGATAGCCTTTTTAACAAATGGTACTGGGAAAATTGGATGTTCACATGTGGAAGAATGAAGCTAGGCCCCTGTCGGTCTCACCCTGCACAAAGTCAAATCAAAATGAATCAAATACTTATAAATGGAACCAGAAAACTTGCAACTGCTAGACAAAAATACAGGGAAAACACTTCATCCTGGTATTGAGAAAGAAAAACCAATCCTTTCTGACAACAACTTCATCAACAAGACTCCCAAAACCCAAAAGTTAAATCAAGAACCAGTAAGTGGGATTCAATCAAATTAAAAAGCTTCTGCACAGAAAGGAAATGATAAGCCTATGGAATGGGAAAACATCTTTGTCAGCTATTCCTCTGACAAGGGCTTAATATTCAGAATGCATAAAGAGCTAAAGAAAGTTAAAACAACAACAAAAAAGACAAAGCAATCAATAGATGGGCAAAAGAAGTAAACAGACATTTATCAAAAAGAAAAAAAATGGCCAAGAAATATATGAAAAAAGATTCAAAATCTCTATTATCAGCATAATGCCAATCAAAACTGTAATAAGATTTCAATTCACCCCAGTCAGAGTGGCAATTATCAAGAACACAAATAATAATAAATGCTGGTGAGGATGTGGGAGAAAAAAGTAAACTCATACATTGCTGGTGGGACTAAAAATTAGCACAACCACCTAGAAAGCAGTGTGGGAATTACTCAAAAAAACTAGGAATGGAACCACCATATGTGCCAGCTATCCCACTGCTTGATATTTATCCAAAAGAACTAAAAATAAGCATAGCACAGGGACAGACACTTCAATGTTTATAACAGCAGAATGCACAATAGTCAAATTATGGAATCAGCCCAGATGCTTATCAATAGAGGAATGGATCATAAAAATGTGATATACCTGCACAATGGAGTTTTAGCCATAAAGAGGAACAAAATCATGGCCTTTGCTGGTAAATGGGCAGAAGTGGAGAAAACCACGCTAAGTGAAATAAGCCAAACTCAGAAAATCAAGGGTCACACATTCTCTGTAATAGGTGGAAGCTAGAGCAAAATAAAGGAAAGAAACCTGCAGGGAGGGGAGAGATTGGATACAAGAAAGATATTCAGGCAATCAGTGGAGTAGAAGAAGATCCAGAGGGAGGAAGGAGAGATGGGAAAAGAGAAAATGAGAAACAAATTTAACACAATCACGTTGTATGCACATATCAATATACCACAGGGAATTTCACCTTTATGTATAATGTAGAAAGTACCATAAAAATAAATGAATAAATTAGCGAAAAAAGATCAGTAAAGTAGAAGAACAGAGAGGTAGGAGGGGAACAAAAATGTGTATCTGGGAGCAGGGACTGAAATCAAATTCCATGCATTTATGATCTTGTCAAAACCCAACTGCTATGGATAGCTATAATACTCCAATAAAAATTTTAAAAGTCATATCCCAAAAGAGTTGCAAAAAGGAAAAGTGAAAAAAAACCTGATTACACATTTTAAAATATTTATAATCATCCCTCCTAATGAAATATACTTAGGAATCTAACATATGTACAAGTCTTGTATGTGGAAATATACAAAAATGAAAGAAATAAATGGGGAGGTATGCTCTGTACCTAGTTCAGAGGAGTCACTATTGCTAAGTTTACAATTCTTCTCAATTTAATCTATAGATTCAATAAAATCCCATAGTCCCATCAAGATATTTTGTAGATCTCAATAAACATTTAAAAATTTATATGAATGGCAAAGGATACGGAAAAGTCAAAATAAAACTAAAAAAGAAAAACAAGTTGAACAACCCTATGTAATGTCAAGATTTACTCTAAAGCTACTGTAATCAAGACAGCATGGTTAAAAAAATTAAAAAATAAAACAGTAAAAAAAAAAGACAGTGTGGTATTGAGAAAGAAAAACCACATATATCAATTAAACAGAACAGAGTCTAGAAACACACTCATAAAAATAGTCAACTGAACAAAGGCCATCCCATGGAGAAAGGCAGTCTTGTCAACAAATGGCTCTAGAGTAATAGGTATGCAAAAGAATGAAACTTGATAGAGACCATACATTTTGCAAGAACTAACTCAAAATGGATAATAAATCTAAACATAAAAGCATAAACATTTTGGCAGAAAACAGGTTAAAGATCCATGTGACTTTTTGGGTGGTGATGTGTTTTTAACTATTACTTCCAAATCATCACTCATGAAAGAAAAAAAAATAGTTAAGTTGGACTTAATCAAATCTAAAACTTTTGTCCATGAAAGAGTGTTATGAAAATAAAAGGGCAAATCACCAAGTGGAAGAAAATATTTTTAAAAAATCTAATCAAGAACTTATGTTCAAATATAACATGAACTCTTGCATCTTAAGAGGAAAACAAAAAGCTCAATTTTAAACATGAACAATATATCTAAATTACACTCACACACACACTCTCACACATACACACACCACAAATTGGTATATAAAAAGGTACTCAATATAATTTATCCTTTCAGGAAAATATAAATTAAAACAATGAGTAACACCCTATTAGAAATACAACTGCCCACCTGTTAAAATGGCTAAAATAACTTTCCATTCTTCTGGTTGTACATGATGTGGAATTACATTGGCCATGTATACATATATGCATATATGAAAGTAATGTTTGATTCATTCTACTATCTTTTCATAAATGTATAATATGTCAAAATTCATTCTACTGTCATATATAACTAATAAGAACAAATAAAAATGATAAAAATGGCTAAAAGGCAAAAGCTGACAATATCAATTTCTATTAAGGATACAAAGCAACAGGAGCTCTCATTCACTGTGGGTTGGAATTCAAAATGTTATAACTACCTTGGAAACCAGATTGGCATTTTCTTGCAAAAATGTAGTCTTACCAAACTATCCAGTAATTACACTCTTAGGTATCTACACAATTGTTATGAGAATGCTTGTCCGTATAAAAACATGAACATGCCAATGTTCATAGCAACTTTACTTATAATTACTAGAACTCACAGCTACCAAAATGTCCTTTAGTAGGTGAATGGGCAAACAAACTAATATATACATATGATGAAAAATGATTCAGGAATGAACTATAAGACATGCAAAAACATAGATGAAGTTTCAACTCATGTCACTAAGTAAAATAAGCCAATATAAAGAAATTTATGGTGCTTTAATATGGCATTCTGGAAAAGGCTGATAAAAGAGTAAGTGGACCATTGCCTATTAGAGACTTGGAGGAGAGGTTTCCATAGGTGAAGTACAGGTGATTTTTAGGGCAATGTACTATCTGCATGATACTGGAATGGTCTATACATGATATTAAACATCTGTCAAAACCTATAAAATTTTACATGAGTGAACCTTAATATATAAAGGTTAAACATCAGACAAGTCTCTGCTCAAGGAAAGTCTATGACATTCTTGACCAGCACTCTTATAACTGTCAAGGTCATCAAAAACAAGGAAGGACGGAGATACTGTCACTGCCAAGAGGAACCTAAGGAGACCTGAGTTAGACCTGTCTAAATGGAATGTGGAATCCTAGATGGGCTTCTGGGACAGACACCAAACTAAAGGCAAAGTGAGGAGACCTGGGAGACTAAGGAAGGCAGCTAAGAATGTTTCAACATTGGTTCACTAGTTGTGAGAAAGGGACCACACTAATTAATTTAAGGTGTTAACAAGTGTAGAATCTGGGTGTGGGTAGATGGGAACTCTATTATCTTTGTATTTTTTCCCCTTAAGTCTAAAATTATTCTAAATTAAAAATCTGTTGAAATTATCTATACCATGTCTTGTCAAACTAAATATTGGCTAAGAATATTCAAAAACCTTAAGGGGAGGGCTGGAAGGTACCTCAACAAGAAGCAAAGCCTTTCAAACAAAGGCAGAGTGTCAGCTTTCTGAAGTGATGTGTTTTGGGGAAGTGATAAGATTCATTTGTGTACCTTTCAATGTTCATGAAAAATTCTCTTTGCATTATAGGTATATCCTACAAAGAGCAGCAGAATTGGTAATTCAGAGCAGGTGGCTCCCAAGTTCAGCCCTGCTCAGTGACAGCTCTGTCAAAAGAAAAAAAAAAAAAAAAGGTTTGGGGCTGACATCCGCTGCTCACCTGCAGGTGCATAAAGTCTAAATGAAGAAGAATAAACAAGCAGGGGTGAGAAAGCCTGGAAACTATGAATGCAAACTCCTGCTGGAGGCACAGAGGGAATTTAGCAAAAAGAAGAAAAGGCTTATGTCATATTTATGTTCCCTAAAATCACATTCCACTCCCTGAAAATGCACTGTTGAGCTTCATAGCTAGCTACTCCTCAGGGGGACACCCTCCTTCCTTGAGAAGGTGACCTCTTGCTTACTCTCCACCAGTGCTGGTGACATTTTTCCTACTGATATTAGCAATGGCTTAGATAATTATAGAAACTCCTCTGCCTCTCATTTTTTATGACCTTCCTGATTCCATGGTCTTGTTGTAGAGAGCAGACTGTCCTGTTCTGCTACTCCATGATGTGTAAGGGGCATTTTTAAAGGCTGTCCCTAAATCTGAGTTTCTCCATTTTGTAAAGTGGTGGTTTGCCGGAGAGACTCCATTTTGAGTACTAGAGCCAAGGAAGAATGATTTTACAGTAAATGACCACCACCTGACCAGCACAACTATAGGGCACAAACTGATCCGTAACTCAGATGTGCCAACCTGTCAAACTGAATTTGGAGTACCTGGACATGTTGATATCCCACATCATATCAGGAACACTATGCACAGGAGTTTATCAGCCTCACTGGACATAAGCCTCATACCTAAGACCTGTAGAAGAAGTTGACAGGACAACATCCTGATCCAGTCACCTGGTCACTTGCTAAGAGCCTTACCCAGGAAAAGTGTCCCAGTGATGAACTTCTGAGTTCCTGTCCCATGGGACTTCAGCAGAGCATGGTTTCTTCTACCTGTGACAATAATAAGTGGCTCAGTCTACCCTGACCCTTCAAGTTGACACTCCAAGCTAACACTGAGACTGGAACCGTTGTCCATCCAGACCCTCTGCCTTGACAACCCTGTAGAACTTGTTTGTTAACCACCTCCAGTTGCCTATTTGACCACCTACAGTGGCTCTGACTCTGAATTCATATCTCTCACTGCCTGTGTTCTGTAATCCAGAGGCCACCTAAACCACTTCTAGGTCTTTCTATGGTGCATATGATATATATATGAGTGCGTGTGTATACACACACACACACACACACACACACACACACATATATATATATATATATATTTTTTTTTTCCCTCCTGTGAAGTACTACATGTGACTTGAGTGTCATAAATATTAAAAATTAAGATTAGAACGGAATAGGAAAAGTTGTGGTTGTTTTAGCTTAAGACTATCAGGTAACCTATGAATGTTTGGGGAGCTACCATCACTAAAAGTGGCATAGCTTGTGAATTTATTGTTATTCAATGAATTCTGACATTGTGGAAAGACACAAATGTGTTTTGTCTGTGTTGAGGACATCGCTCAATCATGATGGCACCCTACCCCAGCCACATGTGCTATGGGTTAAGCTTTGACATTTTAATGATAGGTTGAGTATCCCTTATCCAAAATTCTTGGGTCCAGAAAGTGTTTTAAAACTTTCATATTTTGGGACATTTGCACAGTCTTTACTGGTTGAGCATCCCTTATCTGAAATGCATCATGTCAGTGCTGAAAATATTTTAGATTTTGGAGAATTTTTTTTTAATTTTGGATTTTTGGATCAGGGATGTTCAACATGTATATTTTGGATTTTGGAGCACTTTTTAATTTTTAATTTTTGGATTAGGGATGCTCAACCTGTACCAACAAGTCTGTAATCCTGATTTTTGAATATCCCACTCTGTAGTAGTTTCTAAGTTCACTCTCTGTTTCCTTTCCCACAGCCATCCTGGCATCTAGAGAATTAGATCCCAGTGAATTTACCACCTCTCACTCTTCTGCAGCAGTATAATTCTCACTTTGCCTCTTACTGTAAGATATTTGGTGATTCAACACCATACTTTGTTCCCTTGCACACACCCTTACAGCCCATGTTGTCCCTTCCTCTACTTTACACACATCTGATGTTTTCAGTTGGGTTCCATGGGGACTGAATTCTGAGATGGAAGATTGAAGGTAGGAATTACAATGGGAAAAGAAAACTGTAGGCATGTGATGGTGGCACAATTGTACACAGACTATCTGCTCATCACCCATCATAACTGGGAAAAGAGATACTGAAAGTTCTCTTATGGTTTAGATATGTAGTATCTACTAAATTCTCATTTATGAGAAAATGCAAAAATGTTCTGAGATGAAATGATTAGATTATGAGAATTGTACCCTAATTAATGGCTTAGTCCATGGATGTGAATTAAGGGTGGTCACTGTAGGTAGGTAGGGTATGGATGGGGGAGGTAGTTACTGGGGGTTTGCTTTTGGGGATTATATTTTGCCCTGGTGAGTTGAAGAGTGCTCTCTCTGTGCTTCCTGGTGCAGTGTCCTGAGTGGCTTTCCTCTGCCATACACTGCCACCATGATATCTTTGCCTCAGGCCCAGCACAATGGAGTTGGCCATCTGTGAACCGAGACCTTTGTAACTATGAATCTCAAATAAACTTTTCCAGCTCTACATTGTTCCTGTCAGGTCTTTTGATAATAATGACAAATAGCTGACTAAAACAATACCCAGAAGTTCAATTGGGTTCCAAGCACATCATTCCCATGTTGCTTTCATCTGATGATCTGAAGACTTTGGTCCATTTACATTTCTTCCATCTTGAGCCTTCCATATGACCAGTCTGAATGGCTTTCAGGCCTCTTTCTCACATCTCAGTGGTGTTTGGTTAGTTGATCTCTCACTTTTCCTAAGAGCAATCTATTCCCTTAGCCTGCTGGACTTTTTTTTTTTAACTTCATAAAAATACAGTAATGAGGTTGCTGTGCCCTATGGTACTAAAATACTTTTAATATTTTGAGAAATCTCCATACTGTTTTCCATAATGGCTATACTGTTTAGCATTCATGCCAACAGTATGTAATAAAGGGTCCCTTTCTTCCACATTGCTAACATTGATTATCTTTTTTTTTTTCACTCACATTACCATACAGGGGATTTCGCTATCAGATACAGAGTTTGATTAAATAGCTTCCAAGGCCTTTCTGTACTGGAAACAGAGATGGATTTAGTACATCTAAATCCAACTCTCAGAAGGGGAGATTTGGAGTTATCCATTTAACCACTGGGTCTCAAACATCTTGTTCATTTCATAGCAAGGATCAGAGTAGACATTTATATAAATTTCAAATGGTGATATTAATGCTGTGGAGAATAATGATTATATTATATCTCTCTCAATTGCTCCCAGCCTGGCCTAAGGTGTTCCATTAGCCAAAGACAGAAGCATAAATTACTTGGCCAGTGTCTCTGACTTTATAGCCAAAGACAGAAGCATAAATTACTTGGCCAGTGTCTCTGACTTTAAGTAGATCCTTTCCAATTATATACACTCTCTACATTATCCATTAGTTTAGATGCCAAGGTGACCAGTGTATCAGCCTTAAAATTAAACAGGAAGATGGACTTTCTAATGAATTTTAAGTTTTTTAAAAAAATTATTGCATTATATTTATACATAATATCGAGGTTCATTTTAACATAATTGTATAAACATGGATTATAATTTGCTTCAATTCAGTTCCCAGTACTTCCTAATTCCTTCTTTATGGCTGAGTAGAACTTTATTTGTGAACATATACTACATTTTCTTTATCCATTTGTCTGTTGACAGATGACTAGTCTGGTCCCATAGTTTGGTTACTATAAGTTGCGTTGCTAAAGACATGGATTTGGCTGTAACCCTATAATATGTTGATTTTAGATTTTCAGAATCTATACCAAAGGGAGGAATAGCTGAGTCATATGGTGGTTCCATTTAAAAAAAAATTACCACTTATTTATTTTTAGGAATTTCCATACTGCTTTCCAAAGTGGTTGTACTAATTTGAAGTCACACCCACAATGGATGAGTGTACCTTTTCCTCCCAAGTCTCACCAACTTTTACTATTATTTGTATTCTTGATAATTGCCATTCTGACTGAAGTGAAATAAAATCTCATTGTAGTTTTGATTTACATTTCCTAGATGGCTAGAGGTGTTGAACATTTAGTCATATATTTATTGATCATCTGCATTTCTTCTTTTGCCCATTTATTGATTGGGTTATTTGATTATTTGCTGTTAAGCTTTCTGAGTTCTTTATATATTCTATATTTTGCCTAATTGAGGAGTAGGTGGCCAAATCTCCCATTCTGTGGGCTCTCTCCTTGTACTCTAAAATTTTTTCTTCACTATGCAGCTTTTAAATTTGATTTCATCCCATTTATTGATTCTTGGCTATATTTCTTGCACTTTAGGAGTCTTGTTAAGGAAGCTGGTGCCTGTGCCAATATATGGGAGTGTTGAATCTACATTTTCATCTAGAAGTTGCAGAGTTTCCAGTCTAATGCCTAAATCATTGATCTATTTTGAGTTGACTTTTGTGCAGGGTAAGAGGTAGATTTAAAGTTTCAATCTTCTGCATATGGACATTCAATTTTCCTAGCATCATTTGTTTAAAAATCTATCTTCTCTCCAATGTAAGTTTTTGGCATCTTTGTCAAGTATCAGATGATTGTATCTACGTGGATCTGTCTCTGCATCTTCTGTTCCATCCTATTTGTCCTCATATTTTGGTGACAAACTCATGCTGCTTTTGTTACTATTATAGCTCTGCAGTATAATTTGTGTCTCCAGCATTATTCTTCTTGTTCAGGATTGCTTTGACTATTCTAGGTCTCATATTCTTCCTAACGAATTTTAGAACTGCTTTCGCTAGTTCTGTGAAGAATGTCATTGGTATTTTGATGGAGATTTCATAGAATCTATATAATGCTTTTGATAGGATGGCCATTTTGATAATATTAACTCTGCCTATCTAAGAACATGGGAGGTATTTCCATCCTCTAAGATCTTCTTCAGTTTCTTTCTTCAGTGTTCTATAGTTTAATTTTAGAGATCTTCCACATCCTGGGGTAGTTTTATTCCAAAGTACTTTATTTTATTTTGTTGAGGTTCTTTTGTTTGGAATAATTTTCCTAATTTTTTTTTCAGCAGATTCACTATTGAGTGTAGGAAAGTGATTGATTTTTATGTGTTGATCTTGCATTCTGCTACTTTTCTAAATTTATTTATCAACTCTAGAATTCTTCTGTTAAGTTATTTTGGGTCTTTTAAACATAGGATTATGTTATCCACAAACAGAGATAATGACTTCTTCCTTTCCTTTTTGTATGTCTTTAATGTATGTCTCTTGCCTGATTGCTAGAGTTTCTAGGACTATTTTGAGTAAAAGTGATTTTGAGGAAATGTTTTCAGTTTTTGTCTCTTCAATAGGATGCCATCCTTGGGTTTGTCATATATAGCCTTTACAATGGCGGAGGTAATTTCCTTCTATGTTTACCTTTTCTAGTGTCTTAAACATGAATGGGTGCTGGACTTTGCCAAATGAAGTTCCTTTTCTTGATGTGTTTTGGTACCATGATTATTCTGGCTCCATAGAATGAATTTGGCATTATTCCCTTGTTTTCTATTTCATGGAATAATTTCTTCTCAAGTTATTATTATTGGAGTTAGTTCTCATTGAAAAGTCTGGTAGAACTTGGTTGAGAATCTTTCTGGTCCTTCGTTTTTCTTTGTTGCAAGGCTTTAGGTAGCCACTGCCATTTTATTGCTTAATACTGGTCTGTTCAAATTTTCTACAATCTCATTATTCAATTTGGGTAGGTTATATGCATCTAGAAATTTCTCCATATCTTTGAATTTTTCTAGGTTATTGGAATATAAATTTCAAAAGTTTCTAATGCTTCTCTGGACTTTAGTAGTATCTATGGTAATATTTTCTTTTCTTTTCTGATTTTGTTAATTTGGGTCTTTTCTCTCTTTTGGTTAGCTTGGCTAAAGGTTTATTAATCTTGTTTATCTTTTCAAAGAACTAACTCTTTGTTTCATTGATCCTTTGTGTTTTTTCTTTTATTCTCAGTTTCATTAATTTTGGCTCTGATTTTAATTATTTTCTGTCCTCTGCTGATTTTGATATTATTGTTAAATTATTTATTTGGTACTTTCTATTTTTAATGTATGAACTCAGCGCTACAATCTTTCCTCTTAGAACCTCATTCATGCTGTCCCAGAGATTTTGATACATTGCCTTTATTTTCATTCATTCTAAGAATTAAAAAAAAATCCCCTGATATCTTCTGCAATACATTCCTCATTCAAAATGATTTTTTAAAATTCTTTTATTTCACTTAGATAGTCTCCAGATCCATTTATTTACTGGCAAAAGTCATTCTTTTTTATGGATGAATAATATTCAGTTGTGTGTATATACACTACATTTTCTTTATCCATTCATCTGTTGAAGGGCACCTAAGTTGGTTCCATAAAACAAAGGTTGAATGCTCTATTTGATATCTGGATGCTAACACATAATGCAGGGGGTGTAGAAGTTCAGTGAATTAGGCAAAGCTGAATGAAGGGAAGGAAGGGAGACAGAAATAGGAAAGATGATAGAATGAATTGGACATAATTTTCCTATGTTGATATATGAATATACAACTGGTGAAACTCTATATCATGTAAAGCCACAAGAATAGGATCCTATTTAGAATAAATTATGTATCATGTATGTATAATATGTCACAATATACTCTACTCTCATATATACCTAAAAAGAACAGGTGATAGAAAGGTTTCTGTTTTTTTATCTTGTCATTGATTTCTAATTACTTCCATTACGATCTGATAGGAATTATCTCTACTTTTTGTATTTGCTAAGCTTTGCTTTGTCCCCTAAAATATAATCTATTGTATAGATATTCCATGTGCTGCTGAGAAGAAAGTGAATTCAGTTGTCAATGGATAAAATATTTTAAAGATGTCTATTGGGTTCATGTAATTAGTAGTATTTTTTAATTCTGAATACCCTTTACTTAGTTTATGTCCCAATGACCTATCTAATGGTGAGGGAGGTATATTGAAATCACCATTGTTATTTTATTGTGCTCTGTTTGTTTCTTTATTGATAAAGGTTTGTTTTATGTATGTAGATGAACCTTAGTTTGGTGCATAAATATTTACAATCATTATACCTTTTTTGGGGGGATTATTCCCTTATTCAGTATGAAGTGACTTTTGACTCTTAATTAATTTTGGCTTGAAGTTTACTTTGTCTGACATGAGAGTAGCTTGGTTGGCTTCTATATGCATGATGTTTCAATTTTCTTTCTTTCAACTTCAATCTGAGGAATTCTTTGCCTATAAGGTATCTTATAAACAGTATGTGGTTGGATCTTGTTTTCTAGTCCAATCTTCCAATGTAAGACTTTTGATTGGAGAGCTTAGACCATTTACATTAACTGGTATTATATGGGGATGATTTTTATTTCCTGACATTGTGATTTATTTTTAGTGCTTAATTCAGATTTGATTTTCCTTTAATTGACTGTCCTCTTGATGCAATTTATCCCCATGCTGATTTTCACTCATCTTTTTAATTTCTTCTGCATGAAATATTTCATTATGTTTTGTTGTATAGGCTTAATGGTTGTAAATTCTTTTGATTTCCATTTAGTAGGGAAGGTTCTCATTTTATCTTTGATCCTAAAGGATAATTTTGATGAATATAGTAATCTCGTTTGGCACACATTTTCTTTCAGGGCTTGGTGTATATTATTCCAATTCCTCCTTACTTTTAGGGTCAGGCTTGAGAAATCAGTTGAAACATGAATTGATTTACCTCTCTATATTGCCTGTGGTTTTTAATCTTGTGACCTTTGTAATTCTATCCTTATTCTGTATATTAGGCATTTTCATTTTGATGTGTCTTGGAAAGGTCTTGCCTATTTTGGGGTTCTATATACTCCTTATTTTGAGACTTCGATCCTGATTCTAAAATTTGGAAAATTTTCTAATATTATTTTATTGAAAAGATTGTGCATTTTTAAAGTTTTTATTTCAGAGTTGTTTTCTATTCCAATGCTTCTTAAATTTTTGTCCTTTAATATTATTCTGGATTTCTTGAATATTCTGGCCATGGTCTCTTAACATCTTTTTTTTTTTTTATTGTTGACTTTATTTTCAAGATTATATACTTTGTCTCCAAGACCTGAAAGTCTGTCTTCAAAGAGTTAAAATCTATTTGAAAGACCCTCCGATTCCCTGTCCAAGAAAGACGCAAGAGACACTGGCTGCAAAAACAAGAGGCAATTTATTGATACACAGGTGCCTGCGGGTGCTCAGCAAAACCTCAGCTGGAGCTTTGGTGAACTGGCACACCGGGCTTTTGGGGTACAGGTCTTTTATAGGATAAAGGGGCAGGTTTCGCGCACGCGGGAAGTAACAGGTTTCTTATTGGTTATTTTGAACCCAACATATAGATTACCTAAAGGGCAAAGTTGTTTTTCACTTTATGTTCCTGGATAAACCTCATGACAGTTACATATTAACACTCTGGTTTTTCTGTTCCTGCTTATCATTATCAGTTCCTGTTTGTTCAGGCATGCCTTGGGATCTGTTTTTCTGTTCTTTCTCAACCATCCTGTCCTCTCACAATAGACTACCCTTAACTGATTAACAGATAGACCTCTCCGGTGTTTACGTGGGTTAGCAACACGCCCTGATGGTTTCACAATGGGGCCTGGGGTTTCTGGGCTGGGGTCTTTCAATTGGCGGTGCTTTCCATTGAATATTTAGTTTGATTTTTATTAATCTTTCATTTCCAGAATTTCCATTTGGTTCTTTTTCAGAATATCTATCTCTTTATCAAAGTGATCTTTCACTTCCTGTATTTCTCTCTACATTCAATTTTTACATCTTCTTTTAGCTTATCAAACAGCTTAACTATGAACTTTCTAAATTTTTCCTCTGACATTTCCTCCACTGTGTTGATGGGATCAGTTGTTGAAGTGTTGTGAGCTGTTTGGGATGGTTTAGTCACTTGCTTATTCATACTGATTATATGTCTACCTATTTACTGGGATGATTATCACTTCTTTCATGCAAGGAAATATTTAGTGCTCTTTTTCACTCAATAGTCCCTAGATTGGGTGAATATCCAGGTACTGATACTTTCACTCAATATGTATCCTTTCCTGTTACGAGTATCAACACCACTTTGACAGAACACTGAATCCTATTTACTACAATCACTTTAGAGAAAAGCTGCATACTAATAACTCTTAGGAAAAGTCAAAACCTTTTAATAGTGTTCTCCACAGTTCTTCTGATTTGGTGTAAACTTGCAGTAGTGTTCTGAAGTAGGTTAAAAATTATTAAATATAGTAAAACTGCTATAATATTATATAGAGGCTGAAAAATGAAGGAGAGAAAAATTGGGCAAAAGAGAAGATAAAAAAAAGAAGAAGAAAGAAAATGTTAGACAGAAAAGAATAATAGAAACCAAAGTAAAAAGGAATAAAAAGATGGGTGAGGTGGGGGAATTGAAATAGTAATAGGTAATGTAAGAGGGATAAGAGGAGAAAGTATAAACCCGAGATAGGAAAATAAGGATAGAGGAAGTGATTTCAATTAATGCTTTAAAACATTGGAAGCAATACAATCATATGGGTTGGGGGCACAACGTCAACTACCAGAATAACAACTATCAAGTCAAAATGAAGAGTGATCAAAATTGACTTTAGAGCTATTTATAGTAAACCATGCCATGGTGAAGAAAATTCTTATAGTTTGAATTTCATCAGGGTTTGGATCCTTTAGAAGATGTCCATCACTCTTCAGCTTTGGATTCCCTCAGAGATGCTGGGGCACAGTAGCCACTCCCCCAGTTACAACCAACCTCGCATCAGCTGGGAGCTCTGACTTCAGTGGGTCACCATGCACCCACTGCCCCCTGCCCCAGTGTTGTTCTCTTCACAGTGATACAGTCTGGTGGTTGTCTGGAAGGGCAGGACCTATGGTTGTGGGTTCTCTGTGGGTGGTCTATGGTGCAGAAGAGTCCCCCCTGCCCATGACTGCTCCTGCTACTGGGAAAATGAGTCATCTGGTTCACCTAGGTTCTAGCTCCCACTGCCCCAGGCTGTGACCCATAGATGTTGCTCCCCTGCACTGACTAGGACAGAGACAGCCATCTTGCCCATGTCCATGTGAAGTCAGACTTACAGACAGGTAGTTAGTGTAGTTAGGTAATCGGGTCTAATATCAAGTAAGATGAATAAAATGGAGGCCATTATTGAGAATGGAACCCAGGAAACCAGAGCGGGGGAATTGAAATGTTTATGTCCCCAAGGCTTGGATCCCCTCCAAGGAAATGTTAATGAAGCAGCTCCCAGCAAACAAACATGGAGACAAAAGCCCTTCCAGCCCAGATTACTCCTTCAGCCCACCTGCCTCCCACCCTTTGGGCCTTCCCACCTACATTTCATCACTGCAAGATAAAGGAGAACAAAGGACAGGAATGCACAGGAATGCGGGAAATCTGAAGAAGACCTTAGCTATAAAAGAGGGAAGCCCTCCCCCTTCCACAGATTCCACCTCTTGGGTCCCCTTCTTCCTCTGGGGAGAAGTCTTTTCTGCTGTCCTTTAATAAAGCTTCTACTTTCCACTCTAAACTTGCCTCGGCCTGCTTCTCTGGTGTGTTACACTTCAACACTGGGGAAGCAAGGACTTGTCACCGGTAAACAGCGGTCACACATGCTCCTGCCAACTGTGGCCATGAATTGTGGGCACCTTCCCACTCTGTTGCCCAGAATGGGACAGCCGTCCTGCCTGCTTTTGAGTTCTCATTTTTCTCCATTGTGAATTATAGCATGTGCTCCATTCCTACCAGAGCTCCTGCAGAGATTGTAAACAGTGCTCGGTCAGGCTAGCACTTCCTGGTCAGGCTAGCACTTCCTGGTCAGGCTAGCACTTCCTGGTCAGGCTAGCACTTCCTGGTCAGGCTAGCACTTCCTGGTCCCGACCAGCTCTGGGGTCTACTCCAACCTACTCCTCTTATTTGTGGTGAGTGTGAGGGGGTTTCAGCATCCTTCAGCTAGTGATACCTCTACACCTTCCTTCTGGGCGGATTATTGAGACATTCCATTGCAGAGATACTCCCTTTGGTTTTATTCTTTGCTATCCCAAGGTGGGGAGAAGTCATGGTGATGTAATTTTTTCTAGGGTGGCTGGCCACGCGTAGTCTCACCAAATGACTGCCATGCCTGGGCGTGGCTTTCTGTCTACACTTTGGGTGAAACCATTTCAGTGACCTCGCTGCTTTGTCACCCTTTAATTTGGTTTGCTTTTGTTTTCAGCTGATCTTAAGGGAATGACTTCTGCTCTTTTCCTCTCTCTATTGCCTCTCCCCTCTCCTCCTACCCTGGTGCCGGCTCAGGGGTGAGGGACTCTCTCCTTATTTTATGCTCTGGTCACCAAGCTTCAAGTCTCTCCAGGTCTCAAGAGTGTCTTAGAGCATTTATCCTGTCACCCACCTTTTGGGTCAGCTGTTCCTTTACTGCCTCCTTTCTGTGCTGTTTAGGGATTGAGAATTGTCACCTAGCTCTACTCTGCCATCTTCCTGAAAGTCTGAATTTTAGGTTTGATTGAGGAGAGTTCCATTAATTAATACTCACTATGTTTAGTTAGCATATGAAACATGTGAAAATACAGAGAAAGACCATCAAGAGGAACAATTGGACTGAAACCATATAATCTTTAAGGGATTGTTTACCTACGTTCAGCCCGCTTATAGGCAAGAATTTCCTTTCCTTGTTCTAGTGCCTTTAGTTATTGCACACACACTGCTTAGATTCTGGAATACCTAAAATAGCCGCATTATGAATTCCTTGGGACTCATTTTAAGGGCCAGTTCTATTGAACTCATCTGCTATTTACATTCAAAATAATATTCTATGGGCTTGCTAATGTATTTTGAAGCAATTTCACAGATAATTGCTCTAATGTTGATAATGTTAGTGTACCTACACAAAACAAAGAGTTAGGAATCATGATACAAAATAAGTTTGAAATATTTATTGAGCCATTGGACATGATTTCTGATTTTAAATGTCTTTGTTATGGATGTGTTATTGAAACCAGAATCAGACAGGCAGTTAGTATAGATAGGTAAATCGAGTTAGGTCAGGTCCAGTCAGGCCAAATTTGAATGAGTGCAGGAAGTTGGAGACTATCCCCGGAGGGATTAAAATGTTAATTCCTTCAGATCCCTTCTTCCACCCTTATTAAGAACCTGCCCCTGCTCCAACCTATGGCCAAGGTAACCTGTCCCAGAATTTGCCCCTCCCTACAGGGAACTATGAAGTCGTTAATTAATATGTCCTGGGCTGCACCATCCTGCCCTTCCCCCTTCAGCTCACCTGTTTCTCCCCCCTGGGCCATTTCACTAAGCATTCCTGGGCCTAGTCACTTAGGCAGGAAGGAGAAAGATAAGGGAAAGAGGGCAGCCAAACAAAGGAAGCCTAGGACACATAAAATGGGCAGAACACCTTGCTTCTTGGGATATCAGGATACCAGCTATGACTCCCTTCTCCCTCGCGGGAGAAGTCTGTGTTACCCCTTTTTAAATAAACACTGCTTTGTATGCATGTCTCAGCGTGCTTCTCTAGTGTTCAAACTTCAACATGTGGGGAAGCAGGACTCGTCACTGATAACCGGTGGTATCATTATGCTGGGATTGGAAGCAGGTGTGGTAGAAAAACAGACTTTGGAAAAGGGCTGCTCTGGTGAGGACCCATGCTTATCTGCATGCCAGTCAGCTACTTTCAGCTTTTGAGTCATCATTGGAACAACAGAGAATGTGAAAAGAAGGGCTCACATGTTGATTTATATTTCAGCCACCATCCTACTTCCTTTATATATCTGATCTCCTGTGATCTGCAGAACAATCCTATAAGGCAGGTGCTTATTCTGATTACAAAAGAGAGGAAACTTGTTTATAGAGGCTTAGTCTTGACTCCAGGTTTCTCAACCTTCCACTCAGGTTTCTCCAGGCTCCTGGGGCCTCTGCCAGGCTCCTGGGCTTCATCCCATAAGAGTGTCTGCTTTCAGGTCAGCCCTGCTGCCCCCATGACCTGGATCACCCTATCCTTGTGTGACCCACTGTTCTGGGTGCCCTTCTGTTTTCACCAGCCCACAGCAGGGAAGTAGGGAAGGGATCTGCCAGAATCAGAAAGTCTGGTGTTCCAGTTTCGAAATTCAGTGTTTAGCTTAAAAAGTAAAATTCCTTGGGACATAAGAAAGGCAGCTGGAGAGGAGAGCAGAATGAAAAGTTACATTTATTGTTACTTATATTTTTGGTAATTGCCATTCTGATTGGAGTGAGATGAAATCTCAATGTAGTTTTGATTTGCATTTTTCTGATTACTAGAGAAGTTGAACATTTTTTAATATATTTTTTTTCACCATTCGTATTTCTTCTTCTTTGAAGTGTCTGTTCAGTTCCCTTTCCCATTTATTGATCGGGTTTTTTTTTTTTTTTTTTGATGTTAAGTTTTTCGGGTTCTTTGTATATCCAGGAGATTAATGCTATATCTGAGGTTTGTGTAGTAAAGATTTTCTCTCTTTCTGTAGGCTTTCTCTTCTTGTTCTTGGCTGTTTTCTTTGCTGAGAAGAAGCTTTTTAGTTTGAATCCATCCCATTTATTGATTCTTGATTTTACTTCTTGCACTTTAGGAGTCTTGTTGAGGAATTTGGTTCCTAAGGTGACATTAAGGAGATTTGGGCCTACTTTTTTTCCTATTAGGCACAGGGTCTCTGGTCTAATGCCTATGTCTTTGATCTACTTTGAGTTGAGTTTTGTACATGGTGAGAAGTAGGGGTTTGATTTCATTTCGCTATGTCTCATTTGTTGAAGAGGTTATCTTTTCTTCAATGTATATTTTTGTTACCTTTGTCTAGTATGAGATAACCTTATTTATGTGGGTTTGTTTCTGTGCTTCTATTCTGTACCATTTGTCTTCATGTCTGTTTTGGTGCCAATACCATGCATTTTTGTTACTCTAGCTCTGTAATATAATTTAAGGTATGGCATTGTGATGCCTCCTGCTTCACTTTTCTTGCTAAGGATTGCTTTGGCTATTCTGGGCCTCTTATTTTTCCAAATGAATTTCATGACTGCTTTTTTTTATTTCTATGAAGAATGTCCTTGGAATTTTAATAGGAATTGCATTAAATCTATACTGCACCTTTGGTAGTACAACCATTTTGACAATATTAATTCTGCCTGTCTAAAAACATGGAAGATCTTTCCATTTTCTAAGGTCTTCAATTTTTTTCTTTAGTGTTCTTTAGTTTTAATTGTAGAGGTCTTTTGTTAGATCGATTCCTAAAAATATTTCTATTTATTTGAGGCATTTGTGAATGAGATAGTTTTCCTAGTTTCTCTTTCAGTTGATTCATCACTGATATATAGGAACACATTTGATTTGTTCATTTTATATTCTGCTAATTTCCTGAATTTGTTGATAAGTTCTAGAATTTTTTTTAGTGGATAAATAATGATTTTTTTAAAAAACATAAATTTGTCCCAAGGAATATTGGTATATCATCATAACAAAAGTTATTTTTAAATTCTAATTTCAAATTTAACTGGTCAAGAAAAAAAGCAGCACAGGAAAATATACAACTAACACTTTGCCTTTACACCTAATATTTTAATGTCAGAATCATTACGAAAATAGATTTAAATGAACTTCATTTACATTTGCTAATATAATAAAATTAGTCTGTTTGATCTCCCATGAAAAGATAACAATATTATTATCTGGTTATGAGTTGTTCTCCAAAACTCATAACGTTAATGCAGAAATGTGTGATGATGGGACTCGGAGAGTTGTCACCTAATCAGTCCTCCTCATTTGTATGAATGAGTGGTAACTGTAGTCAAGTGGGGCATGGCTGGAGGAAGAGCGTCACTGTGTAAAATGGGCTGGAAGGATTGTTCTTTCTACATCTCCTTTTCTCTCTACTCCCAGGCTCCACTGTGAGCTTAGAAGCTTCCACTTCTCCCATGATGTCTGCTTCATCTTGGGCCCAGAGCAATAGAGTTGGCTGGCTATGGGCTGAAACCTCTGAAACTGAGACCTCACATAAACTTTCCCTCCTATACATTGTTCTTGTCAGGTATTTTGGTCAGAGCATTAAAAAGTTGACTAAATACAACCCATATACCAAAAATGTCACCCATTTTGAGTGTAAAGTTCAAAGGTTTTCAGTGTGTTCACAGAGTTGTGTAATCATCACTATGATCTCAGTTTAATACTCATTATTAATAGGCACTTGATGCCCCTTCCATCACTGTCGCGACCCCTTGCCCGCAAGGAAGACGCAACTCAGGAATCTTCTTTCAGCAGTTTATTCAGGCCTTGATTTAAGTCTCTTTTAGTGACTCCCTTTCTTTCTTCTTTCTTTTTCCTCTGAGGGCCCAAGCACAGCCTAATAAAGCCTCCCACGTACCAATCTTAAGCTGCCGCGTGGGTCTTTCTTATAGGGTGGCAAGAGATAGCGTGCCAACTCTCCACAAAGGAATTTGATTTATCACAGGCCACAGTGGAAGCCGGCGCCATCTTCTAATGGCGGCCACAATTTACAACAATGGCTTACTACAGTTCCCCCTTCTAATTTATAAAACAATGCAGGCGAAAGTAGAGGTCCTATCCTACTGTGCAGAAGTGGCTGCAATGTATGGTTCAGTCCTAAGGAGGGCCCTTCCCCAGACCTGACCCCATATCAGCCGACGCCTTTTTTCGTAGGGCGGGGGTGTGGACGTCAAACCCGCATGCAATAGGACATGCTTTCCTTGAGGTCCGTTGAAGGATCACTCAAGTGCAGTGCTTTGCCTCGCATCCTGCATCGTGATGAAGGTGGACGAAGGGGGACAGCTGAGGCTGTTCTGTGGCTGTACACAATGACAAACGAGTTGACAGCACCCTGAAAGAAAGGCACGGACTTCAAGGCGATAGAGAAGTATTAGTGTGGAAACCCACCTGCGTGCAATGGCAGCAAGACCGGCAGAGTGCAAGGGCTTTCCAACACTAAGAGAATAACGAGGAAAGACATGCCGATCCCAGTGCAATGTTATAACAACTTGGGGTGCAACGGCCATGTCAAAGATTTACTGTTTAAGCTGCGCAAGCCAGACTTGAGGTGAATTGCCACTTTCTAAAGCTGCAAGAGCTTGGATGATCATAGCCTTATCGTGAGCATTGCGGGCCTTGAGGCGACAGAGAAACCACAAACAGAGAAACATACCAAAGCAACACATTGCACCAAAAATGCCTACCCCCACCCACTCTTTAAAAAAGGAAAAAGCAGAAGATATCCAATCGGTGAATTGACCCAAAGTCACGGGATCAACACGGGTGTTATTCAAGACAGCTATCTGGGTTAGTTGAGACTGGATCATGTCTTCCGCTTCCATGGACCAATTTCCAGCCAAATATTCGCCAATGATGCGGGAAGCATTCCTGGAATCATTAAATCTGACAGAGGTTATGCATAAATGTGCACGTTGGTCAACACAACCCAAAAGTACTAAGTCAGCCAATTCTTCTACCTGAGCTTGGAGTAAATCTATTCTTTGGTTGGCAGCTAAAATCCCTGACAAAATATGTTGATTAATTGTATTTTGGGATTCAAGTATGGTGGAAGTTTGTTGGACAACTTGATTAATGGTGGCAGCAGTTTGTACTTGATTGGCCATAGCCATTCCGGCCGTAACCGCTGCAGCAGCAGATATCGCCACGGCTGTCACTATAGCCGCTGTAATTCCAAAATCTCTGCGGACTCTAAGTAGCTCAACAATAGGGAATTTATCAGGATCCGCAGTGACCGGGATTGGGACAAAAGTTGGAATTTTCATAACCACTGCTACAGTCCAGGAACCATTCCAACACTCAGATAAGAGACAGGTAGTATGAGAACAATCCAGCATCTCCGATGAGGTGGCCTCAGCCAAAAGGAATAAGAAAGGGGATTGGACACAGACCATTGCAGGAGGCAATGCGGCATTATACAACAGAGAGTTGAATGAAACAGATGTAAGTCTATTGCCTTGTTCACTTTCCCTAACAGTACCAGAAATATTAGCCAGCCAACTTTTGGCTCCTAGCAACTGAGCCAATGCAGAAATATCGGCTGAAGCCCCCTTTTCATTGGATATCAGCCATTAAAACCAGGACCAACCTACTCCTGTAGAGGAGCTGGCACTATTGTTAAAGTTATAAACATACCTCTTAAGAGAGGG
This sequence comes from Callospermophilus lateralis, assembly GCF_048772815.1. Lineage (NCBI taxonomy): Eukaryota > Metazoa > Chordata > Mammalia > Rodentia > Sciuridae > Callospermophilus > Callospermophilus lateralis. The sequence goes on from NC_135313.1 coordinate 92,861,917, forward strand.
GGAAAGGGAGAAACCTTTAGCAACTTGATGTTTCTCCCAAGAATGATCCTGACAAGGCGTAAATGTTGGGGGGAAACCAAGATTAGGGGAACAGTAAGGAGAGGCCTTAAAATGAGTGGCCTTATAAATACTACTAGAAGAAGGAGGCACTGGGATTAGTACCTCGGAGATAATAGCCAAGGTAGTTATGTTAAGAGCAGAGCTGCTGTTTGCGGGGGTCCCTGAGCCTGATTGCTTCCCCGAAACTACTTTGCTCAATACAGCACTGATAATGCTTCCTGAGACCTGATTGGACCGCAATGGTTCCTCCCAGTTAGTCAAATTTTTGGTCTTAAGGCTAATGCAATTAGCGTTTTTAAGGCTGAAACAAAAAACTCCTGTGAGATTAACTTGAGATTGATTAAAAATTCTCTCCATGTCCCCTCTAGGAGAGGCACAGGGAGCAGACATCTCACATGAGGTAGAAAAAAGAGTGGAGAGGACACTAGAATTACCATGAACCAGCATCGGCATTGGCCATGCCCGTGCCACTGCCCACCACCGCATTGGTGTCGCTTGTGCCATCGGCACCAGCACCAGAGCCAGAGCACTTAGCAGAATGAAGATCTTCATCACAGGATTGTTGTGGTATCTCTTGTTGCTGGTCAGCTGGTGTCGAGACTCTTCTTGTCAAGCGTTCAGGGACCCACAACGGTTCCGTACGATCCTGGGGAAAAACACATACAGATCCTCGTGCCCATGTCAGCACGGGGTCAGGGCCATTCCATTGGCCCGTAAGAACATCCTTCCACTTAACATAGCCAATTACAGAGGGCTGAGGGGACACATGTCTGTCGGCCGCAGAGCGACCATGAATATCCAAATTCAAAAAATTAATGGTAAAGAGAGCTAAGGACAGGCGTTCTTTAGGAGTGTGTTCAGCTCCTATTCCCCCTTTTTGTTTTTGTAAAGTTTCCTTTAAGGTGCGATGAGCACGCTCAACAATGCCTTGTCCTTGAGGATTATAAGGTAAACCATGAGTAAGTTGCACTCCCATAGTAGAACAAAAAGCTGTAAATTGTCTGCCAGTATAAGCAGGTCCATTATCAGTCTTAAGGGATGCAGGTGCACCCCATGCTGCCCATGCCTCTAAACAGTGAGTAATGACATTACGTGCCTTTTCTCCCGATAAAGCAGAAGCATGGATAATTCCAGAGCACGTATCAACGGAAACATGCACATACTTAAGGTTACCAAAGTCAGGTATATGTGTCACATCCATTTGCCAAACAACCAATGGCTTTAATCCCCGTGGGTTTACTCCATAATTAGGGGGATGAAGAAATGTGACACAATGGGGACATTGCAATATTATCTGCCGAGCATCCGCTCTTGAGATGGAAAAACGCCTGCGCAGCGTTAATGCATTAACATGGAAGTTTTGGTGAAACAACTTGGCCCTCTCTAAGGAGGAAGCCAAGCATATCAATTGACTTCTAGTGGCTAAGTCCGCACAGGCATTACCTTGGGATAACGGACCAGGAAGAGAGGTGTGAGCCCTGATATGCATTGGATAAAAAGAAGCAGTGCGGTTAGAGATAAGCTGTTGAAGCTGAGTAAAGTAAACAGACACATTGTGGGCATCACTAATAGTTCCCACGGCCTCCAGGACTTTTAGTGCTTGTACCACATAACTGGAGTCCGAAATAAGATTAAAAGGAAAAGAACACTGTTTAAAAACTTCAATAACAATTTGTAGTTCTACCCATTGTGGATTTCCAGGAGCGAATTGATGCTGGATAGGGGGAGAGTCATTAATTACGTAGGCTCCCATTCCAGACTTGGAACCATCAGTAAAAATGTTAACAGCCCCCTCTATGTTTGGGCATGGAAAGCTCTCCTCGAAACACCCCCACCGTACGGCGGCGGGTCCGGAGGATTTTTTTTTTTTTTTTTTTTTTCCTTCTTCTGAGCTCCTGTTTATTTTTGTTTCCTTCTCCCATAGTTAAACTCCCTAGCTGCCAAGACAGTCTCCCGAGCTCCTGCTGTTCATCCTCCTCCTCTTCTGACCCACTTTTGCATGGGAGTGTGCGCAGTGTACTGAGATCTGGATACAGGCGTTTCCTCCCCCGTTTCTCGCTCTGCACATTCCCCTCTTCCTGAAATATTTCACTCCGTGCCAGAGACAATCGCCTCCTCCCCTGTTTCTCGCTTCGCACACTGCCATCCTCCTGAAATACGTCACTGCCTGCCGGAGATAATTGTTTCCTCCCCTGTTTCTCGCTCCGCACACTCCCACCCTCCTGAAATACCTCACTGCCTGCCATTTCTGATTTTTCTTCATGTAGCTGCTTTAAAACTTCTTGTCCTTTAGTAAGTGCTTCCTGACATCTGCTATCTGTGAGGCAACTACGAATCATCTTCCAAAGGGGTATCACCCCACCCTCTAATATGCCCTGCTCAGAAGCAAAGTCAAGGTCTGTGCCTAACTTATCCCAGCTAGGCAGAGTAAGACTGCCAGAAAATGCAAACCACGGTGCGATAACATCTGTCTTCTGTAAAAATCTCTGTAAAGTACTACGTTTCACTTCTAGGCCCTTGGAATGTAACAGGTTATCTAGGGCCAGGAGAAGCGGACTTGAAGATACGGCACCCATGACACAACAAAAGACACACAACAAACAAGAGTGAAAGTAAGAGCAAAAGTACACAGTGCAGCTGCAATAAGATTTAATGCTCTCTCTGGCTTTACAGAGGAGCTGCCGCCTTGACAGCGGGTCCTAAATCACCTAGGACTAATCCCCGCTTTAACCGGGGTCCCAATTAACCTGGGACTAATCTCTGCTTTAATCGCAGGTCCCAATTAACCTGGGACTAATCTCCGCTTTGATGCGGGTCCTACTTATCTAGGACTGATCTTCCGCTTTACCTGCGGGTCCCACCTTACCTGGGGACTAATTGGTGCACCACCCCTGACTGCTGAAAGTTCTGGTTCCCGGGTCTCTCGGCACCACTTGTCGCGACCCCTTGCCCGCAAGGAAGACGCAACTCAGGAATCTTCTTTCAGCAGTTTATTCAGGCCTTGATTTAAGTCTCTTTTAGTGACTCCCTTTCTTTCTTCTTTCTTTTTCCTCTGAGGGCCCAAGCACAGCCTAATAAAGCCTCCCACGTACCAATCTTAAGCTGCCGCGTGGGTCTTTCTTATAGGGTGGCAAGAGATAGCGTGCCAACTCTCCACAAAGGAATTTGATTTATCACAGGCCACAGTGGAAGCCGGCGCCATCTTCTAATGGCGGCCACAATTTACAACAATGGCTTACTACACATCACCATAAGGTGACCTCTATTTATGTCAGTATATTTATTATTAGTTGCTAATTTAATTTCTCTGTAGATCTGCTCTTCTTGGATATTTCATATGAATGGGACTATTCCATATATGAGTTTTTTGTGTGTGTGTGATTGGCTTTTACTTAGTATAATGTTTCAAGCTTCACTCATGTCAAAGCATACGTCAGTACTTCATTGCCTTTTGTAGCTAGATAATAGTGCACTGTAAGGGTATACTACATTTTGTTTATTCATTCATATATTGATGAGCATTTGGGTTGTTTTTATTTTTAGTATTATGAAAAATGCTGCTATGGAAATTTTTATACATGATTTTGTATCAATATATGTTTTTATTTCTCTTGGCTATGTAACTAAACATAGAATCTCAAGATCACCTTAACAATATGAGGAAGCATCAACCTCTTTTTTCGAATTAGCAGTGACATTTCACATTCTCACCAGCAACTTGTGAAGAGTCCCAGCTCCTCCTCATCCTCAACAACACTTGTTATTATCTATCTTTTATATTTTATCCATCCTAGTGGCTGTGAAATGATATTTCAGGGGTTTTATTTGCATTTCCATGATGACTAATGTCAAGTAGCTTCTTATACATTTATGGCAATTCACACATCTTCTTTGGAAAATATTTATTCAAATTCTTATTTAATTTTTTAATTAATTTATTTATTTGTTTTAATTAGTTATACATGACAGTAGAATCATTTATGTACTTTGATATGTCATACATAGATAGGATATAAATTCTCAATTTTCTACATGTTGTAGAATCATATTGGTAATGCAGTCACACATATACATAAAGTAATAATGTCTGTTTTATTCTATTATTTTTCCTATCCCCACATCCCCTCCCCTCACCTCCCTTCACTTCCCTCTACCTAATCTAAGGTAATGCTATTTTTCCCTAGTGCCCCCTGTCTTATTGTGAATTAACATCTGCATATTAGAGAAAACATTTGGCCTTTGGTTTTTTGGGATTGCCTTATTTTGCTTAGCTTGATGTTCTCCAACTCCAACCATTTATTGGCAAATGCTATAATTTCTCTCTTCTTTAAAGGTGAGTAATATTCTATTGAGTATATATACCACATTTTATTTATCCATTCATCTATTGAAGGACACCTAGGTTGGCTTCATAGTTCAGCTATTGTGAATTGAGCTACTATAAACATTGATGTGACTGCATCACTATAACATGCTGATTTTAAGTCCTTTGGGTATAAACCAAGGAGTGGTACAGCTGTGTCAAATGGTGTTTCTATTCCAAGTTTTCTGAGGAATCTCCATACTGCCTTCCAGATTGGTTGCACCAATTTGCAGTCCCACCAGCAATGTGTGAGTGTACCTTTTCCCCCACATCCTCACAACATTTATTGTTGGCTGTATTCTTGATGATTGCCATTTTGAGAGGAGTAAGATAAAATCTTAGAGTAGTTTTGATTTGCATTTCTCTAATTGCTAGAGATGTTGAACACTTTTTCATAAATTTGTTGATTGATTGTATTTCTTCTTCTGTGAAGTGTCTGTGAAGGTCCTTAGCGCATTTATTGATTGGGTTATTTTGTTTTTTTATTGTTAAGTTTTTTGACTTCTTTATATTCATCATATTAATAGACTTAAAAACAAGAATCATATGATCATCTCAATAGATGCAGAAAAAGAACTTGACAAAATATAGAACCCTTCATGTTCAAAACACTAGAAAAACTAGGGATAGTAGGAACATATCTCAACATTGTAAAAGCTATAAATGCTAAGCCCAAAGCCAGCATCATTCTAAATGGAGAAAAATTGAAAGCATTCCCTCTAAAAACTTAAACAAGACAAGATGTCCTCTTTCACCACTGTATTCAACATCATCCTTGAACTTCTAGACAGAGCAATTACACAAAAGAAAGAAATTAAAGGGATACAAATAGATAAAGAATAACTCAAACTATCACTATTTGCTGATGACATGATTCTGAATCTAGACGATCTAAAAAATTCCACCAGAAAACTTTTAGAACTAATAAATGAATTCAACAAAGTAGCAGGATATAAAATAAACACCCATAAATCAAATGAATTCATATACATCAGCAATGAATCCATTGAAAGATAAATCAGGAAAACTACCTCATTCACAATAGCCTCAAAAATAAGTAAGTAAGTAAATAAATAAATAAAATACCTGGGAATCAATCTAACAAAAGAGGTGAAAGGCCTCTACAATGAAACTGCAGAACATTAAAGGAAAAAATTGAAGAAAACCTCAGAAGATGGCAAGATCTCCTATGCTCCTGGATAGGTAGAATTAATATTGTCAAAATGCCCATACTACCCAAAGCATTATATAGATTTAATGCAATTTCTATAAAAATCCCAATGACATTCTTCATATAAATAAAAAAGGCAATCATAAAATTTATTTGGAAAAATAAGAGACCCAGAATAGCTAAAACAATCCTTAGCAAGAAAAGTGACGCAAAAGGCAACACAGTACCAGACCTTAAACTATACTACAGAGCTTATAGTAACAAAAATGGCATGGTATTGGCACCAAAATAGACTTGTAGACCAAAGGTACAGCATAGAGGATACAGAGAAAAACCCACACTAATGCAGTTATGTCATGTTAGACAAAGGTGCCCAAAACATACATTGGAGAAATGATAGCTTACTCAAGAAATGGTTCTGGTAAAACTGGAAATCCATATGTAACAAAATGAAATTAAACCTCTATCTCTCACCATGCACAAAAGTCAACTCAAAATGGATCAAAGACTTAGGTACTAGAACAGGACCCTGTGCCAAATAGAAGAAAAAATAGGCCCAAATCTTCACCATGTTGGCCTAGGATCTGACTTTCTTAACAAAACTCCTAAAGCACAAGAAATAAAATTGAGAATTAGTAAGTGGGATGGATTCAAATTAAAAAGTTTCTTCTCATCAAAGGAAATAATCAATAATAATAAGGAGAAAGTCTATAGACTGGGAGAAAATATTTACCACATGCACTTCCTATAAAGCATTAACCTCTAGAATATATAAAGAACCCCTAAAACTTAAATTTGTTTTTAAATGAAATTGTAAGAGTCTCTATATATTTAGAATGCTAGTCCTTTACTTATGATATGCAAATATATTTTCCCATGTTTTATGTCACGTTCTCCTATTCTGATTATGTTCTTTGTAGTACAAAACATTTTAAAGTTGGTGAAGTTCAATGTATCTATTTTTTGATTTGCTATTTGTGCTTTAGGTGGAATATCTAACAAATCGTGGCCCTATTTGGTAGTTGAGAATGGATGGGGTGATGTCTATCTCCTCCTCTGGAATGTTATATCCACAAGCAGGCATTTCTGTGTGTATTCCCCAAACTTAGAAAACATATAGTAGGTGTTCAATGAAAAATTATTGTATAAATACATGCATGAATAATGTGGAATTAATGAGGAAAGAAATGGGAGTATAATAAGGAGGAACCTAAAGTCGAGGGAGAGTTCATTCTGTAAGGTGGGGGGTGGAGTATGATTGTAGGTGTCATGAGAGGCACTTGAAGGCAGGAAGTGAAGCTACAGGAGAATCCAGGGCAACTGATGAAACAAATGGATCTAGACCATAAATTGAGAATCACTGTCCATGGGAAGTTCACCTTCTCTTCTCCACAGAGACACAGGTGAATGTCAAATGGGAAACTGGAAGTTCACACCAGGTTCTGACTTTGTCTGTGCTGAGGCAGGTATTGCAATGTGCCAGACTGAGGGTGTGGGATTTGCAGAAGAGGCTATGTGGAATTACAACCATGGACAGATAAATGCATTCCTAGTCCTTTTAGAAGACCCAGGGGGCATGGGTAATCATTAGCTTTGTACTAATCTCCATGTTTGGGAGCTCCATATAACAAGGTTTAAGAGAAGCAGAGAATCTGCACACCAGGGCTGAATGGACACCCTTGCCCTCTTGTTTTTTTGTAGTGTACTTGTAATATTTGCATATCATAAGTAAAGGACTAGCATTCTAAATATATGAAGAAATTGGCATTGGGGCTCTAATATGTGAAGGCCACTGTACCGTTTGTACAAAGACTTGAGGAAGCATTCCCATCTCCCCCCTCTCTACAGCATCTTAATTCATGGCTTCATCCAAAATCTTATATAACGGAGTAAATTTGCCCCGTGTCCTGGATTAGAATGCTGTCATTCTTGATGCTGTGTTCATCATCATTATCATCATCATCATCGTCATCATCAACAACAACCACCATAAAAACAAGTGCTTATTCTCAAAGGGTGAGCTCCGTTTCATAGGAAGTACGAATACCCCAAACAAGTCATTGCCAATACTGACAGCAAATGCAGTATTTAACAAGTGAATGGTGAAGAAATGGGATGAAATTAAGGAGAAACAAACTGTCCTGACAGGACGTTACTGGAAGAGTCCAAAGAAGCTAATTCTAGCTGTTTGCTGGGGCTTCAGATTACATCTTGAGATGGCTTTGCAGATGGTGGCAGGATTTTGTCCAACACTGGGCAAGGGGACACAAATTTTGTTGCTCATCATTTCACTTGGATCCATAAGCAAAGAAGTAAGATGTTCTTGAAATAGGATATTTTTGCTAAAGCCAGGGTCTTTTATGCAGAAAAGACAAAGGCGAGAGGAATTCTGTTAGAAATACCTTAGTTTCTGTTGTTTTAACTTGTGTGGACCGACTTTAATTTTGATGGTCCCCATATTATATCAGACACCTGGAGCCCACTGGGCTTCCAAAAGTGAAGATGTCCCTTCAGAACAGTGAAGTTCACACATCACTCTGTCACTGGATTTACTCAAAGCTGTGTAGAATTTTGACCTCTATGGTACCCTTGATAGCTTCCTCTATATGTAAGATTCTTTCAACTCTAATAGGGAAAACCCATGATTTCTCACAATAGTAGGCAGGAAAAGAGAGGGGACATTGGCCATATTCAAACTCTTGACTAAATTAAATTTAAACTGAATAAAATTACAGAAAAGAAATTTTTATTTATTATGTGATGATTTTTTAATTATTACATTTTGATTATACAGAATCACAGTTTTCATTGTCATATTAATATAGGCATGTAACATAATTGGATACATTTCACATACTAGTACCTCTCTCCTCCCTTCCCACAATCCCTTTCTTCTACTCCCAGGGTTTCCCTTCTACTTCCATGACATCCCTTTTTCAGAAAAGAAAATTTTAAAATAGAAGTTACATGGAGGTTTGAGTGAGAGTTCGATATTCCAAATACTGTTTCATTTAAGCAACTGGGATTCAGACACACCTGATCTGGGTTAAGCAATTTGCACTCGTGAATGTTAGAGTTTGACTGCATTAGTTAAATTATATTCATTAATGTAAATTGCATGCAGTGAAAACCTGGTTTTATCTTGTTTATGTAAACAGTGTGTGCCTATATTCACATGGCATGCAGTCATTATGAATGCATTCAGATTTCAAAGCTGAACCTACTTTATTCTGGAAGTTATTTAGCAGTGACTCTGCCAAGATCCTCATTGTCAAATTGCAAAATAAAACAAACAGCCGTTTAGCACTCTCAAGGCTGAGATCTTTTAGTCTTCACAGCAACTTGCAATGCTGTGCTCTCAGAGGTTTCTTGCTGAAGTAACCCCCATGTCCAGGTTTCTGGAAATATATATGAATGGAGGATGCCAGACAGGTCCCACTGAGGCAACTGATGCTCAGTGGGGTGTCTCTGTAATCCAACTTTGATTCCAACTCTAAAATATAATATACTTTCTTCTTATCACGCCTGTCACCAATGAGGCCCTCATCACTTGTCACTGAGACCCTTGAAAAGGAACAGAGTCCTTTCCTTGAATCTTCATCTGTACCCCAAGTGATTATGGTAGACACCACTAGTGTGGTGTTCTCAATAGCCATCCTCTCCCCTCCTCCTTTAGAATACAACTCCACTTTTTAGGGTATCCATCTTATTCTTTTAAGTTTCAAAAAAACTTGTCTTTCAAGTTTCAAAAAGCATTCCTGGATTAATATAAATCAACTATAATGACTTCATGCTCTTTGCCAATGATTCATTAAGGCATGAAAGTTAGGATGCCAATCTGGCCAGGAGACCCAAATAAAGTCTACTGGGACAGAAGTGTGCCTGTGAAAGGTTTCTTAACCTTTACAAAGAAAATTTGAAAATAAAGAGCATTGGATATTGGACGAGAAAGTAGAAAGATTGAAGCAAGTACAGCTACCTTGCAACCATTTTCTCATGAGAACAGCCCATTATATAGAGTCCAAGGACAAAATAATCTGGGTTATTGATACTCTGGAGCTGCTGGGTTAACCAACACTAGCTCTAAGCATTTTAGGTAAGATAATATGTTTTATTTATATTTAAACTAAATTAATCAGAGTTTTCTATTGCTTGTAGTTGGGAATTAAAAATGATCATATTTTCTAAAAGCAAACTGAGTAGTGTTATTTGTTATGTTTAACTACCTGTTAACCACCCCCACCGCCACACACACACACAATGTCCCTGGAGAAACCCAAATCCCTAGGTTATCAAGTCCTCCAAGGTTCAGCCCATTTCTCCATCACCACTAGATATTTTTTCTTACCTTCAGGTCTCATAATCTCCAAGTACAACAAACAACATCTGTACCAAAGGCAACTTTCAGAGTTTTAATTCACCATGCACTATCTTATTGCTGTGATGTCTCATAGGTTCCATTACTTTCCTAGAGGGTTCTGTCCACTTTTGGTTCATCTGATATGTCACGCTTTATTCTGCACTCAGCTGAGATATCATCTTTTCAGGTGTGATTCTCTGACTTCTGCTTGACTGTGTGGTCCCTATCTACTACCTCAGCTCCTTGCTCATCCTCTACCCTGGAGTCACCTTACATATTATTACTGACATCAGGAGCTATCTTAGAAGTCATAACCATGGACTTCTAGCTTCTTCCCAGTCTGGCTTCCGGATCTTCCCCAGCATTATGGAGTTTATAATAGGTATAACTAATGTGACATGTGACTGGTGAGGTCCAGAAATATCACTGTATGTGTCACCTATTCATTCTCCTATTGTGTCACTTTTTTATAGTTCCTAATGAACTCAGTATCCATTTGTCCAGTTAGTCATGGTGATTACCTGTGTGCCATAGCAAAGGAGGAGAAATAACTTTGTATTTGATAACAGGGTTATCACGGGGTGGCCTGTGGGTCCCTACTGTGTCAGGATGAGCAGCACCAATTTGTTAGTTTGTGACAGTTCCAGGCTGAATTCTCAGGTCCACTCTCACCTTGGGGATGAGCATGCTACTTTCAGACCTACCATCCTCACCAACATGCAGCATCAGACACCAGGATCAAATAAATGCATCATACCATGAAAGAGGAAGGCAGAGAAACTCACCTCATTATCCCGTTATTCTAATCATCCAAGTAGGTTGCAAAGGTCAGTGGTAACAGGGGATTCAGAGTGTCACCTCTGAATGTGTCAGAGTGAATTAACCATCACGAAAGAAAAACAGAAGGTTAAAGAAGTGAGGACAAATTCATACTGCAACTTAGAGATCTCTGTGTGCCAGGAGCTGGGCACCTAGTGTAACTTATTCCAGTCCTTTTGACCACTCATTTTTACCTCTTCAACATTTTCTTTTGGCCTCCTATATTAGGCATAAATTTTTAAGTGAATCATCTATTTCATTACTTTGCTTGTATCCAGAACAAAGAACATTTTTAAAATTTCCCTCTTTCTAGAATTGTGCCTGGGACAGCCGCCCAGCCAGACCGGAGCAGGAAGCCGAGACAGCCGCCCAGCCAGACCGGAGCAGGAAGCCGCGACAGCCGCCCAGCCAGACCGGAGCAGGAAGCCGCGACAGCCGCCCAGCCAGACCGGAGCAGGAAGCCGCGACAGCCGCCCAGCCAGACCGGAGCAGGAAGCCGCGACAGCCGCCCAGCCAGACCGGAGCAGGAAGGCGCCAGCTGCCAGCCAGACCGGAGCGGGAAGGCGCCAGCCGCTCAGCCAGACCGGAGGAGGAAGTCTGGTCCCTCCCCCCCGAGCGCTAGTCTCCAGGAAGCCCATCAACCCTTAAAACCCATCAAAGTGGGTGTGGCTACCAGCACAGTTGCGGCTGATCCAGGTACCCGGTTTCCAACTCCCCCACCCTTAGCTGCGATAACTCAAAATATTTCCCACAAGCTTTTGGGGATTGTAGCTATCAACACAAAACAACAACTGTAGAGGCACCTGGTTTCTACCTCAGAGACTAGAGTAGGGAAGATACAGGTGGAAGCTCACTTCCCTTCACACTGGCTATACCCACCACCCTGAATACAGAGGCTCAAACTAGGAATAGACAACGCCACCTACTGGAAGCAAGGAAAACAGTGTTCTGAGAGACTTTTTTTTTTTTTTCCTCTCTTTCTCTTTTCTTCTCTCTCTTCCACAACTTCAGCATATGTGAAACCAAGAACTGAGCATGAACAACTGAATTACCAAAGTAAAATAATATAGAGGAATTGCATATACCCCACCTCCCCCCCATTTTTTTTCTGTATTTCTATCTTACTTCCCTTTCCCTTCTCTTATTTCTCTTTTCTTCCTTGTTATTTCTTTTCTTTTCTTTTTTTTTTTTAATTCATATTCTCTCTATAGCACTTTCAATCTCCTAACTTTTGCTATCTATATATAGGGTAACTATCTAAATAGGAGGTTGAGTCTATACATTCTTCCATAAATTACCAGTCAAGTGGTTAGAGTTCTCCAAAGGTGCTAAGTTAGTTTAACCTCATTCCCTCACTCCTTTCTCTTTAAGTATAACATCCTTCGTCTGAAATTAAGTTTTCTATATGCCACCAGATATGGTACGCCTTTTATGAAACTAAGGAATATATTCTTAAGTAATAATTAAATCCAATATCTATAGTCTTAGAATCTAACTATAAATGTATTAATAATGAAAACTTGTCCTTAGATAATGTACTGTTGATATTGGGATCTGTTAACATTGTCTTTCTCCGAAAAAGAGGGATATTGGAGCTATTCAAGAACAATACAAATATATAAGGGGAAAAACATTAGCTCAACAGTTTCACAAAGCTAGAAAGAATCATGAGCAGTATGAAAAGACAAGGAAAGAAAGGACCACAAACAATACAGGTCAATTCAACATTAGATGAGGTAATATCTGCAGCTGATGGAATGTCAGACAAAGAGTTCAGGATATACATGCTTCAGATGATCTGGAGTCTCAAGGAAGACATTATTCATCAAATTCAGACAATGAAAAATCACTTTGACAATGAATTACATAAACAAATCCAAGAAGCAAAAGATCAACTCTATAGGGAGATAGAGGATATAAAAAACAAACAAACAGAAATCCTGGAAATGCAGGAAACAATAAACCAAATTAAAAACTCAAATGAGAGTATTACCAGCAGAGTAGAACACTTGGAAGATAGAACTTCAGACAACGAAGACAAAGTTTTTCAACTTGAAAAGAACATAGACAGCTCAGCAAGAATGTTAAGAAATCATGAGCAGAACATCCAAGAATTATGGGATAACATCAAGAAACCAAACCTAAGAGTTATTGGGATACAAGAGGGTACAGAGGTCCAAACCAAGGGAATGAGTAATCTATTCAATGAAATAATACTAGAAAACTTCCCAGACTTAAAGAATGAAAAAGAAATCCAAATACTAGAAGCCTACAGGACACCGAATATACAAAATCATAAGAGATCCACACCAAGACATATAATAATGAAGATGCCCAACATACAGAATAAGGAGAGAATCTTAAAAGCCACAAGAGAGAGGAAGCAGATTACATTTAAGGGTAAACCAATCAGGATAACTGCTGATCTTTCAACACAGACTCTGAAAGCTAGAAGATCCTGGAACAACATATTTCAAACGCTGAAAGAAAAAGGGTTCCAACCAAGAATCATGTATCCAGCGAAATTAAGCTTCAGGATTGAAGATGAAATAAAAATCTTCCACGATAAGCAAAAGTTAAAAGAATTTGCAGCTAGAAAACCAGCTCTTCAAAACATCCTTGGCAAAACATTACAGGAAGAGGAAATGAAAAATAACAATGAAAACCAACAACGGGAGGTAGTACAATAAAGGAAAAACTAAGCATAGAGGAAAAACTAATCATGTTAAGTATCATACATAACCAAATATGGCTGGAAATACAAACCATATCTCAATAGTAACCCTAAATGTTAATGGCTTAAATGCACCAATCAAAAGACATAGGCTAGTAGAATGGATTAAAAAAAAGATCCAACAATATGCTGCCTACAGGAGACTCATCTGATAGGAAAAGACATACACAGACTGAAGGTGAAAGGTTGGGAAAAATCATATCACTCATACGGACCCCGGAAGCAAGCAGGGGTGTCCATACTTGTATCAAATAAAATAGACTTCAAGCCAAAGTTAATCAAAAGGGATAAACAAGGACAATACATACTGCTCAAGGGAACCATACACCAACAAGACTTGACGATCATTAATATATATGTCCCAAACAATGGTGCAGCTACGTTCATCAAACAAACTCTTCTCAAGTTCAAGAGTCTAATAGACCACAACACAATAATCATGGGAGATTTTAACACACCTCTCTCACCAATGGACAGATCTTCCAAACAAAAATTGAATAAAGAAACCATAGAGCTCAATAATACAATAAATAACTTAGACTTAATTGATATATACAGAATATACCACCCAACATCAAGCGGATACACTTTCTTCTCAGCAGCACATGGATCCTTCTCAAAAATAGACCATATATTATGTCACAGGGCAAAGCTTAGCAATTACAAAGGAGTTGAGATACTACCATGCATTTTATCTGATCATAATGGAATGAAATTGGAAATCAATAATAAAATGAGAAAGGAAAAACCCTACATCACATGGAGATTAAACAATATGCTACTGAATGAACAAAGGGTTACAGAACACATCAAAGAGGAAATTAAAAAATTCTTAGAGGTAAACGAAAACTCAGAAACAACATATCGAAATCTTTGGGACACTATGAAAGCAGTACTAAGAGGAAAATTCATTTCATGGAGTTCATTCCTTAAAAGAAGGAAAAGCCAACAAATAAATGACCTCATACTACACCTCAAAGCCTTAGAAAAAGAAGAACAAATCAGCAGCAAATGCAGTAGAAGGCAAGAAATAATTAAAATTAGAGCAGAAATCAATGAAATCGAAACAAAAGAAACAATCAAAAAAATTGACAAAACTAAAAGTTGGTTCTTTGAAAAAATAAATAAGATTGATAGACCACTAGCCACGCTAACAAAGAGAAGAAGAGAGAGAACCCAAATTACTAGCTTATGGGATGAAAAAGGCAACATCACAACAGACAATTCAGAAATACAGACGATAATTAGAAATTATTTTGAAACCCTATACTCTAATAAAATAGAAGATAGTGAAGGCATAGATAAATTCCTTGAGACATATGAACTACCCAGATTGAATCAGGAAGATATAAACAACCTAAACAGATCAATATCAAGGGAGGAAATAGAAGAAGCCATCAAAAGACTACCAACCAAGAAAAGCCCAGGACCGGATGGATATACAGCAGAGTTTTACAAAACATTTAAAGAGGAACTAATACCAATACTCCATAATCTATTTCAGGAGATAGAAAAAGAGGGAGAACTCCCAAATTCATTCTATGAGGTCAATATCACCCTGATTCCCAAACCAGAGAAGGACACCTCAAAGAAAGAAAACTACAGACCAATATCCCTAATGAATTTAGATGCAAAAATCCTCAATAAAATTCTGGCAAATCGTATACAAAAACATATCAAAAAGATTGTGCACCATGATCAAGTAGGATTCATCCCTGGGATGCAAGGCTGGTTCAATATACGGAAATCAATAAACGTTATTCACCACATCAATAGACTTAAAGATAAGAACCATATGATCATCTCGGTGGACGCAGAAAAAGCATTCGACAAAGTACAGCATCCCTTTATGTTCAAAACATTAGAAAAACTAGGGATAACAGGAACTTACCTCAAAATTATAAAAGCTATATATGCTAAGCCTCAGGCTAGCATCATTCTAAATGGAAAAAAACTGAAGGCATTCCCTCTAAAATCTGGAACAAGACAGGGATGCCCTCTCTCACCACTTCTATTCAATATAGTTCTCGAAACACTGGCCAGAGCAATTAGACAGACAAAAGAAATTAAAGGCATAAAAATAGGAAAAGAAGAACTTAAATTATCACTATTTGTGGATGATATGATCCTATACCTAGAAGACACAAAAGGGTCTACAAAGAAACTACTAGAGCTAATAAATGAATTCAGCAAAGTGGCTGGATATAAAATCAACACGCATAAATCAAAGGCATTCCTGTATATCAGCGACAAATCTTCTGAACTGGAAATGAGGACATCTACCCCATTCACAATATCCTCAAAAAAAATAAAATACTTGGGAATCAACCTAACAAAAGAGGTGAAAGATTTATACAATGAAAACTACAGAACCCTAAAGAGAGAAATAGAAGAAGATCTCAGAAGATGGAAAAATATACCCTGTTCATGGATAGGCAGAACTAACATCATCAAAATGGCAATATTACCAAAAGTTCTCTATAGGTTCAATGCAATGCCAATCAAAATCCCAACGGCATTTCTTGTAGAAATAGATAAAGCAATCATGAAATTCATATGGAAAAATAAAAGACCCAGAATAGCAAAAGCAATTCTAAGCAGGAAGTGTGAATCAGGAGGTGTAGCGATACCAGATTTCAAACTGTACTACAAAGCAATAGTAACAAAAACAGCATGGTACTGGTACCAAAACAGGCGTGTGGACCAATGGTATAGAATAGAGGACACAGAAACCAATCCACAAAATTACAACTATCTTATATTCGATAAAGGGGCTAAAAGCATGCAATGGAGGAAGGATAGCATCTTCAACAAATGGTGCTGGGAAAACTGGAAATCCATATGCAATAAAATGAAACTGAATCCCCTCCTCTTGCCATGCACAAAAGTTAACTCAAAATGGATCAAGGACCTTGATATCAAATCAGAGACTATGCGTCTGATAGATGAAAAGGTTGGCTCCGATCTACATATTGTGGGGTCGGGCTCCAAATTCCTTAATAGGACACCCATAGCACAAGAGTTAATAACAAGAATCAACAAATGGGACTTACTTAAACTAAAAAGTTTTTTCTCAGCAAGAGAAACAATAAGAGAGGTAAATAGGGAGCCTACATCATGGGAACAAATTTTTACTCCTCACACTTCAGATAGAGCCCTAATATCCAGAGTATACAAAGAACTCAAAAAATTAAACAATAAGAAAACAAATAACCCAATCAACAAATGGGCCAAAGACCTGAACAGACACTTCTCAGAGGAGGACATACAATCAATCAACAAGTACATGAAAAAATGCTCACCATCTCTAGCAGTCAGAGAAATGCAAATGAAAACCACCCTAAGATACCATCTCACTCCAGTAAGATTGGCAGCCATTATGAAGTCGAACAATAACAAGTGCTGGCGAGGATGTGGGGAAAAGGGTACTCTTATACATTGCTGGTGGGACTGCAAAATGGTGAGGCCAATATGGAAAGCAGTATGGAGATTCCTGGGAAAGCTGGGAATGGAACCACCATTTGACCCAGCTATTGCCCTTCTCGGACTATTCCCTGAAGACCTCAAAAGAGCGTACTACAGGGATACTGCCACATCAATGATCATAGCAGCACAATTCACAATAGCTAGACTGTGGAACCAACCCCGATGCCCCTCAATAGATGAATGGATAAAAAAAATGTGGCATTTATACACAATGGAGTACTACGCAGCACTAAGAAATGACAAAATCATGGAATTTGCAGGGAAATGGATGGCACTAGAGCAGATTATGCTAAGTGAAGCTAGCCAATCCCTAAAAAACAAATGCCAAATGTCTTCTTTGATATAATGAGAGCAACCAAGAACAGAGCAGGGAGGAAGAGCAGGAGGAAAAGATTAACATTAAGCAGAGTCATGAAGTGGGAGGGAAAGGGAGAGAAAAGGGAAATTGCTTGGAAATGGAAGGAGACCCTCACTGTTATACAAAATTACATATAAGAGTTTGTGAGGGGAATGGGAAAAAAATAAGGAGAGAAATGAATTACAGTAGATGGGGTAGAGAGAAAAGATGGGAGGGGAGGGGAGGGGGGATAGTAGAGGATAGGAAAGGTAGCAGAATACAACAGTTACTATTATGGTATTATGTAAAAATGTGGATGTGTAACCGATGTGATTCTGCAATCTTTGTAATGTTTTGAATAACCAATAAAAAAATAAAATTAAAAAAAAAATAGAATTGTGCCTGAATTGTAGTCCCCATTCACTATTATTTGTTGGGCAATTGTTAATTTGGTTAATTTGGAAAGTATTCTTTCCAATTCTGGTTTTTCCATTTTTCTCTCTTTCCATGTTCTCAACACCTCCTGCTATTTCCTTCCTGTTTGTACTCATTGAAGTTCCTCACCCCAGTCTTTTCTGGAGTTCATATCTTTCCCCCCCAAACTCCTGTACCTTCCAAGATAGCCTTGTGCAGCAAATATAGACTTTTTATTTACTAACCAGCTGGCCTGGAGCAAATGAGAGAGATGAAGCACCTATTATATGTTGTTTACATACAATTGATCCATAGCTTAAGTTGGGGTTATGTCCTGATCAATTCATTGCTATTTGAAAATATAAGTGGAAAATGCATTAATGCACTTAACCTACAATTGACACCGTATTTCAATTGTTTCTCCTTGTGATCATGTGTCTGACAGAGCTGCAGCTTCTCCCACTGCCCAACATCTCAAGGGAATATTCAACTGAATACTAGGCTAGGAAAAAATACAAACTCAGAATTTGAAGTACTGTTTCTATTAAATGCATTAAATGGTCAGTTTTGCACCATCATAAAGATTAAAAAAAAAATGGAATGTATATGGTACCCACCGTTACAGGATGTAACACTCCCTGGGGGGTACAAGTAAATAGGCCTTTTCAGTGGAATTCTAGAATGAACAAATTGATTGTGCATCCATTCAGTCAGTTAGGAAGGATGTTTTAGTCAGCTTTTACATCACGGTGACCAAAAGACCCAACAAGACAATGTAGAGAAGAAAAAGTATATTTTGGCTAATGGTTTCAGATAATGAACTAATTAATTTGGTAGAGAAAAACCAGTCCATGATTGGTTGGCTCCATAACTCTGGGCTCAAGTTGAGGCAGATCATGGTGGAAGGGCATAATTAAGGGAAGCATCTTAAGACATAGCAACCAATAAGCACAGAAGGAGCTCTGCTCACCAGGGGCAAAAGGAAACCCCAAAGTCATGGTCCTAGTGATCTACTTCCTCCAGCCACATACTTTCTGCTTACAGTTACCAACAGTTAATCCATATCAGTAGATTAATCCACTGATTAGTTTACATTTCTTATAATCTAATCTTTTCACCTCTGAAAATTTTTACATTTTCTCATGTATGAGCTTTTGGGGGGGATACCTCATGTCTAAACCATAACATTATGCCCATGATCTCCAAAAGCTCATTCCCATCTCCCAGTGCAAAATGCATTTAGTCCATTTCCAAGATCCCCTATAGTCTTAACAGTTCAGCATTACCCAATTTCAAAATCTCTTCTGAGTTTCAAGGCAAACTCTTAGCTATTTTCCTCTGTAAAGATAAAAAGCAAGTTATACATATTTAGCATAGAATGGCATAGTATAAACATTTTTATTCCCAAAAGATACAGGGGCATAGAAAAAATGGATGCAATGAAGCAATACCAAAATCCATCTGAACAAATTAATCCTATAGCTTCATGTCCAGCCTCTGGGGCACATAGCACCCTGATGTCCTCTTGAAATGACTTGTGTAGCTCCAACCCTCTGGCCTTGCTGGATGCAGCCCACTGGCCACTCTATTGGTTTTTTAAAGCTTACTTCCTGCAGCTTTCCTCAGCAGATTTCTTACGTTACTGGCAGCTCTTAATCTCCAGAGTCTCCACTGCACCTTCTGCTTCCTTCTCACATTTCTACATATCACCCTCTCAGGGGTTGCCAGCAGGGACTCCAACCATGCTACACTTTGCCTGGCCTTCCAAGACCTTACTTTGAAATCTTAGTGGAAGCCTCCATTATTCCATAAATCCAGCATTCTACATCCCTGAAGAACCAGCACCATGAGGTTGATGTCAAGGTCTGCCACCATCTCCAGCAGTAGCCAAGCCCTCCGGGGACGATGGTTTGCAGAACCCTCTGAGTGTCTTGGCAGATGAGCATGATGAAAAAACTTCCTAGGCCCTCCTGTGAAAGCAGAGTGCTCATATAATCTCTTCAAAAAAAGGCTTTTTTACTTTTATACCTTTAAGTCTTTGATGGGTGTGGTCTTGCCAATTCCTGAAGTGCCCTCCGACTATCTTTTCTATTATATCTGGGTAAAGTATTTAGCATCTCCTTAGTGGTTAAAAACCAACTCCTCCTTAGACTTGATTTCACTCCCTCTTTTCTGACAAAAACCACAACTTTCCCAAATCTTTCTGCTTTGCTTTCTGCTTTCTGATTATCTTAGTAAACTAAAAGCTTCCAGCAATATTCATAGTACCCCCTGAATGCTGTGCTGCTATAAAATTTACTCTACCAAATTAATTAGTTCATCATCTGTAAATTAGTCTCATAAAGAGTTTAGGACATGGGCAAAATGTAAACAAGTTCTTTGCCAGAACTTAATGTGAATGACCTCTAGTCCAAATTTCAAGAGTCTTTATCCTCTGAATCTTCATGAGCCCAGTCTTTAATGTCCACAGTTCTTTCAGATTCTGGTCTTTTGAGCTCCTCCCATAATCATCTGTAAAGCTCTGCTTACAACAATCTAAAAATTTCCACCCTGTATCTCTAAACTTTTCAAAATTTCTCTCTGTAACCAGCTCCAAAGATTTCAAAATCAGAACCACATGGTCAGGTTAGTCATAACAACACCCTACTTCCTGGTACCAGTTTTCTAAAATATTTTTTTAGTTGTAGTTGGACACAATGCCTTTATTTTATTTATTTATTTTTATGTGGTGCTGAGGATTGAACCCAGTGCACATGGTAGGTGAGCACTCTACCACTGAGCCATAACCCCAGCCTCACCTGGTACCAATTTTTTTCTTAATCAGCTTTTGTATCACTGTGACCAAAAGACCTTACAAGAATAATATATGAAGGAGGAGTAGATGCCATGACTTTGGAACCCAGGTGAGGCAGAAAAGAACATCGTGGCAGAGAGGAAGGGTAGAAGAAAGCAACTCAAGACATGACAATCAGGAAGCAGAGGTCACCAGGGACAAAACATAAACCCCAAAGTCATGCCCGCAGTGACCTGCTTTCTTCAATCACATCCTACCTGCCTACAGTTACTACTCAATTCATGTGACTGGAATAATCTTCTGATTAGGTTACAACTCTCATAATACAATCATTTCACTTCTAAAAATACTTCCATTGTCTCACACATGAATTTTTGAAGGACAAAAACTCATAATAGAGGGGAGTTCAGAGAATATTTCAGAGAAGAAGGGACATAAGGAGCTGTGTTTTGAGGGAAAATTACAATTTTCCAAGGCAGAAAGTCAGAAAAATGACATGACCAATAAATAATAAAAGTGAGGGCATGGATATCAAAGAGCTAAAGTGTGAGCAGGACCCATTTCTCTACTTTACTGGTCACATCCTTTTGACCCTTGATGATCAAATTCCCTGCAAATATCAACCCTGCTCCAGCCAAGACAGTTGGTACCAAAGTAAGTACATGATCTTGGGATACCCACCCAAAGAGTCAGAAGTCACTTTTGGTAGAAAAGCAGAAAAGAAGCTAGCCCAAGAACACAGATTAAGGAGTATTGGTGGTGGTGAGCTGAGAACAAGGGCAAGAGAAAATTATCAGTAAAAAGGAATAAATTCTGGAGATAGGTTGGCAGAAAGATGAATGGAACAGATGGTCAGAGGAAGGCAGATGGATAACATCAACCTTAGCTCTGGATAAGGCACCACCTGTATTTATTCTTCTTACCCAGGAGAAAACTCATCAGAGTTAAATGACTACTCCACAGAGTTTGCAAGCAGGTGAGCAGGGGTTAAAATCCCCAAGAACCTGACTCCAAAACCCATGCTGGTGGTATTACATCAACCTAAGAAAAACAAGAAATCAAAGAAAAAACAAATATAAAAGATAGAAATGATATTATTATTTACTGTTCTTCAAATGACTGCAGTGTAACATAAGGTGATATAGGACTTCTCCTGTGTTTAAAAATGACTCTAACATTTATAACAACAATAGCTAACACTTACTGGGCACTTACTGTTTGTCAAGCACTGTTCTAAGTACTTTTCATGAGTCGTCTCCTTTACTAGACTTTGCCTTATACTCCATTTCAACACTTTTCATAAGTTACTCCATAGGAATTGGGACTGATTGATAATGAACCATAGCCATTTTTTCAAAGAATCCTCTGAGTTTGTGTGGTGTCATGTGTGTACTTAGTTACAGAATTTGTGCACAGTTTACTTCATTTCTTCATCTCATTCTCAATACAGACCAAGGGGAAAAAACAGCAGAGAAGAATTTGACCAATGATAATTAGATTATTAGGAAAATGGTTATTACAGAGATTCTTTGCATATATATATAATCATTTTGCCCTTTTCAAAGAATTTTCACAATTATCATTTTTATTGCATGACTCTCTGCGAGTTTTTGTGTTGATTGATCTATCTGTTTGGAAGCCAGAAGGTTTGTAGGAAAGACAGATGGTCTGGGGTGGCTCTGCAACTGGTGGCTTACTGAATGTCTGGTCTTCCTGAATGGACAGGTCACATCTCTTGAGTCAGTATAGAGCAAATGCTCTGATTTATAACACGCACAATCTGTAGTTTCTGCTAATTTCTCTCTGGGTTACTGGAGGTACTTTTAACAGAATAAAACAAGATTGCCTTATGTTTTTATGGTTTAAAAGCCAGTCTAGGCTAGGTTGGGTGCCCTCTAGGAGGTACCCAGAGATTCCTGTTTTCATTCTGCCATGGGCTATATCAACCATGGTCTTTCTCCCACATTATGTTATTCATTCTTGTGTTTATTCACACTAGCTTTTATCCATCCATCCATCCACTAATCCAGGCATCTGCTCATTAATTTTTTATTGTAGTAAAATACTTATAGCACTTACCATTTTAATCATTTGTAAGTTCAGTGGCATTAAGTAAATTCACATTATTGTGCTACTATCACCATCGTCTATCCCCATAACTCTTTTCATCTTTCCAAATTGAAACTCTGTACTAATTAAACATTAATTCTCCATGTTCCCTATCCACAATCTCTGGTAAATATCACTCTATCTTCTGTCTTTGTAAAATTGTACTTTAGGTACCTTATATGAGGAGAATTCAAACAACAAAGCTTCTTGTTTTGTGACTGGCCTACTTCACTTAGTTTAATGGCTTCAAGATTCATCCCTATTGTAGTATATGTCAGAATTTAGTTCCTTTAAAAAACTGAATAATATTCTATATATGTCTATAAACCACATTATGCTTATATGTTCTCTTTTTTAATTTATAAAGAAAAGATGTTTATTTTGAGTCATATGGACTTGGATTATTCCCATATTTTGGCTCTTGTGAGAAATGTTATGGACATGGTATGCAAATAGCTCTTAGAAGTTCTGGTTTCAATTCTTTTGGGTATATAGATGTGGAATTGTTGGCTAATATGGTAGTTCTAGTTTTTTTTTTTTTTTTTAAGAACTGTCATTCTTTTTTCACAGTGGCCCATTCATTAATTTTTTAAACACAATTCTGCTTCTTTGGAGAAGATATGTGACAGCCTTCCACAGCGAGGCTGGGTTCTCTGCATTCTCATATGCCCTTGTCTCAGCTCCAGCCTGGCATAGAGTGGGTGATCAGTGTTGAATGATCAACTAAGTTCGAGACAAATTCAAATGGTTGGAAGACATAGGGGACTTTCCTATTTGCTTCAGAGCAATCTCAAAAAGAGAAGTGTCTGGTATAAGACTCCAAAATTCTATTCTCCTGCTCATCTTCTTTCCATGCCTGTTGGTCAAGAAAAAAGTCCTGAGCTCCACTTATACTGCTGATTATGTTAGTGTCTGGAGAGCATCTGTGGTTCTGAAATGGTAGAAGAAGGGTTTCTCTATTTGCTTTGTAGTTACTTCCTCTCTTTGGCTTAGGCAGTGTGGGTTCCTAAGTTTCCAGAAATTCAATTCTTTGTAATTATCTCTTAAAACTAGTTGGCATCATTCATCCTCCAAGATTTTGGCTTAGAAATATGCCCCAATGGAGATTCCAGCAGAAAATGCTCCATGTTGCAAGCATATTTTTCTGTTGTGCAGAAATCCATGGACATGAAATGCTCTCACAGTGGTTTGGACTTCCAGCCTTATTTAGAAGATATTTTTCTTTCTGACAACTGGTTTTTAATACCACTAAAGAAATGATGTTACTCTTTGCCTGCACCTGCTGTTGGATGATTCACAGTTATGAACTCTGCAAGTTATCACTGCTTGCAGAAAGAGTTTAAAACCTCACAAATTGGAAAGAAACATATGCTCTTATTATCTAATGTTGGGACACAATGACTTCATTATAGACAGAGGCTTAATGAAAACAATTGTTAAATTACTCCAACCATGATGGGAACGTGCCAAAGAGACCAAGAAATTGATAGAGCTTCCCATGGTCAAAGCTGGAAAAAATTGAGAAAGAAAATAAATGTAGGAGTATTGGATTCTAATTCAAAATATAAAATAAATACCCATATGCCCATTATAATAAAACAAACGTTTGAATACATAAATGAGAAACAATATACAGATCTTTCATACAGAATTATTCCAAATAATTTTTTAAAAAATTCTTTCAAAATTTATTTTAATTAGGTATATATGACAGCAAAATGCATTTTGATTCATTGTACATAATTGCAGCACAACTTTTCATTTCTCTGGCTGTGCATGATGTAGTGTCACACCCTATGTGCAGTCTTACCGGTACCCAAGGTAATGATGTCCATCTCATTCCACCATCTTTCCTGCCCCCATGCACCCTCCCTACCCTCCCTCCCCTTTGCCCAATCAAAGTTCTTCCATTTTTCCCATGCCTCCCCTCTCCCCATTTTGGATCAGCATCTATTTATCAGAGAGAACATTCAGCTTTTGGATTTTGGCATTGGCTTACTTCACTTAGCATGATATTCTCCAACTTCTTCCATTTACCTGCAAATGCCATGATTTTATTCTCTTTTAATACTGAGTAATATTCCATATACCACAGTATCTTTATCCATTCATTTATAGAAAGGCATCTAGGCTGCTTCCACAGTTTAGCTATTGTGAATTGAGCTGCTATAAACATTGATGTGGCTGCATTACTATACTATGATGATTTTAAGACCTTTGGGTATAGACCAAGGAGTGGGATAGCTGGGTCAAATGGTGGTTTCATTCCAAATTTTCTAAGGAATTTCCATACTGCTTTCCAGATTGGTTGCACCAATTTACAGTCCCACTAGCAATGCATGAGTGTGCCTTTTCCCCACATCCTCTACCTTCAAGGAGTGGAAGCATAACTCCCAACCCTGTGAATAAGGGCTATGCATCATTATTTCCTCCCCAAGGATACAGTATAGAAAAGGGGAGAAAAATCTAGCTTTCACTCGAGAAACCTGACAAAAATGGTATTATAAGGTAATCAAGGTCAACATCAATGGCAGTGTCATGTTGATACGGTATTTTGTGAGACTATGTGAAGACCTTGTGTGATTTCTCCTCCAAACCCATAATCCTGCTTTAATAATGAGAAAACAGATCCTAACTCAGGGACTTTGGCTAGAACTTCTAGTACTGTGTTGAATGGAATTGATAAAAGTAGGTGTCCTTGTCTTGCTCCTTATCTTAGAGGAAAAGTTTTTATCCTTTTACCATCCAGTATAAGGTAAGCTGTGAGTTTCCATATATGACCTTATTATCATGTTGAGGAAGTTCTCTTCTATTCTAGTTTATTGAAGTATTTACACAGGGAAAAGGTATGCATTCTTTCTTTTTTCAAATGTTTTCCCTGTTTCAACTGGGGTGGTCATGTATTTTTTTTTTTCTCATGGATTTCTTAGATTCTAGGAGTAAACTCTACTTGATCACGTTGCATAATGTTTTAATATATTGCTGAATTTGGTTTGGGACTATTTTGTTGGTGATTTTTGCATCTAAATTCACAAGGGGTATTACCCTACTGTTTTATTTCCTTGTAGTATCTTTGTCTGGTTTGTATGTAGAAATCTCTAAAGAATATACAAAATAATTGCTGGGGTTGTGGCTCAACGGTAGAGCGCTCGCCTAGCACATGTGAGGCGCTGGGTCATATCCTTAGCACCACATAAAAATAAATAAAGATAAAAACTTAAAAAAAATTGCTTGAGTAATAAATGAATTTATCAAAGTTATAAAGTACGCAAAATCAACAGACAAAAATCAGTTGTAGTACTATATAGTACTTAACTTGCCATTAACAATCTGAAAAGCAAATAGTAATAATACAGGTTGAGCACTCCTTATCCTAAAATCAATCTATCTTCTTTCCTTCCTTTCTTTCTTTCTTTTATTCTGTACTGGAAATTAAATCTAGTATCTCACTCTTTTTATGTATTTATTAATTTTTACTGATCCTTTTTAGTTATACATAACATTAGGATACATTGTGATTTTGATATAACACAAAAGCGTGGAATATTATTTAATCTAATTCAGCCCCCAGTACTTCCCCCCTACCCACAGCTTCTTCCCCCTGTTTCCCTCCCTCTACTATACTGATCTTTCTGCAATTTATTTATTGTTTTTTAACATTAGTGTCTTGTAGATATACTTGATGTTGGGATTCACTATGGTATATTCATGTTCGTACATATTAAAGTTTAGTCAGGTTCATTCCACTGTTCTTTCCTTTTTCTGTCCCTTCTTACTCCTCTACAGTCCCCTTCATCTACTCTAAATAGGGTCTCATTTTTGCTATACATGTGCTCCACGACTGAGCTACATCCCCAGCCCTTTTTATTTTACTTTCAGACCATTTCTCCTTTAGTTGCCCAGACTGGCCTTGAACTTGGGATCCTCCTGCCTCAGTTTCCTCAGTCTCTGGGATTACAGGCATGTACCATTGTGCCTGTCCTAGTCCCCAAACCTGAGATCTAAAATCTGAAATGTAATGATCATTGACCTGACACTCATAAATTTTGGATTTGGGGGCATTCAGGATTTTAGATTTTCTGATTAGTGATAATTAACTGTTAAAGTCTATGTAAAAATATTCCCAAATCCCAAAACTCAGATATCTGAAATATTTCTGATCCTAAGCATTTTAGATAAGGGACACTCAACCTGTAATATAAAACAATTTCCTTTGTAGTAGCATCAAAAAGTATAAAAATACTTAGAAAATAAGTTTAAGTAAGTGAAAGTCTTGAATACTGAAACTAAAATATATTGAGAAAAGAACTTAAATAAAACAACATAAATGGAAAGAAGATCCATGTTAATGAATTGGATGAGTTAATTGCTAATACTACTCAAAACAGTCTTTAGACTCAGTGCAATCACTATCAAAATCTCAATATCATTTATTACAGAAATAGAAAAACCTATCCTAAAATTCATAAGGAATCTCAAGGAATCTCTAATAGCCAAAACTATCTTGTAAAAGAAGAAAACTGGAGGACTCATATTTCTGAATTTCAAAACTTGTTACAAAGGTACAGTAATTAAAACAATGTGGCATTGGTAGCAATCAATGGAAAAGAACAGAGAATTCAGAAATACATCTTCCTTCATGTGATTAAATAACTTTAAATATGGTTGCCAAGACAACTGAATGAGGAAAGGAGAGTGCTTTCAAAAATCAGTGCTGAGAAAATTAGATATCTACATGTAAAAGAAAGAAGTGGAACCAAACTAGCACCAAAGAGAGAAATGAACTTAAAATGTGTCAGAGATCTAGATTGGCAAGCTAAAACCATAAAACTCTTAGAATTAAACAGAAGTGAAAAATCTAGGCAATATATCAATGATTAATTCAAATATCAACAATTTTTAATATATCAAAATTGGAGAAAAAATAGATAAACTGGGTTTCATATAAATTAAAAACTTTTGCCTATCACAGGAGGCCATCAAAAGAATGAAATACTATCCCACAGAATGAGAAAACATTTGAAAAGCATATATTTTAAAAGAAATAATTCTGAATATTTTCAGAATATTTGAACAAGTCTGTGAAGTCAACAATAATAAACAATCCAGATGGAAGAACGAGAAAAAACTTGAATAGACATTTCTCTAAAGAAGATTTACAAGCTGTCAATAGACACATGAAAAGATGTTCAGAATCATTAATTATTAGAGAAATGCAAATCAAAAGCACACTGAGGTACCATTTCATATTGATTAGGATGGCTGTTATCAAAAAATTGGAAAAAAAAGTGTTGTCAAGGACATGGAGAAAATTGGAGACCTCATGCGTTGTTAACAGAGATGTAAAATAGTGAAACTGTTTTTGAAAAGGTCAGTTCCTCAAGAAGTTAAATGTAGATTTACCATATAACCCAGCAATTTCCATCTTAGATATATAACCTGAAGAATTGAGAACAGGGACTTAAACTGAAACTTAAATATTATCTTTGAGAGTAGAACTGCACACATGATTAGAAGGTGGAAACAAACTAAGTAATCATGGATTAACAAAATGTGGTATATACATGCAATGAAATAACATTAAGGCATGAAAGGAAAGAAATTCTGTTACATACTACATCATAGATTAAACCTTATAAACACTGACCAAATGCAATAAGTTACATACAAAAGTAGAAGCACTATATGCGTCTACTTACATAAAATATCTGAATAGGCCAATTCAGAGAGAGAAATTAGAATAGTAGTTATCAGATGGTCCAGGAAGGGCAGAATGGGAGTTATTGCTGAATGGGGTCAGAATTTCTATTTGGGATGATGAAAAGTTTCTGGAAATACATAGTGGTGATGTTTAGAAAACATTTTGAAAAGTACTTAATGCCACTTAAAACATTAACTGAAAATTTCATCACAATTAAGAACATAAAAAAGAAAAAAATAATATAGAAATAATATAGTGATGAAGTGTACCGCTTACTAGTTTGCCCAAGGGTAGCAATTTGCAAAATTATAGTACAATGTCACAACCAGGAAATGAATATTGATACAACGTACCAATCTTATTCAAATTCTACTTATTTTATTGTGTTCAATTTTTTTTGTGTGTAAATATTTTAGTTCTACACAATTTGTCACATGTGTAAATTCACACTACATATATGCACGTTTATTTCAGTGAAGTAAAGATACGGAAGAGGATACCTTGAGTTGCTGCTTTATAACTACATTCATCTCCCTTTCCTCCCTCCTTCTCCCCTACTTCATTATTCTTCCCCATATTGCCCCTCATTCTTGATAATCACCACTAGTTCTTAATTTTTAAAATTTCATTGTTCTCAAAAATGTTATAGAAAGAGACTAATATATGAATGTACCTTAGTTGTTTAGTCATTCACTTTTTAAATGCTTTCTTTTAAAAAAAAATTTAATTCATCATGCCATATTTGCATATGTACAAAACATAATCTGATCAACTGGAGAACGAGATTGATCAAATCATTCACTTTTTGAAAGATATCCAAACTGATTCCAGTTTTTCACAATTGCATGTAATGCTACTATGAACACTTACACATAGGTTTTTTGTGGTTAGAAGTTTTCACTTCTTTGGGATAAATACTTAAAGTGTGCAAAAGCTAAGTTGTGTTAATTGTATATTTAGTTTTTAAGTTTTTTTTAATTTGTTCTAATTAGTTATATGTGAAATGTATATGTAGTTCTAATAAGAAAGTAATAAGCTGTTCTCCAGAATGGCTGTATCATTTTATATTTTTCACCAGCAATATATAAGTGATCTATATTCTCTAAATCACAGTAGCCTTTGATGAGGTGACTATTTTTTTTTTAATTTTAGTCATTGTGACAGGTATACAGTGATAGCACTTCATATTTCCCTAATGACTAATGAAGTTGAACATCTTTCCATGTGCTTATTTAACATCTGCATATCATCTTCATCTTCCATGAAATTTTTGTGCATTTTTTGCCATGTCATTCTTTTATATATAACTAATTATATATATATATAAATATAATTAAGGCATGAAAGGAAAGAAATTCTGTTACATACTACAACATAGATAAACCTTGTAAACAATGACCAAATGCAATAAATTACACCCCCATATATATTTTGGCACCAGGAATTGAACCAAAGGGTGCTGAGCCACATCCCCAGCCATTTTACCTTTGTATTTTGAGATAAGGCTCTCAGTAAGTTGCTTAGGGCCTTGCCAAGTTGCTGAGGATGGCCTCGAACCTAGTATCCTCCTGCCTCAGCCTCTTGAGGAGCTGGGATTATAGGTGAGCATCATGTGCCCAGCTGACTTTTGCCACATTCTAACAGAATTGTTTGCTTTTATTGTTGAGTTTTAGTTGTGTTTTTTAAAATAATTCTAGATACTAGTCCTTTTTTAGATATGGCATTTGTGCATATTTTCTCCAAGTCTGTAGCTTAGCTTGTCTCTTTATCGTCTTAAGAGGATATTTCACAAAACTGATATTTATAATCTTGATGATGTTAAATTTATTAACTTTTCTTCTTCTATGGATGCTACTTTTGGGGGTTAATTCTAAAGAAGTTTAGATTCTCAATATCTTTTTTTTTTCCTTAGGCAATTTTTTTTTTAAAGAGAAAGTGAGAGAGGAGAGAGAGGAGAGAGAGAGAGAGAATTTTAATATTTATTTTTTAGTTATCGGCGGACACAACATCTTTGTTGTACGTGGTGCTGAGAATCGAACCCGGGCTGCACGCATGCCAGGCCAGCGCGCTACCACTTGAGCCATATCCCCAGCCCCCTCAATATCTTTTTTCATGTATTTTTTCTTAAAATTTTTTATCTTTTACATTTATATTCATTATTTATCTTGGATTAATTTTTTATAAGAGACAGGTGGAGATTCATTTTTATGTTTATGAATGTCAAATTCCTTCAGCACCACTTGTTGAAAATACACTATTTCTGTTGAACTGCATGTGCACCTTTGTAAGAAACCCGTATATTTGTGTGATTCCATTTTTGGATTCTTAATCTTGATCAATATGTCTATCCTTTTGTCAAAACAATAATGTGTTGATGCCTATATCATAAACCCAGTATCAGGTAGAATAATTTCCCTACTTTACTCTTGTTTGTCAAGTTTCTTTGCTCCTGGGGAAGAGTGGAGGTTCAGCTCCCTGCTGGAACCCCTGATATCAGGAGTAGGGTGAATGTGGCTGCTAATTAGTCCCAGATCACAATGCTTTGTTCATTCTCTTGGTGCTGAAATCAGCTGACATTGAGGTTTGGGGATGCAGCTCAGTGATCACTGGCCCTGCCTTGGACCACTTCATTAAGTCTCATTTCTGCTGCAGGCATGGAGTGGAGGCTCAGCTTGCTCCTGACCCAGTGGGAACCAGAGCATTTTCACTTATTTTGTTGGAGGAGAGATGGCAACTCAGCTCCCCACTCAGCCTTTCCCCTAGAACCCTTGCAGTGCGATTTGAGACCACCATCTGCTTTCAATGTCCTGAGGATGGAACATCGGTGAGCTGCTCAGTCCAGCCAGGGAGCCGCCTGCTTTCACTAGTCAGGACAGAAGGTGGGCACTGGGTGATGGCTCCCAGCTGCTCTCTCAGGTTGGCAGTGGTGGTGGGGTGTTAGATCTGTTCTTGATCAGCAGGCTGAAACCTCAGGACCGGGGAATGAAGGTTTTCCTTTGCTCTTAGGCTGGAGTAGGGCAACATAAACCTTTTAGTCTTGACAAAAAAGTGTTCTATTAATAGGGCTTTTCCAGCTCCTTTGTCTGAGAAGCCAGCGGGGAGGGCTTTGCTGTCTGGGCCTGTTCTGCTGTGGAGGTGAAAGACACAAGGACACTAAGGGACTCCTGTGCTTCTCGGATTCTCAGGTGGCTCAGCTATAGCCATCTTCTCTGCACCTTGAGAATCTGTGCTCTGTTGTGTTATGTAAGGTGGAGGAACGTACTGGGAAGGGATGAGTTAAGGATGCCTGTCTTATTGGAAACCCACATCACCTCCATGTCCCCTCTGCATCGTCTTTTGACAAATAACAAGTTTCAGTTTGCGCTGCAGAGGGGGCTCCCCACTGCAGTATTGGTGGCAGTGGCTCTTGCTGGCTCAGTGGGGCAGTTGGTCTTCTCCTCTCCCTACCTCAGAAGGATGTCAGTCAGTCAGGAAAGAAGAGTCCCAACAATTTATTTTATAAAGAAAATATGTGAAAAGGCACTATCTCGGTATCAAAATTTACTATGTAAAAGAAGACAAAAAGGGGACTCTAAGATGTGATAAAGTTATGAACTGCAGGATGTGGCCCTCCATGTGTAGGAGCTGGGAACGGAGGGACCTTTGAGTTTTTAGACCTTGGAAAGGTGGTAGAGAGAAGGATCATCTCAGGCTCTGTTGGAGTGGGCCTGGGGCACTGGGTCCCAGGATATAGTGCAGAAGGGACCAGTGGGTGCTGATATCCTGGGGACGGAGGCACACTGAGGTCAGTCCTGCCAGTTTCTGAAATCTGTGTTTGGTTGCTGCCTGAGTGGAGCTGTTTGCTGGTGCGGAACAAAGAGATTAGAAGCAAGGCCCCTTGGCCTCCTGCAGCCTTTTGGCCTCCATTTAGCATCCCCTACTGGCAGAGCCTAATGGAGCCTCTGGCACTGCAGACCTGTAACTTGCAAGGTCCTCCACAAGGACCTTGTCCCAGAGCAGAACTTAGCATCAATTATCATGTTTGGAGTTGAGAAATTAGAACTGCTACAAGGTGAGACTGTCTTCTCAGAAGTAAGGGTCCCCTTCCCAGAACATTACAAGTGACCAGGGCTGCCCAAAAGCAGCCCATGCAGAGGCAGGAGGCTCAAGTCAGTTCTAGATAACTGGGCAGATAATCAGGCCCCGGAACTGACCCTCAGCGGCTGGTAGTCCTGCTACTTGTGGCTGGGGGTGGTGGTTTATCACACCCAACCTCAGAGCCACCTACAGTGCAGGGTGGGCCCTTCTCAGGGTTAGTGGACAGAGGTTCCCTAGTGAATTTTATTTTAATTTATCCAACTTGTCCTCTGCTCCTCCTCTTCCTCTGTTTTCCTCAGCCTGAGTCTCATCCATCCCTGGGAAAGAAGATCCTCTTGAATTCACTCTTCTGAATGTGTCTAGAACGTTGCCCGTGGCATATTTCCGTAGCTCGTTTCATGTTCTGAAGGGGATACCACTCTCTGCGAAGGGAACTGTGCAGGATAAATAGGTCTGGGTCTCAGTGAGAGTGAAGAGGACAGGGAGTTCACAGGAAATGCCATGTTCAGACTTGGAGATGCAGCCCATCATGTAAGAATCAGCTTTTAAAAAGGAAAGAAAGCTCTATAGCCAGAGATGGATATTAAAGAGCATAGAACTGTAAGCCTACAGTTCTAAGAATTAAAAGAGTTAAAAATCACTTGAGTGCCAGGCATGTGGTTTGCCCTTAGTCTTGGCTACTCAAGAGTCTGAGGCAGGAGGATCACTTGAGCCCAGATTTGGAGACTAGCTTGGGGAACATAAAGAGATCCCACCTCAAAATAAAATAAAATAAAATAGACTTGAGGAAAGAAATGATTAATGTGAACCCAGCATGTCTACTTTGAAATACTATTGTGAAGACTGAATCTGATAATTTAAATTAAAAATGAATATAAACATGCACTTAATAAATACAAACTTTACATTCTAGTCTCAGAATGAGGTAGGGAGTCCACTTACTAGATTACTAGCCTGAGACTAAATAATTAGAGGACTAAAATGTTTTAATATTCTCTGTGTTCATTAGCTTGAGATAAAATCAGTAGAGATGATTATAGGAGGATGGTGAAAGTATTAGTATAATATTTTAATTCCTTTAAATCCTCCATATAAACAGAGTAGAATGAGCATCCATAATAAAACTAAGTGGCAAGGTTTATGCATAAATCTCAAAATGGAATCCAAAGAGGACAAATCTTTTTTCCCAAGTACTGGGGATTGAACCCAGAGCCTCAAGCATGCTTGGCAAGTGCTCTTTCACTGAGCTACATCCCAAGCATTGAAGAGGACAAATCTACAGCTAGGTCCGTATGATTCCAGATCTGGGAGGAGTAAACTGAAGGTACATGCCATGCACCTACGAACACTGGGAGCACATATTTCATTTCAGTTCATGGGTAATTATAAGAATGTAAAGTAGGGTTCACTCTTGAATGTGAAACTGCACAGTATGTAGTCTTTCAGACTGGTTTTTTCCACTTAGTAACATGCATCTAATATTCACCCATTTTTTTTTTTGCCCTTTTAGTTCATTTCTTTTTATTCCTAAGTATTTAATTGCTGCATGTACTACAATTTATTTATTCATTTACCTATTGAAGGACATCTTGATTGCTTCCAAGTTTTAGCAATTAGAATAGAGGTGCTCTAAACATCATGGCAGATTTTAGTGTGAACATAACTTTTCAATTCAGTGAGGAAATACCAAGAAGTGTGATTGATGGATTCTATAGGAGGCTTAGTTTTGTAAGAAATTGCTGAATGGTTTTCCAAAGTGGCTGTAACATTTTACTTATCTACCAGTCAAAAATGAGAGTTTCTGTTGCTCTGCCTCCTTAATCTCACTTAATGCTGTTGATGTTTTGGATTTTGGCCATTATAATACACCATGAAGTTATGACCTCATGAGGTCATTCCTCATGATCCAATGCCCTCCCAAAGGTACCACCTTTGAACACTGCCATAATGAAATGAAGCCTTCAACACATGAGTATTAGGGGGACATTTAAGGTCCGAACCATAACAGCAAAGGTTATTTTATATTAATGAATCCATGTTGGCTTATAAATCAAGAAGAAATATAACATTAGAATGGCACCATGTTGTAACTCCTAAGGAATCACTGGTCTAAGTGTCAGTCATCAATGGCTGCTATTAGCATAGAAAGAGTGACCAGCACAGTCCTGTGAAGAGCACAGCATGACAGCTAAAGCAGTCATATAGAGGAAAAGAAGGAAGAGCAAGGTAGGCGGAGTAGGAAGGGAAAAAGGAGGAAGAGGATAAATAGAATGAAAGAATCCAAATATAGTTTAAACTCTAGGTCCAAACACCAATTTACGAGAAATATATAGGATAACCAAGACATATAAAACAACACCTGAGGGATACAATCAGGAAAATACAAATTGTGAAATATGCAAGGACAAACCGTCTAGTTCATGACATACAAATTGCAAGGAATAAAAAAGAGTTGGAGCAAAAAGAGATTATAATAAGAGATTTAAGAAACATACTCTAATCACAATACATGGAATTCATTTGGATATTGATAGAAACAAATCATTGGAGGCAATAATAGTTCTGAGATAATCAGAAACATGAATACTGGCTAAGAATATAATATGAAAGAATTAATAATCAGTTTTTGGACTGTACCTTCGAAAAAGAATCCTCTTGTACTAAAGAATGTTCGAAAATAAAATTATACCATGCCTTGTGTTTTCTTCAGAATAATGTGGAAAATGAGAAAGGGGATGGAAGAATAAGTAAAGCAAGACTAGCAAAAACTGAGTAATTGTTAAACCCCAGAGAGGAATGCAAGGTGGTTCATTATAATATTCTTTTTTCATTTGCATAATGCATTCTTACTGCCTTTATATATTTAAAAAACAACAACAAAAATACAGAAAGATATTTCATCAGAGGTTAAGATCTGTTCACTCAGATGTCTTAAAGGCATCTGACTTTCAGATTAACTTGGTGTTTTCTGAAACACCTAGTGGTTTCATTATCATATGTTTATAAAATAAAGTCAGAAAGAATTTGAAGTCTTTATTTGCAATGGCTTTCTTTGCAAGTGCACTTCCACCTGAGTTGGCTTTTCATGGCTCCAAAATTGCTCTCCAGGTTTGGGTAGAGACATCTGGCTGGTTCAAAAAAAGTATACTTATTGGCAGGTGGACAGCTTTCTCCATATGGACTATCCCATTACCATAAATCCATATGCATAAATATACATGTAATAGGTGCCATATGTTCATTCATTGCTCAAAATTCATAAAACAGATTCTTCCTGAAAACCCTCCTTTCTCTTCTTTAATCTTTCCTTTTGGCCTAATCAGTGGTCCACTTGATTTCATCCTGTGCTATTATTGTTCCTTCATCCTGTGCTATTATTGCTTCCTAGGTTTTCTTTTTCTTTTATTTGCCTCTGGGGGGAAACAAAACAGTGCTCCCAAATGGGAGTAAGGAGTGCTCTATCTTTCAAGGCCTGAAGGTAGCAATGTTTCCTGTATTTGTGGAGGACATGGAATCAATTTGGGCAACAGAGAGAGTAATTTGGAAATCTATAAGGTGTATCAATTTACAATGAACCTGAGGGTTTCTGCTATACAAAAATCTCCAGCTGTTTTGTTTTTCTATAACAAACTCCATTTCATTGGAGGGTTTGACTAGGTCATTCTTCTGTTCCATGTGATATTGTCTGAGAATATAATCATCAGAGGATCATCTGAGCTAGGAAGTCTAAGATGGCTTATCCCACTTCTGACACCTTAGAGGAGATGACCGAAGGGGTAGGTCCAGCTGGGTTACTTGCAATGCTTACCTTATTCTGTTTTCTACAGGTAGCCTCAATATTGCTTCCTTTTCTTAGCTTCTCCATGGGGTCTGTATATGGTACGTCACACCAAATAGCCAGACTTTTTAGGTGACAGCTAAGATACCTGAAAGAATCAGCACAGTCTGTTGTAGTCCATTGGTCAACATGAGCCACAGGTCACCACAGACTCAATCAGTCATGGGAGGCCGTGTTTGCCAAGTAGCTTTCATGTTCTGGCATCCAATGACCCATATCGTTCCTTACATGAACAAAACATTCACCTCCTACAACCACCTCTAAGTCTTGTTCCAGCATGGCACCAGTTTCTTGCAGGATTGAAATCCAAGATCTTTCACCCAAATTAGGTTGAGATGCAAAGACCAAAGACCAAGGTCTTTTGGTGCTGTCCCTCATACATCTCAGTTATGAACAACTGTCTATAAAGAGACAGAGTATCTCTTCATCATCATCCAAATCATAATGATGGGCAAGAGATAGATTAATCATAATAAATAACTTAGTAAAAATCGCAACAGACAATCTAGTAGAAAAATTAATCACAGTTGGTAGTCCAATAGAAACAAAAATATTGGTCGGGGACTGAAGTTATATAGAAGACACTGGACCATATCAATCTTAAAACTAGACACATCTCCTCAGTCTTGTTCCCTGCAATTGGTTCTCCATACTTTTTGCCTCTTCTCACTCAGTTCTCCTTTTTCTAGAAGAATTGATCCTGTTTTCAGTGGAGTAGTAGTCTCAGACTTCTGCTTTCTTATAAGGCTGAGAACTCAGAGGATGCTTTTCTCTGTTTTTTTTTTTTTTTTTTTTTTTTTTTTTTTTTTTTTGGTGCTGAGGATTGAACCCAGGGCCTTGTGCATGTGAGGCAAGCAGTCTACCAACTGAGCTATATCTCCAGTCCCTCTCAGAGGATGCTTTTCATTTTTAACTGATGCAGTTCCTTTCAGGCCAAGCTGGCAAAATTTCTTTTAAAAATTGAATACATATTATATTAAAATTATTTCCCATTTTTTTTTCTTGGAACAAGCTGTGTTATATTGCTGTCAGAGTGTCCCCTAATAAAGCTTAGCTGTAAGCATGTGGCAGGGTTTAACCAATGGGATATGAATGCAAATGACATGAATCACTTCTCAGACTGGCCCATAAAACTTTCTTTGGGTATCTTCTTATCTCCTTTCTGAGGAGATACTGGCTGCACTGAGACTAATATCAAAGTGATCTTGGTAAACAAGTTTGAAGACAGCAGAGCTTCTATCAACCAGAGTACCCAAATGACTGCAGTAAAGATTACCCTGTTGACTTATATACCTGTCCAATCCAATATTGTTTCAAGAGACAGAAATAAGTTTCTGTTATGTTGTAACCATTATACATGCTTTGAAATAAAGACAGTCTAAATAATAAATGCATGGCTATTATAATAATTTCATGACTTAATACATGTGAAGCACTTACAACAATGCCTAGAACAAAGGGTCAGTGACTATTATGGATGATGTATCACTGGTATCAATTTATGCAGAATTGCTAGTGCAGCCTAACATAGATTTGAAGCTTCTGCCTCTATTCTTGTTTGATTCATGAAATGCTGGTTCTGTCCATTTCTTTGTATCTTTACTTCTGATTCCTTCTGGGCTTTAGAGGCATGAGTTTACCTGCTTAACGTATTGGTTGTGAAGTCTTCAATTTCTGCTACCTGAGGATTTATTTCTCTTTATTTCAATTTCTATTTAACTTTTTAAAGCTTGTATTTTGTACTAGAAAGTATGTTTACATTAGCTAATTCTTCTGTATTCTAAGAGATGACTCATTCTTAAAGTCTAAGGAATACAAGTCTCAGGATCTGCTGAAATGTGCTGTTATCAGGAACTTGCTAAGAAAAAGGAAGTTTAACAGGTGAACTATGCCCCCAAAGTACTCGATTAATCTCAAACATTCTCTTGAATTCATAATTAAGATACTTATGTAAGTCATTCAATATTAAATTCAGTATTTCCCACCTTTAGCATATCAAAGTTACCAAAATTTCAAGCATCCTCAGAGCGTCAAGGTGTGTGCAGCTGTTCTAAGTAATTTTAATTATCTCTTAGGCACCTTTTACACAAGATAACTCCAAATCATCTTAAGTTCTTGAGGAAATACAGCACCCTACAGTGTTTTTTCCTTGCAATTAGTTAGCCTGAGCAATCTGACACATTTTCTTAAAAATTTGGTGTCATATTCTTGGAAGTAAAAAGAAATATTTCTAGTGTTTACTTAATAGAGCATATAAATGGTACAAGTGAATTCTCAGGTTAACTTCCAGGGATCTTTCAAAAGAGACTAGACTCAAGAAAGCATCCCATACACAAAATTATGAGACTGCAGCTGAAGACTTGGGTATGACTACCCCATCAAAGAGGCATACCCAAGCCTGTAGCTTTGATCTAGGTTTAGATCACAGATTTTCTATTTATTGGCTTCACTATCTTTTTAAAAATATTTTTATTTGTTCTTTTTTGGATATACATGACAGTAGAATGTATTTTGATATATTATACATACATGGAGTATGTATACATACATGCATTTAAAAAATGCAAATGCAGTTGATTTCAAAGTGTGAGGTTAAATAATGTATCCAAACCATATTCAGTATGAGACATACAAGAATAGTCATACTATCATGTTGAGAGAGAATTGGAGTTATTATGGTATAAATATGAGATGTCTCCCAAAAGCTCATGTGTGAGACAATGCAACAATTTTTAGAGATGAAATTATTAGATTAATAGAAGGATAATCTAATCAGTGGATTAATCTCTGATGGATTAACTGGGAAGTAATTGCAGGAAGGTAAAAAGTGTGGCTGGAGGAGATGGTTTACTGGGGGCATGCCTTTGGGGTTTATGTTATGCTTTAGTGAGTAGAGCTCTCTTTGCTTCCTGAATGTCATGTCCTGTGCTATTTTCCTCCACCATGCCCTTCCACCATGATATTCTGCCTCATTTTGGATCCAAAGCAATGGAATCAACTAACCATGGCTAAATCTCCATAATCATGATCCAAAATAAATGTTTCCTCCTCTATGTTGTTCTTGTTGGGTCTTTTGGTGGGCTTATACCTCCATGAGGAAGAGGTATAGATTGGGATTAAACCTTTCACTAAAGACAACTATAAAGGCTTCATTAAAAATAAACAAAAAGAAAGAGTTTTAAAAGCTACAAGAATAAATGTCAAGTCATTTTTTAAAATAACAACATATTTCTTAGCAGAAACTTTAAAGGCCATGAGTGTATAGAATGGTAGATACAATGAAAAATAAAAAAACAACTGCCAAATTAGATTACTATAACCAGCAAGGTTTTCCATTATAATTGAAAAAGAAATAAAGAACTTCCAAGATAAACAAAGGCTAAAAAAATACATGAGTACTAAGGAAGCATTGCAGAGGATACTTAACAGAATGCTACAAACAAAAGTGGAAGATAAACACAACCAAGATAGCATGGGAGAGAATAAATCTCATTAGAAGAATATATAATCAAATAAGAATTAGGAATGAATGGAACCTTAAAAAAATAAACAGAAAATGGCATAAATTAGTACATAACCTTCAGTAATAACCCTGAATATAAATGGCATTAATTGTCCAATTAAAAGACACAGACTGGTAGACTAACTTAACAAATAAGACCCAACTTTAGATTACCTGCAAGAAACACACTTTTCAAGCAAAAATGTAGAAATCATGAAAGTGAAAGGATGGAAAATAATATCCCATACAAATGGAATCTGAAAGCAAGCAGAAGAAGCTACATCATATCCAATAAGGAAAACTTTAAGCCAAAATTAATCAGAAGACACTATATATTGATAAAATTAATCAGAAGGTTAAGAAAAGAACAGTTTTTTTAAAAAAACCCTTCAGATAGTCTCTTTTTAGTGAACTATTATTACCAGGTTAGACATAGCAAATATGGGGGAGAATGAATTGGAATGGTGACCCAGACTGTATCACCAAGGGACAAGAATAAGTTATCTTTTTAAATGTTAAGACAATTGTCAAAGTATGGATTCAGTTTAGGTATTCATCAACAGATGAGTGAATAAAGAAACTGTGGTATATATATACAATGGAGTTTTATTCAGTCATAAAAGAAGAACAAAATTATGTCATTTGCAGGAAAATGGATGGAGCTTGAAAACATTATGCCATTAAGTAAAATAAGCCAAACTGAGAAAGTCAGGGAAGAAACCAAGTCTGTTTCTTCTCATATGTGGAAGCTAGAGGGAGAAAGGGGAAATAAAAAGTATGTGAGTGTGTATAATCTTACACAAATAGAAGGAAAACCAGTAGATAGGAAAGGGACCAGAGGAGGGAGGAGGAGAAAGAAAGGGGGAAATACTGGGAAATGAGATTGACACAAGTATGTTGTGTGTGCATGAGTATGTAATAATGAGTTCCACTATTATGCATAATGTGCTAATAAAAAATTTAAGAGTACTTGACACTACACTAAAAAATGTAAGTGCTCAAAAATATATAAACACAATGAAATAACTAGAATATGTTATTAGTGTTATTCTCTAACACAAGTATGAAGACAAAATAAAGATGGTTTAAACAAAAGCTGGAAATCAGAAATCATTTGTTGACCTTTTCTTAAGAATTATTCTTTCTCTTAAAAGCCTTCTTCACACAAAAAAGGAAATGTCTTCTGGAGGAAGCCTGATCATGGAGAAATGTAAGAGGAAAAGAGAAGTGTTTAATCCAAACGAATACTGAGTGAAACAATGACACTAATGTCTACCAGGGTTAAAGTGTTGTGTAAAAACACATGACAATATTAACACATATGGTGTGAGAAAGGACAATATTAAATTGTCTTCATATTCTTGCATTTTTCTGGAGCCATTAGAGGAACAATTCAAGGTGGGTTATAATAAATGCATAAAAGAAAGATGCATATTGTTATTTAATAGTAAATATAGATGTATATATGATAGGAAAATTTAAAATGAAAGGGAAAATGGAAAATAGTCAATGTTTGATTAATAAACATGAAAGCAAAAAAAAATAAGAAGTTACAAAGAACAAGAAAGAAAAAACAAACAGAAGGTAAATTTAGATGCAAATACATGCATTAAATATAAATGTTATATTTTTAATAATGCAATTAGAATTCAAAGATTTCTACACATATAAATGATGCAGTTATAATAAATGTGGCAACATGGCCTAGTAAGGAAGGATCAACTTTTCAATATATGCTATTAAATTAAATGAATATTGATATAAAAAAGTTAATGTTGACAACCTTGCACCATGCTAAAAAATGATAAATTATAATCTGATGTGAAAGGTAAAATAAATAAGAAAATTAAAATATATGCCTTTAAACAAAAAAAAAAGATAAATAATGTCATGATCTTTGGGTGGGCAAAAGTTTCTTCTTTTGTCTTTTTTCTATGTGTGGTGCTGGGGTTGAACATAGGGCCTCACATATGGTAGGCAAACTCTCTACAAATTAGCTGTGCCCCAACATCAAATATTTCTTAAATAAGCATAAAAAGCACCAACTATAAAGAAAACCCAACATATTATAATGTACTAAAATTAAAAATTGTCCATTCATCATAACATATAAACATTTTTGCATTAAGTGAATGCAAAAATACAAACTACAAAGTTGGGGAGACATCTGCAATAAATACAGGTAACAAAAAAACTCACATCCAGGATAGGAAAAAGAACTCATGAGAATCAGGTAGAAAAA
Organism: Callospermophilus lateralis; assembly: GCF_048772815.1. NCBI lineage: Eukaryota > Metazoa > Chordata > Mammalia > Rodentia > Sciuridae > Callospermophilus > Callospermophilus lateralis. Next base: position 92,903,924 of record NC_135313.1, read on the forward strand.
AATACATAGGCTTGAAAATGAGCAAAAACACTTGAAAAGACACATCACAAAACTAGGACTGCAAATTGATGCAAATAAATAAATCAATGAAGATAAGTAGGGTGCATCAATTCATCCATTATGAGATGAACATAGATTAAATCCATGAGGTACCACTACACTGAATAAAGTGAAAAAGTATCAAATGTCAGCAAGGACATGGGGATAGAACTCTTTTATGCTGCTGGTAAGGCTGGTGCTGGACATGATCACTGTGGATAATGATCTGGTGCTATTTACTAAAGGTGAACACGAACATAGCATGATATGCAGAAGTGCTACCCACTTTTGGCTAGCTATTAACAGAGAAAGCACACTCATGTTCTTAAGAACACAGAAAAAAAATAAAAAGCAATAGTATTTATAAAGGTCTCAAACTAAAAATTATGAAAATGTTTAATAGATGGTAAATAAATTATTGTATATTACTGTATATCACACAATAGAATACTAACAGAACAAAGCAAACTACTCTTATATGCAATAATGTGAATGAATCTTACAAACACAATGAAAGTAGTCAGACACAAAAGAAAATATTGTATTATTTCACTTTTTATAAACTTCAAAAGCAGGCGAAGGTACTAAGCACTGGTTTTACTTCTAACATTAGATAGAATGCTAGGCATTGCAGGGAGGCAGTGTCTGAAAAAATCAAGAAAGATTTTGAGTTGCCAGAATGTTCTGCCTCTTTATCTGTGTGCTAGTTACACAGGAATGTTCATTTAGTGGAAAGGTACTGAGAGGTTTAAGATACAAGTCCATCCTTGAACGTATATTGTATTATTTTTTTAAAAAGGCCAAAGTTATCAAATAAGATAAAAAAAAATCAATTTTGGCTATACTCAAAAGCAATACCTTAACTATAAAGATATAGAAGATTTGCAAATTAAAGAAAGAATATATTTAATGTAACACTAACCAAGGACTGTTGTCCATGAACAGACAAAGTGGAGGCTAGAGTAAGTAGTAATAAAGAGCAACATTCCATAACAATAAATGCATCAAAGTAATTATAACATATAAACATTTTATATCTATAATGACCTAATAGCATAGCCTCAAATATATTTAGCAAAAATGCTTAGTAATCAAATGATAAATAGGCAAATCGATAGTCATATTTGGCCAGGTACAGGGGTAGATGCTTGGAATCCCAGTGGCTTGGGAGGCTGAGGTAGGAGGATCTTGAGTTCAAAGCCAGCCTCAGCAACTTAGTGAGGCCCTAAGCAACTCAGTGAGGCCCTGTCTCTAAATGAAATACAAAAAAGGGCTGGGGATTTGGCTCAGTGGTTAAGCACCTCTGGGTTAATCCTCGGTACCAATAAATAAATAAATAAGGGCTGGGGTTGTGGCTCAGTGGTAGAGAGCTCGCCTAGCACATGCGAGGCCCTGGGTTTGATCCTCAGCACCACATAAAAAAATAAAATAAAATAAAGATATTGTATCCAACTACAACTAAAAAATATTAAATAAATAAATAAAATTATATTTGGAGATTTTAGTCAATCTTTCTACTGATTAAATGCAAAAACAAAAAAAATTAAAAAAATAGGAAAGATATGGGATATTTAAGGAGTACCATTATCAAACTTGAAACACTTGACCTGGTAGAGCATGCTACCAAAAATGTCAGGGTATCTAACTTCAGTGTAATTAAGATATTTCAATATCTTAAATATTTACCAAAAAGACAACATGATTTATTATGAAGCAAAGCTTAATAAAATTTGAAATATTAAATTTCACAGAGTATGTTCTCTAACCATAGTGGAATAAAATGTGAATTCAACAGCAGAAAATAAAAATCAATAATTAGAAAGTTCCCAATTGATTGCATATTAAGCTACACACACAAGAAAGAAAAAAGAGTCAAAAACGAAAATGAATTGAAAATTATAAATTATTTTTATTTGAACAATAGTGAAAACATCACATCAAAAATTATGGGGTGCAATTAATGCAGGGCCAAGAAGGAAATATGTAGCCTTAAATTATACAATCAATAATAAATGTAGGGGAGGATGTGGGGGAAAATGTATACTCACACATTGCTGGTGGGACTGCAAATTGATGCAACTATTATGGAATGTGGTATGGAGAGTCCTCAGAAAACTTGGAATGGAAACACCATCTGACCCAGTTATACCACTCCTAGGTTTATACCCAAGGGACTTGAAATCAGCATACTACAGTGATGTAGCCACATCAATGTTTATAGCAGCTCAACTTAAAATAGCTAAACTATGGAACCAACCTAAATGTTCTCAACAGATGAATGGATAAAGAAAATGTGGTATACATAGACAATGGAATGTTACTCAGCCTTAAGAAAAATAAGATTATGACATTTGCTGGTAAATGGATGGAGCTGGAGAATACCATACTAAGTGAAATAAGCCAATCCCCAAAACCCAAAGGCCTAATTTTCTCTGATATGAGGGTGTTAATTCACAATAAGAGGTGATGTGTTAGGGAAGAATAGAGTTACTTTGGATTAGGTAGAGGGGAGTGAAGGGAGGGGAGGGTCATGGGATAGGAAGGATAGTAGAATGAATCAGATATTACTTCCCTATGTACATATATGATTACACAACCGGTGTGATTCTACATCATGTACAATCAGAAGAATGAGAAATTATACTCCATTTATGTATGATGTGTCAAAGCTCATTCTACTGTCATGAATTACTAATTAGAACAAATAAAAAAATAATAAAATCATTAAAGGTATTTGAATTAGAAAGAAGAAATAAAGTTATATTTATTCACAGAAAAAAAAAAGAAGGAAAGCTAAAAATCTAATTATCCCAAGCTACTGGAAAAAATTCAAATGGAAAGAAATCAGAGTAAAAAATTAAAAAAAGCAGAAAACACATATAAAAAAGAGAAAAGCAAACAAATCCAAATTTTTAAATAAGGCTCAACCAAGTCAATAAATCTCTAGAAGAACTACACATTAGAAAAAAATAATTTGCTGATTTCAAGAATATCATGACTTTATATGTATTACAGGCACTAAAAATGAAAAAATTATACACACTAAAGTAATAAAATAAATGCATTGCCAACAAATTCAGCCCAAATTGGCAGATTCTGACAAAAACATGACTTATTAAACCTAACACAAGAAATAGCAGAAGTTTTGAATTTTTCTGTATCAGTCACAAAAATTTAATCCATAACTAAAAACCTTTCCTCAAAATAAACTTTAAAATACAATATCTGAAGATCTGGTTTGGTTCCTATGCTCCATTAAATAAATTCACTGGGGTGGACCACCCCTCAACAAGCCCCCAAATGTAAGTACACAAAGGCTTAAGCACCAGTGTGAGTGATCCCTGTGCCATCTGCCTGCCCCCACCATGCCCATCTCATCGCAGTACCACAGCTCGTGAATATTGTCTTCCTTGAATTTCCTCCTCATCAGGGTGATAGTAAAATGCTGTAACATGTTCTCATCTCATTCAAGTTCCACTTCCTAATTCCTTTCTGATCACTTCATCTCGCTTGGATTTTCCTATTTCCCACAGAAGCACCTCCAGAATAAAAAGCATACTGACTTAGAAGTCGGTTAGGCCTGGTATCCAATACTGCCCATCTAGGTTCTAGAACCTATCTACTTAGCACCCTCGAGCAAGTGATTTATCTTACCTGGGCGCAATTTGCTCTTCTGCAAGAGGAACCAAAGGGGACCATTTCAGAGGGTTGGTGTGTGAATTGATACAAATTCAAGTGCAGCCAGGTGTGGCGGTTCATGCTTGTAATCCAGCCACTTTGGAGGCCAAGGCAGGAGGATCACAAGCTCAAGGATAGTCTTAGCAACTTATCAAGGTCCCATCTCAAGATAAAAAAAATTTAAAAAGCTGGGGAGATAGCTCAGTGGTAGAGTGTCCCAGGGTTCAATTCCCAGTATTTAAAAAAAAAAAAATTGTAATGCAGTATTTAGAAACCAAAGCAATACTTCCAAAGCAGGTATTCAGTAGAGATCAACGCACTTTTCTGTCCTCCAACAGACTGGTTCATCATTATCACGATCTTGCTTATTTGATTATTTGTGCTGGCATTAGAACTTGGGCCGTATTTATGCTAGGGGAGCGCTCAACCACTGAGCCATGTTCCTATCCCACTGTCATGATTTTACCATAAAACTGGGCTTTGTTTATTCCGATATTAGTTTTGCCTCCCAAAGAAACCTTAAAAAGATATGGACTGAATTTTATTTTTGTTCTTTGTTCCCTGGGTACCTAGTATAAGGCTATAAAATAACATGAAATCATACTAAACAATAACAAGGGGAAGAGGAGAAAGAGGACAATTAACATTTTTTGGTAGACAGACTCCATGTCATACTCAGGACAAACGACTTACAATACACTGTCTCATCAATTCTCTAAACCTGTAATCCCAGTTGTACAAATTTGTCACTGCCCTCTGAAGTAGTGAATTGGCCAAGAATCATTCTAGTAGATTGATCCAGAACTTCCTGATCCAAAAGTCTTGTTTTTTTGACTCTCAATATATTTATCTACCCATAATGCATGCCCATGGTGCATTTACTGTCAAATTGGTAATTCATGTCCTAAAAGGCATGAGTAAAGGTGTGAGCATGGTAAGTTGGGCAGATGGCAGAAGGGGTAAAGGGAAGAGTGCAAAGTGGTTGGGAAATGGAATAGTTTTGTTCCATGAACCAGCTGACCATGTCCCTAAATTTCTCAGCTATTGCAGGGAGAGAGAGGGGAACAGGGGCAGGAGAGAGAGACATGTTAATGCTTTTTGAATGTCTGGGACAATTCCTACCAGATGGTGGCTGTGAAGCAGATTTGCAGTGCATTGGTTAGCACTTTTTGGTTGGGGTCCAGTGAGGCAGAACATCCAAGTACAACAAGCTCCAAGGCAGGTTTATTAGCAACATTAAGTACTAGATCGGCAGCACGGGACAAAAGAGGTCTAGAAGTCATAGTGAGCAGCCCTCCCAGGCTTAGGGAAGCTGCCTGGGGTCAATGGAGTCTTATCTGAGTGTGTTGCACTTGCACCACAGCTTGGATCCTGGAAAGCAGCCTGCACTGGGCTTTTACACGGAGGCAGTGTGACTTTCTGGATATCTTATTCTAGGGGGGATAGGAGGAGATCCTGGGATGTTCTGGCCAGTCCTCCTTTATCTCAGCATATTGTAGAGTTATTCTTCAGAATTGTTTGTAAGAATTGTTGATCCAGAGTCACCTGAAGAACTGCCCTGTGGGGTCAATGCACAGCACAAGAGGAGCTGGACATAACCAGATATGAGGATTTATCCCTGTGAGCTATGCTAAAGGGCTTCCTAAAGCATACAATTTTGCATCAAAAGAGGGTTCCAGTTAGCTGGCCCTTTACAGGTGAGGAGATGGAGGACCAAGAACTGGAGCAGCACTGTGTGGGTTGATGTGCCTCTGATCCGCAGCCATAAATCCTTCCTGAGACTCTCTGAAAGGTACAACCTTGGCTTGATAGGGCTTGGGGGAGGGGGTGTGTGCACTGCCACAGACAAGACAGCCAGATGCCACTGCCAGCTTACTCCTCCTTATGGGGAGCACGACTCACTAAAAGCAGACCTTGAGTTTGAGCCCGTTATTGACGGCAGGTGTCTATTATAGGCTATCAGAAGAAGGTTTTGCGGCTGTCATCTAATTTGATTCATGATTCCATCCTTAAAATAACTCTCTCAACTAAGCCAACCGCATTGTGATGGGAAAAGTCATTTTGGTGTTGTATGCTGTTAAGTATGTTTTTAGGTCACTTGATCTCCTTGGAAAGATATAATTCTAATCAGTATTAAGGATGGACTGTTTGGATATACTTAATAAATTTGTAGATCTTTTCTGCTATAAATATTTCAAAACTCGACAGTTTTCTGGCTCAGAAAACCACTTAATGTACACCTTTCCTGTTGCATGATTTTTTAAAAAATCTTTTTTTTCTTTTTTTTTTTAGTTGTCAATGGACCTTTATTTATTATTTATTTATTTATATGCGGTGCTAAGATTCAAACCCAGTACCTCCCCACATGCTAGGCAAGCACTCTACCACTGAGCTACAAGCCCAGTTCCTGTATGACTTTTTATTTCAGTTATAGTATCTAACTTTAAAGGAAGGCAACACAAATCCTTTGTATCCCAGCATCACTTCAGTGGAGAGCCATCCCTAGAAATCTAGTACTTAATGTTGCTAAGTATTTGAAATGGAGAAAGGTTGACTCATAGATGATAAATAGATAGTAAACAGATATTGATTTAAACTGTGGTGATTACGAAGATTTATTGCTCCAAGAAGCATATATTGACTTAAAAAAAAAGTAAGGTCAAATTTTGACATTGAATTAGCAATAAATATTGATATATACCAGAGCAAAAAGGCAGTAGATGTAAATAATGCTTGCTGCATGTTGAATCTAAAAATGAATCATTTGCTCTTCTAACCCCAGATTCCCAAGACACACACAAAAAAGACTTGTTTAAACATAAGAAAGAAGATGCCTTGGTGCCAAACCATTTAGGTGTCATCTGCATTAGCTACAATGACATTAGGATCATTACCAAAATACAAATGTTACCACTGTTTACCGGTGACGAGTCCTTACTTCTCCAATGCTGAAGTACAACACCAGAGAAGCACGCTTAGGCAAGTTTAGAGTAGAAAGTAGAAGCTTTATTAAAGGACAGCAGAAAAGACTTCTCCCTGGAGGAAGAAGGGGACCCAAGAGTCAGAATCCATGGAAGGGGGAGGGTCTTCTTTCAGCTTTCCTGCATTCCTGTCAGCATTCCTGTCCTTTGTTTTGTTATCTGGCAGTGATAGAATGTAGGTGGGGAGACCCAAAAGGTGAGGGGCAGATGGGCAGATGGGCAGGAAGGACTTTTGGATTAGCATCTCCAAGTTTGCTCTGGGCCCTGGGGAATTTTCAATTCCCCTTTCCCTGGACTCCATTCTCAATATGACCTTCATTCTCTATTTTACTCGGTATTAGACCCGATTTACCTAACTATGCTAACTACTTATCTTTAAATCTGGCTTCACAAACTCTCCCCGTAGTCACAGTAGTTGAACTGTTTCCAGCTTGATTTCATAATAAAGTCATATGGGACTCTACTTACCCTGCTTAGGTAGAGGAAGTACGGCTGCTTTTCACTTTGTGTCAGACAGACCTATTGGAATCTTAAAAAAAAAACAAAACAAAAAAAAAAAAACGTGGTTTCAGAATGTGCACAGACCAAGTATCTGAATAGAAAGCAAGAAAAATGGTCAGCAAAGTATTATGATATAAATTTCCCTTTTTATCCAGATGCCATTGATACCACCGGTTATGGGTGTCGAGTCCTGCTTCCCCACATTTTTAAATTTGAACACTAGAGAAGCACACCAAGGCAAGCTTATAAAGCAAGGTTTATTTTAAAAGGGGTAACATAGACTTCTCCTGGGAGGGAGAAGGGAGCCATAGCTGGTATCTTGGTACTTCAAGAAGCAAGGTGTTCACCCTTTTTTGTAAATCCTAGGCTTCCTTTGTTCTGCCCTCTTCCCCTTATCTCTCTCCTTCCTGCCTATGTGACTAGGCCCAGAAATGCTCAGTGGGATGGCACAGAGGTGGGAAACAGGTGGGTTGAAGGGAGAAGGGCGAGATGGTGCAGCTAAAGACACAGTAACAACCTTATAGCTCTCTGTAGGGAGGGGCAATTCCTGGGACAGGTTACCTTGGCAACCGGTTGGAGCAGGGGCAGGTTCTGGATAAGGGTGGAGGAAGGGCTCTGGAGGAATTAATATTTCAATCCCTCAGGGTGAAAGACCCCAGCCCAGCAACCTTAGGCTTAGTTGCAAAATTATTAGGGCACGTCACAAACCTGCAGACAATGTGTTTTTCAGATAATCAGTTAAGTGTGACCGATTGAAAAGGGAAAAACAGGATGGTTGGGAAAGAGCAGAAAAACAGATTCCAGGGCATGCCTGAATAAACAGGGGCTAATAAGCAGGAACAGAAAAATCAGAGTGCTCATATGTAACTGTCATGTGGTATTGTTTCAGGAACATAAAATGAAAAATAACTTTACCCTTTAGGTAACCTATATGCTGGGTTCAAAATAACCAATAAGAAACCTGTTGCTTACCGCGCGCGCGAAACCTGCCCCTTGACCCTATAAAAAACCTGTACCCCAAAGCCCGGTGTGCCAGCTCACCGAAGCTCCGGCTGAGGTTTCGCTGAGCACCCACAGGCGTCTGTGTCCGAATAAACCTCATGCATTTGCAGCCAGTGCCTCGTGCGTCTTTCCTGGACAGGGAATCGGTGGGTCTTTCATTTGGCGAGCCAGCCAGGAGAACTCCTGTAACCCCGTCCGGATCCCTGCCCGAGGAACACCCGATAACCACTGGGAGGTAAGCTGGCCAGTTCGTGTCATTGTGTGTCTCTGTCTATGTCTGATTGTTATCTGTTCATGCGCAGCGTCTGTACAATTACGCGTAATTGCTCTGTATCTGGGCAGCTTGAGAAGGAGTTGACGAACTCAGACTTCTCCCCTGCCACCCTGGGAGACGTCCCAGGGACTCAGGGAGGCCCATCTGGGGGGGCCTCCAATGTTCTGTAGAGTACACTGTACTCGTGGGTGACGGAGGTGACGGTATCCCTCCTCTCCCTAATCCGTTCGGTTTGTGCTCCAGCCGCGCAGCGTTCTCTGTGTCCAGTCTGATATTTGTGTCTGTCTTCTTGCCTTTGTACTTTCTCATTCCATCTAAGACTAACATGGGACCTTAAAACCAGTAGATATCCCTTAACACTTAGGTGGCTTCTTTAGTCTACAGATCCACCATGAGGAGAAAAAGAGTCAAGAAAAAAAATTTGAGCCGATCAAAGTACATACCCTCTTCCCCCTTTAAGACCTAAGACAGATAAAAACTGACTCTACTGGAAAGTTAGGAGATATGCCAGATTGCCTGAAATTGGGTCTATCCAAAGGAGTTAATCCTGTAAGTAAAGGAGAGACTGAGAAACTCCCAGCAGCTGCCAGAGCCATTTCGCTCTGGGGAATTTCCTCATTCTTTCCCTGCACTGCAAGGATTACTCCACCTGAATGCAGTAAAGTCAGTCACACTGAGACCCTTGATTTTACACCTATAGTTGCCCCTATGTAAAAACATCTGGTCCACTCGTGGAAAAATCTATGGTGCCACTGATAGGAGTCATAATTAAATGGAAGTTCAAAACCTGGAGAGATATTTTCTTATCTAGTTGTCTGATTGTTTCTTGGGGATAATCTAGGTTAAATGTGTGTCTAAAAGATAATTTTTTTATAGTAACAATCTGGTACCTAAATAAGTTTAAAGCATTGCATAATCCTGCAGTTAAAAGTTGGGGTTAGGTAATTGTTTAGTTTGTGATTTCAGATAATTCATGCCAGAAAACTTAAATACTTAAGATAAAAAAAATTAAAAGAACTCTACTTCCAAGTTGGCAAGTAACTCCCAATCATTCAGTTTTATTTTTTCCATCAATTTTGAACTGGGTAGCCTAAAAAGATTTCACTAGGTGTACCAGTGCATTAATTTGGGCAAGGATAGAAAATTATGATTTGGTATCTGTTCCCCTTAGTGTGTAAGATTCAGAAAAAAAAAATTAAATTAAGATGTTGGTCTGGCTTATTAAAATAACATTAAATAGCAACAGTCTTGAAAATATTTAAAGCTTAATTTTGGATGTACATGGTAGTGTGTGGTTCTCTTTTAAGATTTTTCTTTTCCAGGTGATTTAATGTAAGTTAGTACTACTTTAAAAACTTCAGAACAAAGAAAGTGGTTTAATGATCCTGAAGAGATTTCTTCTGATGGTAGCTTTATATTATTAAGTAAATTCCTATTTTCAGTTTTGTGTGAGCAAGTTTTTCTAGTATAAAAAAAATAGTAAAAGTGTCTTTTTATGGGAACTCAAACTAGATTAAACCAGAGGGTAAATTGTATGGCATTTACTAATTACTGGCCAGTCAATTTTTTTCTAGGATTTTTGCTTTTTCCTTAGATTTTGTATTTTTTTGAGCTCATGATTTTGATCCTACAGACAAGTTAATGTTTTTCTGATAAGTTCTATTTTTGATCAACTATGGAGTTTTTAAACATTGCAATGAGATATCACCTGAGAAAGCAACAAGGCCTTTACTATTGTATTGTGTTACACTTGTTACGTGTTATATGTCAGTATGTCTGTATGTGTGTATGTCCGTGTATCATGTAGTGATATGACAATTGACAGATGAGGAGCGCTCATAAAATATTTTAAAAATGGATCCAAATATCTTTGACTCACGTGATTCAAATGGTTCAATTTAAATTGGGTAAACAGATAAAAGTAAAGATGTCTTTAAAATTAAGCTTATAGGTTTTTCTAGGTGTTAAAAAACTCTAATAAAATGTTGATGTCTATAAAATAATCTGCTTAAATTCAAAATTTACAAGTATTGTTTCAAAATGTGAACAGAAGGAGGTTAACAGATAAAAAAAAAAACTAAAAGGTTCTAGATATAAATTTAATAAATTTTTCTGGATAAAAGTCTATATGATTAAATAATTAAAAAGGTTTAAATAAATGATATAAAAAAGGTCTGTGTAAGTTGCTTATAAGTATAAGTTTTTAAACAAGTAATCTTAAAAAAATTAAACAGCTGGTTAAACAAGTGCTGTTGTTTTAAAAAAACTGTGCTATGTTATCTCTTTAAAAGCTAAACTTGGTTAATATAAAAACATCAATGTAATTGTGGTGCCATTAATATGTTTATATCTTCCAGGTATACAAGTCTGTAAGGTAAAAGCTTCAAAAGAACATTATATCAAACTGGTGTCCTAAAGTTGTATGGTAATTTTAGGTTTAAAAAATGTTAGAAATTTATTTATATCATTTGTGTTCTATAACTGGACTTGTTATCAATAAGATATGTAAAGTTCTATGTTACTTTTTACACTGAAATACAATTTAAATATATTTTTAAGTTAATGAGAGCCTAATCTGTGTAAAGGTTTTATTGCAAAACACAAAAGTACTTTGCCACTTTTCTACAAAAGGTTAAAAGCTTTCAGCCTTTCTTTAATTCATGTTTTAAATGTGATATTATGTTATGTTTGCTCAAGTTCACAACAATTTATGTAGGCTTTTGTAAAATGATGTCTAAAAAGTAAAGATCAGTCTCAGAACTGCAGTACTTAAGATTTATAAAGAGCCCCGCCTTACTTGAGATAAAGCTCTATGTCCCATCCCACTATATGTAAAAGTGACTATAAAAAAGTAGGCTAGATTTCAGTACATTTAAAGTTATGTTCAAAAGTTAGTTTTTGTTAAGATTACTAAGATCTCAAACAGGAAATTATAATGTATAACTCTGCCAAAATTCAAGGTAGCTATTATATGAACTAAATATGTTTTTACTCTTTGATAATTTTATCTTGTAGTTTTCAAAATGGCTGAAAGACTGCCTGTTAATGTTTTGCAGAGGTACTGATTTAAGAACTCACAACCTGGGTTAATGTAAGATAAAAAGTTATCACCTACAGGATAGAGAGATAGACATTAAAGCCCAGTGCTCTTAATATAAGACTGTTGACTTATTTGCTAGATGTTTAAGATCAAGTTTTAAAATTAAAAATTTGGCTTTTGCCCTCTGAGTCAGTATGAGTCAAGGGATAGGGGACTTTTCCTAAGGGCTCTGCAACTCTAGGCCACATAACCTCCTGAACAGGGAGATTAATGAGACCAGTGGAGGACAGAAAGCCAATCAGTGCATTTGCTGTGAAGAGGAGGGTCATCAGAAAAGGGAGACATCCCTGATGCTTCCAAGGGAAGCCACATGGTCAAGCAAGGCCTGGACCCATCCTAGCACAAATGGCACTAGCAGATCTGAAAAGCTGCTGTAAGTTCCCGAGGACTCCCAAGGAAACTCAGCTGACTGTTAACAATAGATGGAAACAAAAGTCAGTTTGACTTGCTTCATCTTAAACACTTAGCAAAGACAGTCAAAGCCAAAACACAGTTATTCCTGGACATTTTAAATAAAATAATAGTTAAATGTAACTTCCATAAATAAATAAACTGGAGGCTTCAAAAGAGATTCTTATGTAGAAATGCCTGATAACCATCAAAAGGGAACTGCCAGAGTAATTTTAGCTTAAGGTTAAGGCCTTTATTTCTAACCTATACAGGTGGGCTTAGTTTTTGCTAGTATAGTTATCCAGCCCTAATAACAGAATTAAAGATTTTACAAGATCAGATGACATTAAATTATTAAACTGTGTCTTAAAAAAAGGACATCTGTAACCCTAAAAGTTAAATGTTATGTTTACAGTCCTAATAACTGGGGATGTTAAAGCCTGGTAAAAAACTTATGTACAGTGACATGTTCCAGCTGCTGCAACACTTATTCAGTACTCATGGTTTTTGTTTCTCTCATAGAAGCACCCATCCCCAGATGACAACCTGTTTTTCCCCAACCAGACCTCAAATGGAACTGACTTCTAAAAGGAAACTCACGTCCCCCACGTCGCTCCCCAACGTCTTCAAGCCCCCTCATGTTCGACACCCCTTTTCAGCTCTGAAGCAGCAAGAACGAGTCATCGCCCCTTCTCCACACAGCAATAAAGTTTCTAAAATTAGGGGGGGAACAAAGCCAAAAGTAGATAGATAGTGTAGATAGGTAAATCGAGTCAGGTTGGATCTAGGAGGTCAATTTTAAGTAAGTCTGGGAAGTTAAAGACTGTCCCCTGAGGATTACTGTTTACCAAGATGTAGAGCCAGCCCAAATAGGCCCCCAACTGAGGGAACCATGATTGGTTCCCAAGTTTCCAGACAAAGGGGGGAATGAAAGACCCCAGCCCAGCAACCTTAGGCTTAGTTGCAAAATTATTAGGGCACGTCACAAACCTGCAGACAATGTGTTTTTCAGATAATCAGTTAAGTGTGACCGATTGAAAAGGGAAAAACAGGATGGTTGGGAAAGAGCAGAAAAACAGATTCCAGGGCATGCCTGAATAAACAGGGGCTAATAAGCAGGAACAGAAAAATCAGAGTGCTCATATGTAACTGTCATGTGGTATTGTTTCAGGAACATAAAATGAAAAATAACTTTACCCTTTAGGTAACCTATATGCTGGGTTCAAAATAACCAATAAGAAACCTGTTGCTTACCGCGCGCGCGAAACCTGCCCCTTGACCCTATAAAAAACCTGTACCCCAAAGCCCGGTGTGCCAGCTCACCGAAGCTCCGGCTGAGGTTTCGCTGAGCACCCACAGGCGTCTGTGTCCGAATAAACCTCATGCATTTGCAGCCAGTGCCTCGTGCGTCTTTCCTGGACAGGGAATCGGTGGGTCTTTCAAGGGGACAGTGTCCAACTTCCCAGACTCACTCAAAATTGGCCTCCTTGATCTGGCCTGACTCCTTTTACCTATCTATGCTGACTGCCTGTCTAATTCTAGCATCATTATCCTGATTTTGTAAAACACATTGCTACCCGCCCACAGGTTTATGGACCATTTGCATGTCTGTCATTTATTCCCGATGCTCGTTGAGAGAATCACTGAACACTGAAACTTCAGAGTCTAGTTTTTGTTTTTTCTAAGTTGACCTGTAGATACATTTCAGCAAAAAACCTACTGATACTGTAAAAAAAATTGCTTATATATTTATGTGATGTGTGTATGTACTTATCTATAGAGAGTCCCTAAATTTCTTGATACATTCTAAATAGATCCATGACCTGAAAAAGGACAAGAACTTAAAAAGAAACACTAATTGTTAAAAGACATAATTATGACAAATTTAATTTGCAGATCTTAGTTGGCTTTATTCCTAATTCTAGAATTAGGCAACAGTCTGGACCTAAAATTGGGTCAAATTTCTTGGCTCCACCATTTGGGCAGGTCATATTTATAGTCAGAGAAAAGAAAATGACAGAAAAGTTTTAGCAGAGACACCTAATTTGTTACTGTTATTGTCTGTCTTATTTGAATACGGTTTGAATACAAGTTGGCTACTTGTGATTGGCTGAGATTCATCCACTTAATGAAATCAGAATTAGACAGGCAGTCTGAATAGATAGGTAAATAGAGTCAGGTCAGATCCAGTCAAGCCAATTTTGAGAGAGTCCCAGGAAGTTGGAGACTGTCCCCTGAGGGATTAAAATGCTAATTCCTTTAGAGCCCTTCCTCCATCCTTATCAAAAACCAGCCACTGTTCCAATCTGTGGCTAAGGTAACCTGTTCCAGGAGTTGCCCCTCCCTACAGGGAGCTATAAGGTTGTTAATTAAAGTGTCCTGGGCTGTGCCATCCTTCCCTTCCCCCTTCAGCCCACCTGGTTCCCACCTTTGGGCCATCCCACAGAGCATTCCTGGGCCTAGTCACTTAGGCAGGAAGGAGAAAGATAAGGGGAAGATGGCAGGAGAACAAAGGAAGCCTAGGACATATAAAAAGGGCAGAACACCTTGCTTCTTGGGTACCAGGATACCAGCCATGGCCCCCTTCTCCCTCCCGGGAGAAGTCTTTTACCCCTTTCTAAGTAAACCCTGCTTTATATGCTTGCCTCGGCGTGTTTCTCTAATGTTCAAACTTCAACATTCCAGGAAGCAGAACCAATAACTGGCGGTGTCATTACAAGAAGAGTTTACACTCTGTCTGCACTTCAAATTAGATTGAGTTCACTATGTGTAGAGAAAAATTTACCAACCTTAAACTTTTAGGTTAAAAAAAAATTAAAATGATAGAATTAAAATGGAAATAAGAGACAATTGGAAGCATTTCTGAGATGAGAATGTTCTTATTGTTCTTTCTCATGGTAGCTGTGCACAGGGGACTTGTCCTCTGTGGTTGCAGTGGGGTCCACAGATTTAAGCCTCACAACACTTTTTGGGAGGGGGCGGGCAGTGCTGGGACTGAACCTAGGGGTAATCGACCACTAGCCCCATCCCCAACCATATTTTGGATTTTATTTAGAGATAGGGTCTTACAGAGTTGCTTGGCGCCTCCCTTCATTGCTGAGGCTGCCTTTGAACTTGCAATCCTCTGGCCTCTGCCTCCTGAGCCGCTGGGATTACAGGTGTTTGCCACTGAGTCCAGCGGCCTCACAACATTTTGGTACCTGGAAGTGGGGCACACACTTCTCTGTACCTTCTGTTGGGAAATCTGAGCTCAATCAATAGGTTCCTGGTAGCACTGCAGTCCTCTCCTGGCCTCACCAGAGCCTCTCCTCACATGCACCTTGCAGGCTCCTGTCAGATCAGGCTAGGCAGGCAGCAACCAGAGGAGGCAGATTTAAAAAGGCCGCTGAAGGAGACTATGAGATATCACTCCCGGGCACGACTCCATCAGACCGACAGAGTGGACAGGAGAAGGGTCTGAGGAGAAATCGCGTGGGAGCTCGACCGGACTGGGATTTTGGGGGGCTCACAGCAGGAAGGGAAAGGCTTGGTACAGGAAAGGGGATTTTTAGGGTCCCTTGTCCTGCTGGAGTTGGTCAGGGGAACTGGCTGAACTCCAGGATTGGCCAGGGGGTCCTGCTGATTGACAGGCACTAGTCAGGAGATCCTGCTGATTGACAGACGTTTCCAAGGGCCTCTTTTCCATACTTCAGGCTGCCCTTTCAGCCTAGTACGCATTTTCCTTATTTCATTGTGTGACAATGACATCTTGTCTTTTAAAGAGAAGCAGCACTACTTTGGGGGAACCTCTAAATATTCTCACTCTGCCTTTCCACTCTGATTCCATCTTAGTCCTTTTTCTATTTGCTAATAAAGTGATATCACATGCTAGGTAAGTTATACATATATTTCTTGAAAGATTCATTTTGGATCATGGATCTTCTTGCTAGCAGAGTTCCAAGGTGGTGCAGGGCACCATATGTAGGGAGTATGGCGGTGTCTGTCTCTGTTCTGTGGTTTCTCAGTGTCCTCATAAAGCCACCAGGATTCTACCACGGGGGAGGGGGAGCTCCTGATGATTTTATCTCATCCTCATCACCTCCTAAGGTCCCACCTCTGAACGCCATAGTTGGACTAAGTTTTCCCTCACTTAATGCTTCGTGATGGAGATTAAATTTCAACACTTGAATTTCTGGAGGAATACACTCAAACCATATCCGAACTATAGCATCCCCATTATCTCTGCTCCCCTTGTCGTTCTGACCACAGTATCATTTAGTTGCCCATTTTTCTTTCTCCCTCAGGAGCAATTCTGAGCTTCCTGAAGGCAGCAGATGCCTTTCATTATCATATCCCTAATTCATAAGGGCCAAGTCTTGCATTGAGGAGAAGCACAGAGAATGTGTTTGGAAGGAGTTCTCTGCAGCCCACAATTGTGACTTGTGCTTTCTCAAGGCAGCTCTTGAGGAACTCGTTGTCTGCATCACGTCACACGCCTGTGTTGATGGGTGATAGATACCCTTCCTGCTTAGTGCTTCCAGGTTTTCTGGAGTACCCGAGGCAAATGGAGAGGTACTTGAAAATGGAGATTGTTTTTGTATTCTCTAATTCACAGCAAAGCCCAGTTCACTGAATCCCCTTGGAGCACCTGTGAAAAACAAGGCCAGTCCCAGAGAAACTTTGGTCAAGAGGAGAGGTGAGCACTTCTAGTGTTTGTTAAAACTTCAAAGAGAAAAACACTGCCTCTCCTATGATTTTTAACAAAGATGGAGTTAGGAAAGAAATTGACCAAATCATGTTAGGTGCATGTATGAATATAGCACAAAGAATTCTACTTTTATGCACAATTAGAATGCACCAATTAAAAAAATAGAAAGTATACCAGTGAGTAGAAGAAGCATACAGGGGGAGGGTAGGGGAAGGGGAAGCAATGGGGAATAAAATGAAGCCAACCATGTTATACCCATGAATGACTATGTCACAATAAACTCCACATTATGCATGATCATAGTGCATTAATGTTCTCTCTGATGTGTGGATGCCAACACACAATAAAGGTGGGGAATAGAAGTTCATTGGATTAGACAAAGGGGAAGGAAGGGAAGGGAAGAGAGATGGGAACAGGGAAGACTCTAGAATGAATCAGGTATAACTTTTCTATGTTCATATATTCATATATGAACATGACCAGTGAAACTCCACATCATATACAACCACAAGAATGCATCCTGATTAGAATAAGTTATACTCCATATATATGTGTAAATTGTTAAAAGACATTCTACTGTTATGTACCATATCTAAAAAAAGAAGAAAAAAATTCATGTATTTCAGATACTTAGGCGACAGAGAGTGCAAAGTAAAAATAATATTCAAAATGAGGATTTTAGTTATGAAACAGGAATTTTAAAGATATATCATCTTTTATTTTCTCCCCCAAAGTATTTTAAAAGCCCACATAATTAAAAAAAAAAAAAAAAAGAAAAAGAAAATAAAAATTTCTAAGAAGAAATGTTAGGGTTTTGCATTTACTATCAGTCACCAAGGAATTCTAAATAGCTTATTACTATTACCTATGTTAGGATTTCAAAAGTAGGCCAGGAAAGGGAAACCCGTCACAATAAGCAGATACAGTTTAGGAAGTGCTGTCCTTCCCACCAATCCTGAAATCTCCTCCCCTC
The DNA here is from genome assembly GCF_048772815.1 of Callospermophilus lateralis. Lineage (NCBI taxonomy): Eukaryota > Metazoa > Chordata > Mammalia > Rodentia > Sciuridae > Callospermophilus > Callospermophilus lateralis. Next base: position 92,921,549 of record NC_135313.1, read on the forward strand.
ATCCAGCCACACCGTGGCCTGGGGTGACCTTCGAGGGGGACCCCATCCCAGAAACTGCCTGGAAAGGGATTTTTGTCCCCACTCCTCAGAGATTCCATTTGCCTTATGGTGAGGCAACAGATAGCCAGCGTGGGACAGGTTTCTTTGTTTCCTCTAGCAGCCAAAGTAGCAATCCCTGAGATCCCCCAGTGAGAAACATAATAGAAAAAAAAAAAAAATCTTTGAAAGACATGAAAGGCAATCTAAATAAGAAAAACATTCCATATTCATTCATAGATTGTTAAGATGGCACTACTTTCTAAATTGACCTTTAGATTTAACATAATCCCCCTAAGAATTTTACTGATTTCCTTTGTAGAAATTGAGAAGCCAATTCTAAAATTCATATAAACTTGTAAGAAACTCAAAATAGCCAACCTCACTTAAGAAAAAAAAAAAATCTTGAAAAGGAGAACAAAGTTGGAGGAATTACACTTCCTGATTTCATGATTTACTAAAAAAGCAACAGAAATCAAGATGATATGATGGTGGCATTAAGAATAAACATAAATCAATGGAATAAAATTGGTAGACTACAGAAATAAACCCACATCAGTATGTTTTTTTTTTTTTTAATTAAATATAAAAGGCAAAGATACAAAAAACTCAGGATGAAACATAGGGGTCAATATTCATGACCACAGATTTGGTGTTATGGTTTAGATATGAGGTACCTACCAAATGCTCCTGTGTGAGACAATGCAAGATAATTCAGAGGTGCAATGATTGGGTTAAGACAGCCTTAACATAATCAGTGCATTTACTGTGGCTGGAGGAGGTAGGTGGATGGGAAGCATGTCCTTGGGATTTATATTTTGTCCTTGATGAGTGGAGCTCTTTCTCTCCTTCTGGGTGATATGTCCTGGGCTGCTTTCCTCTACACACTCTTCCACCATGATATCCTGCCTTACCTAGGACCCTGAGGAATGGAGTTGGCCACCTATGGACTGAGAGCACTGAAACCATGAGCACCAAATAAACTTTTCCTCTTCTAAAATGGTTCCTTTCAGGTTTTTTGGTCACAGCAGTGAAAAAATTGACTAAAACCTTGACGAAAGATTCTTAGATACAACACCAAGAGCACAATACAAACAAACAACAAAACCAGAAATGAAACAACCAACAAATGCAAAACAAAACCAAGAAGGAACCCCAAATTAACTGGACCACATCAAATTAAAAACTTCTGTATTTCAAAGGACGCTATCAAGAAAGTGAAAAGATAATCCACAGAATGGGAGTAAATATTAGCCAAGCATATATTTAAAAAGCGACTCATTTCTAGGTTATATGAAGAAACTTTCAACTCAATAACAGAAAGACAAAGAACCCAATTTAAAAATGAGCAAAGGATCTGAATAGAAATATCTCCAAGATAAACAAATAGCCAATAAGTTCATTAAAAAAATACTTAGCTTCATTGGTCATTAGGGAAATGCTAATCAAATCTAAAATGAGATTCTACTTCATATCCACTATAATGGCCAGGATAAAAAAGTTAGCAACAAATGTTGGTAATGGTGTGGAGACATATCTTGCTAGTAGGAACATGACATGTTGAAGCCACTTTGGAGAATGCTCTGGCTATTCCTTAAAGAATTAAGCACAGAGTTACCATGGAGCCCAGGAATTCAGTCTTAGGAATATATCCAAACGAAACATATATCCACACAGAACTTTGCATGTAGATATTTACAGCAGCACTATTTGTAATAGTCAAATGGTGAGAACTACTCAAATGTCCATCAACTGATGAATGGATTAAAAAAAGTCCACACATTCATACAATGGCATACCAGTGTCCCCCCAAAGGAGTGAGGAATGCCACAGCAAGGATGAACCTTGAAAACATGCCAAGAGAAAGAAAGCAAGTCACAAAAGATCACATATTTTATTCATATAGAAATATTTAAAACAGATGAATCTACAGAAAGCAGATTAGCGGTTGCCTGGGGCTTCGGGTGGAGTCTGGATATGAGGAGGTGATAGTTGAAAGGCACAAAGTTTCCATGAAAATGTTCACAATTGACTGTGGTAACAAATTGCCAATATCTGTGAGTTTAATAAAGCTATATACTTTAAGAGGGTAAACTTTTGTTTTTTTGGTGTGTGAATTCTTTACCAATAAAACTGTCAAAAGAAAGGAAGAATGATCCAGGAAGTTTGAAGTTATTTAGCCTGGCACGGTATGCCATGGGTTAGTGCAGAACATGTAGCTGGAGAGGGCCTTCCAGATGAGGGTTTTGTCCCATGATTGGTGGAGAATAAGGACAGATGTTGAACTCTAGAATGTTGGCATGGTCAGATTTCAGGAAGGGTGGCAGAAAGAGAAGGGTGATCTGCTGTTCCACAGTCAACTGTTTCCACAGGTGCAAAATGCTTTGCCCCCAAACTATGCTACTCGCTCCCCCACCCCAACTCTTAACTCAGCTCATGGTGGCACTGTATTACCTCTCACTTCACGATCTGAGCTTCTTCACTGATTCTGCTAAATATGAACTCCTACATGTGGCATTAATTAATCTATTAACATTTTTCTCAAGAAAAACTGCAATTATTCTTTAGTGTCTCAGCGTGATAGTTGGGTAGGATTATCCTGATTATCAACTGTTTTCTGTGCCTGCTGGCTTTCAATAATAAAGAAAATATTCCTCTCAGCTCCCATGTCATTTTTTTAAATGAATAGGATAAGTTTAGGCAGCTTGAGAAGTGGCAACCATCCCTTTATTAACCTTTTTTTTAAAAATATAATCTTTTGGTGTCATTTTGTTTATTAAATTAAAAAAAAAGCTTCCCTGTTTTTGTCAAATTAGAAAAATATCACAAACACTCCATGCATTAGAAGACCAACCTAAATTGCAAAGCATTTACAAATTACCCAGAATTTTTGGGCCTGATGAGCAAGAAGTATCAGTAATTATATAAACAGGCAAAACCCTGAGGTTGACTCTTGCTCAGCCTCCTGCCTTAGGCTTGCTGCTTTGAAAGTGGCAGAACCCTGCATTATTTCCTTCCTGGAGTTTGTATAGCTGCATTCTTGGAGCAGAATTCTTGGAGCAACAGGGAGAGTTTTTAGAATAAAGTAGAATATCACAAACAGTCCATGCATTAGAAGACCAACCCAAATTGAATAAAAGAAGGGAATAGAAAAGGACTCAAATAACTTGCAAAAGAGTGTCAAAAAACTAACCAGACCATTGTTCAATCAGTAATTAGAAGTTGTTCAATCAGTAATTCCCCAAGAGCACAAAGATCATCAAAATCTTGGTTTGTTCTCTGGAGTCCCCCATGCCTTCTGTAGCAGCCATCCTTGGTCATCTGGTGTCTGCTGGCATTTAAGCCATCACATTGGTTCCTCTGGTTTTCTACTCATCACACCATCTCTTCCTCTCTATCCCCACTGTCAATCAAGTGTGTGAGCAGCTGTTGCAGTTTAGATCTTGAAAGTTTCCCAAGGGCCTATGTGTACAAAGTTTGGTCCCAGGGTTGGAGAGCTGACCACCCTATCAACGCTTTTACTTAAAAGCCTACGTGGCCCCCTGCCAGAGCCCCCTTTGTGGTTAATGCTGTAGTTCCAGGTTGCCTGTATATCCAGGGTGGGGCCTGGTAGGGACTCATCACACCCTCCAACGTAGTCTAGAAGAAACACACATGCAAAGAAAGAGGCCCAACAAAATGGCTGCTACAACAGCTGGGGTAGATAGGAAGCCATGATAAAGACGGAATGGAACCACCTTCCAGGAAGGCTACACGAAGAGGGCGACCTGAGTTTGAAGAATACATATGCATTTGCTGGCTGGTCATGTTGCAAGCAATGATCTCATACCAGGTGCTCAGTGCTCGGGCTCTTTGGATTACCTCCTCCAGTGTCTCCCTTTCTCTATATACATAGGAAAATAAATCCACATCAGTCATACTTTTATGTGACTCTTAATTATTTTTCTTCCGTGAATCAAGGGACTGTCAATAAATGAGCTCTTCCTTCCTCTGCATGCATAACTAAAATGGTACTCATCAGATTCTAAGCAGAATTATTGATGAATGATGCAAGGTTATCTAGGAGGAAGAGAGTAATAAAACAACATTATGTTGGTGGAGGTAGAGCATTTTACAGCTTTCAAAGCATTCTGACATCTATTAATTCTTTCAGTCCTTCAAAATTCCCAGAAGATATGTAATATTATCCTCATTGTACAGTTGGGCGATGTGAAGTCTCAGAGAGGCAATATGACTTCTTGGTTTTACAGATGTGAGGAGAGATAGATGGACAGATTTGGTTTCAAATTCCATTTTTTTTTTATACCACTGGGTTCTGCAAATACAGGAACAGAGACCCAGAGTCTCTAGGATTTGTGTACAAAGTGGAATTTGCGGCCAAACTAAGGACCCATGACTCCTGCTTGGAAGAGGAAGGAAGAGATGAATGATGTCTATAAAAATCACAAGCAAATATTTCCATACCTGTAAGAAATTTGAAGTCTTTTGTTTCTATTAGACATGCAAGCATCACTTAGAACAGTATTTATAAATGTGATCTATGGACCACTTACAAAAAGGCTGTCCTTCTCACTCGGGGATTTGAGAGCAGTGAGTTGCTGTAGAATGAAGGGTCTCTGCATACATGTAAGAGGGGTCATTATTGCCCCATATGACATGCTGCAAAGGAGTGTCCAGGTACTTGTGGGATGGTGCCCAGGACCCCTGAATATTGCAAACAACATGATATGCTGTTACTAACACCAACTTTAAGCAAAAGCAAGAACAAGAATACAAGTTATACTGGTAAGAGAAGGATTATTTCTTTCAGTGCTGGGGATCAAACCCAGGACCTTGCATGTGTGTTTATGACTTTAAAAATAAATACATTCCTTTTGAGAAGAAGGATTATTCAATAGGTTAATACCATGTTGTCTCTTTATGATGTAGGAGAAATCACCCTTTACTCCTTGCATGGCTATTTTCAAATACAGTTTTGAGTAAGGATCTCATGAATGCAGAGAGTCAGGGTCCCAGATGGAGGTGATGGATGTGTGATCTAGGCCTACCCATCTCTCCATCTCCATTAGATCTCCTCCAGATGTCTCAGGTGGTCAGGTTCTGAGCTGGGAGGAGCAAATAGATCTTGCATCTGAGCAGGACGATGCTTTTAACCTGCGTTTACAGACAAGGCCTGGACAAGGTGAGGGGAAAGGGACATATTTGCCTGGGCACAAAACCTAAGGGAACATCAAAAACTCATAAACAAAATAAATGCTACCTAATTTTCTGTCTAAAAATCAGAATAAGTGCAAAAATATAGAATCAGTGGTACTGCTTTTCTGCCTTTTGCCTCAGGCTTCTTCGATATGGCTTGGCATGACACCGGCACAGATCCTGTTATCTAAAATTTTGATACTTTATTCATCATGGACTTTTTGCATTAATTTTAATGAAAAACTACTATGTGGGAATATTATTCATCAGTTTTTGGCTGTCCCTGTATATTTTGTGCCTCGGGCTAGTGTCTCACTCATCTCTCACTCCATTCCCAAATCTGTCACAGATACCCCTTTGCACAAAAAACAGCACCATCAGCAGATCAGGAGAAAGGCCAGTCTGTTCAGTTCTCTAGGGCCAGTCACACTCATCTCTTCTCTCTCTTTCTCATTATGTCTATTTTGTTTGTACTTTCTGCACACACTCATTTCAAGGTTAAGAAGTCAAAATGAGGAAAAAAAATGTTCATCTTATTTTCACTTGCAGGTGGTGTCTGATAGAAAATCTTCACTTACAGTTTCCTAAAATACCCCTAATTGGTAACTTAGAGTTCGCAGGATGTTCTTGGTTTAAAACAAACCTGGGACCAAAACTGGAAATGGATTTGCAAGACACCTATGAGGATCATAAAAAGACCTGAGTTAGATAGTTCTCTATAAACATAGAAAACACGAGGAGGCGGTGGGGATTTAATTACCAAGTGGTTCTTGTGCCTTGCTGTTTGGGCATGGAGGGTTGTCTATGGACAGGTAGTTACTGAACACACATGCAATAATACCCAATTCATGTAGAACTCCTCTGCACAGTCAGACACAGCCAGGTAGGTGGAAACACACCAAAGTGTCTTATCCTGGAGCGGGAGGAGGCATTTGGGATAATTTTCTTTCTTTTTATAGTTTCATGTATTTTAATTCTTTTTATTTTTTGTGAATGTACCATTTCCCCAAATGATCTTTATATAATTTAAAGTGTTTTTTTTAAAAAATATGGAGGATGATAAATAATGCTTTCTATCTTCAATAATTACAAAATAGCAGAAAGAAATCTGAGCAGTAATATCAGGTGTGGGAGTTTAGTATCAAATATCATCCAATCAGAAAGTGTTGGGGGCAGAGCTGAGAAACATTATATGAAATGTTAAAATCTCTGCTCCCAAATGATTCCTGTGAGTGGTCCTACTTGAAGACGAAGAGAGGATCTCATGCCTTAGAGCTGCAGAGCCCCTACTAAACGGTCAGGTCTATATCTGAGTTATCTTTCTGTGCAGAAGGGGTCACTATGGTTAGAGATGTCACACCAGGTTGAGCTTGTCATAAGGGCTGGCAGTGGCACAATGGATAATTTGTCAGAGTTTGATGGAGGTTTCTAAATCTCCGATTACGGAATGGAAAAGAGTTTGAAAGATTTCACCCGAGAGGGCCAGAGCTCCTCAGGAAGGAACATTCTATTACTAAGAAGTAGCCTGTGAGGGAAGGTTGAATTAGGAGTCTCCAAGAGTCGGACAGGCGAGGTGAGAAGCAGCCACTGTAAAGAAGGTAGTGTTGTGTCAACAACGAGGATGGTGTCCTGGTACCAGAGCTGGAGAATCTAGGGTCAGCAGAGATGGGGCTGGGCATGTACCAGAGTCTACACTTGATCAGGCTGATGAAATCTGAGAATATGTGCATGTGTTACGGGTGGAGGGTACTGTCAGTATGGACCATAACCTGAAGCAGAGATTGAGATGAGGCTAGAAGGGCAATGCAGATGACCATTGTCATTGTAGCATGAATACATACAAAGAGAGGATCGAGAGTAGGGGATGACATTGCAATGTAAGTTCCAGTGAATAAAGATTTGATCAATATTGTTCACTATAGATGTATCTCAAATTCCCAGGGTATACTGAATACTCAGTAAATACTGATTAAATAAGCAAAGAAAGGAACGAAAAAAAAAAAAAAAAGAGATTAATGAAGTAGAGAGCAAGATGGGGTAAGGTATAAGGCTCAAACATAAGTTGGAAGCCCTGACATTGAGACTTGATCAAGCTTTAGTAACAAATACAACATAGTATTGGCATAAAAACAGATCAAACAGAGAAGTGGGATATCCAAAGACCCACACAATAGAGCCAACAGAAAAAACAACTCAGTCTTTTAAACAATGGGTGCTATAACTACTAGATAAAGGAAAGGAAAAATTCTTACCTTTTTTTTTCATACCACACAGAGAAATTTATTTGACATGAATCATAGATAGGAGGAAGGAATATGGCAGAAAGGAACTAGGCATTCTGTGGGGGAGATTCCTGATCTCCCTACGACACAGGAAGGAAGAGGGAAGGCACAGATGACCCGAGAGATGGGTGACAGAAAAAAATGCTCTGAGACCCAATATTGCAGAGTCTGACACCCTGAAGTTGAGTTACCGGAGTAGAAAATAACGTCAGAGTTCCCTAACCCTGAACCTGGACCAGGATGGGTGATGGCGGAGGGGCAACAGAGAGAAAGAGGGAGAGGAAAAACACATAAGCTCACCTTTTTTTTTTTTTTTTTTTTTAACAACAACTGGAAAGAAAAGCACACAGGATTGAAATATGATAAGAGCAGGTGTGTCTTTGAAGCAAATCAAGCAGTTGTGAAACTTACCAAAATTGTGAATACAAATCCACGCTGGGCTCCACAGCCCTTTTGTGGAGCTCACAGCTGACCAGCTGCCTTTTAATCAACATAGCGTCCACCTCCAGATACCAACAAATTCAATCAGAGGGAGAACCCCTTCAGTGGGAGCTCTTAAGAATTAGTCTAGAAAGAACTTGTAGAAGGATCCCTACTAACCAAGAGTCACTATATCCTCCCTGCTCACTGCAAACCAGGGTAAAGGGGTGGAGCAGACCCAGCCTGGGGAGTATGAGCTTAACCTACCTCTGCGCAGCCTCTGAGGGATTCTAGGCAGAGACAGAGCAGATCCCCACAAATTGTGGCTAGCTCAGACCCAAGTGGGGAGGCAGTTTTGGTCCCAAGCAGAGGGAAGGGAAGCCCTGAAGATCATGGCTGTGGCTGACATGATGGAGGGCATGTCATAGTGGGATGAGTCCTAAGAAGCCCAGAGGGACTGTCCTGATCCTGGCCACAGTGATGGGGCCCATTCTGTCAGCTGGAAGCTGCCCGGATCTCCAGAGTCTTAGAGAGATGGTCCCTACAACAGCAGCCAACTGAAGGGAGGTCATCGGGAGGAGTTGCCTGAGTCCCAAAAATACATAGGGAAGGTGCCCAAATCATGACCATAGCCAATGGGAAGTTGGTCAAGGTGAAAAAAAAATTGCCCACGTCCAAGGCAGCCGCAGAGACTGAAAGCACCCAGCCTGATCCATGGATGAGTGTTTGGGCACTCTTTGGACATTGGCAGGGCACTGACACACAGGAAAGAGTAATGGTACCTGCCCTTCATAATCTGGAACTGTGAAAGCTAGAATCCCACTGGACCTTCTGAGTCTCCTTACTTAGTAAGGAGGACAGTACCCCAGTGAGCTGTGTTGGGCCAGGGGGAATGCTTCTGCATCATAGATCGCCCATAGAGAATCCATAACTACAGGACCTGTGCTCATAGACAGTCAGCAGACTCTATGACACTGTGAAAAAGATCCTGTAGAGGGGAGCACATACATGGTGAACCAGAGAAACCACAGCAACAACCCAGAGCTCTGAATTCTGAACTCCTGCAAAAATATAAACAATCAACAAATACAACATTGCACCCTCTGAGCAGTCAGTCTCAGGCCTCTGAGCTGACAAAACAAGAACCCACGGGGGCAACTTTATAGTAACTAGGGGAGTGGCTCCTGTGTCCCAGAACCTCTGGGGAGATCCAAAGCCCATGAATGATGGACATCTTCTAGATTTTCCAAATCCTAATGAAATCCAACCCAAAATTCAGTAAGAATTTTTTTTTCATCTTGGCATGGTTTACTGTAAATAACTCTTATGTCAACTTTGATCATGTATCTTAGTCTTTATATTATTTGATCGTTGTTACCATAATAGTCAACATTGTGGTCTCAACCCATTTGAATGTTCTTCTTCTAATGGTTTAAATAATTACTAGATTCACTTCATACCTTGGTTTTCCTAGTATCACAGTAACACCAAAGCCAGACAGAAACACATCAAGGAAACAAAATTTCAAGCCAATATTCTTGATGAAAATAGATGCAAAAATTCTTAATGAAATATTAGCAAAACACATTCAAAAACACTTTAAAAGATAGCTCACCATGATCTAGTGGGTTTCATCCCAAGGATATAAGGTTGGATCAAAATATGGAAATCAATAAGGGAAATTCACCACACAAATAGACTTTAGTGCAAGAGTCACATGATTTTCTCAATAAATTGAGGGAAAAAAATTTGACAAGTGCAGTACCCACTCATGTTAAAAACACTAGAGAAACTAGGGATAGAAGAAACTTAAAGGCTATTTATAACAAACCCAAGGCCAACTTCCAACATAGACCTTGAAATTCTATCCAGAGCAATCAGGCAAGAGAAGGAAATTAAATGGATATGAATAACAAATGAAGAAGTCAAATTATCTCTGCTTGCTGATGACGTGATTGTATATTTAAAAGACCCAAAAAAAACTCCACCAGAATACTTCCAGAGCTTATAAATGAATTCATCAAAGTAGCAGGATACAATATCAACATACATAAATCACTTTCCTATACTCTAATAACGAATATGCTGAAAAAAAAAATTAGAAAACTAGGCCATTCATAAAAACCTAAAAACATACTTGGAAATTAATCTAATCAAGGAGGTGAAATACCTCTACAATGAAAACTATAGAACACTGAAGAAATAAATTAAAGAAGACCTTAGAAAATATTCTCAGATAGGCAGAATTAATATTGTTAAGATAGCCATACTACCAAAAGCATTATATAGATTCAAGGCAATTACCATCAAAATACCGAGGACATTCTTCACAGAACCAGAAAAGACAGTTCTAAAATTCATTTGGAAAAAACAGAGACTCAGAATAGCCAAAGCAATCCTGAGCCAAAGAATGATGCTGGAGGCATTACAATATTAGACCACAAATTATAGACTACAGAGCTATAGTAACAAAAACAGCATGGTACTGGCATCTGAACAGACACGAAGACCAGTGGAATACAGTAGAAGACATAGAGATGAACTCACACAGTTATCTGATAGTAGACAAAAGTACCAAAAACATACACTGGAGAAAAGAAAATCTTTTAAACAAATGTTGCTGGAAAAACTAATATTCATATGTAGAAGACTGAAACTTGACCCCCTACTCTCACCTTACAGAAGAGTCATCTCAAAGTGTATTAAAGACCTAGGAAATGGACCAGAAACTGAGGCTGCTAGAAGAAAATGTAGGCTCAAAACTCCAACATATTGGCACAGGAATCCACTTCCTTCCTAAAACTTAAAATGTAGGATCATATCCAATTAAAAAGCTTCTGCACTGCAAAGAAAATAAGAGAAGGCCTACAGAATAGGAAAAGATCTTTGCCACCTGTTATATATTAATATCCAAAATATATAAAGAACTAAAGAAACTCAAAAACAACATCAACAACGACAACAACAAAACCCAGTTAATAAATGGGCAAAAGAACTAAACAGACATTCTCAAAAGAAGAAATACTAATGGTCAACTAATATATGAAAAAATGTTCAAACTCTGTAGCAATTAAGGAAATGTAAAACAAAAATACATTGAGATTTCATCTCACTCATGTCAGAATGGCAATTATCAGGAATACAAGCAACAACAAGTGTTGGCAAGGGTATGGGACAAATGTACACTCATACTTTGTTGGTGGGACTGCAAATTAGGGCAAGCATCCTGGAAAGCAATATGATGATTCCTCAGAAAACTCAGAATGAAACCACTATATGACCCAGCTATCCAACTCCCTGGAACATATCCAAAAGATCTAATATCAGCATACTCTAGGGATGCAGCTACAAACATGTGTTATTTCCATGTGTATAGCAACACTATTCACAATAGACAAGCTGTGGAACCAGACTACGCAGCCTTCAACAGATGAATGGATAAAGAAAATGTACTACATATATATAGTGATTCTAGTTCTTGGCTAGACAAAACCATAAAGAAGAATGAAATTACGGCATTTGCTGGAAAATGGATGAAACTGGAAACTGTCATTCTACATGAAATGAGCCAGACCCTGGAAATCAAAGGACAAATATTTTCTCTGATATGTGCAAGCTAGACCATAATTGGTAAAGGAGTATAGTTAGATATGAGAAATGCCTTCTAATGTTTTATAGCGCAGTAGTTTAACTGTGGCTGGAAACAATTAATCATATGTTTCAAAATAGCAAGTGGAGAGCTCTTGATTTGAAATGTTCTCAAAACAAAGCAATTATAAATGTTGGAGGTGATGGATATGCCAAATACCCTGATCTGAACATTATACATTATGTATAAATATTGAAATATTACACTATAACCATGAACAGGTACAATTATTATATGTTGACTAAAATAAAAGATTAAACAAAGCAAGAGGAACTATTTGGAAGCTAGGGGCCAGGCAAAAAGTTCTTGGATTTGATACCACAGGATAATCCATCAAAGGAAAATAAATTTATATGCTTATCCTATTAAAATTATAAACGTGTTGTTTGAAAAGATATGTGAGGAGTGTGAACACTAAATTAAGAACTCAGAGATAGTATTTACAGAATACATATGCAAAATAGATTACACCTAGATTTAAAAAAAAACCAAACCTCCCTAAGCTTAAAGGGTTACAAAAAGGCAGTCACACTAAAGAATGGGTTAAAGATTTTAGTGAACATTTCACCACAAGGGATATATGGATTGCAGATAAGCCCATGAAGAGATGTTCAACATCATAGGTGATCAGCAAGTGCAAATTAAAATCACAAGGAGATATCACAAGTATCAGGATAGCTAAATCAAAAATTAATGAATAAAAAAGAAACTAGATCATTCATGTATTACTAATAGAGATGTAAAATTGTTCAGTCGCTCAGGAAAAAATTTGGTCATTTAGTTTTTCAACTAAATATGCAATTGCCATATGGTCCTACAGTTGTTCTCATGGAAATTTTTTCCTGAGAAAAAAAATTATTATTCATACAAAAACTTGAACATTAGTGTTCTTAGTAGCTTTATTTGTCTAGCCAAGATCTGGAATCAACACAGAGGTCCCTCAAAAGGAAAATGTTTTAAGACACGGTGGAATACACATATCATATAATAAAATCAATAAAAGGAGATAGATTGTTGATGCACACAGCAGTTTGGTAAACTCCAGTTTAGGTATTTAGGTAATCTAGGTACTAATCTATTTTGAGTATGTATTCTGTAAATACTATCTCTGAGTTCTTAATTTGTTTTCATACTCCTCACACATCTTCTCAAACAGTAAATGTTTATAATTTTAATAGGATAAGTATATAAATTTATGCCCAGTGAAAAGTGGGTAAAAGCTCATCCTGTAATGTATGAATATTGAAATATTACACTGTAACCATAAACAGGTACAATTATTATATGTTGATTAAAATAATAGATTAAATAAAGCAAGAGAAACTACTTGGAATCTAAGGCCAGGCAAAAAGTTCTTAGATTTATTTAATACTATATTATTCTATTTATATAACTGTCAAAATGACAATGTTTTAGAAATAGTCAACAGATTGATGGTTGTCAGGAATTAGCTGTGAGAGAGCTACGGTTATAAAGAGGAAAAACAGAACACTTGTGGCAAGAAAAGTATTCAGTTGTTGACTCTTGGGTGTGGATGCTGAAACTCATCCATAATCTAATTGTATTGAACTACAGTACATCCACATACACATGCACACACAAAGATGAGTGCTAAAATTTCAGAAAACTTAAGTTGGTCAATTGTATTAACATCAGAACCCAGGTTTTTATATTATTCTATAATTTTATATGGTGCCACTATTGGGGTAAACTGGAAAAATCGTACCAGCTCTCTATTATTTTGCACACAGTATATGAATCTAAAATTATCTCAATAAAAATCAAATTTTAAAGTTCAATGGGACTCAACAGGTTCAGCTCTGGCATGTATCTTGGAAGTTACTACTCTCATTCTTGCAATAAGAAAAAAGCTGAAAATTTAAAATAAATGGCTTTTATTGTACTCATCAGGTAATTGAGGTCACAAGGCAGCCTACCTTGAAATCAGGAGAAACTGGCCAAAACAAAGAATCCCAATGAAGATCTGGTCACTTGAAGCAGAACCTGCAGAAGCCATAAACTTGCAGAAATGACTGGATAGTAATTTTAATGAACATATGGTGAACAGCCAAGAAAATTCCCTTGTGACTGGCAGGAATAAAGAAAAGTAATCACTATGAAATACATCTGGAGCATTCTCCATAGTAATAACTTCCAAGATAATCATTCTAAAATACACCCAGAGTATTCTCCAAATACACCCAGACATTCTCCATTTTCCATGGCTTGCCATGCAGAGAAAACTGCTTTACCATATCTTTATTCTAATTAGGGAAAGAACACTTCCCCAACCTTTGCTCTTTCTAGCTTTCTTGACTCATTTTATGTGGAAACTAAGAAGCACCCGTGGAAGTCACAACTCAGAGACACAGGCTCAGTAAGACTGAGATAAGATTATAGCATATTTCCTTCCACCATATCTTACCACCACCTTAATAGGACTCCAACATAATATCAGATAGTGATATTAGCTGATAGTGTGCAAGACTCAACTTCTCTCTAAGTAGGAGTTCTTAGTGAAGCCCTCAGGCAAAAGGTGACATGAAAACAAAGATATTATAGAAATTTGAAGCCTCTGGCACATAGAGAAAATATTATGCAAATCCCATTTCTATTCAGATTAATATAAAATCTAATGTAGAAAGCTTATCTCAGTGCCTGTTACTTATATTTAGGTTTCAAATAAAATGACAGAAGCTGCTATAAGGCAACAACAACAAAAAGAGAGTCTAAAAAAGGAAAATAAACATCAGGACTAGATCCAGAGAGGACATAGATTTTGCAATTAGGTAGAAAATCTAGCATAACCATGATTGATATTTAAAAAAAAGACTGTAATGAAAGAAGTAAAAAATGTGTAAGAACAAATGGGTAATGTAAGCAGAAAGATGGGAAATGTAAGAAAGAATCAAAAGAAAATGTGGGAAATGAAACAAAATGGAAATGAAGGATTCCTTTGATGTGTAAACTGGACATGACTAAACTGGACAAAATCAGAGGAAGAATCAGTGATCCTGAAAATATGCTAATAGATTAGTTCCCAAACTTAAATACAAGGAAATGAAACAATAGAATAGGTAAGAATTGTGAAATAATTTTAAAATAAACACAATACCAGAAGGAGAAGAAGTGAATGAAACAGAAGAAAAATTTGAAGTAATGGTTTTCATATTTTCCCCAAATTAATGACATACATGAAACTAGAGCCCCAGGAAGCTCAGAAGTTGAAACAGTATGTATTAGTCAGCTTTCTGTCACTGTGACAAATAATGGGGAAACAAAAACAACTTACAAGGAGGAAACATTTATTTTGGCTCCTGGTTTCAGAGGTTTCAGTTCATGGTCATTTGGTCACATTGTTTCTGGGCGTCTGTTGAGACAGAGCATTATGATGGAGAGGGTGCAGTGGAGCAAAGCAGCTTACCTCCTGGCAGCCAGGAAAACAGAGTGAGGGGAGAGAAGAAAGAGATGGAGTGTAGAAGGGACTGGAATAAAATATGTATTTCAAAGCCATGTCCTCAGTGACTTACTTCCTCCAACAGGGCCCCACCTGCTAAAGATTTCACCACCTCCTAATAGTTCATTCGTTATTCTACGAATCCATCAATAGGTTAGCTCACTGATGACATCAGAGCCCTTCTGATCCAATCACTTCCCCAAAGCCCACCTCTAAATACTACAATATCAATGCCTTCAGCATGAGTTTTGGGGAACATATGAGAACCAAACCATTGCATGTGTATATATACACACAAAAAGGAAAGAAAATATGCAGAAAAATATCTACAAAGAAGGCAGAGATTAAAAACAAACTAAAAAGTCAAACCTCCAATCTAAAGAGTAATAAGGATTTTGGTGAACTTTTCATTAGAAACTGTTTAAGTCAGAGAGTGGAGTAAAACATCATTTAAATAAAGAAAGAAAGACACACACACACACACACACACACACACACACACACACACAAGAGAAACCAACCACATGTACCTGCAAATTATATGCTTTCCCCTTAAGATTGAGAAAAAGGTAAAGATACTCTCTCTCACCACTCCTGTTCAGCACAATACTGGATGTCCTTGCTAGTGAAATTAAGCTACTATGTTTATACAAGAAAAGGAAATAAAAAGTAAACACATTAGGGAGGAAAAAATAAATGACATGATTATCTATACATACCAAAAACTTCACAACAAAATTCCTAAGACTAATAACTGATTACAACAAGGTTGCAGGATTCAAGGTTAATATGCAAAAGTCAATTGCTTTCCCATATACCAGCAATAAACAATGGGATTTTAAAATAAAAAATAGCATTTACAATAGCAGCCCAAATTGAAATGCTTAGTTTCAAATGAAACAAAACATGCACAGTGTCTGGATGTGAATAGCTATACCACTTTGATGCAAGAAATTCAAGATTTAAATAAACAGAGCTATTCCATGATCATGGATTGGAACACTAAGTATGTCTAAAAGGTTAGGATCTTCCTAACTTGATCTAGACTTAATAAAACTCCAATCAATATCCTCATGAGTCAGTTTAAATGTCATTGAATAGATTCTAAAGACCAAATATCTGGAATAGTTAAACAATAAAGTTGGAAGACACACCATTTGACTTCTAGATATACTCCAAAGCTACATTAATCACAACAGTACAGTATTGGCAAAGTCACAGATCACACACAGATCAATGAAACAAAATAATAAGCTCAGAAATAGAATGACACAAATATACTCAATCTTTGACAAGGTAGTAAAGACAATTCAATGAAGAAATGATAACATTTCTGGAAGTATTAGACATGTATATGCAAAAATTCTAGTCATAGACTTTAACCCCCACCCCCCACCCCCCGCCAATTAACTTACTGTAAAATGAAAACCTATAAAACTCCAAGAGACTACAGGAGAAAATAAAATAACCTTGGATATTTTCATAAGATAAAACACCAAAAGCACAGTTAATGAAAGAACAAA
Organism: Callospermophilus lateralis; assembly: GCF_048772815.1. Lineage (NCBI taxonomy): Eukaryota > Metazoa > Chordata > Mammalia > Rodentia > Sciuridae > Callospermophilus > Callospermophilus lateralis. The sequence continues at coordinate 92,938,112 of NC_135313.1, forward strand.
TGAAAAGTTAAACCTTACTTAAAAATGGACTTTTCCACAGGTTCAATAGTGCATGCCTGTAATCCCAGTGGCTAGGGAGGCTGAGGTAAGGATCACGAGTTCAAAGCCAGCCTCAGCAAAAAGCAAAACCCTAAGCAATTTAGTGAGACACTGTCTCTAAATAAAATATAAAAACAGGCTGGGGGTGTGGTCAGGTGCTTAACTGCCCCTGGGTTCTATCCCTGGTACAAAAACAAAAATAAACAAACAAAAAAAGACTTTTCTTTGGGGAAAGGCTTTGAGAAAGAGAGGATATCAATATAAAGAACTCAAAATACTTAGCACCAAAGGGGAGGAAAAAACCCCAATAATCCAATCAATGCAATCAATGAACAAATGAACAAACAATGAACAGTATTACTCAGCCATAGGGTGTTGAGAGCCACAGCCAAAGGGACCCCAGCAAACTTCCAGCTGATTGGCTCACTGTGGCCCCAGCAAACTTCCAGCTGCCAACTGGAAATAATAAAAATGATAAAATAATGAAACAATGTCAAAATTGTGTGACCTTTTCACCACAAGTTAATCTTGGAGTCAATCCTAGAGGACTGATAGCTAACCATATTTGGCAGATGGATGTCACACACTTGCCACAATTTGGAAAATTAAAATATTTGCATGTTACCTGTTGATACTTCTTCCAGATTTTTGATGGGCTCCCTTCATGCCAGAGAAAAAACTAAAGATATTAGAGCTCATTGCTTAAAAATTTTGCCACTGTGGGTGTTCCAAAACAGTTAAAAACAGATAATGGCCCTGGTTATACTTCTACCTCTTTTAAACAATTTTGCTCATCATTTGGCATTACTCATGTAACAGGAATCCCATACAATCCACAGGGACAAGGCATAGTTGAAAGAGCTCATCAAACTATTAAAATGTACTTATTAAAGCAAAAAGAGGGAATTGGGAAGGGGTATATATTTCCCAAAGATAAAGTAACCCTTTTTACTCTAAACTTCTTAAATTTGGATTCACCAGAGCTTAGTGCTGCGGAAAGGCATATGTGTCCAAAAAATGTACATAAGCCCAAGGTACTTTGGAAGGATATTCTAACAGGACAATGGAAAGGTCCTGACCCAGTAATTGTCTGGAGTCGGGGGTCTGTTTCCACAGGGAGAACAGCAGCCTATTTGGATTCCAGAGAGATAAACTAAAGCGATTTCTACAGACCAAAAAGAAGATGATTTGGCTCAAATCCATAACAGCTGATATCCAGAACTCCAGTTTGGCTATCCTTACATCTGCAACAGAACCAGGATGCTTTTTTCAATATTATTATTGCCCTTTCCCACATCATGAAGTTCTATTTTGTTTTTTGGGCTCATACAGACCTAGGTTAATGTTTTGCTGATCAGTTCTATTTTTTGACTATAAAGTTTTTAAACATTGCAATTGAGATTTCACCTGTAAAAAGTTATAAGGCCTTTACTATTATGTTATGTGTTGTATGTATTATATTATGTGTGCACACTTGTGTTTTGTGTTGTATGTTTGTATGTATGTATGTCCATACATCATATATGATGAGCGCTCATGAAAAAATGAATCCAAATTTTTTTTTCTTATTCACGTGATTTAAATGATTTAATTTAAATTGGGTAAACAGCTGTTGAGGATTGTTTTAATATGTGAACAAAAAAGGAGGTTAACAGATCTGTTTGTTTACTTTCACCTTTCCTTTTCATTATATTTAATAATTCTGTTCAGGATAATGTAAATTGTTCAGAAAATTGTTTTCTTTTAGTGCCTGCTGGAATGTTACATAATTTTTTCTTTAGCCATTATTGCCAGAATTCCTATCTTCATCCAGTGCCGGTGAAGACAAAGATAAAACCAATCTACAGCTTCTGCAATAGTTATCACTGAACTGCTTGCAGAACTTGCCTAGACTATGTACCACTTGTATGCATTTTGAACTATTTGTTGGTGCAGCGAATTGTGCTAGTGCTGGCGTATTTTTGCTGATGGTGTCATCGGTGGTACAATTTTTCCAAAAGGAGCCGTCAATTGGCTTGGTGTATCCTTCTCCCTTCTGCTTGTGATGGTCATTCAGCTGAAATTTGGGGGCCAACAGAGGTGAGGCAAAGAACCTCACTCCCCCACTGGTACACAGGTGTGGCTGTATACTGGACTGGCAGTCAATGATGGGTAAGATCCAATTGCAATGGTACCAACCTAAGACAGGAGGCTGACGCCTTGAGGTCAGCTCATCCGATGACGAATAAGAACCATATGTAGTATTGGACAACCTAAGGCAGGCACGGTCCCTAAGCCACATGCTTGTTGTTTAAACAGAGAGGGGGAGATATTGAGAGCCACAGCCAAAGGGGCCCCAGAAAACTTCCAGCTGATTGGCTCACAGTGGCCCCAGCAAAATTCCAGCTGCCAGCTGATTGGCTCCTCTGTGGTGATGCTCATTGGGCTGTTTCCCCACCCTTTCAGACCACGGAGCTGTTCACTGGGGGACTCTTTTGGCTCCGCCCACACGACCCAGCCAATCGGCCTCAAGAGCAGGAGGAGTGGGGGGTTGAGAGGCTTGTGGGAAGCCAGTGGTGGCAGTTGGGCTCTGAGGGAATTCCTGAAGAGTTCTTGTGGTGCAGCGTGTGTGTTCTAAAAATAAAGTTTGTTTCTGCTTGACAAGTGGCTCGTGAATTGTGCCCAGCCAGACTGTGCCAATAGGGCAAAGAAACTGTACAGATAATTCTCAGAAGAAGAAATACTAATATTTGACAAATATATAAAAAAATATTCAACATCTCTAGCAATTAGAGAAGTGGAAATTAAAACTACACTGATATTTCATCTCACTCCAGTTAGAAATGGCAATTATCAAGAATACAAGTAACAATGTGGGGATGGATGCAGGGAAAAGGTACACTCATATATCGCTGGTGGGACTGAAAATTGGTGCAATTACTCTGGAAAGCAGTATGGAGATTGCTCAAAAAACTAGGAATGGGACCACCCTTGGACCTGGTTTTCTCACTCCTCAGTATATATCCAAAGGACTTAAAATCAGCATACTACAGTGATGCAGCCACATCAATGTTATAGCAACTCAATTCACAGCAGCTAAACTATGGAGCCAACCTAGGTGCCCTTCAACAGATGAATGGATAAAGAAAATGTGGTATATACACACAATGGAATATTACTCAGCCATAAGGAAGAATGAAATTATGGCATTTGCAGGTAAATGGATGGATCTTGAGACTATTATGCTAAATAGTCTCAAGCCATTACCCCAAAGCAAAGGCTGAATGTTTTTGCTGATATGTGGATGCTAACATGCAATATGGGGGAAGAGGGGAAGAATAAATATTCAGTAATTAGACAAAGGGGAATAAAGGGAAGGGAGGGGGGATAGAGAAAGGAAAGGCAGTAAAATGAATTGACATAATTTTGCTATGAACATATATGAATACACCACCAGTGAATCCCATCATGGTGTACATTCATAAGAATGGAGTCCTATTTAGAATGAGATATATTCCATTCTTGTATAATTATATCAAAATGAATTCTATTGTCATGTATAACTAAAAAGAATCAATAAAAAGAGATAGGATATAAAGAAATTAGTAATGATGGTCAATTTTAGGGAGAGGAAACAAGGTAACTGTGACTTGGGAAGGAGGTCATCTTCATTTTCACTGAATTCCCCATTAAACATTTGTTAAAGCTTTTGCAATATACATCCATTAATATTTTTAATTAAAAACAGAAAGCAGAGATTCCTGTACAGGGTAGAAATGTATGATGGTATTGCTGGCATGCAAAAAAAAGAAAAAGAAAAAGTTCTTAACATTTGTGCTTGTCTTAAATTCAATATAAATTAGTAGAGTAGTGCAATTACTAAAGATAAGTAAAATATCACTATTAATGAAATTGCAGTTTTCCTGCATGTCAGATCAAGGGAGGAAAGCTCATGGCTTTACTTTGTTAGGAAAATGATGTTCAGTTCCAGGATTTTGTATACTGAGAAAAAGAACAATGGAATATTTTTAAGCTTGATAACTGGTGAAGTGATGGAAATGCATTCTCTCACTTAAACTTCCAACAGCTGTAGTGGTGGGTCTAATTATTATTTTGATTTTGAAAATGTAGAAATTGTATCATTGAAGATCTGAACAACTTGCCTACAGTTGCAACAGTAGCAGCAGATCTCAGCCCCCATTTTCCTACGCCGAAGCCTGAGGGTCTCTGACTGCCAGTCCATACATTCTCCAGTGTGATGTTAACAAATGCAAGATTAATGAGTCAGAAGTAGTGAGGACTTGGAAATCAGAGGAGCTGGTGAGGGCACAAGGGGTCCTTTTGAGGATTTCAAAGGTCATCTTATGTCAGTTTCCCTCTTGTAAGTGGGACTCACTGCTCCTTTATGTGCTCCTCTTCTATTATCTAATATATTTTGCATACGATTGGTAATGTCTCTTCCATAAACACATGACAAAATTCACCTTTGAATCTACAATCTACGTATGACTGGAATTTTTTGGGGGGAAAGATTTTTACTATAGTCTTTAGAGAGTCCTTGGTAGTTTTCAGTATTCCAGATATATCCTTTTTTGCCTCCATGTGGAGTAGCAGTCAGGTGTCCCTTTTGTAATCAGCAAATAATCATTTCAGCCAGCACAATAACTCCATTTCTTGCCTGTTTATTCAGATTCAAGACGAGTCCAAAGTGTCCAGATGGCAGTCTTAACTTTTAGTTCAATGGAATAGTTGTTAGGTCTTCATATTTAGTTGCTGCTTCTTTTAACACTGGGTGCAATTTTAATGATGAAACTGATGCAGTAGATTAACGTGCTATTTAGTAGAAGGAAGAGGCATTCAAAGTCCCTGAAACTAGCCGGGCTCGGTGGCACATGCCTGTAATCTCGGGAGGCTGAGGCAGGAGGATCACAAGTTCAAAGCCAGCCCCAGCAAGTGAGGTGCTAAGCAACTCAGCAAGACCCTGTTTCTAAATAAAATACAAATTAGGGTTGTGGATGTGGTTCTATGGTCGAGTGCCCCTGAGTTCAATCCCTAATACCTGCCCCTGCCCCCAAATTAAAGTCTCTGAAACTAAAGTATGACATATGGCTAGAGAACTGATATACCCCTAAGGTAGGACAGTGGAGATAAGTTTCAGAACTTTCTCCAGTTGGAAATAAATTGCTTCTGGTGGTCTTTGTTAATAAATACAGGGGAAAAGGCATTTTTCAGATCAATAACTCCAAAGGATGTGAACATTTGCCCAAGCAACGAAACAACACGCAGTCGCGGTTGGGAAGATTACTTGGTTAAGCTTCGGTCATTCTCTGTCATTGCCCGGGATACATTTGTTTTCCACCCAGGACAAATGGAGAGGAAGTGGGAATCATCACCCTTGCATCCTTCAAATGTTGATATTGGCCCTAATCTCTGAAATCTTTCCTGGAACACAGTGTTGCTTTTTACGATTTTCCTAGGTAGGTAGTTCAAATTGCTCCCACTTGGTTCTTACACCATAATAGCCCCTACTCCATAGGCCATAATGCCCAAGTTGGGATTCTACGCGTTGTTGAGAATGTCTAGTGCAATCATGCCTTCCAGAATGGGTTCAGTAACCCCTGGCTGGGTTGGAAGACTTACTGGGTCCACTGCGAGATGAATCTGAGTTAAAACTTCATTGATCACCTGACTTCCATGAATTCCTGCTCAGACTTGTGGACCACAACGATGTTTTGGGTCTCCTGGAATTAATGTCAGCTCAGAGTCTATGTCCAGTATATTTTCCCCAAAGAATGGTTGTTTCCTTTCCTCCAGTGCAGTCACCTTGCTAATAAGCCTGGAAGCTCCTTGGAAAAGACTAGAAGAAAGAGAAATGGTCTAAATTTCTGGCAGTGTAGCAGAGTCCCTCTTCAAGGAGATACAGCCTGACACTCACTATAGGAATGTTAGTTATGTAAACTGATATAAATTTGGGAATTGATTGAGGTGTTATGACTCTATGTAGAACTCGTCTGCTTTTGCTTATCAAGTAAGAAATTAGTAGACTGCCCATATTTGAAGAATTCCATGAATACATTTAGCCAATGATATAGATCTGCTGTGAGTCAGATAATTCTATGACTGCTCTGACATTACTGTCTACCTGCATAACCATGTCCGTCTTGCCTTTGATGATTAAGTGACACCCTGTGTCCACTATAAACCTATTATCCGACTGTTCCCATTGTATTTAGGCTTCCCAATTTAGAGGCAGTGTTCCATTGCATTATGATACAACTACTCACAGAAGAGAGCCCAGGTGTGATTTTTCAGCAATCTCAACTCTGCAGGTACAGAAAATAAGGGTCATTTATAGGGAAGACATATAAACCTTCATTATACAGTGCTGAAGCTGGGAATTAGAATCCTTGAGCTCATTTTTTTTCCTTCTTTGTCCAGAAAATTAAGAGCAATCAGTCAATCTCATTACATACTTGTCAGTTTGACAGACGTGTACTAAGGTCTCAAACACATGGTCACCCAGAAGTTGTCTAAGTACTTGATTAGGAGTATCCAATGGTGATATTTTTGTGCATCTCTATTATCACATCACACTATAAACTAACAGCACTCTCATTATTATTAAAAATAAAGCCATGAGTGCCCTTAAATCTAATCAATTAGAGAACTCTAGAAACTCAGAACTAATTCAGAAAACTCGTTCTTAAGATTTTGCTCTTCTAAAGCCCCTTTTGGCATTAACGTCTCATCAGGATTTTCCAGAAATGTATTTCAATCAATCAGTTAATCCATCATCATCTATTTACCACATATACTTTAAAGAGTTGGCTGATAAAGTCGTGGGAGCTGGCAAGAATGAGATCTGTGCTGCTTCAGGATAAAGATTTAGGGAAAGGTTGATGCTTCAGTCTTCAGCTTTAATTCTACAGGGCAGTGAACTAGAATTCAGACAGGATTTCTATGTTGCAACCATGAACAAAGTTTCTTCTTTTTCAGCAAACCTCATTCTTGTCACTTACAGCCTGCAATTAATCAAATGAGATCTACCCAGGTTATGAAGGGTAATCTGCTTTATTCAGCTTTACTCAAAGGTCTTCTTACTTCAATAGTAATCATATATGAGAGGATGGTTAATGGGTGCAAGGGCACAGTTTTATAGGTGGAACAACTTCTATTCTGTAGCACAGTAGTTGAAATATAGTTGATAGCAATGTATTCCAAAATAGCTCATAGAGGGCTGTAGATATAGCTCAGTGGTAGAGACCATGTTGTGCATGTATAAGGCTCTGGGTTTGAAAACACACACACACACACACAAACAAACACCACTAATAAAGATAATTTTGAATACTTCCAACACAAAGAAATGTTAAATGCTTGAGGTGATGGGTGTGCCAATCACTCTTAACTGATCATTACAGATTGTAAATATGTACATTGATTACACATGTATGATTATTATGTCAATTAAAAATTAGGAACATTAAAAAATAGAAAAATTATGTGTGTGTGTGTGTGTGTGTGTGTGTGTGTGTGTGTGTATCACCTTCATGGCAACATCTACACTGGAATTCAATCAAACAACTGAACACTATAGCCTAGGCAAGTTGACACACAGAATTAATCATCACAGACATGAAACTATATCATTTTTTTTTCTTTCTACTTCCAGAAAATTGAAAAGTGTCTGGAAAATAAGAGATATGAAAGAGATATTTATTAAGTCATAAATAGTCTGTTGCCTGCTGATTTCAAGATAATTTTCCAAGGCAACGAGTTGTTTCTATTTCTATAAATGGAAAGAAATAGTATAAAATGAGAAGTTGAGCTAGTTATGCAGAGAAAGTTTGTCACTTAAGGCCTTAAGTGATCGTTGAAAACTCTAGACCGTGCAGAATTCTATCAGTTGTCGGAAATAATTTTTAAACTTCACGTCATATGTGTCGAAACTTAAACATCTTCATTAAGAAAGATTATGAAGGAAGATGAGCTATGAAGCAAATTTGGAAGTCAAAGTTAATGACAGGATGCCCTCGCACCCCTCACAAGCCGAACTTCTTTTCTTAAGTAGTCCTACATTTCCCATGGGAACATTTGCATGTGGCATATGTCTTTTTCTCTCCCTGTACTTTATTTGAAAATCTATCCAGAAGGCTGATGAAATAGCAATGAGGAAGGAGCTGTGGGGTTTGGTGATTCTTTTCTATAAAGCCGGAGGCCATTCGTATCCCCAGGAGCCCACACAGGAATTATCATCCACGACTGTTCCTTTATTTCTGTCTTCAGAAACCAGAGGCAGGGTTTGGTGAAATCTTATAGAAATATAAGAGTGTAAGGAATGCAGAGGTTCTCTTTCCTACCTGAAAATACTGCAGCTTCCCTAAAAAACTAAAAACCGAATCCTGGAGAAGCATGACAGTTATTACATATTTCGTGAAAACTCTGATAAACTTGGAATCTTTGATATACGAGGTTTCCCTATAAATGCTGAAAGATAATGTTGAGGCAAATGGTAGCTAGATAAGCAGAAGATGGAGAAAACTGAAAACCAAAGAGAAGCCTCTCTTGTCTAGTCTAAGGGGAAGGGGAATTCTCTCATCTGCGTGTTTTGGGGAGCAGTGCATTGATTACACCTGGAAGGTCAACTGGTGAGATTTAGGAACTCCTTAGGAGGAAGAGGGAGAGGGCATGGTGACAGATAGGAGTTCCAGTCTCTGGAATCATATCTTCCGAATAGAAATGGCATCTAATTTTGAGCTAAAATTGCTCCTTTCCCATCTAACTTGTTGTCTAGGAGGTTGAGAATCCATGTCCCTGCATTCTAACTTGAGTTTGGGCAAGAAATCACTGTGAAGCCTGAGAAAGCAGGAAGAAGCTGGGGTATGGGTTCTGGTTCTCAGATCCCAGGGAAATGGAGGAGCTTCTATCCCTTAGTTTCTTCAGTCCTAAAGTGAACATGTGAGACCAGTTGAGCTGCAAGTTCCCATGAAGTCCATCTCTTCTCTGTCTAGGACTTGAAATGTGAGAGTGAGGTAAGGACCAAGAAGGAGCCAGGCATTGAGATGCTTTTCATTATCTATCCTGTAGAATGTACTCTCCACCCTTCTCTATCCTCCTTCACTGGAGTGGACAGACCCTAGTACATCACCACTAAGATCTACTTTCTGGTGTCCGTGCTTGTATATATTTCTTCTCTTTGATGGCATTTTCCCTATTATTTGCTTCCATGTCAGAGAATATAACAAACATGATGAGAACTCCCCTGATATAAGACTTCTTCTTATACCTGTAGGTCAGAGCTAGAGACTCCCCTTGTTGGCTTTGAGGAAGTGAGATACCACTTGGTGGGAGAGGCTATGAGAGGCCATGTGGTAGGAGTCTGTAAAATCTGAGAGGGGTCATTGACAGATATTCAGGAAGTAAACAGAGATCTCTGCTTGACAACTGCAGGTTGGAAACTCAGCCAACATACAACCTCAGAAAAGTGACTATTTCCCCAGTTGAGTATAGACTTAGATTGCAGACTGATAAAATGCCAAAGAAGAGGACCCATCTATCCTATGCCTGGGCTTGTGACCCATAGCAACTGTGACATAAAAAAACATGTTTTGCAATAGAACAAAATATTGTTTTCAGTTTCTAACATTATGTTAATTTATTGTGCATCAAAAATTTTCATACATTCACCTTTCTCTGTGTCTCGCTTGGAATTGGCTCCCTTACTTCTAGCTTCCAGCTGGGTGCAGCAATGGGATGCATAGAAATGAAAGGATGACAGATGAGTGAGGTTGGGGAATTTGTTGTCCTGATTCCCTCCTCTCTGTTCAGGCAGTCCTCTCCATGGGCTACCTTCTCTGGATCCAGGAAAACGTTCCTCTGTCTTGTTCTGTCAGGCTCACCTGCTATTCTACTGCTCACAGGGCATCTTGCACTCCTTGTATTTTTCCTATATCCTGATTATAGCTTTTTAAAATAGCCCCTTCAGGTAGTAGGGAGGTAGATACAGTCAAATCATGATGTATGCATGGATGGAAGTCTCAGTGAAAATGATTAATTTTTATAATTAATATGATTAAATAATTATGATAAAGATTTTTTTTTTTTTACAAAATGGTTTCTTTACAAACCTTTCTCCCAAATAACCCAGGCAGATAAGCTACCTACATTCCTGATATCCCCTGAATGATGCAGGAAAACTCCAAGGAGATATAGTGCATGAGGTTCCTTCCTGCTGCCAACAGATGAAACAAGAAAAAAATTAAAATCAAAGCTTCAGTGGCAGATAAATTTTGTCCTACAGAATGGTAGGCAATTATTAAACCAAGTTTTATGTACAACCCTGAAAGAATTGACTTGGGATTTAAAAAGTAGAGACCTATATCATCCACTAATAGAGGACAAATGTGGCAATTCCTGCAAGGGAATCAATGACATGCAATCTTATTCATTAAGGCCCCATTTGTAATTATATAGTGAAAACAGATCAGAGAAGGGAAGAAAATGACCCTAATGGATTTTATGTTTGTTGAATTCGTGATGAAATGAGCACATTTCATGCTTGCCACTGGGATGGAATGTCTCACTTTGTATGATCTTTGTCGCTGCTGACACCTATCACACAAACAAACACACTGTGACACTGCAGCACCTATTTAGTGCTCGCCATGGTCATTTGGAGAGGGGAGGTGGCTGAGGCTCAGAGAGGTGAGGTAATTTGTCCAAGTTCACAAAGTGAGCTGTTGGCAGAGTCTCCATTTGCACCCACCTGTCTGACTCCCACTTGATGTTCCGTACCCTGAACCAATTCCCATCATTACACACTTCATCCAGAGAAATTGAGGGCTTAGATCAGACCCAGATTGTGAAATTGAAGCCTATTATTTATTCATAAAAGCAATGATTTCGATCTCAGTAGAAGCTACTTGAAACACATAATGTGCCTTTGATATTGACACATAAATAGGACCTTATTTCGTGAACACATCCATTATTCTTCCCTGTTGCCTGTGATAAGCTGTGATGTGTCCTCTGACATGTACCGTAAAAAATGCATTGAGCACATTTTATGTCTTTTGCCGTGATGTTTACTGATTAAAAGAGGCAATGTTGACTATTAAATTTCATATTAATTAGAAACCCAATAGTCTATTAATAAAAGATTAATTTTTACTGTCCTTGTCAATGCCCGAGGGGTGCTTTGTTGTTGCCATCGTTGCTTTTATTCTCCTCCCTATTGTTTACTTATAGATACCTTATGAAACAAAACTCTGGACTTGGGTCCATGGAGGCTACAGACATAGCCCGCAGTGACCTTTCACCACAAGCACTCTGAGATGTTAGGACATGTTCCTACCTGTGGTGGGAAACTGTCCTTCTTGTAGACATCTAGAATCTAAGAATAACGTAGAAGAATTGCATGCACTGTCTGGTCTCCATTCCCTGCTATAGGATCAGTGATGGAAGCCCAATGATATTAGTGTCATTTTTGGCCTGAGTTTACCAATTCTCTGACACGAGAATTGGTAAATTCTCGTAATTGCCCTAATACATGCAAGTGGAGCCCCAACGTATGTGGGGCTGAATTTTTTGGAAAGTGAGATCTGGGCCCAGAAATTAAGGGATTGTGCAATTTCCTTTAACACTGGGGACAAGGCTCACAAGTATGAAATTGATGGGACTGAGGGATTTGCAATATGGCTTGAGATACAGGGTAGGTTAGCCTAGATTAATCAACTACAGATCAATCCACTGAATGGGAAACCAATCCTATTTACTGAATCTATAAAGCTTTTTCATTTAGCCATTTTTGAAGTTAACAGGAACTCATTGAAGAGGTTGGTAAAATAATAGGGTATGAGCGCTAGGCACCCAGAGTGTGTGGAGCGTGGGCAATCTTTCCATTCTCTTGCCCTGAGTTTCCCCTGTCTCTCAATCTCTTCTCAGTTTTCCCTCTTTTTTTTTTTTTTTTGTTCTTTAATCTGTAATCTTCTTGTCAGACCTTCAAAATCTTTCCCAACCTGTCTCTGTAATTTTAGTTTTGTGAACCAATGAAACCCATTACTGCTCAATCCAGTATAAATCATGTCTTTACTTCTGGAATCTCAAAGCACCCTAATGAATGTTTTAACATGTTAATTAATTATATATTATATCAATTTTTACAATTGATATAGATAAAATATTATCTGATAATGTAACTATAGACAGCCCCCCCCCCCACAGTCAGCCTCTAAATCCATGAATTTAACCAAACACATAAAGTATTTGGAAAAAATAACTTAAATTGCATGAAACATGTGCAGACTTTCCCCCTTCTCATTATTGCTTAAAAAAATACAGTGCAACAACTGTTTACATTGTGATAGGTATTATAAATAATCTAGAAGTAATTTTGAGAGTATACGTAAGGATGAGTTATATATATATATAAGGGACTTGAGCATCAACAGATTTTGGTAGCCAGGTACAAGGTCCTGGAACCAATCCCCCAGAGTTGTTGGGGGACAACAATACTCCAATTTACCCATTTGCTTATCACTCATGATTAGCAAGAGCATAGATCAAATAGCCCTTTCTCCAGTATTCAAAATGCAACAAGAAGGCCCCATATAAATTATCCAAAACACTGGCATAGAGATTATCACAGAAACAGGATCAAGTCTTTTTTGAAAGGACATCTATAAAACATTATCAAGATACTTTGATATATTCTATACTCTTGGAGGAAGTCATACCAACATCCCCTGTGAACCTTTCCTAGGAATGTTCCATTTTCTACAGAAGAAAGTCCAAGTGTTTGACTTGCATTCATAGCCCTTCTTGCCAAGTCCCTTTAAGCAAAGGCTTTTCTCACCATTATCCGTTCCTCTTGTGTTTTCCACAGGTGGTTTTATTGAGCTCAAGTTAATTTATTATCTAGAGTAACTGTGCCTTTCAGGCAGAACAATACATGTTCCTCTGCCTTCTGTATTCCACTGTTTCCATGTCTGATGCCTGATTATCAAAAAAATAATATATGTCTTTGTTGAAAGAGTCATAGTGAGTAATTTAGTCAAATGCAAGATTAATGATCATAGATACTTGAAAAATATTAGTTTTCTTTTCATATTTTCCGTTCATTTCAGATTTTATTTTGTTTTAATCTTTTAAAGAATTTCAGAAAATATTTAGATCTACAGCACATTTGAAAAGTTAGTACAGAGGGATTCTGTATATACCACGCCCACTTTCTCCTACTTTTAACATTTTACATTCGTGTGGAACATTTGTCACAATTAATGAACCAATATCAATTCAGAACTGTAAGCTAATGCCCATATTTTGCCAGAAAGAGAAATTGAAAAGGGAAACCTATGGCCTACTGTTAAAAACTGAATCACTATAGGACATTGGAGTTTTTCCTGAAGACAGTGAGGAACCACCGAAGTGTTTGGAGCAGAAGGTGATGTCTTCATATTGATTAAAACAGAGTTTAAAAGAAAAAACAAACCTATACTAAAGAGAGATTTAGTCAAGGTGCATATTTATTTTTCTCTATCTTTAATGCCTGGCTCTGAGAAGGTACTCTGTAAATATTTATCATATACATTTTTGGTTTACAGAATTGAAGTGAAAATGTCTTTTTCCCACATATTCAAAGGTGACTCCTAAGTGGACGTTTAGCACACGCAGAGTTCCCTATATACAAAGTCGCAACTTCTTTTATTCTGATGACTCTGTGAACACTGTGGAGAAAAACATTTTTCTCTCCTCGGCAGTTGGAGACCCAAATCAAATCAATCCTAGAAAGACTAGCACCATTATTTTGGCCATTATTTTCCCTGGTAGTTTGATAAATGGTTTCAGGAGTTGATAATTACAAAATCATAGCAGTTGCTGACTAAGGCTGGCCAATACAATAAATTAGACTAACTGCCAGCAGGTTGGTTATGGAATAATCAATTATACCTCCATAATCAGTTCAGGGTGAGAGTCTTACTCAAGGGTAGGGATAACCTCACTGTTGGAGGACTGCATAGTAAGCACTTGGGAACGGGTCTACTTCTGGGCAGCAGTTGTGATTGTGAGACTTAATACATGTGGTTGGATCAATGGCTACGGGTCAGGTGAACACCACCTAAATTACATGCTCCTGGGGTTTTTATCATTCTGTCTCACTGCCTGTAGATTGGAATTTTGGATACCAAGACATTTTTTCACTGAGCTCTTCTGTCCCAGCTGGACTCATACATCTCCCTGAATATCAACCCTCTTTATTTTCTCCAGTCTTCACAAACCTCATGTTCAGTTATGCTCCTTTGCTCAAGTTTTCACTTTTTTCTGATTGCCCAAACAATTGTACTTATCATTATAAACAAACCAGAACACAAGAAAAATCTCAGCTCTCGGGTTTAAACAAATGCTTTAAAATGCAGGTCCACCTTCCCTCTAAAATTGCTGCCACATTACCCTTATTCTTATGACTTTTAGTACTTATGTTCTGTACCATGCGATTTAACCTTCCATTGGGTTGTAGCCCTTTTACATCCTGAAGTGTATATGTTTGTGTGTTTATCTCTTACCTGTCCATTTAGACTATAACTTTTCAGACGCAACAGTAAGTCATAGCATAGGACCAGGTGCCTAACATAGACAAAGCATGTCCAAGTGCTGAATTCCAGGACCTGTGGCTAGTGAAAATGCCCCTTCTCCCCTCCCATGACTATTTCAGTTATTTAAATCTACAGATCAATTTTCTAGCTATATACTAAATAGATAACTAATTACATAATTATTATGTAATAATTATATAATTATTACATATTGATTCAAAGACAGATTCTAAAATCAACATTTGGAATGGATTCCTGAATTCTTTCCTTCTAATTCAGAATTCCAAAATTTCCAAGATGGAAGCACCTATACTGGGCTTGCTCTATGGCCCACTAAGAATTTCATTTTACACATTGTGGCAGATTTTACTTTCCAAAAATGACAGCATCACTTTTTCTGGACCCTCCTGCTCTCCCAGAATCTAATCACTTCTCCATGAAAACTTCGCCTGTTTTCCCTCCTCTTGAACCCAGGGTGGTCATACACTTGCTTCTATGACTATACTATACCAGAAATCATGTTTTGCAATTTATGAGGTTGAGTTTCCATTACTCTTTCTTTTGGAAAAGTTGCCCCTGGAACACAGACTTCATATTCTAGGGAAACGCAGGCTAGATAGTGCATACAGAAGTATTTTTAAGTAAAGCCACAGACAACCAGAAATCACTGCCAGATGTGGAGTGGATGAGAGTCAGAGCATTCAACTCTCAAACTTTTGGGTCATTCTAAAGCTTGGAGTCTGCCAGTTAGAACCCCCAGGAGTCATGGAGCAATCAAAAACCTGCCTCCATTATGCCTTGAAAAAACTCCTGAACCACAGAAATCATGAGCATAACAAAGATTGTTTTTTTTTGCCACCAACTCATAGCCCAAGTTGCTATACAGCAGTAGATAACTGGAACATTTGTGATTATTTTCTATAATATGCTGAGGCTGTACATATCTCATGAGAGGGGTACACACCAATTTTATAACTGTTAAAAACAAATGATTCTGAGATGTACATTATTGTTCATCTCAGTTACCATGTTAGGTAGATTAATTAGCCATGAACCGGTGGATGGGGAAAGGACAAGGAAGGAAAGACATTAGGCCTATGCATCAAGAAAAAAATCCAGGAGTCACAAAATTAAAACTGCAGGGAATCTTATCTGAACAGGCAAGACTTTGGGGAGTGAAAGCTGAAATGCACAACCTTTCCCAAGCTGTAGATAATTACAATTGCTTAAGGGAACTACTATTTAAAATCATGGGGAATCTTAATGGAAGCAGACAAGCTACAGAAAAGCAGGATATGGTGTATCAGAGGCTCCCCCAACCATAGTTAATTCTAACCCTGAAGGGAAACTACCATTTCTAGGTTATATCATCATTATCTCTTTTTTTTTTTTAATTTATTTTTTAGTTATCGGCGGACACAACATCTTTGTTTGTACGTGGTGCTGAGGATCGAACCCAGGCCGCACGCATGCCAGGCGAGCGCGCTACCACTTGAGCCACATCCCCAGCCTCATCATTATCTCTTGTAAGCAGGTCACCAGGATCCTCCCTTATCCCCAGACTATGTCACCAACACCTAATCACCATGTTGACCAGGACATCAAGACCCTCACAAAGTTTGCTGAGGAGTCTATATTACTTGATTAACCAATTAAGAGGGCCATAAACATTGGGACAAGAACAGGGGTATTCAATATCCTTAAAACCTCCAACCCTGTGAGCACCATTGCTTCTTCCTGGCAGACTATGCAGTGCCTGTGTTGTACACCACACCTCATTTTTCACATTCTCTATTAAACTTCTTGCTACTCTGTTTCCCTCAATTTCTTTCTGGCAGAGTCACAATGACAGTAACTGATGTCCACTGTGGGTGCCTTGGTTCTGTAACGGGCTCCTACCCTGTAACAACCCTACTGTAGTAGAACAAGAGAACTTATTCCTCCCAGCTCTAATTTTGCACCCACTGACCATTTCGAATGTTCTTACCACAAAGAAATGATAAATGTTTGAGATGCTAAATATACGAATTATCCTGATGCAATCCTTACATATCATGTATACATATATTAAAACAGCACATGGTCTGCCATAAGTTTGTACAATCATCATATCAGTTAAAACTAAAAGTAAAAAAAAAAGCAGAATATTACTTTGAAGTGGTAGGAACCGAGAAGGTTTCATGAGGAAAGGGCCCTGGAGTGGGATGTTGAAGGACAAGCGGCCTCGCAAGAAATTCAGTCTGGCACATGAAGAGAAAAACATTGCCTGCCTGTTGGCCCTGACTCTAGGGATTCTCCCTCTGAGAAATAAGGGAATCCATCTCTTGATCTAATCTCACAGATGAGCTTTGGTCTGGATTGCCTAATTGTTTAATTGCATCTTTATTACTTCTTAGTGGAGATATAAAACCCAGGCCTGAGGGTGAGCTTCAAGACTCCCAGGGATAAATGAATTAGCATGTGACAGAGACAATATTTGGGAGTCAGAGGAAGGGAAAAGAAACATGAGATGATTTCAGAAAAGGAGGTAGCAGAGGAAATAGAAACCTCCAGGGAAACTGAAAATCAAGAAAAAAGGCAGAGCAGGGACAGTTGATTTCAGCAAATAATATGTGGGCAGTTGAGAGGATTGCAGGCATGGCTTCCTCCAGTTCTACTTGTCAAACATCCCAGCTGCCTCCTTGGCAACCTGCTTTGCTTTGGCGCTTTGTAAGGCCCACTCTGTCCTTGCAATGCTCTAGGGGAAGCATCATCCTATTTTATTGACCTCAGCAAAAAAAAAAAAAAAAAAAATACTGTCATAGCCTCAATAGCCTGCAGTACACAGAGAATGCCTGAATTACTCTAACCCAATATTTGAGCAATCTTGCTGGTGTACTTCACTATCCCACAGGCACCTTGGGCTCCATGCATGTATCTGAAACCAAATTCCCCTTCCCTCTTATTCTGCTCTAGGACTGTCATGTTGGAGAGTGACAGTCGCTATCCAAAGCTGCATTCCTGAGTTCTCCTGGACTCTCTTTCCCATTCCCCAAGGCCAGGCTGAGAGCTCATTAAGGTCAAGGCCTTGTTCTATCCACTTCATCTTGCCCAGCTTCTGATGTGCTGCCTTGAACCCTGTACGCCTTCTGGATGGTGAATGGGGTCATACCCATTAAAAAATAGCATTACCGTATTTGTATTTTCATTGTGGAGTAGTAAGGGTTCTTTGTAGATTTTGGATACAAGCTTCTTAGTACATATATGGTTAAAATACATTATTCCCACTTGGTGGGTTTTCTTTTTTGCTTTTGTATTACTATTGTTTGGAGCAAAAAAAAAATATGTTCTTGATTTTTATTGCTCAGTTTATTTATTTTTCTAGGGTTGCTCATGCATTAGGCATTACACCTAAGAAATTAGTGTCAAATTCAAGGTCACAAAGATTTACTTCTGGGTGTTCTGATGAGAATTTTATAGTCTTTGCTCTTACATTTGGGTCTATGATGTGTTTTAAGCTAATTCTAGTGAATGATGGATAAGAGTTCAATTTTACAACACCATTTGTTAAAAAAAAACTGGTACTTCCTCCTATTAAATTATCTTGCCATCCTCATCAAAAATCAATATAAGGGTTTACTACTGGAGTCTCAGTTCTGTTCCACTGATTTATACGTTTATCCTTATGCTGCAGACTTGTTTAACTGTACCTTCAAATTAACTTGTAAAACTGGGAGACGAAAGCCCTTCAACTTAGGTTTTTTTCTTTTTCCCCTAATACTTGGTTATTTGAATTTATATATGAATTTTAGGACCAGTCTATTTCCAAAAAAAGATAATTGGGATTTTGATAGAGATTGTGTTGAATCTATAGATCAACTTGCAAGTATTCCCATCTTAAAAAAAAATCTTACCCATAAATTTTATTTTGATATTTTATTCTTCCAATAATATCTCATGGTTTTTAGTATAGAAATTTTGTACTACTTTTGTTAGATCTGTTCCCAAGAATACGTTTATGGTATTATGAATGGCATTTTTTTTCTTAATTTGTTTTGTATATTGTTCTTTGGCAGTATATAGAAATAAAATTTTAAAAAAAGAAAGTAATTGATTATTTCTCCTTTTCGGAACTTGTTTATTAGTTCTAACAGTGTGTGTCTATGTATATTACCCAGGACTTTGACGTATGAGATTCTCTAGTCTATAGAGATTTCCTTATTCTATGCAACTAATTAAAGAGGACATATTTTCTTGCTCCCCTTTCAGAGCTACATTTTTCATAGAGGACCACTTTCAGGTTGAGGAAATTTATTTCTATTTCTATTGTTAAGTTGTTTTTTTTAATCTCAAAAGAGTGTTGAATTTTGTGAAATGCTTTTTATGCATCTATTGAGATTAGCTATGGATTATGTCCTTTATACTGTTAACATCATTTCTAATATTAATTGATTTTCAAGTATTATATGTGACTTATTTCTGGGGTAAATTACACTTGATTATAGTATTTTTATACATTTCTGAATTCATTTTACTAGTATTGTGTCGAAGAGCTCTCTTTTATATTGTTTTTCTTTAGTTATATGTGAAGGTAGAATCCATTAAGATAAAATTACACATGCATGAAATATACCTTATTCTAATTAGGTCCCCAATCTTGTGAAAGTACACAATAGTGGGATTCACTGTGGTTATTTCATATATGTTGCATAGGCAAATTATGCCAGTCTTTCCACAGTCTTCTCAATTCCTATTCTTGCTTCCTTCCCTTCATTCCCTTTCTCTAATTCTCTGAACTTCTATTCTTTCCATCCCCGCCTCATTGTGGATTAGCTCTCAAATATTAGAGAAAACATTTGCCCTTTGGTTTTTTGGGATTGGCTTATTTCATTTAGCATGATAGTCTCTACTTCTGTCCATTTAACCTGCAAATGTCATAAAGTCATTTGTATTTATGGTTGGGTAATATTCCATAGTGTATATATATCACAATTTCTTTATCCATTCATCTGTTGATGGGCATTTGGATTAGCTAAATAGCTTAGCTATTGGGAATTGTGCAGCTATAAATATTGATGTGGCTTATGACACTGTAGTATGATGATTTTAAATCCTTGGCTTATATACCAAGGAGTGGGATAACTGGATCAAATAATGGTTCCATTCCTAGTTTTTTGAGCAATTTTCATACTATACCTACCAGAGAGGTTGCAGTAATCTGCAGTCCCACCAGCAATGTATTAGTGTACTTTTTATTCAATATTTATTGTTATATTTATATATATTATTATTGTTATAATTATTATAATTATAATTATATTATATTATAATTATATTAATTATATTATAATTATAATTATTATTTATTGTTATAATTATATATATTTATTATATTCTTGATAATTGCCATTCTTACTGGAGTGAGATGAAATCTCAGTATCTAGTTTTAATTTGAATTTCTATAGTTGCTAGACATGTTGAGCATTTTTTCATATATTTGTTAACTGTTCATATTTCTTCTTTGAAGAAGTGCCTGTTCAATTCCCTTGCCCATTTTATTTGGATATTAAGCTTTTTGAGTTCTTTGTATATCCTGAAAATTAACACCCTTTCTGAGTTCAAGGTGGCAAAGATTTTTTTCTCATTCTGTAGACTCTTCACACTCCTGATTCCTTTCCTTGCTGTGAAGAACCTTTTAATCTGATGCTATCCCATTTATTTATTTATTTTTTTGCCATCCCATTTTTTGATTTTTAAATTTTACTTTGGGTGCTTTAGGAGTCTTCTTAAGGAAGTCAGTTCCTATGCTGACATATTGGAGTGTTGGGCTTATATTTTCTTCTAGTAGGTGCAGGGTTTCTGGTCTAATACCTAGGTCACTGATAAACTTTGAGTTGAACTTTATGTAGGGCGAGAGATAGGGGTTCAATTTCATTCTACTACATATGGATTTTCAGTTTTCCCAGCACCATTTGTTGAAGAGGCTATCTTTTCTCCAGTGTATGTTTTTGGAACCTTTCTCTAGTTTGAGATAACTGTATTTATGTGGTTTTGTCTCTGTGTCTTCTATTCTATTCCATTGGTCTTCATCTCTGTTTTCTTTTTAATTATTGATTTTATTTTTAAAATATACGACAGCAGAATGTATTACAATTCTTATTACACATATAGAACACATTTTTTCATACCTCTGTTTGTATATAAAGTAGGTTGACACCCAATTTGTGTCTTCATACCTGTACTTTGGAGAATGATGTCCATCACATTCCACCATCCTTGCCCCTGCCTCCTCCCTTACCCTCCCTCTCCTCTGCCCTATCTATAGTTCATCTATTTCTCCCATGCTCCCCCTCCCTACCCCACTATGAGTCAGCCTCCTTATATCAGAGAAAACATTCGACATTTGTTTTTTGGGGGATTGGCTAACTTCACTTCTTCTCTAACACTGTCCATTTACCTGCAAATGCCATGATTTTATTCTCTTTTATTTCTGAGTAAAATTCCAATGTGTATATATGGCAATAAGTGTTGGCAAGGGTGTGGGGAAAAAGGCACACTCCTACATTGTTGGTGGAACTGCAAATTGGTGCAGACAATATGGAAAGCAGTATGGAGATTCCTTGAAAATCTGGGAATGGAACCATGATTTGCCCCAGCTATCCCACTCCTTGATCTATACCTAAAGGACTTAAACACTGCATACTACAGGGACACAGCCTTATCAATGTTTATAGCAGCACAGTTCACAATAGCTAAACTGTGGAGCCAACCTAGATGCCCTTCAGCGGATGAATGGATAAAAAAAAAAACGTGACATATATTCATCTCTGTTTTCATGATAATACCATGCTGTTTTTGTTACTAAAGCTCTGTAAGTTTTAAGTTCTGGTATTGTGATGCGTCCTGCTTCACTTTTCTTGCTAAGGATTGCTTTGGCTATTCTGTGTCTCTTATTTTTCCAAATGAATTTCATGATAGCTTTTTTTTTAATTTCTATGAAGCATGTCATGGAAATTTTAACAGGAATTGCACTAAATCTGTTTAGCTCTTTTGATGGTATGGCCATTTTGACAATATTAATTCTGCCTATCCATGAACATAAGAGATTTTTCTATCTTCTGAGGTTGTTTCCATTTTTTTTTCCTGTAGTATTCTGTTGTCTTAATTGTAGAGATCTTTCATCTCTTTTGTTAGATTGATTCCCAAGGTTTTTTTTTTTTTTTTTTGAGGCTATTGTGAATGGAATAGTTTTCCTAATTTCTCTTTCAGCTGATTCATCATTGGTGTATAGGAATGCAATTAATTATGGTGTAAATTTTGTATCTGCTACTTTGCACAATTCATTTATGAGTTCTAGGAGTTTTCTGTCAGAGTTTTTTGGATCTTCTAAATATAGGATCATGTACTTGTCTAACGGAGTTAGTTTGAGATCTTTTTTCTATTTGTATGCCTTTAATTTCTTTCTTTTGCCTAATTACTTTTGCTACAGTTTCAAGGACTATGTTGAATAGAAGTGAAGAAAGAAGGCATGCTTGTCTTGTCCCAGTTTTTGAGAGAATGTTTTCAGTTCTTCTCCATTTAGAATGATGCTGGCCTTGGGTTTTACATATATAGCTTTTGTAAAATTGAGATATGTTTCTACTTTCCCTAGGTTTTCTAGTGTTTTGAGCATGAATGGATGCTGTATTTTGTCACATGCTTTGTGTCTGTGGTGATGTTTCCTTTTTCATCATGAATTTTACTAATTTGAGTTTTTTTTCTTTCTTTTGGTTTCCTTTTCTAAGGGTTTATCAATTTTGTTTATTCTTTAGAAGAACCAATTTTTTATTTCTTTGATTTGTACCTCAATTTGGTTGATTTTGACCCAGATTTTAATTATTTCCTGTCTTCTACTGAAATTGTTGTTGATTTGTTCTTCTTTTTTTCTAGGGCCTTGTGGTATAGGTGTAATGTTAGATTATTTATTTGGTATCTTTTCTTTTAATGTGTGAGTTCAATGCTATTAGCTTTCCTTTTATAACCACCTTTATAGTGTCCCAGAGATTTTAATATGCTGTATAGCTGTTCTCATTTACCTTTAACTGTCTTTATATTTCACCTTGGATTTCTTCTGCTACCCATTCATCATTCATGATTGATGAGTTTAGGCCAATTATATTTAATGCTATTATTGATAGATTATTTTTATTCCATGTTATTTTGTTTATTTCTAATTTTTAGATTGAATTTGATTCTCTTTTGATTGATTATTCTTCTAGTGTAATTTCTCCCTCTGCTGGTTTATTTTTAATTTCTTCTTCATGAAATATTTCATTGAATATGTTTTGTAGAGCTTTCTAACTGTAAACTTTTAAAACTTTTTTTTTATAATGAAAGATTTCATTTCATTTTATCTTCAATTTTGACATTTAATTTCCCTAGGTATAGTATTCTTGGTAGGCATCCTTTTTCTTTCAGAGCTTGGTATATATAATTCTAAGACTTGCTAAATTTGAGGGTTTGATTTGAGAAATCAGCTGAAATCTAGATTGGCTTACCTCTAAATGTGACCTGTCATTTTATCTAGAAGCTTTTAAAATTCTATCCTTTTTCCATATATTAGTCATTTTCATAATAATGTGCCTTAGTGTGGGTCTGATGTAATTTTGTATATTTGGAATCCTGTATTTCCCCTGTATTTAGTTTTCCATTTTATTCATTATGTTTGAGAAATTTACTGATATTATTTCATTCAAGTGTGTGCATGTGTGCCTTCATTTGACTTGTATCTCTAAGCCTTCATCCTGATAAATCTTGAATTTGTTTTTTTCGTATTATCTGATATTTCTTGAAAGTTCTGTTCATTGTCTCTTAACATCTTTTCTCCATCTTGTTTTCAAGATTATATATTTTGTCTTTGTTGCCTGAGACCATACGGTAATAAATTTTCAATTCATTCTACTATTTTTCCTACTGCCATACACCTCCCTTCCCTTCATTTTTAATTCAAAGTACCTCTATTTTCCCCTATACCCACCACCCCCATTGTGAATTAGCATCTGCAAATCAGACAAAGCATTTGGCTATTGGTATTTTGTGATTGTTTTATTTCACCTAGCATGATATTGCCATGAAATAACTGGCAAATGCCATAATTTTCATTCTTCTTTGTGGCTGAGTCATATTCCATTGTTTGTATATATCACATTTTCTTTTTTTATTCATCCATGAAAGGACACCTAGGTTGGTTTAATAGTTTGGCTATTGTGAATTGAGCTGCTATAAACATTGATGTGATTGTGTTACTGTAGTATGCTGATTTTAAGGCCTTTGTGTATAAACTGAGGAGTGAGATAGCTGGGTTGAATGGTGGTTCTATTCCAAGTTTTCTGAGGAATCTTCATACTGCTTTTCATAGTGTTTTCACCAAATTGCAGTCCCACCAGCAATGTATGAGTGCACCATCCCCCTTCATCCATGCCAACATCACCAACATTTATTGTTGCTTGTTTTCCTGATAATTGACATTTTGACTGGAGTCAGATGAGATTTTGAGTAGGCAAAAACATGCTTTGTATAATTCTTTTAAATTTATTGAGCCTTTTCTATGGGTTTATGCTACATAATATTCCACATGTTCCTTAAAACAGTGTGTGCTTTGCTGTTGTTGGGTGGAATGTTCTATCAATTTTTGTTGGATCTGCTGTATGTAGTGTATTCAAGTTATTCATTAAGAATGATCTTGTGTCTGATTGTTATGGCTACTTGTGATGTAGGATCAGTACAGTCTCTATTATTGCTGAATTTCCTATGTCAATTTTATCTTAAATTCAGCCAGGCTTATGCTGTATATTTTGGGACTCCATTGTTAGGCACACATATGTTTATGATCACTCTACCTTCTTTATTGACTGGCAATTTTTATCTTCATAAGAAGTTTTTAATAACATTAATGTTTTAGCTTCTTTTTACTGACATTAGTATAAGATGCCAGCTCTCATTGCTTAGTATTTACATATCCTGTTATATTCCATCCTTTTACTTTCAGTCTATTTATTTCTTTTGTCTGTTACAGACAGAATATATATGGATAATGTTTTTAGTGTATATCCATTGTATTAAACTCTGTCTTTTAGTTATACTGTTATGAATTGGATATGAACAGTTCCTCAAAAGCTCCTGTGTTAATGGATGAATATTCGGGGTGAAATGATTGGACTATGAGTGCTGTAACCTAACCAGTCCATCCGAGCTTAAATGGACTGACCGAGTGGTGTCTGCCTGCAGGTGGGGTGTGACTGGAGGAGGTGGGTCACTGGGGGCATGCTCCAGAAGAGTCCACCTTCCTGGTGGTGCCTCTGCTCTCTCCATCTGCTTCCTGACCACCATGAGGTGAGAGACACTCCTCCACCAAGCCCTTCTGCCATGATGTTCTGCCTCAACCTGAGCCCAGAGCAACGGACTCAATCAACCATGGACCAAGCCTCTGAAACCATGAGCCAAAATAAACTATTCCTCCCTCTAAGATTTCCTAGTTGGGTATTCTGTTCACAGCAGCACAAAGAAGTCCCAAACAGAAATTGGTACCAAGAAGTGAGATTGTTGCTGTGACTGGCCTTACCGCGTGGTTCATTAGCATTTGGAACTGGTTCTCAGGAGGAGTTTGGAAAAGCTTGGAGATGAAAGATGAAAGAGAAAAGCCTCAGGATGTTGTAATAGGAGCTTAATGGGTGATTCTTACGGGACCTCAGAAGACCAGAATGTTGATGGGATCGCAGACAGTGCTCGGGAGGTTGGAGAGGAAAATGAGGACTGTGTCAGGAGTTAATAGAGGACCTTCCTGTTGCACTTTGAGAAAGAATCTACCTACATTTTGCCAATGCCCTGAGACTTTGTGTAAGGCTGAATTTAAGGAGGTTGACTAATTAATGTGGTGGAAAAACATTTTAAGGCAGCTCAGCATTCAGGCAGGGGCATGGATTTTGCCGGCAGCTTTTAGCCAGCTTTACTGTGAGAATTGGGAGCAGAAAGCAGAACTGGAAGATTTAAAAACCTGCAGTTTGGCCAGAAAAGTGCCGGTAAGACTGGAGCCAAGGAAGTTGTGCTTATGGCAGAGAGATAACATACCCTAGAGAGATATTATGTACTTTCACATAGACAATAGGAAAGGTGGCTTGAGGGTGTCTTAGGAGTTTGCAAGACCATGCCCATGGTAGGCACAGGAAATGCCTTTGAGAAGAGAACCTCAGGGGCACCTTGCTTGCATAGAAGTGCCTAGAAAGTTGTGTCACTACGCTCAGGCAGCAGAGGCTGCTGCAGCCAGAATCTCATGAGGCTCAGCTACTGCATGATCTGATAACAGAACTTGGCATCATCCATGTGCTGGTGCTGGTTCTGCAGGAATAGAGAAAGTTAAGGGGTCATGGAGACTTCTACTAAGGAAGGCCTGGGAGGTCAGGCTCAGTGTAACAGGCAGACAGTCCACATTACTGGCACCTCTCATGCTTTCTTTTCCAAGAAGAGGTTTACCTGTAGCCTTGCCCAGCCTAACTGGACAGGGTAAGGCACATTCCTCAGCAAACTAACTGTTCCCCTGCAGGAGAAATGCAGGCCCAAGATAATGTCAATGAGAGGAACACAGGAGAAACTGAGAGATAACCATAAAATAGGTAAGAATGTATGGTTAAGAACCCAATTGGAACTGGTCATCAGGGGCCAATGTGACCTAGAGTGGTCATGGCAGTGGGGATTTGAAAGTCTGATGTCACTCTGCTGTCAGTCAAAAGTCAAGAGGTGGACCTGGGCTGAGACTTTCTGGAAGCTTCTCTGGGATCCCTAGTACAACTGGAGGGCAGGAGAGGCATGTTGTCCCTGTCCTCTCAGAGAGGACCCATTCTCTCCCTTGACAATGTCCTTTTCCCCTTTCCCATTCCTTCAATAAGCTCATTCCTATTCCTCTGAGCAACATGTCTGAAATCTTTCTGAGTTAATCGCAAGGATTGGAGTCTGAGTAGGAGGGCGTCTTCATGGTGCCTCAGTTTCCCAGAAGGCCCCAGCTCTATAACTGAATAGCAGTAGTGAGCATCTTCAGTGGGATGTGGTGGTGCACAGCTCTCATCCCGGAGGCAGAGGGTCACAAGTTCAGGGCCAGCCTGGATAACTCAGTGAGATCTTGTCTCAAAATAAAAAGTAAGAAGATGTTGCTCAGTGGTAAAGTGCCCCTGAGTTCAATTGCTTCACTGAAACAAAACAAAAAACAAAGGGACTGGGTGAGTAAAGAAATTATGAATTATATAAACTCCCTTCAACTGTTTACATTTCTTACATTTTGAGTGTTAAGACCTAGAATGTGCTTTTGGGAGCTGGGAGCTGCCTTTGACTACAGAAAGTATGGTTATCTAATCTTTCCATTTTAAACTTCTTTTAAAAATTAGACAGCAGATATTCTCAGAGTATTAAGGTGAAAAATCATAGGATTGTAAAATACAGAACACAGGTCTCTTTATTTCTACCCCATACTAGCCTCCAGTTGATATTTTGGTGCATATTCCTGACTCTGGAAAAGAAAAGAAAGTGGAATCTAATTAATTGGGACTGGCTAGAAACTTTGAGGAAGAAGGTAAAGGGCCCTCATGCCCATTCAAATGCAGTTTTAGAGTAAAGAAACAGAAATGAATCTGGATAAAAACCATTGGTATTCAGTAACAGACACCTAGTATGGTGGCTGGCAAGTCCCCGAGGAGAGAAAATAATCAATCAGTTAAATGGATACCATGTTTTTTCCTTCTGATGCGTGTGCCAGTACCTGATTTCTTCTCCCTCTCCCCAAAGCTCCAGCCTGAAGCCTCTGTTTGTTTCATGAAGTTTTTGCACCATACCACTCATTTTAGCCTACAGAGAAACTCACATGTTGCTTTACACACATTGATGTTCAAATATTTGTCCTAAGAATGAACGAATGACAAAAATCTTCATTAGGAGCAGAAAATGTGGCTTAAGATAAAACTAATGAAACATCAGACTCAGGGTTAAAAATCTACAACAGCATATTTTATATATTAAATAGTCAAGTCTTCCATCAAAAGAAACTTACATTTGAAGTAAAGATCACTTATTGATACCTAGAGATATTCATATCTGCTTGTTTTACTATAACAGGAAAATAAAATAATTCATTAAATGTCTGTTGGGAGATTGCTGAGTGTAAGCAATGTACCTTTTCAGCTTTGTGTCCCTCAGCACTGAGCACAGAGCCTAGAACCTAAGTGACTCTCAAAAACTGTCAGCTGAATTATTGAGTGATCAAAGAAAGACTCCATTGAAATTAATGCCTGGGGTCAACTGAGAAATTCTTTAAATATTATGCAGAATAAAGCATATTTCAATATTTCAGAGCTAAAATATTTCCTATAATAGTATAAATTAATTTGGGAAGTATGGTCAATATCTGAGAGAAAAAAATTAAAATTGTTATTTTAATTCATTCTTGATGAAATATGTTCTTTTAAAAAAGCTAGTAAGTTCTTATTTTATGCTTGTGATAGAATTTATAAAGGAATAAAATGAACGATA
Source organism: Callospermophilus lateralis (assembly GCF_048772815.1). Lineage (NCBI taxonomy): Eukaryota > Metazoa > Chordata > Mammalia > Rodentia > Sciuridae > Callospermophilus > Callospermophilus lateralis. The sequence continues at coordinate 92,966,251 of NC_135313.1, forward strand.
AAAACGATAAAAAAAAATAAATTATACAAACTTGCAATTATAATATGCATAAGTTCTGAAGGTAATAACATGCTTCTAGGAGAATAGATCTTAAGTGTTTTCACTACACACACAACAAGATATCTATGGGAGGTGATGGAAGTGGCAATTATTTCACAATATATACATATATTTAAAAATCATATGCCATAAGCATATACAATTTTTGTTTAATAATCATACCTCAGAGAAATGAAAAATACATTTATTCTTTTTTTTATTTACATGTGTAGCCGTCTTTATTAGTGCTCTTATTGTGTGTGTGTGCATTTGAATTACTGTTTATTGTCCTTTCAGTTTAGCCTGAATTACTCCCATTAGTATTCTTTGTAGGGCAAATGGGTGAGTGACAAATTCTTTGTTTTTGTTTATCTGGGAAAAGTGTAAATTTCTCTTCTGGTTTTGAAAGATATATTTTCTTCTTGAAGAATTACTGGTTTGCAATCCTGTCTCTCAGCATTTTGAATGCCATTCCGCTTCCTTCTAGCTTCTGTGTTTCTTGATAAGACCGCTGTTAATCTTACTGAGGAAAACTTAGATACAGCAAGTCTTTGATTTTTTTCCCCTCTTTTAAGATTCTCTGGATGGTTTGATGTGTTAAGATATGGAGTTGATACTACGTGGAATTTGTTGAGTATTTTGGACATGCAGATAAATGCTTATCAAATTAGGAAGATTCTGGCCATGATTTCTTCAAATATTCTTTCTGTGCTCTCCTCCTTTCCTGAGACTCTCATTATATATATAACACTTGATGGTGTTCCACTTATCTCTGCGGTTCTATTCGTTTTTATTCATTCCTTTTCTTTCTGTTCTTCAGATGTATAATCTATTTTGATGGAGCTTCAAGTTCACTACTTCTTTTTCAACAACTCATAGCTGATATTGAACCCCTCTAGTAATTATTTCATGCTATGTACTATACTTTTTGACTCTAGAATTTGTATTTGGTAATCTAAATATTACAGCATCATCTCTTCATTAACAGTCCCTATTTGGAGGGCCTCTGTTAACTCATTCATCTTTTGTTCTTTAAACTGAACTATGTTCAGTTCTTTGAACATAGTTGTAATAGCTAATTTAAAGTGTATTTTAGGGTTGGGCAGGTAGTTCAGTGATAGAACACTTGGGTAGCATGCATAAATCTTGGGTTTTAAGCCCAGCACCACTTAATAAATAAATAACTAAAATAAAGTATTTTTTTCTAGAAAGTTCAACATCTCTGTCTTCTCATGAAAAGTCTCTACTGACTGATCTTTTCTCCCCTGTTAATGGTTCACATTTTCCTCTAACTGTAAATTTTTTGTAAGTCTCATATATTTATGTTGAATGCTTGATTTTTTAAAATATATTTTTAGTTGTAGATGGACACAATATCTTTATTTATTTTTATGTGGTGCTGAGGATCAAGCCCAGCACCCCACATGCTCTAGGCAGGAACTCTACCATGGAGCTACAGCCCCAGCCTCTGATATTTTAAATAGTAATGTATAAACTAAGACAATCAGAGACTCCCATATGTCCCTCAAAATGCACCATGAAAACCAGTTGGTTGCTGTTGCTGTTCCTGCTATGTTGTTTCTACTGCTGCTTGTTTCTCTGGAGTCTGAATTTCCTGTAGAGTGCAGCCATCAAAGTCTCTGACCCGTTAGCTTAGTGGTCAGGCAGTGATTGAACAGAGGTTTCCTTCAATTCCTTTAACTAGTAAGTCTTCCACCCTCTGCTGATGTGCCCTGTGTAGTTGTGAGGTCACACCTTCCACACAGAGAGTCTTTATACCTGCCTTCACTTGCACTTACTCCTTGCACAGGTCCTCATGGTGAGCCATAGGTGACAGCTTGGGGTCTGTGGGGATCTGTCTTGGGGCATCTCCAAGACTATGTGAGAGCTCTTCAGAGGTCCCTTTCCTGGGTCTTTTGTTCCATCTTCCCTTTAATATTTTGGACAGGGTCTCATTTGCCTCAACTGACATAACAGCTTCAGGCAGTTGTGACATTTAAGCAATTGTCATTAGGGTTTTGATAAATGGCTTGTCAATGGGATTTTCCTGCCGACCTGTGAGACAGGCTGATTTGTGATAAAGCTCTGAGAATGGGACTTTTCAAGACCCTCCAAACCCATGTTTTCCTTCGGATGGCTTCCCGGTTGCTGTTTTTTGATTCTCTTCTTGAACTGGGAGAGTGGGCTGAAGTGTGGCAGGTTGCACTGTCCTAACCCCAGCTGTTCTAACCGTCATTTACCAGTTCCCTTTGAAAAAATTTTCAGATTGTTTTAAGTATGGTTGAATTTCAAAGTTCTGCAGAGGTTTGTTCAGACACTTTTTGCTAAGGCTTTAGTTTCTTTTATGGGTGGGAAGATTTACATGGGCCCTTGGTCCACCGCTGCAAAAACCCTTGCTCATTTTGCCTCATTTTCTCCTCACAGCAATAGTGTCATGCACACTTGATCATCTCCATGCTATTGGTGAACATGTGGTGCCTCAGCATGTGCTTGAGGACACGCTGCTCATGAGCAATCCAGCTTTCAAAGATGTCTGGCCTTCCTAAAATGCATGATTTTATGAGGGCAGGAAAGATGGTGGAATGAGATGGACACCATTGCCCTAGGTACATGTATGAATGCACATATGGTGCGACACTACATTGGGTACAACCAGAGAGATGAAAAGTTGTGCTGCAATTGTGTACAATGAATCAAAATGCATTCTGCATTATTTATTCATTGAATAAATAAATATAAATGAAATGCATGACTTTCCTTTCATAGAGCAGGAGAATCCAACATCTTCTATCTATGAGTTACAGACATCCCTTCAGGTCCCTAGCTCATTGCTTGCTTTGTGTGCTGGATCAAGTCCATGACCAACAATCATGGCGAATCCCAGAAGCAGTGGCACATGCTCTTCCTCTAACTCTATTCATATCTTATGACTGATTCTGGTATTCTAGGAGAGTTTTCCTTTTCCCTTTTCCTTTTTCTTTACCAATTGTGAAAAATGATGAAGTCAGCAATCTAACACAGTCATGCCAGCAGCTAAAGTCATAGAAATATTACCTACACCTCCTCTAGTAAACACATATTTCATTTCACTCCTGACCTTTCCCTCCCAAGGAGCAGAGTCTTTGAGCCACCATATTGCATATTCAGCGGTGTTCCAAAACCTTCTTTGATGTTGTTTGCTTCCTACAATAAAAAGTGCGAAAGTGACGGAGGCTATTTCATCCATCTATGCTTGGGAGCTTATCCACCCCAGTTGTCCCCTCCCTCCCTCCCTCCCTCCCTCCCTCCCTTCCTTCCTTCCTTCCTTCCTTCCTTCCTTCCTTCCTTCCTTTCTTCCCTCCTTCCTTTTTTTCTTCTCTTTCTTTTAATTGACAAAGCAGGAGAATTTTAAATCTGTGATTTTCAGATTCGTGATTTTTAGCTCTTCACAAGCAGATGTGACATTCTCTGATAAGAAGAGATTATCTACTGAGGTGCAGATGAGATCCACACCAAGCATGGACCACACTTCGGAGAGGCTTGTCTGGCAATAAGGAGGGCTGCTGGCCTCTGTGGTTCATAGATCATCTTGTCCTGGTGCCTTCTTCTCATCGGCAGGTGGGTCCCTGCTCTGCTGACACCAATCTTAATTGCACTGGAGAGAGCAACTAGTGATCTCTTGGGCCATGTCTCAGAACAAAGGGATTTGTGGGTTCTTTGGCACTGTGTCTCATGGTCTCCAAAAGCCCTACTCTCTGCTGGTGATCTGACCAGTGATGAGTAGCAGGGTTCTACATTTCCATGGATATGGCCTTACCGTGTTTAGTGCTGGATGTCATGGTATCTATCACCATTCACTAAATCCATCCCATACCTTGCATTTTGTGCTGCAGATCCCAGTTCAGGTCCTGGAGTCCATTTCTCAAGGTCCTACCTTTCGGGCTATGATGCAGCAGCTTCTGCTGCCTGGTGGAAGTCTCCTCTTGCCTGCTTGGAGTTACCTCCAAACCTGCCTAGCAGGGCTTCCTCACCCCAGAGATACACTCTGGGTTTGGCCAGTGCTAACCCTGGTCCCTGATGCTGCCCTCCTTGTTAGCCCTGACCGTATGGGTGAAAACTTCAAGTGGATTAAATGTCTGGATATTTAAAGGTACTTTCAATCAGGATATCAGTTGTTTTCGTGGGAACATTGTCCTTCCTCCCTCACTCTCTCCCATTCTTCTCCCCCCTCCCCTTATTTCCTTGAGTTTTAACTATTCTGTGCAGGTTGCTCTGCTAAATAATTGGTTACCAAGATGAATACCTAAGGAACTGCCTTAAGAAGCCCCTCATCTCATGGGAGAGTCAAGAAGGAAACAATTGATAAAAAAATGAATTGGGGTGAGACAGAAAAGGGAACTGTCAGGGTGGCTGGGGGTGAGACAGCACACCAAAAGGGGGATCCCACCTTACCCTCAGGCCCAGAGGATGCACAGCTGTAGCCAAGATCTCAAAGGGCCAATCCTGGAAGAAGAAAGACCACTTCATACAGACAACAGGATAAGGAAGAACACAAGGCAGAGAGCACAACGAAGTCCCAAAGAAAAGTGAGAACGTGTGTTAAGAGAAAAGGCAAGGTGCAGGGTGTCTGAAGTGGGGATAAAGGTGGAGTGGAGGACAGCCACAGTGAGGCCTGAGAGATAGAGGCTGACCAGGAGTGTGCATGACACCCCAGGTCAGTTTCCTGGAGTTTACTAGGGGTCTTCTTTGCAAAGTGACCTATAGTTTAGAATGATGATTCTTTGGCAGCCTGCAGGATATATAGGAGTTGTCTACATGGATACTGATGCCATCAGGGGCCGTGAGAGTACTGTGGAGAACTTTGGGGTCATTGGTTATACCAGGCACATGTCTCTCTAGCATTACCTCTGTTCTTTGGACAAACTTGTTGCTCACCTGGGAGCTCATCTGTGGCTTTGTGTGGGTGGGCAGGATGATTCCTTAGTAAGCTTTGCACCAGGGTGTGTGGGTGCAGAGTAGAAGGCCAATTGCCGGGGAAAAGAGAGACACCTTAATTCAGTGTGTTGTCCCCTCCCCTGCCCTGAGTAGTTTCCTTTCCCCTCCACCCTTATCTGGGGATCTGGCATTACTCAGATTCTGCTCAGGTCTGGCTTCTCTTTTAAGCCCCAATTTTTACATAAAGAAGATGAATCACTTGATCACTCTCTTTAGAAAAGAGTACGTGGGTTTCATTTTGAGTGTAAACACAGCTGGTCCCTGCAGACAAGGAAGTTCAGGGGAGAAGGTTTCCAACTTTTGATCACATGCAGGGGAGAAGGTTTCCAACTTTTGATCACGTAAATGCCTACGTAAGACAGATTAGTTTACTCAATGCCAAGAAACAAATTCAACCAGAACATTTTTGTGGCTCAACAATTTCTCACTTATTTACGTTCTGATGCCAGGATCCAGTCCATTCTCTAGAAAGTGGTCCTTCCCGCAATGACGCAGAAATTCAGTGGTCTTCATCTTGTGGTTCTGCAGTGACAACACAGCCTCACTCACAGCTGCAGGGAGGATGCAGGCCTGCTCTTCTAGCTGGGCCCGGAGGTGACCCACAGTGCTAGGAATAGCCCTCCTCCCTCCTTCTAGATAGAAGCAGTCACATGGTCCCCTTGAAGCACAGCCAGGAGAGTGGTATCCCCACATTTCCAAGAATTAGAGAAAAATCCAAAGAGAGTCAGCATCCTGAGATTGGTCCTGACCTTGTTCCTTGTTCCTTTGACTCATGGAGCTAGCTCAGAATATCCCTGGGATTTGACACCATCTCTTCTGGGCACATTTTAGCATAGGATTTCCTCCAGTCTTATTTCTTCTCAGTTTATCCTCTCTGTTGATTATTTCCAGGAATCTTGAAACATTTTGCTTTGCTAATGATTCCCTGATTTTTTTTTGAGAAGTGCAATCTACATAAAGTTCACCAAGGGCCTTTTTATTGTTATTTTTTCCCCCTGAATTTTCACATGATTTTGGACAAGAAGGGGGAAGGAATTCACTCTTTTGTGTGTGTGTGTGTGTGTGTGTGTGTGTGTGTGTGTGTGATTGCATTTTAAGTTTGAGGATATTGCTTGGTGTTCAGGCCCTACAAAAAATTCCATAGTTTCCTGAGTGCTCACATCATATCCATTTGGCTGGACATTCAAAGCTATGGCTGGTGCAGTGCCTAGCATGCTATGGACATCTGGTATTTTCTTGCTAAATGAATGACTGCATATGTCAGGAGAGGGATGGAAGGAATCCTGACAGAGGCAAAGGGGCTCTGTATGTTGGCTCCATGGCCATTTGATTGCTCAGTGCTTGCCTGCTAAATAACTGTCAACTCTCTCCACTTAAATCGAAAATAATACGCAGGTAAATATATGATCATGAGAACAAAAACTCAGATGTTCAAGTAATGCTTAAAAAAGATTAGAGTTGAAAAAATTAAAAAATAAACTATCATATGATCCAATAACCACGTTTCAGAGTATATATCTAAAGGAAATTAAATCATTGTATTGAAGAGACGTCTGAACTCCCACATTCAGCACTATTCACAATAGCCAGAGATGAAATCAAGCTGAGTGTCTATAAGTGGTTGAATGGATAAAGAAAACATGGCATAAATCCACAATGGAATACCATCAGCCTTAGAAAAAAGAAATTCTATTGGTTTTGGACAGAATAGATGGAGGACTTTAGGCTAAGTGAAATAAGCCAGGTACAGGAAAAACAAAACCACATGATCTCACTCATCTAGAATCTAAAAATGTTGACTTCAATAGAAGCAGGAAATAGAATAAAAGGTAGTTGTCAGAGGCTAGTCTGGGAGATGTTGGTTCAAGGATACAAAATTTCAGTTTGACAAGAGGAATAATTTCAGATCTACAACATGATATGGTGACTACAGTTAATAACAATATATTGCATATAGATGCTTCTTGACTTTGAATGGGGTTATGGCCCAATGAAACTACTGCAAATTGAAAGTATTCTAGGTTCAAAATGCATGTAACACACTTTGGGTTTTACCCTAGCCTAGCGACACAGAATGCTGCACAAAGTCGATTCTTTACCCTCATGATGGCTTGGCTCGCTGCAGCTCCATGCCACAGCCCAGCATTGTGAGAGAGCATTATAACACACACTACAAGCCTGGAAAGAGATCCAAAGTCAAAATCCTCAGCACGATTTCTACTGAATGCGTATCACCTTCACGCCATTGTAAAGTCACAAAAATTTAAGTCAAGCCACCATAAATCAGGGAATATTTGACTTGAAAATTTGCTGAGAGTAAATGTGAAGCGTTCTCACACACAAAAATTGTAAGTATGTGAAATGATAGAAAATTCAATTACCTTGATTTAGGCATTCTATAATGTATACATCCTGTTTCAAAACATCACATTACATACCTTAGAAAAACTTCATCATGGGTCCAAGAAGATAAAATGGAGAGAGAGAGAGAGAGAGAGAGAGAGAGAGAGAGAGAGAGATGAATCAGTTACACGGCACAGCACACTGGGTACAAACATTCTGGACTCTAACTTAACCTGTGCCCAAACCTGGTCATTTGACCTTGGTTGACCCAACTGATCTTCATGCTTGGTTTTTCCATTTGTGTGGTGGGCATGGAAGGCATTGCCTATCCCACAGGGTTTTCTGTTGGTTGAATGCATGGCCCCTATGTGAGCAAGTTTCTTCACAAGCTACAGTGTCTGCAAGTACCCAGGCACCCCAGGGACCTCTCTCTTTCTTTAGCATGACCAGTTCCTGAGGGAGTATGTTGTCACTAGGTAAATCTGCTGGCTGTTTAAACCTACAGCCCGAGTCAGAAAAGCACAAATGGTGTTTCCACAAAACTAGATGGAATTAGAATTAGCTGGATTAGTTGTCTGTTCAGTTTCATTTAAAATCAGTTGAATGAAGCTCTTAACGAAATCAATTCTTATGGTCTTAATATCCCGAATGAACACTTAAAATAGTGTTATTATTCCAAGCAGAATCATTTGGCATGAAGAAGAGAATTGATGGCATTTTAAAATTGTGGGGAATAACCAGCACTGGAAAACATTGAAAAGAAAACCAAAATAAAACCACACAGAGAGTCTTGGATCCCCTGGGAGGGGAGAGAAATGTCTGACCTTCAGAGGGGGCTTCTAGCCACAGGACCAGGGGACAACGGAGGTTGGGGAGCAGGCAGCACAGGAAAGGGGGCTGGTCCCACCTGGCACCTGGTTGATGCAATAAACTAGGTCTCATGGGCATTTCCTCAGGTGACCTCAGTGTCCTTTGTGACATAGCTGGGCCTGAGTGACTATCACAGAGTGGGGTGATTTGGGGGTTGGCCATAGGAGGAAGAATCAGGGCCTGTGAAGGGATCCATTTCTCCTGGGATTTACTGCCAGCATCCTACCTCTTCCTAGGCCCATCCTACCTGTGGTGGTCTGGTGACCTCTGGGGTCTTCTGAATGAGCCTGTGCCTTCATAACCAGGACTCTTGTGGATCCACTCAGCATCTTCTCTTTCTCTAAGGCTCTGATCAGCCATCTGTCATGTGCTCCCAGGGACCACCACACCACTGCTTTCATCCTTCAGGAAAGACATCAAGTAACTTTAAATATCTCATGAAGACTGTTGGCACTGAGCAGGGATCCACAAACTGGAAAAGATTCTGAAATCCCTAATGTTTCTGTGAGTCTCACCTATAGACCTGGGCAAGGGATCAGGGACTCTTTCACTCCTTTGGGGGTCCCACTCTGGTGTTGTTCCGGTTGAGCCACAAGAAACCTGTGGGCAAAGGGTATATGTCCCCACAGAGCTGATACATTATTCCTTCTAGATCTAGAACCTCTTTCTGGCCTGAGGGAACCTCTGGCCTGGGGCTATCCTCCTGAGGGTGACACCAAAGTGTTTACCTGATACTTAACAGGTGGCTGAGAGGTGGATGATGCATAGGATAAGTATGGATTTTAGACGACTGGACTTTAGTGTCTTTACCTGCATGGGGGCAGGCCCATGGTGGAACATGGAGCTTGTCAGGGGGAGAAGGACTGTAAAGACCACCCAGGACAGGTAGGACACTGGGACCAGAATCCTGGGATGCCAACTTGGTGTTCTGGCTCAGATCACTAAGGAATCCAAGTATTTTCAGACTGAATTTTATCTTCTAGGATGTAAAGAACACATTCCCATGAAGGAGTAGAACCTAAACATTACACTTAAAAATTTATTAAGTTAGCATTTTTAAGTATTTGGACATATGATTCATGAACCTCCTTATACTCTTGCCACGAATCCCCAAAATATTAAGGGGATTATCATCACAAAACACCACCTCTCAGAGAATAGTGGCTGTATTTATGCATGTTTAAAGATCTCTATATATTAAACTCTCAGATTCATGAGCAAGAGCCCACAACTGCCTGGTTCATGGGCATCCCATTGCCCAGGTGTGTTGTTTCACAGAGCCCACTAATGTTATTGTGATTGAGTGAGTGAAATAAGTCCCGTGAGGTCCAGGGAGCAGAAATTCTATTTCCTATCCTTGGAAAAGAATAAGCAAAAAATGGAGCTACTATGGACAGAAATAGTGAGAGAATCTGAGTTTCCAGAAAGCCTTTATAATATAGCAAAATGTGATTTCAGAAAAAGATGCAGTCTGAGGAGGAGGGAGCCACATGGCCTTGGTGAACACAGCTGTCCCTTGGAACTTCCTGCTCATGGGAATTTATGTGTACCTTTCTTTGAACTCCACTTTCCCAAGATTCCCTTCTGCCTCTGATTTCTACCTGCAGGAAAATGTTCCCACAGTTCCTCCATGAGAGCTCCTCCCACTGTCACTGAACATTCCTTGAGTTTGGTAGAACTTCCTGAAGATGTGGTGGTTATAGGGAAGATTGGTGCTGCTCAGTGGATTCTTCCATTCCATCCTCTGTTTTCTCCTTATCCATTCTCTCTGGGCTGCTCAAAGTACTGCAAACTGCTCTCCTCCCCAGCTTCTCTGCTTGCCATTTTACATTCCAACCATCCCATCAAGGTTTACCACGTAGTCAGCCCTAATCTCTGCACATGGAACTCTGATCATCGATGGCACATCTGTTCTTTATCTAACAAACGCATGTTGATGGGACATCAAACACTCAAAGGCACAGTTGGATGGTACTTATTGGCAGTTTTCTTATCAGATATTTATCATAAATGACCACATAAATGATGCTGAGAACTTTATATCAATTATTGAATTTTATTTTCACAGTGATGCTATGAGATATGCACCATCATTAGCCCTATATTGCAAGTGAGAAAACAGTCTCAGAAAGACCAAAAGAATGTCACCTGTAGTCACATGATGAATGGACAGCAAGGCCAGCATGCAAATGAGCTTTAAGCTCCCAACAAACTAGATTTTATGATTGAACTTTCAATGACCTCCTGAAGAACCAGGACTGGGTCTTGTAGTTTGTGGATCTCCATGTTTATTCCTTTCTGTTATATTATAGAAACTCAAAGTATTTGTTGAATTATTGTGTTAACAAGTGATAAGTTAATGATACGTTTAATCACATGGTGAGAAAAGGAGCAGAAACCCACAGACTGATTAGGCTGTATGTTATGTTCTGGGGTACATATATTTTCACTTACCTCCTAAGAACACAAATGCTGAACATGCAGAAACAAGACTTTGTTCAGGGGATATTGCCATTGCCCCCAAAGGCCTCCCAGATAAGTAGAGAAGGCACATATACATCTAGACACATAAATAGACATTCATGTTGATAAAGAGGCCATTTAACGGGAAGGTCATTGCTGCTGCATCAGATCCATCTGAGGTTTCAAAGCTCTGTCCCTTAATGGACATTTGACAACAGAGGATTCTTTGCCTTTTGTCCATGTCATCTCCCAGAAGAGTACTAGGGAAACCTATAGTTCAAGCAAATCTAAGTTTATTAAACCCACTTCAATAAAAAAAAAGCACCCTTCCACTGAGTCTTAATAGTGTCTCACAAAAGGGAAATGAGGAGACAAGAAATGAAAAGAATCAGGGTTGATGACGCTGTGACTTTGAACTGGTGGCAAGGGCAAGGGTACTAAAGTGGCCTTGGATAACAAAACCGAGAAGTTAGCTAGCTCAGCCTGTTCCCTGTCCTATCAGCCAGTATGTTCTGGAACAGGTAGCTGAGTATCCTCTGCTTATTTCCAGCATGGATTAACAAAGGAGCAATGATGATAAATAGAGTATAGACAAAGAGAGGGAGTTATGCTGTTGTTTTAGTCAGCTTTGTGTCACTGTGGTCAATCCACCTGGCAAAAACAACTTAGGGGAGGGAAAGTTTATTTTGGCTCATGGTTCCAGAGGTCCGTGGTCAGCCAACTCCATGGCTCTAGACCCAAGGTGAAGCAGAACATCATGGCACAAGTGCCTGACAGAGAAAAGTAGCTCAGAACATGACAACCAGGAAGCAGGGAGAACACTTTGGTCATCTGGGACAAAATATAAACCCCAAAGGAAACCCTCACACAAAGTGACCTACTTTCTCCGGGCAAACTGTACCTGTCTACAATTACCACTCAGTTAAACCTATTCAATGGATTAATCCAATGATTTGGTCACAGCTCTGCTCTCATAATCTAATTATTTTACCTCTGAACATTTTTCAATTATCTCACACATGCGCTTTGGGGGCAATACCTTGTGTCAAAACCTTAATACTATTTTAGTTATTCCTCTTTAAAGTGAGATACTTTGCAGAGAGCCCTACACATGGCAAGCATGTGGCTGGGAGCCTATCACAGGTCACTATGGAGAATGCATCATGTGTGACAGTGTAGGTAAGGAAGGCAAGGTGTTGTATTTTCATGCTGCGGCAGGTGTTAGAACTTGGAGGTGTGGTCTGGGCATCTAGGTTGTGAGGGGGCATATTTCATAGTCTGGGAGAAGGAATGCAGATATTCAGAGAGGGATTGTGGAACAAGCAAGATTTTGAGGGAATACTTTGCCAGGTAGAAAAGAGGATGAAAAGTGTTCATGACAGATGGAACTAGTTAACCAAAAGTACACTCAGTATGTACAAATTGGTTATGTATGCATGTACAAATAGGTCACAATTAATCTCTTGGTAGTGCACCAAATAAAAAAAATTAAAAAGAAAATAAAATGCTTTGTACTTGAAAGAACAAGAATATTCAGCATGATATATGGCAGAAGAATAAGGCAATAATGAGTGTCTCCTCGGTACAAGTGTTAAGTTTTATGTGGAGGCCACAGCTGAAAGCTCTTGTTGGTGTGCACGGGTATAACCCAGGAGAAAGTTCCTTTCTCCTTTGATGCCCAGGAAAATGATAGCCTGGGTGAACTTGTCCTTGAATGTGCTTTGCCCTGGGAATACCCCTAGAAAAGAGAATCCTGGAAGGAAGGGTTAGGTCTGAGGGCACAGGGGTTGCTATGCCTCCAAGGTCCTGCAGGGAAGCTTGTTACCACACATGAGAAGGAGCATAGGATTGGCAATCACTGGGGCACAGAGATGGGGAAGGTGGGACAAGTGAACTCTGTTGTCTCTGAATCCTCACAAACCACCAGTGGTCTAGCCCCAGAAGCCTCAGGCTTTTGTAGTAGTAAGTGGACTTTGCACAGAAGCAAAGTTGTTCTTTTTTAAATGTTTTTATTGGTGCTTTATAATGATTTTTAAAATGTTTTTACTGATGCATTATAATTTTACACAATGGTGGAATCATTGCAACAGAAACATATGTGAGCATTACAATTTGCTCGTTCATTCCCAAGTACTTCACCATCCTTTCCTCTCTTCCCTCATCTCTTCCCTCTACTCTGCTGGCCTTCCAAATTTTGTTAAATTTGTGCATTATAATTATACATAAAAGTGGGATTCGTTGTGAAGTATTTGTACCTATATGGGCATTGTTTGGTTGATTTTATTCCTCTGCCTCCCTTCCTCTCTCTGTGGTCCAGCCATCTATTTTATTACAGTCCCTTTTTATTCCTTTCCCCTCTAGATTTCACATAGAAGAGGAAACATTCAAACCTCAACTTTCTAAGTCTGACTTATTTCACTTTGCATGATGTTCTCCAGTTCCATCCATTTGCCACCAAATGACACAATTTTATTCTTCTATATGACTGAAACTCCATGGTGAATAAATACCACATTGTTTTCAACTGCCAAAAGAAAAATATAAGGTCAACCATCCAATATGTAGGCACAGACATTGATTTCCTTGATTATTTGTTTTTAGAGAGTATTCTGGGTTGACTATTTTTAAAAATTTTTTTAGATGTTGATGGATCTTTATTTTATTCATTTATTTATGTGGTGCTGAGAATCGAACCCAGTGCCTCACACATGTAGGCAAGCACTCCACCACTGAACCACAACCCCAGCCTTGACTTTTAATTGCACTAAAAGATAAATGTGTGTGTGTGTGTGTGTGTGTGCATGCGTGCATGCCTATATAACATGTACTTAATGTTTTTAAACATGCAGGCTTAGATATGCTTAAAATATACATTACCTTAAAACAGATTAAGATTCTTGTGAGGCATGGTGGTGCATACCTGTTATCCTTTCTGACTTGGGACGCTAAAGCAGAAGGATTGCAAGTTCACCTCCAGCCTGGATAAGGTAGCAAGACCCTCTTTCAAAATAAAAATAAAAAGATCTAGGGATGTACCTCAGTGTTACAGCACTCTGAATTCAATCCTCCCAAAAGATTTTTAAGTATAAGGTAATTTTCTTTGGAGGAGTTCCTCATTATAAAAGTAGGAGGCATTCATTTTTGAAAGTTCAAAAAGTTGGCTTTGAATCTACTACCATAATTGAAACATTGTTAAAATTTTGGTTCTCTCTTCTTTTCCTACTTTTAATATTTTTAATTTTAACAATCTTTTTGAGATAATAGCTATCAATTTAAAACTTACAATTCACAGAGTTATGCAACTGTCACTACAATCTAACCTTAAAACATCTTCATTCCTCTCTGAAAAACAACAGCAACATAATCATGAGTTAGCATTTCACCTCCCACTCTCATCTACCTGACCTTAAGTAACCTCTAATTAACTTTTTACCCCTGCGGGTAGCTCATATAAATAATATATGGTCTTTTATGGACTGGCTTCTTTTGCTTGGCCTAGTATTTTCAGGATTCATCCATATTGAAATGTGTATCACAGCTTCTTTCTTTTCATTGCCCAACAATACCGAAATAAACTAGATGTTCTCTCTTTGAGTCAGTTTGACCTTTGACGTTTTTTTTCTGGGGCTATGCTAATTTCATCCAGGTGATCTGATTTCTTTGCTCGCTGTTTGTACTCATTGTATTCTTTGATAATTCTTTTATTTAGGTAAAGTCATTAGTGATGTTTCCTCTTTCATTATTGATTTTAATAATGTGATTGTTCTCTATATATTTTTTCTAGTTTAGTCTAGCTAAATATCTTTTCAACTTGGCTGATCTTTGTTTTTATAGGTTTTAAATTTTGTTCAATTCTTTATTTCACTTATTTCCAATGTAATCTTATTCTTTTTCATTCTGCTTATTCTAGGAATAGTTTGCTTTATATGTTTTATTAGTGTATTAGAGTAAGACTTAATAGTGGGGTTCATTTTGACACAATCATAATTACACAGAATACATTTTGCCCCTTTCGGTCCCCAGTGCTTTCTCTCCTCCCTCCAGTTCCCCTTCCTCTACTTGTCTTCTTTTTCTGTTTTCCTAATTTGACACATTAGCATGTCCTTTTTGGGGGTGTTCCTCTTTCAAAATTTAGATATTTACAGTTATTTCCCCATGAATGCTGCTTGGGTTGTATTCCAGAAATTTTTCAAGAGATGGAATTTTGGGGATTCAAAATTCTAAGCACCAGGATATTAAGCATATGCCCAAAGCATCTAGAATATACTTGCAGAGGCAGTTTCCAGACTGTGGAAGGTTCAGAGAGAGAAAAGATGAAGAGTGGCAGGGGTGTCGTTGAACGAGGTCTTCGACAGTCCACCAAAGGCCAGGACTCAGGGGCAGAAAAGGGAAATTGCAGGACCTAGTAGAGGTGACTACAGGAGAGAGCTGGGGTGAAGTTTGGCTTGGTGGGCTACCTCCACAGAGAAACCCCACTATCTGGGTGTCCCAAAGGATAGTCCACAAACAAGCCCAAGATACAGAGTCTCCCTCTCTGGAACACGAGGGGGCACTTGACCAGTGACATGTTTTATTTTTACAAACCTATAAAATGACAAAATATTTCCTAGCTAGGTCTGGAGGGAAAGAAAAAGATCTACTTGAAAGCAGAGAGTTTTGACTTAGTACGGGTCTCTAGGGAAAAGCAAAATCCTACTGTAAAATGGAGACTGTTGGATGGGAGGCAGGAAACACCTGAGATAACCAGGTGCCTGGCTTAGTGTGACTGGCATTGAGCATGAGAAGGTCAAGGACTGCTGTGTGTTCTTCACTGTCCTTGTCAGACAGGTTCCTGTGTCTGGAAACACTATCTGTGATGGGCAGGTCCTTTGGGACACTCACCCTATACTTTGAAGTTTCCTTCAATGAAGACAGAAAGAAGCCCATGTAGAGGTATGGGCATCCACATTTCTTTTATCCCAGAGGGCAGAAAGAAGCCCCAGATTGAGAACCTCGATTACATCCCTGAATGGCTGCATCTCACTTATCATCAGCCCTCCTTACTGCCATCAGAGATTCTGTCAGTTGATGGGAACCACATGAGAGACATTGCCCCATGGATGTAATAAACGTCAGACAGACTCTCCAAATTTCTATTCCCACTGCAGTCTCCACAGGAGGTTTTCGCCACAGCACGCGAGGACTTGGTTACATGCCTGTCATGTCTGTTAATGGAAATGGCACAGCTAAATCTTCAGGCAACACTTTGAAACCAGCACCCCTGGTGGTTTGATAACATTTTCCCCCCCATTACTTCGGTTACTTCTTAAAGAGCATGGAGGAATGTCAAAGGAGAGCGACACTCTGGGAATGAGGGGAAGGAAGATATGCATGCCTCTTCAAAACCGAATAACATGCTCACTTTGCCCTGACGTAAACTGTTGTATCTGATTTAATAAGTCTAAACTGATTATTTGTAGGCACAGAGGGGATAGCAAAGAGGAAACATTGTGCTCGATAATTCTGCCATGACAGTAAACTCTCCCTCCTCATTCCCTAGTTTTTCTTTCTGACATGAAAAGGGTGTCTCTCTTTGGGAAGGCAGATTTCTGGGTTAATACTGCTCCTCAGGGACAGTGACGACACAGAAATTTCGGTTCAAAAGCACCTTGAGTGCTTCAGCGGTCCTAATAACTCGGGGACAGAGAGAGTCCCACATGGGGTGCAGGAGTGCACCCCAATCACAGGTCTAAGTGACAGGAATAGCATAGCTCTGCATTGGGGCCAATCCTTAAAAATGTCTCCTCTCCCAGCAAAGGCTAATGGCATCATTTCTTTGGCTACAGAGTAGGAATTATTTCTTAGGATGCTGACATTGTGAATGTCAGTCTCTTGATGTATGGTCCAATTTTAGCAATAACTCTGCTTTCCTGACAAGCCTGAGGAGAGGGGGCACTTTTCATATGCCCAGACTATAGCTTTATGGGGGGGGTCTCCTCTCCCTGAGAACCTCATCTGGCCTCATCCTGCAGCAATGTCTCTTGAAACGAGATGCTCTGCAGATTTCTCTGCTGCGGGATCAGCGATGCCAACCATGGCATATGCACTGAAGGAGCCCAATGTGGTGCAAAGCTATTTGCTCCTTGTAGTGCTGTCTGGCAATCTGCAGGTCATGATCAATGGACTTTCCTTCCCTAACATCAGGTGCAAGTTCCTGAGGGGCAGAAGGACTCCACTCACTCTGTCTTCACACCATCAACAGCCACTCTTAAAGTTTGGTGTGGGCACCTCAAGGTGAAAACATCAAGAGTCCCGAGATACTGAAAACTAAAATCTGCAGTCTGATTGGAGCACATGCTATATCAGAGGTACGCAAGGAAGGGGAGATGAAAAAAGTTGAATATATTCAGAATGGCCCATGCTCAGTTGAAGTTATTTCTCAGGATTGGCAAGCTCTACCACGTGAATTGGAATTTATTGTATTTCCCCTAAAATTTTAATGATGAAACATGTATGTCTCTGTTATATTACTAAGGGTCATGAGATGATTGAAAAGAAAATGTACTTTACATCAAGCGCAATTATGACATCTTATATCTATCCCAGAAGTCTCGTGGAGGCTCAGATTTGCTACATTTAAAAGAGGCTTGTTGGAATTTTGGAGAAACAATGAACATCCTGTGCCCAGCTGCTTTCCCGTGAGCTGTGTCTGGATCCCCACATCTGGAAAGGCTGGCAAGATAAAATAGTAGATCAAGATCATATCCATCTTTCCTTTCTCTATAAAGAGTAGAAACTTCCCCTGAGGTCCTTTGGAGTTGATTTGATCCGGGTACCCTCAGGTGCTGTGAGATCAGTCATCATCGTCCCTAGCATATAATCAGTGTCTGGCTCCTGCACACCTGCATCGTCAGCATGCCATCCCTTACTTACAATCAACATTACTTGAGACACTCTGGGATGATGTACTTAAAATAAGAGTCATGTATTTTAGTGCCACCAGACCGAATAAGGGAATAATTACCATTCCACCTGCCTGTTTACAGCATAAAACAAACATTAGGAATCAGACCAGATGGGGATGATGACCTATCTGCTGCAAAGGGGAAAGAGGAAGAATAAAAATCTTGGGAAACTCTATTCCTGGATTCTCACTGCTAGTTATTTCCTGATTCCATCTTTAAAATCTAGCCTATTTTTCTGATTATAATCAAAATCCATACAAATTCATTTATTTAAGTAAACTTTTTACTCCATATAGTTCTACATTTACAGAAAAGTTGCAAAATTCCTTATGCCCAATATCCAGCTTTCTGAAGTAGTAACATTTAATATCAAAGTTAATGAAAAATATTCATATATTGTTATCAGTTACAGTTCATATTTTATTCATATTTCTTTAGTGTTTACCTCTTTTCTTTTTTTCTGTTCTAGAATGTCATTTAGGCTATAACACTTAGTTGTCTTACCTCTTTAAATTTCTCTTGGCTGTAATAGTTTCTCATCCTTTCCTTGTTTATGATGACCTTGAGAGTTTTGTGATTACTGATTACTGCTCAGGAATTTTGTACAATGTTCTTCAATTGGGATTTGTCTGATGCTATCACATGACTTACTTGTACACCAGTGTTAATAGCATAATTATTCACAATAGCCAAAAGGCAGAAACAACCCATGTGTCCATCAACAGTAGAATGAGTAAACAAAACAAATCATGTATAATTCAATAGGATATTACTTAGCCTAAAACAAAGAAATTCTGGTCTATGCTACAACATGAATGAACTCTGAAACGTTATGCTAAGAGAAAAGCAAGAAACAAAAGAAGAACAAATATCATTTGATTCTACATACTTGAGTTACTTAGAATAGGTAACCATATAAAGACAAAAAAAATAGAAATTAGCAGAGGCTTGGAGAAGAGGAATAGGGAGTTATTGTTTTATAGGTACAGTTTCTGTTTGGGATGATAAAAAAGTTTTAGAAATGGGTGGTGGTCATCACCATGGCAAACATTGTGAATTTATTTAATGCTACTGAATTGTGCAAACAAAACAAAGGCCAAATGTTTTCTCTAATATGCAGATGCTCATTCACAAAAAGGTGGGAGGCGCTAGGGAAGAATAGCATTACCTTAGATTAGGTAGAGGGAAGTGGTGGGAGGGGCGGGGAGGGGATGTGGGGATAGGAAAGATAGTAGAATAAAACCGCCATTATTACTGTATGTATATAGGTGACTGCATGGCCAATATGATTCTACAACATGTACACTCAGAAAAATGAGAATTTATATCCCATATATGTATGATGTATCAAAGTATATAAATGCATTCTACTGTCACGTATAACTAATTAAAACAAAAAAATCAAAAATGGTAAATTTTGTGTTATGTATATTTATCACAAAAAATTAAGAAGACGCTCCCATAAATCTTCCAGGTAATGCTAATATGTAGCAGGATTGATCACCACTGGCTTTGACCCTTCATACTATTTTATCAGTGAGGCGCTCTCCCTTAAATAAGCCTCTTTGCATTTTTACCCTCAGTGTGGTGTAGAGTAAGCACAGGCCTCTAATTAGATTGTTAGTGTGCAAACCTGACCCTCGTCATTTTCTGTGCACCATGGGCACCATCTTTAACTTCCCTAAGATCCCCATTGTCTCATCTGTAAAACTGGAATGTGCCTCAATTTTTTCAAAATCAAGATGTTTTATACAGAGGGCTTAGAACAGTCTAGAATATCTGCCATCCAATCCAGTTCACATGTGGTGATAACAATAAGGTGATGGTGAAGATTTCCTGAATCAGAGGTAGGAATGTGTGGATAAAAATGGGAAAGCCATAGTTGACTTGGTGCAATAGTTCACCCACTCTCAGATTAAAGGTTTTGGCTGAGGAATTTGAATTTCTGGCAACTAATCCTCCCAGATGTTTCTGGTGCAGAGACCACACTTTGTGAACCAAGAGCTTAACCATCAAGAAGATCCTGTCTCTTTGAATTATCTGAAGTTAACTAAAAGACCCTGTTCCTGGAATGTAACTTTAAAGGATGTTTATTACCTTATTTGAAGCATTATATCTTGACTTGTCAGCCCTATAATCTTAATCATTATACTTCACCAAGCATTTCAAAACATATGTGCTATAAACGAAGCAGTTAAACTTTGAACTAAGTATTAAACCAAGTTAAAATAACTTCTGGTGTTCTACTGCACAGCAAGATGACGGCAATTAACAATAATGCACTGCATATTTCAAAACAGCTATGAAAGAGAATGTTGAACGTTCTCACCATAAAAATGATGAATATTTAAGGTGATGAAAATGATAATTAGCCTGCTTTGATCATGCCACACAGTGTACACATATATTTCAAAATATCATATTGTACCCTATAAACGTATACAATTATTATTTGTCAATTTAAAAAGTTTGAATCTTAAGGTTTAGTAAATTCAGTCATGTCGTTTCTGAAAAACTGGAGAATTACTGAGTCATGCTTCAGGCAGAACATACCCACTCAAGAGCCCCGAGTCTTGCTGCAGATGTTGAAATCTCTGCTGCCTCTGAGAGAGGATCGATTTCTTCATGCCGTCAGACTTCCTTCCTCACAACCTTGTCACAGCTTCTGACTCACCAACTCGGACTTTGAGAAATGTAATGAAACAAGCATATGATATGCCAATACATGGGCATCAGCAACCAGTGGGGAAAGGACTTAAGCCCCTTTCCTGTTAAACCAGTGTATTAGGTGTGAGGCCTGGGATCCCCGCTGAAGGACAGTAAGGACATTGACAAATTATTTGGTCTTTCTTAACATTTGTAACCTCACATATAAAATGGGAATAAAAGTCTCTTCCTAAAGGATTGCTGTTGTACTTATAGTCCGTGGTTGGACTATATGAGTAGTGAGTGATTGTTTGTATTTTAGTTGTTCTTATTTGATGATTCCCAAGGGTAGAAATAAAATCTCAGACAGCTCTTCAAGATCATGAAACAAAAGTTCCCTTGGTTTCCTCTTCCTCCTCCTGCTCTTCCTGTTCTGCTTCCTCCTTTTCCTCCTCCTGTTTCTGTCCACTTCCTTTCTCATGCAAACATATTTCCTGTTGGCAAACCTCTATAGACGAGTTTCTTAGCAGGGCTTTCCAGAATGTGCTTGCATGTTGCCCTCTCCGGCACTTCCTCCTCTTCTGACCCCATTAGGAAAGGCAGCATTCTAAGGAGTTGCTCAAATTCCACTTGAGCCTCTGCAAAATTAAACAAGGCTAGCAGCGTCCCATGCCTTCTCATTGATATGCCATTCCACTCAAGAGTGCTGGGCACTGTAAATGACACATGAATTATGTATGCCGGGGCTCAGCATCACATTTAGCATGCCTGAAGCAACATGCAGTTTGAAGGAAAGTCATTTTGAATCTGTGATGTATTACACATCTAAACACTTAGCAGGAGCCAGGGCCTGCATGCTGAGAGCTTGGAAAGTTGAGCGCACAGTGTGACTGCGGCCCTCTCTCAGTTCCTATGGCCATGGCACTCAAATCCTCCACCCAGGTGGGAAGTCTGCTCCTCCATTGCCCCACCTCCTGTGGTTAATCTTTAGGATTTAGCCTTTCTTTTTTCTCTGCAATGTAGTAATCTCTTAAGCTTCAAGGTGAGGTTCAGTAAAGCTTAGCGTTTCCCTGTACACCTCATGGCACAGGATATCCAAACACCTCTTTGCTGTCTGCAGGTCAAGGTTATGGCTCCTGCAGTCCTTCAGCAATGATGACATGACTCAACTGAATGGGATCATCCTCCCCTCATAGGAGAATGCTGCTCTGCATAGGTGGGGACTTCATTTGGGAACCTCACAGAAATGAAGCAGATAAGCCCTGGACTTTGTAGTGCCCTGAACACTCTCCTTCCAAACACATGGGTTCTTTTGCCAAGAATGCCACCTCTTTCCTTCCTTATATGGAAAACTACAGGCTTCCTTGGAGTCCATTCCAGTTGAAATCTTAAAAGCTTTCTATATTCCTGTCTGCTTGTTCCCTCTACCACCCTTCTTCTCCAAGAAAGCAATACACAAAACAGAAACAAAATCTCAAGTGAACATCACCTTGTCTGGTAAAAGCTCCCTATTGAACAGATCACATTTCACTGCATTTTTTTTTCTCCTACTAGATTCTTAGCTTCTGGGGATACAGAGCTATGATCTCCTCTTATCTCTTATCACTAGCCTCTAGCATTGTGATCAGTGCTGGAAAGTTTCATAAAAAGCTACCATCTTGATTTTGTGAGACCATGACTTATGTAAAATCTAGTGTTTGCATGAAATGGTGCACAGTTGGAGGCACTGGGCTCTTGAAAACTAACTCCCCCTTTTTTATTGGTGGGAGGGAGTGCCGGGGTTTGAACTCAGGGGCATTTGACCACTGAGTCACATCCCCAGCCCTACATTGTATTTTATTTAGAGACAGGGTCTCACTGAATTACTTAGCACCTTGCTTTTGCTGAGGCTGGCTTTGAACTTGCAATCCTCCTGCCTCAGCCTCCTGAGCCACTGGGATTACAGGCGTGCACCACTGTGTCCAGCCCTGATGTGGTTCTTTATCCCAGGCATGAATGACTTTGAGAGCTGAACCCAAGTCTACTGGCTTTGTGGACTACTGAAAGGACCAAATTAATTCAGCATTATTTAGTAGACCAGCCTTGCCATGGGACAGATGTGAAGGGCTCTCAACAGTATAGATGTATCACCTAAAGAATGTATTCCACATTCTAAAGAGTTCTTATTATTTCTTTTTAATTGCCATAAGAACAGTTCTCAAAATGTTAGCTATGACCTCTGGAAACTATAATCACTCACCATCCTTCTTGTTTCCCGTGTTAAACAATATTGAACTATGCAAAAATAACCTTAGTTGCTTTGCTCTGGAAAACACTCATTCCAAGAAGACAAGGCTGGGAGTTATGGAAAATAGCTTCCTTATCAAAGCTGACTGCTTGATACATCCTTACTCACTTCAAGGTTCTCACCTATCTGTGCCCATGAATCAAAATCTATTATGCAAAAATTCTTTTCAGTCCCAACCAGTTTCTTTCCTCAAAAAGCCCTGATGCCTTAAACTGATCTGGTTTATAACATAAAATCCTATAAATATCCCCCAGGTGGTCCCCTCTCCGAGATGATATGAGAATTCTGTCAAAGTGGTGATTTTAACAGTAATTTAACTAGCTTTACTTTGCTCAACCAGCAGGTTTTAGTGGTCTTTTGGAGACCTGCAAGCCTACGGCTCAAATATGTAAATATGATACTCAGATATCTCATGATTTGTTCATTTCTTTAGGAAAGCTTTGAAGATCAAGCTGATAGAAACAAAAAAAAATCCTCAAGGTAGAAAAAACATAACCATATCCACACTTTATATTTCATATGTTTCTTCACGCAACAGTCGGAGAATATCTTCATTCCCCTCCAAATCTATTTGTTCTTGTTTTCAGTGTAATTCTAACTGCCTTGGTTTTCTGATTTCCCAACCTATAGCAAATGAAAAAAAAAAAAAAAAAAAAAAAAAAACTACTGAGCTTTTAAGAAAATGCATCAGTGGAAATTCTTCTGCTTAAATCCAGAGAGCAATGGCCATCTGACTGACATCTTGCCAGGAGGACACCTGCCACAGGGCAGGGCACGGGCCATGGTAGCATGCCTTGGTACCCCAGTGCTTCCTGTTCCTCTAGGAGGGCACTTCACCTAGCTTAGCTCCAGTGTGGTTTGGTCCAACTCTAATCCTGCTGGCTCTGCTCTGTCTTTGTCCCTCTGACCTTGTTGCTGTTAGTTCCTCCCCAGGCCAGGTCCCTCAGATGTGAACTAATGTTGGAACTTCTCCAGAATCTCCCTACCTCATTCATGGCCAAGAAGGAATTTTTGGCTCTAAGATGATTTTTCTTCTACTTCCTCAAATAATTAAATTTCATATAAGCCTAATAAATGTGTAATGGAAACCACTTTCTGTGTCTCACTATCTCTTGTCATCTCTTGTAGACATTCAGACCTCCTCTGGTGAGTCGTACTAGGTAGAACTCTCTGTATTTTTTCTAGAATTTCCTTTGTCCTGTGGTTTTTTTTTTGTTGTTTGTTTGTTTTTGTTTTTTTAATGAACGATGCTACCATCCTTCTGGTTATCTGAGAGAAGAAAGTGGACATTACTCTCTATTCCTGTTCCTTTCCCTTGCTGCCCATCTTCATCACCAGTCACCAAGTCCAGGAGAGTTTTCTTCCTCAATCTGTTTTTCATTATAACCACATAACCTCTTTCCCTAGATTATTTCTGTATTTCCTAACTACTCCTCCAGCCTGAAGTCTCTCTTTTCCCCCAGGTTACTGTCACAGTTACACGGTTAGTACCCAGTTACACAGCCTGCAAATCAATCATGCTAGTTCTTAATTAGAATTCTCACCCAACACTCAGTAGCATTAGAATCTTTGCCCATAAAATTACTGAGGCCTGAGGCCCGTTATCAGATGTGTTGACACAATGGATTGAGATTAGGACGCCAGTTTTCCAAATGATTCTGATGTGCAGCTAGCACCATAATCTCCATGCTGGGGACAGAGTCTGGCACCTGTGTTCACTCACTACCATCTCAGGCACAAAACTTCCTGCAGGGCCTGACTTCATTCAGACTCTCAAATGCTGAGAATGGCCCCTCCCTCTCAAAATGTCTTTGCTCCTTCCTGTTTCTAACCTCACCACCTAATAGGTGCTTACCCGCTTTCATGAGAGTCAAATGAAGGACACTTTCTCAGCTAAATTTTGTGGCCCCTTCTTGACACACATCGAGCATCCCAAATCTGAAAATTCAAAATGCTTCAAAATGTGAAGCTTTCTGAGTGTAAACAGACAAGTGGAAAATTCCAAAACATGAGCCTTTTTTTGTGCACAAAAATTTTTAAAAAATATTGCATAAAATTACCTTTAGACTATGTGTTTAACATCTACGTAAAATTTAGACTTGGGTCATCCCTAAGGTATCTCATCATACATATGTAGTTATTCCAAATCTGCAAAAAAATTGAAATCCAAAAAAACAAAAACCAAACAAACAAGCAAAAAAAAAAAAAAAAAAAAAAAAAAAAAAAAACTTGTGGTCCCAAGCATTTTGGATGAGGGACGTTTATCTAGTAACTCGACTGCTTCCTCTGCAGTATACCATATTTCCCAGATTTTTTTACTGGCTTGACAAGAACACTGGAGGATACTTATTTGCTTTATATGCTCCCAAAATGCATTTCCCGAGAGCCAACTCTTTGTCAGGCTAATGCTAAGGAGTACCCATTGTAGAGTGACTGTCTAGTGAGTGGGTGGAGATTAAGAAAACAACAAATATGATTGTAGTATGTGAGGAAGGGAAGGAAGTGAGTAGAACACATGAGAACAATGGGGAACACTGTCCCCTGGATGCTCCTGGACGTTCCTCTTTAATCTGTAGAAGTCATTCTCACTACATGAGGGGCCTACTCATTGAGAGATCAGCTGGGAAGTCAGGAGAGAAACAGCTGGCACAGGCTTGTGAGGCCTGGGTCTTTGTGCATGTTTTAAATGCACAAACTGTAGTGCACTGCAAAGCTTGAACTCCCCCAGCTGTTCATTTTTTTTTTTCTGTAAGATTTATGGTTCCTGTGTTCTCAAATCATTCTGTTTGATGGAAGGCTTTTGGATTCTACACCTGGATAGATGTAATGGAGATATGCGCAGATACCTAAAGTCATTGTCTTAGTCTGTTTTTCTGCTATAACAAAATACTTGAGACTGGTCATTAATAAAGAGAAGACATTTGAAATTTCTCAGTTTGGGAGACTGAGGAGTCCATAACTGAGGCTCTAGTAGTCTCCATATCTGGTGAAGGCTGCTTCAAGATGGTACCTTGAACACAGTGTGCCTTCACATGTCCCAGAAATTCAGTAGTTTGCATGACTTCTGGAAAAATCACAGAAGGCATGATAAATTTCTGAATTTCTCTGAGTATCCTGAAAAGATGTACTGACACATGTTCATCTTCTTTGATGGTTTCCCTGCATCCCACTCTGGAGGGAGTTGGTGTGCATGGGGAAGAGGAGGGGAGGGGGAACCAGACCAGAATCTGCCCTCATAGATAACAGGATATAGGTTTCTTCAGGGCTGATACTTAGTCCTTCCACCATTTCTACAATACAGAGATTGGCACATAGAAGGTTCTAAAAACATGAATCAATAAAATGAGGTGCTTTGACTCTGTTTAAATATATTGAAAAGTCCCTAATATTATTCATCAAAAAGAGGAGTCAAATTCATATCAGACATTGTGGGGTTAGGCTAAAACCATCAAGGTCTCCAAATATGCATCAGGCAAAGTCAGGGAAATATGCCCCCAGTACAGTCAAACAGATGCTTCAGCTCTTCTATCTAAAGTTTATAGAATTTGTTTTTGATATTAAAACCTAGGCGGAAATAAATAAGTCCCTCAACTTAGTTTTCCAAACACTGGAGTCTGAAACAAAAATCAGTATGCAGGGATCTTATTTGGAAGTGGATTCCAGAGAGCCATAGAAAGGAACTAAGGAAGGCAATGGTGAGAGACAATTTAAGAAGGAATTACACATTTGGCCATGGCTGCTTTTGTTTTTGGCCCAATTACGCAGGTCTTTGAGTAAGCTGACAGCATCAACTGTCTATCTGGGGGACCAAGGTTTAATGACTCTTGATCCCATTAGTGAGTAGGTCCCCAAGGTGCTTGGCCACCATAGTGCTAAGAACCTGAGGCCTGAATTTGGAATCTGGTCCTCACTATTTACTATCAGTAATTTAAAACCTCTGTGTGGCCATTTGCTCATGTCAAAGTGGACAAATTGGGGATGTCTACTGATTTGTGGGATAAAGAATAACAATAGTATAAAGTACCTGCCCCTCTGTCTAGATAAGGTTAACAGGCTTTTCCCTCATTCAAGTTGTCTGGTTGGTATCTCCCAAACTTTCCTGAAGACTCAGGTGGCTAAAAATTCACATTTCTAAGCCTATACCTTACATAGGCTCTGAGTTCAAAAATTTCCTTAGAGGGATTCTTTGCTGTGATAAAATGCCTGAGAACATCAACTTGTGAAGGGCAAGGTTTATTTTGGCTCACAGTTTCAGATCATGGCCACTTGACCCTGTTGCTTCAGGCCTGTTATGGCATAGTATATCATGGGAAGGAGGGGGGGGCTTGTTCACCTCATGACAGTTTGGAAACAAAAAAGAGAGAAAGAAAGGAAGAGACTGGGGTCCCTATATCCCCTGGAAGGGCATTCCCCTAATGACCTAACTTCCTTATCCTAGGCTCCATATCCTAAAATTCCACTACCTCCCAGCGGGGCCACAGGCTGGCAACCAACCCTTTAACACAGGGCCTTTGGAGGATGCTTCCACCTATAGCTTAGGTAGTTACAAATTTCAGGATGTGTTTATTTTGGCTTGTCAAAATTTATTGAGAATTCTCTCTCAAATTGATACCCTCAGGAGGTTCCCAGGATGTTGAATACCCAGGAATTTAGTTTCCAAGTGAGGGAGGGAAGGGAGTAAAGGATGATCAGAGGAGTTCCTTTTGACCTGAGGTCAAAAAGAGTAAATGTGGAATGTGTGTCTCTTCCTCAGTGAGACAGTTGGGAAAGCAGGCACAGAACCCACACACACACACACACAGCAGACATGAGCAACATGAGCAATTTCATCTGAGTGCCGGGCATATGCAAGCATGCTGCAAAAGGTGCCCTGCCCTCTGGCCCTCCTCAGAGGAATGGTTTCTCCTTGGCCCATATCCCCAGTCAGCTCTATCAAGGATGCCGCTCACACCCTGAGACCAATTCCTGAAGAGACTTGAAGAGACATGGAGACAAATTTGGATCTTTCTCTGCTTCCCATGCCTTAAAAACTCTAGGTAATAAGAAGATGTACAATTGCAACCTCGAAGGCTCCGTGGCCTCCCTCTGGAATCTCAGTGCCTCTAGAGGGTCATCCAGGAGAAAAGAACAGGGAAGTCTATCTGCAGAAGGTGTCCACCCCCAGTAATGGAAAGGACTGGAGGGCTGTCCTGAGTGGGGTTCCTTTGGACAGTGGGGGGAGGTTGAGAATGCAGGCAGTTGCTCCCTTTTCTCTCATTTTTAGTTCAGGCACTGACTCTGTCTCCTGCCTCTAGCCCTGCCGGAGCCTGTTTTTCTTAACTGTATTATTGACCTTCTCTGTCGTTTCTCCTTCACCTGATCATCTCCTTCATTCCCCTCCCTCTCATATTCCCCTCCCTCTCACCTCCAATGGGGGCTTTTTTCCATATCTTCCTGCTCCCCAGTCTTCCCACTTAACTTCACAGAAGATGAAGTGAAGTTTTCTTCCTGGTCCTGTGAGCTCTGGGCATGACACAGGCCACTGTCTCTAGCCACCAACCTTCCCATATGGCTCTCTTTCTGAGCCCCCCCCTCCAACCCCGCATGATCTAGACATCATAGTTCTGTACACATCATTTGTGGGAAAAGTAAGGTGGCGGCCTCATAAGTTTCCTGACCTCCTCTGAAGCATGTTGGGATCGGACAAGAAGCCTACCAGAAAAAGGCCTTCGGATTTCACAGAAGAAATGTTGCCAGCCCAAATACCCACACCCAATGGGACCCAGACCATGTGGAGGTAACTTGGAGGCCGTAGGTGCAAAGGGGCTGTTGCTCAATGATGCAGAATGGCCATGGTGTGCACAGCCTAGAATAGGGTTAAGAGAAAACTGATCCTGGGGTCCGAGTGAGGGCTGCCAAATAAGCAAGTAAGATACAGTTGGCCCAGTTAAATTTGAATTTCAGATAGATCATGGGTCAATTATGGTACAATGATGTCCCATGCCATATTGGGCATACTTAACATGGGAAGCTGAATAAATCTTCCAAAAATGTTCATGTCCCAATTCTCAGAATTTATTAATATATTGCCCTACTAAACAAAGGGTTTTGTTCACCCCAAATCACATTATCCTGGATTATTTCGGTGGGCCCAATGGAGGCAGAAGAAACCAAAATGGGCAAGAGGGAGGAAGAGTATCCAGTGTTAGCAGGATGATGGGAGAAGGACTTTACCAGTCACTGCTGGCTTTGAATATGGAGGACAGGCCAGGAGCCAGTGACTGCAAGAGGCTTTGGAAGCTACTAAAGGATAAAGAAATGGATCCTCTTATAAAGCCTTCAGTAGAAATTCAGCCCTGCCAACATCTGGACATTAGCCCGTGGAGACCCTTCTCAGACTTCTGACCTCTGGAACTGTGGGATGCAAATGTGTGTCATGGTACACCACCGAGATTGTGCAAGTTGTTAGAGCATCAGTAGGAAGTGAACACACAGACACTAAAAAAGAAAAAAAAAAATGATCATTTGAAATTCATATTTAATTGTGCTGTTTATATTTTCTTTGTTAACTAATCAGAGATGTAGTAAATGACTAAACTTGACTGTGGCCAGAAATCTGACTATAATCCCTGATGCAAACACCAAGTCTGTGTCACAGGGGCTCTGACAGGAACTTCAGCATCGTCATCTGTAAAATGGGGACAATAGCAAATAAGATGATAAGAAAGGCTTTTATGGGCTGCCCTATGAGGATGTTGTGAACATGTTTACTGCACATATCAAAGCACCAGCACAGCTTCTAGCAGGCTGAATAGTTGAAACTGTTTGGCCCCTTTCCCTTTCTTCTCATGCTGGTGGGACGGGTCCTGAGTCTTCCCTGAGCTTGATTCTCTGAATACTTTGAGGGGGTGATGCAGGACTTGAACAACCCAGGAGGGGTGCATATTGCAATGGGGTTGTGCACTACTCCCAACACATCATCTGGGAGTAGGCCCCACATAGAGAATCCCACTGCCAGGAGAAAACTAAAGGCTCTCCAGAGCAACCTTGAAGACCAGGAGGGCAAACCCAGGGCTATCTGAGAGGCTCTATGTAGAAAGTGACTTCACCTCTAAGAGAGGTCCACTTCTGTCTCTGCAGTGTGGGCACACTCTGCCCTCAGAGATTATTCTTACTGTTCTCTGAGTCACATTTATGAAGTTAAGGTCCAATCAGCTGAGGGGCAGATTTCTTAGAATGGTCTTCCTTATTTTTTGTCCCTAATTGCCATGCACTCATGTGTGTCTATGTGCAACATGTGTGTGAGTGTGCATGTGTGCATGAGTGTTTGAACATGCACAGTTAACAGGTATTACAATGTGAAATGTGCATAACCCCTGACTAACCATTTCACAGAAATTTGTTCCTCAAAAATACCTGTGCAAGTGTGTAAATAAATGTACCAGGATGTTTACTGGGGAACTGTAACCATGCACGTACTATGTTATGCACACTGAAATTGGACTATTCAAACAAAACTCAAATGACTACTGGGCCAAGTGTTATCTTGAGTCAGATGACAGGTCAGATGCACCATTGACAGATCAAAGGGAATTCCATTTATGAGCACTTGAGTTGCTCTGCTGCAGGAAGGGAGGGAGCCAGACTTCTGCTCTCCTGTCTGTGTCTTCTCAGATTCTCCTTCCTCATCCCAACTTTCCTTACACAAGGCTACAGAGATGAAGATAGACCTCAGCAGGAGAAGCATCAGGACCTTCTCCAAGGTGGCCAGTTCCCTAGTGTGGGGTGGGGGGTCATTTTTCCCTGGGTGCCTCTGGAAGTGGAGAATGTTCCAGGCTGACCTCAGACAGTACTGGGAGCTCTGAAGGGCAGCTGTGTCTGTTCCCCCAAGACACTCGGCCCCTTTTCCTGAGTCTTGCAGAGACTTTCTGTTGGACTCTTTTTGTTCTTTAATCAAGCTTCGGCCTGTCCAGTGTGATCTCAGATGTTGGACCCATGCACAACTGTGACTGTACCATGGGTCTCTCAGGTAAAAGTGAGCCTTCTTCCCCCCCCCCCGCCCCCACCAGGCAAGAGGTCTCCCTGTACATTTGAAGAGAACACATCTAAATATAAAAAGAGTGGTCAGCAGCAAGCTTGGCTATTTGATGGGGTCTTCCACTAGCTTCAAGGAAAGGAGCTCACTGACTCTGAGGCATTTTCAGGTTGTAGCCTCTCTCTTTCTCTGGTGGCCAGGACATCTGGAATGGACCTCCTAGCCTGGGGCCCACTGGTCCAGCATCACGGCATTAATAAAAGAGGGGGATAATGGATAGAATACTGTGGATACCAGTCAGAAATGTCTGCATGGCTGTCACTTCTTGTTTTGTAGAAATCTGGGCAAAATCAATAACATTTATTAGTACACACTGACTATGTCACACTATCCTTCCTTGCACAGTTGCCCTGCAGGTCCCCAGCAGAGGCATTGGACATGCCTGCAGCCAAGCTGCTGGAAGCTAAGCATTTCAACAGGAGTCCTGTCTATGCTCCTCTCTGCTCAGCACTGCTCAGTTGTGGTTGTGCATCATGAGAGGAGGTCACCCAGCACAGCCTGGGGGAGAAGCAATGCCAACATACCCACATCCCCCACCCCGCTAGGCTTTCACTTTTACCTAGACCACCCCATGTTTTCACCGTTGTCCTCTCCTTCTCTTTGTTGACTAGTCCCTCTGAAGCTGTTCCTTCAGGGCAGGGGCCAGTCCCCCTCCACTGACTGCATGGCCCAAAGATGGGCTTTAAGGTCATGGACTTGAATAAATCATTGCAGAAAGAAAGCCCTCCTCTCACTAGAGGGAGATGTTAGTGGGGGTGTTATGGGATGACTCCTGTCTCTCAAGTTCATTTGTTAAAGTTCTGACCCTCCAGTACTTTACAATGTGACTGCAGTTGGAGATAGGACCTTTCCTATCTATCTCCAAAGTGATGGTTAAAACCAGGCCATTAGAGTGAGCTCTACTCCAACGTGACTGGAGTCCTTATAGGAAGAAGAGGCATCAGGGATACACACACTTAGAGGGAAGACCATACGAGGACACAGCAAAAAGACAGTCATCTAATGTCAATGAGGAAGGTCAGGGGGAGAAATCAACCCTGCACACACTTTGGTCTCTGGACTCTACAACTGTGAGAAAATGAATTCTTGTATTTAAGTCACCCACTCTGTGGTACTCTGTTTTGATAGTCTTAGCAGACAAATACAGAAGTGGAGATGGAGGTGGAGATAGCCCAAAAGAGCTTTGCATATCATGAAGGCAACAATGGTTTGTGCAAATCCCATGTGGATTTGGCCATGAGGTCATAGTTAATGAACCTAGTACTCAAGAATCGGTCCCACTTACAACTCCTACCCCATGCCATCACACAGATTTTCTTTTTTAATATTTATTTTTTCGTTTTCGGCAGACACAACATCTTTGTTTGTATGTGGTGCTGAGGATCGAACCGGGGCCGCATGCATGCCAGGCGAGTGTGCTACAATTTGAGCCACATCCCCAGCCCATAACACAGATTTTCTTATATTGCAATGTACAAACATTTTGTGCCTCCTCATTACCCTTTGGTGCACAACAGATAGCTATTCGTCATTCACATCCAGCCTTCAAGAAACTGAGGTTTCAAGATCACATGAGCTTCTTATTAGACCCCTTAACTATTCTTCCAGGTCACTCTATGAGAAAAGTGTTTCCAAGCTCCATATTGGAGCTTGTTTGTTGCAGCTTTGACCCTTTGGTTCTGTCCTGATAGGAGAAAAACCAAGTACACGACAGATGGATAGCCACTTGCCTCATCTTGGCAGCTGCTTTGACAATTCCAGCTAGTAAGAGCTTTTAAGAAGTTCACTGAGGGTGTTATCAAGCCAGGCTAGAGCTGGTAAACTTGGCCCTGAAGTCACTTCCCTGTCAAACAGTGGGTGGGAGCGAAGACCACTGGAGAGCAAGGAAGGCAGAAGTGACCAGGACTGTAGTATCACACCATGTTGTTCCAGTGACTCATCAGAAAACCCCCATCCTCTTCCCCTACAGTATCCAGAAACTTGTGTGTGACTCTCCAGTGTGGGGAGCAATTGTGCATCCGTGTGTGTTGTGTTTTGTGTCATAAGTAGTGGAAACTCTAAGAAGTTGATGACTAGATGTGTGGGGTTACTCTAAAGGTAAACCAGTCCCATGGAAGCTGCAACGGTAATTCTACAAGCTCCCTCCTCTTTGCATTCCCCCCGCCTCCCCCCCAATCCTACAATGTAAAGATACTTGTTCACTCAACCATCACAGTCCCAGGCACGGCCTAAGCTTGTCCATGTGCTATACTTTGCATGCTCTATGTCCCCCAAAGACTTATCTGTTAAGCCTTGGTCCCAAGGTGACCCTAGTAGGAGGTGGGGGAATCTAACAGGAGGCCTTAGGTCACTGAGGTCTGCGGGCCCCCGTCTTTCTCTTTTAGCTTCCTGATCATGAGGTGAGCCATTTTGCTCCACTACATCCTCTCCTCAAGTGCTGCATCGTCCCAAGTCTAAAATAATGGGACAAATCAATTGTGTACTGAAACCTCCAAAACGGAGCCAAAATAACACTTTTATTTTCTAAATTAATTAGTATTTCATTATAGTGACATACAGCCGACCTACAGCATGGGTAGTGCAATTGGTTTCCATGGACCTGTATCTTTTACCCAGGGGTAAAATTCTCCTCAGAAGACCTACTATGTTTTGTTAATCTAGTAGCTCTGCTCGTTTAACCGTCATTTCATAAACCTTCACACAGTGTCCTCTCTACTACTGTGTCCTCAACCAAGTAATGGCCAGGACATGGTTTCTGATCCAGTTCCTTGCTCCGACCAGTTGGCAGCTGTTTAGAGTGCTTCCACATTCTAGTGGATCCTGACAGAGTGCTGGGCTTTGGAGGGCATGGGTAGAGGCAGCAAGAGCAAAGGATTCCTGTGTGTGTGTGTGTGTGTGTGTGTGTGTGTGTGTGTGTGTGTGTTTGTGTCCCCAGAGCTCTCTGCTAGGACCTTTCAAGGTGAGGACAGGTTCTTCGGCAGTCACTTGAATCACAGAGGACACCTGGGTCAAGCTTCACAGGTGAGTGAATAGATGCCATTGGAGCGTAGGGCATGGCGGGGGCACCACCCAACACCTACTCACAGTATGGGTGCACTGTTTGGGAACAACCTTTTAATGATTCAAACTCATTCCCTGTGAAGCTCAATAATTCAAACATATTTTATCTGAAAAAGGAAAATGTGCAAAAATTAGATAAGGGTCTGAACTAGGAACAGGGAGAAGTCTCTATTTTCTCTCTAGAATTACCAATATAAATGATCCTTTTTATATTACAAACCAGCGTGGACACCTAGCAACTTAATTGCCTGTTTGTTATCTACAAAGCGATGCCCATGACTGCTGGAACTGCAGCGTTTAATTGGGGAGAGAAAACCCAACAGCTCCTGGGTTGAGCTGCACAGGTGAAAATCCCTGTCACCCTTCAGCAACCGTGTCTCGACCCTTTAGCCTGGGACTGGGCCATCAGGATGCAGCCCTCACCTTCTTCCCCAGATGGGCCAGTGTCTGCCTGCTGGCCCCACAGGATGCACGGTGAATCCTCTCAGATTTCAGGTCTGACTCCCTTCTGGAGGGCTCCTTTAGCTGTCTCAATGCCTCCTGCTGCTTTTCTGGACTTTTCTAGATTTTCCTCAGCTCCAGATACTTCCCTAAGAAAGCAGGATTGAGATGAAAGTGGGAAAAATGCAGGTCTTTGTATCCAAGCATCCTTAATTAGCAATATTGTGCGGCATCAATTAACCTGAGACTCCTGTCTCCAAGACGTGCAGCCGAGCCACAATGTTCAAAGGTATTTTTAGGATAAAAATAAGTTATGATAATAAAGTCCTTTACCTGTCTCCTTTTAGATAGTATTCATGTACACATACCTATCAAATCACTCATCCACACGTTTATTCAACAAATTTATTTCATGTCTACTATTTGGAAGGCATGGTGCTAGTGGTTAAATTGATAATGAAATAATATGTGCTTTTTGGACATGAATCCTGACTTTTTCTCCTCTTACAGTACTAGCAATGTTTCATCAGGTCTTGCCGTCCAGGTGACTGTAGTTGGCCTTGGCTCTTTGTTCTATATAATTGCCTCCTTGTACCTGCCTCTTAGACACAGCCTCACCAGTCATACAGTTTTGAGAAGCATCAGTTCTCACTTAGTATTGACCTTTGTAATGTGGGTTTGCATGATTAATCCTTCAGGCATGCTTGTTTTTCACTAGAATAAATGCAAGCCCCTGACCTTGTGGGTTTATCATTCAGCTATTCCCAAAATGGTCTGGGCTGGGTTTCTGGTGAATAGACGGAGGTGACAGGTAGTCCCTGGGTTAGTCAGCTGTCCATCACTTATAACAAAATACCTGGGATAATCTAGAGAAGGATAGGTCTATTTTGATTCAATATTTCAGAGGTTTCAGACCATGGTTTGTAGGCTCCACTGCTTTTGGGTCTATGGCAAGGTAGACTACATGAGTTGAAGCAACACAACTCACCCAGTGGTGGCCAGGAAGGAGAGAGAGAGAGAGAGAGAGAGAGAGAGAGAGAGAGAGAGAGAGAGAGAGAGAGATATCTCCAGGGTCCCAAAATCCCCTTCAAAGGCACATTCTCTTAACTTCCATCCACTAGGCCCCATGTCTCAGAGGTTCTGTCACCTACCAACAGTGCCATATACTGATGAATGAGCCTTCAACACACAGACATTTGCAGGGTCACTCAAGGTCCAAATTGTTGAAGTCCCTCACTTGAGGTTTTTCTATTCATTCCCTCATTGGATAAACATTTGTAGATTTTTCGTAAGTCAATGTTGAAAGGTAAACTCATAGTTTGGTTGCAAAGGCCTGGGCTCCTGTGACCTTCACATTCCCCCCTTTGACGATGACTTGTATATGGGATACGTGTGCACAACTCACTATGAATGCCTGCAACTGCCTGTGGAGGAGGCTGGTCATGCTCTCTATGTGACCTTCCGTATAAACTTTCCCTGACTCGGTTTACCTACAAAGGATGAATGATCTGTGCTTTCCTCTACTCAAACGTATGACTTTTTCCTGGTGACTTGTTTAGTCCAAAGATAGTCTTCCATATATTTCTTGAGAAACCTTAAGTTTTGCTTTCTCCATGTAAATTTGACCCTTAGTAAATATCCCAATACCATCATCTAGTGGGTCCCCTTTTCCATTGATTTGTAATGAAACCTGTGGTCACACATTGAGTTTGTACACATGTGCAGATTAATTTTTGGCCTATTTTATTTCATTTTCTTCTATACTTGCAGTAATAAGTTGTTTTAATTACTCTAGTTTGATAATAAATCTCAAATCTAATAAAAAATATCTCTTTCTTATTCTTTTGCCAAAATTATCTTTGTTTTTCTGGGCCTTTACCTTGTTATATAAATATTAGAATTGGCTGAAAATTTTCAGGAAAAACTGTTGGGATTTAGATTAGATTCATAATGAAATTTTAGATTAGTTTTGGGAAAATTGTTATTTTTAAACTATTGAGTCTTATTAGACGATAGTATGAAACTGCTCTCCATTTATTCAGTTCTTTGTTATAACTTTCAATTAAGGTTTAAATTTCATGCCTAGAGATCTTGCCTCTATTTATTGGGAAGTATTTTTCTATAATATATTTTACTTATTTTCATGACCAGAATATTATATTTCATTGCCCATTCTAATTAGTTATTGCTAATACACAAAAACGTTATTAATTTTTATTTGCTCATTTTTTATCCAACCATTTGCTCTACCTAGTTCTAATTAGTGTATCTAAATTTCTTGGGTTTTGTAAGTAAGCAGTCATAATGTCTCTGACCTCTATTTTGTCATAACTGATTTGTTGTGGTTATTATGGCTCCTGCATCAAGGAGAAAATTTTTAATTATTCACCATTATTTCAACTGTTCTTATAGATATTCTTTATCAATTTAAAAAATTTCTCATATTACTTACTCTGATTGTCTGTTTTTAAACTGTGGATAGTGATAAACTTGACTTATGCTCTTTAGTATCTATTGGTACAATTCAAATATTTTTCTTTTAATATATTAGATTTTCCTTTGACCCACTTAAATTACCATTTATTGGCTGTCTAAGAAATACATTTTAACATTTCTGAAATTGAGATGTGCTTTACAATCCATATCTTTGCAGTGTTAGGGTCTTGTTCAGTTTCTTTCAGCAATGTTTTGCAGTTTCCAGTGAATAAGACTGTTTTGTTGAATATCATTATTTTTATGTTATTGTACATGGGGATTCTTTTTTTTTATTTTCAGTTTTGGATTTTTCATTGTAAACATATAGAAAGGACTTGTACTTCAAACCTTCTGAATTAACTTATTAGCACATCTTTTAAGGGGAGATTCTTTTGGTCTGTATAATTTCATGTCATTTGCAAACAGAAATAGCTCTACTTTTTTTCTTTTATATTCTTGATGCCTTTATTTTATTTTCTGGATCAATCAGCCTGCTTAGACTATTCAGTACCTTGTTGAATAGAAGTGGTCAGAGTGGGCCACTTGAATTTAGCAGAAAAACCTTCATCTATTACCTTTAAGACTTATATTTGCTGTTTTTTTTTCTTTCATAGATGCCCCTTTCTGGATTATGGAATTAACCTTCTATTCCTAATATTAGAGTGAATTTTTGTCTTTCTTATAAAAGGATGCTGAGTTTTGTCAACTGCTTTTTTTATGTCTTTTGAGATGATTCTGTGTTTTTTCCCTTTCTTTTCTATTAATGTGGTATATAATATTGATTGAATTTTGTATGTTGAACCAACCATGCTTTCTTGGGATAAATTCCAACCAGTGTTTAATTCTTTTTATATGCTGCTGGATTAGTTTGTTAATATTTTTTCTAAGGATTTTAGTATCTAAATTCATAAGGGGTATTGCTCTAGTAATTGTCTTTTCCAGTGATTTCTTTGGCTGGTTTTGCTATCCCAGTGACACTGACCACACAGAATGCATTAGGTTGTCTTCCTGTTTCTTCTGTTTTTGGAAGAATTTGTAAAGGATTTTGTTAATTGTTCTGAAAACATTTAGTAGAAATTTTCAGTAAGGTCCACTGGTACTGGGCTTCTTTGTGGATTAAAAAGTGATCTACCTCAATCAATCTACTTATAATGACCTTTTCCTAATTTCTGAATTTGAGAGTTATGTTTTTCTAGGATTCATCCTTTCAACTTGATTAATAAGTTGCAGAGATACAATGCTTCATAGCATTATCTCATGTAATGTTGGTAATGATGATCCCTCTTTCATTTCTGATTTAGTAATTTTATTTTCCTATTTTTCTTAGCTAGTATAACTAAAGTTTTATCAGTTTATTCATATTTTTCAGAGAGTTACTCATTGTTTTGTTGCTTTATATATTTCCACCATCTCTTATAAAGTTTAAACTTAAAAAAGTCATGAATTGTTAGGTCTTGGAAAATGAATCCTTTCTCATTTAATGCTCCACTTAATGTGTAATAATTGTCCTGTTCTGAAATCTGACTTGTCTAAAATTAGCATATTTACTTTAACTTTTTTTTTACCATTGTCCACATGGTATGTCTTTCTCCATCTCTTTACTTTTAACTTATCTATGTCTTTATATGTAAAATAAGGATTTTCCCCCATATTTTTATTGGTGCTTTATAGTTGTACATATAGAGGGAATTCATTTTTTTCATATTTATACATACACACAATGTAAGTTAGCTAATATCATTCCCCAGTATTTCCCCTTTCCCTCCCCCAGTCTTTTCCTTTCCTTTACTCAATTCCCTTCAATTTTCATGAGATCTACCCCCATCTCTTTTCCTTTTTCCTCTCTAGCTTCCCAATATGAGAAAAAAAAAAATATGACCTTTGATTTTCTGAGATTGACTTATTTCCTTAACACAATGTTCTTTAGTTCCATCTATTTTCCTGTGAATGATATAATTGCATTCTGCTTATGGCTGAATAAAACTCCATTGTGTATATATAGTACATTTTCTTTATCCATTCATCCACTGATGAACACCTAGGCTGGTTCCAAAGGTTGGTTATTGTGAATTATGCTGCTTTAAACATGTGTTTCCATGTTACCACTATAGTAAGATAACTTTAATTCTGAAGGGTAAATACTGAGGAGAGGTATAGCAGGGTTATGTGTGGTTTTATTCTTATTCTTTTGAAGAACCTCCATTAAAGTAAGATTTTTGTAGATAACAAAGAGTTGGTAAAGTTCTTTCTGTCAAAATTTTTCAATTTGTGTATATATGCCATTCGTATTTAAAGTAGTTAATGTCTTTCATGTTTATAACAATTTACTATTTTTAAAAAATTTTAATTATTATATATAACAGTAGAGTATATTTTGACATATTTATACAAACATGGAGTATATCTTATTCTAATTAGAATCTGTCTGGTGGTTGTACGTGATGTAGAGATTCACTCTAGTGTATTCATATATGCACATAGGAAAGTTATGTCCGAATCATTCCCCTGTCTTTCCTACACTTATTCTTCCCTCTTTTTCTTTTCTCTTAGTTTTTAGTGTCATATACAATTCCATTTTCTCTCTTGGCTATCAATGATAAATCTTTTAAGAATCATTTTAATGGTTTCCTTAGAATTTGCAATATACATTTAGAGCTAATTTAAGCCGACTTTATATAACCCTCTACTCTTTCATGGCCAGTGCAAGTAACAGAATAGAATACTTCTAATTCCACCTTCCTGTCTCTTACAGCACTGCTGCTATTCATTTTTCCATATGCAATGCTATGAATTGAATTTTAACTTCCCCAAAGGGATATGTTGAAGTCCTAACCCCCAGTACTGACAATGTGACCTCACTTAATTCAGAAGCAGTCGTACTGGAGTGGGGTGGACTTCTTGTACATGACTGGTACCCTCATAAGAAGATGGCCATGTGAAGACAGAGACATGGGGAATGACATACGATGCCAAGTTAAGGATTAATTACAAGCCAAAGAATGCCAAAGACTCTGCCAAACCACCAGAGGCTAGGAAGAGGCAAGGAAGGATTCCCCTACTGTTTTCAGAAGGAGTAATTGCCTATGAATTCAGATTTCAACCTACAGAAATAGGAGACAATATATTTCTATTGCTTTATGCCACCCAATGTGTGGTACTTTATTATGATAGCCTAGGAAACTACTAGATATGATAATTACATAATAATTGTTACTATTATAACTCTTAACAGATAAGTATCTTCTAAATTAAATTAAGGAAAATATATAATTCTGTTTTTTAAATATATTCTCTTTCTGATGTTCTGATTTTTTTCCCTTTTGTTTAAAACAGATTTTATCTTTAGAGTTATTTTAGGTCACAGAAATGTTAAGTAGAAGGTTCAGAAATGCCCTATGTGGCCTCTGCCCCCAAAACGCACAAACCCTCTCAATGTCCCCCACCAGTGGTACAGGTACATTTATTACCATTGATGAAACTTCCTTGACACCTAATTGTCACTCAAGTTTCATGGATTCCATTAGGGTTCTCTTGGTGCTGAATATCCCACAGCTTTGGACAAGTGTATGTTGATATACATGCACAACCGAAATATTGTACAAAGTAGTTTCACTGCCCTAAAAGCCCCCCTGTGCTCTACCTGTTCACCTCTCCTTCCACCTGGCAAACACTGTGATCATTTTTTACTACCTCCAACGTTTGCCCTTTACAGAATATCATATGGTGGAAATCATAGAACATGAAGCTGTGTCACATTGGCTTCTCTCAATTAGTGGCATTCATTTAAGCTTCCTCCATGTCTTTCTATGGTTTGATAGCTCATTTCTTTTTCATACTAAATGATTCTCTTTTGGATGTATCTTGGTTTATAAAGGACATTTGGCTGCTTCCAGGTTTTG
This sequence comes from Callospermophilus lateralis, assembly GCF_048772815.1. Lineage (NCBI taxonomy): Eukaryota > Metazoa > Chordata > Mammalia > Rodentia > Sciuridae > Callospermophilus > Callospermophilus lateralis. Next base: position 93,006,766 of record NC_135313.1, read on the forward strand.
GCAGTTACATATAAAACTGCTATAAATGTGCATGTGCAAGTGTTGTGTAGATCTGAGATTTCAACTCATTTGGGTAAATACCAAGGAGAACGATTGTTGTTTAGTTTTGTAAGAAACAAACTGTTTTACAAAATGACTGTAGCATTGTGAATTCCTGTCAGTAATGAATGAGAGTTCCTATGGCTGCTCCAGTGTTTGGTGTTGCCATTGCTGGGATTTGGTATATCTAGGAGGTGTGTGGTGATATTGCATTGTTGTTTTCATTTGCATTTCTTTGTGACATATGATGTGGAACATATTTCATATGCTTATTAATGGGTTGTATATATTCCTTGGTGAGGTATCTGCTTTTTATTCAATTTTTTTTGGTATAGTTGATTTCGCTGTATATTTTGAATAACATTCTTTTATCAAATGTGTCTTTTGCAAATATTTTCTTCCAGCCTAAAGCTTGTCTTTCTCTTTCTTGATGATTTCTTTTATAGAGCAAAAAATTTAAATTTTAATGAAATCAAGTTTACTAATTCTTTTTCATGGATCATGCTTTTGGTGTTGAGTCTAAAATGTTGTCACTGTACCTAAAGACCTGTAGGTTTTGTTGTATGTTATTCTCTATGAATTTTGTAGTTTTGCATTTTACATTTAGGTTTATGATACATTTTGAGCTATTTTTTGTGTGAAATGTTTGTGTCTAGAGTAATTTTATTTATATTTGTATGTCCAGTTGTTCCTGTGCCATTTGTTGAAAAGGTTATCTTTACTCTATTGTATTGTGTTTTAATTTTTGCTCTGATGCTAATATTATATCTTTAGACCATGTATGGTTTTGCCTAAAAAAACTCAGCATGCTTTGAAGGACTTTGGTTTCTTTGAAAGCCAGATATAACACGTCTTCATCCCTTGGTATCCCTGGGACATTCATTCCATGATACTCCATGGGTACTAAAATCCACAAATGCTCAAGTATTCTGTATAAAATGGCATAATATTTCCATATAACCTATGCACATTTTTCCTGTACACTTTAAATCAACTCTAGATTGCACAAGGCAAATGTTATATAAAGAGTTAAAATACTATATTGTTTAAGAAATTAAGACAAAAAATAAGTTGTACGTGTTCAGTACACATGTAAATTTTCCCCAGATTTCTTTTTAACTATGGCTCATTGAATCTGTGGATGGAGAACCAGACATGGGGAGGACTGACTAATTATGATAATAATATCTGAGGTAAATAGGTTGGTAGGGGGATATTTTATGTTAATTTGGTTAGGACTTTGTTCTTAATTTAGCTATAGTTATCTTCTAAGGGTCTTAATATCCCCCACTGTCTTTGGTTTTACTACCTTTGGATATTTTTTGTTTTTTCCCTTTGGTTTTCCTGAAGGACTTTTCTTAATTAGTATCTACGACATTATTTCAACTGCAACACTGGAGCCCTGTTAATGGTAAAAGGTAGAAATGAGGAAGCATCCAACCTCTTTGGGTTAAATAGTCATCTTTTAGCGTAACCTCGGGCTGAGACATTTACAAGCATTATTTAGCTTTTTATTCTTCCTTCTTAGGTTAAAAAGCAAGACCAGATGGAGGTTCAAGTATGGCAAATGCCCTTCTTTTAGTGGGACAAATCTCTGGTAATCCCTTTCTCCTAAAAAAGAGTAATCTGCAATAAAGTGTGCATTGATCATTTATCCAAATGGTTACCGTTTGCCTCATCCTAGCAAGGTGATTTTTTTTGACTCTTTAATGAGAACCTAGTGGGGTCCCTGAAAGTAAAACCTATGGAAACCTATATGTAACCAACAATTTGTCAGTTACCATTTAAGTCTTTCTATTAGGATATAACCTCAGTGAATTTCAGCTCCTGGTGTCCCTATCTTAGCTCTGAATCTCAGCATTCATAGTTCTTCCTGAAGTTGGGGGTTATGTCCTCTGCAATCTTAGTTTTCTGGTAGGTTCCAACATCATTGATTTTTAGCTTGTTCAGCTTCTTTCCTGTTATAAGGATGGGAAAGATAATATCCATTTTTTTCATGCTGAATCTGAAACTGGAGATATCCAGTTTGTTTCTCATATAGACTTTATCTCAGAAGTTTGATATTTGTCTTTATTACATCTTCTAGATCTTATTATCGTTGTTGTTATTTTGGTACCAGAAGTGCTTAACCACTGAGTCGTATCCCCAGACCATTTTTTATTTTTTATTTTGAGACAGGGTCTGGCTAAGTTGCTGAGGCTGGCTTTGAACTGCAATTATCCTGCCTCAAACTCCTGAGCCACTGGGACTACAGGTGTGTGCCACCAGGTCCAGCTTCAACTTATTTTTGAACATACATAGTATAGTTATAATAACTATTTATATATCATTGTTAGAACTAACATCTGGGTCAATGCTGAGTTGATTTAATTTGAATTGCTTCCCCCACCCCCGACACAATTTGGGCTTTTGATAATTAGATGGTAAATATTGAAAATTTATGTTGTTATATGCTGAGTGTTTTTATATTTCTCTTACTGTCCCAGAGCTTTGCTTGGGGATGCATCCACTATCTTGAAATAATTTGATTCTTTCAAGTTTTTCCTTTTCTATACTTTAGGTGGGTGCAGAGCAGTGCTCAGCCCAGGGATGAACATTACCCATTTCTGAGAGAGAACCTCCTGAGAACTCTACTTAATGATCCATATATCCACATATCTTACATATCATAGCCTGGCTTTCGGAAATGTCTTCTATTCTTGGCTCTGTATTTGTGTTGGCTACCCCTCCTTCTAACGGGGGGTGGTTCTTTTTCAGCTTCAGATTCCTCATGCACATGTGCTAAGGAACCTCTGGTTCTCTCTGTACAGCTCTCTGCTCTAGTACACCATCATTCAAAATCTATCTGCCTGAGTCTCCCCTGGTCTCAGGTTCCTTCTTAACAACTCAGAGAATATAATGAGCTTTGCTAATTTTCTTCCCTTCTGTGCTAGGACCTGAAAATTATTGTCAATGTACTATTTCTTTTTTTTTTCCGTCTTTCTTTGTTACTCATTTGCTTCTTTTTAAAAATTTCATTGGTGCATTATGATTATACATAATAGTGGGTGTTACCGTTCCTTGAAAACTGTCCATTTCATAAATTTGGCCCACTTTTGTGGTTGTTTCAGTTGGATAATAGCATTTGATCCTTTTGGTTGGCAATATAATGTGATAGCATTTTCAGATAGAAATTTCTTGAATATTTGGCGGAATATGCTTGTAAAATTGAGCCTGTGACATCTTGTTAATTTTTAGTGGGTAGATTTAAAATTGCTTGTTAACTAATATAATTTCTTTCAAGGTTAGAAAAAAAAACTGCTCAAGTGCTTCCACTTAATTTTAGTCTACTTATGATGCTTATTTTAAAAATAAGTGGTTGGGCTGGGGCTGGAGCTCAGTGGTAGAGCACTTGCCTAGCATGAGAGAGGCACAGGGTTTGATCCTCAGCACCACATAAAAAATAAATAAAGGCATGCCATATAAAACTATATTAAAAAATAAGCTGTCCACAGGGGAAGGGAGGGAGGAGGAAAAGGAGGAGCACTGGAGACTGAATTAGAGCAAATTATATTCCATGCTTTTATAGTTATGTCAAAATGAATCCTAATATTCTGTATAACCAAAAGAACTAATAAAAATTGTAAGGCAAAAAAATAAATACAAGTCGTCTGTTTTTATACTTTAAAAATAAATTTGCATAGAATAGTTAATCTATTACTGTGTTTTCAGTGTATGTATCTCCTAAAATTCACATGCTATTGGAATATCCCTCATGATATTGAGGTAGGACTTTTGGGAAGTGAGTAAGTCACGTGAGTGGAGTCCTTAAGGGTGGGATTAGGACCCTTATATAAAGGAGGAGCTTGGTTGCCTTTCTGGCTTGTGATGACTCACAGAAGGTGCCAGTTTTAGTTAGCTTTTGCAATGTTTTGATGAAAACATTCCACGAGAACAATTTAGAAAAGGAAAAAATTACCTGGGGCTCATAGTTTCAGAGGTTGCAGTCCATAGAGAGCCTAAGCCATAGCTGTGGGGCTGAGGTGAAGCAGCAGGCCCATGGGGAAGGGCCTTTGGTAGAAAGATGCTCAGTGCAGCAGGGTCAGAAAGGAGAGGGGGAGGGGGAGGGGAGGAAGGGGGAGAGGGGAAGGAGGAGGAAGGGGAGAGGGAGAGGGGGAGGAAGGGGGAGAGGGAGAGGGGGAGGAAGGGGGAGAGGGAGAGGGGGAGGAAGGGGGAGGGGGGGAGGAAGGGGAAGAGGGAGAGGGGGAGGAAGGGGGAGAGAGAGAGGGGGAGGAAGGGGGAGAGGGAGGGGGGAGGAAGGGAAAGAGGGAGAGGGGGAGGAAGGGGGAGAGGGAGAGGGGGAAGAAGGGGGAGAGGGAGAGGGGGAAGAAGGAGGAGGGGAAGGAAGGGGAGGGGGAGGGAAAGAGGAAGGGGGAGGGGCAGAGGAAGGAAGAGGAGAGAAGGGGGAGGGGGAGATGGAGAGTGAGGAGGAGGGGAAGAGTGAGAGGGAGGGGGAGAAGAGACCCTCAGGGAGCATGTGCCCATGTGCCCTTCCAGAGCATGCCCTCAGTAACTCTCTTTCAGTCCCATTCCACCTGCTCATGGTTACTAGCCAGCCCATCCATTCAAGCTCATAATCCAACCATTTCATCTCAAAGTTCCTGTATTAGTGTGAGATTTGGGGGGAACACCTCATATACAAACCATAGCAGTGCCATCGGTGACGAATGGGTCCTCTCCAGATACCAAATCTAATGACACCTGGATCTTAGGGTTCTCATCATCCAGACTTGGGAGAAATAATATTTTGTTGTTTAAAATTGTCTGGTCTAAGATGTATGTTTTGGTGGCCCTAACTGACAAAATCTCTATGGATTTATAATAGCCTTTATTTTATTCTTAGTATTATTTATTTATTTTTCTTTTTTCAAATCTGTTCATGTTACTAGTCCTTTTCAAAACATAAGGTTTTGTTTTTCATGGTCCTATCTATTATTTGTTTATTTTCCACCTTATAAATTTTCAATAGTCTTAATTTGGTACATGGTTCATGCTTTATATTTTGTTTCTTGTTTTTATTCTAAATCTTTTTTAAAAAAACAGGGAGAGAGAGAGAGAGAGAGAGAGAGAATTTTTATATATATATATATATATATATATATATATATATATATATATATATATATATTTAGTTTTCGGCGGACACAACATCTTTGTTTGTATGTGGTCCTGAGGATCGAACCTGGCCACACGCATGCCTGGCAAGTGCACTACAGCTTGAGCCACATCCCCAGCCCTCTAAATCTTGAATTGCAAGTTTGAATAATATTTCTTCTTTTCTTCTAGTTCCATATAAAACTAAACTAGTACTTACAATTTTTTGCTAATATTTCCTTTAGGAAATCTGCTTATATCTAATAAAATATTGATGACTTTTTACTGATTTTTAATATCCATGAGGATTTTTTCTTCAATCAATAAACTAATTTCACCTATTATTTTCAAACTTTCTGAAGAAATGTAAAGAATCATTTCTTTCATTTTTGAAAGTTTTGCTTTTTTATGATAATTTCCAGCATTCTTTATGTTTATTTTATCATGTTTATATTGTTTAAGATGATGAAGGTAATATAAAGGCACATACAGAATGCTGATTAATTCCTTATACAATTGAATTCTCAGAGCTTGTGAGGTGAGGTATGTACTCATACTCATTTTTAGATTTCTCTATTTCTTCTTGTTATTGTCAGTTTTATCTATATTTACATTTGAAAACTATGCTCTAAGATCAGAATTTCTCTTTTTCTAGTGAATTGATCTTATTTTTAATAATTTTCTAAAATTTTGCTCTAATTTGTTATACGTGATAGTAGAATGAATTTTGATATATTACACATATATGGAGTATAACTTCTCATTCTTCTGGTTGTACATGATGTAGAATTTCAACAGTTGTGTATATATATGCACATAAGATATAATGTCCTATTCATTATATTTTATATTATATTTTTTCATTTTATTATATTTCCTATTCCCATTCTGCCTCCCTTCCCTTCATTCCCTTTTGTCTAATACAAAGTACTTTTATTCTTCCCTACCCTGATCCTCCCATCCTATTGTGAATTAGCATCTGCACATCAGAGAAAATATTTGGCCTTTGTTTTTTTTTTTGGATGGGCTTATTCTCCAGTTCCATCTATTTACTGGCAAATGCTATAATTTCACTCTTCTTTATGGCTAAGTAATATTCCATTATGTACAAATACCACATTTTCTTTATCCATTTATCTGTTGAAGAGCATCTAGGTTAGTTCAATAGGTTAGCTACTGTGAATTGAGCTGATATTAACATTGATATGGCTGCATCATTGTAGTATGGTGATTTAAATGCCTTTGAGTATAAGCCCAGGAGTGAGATAGCTGGGTCAAATGGTAGTTCCATTCCAAGTTTTCTAAGGAATCTCCATACTGCTTTCCATACTGGTTACATCAATTTGCAACCACAATTTGCAATTTTCTCCACATCCTCACCAACATCTATTCTTACTTGTATTCTTGATAATTGCCATTCTCACTGGAGTGAGATGAAATCTCAGTTTAGTTTTAATTTGCATTTCTCTAATTGATAGAGATGTTAAACATTTTTTTTTCATATATTTGTCTTTTTAAAAATCATATTTAAGGACACTTTTTCTCAATAGCAATTGACTTTTTGTCTTAAAGTTCATTTGTTGAGGCTCTTTCTTTTGGAAAAAAATTTGTTACATAAATAAGAATCCTCAAGACTATGCTAGCCATTTGGGCACGATTTGTGCAACCTGACAGTGTTCTAGGCATCTCAGATGGGCTGCTTGACTCTCTGTGTTTCAGACAGGAGAACATTCTTTCCTTTTCCATTTCTTGAGTTAGTATCTCTAGTATTTCACCCTTACTTCCTGTAAACCTCATCTTTTCCAACCACTTGTTGGTGCTTGAAGAATGCTGATCTGGAATTGAATGAGATTATCTTCTAATTCTTCTTCCTGAGGACCACAGGGAAACTGAGACTCTGGGGGAAAAGAGAAAGGCTCATGATGGTCAGAGCTGAAGTCCAGTCTCCATGTTTCCACCGTGTGCCCTCTCCCATAGTCCAGTGGCTCCTGTAGACTGACTTCCTTCTCTCAGTCCATCCTACCCACTGTTTACTGTCACTCAGCATGTACATCCTCATCAAAGATTTTCCTGTTACCTGGACATAAAGCACACATTCCATTCTCTGATCTCGTGTAGTGATCATAATTGTACTGCCAATATTATGAAACTTTCTTCATTGCCATGAACCCTATGCAATTATTTTTTGTTGTTGTTAATGGGCTATCATTTATTTATTTATTTAAAATAAATGACAGTGGAATACATTACAATTCTTATTACATATAGAGCACAATTTTTCATATCTCTGATTATATATAAAGTAGGTTGACACCCAATTTGTGTCTTCATACATGTACTTTGGATAATGATGTCCATCACATTCCACCATCATTGCTAATCCCCTGCCCTCTCCCTTTCCCTCCCATCCCTCTTCCCTATCGAGAATTCATCTATTCCTCCTATGCTCCCCCTCTCTTCCCCACTATGAGTCAGTCACCTTATATCAGAGAAAACATTTGGCATTTGATTTTTTGGGATTGGCTAACTTCACTTAGCATTATCTTCTCCAATGCCATCAATTTACCTACAAATGCCGTGATTTTATTCTCTTTTATTGCTGAGTAATATTCCATTGTGTATACATGCCACATTTTTTGAAAATCTGTCCATCTACTAAAGAACATCTAGGTTGTTTCCACAGTTTAGCTATTGTGAATTGTGCTGCTATAAACATTGATGTAGCTGTGTCCCTGTAGTATGCTGTTTTTAAGTCCTTTGGGTATAGACCAGGACTGGGATAGAAGAGGAATAGCTGGGTCAAATGGTGGTTCTATTCCCAGATTTCCAAGAAATCTCCACACTGCTTTCCATATTAGTTGCACCAATTTAGAAATATGGAACGCTTCACGAATTTGCATGTCATCCTTGCACAGGGGCCATGCTAATCTTCTCTGTATCTTTCCAATTTTAGTAGCTGTGCTGCTGAAGCAAGCACCCTAGGCAAGTTTTTATTATACAATTTAGTGTGGATTTGTTCACTATGAATGCTGTAAGCTATTGAAGGCAGGGAACAGCCTTCATTACCTCTTTGCATTCACCAGATATTAGATCACTGTGTACCTTTACATAGTTTCCTGTCTTGTATTCTGCCTTGCATAGTGAGCTCCTCTTAGTTGGATAAGAGGGAGGACAGACAGAGCTTTGAGCCTGTTTGTATTTCCACAGTTCCTAGCTTATTACCCTGCACCTAGTGTGGGGGCCACAGTAAATATCTGTTGATCTGAGAAGCTAGTGTAATCTGTTTCCTTTTCTTTATCTCAACTTTGGCATATAAAGTACATTCTTTTCCCGAGGCACTTGCCTTCATTATGACTGTACAATTTCATGGAAACTCTGCTTTCTCCATATCAAGACTGTATAAAGCCTGAGAGAAACCACTTCAGGGATGAATCTACCCAGTGACACTTCAAATTTGCTGTCCCAAATGCTTAGAAATTCTCCAAAATTTTAATCAAGGCCTATAATTTTTAATGCTTTCCTAATACTCCCGCCAAACAACAACAACACAAAACATATTCTTTTCTTCTTTGGTAGTAAAAAAAAATCTCCTCTGGTTCATTTGTGTGTCTGACATGTTCTGCATATAAAATTGATAGCTGGAGACTTTTTAAATAGCAGTCAAGATTTGAGCTGTGTTCTAGCATTTTTTTTCTCCTTCCTTTCTTAGCTTGAGTCACTTTGCCTTTTCCTCCAACTCTGGCACCACATAGTCCTCTCCAAATAGAGCATCTGAATTATTAATGCTGCTCAAACTATCAGAGTGCCCATGAAGCTAGTGCCCATCTCCATCTTAGAGGATGCTCAAATCATTAAATGCTGCCTACCTACTACAAATCCTGGGACTACACCTGTCTGAAGACACTAGTTTACTCAATTATTTTACTAATGAAGGTTTTGACATTACTTCACTTCTAGTTTAATTAAATTTACTTTAACATACATTTATTAACCACCCATACTTTCCCAAGAGATTGAGGTAGGAGTTGTGTTTTCAATAGATCCCATAATCTAGTGGGGGAGGAAAATTTACAGAAAATAATCAGGTGGAAACAGGTATTTAAAGAGGCTCAAGGAATATCAAATAGAGAGGCCAGGCCATTATTTTAGAATACAGCTCAGAAATGTTTATCGAAGGGAGAAAACTGGGGTCTGATTCTTGAATGGTGGGGAAAGGACCAGTTAGGAGGCATTACAAATGAGGGGAAGGATGTGAACAAGGTAGCCATGTGACTGACTAAGGAACATTAAACCTAAAGTCTGAAATTGCTGAGGAAAATGGGGATGTTTAATAATGCAACACAGGAAGTGTCACATCATCCATATTCCCTCTAATGGAAGTTTCTTGGTTCAGACCCATACATAGGGTTCCTTTAACTATAAAAAGTGATCAAGGTAAATACCTGCTTGCCACTGTGGGAAAGAAAATAGCATTCAGATGTGGGAAAACTCAGAACAGAATATACTGGAATAAATCAAGCTTGAACCATCTTCACAGCAACAGACAACTGTTGGGGGCTTCACTTCCCCAGACAACACACAAGTCTTATTTTTGTGGAAATCCTGGAAGAAAGTCAATTCCCCTGGTGATTCATAGGTTATAAATGGTGGAGAACTGAGAAAAAAAATATATATATAGCTTTTTTTTTTTTTTTTTTAGTTTTGCTAAAACTGTATAAAAAAAGGAAATGGGAAATTTAATGTATAGCTAAGGGGACCAGCAGAGCCTGGTGCTCCAAGAGGACAAAGAAGACAAATATCCAATGCAAATCCAAGAATAGTTTTCCTTTAGTACACCTTGCCCAAGTTTTGCACCAGTTTTTCCCTTGAGGTGATGGAAAGGCTTATTCAAACATATTCTCTGTTTTTATCTTTTAAAGTTCCTTCTCCAGAAAATCCTACTCAAATTGGATTGACTTTGTTTGCTGGAATAATGAAACAGTCCAATATCAGGATTGGTCAAGTCATGTCTGGATCAGGTACATTTATGGGGCGGTGTCTAAGTCTATTTTTGTGTTGCTATAACAAAACACCCAAAGCTGGGTAAGTTTATTATATTCATACTTTTGGAGACTGAAAATTCAAGATTAGTTGGCCCAGACATTTGGCATCTTATTTGAGCCTTTTAACTACATCAGAAAATGGTGCATGGCATCATGATGGGAGAACATGAGAGAGAGAGAGAGAGAGAGAACAATTACATGGTGAGATTCGAAGCAAGAGATATTTAGGGACCAGGCTCACTCTTTTTATAACCTGCTCTCTCAGTGACTAACTGGGATCATTTGAGAACTACATTAATTCTCTCTGAGAAAGATGCCCTCATACCCCCATGACCTAACCACCTTCCATTAGGCCTCACCTCTCCAAGGTCCCACAACCTCAACACATGAAATTTAGGGAACACACCCAAGCCATCTCCAAATCATAGCATCTAAATGCATCATCCAGATGACAGCTTTTGGCCCTGCTTTTCTACCTGAAAAACCTCATCTTCTTGGAATCTCCTCACTAGTTGTGAGTTGGTATCCTCCCTTATGCATGCTCTGCAGAAAGAGTGTTGATTGCCACCATAACCACCATAAAACACATGCCTCATTCTCATTGGCCCTGTCTGGGACTTGTGCACATTTCAGAACAAACCACTGGGCTGAGTGAAATGGTCCAATGGGATAAAGGGTGTTACCCAGGAGAAATAAAGATACTGGGAGAAAGATGTGTGGGTGTTCATGGACTCACTCAGAAAGTGTATACCTACCAAGGGACATTTTAAGATCCAACTCAAATCACCTTCTCCAGGAAGCCTTCTGTAATTTACTGAATGTCAGCTTGTTCTGTAGTGCTCATTTCTCCTATTTTTTACACTCCTGTTTCCACATCTAAATTGTGCATTCTTTCAGTGTCTGTATCTCATGCTACATGGCACAAAATCTAGGAAAGCTATGCTGAGATAGAAGTACACAGCACGAGGGTACATATGTGTGTATGATATGTGTGCCAGAGATGTGTATTTATTTGTGTTATTATCACATCAATTCTTTTGGGGGCAAAGATGTGAACACTCCAACACTTTTTTACTAATCTTTGTGATATAACTATAATTGACTGCAGTTGATATCACTTAATAAAATAGTTCTTGTCATGTAGAAGGCGCTCAATAAATAGTTTTTGGATCAATAAGCACAAGCCCTAAATAGTGATTTTGCTAAGAACAAAAGCTAACATTTTACTTACTCAGTGCCAGGCACAGTGAAAATAACTTTTACCTCTCCCATTTGTTACAGAAACTTTGCAAGATAGCCACTTTCTGCCTTCTTTTCCAGGGAAAAAGGATGAATAACTGAAAGGCTCAGTGACATGAGCAAGGTCACACCACAAGTGGGTGTGGGAGTTGAAATGCAAAGGTTGTCTATGACCAAAGGCGATAGTCAGTGTGTCAATACGATCAAGTATTTTTAGATGGAATAACCTTTCCTAAGACAGCCTTGGGTAGAAGATAGAAGGCTAATGAGTCCTGCTCGGACTCACAAGGCATAGCCTGAGTTCATGTTGTTTCAACTCCAGCCTCAGGGGCCCCGGGCTATTTGAAAGTCATGCTCAATCAAACTGGTCTGGTAGAGTCCCTCTTACTTCTTGTCTCCACTCTGTCACCTGGTTTTCCACACAGTAGGAGGGAGTAATGAGAGCCCTCATAGGTGACATCCTTAGCTTTCTCAAAAGAGGCCTCAATTGCAGTCCCAGGATCACACAGCAGGGTCTCAGTACCACAGTGACTGAAGTGCTGAGCTCCTCTCCAGGGACCAATGCTCCAAATGCAGGTCAAACTTGGAATTTGAGGGCCTTGCTTGTATACATGATAGTATATCTAAATCCTACAGATTTCTAAGAGGTCAAATAAACCTACCTTTATTTCAACACAGTATCGTTGTAACATCATAGGCCAAGAGCCACTGGGACACATCAACTTTGCTTAGCTAACTAAGCCCCACATTGAGCAGACAATGAGCCTTAGCTGACTTAGTACTCCTGGTATGCTTATTTGGTAATAAGAAACATTTATAACTCAGATGATAATAACAAATTGACACACACACACACACACAAAGGTGAGTTGCATGCCTCACTGGTGGCTTGTTCAGAACAGGCCTGACATTCTGTTCCCTGTGCTCTTCAGAAACGTGCCCTACTCACCTCATTAGGGCAATAACTGGTAATATGTTCTTCCTCTTGAGAAGAACTGGAGATCATTATGTTACGTGAGCTAAGCCAGGCACAAAGGGACGAGTGCTGAACGGCCTCACTCACACCTGGAATCTAATGAAACTGGTCTCATGGAAAGTCCAGCACAAATGGGTGGTTACAGGAAGGTGGGGAGAGTCGGGGTGGGGAGGACTGGGGAAGGTTGATCGGTGGGTCCTAAGCTATGGTGATATAGGAATGAAGGGAGGGGAGATGGGAAGAGGAAGACAGTGGCATGAACCAGACATCACTTTCCCATGCTCATAGATGAATCCACGACCAGTGAAACTCCACATCATGTCCGACCACAGGAATGGGATCCTAATTAGAATAAGCTACACTCCGTGTATGAATATTATGTCAAAATACACTCTGCTGTCAAGTATATCTAAAAAGAACAACTAAAAATGTGTTAAAAAAAGAAGTTGTGGTGTGCTATTGCACAGCAGGGTGACTATTGATAATAATGATAGACTGTAACATAGGTAAGTGTCACGGGATTAAAACATCACACAATGTACACATGTATCGAAATCTCACGCCTCCCCATGAACATGTGTAATCTTTTTGGTTTTATGTATCAGTCAAAAATACATTTAGTTTAAAAAATAGTTTTTAAAACTTCCTTACCCTAATAAACAAGGGAAAAGCTGTTACAGAGATGTGTTTTTCCTTTTTAAAACTGTATTGTTTGTTTGTCATTGCATAATATTTATACAGAAGAGCAGGTTTATTGTGACATATTTGTACAGATACACACCATCATTTGTTTCATTTCTCACCACTCCTCTTTTCTCTCTCCTCCTCCCTCCCCTGATCCTCTTCCTCTAGTATACTTTTATCCATCAATTAATTAATTAATTATGATTAGTGGATTATGATCATGCACAAAAGTGGGATTTCATTGTGATATATTCAGACATGTGCACAACATAATTTGGTGATTTTCACTCCATACTTTCTCCCCTTGCCTTCCCTTCCTCCCTTCTCCTTCAATCCCTTTCCTCTACTCTTCTCCCTTTTGTTTTTGTGTGAGATCCCCCTCACTGTTTTTTTTTCCTTTTTACCTGCTTAGTAAGAGGAATGCACATATTCAAACGGAAAACTGTATATTTTTTTTAAACTCCTTTTCTGTTCAAATTGGGGATATCAAGGAAAGTCATTACCAGGTGAATACCTTTCTTTTCTAGAATTGCTGATAAATTATTAGGTGTATCTGAGATCACCAAAGGAGTTCCATATTTCTGGCAGGGACTTGGAAATGCAAATTTTCCTCGGCTCAGATATGTGGCTCTTCTTTCTTCAAGGAGCCAAAGTCAGAATTGAATTTAGAGATGAGTGGGTTCCAGAACTGGTCTGGACTCTGGTCACGGTGAGCTAATGAGATCAGTCATTCTGATCATCCCTGCCAGAGCCTCAGAAGGTGCTGTGTATGCACACTTACAAGAGGGCTTAGACAGATGGGCGTGAGGAGGAAGCCCCACATCATGACAGAATGAGTACTGCTGGCTGTTGGGACTACTCAGGGCTCCTTGCAGGGCCAAATGGAGGCCAAGCCCTGTGACTGGACTGCTTCAGTGTTGTTTCTTATATTACTGCCCATTTAGGACTCATCCAAAGTCGCTTTGAGTCTCTTGGAGCCTCCTAGGGCCAGGATAAGGATGAAGAAACAGAAAAGATGACCAGTCTTACTCCTGGCACCAAGGGATCCTTGCAGCCCAGGAGACTGGCCACAAGCAGTAAAAAATCCTGAGGGCACCCATCTCTGAGCAACGTTTTTCTGACATCTTGTATTTAAATGCAACATTTTGTATGACATTCTTTTCTTTTCATAAATATATGTTTACATTTATGAAAAATATTATTTTTGCTGTTAGCTAAGCAAAATTGATGTGTCCCAGGGGCTCCTGGCCCATGATGTAACAATGATATTGTGATGAAATAAAGGTAGGTTTATTGGACCTCTTAGAAATCTGTAGGATTGGGGACCCTAAAAGATGCCTTTGCCTCAGCTGCAAACAGGGCCAGCTCTTCAAGGGAGCCCTTCTGGACCTGTTCTGTAACCAAGTCTCACTTAGCTCTCCTTCTCCCTCTTATCTATTTCAGTAAAGCCCCCTGCCTGTCCTTTTGGGAAGATGGCTTGTTAGCCTTATCCCAAAGCTTTTCCTCTTGCTATGCCCACGTGGACACTATAGGAGTTCACATTCACCTCCTCCAAGGAGCCTTCCAGGACTGCTTCAGCTCCTATGGATCACTGTGATCACATTATCTGAACAACTTGGTGTACCCCTTTCTCACATGCTGTGCTATATTCTGTATCACCTCCTCATCCAGGGCTCACAAGCAAGAAGCAACAGAACAGAGTCAAATCTGGGTCTGCCTCCCTGAGATCAAATGGCTTCCCCAGCTGTCACCCTCCTAGGTATTCTGTCATTGCCTCCCCAACTCTCTGGGTGCTTGTGATGCTGTCCTACTGTGAGGCTGGCCCCTGAGTACGCATTATGAAATACGGGTTTTTTGGAAAGGAGCTCAGAGACTCTCGGATCCCTCAGATGAGGAAATGGAGCGGGCAGTAAGATCTGCTATGATGGAGACTGGTTTTAATCCTGTTCAGCTTGGGTTCCATGTTCAACGGGACCGTGGAAACCTTGCTAGGAAGGGCCGTGTTGTGGAACCGCACTTCTGCTTCACCTACTGGTGATGGGATGGGAGGCTGTGGTCCAGAGATGGCTTGAATGTCCTCCAAGGATTCCTGTGCTGGAAGCTCAATCTCTGGCTTGGTGATGCTGGGAGGTGGTGAGACCTTTAAGGGGTGAAAATGGGAGTTCAACAGGTCACAGGGATGGGACACTAAAAAGGAATTAGTGTAGTTCTCGTGGGACCCCAGTTAGTTGCCAAGAAAGCAGGTTGTTACAACAATACTAAGACTGGCCCCTGGATTCCTCTGGCTTCATGTCTCACCATGAGATCCCTTTCACGCAAAGCTCCCACCACTGCGATTCCAGGCCACTCTCATCAGAGGCAAAACAGATGGGGTTGCCTGGTCTTGGACACTCAATCTCCAAAACTGTGAGATGAGCAATCCTCTTTTCTTTATATTGTACTCACCTTCAGGTATTTTGTTACAGCAACAGAAAATGGACAGGGATTAACATGGACATTTTTCACAGAAATAGAAAAACAGTCCCAAAATTCATTTGGAAGAATAAAAGATCCAGAATAGCCAAAGCTATTCTAAGCCAAAAAAAAAAAAAAAAAAAAAAAAAGCAATGCTGGAGAAATCCCAATACCTGACTACAAATTTTATTCCAGAACTATAGTGACGAAAACTGCACAAAGGCAGACACACAGACCAATGATACAGAATAGAAGATACAGAGGCAAACACACACATCTACAGTTATATGATCCTTGAAAAAGGTGTCAAAACACATTGGAGAAAATACAGACTTTTAAACAAATGGTGGTGGAAAAACTGGTTATTCATCTATGTGGAAGAATGAAACTAGACCCTCATCCCTCACCCTGCACAAAAATTAACTTCCAATTAACTTCAGAATTTTAACCAAAATCAAATAACCCAATTAATAAATGGGCAAATGAATTAGTGACACCCTTATGAGACACTTCTCAGGATTACAAATGCAAATGGCCAAGAAATATATGAAAAAATGTTTAGCATCGTTAGCAATTAAGAAAATGCAAAATGAAACTAAACTGAAATTTTATCTAACAACTGTCAGAATGGTAGCCATCAAGAATATGAACAATAATAAATGCAGGAGAGAATGTGGAGAAAAAAATGAACACTTTTGCACTATTGGTGGGTTTGTAACTTAGTACAACCATTATGGAAATCATTATGGAAGTTCCTCCAAAGACTAGGCATGGAACCACTACAGGTCCCAGCTATCCCACTCCTCAGTATTTATCCTGAAGTATTAAAGTCAGCATACTACAGTGATACATGCATACTTATGTTTAGAGAAGCATAATCCAAGAAAACTTGACTTTGGAAACAGCCTCCATGCCCACCAGTGGGTGAACAGATAAAGAAAAATGTGGTGCATAGCACACAATGGATTTTCATTCAGCCACGAAGAAAAAATGAAATCATGTCATTCATAGGAAAATGGATGGAACTAGATGTCATTATATTAAGGAAAATTAGCCAAACTCAGGAGGTCAAGGGTCCTGGGCCTTTTCTCAGATGTAGAAGCTAGAGAGGAAAAAAGGAAAAGAAAGATGGCGGCAGATCTTATGAAAATCAAAGGGAGATCAGTGGAGGAAAGGAACCTGGGAGTGGGAGATGCGGAGGGTGGAGGGAAGGGCTGGGGAGTGATCTCGGCCAAATGGTCTTGTCATAGTGTACACTGTGTGCATGTGCACATATGTAACAACAAATCTCATCCCTAGGTGCAACTACGAGGCACCAATAAAAATGTGGGGAAAAAAAACAAAAAAAGGACAGAGGTAAAGTCCCTTGGGAGCAGGGGCTCTGCTCTGTATCTGTATCTCACTGTTATACGTCTGCCCTTCTGAAACTCTGTCCCTCCACTGAAATGATTTCTGGGATATTTTTGTCTCACTCAAAATAACCTGGGTTGTTTAGTTCTATTTCCAAATGGTCTTGAGAAAAATCACTGCGGGTGCATTGGTAATGGTGATACCTGCAGACTGATGAGGCTGCAGATACCCCAACCCAGCAACACAGCCTGTCCTGGGTCATCTGGTGCTTACCCTTTCTCCAGTCTTCTCGACTCAGAATCGTCTCTGACTCTTCTCCTCTAGGCCACGTCACCCTCCCACCGGTCACTGGTCAGGGGGCCAGTCCCTATCAAGGCCCTCACATCTATTCTCTCCTCTCCACTCCCCAGTTCAGAATTTCATCCTGCCTGGATTTTAGGATCATCCTCAAAATCCCCTCCTCTCCCAACTTTGAGTCTCCTCGTACTACTTTACTCTGAGCACTCATAAACTGACCAACTTTCCCAAGATCCGATTTTGATTATATTTAAAAATCTCCTTTATCAAATTTATTCAGCAGTGCCTCATGTTTGCACTATGAAGCCTCGATTCTCATATTTCCAGTCCTCATGGGTTCAGTACTTTTGTGGTGGAGGCATCTATGTCGGGATCCTTGGGACCTGCTCCTGGAAATCTCCTCTTGCAGGGGACAGGGAAGCATTGCAGGCTTTTGGCTAAGCCAGACTGGGTGGGATCCATTCTGTTATATCCATGCTCTGGGACTTGAGCTGGTCCTTTGACTTCTCTGGTACTCAATTTCTTCATCGGTAGCTCTTAGTTCGTGGCCAGGGTTGCTATTCTCCCTGGATGGACACCATCAGTAAAAGTGCCCAGCCCAGTAGTTCATCTGTCTACCGGCTCCTCCCAAGGCCTGAGGGCTCTTTCTATCTGTTCTCCTTCTCTCCAGTCTCACTTGCATGGACCTCTTCCACTCTCTGATTTAAAGCTACTGAGATCTGTGACTGTGCCAGCATTCACCTTTTTTACCCAGGCCATGAGTAAAGGCCTGAAGGCATCATTCCAAGACTCGCAATGGTTAGTACCTGGTGTGCTCATGGCCTCTCATTGAAGTTTCAATCACTGACTTCAGTCAGGCTTGTCTTATCTTCCAAAGCAGGGCTGGGCCTTCCCCGTGAGCAAGTCTAACCCTTTTCCTCATGGCATGAATGTTCTGAAAGAAAAGACTGTGCCTTCTCCTGCTGTTTCACACAGTTCCTGAAGTTCAGCGAATGATTAGCTCTGTCCAAGAGAGGGATTGGATATCTGGCAAAAAAGGGAAGAATCCTGGGGCTGTGCAGCCAGAAGGCCCTCAGACAACTCTGTTCTACCCCAGGTGGGGATCCTGACAGGGTACAAGGTCCACTTGTGCATCTATAAAGTATGGCACATGGCTATTCTTCTGGCTGCTGGGGAAATAATGATAAAGCATAACAGAGGAAGTTAGCTCTGGGGAGAAGATTCTTTGGGTCCTGCCTTAAGCTGGTCATGGCTGCTTGGAAAGGGTCTTGAGGAGGATTCTGTGGCCATGACTGGAGTATGGAGAACACTGGACAGTGGTAGAGCATGCAACAGTATGTACCAGAATTTGCCATTCTTCTCACTTCTGTAAGAGCTCAAAAGAGCAGTATGTTGTGGGTTTGGTGAAGAGCAGAAGTGAGCCCCACATGACTCTATCAGGCTGTGGTCACACCTGCTCTGCATCTGGCTCTTCCTGTTCTGTGGTTGTGCATGCCACAATATCAGGACAAATTGTCCAGTTGATATGTTTTGGACAGGGGCACCAGTAAGTAAACCAGTAAGTGCCAATTTAATGGCAATGACGCAGAAATTACTCACTTTTAGCTGGTTGCTTTGTTTTGTAACCACAGCCCGTGGCTCATTCCCAGTATCGGATCAGCACCCACACTACTCCATTATGAAGGGAATGTAGATTATGAAATATTGATTGTCCACCCCCAACATTTTAATTGCATTTCAGAGAATATTGAGCTGCAGTCAATGCAGGGCTGCCTGGTTTTCTTTGCCCCCAGGGAAACAGAGAATCTGGAGAAGGAAGAATGCAAAAAATAACCTTATAAATTAAACCAGAGAAATTACAGAGAGGACAGCTATGAATGGCCAAATTGGCAGCCACAGTGTAGACTTGCTTATGGGAAAGCTGGTTTCTTGGGGTGTAGAATATGTTTTGATATTTTATCAAATCTTGGGTTAATGAGGAACCACATAGTTTCTATTCTGCCCAGAGTGTATGCCTATGTCTAATAGGAAAGAAGTAGGATAAACACTTGAGGAACTATCAGGAGCCCTCTTCCAACATTGCACCATTTAAGTGCATCCTTGAAGTTCTAAGACCCCAGCCCTAAGAAAATCACTGGCATTGATCCAGTTTGAAACCATAACTAAAGGAGCCTGGAGTTGTAAATAAATACAGCTAAGAAAAATCTCTTAGTCCTGAGGGCAGGACTGAGGGCAGGAATTGCTGGCTCCACTAATTTGCAACCTGTCATTTTCTGCTTTGTGATTTATTTGGTGGTGGCATCTTCCAAAGTTACTTAAGTTTTCATGAGTGTGCATGTCTCATATTTCTGCCTGCGCTGCAAGAGCCTCAGGGGTCATGACTGCACCATATGCTTCAGAATCAACATTTGATTCTGCAAGATCCTCTTCTCCCAGGGCCTGGTGGAGAAGTGGGTGTGAGTGTTTCCATTAGTGTCCTGAGGCTATGGGGGATGTGTAGGAAGGACTGGGCTGGAGCCCAGCTCTCTTGAGCACAACTGAATTCTTCATCACTATCACAAACATTAAACCACTGCTTGTGCACAGCAGGTGTGCAGGGGCACACCCAGCACAGTTCCCACATGCAGCAGATCATTTCTTTCCTTTTTCTAACAAAATTATTCTCATTAATAATCATGTAGTAACTATTAATATTATTGTCTTGAATTATTTTTCAGTTTTAAGAGTAGAATTTAAAAAATAAATTTAAGATATTATAGTCAACAAGTTATTTCATGCATGAAATAAATTTTGCATCTACCAAACAAAAGATAGTATATCTTGTAATCTCTATTGCTTTGCAGTTTTGAGTTTTCAACACAGGTGGAAATTCATATATAGAATTATATATCTCTGGTTTTGTGGGTTAGTTTGCCTTTATAATTGATAGGTTACCATTGCTTATTTTAAGTATACTTTTTGAATGCAAGACTATAAAGTAGCATAGTCTGGGAGTGTCAACTGTTCCTGAGGAGTGTAAATGACTTCCATCTTATTACTGAAATAAATATATACAGCTGAGTTGGTGTGAGCTGGGGGCAAAATATAGAACACAGAGTCCTCTGGAGAACAAAATATTTATTAAAGAACAGGTAGTGAATTGCATTTTGAGGTTTATGTTAGTATTACTAAGACTCATTGGTGATCACAGTAATTGTGTAGAATTTGGACTAACATGAGAATTTTGGGGAGAAAGCATGCGATTGCTGACATTCTTTAAATGGTAATAATAAAAAGCAGATCAACGTTAGTCAGTATTATCATTGTTTTAAAGTCTTCAACAGACAATGCAGATTGTTTATTCCTGGGTGGGCTGCTTCAAACACCCCACCCTTGATGAGGATTGCAATAGAAACATTTGTACAGGAGACATGGGACCCCAAACACTCTCTTTTCTCCTAGTCCAGCCCCATTCACTCATGAAGTCCCTTATGGATGAGAATGGTTAGAAACACATGGTACTGGACTTTAGCCTTGATATATTGAGGGGAATTGCATAGAGTGTAGCTGGGCCACATAGAGGTTTTATGTCTAGACCAAAGGGACCAGAGCCTAGAATGGGTCCAGCTGAATCATTCTTTCAACCAAGCCCTACTGCGATTTCTGATTCTGATGTCAGGGAACATGTTCACCTTGTCAAAGCAGGACAGCTGATGCTAAGAATCAAAGAAGGGAAGACTATTTGCCCATGTCTGGACAGCCAGATACTGACCACCAGATTTGACCACTGGCATTGGGGAAGGAGCTCGAACAGAGAACAGAAGAATTTAGCAACAGAGCATTTGAGTAATTAAAGTGAAAAAATATGTGTGATATTTGTTTCTCTAAGTTTGCAAATACATGGCTACTTTTGTTATGATAAGTATTCTGTGATTTGTTAAAATTACTGCTTATTCAAGGAAAGGAAATTGGAGCACCTTCTTTCCTGTTCATTCTGTATCCAGTCATTCTCAACCCCAGCTATGAATCGGAATCACTTCCTTGTAGACTTTGAGACAAAGTTGCCATGAGAACCAGCTCCAGGCCAATTTTAGCAAACGGGAGGCAGGGTCAACAGCATGTGTATTTTTATTTCATTCCTCAGATAATCCTATGTGAAGTCTGAGTGGATGGCATTGCTGTATCCAACAGGAAGTTATCCAAGAACAAGGACAGCTCCTTTGGGGCCATCGCTGCCTTCATTACTGTCACCTTCACATGGAAAGTCACTGACCTGCTGGATATATGTGGGCCACAGGACTGAGGCATATGACAAGCTATCCGTTTTCAAAGCCATCAACTAAATTACTGTTTGGGGACATTAAAAAAGTGAAAAAAAATTTAAAGTAAATATTTGAAATTTCACATTATTAAAACAACTCTGAGCCCATGATAAGGCATAGAAAATGCTCAATACCATGTGACCCACGTCAGACTGGGAGAGACAAGGGCGTGGAACAGACTTTAACGGTGCTCAGCCAAGCAGAGAAAACATCCTGCTACTACAAGGGCAATAACTTTTTTTTTTTTTTTTTTTTTTGGCAAATAGGTGTAGGCAAAGCACTTAATGCAAGGTATTCTTTTTATATGGGTAATCCATCTTGATTTTTCACACTACAGAATATTGTTAGTTCTAAATGAACTAGCTCTTATTCATTAATTCTCTACTGAGATGATGCATAGCAATCCTTTTTTATTTCTTTGGTTGATTGTAAAGGTTCACTTTTTTTTATGACCTACTTAAAATCCTTGAGAGTTGCCAGTAGCCTGAGTGACTTGAGGATCCATGTTAGGAGGACTTGGCTTTTGAAAACTTCCATGAAGTATCACTGCAAGATAAGGACGTTTTTCTGTAATTTAATGAGGGAACCTGCTGAAGCTTCTCTTTGTTTCTTCCAGCTCCATGCTATTTTTGCCATTTCTTAGTACACAGACTTCAAGAAATGTCCCACTAGTTGCTCAAATCTTCTATCCTCAGCACCTAAATATGCAAATAGCAGTACACTTGTGCTAAAGGCCTCTCGTGTCCTTAAGCATCTTGCATCCTGCAGCTATGATGGAACAGAATTGTGTCAAATGTCAAGGGTCCATAGTCATGTTGGGTTGCACTCTCCTGGCAGAAATAGCTACCATGATTTAAGATTGGGGCTCAAAAATAATAGAAGGTCAAAGCACGGGGTCTTCATTGAGTTCCAACCACCATTAGGTAATAAAAGGTTCAACAATGAGAAAAGCATTGATGGTGTATCCACCAGCAGCCATCTCCACCTTATCAGAGCCACATTCATTATCATTTCATGTGTGTTAGGAAACGGGCTCTTGTGGCTTCATGGTAGTATTAATTCTTTTCTGAACACAAAACTCTAGGAAACCTTCACCTATGTTCTGCTGAACTTTATACATGAGCAGTCTGTGGTACCCACAGAGACACCACTCACCTGAGCTTCTCATTCTGTATTCTAAAATCAAAACACAAAACCCATGCAAGGAGGGACACAGCTGGTGACCTGTGTTTACATAGGGAGGAGGCTCACAATCCAGTTAGGTAAGATGAGTGTACTTTGCTTACCCAAATCTTAGCTCTGAAATCGGCTCACGGACCCAGTAGGATGACTTTTATTTGGAGAGAGATTGTTTGGAAGTTAAGAAGAACAAAGAGAAATCTTGGGTAGGATGAAAAGCAGTGATTGGGCCAGTGAGCCCAGGGGTAGGAAATAGGAATGAAAGCAGAGGGGGGTGAAGCCCTCCATCAGATCTGATGGGAAACTCTGCATGCACTCATCACGTGGAGAGTGCTGGCCCTTATGGAGGAGACTGGCTTCCCTCAAGGTCTCATGGCCAGTGTGAGTGAGCTCCCCAGTTAGTTGGCAGTGGGGTGACGATGTAATTAAGTCACCAAGCATGAGCCAAGGATCCTGGGACTGGTAGGGAGGATGCTCACCTTGGAAACAGAGGGAGAAGATCCAGTTGAACCCATAGAAAGCCGATGGTGCAGAGGTTTGTGACCACAGAGAGACTTTACACAACTAAATAGCAGTACAACTCTGTGTTTGGGATCATAGAAGAAGTTCTGGAAGACAGTCCTGCTGTCTTCTGTCTGTTGTCACAAGAACATAAATCTTGGGTCTTAGCCCTAACGTGCCATACAATGACTTTAATCCCATTCCTCTCAGCTCCATTCTCTGTACTGTATTGGCCATTCAGTGCTGTTTCCCACTATCTGATGCCTTTGGCTATCAGCAGAGGCCAAACCTCACCTTGCCCCCAAGCTGCAGTCCCATGATTTCTCTCAGTTCCCTCTCTGCCAGTCCTAATCTGCCTGCTACACATTGGTAGTGCATAACAAGTCCTAGGCTTCATTCTACTTATGCAGGTCCTGGAAAGGCCTTTCTGCAAAACTTACCCTCCTGTACCCTTGACAGGCCATCTGCCATTCATTCTTTGAATTTTAAATTGTGACATATGATGGCAGAATTCAATTCATTTCATATTACACATATAGAGCACAAATTTTTCAAGTCACTGGTTGTACACAAAGTATTTTCACACCATTCGTGTCTTCATACATGTACTTAGGGTAATGATGTCCATCTCATTCCACCATCTTTCCTAACCCCATGCCCCCTCCAACTTGCCGTATCTAAAGTTTCTCCATTCCTCCTATGGCCCCCATTGCCATTATGAATCAGCATCCTCGTATCAAAGAAAACATTCGGCCTTTGATTTTTTGGGATTGGCTTACTTCACTAAGCATTGTATTCTCCAATTCCATCCATTTATCTGCAAACTGCCATTCAATCTTTATGGCAAAAAAACCAAACTAAGCAAAAACAAACAAACAACTCTAGCTAGCTCAGTTCTCAGCCCCTACTTCCCTAACTTACTTTTCCCAGGACTGAGACCAAAGACCCTAGTGTCAACTTACACACTTTGATCATAGAATCTAGGACTTGTTTTCTCTCACTATTGTCCTCCACAGAATGTGAAACTTCTGAAGAAAAGGGCAAGGTCTGATGTGTCTAAAATTTCTTCAACATTTAGCATGTTCCATTGATGTTGAAATGTTTCATTGATGTTGGTGATAAAATTACACTATGATTTTATTTTGACAACTTGTTTTTCCCTTGGCAGTTTGCAGAGCCTCCAAGAAGGGATGCAAGCACCATTCATTATCAAACTAACAAAAGACAAAGCAGAAAAGTGTGAAATAAGCCCATAGTGGCCAACTCTAGAAGGAAGTCAGAGCATTCTCCCTGCGGTTGTCTAAACCCCGGTTCTCTATAGGTCTGCATTTGATGGACACCCCTGTAGGCATCAGAAAGTGTGCAATTCAAATAGCTCCTCTATTTTGTGTGAGGTGTGCTGCTGAGCTGGCCATAGGAATATAGCCAACTGCCCAAGATTTATAAATCAGGCCCTGGAAGCTACTTGTCCAATTCAAGGGATTAAACAAGAAGAGATGGATTCCCTCTCTCTATTACTTTTTAAAAAATCAATTGCATTTCTAAGCCTGGCTCACAGTCAGATTCAGGCAAAAAGAAGGCTCAGGTTTCCAGCATAATTTATCATTAGCCATCATCCTAACCTTGGGAACGTAAATCCTTTCCACTGTCTAGGATAGGTTGGGCCAGGTCGCAGCTGCCCAGGGAGTGTCTGAGGCCTGGAGTTATCCCAAGACCAGATCTCATGATCTTTAGGGCATTGGTAGATGACAGAAGTCACACAAGCCAGAGAGGCCACAATAGAAGTTACAATGATACTCTCCTTTTGAAGGATCGAGAATAAAGGGGAACCAAGGAATAGAGCCCAAGTGTGCAGTAAGGAGCATTTGGCAGAGGAGAAAACTGAAATGGACCAAGACAGTTGAAGAAAAACCTGGACAAAATTTAGAGAGTATTTTGGGGCTATTTACATATGTCACAGAGAAGGGATGGATAGGCTTCGTAAGGAATATTTAGAAGAATAGACCCTTGACCATTCAAGGCTCAGCAGAATAAACAGTGATGGCCTTATTTAACCCACTGAGTTCCCAGTTTTGAATCATGTAAATATTTCAATGAAATTAATACAGGTGCAGTGAAATATGTTGGAAATCATAATCTAGAGCATATATATCCTTTACATATTTATTTTACATAGATATTTGTTTATATTTTGCATATTTATATATGTATTTATATTATGTATAAATACATACAAACGTGAATACATACGAATAAATATATATGCAATATACACATTTTTCAAATTTTCTAATTATTCACCTATAGTTTTAAAATAATACACCTCTGAAAACACAATAGTTATTTTTAGATTATTATAAGTGGTATATTTGTTGCTCAATTATTTAAATATTTATAGGTGTTCCACAGCTGGGATAATGGGACAAAATATGGTTAATATATAAAACAGTGGGGGTCCTTTGGCAGTTTTAGAGCAACCCATCCCTCCTCCTCAGAGCCACGGGCAGAAGTGGAAACCTCCACTCTGTAGATGGATGAGCACCTTGGAGGCCTAAGCTGCTATCCTGCTACCTAACAATGCATAATGCCTAGGGAATGTAGACTCCCTTTGCATTTAAGCCATCCACTTGAAAAAGTCTGCCTTCCAGGTCTAATCTGAATTATTTTCTTAAAAGCAATAACACTTGAAGCGATGTTTTTTTTTTTTTAATTTTTGTTTTATTTGGCTTAAGTATACCACTATATAAGAAGTGTATGATGAACTTTAGAGGGACACAAACCCAATATTCTCCAGGGTCTAAGTAGTAACCTAAGTGAGACTATTTAAGCATTTCTCCTCTACCAATTTCCTCTGCCAATTTCCTCACACTATTTCCCACTGAAATCACTTGACTAATGTAAAAGGCAAAGTTCTATCTCACAGTAGAAGCCATGAAAAATTGAACACTGACCTACAAAGTCTCTGACAGAACTCATCTCAACTCTCAATGTGAATGAATGAGATCCCCCCCCCACTCCAGCCCTGTGTGTGTGAATGTTTGCAAAGATCACAGAACCCAGGGAAGCTATAATTCCCAAGGAACAGTGCCAGCATGAACATTGACAGCACATGGATTCCTGTCAAATGAAGATGCCAAAGGAAGAAGAAAAGAACAGTGAAAGGAGAGCAAACTAGTCTGCCAATCACAACCCAAGCTAGCATTCATGTTTTCTGAGAGATGCAAAAAATTGTAGCACAGTGAAAGAGCAAGAGATGCTTATGGAAAGCAATGATCTCAAGAAGGATTTTTAGATGTACAGAAAAAAAAGAAAAAACAGGATTACTAAATAATCAGCACACTGGAAACTGAAAAAAAGCAAATTATCAAATTCATTCAAAGGATTCTCTTACAGTTCAGGTGCAAAAAATATAAACAGAAGAAAATGTGAATGACAAAGAAAACTCCTAAGACTCTCAGGATATCCCTCTGAGTACTTTGAGAAGGCAGCACTGAGACTGGAAAAGGTACAGAAACATTGCCTTGCTGAACTAAACAGCCTGGTTTTTCTGAAGGAATGAGCTTGCTAAATGTTGCTGAAAGTAATCGAAGAAAATACTAAATATTGGGCACCACCTGATGACATTTCAAAATTTCACTTACACAGGAAAAAATGTCCTTCGTAAAAAGAGAACAGAAAAAAAATTTCAGTTGAAAAAATATATAGAAGGGAGATAATGACTTTCTCTTCTAAAATATTGAAAGTTAGAAAATAATAGAGTGATATTTACAGAGTCCTGAAGGAAAATTACTAAGGCCCTAAACTTCTTTACTATTCATTATGCGTAAAGGAAAAAGAATGATATTTCCAGAGATGCAAAGTCTGAGAAAAACCTCCTGCTGCTTGCACATACTCTCCTGTTGGGGAGGTAAATGCTCAAGGAAATCCAACAGCTGAATAGAAACTGACATTGACTTGTTCAAGACAGGAAAATAATGTGTGAAACGGAGTTTTCCCAAATTGGTTGCTGTAATACTGGAAAACAGAGGAGAACGTTAAGTCATATAGAGAGGAGTATGTTTATTATCATAACTATTAATTTTTTCATGAGTTAGAAAACTCTACTAAGCCATTATCTCTCATCATCCTAAATAAAATAACAAGCTGATCTGAAGCAGGTGTAAAGAACAACATCACACAGTAACATGTGCGTGTGGCAAATTGGTTTGTAAGAATCACTAGCATAAACAATTTTCTTTTTGTCAAATAACAAGATCAGCAAAAATTTGAGCAATATTAAATGACTGGTTTCAATGTTTTTTGTGAAAGTCCTTGTAAATGTTAACAAAGAATTCTCAAATCAGGTGTCGATTGGGATCTTGACTGAAAATAGCACAATCTGTGTTGCTAGATTAAAACATGAAAGGTTTTTAGGAATAAAATCATAGAATTCTTGTGAACACTGAAGAAACAGAGCCCAGGCTCCCTCTGGAAGCTACATTCTGCACCACAGGGTAAAACTGGTCCCAAGGTGAGCTGTTGCTGCTGTCATAACCAGAAACTCTGGCCTTTTGAAATAAACTTCCCTTAGGCGCTGGCTATGTCCAGTGAACTTTGCATGTCCAATATCTGTCTTTGTCTCTAGATAACTACTGTTCATGAAAAAGTTACACATGGGTTCAGGAAATAGGTAGACTCTAGATAATATGTCTGCTCCTGGGGCAGGGTATGGGGTGACCCATATTGAACAATGGGGGAAAATCGGGGGTGTTCATTAAAGTGTTCCTGAGATTCAAGGTGCATGTGAATGACAGCGACTGTTACAAAAGACACCACACATCACAGCGAATTAATAATAATTTAGAACTCAACTTCAATATAAATACAACAAAATCTAGTGGGTAAATGGAAGTTGGGGGGTGAAAAAAAAATCTCTGAAATTCCTACTGATAGGGAATAGACAGACACAAGGGATGGGAACATGAGGTCAAGGGAATAATTCTAAAAACTGGATCCACTGTGGTGAACCTATATGCTTTCTTTAAAAAAAGAAAAAATGTCTGCAGCCCTCCCCACCTGGCTTAACTGGACAGGATACGTTGCATTCCTCAGCAAACTATCTGATATCTGAGGGGAAATGCTGACCTGAAGAACACAAGTTACTCCAAAAGAGGAGAATTTTGTGACCCTTATATAGACCAGATTTCAGAACTCAGGGAGACAAGGACAATTTCTCTAACCATAAAATCTGTAAAAACAGGTTCCAATTAGAACTGGTCAGTATGGGCCAAAGTGACCTAGAGTTGTCTTGCACTGTGGGGACTTAAAAATCTGATGTCATTCTATGTCAATCAAAAGTCAAGAGGTGGACCTGGGCAGGATTTTCTGAAAACTTCCCTGGGACCCTCAATAAAACCGTTTTTCTCCTCTCTGAGAGGACCCACTATCTCTTGAGTGTCTCCTTTTTTCTTTTCCCATCCCTCCTAATAAACTGATGCCTGTTTCTCCTAATGACCTGTCTGAAATCTTTCTTGCATGATTGCAAGAATTGGGGTGAATGGCAGGGGGAGCTTCATGACTGCCTAAGCTTCACAGAAGGACCAGGCCCTGTAATACTGTCTTAGGAGCCAGTCCATGTAAGCTCATTTGTTTATGTTCATTTAGGTTAAAAATGTGCTAAATTTTTTAAGGTGACTTTTAATCAAATGAAAACTTAACTTCTTCAATTCAAATGTAATTTGCTTGTTTTTCTTATCACTGGTAATAGATAACAGCTTTTCTTTAACACCAAAAACATATCACGTAAGAAGAAAGAGAATATTACCACAGATGCGTGCATGCTTTTTATGATATGTGATTGCAAAGGCTTTGCATGAGGGCAGGAAAGATGGTGGAATGAGATGGACATCAATACCCTAGATACATGTAAGACTGCACATAGGCTGTAACACTACATTGTGTACAGTCAGAGAAATAAAAAGTTGTGTTGCAGTTGTGAACAATGAATCAAAATGCATTTTGCTGTCATATGTACCTAATTAAAATAAAAAAGAAATTCTTTTAGGCTCAGTGTCCACTATCTGTTTGACTCTAAAGGGCTTTTTTTTTTCAATTTCATTGATTTCAACTCTGATTTTAATTATTTTCTAACTTCTACTGTTTTTAGTGTTGATTTGTTCTTCTTTTTCGAGGGCTTAGAGGTGTAATGTTAGGCTATTTACTTGGTGAATTTCTATTCTTTTAAAGAATGTGCTCAGTGTCTTCATAATGTTCCAGAGATTTTGGTGAGTTATGTTGTTATTCTCATTTACCTTTAAATATTTTTAAACTTAATCCCTGATTTCTTTTGCAATGCATTTGTCATTCAATAGTGTATTATTTAGTCTCCAGGTGTGGGAGTAGCTTCCTTTTTTATTTTATCATTGATTTCTAATTTCATTCCATTATGATCTAATAGGATGCAAGGTATTATCTCTATTTTTATTTTGTATTTGCTAAGAGTTACTTTGTGGAATAAGATTGGTCCTTAAAGAAGGATCCATGTGCTGCTGAGAAGAAAATGTATTCAGTCTTTGGTGGATGAAATATTCTATAGATGTCTGTGAAGTCTAAATTATTAATTTATTCAATAGCTTTGTAGTTTATTTAGTTTTTGTTTGGAGTATCTATGTACTGATGAGAGAGGTGTGTTGAAGTCACTGAGTATTATTGTATTGTGGTGTATTTGATTCTTGAAATTGAATTGAAAGTGCTTTGTGCTTACAGGCACAAGTTTTCTCTGAGTCAAGAGTGTGGAGGTGGCTGGCAACCTGTGCTTAAGAGTGGGTCCTCCTGAGCACCTTTGGCTTTTATTACATAGGTTGGAGGGATATGAAAGAATTCTAGAGATTTTTTTAAATCTCTAGGGATCAAAATCATAACCACCTATTGTGTCAAAATACACCCTACTGTCATGTAGAAACAACAAATAAACAACAAGTTAAAAAAACGCATAATTTTATTTCCCCAATTATTTAGTCAACTAAGAATAAATAATAAATAAGAACACTTGATGTTTCTCTGGTAGTACTATTCCATGCGTTGGGGCTATAAATATGAATAAAATAGAGACTGACATCTTACAGACCATATTTTCTGCTGGAGGGAGGGAAAAAACAGACAAGAAACAAAGTTAAAAAGAAAAGACTATAATGCAGCCAGGTGCCCAAGATTCAGACTGATGGAGATAAGTTGTGGTGATAGCTGGTACCCTTGATATTTGATGAAAATTTTGCTTTATCTCTGTTGTCTTTCTCCCCCCAAATCATAAACCCAGTCTAATCACAAGAAAAAAAAATCACATAAAATCATATTGCAGAACAAATTACAAAATCCTTGACCACTATTTTCCCCAATTGTCAAGGTTATAAAAAACAAGAAAATTCTCAGTGGTACCTATGGAGACATGACCATTAGATGTAGTATCTTGTCCTTGATAGGATCCTGGTGCGGAGGAAGGATATTAGATTGAATATAAATAACTCTGGGTAAAGTGTGAACTTTAGTTAATAATAATGTATCAATATTGGTTCATTAATTTTAATAAATGCATCATAGTATTGAAAAATGCTAAAAATGGGAAATTGGGTGGGGTAGAATGTGAACTCTTTGTACTAATCTTTAAATTTTTTTTTTTTTGGAAACAAAACTCTTCTAAAAGAAAAGCTTTATTAGAAATAAATACCCATCAACTATTAATAAAAAGTACATAAATATTAAAAAAATAGAATGCAGTGAATTTCAGGTTCTATGAAGCAAGGTAAAGGTAGAGAAGGTAAAATGGAAGGGAATATATTTTAGATATCATGGTCAGTGAAATGCCTGATCAGCTGATACTTAAGTAGATAGAGAATAAAGGGGATGGCAGTTATATGGATGTGTGAAGGAAAAGCATACAGAAGGTAACAGCCAATGAAAAGAAGAAGCAGAAGTGTGTTTGCTGTTTTAGAAGATCGGCAAGATCAACTTTGGCAAACTGGCAACAGAGGTGTTCAGAGAAGTGGGAATGAGAGAAACGTGGGGCCCGTAGAGCACTGTAAGACTTTTCTGCTTCAATCTCAATGTAATAAGAACCATTATTCCGAGTCACTTAACAGAGGGACTTGTATGAAATCCACATGCAAGTGTGGATCCACAGATTCTAAGGAGAAGTCTGTTATATTTGTCACATTTAGAAAGGTGAGGGTGGTGTAGACCAGGGTAGTCATGGATAAACCAGTAAGATTCTGAATAGATGGATTTGTAGATGGATTAACTTTTAGGAAAAACAAACAAACAAACAAACAAAACACCAGGGAGTAGAATTGTCCAGGAGTGTCCTCCACGAAGACTAATGAAGAGAGAGGAAGGTAGTGAGCAAAGGAAATGAACCAGAATGTGGCATTCGTGGCATTTATTCAAAGGGCTTAGGAAGTTTCAGAGAGGCGGGAAAGATGGGGCTTGGGAAATAGCAGTGGGGAACAAGCAGAAGCCAGCACCCATTTCTGAGGAATGGGCATGATGTGAGGTGCTGGAGCGCATACAGGGCGGTAGAGGAATAAGTGTCTTCAGGGGAAAGCGAAGATCCGTTTAGAACAAGAGAGTGAAGGGATTTTTCAGAGAAGGGATTTACTATACAGCAGCAGATCTTGCTAATGAGAGTTTGTTTTTAACACATGGAACAGAGCTGAAGGGCCTAGGTGATGGTGGCCGGGTAAGAGATTGGGTAAGATTAAGGAAAGGAAGAACTCGATGGAAAGTCCACGTGAGGAGCGCCTTGGGCTCCTTGTTAGGACAAGAAGAGGATATGGCACAATGCAGTTATTCCTAATGGTCGGCGAGGAGAAGGACCAATTATCTCGCTTCTCTGAGACTGCTCTCCTAGGCTCCTTAACAGTGGTGAGGCATAATTAAATGACATGTCCTTCAGGATTAAATAGCATCCCTTGCAAGTTACCTGGAAACTTTTGACAGATGTATATCTGTTCCCCGAGTCTTATGCCATCATTAATAATGAAAGAAAAATTGGTTACATCAATCCACTAGCCACAGAATTTCAGCTATCTGTTCCAGGAGATCTGGCAATGTGCAGTGTCTCTAATGATATTGTACTTCTACTCTTAGTTCTTTTTCCTGTCTCTTTTTCCTTAATCTGATTTTAAGATGTCCTTGGATTACACCAGTTTACCTGAGTTGTCTTTGTGCTTCCCCAAGATGTTTCTTCTTCTTCTTTTTTAATTCAATTTATAGAAAGGATCTTTGCCTGGACCTGGGGGGTAGAAGATTTTTCTGTACCTCCCTGTAATTTAAAGGTTTTTTACTTTGCAGGAGAAGAGAGTCTGGTGTAGCAGTAAGTGTTTTAAATCTATCCCCTGGTCGCAGTTCATATGTTCTTGCCTAGCCCAATAAAAGGTGCTTTCCATAGTCTTCTGCCCAGTTCTTAATCTTTTCTGGGGAACTGATAGAGGTATGATGAAAAGAGCTTGTAAATGATAGAAAGCTTGCACTGTGTCTGAGATCCTGATAATTTCAGCGGTATGGTAGCACATAGCTAATTTTTAAAAATACATGAAGATTTTAAACTAATTTTTCTTTTCTTTCTTTTATGTACCTTTATTTCATTTAAAATTAGGAATAGTAATTGCATATGCTTAGGGGGTGAAAAGTGATATTTCAGTACATGTATACATTGGGGAATGATTAAATCAGAGTAATTAGCATATTCATCACCTCAAATATTTATTATCTCTTTGTGGTCAGAGCACTTAAAATCCTCCTTTTTAAAAGCTATTTTGAAATATATATTATTATTAAATATAGGCCCCTTAGAGTGCAAAAGATTACATGCATTCTTATTCTTCTTATTTAACTACAACTTGGTATTTAACCCATTGACCAACATCTCCCTATCCCTGTCTACCATTCCCTGCCAGCCTTGACAAACACTATTCTACTCTGTTCCTATTAATTTGACTTTTTTAGATTTCACATATGTGTGAGATCATATGGTATTTGTCTCTTTGTAGCTGGCTTATATCATTTAACATAATATCCTCTTAATTATCCATGTTTTTGCAAATGACAGAATTTCTTCTGTCTTATAGGAGGAATAGTGTTCCATTCAAAGAATGCATTGCCATACACCACATTTTAAAACTCTATTCATTTGTTGATGGACATTCAGATTGTGTCTATAAACATGAGAGTAAAGAATTCTCTTTGGTATACTGATCTTATTATCTTTGGCTGTACATCCAGTAATAGGATTGCTGGTTCATATGGTAAGGCCAGTAAATCAAGAAGACAAAAAAAAAAGTGATAACAACATATGAATCTAATAACTGAACCCAAAATTACATGAAACAAAAACTGAAAGGCTTTAAAAAAAGAAACAGAAAATTCAGTGATAAGATTGAAGTCTCCAATATCCCAATATCCATCAAAGATAGATAGAACAAAGGAGTTTCAAGATGGTGGATTAGAGGGAGGCTGCATTTTCAATTTCTCCAAGGCTTAGAATTCAAGCACTGCTTCTCAATGTGGTGGGTTAAAGAGGAATTTCACAAAAATTCAATGTTGGACAGTCAGAGTGTCTTATGGGCTCAGAAATTTTGGTGCATCGAACAAAGAACAAGAGAAGATATATCAGAGCCAAGCCTGTTGCCGCAGTATCAGTGGTGCTGATTCACCACAGAGGGGATGGTTAACACAGGGCAGCACAACAGATAGACTGGAAAAACCTATATATCAGAAAAAGCAGTCTGAACTTTGCTGATCCAGAGGCTGCACAGCAAGCTGGTGTTTGAAAGGTGCTCTGTATTTCTCAACTGGCAGATGGAGAGCTGAGGTGGGAGCCATCTTGAGGCAGCCATGCTTCAGCTTGCTGCTGAGGGAGCCAGGGAAATCAGAGAAAGCATTGCCACACTGCCCCAGAAAGCATCTAACATGTGGCCTGGGGTGTTATGGCAGAACATGAGTAAAACAGGCATAAAGAAGATTATACCAAAGGGAATCCAAGTTCAAAAAACAAAGAGGAGTCCAACTCATTTTCCCTTTGAATCTGGAGGCTCATGTGAGCAGTTGGAGAGGGTTGGGAATCTGAACAGGTGGGAGTGAACACACTCGGGGACTAAGCATGAAAATGGGCATGTTTGTGGGCAGCAGAGTGTGTGTAGGGTTGGCTCTGCCGCCCGGGAGTAGAATTTTGGGTGGTTCCTGAGATTTACAGTCCCAGCAAAGATCAGCATCTCTTGGGCCCTAGGGGTGTGTTGATCTATTTTCTCCAGAGCAGATACCATCCATCAAAGTCTCTAAGACCTAAACCCCAGCCACCAGAACTCCCCTCATAGAACTCAGTCACAGCCCCACCTTGGGGAATGCATTGATCTGGTCTGTGCAGACAAAACAGACCAGATTGACAGCACTTACCATTTCGTCCTACCTTATACTGGTGAGAAGGGAAGATGATAACTATTTCAAACAGCTTCAGTCTTAGGCCACTCCAATTGGCAGCTCAGTAAAGCAACACAAAAAAGAGAAAAGGGTTAACCACCAGCTGTCCTTGCTCTCTCTCTCTCTCTCTCTTAGCAAGAAGAAATAGAAAGAAGGACAGCTGGGCAAAAGCTGTGACCATTTATTATTGTCAACTGTTTGGACCACCTCAGTGGATTTGATTCTCTTATTTTTCATAAATGCCCCCACCCCTCCCACAACACTTTTTTTGGTGTTTTTTGCTGTGCTGATTTGTTTGTGGGCATGCATACATATTATTTTTTTTTCTCATTTTTATAATTTTTAAACATGGTTATTTTTACTTGCCTTACCTTTGGGGAGTTAAGTATTTTGGCTTTATGTTTTTGCTTTGCTTTTGTTTGTTTTTTCTATTTTTCTCCTCCTTCTTTACAGCCATCACTTGCTACATCTCTTCTGCATTCTCCTTGTAAATCTTGAATGTTGCAAACTCTCTTTGGACTCCTTATCATATTTTCTTTTTCTCTTAATGAACTATATTTTGCCATATTTTAGATTTGTTTGGTTTATATAACTCCTGTTCACACCATTCAATTTGTTGAAATTATTACTGATGCAGACGACATAGTTGACACCTCTTGTTTCCTGTAATAACAGATGTAGTTCATGGTTATTTATCATTTTTGCTGTTGGCAATTGCTGATCCCATCAGTCCTGTTTTTGTAGTAATCAGTGTTATAGATATCATAGTAAATGGGAGGTGTTTGTTTTAATGCTGTTTATTATTTGTATCTGTTGTTGCTATTGTTTGTTTCTCCCTTTTCTTTCAGGTGCTGGAAACCTACAGGAATACTACAAGTTCACAGGGTAGAGACTGTTGCTGAACTAAACTCTGCCAAAAGACCATGTGCCTTATTATACGCACATTAGTGAAACTCATATCTCTATTTACATATTCCAGAAACATTAATGACACTCAAATTATTGCTATACTTCTATTACAAAGTATACAAGAGATAACAACCCCAACTAAGGACAATAGCCCAAGTAACAGTGGCTAGGTGGGTCCTCAAGATTCAACTTACATGCATCCACAACTCAGCAAAACAGAGAATTAGCACAGAGAATATGAATACCACACCTTTAAGTTGTCTCAATATAGATCACTCTAGGACACTTTGATGAAAGAAGGCCATACCCTAAAAAGGCTCACACATAAGAGTGGGAGAGAAATCCGTTCCAACAGAAGCATACAACCTAACATGGAATAAAAGAAATATGAAAGATTAAGGTAACACAATGCCTCCTAAAGACAATTACTGACTCCAAAGATATCGAAGTGGACGAAATATCAGATGAAGAATTCAAAAGAATGATTATAAAAATAATCAATAAACCATAAGAGGATACAGAAAGACAATGAATCAAGAAAGTCAGTACAATGAATTAATGAAAAATTCAATAAAGTATCGATATTAAAAAAGAATCTGACAGAAATCTTGGAAATGAAAGACACAATAAATCAAACACAATGTTCAGTTGAAAGTACCTCTACTAAAATAGAACATGCTGAAGACAGAATCTCAGAGCTAGAAGACAAAGTGGCCAGCCTTGAACATTTAGACAGAATTAAAGAAAATAAAATAATTATAATCAGAATATACAAGAATTTAGGGAAAACATTAAGGTACCAAATTTAAGAATCAATGGAATTGAAGAGAGTCATGAGATGCAGGCTAATGGAATGGATAACCTTTTCAGAGAAATAATAATAATACATTTCCAAACTTTGAGAATGTGATCGACATCCAGATACAGAAGACATTCAGAACCCTAAGTAAACAAGAGCAAAAAAGAATTTCTATGCAACACATTATAATTAAAACTCCTAACATATAAAACAAGGATAGAAATGGAAAACCTCAAGGGAGAAACATTAGGTCACATTTAGAGGAACGCCAATTAGAATCACTTCTGATTTCTTAGCAAAACTCTAAAATCCAGGAGGGCTTGGAATGGTATGTTCCAAGCCCGGAAAGAAAATAATTGTCAAACAAATTGCTATATCCAGCAAAGCTATCCTTTAAAATCAAAATAAGACATAAAAATCTTCCAACGTAAGCAGAAACTAAAAGAAATCCATGACTACTAAACCGTCACTTCAGAACTTAAAGAAATATTCCACACAGAAGAAATCAAAAACAAACCCCAGAGCTCACAAATGAACAAATCTCATTTGAAAAGTAGCTAAGCAAATGAGAAACAGAAATTGAACCCTAGAAATAAATCAAAAAGGCAAGAATTAATAAACATATCCTTATAATAACATTGAATATAAATGGTCTCACTGCTCCAATTAAAAGACATAGGCTGGCAGAATGGATTTAAAAGCAAGACTCAACTATATGCTATTTGCAAGAGACATTTTACAAGAAAAGACTGCCACAGACTGAAAGTGAAAGAATGGAAATTGATATACCATGTGAATGGAGCCCTCAAACAAGCACTCTCATATCTGACTAAGCAGACTTCAAACCAAAATTTACCACTTCATATGGGAAAGGGAACAATCCAACAAGAAGATACAATGATATTAAATATTTATGCCCCAAGCATAGGTGCCATTATTCACATAAAAGAGACACTACTTAAAAGTAAAGCCTCAGATAGTCCCCAGTACAATAATACTAGGTAATTTCAAAACACCTCTCTTAACAATAGTTAGATCACCCAGATAGAAACTCAGAAAAGTCTTTTGTTGAAAAGACATCTGTATACCCATGTTTATTGCAACACAATTCACAATTAAAAAAAAAACACAAAACCTTGAACTGGCAGTATCATGAATAGAACTGGAGATCATAATGTTAGGTGAAAGAAGCCAGGCACAGAAGGAAAAACACTTCATAATTTCATTTATGTGTGGAATCTAAAAAATCTGAATTCATGGAAGTAAAGAATAGAATAATGTTTTACAGAAGTTGAAAGAGTGGGAGAGAGTGTAGAAACAGAAACATTATTTAGTGGGTACCAAAACAAGAGGAATTAATTCTGAAGTTCTATTACAAAGGAGAATGATTACAAATAACAATAGTGTATCATATAAGTCAAACTAACTAAAAGGTGATTTTTAAAAGTTCTCATCACAAAGCAAAGATAGAAATAACATAACTATCCTGAGTTAATCATCTCTCAGTGTACATAGGTACAAAGATATCACACTGTACCTGATAAATAGGTGCAATTACTACCTGTTAATTAAAAATAAATAAAAAGAAAATGAACTAAGGGAAAATTAATGCCTAGAAGTGAAGCTCTTACTATGGTTAGTATTTGAAAATGTCAATATGATTTCGAAATTGGGTACCAGAAGCTGGAAGAATTCGGAAGACCAGGCTAGAAAAAAAAAATCTATATTGTCATGAAGAGAACATAAAGGGTTATTCTGGTATCAGGTCAATAGAAGAAAGATGTAGGGAAGTCTGGATCCTAAATATTACTTAAGTGGTCATCATCAGAATGTTGATAGAAATATGAAAAGAAAGGCCATTCTGGTGAGGCCTTGGATGGAAATGAGGAACAGTTATTGGAAAATGGAGTAAAGATCACCCTTATCACACAGCTTCCAAGAACTTGGCTGCATTGTGTCCTCACTCTAGGATTTTATAGAATGCGGAAAAGTGATGAAGT
Source organism: Callospermophilus lateralis (assembly GCF_048772815.1). NCBI lineage: Eukaryota > Metazoa > Chordata > Mammalia > Rodentia > Sciuridae > Callospermophilus > Callospermophilus lateralis. The sequence continues at coordinate 93,045,117 of NC_135313.1, forward strand.
AAGACGTCCGGTGGAAGAAAAAGCTGAGCCACAAAGCACTTCAGGCTTCTGTGTGGCTGTGTTTAAGGGTATGTAATGAGTTCTGAGAGGAAAGACATTACTTAAAGATGAAACGTGTAATTAAAAAGGAAACAGAGAGGAGAGATTTGGAAAATTTACAGCCTGGCTATGTAGAGTGAAGAAACATGATTAAGAGAGCAAATCGAGGGTGTGGCCAAGGGATCATTTGCTAAGGGGATTAGCATGGCTAGATGGGAGCCAGATGGTATTCACCAAGGCAATGAAAGAAAGAGCTGAAGGTATTTTAAAGATCTTTCAAGCTACTGGTCCCATTATAGGCCAATAGGCCTAGGAGAGCAGAATGCTTTCAGGGGATGGGCCTGGGCTTCCCTTCACTGGTTTACTGCCTTAGGACTCTGATCCAAATTTCCAGGGTGATGCTCCTCAGCCATTCTAGCCATGGATTCAGTGGGCCGAGGTGTAGTTTGCACTGCTGTTGTGGAGAGTGTAAATAATAAGCCCTGGTGATATGCAAGTTCACAGAAGGCAAGAGCTGTGGGAGCACAGTTGCCTCCACCTATATTCCAAAGACTGTTGTCATCAGCTTGGGGACCAGACAAAGATTTGCCACAGGGGAGGAGTCATGACAGAGTACATACTAAGGAAATGCTGAGTGGAAATGTATGTAGATAGTCTTCATGAAAGTATTGTCTATCAGCCGTGAGGTGGGACAACAGAACTGTAGGGAGACCAAAATGCAGTGAGTGCCACCCTAGGGAACTTCAGGCATAAGATTCCAACTCCTGAGACAGTCCAGTGTACCCAGCAAACCCGTGGAGGTGGGGTTGTCTGATGTTCCAGAAGTCCAACCCCCATCTAATATGCCAGGATGTGAGGCATGGAATCAAAGGAGAATATTTTCCTAAATTAATACTTAATATGGTTTCCCTGTTGTGTTTTGGACTCCCTTGGGGCCTGTTATTCCTTTCATCTTGCTTACTTATCCCTTCCGGAATGGTAATGTCTCTCTTATGACTGTCCTACCATTGTATTTTGGAGCATATAACTCGTTTCCATTTCACAGACTGAGTGTCAGAAGGGAATTGCCTTCTGATGAATTATGCCTCAAGCCTCACTCATATCTGATTTAGATGACACTCTGGACTTCAGACCTTCACGTCGATGCTGGAATGATGTAAGAGTTTTAAGACTATTGGTAGGAAAGAAATGTATTTTGTAGAGGAGAAAGACATGAGTTTGCCTGCAGAAGGTGGCTATGGCTTGAATGTGTTCTCCAAATTTCACATAGAAACTTAATTGACATTGTGACGGTATTAAGAAGTGGGACATTTAAGAGGTAACTAGGTCCTGGGGAACTGCCTTCCCAGATAAATTAAGATCAGTATCATGGGAGTGGGTTCCTTATAAAAGGATAAATATAGACTCCATCTCTCTCTTTCTCACCATATCATGCCATCTACCATGTTATGATGCAGCAAGAAGGCCCTCACCAGATGTGGCCTTGAACTTGGTCTTGAACTTACTGGCTTCCAGAACTGTGTGCCAAATGAAATTCTGTTCTTTGTAATTTACCCAGTCTGCCTTTTTCCGTTATAGCATAAAATAATTAACTAAGACAAACATCGTATGTTCATAGCACATAGAGCCTTCTCTAGAACTTTACCCCAACCTTGAAAGGTGTTGACACCTATTTGATGCTGAAATTAAGTCTTCAAAGGTCATTCCCCTGTTCTACAAAGCCAGTTTCTTCAGGATAGTAGGTAACATGCTAATAAGTCTGTGGTAAGTTCTAGGAGTTTTGGATTATTGCCACAATTTTTTTTTTTTTTTGGCTATGAAGTAAGTTTTTTAATCAGAATCAATGCTGGGTGGAATACCATTATTGTGAAGAAGGCATTACATAATACTATGGGTGGGATAGTTTGGCGTAAGTATTACGCTCAAGAAAGGCAAATCCATACCCATTGTCAATGTTCATTCTAGTACGAACGAAATTCTGTCCAACATAGCTAACCTACCACCAGGTGGCCGATTCACCACCCTGGAGAACAGTGCCATCTCATTTTGGACTCAATGTTGGTTTCTGCTGCTGGCGGATTGTATACTCAGAAGTGACTGTGGCTAGGCTAAGTGGAACTTATATACATTTGGTGTGCCATGGACTCCAACTTCAAGGGTGAAACCTATGCATAACCACTCTTCCTGCCATCATGGCCTCTTGGTTCATCCACTTGTTGTGAGATTGACAGGGATGGCTGGGGAAAGAGGTTGACTGTATCCACAGAATGGGCTAACCTCTCCACTTGATTATTAAAATTTCCCTTGGATAATTCCACTATTTTGTAAATAGTCACATAAGATACAAATATCTACATGTTTTTTAACCTATTCAGGGAGATCAATCCACATATATCTAAATTTCCCTAAATTTCCTTGTCCCCAATTTTTCATATATATTATTTCCAAATATTTTGACAATTCAGCTAACATTTTGGCCCCCATTGAATCATCATAGCCATTGGTATTCTAATTGATGCTTTAATTCTTCTGTCCACTATGGTAACCATACCCACCACTCTTTTGGTAATATATTGTCACCCCTTGGCTCCTGAAACCCTGGCATCTGTTATTTTCATTGCATCGATGAGGTCAGAGTCTTAATCATTGCCTAAAATCCCACCTCTGAACCTTGTTGCATTGAGGATCATGCTTTCAGTACATGAGCTTTTGGGGGACATTTCAGATACAAACCATAATACATATAGTTCTTAATTTTACTTTCAATATATATATATATTAAAGGCTGCTGTTCTTCTTTATGCAAGGAAAAATCATTACTCTTTTTCCCTAGGCGCCAAATTGTGCATATAGGTAGGTCTTTCCTGGGACCAAGCAATTTAACGCCAGTAGGAAAGCTTTTGTTATCTGGTACTATGTTTTATTATACCACCAATTAACTTGCCATTTTATATTGCCCTTCAATGTTTTCAGTCTTTTTCATTCTTGGACCATATCAAACTGGGAGAAATTATAACTCTGGCTCATTCAAGATATCAATTGATATAATTGTACTCTTTTATTGCCTGGAATTTGGTCCTTCAATAAAAGTGGTGTTTTGCTATAAATACTGTGGTTACTTGTTATATTAAAGAAAGTATAAGGAGGATGAACATGCATTGTTAGAGAATAGAAGGAAGACAACACAATGCAGGATTCAAATGGGGGATTCTAGGCTTGGAGCTTATAGGCATTTTGAAGGAAGGAACATTCCTATCCTTCTTCTCTGATCCTGCAGTGTCCCCAGGGTCTACCCTGTGGAAAACTCACTTTGGGTGTGTTGGGTTACCTGTCACAGCTGCTGCTCTGTTTGGTACACATGCTGCTCAAGTTTTCTTCCATCTTAATTCTATTCACATGGGGCCCCCATCCCATGCCCCAGTTTTCCCAAGGTGCCTTAAGATGACTGGTCACTACTGGGTTGATATGTTTCCATCTTCCTTCAGGAAAACCGTCATATTGTGGAAGGGAACTCTCTTACTGCTGATCTGTAGATGGCAGTGGGTCACAGCATGTGAAGGCAATGAGATTTGGAGGGTGCTCTTGGAAAAGAGAATGTAATTCATGGCCACTGTCTCTAACTTTTGCTGGAATGGGGGCTGCAGTGATGAGCCTGACAGACATTTGTTGGTCCAACAACTATTTGTTAGTCTCTTATAGTCCAACCATTCCACTTGAAGCTGGGAGAATTTTAAAGAGGTTAATACTCTCACTCTTTGTCAGTCACACTGGTATGTAGATTTGCAGACCTGATATTTTTTTTCAGCCCTCTTTCCTGCTCTGAAAATGTTGCAAGCACACTCCTAACCCAAGGTTCTGCCCCTGTTGATCCTTCTCCCTGTTATTTGCTCTACTTTTAGTTTTCAGTGAGGTCTTCCTGAAGACTTGATTTAGAATTTGGAATAGCATTGCTTCTCTACTTGTTTACCCAACACTAGGATATTGTCTGGCATAGAATGGCCCCTCACTAAATAGCTGTTGAACAAAACAATAAATTGACTATTAAACTAGGTTCCTATTTTCAAAGTACCTACACTGTTATTATTATTATTATTATTATTTTACTATACATTTGGTTTTCATTCTGCTGTTTCCTTTTGATTTTACTTGCTTTTATTTTTCTGACTCCTCTGCTTTATCAGAAATATTAATAGAGTTGTCAAAATATTTTTTAATCCTTACTGATGAAGAAGTTATGGTAGGATATTTTGCAGAATGCCTTCTGTTGGAATTTGTCTGTGGTTTTTCTCATAATCAGACTGGATTTATTTTATTTTATTTTTGAGGACAACTACAGAGATAAATCACGTATAAGGTCCATTTTTTCAACATGATACATCACTATTGATATTGAACTTGATCATATGACTGAGGAGATATTTCTCAGGTTTCTCTACTGTGAAATCACTCACTTTTTGTCTTTACATACTTATTTGAAAAGAAGAAGTATGAGGTTACTGTGCAGAGCCTACATTTAAGAGATAATTCCACATACTTGAATTATTCTGCACAAAAAACTTGTCTTCTATTTGATGCCTTTTCAGTAATTTGTTTATAGGAATATAGAATAATGGATATTTATTTTTTCTAGATTATTTATTGTATTACTAAAATTGTGTCAGCTTTGGACATTGGGAGCTCTCCTGGGTGACCTCTGCATCCCTTTGACATACTTCTTTTATTGTGGGTGATACAGTTTAGATGTGAGATGTATCCTAGAAGCTCATGTATGAGATAATGCAAGAATGTTCAGAGGTAAACAATCAGGTTATGAATTAATTAACTGTTATGGATTAACTGAGTGGTAACTGTAGGCAGATAGTGGGTACTTGGAGGAAGTGTGCCTCTGAGGTTTATATTTTGTCCCTGGTGAACCGAGCTCGCTCTCTCTCTCTCTCTCTCTCTCTCTCTCTCTCTCTCTCTCTCTCTCTCTCCTCCTTCAACCAGGAAGGAGAGCTGCTTTTTCCACCAGAGCCTTCCATGATCTTCTTCTGACTTACCTGGGAGCCAAAGCTGTGGATTCTGCCAACCATCAATTGAACCTCTGAAACCATGAGCCCAAACAAACTTTTCCTAAGCTGTTCTTGTCAGGTCTTTTGGTCACGGCAATGACTAAAGCTGACTAAAACAGTGAATTTTTGCTGTGGTCTATCAGATGCTCCAAGCTCATATGTATATTTCCTGCTTCAGACATTGGAGCCAGCCATTACCCAAAGGGCCCCTGGTATCACAGACTAAGATCTTGGCACAAGGTATACTTTTTACTCATGGGGTACAACTATTTCTAGGCCCTGTTAGCTGATATGACAAAGGAACTTATGTGCATATACTATCTCGTGAATGAATATTCCACTGTGCACCCCAACTGTATTATGTAAAGCTAAGCAACAATTCATAAGGATGTCTCCAATACCCATAAAATACCACATGGATTATTTATCCTTCCTTCTCTGACTCCTCCCACTCCAATCCTGAGAAAATTGGTTCTCTCCATCTGCTACTTATTTACTTCAATTCCAGCATACGTGAATAGTGGTTTCAGAATCATTAAACTATACATAACCTTGTGGAAATTAACTTTGCCCCAACCAGAGGTTACTATTTCCCAAGTTGCTTTAGGTCAGTCCCTTTTCCTGCACCCCACTCAGTGAGGATATATCGTATATTTACAATGCAGTTAAATTATATTTTCAACATCTGTATCCTGTCCTGGGACATCCCAAAAGCCTAAATATTTTTTTAAAATTCGTATGCACCAGGGTCAACTCTTTGTGTTATGAGTTCTATAGGTTTTGATAATTGTATACAGATATGTGCTTCTAGATGTTTTCTTTCAGTTATTTGTTTATCCTCAACAGTATCTTTTGTAGAACCTAAGATTTTCACTTTATTAAAGTATAACTCATTTATTTATTATTTCATGGATAATGAAATGGTTTTGGTGTTAAATAAAAAAAAATTCATTACCAAATCCAAGGTCACGCAAATTTTTTTTCTTAAGTTTCACTCAATAAGTTTATGCTTTTGCATCTACTCTTAGGTCTATGATCTGTTTTACTTTCACCTTTGCATAAGATTTCAGATCTGTGTCTAGGTTCATTTTATGTGTTTTATGTATATTTTGTTAGATTTATATTTGAGTGCCTCATATTTGTTATCATTGCAAAAGTTAATATTTATTTAATTTTAAATTACACTTGTTTACTACTTCTATATGGAAAAACAATTAAATTTACAACTAAACTTTTTTACATACTCTGCAACCTTGCTATATTTGTTTTTTATTCCTAGGGGTTTTTAGTAGATTCTCAGTGATTTTCTACATGGATAATTATGTCATCAGAGAATAATTATAGTTTTGCCTCTTCCAGTCTTTTTTCCTGGCTTACTTCACAAGACAGTGCTTGTAAGATAATGTTGGGTTGATGAGCGAGAGAGGACATTCTTGATTTCCTATTTTAAGAGGAAAATCTTTAGTTGCTAATATTTAATTAGGAAGTTAGCTCTATATTTTCATATATTTCTTTTACTCTTTTAAGAAAAAGATTATATTCTGTTAGCTTTCTGATAAGTTTTTGTTACAAATGTATATTGAATTATATTGAATGCTTTTTCTGCATCTATTGATGTGATGTGCTTCTTCTTATTCAGTCAGTTCATATAATATTTTACATTATTTGATTTATGAATGCTGTGCCAAACTTGCATTTCTAGAATGAATCACAACTGATCATCATGTATGTAAGTATGTGTTCCAACATATGCAAAAACATATATCTGAATTCCATTTCATAATATTTTATTGATATCTATAATTTTCTTATAAACATAGTTGCTGTTGTTATTAGAGTAATTCTGGTGTCAAAAAATGAGTTGGAAAAAGTTCCTTCTTGTGTTATCTGGAAGAGACCATGGGAAATTGATGTTAGTTCTTCCTTTATTATTTAATAGAATTCAACAATGAAATTCTCTAGGCTTGGTATATCTTCAAAGGTTTTACTCAGTAATTTCATTTTTCTCAACATGTAGAGGTATTCAAGTTATCCACTTTACCTGGAGTGAATTTAAGCAGTTTATTCATACCAGGAATTGATTCATTTTGAATAAATTATCAAATTGTGGACATAAAGTTTTTTGTAGCATTCCTTTCTGAACCTTTCATATCTCTAGGATCAGCTGTGCTCAGCACTCTTTTTTTGATATTAGTTAACTTATGTCTTGTCTATTTTTCTCTTTGTTAAGTTCACAAGAATATTTTCAATTTTATTTATTGTTTGAAAAAAATCTAGATTTGTTTTTGTTGTTTTTCTATTATTTGCCTGCTTTCCATGTTATTTTTTCTATTCTGATTATTATTTACTTTTGTAACTCAAGATGAGAACTTCTGATTTTAGAAATAAACCCAAGTCAAATTTTGGGAGCATACACAGGCAAAGCTTTAATTGGGGTTCAGTGCTGCTCCCAAACAAGGGGAGATGTAAACATTTGATTTGTTTGCTAGAGTGGACTGAATTCCAGCCATTTCCTACTGGCTAGGGGAATGGTTCCAAAGATGTTTCTTCTTGCATTAGATTCAGACTACGGCATGGCCACAGTCAACTTGTCCCAGGAACTGCTGAGTGACTCTTGTGGCTGGTGCCATGATCCTGTGCAAACATCCTGGATTGTGATTTAAACAGAGTTATAATAGCCTGAAGGATTTTAGGTGAATGGGATGCTGGAGCTTCTGAAAGAGTACAAGGATGGAATAGAGAAAACACACACACACACACACACACACACACACACACACACACACCAGCTTCAGCAAGCAATCCACATCTGTTTATGCAGAATCTGTTTTCAAATTTACGACAACAGAGATGACTGACATAGAAGACAGATACCAAGACTTCCATTTACCTGTCAGACATTTGCAGGCCCAAATGAAGAGTCAAAGAGTGTTTTGGGCAAAAGCAGTTTTTAAGTCCCTGAGAGTAACCCAGGCACCCATTATCTCAAGGACCCATGTATCAATGTTACATACTATACAGCGAAATTATTGGTAACTGAAAATGTATTGCCCAGTTATGTGACCTCACAGATTAATGATTTTTAAGTTGATTTAAAAGGGTGAAACTAGAGGGTTTCATTGCTCCCCTGATCCCTGTAATAATTTTATCTTATATAAATGTTTTGTTCAAATGATTCTATTAGAGTCCTGTGATGGATCTGTTGGAAGGAGCACAGGGCAGAGGAGGAACGTGGCATCCCACAAAGGGCAGTAATTTACAGTGAGTGCTCAGGGGTTTGTTTCATTGTCTCAGCCTTCTGTCCCATCACGGCGGTTCCTGACGGTCTCACTTTTCCTTTGAGTTTGAATTATTCATTTCCCTTTAATTCCTAATATGAAAGCTCACGTAATTTATGTTGGCTATTTCTATCTTTCTACTATGTGTATTTAATGAATATATTTTCCTCTAAATATTGTTTTCTTTAGCAGTTTCCCCATTTGAATAAATTATATTTTCATTTAATTCAAAATATTTTAAAATTTAACTTGAATACGTCAATTTTTCTTTGTTAATTGTAGCTGTGTCATTTAATCCTTGAATTTTTCAGATTTTCTTTGTTAGTTGGAACTGTGCCATTTAATCCTCATGTGTTTGCAGATTTTTGAGCTATTTTTCTGTTATTGACTTTTAATGTATTTTCATTATTATCTGAGAATATAGTTTTATGTCATTTCTGTAATTTTAAATTCATTTAGATATTTTTATGGCCCTGAATGTGGTCTGCCAAGGTGAAAATTCCATGTTAGCTTGACAAGATGGTGCATTTTGTTGTTGATGGTTGAACTATTCTACAAATGTCAATTAGATTAAGTTGATTCATGCTACTATTTGAATATACCCATATTGCTTTCCTGCCTACTTATCTGTAAGTTATTGACAGGATATTGAAATCACCAACTATTTCAGAGGATATCTGTGTTTCTCTTTTCACTCCTACCAGTGTTTGTTCACATGTATTTTTTTCCACACTTTTTATTGATGCATTATAGTTGTACATATTAATGGGATTTGTTGTTACATATGTGTACATATACAAAAGACATCAATATAATTTGGCCAATATCACTCTCCAGCACTCCCCATTCTCCATCCCCATCTCCCACTTCTTGAACCCTTTCCTGTAGTGATCTCCCTTTGATTTTCATGAGATCCACACCTACCTTTGTTTTACTTTATTTCTTTATAGCTTACACATATGAGAGAAAACATATGACCCGTGACTTTCTGAGTTTGACTTATTTTGCTTAATTCGATGGTCTCTAGTACCATCCATTTTTCCTGCAAATGCCAAAATTTCATTTTTCTTTATGGCTGAATAAAAATCCATTGTGTATATATACCACATTTTCTTTATTCATTCATGTGTTGATGGACACCTACGCTGGTTTATAGTTTGGCTATTGTGAATTGTGCTGCTATAAACATGGGTATGCATGTAGCATTGTAGTAAGATGACTTTAAGGATAAATACTAAGAAATAAAATAGCTGGGTTATAGGTAGTTCCATGCCTAGTCTTTTGAAGAGCCTCCATACTGGTTTCCATGGTGCTTGTACTAATTTATAATCCCACCAACAGTGTAAAATTGTTCCTGTTTTCTCCAAATTCTCGCCAGCATTTATTACTGTTTGTATTCTTGATGGCTGCCATTATGACCTGTGTGAGATACAATCTCAGTGTAGTTTTGGTTTGCATTTCCCTAATTGTGAATGAGGTTGAGCATTTTTTTCATGTATTTATTGGCCTTTTCCATTTCTTCTTTGGAGAAGTATCTGTTTAATTCATTTGCCTGTTTATTAATTGGTTTCACATATTTTGATGCTCTTTTATTTGATGTATGCACATTTAGAATTGCTGTTTTTTTTTTAAAAAAGTTGATCCCTTTGTAATTAAGGAATCCATTGTTTAACCCTGATGATTTTCCTTTTTCCAAAATCTGCTTTGTCTTAATACAGCTTCTGCAGTTCTTTCTTGATTAGCATTAGCACTGTATATAATATTCAGCCTGTTTATTATAAACCTAAATCTTAATATCTAAAGTGTAATTCTTTTTTATTGATTCTTTTTAGTTATACATATAATGGGATTCTTATAGTTAAGATATAGTTAGTTTGTTTTTTAAAATATACTCTGACAATCTTTGTGTTTTAATTGGTTTATTTGGACCATTCATATTTTAGATTATTATTGCTATAGCTAGCTTACTATCTTCTATTTTATAACTATAACTTCTACTTTATAAGTATAAATTTGTTACATTTCTCTTTGCCCCTTTTCCCTATTTTTTCTTCTACTGTTTTAATTGAACATTTTATATGGCTTCACTTTTTCTTCTCTCAGCACATAATTTATATTTTAAAAATAATGATTTTCCTACCATTTGCTTCATACACTTCTAAAATACGCAAATCTACCTTCAAATAGCACTATACCACTTAACTCATACCTATAGTGTGGGAATATTATGGCCACAATTTTCCTCTCTATTCTTTGGAACATTCCTGACATTCACTCATTTTTTTTCAGAGGTATATCACCATTATTGCTTTCAGTCATCCAAAAACTTTTAAATCAATTAACAGTAAAAATAGTGAAATATTTTGCTTTAATTCTTTCTCTGATGCCCTTCTTTGCTTTTTGTAGATACAATTTTTTGCCTATTCATTTTTCTCCTTGAGAAAATCTTGTATTAGCTTTTATTTATTTATTTGTTCAGAACATCTTCAGTCAGTGAGTTCTTTCAGTTATAGCTTAGAAAGATCTTTGTTACTCTTTCACTTTTGAAAGGAAATATCACTGTACATAGAATTATAGGATGGTGTATTATGCCTGTGTATTTTAAATATTTCATTAAGAGAAGTCTGATGTCATTTTTATTGTCATTTCTTTAGCAGTCATATGGGATTTTGTTTTTCTGGCTTTGTTCAAGATTCTCTCTGTGTCTTTGCTGTTCTCTAAACTTCGTGTGTGTGTGTGTGTGTGTGTGTGTGTGTGTGTGTGTGTGTGTGTGTTTTATCATCTTCTTCTTCCTCCTCTTCCTTCCCTTTCTCTTTCTTCTTTTTGTACTTCAATTATTTGTATGCTGTGCTTTTTAACATTATCCCACAGTTCTGAGATTTTCACAGTTATTTTTGTTTTTAATTTTTTGTGATTTTTCAGTTGGAAATTTTCTTAAAATTTGTTGATGGTTTACTTAGATGTGATAAGCCTATTAGTGAGCTCAAGAAAGGTAGTCCTCATTTTTATTACTATGATTTTAATTCTAGAAAGTTTCTTTTTGTTTTAGTTTCCATTTTTCTATCAGATTTTGCATATTATGTACTTTTCTCATTAGTGCTCTTTTTAAAAATTTTTTTTTTTAGTTGTTGATGGACCTTTATTTTATTTATATGTGGCGCTAGGAATCAAACCCAGTGCCTCATGCGTACAAAGCAAGTGCTCTACTGCTGAGCTACAACTCCAGCCCCTTCATTAGTGCTCTTAACATACTAATTATAATTAACTTCATTTTCTGATAATTTTAGCATGTGTATTGCACATAAATCTGGTTCTGATGCTTGCATTTTCTCTTCAGGCTGTTTTTTTTTTTCCTGTCTTATAGCATGAATTGAAAACAGACAACTTATAGTAGAAAATTGATAATTGAGGTGATCATGCCTTTTCTGTGAGGATTTATGTTCATATTTTTAGTAATTAGGCTGTGTTTAATGGGATCAGTTGTGTTTAATTTTTTCCATAGCTAGAAGGTGCAAGAGTCTTTAGATTTATCTAATTCTTTTAATGTGCCTCCAATATATTTGAGATAAATGTCTGGATACCAAGCAGTTAGACAGAAAAGGGTCCTGTATCCATAGAGTTTATATTTAGACTGTTCATGCTTTGTGTGATTATTGCTATATCTAGGTTACAGTTAACTATCTTGTGACTATTTTCAATTTGCTACAATATGTCAATGTAGAGAGACAGAACATAAACTCTACATTCTAACAGCAGACAATAAGAACTTCTAATAAGGAAGTAAAATTAGGTTGCGGAGTATGGATTGCCAAGTGCACTGCCCTTTCTGGGTGGCCTGGGACAGTCCCTCTTACCATTTGAGCAAGGTGGAGACTAAGAGGCTTATGAAGTCACTCTCAGTTGTCTTCACAGTCTTTTTCCAACATCTCTTCTCTATGCCATATATATATATATATATATATATATATATATATATATATATATATATATATATGGTTGTTGATGGACCTTTATTATATTTATTTATATATGGTGCTGAGGATTGAATCCAGTGCCTCACACATGCTAGGCAAGTGCTCTACTGCTGAGCCACAACCCCAGCCCTCTATGACACCATTTTTGGAATTCATGCCTTCCTTATGTCTTCTTGTTTCTAGACACCACCAGTATAGAGCCACAGAAAGAAAGCTTTCCGTAAACTTCACAGAACTTAGCAGGCAGTGACCATAGTGACCAAATAGACTGCTTTTGTTCCCCACAATGTTAATGACCAAAAATTGTAGGTGTTTTTCACTGTAAGGAAGGATAATTGAAGAACATCTACACAGTAGTCCAAGCAGGAAGGTGTCATTATTTAATTCCAGACTTTCAAAACAAGGCTGGGCAGAGACTTTGATAATTATTTTAGATAAGTAATTTCCCCTTATTCTTTCTTGATAAGTGGAAAAATATATGAGGTTTACATTTGAGTCCAGTAACTAAATGAAAATGTCACCCACTTCCCATACTCAGTTACGTGGTCTTCATCCTTACAAAGTGCAGAGGATATTTCTGACAAGTTCCAAAACAAGAGTGCATGGACTCACTTTTTTCTGCAGGTGATTTTTGTCTGCATCTTCCTTCTAGATACAGCTAAATACAGATGCCCCATGACTTATAATTGGGTTACATCTTTTTAAGATAATAGCACTATTGTGCATTTAATATATTTAGCCCCTGAACATGCTAGCTTACCACAATCCAGTGTAGGGTATCAGTAATTTCCCTTTGTTATCCTGTGATCATGGACTCTCTGAATGTTGCTGCCTGGCAGCACAAGAGAGGGTCATTTTGCATGTTGCTAACTGAGGAAAAGTTAAAAATTCAATGTACAGTTCATGATACCCAAGCCATGGAAGAAACCTAGTTGCCCTTCAACAGATGAATGGATAAAAAAATGAGGTACATATACACAATGGATTATTATTCAGCCATAAAGAAGAATGGCATTTTCCTGGTAAATGGATGCAATTGGAGACTATTATGCTAAATGAAATAATTCAGGCCCCAAAAGTCAAAGTTTGAATGTTTTCTTTGTGATGCAGAAGCTAACACAAAACAAGGGGAGGTGGATATTAAAAAAAATAGTAGAAAAATCAGTGGCGTATATAAAGGGAATTGAAGGGAAGAGAGGAGGGATGAGATAAGAAAAGACTATTGGAGTGAATCTGACCACATTTTTCTATGTACATGTATGAATATACCACAGTTAATCTCACCATCATGTTTATCTACAAGACACTAATTAAAAAAATGTATATATATACCTATACATATATATGTATATTAATAGCACAAATATCATTGGAGTAGAAGGAAGGGAACAGGGAGAGGGAGAAGGGAAGGAAAAGGGGAAGTGCTGGGACCTGAAACAGAACAAATTATATTCCATGTTTTTATAATTTTGTCAATGAATCCTAATGATATGTATAACTAAAAAGAACCAACTAAGGCCACTGCCCCATCTCTGAATGCAGCTGCCTCCAGCCACTACAGTGCTGCTTCCCCTACTCCCCAATCTCCAAACGCAGCCACCTCCATCTTGTGATATCTTTGCTGCCATCATCACCATCTTGAGAAGCAGCAACTTCTGCCTGGGGACACTTGCCAGGGCCTGGAAGTCCATTATCAAGGTGCCTGAAGGTTTGGTTACACCGGAGGTCTTCCTGCTGAGTGTGCTAATAGCCACAACCTTGCTGCAGCTCAACACCTGATCCTGATCTGCCTGATAAAGAACAGCTCTCTGCTACAGGCACACAAGTCCCCCCACTCAACCCTCAGGACTGCCTGGGAGAGAAGTGACTGACACCTATTAGGAGCTGTTTGGTTTAAGGATGTATATTGTTTGCATTGGGTACCATTAATACTGATCTCCCCCTTAAAGTGAGGTATTGGAAACCTTTAGAGACACTATAAGTCTACAGGGTAGAAACTGTCCTGCCTCAGATCCATATTGATAGATGAGATGACACACACAGAGATTGAAAAAACAAGGGAACAAAGCACCACAAACACACCAAGATTCTCCAAAAATAGAATCCATTGACAACACAGTAGAAGAAATGTCGAGAAGGAGTTTAGACCATACCTAAACTGATCCACAATGTAAAGGATGATGTGAGGAGTGAAGTCAGAGATAAATTTCAGGAAGTGAAAGACCACTTCAATACAGAGAAAGAGATCGTGAAAATAAATCCAGCATAAATCCTCAAAAATGAAAGAATCAATAAACCAAATTAAAAATTCAATGGAACGTGTTACAACAGACTAGAACACTTAGAAGACAGAATTCTAGGCAATGAAGACAAAATATATAATCTTAAAAATAAAGTCGGTCACACAGGGAAGATAGTAAGAAACCATGAGCAGAACTTCCAAGAATTATGGGATAACATGAAAAGATCAAATTTAAGATTTATCAGGATAAAGGAAGGCACAGGAATACAAAGCAAAGGAATGCACTATCTTTTCAATGAGATAATATCAGAAAAATTTTCCAAACCTGAAGAATGAAATAGAAAATCAAATTCAAGAGGCTTACGGGACCCCAAATGTACATAATTATAACCAGTTCAGATCTCAGCCTATTTCTTGACACAGATCCTCAAATCTAGGAGATCTTCTAATAACATATACCAAGCTCTGAAAGAAAATGGATGCCGACCAAATCCTATATCCAGCAAAATTAAGCTTCAGATTTTAAGATGAAATAAAAACCTTCCATAATAAACAAAAATTAAAAGAATTCACAACTAGAAAGCCTGAACTATAGAATATTTTCAAGAAAATTTCAAGTCAAATTAAAAACCAGAAATAGCGGGTGCCTTGGCGCATTTCTGTAATCTCAGTGGCTCCAGAGGCTTAAACAGGAGGATTGTGTGTTCAAAGCCAGCCTCAGCAACTTCGAGGCACTAAGCAACTCAGTGAGACCCTGACTCTAAATAAAATACAAAATAGGGCTGGGGATGTGGCTCAGTGGTTGAGTGACCCTCAGTTCAATCCCCAGTACCAAGCAAACAAACAAAACAAAACCAAACAAAAACAAAAACAAAAACAAAAAAACCCAGAAGTAAACCAAATGAATGGGAATAGAAATCATATCTCAGTAATAACCCTGGAGGTTAATGGCCTAAACTCATCAATCAAAAGACAGACTGGCAGATTGGATTTTTTTTTTAAAGATCCAACAATAATCTGTCTCCAAAAGTCTCACCTCACAGCAAAGAAATCCACAAACTGAAGGTGAAAGGATGGGGAAAACCATCACTTGCATGGACCATGTAAACAAGCAGGGGTTTCCATCCTTATATCAGAGAAAGTGGAATACAAGCCAAAGTTAGTCAGAAGGGACAAAGAAGGACATTTCAAACTGCTTAAGGGAATTATACAAAAACAAGACATAACAATCCTAAATATTTATGCCCCAAACAATGAAGTATCTATGTACATCAAAAAACCTTTTCAATTTCAAGAATCAAATAGACCATATGCAATAATGCAGGGTGATGTTAAAACACCTTTCTTACTACTAATTTGTTCTTAATGGACATATATAGAAAATTTCATCCATCAAAGAATAAATAACACTTTCTTCTCAGCAGCACATGGATCTTTCTCTAAAATAGACCATATCTTATTCCACAGAGCAACTCTTATCAAATACAAAAAATAGAGATAATACCCTGCATTCTATCAGGTTTTAATGGAATAAAATTAGAAATCAATGATAAAATAAAAAATAAAAGCTATTCCTACACCTGGAGACTAAATAATACACTATTGAATGATGAATGGATAGCCGAAGTAAGCAGAGATAAAATTAAAGAAATACTTGAGGTAAATGGGAACACAGATTCAACATATCAAAGTCTCTGGGACACTATGAAGGCAGTGCTAAGAGGAAAGTCTATTGCATTTTTCTCATTCATTGAAAGAATAAAAAGTGATTGAATAAACGACCTAATATTTTATCTCAAGTCCTAGAAAAATCAACATCAAAGCAATAGAAGACAGCAAATAATTAAAATTAGAGCTGAAATCAATGAAAATGAAACAAAAGAAATGATCCAAAAATTGACAAAACAAAAAATTGGGTTTTTTTGAAAAAAATAAGTAAATTGAGAAACCCCTAGTCATGCTAATGAAGAAAAAGAGAGAGAAAACTCAAATTAATAAAATTCATGCCGAAAAAGGAAATATCATAACGGATACTACTAAAATATAGAAGATAATTAGAAACTATTTTGAAAATTTATACTTTGACAAGTTTCGAGAGACATATGACCTACCCAAACTGAATCAGGGGAACATACACAATTTAAACAGATCACATTCACACAATGAAATAGAAGACACCATCAAAAGCCTACCAACCAAGAAAAGCCCAGGACCAGAGGGATTCTCAGCCAAGTTCTATAAAGAAGCTGCAAAGAAGAATTAAAACCAATACTCCTCAGAGTATTTAATGAAATAGAAGAGAAGGGAACCTTTTGAAACACATTCAATGAGGCTAGAATCACCCTGTTACCTAAGGCATTCAAAGACCCATCAAGGAGAGAAAACTTCAGACCAATATCCCTGATGAACATAGATGCAAAAAATATTCAGTAAAATTCTGGCAAATTGTATACAAAAACATATTAAAAAGATAGAGCACCATGATCAAGTGGGATTCATCCCAGGGATATAAGTTTGGTTCAACATGTGGATATGTAATTCATTATATCACTATGTAATTCGTCATATATATGTATATGTATATGTGTATTTTATATATATATATATATATATATATATATATATATATATATATATAGTAATTCATCATATCACTAGACTTAAAGACAAGAATCATGATTATCTCAATAGATGCAAAAAAATATTTGACACTGCTTTATGTTCAAAACACTTGAAAAACTAGGGATGGTAGGAACATACCTCAGCATTGTAAAAGCTATCTATGCTAAGTGCAATGCCAACATCATTCTAAAGGGAGAAAGATCGAAAGCATTCACTCTAAAAACTGGAACAAGACAGGGATGCTCACTCTCACCACTTTTACTCAACCTACTCCCAGAAGCTCTAGCCAGAGCAATTACACAGAAGAAATTAAATGGATATGATAGGAAAAGAAAAATAAAAGCTATTACTATTTGCAGATAACATGATTTTATATTTAGAAGGTCCAAAAAACTTCCACCAGAAAATTTCTAAAACCGATCAGTGAATTCAGCAGAGTAGCAGGATGTAAAATCAACACCCATAAATCAAACACATTCCTATGCACCAGTGATAAATCCACCGAAAGAAAAATCAGGAAAATTACCCCATTCACAATAGCCTCAAAAAATAAATAAAGTAGTTGGGAATCAATCTAAAAAGAATGGGGAAAGACTTCTATAATGAAAACTACAGAACACTAAAAAAAAGAAATTCATACCAAAAAAATCACACTAAAAAAAGAAATTGAAGACCTTAGAAGCTAGAAAGTTCTCTCATACTCTTGGATAGGCAGAATTAATATTGTCAAAATGGCGGTACAACCAAAAGTGCTATATAGATATACTGCAATTCTTATTAAAATCTCAATGACATTCTTCATAGAACTAGAAAAAGCAATCATGCAATTCATTTGGAAAAATAAGAGACCCAGAATAGCCAAAGTAATGCTTAGCAAGAAAAGTGAAGCAGGAGGCCTCACAATACCAGACCTTAAATTATAATATGGAGCCATAGTAAGAAAAATAGCATGGTATTGGCACCAAGGCAGACATGTAACAAAATGGTACAGAATAGAAGAAACAGCACAAACCCACTTGAATATAGTTACCTTATACTAGACAAAGGTGCCAAAAACATTCATTGGAGAAAAGATAGCCTCTTCAACAAATGTTGCTGGGGAAAACTGGAAATCCTTTATGTAACAAAATGAAATTAAACTCCTATTTCTCACCCTGCACCAACCTCAACTCAAAGTGGATCAAAGTTTAGACACTAGAACAGAGGCCCTGCACTTCATTGAAGAAAAAGTAGGCCTAAATCTTTACCATGTCCACTTAGGAACTGACTCCCTTAACAAGACTCTTAGAGTGCAATAAGTAAAATCAAGAATCAATAAATGTGATGGATTCAAACTTAAAAGCTTATTCACAGCAAAGGAAACAATCAATAATATGAAGAGAAGACCTGAGAGAAAATCTTTACCACATGCATTAACCTTCAGGATATATAAGGAAGTCAGAAAACTCAACACCAGAAAAACAAATTACCCAATCAACAAAGGGGCTAAGGAACTGAACAGACATTTCATAAAGAAATACAAATGGTCAAAAATATATGAAAAAAATATTCAACATCTCTATCAATTAGAGAAATGCAAATCAACACTTACTCTAAGATTTCATCTCACTCCAGAAAGAATGGAAATTTTCAATAGTAATTATTGGTGACGTTGGTGAGAATATGGGGGAAAATGTGCACTTACACATTGCTGGTGGGATGTCAAATTGGTGCAAACATAATGGAAAGCAAAATAGAGATGCCTTGGAAAACTTGGAATGCAACCACCATTTGACCCAGTTTTCCCACTCCTTGGTTTATATCCAAAGGACTTCAAATCAGCATACTTCTTTGACAGCCACATTAATGTTCGTAGCATCTCAATTCACTATAGCCAAAGTATGGAACCAACCTAGATGTCTTAGGAATGAATAAAGGAAAGGTGGTACATACATACAATGGAATATTACTCAGCCATAAAGAAGAATAAAATTATGACATTTTTTCAGGTAAATGGATGGAGCTGGAGAACATCATGCAAAGTGAAATAAGCCAATCTCCCCAAACCAAAGGCTGAATATTTTCTCTGATATGTGGATGCTAATTCACAATAGGTGAATCACCTAGGGAAAAATAGAGTTACTTTATATTAGGCAGAGGGAAGTGAAGGGAGGGGAGGGTGTATGGGGATAGGAAGGATAGTAGAATAAATTGGACATTATTACCTTATGTACATATATGATTACATGGACCAGTATGATTCTACATCATGTATAACCAGAAGAATGGGAAGTCATACTCCATGAATGTATGATGTGTCCAAATGCATTCTACTGTCACGTAGAACTATTTAGAACAAATTTTTAAAAAGGGGCCAGTTAAAATGTAAAGACAGAGAAGTAAATTTCTGCTGAATGCATATTGTTTTTATACCATGATCAAGTCAAACGCTTTATAAATCGGACCATCATAGGTCAGGGACTATCTATGCTTTTGAAATTGGAAAACAAGCAATGAGGGGACTCATTAATGAGAGGTCAGTAAAAAAGGTGAACTGTCAAGGACCCTAAGGTTTGAGCCATCCCACGGACAGGAGTTACTGGCAGGAGGGCTGATCTGTCTATAGTGGTGGTGACAGCAGTGCTCTCCACACAGTGACATAGAGCAACCCAAGTCCAAGATCCCCCCCCCCCCGTCATTCAGTGACAGCAGAAGTCCCAGAGAAGCCACACCCACTGCTCCAGTGTTCATCAGCAGAGAAGGAGAAGGGTACCAATAACACCAACCTAATGAAGCAGACAGGAATAAACACAAAATGACAACTACCTCCTAAAACAGAAGATTCAATGGGGTCCGGGGCTCCCAACATGTATATGTACAAAATACAACAGAAAAAATCAATTATCGGAGAAGGACCGGGAAGCCACAAGAAGAATGAGAAAGAAAATGAAAACAAAGCCAATATCAGGAAGAATCAGAAGTTGGACTCATATGACAGAGATTTTAAAGCTTCCATACTAGGTACAGTTCAATAATCCACTTACAAGTCTCTTGAAACAGATAAGAAAATAGAAAATTTAGTAAAAAGCTATTTTAAAATGGAAATTACGAAGCCAAAAATGAAATAACTGAAATGTGAGAAATTGTAGGATGGACAAAATAGTATAATAAAGATGACATGTGAACCAGTGAACCTGAAGGTAGATAAAAAATATATACTCAGAGCAAGAGTAGGAAGAGAGACTGAAAATAAAAATAAATGGAGTTCTGAGATTTGGTGAGATTATTAAAACAATGATCTATATTTGGACCATCAAAGTTGCAGAAGGAGAAGTGTACAGATTTGTGGCTGAAAAAATCATTTTATAAAAAATTATGGTTCAAAAATTCCCAAGGATAGCACCAGACATAAACTCACAGATTCAAGATACTGAAATAACTCCAAGTAAGATAAACTCAAAGGAATTTATATGATGACACCTTATAAGTAAACTTCTGGAAGCCAAAGATAAAGAAAAATATCCTAGAGGCAACCCGAGAAGAACGATGCATTCTTTATAGGAAAATACCATCTGAATGACAGCAAAGTTCTCATCTCAAATAATGGGGTCTCCAGGAAGTGGCACCACATTTCTCAAGTGCTTAAAGAAAAAAAACTGTCAATTCTCAATCCTATAGCAATGAAAATATCCCTTAGGAGTAAAGGAAAATAGTTATTCTCCAGAAAGAAATGGTAGGAGAACTTATTGCTAGCAGACCTACACTTAAAAAATGACTAATGGAAGATTTCCCAACAAAGATGGGAAAAGACAAAAGAAGCAACCTGGAAACCATAAAGGAAATAATAATGGAGTGTATGACAGTAAAAGTATACGTGATACATGATCCTTCTTAATGAGTTCCTTTAATGACAGTTTATGAATGTGTCAAAAATTACAACATTTTATGGTATGTTAAATGCATAGAAAATGCAAAGCAGTTTTACTTTAAAATGGTGAAATGAAGGAATTTAAATGGAAGTCAGATTCCTGTATTTCATACAAGTGATAAGACATGAACCTCAACCAGGAAGCGGTTATATGTTACGTATATGAATGATGAGTAAAGAAACCACTATGATGACTGTACAGAGCAATATAGACAGAAATTGTTGTCAACAAATCAAAATAAAACTCCTGAAATGATCAACATTTGCAAACATAAGGGAAAAAAGTAGAGACATTTAAAAAGATTAAAGAAAAATCATTAATAAAATGAGAGTTGTTAAGTCCAACGTATCAGTAATTCCTAAAAACATCTATTAAAATAAAGAGGTTGGCAGAGTGGGTTAAGTAAACATGATCCAATACTATACTGTATACAAGAAATTCATGACTCAAAGGTAGTAAAAGGGTTGACTCAAAGAGAGAGGATAGAAAATACTATGTAATGTAATCATTAATCAAAGAAAAGCAGATGTGCAGATAGTAATATCCACTAAAGACATAAGGTCAAAGACAAATACTCATAACAAACGTGGACATTGTATAATGATAGAAATGTATCAATCGACCAGAGAATGCAACAACCCTAAATGTGAATGTATCAAGCAAAAGAGCTTCAATATCCATGAAACAGATTGGGCAGAAGACATCGTCAAATCCTCATGCATAGATGGGGACTGTAATACTCCCTCTCAGCAATTACAGAACTACTGTAGATAAAACTAGCAAGGGCAAGAAGGAATTGGAAACTGAGCCACCAAGATTTAACCAATATTTAAAGAACACCACACCCAGCAACAGAATGCTTGCCTTTTGCAATGAACAAGGGACATTCACACAGTTATACCCGATCATATAACAAACCTTAAAGATTTAAAATGCATTTGAAATAATACAGAATAACTTCTCTGATGTTATAAGAATCAGATTAGAAATCAAAAACAGAAATACAAAAAGAAAACCCCAAATACTTGGAAATTAAAAATTAAATAACATATGTCTAAGAATTCCAAGGAGAAAGTCTCAAAGGAAATAAAATATGCAGAGAATGGAATGGAAATAAAGCACAACGAACCCAAACTGAAAGGCTCCTAAAGCAGTACTGAAAGGAAAACATATCACTGAACAATTACATTAAGGTGGAGGAGAGACCTGGAGTCAACAGTTTAAGTTTCTACCACAAAGCTGAAAGCTAAAAAATAAAGAAGAAAATAAACTCAAAGGGGAAAGAAACAATAAAGACAAGCAGAAATGAATGCAGCTAAAACTGCAGAAAAATATTTTAAAAAATTAACACGGCAAAGAGTTTGTTCTAAAAATTTAAAAAAGTGTTGATAAAGATGAAATAAAACACATATACAGTATAAAAATAAAACATGAGCTACCACAACAGATCTTGCAGATCTTAAAAAGTTAATAAGGGATAGCAGGAACAGATATAAGATGATGATTGTCAATTCTTGAAGAAAAAACAATTTACTCACTCCCCCCTCACAAATAACCTAAACTCAGCTAATATGAAAAGTTTATTTGAGTAGTCTTATAATCACCAAATAAATGGAATTTGTAGTCAGAACCCCCCATCTTCACATTCATGATTTCAGTGCAGAATTTTACCAGTTTTTAAATTTTTAATCATTCACACTATTTTGCACAATATATACTAGAAAAGGGAAGTCTCCCCAATTTATTTTGTGAGGTAAGAATCACTTGTTACCAAGATAAACAGTACACACACATGCACACACATTTACCATTCACATACCAATGTATACATGTACACAGACCCCCAAAGAACGGTATCTCTCAGGAACATAGATGCAACAATTCTTAATAAAATTTCATCAAATCCAATCCAGTATTGTATATATAAGCCCCCTTCCAAATGGGATAGATTCCAGGTATCTAAGACTGTAATATATAAAATAATATTAAGATAAATCAATGTACTCCACTATATTAACAGACAATATTTTTCCCTTAATGTAAGGAATAAAGCAAAGGTCCTGTTTCACTACTCAGAATGTTTCTGAGATTTCTACTGAAATAAGGAAAGGAAAGTAAAAGTGGGCAAAATGGAAAATAAAATAAAATGTGTCCTTTTGTAGACAACACAATTGTCTACATAAAAAAAAATCAAGGAATTTTACAAAAATAACAAGAACAAGAACAAAACATGTCAGGACTAGTGAGTGAGTTCAGTAAAGTCACAAGATGAAAGACGAACACACAGAAATTCATAGCATTTCAAAGTACCAACAGTGAACAAGCAGAAACCTGTATAAAAATGTAATACTAGTTCAAAAATGAGATATTGAAGTATAGACAGAATAAAACATGCACAGGATCTGTATGATGAAAGTTTCAAAATGCAGATAAAGTAAATCAAGGACCTAAATTCTTCATGAAACACTCAGTATCCCAGGTTTGGAATTAGCATAGTAAAGAAGATAATTCTCTTCACATTGGCATATAGGTTTAACAGGATTTCTATCCAAATTCCAGCAGGATGTTTTTGTAGATAAGATAGCATGTTCTAAAATTTGTATGAAAACAGAAATTCCCTAAATGGCCACAAGAGAGTCGAAAAATGTAAAGAAGGAAGAATCATTCTTTTTTTGCTAAGACTTGTTATGTAGCCACAGTAATCAAAACATGGCACATTGGAAGAGGGATATTTGTAAATTAATGAGAGAGAATAGAGTATCTAGGAATAAAGCTACACAAATGTGCCCCATTATTTTTTCACAAAGGAATAAAACCAAACTCAATTGAGGAGGACTAGGATTTTTAATAAATGATACAAGTATAATTAAATATCCATATGCATAATAATAAAAAATAAATAAAATTTAAAAATAAATAAAATTGTGAACTAAGCTTCATAAAAGGAAAATTAAGTCAAAATGGATCATCATGTATTACATATAACGCATAAAATTCTTAGAATAAAGCACAGAGCTGGTTTCAGTGGTGCACACTTGTAATCCCAGTAACTTGGAAGGCTGAGGCAGGAAGATTTCAAGTTCAAAGCCAGATTCAGCGAATTAGCGAGGCCCTAGGTAACTTATCAAGATCCTGTCTTAATAAAATAAAGAGGGCTAGAGATGTGGCTTAGAGGTTAAGCACCCCTGGGTCCAATTCCTGTTACCAAAAAAAAAAAAAAAAAAAAGAATAAAACACAGAAGTCAATAAAATGGAAATCATATGTATACCATATAATAAGAAAATAAGTTGGGCCTCAACAAACATTAAAGCTTATATATCAAAAGAACCTGTTAAGAAGGTGAAGTTTAAAATTACATACTGGTAGAAAATGTTTGCTTATTACTTATCCAATAAAGAGCTCATATCTAGAATTTAAATTAAGAAAACTTTCAAAGCTCAGAAGTACAACACAAATCATTCATAAATCCAGTGGGCTAAGAAATTTACAGGCATTTCACTTCAGGATTATGGAGATGTCACATAGGCACACGAAAAGATATTCATTGGCCATTAGAAAAGTGCAAATTAAAACCACAAGGAAGTAACAATATATACTCACCAGAATGGCAGAAATAATAAACATACATATTGGTAATACTAAATGCTGGTGAGGCTGCAGATAAACTGTATCTCTTATACATTGCTGGCAGGAATATAAAATAATACAAACTGAAAAATTATCTGTCAGTTCCATTCAAAAGTAAAAATGAACCTTCCTTAAGACCCAGCAATTACCCTGTTAGGCATATATCCTTGAGAAATGGAATTTTTTATTTCCAGGAAGAAACCTATGCATAAATATTCACAGCTGCTTTATTTTTAAATAACCCTAACTGCAAACTATTTAACTGTCCTTCAGTGGATTAATGTTTAAACATATTGTGATGCATCTATACCATGATCTCCTTCTTACTCAGCAATAAAAAGGAGCAACTTATCAATAGACACAACTACATGGATAAACCTCACAGAAGTCATGTTGAGGGGGCAAAAAGCCAATCTCAAATTAATACATATGGTGAAATAATACAAATCCTTATATAGGACATTAATGAAATAACAGTTGCAGATATAAACCACAGAGTAATGGCTGCCAGGAGCTAGGGACTGAGGTGTAGGACGGGTGTGGCTGTATAAAGGTAGCATGAGGGAGTAGAGTGGTTATTTTATAGTTAACAGGTTGATTGTGGTGGTGATTAAACAAAGCTACAGAGGTAATAAAATTGCATTCACATTCACACACACAGACATTCACACTCACTAGAGTACAACTAATGAAATCTGAATAAGCTTCATAGATTGTGTCTATATTAATTTATTTCAATTAATTTTTAGCTTTGCAAGATGTTGACTTTGGGGGAGACTGGGTGAAGGGTGCACAGAATCTCCCTAGATACGTTTTTGCATTTTCCTGTGAAATTATATTTAATTCAAAATAAAAGTTTATTTTAAATGTTAAAATATAATAGTGTCAATGTTTCATAGTATCTTTTACTACTTTTAAATCCATTATGACTGTAATTATTTCATATGAGAGAAAACTGTGATTTCATTACCAAGAAAATTCTTTGCTGTTTGTTAGGGTAGGGGAGGAGGAAAGCTCTATTGTTGATGTCCTGCAGCATTTTGAACCTCTCTATTACAAATTACAGCCTTCTAGAAACCCACACACCATGCTAGAAGATACAGGTCTTTAGTGATTTATTTTTTGTGTCTTTTCAATAGAATGATTCTCCAGCACACATGCTGATACCGAGCACCTGCCTTAACAACACATTCCCCTACTCAACCCTTGTTGTGCTATTTCCAAGTAGTGAGTTTGGACAATTGCTTTATTATCCTCACACTCTGGGCTAAGAATCCATCTATCATCTTCCTCAGTGTTTTTTTTTTTTTTTTAATTTTTTGTAGTGGTAGATGGGCAGCATGCCTTTTTTATTGTATTTTATTTTTATGTGGTGCTAAGGATCGAACCCAGTGCCTCACAGTGCTAGGCAAGCGCTTTGCCACTGATCTACAGCTCCAGTCCTTCCTCAATGTTGTAAAGCTCACTTCTCCTAATCTTGAGGAATGACTGGGAATCCCTAGACTTAGAAAACTGTATGTTCAAACATTTGTCTAAGCCCCAGGTTGACCACAAATTTTGTAATAGCATCCTTAATTTCACCAAGCTTCAGTGTATTACTCTGCAAATAGACATGATCAGACCTACCTAGGAAAAAAGAGTATGTGAGACCAAAAAGGAGTATGTGAGACCAAAAAGGAGTATGTGAGATCAATCCCGTTTTTGGAAGACAGTGCCATGAATGCTCAAATGCAATGCACATTCTCATTACAGTTCCTTCAATGATCGATATGTTCTAAGCAAAGTTATCGTCGGTGGAAATAGAGAACATTAAATAGAGAAATAGGTGTGGGGCAGACTCCTTCAAACAGCACATTTGTGAATTTGAACTTTATTAGCTAGCAAAGGAAGAATTATTTTGAATTGGAGGGGACAAGAAAGGCCAGTTTGAGTTTGGTTGCAACACAACAAGTGCAGTGACTTCTATTTGTTGGAGAGCTACTCAAGGCTAGATAAACTACCTCAGTACTTAAAGCAATCCACATATTTGGGTGTGTGTGTGTGTGTGTGTGTGTGTGTGTGTGTGTACTCAGAAACTCATAAATGTCATGTGATTTACAAATGCTCAGCGTTAACTGCTCATTGGCTATTCCTAAATGATGAACTACCCCCAAATGCAGAGGCCTGAAGCATTAAGCACTGACTATCTCATAAGTCTACAAATTGGCTGGGAATCTGTGCTCCAACCAGAACCTCATCTGCCTGGAACTGAACCTCAACTTTGCCTGTGATGGCCTGGAGGGCTGGCAATGAGACCCCCAAAACCTGAGTGGTCTAAAAGAACCACACCTGTTGCTCTCCCTGGAGGCCTGACCCTGCCATTTGACTGCAGACTTCTAGTTAGGATTTGATTCCTTTTCTTATTTTTTTTCTAAGACACATTACAGCAGTCTCACATGTCTCCAAACACATTCACATCCTAAAGACCATTGGAGCCATCTGAAACATAGGTCAGAATGAAGCCAACTCCAGAATTCACCAAGGACACCTGAGAAGCCAATGACATTAACTGAATTCCTTTAGACATGTCTAAAGAAATCTTGTCTCTCAGGTAGATAAAAATTAATGAGACATCCAGGATACTTTTATCTAATTTAGTCTACATAGAAACGGTGGGATCTCTCAGGGGACTGTAATATTTAAAGTTACCTTTCATTACTAAACCTTGTAGAGGATTTGCAAATTACATTTGTTTAATTCCACAGCTATGAAATGTCAGCCACTTGATGCCTTTGGATATTAGCTCTAAATGACTTTGAAAACTTTTAAAGATCTTGCTTCATTTTCTCCAGTGTTTAACTTTTCAACCTGTAAGTGTTGATAGAACAAGGACCCCTGATAATACAAACCTGGTCAGATGGAGAAGCAATTCTGTTCTGACTCCTCAGAGTCTAATTTCTGGGCAGCCTTTCCCTCAAGTAGTTTGATTTGCATGAGGAAAGAGTAATTTTATATCGGAGATGTATTTTCTTCCTAAATGACTCAGGACTTGTCCAAGGGCCTGCTACTCAGTGAGAATGCCAAGTTGTTCGGTTTTCAATTTGCGGTCAACCAACTTTTATGTGGCTCAGAATCTCAAGCAGAAATTGTGACAAAGCTAGAATTTCCAAATATATAGGATGACTTTCTTCTCAACTCAACATCTAGTATGGGAGGCGAGTGTAAAACGCTTGTTAGCAAGGATCCTAAATTCCTGGAGATATCGGAGCAGGTGGTGGGAGGGGCCTTCCTAACTCTTTCCTCCTACTTCTCTTGGGGAAGAAACTCTGCATCTCTGAGGCCCTGTTCACAAGGTCAGATAAATTCATGAGCAAAAGACTCTCAGAATGCCATGGTGTTAACCTACCCAGCTCACTATAGAGCATTCTAGAACTAGAGAGCTAGACAGCTTCCCAGTCTCCCCTAGTGCTTTGATGCCTTTGCATGAGGGGCCCACTCTTGTGAAATACCCTCCCTTTCTCTCTCTCTCTACTCCACAACTTGCATTCCCTTTAAAGATTTGGCTCCATGATATCTGGGCAGTTGAGCTTGTCCTAGGGCTGACAGCTCCCTCCCAGTGTTTTCAAATCCCCAGAACATCACAGTTTCTGCACTGGGAAAGCAGCAAGCCAAGGGCCTGGTACCCACTGTGTCATCAGTGCTGAGAAGCATCTGTAAAATTCCAACATAATACTATCCTTTGTTTTTCCTTTCATCTCCCTCACTGGGTTCTAAGCAGAGACCACATCTGGGTTATCATTTTACCTGCTAATGTTGAAGCTGGCCCAGATTAGAGGCCTGGTAAATTTAGACTCTGCTTCTGTATGAATGAAGTCATGAATAGGGGCTGGGGATGTAGCACTGTGCCGAGCAGGAGACAATACAGAGCACCGACAAATTAATTAATTAATTGATAAAGAAAATATGTGCCCCACAATTTTGTTCTTAGTGTAGCTCTTTTAGGCAGTGTCAAAATTCTTTCTTCATATGAGAGTATCACAATTTATAAGATGGTTTCTGAATCCTGGTAGGGACCTAAATGAGAGGAAAATCTCCAGCTCACAGATAAAGCCTCCCTGAGCCCCTTGGCAACTGGACTGGGATGCCACATTGGCTTCTCTCTGTCCTTCAGTTGGAATTCTGTGTTATACCTTCCTGTGCTCAGGCAGAGGACAGCCTTGGTGACCAATGACCACTTGGACCCAGGTTGAGCAGTGAGAACTGGGAAATATCAGACCCAGCTTGGGACAGACTGGCAGCATCTGAGATACTTCAAAGCTTGACCATATTTCCCTTCTCTCTTCATAGCCCTCAGTGCTGGGAGTTTAAGAAAGAAATTTAATACAAATGTTAATTATCCTGATTACGTTACTTCTTGTATTCATGTACCAAATTATCACACTATGCCACATAAATAAATATATGTATATATATATATAACTATAAATGAAATTAAAAATTTCAGTTGATCATCTCTAATCTGAAAACCAAAAATATAAAATACTCTCAAATTTAAATCTTTTAAAGCTCATATATGATGTCACAAGTGGAAAATTCCACTCCATGAAACTCTGTTTTATGCACAAATTTTTTAGAAGTAATAATATTATATGAAATTATGTTCAGGCTATGTGGATAAAAAGTACATCTGTTTAGACTTGTATCTGCAACTATTCCAAATCTGGAAAAAATCCAAGATCTGGAACATATCTGGGCTTTAGCATTTCAGATAAGGAATACTCACCTGTCTACAAAAGCTCTTTTTAAAATTCTTTTTTGAGATGGAACTAGCACTAACACCCATATCTCTCTTCTAGCCTTTTCCACCTTGCATGGTTTTCTGAATTAAAAACTAACTGTGCAGGACCTCAAGCTGACATCTCCAGCTGTACTAGAAGTGACACTTCTGGGAACCGGGGCAGTTTAGCCTGCCATACTAATGAGGTTCACGTTAATGGTAAAAGTTGGGAGTTTGATGTTAGCTGGCCTGAATTTGTGAAAGACTGTGTACAATATCTGATTTCAGTCTAGGGGATATTTTAAAATCCAGTGTGTCCCTAAAAATCCATACCAATGAAGGTGTTCCATGAGTGGCAGGTGAGAATGGAGGCTGGGGCTGCCAATCCCCCATCTTACATACTCTACCCTATACCTTCTCTCTTGGCCTCAAGGAGTCTGAGTGACCTGTGATTGGTGAGTCACAAGATGACCAGAGAACATTAAGAGGCAATAGTCTTAGGAGAAAGACAGGATACACAGTTAACTTCAAAGCTGGTCAAAGAGCTAGGAATGTATCTCAGTGGTAGAGTGCTTGCCTAGCATGCATGAAGCCTGGGTTCTTTCCCAAGCACCACACACACTTATAAGCATACACAAAATAACTGGTCAAGAGTAGGCTCTGCCATCTGTTTGCAATGCATCCTTCAGCATACAAGGGACATGCCCATCTTGGAGTTATCCAGAGTTATATTGGCACCAAGGATGTACCTGGATCTCTGTTCAAATTAAGGAGGCTATGTGCTCCTTGGAGTGGGCTCTTCATAGCCCATCATACTCAAAGGCACACAGATATCACATCTTCTAGGTGTAAACTGGAAGGATTCTCAGGGCACCACAAGTGATCTATTCTCTAGAAATGTGGAAGGCTGGTGCGTGAACTACCAACAGCATCTGTGGGGCACTGGGTCATATTCTCAGCATAGGACTAAGCCTATGACACACTTTCAATTACTTCATTATCATAGTAACCCTGGGTGGGAGGATGGGTGATTCTAATTTTGAATTGAAGTGGCTGAAATTTAGAAATACTACAAGACTTGTTAGCCTGACTTGTCCATGCTAATAAGAGCTTGCAGCAAAGATGGGGGCAGATCCTGTCCCACTCTGAAGTTCTGTCCTTTTCCATTTGGGCTCAGAGATAAAACCGTCAACCTTCTCTAAGACAAGGCTGGACATTTGGGGTCTGGGTAAATATTGGGAATGGCACGTTTTTATTGCACTCTTACATTGCACACACACCCTTTCCATTAAGCAGAGGCAAAGCAGTATTTCTTTTGTCTGCATAACAGTCTAGAAAATATTTTAGGGAAAAACATCTTTCTCAATATCTAAATCAAAGGATAAAAGAGGGCATCATGCATTGTGAAGGAAGCACAGATGAGCAGAACAGTACAGGTCATATATTCTATATATGAGCAAATCCCCACAAGTCCAGTGAGGTCCCTTCACCAGAGACACACAGTTCCTTTTATCCTACACTAAGAAGAGCATAAATATTCATGATATTGTCACCAAATCAGTGTCATCAAAGTCAGAAAAAATTTTTTAATAAAAGCAAGATTTAATGATGTGAAATGCTTACCCCTTTCAGTTCCTTCTTCGGCCATGGTGGGATTTAGACAAAAAAGAGACCATGCTTTCTACCTGTGTCTGTTCCAGCTCTCATCAAAGTGAGGAACATGTTGGGTAATTTGCCATGCACAAATGGTTAGGGAACCTCTCTGCTCCCATTCCAGCTGCCCTCACTTCTGGACTTAGTTTCTGTTGATTCATTATCTAGGGATGACTATTCTTCCCTCATGGATGTGAAACTCACTATTTCCTCAGACATGGTGATTATTATTATTATATTTTAGGTGGCGAACAGAGATCTCACCCTGAGCCTCATGCATGCTAGGTGGGGCAGTGGTTTATCTTCATTTTTATTAATTTATTTTTAAGTTTATGCATATTAGTTATGCATGAAAGTGGAATTGGTTGTGATGTGTTCATACATGCAGATAACATAGTTCAGTGAATTTTATTCTGCTGTTCCTTCTTGTATCCATCTTTCCTCCTTTCCTCTTGAACCCTTCCTGTACCACTATTCTCCCTTCTATTTTTGTGAGATTCCTCCACCCCCTACACTTTTTAATTTCTTATTTCTCTCTAGTACCTGCATGAGAGAAAATCTTTGACTCTTGACTTTCTCAGTCTGACTTATTTGACATAGAATGATGTTCCTCAGTTCCATCCATTTAACAGGAATTCACATCATTTCATTCTTCCTTAGGGCTGAGTAAAACTCCATGTGTATAACTCCAATGTGGTATATAAAGCACATTTTCTTTTTCCAATTGTCTATCAAAAGACACCTAGGCTGGTTTTATAACTTGGCTATAAACATTGGTATTATTATAGTATGCTGATTGTAACACTTTTGGATGGATACCAAGGAATGGGGTAGCTGGGTGATATCGTGTGTCTATTCCTAGTCTTTTGAGCAATCTCCGTATGATGCAGTAATTTTTAAAATGAGACCCCTGTTGTGTTAATGATTAATGACACAATGGTTACTTTCATGAGGAGAAGGAGAGCATACTATTTCACTCTTAGGATCACTGAGTTGGAAGCTGCACGGGTGAGTTCAATTTCCTTTCCTGCCTCATAAAACTGGCTTTCTTAGGACAGTTGACTGAACTTCTGTGTGACTCAGTTTCTTTATCTGTCAGACATGGATACTAGTATGTATGTTCCCAGACTTACCACAAGCACATCCCAATAAACCATTGTAGTTGGAAAATGTCACAAGCTGAAAATGCATTAATGCACCTGACCCGAACACTTCTGCAACAGCACAGCGCCCTGTAGACTCTCCATTGTTGCCCCTCATGATCACATGGCTAACTGGGAGCCATGGCCTGCTGCTGCTGCTGCTGCCCAGCCTCAAAGGATGGAATATACTATACATAACTAGCCTGGAAAGGGCCCAAATTTAGAATTCAAGGTGTGATTTCTACAGAATGCACATCATTTTTGTACCCTTATAAAGTTAGAAAATGGTAAATCGAGCCTTCATAAGTTGGGGACTATCTATAGTTCCACTTCTGGAATTGTTATGAGAATTAAAGCTATTTATGTGGAACATTTGGAATAGACCTGCTGTCTGTATAGTGATTATTATTACTCTTCATAATTGCATGTTGTAAAATCATTAACAGTGTATTTATTCATCTTATATGGAGCATTAACATTACTTATCATACTAAAAGGTGTCATTTTAGGGCAGCAATAATGACAACAGGCAGTATTGTGTGTTTCCTCTTTCTTGGAACCTGGTGCTGACCCCACAACCAGGATGCACAGTTCCCTAAATCCCATTATTAATATCATCAGATAGAGGTGACACTGAAATTCAGAGTAGACCAACATTATTCAACTGAAAAGGAATGTGCTCATAGAATTCCTGAAATCCCATGCTTTTTACTATCACATGATGTCACCTCTCTAATTCAAGATCTGTTTTTCTACAATCAAAAAGTTATTTTTAGTTACTTTCAGTGAACTGTCCCATTGTCAACGGTCCCTACTCCATACATTCTCAAACCAGGTGCATTCCAGTGAAGCTGAGCTCAGGGTTTGAGGACAGGGATGTGGAGTCTCCTACTAAATGAGCCATAATTGGCCAGCAGAACCTGAGGGAGACACATTTGGGAAGGGACTGCAGAAAGGCTTTGGCTGTACCCACTTCTTCTCTCAGTATTTAATTCAGCTTAACAGACATTCCAGAGCACATGTCATGTCCATGGTTAAACACGGCCACATGGGATGGCTCAGCTGTTCATGTTTCGTTTGGAGGGTGGGTGACCTGGATGAGCAGGAAGCAGACACATTGCAGGAGAACCTCCTGTCCTGGGCACACACATCCAGCACCAAGCAGCCTGGAGCAATGATGGGCTTCCTGGAATCCCTGGTGCAGAGCTGAAGGTGGAGGGAAGAAAGGGCATAAGATAAGGAGGTACAGAGTGGGCATTCCAAGGAGGGGCAGCCATGTGAGATCAGAGGCAGCTTCCATTCGGCATGTGGGAAGAACCCTGTGGATTGTAAGGAAGTCTTGTGGACTGACCAGAGAAGGCTAAAGTGCACCCCATTTCTGGTCTTGAACTTTAGTGGCTGAGAGGTGGGATTTTGGGCAAAAGCAGGGTCCCAGGAATCCATCTGGTTGAAGCCACCAAAGCTCACCTTCATACAGGTTGCTGTGACAATCACTAGGTAGTTGGATCCGGGGCTGTGGAGTTTGTTGGGGCTTGTCCTTGTCCACATGTGTTGGCCACATGGAGTGGTCACCATGGTGGAGCACCCAGCCTCTCCGTGCTGCCAACACAGCCCTCTCCTACCAGAGCTGTTTGTTCCTAACACAGACTCAGGATTCTGGTCCCTGTCTGTCTTTTGAACTTGGAAACTTGAAAGGAAATCAATCCTTCCCTGAAGTAGAGGTGATAAGATATGAAACGTGGCTGTTGTTTGCAGTTGTATTTTTACATGTTTGGCTATATGTGGAGAAAGTTGAACTCAAGTGAATGAAAATCTCACGGTGCCTGGAGGAGCAAAGATGAGAAGCAGACTTGACATCTAGGGATATTATCCTGACTGTGATGTCATAGACCCTGTCACTCTAGCAGGAGATCCTTCCAATGGCTTCCTTGTTAACACTTCTTTTGGTTTTGTGAGCCAATATCTCACATTTTCAGCTCAGTCTAATTAGATTTGTTTTAATCCACTATATATGATTTTCATAAATCTATATCATACCCTGGTTGTATAGGCTCACGGGTGTTAATGACTCTGCCGGGTTCACAGGTGACAGAGCAAAGCCTAGACTCTAATGCAGAGCAGCCTGGTCATGTGTTCACCCTATTTGTTTTCACAAGCTTTCATAAGCATCCCGCAAATCTCAGCAGCTTAATAGAATAAAGTTTCTTCCTTATGCAAAGTCCATGGTGAGTGTTACTGGACAGGCAGCCCCTGCTCAGGCTGCTCCCCCAGGTGGCCTCACCATTTGTGAGTTTTCTGTTCTCTTGACATCATTCAGCTGCTGGATGGGGAAAGACATGGGATGGGGTGCTTAAAGGCCTCAGCCCACAGCGGACACACATTATTTCCACTGATACCCATGGCAAACCCGAGGGGCATAGCCACATCTAGATGCCAAGAGCCAGGAGGTCAGGCAGCACTTCTAGCCACAACTACTCATCATGGAAAGGGAGCACTAATCATTTGGATTTTGCTGATCTGTCACAAACTTCAGGGCCCAGGGCCTCTTCAGCATAGTTCAATGAACAGGCCAAGAGGCTGACCTATACAGAGCATCTTGTAGATAGGACCTGAGCTTTAGGTCGGGTGATACCTGTTCACAATGTGGAGAGAGAAGAGCCAAACACCATGACATCATAAGCATCTTATCCTCCTTTCCATGCACACAATCTGGGTCTCTCCAGGACAGGTGGAGAGAACATGGGACCAGTGTGTACCTTTGAGCATGCCTGGGGCCACACTTCTTTCCCTGTTGATGAGAATCAGGGAAAGAAGCACCAAGAAATAAATGTGGGAAGAAACAGTCTTCTGCAAGCCCAGAGCAGGGAGGCAGGGATGGACTACAAACTCAACCCTCCAAATCTGGGACTGGGAAGTCGGGGTAAGAGACTGTTCTTTCAGCTTCTGGTTTGTTAGTTCTGTGGATATCACAATACAGATGTTGGAGACCTGACATGACTCCCTTAGGGGGTCTTATAAGTGCTCTGGGAGCCCGGGGACTCCTTGGAGGAGGGGTAGAATGAGTATCCAAGGTGGGGTAAAGTGGACTCACATAGCCTTTTGAGCAGCCTTCAAAGACCTGTTCCTTCTCCCCCATTCATGTACTCATGTACAGACTTACACACACACACACACACACACACATACAGAAACACTGCTGCCTGCTTTCCATGGCTGTATAGATGGAAACCTTCTAGCCATTAGTCTTGCAAATGTGAGAATGAAATTAGTGTGTGCAGGGTCTTCCCTGAAAGGTCTTTGCTTTTCCACGCACTGAAGAGTGGAGTCCTGCTCTAATGCTCTCTAAACAAGTTCTTTACCTTGAAATAACATAGAGTCACTACTTTCTGAGGACTTCAATGGCTGTTTACAATATAATTAGCATGGTAATCAAAGGCAGTCAATGACACATAAAAACAATTACTCGTGGCTTTAAGCTGGGTGTTGTTAAATAATAAAACTTTAGAAATAATGACAAATCCTGTGTTGCCAGTGAACTCTCAGACACACTATCTTTTAAGAAGCTTTTGAAATTAAAAAAAAATAATCAATTCATCTCTGTCTAAGACCTTCACTTATAAACATCTGCTGATGGCAAAAAGCCAAGACCGCTATTACAAGGTTTCCACTAAAGCAAAGGCATTTTTCATGTTATTCCCAAGGAGAGAAGGTTGATTTATTTATTTCTGGACTAAAGATCTACAAAAATATACATTTTTTTCCTTCAGCCAGAATTTGGCTTCTGACTGATCATAAAAATCACTTGAAAACTAGAGGCTACATCTCAGTGCTTCCATCCCACTGTGGAGATGGATCTGGGCTTCTCAACCAGTAACAGATGACAGGTGATCATGGAGGCCAGAGATCCCTGGTTCATGACGGGGTGACTCTGGAGCTTCTTCTGCACAGGGTCATGAAGGACAGGCAGCTGTCAGGCGACCTTTATGCAGACTCGTATGGTGAGGCAGATACACATGGTTATTATTATTAGGCAGTAGTGTTGGTTCTGAAGGCTTGCTATATACCAGACTCAATCTAGTGAGACTGGAGAACGGCTTCCAGTTTTCAACTGAGAAGATGCACTTGGAGTGGTGCAGTCGCTTGACTGATGACAATGGCCAGGACGACACATACATCCCATTCTGTTTCCACTTCATGAAGCACCCTATGTGATGAGATCTGAGTATGCTCACCTCTACAGGGCAGGGACAATCACAAACTCACTAGCAAAGAAAGCATCCAGAGCAAGAATGTATAACTCAGATGCCTCTCTTCATTACGTTAAGCATCAAGAGATGGCACTCACTGTTGCCTCGTTTCAAGTTTTATTTATCTACATTACATTGACCTTACTTTACGTTGCTGCTCCTTTCTTTGTAATTCTGCACATGGAAGTCTGGTTTCTAGGTGAGCATTGATTCCACTCTCTATTTTCTATTGATACTGTTACTGAGGCTGCAATGTAACATGCACACTGTTCTAAACATATCATCATAACACCAGCACCAGCTACTCACTACGGAACACTTAGTTTGTAAATGCAAATGTCAAAGGTGGGGGAATCCAGATTTATACTATGCCTTCCATCAGAAAAAAACTGACTACTTTATTCCAGCACTTCTAGCTCAATTTTATTAACACATCCCAGAATATACACTTGCATTCATTTAATGCAAATTTAAACATGCTATATATTAAACCATGGTAAAGAGAGAAAAGTTGTCATGGAATTCATCCCAGAAAAAAATTTAAAAATAGAAATAGCGATAACATGATAAACTTCATCTGAATTAAATTATTATCCTCAAGAAATAGAATGCAGAAAATTGATCACTTTTTTATTATAATAAACTATTCTGCCTTGAAAATAAGGAAACTATAAACTGGTATTCTTTTATAAACCAAGAATCCCAAACTCTAAACAAAACTTTATCAAATGGAATTCAAAAAAAGTAAAAGCATCTATACCTCACATACAGATTTATGAAGTTAGCTTCACATGAAGTTTAACTCAAAGTAGATTGTAGATCTAATGCAAATCAAACCTAGCTACAAAACTTCTAAATGACAAGAAGAAGAAAATCTGTGTGACCTTGGCTAGGCAAAGATACTTTCAGAATTGACACCCAAATTTGCTCTTTAGGGAAAGGCAAACTAAATTCCAACAAGATGTCCCTGCAGACCCATTCTATGGTTAAGTTAAGGTCTGACCATATCAAGAGCTGGTGGGGATGTAGAGAAATACAAACTCTAATACACTGCTGGAGGAAATGCAAAACAAGAAAATAATACAACCACCTTGAAAACAATCTGACAGTTTCTTAAAAAGTTAAGCAAATGTCTACTCTACCTACTGTATAATCCAGTTTTCATTGTCTGATAGCCAGCATCTGGAAGTCTTGAAGTGCCTTGTTTAAAATTTGTCTCTTTTTTCAAATGTAGTTATTTATTTTTATATCAAGTAGGAGAGTAAATCCAGTTTCCATTATTTCATTCTGTCTAAAGATATACATTTATGAAAAGTTTTGAGACGAAATTATCTGCAGGCAATGTACATATCTTCTAATAAACAACCACCAGTGACTTTCCGTTGGCTACCAAGACCATCCTTGAATTTTCCCATTTAACCCAGTTTTAAAGCAATAATGATAACACACTGCATATCCCAACTATATACATGGCATTTGTAAGTGTATAATACTGGAATCTGACTCGACAATCTTCTCATTTCTCCAAACAGAAACCCTGTGGGTAGAGATTATTATCCATTGTTTACATACAAGGAATTGATACCTAGAAATTTTAAAACTCATTGTGTCATTCTTCTAAGAAGTGGTGAAAATTTAGGTGAAAATGAAGTAATTCATATTCCCATGTCCTACAAAAATCTTCTTTTCTTTAACATACTAAAAACACAAAACTTAGGTTCTGTCGTAACCCATGTGTGTTCTTTTATTTTTTCCAGATTTAAAAATCAGCTTTAATTTTTTTTGAAAGTTAATATGTGCATTTCAGGAAACAGAAAAACACAAGCAAAGAACAAAATCATCCGATCTTGACCACTTAGTTGGAATGTCTATCCAGGTCCTATGTACACATACACAGTGCCCGGTTTCCTGTGACTGAGGAGTAGTGTATCACGCTTACTCACACATCATGAATATTCCCAAAACTACATGAATATTTTTGACAACCAAAAATACACTGTACCATCTCAATCTCTTCGAAAAAGTTGTATTCCTGATCAACCAGTTTTAGTCCTACTATGAATGAATCTGAATAAAAAAGAATGGTATTATACCTATTGTTATAAATCCTATAGTTTTCTAACTTGATCTTCCCAAATTGCTTTTACTACCTTGGTCTTAATTTTTTTTTTTTTTTAAAGAGCCACAGTCATGTATTTTTGTTTATCTGTATCAGAATGACAAAATATAAGTCATCCTTGGATACTGGTGGAGATTGATTCCTGGACCTTGAGCAAATATTAAAACCTGCAGATGCTCAAGTCCTTCATATAAAATATTACAATATTTACATATAACTTATATACATGCTCCCATATAGTTTAGATCATCTCTAGATGAGTTATAAAACCTAATGTGATAAAAATCCTAGATAAATAGTTGTTATATTGTTTAGGGAATAATGACTAGGAAAAAAAGTCTGTATCTGTTCAGAACAGACACATTTTTTTTTCCTGAGTAATTTCTATCCTATTTGGTTGAATCTATGGATATGAAATCCGTGAATACTGAAAAAAATTATTCTGCTGTTCTCCGCCTTTTGATGATGTATCATTCCATCCTTCCTTACTCTCTTCCTAACATCTTCCGGAAGCAAGCTTTCATGTTAAGCAGAGGCACATTTGTTATGTTCTCATCTTTTCCCTGATTTGGCATTCTGGGTATTCTTAATAACACTGATTGTATTTTCTTGTTTTCCAAACCACGGTGGCTAGCACACTCATTATGTGGCAGGACAGAGCGGCCTGGAGGGAAGTTTGGGTTTCACTTGATGAGGACAGAGGCAAATGAGATTGCTCAGAAATATGTTTTCTTTTTATGAAGTCTCCTATTCCTCGCGTTAACCATCACAGCCCCAGTGGTTCAGAAGAATTGCACACTAGTTCTTGGAAGGCAGCGGGGATGCCAGTCCCTTGCGGGTGCCCTTGAGAATGGGCTACAGAGTAATGGCCAGACAAATACCTCTTAGAAATTTGCTGCAGGCTGGACTGGTTGCGTGTTTCTTTCTTTTTATGGTCTTATTTGTTCCTCGCTACGAAATAGGTTCTGTTATCACTCCCATAGCAAACTGAGGAAATTGAAGGTCAGGGGGTAATGTGACCTGCCCAAAGTCTCACGGCTAACAAGTGGCAGAGTCAGATCTTTAGAGTCCCTGTTCTTCATGATTTTCTGGCTCCTAGACCTCGGTGTGAAATTTGTGGTCCAGTGAACAGAGTTCGCAGTTATGGCTTGGGAAGCAAGCACTGGGTTCTTAAGATAAAGATGTGTACCTCACGCCATGTGCCTCAAGCACCCTGCCGAACAAAGATCCTCCAACCTGCTTCTACTGTGCAACTACTCCTTGCCGTGCCTCTGTCCTGGGCTTTCCTGACACGCCAGTCCTTCAGCAGCAGGACTCTGACCTTCCCCCTTTCTGGGCACTGTTGTGTAGCATTCTCTCATCTTCTCCTTCTCCTTAATTAAGCCTGCTTAGCTTCTCAGGCCCCATGTCAAGAGCCCGCCCAGACTTATTGCACATACCTGAGGCCATCTTAGGCTCCTTTGAAACACTTATTTCATTTGGTAACAAGGAATGTAAATATTAAGAGTATTTGTGAGTATCCTGTTCATGGCTCACCTGCCCACTAATCTACAGGCTCCACAAAGAAGGTGGAGAACATGTGGGATTCCACTTACCATGGTGTTTCCAGTATCTTCTATGGAAAATAGAAGGTGCTCAGGAGTTACTGGCCAGGCATGGTGATGCACGCCTATAATCCCAGTAGTTCCGGGGGCTGAGGAAGGAGAATCTCGAGTTCAAAGCCAGCCTCAGCAACTTAGTGAGGTCCTAAGTAAATCAGTGAGACCCTGTCTCTGAAGAAAACACGAAAAAAGAAAAAAGGGTTGGGGATGTGGCTCAGTGCTTAAGTGATCCTGGATTCATTCCCAAGTATCATAAAACAAAACAAAACAACAACAAAAAAATAGTTACCGGTTGAATACATGATTGACTGCTTGTGCACCATAATGGAAAGAGTACATGCTTTGGGGCCAAACAAACCTGGATCAGAAGTAATACTTTGTCAAATCCTACCTGTGAGATCTGAGACAAGTTACCCAAAGTCTTGGGGTCTTCTGTGAAATTGAAACCTGTCCCTGACAAAGAAGGGTTTCTAGGAGCAGTTGATATTTCACATCGAGTGCTCCTAATGTGGTGTCTTGAGCATGTTAGGCACTGAGTAAATGGCACAGCATGCAGAGCGAGGCAAAATCTGAGTTTAAGCACAACCTGACTTCAGCATTAGTCTTTTTTCTCCTACTTCCCTTTTATATTTATGCAATGGAGCTATTTCCTGCTGCCAAGGGGACAGCCCACGATCTCTCTGTCACTTTTTGTTAATGAGATTCCTCATAGTCATTCTAAGTTACTCAACACTGCCTGTTTCAGTAATTAAAAATTTATAATCTCATGTATTAATCAAAACTTCTGACTATACTTTAAAATATCTTCTCAGCTCCCTCCCCAGAGCCAGTTTCAGAAGCATATCTGCTCTCCTAAAGTGAGGCACGTTCTCATTCACGCCTTCTCCCCTTTTTGGCACCCTTCGTCCACCATCTTGATAC
Source organism: Callospermophilus lateralis (assembly GCF_048772815.1). NCBI lineage: Eukaryota > Metazoa > Chordata > Mammalia > Rodentia > Sciuridae > Callospermophilus > Callospermophilus lateralis. Next base: position 93,086,298 of record NC_135313.1, read on the forward strand.
CATATGGGGCCTGAAAGGAGGAGGAAGAAGGAGGTAGGAGAGTTGCTCTTTTTTATTTCCATGGTTGTGAACTGACCTTATGCTTTGGATCTGGAAGATACTTAAGGAGAGTCACTGAGTCTTTCCCTCAAACCCCTTTCTCCTGACATACTACTCTTACTGTCCTGCCAAGGGTCTTTCACCTGCCCCCACATGACCGCCCTGTAGCACATGTCCAAATGTTTTCTATTTGTTTGTTTGCTTCTTCTCCCTCCATCCCCACTAATCCAAGGCTTATCTCCAGCTTTTGTATTGAGACCTGTTTTCCTGCACCCTCCTTCTCCAATTGTTCCATTGGGCAAGGTCAAATGGTATCTTTCTCTAACTTTTTTTTTTTTTTTTCATCTGTGAGGGAATCTGGATTCGAATATTCTAGAAACTCTCTACAAATAAATCCTTTATACAAGTTCCCTCGTATCTCAATGAGCTAACTACCAATAATCTAAATATGGGATAGAAGTCTCAAGAATCCTGTAACCAGCCTTCTTCACAAATTCTGCACATGTTCTGACAGATCCTTAGAAATTTCTGTCCCCCCCTCACCCGTGTCCCATATGGGGGATGGGAATGGGGCTCCCCTCCTTGCAATGGGCTGGCTGAGAAATAAAAGCTAAGAGAAATAAAATTGTAAAAAAAAAAAAAAATCCACCACAGAATATAGAAAGTAGTTTCAAAAGCAGAGATGGGATGGGCAAGCTGATCAGACAGATCGAGCTTCTAGACAAAATGAGGCTTGTGCCTGGTTTATTTATATAGGGAAACATCAAAGGGATTCTATAGAATGTTTTTCTCCAAAAAAAAAAAAAAAAGTTTCTAACGAGTTACGTCCATCTCTGGAGCAACTATGAGACACCTTCCTAGCAGAGTGGAGGGAAAGGTCACATGCATTGGGCCATGGCAGAACCACAGAAAGTTCCCAGTGCCAGGCTGTCTCTCCCAGGCTCCATGCCAAGAGAAGATCCTCATGTATTGCACGGATAACTTCCTGCAGTCTGTATCTTCTCTGTCATGGAATCTCAGCAGAAACTTCCACTTTAGCAAGAGGTAACCTGCGTGCAAAAGATCCTACTATGTGCTAGGCTTGGAGCTTGGGTCTAGAGATACACCCATGAATAAAGTCTGCCCTCTAAACTCAAGGAGCATGCAGTCCAAAGGGACACTGATGATACACATAGCTCACTCATACAGAGATGATGATAGATAGCACTCTCCGTGTTTGGGCTACCCTGTCACAGTGGAAAACCTAGAGATGATGGCATGAATGGAATTGCTTAGCTGCTGTTCCTCACTCCTTCCTAAAATTTCACTTATGACCTTCCATTCCAATGCAACATCCCCACCCATACAAAGGATGAATCCATGGAGCCCAGCAAGTCTTTGGGTCTTGCAGTCTTTCTATTAGAGACTCCAAATTATTACAGGGTGGGATAGAGAAATTAAAGGGCTCTCATTTTATTATATTTTTAAAATCACTCATTTAAAAATTTATCTAGTTTCTCAAGAAAATGACTATTCTTTCTGATCCCAAATGTGTGTGTGTGTTTTTTTCTCTTTTGTTAGTCCATATTTTTAAAGGTATTTAAAAAGAGAAAGAACCCCCTACACGATTTATTTAGCTGGATATCTTTAGAGTTTGACTCTCTTTTGTATTCAGCTTTATAATTTACAATGGAACTTCTACTTCTAGGTTTAAGAATCTAACCCTTTTCATTCCTTTGCTTCAGTTATTGTTTAAAGACTAGCAACTGCTGGATGAAGAAGCCCCCAAAGCTGGATTGGCTGGCACCGTGGTTCCATCAAGTGAGGAATGAACAAAGGTTGTAACCAGGACTTAGACTGTTCTTTTAAATGCAAATGTGTGATGGGTGAATACAAGCAGAATGAAAAACTTGGCATCTCTGCCTCCATTTTTGCATCATTCTTCTTTGATCCCAGTCACTTTGGATTCCAGAAACAGTTTGATCAATAAACATGGTAGGATAGGTTGAAGTTACCCTCTGAGGCACAGCAACTTTCTAATTGGGAGAGAAGATCCCACCTGACCAACGCTGGGAGAATGATGGACAGATCACACTTGGTCAAGATCACCTTCTTTGGCCACTGTGAAAGCCAACCCCCTCCCCTTGTTCTCATTCCTCTCTATAAAACCTCAGAGTCATCGTCACCCCCTCAAAGACAGAGCTAAGACCTTTGGTTGCTTTGTCTTCCCACTGTGGGTATACAAACTAAAGTCCCTTTCATGCTTTTCACCAAAATATATTGTTTCCAACATTCTTAGTGGTAAAATAAAAATCATGTAAAAAATGAATATTTGAAAATTCTGGAACAAGATGATATCTCTCTCTCTTCCTTGACTTCTTTCCTCCCAACACAATGAAAGCAAGCTAGAATTTCTGTCAGAAAAGGGGGCAGTGATCTCCCGTTCCATCTCTGTGTGCTCCAGAGCCTGGCCTGGTTCTAGGTACACAGGTACCATTCAGCAGTACTTGTCCAGCCATGCTCTCTCAAATGGAAAAAGAAAGCCAACCATAAAATAACTCGAAAATTAGAAAGGAAATTTAGGGCAGAAGAGATTAAGATTTGGGAAATAACATCAGCAATGGGTGGGTTCTTTTGTGTTTTCTTTTTTATTTCCTACACGCTAGATTATGCATTAGAGAGTTTGGCAAGCTAGAATTGCTAGCAAGAATAGATGAAAAATCAAACCAATAAACCTGCTCTCTCTGGCTACAGAATCAGGAAAGAAGAAAGGTTGTACATAAATGTCTACATTACTCTCATTTAACACAGACCGTGATAAATATTTCAGAGGCTCTATCCATAGATGTGGATGTTTTAAAGAATGAACAAGAATTTATCCACACATATTTACTAAGCATATACTAGGCATCAGGAACTACCTTAGAAATTCAAGGTCAAAAAAAGTAATCCTATGATTACAAGAAGTTTATGGCCTATCTAGTGGCAGAAATAGATATGAAAAAGCATAAAAAGGTAATATTATCAGTACTATGTTGGAAATACGCACAGGCCTTTGGGGTTGAAGGAGAGTAGCAAAGACACAATCCACTAGGGGAAACTTCTAAACTAGAACTTGATTTTATGGTGGAAATATGATATTCTGGGAACTTTGAATTGTGAAGCTACATTTGGTAGATCCTTGGAGGATTATACACTTTCTTTTCTGAAGGTAGGTATATTTGATCTCAGGGTACATTTTAAATAATGAGCTGCAGAAAACCCAATGAAAGCAGTCACAGAAGGGTAGTTTTATCTCACTCAATGGCAATGGGAGTTCAGCAACATCTTTAAAGGACTCTAAGAGGCATCTTGCATCTCTCTGCTTTGCCTCACTAAATGGTTGTGTTACCAGCTTTCTGTCACTCTAACAAACACCTAAAATAATTACTTAAAAGGAGAAAAGGTTTGTTTTGGCTCACAGTTTGGGAAGTTTCAGCCCATGATCAACTGGCTGTTTCAAAGGCCTGCAGTGAGGTAGAACATCATGGCAGAAGTATATGGTGGAGCCAAACTCCTCAAATCATGGCCAGAAAGTGAAAAGGGGGAAGAGGGGGAGACCAGGGTCCCACAATCTCTTTCAAGGGTACCACCCTAGTGATCTAAAGACCTTCCACTTAGCCGCACTTTCTAAAGGTTCTACCACCTCCCAATCTCGCCATGCCAGAGACCAAGCCATTAGCACAAGGACCTTTGGAGAACACTGACTATCCAAACTATAGCATTGGTGGACCATGTCCCTCTCCAATGCCACCAGATAGGTGGCTGGAGCAGATCCTGAGGCCAGTTTTAAGTGAAGTGAAACAATCATATTATCAATGAAGAAAACCTTTTGCAGAAATCCAGTTGACTCCCCAACAGAGGTTACTGGTCATATTTAGGTTGTAAATCCAGAGACTTAGGCCTAACTCCTTTTCCAGTGTTGGTTTAGACCAAACCAACTCTTTTTCTAGTGTTGGTTTAGACCACAGGTAACCTCTATGGGCTAGAGATAGCACATGCTACGCCATGCTTGTGGTCACCTTGTACCTGGGCAAAGCTGAAGTTTTGGAGATGGGAAAACATATGGGCAATGTTGGGGATGTAGGGAACCAATCTGTCAAAAAAGGGGCCTGTGATCTTCCGTTCCATCAGAGCCTGGCCAGGTTCTAGGTACCCAAGTACCATTCCGCAATACTTGTCCAGCCATGTTCTTTCAAATGGAAATGCATGACCTTACTACAATGGGAAGACAGTGAGGAGAACAAGGCAATAAAAAAGAATTATTTTCTTTAGAATGAGAAACTCATTACATTGTAATGACTTATCATCTTTTATCATTCTTCCAAAGGAGAACTCTGACTTTGTATGATTGGCCTAAATTAATTTTGTACTTCCTTTAGTTTCCATAGCAATGTGGTTCATACCTCTGTGGTTCGTAACGGCAATAGTAATTCTCTTCATGTTATGTTTGCCAAGCAATTTGCAAATATTCTCTGTTATTGTTTTTCTAGTTGTGTCTCCTAGAAAAAAATACCACCACTTGCAAAAAAAGAAAAGTCTATATGGACACTTCAGTGTTCAATGGCTCAATGGACATCTAGCTAATCACTGAATGACTATGAAGAATTGAAGCTATATTCTCTTTATTCCCTCCAAAATCAGTCAATTTAAGTAAAAAATAATAATTTACAGTGATTTGGATGTAGTTTGAGTGCATCTCCCAAAGTTTTACGAGCTGAAAGTTTGGTTCACAGAGTGCTAGAGTTGAGGAGAAACCATTAAGAGGTGGTGGAGCATAGTAATTAGGTCATGGGGATACTTCCCCCTGAAGGAATTAATGCTGGCTCTCCTACATAGCTATGCCATCTGCCATACTGTGAAATAGCAAGCAGGTCCTTACCAAAGCAAGAGATAGTGGGACCATGCCTTAAGCCTCCAAAACTGAGGGCGAAATCAATGACTTTTCTTTTTCTCTTCAGGTACTTTGTTACAACGGCAGAAAGTGAATTGTTGCATCTCCTAGGAGAAGGTCCTTGTGCTGGGCATTGGCTTCCAGACATGCACAGAGAACTGTGGCAGTTCTCAGGTTTTGAAATCTGGATTACACTATGATATGCTCTACAGGGACCTCGATGCACAGAGGAGGAACACTTAATCCAGGACCAGGTAGGGTATTCTGGGGTGTTGTGTGTGTGTCTATATACAAGTCATGGGAAAGGAAACAGCACAGGTCAAAAGTCAGGAAGCAAGGAATAGTGGTTTCTCAGGGGCGGAGATCATGTTGCCCTGTGCTATCTGTTAACATTCTTCAGAGTTGACCAAACCTTGGACTGGAGCGGCTCTGATGACAGTGGAAATGACACCGGAGTTTAAGTTTTTCCTGTGACCGTCATTCCTCCTTGCACCTGTATTCCCTCATTTAATCCTTGGACAGTCCTTCCCTTCACAGTTAACCTTATCTGTTGAAGAGGAATAATAGGAGCACCTCAGAGGGTTCTGGAGAGGTATGAATGAGTTCATTCACTGCTCCCTGAGAACAGTGACTAGCCCAGAAAGAGCTCGTGGCAAGCATTAACCATGAGGACTCTGTCGAAGAAGGTGGCAAACACTTGCATAATAGTTGGGAAACTGAGATGAACAACTCTTCGGAAGTGGTACTGGTGAGCCAAGGCTGTGCATGCCCCAATAGCCAAGCACACCTCTGGGTCTCAAATCTGCCTGCATTTTAGAGTGGCAGACTGTTGAGAAGACAGTCTGCCAGGGTATGCTCAGTAATAATAACTGTTAACTGCAGTTCACAATTACTTAGTGCTTTACAGTTGACACAGCACTTCCATTTGTATTTTTGTCATGTGTGCCTTTTGGGTTTTGTTGGGGAGTTTTGAGTGGATGCCAAGAGAATGTTCAATAAAATGCCTGAAGCTGTGGTCATCACCTCCAGGCTTCAGGCAGTAAATCTGGTCACATCCACTGGCATTAAAATCACCCAGTGTGGCCAACTAGACCCTAGAGTATCTGAGTGGCCTCTCTGTTCCTGCCAGGTCAGGTTTCAAGCCATGGGGTATATTATGCTGTCAGTACTGTGTGACATCCACATCACGGGTAGAAATCCAGACTGAATCGTGTTTGCTCAACTCACCATATTGTCTCAGGCAATGAATTGGGAAATGATAATTCTATTTTTATTCCCATTGCCTTTTTAAAGATCACGATGAGGATTCTTGAAGGAGTTAAGTAGTCAAAAACAATAAAATAAAATAGAACAAGTCTAATTTTTAATTATAGTAGGGAAGTGTCTGTTCTTAATGCTTGATTGTCTGTCAAGGAACTGTTTTTGTGCAAACCTTGCAGCTTGCTAAGGGATGGTGGGAGAATGTGAAAGCCTGGGAGGGGAGGTTCAGGGAAGGGAAGGGAGAACAGCCCCTACCTGGTTTCCCTGGGGTCCAAAGTGACTGGCATGTGTTTAGTAACCTGGAGGCCTGAGGTTACACGGTGAAAAATTTTAGGTATGTGGAGATCAGCAAAGCCCCTGAAATAAAGGGCACATGAGGTTTAAAGGCAATGAGGGAGGGCTGCAGAAGGGCCAGTAGCCATCGGGGCCTGGAGCCTGGGGGTTCTTCACAGTGTGCCTTTTGGGGTTGATCTGCATCTACAAAGTGGTGATGTTGTAAGCTGTCTTGCCTGAAAGTCAACTCAAGTGAGGGGTGCTTGTCCCTCCCCAAGTCTTTGATAGACAGACCTGACTTCCACCTTTTGTGGGGATGATGAGGGAAGGGTGAGGAGGGGCGTTGCATGAAGTGGAGGTTGGGGGCTGCCTATGGAACATCTCCTCCTCATGGTAATCTTCCATGGTGGACACAGGCTGCGGCATTGTGCTGATGAGGGGTTCCCTCTCAGGACTCCAGACTGTGGTGGGGGTGACCAGGAAGGGTATGCCTGCGTAGGATCACCTGTAGCTGTGCAGCACACACATCTGAGGACCAACAGAGGTTTTCGGTATCATGTACACTTCTGCAGCAGGCAAACCACTCTCCCCACTGACCAAGAGATCCTCTGTAACTGGGCTGCCAGGTTCTCTGATTCAAGTGAAAGGCTTGACTGAGCCCTGTTCTCTAGAGCATTTGGAAACAGTTAAACACCAAGCAGATTTCTGAATTTGTTAGGTGGGAAGACCGGGCCGGGGGTTGGGGGTGGGGATTTGCAGGGTATAATGAAAAGAGTTACTGAGAGCTCAGAAATAGGAAGAAATCACTCCATTCATGAAATTTGCGTTATTCATGCATTAATAAATAAACAGACACTGGTTACCCTCTCCCAAAGAGAACTACATAAAGTTCCTTTTTCCGAATTTTTATTGTAATTTAAAAAAATCAATTAAATATAGTTGGGGTCTAAGGACCATAGTGTAAATTAAGATTAAAAATGCATACAAATAATCCTGTTTATTTAATGTGGGTGTATGTATACACATATGCATATTTATTTTGCCATAAAATTGATTTGTTTATTTGCAAGAACAGCCACTCATCCCCTCCCCAATATTGCCAGGGCACACAGGATAGGATTAATCACCTGAGACCATCTGTTATGCAAAGCCCTTCCAGCCTGCCCCAGCCCCACATGCTACATAGTCTCTTAGTATAATGTAAAATACAATGATTTAGTTGGCAGTTATTTAATCTGCAATGCTAAAAAGTGTACTGTGATACTCAGGACCTTTGGAAAAGTGCAAATACATCATGCCACCTTATTTCACTGTTTCAAATGACTGATCCTGATCTGAAATGTCACGTTTGTACTTTGATTTCCCTGGTTCTTTTTAAAGTCTCTCTTCCTAGAGTGGAAAGTTCACAAGGACAGGCACGGAGTGTTGTTACCATGTCCCTTGTCCAGAACAGGACCTGGCCCGGCCTGGATCAGCAGTATGTGCTAAGAGAACAGTGAGCATGAGATGCCATAGGAACATCCGGAAGAAGCAGGAATAGGAAGCCCCATAACTGCAGGGAGCTAGCTCTATGTTTCAAGCTGTTGAGGTCTGGATCTTCCCCCAGCAGGTGTTGGAATGAAATATTTTTCCAAACAGCTCTCTGCATCATTGGTGAGAGTCAGGGTTCCCATCAGGGGAAATAATCTGCTCATCTTGACACCTGCACTGACCTGCCAGTCCCTCATGGTGTCTCCACTGGATTTTCCAGTAAGCCCCAGGAACCACAGCACACATTCCACCCATCCATGCTCCTCTGGCATTCATTTCTTTATATGTCTGTCTCAAAAAGATCAAGGTGAGAGTCCGCATGATGATCAAAAGCTGAGATGCTCCATCCTCCGGAAACCTGTATTCTCAGTGTCCCTTTCATAATACAGAGCTGTGTGATCGCCAAGGACAGTAAATATCAGTCATGAGGTAAGGGGCAAAAATGACCAGAACTCCCTAGATCGCCACCCACTCCAACCCTGCTACCACCTTTCTTTAAGCCCAGCTCTGTGTTATGCATAGAGATTCACGCATAACTAGCTAGATACCGAGATCTAAATGCAGCCAGATCCCAGCACACTCTAGAAAATGTACACACTATAAAATGTGAGGCACTTGGCACTACAGTTCCGAATCCTGAACGGCTTTCTAAATAGGGGTTCAGACCTCGACCTGGGGATAATATTGTCCCAGGAAAGGCAGAACCAGGAGTCTGCCTCCTGCCTTATCCTACACCTGTATTCTGGTATTGATAGCTCTGTGGATTTTGTTGTTTCTATTGTGAAATATCAGAGAAGGACAGTGCAAAGAAATCCTAATTCTCTTCTCTCCCAGGCCCCAAACCCCATATCTTGTCTCATTTTTCTGGTTTTCCTAGGGCTACAGCATGGTTCTATCCCACTCCAGGGAGCTTTTTACAAGAGAGAGTCTCTTTACATGAGGGACCCTGCACCTTCGGGGTACAAACAAATGTTCAACTGAGAGTTCAGCGAAATGGATCTTGGGTCGATTTTCTGCAAGAATGTGTCAGTAATCCCACTTGTTCCTTCAGTTAGTTTGAATCCCTAGACCATGCTCTTACATCACGGTCCCCAGCCCAGGACATTCTGGCTGAAATATAACTTCTCTAGGAAAACATTTTATGTAAAGCAAGATCACTAAGTACTTCATGCTCCAAATAGAACAGCAAGCCACCTACCAGTCTGAGTCATGCATGATGAAAAGTTTTCCAGCGGCTCCTATTAAATATTCAAATAAACACCATAAATGCATCAGGAACATTTAAGGGGTTTCTTAGATAGTGGTTATAGACTCACCAAAGATTTCCAAGCTAAATTAAGCTTCAGAACCTAAATGATTTATTTCAGGAATTTATTAATGTTGAAAATAACAAAATGTGAGTGTGCACAAGCATGCTTATGTATGTGTGTGTGTGTGTGTGTGTGTGTGTGTGTGTGTGTGTGTTTCCACAGAACTCCCAAAGATATTCGTGTCATTGGTCGTCATCAGCAGCAATTTCTTCATGGCAGCACCACCCAGCAAGAAAAGGAGCCCCCAGATTGAAGGAGCAACCTTATCAGGATAAACAGAATGTATGATCACATGTCCGTGTTCGTTTGCATGCCGTACCAAGCTGGGACAGGCCCAAGACACAGAAGCAGGAAAGCTGCCGGGTGCACACCTTGTCCCCAGACCCAGCACAGCTTTCCTGGGTTCCAGGTCATGCCACTCTTACTTGACACTCTCTGCTCAACTCAGTCACTAACTCGTGGAGTTGGGGTGGGTCTGAGGGTTTCTTTCCTACCTGTCAATGCAATCTATCCTCACTCCTCCCACCCGTGGTACCTGTCCTCACTGATTCCCAGGGTGACTTCTCATCTGCTCACCTGCAATGCTGCTGGCCCAGTGGCCCAGCCTTTCAAGTGGGCTTCAGAAGAAAGACTGGGAGCTCCTATCCACCTGCCCCCAGGGCACCAGGAATGTCACAGTTATGCTCTGGGGGAAATCTTTACAGAGTGGACATGATGGACCACTCGTGAATTCTACACACTGACTCTTACTGACGGTAGGTGGCAGCCCCCATAGGAATCCCAAAGTAAGCCACATTAACCTCACTCCCCCACTGGCACCAAGGCCAAATTTGGGGGTCAACAGAGGTGAGGCAAAGAACCTCACCCCCCCACTGGTGCATAGACCTATCCACAAGTATGGCTGTATGCTGGACCGGTAGTCAGTGACGGGTATAATCCAGTTGCAATGGTATCAACCTAAGACAGGAGGCTGACGCCTAAAGGTCAGTTACCTAAAGGTCAGTTTTCCGATGACGGGTAAGAGCCATATGTTGAACTGGACAACCTACCAGGCACGGTCCTTAAGCCACATTACTTGTTGTTTAATTAATCAGAAGGGGGGAGATGCTGGGAGCCATCAGCCAAGTAGGTATGACAAATTCCTTGCCAGCTTACTCCCATGCTGTCTAGTGGAAGGACTTCTGAAAGGTGACCTTGCTCAAGGACCAGGGCAGGATCCGTGTTTAGGGTGTTCCCCCTTTAGAATAGGGCAGTTTAGCATAATAGGAGAGTAGGGTGTTTCCCCTTTAGAATAGGGCGGTTTAGTAATAGGAGATTAGGGTGTTCCTCTTTTGGAATAGGGCGTATCCTGCTGCTGAGTTCCTCTTGAGTGCTTAGGGTCAGACAGTATATTTTGGGAGACAGAAGCCCATGCGGAGTGGATTTAGGCAGGAGTGGATTTGGGCGGATTGATTTTGGGCAGAGAACCTGGATTCCCCCAGAACATGTTTGTAGACGGCGGTGTGAGTTCGGGAATAAAGAATTGCTGTTTGAATCTACAAGCTGTGTGGAGACTCGTGATTTGTGCCCAGCCGAGAGACTGCGGCATCCCTAGAGCAGAAATAGAGTAGAATGCCCCGTGAAACAGTGGTGATCACCTGAGTATGTCCAGGAACTCCTCAGGACATACCCAGGTGATACTCCACTGCTCTGCTGTAACGATGCTGGAGCTTAGCACTTTCCAAAACCATGGCATGGTCTACCTACAAAGAAAAAGTGGGGGTCTAGAGGCTAACCCCCAAGTGTGGCTTATTTAATTCATTGCCCTTTACAGTGTGTGGCAGAAATAGGCTTTTATGTTGCTGTCAGTGCTTGGCAGTATAGGCAGAACCCAGGTGGGGCCCTCAACTATGGTAAGATGATGGACCCTAAAAGGGACCACAGGAATGGTCCAAGAGCAGCCTCTTTTCACAGTGACTGAAGAGTTTGCTGAAGAAGGAAGAAAAGATGGAGCCACAGCAAGGCAATTCCAGTGACACAAAGAGGGGCAGGTCAGGGGATAGGAATGGGGTAATCTAGAAGTCTGGGTGTGCGCCCTGTGGGCTTGGGCCAGGCTCTTGCTGTGGACCAAATGTTTGTGTCTCATCCCCAAATTCATATGCTAAAATCCTATCCCCCAGAGTGGTGGCATTTGGGAGGTGAGTAACATAGAGACGGGATTAATGAAGTTCTTGTGGGATTTTGGAATTCTCCCAAGAGCAAGTTATTATGAAAAGAACAAGTCTGGATCTTTCTGACTTCATATCTCACCATGTGATCACTTCTATACCTGCATGTGTTCCCATGATGGTGAAACTATGCACCATGAAGTCTTCACCAGAGGCCAAACTAAAGGAGTTGACTGATCATAGACCGTTTGCCTCCCAAACTGTGAGCTAAATAAACCTCATTTCTTTATAAAGTACCCAGCCTCAGGTACTTTGATGTAGCAACAGAAAATGGACTAAGGCAGTTATCCAAGTCTAGGGTATTTTGTTTGAGCAGCATGAGTTGACACTACAGATCGTGTAGAGTGTAACTTCGGGACTTAAGGTTGAGAACTGTTCCCTTACAGTTTCACAAAAACATCGAAGCCCAAGTAGTGCGACTGTACTGATAAAGTAAGATATCTTCTCCTCAGCACACTAAGGGAAACTCAGGCAGGAGATGGCGAGGTCTCAGGAGCATATAGCACATGAATGCAGGTGGGACTGTCTTGAAAGACTCCCAGGACACAGTGGGTGAGGATTAGCAGGACTTAAAGGGGCACAGAGAATGAGAGATGGGAGATTTAAGAATGAGTGAGCTGGCTCAACATCAGGAGATGATTTGTGTGTCGTGTCTTCTTTGTAATGGTTAAAAGAAAACATTTTTTTTTTTTCCTGATCCTATCTTTGAGAGGGATTTTGTGAACAGAGCACAGATTTGGGGATCATACAAATGTAGAGTTTTGAATGCAGTGCCATTTATTTAACTTGACTTAACCTCAGCTTCTTATCTTTAAATCAGGGGTACTGACCACTATCTCTCCAAAGAATGATAAAGAATGAAGTGTTCATTCATGTGCAGTGTCTAGTTCACTCCTTAGTACTGCATGTACTCAGCAAAATCTGCATGGAAAAATACAGATGCCTTATGACCACACACTGGCTACTCCTGTGTTACTCGAAGTGTCTTATTTGTTTTACTAGGATTGATCTTGCTCATGATGAGTTGTTATTTCCTGACATAAGATTCAGACCTCTGAGTATCTGAAAGTGAAATAACAGTGTCCTTGTAATGACAGAGATAAAGGACAAATGATCTATCCCTAGAATACTAAGACTCTGGACTTCAACTGAGGACCTGTCTGATCACTGAAGCAGATCTGGGGAGATTTCAGAGAATGACCCTGTTTCTGCCAGGAACTCCCCAGCCCACCTCCAATCAGAGGTGGGTGGCAAGTAACTCTCAGGTCACCTCAACCAGGATTTTTTCTGTTTTCTTTTTTCTTTTTTTTTCTTTTTTTTGCATTCTACACTATTTTGAAACACTAGCTATGCAGCTATGCACCAAGTCTCTCTGCAGGATTAGTTTTCGCATCCCACAGACACTTGTTGGTGCTAAGGCTGTGCTGGACACTGTAATGGTCACTGGGGATAATTTTGGAGTAAGTGCGATTTCTGTTCTTTAATTGTGGGGACATACAAGTACACCCCAGTGAGATAATTATCCTGATAGGGAAAATTCCTGTGTGTTCTATCCAGCCTGAGGTTATAGGGGACTTCATGGAGAGGTGACAGCTGAGTTTAGAACTCAAAATACAAGTCGGAAATAGCCAGTTGGAAAAGGAGCTGAGGAAGTTCATGATTCAATAACTGGGCCCTCAGTATTTCCTAATTGCTCTGTGCTTGGTTTTGGAATGATGAATAAGACAGAACATTTTTCCTGGAAAGCAATGTGGGTGGGAATGACAGCCCAGGACAAAACTGGTCTTGGTGACCCCTTGGTTCTAAGGTGACACCATCTCTTTTTTTCCAAGACCTCACTTTTTACATCTTCCATTGGGTTCTACTTTTCCTTTATGATAAGAATTAGGAGCTCAGTATTTTTTTTTTCTTAACCAATTCTTGAAAATCTGTGCTCTAATGGAAATTATACCCTCATCTATTATCTGCCAATTCATTCACCTATCCATCCTTAATCCACCCCTCAATGCTGGCTGAGGGCCCTTTTGGCTCTAAACTCTACACTGTGATATTAGAAATGAAGCATAGGCCATGCTCTCTGCCCTTGAAGTCCTTGTTGAAGAGGATTCTTCATCTCAGGCTACAGTAGAACATCACCCTTAATCTCCAAAAGCCTTCTTAGCTTATACTACCTTCCAGGAGTCCAATGACCTCAACTCATGTTGTTCATGTTCTCTGTTTGTTTTTTTTTTTTTTTTTGCACAAGCTGGTATATTTTTTGCCACTGTATTTTTGTAGTGCTAAGTGACTCTGAACAATCGTCAGATCCCTTATGTCAAATCATAAATAGCTTTATCGTGTTTTTGTATCAATGGTTTTCTTCTTAAACACAATATCTCAGTTAAAACAATGGAGCATAAAGTTAAGTTGCCAAAAGAATACAGGGACATACCTATTTTGTTATGTCCAATATTGTGGACCTGCATGTTGTGGAATATTTGGTAGGGACATGATAAATCTTCCTTGAATAAATATCATTATGGTTCACAACTACAGATTACTTAAAGGAGCTTAACCATGTTCATAAGTACAAGTTGAAACATAAAATAGAGATTTTCACATTGTACATTAATAAATCAAAACTATTTGGTGAAAGATTACTTAGATCAGGAGGACTTTAAGGGATTTGCACTCTTGAGAATTTATGATTCCAGAAAAATGGGGCAGGAAAACATGGGAATCAGAAGGAGGAGGGTTTTGACTTTGCATGGGTTATCGGGGCAGGTTTTGTATGGGTGTACATAGGTGCCATGTTGAATCCCCGTATAAGGTGTATCTGGAGCCTATTCCTCAAACAAAGGGTAGAGAGAGGTCCATACTCCTTACTGCTCTAATGAGCTGTGTTAGTGACCAGTCTACTCAGCACAGGATTGTGAGCCTGAGAGCCCCTGCCCAGACTTTCTGTATGAAGTGTCCTCCTCAGGAAATCTTGGAGGATGCTTCCTTTGCTTTGAAAGGCAGGCCAATGACCTCTAAGTTCCCCTCCACTTTTATGCTTTATTGTTTTATGACCCTATAACTAAGCTAACCCGACGCAGAGTGAGGCTGTTACTTTATAATTTGCCATAAATACTTTCATGATAACCTCTGTACGTTAAAGAACACTTAAAGCCTTTTAAAATCCAAATACATATTCTACCGGAAATCACTAGGTTGTAAGGTATCTTGTACTTTTATAGACTTAAAAAGGAAAAAAAAAAAAGATGTTAGATGTTACACGGTATAGTTCTCTTTTTAAAATCATTATTATAAAGTCTCTTCAAGAAAACCCAACATGACATTTCAAGTCAGAGCCCTTTGTCTCCTTTATGGGGTTCCTCTAGTCCTATTCTGATGACGGGGAGCCAGCAGACCCAGCCCTGGAACGCACACTTACTGAGAAAGCCAAGGGAGGGCTTCCGTGGGAAAGGAGTGCGAATGAAGGTGCAGGCAGGTCTATCAACTTCTACAGCTGTGGGGATGATGGAGACTGGCTCTCTCACAGAGTAAGCCATTGATACCAGAGATGGGCAGAGTGGGTCTCGGTGACGTTGCTGGCATTCAGTCTCTCGACATGATCTGCTACCCTGAGGACACCTGTCATGAGCGGACCTGGTGTTATACAAAAAGTTCTATCAAATTTACCACTCACTGTTCATCCGCATCAACAGCTGCAATACACTTCCTGTTGTCTTGAAATAAAATAACCTATAATTTTAGAAAGAAATTGTCTGTGCTGGAAGCATTGATCTTCCCTATGTGCCTGATGATGTATTTATAAGAGAAAGACATGTTTCTGTGTCTTATTTATTTCCTGACCTGGTTGGAAACCACCAGGGAAAGTGCTACTTATGGTGTATTTGGTGGATGACTAAAATCTGTGGAATGTCTGAGGCTAAAAAGTGAAGAATAAGTTTCATAGTTATATTTGGCAGGATTACTCATAATTCTTTGCTGCTGAGTTTTTCAGAGCCTTTAGGATAATAACCATAGGTCTTTTCAAGAAACATGAGAGACTTATCCAGTGTTCTTTGATGGTGGATCTCATGGGACTAGTGTTCAACAGAATCTGCACTGGAAAATTCTAACTTTGAGATTTCTGTTTTAGAAAAATGTAAAGAAAAAATCACTGAAACTCACTGAGATGTGACAGTGAATAAACAGAAGGTTTTACTACATTTAATGAATTAATTTTATCAATAGGGAAGATAAAATAAAAGTATGTCAGTGATTTAAATAATGAGTAGATTTTATTAAGCCATAAATTTTGTGTATTAATAAAAAAGGTGGGTCATTTTGATATATATGATAATAAAAGAACATTCTTATAATAATTGGCCTTTTGAAAATGATAACAAGATTAAGTTAATGATAAAGAAGGGAATTTATTTGAGTAGATTTAAAAATCTGCAAAATCCTATGGCTAACATCACACTTAATGATAAAAGATTGGACATTTCTCATCTAAAATCAGGAATAAAGGAAAGATGTCCCTTCTCACTACTCCTATTCAATACTATATTAGAAATCCTAGCTAACTGATAATCAGAAAAGGGAAATAAATGCTCATGTTGGGAAGAGAAAACATAAAATGCTCCTTTTTCCAAGACAATGTGGTTTTCTATAAAGAAAATCACAACTAATCAGCAACAACAAAATATCCCTCTTGGAACTAATAAGTCATTATGGCAAAGATACTATAATAGTAGATACCTATCAGTATTCATTTATTGAAATCCCGGAATTAAGATATTAAAGCCATTTGATTTTTAATATACCAGAAATGC
This sequence comes from Callospermophilus lateralis, assembly GCF_048772815.1. NCBI lineage: Eukaryota > Metazoa > Chordata > Mammalia > Rodentia > Sciuridae > Callospermophilus > Callospermophilus lateralis. The sequence goes on from NC_135313.1 coordinate 93,102,634, forward strand.
ACAATTGGAATTTGGAGTTTAAAAATATACTTCCATTTACATTAGCATCCAAAAAGGAAATACTGAGATACAAATCTAACAAAATATATAAAGACATACATAAACAAAATACATAAATACATACATAAACAAAATTCTGATGAAAGAAATTAAAGAACCATGTAATTGGAGAGCTTTCCCATGTATGCAGATAGGAAGACTCAACAATGTCAGGATGTAACCTCTTTCCAATTAATCTATAGATTCAATGCAATCCTGGTCAAAACCCCAGCAACAATTTTACAGAGCTTGATAACTTGATTCCAAAATTTATATGGAAGGCCATGACCCAGAAGAGCTTATACAATATCAAAGAAAAAGAACAAAGTCAGAAAACTAACCTTATCCAACAAAAGTGAAGATAGGAACTGATAAAATGAAGAAATAAAGACAAAGAGATCAGTGGAATGAAATAGAGGGCTCAGGAACAGAACCACATAGGAAACTGACACAAATGCAATATGGAGGAAAAAAGGAGAGGCTTTTTCAAAACGTGGTGTGGGAACAACCGTACATTCTTCTGTAAAAACAGAAAGAAGGAAGGAAGGAAGAAAGGAAGGAAGGAAGGAAGGAAGGAAGGAAGGAAGGAAGGGGAAAGAAAAGAAAAAACAAAAAAATAGTTTTAATGCTTCACAAAATCTTAACTAAAAATGAATCAGTGTAAAATGCACAACTATAGAACTCCTAGAAGGTGACACAGGAGAAAAATCTAGATAATTTGGGGTTTGGTGGTGACTTTTAAGATACCACACCAAGAGCATGCTGAGAAAAGAAAAAAAAAATGATAAGTTGGGCTTCATTAAAATAAAACCTCTTGATCAGTAAAAGACATGATTAAGAAAATGAAAGATAAACCAATGACCAGGAGAAAATGCCTGCAAAACACATACCTTTTAAAGGCCTGGTGCCTTGAACCTGAGAAAGAAGTCAACATAACTTAAAAAGTAGGGAAAAGATCAAGCAGACATCTCACCAAAGAGACACGCAGATGGTGAATAAGGATGCAAAAACGATCTTTAGCATCTCTATGTCATCAGGGAAATGAAAATTAAAAGAACAGTGAAGGCCCAAATCAAGAACACTGTACATACCAGCGCTCATTCACTGCTGGCAGTAATATAAGTACTATAGCGACTTTGCAAGATGACTTGTTGGGTTTTTACAAAGTATAGCTTCCTCTTTCACTATGATCCCCAAAAGGTTCTCCTTGGCATTTCTACAAATAAGTGAAAAAATGTACATCTACAGAGACACAGGCATACCTGTTAATAGAAGCTCTATTAATAGCTGTCAAAAGTTGGAAACAACCAAAATGTCTTTTTAACAGGTGAATATATAAACAAATTGTGATACGTTCACACAATGAACTGTTATTCAATGACAAGAAGAAATGGACTGTCAAATCACAAAAAGACCTGGAGGAAATGTAAAACCATAGAGTGAAAGAAGACCACCCCCAAAATGCTACACACTGTATTATTCCATGTATATAATATTCTGAAAAAGTCAAAAGTAGGGATCTGAGGGGAGGGAGGAAGAGAAGAATCAGTACAGGACGAGGGATTTTTAATGTAATGAAAGTATTCTGTAAGATACTATAATGGTAGATACCTGTCAGTGTTTCTTTGAATACTGGAATTCAATTGAAATCCTGGAATGTGCAACAGTATTCATTCAAATCCTGGAACGTGTAACATAGTGAGCCCTAATGTAAACTAGTTAAGTATAAGACTTTACATAATAAGGTTAAAGTTAATAATAGTGGCTCATCACATTAATTCAAGATGTTAATAATAGGGGAAATTGAAGTTGAATGGGTTGTGGGGAAGTTCTATGGAAGTTCTTTGTATTTATTACTCATTTTTTTTCCTGAAAATCTAAAACTTCTCTAAAAATGAAATCTACTGATTAAGAACACAAAAAAATCATGAAAATTCACTAAGATACAACAGCACATAAATAAAACTTTCTATTATATTTAATAAAACAGTTATCTTAAGTAATTCCCTCATAGAGAAAAATAAAAATAAAAAGTGTAATTCACCAGAATTTACTAATCCCTAACTTTGATGTAATAGAATTTGGGAAGTGGGCATTTTATGTATACAGAATCATAGGATAAAAAAACAAAACAAAACAAAACAAAACAAAAAAACAAACCCAAAAGTTCTCCACAGGGCTTTATTGCCTATTGACAAAGAAACCAGTGGTTAAATATCCTGGCAAATATAAAACTTTTACCCCAGTGCTCAGCACACAGTACATACACAGAAAAACCAAAAAGGTGGCAACCAGTTTATTATAGTTAGTGTTAAATCAGTGAAATCCACAATGTATGCAATAAAAATAACAAACTGCAAACTCATTATAGACTGTACCAAACAAAGGTGGCTTCATGATAGAAATAGTTTGAGCTAATATTAAAGCAAGCAAAAAGTCAGAAGAAAATCTAATGGGTAAATAAGAGAAATGCTCTTTAAAAACTAGGAGAAACAAGGAAAGGCAAGACGAAATATGACATGAGCAGAAGAAATATGAATGTGTACCCTTAGTCCTTGGTCAGACATATTGATTACCCAGGGTGTTCTTGAAGACAGAGGCAGCAGCTCCAAGCAGCTGTCAGCGTAGGAGACAAGGAAGATTATCAGATGGAGGAGGAGCAAGACTGGGCCTCAGAAGAGCAGAAGTGGGTGGTTTCAGAGCCCCTGACCCTGGGCAGTGGAGTGGGGGCAGTGCAGACTGCAATTATCACAATGGGTCAAAAGGCAGCTGGGACTTCTAGGGAGGCATATAACTCTTCAGTAGATCCACCATCAGATGTCACCAATATAGATATAACAGCAAACCCTGGTTGCCTCTTTGTAAATTTATACTACAGCCTGAATAATTTTTTTCTAAGGTAAGAGTGAAATGAACACTAGTACATAAAAGTTAGGATATCATTTCAATTTCTTTTATTTCAGAGTTTAAAATAACTTGGATAATACTGCTGTTTTCATGGAACCTAATGGTGTTGGCTGTTTTGATTTTTAAAAAGTTTAATTATTTTACATATCATTTACATATCATAAAATTCATCAATTTAAAATTTAAAATCCATTGAGTTTTTAAAAACTGTTTCACAGAGTTGTGCAAATATCATCAAAACAAAATTTTAGAACATGTTCACATTTCATTTTACTCCAAACATGAAATCTTGTACCATTAGCAATTACCCTGCCTTGACTTCAACCCCCAGCCTAGGCAATCTCTAATCTGCTTTCTTTCTCTATAGATTTGCCTACCCTGGCATTTTAAATGAATGAAATCCTATTTTGTTTCAGCATCCTGGAAGATCTGAAGTTGTATTTTATGTGCTTTTGATTTTGATGAGAATTTTCTTAAAGAAGTTGCACTGAGTATCTTTTTATGTTCTATATTTTTATGATCACTGACATATAGTATATAAAGGAATTATTTAGAGCTTTAATCTTTTTAATTAACTAATTTATTGGTATTGGGGATTGAACCCAGAGGCACTTCACCATTGAGACACATCCCCAAGTCTTTCTATTTTTTGTTTTGGAGACAGAGTCTCACTAAGTTGCTTAGGGCCTTGCTAAGTTGCTGAGGTGGTCTTGACGTTCTAATCCTCCTACTTCAGCTGCCTGACGTTGATGGGGTTACAGGTGTGAGCCACCAAGCCCAGCCACTCTTTTTAAAAATTGGGTTATTTATCTTTTTATTATTTAATTGCAAAAGTAGTTTTAAATATATATTCGAGACATAATACCTTTATGAGGTAAATGATTTGCAGACAGATTTGCTATTTCCTTTTCCCTGTGGCATCCTCTGAATCATAAAGTTCTAATTTTGATGAAGTACAATTTATGTGTTTTTTTTTTTCTGGTATCATTTGGTTTTTGTTTTCATAGCTAAGAAACTGTTTTCTAATCCAGGGCAGGAAGATTGCTTCTGGTTTTTCCTTGAAGAGTTTAATAATGTTAGTTCTTATGTTTGCGTCTGTAATTTTGAGTTTATATTATGTATGGTGTGAGGTAGGGTTGCAGCTTCATGCATTGCATACACATGGAAGTCTAGTTGTCTCAGCATGATTTGTTGAACAGTATGTTTTCTCCAATCACACTTTTTGGTACCCTTTTTGAAAAACCTGTTGACTATAAATGCAAAGGTTAATTTCTGGACTCTTAATTACATTCTACTTATCTGTTCCTGTTTTTCGGCTGGTACCACATTGCCTTGACTTCTGCAGCTTTATAGTTTTGAAATAAAAATATGGTTCTCCTAACATTTTTCTTCCTATTCAAGACAGTTTGGGTCCTTCTAGATCCCTTGTATTTCTATATGAATTTTTGGATCATCTTATTGATATCTGTACATACACAAAAAAAGGTAGCTGAGATTTTAATAGGTTAGAATCTGTGGAACAATATAAGTATCATTGTATATTAACATCAAACCCTCATATTATTGATATAGTAGCTCCTCTTTTCAGTTTTAGTTATCCATGGTTAATTGTAGTCAGAAAATATTAAAAGAAAAATTACATATTTTGAGAAAGATAGAAAACAAACACAGTCACATAACATTTATTATTATACTGTAGTTTATAGTTATTCCATTTTATCATTAATTATTGTTGTTAATCTTTTGCTGTGCCTAATTTATGAACTAAACTTTGTTATAGGTATATATGAATATACAGAATATACAGGGCTTGATACTTTTCATGCTTGTAGGCATCTACTGTTAGTCCTGGAACCTATCTCGCACAGACCAAAGGGGACTACTGTATCTTTAATTTCTTCCAACTGTTTGTAACCATCTATGTAAAAGTTCTTGCAATTCTTTTGTAAAGTTTATTTTTAAATATTCATTGAATTTGTTGCTATTATGCTATTGCAAATGGAGCTGTTGACAATTTTATTTGTAGAGTATTCATTATTGATTTTTGTATATTGATCTTGAATCCTGCAGTCCTGCTGAACTCATTTATTAATTCTAGTATTTTTGTTCCATTGGATTGCTGTAGATTTTGTATATTCAACTTTGGGTCTTCTACAAATAGCATAGTTTTACTGTTCTCCTTCAATTCTTGATAATTTTTTTTCTTGAATTACTATGTTGGCTGAAGGGCCCAGTACAATCTTGAATAGAAGAATCAAAAACAGAAGCCCTTGCATTCTCTTTGATCTTCGGTAGAAATCACCATTCACTGTTAATTAACCATTGACTATTGGGTTTATGTAGGTGTTGTTCTTCTTTATCAAGATGAGGATATTTCCTTCCATTTCTTGATTTTTTTTATCATAAGTTGTGTTAGATATTGATTTTTCACATGATTTTTTCTGCATCTATTGAGATGTCAGGTGCTTTCTGTACTTTGTTTTATCATATGGACTATTATATTAATTAATTTTTGATGGTAAATATACTTTGCACTCCATGGAAAATTTCTACTTGGTCAGGTCACACTACAATGCTTACATGTTATCGTATATTGTGTTTATAGGTGTCTTTTTATTGTAAAACTATAGTATAATGTCAAAAACAGGATACTTACCTTCACATAATCCACTGATCATACTCACTCCCAGTTTCATTGTGAGTAAAAGAGACAGAGAGAGAGGGGGGGGTATGTGTGTGTGTTAGGTCACTTAAATATTCACATTGGGTAATTAAAAGTAAAATGGCTATGTTCATATTTTTATATTGACATAATATTTTATTTCTCTGGGATAAATGTCTACAAGTGCAATTATTTGGTATATGGTAGTTGTATGTTAAGTTGTTTTAACTATCAAATTACATTTTAGAATGCAGATTCCACCATCAATGAGGAGCAATCTAGTTCCTGTCATTTTCCTGCAAGTATTTAATGTGTTATTGTTTTTTAGTTTTAGTTTTAATACTCTAATTCCCTAAATTTCTTATAATACTGGCTATTTGTTAATATGCTTATTTTCTATATTTTATAATCTTCATTGGAATGTCTGTTCATTCCTTCTGCCCGTTTTCTAATTGGATACACACATAGTTTTTAGTGCTGAATTTTTTAAAAGAATTCTCTCTATATTCTGGATACAATTTTTAGGTTAAGGATTGCCTTGTTTTTCTTTTATGGGACACATTTTTGTTGTTAAGTCTGGTAATACTTTCTTAGATCTAGATCCCAAAGGGGTTTTTGGCTTTGTTGCTCCCAAAGTTTTATAGTTCTATGTTTATATCTGTACTTCTTTTCAAAATACATTTTGCATAAGGTGCGAGGTTTATATTCCTTATTTTCTTTCATCTATGAATATCAATCTGCCAATTGCTCTTTCTCCACTTGTAAAAAGGCTGCATTTCATTTAACTGGTTGTGCTAATTTTTCAAAGATAACTTGAACTCATATTTGTGTGAGTTTATTTTCTGGATATTCTATTGCCTGTGTCTAAATTTCTGCCAGTGTACTACTAAAAGCTACTTTACCTATGTAGCAAGACTCAATATTAAGTGGAATAACAATAACTCCTACCACTTTGTTCTATGCAGGATCGCTTACTAAGTGAAAATGTCTCTTCATGTAAAAGTTAGAATAAGCTTATGTATATACACAAAAATTGTTGGGATATTGATATGAATTGCATTAAATCTATAGATCCTTCTATAATTTAGGGGAAATTGACATACATAATATTTTGAGTTTTTCAATCCAAGAGCACAGTATTCACATTCATTGAGATAGTTGATTTCTTTCATCAGCATTTTGTAAATTTTAGTATGTAGACACTATTTGTGTTGCTAAGTGTGTAGCTAAGTATTTAATTTTCTTTGGATTAGTTTTAAATTGAATTTATTTTACTTTAAATTTCTGCTTACAATTGTTCACCATCAGCATATTAAAACACAATTGATTTTTTTCTGAACATGTTGATTTTGTATCCTGTATATTTACTAAAATCATTTACTTCTAAGGTATTTTTGTTGATTCGTTAGAATTTCTCCATAGGTGCTCATGTCATTTGCAAGTAAATATAATTTTATATCTTCCTTTCTAATCTGTATTCTAATTTATTCTTCTTATTTTCCTGATTACTATAGCCTGAATTTCAGGCATTATGTTGAATAAGATAACTTAGAGTTGACATTCTTGCTTTGTTCATTGTCTTATCATTAACTATGATGTTAGATATAGAATTTTATAACTGCTCCTTATCAGTGTGATTTAATAACCTGCCATTCTTGCTGAAAATTTTTCTCAGAATCATATGATTCTATTGTTTCTTTGCCATATTGTATTTCGTTAGTATATCAATTGATTTTTCAAATATTGAATCAGTTTTAGTTCAGAAATCGTACTTGGTATTAAATCCCACTTGATCATGGTCAACATAAAAATCTTTATATAGATTGTTGGATTTGGTTTGCCATATTTTGCAGATGGATTGTACATGTACTTTTTATTAAATATATTAATCTCTAGTTATGTTTGTACTATCTTTGAATTTGATATCAGGGTAATATTGGGCTCATAAAACGAATTGGCTCATGATCTTGTATCTTGTATATTTTTGGAAGAGATTAAGTAAAATTGATGTTAAATCCTCTTTAAATCTTCTGGTAGACTTCCCAGTGGAGCAATTTGGGTCTGGAAATTATTTTTTGAGGTGTTATTAAATTATAAATTCCATTTCTTTGATGCTTGATTGCTATTTTGATTGTCTAATTCATCTTGATTGAGTTTCAGTCATTTGTGGTTTCTGAGGATTTGGTTCATTTCTTCTAGACTGTTGAACTTATGAGGATAAGGTTATACATATTATCGCTGTATTTATTTTTAATGACTGTAATCTATGAAGTGATATCTTGTATTTCAATTTTTATAATGGTGATGTTTGGCCTTTATTTTTATTTTGTAACTTCACTAATTTTTTTTTGATGGATCAGCTTTTGGTTTACTGGATTTTTCTCTCTGACTATTTTCAGTTTCATTGGTTCTTGTTGTTATTTTTGGTATGCATTCCTTCCCTCTGGCTTAGGTGCCCACTAACTAATTTCTAGTTTCTCAAGTTTGGAATATATGCAATAGATTTGAGTCCTTTCTTTATTTTGAATAAAATCATATATATAGTTTTATGAATTTCCTTCTCAGAAGACTTTAGCCACAGCTCACAAATTGTGGTATGTTGCATTTTTATGTTTCATTTTGTGTCCCTTACCCATCAGCCCTGTAGTCTTGGGCTCAGCAGGGAGGGAGACACATGCCTCCGTCGACTTATTTTCTTCAGGGCTGCTAACTGACTTCCTTTTACTGTAGTATTGCACCTTTGATTTTGTCAGAAGGATTCCTCTAGTATTTGGAGAATAAATTAACCTATTTGGTTGCTAGATTAGGGGATCATAAAATACTGTATCTGGGTGGCTTTCCTCTGTTGGGTTGGGAGCACAAGAAACTTGCAGCTTTGTAGATTCTCCTGTACTGGTCTACCCACCTGTTTCTTAATACCTATTTTTACTTTTCCTTTGGTGGTCTCTTGGATTATTTCAAGGGCTCATAGTTGTATTTAGTGTGAAGAGAAGAAAAAAGTAGTTCTTTTTCATACTTCCCAGATGAAAAGCCTACAGTGTCTTTTTAAAAAAAGTTTATTTTAACTAGGTGTATATGACAGCAGAATGCCTTTTGATTCACTGTACACAACTGTAGCACAACTTTGCATTTCTCTGGTTGTATAAGATGCAGCGTCACACCATATGTGCCATGATACATGTGCCTAGGGTAATGATGTCCATCTCATTCCACCATCTTTCTTACCCCCATACCCCTCCCCATTTTTCCCTCCCCTTTACATCATCTAAGTTTCTTTATTTTTCTCATGTCTCCCCATTATGGATCAGCATCCACTTACCAGAGAGAACAGTTGGCCTTTGTTTTTTGGGGGATTGGCTTACTTCACTTAGCATGATATTTTCCAACTCCATCCATTTACCTGCAAATGCCATAATTTTATTCTCTTTTAATTCTGAATAATATTCCATTGTGTATATACACCACAGTTTCTTTATCCACTCATCTATTGAAGGGCAACTAGGTTGTTTTCACAGTTTAGCTATTGTGAATTGAGCTGCTATAAACATTGATGTGGCTGCATTACTATAGTATGCTGATTTTAAGTCCTTTGGGTGTAGACCAAGGAGTGGGATAGCTGGATCAAATGCTGGTTCCATTCCAAGTTTTCTGAGGAATCTCCACACTGCTTTCCAGATTGGTTGCACCAATTTGCAGTCCCACCAGCAATGAATGAGTATACCTTTTCCCCCACAACTCACCAACATTTATTGTTGTCTGTATTCTTGATAACTGCCATTCTGACTGGTGTGAGATGAAATAAAATCAAGAATTAATAAATGGGGTTGACTCAAACTAAAAAGTTTCTTCTCAGCAAAATAAACGACCAATGAAGGGAAGAGAGAGCCTACATTTGGGGAACAAATTTTTGCCACACACACATCTGATAGAGCACTAATTTCCAGGATATATAAAGAACTCAAAAAACTTAACACCAAAAAAACCAAACAACTCAATGAATAAATGGGCTGAGGAGCTGAACAGATACTTCTCAGAAGAAGATATACATTCAATCAATATATGAAAAAATGTCCGACATCTCTAGTAATTAGGAAAATGCAAATCAAAACTCCTCTAAGGTTTCCTCTCATGCCTACAGTGTCTTGAAGTTTGTCTTTGGCATCAGGGTAATTCTAGGCTCAGAGAGGTGGGAAGCAGCTCCTACTCTTCTGCTTTGTGGAAGAGTTCATAAGGTTAGGATTAATACTCAAAACATCTTAAACTTTATAAATGAAATGATCTGAGCTTTTCTTTGTAGAAGTCAATGTCTTAAATTCTAACGAATCCACTTTCTATTTACCACGGTTTCTGTATTTTTAGGATTTTTTTCCTCATATTGCCTAAATTGTCACCATACAGTTGGATTACTTTATGCTCCTTTTTATCTTTGTGAGGCTGAAGGATTGCTATCCTATCATTTCTTTCCATTACTGATTTTAGTAACTTGAGATATCTCTCTCTCTCTCTCTCTCTCTCTTTTTCTTCTTTTTACTGGTCAGATCTGTCATTGTGGATGATATTTATTCCAGTGTACTAAACCTTTAATGTCATTGATTGTTTTTCTTTTTTTTGTTGTTGTTTTATTTTATTTATTTCTGTGCCGATCTTTATAATTTACCCTTTTCTGTTTTATTTGGATTAATTTACTTTTTTCCCTCTAGTTTCTGAGGTGAAATGTTAGCTAAATGACTTGAAGTAATTCTCCCTTCTTAATGTTGGCATTTCCTCAAAGCACTACTTTAGCTTCATCCCAGAAGTTTTGGTAGGTTGTGTTATCACTTTTATTTATCTCTCAGTATTTTCCAATTTTTCTCTAATTCCTAATGAATTTAATAGTTATTTAAAATGTATTAATTTCCACTGATTTGTGAATTTCTCAAATTCTTTTGTCATTTACTTAGAACTTTACTCCATTGTGGCAAAAGAACATACTTTGTATGCTTTCAGTTCTTTTCACATTTGTTAGGAATTGTTTCATAGTAGATCATATTTTCTGCTCTGAGCAAGGTTTCATGTGTGTTTGAAAAGAATGTATCATCTTTCTACTCATCTGCTATGAGTAGAGTGATCTATGAATGTCTTTTAGACCTTATTGATATATATTTTACAAGCCTCCCATATCTTTGCTAATCTTTTGCCTAGTTGTTCTAATCATTAATTAAAGTGTGAAATTGAATAAAAGTTAATTAAAGTGTGAAATGTCAATTAAAGTTTGAAATGTGAATTAAAGTGTGAAATTGTGTCTTCTTCCCTTTAATTCTGTCAGTTTGTGTAGCTTTGTTGTTGAATGCATATGTACCTATACATTTTATAGATATTATTTATATATTAATATATTTAATATTTATTATCATTATTTATTTATCATCTTTTTTTATTCCTCCTATCTAGTAACATTGTTCCTTTAAATTATTTCTATAGCCACTCCAACTCTGTTACAATTGATCCTTTGCATGGGAATCAATCTAACAAAAGAGGTATATGGAATATATTTTTCCACTCCTCTATTTTCTTTCTGTTTATATCTTTTAATCTAAAGTGTATCTCTTGTACACCACACATGGTTAGAATTTGTTTCATTAATCCTGTTGAACTTCTATTTTTCCATGTGATTATTTAATCTATGTTGTATGACATTGCACATAGGATTGCACTTACATTTGTCATTTTGCTTTTTGTTTTCTATGTCTCATGTCTATTTTTAACCCTTTATTCCTTCTTTTGTGAGTTGTTTGGCATAAAGTGAATATTTTTCTGTTTAGCATTTGAAATTTTTAGCAAATTTTTATTTTGTAGTTTTTAGGAAAATTTTTAGTGGTTTTACTAAGGCTTATAAGATACATGTTTATTTTTAAGAATCTGCCTCCAACTAACACTAATTCAATTTCACGGATATAAAATGTTTTTCCTCTATAGCTGTACTTGCTTCTCCCTTTTGGTACTATTATTGCTTTACCTACTTTATTTAATATATGTTATGTAATATGCTATTTAATATATGCTATATTTAATATATGCTATAATGTTATACATACCTTAACATATAGGTATTATAGTATTTAATTTTATGACTCTTAAAGGAAACCAAAGAAGGAAAGAATATGTATTTTAAGTGGATCTGCATAACCATATGGTGTCTTCCTTACTGTAATACATCTTTGGTCCAATCCATCTCCCTTTGTGTTGGTATTTTGTAATATGTTTCATTTCCATGTGATATACACATACAATATGAATATACACACATGGTTTTATGAAATTACTTTTTTAAATTTGTTAAGAAAACAGGAGAATAAATATGATGTTATACTGTCCTTTACAGTCTTATACAGAATTACTTTTAATGTCCTTTGTAAGGATTCAAATTACTCTTCTATTTCACTGGTTTTCAGCCTGAAAAATTTCTTCTGTATTTCTTATAAGGCAAATCTGCTAACAGCAAATATTCTTTTATTTTGTTTGTATGGTATATTAGTCTGCTTAGGTTCCCAAAACAAATGCCATAGATTGGATGGCTTAAATAACAAAAGTTTATATTCTTACATTTCTAGAGGCTGAAAGTCCAAGATCAAGGACTTCCAATTTGAAAGACTTTCTTCTTGGACCTCTAAGCAAGGACTCTCTTCCTGGCTTGCAGATAACAACCTTCTTCCATCCCTGTCTTCACGTATCTCTGAGGAGCGCGGGCTGGCGGGGGTGGGGGGGGGTGGGGGGGAGGGGGGGTGGGGCGGGGGTGGGGTGGGGTGGGGCGGGGGTCGGGTGGGGTGGGGCGGGGGTGGGGGAGCTGGAATCCGGAACGCTTCGGGACTGGAACACACAAGTTCTCTAGCCTCCAAATAGACATATTGGAGGTCAGGGCTTCAACATATGTTGAAACACATATGTTTTTGAAACACACGCAAGTCTATAATGTCTAAGAATGTCTTAGTTTGAATTATACTTTTGATAAGTAAAAGAGTTTGATTGAGAGTTTTCTTTCTTTCCTTTTGTCACTTTGAATGTCATCTTACTATCTTCTCACCTCCACTATGTCTCATTTAAGATCATGTATTAATTTTTATCAGAGTTTGCTTGCTCATGATGTTATTCTCCTTTGCTTCTTTCAAGATTTTTCTGGTTATAATGTATGTAGGGGTGGGTCTCCTTGTGTTGCATTCCTTGAATGTGTTCATTAATGCTAATTGATTTGATAAGACTTCAGTAATTCTGTGAACATTTTAAATTCTTCTTTGGTCCTCTTCTTCTTTTATTATTTGTTTGTTATTAGGCTTTATAATGTCCAATATTTCTCTGAATATTTATTCATTTTCCTTCATTATTTTTCTCTCTGTTTCATAAATTTTATGGTTTGATCTTCAAGTGTTTTAGTTCTTTCATCTGTCAGCTCAAATCTTCTGTTGATCTACCACAGTATAATTTTTATTTAGGTTATTTTAGTTTTAAACTCCAGAATTTCTATTTTAATCTACTATAATTTATACTATCTTATTAATATTTTTTATTTGATAAGACATCATCATCTACATTTCTTTAAAAAATTTCTTCAATTCTTGGAATATTCTTATGAAATATTTATCTTATAAATCCAACATCTGGGCCCTCTTAAAGGTTGATTCTGTTGCTTGCTTGTTTTGTTCCTGGGGTGGTTCCTGTTCCTGTTTCTTTAAATGTCTTTTAATTAAAACTGTGGCCACTTGGCCTCAGTTATTTTGGCAACTCTAGATACTATAGATTCTTTCTTTCAAGCTTTTTGATGTAGTTTGCTTCTTTATGTGTTAATGATTTGGCTATAGTAGATCAGTAAAGTCTTTTTTTCCCTGAAGTGTGCTGTTTCTGATATTTTGCTCAAACTTTTGATACTTGTTTCTTTTTTTTTTTTTAAATCTCAAGTCATTCTTCTTAGAATTTGTCATATTTCCAGCCCTGTTTAGTTTCCAAATATTAGTTGGTCAGGGCTTGTGTAATAAGACTTCTCATCTGATAATTTATTTCCCTTTTATTTATCATTAGGTATGCATATGGCTTTGTGACTTCTTTTATTATTGAAGGGATCTTTGAGTTTCCCCCACATTCAGCCAAAGTTTTTTCCAAATTTTCCTCTTCAGTCACTCCTTAGAGGAAAGATCTTTGAGTGTGCACAGCTTACACCAGGGATGACTTTTGGATTTTAGCTTTCTTTCTCTCTATTGTTCCCTGGTATCCACAATAAACTTATGGCTAGTCTCTCTTTATTGGTATCACATCTAGATATTAGATTCTACTAATTGGTAAGTGACTTTGATAATACCTTGGAATACAATTTCTTCCACAGTCTAATCAGTTGAAGTCAAGCCTCTAAAGAAAGTCAGGGAATTAATAGTCTTTCAGGTTTTCTCTGAAGTTTCCTGAGTGTAGACTCTGAGAAGCTATTTCTAGGGTTGGGTTGTGGGATACAAGTGGATGCTGCACTTGTATTCTTATATAGATCAGGAACCATGAAATTAGAGGAGAGTTGGTAGGAACTGATGTCTACCACTGAACCTCAGCTATTATGAATCTTCAGTATCTCAGCATCAGAGAAGATGTAATCCAGTAATTTTCCAGCTTTCAGACCTATATAGAATAGCTATCTTATCCCAGAAAACTGGAGTAGCATAAATTTGGTTGGGGATGGGAAATGGGCTGTGCCAACCAACTGCTACCAGGCGCTCAACATAGACATTCTGCAGTACGGCACTCTGAAAAATAGGATTTTCTGACGTTCATTGGTTTCCAGAAATCTTGGGGGTCCGGGTGGAACTGTTACTTGGCTGTGTCAAGCCCATTCCCACAACTAATCTATGAGGAAGAATTGTGGTAGAAAGAGGTAGGTGCAGTTCCCTACAACAAATGTCACCGTCTTGCACTATTGAGTGTCTATGTTTTCTTTTTTTAATAAATGCTTTTAAAATTTCTGTGAGCTCTTTGATCAATCTCCACAGACTGAATGATTGTCTTTGCTAATTTTTAGCATCTTAGTAGATGTAGCTCTGGGGCAAAGGTTTCCTAGAGTTCTTTGTATCACTCTTCTTGGAGTTCTGTCTCTATGTCAGTGGTTTTTAATCACTGCTCACCTTACAAAACTAGGGAGAATGTAGTAGTTCTATATGCTGCTAGTGTGACCCCTATACTAACTTATTTTTTTACATATTCTTTTCTCCCCACTGAACTATTATGCCAATGTAATGCTTTCTAGCACCAAATTTACTTTAACAAAATCATTGTCGACAAGCAGAAATGGCAATTTGAAGTGACTTTGATCTTTGGCAACACTTGGTCTACAAGATAGGATAATCAATAGACTGGATCATTATTTTATATGACAAACTTTATTCATTTTGCCCTATCTTCAATTTAATTATCATAAAACTTTTGATAGAAAGCACATTATTATTCTGGGAATGAGAATGTAAAAAATGTTCTAGTTACTCTTTAAGATGTTAAAATAGAACTGCAAAAGAGAAGCATAGCAGGTTGTCTTAGGATGACTGTTTGATGAATGATGAAATCAAGGACTTATCTCTCTCTTGGACAGGTGCATCTTACTCTGAGTTCTGGAAGGGTCATTTCCATTCTTGTCCCTCACTGAATACTTAGTATATCCAAGAAGAGCCTTGTACAATGATGAGGTTTAATCAATAGCATCTTCAAGTACCTATTTAAATATATTGTTCTGAGTCACAAAAGCTGAAATATGGCCAAAGGAAAACAAACAACAAACAAACAAACAAACAAAAGGCAAAAATGGATGGAAGTTATCAGAATCATGGAATCTGAAAAATAGAAGACATAATGGCCATCTAGTACATTAGATTTCTAACTTTTTAAAAAAATTAGAAATTTTCTAAAAATAAAACTTAGATAGAGTCTCAGTATGCAAATATCATTGCCCTGGCAGAAGTAGTGTTGGAGCAAGCCATTCTCTTCTGACTTAGCCAGAACTCCAGTGGAACACAATCTCTGGGCTGTTTAGGACCCAGAACATGATCTGATCCAACATTTTGCTCATTGGTGTGAAATTTTATATGATTTGAAGGCAATTCAAGGGGTGAGAATGGTGAGAAATATGTGATAGTAGATTCCAATTTTCTCTCCACCCATTCTTAAGTTGTTATTAATTCTTGCTTGAGGATTTAACTCCTGATTAAACCCTATGTATGATCTTTTAGGTTCTATAATAGGCAATTACAGAGATTCTGCATAAGTTATTTTATATTAACTTATGAGAATTAGGAACTGAGCCTTTTGTTTATCAGTCACATAGGTACCTCCTCTCTTGATACTTACAAGTATCTACATGTCATCATTTGTATTTAGAGAGAATGGGGAACTTTAGGAAGTAATAGTATTACTGACAGTGAATCAGGGTATCTTGACATCTAAATCCCTGGAGGAAGCTTCATTTTAGCTACCTTTTGCAAAGCTGGGGTATAATCAGAAGAAGGGAAGACACCAGAATATTGGTACATGTCCACTAGGTCTGGGATCTCTCTCTTGAGATGCAGCCTATGGTCTGCCATGGGATCTGCAAAGGCTGAGAATCTGACCCTGCAGCAAATGCACAGAGTGGTTAATTGAGCAGCAAGATGGATGGAGGGATTGGTGAGGAAATTACATCTGGGACTAGTGATCTAAAAGATTGGGCCAAAACATGTAGGGAGATCCTCAAGGAGAACTATCTTGGCAGAAGAATAATCCATAAGTCTACCTAGTTACAGCTGAAATTATCATTGTTTATCAGAATATTATGGGACTAGGACTACAAGGCACATTACCTATAGACCAAGAGACATTAGTTAAAGCCCAGAAGGAGATTGGGAATTTCTCCTCTTCCCTTCCCCACATTGCCATAAAAGTGCAGAAGCTCCCCTGTCTTACATTAGGATACCTTCTAATGGAAAATTCAGGAGGAGAAAAATTAAGCAGACAGAGGGACTGAATCAATTAATATGTTGCATTCACTTTTAAATGGTAGTGAATGAATTGGGGGCAGAGGCTCATGTCTGTAATTCCAGTGGGTCGGGAGACTGAGGCAGGAGGATGGCAAGTTCAAAGTCAACCTGAGCAAAAGTGAGGTGCGAAGCAACTCTGTGAGACCCTGTATCTAGATAAAATACAAATAGGGCTGAGAATGTGGCTCAGTGGTTAAGTCCCTGGTACCAAAAAATAAAAAAATTAAAAAATGATAATGAATGAGAAGAAAATATGGTAGAAACATGTAATTTGGCCAAAAGTGATGTCCATATTCAGAGCAGCCACACCTTGTCTTGCAGTGAAGCCAGAGAACTCTTGAAATTCAATGAAACCTGGGCAGATAAAAGCCAGGTAAAAAAGGCATTTGCAAAGGAATTCTGCTATGATCTCCATGAAGAGCCAACTAGATGGGGGACAAAACACATCTACTTCTCTTCTTATTATTCTCCAGGATCCAGAGACTTCTCTGTGGAAATGCCATGGGAAAAAAAATCTCAAAGGACTGGATTGTTGACTTTCAAAAAAGTAGTTCAATACTTTGGCCCTCTTCTCATTCAGTGGGTATTTTGTGGTTTATAAACAGTATGAGAAACTGGATTTAAATATGAGAAAGGTCCATTGACAGACAAAGCTGAAGTTATAAAAAGACAAAGACCAGCATATGTAAAAAAATTTACCATCACTTCTGACATATTAATTGAATAAGTAATATTCATTTATTTTTATTTATAATTAGAAGTTGTTTAATTTGTATATCTCTGTAAGCCCACAGCCCCTCATTCTGGGGATTAAATCCAGGGCCTCATGCATGTGAGGCAAGTGCTCTATCTCTGAGCTGTATACAACCCCAGCCCTTTAATTGTTAAAAATTTTTGAAACAGTTTCTCCAAGTTGCTGAGGTTGGCCTCAAACTTGTGATTCTCCTGTCTCAGCCTTCCAAGTGAGTTGGAATTATAGGCCAACTATATGGTACCACCATACCCAGCTTGTAAGATTTTTCATATAAACAGATGCACAAATATGAAAAAATATCTTCAAAAACATCCCATTTAGGGAAGATGGTCCCATTTTCCTATTGTTACCACATTGTCCAGGCCTACACCATCTCACGTTGACTATCACCAGCCTATCAGCTAAAGCCTTTGGTGAAACGTGTGTTTAAATAATTTACATTTAAATTTACAGTGGCAGATTTAAGAATGTCTCTGCTATGTTGGTTGGCTAGACAGATCCAGGTGTACTATAGACTTGAGTAAGGTACTGCTATTTACAGTGAAAACAGTTACTACTCTTACTTGCACCAGCCAGGACCAAAAAAGTTTCTTTGGTGGATCACCAGTCTCCAAAGAGAGAGAGGTTCTAATGGCCAGAGGAATGATCCCAGGGCAGTAAGTAGGCAATCCCTGTGTGTTAGTTTCTTCTGATAATAGAGATTGACTCAGGGGTGCTTTAACACAAAACTACATCCCCAGCCCTTTTCATTTTCTGAGACAGGGTCTCAACAAGTTGTCTGGTTGATCTTGAATTTGTAATCCTCCTGCTTCTCCCTGGAAGGATGCATCATGGTGTGTTGAGAAGCAACTGGACAGTGGAAAATGCTGTCTATGCTGAGGGGAGCACTGGGCCTGGGTAAGACTCGGGGAAAGGCAACTTTTGGCCTTCAGGTGGCTCAACTTAGCTGCAAAGCCATCAGCAATTCTAGAAGAATTAAAAGTACAGAAATAATGAATTTTAGTTTGCCTTTATTAGTTGCTTTTGGGGGCACCCTTTGCATACAAGCAAATTTCTGACCTATGTAATTTTCCCCCTGCTTGAAAAAGTTCTTTCAACATTTCTTAATATGAAAGTCATCTGTATTTGGTTGTCTAATAAAGCCCCTATTTCTAGTTAATATTTAAAAGATAAATCTGCTGGATATGGGGGACATTGTGCTAAGTGTAATCAGCCAGACACAGAAGAAAAAATACTACATGATTCCAATTACAGGAGAAATAGAAAATAGACAAAATAGAATGGAATTGTTGTTGCAAGAGAATGGAGGAAGAGGAAAGAAAAGAGATGTTGGTACAAATGTACTAAATTTTATTTACACAAGATGAATAAATGCTAGAGATCTACTCTATAGTATTATGATTACTGCAAACAATGTAGTATTCATTATATGTCTAAAAATGTTCTCCAAAGGTGGACACCAAGCATTCAAAGGATAAGAGGACACTTTTGGTGGTGATAAATATGTTTACAGTACAGATTACTATAATGTTTTCACAGGAGTGTTCTTATCTCCAAACTATCAAATTATGTAATTATGCACAGCTTTTTGAATGTCAGTCATATCTCAACACAGTTGTTGAAAAATTTTAGGTTGCCTGTTTTTCTTTTCAGTGTTACACATTTGTACCACTAAATATTTTTACACTATTCTTTGTTTTCTTGCCTAAATTTGTATAAGAAATACCCTATAATTCTCACTCATATAGGTATTTTTTTTCTTTCTCTAGATTTCTTCAAGATTTTCTGTCTTTTTTTTTTTCAGTAAGTCTCACTCTTTAGATGGCTGTCAGTAATTACTACAGGTTCTTGATCATTAATACTTTAAATGTTTCTTTGCTTTATTCTTCTTTCTTTTCATTCTCCTATAATGCAAAGAATACATCTTTTGAAATTTTCCCACAGGTCTTGTCTATTCTTTTCCTTTGTATTTTTCCCCTTTGTGTTTTGGTCTGGGAAGTTTCTCTTGACCTATCTTCCAGTTCATAATTCTTCCTTGATTGTGTCAAGTCTATTCAATAAACTCATGAAAGGAATTTTTCATTTTCATTACAATGTTTTTTGAATTCTATAATTTCCTTTTGATTTCTTCTCTTTGAGATTCTCAGTCTCTGATAGTATCACCCATCTGTTCTTACATGCTCTGCTATCTTTCCACTAGAGTCCTTAACATATATGTTCTGCTTATTTTAGATACTGATAGTTATAACTGCAGTGTCCTATAGGCGCCTGATTCTAGCCATAATTTTGTGTCCTCAGAATGTGTTTTTGCTTGCCTTTTAGCATGCTTTGCAATTTTCTGTTGAAAAAGCAAGACATGTATTGGGTTACAGGAACTTAGAGCAAAGGACTTCTGTGTAAGGATATCTGTTTAACTGGCTGGAGTTGGGCCCCATTTAATATTTGATGTAACTGTATTACCAAAGTCTACAAGTTTATTTATTTCATCTTGGCTGAGAGGCATTTTTTTTTTTTTTGCATGATTCCTCTGAGAGTTTGTGTTTCACAGTTCTTCCAGGCAAAATGTCACACATGGCATAATGTTTCAATCTATGGCAGACCACATGGATGAAGGTGGTCCTCTAAGATTGTATTGCCTGGTGACATAGCCATCTTAGTTTGTGTGAGTACAGCTATGATGTCTGCACAACCAAAACATTACTTACCGAAACACTTCTCAGAGGCATTCCCATGATTAAGCAGTGCATGCCTGTGTTGGAAAGTTGTTTATGTGGTGATAAAAGGTAAAATAGGCAGGAACATATGCTATCACCTTCAGTTAGGTCACTGTCTTTGGGTGGGTCTGTTTTTTTCATTGGTGTGGCCTTCACAAGTGTCTTTGTTCTCCCATTTCTGGTCTATGTCCTTGAATTCTTGCTCCTTATTGATTATATTTTTAAATATTTTTCTTTACATAATACAGAAAACCTAGAGGAGATGGTGGCAGAATCTTCTCATGCCCATGCTGGGAAAAGACCTCAGTGTTGTGGGAGTTCTTTGCCTTACGTGGAGACTTCTGGTAGGGAGAAGGCCTTGAGAGTGTTACACAGTGGCCACTATTCCTACTGAGGGTGGTCCTGGTGGTGGGGGTGGCAGGGTGGTAAACCTGAGACAAAGACACCTGACTCATGATAGCGGGGCAGGGACCCCCAGGATTTTCTCACCATCATGTTGATCTGTACTTGACTTCCAGAAGTTTGTCAATAATTACTAGTTAGGTAAGTGTTTCTATGAACTTAGGGCTCCAAGGACTTCTGGTCCAGGTGAATAAGTCTAAGATGCTGTCCCTTTCCCTGATGTGTTTAACCCTGGAGATCTCTGGGTGGAGGTTTACCCTGTGATCTGAGTTCTCTGATGGGCCCAAGAAAAGTGGATGATTTTCAGTTTATCCAGATATTTTCTCTTATAGGGATCAAGTAATGATTTCTAAGACCTTGACTTTGGGGAGATATAATAACAAGTCTAGTTACCATTATTTTAACCAAAGGCATTTTATCCTGGTGGGCTGAGGAAGACTTCTTCTAGAGAGGTTCGTTAAAATTGGACTAATCTTATTCCTGCTTTTGTCCTCAATAACAGAGAAAATCCCACCAGTACCCTCACAACTGATTTATCAGAACAACTGAAGTAGGAAGAAGAAAGGACTATACATCTCAATTAAGCTAACATTCATTAAGAAGGAAACAGAATTTAGTGGCAGAAATTTGCCATTAGCAATTCACTAATTGTCTCAAAACTCCAAGGAGGTGATAGAGAGAGGAAAGTACCAAGTTTTGAAATCAGACGGGCTTGGATTGGTAATAATGGTTCTTTCCTTCACATTCTCAGTTCCCTCCATAAGCCATAGTTTCTTTATTTTTAAACATGGAATAACAATACATACCTTACATATAAGTGTAAGGATTAAACGGGATCTTCAGTTGGAAGCCACTGACACAGTGCCTAGTTCTCAGGGCTGAATGACCTGTAAGCCACCAACCTGTGTCTGTGCCTTTCCTCTGCCCCTGCAGCCTCAGTGTCTTGGGCGGCTGAAAGGAGTGGGTTCACCTGACCCACACTTGGCCAATGTGTTCTACTCCCACTCCCACTGCACTGCCCAATTCTATGCCACAAAAAGTGGTACACTGCAGGTCAGCTTCGCGTTCCAGCAGGTGCTAAACTTCCTAATTAGCAAAGGCACAGCTCTTGTTAAATTACTGGCAGATCGAATGTCTCATTACCTTTTATTCATTACTGGCTTCTAATTATTCTAAATTGCTTCTTAATTAGATTCTGTCCACTGGAAAAAAAATGGATATGAACAGAATGGGACATAGGACAGACCTTAGGGTGAAGCAGATATTAGAGGAATCTCTCTCAGGGATGGTCTTTGCCATGGGGAAAGGATGCTTTATTGGAGTGCTCTGTTTCATTGTCAAATCCTACAAAGGTCCACTTTCCCAATCTTTGAGGAAAACTCTGTCTTCCTGGGGCTCTCAGGATAAGCCATCATCTATCAGGAGCTATTCAGAGCAGACTTGGGGGCCAGGTACGAGTCCTCTCTGAGAGAAGAAGTAAATGGTGCCCTCAGAGTCTGCCAGGGGCAGTTCTGTCTCCTTGCCCACTATCTCAAGGCTCTCTCACAAACCCTCCACAAACCAGAACCTTCCTGTTCCTCCCTCCCTCCAGTGAAATATGACCCCGGAAAAGGGATTTCTCTTCACTTTCCTTTTGCAAACAGATTCTATTCTTGCTTGGAGACTAAAAGTGTTTCTTATAAAGTCCCCTCTCTAATTGTAAATGAAAGGTTATTTTTTCTTTTTCAGTAATTCAAGCTATTGCTTTGACAGTATGCAAAAAAAAAAATCTAAAAAATTTGGAGCTATTATCTCTATTCAGAATTTAATCTAGGAAAATAAGCAACAATGTAGAAAAAGCTCAGATTCAAAGATGATGTTATGAATTGTGTCCCTCCAAAATTTGGATATTGAAGTCCAAACCCATAGTTCCCCAGAGTGTGACTTTATTTGGAGATAGAGCCTTTCCAGAGGAAAGAAAGTTAAAAAGAGATAATTAGCGTGGTTCCTAATCTGACCGGTGTGGTTATGATAAGCATAAATTTGAACACAAAG
This sequence comes from Callospermophilus lateralis, assembly GCF_048772815.1. Classification (NCBI taxonomy): domain Eukaryota; kingdom Metazoa; phylum Chordata; class Mammalia; order Rodentia; family Sciuridae; genus Callospermophilus; species Callospermophilus lateralis. The sequence continues at coordinate 93,125,155 of NC_135313.1, forward strand.
ATGCACAGAAAGAAAGTGATATGAAAAGACCAGAGAAGATGGCCATCTATAAGTGAGGAGAAAGGAAGGGATCAACCTTACTGCCACCTTGATTTTGAACTTTCAACCTCTAAAATCTTTAAACAATAGGTTTTTGTTGTTTATGCCACCTAGTGTGTGATACTTTGTTACAAAAGCTCTAAACATCTACTCGAGACAGGAAAGGTAAAACAGAGAAATTAGAGCTAAATGTACACTGATTTGAAAATGATTCATTAAAAGCAGGATCTGTATTTAATGTCATTTCATGCAGCAATTAAAACGCATGTTCCAAAAGGAATGTGACTAACATGAAAAAATAATTTAGGTGAAAAGTAGGCTTAAAATTTATAAGCAGAATGATCACAAATATATAAAGCAGATGAAAAACCTGCATAGGTAGGTCATTGGAGAAAATGTTCAACCACACTAGTAACCAAAGAATGTAACATTAAACAACAATAAAATACATCATTTCCCAATCAGATTGGATTTTAAAAATCAAACTACTTAATTCTGAGGTGGTCTAGTGAGATGAGTTTCCTCATATGCTGCTGATGAAGTATGGGTTGGTATAACTTTCCTGGAAACCTCCTTGGCTGAAAATGGAAGAACTTTAACATTTTTTTTTTCACTTTATGGAATAACATTTTAATTCATGAGTGTATATTAAGGAAACCACAGTTTTGAAGAAAGGTTAGGTACAAGGATTTTTAGTAACATAATTCATAATAGGAAAACAAATAGAAGCAACAAAAAATGTGTATAGGAAGAAAACCATTGCATAACTACTTGCACCCTCATGAAATGATATATTACAAAGCAATTAAAGGGTTTTAAGATTTTTTTTTTACTGTGAGGATATATTGCCTGTTTTATAAAATTAAAATCATTAAATGTATTTATAAAGAAATGGATAAAGATTTTATACTAATTACCTTTGGTTGTACGAATGTGTTTTTTAAAAAATTATCATTTTCTTATATCACAAATGATTGAAAATGAAAATACATCTTGCTTATATGAAATGAATAATTTTTTTCTTTTAAAAAAATAAGAACTGAAAAGAGTCATCATTGAGATGTAAGAGTGTGTGTGTGTGTGTGTGTGTGTGTGTGTGTAAAGTGGTGGTATATGTGGAGTTTTTCAATATTCATAAAAGCAATCATGCCTTTGACTGATCTTTTTGGACCCCAAGTAGAGATAAACAGTCTGCATGGGGAAACCTGCTAAGGTAGGCACTTCCACTGCCAGCCTGTGGGTGAACCAACAAGGTGCAAGAAGCTGGACTCAGAGCAGGGTGGATGGCAACCCCTGGCTCTTAAAACCAAATGGTCTGCCACCACATTCTTATAGAACAGCTGAAATATTGTCCCTACAGACCAGTGTTTCTCAAACATTTTGGTCTCTGGTTCTCTGCATGCTCTTGAAATTACCGTGCACACCTAAGATTGTTGTCACATGATTATTTTGTATATTAGAAGTTTAAAGAGATGTGTATTAATATATTTACTTATTATAAACTTAAAAATAAGCTCATCAGATACTAACATAAATTTTATCTGGCCGAGTAGAAGACAGGAATTCTGCCTGTTCTGTGTATATTGTGATCATATAGCTTTCAGAAAACACTACTCTACCATTGTGATAGAACGAAAATAAAATTTTAAAAAGAACCTCTTTGAATCATCATGGAAATCTTTTTGAAGGCAGGGACTCATTGAAAGGATTTTGGAAAGCCCTAACGGTTGGTTCCTGAACCACACTTTGATAACCATTGCTATTGCCAGAGGTAGAAAAAGAGATGTGAAATTGCACAAAGATCTAATTTTATTCCCTAGAGTGTGTTTAGCCATCCTTAAGAATTCTGGCTTCTTACTTTCTCAGAACATGAAATCAGTCAATTAGATAATTCTGGGAAACAAACACAAGCCCTTGATGAGCCAGAAATTTTTAATATAAGAAATAAATCAGACTCTCTATTTTAATGAAACATGCATAAGAACGTACATGCCAAAGTGTGCACATGTAGCTACTATTTCAGTGTAGCAGATATTGTGACTCAGAGTCAGCGGCAGTGATAGATGAATAGAGTGTGGGGTGGGAAGAATGGTGGAATGAAGTGGACTTTATTATCCTATCTACATGTGTGATTACACAACTGGTGTGACTCTGCACCATGTTCAGCCAGAGGAATGAATGAGAAGTTGTGCTCCATTTGTGTACAATGTGTCAAAATGCACTCTACTGTTGTGTGTGACTAATGAGAACAAATTAAAAACAAATTGGCTGAGAGGAACTGGAACAATCTTCAGTGTTTAACTGGGCAACAGTGTTCCTCTGCAGAAGATTGGGAACACTAGGCTATTGTGTGTGGGTTTGGAAAGTCAATATTGTGGCCCAGGTACGGTAATGAATGGTAACATCTGAGACAGGGAAGTCCACACACTCAGGAGTCAGCTTTCTGCCAGACCTCTCCTGCAGCCTGGACTCTTAGGCAAGCAGGAAGGCTGCCCACCACAGACTAGCAGGGGGCTCTAAAGCCAAGACAAGCCAGTGTTCTAGAATCATCCAGCATAATGATTCTTTGTGGAAAATCATGCTATAACACCGATATCACAATACATTAACCAGAATTTAAGCATTCTGTCAACAAATACCCATTGATCAACAATCATGTGCCAATATAGATAGATATACTAGAATTTACATAACCATTCTCTCATAATGAACATTTAATGGTGCTTGATTTTTATTGACTACCATAATCACTGCTACAATGAAGTTCTTTCTTGAGACAGAAATTGTTGACATTGAATATTTGTTAAATGTCAAGAATTGCTTCAATTTTTGACACCAGCTTTCCAAAATTATATTAAATGAATAAGTTACATATATTTAGAGTGTACACCATGATGTTTTGTATAAGGATGCATTGTAGAATGGCTAAGTCAAATTTATATTAACATGTCCATTTTCTTATATACTCATCATTGTTTATAGTGAGAATATTTAAAATCTCTCAGCAATTTTCAAGAATACACTTTATTACTATAATCATCATGCTATATAGTGGATCCCTCTAACTTACTCCTTCTAACAGAAATTTTGCATCTTTTGACCAAAATCTCCCTAATCTCCAATCCTTAAACCAGTAGTTAGCACCATTCTACTTTTCACTTCCATGAGTTTGACTTTTTTAGATTCTGCATGTAAATGAAATCAGGCAGTTCTTCTCTTTCTTTCTGTTCCTGGCTTAACTTCACTCCACATGCTCTCTTCCAGGTTTGCCCATAGTTGCAAATAACAGGATTTTCTTACCTTTAAAAAACTGAATAATATTCTGTTGTGAATATATACCAAATATTCTTTGCAAATTTATCCAACAATTAATGCTTAGATTAATTCATTATATCCACTAACGTGAATGAATCTTCAGTGAACGTGGGAGTGCAGATAACTATCTTTATTTTCATTTCATACATACCCCAAAGTGGGATTAATGAATTGTATGGTAGTTCCATTTTTAATTTTTGAGAAAGCTCCATACTATTTTGTATATATTCTCCTCAACATTTGTTACCTTTTGTCTTTTTGATAATAGACATTGTTGTGCGTATGAGGTGATATCTAATTGTGGTTTTGATCTGCATTTTCATGATGAATATTGATGCTGAATTTTTTTCATAAATCTATTAGTCATTTTAATGTCTTCTTTCAAAAAAAATCTGTTCAGGATTTTCCCCAAATTTTAAATTAAATTATATGTATATTTTACATATATTTTTAAAATTTATCACACCTTTTTTTAGGGTTGTCATTATTATTATCATTTGTGCCTATTTGAGTAAATACATCTGTAAAGATCCTTGGAATTTGCCAAGTCATGTAAAATTTGATGCAATTGACAAATTGTCTTCAAAATGCTCATATGTTATTTTTGTACAAATTGCACTTCCATCAATAGGTGATAGATGTAATTTTCTGCCAATGTTAAATTGATATCAATATTCTTCTGGATTTTTGTCTATCAGGTCATAAAAAACAATATCTCACTCTGGCTTAAATTTTTATTTTTCAAATTATTGATAAGATTTTTAAATGTTTAATAAAAATTTGTGATTTTACATATATTTAAATTTCCAGTTCACAGCTACTTCCAATACTCCTAATGATATTTTTTGTTGTTGATATATAGGTCTTCTCTATATGCCATGAATATTAACTCTTCATTTTTCACATGTAATGCCAGTTTTTTCTTCCTGATTATCACTAAACCATTTATATGGTATCTTTTATAGTACCAAAGATTTTAATATTTATGAAGTCAAATTGTGCAAACTATCTTTTATGGCTTCTGTCTGGGATCTGTTTCATGCTTAGAATTTTGAGATTGTGGATAACTTTCATTTTATTTTAAATGCATCCTTTCCTTTTCTAAAAATGTCAGTATTATTTTATAGTTGGAAAAAATGCACATTTTGAACATTAGCATTCTCAGATGAGATGGACCAAAATTATAGCATGAGCTCAAGCTCTCCCCCCTCCCCGTAGAGCTTAGATGTCAATCTTTCATGGTACTGATGGTTTCATTAATCCATCCATACCCCTAGCAAACTTTTTGTTGAATATTGCCAGACAGAAAGATTGATGTCACTATCATCATGCCATAAATTAGAAAACATTCTCTTAAGCAAATTTTTGACTTCACACATATACTTCCTGCTAGGGAAGAGGTCAGATGCTCACTGGAAGATAGACATGGGCTATTATCAATTAGGAGAGTTGTAATAAGACTTGTGTCCTCCTTTTCCCTTCCATATATTACTGAGCTGGGGCATAGGAGTACAGAAATATATAAGCTCCTTATCGAAATTTGCCTCCAGGCTAGATCTAAACAAAAGGCATTGTCTTCAAGGTTCCAGTTGCAAAGCTGGTCTAGCCGAGAGCCCAGAATGAACAGACCAGCTGAGGCCCATCCATGAGCATAACTCTTTGGGAACCAAGTGGAAGCTTTGGAATCATGGTGCTATGATTTGAATGTGTCTCTCCAAGAGCATGTATGACAAACTTAATCCCAGTACAACAGTGTAGGAAGGTGAAAGCTAACGATATGACTCAAGGATTCAAACGAGTAGATGAATACTAATCAAAACAGAACTGGAGGCTAGATTTGATCTCTTCCTCTCTCTAGCCCTACCTTTACTTTGCTGCCATGGGGTGACACAGCAAGAAGGTCTTCACCAGATGCTGGCCCCTTCATGTTGGACTTCCCAACTTCTAGATTTATGAGTCAATAAATTTCTGTTCATCATAAATTACCTAGTCTTAATTACTCTCTATGGCAGTGCAACAAATCAGTGTTTTTTTTTTCTATAAAAATTCACATGATTTTGTTAGACTCTGCCCTTTTACCCTGAAGCTATACTGTACTTTAGCATTACTGCCTATCCTTTGCAAGACATTTCTGCACTTCCTATTGGGGCCCAGGTAACTCTCCAGTTAGAACTTAATACCCTCACAGTTTAGACTGTTGTTCAGCCTGTCCATAAATGAATCATTGAAGAAAAAAAAATTCAAAGCAACAAAAACCTCATTCCTCCAAATGAGTGTTTATTCTCGGAGGGCCTCGAGCATCAGCCAGACATTCAGAAAGACAATGAGATTTGGGATAAATGGAAGTAATTTACTTCCTCGAGATTTCCATCAATTGTAGTTGGGTTAGAGGAAACTTTGCCCAAGTTATTTCTTTCAGCCTGAGGCTTGGAAATTTTATCATCTTGTTTACCTAGTGAATGAGGCTGTCGTGGAGCTAGACTAAAATATAGAACTGGGAGTCACTCAAAGCATAAGCCGAAATATGAATCCGGACTGACAAAGTAGTGGGAACATAGGGTCAGCCAACAGATAATGAGGCCAGGAGTATATTTGAAGAGAAAAAGATTGAAAAGCATTCCCCAGCATTCATTTCTGTTTAACGCTCACTAACTTGCTTTTTTCCCCCCATTGTTTAACTTTATTTTGAAATAATTGCAGGTTTACAGAAAAGTTATGAAGGTAATACAAAGAGTACCCTCTTCTCTAACCTGCCTTACCTTTTATTAGCAGCTTACATAGCCATAGGACACTGACCAAAACTAATAAATTAACATCAGCACAACATTATGAACTAAACACAGAGGTTATTTGTATTTCACCATTTTACGCTATTATTGATTTTTAAATTCTGTGGAATGTTCTATCCCAGAATACTCTGCTGCATTTATTCACTGTGTCTTTTAGTCTCCTTTGTGACTTTTTTCTCTTCTTTTCCTTGTTTTTCATGACCTTGCCACATTTGAAGATCACTGGTCAGGTATATTTGTAGAACCTACCTCAATATGGGTTTCTCACTATAAGGCTGTATTTCCTCATCTCCTCACATGGGTGCAGGGAGGATGTTGACATTACTTATATCTGTTGATACGAGTGTTAACCAGTTGGTTATGGTTTTGCCATGATTTTCCACTGTAAAGTTATTCGGTTTGCCTTTCCACACTCTATTCCAATGGCTCTCAACCAAGGGTGATTTCGATCCCCGGGGTATGTACAGTAGTAACTGGAGACATGTTGCTTGTCCTCAATGGAGGTGGGGATAGTGTTGCATCTAACAAATAGAAACTGCAGCTACACCTAATATTTTACATGCACAGGGCAGCCCCACAACAAAAAATAGCGTTGAGGTAAGAAGCCCTACCTACCATTCATTAACAGCAATTCACTATGTTAAGCCCATATTCAATGGGCAGGGCATTAAGCTTCATCATCCAAAGCAGCCATATCAAAAGATGTCTGGACATATGTTAAAGGCAGCACAGTATTAATTTAACATTTTTCACAAGACACTTTGAAGCTATGCAAATTCCTGTGTCTCCTTAAAGTTCCACCCATTAATTTTAGCATTCATCAACCGCCTGGAGCAATCATTCCAATGGTGTTCCAATGATGATTTTCTATTTCCTTCATTGCTTCTACATTTATTAAATCTGCCTTGCATTTTAATTAGATTTTCATATAGCTATAATTTGAGCACAAGGAAGTGGATTTATTTCCTGCATCATTAATAGAACCAGGCTGAAAAATATATTGTCTCATCTTATTCATTTATAGTTATCCATTTGTCCATTCATCGATTTATTCAACAAATAGTCATTGAGTTTTTGTGATGTACTGGGCCTTGTTGTTCCAGGCCCCAGAGATAAGTTCAGAATGAAATAAATATAATCCATTTGCTATGGAGAGTCCCCTTGAATGAGTGATGACAGACAATGGGGTCAGGCTAATATTTTTTATGGGGACTGAAGGTGTCATAGGAAGCAGAGAAATAAAGGAAAAAATGAACAACTCAGCACCTATTGTATTTCTGATTTCAGTTGCAGATAGTTGACTTATTTTTAAGCTGGAAGAGGAAAACTATTATCAAGAAGTGAAACACCAGATAGCTAGAAAAGAAATAGAGAAGTGGGTTACTTAGCACGATTTCACTGAGATAGAGAAGATTGGCTAAATGGAATGCCCAGGAATACTTTGGACTCCTGATGTGTGTTAGCTACTCCACAGACACTTTATTCCACAGGTTGGGGATAACCATGGGCTGTTGGAAGCTGTCTAATGTGTGTTCACAGTTAGAGGACTGTGGTTATATGATGTGAAGGGACTGAATTGACTGGACATGGCTTTCAGATTAACATATTTAAAGGGTTAGCACAGTAACCTTTAAAGGGTTAGCACCAATCAGGGTTCCTTTGGAAAATATACTTCACTGCAGAAATCACTGGTAGGAAAGTTTTGATTTTTCAAAAATTTAAAGTATACCCTACTAATTTTCTGGATTTCCTGATTCACTTCAGTATTGTATTTTAAATTTCATTGTTTGCCATAAGCATATAAAAGTCCAACTACTTATTAGTTGTTGATCTTGTGTCATCCTGTGAGCTTGTTGAACATTTTCATTAGTTCCAGGTCTTTGTAGAATCATGGCAAGTAAGACATTATAGTCTCTGCTAATAGGAATAGCCTGTATTAACTTTTAAAAAAATCTTTATGGCTTCCTTTTCATTTTCCTGTCTTATGTGTTGGCCAGAACTCCCTGTACCATGCTGAATGGCAGAGATGAGAATAGAGGTCCTTGCCTTATTCTCCAGTTAAGGGAAAAATGCATTCAATCTGTCACAGTTATATGATGAGACTTGTAGTACCTTGGTAGACTGCCTTCATAAAAGTGAGGACATTCCCCTCTATTTCTAGTTTGCTGATAGTTTTTAAAACATAAGTGAATGTCAAATTTTGTTAAATGATCTTATGCATCCATAAGTATGATATATATGGATTCTCTTCTTTAGTCCATTGAAACGGGGGACCACATCATTTGTTTTTTAAATGCCAAACCAGCTTTGCATTCCTGAAATAAAAGATTTTGGTTATGGTGCAGTGCAATTTTTGTACATTGTTGGATTAGGTTTTCTAATGCTTTATTGAAGATTTTTAGATATAAGTTAGAAAGAAATATTGGTGGATTTTTTTTTTTTTGTATATTTGTCTGGTTTTGTTACCAGTATACTATGGGCTTCCAACTATAAATCAGGAAGTGATAGCTCTTATTTTATAAACAGACTTATATAGAATCAGTGGGGTTTTTTTTAAAATATTTCTATACTTTATAAAACCATTTGGTCTTACAATTATTTTTTCAAAACACATTTTGATAGACAATACAGATTCAATCCAATTAATATCCCATTTCTTGATAGTGATAAAACTGCTCAAATTACTCATTTCATTGAATGAGTTGTGATAAAGAATTGTTTGGTTCCATCTGAATTGTCAAGTTTATATTTGTAGAGTTGTTCATATTATTCCATTATTATCATTTTGAAGTCTGCAGGATCTGAAGAAATATCACCTGTTTCATTCCTGATATTTGTATCTTTTTAATGTGGTTTTCTTGCTAGAAGTTTGTTAATTCTATTGATATTTGCAAAGCCCCAACACTTTATTTCATTTATTTCTCTAATTTTTATTGACCTGCTCTTATCATTATCATTTTCTTCCTGTGCCTTGTTTTTGGTTTATATTGCTCTTCTTTCTAGTGTCCGAGGAGTCCAGATCCTGGATAGTAATCTATATGTGTTTGTGTGTGTGATGCTTGGGATGGAACCTAGAGCTGCATGCATACTCAACACAAGGTCTACCACAGAGCTACACCCCCAGCCCTCTATATTTGAGTTTTCATGCTCGATCATAGGCAATTATAAAAGCCTTACCTGCACTCCTCACACCAGACGTGATAGTCAGTGCACTGCTGTCCCCAAGGGAATTGTACAAGGACTTGGGCCCCGGGGCAGGGTGTGCTCTTACACACAGCTGTATCTTACTTAGCACAAGCACTTCTATTCAGAGGTCTCTTTGGAGACTTTGGCCAAGGTCTGCCCTCCTCAGGCACCTCTTCTGAACCTTCTGATTTGGGGAAGGAGGAAGAGCATCTTGAAGATATTTTCTTTTCTCTGACTCAGTTTTCAGTAATTTGCTGCTCCTAGGTTTGTCTCCTCTTTATTCTCCAGGCTCCCAGATCTATAAAATGCAGGGAGCTTTGGTTCACGATTCCCTTGGCAGAAAGATAATCCTCATGTCAGATGTGCCTGACTTTCTACTGGACAATGGAACAGGGGATAGCGGTACTTTGTCTGGCTTAGACACTTGCTTATACAACTTCAGAGGGTGCTTAAAGACTTAACTGTTATTTTAATTTTCATTTGTTGTCTTAATTAGGTGCTCTGATTCCTGGCTGCTCAGCTCTCTCCAGTTCAGCTGAGCCCCTAACAAATCCGCACATCAAGCAGGGTAGTCAATTAATGCCGTTCTGGAAGAGCAAAAACTCTGAGGGTCCTATGGGGCTGCTTTGGGAGATGCTAGCAGAGAATGTGGGAGCATTCTAGAAGGATGCTAGCAGAATGTTTGCAAGAGTATTTGGGTCCTACAGGGTGCTTTGCCAATAGATCTTGAAAGGTGCTAGACTATCTCATGGGGTCACTTTGCCAACCAATTCAGTGGGACTCAGGGAGTGCTAGTGGAGGCCACCAGGTAATTGTTGGAAGATGCTAGTGGATTGTTCATATGAGCTTTTTGGTTCTAAGGGTGATTTTGGTTCATTTTTGACCCAGCTCCCTGATCCATGTCCCTGTGTGGGATCGATTAGTGATACAACAGAGGACTTCAGAGGGAACTGGCTTCTTAGCTGCTGTTTATGCACCCTGATGATAAGACCAGAGATGATTGAGTGACTCTCATGAGTGGAACAACTCTAAGCAGATCCCTGGCACTATAAATACCCTTTGATGCAGCAGGTTGTTGAAACTTCTAAAGAAAAAAAAAAGAGATTTTGGGGATCACATTCCCCAATGGTCCCAAAGAAATCTCAGGTGCTTAGATTCCTTCTAAAGATAATCAGGCTAAAGTTAAAAAGAGTGGAACAGAATGGGATGCATCCCTACAAACCACTGCCTCATCGTGCACCAATGGCAAGTTTTCCAGAATAGGGCACAAGGAATGGCTGCAGCTTTAGCAGTTGTCATGGCCTTCTGAGTTCAACAGGCTTCCCTGCATCATCCTTAAGAATCCTGACTGGGAAACATCTGCCACCTGGCCCTCAGCTCCACCAAGCCTTCTAGTCTCCCACCTTCCCCTATAACTTGTAAACAGACCCTAAGAGGTGAGCCTGCCAAGGTCTGCAATTTGGTGGTCCCTGTGATTGATACAGGTGCCATCTGCTCTGATCCTCCCTGTGGTCCTGAGGGTGGGTCAGAGAACCCCACCTGCTTTTGAAATAGTGGCCACTAGAGAATAAGAAAAGTAGCAGAGAGAACAAATATGGAGAGATTGCATAACCAGTGTCAGAATACAATTAGGAGGAATCAGTTCTGGGGTTATATAGCACAGCGGGGTAACCCTAGTCTCTAACACTTTATAATGTCTTTCCAAGTAGCTAGAAGAGAAATAGAGAAATATTTGAAGATTCTCAACACATAGTGGTGATAAATGTTTAAGGGATTAGAAATACTAATTATGATTTGATTCTTACATATTGTATACATGCATTGAATTATCACTCTGCAACCAATGAATATCTACAAATATTATGTATTAATTTTTAAAAAAACAAATTTCTCAGCTTTCAGAAATAAATAAGACTAAGAGTGGTTAAGCCAATGACCCTCTCTGTTCCATGGGGAGACTGTAAGTTTTATATCAAGATTAGAATTCCATGAAGAGATGGGAAAATTGCATTTTTTGAGCCCCTTAGATGCTGGTGTTCCAATGACTGTGATCTTAACAACCCAGGGGCCACAATGAGGGAAAGTATCTCTGAAGTCTGAGGTCACCAATACCAGAATCTATGTCCTTGCAGGTCTACAGGCAGGAGCCTGCTGGTCTCTGTAAGCCTGCCATTCTGATCCTTTGTACAGAATGCATTATTGGTATGATTTATGGTCTGTGTGCACCACTGCTACTGATGGAACTGTCTGCAATTATGGCCACTCTAGTGTGACACATGGAGAACTGTGAACTGACCTGACTCATGGGCCTCAGCTAATGCCTGTCTTTGGATCACAGCACTGGCAAGCCTGGGACTGGCTTATGAAACATGCAAATATTTAGTACCATAAATTTTCCTTGTAGCATTTCTTCAGCTGTAATCCCCAAAATTTCACAGTTGTCTTTCTTATGTATTTTTTATTTGTAGTGTTACTTCCTGTTTGATCCATGAATTATTTAAAAATGTGCAAATTTCTAATTATTTGGGCATTTTTTTTTTTTTGGTCATTGTTTTACCATTGATTTCTGAATTGATGATCTGAAAACTCTTTTGTGATTTCAAATTTTCAGTGTGTCCAGACTTGTTTTATGGTCCAGAGTATCTCTATATTCATTCTATACCCAATAAATTATTGAAAAGGACATGTGTTCTGCTTTTATTCGGTCGAGCGTTGTATAAACGTCGATGGACTTGCTTTTGGTTTATTTTGTCATTGAGGTCTTCTAGAAACTTGCCACTTTTCTGCCAGTTTGGTCTATTAATTGTTGAAACAGAGGCATTGAAATCTGTCACTAATGGTGAATTGGCTCATTTCTCATCTTGCCTTTTTTTTAAAAAAAAAAAATTTACTTATTAGTTGTAATTGGACACAATACCTTTATTTTAATGTGGTGCTGAGGATCAAACCCAAGGCCTTGGACATGCTAGGTGAGCACTCTATGGCTAAGACAAATCTCAGCCCCTGTCACCTTGCTTCTAATTTTTGTTTTGTGTGTTTTTCAGCTTTCTCATTTGGTGCATATGTTTTTATGGTTGCTACAGATTCTTGTTGGATTAATCATCTTTAGGCCATTTCCTACTCTGTATATGTCCCTGAAATTTTATTATGGTGGGTCTAGGTATGGATTTCTATTGGTGTATATATATATATATATTTGGAATCCATAGGTTTATATTTTTATCAAATTCAGGAAATTTTCAGCCATTGTTTTTCCAACCCGCTTTCTTTCTTCATTCCTTCTGGATCTTCGGCGATACAAATACTGTACCTTTTGTTATAACCCCACAAATCTCAGAGACTCTGCATTTTGTCTAAGTTATTTTTAAGTGGTTTTTCTGAATATTTTCTGTTGTTCTACTGCCAAGTTCCTTGACTTCTTCATTCTGCTGCTGTTTCTCCCTCCACGGACACTGTGTGTACTTCAGTTATTGTATAATTCAGTTCTAAAATTGTAATTTGGTTCTTTCTTCTTTATATCATACATTTGTTTGCTGATTACTACTGTTTTTCTGAGGATTTCTATTTGTTAGTTTGTTTCAAGTGTGTTATCAGTTTTTTTAAGTTGTTTATGATCACTGCATCAAAGATTTTTTTTATTAGATAATTCTAACATAAGCCTTTTCATTGTTGACTGTCTTTTAAGAACGCGTTTTTCAGTGTTCTACATTGACAGTCATTTTTGCATTGGAAGATTTTGGATCAAACTTAAATTTTGTGTTGTAACAAGTCTGTTATGGTGTAGCTCCTTTGAAGGAAGGGGGTTGCTTCCTTGTTATTGCTCTGAAGAGAGAGGTTCAGGTCTCTATTCAGCCTCCACTGACATTACCAAATTGTTTTTGTGTATATTGAGATTCCTAAATGGTTGTTCTATTCTCCTTTCAGAGTATTCTTATGACAATTTTTATACAGATTCTATTTTTTTTTTCAGTACCGGGGATTGAACTCAGGGGCACTCAACCACTGAGCCATATCCCCAGCCCTATTTTATATTTTATATAGTGACAGGGTCTCACTGAGTTGCTCAGTGCCTTGCCGTGGCTGAGGCTGGCTTTGAATTCATGATCCTCCTGTTTTAGCCTCCCAAGCCACTGAGATTCCATGCCTGGCCCAGTTTTAAAAAATTATATTTAGTTGAAGAAATGTGGATAAATACATCTACTCCATCTTTACAGAAATTGTACACTCTGTAATTTAATGTTTTAAATTTCCTTGTTAGATAGTAAAATCCATGGCTGACGTTTTCTTGGTGGTACTTGCCCCAGACACATTGTCTAATTGAACCTCTGCTTTGTTATTTCTACTTGTCAATAATTCTTTGTCACTTTCTTTATCTTATTTTGTTTTGCTCTAACTGTAGATTGTTTAGATTGCAACCCGAACCAAATTATTATGAGTTTATAAAAGCAATTCAATCAATTAATTTAATTTTATAATTAGGTCTATTCCCTCTATCTCATTTTAGAGTAACAATTTATAATGTTTCCCTATTATTTTCCCCTTGTTCCTTTTCTTACTTTTGTTAAATTGTTGCTTGCTTTTTAACATTTTGTACATTCCTGTCTTGTTTTATTGTATTGGTTGTCATCTGTTTTGTTTGAAACTTTACTACTTGGATAAAACAGTAACATGGAAAAGTGAAAAGACAAACCCAAAGTGCCATATCCAATATCAATTTTAGTTAATGTTTATCAACTTCTCTCTGCCACCTCCAGATATCACTCCAGATATCACTCAGTGAGAAAATTGGATGAAGAAAGAATATTTAACAAAAATGAACTCCCATGAACACGTCATTTTAAATTTCAACAGTGTTAAATCAAAAATGAAGTGGGGAGGAACAATTAACAACTGGTTAATTGTTTCTTCAACACGAAAGATAAAGAGTTCCTAAATTATTCTTCTGAAGTTATAGACAAGAAAAGCTAATGAGAAAAAAATATTAAGTGGTTATTTCTTGCACTTTATTATTTGAAAGCATTTCATCTCTAGACAAGTCTGGAGGCCCTGCAATGGGTTATCAAGACACCAGCTCATTCCTATATCCTCATTCTTCTCTCGGCCACCTCCAGCTGGGTCTTCCTCTCCCTCTATCTGCACTTCAGTTTTCATACCACCCCTGAGAACAGGATGAAGAGAAGTCTGTGGGGCCCTGCTCTGGGTTGTCAGGAGTATGTCCTTGGAGGTAACTGATACCACATTCGAAATAAATAATAATAAAAAAACACGCCTCCCCCCCCCAATAAAAAAAAAATCTTAGAAAAGAAAAGAAGGCTCAGCAAACTACTGAATCTCTCTACTTATCTCTGTGCTCTTCCTAATATTCCAGTACTCCCTTTAATCCCAGCTCTACCATCAACCAACTCTGGCCTTGGGGAAGTTCTGATTGTCTCTAAATTCTGTCTAAACCTGTCTCATTTGCAAACCATTTTTCAGGTGCTTACAAAAGCAGTCTGAAAGAGCCAAGTTTGGATGCACATATTTAAAATAATCACTCTTTTCAGTTATTTCTCTATTCATCTTTCTATTTTTAAATAATAGGAGACTCCATAGCTTTTGCTACTTCCTGAGATTCCCTATAAGCACGATCACTCTGACTTCATTTGCTCTCTTCTCTTTCACTTTTAATCACTAAATTATAAAGGACTTTCAAACGTCACCCTGTTCTTGTCTCTCTTCTGCCCACAGTCCCTCAGTGCCTCCTCTTTGTAGCAAGCAGCCTTGGGACCTTCAGCCCACAGTTCCTGTCAGCCTGATTTTTCCAAAAGAGAAGTCCTTTTGTATTTCATTCTGATAATGATAGTGTGTGCCTGTTTAGCTCTTCTGAGCACAAGAGCAGTCATCCTTCCTAGGAGAATCATTAGTGAGGCTGATGCCTTAATTTGGGGAATGAGAACATGTAGGCGATGAGTTTAAATCATTTGCTGAAGGTTATACCCTCCCTCAAGGGCAGAAACAGAGATAGATAAAAGCAAGTTTTTAAGGCTTGATAAGCCTTCATGAATATAACCTTAGGGAGAATATTGGTGAAATTGTAAGAAATTGTTGCTGTTTGCAAATCTACCCTTATATACTTACCTCTCCTTTTTAGGATAGGTAATGAGAAGTTCTCTTTTAGCCTCTTCCAGGCTTCCATTCTGTGACCATAGGCAAAAGTATCAATCCGATCCTAAGTTCTTTCCCAGTTCATTTGCCTCTTCATTCTCACCGTCACCGACATGACCATTGCTATCACCACCACCAACAACAGTGCCACCAACTAACTTCACTGCCACCACCACAATCACAACAACCTCAACCATCTCCCAAAGCAACTATCATACTATCAGAACGACCAGTATACCATAACTACCACCAATACCACCACCTACAGCAGCCACAACAACTCTATTATGTCTGATGTCACCACCAACACCTCCACTAAAGCCCTCACCACCATCAATATTGTCAGCACCACTGTCAACACCCACTCTATGACTTCTACACCCACCACCGCTGTCATGCCACTATCAACACCATCATCACAACTACTGTTACCACTTTCACCCCCTAGTACCATCACCAACACCAACTTCTTTAACACCACCACCATCACTACTGCCACCATTACCTGCACCATCACCACCACCAACACCACCAACATTATCATCAACCTCAATTTGGACATGACCACCACAGTATGGCTAAAACCAACATCATTGTACCACCATCAATACCACCCACACTGCCACAACTCACAACACTGCTCTCAATTACCACCATCACCAACAGCACCACAACGTCACTGCCACACTAATACCACCACCACTACTGCCATTACTACTACTGCTACCTACCAATAGCACTGCCATCACCAGCCAACTCCCTCACCACTGCCACTAGTGACTTCATTGTCCCTACTACTACCACCATCATCATTGTCACTACCAGCACTAGTATTACTTGCCACCACAATCAACACAGATATCAGACTTTCTTTGTATTCCACAAATACAATAATTATTTATCAATCAAAAAGCTGTTTAAAAGAAAGGGGGTATAACTCAGTGGCAGAGCACTTACCTTGGGTTCAGTCACCAGCAAAACAAAAATGAAATAACACATTTAAAGAACAAATAATGGCTGGGTGCAATGGTGCATGCCTGTATTCCCAGCAATTCAGGAGGCTGAGGCAGGAGGATCACAAGTTCAATAACAGCCTCAGCAACTTAGGCAGACCCTAAGCAACTTAGCCAGATCCTGTCTCAAATTTAAAAAAAAGTGGGGGACATTGCTGGGGATGTGACTCTGTAGTTATGTAACTCTGTAGTTAAGCATCCCTTGGGTTCAATCACCAGTACCAAAAAAAAACCCCAAAAAACAGAAAATTATATTTTAACCAGTATAAGCTTATCCAGACAACAGAACTGTGTGGATGAGATAGCAGATGTGGATCACATCTTTACTATAATTTGTATTTGAAGATAATTATAGGCTACAAACAGTTGTAAGAAATAATATAGATACCTTGTAAGCCTCTTATTCATCAATCTAAAGTGAAATATAAGGACCAGGATATTGATACTGATACTGTCAAGATACAGATCATCGCACTCTACAAAAATTCCTTGTTAAGCTAGGAACAACAACACAGCCTGTAGTTCCAGTTACTGGGGAGGCTGAGACAGAAGGATCATTTGAACTCAGGAGTTCCAGGCTAGCCTGGACAACATAATGTGATTCTGTTTTTTAAAAATGCCTCAAGTTGGGGCTGGGGTTGTGGCTCAGCGCTAGAGTGCTTGCCTAGCAGGAGCTAGGTGCTGGGTTCGATCCTCAGCACCACATAAAAATAAATAAATAAAATAAAGGTATTGTGTCCAACTATGACTAAAAAAGTCTCAAGTTGCCTTTTTAAAGGCAATCTCACATTCTTTCTGCACCCCCCTCATCCGTTCTTCACTTCTAAAAATTTGCTATTTCAATGATATAGATGGAATCATGAAATATGTATGATATACATACAAGAAGTAAATGGAATCATATAACAGATATAATAGACCTGTAAGAATACAAATGTAATCATATATACAGGGATCTAAATGGAATCATATAATAGGTGTTGTAAATGTATAAGGCTATAAATGGAATCATATAGAAGATATGATAAACACACAAAGATATAAACTGAAACACATGACATCTAACTTTTGAGGTTGGCTTCTTCCATTTGGCATAATTGGAATTTCACAAGGGTTCTTGAGTGCTTTGATATTCCAGACCCATTCATTGCTAAGTTGTACATCATGATGTGGGTGTATCACAGTGTATTTAACCATTCAAGAATGAATTACATCTGTGTTGTTTCCATTTGCAAATTGTAGCAAATAAAGCTGTTGTGTAAGCATTTGTGCAAGTGGTTATATAAACACAGCCTTCATTTCTCTGAGATTCATACTTAAGAGTTCACTTGTCATATCACATGGTGGTTGTATGTTTACTTGTTTAAGAAACTGCCTATCATTTTTCAGGTGATCATACTATTTTATACTTGCAACAACATGTAAAAATGATCCAGTTTCTTATTCTTGCCCATATTTGGCATCATCACTATCTTGAATTGTAGATATTCTGATGCATGTGCAGAATATCTTGTGGTCTTAATTTCTATTCTCTTGCTGATTAATTATAGTGAATATCTTTTCATGTGCTTATTTTCCATCTGTAATCTCCTAAGTTACCTTTAAAATGCAACTCAGATGGGCCTTCTTATATTTTGCCTATTTTTCTAACTGGATCATTTATTTCCTTAAATTTGAGTATGGTAAGCTTTTTATATATTCTAAACAATATTCTCTTTTTCAGATATGCAACTTAAAAATATTTTACCCAAGTCTATAATTTGTCTTTTTATTTTTTTAATAGAGTCTTCCAAGAAGCAAAATATTTAATTTTGATAAGGTCTAATTTATCATTTTTCCTTCTTATGGCTTGTGCTTTGGGGCCAAGTGAAAGAAATCTTTTTGCTTGATCAGAGAGGTCTTAACACTTTCTCATATCTTTTTTTCTAAAATTTTTAGTTTGAAATTTTGTATTTAAGCCAGTGGTGCATCTTTATCATTTTTTATACGAGGTGCGAGGTTCAGGCTGAGGTTCATTTTTCTTTGCCTATGATGTTCCATTGCTCTAGCTACATTTGTTGAAAAGGCTATTTTTCTTCCTATGAGTTTCTTTTTTTTTTACCTATGTAAAAAAAAAGTAGAAACTTGAGCAGCATTATTAATCAACATTATATAACTGACATTTATAAAATACTCCAAACCGTAGCAGAACACACACTCTTCTCAAGCTCACCTGAAATATTCTCTATGAAACACTTCTTTCTGGGTCCTATACCATATATAAACAAATTTGAAGAAATAGAAAACATACAAACTACGTTTTCAGATCACAATGGAATTAAAGAAATCAATAGTTTAAAGGTAGTTCAAATTCTGAAAATATTTGGAAACTAAAAAACATGTCTCTAAAATTGAATATGTGTCATATAAAAGGCTGTTTTTGCCTGTCCTTCTCTTATTATGGCACAGTCCTTTTACTTGAAAATCTTGACATTGGATAGACCTGATTTGTTCCACCAAATTTTCTTCCCAAAATTCTTTCAGCTACTTTAGGCTTTTCACCTGTCAACATAAATTCTGGAATAATCTTGTCTATATTTACAAAAAAAATAATAGGGTTTTTATAGAAGCTATTTTTAACTTTTGCTCCTATTTGGGAATTACTGACACCTTCACAATTTTAAGTCCTCTAATCCATGATGGTGCTATAATTCTCCATTTATTCAGATCCTCTTTGATTTCTTCCATCAGCATTTTCTAGTTCTTAGCATAGAAGTTCTTTATAAGCTTTGTTAAATTCATTGCTAATTTTTTTCACACTTTAAGTGATTTAAATGGCAGGAAGGTCATTTGTTACTCTTGGGTGGGGAAGAGGGTCACCATTTGCCTTTAGGCTGACACTCACCTCCTTGTCTTGGAGATGTAGGAGAGACAGCTTCCCTTCCCCACCTGAATTCACTGATAACCTCGGAGGTGTGGGGCTTGTTACCACTGTGTCATTGTGAAAGTCCTATCCTGCACTAGTCTTCCTCTGGCAGAACTGCTGGGGAAGGGGAGCAGAACCTCCTTGCTGCTGGCTAGGGGTGGGAGCCCGGTCTCCCCCCGGGTCTTCATCAACATCATGGACTAGGGTATATTGTGTCTTTTTGGGACTGTAACATTTTGCCTTTCTGGGTTACTGACTTCTTCAGTCTTCTTATATTTACTGTATAAATGATTTCCAGGAATTTTAATTATTCTTTGCAGAATAACTTTGCAGAAGAGATAGGAAAAAGCTTGTCTATCTTCCCGAAAACCCTTCTTTCTATGTGGGGAAGGTTAATATTAAAAAGGTTGTCAGTTTTCCCAGATTTCCCCAGGCAATTGCACAAATGACACTGAACCTTTATTTATTTATTTATTTGTCACTTGAAATCTCATGTTCTTTTTTTAATATTTATTTTTTAGTTATAGGTGGACACAATATATTTTATTTTTATGTGTTGCTAAGGATGAAACCCAGTGCCTCATGCATGGTAAGCAAGTACTCTACCTCTGAGCCACAACCCAAGTCTCTCATGTTCTTTCTAACACATTATGCTAGCATGTTTACTCTGTATTTGAGTTCTGAATTATGTGTTCAGTTATCTGTTAAAAACAGACTTGCTTTAGTGTCTGCATTTACTCTGGATACATTCAATAAACAGAGAGCCCAAAGGGTCTATTTGCTCATTAGCAAGTAAATAAATCATGGTATGTCCATACAATGAAACACTACTCAAACTGAAAATGAATGGGCTTCTGAGATATAGATGTATTCTAAAACATGAGGTTCTGTGAAAGAGCACAGCCTGTAGACCACCATTGCCATGATGCTTCATCAAACCAAGCTATGATGAAAAAAAAAAAAAAAAGGAGATTAGTAGCTGACTGAGGAGTAGGGGAAATTGCCTGAAAAGAAGTATGGAAGAACTCTGTTTCTACAAAGTGCCTGCCATGATAAGGATGTGTGTTAGGGGCATACATTTATCAGATTCATCAAATCATACAATTTAGACATGCTTATTGTATTGTATGCAAATAACATCTCAAGAAAGTTGATTTAGGGCAAAGAAAATGGTTGGCTAGAGTGTATATTTTGGGGCTGTCTTCCTCATGGTGTGGCAACAATGCTTGGCTGTATTCATAGTGAGTGGAGTGGACTGTAATAAAATGGAGTGAAATGAGAGGTGAGAAGTGGACTTCAATCCTTGTTGAACAGTCGAGGAGGGGGAGTTTTTGAAGTGATGGAGTTCAGTATCTACTGAAGACTACATGATCCACCTCAGTAATGTTCAGTGAGTCAATGGGTGGTTGGAGACAAGTCCCCTCATTCATTGGAGGATTCTATTGTCCCTATGATGGATTCTGAGAGGTTGGAGTAGTCTGCCAAAAAGAAAATTAGGGATAAAGAGTGCACAACACATCACCAGCTCATGGTTAGAAACCGTGTATCTGACTTGCATTGACAGCTTCCTGGGACACAACTGAGACAGACCCAAGACAAGCTACCAGGGAAAATTCACTTCCTAATTCTTCATAACAGTGCATGCTGAGCTTGCATAGTATTGAGAATCAAGTTTTAAACAGGTTAGTGACCTGTTCAAGTTACACATCGCTGGTAGTGGAAACTCCATTGAAATATGATTCATAGCACTAGACCCTTCTATTGAGACAAATCTAGGATACCAAGTGTTCCAAGCCTGTGAACCTTCACAGGACAGAAAGTGAAATCAAAGATGGTCACAAGCAGTGAGGAGTGATCTCATCATTACAGTGAGTGTGAGTATGTGTGTGTGTGTGTGTGTGTGTGTGTGTGAGAGAGAGAGAGAGAGTATTGAAAAAATTAGAACTCTTATTTATAGATCAGATGACCAGCAAACTCCAAATTAGGCAGTGGAGTATCTATTCATGAATGCACGCAAAATACTTCATTAACTTGAAGTAAGGGTAAGAGAGCAACTAGCGTTTAAAAATAGGGTCCAAAAGATGAAGAGAGGACACCACAGTGAGGCACCTCCATGATTTGTTATTAGCTGATAGAATTCCTAGTCAAAGCTGACTGTGCCAAAGAATTCTTTTCCTATGGGCCATAGCTCACTGCTCTGCTTAGCGGTATTGAGAAAAAAATTAAAAGCAAAAAAGAAAACTTTAACATGACCAACTCCTTTAGAAAATAATTCTATTCCTGAAGCTACTGTTGATGGAGGTATTGCTGCATAATAATACCATATGGCCACACTCCAATTTCAAATCACACCCTGAGGTTAGGAAAATGTCCTGATTATTCATGAGAAAATATCATATCAGGAAAACTAATAATTTTCAGTTTCTTGCCTGTCCAACAAGGTCACACCTTTGCTCTCAGATTCGCTGGGTATGAGCATGTGCATACAAAATCACAGCAGGCACACTCACATATGCACACCCAGGTATGTTCACACTCACTCACATAACTGTAATGACATCACTCCTTCCACACTGCAGTCCTGCCCAGTTGTATTTTCTGTCCCACAAAGGGTACACAGCATGACACCTTTGGAACCATTCACTCCACTCCAATGTCCTCAGCAGGAGGTTGGGACTCTGAGCAAACCTCCCAGTGAGCTGAGCATGTGTTTGACTTGCTGAGCTTCCCAGCTCTCTCTCCGTGATGGGATTCACTTCTCACTGTGCCTCTGAGCAAGACAAAGAAGGATGGTTCTACTCCCTGTCCTCATAGGACCCCATCTCAGTTAACAAGTTTGAAACCAATGTTCCCAGGTTTTGTGGTCATTTTTTACTTTCAGTAAAATCCCAGGCATGGCACCTTGGTCATCCTATCAGGGAAGAACACAAATATGGCCCCTTCTGTTGACATTAAGGAAAGAAGAGGGCTAATGGGGGTCTTCAACCCTTTGGCCTGATATTCCTATAGAGACCCCCACTTGCCTGGCCCTTTTGGAAAATTGTATTTGAAGAGGGAAGCTCTGGATCAGGTCTGAAAATGTAGTTAAATTCAGGGCTTGTGTGCAAGGCCAAAAGGCAAAATTCCAAATGAAAACACAGCTGGTTGTGAGTGAGCTGGTGGGTACCTCAGTGAAGCAAGAGTGACTGGGCTGCTGACGGCCACTGGGACCCCACTGTCCTCTCTGCAGGATTTGTCTCTGCAGAAAGCCACTTGCCCAAGGCTCCCCTGCAACCAGACCCCATGATTCCTGAGGTAGGAGCAGTCAGCTCTGCCCACCTGAGAGGAGCCCCGAAGGCCATTCCAGCTTGTGTATTTTGTGGAGTCAGCAAAGGCTGTCCTTGGCCCTGGGTCTCCATCAACCTTTCCCTTTCCTCTCTCCTGTCCTTGTCCTTTCCCCTCACGGGTACTGACATCAGGGGCCCACCTCATGGAGACCTTGCTCCATTAAACTTCACCTCAGCATCTGCTTCCTAGGGATCCCAACTTACATCCTTAACTTTAATATTGGGGTGACTGGAGTCATGGTTGTCAGGGTGACTTGGAGAATTTTCAAAAAGAGAAGTGGGTTCTAATGGCCCCAGGCTACATGACTCAGGTGTGTCCAGGTACAAGCGGTAGGAAGCTGGGGTGCTAGAGACAGTCTGCAGGATTGTGGGGCACAAGCCTTGAGGAGTAGCCCTCCTGGGGCCTTATAACAGCCCCAGATCCCTGTAGGGTAGGTGAAGAAGAAGGAGCTTCTCTTTGGCAGGTAGCAGAAGTGCAGTGTGCTACAGTTTGAGACACGTTGAGCTCAGCGATAGGATGGAGGTGCAGTGGGACACCAGCGAGGAGCAGGGTGAGAGTGGGCGATGCCCTGTGTAGCAAAGATCCGGGTGCAAGGAGGGGTCCTGGGGCCAGGGACATGCCAGGGTTATGCATGAGGTGAGAGGGAGCACTTTGCTCTCTCCAGCCCCCAATCCCCCACCTGCAACTGGGCCTGCACTAAACCCTTAAATCCTGAAATATGTGCCATATGATATTTTGATATGTCAAGGTTGGATTCTCATCTTTATTTATGGGGACCTGGAGCCTCACCCTGTGGCTCTTCACCTACAGGTGCACATGGACCAGACCCAGCTGGCTGGGTTGTCAGGGAGCTCTGAGATACTAGCTTAATTCATTTGTCCTATCACCACAGATGTGAAACATCTATAAAAACTTAGATATAGTAAAATTATATGATAATAATAAAATTAACATATTTATAATAATATATTACTAATAGAACACATTATATTATAATCATATTCTAATTAATATAAATATAACGTACATTTATATGTATTAATATTAACTGATATTAATATATCATGATCTATCACTTTAATATCTATAACATTAATATATAATATACATAAGTTCTAGATTATGATTTGAAACATTTTTTTCTTTTCCTTCCTTCCTTCCTTCCTTCCTTCCTTCCTTCCTTCCTTCCTTCCTTCCTTCCTTCCTTCCTTCCTTCTTTTCTTTTTTGGATACCAGGGATTGAACTCAGGAATGCTCAACCACTGAGCCACAACCCCAGCCCTATTTTGTTATTTCATTTAGACACAGGGTCTCACTGAGTTGCTTAGCTCCTCACAGTTGCTGAGGCTGGTTTTGAATTCGTGATCCTCCTGTCTCAGCCTCCTAAGCTGCTTGGATTACAGGCTTGCGCCACTATGCCCAGCTCTTTCCCCCCCCTTTTTTTTTTTTTTAATTTTTAAAAATTACTTGTTCTTTTTGATTATACATGACAGTAGAATCTATTTTGAAAAATTTATATTGACATGGAATATGTCTTATTCCAATTAAAATCCCAGTCTTGTGGATGTACATGATGGCGGCTGTGTCAATTTCACTGAAATATTCCCAGAATTGAATACTTGGGGCATAATAGTTTGAATTCTTATAAGGAAACATTTCACCTGAGGGTGTGGTGAGTTGTTCCCTCCAGGGTGACTGGGTGCCACCAGGTCAAGGGGAATGTGTGGAGTAGATCCTGGAACCAAATTTGCTCCTAAAACAAGAATAAAGGCAGTGAATAGGCTTCAGACCTCTCTTCAGGGCCAACGGCTGGTTTTTGAGTGACTCAGATACCTAGTTTCCTCCATTTTCTCAGCTTGTTTCTGCAGAAATAAATGAGGTCTCCTTGCGCTATGGGAGACCTGTGCTGTGTTTGCGTGTTTGTTTTTTTGGGGGGATACGAGGCAATTGCCTTCTATGTTCTGCAGTCTCTGGCAGTAGGTCACCTCATAGCTCATCTCATTTCCCCAGCTGTGAGATGACATTTGGTGCTTAGTATCCTACACTTGATAAAAGCTCAGCAAGGATGAATTGAATTTAGAAATACCACAATTCATAAATGAGAACTCTTTGGGTTTATACAGAATACATTACTATTGTTGACATATTTATTCATAAACAAGTAACATGAGGAATATGGCTCTATGGGATTTGTAACCAAATATTGAATTAAATTGATTATATAATTTTGCATCTACAAGAATGGACAAATAATTTGGAATTAATAAGCACATAAACAATACAGCTGATAAATGAATTCTGCTGGAATTTGAGACAATTGTGCTGTCGATTTATATTCAGAGATGTACAGCCCTCAGAAGTTCTCATGGATCTAACAATTGGCTTCAATTCAAGCATCTCATGATAATTAATGGTAATCATTTGGACATGTGCTCTGTCTGACCCAGATGTGGCAGTGAGCCCTAGGGGTCTGCGGGCTATGATGGGGGAACCAGGGTTTCAGGGATCTATCTGTTCCATTTACTCCTTATTTTATATCTATGAATATGACACTAGCAATGCTTTCTAGCTAACTAGTCATCCAATCAGTTTTCCTGTAATTCTAAAAAAGGAAGAAATAGGAGTCATCCACAAAAAAGCTCAAAACAAGCCAGGTCTTCTTGGCCAAGTCTCAGACATCTGAAGAGGAGGCACACAGCCTAGTCTTTAATGGAACCTCAAGAAATATCTGTGAAGTGCTTGAACGAATTATATGAATAATTGAATCTCATTCATCATTTGCGTATATTTGACATTTAAGTTGCATAGATATGCTTTGTTTTTGCAAAGGATGTAAAAGTAAACATAAACATGCATATCTCCTTTCTACAAACATGTGCTGGAGTTTCTCTCGAATCTCACTAAGTGAGGAATTCTCGGCTGAATAGTATATTTATGTTAATAGACATTGCAATTATTTTCCAAACTTGTGTTCTAATGTTCCTTTGTACTAATAGCATGCCATGGTTTATTTTCCTTGAACATTTGCTGATTTGGACCTGAACCTAAAGTGGTCAAGGACCAAGTCTACTTAACTCTTATTAAAGCCATTTTATGTAATGGTCAGACACACAGTATGCCTTCTAAATGTTGATTCTCCTTTTCTTTTACTAAGGAACTCGGATGTTGCAGAAGGACTTTTTGGCCACATCTTTCTGCAGCATCCAAGTTGCAGAAATGGGGAGTTCAGTGCAATCCTTAACTCCCCACTTCTTTACAGTAGAGTTGCTAACAGGTCAAAGTCCTAGCAAAGTCTAGGCAGAATCCCCTTAGCAGGGTTTACCTTCATGAATGAAAGAAGATGGAAACTTGATCCAGTTTCTTTTTTATTCTTGCCCATATTAGGCATCATCATTATCTTGAATTATAAATATTCTGATGCATGAGCAGAATATCCTGTGGTCTTAATTTCTATTGTTGGGAAAAAAAAGCCTTCTCACTCATATGTACCTCAAACACTTCCCTAGAAGGGGGTGTGAGGCAATGAAGATCAGAAGATCCCTTGTGGCATGAGGTGACACTCATGAGAAGAAAGTTTTGCCAATAATAGTGGAATCCGGAAGGCTCTACCAGGGCCCTCTCTTGAAGGCACACACCTTTGCTCCCCATTTACTGAGAATAGTAGCTGAGGATACTCCTGGTTTGCTTGTTAGCAATTGTCCTTGATCTCAGAGAACCACTGCTATTCAGGCAATAACAGGATAAGCCAGAAATATGGAGGCCCCACAGCAATGCCTTCAAATGGGAAGACCCAGGAGGGTACCCTAGCCCCCAGGCCTTGTAGAATTGGCCAGGGCACCAGCTGTACCAGTTTTGCTACTCAGCTCCTTCCTATGCTCATATCTGCCTTTCTCACATCCCTAACTTCTGTATCTCTTCAAAGTTCTCCCCAGTAAACCCTCCGAAGGCAATGTTTGGTTTCTTCTTCTGTCCCTAGTGAATCCAATCTCAGATCCTCTGAACAAATGAACACAAATGTTGAAAAGCTAATGTAATGAGCTCAGATACCACACCTACCTTGAACATCTCCCAGATGCTTTGTAATATGTGGCAAATAAGAACTTTTCTGTTTAAGCTACTTCCTTTGCATTTCTGTAACTTATAGCTGGTCACAATTGATACATGCAGCCCCACATGCTTGACAAGGGGTCAAAGAACTGATGAACATGGAGTTCTAGGAGTGACCATTTTTCACTGTATTGTGAGGATATATAAATAAAGAGAAGGTGAAATGGTTCTCTGATCTTTAGCTTTCTCTTCTCCCACTCCTCCAACCTCACTCTATCTTAAGAGAATGAGAAGCCCAGACTGTTTTCTTCCTTTTTGGCACATACTACTATTCCAATCTGAGAAGCTTCCTGTGCATTTGGAAAACACATCATCTTCCCAACTCGATTCTGGCTCATTTCTCTCCTTCCCTGGATCCTATTCTTCTACTATCCTGCAAAAGATATGGCTCCTTGCCCACACAGTACCCACTATCCCCTCTACCTTGAGGCTGTAGTTTTGCGCTTAATTACATTGGAGCTACCTTTTCCCAAATGCCTTTGGAAAAAGGTTTGGGTAAAAGTTGGCCAGAAGAGTTTTGATAAGACTTGGAAGACAGAGGAGAAACAGCAAGTGTTGTTTATGCTCTAAAGTACCATGCAGGACAGCCAGGTGCTGTGTGCTTGGGCTTGCTGTCTCTACCTGGTTGGCTCACCTTGTTAGTTCATGGTCTTGCTGTTCTAATAGGTGGCCTCCTGCAGCTGCTCCATATTCTGGGTGGAATGAATGGATCACTCCTTGGCAAAAGGCACTGGCTTTTCCTGCAGGTCACTCACATCATTAAGGTTAAAGACAGTGAGAGGCAGGTTCTAGTTCATCCTTGTAGGCTGCAGTCTGTCCTCAGGTATTCCAGTCACATTTGTAGATTCCACTTTGTCCTTGAAATCCCCCATGTCACCTCTAGCCTTCCTTCCCGTCTGATGGCCAACAGCCAATACCAGATATGAGGCAAAGCCTTACATAGACTTCTTAATCATCTTAAGCACTGCAAATGGTTCAATCCTGTTAATAAATTCCTTCTTCTATATAACTCATAGTAATTCTCCATCTGAGATGGAATGCTAGCTGATATACTTAGTAATCAATCCCTGATTTATAGAGTGTCAATGAGCTTAAAGAGTACATTTTTTCACGTGTCATTTCAGTAATACTAGCCAATGAGACACTGCAATGGATGACATTTAATAGAGGGTGCCTGCAAAGTTGGTTGGGGTGTCCTTCCTGCTGCTTCTCTGTCCCCTTATTTATGTCTAAAATTCAGACATTGGGTATGAGCTCCAGTGGTCGTCATGTGACCTTGAGGAAGGAAGACACAGGCCAGGAGAGCAAAGCAGAAAGAATGAAAGAGGCTGGCTCCCCAGTGGATTCCTGGAGCTGTAGCAAAGTTCTTGACAGCCAACTCTGGACTTCTTCATGGGGAGGAAGAATATCCCAATTTAATAAAAACCACTAGAGTAGAAAATCTGTAACTAAAGTCACCGTTTCTTACTGATTCAACATACACAGTTTGCTCTTCTGTGAAATCATTTGCACTATGAAGCTTTTGCCTGAGTATGAGTCCTCCTGGCTGGGAGTTGCCTGGGAGCACCGTGGCAACTTTGTAGCTCATCTACATCCTTTACATCTGGTACAGTACCTGGCCTGTAGTAAGATTGAGGCTATATGTGTGGCTGTCATTGACTGAAGATTCATGTGGATATTAATTCCCCACAAAGAGATTAAGCTTCACTGAAAGAAATCATTTTGCAAATCTCATACTGATGTAGCACACCTGATTCCTGTTCTTCCTCATCCATTTTTTTCCTATAGCTATCTATCCCAGAAGAAGTCAAAGCAATTATATTTGGGGTTTATAATAGTCTTTCATCCTGGGCTGCATCTGTATTTAATCCTTAGAGACTTTTTTATGGGGGTTTGTGAAGACCATGGTCACCTAAGTGGGTTCCAAACTCCTGGAAAGAACAGGATCTGTGATGAGTTAGGGATTAGTAACAGCCACCATCACAGTTGGCAGAGCTGAGGTTACAGAGATCTGGCTAAGCAGTTGTAGTGTGGTTTCTAGGTAAAGGCTCCCTCCTTATTGTGGCCTGCTAAGCCCATAGAGACGTCTCCCTGGAGGTGTCCGGGAATTTTCCTAGTCTACATTTCCTGTTGGCATTGAATGAGGAGACTAAGCCTCCCAAATATTCCTTATAATAAATCTATTTATGGGCATGTGTGGAAATATGTGTGAATCTCTCTCTCCCATGTGCATTTGCACTCAGGGTACTGGGCATATGGATTTATAAAATTTAATTCCTAGGATTAGTAGCATAAAAGTAAAGTTAGTAAATGCAAGTGTTTTGAGATTTCTAAATTACCAGGGAAAGTCAAAATGATTATTTTTTATTACATAGCAATAATTCAATAATATCTTGGGTGAGTTCTGAAAGTGAAAGAATGCATGAATAATAAATTAATAGACAAAATAAATAAGAAGACTATCTGATTGATCTAGAAGAAGGTAAACAGGCAAAAGATGCACAAAAGAGGTTGGTAATATAGAGAGCAATTAATAAGATAATAGAGAAAAGCCAACTATATCTGTGTTTATATGAAATATAAGTTGATTGAATAGTCTATAAAACAGCATGTTTTTCTGAGATAATTAAAGAAGGAAAATTTGATAAATTAGATAAGTTAATGTTTAAAACAATTTTGCTTGCAAAAGCCCACGTAAAGAGGATGAAAAGATGAATTATAGCCTGCATGAAAATATTTGTCACATATCCAACAAAGGACTTTATCTAGAAAATCTCCAACAAAGTCTTTTATCTAAGGAAGTCTAAAAATTTAATATGTTGAAACACGTATACATAATGAACAGAGAAAGGAATTTCATAAAAGAGGATACATAGATGGGAAAAGAACTCATGAGATGATATTCAAGATAATTAGACACTGAGGAAATGTAAATTAAAACCACAACGAGACACCACTACAAACATATCAGAGTGATTTAAATTTTAAAAATATATATTTAATAACACCAAATACTGGTAAGAATGGGGACAAAATGGATCTTTTTAATTGCACCATATTACATATATCCCTGCTGGGAATATAGAATATGGTGCAATGAAAACTAGTTGGTCAGTTTTTTTATAAAATTAAACATGTAATTACCATACAAATTAGCAATTGTACTCTCAGGAATGAAGTAAATATTAAATGAAAACTTATGCTCACACAACATTCATACATGAATGTTAACTGCAGTTTTATGCATAAAAATTAACAACTGCAAATAGTCAAAATGTCCTTAAACAGGTGAAGAGTTAAACTAAATGTTATATACTAACAACAATAAAAAGAAATGAGTTACTCATACATGTTAACAGTTGGTTGAATCTCCACCCAATTTCAATGAGTAGGAAAAAAAAAGAGCCAGTTTGAAGATGTTATATACTATGTGATTTCATTTATTTAAATTTTTGATATGAAATAATTTTAGAGATGAAGAACAGATAAGTTATTGCCAGAGTATAGGGCAGGGAGGAGGTGCACATGGGGAAGGTATGTTTTATCACAAATGGGCAATACAAAGGATCACTGTGGTTATGGAGTTAACATCTTACCTTTAGTGGGGGACATGAAAACTAAAATTATGGCAAAATTGTGCAGAACTAAGTACACACACCCCATATGAATGACTACTGGTAAAATTGGAGAAATATTAATAAGATCAGTAGGCTGTATTCTGGGTTGTGACATTGTACCATAATTTTGCAAAATGTTACCTTTGAAGAGAACTTGGTAAATGAAACACAGGCTTCCTCTGTATTATTTATTACAGATGCAATGAATGTATCATGATCTCTATAAAACATCCAATTAGAAACAAAGTAGGAATAAATGTCATAAAGATGTTGAACAACTCCACACTGAGAACAATATTATATTATTACCATAAATTAAAGAAAAATGATATATATGGAGGGCCATATCTTGTTTGTTGACTGGAGGAGTAAACTTTGCAATGTATTATTTCTTCCCAGGCTTTCTATTTAATATAATCTCAATGCAATGTAATTCTAGCTGGTTGTTACCAACTGAGGCTAAAATATTTTAGAAAACCCAAGTGCCAAGAATAACAGAGGCAATCTTGAATAGGAGAAGAATAATTCTGGAGGACGTACATATTATATACCAAGATATATTTTTATACTAATTAAGATTTGTCATAATAGTGCAAGAACAGATACATGAGTAAATTAGACAAAACAGAGGCTCCAGAATAAGACACCCACATACATGTAGTCACATACTGTTTGATAAAGGTGACACTTCAATGCTGTGTACAGAAACTATTGTTTTCAGAATCAATTGGCTGCTATATAGAAAAAGAAAATAAATTTTAATCCTTATCTCCTAGTTATACAAGACATCAATTTCAGGAAGATTGTACATATAAACATAAAAATCAAAATTAACACTTAAAATAAAAAAAAATCATCATTACTTTCTGGTAGAAAAATAGTTCTTAAATAGGGAACAAAAGGCTATTTTTTAAAGAAGGATTTGATGAATATGAGGACATTGAAAATGAGAATTTGAATTTATCAGAGAGTCTATTAAGGGAGAAAAAGCCCCAGCACTCATAGAAGAGATTATATGTGATAGACACTTAACAAGGGACATTTGTCCAAAATTTGTAATATACACTTTCAATTGGCAAAACACTTGGACAAGTACTTCATGAAAGAACATGAGCAAGGACCATAAACTTGTGAACAAGAGCTAAGTATAATAATGGTTTGAGGAAAGAAATTCATACTACAATTCTGTGGCTACATTACTTGTAAGAGAAAGCTTGCTACTTTTTTATGTTTCTGTATGTTATGATTTGAATATGTGATGTTCCTCAAAAGTTTATCTGTGAGAAAATGCAGGAATTTTCAGAGGTGAAGTGATTGGATTATGAGAGCCTTAGCTTAAGCAGTGCATCAAGCCACTGATATGGACTAACTGGGTGGTAACCGAAGGCATACCTACAGGGTGTGACTGTAACAAGTAAGTCACTGAGGGCATGTCTTCTGGGCTTTGTGCTTTGTCTCTGGTGAGCATAGCTCTCTCTGCTTCCTGATTGCCATGTCCTGAGCTGCTTTTCTCCATTGTGACCTTGATCCACAATGTACCCAGAATTTATGGAGTCAGCCACTATGGATCGGACCCTCTGAAACCCTGAGCTTCTCCTCCATTATGTCTACTTGTCAGGTCTTGCAGTCAGAGGGATGAAACAGCTGGCCAAACACTGAAGTTGTGTCCCTTTGCAATGAGGATTTGCCTCTTATCTCATGAAGAAGTAACCTTTATTTTCACAAGTACAATGTCTTTATACACATGACCCGAGAATCCCTTGAATTTGGAATGGTTTTGTAACTTACCTCCTTTTGTCAGAATAAAGGAAATGATGCTAATGTACCACCTTGAAATACTGCTGTTGCCATAAGGAGTCTGGGATAGCTTCCTCGGGGATAAGAGTGCATATTGACAGGAAGGCAGAGTCAACAACCAATACCAAAAGTTAAGCCCATGAGTGTGGCCATGTTGGATTATTCAGCATCCATTTAGCCTACAGATAACTGCAGCAGGATGAGTGACCCCTGGAAAAAACAGCAAAGACTGACCAGTTGACCCAAGGCCAAATTACTGACACTTGTAGTTGTGCAGTGTAGTGCACTTATTGTTATTTTAAGGCTCTAATTTTGATAAATTTGTTGCACAGAAGTTGGTAGCTGAAACAAAGATAGAACTATATGCCCACCAGACTAGCTAAAAATGAGGAATAGAAATAATGATAAACGCTAACCATAATTCACTGTAACTGGAAACCAATCACTCTGCCGGTGGAAATGTAAAGTGGCACAATCCTTCTGGAATATCATTTGGCAGTATCTTCCAAAGTTGTATAGACATACACATACTCATAATACTTTGCAAGTGTACACCTTAGATTTTTACCTGAGACGAATGAACCCCTAACACACGCAAGACTATTAACTGCAGCATTACTCATAAAAGATGAAAACTGGAAACCACTCAAATATCCATCTAATAACGAATGGAGAGAAGAGTAAATTGTGATACATTCCTACATTATACAGCCACAAGAAGAATGAATCTCAACTACTTGGGGCATTACCACAAACACAATACTAAGAGAAAGATTTCAGACATAGTAGAAAACATATAATGCATGACCAAATTTATATAAAGTTCAAAAATGAGCAAAAACAAGTCTATGGTGCTAGAAGTGAAGAGTGTAAACTTCATGAAGGAGTTATGTGGTAGCATAAGAATGTACTCAATGTGATAATAGTATTTTACTTCTTAATCTGAATGTTGTTTACATGGATATATGTACTTTGTGAAAATTCAAAAAACTGTACTCTTACATCTATGCATTTTTTGTGTATATTTGTCACATTTGAATAAAATTAACAAAATACAAACTCACAGTGAAAAGGAATACATTTCTCAAACAAGTATAGACAATTTGATATTAGAGAAGATACTAGTAAGATTGATTACATAAATACCAAGAAAAAGCATTTGGAAGATATTCATTTTAAATATGTCATATTTAAAATTTTAAAAAATTTGTAAAAACTGTAAAAAAATTGTCAATTTTTTAATGTTAATTTATAAAGATTATATTTTTGGAGGAAAATTTTACTCTATTTTTGAATAGAATAATTTTTAATTTTAAAACTTGTGATCAACACTTTAAATTTATAATCAATAATACAACTATCACATTTTACTTCCTTTTGAAGCTTATCACTCTTGAAAGTTTCCTAGTTTGAAGAAAAAAATCATATGGTCATCCATCTGTCATGTTTCACATGATTTTTTTCATTTAGTACTATTTGAGATTTTATTTCTGTTTGCTGATGGTTTCTCAAAGTTTACTCTTAGTGCCACTTTGTTTGTTTTTTGTGGTGCTGGGGATTTTAGTTCCACTTTTAATATATTTTCTTTGCATATTTCCTCTGTTAATAAGCTATAAATGGTTCTGATACTGACAAAGTTTCTCTACTTGGCCAGAGAATCAGATTCCTGAACTTTCTCTTAGGCCCATCTGTCACCTCCTTGAAAAATCTCCTTTTAGCAAAGACCCTTGCTAAGTCAGTTCAGCAAGAACCTCCTCACCTCCACCCTTCCCTGTCTCATCACCCTCCCTATCTGACCAGGTTCCCCATCCTCCACCATCCCCCAGCTGAAGTCTGATCATCCTGGCTGCCCTCAGGATTCTGATCAATCAGTTTAGCCACAAACTGCCTTGAACTCTGATATTTCCTGTAATAATTTTCCATCCAGTGATCCTGATCTTGCTTCTTGGCTATAAATTTCCACTTGTTCATGCCCTATTTAAAATTCAGTTCGATCTATTTTCTCTCTGTCAAACAACCCCATGGCAGTGGTCCCTCTGTTTATCCCAGTGGTTCTGAACATAGTCTTTCTTACCACACTTTAACGTGTGTCATTGAATTTTTTTTTTTTTTTCTCGGACACTGCTTGCTTCACTTGCTATATAGCAAGGATGATGACTTGGAGGGTACACAGTTTTGCAGATCTTCTCATACATTGTTGTTTTGGTTTGTTTTCTTGAAATGGAGGTCTCTTTATGTTGCCCAGGCTGGCTTCAAATCCCTGGATGAAGCAATCCTCCTGCCTCAGAGTCTAGAATAGCTGGAAGTATGCACCACTTACTTCTGGCTTCTCTGTTTCCTTCGTGTTTCAGAATTCTGGCCTTCCTTAGAAATCTCTTGGCAACTTTGGTCTCTTTGTATGGAAGAGCAGCAATTCTCCTGTACTCAAACACATTTTTCTGGTAGTTTTAAGAGCATTAAAACTTTGTCCTTCTTGAGCAGAGGACAAAGAGACCTGGGGGAGAGAAATGCCTGCCTGCACCCCCAACCAGTCCTGCTGGACTGCACTGAGCAGACTCTCTGCATTGCTTTCCCTCTCACTCTGTCTTCTCTGGAGCTTCTGGAAAATTCCCCATTATTGTGAACTCTCCCTGAGCCCAGTGCTGCAACCTCTTCCTCCTCAGAATATCTGAGGAAGAGCTTTCCTTTGCCATTTGGACCTTTGTGTATTTACTGCTGCAGATTTTACTTAATTTCCTTTCTGAGCAAGTTATATTGCATATTATCCAGGTTAATACTGTGATTTAAGATAACTTTATTTCTGTAGGATAACGACAATATTAAAAAAGAATGATTATTATTTATGTAGTGCCTAATGGATACCAGGCACTGCTAGATTTTAACAATCCTTATAATAAGTCCTCCTGTGTTTATATTGTGATTTAGATTACCATAGGGAAAATGGTGGACAGGAAGATTTAATTGCTTGACTGTCATCTTTTGGCTACACAGGGCAGAAATGAAACAGATTCTTCTGTCTCTAATATTAACACATCTGCTCTTGGATCACCTCTATGTCCAGAACTTCATCACTGGGTTGATTTTTTTTTCTTCCTGATTTTATTAGTTTCAATTATTGCAGCGAACTTGTGTGGCATCATAGGATTAAACTTTTTATTCCCCAGATTTACATGATTTCTTTTTAAAATGAAGTATCTATGGTTTTTCTCCTCTGTAACTCATGTTGAAATTTAATCCCCATGGTGAGACATTAAGAGGTGGGACCAGGTGGGAATTTTCAGAGGTGATTAGGACTCTGCCTTCCTAAATGGTTTAATTCAGTCATATGATTAATGGGTGAGTGGGCTTAATGGGTTTCATGGAGAGTGGATCTGTTGTAGGAACAAGATTGGCTAGGGCTCTGGCATGCCTGTGTCTTGCCATGTGATGTCCTCAAACTCTGCCAGCAAGAAGGCCATTACCAGATGCAGCCCCCATGAAGATGTTATGGGAACCTATTTTTTCCTGGGATTTATGACATTTTGCTTTCACCATGTGTTTCCCCCATATTGGGAGAACCATCTTCAGGGAAAGAGCAGCTGCTAGATGGAAACTTAGAAGAAGCTGAGTTTTAGACTTCCCTACCTTCCCATTTCATCAAATATAAATTGTGGTGCAATGTGCCAACCTCAGGGAGAGGTCTCACCACAATACTGAAGTTAATTTTATTTCCTTCTCAAGGAGCTCTGCAGAAAACTCTGTGAGATCAGAAAAGCAAACAAAACGAAATCTAAAATGTACTCCTAAATAGAAATGAGTTATGAAAGTCCTTGAATGGTATCTATAAATCAGATATCGGGCACACAGGAAGGTCCTGAGCTTATTTTGAAGGGGGCTAAACATTTACCATGTGCATAAAAGGGAAACTGAAACAGGACAGGTTCAGCAAATGCTGGCATCTGTGAGTGAGCATGAAATTGCAGGTGTGGATGAGGAAGGCAGGAACCCAGCAAGAGAGCAAGCCATAGAGGAAAGTGGGCACTAGGCCATCTAGGCAAAGGACCATATTTTGTATGAGACAGAGCACCTGTAATCAGCTTACCTGGTTGTTATCTCTTAGGTATATAGTGTTCCTCAGAAACTCATGTATGAAGCAAGGCAAGAATTTTCAGAGGCAAATAATTAGATTACAAGAGGAATAAACTAATCAGTGGATTAATCCATTGGTATGGATTAACTGGACAGTAACTGTGGGCCGATAGGAAGTAGGTCATGGGATAGGGGTGGTGCCTTAGGGGTTTATATTTTGTCCTTAGTGAGAGGCACTCTTTGCTTTCTGGTTGCCATGTCCTGAGCTACTTTTCTACATCACGCCCTTCTGCAATAATGTTCTGTCTCACCTGGGCCTCAGAGATATGGAGTTGGCCAAAAATGGACTTAAACAGTGTGCCAAAGCAAACTGTGACTCCTCTAAGTTGTCAGGTCTTTTGATCACAGCCACACAAACGCTGACTAAACAAATGCTGACTTGTGAAGCTGTGCAGAAACTGTACGCCAAGGAAAAAGATGAAATAGTGATTACAAGTGTAAATTTCAGAATTGGGGAGATTTGCCAGCTGTGTGATCCTAGTAAGTCACATGACCTCTCTCAGTCTCCGGTTCCTTTTCTGTAACATCTTAATGCCGATGAAGGTTTTGAAGGGTTGTTTGTGAGAGATCAGCTGAGAGGAGATGAAATCTACTAAAGCTCACAGCCCGGGGGATAGTTAGTGTCCCGTAAATGGTAACAGTCATAGTACTTTTAGACATGTCAGAATGAAAATTCTCTCACCAGATTAAAGCAGCCTGATGCTTTTCTGTACCGGAGGCTCCCACAGTTCCTTCAAAGGGCCTGTCAGCTGCAGGCCCAAGGATCAGATACCAGCATAACACACAGGACACAGAGAGTGATCCTCCCATTTATCATTCTAGAGCCACTGAAATTCCCCACCCCTGGTCATATTTGGGTCTGCATCCCTAAATTGCACATTGTTTTCTAACAGTCATCATGATTTAAATTTTAATCATCTTTTTCTTGAAAGACAAATCAAGAAATAAGAAAAAGAATGAGCTAGACATACTGCTTTTTTTTTTTCTGGAAGGCTACTGCTAATTAAGATGTTGAAAGCAATTTTAACACCATTTCTCACCACTCTGACAAATCTGACAGGTTTACAAATTAACATTCGAGGACTCTAAAACTGGATGTCCATGTTTGTCAAATTCTGTAAGGGATCACAAATATGTTTGGGAATTGCTGCAAGTGGCAAGTAATACATTACCAGAGGATATATACAATCATGAAAATCCAGGTGGAATTTCAGGAAACTCAAAGTGACACAGACCAAGTGGCCCCCGCTGCCCTCACATGCCTGCTGTAAGCCGTATTGGCCTGGGAGAGTGGAGATGGAGACTCACCCTGCTTCACGCAGCCTGGCCATTAGAACCCTCTTCCTTCTGTTGAAATCATTCTCTCTAGGGCTTTTCACCACTGACTCTGCATCAGACCTCGTGGGCTACACATGACAATTTTAAAGTCCCTTCCAAACACCAGCCCTTCAGCTACACTACAAAACAGCAATTAATGTGTTTTACCTTGGTTCCCTGCTTTCCCCAACATTCATTCACTGTACCATCATAAAAGGGTTGCCTGCAGATGTGAAGACTACCCACCACTTTACTGGTGAGACCTGTTTCAATTAAAAAAGATGAGGTAACTTGCTCCGAGTCACATACCTAGTCAGTGGCTAATTTGGCTCTTAATGATGACCCTGAAATATAGCTTAAAGCCTCTTTTTTGGTATGAAATAAGCTTATCCTCTTGAAATAAGTTCTAGCTCATCCATATCCATAAATGTGGAACTTGAAGTTCTGAGTTCTGTATAGCAACTGGATCCACTGGGATGGGTGTCTTTCAGGTAGGCACTTAAAGGATTGTTATTTTAATAAATTATATTCAACAAACTAAGTACTAAGGATTTAATAAGGAAATATGAGCAACTTACAGGTACCTGCAGAGAGAGAAATGTTCTTGCTAAAGATAGGAGGAGGGTGTGATTCCACAGAGAGGAGACTCTCATATTTGCAGTCCTGGGACATGTGGCATGAAACTAAAGATAGGACCTGATCTCACTCATGCCCTGACTTGGCCAGACT
The DNA here is from genome assembly GCF_048772815.1 of Callospermophilus lateralis. Taxonomy (NCBI): domain Eukaryota; kingdom Metazoa; phylum Chordata; class Mammalia; order Rodentia; family Sciuridae; genus Callospermophilus; species Callospermophilus lateralis. The sequence continues at coordinate 93,163,568 of NC_135313.1, forward strand.
TTTGCCCTACCAATTTGTGTAGATGCATGTGGGTGTTATGACCAGCAAATTTTTTTTTTTAAATTGGTGCTGACAATTGAACCTAGAGCCTCATGTGTGCTAGGTAAACACTTTACTACTAAGCTACACGCCCAGCTCCAGAAATTTCTTTATACTACTACATTATTCAGTTCATGGGTACCCTCCTGTGTGGTCCCCTGAAACACTTATATCTGATATTGCTGCTATTTTATTGTTTTGTACTTACAACTTTAATTCCTTATTTCTGTCATTCGTATGGGTTTATGGAGTAGAGAAATCCTGCCATACTTATAGCTAGTATCCTGCAATAGGTTGGGGGCTGGCAGGAGATAGGTAGTTGGTAAAAATTTGGTGCAATATAAATTCTGAAGCATTCCCTAAATCGTTAACATGAAAAATCAGTATCAATTTGAAATCCTGTTAAGTAATACATTCTGCTGAAGACAGTTTTGCTTGCACTAACATGATTATTTGGGATAGTTAATGAGGAAAAATAATGATCACCTTTATTAAGGCCAAGTTGCCAATTTTCCCAATTTCTGTGCTAGAGATCCAAGCCATATGGTCTCCTTGTTAGGAGGGTCCTTCCAGGATAGTTGGAATGCAAGATGAAGATGAAATGCATATCTCATATAACATGATTTGCTCCAGACATATACTTGTCCAACAAATAAGCTAGTCAGGATACTTTCTCATTTTATTATGCTCTGCAGCTGTTATTGGGATAGCTAAATCCTCATTTCCCATTGGAGAAGGACAGAGGCTGTTCCAAAAGGTCATTCCTGCCAGGAAATTTTTGATAAATTGGCAGACATAAACTCAATGTTAGATGATAATATTTTTCTCTTTTCTTTTGCCTTTCTCCAATTACTGTTCCTCCTTATAACTTTTCTTCTTTCCCCTTTATTTCCCCTTCTTATAAAGCTATTATGTTATTGTGGTTTTGGATATGGAGCAACTCCCAAAGCTCCTGTGTCAATGCAGGAACATTCTGAGGTAGATGATGATAGAGAGAGAGGTGACCTAATCAGTCCACATTAATTTGAATGGGCTAAATGGGTGGTAAATACAAGTAGGACATGGCTGGAGGAAGTAGGTCACTGGGGGTGGATGTGACTCTCTCTGGGCTTTCTGGCTGCCAAGAGCTGATTGCTTTCCTCTACCATGCCCTTCTGCCATGATGCTCCACATCACCTCAGGCCCAGAGCCATGAAGGCACCTAACCATGAGCTGAAACTCTGAAACCGTAAGTCAAAATAAACTTCTCCTCCTCTTAGTTGTTCTTGTAGGATGTCTTGATCAGAGTACAAAAAGGTGACTGACATACCTCTACTGGATAATTTAATATAGTAGGTAAAAAGTTGAGTAGGAAAAAAAAGATTCAGTTTGAATCTCAACAGAACCCAGGACATTAATTGCCATGTAAAGATTCAAAGAAAATTTAGAAAATGGAATCAGGAATAAAGGTAAGACCTTTTCTAACTGTTCTACATTTCCATGTGTACATCATTCTTTTCCTTGTGTCCCACGGTGAAGACTTTTAATCCCAGCTCTTATAATGATACTGACATTTAGCACACTTTGGATTCCAAGTCTGAGCAGGGGGAATTAGACTCATTAACTCGTATGATTTTTATCAATCTCCCTTTAAATTATCTTATTCTTATATTTCAGAGGAATATAAAGAGGCTTAGAGAAGTTAAGTGACCTGTCCAGGGAAATGCTGGTAATACCAGCCAGTCTCCATCCCATGTCTGTGTGCTTCCAAAGCCCTGTGTCTTTAGGTCTGTCCTGTTTCTCTATGTCACACACTTACTGTACCTGATGATGTCTCTTGAGGGTGTCTTTTCTCTGTGTCATAAATGCCTTCCCAGTGTACCTACAAAAGATGCATGACACGAGTTTTACTGGAAGAAAGAATCAACAAATAAACAAGTGAGAGAACAATGCTGCCACTTTCTCAGTCCTTCACTTTCTGAACTTTCCTTGAGCATTCACCATGAACTAGACCCATGTTCCTAGAAGAAAAGCCTGAGACAGGGATTCAAATTCACTAGATTTATGGAGGCCAGGATCTCCAGAGAGAGGGGGATAGATGGATGATGGAGCAGGGCAAAAAGCTAAGCAAAGATGGGTCCCAGCTGGAGTCTAGATTCAGCCTGACCCCTTGGAGATCTTTGGTGTGTGAATTGCACCGCAGAGTGCAATTAGGCAAGAAGCCAGACTTTCACCAGTTTTGTCATTAGCTGTGAGCTGCCCATAGGGAAGGGGCCGGAGATCCCCAACCAGTAACTTCTATTAGCCAAGGGCATTCCCTGGAGAAAGGGGCAGCTGTGAGTCATTAGCAGCTAACACACAAATGAGCTGGCAGTTGGTGGGGGGCGGGGCAGTAGCACACCATGAAGGTAAGGTAAATCTGGGCAGAAACCAATAATCTCTCCCCAAACAGACATTATTAGAGCTCAATGTGCATTTCCATAGGGGATTTCCAATTAGTATATACTTTTCAATACCTACACTCACTCCATCCATGTGCTTTAGGGCTTACCTAAAGACCAGCCTTCCCCATGAGGCCTTCCTGGACCATGCCAAGACACATGGGTCTTTTTTATTCAAAAATCATATAGCACTTCTCTGAATCAAATGCTTATCCAACTAATCATTGCCTTTAAATGCCTTCTGATTGTTGTGCAGGCATATAATTGTTTTCACACTAAATCTTAAAGCGCCTCTAAAGCGTGGACTGTGGCATCAAATGTTAATCTGCTGTTTAGCAGCCTTGCTCCACTCCATTCAGGGCTGCGCCAGATGCTGTTAGAGATGCAGCAGAAAGCATGAATCCTTTGTAGTAATAAATAATAATGATAGACTGAGCAGAAACTGATAATAACACACATTTTGTAGTGTCTTCTATTTGCCAGGCAATGTGCTGTGCACTCAACAACCATTATTTTGGATAATCTCCACAACATTTCTGTTGAGCAGTCTGTTATTAGAAACACTTTTCAGCATCATATGAGAGAAATTCTCTCTATGGAGTGGCTTAAACAAGTTAGGAGTGTGTTCATCCCTTATATCAGATAGGATCGGTCTCATCCTCCATTCCAGGAAATCTGGAGATAGAGTCCGCCTGGCAGTGGTTTCATGACTGCCTGAGATTCTCCACCCTTTCCACATGCCGTTACCCCATGGTTGCTGCTGCCCCAGATATATTTGCATTAATAACAGAAGGAAGAACTATCACCAGCTACATCTTTTTTTTTTCAGATAATAAAAATCCTCCGAAGACATCAGGAAATTTCCATATCTGTGTTACATCCATAAAATTATGTTATAAGGTTAACTTTTTCAGCAAGATAGGCTGACGACAAAATATGCATTTCATCCTCTGATCTGGTAGAGTACAGTGAGGTGAATTACAACAAGAGAGAACAAGAGTCGGAAAATGTCAGTTATCCCACAGACATTTTCAAATAAATATATTGCTGCTACATTTATTTCCATTTCCTAGATGAGAAAAATGAGGCAAGCAAGTAATTTTCCAAAAAAAAAGATACTCAGTGCGTCATGTATTGATGTTTGTCTCTGATTGTGTAAGTCTGCACTGTTGCCTACTATTTCTTTTTGTTTTAATTTTTTAATTCTAATTTGTTATATATGACAACAGAATGCATTGCAATTTATATTACACATATAGGACACAATTTTTCATATCTCTGGTTGTAGACAAAGTATATTCACACCATTCATGTATTCATGCATGTATTTTGGATAATGATGTCCATCTCATTTCACCATTATTTCTACCCCCATGCCCCCTCTCTTCCTCTCCCACCCCTTTGCCCTATCTAGAGTTCATTTATTCCTCCCATGCTCCCCCTCCCTACCCCACTATGAATAAGCCTCCTTATATCAGAGAAAACATTCGGCATTTGTTTTTTTTGGGATTGGCTAACTTCACTTAGCATTATCTTCTCCAACTCCATCCGTGTACCTGCAAATGTCATGATTTTATTCTCTTTTAATGCTGAGTAATGTTCCAGTAATATACCATATGTTTTTTATCCATTCATCTACTGAAGGGCATCTAGGTTGGTTCCACAGTTTAGCTATTGTGAATTGTGCTGCTATAAACATTGATGTTGCCTACTATTTCTACCTCAAAATGCCAAGAGTAATTTCAAGCACCACCTTGCCTTCATCATCAACCGTGAAAATCAAAAATATTTAAATCCTGGTCTGCTTTCTATTTCCAAATGCCAGATATGGGAAAGTTGGGTTTAATTTAACACCATGAGAAGTCATCATGACATGAGCACCCAACTAATGGCCGGACATTGTTAACAACTGAGTAGGCAGGCATGTGCCACCCTTACGGTTAATCAGTCACTCACTCATCTGCTTTTCCTTTGGCCTGGTAAAGACTACCAGTTTTGTCTTTCAGAGCATCATGTCTAGGTAGTTTTGCACATCACTAATTTTAAGGTTCACAACTTTCTGGCTTGAACAATTTATTGATTTTGGTGGTGTTTTCTCCATCTCTGCTACACTTGTAGCAGTTGGCAGAAAGTCTTCTGGCAGAAGGTGTGGTATAAGTGTGAAGTTCACGAAAGGACAGCCACATTCTCATCTGAGGGTAAGAGAAACTTCTAGGATACAGGTAGAGACAATAAAAACAAGATGGTGCTAGGTTTCACACTGTGGTGAATTTCTTTCCAACTCTGTGTTCAGTGGCATCGCATTGACAGGTTGAAATCATCCACAGGGGGAGTATTTATACCACACATGTTGGCAAACATTCCAAATAAGGCCTTTTGTTGTTGTTGTTTTTCTCAGAGAGCCAGTTGTTGCACATTCAGTAGCACACCGTTGTTGAGCAATTGAGCAGCCCATTCAGTGAGCATAATCATATGTCCAGAAAAAAAAAAAAAGTATGTTAATCAAATTTTCATCACTCTGACAAACACAGGAGAAAAGCAACTTAGAGGCGGAAAGATTTGTTTCAGCTAACAGTTTCAGAGGTTTCAGACTATGGCTGGCTGGCTCCAAGGCAGAAGCATATGGTGGAAGGACATTGAGGAGGAAAGCTACTCAGGTCATGGAAACTTAGAGGGAAAGGGAGGGGGAGGGAGAGAGGGAAAGGAATAGGAGAGGAGAGAGAGACAGAATGGAAGGGTCTGGGGCAAGAAATACCCTTCCAGGTCATGTGCCATAGTGACCTACTTCTCCCAGCCATGCCCCACCAATCTATAGTTTCCACTACCTTCCAGAATTCTATTCAGCTATCAATGGACTAATCCACTGATTAGGTCAAAGCCCATATGATCCAATCTCCAATCACTTTCCCAAAGCCCCATCTCTGAACACGGCTGTATGGGGAACTAAGCCTTTAGCACATGAGTCTTTGGGGGACATTGCAGATCTGAATCATAACAAGAAGGAAGAGAAAAGGCATTTAAACAAAATTATATAAAGCTGCTATAGATTTGGGAAGGACCTCAGATGTGAGATCCTAGCTCTCGAGCTTGCCTTGCTAGTATTAACATGCAAAGCCCTGTGTTGTATTCAGCAGGGTCCTATAGCTCTAGGCAACACTTGGTAGGCAACTGGCCTTGGTTCTTTTAATCAGCACTTGTCTGTTTCTTGCTTAATGCACCTGTGACTGGTAATCAGAAATTCAATGACATGTGGTTACATGTATTTTGAGTTCCTTAATTCTATGGGGCAACTTCAAATGTTATCAAGTTCCTAGAAGCAAACTTAGGAACTCACTTTGCCTTGCATGTTGGTGCTTCACTCTCCCATTCATTATCTCTCTGGTGAAATGACCTTTCACAGGTAATCAATAGCTAAACTGATAAATGGGAAGGCTCCCTAAAAATCCATTGCTTGATTGCTGAGATGGAATGTTTTATTCATTGACAGGTGTAATTCATCATTCAGTGGCAGGAGGAGAGTGCTTGCTCCAGCTGTTCTCACCAACATTGCCTAGCAGTGGGGCTTTCTGTTTATTTCCATAGAATAGACCTAGCTTTGGGTTAGAGAGCTGCAGCTTTACTTAGCATATCATACCATTAGCTATCTGTAAACAATCTGGACGCATTATTCTTCTCATGGTTCATATTTAAACTCACCATCAAGGATCCGAATGCACAAGAAGCAATGCGGAGTCTTTGACTCTGTATTCTGATTCCACAAACTATGAAGTATTTCTGCCCATGCAGAAATCTCTACCAGGATTCAACTCAGCTACCTAGTGAAAAATTATTGATAGCTGCCATTATTGAAGATCTATTTATTAGGCTCTAAGCATTTAGTTAAAGACTTTCTATGCTAGCTATATAATATTCATAGTAACTGAAAGATTTTATTTCGGATGCCCCTCTGATCATCTCTGTGTGCACAATGACAAATTAGCACCTGTCAGAGTTCAAGCAAAGAAACAGAACTACCAGGACTGATACTGAAAATGGATTTATTACAGGAATTTGAGTTTATCCCAGTGTGGAAATTGATTAAAGTGTGGATGTGTGACTATTTATTTTGATACTGCACCTGCACCTGTAGCCAGCAAGGCTGTAGCAGGCAATAAGGAAAGAGAGATGGATGTGGAAAGAGAGAGAGAGAGAGAGAGAGAGAGAGAGAGAGAGAGAGAGAGAGAGAGCGCACAAAGACAAACAGAAACTCATGAGGACCATCCAGAACACATGAGGATGAACTGGAAGCCGCCCTGTTCTCTCATGGACTCCAAACCTCCGGCTTCAATGATGGAAGTTCTATACTCATTCACAGAGTTAAACATGGATTTGGCTTTGGGATCTGAGACTCTGAATGAGAAGACTTAGTGTGCCGCAGTCTGGCTGGGCACAAAATCACGAGCCACTCACAGCTTTGTAGATTCAAACAGCAATTCTTTATTCCTGATCTCACACGGGCCCTCTACAAACACGTTCTGGGGAAATCCACGGTCTCTCTCAAATCCACCTCCTCTGCCTCCCAAATACTCTCTGAATCCCGGGAGAACTCAAGGGGAACTCAGGCAGCAGGATACGCCCTATTCCCAGCAGGAATAATCTTAAACCTGGAACCGCCCTAAACCCGAATCCGCCCTAAACCCAGATCTGCCCTGGTCCTTGAGCAAGGTCACCTTACATGCAATGTCACTGCAAAATGTCTAAGGCAAGTCCTATTTCCACGAGTCCTTCCACTAAGCAACGTGGGGTACGCTGGCAAGGAAATTGTCATACCTACTTGGCTAATGGCTCTCAGCATTAGTGGAAGGTGAAAGACATGCAGGTCCAGTGTGGCTCCAAGAACATGACCAGAGGAAAATGTATAGGTGTCAGGAGCTGGGGGAGCTGGCTGCTGCCCCATGCTAAGAAGGCAAGTCACCAAACCAACAATGGCACATGAGCTGCAGGAGAGTATGCTGGAGAAGGTTAATCCTGAGCTGGCTTCTCCTGACTGTCAGGTGTCTGCCTGTGTTTTGATATTCCCACTCCTGATGGATGGCAGGTAATGGTAATACCTAACTCCCATCACCCAGGCTCTTCTGTCAGAGTGCTACAGAACCAAGTCAGCCTGTAAGAGTAGGGGACTTCAGGAGCACTGGTTCAAGGTTCAGACTTTGGAGCCTAGGAAGGATTTGGATCTTACTCCAAAGTCCTCGTGATGATCTATGCTGTGGGCACTCCTTGATTTGTTGCTGCAAGGACAATTGGCCAGAAACTGCATTGGTGGCTGCCTGTAATCTGCTTAGCTACTGCCTGAGTATATATATGTGGTAACTGTGCAATAAAATCAGACCTGCTTCCTGCCTGGTCTCTGGAGGTCTTGAATAGCCACTCCGAAGCCACACTCTCTTATACCCTGTTCTGTGGACTCCTTGATAGATGAGAGAGAGCGCACACTACATGATAATACCTAACTCCCATTGTTAACTCTCTCTGTCTCTGGCTACATCAGGCATAAAATTAGTTGTAAATGACGCTTTCTGGCTTGCGTGAAGATTCCATGGGAAAAGGTCTGCAGGGCAACCTGTATGGTATTTGGCAAGTGTGTTATTCAACTTTTCATCACTGTGATCAAAAGTCCGGAAAAGAACAACTTTGAAAAAGAAAAGTTTATTTTGGCTCATGATATCAGAGGTTCAACCCATGGTCATCCGACTCTCTAACTCTGGGCCCAAGGTGAAGCAGAAGATCCTAGCAGAAGGGTACAGTGGAGGGAGGCCACTCTGTTCATGGCAGTCAAGGAGGTGAGGAAGAGCTCAAATACAATAAGGCATAGATAACACAGTCTTCAAAGGCACTCCCCCAGTGACTTACTTCTTCCAGACTACTACCTGCCTACGGTTACCACATGTCAATCCATTCAAATTGGGTTAGTCCATGAGTTAGGTCACAGCTCTCCTAATCTAATCGTTTCACCTCTGAACGTTCCTGTGTTGTCTCACATATGAGCTTTCAGGGGACACCTCATATCTAAACCATAATAGGGTGTGACCTGTTATACCATTCACACATCTGTTCTTTTCTCTTCCCTCTTCCCTCTGTCACCCAAACCATCTTGGATCCCTTGCCTGACTCCCTTCACCATACCTCATTACCTGTGTTTGAGGATCTTCCCCTTTCCCTGGCACATCCTTTCCCCACAAGTTGGCATATGGAACCCTAGTGAATGAGACCCTTCCTGGGGAACTACTCTCTTTGAACTCCAAAGGTAAGTCCTTCCCTTGCTTCCATCAGTGACTCTATCTGGCCCAACACTCCAATGACCCACCTGCAGACCTCTCACTGCTATCTCTGTTCAGATGTTACTGTGGGCCTTTAGAGGGATAGGCATCCACTGGGCACCCTCAGCGGGCTCAGACCTTGCCACCAACTCCTTGCGAAAGTGGGCTCTAGTTTCAGCATGTAGACCCTTTCAATCTTCTCCACTCTCAGAGTTTACCAGCCACCCCCGTACCTTACCTAAGTATATAAAAGATAATTAATAGTGGGAACTTTCTAGTTATGAAATATTTTAAGTCTATTTTGACTTGTGTATATTTGCAGTGTAAAACATCATAAGTTGGTATGCTCACGTATTATGAAATAATCACCAAAAATAATCTAATAAATACCTCACCTTGCATGGTCACCTTTTGTATGTGTGTGTGGTGAGTGAGATGAGAATACATAGGATCTGTCCTCTTAGCAAATATCACGTACGGAATACAGTACTGTGTTCTATATAAGACACATGTCAAAGAGCCTTTTCTCCTGTTTTCTTCTAGGACTTTTATGGTTTCAGTTCTTATATTTAGGTTATAAATCTATTTTGTATTAATTTTTGTGTATGGTATAAAATAAATGTCCAGTTTAATTTTTTTTTTTTTGTATATAGATATCCAGTTTCCCCAACATCATTTGTTTAAGAGACTATACATTCCCTCTTGTATCTTTTTGATGCCCTTGTCAAAAATTAGCTGATTGCATATGCCTAAGTTCATTTTCGGACTTCCTATTCTGTTCCATTTTGTCTATGTATCTGCTTTTATGCCAGTAGGATGCTATTTTGAATGCTATAGAGTTGTAATATAACTTGAAGTCAGTGGCTTTAACTTTATTTTTCTTTCCCAGGATTAATTTGGTGATTGGGGATCTTTTGTTGTTCTGTATGAATTTTACATTTTTTTTTTCTATTTCTGTGAAAATGCCATTATACCTCTGATAGGGATTGTGTTGAATCTGTATATCACTTTAGGTAGTCTGGGTATTTCAACAGTATTGATTCGTTCAATTCATGAACACAGGATATCTTTCCATTTGTTTCTATTTTTTTTTTCAATTTTTCAAATCAATACTTTATAGTTTTCAGTGAAAAAAAAATCTTTCACCACCTTGGTTGAATTGATTCCTAAGTAGTTGTTTTGTTTGTTTGTATTGTGTTTTTTTTTTTTTTTTTTTTTTGCTATCACAAGTGAAGTTATTTCCTTTATTTCTTACTCGTGGTATAGAGAAACATGAATGATTTTTTATTTTAATTTAAACACAAATGATTTTTGCATTTTAATTTTGTATTTTGTAACTTTGCTGAATTAATTCATTGATTCTAACACTTTTCTTTTGAAGAATCTTTAAGGGTTTTTACACCTAAGACTATATAAGCAGCAAATAAAGACAATTTTACAGCTTCTTTTTGGATCTCATAAATATTAACATGCGTGTTTCTAATTTCATTTTTGTAAAGACATTTTTTATTTACGTTTTGAATCTTCTTTTACATATTGGTAGTTCAAGAGTGTGCTATTTAATTTTCACTTATTTGTAAATTTTCCAATTTTCTTCCTATTGTTAATTTCTAGTTTCATACCATTATAGTAAGATAAGATAATTAATGATTTCAATCTTATATTTGTTAACTCTTGCTTTGTGACCTAGCATATGACCTACTCTGTACAATGTTCCATGTGTGTATAATAAGAATGTCTGTTCTGTTGCTTTTGGATGAAATGCTATGCATGTTTGTTAGGTCCATTTGTTTTACATAGTGTTGTTCAAATTCACTATTTGTTGACTTTTTTTATCTGGATGATCTATCCAATGTTGAAAGTGGGGTATTGAAATACCCTTTTCTGTCATTCATGAGTTCATAACAAAATACCTTAGACTGGATAACTCATAAATGGTAGAAATGTATTTAAATACTTCTGTGAGTTCCTACATCAAGGTGTGAGTGAATTCAGGGTCTAGTGTAAGCTCATCCTCGGCTTCAGAAAGTGTGTCTCTTGCTGTATCCTCCCATGGCAGAGGGGGAAGAACTGTGTTCTCACATGAAGAACACTAATTCCATTCAGAAAAGCAAAGTTCTTCTTAAATCACTCCCCAAAGGCCTTACCTACTGAAGCCAGAATTAGACAGGCAGTCAGCATAGATAGGTAAATGGAGACAGGTCAGAGATCAAGGAGGCCAATTTTGAGTGAGTCCAGGAAGTTGGAGACTGTTTCCTGAAGTATTGAAATGTTAATTCCTTCTGAGCCCTTCTTCCAACCTTATCAAAACCTGCCCCTGCTCCAAACCCTTGCCAAGATAACCTGTCCTGGGAATTTCCCCTCCCTACGGGGAGCTATAAGGTCGTTAAAGTGTCCTTGGCTACTCCATCCTGCCCTTCCCCCTTCAGGGCACCTGTTTCCCACATTTTGGCCATCTGCACCTAGCATTTCCTAGGCCTCGTCACGTAGGCAGGAAAGAGAGAGATGAGGGGAAGAGAGTAGGAGAGGAAAGGAAGCCTAGGTCATATAAAAAGGGCAGAACACCTCATTTCTTGGGAAACCAGGATACCAGCTATGGCTCCCTCTCCCTCCCAGGAGAAGTCTATGTTACCCCCTTTTTAAATAAACCCTGCTTATATGCCTGCCTCCGTGTGCTTCTCTAATGTTCAACTTCAACATGTGGGAAGCAAGACTCACCGCTAACCGGCCTTACTGATAACCTGCAGTATCACTACTAAGATGATCACAATCAGGATTTAGTTCCAGCATAGGAATTTTGTAGAGACACCAACATTCGGATGCTAGCACCCCACAATTATTGAATTGCTGTGTATTTCTCTTTTCAGCTCTGTTGTCATTCATTATACACATTCAGGTGTTCTGAATATATATATATATATATATATATACACATACATATGATAGAAATTGACATAGACATATTTGTTATTTTCCATTGAAGAATTGACTATCCTCATATGATGACTTTCTTTGTCTTTTGTGACAAACTTGGTCTTAAAGTAGATTTTGCCTGACATAAGAATAGTCACAACTACTCTCTTGATTATCATTTACATAGAATGTATTTTTCTACTTTCATTTTCAGCGTACATGTGACTTTTTTAAACTATTTTTAAGAAATAAAAATTTTTATACCTTTATTTTTAAATTTTTAACTTTTTTTTTTTTTTTTTTTTTTTTGGTACTGGGGATTGAACTCAGGGGCACTTAATCACTGAGCTATATCTCCAGCCTTTTTTTATATTTTATTTAGAGACAGGGTCTCAATGAGTTGCTTAGGGCCTGGACCTGGCAAAGTTGCTGAGGCTGGCTTTGAACTCTCGATCAATCCTCCAGCCTCAGCCCACAGAGCCCATGATGTAACAGAAACGCACCATTGTAACTGGCTGTGGTTTATGTTTTATGTGGTGCTGAGGATTGAATTCAGTGCCTCACATGTGCCGGGCAAGTGCTTTATCATTGAACCATGACCCTAACCCCTTGCGTGTGTCTTTAAAAGCTAAAACGAGTCTGAGTAGAATTTACTTGGATCTTGCTTTTTTAATCCATTTAGACACTCTATGTCTTTTGATTTGAGAATTAATCCATTTACATTCCAAGTAATTATTAATAAGTAAGAATTTACTTTTGATATTTGGTTAATTATTTACAAACTACTTTGTGGTTCCTTTCTTCCTCTCTTGCTGTCTTCCTTTGCCGTTTGATTTTGCAGGATTATGTTTGATTATTTTTATATTTTGTATACCTATTATAAGTTTTTCTTTATTACCATAAGACTTACATAAAGCATCTTAGTTTTAACAGTCTATTTTAAGCTGAGTGAACTTGATATACCACATACAAAGACTGTATATTTTTATTTCTCTCCCATTTTATGTTATTGATATCACTATTTACACCTTTTAATAATGCATATCTATTAATGTGCCTATAATTATTTAAACATTTCTTTTAACTTGTATGCTAATGCTAAACATGATGTGCTATTATAGTATGAAAATATTCTGAATTTAACTATGTTCCTATGAGTCTGTGAGGATTGGAATTTTTTCTTCATTCATCTTTCTAGTATTACTTCTGTTATGCAAAATTTTTATACGATTTTATTCACTAACAAGATTAGAAACTGTCTTTACAGTGAGCCTATATTGGATTTGAATGAGCTGACCCTTCCTGTTGTTCATTGCTGATTGAGTCAATTTATCCCCACCTCCACTGATTTTATCAATAATTTCTTTTATAAAAATTACAAATGTCATTTCACCTGTTTTTTTTTATTCTCTACTTGCAGATTTCTGAGTTTCTTTTCTAATGTCCTCATTATGTATTTATAAATTGAAGTTCAAGAAAGACTTTGATATTGAGTACTACGAAGTATTAGAATAGAAATGAAAACACACATTTCTACTAATTTCCAATTTTGCAGATGAAGAAATTAAAAATCAGAGAAATGGTGGTCTTTTCCCAGCTTCTTGGTTAGTAAAGGTCATATCACAACAACTGAGATCTTTTTCTGCCTAATCCATTAAATAGGCTCTGATTACATCTCCTCGAACCACAAACTCATCTCTCATAATCAAACAATGCATTCAAGGCTAACTAAAAGGATCCCCTGGAATTTTCACTTTTTTTCTTATTTTCTTTCAATAGATGCAAATAGAAACAACTTTTTGTTTACTGTGTGATATACGCTGATAGGTGTTTATTTTGACACTTGAATATTGTTAGGGAACCAGGGTAAAGATTTGATGCATTGAGTTATTTTATAGCAAGTAATTTCAGGCTTTAATCTCCTCTTTTCTGAAACTCCCAAGAGAAACTCTCTTAGGACACAAAGCTAAAAAAAAAAGTAGCTACTGTGGGCTTGTTAATCTCAGTTGGATTAGAAGCACCAGTGGACATTCTGGCTAGATGACATTCCTTAGAATCTGGTGGGATTTATTGCTTCTATCCCCCAAATTGTACCATCTATGGACCCCGATGCCAAAGAGATGCTGCTGCCCCCACAGTGTTGCAGATTAGGGGAAGTGAACTGAGGGAGCAAGATGACCGACCTTGTTCCTATGAGAGAAGAGGAAGAGGAGGGAGAGAGAAAGAAAATGAGGGAGGCTATTCTTTCCATCTTCACCCCTACCCTGCCAGGAAGGGTCAGCGTCTGGGATCCTGAGATACTCTGACAGGTAGCGTTTCTTCTCTTGAGAAGGAGAAACGAGGAGAGTGGGGAAAGGTAAGATTCAACCTCTTCATTGTTTTTTTTTTTCTCTAAATTGAAAAAGATATTTATTTTATAGGATTTCTTTAAAATGTTTCTTGGTGTGGAAAACAATTGAGCGTAGGTGGTTTTAAATGACATTTACCTTTGACCAAATACGTGAGACACACATAAACATACACACACAAATAAAAAAGATGGAAAAGACAGATCAATATAAAAAGATAATAGAAGGCAGAAGGAAGGAAAATAAAAGGGAAGATAGATGGATAAAGGGTAGAGAATGTCAGAGGAAGGGATTCAGGACAGGGTAGAGTTGGGACAAAAGATGGTCCACTGGCAGGCTGCAGGGTGATGGTTAGGGGATATAAAGAGGGACATGTCCTGCAATCAGGGAGCTTACTTTTCAATGGAAGCAGCAACTATCTACTGTTTGAGTCTGTGCAGGGTACTATAACAAAATGCCCTAGAACAGGTGGCTTATTATAAAAAATAGAAATTGATTTCTCACAATTCCAGAGACTGGGAAGTCTAAGAAAAGAGTGCCAGGAGATTCAGTGTCTGTTGAGGCCCTTGCTCTGGGTTGCAAAGTGTTTTCTTGTATTCTCACATAGAAGAAAAAGGTTAGCACGTTCTCTGGGGTTTCCTTTATAGTACCACTAATCCCTTTCATGAAGACTGTTGCTCTGGGGTGATGATTTCAACAAGAAGTTTTGGGGGGATGTGGAAGGGGAAGCATCACTCAGGCTATAGCTGTTACTGACATTATTTGTTGTTTTCCTCTTTTGGTCCTCCTCTTTGTGTACATGCCTGTTAGTCAGCTTCTATTTTAGCAGGGGAAAATCGTGTGGATTTGAAGCAATTTTATGTGTGGTTGATCTTATCCAAAGACTTCAGCCATGAAGACTGACATAAGCCCAGTTTTGAAACCAGTTGTAATTAACTAGTCCTTCTTCTTACTCCTGGGACCCAATTGAATTTTTCATGTGCAGAAAGAAAAAGAAGTGAATCGGTCTCAATCCCAAGATCTTCTTATCTCTGGAACATCATATCAAGTTCTGAGTCTCGACCACATTCTCTGTGCTTTTTCTGCTCCCCAAGACTCTCACCCCTCATTTTGTCCAAGGCACCATGACTGTAGCCTCCCTCTCAGTCTCATATCAGTGTCCCTGGGTCAGGGGATGTGCCAGGCCTGCAGATTCCTTACTTATATGTCTTGCTAATCGTTTCCAATCTGACTTACTGTACAAGATCCAAGCTCTTTTTTCTGTAGTAATTCCAGAGTGACATCCTCAAAAGATAGAAGAAGCAACTGATATGAATGCCTCTACTGTGTGCTAACCCAATAAATGGAAGATATGATTTTTTCCTTTATCCTTGTAAGTCACTATTTCTGACCATCATATGCTGCTGCCCATTATATTCCTTTCTTCAAAGACAGTTGCTCTGGCTAAGACTTCCACAGCCCACATGCACACCGGACATACACACTTACATATGTATTGTGCAACCCTCGTGTCAACCATGAGGGAGGGTGTATCATTATCATTCGCCCCTTTCACAGATGAATAAATTAAGGCACAGAGAGATTAAGGGCCAAGTGGGTGACAGAGCAGGCATGAACCACAGAAGAATGGCTCATGTCCATGTTCTGTTTGCTAAGCTCCTTCTCCTGCATTACTTGCCAGCCTCTCACATAACATGAGTGTATGGCTCTGCTCTGGTCCACAGAAATTCTAGACTGTCAATTCTACATTCCACAATACTGGTTTATTCATAAGATTTGGAAAATAATGCTTCAAAAATCTTCAGAATGGGGATTTTCAAGGAAATTTGACATTCCACCTTTCGATTTCATAACCATAAAAAAGACTGAATATTCCTTTCTCTTATTCTGCTGAGTATTCCCTTCTCTTATTCTACTGATTCTTTTTGTAACCGTGTCTTATTATGAAGCAAAGCATTGAGATTTAAACCAACCAACCAAAAGGAGTAAGCCCTCACACTGAATGAGAAGTGCAATAAGAATGTTCAGTCTTCAAGTTTTAAAACTGGAGAGAAGATTGTGAGGATTCTATAATATCCTGGTTCTGTCTGCAATGGTTATAAACAGAGTAATGGAATAAAAGGTATCCAGTGAAATGCAGGTTATGTGGGGGAAAGAAATGTATTATTGACACAGTGGCTATAAAATCTCTAAACTATAGTAATTTCCTATGTTAGTTTTCCATTAATGATTTCTAATTGAGTTAGGACGCATTTTGCACCATTTCTGTGCACAAGGTAAATTACTGCAGGACTAAAAGCAAACAAACTTGAAATAGAACAGAAAGAAGGTAGGCAGAGGGGATTGACAGGCTATGGGCTGCTCATTCAACCTGTCTTCAAAAAAGGGCTACCACCCCTGACTCTGTGTGTGCATTTGTATTCCAGGACATTGCTCAGGTCACACCAGCTACACAGCACAGTTTATGTGTAAATAAATTAACTAAATATATAAACAGCCAAGCTCCTGAGTGGAAGCATGACATTAAGTTTCATTGTTGATGTGTTAGCTAAGAATTAAACCATTGCTAGAATGCTTAGGGGTTTTAGGCTAAATAGATTTTCATAAGAAAACTGAACCCTCAAAAGAAAAATGATTTCTCCAAATGTTTACAGTAATTATTGGTAGAGGTGGGGTTACTATTCAAGACTCATGGTCCAAATCTCTTTTCACTTCCACATGTGGACTTTCCCTGGCCTGAGTTTATGGGATGTGTGCAGTGATTACTGAGGTCTGGGTTTTAAAGAGGGATCTGAGGGATCCTTGAGTGCATCCAATGAGTCACAATGCGGCCTCACTAAGATGAGGTGCTCAAGTCCTTTGAAGTTAGACCTCCCCCATTTCAGGAGACCATATTACTGTAATAAAACCTCAAAGACTGAAGATCTGGGTAAAATTAGGTTCTCTTCCCAACAATTTCTAGCTACTGTTAACCATTGATAACAGAGTTTTAGCATCATAATACATTAGAACATCTTTCACTTACTTTGAATTCAACTCATGAGGAAATCTGAATTGGTTTCAGAACCCCTGGAAAAGATTATTGCCAAAATCCCTCTTGGAAATGTTCTATTGCCTTTGGGGCACAGTACTAGCTGCATATTTATAATTTCTCATGTATCAGTCACCTTTTCACATTTAATTCTCCTGCCTGCTTTATCTTCATTTAAAAGCAAAGAGAAAACCAGGACACACTATGAAAGAAGCATCAACAATGACCTCCTTGTTCAGGAGAGTCTAGATTATGCTCGGGTAACCAACACCCAGTGGGTTTCCAGACTTACGCACAAAAACTTCTCTGTCACTCCGCGCAAAATTCACTCTAGAGTTCACCACCTCTCTGGGACCATGTTTATTAGCTCATCCCAGAAGTAGCACTGTAACTTATATTTCCTTGGTCAGAACTAGTCCTTTGCTCCACTACTGCAAGGGCCTGCGACCAAAGCCCCTGAAATATCTGAAAAGGAAGAATTGAGTATTGTGGATGCTAAATCATTGTTTGCTCTGGCAGTTAATTTCTAAGACATTTAAACTCCCAATTCCCAACCAAGATTTTTCTCACTGACAGAATCCATTTTAGAAAAGATTTTTATCTGGAATACATGCATTTACCTATTTGTCTCTTATTTTAGCTATTATCCTCATCAAACACATGAAATTAGGGAGAAAATCTGCTCCATCATTACAAATTAGGAAAAAAAAGTAGGGGACATTCACAAATCTCCAAAATAGAGTTCCGTAATGTGGGATTGGATCTGAGGAAATGTTGGACAGTCAGCAAAGTACTATATAAAGGAATAGTCTCCCTGGATCTGAATGGAGGGAGAATTGCCAGTATGATATTCTTAATGCTTTCTGATATCTGGAAGTGTTGGGCTGTTGGTAAGTGTCATCAGATAGGGAAATGGGTTCTAATTCCATTGATGAAGACTTGCATGCCAGAAGTCAGAGCCAAAGAAGACCCAGGACGTCTCACTCCCAGCTTGCTGCCTGCCCTGAGGCTTTCCTGGGAAAGGGACTATAGAGGGCTCTCTATGAGGGTGGCCATTCCTCAGACTCAAAGCTCTTGACATTTCTGTAGCACCCGCAGACTTCTGAACTTTTTTTTTTTCCTGAAAAACTAATGCTTCAATAACTTGAGTTTTTTTTTTTTTTAATTCTAAGAAATTTAGATATTCACATCAACACGATTTCAGACTGACATTTCAACTTAGAATGTTGGATACACGTAGACTTTATCCTTAATCGAAGAAGAAGAAGCAAACACACACACACACGACAATGTGTGTGTTGTGTGTGTGTTCCAATGTGGGAGATATTTACCACCATGTGACAGATTTGGGTTCTTTTCATCATTATAGCTAGAGTTCTTGCAAGTCCCGAAGAAAAATAAAAACATCTCAAGAACAAAACAGGCAAAGGTTATGCACAAGCAATTCACACATGGAGAGATACAAATGACTAGTACGTAAATAAGCACCCTGTGCTACCTGATCCACTCAGTAGTCTATGCCCCCCAAATCTGCTGTATGTAAGAGCCTTGAGATAGTGATGCGGCAGAGAATCAAGGAATGGGATTTGAGTTTATTACAGGGTATACATGGAAACAGGACAAAACCTGATTGGAGAGAAGAAAGTGGCTTTGGGAACATTGCAAAAGCAGTGAAATGGAGTGAAAAGTGAAGGCAAATCAATAATGCTTTTACATATTTATACATGAAATCCTGGACTTCCTATAATCATACAAATTAGACTACGTGGACTAAATGGTCAAATATTAGAAGGCTGTGAAGAGACCTAAGGACATGGGAAGGCAGATTGGTAATTTGAAGAAGCTTCAGGGATAATAAATGTCCAAGTATTAATAGTGTCTGTCTGAGAATAGAAGAATTATTTCAGAATTTCAGTTTACCTTTTTTAGTTTTTTTCTTCTCTTTTGGATATATTTTTCAATAAATAGGTATTGTTGTTCATTAAGATACAATTTTACTTAAAATAAAGGAAAAAAAGAAAATTTGTCAATTTAAAATTTAGTAGAGCCTGCTGGCCCCTGTACTCTTCACACACATGCTTATATAAGAGACATCACCATCCACTGATCCTAAACTAAGCTCATGACTGTGCCCCTAGACCTTGTTGTTTCTTTTGCATAGCCTGTCTTGGTAAATGTCACCTCATTCCAGCATCTCAGAAAAGTTGACCTTTTCTTCCACTTTTTACTCTCACCATCTGATGAGAAAACTTGCCCAGTGAATTCTTTTACCTCAATGCCTTCTGTAATACTTTAATACATTCTGTGTCCTTATTGTTAATAAATCCTCACCATTCTTCCTCGATTCCTTTAGTTATATTTTCTCCCAACCTATCTGCCATTCTACAAGAATCATTTTTTTTTGAAATGCAAATCTGACCATGCCTTTCAACTTCTTAAAACCCTTCAGAGTCACAAGAACTAAAATCAGAATATTACAGTGATACATGCATACCAATGTTTATTGCAGCACAATCCACAATAGTCAAATTATGAAACCAGCCTAGGTATCTCTCAATAGATGAATGGATAACAAAACTGTGGTATATATACATAATAGAGTTTGACTCACCCCTAAAGAAGAATGAAATAATGTAATTCCTGGTAAATGGATGGAACTGGATAACATCATGCTAACTGAAATAAGCCAGACTCAGAAATCTAAGGGTTGAGTGTATTTTCTCATATACAGAAACTAGAGAGGAATAAAAAATCTTAAAAGTGGGGGAGGAAAATCATGAAAATGGAGAGCAGAACAGTGGAGTAGAGGACGGGAATTGAGTGGGGAGAGGAAAGATGGGAAAGAAAGAGGAACTGCAGAATAAATTTGACCAAATTATGCTATGTGTGTGTATGAACAAGTGCAATCACAGGGAACTTCACTCTTATGCATAACAATAATTAAATTATAAATAAATAGAAAAATTAAAATAATTTATTTTTTTAAAGAACTTAACAATAACCCACAACCCGCGGACCAACTTATTTTTTTAATCAATTAAAAATAAATAGAAGATTAGCGGTATGGCTTCAGGAGGAGGGAAGAAGGGAGAGAAGGAGTAGTACTGAGGATTAAAAGGGAGCCAAGGATGTTATATATGTTCATGAATATATCAAAATGAATCCTACAATTATGTAAAACTATAATGTAATAAAAATATTGAAAGCTCTTCAGAGAAGTTTCTAGGCTGCAATCCAAACTCTTACAGTAGCTCCCATCAGCTCGACCGCATCTCTTCCTGCAACGTCATCACTTCCCATCTTAGTTTCTGCACCGGGGCTTGTGGAATGATTTGCAGGTGCCAAAGCACCTTAAAGATCTCCATGTCTTTACCCCAACCTCCTTCATCCCCTAGTACTCTTGACTCCATCTTTTTTGAAATCCACCAAGTTGAGGCAGGCACCTTTCCTATGTCATTCTTTATTTGGACAAAACGACGTTTTAATAATCATGGCTGGTCTCTAGGAGTCAGGGGCTTGGAATTACCACTTTGTACCTTTTAGGCCCTGACTTAGGGCTTGCCACGTAGTGGGCTTTCAATGAAGGGCTGTGGAATGAAAGACTCTGGTATACCTTCGGTTCAGGAATGTGGGTTCTGAGGTCATGAGCTTCCTGGTGCTTGTGCATGTGTAAATTGTGACTATATGAGGACCTGTAAGTAGTATGTTTGAAGTGATTATTAGATGTACAGCTTGAAAGAATATTACCAGCATGATGATAGCTATGGAACGGGAAAAGAGCATGTCTATTGGACATTGTAGGTGGCCAGGAAGAAGTTAGAGAAAAGACCTCCGAGAAGGTTGATTAGGCCACTGCTGCATTGTTTGGCATCTGGAACTGGTTGGGATGCGAAGATGAGTTTTTTATCTGAGAATCATCCCATATTTCCTGGAATTTACATATATATATATATATATATATATATTTTTTTTTTAATATGGGAAAGTTCCTGCGATGGAGGAAATGGCTAAATTTGATTCAGAGATTTCCTGTCATGTTCACTGTCAAAGACAGGTGACAACACCCCATTACTCCAGCTGAGCACGGAGGGTCAGAATGCTGACTGTACTGGAGCCCTCTCCTTCCAAGGTGCTCCTTCAGTGGGGGAATCTGGCTTACTAAACATGAGCATCCACATCTCTATTTATTATACCTGTGGAGCAGACTCCACATAGATGAGACATCACCATCCACTGATCCTAAACGGCATGGTTGGGTAATGGCACCAGTGAAAGCAGATGTGCAGTCATTTCATTGGTACATCATAGCTTTTGTCTCACGGCAAGGCAGAGTTTACACCTGAGCAGCCACACATGGCAAGTATTTCTCCACTGAGGTCAATGACAATGTCATCCTGTAGCAGGGAGCTGAGAGTCTCTGTGACATCTTGGAAGAGGGGCAGTAGGAAGGGAGCTATTCAACTTCTTGGACTTCCTCAGTGTGATCTTCTGCCAAATGAAGGCAACTTTTTAACTGTGCTCCCTAACCTCCTACCTGGGGAGATCTTTAAAATCAGAGAATTGGAAGGGTGTAAGGGCTTAATTTTGTAGATGACCAAGTGGAGACATTGGCCATATCATCAAAGAGAATTTTCTGAAGTGCACAGCTAAATGCACTGATTACTTCCCCTGCCTCCACATTGAGTCTCCCTTTTTTCCAGTGGCCTCAACTCCTCAGGCTGCAGGAGCTGCCCTGCTAACATTTCCCATCCACCACTCTTGCTTTAACCTGCGGTATTTCCCAGATGAGGCACACTCCATTTTGCTTCTAGCCTTTGGCTTACACCTCCTTGAAAATTTTCCTCCTTACTTGGAGATGAATCTTTCAGTTCTTTCCTCCTCTCCTGTCTTCCCCATGCTCCTGTCTCACACTGCCCCTCTCCCTCATGGACTCCACTGTCTATATTTATTCTTGACCTGGAACCTCTTCTCAGTTGTCTGTGGAGTCCGATTCATTTCTACCCCTTCACAACCTAGCTTCCAGGTCCCAAAGGGTCACTCCTCAGTGACCTTTTGTGAGAGGGTGAAGGGGAAGATGGACAGTTCAGTAAGCAAGGAGGTGTGTGAGTGCTTAAGCCAGTGGATGAGTGGATGGTAAAGGTGAGGGCGAGTAGCTACATACCCAGGCGTGGACTAGTGAGGAGCAGATGATGAATGAGTTAGTAGGTTAGCAGTTGAGAGTGTGAGTGGTCGGTAAATGCACAGGTGGTGATGGAGTGGTGAGTGCGGGTGGATCAATAGATGGGTGTGGAATGGAGCACATGGGTAAATGAATGGGTGGATGAAAGGGTCGGGTGTGGTGAGTGAGGAGTTAATGGAATGAAGTAGATAACAGCATGACAAGTTCAAGGCTATGTAAAACCAAGCAGAAAACTCCTCACTGCAAGGTGTTCTTTCTAGTACCCGATGGTATCTCAACCCTCTCTCTGAGTCCTTGATCCTATCATCTCACACCCTCATTTTTCTTTTGCTCAAGGACATGCCACAGGGTCATCTAGAAACATAAGTTAAAACATGCAAACCCCAAACCAAAGAGGTTTCCTTCAGCCCTTCCAAAGGCTGGCGTGGAGGATGGAGTTCATGTTGGAGACTTTATCACATCCTGCAGACATGGAGGGTGGCATGGGGGCTATGTGGTGGACTTCTCTTCTATGGCTGTGGCACCATCCCATAAGAAGGGGATCTACAGATAGAAGGGGGCCATGCATGTATGAAGCCCCCGTGATATAATGGTGCACATCAGTCTCCTGAGATGGGGTGTGGGGGCGGGTGGGTAACATCATCAATGCATCTGTGCATCCTCAGGTCCCAGTTTGGAACGGGAGAGTCAGGGCTCAGAGAATGAAATGAGAGATCGAAAGGAAGGAAGCTTCTAGACCTGAAAGTAACGGACTCTCCTAATCTAAGGTTCTCACCCACCTGCTGAAGACCCTGCAGAGACCTGCACTGTATTACCTGTGGTTTTGGAAACTAAATGATAACTGGGAAAGTAAAGACATTGAAAAGAATTCTAACAAGCTGGGTGGTGTTTGAAATCTCAGCACATAATAAGACTGACTTCACAAGCAGCAACGGTGGGTGAGAATGGCTATTTTCCCAAAAGGTAGAACCTTACAAAAAAAAACAAACAAACAAACAAACAAACAAAAAACCACACATTTGGAAAGTTAATGAGGGGGGAAGAGGCAAAAAGAAACATGATTTATTTTAAAAGGCATATACACACACACACACACACACACACACACACATTTGGAAAGTTAATGAGGGGGGAAGAGGCAAAAAGAAACACGATTTATTTTAAAAGGCATATGGAGAGAAGAATCCTCAACAGACTCAAGCAGCATTAGTGATCCCGATTGCTTGATACTGGTGTGTCAAGGACAGATCACTGAATGCCTATGCTTGTCCTACTTTATGAAATCATTTTTTATGAGCGGTTAGGAATTTCACTGCTTTTATTAACTGCTTGAAATGTTATTTACTCGATTGAATTACACTTCTGACCATTAACACTGTGGAATAGCAGCCCAGTTCATTAACAGGGAAATATGGTAACAATGCCCCGACCAGCCTTTGGGGGGCCACATCAGCCCACTGAGCTCCCAGTGATGAATGTCCTTGAAGGAGCAGCGCTGGAGCATTGTTTAAAGGGGACACACAGCTTCGCTCCTGGGGCTTCTCATTATCCGTCTTCTCGGTGAGAGATGATGTGACTTCCTTTCAGACTTCATATGTGACTCCAGGGCTGAAAGAGGAAGGGCCCCCTTGTTTCCTGAATTTCTGATAATGCACCAGTAGTTCAGGTAAATCATCCTTCCCTAACCTTGTTGTAAGAGGATGGAGGCTCATGTTTCTGGTCCACATTAATAACGGAGCAGACTAATATTGGGAACAAACATTTGCTCACAGCTCCTTCCTTGCCAGTGGCAGAGGGAGGTTGGGCTCTTGCCGCTGTGGCCTCAAGGCCCATCAGCTGCCACGCTTGTCATCAGCTATGCTTTTAGGAGTCTTCTGAAGCATCAAAATGAGGAATGAGGGGATCTAAGAGGAGGGAGGCATGTGTTCTGTTTCCACAGTGTGGTTGAGTCTCTGTCCTTCCCCTGAGGCTTCTGTTCCCAGCCGAGTCATCCCAGGGATCTGAGAGCATGTTTTAGATCACATATCAAACGACCAAACTCCACAATTCCTTGCAAGTAAACTTCCCTCTGGGGCAGAGCCGGACCACGGCTGTCTGCGTGAGCTGTGCCTCTTCCCTGATGAACAGCCTTTGCTATAGTCACCTCTAGAATTTTTTTTTTTCCCTTTTACAGGAAACACACACACTGTAATAACCATCTGGCCCCTTTATTTCTCAGTGGAGCTGCGTGTGTTCCGTGCTGACCTCTCTGGCCTTGCATTTGGCTGGAAGCAATCCTCTTATTAAATCAGAAACCAAAGAGGACCCCTGCCCCTTACCCCTGACCCCAAGACAAGCCTGAGGCTGGCCTCATCCTGACTTCAACAGACTGTCTGGCATTTAAATGCCAACATCTCTCCAAAGAGCCATGATGCAGGCGGTAGGCCGTGAACAACATTTTATATTTCATTTCTCATTGGTAAGAAGAAAGGAAAAAGGAAAAATGTCAAGGGAAATTTACTTGATAGCCAGGGCAGCTAGCAGATTGGAAAGAGGGGC
Source organism: Callospermophilus lateralis (assembly GCF_048772815.1). NCBI lineage: Eukaryota > Metazoa > Chordata > Mammalia > Rodentia > Sciuridae > Callospermophilus > Callospermophilus lateralis. The sequence goes on from NC_135313.1 coordinate 93,188,332, forward strand.
AGCTGCCCAGGGAACTCAGTAGTCACTGGAAATGTGGGGACCCCCTCCCAAGAGACCCCAATAACCCTGGAGGGCTGTCTGAAATCTCACCATCACTGTGACTGGCCTTTGTGAATATCTACCCTGTGCCAAGGACTGTGCATGACCTGTGTCAACCCCTCACCCTTATTCTGAGAAGCAGGAAGTGTATCAAACCTGAGAAAGACAGACTTGGCAAGGTGGGGAGAAGATCTTCTATCCCCCGGCACTGTGTCTTTGGCTTTGTGAATTCTTTATTGTCCGAAGTCTAGTGATTAGTCTGCAGCTTCAAAATCTGAATTTATTTTAGGAACCAAGTACAAATGTGCACTGTGGCCAGTGCTTTATCTTCTATTAACTCTAGAATACAGAAAAATGATGAGAAACTACTGCATGACCAGCTTGGGGCTTAGAAGGGCAAGTCTAGCACAAGAACTATATATCTATGCTGGCCTCCAGGGGGAGGCACCCTGGAGTTTCCTACCATTTGTGGAATATTTGGATTTTCCTTGGACCACCTTGGCATGTGGATTCTATATCTTTTTCTCCCCCACGTCTACTTTTGTGGTTCATTAACATTGACAACCCTATGCTGACTGATCCAGTCTTTCTATTGATGATTTATCTTTATCTACTCTCTCTGTAGCCTGGATTCCCAAGAAGGTTAGAACCTCAGATGAAAGTCTTCATGTAGCTGGATTTTTTGGGACACAATCCTTGAGATTAAGAATGGAGTGCAAGGGGGTAGGAGCATGACACAGAGAGTTGGAAAAAGGCAAGACAAGAAAGGTATGGGGTTGGCCATCCCTAGGGAATAAAATTCCCAAGAAACATTGGAAACTTTCTCAGCTCCTGACTCTTCTTGGTGAAGGTCAGCCTGAGATGGTAAACTCTCTGACATCTCCAGATTGTACAAGAATTGAGGGTCAGGTGCCAGATGACCCAAACCATGCCATCAGAAAATCCCACAGTAAGAAGCAAGAGGTCAGAGGCAAGGCACTATCATTTGGCATCTGTCTGAAGCAACCCCAAGACCACTCAGGTCTGGTCACTACAGAAGTGCCTGGCATGAGACAGACTAAGAGTATTTGGGTGGTGTCCCACACATTTGCAATTATATTCTTCATTTTTAAGTCCAGATATCAACTCAAGATTTTACCAATATTCTTCATTAAAGAAGAATATTCTTGGGGTTTTGCTTGCCTGGAAATTGTACCATTTCTTGAAGCCAGCTTTTCCTACCTCTGTTCATATGCATGCCGATATCATATTTTATTCCTTTGGAGACAATCAGAGTTCTCAAGTCCAAGATGTCCCATTACAAACAGATGAATACAATGAGTCTCAGAAACATTAAGGAGGTTGCTACAGGAACTCACAGATGCTGAGCTAGGTCCCAAACTCAGAGTGTGTGTTCTCTTTCTGCTACGTCAATCTTCCTCATGGCCTCTTGACATTAGGAATTTCACATGCTTTTAATTTGGATTGACTCAAACTAAAACAAACAAACAAACCACTCCCTTTTGTCTTGATCTACTCAAAATTACTTTCTTATTAATCTGGATGAGACTTTGGATCTGCATCACTAAGAGATTACAATGAGTTAACTTGGCTTTTGAAGCGCCCCCTAGATTTTGCCTAACCCACTTTCCTTCCTAATAAACACCTATTGACAGAAGATAATTGGCTACTTTGTAATTTTTCAAATCCTCCTCAGCTTGCTGCTTCTGTTATTTCTGATGCTTTGTATTCACTTTACTTCTATATGCCCCCAAATGATGGAAGTTGCTTTGGAATCAAGCAATTGGTGAATGCTGGAAGAATTCTGAAAAAGCATTATAGAAAAATTGTCGATGACTTTGAAGAGACTCCCAAATAGGGACGATGTTGAAGTAAAAGAGAATTTTTAAAAAATCATAAATCGCCTTTTTTTTTAAAAAAAAAAAAAAAGAAAAAAAAAACACCTAAATGTTAGAGAACAGAATGTTAGTAGAAATGTATACATGTAGGATATTACTGGAAAGAGTTCAGATGAAAGTAAAGGAATAGTTGTTATAATCTGGAAAAAACTAAATCTTTGTAATGGAGTGTCAGCACAGCAAAATTGTGTCCTGTGTAACTACAAAGAGATTTGAAGAGTGAGGAAGAGTAGGTGGGCTATTGCCAGAAGAGGCAATTTGAAGATGAAGGGGTCAATTTGAAGAAGAAGGATGCAATTTGATAGGGGAACATAGGTGGTCTTAAAGAGTTGAAAATGATCCAAGCTGACAGCCACAGGAAACGTGGACCTGAGCTCTTTAAGTGCATGGAGCAGAGTTCTTTCAACAACTAGAGCCTTTTGATGAGAGCCTCACTAGCTGACACCTTGATGTTAGCCTTGTAATATTCTAAGCAGTAAAATCATGTCGGCCAAGCTGGACTTCTGATCTATAGATGCTAAGAGATAACAAATAGGTGTTCTCTTTTCACATTTTTTTATTGGTTCATTGTAGTTGTACATAATGGTGGAATTTGTTGTTACACATCTTTGCATGCATACAATGTAATTTCACCATTTCTTCTGACTTCCCCTCCTGGACTTCTAATTACATGAATGTTAGGTAATTTCGTCATTGCCCTTAGATTTCTCATATTTTAAAAAAATGTATTTTTATTTGTATTAAATCTTTATTTCTTACAAATATTTGAAGAGATAGGTAAGTAGAGTTTATTCTACCTGATATCCCTTAAGTTCTCTAATCCTCTCTTCAATTTGCTGTTCAGACCACCTACTAATTTCTAATTTCATTTTTGAACCCTTCAGTTTGAGAAATTTCATTTGGTTCTTCTTCATGCATTCCAGTTCTCTGGTGAATTTCTTCATCTTGTCATCTATTTTCTTAATCATAGAATAACACGTGTCTCTTGATTTCTTTTCTTTTTTTTCCCTACATATTGTTCTTTTAAGATTAAGCTAATTCTTCTAGAGTTTGACAGAAGCAACTAATACTGGAGTATTGGTTTTTAAGCAAATTTTAATCATTATAGATCTTTAAAAATTATTATAGATCTTTACAAACTGTTTTGATTAAATATTTTTATTTTATTATTATTATTATTTTATTAATTGCTCAATATAATACAATGATCTTGACATATCATACATTTGATTCAAATAGGGTATGAATTCTCATTTTTCCACATGTACAGATCGCAGGATCACATTTGTTATACATCCATGTGTATACATACAGCAATCCTAGTGTCAGTTGTATTCTGCTGCCCTCCCTATCCCCACTCCCCTCCCCTCCCATCACTATTCTCTACCCATTCTATTGTGACACTTATCTCTCTCTCTCTCTCTCTCTCTCTCTCTCTCTCTCTCTCTCTCTCTTTTTCTTCCCTTCCCCCTCACGCCATCATATATGTATTTTGTGAACCCATGAGGGTCTCCTTCCATCTTCCGTGCAATTCCCCTTCTCCCTCCCTTTCCCTCCCTCCTCTTTTCCTTGTTTTGTGGTATTATAGGCTTTTTCTCTTAGTCTTAAACACTGGAGAGACCCAGATGCATGTCATCTTTCCTCAGTTGTGGTTCAATCCATCCTCTGGCCACGGGGTTAGGCAGGTCAACTCAACCTAGCATCTGTAGGAGCACCCCAGAGGCTGGTTTTCAGTCTTTGTAAAGCCTGACCTATTTTAGGTTCAACACACCATGAAAGTAAAGGCCACTAAGAGTCCAAACTGAAGCCTTCTGTTGTCTTACTCTCCTGTTTTCACCACTTTCTGCGCACTTTCCCAGGCTCTTGTGTTTCAAAGCTTGAGAATCAATAAATGGCTGCAGGGTGGGCTCACTTCCCCTCTCTGGGACCTTGTTTCTTTGTAAAATGATGATTCTAATCACATTCGACTAATCTCAGAAGGCTCCAAGGTATCTGCTGGGTTTCTTCTTCCTGCTTGACTTTCTCCCGGGTTTTCTCATCCAAAACCAGCATAAGCTCCAGAATGAAAGATGCATCTCCAAGAGCCTCTTTTCTCTGTAGGATTCCAGCCTCTATAGCTCAGGGTCCCTTTTCAGGCCGTAGCTATACAGGTCCTGCAAAATATGTTTTTATTTTTTCCTCCATCATTTCAGATAAGAGAGTAAAACTTCATCAGCCATATGAGCTTTGGATTGGGCCAAGCCTGGGAGTAACACATATGGCTTCTTCAGCTCATGATCCACAGGCTATACTTTGGTCACATGATCACACCAATCACAAGGAAGGCTGGCAAGTATGGTCTGTGTCTGTGCCCAGAAGGGAGAAGGCCAAGTTTTATGAGCACATGGAAAACTGTGCATTGGCAAGATCTAGATTTAATAAGGCGAGAGATTTAATTTGGGGAGTTTAATAACATTGGAAATGTGGGAGATGAACCAAATGACCTCTGAAGACACCTTTAGGCCTCATGATCCCATTCAACTCCAAATGTGGTTTTATTAAAGAATTGTCTACAGCAAGCTGAAACACAAAAACATAACACAGGGACATTCTGCTCTTTTAGGAATCAAATGCTGCATTCACAATATCATTGCATTTTCGTGTCTGAAGTGCCAAGATAGCTCTCATGATTTAGAATTTACAATAGACTCTCTTAAAAATAACATTCCTGCACAAATTAATTCAGTGAGTCCTGTGAATATTTAGCTTCAATGAGCTGGAATAAATGCTCACTATATATTGGATAACTCAAAATTTTCATCTAGCATAAAGCTAAGATGGCTTCAGAAGAATATAAGCTAATTTCAAATTTTTACTGTCAAATTATGGTTTAAGCTCTAACTCCATGCATTTCACCACCTCACGACTTTTAATAGGTATTTGGGGGATTGCAAGCAAAGAAAAAAAAAGGTATCTTTTCCTAAAAATATTGTACTCTCACCAGTGAAATTTAGGCAAACAAAATAAGGTAAAACAGCTGGAAAAATATCAACATTTGATTCTGAAATTGAGAATCATACCATGATGGCTATTATTTGTAATTTTAAAAAATTAATTTTTTTAAGATCAGCTTTAGATTTACAGAAAAACTGAGCAAATAGTACAGAGAACTCTCATAGACCCCTCTTTTATGCTCACTTCCATTATTATCATATCTTGCATAAGTGGGCACATTTGTTATATAAGAAGAACAGATACTAATGTTGTTAACTAAAACCTATAGCTTGCATCAGGAGTTACTCTTTGTATTGTGCATTTATAGTATGTAAAGTACATAATTTTATGTGTCTACCGTTACAATAATTGAAAGAGTAGTTTTATTGCAGTCATTGTAATTTGCAGTTTCTGGGTGAGATGATGTGGACCATCTTTTCATGTGCCTAATTGTCATTGGCAATCTTTCATTTTTAATTTTCTCTTCAAATATTTTGCCCATGTTTAACTGAATGATCTGTTTTCTTATTGCTGACTTTCAAGGATGTGTTTTATATGTTTTGGATACCAGTGCTTTATTAGATATGTATTTTACAAATCTTTTCTCCAAGTCTGTAGTTTGTCTTTTCTTTCTTTTTATTTTTTAAAAAATATTTTTTTTAGTTGTAGATGGACACAATGCTTTATTTTGTTTATTTATTTTATGTGGTGCTGGGGATCGAACCTAAGGCCTCACACATACTAGGCAAGTGCTCTACCACTGAGCTACAATCCTGGCCCCTTTGGTTTGTCTTTTCATTCTCTTATATGAGTATTTCACAGGTCAAGTATTTTCTTACATTATTGAAGCCTAGGTGATCCATCATTTATTTTCTTCTATGGGTAGTGCTTCTGTTGTGTCAAAAAGTAAAACTTGTGGTTACTAAGATATTATCCTGCTCTCCTCTAGTGGTTTTTCAGTTGTGGTTTTTATACTTAGGTCTGTGATTCATCTTGAATTAATTTTTGTAGACAGTGAAAAGTCTAGTTTCATGTTTTTGCACGTGGGCATCACGTTATTTCAGCACCATTTTCTGAAAAGCCTTTTATTTTTCCATTAGATTGTCTTTGTTCCTTTGTCAAAGATGTGTTGAGTATATTTACATGGATCTATTGATGAGTTCTCTATTTTGTCCTATTGATATATTTGTCTATTCTTTCATCAAAACAATACTTTCCTAATTACTGTTGTTTTAAAGTAAGTGTTGAGAACAGTCCTCCAACTCTGCTCTTTAATGCTGTGTTTTTCTTTCTTTCTTTTGATGGTGGGTTGGGTATTTAGAGATTAATTTAGTCTTTCGATTTCAGAGCACATGTAAAATTCTTCAGATGTGTTTCATATCTGTGAATGAAGTGCAGATGCCTAACTGGACTTTCAAACTCTATCCCTTTCTCACTATTTTCCAAAACATCCATCACTCCACCAGTACCTGGGCACTCCCTGCCCCTCTAACCCCACCCAGAGTCTCATGATTCTTCCTTGGGCAGGATGTTCTGTAGGATTGGATGCCTGTTGGCCACATTACCTGAATACATTGTTGAGAGGCTCTGAGGACACACAAATAAGTGTCTATTGAATTTATCGCTTTGGGTGATCTTGAAAATGAAAACTTTTAAAGGGGAGCCAGAAGAAACCTGGTGAAAATTATGAAAAGAGAAAGTTGTAGATTTGGAGATTAAGATATTAGCTATGAAGAGATAAGAAGGAATGGGGTGTCGTTGCCAGAAAGGAATGTGGGGCTCAGGTGAACAACATTTTTTTTTTAAAGTTGGGAGTTACTAGAATAGTTTGTTTTATGGTGGACATTCTCCTTTTAAGTGCTCATAGCACTTGGTTGAATTCCCTACTTTAAGAAGGTGATGTATCCTAGGGCCTCAAGGGTCCACCCAGGGAGCCTTGTGCAAACCAACCCTCTGTAATGCTGTTGAATGAATTAGAGCCCTCTGAGAGTCAGGCACAAGTGCCCAAGGTTAGGAGACTATAGAGTGCACTGAGGATGTGTGGGGGAAAGATTGCAGGGGATCCAGATGGTGTAGGGAAGGTAGGATCCTCAGGCAGTGCCGGTGAGCTCAACTCATACTCAAGATGTGGCTCTGAGAGGTAATTCAAAAGTGTTCAGGTTTTAGAGGAAATTATCTGGTGTGTGTTAGTTTGTTAGTTATCATCCAAACCCACTCCCTTCATTTCTTACATAAAAAAAAAAAAATTGTTTGGAGCAGCAAATGTCTGCAGCCAGGACATTTGCTGTTTTCATTCCTAGCCTCCCTTAAAGCAAGGATGGACCATATGACAATTCCAGTCATTGAGGAAGAAGAAACCTACTCTGAGGCTTCTACTGTAGGTTTTCATAAAAGGTAATTTTTTGATAAAAGAGAATCTTTCTCTATTTATATTGTGTATCTGGGATTCTGGGGTGAAAACATAGCCTGGAACTGCAGGCTACAATCTTGAGATTGTAAAGTGATTAACACTGGACAAAGAGCTAACATACCCCAAAGAGGTGCATTCTTGATGGACTCATTGATGAACCCTTAAGCTTCTCATCATAGAACTGATTATTGAGTAAACGATGGATACTCCTAAGGTTTAAGACAGTTGTTTTTCTTTTTATTGCATCTGAACATATGCTAATTAATCCATGAAATCTCTAGTTCTTGTTTTTGTCACAATATTTCACACTTTTCTCAGACAGTAGGAGCAGGAAAAAAGACATTGGAAGACAAAGTAAAACTTGGACTGAAACTTGCTAGTTGGGGACCTTGATTAATTCAGTTAATTTCTTTGAACCTTTAATAAAACATAAAAGGAAAAATTATCAGATGTTCCAGTCATTTGGGCAAACTTAATTTTCCACTAGCAATTTCTGAACAAATGAGAAATTTTAGATTAATAGATTTATTTATTGTAATTGACTTACAGCTGAACATGCTGATAAAGTAAGTTGTAAAATGTAGTCCAGGTTTCCTAAGTCAACAGAGCAGGGGCTGGCATGGTCAATGAAGAAAACAAGAGCGTTTTAGATTGAACATGACTTTAGTTTCGTAAAAGAATCAGGATCCAAAATAGGAACAGGTCCTGCCAGCCATAGGTAGAGTGTTCTTGTTCTGAGATAACGAGTCTATGGTGTGCCTTGATCAAGCTTGACAAGCTTTTGGGCAATCAGAAAGTTAAGGACATTCTTGATTGAATACAGGCTCTTCCTTCAACTCTTGCTTACCAGATCAGAGCAAAGTGTGCCCCATCTGTGCAGAGTTGTAGAGCAGCTGGTCTTAGTTGGGAGGATTTTAGCATATGTATTGTCAAAGTTGCCAGATTCAAAATGGAGCCACATGTGTGAAACCCTGACACAATGGAGCCAGGGAATACCTGGAGGAAGGGCTCTCATACATGAGTTGTCTTGATAATAGGAACTATCCTAAGAAAATTTTCCATACCACAGTTTACTACAGGAGACCTGCAAAGGGCAGGTGGCAACCAAAAACAGCTAGCCACTTAGGCAGCTCAGTTGCCTGAGATGCTGTCTTGTAAACTTAATCCAATGAAACAGCCTGCTGTGAGTTTAAAATTAGAAGTTTTACCCAGCAATTGCCATCAATCACTCATCAAAGGTTGCCAATGCAGAAAGATATTGCCTGCACCAATGAACTTTCTTTCCCAACAACTTATATAAGTTTTCTTCTTCCTGATAAAATCCAGAAATTTTCCCTTGTTTTTCAGATATACTGGAGGCCACCCTGACCTGTGTGAGTGTCCTGAATTGCATCTAATCTTTACATCTTTCCCAAGTAAAACCCTTCTGTTAGGAGATTCACCTCTATATTTAACATTGATGCTGTTAAGCTGGCAATGTACTCCAGACCAACGACTTGTCTCTCAGGTTTTGAGATGGCACAGAGCCAACCTTAGGTTTTTTTTTTTTTTTTTTTTTTTTTTTTTTTTTTTTGAGAGAGAGAGAGAGAGAGAGAGAGAGAGAGAGAATTTTAATATTTATTTTTTAGTTATTGGCGGACACAACATCTTTGTTTTGTATGTGGTGCTGAGGATCGAACCTGGGCCGCACGCAAGCCAGGCGAGTGCGCTACCGCTTGAGCCACATCCCCAGCCCCAACCTTAGTTTTCATTTGGAGATTTTTCTTTCCTCTCAACCTTGTAGATCAGCTTTCCATTTGTAGCCAGAAATAAAGAAAACAGTCTTAATTTCAAGAGAAAGTAATTTTTTTTTCCTTTTAAGTGAAAAAGGAAGAAGCCTAAAACAATTAGGCATGGTATGTGAAACTGAGGTTATAACTTAGAACTTTCCCTCTCTCTCTCTCTCTCTCTCTCTCTCTCTCTCTTTCTCTCTCTCTCTCTCCCCCTCTCCCTCTCCCGTGAGGTCTTCACCCAGTTTGGACTTGAACTCACCATCCTCCTGTCTTATGTCTCCCCAGTTGCTGAGATTACAGGTAGGCACCCCTCACCCCCAACTCATAACCTGGTTTTTCAGTCACAATGGCTCTTCTTCTGGCAGCTCACTCCAAATCTGCTCCAGGCAGGATGCATGAAAACTGAGAAACATTATCCTGAAGCTGCAGCACACAAAGCCAAAGTCTCCACAAAGGAAAGACATCAGGTTTCTTTTTATAGTAACAGAAACTGGAAGACAACATTCATAAGGTGTTCCAAGTAACCGACAATTACAGAAATAAAGACTAAGTTAACCATGAGCAGATTGAAAAAAACAAAAAAAAGAAAAAAGAAAACTAATAAAACATATATTTTATGATGAAAGAAATAAAATCCTGAAGAAAGATGAGAAGTACAATAAGGAAATAGAAAACATAAAACAAGAAAAAATGAACTATAAACAGGGTGGAATGGGAAAATATCAGGTAAGGAGAAATGGAAGGGATGAGCAGTTTCATGAAATAAGTTTCAAGTTTTTACATGGTTTTGACTAAGAGTGGAAAAAATAGATCACCTTTGGACATTCTGAAATGAAGTATACATCCTCAAAGCTTGTGCGACCACCAAAAGAACAAATAAGAGATTTTTGACTACTACAAAAGTAGAGATAATAAGATAATTATAGAATTGGTTAATAGAGTAAAAGGCCAGGGGGGAAAAAAGGAAGAGAAAGAATCTCAGAAATTCCAGGGAAAATAGCTCAGAATATGAGAGTCAGAAATATAATTCTACAATGATCAACACTCAAAGTAAATGAAAATTGATTGAATTTTATGGTTAAAAATACTTCTTACTAAATTATATTTTAAACTAGACTCTCATCATGGGTTAGTTATTAAAAAAAAGTGCGCAAAATACAGGGACAACAAAAAGTTAACAGAAAAAAATTTATTAATTTTAAAAAACTATTAATTTTAAAAAGCTAGCTTAGAAATACTAATATCTGCAAAATATACATAAGAATAAAATGCCATTATGAATAGAGAAGTTTGCTCAGGGAAAAAAAATACCTAGGAAGATATAAGAATTCTCAATTAGTATTCATTAATTTGCACAATCTTCAATTAGCAAAAGCAAGCATTAATGGATTACAGAAAGAAAATTACAAATCCAAAATTGTAATGAGAAAGTCTTACAAAAATCTCTCAGTAGTTCATTTACCTTATGGAGAAAAGATAGTATAATTATAGAATATTCTAACAGCTTTATTGAGGTATAAATGATATATTAAAAAAACTTCACATTTAATGTACACAATTTAATGAGTTTGAATTTATACATACATAAAGGAAAACACCTCCCAAATTAAGATGATAAACATATCCATTAACCTCCCAAACTTCCTGGGCTCTATTTTTGGTTTTGTTTGTTTTTGGTGATAAGAACACCTAGCTTTCGACCCACCCTTTAATAAAGTCTCTATGCATAATACTTACGTCAATATAGAACTCTTTATCTTATGTAGTTAAAACTCTATGCCAATTGAACAAGTGCCCATTTCTCCTTGACCCTAACTGTGCTTGGGGTGCTTGGTAACCACTGTTCTATTCTCTGCTCTTACGAGTTTGACTCATTTTGATACCTCATGTTAGTGAAATCCTGCAGTATTTGTCCTTCTATAACTGACTCATTTCAATTAGCATAATGTTCTCACCTTTTATCCATACTGTGAAAATAGCAGAATTTCTTTTCCCATGATAAGGAAACAACACAAAGTCCATCGACAAATGGGTAAAGATAATGTGGATTGTGTAGCCTTTAAAATTAAGGAAACAGAATAATTTTAAAATTTATTTTTTAAGTTACTTATTTAATAAAATAGCTTCATTAAAAATTATCCCTCACATTGAGGAAATTTTGCAAGATGATGGATATGTTTACTATCATTTTGGGGCGTGATATGTATAAAACAAATCAAATTGAATACTCTAAATTTGTGCATTGAATTGTCAATTGTATCTCAACTACAGAAAACAGTTGAGTAAAAAGGATACACATATGAAAAACAATAACAAGAAAAATAAATATAAAACTATCTTCCCTCAACACTGTGAAAAAGCAGTTTCTGTTCAAAAAAAATTTTGAATTACGTTAACCACACACTGATCACAAAGTAAGTTCTCAGCAGCACTGAAGAACTGGGACCTAAATTATGGGGGGCATTTCCTCTGATCAATGTAAAATTAAGTCATAAATCAATTCTAATCAGAACTTTAGAAAAATCGGTGTTCAGATGAAAACAAAACAAAAACAAATAATCGTGTCCATAAGTTGTGGACCAAAACAAGGGATGATAGGAATGGGAAAACAGAAGGGGATTCTTGCAAAGCCACTTCCACACGTGCACAGGAAGCCTGGTCGGCAACTCCTAGTCCTTGTTTGAGTCCCTCTGCTTGGCAGCTGGCGACAAATGACTCATTCATGACACAGCTTTCTTCACTGGCCCTTTGGAGTACTTTGTAGTCATCAGCCACACGGGCCCCGCCTCCTTTGCTATTTCCTTCTTTTCTCTCCAAGTGCTCAACACAGACCACCAAAAAAGTAGGTCATTGCATTGTTTCCTTGTCTGACCCATGACATGTCCTTGAATACCTCCTTTAAGCTGGTGACTCCCATGGTGGATCCCCAGATCTCAGACTTAGACCTCTTCCCTGTGCATCTCTAATAAGCATCTCAAACTCCGCCTGCCAGAATCCAAACTCTTGGTCCTCTCCCGGCTCAATTAATTTATAGACTCTTGGTATGTATCAGTTCATGGTACCCTGTCCTTCTAGTTGCTCAGAACCCAAATCTGTTTTTTTTTTTTTTTTAATAGATTATTCTCTTGGTTTCGTATTCTACACATTTGGTCATTAGAAAATTTTGTTGGCTACTCTTTCAAAATATATCCAGAATCCTACCACCCTATTTGATACAACTGGCTGCTCCTTCAGCCTCTCTTTCACAACACACTGCCTGTCCCTGGTCTTGCTGCTTTTACTGTTTCACCCCTACAGTCAATTTTAACATAGCTCTCAGGATGAGGATCTTAAAATGAAAATAAAAATACATTATCCCTTGACTCAGAATCCTCAATCTTCATTTTATTTAAATGAAAACCTTCCACCTTACAATGGCCCACAGGCTCTGAAGATCTCACCCTCCATGTTGTCCCTTGGTCCTTGGCTGTTCCTCAATGTGGCAGCATAACCCATGCTGAGGCTGCCCTGGGCTGGGAGCAGGAGTGCTCCTTCCCTTGGTCTGGCTCCCTCCTATGCCTCGTTCAGTCCTGTGCCCAAATTCACGTGAATTCCTGTTTCAGTCCATTTTCTGCTGCTATAATAGAACTCTGGAGATTGGATAGCTTAAGAGAACAAAATTTATTTGGCTCACAGTTCTGGAGGCTGGAGGGACTATGGTGCAGAAGTTGCATTTCATGAGGGTCTTACTTCTTGTGGGGACCCTGCAGAATTCTGAGATGGGCACAGGACAGCAGGAGCATACCCAAGACACAGAGCCAAATTGCCTTCTATAACAGACTCAATATTGAGGTAACCCATTAACCCATGAATGGATTAGTCCACTCATGTGGGAAGAGCCCTCAAGACCTGATCACCTCTTAAAGGTCCCACCTTGTCTCATCTCTTTTTTTGCGGGGGTGGGGAGAAGATACTGGGGATTGAACTTAGGGGAACTCAACCACTGAGCCACATTGTATTTTGTTTAGAGACAGGATCTCACTGAGTTGCTTAGCACCTTGCTTTTGCTGAGGCTGGTTTTGAACTCTCCACCTGCCTGCCTCAGCCTCTCAAGCCTCTGGGTTTATCGGTTTGCACCAACACACCTGGCTTGTCTCACCTCTTAATATTCATATGGTGATTAAATTTCATGATGGTGTGTTGGTGGGAATGGTACAAGTCATAGTACCTGTGGAACCCCACCCACAGCTCCCATTTACCCTTGCTTTGAATCTTCATTGATTCCTCCATGATGTTTATCTCCTTGTAACAGAGATCAGGAGGCCACTAGGGTTCTGGACACCGCTCTCCCCCCAGCCACTAGAATGTAGGCTCTGCGAGCATCAGAGTTTGGATGTTTTTTGTTCACTGCTACGTCCTTGGCACCCAGAGCCATATACGGAACCCAAAGCGTGTACCTAACTAATATTTGCTGAATGAACTGAATAATAAATAATAATGTCAATGTTACATAAAAATGTGTGGGATGCAGATGAGTAGAACCTAAAAGGACATTGCCTTAAATGTTTATATTAGCAAGGAAAAACCACAGAGTATTAACTAACTAAGCATCTTAATTTAAGAAATAATAAAAACAGCATATTTAACTAATGGAATAAGTGAAAAGAAAGAAAATTAAAAATATAAGGTCAGAAACTGATGAAATGAGAGTATTAAGCAAAACAGAAACCGACCCAACAGTAGTTTCTGGGATGTGAAAAAGCTATACTGTCTAAGTCACTAGCCACACGTCACTGTTAAGTAACTTGAATATGGCTACTAGTCAGACTGAGAACCTTTATCAAACATAAGTTTAATTTTAATTAATTTCAATATCCACATGCATATGGTGATACTTTATTTGGTAGCACAAATCTAAAAAAACCATAAATTGACATGCATTCTAACTATGGAAACACAACAGACTAGTATAATGTTATTTGGACTCTCAATCTTTTGTTATTCAGAACTTTAGAAAAATCTGTGTTCAGATGAAAACAAAACAAACAAAAAAATAGTGTCAATAAATTGTGGGTCAAACCAAGGGATGATAGAAATGGGAAAACATAAAGGGATTCTTGCAAAACCACTTCCACAAGTGCACAGGAAGCCTGATGGTCAACTCCTAGTCCTTGTTTGAGTCCCTCTGCTGTGAGCCTGTTATTCAGATTTGCATTACTGTAACAAAATACCTGAGATCAACTTTAAAAAGGAAAGGTTTATCTTGGCTCTCAGTTTTGGAGGTTTCAGTCTGTGACTGGTTGGCCTGTTGCTTTTGTGTCTGTGATGAGACAGTACCTCATGGTAGCATCATATGCTGGAGATAAATCTTCTTACCTTATAGTAGTTAGGAAGAACACAGGTGCATGCATGCACGAGAGAGAGAGAGAGAGAGAGAGAGAGAGAGAGAGAGAGAGAGAGAGAGAGAGTAGGCAGAGAGAGAGAGAGAGAGAGAGAGAGAGAGAGAAAGCAGAGACAGACAGGGCTGGGGAATTCGTGTCCCACAGTCCTGTTCATGGACACACCCCCAGTTGGCCTAACTTCTCCTTCTAGGATCCACTTCTTAAAGGAACCATCACCTCTCAATAGCACTGCAGACTGATGACCAAACCTTTTAGCACATGGCCCTTTAAGAAACTTATCCAAATCTTAGTAGAGAATAACTAGACTTACCTTAAGTGACCATCAGCATTATAAATTCATTATCATACATTTTTCCAATATAAAGTTATTTAAATTTAAAATTTGTTAACCAGAGTTGTTGGGTTGAATAATAGGAAAATGCCAATATTCAATTACAACAATTTGAAAGATTTGAATGCCTCCATGAATATATTAAAATTTCAAAAATATTCTATTCACTGAAGAAAGCAAACTGTGTAACAGTATATAGAGTACCATGCTATATGTTTAACATTTTAAAGCTACAGATTTATTTTTCTAGAATAGAATTATATGCAAGAAAGTTGTTTATGATTCTCAGCTAAACTCACAGAAGTTTCTAGCTCTAGAATGAGGGGCAGAAATACCCTTGGAGGGGTAGGTAGGGCCCTTGGGTTACTTCATTTCTTGAAAATCTGAAGCTAATGGACAACATATTAGAACTTGTCAAAGTTGCTGGTGGGTGTTCATTATATCATCCTGTACCATTTGGTCATGTGTTTGAAATACTTCATAATAAAAAAGAGACAACAGCTAAAAGAAGAAGATGAACATAAACAGCACAGTCTGTACTTCCTTACAGTAGTTAGGAAGAACACAGGTGCATGCAAAAACCTCTGCAGCATCCAGCCTGAAATATCTGACTGCAGGCCAAAGCTCCTGGAGTCATGCCTTTCAGAAGCAGCTTATACAGGAGGCAGATAACACAGTTCTCAGTTCTCCTGTCTGTTGGTTGATTGGGGTCTTTTGGGATCAGGATGGCATAAGGAAGCAACAAAAAAGGCCTGGATAAGACAGACACCTCCTATGTCCACTCTTGGTGACTCTGCAGGACCACTATGAGGATATCAGGCCACCAAGCTAAATTTCGCATGACAGTAAGCCTGCTAGCACCATGGAGAGATTTATCGCTTTCATAAATAACCTAGGATAATCAATCTATAATGCACTCACCATCCCACAAGGGCCATCCCAAGTCCTGTTTCCTCTAGGAAGTTATTGTCTGTCCTCTGAAGACCCCTTTTTTCCAAGTTCCATGCCCCTACCCAACCCCAATTGTCAAAGGCAACTGGCCACCATCCATCTGGTTGCAGGAACAGAGTGAAGCAGCTCAGGGTCATAGTACCATTCTGCTTGCCCCATTGGTATAGAATTCCTTGTTTGTGTTTGCTCTGGCCAAGGGAGATGCAGAGAATTAGGAGCTACACAGCCGGACGTGGGAATATCACTGCTAGTGATAGAGATGTTGATGAGGTGCTTCCTCAATTTATTCCCAGATCAGACCAGCCCACTCAGTCACAGGCAAGGGATTCTCAGATTGGACCTACCTAATCAGTCTCAGACAAGAGGAGAGGCTTGGGGCCTTCTGTGCCCGAGAGCCCAAGGCATGAAGGAGCAGAGTCAATTGGGATCCCATCAGTGGGCAGATTCTTGATAGATGAACAGGAGAGAGTAAGTTCTCTCTGCATATGAGCCTGCTGCTTCTCCCACATGTACTGGACATAGGATACACTCCTTCCCTCCATTCCCAGAGGGCATGGGAATGCAGAGGAATTAACCTGTAACTAAGGACAGGCCCTTCTGTGTACAAAGGTCATTTGGGAATTTCCTCAAATAGGACCTCCTAAGCTTGTTAAGATGATTAAATGAGATGATGAGAGTCAGTGGTGAGAGGGGTTGCTTGCATTCTTTCTCCATAACAGAGATGATGATAATGTCAATGAGCAAGAGAGAGTTATGATTGAACTATCCAACTCTACGTCAGAGCCTGAGCTCCTGCCAGTGAGCAGGTTTCCCCTGTGACTGCGACCGTGATGTGCAGGAAGAAGGAGCCAGGACCACTGAGTACAGACCTCAAGCCTGTGCCTGTGTCCATCTCTGTCCCATGACTGTAGCTGGGATGTACAGGAAGAAGGGGCTGTGGACACTGGGTACAGAACTCATGTGTGTGCTTGGTACCAGCCTTGCCCCTGTGATGGAATATGGGTAAGATGCATAGGATTAAGGGGATGTGGTACACTAGGTACAGACCCCGTGCATCTCCTCTGCCCAACTCTGCCCCTCACTTGCTATGAATCCAGCACCATTAGCTTGGCCTGACCACCGGGGGTAGGCATGCCACTGTGACTATATTGTGCCTGTGAATACAGGTGTCGGGGAGGGCAGAGGGATGGGAGGAAGAGCTGACAAGCGGAGCTGATACAGATGAAGGACCCTTGCCCTCCCGTCAACCTCCCTGGAGACAGATCAGTCTTAGGCAGGATACCAGGGCCAGACTAACACAGTTCTCTTCCCAAGTGTCAGTTGTTCTGGTGGAGTGATTGTGTGCCAGAGCCCAAAATAATTTATCACACCCGTCTGTTTAATGAGCACAGACATTCAGTTTGGAGCATAATGAAAATAAATCTCTGCAAAGTGTTTTCAACTGATTCCCCATTTAGGGTCTGTCACATTATTGTGGCTTTCTGGTTTACAAAATAAGTCTACATGAAGGCATACTTACAGTTTCCTAAAAATTGTTTTTCCCTACCCCTTGTTGATTTCATAATATGGCTTTTTCTTTATTCCTTTTCTGTATCAGGTACAGAATGTGCCTGGCTCCCCAGTGCCATGCTAGTTACTCAGTCTGCTGTGGGTGACTGAGAATGAGATCTGGGCTCTGCCAGATTCCTAGCACAAGGCATTCATGGGGCAATCCCTGCACATACTGCTATTTTCTAGTTCTGAGGGGTGTGAAGATGCCCCTCACCACTCATCCTTTGGACAGGAGAGCTAATTATGATACAGGATACACAGAAGGAGAGAACAGTTCCCTACCCACTCCCATATGCAAACCCGAGATATACAAGAAACCCAAAGATGTGCTCATTGACCACACTGTCAGCCACCGTTTATGCACAGAAGGCTTACCTTCTTAACATTTTATTTTACAAAGTAAGGGGTTCTTTCTTTCCACCAATTATGGCAGAGGTGGGGAATGGGAGCATGAAGAGGTTACTTTCATTAACCCAATTTTCCCACTTTTGATTACAAAAATTTTAAACAGAAAATTTGAAAGAACTTAAAGGTAAGTACCTGTGTGTTCATCTCACAAATTCTATAATTAACATTTTGTTCATTTGTTTCTATCAATTCCTACCAGTCCATCAAACTATTTTATTTTTCCATCCTTTTCAAAATTAAGTTTGCAGACATCTTGATAATGCATTCCAAATACTTCAGCAGAGTGTGTCTTTAACAAGCTGTATGTGTGTATAGTTCCTTTCTTCACAGGTAAAACTGAAACACAGTGCAATGAGCAAGAGATAGTTATGACTAAACTAACTCTACAGACCTTAAGGGTGTCCTTGTGCATGTCTTGAAAAATGCTTGAAATATGGAGAAAAAATGTATACACACATACCACAATGTAAGCTTTTGGTAAAATGTGGAACCCCATCTTAGAAAGTGCTCCCTGTACTACAGGTCCGTAAAGAGACTGTTCCCCACAGTTGATTGTCTACAGAAGTATTTTGCCCATTATAGAACTGAATATGAAAGGAATCGTACTCTAGGTGATCTTATGTGTAAGACTTCTTTCACTTAGTGTTATATTTTGAGATACATTTACATTGTAGGCTGTGTCCTTAATTTGATCCTTTTATGGATCCAAGAGGACCCGGCTGCTGCCATCTTGAGTTGTAACAACTATGATTGCTCCTGAGTCACTCTGTGGAACTAAGGGAGTGGTATGTGTTGCTCTATGACTGGACTCCGACACCATCAGGGCCTGGATTGGGACCACACACGTGCTGGCTTGAATGGAGTCATTCTTGTCCTGCCAACTTTATAAGCCCTCTACCTCTAATCCACATTGCCAGATCTACTGGTCTTACTGCCCCCATGCTCTGTCAGTAGATCTTCAATAAATTGCACTCTGTGTGATCCTGGATCTGCTGGTCTCTTTCTTTGGTCTCACGGCTCCTTGCAGTTGGTTCTTTTATACTGGATTTTCTTGTAACACTCCCTCTTCTTTCTGAGCAACATTCCATTATATGAATATACCACAGTTCCTCTGCCCACACTTGTTGATGAGCATTTGTGCTATTTTTATTTATTTATTTTTGCCTGTTTTGAACATATAAATATATGTAAATATATATATATATATATATATATATATATATATATATATATATATATATATATATAATTTATTAAGAATTCTTGTATAAAGCTTTTTGGTGGGCATGCTCTTATTTTTATTTTTCTTAGGTAAAATTGAGCTCAGAGACATAGTAAATGAAAACAAAAAAAGCAGTTTTGAATTCTGATAAATAATGAAAGTTTTTAGTATGTCCCATACAATATTTTATTGGAATATACACAGAAAATTTTTTCAAAAATTAAAAATTAACTCAGTATCTTCCTGTACTTTATCTGGCAACAAGAAACTACCACATCTTCTTCTTCTTCTTTTTTTTTTTAATCCAAAGTGGTTATACACACATACAGTTTGTTAAAGACACACTTTGCTGAAGTATTAGGAATGCATTCCCCTTTCCCCAGACCTGTTGGAACCCTGAGATGAAGCTATACTCTTTTATACTTTATCAAGTATGTCAGATAATTATAGTTTCTCCATATTTTCACCGTGGACGTGGAGTGTGTGTGTGTGTGTGTGTTAATTTGGATACTTTAAAAAACTGTTTTCATTGGTCCTTTATAATTGCAAATAATAGTGGGAATCATTGTGACATATTTATACATGCACATACCATAATGTGATCAGTTCCATTCCCCAGCACTACTGAAATGACGGATGCTTGTAAGAGAAACCAGAGACGTTCAGAAAGTTAGGAACACAACTGGAAACCTCTGAAGGCATCACACTATCAAGGATGAAAATGGAACAGTTATATAATAGAAAGGCATCAGAGTAAAGGTGGTTGATTACTCTAGGAAATAAGCAAAAAAATCAAATAAAATGAGACCAGAGAACCACCTCAATCATCCTGAAGATGCAGAAGGAGAGCAGATCAGGGAGCATGGGGGAGGTTAGGAGACTTGCATTTCTCAAGAGGAACATTGGGAAAGGGACACAGGGTTGGGTGTGGGTCCCAGAGAGAAGAGATACCATTAGCCAGTGGTTCTCAGAGCCTGCTCCTCAAATCAGCAATGACATCTCACCTGAGAGTTTGTTAAAAATGCAAGTTCCCTGGTCCCTTTCCTCAGACCTGTTGGAACCCTGAGATGAGGCAACAATCCACATTTTAGCAATTTTCTAGCTGATTCTGATGCAGGCTCAAAGAAAAAAAAAAAATCTCTGCTTCAAGCAAGACTTCTCTCAATTTAGATAATGTGATCTTTTGTTACCCCCATGGATCATATCTAAAATGTTGTTATTTTGCGTATCACTCTGAAAGAAAAATACTACCGATTATTTAAGAAGTCATTGAATGTAAGAAGCATCTCTATTTCAGAGAAATGTGGGGGCAATGTACATCCTAGAGTCAGTGAAATGCAGCTTTACTAATGGAGTAGAACAGAAGTGTTGTTACAGGGCTGGTATCTTTTGGAAAACGGAGGCAGCACAAATCCCTTCCTTTAAACTTGGATTGTTGTGATCAAGTCAGAAAGATTTCAGACAAGTCACTCAGAGTTATAGGTATGGATTTACTAGAAAGTTCTGAAAAGAGGAAAGGGGACACTCTCCTGGGAGAGAGTAGGTCCTCTCCGAAAGTAGAGAACTACACACACCTCCTGTCCTCCAGTTTTATTGGGGGTCCCAGGGGCGTTTCCAGAGAGTCCCACCCAGATCCACCTTTCTTTCGTCTTTTGACTGAATGACATCAGACTTTCAAGTCCCCACTGCCATGACAACTCTAGGTGACTTTGGCTTATGTTGACCTGTTCTAATTAGAACCTGCTCTTAGATATTTTATGGTGAGTTAGGGAGAACTGCCCTTACCACCCTGAGTTCTGGGGTCTGGTCTATTTAAGAATCACAGATCTCTTCGTCTTCTGGGGTAACTTGGGTTTTTCTTATCAGCATCTTGGCGCCTGCATTTCTCCTGCAGATAACAAGGTTGTTTCCTGAGGAACATAACCTATCCTGTCCACTTAAGCCAGGCAGGGCTGCAGGTATATTGCTTTGCCAAAGAGAATGCCTGTAGGGGTCAGCACAAAGGGCCCATTTTATTATCGACTCATTCCCTTAATTTCATGTTCCCATCACTCTAGTCTCTCATTAGGGAACAAAACTCCAGTCCCCCAGAGTCAGGATCAAATGGAGGAGGGGAAAGTTTTCTAACCAGGCTGCAGAAGCAGGAGAATCTCAGAGAAGAGGGTTCTTATGCACATGACAATTCCCCTGGCTACAGCAAGGATTTCAGCCTAAGGTCAGGAGCTCAGTGTCACCTGCAAGGGCGAGGTGTGGGAAAGAGAGACCACCAGGTCTGGAAAGCTGGAGGGTGCACACATGTCCGAGAGCAGAGGTCATTTTGGAAGGGCATTTTTCCTTGCATTCCTACTGACTCAGCCCCTGTAGACTTACGCCTGAGTCCTAGGGAAAGGGGGCTGGCCGTAAAACTCACTTTCGAATGACACAGCATGAACCAAACAGCAG
The DNA here is from genome assembly GCF_048772815.1 of Callospermophilus lateralis. NCBI lineage: Eukaryota > Metazoa > Chordata > Mammalia > Rodentia > Sciuridae > Callospermophilus > Callospermophilus lateralis. The sequence continues at coordinate 93,209,710 of NC_135313.1, forward strand.
GGTTTGGTTCTGTAGACTCTAGGAAGGCCCATCAGAGTTTTCTGATTTGGGGCACAGTGGACTCACCTACACCTTCCCACTGTTAGAAATACCGTGATGCTGCAAGGAACCAAACACAAGCTTCTACGTAGCTCAGCAAGGCAAACTTTACTTCTGTAGAAGGGCATGCTACTGAGCCTGGCAAGCAGGCAATTGGGTGGGCAGTCCCTGTTTTTATCTCTAACACAGCACTGCCCCTGGCTCTGATGGGAGTAGCTTGGGGCTACAATCTAAGCGACTGGCTAATTTTAAAATTGAGGAGGTCAAAGGAAATGGCTGTAGTTAAAATGGGTTCAGTTAGGTCTTACATCCCCATTAAGACCAAATACTATATTCTGAAAATGGACACCCCTGACTTTCCTTCTCTCACACCACCATCATCCTAGGAGAACCAGAACTTGCTGGAAAGTTTCATCCTTTTTGACGATGAGGATGTTCCAGTTATTCCCTGTAATTCATGTGTCTGGGCATGTTGGGGACTTGTCATTACAGGCTTCAGCTGGGACTGGGCAGAGGAGCCTCACCACGCCCACCCAGAGTGGGATTTCTAACCCCATGCAAATCCTGACATCTTAAGGCAGAGAGTGAAAGGGTAGGTCCAAGCCCAGGTTCCTCACTCCTCCAGTTGACCCTGTGGGTTCCACATTCCCCCTGGCAACCTTAACCATAACTATGGCTAAGACAGTCCATTTACCCAAAAAAGAACATTGGTGCAGCAGAAATAGAGCAGAGATCAGTACATGGGCCATCAGTCCCATCATCCCCCAACACTTTTGCACACCACACTCTGTGATATCATGAGATACACATTTGGCTTCTGTCCTGCTGTGGCTCAGACCCTAGGAAAAAAGTTCATGCTTCTGGCAGGTGGAATAACATGTAAGGCAAGTTGAGATAGTAGACATGCTATCTTGAAAGGTGGGAGTCTTTTCACTAGGTTTTTTTTTTATGTGCAGACCAAAACAAAGAAAGGCATGGTGCCCTTTTCTTTGCCCTCCCCAATTTAAAAAATTACCCAGTCTCCTAGATTGTAGCCCCAAGCTATTCCCATCAGAGCCAGGGGCAGTGTGATAAAAATAGGGGGACTGCCCACCCAATTGCCTGCTTGCCAGGCTCAGTAGCATGCCCTTCTGCAGAAGTAAAGTTTGCCTTGCTGAGCTACTTAAAAGCATGTGTCTGATTCTACGTAGTGACTGCATGCTCACAAGCAGATATTTATGACCTTGAGTACAAATGCTGGATCAGAGGTGTTTACGACCTTGACTTCATACTAAAACATAGGGATCTGGAAGTCTCAGTGATGAAGCTAAATAGAGCCATCTTGAACCTGCTTCTTAGCTCCATTTCCTATTTTTGACATAAAACTCCTGAAGTCCTCAGAATTTCTGAAGTAATCATATCTTTTTGTGTGCAAATGAGTCAATCAGGGCTGGAAGCCTCTGGATGGCTTAATAAGGCAGGATTAGAAAGTTGGGAATTTCCATCCTACCACTGAGTCTCTGGGGAACAGAAGAAGCACTAAGGGTTAAATTCATCACCAGTGGCCAGTGATTTAATTAATTATGACTAAATAATGAAGCCAAAAGGATGGGGTTCTGAGCGAATCATATGGAGGTGTCTGGAGAATAGTGCCCAGAGGGGTATGGGATTTCTATGCCCTTTCCCACATGCTTCACCTTATACATCTGTATTCTTTGTAATATTAATTTTTTAAAATATATTTTTAGTTGTAGATGGACACAATACCTTTATTTTATTTGTTTCTATTTTTATGTGGTGCCGGGGATCGAACCCAGTGCCTCACGCATGCTAGGTAAGCTCTCTACCACTACAACACCAGCCCCTGTAATATTCTTTATAAAAAAAATCAATAAACGTAAGTTTAAAGTTTCCCTGTGTTCTGTGCATCACTCTAGCAAATTAATCCAACTGTAAAACATGGGGTAGAAGATCTGGGGGCAGGGTTTGAAGTGGGGATGTTCTTTGGATCAGACACTGTCTCAAAGTCAATAGTGTCAGAACTGAGTTTTGGATTGAATTCAAGGATACCCAGCTGGTGTCTGCCGCAGCAGAAATAATTGCTTACTTGCTACTGGGGAGAAATCGCCACACCTTTTTGTGGTCACAGAATTCTTCTGTATTGATTTTTGTGGAGGGAAAGCAGAGGGAGAACAGGACTTCTGTTCTTCCTAACACACTTAGTGTCTTGGGAAACATTAATTGTTTATTACTGCATCTCACATTCTGTGGTCTGAACAGGCACAGTTCTCTCTCAGGAGCTTTAAAATCAGGTGGTACCTGGTTGGAGTCATGGTACAAGCCTCCTCATCCATGAGGGGTAGGGGGTAGGAATGCTGGCTAAAGCTTCCACCTCTGATATCTTGGAGTGACCAGGGCTTCATCATCTCCTGGCAGCTGGGTTCCAAGATTAAGTATGTCAAGGCAGACAAGAGTTCGGAGGAAACTGTTAATTCTCTAATGAGCGATACTTGGAAGTCCCCCAGTGTCACTAAATCCTGTAGGGTTGAAGGAAATCTTGAAGCCCACATTTAAGAGAAAATGATTGAGATTCTACCTCCTGCTGAGAGGCATGCCAAATAATTTTCACATGGGATTTAAAATCACCACGATTTTTTAAAAGCTCTATGTTCTGTACCTGCATAGGGATAACAAACCAGGGGACCAGAGAATTCACAGACTTAAGAGATTTGACCTGCTGATTTCACCAGAGCTGTACTTTCTGTAAGATTCGGCAGAGGGGAAGGCTGTTGTTATTCATGGCCACCATCACTTACTACTTTGTATGTGTGGACACATGCTGTGGCTCATTAATAAGCCAAAAAGGATTAATATCATTCACTACTTGCCATATTTTGCACAGCAATAGGAAGTGGGCAATATGAGCTGCTGATGTCCTTGGCCATGATAATGGTCAGTGGAACTAAGAATGTTCGAGGAGGGCTCCAGAGTTGACATGCTGTGCAGCCCCTGAAGAATGGCTGGCAGTGTCTGTGTGTAGGGGGGGAATCAGATCTAAAGGGACCTATCCTTATTCACGTCACCTTTGACATTCCCTAACTCCCCAGCCCTAAAACTAATTCATGAGGCAGAACTTTCTCTGGTGAGAAGACTTACTTGCTGGACAGTGATAGCAAGTGCCTGTGTCCTGGCTTGTCACATTTCCTCCTCTGAGTCCTGAGCAGGTTATATTTTTCTTGCTGTGCCCAACACCTGATTGTGTGTCTGTGTCTATGTCTCAGTGTCGGTCTGGGTGTTTTGTGTGCCTTAGTGAATATGCCTGTGTGTGCTTGTGTTTGTGTGTGGGTGCGTGTGTGATCTATTGACAGGAAATTCTTTGGACAAAAGAATGCCCCTATTATATTGAGCAAGCATCTTTACTTTTCTGATTCCTGTTTTATATATCTGTAAAGGAGGACATTAGCGCCGGCTCCTGGACTTCCTGTGTGAATTAAATAGGCGGATGGGGATTTGCGAAGCAGCAGAAGCTGCTGTTGCTATTGTGATCAGCACCACATTGCAAGAGATGGGCAGGATCCCCTTTGCAGACTTTCTGTGAAGGGAGGTGCTGGAGAAGGGATCCCCACAGTGGCCACAGCTGGCACTTGTTGTCCTCTGGGGGGTTTGGATGCAAGAACATCCAGGACTGAGCTGCCAGGCTTCTTTCTAGTCCTCAGCTGAATAAACACCTTTCTTGTCTTAATTACCTCCCTGGGGGCTGAGCACTCAGGTTCTCAAGCGAAAGGGCCAGAGAATTGAAAAATGAGAGTTTTAATGAAAAAGCCAGCCAGCCTCCAAGTGGGCCCTTCTTATAATAATGAGAGCCCCGCACGTGCCCTTATCTTGTTAATGACTCCTACCCACATCTTCTTTTCTCACACAATCTTTTGGGGTGATTTTTGTTGAAAAACATTTTTCTGCAAAAGTAGCACTGAGCAACAAGGAGCTGTTAGATTCACTGTTTTCTTCTGGTTGGGTAGGCGTGGCAGGAAAGAAGATAGGGATGTGCCCAAGCAGCAAGTCTGTCAAGTGCCAGGGTTTCAATGGAATAGGGATGAAGAAAAGGCCCAACAGGGCAGTGAGAGGAGACTAGGCCAGAAATGAACCTGGCTGCCAGAAATCCACCCCATTCATGAGTTCTTCACTGTTAAAATCTAATCTGGTTTCCAAAAAGGAATAGGATGTCTTGGTAGACCCTTTAAACCATCTAATCCATTGTCCTCTGATAACGGGTTTCTTGGCTACTTTGGTGAGGCACATGGTTTGGAAACTAAACCTCCAGACCCCAATGTGCAAACAAACTTGAAAGCAATGAAAATAGTGAATATTTTTGAAGTGTTTATTTTTCCCAAGCTCTGCACAAAATGTATTAGACTATGTGGCTTTTTTTTTTTTCCTTTTTGGTACAGAGGATGATTGAACTCAAGGACACTCAACCACTTAGCCACATTCCCAACCCTGTTTTGTATTTTATTTAGAGACAGGGCCTCACTGAGTTGCTTAATGACTCACCTTGATGAGACTGGCTTTGAACTCGCCTCCTACCTCAGCCTCCCAAGCCATTGGGATTACAGGCATCTGGCACCAAGCCTGGCACACAAGGCTTCTTTTAAGGACTCTACATGGTATCTATCCACATGCATTAACCTTCTTTTTAAAAAATTTGTTGTAGTTGTTGATAGACGTTTATTTTATTTATTTTTTTTTTTATGTAATGCTGAGGATCGAGCCTAGTGGCTCACACATGTGATAAAAGACCCCTACCAATGAGCCACAACCCCAGCCCACATTCACCTACTTTTACAGTGGAAGAAAGTCAAACACAGAAAATCTGAAGTATATTTAGATACTACAGAATAACAGGGTCTAAGCTTTATGATAAGAGTCTAATCATGATAACAGTTACTATTGATACCGTATATGGGGCAGACTGCACACCAGGCACCTACACATTCATTCTTTACATCAGTCCTATGGCACACATCTTTGACAAATGATAAAACTGAAATTCAAACATGAAATCCAGGACATTTTTCCACTCCCAGTGCTGATGAAGCAACATACCCTGGAATGGTGAGTGCACAATTCTGACTTTCTTGCTTCCCCATTTCTTTGTACTCAGATAGTTGCACGTTAATAGCTCTATTAAAGAAAACACTGCTTTGAGTCTTTTTGGATCTCTGCAATGAAAAAAAGGATAAAAATTCACTACTAACTATGTTAGTTAACTTTGTCTTGCTGTGACAAAATACCTAAGGTAATCAAGTTATAAGAAAAAAAAAAGATTTATGTTGGTTCATAGTTTCAGAGAGTTCAGTCCAAGTTACTTGTCCTCATCATTTTGGGTTTACAGCAGCTGAGACCATAAAATACAGCAAAGAAAACCTGTTCTCCTCGTGGTAGCCAGGAAGCAAAGAGAAAATAGGAGGGGTTAGGGTTTCAGTATGCCCTTCAAGACCCCACCCCTATGATGTAACTCCTCTCACTAGGTCCCATCTCCTAAAGGTTCCCCCACCTCCTCGTAGTGCCACAGACTGATGACCATGTCTTCAGCGCATAGAACTAAAGGTATTTAAGATCCCAACCATACTGACCATCAAGTGTATCAAGTCATTTTAGATTTGGGTCAGGATATCAAGGAAAGAAATCATAGCTGTTTAGAACATTGTAGCGTGAGATAAAGTTACTGAGCAAAGCAAGAACAGAAATTTCCTGTTGTATAATAGAGAATTTGTCTAGTCTTGGTGCCCAGTTCCTGGAAGATGTCCTCTAAGTCTTTGGAATGATAGAAGCATCTTTGTTATTCACGCTGGGCTTCTCAGACCACACTGGACCTGTGTTTCTGGTGTTGGGATAACTCCAATGGGCCTCGAGATAGTTTCAGGATGGAGAGTGGTCGGTCATTCAGGGAAGGCTAGGGAGTTGGGGCTCTGAGCCGGGGATACCAGCCCGATTTCCTGGATGCCATAGCGGATATTTATGGAATGGAACTGCAGTAAAAACTCTGGACACCAGGGCTTGGGTGAGCTCTGTTGGTGATGTATTTATTAAGAGAAGTTGGGAGGAAGCTATGTCCTGAAGGCACGGAAGCTTTATTTGGATTCTTCCACACTTCACCTTATGCATTCTTTTTTTTTTTTTCTACTTCAGATTTGTATTCCTTTACCATTATAATGCCATAATTGTAAGTAGTCTGCTTTCCTAAGTTTGGTGAGACTTTCTAGCATTTATTAAACCTTAGGAGGAGTAGGAATCCCCAAATTTCTAGCCAAAAGCGTGGCTGTCCCAGATACCCTTGAGTTTGCAGCTGGTATCTGAAGAGACAGCAGTTTATGGAGGATGTTCACCTGTGAATTCTGGCCCAATTCTGGTCCCTTGAGTCTGAAATGCATTGTCTCTCCTTTCTTACCCAGAGAAGATGGACAGGGAGCATTCAGAACAAAGATCAGAGCCTGGAAAGTTCATTTTCCTTGTTTACTGGAATTATTCTCTCCCCAACCATCACCACCACAACAAGAAGGAGTCTGTAAAGAACCACTTTGCAAGCTGATATGAGAATTCATGTAGATAATGAATAGAAAGAGCCAAATAGATTGCTTAGCATATAGTATGCAAATATTTTATTAACATAATAAAATATTCACATTAGAAAACATTGCTTAACTCCCAAAGTAAATTGAACACTGTGGTCTCATATTTTCTCCTAAAGTTTTGGTTATCAAAGATTTCCATCTGAAGTTGGTCACCCTGGAGCCCTAAAAGACCCAATCAATCAGGGGAGGGACTTGGTACCTATCAGGGAAGGTAAGCTGTGGTTCTTCAAGATTTCACTATGTGCATGGCAGAGACATGGTAAGGGTGGCAGAGGTCACGAGGCAAGGGCAATAAGGATATAGCCACAAGGAATATCCACAACTCCTTCCACATGTATGACTGAAGGGAAAGCACTTCAGTCATATATGTGGAAGGAGTGAGGTGAGATGGTGGCTTGAAATGGGACATTTGGCTTTTAGTTCAGATACTTCTAACTTAAATACTGACTGGATCCCACAATCTTCAGGTGATTTCCACCAATGAAATTCTCCCAAAACTAATTTGCAATGAGGAGACTCAGTCCTATCCTCTTACAAATCTCAAGCCTGTATACATGGAGGATTCTTTGATCCAGCCCAAGGAAGAAATGGAATCAATAAGTGACACTTCTTCGTCACATATTACATGCCAAACATCTCGTAAGCTTTATGCTGTTGGCTAAGTGCAAAGCTATTCCAGGCAGGAATTAATATTCCCATTTTAAAGGTGATAAACTTGAGGTTCGGAGAGTCCTTTCTATATGCTGCTCACAGCCACAGAGGGCGTTAGTGGGCAGGTATCCTGGCTTTCCTTTGATCTTTCACAATCCCTCAATATTCCTGTAGAGTTGGTAGAAGGAAATGGGAATGCCTAAACAAATAATTCCGGTTATTTAGTCTATGAGAGGGAGAATAAAAGAGGCTTACAGAATTGTGAAGGACATAAAAAGGAGAACATGGATTTAAAGTTCCTTCCTTGTTGCAAACCTTTGGATTTCCTATGGTAGCTCAAAACTGCCAAGATTGTCAGAAGTACCAAAGGCTAGAAACCATTAAGAGCTTTAGGCTACTTTGCTAAGCTACTTCACAGCTTAATGTTAAGAATTCTGCTTTTGCTTGATCTAGATCTATGAACTGTCCTAATAGACATGAGCATCCACTGAGACATTCTGCAAATCTTTCTGATGCCCTGTCTGCAGGTGGAATATTAACTGATAGGACTAGTTAAATGAAGATGTGGATAGTCCAAACACAATGTGTGTGCAGCTGAAACTTTCTGGTGTTAAGTAAAGTTAAGTGTAAGAGTGAATATTTAAAGATTTTCATGTCTAATGCTAACTTTCCATTAAACTTTATTTTCTCATCCATGTTTTGAGGAAGCCTAGCTGATATATTCCATTTTATTATCCTTCAAAAGTTGTCTGTTTCTGGATTGCATTCCAAAATAATTTGGAGTGAGAAAGGAATCCACACCAAGACTGGAAGGAGAGCTGAAAGTTGCATGTGTTGGCAGGAGGAGGACTGGACCAAAGAGAACACAGAGGCTTGGGAAGCAAGCAGCACCTAACATGTAGGGAAGGTAGGATCAGGGAGAAGCAATTGCTGCAAGGTGAAGAGGGTAGGGTCTTCATGCAATAGGCCCAGCATCATAACCCTTCATAGATGCTGAGACAGTGGTCACATGGTCCAAGCTACAGCATTTTATCCAGACACCCTGTTTCCCCGACCCTTTCAAACATTTCTGCATTTGGGGGCCTTTCATATTAGTGTCATAACCACACTTTTTGGTTTTTAACCATTCATCATAGTATGTCTCACAATGCTGGTGTCAGTTTCAATAAAGAATCTGACCCTCAATTCCCTTGTATGTGACATAGGGGAGACAATACTTAATTCAAAAAATTCATAAGAGAACAACAAGAAAACATACCTGACATGACACTTATTCCAACAAAGAAAAATACAGATATTTTTAAGTATTCCTTAATAGAATGATTGGGGTGAGTGTCACTGGTGTGGCAGACTAGATTGAAGGTCAATATTGAGAAGGACAGTTTTAGACACTTTTACTGTTAACCTAAACTTTTCCTTTGTCTCTCAGGACCATAGTCAACTGTCCATTGGATTACAGATGTGATCTCCATCCGTTATCTATCCATCCATCCACACATCCCTCTTGGCTCCATCCATCCATCCATCCATCCATCCATCCATCCATCATTCATCCAGTGGTTCAATTAATATTGATTGAGTTCTCTTTTCCACTTTTCCACACATTTTACCTCCAAACACACTTCTTCATTTGAATCAATTGTCTATTTCCATTTCCCCGATGAGTGAAAACAGCCCACCGTTCCTGGTCTAACCTTTTTGACTCATTTAGACAGTTATTTTATCATGCTCCTTCTTTCATCACCCTCCAGATGGAATGAAGACTATTTCTTTCACCTTCTCAGAAAGGTCTTCTCTCATAGCCTATTTCTCATTAAAAAAAAAAATAAGCCCTTGGAGTAAAGGTGAGGAGAAGTAATATCCGTGGAGCTCTTGGGCAGACAGAAGCATCCTTTCCCTGACACCTGGTGCTCCTGGATTTCCTTCCCTGAGCTAAGGGGAAGCTTAGCAGGAGTGCTCACAGGTTAATAGCCTGGCAGAGGAGGCAGCTGAGTAACTCACTTAAGAGTGTGATTACCTGGGGAAATGAAAAGAAATTAGAGAGATGCCCCTTTCACCCAACTACCTAGTTCTGAAAATTGTTCAAGACAGAGACTTTCCAAGATGGTAAAATATCTGCAGGATTCATTTGACTTTTGCAAAGAAGGACTTTCATTTTTTTTTTCTTTCAAAAACCAGGAATTAAGCCTTGTCCCTGGGGCCTTTTCTTGTATTCTGACTTTGAAAGTGTTAAGTGTTCTCTGTTCCACACCTGCAAGGGCCATATGCAAAGATGAAAGGGAAGAGTTCTTACACCAGCTACTTCTAGTGTAGCTCAAAGAGCCCATTTGCAACCACATTGGTATCACTACATTAGACAATGGGCGTTAGGGTTGGGGAGCCTTGGAAGAGCCTGGTCCAGGCTTCCCTGCCTGCAGCTCCTTGGTACATGGCTCTGTGGGATGATAATACGCTTTCTACTCAAGTAAGTCGAGAGATACTTGAGGGAGCATAATTTCACCGGCACTTTAACTTGGAATTTTTCAGAGCCATCACAATGCTGATGCTCATTTTAATTCTCCAGGAAGAAAATATTGTAAAGCATACACATGTTGCTGTTAAGGTAATTTTTAGATGAGATTAGAACTTAAATCAATAAACTTTGCCTAAAGCACATTACCTTCCATAATGTGGATAGGCCTCATCTTACCAGTTAAAGGGTCTTTGCTAAAAATATTGAGATTCAAATAAGTTTATGAAATATTTTAAAGAATGAAGTGAGCCTGAGAAAAGAAAGAAACCTGTTAGAAAACTGCCTTTGACTCAAGCTGTAACCTCACCTCTTCCCTGCTGTAGTACTGAATTTCATTTTTATGGAAGAATAACATTTCATTGTATGGAAATACCACACTTAATTTATGGATCTATCAAGTAGTGGACATTTTGGTTGTTTTTTTTTTTTTCTTCTGCCTTTGGCTATTATAAATAATGTTTTGTGAACATCTGTGTGTAAACTTTCATTTGAAAGCTGTTTTCAATTCTTGGAGGTACATACCTAGGAGTAAGATTGCTGGGTCATATTCTAATTTTATACGTAACTTTATAACAAATTGCCAAACATTGTTTCCACAGCAACTGCACTATTTCACATTTCTACTGACAGTATGAGGGTTCTATTTTTTCATGTTTGCCAACTTTCCCCCATTTTTTGTTGTTTTTTTCTTTTTTTCCTTATTTCTCCCTTCTTTTTTCTCCTTCCCTTATTCAATCCCTCTCCTTTTCTCTGCTTCCTTCCTCTTTCTTTCTTCCTTCCTTTTTCCTTCCTTCCTTCCTTCCTTCCTTCCTTCCTCCCTCCCTTCCTCTCTCTCTCCCTCCCATCCTCTCTCTCTCCCTTCTTTTTCTGTTAGAGTTAGCCTAGTGGTTGTGAAATATTTAATGGCAATTTTGATTTGTGATCCCTTAATGGTTGATGATATTGGATTTCTTTTCGTGTGGTTGCTAGCTGTTTGTGTATCTTTGTTGAAGGAATGTGTATTTAAAACATCCATTTTTTTTTTTTTTTGGAAAGGTTTAGGAGAGAAAGGACATTTCACTTCCTTAGGAAATTAAGGCAATGGGAAGCTATCTACATTGGGGACCCCTGGAGGTTTATTCTGACTCTCCAATAAGCTCTCCTTGTTTTTCCATATCTGTGAAATGGAGGTATTATTGCAGAAGCTGTTTTAAATAAGCATCCACTAAGTTGGAAAGAATTTTACATTGGTTATGTCAGTTAATATCACTACCCTCCTTCAAATGGAACCACCATTTGACCCAGCTATTCCACTTCTGGGTTTATACCCAAAGGACTTAAAATCAGAATACTACAGTAATGCAGCCACATCAATGCTTATAGCAGCTCAATTCACAATAGCTAAACAATGTCCTTCAATAGATGAATGGATAAAGAAAAGGTGGTATATATACTCAATGGAATATTACTCAGTTTTAAAGAAGAGAGAAATTATGGCATTTGCCAGTAAATGGATGAAGTTGGAGAATATCATGCTAAGTGAAATAAGCCAGTCCCCAAAAAACCAAAGGCTGAATGTTTTCTCTAATATGCAGATGCTAATTTACAATAAGGTGGCCGGGGAGTGGGGCACTAGAGAAGAATAGTGTTACCTTAGATTAGGTAGAGGGAAGTGAAGGGAAGGGTGGGGAGGGGATGTGGGGATAGTGAAGATAGTAGAATAAAACAGACATGATATTGATGTGACTGCATGACCAATATGATTCTACAACATGTACACTCAGAAAAATGAGAAATTGTATCCCATTTATTTATGATATATCAAAGTGCATAAATGCATTCTACTGTCATGGATAACTAATTAAAACAAACAAACAAACAAATAATAATAATAATAATAATAGAATAAACAGCTACATTGACTTTAAAAAATATATATCACTACCCTCTATGATATCATTATGATTCTCAGTTACCATTGAGATAATTTATTTGAAGATTACAGAATTTAACAGAAAATAAAAGAAAGAAACATTGTTTTCTTAATTCCTAGAAAAGTAATGCTCTTATGAGAAATTTTCCAACCAGTTTTATGAAGATGTAATTCACATATAATACAACACAGTCTATTAAACATGCTATTTAATGATCCTTATTGTTTTCACAGGATTGTGCCCACATGACCTTCATCCATGTTAGAACAATTCACCACTCTAAAAACATCATCTTGTGCACCCCCAGTGATGACTAGTTTGCCCCCAAACTCCTAAGTCCTGAGCAATATAGCAATACTATCTTACTTTCTCTATAGATTTAACTATTCTGGACATTTCAGAAGTGGAATCATGGAACATGACATCTTTTGTGACCGACTTCTTTCCTTTTGAAAATTGTTTTCAAGTTTCATTCATTTTATAGCATTTATTAATAAGAATGTATTTCATTTTTAAATTGCCAAACAATATACAATTGTATGGTTGTAGCCCCTTGAATTTATTCATTCATAAATTGACAGTTGGGCTTCTTCCAGCTTTTGGGTAATATAAGTTTTTGTGTAGACATATTTTTCATTTCTCTTAAATACATAACTAGGATAGGATTGCTGGATCATACTATAAATCTATATTTATCACTTAATAGCCATTTTACCAGTTCACAATTCCAACAGCAATATATGAAGGTTCAACCTTTCAGATCCTTGCCAACACATGATATCATAGTCTTCCTTATTTTGTCCATCCTCGTGGATGAAAGTGGTATCTCATTGGAGTTTTGATTTTTATCTCCCTAATGGACAATGATATTGTGCATCTTTTCATGTTCCTACTGATAATTTGTATATCCCTTCAAAGAAGTGTTAATTCATACACTTTGCCATTTTTATTTGGGTTGTTCGTTTTGTTATTGTGTTGTCCGACTTTATCATGAGTAAATGTTTTTTTAATAACATTTGATTTTCAAGTATTATTCTGTAAATTATTACTTTCTTGAATACAGAAGAAGAAATTTTTATAGCATAAAAATCTTTAATTTTTGAAATATATATGCATGTGTGTGTGTGTGTGTGTGTGTGTGTATGTATGTATGTATATATTCCCATGTTGGCTTGTGATTTTATTTTCTATGATGTTTTTGTCCAACTCATGGTCATCTGTGTATATTTCTATGGTTTTGTGTATAGTTTTATAGATTTAACTCTTACAATAACATAAAAAATTCAACTGACCATAAATGTAAGGGTCTATTTGCAAATTTTTGATAGTGATCCATTGTTCTATGTGTTTATTTTTTGCCAAGAGAACACAATCTTGGTTACAATGGCTTTGCAGTAAGTTTGAGATTGGAAAGCATGAGTCCGTTGATGTATTTCTCAATAATCTTTCTATTGTGGTAAAATACATATGAATAAAATTTAGCGTTTTGATCCCTTTTTAGTGTATAATTTAATAACATGAAGTGCAGCCACAGTGTTGCACAACCATCACCACAATCCATTTCCAGAACTTTATATCATCTCAAACAGAAACAGAGTGCCCATGAAACAATCTCTTTTTCTTCTCCCTGACCCCCAATACCTGGCAACATCTATTGTACTCTTTGTCCCTATGTATTCACCAGTCTAGATTCTTAATATAAGTAAAACCATATGATGTGTGTTTGGACTGGGGTACCCTTTCTATGATCAGAGAGGCTTGTTTTACATAGGGACTGGCCCCACAGGTTAGATACAGTTTATCAGCTCTTTCTGCAGAGTATGTCTTATCTGGGGTGGGCTCATTGCATTCCAAATTCCCCCTTTACTTGGCTGAGTTTGAAGGTTCTAAATCCTTGGCTTTTCCTCTAGATCTAGGTGATTTGTTAGCAACTGTTGGCTTGCTTATAGCCCTGCAGAACATTTCTGTGCTGTGTCTGCTACATTTTTTGCCTGTGTTCCAAATTCTCCTCGGCAGAATTAGTGGGCATCTCTTCAGGTAGCCCTCAGGAAGGTTGGAATAAATGCAAACACCAGTTTGCAAATAAGGGCTGCTCTGGGAACTAGGCTGCCTTTGCTCAAGACCAGCACTGCACAGGGGAGGAAGTGAGGCCCATGTGAACAGAGTTGTCAGAACACTCTCTGCAGTTTTGAGCATGCCTTTTCTTGATTGGGTGTTTTCTTGATTGCTATAAATCTTTAATTACTTTTCAGAGCTCCCAAGAAGTCAGTTCAGACAACTTTCAACTTTTTAAAAATATTTTTCTTTGTTTCTACGCAGGGACAAGAACAATTTTATTTTTGAATTGTTCATTGTTAGTGTATAGAAGTACAATGAAGTGTTTTGAGTTACTTTTGTATATTTTTATATATCCTGGAGATTATTGCCTTATCTGAGGTACTGGTGGTGAAGATTTGCTCCCAATCTGTGGGATCTCTGTACATGTTCTTGATTGTTTCCTTTGCTGTGAAGAAGCTTTTCAGTTGGGTATCATCCCATTTATTGACTCTTGATCTTACTTCTTGAGCTTTAGGAGTCTTGTTGAGGAATTTGTTTCTCAAACTGACATGTTAGAGAGTTGGACCTACATTTTCTTCTAGTAAATGCGGAGTCTCTGGTCTAAAGCCTAGGTTCTTGATCCATTTACAGTTGGGTTTTGTGCAGGGTGAGAGATAGGGGTTCAATTTCACTATATTACATATGGTTTCCCAGCACCAGTTGTTGAAGAGGCTATCTTTTCTCCAATGTACATTATGGTGCCTTTGTCTAGGATGAAGTAACTGGATTTATGTGGGTGTGTCTCTGTGTCTTCTATTCTGTTCCATTGGTCTTCATGTCGGTTTTGGTACCAGTATTGTACTGTTTTTGTTACTATAGTTCTGTAGTGTAGTTTAAGCTCCAGTATTGTGATGCTTCCTACATCACTTTTCATGCTAAGGATTTCTTTGGCTATTCTGGGCCTCTTATTTTTCCAAATGAATTTCATGATTGCTTTTTCTATTTCTGTAAAGAACATAAGGGATCTTTATAGCAACTGCATTAAACCTGTAATTCAATTTCTTTTCTTAGTGTTCCATAGTTTACATTATAGAGGTCTTTCACCTCTTTTGTTAGGTTTATTCCAAATTTTTTATTCTTTTGAGGCTATTGTAAAGGGGGTAGTTTTCCTGATTTCTCTTTCAGCTGATATAAATAACCTAAGGAATAAATGGGCAAAGGAACTGAACAGACATTTCACAGAAGAAATACAAATTGTCAAAATTACGTGAAAATACGTTCAACATCTCTAGCAATTAGAGAAATGCAAACTAAAACTACACTGAGATTCCATCTTATTCCAGTGAGGATGGGAGTTATTAATAATCTAAGTAACAATAAATGTTGGCAAGAATTTTGCAGAAAAAGGTAGTCTCATACATTGTTACTGGGACTGAAAATTGGTCTAACCACTCTGGAAAGCAGTATGGAAATCCTTAGAAAACTTGAAATGGAAACCACCATTTGACCTAGTAGTCCTACTCCTCAGTCTATACCCAAAGGATACGGCTACATTGACATGGCCACATAAATGTTTATACTAGCTCAACTCACAATAGCCAAGCTATGGAACCTACCTAGGTCTCCTTTCATCTATGAATGGAAAAAGAAAATGTAGTGGATATACACAATGGAATATTACTCAGCCATAAAGAAGAATGAAATTATGGCATTTGCCAGTAAATGAATAGAACATGAATATCATGCTAAGTGAAATAAGCCAGTCCCTAAAAATCAAAAGCCAAGTGTTTTCTTTGATAAGCAGAAGCTAAACCATAATGGGTTGGGGAGGGGGTAAGGGAAGAACAGAGGAAGTTTGGATTGGGCAGAGAGGAGTGAGGGTAGGAGGGGAGGAGAGCGGGTGTGGGGACAGGGAGAATGGTAGAATGAGATAGACATTATTACCCTGCATACATGTATAATTACACTACTGGCATGACTTTGCACCATGAACATCCAGAGGAATGAGAAGTTGTGCTCCATTTGTGTACAATGTGTCAAGATGCATTCTACTGTCACGTATAACTAATTAGAACAAATTTAAAAATACAAAAAAATATATCATTGCCAATTTAATCACTTTCTTTGTTTAGGTTTATTTGAGTTTTCTATTTCTTCTTGAGTCACTTTTGGTCATTTGTATCCATACTGATATTGTTACTGTATGTCTATGTTTCAGGCAGAAAAAGAATTGCTTTTAAATTCAATTAAGAGAAGAAAGGGGAGGAAATAATAATACATTTACTGTATTTTATTATTTCTCTCTCTCTCTCTCTCTCTCTCTCTCTCTCTCTCTCTCTCTAGATGTAAGGCACATTTACAAGAAATAAATTAGCTCAGATTTTGCTTATTTGAAATTATTTATTTAACAGTTATTTTTCACAGATAGTTTGGATGAAATAAAATTTTGTTTGACAGGTTTTTTTCTTCCTTATATAAGAATATGTCATTCCACTGCTTTCTGATTCTGATGAGATATCAGATGTTTACCCGGTTGAATTTTGAATTTCTGTTGTACTGGGCAAGCCATTTTTCTCTTGCTGCTTTCAAAAATTTCCTTTTGTCTTTGTCTTTCAACATTTTTACAATGATTGTTGCTCTCCTTCACAACAGATCACAGGTCACCTCTAACACAGAGTCCTCACGTGCCACACAGGACACCTCTGTTTGTTCCTCTACTTCTAAAACCCATGTAAGCCCATGCTCATTCTGGAGTGGGTGCAAAGTGCATGCTGGGATTAGCAGAGGCACATTCTGCAGAGTGCAGTTGACACGTCATCACACTTTTCTTAGGGTCCTATATACAACTGGTTTCCTAAGTATCCTTATTACAATGTGTCAGATAAGCAAGATTAAGAAAAAGCATACTTCAAAAGCCAGGAGGGTACCTGTGTCTTGGGAAGAGTGAGCTGTGATATCTTTAAGATTCATCATCTACCAAGGTTTTATTAATTTTATTTAGTGACTCTTAGGAACCTTGGGATTCATCAGCCAATAGGCGATAGAGACCTAAAATATGACTCTTCTACTTGAGAAAATGCAACCTAGATGAATGAAAAAATAATAATTAATTAATGATTAATGACTTTGATTTTAAAAAACGATCATAGATAAGAAAAGTGCACTATATATTTCCAAAAGCTAGAAAAAGAAGTTTGAATATTTTCACTGTAAATAAATTAAAAATGTTTGATGAGAGATAAAACCCAATTTAAACATTACACAATGTATTTATGTATCAAAATACCACATGGTAACCTTTAATATGTACAAATTTTATGTATTGTATATTGGTTAAAATATCTTTGGAAAAAGTGTTCCTTTGTTTTTTTTTTCCTTTTGTTACTGAGGATTTAACTCAGAGGTGCCAGATCCCTGAGGTACATCTCCAGCTCTTCTTATTTTTAATTTTGAGACAGTTTTGAAAACAGTCTTGCTAAGTTCCTTAGGGCCTTGCTAAGTTGCTGAAGGTGGCTTTGAACTTGCAATCCTCCTGCCAGCCCTCTTCAGTTGCTGAGATGACAGGCGTGTGCCACCATGCCCAACAGTTTCTTGTTTTGTTGTATATCCTTTTCAGTCTTTTACCTATTAAAATCCACGATTTGATCTAAAACCCAACAATTCTTAAGAAATAGATGTAGAATTTTATTTCAATTAAAAATATGAGGTCTTAAAAATATGACTAAACGTTGGAAATGAATCAGCTTCTCTTGTTTGTGAAGCTGTACAGTGTGTAGATCTCGTCTACCAGCCTGTAAACTTTTCCTTTTCTAGGAGACATAAATGTCATCAACATTTTTTATATCTCCTTAACATCAAGAGCTGATAGAAATATGATGCCCTTTTTTTTCAAGATTTAACTCAGATTTCTGAGTTTCCTGAACAAAATGCAAATGGCCTTATCTCAATATGAATATATTTTTCTCACAGAAGTTTTGGATTTCAACAACAGACTGTGAATATGGATATGAACAGCAGTGAGCTAGCTTAGCATTACCCCTGAGTCAAGGTTGTAGAGAGTGCAAACCACAGAGCCTCTTCCTCCCTGTTTTCTGTGTGGCCCTAAATCGTATTATTATTATTATTATTATATATTTTTTTCTGTCCAAGGAAACTGAGCTCCACACAATGTGATTGAAATCCTCCTAAAGGACTCCTCTGAGGCTCTGCACAATAATTGTGTGTCCATTCAGAGTGAGATTGATATATTATGGGATGGTTCCTGAGATGTTTTTTATTTTTCCGGTATATTCAGCAAAGTGTTGAATGTTATTTGGATTTTGAAGTTTCTTTCGATTCCATCTCATTAAATTCCATTCCTATGATCACACTTTTTTCTCTTCTTCTTTGGCTTTACTTCCTCTGGTATTAAAAAACAGAGCTACAGATGGAGGAAGTCAGATCTTAAGTAATTTCTTGCTGATATTGGTGCAAACCACTTAGGTCCTTTTGTAGTGGTCTGTTCTGGTGTTGGCCATTCACCATACAGACACTGCATGGAACTCCTGGAGAACGTGTTTTTGCCTCCTCCCTTTCTGATGCTGAAGCCCTAGTGCATCCTTAGAAGAGCTCATGGGAAGTATGAAGCTCCAGTTTAGATCATCAGGTTGAGTATCTCTCTGTTCTCTACTGTGGGTTCTGATTATCAAATGCATTTGATGAGCTAACAAATCATGAATGTGATGCTAAATGTTTTGCTTCTGAGGCAACACTTCTAGAGTATTACAGTAAAGACCAAAAAAAAAAAAATCACTTCTTTCTAAAAACAGTAAAAGTACTGGCAACATTTTTCAAATGCAACTTCTTCAGAACTTCGGAAATTACTCAAAGCTTCCAACAATTCAGGGAAAATGACTGAATGTCAGTACTCAGAGAGCTGTGTGAGATTTTAACTAACGGTTATTTGATTCTCCTTAGTCCTTCAGTAGTTTTGAAAACAGACCCACAATAACAATAGCTGTGGAAATCAGGCCTGAAAGCTACAGATTTAAACAGACTTGGAACTCCCCACAAACTCACACTTGCATAAGATATTTATTATTTAAAAGATTTTTAAATTTCAAGGAAAACTTAACTCACAGCTTTTATCTTTATTTGAGCTGACCCAAAACATTATAAACAACCTTTTCCAAGGTCATTTGTCAAAACCATGAGTGGCAATTGTTTGACTTTGCATTTTCCTGAGGCAGTGATAACTGTGAAGACTAACAGAAAGCTCATCAAAAACCTTAAAAGGAAAAGTTGAGATAGAAAATATCCTTAAAGGATGTTGAAAAGCTCTGAGGGGTTTGTGGAAATCTGAAAGGTCTCACCCATTAGCAGGTCTGTGTCCACACCCAGTAATAACATCTTTCCCTCAGGTTTACCTTGAGACTCATATGAGGCAGAAGAGAAAGCCGAGGCAGAACTGAAACCTGCCTCGTGTTAAAAGTGTTAAAGTGTCCCCTAACCTGCACATGGTGTCCCTTGCTAAGTGCTGGGAGAAATATTGGATCAAGGAATTTAGGAAAATATATTGGGCAGACCACTAAGACTTTGGTGGCCACATATAGCAAACAATATGAACTTACAAAATCAGTTCAGGAAGGTCACTCAATAAACAGCAACAATGCTGTGCTACCAAAAGGACAGATATAGACACACAATCCGTGGACTGTCGTTGAGAGGATGTAAGTCATCCCTTGCATACATGTTCAGTTGATTTTCAACAGAGTAACAAAACAATGAAATGGGGAGAATATTGCTTTCAAAAAAATTTTTTGGGACACCTGGATATCCACATGCAAGAGAATGAACTTCAACTCCTATTGACCATATAACCTACCTTTATTTTATCTATACACTTTCTTGTCCTCTACTTTCTTGTCTTGTCTACTTTCTTGTCTTCTCTACTTTCTAGAGAAAATCTGATATAATATATTCACATCCATTAAATTTCAGTATCTCTACAATATAAGGATTTTTTTTAAAACACTGCCATGATACCATTATTATACTTGAAAAAAATGATGAATGCTTTAAAATCATCAAATATCTAATCAGTTTTCAAATTTTCCCTATTTTTATAAATATTCTTTACAATACAATTGTTTGAATCAGGATCCATATTTAACATTTTGTCTATATGTTTATAGGTTCCTTTCCCTAATGTAAATATATATATTTCCATCGCAATTTGCTTATTGAAGAGACTAGTCCTATTAGTTTTTTTTTACTATTTTATTTTAAAGACATTCCAGATACAAAATATAGCACATAGGCAGCCTAACTCATGTTGTAAAACTTTATTTATTTATTTATTTAGCTAATTTTCCTAATGTCACGGGAAACCATTGATAAACGCATCTCTTTCAAAACCCTGGAAGCAGGTCACATTGTAACTGATGAAACTCAAGACTGCTGCTGAGTGCTTGGTGGGGCTCCTCACCACACATACCCAAGCCTTCAAGGAGACACGATGAGACTTTGCAAGAAACATCTCTGAGAAGCTGCCTTTTCAGTAGTAGTCTTGTGGCTTCGAGGCATTGTGTAGCAACTCCTGTGAAGAATCCTCTACTGGAAATATCAGCAGGGAAGGGAACAAGGGGAGGGAAACAAGAAGTACGGTGGATTGAATTAGAGAAAAATTATACTCCATGCTTTTGTGATTATGTAAAAATCAATCCTAATGTTATGTCTAAAAAGAACCGATAAAAAGGGGAAAAAATTTAAATCAAACAAACAAAACAAAAATCTCTGCGGGACAGTGGTGTTGTCATGGTGCCATAAACCAGAAAAAGAGGAAAAAGAGTTCTAGTTCTCTTGTAAGCCTGTGGCTCCAGATGTCCACAAGACTGCCCACCCCTAATGGACAGAGCCACCAAATGAAGACCAGAGTCTTAGGAATGAAAACTACGTTTAGAGGAGATTCCTTTGACTATAGATGGAAGTCGATTGGATATGTCATGTTTTAAGAAAATGATTCCTGAAGAAATTCTGAAACTGGCCCTCGTCTCCAAGCCTCCAACATTCATCTCCAGGAAACAGCCTAGGAAATGTGGTGTTCCCCCAAAGGGCCTTATCTCCAATGTCCATTTCAGATGAAGGTCATGGAGTGTAAAGACAAAGAAAAACTTCTCAGTGGACAAAGCCCTAAACCATAGAAGACGGACGGTAGACAAGATTGTGAGGGTAAAACTTGGGGAGGCCCTATGGATACTCTGTGGAACACACAGAAACCAGGTATGGACCTGTAGAAAATGGAAGGGGCTTTGAGTTCTTTTCCCTGGAGAGGGGATGAGTATGGTGTGTGATTGGGTAAGAGTACTCACAGGTGTCTGAGTGTTGGAAGAGCTAGACTGATTCCGATAACCCCAGCAGAAGTTGCCAATAACCTCAAGTCCATGATTGCTCAACTGAGGGCTACAGGTCTCATCTTCCCTTGCTAGGCATGGCCACAGAATGAGGACAGTAGTGCCTTTCTCCTTCTGTCCTCCCCACTTTCCTCTGGCTAGAGAGGTGGTAAGGCACTGGGCCACCAGAGCTGTGTGAATAAATGTATGTGTTAGATGTGGCAGAGACCCAGGTGGACAGGTTCTGGCACCCAGCGCTACTGATCAGTCACATTCATCCCGTACTACGTATCCCAGCTGTCCAGTACATAGAAAACCAAACTTTTGCCTCATTTAAGAAACTCGACTTTGGAGTCTCTTACAACCACCTAGCTTGTAATCCAACTACTATCTACAAATCAACATTATGTATCCTGATTTTGATTCAGTAAAGCAAGTAGTTAAACTTGAGAACACATCAAATGGAAGCCACTAAATGTATGTGTTTGCATTCAGCATCCTGTTCCAAGAAATGGGCAATGAGTATAAAATTCTGCTCTTCCACATAAAAGCACCCTGACTGTCGGGAAGTTGTTTATATTACTTTTCAGAACGTAGACTGAGATAAAAAGATATCATTTCTTGATATTGAAAATGTCAGCAAAAGTCATTTATATGATTTCAAGAGGCTTGTTCAAGTGCTATATCACGTCAGTAGATTGAACAGTTTGAAAGCCTCAAACTATCATTTTTAGAGTCGAAGATGGATAATCAAGTTTTTGTAGGAAGACTAAAATGTGGTCCAAACTGCTCAATCATAGAGTTTGGCTCATTCTCAATACTTAATGCTTTCTTTACTCTTCTGATAAAGAAATTGAGAATGTCTTCTTATGGGAAATATTTAAGAACCATATCCTGCAGTAGATCATAAGGAAGTGGAGTTTATATTAGTGTTATCTTACAGGAAGAATAAGAGTTAATTTGCTACATGTTTTGGCCTTTCAATCTTCTATATTTATTGTCTGGTGAAGCTTTCAAAGCATAAATTTTAAGAATAGTTTTTACTTAATGTTGAGCAGATGAAAACCATGTAGTTTTGCATATGGGTGAGTATACATGTGTATTGTATAAGCATGTAAAGTGTGTGGTTTATGGCTTCTAAGATGGGCTATCATAATCCTAACAGCTGTGCCACTGTGCAATCCCCTCCTCATGAGTGTGCGCAAAACCTGTAGATCATTTCTAACTATTTAATACAGTATGGAAAGGGAATGAAATGCCACTTCCATGATTAGGTTAAAAAGGATAGTGACTCTCATTTGTTAACAAACTGTCTTCTCTATTGACTTTGATCCAGCAAATCACCAAGCTGTTAACTGAGGGCCAATAGTCACCTAGAAGCTGAGTCCCCAGCAATCTGCATGGAGCTGCCTGAGTAATCTGTTGCTACAAAACTAACTACACACATAGATCCTTAGCTGGGGGCAGGGGTGCATGCCTATAATCCCAGTGACTCCAGAGGCTGAGGCAGGAGGATTGCCACAGGTCAGACACTGTCTCAAAAAATTAAAAATTAATCAATAAATAAATTAATTAATTAAAAAATAATTTTTAAAAAGGGGGCTGGAGATGTAGATCAGTGGTGGAATGCCCCTGTTCAATCTCCTGTACTGAAAAAAAAATATAGTGCCATAAAGTATCACACATCCATTATTTTACAGTTTCTGTGAATGACTATTGTGGACCTTCTGCTTCAGGGTCTCTCACAAGGATGTAATAAAATTTAGGTCAAGGCTGAAGCCTTGCTTGAAGGCTCATCTGGAAAAGGTCATGCCTTCAAGCTCTGTTGTCTGTTGGCAGGATTTCAGTTCCTCAGAGGTTGCTGGGGCTCAGCTTTGGCTGGAGGTTCCCATGGGCCTCCTCAAAATGGCAGCTTGGTTCATAAAAGTCAGCAAACAAGGCAGTCTGCGGGAAGAATAAAGTCACTCCTCTACTCATCCTAATTGCTGGCCTGGGTTGTAGCTTCTGGGTAGAGTACTTGCCTAGCATATAAGAGGCTCTGAGTTGGACCCAGCACCATCAAAACAAAGAAAGAACATTACCATAATAGCATAATTGCAGAGGTGAAATCTTACCATCTTGCTCACTTTATTTATTTATTTTTTCTTTATAGTTTGTTTTACGTAAGTGGTTATTTAGAACAATGTACATTTGATTTAAACAGTTCATTCCATATGCCAAATTCTGAAATTATTTTTTTAAATTTATTTTATTATTGTTGGTTGTTCAAAACATTACATAGTTCTTGACATATCATATTTCACACTTTGATTCAAGTGGGTTATGAACTCCCATTTTTACCCTGTATACAGATTGCAGAATCACATCAGATACACATCCACTGATTTACATATTGCCATACTAGTGTCTGTTGTATTCTGCTATCTTTCCTATCCTCTACTATCCCCCCTTCCCTCCCCTCCCCTCCCCTCTTCTCTCTCTATCCCATCTACTGTAATTCATATCTCCCCCTTGTATTATTTTTCCCTTTCCCCTCACTTCCTCTTGTATGTAATTTTGAATAACCCTGAGGGTCTCCTTCCATTTCCATGCAATTTCCCTTCTCTCTCCCTTTCCCTCCCACCTCTCATCCCTGTTTAATGTTAATCTTCTTCTTATGCTCTTCCTCCCTACACTTTAGAGACAAAGGCTGTCCTAGATTTCATGCTGAAAATTTCCTGATTATTTCTTCATAAGCTTATCAAAAGGACTTGTACCTTACATAATATATTGATTTTCTTGGTATGTCATGTTTTCAACTTTACATAAATGGAAACAAACTGCATAAAACAATAAATTTCTTGACTTACATTTTAAAAAAATGTTCCTGAGATTTGTTTTTGTTATTACTGGACCCATTTATTTTTTTTACTGCTGAGTACTATTGCATTGTGTGAGAATAACCCTATTGAATTGTGACTAGCATTTGGTTTATTTCAAGCTCTTTTCTATTATAAAGAGTGCCATTATATAATCATTTCTACTTCCTGGTACATGTATTCCAGGGATTTTCCAGGGAGTAGAAATAGTGTCATGGGGAGTGCCCATTTTTAACACTAACAGATCGTGACAGGTTATTTTTTTAAAGCGTTTGAAAAATTCACACACCCACTGGTAACTTATGAGAGTTTTACATATCCTTGAAGATTTTGTTATTGGTTTATTTTTCAACTTGGTTTATAAACTGATGGGTATTAAAGTATGGTTTTAATTTAGATTTACTGATTGGGTGTTTATTGGCTAACTGCTTTCTGCTTTTTTGAAAAAGACCTTGTTCAGGTCTCTTCCTTCTAAAAATTTTGTTCTGTTTTTGTTTTGTTAAATGACTGTCTTTCAATTAAATTGTAGAGTTCATGAATTCTAGAACCTGATTTTTGATAAATTATAGGTAATATAATACCTTCTGTTACTTGATAGTTTGCAATTTCACTTATTTTCTGAAATATTTATGTGGTAGAATTTATGAATATTTTACCTTTGGGGTTTTCTGATTTCTAAATAATATTTGAGAAATCCCCATACTCTTACTGAAAGATAAAATATAATCTGTCTCAATGTAATCGTTCAATTCCTTGTATTGTTTTTCATATTGAAGGCAGGAGTTGTGTGGATGGGGTAGCACAGAGGAGGGAGAGTGTCACATGATGTGGGAGTCCAGTTTGATTTTCTCTATGGATCAACACTATTTTTTTTTAAAGAACTTCTTCTTTTTCCTACCCAGGCTCCCATAAATCCAGTTTCTCTTTGAGACAGCCTCATCAGTTGATCTTATTGTCAATCCATGTGCTAATTTCACTGTTTGTTATATTGTTTGAATAAGTCTTGACATCTGATAAAGCAAGTGAACCCACACATTATTCCTCAGGAGTATCTCAATATTCTTAGAACTCTGTTTCTGTATATATTTTCAAGTTAGACTTTCAAGGTACACATGTGCATGCATATACACACATACCATGTACTCAAAACAACTTCATTGTGTTGGTTAGAGTTGCTGTGGATTTGGTAGTTAACTTAGTGATGATAACCTTCATTTGAAGTCTTTTTCTTACCTTTGAACACCATAGCAATTTCCATTTATTCTACTATTTATTCATATCTTTCAATAAATATGTGTCGTTTTATCCATAGCTCCACATACTTCTTATTTTAGACATATTTTCCTGATTAAATATTTCTAGGGAGTTGAAATTCTTTTCACTATGTAATGTCCTTTGTACTCTAAGGAATGCTTTTCACCCTGAAGGTCTATTAAGTCACATAACCATAGCTGAACCAGCTTTCATTTGTGCTTGTATTTTTGCACACTATTTTAATAAGGTCTTTTAAAGAGTATATATGTTTTTCTACCCCTTTTTTACTTGTGTAAAGAATTACAATTGATCTTGTATCTAGTAACTTCATTCAATTGCTTTTTTAATTTTGAGAATTATTCCTAGAATAATTTGGGATTTCCTATATGGATAATCATAAGATAGGCACATAAGGGAAGTTTTGATACTTTTGTAATCTTAACAAATTTTATATTTGTTTTCATTTTACTAGACAGTCTGGAAATTTTAGTACAACTTTCAAACATAAAGCACATCCTCATTATTAAGAAAAATTTCTCCAATTTCACTGCATAGGGGTTTGCAGTGCATATTGCAAATATACTTTTGGTTTTAGAATATTTCTAGATTTACAGAGAAGTTGTAATGATAGTAGAGAAAATTCTGTATGTCTCAACCCCACTTGTTGAAGTCTTATATTTGTGTGGTACATTTCTCAGGATTTTTCAGTCCTTGCTCTGTATCGCTTGACTATTTTTGAGGACTAGTCAGGTACTTTTAAAAATGCAACCTGTATAATCAGAAAAATGAGAAATTATATCCCATCTGATTCAAATGTATGATATGTCAAGATCATTGTACTGTCATGTGTAACTAATTAAAACAAACAAAACAAAACAAAAAAAAAACAAAAATATTGACTTTTTATATATGTTGTTCAGAGAGAAAACAAAAATGCATGTTATTATACATTGAGTTTTATAAAACATTAAGACTAGCCACATTATCAATACATCCTGAAATAGAATAAATAAAAACTTGTAAAAATGAAAAAAAAATGTCCTTCAATTGGGATTTCCTTGATGTTTTGTTGTGATTAGCTTGGGGTTCTATGGGGTTTTGGTAGAAAAGCCATAGAGGTGAAATGCCATTCTCACCACATCATGTAAACAGTACTTGTCATCAACATAGTATGACTGCTGATGTTGACCTTGGTCAGCTGGCTGGGGCAGCATTTGTCTGACTTCTACACTGTATGATTATTCTTTTCCTACTTCTGTTTCCATATTGCATGTTTTGGAAAGAAGTCTTTATTCGTAGCCTATATATGGACTCCAGGGACTCCATTCTACCTTCTTGGATAGAAAACTTCACATAAATCATTTGAATTTTCTGCAAAAAATTGTCAATCTATTCTTTTTTTTTTCATTTATATCAATCAATTATTACAAACCAGTGCAAAACATTACTACATTTTCACTGATAGTGTTTTTTATTGGTTATTTTTAGTTATACGTGATAGTAGAATTCATTTTGATATAATTGTACAAGCATAAAATATATCTTATTCTAAATAGAACCCCATTCTAATGGATGTACATTTTTTGGTGGGATTCACTATGGTGTATTCATATATTTACATAGGAAACTTATTTTGGATTCATTCCACTGTCTTTCTATTTCCTATCCCCCTCTTTTACCTTCATTCCCCTTTGTCTAATCAACTGAGTATCTATTCTTCCTCTCTTCCCCCTTATTGTGGGTTAGCTTCCATATATTAGCAAAAAGATTCAACCTTTGGCTTTTAGGGACTGGCTTATTTCACTTAACATTGTAGCCTACAGATCCTTCCATTTACTTGAAAATGTCATAAAGTCATTCTGCTTAATGTTTGAGTAATACTCCATTGTGTGTGTGTGTGTGTGTGTGTGGTGTAATAATTTCTTTACTCATTCAGCTGTTGAAGGGCACTTAGGTTGGTTCCATAGCTTAGCTATTGTGAATTGAGCTGCTATAAACATTGTGTGGCTGTATCACTGTATTATGCCGATATTAAATCCTTTGGAAACATACCAAGAGGTGGGACAGCTAGGTCAAATGGTGGTTCCATTTCTAACTTTTTGAGGAATCTCCATACTGTCAATCTATTCCATAATTTATTTATATCAGTTTAGATTTATTTATGTTTGTTTTATTTTAAAAATATTTCTGTTCTTTTGGTACCAGGGATAAAAACCTAGGGGCATTTAACCACTGAACCACATACCCAGCACTTTTTTTTTTTTTTTTTTTGAGACAGGGTCTCATCAAGTTGCTTCACTGAATTGCTGAGGCTGGCCCTAAACTTATGATCCTCCTGCCTCAACCTCATGAGTCACTGGGGTTACAGGCATATATTACCATACCCAGTGGCTAATATTATATGCTTTGGGCTATAGTCCACATCTACTTTATTCATTTGTTGCTCAGCGTATTGAAGCATTCATCATGTTAACTGTTTCAGTTAGCTCTTAGTATCCTTTTGAACCCCATGTCCATCATTGCATGTGTGTATATATACATATGTGCGTGTATATGTGCATTTGACATGTACTCTCTTACCCTCTAGCACCACAAGATGCTCCAGACCCCCTGTTCACTTCCTACCCCAGTCCTAGACTCAGTCTCTAAGGAGCCCTGGTTCCTTTTATTAGAGACTAGTGTCAGAAACTAAAATAGGGATCCTGGGTGTACTCCTTGCTGTTGTTAAATTGTGTGGTTGTTTCTAGAATTTTTTAGCTAACAGAACAAGTAAATATGTGCATATACAAATTCATGTATATGCATACCTATAAATAATACCCATCTCCATCTATGTTAATCAAATTCATACCGACCTCTCCAGCTTCCACCCATTGTCATGTGAATTATTCTATTATCCTAATTATTCTTTTCTCTTTTTTGCTTATGTAAACTCCCAAAACAGGGAGAAAGTTGACACTGATTTACTTAATTGTTTAATTCCAATAATTACATGAAAAACTACTTTATAAACTGGTATGCTGTCATGTAGTTTTTTTTGCCCTCAGACTTAGAGATGCTCCTCATGGCCAAAGTTAAGTAGGTTAGCACTTTCTCCAACACCCTCCTCAGTAAGGTGGTTTCATCTTTTGTAACATGGTTACTTTGTTTCATCACATTCTGCATTCTATCCCCGGAAACCTCCAACCTCCTCAATTATTTATTTAAATATGCATATATAAAGGTTCACTTGTGCTTTAAAATTCTATGGGCTTTGACAAATGTAGTACCATGTGTACATTATCATAGCATCAAACCGAATTATTTTGCTTTCCTAAAAATCTCCTGAGATTCACCTCTTCAAATCCCACCACTACAAACACAAAAACCTGTTTTCAGTTTCCATAATTTGCTTTCTCACCTGAATATGATGTAAATGTAATGATATAGTATGTAGACATTTTAGACTCCTTTTCCACTTAACAATATGCATTTAAATTCATCTCTCTTTGCAAACCTCATAGTCCATTCCTTTTTATATCTGAATAATATTCGATGGTATTAATATATCATATTTTGTTAGTTCATTTACCTACTGAAGAGCATCTTGGTTCCATCTCTATCTATGTTAATCAAACTCATGTATGAATAAAGATCCTACAATATTTTGCCTGTTGGCTTTTTGTGAACATAAATTTTTTAACTAAGTTGGGTAATACCCAGGAGTGCAAGTTCTGAATTCTACTTTAAGACCATACTTAGCTTTGCAAGAAACTGCCACACTGTATTCCAGAGGGGCCGTACCATTTTGCATTTCCACCAGCAATGCCAAAAAGTCCCTGAAGCTGGGCATCCTCTCCAACAATTGGTATTTTCAGAGTTTATTGTACTTTAGTCATTTTACTTCATTTTTCATTGATGTGTTGTCATGTTGTATTCTTGTTTTTACTTGACTTCCCTAATTAATAATAATATTGGAAGTTTTCCATGTACATAGATGTCATCTATATATCTTCTTTATTTAGATATCTGTTCAGATCTTTTGCTCATTCTTTGGGTTTTTCCATAGTTGATACTTATTCTAAAGATTTTTTTTCTACAAAATCTTAAATCAATAACATCTTATAAAGTCAAGAAGTTTTCTTCTTTTTTGTATAGAATTTTTTATTATGAATGGTTGCTGACTTACCAACTTTTTAAAAAAATATCGAGTTGATCACATAAAATCGATTTTCCCTTAAACTGATAATGTAGTGTGATTGGATTATATTGATTGATTTGTTAGTGAAGACTAAAAATTTACTTCTGAGATAATTCTAATTTGGTCATGAGATAGAATTTTTTCTGTATTTCTGGTTTGGGTTCAGCAATATTTTATTTAGATATTTTGGATATATTTTTATTAGTAAAATAGACATTACCGTTGGTTTCAGATATTTTTATTTTTTCTCACTTGGCTATTTTTAAATTGTAATCTATTTTTGCTCTAATTATTAACATTAATAATGTAATATGTTTCTGGAGATATAGCAATATTATCTAAGTGAAACCTTAGAAATATTGGCATGAAATTGTTCAAAATGTTTTTTTTTTCTTTTTGTGTATTTGCTGTTTAACCTTATGTCCTGACAGCTGAGATCACTTACGTGTTCCTATTCTCTTATTTTTCTTGATCAAACTCACTAGAGGTTTAATAAGATTTTTGATTGTTTAATTAAGGGATCACTGCAATGGTATTTTGCAATAGGGGACAGAAATTGGACTCAACCACAAATAGAGTGGGCCACAGGGAATTTAAAGCCAAGAAGCTAGCTAGGGGTCAGTACATGGGGTGAGGGAGTGGTTCTAGCTAAACCTATCCACAGGATTTTTGCTGAAGACAAGCCTGGATGGTCAGACACCACCTGGGGTATGAGAGAGGATGGTGAAACTGATCAGATATTGATGGTGATCAGATATTAATGATGGGAAGTCTCACTAAACTGATGGAGTAGGATTGTTTGTTAACTGGATTTTATAAGGAAGCACACAGATGGGCCTAGATGTGTCAAGAATCTCTGTCAGTTTTCCAAGAACACATTTTTTCTTTGTTGTTACTCTTTATTGTATGATTTCTTTTAATGCAGTAAACCTGTGTTCTATCATTTGTTTTTCCTTCCTTCTACCATTTTTGTATTACCTCTTGGTGATTTTTCTAGTTTAAAATTGGACACATTTTATTGTTTTTTTTTATTTGTATGTTATACACATTTTAAGTTAAAATAACACCAATATCCTACAAAATTTGAGACATATTATTTTATATTTCTTATATCTAATTTTTATTATTATATTTATTAAAAAATTATTTAAAATATTTTCAAAAAATTTTTATGTATGGGTTTTTCTTTCTTTCTTTCTTTCTTTCTTTCTTTCTTTTTTTTTTTTTTTGGCACCAATGATTGAATCCTGGGGTTTTTTTTAACCATTGAGCCACATCCCCAGCCATTTTTCATATTTTATTTAGAGACAGGGCCTCACTAAGTTTCTTAGGGCCTTGTTAATTTGCTGAGGCTGGCTTTGAACTCACAATCCTCCTGCATCAGCCTCCTGAGCCACTGGGAATACAAGTGTGCATCACCACATACTGCGTATGCATGGGTTTTTAAAGTTACTTTTTTATTCATTTTTAACTCATTTTCATTTTAATCTGAGGATACAATGCGCATAAGAGTTATCTGTGCTATAAGAATGCTATATAATAAACCTCTTTAAAACTCAGTGGTTTGTATTTAGCTTGTGAGTCTGCAGGCTTGCTAAGTCTTGTTGGTCTTGACTAAGCTTTCTCACATTTCTGGAGGATATGAGACAGTCACTTTGTTTAGTGGCCTGCTGCAGGATCACAGGCTTGGTTCAGCCCTTCCACCTACCTTGAATGTCAGCAGCCAAGTTCTCATGGTGATGATAGTGAGTACAAGAGAATGTGAAAACTCACCAAATCAAGGCATCATACCTGCCAGACTCAGATGGGAGTGAAATGGAGTTTGCTTTTCCACTCAGAGGAATGGCAGGGGATGTAGGAATGGTGAGGTACTGGATTATTACTGAGCTCAGTCTACCACAGTAAATTATTAACATTTTAAATGTTTTTTTGAGTCTTGCTTATAAATTAGTATGTGGTTGATTTTGAAAAATATGTAATGCAGTTCCAGTTTTATTTTGCTAGTATTTCCCTGGTGTATTTTGCCAATATTTTATGTTCAAATTTTCTACGTACTCACATCTTGCATGCAAAAACCACATGGATCATAAATAAAAGGTCTAATAGTCTTATGTTTGTTCTGTAATTGCAGCACAGAAACCACTCACCTACATGGTAATTATCAAAATATTTGTGTATAGGTACCACACACTAGTGTGTGTTTCCTATTAACTCACTCCTATGTTTCTTCTTTTTTCTTTTTCTGTTTTCCTCTTCTAGTTGGAAAATATGCATCATTTTGATCATAGCCATAAATGTTTCCATTTACAGTGTTGACATATCAGTACTAAGTTCAGTCAATAATTACCCATTTACTAAACAAAACCTTTAGAATATTTAGCTGTCCACTTACACTTTACATACTATTTTATCATGTATTTTTGTTCTAACTTTAGAGAAGTCACAATGATTATTATTTGATGATTCAACAATTACTTATAATAACTCATGTTCAACAATGCCTGTATTTTTGTTTTCTTCTTTCCTTAAGATCTCTCATCTCACACTACTTTTCTTCTTATAAATGCATGTCTCTTAAAATTTCTTTAGTGAAGTTTAGCTGGAAGCATCGTTTCTTGATATTTCTAAAATAAAAATATGTTTACTCTCTTTCTTCAAAGATGATTTTGCTGAATTTACAGTGCCCGCATAAGACTTAGTGTCCCTCATCACACTACAAATATAATCCTACCATTTTTTCAGCATCTATTACTGCTGTTGGGTGTCTAACTGCCACTAATTTTGAACAAATCTGCTTTCTTTTCTGCTTCTTTTGAAATCTTCTTTGATTTTCTTTCCTACAAACTTAGCATGATGTATCAAAAATTATTTGTCCTGCAGAATATTAAAAGTCCTGCAGTAGAGGTGTGCTTGTGAATTTCTCAAAGGAAAAAAAAATTTGGTCAATTAAAATATTTTCCCCCTATTCTACTCTTTCTGGAATTGCCATTGTGCATATATTAGATTGTGGCCTTTTCTGTTAACTCTACATTTTCCCCATTCTCTTTGTGTCTCTGTGCATAATTCCATATAATTTCTTCATCTTCATTCCCAGATTCTTCCGCCCCAGCCTTGTTTGTCATTGAACATTTCTATTAATTTTTAAAATTTCACTTATCTCCTTTGTTATTGACTCAATTACTATTTGTTCTCTTTTTATATATGCTACTTACTCTTCTACTTTCTTATTTCTTACTGATATTTTTGTCCCCTATTTGAAGCATATTAATGATTTTAATATACCCTTCCTGTTCACTGCAATTTCTCTAATTTCTCATTTCTGATTCTTGTTTCTGCTTGTCTTGCCCTGCACCTTATCATCTTAACTATTTTATGTGCTTTATTGAAAGTTTACATTACATAAAACACTTAGAATTTTACTCATTCATTAGCTCATTTTTTTATTGTGAATATTCTTCAAGGACTCCTCGGTCCTCCTTTGTGCATTCTTCCAAAGAAGATATGCATTTCTGGCAGATATGTGGAGTGCTACCGACTTTCAACCACTTTAACCTAACTTTTTTTCTTTAGATATTTTGACATGATGTAGGTAGTATGAATTTGGGCTGCAAAGTGTCATAAGGGCCTATCTGTACTTATGTATTACTTGAAAGTTTTCAAAAAATTTATTCCACGTAGCACAGGTATTCTAGGCACAATCTTCCTTGCTTCTGGGGTGTGTGGGTGTTGTCTTGTCCATCCTCACACTGAATGTGCAGCCCTTTGGGGCTCCACAAATGTACAAATTTCTCATTCGACATTGTCTCCTTCCCTGCTTCTAAGATTTGTATACTGAATCCTGAGCTTTATAGGGTACTGAAAATAAGTCCTTAATTTTCCAAAGTTTGGCCAATTATTTCAGAGTAAAAGCTTTCTTAATTACATGCTACTTTTTCAGTTTCTCTCTTTTTTTCCCTTATGTTTTATTGTGTAACATCACCCCGAACCCCAATCCATTCTTCTTTCTTACCAACTCCTTATACTGAATTTCTGAATGGGAGGATGGTTGGCCCCAAAAGTTATTTTTCTTGAGTTTAATCTACATGCTACTTGTTTTTAATGAATCAATGGATAATAAATCCAGAAATGGATTCTGAAAATATATTTCAAGGAGAGGAGTTGTAGCTTCATAATTTTGCTTTCCAATTCCAAACAAATATCCAGAACTAACATAGATAATTCTTAAACCCTAGTTGATTAAAGAGAGGAGGATTAGGAGAAGGGGAAGGAGAGGAAGTGAGAAGGAAGGAATGAAAAGCAAAACTATCAGTATTATAAGACCTTTTAATTCTGTGGAAATGAATAGTAAGGACAGAAACCACTTGGGTATGAAGCACCAACTTAAGGTCTATATTATCAAGTCGCATGCAGACAACTTGGTAAGATATTGGTGTACAATCAATATCATACCTTGCACATCTGTAAAATAATTACTGCATTTAAATTTTTCAAATTTCATTTTAAAGATATTTTAAATGTGTATTATAAATTGGTGATTTACATGTTTTTCCAACATCATGCTTTATTTATCATTAGGAAACTTGAGAAACACTTCAAGGTAACAGTTTATCTGCTGATTATTCAACCAACCCATCCACCACTGCTTATGATAATAGCCCAAATAGGTGAGATATTAATGACATGGAGATGAATTAGACAATTCCTTCAGAAGTTTGTACAAAATCAACAGAATCAATTCTTCAGTGATTCCAATATAGATGAAACATGATTTGACAAAGCATATAGAAAATCTGGGAAGCTCTTGGTCAAGGAAAGCTTTCTTTTTGAGAAAATGTTTGAGCTCATCCTTGTAATATAACTAGATATTGGTAATTTGGTGGGTGGATAGGAGATAGTGTGTATCCCAAAGAAGGGATTTGTTTGGGTAATATCGAATGGTTTGGTGTGCTTATAGTAGACACCTCGCAAAATCAAGTGATTCTGTGTGTATCTAAATGAAGAGCATTGACCTTTTTAAAAAAAAAAAATCTGATTTTCATTTCCAAACATGTCTTTAAGACACTTTGGATTTAAATCGAGCTCAACTTATTCTGCCTGATATTATTATAATTTATATGGGATTGGATCCCCATATTTAATACAGTTGCACAAACATAAATGTGGAGAAATGAAAATAAAGACCAAACACATATCAGAATCAAAGAAGAAAGAGTGTGCAACTCTGTCATCTCAAAAGGAGAGAATCAGTTGAGGAATTACACACCAAAGATAGCTTTGAACTTCACAGAGATCAAGGAACAAAGGAACTCACTTAATAATTAAAAATCCATTCTTCCTCTTCAGAGAAAGTACTCTGCCTCTGAGTTTTCCATACACACTCATATCATTCACTTGCTACAGAATAAGATTTGTAAGTGATGGGATAAATGCGTTCAAGGACTGACTATTTCTAGTGAGGTGCTAAATGTTTCTGTGTACTAGTGATGTTCATGGATTCCTCCCCACAAGATTCCTGGCCAGGCCCACTGGAAGCATGACTGTGCAGTTTCTTTCTTGAATGAGGGAACACCTATTCAGCAGTCCTGACCGTCCCTATCCAGAAACTTCCACATGGAGTCAGCGATTAGAGTTGATCCGTCTCACATATTTGCTGCTAGAACCAGACCCTCATCAGTACCACCAACTTTGTCCTTGGGTGCTGAGTTTGGGCACAAGGCACCCCATCCTCTAGATTCTGCAATACAATCTTCTATCTCTTATCCATCCCACCCCTGGGCAAAACAGCTGCTCACCCTGTTATCACCCTATGGGTAACAGTGACTGCACTATTTGTGTTATTTATTCTAAACTTCCAGCCCTGATGCTCTTTATTAACTCTCTTCTGTTTGTTAGGAATATATTAGTTTCAGTTTTTCTGAATGGGAAGTGAAATGTAGCGCACACCATTGTGTAGTTTCTGGAGGGTAGTGGGCATTTCAGTTGGGGCCACAGATGGCACGGGCCTGGCCTGGGAGACGTTTGTGATGTCAACGTCTCTTAATCTAAAAGAAGGTGGTACACCTGAGGATGCACATGGCAAGTGACATTTCAAGGGAGGCACTGAATCAATATAGGAACATCACAAAGGACAGGGGAAAATTGAGGGAAGGTGGGAATAAAGGGGTTCAGCCTTGGGAAAGGTGTGCAGTGGACAGCATTGACCCCTGACAGGAGCATTTCCTGAGCCATTGAGTAAGGGCTCAGAGTCAGAGGAATACAGCCCAAATATTGGCCTTCCTGATCTGAAAGCTACTGCTCCTCATCACCACACCACACCGCATTGCAGCGAAGGGTGGAAAATGGCAAGGGTTCTCTGCACTACACTATGCAATTCTCAAAAACTTTGGGTTCTACAGAATCCCTTGTGTAAATTGAAAACAAACTGGGCCAGCTCACTGAAAACTGATGCCACTTTGTTTCCAGACTCTACAAAAGATAAGAATGCTCACAAATTCCTATCCTCATCTTAAAGAAACACTAACCTCCCAATTAATAGAGGAACTGCAATTAGTACAATTTTACTTTAAAAGAACACGTGAAGCTACTTTGATGGAAGCAGGTATAAGGATCGGCCAAGGCTGTGGAGTTATAGGGACAAAGGCAGAGGGAAAACCTAATATAAGAGGATGCCGGTGAGAAGTTGCTGGCTTTGCACAATGCACAGTAATCCAGAGGTGATAGTCATTGTTTTGTGTTGGTTTCTAAGAGCATGATAAGTACATAAACCATGTGGCCAAACATGTCCTGGAGAAGGACTTTGAGGAGCACCTACTCTGTGTCCTTAGTGCTCAATGGCTGTTACTTGGAGAAGCTAAACAATAAAATGCTCAGAAAAAAAAAAAAAAATCAGACATGAATCAAGACAACTCCAGATTTTACTGACACCAT
Organism: Callospermophilus lateralis; assembly: GCF_048772815.1. Classification (NCBI taxonomy): domain Eukaryota; kingdom Metazoa; phylum Chordata; class Mammalia; order Rodentia; family Sciuridae; genus Callospermophilus; species Callospermophilus lateralis. The sequence goes on from NC_135313.1 coordinate 93,246,062, forward strand.
TATCTTATTTACTAGTTATGTGAGAGCTAATTTTCTTTTCCGAAAGGCATTTTGTTGCAGAACAGACAGTATGTAAATGAAAACCCAGGCCCTATAATCCCCTCAGCATGTTCCACTAAAGGCTTTCAAATAAGTGGTGGTGGTGGGGGGTGAGTTCATGTACCTTTGGCTAATGGATCTAAGCCTTCTCTTTGCTCACAGAGTGCCCTGTACATATTGTGATTGCTACCTTATAAGCATAACACCTTTACTAATGCCATTAATTTTATTGTCGTTCTCTTGTGTCAGAGCTGTGCTTCTGAAGGTTGGAATCATAAGACATTCTTGTTGGTGTCCCTCCACCTCTGACAGGTCCAGGTAGAGAGAGATTTAGTAAAAAGCTTGCAAATGACTCAACAGGTGGCCTGTGCCCACCCCCAGACAAAAACCTGTTTGTGGTATGATAGCATAGGTCACACAGGTGCATGCATTTTTAGGGCATCTAACATGCAGGTGGTGTAGGCATGGTATCTATAATTCCCACCAGGGACTTTCAGATTATGGAGGAGGACATTTAGGCTAAAAGAGACAAGGTGGCCAGCCCTGTGTCCCACTGTGGGAGGAAGCAGGCTTGTGGATTTATCTCAAAACTACCTGGAAACTATGCCTCCTTCTCCCTGCCCCTGCTTGTAATCATCATTCCTGAAGTCATATCTTTGGTCTTTGCCAATAAGCAAAACTCATTTAATATTTTAATGAGAGATACAAGATACATGGTGGAAAGAAAGCAAATTGGAAAAAACAAAAGTGGATTTGAGTTCAAACTCTATCCATCTATCTATCCGCTTCTGATCTATCCATCCATTGCCCATCCGCCCACCATCTATTCATCTCTTTATTCATTTATCTTTTCTATATATCCATCCACCCATCCACCTGTAGGTCTATCACCTATCTACCCAGCAGTCATTCAACTATCCATCCACTATCTATCTATTCCTCCATCATGTATCTATTGATCTATCATAAATCATTTCAACCCTCTGAGGGGGATAGTACTATTTTCTTTCCATGGCCATCTCTTGATCATCCCTCAAAGAAGTTCCTGGGCCAAGATCAAGCCCCAAATCAATGCACTCACAGTCTTTGTGAGTTCACCACCCAAACTTCCCCTCAGGCCACTGTGAGGCTGTCAGTCCACTGAGCATCCCTGGGCCACTTCCTGGACAAGTTTGTAGGTTGCCAATGCTTGCTTTAGAGAAGGTCACCACCAATTTCCAGTTGCACCACTGGCAGAGAAACGGGCAACCAGTCTGCTCTTCCCCATGATTTCCTATCTACCCGAATGACAGTGATAGCTCAAGTGGTTTTTATTTTTGTTTGAATTGATACTTGTATGTGTTTACAGAAGACAGGGTAATAATATATGTGCATAATGCGTAATGATTACAGAATAGCGAGAACTGCCATCTTCTCAAACACTGACCATTTCTATGCTTTATGAAACTTCAGGCTCTTTTCTAGTTGCTTTGAATATATGTAATCAGTTATCTTAGACTGTGCATTAGAGAACATTTTAACTAATTCCTCTCATCTAACAGTATTTTGGTATCAATTATCCCACTTTCCATTATGTCCCTCCTTCTTGTCCTCCCCAGCCTCTTGCGATCACTGTTCTACTTTCTACTTTTATAGATCCACAAATTTGTCTTTCAAAAATTAGTGTGGACATGTGGTATCTGTGCCTAGCTTATTTCATTTTATGTGATGTCCTCCAGTTCCACCCATGTTGCCACAATAACAGGATTTTATTATTTTTTTGTTTTCTTTGTTTGTTATGGGTGATGTTCTAATATTTGGCAATTTACCCATTGATGAATACCTTGATGATATCATATATTGGCTAATATGAATAGTGATTCAATAAACATGGGAATGCAGGTAGCTCTTTGATATGATTTCTTTTCATTTATGAATAGGTATCTAGCCAAGTAAATAAAAACTACAATGATATTTTACATCACCCCAGGTAGAATGGCTACAGTCAAAAAGACAATAAATAAATAAAAAATAGTGGTGAGGATATGGAGAAAGAGGAACTCTTATATACTGTTGGTGGCAAAATATATTTATACAGTCCAAGAGCACAATATGGATGTTCCTCAAAAAAAAAAAAGAATAGATCTACCATATGATCAAACAAGTTTTTCTTTTGTTTTGTTCATGAAAAGTCTTAAGTTGTAAAACTCACTAGTTACCATGTGTTTAAAAGGAGTACCAAGAGAGGATTGGCAGTCATAAAACCAAATCCAAGTCTAAACTGACAGCCTGGGAAGAGAAGTGAAAAGCTAGCAATGTTCCTGGATGGACATCCCTGACAGATTCCCTTTATTGTAAGAGTTTGACATTGTGCTCATGGAGAGAGAGAAGTTCCCTCGCTGGTTACTAACAGTTCTAATCCGAATTGATGATGTCACATCAAGCTCAGTGACATTTTCCAGAGTTTAAAAAAATGCCAGATTGGAAAACTGCAACACTGTCCACTAGGAAGGCAACTGACCCTGGCAAGGATGCCATGCATTTTTTTTTTATTTTATTTTTTTACCAAGACACCAGTGTTATAAAAGGGTATGCAATTCAGAGTATATTTACCTGTCAACTTCTTCCTCTTCCTCTCTGGTCACATCCTCCTGTGATCTGTGGGTAAAATATGAACTGGAGATAATGGTACCAAATGTGGAAGAAGTTTTATTTCTGATTCATGGAGCCTAATAGGTGAGCAAGTCAGGCAGGTACATCCATCCAGACCACTGAGCAGAACTGTGCATACAGCTCAGCTTGCACCAGCTGAGGCCCCAGTTCCCAGCTTTTTCTTTCACCCAAGTTGTTTCACAGGTCATAATTCAGTTCCTCCAGTAAGCCATGCTGTCTCTCTATCTTTGCCTACTCTGTTCCCTAGTCCTGGAATTCTCCTCCTAGTGTATTTCTCCATACACCATCTATACTGTGAAGCTTTCACTCTGAAATCAACCCTTCCTTTGGAGTTTGTATTTAGCCTCCTGAATTGGATTTCAGAAATTCTTCTTATGATGCCCTATCTTTTAATTTCATGCTATCCGTATTCATTCCTGAGGGCTGCCATAACAAAATCACATACTTAATGTTTCAAAAGCATAAAATATATATATCTTTACACCTCTGGAAACCAGAAGTCCAAAATAAAGGTGTTGACAAGACTACTCTTTTCCTTCCTTACCTATTCTACCTTCTGGTAGTTGCTGGCAATCCTTGGCATTCCTTGCCTTGTAGACAGACATATCACTCCAATCTCAGCTGCCTTCTTCCCCTGGAATTCCTCTCGGTGCTGTCCCACCAGACCATATTCTCTACTCGGTGTTTACTACATTTACTATCATAACTAATGTGCTTATAATTCTCGCCACATCATATGTGCTTAGTCAATACTTGAGTGAATGAATAAATGAATGAATTCTAATCCTGAAGGCAATGTCTCTGAAAAAAAAGTTATTGCACATTGAGCTTTAAGATCCACAGTTCAGAGATTCTGATGGGGTGACCTAAATGCAAATCCCAAAACTAACAAGGAGCAGCACAGGGAGATGCAGCCAAGATCAGAGCTGAGGTGGTAACTGGATCAAAATGGAAACACCTAAGTATGCAGTGAATACAAAATGCAGTGAAGACTTACTTTAGTAGGCATGGGTGGCTTAAACCTTGCATCTTCCAAAGAAAGACCAATTCAGAGTGGTCATGTTGATTGGCTTCTAGGAGAAAACCAAACTGCCACAGTCTGGCTGCAGCAAACTAACCGGGGGGGGGGGGGGGGGGGGGTAGGGGGGGTGACGAGTAAGGGGGGGGTGAGGAGCAACTTGTGAAGGTTGATACAGCAGGAGCGGGAGCCGTTTATTGTAGGACTGTAGGGGTATATATACATAACTGAACACACAGCCTGACTCAATTTAGCATCATCCAGTTACAGCAATCAGTCATTAAGGAATCATCATCATCTTAACAATTATACACAGCTTAACTTAATTGACATAATCTAGACACAGCAGTCAGTCATTAAGGAAACTATCTTAATGGCTCGCTGGCGTTACTTCACAAACCACTCCCTCTGGCAAAATGCCAGGAGCCATCTTGACTTATTTACGGACCCTAACACCAAACCTCAATGTCGTACGTGATAAGAGTATTCTTATATGCCTCAAACCTTGAGCCATGTGGTCTCAGTTTTACAAATAGTTAACAATAGCAATAAACCTATGGTCTTGCTATTTTGGACCTCTAAGGCCCTGGGCCATATGGACTCAGATTGACCCCTGAGTAGCTAAGGTCAACTATGAAGGACCACATTTCTATGTGACTGGTCCTCAGTAGAACCCTAGGCCCCAAGCCTTGAGTGAGAATTCCTGGTTGGAAACACTTCATATGTTCTGTTGCTGAAAAATGAAGTCCCTGCACCACTCCACTGGGAGGGGACACCAGGACACTTATGCCTGTTTCTTCTTGGACTTTACCTTTTCCCTTTGTGGATTTAAATCTGTATGCTTAAACTGTGATAAACCATAACCATGTGGATAATAGCTTTTGTTCTGAGATCTGTGGGTCCTTCTATCAAATTACTAGTACTATTGATTTTGGGGCCCCCAACACAGAATAAAACCTAGAAGAGCATGCCTAGCAGAGAAGATTGTAAGAACTACAATGCATGGTGTATAGTAGGTGACCAAGAAAACAGTAGTTGAATGAGTGAATGATGGTGGTAGATTCATTCACAAGTCACCTTACTGAGGTTGGGGATGGTTCAAGGTTTCTGTCAGACTAATCTTAAGGTCTGGGCTCAGGGATGCCTAGTCCTTCATCCCCCAGGCTGAGATGGTCATCCCATCCCATGGCTTCCTTCCTGCAAAATTCATTTCTAACATGGTGGGGCAGAGCCATTGCACCCCTTGATGCACCTGCTTGTGCTACATTCTGCTCTTAGATGAGACACCTGGAAGCCTACCTGCTGACCTAGGATCTGTGTACCCTTATATCTATTCTTCAGCCTTTCCCTGATATGTTCTCTGTTGGGGGGTAAGGTGAGTCTGCTGCAGGCCGGGAGACATAGTGCCAAGCAGAGATGCCCCGAGTGTCTGCCATCTTTTTTGTGTTGGGCAGTGCTACATCCTTGGCTGAACCCCATGGGGTGTCTTAGCTCCTTAGAGTGATCCTGGTCTCCAGGTCCCTGACCTGGCCTCCTTCCTTTGTTCCTTAGCTAGAAATGGGGATGGTTTCCTGCTTTGTCAAACTCTGTGTTGTCTTGCCTCCCTGGTTGCAGGCATTTAGGAACCCAAGGTAGCTCCCCCTTTCCTGTCTGGGCCCTGAAAATTTTTGTATGTAGCCTGTTACTGACAGGTGACTATTGGTAGCAGGAAAATAGCAGGGCCCCTGGTCCATAAAGCAAACTCTCATGTTGCCCCTGAGAAGGAACACAGGGCCAGTCCCAACAGATCTCATGCTGCAGACAATAGGGACTGGGCTGGAGATGACTCTTTGCACATTGCAAGAATAAACAAAGGCATGGAGGTGACGAGGAACAAGGAGACTATGGGGCATGTGGCTCAGCTGGAAGCACATTCCAAGACTCACTTCCCCTATGATTCCTTGTTAGTGTTGGCCACAAGGGAGGCTTGCAGCTATAATTTTATGCTCTTAGGACAGGGATGGGAGTGTCGCCCAATAGCAGCTCATGAAAACTGCCACTTACCTGCAGGCTCATTTAGTTGGTATGGACAGCAACAGACCTGTATGTCTCTGGTTTCCTTTGGGTGTCTTCCTTCAGCTTCTACAAAGTCTGGTTGGCTCTGAGGCAGCTCCGTGGCTTCTACAGAGCACCCACGGCACCAAGCCGATGGTGTCCAGGCAGGGTGTCCAATTTGCCCTTGGCCTTGCCCTCACCTAGTTTATTTTTTTGCTTTTCCTGCATTTTCTGGCTGACCTACAACTGGGCTTATGATCTCAGTCTCAATACTAGACACAGGGGCAGCAGCCTCCCCAGTAACCCCATTAGCTCCCATACCAGGGAAGGTCCACCCCTACCACAGATTCCTTATGCTACATCACCTGAAGTGGCTTGGCTTCTCTAGTTGACCCCTGACAAGCATGGAGTGGACATTTGTTCACTTGAGGGTAAAAGGAAGGTGTGGGATAGAAAAAGAAATTAGAAATGCACACAGAGGGACCCATCAGACCAGGTCCAGGATGGCTTCTTCCCCTGCCGTCCAAGTTTCCTGTGGCAAAGACCCTACGGTTCCCTTTCCTGTGGCTTGTTCTGTGGTCTGAAAGAGAACAGAAATCTCCTTTGCAGAGAGCACTGGGAGCACCTGAATCTGGGGTTGTGCCCTGTCACAAATAGATGCTCTGCACGACTACCCGCAGGTTCAGTGGAGACCAGGAGATGGAATCATGATCCAGGAAGGACTTTCTCTGTGAGAGCTCTCAGCCCATAAGTTCTACTTAAGCTCAGAAATAACTCAGAGCCCAGTGGGGGCTTGTAATTGATGAGCTCTGCCAGCCAGCACGTTTCCTTACTGCAAATGGGCTCTGCTTGGAAAGTTGATTTATTTATATTTTATGGCTTATTTTGTGGTGAAGAAAAATCAATAGAGGCGTACATTTTTACATTTTAAATGTGCCAGGCAAAATCAGAGCATCGTCCAACCTATGTTTTACGCTCTCAATTTCCAGAGGTGAATGGGTGTAAATGAAATTCAACTTTGACTTGGAAATCACCCCGGGGCGGGGGGGGCTTTTCCCTGTCTCAGGTCTGGTCCTTGAAGTGGAGCACGGGGGGGAGAAAGCTTGGTGAGTCTGCCAGCCTCAGCCACGGGCACCTTCCATGCCCAGCAGTCCCTCTGTTCACCTGGTCGGAGAGGAGAATGTTGCATGAGAACTGGGGGGTGCCCGTCGGTGGCTGGCAGACTCACCAAGCTTTTCCCCCGTGCTCCATTCAAGGACCAGAGCCTGACCCTGGGCTCTGTATGTGGAAGTGGAGCTTCTGAGTCTTTTTTTTTTTTTTTTTTGCAAAGTCACTTCTGGGTAGCAGCCACCGTCCCTTCACTTTGATATTCCCACCTTGCTGTGCAAGTGGCACAGGGTGAAGGAAGGTTGGTGGTGCTTCTTCGGAAAGTACTGAAGACCTACTATGTACTAACTTCAGCAGAAGAGAGAAGGAAATTCTCCTTTATCATTCTTGCACTTGCGTCTTCTCTTTGTCCTCTGTCTCTGTCTCTATCCATCTTTCTCTTCCTATGTGCTGATTTCTCAGTTTCTCTCTTTTTTCTCTTCTCCTCTCCTCCCCTCTGCTCTGCTCCCCTCCCCTCCCCCACTCCTGTGTACCCCAGTCCTCCTCTCCTGGCTTCATCTCTTTCCTTTGTACATATGTGAATATGCCCAAGTCAACCCTTCTTAAAACAGGTACCTCATCCCTTCTTATGGACACACAGCCCCTCTGTACCTCACTGCCCTCCCCTCCCCCTTCTGCCACCATCAGAGCCATTTGAAGCCTTACACTCACCGTGCTCAGCCATCCTCCCTCACATGCTCACCCCTGCACCTTGCACTGGGGGCCCCATCCACTCTTAGCTCCCTGCTGAGGTTTCCCTGATTTCCTTTACCACCCGGTCTAGTAGACACCTTTCAGCCAACAGCTGTCCTGCTGTTTCCATAACAGTGAATGTGGCTCACTTTCCATGTTCAACGCCTCAGTTGTTGGGGTCCTTCACGTCATTGTTAGTTTACCTTCTTTCTGACCTGGCCTCTGATGCTTCCACTGCCTTCATTTTCCTTCCCCTGTCCCTTACATGTTGAGTTCCTTGGGGATTCTGTCCTGTCCTTCTTTCCTCTATCCTCCATCCTGGGTGATTTCATTCACTCTCAGAACTCCATTTTCATACAACCCTACTCCATATTTCCAGCCTAATCTCTCTTATGTGGTCTTGGGACTTGCCACCATACACCCAGACTCATGATGGAGATTCATTCTTGCTGATCACTGCCCTTCCTCACCTTCTGCTCACCTTGATACCTCATTTGCACAGGTAGCATAGCCCTCGAAGTAGGTTTAGAAGCTTGGAATGTGCGAGCCACTCTGTCCTCCATCTTTAGGTGAGAGGCTTGCTTGTCTACTGAGTCTCTGCAGTCCCAGTGTCTACACTTGGTGGCACCTAATAACCCAATGGTGTCTGTTTATTTCTCTCCCTCGTACCACCAGACTAAAAGCTACCCCAGGCCTGGACCACATCTAAGCTAACATAGGCTCTACACCTGTAAGTTAGGGCTTCCCAAGCAGAAGGAATGCAAGAAATGCCTTCTATCTACAGGAGTGAACAAAGAACAGGAGAGAATACATCTATGCTAAAAGTGTTAGGTGATCGAGTCTCAATTTATGTTCCAAAGCATTAATGGACAACCAAGATAGGATAACTAATTTTGACAAAAAGAGGTGGGTCAGGTTTCCCAATTGGAAGGGCTATCTGAGATGGGACACACCCATAAAGAGAATCCAACCACACAAAGGAAAAAATGGCAATTCAGGAAGAGGGAATAAAATGAGCAAAGCAAACAGAAATTCTCTCTATATATGCAAATTCCTAAGCTGCCCTGGGTTAGCAGGTTGTAACAGGGTAAGGGAAGGATCCAATGGCTCCTCAAAACTGAAGTGGAGGGATGTGTTCAGCATGCTGAAGAGTTGGAGCATTAATGTGAAGACCACAGGACCCTCAGTACAATGACAACTAGGAAGGGCCCTGTAGGATGTGCACAGGGAGAGACTAGCATGCCAGGGACAGAGAGAAAAAGCACCTGTCATTCTCATCCACCTGAGAGAAGGCAGCGCCCAACTGAAGCAATGGTAGTATAGCGTGCAAAAGAGGAGCTGGGAACACAGAGCTCTTCTGATTCCAAATACACAAGAGATGTACTTGGAAGTGAGAAGGTTGGGGAAGCCTGAGATACCCCAGGGATTTCCTTATGTCTACCATGTGAGACTAGGTGAAGGGAAAAAAATGATTACCATTTATATGCCCAAGTAGAGTTACAAAGGACTTTCTCATGCATTATTCAATATAATTTTTAAATCGACTTCATAAATTGGGTATCAGGAGGAAAATTAAGTCGTAAAAAGACTACAGTTTAACATATATGTAAGACCCTGTGGGATTCCCCTGGAGCTATGTCCGTCAGGAGCCCGATGTTAGATCCTTGATGTTTGGGCAGAGACTTGGGATAGAGAGGCATGTGTGGAGCGATGACTCTCTAGGTCAGGGTAGCTGTCCTGGGTGTCCTAGTCACACCTAGAGGAAGGTGGCATAGGGACAAAAACTAGTAAAGCCAGAACATTGAATCCAAAGTCCCTTTGGGAAGAATAAAATAGAACATTTAGACTGAAAGGAAAGAGCAGAAGGGGAAGTGAGAGAGAGGGATTGGCAGAGAAGGGACTTCAAGGGGCAGCATCTGGGTACTGTGTCTTGGGGCAGATCAAGGAAACTGCTGAGAACTTCTTACAATCCTCTGCTTTATGTCAAGAGAGGCATGTGCAGGCTCGGCCTGGCAAGGAAGCCTATTCCGTGGGTTGGAAGCCATGAAGAACACCACGACTTGGATATTACTTTTATATCCATGTGTTGGAAGGCCACAGAGATTCAGCAAATATCTCGTAACAATACTGACAACCATCTATTGCCGACCTTTGAGTGATCTCCCCCAAGACTGAGGATGCTGAACTGAGTCTCATGTCACTGGCAGGTATCCATGCTGTTTCCAGCGGGACAAGTTGTCATCACCAATGCTCAGTTCAATGTCCAGGATTTGCACCTATGGCAAAATGGGGGTAGACACCCTTCTGCTGAGCGGATACTATGTTTCACATCACAGAAATAACGGCTGTAGGCCTTCTGATCTCTCCTTCACCCAGACACCACCCCACCTACCACCAGTGTTTATTTCTCTTTCACTACTGACTTGAGCCAGGGCAGCCTAGTCAGCACAAGAGAGGAGGGGGTTTGTAGTCAATTGCTGCCTGGGGGAATAATAGCAAATGTTTAAAGTGCAGGGAGACTTGTGGACCGGGAGATCCTGATGTCTCTGCTGGGCTATGTAAATCCTCACTTTCTCTGTTGTTTCAGAAAATCAGGCCAGGAGCTTGGTGAAGATTTCTTCAATCACATGGGACCTGCAGAACCAAGGACAGTTCCCATGATACCTAGGAACTGGGCCAGGAGCCTTGACTCTAAACATGGAGGACGTTCAGAGCATCCAGATGAACAAAAGAAGGGATGGGCCAACCATATAGCGAGTTGTACTGGCTAGATCGTTCTTCATTTAAGGGTGATAAATTACAAAATCAGCACTCCTAAAATGACAAAACAAGGGATGTGGGGGAAATATAAATTGGTACATTAAAAAAAAAAACTGTTTAGCTTGTCAGTAGGGTGGGAGAAGAGAGATGCTGTGGATCTAAACAAAATGTTCTAAAGAAAGAAAGGGCAACCTTTTTAAAACTACCAGATGAGATGAAAGGGAAGAAGGGTGACATCCTCAGGATCCCAAAGCCACAGTGCTTGCTGTCAAAGAACCTACATTAAAGCAAGTAGAAAGCGAGCAAGCACTGAGGGGCACTCTGGTGTGGGATTCAAGCCTGTGTAGTGCTTTAATAAGAAAAAGTCAAGGAACAATACAGAGATGATGAGGGGGTAGCTGAGAACCATGGAGGAGGAAGGACAGAGAGCTGACCCAGGAGTCAGAAGTCCTCCCAGCACTCACCAAGAAATTCAGAGCAACAGCATCTTTTCAAAATGATAAAAAGTTCATTTTTTTTCTTGATTGGGCAGATACTTTTTAGACTCTCAGGAAGAAGGAAGAAAACAGATGGCCTACTAGGGAATAAATTTGAGGCCAGGTCCTGCTCTCTGGACCTCAAAATCTGGCAGAGCAGGGAACACCTGCCACAGGTTCTTACACTGGTTCTTGTAGCTGCACGACAAAATCAGCCTGGTTTGCTGTCATGTAAAAGGCCATTCTTAACTATGCAGGTGTTAAAAAATGGCACCACTGTGTTAGCTTTCTTTCATTTTAAATACTTGAGATTATCCCCTTGGATAAAGGAAAAGTTGTTTTTGTTTTTGTTTTTTTTTTCTTTTCTTTCTCTCTCAGTTTTGGAGGTTCTAATCCATGACAGATTGTTCCCATTGCTTTTGGGTACATCATGGCAGGAACAGGTGGAGGGAAAAGCCACTCACCTCATGGCCCAAAAGCAAAGAAGGGCAGGAGGTGGTATCCCACCATCCTTTTCAAGTTACATTCCCCATCACCCAAAGACCTCACCTCTTGAAGTTCCCACCCCTCTAATAGGGCCACCCTGAGGACCAAGGCATTAACATGTGGGCCTTTTGGGAACACTTAATGTACATACTATAGCATCAACCCATGTTTCTCCTTGAAAAAGAACTCTCTAAAGACAAACCCCAATTGACCAAGAGACTGAGTAAAAAGAGTTAGTTCTGAACCATCAGGATGCATGTCATTGCTGTGCAATGAAACTGTAAAACATTACTTGGCAAAGCTGTTACCTACTGTACGAAAAATTGATAATAGCATTTGAAGCTGCAATCATGCATTATATTAATAGGGACCACAAAGTAGAAAGAAATTTTGAGGAATGAAACTCTGATAAACATCTTCTTATACTGAAAGATCTAAAAATATAATTTATTTTTTTCTTTGGTAAGCGTAAAGTTGTAATAAAATAGATATATTTTTTAAAGCATAGCTTGGTGGTAATCATGTTTAGTACTGAAAAATAAGACATTTATTCTGACTCTTAGAAAGAAAATGACAAAATGCCATTGTTTATTTATCAAATGATAGAAGACTAGACATTTGAGTTTTCACAATAAACATAAATAATTTGAACTCTCAAATTTAAAGATAAATTCTCATTGACATAGAAAAAACAAAAATGCAACACTGTGCATCTTATGAGAACCCTGATCAAAACAATATGACAAAAATCTGCACCGCATAGGCAGTGCATTAGCACAGAACACAAGTTAAATGAAAGCAGAGTTAAATTCAAAGAACACATGGAAGCATAACATCAGGCCTATATATTTATGAAACACAAAAGAAGCCCTTTTCTACCAGAAAATCTCTCACAAGCTTGAATTCAGAGACTAGCCCGTGACCTCATATTCCAGCTTCAACACGTAGGCAACAAAAAGCCATCTTGGAGTAATAGCAATCCGTAAGGCACAAACACTCTATCACACACATGCATATGATTATCTTCTCTGTGACTATAAGGAGATGGGATTATTTTTGCTCTGAGAAATGTCTGGTATTTGCAGATCCAATTAAATTAGTATCTCAGATGCAATCAACACACTAGATGCACCAAATGTCTATCCTTGCTGACCCTTTTTCAAAACTCTACTCCAGAAAACACCCAGAAAATAAATAAAAATGAAAGCCTGAGGCATGTCTCAAATCCCCAAGCTCTGTTATCAGAGCTCAAGAAGACCCTTTCATGAATTAAAGAGCACATCAGAAATGGAAAACTGGAGACCTGGAAAGAATATGATTTGTTTTAAACACACACACACACACACACACACACACACACACACACACACACACACCTCAACACAAGACTCACGTCTATAGAAGAATTAACTCAGATTATGGATTTAACATTTAAAACCATAAAATATTCAGGAAAATTAGGAGAAAATATTCAAGATCTATTGCTAGGAAAATAATTCTCAGACTTGACACCAAAAGTTTGATCCATTCATGGGATGGGGTACTCTATCAAAATTGGAAACTTCTGCCCTGCGCTAAAACTCAGCTAAAAGGGTTATGCAAGCTACAGAGAGGAATAAAATATTTGCAAACCACCTATCTGATGAAGAACTAGTAACTAGATTATACAAAAAAAACCTGAAAAATCACCAGTAAAATATTAATTCCATTGGAAAATGGACTAAAAGCATGAATAGATATTTCATTGGAGAGTATATGCAGATGGAAAATAAGCACATGAAAATATATTTAATATCATTAGTTGATTTGGAAAATAGAAATTAAAATCACAACCATAATGAGATACTACTACACATCACTGACTAATATAAAAAGTAATGCTTGCTAACATAAAAAAATGATGACAACACCAAATCCTGTAAAGGATACAGATAAAGTGGATCACTGATACATTACTGATGGGAATGTAAAGCTGTGCCATCAACACTGAAAATTAAGCAGTTTCTTGAACAGCTGAATACGTACAACTATAAATTAATAATAGTCTTTTTGAATATTCATCCCAGAGAAATTACACTTATACTCACACAGAGGATCATATATACTTAGCAATTCAACAATTAGGGTGAATGTTTTTCAATGGGCAAATGGTAAACAATCTATGCTACATCTGTACAATAGAATACACAGAAATTAACAAAATATTGGTATTTGCAGCAATTTGAATGAATCTTAGGGAGTCTTTCTGGATTTAAAAAAAGGCACTTACTTAACATTCTCAAATATCAAAATTAGGTAAACGAAGAATAGATTAGTGGTCACCAAGGTTAGTGAAGGAGTAGAAGGGAAGTGGGGGTACCTACAAAAGGAGAGCATGATGAACAACCCCAAGACTGGGATCCAAATTGATGCCCTCCATGTTTATACAAATAAGTCAAATTAAACTCTACTGTCATGTGGTACTAAAAGAAAAAAGAAAAAAGAAAAGAAAAGGCGGTGGTGGTGGTGGTGGTGGTGAGGGGATCTCATGAAAATCAAAGGAATATCAGGAGAGTAGAAATCAAGATTCAGGCTCTTGGTGTGCTCATAACTACTGGGATGTTAATCCTTATTGCTTTTAACTATTCTAATTATTTTTCCTTTTTACATATACTTTTGAATAATTTCAACTCTACTTACCCCCTAAAAATATCCTTATGGGAGTTTGCTAAGAAATATTAGAAAATCAATTTCTTTAATTCACAAACATGGTATTTCTCCACATTGATTTAGATCTTTGATTTCTTTCATCAGTGTTTTATTGATGAATTCTCCATGCACAGAGCTAGGAAATATGTTTGTATACTAATGTGTACATATTAATGTGTGCGTATAGTTCTCTACCTAGTTATGTGTATACATATGTTAAAATAAACAAAAGAATAGTGATATCCATGACCAGAAACAATACCATAGGAGTATTTCCAGTCCTTCCTATCCTTGCTTATTTTTTAAATCTTCAATTGAATAGAAATCTAGTTCACACTTCATACAATTTATTGACCTTTGTTTTTCAGTTCTAGTATACATGTACTGCACTTTCAGAATTACTGAACTACTGGTATGAGAAATATGTGTAACAACCAGAGTACAACATTGATAGAAGTTTTTTTTTCATCTTGAATCTTCAGGTTGCTAGTCAAACCATCATTTTCCAAGGTCAGTTCCTTATTTCTCAAATCCCTTCAGATAGGTTATATTACATATTTCTAATATAGTTGGATTCATTGGTCACAGTCTGCATTCCACCCGTGAATCCCCTAACATTCTTAGTTGAGGTACTTTTTTCCAATTCGTATAAGAGAAAATTCACTTCTTATTTGTATAATTGTATACTTTTTCTGCCATCAAGGCTTTTTCAGTTTAAATTTTTATGTTGATAGTTGTCAACTCACAAGCTGTTGTAAAGTAATGCAGGGAATTCTCAGGTGTGTTTACCTGTATCCCCTCGAGGGCAGGATCTTACAAGTACAGTATCACAATAAGGATACTGATCCAGACAGAGTCCAGAGAGAGGCTCCCTCATATTGCTCCCCCTTCATTTCCCCCCTCCCATGAACACAGTATATCATTTCATTTATTTAAGTTGCTGTTTGTTTTTAACAACATTGCGAATTTTCAGCATACAGACAGACCCTATACATGTTTTGTTAAATGCATGCCTTAATTCAATTTACCAGCTAATAGGAATTCATTCTTTATCATTTTTTTTTCTAAATTTTTTATTCTTTGTTTCTTACAGACAAAAGGCTCCAAAGTCCAAGATGGAGGAGTCTGCATCTGTTCAAGGGCCTTTGTGCTGGTCATCCCATGGTGGAAGGCAGAAGGGAGAATGAGAGAGCAAGAGAGGACCGAACTCACTTTTTTAACTAATCCATTCTTCTGATAACTAACCTGCTCCCTCCAGAATGACACTAATTCAGAAGAGTGAAGCCTTTATTACCTAATCACTCCATGTTAGGCCCCACCTCTCAAAAGTGCTGCATTGGGGATTAAGTTTTCAACCTTAAATTTGGATGAAACACAAAAGCCACAACACGTAACAAAGGTGAATATGCATTTAACATGGAACCCAGTAATTCCCCTTGGAGATATTGACCCAAGAGAAATGAAAGCATAGGTCTATACAAAGATTCACACATGAATATTCACAGCAACTTTATTTGTAATGACCAAAGTGTGGAAATAGCACAAATGTTCCCCAGCACATAGTGGAAAACAAATTATATCTATACCATGAATATTACTCAGAAACATAAAGATATAAAATATAATAAAATACTATGAAAATTTTTTAAAAATTCATGATAAATAGAAAAGCCCATCAGAGAGAGAAAATATACTGATAGATGAATTGTACCCTCTATGAGCAGTTCTATAACAGAAAAAATAAGCTATCGTATAGAGATTTTATTCATGGTTGCTTGAAGTAGGAAGAATTGACTGCGAAGGGGTATTAAAGAATTTTTTGGTGATGCAATTGAACTGTTTTGATTGGTTTAAAGTTTCCATGGATGAATAAACATCAAACTACACTTAAATGGGTGCATTCCATCATATGTAAATTATTACTCAGTACTGACAATTTTAAAAGACAAAAACAAAAAAAAATTGTAATAATTTTCTTGAACGAGACTATTTTTCTGCAAGCTTTTTTTCCCCCAGGAAAATATGAGCAATAATAACTCATACTGAATTGACTTAAAATTGTAAATTAATCCAGGATGTCTCCATTGTGTGAAGTGTCATGGAGTGAATAGATTTGCAAAGATATGAAAACTTAATGGAGACGCTGAGTCAAGCCCAGGAAGAGGAGTGGGGTGGAAATGGGCATGTCTGTGATTGTGATGGGGCTCAAGGGAGGAGGGAGGATGTTAGGGAGGATATGGGCATTCGACCTTAGACATCCGAATCTACCTGTTCACACCAGTCCCCCGCTAAAGCATATTACCACAGAAATGTGCTACATTTTGGAAAAAAAAAAAAAAAGAGAGAGAGAGAGAAAAAAAAAATTAAAACATTTAAATATTATCTTGTTCTTGAAAAATCAGACAAAATGTGTAAAAGACTCCCAGTTTTGCTTTTGAACCTATAGCTCCTGTTTGGCAGCTGTAGGTCCCCATACCTTATCTCGACTGCAGAATCTGGAAAGGATCATGAGTATTGATTTTGGTTGAAATTATCTATGTCTGATCAATTACTCTTCAAGCATTTACTTTCTCTGGTGATATTGCCAAGCTTTGCAAAAATCTAAATGTGAGAATGAGATCCCTAAATATCACCTGTGGGCTCTATCCATGCTGAGATGCCGTGTGATAGATTCCTGGGCCAAATACACTTGGCAGTGTTGTTCCTAGAGAGGAAGAAGGAGAAGAAGGGATTCCCCCCAAAAGAACACAAGGCAGAGCCAGTCTGAAGTGAAGCCAAGGAAGGCACTGAGATCCAAGAGGAATGAAGTTGGAAGGATAATAATACACCATGGGCTAGAAAGTAGCAAGGTCAGTAAGCAGCAGCAGTTTTCCATATGGTTTAGAACCAGGGATCAGGCTCCAAGCAAAGCCCCTTATGGGGTAAGGACTGACTGGATGAAAGCTATTCCACACACAGTGGAAATGGAAAATTCAGCAAATGGCAGTGTATTTCGTTCTCCATTTATCAGCCAAAAACTCTCCCCCAGTAGCTCAGAATTCCCATTATTCCCTTATACACTTAAGTTTTGATGAGATGACATACTCTTAAGTCTCAGGAGAGGTCCATCAGGAACCATGTGCCCAAGCCAGATGGGCTCAGGTATGGCTGGCAGACCAGGAGCCACAGCCTGAGGTGGCAACCAGGAAGCTGGTCACCTCTTGGCTAGTTGAGACTACAGGGAAATAAAGGGCAGGGATATATCATGATGTGCACTATCAAACACACCTACCTCTGAGCCCCACAGTGGTCCCAGTCCACTCCTCTGTCTTGTGTTTTTAAGAAGAGTTCACAGATACAAAGACAGAATGAGCCTGAGAAAGACAGACCATTCTGGCTAGTGGGCTCAGTTCAGGAGATGCATTTGAGATCTCACTGTACCACTGGGGCACAGAGCAGAGTGGGGTAATGATGACAGCGGGAAGTGCTGGAACAGAGAGGTAACAGAACGGTACCAATGGCACAGAAAATAGGAGAGAACACACACTGAGCAAGATGAAGGCTGTGCAGGGCAGGATGGTAGCCCATTGCCAGGCCTTGGAGCTTCTATTAAGCTCTCATGCACCTGGAACTCCAAGCATGTTTTATTTTTGTTGCTAAAAAAAAATAAGTGAAGTGTCAGAGCCTTGGGAGTCTGTGGTTAACATGGAATCAAGCCTAAGGGAAGGGAATTCAGGCTGGGAATATCTCAGGGGGACTCAATGAGAGACCCAGTGTGTTCACATCATTTTCTGAACCCTGCAGTTAGCAAAAACCACCTCGGAGAGCAGGAGGATGAGGCAGGACCCTAGTTTGAGGGGATGTGAGATTTTTAGACTCATCGGCATGTCCAAGTACAGTGAAGGTCATCTGACAACCAAACTGACCACTAAGCAGGACTTCACCCGTATGTTTCACTGTTGCACACTTGGGGAGGGGACCACAGAAGTCAGACAGTCCTTCATGGAGTTTCACCAAAAACCAAGGGGCAAAAGTGGAAAGCACATTGTTATCAAATAGCTTCAAGGTTCATGTTCAAGATTAAATGTTGTAGATGGAATATAAAGTATATACAGTGTTGACTGAAGTAAGGAAGTTTAAGGTATTGCCTTATGAAATAGCAGGCTACAAACTTACTTTCTTAAGAAGTTAAGAATTGTACCTATCCTGATCATTGCCCAAGTCATGTTTGGGATATTTATATTCCCTTCCGTGTGTTATTCCGTGAAGATGGGCTCATTCCAATAGGCTAACTAGGAAGCTGGCTATTGAAATCCCCAGCGGCACAGCATAGTGCTAAGGAATAGATTTGTTTTAAATTTTAATTTGTGCTTTTGTATTGATATTATGTAAAAGTACTATTCATTTTTTATATTGATATGAAACCTTTCTAAACTCACTCATTAATTCTCATTAGATTAGTTTAATGGATTTCATTGGATTTTCTATGTAGATGGTCATGTCATGTGTTGGCTGTGAATGAAAATGCATTTACCTCTTCCTTTTCCACCTAAGCCTCTTTTACTCTTTTTGTTCCTATTTCACTCTTTTTGTTCCTATTAAATTGTCAATACAATGCTGACCAGAAGTGGTCATCTGTGGATATTTCTGTTCTTAAACGGAAGAGCATTCACTCTTTTGTCATTATCACAATGTAACCAATAGGTTATTTGTACATTTCTTTTAATCAGTTTGCTGTAGTTTTGAATCAGGATTGGCTGCTAAATTTTGTCAATGTTTTTTCTGCCTCCTTGAGAAGATAGTTTTTTTTTTTCCCTCCAGTCTGCCAACATGATGAATCACATAAATTGCTTTATGAAACTTAACTCCATTTTGTCTATTATGTATTACTGGGATTGATTTGCAAAACGCACAGTTTTTTGCATCTATAATTATAAGTAATATTCACCTGATTGTTTCATACTGTCTTAGGCTAGTTTTGATAGGACAGTAACAAAGGCAACACAAGACTTGAAACGTGTTCTCTTCTCTTAAATTTTTAAGAGTTTGTGTTGAATCGCCATAATTTGTGTTGAATGGCCATAATAATCGCCAGAATAAACTCTTTTCAATCATAGTATATAATTAGGATTATATGTTGCTGAATTGTATATGCTATTATTTTCATAACAATTTTTTGCATCAATATTAGTAACTATTGGAATATAACTATTTTGTATGTACTTTGTCTTGTTTGGTATCAGATCAACATGGCTTCATAAAATGAACTGGAAGAAATTTTCTTTTCTTATGAGTTTTTCAAGAGTGTAAGTAGAATTGAAATTATTTGTGCAAAATTCTCTAACAGAATCATCTGGATTTATACAACTTTTAAAAATTGACTATAAATTAAAACTTAAGTTTTCCTTAAATTATAAGTTCACTAAATTGTATTTTATACTGAGTTTTAGAATGTTGTACTTTTTAAAGGTATTAATCCATTTTGTCTACACTGCATATATACACGTGTAGAGTTATTCATGATATATTACAAATTTATTCTCTTGGTGGCTGTGATGTCTATTATTATATTCCCAATGTCATTCCTAATATTGGTAATTTGATGATTTTTCTCCCCTACCGCACTCCCTCTCTTCCTCTTCTCTCTTTATCTAGTTCCTTTGGCATTCCCTTTTTGTTCTCTGTTTTGCTAGAGAATTTTCAACTTCATTAATTTTTTGAAAGAACTAGAATTTGTATAATTAATATTTTCTATTGTTTTCCTGTTTTCAAATTTCCTGACTTCCCTGTTATTCCTGAAGGGAATTTTCAGAATGATTCTGGCTTGGCAGTTCTTCCCTTTAGCATTTGCAGAAAATGTTGTGCCACTTCCTTCTGGTCGATGGTTTCTGATGGGAAATCTACTGATAGCCATCTCTATCTTATTGTTTAAATAATTTCTTTTATAGTTAGTATGAGTAGTGTGTGTGTGTGTGTGTGTGTGTGTGTGTGTGTACTTTCCAGAGTGTGAGTAGGTGCTTAACGGGTTTTGGGTTGCATTTATCTTCTTGAACACATAGATTAATATTTTTTTGCCAAATTTGAAGGGTCATCATTTCTTTAAATATGCTTTTGGTTACATACGTTTTCTTCTTCTATAACACTGACCACAAAGTATTATATCTTTTGTGATTAATCTTATGGGTCTCTGAGAGTCCATTCAAAAAAAGCCTATTTCCTCCCCTTTTTCAGATAGTGATTTTAATTTTTCTATTTTCAAGTGCACTGATGATTTCTGTGTCATCTGTATTCTGTTTTCAAACTCATCTGGTGTTTTTTATTCTGACTCACGTTTTTAATTTATAAAAAAAATTCCATTTTGTCGTTCTTAATATCTTTCATTTATTTTCTGAGATTCTGTTTCATTTCCATATTCACCGTTGTTTGTGGGAAGGTTTTTATGATGACTGCTTTAAAATCTTTGGCAGACAAGTCCGACCTCCATGACGTTCTAGTGTTGTATCTGCTGACTATCTTTTCTCACTCAGATGGAGAATAATAGAGATTTCTTAGTTCTCAGGATGACTAGATGTTCCAATTATATCCTGTGTATTTTAGATATGGTAATATGAGATCTGTGTCTTATTTAAATTTTTCGTGTAAACAGATTTCTTTGACACCACGTGGAGAAAGGGCCTACCCACACATTGGCAGGTGGAGATGAAATTCCAGGTTGTCCAACCCACCCTGCACTGAAGTCTTGTTGGGGAGAAGGGCTTCCTTGCTTCTGGATAAGGGGGTGTTCTGACTGCTGACCATGCCTCTGCTAATGGCACATACACTAGGACAAGAAGGGTACTTTGTCATTGCTGCTTTTCATGTGGCATGCAGTGACATCAAGTAGGAGTGGGCCTCACTCTTACTATGTAGAGATGAAAGTCCCATCAACATAAACTTGCCTTTCCGACATTGCCCTAGTTGGGGATTTTTGTTAGTGTTGATGGACATTTTCCAGATTCCAACTTTTTCAGCAACAGTCTAGATATATTATGCAACGCCAACAACAAGAATACTCAAGAAACTTGTCACTTGATTGTTCCTTGGTTCCTGAGGCCCCTAGCCAATCTGTCTCCCTCTTTCCTCCTCTCCAAATCTTCTTATATTTGTCCTATCTATAATGCCCACAATTTGTAGTTGTCTCAGAGGGAGGAGTAGGTAGCCCTGTGTAAAATCCATCTTCTAGAACTGGAAACTCTGAGTCAGCTTTGATGGATTGATTTTTCTTCTCCTCATGGGGTATAATTTCCTGTTTCTTTGCATGCCTGGTAATTTTTTATGGAATGCCAAAAAAATGTAAATTTTAACATTTTGGATACTTTTCTATTGCTATAAATATTCTTAGGGTTTTTTCCCCCTTGGACATAGTTAATTGGAAACAGTTGGAACACTTGAGAGCTTATTTTTATGGTTTTTTTAGGTGACACATGCTCAGTCTATAGTCTAAAGCTAATTTTCCTTTCTACTGGTACAAGAACTTTCTTAAGACTCTAACTAATGATCCATTAATCATAAGGTTTCCTACTCTGACTCTCAGAAACAATGACTAGAGTGAACCCTGGGTAAGTTCCAGGCGTTCTTCCCTCTAATCATTTCAGATGGGTCTCTCCCATGCCTTGTTTGGTTTCCTTGTAAGCTGTGCACAGTGATTGATACTCAGATGAACATTTCAAAGTGCCCTCTAAAGGCCTCTACACTTCCCTCTAGGCAACTCTTTCTCTTTGATATTCTGTCCTGTGAACTCACCCTGTCTTCCCTTCCCTTGATTTTCAGTGTTTAGTTCATTCAGAGAGACCACCAGCTTCTTCCTGAGTTCTCTCCACCTAGAATCTTTCACAGGCAGTAAGCTGACCCCTAATCAACCTGTTATGAGAATTTTTCTCCCCATTTCTCAGGGCATCAATGTCTTTTTATCACGTTAGTGTCCATTTGTCTTGATAGAAAGCGTTCCATACATTTTGTCTATACTTTTTAGTTATTTCAGGAAAGTAGACAAACCCATGAAAGCAGAAGGGAAACCTCTTCTCTGGCCACTCCAGCATCCTCCACTCTGTGGTCACCAGGACCCTCCATGGTCAGCTGCCCTCACCATACATGCACAATAGTCCCTAATGGTCTGTGTCCTGCCATCCCCACACCTACCATTTTCCCTGAACACTCAGCCTCCAGATGGAATCTGAGACTCCTCAGGGTCTAATAGCTACCCTTGGGCTTGGGCTGTGCTGCAGTTTCACTGCTTCTAAGCCAAGACTTGGAGGTGCAAAGGGACTTTTATGTAAATTATTGAAATTCTAGTGTTTGATGTGATGGTATTAGGAGATGAAGATGTTGCGGGGTAATAGGTTATGAAGCCTCATGAATGGGATTAGTGTTCTTATAAGAGGCCCACAGAGCTGTCTCAGTACTCTTCCCACCATGTGAGGACTCCAGAAGTCATCAGTCTGCAACCAGGAAGAGCCCACAGCAGAAGCCAACCATGCTGGCTCCGCCATCTTGGACTTCCAACCTCCAGAACTCTAAAATATAGATTCCTGACATTCATAAGTCTCCCAGTTTATAGTGATATGATATAACAGCCCAAAATGACCAAGATAACTTGTTTGTCCAGATTTCTGCCTATTTATTCCCTTGCTTTGGTGAGGGTTAGAGTAGGCACTTCAATCTCTATAAAGAACAAGAATAAGAAATCCTGATCATAGGGTTATTGTGAATATTAGATGATCTGATCCATCTAGGAGAAAATGAAAATTACTTTTTGTTCCATTGGGTTTTAGCCAAAGAAAATATGAGTACATCATTCTGCTTTTTCCCGGAGGTGGGGATATTTTCCAAACCTATGAGGTTCTCCTGACAACAGAGGTATTAATGAATCCTCATGATAAACTCTCAATTTCTTTTGCTTCTTGAGAATTGGTAGCTACCATAGTTCACTGTTAATAGAACAAAATCAACTGAGGTACCTTTCCAGCAAATTCTAAATCCTAGAATAAAAGGAAGAAAAATTAATGTTGCCATCTAGCTCAGACCAGCTGTGCCTCTGCATTGGTAAATTATTCCCATGAAAGAAAAAAATAACTCCAGGACTCTGAGTAATCCATCTGCAAGCATCCCAGTGTGTGGTCACATACAAGCTCCTGGGCAGGGGCTGTGTGTTTTAACCCCTTTCTATGGAAATAAAGCCCATTCTTGCCAACATTGCTGTTTTGTCCTGGGATCTAAGAGTGAAAGTTTCACCAGGCTTTGGCCATGGTTAATGTAGTGGCCTGAAGCATCCAGGAATGTAAATAACTAGACCATATGTTATTTGTACAGAAAAGCAATTTGCACACATTGCTACTTGGTATTTCTATTAGCTTCAGTTGAACTCCTTTTCTGTCTTAAATGACACCTATTTCTGCTCAGGAGAGAGGCTCCTGCCCTCACAGGGATCAGCAGACAAGCAGGCTCCAAAGACCCCACTGAGCACTTCTCAATCCCAGGTCACACACAGCATTTCCAGGTTCTCACACCTACATACCCCATTTTGGTGGTGATGTTTGTTCCACCATCTATTCAGCCCCCTGCCCACCCCTTGTGAGCTTTGGGCATGCATGGGCATAGCACAGCCTGATAAAGAGAACAGACTTGAGACCAAACCCAAATTCAGCCCTAATTATCATTAAATAATCTCTCACACTTACATTCCTGACCTCTTAAATGGGGATAACAGGGTGGATTTTTAAGGGCTGTTTAGTCTATTTCTGTTGCTATAGAAATATACTCAAGACTCGGCAATGTATAAAGAATAGTCTATTCAGCTTGCAGTTCTGGAGGCTGGGAACACCCAGGTGTTAACCACTAGTGAGGGCCTTCTGGCTGATGATATGATGGAGAGCATCATATGCTGAAACGGTAAGCATGCTAGCTTGGATCTCTTCCTCTTCTTATAAAACCCGTAATGCCATTATAGGGGCCCTTCCTTCATCTAATTCTAATTACCTCCTAAGAAGCCCACTTTTGAATCCATTAACATGAATCTTGGGATTGAGTCTCCAACATAGGAACACATTGAAATCATAACAGCTATTTTTAGAACTACATGGGATAAGGAATGCCCAGTGGGTTTAGTTAGTTTATTTTACATGGTTGTAAAATAAACACAAGATTGTCTTGCTCTCTGGGTTAGTCAGCTTTTTATCATTGTGACCAAAACACCTCACCAGAACAACTTAGAGGAGGAAAAGTTTACTTGGGTTCCTGGAATCAGAGGTCTTACTCTATAGGCAGCCAACTCCATTACTCTGGCCCAAGATGAGATAGAACATCATGGCAGAAGAGTACAGTGGAGGAAAGCTGCTCACTCCTTGGCAGCTTGGAAGCAAAGAGAGGAAGAAAAGGAGGAAGGCAACATAAGGAAGATGCACCCTTCTAGGGCACACTCCTGGTGACCCACCTCCTCCAGCCATGCCTAACCTACCACCCATTTTGTTCATTCAAACTATGATGGACTAGGAGACAGCTCTCACAATCCAATCTTTTCACCTTCCAACATTCCTGCATTAACACAGGAGCATTGGGGGCCAGCTCATATCTAAACCATAACACCCTCTTCAGGAATAAGTGTGGAAATAGATCACTTCTTGCTTCATGACTATAGCAGTTGGTAGCAGCTGCCCACCTACTCTACTGTGAAGGACATGAGGCTGTGGAGACCTTCTGCAGGTAAAGTGGAGTTCATATCTCCCATGACTGGTGCCAAAAACGTAATGATATGATGAAGGGCATCATATGCTAAAACAGAGCAAACTAGCTAGCTAACTATCAACAAGACTATCTATTTCTGTAGGGCAGAGACCAGGGCTCATTTAATCGTACTATAAATCTCACTCCCTAGCATGTTGCAATGTTGGTTGGATCCTTAAATGAAGGAACCAATAGGTGAACAAAATAATGTTTACATGATGGAAAGCTGAAGATGATTGGTGAATGAATTCTTGAATATTCTGCTGCCTCCTCCGCCTCCCTCTGACACCTGGCTCTAACATCTGAACCTCCTGATGGGTCTTTACCTCCACATGACTATTCTGTATCATGATCCTGAGCAAACTCTTCACTAGCCAGCCTGGCTGTATTTGTGTTGGCATTGCCAGCTTAGGGCCTTGTTTCTGGGCCCTAAAAAAATTTCTCAGAGAGGACACTTGGCAGTAATGATCCTGACTCTTAAAATGGTGAGTAAAACCACCTCTTCAACTTTTCTCAGTTCCTTTTTCTCTGGAGATATTTTACCTTAGTGACTTGCAAGCGGAATGAAAATTAGAGCCGTTCCTAACCCCAGCTGAACCAGGGGGAGAAAGTGAGTTTGGTTTCAACGACTTTAGCCCTATGGGTCCCAAGTCCTAATCTCTGCCAGGCTGATGGTTATAATACCTATTGGAGTAGGGATAGAGAGGCATGTGAAAAATAAGACTTCATTGGTCCCATTCTTAAGATACGATAATGACCAAGTTTGGGTTCCTAACTTACAGCAGGTACAAAATTCTGCACCATTCACAGCTCCCAGCACCTGGAGAGAAGTACCTTCCTGCCTGCACAACATAGCCCGGTCAGACATCCATAAACAAATCCTCTGGGAGAGCACCAAGAGGAGGTGAGGATTCCTGGACTTTGCATATTCTTTTCTTAAAATACTTTTTTTATAGTTGTAGATGAATATAATACCTTTTTATTGATTTATCTTTATGTGGTGCTGAGATCGAACCCAGGGCCTCACACGTGCTAGGCAACCACTAAGCCACAGCCCCAGCCCTGACTTTGCACATTTTTGACCCACATCCATGTCAACTGGTCTGTTTCACCTACTCTCATCCCCCAGAAGGATGGAGCCTGGCTGCCTCACTGTGCTGATCTCTGGTCCTCACCTGTAGCATTCAGCCTAGGCTAGGCAGGGGGATAAATTGCTGACATCTGGACTATGCATTTATATGTTAATTTTCTACCACACAAGGGAGCCAGTTTCCTGCAGTTTCCTTAAATAAGGATGTTTCTCTTTTGATGATGGTCTTTCCCTAGGGGTTTACTATCTCTCTGCCTGCACATCTCCCAGAGACCCATGGTGCCAGAAATATACCGACAGAGAGAATATTTCTACAAGCCCCGGGGGGGGGGGGGCAGTAGTCATAATAAATTACCTCCTCCTTTATTGCAGTTCAATATGAAAATTATTCTCAGAACTGGAATTTTCACAGCTCTCTGGCTAACTAGACAGTGATGGTACCCCAATTTGCTACAGGACTGTATGAAGCACATGTGCTGAGGCAAGAAGTGGTCCAGGAGTAGGTCAGTAGGAATCAGGGCTCCGACATGCATGCAAGCTTTTAACTCCAACAAGTGAGGTGAGTCAAGGCTAAGGCTAGAGATTGGCCCTCATTCGTGGAAACTTGCCAATTCACAGAGCTTAGGACCAACATAAACAGAGAGTTTGTTGCTACTGGAAGACAGTGGGAAATGGGCATCATGGAATAAATGCAGATGAAGCACTGTCTAATGTAGAGCCAGGGAAAGAGTCTCAGTCTTCAGGATATAGTTCTTGGGTCAGTCTCTTCATCTGGGAGGGACTTGAAGCATGAAGCTGTATACGGCCTAAGCACAAGGCAGCTACCTAGCCTCAAAGTAGAGTGAAAAAAAAAAAAATCTAAAAAGAGAGCTGGAGTGAAGCCATTTCTGATTTCTTTTGTTTAGCATCAGGATTGCACATTTCCCCCATCCTTTTAACTTTTAACTTACTGCTGTCAGCCATCTTTGTAAGCAGCATACAGTTGAGTATTGATTTTTAAAATTTGATTTGGTAAGTTGAGGTGCTTGGCCATTTCCACTTAATGTCATTGGTAATATCAAACATATTAAACCTCAAATTTATCTTGTTGCTATTTGTTCTCTATTTGTTTCAATTGTTTTTTTTTATTTGTTCTCTTCCTCTTTTTTTCTGTCTTCTTTTTGGATTTAGTATTTTTTATAATTCCATATTGTCTTGCTTATTGATTCTTTAGCTGTAACTTCTTGTTTTGTGACTTTAATCTTTATCGCAGTCTACCTTCCAGTGATATTAGAACACTTTCTATGCTGTAAGAGTGTATTTCCATTTCTCCTACCTGGCTTTGGTAGTATTTTGTGATGTATTTTTACCTTTACAAGTTATTAAACACCAAATGCATAGTCATTATTTTTGTTGAAATGGTCAGTTATTATTTAAAGAGCCTTTTATATCAAGAAAAGAATATCATATATGTTAGGTGCAGAACAGGCTGAACTATGTCATCTGCAGGGCAGGCTGAACAAATGTTAGCTGCAGGATGGCCCACGCACTCAAACCCCCCTCAGTCTGGTCCTTTATCACCTGTTTGCGTCAAAGCTGCACATTCAACCCCCACTCAAGGCTGAACACTCAACCCGCCCTTGTGCCAACGAGGCAGCTTGCAGACCAGAGGCCCCATTAGATTTGGGCTATAAAAACTCCCTCCTAATGGGCCCCCCTCTCTCTCTTGCTCTTTTGCTCTCCTGCTCTCTTGCTCTGTCTCTCTCTCTTGATCTCTCTGTCTCCCTTGCGCGCATGCTCTTCTCTCTCTCTCTCTCTCTCTTCTCCTCAGTTGCACTACTGCAAAAAGATTTCTTGGTCGCTCCAAGTGTTGTGGTCACTTTCCTTTCAATATATTTAGCACGTAGTTACCCCTTGCAGTTCTCCGAATTCTTGGTGTAGTTCTATGCTATCGACTGATGTTCTTTTTTTCTTCCTAAAGTACTTACTTGAGCATGGCTTGTACACAGAGTCTCTTGGTGGTGAACATCAGTTTCATGTGTCTGAAGAAAATACTTCAACTTCAAAAGTCATTTTTGAGAGATTTTTATATATAAAAAAATTTTAATACATTTTTTTAAATATTAAAATCTGGTTATATAATACTTTAAAGATACTATGTCACTGGTTTTCTTGATATTGCATCGCTTCCCATAAGAAATCTCTGATAATCCTAATGAAATCAATAAGACTGGGCAATTTATAAAGGACAGAAATATATTTCTCATAGATGTGGAGGGTGGAAACTTCAGTTCCAAGGTGCCATCATTCAGTGCCTGATGATGGCTGTTCTCTGCTTCCAAATTGGTGACTTGTTGCTCACAAAAGCACAAGTGGTGAATGTTGTGTTCTCACATTAGAGAAGGCAGATGGGCAGCAAGGGCCTACAGTTGTTCTTTCCAGCTTTTAGAAGATTTTTCAGAAGGCCCTAACCCACTCATCAGAGTAGAACTCTCATGACATGATCATTTCTCCAAAGGCCACATATCTGAGCTTTAATGCAATGGGGACTGTTTCAACCTGAATTTTGGACAAGGCACATTTAAGTCATAGCAATCCTTTTTTCTCTCTGAACATATGATATGTTTCATAAACCTGTCTGTTAAGTCTAGTATCCATCTCCATTCTAGTGGGTCAGTTTTGTTTGATTGATATATTTTTAAAAATCTTTATTATAGATTTACATTTTGGGGGTTGTTTGCAAAGCATGTTTTTTTCTGATTGAATGCAGGATAGTGTGAATTTTTACATTTGGAGGTACTGAATACATTGAATATTTTATAAACATTCCTGAGGGTTTTTTTTTTATTATTGTTTATCCTCTCTCTTTGTATCTCTAAGTCACTTGGCAACAATCTGATACTTTCTGGTTTGTTTTTCACATTTGTCAGCCAGGAATGGAGTAGTACTCTGCTGAGGAATGACTACTCCCCACTACTATGACATCACGTTTCTCTACTCAGTGTTCCATGAGTCATGGAATTCCCAGTTTGGCTTGTGGGAACAGGCACTATTTCCTATGTGAATGCTGGTTCTACATCCTCTAATCTTTTGGAGCAGAACTTTTGTTGTTCCCAGTTAACTCCCTCACATACAGGTGCTGCCCATCACTTGATGAATAATCCAGCTGGCCCTCAGTGGATCTCCTTCCCTCTCTGAGCAGCTCCTCCCCTTTGATACTCTAGCCTGATGAGTTCTAGTTGTCCTAGTCCCTGGGCTCAAAGCTCTGTCTGTTGAACTCAGGGAGAACTCTGCGCTCTGCCTCAGTTTCCTCCCCTTTCCTCCAACACCTGGAAACCTGCTCAAGACAGGGGAAATCACAGGGCTCACCTCATCTGTTTTTTTTATTTTCTGGGGATCTGAGTCCTTTGCTTAATGTCTATGTCTTAAACACTGTTACTTTATATATTTGATCATTTGATGTGGTTTCAAATGGTAAGGAAAATCTGGATCCTGTGGTGTGTTTTTTTTTAATCTTGGCTAGAGGCAGAAGTCTCAATTTGTTGCTCTTACATTGTTATTCTTGTTATGTTTATGTTCAGCCCAACTCTCACTGAAGCTGATGTTCTGTCTCCAAATAGCAGCGGGGACCAGAATACACTTAGCATCTACTGTGTGACAGGCGTGTATTCTTCTTAATATTTGCTCTGTGATGCAAATATTGCTCTTCTTACTTCACTGAAGAGAAAACCGGAGTCTTGCAAGGTTAAGCAATATGTCAGTCATAGGTGTTAAGAGGTGGTTTGCCTACATCACTGTGAATTTGAAACCAAGTTCCCTCTCCTATGCCAAAATGCTGAGTAGTGAGCAAACTACTTTCTGGAAATCTGTGCCCTGTGACATAGTGCATCAACTGTAAATCAAATTGCCAGTAGTCTTCAAGTGGTCTTGAGAGAGCATCCAGGATGGTCAGAAAACCCTTTTCAGACAGACCCTTGATACTGGTACAGGTTGAAGAATCCTCTCCTAGCTGACCCAGGGAAATAACAGGAGCTTCACAGAAAGACAAGTTCTTCCCAATAGGCACGGGGATGCTCTGTAGTTATGCTTTGACATAGGGGATGGAATCCCAGCCTCCACAGACATGTAGCAGTCATGCTAATGGAAGGCAGCTTCCAGCTGCAGGCTTGCAGGCCACAGAACCTAACAGGCCTCTGGAATGACTATAATCCAGAAAAGTACCTTCTCCTTTGTGCCTTTTCTGTGAGCTCATTTTCTGCAAAAAAAAAAAAAAAAAAAAAAAAAAAAAAAAAAAAAAAAAGGACACAGAATCATCCAAGGACACTGACAGATTCCTGCTTCCAATGCTCCAGAAAATTTCTGAAGACACCTACAGTGTGAGTTCAACAGAAGATCCCTCTTGGAGGAAGAGGCCTCTAGAGGAAGTGGACGGCAGATCAGTTCTCAGCTCTGTCTCTACATCTGAACTTTGTGTTTGAATAGACTTGGATGGCAGTGTCTGTTTTGCTCACCCTGTTAAATGGCCATAAAGCTTAATGAGATGTTTTCTTAGTCATGTATCCAGCAAACATTCATCAGGGCCTCTGGTTTCTCTAAGCTTTGTATATGCAGAGAGGAAAAGATGAAGAGGAGTCCCTAGTTGTGAAAGTTTACAGCCAAAGTGAGGTGGAGGAACAGGAAGTGGACTATGTTTGCTCTGTGGGCTGAGCTACCTGGGAGGACTCTAGGGAGACCAGGGAGGAACATGGGGTCTTCCAGGGAGACTTTTGATGACACTTAATCTAACTGTTGAAAGAGTTGAAGTTAACCAGATGAAGAAGCTGGAGTTTCCTTCTGGAGATGAAGAAACTGGAGTATGCAGACATAATGGGCCGTGCAAAGACCTGCAGGTCTCCCAAAGCTCTGGTGCATGAGCAGAGCCTTCCATCCCCTTCCTCTTCCCATCTTTATCATCGGCTGTGGCAGCACCATTGTCTCCTCCTGGTACAGGGAAGATGTTCTCTCTGATAAGTGGATGCTGATCTATAATGGGGGGGGGCATGAGAAAAATGGAGGAATTGTGATTGGGCAAAGGGGAGGGAGAGGTGGGGAGGGGCCATGGGGGGCAGGAAAGATGGTGGAATGAGATGGACATCATTACCCTAGGTGCATGCATGACTGCACATATGGTGTGACTCTACATCGTGTACAATCAGAGAAATGAAAGGATGTGCTGCAGTTGAATGCAATGAATCAAAATGCATTCTGTGTCATATATACCTAATTAAAATAAATTAATTCATTGATAAAAAATGAAAACTAAAAAAATGCATAGTTCTCAATTTGGAGCACTATGATTAATTAAAAAACGGATAACATTATCACTGATCACTAGAGTTTATCCAGCTCTTCCTGAGGCAATCCAGCCAACTTGATCTTAGCATTTACCTTTCTTTTCAGCCACAAGGGCCTGAGAAATTACCTCTTTCTCTTTCCTCTTTGATGCAGAAATCTATGCATCTCTGCCAGACTCTCACACCAATCGAGCTCGTGTCGCTAGCCCAGCAAAGACAGCAACTTAAATACTTCTTTAACAACCGCCTAGGATAACTGCAATTCATTTGTCCCAGTTCTGTCTTTTAGGATCACAAAGCATATTTTGCTCCTCCATCCCCCAGGACAATCTGGAAAACAACAACAAATTCTGCTCAGCTGCACTTTATCAAATGCCAATGACTTCCAAGGTGCTCTGTCAGGTGTTGACAGACACCCCTCCCTGGAGGGGACAATGGGTAGTGTTTGGAAGCCCCACCTTTTCCATTTAGGCATTTCTAAACTTTCAGTTCTCCCATGAGATAGACATGTCAGGTGTCCACATCCCGTTCCCTCTGCCTGCCTCACTTCAGGCACAGCTGCAGCAGGTGGTTCCATTCATTCTCACACTCACCCATCACATTACACCTCCCTTGCTTTCCTGTCTAGGGTCCTCCCAAGGCTTGGGAGTTCTGTTGATGGAACTGAGTTCAGAGGAAGAAGTTTTTATCCATGAAAGCAACATCCAAGCACCAGCAGTCAGGACCAGTTATAAGCACCCTTGCATCCTGTCCTCCAGGGGAGGGGCAATCCCAGAAAATGCTTTGATTCCTTCTCACTGGTACCAATACCGTCTGCTCTGTAGCACTCAGTAACACACTCTTAAAATCCTTTATTGCTCATCCTGCATCTTTCTACCTTTTTGCTTGTTCCAGATTCCTGACATCACTTCTCAAATATGCCTCTTCTATCCAAGTCCCAGTCACAGGCTCTGCTTCCAGGGAATCCACTAAAGGAAGGGAGGTGGGGCTCCATAGCCACAGAATTTCCACCTCCTTCCCATCCAGCCCTCCATCCAGGATGTATCCAGGATGCATCTATGCACCTGCTTCACGATGGTTCAAGGCAGCCTGTGTCAGGGATATCATCTGCCTGCAGTGCTCTCTGCCTTTCAGACACCGAGAGCAGTAATTCCAACAACAACATCAAAAGCATCTCATCCCCACTACAGCTGTCATGTCTTTCAACCTTATTGTCCGTCACTTATGATTTTTAGACATCTATACGTTGTACATGTTTATTAAAGAAAAATGCCTATTAGTAATATGACCACAAAGGACTGAACCTCCGTGTCCTCGTCTGAAAGTAGAGATGGTGAAAATCACATGGCAGAAACATGTTAATAGCAGTGTGGGGTGCCTAGTCCAACGCCTGGCCAGCACCCAACATTCTCCCCTGCCTTTCCCTCTCCTCTTCTCTTCCTTGACAGCAGTATGTATGTCATCACATAGCCAAAAGCATCCCACAACAAAATATTTAATTCTAGTGAGGATGAGCAATTATTTTGAGAACCCCCAAAAAGTGAGGTAGGAGAGCAGACGAGGGTTATGAAGTCTGCCTGTCCAGAGTTCTTCCTCTGAGATGCTCAAAAACCTGCCAAGTGTTTTTGAGTTAATATGGGAAACATGATTACAGTAAATAAAAATAAATTTTGGGAAAAAAATAAAACCTAAAAATAAAAATTAAATCTCACAACAGCCAGAAAGGTAGCAGTTTCCACACTTACAATCCAGGATGTCAAGGCTGTGGAAGTGTAGCTTCTTGTTAAAGGCATCACAGTATCTCGTTCTACCTGCCTTCGTGGTCTGGCTGAGCTCCCTGCTGGGGATTTTTTTTGGGAGATCATTCCACTCCAGCCCTGCAGAACTCCCCTCTCCCCTTGGAAGCTTTTCAGCCTTCTAAATAAAAAAAAAAAGAAAAAGACTTTCTTTGGAATTATGCATGATGCCTTGGTGAGGAAGTAATTATTTCACATGCATTTTTCCTATTACTTCAGGATTTGGGGACCTTTATATTACATTATTGTTTTTTGTTTTACTCTAGAAATTATTGATCAATAAGACTGAACTTAAAAGAGACCAGGGGAAAATCATAGTAAGGCAGACAGGAAAGGAAAGAGAGAAAATTCTCTGGAACAGGCTCACTTCAGTGATAAGAGCCATGCCCCAGCTGACAGGCATAAAGGGTCCAAGGAGCTGGCTCTGACTTGCCAGCAGGATCTTGACTTTCTCAGCAGCACTTTACTTTCACATTCTGAGACACTGGTGTGCACATGCAATTTCAAATTTTTTGTCCTGCTCTCATTAAGTAGTGACTGGAATAAAGCCCATGGGAATGACGACTGCTCAGTGCAGAGCCTGAGATTGGCTGACAATAAGAGTGACCATGCTTCATCTTCCTGGCCTCTCCATCCCTGGCCCCCTCTGTGCTCAACACCCCAGGAGCACTCCAAGGTCACTCTTTAATGCTCTGTCAATGTTCGTTGGCAGGTTATTTAAACTTTTTGGGGGGGTTTCAGCCAGCTCATAGGTGGCGTAATCAAGGAGAAAAACAAACAGGTGTATGTAGTTCTCAAGATGATTTTGTTGCAAGTAAGAGTAAAATCAGCTCAGACTGGTTTTCAAAGGCAGAATGTTTGTCTCCCAACGAAAGAAGGGTTCCAAGTTCCAGGTGCAGCTTGGTCAGGTCTTAGGCATCATCCTCAAGGTTTTGGTTGCAGAATGGCGGTCCACAACCATAGGAGTACAAGGTATGTTTTTCTGTCCTCATTCAAGGAGGGAAAAGATGACCTCCTCTTACCAGTGTCATTCAGAAACCTTGGCTTCCTTTGATTGGATCAAGTAGACCAAGCCTGATGACCCGAGAAATGCCACACAGCAAGGGGCCTGGACACTGAGCCAAACAAGGTGCATATGGGAATATTTGCAGTGGGGGGGCTTGTGCCCCCTAGGCTTTCAGCCACGGGTCTTCCTGGATTCCTAGAGCACCGCTGACTGCACAGGGAGGGGGAGAGTTCGTTCCTGTGAACCTTGGGGGTTGCTAAGAAGAGGGCAAAGGGGAAGGGAGAGTGACAAGGGCCACATGCCTTCACAATCTTAGCTTAAAAGCATGACTCAGAAGACACTATTTAAAAGTCATTGTTATAGACGGTTTATGCTCCCTAAAATACATATATAATACAAACCTCAGTGTGAGGATTTTAGAAGTTGGGACTTTTGCAAGGTGATGAGGTCATAAGGATAGAGTCTTCATCACGAGATTAATGTCCTCAGGAGAAGAAACTTAGGAACTTGCTCCCTTTTTATTTCTGTTCTCTGACATGTGAGGATGCAATGAGAAGGTGATCATCTGCAAATTAGGAAGCAAGTCCTCATCGGACACTAGATCTGTTGGTTTCTTGATTCTAGACTTCCAAACTTCAGATCCAAAAGGAAAAAAGCAAAACAAAAACAAAAACCAACCAAACAAACAAACAAACAAAAAAAAACACCCTGTATATAGTATTCTGTTACAACAGTCCAAACTGACTAATACAGTTTGCAGTCAACCCTCCACACCTACAGATTCAACAAACCAAGAATCAAAAAAGATTGTTTTCTACTGAACTAAAGGTTCTTTTCATTATTGCCTTAAGACTCATTCTCTCTCTCTCCCTCCCTCCCTCCCTCTCTCTCTCTCTCTCTATATATATATATATATATATAGAGAGAGAGAGAGAGAGTATTGGTTATCATAAGTAATCTAGAGATGATTTAAGTACAGGAGGATATGTGTAGGTTATATGCAAACGCTACCCAATTTACACACAGTACTTGAGCATTCTTAGGTTTTGTTACTCTTTGGGAGTCCTGGAGCCAATTTCCCAAAGCTACAGAGGAATGATTGTAATACAGTGATAATGGAAGCAGTGGACACTTCCCTGAGATATTGTAAAATCAAAAGTGCCTTTTATTAGCCTCAACTTAAATAATCTGGAGGAATGATGATCAAGGGAAGAAGATAATTTGGAAGCACACAGAGATGGTTAAGGAGGCTGGGCAGTTTTTCTTTTACATTACATCTCCAAAACTTAGTACAGAATAAGTACTCAATTACATAACCAATTCATCCTATCATCTGATAGGATGAATGCCCAGGAGAAGTCCCAGGATTATGAGGAGCCCAGTGCTTTTCACCATTATATTAAAACTGAATTGACTTAAGAAATTGGCTATTCAATGTCTGTCTCCTAGAGGGCAGGGATTATACATCTCCTGATCACATCTATATCCCCAGCTCTGAACACAATGCCTGTTGCAGTCTGAGATCAATAAATACATGTCATATGGATGAATGAATGGGCCAGGGAACAATTGCAAACATCCATTTAACGTCCTATTCGGGTTGCTCAGGCTGAGGAGGACCGCACAGGACTCAGACTTTGTGAATACCTACTCTGGATGCAAGTCCATCTCATTTAACCTTTCTAACAACTGGGCAAGGAGGTGTCACAAGCACATTTTATAATAACAGAGATTGATGTTCTCAAAGGCTGAATGGCTCGCCCATGTCCTGCAGGCTGTAAAAATTGGAGCTAGAAATAGGAGTCAGGATCAAATCTGGGTCTCCAGAGTTCAAATCATTGATGTTTCCATTCCTCCTGGATGCTTCTGAGACACAAGGAGAAAAGGAATAACTGCTATCAGCTGTTAACATGAATTCCTTTAGTCTGTTCAAAAACGTTTTCTTCTTATCAGATAGAGATTCACATGTAGTTGTAAGAAATAATACAGAGAGGTTCTCTGTGAACTTTATCCAGTTTTTCCCATTGTAACATTTTGAAAAATTATAACGTAATATCACAAGCAGGATACTGACATTGAGCAATTACATTCAGATTAATTGGTTTTACTTGTTCTCACCAGTGATATGTCAGGTGATCTCAAACATGTATCACACGTTCTCTCTCCAAGGGGAAACTTAAAGAAAAAAAGAGATGCTTGAAAGTAAAACAGGGATTACTAGGGATTAGGAAGGGTGTGGGGGTGCTGGTGGAGGGAAAAGGGAGACACAGAAAGGGAAAGAAGTTTAGTTGCAGGGTGAATGGATATGATCAATGCAAAATGTATGCATGTATGGAAATATCACAATGAGTCACATTAATTCATACCATTAATATGCTAATAGTTATAATTTTACAAGAAAGCAAAAATAAAATCTGTGCAAAACACATGCTGTATTATACAGTATAATGCTAGTACCAAGTGGTACTAACGCTTATTCATTCAGAATAATTCCCTGGAGAGTCATACAACTGTTGCACATTTCAATATTTTATTCCTTTTTGTTGCTGAATAGTATTCCATATAATGTAGGTACCAATTTGTTAAACATTCACATGTTGAATAACCTCTAGACTGATTCCAGTTTTTAGTTTTGGCTCTCCCAAATAAAGCTGCTACAAACTTTCATTTGCTGGTTTTTAGATGACTATAGTTTTATTTATTCTCATTTTCTTCAATAAACTCAAAGGTGCAATTACTTGGTCATGGGGTAATTACATGCTTTGCATTGTAAAAATCACCAAAATGTTTTCCTGAGTGGCAGTGCTCTTTTCCATTCTCACCAGAGATGTATCAGTGCTCCAGTTTCTCAGCAATCTCACCAGCATTTGGTATAGAGTGATACCCCATTGTGGTTTTAATTTTCATTTGCCTGATGACTAATTATATTGAATATCTTTTGATGTGTTTGTCATTTGTGTACCTTATTTGATAAAAATGTTTTTTTTTTTCATATCTTTGGCCAATTTTCTAATTGACTTATTTCTGTTTTTACATATCAATTTTGAAAGCTCTTACTATGTTCTAGATACTAGAACATTGTTGAATATGTGATTCATTGTTGAATATGGGGGTTTTGAATGTTCTCTCCCAGTCTTTAGCTAGGTATTTCATCTCCCCATCTTGTCCTCAGGAGCTTTCATTGAAAAAAAAAAACTTTAAAATTTTAAGGATATCCATCCAATTTATCAATTATTCCAATTATTCCTTCTTTGTATCACACTTTTTTTTTTTTTTTTTGCACCAGGGATTGAATCCAGGTGCAGTTACCACCAGCTAGGGGCAGTTAGCTAAATTCCCAGTCCTTTTTAATATATTTTTATTTAGAAACAGTTGAGTTGCTTAGGGCCTCTGTTAAGTTACTGAGGCTGGCTTTGAACTCATGATCTTCCTACCTCAGCCTCCCTAGCCACTAGGATCACAGGCATGAGCCACTGTGCCCAGCCGTATCACACTTTTGATGCCAAGTCTCTTGATATCACAGTCATGGTTACTGCAATTTTGTAGTAAACTTAAATATTGTGTAGAGTGATTGCATATAGATCAATTTGTAGGGAATTGTCACGTTCACCACACTATTTTCACAATGTGACTATATTAATGTATATCTTAATATATTTTTATAATATCTGTATTTATTGACATATCATGTCTTCTTTGTTTTGTATCATTAATATTTTATAATTTTCAGCATTTAGATTCTTTGTTTTGTTAAGGGGACATGTAGAAGGATTTAATTTTCTTTAGAGAAATTATAAATTATAATTATTAATTTCTGTTTCCACATATTCATTGTCAGTATACATAAATGTGACTGATTTTTTTGTGCAGTTCTTATGAATAACACAAACTTGATGATGTCACTTATTCTAAGTCTTGTTTTTTTTTTTTTCCTTTAAAATTGTTCAGGACTTTCTCCATTAAAAAAAAAAATACAGTTAAGGAGAGTTCTAAATTTTTTTCTCCAATCTTTAAGCTTTTTGTTTTACTGGACTTCATTCTATTCATTTTGTGTTTATTTTGTGCTTTTTTCTCTAGTTTCTACAGGTAGAAAATCAGATTGTATTTGTGGGACTGTTTTTGTTTTTATCATAAGTTTATGTTGTGTCTTGACATGGAATTTTTTGTACATGTCCTGCTTGGGGTCTGTTCAACTTCTTAAAATTTATGATTCAATGTCTTCTGTCAGATTTGGAAAGTTTTCAGCCCTGTTTCTACAGGTTCTCTTCAACCCACTCCCCTTCTCTCCTTCAGGATGCAAATGGAATGAATGTGGGAATTTTGTTATTCTCCAGCAGAATCCTGACACACCATTTATTTTTCATTTCAGTCTGTTTTCTCTGTGTTGCTCAGATTGGGTAAATTGTTTTGTTTTGTTTTGTTTTGTTTCAAATGGATTTTAAATTCGCTGACAGTGTTCTGTTTGCTGACAGATTGACTCCTTCCTTCTGGTACCACCCTTGGCTTAGGGGCTCTTGGTAGCCAGAGAGTTTTGTTTTTTAAATATCTTATTGCAATTTTCTGCTCAGTAACTATATTTTTTAAAATAACTTCTATATCCTTTCTGAGACTTTCCATTTTTTTGCTTGTTCAAGAGAATTTGTAATTTCTTGTTGAAATATTTTTTTGATGCCTTCTTCAAAACACTTGTCAGATAATTCCAACCTCTCAGTCATCTCAAGATTGACATGCGTCAATTGTTTTTTTTTTTTTTTCTCATTCAAGTCATGATTTTCCTGGATCTTTGAATGACAGGTAATTTTCAGTTATATCCTGAATATCTTTTCTGTTATGCCGAGGGGCTTAAGCCTTGAATTTTAGCAGACAATCTGTCTAGGTGTAGCACATAGGTCTTTTGTGGACTGTGGTTCCAATGGCATTTGAAGGCTCAGAGACCTTCCAGGGCCATTTGGTCTAGCTGATTTTTCTCCTGTTGATTGGACAGCTACCACTGCTTCCTCTGGGGCAGATGAGATTACTCTAGGCCCAGGGACTGATGTTATTTAGAGGGGAAGGGCTTTGGTATGATGCCCTGTCTAGCATCTTTTGTGTCTCTGATACTTGCAGACTTTTGGGGTATAATAGCTGGCTGTATCTGGGGCTGTCTATAGGTTTTACCAGTCTGGCTTGTGTGCCCTGGAAGGAAAGGAGTCTTAAGGTCTTAAGTTCACAAAAAGAGGTGCCTCTGCCAGACATCTCTTGCCACCTCTGCTTGTCTCCTCTGCTGTCTGTGGAAAGCAGAGATGGGAGAGTGTCTGGTTCCTGGACCCAAAGATGCTCTCTTGTAATACTTTTGCTGTGACTGGCTCCCTCCTTCTGGTACCACCCTTGGCTTAGGGGCTCTTGGAAAAGTGGGAGTTGAAGATGGGGAGGGAGAGCTCTCTTGGCTGTTCACATCAGGGGGGTCCAGCTGATGGATCTTCCATTCTGCTGGTATAGAAGGCTCTGGAGTCACTCCAGCAACTCCTCTTGGATCTGCAAAAGAAATGTTAGCCACAGTGAGTGGCACCTGTTCCTTGACTGGGGGCCTAGAAATATGAAATTTGTACCATCTTCTGTTAGGCAGGGCATAAGGTCCCCTACTGTGGTGGCTGTGCTGGCCCTCTCTTCTGGGGTCCAGTTTGTTTTTCTCTTCTACCTCTCAGAGTTATTCTTGGTTGTCTCCTGTATGCTTTCCAGGGTTTACAGTTGCCCTTCCCTAATAAGGAGGAGCATTAATAAAGAGTCTGTCTTGTCCTAGTCAGAAGTTCAAAGGTTTCAAAAGTATACTTCCTACAACCAGAAAAATCATTATTTTGAAAGTTTTATTTACGCATAATTGATACGTTCAAAAGTTGCACATATTAACATGTGCATTTTGATGGGTTTGGACATATGCAAACCCACATGCATACAATTCTGAAACCATCTCCACAATCAAAATACTAAATACATCCATCATTTCTTGTCTTCTAATATTGATTGTGTACGTTGGGGGCAGGGAGCGGCAAGAATACTTACGATTGATCTTCTTAACATTTTAAAGTGCACAATAACATGCTGTTAATTATAGGCACGGTGTGAAATCATTCTTGAAAAAAATCAGAAGGAATGTGGGAGAGAGATGAATGGATCCCTGTAGAGAACAAATAGCTCAAAATGCTTTTCATTGCATGATTCTCTCTATGATGCTTCTGCTCACCTTGTCTTAAAATTGGCTGTTTCCCATAGGTACCATATCCCTAAAACTAAACTCTGCATTTTGACCCTCCAGAGGGCTGTAAGGAAGCCCAACCTTGGGTGTAGTAGGATTGTGGAATAGGATTGTGCCTGCTCTACCGAGTCTGGGACATCATTTTAAACCCTTGTTGTTGCATTTCACAGGAAGTGAGTCATTTGGCTGAGGCCACGTAACTAGTGTGTGGGAGATGATTTGAACCAAGGCAAAAGGTGACATCACACTGCAGCTTTCACTGAAGCAAAGGAAAATGTATCCTGCACTGCAGATAATGGATCCCTCATTTACCTGCTTTCCAGTTTTGAATTTTTCTAGATAAGATATTGTAGAAGTATGCCCATCTCTAATAAAGCATATTTATAGTACAGTTTCTTGGGAACCTGTGGAACTTTGGGGAAGGATTCATTTGGGGATTTCTCTGCTGATCATCCTCCGTGGTTGACTCTCAGCTGCTAACCTCAGAGTCCCTTCTGGATAGGTTAAGAGAACAAGAGCACAAGTAGAAAACAGAAAGCAAAACGTTGTGCCA
Source organism: Callospermophilus lateralis (assembly GCF_048772815.1). Classification (NCBI taxonomy): domain Eukaryota; kingdom Metazoa; phylum Chordata; class Mammalia; order Rodentia; family Sciuridae; genus Callospermophilus; species Callospermophilus lateralis. Next base: position 93,286,780 of record NC_135313.1, read on the forward strand.
TAAAAATGGGAAGCAGCAGAAGAAATTGGATTTCTCGACATGAATTCCTCCCCTGGCTCCTACACAGACATTTGAACCGGGTTTAAAATTCAAGAATTCACAACTCGAAAGTCACCGAGGAAGAAATATCTGGCTGAGGTAACTTCTGGACTTTGAGTCTGAGCACACATCCAAACCACAGCAAAGCAGATGACCGTCACCTGGTCCCCCTTCGTCCATGCTCAGCTCACCATCAAACCCACACTGTCCTCTTGTTGACCAAACAAAACAACTTCGAGTCTCATATGGAGTTAAACACATCAGTGTTTAATCACCTTTTAGGTTAGGCTAGATAAATATTCTCTTTTCCTCTGCTTTTGGTAAAGGTCGATTTTATAAGAGATTAGAATGTAGGAAGAAATCCAATGTTAACTAAGCATCTGTTGGCAACACGTTACAGACAACGGTTAACCGGCTCCTCAGCACTGTATGAAACAAAAATGATCCTACTCACTTCAGAGAGAGGTAGACACCTGAAGGGTAAGCAAGAGATGGATATGGGGCAGGACTCCTTGCAGGTGCCTCCGGTATTGGAACAAGCTCACTCGTGAAGTGCTGTGGCTACCATAGTCTTGGGCTCTTGCACAGGGGCCTCCCACCCTCTGAACCATCTTTCTTAGAAAATCTGGCCCTAATAATAAAGACATTTCTCTGTATAGAAACTGAATGTATGGACAAACATCTCAGTTGCCTACCATTCTATTGAACTGAAATTATGTAGGCTCAAAAAAAAAAATGACTAAGGGAAGGTAGGGTAGAAAGAATAGACAAAGCAACAAAAATGAGACTAGATCTTAGATAAACTAATGTAGGATGAGTCAAAAGGTAGTTTCTGGTCATCACTTTTCCCTTGGTAAGAACCTGTGTCGTTATTGCAGATAATTGCATATGGAATCCACCCTGATTGGAGAGAACCCCTGGTACCGTGTCCTCCTGCTGAGTCTAGGAGCACTGGCTCTGCCATTTGGAAATGACCTTTCTATGTTTCTGGGTTCCTCTGAGCTGGCTTCTCAGGTCTGCATCTTGTCCCCACGCCACATTAGGAGGACTGCCGTGTGCTGAACATGACAGCAGTCAGCTGGCTGTGGAGGCAGGTTATTTATAGAGCAGAAGCAGAGCCGCTAGGAGTGTAAACCCAAAATAAGAATCTCATCAGATTCTTAAAAGTGAAGCAGCTCTTCAAACCTGGGAGTGACAGCATGATCAGAATTTTCCTTTACGTCTCATGTGGTGTCGGTGTGCGTGTGGTCTGTACATGTCTATTTTATTTTCCTGATTAAACAGGACAGGGTCTGATCACACCAGGGGCTCTGTGCCCACAGGGAAAGGCAGCTCGGTGCTTCAACCTCTTTGTTGTCTTGGAAGAAATGGAATAAGCTACAGTGACCCTGCCCCACTCTGTCTTTGTCACCTTTTCTCTTTATTCTTGGTTTTCTCACGGGCTGCTTCCATACAATTCAAGTTGGCAGAAACATTTTGAGCAACTGCTGCTTAGAAAGGTTCCAGGGAAAAATGAGATAAGGTTGGTCTCCTCGTGAGAATCAAAGACAGGCGGAGAGGCAGGAATACTGCCTGGCCACCGTGTGCAGCAGGGGACACGAGAGCATTGAGGGCAGAGGCAACTCACCTGTCTGGAAAGGCTTCCTGGAGGAAGCGGCATGGAAAGTGCACTTGAAGGATGGCTGTGACTTTGAGTCAAAGGCAGGGTAAGATGAAAGACATTTTTCTTTGCATTCCATGCAAAAATAATGTCAAATGTGGAGATACAGACATTCAGGGCACATTTAAGTAACAGGGCTGTTTCTGGTATGATGTTAAGCTAAGTCCAGGTTTTCATCCATCAATGAGAATCATCTGCAATGCGGCTACAAACACAGTTCAGGCTGCTCTGCAAGACATTTGGGTCTAGAGAAGAAGTCAATTATAAATCTGTTTTTCTATTAGAATGCCCAGGGTGTCACTGGGCAGCATGAGGAACTGTTCACTTTGAGAACCAGGAAGGTCAGCTATGTCTGAAGGGCAAAGAGAAAAAGATAAAAGGGAGGAGAGGTGGGAACGGGACTGTGGAGAACCTTGGTAATATCAGGTGGAGTTGAACTTCAAGTAATTGGAGAATCATGGGTACTTTGAAACTAGATGGAAGTCTACTGCATTGGCTTTGACAGCAGGTAATAAGAGCTTCAACAGGGCTTTATCACTGAGGTTAAAAAGGAAGCAAATAATGTTAGAAATACTGCAGAGGTCTAAAGGAAAAAGACTTCAATTCTGAAATCAGCTCTGCTGCTAACTAACCACACAGAAGGCCAAGTGTTGAACCTCTAGAACCTCAACTTTTAAGGGAGGATTAGAGCAGACAGGTGCTTTTTTTTACTACCAGAATCCATATATATATATATTTTTCTATGTTTTGGAGACTTTCAAATGTACAGCTCATGGGCCAAATATGCCCTCAGCTTGTCTGCTAGCAACTGAGTGTGAGCATATGGATCAGAGATGATCCAGCCTCAGTCTTACCTGGGTCTCTGAATTGTGTGGAGTGCTGCAAGTCTGGAGGAGCTAGGAACAGTGATGTGGAGAATCCATCAGATGCTGCTGTGTGGACAGAGCACAGCAACATTTCCCCACTCCCCAGTACTGACATCAAACGTCCAGAGTCATCTGTTCTCTGCTGTGACCTACACTGGTCCGCTGCCTACCGGCCTACCTAATTTCCCAATTCTCTTGAAAGCGTGGTTCTCTATCCTCCCCAATGATTTTGTGGGCAGCTACCCAAAAGCTTTTTTTTTTTTTTCCTTCTTAATCAGGTACAGTCAGCCATTTACTATTGCTAGTTGGAACTGAGGACTCTAATGCAGAATACAAATGAGAAATATGTATTATTCATGAAGTCATTTTATAAAATGGTAGGCTATTTTCTGTAGGCTAAAGGAATGTTAAGCTTTCTGGATCCTGAAAATTTCAAATAAGAGTAATTTATTTAATTAAAAAAGGGGAAGTTTAGAAGAGTTGCTGGGGAGTTGGACAAAATTTGTCTTGGATATGCTAAGTTTGAAGTACCCCTGGGATAGAGCCAGGCTGATGGAAAAGATTGGCATTAATCAGGATTGATTAGGCTATGCTGTAATAACAAATAAGACCCAATGTCATATTGCAGCAAAGTTTTACCCATAGAAGGTAGGGAACATAACATATTAAACACATCGGGCAGCCTAACTCTCCTCTTTGAAAAAGTTGGCAGGGTGGGGGGGAGCACAACACATGGAGACTTCCTCCCCAGTGGAACAACATTGAAGGAGGGGAGAGAGTCATTTCACACTTGACAAATACTGCTTCAGCCAGAGGAGCAATGCTGATGTCAGCAGAGATAAGTCATACAGACAGTATGTACTGTCGATATTATGTCATGAAAATGCCACTTTACCTCCTGAAAGCCCATACCTCAGTCTAATCATGAGAAAATTATCATTCAAAGCACAACTGAAGGACTTTCTACAGAATGCCTAAGCAGACTTCTCAAAAGAAAAAAAGTAATTTTGGTGATGAGAACACTTAACATAAGATCTACCCTCTTAGCAAATGTTTCAGTATTCAATGCAGTAAGTGTGAACTACAGGCTCTGTACTGCATAGTAGCTGTCCATGATTTGTTCATCTGTATAAACAAACTCCTTTATACTGCTATCTGCCTTCCCCCCTCCCTCCAGGCCTTGCCAATCACCATTCAAAAGAATGATAATAATAATAATAATGGAAAATTGGGAAGGTGATGGATGGACTTATGGCATGAATTGTGGTGTTGGTTTTATTGGTGTATACTTAACTCCTCACGTTGTATAGTTGTCTATATTAAATATGTCTAGCTTTTTTATGTCAATGATACTTCATTAAAGTAGTTTAAGAAAAGATAAGGAAATTCAAAGAAACTGTCACAGTCAAGAACCTAAATGTAATGTATCCTGGATGAGATCCTGGAACAATAAATTATACACTGGGTAGGTAAAAACTAAGGAAATCTCAACAGTGTGGGCTTCAGCTTGTAATAATGAGCTGATACTGAGTCATTAACTGTGATGAAAAGTTAATGGGGCTGACTGAAGAAGCTCTGCCCAAGAGGAATCTGCTAGAGGGTGCCCAAGGAAAGAGAGAAAATAAGGAGCCAGGTCCAGGGAAACTATGGAGTAAGGGTGATCAGGACAAGGGCAAAGGATATGGGAAAGAAGGCCACAGGTCCTCTGGGAAAGCTGATTTCAGAAGATGCTGGGGTTGTTTTCAGTGGGATGGGAAGTACACAGGAGGAGAGAGCAGAGAGTCTGTACCTAATATAGCATAATATTTCAACAAATATCAAGAAGGGACAACAAGAAGAAAAGTATAGTAGCTAAAGGAGAAGGGTGTGAGAGTATTACATACAAGGGTTCATACAGTTAGTCCCAGAGGGGAAAAAGCCTTTGGTTCTTCCTGTCTAAAATGCTACTGAACTTGACTTCCCTAACTTTCCTCAAAAATGATGATTCAAGAGTAAGAATTGATGTGGGCAATTTTTTTTTTTTTTTTTTTGGCTCTGACCCACCAAAACACAGGCAAGGATGGCCAAAGTAGACAAGTGAGATTGCATCAAACTGAAAAGCTTCTGCACAACAAAAGAAGCTATCAATGGAGTGACCAGGCACCCTATAGACAGAAGAAAGCATTCGAAGACCACAGACCTCATGAGGAATCAATGTCCAAGTCATATGACTCGATATGAAAATAAATAAATAAATCTGATAAAAAAATTGGCAGAGGAACTGAATAGATAGCTCTCAAAAGAAGCCATGCAGATGACCAACAAGGGTATGAAAAGGTGGTCAACATCACTAACCATCAGGGAAATGCAAATCAAAACTATGAAGAGATATCAGGCCTCACATTTGAGAATGGCTGCTATCAAACAAGCTAAGGAAAACAAGTGCTGGAGAGGATGTAGGGAGACGGGAGCCCTGGCACGTTGTTGGTGGTGGTGTAAATTAGTGCAGCCATTATGGAAAACAGGGTGGAGTTTCCTCAAAAAATTAATAACAAAACTGCCACGTGACCCAGCATTCCCACTTCTAGGTATGTATTGAAAGGAAATGAAATCAGTATCTCAAAAAGAAATCTGTATTCCCATATTCATCACAGTATCAATGAGGAATCAAAGTGTCCATTAATGGATGCATGGATGAAGAAAATGTATCTGTGGCACACATTTCCCCAGGAAGAAGAGATAGAGATAGAGATAGATAGAGAGAGAGAGAGAGGGGTGGGGGTGGGGGCGGGGGAGAAAGACAAACATAGAAATGAAGGAAGGAAGGAAGGAAGGAAGGAAGGAAGGAAGGAAGGAAGGAAGGAAGGAAGGGATGCACCCATCATTTGTGACAACATGGATGAACCTGGATGCCATCTTGCTAGGCAAAATAAGCCAGACACAGAAAGGCAAGTATTGCATGACCACATTTATATGTGGAATCTAAAAATGTTAATCTCATGGAAGTAGAATGATGGTCATTACCAGGAAGTTGGAGATAGTTAAGTCAAATAAAGAGCTTGAGATGTAGTTCAGTGGTAGAGCTCTTGCCTAGCAGGTGTGAGGTTCTGGATTCAATCCTCAACACTGCAAATGAAAGAAAAAAGTTAATGGTAACTTAGGTGAGATGAATAAATTATGGAGATCTAATCTATATTGTAGGACTATAATTGACGAGACTATATCTTATACTTGAAATTTGCTAAACAGGTAGGCCGCATGTTAAGTGTTCTCACCACACCATAGATAAATAAATAGAAGGAAGAAAGGAAAAAACATCCCAGTAACTTCATGAGATAATGCATACTTTCAATAGTTTGTAGTGATTTCACAATGTGTATGTATACCAAAAATTCAAGTTGTATACCTTAAATATATCTATATCTATATCTATATCTATATCTATATCTATATATATATATATATATATATATATATATATATATAATTTTCATTTGCCAATTATGCCACAATAAAGCAGAATAAAAAATGAAAATTATTTTCTTCAAGAAATTAAAATTATTTTAGACACTCTCATTTGGTATCCTCAACAGGATGCAACTATACAAGGTCTTAAAAAAAAAATACACCAGAAAGGTAAGTGGCCAGGGACAAACAGGAAACAAAGAAATAGAATAAGAAACATTAAACATTAGGGAACAGAAATGAATGTTGTTTTGGAGGCAGAAGAGTACATTATCAGCATTTTGAAAAATTAAAATAATATCAAGAATGTACTTGAAAATCATTTCCAGAATTAAAAGAAGAAAGGCGATAATAATTACATAGAAAATCGTAGAAATTGAGAACTAAACATTCAACCTAAGAAATGTAAGGTTTATTTAAGAATTATAGAAATAATAATTAGGGATACAATTGAAGAATATGTTTCCTAATTAAAAAATATGTCTTTAATTATATAGATTCATTGTTCACATTGTTCCTGGAAGGTCTTCCATTTATCCCGGAAGATACTTAGTGAGAGCTTCCTGTCCAGCACACTCTGGCCACATTTTCCAGCTCTGTGTCCTGCTCCCAGGCAACTCATGGGTATTGGGAGAGACAGGAAATGAGTAAGTAAAAGAACAAGATATTCCACTTAGTAGCAAGCTAGGATAAGGATGTGAATATTTAGCATGCAGTGAAATAGAACAGTCGGAGCAAAAGTGATGATCAATTAGAAAAGGACTCTCTCTTTCTTTCTCTCTCTCAACACACACACACACACACAAAAAAAAAAAAAAATTCATCCATCCATCAATCAGTCAATCAATTTCCTGCTTCCAGTAATAATATAAACTGAATCTAAGTGCTGGTGGTCAGTGGTAGGAAAAAAAAAATGAAAAACATAGGCATCAGAGAGGGCTGCCAGTGGAGTGGAGGAGCTGGTCAGAGAAGGTCTCTCTGGAAAGGCAGGCTTGACCCTTGCAGGCCAGACATCTAGGGGAGGAACGTTCCAGGCACAGGCGATAGGCAGTGGCTGGTCTCTAAGTTGACAGTTTACCAGGAGCACAGGCAGGAAGGATGAGTCACTCTTTGCCATGAATCAAAGGAGCCAAAACAGAAGCCACAGTGCACACAGCATATGCCCAGTCAGGGAGAGGAGCCCAGAATCTATTCCAAAGGCTTTAGAAAAACGGTGCAGGTTTCTAAGCAGGGCAGTAATAACTAATAGCTATGAATGAACCGTGAGAGCAGAGGACAAAATTCCTGGCCATGTTTTTCAATTACAATAATGAAGGTTGAAAAAAAATCACGAGCATCCAGAGATAGAGAAGTTGCAACTTCATTAAATTTGATGGGTCTTGGACCTCCTGTACAAAACACACAAAGCAAAAGGAAAATGGAGAAAGCTGAGGAGTTTTGAGGCCACTGCACATCTTTTTAGGAACTAACAGGGCAGAATTCCTGCCTCTCCATCCTGCCCAGATTCCCATCCACTCACTCGGCTCTGACAGCTGGTAAGTCCTTGTGCTGTTAGCTCCCAAAGGTATCTGGATTCTCTTCCCAAACAGACTGGAGACAGATGGCTGTCTGTCTATGGCTGTCACTGCAGTGCCCCACCCAGAGTTCCTAATAGAGTACAGTTATTGGGCTCTTTAGGAACTTTTTTAAGACAATCAGAGAATAGAAGTTGTGTCCACAGAGGAAAGGGACAGGGAGAGAGAAAAGGGGGAGGAAAAGGGAAATACTAGGGAATTATTTTGATCAAATTATATTGTTATGTCATGCACATGTTCAAATGCATAACAACAAACCTCACTGTTACATATAATTAGAACACACCAAATAAAAACAGCAGGGAGAAAAGAGAATAAAGTTTGAATTTTGCAATTGCAATAATGATCATAACAGCAACTAATGGGTATCATCATGTCAGGCTCTGCTTTATGCTGGGCTCTTAACCTATGATATCACTGATTTTCTCAAGGGTATTCAAAATAGAAGCAGGACACAGTAGAATATTCCTGTAATACCAGCAACTTGGGAGGCTGAGGCAGGAAGATGGCAAGATCAAAATCAGCCTGGGCAACTTAGGGAGAGACTGGCTCAAATTGTTAAAAATAAATAAAAATGACTAGGGTTGTAGCTCAGTTGAAGTGCTTCTGGGCCCAATCTCTAGTACCACACACACCAAAAGAAATATTCAAAATCGATATTTAAATCTCCACATTTTATGAAAGGAAAAACTGGAAATTTGAAAGACGAAATATCTTCATCAAGAAGTGAGGGTGACTTGTACCGTTACAAAAGTATCTTTAGAAAGCTGCCTTATTTTTATGGTTTAGACATGATGTGTCCCACAAAATCTCACATGTGAGACAATTCAAGAAAGTTTTGAGGTAAAATGATTGGGGTCTGAGAGCCTTACTGTTTTCCTCTACCACATCCTTCCACCGTGATGTGCTGCCTTTGGTACAGAACAATGAAGCAGATGTCAATGGACTGAGACCTCTGAAACCATGACCCCCAAATAAACTTTTCCTCCTTTAAAAAAAAAAAAAAAAAAAGAAGTGAGGCTGCAACTTGACCCTAATTTTGACCCTAATTTATTGGATTCCAAAGCTAGTATTGAAGCCAATCTGGATTTACAGAAAAAGTAGAGAAAAACTGTGGGGTGAAAAAGTGCACCATCATAATGTGTACTTCAAAGAGCAAGGAATGAAAGGAAAACCTCAGCAATTTGCGGGCCTTACATTCTATGCTGGACTTAAGAGCTACCTTTGGAAAAGTAAAGTTCTAAGCATCAGATGAGGATTTAAGGTTGGTTCTGTCTTAAGCAGTCAGATCAGCGCTGTTGGAAGCCGCTGACAATTACTGCACACATAATTCACCAATATTAGCAGTGTAGAACCTCATTTTGTTTTTGTTTTGATGCTTATATTTTTTTCTTCTAGAATGAGTAAATGTGCTTGTAGTTTTTCCCTTTGGCCAAATAGCCTTCAGATGTGCCTTGTTTCCCTCAACCTTATGAAGGCAGTCCCTGTTACCCACAGATTTGTGCTCCCCACAATGAGATGACCAATCCTTGACCAATCAGATAATTGTTCTCAGCAGGCACACTGCCCAGAACTTCAGAACGCTACAAGTGAACTTGCAGTGGCCTTGGATTCAAAGCTGTGACCCCAAACTTGAAAAGAACATAAAGACATATAGGAGAGAAATCTTCATGCTGGAATGGGGGCAGGGATCCTTTGTTTCTATTTAAATCTAGCTCTCCTTCTGTGTGTTTCATGTTCTGCCATTGCAGCAGCTCTTGGCCTTACACACTAGAAACCCCCTATCCCCAGCCACCTCCATCCCATGGCACCTGACTGAAGTTCTGTGAAGGACAGGGTTGCATCTGTGTACACCATTAGTGTCACTCACCAGGGCCTGCAGAACTCACTCCAAGGACCAGCCACAAGCCAGGCTGACACCCAGCAGCTAAAGGCAAAATCTGTATGAAGTAAGAGGAGAAGCCAATATTCATACACAGGACAGGCCAATCATTCCCAGCAGATACACCTCAGGAACTGTGAAAAAGCCCAAGATGCTCCCATATACCATTCCTTGTCCAGGGAAAGGATTTGTAAAATATCAGGATGCCAGGGAAGGGCTTCTCTGAAGGCAATATAAGCTATTAGTATGTTTCTTTTAGAACACCAGGCACGTAATAAATATTGGTCTTCTGTCTTCAGTTCTTTGGAGATTCTGGGTGGGAGCAACAAAGCAATATTGAGTATTAAAGAAGGCTTTTAATCAGGGAAGTCAGGATAACACAGAGCTGCCACATTGCACATATAAATGATGCCATCTAGATATGTGTAGTTCAAAACCTGTACAGCTGTACGCAGTGGTCTGGTAATGCAAACAGATCCAGAACAACAATTGGATTCACTCTAGCAAATGAGGCCAAGGAAGGACAGAGCAGCTCAAGGCATTCAAGATATATAGTTTGGGGATGTTCTAGTTGCCAATAAATGGCAGCATATTGCTGCATCAAGTAATAAGAATTACAAAGTAGAAGTACAATATTTCCAGATATTTACCCAGATATATACAGAATCAAGTCAGAAAACATAAGTCAGATGAAAACAAGAGTATCTAGGAGACAAGATTCTTAATGAATTTAATTTTCTGCTCTACACTTTTCTATCTTTTCTAATGTTTGCAAAGTACAGACATCATTTTAATATAATAATAAAGATCCATAGATTGAAAAATAAATAACCCATCAATAGACAGAAGAAGCTATTTTTAATCTTTAGTTATAAATATCAATATTTGTAAAATATAGCCAGTAAAACATTAATAACTATATTACAGTTATGTTAATAACAATATTTGTCAATATAATTATACAATATTAATGGATAGAATAAAATCTAACTGGGACACATTGAGGAAATCATGAGCATGTTGCAGCTCACCAGAGCACAGAACAGAGAGATGGAAAAAGGGAAGACATGAAGGACATCAAAGGCCCTCATCGTGTGTCTAGTAGAAATATCAGAGACTACAGACTCTGGGACAAGGTAGAGAAGCAATGGTCAAAGTTGAATGAAGCATAAACTTGTATTTAATTCTTAAAAGAATAAATCAAATCAATACTCACCTAGACAGATCAGAGTGAAAGACATCATGTAAAGGCAAAGAAAAAATAAAAAACCAGGATATGTAAGGGAGAAGACAGATTGCTAACAAGGAAATGACCACAGACTAATATTAGTACCTCCTCATCAAAGAAAGACACACGAGTTTCAACTTCTAAGGGGAAAAAAAAATCTTCCAAACTTGTATGCTCTATCTAGAAATTTAATTCAAAAATAAGCTGTGGGAAAAAAGAGCTAAAGGAGTCATGAAAATATTGATTAAAACAAAATATAAGGCTGAGGGTAGAGTGCTTGCCTAGCATGTGAGGCCCTGGGTTCCATTCCTGGTACCTAAAAAAAAAAAAAAAAAAAAAAAAAGATGTTAGGCTAGAGGTGATCTGATTTGAGAATGAGATGCCCTTGGGGACGCAGTCTTAAAAACGCCACCACACGTTCATGGGGGTGAATATTGGAGAAAGAATTGTTTCTGCCTTTGACGGGAGAGGTAGAGAGTAGTCATTGTGAAATGAAGACCTATTATCCAGGGAAACTCTCTTTCCAGGGCATTTTCCCAGTTAGGGAAAGGTCTTTGTTCCAACTCGTACTCTCTCTAGGCTGACCATCTCAACAAAGGAGAATGAAGATCTACATCGAGGAAAACACTTATATGAGCACCCAAAGCCTAGGAAAACAAGGCGGACAATAGACTGAAAGTGAGTCATGAGACTACAGAATGCTCCCCCCTCACTCAGACCTTACCACCAAACCAGCCTGTCCCCATCAACAGAGGGTGACATCTGAAAGAACCACAGGATGCAGGGGACTGAGAGGAGAAAGACACAGGGAAACCCACAGAAGGAGTTAAAACCAAGGAAACCAGAAAATTCAGAAGTCATTGGCATTCTCATCTACCAGAAACATTAAACACAGATGGACTCCCAGCCAGATGAGCATAGATGCTCACATGAAATCGACATTACTTTATTTTCTAATACTTTAGTTTCTAGTGCAACATGTCTAGCTCTCAACAGACCCTAGAAGTAATGCCAAAAGGAAAGAATAAACAAAGAAAGAAGGCCAGCATCGCAACCAGAGTCAGCTATGATACAGGTGCTGGAATTACCAGACAGGAATCTGAAATAATATAGCTAATATACTAAGTCCTCCACTGGGAAAAGAAGACAATATTCAAGAACAGAGAGTCAATGGGAGAGATGAAACCCTATAAATGAATTAAAGGGAACTTTCAACACAAAAGAAGTGAAAGGTAATTCCAATAGGGCCATTCCTAGATTGGAGAGAGCCAAGGAAAGCAACCGATGAGCTTAAAGATAGGCTGAGATAAACTTCTTAAAATGAGATAAAAGAGGGTAAAATAAAACAACAACAGCAAACAAAGTAGAACTTAGAAGAACCATGTGAAGATTTCAAAATGTGAATTTCTCAGTATACTAAATCCTACACAAGAAATATATTCAGTGAGTGTTGGGATCACAGAGCAAGAAGCAACCAGCATCCCCTGCGGGAAGCAGAATTAACTTCACAGGAAAGGGTTTGAGCAGCATCTTCAAAGATAAGCAACTTCCAGAAGGACCAGGTCATCTGAACATTCCACACACACAAAAGAGGGACAAAATATGGCAGATAGAGATGAGGAAGGAAACCAGCCTAGCATACATCTAGATTGTTAAAAGACTCATGTGCAGGGGTTCTTTGTGTATGTGTAAATTATCATTATGGATTAATGACTTTTTACTTAATATGTTATAATATTTTTTAATAGATTCTTTGGTAAATTAATCCTCACCTTGCCTCAAATTTGGTAAGTGGGAGCCCTTTCAATCTATCTCCTGCGTTCTGTTAACATGTGCCCACACATGTTTGTATGTTTCCCTGCTTTCTTTCTCAAGTCTTTCAAACTCTCTTTGCACTTTCTTTGCCCTAGAAATTCAATGATCCATTCTTCCAAGAGCCCTGCTTCCTCTTAATAGGTTTAGAAATCAAACTGTCTGCCAAGGCTGCTCAGCCTAATCACTTAATTGTGGTGTCATTGTTTCTGGACCTTTTTAGTAGAAAGAGGTGGGAACACTCCATTATTTAGGAGGATAGGGAAATGTGTGTGCACATAGTCAAAACTGGAGAGAAAATAATAAGGTGATTTGTTATGGTGACCTTAATGAGAAATGAACAGGGTGTCCACACCATGCAATGGAGCAAAACAGGAATAGACTCGAGAAAAGGAAATGAAAGTATTTTAATGTTTACTTTAACGTTTGACCAATATACCAAAATTTGAAAAAATATAACAAAATTTCTATAATGACAATAACAAATGGCCATGGAATATCATTGAATTAATATCATGTTTTTAACCAGAAGACATGGGTTTAATTCCCAGCTTGGACACCCACCAGCTTTATGAATGAGCTTTATGAACTCTTCATGTCTCTGAGCCTGATCTGCTAAAGTGAATAATAATATTCACTCTACTGGTGAGAAGATCGATGTGATAATGTATAAGCATTTTGAAAAGTATCAAGTATTACTAGCCTAGAAGGGATTATTATTAATATTATAACCTACTTCCTATACTTTGTACTGCTTAGTGCTCTCCAGGACAGGGTAATCACATAATGTTAGGAACAATGAATTGAACCAGCTGGGAGAAAGGAGAAAGGAAGAAAACAATTATAGCAAAAGAGGAAGGAGGAAAGGAATTAAAGAAAAATAGAGGAAAAGGAAGGGAGAGGAACACACTTGGGAGATTTTCTGACAAATCCCAGTATTAATGTATCTCTTCAGGAACGGACCTGACTGACCTGTGTTCTCCACCTGCTGAGCCCATCTGGAATGCAGCAAAAGGAGCCCGCAGGATGCTCTCCACGTAGGATGATGGCTGTGGGGACAGACTGGCATGTAAACTAGGTGCAATGGGGGAGCTCCACAAAAATGTCCATAACTCCTTCCTGGGAACCATCAGGGTGTTCTGACCATAGCTGTGTTGGTGGAAAATGAACAGAAGGAAATAGTGATCAACTTTTAGGAATTGGCCTCTTCTTGAGAGTGTGAAGAGGAGCCAAGAAGGGAGATCAGCCCTTCCAACTCACTTCCTGCTCCGCTGACCAGGGATGTGGAGTGAAACGAAGTGTCTGTCTCTCTCTCTACTGTCCTGAGTCATCAGACCTCATGTGATCAACACAGAGATCTTGTGCAAAAAAATGGTGTAATCCAAGGACCATGGCTTTCCAATGTGTCCCTTCTCTTTAAGTTCAAGAAGCAATCCAGCCATGACAAGATTCAAATATCATAGTTATATTCCACACTACATGGCTACAAAAACCAACAGAGTATATGGAAGAACTGTTTGCAGTAAGACCTGACAAGCAGGTCAGAGACGTGATGCTCCCTGAAAGAGAAAAATCACTTCCTGTTGAGGATCGTGTTCACTGCAGCTTTCTGCCTGGGGAATTTTCCAAACCGTGGCACAAAGAACAGGAACAGTAAAGAGAAATATGAAGATTCGTCTTTAAGGTTCACTGAAACAGCAGGAATTTCTAAGACAGAGTGCAGAGGAGATGAAAGCTACCCAGAAAAAAGTCACAGAAATCTGAGGAAGAGTCCCCTCGGGTGTTTGATGAATTGGCGAATGAGTTGTGTAAGGCTCTTTGAGGTCTGCAGACTGTTGGCTAAATGGGAGCAATTGCAATTAAGCAGGGATGGGAAATGCGGGAATTCATATAGGCCAGAGTGGAGAGACCTCACTGAACACTCTGAGCATTAGTGGAGACCCCAGCCAGGCAGTGTCTTAGGAGTAAGGAGCGGTCTAGAACAACCCACCAAGCTTGAGATCCATCCTTGGCGGGTCCAAGGGAGAAGCCATGAAATGAAGGGCTACGTCTTTATTGACATCTTTATTCTACGTCTTTAATGAGAGATCATACAGTGAAGACTCTCTAAATATATCATTTATAATATCCATCATAAGATTTTAAAAACAACAATAGAGGTAGAAACAACAATGTACTAATCTCAGGTACAAATCTGAAAGGGATGGGGGACCCAATGATGAAAATAAATAATATGTTAATGCAATATCATATAAATTCAAAATAAATAAAAATTAATCATTGTGCAAAATATCAAAATTTTAAAATAGGTATTACTGATTTTTCCTTTTGCTTCAGGCTTACAGATGATAAAAAAGTATCCATTCCATTTTTTGATCTCTCCAAAACCAAAGTGATTGTTTAAAAATATTTGAGACATATGTAGATGTAAAAGTTATGTTAATAATAGCAAAAGGAAAGAATGAGGAAATATGTAAACACATTGTTCTAGAATTCTTACATTATTTGTTAAGTGCTATAATACTAATTCAAAATAGGCTGAAATAAATTGAAGATACCTAGGGTAATCCCTATAGCAACCTGAAAAATAATAGAATGAAGAGCTGATATCATGAAAGACCAGTGGAGGAGATAAAATGGAATCCTAAAACCCCAAGATTAAATACAGAAGACAATAGAAAAAGATAAAAAGAAAGAAAGAAAAGAGTGTGCAGAAGGTGATTGGTGAATGAGATTCAAATATCACAGTTACATTCCACACTAAATGGCTACAAAAAACAATAGACTATATGATCTCCAGAAACATAGTGATAAGAATAAGGATATGAATGTAGTCATATGCCCAAAAGGGACTGATTGTAGAACCCAGGATGGAATACCTATTTTGAAAAAGTATCTTTTGCAGTTGTGGTAAGTAAACACTAGGGGCAAATTCCTGTGTATGTGCGCCAACCAATCAGATGAGGTAGCATCCCCATGATTATGTTACTTGATAGAAAAAAAGATTTTGCAGATGTAATTAAGGTCCCACTCAGGTAACTTTGAGTTAATAAAAACTTAGACTTTACTTTGATAAATCTAACATAAAAATCTAACCATAAAAAATGTAAACAAGCTGGGGTCATAGACCAGTTGGTAGAGAGCTTGCACAAGGCCCTAGGTTCAATCTCCAGCACCAAAAATAAAAATAACTTACTTTCCCTGCTATCCTGGAAAAGAACACAGCCAAATTGGAAACGCATAGATAACTCTGAGGGCATCTCAAAGAACTGAGAGCAACTCCTAGTTGACAAGCCATCAGAGAGACAGGAAAACTAATCATAAAACCACAAAGAACTAAGTTCTGCATGGTACTTGGATGAGTTTGAAAGACTCAGAGTTTCCAAGACTCAAGATGGAAATACCTTCCTGGCTAACACCTTAATTTTAGACTCATAAGAGAACTCATATACCTCCTTCTTAGAGTTTTCATCTGCATGTACTGAAGTTGTGAGTGTTGTTTTTCTGCTAATTTTATAGTGATTTGTTATTTAGGAAAAAAAATAACTAATATGCAAGCAAATATTAATTACCAAAAAAACCCTGAAATGACTATTAATATCAAAACGGACTTTGAGACAAAATCTATACAACGTAAAATGCAAAAAAGAGAGAGCCCTAATGTAAACCATGGAATTTGGTTATTTATAATGTATCAATATTGACTCACCAGTTATAACCAGTGTACCATATTAATGTAGAAGATAATAGTTATAGGGGAAACAGGTGAAGGTGAGAAGGTATTGAGAACTTTATTCAACCAAACTTGCTTTAAAAATAAAGTCTATTTATTTTTAAATAGACTTTATTTAAAATAACATGGAATGTGCCTATAATCCCTTGACTTGAGAGGCTGAGGAGCGAGGATGGCAAGTTTGAGGCCAACTTCAGCAACTTAGGCCCTCAGCAACTTAGCAAGACCCTGTCCCAAAATTAAAAATTATACATTAAAAAGGAGTGGATGTACCTCAGTGATAAAGTGCCCCTGGGTTTGATCCCCAGTACCAAAACAATCTAAGTCTATTAAGTATGTTAAAAAAAAAAAAAGAGCACAAAAAGACAAAATTAAATATGGAGGATTAGTCATTTGTAATTACAGTTGGAGATGCTAATACTCCTCTTCCCAGATTTGGGTAAGAATAAAAATAAAAATAAATTGAGCAAATAGATTTGGTCAACACAGTCTGGTTTGTGTTTGCGAACTCTACCAACAACAATTTAAGCATGCATTCTTTTCAAGAGTATTCACTGAGAGAGAACATATACTTCCAATTACATTTCTAGATAGGCGGTTCCCGTTGGAACCAAAACATCACTGAAAGAGAATTTTAGAAAATTGGAAAATACAAAAAATAAATTATCTAAAGGCACTGGAGAGTGAGCCTGCTGGTGATGGGAGGTGGGGGGGAGTTGACATTTTAAAAAATGGAACCTCACTGAGTGAGCCGTTTTCATGGATTTGAGTCCAAAAAATAAATTGAAGTCAGGGCCATGTTCAGCAACCAAAACTCTGATAAAAACGAAGCCAAATACAGAATTTCCACAGGACAAATGAGAAGACAGAGGTCAGAGCAGCCTTCCTGGCTGGAAAATGAGAGGGAAACCATAGGAAAGAGAGAGCAAAAATGGAGGAGACTCAACTTCAGTGCATACATTCTGACCAAATCTCCATCTTATTCCTTGATCCCGCTCACAGCTCCTGAGACCACAGCAGTGAAGGCTGAGACACCATCCAAGAGAGTTTTTAGTTCAAGTCCAGTCAAGGGAAATACCAAAATCCACAAAGATTACCAAAAAATACCAAAGATCAAAATAATGAAACTATATCCCACATTCATGGATCAAAGGACTTACTATCTTCCAAAGTTATCTATAAAGTGCAATTCCAGATGATTTTTAGAAAAGTTGACAAGTTTCCAAAATTAATATAGAAATAGAAGGGACTCAAAATAGTATGGAAAAATATGAACAAAGATGGAGATTCTCACTTGACAATTTAGAAATATATGTAAAGTTACATTATCAAGGCACCGTGGTATTAACTTAAGGACAGGCATACAGATCAACAAAATATTACTGAGAGTTCATAAATAACTCTTTGTATGTGGTCAATTATTTTATTTCCTGATTTTATTTATAATTGACACACAATAATTGTACATGTTTATGGGATATATATTGTATAAAGAGCTAATCAAGGTAATTAGCATATAATCATCTCAAACATTCTTTGTGATAATAACATTCATGATCCTCTCTTCTGGCTGTTAAAATATATAATATACGATTTAACTATAACCACCCTCCTATGTCATGGGACACAGAACTTGTTCATCCTATCTATGACTTTGTAACCACTGACCAACATTTACTCTCCTGCTTTCTGCCATACCTCCCCTAGCCTCTGGTAACCACTATTCTACTCTCTACCTTCATGATGTCAACATTTTTAGAAGACTAATAGTCATCAGGTATATAAAAATGTCCACATCACTAATCATCAGGTAAATAACAAATCAAAACCACAACGGCATATATGACAAGAACAATTATAGAGGAGGAAAAGTTTATTTGGGGGCTTACAGTTTCAGAAGTCTCAGTCTGTAGATGGCTTGTTTCACTTTGGGGGAGATTCAAAGGGAGGCAGAACATCATGGGGGAAGAGTGTGGTAGAGAGCCATTCAGAGCCTGGCACCAGGAGGCAGAAGAGAAAGAGACTATTCCACTTACAGAGATGAAATATACACTCCAAAGGCACACCCCCAGTGACCACCTCCACCAGCCACACCCACTTGCCTTCAGTTACCACCAAGTGGATCCTTATCAGGAGACTAATATGCTGATTAGGTTAATGCTCTCTTAACTCAATCATTTCACCTCTAACCTTTCTTGCATTGTCTCACACATAAACTTTTGGGAGCCCTCTCATATCTAAACCATAACAGGTTCACTCTAGTTAGAATGGCAGTTATCAAAAATTGAAAAATAACAAAACACTGCTAAGGATGTATAGAAAGGATAGTCTTGTATAGTGTTGGTAGAAATAAAAATTAGTATAGTCATAATGGAAAACAGTAGGTCCATCAAAAAATTAAAAAGAGAACTGTCATATGCCCGAAAACACAAATACTGAGTACATATCCAAAGGTAATTAAATCAGTGTATACATTTTCACATTTATTGCAACATTTTTCACAATAGTCAAGATATGGAATCAAGGTAAATATCCATCAGTGAATTAAAAATGTGGCATATACCTACAATGAAATGCAATTAATCTGTAAAAAGTAATTTAGTCCCATAATTTTTGGCAATATCAGTGAACCAAGAGCTTGTTTTGTTAAGTGAAAGAAGGTAGAAACAAGAAGCACAGAAAGACAATGTCACATGATGTGGAATCTAAACAAACAAAAATTGAACCCATGGCTTATGCATACTAGGCAAGCACTCTGCAACGGAGCTACAACTCAAACCCCATTATTTTTCACAGAAGTCCCAACACAAATGGGGAAATGGCTCTTTTGATAAATAGTGCTGATATAGCTACATTTGTAGTAATTAATTTGGACCCTTCTTCATATAATACAAAAAATTATACTCAAAATGAATCACAGACCTGAAGATAAGAGCTAAACTATAAGCCCTTAGAAAAAAACATAGATGTAAACATTGATGACCTTGGACTAGGCATTAGGTTCCAAAATATAACTAGAGCACACCATGTTAAGCTAAAAAAAAAAAGTCAGAAAATTAAGTTCATATGCTTTCTCTCATATGTGGAAGTTAGTGGGAAAAAGGAAGAAAAAAAGTATCTCACAAAAATAGAAGAGAGACCGGTGGGGTAGAGGAAAGAGATCAAGGGAAGGGAGAAAGAGAGACTGGGGATTGAAATTGATCAAATCATGTTATGTGCCACCGAGAAACCCACCATTCTGTATAATTATTATGCATCAGTAAAAATACATAGATTCTTTCACCCAGTTACATCTAGGTTACTTAGTTGTGCATGAATATTAAAATATGAAACATATTTTGTAATGGTAGTTACAATGGCAATTATCAAAAAGACAACAACAACAACAACAAAACACTGGCAAGAATGTCCTGAAAGGAGAAATCTTATACAGTGCCAACAAAATTGTAAACAAAAATAGAAAAACAGAACTTTACTTTTAAAATGCACTGCAAATGACACGACTAGGAGAAAAGAATTCAGAGAATGGTGGAATATTTGTAAATAACATACTTGGTAAATGGTTCATATCCAGAATATACAAAAACACTTTTAGAAATCAGTAAGTAAACTATCTAAAAAGTTTAAAAACCATGAAAAATATCTTAATAGACATCTCTCTAAAGATGACATCCTAATGGCCAATAAGTATACAAAATGATGCTTGAAATCATTACTCATCAGGGAAGTGCAAACCAAACCACAAGGGGAAGTTACTGCATACTTACTAGAATGGCTATTTTTTTTTTTTAAAGTCAAGTGCTTGTGAGGATGAGTAGAAACTAAAATGCTTGTACATGGGTACAGGGATTATAATATGATGCAGCCACTTTAGAAAGCAGCTTGACCAGTCTTCAGAAAAGTTAGCATAGTATTAGTATGACTCAGAAAGTCCAATCTGAAGTATACAGGCAAGAGATTTAAAAACACACATTCAGATAAAAATTTGTGCAGAGATATTTGTAGTTATATTCTTCATAATAGCTTTAAATGTAATAATAACTCAAATGTCCATGAACTGACAAATGTATAAATAAAAATGTGATATTCCATCTGATAAAATTTTCAGCATTAAAGAGAAATACAGATACATGAAACAACATAGACAAACCTTTAAAGCATGGTAAGTGAAAGAAGCTGAAACAAAAACCATGTCAGAAACATAATTGCATGTATATAATATAACATACAGATTATATTTTCCAGATGAGGCAGATTCATAAAGAAAATAATTTAGAATTTGTATGGATCTGGGAGTGGGGATAATGAAGAGTGGCAGCAATGACTATAAAATTTCTTTTGGGGATGACAAAAATCTTCTAAAATTAGATGATGATAATAGTTGCACAACCCTTTGATTTTCCTGGAAAACACTGAATTCTATACTTTAAATGAATAGATTTTATAGTGTATAAATTAGGTCTCAGTAAATGTGTAAACAACAATAATAAAAATCCCACCAAACTCTTCAGAGGTATACAATAAGAACCTGTCACTACATAATAATGTGATAATACTTTTGAAAATTCTTCAATGTATAAATTACTGGATTAATGTGAAACTTTCTCAAGAAATATCATTAATTTAAATTGTTCCTTGTGTTAGAATTAAAATCAGCTCCTGGAAGCATGATCAGCGATGTAAAGAATTCTGAAGTTAAGAATTCTCAAAATGGGATGCCAACTGAGAATTTTCTATCCAGCACAACCGAGTTTCAGATTTGAAGATGAAATAAAAACCTTCTGTGATAAACGAAAGTTTAAAGAATTCACAACTAGAAAACCTGCACTACAGAACATTCTCAGCAAAATATTCCATGAGGAGGAAATTTAAAAAAAAAAAAACAAAGTGAGGAACTACACTAAAAGAAAACTCAATATAAGGAGAAAGTAAGTCAAGTTAGAAGCCAAAAATAAACCAAAATGACCAGAATAAAAATCACATCTCAATAATATTCCTGAATGTTAATGGCATAAATTCATAAATCAAAAGATTTAGACTGGCAGATTGGATTTTAAAAAACAGACCAAATAATATGATGGCTTCAAGAGACTTACCTCCTATGTAAAGACATTCACAGACTGAAGATGAAAGTTTGGAAAAAGACATATCACTCATATGGGCTTTGTAACAAGCAGGGGTTTCCATCCTCCTATCAGATAAAGTGGACTTTGAGCCAAAATTAGTCTGAAGGGATAAAAAAGGACATTTCATACTGCTTAAGGGATCATACATCAACAAGACATAACATTTGTAAATATATATGCCTCAAAGAATGGAGCATCTACATTCATCAAACAAAAGACAACAACACAATAATACTTGGTGACTGTAACATACCTCTCACCACTGAATAGATCTTCCAAACAAAAACTAAACAAAGAAACTATAGAACTCAATAATACAATCAATAATTTAGACTTAACAGACATTTATAGAGTATCTCATTGATCTTCGAGCAAATACACTTTCTTCTAAGCAGCACATAGATTCTTCTCTAAAATAGACCATATGTTATGTCACCAAGCAACTGTTAGCAATACAAAAAAAAAAAAAAAGAAAAACTACCCTGTATTCTATCAGATTATAACAGAATGAAACTAGAAATCAATGATAAAATAAAAAGTAGAAACTACTCTAACACCTGGAGATGTAATAACATGCTATTGAGTGATGAATGGATAGCAGTAGAAATCAAGGAGGAAATAAAAAAATACTTAGAGGTAAATGAGAACACCAATACAAAATATGTAAATCTCTGGGACACTATAAAGGCAGTACTAAGAGGAACATTAATTGCATTGAAATAATAAAAAGTCAACAAATAATGACCTAACATTACATCTCAAAACCCAGAAAAAGAAAACAAATCAACACCAAAAGCAGAAGACAGAAAATAATTAAAATCAGAGCTGAAATTAATGAAATTGAAACAAAAGAAACAATTGAAAAAACAAAAAGTTGGTTATTTGAAAAAATAAATAAAATTGATAAACCCTTAGCTATATTAATGAAGAGAGAGAGAGAAAACCCAAATTGCTAAAATTTGTGGTGAAAAAGGAAATATCACAATGGACACTACTGAAATACAGAAGATAACCAGAAACTAGTTTGAAAATTTATACTCCAATAAAACGGAAAATCTCAAAGACATTGACAAATTTCTAGAGACATATGATCCACCCAAATTGAATCAATTTAAACAGATCAATTTCAAGCAATGAAACTGAAGACACCATCAAAAGCCTATCAACCAAGAAAAGCCCAGGACCAGACAGATTTTCAGCCAAGTTCTACAAGGCCCTCAAAAAAAAAAAAAAAAAAAGAATTAACATAAATACTCCTCAAATTATTTCATGAAATAGAAAAGAAGGAAACCCTTGTAAATGCATTCTATGAGGATAGTATCACCCTGATACTGAAACCATACAAATATGGAAAGAAAACCTCATACCAATATCGCTTATGAACATAGATGCAAAAATTCTCAATAAAACTCTGGGAAAATGATACAAAAACATACTTAAAAGATAGTGCACCACAATCAAGTGGGGTTTATGCCAGGCATGTGAGGTTGATTCAACATACAGAAATCAATAAATGTAATTCGCCACATCAATAGATTTAAAGGCAAGAATCATATGATCATCTCAATAGATGCAGAAAATGCATTTCACAAAGTACAGCACCTCTTCACGTTCAAAACACTATAAAAACTAGGGATAGTAGAAACATGCCTCAACACTGTAAAAGCTAACTATGATAAACCCAAGGCCAATATCATTCTAAATGGAGAAAAATTGAAAGCATTCCTCCTAAAACTGGAAGAGATGGATGCCCTCTCTCAACACTTTTATTCAACATAGTTCTTAAAACTCTAGCCAGGGTAATCAGAGATGAAAAATTTACAGGAATACAAATAGGAAAAGAAGAACTCAAACTATTGCTGTTTGCAGATGACATGATACTATATTTAGAAAATCCAAAAAACTCCACCAGAAAACTTCTAGAACTAATAAATGAATTCAGCAAATGGCAGGTTATAAAATCAATACCCATAAATAAAATGCATTTCTACACATCAGTGATAAATCCACTACAAGAGAAATTAGGAAAATTACCCCATTCATACTAGCCTCAAAAAAAAAAAAAGAAAAAAAAAACTTGGGAATCAACCTAACAAAACAGGTGAAAGACTTCTACAACTTAAACTACAGAATTCTAAATAAGGGAATTGAAGATGATCTTAGAAGATGGAATGATCTCCCATACTCTTGGATAGGCAGAATTAATATTGTCAAAATGGCTATACTACCAAAAGTGTTATAAAGATTTAATACAACCCATATTAAAATCCCAATGACATTCTTTACAGAATTCATAATGAAATTCATCTGTAAAAATAAAAGACCCAGAATAGCCAAAGCAATCCTTAGCAAGAAGAGTGAAGCAGGAGGCATCACAATATCAGACCTTAAACTATACTACAGTGCCATAGTAGCAAACACTAGGTCTAATATTGGCACCAAAATAGACCTGTAGAGTGATGGTACAGAATAGAAGACACAGAGACATACCCACATAAATACAGTTATGTCATATGAGACAAAGGAGCACAAAACATACATTGGAGAAAAGACAGCCTCTTCAACAAACGGTGCTGGGAAAACTGGAAATCCAGATGTAGCAAAATGAAATTAAACCTCTGCACAAAACTCAACTCAAAGTGAATTAAAGATATGAACTAGAACAGAAAGCCTGTGCCTAATAGAAGAAAATGTATGACAAAATCTCCACCAGGTCAGCCTAGGAACTTACTTCCTTAACTAGACCGATAAAGCACAAGAAGTAAAATCAAGAATCAATAAATGGTATGGACTCAAACTAAAAAGCTTCTTCTCATAAAAGAAAATGTTCAATAATGTGAAGAGAGAGCCTAAAGAATGGGAGAAAATCTTTACTACACACAAGTGAAATAGACCACTAATCTCCAGGATATATAAAGAACTCAAAAAACATAACACCAAAAAAATCAAATAACCCAATCGATAAATTGGCTAAGGAACTGAGCAGACACTTCACAGAAGAAATGCAATTGATCAACAAACAAATGAAAAATGTTCATCCTCTCTTGTGATTAGAGAAATTAAAATCAAAACTACTCTGAGATTTCATCTGACACCAACAGAATGGCAATTATCAAGAATACAAACAACAAGTGTGGGCAAGGATGTGGTACACTCATGCATTGCTGGTGGGACTGCAAATTGGTGCAACCACTATGGAAAGCAGTATGGAGATTTCTCAGAAATCTTGAAATGGAACCACCATTTGACCCAGCTATCCCACTCCTTGGTTTATACCCAAAGGAGTTTAAATCAGCATACTACAATGATGCAGCCACATCAATGTTTATAGGAGCTCAATTCACAATAGCTAAACTATGGAACCAACCTAGATGCCCCTAAGCAGATGAATGGATAAAGAAAATGGAATATTACTTTTAAAGAAGAATGAAATAATGGCATTTGCAGGTAAATGGATGGAGCTGAAGAATATCATGTTAAATGAAATAAGTCAATCCCCACAAAAAAAAAAAAAAAAGGCTGAATACTCTCTCTGATAAGTGGAAGCTGATCCATAATGGCAGGGGGAGAATGAAGGAATTTTGTGCAGATAGGAGTAGGAGGAATGAAGGGAATGTGGGGATGGGAAGGACTGTGAAGTGAGATGGGCGTTGTTACCCTCTATACATGTACGATTACACTACTGGTGTGACTCTGCACCATGTTCAGTCAGAGCAAGGAGAAGTTGTGCTCCATTTGTGTACAATGTGTCCAAATGCATTCTACTATCATATATGACAACTGAGAACAAATTAAAAAATTTAAGAGAGAGAAGAAGAAAGAAGAATTCTCAAATAAAAATGCTGGAATTTTCCAAAAGAGAAATGGAATATATAGATATTAACCAAGTAATAATTTAGAAAATAAATAATACAAAATTTGTAATAAAAAAAATCACTGGGTGGATCTAACAACACGTTGAAGATGACAAAAAAGACATCAAATTGGATGCTCCAAATCCAAATGCCATTGAAACACAGACAAGGGTAGGAGAAGCTCTGTAGACAAAACTGTTCCAAGATTATAGAAAAATGTCCAGGATATAATAGGAATTCGCCCATGTTAACAAGAATCAAGGCTAATTCTGAGTAAAGAAAAGGCATCAATAACATCAAATTGAATGAGATGTTAGAACGGTTTGAAAAGGATTTTAAGCAGTGATCATAAAATGCTTCATACTCAAGTATCACTACCCTTGCAACAAGTGAAAGTAACAGAAAAATCACAAAAAAAAGAAGTAGGAGATATGAGAAAAAATGTAATAGAAATTAAACTGAATTTAAATTGAAATTTCAGTTTAATAGAAATTAAACTGAAACAAAGAAAAAAAATCTTACTGGTAGATTCAGTAGTGGTTGTGGAAATGACAGAGAATAAAATTAGTAAAGTTAAGGAAAAAACAGTAAAAGTTCTACAATCTCAAAACAAACTAGACTGGGCTGGGGGAGGGGTGCGGTGGTGAGCCTCAGTGGCCTGTGTAACAGTAACAAAAGTGCAATGTTTCAAGGTAAAAGAAGAAAGAAAAATGGGATTGAAAGCTTACTAAATTTGGCAAAAGTCACAAACCTGCACTTTTAAGAAGGTGAGTGAACTTCAACAAGATAAACCCCAAGAAATCCATGCCAGAAAACCCATCGTTTGGACACTAATGATAAAGTTCAGAAAGTCGCCAAAGAGAAATGACACATTCCATAGAGGGACACGTGGGGGTGATTAACAGCAGATTTACCATGTGAAACAATGGAGACGGGAAGAAAACAAACTTGACATTTTTAAATATTGAAAGGAAATGATGGTCACCCTCAGTGTCTCCAGCAAAGCTATTCTTCAGGAATTCATGGGATTTAAAAACATCCTCAGCTGAAATAAAACTAAAATAACTCATTGCTAACAGATTTACCCCTAAAAATTGGCCAGACGAAATTCGAAATTCTTCAAATAGAAAAGAAATAATGAAGCAAGGAATTTTGAACCCTGAGAAACGCAAAAAAAAAGGAACAATGGAAAGATCAGAAAACTGGGTGTGTCATGGATGAGTCCTTCTCCTGAGCTTTATAAATCATATTTGATTGAACAGAGATTGTGGCTTCATCATACATCAAAGGCAATTACATTTAAGTGCAGGGAAGATAAGAGGCTCTAAATGGAAATGAGATTTTCACAGTTCACTAGGAAACATAAAATATTGATATCAGTAGATGATGATAATGAAACGGCGGAAGAGGGAGAGGAATGTGTTCGGGGTCCATGGGCCAGTGGTGCTAAGGCAATGGGGTACATTGCTGAAAAGTGGAAGAAAGCACCCCAAGATGGCATGTGAGACATCGGGTTTATTAGGGAAAGCTTACAAGGGATGATTCCGTGGTGTCAGGCCTCTTTCCTTCCCAACTTGGCTCCAAGAAGAGTTCAGTGGTAACATACTGAATAGGTAGCTCCTCTCTGTGCCTCGTGGTACCTGATCAACCGTTGCCTCCTACATCGCAGTACTCCTCCAGAAGATAAAGCAGTGGTCTCCCACAGCACCCTGTCCAGGGTTAGCTGGCTGGACAAGGAACACTTGTCCTCTCCACAGCATCCTCAGTTCCACCATAGTTACCACAAGAATGATAGTTGGAGGAAACAATGACATCTTTAGCTTGTTCAGTTTGCATTGTTCTTTGGCCAGTATTCCAACTTTTATGCTAGTTCCCAGCAGTAATAAGAAAAGGCAATGTCCTTCAAGGTAGTACCTAAGTAGGTGTTCTAGCCAGGCCCAGCTCTCATTATTTCTTTAATTTGCCTGGGATCCTGAGAACTGATGGGCATCTCAGGAACATTCTTTAAGAATGACAAAGTGTGTGTGTGTGTGTGTGTGTGTGTGTGTGTGTGTCCCCAGAGCAACCACCAACAACTACAAAAACAAATTACAAATAGCCACTCAAAAGTAGCTCAAAAGCACTTGAAATAAATCAAGATGAAAATATTTTTTTAAAAAATGCATTCTACTGTAAGTAAATAATTTAAAAAAAATGTTCAAGTAACACACAGGAAACTAAAAAAAATCAAAAGAAACAAATTGAAAAAATAATAATAAAATGCAGATATAAATGCTAATACACCAAAAAGTACTTTAAATGTCAATGGTCTAAATGCATCAATCAAAAGAAAGAGATTTATAGAGTGGATATAATAACATGACCCAATTATATGATGCTTATAAGAAAATCACTTCATGTCAATGACCCAAGTAGTTGGAAAGTAAAAATGATGAGAAGAGACACACCATACAAATATTTAACAAAAATATCAAGAGAAAACTACAATTATAGTTGGATACCTCAACATTCTTGCGCCAGCAACTCATGCATGCACTAGAAGGAAAATTTGCAAGGATATACAACATATGCAGTACAACTGAGAACAGAATTGTATCTCTATGTATAGAACATCATTCCCAATAACAGCAGCATGCATGTCTTCTTTTTTAATGACATTATTAGTGCATTACAGTTATACATGATAGTGGGCTTCAGTTAGACATTTTCTACATGCATGGAAGATAATGATCTCCATTTCAATCCCCAGTACCTCCACTGTTCCTGACTCTCTCCTTCTCCTCATTTCTCTTCCTCTACTCTACCAGTCTTCCTTTTATTTATTTTTTTTAGTTAGTGCTTTATAGATCTACATAAAGGTGGAATTCACTGTGGTATACTCATACACTGGGCCAGAAACCCAACCTTAAAGCCTTTCAAAAAACTGAAAATATACAGAATGTATTTTTCACCATAATGTAAATGTAGGAAACAAAAGAGAGAAAGAAAAAAAAACCTTTAAACACACAGTAATTTTAAAACACATTTTTTTCTTTTTTATTATTAAATTTATTTGAATTGATACATAAAACATGAAATTTATAAATGTTGATAAAGTATAGTTAAGTGTTTGATAAAGACATGATGTTTAGATCAGGTGAAACATATCTAGCCCCTCCAATGCTTATCGTTTCTTTATGGTGAAAACATTCCAGATCCTTTCTTCTCGATTTTCAAGTATATGACTCTTATCTATAGTCACCCTGTGTGCTATTGCCCACCAGAACTGCTTGCTCCTATTGAAATATAATAGTAACATTGATCATGTTTCCCCACACCTCCCTCCCACCTACTCTCCTCATCCTCTGGTAACCATCACTCTACTCTCATCTTCTGTGAGATCACTGCTTTTAGATTTTGCAGAGGCATGATCATGGGGTGTTTGCCTTACTGTGCCTAATTTATTTCACTTAACATAATGGTCTCCAGTTGCATCTATGTTGTCACAGATGCCAGGATTTCATTCTTTTTATGACTGAATAGTATTCCATTGTGTATGTATACCACATTTTCTTAACCATTTGCCACTGATGAACATATAGGTTGAACATATATCTTGGCAATTGGCAATCAACATGGGAGTGCAGATGTCTCTCCAACATTCTGATTTCATTTCAGTTGGGTATATACCCAGCAGTAGGATTGTTGTGTCATGTGGTATTTCTATTTATAATTTTCTGAGGCACCTCTCTGATGTTTCTCATAATGGCTAATTTATAATGCCACCAACAACAAGTAAAAGAAACAGCACACTTCCAAGTCTTCCTATGTCATGAAATTTCTCAAAGAAAATAAAGTATATAGAGAACTAAATTAAATCAAAATACAACATAGTCGGATCCAACATGGCGGCGGGCAAGGTTGTGAGGGGAAAGGTGGGGGGAAACAAGGGAGAGAACTGAACAACACCAGATGAGGTAGAAAGGGAAGATGGGAGGGGAGGGGAGGGGGGATAGTAGGGGATAGGAAAGGCAGCAGAATACAACAGTCACTAATATGGCATTATGTAAAAATTGTGAATGTGTAACTGATGTGATTCTGCAATTTGTATTTGGGGTAAAAATGGAAGTTCATAACTCACTTGAATCAAATGTATGAAAGATGATATGTCATGAGCTTTGTAATGTTTTGAATAACCAATAAAAAAAAAGAAAATGGGGAGAAACCAAAAAAAATACAACATACTCATATTTGTATGATGTAGCTAAAGCAAATTGATAGCACTAAACGTTTACTTTAGGAATAAAAATGTCTCAAACTAGTAACCTAAGATTCAACCCAATAGAAAACAAAACAAAAACCAGAAAAATCAACTCAAATCAATCAAGAGAAAGGAAATAACCAATTTTAAAAATCAATAAAATTTAAAATACTAGAGAAAATAAACAAAAGAAGGTTATTCTGAAAAAAAATAGTATAATTGTATAGTACTCAGATTAAAAAATACAAAAATATAGAATATACAACTCACCTATATGAGGAGGATCCTTAAGCCATTACTGAGATAATAAGAGAATATTACAACTTAACACTCATAAATACAAGAAATGAAGCAGGTCTTTAAAAAAACACAAGCTTCCGCAGCGTGCATTATTGCACACCTGTGATCCCAGTGGCTAGGGAGGCTGAGGCAGGAGAATCATGAGTTCAGCAAAAAGCTAGGCACAAGTAACCCTGTCTCTAAATAAAATACAAAATAAGGCCGGGGATGTGGCTCAGTGGTCGAGTGCCCCTGAGCTCAATCCCTGGTACCAAAAGGAAAAAACAAAAACCACAAGCTTCAACCCCATCCGGGGGTGGTAGTGTCTCATCTCGACTGCCCATCAGGCGGCCATCAAGCCAGCATTTGTCACCTCTGCATGCAGGCACACAGCATCCCTTCCTTCTGAGTTCTCCTGCCTCTTCTTAGTTTAGAAGGCCGATTTTTCAAGACTCAGTTCAGGTTTCACTGTCCACCAGCCATCTTAATTCCCTTGGGCTGAACCAGGTGCACCTCCAGCCTGTGCCTGCCCAGGCCCTGTGGACTCATCATGGAATGATATCAGGTATTATCATAGATTCTGATTGCCAGTTGCTCTGTTACCACTGCTCAGTGAGGCAGGGGCCGAATCTGGTGGGTCCTCCCTTCCCCTGTGATCTAGCAAGAAATGGTAGCCTGAGAATAAAACACCCACAGGGCAAGGGTCACTGTCTGTTGGCTCGCTGATTTTCAGGACATCCTCAGTAAATGTTTGTTAAGCGAATGAATGACTGTCTGGAGGGAAAAATCAATACACGTTGTGAAAAGCATTAAAAAGAGAGAGAAAGAGGAGCTGAGGGGAGGTTATGTCCTTTCCACTTAGACCATGTAAACATACCCTCCTAGAGAGCTGCTTCTTTGTGCCCTGTGAGCCCCCACAGTTCCCAGAATCCCTCTACCCTGCCAGAGGCAATCAGAATTGCTCTGTTTGATAAACTGCCTGGAAAAGCCAATACTCTTCTCCTGTAATGTTTATTGAATCCAATAGCCCACCTTTTTTTTTTTTTCTTTCTGCAGAGCGTCAAGACCCCCAATAAATCTGAGATGAAGATTGTGAGCTTTACTAATGGATTTCTAAACGCTATGTAGACTGAACTGTGATGTCCAGTTTCATAATTTAGGAAAGAAGCCAAAGTACGGTACTAAATTGTATGCAATCACCTTGGTATCACGATCCATAGCATGAGGGCTTGACCCTCAGCCACTCTGGGTTGGTCGGGTTGATGGACTAGCTTATGAGCGCACTGAGATTAGACAATGGCTGGGTATGGAGACTAGGTTCCTGGGAGTTGGGATTAGAATAGAAATGCTTAAACTGTGGGAGTGAAGGGAACAGTGAACCAAGCAAGTTCTATTGCAAAAGCTCGGGTCTAAGTACTGGAAGCAGCATTCTAACCTAACATCTATCCATGTATCTAACAAGCTGTTACTGACAACCTACTGAGTATCAGGGCTAGGCCAGGCTGCAAATTCTGCCAAGTCTAAAAATCAAGGTTGAAATTGGTAGGCAAGAATAATGCTCTTCCAGAGATGACCAGGCCCTCAACCCTAGAACCTGTAAATATCTAACTTCACATTGCAAAGCAAGACTTTGCAGAAGTGATTAATGTTACAGACTTTAAGATGGAAAAATTATCCTAGATCAACCACCTGGGCCTAATTTAACCATATAACTTCTTTTTTCCCTCAGTGCTAAGGGATCACACTCAGGGCCTCATGCATGCTAGGAAAGAAATCTACTACTGAGCCACATCCGTAGCTCCTTAACCATATAACTTTTAAAAGCTGAAAAATTTTCTTGACTGTGGCCAGAGAGATTTAAGATACCAAAGATTCAACCTTTCCTTAATGGCTTTGAGGAAGAAGGAAGGAGCCATGTGCCGGAGAATACAGTGACTTCTAGAGTTGGAATGGCCCCCAGCTTATAGCGAGCAAGAAAATGGAGTTCAATTCTACAACACCAAGAAACTGAATTCTGCCAACCACCCAAATGAGCAAGGAAATGGATATCCCCACCACCATACCCAGAGTCTCCAAGAAAGAATGTAGCCCTGCTGACACCATCATATTGGTCTGGGGAACCTACATAGGAATCATGACGTAAGAACTGTACAATAATAAATTAGCATTGTTTTAAACCAAGCACTTATAATATTTTGTTTAATCAGTGATAAAATAACTATAATTAAAACTAAGAATTCAAAGATAAATACAAAAAAAAAAATATCAAAGCAAAGTTAAGTTGCCGGCCTGCCATGTTTGAACATGACTATAATCCCAGCAGCTCAGGAGACTGAGGCAGGAGGATCATGTGTTCAAAGCCAGCCTCAGCATAAGCAAGGTGAGGTGCTAAGCAACTCAGTGAGACCCTGTCTCTAAATAAAATACAAATAGGACTGGGAATGAGGCCCAGTGGTTGAGTGCCCCTAAGTTCAATTCTTGGTACCAACCCCCCACCCCCAAAAAATGAGGTTGCCAAATTGTAAGCAGTCAAGAGCCTTCTTAAACATTGGCTGGGACTTGGAACTCACTGTTCCTAGTTGCTGATGATTGGCCTAGAAAAGGGTGCTGGTACAAAGGAGGGGGATACTGGGTAGACAACCATACCTGCCAAAATCTTCTCCAATCTGTCAGGATCCTCTTTTTTGTTAAAATAAGAAGAAAGCAGAGCAGGAAAAAAATGTGGAATAAATTGGAAATGAAGCACAAAATGGGAATTTGCAGGAACCAGTAGAGACCAAATAGAAGCAATGATGAGGCAAAACTAGCCTTTCTCCCCAAAGTGCTGATTTCTAAGGCAAAAATTCTCCGCATCGGCTGCGAATTAGAAATGCTGGGGAACTAAAAAAAAAAAATATTGTTGTTGATGCTGTGTTTCCAAGGAACTATGATTCAACTGGTCTCGCCTGTGGGATAAGGGATGGGTATTTTTAAAACCTCTGGGGACAAGGCTTACGCACAGTGTTGAGTGTAAACAGTTCTGAGAAAATCTTGTTGCGGGTGGGGATGTTTGATATTTGGATTTTATTTGAAATAAAATAAATAAAGATGGAGGTCAATGGAGGAAATCTGGAGAGGAAGATGTGGTTGACTGGACTCAGTCCAGGGAAGATTAGGTTGGGAAGGCAAGGACAAGAAGGCAGGGGGCAGATGGGAAGAGGGACCAAGCATCCTATAGTGTGGCCAGGTTTGTTTTGTGAATGACCCCCACCCCCCCAACACACACACACAGCATGGCGATGTACGCAGCAGAAATGGCCACCAGCTCTTGTCCTGAAATGTCTCTATTGCTTTCTTTTCCCAGTCCCAAGTCTCCCTGGGGCTCTGCTATTTTGGCTGAGACTTGTCCCTGCCATTTCACAGATGAGCTTGATCTCTTCCCTGACCTTGAACTTAATGCAGTTCTTTTATCTTCCCAGACACTGGCCGGTTCAGGACTCCACTCTGCACCTTCCCTGCAAGAGTAAATTAGGCACCTGGCATGTTGCACAAAACTTTTTTTTTTTTTTTTTTTTGTCTTTTTGTGGAAAAGAAACAAACTATGTGTTCCTGATGGTTGCAAATATTAAAATAAAATAAAAAACTCTGAGGATGAACTAATTTCCCAGTTCTTTTACCCAATTGCTATCGCTGACAGACCCATAGAATAAATTGCTTCTGAGTCTCATAGCAATTTAGAGGCACATACACAATCACCTTCACTCAACCACTTCTCACCCCAGGAGTGTTTGAGGAGGTGAAATGTATGCCAGGCATGCTACCATGGGCAGATGGACCACACAAACATGGAACCTGTACCAAGGAAAATTGCTAACGTGGGACTTCCAGTTATGATGGTTAGCTTGCAGACAAGGAAGAATAAAATATTGTGTAATGACATCTCCCAAAAACACAACTGTGAAACATAGTCAATACTTGGGGGTGGGGTGAGGGTGGGAATCAGTCTACATCCAAGACTATGAGATAAAATAAATCTTCATAACTCACCCTAGACATCTAATTTTACATACACAAAATGCAGATTCAGAGGAGGAATGTTGCTCCATGTTGTCCACCAAGTTAGGAAGTCCTAAGTCCATGCACAATGCTTTTACATTAGCACAGGATTTCTCTTTTGCCTCTGCCTAGAGAATTATGCTCAGCAGCCCCTAACCTGCCTTTATTCCTATGTATACTTTACCACTTTCTTCATGTGGAATGCAGCAGGCAAGGAAGGGTGTATGAGATCAATTTTCTGACTCCATCTAACTTCTACTGGACTTTGCAGCCTCGTCCTGCACCAGGGCCAGCCAGACAGAATATTGTATCTGGAATTATTACCAGTATTTGAGAGGAGATCTAGGCTTCACCTTTGATGAGGTGAATGATATGGAAGTGTGAAGGAAAGCAGGTGTCAGATCTCCAGGGACCTGTGAGAGAAAGATGTGGGCAGGGTTGAGGGTGATAGGACAGAAATCTGGGGAGAGCCCACATGTAAATTACACTAACACTGGATTCTAAAGTCCTATTGATATCCACCAACAGTGGTGGTGGGGCTATAGCTAAGTCTCCCAGTTTCACATAAATATTATGAGCCTGGAAACATTATGGTCAATCTAATTCCAACTTCTCCAAGTGAGGCCATTTCATTCATACTGAAATACTAAGAAATTTGTATGCACATGAACAGTGAAATCTGGAGAAGTCACTGCTTGGCCTCATAGGTTTGCCTCCGTCATTGTTGAGATTACATAAACCTGGTTCATTATTGTTTTAGATTTTCTTTCTGTTGTCCAAAGACAGTTCCCTAAATTTTACCAGTACACACACATAAGCACCACAAGATAATCACCATTCAATACAGACTTCTCCAATTATCCATGCCAGAGTTAGACCATATAGGATCATTTGGCCTGATTAGCTATTCTCAGCTTCTAGTCCATTAGTTGAGTAATCTCAGCTTGTCTTATTCTGTTAGTCCTCTGCTTAGAGCCAAAGTAAAGTGTCCCAGGAAGGACACTTCAGCCACTTTTGCATTCATGCTGCAGCCAACAGATCTTTTGCTAATAAAAATTGTAGCAGTTCTAACTCCTTTAACCTTTGAAAGTTCATCTGTGATAGAATTGTGTTATCTATGATCTTGCTCACCTCGAGCCAAAGGAAAGATAATATTCTCTATTTCATTTTTCTGAAGATCAACACTCCATTAGAGCAATGAAAACTTTTTTTCTTTATTCCTACAGAAAATGAAAGCACAAGGCAATTAATAACAGGTCACAAATCTACCAGGATGAGATGAGCCCAGGATTTCAGTGCCTGCAGTGTCTGATGCACTCAATTTCCCACAAGTTATCCCAAGATGTAATGATGAGATCATTTGGGATAAAGAGGTTGTATGTTCAAACTCCCAAGCCAAAATTATTCTACATCTGAAGAAAATGAAGATGAATTTGCAAATTTTCATTGTATGATTAATTTTGTGTTCTGTTTCTAAAATTTCTTGTTGACTTAAAGCAATATTTCTCCAAGTGTGATTGCCAACCTCATAACCTAGTTATTCTAGTTCTAAGAGCCAATCATAAGAAATAATGCAGAAAACAATAAATACATATATAGGTGCTAATCGTTCCAAAATGTATTAACACATTAGTATACAAAAATACAGGAATACTTGAAAATAGAAGATGAAAAATCTCTGATAGATTTTTTCCTCCATTAAAGCAGTGAAAGAAACTGGAAAAATGTACAAAATCAACTTTTTTGGAACTCTAAGAATCATCCAGGGGCTTACAACAACCCAGGAGATGTTTGTGCAAGAAAAATATTTGAATTATGTTGAGCTTTGTGGCATTTTGACTTACTCTAATCTTATCACCACTTCCCAGTAGACTTCAAGGTAAAAGCAGTTTTTAATGGTCCTGGAGAGAACATAAAGAACACCATTTACAAAGAGGTTTTTCATTGTTTGATCTGCCTAGTGGTATCCTGGAAGGCTTCATTTGAAATGCGCATGATTATTGATCATTCGGTGCTAAATACATTTTCACAAGGGAAAAATAGTTATTTTAAAAAATATTTACTGATGATTGTTCTTAAGATATGGTTAAATGAGGCAAACATTAGGCCAAACAAGAACCTTAAAGAGAAAGCTAGTAAGATGTTAAAAGAGATGTAAACGTCTTCAGTATGCTCCTGGAATTACAGAAGGCAGATATGTAGGATCATTCATATGCTTAAGAAAACCCTGAAAATTTCCTAAACTCTGACCTATGACTGATTATGAAATTATTTGCAAGCAGGAAGTGAAGGGTAGGCAGAGTTATCAATTGCCTTTTCCTTCTGAGTATGAAATGTATATTTTAACATACACACGGAGTTACAGAGAGAATGAGATTTCTTGGTACATAAGGAACTTAAGGAATTTTCTGTCCATCATTAGCTGATCACCAATTTAACCAAATAAGAACTTCAGTAGCCACATGGAACACAGAATAAAGACTGCATAGAACCAGATTAGAAAAGCCATTAAGAAAAAAACGACAGGCAGCAGCAGAAGCAAACTCTGGGGAGAGGGGAGGCTATTATTTCCAGACTTACAATATTATATGATTTGGAATGCCCATATTTCAGTAACAATAAAACATACAAAATGTAAAACGAAACTTTCAAAGTGTAGTCCATAAACAAGAAGAAAGAAAAACAATAAAAGTAATCTCTTAGGAAGATCAGATGCTAGACTTACCAAATAAAATGTTTAAATCAGTCATTTTTATTATGTTCAAAGGCCTAAAGGAAACATCTTCAAAAAAAATGGAAAATACCGAACAATTTTTCACTAAGTATAAAATATCACTAAAGAGAAATTATAAAAGAAAATTAAATTGAAATTCTAGAATTGAAGAGTATAACTGAAGTGAATAAAATAAAAGACTATATGGGTTCATCAACAGTTTCAAACAGACAAGAAGAAAGAAGCAAAAAGCAATGAGATTATCCAGTGTGACTGAGAGAGAAAAAAAAATGAGTAAAAGTAAACAGAGTCGATATTGCATACGGAAAACCCTGGGGGGCACCATTAAGCATACCAACATATAGAAGAATCAAAAACCCAGAAGGAAAGGAGAAATATACAAAAGAAGAGATATGCTTTGAAGAGACGATGTTTGGAAATTGACCAGATTTGATGAACATGCATCCAAGAAATTCAATATATCCAAGTACATTAAATGCAAAGAGATTGATACGTATGTTATATGTATCATAATTTAAAAATAGAAATCCAGAGAAAGAATCCTGAAAGGAGAAAATCATTTCAAATCCAAGGTAAGATAAATAGCTGATTTACCACCTGAAAAAAATGAACTCTAAAAGGCAATGGAAAATATACTTAAAGAAAAGAAATATCATTAAAGAATTATATACCCAGCAAAACTATCCTAAAATATTTACCAACAACAACAAATTTAAGGTATCCCTTCAAAAGAAAAAAAAGCCCATTTAAAAAAACACACACACACACACAAAAAGTTTCTGCTAGAATCCTGCCTTATAAGAAATTCTAAAATTGAAGATTACATAGTCACTCAAATTAATATGAACAGATAAAAAGAGTCCTAAAGGAGTGTGCAAAGGAACTATATAAGAAAAAGGAACTCTGTATCTATCTTAATTCTTATGTGTAATATTTATATTTGATTTTTAAAAACTGTACAAAGCAAGAAAACATTGAGTTGTAATTTATGACAATGTTGAAAGTAATAGATGGAAAAGATATATAGGCAAGCAGTAACCGAAAAAGAGATGGAGTGGTTCTATCAATATCAGGAAAAGCCAACATGAAGGAACAAAAATATGGTACTGTTGACAAAGAAGGGCATTT
This sequence comes from Callospermophilus lateralis, assembly GCF_048772815.1. NCBI lineage: Eukaryota > Metazoa > Chordata > Mammalia > Rodentia > Sciuridae > Callospermophilus > Callospermophilus lateralis. The sequence goes on from NC_135313.1 coordinate 93,324,414, forward strand.
CATAGTGATAAAAGGGTCAATCCATCAGGAAGATGTAATCATTATAATCATCTACTCAACTAATATTAGAACCCCAAAGTAGATGAAGGAAAAATAGAACTAAAGAAAGAGAGAAAGAATTCCACTCAGGTAGAGATTTTAGTACTATACTCTTGAGTAATGGGTAGAATATAGAAACATAATATTTGAATAATGCCACTATCCTACTAGATCTATTAGGCATACACACACCACTCCACTCAACACTATCAGAATATACATTTTTTTTAAAAAAATACAAAAGGAATAATATCCAAGAAAAAGACAAAATGTCAGACTATAAAACAAGTCCTAATATATTTTAAAATACCTAATATATTTTAAAATCATATAAAGTATGTTCAACCACAATGGGAAAAAATACAAATAAACAACATAAGGAAAGAAAGCCAGAAAATTCACAAATATTTGGATATGTTTTCTTTGTTCTTTTTAGATATACATGACAATAGAATGTATTTTGACATATTATACATAGCTGGAATATAACTTCTTCCAATTAGGATCCCATTCTCTTGGTTGCACATGATTTGGAGTTACACTGGTCATATATTCATTTGTGAACATAAAAAATTATGTCCAGTTGATTCTACCATCTTTCCTATTCCTATCTCCCCTTCCTTTCCTTCATTCCTCTTTGTCTAATCCCATGAACTTTCTACTCTTTCCTTCCCGGCTTATTGTGTGCATCAGTATGGGCCTCTTATTTTTCCGAATGAATTTCATAGTCAAACTCTTTCTATTTCTATGAAGAATGTCATTGGAATTTAATTAAAGAATACAGCTTATTCCAAAACACAGTTCTAAATCATCAATAGGTCAAAGATGAAATCAAAATAAGAATTTAAAAGTAAATCAAGATAAATTAAAATGAAAACATAACCCAAAAGCTGGGATGCAACAAAAATAGCATTTAGAGGAAAATTTATAGCTTTTATAAATGCTTATATTATAAAACAAATAAATAAAAAGAGGGCTGGGATTGTGGCTCAGCGGTAGAGCGCTTGTCTAGCAAAGGTGGGACCCAGGTTTGATCCTTAGCACCACATAGAAATAAAGGCATTGTGTTGTGTCCATCTACACCTAAAAAACAAATCTTATAAATAAATAAATATATCTCAAAGTAAATACTAATTTTCTGGGGGGAGAGAGGGGAGGGGGTAGGAGGGAATAGAGAGGGGGTAAGAGGGAGGGGAGGGGAGGGAGCCCATGCACAAGGGAGAGAAAGAGGAGACCAAAGCAAGCATGAAGAAGAAAGTAATGTAAATTTAGAAATTAAAGAATAGAAATCCATGAGAGAAAATCAATGAAGCCAATACTTAGTTCTTTGAAAAGATCAACTATATTGAGAAATTTTTGTTATACTCTGAGGAACAGAGAAGACACAAATCACTAAAATGAAAAAGGAAAGAAAAGCATTCCTTATATAAGTAAAATAAATGATTATAAGGCAACAAACACTATGAGCAACTGAACACCAATAAATTATAAAAGGTAGATGAATTGTAAAAATTCCTAGAAAAATGAAAACTACAAACTTACTCAAAAAGAAGTCTAAAAATGAAGAAAACTAAAACAATATAAAGAATTAATAACTGAAAAATATCCAAAAGAAAAGGCCAGAACCAGATATTTTCACTGGCAAATTTTACCAAATGCTTAAAGAATTAAAACCAACTCTTAAAAAAATATTTTGTTTTAGTTGTAGTTGGACACAATACCTTTATTTTTATGTGGTGCTTAGGATCAAACCCAGGGCCTCACACATGCTAGGCAAGTGCTCTACCTCTGAGCCACAACCTTAGCCCTTGAAACCAATTTTTCATAAACTTTTTCAAAGAATTGTGGCGGAGGGAACACTTCCAAATGCAGTCTATATAACTGTTTTTATCCTGATATCACAGACAAGAACATCACAAGAAAACTATAGATCATCATCACCTATGAATGTAAATGTAAAAGTCATCCAAAATTACTAGCCAGCCACTTGAATCCAGTAGCAAATAAAAATTTATTCTAGAATTGAAGTTTTGCTTAACATAGAAAAAATTCAGCTAACATATCAAACCATATCAGTAGAATAAAAGGTAAAATCCTCATAATCATCTTAAGACATACAGATAAGACATTTGACAAATTTCAATACTTTTCATGATAAAATCCATTTATTGAACTGTCAATGAAAGGGAAGGGAAATTCTTCAACCTGGTAAAGTCTTGTATGAAAACACATAGCAAACATCATACTTAATGGTGAAAGAACAAAAGCCATCCTGATAAAATCAGGAAGAAAACAAGAATGGCATTTCAACACTGTGCTGGAAGTTCTAATCAGGCCAATTAGGCAAGAAAAAGAAACATATCCAGACTGAAAAGAAAGAAGTAAACAATCTTCATTTCTAGATGACATGATCTTATACATTGAAACACCAAAGCCTCCACCAAAACAAACAAAAAAACAAGGAATACAAAAAGAAACAATTAGAGTTGGGCAAATTGTAGAATACAAGATTAAAATATGAGACTTAGTTATATTTCTATAAAGTAACAATGAGCAATCCAAAATGAAATCAAAGAAGTAATTTTCTTTAAAATAGCATAAAAATTTTTTAAAGTTTTGAAATAAATTAACCAAATATGTACAAGGTTTGTGCATTCAAAAACAAAATATTGATGAAAGGAATTCTTAAAAACCTACATAAATCAAAAGGCATTCTGTTTTCAGGGATTGAAAGGTTTGATATTTTTTCAGGATGTCAAAAGATCCAAACTAATGTACAGACTCAATAAAACAACTTTCAAAATTCTAATGGTAATTTCTTTGCAGCAATTTTTACAGGCTTATCTTAAAATTGGTATAGACCCAGATTAAACAAAACCCTCCTGAAAAAGAAGAACAAAGTTGGAGGACTCTCATTTCCCAATTTTAAAAGTTACAGTAACTAGGACAAAGTAGTGCTATCATGATTACAAACATAAAGAACAATGAATAGAAGTCTGAAAATAAACCCATATATCTGTGGCTATCTAAGTTTTGACAGTTGGGCCAACATCAATTAATGGGGGAAGAACAGACTTTCTATTAAAAAAAAAAAAAAAAAACCTGGAGCAATTGGATGTTCAGGTGCAAAAGGATGAAAGGAGGAATCTATTTATCTACCTTAGCCCATATGCTAAAATCAACTCAAAATACCTTAATCTAAGAACATAAACCTAAACCCTTAAAGGAATTATTGATGTTAATTTTATGACTTGGACTAAAATACAGTTTCTTAGATGTAATACTAAAATTACATCAGAAAGGAAGGAAGGGAAGGAGGAAGAAAAAGAGAGAGAGAGAGAGAGAGAGAGAGAGAATGAATTGACTTCAGACAAATTCCACTGTGGAAAAAAAAAAACATTTTAGCAGTCCTTTAAAATATTAAACAGTGTTAACTTGTGACCCAGCCATCTCACTCCCAGGTCCATACCTAAAAAGCAATAAAAACATATATCTTCGTAAAAACTGGTACCCAAACTTGTAGTAGTATTATTCATAATAGACAAATTATGAAAACAACTGATAAATGAATGACCATTATTGAGGGTGGGGTTTCCTTATGGCACAACAAAAACATTCTCAAGTTAGATTGTGATAATGTTTGTAAAGTCTGCAAAAATACTCAAAAACATTGAATTAGGCATTTCATTTTTAAGTTAACTTCTTTTTAATTGATCAAATGTACATATTTATCTTGTACAGAATGAAGTTTTAAAATATGCATACATTGTAGAATGACTAAATTGAGCTAATTGGTATGGGCATTAAAACATTTTTTTTTTCTGTGTAAGAACACTCAAAATCCACTTTCAGAGATAATCAAGAATACAATATATCATTATTAACTATAGTCACCATGTTTTATTGAATTATGCATTTTAAATGGGTAAGTAGTTGTGTGCTATGTGAACTTTTTTTAAAAAATGGACCTAGGCATCACAAACATTAAATGAAATCCAGGTTTTATCAAGGTTTTTGCCCAGAAACTGATACTGTCTGAGGAATAACTAGGTAGCAAGGATGAACCTACACTGGGTTAGCAAACTGAAAACTGGGTTCAGAGAAGGGAAAGCAATTGTGGGAGGCAAGAGGGGGTCTCCCAGGTCTGAGTATGGCAGTCTGCACACAGCTTTTTAGGATTAGGCTTAGCAGAGTCTTCAGGGAAGTGGAGAAAAGGAACTGCACCTCTGGTGGTAAAAGTGTGAGCTTTACCAAGGGCATCCCATAAAAGAGAGAACACACCTTCTAAGGCTGAAGGCCGCTGGATGCAAGTATCTGCTTCAGTCTGAAAGGGCCAGTACTTGGGTCCCATGTCTTATAAACTGGGATTAAATCCAAGGCAATGAATCTTCCTGTTTGGTGCTGGCAACAAACCTTCAAATGACAGACTCAAAAGGAACCTCCCAATTTAGTAAACCTAATGACTTTAACAATCGAATTCATCTCTAAACTGGTCAGATAACACCAGTCCCCTTCTGCCTTCATTTCTTCCAGGTAAAATTGATCACCAGGTTCATACATAATATTCTATCAACAGCTAGTCCTTGGTTGTGTTTGCATTGGCCTGACCATTCCCCCATTTAAGCCCACATTCTCTGCATTACCTGCCCCAGTTATATGCTTTTGCATTCCGGGGACAGAGTAGAATGCTTGTTTATGGATGGACCCTGGGAAGGAGTTCAGGAAACCTCTGTGGTTCCAGCCTGCAGATTTATTAGATCCTTAGGCACCCTAAATACTGGAGGGATAATTTGGTCATTGGTTTAAAATCCATCTAGCTGCAACACAGCAGCTCTGTCAATATGCCTCTCCCTCAGTGCTCGCCAGTGTCTTTTCTTTTCCTTTTCAAGATCCTAGGTTTCTAGAGAACACAGAGTGGAGGCAATGTTGTGCATGCAGGTTTATTCTGGTGTAGGACCACCCATAAATGGATTCCTTTCCCCAGTTGCTGACTATGTGACCTTAGGCAAATCTCCTAAATTCTATGTGCCTCAATTTCTTCATTTGTAAATGAGAATAATATTACGTATGTCAGAGAATCATAGCAAGAATGACATGAAATGTAAATTTCTTAGAATAATCATGTATATTAGCTACGGTGATTATTTATTTAAAAAATCTATAAAATGGGACTTCTTTATAGGGTTGCTATGAAGCTATCCCACTGTCTCTTTATTTAAGAATGTAATACATGTCGGCTCTGATCGTTTCTTAACTACTGTCAATGCCACTTGTCTGTACAATTCAGAAGGAACATTAACTTTGCAGTTTACAGAGTTTGGGTTTCATTCTAATATCTGAAAGTGAGGTCTATTAGCAGAAACAACCTCCTCACCTTATCCTGGAGTAGAAAAGCCAGCTAAATGCTGAGTTGCATGCTCTGTGCTGCACCTCCACCACCCTTTATGTACTGCCAACGGAGTTACGAGAAAAAAGCAAGTAGCCACGTACCCACCATCACAGAAATGAAGATGCCAGCCCCAAGACTGTTATTCTACTTTCCCACCCCAGGCATCCCAGAAAGAAGAAAATACGGCATTAGAAATCATAATCATGACTCTGCCCTTAAATATGAGGCATCTGCCATTGTGGAAAACCATAGGTTTTGGAAGAGGCAGACCTGGATACAAATCTGGGATTTTCTCTTATTAAATATGTGGTACCAGACAAGCTGTTCCAAATCTTCGGACACAGTTACCCCTTGCTGCTATGATGGAAAGTATAGACAATGAATGGGAAATATTTAGGACAGTGATTGCTACTTAATGAATGAATGAACGAAGATAGGTGCCCTTATTAATTCTAACTATACACTTTAAAAATCAAGATAGAAGACGCTTGCAGTTCTCTGTCCCAACACTGTCCTAGGCAATGATGAGTAGAGCTAACATAGACAGCGATTTTCCAAACGGAGAAAAATTACTGTGTTCTTTCACTTCAGCTGGAAAACATGGGGATAAGAAGCAGGTCAGGTAAGATTACAGGACCCAGAGATGGAATATTGGGGCTCTGAACCAATTCTGGTTCCCGTGTACTGGGCTGCGTCACCAGGAAGTGGTGATACCCACCAAGAAGCCAAGTCATGAAGGAGACAGCATCTCTGGGTGTAGACGTCTTGGGCAAGGTGCTCCACTGGTTATTCAGATCTGAAGCTCAGGAAAATGCTCTGGACGGGGGATAGCCATTTAGGTAGAATCTTCATCTGGAGGGGGCTTGGAAGTAGTTGGAGAGGAGAGACAGCATTTGGAGAGAGACAACAAGAGAAAGAACTTTCCTTAAGGTGAAGCTGGAGACAGGGGGAGCTGGGCCTGGAGACAGGCAGAAACACAAGTAAAAAGAAGATGCTGAGGCAACACCAGAGCTCAGAGAGGCTAATTCCAGGGAGGAAAAGGACCAAGGAGAGTAGGGACAGGATTTGTGGATACTGAGGAAATCAGAGAAGTAATGAGTATTCCGACAGAGAGGATGAAAAGTTCCTAGAAACAAAATAAGCGCGACCTGCAGGCAAAGCCTAGGATTGCATTAGGAAAAAAAAAAAAAAAATGTCAATGAGAATGTGGAGGGACAGACAGCAAGACCCAGGAGACCTCTGTGGAGAAGGAAGAGGCACACCTGGAGCGATGGGACTTCAGACATGGGAAGTGAAGTAAGGATAATAGCCCGAAAGATACATTGCATGAAAAATAATAAAATGTTATGAGCATAAACTAAGTATTAAAAATGGGCTTTAAATTCAAAGAATAAAGATTTTATAGGAGACGAAATTAAACTTGCAAAAGAGTTAAACCTGAAATAAGAAAGTGCACACTACTGGCCACAACCTCAATGGAATCCCTCAGACAGATTTTTGCCATAGGTTGGACAGTCTCTGGGATGTCGCCAGCTGAGAGGACGCAGACACTTGCCGAGTGTTTTGTTTTGCTTTCTTGGCACAAGTGAGCCTGTGATTGAGGAAATTTTTCTGTTATGATTCCATGACAAGAGAATGACCTTGGAAATGTCAATTACTGACAAGAATAGTAAGAAGTGCAGTTTGGGGGAAAAGAGCAAGGAACAGTTAACTAACTGGTCATCAGGGAAATTGATAGTGAACTTCCTCTACTCAATGGACCTAAGAATGTGTGCCATGAAGTTATGAAGATTAAATAAAGCAGTGAGCACAAAACATGGACAGCAGCACTCAGCATATGGAGAGTGTCACCAGAGGTCCTTGCTGCCTCCTCTCCACCATATCTTAGCACCACTGCTTCTCTAGACAGGAGTTACTTTGGGCAAAGCCAGGGGCAGAGGGATGAGCTATGTCTTATCTATTTTTTTTTTTAAACTAAAGTGTAACATGTCTTAGAAAAACTTCCATTGCTATGAAAGTGAATCTCTTTCCATTAAAAACGTTCTAACAAAAATGAAAAGTCAAACTTGGGGAGAGTATATCTATGATGTATGAAGAATATAAATGAATATTAATGAATATAAAATGCTAAAGAACTACCAATTAATAATAAAGACAAGAAATGCAACAAAAAAATCAGTAAAATATGTGATTAGGAAATTCACAGAATTTTAATTTTGTAATTAAGTCAAAGAATGAAAAAATGCCCTATCATATTACTAGTAGTACCAGGGATTGAAGCCAGGGAAACCTAACCACTGAGCCACATCCTCAGCCCTTTCTTTATTTTGAGACAGAATCTTACTAAGTTGCTTAGGGCCTCACTAATTTGCTGAGGCTGGCCTTGAACTTGTGATCCTCCTGCCTCAGCCCCCAGAGCCACTAAGATCACAGGCAAATGTCACCTTGCCTGGCTCTATCACATTATTGATCTGAGAAATGCATAGTAAAGCCACAGTGAGATTCTATTTCCCACCCACCAGACTTGTGCAAATTAAAAGTCTGACAAAATCTAGTGTTGGTGAGATATAAAGTAGTGAGAATTTTTAGAGCTTGCTGGGGAAATTGTAAATGAGCTTTTGAAAATCCCATTTCATACACTAAAGTTTACTTGATTTAAACCTACTGAAGTTGAACAAGATTCTCCTGTTAGCTATGACAAGTAGTTTGCTCAGGTTAATCCTCACATTAAGGACAATAATAAAAGCTAGATAACTTTTTTAAACCTGTTCAAAGCAGGAAAGGACCACCAAGACATCTGGGACTTAATCACAATCCTAGAGGAAAGGGAAGCATATCAGGCCACAGAAATGAACTTGAATTTTACCCTAGGGAATATGCAAATTTTCATTATGAGACATTAACACCAAATACAAAGCAATCTGCCTAGATCTTTCTGCAGTCTTTCTGGGACAGTGAGATAGAAATTGGAATTCAGAGCAAGCAGAAGAGCCAGAATCTGGAGGCCTTTAGTAGGCCTGATCAGGCAGCCCACTGATTCTAAAAGTTAAAATAAGAACATTGAATTGGACTCCAAGTAATAGAAGGAAGAAAATAATAACAAAGAGAGAAGAAAATTATGAAAAGGAAAACAAATTTTAAAAATTAGCAAAAATAAGAAAAAAATAAGCAAACCACCAAATTCTTTTTATTTTTTTTAACAAAAAACAAATAAAGGTGACAAATCTAGACAAGGGGGAGGGGAGAAAGACTAGAGAAAGATGATACAGTGACCCAAATCAATGATTAATGAATAATCATGACAGATTCCTGTGGATAAAATAAATAAGTATAGGAAATATGAAAAGCACTTGACAAAATTTTAAAAATTCAAATTAAATGAATAAATTCATTTTTAAAAGGTATCATCAATTTCAATCAAGAAGTTGAAAATAAGAATACTTCTATATCCTATGATATCCACACATACCTTCTAATATCCATTAAATAAACTGAGCTTCTACTTAAAAAAAAAAAAAACTTTTTCATAAAGGAAACTTTAGGATTAGATGGCTAAACTGTGCATTCTTCAAAATATTTAAGTTAAAGTAAATAAAGAATAAATTAAATAAAAAAATTAGTTCTATCAGGAAAAAAATAGAAAGAAAAAAAAGAATCCCTTTCAAAATCAATTTATAAAACTATCAACACCTAGAAATTAAAAATCTGACAACAACATAAGAAAGGAAAAATTAGAAACAAATCTGTCATTGAACTCTCTTATGAACATGGCTACAAAAATCTTAAGCAAAATATTCAGGAGCTGAATCTAATAATACAGTTTTTAAAATATAATTCATAGCAATCAAGTTGGGCTTATTCCAGAAATTTGAGTCTGTTTTAACATTACAAAAATCAATACAGCTTACCACATTTATAGAAAAAAGATAAAAATAAAAGTGCTCATCTCAAAGGTTACAGAAAAAGAAGTTTCACAAAATCCAATATCCATTTGTGATAACAACAACAATAAGCCTACAACAAAAATTGTACTTATGAATGACATATTGAAAGTTTACCTGAAATAAGGCACAAGACAAATGTATCATCTTCCATTCAACAATTACATTGTTTTAAACAGTACAGTAAGGGAAGAAGAAAAATATAAGGATACAGGTGCTATTATTTGAAGATAGCAAAATTGTAAATACAGAGCACCCAAAAGGATATTCATGTACATTATTTGAATTAATAGGCAAATTTAGCAAGCATGTGAATTAGACTTAAGTAGCAAATATTTGCTTCTTCTGCCCACCTCCAGGGAAGCAGAACTGGCTGCCTCATCGAGGCTGAACTTAACCATGTAACTTGCTTTGCCCGATGGGCTGTGGGCAAAAGTGAGTGAGCTTCATGGGAGTCCAAAATTCAGGTGTCTTGTAGGTTCCCACCTTCTCCTTGAGAAGAACACCTAGAAGGTAGTGTCTGCCCATCCAGTTTGTGCCCCAGAATGAGGGATATCAAGTAGAGCTATCCCAACCAACTCATCAGATCGTCACTCTGAAGAGAAGCCCCAGCTAATTCCAAATCTCACAGCTTCATATATAACTTCAACAGTTCACCTATCACCACTGAACTTTAGGGTGATTTCCTTTTTTTTTTTAATTCAAGTTGTAGATGGACACAGGGCTTTATTTTATTTGTTTATTTTTATGTGGTGCTGAGGATTAGACCCAGTGCCTCACCGTGGGTTAGGCAAGCACTCTACCACTGAGCTACAACCCCAGCCCCTAGGGTGATATTTTTAAATGTAGGACTCTTGTGTTACAAGTTGATAATTACATAATAATACTGGATACAGTGTCAAAGCGTAACATTCGACTGTAATTCTGTGTACTGGATACAGGGTCAAAGTGTAACATTCGATTGTAATTCTGTGTACTAACAAAAAACATTAGAAAACAGACATTTTAAAACAGTTTACTTATAATAGTATATATCTCAAATACTTATGAATAAATGAAAAGAAAAAGATGAATTATAACTCTACAAATAATTGAAATTACTGGGGGAAAATAAAGAATTCCTGAATAAACAGAGTAATAGCCGTATATTAAAACCAATGGTAAAAAATGTTCCTTCTCACCCACGCTTATTTACAAAGTGATTTTATAAAACATTGCAATTCCCACAAGTTTTCATCTGATTCAAAATTGATATGAAAAAATAAAATCACCAAAAATATAAACATGCCTTCAAGAAAATAAGTCAGGAGTACATGACAACATATTAATACTTTTAATAACATGCAGTAATTAAAACAGTTCCGTTTTAATATAGAAGGAAAACCAGATCAAGAGATCGGATCTACATGTACATCCAGTGCTGGATAACTGGCACTCTGAGGCATCCCCACCTTGCTAATGATCAAGGTGACAATACACTGCAGGCAAGAAATTATGATCTTTTCCAATGGGTCATCTGGGTATTCATGTGGGAAATGATAGTGATGCTTCACCTTACTCTATGAACAAAAATAATTCTTAATGAGTTATACACCTAAATATGAGAGGTAAATCCATAGTTTCTAAAAAATATATGAAAGTTGTATTTAAGAAGCAGACAAGTTGCTTTAACAGAATACATAAATTCCTAACCACAAAGGAAAAGATTAATGCTAGACACAAATATTAAAAACTTCTAGCTATCGTGACAATATTATGAGAGAAAATGGCAAACCACATTGGAATATCTCCCCAGAATGTTTATAAAATAGAAGATTATTATAGAGAAAATAAAAAGAACCGCAAATCAATGAGGAGTCAGACAACTTTATGTATAAATTGGCAAAAGCCTTTGAGCAGATATTTCATAAAATGTCTAGTGGACACATGAGACGGTGCCCAATATCCACTAGTCATGAAGAAAACACAAATTAAAACCCAATGAGATATAAACCCATATCCAGTAATGTGGCTAAAATGGTTTATACAATGGCAATAGCTGATATCATCAAAGAGATGGAGAAACTGGAAGTCTCTTTGTGGGCTAAGGGCAATATAATGAACAACTAATTTGGCAAATAGCTTAGTAGTACCTACTGTTATTACAAACATCCTCTCAAATTCTAACAATCCCTTTTACTAACCAGTGCTGTTCCAGAACAGACACCCACCTAACCAGCCATACTGATATTTGGGACCTGTGCTGCTGCTACTGTGGACCAGACGCAGAATGGAATCATGCAAAACCAGTTTGGGCCATAAAGGACACCTTGAGGATGTGCTCTTCACCCCAGACTCATGACCATCTGGTAACACATGGCCCCAATAAAATGCCCATCCCCAGCAGGTGGTCTGGTTCACTTCTGACCCCTTTTGAAACCAATCCGTGTAAAGATAGAAAAAAAAAAAGAAAAGTTCTCTCACCTTCAGGATAGACTCACACCCCTCCCCAAGATGTCATGAATAATCTTCCTACTCCTTCACTAAATGCTGCCCCTTTCTCTCTTTTATTTCAAAAGAACCCTCATCCTTTGTTTGGATGTTAACCTGAGTTATTTCTGAGAAATTAACCTGAGTTATTTCTCCCTGCCTCTCTCTATTCTCTGGTCATGAAATAAAGTTTCCTTTTCTGTGTAATCAAACCTCAGGTTTGTTACTGGTTCCATAATTCTGAGGGGGAGAAAAAAAATCTAGTTTTGGTCAGAAATTGGTAATACTACTATAGGTAGTATTGTCTCCTATGATCCAGCAAATCCTCATTCATAATAGGGAAGAGCAAGTCAGCTTTAGCAAGAGAAATGTCTTTATAGACAACAGAGAACAAATACCCAAAAGCTATTTTGCATGACCCTATTTACCAAAAATCATGTATGAAAGCATTCATAGCAGTTCTGTTAGTAATAGCAAAGGGATATCCAATTATAGCCATGTGGAGTCATGGCTGTAGTTAAGTAGGGGTTCAGGGACATCAAAATGGCAGAATCAGGATATTAAAAAGTAGGACAAGGCGAGAAGAAGAGTCCTGTCCCTGTTTACAAGAAGTCCCATTACCATGACAACTCCTGCCAATGAGGACTTCCACCATGACACTAGGTTCAAGTTTTAAAATGACCAATGGAAGTAAAGTGGGCAGTCTTCTAATTAGATGTTCTAAAATAATCTGTGTGGGGGTGAATGGAAAATACTCGAATTGGGTATCATAAGGTAACCAATGGGAGAAAATTGGGTAAAGTCTTCAATCAGGTCCATATAGGGAAGAGAACACCCCGCAATTCAGAGTAGAAGACCCTAGTTTCCAGACATTGGGGCCTTGAGCCTGTCTCTCTCTCAGCCCACTGCATTCTACCTAACAGAGTACTATCTTCACCATCAATAACTCTGTACCTTGTGTGTTACTTCTTGTGTGTCCTGCTCAAGTCTTTGTTCATGATACCAAGGACCTGGTCTTCAACTGGACATCCCAGTGGTAACACTATCACACTAATACTCCTGTCCTAAACAACTATAAAAACTGAATAGAAGAAAGCTATAACAACTCTAGACACTGCACAATGCCTATGTGAGAGCTATTATTCTTGGGAGATGGGAGAATGACTAAAGAATCCCAGTCCCTCCCTAGTTTGCCTCAAAACACTTTTTCCCAAACCAGAGCCTAAGGAAATAGAAGCCTTTAAGACAGCATCAGACGCGTGATACGTTCTATATCAGATAAGTCAAATATCGAAGTTTTCTGGATCTGATTCTTCTGTTTATTGTTTCTATTGACCCTTAATCAAAGAGCATTATTTCCTTGTGTCATTGGTGATTTTTATTTATTTTTTCATAGCATTGTGTTTCTTAACACATTATTATGTGAATTCTTTAGTGCATCAGCAGAAATTGTTTTCTTCTGATGGAAGGATTTTACTTAACTTCTACCAGGATTGAGAGGCTACCAACATGTAACAAGACTAGACAGTTTATTTTGTTTATTTCTAGTTCAGAATTGTCAGGAAAGGCGATTTTTGTCCCTTTGACACAAATCTAATGCTCAGAAGGTCAAATGTGCTTATAGTTCCATTTGTGGACAGAGTTCCTGTGTTTGGTTTGGTTTTCATGGTTGTTGCTGTGGCTTGCAGTCCTAGGAGGGCCCAGCGTTTATGCAGTAATCTTCCATCCAACTTTCCCTTGCATAAGTGTACAGACCTCATCTTCCATCTCTGTAATAGGAACAGCTCCTTCCCCAGGGCATCTCCAGCTTTGCTTATTCACCACTCTATATCCATTCTTTCTTAGTATGTATTTTCCCCCTGTTGTTTCTTCATCTTGCATAGAGCATTGGTGCCTTAAAAAAATTAACACGTTTTCTTGTTCATCTTTGAAAGATTGTTTTAAAGCATTTCATACAGTGCTTCCATAATAGAAAATATTATTTTTAATAAGTACCATAAAGAACTCTGCCCTTCAGTTATCCCCAACCTGTAGTCAGATATGAGATACAACTTCCTTATCCGGTCATTTGGGAGTTTGACTGGCACCACAGGAGAGTGGGGAGTTAAACCAGAGACTTGTGCTTGGTAAGTAAGTATGTGGATACCTAGCACATGAGCCTCTTCTCTGCTGTGAGCTTCTTCCCACCCAGGATGGCTAACACAAAACAGATGATTGGTTTTTGCTTCTCTTATTTTTTTCAAAAATGAGTATTAATTACTGTGACAGGAAGTACATTCCTTGTTTTAAAATTTAGGAGGTAAAAATATGTGGTGCAAAATTTCTCTTTAATTTTTCTATAAATATTTACTTTTTATCTAATAAGCATCCAATATTGGTTTTAATATATGTAAAATAAAAATAACATAAACTTGTAACAAATAAATATTATAAAAAATATAATATCTAACAATGTAAGTGTTATATAATATAATAAATAACAATCTATGATTAGTAGCTATTTACATAAATTATATATAAATATTATGCACATAATATGTATTTATACATAATAAAATAGATATATTTATATTTAGAGATAGAAACTTTAGACTTCTCAGTTCTAAGATCGAGTCTAAGGGAGCTTTACGACTGATCTACATACCCATGATTTTTTTTCTTTTTATTTTGAGACAGGATCTCACTAAGTTGCTGGTCTTGAACTTTTGATCTTCCTGCCTCAGCTTTCCTTTTTTGGAATTACAGGCTTACGCCACTGCATCCAGCCTAGGATTATTTTGAGTTAACAGAGATTTAGTGAACACCTCATTTTTTCAAGGATATACCTCAATTAATTGCAACCAGACTGATGCAAGTTTAGAAATGGACAGATGATACAAAATGTGAGAAGTCACAGAACTTTTGAAAGGAAAAGCAGAAGGTCACACTAAGCCCTTAATGAATTCAGAGCCCATTTTCTTCCTCTGTTCATAACTTTCCCTACCCATGGAGGTTTTCAATCATGATTTCTGAAATGGAAGTAAAATTCCTGCCATGCAGAAGTTTAAATAATGCTAGTCTCTGCTTACTATTCATTCCCAGGTATTTTTATTTAAATGAATCTCTGAGAGAAATTTTCTTTGTTATACCTAACTTCTTCAAGTGAAGGAGCAACTTAGTACCACTGTGGCTCCTCTGTACATCTCAATATCAGCACACCTTGCTCACCCAACACCCTTTCACAACAGGCAGGTGGCTACATGTCCACGAGGCCAACAATGCCTAAACCATGCTTAGTGCTTTCCCCAAACTAGCTGGGGAGAAGAGTTACATGCACAGACCAATAAAGGAGAAGGTGTCATAGGACATGGCTTTCTAGTGACAAGGCTTATGAGAGTTATGAGAGTTCAAGGGAGGAGACAGGAAGCAGTAGTATCCTGAAAGTGACATGTGGCAGGCACACATAGAATGAGCAAAAAAAAAAAGACTAGTTCCTAAAAAAATAAACCCTAAAATAATACATGCGTGACACATTTGAAATTTTGCAAAACACGAAAAAGTGAAAAGAAGAGAGAGAGAGATTACCTCTGGCCCACATTCTGGAGGTAATCACTGGTGATATATTGGTGGATTCATTTAGTCTTCTTTGCTACATATAATTTTAAAATTGTGTGCTAAGTAGAGTTAGAAACATTAACACAAGTGGTTATACACATATACATAGCTATAGTTACTTCTTTTTTTTTTTTCAAATAATTCATGGTAGTCTTTTCCCATATTGCCAGAAGCTTCTGTTCTTGGTAATTGAACAGGTATGGAATACTTGCTCCTAAGTGGATACAATAGGGTTTGGAAATCTTCTGCTATTGATGGTCTCAATTTATTATATTTATGCCATCCTTTGTTATTTACATGATTTCCACTTTTCAGTATAATGCATAAAGCTGAAAAATAAGGAGATAATGTGAATTTTTATGCAGAAGCCATTTTTTTCTGGCTTCTGTTCGATTACATGTTTAGGTTCCCAAAAGTGGATTACATAGTCAGAAGACAAGAATGTCTTCTGCATATTTGGTACATTTAAGGAATGCTTTGCACAGGGTCAGGGGCATCCTATCTCCTTGTATGATCTTAAAAGGAGTGGGTTACCAGGGGGAAAGGTACACCACTCCAGAAGCAGAAACAGTTTAAATGAGTAGGAGGGTTTCCTGGGGAAAGACCCAATGTCTGGTCATCATTCCTCCCACAAGACCTAGCTGAGTTCCTGGCATGGAATACTGGCTTGGAAATATTGGAGGAGTAAATGAAAACTATAAAAATGAACTGTAGACATGTTGGGAGAGGAGAATGGAAATGTTCTTTCAGAATAGGGAGGAGCTTTTGGAAAATATTCTAGAAGAAGTTTGGGGTGGTCTCTGAGTGTCTCAAATACTAGAGTAAGAGGTTGAAATCAATCTGGAAAAAAAGGGGAACCCTGGTTGGCATGTGGTGAGGGCCCAAGATGAGAGTAATAAAGTTTGAAAATATTTCCCCCAGGGTACTTGTGAGAAGGTTGGAAAAGGCAGACTTCAAAGAAATAACCCATTAGTGAGTTTGTAGAGCAAGAGTCTCCTTTATGCTCTTCCAGTTGTCCAAGGAGTATTGAGATACAAGCATGTAAGGGGGGTGAAATAGAGGTTGTGAAGACATAATAGACAGGATTGGAAAGCATGGAGAGAGGGAGGATTAGGGTCCTCAGTCACCTGTCCTGGGGGCCCCATGGGAGGAAGTAGTTTGGAGACAGATGAGCTCAATATTTTGGAAACATTGACATTGTGTGGGTAACTGATAACTTGGATTTTTGTTTCAGCAATGAAGTTCAAAACCAGGACTTTGCACCTGCTAGGCAATCACTCTCCCCCTGAGCCACATCTCAGCCCTGGAGTCTGAATTCAAACAGATCAGAAACGGACCTGAAGACATTTAAAAAGCACCGCATTATAGACTACTTCACAATAGGTGCCAGAGAGCTGAAACCTCATTAAATTTGGGGGGTTTCTTTAAAATTAAAAGAAGCCAGGCTTAGTGGCACATGCCTGTAATCCCAGCAACATGGGAGGTTGAGGCAGGAGGATCACAAGTTCAAAGCTAGAATCAGCAACTTAGTGAGGCCCTAAGCAACTTAGCAAGACACTGTCTCAAAATAAAATACAAAAAAGGTCTGGGGATGTGGCTCAGTGGTTAAGCACCCCTGGGTTTAATCCATGGTGTGAAAACAATAATAACAATAGTAATAATAATCTAAAACAAATATATATATATATATATATATATATATATATATATATATATATACACACACATAAACATACACATACATATATATATATATATACATATATATAATGTTTACACAAATAACACTTGTGATATACAGTTGATTTTCAATGAGAAGATTTTCTTTATTCATTTTAAGGATTAGGAATAGTAATAATACAAAGGAGACCGATAGTAGCAACACACACACAGTCTTCCTACTGCTGGCACATGCCAAGTTTACACAGGTCACTCTATTACAATTATCCAATCAGTACTCACAGATACTGTACCACATGGAGAAAGAGGGCTGGAGGATAAAGCAGGAAAACCAGCTCGAGGGACTAAAAGAAATGTGATCTGGAAAGCCAACCCAAATCCATCTAATCTGTAAACAGTCTAGAAATCCATGAGGGAAACAGAGAACAAAGGATTAAGGCGTCAGGAAATCAGAAGGACTCAGAGAGAGAGACACAAACAGGTCTTTGTCAGAGTGTTCAGCACCAAGCCAGGCTGCAGCAATGAGGCACTTAGTGTCTCTTCCCCGAGCTCACTGTGACAACCACAGGTGCTGTTCCTCATGAGATGCCAATACCACCACCCTGACCATCCTGGCAATACCAACAGCACTGCCCACAACCACAGCCTGTGCACCCCACCCTCATCTTCATAATCTGCATTCACATACCGTGGCCCCCCGAGGAAGGCTGAGCTACCCTGAGAAGGTGGCCTTAACTCAGGAGAATTGCCTTCCTCCAAGATGCCTTGTCAGTGGATGGCTGGGTGAGCTGCAAACCACGCCCAATTCAGATGAAGAGAGTGGGTCCTCGGGATGAGGACAGTACAGGAATGAAATAAACCAGGAATATGGACTCTACAGGAGCAGCTTGTAGGACTGCAGAGAGCAGTACAGGAATGAAATAAACCAGGAATATGGACTCTACAGGAGCAGCTTGTAGGACTCCAGGGAACATCCAGGCTAGAACAACAACAGTCAGAGCCTAAGGACTTGCATAGGTCCAGACTCATTGGCAGCCACTTTTTTTTGGTCATCTCAGTCAATTTTCACAAGCGCACTCTCTTGAAAATGGGGAGACTTGAAACTGATGGCCTAGAGTTTGAGGCCTAGTAATCCTGAACATCAATCTCAACCCATCTCTGTCTAGAGAAGATGAGAAGAGCAAGTCCTCTTGGACTCATCTCTAAGGGCTTTCCATGTGTGTATCTGAGGTGCCACGCAACAGGCAAAAGACCTTCCGGGCTTCCTTCTAGCAATTTCTCATTTAAATTAGCCTGCAGCAGGGACCTGT
The DNA here is from genome assembly GCF_048772815.1 of Callospermophilus lateralis. Taxonomy (NCBI): domain Eukaryota; kingdom Metazoa; phylum Chordata; class Mammalia; order Rodentia; family Sciuridae; genus Callospermophilus; species Callospermophilus lateralis. The sequence goes on from NC_135313.1 coordinate 93,342,836, forward strand.
CCCCAAGCCTAGGCATTTCTGTTTATGAGTTTCACAGGCTTGAGAATTTCACTCCACCCTTTTGAGCACCAGTAGAAAAAGAGGGGAACGTGGCAGGAAAAAGCCTGGCATTTGGAGGCTGGCCCTCTGTCCCTGCACTGTGGGGCTCACATAGCTGCAGGGCCTGGCACTGAACAGCCTGTGTGTAGAATAAGAGTACCCACCCTCTGGGAGTTGTAGAGATATAATGTGAAGTCTATAGAAAAATGCTTTACAAATGCTTTAGAGCTACCCAGGGCTGGAAGAGATATTTTCTAAATGAGTAACAAGTAACACACACATTACATAGTGAAGACAGATACATTTAAGGGTTCCATCCAAAGACAAATATCTTGGGAGGCTGCATGGTCACATGGTTACATTAACGCATGGTCACATTAATGACTTGTTTGGGGGACTTCCTGGAGATTAAGGCCACTATAAAGTGAGAACTCTGAGCCCACTTTAACACTTACAGGATTAAGTGTCAGAGACTGAGCTATAGAAGATGTGAAGAAATATAAGGCAAAGAAAAAGGAAATACAGAAGAGGAAGAGCCAAGGTCTGGGGCTAGCTGTGCCAACACAAGAATACAGAACTTTATGCTCCTCTCTCAACAAGTGACCAAACCCCTCCAGGCATCCATTTCATCACAGGTTCATGGGACAACAAAATCTTCATTGGAGGGTCATGACAAAATTAGCAAGATGCTACAGTTTGTTCCCTCCAAACCTCATGTTGAAATTTGATCATGGTTGTTCTGGTTTTGGGGAGGTAGTGCCTTTAGGAGGTGATTAGGTCATTAAGAGAGATTAATGCCTTTCTTACAATAGTAATAAATGAGAGCCAAGCCCATTTTGCTTTGGCTTTGGCTTTTGTAAGTGCAGTGAGCTCTTCACAATTGCATTATCTTTACTGAGACACTTACATGAAGGGAGCAAGGTGAACTCATTAGATGGCTGAGTATGACAGGAGGAAGACCTAAGCCACTCTTTTCATTTCAGGGATATCACCCAGGAGGTTCAAAAACCTCCTAATGGGCACATAACAAATGCGGAGTGAATCAGAACTTGAATATTGGTCCACAAAATCTAGCCAGGTATATTCTTCTGTTTTTCCCAATTAAACACAAGAGAATGGAGACCTGGAGAAATTCAGTGATTTAATGCCCAAAGTGGCACAGATAAATGGCAGGGCCAGGATGCAGCCCTAGACAGTGCCAGGCTTTGCTCTATATGGTCAGAGTCAAGGGCAGTTTGAATAGTGGAAGGCACATCAGCCTACGCTAAGCATTCCTTTCTGAAATGGGGCTAGTTTTCAAAATCACTGGAGAATCCATGAGTCTCTCCCTCTCTGTCAGTTACCACGCCGGGAAAGCTTCCTTGGATGGGTACTCCATGGAGGATTTCTTCCTCAATGGTCCTCCAGGTGCCATGCAGGCATGTTAACCTCAAGGTCAAAGAGCCTTCTCTCCTTGTGGCCAGGGATGGCCTGGTAATTTGTCATATCACACTGAAGAGATGGTCCTTTGATTCTTGCTAGAAAACTCTGGATTCATTCCTCAGCTCTGGGGATTCCCAAGGGTGAATAAACCTGCAGTCATTGTGAGCACCTATAAGTCCAGTATAAGGAGAGGACAGGACGGAGGCAGCAGGCAGTGGAGACAAGCAAGGTAGGGAATGGGTCTGACCAAGCTTCAAACCCTCCTCATGTGTGGCCACTCAAAGAGATGGATAGCTTGGATTCAGCCAGATTTCTGCTTTGTAGACTAGTAAAGTGTCCAAAAGAAACTTTGGAATACAATCGGCAAATGCATTTTTTTCCAAAGTCATCCAAAGTTACTTATGTGAAATCTTAAGACGTTTCTGGATGTTGAGGGCCTGGTCCGTGCAGTGAGGGGCACAGCAAGCTGCAGAAATGGGAAGGCCCCATCCCATGTTTCCAGGATGCTCTTCGTAACCTTTCTCATGATTGAACACTATCAGGATAAGACTGTTTTCTCTGTCATTATATCCAAAACATGCACATATTGTCACCCCACTAGTTGCTAAGGCCACAGACCCTCACCCCACCAATGGTAGAAGCCACCTCTACAGGGTCACCGTAGAACCTCACAAAAACACAGTCTTCAGGCTAGGAGACTGAAGTTCTTTTCACCCATGGTCACAAGCCCTGAGTTCCACTGAGTTTGTACATGAGGTTAGCCTGGTCTGGGAATCCCAGACACTGCAGAGTGTCACTCTGGCCTGGGTCCACAGCCCAGCTCTCTCTTTTCCTAGCAGTGGAAACCTGGAACAACCAACCAACAGCTCTGTGTCTCCATTTCTTCATCTTCAAGACTCATGACCCCCACCTCTGTATAGGGTGGGTTTGCAGGTGAGATGACATGAACGAAGACCCAGTCCCTGGCAGGTGTGCAACATTAGTTAGTTCCCATTCATTCAGTCTTTTCTCAGCACCTCTGATATTCCAGTTACTAGGGTGGGTGCTGAGAAGCAAAGATAGTTAAAAAGAACTCCATCTTTCAGAGAACCCCCAACCAACAGGGGAGCCAGAGGTGCATGTTACAGCTTCCCTAAGGAGCTTAAGGAGCACAGGATGAGAAGGCTCCAAATAGAAGACATGTCATGCAGATGCACACAGCCTCCAGTCACTCTCAGGGCCCCAACACCTGTGGGTCCCACTGTACTTCCGAGTCCCAGCTTTAAGAAGATGAAGAAGCTGCCAAGGTGGTATCATTCACATGTGGCTGGAAAGCTCACTCCCTGCACCTGAGATTTTTATAACTCAAAAAGTTCAGACCATAAAAATTTATTCTTTGGCAAGTCCAGAAATATGAATAAAAATGGATGTGTTTTTCTTGGGGAAATGACATCTTATGCTATTAGTTATTAGCACCGTAGTGAAAATTGGTTCATCAGACATGCTCCATTGACAGGGAAGAGCATGGTAGCTTCCAATGTCTCCATCTCTGAGATGCTTCCACTGATGATCCTCTTAAGGCTTCAAAGACTTATATTTATCAGGAAGATTCATCAGGCCCTAGAACCTTCCTAGAATGTGTGCCTCCATTTTTATAGCATTTGTCCTTGAAATGGCTCATCAAGATAGACACAGTAGTGATCACGTCAAATACAACATAAACGATGCTGGCAGCAGTGGGGGTCGAGTGTTCATGGCCTGGAATAGAAGGAAGACTCCACAGCCAGAAGCTGGAGGGAAAATAAATACAGCTGCAAGAGGCAGTCAAGTCTTTGATTCACAAGCTTTCCACTGGCTGCTGTGTGTGTGTGTGTTTGTGTGTGTGTGTGTGTGCGCGCGCGCGCCCGTGAGCGTGCATCTCACCAGCTATATCACTGTCACTGGATACTAGCAGTGATGATTTCCCAAAATGAATTATCTGTAAGGAAAGGAAAATAGCAAGTGACTCACAAATGAAATATCACTCATTTCTTGTAATATATGCATACCGAAATAGGTAAAATCCATTCTATTTTAACTTGAAAGTGTCATCCGTTGAACTGTGCATTCTTTTGGACGGTTTTATCTGAAAGAAATATAAATGGGGAAGTGGGTGTAGCAATCAATTTATCTGTATCTTCTCGGGGGCTGAGGGGTTTGCTAGACTGAGGAATTGGGAACACCATGATTTTTTGGTTTTTTGTTTGCCAACTTGACACTTCTGTCTTAGCAACTTAACAAGCGCAGGGAATGAACCTCAGCCCCCCCCCAAGGACAAATCTACAAATGTCTCTCTAGGGAGCGTCTGGCAGGCTGACTGATATCCTCCCCATACTGCAAGGAGTGAAGACTCAAGAAAATCAGGGTCAGGCTTAAAAAGAAGAGCACTTCACTACTGAGGAATGTGTTTCTTGGTCAAAGGACTCAATCTTCTTTTCCTTTTTTTTTTTTTGTTTGTTTTTTTCTTTTTTTTAAAAGCAAAGGCAGATACTGCAGAGAGAATCGGGGACATGGACCCAACACCCCCTGGGGGTGATTGCCATCATTTGGCAGCACTCACTGGACAGCTGTTCTGTCCAGTGCTGTGTGGGGCACTGGGAATGTGAAGACCAGGAAGCCCTTTGCTCCCGCTGCCCCAACTCCTCACCACACACCAAGCTGTTGTCCTGTTTGCAGTCTGTCCAGAGTTCCCTTCTGCTCTCAGTCTGCCCAGGGGTTCACTTCTAGTGGCCCGTTAATGCCCAGTGTTGGCACAGACACCTCTGCAAAGGCCTCACAACCCAACTGGGTTTGTGCTTGTCCTCAGCCTCCCTGTTTTTCCTACACATAGATGCTATTTTCCTCTGCGTTTCCCATACTACCCTTGCTCATCTCTCTGCCTCCAGGGTGTGCCGCAGTCTGGCTGGGCACAATTCAGGAGCCACTTCTCAAAAGAAACTAATTTTATTTTTAGAACCACACACGCCAAACAAAACAGCTCCTCAGGAAAAACCCTCAGAGCCCAACTGCCCCCACTGGCTTCCCACAAGCCACTCTCCCAACCACCAGCCTCTCCACCTCCCACAATCCTCCTGCTCTTGAGGCCGATTGGCTGGGTCTCATGGGCGGAGCCAAAAAAGTCCCCCAATGAGCAGCTCCGTGGCCTGAAAGGGCAGGGAAACAGCCCAATGAGCATAGAGGAGCCAATCAGCTAGATGTTGCCGGGGCCGCTGTGAGCCAATAATCAGCTGGCAGTCTGAAAGTTTGCTGGGGCCCCTTCGGCTGTGGCTCTCAACAAGGGTGGGCATGCTGGCTGAGTCCGGTTGAGGAGGACTGGCCACATAGACACAGTCCCTGGAATCTTCTGGGTCTGGAACCAGGTTTTATTTTTCCCCCGATTTTTATTTGTTCTTTTTTAGTTACACATGGAAGTGGAGTCCCAGATTCCACCTTAAACCCTTGCTTAACTCCATTCCACTCTCTTTCCACCCTGCCCTGACTTCAACCCCTGACCCTCTGCCTTATATATGAATTTGACTAATAGTCATGTTATACGGTCCTTGATGGTGTACAAAATACATATGGTGTCATGTGGTTCCATCTCCTAGGTCATCTTATAGCTTCATTGCTCCCAGGGAGGCTCAAGTAGGAGGCTCGCTTCACTGTTCCAGTGACAGGAGGACCTAAGTTGCCTCCTGATCTCTGAGAGCTGGGTGCCCCTCCTCTAGTCTGGCTCCCTCAGGCCCAGCATCCGTCTGGAACCCCTCATCTCTCTCCCAGGGAATCTACCTGATACTATTCATCTGATGTTAGCTTTCATGGTGAAACTGACCTCTACAATCATGGCCATCAGGTGATGGTCAGCCTAACACACTCACAGATACACAAGCACACACAAAAAATACACACCTACACATACAAGAGCATAAACATGCAAATACACACACCCACATATATATAAATACACATCCAAATAAACATGCACCCACATGCACATATGCACATGCACACACATGCAGACACATGGACCCATGTACACATATATGTTCGCACCTATACCCAATGCACATGCACATACATCGGCACATAAGCACACGAATATGTCTGTGCACACATTCACATACACTGACATTGATACACATACACACCCAGTTCCCTTAATTTGAAATGCTCTTCACCTGCTTTTTCTAGTATACCCCAAATGTAGGATGAAATCTAGGAAGAGAAGATCAAGTCCATTGCATTTGATTTCTAAAATAGCCAAGTTGTCCAAGGCAGAGGACACAACTCATGTCCTCAGCACTGCTTACACAGGCTCCTGGACAAACTCAGATGGACTCTTTTCTTTTTTGAGGGGGTACCAGGGATTGACCTCAGGGGCACTCAACAACTGAGCCACTGATTCTCATCCCCAGCCCTCTTTTTTTTTTTTTGTATCTTATTTAGAGTCAGGGTCTCACTGAGTTGCTTAATGCCTCTCCATTACTGAGTCTGGCTTTGAACTCACAATCTCCGTCTCAGTCTCCTGATGCGCTGGGATTACAGGCGTGTGCCACTGCACCTGGCTCAAATGGACTCTTATAAGGAAGTTCATCCCACCACTGAGCTTCCCAGGGTTCTCCTTCAGAGAAATATTTCAAACTTTGTTTCCGGTGCTCCTCATAGTCAGGAGCAGAATCAACAAAAAGATGTTGCTGTTTCTCTAGAAAAAAATATATCAGTTTATTTCTCATTCCCTACAGAGCTTAAGCCATTTAAAAAATAACTAGGATCTGGGAGTATAGTTCAGAGGTACAGTGCTTGTGCACTTGTACCAAGGCCCTGGGTTCAATCCCAGCACTGCTGAATAGTATATAAATAAATGGAACCACAATGGGTGCACGTCATTATACATTTTTCCAAACTCATAGGACTGGAGAAGTATAGGAATTATTCAGCTAGAATCAAAATTTGGGTCAGCTGATCCCCATTATTTATAAAGAACAGAATGTGTGCAGAGTTGAGATGTTCAAGTGGATTAAGACAAAAGAAAAGGCCCAGGAGAAGGTTGCCTTGTGAGGCTATAGTGAAATAGAGACACTGCTGTATCTCCCAGAGAACTGCTCTCATTGGTACTAGAACAACATGTTGGAGGATGTTTGCTTTAACATGGGACAAGCAACCTATAAACCCATCCAGATCAGAGAGCAGTAAGCGATCTTGACACTTCCCTGCTGCAGAATACCACACATCTATCATGAAGCCGGAGGTAAAGGGAGCTCCAAGTTGTTGACGATGATGAAAGCCATGTGTAGAAAGGTGAAGAATGATCTTATGGGAACAGATAGACAGTAGCTTGTGTTTAATACCAATCAAGATATTTGATGGATAAATTTGTGCTAGGAATTTAGAGTGGTACAGAATGATTTTCACATTGCCATTGTGTTTCGAAATTTTGGAATGATAAAATTTTCATATGTCACTTCTATAAATTACTAAAGAAATAGTTTGCTACCAATAAAAATTTTGCAGAGCCAAAATTTAAAAAAAAATTTGGTAATGAATTACTGAATATCTATTGCATATGACAGTCTAAATTTAAGTTACTTCTGATATTCACTCATTAACAGGCAAAGTAAATATGGCATCTTATTTCTCAGGACAGAAACTCTGAGGATCTCAGAGCTGAGGAATTTGCTCAAGATCACAAGCTAGGCTGGCCACCCAGGGGTGCCAGCTCTGTAGCCTGGGCTTTTACTTCTCATTCGTTCATTTTTCAGTCAGATGCACCATGGTGGTGCTGATATTTTCAAAAGCATAAAACTCTACTGGTGAGACTCTGTCATAAAATGCTTTGAGACAGAAACAGGAGGGGCTTCTCAGTGCTAAGCTAGGATATCATCAAAAATTATTCCTGAAGTCTTCCTATTTTTATTTTAGAAGCTCTACTAAAATTTCCTTAAACTGCTCGTTCCCCCAAGGTCCTATTTCAAACTCTCACCCAAAAAGGTTGTATTCTTAGATATTGCCTAGGTTAAAAGGTCAATGCAAAATATGAACTTATTGTTTTCTCTTCATCCCATCCATATTTACAAAGGTCTTATATTTTGGGCCCTATGCTAGGTGATGGGCCAAATACAGAGAAGTAATAGCCCTTACCTTTAAGGAGCTTAATGTGCACTGGGAAGCAGTTTAGTTCCCATTAACTTCAAATGTACTTATTCATGTACATATAAATGTACATATAAATGTAACTATGTGCTAGATGATATGTTAGGAAAAAGGCCACATTAAAAAGCTTTAAGGAGCTTAGGGTAAACGAAAAAGTAACGGAGCATTACATTAAATATTTTATTATTTAGAAAACTAGTATTTGACGAACACTTACTCTATGACAGACACTTTGCTAAGTGCCGCATCAGGAAGCTGATGTGAAATACAGTCTTTACTCTTCCTAGCATTGAGGCCAGGAAGGTCAACTGACATGACAGTGGCATGTGCTTAACTTCTCCTGGAGTAGAACATCTGCAGTTACTGCACTGTGGAGGGAGGCAGCACTTACCAAAGAGCAATATGGTTCAGCCATGTTTCCTGAACAGTACCCGTTAGGACTGACCCTTATCATCCTCTTTCTTTTGCCAAGATCTGTCCTGAACACCCACCCTGGCATGCCACAGAGGGATCCCTGCCCTGATATTCTCCTCATCAAAATGACCCAAATGCTTTCCTGTGTTCCAGGGCAGATGCAGACTCAGAGTCCTGGGTATGCTCCTACCGACCCCACTTGATTAGAGTGAAGTCTTTCTTCAGCTGTGCTCTTTATGTTGAATACGCAGAACTTTTTCCTTATCTGGAAACCTTCAGAATATATCAGCCTTTTTCAGCCCCATGAGCAAATTCTTCTTGCCATGATAGAAGGCCCTATAATTTTATCTATTCATGATTTTCTTTCCAGCTCACTGCCCAACTTTTCTATTGGACCCCAGGTGTGTCTGCCTGGTCTGCCATCATGGAAAAATGAAATTCTATATGGAATCTGAAAATCCAGCACAGAGAAGTTGTTGGGATGACTGGTGAAATGCTTGACCCCTTCTTAATGGACTCAACTCCATGATGTTTAATGAGATCACGCTCTGACTCTACAGCAAAGTTTTCAACGTAAGAAAAATGGTCTTAATAGCATGAAATATCACAGATCAACGACATGAAGAAGACCATGTAACGAAGGCATCAAATAACAAAATGATCCGTTTTCCACTCAGATGCCTCCTAACATTGCTCACACTTTTATAAGAGCAGCAACATCAATCATAAATAATGCAAAGGTTTGGCGTGCCCTGAGCTTTCTGTCATCAGCCAGGACTGAATTGCAGAGTGAAAATATTTCATTGGAGGTACTCTGCACACAGCTATATATTTGTCAATGTTTTTATAGCTCTTAAGACTCCATGAATATAATCGGCTCTGTATCCTCTCATACACCGAGGACATCAAAGTATATGTAAACAGGCAGGTCTGATGATACTCTCATCCCCTTTATTACAGTGACAACATTTGTGCCACTATAGTTAAGGTCTGCTGGCAGTTTTATTGGGTATAACTGCCATGGAAGTTTATAAGTTGGCTACGAGGGAAAAAAAAAAAAAGTTCTTCTGGAATAAAGCTTGTCATGCTAGGTTACATTCTTTTAAAACTGAATTTTTAAAACAATTTGATATGGCCATTTGAAAAGTGACACCATTTTATGAGAGCTAAAAATTATTTGGTTCATTAGATTACTCCGTTGTGAGAAATTCTAAACCATCTTAACCTTTACCAAAAATAAGAACTGGAACATCAAAAACAACTCCCTCAGCACCTCTTCCACATGGAAATGTTCTGAAATGATCACTCTTAGAATAAAGCACTGGATCTTAGAACCGAGAGAGAATGGGGACATTTCTTTTATCCATTTTTCCTGCAATATTATTTAATTGTGTGAGGTAAAAAAAATCTAATTTTAAAGTCACTCTGTGGATAAAAGGAAAATTTAAAAAAAAAAAAAAACCTTTATCCATCTCCTGTCATCACTTCTACATGTCTCAAGAAATATGTTCTCCTTTATTTAAACTCTTCCCATGTCATGGTCCTGTAGGCTCAGCAGAGTCTCCTAGATGTTGCTCTGAAATACCCAATGCTCAGCTCATCAGCTGGCTCCACTAACCTTCCACAAAAACAAATGAATGATTGGATAAATGGATGGATGGATGGATGGATGGATGGATGGATGATGGATGGATGAGTAGATTAGTGGGTGGTTGGATGGACACATGGATGGATGAGTGCAGGGTTCAGTTGCTGGGGCTTTGAATGAAGGAAGACAGCTTTGAGGAAGTCAATCTTCCTCTCTGCGTGCTTAACCTTCAGTTTCAACAATAAACAGATTATAATTACTGAATCAGATATTAGCTCTGATTATTCAACTAAATAATGCACTAACATAGAGCCTGGGTTAGCTGAGGAACTCAGGGCATTGACACTGCTGCCAAGGGATCAGATTTGTTACTCTGATGAGCATGTTAAATTTTACTCCCCTCTGACCATTGACCTTTAATGACCCTTAACACTCCATGCAAAACATCTTCATCTTTCTGTCACATACAATCTCTCTCGTTTCTGATTATTTCACTTTCTTTTCTATTCAGCTCCCCAAACCCTCATTGAACACAGAGTCTACACATCTCTCTTCCCTGTTCATTGTGTGAGGGCTCAAGTCTCTAACAGGCCTTCCTGGTGGGGCTCCGATTCAGAGCTCTCTCTGCACACCCTTGACTCAGCACTGAGTGAGATTTCCCCCTCCATGTGTGATGCTGGGAACACAGTGCAAGGTTCACTCCAAGCCTTCAGGTCTGTCAGGCTTCCCTCATCCAGCCAGGAATCAGGTCTGAAAACAAACTACCTTTGGCTTCCGGAAGTCCGATGAATGCATGGGTGAGACATGGTTTGGTAAATCAGTTTTCCTGATTATAATACTTGGCTTATAAATTGGAGTTACTTTGAAGAAATCCCTTCCACCCCCTAGATGATCTCTAGTAGGAGAGAGGGTCCTTGGGCCTTTTGGTCTTGGTCTGGGGCGTGTCCATGGGACAGATACCAAATATATCACTTTTAAGATATATCTCCACCATTTGATTAAATGTAAGGGAAAATAAATAAATTGTAAATAGTTAAATGTAAGGGGAAATGCCATGTCTGGTTTACCTTTAAAGGGCATCCTGGTATAGAATGCCATGAACTTGCTAACGACTCAAAGATTTTTGAGGAGTGTAACAGAGGTAGGGGAACCAGAGACTATCTTATTCCCTAGTCTTATGAATACATTTTAGGTGCAACATAAATTTCATTAGACCACTGGCTTAGGACTCATCTGTCACAACTCAAAATCCCTTAAATTTGGCCCCTGGGCATTTCTTCACTCATGTATTGCTGCCCTACCATGAAGCAGATGAAGCAGCAGTTGGCACTCTAATGATCTTGAATATGGGCCAAAAGAAAGGAAGCCAGCTGAGCCAACCAGGCTGAGGCCATGTTCTCATATGTGCTTATGTCCTGCAAGGGCAAAGAAGTCCTCCCAGGACCTGGAAGCAACATGGTAAAAATGGGAAAGAAAACCTGTCTGTCCACCCCAATACCAACCCATAGGAACTTATGAAAATTCTTTGTGATGGGCCCACATTTACTCATTGGTCCCTGAATGCTAAATAATCCTTGTGTTTTTAGAAGGGCCTGGGGCTACCAAGATGCAGCCCCTGCATGTCTGCGGGATGCATAGCCACTCCATAATGGGACACGTGAGTACACAGGAGGGAGCAGTGAGGGTCACATTCAAGGATTTCACGCAGAAATAAATCAGGTTGCACTGCTACAAGAGATTTTGAATCATGTTCTTTGTTTAAAATCCAATCTGTTTTAGTCCATTTTCTGTTGCTATAACAGAAAACTTGTGATCGGGTCATTTATAAAGATAAGTTTACTTAGCTCACAGTTCTAGGGGCTGGGATTAAGGGGTTGCATCTGCTTCTGGTGGGGGCCTTGGGTTTCTCCATGCATGAGGGAAGATCAGAAGGACAAGTGTGTATGTTATAACAAGAGGAGAAGACAAAGGAGACCAGCTTTTTTTTTTTTTTTTTTTTTTTTTTGTAATAACAACCTGCTCTCATAATAACTAACCCATCCTCTTGGGAACTTTATCAATCCCTTCCTGACCCAAATACCCCTCAGTGTCCCCACCAACCAACTCTGCTGCACTGGGTAATTAAACCTGGGAATGAGTTTTGCTAGGGACAATTCACATCCAAACCATACTAAATGCAGATTCGCCAGCTACTAGTAATGTGTCATAGTAACGCAACATGCTAACAATTAGAGAAACCTTGTGAAAAGTATATGGGAACTGTAATGTCACTGAAAATTGTGAATCTAAAACTGTTCTAAAGTGTTAAAAAGTTTATTTGAAAATATTCTGTTTTCTCTCGAACTTTTTTAATATATAGTTTTCACTTATTTTTCAACCTTATTTAAAATAAGGTTGTATATACAATGTTGAATACTACCTTTTAACGTCAGCTATTATTATAAAGTATTTGCAAACATTATTTTAGCATCCTGATCATGATTATTAAACAGATGCATGATTGCTTCATTGCACATGTTTCTATGTCAAATACTTCAAAATAATAAAAGAATGCTTCATGGTAGCTTTGATTATATAGAGACCCCCACTGCACCAGGATTGATTTCCTTCCTTAACTAATGCTCAGAGGTGAATGATATTTTCAAGTTGGGTTGCTGATGGTAAATTTGGACTGGATTTAATATCTAGGTTAATTTCTTTATAACATATCATTCTGTGATTTGGCTTCCCTTTGACAATGGTACTCAGGAGTTTCTTTCTGTTATTTAAACCAGAGGAGGTATAAGAATTACCCAAAGGATGCATTGCACAGTTGGAGTACTGTACTTATCTAAGCCAGACACCGACTTAGATGCTGGTTATAGTCAGTCTCCCAGCACAGTAATCCTGGAACTGGGGTCAGATTCTGACAAGCATTACTAGAGAAAGAGAGATGCTTTGAGAGATGACCTTAACCCCAAAGACTCCACCCAGGTTATTTGAATGCCTCTCATTAATGGCTCTCACATGCAAAGCTGCCACTTAATATAGCCTTTGCTCCTGCTCACTGCTCAGTACATAAAACCAGTCTTTCCATCCCTGGCAATCCAGGCAGGTAAGAGATGAAACCAGTCCTTGGCTGAATTCAGGCTGCAGGCTGCTGACACTGATCTTTAATTGCCATATCAAGAGAGGCTCTGGCATGTCACAGAGAACACAGTTGACATAGCCCTAGAATAGAAAGACCAGGAGTACAATACATCTCTCCCATCTCTCCTGCTAAGACACCTCCACAGGATCATTTAGTCTGGGTACCAGAATCACTTGCCTATGAGTGAAATCCTTTTTCCTCCTTCCAAGGTAAGAATGCTGTGCTGGCTACTTCAAGTTGCCAGCGACAATTTTGCCTTTATAGTAGGTCTTACAGATGCCGTGTCCTGGATGCAATCTTTGAGTGATAAAATTGAATTGCTGGCCTCCTTCTGAGGGTCCATTTTGTGCCCTGCTGAGGAATGACTTACAGAGCAATGTGATTTGCCTCTTTAATTAGCTCACCCCTCCCCCCCGCCCCCATTCATCCCAACTTCGCCTCTCTCAAAGTTTCATTGGTAATTGCCAGTCAAATGTATTTCTTGGTGCTCATATTTTTTTTTTTTTCCTTTTGGTCATTCCAAATTTGTATGGGATAGAGATTGTTTCTCATCCCGAGTTATAATCTACTGTAACTGTTACCTGACAAGAGTCTTTTAAGTGGAATTGCTCTTGTTACTGCTATAATAAAATCCATCGAGAAGATGAAAAGCTAGCCATTATAGGCTCATCTCCTCCTCTTTGCAGGTGAGATTCTCACACGTTAGAAAGTTTTACAGCACATTAACATTTTTAATGTTATCCCAGGTTTGTGGTTTTAATAGCCAGGAGAGCTCTTGAAAGCCTGAGAGGAAAGCCCTGGAGCTGAAACAGAGCAGCACTGATGCAGGGTCTTCCTCTCCCTGCAGGCAGTGGTGCTGTGACCCTGCAGAATCTACACTCTCTTTCCCTGCTGGGGAGGACCACCTTGTGCAAAACCAACACGAGTTGGTTGCACATACTTCTCCGAATTTTCTATCCTTGATCCAGAAGGGCATCAATATTCTGCCTCCTTCTAAAGGCGGAAAGCATCAGCCAGAACAAAATGATGAACCTGCTGTGTTTCTAGGACCCAGCGAATCTCCACTTGTTTAAAGGGTAAATTGTTCCAAAAGAAGCACACTTTCTCCAGCCTGGAAGAGAACCATGGGAAGTGGGGATGAGGCTGGGATTCCTGCTCTCTCATTCTCTCATTGTATTCAATAGTGATGGAATGAGAGCATCTACTCTGTGCCATGCCATGAGCTAGATATAAATGCCAAATGACACAGTTCTGACTTCCACGAATGACTGATTCCACTTGAATTCTTCTCACCATTGGCCTGGTACTTTTTCATTGAGGTGCTACAGGAGGAAATCTCCATGTCTTCACCCACCCAATAGGAATGAGTAGAGAGATCCAGTAGGAAGAAGACAGCATCTTAACCTGCAAAAGGTTTTTGAGGAAGGCCAGAAGATGCCCCAGTGGGAATGTAGAGACACACAGGACACAGAGGCAGGACATTCTGACTTGGGGGCAGGTTTGGCAACTATGCCCAAGCAAGTTTTCATAGGTGCCTTTAAGTTGAATCATAAAAGGTGGAATAGATACTCTCCAGGCAGCAAATGGTTACTGTAAGTGGTAAGAGTGTTGTGAGAAAAATTCCAGCATCGAGGAACTATATCAGGCATATGCACTCTCATAAATGGTTTTATACGGCTGGATGTGAGCAGCAGCAATCTCCTCGGGTGCAAAGAGGACCAGAATTCAATCTGTGGCCCAAAGAAGAAAGAAACCTGGCTAATCCTGCCCAGCAGGTCACTGGTGCAAGTACCATGGAGGTTCCCATCTGCCTCAAGCACCAGGCCTGCCCATTGCCCTGCTGCAGACCCAAGGACTGGTTTTGGGTAAAAAATCATAGATTTATCCTACTTACAGGGAGAGTGACTGCCAGTGAATTTTCCTGTAAATCTCTACCTCTGGAAGCTGGTTCTGCCTCCTAGAGGCTGGAGCTCCTTCTTTTCATGTTTCCCTGGTCTGCCTTGCACCTGCCTACACACCAGGTCTGGTCAGCCCTGGCCTTCTTACCCGTAAGTCATGTTATCCTTGGTCCTATTTCTCATTTTCCCTAAAGCAAACTCAATCCACCTGCTGCTTGGCTAGGTATCCTCTTTGGAACTCATCCTCAAGCCCGTTTTAGCTCCTGCCACACTGGTTTTAGTGCTGGGTTGTGGGACTTTCTTGATGAGACCCCAGAGTCCCTATCTTTGCTTCCTGTGACTCCCCCTTATTTGGTATGAAGCCTAGTTGCTCTATTTCCCAAGTTGTCCCCTTAGTCTCACCCAGGCTCCTACACACGAGAAGAGCTTAGAAAAAAAAACCTCGTTGAAGAGATAAATAAAGGATATCTCCTGTCTTTTTTCCTCCTGAGTTTAGGAGCCATTTCTCCCATCCTTAGGCTCCTAATTAGGCTCCTAATTAGGCTCCCCATTAGGCCCTTATGCCTACCATACAAGTTCCAAATAGAAGTTATACAGCCAGCAAAAGCCTGCTGATTGGCTGACACCTGGCTCTAGGAATGGCATTCCACAGAGACCCAGGCAGAATCACACACCCCGCACCTACGGGCAGCAACTTCTTCCATAAGTCAGGATCAGTATTGCTTAGCATCAGTCATCAGAACACTAGGGCACAAGGATTCTCTTTACTACTTGGGAGCTGCATGACTTTGGAAAAAAAATCACTTAAACCTTCTAGACTTGAGCTGTTAAAGGCTAAGATCATATGCCTTGATTTTCCCCAGATAACCTAAAGAATCATGCCGTCCCCCTTCTTCCCTCCAAGTCATCCACAGCCCCCTGTTGCTCATAAGAGAGCTTGTTGGAGCCAAAGACCTTCCAGGATTCTAGACAAAAGGTCAAGTGCAGGAACCCACAGTGCCACATCATGTGCCCTTCCTCCGGAGCTCCCCTTGCTCCCGCCTGGTGCTCTCTTCTCAAGTGCACTTGAAGCAACATCCCCCCAACCTTATCTGTCTGCCAGTGCCTCCATACTCCTCCCTATCCTCTCTGAGGCCAGGAACTTCCTCATAGATCCTCTCACCTGTACCAGGCACCCATCATGCTGTACACATGTGCATCCCTGGCTGGGCACTGTCCACTTCTGGAGGCTCTCTGAAGGGGCAGCCATGGGTCCATGGACATGCTCGGGGAGCCTGGGCATAACAGGAGTTATCAATCAGTCCTTGGGGACTGGGATCTGAAGTTGAGGCCTTTGGTCATTTCCTGTACCCTGTGACCCAGAACTTGGAATTTTGGAGTAGTTTCAGAATTGCCCGTTTTCTATTCTACTTGTTCATTTCAGATGGCAGCAAGACAGGGCAGGGCTGGAACCAGACCCAAGCCTTTCTAATTCATGATGGGGCTTCTTGTTCTCTGAAAAAAAAAAAAAATTAAAAAAGGAAAACGGTTGAACAAAGTCCTCTCAACAAGGATCTTTGGTGCAGCTTTTGTGAGAGGCTGTTTCTTTTTCTTTTCCTCCTCTCTTGACTCCTGGATCAATTTTACAAATGAATTATTTGTTAAGAGAAAAAATAAACAGTACACGACATAAACTGCAATGTGTCACCATGATGTATAGGAAGAGTCCCTTTAGGTAGCCCCACTATCTCAAGCTATACTGACCCTGAAAGTACTAATGAAGGAGAACATGGGGGCCCCTTCCACTTGTCTAAGAGCCATCCCTAAGGGCAGGAAGGAGGCAGTGCCTGCACCCAGTATCTGTTGTGTGTCTGTCACCACTTTGCACAGCACAGGAGAGTGTGCTCCACTTATAGGTGATGGACCATCTCAGAGAAGGTCTGGGACTCCCCAAGGTCATCTGGAGAGTGACAGCAGCCCAGAAATCAACACGTATCCTTCAGAATTCAGGCTTGGTGAAGAGCATGGAAGGGCACCCAGCCACCAAAAGGGCTTGTGGGTCTCAATGCAAACTTGCACATCCCAAAACTCCTGCTTCACGGGCTCAGTCAAAACTGAGCAAGGGTTCAGTGTGATACATAGGACAGCTCAAATCAAGGACACCAGAGCAGGAGCAGGCTGGAAGCTCCAGACTCTTTTGTGAGTAGCATGACTTTTCTGAAACAGACCCTGAACAAGGAAGGAGTCAGTCCCCTTCTACAGGAAGATGAAGACACAGCCAAGGCCTGTGTGGGCGGAAACGTCAATGCCTTGAGTTCAGTTTGAACCCACTTTTTCATGTCCTCGGAAGAGCAGCAGGGAGAGTATTGTGAGAGCTGTGCGTGGAGAAGAAAATACTTGAGATGTCAGTGTGATCTCTTTATAATATTGGAGAAGGAATCACTCTGCAGTCAGAGAGAGAAGGTGTAGATTCAGCCCAAGCAACAGAAAGGAGAGAGGCATGTCTCGCACCCTCTATGCACACCTGGTCACTCTCCTCCAAAGACCTCCTGTTACACTGTTCCCAAGTTCAGAGTCCTTCACCCTCAAAGGCCTAACCCCAGTGACACTGGGAAAGCCTAGGGACACTCAAAGTCAGAGTGAATAGTTCAGACATGAAGGTATGGAGCAGGTGGTGCTGAGGGGACAGCCAGGCTGCAGGACCAACAGAGGAAAGTGAGGAGGAAGGGAGGTCCAGGCATGAGACTCAGCTAAACCTCTGCCACTGCTCAGGATGGAATGGGACCATGCATGTGTATGGCTTTCAGAACTCCAATGCAAATGTGCATATGTATGTAATACTCACATTTATATTATATATATATATATATATATATATATATATATACACACACACACACACACACACACACACACACACACACACACACACATATTTTTTAATAAAATAATACTTGAGAAACATCTATAAGCCCTTTGGTAGAAGGCTTAAATTGGAAAGGACTGCAATTAAATAACTAAATGAGACCATGCACTAAAAATATGCTCTGTCTACAAAAAAGTAGCTAAAAACTACTTTCAAAGTCCTTAGTAGGTTGTGTGTCTATCCATAAATAATATTGTCTATAAAATAAAAATGATGCCATAATAAAGCAACGAATTACAGTAAACCTGAACATAACCTAGAAAACTCAGAATTCTTGAGTAACATAACCTCACTCAATTTTCCTTTGCAAAATTGACTAAAATAGACACAAGTTAAAGCACAAAATTAACATGTCCTTTCTAATATCCAACATGTTTCATTAGGAAGAAAAATCATCCTGCCTATTCCTAAAGCTTGTGTATTTAAATTTATATGCTCATCAGTAAAGTTCCAAATTTTGTCACTCAGGGATTTGTTAAAATTTAATAAATGTCTTAGCTACTAAATATAAAGACTGAAAACTAAACACTGACCCCAATGTGCTTGGCTGGGGGTGTGCCAAAGAGAGAAGAAGAGACATTAAGAAAGGCACTTGAGGGAGTTGGAAATCAGTGAAGGGCAGCTTCTGGGTAACCAGGGGGGACTCCCGGAAGACACAAGGCAGATTTAATTAATGGCTTTGCAGACACGTCCTGAAATGAAATGCCAACCGATGGCTGTGCTTCACAAGAAGGGCATTCTTTGATTTTGCTCACATAGCCATTTGTTGAAATAGCAAGAAAGCAGAGAAGAATGATCATTGCAGGTCAACCAGAAGTCTAAGATTGGCACAGAAAGGCATGGTCTGGAAAATGAGATCTCAGGGGCCTGTCCATCTACTCCTTAGCCCCCTATTCTTTTTCTTTTTCTTTTTTCTTTTTTTGGTTTGTTTGATCAGTTTTAAAGAGATATAACTTGCATGTGATAAACCTTGCCAACTTAAAGCATGCAAGTCAACTGATTTTAGTATACCCACAGAGTGGTTCAGCCTTGATCTCAATCTATTTTAGAGCATATTTATAAGCCCTCCCTCCAGGAAAAACCCATATCAGTAATTACTTCCCTTTCCTCCAGCAAACCCTCCCCAGCCCTAGGCAAACATTAACCTACTTTCTGGCTCTGTGGATTTCCTGATTCTGGACATTTCATAAAAATAGAATCATACAATATGCAGTCCTTTGTGACTGCCTTCATTCACTCAGCATGTTTGGAAGGTTGATGCATGTTGAAGCATGTACTAGAACTTCATTCCTTTTTCTGAGCATGGTGACACAAACCTGTAAGTCTAGCAATTCTGGAGGCTGAGGCAGAAGGATCACAAGTTTGTGGCTAGTCTCACAACTTAGCTATACCTTGTCTCAAAATGAAAAATAAATAAATAAAAAGGTCTGGAGATGTTGCTCGATGGTAGAACACTCCTGTACCACAAAATAAAACTTAAAAGTAAACAGAACTTCATTGCTTTTTATGACTTATTAATATCCCATTATGTGTATAAACCAAAATATATTTATCCATCAGTTGATGTACATTTGAGTTGCTTCCACTTGATGGCTATTATGAATAAAGCTGCCACAGGGAATTCATGAACAGGTTTTTTTTTTTTTTTTTTTTGATGTAAAAATTTCTCATTTATGTGGAGTAAGGACCTTGCAGTGGAATTTCTGGGTCATACGGGCAACTCCATGTTTACCTTTCTGAGAACTGCCAAAGTGTTTTCCACAGAGGCTGCACCCTTTTACATTATTATCACAAATGGACAAAAGTTACTATTTCTCTTCATACTTTCAAGTACTTGTTATTTTCCATTTTTTAAAAATTATAATCTGTTGGGAGCTGCCACATAGGAGATGAGTATGTATCCTTGGCCTTGAGCGATGGAGGTGTGGAAATGGCTTCTGCTGCATGCATAGTAGGTGGGTCTCACCCTGGGCAGGGGAATGAAACTCTGGGAGTGACATCACCCAGTGAGACTTGGCTACACCCTCCCTGAATCCCAATCCCTTGCCTCCTTTGGGTGGAACTTTCTCAAGTGTCTTCCTAATAGGGTTTCAGGTGTGCTCTCTTGCTCTCTTTCCAACAGACCCTTAAGATGGAGAGCCATCCCTGATTCCTGCAAGCAAAGGTATTTCTGTGTGTTGCGTGCTTCCTTCGCTATTTTCTTAGTTATTGATGTAGCCAGCTCTTGTGAAACCAGCTCAGGTGGCCAGCCCGGCTAGCTGGAGATAATAATCACACTAGTGTGTGGGAAGTGGTTCCTCACTGTGGTTTTGATTGACATTTCCTTGATAACAATAACTGTGAGCTTCGTTTCACATGCTTGCTTGCCATTATGTATCTTCTTTGAAGAAACGTCAATTTCTTTGTTGATTTTTAAATTGAGTGTTTTTGCCTTTTTGGTTATTAAATTGTATATGTTCTTTATACGTTCTGAATATCAACCTCTTATAAGATGAAATATAAAGGTATTTTCTCCCGCTCTGTAGGTTGTCTTCTCCCCTAAGTTTTATAGTTTTACCTCTTTTACTTGGCTTTCTGATCCACTTTGAGTTAATTTTTTGAGTACAATGTGAAGCAGTCTAACTTCATTCTTTCAATGTAGATATCAAATTATCCCAGGGTCTTTTGTTATAAACACTATTATTTCTCCACATTAAATTGTTAGCATCTTTGTCAAAAATCAGTTGACCATAAATGTAATGGTTTATTTCTGACCTCTCAGTATATTTTGTAGATATATATGTTTAGCCTTTTGCCATTCCACACTGCTTTGATGATTATAGTTTGGCAATAAATTTTTAAATTGAGAGGCATCCTTTTCTGTTTTTTTTTCAAGATTTTTGGCTATTCTGTTTCATAATTCATATGAATTTTAATATCACCTTATCAACTTTTGCAAAAAAAATAAGAGAAAACAAAAAGTAAAAATTTTAATAGACAGAAAATTTAATAGGGATTTTAACAGGCATTAATTTGGTTTTAGAGAACACATTGGGAAGTATTGCCACTAAACAATATAAGTCATTCTGATCCATGAACATGAGATATCTTTCCACATATGTATATTTTCTTCATTGCTTTCAACAGTATAATTTTAATGTATAATTCCTGAATTTCTTTAATTTAATCCAATATTAAGTATTTTATTCTTTTTTCAGGTTGTAGGAAATTAAATTTTATTTTTAATTTCAGTTTTGGATTGCCATTACACGTACATAGAAATGCAATTGATTTTTTTCCAAATGTTTATTGTGGTGAAATGTATATAACATAAATTATTTAATTTTTACCATCATAATTATTTACCATCATAATTATTTAAGTGCACAGTAAAGTGACATGAAATACATTTACACTGATGCCCTTTAGTTATTATCATTCTTTTTGTGTATATTTTCATCTTGTAAAACTGAAAATGTATACCCATTAAACAGTTATTGCCCCTGCCCTGATCCCTGCTAACTACCATTTCACTATCTGTCTCTATAATTTTAACTATTCTAGGTGCCTTCTACAGATGAAATCATGGTATATTTGTCTTTTGGTGACTTGCTTATTTTTTTTAGCATAGTGTCATCAACATTTATCCATGTTAGCATATGATGGAATTTCCTTTGTAAGGCAGGATAATATCCCATCATATAAACATACCATATTTCTCTTCTTTGTCCATCTATCAATGGACATTTGATTTGTTTTCATATTTTAGCTATTGTGAATAATGCTTCAATTAACTTGAATACAAAAATAAATACCTCTTTCACACCCTATTTTCAATCATTTTGCATATACCCAGAAGTAGAATTGCTAAATCATATGGTAATTCTATGCTTCCTTTTTTTTTTTTTTTTGAGAATCTACCATACATTTTTCCACAGTAAACTTATCATTATACATTCCCACTAACACAAGGGTCCCTTCTTTTTTCTTCAAATCCTCTCCAATACTTTGTATTTTCTGAGATTTTATTTTTAAATATTTATTTTAATGGTCATAAAGTGGTGTCCCAAACAATATCTACATGCAAAAAAATTAAGTTGGATACTTCCTTAACACCATATACAAAAATTAAAGTAGGTAGGAGAACTAAATGCAATACTTAAAAGTATAAAACTCTTTTTAAAAAAACAGTACAAACCAGGCGCAGTGGCACACGCCTCTAATCCCAGCAATTCAGGAGGCTGAGGCAGTAGGATCTCCATTCAGCAATGGCGAAGCACTACCCAATTCAGTGAGACCCTGTCTCTAAATAAAATACAAAAAAAAGGGCTGGGGATGTGGCCCAGTGGTTGAGTGCCCCTGGGTTCAATCTCTGGTACCAAAAAACAAAACGTACAATATCTTCGCATTATATTCAACAAAGATTTCTTGGGTATGACACAAAAAACACAGTGGCAAAATAAAAAGTAGACAAATTGTACTTCATGAAAGATATTTGAATCAAAAACAATATCAATACATGAGGAAACATTTGCAAACTATGTATCTGATGAGGAATTAGTATCTATAATGTGTAAGGAAGCCCTGAAAATCCACAGCAAATAAACAATTAAAAAATGGACAAAAGGCTTGAATAGACATTTGTTCAATTATACAAAGGGCCAAGAAGTGCTGAAAAGATACCCAACATCACCAAGAATCAGGGAAATGCAAATCAGAAGTGCAATTGAGTTTTGCATGTTGAACTTCTATCCTACATATTTTCCAAATTACTTTATTAGTTCTGTGGAATTTTTAGCGGAATCTTTAGGCTTTTCTACATACAAGATCATGTGGTATGTGAATAAAGACAGCTTTACTTCTTTATTTTCCAATCAGGACCACCTGTATTTCTTTTTACACCCCCCACTACCAATGCCCTGTCTACACTGGAGTAATTTTCCTGCAATGTTCACTGTAAACGTTAATATTGATATCATTATAGAGGAGAGATACTCAATGAAATTTTGTTATTTATTGCAGAGCATTCTTGAAAAGTGTACTTGGAGTAAGAAACGAGAAATTGAAAACTGATCATCACCCTGAGCTCTTCCTCTAGGTGGTAAAATAAAACATTGATATTTGAAGAACTGATAAAGTTTTCTTATCTTTTATATATTTTAATTTTCATGACCTTGAAACGATAGGCATTCAAATGGAAGCAGAGAAACTGCAGTCATTGGTCCCAAACCATGCACATATTAAAGGATGGGAGCTCTCACTCCCTTGGACTCCACTGAGATTTAAATGTGTGCTATTACCATTGTATCACATTGTCTTAAGTCAATATTTGCTACAAAGACTAATTAATTATGAAGGGGTCCAGAATAGGAGAGGAAAGAAGTAGAAATGCTTCCCCAAAACTTATAACAAAGGGATGAGAACACCCAATGGCTTCTATGCCAACAAGAATTCTAGTTGTCATTGTCACAAATAAAAGCAATTTATTGGCTGTGGTAAGAGTCATTGTGTTTTACTATTATAACCAGTGGAATATAACTTAGAGGGCTTATTCTGTATCATACTGAGTTTCTCATTTAGAGCAAAATTTATTGTGACTTCTAACAAAAACAGATGGAAAACTCTTCACTCTTAAATGCTATGGTGAGAAAATACAAAGGTAATATTACATAAATGAATGCTCAGTCTCATGAAAGAATATAACCTGCACAAATAGAAGCATAACTACCCAAGAGTCTCTTATTTGAATTTTTCAGTTTATAAACACAGCAACTGCAAGAAAATATGCTCTTCCACAATCTTCTAGAGAATTTCAGAGAAATGGCAGGTTGTTGAGTTCTTATAACTCTATGTGGTCTTTGCATCCAGTTCTAAATTTTAAATCCATAGCAGAATAGAGGTCTAGTCACATGTATATAATACTATATGTGACCCAAATGGCTTCAGATGGTGGCCAGAGTACAAAAATTAGAGGCATCTCTCCTGCCTGGGAAGCTGGACTCCTGTTTTCATAAGTTTTAAACACATCATTCAGATATTTGCCCCCTATTTTAGTCAGCTTTTTCACTGCTGTGACCAAAAGATCTGATAAGAACAATGTTAAAAGAGGAAAATTTTATTTACACTCATGGTTTCAGAGGTCTCAGTCCATAAATGGCCAACTTCATTCCTTAGGATCCGAATAAGGCAGAACGTCATAGCAGAAGTGTATGGCAGAGGAAAGCAGCTGGGGACATGACACCATAAAGCAGAGTAAGCCTCCATTCATGGGAACAAAGTATGTCCTCCAAAGATGCTCCCCATGGCCTACCTCCTCCAGCCACACCATTCCCACCTACAGTTACCTCCCAGTTAATCCCTACCAGTGCGTTCATTCACCCATTTGGTTAAATCTCTCATCACCCAATCATTTCACCTCAACTTTCTTGCATTATCTCACACATGAGCTTTTTGAGGAACCTCATATCTAAATCATAACACCCTAGACCTGGAGTAACCAACCCTCTATCGCACTGCGGACTTCATGAACTAATGACTACTTGCTTGAAACCCATCAATTAATGTCCCCAATGGAGAAACCCATTTGAATAAAAATAAGATTCAATAAAGGTATTGGCCTATTGTCTCCCTTTCCATTCTTTTTCTCTGTCTCTGTGGCTCAGTCCCTCCTGTGTTCTTTGATCTCCTTGTGTGGTCTCCAGGTATGTTACATATCACCCAGCATTTGCAAATACTAAACACTACTAAACTTTCACCCTATTATTGTGTCGTAAAAGTCCTCCCTGTAGTCCAATCCCTGATCATGGGGCTTCCCAGGGAGACTGAGGCAGATAGATCCTCAGCCAATGCCCTTATATCTAGTCCTCTGGAGGCTGCTGGGAATGTAGCTACCTGCTAAACTGATAGAGAAAGAGGAAGTTTTTTTTTTAATTAAAAAAAATAAAATAAATCATGGCACTAATACCTGAATGACTTCTTGTTTTGGGTTATTTACTTGCAACTATAGATCATATGTCAGATTCCAGTGGGTCAGAAGAGAAATTATAGCCTTACCACCTTACAATTGTCTTTTTGTCTGCAAATAAAGAGTTTCATCCATCTAACAAAACGTGTATTGAGCAGGTAAAATGCACAAGGCTCTGGAAGAAACTGAGGACTCTAAGTTGAGTGAGAAATTCTGAGCTCAAGGGCATCAGTTAAATAGTTAGCGGGGCATGCTAAATGGCTTACCATGTAAGCCTAAGGAAGGACATTTTTGATCACTTGGAAAATCTCAATTAGCTATTGTTCCAAAGAGGAAAATAGACTCAGGACCAATGTGGGCAGGGTGACCCACGCTTCTACAGCTGATTGACTTAACCCACCCAGCACATGGCTGGGGTTCTAGTAGATGTCTCTTCCCCCTTTCTCCCTCTACCACCCACAACTGGAAAATCTCAGAATAGCCCAGTTTGAGATAAAATATTAAGCACATTTATTATATGCATAATGAATTGTGCCACCTTGGCTCTGCTAGGATCTTTGTTCTCAGGAAATCACAGCCCAGGGAATGAGGGGCTGTGGAGGAAATCCCATGGCTGAGGCTGTACTCAGGGGTAGGGCACTTGCCTAGCATGCATGAGGCCCTGGGTCCAATTCCAGCCCATAGAGGTGTGGGAGGAGGACCATGTCAAGCTCCTGAAGGGACACACTCACAGACACTGAGAGGACCCTGACCCTTGTCTGAGGAGAACAGTTTCATTAATAATTTACCACTTGAAAATGGGGTATCAAACACTATTCTTGAATGAATACTGCAAGAAGTGATTAAAATGAATGAATTGGAGAAGCTCTTAATCACATGTATGTTCTTAATAACAAGTATAATTAAATAAAGTAACATAAGGCAATATTAAATAATATCTCCTAATTGTATTCTCACAAAGAGACAGGAGGCTGTCACTACTAACAGAATGTTCCCTATAGGTCCAGGACCATAGAAGCATACTTTCAATAAATTATCCTATCTAATTCAATCTTCACAACACAACAATCTATGCATATGGGATTGTTATTCCATTTTTATGATTGATGGAGGAGAATGGGAGGGACTGAGACTCACAGGGGGCAGGTTATAAGTTTATTAGTTGAAACAGACTTGAACCTCAAACCTGGTCTCACTTGGGCTGGGATTGTGGCTCAGCGGTAGAGTACTTGCCTAGCACGGGCGGGACCCAGGTTCGATCCTCAGCACCACATAAAAATAAAAGGGCTTTGTGTTGTGTCCATCGACACCTAAAAAATAAATAAATATTTTTTTTTTAAAAAGTCAGAATATGGTATAAAAAAAATTGGTCTCACCAATTGAACTCAGTCTTCTCTGTTTTTGCTGCAGAATTTTCTCAATTACATTATACTTCCTGGTGGGGATCTGACAGGCATCTATGTGTTCATAATTCAGCCTTCACGTAATTAAGAATTCTTTACCTTAATTAGGTTAAATGAATCTTCTTTACATCACAGCCAGCCTCCAGACTACATTATCTGTTCCTTGAATACCTCCTGTAACCTCAGCAAGGAGGTTGGTGTGGGAAATGGAAGGTCACGATCATTGGTCTGGAAGGGAAGAATCACTGGGGCCTCTTGTAACCCACTCAGCCACTCAGAGGCTGATGATGATAGTGGTCTTCCCATTTCACAGGGTTCTGGGAGGATTTTAGACCAAGGACTCTTCAGAGGAAGAGGCAACTATATAGTACATGATCAATTAATACCCATTAAGTATGGTGCAGTAGTGCACACCTGAAATCCCAGTGACTTGGGAGTTGATGCAGGAGGATTGCAAGTTCAAGGCCAGCCTCAGCATCTTAGTGAGATCTGCAGCAACTTAGTCTGAAACTTAGTCCCTGTCTCAAAATAAAATATAAAAAGGTCTGGAGATGTATCTCCATGGTAAAGGGCCCCTGGGTTTAATCCTCAGTACCAAAATTTAAATAAAATAAGGTTATTTTAAAACAATGTGCAGTAAAGTAGATTTCATGGGTGTGTCGTTTAAATTTGACATGTGTACTTATTCATATAAACACCATGATCAGAATATGGAACAGATCCGCCCCATCTCCTTGACATCACATTCTCTTTCCTAAATACTTGTCCTAAACACTGATATATGCTCTTTCACTGTCGCCTTATCTTTCTGAAAATGTCACGTAAATGGAATAATACAACATGCCACTTTCTGAGACAGGTTGATTTCCCCCAGTATGATGTCTCTGAAAGCAACTCCAGATATTTTGCTCATCAGTGATTTATTTCTTAGTATTGCTGTGTAGTATTCCATTGTATGAATGTGCTGCCATTCACCCAGTCACCGGTTGGAGAGCAGGTGAATTGTTTTCAACGACTAAAGTTATGAGTAGAGTTGTCGTAACATTCCTATGTTGTTTTCTGTATGAACATCAGTTAGTTCGCTTGAGTAAATACCTTAGAGTGTGATTGTTTGTGCCATATGACAAGTAGAGTTGTTCTTCAGTATCCATGTGGAATTAGTTCCAGGACCCCTAAGGATACCAAATGCATCCATGTTCAAGACCCTTATGTAAAATTACATAGTATTTGCATATAACTTGCACATCCTCCTATATACTTTAAACTATCTCTGGATTACTTATAATAATGAATACAATGTAAATTCGATGCAAATAGATGTTATACTGTATGGTTTAGGGAATCGTGACAAGGAAAAAAGTCTGTGTGTGTCCAGAAAAGATTAAAATTTTGTAAATATTTTCAACCCACATTTGGTTAAATCCATGAATGTGGAAGCCATGTGGGATATAGAGGGCCACCTCTTTATATATTCTGAATATAACCCCTGGTCCACGTAATTCACAAGTATTTTTCCCAGTCTATAGTCTATCTTTTAATTCCACTGTTTCTTCCGCCAAAAAGCAGCTATTTTTTTTTGTTTTGATTAATTCCAATTTATTTATTTATTGTTTTAATAGATCCTACTTTTGGGATCATGTACAAAAATTCACTGCCAGTCAAGAAGTTTTATTACTATGTGTCTTCTAAAAGTTTATAATTTTGTTACATATTTAAATTATAATCTATTTTGAGTGACATTTGTATAATATTAAGATTCAGATCAAAGTTCCTTTTTGATTCAATCTTTTTTTTTCTTTTTGGCATATCAGTGTTCAATTGCTCAAAAAACATTTGTTGAGAAAATTGTCCTTTTCCTGTTCTCTTTGTGCATTTTTTGTTAAACAGCAATTGGATGGGTCTATGTAGATTCTGGGTTGTTCTTTTGATCCATCTGTTTATTCACTTGGAAATAACACTCTGACTCTAGTATAGTAAGCCTTAAAATTAGGAGGTGTGATTCTTCCAAATTTGTTTTTCTGTTTCAAAATTACCTTGATTATTCTTGTTTCTTTACTTCTCCTTTTATATTTTATAATTTGATGGCCTAGGACTATTTTTAAAAATCTTGTCATGGATTTTTAATCTATAAATTACATTTAATCTATAAACCAATTCAGGGAAAACTGGTATCTTTATAGTGTTGAGTCTTCTCATTCATGAATACAATATCTCTTGTTTAGAAATCAAAGATTTTTTTTTACCAACATTTGGCAGTTACCCACATTTATATTTCATTCATATTTGGTTAGATGTATATTTGCGTTTCTCATTTATCAGAGGCATTATAATGATATTATTGTTTAAATTTGAATTGCTGTGACTCATTTAAGTGTTTGATGGACATCTTTAGTAAAATTATATGAACCTGAAAATTACAGATATTGGAATGTTTTCAACTAACATCTTTCAAAGTTTAGCACCATTTGAGCTGCCTGTTTAGTCTCAGGTGACTTTTGGTAGTTTCTGTATTTTAAGTATTTTTCTCTTTCATCTAAGTTATAAAATTTATGTGCCTAATTGTTAATAGTATCTCTTTTTATCTTACTAATGTCTGTGGATTTTATAGTGATATTGTCTCATTCTTGATTGTTATAATTTATATTTTCTCCTTCTTTATCAGTTTTCAAGGTACATCTACTTTATAAGAAAGAACATTTGTATTTGTTAATTATTTTCAATTTTCAGTTTCGTTGACTTCTGCTCTCAAGTTTCTTACTTTCTCTCTTATGCTTGCTTTGAATTTGTTTCACTTGTTTTTTCTAGTTCATTAATCTATAACTTTAGATGCTTAGATTCTTGAATATTTTGTGTCATTTCAAATATAAACTCTAATTGTATAAATATTCATAAATATTCACCTAAGCACTGTTTCCTACCTCTTTCAAATATTGATGCTTTATTTACATTTTTGCCATTTCAAAATGTCCCTTGAGACTTCCTTCCTGATAAATGGATTATTTATAAGATCATTGTTTAATTTTCAAGTGGTAAAAGATGTTGCTCTTAATGTTATGTTATTGATCTTAAAGCCTAATTTCCCTTTGGTCAGTATGCCTTCAGATTTATTTTATTTTATTTTATTTTATGACCTAAGATGTGTTTTGTGTTGACAAATATCATGTATACTTTAAAAGAATGTGTACTCCACTATAGATTCTGGATTCTGTCAATGTAGTTTAATATGTTGATAATAATATGTTGTTGTAAAATCCATTATATACTTTTGATTTTCCTTTCTTTTCTTTTAAAACATTTTTATACTGGAATTTAACCCAGGAGATTTATTTATTTTCCCATCCCTTTACCTTTATAAAATTGTGGCAAATGGACGTACGGTAAAATATATCATCTTAACCATTTTTAACTGTACACTTCACTGATATAAAATATGTTTGCATTAGTGTTTAACTATCACAATCATCCATGTTCAGAATTTCTTTATTTTCTTTTACAGAAACATTATATACAATGGGTAAAATCTCTCCATTTCCTACTTTTCCAGTCTTTAGCAACTATAATTCTATTTTTTAAAAAGTCATATATTTTATTTTATTTTTTATCTTTTTAAAAACTGTATTTATTTATTTTAATTAGGTATATATGACAGCAGAATGCATTCTGATTCATTGTACACAATTGCAGCACAATTTTTCATTTCTCTGATTGTACACCATGTAGCATTGCACCATATGTGCAGTCATACATGTACCTGGAGTAATGATGTCTATCTCATTCCACCATCATTCCTGCCCCCATGCTCCCTTCTCTTCCAAGTATGCTGAGTTTAAGTCTTTTGGGTATACAATGAGGAGTGGGATAGTGATTCCATTCCAAGTTTTCCAAGGATTCTCCATACTGCTTTCCAGATTGGCTGCACCAATTTGCAGTCTCACCAGCAATGAATGAGTGTGCCTTTTCCCCCACATCCTTGCCAACACTTACTGTTGTTTGTATTCTTGATAGCTGCCATTCTGACTGACATGAGATGAAATCTTGGAGTAGTTTTGATTTGCATTTCTCTAATTACTAGAGATGTTGAATATATGAATTTTTTTCATATATTTGTTGATCGGTTATATATCTTCTTCTGAGAAGTGTCTGTTTAGCTCCTTAGCCCATTTATTGACTGGGTTGTTTGTTGTTTTGGTGTTAAGTTTTTTGAGTTCTTTATATATCCTGGAGATTAGTGCTCTGACATGCATGCAGCAAAACTTTGTTCTCAAAATGTAGTCTCTCTCTTCACTTCATTGATTATTTCTTTTGCTGAGAAGAAGATGTTTAGGTTGACTCCATCCCATTTATTAATTCCTGATTTTATTTCTTGTGCTTTGGAAGTCTTGTTAAGGAAATTGGAGCCTAATCCTACGTGATAAAGACTTGGGCCTACTTTTTCCTCTATTAGGCACAGGATCTATGGTCTAATTCCTAGGTCCTTGATCCACTTTGAGTTGAATTTTATGCATGGCGAGAGATAGGGGTTTAGTTTTATTTTGCTGCATGTGGATTTCCAGTTCTTCTAGCACCATTTGTTGTTGAAGATGCTATTTTTTTTTCCAATGTATGGTTTGGTGGGGTGATCCTAAGGCCTTGGCCTGGGCTCCAGTGTGGGTCTGCCAGTCGGTGAAGTGGTCCTGGGCCAGGGCCTGGGCTCTGGCATGGATCTGCTGGTCTGGGAGGTGATCCTGGGCCTGACCTTGTCCTTGGCTCCCACGTGGGTTGTCAAGGCTGTCCTAGCTCTACCTTTTGTCTCTATAATTTTGACTACTCTAGGAATAGGACTGTAATCACATTATTTCTGCTTTTGTGTCTCTCTCATTTCACTTTGTATAATTTCTTCAAGAATCATACATGTTATAGTGTGTCTAAAATTTCTTAATGCTGCATTGACTATATATGTCATATTTTGTTTACACATCCCTAATCCGTGGGCATTTGGATTGTCTCCATCTTTTGGCTATTGTAAATAGTGATGCTATGAACATTGTTATGCACATGACTATTCAAGTCTCAGCTTTTAGTTCTTTTGGATACAAGTAAAATTGCTATATCATATGGTAATTTTACATTTAGTTTGTTAGGGAACCCCAAAACCGTTTTCTACAGTGACTTTACCATTTTACATTTCTACCAGCAAAGCACAAGAATTCTATTTTTTTCCTATCATTGCCAACAACTGTTAATTTTCTTTTTGTAATAAAATAGGGTATGGAGTTATATCTCATTGTGGTTTTGTTTTGCATTTCCTTAATGATTAGTGATTTTAATGATTTTTCAAATGTTTGTTGTCAATCTGAACATCTTTGGAGGAAAATCTATTCCTTTTTGTTGTTGTTGTTGTTGCCCATTTATTAGAATTGTTGAATTGTAGGTTGATTTTGTTTGTTGTAATTTTACCTTTCAATTCTAAAACTTCACTTGCTTCCAGTTTTACATTTCTTGAGTTCAGGTGTGAATTAACACCCAGTAGCTTTTACCTCCTATTCTAAGAGGAAGTCTGGGCTTGTTTTCCACAACTTGATGAAAACCAGCTCATTCTTAGTTACAACAAAGGTTTGTTGAGCATTCCCATCCACATTTAACTAATTATGGAATAGACAGGCACACCATTCTTACAAAGATTGTGGTGCCTTGCCTTTCTGTCTTCTCAACTTAGTTTCCTGCAAAAACAGGAATAACCATTTAATCAAGTGTTTCTGATGCACCAAAGGCTATGTGTGTATATGTAGAGAGAGAGGTTATACTCCCATTTACTGACACTAAAACTGATTCAGAGTTTGATGGCTGAAAGTCTTAATGCTCCTAAGCAGTAGACCTGGGAACCCAACTTGTCTGACAGGTATCAACCATTTTGCAATACAGACTGCAGGATCTATACACAAAGTACTGTTTCCAACATACTCAAGATGAAATCCACCACCTTCAATGCCCAAGACTCCTGAGACTTCTGTGCCCTTGATCCCACAGAGCCTGTTTTTATTCCCTTCCCTGAAAAATTATCTTAAACAACAAGATTATCCTGAACAGTGGGTTTTTCTTCCTGGAGTAAACAATGAATGAAGAAATGAAAGTAATAGCTGGCTGGATTGGAGGATTGATTAAATATATAAGTGGAAGATTAAATTACTTAGGATTATGCTACTTTGGAGCATAGAATTCCAGGGCCCACTTAATGTCCAGGCTGGCTCTTTAGCAAGTCTGATATCATCCTCTGATATTGGTAGAGGGAATTGTACAAGATGGCTCAGGATGCATGTGTCAGGACTACCTGTGATCATAACATGGGTGTGTTGGTGCTTTATAGCGTCATGTAGGATGTGTGATGAGGAGGAACAACACAGAATAGCACAAAGGTCAGCCTGGATGTCATCACAGTCTCACACACTGACCAAATCTACCAACGCCTACCTTGGGTATGGCTTCATCTCCAGCTTCCCACAAGTAGGTTTCTTAAAGAATGGACTGTATTTCTGCCTGGTCCTATTGCTACCACTACATGCTCACTGCCAGCACTTGTTTGTATGCAGATAAAACTGAAATAGCAATTCTCAAAAAAATTGTCATACTACACATCAATTTTGAAGAGGTGGTGTGGAAGAGGGCCAGGAACCTGGCCTACTTTATGCTTTCATAAATCTCTCATTCAGTTAGGTAAAAAACTGGGTTATGCCTATTAAGAATCCTGGAGCTGTAAGAAACCCTTAAGATTTATTGTTACCCATATCTGCAAACCTGCCTTGACAGAGGAATAAAACTTAATTGAGTCAGGCCAGCCTCTTTTGTTCTGATGTGTTTGAGGGTTACACACATGCATGCATTTTTTTTTTAAAAGCTAGGAAACTGCATTGACTCAAACCCACTAAGGCCCCACTTTGAGCTTTTGCTTCCTTGTCTGCCAGTTCTAAATATTTTCTGCAGAAATGTTTCTTCTCTCACCTCCCATATCCTCATATAAAGTGCAGGGTGAGCTGACCCAGGGAGGAGCCATTCTCCCAGCTTCCCAGGACCTCAACAAGGCAAACCATTAAGAGAATAGCACCTCAGGCATTTGAATTGCACTATAAATACTTTTAGAACTATCCACCACTCGCCTTTCTTTCAGCACACGCAGAGTTTAGAAGAAAAGAATATAGGGCTTAGAAGTTCTTGTTCTGTCTCTGTATTAGTGACCATGATTCTACCTAAAATAATAAAACGACTATCATTCCTTGAATCCGGCATGAATAGGAAGCCCTGTCTTTCCAGTCAGGCTGATTTCTGTTTGGTTCTTGCAGCGGAGACAACCCCTGAACTCAAAGTTAGGCCCCTCCCTAGCTACTCTGCAGCCTAAACCAGAGGCTGTATCCCCTAGGACTGTGTGTCTTCATCTGTGAAATCAGAAGAATACTGCCTGCCTCCAGAGGTTGCTGAGGATGTGATGGTGGGGGTGTGCTGACTGGCACAGATGGGGCTTAGTGAGCAGTAAATCCCCAAGGATGCAGGTACTGCATATATTCCCAGAACAGTATAACAGTCTAGGTAACCTGAAAACCAGAATAGAAATTCTTGAGTTTATGGCCAGTCCATTCTAGACTGGACTTGTCAGGGTATCTTCTCTGACCCATGAGGCCAGGAAAAGCAAGGGCAATTCATTTTTATTATGAGATTAAAAAAAAAAAAAAAAAAAAAAGGTGTCCAAATACAAATTCTAGCTTAGCAGGAAAACATGCTGTTTGATTAGTGATGTTTTTCACCAGACAAATGAGGGAAGGAATGGGAGCCTTATTATAGTTTACTTGTCCTCAAGTGGCATGGTGATCTCCTTAAAAGCTAGCACAGGCTTTAGCAATCCTGAAATCTCCAGTTCCCAACAGAAGGACTGGCATGGCAGACATATCAGACACATTGACAGGTGGATGGAACCATCTTCAGGTTGCAGAATCCGGTTATGAGATTCCAGCAGGTGTCTGGCTTGACAGTCCAGACCTGCCAGCATGGGGTATATGATCAGTACCAAGCTGGAAGTTATGAAGGGATTCCCTGGTGAGAGGTAAAAAATGATAGCAGGCATGGGGTAAAATCCCTTAGGAGCAACAGCTAACAACATCAAATTAAGGTGGGAAACAAAAAAAAATTAAATCAAGGTCCAGACTGAAGGCTAGATATCTGAGGACATCTACTCTATGGAAACAGATGCAGGTACAAACCTGAAAATGAGGACAGGGGTGTATAAGATCTACTTACCAAATCAGGCATTGCCAAGAATCCTTCAGTCCAGGACATGGATAGGGTCAGGTGCCCCTGTGATGCAATGATAGTCTTCTTGCATCCCTCTGCCTCAGAGCCCATGGGAGTGCTCTGGGACCTCTAGGTTATGCATCATCCTCCCCATCAGGACTGTAAGCTCCTGGGGGACAATGTCTCCTTTCTTTTCCTCTCTGTGTTCAAAGGACCAGCAGAGGGTACCAAGTGTGGGTGCTCAAGGAATGGTGGATGGATGGATGGATGGATGGATGGATGGATGGTTGGATGGATGGTTGGATGGATGGATGGATGGTTGGATGGATGGATGGTTGGATGGATGCTGTAGACATAGAAGAATTATAGTTTCCCCAGTTTTCTGGAAACAGAGAATGGCCTTTCTATGGACATTAGCAGTTCGGACAGACCGGCTAAAGTCTGCTCTACAGATAAGCAAACAATAAATAAGACATAAGAGATGGAAGGGTGAGGGGAACTTGTTTCAAAGAACTTGTCTTCACCTCTCACATTTAACCCTCCAACAACCCAGAGAGATGGGAATTATCATTCCTGATTTTCAGATGGGATAACTAAGACTTGGAGATAAGTTCATTTTCCTCAAATGATGCATGTGTTGAGATGCGAACCAAATTTCCTCACTCCAGCTCTCTGACCCTTGCCATCATATTGCAATGCTTCTGGTTCAAGTTAACACCAATCTCTCCTATTTCTTAGACCAAGCATTAGCTGATATGAGGGGGTTATATCTATTTTGTTATGAGTGAATCTGGTCTTGTGACTACTTTGGGAAGAAGGGAAAGGAGACGTTCTCTTTATGTCCAGGCTGAGCAGGTAATTATGGAATATTGGTACTCGGGATCTCTTCCTCTGGCTTCTGGATGGGCTCAATCAATGGGAGGTACCTTAAGGGGATCAGAAAGGGTTGATAGAGGTGGCATGGTCACCTGCCAGATATGATCTCTTGTCTTCCTTCCCTCAACCACAGTCCTCATTAGTGAAGCAGAATTAGACAGGCAGTCAGTGTAGATAGGTAAATCAAGTCAAGTCGGATCAAGGAGGCCAATTTTGAGTGAGTCTGGGAAGTTGGAGACTGTCTCCTGAGGGATTCAAATGTTAATTCCTTCAGAGCCCTTCCTCCACCCTTATCCAGAACCCCCCACTGCTCCCACCTGTTGCCAAGGTAACCTGTCCCAGGAATTACCCCTCCTTACAGGGAGCTATAAGGTTGTTAATGTGTCCTTGGCTGCAGCATCCTGCCCTTCTCCCGTCAGCCCACCTGTTTCCCACCTTTTGGCCAACCCACTGAGCATTCCTGGGCCTAGTCATGTAGGCTGGAAGGAGAAAGATAAGGGGAAGAGGGCAGGAGAACAAAGGAAGCCTAGGACACATAAAAAGGTAGAACATCTCGCTTCTTGAGATACCAGGATGCCAGCTATGGCCCCCTTCTCCCTCCCAGGAGAAGTCTATGTTACCCTTTTTTATATAACCCTGATTTATATGCTTCTCTAATGTTCAGACTTCAACATGTGAGGAAGCAGAACTCGTCACAGATAACCAGGGGTATCATTAGGACTGTCAATCTCATTCCAGTCCTCACCTGTTCTAGGGTTGGGGTTGGCTGTTGCTGGCTCCCAAATCTCCTTCAGCCCTGGTTGAGTTCCATAATCCTCCCTATAACCATGAAGAGCCCCTTTAATAGACTCTCAACCAAACCCTTTGAGGATGATGTTTTAGCCAGCTTTTTTTTCAGTACTGTGAAAAGAAGACCTGACAAGAACAATTTGAGAGGAGAAAAAGTTTATTTGGCACTCAGAGTTTCAGAGGTCTTAGGCCAAAGACAGCGGACACTATTGCTGTGGCACCAAGGTCAGTCAAAACTAGATGATGAAAGAGTATGGGGGATGAAAACAGCTTAGAATACTCAAGAAGCAGAGAGAGAGAGACAGAAAGCTCCACTCACCAGGAACAAAACATTAACCCTACCTGCCTATAGTTACTATCCAGTTAATTCATTAAAGTGGATCAATAAACTAGGGTAAGATTCTCATAACCCAGTCATTTCACCTTTAAACTTTTCTTGTATTGTTTCATGCATGAGCCTCTGGGGGGTACCTCATATCTACACCATAATAGGTGGCCTTTACTTCTTGCCAGAACTCTTTTTCTAGAATAAGTAGAATAATGGGGTGGGGGAGGAGAGGTGGCATTAGTGGTGTTGGTTATAAATGGAAAAAAAATTCACCACATCTTGACTTGTTGAAGTAAGATTATGAGAAGTCTTAAGATCCTCTTTGCTTTTGAATTCATATGAAAAATTTCATAATAAAATTCCACTATTTTTTTCCACAATAAAATTTTAAACCAAAGATTTTCCTCAGAATGAATGATGGCTCATGACTAGGCCCTTGTTACAGCTTCAATGTCCTCTGTTAAGCAGCCATAGGTGCCATACAGCAGAGAGAGCATCTTATATAATAATTTAAGGTTTTGTTAGAAGGCACTAGCAGGTAATTTAGCAACAGCAAACATACCACCAGCAACATATGCTGCTTATAAACAAAATACTTCACTCCTGGAAGGATCTAATATTTTCTTTGAAATCAAAACACAGTTTTTAGAAATCTGAAGGTTAATTTTTTAAAGAAGATTGTTGGGAATAATAATCAGGTTCTTTCCTTGTTGGGAAATGGTAAGGAGAAGAGCTGAGATCTTTATTTTTTTTTTTATCATGATCTCCAATGACTGCAAATTAATCTGATCAGCAGAGAAATCTACCTGACAACATACTTCTTTCTTATTTTGCTTTGAAGCAAATTTAATAACTGTGTGGGCCTAGTTCACACAAAGAAAGTAAATCGAGGCTCTGATTCTTGGTGATGGGCACCCAAGGCCACCAGGGAAGTTGTGACCAGGTGACAAGACTACAACATCTTGACATTGCCACTTGTGTGTTAATGTATCCTCTTACTCAGACCCTTTGGAGGAAACTCTAAAGGTTTAACGCGGTTGAATTGATTGGCAAATTATTTTTTTAAAAAGCGAACAGGAGGATTGAAGGTAGAAATTTTCCAAGGGCCATGGATTCTTTAGTTTTGAGATTGGGGCCTCAGCCATGCCTAGATTCCCCACCCCCACCCCCTACTGGTATGAAGTGTTGGATTGCTCTAGCTGTAAGTGGCTGTGACGCCAAAGCAGAGCTTGGGAAGACTAACATAAAATACCGTTAGGGAGAGGAGCTGATCAGTTGCCCATTCACTACAATGCTGGCGGATTCCACAGCCACACAGGAGCAGAGGGGGGTCCCTGCCCCCCCTGCCCTCCCACTGCTCCTGCAAGTACCTCCCAGGGCTCTCATGATTTCCTCTTTCATTCCTTTTTGTTTTCCCCTTTTTGTTTTATTTCCCTTATTCGTTTTTCTTCTTTCACTTTCTTTACCCCACTTATTGTTTTTTAAATGACAGATAGTGATTGTACATACTTGTGGGTTAAAATGGAGATTTTAGAACATTTATGCATTGTTTCTTGATTGACTCAGGATACTTCTGTTATCCATCATCTCAGTTTTTTGTTTTTTTTTTTTTTTTTTTTCATTTACTTGTGATGAGAACATTCAAAATTCTCTCTTCTGGCTATTTTAGATTATAGGATATAATACAGTTAACTATACTAAAATTCTGTATAATACAGTACCAGAACTTGATTGTTAAATTTAAAAATGATACACATGCTTATTTCTTCATTAAAAAAAAAAAAAAAAAAAAAGTCAAGGGTTGAGGGTTTAGCTTACTGCTATAGCACTTGCTAGCATTCATGTGGCTCTGAGTTGGAGCCCCAGCATGGAAAAAAAAAATAGCCAAGCAAAACAAACATAGCATACATAGGCAAGGGTAGCCTTTCACCCCCTCCCTGGTACCCTTTTCCAGGAGTGAGGAACCCCACTAGGTGCTGTTTTCCAGGAGTGAGGATCACCACAAGCAAGAATACATCCACTAGCATTCACGTACATACATCCTTCTGTGTCAATGATGCACAAGAAGAAATTTAACTTGATAAAAACAATTACTTTATTTGAGGAATAAAGTTTGCATGACTCATTTAAGTAATATATAACACTTTTCATAGATGATCAACAATTTCATGTGAACTTAGGTATATTAATTTCAGATAAGTTTTAGATTTTGTACGAGCAGTCCTAAGATTACATTTCCTGTGTTGATGAACCTCAGTAAAAAAATGGCTACCCACTGGTTTGAGCCAGGGTCCTTGGATGGACTATCTCTGTTCCACTTGAGAATTTGGTGGGTGGAGCATGAAGTTGGACATGACAGCAAAAAGCATCCATCTTCTTAGAGGACAGTGTCTCTTCTCTCAGTCAGCCCCATCAGAAAAAGAAATTTTGCAGCCAGGGTCAGAAATAGATTCTGAGGCTGAGCTCCACAGTCTAGGCACCTCTGACAGAGACAGAGCCCAGGGTCAAAGGTTGAGTCGTGAGTAGTGAATCCTGTCTGTCAACTTCATCTGGTAAACAAAGGCAACTTGCTAAAAAAAGTTTGTCAGTAGTTTGTATTTTTATTTTATGTAATCTTGATTTTAAGATAGACACTATGGTCATTCCCATCAATATCAATTGGATATTATAATCCATAGGTGAATTAGAATTTCAGAATGTTGGCATTTAGCTCCCTGTCTTTCCCCAAATCATCTTGTAAAATTAAGTAAATATAAATAGAAGGGCTTCAAAATGAAAAAACAAAAAAGCATCAGAGGAGCTAGAGTGGGTTCACTTTGAAGGCCCCCTTATAATCTTTTCAGTCCTCCAAACTCAGGGCTCCAGAATGAGTCAAGAAACCTCATTTTTAGGGAGATAGGTTTGACATCTAGAATATTTCCCAGCTGCATTAGGGCCACTTGTCCACATTCCATTTGGAAACTTGGTGAAAGGAAGACCCATTGCCTTCTCAAAATGGGAGTGTACCACAGAGGCGAGGTACCCAGGAGCCTGGTAGATTTGGTAAGCCCAACATTCACAGAGGCTGTCACCGTCAAAGACAGGGCCAGAGAGTCAGAGTGAGATGATAACAGGGTCAAGAGTCCCTGGAGCAAGTTGGAGGTGTGGCTCAGGGGATGGCCCCTGCACTGACTTTAGGAGTCATCTAGCAACTGGTCCAGAAGACAGGACACTGCTGGAGCACAGGAGAGGGGGGTGTTTCCATTCAATAGTGTTCAAGGAGGATAAGAGAAACCAGCATTAGACAGAAATGGTGGGCAGGAGTGCTCCACAGGGTTCAGTTTCCCTGGCCTCCTTTATCCATCAGAAAAGCACTGAACAGTGCCAAAATCAAGTGGCAGTGGGACTGAGGGCTACATAAGGTCACACACCTCACGGACCTCTGGTCTCCCTGCTGCTCTGGAAGAGAGCCTAGAAGGCTCAGGCTGTCTGCTGTCTGGCTCATTCTGGGCAGTCACCACAGTGGGGGTCACAAACATGAGCTGTTGCAAACAAGGAACTCAGAGATTCAGACTATGAACGTTTGTTTCTCACTTAAATAGAGCTGGTAAGGGTGGTGGGCAGGGACGGGAGGCTCCACTTTCCCCAGGGTCTTGGGTAGGCTGACAGGCTCTGCTCTCTTTTCTCTTAGCTGTGGCTTTCAAGGTCACCCTGTGTGTTACCTGTCTGGGTACAGGCTAAAGGGGAGAGAATGGAGGATGATACAAGAAGTTTCTACAGACCAATGCTTCAAGTAACATGACTTCTGCCTCCTATTCTAAGGCCTGTGGTCACACCCAATGGCTAAGGAACCTGGGAAGGGTGGTTAGCTGAATGTATGCCCAGGAGGCAGGATGGACATGGATTTGGAGGTTGTCACCTGTTCCTACCACATTCATTGTCTGCAGCCTTCAATTCTAACTCAAGCACAGAGCCACCTTCGAGCTTCGAGGGGTCATTAATCTAATCAATTTATTTCAGCTTTTCTCATCCACTGTCTACATCCATACCGGAGGGGACAAAGCCTGCTGTCCTGCAGGCCATATCTGATCTGCACAGTGATTTTCCTTAGCTATACAGAGCAAAACATATATTTGTACAACATGAAAGCAACTTTGCTTTTGTTATACAATTGAGAAGTCAGAGGTTTCAAAGGGATTGTGAATTTCGTACATGGTAAGTCCCTAAAGAATGTAGCCCATAGGTTGTACCTCCCATACTGCAGCATTCTACCACATAGTGGACAGGCTACCTCCTGCTAGCTCTCTGTTCCTTTGCCACAGTCCCTACAGCTCCCTATTGTCCCCAGAAAGAGCATACTCACACAGACCACCTGTGGCCACGTGATGATGCCCTTCAGCCCAGTGTACTGCACTCCAGGTACTTAGGGTAGGAGGGCTCCGCCCAGGGCTTTATAAGACATCCTGAGCTTACTGATATTGGTGTTGTGTTTTGAAGCCCATTGTGTATAGAATAGTGGTGGTCAGGGTGGGGGGGGGGTCTGTTAATAAATGCCAAAACACAGGGGAGATCCAAATTTCAGATCTGCACTGTAGAAATCTCATTGTTTTTAATGTTGACCGAGGGACGTTCAGGGTTCAAAATGGAAAAGTGTCATGGGAAATTCCTAATATAAAACAAGGAGCACTTTTTTCTCAGCCTTCTGAATGGAGTATGAAAGGAGATCCCATTTGATCAGGATCAGGAAGCCCAGGTCACCAGGTCTATGTCGTGCAGTGCTTATCTCTTCCAGGATCGAAAGAGCAAATGGCATCTTCTTGTTGTCTGGAAGTTTCTATCTGATCTGGAGCCCGGGGGACAGACTTAGAAGCCATCATCACCAAATGAGCTCCTGAGTGGAGTTTAATGTTTTCCAATGGATCGCACACACTGGAGCAGTAATTAATGATTTGATTCATTGTGCTTCGGGGAGCCACTGTCCAACAAAATAATCCAAGTAATTTAAATCTGCAATAAAGTAGGAGTGCGACAACATTTCATGGCTGCACACAGCAATGATTTGCTGGAGAGGGGAAAAAAAAGCAAGCGTTTTTATTAGAGCCACATCCAAATAATCCATAGGCAAGCAATATTGAGTTCACGAGTGATTTGATTACATTCTTCCACAATAGTCCTCGAAGGCAGAGTCAAGTCCAAATGCATTTCGGTGAACGTGCATAATACCAAAGGTTCAGTAAACCAACACATTTCATCAAAATTACTCTGTGCGTGTCTGAGATAGAAAATGTTTTCAGAATGTTAACCGCCTTTTTATTCAGAATAAATTTCCTACACTATTAGCATCTGGCATCTGCAACTGATACCAGCTCCAATGCATTCCCCTGTGGAGTTAGGCTCTTTCTCTATGAGCCCCTCTCTCTCAGGGTCCCCGTCTAATGACATTTGTGTACAAGCCTTCCTGTCCTTCATATGCCCAAGGAGGAACTGAGCACTCCTCCGCCAAGAACATCCCTGAGCTTCAGGAGCGTCCAGGCAACAGAAGAAGCAGATACACAGTGAAATGAGCAAATTCAGTGGAGAGAGGGAGGGCGCCACGGGGTGCAGTGCTACCAGGAGGAAGAAAGGCCTGAGAGATTAGCTAGGAACAGGGTAGGGAGGGAAGGAAAAATACTTCAGGTGGCACCCAGTGGGGCCATATTGATGCAAAGTACACACATTTCTTTAATAGATCACTGACCTCTGATGGACTGAAATGAAATCCCTAAATCAACAATGCATTAGAGATTCAATGAGCCTTCAAGGCAGGGGATACCTAGTGTGGACTGGAGGCCTGCCTGCTTTATTTACTCTACGAATTTCTGTTTATCGAATGGCTTCTTTGTTACAGGCCCTGTTCTAGGTGGTAGGATAGAGGTGAGAACAGTAGACAGGAGGAATGGGTGCTGGTGTTCTGTTGTACACAACGGCGAGGACAGTTAACGAGAAGGTATTGTGGATTCCAAAGTAGTTAGAAGAGAGAATCCCTATTGAATGCTTTCACTACAAAGAAATGATCAACATTGGAAGTGACAGACATGGTGATTATGTTGTGGGGCAGGTCGCTCAGAAAACACACCAAGTCCCAGTTTTGTTCAAAGTGAAGAGTCTTTATTTAGCTGGCCAGCCGGCGACTGTTCCCCACAGGATCCATAACTGTCTCTGCAAGAAACAGCCCTGAGCCAGGGCATTTTAGGCTATTTAAAGGCAAAACCCACAAAAACCACATCTGGGTTGACATAGCTACAAGCAAGTAGGTGCAGAAGCTGAATTGGGCAGTTAGTGAGATAATGCAATGGGGACATAGGTATTTCCTGTGGGACTTTCCGGGTTGACATAGCAGCAGGCAAGCAGAAGGGAAGGGGGTCAAAATGACCCTAGTTCAGCACAAGTTAGAGAATGGTTACTAGGGTCTAGACAACCAGTCTCTGACAAGGTATATTGTCCAAGAAAAATGGAAACCAAAGAGAACAATTTTACATCATATTGAGAATTGCTAATTTGTTGGGGCTGGGGTTGTGGCTCAGCAGCAGAGCACTTGCCTCACACATGTGAGGCCCTGGGTTGGATCCTCAGTACCACATAAAAATAAATAAATAAAGATATTGTGTCCATCTTTAAAGTTTTTTTTTTTTTTTAAAAAAAAAGAATTGCTAATTTGTGTTGCCAAGTATGTTCTGCTAGGTAACTATTAATGGGTACAGAGGCGGGGCTTTCCCATGGGAGAAGCATTTCTTACACCATATGGAGTCTCAGGGTAAAATGGAGTCTGTTTGGTCATTGCCTGTGTAGCCTGGCCCCTAACAACTACACCGACTTGATTATTACAAAGGTAATATACTGTATGAGCCAAACACTGTTCAAAGGGATTCACATGAATGATCTCACTCAACCCCCTGGAGATCGTAACTCCCACTTCTCGCTGGCCTGGAGGTG
The DNA here is from genome assembly GCF_048772815.1 of Callospermophilus lateralis. Classification (NCBI taxonomy): domain Eukaryota; kingdom Metazoa; phylum Chordata; class Mammalia; order Rodentia; family Sciuridae; genus Callospermophilus; species Callospermophilus lateralis. Next base: position 93,385,925 of record NC_135313.1, read on the forward strand.
ACTCCAGGTCCATGTCCTCGCTTACTGGGCTTCAGCTTCCTCACCGACTAACGAACCCTTTCATGGGGTATTAGTGAAGTGAGCAGAGTGTCCAGTTCAGTTGTTCAATAAACAGAAGTTATCCATATACTCTTATCCTATACCTAAAAACATAGGCAACCCAAATATTCAGTATCCCTCTCTTTCATTAAATTGAGCATCTAATATGTGACAGATGCTGCCCTCTGCATTTTTTTTGAATTCCACACCTCCACCCTCTGAGAAATGCTCTATGATCCAATTTTACAGATGTTTTAGGAGTCATTGGCTTCATTTGACACCAACCCTATCAAAGCTGCTAAGGATATTTCTGTTTAAAATGCAGTAGCTAACAATGGATGCTAAATAGTGAGCAAAACTGTAGAGTTGGCACCTAGAGGGAAACCCGAGGAAACCATGTAAAACTGCCCTATTTCAGCCCAGACTGGGGATGGGATAAAGTAGACTCAAGAGAAAAAGAAGAAGAAGATTTAAAAAAAAAAAAAACGTCAGCCACGTGACACACACATGCAGCACCACAGGCCTCAGAGAGGGAAAAGTAGCCAAGGGCTTGGTTCTACATGTCTGAAAATGCATTAGCTACTTCAGCGCATCTCAAACTCTGCAAAATCAAACTATGGGGAAACCACAGCAAAACTGCCTTAAGATGCAGCCTTGAAACTTTTGAGGTAAGTACCTTTTGACAAACTGGGAGACAAAGACTCAGAGATTAAACAGCTAATAAGGCAAGAATAATATTTTAAATTCCACTCAGTGCTGACGGCATAGTAAACCCCTGAGACATGCTTGTGTGTTTCATCCAACATTGTCGGGGAAAAAAAATACCTGAATTCAGAGGGAAAAAAATGTGCTCCTCTGCTGACACACAGCAACAGGAGCCTGGTCACCTTCTCAGACACAGTGAAAATGAGAGAGCCTACAAAGGGACATGGTGGGGCACACCAGACCCTTTGCTGCATCTCTGTTAGAATTCAAGGGAGACAAAGATTTGCATTGGGAGGGGGCCGTATTCCTCCAAAGCCATTTGACAGTGACTGTCATCAACTCTCTCAAGCCCCTGTCTGAATTCAGAGAGCAGATTGACAGGACACTCAGGCAGGGCAATGCACGGTTTGTCAGCTCCAAACAGTCGCCGGCCACATCTGAGCAGAGACAGATGTGATCCTGGAGGCCACACCCTGGGTAGAATTTTGGCTGAACCACCTCCAGGGAGTGTCTAATGCTGATAGATGTGAGCTCACAAACCATGGCCTTAGGGAAGTTCTTCCCAATCTCTGTAGTTCACTCCAAAAGCTTTGGAATCATTCTTGACCCTACTCTTCCCTTCATTCCCACTCTTCAGTCAAGACCATGGTCTTTACCTCCCCAACACAGATAGGTATGAGACCTAGAAGACAGCCTGTGGGTACCATGTGGGACCCCCGCATCCCAGACTGGGAATGAGAATTCCCATTCCCTGGCAAGGCAGGATCATAGAAGCACAAGGGTCAGCAGCCATGAGACACACGAGGACACAGCCCTGGTAGAGCAGAAGTGGATTTGCTTCTCCAAAGTGTAGCCTGGGCCACACCAGTTTCCACATCCCAAGCACCCACTGTTCCTCCAGGCCACACAGAGCTGAGCCTCCTGCTGCTATGCTGCTATGCTCTGCAGGGTACCCTTCCCCCAGAAGTCAGAGCTGGGTTTTTCAAAGTTAAACCACAGCTTCCCCCTGCTCAATACTTTGAGCAAGAACTTCACCCCCCACACTGAATACAATTTCAACTTTTTAACCACGTCCACCATGCTCAGGCCCCGCTGACGACTGTGGTTCAGTTTCTGTGGCTCCCTCCTTTCCTCACTGCCTGCAGGTTCCCAGGACTCCTCCAGGGTCCCCTGTTTCTCCCTACAGATGCCTAAGACCCTCAGGGATCTACTTAAATGCCCCTCCTCCTGGAGGAAGATTTTCTCTGACCTTCAGGTCCACACGGTCCCTCTCCATGTACCTGCATTTTATTTCCTTCTTGGAACTTATAGATGCTATTAGCTTATCACTGGAATTTCCCACATATCAGTTTCTAGATGACAGTTCTCATCAAGGTAGGGATTAGCACTTGCTGAATGGATGGGAAAATGTGGCGATTTAGGTATTATGTCCTCAGCAAGGGGAAACAGCACCATATTGGGAGAAGGGTACCAAGACCTGTGTGGTAGGCAGGTTAATCGGCAGTGTGTCACACACCTACAGGGTGTTCTGTGCCGCTGTGCCTTCTAGGACTGCCCCCAGCCATTGCATACATGGTGGGCCTGGTGAATGCCTGTTCTTCTTCCAAGATCAGCAATGATCCCATCTGTCCTGACTTCCACGTAAAGTACAGGACACCCACTCACTGCCCTGCACTCATAACACACAGCCTTGTCTTACACCGAACCTGTTCCAGGGCAAAGTCCTCAGCCCCCCTCATGGAGGCTCTCTGAGGAAGGAGAATGTGTGCTCAGCATTAGCACAGACAGGGTACAGAGCAGGCACTGGAGACTATGTGCTGCGATACCAAATCAAGCCAAAGACTTGTGAAATCAGCAACAAGCCAGTCCAGATCAGAGACTGTTTTGCTGTTCCTGGTTCTTTGGAACTCCCAGTCTCCCCAACCTGTAAATGGTGAGCGTGCCTGAGTTTGGTCCCCAGCCTCATCCTCTTCTCTCTTACAGTCATCTCTTAAGCAATCTCTTCTCTGCATGGATAATGCCCAAACTTCACCTGAGCTCCTGACTGAGCCCAAAGTCTGTCTGATGGCTATTTGAGTGACCGATTTCACCTGCCCAAACCTGAGATCCCAATACCCTGAACCTTCTTGGCCTCCTCTTTTTTTTTTTTTTGGACCATGGATTGAACCCAGTGCACTTAACCACTGAATCACATTCGCATCCTTTTAAATTTTTTTCTTATGAGACAGGCTCACTAAAGTTGCTTAGGGCCCTGCTAAGTTGGTGAGGTTTGCATTCCTCTTGTCCTCTCACACTGTGCTGCAAACCCTGCCAGCTGGCTTCTTTTGGGAGAACTTCTTCATGCCATCATGGCCATCACCTGGCTCAGACCTCGTCCCAGCCTGGCCGACCCACTTTCCTCATTCTTGTGGAGGTGGTCTACTTCTTGCACTGTTGGCTTTCCACAAAATTCTAGGAATAGAGTCAGTGGGGTCTTCTTCTGAAGTGAAGTCAGCTATTATTCTTCTACTCAAAACCTTCTCAAATCTTCCCAGAGAAATTCCAAATTAGTGACTTCAAAGGCTGTGTGGCCTTGGCTCAGGGCCTTCTTTCCCTCACTCTGGCTCTAGCCAGCCTCCCCGGCCCTTGCTGTGGCCTTGCTTGGACTCCCTTTCCATGGCTGCACCACCCGACTCATTCTCTCCAACCTCCCCTTATCATAGGGTCCTCCCTGTGAACCCCCTTTGACTACAGAAGGCCCTAGTGGTGCTTGGAGAAACAGTCTGACTTCTTCAGAGGGATAAACCTAGAAGTATCTCATGACCTACCGATTCCTCTCTTACTATAGCCATGAGAATGAAAACACAAAACTGTCCACAAGTGTTCTTGGCAGTACTATCCTTAAAAAATCCAGAAAGTGAAAACAAGCTGAGTTACCTTCAACTGATGAATTTATAAATAAAGTGCGGGACAGCCAAACAATAGAATATTATTTGACAATAAAATGAAATGAAGTACCGACACACATTAAACCATGAATGGACATTGAAAACATTACGCTAAGTGAAAGCACTCACTAATGTCTTAATATTATAGGATTCCATTCATTTTTAATTTCCCATTAGGAAAATCTATAGGGTCAGGAAATGGATTAGTGATTGCTTACATCAAAGAAGCAGGGCGGGCAGGAAGGGGCTGATAGCTAAGAAGTACAAGGGTTCTTTCTGAAGTGATGAAATGTTCTAAAATTCGTTATGTTATGATTTTCCAATTCTGAATATTTTGAAAACCATTGAATTGTACATTTCAAATGAATGAGTTATGTATTATGTTTCCATAAATCTTTGATCAAAAAAAAAAAAAAGCCCAGTTACTTCTCACCCTTTCCTTTTCTTTCTCTTGGTCAAGCTTAATGACACTGGCCTGTGACACAGGTATGTGCTTATTGTTTCTGCATAAGAATAGGGCTTGGTTTCACCTGGACATAGCCAGTGCTTCTGTTGTATCCAGAGCACAGGAAATGGACTTGACTGTGGAATGAATAGGTGTTCTAAGCTCCAAGCTATCCATTCTCAAGCTTCAGTTCTCTTGAGTTGAACCCCATAAATCCTTCACGTATTAGAACTCAAGTCAACACACATGACTCAGATCTTGTCCCAAGAGGAGCACGGTTGGCCTAATGTAGATAGAGCATATCCTATTTTCAAATGGATTTATCTCATCCCAGTGTCCCCAATGGCCTGAGTGGCTCCTCTTCCCTGAGCTAGACCTTCCCTTGAGGCAGAACAGTAGGCAAGTGCAGGAAGATGCTAACCTGGAGATGTCGAGGTAGGGAACTCTAGGATTTAACTCTCTACCCATTCGCAGAATAGTTTTATATAGTTTCCATTCACATTTTTCAAAATTTGTATTTGTATTGTGAACCCACAATAGACAACTTTGTATTGGATGCTGTAAATACGAAAATGAGCAAGAAGCAGTTATGTTTCCAAGGACTTCCTGATTCATGCAGAGTGTGGTAGAAAATCCTCAGGGAGCCATGTGAGAAAAAGCTGTTAGAGGTAGCAGAGGGTATGCTGGAGCAAGACCTCAAAGCCGGAGGTGGTATAATTAGGGTGGGAGCTAGTCACAGACCTCCCCTAGAGTAGGGCATCCTAAAGCTAAGCTCCAGCACAGGCATGTGAAGGAACTAGGTGGACCACCAGGAGGGCCAGGGCGTGGTGGGCTGAGGGGAATGGTAATGAATGATTCAACAGGGGGCTGTTGCTAGACACAGCACGAGTCTGGGATGCCTTTCATCTCAGGTGTAGTTCCTCATGGGAACATCCATAGGGGAAAAAATTAATTAAATCTTCATTAGGCTTTGGCTACAAAGTTTGATCCCTGTCTAACTTTGAAGCAATAACATGTTGAGGTGCTTTCTGATACTCGGTTCTCAAGTTACTTCTGTATAAGTCTACACAGTTCCCCACACCCTGGCCACTCATCTTCTGTCTCCCCCAATTCTAAGCTTCCCTCCTGTTTCTTCTTCTTTTCTCTTCTGTAGGAAAAAAAAAAATCACATTTCTCATCTCTTACATCACTTGAATCCTTCTGGAGTTGAACCTGCAATCTTGAGAACTCTGCCATGTACAAAGTGTGCAAGTTCCAAACCTGGTCAAGTCGGAAACTCCAGAAGATGATGTGTCCCTGAGAACTTGTCTTAGTGAAGTCAAATTTTTGTAAATCAGAGACTCTGCCCATGTTGCCATGAGCTCTTTACCTCTATAAATATGACCCCAGGAGCTATGTCCTACCACGTTTTCTTGTGGGGACTCAGATCCAGGAAACAGATTTAGGGTCCCAACAGGTGCGAGAAGATGCAAAACACAGGTAGGATAGTAGATAGGCTTTCTTCAGAGGTGGTAACAACCTCCCACCTCCAGCTTCAGCTTTAGCCCCAGTCCGTTCATTTTTAGTACCTAACACCCCCCATTTCTTTCCCAGAGGCCCTTTTTATATGCAGGCCGAACAAATAAGGCACCAGGTTACATAAGGGGGCACATGCTCACCAGTTAATGTTTATGACCTTTAATGTTGAATCAGTGCTTCTGGCCTTGACTAACCATAGCCAGTTCCCAGCCCTGGCTACACACTAAAAACCCTCACTGGAAGTTTTGGTGAAGGACCCTGATTATAGCCATTTTGGAATTGCCCCAACAGAGGTCCAATGTTTAACGTAAATGTGTTTAATCTGTGCTCAGGTAAGTCTGTCTTAATTGATGCTGAGGCAATCAAGAGGATAATTAAGCCACCCCAAGTCTTCAGTGGGGTTGGGTTGATTCTATAGATGATATTTCTTTTAAGTTAGCAATACACCAGCATTAACTATCAGAGAAATAAACAAAAGATGTGGGTGGGTAGGCTCTGGAGCTACCTCTCAGGGGATCGATCCATAAAGGTTTAGGTTTAACCATTTGGGTTGGGGGCAGGAGATTAGTAGTAATCTTTTGCTTCAATAAGAAGATACTAAACTCCAAAGAATTTCCTTACTTTCATTTAGTAAGAGTCTGCGCATGTTGATGGATCCTCTGTGTCTGTAGCATGTGGGTTGGTCTAACATTTTTAATATTTCCTTATAAGTGATTTCTATGAACAAAATTAACCCAAACCATTAACATTTTATTGATAAATAATATAAAATTCCTTTCTAATAATATGGTAACAATTTTGGATTCCCGTTGTCCATGGCCATTGTGTTAATATTGAAGTCCCCCGATCTATATCAAATATAATTACTTTTTTGGTAAGTAAAAAGTATTGCTCAGGTTATTGTTTTAATCCAGTTTTTCTTTTCTAATGTTCTACCACTGAGGTGTCATCCAAGTTCTGTTTCTTAATATTCTATGATTAAATTCTCATGTTTGCATGATATTACAATGTCCATTTTTTTCTTTTTTAGGTTTTTATTAGTTTTTTTATAATTAGACCTAAGAGTGGAGTTTAAAGAGACATATTCATACAGGCACATCACATTATTTGCTGCATTTTATTCCCTAGTACTTTCCTTTTGCCTGCCCTGTTTCTTCATCCTGTACTCTACTGATCTTTCATATGTATGTATATGTATGTATACATATATGTGTGTGTATATATATATATATATATATATATATATATATATATATGTAATGTAATATATATGTGCATTACAATTATACATAGAGGTGGGATTCATGGTAATATATTTGTATATGCATATAGCATAATTTGAACAATTTTATTTCCCAGTACTTCACCTTTTGTTCCCTTCTTCCCTCCCTCTTGTTCCCCTTTTCTATTCTGTTGATCTCGTCTCTAATTTCATGAGATAGAATAATCTATCATTTAAGGAGAGCTCTACTTACAGGGCTGGAATCCAGCACTTTTCTCTAGCCTTGTGAAAAAACAGTCCAGGAAGGTTCCCAGCCATTTATCCTAAACCACTGGAGACCATTTCTAAGATGAAGCATTTGATACTACCACTGTTTGACCATTTTGACCTATAAAACCAACAACTTTATATGGTTCAACCTAATATTTAAGACTGGAAATAAAACCAGAGTGGAATAGTAATCAGTATAGCCTGAATGTGAGCCTTTAATATTGCTTGTGATGTTCTTGGAATTAAACCACACATAAATTGGAAAAACATTAAGTCCTACTCTAAAAACTCTGTAGCATTCATTATCACATCAAGAACTATTAACCCATTAAGTCCCAAGATTTCAACTCTAAAAAATTCAACAAAATTGACATGGGTATTATATTTAAGATTTTTTAATTGATTTTAAAAAAATAAATGACAGCGGAATGCATTACACATTCTTACTACACATATACAGCACACTTTTTCATATCTCTGCTTGTATATAAAGTATGTTGACACCAATTCGTGTCTTCATACAAGCACTGTGGATAGTGATGTATATCACCTTCCACCATCCTTGCTAACCTTCTGCCCTCTCCCTTTCCCTCCCACCCCTCTTCTCTATCTAGAATTTATCTATTCCTCCCATACTCCCCCTCCCTACTCCACTATGAGTCAGCCTCCTTATATATCAGAGAAAACATTCAACATTTGTTTTTTGGGATTGGCTAACTTCACTTAGCATTATCTTCTCCAACAACATCCATTTACCTGCAAATGCCATGATTTTATTCTCTTTTATTGCTGAGTAAAATTCCATTTTGTATATATGCCACATTTTTTTAATCCATTCATCTATTGAAGGGCATTTAGGTTGGTTCCACAGTTTAGCTATTGTGAATTGTGCTGCTGTAAACATTGATGTGGATGTGTCCCTGTAGTATGCTGTTTTTAAGTCCTTTGGGTATAGATCAAGGAGAGGGATAGCTAGGTCAAATGGTGGTTCTATTCCCAGATTTCCAAGAAATCCCCATATTGCTTTCCATATTAACTGCACCAATTTGCAGTCCCACCAGCAATGTATGAGTGTACCTTTTTCTCCACATCCTCTCCAACACTTATTGTTGTTTGTCTTCATAATAGCTGCATCTGTTCCATATCTGGGACAGTAGAACAAAATGGGTTAATGTGCTACATCAACAACAAGGTATTTCCATCAAGGCCTACAGGTAGAGGATGTGTGCTAGGCTTATGCATCCACATATTGCTAGGGCCAAGCACTGCCAGGCACAGAGTTGGTGTTTAAACAATATTAGATGGTTAGTTAATGATTGATAGAATGAATGCTACAAATAAAGAATCAACAGTGGTTTGCATCTTAAAAGTTATATAATATGTATGATCTCAAGCATACCACCAACCAGGAGTTTGAAATTTAGGCAAATTTCCTGATCTTGCTAAATTTCATATTTCTCAGTTCTTAATGGAGAAATAAAAATGCAATTTTAGTCAGTTTCTTGCTATGGTTTGGATATGTTTTGACCATGTCCCCCAAAGAGTCATGTGTTGGTATCTTGATCCCAGTATGGCAGTGTTAAGTAGGGGAGCTTTTAACAGGTGGGGTACAGTGAAAAATAATTGTATCTTCAGGCCTTCACCCTCATGAATAGGCTCATGCTCTCCAAGAGTGGAGTGAGAGTTGGTTATTATAGAAGAGTGAGCATGGCCCTTTCCTGGTCTCTTGCTTCTTTGCTCATATGCGTGGGCTTATGCACATGTTCTACTTCTTCTTCTCCACCACATTGTGATGTCATGGGTATCAAACTCTTGCACCATGTTATTTGGACTTCCCAGCCACCAGAATTATGAGCCTAAAATAAACCTTTTTATTTATAAAGTATCAAGACTCTAGGATTTTTTGTTGCTGTTGTTGTTATAGCCACATGAAACAGACTAAGACATTCTTCAATCCTAAATTCTTCCAAGTAGTATTTCTAACAGAAGAGAACCAACAAAACCAGGTCACTGCTTTCTACTCAAGGGTGATACTCAACCCCAAGGGGATGCCAGATGAACAGTGGACAAATGAGATACTTGTCTACCCCTCAGGATGTTCCTGTATGGCTCTATATTTTGAACCCACTGTGGACCCTCCAGGCTGGAAGACGAGGATGAAGTCCCATGTCACTGGAGTCATCATAAAGGTCCCATCATGGAGACCATAGGTAGGATCCTCAAAAAACTGCTTGCTGGGACTTTCCAACAGTAGTTCCTTTGCACTTGCTTTCTCTGATGTCCTTTTGAGATCTTGGTCCACAGTACATCCCTGAATGCTTCTTTCCTGGTAGCATCCTGAATGGGGTATTTCAAGATCTCTGAAGTCTGGCTTCCTTTTGCAGAATCTACTCAACCATTGGAAACACATTCTTGTTTCCCAACCAGATGGCATGCAAATATCCCAGCAGCACCTGGGATATCCCTGAGCCCTGGTCCACTGTCACTGGATGCTCAGTCAACCCCCCCCCCCACCTTCACACTTCTCCTAACAAGAAACACACACATGTGCCGTCCCTCCAGGACACATAGATCAGGTGCTACCACCCTGTGATCTACATTCCAGTCTGTTCTTATAAACCTGAAAAATCTATGTAAAACCTAGCTTTGCTTGAGCTCCATGGGAAGCCGCTGCTTTGGTAATCATGGGGTGCAACAGTGCCGGGAGTAGTGAGTCAGGGACTTCTGTGGAAGGAAAGCTGTATGTGTGTTCCTCATCCATTCACCCAGTCTGAGTCTCAGTTTTCCTCTCTGTGAAATGGATGTGAGACTATCACCCTATTGATGTGTGGGATGATGTGGAATAAGTGTATGAAACCTGGGTATTCAGGTCCTCAATAAATGGTCATTGCTGACTCAGTTGTTCAGTGAAAAAGAATTCACAATCTATTCATATAGTAGACTCTGGAAATTAGATGCCTGTTTTGTGTAGATGAGAGCTTGCGAGGGCTGGAATTTTATTTTTGTTACTCCCGGTATGTCTCACAATGTCTACCCCCAGGGAAAATGTTGGACCAATGATGGTGATGTGAGGGAGGGAGGCTTACAGATCCTTGACTACTCCATAGGTTCTTTCAGAGTCCCACCTGTGTGGCTCTTTATGCCAGGAAGCCACTTTATTTGGTGAGGAAAGAGGAAAAGAGTAGGGATATGTTAATCAGAATTGCATTGCTGTGATCACACTACCTAACAAAAACAGTGTAAAGGAGGGAAGTTTATTTGGGCTCATGGTTCAGGAGTTTCATTCATGGTGTGCCGACTCCACTGCTCTAGGCTCAAGATGGAGCAGAAGATCATGGCAGAGGAAAACTGTTCCATTTGTGGCAGACGGGAAGCAGGGAGAGGAGGAAGGGGACAAGAGGATGAACTCTTCCAGGGCATGCCTTCAGTGACTCACCTTCTCCAGCCATGCCCCACCTGCCTACAGTTACCATCCAGTCAGCCTATTCAAGTTAGGATGCACTGATTAGATTACACATCTCCCTATTCTATCATTTCACCTCTGAACATCTCTGAATTAATACAGGAGCTACTAGGGGATCCTTCATATCCAACTATAACAAAGAGTGCAGAGTGAAATGTGGAACCCAAAGCATTTTAACAAAAAGGACTTCAACCTTCAAAGTTGTTTCTGAGCACAGCCCAGGCATTGCAAATACCTGACTTTGAGCAAAGCACAGCAGGAAGATTTTGCATTACCTGATTCAGGCTCTCCAGGATTGGGAGGGAACTTGTAACCAGCACCAAGATACAAGTGCTTTAGAGCTGCCTTTCTGGAGGTGTTATATAAGGAAAGATAAGTTGGTACAATTTTTCTGGGTATTAATTCAAAAAAATGCACCTTAAAAATATTCCTAATAAATCATGACTTTGAAACATTAATTCCACTTCTAGGAATCCACATTAAAGAAAAAAAATCAACAATGCAGGCAGAGGTTGATGTACACAGGTGTCCCTGCAGATCATTTATAATAGTATCATGCCTTAGGTAACCTAAACATCCAACAAGGAGAATTGTTCAATAAAAAATGGTACAAAATCATAACTAAAAACATTTTATTATCTGGAAGGCTGATATACTGTTAGTTAAAAAATAAAAATAAAAGGGCATAAAATTGTTCTTATAGATGACTCCAGATGTGAAATACGTAATGTTCATACTTGAGAAAGATTGGAGGAAAAAATGTAATGTGAGCACTGGTTAACCATGGGGGGGCGTGGATAATGGATGTCTTATTGGTTTCTTTTTACTTTGGGGATTTTAGATATTTGCTACATTCTTTACTTGTATAATAAAATATAAATTTTCATAAAGAAGAAAACATGAACTTTGTGTGTTGAAATATTAGAAATAGAAAGGGTGTTCCATAAAATTACATTTTAATATTTTATATTTTATGGGCTTTGAATTGTTAATGCCTGACCTAAGAGAGCTAAGATTGAATTCCAAAATGGGCAAAAATAGCTTTTCTGTGTGTCTTGGAAAAGGCTCAGAATGATTAGAACAATTTTCACTTACAGAAGGTCAGATTACTGTCACTGTCTTGGTCACTTGGAGCTGCTTTAGAAAAATGCCGCAAACTTGGTGGTTTATAAACAACGGACATTTATTTCTCACAGTCTTGGAAGCTGGAAGTTCACGATCAGGGTTGGGTTCCTGGGAGAGCCTCTTCTGATTGCACAAGGCTGACTTCTCCACTCTGGTCCCTTTCTCCTTCCCTCCCTCCCTCTCCTCACATGGCAGGAGGAGGGAGAGCTCTTTGGGGTCCATTTTACAAGAACAGTAATCCCACAAATGACCTGATCCCCTAACAAAGGCCCCACCATTTAACACCATCACATTGTGGAGTAGGACTTCAATATGTAAACTTTGGGGGAACATGTACAGTCCATTGTACTTATTTCAAGCAAATTTAAGAGCTAATTATTAAAAACATAACAGAAGCATTGGATATATATTGTTGAGATCCACAGCGGAAGGGGCCCCAGCAAACTTTCAGACTGCCAGCTGATGATTGGCTCACAGCGGCCCCAGCAACATCTAGCTGATTGGCTCCTCTGTGGTGATGCTCATTGGACTGTTTCCCTGCCCTTTCAGACCACGGAGCTGCTCATTGGGGGACTTTTTTGGCTCCGCCCACACGACCCAGCCAATCGGCCTCAAGAGCAGGAGGATGGTGGGAGGTGCTTGTGGGTGGGAGAGAGGCTTGTGGGAAGCCCGTGGTGGCAGTTGGGCTCTGAGGGTTTTTCCTGAGGAGCAGTTTTGTTTGGCCTGTGTGGTTCTAAAAATAAAGTTAGTTTCTTTTGACAAGTGGCTCCTGAATTATGCCCAGCCAGACTGCGGCAATATATTGCATCACGTTTGTTGTTACACTACATGTTGGTTTCCAGGACCTGTTATTTAGAATAATAGAATAATGTGGAAATAAACATAGCAGATGCCAATATTCATGTATTGGTTACTTTCCTGGAATAACCCAAAGTTTGTATATTTGTGTGTAGGTTGACCCTCATGACTTTACCTACAAAAATGGAGAAACGCAGGAGCTGGGGTTGTGGCTCAGCGGTAGAGCACTCCTCTCGCACATGGGGAGACCCTGGGTTCGATCCTCAGCACCACAAAAAAATTAATAAATAAAATTAAGTTAAAAAAATGGAGAAACGCTTGCTCATGTTTCTATCTTGAGGAACATCGCAGGCATTCCGTTTTTCTATTTTCACCAGAGGAACCTGAAGATTGACACCCAGTAGCCCTTCTCTTGGACACATGCCCCAAATGACAGATGTAGAGAAAAGGGTGAGAGAAAAAGGGACACAAAGGAGAGTTCCATGGAAACGTTTCCTAAATTCTATATCCACAAGTGTTTTTTGAGGGGAAGTGACTCCCAAACATTCATGTCTTAAAGGCTTCTTCCCCTTCATCCCCAATGCAGTAAATGTTCAGAGTGGGGCTTTGGGGAGCAGCTGGATCATAAGGGCTCTGACCTCATCAAGGACTTAATAATTTGAAGGCGTTGTTAGAACTGTAGGAGGTGGGAACTGGTTGAAGGAAGGAATTCACTGGGGACGTGCCCTTGGGGACCATATCTTGTCCCTGGTCCCTTTTTCCTTCCCTCCTCCCCTCTCTCTCTTCCTGTCCCTCCCTCTGTCTCTCCACTCCCATCCCTCCCTCCCTCCGCCCCCTCCACTCTCTTCCTTTCCTTCCAGGCTGCCATTAGTTGGTTAGCTTCTTCTCCATTGCCCTTCCACTCTAGTGTTCTGCCTCGCCCAAAGCCCAAAGAAGCCATGGAGTCAGCTGACCACAGGCTGAAACCTCTCAAAACCTGAGCCAAAATAAATCTTTCCTCCTTTTAAGTTGTCTCCGTCAGGTATTTTGTCAACTGCTGTAGTGCCCATCACAAGATGGGAAAGGGGCAAGGAGGTGAGTGACACCAGTAAGAGAAGGTTATGACATTGGGGAAAGGGCATACTTGACCTACAGGGGAATGGACTGGACTTCCTACTGTTTTACACTCCCAGTTCTCGGGCAGGATTTGGAGGACACCTTGAGGTGTTCTGCTTCAGTGTGCTGTGAGAGGGTCAGTTCTTCTGAACACCTGGCCTTGCTCCTACATGCACCTGATCCCAGAAAATCCTGAGCTTGTTAGGGACAGCCTGTGTAGACTGAGTAGTTTCTTTCCCACTGCTGTTTTCAGAATTAACTTTCTTGGATTTGTGAAATCAATTTATACCCCTTTCTTAGAAATGAATTAAGAAAATAAGTAGAGAATGAGACATGACCCTCCCCACCACATCCCTTCCTCCCATGGAGATCCCCAGATTCTGGTAGCCAAGTCTCTATCATCCAGCTCACAAAATATAAAGGAATACCCAACCAGCCCCAAAAGACAGATCTTGAAGATACTGACATGGGGTGATCTCCCAGGAAGCAGTGCAGCCACATCATTTCTCAGTGAGATTCACTGATCACAGATTTCAGGCATTCTCAGTGGACTTCAAGTAGCTTCTCAATGCCTCACTTAAATTTAGTCAAAACCCAAATATTGCCATATGCTTGAGGAATGTCACTCACTTAGAAAAAAAGATTAAAACTAAGAAATATTTTTCAATGTCAACAAAAATAGAGACCATGACAGGAAACACTGTCACCACCAAACTGTCATTAATATCCTCACAGTATAAGAGAAGTTACCACATTTAGAGAGAAATGGTGGATGCCCTAAAAGTGGAATATGCAGAGAAGAAAAGTAGCTCTTAGAAACCAAAAAAAAAAAAAAAAAAAATGCAAGAGCAGAAACAAAAAGTCAGCAGAAGAGTCAGCAGATAAAGTTGAGAAAATCTCTGAAAAGGTAAGCAAAGATGTAATAGAAAAATTAGATATGAAACTTAGAAAACCAGCCCCCCCACACACATGTAGCATATAAAACAACTTCAAGCATAGAGAATGAAAAGAACAGAAATTGTAAAAGTAATAATTCAAGAAAATTTCCTCTGAAGGAGACAAATGTTCAGTTTGGAAAAAAAAAAACTCCATGGAGTAAACAACACAGTGATAAAATTCGACATTCACCAAGGCACATTATCATCATTATCATGAAACTTCAGAACGCTGAAAATGAAGAAAAGGTCCTGAAATATTTTAGACAGAAAACAAGATTAAATATAAAGACTTTTAGAGCAGAATGTCTTCTGAGTTTTTAACAGCCTCCCTAGAAGACAGAGACACTAAATGAATGTTTTTTAAATTATGAAGGAATTCTATGCCCGGTCAACTAAAACTCAAATATAAAGTGTAGGATAAATAAGTTGTCCTATGGATACAATATCAAATTTTTTCTCAGATTCATTCCCCAGTTATTTCCCTTCTCCACTTTTCTTCCCTCTCCATGGATCCTCTTCTTCTACTTTTGTGTTCTGTCTTTTATTTCTATGAGATTTTCCTTCCCCATTTTTATATTCCTGATTTCTCTCTAGCTTCACATATGAGAAAAAAAAATTTTTGACCCTTGCCTTTCTGAGTCTGGCTTATTTCCGTTAGTGTGATGTTCTTCAATTCTATTCATTTACCAGCAAAGACATCATTGCATGCTTTTTAATAGCTGAATAGGACTCCATTGTGTACATATACCAGATTTTCTTTAACCATTACCCTGTTGACAGACACTTAGGCTGGAAGGACCTCTTCAACTCTCTATAAAACAGATATGGGTGACTTAATAGCGGCAGGAGTGGGTGAAAGGAAAACAGATTAACAACCTAATGCCACACTGGTATAGCTGTGGAAGCAATTTCCAAAGGACAAGAGGTCTCAGCCATTATCATCCAATAAGGAGAAGAAAAAGGGAGACGGAAAGGTAGAATGGACTCCTACTCTAAAAGGAGACAAAGACAAGCCTCTCCCATTAGGAGACAGGAGGAAAGCAGAGCCCCTGGCTCCCCGGGAGGGGTTGTGGAGCCCTTCAGTGTAGGACAACCAGGGGACAGGTCAAAGTGCAGCGGTATGAGCCATGTCTCTGGACTAGAGGGCGTATATGGAAATGGAAATGGCAATACATTGGCTTCAAAATATTCAGAGAATGCCATCATGGGTGGACACAAGAGCTGAATGTACATTGATACGTGGAAATCTGGGTAAATTCTCTAGAAGTTAACAGCTATTGATGGATATGGGGAAAAATAGTAAGAGTTTGAGCTGAAACTTTGTGGCTTGGACCATTACCACCCACCCTACTACCTGATGTTCATCACCCCACTCCTGATGTATAAACAGGTGTTGACATCTTGTGAGACAGAGGCCTCCCTACTACCTTAGGGGAGTTCTGTTTGTGTTGCTGGGAGCTTAAGCATGTGTGAGCTGTAAAGCCCATCTTCAGAATGCTTGATGACCCCTGTTGTTTTGCCTGCACCCTGCTGAGTCATTGCCATCAGACAATATCAGCTTTCAAGAGATAATGGAGACCACATATGAATTGGTTAAAGTCAGCATAATTTGCCCAGCCCACAGTCCATTTAACTCCCCTGTATGGCCAGTAAGAAAGAAGCATGAGACTTGGCACATGACAGTGGTTTGTAGAAAATTAAATGAATTGATCCCTCCACTTTATGCCACCGTTCCCAACATAGCCATTATTCTAGAAGAGCTAAGTACTCAGTTATGGACATACTACTCTGGGCCTTGCTAATGCCTTCTTTATCACAGACAAAGATCTGGAGAGTCAAGACCCAGGTACCTTCAAGTGGGGAAAGCTGACGGTGTATGTTTATAGTGTTCCCTCAAGGATATCTCCATCACCCCACTTTTTTGTCATGGTGTGACAAAATACCTGGTACTGACCTCCACTAGTAAAAGTATTTCTGTAATAATCACATCTGATTCTCTCCCAGTGCTCACCAAAGCTACCCCCACACTTTTGCAAGGAAGGAAGCAAAGCATAATCCCTGACAATCTTCAGGGCTCTCACTAATTGGTGAAATTTCTGGGTGTTGTCTGGTCAAGTGAGACCAAGTTTGTACCGCAGCTGTGAAAAAGTTCAGGTGTTTCCATTTCCCAACACAGCAAGTCAAATACAACAATTTGTGAAGCTACCGAGTTATTGGAGGGCTTTCATTCCTCATCTGGCTCAGTTGTTATGACCCCTTCATAATTAGTGTAGAAGGAGTACTCTATGGGACCCTATTACTGGCATACTGAGGCCTTTAATCAGGCCAAACAAATGTTAAAACAGCCTCTGGGACACTAAACTCACCAAAACCTGCTGAGCCTACTACAGATGGCATTGGATTGGAATTATGGCAGCAGATTGGGGGACATGAGTCCCCCATTGGATTTTGGTCACAGTCATGGAAGAAGGCAGAGGAATATTATAGCAAATTGGAAGAAAAGTATAAGCCACTTATACTGCCCTTCCTGCCAAGAAGCCCATCACCAGAGAAGCTCCAGTTAAGGTGACTACCTACCCCATCAGTGTATGGCCACAGAAAAAGGTCAAGGCTCCATGATTGGGGGTAGCCCAGATGGCAACTGCTATGAAATGGAGTGAATACCTTTGAAAGGAGGAATAGACAACACTTCTCCTCCCAGCTTAGAACTTCAACAGTTTCTGGGACAAGTCAATATGAAGCAGAAAAGGATGAAATGCTAGAAGACACACCTTCGTTCCCTTCACCTGTACAGAAAGGCCAACCTCCAATAGCAGAGACAGCCTGGTACAGTGACGGATCAGTAAAGAAAACCTTCCAGAGAGGAGAGCTATAGCCTATCATCCAGTGACTAAGACTCTGTGGATCAATGAGGGACAAGGACACAGCAGCCAGCAGGATGAATTGTGAGCAGTATGGATGCTTATTGTTCATGCAAGTGGGCCATTGACTATCTATACAGATAGCTGGGCCATATTCAGAGGACTTACAACATGGCGGTCTCAGTGGCAACACCAACAGTGAATGATGATTGACAGCAGGCCTCTGTGCAGAAAGCAGCTATGGGAGTATATCATCTGTGCACTGTATCCACACCAAAGTTGTCACAATGTACCAGGTGACTGCTCGTGGCCCTTTTCGATTTCCAGGAAATGATGAAGATTGGCAAGGAAAAGATGGCTAAAGGAACCCCCAGTAGAAGAAATTGCCCCTTTGCTACATCATAGATTAAAGAGTGTAGGGCTTAAGACCATGTGGGTTGCTGTGACACCCGGGGGCTGCCATGTGGATGTCTGATGTTGTTGCTACATACCAGAACTGTCTTGCCTGCCTTCACTACCCACGATGTCTGGATGCCACCAAGGGGCACATCAAGCAAGGTGACATCACTCTTGAGGGATAACAAATAGACTACACTGGCCCTCTCCCATTATCGGAAGGGGCCAAATATGCGTTGACTTGGGTGGACACAGTTACAGGTTTGATGAAAGCCTTCCCCAGCAAAAGGGCCAAGCCAAGGGCAACGTTAAGGGACTGATCTGGCGGAGTTCCACGTATGGCACACCACAGGTAATTGAAAGTAACCAAGGAACTCATTTCACAGACCATGACATACAAGAGTGGGCTCAAGACTAGCACAAATTATGGACTTCCCACCTGCCATCCGATCCAACAGGAGCTGGATTCATCCAAGGATAAACAGCCAGCTGAAATAAACCTTCAGGACTAAAAGTAACTTCATGCAGGGCTGCTTGTCTGCCTGAGGAACAGGGGACACTAAATGAGAAACCCAGACATTAACTGCCTGCAGTTGTTTCTATGTTATCTTGCCCGTGGCTACAAGCATCACAGCTATAGATAAAGGACAGTTCCACTGAGCATTTTCTTAAACTTACCTGGGGCTCAAGTCATAGTTTACAATTGCCATGTCCTCAGGACTTCCCATGAGAGACAAGGAGCACTTGTTGGTCATGGAATGTACAAGAAAGTGGTTTGGCTTACTGACCCCTTGTGGGGAGAGAGCATGTCTAAATTCACAAGCAAAGGCTACTGTGTTGGGAAGCTGGCCTTCAGAACAGCAGGTGATGTCACCCTGGAGTGTCATTATCTGAGGAACACCTTGTATCCGTTGAAGAGAGTTAAATATGCCAGAGGTGTCTTACCCTTTCTGTGCTCCTGAAGTGCAGATAGAATGGTATGGCACTCACCAGGCAAGTCTATCATAGTCTACTTTATTAACCCAAGTTCATACAGTAGCCTGTACGCTACCTCATGGAGCTGATTTTACGTTCTGGGTACCTATTAAACATTTGTCAAATTCTCCATAGGTTAGCAACAAGTAATCTATTCCTGGACTGGGCAACAGAAGTTGTATATGATGCCAACCAGACCAACTGTTATCTGCTCAGAACTCCCTGCGGATGTAAAAACACAAGGACTTCCCTGGGCAGTTCAACCCACCCATGAGATGGAATGGACTTGGATAGAACAGAACTGGACTAAACTGCAATCTCGCTCATGCTTTAACCCAAGTTAAATCTAAACAAATTGATGCTGTCTTAATTACCTTAGCATGCTTGCCGATGGGTTCTTGCTCTCTTTGCTGCTTTGTAAGACATGGATGTGATGTGCCTCCAGATCCCTGTTCTGAGGGCCTCACAGAAGACATAAGATGGTCTGAGATGGAGAGGGACACAAACGGGCTGGTGGGGCACCGAAGGGGTGAAGTGTCAGGTTAAAGACTAATCAGGGCCTAGGAAACTTTGCAATGAGATATGGTGTCTAAAGAATCTGATAATAAAGAAAAAGGAGAATGGAAACAGTTCATTTCCCTTATCTCCCACCTTCAGGTGAGAATCTAAACAGAGTGACCTTGGTTGTAAAGTAAAGGAGTGTACTCCTAAGACACCTGAGGAAATCCACCTGTGAGGTGGACATTCGACCTAGCCTGCATGTCCCCACCTGCTTGTAGGCATGGTGTAGCCCTCTGTTGTATCCTGGCCCCACCAAGTGAGTGATAAACTGTCCAAAACCTCCCGCTGAGTCCTCCAATGGAAGGGATCAGTAAACAGTATGCTTGGGGCATTTGCAGCCTGGGAATTGAACATTCAGCCATCAAAATCTGGGAGGAAAGACGATGAAACAGGAGACTACAAGATAAGAAGTGCGTGAGTTGTGGCACCATGTGATGGATCAGAAGCAGCCTCTGTAGAGGAGACCCCACCCAGCCTGAGCTGATTTGGCCTCTTCCCTTCCTCCCCTTCCTCCTTGTATACTCTCTTCCCTAAGCTTCGTTCACCATTCCTCCACACTTTTCCTCATTCCTCTTGAGCTCCTCTACCTCAGTCAGTCTTATAGAGTGCTCCTCTGGGGGCTCTGTCTCAGGTCCTCTCACACTTTAACTTATTAATTCTCTTTGCAATGCTTCAATTGTCATCTATAAACTGAAGAATTCCAGTCTACATCATATTGCCAGAGTTCTCCTTTATGCTTCAAGTACAAGGAGCCAACAGTACAAACCTTCTGAGAACCCTCAATAGCACCTTGTTTCACATGCAGCAGGTACACTATGCTCTGGTGCATGGCTTTAAAATCCAGCATGTTCCCATCTCTGGATGGTTCCACATCCAAAGTCCTCATCCCATGACTCAGGGGCACTGAATTTCAATACTCCAGGGAACACTGTAAATAGATTTCTGTGTCAAGGGTCTCTGCCTTGCAAGGCTGAGAAGATCCTGCTTTTGTCAGCATCTGCAAGGCCCTTCTTCATGAAGGTTGAGGTCAACCAGGTCTCTTTCTAATCCTCTTTGTGCTTTCTCCTCCATGTAACCATCATCCTTCATAATCAGATATTTGTGTATGAACACAAACCATATTTGTATTGCTCAGTGCTTACCAGTGTCCACAGTATAGTAGAAACTCAACAACAATATACTGCATGAATGAATAAATTGAATTAATGGAAATCCTCCAATCATCCAACTTCTACTCTGTACCTGACATGCACCAAATACAGTACCATGGAGCAGAAGATGAAAATGAATGCAACATAGTTCCTGTCACCAAAAAACTCACCGTCTAGCATTATGTGAAAAATTCCAGTAATAGAAATATGCAAAGATACAGAAACAGCAAAGGAGAGGATGAGCAGCACAGGGTACTGAGGATAGAGAATAAGGAGAAAAGAATCTGAGTAGCATAGACCAGCCTGACTCACTAGGATCCTTCAGGAGGCCTGGGTAGCCCTCACCTCTATTCAGCACATAAAATAACACTAAATAAAACAGAGTTTCTAAGATGCTGCAGTATTAATGATGACATAAAGGTTTTATGGGCAACGTGGGCTGTGACCAAAACTCCTCTACAAGAAAATCAATAGAAACAGAATTACCACGGTGAGAGCAAACATCTCATCACTTGCAGTGGGACAGAGCTGGCATTTATGGCTGACAAAGAGTTCACTTGGAAGTGTGAGAAATCCTTGTTTCCATTAGAATGTAATTTTGCCATTGAGGATGGCAGAACCCCAGGTGACATGCCATGAGAATCCTTTGGATGGCTGGATATAAAACCTTGGGAGCTTATTTATCATATCCCTCATTTCTGTCTATAGGGTGGGGGATTAAAGTCATTTGCTGAGGCAAAACCACCCACTGATTCAAATAAGAGTCAATACCTTAGACAAGTCCAGATGTAAAATGTTATCAGTTAGCTTTCATAAGTCATTCTTAAGTCACCCCAAAACTTAGTGACTTAAAACACCAGACATCCGTTATTGTGCATGATTCTGGAGTCATCTGGCTGGCCCTCCTTCTCTGGGCTGACTGGGCAAATTGTCTAGGAAGTCTTCACTCCTATGTCTATGACAATTGCGGCAAAGGAATGTATCTCTCCTCAGGCTGACCCAGTTCACAGGGAGTGAGCACAGTTTCCCAAGAGTAGCCAGAAAGAGTAAGACCCAATGTGCAAATGCTTTCCAAATCTTTGCTTGTGACCCACTTGTTATTGGCCTTTCTGCAAAATGAGTTTTGTGATGTAGACCCGAGTCACTATAAGAAAGGATTACCTGGGCTGGGTGTTTAGCTCCATGGTAGACAATGTGCCTAGCATGTGTGAGGCCCTGGATTCCATTCCCAGCCGTAGAAAACAAACAACGACCAAGCATGACCCAAGGGTGAATAAAAGGAGAGAAGCCCACCATTTTTGCAAATAATCTACCACAAAGATAAATGCAGAACTTGCGCAGTGAGACCATTACTGCAAGGAACAGTTGGAGTTCATGCTTGATCCTGGAAAAATTCTTGTTAATGTCCCTACGATGCTTGTAGTCCTCCATACTGAGCCAGCTGTCATCACCAGCCTAATGACCAACCCAGAGTGGGTGCCATTTTGTTGATTAATGGCAGCTAGATTTTCCAAAGCTCAACACACAACACTCCATTTTATTCTTCCTAGGTTCAGAACCAACCAAAAGATAGTCACAGGAAGAAGAGAAAGTGATAGCCTGAGGGGACTTTTCTGGTAGAATCTATGCCATGGGGGACCAGAGAGTAAGATTCTTACAAGGAGACCTCAGAGGTTGAAAAGAAGGGTCAATTCATTTAGTTGCTTCTTTCACACTTGCAATCACAGAACCCAAGCTTTCTCTTCCCAATAGGTTCTCCATCATTCTTGCTCTTCTCCCCCTGTTACCATGAGTTTTCTATCTCTTAATATAATGGATATAACCATCCTCCTAATCCAACCACCAGTCAGGCATGTGGCTTTCAAGGAAGTTCTGCTTATTATCCATGAGATTACTCTCCTTGTGAACTCTTCCTAGGGTTGTTGGTGGGTAGTGTGGATTTTGTCCTCTGAAGGTTCCAAAGTGGGAGTGAACACAAAGGCCACTCTGTACCCAAGGTTGAAAATGAAAATGCTCCTCTATTTCCCATTTTGAAATATACCCAGCCACACTGTTCAATAGAGTTTATCAAAATTTTAAAAGGATATGAAAAACCCCAAGATATTTCAATGATAAAATGTCGACAAAATATTGATAGGTGTTCCATATTTGAATACTAAAGTCCTTCCTATTATAAAGTTCCCAGGAGAAGTTAAAATTGAAACAAATTTAAATAAATCAATCTTCAAAATCCAATTTTGTTGTGAAATTAACATGCTCAGAATTTTTGTTGAAATTTTTCAAGAATAATTGCATATTCACGTAGTGTTAATCAATAAGATTCAATGTATCTTTATAGTTTCCCCTACTGATACCATCTTGCAAAATTATATACTATAATATCACAACCAAGATATTGACATTGATACAGTCAAGATACAGATCATTTTCATAATTGCACAAGATCCCTCAATGTGCTCTTTTATGCCCACACCCACCATCCTCCTATCCTCATCCCCACTTTAACCCCTGGAACCCACTAATTTGTCCCTATGTTCTGCTTTGCCATTTCAGGAATGCAATATTAATGGAATTAAGCGGTACACAACATTTTAGAAAAGAGATATTTTAATCAGCATAATTGTCTAAAGATTTCTCCCAGTGTGTCACCACAGTACATTTTATCCCTGATTAGTATTTCCTGGTATGGATGTACCATGGTTTGCTTCCTTCACCCTTTGAAGGAAAATAAGTCTGTTTCTAGTTTTGACTATTACAAGTAAATCAGCATAAATAAGAATTCATATACAGATTTTACATCAACATCAGTCTTCATTTCTCTAGGATAAATGCCCAGGAGTTCAATTTTACGGTATTAGCATGTTTAGTATTTTAAGAAACTACCAACCTGTTCTCAAGAGTGCTTGTGTCAACAATATTTCCGGAAACAATGTAAAAGTAACCCTGGGCAGCACTTGCTGTTATTTTTATTTGTTCAACATTCAGATAGGTATGTAGGAAGCCTCAATGTGGTTTTAGTTTCCATTTCCCTAATGGACAATGATATTGAACTTTTATACGTACTTCCTTTGGTTAAATGTCTAATCATGTTTTCACTCATTTTTTAAATGGACTGTTTTCTTGTTGTATTTTCCACTGTGAGTTTTGAGCGTTTTCCTTGTATTCTAGATACGAGTTCTTCAGTAGACATATACTTTGCAAATATTTTCTGTCACTTTTGGGTTGTCTTTTCATTCTCTTCATCAGGCTTCCCCCCCACCCCCATAGCACAAGAATGTTTCATCTTGATGAAGTAAAATATATTGCTGATTCCAGAAGTGTACATTTTGGGTCAAATCCAGTACTCTTTGTCTAGTCCTAACTTCCAAAGATTTTACTCCTTTGTACTTCTAAAGTCTTATAGTTTTACATTTCATGAATACTCCCTAGATTCTTTTTGAGTTAATTTTTGTATAAGATGAGAGATTTTGGTTGATTTTTGAGATCAAAAATGAGAGATTTTTAGCCTTATGAGTGGCTAATCCTTCCACCAACTCTTGCATCTTTATGAAAAATCCGTTGTGCATATTTGTGTGGGCCTATTACAGTTTCTCTATTGTTCTCCATTGATCTCTGTGTCTATGTCTTCTCCAGGAATACACAGTCTTGAAATTGAGTAGGTTCATTGTTTCAGTTTATTCTCTTTATCACAATTATTTTAGCCATTTTGGTTCCATTGCCTTCTCTTATACATGTTAGAATAACCATGCTTACATTCACAAAATTCTTACTGGGATTTTGATAAGAATTGTGTTAAACCTGTGGATCAACTTAAGGAGAATTGTCACCTTTGCTATGTTGAGGCTTCTAATCCATAAATATCTTCCTTCATCTTATTTAAATATTTAATTTCTTTCACCCACAATCTGTTGTCCTTAGCTATTTTGTCTTTCTTTCTGTCTGTGAGTGTGTTTAGTTAGTTAGATTTGCAGCCGTGTGTTTCATTTATTTGTTAGAGTTACAGGGTTAATGGTTGTATCTGTAACTTTGGTGCCCAGGTGTTCTTTGCTAGAATGTACACATATAATTGATTTTGATATTTACCTTGACAATTGTGAATTTACTGAACTTGCTGTTAGTTTTAAGTGTGATCTGTGAAATCCTTGGCATTTTCTACATATATAATGATGTCATCTTTATATGGAGACCCTTTTTTCTTTCTTCCCAATATGTGTGGCTTTTAATTGCTTCTCTTTCTTGCTGGTATTGAAGCATACAGTGTAATCTTACCTTATTTCACTTTTTGGAGGAAAAACAGTCAATCTTTCACTATTAAGAAAAACATTAACTGTAAGAACTTTGTGGCTGCTCTCCATCAGTTTAAAGAATGATTTCTAGTTTGAGAGCTTTTTTTGTTTGTTTTTAATCATGAATAGTGAGTGTTGTTATATGCATTTGTTTCAGCATCGATTGGCAGGATCACGTGATTTTTCTTCTTTAAATTGTTGATATGGTGGATTGCATTCATTGATTTCTAAATATTGACCCACTTCAATCTCTATGGTAAATGCTACATTGGCATGGCATATAATTCTTTTTGTATTTTGCTGAATTCTGTTTGTTAATATTTTGTAAGGATATTTGATCTAGATTCACATGGGATATTGTTCTAACAGTTTTTTTAAAAAAAACTTTTGTATGTTTTGTTTATCTTTATTGATTTTGGGTTTAGGATCAGGGTAATGAAAGCCTCACAAAATGAATTGGGAAGTGATTTTACCTCTTATAATCGGTTAGAAAATGTGTAGTATTAGAATTAATTTTGGTAGAATTCTCTTGTGAAATAATTTGAGCCCGAAGATTAGCAGGATGGGCAGTTTTTAAATTACAAATTCAATTTTCTTAATAGTTACAAGGCTATTCACACTATCCATCGCATCATGGGTGGTTTTAGGGAACCAGTCCACTCTGTCTAAGTTGTACGTGTGTGTCTTTAGAGATGTTTGTTGTGTTTTGTTATTATTCCTTTGGTGTCTGCAGGAACTATAGTAATACCCCATTTTATTTTTTATATTGGTAATTCACATCATCTATTTTTTTTCCGAGTCAGTTTTGCTACCTATTTGTCAATATCTTCTATCTTTCCTGAGATCTACCTGTTATATTGTTTTTTGTATTATGTTTCTGTTTCCATTTTATTGACTTCCATTCTCATCCTTCTTATTTCCTTCCTTGTGATTGCTTTTGATTCATTTTATTTTTATTTTTCTAGATTCTTAACATCCGATCATTGATTAGGCATTTTTTCCTTTTTCTCTGATGTGTGCTTGTAGTACTAGACGTTTCCCAGTCGTTATTGCTTTAGCTGTGTTCCACAATTTTTGATATTGTATTTGTGTTTTTTCAGTTCAGTGTTCTTTAATTTTTTTAGACTTCCTCTTTGGCCATGAATTACTCTGCTTTGCCAATTTCTTCTTTTAATTTGTATATATAGACCACTGATATTTGATGCAGTTGTTCAAACATTAGTGTATAAGTCAATCATTTTATTTTTTGTCTAGTATGATTTCCATATATCTGAGATGAAAATAAAACCCATGAAGCTTTCTGATCAGGTGCTAAGGTACCTACTCAGTGCACCTTCTCTTATTTTTCATAATCCTATTAAATGCTTTCTATATAATATCCAGAATATTTAGTTTTATTTAGCCAAAGAAATAGGAGAAAGTCTTTTACAACTTCCCAAAAGCAGAACATCCAAACAATTTTATGTCTTCCCCCTACTTCCAATTCAGCTCAGAATTATGACTCATATTTTTTTCTCACCCTGAGAGTTCCTTAATGTCCAGAGACATTACATTAGCATTCAATCTGTAGCAGAACGTGAACTGTCCTCATCTAGGAAATGGAATACTTCCTTCAGCAAACCCAAAGTCCAATTGATCCAGCCCATAATGTCTGGCCATGCTTTCATTATAAGTCTGAGCATTTCCAGGACATATGCAAGTATCATCATACTGGCCTCACACTCTCAAACAGTCTGAGAAGACGATATTCCCCAGCTCTTTAAAATTTTGTCCCAGGTGATAGATGTTCTTAGGGCAAAATGCCATTCCTCAAATTCCAAAGAACACATGCCCTAAAACGCAACAGAAATTGAGTGAAGCGGGTGCAGAGGGTAGAATCCCCCTCCATGATAGCGTCTCTCTGGCTGCCTGTCACCTAGACACACAATCTGGCATGGATGAGTGTGGAGTTCAATGAACAGTGTTTGATGGAAAAAAATTGATTGAAAGGACAGGGACAGATGTGGGAGAGATGGGATAAGGCTAATTCCAATCTCATGGAAAGCAGCATCAACAAATAAAATGTGAGACTGATAAGCACAGCATGACATCTTAGAACAGGACAGAAAACACAAGAAGAAAAACAGAAATGTGGAAACAGGAGGACAGGAAGGAATGTTGTATTATCAAAATCTATGGTGATGTCATAGGATGTGTAGGTGTGTACATTACAGTCCTAAATGTAAAATTCATAAAATCTATTGCTGTAATCTCCCGGCTGCCCGTGACAGCCGAGCTGCTCCTGCCTCTGAGCATCCGCCTCTTCTTTTTAACATCCACCTCTTTTTCCTGCAAACCAACAGAGCTTTCCAACAGCAGCAATGGATGGGTCAGAAAACAGGTCATGCCTGGGCAGCATTTCCTGAGCTGCTTGGTTCTGATCTTGGTTTTGAAGCCAAGATTCACATCAAATCAAGTCAAATCAGTCAATGCTCATTGTGCATGCAGTGTGAGGGTGTGGGAGTATAAACCCATCCCTTATACACAAGGACAACCTGCAGTTGCAACCCACCAGTCTCACTTTAAAAGAAATAAACATCAGGATGTAAGGGTACTGGAGTCTCCACGAGGCCTTCAAAGTGCACACTGATCATAGGAATGGCCAGCTGTACAGCTCGACTGGCTTCAGAGAACAGTTGGTCCTTCCTCCTCACTTGACAAAGTAGGAAGCAGAAGCCCAGATGGAACTGTGCCTGCACAAGGCCTGCTCCAGCTTGGAGGCACTGGAGTGAGCTGCAGAGAAGGGAAGTCCAGAGCTCCGGCATATTTGGAGGTCAGAGGAGTGATGACTGCAGATGTCTCCTGGAGGGAAAGAGCCTGAGGTGGACTTTTTGCAAAATGGGCAGCAGAAGGAAAGGGCTTCGGAAGACCGGAACTTGACCTTTGCAAACAGCAGAGCTTTGCTCATGCGCACACCTCACTGCAGGCATACAGGGGGACTTAGTTGGTGTCATGGGTGCCAGAGCTGAGTGAGCAGAGACTGTCCCTGGATCAGAGTTACTCAAAACGTGACAAGAGCTTTGTTCTAGCCCCAGCCCGGGTTCTCCCTCCTGAGCATCTTGCACACTTGTCCTCTTTCCCTCATTACCACCACCACCTCTCCTGTCCAAGCTGGCCTCCTTGAATCCCCTCTGACCTCTTGAAACAGTCTTCAAACTGCAATCAAAATGATGTTTAAAATAAACACATGATGATGCTGCCAATTTACATAAAACTCTTCAATGGATAAAGATTCTTAAAAAAAAAAAAAAAAATCAATCAATTTCCCAAACATAGTACACCAGTTCTGTTTGTTCATGCCCCACCTCTTGAGTGCAGTTCTTTCCTCTGTTCCACCTAATGCGTAATCACCCAGCTTCTACCTGCCACAGGGCTTTTGCACATGTTTCTCCCTCTATCTGGAATGTTGTCTTTCTCTCTTCACTTACGTAAGCCAGATATCACCTGAAGGATTGTTTTTCAACAGAATTCCCCTTTACCTCCTTTACCTCCACAACTAAGTCGAGCACATAATAGGACTTGTTCTATTGTACCCTCAACTCTATCCTTTAATTATGGGATGTTTCTCACCCAGGCAGCGTTCAACGGGAACAAGAATTATGTTGTTTCTGCATGATGAGTTCAGTACAACTCTCATCTCACTCTCAATTACTTAGCAGATAGTGAGCAGTGTTTTATCAGTGAATGCATAAATCTGAGACAAGCCTGTTTTTTAATTCACGAGCAAGACATTATTAAGAATGCCCATTCTTTCTACAACCATGTGTAAAATAACATGCATGCAGACACAGATGGAGGGAGACAAGGTTTTGTTTTATAATTCAGTGTCAGATCAAGAATGAGAAAACTGCATGTTTCATTGCATAAGCCCCAGCCTGTGATCCTCAAAATAAAACCACCCATCACCCGTACATCTCCCAGCCTGGGAAAGCATTCCATTGGAAAGGCAAATTCTCTCTGGATTGACCCTAGTACTTGGATTCTTCCCTTGTGCCTAGAAGATGAATGGTCTGCGTTCCTCAAGCTCTAGTGCTGTCTCTTAATTAAAGAAAGGTCAATGGAGGCCATCGAGTTTCTGAGAGAAACTTCCTCTCCCAGCCTCCTGCTTGCTCTTTCTGAAGTCCAGGCAGAAAACCAAGAGAAACTCACAGGAAACAGGCTTGCTGCTCATACAGGAACCCCCTGCAGAGAGCATGTGGGAACTTGAGAGCTCCAGGTTAGCCTGGGGACCTCTTCACCTGGCAGCAGGATTCCCACGTGGTGACTCAAGGTTAAAGGTTCAGACACAAGGGCACACACCTTTGCTAGTTATGTGACCAGCGATGCATTCTTTTACCTGTCAGTGCCTGAGCTTCTTTGCATACAGAATCCATGTGAAAATTGGGCTGCCCTGGCCGTGAGATGAGATTACCCATAGAAAGTGCTCAGTAAGGCACCGGGCACAGAGCATCCCTTGGTCAGGGCTAAAATCCACAGACACAGAGGTAAGTGTAGGCTCCACCACAGACTGTGAGGTACCCTGCCTGTGCTCCAGTCGGTTGGTGTAGAAAGGCTGTTAGGATGAATGCATCTTAGCAGTGGAGGTGCAGAGGCGTGGCTGAGGACAGACAATAAAGCTAATGTTTATGCAACCCTCCACTCCATGTGGATCACCGTAGGCACTTTGCACGTGGTCTTTCTGTTTTCTCTCAAGTCAGGGGAACTCCCTCAGTGTGAGGCCCTCCGAGGGACAGCTGCATCCATTTTTCAGTCTGTTTTGTTTTCCACAAAAGGAGCTCTGGGAAGGACCACCAACCCTCACAGTCAAGGTCACTAACAGGAGAAAAATCCTCCTCCAGCAGGCAGACGGGGAGGGAGGGTTTAATACTACTCCACATTACCTCCCAGAGTGGGGCCCCACCGTTCCTGTTACCATTCATGCCTTCTTTTTCTCCATTTCATTCCCCCATGCTCTACTAATCTTGTTTTCTGCGAACCTTGGGAGAGAAGTAAGTGATGTGGAATTGCCTGTTCTCTTCCTGCTGCCTGGGTTTATCTCTCCTCGTAGGACCTATTCTAAGTGCCAAATGCACACAACTAATTCCCCACCTGGCAGGAGCTGCTAGAAAGCATAAAAAGTGGGTCAGCTCATCAGAGTCATTTGTCCTGAGGGAATACATGACCATGCAGGAGAAAAATATGTTAATTTGACCAGGAAAAAATAAAAATAAAAAGTACCTTTCAATGAATCACAGTTGCAGAAGGAGTTTGAATTAAACCACTCAGCTATTCATGCATGTGTTAATTCATTCACTTGCTCATTCGCTCATTCAACCCATGGGCAGAAAAGAACAGAGTCCACGTAGGACACTAGAAACACCAAAGTAAAGAGGAGGTCCATGTCTACCACAAAAGAGAGTAGAAAGTTCACGGGGAGTGGACATTCATTCATTCATTCGTTCACTCATTTTTATGGTTTGGGATATGAGGTGTTCCCCAAAAGCTCCTGTGTAATTGAAGGAATATTCAGATGTGTAATGACTGGATTGTGATCTTGTCATCTAATCAGCCCATCCTAGTTTGAAAGGACTACCTGGGTGGCAACATAGGCAGGTAGGAAGTGGCTGGAGGAGGTGGGTCACTGGAGGTATCATATCTGGGACCCTTCCCACTACCTCCCCTCCACTTCCTGACTACCTGGAGGTGGGAAGCTTTGCTCTGCCATGATCTTCTGCTTCACATTGAGCCCAGAGCTATGGAATCATTCAACCATAGACTGCACCGCTGAAACTGAGCCAAAATAAATGTTTCCTCCTCTAAGTTGCTCTTGTCAGGTATTTGATGATAAGCTAACTCATTCACTTATTCAACTCAGAAAGGACCAGACACTGTATAGAACATTGGAAATACCCAACCAAAGAGAAGGTCTGTGAACAGGCAATTCCACATAAATGACATAAGGTGATAGAAAGTTCATGGGAGACTGGGGTTGTGGCTCAGTGGCAGAGCACTTGCCTAGCATCTGTGAGGCACTGGGTTCAATTCTCAGTACCACATAGAAATAAATGAATAAAATAAAAAAATAAAAAATCTAGGAAAAAAAATAAAAAATATAACTTAAAAAAAAAAACAGTTTATTGGGCTGTGGTGCAAAACTGACTGTTGGATTAAATGCTAATTAGTGCCTAGGAAAGCTCGCAGTATGAAAAGGACTCTAAAGCGTGTGATAAAGAAGGAAATGGAGAGAGGAGCTGGACACTCCCCTTACCTCCAACCTTTAGGTAAGCATCAAAGCAGAATGACCCTGGCTGTAAAGTAAGAGAACGTACCCAGACAACATCTGAGGAAATACACCTGCTCAGTGGGCATGTGACCTGTCCTATATGTCCCTCCTGCCTGTCGGCACCATGAAGCCCTCCCTTGTATACCAGCCTGCCCCTGCCAAGGAATAGTGACTACTAAAATGTCCAAAATGTCTCCACTGAATCCCCCAGCTTCTTTCTTTGGGATTGGTACACAGGATCCTGGGGGCATCTGCAGCCCTGGAGTTGAACACTGATACAATTTTGAATTTGAATCCTGCCATGTGTTTGCTGGGTAACCTGGAGGAAGCTATTTAACATTGCTAAGACTTTGTTTCTTCATCTATAAAGGGGAAATCATAGCTACCATCCAGGGTATTGTACGGTATAAATGTATCAAATTTAACAACACCGTGTCTGGAGATCAATAAATAGAAACTGCCATCATTGTGATGATGATCAGTATTATCATCATTACCATCCATGGTGTTCCTATTATTCTACAGAAATAATGAATTGCCCTTAAGAAAGACGATAACAAACATGGCCAAGCTGGCGTTTGCTCTTACAGTCCATTAAGTCTCCCTTTTTCTAGAATGAGAGAAGACATGGCACAAGACAGAAACTCAGTAGTTTTCGTACGAGGCAGGCACCAAGTGATCCTTTCTCCTAGACTTTCCAAAATTTAAATTTGCAATATGAAGACTCTGAACACGGCCTAGAACTCAGGCTGGGTATAGAACGCCTGGTGTGTGTCTCACAGCATGTGCACGCTGGACTTACTGATACCCTCAATGCAAAGAAGTAACTATGAAACATCAGGCACTCCAGTTTATAGGTGAGGAACCCAGGCTCAAAGAGTCAGGGGGCCCTGTGAAGGTCGCAGGAAGGGGCTCTGACCCAGGACTCTCCCAGCCACACGTGCCAGAGCCCTCAACACTCAGCTATGACACTGGGACAAGGCAGCTTCATTAGTCCCCACTTCCCACCTGTGCCGCAACCATCGCCGTCAATATATTACCCGGCTTTACTCGGCTCTGTGGTCCTGAGCAAATAAAATTCAGTGGGCCTATAGGGAATACCCGATTCACATGGACAGATGGCTGAGAAAGCAGTTAGGGTCAGAACACACACAAGCTGAACACAAATCAGCAAAGTGAGAACATAAAGGCAGGTGTGCTCAGGGATGGGTAAATAGGGCTCTGATTCAGCACACAAGCACATTTTTAAAATAACGTCACTAAAATACCAGTAAAGTAAGATTACCTTTGAGTGCTCATTAGACACCAAGGATCATGTCAAATCTTTTAATCCTTTACGTTATTTAACACTACAGCTCTGTGAGCTCTGATCATCCTCATAAAGTCACAGAACAATCAGAGACATTGAGCAAGCTGTCCAAAGTCACACAGCTGCTACAGCCAGATTTTGATCATGGAGACTTCTGATTCTAAATCAGGTCCTTGCTTTAAACCAATTGCTTATATACTCTGTGGTCTCTCCCACAGGTGTCCATTCTGTCCCAATGGGGCAGTGGGTCAGGAGAGACAAAAAAGGCCTGGTTCTCCACTAATGCCAGTTGTTCCCTAAACACTATTCTTTTATGTTTTTTTTTTTTTTTTAACTTTGCTAAAAAAAAAAAAAAAAAAAATGAACACTGAATCCTACTTGAAAGTATTTAAAATTTTATCCAGCCATATGCTACTGCCCAAGGTAAGCGGGCCACCTTCCAAGTTCAACGTGTGGAACAGTGTTGGGAAGTCACAAGGAGCTCTCTCTCTCATGCCAGACCTGGTCCCCATGACCGAAAGTGCTGTGATACTAGGTGTGGCTCAGTGGCAGAGTGCTTGCCTAGCATTCCTGAGGCCTCCCGTGCAAGCTCCATATAAAACTGAGAGCAGATGCAATAGCCCCAAATCACAGATAAAATTTAGGTAAAAACTGAGGATTACGGAGGAAGACATGCAGAGAACTCCCAGGAAGAGCACTGCAAAATTGCAGACCCACTGAGGAAGCTTCCGAGTGCCCGGTCAGACAGGAAGTCAGGGAGAAATACTAAACCCTGGTGTCCTCAGCAGGCCATGGGCCATCAGAGTCCGAATCACACATCTCTGGAGAGGGCATCCATGATTAGCAGCCAGAACTGGGGCTCACTGTGCCCCAAGTACCGCACTGCCTGATCTATCCTCACAGTGACTCTCTGAGTCAGGAGACTTCATTAGCATTTTGAGAATAGGGAACTGAAATCAAGCCGTGCCGAGAAGGATTTCAAAGTCACTTAGACCATGCAGAAGTCAGCGACATTTGTCTTACTCTCAAGGCACAGGTTTCCACGAAGTACTCCCTGGTCCACCAAGTCCTGGTGAAAACAGGCACACGTTTACTGTGTTTGGGGAATACGGTTTACCATGTTGATTCCTTTAGGATTTTTTAAGGGGGACATGAACATAGAAAAGGCTCAACAGAGTCCTGAGTAAAAGAATATTTTACCTCAGGTTAACCCAGAACTGTTCAGTCTCAT
Source organism: Callospermophilus lateralis (assembly GCF_048772815.1). NCBI lineage: Eukaryota > Metazoa > Chordata > Mammalia > Rodentia > Sciuridae > Callospermophilus > Callospermophilus lateralis. The sequence goes on from NC_135313.1 coordinate 93,419,541, forward strand.
CTGATCAGGACCTTTTAACACATCAGACACACCTTGGAACATCCTGATGAAACCTTCTGCTGCTCCTCCACCTCCCCTGGAAGCCTGTCTCCTGCTCAATGCCCTTGAGGAAAACCACCCAAGAGTCCAGTGACCCACAGAGATGGGAGCCTAGGAGCAGACCAGCAGGTCCAGGCTCTCCCACAGCCAAGAGCAGCAGGCTCAGATGGCAGCCATCAGCTACAGAGCTTGTTTAAACTTAAATCCATTAAAATTGAATAAAATAAAGGATGACTTAACTGAGCCAGTCACCTTTCAAGTTTTCTTGTTGTTGTTTTGTTTTGGTGCCAGGGATTAAACTCAGGGGCACTCAGCCACTGAGCCTCATCCCCAGCCCTATTTTGTATTTTATTTAGAGACAGGGTCTCACTGAGTTGCTTAGGGCCTCACTTTTGCTGAGGCTGGCTTGCGATCCTCCTGCCTCAATCTCCCAAGCCTCTGGAATTACCACCCCCGGCACATTTCAAGTTTATAAATGCCATTGGCAGTTAGCGAATACTGACAAAGACACTGTCTTTGACCAAAGACCAAAGCCCTACCTGCTCTCCTTTTCATTCAGGGCATGTTCATTGCGTTGTCCGGTTTTAGCAAGAATCCTGCTCCATCAATTTAACCGGGTCCCTCACCCTCAATATCTGATCACCCTCTACATCTAGTGGAGTTCCTCACTCCCCACCCCCAGGGTGATATCTGTCTCCCTCACCATATTCAGCAAGAGTCCTGTTAATTCAGATGTGGAGAGAAGGCTGTGCCTGCCCTGGGTCGCTCCATTTAATAAAGCATCAGCTCACCCTGAACTACTCCATTTTGAGAACAAGGGCTAAATCAGAGTGACTTGGTAACTCGTCTGGTCAAGTGATAGCCACCATGGTAACAGGAAGGAAGATTCTACCTTGCTCCTAGCTCCTCTATAATTCGGAGACAGAGTGGTGAAGGAAAACAGGCGAATTCAAAGCTGATCTTGAGAAAGTTAGAGGAAACCTTTTCTATCTCAAATTTCCATCTGTGGGGTGGGGGTTCAGGAGTCAGGCAACTTTTATAAGAGGAAAAGGGGATACAGATGGGACACGAGGCAGGAAATATACATACGTAGATTCATTTAGGCTCTGCTGATCAGAACACTTTGTGATTCGTTTCCCTGGTGCCCACCCAAACCAGGGGATAGCGTCTCAGTTTCCATTCTCAGCAGGAGGAAACTCCAGAAGTAGAAAAGCAGTTGTGAGGAAGTTGCTTTTCATTTTAAAGGACTCTGTTTCAACCAGATGTTGGGCATACAGAACTTATGGGGAGGAATAAAACCCCAGCTGCAAAGCACAATCATAAGGCACTGATAAATAAATTTATTATGCTAATAAAAAATGACCACCTGAGAACTTATTGAATTAAATCAGAAGCATATAGATGCATAGGTGTATCAAACCCATATCGGGGAAACCAGGCCGGTGAGCTCATCAGACACACCAGACCAATAAATGATGAAACCTTCTCACCACAGAAACAAAAAGAGAGGCACCTGAGAGACCGGTACAGCAAAACACACCATCATCTGATCAGAACATCCAGCAAACACCACAGTGAATGAGAAAAACAGTGATGGGTTATAACAATGAAAAGAAAGACATCAAAATATAGCAGAAAATACAGAACACGCCCATGCAAAATGGCAAAAACTTAGGCACATTTCATGTACAAACCAATCACCGATGTTGACTGGCTAATACACCTGTGGATTGAAGGAGCTCAGAGCAAACCTCTGCTTGATAAAATTGAGTGCTTTATAATAAACTCAAGGCTAAGTGCTGTTGCTCTATAGAACATGGGGTGAGGCAGAGCAGAGAGGGCACTGCCGGCTCTCCATATCAGATTAACTGCAGCAACCCCTCACCCATTTGCCATCTATCAACCCACAACCTGAACCTCCGTGGAAAATGATGCTTTTTCCTTTCGGTTTTCTAAATAGAGTCTGATCCCCGACCCATGCAAAACCCCACTGTCTCTATACCTATCGATGTCTCCCCTTGAGTAGAGACTGCCTTATGGTGCTTTAACAAGCACCATGGAATACATTTTTCTTGAATAAAACCATATTGGATAACTGAGTGACAGAACATTGCTATGACAGCTTGAACGTTCTATGGGACAGAGCTGGGCCAGAAACTCAGACTTTGAGTCTCAGTAAGGAAAGTGGAGACCACCTGGCAGAATTAGCCCCACTGATCTCAGGCTCCACCCTCTATCACTGTCCAAACTATGAAAAGGAGCTTAAAAGGCTAGCTTATTCTCTCTACCTGAAAATGGGGTTTGTCACCTCTTAAGGGTAATGGAAATAAAATGTGATAATATATGCAGAAGCAATTTAGATCTATATAATATCTTTCTGACTAAAATTCAAAAGTATTATCATGTCCCTCGGGGCACTATGCTTCCTCCATATTTAGAAGCATAAATATTCAGATATCTATACAATCCCTTTTGAAGGAAGACCTACATTTATATGTAATGACTTTTTAAAATCCTACTGCTTTTTACTGGCTCCATTATCAAAATGATGCTCTTATAGCTATCTGGCCTACCACTGCCAGGCAAATTTTCCTAAAATATCAATTTTTCCATGCCCACCCCTACTCAAAAGCTGCCAGGAGCTCCCTACTATGTCTAATTCTAATTCCTTCCCTCTCCGGCTTTGTGGCCACCCATAACGAGGCCACTCCTGTGTCTCTGTGCATTCTCCATACCCACCCATGCCTAGGACTTTCATCAATCAGCCCCTGCAGAAATCAGCACAGCACAGAGCCTTGACAGCCTGCTCTCAAGGATGTTAATGATCAAGAACAAGGAGCTCATTTCAGGAAAACTGAAACCACACTGCCCTTCTGCTTCCTGGTCACATTTCACCTCTCTGATATTGTCCCATTGCTTCAGGCTGCATAGAGAGCCGGTCTGGGAACAGGACAGTCTGGATGCAGGAAGGCCATATGTTCTCTTGATTATTCTTCCCAAGTGTCTTATCAAAAACATAGGTTTGCCCAAGCACCAGCCTTCCCGAGAAGTGACATATGTGCTTCTTTAAGCCAAGCTCCCTGGCACCTTCAGATCAATATCCAAAATCTCCCTGATCATGTCCCTTTCTCGAATTTCACCTTTCAGCGACTTATCTTGCCTTCCAGATAAGAACCCCGGACCCCCAAGCTCCTCTGCCTCTCAGTCTCATGGCAGGAAACCACAGCTGCACTGACCTGTCTGTTCTTCTCCCAGCCAAGCGCATTATAACCTCAGAAACTTGGCACTTCTTGCAAGGACCTTCAGCCTCAGGCCCTCTCCTTCCTAGCATTCCACTATGACTACAGCAGATGTCACTGCTTGATATCACTAACGTATTGTCATATTCGGGCATTGAGGGTGTCTCAATCCCAAGCAAAATTCGCAAGAGATCTGGGACCAAACCCACCATAAGCTTTGTATGTCTACGTTGATTAGGGAGTGCCAGACACACAGTAGGTGCTCCATAAAGACCTATGCAACGCATGAATGGGGCAGTCATTTCTCTTTTTTTTTCTTTTCATTTATCCCTTATTACCATAGACTGGATTATTTATAAGGTACAGAAATTTTCTTGGCTCATGGTTTGGAAGGCTAGCTCGTCTGAGATCGAGGTTCTGGCATCTGGTAAGGACCTTTTTGCTATATTATAACATGGTGGAAGATGGGGGATCAGAGAGAGAGCTCATGAGCAAGCAAGTGGGCACCAAACTTTTGCTGATAAGGAACCCACTCTCACAGTAACATATTAACTCATCCTTGAGGGCAAAACCCTGATAACTTCATTGCTTCTCCTAATACTATTATAATGACAATTAAGATTTCCACACATGCTTTTCGGGGGAAATATTCACACCACAGCAGCGTTCAATTGCTCCAACACCACTTGCTTTTCGTCCTTGGCAAAAATTAGTTGAGCCACTTGTGTGGGGATATTCCCATGGCATCTACTCTGTTCTACCCATCCGCCACTTCTTTGAAAACAGTGCACTGGCCAGGTTACTGTAGCCGTAAATGAAGCCTGCATTTCAGAGGGAATGATTCCTTCCACTTCACTCTTCTTTGGAGAATTATTTTTGGTGTTCTCGTGCTCACACCTTTTCACACAAATTTTTTAAATAAGCCTGTCTGTTGTATACAACAATATTTCTTTCTTTCTGATGTTCCAGGAATTTTATGATTTCCTATTTGAAGAACTTCCTCTAACCCCAGTCTTTAAGGGTATGTCTGGTAGTGATCCCTATCTTTCTCTTCCTCCATTCCTGAAGTAGTTTTGCAGGTTATAGAATTTGCAATTGCCAGCTCTTTACTTTGAACTCTCAGAAATCATTTTAGCAGTTTTCCTCTACCCCCAGGTCTTCACATCAGATTTCCATTTTTACATAAATTTGTGTTGCTGCATAGGCAATATATCACTTACAGTTGGCTCTTTTCAATACTTTTCTTTGTCTTTAAATTTTTGAAGCTTAATTATCATGAGTCTTGGGTCTTGGCATAGATTGCATTGAGTTTACAAGAAAATCCTATTTTAAGTTCAAATTTCTTAACTGTGTAGATTTGTGTCTTTCATTAATTTGGGGAAAATTTCAGTCATTCTACATTTGAATGCACTTTTATCCTTATTTTCTTTCTCCCTTCCTTTTGGAACTTTATCATTATACAAAGAATGTATATTATTGTTTGACAGGTACCTTGTTAAAATTTAGATATGGTGCTCCCCAAAACCTCACGTGCAAGACAACACAAGAAGGTTTGGAAAATAAATGATTGGATTATAGTCTCGGCAAAATCAGGTCTTCACTATCTGATGGGATTAACTGGGTGGTAGCTGGAAGCAGGTGGGGTGTGGCTGGAGGGAGTAGTTCACTGGGGGCTTGGCTATGGGGTATATATTTTGTACCTGGAGAGTGGAGACCTCTCTCTCTCTCTCTAATTTCTTTTTTTTTTTTTTTTGTAAACATTGTTTTGAAAATAGTTGGAAAAAATACCTTTATTTTATTTATTTATTTTTATGTGGTACTGAGGATTGAACCCAGGGCCTTGCATGTGCTAGATGAGCGCTCTACCGCTGAGCCACAATCCCAGCCCCTCTCTCTCTCTGCTTTCTTAATAAACATGTTCCTTCTGCCACAATCTTCTGCCATGATGTTCAGTCTCACATTGACCCCCAAGAAATGGTGCCTGCTGTCTATGGATTGAGATAACTGAAACTGTGAGCCCCCAAATAAACTTTTCCTCCCCTAAAATTGTTCTGGTCAGATCCTTAAGTCACAGCAGCCAAAAAGCTGATTAAAAGAACCCTGATGCTCTCCTAATTTGTTTATTTTTAAAAAAAAAATTAGTTGTAATTGGACGTTTATTTATTTTTATATGGTGCTGAGAATCAAACCCACTGCCTTGCGTGTGCTAGATGAGCGCCCTACCACTGAGCCACAACCCCAGCCTCCCCATTTATTTTTACTGTGTTTCCTGTGTGGTGTTCAGATTGGGTAGACTCTATTGATGTGTGCTCAATTTCATCAGTTCTATACTTGTCACTTCAACTGTTCTATTAAGCCTTCTCAGCAAGTTTTATTCTACATTTCTTCTGTTTTTCTTTTAGTTCTATATAATTTCCATTTTTTTACCCATAGCTTTAATTTTTTTCATTGATATTTTCATTTGTTTGAAGATAAAGTTTTTGGAAGTCCCCTTTTTTCAAATTAAAACTGCTTTGAACTCTTGGTCAGATAATTCCAAAATTATATCTATCAGGCTTAGAATTATTGATTGTCAATAAAGTTTTGATTTTCTCAATTGTTATTAGAATGGATGATTTTTTATTATATCCTGAACATTTTGACTCTCAGGTGAGAGACTTGTTTTTAATATAAATCATTTATTTGGCAATTTATCACCCTGTTGTGATTTAGCACATAGGTTCTTAGCTAGTTTTATGTTCTGTGGCTCTAATGTCAATTATCAGAAGTATTATTGGTGTGTTATTTTATTCTGCGGGTGTCAGTGGGGCTCTGGAGTTCATACTGAGTAGTTTGTGGGGGAGCGGGGGGCAAAGGTTCTTCTAGGCCAGGCTACCTGATGGCTTCTGGTCAGAGTGTGGAGTCTGCAGGCAGGTGTGTGTGTCATGGGTTCTCCCTTATCTGGGGAGATGGAAAGCAATTTCTGGGTAGGTGCATAATGTGACAGGACACCCTCCTTCCCAGCATACACCACTCTGGTATCTCTCGGTGGTCAATTAATGTCAATTCTACAAAATAGAGTGAAGACAGTCCGTCTTAATTAAGGGTTAAACACAAGGCAGAGTTACAAAGGCACTGCTCCTTTGGCTGCTGCCTTTTTTCAAACATTGTTCAGAGACTGGAAACTTGAGGCCAAAAAGATAACGCCTGCCTTTCAGCACTGCTTAAGTGTGTCTTGTTGTTCCACTAACTGCACAGCCATGGTCAGAGTTAGTGACAAAAGCTGAATTTGAGAATAGCCTACCACTCTTTGATGTTCATTTTTCTCTGAGTAGTGATAGAATCTCCTCTTCAATTGAGGCTCTTTATACATTCTTTGAGCAACTGAAATGAAAGAAAATATCTCTTCATCCCTCTTATCCTGTAATATAAGTAATATCATCAGGCATTAACCATTTACTATGAGAAAAAGCTTGGCTTGGTGCTGTGCCTTGGAAACAGTCCCATACTCGTGAAATCTCTCAGAAAGCTTGTTGGACCCAGGCTCTCTATTCTAAGGTATATCTGCTTTGGAAATCAGAACATGAAGAAACAGCATCGGATCAGATGGATTCACCCTCATTCTAGCTCTGCCTCTCTCTTTCATGCCCACTTGTTTTGTTTTCCTGCTGTATTTGCACAGAAAATATGCACATATTGAAGAGTTCAATAAACTGTAAAATCAAATATGTCAATCAAGAATTCAGAAACAAGCTCTAGTTTGATTTTTGAAATATCTCTATACCAGATGCACGTGCACGCCTTCGTGAATGTGCACATGCACACACACACATACACACACCCACACAAACACACCCACCGTGTAGATATTGTGTGAGATGAGCATGCTTATTTTGTTAAACTCTATTCTACAGACTGTTCAATTACCATAATACTTTTACTAGTATCTCTGCCAAATTGATTCTCACAGAGAAATTTCTGTATAAAAGTCTTGGATTTGGAATCAGTGGACCCCAGCTGCAAAGTCTTGCCTGCTATTTAATAATTATGTGCTCTTGGGTAAATCATTCAATATCACTGTGCCTTAGTGTTCTTTTGAAAAGGGAACATTTTTACGTGGCTTGTCGACTTTGCAAAGTGTTTCTGAGGATCAAATTAACTAATGTAGGTGTGATATTTTAACAAATTATAAAATAACCCCCTTTTGAAATTTGCCATTGCTATCTTCACGCACTTGTTTTCAACCTCATTGTGTTGTTCTCTTGAATGCACTTGCCTGGCATTCAAAGAAAAGACGGAAAGCGCGGAAATTTGATTTCAAAATACCAAATTGCCATCTCATCTAACATTAATGGAAAAGCTTCTGTGCCTCTGTAAAAGTGGAATAGGGACAAGCGGGGAGGTCTTGGTGCACACACACGGCAATCCTAGGAGTCGTCTAACACACATGGAAAAGGAGAAAATGGAAGAGAGACATTTCCAAATATTTTTTCCCCAGGGAAGAAATCACAGGACCTGAGTGACAGCCACTGCCCTTCTTATCAGAGGCGGTAGATCTTCTCTGCTCACTGTCATTATCAATGTCATGAATCCAACCCAAATGGAGATGTTCCAGTGACGGCCCAGCATGAAAATGGTCTGTTCACTCTCCGTGACTGCTTTTGTCCCCGAGGTGCTGAGAAGTACTCTATCACCTGGAGATGGTTCCACACTGCATGGCAAGTATAAAGCCTCCCGTGATAGAGGGGACTGCATTGACTCTGGCAAGAGCCTGCAATCACTCCACCATGGCACCGGGTGCCTCGGCAGTCACTTGGTGAAGCAGCTTGTGTGGAGCCTCTGTGGACTACAGGGAAACCAGTAGCCGCTTCGGTGAGCTTGGACAATGAATCACAATTTTCCACAGCACCTGTTTTACTGTCCTTTAGAGCCCTGCTCTTGACTGAGAAACATCATTTTATAGGAGTCCTTTACAGTTCATTAGATAGCTCTAAGAGCAAATCGCCTTATAACCCAGGTGCCTTCCTTCTTGGGAATGCAAGAGAGAACAAAGATGAATAGAACAGAGGGGGCCCAGCATCTGGCATTCATGGAAACCAATGGGACTTGGGGGAGGGCTGGTAGGATTTTATTCTCATAGGGCAAGGCTTTGGGTAGAGGCTGTTTTACTCATTTTTTTTCACCTCCGTGACCAAAAGACCTGAAAAGAACACGGTAGAGGAGGAAAAATTTATTTGGGATTCACAGTTTCAGATGTCTCAATCCATAGATGGCCAACTCCATTGCTATGGTCCTGAGATGAGGGGCACCTTGGCAAAAGGGCACAGAGGAAGAAAGCAGCTCAAGACATCACAAGCAAGAAACGGAGAGTGCTCTGCTCATCGAGACAAAATATAAACCCCAAAGGCAACCCACAGTGACCTATCTTCTCCAGTCACATCCTTCCCTCTATAGTTACCACCTGGTTAATCCCTATCAGTGGATTAGTCCACTCATAATTTCTTAAAATTTGATTTTTTTAAAAAATAATTTTCACCTGTTGCACGGTTCTTTTGCTGGTGAGAAGCTTTGCTTCACACTTCATGTTTCCATTCTAGAACTCCATTAAAAATCAGGATATTGAAGTAGACTATGATCATGATTTTGTTAGAGCTCTCACAACCTGAACGTTTCACCTCGGAACATTCTTATGTTATTCACACAGGCATGGTTTGGGAGACACTACGTATCCAAACCATAACAGAACTGGAAGAAAAGAAAGAGATCTGCAGGTGTGTTCAGAAATAGACCCTCAAGAGTCCTGAGAACAGCCCTTCCCTTTACCTATAGATATTTTTCTCTTCCCTTTTAAGCATCTCACACTAGCATTCTATAGTTTATCATCAAATAAACCATGTATTCAGGTTAGAGTCAGGAAGTCAGGAAACTTTAAGGTTCTTTATTCCCAATTCATTATTTATCTATTCCCAATTATTCTTCGTGGTATATTTTCATAAGGTTGTCAGCAAGGAGATAAATATTATTGTGTGTGTTTTTCCATTCTCTACACCATAGATTACTGCAGGTGTCTCATTGCAAGTGTGATGGAAGGAGAAGGAGCCCTGGCTCTTTGGCTGCATCTACCTGAAGGGGAATGTGAGGGGGCAGAATTCCATAGGAGAGTTGGGAGGCCTGGAAGGGAGGGGCTAGTGGCTCAAATGCCACATATACTGGCTTCTCTTACCAAGGTATATTTGATATTGTTTTATTAATATTTCTTTACCTGCATACCCTTAGGACAATTTCCACACATTTGATTTTTTTTTAAAATAATTTTCACCTGTGTGAGGGTTCTTGTGCTGGCGGGAAGTTTTGTTTCACACTTCAATATTCTATTCTGGAACTACATTAAGAATCAGGATATTGGGGCTGGGGATGTGGTTCAAGTGGTGGCGCGCTTGCCTGGCATGCATGCGACCCGGGTTGGATCCTCAGCACCATATACAAACAAAGATGTTGTGTCCACCGAAAACTAAAAAATAGATATTAAAATTCTCTCTCTCTCTCTCTCTCTCTCTCTCTCTCTCTCTCTCTCTCTTTTAAAAAAAAAGAATCAGGATATTGAAGGGAGTTGTGTGCCTGTCAGAAAGCCTGTGATTTCCCAGAAATCTGCAGCCCAAAGCATTGACTTTCTGCAGAAATAGTACTAAAGTCAAGCCCCTCATTCTATCCCATGCTTTTGTACCCCAATCTCACAGTGGCTCTGACCATCTCAGCATAGCCTCTTTCCCCCAAGGCTGAGCCATCCAATTTCAACCCCTTAACCCTTTTCTGTCATCTGCCTGTGGGTAGATGAAGTGACTTGTCTGAGTTTCAGCATCCTTTATCTGTAAATGGCAGTGATAGCATTGGTGCCTGAGGATCTGGATGTCAAATAGCTCATGTCTACATACCACCACCTTTTCCTCCCTCATTTTCTGCAGCAAATTACACAAAGGGCATGTGGTTCTTTGCTCAGTTTATGTTGGCCTGTGTATGAGTGTGTGTGGTGCTGGGAACTGAACCCAGCCCTGTGTATAATAGGCACCCACGCAATCAACTAAATCCCAGTACAGCTCAGTGTCCTTCTTGAAAAGCAAAGGGCCTGGGTGTGGAGAGCAGCAACAGAGTATGGGAGAGCAGTATCTGAGACTGGGGTCTCTGATGACCTCATGGCTATGGCATGCCTAGTGCCTGGGAATGTTCCTGTGCAAGGGCACCGGATGCCTAGCTGCTATGGCAATGCCCTGCATGAGGAGGCTCAGTGCAAGAGTCTTATCAGCTTCAACCTTGATCTCAGGCACATGGCTCCTGGGAATAGAGGGATTCTCTTGTTAGATAACCAGCTCTCTTACTCCTGAGGCTGCCTGCTTAATACTAACTTTACACACTGGACTTTCTTGAGTGCTACACAAAGCTCTTAACATTGCACATTGCACTGTATCACAGCCTCTGGCATTTTGAAGCATACAGTGAAGAAGGCAGCCCTGTCTTTCCTTGGGTACAGACCACTACCTGCTGCTCTGCTGTGGCTAGGGAACCCCAAGTTGCAGTGGCTGCAGAGAGGGCGGAGGGGTAAGTATCTTGTGGGTATAAAGTTTGTTTGTGGCATTAAGGGATTACTAATGAGATATCTGTAAGTACTTTATGTAAACTGTAAGGTAGGGCTGGGTGAATGGGTTTATGTATGACACAGTGCTAGTTACCTAAGTCTACATTTGCCCAAGACTGGCAATGCTGGAGAAAGCTTGAGCTGCTGATATTTAGCCTAGTTAATGCTCGATCAAGACCATCCTAACAGGCAGTATTTCCCATACTGTCTTAATTTGTGAGGGCTTCCATAGCAAGCACCAGAGACTTCCATTTAAACAATGGCGACATATTGTCTCACAGATGCAGAGGCTGTAAATCTGAGATCAAGGTGCAAACAGTGTTGGTTTTTTCTTATGCTTCTACCCTTGGTGTGTAAATGGCCTTCTAATCTATGTCCTAATCTCCTCTTCCTTTTTTTTTTTTTTTTTTTGGTGTGGTGGTGCTAGGAATTGAACCCAGGGGCACATTACCACTGAGTTACATCTCCAGTATTTTTCTTTCTTTATTTTTATTTTTGAGATAGGGTCTTGATAAAAGGCCAAGGCTCTGATCTAAAATTTGCAATCCTTCTGCTTCAACTTCCTGAAGAGCTGGGATTACAGGCATGTGCCACCACACCTGGCCTAATCTCTTTTTATAAGGATATCAGTCATCTTGGATTGGGGGCCACCCTAATGACCTCATTTTTATCTTAATCACCTCTTGAAAGACTCTGTCTCCAAATACAATCACATTCTGAGGTCCTAGATGTTGTTACTTCAATATATAAATTAGGGGACAGGAACTCACAACTATTTAGTCAATCTAAATAATAAAGAGAGAGTGATTCTCCTATGATAATGACTATATTCAGGAAGGAACATTTCAATGGGACTATATGTGCCATAATATGCTATGTGTTTATTCAGTAGGCAAAGGGAGGGAAGCCTATTTAAAGGCAAAATGAGGAAGGTGACATAGTTGAAACAATTATCCTCAGCTACAAGGATCAATAACAAGGGTGGCATCCGTCCAAGGTTGGATGGGCAGTCGCTAGACAAATGTCCTTGCAGAAATATTTTTTGAGTAAGGTTGAAGCAGCCATGGTACATGGTTGAAGTAGAGTCTCTTGTGATCGTTCTTGTTACCAGAGAATTGTCCCCACGATCCCCTCCCTCACAGCCTCCCAGTTTTATTTACTTTTTGTTGTTTTGGGGGTTTGACATGAGTGACTCCATATTTATTTTGAAAACGTTCACATCTCAGAAACTGACACCAACGTTCCAGGTAATCTGAAGCCAAGAGAGGTGGTCATTCACCAGTGCTCAGACTGCTGTGAGCTATGGAGAGAGGCTGGCCAGATCTGCAAACCCCAAAGAGCTGCCAAGTCCTGTCTTATACAGGGGCTTCCCTCTCCTTCTCTCCCAGCTTCCTCACCTGTTTGCTCAGAGACATCTGTCACAGCTGGTCCACAGGGAACAGTTGTACCATGAGACTACTGCACCATTCAGACCACTCCCATATCCAATTAGACCCTGCCTGGTGTTCCTCTTAGTAACTTCAAGTGAGGGATGGAGCTTAAGGCCCTAGTGAAGAAAGGACAGCATGAATCCTATGGGGTATTTCACGTTGCCTCTAGCTTTTTTTTCCATCTTTCTCTCATTTTTCTCTCCCTCCCATTCAGTAACCATGAATGTCCATCAGGCCCCTTGCCCTCCCTGCAGAACAGCAATACATACCTTCCCACGTGGTCTTCAACAGGTTTCAATCCCTCATCACAGGATGGCATCCCAGCCAGACACGTCTGCTCTACTGGCCTTGTGGAAAGACCAGCACTCGGCAGTCTTTTGGACCGGTTGCAATTTTGTTTGCATTATAGCTGCCCCATAAAGTACAGATCTAATATGGGGCTTCATGAATATTTATAAAAGGCGTTCCAAATTTAAGCTAATCACATCCCAATCCAACGTGAGTGCATTTCAAGAATGCTAATTATTTTAAGACATATAGACGTACACCTGCTATTATCCCATCATTATCGTCAAGATGAGTATTCGACAGGGCTGCAGGGCATCATCCAGGTGCAGCCAGATGTCTTATGGTCCAGACAGATGTTATCCCATCCTTTGCCAGCTTTTGCTTTAAAATCAAGTATCAGAAAGTAAGAGCAGAAAAGGAATTATTCTATAACACATGCAACATTTTTTCAATTTGATGCTTCGGTGCCCTTTACTGAGAGTGGGCATCTTTCTCCTCCTTCTCTAGCTATTAAGATAACTTCCCCAAATGCCACTATTCCACCATGCAAAGTGAGGCTGGATGCGTGCCTGGGATTGCAACCTGAAATCCGATTCGCAGAGCCTGAGATAAAGAGAGAAGCCCATTTGAACAAGCTGCTCCACAGGGGATAAACTGTCCAGTTGGTATTGTTAAGACTTAATGAGTACATTCTAAGCAACTCTCTGGCAATTATTTCCCAGTGATGTATGACAAGTTGCTGTTTGTACAGGCTTATAAAATGTTACAGAGTTTCATTAATTTGCCCTTCATTAGCTATATAATTTTGCTAATGATCCCATCTACATGGAGCGCTCTGTCCTCAGAGATGCCAGCTCACTGATAAAGCCTTGCAAATAGCTGCACACTCAGCCTTTGCTCAAGTGACACCCAGGAATGGCCCTCATGCTCCCCCTCCCCGCAGGTTTTCCTTCTGCGTCCAAGTGGAGCGATCTCATATTGACAAATGACTAATAACTCTGCATATGATATCACACATTTATTGGAAGGGTAGGAATGTGAAATTAGTAAATCTGTTAATCGTGTACCATTGCCCTAGAATAATGAGGCTGTTCATCACGAACTGCATGAACTGTCGTTCCTCAGTGCTGGCTTAGACACAGTTCTGCCATTGGCATGTTTCCTGGGCTGGTTCAGTCCCTGACCACGATGACAGCAATGAGAGTGGGGTTCGCTGATGGGGAGTGGGGTGTGGGAATTGCTGGGGGGGTGGGCTGTTTAGTGTTACAGGACACTAGGCTCAGAATCACTCCATCCTGGAGAGAGTTCCTGACACTGCTGCTTGCCATGTGGATTCGCTTGGGTCATTTTGCTTCTCTGAACCACTGCTTGCTCACCTGTAAAATGGAGACACACTTCACAGGGTTACTCAGAAGATTAAATGATGTAATTATGGAAGGTGTTTGAGAAAGCGCAAAGACTCACAAGACCAAGTTGCCTCTCAATCGTCAAGCAGGGAAATAAAAATGAATCCAGTCCTGAAAGCAAGGAGCCAAGGGGGGGAGGAAGGACGATAAACTCTTTATAAGCCTCCAAAGCTGAAACGTAAGCAAAACTTTTATTGCTGTTGTTCTTTTTGTTGCTTTTTGTTTGTTTTTGTTTTTGTTATTTTGTTTTTTAAGTAAAGAGAGTCCCCAAAGAGAGAAGGAGAGGAAACCAGGTCAGCTCTTGTGTGTAGCACTTTCACTTGTTGGGCATGCGATTCTGACCCCCAGTTGGCCAGAGACAGGGTCTGGGGACAGAGATGGAGTTATTGCAAAGAATGAGAAGTGACTGACCAGCAGGTGGCTAGCAGCATGTCCGAGGTCAAGTCAACTGAGTTCAGGAAATATGTCCTGAGCCCCAGTGGGTTAGAGGCTGAATCATGGGTACAGATGGGATACCAGCCCAGCTTAGCACAGTCTCCATCTAACCAGAGGAACAGATGTGTGTTAACAATCACCCACTGTGATGATATAGCTGCAACAGCAGTTTATAAGTACAGGGTGAAGTGAGGACACCCAAGGTGGAGGGTCAGCTTCACCCAGGACAGATGCAAAAGGCCCGGTGAGAGCAAGAGAATGGGGAGTGAGGAGGAGACTGCAGGTGAGTCTGCAGGCTCTGGTGTGGTTTGACAGAGGATGGGGCAAAGAGGGGGTTGGGGAAGGCAGTGTAGCCCCAGGGAGTTGGAACACCCAGAAGCAGCTGGGCCTCACCCTGTATCAGCTGTATGACCACTTTCTTCTCTTTTTCTTAGGTTTATTAGGAAAGATTTCAAACCCTCTTAAGATGGAGGGAGTTACATGACAAAGAAGTACCGATATGTTTTCCACATGTGCTTTGTGTTTTGTTTCACAAAAAAAATATTTCTGATTTCATGATAATATCTTTTGTTTCTCTGTTAAACCCCAAGTGCCTCCTCCTCCCCTTTCCCTGGGATAATCCCAACTCTGAATTAAACATTTTTATAATTGTACCTCATATACATGAATTCATAGGCAGCATGCAATATTTTTCCAGGTGGCTTTTTTAAAAAAAAAATCCTCAATAATGACATATTCTTTCTGCATCAGGCTTCATTCAGCTTTATTTTATAGTTTTTTCCACATAGATCCAGATCAGACATTTTAATTCTATGTAACACTTAATCATATAAATTTACTACAACCCAAATTATTCATTTTCTGCTGAAGAGCAAGTAGGTATCAATATATATATATATATATTTTTAGTGTATTGCAAACATGCCTGCAATGAGCATCTTGTAGAACCTCCTTACATGCATGGCACAAGCACATGGAGACCATTTCCTACAAGCAAAAATGAATGGATTGAAGAGTGTGCAGCTTCAATTTTATAAGTGTTGGCAACTTGCCCTCTGACATACTAGTCTGCACTTTCACCTGTATAGCCCAAGACCCAGCTCCTTGCCAACACTTTGGATTATCAGACTTGTTTTCCTCCAGCTGAACGAGAATGAAATGACATCCTTTGTTGTTTCTGTTGTGTCTCCCTGATGCCTATGTGGTTTAGGAGAATACATCCCAGCATCCCATACGGAGGACACGTACAAAACAATCAAACTGAAGTTGCTTGATTTCAGCATATAAATGGGACATTGGGTCACAATGGCTTTTAAGCATCTGTTTTAGTCAGCTTTTTGTCAGTCACCCAAATACCTGACAAGAACAACTTAGAGGAAGAAAATTTTATTTGGGCTCACGGTTCCAAATGTCTCAGTCCATGTTTGGATGACTCCATTGCTCTGGGTCTGAGATGAGGCAGAACATCCTGGTGGAAGGGTATAGTGGAGGAAAGCTACTCCCTTCATGGGAGAGAGGGAGAGAAGGAGATAGAGAGACGGGAGAGAAAGAGAGAGAGAGAGGTGGCGGGGGAGAGAGAGAAGCCAGGGAGAAAATATAGTCCCAGGGCACGCCCCAGTGACCTGCTTCCTCAACCACACTCTGCCTGCCTACAGTTTTCACCAAGTCATACATTCCAATTATCAATCAATCAAAGGGATGTAGCCCACTGAACAGGTTACAGCTCCCATGATCTAATTATTTTACCTCCAGTCATTCCTGAATTAACATATGGAGGGTGGGCTCCTCATGTCCAAATCGTAACAACGTTTTATCATGTGTTGATGGGCTAGCCTGGCTTCACTTGTACACACCGTTTACCATGCACTGTGGCATGTTGTTCTTTTCATCGTGCTTTGTAGGAGTTCTGTATGTGATCTCGAATTGACAAACATTACCCGCCAATCAGTGGCTTTTTTTCCTAATTGTGTTTGTTCTGGATTTTTTTTTAAAAAAGCTTAGTTATTTTATCATTCTAATATGTCAACTTTGTTTTTTTATGTTCTTGAATTTTGTTTTCTTTATGAAATCTTTCACTGTACTGATGTAACAAAGTTGTATTTTCTTCTTAACTCTTTTTTAAAAATTTTTACATTTGGGTCTTCAGCATGCGGCAAATACATATTTTATGGGGTGCAAGCTAGAGATTTCATTTTATTTTACTTTTCCACACACTAACCACGTGTCCTAGTACACATATGGAGCACTCCATGTTTCTCCCAGCAATTCACAATGCCATGCCCTTAACACCTGGGAGTGTTCTTCAAACTGAGGCTTCTGCTCAGCTCTGGAGCCCAAGAGACCCTCCGATTCTCCTGGAACCTCCTACAGTTGGCGTGAGGAGCATGAAGAGACAAGGAGATTTGTGGCAGGTTGGGGATAAGCTCCTCACCATTCTTTAGTTAAAGCAACTACACTGTCTTTTGTGTCACAGGAAAAAAGTGACTAGCACATGGAACTCCAGCCCCTACTCCCTTCCCCTGGACAGGATGCAGTTCCTTTCCATCCCCAACCCTCCCAGGGGAATAGACCTTCTTCCTAAACTGGTTATTGTACCTTTTGTAAAGTAAAATTTAGAAGAAAAGGGAACATAAGAAGGACAAAAGAGGAACCTAATGTCGAAGAAAGTGAGACCTAATGAGGAATGTTTCAGAGTCTTAAAGAGAGTGCACAGTGTTAGAAAATCGAGGTGGAGAGAAAGGAGAGGCAAGGGGTGGTCCAGGAAAGGTGGGTGATGAGTGAATGACCTTTCCTTTAATGCGTTCCATGGGGTGCAAGCGAGGACAGAGTCCTCTTAGATGATCTCATTGTTTCTGCATCTCAAATGTAACAATGCTTTGAGACCTGACTGCCTAAGTATTGATTTCATGAAAGATTTCATTTCAAAGAAAACTCAATGGTTAAGATGACAGATTGGGGCTGGGGATGTGGCTCAAGTGGTAGCGTGCTCGCCTGGCCTGCGTGCGGCCCGGGTTCGATCCTCAGCACCACACACAAACAAAGATGTTGTGTCTGCCGAAAACTAAAAAATAAATGTCAAAATTCTCTCTCTCTCTCTTTCTCTCTCTCTCTCTCTTAAAAAATATTTAAAAAATTTTAAAAAAAGATGACAGATTGAAAGTACAGCACAGCATTGAGACTGACCAACAACAAATACAGATGGCCAGAGTTATAACACAATAAATCGCAAAATCTAGCCACTAAGAAATACACCATTCTAGCATAACTGCAAAGGCACAGAAAGGCTCAAATCCCAGTCTTTCTGCCCACATCCCCAAATCCATTCCTGAAAATTTGTATTAATAACCTCAAAATTGAAGCGAAGTAAGGTGAGTGGTTAACCTTCCCGTCATCTTTGTGTTATTAAGGCAGAGAGGTAGGGGAAAGGGGAGGAGAAATGAGTGAGAAAAAGAAAAAGAACATAAGAGTGCTGGTTTCACCTTGAAATGCAGGTTTCAGTGTTGCCACTGAGTTGGGGGAAATATCCAAGGTACTTCTCATGGAAATACTATTTATAGCTCAACTTGGGGAAGCAGAAGAATACAAGCATAGAGAAATCTTAAAGGAAGAACTGCTCTGAGGTCATCCATCTAAGGGAAACTACAATGGGAACCTGGATTCCTGTGGCTTCCCACATATCCTCACACCAGACCAGACAAAATACAAAGTCTGTAACATCTGCCTTCCTATGGTCACTATATATGTTACATTAAAAATTAAAGTGAAATCATGATAAATTAAAAAAAAAGGAAGAAGAAGAGAAAATAAGCTGGCTTGAGATAGTGTAGCAGGGTCAGGAGATGTGTCACTCACACTGGGCCATAGAAACAATGGAGCTCCCCAAGCTGGAGCAAGAGAAACTGAAACAACGTGGACACTGTGCAAGCTCATGCAAAAATGAAATGAAATAACATAAAACTGGATATAGGGCTGGGGATGTGGCTCAGTGGTAGCACGCTTGCCTAGCATGCGTGAGGCACTGGGTTTGATTCTCAGCACCATGTACAAATAAATAAAATAAATGTCCATCAACAACTAAAAAAATTTTTTAAAAAAACTGAATATAAATGCATAGAACATATCACATAAGGGCACATAAAAACAACTATGAAAAATCACTTAAGCAAATAAATACAAGGAAGCACATCGATATCCCTTTACTTGACAGTGTAGCTTAATAAAAACATAAATCCAAAATATCAAAGAAGAGGCAATAAAATCACAGAATGAAACCAAAAGACACTGAAGACCTAAGGTCACAAGTTGAGAACAAAAGCATCCTCTCAGACCCAGGGAAATAGTGTAAACAGCAAGAGCCAAGCAAATGAAGCAGTTAGAGAGAAGGGGAGAGAGACACAGGTGGTGTTATCTAAGGATAACTGGGCTCTGGGAAGTTAGCTCTAACAAATGGAATAGAACACATATACTAATACACAAGGAAAAATTTCCCCCAAAGAGTAGACAATTACTAATTCTGGGCATCCACAGACATGCATACTATAGCCCAGGAAAACTAATTAACTCCAAATAGGTCATTTATCAAGGGGCATTAATTGGGGTGGGGAAGATAGCATAAAATCCGTGTTTCCTGCCTCGAAGTGCCGTAAGGAGATGAAATTAGTTCTAAATATTCCAGGGGAAATAAAGAACAGTGCACTAATAAAGATGGCATTCAAGTAAAACAACTCTAGGCAGATCATCTCAAAGGTGATTCATCTCAAGAAATACAATATCTTTAGTTCTAAAAAAAGAAAACAATAAAACAAAAAGCTACCCACAGTGAAAGGCATCAGCTGAAAAATTCAGGAACAGGGGAGCCAGAAGAGAATATTGAGAGCCTTGGACCAGCTGACACATTGTATCAATGCTAAAGATTCATGGGGATTTTATTTATAGAACAGAATGTGAACCCTATAGACAGGGACAGACAGAAATAATACCTAACTCACATCAGGAGCTGTAGGAGTGGCATGAGAGAAGAATGCTTCCCTTCTCTTCCATGGCAGATGTTCAATTGAAACTGTACAAAGTCACAACGTGGAGTTAAAAATCATTACTCACAACCTCTTAACATTTTTCATAACCTCTCTTCTTACCCTTAGAGATCTATTATATAATAATCATATTTTTTGCAGTGAAGAAACATGTATTTGAAGACCTATTAATTTTACCTCCACTTCTTTTTGTTCTCTTAAATTCAAGTGAAATTAAATATATTACTTTTGTAAGAAAAAAGAGCACATTTAGAGTACAATTCTTTTTTTTTTTTTTTTTTTTTTAACCAGGGATTGAACCTAGGGGTGCTTTTTTTTCTTAATTTTTTTTTTTTTAGTTGTTGAGGGACCTTTATTTTATTTATTTATTCATATGTGGTGCTGAGAATGGAACCCAGTGCCTCACACATGCTAGGCAAGCACTTTACCACTGAGCCACAACCTCACCCCCCTAGGGGCGCTTAACCACTTAGCCACATCCTCAGTCCTTATTTTTCAGTTTTGAGACAGGGTCTTTTGAAGTTGCCTAGGGCCCTGGCTAAGTTCTTGATGCTGGCTTTGAACTTGCAATCGCACTACCTCAGTCTGCCCAACCACAGGGATTGCTGGCTTGTGCCACCACTCCCAGAGAGTACAATTTTCTATTTTTTAAAAAAACTCAATATATTTATCTATATAGGTATATCTCCTCATCTATCTTTATTTCTCATAAAAAGATGTCTGGTGTTATATTTACCTATATTAATAGTGGTCGTTTCTAAATGGTGGGATTTAAGAAAAAATTGTTTTACTAATATTCTGAGCATTGGTCATTTTCCTTATATGAAGCATAAGGTGGTCGGGGGCAGAAAAATGAGGGAAAGGGGTATCGTGTTAAAAGTGGTCAGTGAAAACATGCAGAAGGTATATAAATGTTTCCTGTATTTATTTGTTTTTACAAAATTGACTCCCATACAATTATTGGGAGACAGCCAAGGAGGGGTCAGGAGGAGGGTGTGCAGGAGGATGAGTTGTCCCTTTACTACAATAACCTCCTTTGAGGGTCTTGATGCTCCAGTGCCACACACAGTGCCCTTTGCAACCTCCACCCAAGCCCATTACAGCATCCACTGCCTGCCCTGGCCACCAAAAGTCTGGTGCAGCCAATGTAATTCGGGGCAGGGGGGAGGAGGCATGTGGCTCACCTGGGCAGATGCTCTTGTGCACCCAAACAAAAGGCACCCCAATGAAAAGAGCAAGGGCTCTTTGTTCAGGGCTTGCTATAACAAGGGAATCAGTCATTGTCACTATGTTTGGTGGAGACTCAAAGGCGACAGAGGAGTGGGAAAGCTTTCAAACAGGGAAAAAAAGTGATACTATGTAACACTCAGGTAGCCTTCACAAAAGCTCTTTCGAGATTCTACTATGTTTGCTAGAACATCCTTCTCAAAGCCTGCAGCTGTCATATCACCTGCGGACCTGCAGAGACAACCTCAGATATTCTGGGACTGCAGGAGGAGAAAGAAGCAAGGCCACCCTATTGGCATCCTGTGCTCACCTTCAGTTTCAGCTTTAGCCCCCAAACCCAAGAAAGACCCTGAGCTCAAGCTCCCAATCCAAGTCTTTCCTCAAATGATAACTGTGCTAGTCATGTTCTGTTACTGTCACAAGATACTCGAGATAAGAAACTTTAAAAGCGGGAGTGGTATTTTGACTCCCTGCTTTGAAGGTTTTAGTCCATGGTCTGTTGACCCCATTGCTTTGGGGCTTGTGGGGAGGCAGAACATCATGACAGGGAAAGGGTGGTGAAGGAAATTGTTCAACTAATGTCTGGGACATGAAAAGGGAGAAGGAGGCCCACATCACACAATCCCCTTTGAGGGTACACCCCCAGTGATCAGAAAAACTTCCAGTAGATTCATTCCACATCTTAAAGGTTCTGCCACCCCCCAATGGTACCATGGAATGGGAACCAAGCTTCTAACACATGGGCTTTGGGGGGTCCCTATCCAAATCATATTAGTGACTCACAGAAATCATGAGCGATAATATGATGATAGTTGTTATTTTAAACCACTAGATTTAGAGATTTGTAACCACAGATAACCAAACACTGATAGTTTTATTCCTCTCCATTTTATGAATGAGGGAACTAAGTTTCAGAGAAATTAAACCCCTTAAGGTAAGGCAGCTATTACACTGCAGAGACAAGACTTTAACCCCAAACAGTCCAGTTCCAACTTCCTAACCAGCATCTCACACTGCTTCTCACAAAGACCAGAGAGACAGAAATAGACCAAGAGAGAGGGAAAAAAGTACTAGGAGCCAGCTGGGCCTCTGTGTGTTGGGACCCATCACACTCAGAGCCCCCCTTCATTACCAGACTCAGAGCCTCAGACCTGACACCGTGATGCTTTTAGGGCCAGCATATGATCTTCGTGTCCTCCTAAGCATTACTTTGATTTCTCAATGTTTTCCTTTCCCAAAGCTGCAGTGCCTGTTGCCTTAAGGACAAAACACAGCATAACAACCTATTCAGTAAAATGCATAATCACATTGTGTTTCTTAAACAGATTCAGTAACAATCAGTACCAAATTAGACAAGGGTAATCACAGGTGGAAGAGGTCCTTTCTGTTCAGGGTCATTCCTCCCCTAAATGTTTGGAAAACCAAACATTTAAGCAATGTTATATGCAATAAATAAATAAATAAATAAATGCATCATCTTTTGGTTCTTTGCATCAAAAGAGAAGGGCTTTGTTGTGTCTTAGGGCTCAGCAGCATCCCTCACGCCCCAGCCTGAGCTGATGTGTTTGGGCAGCAAAATTCACAGTGCTGGATGCACTTGTCACATGGCCCCTCCCTGCCACCTCCGCAGAACAGCCTCTGTGGACATCTCCCTACTCTACTAGGGATTTAGCATTTTTTAAAAAAATAAGGGAGATCTACTAAATAAACAAGTAATTAATCGAATTTAATTTTTTTAAAAAATCTTTTTCTACTCATTGAATCTGTATCATAGAAAAGAGAATTTTGTAGGTTTAGCTCTATATCTTGGGAAAAGGAATCTGGAGGAAGATGCATTGTTTCACAGAGGTTGTGTGGAGGCAGAGGAGAAAGATGAGGAAAGGGAGGGGGCTGGGACCAGAGCATTTGGAGCATCCCGAAGAGACAGTAGACCTGGCACTGCCAGTTGGGAGAACATTTTTAGTTTTCTATGCATCCAGCAAGACTATATCGTGCCTCTGGTTTCCCTAGGACTCTGCCATGCAGCATACCCCTGCTGGTGGAGTTGCACTCCGGTTTCTGTGGCAGCACTGTTGTGGCTAGTGATAAATGAAATAAAGTGCTCACTCTGACCTCCTCGTGGGTGTCGGGAAGAGCCGCTCCCCACAGGAACTGGTCACCTTCAGCTGACATCACTAAGACAGTGAATCATTCGTGATGATGGTGACAAATCCCATCTCAATGACTTGTTTATTTAGTAGATCTCTCTTATCTTTATTAGAAGATGTAGTGCAATATATCACTGCTTAGCATTTAATTGTAAGATCATTTTTCATACTGAAATAATTTTGCAAGGAACACACAATTCTGTTAAGATTTATGATAATGTTACCGAGTAGCAATTGTCACCATGACTAGGAATGTCCTTACTTAAAAATCTCAAGAGACACCGTGTCTACCAGAAGAGATGTATCATGTAATTCAAGTTTTATGTTAGAAAAACATAGCCATTGCAGAAATGCCCCGGTAGCTTGTTGAAGCCAAGAGAAAACATTTTTTTTTTTTAGTCAGCACAGTATGAAAGTGGTACATACAATTTCAAGGATGTCTTCGTGTGCTTTCTGTTCCTATAACTGATTACCACAGACTGGGAAATTTATAAACAATATAAGTTTGTTTGGTTCACAGTTCTGGAGACTGGGATTCTGGTAGACACTTCCTTGCTATAACATAATGTGGCCAAGGGCGTCACATAGTGAAAGAGAGCAAAAGTGCTAGCTTGAATCTCTCTTTCTCTTCTTATCAAGCCATTAATGCCATCCTGGTGCCCCACTCTCATGACCTCCTCTAATCTTAACTATGTCCCAAAGATTGCACCTAATAATACCATCAACCTATGAATTTGGAGATCAAGCATCCAAAGTAGGACCTCTTAGAGGACACAGTCAGACCGTAGCAATGCATAAGAACTAAGACTTAGCAAGAGACCTTCCAATGGAACCTGAGAAGGACCGACGTTCTCATGGTTTAGTAGAAACTCTCCTACTTGAGCTGCAGCTGAATCTCATGGCATGCTAACAAACATGGTGGCCAGTCCCTGTCCCCAGGGTTCTGACTCAGTTCGTCTAAGTTGGTATTATGGTTTCAATTGTGGGTGTCCCCCAGAATCTCATGTGTGAAACAATGCAAGAAGGTTCAGAGGTGAAATGATTGGGTCCTAAGAGCCTAACCCAATCAATGTATTAATCCCCTGATAGGGATTAACTGAGTGGTGGGTGTAGGCAGGTCGGGGATGGCTGGAGGACCTGAGTCACTGGGGAAGAGCCTTTGGGGTATATATTTTGTGAGCTGAGCTTAGTCTTGCTCTGCTTCCTGGGCACCATGTTCTCAGCTGCTTTCCTCTGCCACTCTCTTCTGCCATGATGATCTTCTGCCCCATCTCGGGACCCAAGGAATGGAGTAGTTCCTCTATGGACCGCGGAAATCATGAGTCCCCAAATAAACTTTTCCACCTTTAATTATTCTTGTCATGTCTTTTAGTCACAGCGGCAAAAATGTTGACCATAACTGTTGGAAACTAAAACTATCTGCATCCCAAGGTTAAAGGACCAAACTTACATCATAGAAACCCTCAGAGCTTGACATCTTCCAACCCAGGGTTCCAATCTTGTCAGTACCACTCATCAGTCACCTTGAGTATGTTGTTTGATTTCTCTAATTATCTTTTACCTTCCTCATTCAATCAAAAACAGCTTTCAAGATAATTGTAGGGATTAAAGGAGATTGTGTAAATGACTTAGGTGAAGGGCAACAATGTAGGCATTTAATCAGCAATCATGAATTTGCTTCCTCTCCATTGAAAATCTTATCCTATTAAATATTTGCCTTTTCAGAAAAGCTATATAAGAATATAGAAGTCTCCTGCTATTTAATAATTCACTTGTTCTTTAAAGAAGCATTTGAGTGCCTACTGTATACCAGATTTTAGGACACTAACTGGGATTTACCTTGTCATTTAATTCCTTTGCTAACTAGGCAATAAGCTTGCCTTTTGAACAATTTTGCCTGGAATAAGCTAAATAAAGCTGAGTACTAACATCAAGAATATCCACAGGTAGGAAGGAACGGCAGTACCTGGGGACCTGGAGCTGTGGCTGACAAATCTGTACTTGTTGGCCATGAAACAGGCTGAGTGAATTGTGTCCACAAATCAGTTCTCCTGAGGGGCAAACACGGAGAGGCCCGTCTTTTTGAGTGTACTTGCCATATTCTATGCTGGGAAAAGTTAATGGTTTCTCCACTTAGTAGGTAATCTGAACTCTCAAAAATAAGCGTGTCTTCCTATGTGTTAAGGATGATTACTTCTAGGCAGATAACTAGGCAAACTGTTCTGTTGAGGAAAGCAGGTTCCTGGTGGAAACATTGGGCACATAAGGTATTGGTGTAATATTTTGAGTCTGGCCCCAACATTTTGGGTCTTCCCTTATCTTCCTACATAAAGTATAAGAAATCAAGTCTAGTTTTCAAGACTCTACAGGAAGCAATTGATGTGAAGAATATGTATGGAGTACAAGTACCCAGATATAAGTGTGTGTGTGTGTGTGTGTGTGTGTGTGTACTTTGTTCAGTTCTGTGGATGAAGCGTAGGGCCTTCTGCGTAGGCAAGTACTCTACTACTGAGCTCCAGTCCCAACGCCAGCCCTGAATGTATTTTCTTATTTATTTCTTATTTTTTTGCATTACAATTCTTAATACACCTTTATACCATAATTTATCATATCTCTGTTTGCATGTAAGGTATGTTGACACCAAATTCACATCTTCATACATGTATTTTGTATAATGATGAGGGTCTCCTTCTACCATCCATGCTATTTCCCTTCTCCCTCCCTTTCCCTCCCACCTTTCTTCCCTATCTAGAGGTAATTTTCTTCTCATGCTCTCCTTCCCAACCCCATTTGAGTCACCCTCTTATATCATTCAGCATTTGTTTTTTGGGGATTGGCTAACTTCACTCAGCATTATCTTCTCTAACTCTATCCATTTCCCTGCAAATGCCATGATCTTATTCTTTCTTATTGCTGAGTAATATTCCATTGTGTATATATGCCACATTGTTTTTATCCATTCATCCACTGAAGTACATCTAGGTTGGCTCCACAGTTTAGCTAATGTGAATTGTGCTGCTATAAGCATTGATGTGGCTGTGTCCCTGTAGTATGCTGTTTTTAGGTCCTTTGGGTATACTCTGAGGAGAGGGATAGCTGGGTCAAATGGTGGTTCCATTCCCAGTTTACCAAGGAATCTCCATACTGCTTTCCAAATTGGCTGCACCAATTTGCAGTCTCACCTGCAGTGTATGAGTGTACCTTTTTCCCGAATCCTCGCCAGCACTTGTTGTTGTTTGTCTTCATAATGGCTGCCATTCTTACAGGAGTGAGGTGGTATCTTAGTGAATGTATTTTCAAAAGTTGCTTCCAAGACAGTTGTGGCTATCCTTTTGAAGGCACAAATGTGTTCCTTGTTTTCAGTGATCTCAACCCCAAAACTTTCTGTGGCTCTCAGGTGTCATTCATTTGTGTTTATCCTAAATCCCATGATCTCCACCCACTTCTTTTTTTTCAACCCCTTTCACAATGAATTTTTTTTTAAAGAAAGCAAAATAAAATTATTCTAGTAAAAGGCTCTTACTGGGCAGAACAAGGCAAACCTATAGTCTTTCCACATAACCAAATCTGATATTTATCAATGAGTAAGTTTTAGTGTTAAATTCAATCTGTAGGATGGTTGTGTCTTTTCCCTCTCTGTCCACTTTCACCTCCTAATCTGCTCACTTTCCCACCTCTCACTTCCATTTCAACTCAATATAAATACTCATTCAATAGCATAGAGTGTGTACATTGTGTGTGTGTGTGTGTGTGTGTGTGTGTGTGTGTGTATGCATGTGGGGATATATATCACTGTGGTTGGTAATTGTGTGCATCCAACTTCACAACCATGGTCATCTGAAATATCATGCTGAACAACCTAAATTTTTAACAAGATTTATCAAAAATTGCAGTAGGTTACCACCAAATATGCAAGATTTCAGTCAAAGAGACAAGATCTTCAAAAGGACTGTTTTTCACCAATACAAATATGCAAAAAGGACATTTCTTCATTCGCTGAGGATTTTTTACCATTTTTATATGCAGAATGCTTACACCCAAAGTCAACATTGTGAAAATGTACTTTCCAAATGACTAAATTTGGGGAAAAAATTTCATAAAATGAATTAGCATTCTCTAAAAGTCTTCACACCATTTATACCTCTAATATTGAGAGTGAAGATAACATAATGAATTGTAAAACATAGAGCTGATAATATTAAGTGGTGGGGAAAAATTTTAAGAAAAAAATAACAAACAAAAAACTAACAAGGCATTTTTAAAAGAAAATCTGACATATAAAAAAATGTATTACAGGAAGAGATTATGGGCAATAGCACAGAGGTAGTCAGTGAGAGCTGGCTGACTTTCACAGCTGTTAACTTTATTTTCAAGTCTTGCATGGCAATAAAGAGCTGCCTTTATTTTTCTTTTAGGGCCTGGCTATCCTCAGAGAATGTGCTCACATCCAGTTTCTGTTGTGACTCTGCTCTCTGAAATTATTCTGATTAGATATACACCAACATGAGTATTTCATATTAAATTTTACCATCTTCAGTGCAGTACCTCTATGTAGATTTGGGTATGTGGAAATGTGTTCTGCATGCACTTACATGCAGACTACAAATTTGGCAGAAACAGTGCTGGGGATCAAACAGCAACACCATGGAGTGTCTTCTTATCCTACTGTGCACATAAATTGTTTTCAAACCAGTCAGTAATTTGGTTGGCTTCTTCAAGCCAATGCAGCTTTAATTCATTAAAAGCTCCTGGAATTTCATCAGCTGAAAGAAATGTCAATGCAGACAAATGACACAATTCAAACTGAAGTTTTGTCATTACCATGTTGCATGGTCAGAATTGGGCTTTAGATTCCCCTTGCATATTTTTTTTCATGAAAATTGTGTTTATCTGAATACTATTTGCAGATCCTAAAGGGGCCCTGCCTTACAGTGTTGGATACCAAAGTACTTAGGTTCCTAATTTTTAATGATAATTGAGATGATTTGTTTTGATAGAAGTGGCTTGGAGGGTAGGGGAGGAGATGTGAGGATAGGAAAGACAATTGAATGAAACAGACATTGTTACCCATTATTACCGTATGTATATATGTGACTGCATGTCCAGTATGATTCTGCAACATGTACACTCAGAAAAAATGAGAAATTATATCCCATCTCTGTATGATGTAGAAAAGTGCATAAATGCATTCTACTGTCTTATATAACTAATTAAAACAAATTTAGATTTTTTTTAAAAAAAAGAAAATTGCATTTTTGGTGATTTCAGCTTTTGGAATTTCAACATTTGTATCATGATTTCCAGGATTCTGGTCTTTAGGGAATTTTATATGTTAGGGATTTTAGGTTCTATGGATCTTTCAAAATTTCAGTATTTGTCTTTGTAATGTTTAGGATTGTGTCTCATGGGATTATGATAAGCAAAAGAATTTAGGTGCTAAAACATCACTATAAAATGTCAGTATATAATGCTTCATCTGTTTTGGAAGACAATTACTAAGATTATTTCTCCTGATGTTTTAGTCAGGTCTTTCCTCTCTGTGACCAAAAGGCCTGGCAAGAACAACAGAGAGGAGGACAAGTTCATTTTGGCTCACGGTTTCAGAGGTTCAGTCCATAGTCAGCTGACGCCATAGCTCTGGGTATGAGGTAAGGCTGCACATCGTGGTGGAAGGTCATGCAGAGAAGACCAGCTAAGGACATGGCGACCAGGAAGCAGAGCGCTCTGCTCACCAGGGACAAAATATGCACCCCAGTGACCTATGTCTTGAGCCACACCCCACCTTCATACAGTTACCACCCACTTAATCCATATCAGTGAATTAATCCAATGATTCAGGAGTATCTCTCTCCCTGCACAAAAGTCAACTCTAAGTGGATCAAAGACCTAGGAATTAGGAATGAGGAAACCTTCCACCTAGAAGGAAATGCAGGCCCAACATTTTAACAAGTTATCACAGGAACTAACTTCCTGAACAAGACTCCTGAATCATAAGAATAAAATTTTAAAAATCAAGAAATAAGATAGCATCAAACTAAAAAGCTTCCTCACAGCAAAAGAAACAGGTGGATGAAAAAAAAACTGCAGAAAGTAATCTTTGCCATCTGCACCTCAGATAGGGCATTGATTTCCAGAATATACAAAGAAATGAAAAATCTTAACACCCCAAAATAATAATTAATACATGGGAAAAGGAACAGAACAGACCCTTTTCAAATGAAGAAATGCAAAACATCAACTAATATACAAAATATGTTCCAAATCTTCAGCAATTAGAAAAATGCAAATTAAAACTACACTGAGATTCCATCTTACTCCAGTCAGAATGGCAATTATGTAGAATACAAGTAACAGCAAATGTTGGCAAGAATGTGGGGAAAAGGGAATGCTCATATATCTTTGGTGGGTCTATAAATTGATGCAACCACTCTAGAAAGCAGTATTGAGATTGGCTTATTTCACTTAGCATGATAGTCTCCAGCTCCATCCATTTACCAGGAAAAGTCATAAACTCATTTTTTATGGCTGAGTAATATTTCATTGTGTATATACCCACATATTCTTAATCCATTCATCTGCTGAAGGGCACCTCGGTTGATTCCATAGCTTAGCTATTGTGAATTGAGCTGCTATTTTCATTGAAGTGGCTGCATCTCTGTAGTATGCTGATTTTAAGTTCTTTGGGTATATGCTGAGGAGTGGGATAGCTGGGTCAAATGGTGGTTCCATTCCAAGTTTTCTTTTTTTAGTGGGGAGATTGAAAGTTGATTTTATTTTTTTATTTTTTTAGTTTTATCGATTTTATTTTATTTTTTAAATACACAACAGCGGAACACAAACTTGGAATGGAAATACCATTTGACATAGCTATCCCACCGCTTGGCATCTATCCAAAGGATTTAAAATCAGCATATTAAGGTGACACAGACACATCAATATTTATAGCCGCACAATTCACAATAGCTAAGCTATGAAGCCAACCTACATGCCCAACAACAGATGAACAGATACAGAAATTGTTGTATATAAACAGAATAGAATAGTTCTCAGCCACAAAGTAAAAAGACTTTATGATATTTGCCAGTAAATGGACATATATGGAGGCTATCGTGCTATGTGAAGTACCCGAATCCAAAAAAACCCAAGGTCTAATATTTTCACTGATATGTGGAAGCTAAACCACAATAAAGTGGGAGGTGAAAAGAGAAGTTCAATGGATTAGACAAAGGGGAATGAAAGGAAGGGAGGGAGGATAAGAATAGAAAAGACAGAAGAATGAATCCAACATATTTTTCCTATGTACACATATGAAAATACTTAAGTGAACCCCACCATGGTGCCCACCCACAAGCATGGGGTCCTAATTAAAATAAGATATATCCTATGCATCTACAATTTTGTTAAAATGGATTCTGCTGTCATGTATAACTAAGAAGAACCAATAAAATAAAATCTTAAAAAATTAAAAAATAAAAAGGGAAAAAATTTCTCAATTTAATCCTTTCACCTTTGATCATTTTTGCATTCTTTCACACATGAATTTTGAAGGAGCACCTCATATCTAAACCATAACACCAGGTATTAGTAGAACTCATTTCTGATCAGTCAATTGCATTATCCTCCTTTTTGTCCAGTGTTTCATTCTTGAGTAAAAGCCCACAGGTGCATACAAAGTGAATAAAATGGTAAAAAAAAAAAAATCTACAAAGAGCCTGGGCACTTGAAAAGGATCCTTCTCTGAAAAAGCTGGAAGCCAAACCCCAACTTCAATGCACATGGAAACATCTCTTATGTGACTTGACTCCAGTGGTAATAAGTAAAGAGCTTGAATCACCGCAGTGTGCTCACCATCAGAAAAAGCAGGGCAAACTGAACCTCAATTGACAACCTTTCTTAGCCCCATCAGGCAACTGAGGTTGAGGAGCAAGCTCCCATGCCCAGATCTGGAGGAACAGGCCCTGCCAACGCAGATTCAGACATTTTGACAAATTGCTAAAGGCTTCAAGTAGACAGGTCTGACTGAGAAAAGATCTGCAGTCTTAAGCTACCACAGAATTCTGTGGCTTTACCTCTAGGAAACCTACCAAATTATCAGGGTGAAGATCTACTGAGGATCAATGTGTGATCAGTGAGTAATCAATGTGAACCACGCCCAGAGGCCCCTCGTGAGCAGAGGCTACTCTACAGGACTTTCCAGAGCCTTCTTCCAGGGGAGAAGTAAATGATCCCCTCTGCAGCCCCTACCCCATTTCAAGTCTCACCTAAGGGAGAAAAGACTCTCCAGGGACTATGGCTTCAAAGACATAGATCAGGAATGGCACAGCAGATAGGAAGACCGAAACCAGACCTATGGGGAAGTATTTGTGAAAGCCAGAAAAGACCTGAGATTTAGTGAGAATCCTATTGAACGTGGTCACTGGGCCACATCTTAACACTGCACCAAGAAGAGTCCAACATAATATATAAATGCAATAAGTTAAAGTGGAAAGAGCCAACAGATAGTCAGCCTCTGCACACAGAGAAGACCCAGGGTCAAGTAAAGACAAATGTAAAGCAGTGAGAGGGATTTGAACGCCCTGAAAGTAAAAATTAAACACAGTGCCGCCACTGACCAGACCAGCATAAGTCTTCATGGGAAAGGGCTGTTTACCTCAGTTGCTATTGTCCTATTTAAAATAGCTGGGTTTCAACAAGAACAACTAAAAAATGAATTTTGTTTCAAAAGCCAAGGGGAAAAAAATGCAGTCTGAAAAAAAAAACATAACCAGGCTTAGATATGACACAGATGTTGGAATTATCTTAGACATGGAATTGAAAAGAACTGTGATTAATTTGGTAAAACCTCTAATTGAAAAAAGTAGATGCTATAAAAAAAGAAATGGGTAATGTTAGCAAAGATAAAAATTCTATGGAAGGGGGCTGGTGCTCAGAGGGAGAGTGCTTGCCTAGCATGCGTGAGGCTTAGGGTTCCATCCTCAGAACCACATAAAAATAAAATAAAGGTATTGTGTCCACCTGCAACTTAAAAATAAATGTTTTTTAAAAAATCCTATGGAAGGATCAAAAGTAAATGCTATAGGTAGAAAAAAAATGTAAAAATAAAGAATGCCTTTTTTGTGTTTATCATTAAATTTAACACTGTGATCTTGAAAACAAGGCTAAAGAAACTTCTCAAAACAGAAAGCAAAGAAAAAGAAAAATAATAAAAGAAAAAGGATTCATAATAGCAATAAAGTATAACAAATCTTTCGGAAAACATGAGATGATATCAAAAGGTATTACAATGAGGAAGTAGTACACCACAAAAAGAATGAGAGTCTCAAAAAGAAAAATATTTGAAATAATAATAACTGAAGACTTATCTTCCAGAATGTAAATAAATACCAAATCATAGATCCAGGGAGATCAGAGAATACCAGGCAGAATAAATACTGCCTTTCCCTTGACATGGACAGATATCATATTAAAACTGTATAAAACCAGAAAGGAAGAGGGAAAAAAGGAGGTTCAATGGTGGGGTACATAGAAAGGATCAAGGATGTGAATTAAATTGGACTTTGCATTAGAAACCACACAAGCAAGAAGAGAAATGGAATAAAATATTTAAAGCATTAAAAAACCCACCAACTTAGAATTCTATATTGAGCAAGGTTATTTCAAATGTGGAAGAAAAATAATTTCCTCAGAACAAAATTAAATGCTTCATCACAAGAAGACCTGCCTTAGCAGAACTTGGGAGAGCAATTCTTCAGGCAGAATTAAAATAATGTACATCAGATGTTTGGATTCATTTAAAGAAAGGAAGTGAATCAGAATATAAAAATATATGAGTATAAAAGAAGAGATTTTATTTTCCTAATGTCTAATTGACCTATAAAGTAATTTTGCTTAATGCAATAACTTTAATAATATAGTGTGATGGTGGTATATGGATAAGTGGGAATGAATGACAGGATTATCTGCTGGGTGAGAGGGAAGAAGGAGGAATGCTCTGCTAGAAGGTATCTGCACTACATGCAAAGTAGTTTAATTATCTCAAAGACACAGAAAAAGCACTTGATGAAATTCAACCATCTTTCATGATAAAATCTCTCAATAAATTAGGCATAGTAGGAATGCATCTCTGCACACTAAAGGTCATATATGACAAAAGTACAGATAACATCACCTCACTGGATCAGGAACAAGACAAAGATGCCCAGTGCCACCACTTCTATTCATCATAGTACTGGAAGTCCTTGTCAGAGCAATCAGGCAAGATAAAGAAGTAAGAGACATCATCCAGGAAAGAAAGAAGTGAAATATTCTCTGCTGACAGCATGATCTTATACATAGAAACCCTAAAAACTGCACTAAAAATTGTTAGAACTGCTTTTTTAAAAAATTCAGTAAAATTGCACGAAAAAAGTCAGTAGCAACTGTATACACTATACACTATGAATCATTTGAAAAGCCAATTAAGAAAATAATTCTATTTAGAATAACATCAACAAATAAAATGTAGTAATTAGGAGTAAATTTAATCATGGAGATCATAGATCTGCATTATGAAAACTGTGAAACACTGATTAAACAGAAGATAATATAAATGAATAGAAAGATATCCTGTATTCATGGATTGGCAGAATTAATATTTTTAAAGCATTCATACCACCCAAAGCAATCTACTGATACAATATAATCCCTATTAAAATCCCAATGTTGTTTTTCACAAAAATAGAAAATATTCTAAAATTCACATGAGACCACAAAAGATCTCAAATTTAGCCAACGTGATCCTGAACAGAAAGCGTAAATCTGGGAACGACACTGTTAGTCATCTTTCTGTTACTATAAATACATTTGTTACAACAAATACCTGAGATTTAATTGACTTAAAATAGGAAAGGATAATTTTGGCTCATAGTCTATGACTGGCCTGTTGCTTTGGGCCTGTGTAGCACAGTATGTCACAGTGGGACTGTGTGTATGGCTGGGAATCAAAAGAGGGAGAAAGGAAGAGACCAGGGTCTTTCAGTGTCTTCAGAGGGCACTTTCCCAATGACCTAAGATTTTCCCTAGGTGCTATCTGTTAAAGCTGCCATCACCTCTCTGTAGCATCAGGCTGGGGACCAAATCCTGGTCTTTAGGAGACATTCCACATCCAAGAAATAGTAATCACACTCCCTGATTTCAACATTCATAACAAAACTATAGTAATCAAAATAGCTTGATACAGGCATAAAAATAGACACAATGATCAGGTCAACAAGATAGAGAGCCCAGAAATAAATCCGTAAGCATTCATGGTCAACTGACTTTCAACCAAAGTACCAAAAACACAAAATGGGAAAAGGATAGACTTTTTGACAAATGATGTTAGGAAAACTGGACAGCCACACGCAGAACAATGCTTTTGGACTCAAACATACAAAAATCAACTCAAAATAGATTAGTGACTTACATTGTAAGACCTGAAACAAAAAACTGCTAGGAAAATAATGTAGAAGAAAAGCGACATGACATTCATCTGGGTAATAATTTCTTGAATATGATAACAAAAGCAAAAATTGACAAATGGGACTTCATCAGATTGTAAAATTTCTGCACAGCAAAAAAGAAACAACAGAGTGAAGAGACACCAATAGACCAGGATAAAATATTTGCAATTCATACACGTGACAAGATGGTAATATCAAGGATACATAAGAAACCCAAACAACAATATAGCAAGACAACAAATACTCCAATTTATAACAGGGAAAAGGTTCTAAATGTTTCTCAAAAGAAAATACATAAAGGATCAAAAGTTATATTTTTTTAAAAAAATTCCATGATAATTAATCAGGGAAATGCAAATTAAGACCAAAGTCAGATATCACCTCATTTTGAATGTCTATTGTCAAAAAGATGAAGTATTTTAAAGATGGAAAGACCTCACTGTTAGTGGTCATATAAATTGGTGCACACATTTCTGGAATATAGTATCAAGTTTCCTCAAAAAAAAAAAAAAACCCTAAATACAGGATTACCATATGAGATGCAGAAGTCCCACTTCTGGGTGTATAGACAAAGGAGGTGAAAACAGTATGTGAAAGAGGTATCTGAACGTTGTGTCCACTGAAGCATTATTCACAATGGCCAAGATATGGGAACAAGCTAAGGGTCCATCAACAGATGAATAGATAAAGAAAATGTGGGATATATACAATGAGATTTGGATTTTTTTTTAAAAAAAGGAAGATGGTCATCCATTTGTAACAACAGTGATGAACCTGGAGAATATGATGCTGGGGGAAGGAATTCAGGAACATTCTCTCAATTAGTGAAAACCTGTCAGTGTAGGGTGCATGATGACACCTACCTGTGATTTCCAAAAATGCCAGTGTATAGAGTGGGGAATAGAATGGTGGTTACCAGAGGCTTGGGGCAGGGATCAAAATGGGTAAATAGGAAACAGGGTGATGTTAATCAATTTCCAATAGATTAGAGAAATAAATTTCAGTGAACCATGGTGCACCATGCTGGCTATAATTAAGAGTAATGCATGTTTTAAAATTGCTGAAAGATCATATTTTAAACATTCTTACCTTGAAGAAGTGATATGAATGTGTGGTGGCCGTCATACAGATTAACTTGACTTAACCATTCCACAATGTATATGCATCTCACATTGTACCAAACATATATAATTATTATCTGTCATTTAGAGCTAAAAATATGTGTTTAAGATCGACTTTGATTACTTAAAAATGTATATTATAGCCATGTACTGGGCACACACCTGTGATTTCAGTGGCTCAGGAGGCAGAGGCAGGAAAATTCCAAGTTCAAAGCCACCTCAGCAACTTACTGAGGCCCTAAGGCACTCAGCAAGGCCCTGTCTCAAAGTAACAGAATTTTTAAAAAGGATACTATAAACTTCAGGAAATCACTATTTTTTAAATGATGTTTGCTTTATTATAAAAGAAAATAAAATGGGTTTATAAGAATCCTATATTAAAACCATAAATTATACCACAATAAATCCCACTTATATATAATAATAGTACAATAATAAAATAATAATCATTATTATAGAAGGCAGGTAGTTGAGTAGAGTAAGCAGGTCAAGCAGGAGGAAAAGGGGAGGAATGGGGGAATGAGAATTCATCAGATTATGTACATGAGCAAATATGGCATAAAGAATCTCACTATGTATCATTATAAGACACCAATAAAAAATAATTAAAAATGATGTAACATCAAAAACATAAATCTCCTAAATATGTATACACCTAAAAAATAAAAAGCCTCAGAATACATATGGCAGAACCAATATCATTAAAGGAGAAATGGATAATTTGACATTACAGAGAATTCTACACCTTCCTTTCAGTCATTGATAAATGTCATAGACAGAAAAACAGTAATGATACACTTGATTTGAGCAGCACCATCCATCAACTTGATCTAATTGGCATGTAGAGAATACTTCATCCTGCAATGGCAGAACACGCTTTCTCAAGTTCACATGGAACACTCTCCAAGATCTGGGCCATAAAGCCTACCTTAAAAATCTTAAAAGAATAGAAATCATACAAAGTGTGTCCTCAGACCTCAGTGGAATTGAGCTATGAATCGATGTTGGAATGATAGCCAGAAAAATCCTCCTGTTTGAAAATTAAATACAGTTTTAAATCACATAAGTAAAATAATAATTCCCCCCAAAATAGAAAAAAATATATATTTTTTTGAACTAAATAAAAAGGAAATGCAGATCACCAGAATTTATGGGGTCACAATTTTTATTGTAATTGATTTATGCTACAGAGCAATGGTTAGGTCAATGATGGATCACATGTATGACCAAAGATCACATTATAACTGAATAGGAATATGTGAGTGAAAAAGAGTCAGACAAAAAGAGAATTTCAAGAGAAGAACAAGAAGAATCCCCAAGAAAGTTTACAATAAAGGGTTTGACAAGGTTTTGCAAACCTCAACAATGTCCTGAAAAAGTTTGGAAATGTGGGCCCCAACACACAGAAATGTTGTCAATCAATAGAGAAGACTATCAATGTTGTTCTATCTACTTAGAAGCAAGTCTGTGATAAGAAAAATACCAAGCAAACCACCATGGTCTACGTCTGAGAAGACTGATCCCGCCTCAGGAACAGTCTCAGGCAGCTCCTCAGGAGGTACCAGGAGGAGGCACTGTTGTGTGGGAGATGACAGCTCCATGTGTGTCCTGAATACCTTCCAATGGCACAAGATTCGGATGTGGGAGGCAGCTGTGATGTTCTTGACCCTATGCAGGTCTAAGCTAATATGTGTGTTTGTGTCTTAATTTTTTAACCAAGAATTTCAATAGTCAAAAAAAATTAAAATGAAATAAAGATTGCAGGAGAAAAAAAGACAGGCTCATTAACAAGCGGTGCTGGGAAAACCAGATATACATATGTAAAAGAGTGAAATTAGATCCCGTCCCTCACTCTGTACTCAAAATGAACCAAGGACCCAAGTGTAAGACCAGAAACTTTATAACTGTTAGAAGAAAAACTTAGGGGAAAGACTCCAACTTATAGACACAAAGACTTTGCAAGCAAGACCTGAATGGCTCAGGAAATGAGAGAAAGAATCAATAAATGGATGGCATCAAATTGAAAAGTTTCTACACAGCAAGGGAAACAATTAAGAGTGAAGAGACC
Source organism: Callospermophilus lateralis (assembly GCF_048772815.1). Lineage (NCBI taxonomy): Eukaryota > Metazoa > Chordata > Mammalia > Rodentia > Sciuridae > Callospermophilus > Callospermophilus lateralis. Next base: position 93,457,063 of record NC_135313.1, read on the forward strand.
ATCATCAGAATAGAATAGGATCTTTGCCAGCCACTCTTCCAACAGAGGCTTAAAATATACAATATATTAAAAACTCAAAATCTCAACAATAAAAAATCAAATAATCCAATCAATAAATAGGCAAAGGAACTAAACAGACATTTCTCAAAAGAAGTACAAATGGCCAACAATTATATGAAAAAGTGTTCAACATCTTTAGCCATCAGGGAAATGCAAGTCAAAACAGCACCGAGAGTCCATCTCCCTCCACTTAGAATGTCCAGACACTTAGAATACAAATAACAATAAATGCTTCAAGAATGCAGGGGAAAAGGAACTCTTATATAACTATTGGACGTGTCCATCAGTACAGTGACTATGGAAACCAATATGTAGGTTCTTCAAAAACTAAAAATAGAGCAACTATATGATCCAGCTCCTCCACTCATTGATATTTATCCCCCCCAAATTAGAAAGCCAACATACTTTAGAGATATCAACATATCCATGCTTATGGTAGTGCAATTCACAATGGCCAGGTTTTGGAACCAGCCTAGATGTGCATCAACAGAGGAATGAATAAAGAAAATGTTGTATATATACACAATAGAGATTTATGCAGCCATAAAAAAAAATATGACACTTGTAGGAAAATGGAGGGAATTGGAGACCACAGTTTTGAGTAAAATAAAACTAGAGTTAGAGAGAAAACAGTGTAAGTTTTCCTTCATTTGTGGAAGCTGGAGGTTAAAAAGAGACACTGTGAAAACAGAAGGGTGACCATTAGGGTAGAGAGAAGGGGAGGGAAGAGAGGAGAGTGGGGGATCATTGAGGAGGAAAATTTATCAAATTTTGTTTTTATATATATGTGCACATGTCAAAGTGAATCACAGTGAAATCTGCCACGCTGTAACTGAGATGCATCAATAAAAACAATTTAAATAGAATAAGGCTTACATAAGGACATAAAAATATTTTGTTCAGGGTCTGGGGCATAGCTCAGTGGTAAAGCGCTTGCCTAGTATGTGTGAGACACTGAGTTCCATTCTCAGCACCACATATAAATAAATAAATAAAAATTAAAAAGTGTTTTGTACAACTGTATAATGTGTTTGGGTTTTAAGCTCAATGTTATTATGAAAAAATCAAAAAGATGAAAATTAACATTGTATAAAGTACAAATGTTGCTGTAAGGTAATTATTAATTTATTATCGATGAGGAAAATATGTTAGGCAAATTTAGTGCAGCCTAAGTGAACCATGTACAATAAGGTCTACAATAGTGTACAGTGATGTCCTAGGCTTTGATCACTCACCTCACACTCACTGATTCATTCAGAGCAGCTTCCAGTCCTGTGAACTCTATTTGGGCTAAGTGCCCTGTATATAGGTGTACAAATTTTAATATTATATATTTTACTTTTTAATATTATATATTACCTTTTCTGGGAATACATAGGTTTAGACACATAAATCCTTGCCATTGTGTTATAATTACCTAAAGTATCTGGTAGAGTAACAGGCTGTATAGGTTTGTAGCTTAAGAGTTATAAGCTATATCATATTCCCTAGGGATACAGTAGTTCTCCCATCCAGATTTGTGTAAGTACACACTAAGATGTTCACCCACTGACAAAATCACCCACCTATGCATTTTTCAGAACGTGTTCCTTCATTAAGCAATGCTTGACTGTACACATAGGGAAATTTACAGCAATAAATGAACATATTAGAAATGAAGAATACTCTAAAATCAATAACCTAAGCTTCTGTCTTATGAAACTAGAGATACACAACTTAAGACTAAAACAAGCACAGGAAAAATAAATTAAAAATTGGAACAGAAATTAAGTTAAAATTAGGATAATAGAAAAAAAAAATCAGTGGAACTAAAATATGCTTCTTTAAATAGATCAATAAAATTTCCAAACTTCTTTTCAGACTAATCTAGTAAAAAATAAAAATAATTTACAAACTACAATGTTAAAAATAAAAAGAAATCATCATTACTGATCACATGGATATTAAAAAATAATAATGTAAAATTATTGTTTTCAAGAAATTGCTGTATTTCATGTAAGTTACATAACTCTCTTCTTTCAAATTATGTAACTTAAATGAAATACAACAATTTCTTAAAAAAGAAACACTACCAAAACCCACACAAGGGAAAAAGAGATTAATTAGCCTTACATCTATTAAATAAATTGAGTTAATAACTAATCCCTGTCCAAAAAGAAGTTAATACAAGCTGAGATGATCTCACTAGAGAATTTTCCCAAATATTTAAGGCAAAAAGAATACCAAATCTTCACTTCAAAAAAAAGTCACCTCAAGCCAGGTGTGGTGGAACAAACCTGTAATCCCAACCACTCAGCAGGCTGAGGCAGGAGGATCACAATTTTGAGGCCAGCAATTTAGCAAGGTCCCTAAACAACTTAGTGATGCCCTGTCTCAAAATCAAAGAACAGAATGACTAGAGATGTGGCTCAGATTTAAGTGCCTTTGGGTTCAATCCCTGGTACCAAAAAGAAAAGAAAAAACAAAAAAAGAAAAGTTACCTCAAGATAAAAGGAGAAGGAATATTTCTAATTCATTCTACAAGTTAGGCATTATTCTAAAACCAAAATTGGTAACATACCAGAAAATAAAAGAAAAGTAAAAATTACTATCTCACACAAACATATATGTGAAAATCCCCAATAAAATACTAACAAAACAACATAAAAATAATTATACTTCCTGACTGAGTGATACATATTACAACCATGCAAGCCTGGTTCAACACTCCAACACCAATCAAAGCAATCTCCCTTATCAACAAACTTAAAGAAGAAACATTGACCACATCAACTCACACACACGTGCACATGCACATATACACAGATTGATAAAATCCAACCCCCAATCTTGATGAAAATTTTTACCAAGCTACATGTATAAGTCAACTTCTTCACCTTAAGAGCATCACCAAAATTCTATAGTTAACATTACATTTGATGGCAAAAAAAAAAAAAAGTTTTTTTCCTAAAGTTAGGAACAAGAGAGGCTGGGAATGTGGCTCTGTGGTAGAGAGTCTGCCTGGAATATGCCAGAGTAGAGAGGAGGCCACAGCTTTTTTATATATAAAGGCCTACAATGATCCCTAATTTCAGAGCTTTCATCACAACATGCAATTCAGTGATCCTCCACACTAATCTTACTATTATACAAAACAAACCCCAAATGCATCATAAAACTAACTGCAAAATGCAAAACTATAAAACTTGTATGAAAAAATAGCGGATAATCTAGGTGTCTTTAATTTAAAAATTTTCACACATTGCTGGGAGCCATCAGCCAAGTAGGTATGACAAATTCCTTGCCAGCTTACTCCCATGCTGTCTAGTGGAAGGACTTCTGAAAGGTGACCTTGCTCAAGGACCAGGGCAGGATCCGTGTTTAGGGTGTTCCCCCTTTAGAATAGGGTGGTTTAGCATAATAGGAGATTAGGGTGTTCCCCCTTTAGAATAGGGCAGTTTAGCATAATAGGAGAGTAGGGTGTTCCCCCTTTAGAATAGGGCGTATCCTGCTGCTGAGTTCCTCTTGAGTGCTTAGGGTCAGACAGTATATTTTGGGAGACAGAAGCCCATGCGGAGTGGATTTGGGCAGAGTAGTGGATTTGGGCAGAAGTGGATTTGGGCAGAGAACGTGGATTCCCCCAGAGCGTGTTTGTAGACGGCCGGTGTGAGTTCGGGAATAAAGAATTGCTGTTTGAATCTACAAGCTGTGTGGAGACTCGTGATTTGTGCCCAGCCAGAGACTGTGGCAACACATAATACCAAAAAAACATAATTCACATCAGAAAAAAATTAATAACTTGATATTTATTAATATTAAAACTTTTATTATATGAAAGACACAGACAAAAGAATAAACATATAAACCACAAACTGGGAGACAATGTTTGCAAAACCCATATATGATAAAGAACTTATATTGGATATATACAAAGAATTCGTAAAAGTTAACCATAAGAAAGCAACTGACCTGATAAATAAATTTGCTAAAGATCTAAAAAGATGCATCATAAAGAAGATATACAGACTGGAAGAAAAAAAAAAGAAAGCATGGGGTAAAAAAACCCCTAATATCTTTTGCCATTAAAGAAACGCAAATTAAAACAATAATGAATTACCACTACATATGAAATAAAATGTTTGAAACTATTTTTTTAAAAAAACTGACAAACCTATTGCTGGATACAATGAGAAAAAAATGGAAATTCTCTTTCATTGACAGTTACAATGCAAAATGGAACAGCTACATTGGAAGACAGATGGGCAGATTTTTACAACACTAAAAATACATTTACCATATTTATTAATTTAGTACTGCTGCTATAGAAAATTGCCATGCATTTGATGATTTAACACAAATTTATTCTTTTACAGTTCTGAACATTAGAAGTGCAAATTCAGTTTCAATGGATTAAAGTTACTGTGTTGGAATGGTTGCACTCTGGAAATTTTAGGAGGAAATTCGTGCCCTAGCCTTTTCCCAGTTTCTAGTGCTGAATTCCTTGCATTCCCTGGCTCTTGGCCCTTTCCTCCATCTTCAAAGCTAGCAGTATATTATCTTCAAATTTCTTTCTTTGCTTTGGTACATGATCTTTAACACTGCAGTCAATTTGGCCTCTGCCTCTTGTTTATAAGAACTTTATTAGGATTTATTTTTTGGGTCAGATAATCTAGAATAATCTCCTCCATGTCAAGATTCTTAAATCTTATCACAGCTGAAAAGTTTCTTTTTCCCTCTAAAGTAATATTTTCAAATTCTAGGGATTAGGAACTGGATGTGTCTGGGGGCCACTTTTCAGCCCACCAAACCATACACTTCAGTCATTGTACATCTACATGTCACCCACTTGATTTTAAAACTGCATCCACACAAAACCCACAAGTAAACATATATTCATAATTACCCAAAATTGGAAGTAATGAATATTCCAGGGGAGAGTAGACAAACAAATAGTGGTATATCTATACTACTTAACTGTTAAAAAAAAAAAAAAAGAGTTTTTAAGTCATGCAAAGGCATGGAGGAATCTTAACATATACGTCCAAGTGAAAGGAATCCATTTTAAAAGGTTGGGTATGATATGATTTCATTTATTTATCATGACAGGGAACTCAAAACCACAGAGATAGTAAACTGTTCAGTGATTTCCATAGGCTCAGGGAGAGGAATGTTCAATAAGAAATGAACAAGAATTTTTTATTAAGATGGTGAAATTATTTTGTATGACACTGGAATGATAGATACATAACACTAAGCTGTTTCTCAAACTCCACAACATTTTACAACTGAAAGTGTGCACATTTAAGTACCCTGATTTAAAAAAAAATTAGGGGTGACACATTTTAGGGTGGAAAGCAGGATGTGAAAAAATAATTTCATTTCTATTAATGAAAGGAATATGAGAAAAGTTATGGATCTAAGTAACTTTCAAAATGTGTGGGGGCCTGTAAACTACAGGCAAAAAGAACTGCATACGAAGAATAACATAATTAACTAAAGAGTTTCACGTGGGGTATGGATTTAAAAATTCTACACATATTCAGTGCTTGTGTACAAAAATGAAGAATTAAATAAATGTAATGCAGATTGTGGAAACCAAAGTTTTCACTGTTAAGCAGGAGGTTATATAGATAATCGGGTCTGAAGGCTAACATGATCTATATGGCAATGAATTGGAATTGAAGTTGTGTCTATATTTTCATAAAGATACAGATGTCAAGAACAGATATACATCTTGTGCTTCAGGAATCTCATTGAGAAAGTCAGCTCCTAAGCCAACATTATGGAAATTTGGGCCTACATTGTCCTCTGTTTATGCTAGGTTCTTTATCCAGCTTGAGTGGAGTTTTGTGCAGGGTGGGATATAGGAGCCTAATTTATTCTGCTATATATGGATTTTCAGTTTTCTCAGCACCATTTGTTGAAGAGGCTCTCTTTTCTCCAATGTATGTTTATGATGCCCTTGTCTACTATGATATAATTGTACTTAATGTGGGTATATCTCTGCTTCTTCTATTTTGTTCTATTGGACTTCTTGCCTATGTTGGTGCCAATACCATGCTGTTTTTGTCAATATAGTTTAACAAGACTCCTAAAGTGCAAGAATCAATAAATGGGATAGTATCAAACTGAAAAGTGTATTCACAGCAAAGGAGATAATCAAGAACATAAAGTGAGAGGCTACAGAATTGGAGAAAATATTTGCCACCTGTACCTGTACTTTCCAGGATATACAAAGAACTCAAAAAACTTAACACTAAAAAAATAAATAATAATAACCCAATCAATAAATGGGCAAAGGAACTGAACAGGCACTTCACAGAGGAAATACGAATTGTTAGAAAAAATATTCAACATCTCTAGCAATTAGAAAAATTCAAATTAAAACTACATTGAAATTTCATCTCCAGTCAGAATGGCACTTATCAAGAACCCAAGTAATAGGGGCTGGAGTATAGCTCAGAGCTAGAGCACTTGCCTAGCACGTGTGACACACTGGGCTTGATCCTCAGCACCACATAAAAATAAATAAATGAAATAAAGGTATTTTGTCCATCTACAACTAAACATATATGAATATATATTACACTAATATATTTATATATGTGTGTGTGCATACATGTATATATGTGTGTGTGTGTGTGTGTGTGTGTGTGTGTGTATATATATATATATATATATATATATATATATATATATATTAGCGAGGATGTGGGGAAAAAGGTATACTTATACATTTCTTTCTTGTGGACTGCAAATTGGTGCAGCCACTCTGAAAAGCAATATGGAGATTTCTCAGAAAACATGGAATGGAACTACCATTTGACCCAGTTATCTTACTCCTCATTATACCCCCAAAGAAATTAAAATCAAATTAGAAAAATTAAAATCAACATACTACCATGATGCACCAATGTTTACAGCAGCACAATTCACCATAGCTAAGTATGGAACTAACCTATGTGCCTTTCAACAGATGAATGGATAAAGAAAATGTGGTATATATACACAGAGGAATTTTGCTCAGCCACAAAAAAGAAAGCCTTTCTGAATTTTTCTTTTAAATGGATGGATCTGGAGTCTAACATGTAATGTGAAGTAAGCCAATCCCCCAAATCCAAAGACCAAATGTTCTCTCTAGTATGCAGAGGATAACACACAATAAAGGTGTGGAGAATAGAAGTTCATTGGATTAGACAAAGGGGAATGAAGGAAAGAGATGGGGGGTGGGAATAGGAAAGACAGTGGATTGAATCAGACATAACTTTCCTATGATCATATATGAATACACTACCAGTGAAACTCCATATCACGTACAACCAAAAAAAATGGGATTCTGCTGGGCATGGTGGCGCATGCTTATAATCCCAGCAGCTCCAGAGGCTGAGGCAGGAGGATTGCAAGTTCAAAGCCAGCCTCAGCAACAGCGAGGTGCTGAGCAACTCAGTGAGACCCTCGTCTCTAAATAAAATACAAAATAAGGCTGGGGATGCGGCTCAGTGGTCAAGTGCCTTCGAGTTCAATCCCTGGTACCCAAAAAAAAAAAAAAAATAATGAAATTCTAGTTAGAATGTGTCAAAATACACTCTACTGTCATGTGTATCTAAAAATAGCAAATAATTTAAAAAAATAATTTGTGTATAATGTGTCATAATACACTCTACTGTCATGTGTATCCAAAAATAGCAAATAATTAAAAAAAAATAACAGCCTATTTGTCAATATGTGCATATACATGAGTTATACCACACATGCATGTGTTTACTGGTTCTGTCATCTGGAAAAAACCCGAAACAATGAAATCCCCGTAGCTACAAGCACACCAAACATGGAAATGTGGTATCTTATACTATTTTCCAATTAAAGGAACCATACATGCTTGGAAAAACGGCTGATGCTAGTACTGGGGCATGAAATACGCATTTGCATATGGACCTGTCAGAAAGTAAGGAAGTGCTCAACCAAACAAATCAGAGTGATATGAGTTTGTCAAAGTGACATGGAAATCAACAGAAAGAGCTTTCACTGGCCAAAGCTGAAACAAGCTTAGTAAAATACAAATGAGATGATATTTTCTTATAACACAAAGTATAGCATAAGTGTCCATGAGTCCAACTGACAACAAACAAGTGACCAAAGTAATACATAAAATGACTGTCACAGAAAATCATGGAATTTGCAGGGAAATGGATGGCACTAGAGCAGATTATGCTTAGTGAAGCTAGCCAATCCCTAAAAAACAAATACCAAATGTGTTCTTTGATATAATGAGAGCAACTAAGAACAGAGAAGGGAGGAAGAGCAGGAAGAAAAGATTAACATTAAACCGAGACATGAGGTGGGAGGGAAAGGGAGAGAAACGGGAAATTGCATGGAAATGGAGGGAGACCCTCATTGCTATACAAAATTACATATAAGAGGTTGTGAGGGGAAGGGGAAAATAAACAAGGAGGGAAATGAATTACAGTAGATGGGGTAGAGAGAGAAGATGAGAAGGGAGGGGAGGGGAGGGAGGATAGTAGAGGATAGGAAAGGTAGCAGAATACAACAGTTACTAATAGGGCATTATGTAAAATTGTGGATGTGTAACCGATGTGATTCTGCAATCTGTATTTGGGGTAAAAATGGGAGTTCATAACCCACTTGAATCTAATGTATGAAATTTGATATGTCAAGAGCTTTGTAATGTTTTGAACAACCAATAAAAAAAAAAAGAAAAATAAATAAATAAATAAATAAATGTGCTGAGAAACGTACTCAAAACAGTCGTGAAGGTAACTGTGCCTTCAAGAAGCTGCAGCATAGACACCCACCCGCACACGCAGAGTGACTTCTTTCTGAAGACTTGTTGAAAGGGGGAAAAGAGGAACGTCACAACCCTACTCAGCCAGATGATCATGATTAACGTCAACAGTGATAAGTCACATTTGTAGAATGTGCCTTTGATATGTTGTGATGAAAATGGTCCTTTACACCTGTGATCTTTCTCCCCAAAACTCATTACTCCAATGTACTCAGTCCCAATTGACTGGCTCATGATCAGTGCTTCTAAAAATTCTAATGTCATTAAAAAACAGGTAAGCCTGAAAACCTGTTACAGCCCAAAAGAGCCTCAGTTGACTTAGTGACTAGGTGTGCTCTCCTTCCTGAGGTCCTGGAACTGTCAGGTAAAACCAAGGAATTCTAAATAATTTACAGACATCAGCTGATGTATCCACAGTGCTACATTAATTGTGAACGTTTTTCAAACTGATTGGAATAACAGGGTACAGGGGGTCTGATAAATGGAATTTATCTGATAATTTCCATATCTGATAAATGGAAACTCTCTGTATTCTATTCTGACTTTTCTGGTAATAAAACCCATATTATGAAGTAGTTTGTTTAATAAATTATTTATAAAGTAGCCCTATGCTTAATTTCTTGAGCATCCCAGGTAACTCTGGACGACTCCTATTATGTCTGGGATAATTGCCTTCCCTGATACTAGCATGTTGGAATCCATATTTTTGCAATTTCCCAGTTGGATCTTTCAGCTGCTGCAAGCTTTATCTCGGCAATGGATATCTGCACTCAGCAATCTTTCCTCTCTATGGAAGATCAAACCAGCCCCAGGATCTAATTAAAGGTCTCCATACAAGGGACTCGGCAGGAACTGAAGCAAGGAGTATCTCATCATTCTGTGTCCAGGGTGACCAAACAGGGAATAATACATCATCTTTGGGAATAGAAGCTTGCTTCCTCTGATGGTTTTTAAAACATGGGCTGCTGCACATCAAGCATGTATCAAGAGTTTCATTAAATCTTGTGATTTTACGTTTTCCACTAACCACTATATTTAAAAATGTGGAAATCTTTTAAAATAAGAAGATAAAAATACTTACCATTTTAATCATAATTACGTATCTGAGGATGAAGCAAGGATAAGTCTGTGTGGCCAATTAACTATATATAACTTTTCAGTGCAAAACCTCAACTGTGCTTTAAAACATCAAAGTAAACAGTATAAGATCATAATTTGATTCAGGTATTTTCAAAAATAACTGATTCTATTTCACCAGCTTTACTATATGGTAGTATTCTGTTTATGTAGAGGTAGAGTGTTAATTTATATTTATGTAGACTAGTCACCAAAATTGTTCCCAAAACCATAACAATAATTGATTTGGCTTTTGGGTATTAGCTTAATAGGACACTAAGTGCCCCGAACATTTCCTGCTATAAGCACCTAGAAATATTATAAAATGATTCAATAAATATTACATTAAATGCAGAATTTAGCTTATACAAAAGAATGTGAGTGATGTAAAAGTCTTTAGTATCTAAAAGGCAGGAAATGTAGCCAAGACCAATAAACAAAAGAGTTGTGTAGCAACTGCCCACGAACTGGGTTATAATGCCATCTTAGAGATAGTACACCTATGTTGGAGCAGATTTAAATAGAAAATTAAAACTAAGACTAAATATATCTGCATTTTTAATGAATATTTTATTTACCAGAATGAAGAGGTTTCAAAACAATAACAACCACAGGGGAAAAAAAACAGCAGTTCATTCTACCTGGGCTCAGGGTAGAAGATAATTCTCCTTTAATAATTAGGTTCACATTGGCATTGGATTTGAATTGGCTCTACCAACATGATCTTTGATGTTTAATTTTGTGTGTTAACGGGAAAGAGACTACTAAGATTTTTCCCAAATAATATTTTGGGTGTTTCTATGAGGGTACTTTTGGATGAGATTAACATTTATGTCAATAGACTAAGTAAAGCAGTTGCCCTCCAAAGTGTTGGTGGGCTTTATGCAATCAGTTGAAGGAATGTATAGAACAAGACTGACTTTCCGTTAAGTAACAGAGAATTTTCTTGCCTTATGATCTTTCCACTGGCTCTTCCTGCATGACATCTTCAAATTGGGATTTCACTCTTCCTACTTTTACAGTAGTTTCTGACTTTCAGACCTGAACTGGGATATTAAATCTGCAGATTCTCGACTTGCTAGCCTCTATCATCACATAAAGCAACAGCCAACTTATAATGAATCACTGGTGTAATGAATTTGTTGGTCTTTTTCTTTGAGGAACCCTAACTAATCAAGACATTTATCTGAAAATTGGTCTCAGACCAGTAATATTCCTGGAGTATCTTGCAGAATCAACTCTAAAGCTTTTTTTTGTTAGGAAAGGCCTCAATACCGGCTTCAAAGAATTTCCATAGATAGTGTATTATTAAAAGTGAACTCTCCATCCAAAATAATGAAATGCAGGAGAAAAATCATTATGCACAATCTTTATTGAGGAGGCCTATTAATAGCAAATTGAGACTCCTTCAATTTTTAGATAATAGAAGAATATGTAATTAGTACATATAAAATGACAAAAACATGAAAAAATCAAAACCATAAGATAGAACAACACACTAAAACATATCTTTCAAAACTAAAACAAAACAAAACCAGAAATGTAGACATAAAGTGAAGTTAGGAAATTTGGAAGATATAGATTCAGAACATATTGATAGTATCCAATTTACGTCTTGAGTGAATTCTGGAATGATACAATTAGTAATAGTTTTAAGAAAAAAAAATGACTCAGATTCCTCATATTTGTTTTAAAGCATACTACATCATGTTTCATGCAATGAATTGTACTGATTCAATTAAATGAATATGATATAATAAATTATAGTAAATTTGAAATATATCAAAGGCAGTGTTAGCTTTTCCTAACTATGACCAAAATACTTGATGAGAACAACTTAGAGACAGAAGTTTGTTTAGGCTCAGGGTTTCAAAGGTCAGACAACCCCATGGCTCTGGGCCTGAGCTTTGGCAGAACATCATGGAGGAGTGAATGGCAGAGGAAATAAACTTAATTCACGGCAGCCAGGAAGCAGAGAGGGAGAAATTTTGGAAGAGGCCAACAAAGAGAATAACCTTTCCAAGACATGCTCCAGTGACCACCTCCTCTAGCCATGCCCCCATCTGCCTAAAGTTACCACCTAATGACTCCATTCAAATTAGGATGAATTGACAAGATATGGCTCTCACCATCCCATCATTTCACCACTGAGTATTCCTGCATTAACCCAGGACTGTGGAGGGAGACCTCATATCCAAACCATTACAGGTAGTCAGATCTTAAAAACAGTCAAATTCAAAAAATCATATTCCCTGCAGTGGAATCATAACGAGACTGAGAGTGGAGTTTCTAGCAGAAACATCAGAATCCAAAAGAGTGTGACTACTTTCTTTGACATACAGAGAGAAGAAAGATTATTGTCAGTCTAGTTACATACATACCTAAACTATTATTCAAAAATATGGGTCAAATATATTTTTTGGAAAAATTCTGAAACTTTACTACTCAAAAAGTCTAGTCAAAAAAAAAAACCACTAAATGATGCAAATTGGCAAGGAGGTCATGTATCTTCAAGGAAAGTGGGTGTGATGGAAACTGGCACGTAGCCGAATAAATCTGAATAATTGACATTATACAATGATAATAATACTGATAGTGATAACTAATTTGAGACATACAAAATGAGGCAAAATTAATGTACTATACATGCATAACAGAGGAGAATCATAATTAAGGATTATAAGTTTGCATTATTCAGAAAACATTGAAGAGTGTTAATTAACACAAGAATTTTTTAGGTCAAGTATAAGTTTAAAAAAAAACCTCGATAGTAGCTCTGGAAAAGTAATTACATAGGAAGGCAGGAAGACAGGCCAGCGGGATGGAAGAAAATGAGAAATTCAGGTATAAGTCACAAATTGGGTGAAAGAGATTTAAACAGTGGGGAAGGAAAACAAATCATGACCAGTGACAACCGAGGAAGAAAATATTAAAGAATACCATTAAGAGCATTGTAAATAGAACTAACAATAAAGTGGAGAGAAAGAAATCCAAACCTAATCAAAGAGACTGAGTCATGAGTTCCCACATCAGGTTCCCCTCCGCTCTCATGTCTGCCACAGGCAGACAGCATTAACAGGTAACTCTCAAAACTGATTCAGAAAAAAAACACAACGAATTGTAATAACAACTGATAACAGAGATTCCAGTAGTAACCACAAAATCCAAAGGGATATGAGTCTTTTCTCCACTATACAGAGGGAAAAATGGCCAATTTATTCACATGCCTAAATTTTTATTAGAAAAAAGGAAACTATTTCCATAAACTAAACCTGCAATTAATAAAATAGCTGTGTCACCTGATATGACATGTCCAACTTTTAACAAAATATGATAGGGCTCATAAAAGCAGGACTGTCAAAGATCCTTGGGACCATTCACAGTTATTTGTTTAAAGGACTATGGGACTCAGATAAGCTACCATGCTCATGGTTGTGGGGTGTCAGTGTGAAAGGATTCAGAGGAAACTCAGAAAAGGAAAAGGCACATGGATGAAGCCTTCCATGTGGTGGTCCTGCAGATGGCAGTCTGTCTTCCTGACATGAGTACCTGGTCCCAGTAAGTTTATAGTGAACCTTACTTCCAAGGAACTTCATCTGTTCACTTGGGCCTGCCATGACCTAACCACCTTCCCCTGGGACCCACCTCTTAAAGGTTGCACCATTTCAACATCACTTGGAGAACAAGCTTCCAGCATATGGACAGAAAGAAAGGAAAAAAATCAATCATCATAACACACCACATTAATAGAATGAAGGGTAAAAGCTGCACAATCATCTCAATTAATGCAGAAAAATATGTGAGATCAATATGGCCTTTCACCAAAAGCAAACAAAACACTCAACATCTAATGATAGAAGAGAACTTTATCAACAACAAAAGAACATATATGAAAACCTTCAACTCTATGATGAAAGACTGAAACATTTCCCCTAAGGTCAGGAAACTTGTGTTAGAAAGTCTAGACAAAGCAATCAGATAAGAAAAATAAATAGAAAAATTCCAAATTGGAAGTAAAAAAAAGTTTAAAAAAAAAGTCTATTTGCAGATGATCTGTCTTTATACAGAGAAAATCCTATTTGAGGTAATAAACTCAGAAACGTTGCTAGAAGGTAAACATGCCAAAAAAAATCAGCGGAATTCCTTTTTTATGTTTATATTGGTGCATTCTGACATAATTACACATGTACAGAATATAATTTATTCCACTTCAGTCCCCAATACCTCCTCGTTCACCCCCCTTCTCCATACTTCCAACTTCCTCCTTCTCTAGTCTACTGGCCTTCTACATTCTAGCAATGAACAATCTGCAAAGGAAATTAAGAAAACAATTCCTACTACAGTGGCATTTAAAGGAATAAAATACTTAGGAATAAATTTAGCCAAGAACTTAAAGACCAATATACTTTTTGGCTGAAAAATATTACTGAAAGAAAACATAAAAGACTGAAGTAAATAGAAAGATGCACATTCATAAGTCAAAAGAATGAATATTGTGAAGAAGGCAATGTATCCTAAAGCAGTATACTGATTCAACACAGTCCTTATCAAAATTTGAGTGGCCTTTTATGAAGAAACAAAAATCTTATATAAAAATTTATTTGAAAAAATTTATGTGGAATTGTAAGGGGGTCCAAACAAACTTGAAAAAGCAAAGCAAAATTGAAAGATGTGCACATCTCAATTTCAAAACTTATTACAAAAACCTATAGTAATAAAGAATAGGCACATATAGTAATAAAGGATAGGCTAATACAATAAAATGTAAGAATTCAGAAATAATTCTGTATATGTATGACCAACTGAGTAATCTGCCATATTACAAAATTTTAAAAAAGCAACATCCAGAAAATACCAGTCAACATTTATTCCTTGTAAGAAATTATCCCATCCAGTACCAAAATGGTAGGGATACATTTGAGAATCAATAAAGCACATAAGAAAAAGGCAGGAGGGCAACATGTTCAAAACCAGCCTCAGCAACTTAGCGAGACCCACAACAACTTGTGAGACCCTATCTCAAATGAAAAAAACAAAAAGTCTTGGGATTGTTGCTCAGTGATTGCGTGACCTTGAGTTCAATTCCTGGTTAAAAAAAAAAAAAACAGAAATAGGAAAAGAAAAAAAAATAAGAGAGAATTGAGATAATAGCAGGAAAATTAAATAAATACCTACATATAAAAGATGCAGCCCCCTTTGTGATACAACAGAAGAACTAAATTTGAGAAATGAGGAAAGTGAGGTATTCTACCATCCCAATAATATGGGGCCATTCATAAGTGACTCAGGATAAACCAGCTTATTAAATGACTAATAAAAATACAAGCACGCTTACAAAGACAGGATAATAGAAGTAGAACACAGAACTTAGTAGAGACAGATTAAAATTTAGTAGAAGATGCAGCCACAAATTGGAGCAAACAGCAATAAAATATTCCAAAAAACATATTTTTTTAAATTAATTGATTTTATTTTTTAAATACATGGCAGCGGAATGCATTACAATTCTTATTACACATATGGAGCACAATTTTCCATATTTCTGGTTGTATATAAAGTATGTTGACACCAGTTCATGTCTTCCTACATGTATTCAGATAATGATGTCCATTACATTCCACCATCATTGCTAACCCCCTGTCCCCTCCCTTTCCCTCCCACCCCTCTGCCCTATCTAGAGTTTGTCTATTCCTCTCATTCTCCCTCTCCCTACCCCACTATGAGTCAGTTATTTGCAGGTAAATGGATGGCATTGGAGAAAATAATGTTAAGTGAAGTTAGCCAATGTCCCCAAAAAACAAATTCCAAACAACATATTTTTAAGTGAGAAAATGCAGTTGAGAAAGAGCCTGATTTTTAAAAGAAATCTTATAAAATAAATGGACAACAGTAAAATGTTAGTTCTGAATTTGCAGAATTCAAAAAACAAATAAAAAGACAAAGTTATTTCAAAAGTGAAATCTGAATTACAATGAAAATAAAAGACAATTGACACTATTGAGTCCACCTAACCGCATATGAAAGAAATATGAAAAATGCCTAGAGAATTGAAAAACAATGATAAAAGGATTAGATCAAAGGCAATAAATACAGAAGACAAGCAAAAGATATCAAACATATGTGCACCTGCAGGTCCTGATATCAAAAACAACATAAGAAAAGAAAGCAAGTGCTTAAAAACAAAAATCAAAGCCTATCTTGAGGGTGAGAGAAAAGGATATTAACTTTGGAAACCAGTGTGATCTGTAAGACTGAAGTAAAAAGGAATTGCATTTTACTCCACATGATAATGCTGTTACCCAAGAGGTAAGGGTTACTTACTTGGAAAACACCACATGCCCTGAAATTGAACAACTGAATAAATGGATGCACTCCCACTATTGAAATGGGAGTTAAAGACTAGGAAGGGGTGGATAGAAGGATCTGATGCATGGATTGAAAAGTAACAGTACGAATGCATGTTTAGATCAACATAGTTACAGAATGACACATACTGAAGTGTGTGTATGTTTGTGTTTACATACATATATATATGTTTATGGATATGTGTTTAGTTATGTATAGCATATTTCCTTTCTCTATCATCTGAGAAGGCTTAGAATCAGTGACACCCAGTAATAATGACACGCTTGTTACTCAGATCTTTTCTGGTACTACTCTCCAATACTAGTAGCCAGGGCTCCTTAGAGAACTAGCTGAATCTAGGACTCAATGCAGGGAATAGACAGAGTTGGTCTAGAGAATCTTGAAGTGCAATGATGCAATGAAGTAAGGTAGTCCTTCTTCTAAGAAAGGGACACAGAATCAAAGGACACAGAGGCTGATATCTCCCTGTGGCCAAGATTAGAATTTATACACACACACACAGAGGGATAGATTAGAAGAATTTACATGGAGAGAATGGGGAGGGAGGAAGGAAATAAGAAAGGGAAGGAAGGAAGGAAGAGCTTATAATGCATTGAATAAAACAAATATCTATGAGTTCATAGTGGCATGATTAAACTACTTAAAATATAAAAGCATGGAGGATGAACAAATTCCTGTGCTTAAGAATCTAAGCAATTATGTAGAGAATTTGTGCTTAAAATAGTGTGCATGACTCCTCACTTCTTAACTATGCTCTGCACATTCTGACTTCTATCAACCCCTCTATAGTACAAAATGGAGAGACTGTAATAACTTTGTCTTGGAGAAACCTAACAAATGCTACTACCTCAACTCAGCAATTTAGAAATACAGGAGAATTTCTTCAGCTTCATAAGAACAGCAACAAAATTATACAGCTAAAATTATAGTTAATGATGACAAAAATAATGCTTTCCTCCTAAGATCAGGAATAAAGTATAGCAAGTTGTCCTTAACACTCTTATTTAATATTATATTGGAATTTCTATTTTTAAAAATAAGACAATTAAAAGTTATAGGTTGGAAATAAACTGTTTTTGTTCACAACTGATTATAAATGTAGATGGGCTGAATATACATGTAGAATTTTGCAAATAATCAACAAAGATTCTTGAAACTATAAATAGAACAAAGTAAACATGAAGAATGAATTGATTTTTCTTATACTAGCAATGAAAAATTCGAATTTGAAATAAAAATTAATTTCTACTTACATTAGCAGCAAAAAATTATAATATTTATATATAAGTCAAACAAAATATATATGTACAGGGTCATTAGACAGAATGCGAAAGAAATTGATTAAAGAAGTCAAAAAATAAAAATAAATAAATAAATGATTTTGCATGCCCATGGATTGCAAATCTCAATATTGTTAAGATGTCAATCCTTCCCAAGTTGATTTATATTGTCAACATATCCCAATCAAATCCCAGTAAGCTTTATTTTATTTTAAATTGAGATAAATTTCACAGAACCTACAATTAGTTAATTTAACCTACAATTAGAGAATTTAATTAATTAACTGGATATTAATATTTATGAATATTTCAAATAAATGGAACTGCATGGGACCTTTTATATCTAGCTTAATCTTTATAATGTTTTAGAGGTCTGTCCATGTTGTAACTTACTAGCATTTTATTTCTTCTTATGGATGAATGATATTCCTTTGGGTGGATGTACCATACTTTGTTCATGCAATTATCTGCAGATACACATTTGGGCTGTTTCCACCTTTTGGTTATTGTGAATAGTGCTGCTAAGAGCATTTGTATACAAGAATTTGTTTGAATACACCTTTATAATTTGGGGGGGTTTATTTCTATGGGTCGAATTGATGAGTCATATAGTAATTCTATGTTTAATTTGAGAAACTGACAAACTGTTTTCCGAGGGAGCTACCCTTTTTTTTTTTTTTTGCACTCCCACTAGCAATACACAAGGATTCCAAATACTTCACATCCTCACCAGTTATTTTTTAATTATTTTTACAGTTTGTTTTAGTCAGCTTTTTCACTGCTATGGCTGCAACTAAAAGACGGACCAGAACAATTGTAGAGGAGGAAAAGTTTATTTAGGGTTCAAGGTTTCAGAGATCTCAATCCATAGACAACTGGCTCTATTCCTCAGAGCTTGAGGTGAAGCAGAACATCAGAGCAAAACAATGTGTGGAAGGAAGTAGCTCACATGATAATCAGGAGAGAGAGAGAGAGAGAGAGAGAGAGAGAGAGAGAGAGAGAGAGAGAGAGAGAGAGAGATATCACTTTCCAGTACAAAATAAATGCTGGAAAGGCACACCCCCAGTGCCCAGCTCCTCCAACCACACCCTAAGGGTCTTCAGTTTCCATTCAATTAATCCCATCAGGGGAATTACTTCACTGACAGGGTTAAAGCTCACATAACATGATCACTTCACTTCTAACCCTTTTCACGATTTTCACACATGAGCTTTTGGGGGACACTTCACAACCATACCATAACGGAGTTGTCCAAGAGGGTGTGAACTCTAGATAGGGCAGAGGGGTGGGAGTGGAAAGGAGGGGACGGGGGTTAGCAAGGATGGTGGAATGTGATGAACATGGTAATCCAAAGTACATGTATGAAGACACGAATTGGTGTGAACATACTTTATATACAAACTGAGATATGGAAAATTGTGTTCTATATGTGTAATTAGAATTGTAATGCATTCCACTGTCATGTATTTAAAAAATAAAAGCAATTTATATATATATATATATATATATATATATATATATATATATATATATATATATATAATGTTTAGTCTTAAAACTCACAACAAATAACCCCCCAAAACCAAATAACTAGAAATGGACACTTAATCTGGACAGACACCTTACCAAAGTAGATATGCAATATATGACAAATAAGTATAAAAGATGATGTTCAACATATTTATGATTAGGACATTTTCATGCTAAAACTGTAATAAGATATCATTATACACCTGCTAGATTGGCTTAAATCCAAAAGCTGGCAATGTTAAATGCTAATAAGGATATGGAGTCAAAATTTTTTAAGCAACAATGAAAAGTGTTATAGCTATTTTGAAAGATAGTTTTGCAGTTTCTTACAAAGCTATATTTAGTGTTACCATACAATCTAAAAATTTTCTTCCTAGGTATCCACCAAATTGATTTGGCAACTTATGTCTATACACAAATCTGCAAATAAATATTTAGGTTTTGTTGATTATGAATAAAGGTTCCATAAGCCAAAATACTCTTCAGTGAGTAAATGAATTAAACCATGGTACATCAAATGATTAAAAACAATTAGCAATGAAAAGAAATGGGCTATCAAGACACAAAAAGACCTACATGAATCTTAAATACTTATTGTTAAGTGAAAGAAGCCAGCTGAAAAGACAACATATGGTATTCCAGAAAAAGCAGAACTATGAAGATAGTAAAAATCAGCTGTTGCCAGGAGTTAGAATTGGAAGAGGAGGTGGAGTGCATAGCAAGATAGATAGGGGACTTTTTAAGGCAATGTATTAATTTTGTATGATACTGAAATGGCAGATATTATGGGGTGAATTGTGACTCCCCACAAAATTTATGTTATTGTCCTAATCCTCAATACCTCAGAATGGGACGATAGCAGGAGACAGGGTCTTTATAGATGTGATTAAATTAAACGAGTCCATAGGCCCTGATCCAATATAACTAGTATCCTTACAGAAAAGAAAAAAAATTAAGGCTCAAACAATAGGGATAGAGGAGGGCCATGTCCACAGAAGATGGACATCTGCACACCTAGGAGAGGCCTCTGGAGAAACCAGCCCTCCCACAATTGATCTTGAATCCCCAACCTCCAGAATCATAAGGAAGCAATCTTCTGTCATTCAAGCCACCAAGTCTGATATTGTGCTTTGGCAGGCTAGCAGACAAATGCAGTGTATCTAGAACATTATTTGTTTCTCAAAACCCATAGAATTTTCAGTGTGGAAGTTGGAATGTGACAGAACAATCCAACTCTAATTATCGATGTAGAAAACATCCTCGCTAAAGGCAGTGGGGAAGAAGTTGTCAGCCCAAGTGACTTTGGAAAAGTGCAATCTGTAATGGGAAAAAGCATTATGTTAAACAAAATAAATCAAATTCAGAAAAGTCAAGGAGGAGGCTATCTCATGGAAAAAGAAGGAAGACCAGGGAGAAGGAGGAGGAGAGGGAAAAGAGAGAAACTGGGGAACAAAACTGATCAAATTATATTGTTATATTGTGTGCATGTATAAATATGCAACAAAGAATCCCACTATTATATATAATTATAACGCACCAGTTTTTTTTTAAAAAAAGAATTTACTCAGAAGCACTGATAAAATTATTTCTCTTGGGGTAAGCAAGACTGACTTACCTGTTGCCCTCCGCTTGACCAGATTTTTGGTGGGTTTCTTTCTGCTTCTTAGCCTCAGAACTCTCTTTCTATAGAGGCATTTACTTTAGACAACTTGTAACTAAATCCTTTCTCTCCGCCTTTGAAATGTATGTGAATCTTCTCCCAGCATCTCACCAGTTTTATAATTCAGGAAATTTCTTTAAGAACCATCATGTACATCCATAGGAAATTAAATTTTTTTATAAATAGTAACTATGGGGCTGAGGTTATAGGTCAGTTGGTAGAGTGCTTGCTTGCATGCACAAGGCCCTGGGTTCAATCCCCAGCACAAAAAAATATAGTAACTATGGGTTATTGGCAGAAAGATCAATAGAGATAAGGGAGCAGAGAGCAGGAAATGGAGGGGAAGAAGAGGTACTGAGGTCTGAATTAGAATAAGATACATACCATGTTTGTTTAATTACGTCAAAGTGGATTCTACTATTATATATAACTAAAAAGAACCAATAAAAATAATAAAAGAAGCCAGGCATGGTGGTGTGTGCCTGTAATCCCAGCAGCTCCAGAGGCTGAGGCAGGAGGATCTCTGAGTTCAAAGCCAGCCTCTGCAACTTAGTGAAGCCCTAAGCAACTCAGTGAGAAAAAAAAAAAAAAAAGACTGGGAATGTGGCTCAGTGGGTAAGTGCCTCTAGGTACAATATCTAGTACCAGTAATAATAACAATAAAAGAAACATTCTTTTGCAATACAGTCATCAAGGAAAGGAATGCCCCGGTGACTTGTTCTCAGAGGGTAGGAGCCTAATTTTAACTGGTGCCAATCAGAAAACAAGAAGACCTAATCATAGAGAAAAATTGTTTGCAAACTCAGGTTTAACTCAAGGGACTGGACACATCCCACTGGTCAATCATCTTTGTAATAGCTTCCAATCTTTCCACCAACTCACCCCAGCACTCAAAAACCCTCTCATCTCTCATCATAGCAGAGTTAAGTTCTGTCCTTTTCCTCTATTTCAATAGCTCTGAATAAAGTCTCTCTGAGTCTGTGTGTGCAGTGCATTTCTTTTCCCTTTGGCAGGGCAATGAGTTAACAATTCTGGCACCACTATACACATGTGCTGGAAATGAACGATTAAGTAAATATGTGGCTGGTGGTGGGAGCCAGGTTCCCTATGCTCCATGTGGTCATGGGTTAGAGGAAGCAAGAGACACCACCATGAATTCATGCTTGTCTTAATAGAAATTCAGATAGCTGCATATGGAAATACTTATAGATATGCACATACGCATGAATTAGTATACATATTTTTATTTTTTTCCTCTGTCACCTACAAGAAACTAAGAAGAAAGAAATCTTCATAGCACACTTAGTCCTGGACTTTGTGGTTGGACAGCATTCTCCAGTGAAAGGAAGCAGTGTTCCTTGGCTAAATAACCCATCCTAGGACTGGGACAGGGATTATATGAGATGCTCAAGAGGCATCTTACAGTTTCAAAAAGTAAGGGAATGAAAACAATTTTTTTTTAAATTTAAAAGCACCATTGTGTCGGGGAGGTATATTTCAAAGAAACACAAGTAAGAGATCTCTCAACTGTCAAAACAAGAACAAATTGAATGACTTGTTTCCAAAGAGCTCAGTATTTAAAAGGAGGAGAAAATAAAGCAAAAGCTTCCATTGGAGAAGGTTAACAAGCACTACATTCAAGGTTAACATCAACAGTAAGTCATTCAATAGTGTGTGCATTTACTATGGTGTGATGAGAATGATAGTTTATCTCTGAATTCTACTTCCCAAAGACATATTCCCCTAGTCTAATCACTAAAAAAGTATCAGACAAATAATCATTCAGAATATATGGGAAATATATATATATATATATACTATCTTTGCAACATTTCTGCAAATCAAACCGTGTCATAAAATAAAATCATGGTAGATTTTAATATATTTAAAAAACTTAAAATCCCAATGAAAAGTTCCTTTAGACCTATTACCCCCTTAAAGTAGTTAAATTTTAAAAATATAACAGTGGTAAAGACGTGGAAGCATTTAGAACTCTCCTACATTGCTAGAGACACAACCTTGTAAAAGTGCTATGGAGAATAGTATGTCTGTTTCTTATATTTCAAACATACTCTTACGATATAACCCATCAATCTATTCTTAAGTATATATTTAAAAAAAATGAAAGGGTATATTTACGTAAAAACCTGAGTATGGAATATTTATAGTAACATTATTTAATATTGTCCCAAACTGAAAATATCTTAAATATCTTTCATTGTTTAAATATATAAAGGACATCATACAGTGTAATACAAAGCAATCAACAATTGATATACACCTCAATACATCCGTGGATGCAATATTATAAGTTAAAGAAACTAGCCTCAAAAGCTTCCATAATAGATCTCAGAACTACTGTGTGCAGGAATCTAAAGAAACTAAAAACCCAGATTCTTACATTTGCAATTCACTGGGGAACATAGGTTAGAGAGGCAGGAGACAGCCGGGTTCTCCCCAGCTCCATGAGCCCAGAGGCCCGTGGGGACTGGTTACAGAGGGCAGGAGTCAGAAGACTGGAAGACAGAGTGAGGACCTTTTCCCTTCGGCTCGTTCAGCCAGCCAGTCCTTCCCCCCGGCCTTCCCAGGGCACCTGGGCTGGGCAGTCACAGGTCCTGGCACCAGCCTGGTCCCCAACTCTCTCACCCTCCAGTATGACATCCACAGGTCTGGAGTCCAGCCAGGACTTCTTTTATTGTTTTTATTGGTTCTTTCTAGTTATACACAACAGTAGAATCCATTTTGACATCATTAAACAAACATGAAATATAGCTCAGTCCAGCACCCAACAGGCCTTCCAGCTCCCAGTCCCCCGTCTCCCAATCCCTCGTTGGCCCCCCGACTGAACCTACTACTTGCAGCTTCTCAGCTGCCCTAGGTCAAGGCAACTGGCCTTGATCCCCTTGGCAGAAAGACCTGGGCCCTTGGCGTGGCTGGCCCTCAAATTGCCCACAGCCACTTAGCTGCTGCCCCCGGCCAGTCAAGTGCACAGCTTTGTCACTGATCCTAGATCCCAGGCCCCATATGCAGGTTCTGGTGCACAGCCTTGATCTGCACCCTGCAGAGCCCCTGAGGGCCCCACCTGTATGTTGAGAGGCAAAGCTGAGAGACCTTTTAGCACCAGTGGAAATAATTGTTCAAATTTTCATCAAGATATTTTTTATTCTCTATTCTTTTTTTTTTTTCTTGATCACATTTCTACCATTTTTGAAAGTAACTACTTTCCATGCATTATTAATAACTGGGATGTCTGAGTAGTATATTTCAGTTTTATTTTGCACTCTATTATTTATACCTTTTTCCTTCTGTTTTTAAATTTAAATATACATGTGTATTGTCTTTCCTCTCACAGATCTGTTTCCCCTGATTCTCTTTCACTCTTCCTATTATGTTTTGTTTCTCTCTTCTCTGCTTCCCCATGGGCATCACATCTGGCACCATTCCTGTTCTCTTTTGGTTCACCATCCAAAATTGTGAATCCTTTTGCAAACTTACTGTTTTTTATCGTAGGCAATATTTGAACAAATCATTTCTGTTTATTACAACACAACTGTAGATGTCATAGTAGGAGCTATTTGGTTTAAGGCTGTATACTGTTTGCATTGGTTGCTGTTATTATTTGCGCGCCCCCCCACCCCAAGATCAGAGTGCTGGAAACTTGTAAGGACACTACAGTCTTTAGGGAGGGAACTGGGCTGCCTTAGATCAATATTGCTAGATGGGTAGACCTATAAACAGCACGAAGAAAAAAGGGGAAAAATTGCCCCCAAACAAACAAAAATGCATGAAAAATAGAGTCTAATAACATCAGAGTAGAAGAAATTTCAGAAGGAGTTTAGAATGGTCATGATCCGTGAGATAAAGGATAATGTAAGGAGTGAAATTAGAGATAAAGTTCAAGAAGTAAAAATCACTTCAATAAAGAGACAGAGATTCTGAAAAGATATCAAGCAAAAATCCTTGAAATGAAGTAATCAATAAACCAAATTAAAAATTCAATAGAAAGCATCACCAACAGACTAGACCAACTGGAACTCAGAGCCTCAGGCAATGAAGAGTAAAAAAATAGAATCTCAAAAATAAAGTTGGCTATGCAGAAAAGATGATCAGGAAAGTGGCCTCTCTACCTGACTCTGCTCAGCACTATTGCATGAGATGGCAGAGCTGTTTTGCCCCTGACTGTAGTGTAAACAATTTAATTACCAGCCAAGCTGCAGGTTCACATGATATCGTCAAAGCTTAAAAGCAAGATTGGTCTTTGAAGTCTTATTTCTACAAAAAAAACAAAAATCATATTCTCATAGGAAAAAAATCTGAGAAGTATATATTTTAATGTACATATCTTTCACCCTTCGAAGCCTAAATAAAAGTGTTAAGAATCTTATTTCCTGCCACCTGCCTCTGGCATCTCACACCTTCTCTGAGCTCAGTTCAAATACTGTCTTCCGTAGGGCCTTTTCCCCAGGTCAATATTCCCCTCATGTAGCTCATAGTAATTATTTATGGGAATATCTCTCTCAGGAGTCTTCAAGTTTCTTGAGGGCAGTAAACCTCTCTGATGCATTGCAGTTCCACCCAGAGCTGCCTGGATAGTGACACAGTGTCCAGGCCCAGGGGAGTCATGAGTTGCACCTTATGAATACCTGGGAAGGTGGAGAGACAACTGCAGAGGCAGGAGTGAATGCTGGGCTCCTCTGGGAGAGCCCCAAGGAATTCAAGATGGCAAGAATGTGGATGGTTCTGGAAGGAGAGGCCAGTGCAGCTAGCAGTGTAGCAAAGTTGTGCAGGACCCCATGTGTCCTGGTGAGAAGCCTGGATTTCTTCTAGTCACTTCTCACTTTCACTCACAGTAGTTTTGCTTCTCAAAGTTTCCTTTATCCATGATTCAACAATGGTCTGAAAATATTAAGAGGAAAATTGCAGAAATAAACATTCATAAGGTTTAAATATCACACTGTTCTGAGAGTCATCAATAAAATCTCATACCCAGCTGTTGCATTGCACCTGAAATGTGTATTATTTCTTTGTCCAGAGTGTCCATGCAATATGCACTACCTGCCTGTTAGTCCTCTGGTAAGTCTATAGGTTATCAGATTGACAACCACAATATCACAGTTCTTACGTTAAAGCAACCTTTTGTTTACTTAATAATGGTCCCAAAGTGCAAAAGTGGTAGTGCTAACAATTTGAATATGCCAAAGAGAAGCTGTAAAAGTGTTTAAGTGAAAAGGTGAAAGATCTCAAATTAATAATTAAAGAAAAAAGTCACATCCAAGGTTGCTAAGATCTATAGCAAGGTATTGTTGTTAAACTCTTACTGGGCCTAATTTACAAATTAAACTTTCTCTTCAGTTGTAAATATAGGGGAAAAACATGGTGTGTGTAGCGTTTGGTACCATCTGAAGTTCTGGACATCACTGGGGTTCTTGAAAGGTATTCTCCATGAATAAAGGAAGGCTACTGTTTCTACTTGAGATTCATGTATCACATCCAACCAAGTAGATCACGGAAAGAACTGAAAAGTTCCACAGAAGAAACCCAAGAAAAGTGAATTTCACTAGACAGGTGCAGCCTGGGGCTGTAGGAAAGGTGAGTTGGAGCAAACATGGTGAAGGGTAGTCATGACCTGGGGCAGGTGCCAGGGAGGGAGGTGTGGGGAGCCAAAGCCAAGGAGATTCCACAGGTGGTTACATGAAGCCTTTTATATTTTTTTTTCTTTTTAAGTGCTTATTTCAATCATGATGCTTATTACCATTTCCTTGTACTATGTTATTTCGTGGATGGTAAATTCTTGGAGAGCAGGTACTTGCTATGTCCACCCTCACATCCTGTAAATCCTGGCACACGAGGTAGCCTAGTAAGGATTTCTGAACCTATGTGTAAATGAGTCAACAGGAAATGGTATGAAGTTAAAAGTCCAGGCTTATTTTCTTTCAATCACTTTTCTAATTTTCCCTTAATGTAAGTATGAAGAAGCCCTTGAATTCTAACTAGACATAATAAATCAGCAGGCATTTGTTGCAAAAAGGGCCAGGGCATCTTCCCACCAAGTAGAAGAGAGATTTGAAAATAAGGTCAAGGAAAAGAACATTAGAATTTTATTTGTTGTGCACTCATGGAGACAAGTGCCAGATCTCACTGAGGTATCCATTAGCCGCTTAGCAGATACCCTTTACACAGGATGAAGTCCATATTGTATAATGCATCCACGGATGACTCAGTGAGAATGATGAAGATAGAGAAGATAGTGAAGGAGTGAGATGAACAGACAGATTTCACAGAGCTGCCAGAGCTATGGCATGTGGCAATCTAAACACAACAAAAGACCACGGCTTTCAAAGATGTGTATTAAACTCAGATCAATTTCTGATGTATTTATTTTATTTTGTTTAAAGTCCTTGGTTCTCAAATCCTGGTCCATCCTGGATTTTCTTCTGATGTGCTACAACTAGTCCCAATTAATGACTTCTCAGAGCATCACACCAGGGCAGTTATGGGGTCATAGCCCTCTTGGCCCCAGGGACAGAGCATCGTAATTGAATAATAATGTCTGCCACAGGCACATGTCACCAAGGTGGGATCTTAGCCCTATTCTTGCTGCTATAAATGAATACCACAGACTGAATAATTTATTTAAAGACAAGTTTTATTCAGCTTATAGTTCCAAAAGCGGAGAAGTTTAAGATCAGGGGGCCCAATCTGCTGAGATCCTTGCTACTGTTGGGGACTCTCTACGGAGTCCCAAAGGAACACAGGGTGTCCAGTGGCAAGACAGAACATCATAGCTCCTCTTCTTATAAAGCCACAATCCCATTGAACCAGGGCCCCACCCTTATAGCCTCATGCCTCATTAAACCTCAATTAACTTCCAAAGATTCCCATCTCCAAATACCAAAATCAGAATTTACTCCTCACAGTGGGACTAAATATCACCATGACTTTAAAAAAGAATACTCAAACCACAACAATGATGTGTGATTCCGCCAAAACTGCAGTAAGTCTTCAAATGTACAAGAACCTGGGAAATCATTTCATTTCTCAACTTTGGCCTAATCCCTCAATCTGAAAATATGTGTCTACTGATGATTTAGTGAAGTGATATATTGGAAATGAATTCCATCCCTGCCACTTACAAGCTGGGTGACCATGCACAACACATTTAACCTCTCTGAGCCTCATTGGCTTTTGAAATGTTGAGCTCTTTATTCAGTATGTACTTATGCCACACTAGAACACCAGGGAGCCCAGTCTGAATGTGTTGAAGGATGCATGCATAAATGAATGAATAAGTATATGGCACGAAAAGTGGACAGAATGTACTCAATAAATGGTATCAAATATTTTCATTGATCTTTGAAGATTAATGCATGTCGCTTGCAAAAGTGGGTAGTCAGATGAGCAACAGCAGGTTGCTTCCCTCAGAACAGCCTGCACAATGACCATGGATAGCAGATAGACTCCACACAGTTAGACGTTCCTGGGGACCATCTCCCTATCATTCACCAAACCCTATAGGTGAGACTGTGAAGATACCTTGTGAATGTAAAATCATAAAACAGCTGACGTAAGAAAGAAATATTGCCAGGTGCAGTGGTGCACACCTATACCTCAAGAGGCTTATGCAGGGAGACCAAGTTCAAAGCCCTGGCAAGCTAGCAAGACCCTCAGCAATTTAGTGAGACTCTGTCTCAAAATAAAAGTAAAAAGGACTGCAGAAGTATTGAGTAGCAAATCAACCCTGGGTTCGATCCCCAGTATGACATCCCCTGGCTCCCCCCCCCCCCGCCAAAAAAAGGAAAGGAAAAAAATAAGAAATGAAAAAATAAAAAGAAGAAAAGAAAGGGATCTCCCCATTAGTCGCCTGAACTCACCAACTGATTACCTAAAAGGGACTGGTCTCTTCTTCACAACATAAGATCTGAAGTGTGAGAGGGTCTCAGAGTCAGGGAGATTCTGCATGGCTAGCTTTGAAGAGCTGGGAAGCAGCACCCAACTGACAGCCGGCAAGAAAATGAGACCCAATCCTACAGCCACAAGGATGGGATTTTGCCAAAGCCACTGACCCTGGCCAGGACCCCACAGTCCCTCTGAGAGACAGCTCTGCAAACTTCTGGATTTTAGCCCCTTAAGAAGTGAGCAGAGATCTACGTACTCACCCAGAATTCTGGCCTAGGAACCGTGAGATGCACCCTTGGAAGGCCCTGGTTCATGGCTATCTGTCGGGCAGCAATAGAGACCTAGTGCACTCTTCATTTGCCCATTTTATTTTCTCAAGCTTCCCAAGCTCTTCTCATCTTAAGACTGTCATAAAACACAATGTTGCTGGAAAGAGATGGCTCTTAAGGCAACTCTCTTCAACATTTTAGAGATGGCTCTCATGGCCTTCCATCATTCAGAGCCTGGCCTTCCTGTTCTAATAGTGCTCATGGTTGTTTCCAGAGGATGGAAAGGATGTGTGCTTGGAGGAAAACTGAAAGCCTCCAAAAAGCAAAACCAGAGAATGTAAATCGCCCTTTATCCCACACTCAAGAGACTATTGAGAGCAACTCATTCCTCTCCAACCTCATCGGACATACATTTGAACAAAGTTAAAAACATACACTCATTTAAAGTGCTATTGGTACATATTAATTATGGTGGGTTTCATTGTGGAACAGTCTTATAACATACATAAAGATATAACTTGGCCACTTTCACTCCCCAACTCTTCTTTCCTCCCTCCCACTAGTACCCTTGCTCTGCCTTAGTGGTCTCCCTTCTATTTTCACCACGACCCTTTGTGTTTGTTTTCCCTCCATTTTCCACATATAAGAGACAACACATGACACTCTTCCTTCTAAGTCTGACCATACTTTTATTTTAACAAAACTAGAAATGTGTCAGGTCTTCTACTGCTTCTCAGGCTTACTTATTTAACTGCACACGATGATATGTAGGTTTTGCATTACCCAAAACAATTTCACCAAACAATACTCGCCCTTACAACCTCCATTAAATTCTGATAGTTTCTGTTCTGTTTCATTTTTTAACATATTCTTTACAACCTGCTAAACTGATTGCAAGACCCACAAATACATTATTACCCATGGTTCAAAAGCATTGCTATTGCTGTTGCTATATACATTTCTGTATCCCAAATTCTCTAAATTATTCCACAAGCTTCCCAATGCCATTAAAATAATTTTAAATATGTTTATCATGGATTTATGATATGAAATGTTAATATATATATATATATATATATATATATATATATATATATATATATTTCTTTTTAGTTATACATGAAAATAGAATTACATTTTGACCTAATTATACAAGCATGGGATATATCTTATTCTAATTCAGATCCCAGTAACTCTCTTCCTCTTCCTTTTCCCCTCTCTCTGCTTTTTTCCCTCTATTAACTTTCTACCATTTGTCTATACTTATTATTATTTTTAAAATTTCTTTATGGTGGATGTACATGATGGTGAGATTTGATATGTTCACATTTGAACACAGGAAAGTTATGATGGATTCATTCCACTGTCTTTCCTCTTCCCATCCCGGCTCCCCTTCATTCTCCTTTGTCTAACTCCCTGAACATTCATCCATGCCCCCCCCATTATGGATTATCTTCTGCATATCACAGAAAACATTTGACCTTTGGTTTGGGGGATTGCCTTATTTCATTTAGCATGATTTTTTTTTTTACCCATTTTCCTACGTTTGAATATCAGTTTGCTTCATTTATTTTTAAACTGAAATAAACATTTTTCTTGTCCATTGACCCTTTGTGTATATATATGAATTACATGAATTTCTCCCTTCTTAGTAGTGCTAAACCAGATAAAGATCCTGAACTGAATAATCACATCATTTCATGGCCTCCTTCCCTGCAGTCTGTTGAGCTGTCCCAGAGTGCCAGGGTTTCCCTGGAGAACACAGTTCTTCTCTGGACTTGGAGGCCTGGAGGTTAGAGAAACCTTGGAGAGGATATACGTGCAGTTCCCAACCAGGGAAGGAAGTCAGAGGGTCCTTCCGCTGCAGGAACCGGAGCAGTGCAATTGTAAGCTCCATCGCTGCCAAAATGTTTTCATTGCTCATTAACCGTTAGCATTGTTAGTTCTAATGAACTGTGATCCTTGTTGCTGAAGCCGGCTGGCACACTGTCCTTCTGGAGCAGCCAGCATGCCATGTCAGCATCCCCGCAGGGGCCAGCGTGCTCACTCCAACATGCTCACCTGCTGCTTCCAGCCTGCCCTCCCTCCACAGTCTCAGAGGCAGCCAGGGACCTCACTGTCCACTCTGATTCAGAGGCTATCCTCAAGTGTACTCACTTTCTCCCCCTCCGTCTCCCTCTTAACAGAATATTTAAAGCAGAAATTTCACTTCTCTCTGCATTATTTAGGGATGAGTGCAAATCTCCTGAAACCAACAGATGCTAGGTTGCTTTCATGGGAGCCCCAACCCAGTGTTTGTCACATAATGGTATAAGCTTGGCATTGGACTGGGGGCATCTTACAGGGTTAAGGCCTTGGAGGAGGAATCTCTGTGTTGTCAGTCAAGAGTCGAAACCTGAGGTCGTGAGCAAACCCAGGTAAGGGAGAAGGTGGGGGTAGGCACTTGTTCATTTCAGCACACCTGTTTATTCCGATGAAAAACTAGAGGTTACATGCTTCACATCTCAGTATTTTGAGTTATGTGCCATTTTTTCCTTTCTATTCTTGGCTAATTTCTGGTGATGCTGCAAGACTCAGCCCAGGTGTCTTCTCCAGGAAAAAAAAAAAAAAGAATTTCCTCTTCTGGGCTCCAACAGCATCCTTGTGTTTGCACTGGAGTATAATTATTACTTTGCCTTCCTTGATTATGGGTCTTAATTTACCTTGCTATCCCCAGCATGGTGCTTACCACATAGTATGTGCTCAGTAAATTGGACAGTGAACTAAAAACATTCAGAATTATGGATGCCCTGTCCTGGTCCTGGCCTCTCTCCCTGGCTGTGGATGTCTGTCCTCTCCCGATGTCTTTGTCATCTTCCTCTGGGCAAGCCAGTGTCCTAATTTATCGGGATAAATTTATCCTAACTTGAAAACACTGAAAATCAAAACTGAATCGAATATACCTGACCTATCGAACATCCAAGCTCAGCAGCTCAGGGCAGTGCAGAATCTCCGTTCTTGCAGTCATGTTGCTGATTGGGTGCCACATGCACTTGCCCAGCATGAACAGAATGTATCACTACCCTGGGAGAAGATGGAAATTCAAACTTCAAAGTACGATATCTACTGAATGTTTATCACTCTCACACAATCATGAGGTCCAAATAAGCTTAAGTCAGCATCATAATTTGGGGACCATCTCTGTGTATGAGTAAGAACCATTTTTGCCTTTTTTAAATCATAGAAATTTGCTGACCCGTGGTTCTGGAGGCTGGGAGTCCACAATTGGGGTGCAGTGGCACCTGTTCTATCTGAGGCTATGCAGGAAGGGCCTGGTCCTGGCCTCTCTCCCTGGCCTGTGGATGTCTGTCTTTTCCTGTCATCATCTTCTTCTGTGCAAGCCAGTGTCCTGATCTCTCCTTTTAGGACTCAAGCTGTGCGGGATGAGGGACCACTCTCATGCTCACCGCCTCAGGCTGGGCTGGATTTCAGGCACCACTTTATCAATCACATTGCCTTGTTACACAAGTTTACTAATTATATACACAGTGACCCCCTTTCTGAATAAGTCCATGTTCTGAGATATCAGGGGGCCTCATGTGGATTTTTTGTGGGGGGCACAGTTCATCACATCACAGCAGATTTGCTCAAGACCCCACCTCTAATTAAATCCAGCTCTAACTAAGAGCTTGCTATTGAACTAAGAGTGGCAGAATGGAAGAAACCTGAGGCTCTCCCTTGGAGGGATGAGCATGCTTACTGGACACAATGCTGCTGTGGCAGTCAGAGACCCGCAGGGGGACCCCTGGGCACCTGTTTTGGCCCCTTGTTTGCTGTGTAGCATGAGAAAGTCACTTTGAGCCTCCAAGCCTTTTCCTGACTCCCATAGCAGATCATAGTTTTAAAAACATTTATTTAAATCAAACAAGGAGAGATATGATCATAGAAGGATTCAACAGTAACTGAAATAAAGCCATGCCCCCCGAGAAGGCAGTGTTGCCCATGATTTTAATCAGCTTCTAAGGTCATGTTTGCTAAACAGATGCTAATTTCCTTCTGCCAAATCAAGGGAAAATTCTCATTTTTCTCATTATCATTTTTAAGAAGAAACATGTTCAATCTTTCCCATTGAGTTGGGGTTCTCTGTGACAGGCATCTTTCTCTTGCTTGGTCTGTAGAGTTATGTCCACCAGTCCAGGGAGCTCACTCAGGATTTGGGAAAGTGAGGCACCTGGCACCACAGGTGAGATTCTATCTCCATCTTACTAGTTAGTAAGCAGCCTTCTGGGGGCAGAGGTGGCCACCCTTCTTCTGAAAATAAAACAAAACAACCCAACTGATCACTATAACTTCCCAATATTTTTATCAATCTGTCTCCGGCACACTCTCCATTCTGTCCTACTATCAGGAAAAAAACAAAAAACAAAAAAACAAAACTCCCCAATACAATGTGTGCAGCAGTCAGAAAATAATCCCTCCAAAAAGTAACATTAAAAAAGACTTTCATCTCTGGCTAGGATATATACAGTCAAAACACCAGTACCCTCATTGTAACAACTAGGGGGAAAAATTGAATTAGCAGACATGTATTTTAAAATAAATGCTATAGTTATAGTAAATAAATTAGAAGAAAAGATAAAGAGAATTGATAAGGTAGACAATGTAGAAAATAGAGAATATAGAAACGATTCTAAAACAATTAGACATTCCAAAACAGATGCAAAATTAATACATCATTACCCTAAATTTAGCAAAAATAAGAATAAAGGAAAAAGGATCAGTGAACTAGAAGATAATACAATAGGAATGTTCCATGTTGAGAACAAAAAAGAGAAAAATGAAATAGCAAAGCATGAGAGGTAGGGCAGAAAAAAAAAAGAGAAGGAGTATTCAAAGAAATAACAGCTAAGAAGCATCCGACATGGTTAAAGACATCAACTAACTGATTCAAGCAGGAAAAATAATAAGAAAAGCACACACAGGCACATTATAGTCAAATTGCTGAACACCAAAAATAAAGATAAAAGCTTAAAAGCAGCACTCCCTCCAAAAGAAATGTTATATTAAAGGAAATAAAAATGAGAATTACAAGTGTCTTGACAACACAAATGATAAAAGCCAGGCAATGAGATGACATCTTTAAAGTGTTGAAAGAAAAATAAAACATTCTAAACTAGAATTCTACATCTCATAAAGATACTCTTCATACTTGTAATTGAAATAAAGGCATTTTCAGACAAACAAAAGCAAAACTTACCCTCAAAAAATAACAAAAGCTGAATGTGGAGAAAAAAATGATAAAATCCAGAGGAGGATTCTGCAGGAAAAGATGATAAGCCTATACCTGTGCATACACGTATGTATACCTGCACAAAATGGTACGTATGTGCACACACGTGTAAATATGAGCATGATTTTTCCTTTTGCTAAAGTCTCTTGACAGCTCAGAACAAAAATAGAACAATGCGCTCTGAAATTGATAACATGTAGAAGTAAAATATATGCTAATAGCACATATTGTATGAGAGTGTAAAAGAAATTATACTGTTCTAAGGTTCTGAGAAAAACACTAATATAAAGTAGATTGTGCTAAGTTAAAGATGTATATTGCAGTAAGTTGCAAGGTAAAAAAAAAAAAAAAGGCATTATCAGTGGCCCAAATGGAATATAAATGACACAACATACATTTCTAAATTTTAAAAAACAGGAAAATAAGAACAAGGTATAAAGGGAAGCAAAGAAAAACAGAATACAAATTGCAAGATGTTACACTTGAGCACTACCAAGACAGTAACTGCATTAAATCTAAATAAACTCAACAATCTAATTTACAGAAGGATATGGTCAGATGGGATAGACAGACAACACCCAATTATGAGTTGTTTACAAAGCAACTTTGTTTTAAATGGAACAACAAAGGTAGTGTGAAAGCAAAGAGTTAGGATAATATGTAGCAAGCAAATATTAATCACAGAAAAAGCTGATGTAGTCATGTTAGGTGTACAAGGAAAATTTGAGAGATAAGAAAGAGCATCTCATCATCATAAATGGACTAAAGACATGACATTTTAAAATCTCTAGGTCTAGTAATATAGCTCCACACTACATGGAGCAAAAACTGATATTAAAAACAGAAGTAATATATACAAATCTACAATCAAAGCTGCATATTTTCACCCATCTAACAGAGGAATTGTTAGAATAAGCAGGTTTAAAAATCAGTAAAGAGGGAAAAAATTTAAAAAAAAAAAACTTATTGATGACTACAGAATTCTACATCCAACAACTGCAGAATAAAATTTTTTTTTTTCAGGAACACATGGAATAGTCAGCAAAGCAAGCCAAATACTTGGTTGTGATGCGAATCTCAGTTTATTTCAAAGGATTGGAAATCAGAGTGTGCTTTCAGGATAAAATGGGATTAAATTTAAAATCTATAAAACAAATGGACAACTTGAAAGTTCTAAGATGCTTAGAAATTGAAGAACTCACTGATAAATAACCTCTGAGTCTAGATTCAAACAGAAATCAGAATTTATTTCAAAATAAATAATATTGAAAGGATGTATATGAAAATTTGTGGAATGCAGTCAAAGTAGTGATTAGAGGTGAATCAATAGCTTTATAAATACCTGTATTAGAAAAGAAGAAATGTTTAAAATTGATTATGCAAGTTTCTTTCTTTAAAAAAAAAACTAGGGGAAAAGGTCAATTAAACCAAGAAAAGTTAAAAACAAAAAAGGCAATTGTGGAGATAAAAGAAATTGATGAACTATAAAACCAGGGTAAAAAAAAAAAGTTAATGAACCAAAAAATTTGCTGTTCTGACAGGGCACAAGTGGGTGGGTGATAAACCTGTTTGTCTCAACTTTCTCCTGATGTGGAATCTCCATCTTATTAGTAGTGAGCTTGGGAGGAGGTGGTTGGAACCCATTATTTTTGATCTACTATACCTGGACTAGAGCTGCTGCCCCTAAATTGGTGATTGAGGAAGAAAATGCTGGTCTTTTACTCTGAGCCTGCCTAAAATAGAGTTTTTGCAGTACAGAATTGGAGAGGAGACCCTCCATGTTCTGACCTCCGCATTATGACCCAAGGTGCCAGGCTGAAAGAGGAAAAGAAAATGAGCACTTTTCTTCTTGTTTTCCCTACTGGATTAGAGTCTCTGGAGCAGTTTCTAGAAAACTGGGCCTCGTTGGTGTGTTGTATTTCAAATGTGGCAGACTCTTGATGTCATTACTGAGCTCTAGTGTGTTTTAGTAGATTTTCTTGTGTCAAAATTTTCGTGTCTATTCTTTGAGCACCCACAAACTTTAAATAAGAACAAGGAGCAGAAGACTCTGTTATTTAAAAACAAGCAATTCTCTCCAATGAAACTGTTGTCTTGTTGGGAAGAAAATTCTCCCTGCTCCTCACTCTATCCTTCTGAAAATCTCCCTCCTATCTATTATCCTCTAGCCAAACACTAGCAGAACCAAAGGCTACTCTAACCCAAGAGTAATGCCTAAGAAACAAAGCTCAAAAATAAAATAACATATACCTAGTAACCTGAAAGACTCTTGGGAGTAATCAGAGGGGGGTAAACCCAAGACTGGATGAGTATGAAGCAAAATTGTGAATTCCAGGAACCTGGGTCATACACAGGTCAGCGGTAAGGAGCCTAAGCATAACTATTAACTAAAAGTAGCACAGTCTAATCCAGGGGTACCCCCTGGGAACTGGGTTAAAAGATTATAAAAATGAAAATAAGTAAATAAATGTGAACAGCAATATCATCAGCTGCATGCCCCAGGATAGACCATATAGTAGACAAAGAAAGCCTCAATCATTTTGAAAGAATGGAAATTATAGAAATTATGTTTCCCAACTACAAGAATATAAAATTATTGTACAATAATGGAAAATTATTGTACAATAATATAAAATTACAAAAAAGGAAAGAATAAGGAAAAGAAATTTGTAAAGTTCACAAATATGTGTAAATTTAGCACCATTTCAAAAACACTGATAAGCCAAAAAATAAAATAAAATATTAAGGAATAAATCTAACAAAATAAATGGTAAGTCTTGTTCCCTGAAAACTGCAAAGAAGTTTTGAAAGTAAAGAAGATCTAAATAAATACAAAGATATTTCATGTTCACGTACAAAACAATTAATATTTTTTAATAGCTTTTTTCTCAGCCCATATTAGGACTGATTTTTTTTAAAGAGAGAGAGAGAGATGAGAAAGAGAGGGAGAATTTTTTAATATTTATTTTTTAGTTTTCGGCGGACACAACATCTTTGTATGTGGTGCTGAGGATCGAACCCCGCGCCGCCCGCATGCCAGGCGAGCGCACTACCACTTGAGCCACATCCCAGCCCCAAAACAATTAATATTGTTAAGAAGGAATTACTTCCCAAATTGAAGTATAAATTAAATGCAATTACTATGAAAATCACATATTAGACTTTTTGTCAGTTTGCCAAAATGGTACTAAAATTCATAGAGAAATACAAGAGATCACAACTATTCGACATGCTAAATTACACTTCTGGATTTTAACTTATTACTAAGCTACAGAAATCAAGAGGGTGTAGAAATGGCATAACAGACATAAATCAAAGAAATAGAAGAGAGTCCATAAGTAAATCTATACTATTGGATCAATTTACTTTCGACAAGGGAGATAAGACTTCAGTAGAGGACCTAAGAGTCCTTTCAACAAATGTTGTGGGGACACCTTGATTTCACTTGCAAAAGACTGAAATTGGACCCACATCCTCCACCATATACAAAAAGACTATGTGAAAATAGCCAATGAAAACATGAAAAGGTGTCAAGAGAGAGATCATGTCACCCAGAGAATCCCTACCTTGGTACATAGTCAAGAGAAATTAAAACATGTTTATTTTAAAAAAATTGTATACAGATGCTCACAACAGTATTCTATGTGATAGCCAAAATGTGAAAATAAGCTATGTGCCCATCAAATTATGAATGAATGAAAACTGCTGTATATTCAGAGGATGAACTGTTTGACAAAACAAAAGAAAGAAGTACTAATAATGCCATATAGAAGAACTCAGGAAATATTGTGCAAAGTGGAAAAAAAAACTGTCACACACAAAAATCACATTGCGTAATTTCACTTATATGAAATGTCCAAATTTGACAAATTCATAGATACTAAAAGAAAGTTAGTGATGACCTAGGTTTAGAGGAGGAACAGTAGTGATTTCCCATGGAAATGGGGAAAGAAAAATGTTACTAAGATTGTAACTTATTATAATAAGTTGCAAATTGGTTGTAATATTCTGCAAATATACAAAAAAGCAGTGAATTGTTTATTTATTTTTTAGAATAAATTTTATTGTATACATTTAAGGTACATAACCTGATATTATAAATACACGACATTGTAAAGCGGTTGCTATAATGGAACAATCTGCTATGTCCATCATCTTACATAGTTACCCATCCTCATTCCCTGACTCCCCCATCCCCCCATGGCAAGAACAGCTATGATCTATTCATTTAGCAAAAATCCTGAATACGATAGTAATAATACTATTATTAACAAAGTCCTCATAAGGCAATTCTTTCCATTTGTTCATCCTACATACATACAAAACACATTCTACCCTTTAAGAGGATAAATTCCGTATTAAGTAAATTATACTTCAATAGTATTCTTAAAATGATAATAAAAACTTTTAAGCATGATTATGTTAACAAACTTGAAAACTTAGTTGAAATGGACAAATTAAATAATAAAATTTAAGAAAATAACTCAAGAGGACACAGAAAATCTGAATTAAAAATGGTAAAATACAAAGATTATTGAGAAGTTGAATCCTAATTAAAATCTTCCAATCTGAAACGTCATGCCTTAAATGGTTCTACTGGTAAATTCTATCAAATTATGAAAAAAATACCAATATTCCACAAATTTCTTCTGAAGAAAGAGAAAGAGGGGATATTCTCCAACCCTCCTTACAATAGTATTTATTAATTTGCTGCAGAAATCCTAAGCAAAGTATCAGCAAACTTAATTGAAAACCAATTGAAAATTATAATGCATTATGACATCACACAAGATTGAAGGCAAAAGTACACTTAACATCTAAAAATCAGGATAAAGAAATGTCATTATTGAGTTTTACAGGTTCAGGAAATTGCACAAATTCCAGCAGTTTAGAAACTTGCTAGATAAGCCATATAGATGAGTGTCAAAAGTCAATAGATGAGAGATAGAGGGAGAGAAGGCAGGGTAGGGCAGAAGGAGAGGCAGAGATAGCAATGCACCTGCCACAGGACTTTCCAACTTTTTCTATGATCTGCTGTCACAGTAGTTCTCAAACTTAAATGTGCTTCAGAATCACCTGCAGTACCTCTTTTTAAAAAAGTTTTGTTTATTGTTTGTAGTTATACATGTCAATAGAATCTATTTTGATAAATTTATACAAGCATAGAATACATCTTATTCTAACTAAGATTCCAGTCTTGTGCACATACATGATGTTGAGATTGACTATGATATATATATATATACACATACACATATATTCATATATATATATATATGTGTGTGTGTGTGTGTGTGTGTGTGTGTGTGTGTGTGTGTGCTTATATATACATATGAAAGTTGTGTCAGATTAATTCTACTGTCTTTCCTATTCCTATCCCCCTGCCCTTCCCTTCATTCCTCTTTGTCTAATCCACTGAACTTCTATTCTTCCCCCCACCCTCTTGTTGTGGCTTAGTACTTCTTGAATAGCAGATTTCTGGACCTGTCTTCATGTTTCTGATTCGGTAGTTCTGGGGTGGGGCTCAAGAATTCACACTTCTATTGGTATGGGATCCAGACTTTGGGAACAACTGTGGTGGAGTATACATAACTGGAATCAGGTGTGATTTGCAAGTTAGGTTGGAAGCTGTAAAACATCTTCACCTATAGTCTCTCCTTATAGTACGCTTGTCATCTTTCCAAATTCTTCATTGGTTATAAGGCCAAGTTTTTCTACTTCTTTTTAAATCTTTCATTGTGGAGACAATCCTTGATTGTCTCCTGGTTCTGGTGTGCTTGTAAATGCTGGGAACTTCCTGTGCAAGAAGTACAGGTAAAGATTGCACAGTTGTTATGGTAACACTCTGCCCAGGAAGGCTCTGTGCAAAGCATGGAAGCTGTATCAGTCATGACCTTGATCTCTGACACCAGCTCCTAGGGATAGAGGATTCTGAGCACAGCAAGATAACCACAGTGTTTCACCAGTTCTGTGACCTCCAAGCCTGCCCACTTAATAGAAACTTCGGATGATGCCACAGTGCCACAGGAAGCAACTAGCATTGCAACAGTGGAATAGCTACAAAAATGTTCCTATTCCTCTAACTTTCTAGTGCACAAAGAACAGCACCTCTATAGCCTTTACCTTCCTGATTGTGAGACAATATATAATAAACCTTCAGAGTCAGCTCTAGGTCATGGCTTCTGTATCAAAGATCAGTGTTCCATCTGATCCCACTTTCTCAATGTTTGTGTGCCATGGCATTTGATTCTCTGTGATTTTCTAGGACATGATTTCTTTCTTTCTTTCTCTTTTTTTTTTTTTTTTTGCTGGTTATATAAAACATTGTTGAAATTTTGTTCTTCTGTGTTATAGTTTGTCTTTTTTATTAGTCCTAAACTCCATTTCTCCTTAATTGATCTGAAGAGCCTTATCTGTTTCGTTGGGCTTTAAGGATAAATAAAGAGTTTTATTTGTTCTTTTTACCTTGATTGTTTGAATATACCAATTTAGTTTTTTTTTTTTTCAAAATTGATTCCCTCTTTCTCCATGTTCTTGGTTCCTTTATCTCTGTCTTTAGTAATGATGACTTTTGAAGATGTACATTTAAATTTGAGTGTACTATAACCCATGGCTCGTGGTGTGTGTGCTTTTTATTCAATGATTTCTAGATAAGTCACCCATCCCTATCTCTGGGTTCTGTATCTGCAGATTCAAGAAATCATGGCTCAAAAACTTTTGAAAAAAATTGAATCTGTACTGCACATGTACAGTTTTTTATCATTATTTCCTAAACAATACAGTGTAAGCACCATTTACATGGCATTTACACTATATAAAGTATTTTTTAAAGTCTAAATATAATTTAGGAGGATGCCCATAGGTTATTTGCAAATACTACACATTTTATATAAGGAACTTGAGTGGATTTTGGTATCTGAGAGGGTCCTAGAATAAATCCTCCAGATACTAAGGGACAACTATTGGTAATTCCTGGTTTACATCTTCTTTGAATCACTGTGTGTCTGCAAATGTCTTTCTTCTGGGAGGACAGGCTAGTATCATCTAAACGAGGTGGAAGATTTTGGGTTGTGATCTATTTTCTTCAGTGATCTGTGAAGGTTCTTCAATTGTCTGTTAGTTTCCAATGTTGCAGATGAGAAAAAATAAACAAATATATCCTGGTCTGATTAATTTTCCCTTGCTAAAAAGCTTTTCTTTCTGCCTGGATTTATGCCTATAAGTTTCCTTTTATCTTTGGGCCTCAGAAATTTACCAGGAGAGGTATCCATATTGTAAGGAACTCCACATTTTTAATCAGCGAACAGTTTTCCCTCAGACCAGTGAAAATTTCCACTCTGTCTGGTTTAGCCATTGCCTCTTCACCATGTGTTTCTTCTCCTCTGCATCTCCAACTCTAGATCCTCTGGACCTGTCCTGTGGGTTTCTCCTTTTCTCCTGCCTAATTTCCACACCTTTGTACTTTTCCTCTGAGATTAGAAACACTGCTTCTCTATGATCTTCCAGATCACTGATTGGGTTCTCCTTGGTCATGCCAATGGGCATTCTCCTAGAAATGAGAGAAAAGAATTAATCCAAGGACCATGTAAGTCCTGGATAGCCAAGAAGCCCTGACACAAAACACACATGCACACATGTATACAGCTACCTTCACAGATGCAACAGACGTAACTCACACATGCACTCACTTACATGCACTTACACCCCCACCCCCAGCCTTCTACAAGAAGAGTCTGGTTCCCTGGAGCCCAGTTCTATCCCTGGTACCCTGGTCTTTGCTACAGGACATAGCTGCTGGTCTTCAAGTTGTCCTCAGTGAACACATCCCGAAGATTGTTCTCCCTCAGAGAGATTCTGGCAGAGCCTTCAGTGCGGTATCCATCTTCTCAGCCTGGCTGGCTGGGGATTAGAAGTTTCCATCTCTCTGCATCTCAGCCATTTTCAAGCCTGAATGGACTCTGTAATCACAACCAGTTGTACAGCAAGCTCTGGGTGGGCCAGCTGGATAATACCCTGACCTCCACTAACCAGACTCTGACAGCCAATTACCCAGCCCTTTCCCACCTCTGGGGACAGGGAGGCTGGGTCAGAAAAAGATCCCCCACAGAGACAGTCCAGGTGGCCCTTTCAATAGCTTAGGTGGGAGGGAGATTTTTTTTATTGAAAATAAAAAAAAAATCAAGCAGTAAGGAAATACAGCTGAGATGCTGAAAATAGATTCCTGCACCATGTGTTTATGATTTGTTCAGCTTTGTGTCTTCTAACCTACAAAACATTTAACCTGTCCCTAGTATGTGCTGACATTGGCACACAGTAGCTCACTTGGACCTTATAATAACCTGGGAAAAAAGTTTATTATTATTGTCTCTATTTTGTAGATGAGTAACCAGAAGATGACCCAGTCTTTAAAGACTTTCAAGATTCTTTCCCTAGACAATATTGAGAACAGAACAAGATGTCAAAAAACCTAGGACATATCCCATTGATGAAGTAGATGCTCAGTAGCTCATATGTTGGAGTATGCAGCATGGGCATTGAATTTTCTATAATGCCCATAATTTTCATAAACCTGTGGATTTATACATTTCTAGACACTTTAATCTTTACAAATCATGCTAACAGCTATCATTCCCCTTGGTCTTCTGCAAGCTCTGTTAGCCCAGAATAAGGAGCCGATAGCTTCATATGTAGGCCAGAGAAGTGAGAGAAGAGAATAGCTTTACCTAAAACCAAAGAGATATGTTTATTTGGATCAATTTTGAGGCTTTCTGGAAGACTTGGTCTACTTGCCATAAGAATAAAAAGCATACTTGGCTGAGCTTAGTTTACCAAGAATGTAATTTCCAGGTACGACACAAAGAGGTGTGTCTAGCTTCAAAGGACTTCCAATGCCATCATGTAAATCTGCTTGTCGTATTCATTTCTTTGCTTCAAACATAAGACAAGCAGGTAAAAGTGAAATTTGGCTC
The DNA here is from genome assembly GCF_048772815.1 of Callospermophilus lateralis. Lineage (NCBI taxonomy): Eukaryota > Metazoa > Chordata > Mammalia > Rodentia > Sciuridae > Callospermophilus > Callospermophilus lateralis. The sequence continues at coordinate 93,500,260 of NC_135313.1, forward strand.
CTCCTGGTTCATTTTTTAGTTCTGACTCACTGGGGATGAGACAGCCAGAAAGACAGCCAGACAAGGACCTTCCATGAAGCTGTTGTCCACGAAATGTGTTCATTATATCCATATTTTCTTGAACATATGCACAGTTACTAGGACAGCCCCTTCCAATGCAATGGCACAAGAACATGCTTCCTTTGCAGCAAAGACAAATAGCAAACCATTACATGTTTTACAGCCATTGACAGCCCTATTAGCCTGTTATTGTCTTGTTAGAAATAATATTGTACACATACACACACACATACACACACACACACACACATGCACATACACACATTCACCATAAAAGCAATTCTCAATCAGCAACCCTCCAGCTCACTATGCCGACTCTGTGCATGATATTTATTCTGTATTTCAGCCTTCTGGGTGACAGTTAATGCAAATTGGTGCATCTACAAGATATATTCTCCTTATTGTCTGATGCATCAAGATTGTTTATTAGTGGGAGATTAACACAGAGAAAAGGAAGAAATGGACACATTTTGCTAATTGAAATGAGAGGTGCATAAAATATGAGTTATGGATTTGCCTGTTTTCATTGCCGCCCTGAGCTTCAGTTCTGCACATTGCCTCTTGTTTTCCTTGAGGACATGTGCTGGTGATGCAGAGTGGTGCTTTGGATTCAATTAAGCATCAACACTGGGAAGTAAATTGGCTTTTTTAAAAAAGCCACAAATAATCTATATATGGCTTAATGTAAACTCACAAGTGTCTTAGTAAGAGCATAAGGATGATTTTATGTGTTTACTTGCCCCAAAAAAACCAGCTAGCTCTGTAGGTTATTTGTGAGGGTCTTTATTTTTTTTTTCAAGGAGATGAACAAGAAACCACTTAAGTGATAGCACAGTTCAGTGGGGACCCAAGTGGAAAATCACACCTATCATGAATGCATCGGGCTAACAGACCATCTGTGAAGCAATGTTGAGATTCAAATGAAATGGCTTCCTGGCACTCTGTACAAATTTGCTTATATTTTTCTGCTTGAGGCCAGCTATCCTACTGTTTTTTTTTTTTTTCCATTTCTTTGGAGTAGCTAATGTGTATGATTGCAAACTCTCTAAACATAAGGCCATTTTTTTTAATCACAGAGATTAAGCCTGTTTATATTCTATATTAAAGAAGATCATGTACCCAGTTGTCTCCCTTGATGAAGGTGCTAATGACGTGGACAGGTAATGTGAGGTGTCCTAGGAAATATGATGGAAAACATTAGTGTTAGTTGCCTAAATTAGTTGCTTAATTTTCCTTTGTTAGCCTCAATGGAGGGGCTGGTGTAGTCATTCAGGATCATCACAGGCTAAAAGTGGAGAATTGCTCATGGAGCCTTCAGGGGATGCAGAGACAAAGAACATGGCTGGCTGTGGTTCCATATGAACTTATCTTTCTACTGGCTAAAGAAATGACTGAGAAAGGCCCCAGGTGAGCAGGAAGCACCTATTCCTTATGGGCCACCCACCTTCCACTGCAGTTTGAGGAGTGGTCTTGCTTGCCTACCATTTGTGAGACCTTGGCTACCATTGGCTGGTGGCTGTCCTGGAGTGCTACTCCTTGGGTCCCTTTTCTCTGGTTATCGGCCCCTCCCCATGATTGCTGCAGTGGCCCAGTGACCAAGTGCCATGGTTGGAATAGTTTGTCCCTTCTGAAACTCATGTTGCACTTTAATCCCCCTTGTAAATCCTTTGGAGGATGGAAACTTAATCTGACTACGATGTTTCTAAGTAGGGCATTTGTCAGGTGATTAGGATTAGACAAGGTCACCAGAGGGGCGTTTCTGTAATTGTATACTGGTCTATTTATGAGAAGAGGGAGAGAGACCAGAAGACATACACACACGGGCACTTCCCATCTCTTGTTTGTGATGCCCTCTACCACTTCGAGACTCTGCCGGTGAGAAGGCAGATGCATCCCCTTAACCGTGGACCAGATGGTTGAGCCAAAATAAAAACCCCTTTTCTTTATAACTTACCCAGAACAATACATCCAGAAGTGAATAGATCAATTGTTTTGAACACAGTGATAGCTCCAGGGATAGATATATCACCCAGACAGGACAAATCAGGGATGAGAGGGTGGAAATTATATATATGCTGGAATTGGGAAGATCTGAGAAATTAAGTGTGAGAGCTAGTAGCTATCTTTTCCTTCCACCTGGAAGAACCTACCTGCAAAATAAGAAAGAAAGCAACAAAGAACCAAGAGATGGAGAAATGTATAGTAATATGTTCTCTCTGATGTGCAGCTGCTAACACACAATAAGTGGGGTGGAGGCAAGAATAGAATTTCATTGGATTGGACAAAGGGGAACGAAGGGAGGGGAGGGGAAATGGAAACAGGAGAGACAGTAGAATGAATCAGACATCACTTTCCTATGTTCATATATGAATACATGACCAGTGAAACCCCACATCATGTACAACCACAAGAATGGGAAGTTATATCCCATGTACATATAATATGTGAAAATGTGCTCTACTGTCATGTATATATAAAAAGAATAAACAAGAGAGAGAGAGAGACCAGATAGAGTTATCTAGGATCCCTGGACTGAGTGATGCCTGAAATTAAACTTCTGTGAACTTCTCAGTGACATGAGTCAATACATTACTTCTTGGCTCATGTGGGTTTGAGCTGGGTTTCCTCCACTTAACAACCAAAAAGAATCCTGACTCATCAGTGCCTATCTCCTGAACATGGCAAGCCTAGAGGTGAGCCTCAGAAGCCTCAGACTTAGAAAACACACACACTGCAAACCCTATAGGGATTTTGTGGCAAAGGATGGCATGCGATCCCCTGACAAATGCATGGTTCCCTTTCTCTACACCCAGCAAAGACTCCTCCATAGCAAGAAGAGGGGCAGATGATCAAGAAGGCGTTGGACAATGACATCCAACCCCAAATAGCAGAAGTGGATTTAAAACTCGCCCTGTGAACAAAGTAGTCACGCCAGCATCATCATTTTGCAAAGATCTCTAGATTTCCAGGGTGCTTCCAGCTTCCAGCCAAGGATCATTAGAGAGCAGGAAGGGGAGATGAGATGCTGAAGTCAAAAGTGTGTACAAGCCCCATCCAGGATAAAGGAAGAACAGCTCCATAGGTCTCCAAGAGCCAAGGACTCAGAGGCAAAGTGAAGGTGGGAATTCAGAAATAGGGCTAAGCAATGAAGGTGGAGGGGAACAGGAATAAATGTAGTTAGTTTTGGGCCATCGATTAAAGGGAGGTGGTGTCTGCAGCTGGTTTCTAAGAGCCCTGGGGGAATGGTACCTAGGAGGCTGGGCTCAGAGGAAGGTCCAGAGTGGGAAGGGTGGAGAAGTCCGGAGCCATTGGGATCTTTTAACAATAAAAACAATAAGCAAAGTCCTCCCTAGGCTCCAGTAAAACACAGAAGCCCCTCAAGAGCACAGATGTTAACATCTGGAAATAGTCTTCTATAGCTTAAGGAGCATGAAATGAACAAATCATTGGTCCACATCCCAGTTTCCTCTGGACTGCCTTGCCCCAGAGAGCAACAGTCAGTTCTCATGAGGGCAGACAAGCCTGTTCTGACAGCCATTGACTCTGTGGCATTAAAGGAATTTTTTTATGGTCTGATTGTGATTAGACTGAGCATAAAGCTCATTGTGCCACGATGAAGCTCCGACCTGGAATAGATGGCCTCAGCCAGCCAGCCACGTCCTCGTTCATCTGCAATCAACACAGCAGACGTCTCCAGGAAGCCCAGGTGACTCGAGGGAACAGAACCTCTATAATCTCAGCATTTCTGACAGCAGAGGAAGCTCTGCCAGGTCCCACCTGGACATGGAAAGTGCTTCTACTCCTCTGTGTGTCTGTCACAGGGTCTCAGGCAGGAGAGGCAGGAGACCTTGTCCTATGCAAGAAGAGGGAGATGGAGGGGCAATGAGCCCCTGTGAGCCAGGCTCATGCCACATGTACCTGAGTGAAACTACCTTATTCCTGGGTAAGTTCCTTAGCACCTGAAAAGTGGATTTCCTAACTATGGAAAGCTTTCAGTAAGTGCTAACTTGCGCACTGTGAAGAAAGCACATAGGAGTCAGTGGATGTTTGGAAAGTTGGGCTTGGGGAGGGAGAATACAGCCACAGATGGATGATGCTTTTGTCCAGAGCTGTGCATACTGGATCTGTCGGTTGGGAGGTACCATTGCTGCACAGCAGAGCCACAGAATCATCTATGACCAGGATTCAACTTCCCATCACTGAATCTCAGGTTTCAGATTGTGTGTGTGTGTATGTATGAACCTGGCCAACATCACTGCTTTATGGGGTCGTGATGAGGATTGAATTAAATGAGGACATTGACGATGGTGGCAACTGACTTTATACTCTAATAACAGGAGCCTTCTGGAGACTCGGGACATTCATGCTTCTGTTGAACCAGCAGAGCATCATGCACAGCTGAAGGAAGGGAGTCGGATCAGGTGTGGAGCTGGGGTGTTGCTCTGAGGCCTCTGTCCCCTCCTGGGAAGACAGATGCCGTCAAAACTCCATTTTACACATACCTGCGGAGCTCAGAAGGAAAACAGACTTAGCAAGGAGAGAAGGGGCTTCCAGACCCCTGTCCAAAGAGCAGCTCTGGACCCAGATAAAGTGAAGGGCATCATCCATAGAGACCAGGACCTCTTTTATAATTTTATTTTTATTGGTTCTTCTCAGTAATGCAGTTTCCTGTTCTATAAAATGAGGATAATAATGTTACCTCACAGACTCATAACCTACACAAAGATTTTATTTCAGCATTTGTCACATAAGTGCTTAATAAATTATCCCCCCAATAATATGATTATACAAGCACTGAATGTATCTTATTCTAATTAGGATCCTGTTATTATGGATGAGCACAATGGTGAGGTTCACTTAGGTATTTTCCTATGTGTGCATATGAAAATTATGTCAGATTCACTCTACTAGCAGTTTCTCCTATTCCTATCCCTCTCCCTTCCTTTTGTTCTCCTTTCTCTAACCTACTGAACTTCTCTTCTTTCCCTCTTCCTCCTGTATTGTAGTTTAACTTTCACATATCAGTAAAAACATTCAACCTTTGGTTTGAGGGGACTGGCTTATTTTGCATAGCATGGTAGTCTCCAGATCCATCTATTTACCAGCAAATGTCATAAAGTCATTCTTCTTTATGGCTGTGTAAAATTCCACTATGTATATATATATACCATGATTTCTTTATCCTAAGACCTAAGAATTAGACCAGAAACTTTGTACCTACCAGAAGAAAAGGTTTGCCCAACACTTCAACATATTGATAAAGGAACTGACTTCCTGAACAGGACTCCTAAAGCACAAGAAATAAAGCCAAAACTCAATAAATGGGATGGTATCAAACGAAGAAGTGCAAAGGAAACAATCATGGGTGTGAAGAGAGAATGTACAGAAGGGGAGAAAATCTTTGCTACCTGCACCTCTGATAGGACATTATTTTTCAGATATACAAAGAATTCAAAAAACTAAACACCAAAGAAACAACCCAAAAAATAATTCAATCAATAAACGGGCAAAGAAAAGACACTTCTCAAAAGAAGAAAAATGAAGGGTCAAAAAATATATGGAAAAATGCTCAACCTCTCTAGCAATTAGAGAAATGAAAATTAAAACCAAATGGAGACTCCATCTCACTCCCGTCAGAATGGCAATTATCAAGAATACAAGTAACAACAAACGTTGGTGAGGATGTGAGGAAAAGGTACACTCGTACATGGCTGGTGGGACTGCAAATTGGTGCAACCACTCTGGAAAGAGCATGAAGATTCGTCAAAAAACTAGGGCTGGAACCACCATTTGACCCAGTTATCCCACTGTTCAGCATATACCCAAAGGACTAAGAATCAGCATAACACAGTGACACAGCCGCATAGATGTTTATAGCAGCTTGATTCACAATAGCTAAGCTATGGAACCGACCTAGGTGCCCTTCAACAGGACCTGTTTTTGTAGAAAGACTGCAGTTACCCTTAGGACTCCTGATCTCAGAAGGCTCTTCAGGGGAAGTTCACTCCATCCAGCCTGGTGATGACAGCTCAGAGGTCAGGCCCACATGAAACATAGTCTGGCATTTGTGCCCAGATGGACCTCTCCCCTAACAGTCAGTCAGGTGAAGCAACTGACCTCAGTCGAGACATTAACGTGTGGAAATGACAGCATGAGGTTACTCTGAGAGGGGCAGAATGACTACAGAAAATTATTATTAAGCCAACCATCACTCCTACGCTGCAGAAGCCTGTCATCCAAAGACGCAGACCCAGAGATGTTGTCATCAGTTGGTCTTGGAGATCACATGCTGGGGCTCTGACTATACATACAGCATGCAATCCTGTAGAGCCAGAAAGAGATTATAGTAACCATTGCCAATTATTCAGTTCGTGATTAACAGCCCTTGTAATCATCCACCCACCTCTGAAGTGGTTTGGTTTGCTTTGACTTGATTTTTGCTGAGAAGTAGCCTAGGAAAACAGGGGTCACAGCTACAGCAGAACCTATCAAACGTGATCTATGAAATACCACTGCTTTGGTATGCTACTAGGATGCTCCACAGAGTCATGGGCTCTGGACACTGGGCGGGGCATATAATAGATAAATGCTGTTCTATCTCCATCTGACTATTGTGCTGTCTGAATGCTTCCGGTATCATCAAGTTCATCCAGCTGTTGAGTGGCACTAAGAATAAAAATGGGAAACGAGGGGCAGGAGATTTAACTGCGTTTCCCATTCCCGCTCTGCCAGGCAGAGGTGTGACCTGGTAAAAGCACTTAACCTCTCTGGACCTCAGTTTCCTATTCTGTAAAATGTGGATAATAAAAATTACCTCACCAAGTCATCCTGGGAATAATCTACACTAAGATTTTATTTCAGTGTTTGCCACATAAGTGCTCAATAAATTATCCCTCCAATAATAATGCCTCCTCCTCCCCTTCCTTCTCCTTCATTGAAGTGGTAGTAGGAGTAGTTAAATCAAATTTAGTGTTGTCTCTCGGAAGTGATCTTTCCACTTTGTTCCAGTTCAGCCATCCAAGACCCCGTATCAATAGCAACAGGGTCAGGCCATGGTCAAGCCGGCAAGAGCACGGCCTGAATCCTGGTCATGGTACTTGGTTGCTGATTCTCTAAGAGGGTGAAAGGTAAATACGCAATTTCCTTTCTAACAGACAACCAACCGTAAAAGGAGAAAACAAACACAAATGATAAAACCACTTAAGTCTTGGTCAAATAGACCACTCAAAGCAAATCTTGCTAAAACTGGCAAAATGGTGCATCCCTAGTTGGAATAAAGTACAAGAAAACTATGCTCAAGTTTTCTAAAGCAATCAGAAACCTATCCAAATAAATCAAAAACTCAAACATGGGGACCGAGTGTCCTCTTGATTTACGTATTTTGGGGTGCCAACACTGATGCTTCCTTTGTACCACTAATGGGTCATTCCTTTCTGATTACAGCCAGGTCAACGAGGGACAGAAGGTAGAGCTGGACCGAGCTTTGAGTCTCCAGAATGAGGCATATAATTTAGTTCTTAGTAGACAATCAGCTGACTTCAACCCCAGGGGAGACCTCTTTGAGCATCTTCTGAGCATGCATTGCCCCCTTTTTTTCTCTTTCTCTCTCTCTCTTTGTTGTGGTAAAAGATATGTGACAAACGCTGCCATTGTAGGCATGTGAAAGTGCAGTTTCATGACATTAAACCCATTCACATTGTAGGGCACCCTCTCCACCATCCATCTCCAGAATTCTCTCCATCCTCCCAAACTGAAGCTCTACCCATTAAACAAAACTCCCCATTTCCCCTCCCTCTGGCCCCTGGAAAACACGGTTTGTTTCTAAATTGGACTATTCTAGATACCTCTTGGCAGAAGGAATCACGCAGTATTAGTCTTTAAAATGTGACTGGCTTATTTCACTTGGCACTGTGTCCTCGACATCCATCCATGTTGCAGCAGATGTTCAAGTGCTCTTTCTTTTTAAGGTTAAGCAATATTCCATTTGGTGTACAGATGCAGTGTACCTTCTATATTTGGCTTATCCGTTGGTAGAAGGGTTGCGTCTATCATTGACTATATGCATGACACTGCTGTGTTCATGAGTGTACAAATATCTGTTTGAGTCTAAAATCTGGATGGCCGGGCATAGTGGCACAATCCCAGAGACTTGGGAGGCTAAGACAGGAGGATCTCAAGTTCAAAGCCAGCCTCAGCAATGGTAAGGTGCTAAGCAACTCAGTGAGACCCTGTCTCTAAATAAAATACAAAAATGGGCTGGGGATGTCACTCAGTGGTCAAGTGCCCCTGAGCTCAATCCCTGGTACCAAAAAAAAAAAAAAATGGATAGTATAAAGAGTGGAATTGCTGGATAATTTCACACTATGTTTAATTTTGGGAGAAACAGCCTTATTATTTTCCACAATAACAGCAGCATTTTAAATCTTCACCATCAATGCACAACAATTCCAAATTCCCCATGCCCTCACCAATGCCTGTTATTTTCATGGGTGTATGTGTTTGTATGCAGGCACCCACAAGTGTCAAGTCATTTTGTTTTTAAGTAATAGTCATCCTAATGCATGTGAAGTAGTATCTTATTGTAGTTTGGATTTTTGTTTCTTTAATGACTATTAAGGTTAAGCATCTTTATACGTACTTATCTGGCCATTTGTGTATCCTGTTGGGGAAATATCAATTCAAGGTCTTGGTGCATTTTTTAATTTGGCTCTAAAATTTTTTGTTCTTAATTTGTAGATGTTGTTTATATATATATATATATGCTGGATTCATGATTTATAAATGTCTTCTCCCATTTCATGGTTTGACTTTTCACTCTATTGATAGTGTCCTTTGATGCATGCAAGTTTTTTATTTTGTTGAAATCCAATGTATGTATTTTTGTCACCTATATGTTTGTGGACATATTCAAGAAATCTGGCAGATTTCAATGTCACGAACTTTTTCCCTTATGTTTTCTTAGGAGAATTTTATAGTTTTAGCTTTTATGTTTAAGCGTTTGATTCCTCTTCTCTCTTTAATGCTCCTTCATTCCTTCCACAGAAATGAACCTCATTAACCTGACCCTCTGTCTTAGTCAGCTCAGGCACAGTTAAAAAGGCTGCAAGTTCAAGATCAAGTTGCCAGCAGATATGGTGTCTGGTGAGGGCCCACTGTTGGGCTGCTCACGTGCATTCATGGACATGGAGAAAGAGCACTCCTCTCTGCTTCTCTTCTTACAAAGGCACCTATCCCATGGTGGGGACCCCACTTTCATGACCATTTGAAGTGTGGTTTCTACTGAATACATATTGTTTTCGTACCATTGCCAAGTCAAAAAGTTGTTAATTTAAACTTTTCCAAACTGGGAACTGTATGTAACATGCATACACATAAATGGGCATAGACTAGTATAAATACATATACACATACATGTACATGTCTCTGTGTGTTTGTGTGTGTGTGCGTGCACATGTGCGCATGTAACATGCAGTCATCCATACTAAGTACAAACAGATTAAGCCAGGGATTGGTGAACTCTACCCTGTACCCCAAATCTGTCCTCAACTTCATATTGTACATAAAGCTTTATTGAAATAATCCCAAGTTTATTTACTTATTTTCTGGGACTGATTTCATGCTACTGGGAGTTGAGTAATTGTGACAAAGATTACGTGAACTATAACACCCAGAATAATTTACTCTATGGTCCTTTATAGAAAATATTTGGAAATTCTGGTTTACACCATTAATACCATCACATACAGCAAATATTGTCAGAATATCCATGTCTCAAGCACCGTGTCAAAGGCTATAAAAATTACACATTAAGATCACATACACTCTGCATTCAAGTACTCCATTCATAAGATGCACAAGCAATTGCCATAAAGAATGGGAAGGGTTTAGGGCCGTCCACTGTTTCTTTCTTGTTTTTCTTCCTCTCTAAACGGCTTACTTTGTGCATGTGTTCATGGAATACACAAGCTCTCTTGCCTTTGAATAAACACAATTCATTGTGAAATTATTAGACCTTGTGTTGTTCTCCCTGGTGCCTTTCTTAAGCAACATGAGATTCTAAACAGAGGGAGTGTGTGCAAGGTCTGGGAGTGCAGCATTGAGGGCGGACTCCTGTCTGAATCCATCACAAACTTACTTCCATGATTTAGGAAAGTTCTCCATCTGTCTGTGCTTGCATTTCCTCATCTGTAAAGTGTAAGAATAGAACTGCTCTAATGATTATATGAGTTAACTCATGGAAAGCATTTAAAATAGTGTCTGGCACAAAACCCATTCAACTAGAGTTAGCTGTTGTTACATTGTTGAAACTCTGCCACCAAATAGCAACATGAGTAATTAGGGAAGCCTCAGTCATGTCCTAGGTGTTGCTCCAACCCTTGGGTAGAAAAACCTCCTTCCTTCAAGGGATTATTGCATAAAGTCAAGTTCAATAGGATTTGCTTTGGACAATAAGTGTTGGCCCATATGCTCCTCCAGCTCTCTCCCTGCAGTGGGCTGAATCCTATACTAAAGGAGCAGCAGAACAACGTAAGCCTCCGTTGGACCATTGCTGCAATCCCCAGGCTGTTCCCACAGGCTACCATAAGAATGGGCTTTGCTGCATCCCAGGCCAGAGTGTCCTCAACAAGCAATGGCATCAGCAGAGCAAGATGACCCACAGCAGAGCCTTGTTTGTGAATGATGGTTCAGCCATCTCAATGGGAGGAAAAAAAGGAGGAAAGGAATCTGGATGCTGTAGACACAGGAAAATCTTTTCACTTTAAATTCCCATCCCCCAAGTCCCTATGATCCCTCCTAAAGCCAGCACCCCTCCCCCACCAGTTCATCACAAACTTACTTCCAACCACCTTCTACCTACTCCTCCTATGGAGCTTCTCCTCTCATTGTTCCCATCGGGCTGCTCATGTCCAAGACCACATGACCTCTATGCCTCCAAAATGAAGGATACCTCTCAGTCCTTCTCATGGTGTGTCTTGAGCTTTAAAATTGCCAGCTTTTGTTTATCTCCCACTGGGACATATCCCTCTCTGTCTTCATCTGGGGGTGTCTCCCCGTGGCTTAACTGTACAAAGGGTCCTTCCATTTGGAGATTGTCTCTGAGCCCTACAACCCATTACTTTCCTGGCTTATGCTCACCTCCAATCAGCTCTTTCTGGGCTCCTCTCCTGCCTTTTCCTTCTCTACCTGATCACACACCGCTTGGACCTCTTCCTATCACATTTCTGAGTCATTGTTTTTAACAAACTTTTTTTTTTCTTGGAATAAGCTGAAATTTATAAACGATTTGGAAATATAATACACAGCATTCCCAGAAAACATTTATCTAGTTTCCCTTGTTGCTAACAGCTTACATGACTGTCACACATTTGTCAAAACACAGCAACTTCCATCGGTACAATCTCATGAACTAAACTTCAAACATTATGTGTCTTCATCAGGATTTCCATGAATTTCCTCTGGATCCAACCCAGGGTGTGGCATCATATTTACTTACCATGATTCCCCAGTCCCCCCCACCTCAAAATTTATCAGCTTATCTCTATTTCCATGTTTTACAGTCTTAAGTCACACTGATCAACAAAACTGTAGAATATCCCTCAATTTGGTTTTCTCTAATTTGGGGACCAACCTAGATGCCCTTCAATAGGTGAATGCATAAGGAAACTGTGGTATATATACACAATGGAATGTTACTCAGCTTTCAAAGAGAATAAAATCATGGCATTTGCAGGTAAATGGATGGAGTTCCAGAGTATCATACTAAACAAAGCAAGCCAGTCCCAAAAAACCAAAGGTCGAATGTTCTCTGTGATAAGTGGATGCTAATCCATAGTGGGGGGTGGGCATAGAAATAATGGAGGAAATTTTATTTGGCAAAGGGTGGGAGGGGAGGGGAGGTGATGGGGGGCAGGAAAGATGGTAGAATGAGATGGACATCATTACCCTAGGTACATGTATGACTGCACATAGGGTGTGACTCTAAATCTTGAAGAGAAGAATGAAAAGATGTCCTCCTTTTGTGGACAGTGAATCAAAATGCATTCTGCTATCATATATACCTAATGAGAACAAATAAATAAATAAACACATACTTTTAAAAAAAGATGGGGGTATGGATGGGTCTTAGAAAAGACCACAAAAGTGAATTTCCCTACTCATCAAGTCCTGCCAGAGATAAATGATATCTCTGGTAATATTGACCTTTATCATTTAATTAAGGTAGTGTCTATCAGGATTCTTCAACTTACAGATACTATTTTTTTTCCTTTCTCTGTTTTATTCTTCCAAAGCAAGTCACTACATTCCATCTTGAGAGATATTTAACTTCAATTAGTATCTTTCTTGTCTGAGAAATTCTATCTACTTCTTCAGTGAATTTGGCTGCTTAATTTTGACTGCCTCGTTTCTTCTCATGTTTCCAATCTCCAGTTTATGTCCTTAAAGACTTAAACAGCCTTATTTGATGTTTCATTCCAGGTAAGTCCAACAGGTGAAGAATTTCTAGGTCTGGGTCTACCACTGTTTGTTTCTGCCAACTCTCATGTACAGTATAATGATTTTTTAAGCATCATGAACTCAGATTTCTTAGAACTTCACACCTGAGAATTCCTCCAAGGGAGATGTTTAGAGTGCATTCCTCCAGAGATCATTTCAGTTTGATTTTGACAGAATCTAGGGGAGTGTGTAACTGTTTGTTTCTGCTAGATTTCTAATTTAATGATTTTTTTTTAAACCATGAATTCAAGTTCCTTAGAACTCCACTTTTCAAAATTACTTGAAGGAGATATTTAAAGTGCATTCCTCCAGAGATTATCCCAGTTTGATCCTTACAGTATCCAAGGTCACTACTAACTCAGGTCTACTTTAAATTAAATTCTTAGCTTGGATACGATGGTCATAGACCTTCTCTAATGTCTGGACCTAACCACACAAAACTACAGAATTTCCAGTGAGAGATTGTTATTCACTTAGTTTTTCCTCTCTACCTGGACTTACATCTGTGATAAAGAGGCTTTCTTCTGGGAGTCAGAGTTTTCCCCCCAGCTCACCTCTGAGGAATTGAAGGTTTATGAGGACCTGATATCACCGACACAGTCTGAGAATTTCTTTCTTGAAACTTCAGTTCATGGCCAGTTTTAGCCTTTGCAAGTACTTATCAAACTAGAAGTCTCAACCCACTAATGGGTCAAGAAACAAGTTAAGTGAGCTGTGACCGGGAACACTTTGAAATGAATTAGGAATAGAAGAGACAGAAGAAAGGAGAGAAAATCTATCTGGTTGTTAACACAGTAAAATCCTACCTACTCATTCCTCAGGGACCCCACCCCACAATGGCTTTTCAGATATATATATAATGGTTTTTCTAGGGATTACAATATGCATATAAACTTTGCACAATCTAGTAATGTTTTACCACTTCAAATATCACATAGACCCCTCTTCAGTTCTCCCCTGGCTTCTTGTTAGAGTACATATTGAAACTCCCCAGTGTTAGGATACTTGCATTCAACAGTCATGTGTATTTTAAAGAACTTAACAGATGGAGATACAGCTCATTACATTTTCCCAGATATTTATCAATTCTCTTCATCTTCATTCCTAAAGCTCCAAGTTTCCCCCCAATATGACTTCCCATTTTCCTGAAAAAAAAAAATGTATCAGCGTTCATTTTTACAGTAGATCTGCTGGTGATGAATCCTTAGGTATTTGTTTGTTTGTTTTTGTTTTTTTCCATCCAAGAATGTTTTTATTTTGCCTTGATTCCTGAAGGGTAATTTCACCGGATGAAGACTTCTTGGTTTGTAATTTTATTCTTTCAGGACTTTGAATATACGGTTCCTCTGCCTTCTGCTTCCATGGTTTCTGATGAGAAATTTGCATTTATAAAAATAATTGCTCCTTCCAGTAATATGTTGGGTTTTTTTTTCTGAAATCATTAAAGATCTTTGATTTTTTTTTTAGCAGTTTGATTATAATATGTCTGGCACTGGTATTCTTCTTTGATGGCTTTAATGAGATAGAATTCGTACACCATACAATTCACCCACTTGCTGCAATTCAACAGATTTCAGTGTATTCACAGTTGTGTGACCTCATCATAGTCAATTGTAGAATACGTTCATTTCTCCAAAAGAAACCCTCTTTTCTTAGCTGTTAGCACCACCCTCACAGTCTCCTCCCTTACCAGCTGTGGGCAATGACTAATATGCTCTCTTACCACTCTGGACTTGTCAGAAAAACTGCATTCTCAAATATGTGGTCTACTATGACTGACTTCATTCACCTAACGTTATGTGTTAAAATTTATCCACCTTGAGGCATGGGTTAGCACTTCACTTTTTTTAATTGTCAAATCATATACCACTGTATGAATGTGCCACATGTCATTAATTCATTCACCAAATCAAGGATATTGAGTTATTTCCAATTTGACTACATGAGCCATGCTGCTAAGAACATGTGCATACAAGTTGGTATGAGTGTGTGCATATATATTTCCAGTTATCTTGGATCTATATCTATGAGTGAAATGGATCCATAGTATGATAAATCTGTGTTTAATAGTTTGAAAAACCACAACTATATTTTCCAAACAGGCTGCACCATTGTACATTCTTACCAGCAGTGCATGAAGATTCTAATTTCTCCACATCTTCACCAACACTTGTTAATTCTGTATTTTTGATTACAGCAATCCTGATGGGAATGGAGTGGTATCTCATTGTGCTTTTGATTTGTATTTCCCCAAGAGTTAATTCTACTGAGAATCTCTTTAATGAGCTTGTCTGATATCTGTATATCTTCTTTATAGAATTTTGTATTCAGATTATCTTTCTATTTTTAGAAATTGGGTTATTATTGCATTGTAATAGTTCTTTATAGATTCTGAATTCAAGTCCTTTATCAGATACATGATTTAAAAATATTTTCTTCCATTCTGTTGGTTTTCTTTTTTCATGATTAATGGTGTCTTGTGAAGCACATTTTTTACTTTGATGATACACAGATTATATATTTTTTTCTTTCGTTGCTTGTACTTTTTTTTTTTATTGTTGGTTGTTCAAAACATTACATAGTTCTTGATATATCATATTTCACACTTTGATTCAAGTGGGTTATGAACTCCCATTTTTACTCCGTTTACAAATTTCAGAATCACATCAGTTACACTTCCATTGATTTATATATTTTTTGTATATCTAAGAAACCACTGCCTAATCCAGTTTTAAAAAGACTTATGCCTATGTATTCACTGAAGGGACTTACATTTACATCTTTGATCTAATTTGGGTTAATTTTTGTAATAGGACACACAGAGGAGGTTGGAATACATTCTTCATTCATAGGGATAGTATCTTTGCATTTAACTTATTTAGATTTTATTGAGATTGTTAGATATATACGTTTATGTTTCTCAACAAATCAAGGAAATTTTTAGCCATTTATTATCAATTTTTTAGCACCATATTCTCATCTCTATTAGAAGATCAAAAACACGAATGTTGAAATTTTTCATATTGTCTTACAGGTCCCTGAGGATCTATATATTTTATTTTTAATTTCTTTCTGCTCTTCAGATGGAATTATTTCTATTCTTCTCTCTTCAAGTTCACAGATATTTCCTCTGTCAGCTCCATCTAACTGAGTCAAACTATCAATTTATCTTAAATTCAGATATTGCATTTTTTTCAGTCGTAAAATTTATGTTTGGGTTCTGTTTTTATAATTCCTATTTCTCCACTGAGAATTCCTGTATTTACACTTATTTCAAAAATGTTTGCTTTGACAGGGTGGGGCTGTAACTCAGTGGTGGAATACTTGCCTACCATGCATGAGGCCCTGGGTTCTATCCCCAGCACTGCCAAAAAAAAAAAAAAAAAAGAAGTTCACCTTTAATTCATGGATCACTGTTTTAGTAGTGGCTCTACAGCCTGACATGTCAGAGTTGACATCTGTTGTTTGGATGTTCTCTTAAGAATTTGTCACATTTTCTAATGGATGGAGTTAGAGAAAATAATGCTAAGTGAAGTTAGCCAATCCCAAAAAACAAATACAGAATATTTTCTCTGATATAAGGAGGCTGACTCATAGTGGAGTAGGGAGGGAGAGTAATGAACTCTAGATAGGGCAGTGGGGTGGGAGGGAAAGGGAGGGGGCAGGGGATTAGCAAGGATGGTGGAATATGATGGACATCATTATCCAAATACATGTATGAAGACACGAATTTTGTGTCAACATACTTTATATACAAATGGAGATATGAAAAATTGTGGTATATATGTGTATTAAGAATTGTAATGCAAAAAATACATGTATAAAGGCATAAATTAGCATGAATATACTTTATATACAGAGATATGAAAAATTGTGCTCTATATGTGTAATAAGAATTGTAATGCATTCCACTGCTGTCGTGTATTTAAAAAAAATCAATACAAGATAAAAAATAAATAAATAAATAAAGGTATGAAGACTACAATATTAAAAAATAAAATAAATTTTGGTTTTCATTCTCTCATAGATTTCATCTTCTATTGGTAGTAATTCATAGCATTTGCATGTATTATTAATGTTTAAACGTATACTATCCATGGTCTTTTTCATAGAATCTGCATTAGAAAGTGTCAAACATAGTATATTCATTATGTATGTAAAACTAAACAATAAATGGAATATTGGTTTCTTGTTTAAAAAAAAAGAATTGGTCACAAATTTTCTGATAACTTCAGATGTTATGTTGTGTGACTCTGGCTCAAGTTAAAATTCTCTGAAGAACATTGGTTATATCTTTGTTTTACCATTTGCTCAATCTAAAGAGTTAGATCATGAGTTCTGTCTTGTGCCTGGGATGGTAGTTCTGGTTCAATTTTCACAGTGTTAGCTGTGCTCTTTGGTCTACTCTTCACTCATGATCTGCCCCTGGACCAGGGCTGTGGATTTTATGGAACATCAGTTCTCAAAGCCAGTGCTAGACTGGTCTAGTGTATTCTGTACAGTCTCAACATCAAGGTGGTCCCAACCATAGACTAAAGATCCCTTCTGCAACTTTTTCCCGAAGTCTCCACCTCCACAAACATCCAGACATCCTTTTCTGGATTCTTCTGTCCAGAGTGACTCCACTGTCTCAGAATTCTAAACTTCTCTGCCATTCCACACCATGATGCCTGTCCTCAGGGCAGAGTAGAGAGGCAGAGAGAAGACAGCATACCTGGGAAATCCCCCCACCCACATACTCCTTTCCAAGCCCCACTTTCCTCCTAGGGCTGTAGGTGCTCCCGCCAACTTCACAGTAGTGCATTATTTGGTGGAACAGGTATTGGAGAAAAAATAGAGGAAAATCCCTGCAAAGATTCTCTCTACACCCACTGATTCACAGGTTTGTTTGTTTTTCTTCCCTGTCCTTTAACCTGAAAGACAGACATCTTCTGGAGTTTTTTTCTCACACCATCTGCTCTATGGTTTTCTACTTTGGAGTGTACTTGGTTTAAAACTAAGACTTAGAAAACAGAGGGGGTGGGAGGAGAAAAACCAGAGCTCATCACCACCAAATTGGCCTTTCTTCCCATTATGAGGGCTATCTGCCACCATTTGGATGCTATTTATTTCCCAGCATCCTCAGGTAGTTGGTGTGTGTTTGGTTGGTTGGTTGGTTAGCTGATTGCTAGCTTTGGCTTTCTTCTTTCTTCTTTTTTTTTTGTTTTTTGTCCAGCATGTCTGTTTTAAACTACTGTGAAAAATAATCTGCACTTTTCAATTCCCAGCACTGAAAAAGAAAGAAAAAAAAAAAACATCTTCAGTGAGCTTAATTTGTTTTGGCCAGAAATGGACTACTTTAAGACACTTTTAATAACATGTAATCCCCTTAATTCTTTGTTTTTTATTGACAGATACAACTTGAAGTAGCACTTGTGTGCTAGGTTTTCATTTTTAATTCACTGCTAAATTCCTGGTGTTCCAAAAGCTATCTAGGACATAGTAAGCCCTCAATAAATATTTATTGAGTAAATGAACCTTTTTATGCATCATGATTTTTCTACATTTTACTTAATATAATTTTCTAAAAGTTAAATTACAGGCCAAAAGGCATAATTAGCTTTTAGGTTATATTCAAGTTGTCAAATTCTTTCCAAACGTGTTCCACTCCACACTAATAAAGGAGAGTGCCTGTCTCATCACAATAGAAAGGAATTTTTTTTTAACATTTCCTAATTTATAGGTGAAAATGTTATCTCAGTGTTATTTTTATCTGTGCCTAATACATTTAACTCAATCATAGCTGGATCTTCTGAAGAAATCTTCATCACAAAGACAAGGACATTCTGCCATGTTGTTCTGCATGCTCTGGCCTTTAAAGTTCCTCAGCAGATTCTCTTATTGATGAAAGGAGGGAGCAGGAAGCTACTCACAACAGCCTTTTGCAAAAGTCACCTCAGGTTTGACCACTTTCTGGACCTTCCTATCCAAATACTTGTTGGCAATGCTCTCCCAAAATAATTACTGTTATTTTTCAATTAGAAAATCACCTGCAACAATCATCCCGTGGACTTCCGGTTTTAAGAAATAAGGCTAATTCATCTGAGCCCACCTTGCTAGTAGACAATTTTAAATGCTGGATAAATATCTTTTAAAAAAAATCACATATAAAAGAACAGAAAAGCTGAAGGTAGGAAATCTCATATCACCTTTTAAAGTCTTTTTAAGTAATTTCTTAAAGTTTATTTAGGCAATTGCATTGGTGTGTGTGTGTGTGTGTGTGTGTGTGTGTGTGTGTTGTTCAGGATCCAACACAGGGCATTCTGCATGCGAAGCACACACTCTTTCATGAGCTATATTCTTGGCCCCCTTAAAGTATTTAGCCAAGGAAGTATAATCAAACACCAGAGTTCCCAAGTCCTATGGGACTTGGCCAGTGTGAAGATTTTGTAATCCAGGACACCCTCAAGCTGGGAAATCTTAGAGGTGACATTTTAAACCTAATCCCTTTGCCTCATGGCAACTGTAAAACAAGCCTCGCCCCTACCCTGCTCTTTCTAACTCTAAGGGAGTATAGAGAAAACCGCCTTCTTAGGAGAAGCAGAGCAAACAAGTTAAAGAAAATGTGAAAAACAGAAAAAAGTTCTGGAAAAGTTCTGGCCTTCATATATATTTCTCTCTGAAAACATGTAACCAGGTTCTGTCCAGGGAGACTCTGCCGCACCTCAGCTGAGGCCCTTGCAGAGCTACTCATGACCAGTGTTATGGCTTGCATATGAGGCATCTGCAGAAAGCCATTCTGTGAACACAGGAATATCCACAGGTGAAACGACTGGATTATGAACTTAATTATGAACAATTATGACGGACCCTGATCAGTCCTAGTTTGAATGGCCTAGCTGGGTGGTGACTGTAGGCAGGTGGGGGGGGAGGCCAGGCACTGGGGGCACGCCCTGGAAGTCTTCCCCATGAACTGGCTGGGAGATGCCCCAAGGGTAGGTACAGAGGATCTGCTCTCTACTTTACTTCATCTGGAGCATTAAATACCATTTTTATTACTGCAGGCTCCAGTGTTGGCTAGTTCATAAAATCAGACACTGTGTGCCTTGGCTATGGGATTCATCTCCATAACATGCATTATGAGGGTTTACAGATACTCAAAAAGTTACTAAAGCACCCTTGGGTTCTACATATATAATTCTAGGATTTGGATGTGGTTTGAATGATTTTCCAAAGGTTCCTGTGTGGGAATCTTGATGCCCTGTGCGGTGGTATCGGAGTCATAGGACCTTTAAGAGGTGTGGCCTAGAGGGAGGAATTTATACCATGGAGAACCACCCTTTGAAGGGATTACTGTGATTATCCTGAAACCCTAGGTAGTTCCCAAGAGAGTACATTGTTATAAAAAGAGCAAGCCAAAACCCTGAATCTCCCTGGGCTTCTTATTTTGCCATGTGATCTCTTCTACACAACTATTTCCTTTCCTGCTACTCTGCCAAGTTATGACACAGGCAGTGAGGTCCTCACCAGAGGCCAAACAAATAAAACCACCAAGTTTTGGACTTTCAACCTCCGGAATTGTGAGCTAAATAAACCTCTTTTCTTTATAAAGTACTCAGTCTCGGGTATTTTATTATAGCAACACAACACAGAATAAAACATATTTAGAATTCAAAGAAGAGGAAGTGTATAATAAACTGGGCATTCCAGAGAGATTTGGTCAAATATTATTGTTATAGAATTAATCCAGGCACAGTTGTTCCTGCCTGTAATCCCAGCAACAAAGGAGGCTGAAGGAGTATTGCAAGTTCAAAGCCAGTCTGGGCAACTTAACGAGACCTGTCAAAAGAGAAAGAAAGAAAGAAAACAGGGATGGGATATGACTCAGTTATAGAGAATCCCTAGGTTTAATCCTTAGTGCTATACAATTCATGTAAGACTTAACAACACTAACATTTGAAGCTGGTTTTGATAATTTTCCTATTCTCTTTCTCTACTGACAGTAACTCCTGTTTAGACCCTATTCCGTTGTATGGCAAAGGCTTTTCTTCACTGTTAGAAGTCAAGATTAAGGATATTGTCTTATTCTCTGTAACCCCAAATGCATCAATGTCTTTGAAGGAGTGGATGTTAATTCTTTCATTAACTCTCATTCAGCAAAGTCTTATTGAGCACCTACTGTGCAATAGGCACTGTCGTGGACACCCTACCAGGCAAAGAATAAATGCATAAATTCTGTTCACATGAAATTTATATTCTAATGAGGGAGTAGCCAGGATATAAAAGTAGAAATTAAATACATAGTATGTCAAGAGTTGAGACTAAGAAGACAAATAGAACAGAAAAAGATCATAAACAAGGAATGTCAAAGCCAGCTGAAAATTGCAAAAGCCAACTGCTCTATTTTCAGAATTGCATGATCATTTTCTTTACTTTGGTAGCCTAAAATTGGCCATGGCAAAAGAATTTATATCATGAAAATCAGCAAAGTACTACAAATTGATGAGCCCTACCCCTCAATCTCAAACCAGTCATTGTACATTTACCAAAACACTGTGTACCCTGGGCTTCAGCAAGCATGAGGGAGAGAGAGCTCCTGTTTCAGAGAGGGTGTCTAAAGAAGGCATCCCAGATCCTGGAGGGACTTCATAATCTACCTCAGGTCTTAAAGCAGAGCAGTGCGTCTCTTCCTTTCGGGGAGATACGGCTTTTGTTCTATTAAAGCTTTCAACCGATTGTTTGAGGCCCACCACATCATAGAAGACAATGTGCTTTACCCAAAGCCCACTCTTTAAAATGATAATCTCATCAAAAAATACCTTCACAGAAATATCTAGAATAATGTTTGACCAAATATGTCGAACCACTGCCCAGCCAGGTTAACATACAAAATCAAACATCGTGGAAGGTATTTGAGAAGAGGCTGAAGTGAAGCCACCATGTGGCTAACCAGGGAGAATAGCATTTTTGGCAAACGGCATATTAATTGCAAATGCCATGAGGCTGGGTGGAATGAAACCGGACAAGAGTCACTGGGGCCAGGGAAAGCCCAAGTGCCCGATTACAATTTGAGGGGGTCACCTTAAGGACGTTGATTTTCATTCCAGGCTAGACCGAGACATCAGAGAACTGAAGAGAGGGGTGATATGATTCCATTAATATCTCAACAGGCTCATTTACACAGATCTATTCAGAACAGACCCAAGTGGACAAGGATGAAAGAAGCAGGTCCAGGAGAAGCCATCCGAGTCGCCCAGAAGGAGAATGGAATAGCGTGGTCCAAATGGAAGTGGTGAGAAGCAGTCCGTTCTCGCCTCTACTTTTATAGTAGAGCCTAGAGGATTGACTGACATCAAAAGACTCCAAATTCCCTTGAGCAAGCGGAAAGGCTGAATCGCAGCTTATCAACATCATGGAGAAGACAATGGGAGGGACAGATTGCGATGAACTTGAGACATAGAGTGGATCACCAGTTCAGGGTGGGCATGTTATGTTTGACATGCTTATTAGCAGCCCAGTGAGTGAATGCCTCCAACATGAGATTACCCCTGGTCATTCGAAGACTGCCTCCTTCCAGTTTTCCACGCACTCCCTGCCTAGAATAGTGACCTACAAATGAGCAGCTCCTCCGTGTGTTTGCAGCAAGATAGGGACGAGTCTCTTTTTGTGTTAGTTTTCCATCACTGTGGAAAAAAAAAAAAAAAAACCCTGGGGTAATCAACTTAAAAGAGGAAAAGGTTGATTTTAACCCCCAATTTCAGGGGTTTTAAGCATGATCACTTGGCCCCATTGCTTTGGGCCCTGGTGGTACAGTGTGTCATGGTAGGAGCACATGGCAGAGGACACTGCTAAGCTCATGGCAGCCAGAAAGCAAAGGGAGAGATGGAGGAGTGAGGGTTCCCATATCTCCTCCAAGGCGTGCATCCAACGATCCAACTTCCTTCCTCTAGATCTCATCCCCTAGAGCTTCCACAGCCTCCAAAATGGCACCATGTGCTGGGGACCACACACTGAACACACAAGATTTGGGGGAGAATCAGGATCCAAGCCACAACCCTCCTGTTACAGAGTTCCAGGAAGCCAATGCTCTGCCTGGAGTGGCCCAGCCCTGTTGGAATTAGAGTCACAGACGACTGGACCGACCTTGTGAAAACCATCCTTCAGCTGCCAACTGTTAATTTGGTCCAGGGCCTGGGAGGGGAGGGAGGATGGACCCTTGGGCCTGGACTTCTGATTGATACCTCTTCAGTGACTCTCCTAGGAGGACTGCCCTGTGTCTGGTGACTTTATGATCAATAGACTCAGGCTCCAAGGACACCATGGCAGGCTGCAGAAGTCAGGTCACCGCATGAAAGAGGGAAGTGGGGACAGAGTACCCACCTGCAACTAGCTGGAGAACAAGCACACAAGGATCTGGCGGAGAGTCAAGCTGTACGCCAGCATTTGCATGAGTGGGCGTGCATCCTCTCAGCATCCATCTCTCATTCCCCCAGTTTCTAACCTTGGGGCGACTCGGGAGGAAAGGGAGAGATTAACATGCAGCTGGAGTCTGGATTTTACACCTTCATGCTGCGTCTCAATTAATCAAAGATTTGCCATAAAAGTTAACCGGCAGTGCTCCACACCAAGTCAAGTCATAAAGTAGGAGCTGATTAATTTCCTTCTAATTTGTATGATAATTAAAATTCTAACTTTTAATTCCACTCATTGTCCTCCCACAAGGAGTCTGATCGGACTTTTCCTAATGCACTCAGTGACAGTCTTCTTCCCACAGGGTGGTTTTGTTGCCTTTCTGGTGCGACGTTCCACTGTCATTCATCAGGGCCCAGAGATAAATGTGTGCTTATCGCTCTCGCCTGCTCTGACATGAGCCAGCAAGGAGCTGAGCCTGTGCCCATAAATCAAACACTGAAAGTCATTTGGTATTTTATCAGGATGTCAGGCGAGCTCTGTGAATGTCCCCTTCTCCTTAATGAACAATTAACTTGCTAAATGCAATGAGGCCCCCGATGCATCTGAGCTACGCAGGGCGTGGCTGAACATGTCCTGGATGAACCAGGAGGCAGCTTTCCCATCTGCATGCACCAAGGAAGTCCAGGTGGACTCCACTGGGTTGGTGATGAGCTTCTAAAGGGCAAAGATGTCCGTCTAGACCCTACCTCAGAGCGCAGGAGTGGAGAGAGAAGAGGGATGAGCAGGAGCCAGGCTTTTTAAAAACATTGCATTGCCAGCCTTCTCTGTCATTCAGAATGGCGTAGCACCTTCACAAGTTACGTATTCCATGAGGGAAATTTTATTATATCCACCTTACATTGGAAGAAACTAAGGTGTGACAAGACTAAGTGAATCTCAAAGATTATAAAGTTCCGGAGTGACGGGATTTGAATTCAACACTATATTACGCCAAATGTCTTAAACTGGACATCATCCCATGCAGGCCTAGAAGAATTCCCTATTTGATCGAGCATCTATGGCGTGCCAGGTTCAATTCTGGAAGCTAATATATATTATCTCTAATTTTACCATAATTATCAGACCTCATCCCCCTTAGCCAGGTCAAAATAGATTTCATTGTAAATCTGTAGTATATTTTAATAATGGTCAGCTCTACAAAATGTTGAGATTAAACAAAGTAATCAAGTTCTCCTTATTATGGAATTTATGAGTGCTTTTATTCACTGAATGCTCACTCCAAAGTCATATCAGCGAGACAGCACACAATCTACCAAGGTCTGTAGCATTAGAACCCTTTATTGGGGCTCACTAGATGCTAGTGTTTGGGAGGGCACATACTGGAGGGTGTCCCTCCCACGTTTCCTCAACTCTCTCCCACTGTCCCCACTACAGCTAAAAACACACCTTCATTTCCCAGGGTGGCCACAGTCTTCGGCTAAGTGCCTGCCCTTCCTCGAGGAAGCCACACCCAATATTATAATAGAAAGACACCACTAAGTTAGATGGTACCAGGCCCCCACCAAGCCCTGGCATTTAACACCTGGGTAACATTTGGCAAGTACTACACTTTTGTCAATGATTCTGGCCAATTACTAGGCCTCACTGTGCCTTGGTTTCCTCACGCTGAGTATTTTCTATACATCAAGTGATGAACTAAGTCCTCTAATCCTCAAAAATTTTGTAGAAATCATCACCATCATCATTATCATCATTTTATATATTAAAATCCAGGACATATGATTTGATCAGCATCATGATGTGTGTTTGAACTGCCTTATAGGGCTGCCTTATAGAGCTGCAATAGAGAACAAACGTCTTGCTAATGTGATTCCTCAAGCTGACTTGTTGGTACATAGGAAACAAATAAGAACATCATTCTTGCTAACTAACCATGGTATCAGGGATAGCCAGTGTGACCCACGATTCTGTTCAAGATCCAATGACAGGAACCTGATTTGTTTTTCTACCCCCCACCTGCAACAACAAGCACATAAAATATAGTAAACATCAGTTTCTAAATCCCTGGCATCAGACAATGCAAATTGTGTATTTCTGGGAGAAGAGAATAAACTAAATGATTCCTGTGAATCCTCCAACCTGCCACTTGAAAGAGTTTCCAGGCTGGTCCACAAAGAGGGATGAGACAGAACCCAGTGTCCACAGAAGCAATAACAATCAGAGCCTGCATGATTATGGACCAAAGAAAGGAGCTTTCCCAGTGAGACACTTGGAGCTCTATGGATGGTCCTCTTTGAGATTCAGCAGAATGGTGATCAGCATCTGCACGTTAAGAAACTAGTGCAGGTTATTGTAAATGGGGTAGTTTTCCTCATTTCCCTTTCAGAGGATTTGTCATGATATGAAGAAATGCCTTCAATTTATGGGTGTTGATTTCATATCCTGCTACTTTGCTGAATTCATTTACTACTTCTAGAAGTTTTCTGGTGGGACATTCATGGTCTTCCAGGTATAGAATCATATCATCAATAAATTGTGCCAATTTGAGTTCTTCTTTTCCTATGGGTATCCCTTTAATTTCTTTTGTCTGTCTAATTGCTCAGGCCAGTGTTTCAAGAACTAAGTTAAATAGAAGTGGTGAAAGAAGGCATCCCTGTCTTGTTCCAGTTTTTAGAGGGAATGCTTTCAATTTTTCTCCATTTAGAATGAGTTTGGCCTGGGGCTTAGCATAGGTAGCTTTTACAATGTTGAGGTATATTCCTGCTATCCCTAGTTTTTCTAGGGTTTTGAACATGAAGGGGTGCTGTATTTTGTCGAACGCTTTTTCTGCATCTAATTGAAATGATCATATGATTCTCACTTTTAAGTTTATTGGTGTGATGAATTACGTTTATTGATTTCCATATGTTGAACCAACCTTGCATCCTTGGGATGAACCCTGCTTTATCATGGTGCACTATCTTTTTGATATGTTTTTGTATGCAATTTGCCTGAATTTTAATGAGAATTTTTATGTCTATGTTCATATTGGCCTGAAGTTTTCTTTTTTTTTATGTGTCATTGCCTGGTTTTGGAATTAGGGTGATATGGGCCTCATAGAATGAGTTTGGAAGTGCTGCCTCTTTTTCTATTTCACAAAATAATTTGAAGAGTATTGGTATTAGTTCTTACTTAAAGATTTTGTAGAACTCAGCTGTGTATCCATCTGGTCCTGGGCTTTTCTTGGTTGGTAGGCTTCTGATGACATCTTCTATTTCATTGCTTGAAATTGATCTGTTTGAATTGTGTATATCATCCTGATTCAATTTGGGCAAATCATAAGACTCTAGAAATTTGTCAATGCATTCAATATTTTTTATTTCTTTGGAGTACACGTTTTCAAAATAATTTTTAATTATCTTCTGTATTTCTATAGTGTCTATTTCGATATTTTCTTTTACATCACATATGTTAGTAATTTGATTTTTCTCTCTCCTTCTCTTTGTTAGCATGGCTAAGGTTTGTCAATTTTGTTTATTTTTTCAAAGAACTAACTTTTGTTTTGTCATTTTTTTCAATTGTTTCTTTTGTTTCAATTTCATTCTCTTTAGCTCTGATTTTAATTATTTCCTGTCTTCTACTGCTTTTGGTGTTGATTTGTTCTTCTTTTTTCTAGGGCTTTGAGATGTAATGTTAGGTCACTTATTTGTTGACTTTTTCTTTTATTAAGGAATGAACTCCATGCAATGAACTTTCCTCTTAGTACTGCCTTCCTAGTGTCCTAGAGACTTCAATACATTGTATCAGTGTTCTCACTTACCTCTAAGAATTTTTTAATCTCCTCCTTGATGTCTTTTGCAATCTATTGTTCATACCATAGCATATTATTTAGTCTCCATGTGTTGGAGTAGATTTTATTTTTTATTTTATTATTAATTTTTAAATTCATTTCTGCATTATACAATGCAGGGTAATATCTCTACTATTTTTATATTTGCTAAGAGTTGCTTTGTGGCATAATATATAGTCTACTTTAGAGAAAGATCCATGTGTTACTAAAAAGAAAGTGTATTCTCTTGTTGAAGGATGAAATATTCTATATATGTCAGTTAAATCTAAGTTATTGATTGTATTATTGAGTTCTATAGTTTCTTTGTTCAGATTTTGTTTGGAAGATCTACCCAGTGGTAAAAGAGGTGTGTTAAAATCACCCAGAATTATTGTGTTGTGATCAATTTGACTCTTGAACTTGAGAAGAGTTTGATTGATGAATATATATGCTCCATTGCTTGGGGCATATATATTTACAACTGTTATGTCTTGTTGGTGTATGGTTTCCTTGAGCAGTATGAAATAAAGTCCTTCTTTATCCCTTCTGATTAACTTTGGCTTGAAATCTACTTTATTTGATACAACGATGGAAACCCCTGCTTGCTTCTGCAGTCCATGTGAGTGGTATGATTTTTCCCAAACTTTCACCTTCAGTCTGTGGTTGTCTTTTCCTACGATATGAGTCTCTTGGAAGCAGCATGTTGTTGTTGTTGTTTGGATCCAATCTGCTAGCCTATGTCTTTCAATTGGTGAGTTTATGCCATTAACATTCAGGGCTATTATTGAGACATGATTTGTATTCCCAGCCATTTTTGTTATTTAACTTGACTTGGTTTCTCCTTTGATTAGCTTTTTCTTTATTGTAATACCTCCCTCTGCTGATTTTTATTGTTATTTTTTCATTTCCTCTTCATGGAATATTTTGCCAAGGATGTTCTGAAGTGCACATTTTCTAGCTGTAAATTCTTTCAATTTTTATTTCTCATGGAAGGTTTTTATTTCTTTATCAAATCTTAAGCTTAATTTTGCTGAATATAAGATTCTTGGTTGGCATCCATTTTCTTTCAGAGCTTGATATATGTTGTTCCAGGATCTTGTAGCTTTCAGGGTCTGGGTTGAAAAATCTGCACATAACCTAATTGGTTTCCCCCTGTATGTAATCTGATTCCTTTCTCTACTGGTTTTAAAAATTCTCTCCTTATACTCTATGTTAGGCATTTTCATTATAATGTTCCTTGGTGTGGTTCTGTTGTGATTTTTTACATTTGGCATCCTGTACACCGCCTCTTGTATTTGGTTTTCCAATTTGTTCTTCATGTTTGGAAATTTTTCTGATATTATTTCTTTGAACAGATTGTTTATTTCTTTGGTTTGGAACCCCATGCCTTCCTCTATCCCAATAACTCTTAAATTTGGTCTTTTTATGCTATACCATATTTCTTGAATGTTCTGCTCATGATTTCTTACTATCTTCACTATGTGGTCTACATTCTTTTCAAGATTATATATTTTGTCTTCATTGTCTGAGATCCTGTCTTCCAAATGGTCTAATCTGTTGGTGATGCTTTCTGTTGAGCTTTTAATTTGGTTTATTGTTTCTTGCATTTCACAGATTTCTGTTTTTTTTTTTTTTTGTAGAAACTTTATCTCCTATTGAAGTAAACTTTTGCTTCCTGTGTTTGCTTATGTATCTCTTTATTGACATGATCTTGTGCTGCCTATATTTACTCTTATATCATCCTTGAATTTGCAAAACATTTTAATTATGTACACCCTGAACTCTTTTTCTGTCATTTCTTCTGTTGTGCTGGCCATGGATTCTAATAGTGTGGTATCTTGATTTGTTTGGGTCTCCATGTTAGTCTCTAAACTGTGTCACACTCACCCTCTCCCTTTCTACTTCCTATTAAGGGACCTTTCTCTCCAGGGGTCTTGTGTGTTGCACTTTGTGCACTGTGCACCTGAGACACCTGTCTGGAGAGCTGTTTTGTGTTGGACAATCACTATGCCAGGTTAGCAAATGCTGAGGAGAGGAGGAGGTTAGAAACTGGGTGCCTAGCCAGCCGGAGTTCCAAACTGGGAGTTGCCCCCAATCAAGATGGTAATGAAGGTGACTCACAATGGAGGAGGCTGCTTTCAGCTATGGGGTGTTGGGTTGGATGGGGGGAGCTGAGCTATTGTGTTGGATGATGTATTCAGAGATGAGCTCTAAGACATACAGTGTGTGGCTGGCAGCTGTCTTTAGAGCCTGTGTGATGTCCCCAGGTGCAGGCAGGCTACCATGGATAGTGGACTATCTCCATTGCTGCAGAGTCCCAAGATGGAGGCCACTGGGGGAGCCCCACACTGTTAGATAGGGGCCCACACTGAAGTTGTGGCTGGAGTTCCTGCACATGGGTAGCTGTTGGATGTCCTGCATGAGAGCGGTGTCTGGAATTTCTGCTTGGATGGGTGGCCAAAACTTCTGCAGGGGCGTTGATGCTGGTGGTCCCACTGGGGTGCCTGGCAGCCCTGCATGGGCAAGTAGTTGGGAGACCCACTCTGACACTGAGGCCTGGAGCCCTGCACAGGCCCAGCAGCCATGATTCCTGTGCATGATTCCTGCACAGGGGCAGCTGTGAGTGTGTCCTCTCTTGTTGGCAGTGTTCTCACTACTTGAGTCCCAAGTCATGGAGCATCACAGAATGCTGGCCCACCATCTTCGTTACTTATATTCTTAATAATTGCCATTCTGATTAAAGATGAGATCTCCATGTAATCTTAATTTGCATTTCTCTAGTTGCTAAAGATGTTGAACATTTTTTCATGTATTTGTTGATCACATTTCTTATTTTAAGAAGTGTCTGTTTAGTTCCTTTTCCCAATTATTGATTGGGTTACTTGGGTTGTTTTGTTTATTTGTTTTGTTTGGGGGTTTTTTTGGTGTTAAGTCTTAAGTTCTTTGTATATCCTGGAAATTAATGCCCTCTCTGAGGCAAAAGTGGCAAAGATTTTCTTCCGTTCTTTAAACTCTCCCTTCATGCTCTATGTTTCCTTTGCTATTAAAAAGGAGTTTTAGTTTTTTTTAAAATTAGTTGTTGATGGACCTTTATTTTATTTATTTGTATGTGGTGCTGAGAATCGAACTCAATGCTTCAAGCATGCTAGGCAAGCACTCTACCGCTGAGTTATTGATTTTTGATTTTTACATTTTGTTTTAGTAACCTTTTGAGGAAGCCAGTTCCTATATGAAAATGTTGAAGTGTTGAGCCTATATTTTCTTCTAACAAGTGCAGGGTTTCTAGTCTAACTTGATGCATAGGTTTTTGATCTACTTTTAGTTTTGTGCAGAGTGAGAGAGAAGGCTTAACTTTCATTCTTCATATGAATTTCCGGTTTTCCCAGCACCATTTGTTGAAGAGGATATCTTTTCGCCAGTGTATGTTTATGGTGTATTTGTCTAATATGAGACAACTGTATTTATAGGGATTTGTCTCTATGTCTTCTGTTCCATTGTTCTTCATGTCTGTTTTGGTGCCAATAACATGTGATTTTTGTTTCTAGAGCTCTGTAGTATAATTAAGTTCTGGTATTGTGATGACTACTGCTTCACTTTTCTCCCAAAGGATTACTTTGACTATTCCAGACCTCTTATTTTTCTGTATGAATTTCATGACTGCTTTTTCTATTTCTATGAAGAACATCATTGGAGTTTTAATAGGAATTGAATTAAATCTGTATAGCGCTTTTGGTATTATGGCCATTTTGATAATATTTATTCTGCCTCTCCAGGAATATGGGAGATTTTTCCATATTCTAGGGTCTTCTTCAATTTCTTTCTTTAGTGTTCTATAGTTTTTATTATAGAGGTCTTTCACCTCTTTTGTTAGATTGATTCCCAAGTATTTTTTTAGGCTATTGTGAATGGGATGGTTTTCCTAATACCTCTGTAGCTGATTCATCACTGGTGTATAGGAACAAAATTGATTTATGGGGGTTAACTTTGTATCCTCACATCCTTATTTGCAATAGCCAAAAATGAGAAACAACCCAAATACCCATAAACAGGCAACCAGATAAAGAAATTGAGATGATTCAGAAAGAGAAATATGACTTGGCAATGACAAGGAATGATCCCCAACCCATGCAACAACTTGGATGAATGAGTTATTTAAATGATGAGTTATTTAAATGATGAGTTATTAAAATTATGAGTTAAAGAAGCCAGACCAAAAGAGAGTACATGCCATAATATTCCTGTTCCAATATAAAACTGTAGAGAATGCAAACTAATTAATAATGACAAAAAGAAGATCAGTGTTTGCCTAGAGGGGTAGCTGATTGAGGGACGGAGGGGATTACAAGGAGGCACAAGGAACTAACTGGGGTTGGTAGATGTGTTCACTCTCTTGATTGCAGTGTCAGTTTCACTGATGTGTACAAAGATAAAAACTAAGCAAACTGTACAGTTTATATACGTTTAATTTATATGATTTTAATTGATATAATTGTATATCGATTATACCCCCCAATAGACCTGTCAAAAATGCTGTCCAACCAAGCTCACTCCTTCCTCACATTAGCTCCAAAGCTCTTCCTCCAACCCACCAGGCACGGTTATGCTCTGGCCTTTTGCTCCCTATGGTTCCTGTTTACTGCATCAGATATTTACTCAAATTTCTTTTTCTCAATGAGCCCTCCCATGCACTGCCTACTGTCCGTTGAAACAAATTCCCACAAAATAATATCTTAAAACATCACACATTAATTCTCTTATGGTTTTGGAGATCAGGAATACAAGGGTATCTCAAGGGGATCGAGTCAAGATGTTGGCAGGGCTGGTTTCCTTCTGGAAGTGCTTCTAGCTCGGAGGCTGCTGCTTGGCCATATCTCTTCAATCTCTTCCTCTCTCCCTGCATCACTATCTTCTCCCCCATAAAAGGTCCCCTGTGATTGTTTTTAATGCTCACCTGGGTATTCCAAAATCATGTGCCTATCTAAAGACATCTGCAGTGTCCTTTTGCAACAAAAAATAACATAGTCGCAGAACCATGGATTAAGATGTAGAATTCTGGGGCACGCATGAATGCTTCCTATCCCTCCTACACTTCCTTACTTTTTCTGGTTGACATTTCTTAATGCCTAAAATGATGTGCATTTTAAGTATTATGTGTCTTCGCCAATAAACTCTAATATTCCCCAAAACAATGATAGTTTTGTCCACTGTGCAATGTCCTAGTATTGCTCTTAGCCTGCGGAAGGGGTAGAAGATAATATGTGATCATTAACTAAAAGAATGGGTTATGTCTGAGCCTTGCACACACCTTGCTTCCCACATTTTCTCTATCCACTTGGCATCTCAGGGGGGGAGACACTCTTACTCCCCGACTTCTATGTGGCCACTCTAGGAGTTGTCATGGAGGCTTCTGGAAATTAAGAAAATGGGATTATTCAGTTCTATCCCCCAAATCATGGCCTTTTATACCAGCATCACAAGGGCAATCATGTGATGTTAAAGAATGCGATGTCTGGGGAATAATGCTGCCAACCAATGCAGCAGTCAAGGGAATTCAGTCCAAATTCCACCTCGAAAGCCCCCCTCAGGCCTTCTTGATCGAAAGTTCTCAGTGAGTAAGACTTTGTCTTCACTCTTCTCGAACCACCTTCCTCACAAGAAAAGATCCATGAATCTTCAACTAATTGAGTCAGATTGAATGGACAGAACCTCCTGCTCATTCTTCATTTTAATAGGGTAGATTTTGTCTTAAATTTTTAATGTTGTCTTTTTAAGTGTACTTAACTCTTTATTAGGATTCTAGAACTTTACAAGCAAAACACCCCTCAACTTTCAAATGATGTGGTGGATTTCCCCTTAACAGAGTAAACCACATTATTGGGGAAAAAAAATGATAATTTTGCTACCCAGTTAGTAGCGTTGACCCAAGGTCAAGGCAGATATGTTTTTCTGCTTCCCTCAAGGTCAAGTGCAAACTTGACCCAAAAATGACTCAACGGGGAAGAAACTTACAATGAAGACAAAGGAAGACATTTGGGATGACAAAATCGACTCTGATATTTAGTTATTTGTGGAGTACTGATATGTGAGAAACCTTGTATAAACCACTGTAAACACAGGCTCGCCTTTTATCACTAAGAGAGCAGAGGATCAGAGAAGCAATAAGTGGCCCAGTGGATCCCAAATCACACACTTCCCACTTCTCATGATAATGTCAAAGCTGAGTGAAAGCCCTTATTTTTTTTAAAGGGCTTTAATGATGTTAGTTAATAGTGATGATGATGAAGAAGACTGTAAGTACCTGTGCTGTCATTTCCACTGAGCATGCCATTGACCAATCCCCTCTTTAAATGTTTAACCCTCCCTCCCTCCCTCCCTTCCTTCCTTCCTTCCTTCCTTCCTTCCCTCACTCGGTAGGTAATTATTCACCTACAGAGAAACTTTGATGATACACAATATAAATTTTAGGTGCCAATTCTCAAAAAAAAAAAAAAAAAAAAAACCTAATCCCCAAAAAAGAATTACTTTCAAAACTATGAACTATGATCTCTGTTGTGCTCTTTTATCACTGTTGATGTATCATTTCTACCCTTTTGCTCTTCACTATAGAAGTTGCTTCTTAGTGGATTCTAGAAGAAATAGGAAAATACAGTAGGGTATGTAAATCACTTATGAACAGGAAGGTGACCAGGTCCTTTCCTGCTCTTCAGAATACCATCTCCTGTACAGGGAAATGTCATGCTCAGTGGCAGCCTGTTTCAAACACCAGGAGCTGTTTTCTCTCCTACTTATCATGGACACAGCCACCTTGAGAACCCACAAAGCTTCACCCCTCACTGCCATCCGGGCTCCTCTGAGTCTGCTCTTTCAGAAGATAACCAGGGGTACAAACAGCAATTTATCAGCTCTCCCTCCAAAAGCCTCAAGAACAGGAATCTGGTAAAGGTAGATGGGAGAAGATAGGCTCAAGCTATTAGGACAAGAAAATGATCAACTTTCAGGAAATTATTCAGATTTAGGAAGAACTTGAATGGCCAAGGAATAGGTAGGTAAGAAGAGAGTAGGAGTAGATATACTGCCAATTTCCCCATGAGAACCAACAAAAAGACTAGGATCTTTGATCAAAGGAGAGAGTCTTGCTAACCATATAGACAGTGGGTGAGCTCCATACCAAACACCAAATGCAGCTGCAAAGAAGCTGGGTGCCACAGGTGACCCTGCTCCCAGCCAAAGCAGAGACAGTTCCTGACTCAGGCATGTGGGTAACTCATGGTTTTTACTTCAAGGCACTCTTTTGAGAGTCTGAGGGGTATGATGAAAGAGGAAGGAGGTGTTAACTATTATGCAAATTTGGACAAGGTAGCTACAACCTAGTTCACTTACCTCATTTATCAAAAGGAGCCTATTGAGTAATTCAATCTCAAGTAACAGAGAAAGCATGCTTCCAAGATTTGGAAGTCTCTATTCTAAAACTGTTGGGAATTGATGGTTGTCCATAAATAAGGAAGAGTACACTCATAGTGACAAGAAAATTAAGAAAAACAAGTAAGAATAAGGCCAGCAAGTGGGGAAAGCTAGTGTTTCCAATGAATGCTTAGGAACTGGCCCTCCCTTTGCTTTTTCATGCGCCACCCAAGGAATCTCGGGCACAATTCTGTTCCTGATGTCTGAGACCATCCACGTCCAGCAACGACACACATGGCATATTTAGATTTGACAGATGTGCCTTACAAGAGGCCTGTCATACAACCTTCACAGGCGGAAGAATCCTCCTCTTCCAAGAAGGCCCATTTACCCACTTGCCTGGCCTTTGTCCACCTCTCTTCCTGTCTCCTCACCACCTCTCTGCCTTCCAGAAGTGCACGGCTCTCCAAGGACCAGCCAGCCTCCTCTGCCTTCCCCGATTCACAGTCTCACCTGGGATTTCTCAGAGCATCTATGACATCCAACACATACGGTGTCAATCACTTATTGTCCCGTAGGACCACTGGACTATTCCATGTCTGTTTTCTGTCTAATTAGATTCTCATAGCACATTGTATTTATTGATTTTGAGAGAAAAATAATACATATTCATATTATCAACTTTGGACTTTGGAAAAACAGACAAAGAGGAAAATAAAAACCACTCTAACCCAATCACTCAGAAATAACTCTAAATTTCATATAACTATAAATTTCATATCTATATTTTTCTCATCTGTTTTCTGTGTGTGGAACATAGTAGTTTAACCAATTCTCCAAATAAACTTTAAAGCATATTTTAGTTTCTTTTTCATACCATCTTTAGAACCTAGCAAAAAAATGCTAATTGTTACGAATATTAATGAAAATTCAGAGATAAAATAGGGTGATAGAGAAAAGACCTGGGGATATTAGTATCTGAGTCTATAATTAGCCATATCTGAATCTATAATCCTGAGTAATTTCAGTTAACTTTTCTGATCCTAATTATACGAACTGGTAAAAATGGAAGTGATAGTTTTTTATTAATGTTTGTTGTAAAACTTGAAAACAAATAGGCACTACTTTCCTTAGTGTATGTGATCAATAAACTATTCTACTAATAATTATTATTAAAAATGAGTTAATTTATGTTGAAAAATAAAGAAAATGAATCCTATAGAAACTAGATAATAAAAACAGAAGATGCCTTCTAACATTCTAACCGCTATACTGCAGATGTTAATCAAACACATACATATACTTAAAAACATCTGTAACAAAAATGCATATTTTTTATTCTCATAAAACATCTGCTGCCTTTTAAATAGGAAAGACAAATGTTTATGTAAAATTTTAAAAAGGAAACCACACTATTCAAAGTTAATACTCATGTTTCCTTCTAGAAATATTAGTGAAATTTTCGTATATTCCAGTGTCAACCTCAACACAAGTTCTGGCCAATTAATAAACTTTCAAGGATTTGTTTTTGTTTCTCTGCCCTGTATGAAAAGGCCCAGGCCTCACACCATGGGATACTTTGCAGAAAACACCCACCACATTGATGACCAAATAGCAAATAGGCTCAATTGGTCAGAAGATGGTTTCTTGGAGACAGTGGATCTTGAAAGATGGGTTTGATTTTCCTACAAGGAATGGAGGAGAAAGGGACAAAAACACAAGAATTCTGCCCCACTGTGGAAGAAAATGAGCATAGAAAATGAGAATCTGGCCCTTCCTCTGCTGTTTCATGTGCCACCATCTGAGGAATCTCGGGCACAATTCTGTTCCTGATAGACTGAGACAATCACATCCAGCAACGACACACATGGCAGATTTGGATATGTCAAATGTGTCATTTCTTGGGTCTCCCAGGGGGAACTGAAAACAGCAAGGGGGAAGACCTGAGAAGAGACCAGCCTGCAGGGGGCTGACGATTCTGGAGACTTGACGGAAAATTTCTCAGATTTAGTAGTCAGTAGAATCACCTGGGAGCTTTAGAAAGTCAGATGCCCAGACTATACACAGGACAGCAATATCAGGATTTCTGGGGGAGGGACCTAGGTATCGGCATTTTATAAATCTGCCTGGGGATTTCAACTCTCCAGCTGTGAATGGCTAGAGATCATGGTAGTCGGCTTGACGTGTTGTGGCCACCTGCGGCTTGTTCCCGGGTGCTGCTGTTCTTGCTGTCTTTGATGACAACCAGGATTTCACTAACAGCACTGGCCTTGCCCTCAGGGGCTCACCACCCCCTCTGACAATATTGCTTGGCACTAAAGATGTTGTCACACCACCATCATAGTGCGCCATCCATCAGCCAAGGCAGCAGTGTGTCCAGGGGCCTGGGTTGGGCTCTTGCAAAATATTTCTTTACTTAAAGTATTTGATGCTCTCTATTCCCTTAGGTAGAAGTAATCTAACAAACTTCCTAACAAGTGTGGTTAAGATCAATTGTTTCCAACTGTTAAATTGCCATGCTAATGGGTTGGCGGTATAATTCCACCATGTTAGATACTTGTTTAGCATGTACAAGGTCCTTGGTTGTATTCCCAGCATTTGAAATATATATATGCACACACATACATATATATGTGTATATATATAAAATTTTATATATACATAAAATAAAATGTATAAACAAACATATGTGTGTTATATATATACATGTATATATGTGTATGCACACACACAAACGTATATATATATATATATATATATATATATATATATATATATATATATTTTTTTTTTTTTTTTTTTTTTTTTTTTTTTTGCTACCTTAGACTTCTTCCCTATTATCTCAAGATCTGAGATCATTGGAGGAAAAGTTAATGGTGAAAACAGCACTGGCCAATCCTTGGCATCTCATCTTAACCCATAATATTATGACAAGATGCTAGGACTTTTTTTTCTGGTCTTAGAAAAACCTTTGCTTTTTTAAATTTGATTTTTAATTGGTACATATTTGCACATATTTAGGGTGTACAATGAGATGTTCTGATATGTATATGCATTGTTCAATGAGCAAATCAGAGTAATTAGCATGACTATCATATCACACATTTATCATTTCTTTGTGATAAAACACTCAAAATCTTGTCTTCTAGCTATTTTTAAATACCCAATATATTATTCTTAGCTATGTGCAATAGCACACCAGAATTTATTCCTCCTACCAGTAACTTTGTGCCTTTGACCAACCTCTCCTATCCCTCTCTTCCTATTACTCTCTGATGATCACCATTCTACTTTTTCTACTTCTTTGAGCTCAGCTTTTTCGGATTCTTCATATGAACAGCATCCCATGGTATTTGACTTTTTGTGTCTGGCTTATTTCACGTATATTGGTCTCTCTGTTCATCCATGTTGTCACAAATCACAGGATTTCAACTGGCTTTGGGGAATGAATAATATTCCACCATAAATACGTACCATTTTCCTTATCCATTGATCTGTCCTTGGATTACCTTCTCTCAGTGTCTCTGTGGCCTTGCCCTGTCTGTAGGCTGCCCAGAAACTTATGAAGATTCCATATTTAGGACTTGCTTTCATAGCACATGGAAAAGAAGGGGCCTGGAAGAACCTCCCCCAGTTCCTGCTCCTGCCTGGACTCAGCTGAATCTGGACATCACCTGCCTCCTCTCAGAGACCTGCCAAGCCCTCAGCCCAAGGCAAAGCCAAGACCAACGTCTGGATGATTCAGCAGGTGAAGTCACAGGTTCAGAGAGTGTATTACTGACATGGGGGCAACTAAGAGTGACCAAAGGTGTCAGCTCTCCCTGACCCCTGTTCCACACACCAAAAAGAATGATGCTGAACAGGAGGGGCTGGATGAGTGGGAGTGAATGGAGACATTTGTTCCTGAGGAGGCCAATCTAGACTGTAGCTAAGGTGTTCCAGAGTTGGCAGCTTGAGCAGGGCTAGAGCTCAGGCCTCATCAGAATCTGGGAGGTGATAAGAAACTGTCCCATGACTGCCTCCTAGAGGTAGATAGACCAGTGAGATAGAGTCTCAGAGCATCTCCTTATAGACCTTCACCCACTGGTGCTCCAGGGGGACCAAGGATGTCCTGCCAAGATTCAGATCTGTGATGAGTCTTTGGCTGTGTGGTCTGTGTGGGTGACCGTGAGGTCACTGGGTGTGCCAGATAACTGTTTGTCACTGTGACCTTGGTTAATCTACTTCATTGCTCAGGCCTGAGGTGAGGCACAGCATCATGGTGGAAGGGCTTGGTGAAGGAAAGCTGCTCAGCTCCTAGAAGCCAGGACACAGGAAGAGAAAGAGAGATTCCCAGGGACAAAGTATAAACCCCAGGGACCTACTTCTTCCAAACGTGCCCTACTTGTCCAGTGCAGTAGGCCTTTCAAATGATTAATCCATCCAATGGATTTAATGCATTGATTAGGGTGCAGCTCCTATAACCTAATCATTTCACCTCTGAACACTCCTGCGCTGTATCTCACACACGAGCTTTCAGGGGAAACCTCTGGTTCAAACCCTAACACTGGGGCACCAGGGCAGAATCCCTTCAAGTCTCAAACACTCTCATATCCGCTCAGTCTGTACCCCAGTGCAATGGGCTGAATGGACATCCACAGGGCCTGAAATATAGGGCAAGGGTGTACAGCAGGAGGGAAGGGGCTCCAAAGGCTGGGCCCCAGACTTGTCAGTCCCAGCTCCAGCACGGGTCAAGAAGTGGAAGAGGCGATATTACACTGAGGGCTGTCTCATTAGTTCAGACAGATGCAGGCACGTGTGTAAGGTATAGACATGGACAGAACCCAGAGCTGTCTGGAGGCAGGGGAAGATATCCTTCTGAGTGTTGAGGGCTTGTGAAGTCAAGGGGACACAGGGAGTCAGATGGATGCCCTGCCCTCCAGCGTGGGGGACTGTATTCTCTGAGACAGGGAGCACTAGAGGGAGCCCACTGGGGAAGACCCTGGTGAACTCTGGCCTAGACCATCTGCATGCCAGGTCAGGGGTCCTGACAGCAGCAGGCAAGGCCACGTGAGTCTGCACATCAGGTGGGCACCATGCAGAGACTCTCAACAGGGCCATAGCAAGGGGAAGCCCAGGCAGGATCCTGAACATTCTGTGAAGATGCCTCAAAGTCAGAGCAACAAAATAAGAGTGGCCCAGGGGAACACATAGACAAGGAATTGCAATTAAAACAGAGAATCCTCTGGCCTAAGGGAAAACTTAGCCAGGAAGGGATACAACCTGCAATCTGAGGTTTGAAGCAGTAATGATATGGCCTGAATGCTCCCTCCAAAAATCATCTTGATATTTAATTGCTACTGTAATAGTAGTAAGAGAAGGGGCCTTCAGTAGGTCAGTAGGTCTTGGGAGCACCTCCCTCATGAAGGCATTAACACTATTTTCACAGGAGTGGGTTCCTAACGACAGGATGAGTTGGGCCCCCACCCTTCTCCTCTGTCTTGCACATGAGAGCTTGACCTCTATGATGTTACAGTGCAGCACCAGACTCGCCAGATGCCAGCACCACACACTCCAACTTCCCAGCTTCCAGAACTGGGAGTCTGATCAGCTTCTATTACTTATAAATTACCCAGTCCTTGGTGTTCGGTTACAGCAATAGACAATAGGCTAAGACAAGAAATAAAACATAAGCAGGACATGGGAAGGGGGTATTGGACGGATAAGAGGCAGAAAGCCATCTGTCTTGAGAGGCAACTGTAACACAAGGCTGTGTCCAGGGTGCTCACAAGGGATGGTGACAGAGGGATCCATACTGACAGGGTATGCACAGACCTAATAACCACTCACAGGATGTTGGTTGCCATGCCCAGTGGAGTCATGGCCTCATCCCAAGCTCCTTGGCTTTGACCCATCATTTGTACAGACATTGCCAATTCTCCCCCAAGCAGGACAGAGTTCAAACAGAACAGTCAGGCTGTGGAGAGCCTGAGCCAGGATATGGTCTCTGGAAAGAAAGCAAATGTATAAATGACAGTCCCTCCTGGACTCCCATTTGCCCCATCTACATAGGCTTTGAGACATTAGTACCATGCATTATAGGGAAGCTATGTCTGATCAGGGATTTGAATAATGGAGGAGGAAAAATAATCCAACATCAAGTGAGCACTAAACGGCTTATTTTTTCTTTTTCATTTGGTATAGTGAACTAGAATTCTTAGAAACATTAAAGCTTAAAACATAAAATAAAAATTGATTTTCATCTATTTCAATGAACTGAAAGAAGTGAGTCCTAACAAGCCTTCCTCTTTCTCCATTTTAAATGACATGATGGGCTTCTCACAGTTTAGACGTCCTGGGAAAACTTCCTCTGGACACAGATTTCCCTGTAGGGAATTTTTGCCTTCTGGGTGGCCACCCAACCTAAGAAGATTTTCCATAGTGCACATCTCTAGGAATCTGCATGCTAAAATTTCCTAATATCATAGACTGTTATGGATACCTTACATATTCTATATTTTCATTTTTGACAATGAATGCCCTAAAGTGCATTTGCAGGTGTGTTCTTGTTTAATAAGCACATCTAAGATTTCTCACCCCTGCATGTCCAGTAGCATGCATGTAAATTCCATTGCTCTGTTACAAATTCCATGCATGCTAAGAGACTTTGTCCTGTCTTTCATATAACAATCGTGCATTTGTTTAAGTTTTTATTATAAAACTAATGAACAGTCATTAATTTAATTTTGAGAAATAAAGAAAATAGAGTCAGATACAAATGCGCTGTTGAAACAAGGCCATTTTTCTTTTGATTCTATCACCCAAGTTCAAAGGCATGCCTCTTGCATTCTTTGGGGCTGCCATGCAACACAGGCTTCTGCTTTGGCCTCTCTCTCGGAGCCTAGGGACCTCCTCCCAGAGCTTCCTCTGTGCTTCCCAAAGCACTGGACCAGTCTCTCCTGGACTCCTCTCTACTTCAATAGAAATTTCAACCCGCAGGGTGCTTCTCCTTGATTCTTTTCATTAGGAGAGATTCACTCTTAATTCCTACTGAAGTCAAAGTTCATGAGATTGCCAAGCAGGTACTGTCTGTTTACTCTGGGAGACTGTAAGAGGGACCACACACCTGGGCAGGAATGTATGTCATGTCCAGTTAAATCTCTATTGCTCTTGCCTCCAGGAAACTGAGAGCCAACTCTGTTGGCTTTTGGTCTCTTAGCCTTTAGGCTCTGTGAACCATCCAGAAAGAAATGAACTCAGAAACTGCAGACTGTCATGGGTCTTTCTGATGCTACAGCATAGCCTGCAAAGTCCAATTTAGGGCACTTATTATATATAGAACCAGTGCCAGGAAAAAAACACACATTTTTTTTTTTCTGTTATCTCTCAGGAAACCTTATCTACCATTATTTAGAGGGAAATAGAGTGGAAAAGTAAGGCCATTATCCAGTTGATCAAAAGTAGAAAAAGAGTAAGGCAACTGCTATTGCTGACAAAGAAATGTTTAAATCCAGAGTATCCACAGGCTCTACCTTGACTGAATCCAACAGGCACATCACCACCTTCACAAGGGCTCAGTGTGGTCATTAGGAAAATCACAGGCTCTCTCATTGCATGGATCTGGGGTGTCCACCCTGGGTTCTGTGATTTCCAACATTCCTGGGGTATTTTAGTGAAATTCTGTGCTTCCCATCAAAGCTGTAGAGTCTAACTGCAGTTCTCAGTTTGTTAGGTGAGTCACACTTCATTCCTTTGCATTGCTAAGCAATATTCCATGGTATGAATATGCCATATTGTGCTTACATCTTCACTTACTGCTGAACATTTCCTACGAATGCTTGTCTGCAAAACATCATAAGGACCTGTGCCATCATTTTGTTCACAAGGTCCCTGTGCTATCTGCAGTAGGGTTCTGTGCTCTCCATCAACCCTCAGTGCCCACATCACCCTGTGTTCCTTCACTCTCCGGAAGACCTATAGTGTCCACACTAAGTTTCTTCTGTGGTCACTATGGCTGTGCTTAG
This sequence comes from Callospermophilus lateralis, assembly GCF_048772815.1. Classification (NCBI taxonomy): domain Eukaryota; kingdom Metazoa; phylum Chordata; class Mammalia; order Rodentia; family Sciuridae; genus Callospermophilus; species Callospermophilus lateralis. The sequence goes on from NC_135313.1 coordinate 93,542,419, forward strand.
CTGTCTACCCAGTCATACGGTGACTGAGTTGCACAGGACCATTTCTTCAAGACAGGCTCTGTGCCAGGAGTTGGGTATAAAGATGAAACAGAGTTGCTACCTTCAAAGACAATAAAGTAGATGTCAAGGAGTGTCAGTGACCTCTTGCTTGGTGGCCCAGCATTGAAGTTCTGTTCTTAAGGATCCTAATCTGACGTTGTGGGTGGGCCTGGTAAGTATAGACCCTGCACACACCTGTGCCCCTGCAATATTCTTCTTTATTTCAGGATATCTAGAAAAACTACTGGTACATAGCTGTAACTTAGCCAGCTCACCTTACCCTAGATACTAGTATGGATAAGTCAGAGGAAGGCAGATATAAGCCCAAAAGTTCAAAAGCATTACGGAAAATCAACCTCCAATTGAAGAAAATGCATCTCTGTACTTTTATTGAGAATGAGGAAGGATTTAACCACAGAGCCTCTTGGCTCAGCTTGTTTATCCCCAGATTTAAGCAGGAGAAACACTAATCTACCTCATTAATTGCAAATATCCCAGCCATTGTGGAAAACTAATTAATGAGGGTTTGTAATGATGTCACGAGGCACAGGCCTGTCTGTCTTTAGTAGCCACTGCCTCGGGAATGCTTTCTCTTTTCTTAATTATGTGGAGATTAGATGGTGCCACTGAATATCAAATAAATAGTGTGAATGAGCTCATTCTGCACTCAGGTGCCCACATTATGAACCTGCAGGTGCAGAGATTCAAAAAGACACTTTCCATCTCCCTGACTTCCTCCTGCCCATCCATATTTTCTTCCATTTTTGATCCAGACAAGCAATATCACTAATATCAGGAAGAGAATTTTCGAAGGAAATGTTTAAGGCTGGTTAATATACAATTTTATCTCTGGTGGAGCATCACCTCAACCAGAGTCCATGGGAGCAGCCACATGCTGCAATGTCCCTGGTTTCTGGTATATCTACCAGGGCTGTCCCTCACAAACAAAGTAAAAACTCACTGCTCCATTTTGGAAGAACATATCTTTTTTGGCTAGAGCAGTCTGTCTATTTAAAACACTTAACATCTACTCATTTATTCTCATCTATTCTGATGTCTGAATAGTTTTGTATTCTCTGTATAAATAGATCACGAAGGGTTTGTTAGGTAAGTCACACTGCACGTTCCTTTGCATTGCTAAGTAATATTCCATGGTATGAATATGCCATATTGTGCTTACATCTTCACTTACTACTGAATATTTCGCACGAATGCTTGTCTACAAAACACTATAAGGACCCGTGCCATCATTTTTGATCAGAAGGTCTCTAAAAGTTGAATGATTGGATCATATGATAGGTTTATCCATCTTAGATTTTTAAGAAATGTTGAATGGTTTTCCAAAATGATTGAATCATTTATCATTTAATATGCCAACTCTTACATTATGTTACATTCTTTCCAACACTTGGTATGGACAATTATATAAATCTCATTGTTCCAATAGATGTGTAAAGGCATCTCATCATGTGATTAAAATCTGTTTTATTGAGGTATAATTGCACCCATTTAAAGTGTAAATTTTGCAAGTCTTAGTATATGAGTGTGTGTGTGTGTGTGTGTGTGTGTGAGTGAAATCACTCATGAAGCATCTCCACCATTAATGTACTGAACATAACCATTTCCCAACTGTTTCCATGTGTCCCTTTGCAGTTCCTCCCTCTTACCACTCTCCATCCCACCCCACTCAAGGAAACTGCTGATCCACTTTCTGTTACTATAGATTGATCAGTGTTTTTAGGCTTTCAGATGAATGGAATTGTGCAGTATGAACTTTTCGGCAGGGGGCAGTGCCAGGCTTCTTTTGGTTACCATGTAATTTTTTAGACACATCTATGGCATAGTGTGTATCAATAGTCAATTTATTTTTATTTCTGCATAGTACTCCACTTCATGAATACACCACAGTGTATTCATTCATCTTAGACATTTGGGTTGTTTCCAATTTGGAGCTATTACAAATAAAAATACTACAAACATCTGTGTACAATAAATGCCCTTGGAAACATATCTAGGGGTGGAATTACTGGATCGTGCAGTGGAGAAAATTGGTTTTTAAACAAAGTGTCTCTCAGCAGAGCAATGGTACGATAGGACATTTTCACCAACAGCCCATGAGAATTACTTTCTCCTCATCCTTGTCAGTACTTGCTAGGGCCAGGTGTTTAGATTGGTTTTCTCCATCTTCTATTCTGGTACAATACACGTAACATGGAATTCACCAAATAAGCCTATGATTTCAGCGGTGTTAAGTACATTTACATGTTGTGCGACCACCACCACCTCTATCATCTCCCGAATTTTCCATTTGCCAAATGAAACTCTGTTCATATTAAACAGTAGCTCTGTTCATTTTTCAACCTTTTTTTCCTACTCATCAAATTCTACAACTTCAATTGTTCTGTTTCCTAATTCTTATTTCTGCCCATTCAAATCCACTCATAAGTCCCTCTTTTGAATATTTCGCTTCAGTTGTGTTTCTCAGAAACGGAATTTCTTCGTGTCTATCATTCATGCTTTTCCTCTCTTTACGTTTTCTCTCTTATATTTCCATGTAATGTTTTCTCAACTGTGTCCTCATCTTCCACTAGTGTTTTGAGCATCTTTAAGACAGTCGGAAGCCTTTGTTTAGTGAATCTGCCCTCTGCTCATTCTCAAGGATATTTCCCATTGACTCAATTTCTTTCCTTTGGATGGGCCATACTTCCCTAATTCTTTGTTTACTTCATAATTTTTTGTTATGTGGAAAATTAGACATTTGAATCTTACGGTAATTTTGAAAATAAGATTATCCCCTTTTTCTGGGATCTTTTTATTAGTTTATTGACTCTTAGGGTTTACTTCTGTGGTACAGATCAGTGTGAGGTATTGATTTAAGGCTCTCTTGCATCTCTCCTGAGGGTATTACTTTCTCTGGTCATGCTCAGTGACTTTCCAAATCACTCCACTATTTGTGGTGGTTTTTGGATGTGCTAGTCTTTAAATGCATGACCTACAATTAAAGGGAAAGATAAGAAAAGAAGTCAAAGTGTCTCTGTTTGCCAAGGAGATGATCTTATGTCTAAAAGAGCCAAAAAAATTCCACCAGAAGACTTCTAGAGCTTATAAATTAATTTGGCAAAGTAGCAGGATACAAGATCAATACCCCCAAATCAATAGCTTTCCTATACTCTAACAGTGATTTGGTCAAAGAAGAAATCAGGAAAACCATCCCATTCACAATAAGTTTGAAACAAAATACTTGGGAATTGATTTGAACAAGGAGGTTAAAAAAAAAAATCTACAGTGAAAATCATGGAACACCGAAGAAAGAAATCGAAGAAGACTTTACAAGATGGAAAGACCACCCATGCTCTTGGCAGGCAGAATTAATATTGTCAAAATGGCTATACTACTGAAAGAAATACACAGATTCAATGCAATCCCCATCAAAACACCAATGACATTCTTCACAGAACTAGAAAATCAAATTCTTAAATTCATTTGGCAGAATCAGAGACTCAGAATAGCTAAAGCAATACTAAGCAAGAAAAATAAAACAGGAGACATCACAATACCTGATCTGAAATTATACTACAGAGCTTTAGTAACAAAATCAACATGATGTTGGTACCAAAACCGTCATGAAGACCAATAGCACAGAATAGAAGACACAGAGACAAACTCACAAACCTCTAGCTGTCTGATATTTGACAAAGGTACCAAAAACATCTTGGAGTAATGACAGGAAATTAGACTCCTATGTCTATGTCACCCCACACAAAACTCAAATTGAAATGGGTCAAAGACTTAGGAATTAGATCAGAAACCTTACAACTGCTAGAAGAAAACATAGAGTCAACCCTCCATCATATAGATGCTGGCACAGACTTCCTTAACAAGACCCCCAAACCCCAAGAAATTAAACCAACAACCAATAAACAGGATGCCATTAAAACTAAAAAGCTTCTGCACAGCTAAGAAAATGATTAAGAGTATGAAGAGAGAGCCTGCAGAATGGGAGAAAATCTTTAGCCAGCTAACTCCTCTGATAGGGGATTAATGTTGAGAATATATAAAGAACTCAAAAAACTTAGCAGCAAAATAATGAATAAATCAATAAATAGACAAGAGAATTAGACAGAGACTTTTCACTAACATTTCATTTCACTCCAGTCAGAATGGCAAGGATCAGGAATACAAACAATAAATATTGGTGAGGTTGTGGAGAGAAGAGAACTCTTATACACTGTTGGTGGGACGGCAGACTAGTGCAACCACTCTGGAAAGAAGTTCAGAGATTCCTCAAAAAACTAGGGGTGGAACCACCATATAACCAGGCTATCCCACTCCGGGGTATTTTTCCAAAAAAAAAAAAAACCTAAAATCAGCATACTACAGCAACACAGCCATATCAATATAGCATCGAAATTCACAATAGCTAAATTATGGAATCAACCCAGATGCCCATCAATAGATGACATGTACAACCATAAGGTGCTAATAAAAAAAAATACATTTTAAAAAATGTGTGGTTTCCAAAGTAGGCAATGAGATCTGTGAATGAGTAAAAAGAATCTGGTCCCTTAAATTCCCTAAGGCCACATTATCCAGAGGAGTTTGCAACAATAGCAATGTGTGGGTGCGACAGTAGTTATCAATGTCTGCATTGTACCTCTGCATCGAAAGCAGACCTTTAGAGAAAAAAGTCCTTATTGCCCACCCTGGCTCCAGCAAGCTATGTAAGATGTTCCATAAATACAGGTGTGGCTGTCTGATTTGGTTCAGGAGACTGAGAGATTGGTCACTATCACAGGTAAAGCCAAAACTAACTGAAATTAGGAGGCATTTAATTCAAGAAATAACCATTCAAGACTTGGCCTAGAAGCCTGCAAATAAGCTCCAGAGTTTAGGATTTGACATCTCATTGTGCTGTTACTTTGCATTTACCTCATGATTAATGGTGTTTTATGTTCCTATTTGCACAATTTATTTGGGAAAATGGATTTTCTAGCCTTTCGATGATTCTGAAAATCAGACTGTTTGTTTTTATATTATTAAGTTTTGAACATTCCTTATAAATATGAATACAAGTTGCTTATCAGATATAAGCCACACAGATATTTTCTGTCTGTCTTTTTGCATTTCACTGTCTTTTGAAGAGAAGACTTTTTTTTTTGGTATGATGAAATTGTATTTGTCAACTTATTATTTTATGGGAAATTCTTTTAGTGTAAGCAATCATCACCTAGGCAAGGTCAGGAAGGCTTTTCCCCCCATGTTTTCTTATAAAGATTTATAGTTTAGGTTTTACATGATTTACTTGGAGTTAATTTTGTGTAGAGTCAACAGAATGAATTAATGCTAATATTTTTACATATGGTTATTGAATCGTTGCAATAGAATTTATCGAAAAGCCTATCCTTCTACAGCTAACTGCACTTTGTTGAAAATCAGTTGTCATTATATAAATGGGTATATTTCTGGACTCTCTTCTGTTCTATTGATCTGTTTGTCTATCTTTATGACAATATATTACACTGCCTTGATTCTTATAGCTTTATAATAAGTCTTACATCCAAAACTTTTTCTCATTTTCAAAAGTTTTTTTTTGTCTTTATTTGTATTTTTCTATTCCAAGCCCTTTTAATTTTCAAATAAACATTAGAATCCATTAATAATTCTTTATAAAAATCATACTAAGGTTTTATTAAGATTGTACTTAAAACTGTAGTTCAAGCTAATATCTTAACAATATTGAGTCTTCTCCCCCAAGAGGATGGTATCTCTTTCCATTTCTTTAACAATATTTTAACATGGCTTTCAACAATGGTTGAAATAGTTCCTTCATAATTATGTTTTGTCAAATTTACTTCCAAGTACTAATGCTAGTATGAGAAGTGTTATTGCTGGGCAGGGTGGCATCCTGTAATTCCAGCAATTCAGGAGGCTGAGGCTGGAGAATTGCAAGTTCAAAGCCAGCCTCAGCAACTAAGTGAGGCCCTAAGCAACTTATTGAGACCCTGTCTCAAAATAAAAAATAAAAAGCACTAGGGATGTGGCTCAGTGGTTAAGTGCCCTTGGGTTTCATCCCTGGAGCCAAAAAAATAAATAAATAATGTTATTTTCCAGTTCCACTTTTTAAACTTTTTTTTTTATTGCCACTGTAGTGATTTGTTAAATAGAAGTGGTAGTATTGGATATCCTTGACTGCTTTTTGTTTTTGCTTTTTCTTGGCTTGTGTGTATAGTGTGTATTCCTGCTGTTTTATAGGGTGTTGTTGCTATTGTTTTCTCTGTTTTGTTTTGCTACTGAGGATTCACACTCAGGGCCTCACATATGTGAGGCAAGTGCTCTGCCACTGGACTGCTCCCCGAGGCCTGCATGTTCTTGAGCCTCAGAGGATGAATAGGGTTAGCTCTAGGGAATTCTCCTCTATTCCTTCTGTGTTGAGGCTGTTTTCAGTAAGAAAGCATACTCAGTTTTTGTTAAGTACACTTACTGAATCCTTCAAAATTATCATACATTTCTTTTTTTATCATTTCAGTGAATTATATTAATTATCCTTTAAATGTCAAACCGACTTTTTAAACTTTGTAAAAAACATTTGGTCATGATGTACTTATTTTAATCAGCTGCTTTGTTGCTGAGACTAAAAGACCCAACCACAACAATTGTAGAGGAGAAAAGTTTATTTGAGGGCTCACCGTTTTAGAGGTCTCAGTCCATAGACAGCTGGCTCCATTCCTCAGGGCTTGAGGTGAGGCAGAACATCATGGAGGAAGAGTGGGGCAGAAGGAAATGGCTCACATGATGACCAGGAAGCAGAGAGAGACACTCTCCAGGTACAAAATATATACCCCATAGCCACGCCCCCAATGAGCCATTTCCTCCAGCCACGCTCCACCTGTCTCCAGTTACCCCTCGGTTAATCCCATTAGGGATGAATCCACTGGTTAGGTTAAGGCTATAGCCCAATCATTCCTCCTCCAAACCTTGCACTGTCTCACACGTGAGCTTTGGGGGGACACCTTACATCCAAACCATAATAGTACTATACTTTTTGGTCTTTCATAATTGAGATTTTATGGGTTGTATTGAGGGTCACTACACATAGACATTTCACTTTGCACATAATTCTCAACACACTTACCAAAGATCTAAAAGGCTTTATGCTGTGATTCTTTTTCAGTTATTGCAGACTTTCCTGCTTCAAATTTGAAGGCAAATTTTGAGAATATCAAATACCAGTGTCTTCAACTGCTGATAAACTATCACCTAAGTCCCATCAACGCACAATTTCATGTCATATACACTACACACTCAAATTTTCCACCATTCACAGTACATTTAAAAAATTATTAGGAAACCTGGGCTACTATGACCAAAAATGTTAGAGTCCACAGGATTCTGATAGGGCTCTCTGCTCCTGGAGTGGTTTTCTTTAAGGAAACAATTCTCCCGAAAAACAACATGGGAATAGAAGTAATTTTAAATATTCAAGGCAGGACTGTGACTACAAATTTAGTACTCACTCCCACTTGTGGAATGTTAAGCTGACACCTGAGACAGTGTATCCGTGTTGTCATTCAGTATCTCCCTCCTTTCCCCTGCCTTTGGGGGCTGTGCTTTTGCTTTTGCAGGAGCAGGTTTACCTGAGGACCTTGCCCGTCTCTTCTGGGGCTTCTCCTTCCCATTCCCTGAGGCAGAGCTGACCTCCCTCTTGGGCACCCTGCATCCTGGCAGACCTAGCCACCTGAGCACTTGGGCTCTGCTCCTGCCTCTGTCCTTCCTGTCCCAGGAGCTGCTGGGACCTGCCACAGGAACTGCAGTAGAACTGAATGCAACTCATAGACTTTTTTTTTTTTTTTTGGTTTGCTAAAAGTGAGGAAGATGTTAGGGAATTTACTAGTCTTGCAATAATCTGAATCTTTTCTTATGTAATGTTTATCGCTTCCAGTGTGTTTTATTGTTTGTTTATTATTTTTTTTATTTGTACCCAGGATAGAATCCAGGGGCACTCAGCCGCATCCTCAGTCTTTTTGTTTGTTTGTTTGTTTGTTTGTTTATTGTTTTGTAACAAGCTCTCACTAAATTGCTTAGAGCCTCTCTAAATTACTGAGGCCGGCTTTGACCTTGTGATCCTCCTGCCTCAGCCTTCCAAGCCACCAAAATGACAGGCGTGCACCCCTCTTCCAGTGTATTTTCATATACATATGCTTTATTTGCTCTCTTAAAATACATTTTGCAATTGGCTTCAACGTGTTCAGTCTTACTTTCCATCATCTGTGCTAGTTCTGGGTCTCTTTGTATTGCCCCAGGGGGCTCCTGTTCTTGGCCCTCTCCAAGCTTCATCAGCAGTTCCCTCTAATTCTTTCAGATGGTTTTTTTCTGGATGTTCATGCTCTTCCTACCCGTGCATGGCTCAGACTCCCAGTCCAATCTCCCCAATTCAGGGAGACCCCCAGAGTCTACCTGGGCCCACCCCTGCTGGGCCGTAATCTGAATAATCCCCAAGCAGTAAACTGGGGAACCCAGGGATCAACTCATCCTGTTTTCCCCTTTCAGGGAAGTACTGCCTGTTGCCCAACCTCTGAAAGTGCTGTTTTTCTACATCTTGTCTATTCTTCCAGTGTTTTCAATGGAGTGGATGAATTTGATCCCCTCTTGGCTAATAGCCTAAGTCTACTTAAGGGTAAATAGTAACCTTACTTTCATTCACCCTGAAAACTCCCTTTTTGTCCTAAAATAGCTGACTAGATCATCTACATTTTTCTGTCCCCTCATATGACCTTCACGTAACAGTCTGATATCTCTTTTTCTCAACTTTATATTGTTTCTTTCTTTTTCCTTTTTACAGAAATCCAATAGGACACAATAAATACCAAATAGGATTATTCTTCTCATATTTATTAAACACGTTTATTGTTCTACCATTAAATATGTTATTTATAGGAGGTTTCAGTATAAGACCTTTATCATTAAATATCCTTTATTTCCCCAGCTTGCTTGATGTTTTAATCTTTAATAACTCATTGTTATTAAATGCTTCTTTGGGGACTCTTGAGTTGATCATCTTGTCTCCTTCAACTGTTAATGTGGTCAATTACATGAATATGGATTTCTTTCTATTTCGTTTATGTTGCTTTTAGTGCTTGGGAATGAACCCAGGACTCAGCACATGCTCTACCACTGAACTACACTCCAACTCCACTAATATGTTTTCTAATATTAAGTCAACTTGTTCACGAAGTATTATCTTTTCAAATAAATTTTGGATTGATTTGGGCAATGTTTTGCATAGCATTTTTCAAGTTACGTTGGTGAGTAATCTTTCTTCATTCTGTTCTTGTCATATTAGTATGATTTTTCTTTAAGTTCTAGAAGAGTTTTTAATTGGCATTATCTGTTCCTTGAAAGTTTTATAAAACTTCTAAAACAACTAAGGTTTAGTCTCCCCCCCACCCACTACACACACACACACACACCGGAAAGCATATAACTCTACTCAATCAATTTATTTAATGGCTACACCATTATTCAAGTTTTCTATTTATTCTGGAGTGAGACTTGCTAAATTATATTTTTAAGATGTGTCAAAAGTTCTCAAATTTATTGATACAATTTTTCATGTATTATATTTTTTAAAACATTCTGTTCATCTTACAGTAATCCTTCCCTTTTATCTTGATCATTCTGTCAGAAAAAAATTATGTTTGGTCTTTAAAAAGACTCGGCTTTTAACATAATTGATTCTATTATATCATTTCTATTTCAGAAATGCTTGATTTTCTCATCTTCATCATTTTTGACTTTCACTTTGATTTTTTTTCATTTGCTATTTTAGTCAGTTGAATGCTTTACTCATTATGTCATTATTTTTCTGAATTTGTCTTTTTCTAATAAGAACATTTAATGTTACATATTTCCCTTTGAACATCTTATAGTTCATTCCAGGCGTTTTTTAATAGTGTTTTCAATATCATTCAACTCAAATTATTTTAGCTTCCGTTATTGATTATTTTATGAATTTTAAATTATTTGGATATGTGTTTTAAGTTAAAAACAAATGACAGTTACAGGCCATTTTATTGATTTATAAGTTAATTGCAAAAATATTGTTTATGTGATTTCATCTATGAAATTTGTTGTGACTTGCTTTATGATTTACTGTTTGATCACTTTTATAATCTATCTGTGTATGAATATTGTATAATCTATGTTTTTCCATGTAAATTTTCAACATAAGGTTATAATTTAAGTTATATAAAGCTGATTTATTGTATTGGTAAAATCTCCCAAATTCCTACTAATGATTTTATTTCTTATTCATCAATTGCTGAAATAGCTTTGAAATACTCCACTATTTCATCAATTTGTTCATTTTCCAATGTAGATCCTTTTTTACTTTTAACAGGTGCATTTAAGTTTAGAATTGGCTACTCTTTTTTTTTATTGGTTGTTCAAAACATTATAAAGCTCTTGACATATCATATTTCATACATTAGATTTTGGAAAATTGAATTTCTTGTCATTATGAATGGTCTTATTTATCCCTAAAAAATGTTACTTATCTAAGAGTCTTTTAGATATGCATCTTATAAATTGTATAGAGTTGGATTTTGTTTCTTATTTAATGTGGTAACCTTCATATTTTAATGACTACTTTTATGTCTCTACATTCTTTTTCAGATTTGTTTCTGCCAATTTATTTTAAATTTTCTATTTTCCTGTGCCTCTTTGTTTTTCTTCCTTGGACTAATTGAAGGGATAAATTTGTATGTGAGTGTTTTTCTTTTGAATTTCCAGATATATATAATATGTATATTTATGGCACACAGCATGGTGTTTTGAAATCTGGAAACATTGTAGCATAACTAACATGGCTACATAGAGCTAATTCACATATAATTCTCATATAATTTTCATTTTTGTGATGAGAATATGTAAAGTTCTAATTTTTGGAGATTTTCAGATATGCAATAACATGTTATTAACATAGTCACCGTTTTGTACAATATCTCTCTTGAGCATATTCCTCCTAACTGAAGTTTTGTGTTATTTAATCAACATTCCCCAACCTCAGCTTCTGGAAGACACCATTCTGTTCTATACTCTGCTCAACTTTTTTAAAATTCTACCAATCAGTGAGATTGTTGTGTCATTTGTATTTGTGTATCTGGCTTATTTCACTTAACACATGATCCTCCAGATTCATCCACGTAGTTGAAAATGAAGGGAGTTCCTCTTCTTTGAAGATCATTGCAAGAGAGACATGACAATGTTGGCCTGAGCAGACTTTGAGCCACGAGTAAATGAATTCCGCTCTAGAACCTCCATAAAGTAACACAGTCGTGCCAGCATTCAGCCTAGTACAATGAGATCCACGTGGGACTTCTCACCATGGTATGTATGGTAATTTGTCACAAACACAATAGAAAACTAATACATACACTCAACAAGATACCAAGCTGTTAAGTATCAGATGGCGTGAGAAAGGTGGCAGACTGGGAAAATCCAGATGTCTCTTATTTTTCCACAGAAACACAAAATAACCAACATACAAACCAAAATAGCTAGTAAGACTGTGCAAACCAGTTAAGAAACAGCAACAACTAAGAAGAAAAAGCTACATTTTGATTGGTAAGACATATCACTGCATTTTTGCTCAGTGTTGTTCTACCCTCTCCTTGGATTGGTACTTCACAGTTGGGAAGAGAATGAAAAATTCCTGATTCTCCCACTAGATAGAAAGAGAAGAATGGAATTTGCTTACAACGTTCTGTCTTGTCTGGGTGATGCCTCCAAGGACTTGTTTCTGTCTCATTTTACTTATAATCAAAAGACAGTGGGAAAAGAAGGAAAGACAGATTTACAGAATGGATATAAAAAAAGCTAAAATCCAATTCTAAGCTGTCTACAAAACATTCATTTTATTTTGTTCATTTTTTGTTTGTCCTTATTAGTTATACATGATAGCAGAATCTATTATGATAAAATTATACAAGCAGAGATTATATCTTATCCTAAATAAGACCCCATTCTTGTGGATATACATGATGGTGGGATTCACTTAGGTATTTTCATATATATACATAGGAAAATTATGTTAGATTCATTCCAGTGTCTTTCTTATTCTTATCCCCCCTCTCTTCCCTTTATTCTTTTTTGTCTAATCTAGGGAACTTTTATTCTTCCCCTCCCTGTCTTTATTGTGGTTTAGCTTCCACGTATCAGTGAAACATTCTTTTTTATAACTGAGTAATATTCCATTGTGTGTTTGTGTATATATACCACAATTTCTTCATCCATTCATCTGTTTAAGGGCACCTAGATTTAGTCTAGAGCTTAGGTATTATAAATTGTGCTGATACAAACAATGATGTGGCTGTGTCAGTGTGCTGATTTTCAGTCTTTTGGATACATGGAGTGGGATAATTGGCTCAAATGGTGGTTCCATTCCCAGTTTTCCAAGGAATCTCCATACTGCTTTCCGGGTGGCTGCATCAATTTGCAGTCCCACCAACAGTGTACCTTTACCCCCACACTCTCACCAAAATTTACTGTTGCTTGTATTCTTGATAGTTGCCATTCTGACCTGAGTGGGATGAAATCTCAGTGTAGTTGTAATTTGCATTTCTCTAATTGATAAAGATGTTGAATGTTTTTTATATGCATATCGACCATTCTTATTTCTTCTTTTATTATAGATCTCTTCAGTTCCTTTGCCCATTTATTGATGTTTTTGTTTGTTTTGTTTGTTTGTTTGTTTGTTTTTGATATCAAGTTTTTTGAGTTTTTTATTTCCTAGAAATGAATGCCCTATTTGGGGTACAGGTGGAAAAGATTTTCTCCCATTCTGTAGACTTTCTCTTCACACTCCTGATTGTTTCCTTTGCTGTGAAGGAGTTTTTTAGTTGATGCATTCCCATTTATTGATATTTGATTTTATTTCCTGTGCTTTAGAAGTCTTCTTAAGAAAGTAAGTTCCTGAACCAATATGTTGAATTGTTGGGGCTATATTTTCTTCTAGTAAGTGCAGTTTCTGGCCTAATACCTAGGTATTTGATTCATTTAGAGTTGATTTTTGTGCCGGGAAAAAAGAGGGGTTAACTTTCATCCTATTATATAAGAATATCCAGTGTTCCCAGCACCATTAGTTGAAGAGGTTATCTTTTCTCCAGTGTTTTTGGCACCTTTGTCTAGTATGAGAGAACTGTATTTATTTTGGTTTCTCTCTATGCCTTCTATTCTGTTCCATTGGTCTTCTTGCCTGTTTGGTGTTCATACCATGCTGTTTTTTTCACTATAGCTCTGCTGTATGATTTAATGTTTGGTCATCATGATGCCTCCTGAATCGCTTTCCTTGCTAAGGATTGCTTTGGCTACTCTGGGCCTCTTATTTTTCCAGATGAATTTCATGGCTGATTTTTTTTCCTATTTCCACAAAGAATGTCAATGAAATTTTAATAAGAATTGCATTAAATCTATATTTTGGTATTATGGCTATTTTGACAATAGTAATTCTGCCTATCCAAGGACATGGGAGGTCTTTCTGTCTTATAAGGTCCTCTTCAATTTTCATTTACTGTTCTATAGTTTCTACTGTAGATATTCTTCAGCTCTTTTGTTAGGTTAATTCCTAACTTTTTTGTTTTGTTTTGTTTTTTGAGGCTATTGTAAATGGGATGGTTTTCCTAATTTCTCTTTCATCTTATTTATCTTCAGAGTATAGGAATGCAATTGATTTATGGTTATTAATTTTGTATCCTGTTACTTTGATGAATTCATTTTTTAGTTCTAGACATTTACTGGTGGAGTTTTTTTTTCGGGGGGGGGTCTTCTAAATACAGAATTATGTCATCAGCCAACAGAGATAGTTTGAGTTCTTCTTTTCCTATTCATTAATTTCTTTGTTTTGCCTAATTCCCCTGGCTGAGGTTTCAAGTAGTATGTGGACTAAAATTGGTGAAAGGGAGCATCTCTTGTTCCTGTTTTTAGAGGGAAAACTTTCAAATTTTCTCCATTTACAATAATGTCAGGCTTGGACTTGTCATATGTACTTTTACAATGCTGAGGTATGTTCCTTCTGTCTTTAATTTTTCTACTGTTCTAAACATGAATGGACGATGTATTTTTTCAAATTCTTTTTCTGCATCCATTGATATGTGATTCTAGTCTTTAAGTCTATTTTTGTCATGTATTGCATTTATTGATTTCCCTATGTTGGTTCACCAACCTTGCATTTGCAGGATGAAATCCACTCAGTCATGGTTCACTATCCTTTTAATGTGTTTTGTGTGTGTTCTAATGAACGTAGATGTATTTCATTAAGAATTTTTACATCTACGTTCATTAAGGATATTGGAAGTTTTCTTTCCTTGATGTGTCTTTGTCCTGTTTTTGTATCAGGGTGATACTAGTTTCATAGAACATGTTTGGAAGAGTTCTCCACTATTCCTTTTTATGGACTAATTTGAGGAGGATTAGTATTGATTCTTCTTTAAAGGTCTGGTAGAACTCAGCTGAGAATCCATCCAATCCTGGACATTTTGGTGGTGGTGGTGGTAGGCTTTTGATGACTTCTTCAGTTTTATTACTTGAAATTAATATGTATAAATTCTCTATATCCTCCTGGTTCAATTTGGGTAGGTTAGCTCTGTCTAGAAATTTGCAAATATCTTCAAGATTTTCTAATTTATTGGAGTATGAATTTTCAAAACAGTTTCTGATTATCTTCTGTATTTCAGTGTCGGTGGTTATATTTCCATTAACATCCTGGATTTTAACAATTTCAGTTTTTTTCTCTCTTCCTTTTAGAAAGCTTGGATAAAGGTTTATTCATTTTGTTTATTCTTTCAAAGAACCAACTTTTGTTTCATTGATTTCTAAATTGGTTTTTTAATCTCAATTTCATTGAGTTTGGCTCTGATTTTAATTATTTAAAATCTTCTATTGATATTGGTGTTGATTTTTTTTCTTTTCTATGGCCTTGGGATGTAATGATATATTTGGTATCTCTCTATTCCTTTAATGAATGAGCTCAATGCTGTGAATTTTCCTCTTAGAATCACCTTCAGAATATCCCAGACATTTTGGTATGTGGTATCATTATCCTTATTTACTTCTAAGTATTTTTTATTTCATCCTTGATTTCTTCTGCTATTCATTCATCATTAAATAGTGAATGATTTAGAGTCCAGGTGTTGGAGTAGCTTCTACTTTTTGTCTTATCATTGATTTCTAATTTCATTTCATCATGATCTGATAGGATGCAGTTTATTATCTCTATTTTTTTTATTTGCCAAGAGTTGCTTAATCCACAACTAGAAAGCTGGAACTACAAAACATACTTAATAAAACATTTCATGAAGAAGAAATGGAGAATAAAAATTAAAACCAGCAGAGGGTGAAACTACATTAAAAGAATAGTCAAAGTAAAATGCAATTTAATCTACAAACTACAAATAAATTAAAATGACAGAAAATAAAAAGCATCTCTCAACAATAATGTTAAATGTCAATGATCTAAACTCATTAATCAAAATGCATAGGCTACTGGGTACAGTGGTTTATGCCTGTAATCCCAAAGGCTCACTAGGCTGAAGCAGGAGGATCACAAGTTCAAAGCCAGCCTCAGCAACCTAGCAAGACCCTATGAAACTCACTGAGACCCTGTCTATAAATAGAATACAAAAAAAAGAGCTGGGGATGTGGCTTGGTGGTTGAGTGCCTCTGGGTTCAATCCTCAGTACAAAAAAAAAAAAAAAAAAGACATAGTCTTGAAGATTGAATTAAAAAAACAATATGCTATCTCCAAGAGACTTAACCTCATAGGCAAAGACATCCACAGACTGAAGGTGAGAGGTTGGGGGAAAATGTGGATCTTATAAACAAGCTGGGGTTTCTATTCTCATATCAGATAAAGTGGACTTCAAGACAAAGTTAATCACAAGAGACAAAGAAAAACATTTTATACTACTTAAAGGAAACCTAAGACAATAACAAATCACATTCAAAAATATTTATGCCCCCCCCAAATGGTGCATCTAAGCACATCAAACAAATATCAAGAATCAAAGAGACCACAACATAACAACACTGGATGATTTAAACACCTCTCTCAACACTAGATAGTTCATCCAAGCAAAAACTAAATAAATTAGCTACAGACCTAAAAAGCACAATCAATAATCTAAACTTAACAGACATGTAGAATAGTTCATCTATCAATGACTGAATAAACCTCCTTCTCAGCAACCCATAAGACATTTTCTAAAATGACCATATTTTATGCTACAAAGCAACTCTTGGCTAATACAAAAACATAGAGATAATACACTACATCCACTTTAGACATAAGGATAGGCATAGATTAAAAGTTACAAAAATGAAAAAAAAAAATAATTTCATTTAATTAGCAATCCAAAGAAAGCAGAAGTGATTATATTAACACCAGACAAAATAGAGTTTTACAAGAAACAAGGAAAGACATTATATAATGATAAAAGAATCCATTCAGCAAGAAGTTTAGAAACAGTTATAAACATATATGCAGCAAACATTAGAGATCCTAACTAGACAATTCTCCACTATAATAGAAGAAAACTTCATTACTCTGATTTCAATGAAAAATAAAACAACCAGAAAGAATATCCACAAGAAAAGGAAATAAACAAATCTATAAAGCAATTTGGCCTAATAAACATAGAGTACAACCCACCAACTCTCACAAAATACTTATTTTTGCCCACTCTGCATGGAACATTCTCCTGGATAGACCATTCATTACAGCATAAAACAGGTATTAATAAATTTGAAAAGATTAAAACCATACAAACTATTTTTATGATAAAAGTTGAATTAAACTAGAAGTCAATAGCAGAAGGAAAATGAAAAAAAAAATCCAGAAATATATAGAACTAAATAATTCACTCTTAGTCAACCAACAGATCAAAGAACAAAGTACAATTGTAATTAGGAAATACCTGGCAATAAAGGAAAATGAAATGAAAATATAACATAACAAAACTTGAAGGGTGTAATGAAAGTAGTACTAAGGAGTAAATCGACACACACACACACACACACACATATACACACAAACATGCATATATAAATATATACATATAAATATATTATGCATATGTGTGTATATATATTTTCTTTCTTTCTTGTATTGGGGATTAAACCCTGGGCTACTCTACCATCAAGCCATACCCTATCCCTTTTCCTATTTTATTTTGAGACAGAGTCTTTCTAAGTTGCCTAGGTTGAACTTGAACTGTGATCCTCCTCTTTCAGCCTGCCAAGCAGCTACGATGACAGGTTTGCAACATCCCATTGAGCTTGAAGGAGGAAATTTAAAGCTTACATTTTTAAAAAGGAAGAAGATGTCTAATCAGCAACCTAACCTTATATCTTAAGGAATTAGAAATAAAACAAACTAAATGCAAAGCTATCAGAAGGAAAGGAAATAACCAACGCTAGAGCAGAGATAAACAAAATGGATAAGAGAAAATCAATGGAAAAATCAATAAGCCTGGATTAATTATTTTAAGAGATCAACAAAAAATGACATAATTTTAGCTAGTGAGACTGCAAAATAGAGAAGAATCAAATAACTAATATCAGAAATAAAAGAGGAGGCATTTTAAGCTAAAATAAAAAGGATTATTAAAGTACTATAAACCAAAAAATCAGTCAATTTAGATTAAATGGATAAATTCCTAGCAATGTGCAGTTAAAAGCCTGAAAAAAAAATGGAAACTTAGAAAAATTCTAGAACTAGTGAGAGGATGGAACCACTAATCAAAAACCTCTGGACCAAGAAAAGCTCAGAATCAGATAGCTTCACGGGTGAACTCTACCAATTTTTAATGAAGAATTAACATCAATTCTGCTCAGATTTTTCAAAAAAGAAATATTAGAGGAAGGAGCATTAGCAAACCTAATCTATACTAAGAGAGCTCCACAGGCTTCAATCTGGGGGTCAGGGGAAGAAACAGGGAGAAAAGCAACATCTTCAAAATCATTTGTATGTTCTTGTATCTTGAATTCCAGGCAGGAGGGGGCTGGAATCAGAATACTTCAGAGTGGGAAGGGGCTCGTTCACCTGCCCTCTTCACACAGCAATCCCTCTGACCTCAGGGGCCCTTCATAAAATTTCAGTTGTAATCTACTGTTTTCAAATATGAACCTGAGGCCATAGCAAACGCCGGAAGGTTCTTGATCTCAGTAGAACCTGGATTCTACCTGGGCACTGACCTCTTAATTTTGGGAGTCACCCTTTCCCATCTGTCTGAACCTTGATTGAAAGAATGAAGGATGTCTCTCTAGTGAGGGGTCCAAAGAGTCACCTGGTCTTGGGATGTAAGGATTCTGGAACGATGTCTCAGGAACACCACGGTGTCCAGGAGAAACCCAGCATCCAGGAGTCTGGGCTACTTAGCACAGCAGCCCACTTACTTAGGGAGATTCCTGCAGTACTGTTCTGAAAACCGGGTCCTTTGACCCAAGAAGGAAAAAAAAAAAAAAAAGGCAAAACTCACTCCAAGAGGGTAATCCAGTTCACTAGTGGACTTCTTTCTGTCCACGAGTGACAAGGCATTCAAACAGTAACATCCTCCTGGGGGTCCTTGAAGTAGCAGAGGAGGGACATGAGCAGACCTGGGCTTGGAGGACAGAGTGGATGCCTCTCAGAGCATCTACTCAGCACCTGCCTGGCACAGAGGGTCTGGAGACGAACACTCATGTTCTAGAGAGACAAAGGGGCATGAGCACAATGTTGAGGGGTACCTGGGCAACCCAAACCCTGAGGGCATGCCTCCCAGCAAGCAGACAATCAGCAAGGCCAAGGAATTGGAAAAGCAAAACCTAGACAGAAATCTACGACAGGAAGGGGATTTAGCTGGGTGCCAGAGAGAGAGGAGTCCAGTTTCCCTCTCTGCTATTCAACCATGGGCAGGAGAGAAAGACTTAAAGGTCCTCTGTCTTGTCCACTAAGTGAAACTCCTAACAAAGGGCATCTTGAGGAGATGCTGAATCAAGAACTAGGAAGGGGAGGGAGGGGCCCAGAACATCCTGAGGCTGTGGTCCAGACCGCCTGGGCACGACAGTGAAGGCCTGCCACTTCCATTAGTATTCGTCAGTTGTTGTTGATCAGAGCTTGTTGGAATGAATTTGCATTCTGCTTTGCATAAACAGACACAGTATAATTTGCCTGTGTGTGTAGTATTTGTTTGTTTTTAATTAGCCTCCAAACACTTCAGTTCCTGGGAGCTTCAAAGAACAAAGCATTCCGTTTGGACTCCACCCCTGGGTTTATTTTCCTGGAGCCTGAGCAGTGACCCCTCTCTCTGAGATGGAAAGTTTATGGGCCCCAGCAGTCAAACCCTGCACTTGGAAATCCATCATGACCTCTATAGCCACGACAACTACAACTACTCATTAACTTAAAAAATGCAAGTCAGCCATTTGGGAGGTTGTCCACTGGATTTATCACTTCATTAGCATTTTATGAGTATTATTTGTTAAGGATGAGGAACCAGCTTGCGGGAATGGCTTTCCTTCCCTTTTGATTTCATGAATGGGTTAGAAGAAGTGAAGCCTTTGATTAGCAAATCAGACTTTAGGTATTGCCGTAAGTGGGCCCCAGGGAATCCACAGGTGCTTCAAGTATTACTGGGAGAGGGCTGCATACATGAGATACGAACTGATCGGTGCCCTTTGGCATTCTCTTGAATTCCTTAAATGAAAGGATTTGAAAAAAATTGTTTGTGAATTAAGAATATACAGCTTAGGTCAGGAAAGCAGTGCTACCTTCCTCCATATAACTTGTGCATCCATTTGACAAATACCCTCAAGTTCCAAGTCTGTGCCAGGAACGGGGATGGGAACCTGACATTCCACAGTCAACAAAGCAGCCAAAGCATTGTCTTGGCTTTTGATGCAGTGAGAGAGCCAGGCGTTAATCAATCAAGTAATCACATAGTGGCCAGTGTAGGTAGAAGACAGATCCTGATCTTGGTCTGAGAATCAGGAAAGAGTTTTCTGTGGACATTCAAACAGGTATCAAAAAGGCTCTGGGATACACTTGGCAAAGCAGAGCTTCCCAGGAGAAGAAAATGGCAAATACCAGTGAATGATTCTTATATCCAAGGCACCAACAGTAGGTTCAGTTGGTAGAGAAATAAACACAGCTCTTAAGCTGGAGAAGGTGAGGAATGAGACTATGGCCTTCAAGCTGTATTTCACGAATGATCTATGAGCATGGACTAAAAGCAATTAATTGCAAACAATTTGCACCACTTGGAGTCCTCTAGGAAGCAGGCACTAGAAAAAAAGAAGTGTCAGTCTGTTTTCTGTTGCTATAACAGAATACATGACGACTAGACAGTTTTTAAAGGAAAGAAGTTATTTTGTGTTTTGATTCACATCAAGGACTCTGGGAAGTCCAAAGGCCAGATGCCAGCAGTCTCCAATGCTGAAACTGATTCTGAGTCCCTGTGAGGGTCCGATGCTGCTTCATGACATGTGGAGAGCAGAAGGCCAAGTGGTATGTGCAAAAGAGACCAAACATGAGGAGAGATGACAGGATGGGAATGTGTGTTGGGGAAAACCACCTGGACAAACAGGAAGACAGAGAGACAGGCTTCAGCATCCCACAACAGCCCTCTTCTGAGAACTAACCAGGTCCTATCAGAAATACCTGAATCTCTTTCAAGGGCACATCCCAGTGACCTAACAACCTCGCATAAGTTCTACCTCTTATCATCCCCACATTAAGACCAAGCCGGCAACACAGGAAACATGCAGAACAAATTACATGAAAACAAACCAGAGCATCAGTGCAGAATTTTCCTATGTTTTGGGTACAAAGGCTCATGTGTAAAGGCTTAGTCCCCAACCTGGCACTGTTGGGAAGAGGTGAAAACTCTAAGAAGTGGGGCCAGTGGGAGGTCTTCTGATCATTGTATGGGTGTCCTTGAAGGTAAGAGTGGAACCTAGTGACTTCCTCTCTCTCTCTCTCTCTTTCATTCCTGGCCATCACATGAATGAGCTTTCTTCATCACAATGACATATTGTCTCATCACAGACTCAAAAGCAATGGGGCTAACTGACCACAGACTGGGAACCTCTAAAACTACGAACCAAAATGAACCTTTCCTCTTTTTAAGTTGATTATCTCAGGAATGGTGTTATAGTAACAGAAGTCTAATATAAATATGAAGTGCTAAAGTAGAATTATTTGACTGTTTCTCATTTGCTTTGTTAAATGAAACTATTATATATTATGATATATTATGGATTTGCATAACTATAGGAAACAAAATGAAGAGATTCCCATACCCTTTATTAAGCTTTTCTCAATAATAACATCTTAGAATAACTACAGCACAATATCAAAATCCAGATATTGATTTTTATAACAGAGTACCAATCTCATTCAGATTAATCTAGTTGTATTTATATTTTTTTGTGTGTGTGCATAGGTAGTCAGTTCCATGAAATTTTGTTACATGCTTTCTTCCAAGTATCCATGACTAGAGTCAAGATACAACATAGCCCAGTTAATACCTTGTTGTCCTGTTACATCCACACCCAACTCCTGCCCACTGTGTCCTCAATACCATCCAAACCCTTGGCAACCACTGATCTGTTCTCCATTAACATAATACTTTGATTTCAATGATGTAATATCAACGGAATCATGCCATATATAAGCTGTTGAAATTGGAATTTTTCACTCCACGTAATTTCTTTGAGACTCACTAGGTTGTTGCATGTATTAAAAATGTGTTCCTCTTTATTTCCTGGTAGTATTCCATGGTATGTGAGTAGACTGTCTAACTACTCACCTGTTTAAGGACATGAGTGTTATTTCTAATTTTGGGCTATTATAACTACAGCTGCCATGAACATTCTTAAGCAGGGTTTTGCGCTAACGTAAGTTCTCATTTCTCTGAGATCAATGGCCAGGAGTACAGTTGTTGGATATGGTGACTGCATGTTAAATATTATAAGAAATTGCTAAACTGTGTTCTAGAGAGCTTTCCCATCTTACATTCCACCAGCAATGTATCAGTAATCCAATTTCTCCTTTAGTACTTTGTTGAATGTATGATTCGCAGAGATTTTTTTCTCCCACTCTGTACTTGTCTTTTCATTTGCTTAACCAGGCTTTTCACACAACAAAACATTTTAAAGTTTTTATGTTTTTATTGGTACACTATAATTATACATAATTGTGGGATTCATTGTAACGTATTTGTAGATGCACATGACACAGTTTGATTAGTTTCATTACCCAGTACTTCCTCTCCTCCCTCTTCTTGATACTCTTCCTCTCCTCTACTCTTCTATTTTTTTTATTTTAATAATCCCATTTATTAATTTTTTTCCTTTTGTTGATAATACTTCTGGTGCCAAATCTAAGAACTCTGCCTAGCTCCAGATCCCCAAGATATTTTTTTTACTTTTTTTCTGGAAGAAGTTATGCAGTTTTACACCTTACATTTAAGTATATAATCCAGTTCAAATTTCTTTTTTTTTTTAAAGGGTGAGGTTTAGTTGAAGTATATCTATTTATTTGCTTATGAATGCACCATGGCTCCACCACCATTCCTTCCAAAAGCCATCCTTCCCTTCTGTGTACCTTTGTTGAAAATCAGTTGGAAGTGATGTTACCAAAAATCACGGAGTAATAAACTCAAAATTGATTAAGATGGTTATAAAAAAAGGTGGGGGGCGGGGGAGCCATCAGAGTGTATTTTCTTTAAACTCTGGAACATAATCAGAAACTTACAAACTCCAAATTGATTAAGCTGGTTAAAAAAAAAAAAATCAGACTGCATTTTCTTGGAACTCTGGAACGTAATGAAAAACTCACCACAGGGCTGGGGTTGTGGCTCAGTGGTAGAGCGCTCGCCTAGCATGCATGAGGTAGTGGGTTCGATCCTCAGCACCACATAAATATAAAATAAAGATATTGTGTCCACCTAAAACTGAAAAACAAACTTAAAAAAAAAACTGCTTGCATGTATAACTAATTAGAACAAAAATTTTTTTTTAAAAAAAAAGAACTCGCAACACCCTAAGAAATGCCCGATGCAGAAGGAAGCTGCTAAATTTGAGTAAGAGATCCCTCCTTCTATTCCCCACGGCCCAGCTCATTCTATCTTGACTTTCTCAGGTCTGATGTGGTCTGAATTCTGAACTTAGTCTGAACTGAAAATGTTCAAATAAAGTTCCAAGCTCGACGCAGGTTGTAGAGCCCAGAGGACCTTCTAAGTGACAATCTCCAGATACGCAGCAGTGAGTGCAGGGAGAGCTGTGGCGTACCTACATGTGTTCCCTCACCAGGGTCATCATCTGGGGGCCTGTTCAGCCCCTCACCGCCAGCACCATGAATGTCATCTGATAAAACTTAAGTACATTAAGATTTCTTAAGAATTCATTTGGGCCTTCAGGGATTCGTGAATTGGGCACCACTAGAGTACAAGAGGTCAGCACTCACAGGTAAGGGGAGACGGGAGATTTTGTAACGTGTTCATAGAAGCTAAGATAAAGAAATGATGGGGAGGGGGGATATTCCAAAATATGTCAAGTAAAAAGAATATCTCATTTGAGTCTCAGGAAAAAAGGAAACATGTCTGATTGTCTAGAGTGTCAGATCCCTCGTTAGAGATTAGTTGGAAGTTTCTGACTGATAAAGTCCCTAGTTTTGTTTATCTCTTTATATTGACGCTTTGTTTATTCACATTGGAACCTAAAATGCTATGCCTCCCTCTGAGTCCAACGGCAGTTCAATTAAATCTTAATTTTAAGACCAGACACTCCAAAGGCACTAAGATGACTTCTGTCTGGCTCTCATCCCAATGCTCCAATAGTGCCAGGATCCCTGGTCCACACTGCAGGATGGCCCTCTGTCCACCTGCGGAGGAGCACTGGAAGTCAGGCCTGGCAGTGTGACCTCCAGGCCCTGCTTACAGGCTGTACACGTGTCCCAACTTCGGCTTCAGTGTGTTCTCAGCCACAGGAGCACATGGCCCTGCTCCCAGCCCCACATGACCCCTCTATTCTTCTGAAGGACGCTGAGCCCAGGGTCTCCTTACAAGGTCATTTCTTTTAACAAGTGGGTATTGTCTCTTACCTGCGGGATGTCCTCAGTCAGCATGTGCGTGTACACCCCTCGCAATCACCTGATGACACCAACCTACTTCCCCCCGACACCATAGAATCATTGGGGAGCACATGACTTGGGCAGTGGGGAGCAGCAGGTCTTGAAGACCCATGAAGCACTGGCACCTTCCAGGCACTGGGATAAAGAAGGGAGCTCTGGTGGCTGCTTCAGCCAACACTACCACACACATGCCCTTTCTCCACCCTGGGTGACGGGGGAAGAGAGAAGTCACCCAACTGAGAACACCAGCTACAAGGATCAGCTAGGTGGGTTCCAGAAGCAGTGGCACCCAGTACTCAGGGGGAAAACAATCTCCTGGAAGTCACATCTCCTGGGGTCAGACCTCAGGTCCCCTCTCTTCCTGAGTAGCCAAAGAAGTGGGCTGTACCTCTTACTGTGCTAACACTTTAACTGTACCTGGAAATTATGATAGATCACGTTCGCTAGGTCCTGATGGAGGCTGAATGAATGAATAGCTGTGAACCCAACGTGTCGGAGAAACATCCCCAAGAGTGGCCCATCTGTACCTTCAGACCTGCCCTGAGACCTTGGGTCTGTGGGCAGAGATGCAGGGAGGTCGGTGTGCAGGACACTGTTTTCCTGGTGTGACTTTCCCTGGTGGGCCAGGCTCCCGGCACCTAGGAGCTCTCGGCCGTGGACAGTTCTCCAGGGGAACCTGGTCCACTCCTTCTCAGGCAGGTTTCTGAGTACCTTAGTTCACTGGGAGAGCACTTGCTCCAGTTGAGTGGGTCCAGAATGGTCATCTGGGAGCATGAAAGCACAGATTCCTGACTTCTACTCCCAGGGATTCTGACTCTGGATGTCTGGAGTAGGGCCCAGGAGTCTCATGTTAGGAAGCTTGCCAGGAATCCTGATGTTCAGCCAGGTTGGGGGTCCAATGACCCAGATGACCCCTGAGAGACTACAGTGGTATTCGCTGTGGCAGCTTCTCCCTCCTCTGGCCACGGAAGGACTGCCTGGCTCCTGCACGAAACTCCCACCCTGTGTTCTTTCATCTCACAAAAGTCATCGCACCCAAGGTTCATACCTTGACAGAAAAGTAAGGCCTCCCGGACCCTCTGAGTTGCCAGGACTCCTACATTAACTTGCTCTCCTCAGCAGTGGTGTGGGGACCATGTCGGCTTCCTGAAAATCTGCTGGTGTAGAAGAGAAGTCCCCACCTGATATGAATATAAGGAAGAGATTGTTACAGCAATGAAACTTCCCCATGGAGGGAGGGAGAAAAGGGACATGCCTAATGGCCTGGGATGGGATTAGTAAGGAGCCCCCCTGTGCTCAGGACTCAGTTTTGCTCCCCGGGAGTACCTGCCCTGTCTGCTTTTCCGCATAGCTCTATCGGAGCAGATGGTGGGGATTGTGTCTCTCCTAAGGATGCCTTCAACCATCCATGTTTCTGGATTACGGGTCTTGGGGTTCCAGGGTTGCAGAATGGGAAGCAAAAGGGAAAGGGGTTGGTTCATGGTGAGACAGTGCCTTATGGGACACTGGGTTCTGGTGAAGCCAAGATGGCATAGGTCATACCCCTTCCCACTAAGCACAACTACAAACCTTGGACATTAACCAGGAGACGAAGCAGACGTCTGAAAGGTGGGAGGGGAAGGGAAGCCAGTTTGAGGCCTCATGTATGAAGAACGGGATGTTGTGTATCCCCTCCCAACAGAAGAAGGTGACCCAGACTCCCAAACTGCAGCAGGAGGCAGCAGGGTGGGCTCATTCCTCCCCCAGACCACCCCGGAGATAGCTCTCCACATCAGCCAAGCTAGACACACTGGTAAGGAGGATCCACTGGGAGACCCAAGAGGTCCAAGGAGGTGCTCTCCTTTCCCCCTGAAACCCCCTGTGTTCAGTGTCTCTGGGAAATACTGAGGCAGATGAGTGGGCAGAGCTGGTAAAGATCTGCGAGAGGTGGCCTGGTCTGGGATTTCTCTCTGTCCCTGTGAGACTCTTTCCCACCAAGCGCCTATGGTACCAGGGGCTCTGGTAGGAGATCTCCTCCTCCCACTGAGACTCCTGGCAGCACAGCTTACAAAACCCTTCTTGCCTATTCAGGTGGCATCAGCAGGGACCAGTGGCAGCAAACTCACCAATCAGACCCAAGGAACACTGCAAAGTCTCAGAAAATTAATTCCACCATTGGAATCACAGTCCACAAAAGAAGGCCAGGAGCTTCTTTAAGGTTACTGCCCATTGAAAGTCGATTTAAATGGTTTCCAAGTGACTACGATGACAAATAGACAAAATGTCCAAGTCACAGCAACAAAAGATCACCTGTCAGCAACAAGCAAGAAAATCAACAACTTGAATGAGAAAACAATTTATACAAACACCAAAATGAATTAAATGTCAGAATCATCTGCCAAAGATTTGAAAGTGGTTATTATAAAAATTCTTTAACGGTCCATTACAAACTCTCTTGAAACAAGGAAAAAGCCCAGAACAAAATAGATGTTATAAAAAAAAGGAACCTAAAGGAAATTATAGAACAGGAAAAAAAATCAATAATAGAAATGAATGGGCTCAATAGTGGAGATGATAGAGGTTAGAGCAGGGAGCTTGGAGTCAGCTCAATGGGGCTCACTTACACTGAACAGTAGAGAAAACAGACTGAAAACCAAAACAGCAAACAAACAAATAAAAAGATCAGGCCTTCGAGAACTAAAGGAAAATAACAAAATTCCCAATATTGTATATTCAGTGTCTCAACAGGAGACAAGAATGAGGACCTGGAGAAGTGTTTGAAGAAATAATGGCTGACGACATGCTAAACTTGTTTAAAAATATAAACCTAGAGATCCAATAACCTGAGTAGACTTCAAAAGGATACAAACAAAGAAATCTATGCTGAACACAATTAAACTTTTAAAACCTAAAGACAAAGACAAAGCTTTGAAGCAGTCAGAGAGAAATGAGGCCTTATGTATGGGAGACGACCAGTTTGGATAACAGCAGAAATTATGGAGGCAAGAAATGGCACCATGTTTTTCAATGCTGAAATTAAAAACCTCCCAGCCACAAATTCTTTATCTTGTGAGATTATCTTTCGGGAATGAAGGGGATATAAAAGCACTCTCAGGCTAGAGACAATTGGAAGCATTTGCCATTAACAGATTTATCTTTAAAGAATGGTTACAGGAAGTTCTTCAAACAGAAAGGAGATTAGGTGGTTTTGGATCATCAGGGAAAAGAAGGACCAATGGAAAGAGCAGAAACACGGGTACAAATGATACTGTTTGCTCGCAAGTTTTTATAAATAACATTTGACAATTGAAGCAGAAACTATAACATAATCTGACACCAATAATAATAATAATGAAGGAAAAGAGAAATGGAGGTGAGGTTTTCACACTTCATTCAAAGTGGTTCAATGTCGATAGCAAACAGCACTACAAGACACATATGCATATTATGACTCTCAACCAATAGGGAAATTATACAAAGAAATATTCTCAACCACATCATAAATAAATCAAAAGGTAATCAAAAAATATTTTCAGGTAACTGCAGGGAAACAAGAAAAAAAACAGTAATGGAAATACATTAATATGATACATTAATAATTAGATTAAATCCAAATAGCCAAAAGTGTATTCAATCCAAATATACCAATCAAAACATGGAGATTGGAAGTAGAAAGTAAAAAGATGGGAAAACATATACTGGGTAAACATCACTCAAAACATAGTGGAGAAGAAGCTTTTTTTTAGTTTGAATCCATCCCATCAATTGATTCTTGATTTTACTTCTTGCACTTTAGGAGTCTTGGTAAGAAAGTCAGATCCTAAGCCGACATGATGAAGATTTGGGCCTACTTTTTCTTTTTGTAGGTGTAGAGTCTCTGTTCTAGTGGATAAGTCTTGGATCCACTTTGAGTTGAGTTTCATGTAGGGTAAGAGATAGAGGTTTAATTTCATTTTGTTACGTGTGGATTTTCAATTTTCCCAGCACCATTTGTTGAAGAGGCTAACTTTTCTCCAGTGGATGTTTTTGGTGTCTTTGTCTAGTATGAGAAAAATGTATTTATGTGGGTTTGTCTCTGTATCTTCTGTCATGTAGACCAATGGGTCTACATGTTTTGGGGCTAATAACAGGCCATTTTTGTTACTATGGTTCTGTAGTACAGTATAAGATCTGGTATTGTGATGCCTCCTGCTTCACTTTTCTTGCTAAGGACTGCTTTGACTAGTCTGGGTCTCTCTCTCTCTTTTTTTTTTTTTTCAAAATGAATTTCATGATTGCTTTTTCTAGTTCTATGAAGAACATCAAGAATACCTACACAACAGGAGAAAATCTTTACTAAATGCTCCTCAGAGCATCAATCTTCAGGGTATATATAGAACTGATAAAACACCCCCCAAAAATAAAATAAATGGACTAAGGAACTGAATAGACACTTCACAGAAGAATAAATAAAATTGATCAGCAAAAATATGAAAAAAAAAGTTCAACATTTCTAGCAATTAGAGAAATGCAAATCAAAACTAATCTAAGATTTCATCTCATTCCAGTCATAATGACAATGATCAAGAATACAAGCAACAATAAATGTTGGTGAGGATGTGGGGGGAAAGGTACACTCATACAATTTGCTGTTGGCACTGCAAATTGGTACAACCATTATGGAAAGCTGTATGGAGATTCCTTGGAAAACTTGGAATTGGACCACCATTTGACCCAGCTATCCCATTCCTTGGTTCATACCCAGAGGACTTAGAATCAGCATATGACAGTGATGCAGCAACATCAATGTTTATAGCAGCTCAACTCACAATTGTATGCAACCAACCTAGGTGTCCTTCAGCAGATGAATGAAAAAAGAAAATGTGCTATATATACACAATGGAATATTAGCATTAAAGAAAAATGAAATGAGGACATTTGTCAGTAAATGTATGGAGCTGGAAAATATCAGACTAATCAAAATAAACAAATCCCAAAAAACCAAAGGCTGAATGTTTTCTCTAATATGCAGATGCTAATTCACAATAAGGTGGGGTGGGACTAAGGAAGAATAGAGCTGCTTTAGACTAGACAGAGGGGAGTGGAGGGAGGGGAGGGGATATGGGAGAAGGAAAGATATTAGAATAAATCAGGTATTATTACCCCATGTGCATGGATGACTACATCACCAGTGTGATTCTATATCATGTGCAACCAGAAGAACGAGGAATTAATCTCCATATATATATGAGATGTCAAAGTGCATTCTATTGTCATGTATAACAAATTAGAACAAATAAAAAATCTTAAAAAAAATTTAAAACCATGGAGCAGAGTGATTACAATTATGTCAATTGACCTAATCCTCACACTATACATGAAAAGTAACTTGAAGCAAAGCAAATCACATACTTAAACATAAAATGAAAAACTCCAAAACTTTGGGGAAAAATAGGAGAGAGCCTTTAGTACCTAAGACTAGGCATAGAATTCTTATATTTGACATCAAACACACAATTCATGAAAGGATTATGATAAATGACACATTATCAAAATTAAAAATTTTGCTCTTTAAGGACTTTATTAAGAAAATGAAAAGGCAACATACAAAACAGGAAAAAAATGCAGAGCACATATCTGATAAAGGACTGACATCTAGAATATATAACAAACCCTCAAAATTGAACTGGAATAAAATAAAGCAATCCAATCAGAACATGGGCAAAAATATGAGCAAATATTAAGAGGGTAACATATGGCAAATAAACACATGGAAACATTTTAGAAATGGAGAACATATTAGTGGTTACTAGATTTTAACGAAAAGGTACAGGAAGTGTGTGTGTGTGTGTGTGTGTGCGTATGTGTGTGTGTGTGTGTGTGTGTGTGTGTGTGTAAAAAGACAGCTAAAGGAATCCTTGTGGTGTTGGAACTGCTGGGTGTCTTAATTGTAGTGATGGCCCTCTGTATCTTAATTGTAGTAGTGATAAAACTGAGTGGAGTCTAATAAACATAATGTACACATAATGAGTAGAAATCACACTGGGGAAATCTTAATAAGATAGGTGAATTATATCAGCATCAATATCCTGTTTGTGATATTGTAGTACAGGCTTGCAAAATACTACTATTGCATAGTTTGGGCAAGCTGTAATACACAGAGATAATACACGGGGATCTCTGGGTATTATTTCTTACCACTGAATGTGAATCTACATTTATCTCAACAAATTCATTTAAAAAACAAAACAAGGGATAGGGTTGTGGCTCAGTGGTAGAGCGCTCGCCTCACACGTGCGGGACCCTGTGTTCGATCCTCAGCACCACATAAAAATAATAAGTGAAGTAAAGGTATTGGGTCCAATTACAACTAAAAAATAAATATTAAAATAAATAAATAAACAACAAAACAAAAAAAAATTAGTGTGGTAGAAAGCCATTATAGCTGCTTCTGGAAACATATCCCTGACACTGACATAAGCTAAAGATCCTGCCTAGACTTTGTCTAAAGTGTAGTTTAGTGGTTGAGTGAATAACAATCAGGATTTTTTTTAAAAGAATATAAGCATTGTTAGAGTGCTCCAGTGTGATAAGGAAGAAGTTTGCTTTGTGAAATCGTGTACATATGTTTCAATCACATCCTTACCCAGTTTATGCATACATATATTCTGCTTTCTGTGTCTCTCTGGGGATATATTCAGGTTCCCACCTGAACCTCCACTTCTCTGCCTCTTGCTCAATGGAGAGCCCCAATTGCTTCTGCAATCAATTTTTCTTCTACTTCTGCTACTGATACTGGCTTTCTCAGATACCCACAGGATGAAGGCCAAGCCCTGGCCACGACCCCATTGCATCAACTGTGGGAAGAGTTCAGCAGCTGCAGCTACCTGCTCAACCCAACCAGACCCATGGAGGCTCTGCCTGAAAATTCAGGCATACTGCTGAACAGCACCTGTGGATCGATGAGAGACAGGAGATGAAGGGAGCCCTCCTCCTTACAACAGACGTTTTTTAGGGTGCAGTGGTTCCTCAGAGCCTTTCTCTTGCCACTCTGCATAGCCAGAAAACCATGGTGTTAGCAAATAAAACCACAGCCAGCCCAGGAGCAAACCTCCTTGGATTTGCTTTCTTCCTTTCCTGCCTTACACCTCACCTAGAATAAAACATTGGTCATAAAGCTGGCCTCGGGTTGTTTTCCAAGGAGACTGGATTAGAATGAAGCAAGTTTATATTCATGGATATCCATGTTACAAATATAAACATTTTGTTCCCCTGTGTGTGTGTGTGTGTGTGTGTGTTTGTGTGTTTACACACGTGTGTTATATTCAGGCATGAGCTCATAATTTGTCATAGTGCAAATGTATTTCTGTAGGTTGTATGTAAAATCTGCCTGTCACTCTCACTGCATCAAGTGCAGTCTGGGTCTGCAGCTTGATGGTACTTGTATCATCGATGTTGGCCTCACCAGGCACTGTCCATGCACATGGTGCTTGGGTTAATGGCCTCCAGCTTGGAGGTTGGGAGTCCTCTGAGGGAGAACATCACTTTCATCTGTGCTCTGCCTTCTGAACAGAGTCCAGGTCTGGAGTCGAGTCAGAGGGCCAGGAAACTATCCAGATCTGTCCATAGGCATGAGTCTAAGGGAGGGAAGGGGCCCTGTGGACTCCTCACCACCTCTCCAGTACCCAGTCCCTCTCAGGAATCCCTGGGCAGAATGTGATAGCCTTGAGGGCTGGGAAGGCAAGAGGAAGGAACATAACCCTCCTTGCTTATTTCTTCTTCCTCCCAATGCGTCCTTGGAATAATTTCCAGGATTCTGAGATTCCTTTCTTCTCAGCACAGCAATAATTCCAGCAGGTTGGCTGCATTTCAGGAAACTGCAAAGACTTAGGGAAATGGCAGCCAGAGACACGGTCTCATTAAAGGGAACTGCTCAGTTGAGCTCTGTGCACAGGCCCCAGCCCTTGGTTTCTTTTCTGATCCAGAAACAAAAGTCCAGCCATGGATCTTCAGGCACAGCTGCTACAAAAGACACTTGCTTGCCACTTTTGAGCTTTGTGAGTTAAAGGTAAGTTAGGGGATGGTTGGCCAACTCTGTCTCTTGTCAGGTACTACCACATTGGGTCCTGGCATCACACATATGGCTTACCTGAGCCAGGGGAATTAGCAGATTCTCTGGGTTCCCAGGAATAGAAACCCAAGTGTTTTGCACCAGTCTTCTGAAATGGCCTCTGGAGGGGAATTAGAGGACAGACCAGTGGGCAGGTGGATAGGGATGTTGCTGAAGGAGATGGGAATAAGACGGCCAGCGCTTAACCTGGGGGCCAATGTTTCCCACTCGAGTGTCAGCCCAAGCCCACCATCTGCATTCTGCTCTGCAGGTAGTATGCAAGCTTCATTTCTCAGATTCCCTTCCTAACATATTTTCTCATAGGTCCTATCTGTGAAAGGCACCCGCAGAAACAGGAGGGCCAGAAAAGGAGAAAGAAGTACTCTTCTTGTTCCCAGCTTTTGTTAGAATGTCTCCCTCAACTGTGCAACACTCTAGCACCTGAAGCATGGTGTGCCCCAGTCATGAGACACCAAGCACCTGCTCCATGGATAGAATCCACGCTCCTTCAGCTGCGTCTCACCTCCTTTGTTGTCCAAGAGCAACTCTATTTCCTGCTCCAGGCTCACATATCCCCCTCCTGTGCTTCTTTCCTTTTTATTCCCCAGCTCTAAAGATATCGGCTGCAACTGACACTTCCTGATCCCTAAATTAATACATCAGACTCTTTTTGCTCTTTCAACCTCCCATACCTATGTAGTCAGTTCCCTGTCTAAATACCCTCCATTTGAAATACTGTGTATGTTCCGTTTCCTGACGTTGACCAACACAGCCTTATTCATGGAATATGCACCATTTGCTACGAGGTGCCGTAGAATGGTGTACCCAAAGGAATCTGAGTCATGGAGTCCAATCTACAACCAACAAAAAAGATAGCTTCTATGGAGGCCAAGTGCCTGGGACAAAGTGATGCAACACCTTAGCAGATGGCCCAAAATTGAACCCAGGTTTTCTACCTCCAGCCTGGCATCTTTACTGTGCCAAGCACCATGTTCAACTTTCCCTGGCTCTGCTCAGGAACCCAAATATGCTCGTTATGCAGACATTAAAACATGGGAGCCCCGGGGGATCCCAGCACACACCTAGGCACAGCAAAGGGTGTCAATCTCTTCCTCCATCTCCTCTGGGTTTTTTGGTCCCTCCATTCTGAAAGAACTACATCCAGTGTTAAGTCTCCTCCATTTGAAATACTGTTTATGTTCAGTTTCCTGACGTTGACCAACACAGCCTTATTCATGGAATATGCACAATTTGCTATTCATTGCATCTACCCTGTGATTATAAGTGGAAAAGTGTTGGGGACCGCATATCAAGTCAAGATGGCGCCTGGCAGTTTGCCAGGAGGAGTGGTTTGTGAGGCAACGCCACTGAGCCATTAAGATGGTAGGGATTCCTTATTGGCTGATTGCTGTAACTGGATGATGCTAATTGAGTCAAGCTGTGTGTAATCAGTTAGGTATATATACCTCTGCTGCTCCGCAATAAAGCAGTTCCCGTTTCAACCTTCAAGTTGCTTGTCATCTCCCGGTTATTTTGCCCAGCAGGGCTGCGGCAGAAAAGCAAAGCTAAACAACAGTGTGTAAGTGAGCTGGAGATATGCAAACGATAGCCTGAATACAGCTTTTCTATGAATTCTCAGAAAAGCCGCTGAGTATCTGATTTTCCAAATAAGAGATGGAAACTTGCCTTGGAAGTCAGTCAGGAAAGCAAACTCATTTTGATAAATGCAAGCTGAGGTTCAGAGAAGTTCACTGGTCATTTGTCCAGGTTCACAAAGTCATTTAGGGGCAGCAACAAGAACTCAGGTTCCTTGGTTCTCAGACAATAGATTAGAAAGCTGAGTAGGACTATTGAGCCCAATTATGAAGGTCAGCGTGGGGGTTTGGCACTGAGTTACCCAGAGATGCTTCTGTTTGCTGATGGCTGGGAAAGATCATCCCCCTAGGAAGACAAATGGGCCTGCTACAAGCAAGGACTAACAGGTGAAGGGTCCTGACCATTCATTTCCGTGGCCAAGAGTCCTCTGGCTTCTCCAAGGCCTTGTGTAGTCTCCATCAGATGCATGCTATTTCCCCTGAATTTAGAAAGAGCCATTCCTTTACCTGAGGACCACAGGAAGGGGTGAGGAGGTAGGAGGATGTGCAAGTCTGAGGCTGACTAGAATGTCTTTCCAGGGTCCCCCAAACTAGTTAATTCCAATCCTGCACCTCCACCTTCCTCCGGTTGATGCCCTTCTCACCTTTTTGTGAATTACTTCCAAAACTAGTAATCATGCATGCAAATACTGTAGTATTTATACACCCTACAGTCTCCACTGTAGTTGCTTTGTATGCAGAAATCAATCCAGCTTCAGGAAATAAGGGACTATTCCACATCTTATTTGTTCATCCACTAGATCCATTATGTGTTATGGGAAGTACATATATCCATGACAGGATAGGGTGCTGTGATGGTTAACCTTATGCTGTGATGGTTAACCCTAGGCTACTGTGCCCAGGTGTTTGGTCACAGTCCAGGTGCTCCCATGAGGCTATTTTTAAAATTCAATTAGTATTTAAATCATTAGATGTTGAGTAAACTTCCTTACCCTTCATAATTTAGGTGGGACTCATCCAATCAGTTGAAGGTCTTAAGAAAAAACACTGAGGTTTCTCACAGAAGAAGAAATTTAGACTCAAGTGTGTAACATCAATTCTTATCTTAGCCTCCTGCTTGCTCTTCTGCCCTGCAGATTTCAGACTTTGAACTTGTCACTCCTCCTACTCACATAAGTCACTTCTTCAAAACCATTTATTTAAAGTCAATCTCTGTGTGTTGTGTTGTATCTGTTTCAAAACTACCCGAATACAGCACACCCTCCACCTGTCTCTCCCTTCCTCTCATATTTCTAAGACAACCCTGTTGCAAAAGTAGGTGCACCCAGAGTGAAGATCTGCTGGAACTTGCTATCTGCAGGGTTAGGATTAAGGTTTGTTGAGAATCTACTAATCAGAGATGAGATGCCCACCATGAGCTGTGGAATGGATGTTTTGTTAGCAGGCACGGAAACAATCGTCACCCCACTGAATTTCTCCATTGGAGCTCTTGGGTGGCCAGGTGCATTGCCACTGAGAGGTAATATTTTGAAAGGAATATTTTTCTGAGCAGTAGTTCTTAAACATTTAGTTAAACCATGTGGTTATCACACGTGTATCATATAGGATATGTTGCTCCATTTACAAAGCACTGGAAGCATAGATTTAGCATGATTCTAAGGACCCTAGTATTTTTGGAATGGCAAATGAACACTGGCTTCCACTTGGAGTCTTGAGCTGCCTCAGCTCCTAATGTGAGAGTCAGAGAGTCAGAACTGGAAGCCGGACTGCTCCTCTCTACCTACGAATGTCTTAGGTGGCATCTTCTTCTAGCATGCATGGTTTCATCTACACTGAGAATCTGCTGCTTAGTGTTGCCACCTTCATCAAGTATCTTCAAAACATCTTCTGGATAACCGGTTCCAGCTTCTGCATCCGCCCTTGCTGCTTTATCTTGCATATTTATGCTACAGAGGCATCTTCTTTCCTCAAATCTCATGAACCAACATCTGCTAACTTCAAACTTTTCTCCTTCAGCTTCTGCTCCTCTTTCAGCTTTTGCAGAACTGAAGAGAGTTAGGGGCTTAACTTAAGGAAATGTTGTGGTTGGCTTGATCTTTGATCCAGGCCACTAAAACTCCCTCTATATCAGCAATAAGGCTGTTCTGCTGTCTTATCATTTATGTGTTCACTGGAGTAGCACTTTTAGTTTCCTTCGAGAGTGTTCACTTTTAATTTTCTTCAAGAACTTTTCCTCTGTGTCCACAACTTGGTAACAGGTGCAAGAGGTTTAGCTTTAGTGCTGCCTTGGCTTTCAACATGTCTTCCTAACTAGGCTTAATCATTGTTAGCTTTTCATTTAAAACGAGAAAGATGTAACTCTTCCTTCCGGGAAGGCCCAAGGATGGGGAGGTAGAGAGGGAGAATTGAACAACGTGTGAGGCAATCAGAACGTACAACAGTTATCAATTAAATTCACTGTCTTCCATGGGCATACTTCTTGGTATCCCCAAACAATTTATAATAGTAATATCAAGGATCAATGATCATAGAGCTCCAAAACAGATATAATAATAATGAAAAGCTTAAAGTACCATGAGAATTGCCAAAATGCAACACATTTTGCCATTTTACCATGGAGACAGAAAAATGAATATTTGCTTTGGAAAAATGGTACCAACAGACTCACTGGATGCAGGTTTGCCACAAATCTTCAATCTACAAAATACACGGTTATCTCCAAAGTACGAGAATGTAAAGCATAATAAAATAAGATATGCCTGTATTTCTGGCTAGCCCTGAGCTTGCTAAAGCCAAAGAAACTACACATTTTCACAATGACAAGTGCTTCTCTGTGAGACCAAGGACCTGTGCCTTTAAGGTAGGCATGTGACACAGAATAAGGCTGCTGATTGGAGGAGGAAGGGGACAGAGGACGGGGTGCTGTCTGCTTCCTGCCACCACCTCCCAACTTCCTTGATATTGCATGAGAGCCTGCTCTGTGACCTGGGCATTGCTCTGCTCTTGGATGGAGAGGGATAGAGCTGAGTGGTTCTGAATGGTGCCCTCTGGGTGGGAGCGTGGCTCCAGTGTTGACAGAGAAGGTGAAGTTTCATGTCATCCTTTGAATAGAAGGGCTGCAGTAACCAGAACTTGTCAGGAGACATGACAGCTTCCACAGATGGAAAGTGATTTTTAAAGAAGTGGGAGAGAGAAAAGGGGTTAGCAAGAAAACAGCTCCTACCAGTGGGATGGGGACTTCATCAAATGACAAGGAAGTCCCGATGCACTAGGGCTAAGATGCACTTTTTCATGTTTTAGCATCTCTGCAGTTAGATATGTCTCACAATTGATAGTGTCTGATGTCACGGTGCCCAGGAGGTAACATGTGTGATGGACTAGTCATTGTTTGCACATGTTGAACTTAGCTGGAACTGAAGTAACGTCATACCCCATTTTGCTGGGGTCTGTCTCTGCTAATGTTAGTTCCCCTGAATTAATTATTGTTAGCCTATTTTTATTTTCCGATGGGTTACAGTGGGATGATGAATTGCGTAGTCTCCTAATCCATAGTTAGAGTCACTTCATTCATTTTATGTGCATCGTTGATATTGTGTCTGTTGAGTTTAATTATCATTAAAAGCGTCTTCCCAGAAAGAATATGACATGGCAATGAAACAAAACATTGTGTACATAGAAAGGAGTAAAAACACACCAGAAAGCAGTATGGACTGGAAAACTTGGAATGGAACCACCATTTGACCCAGCTATCCCACTCCACATTCCACAATGTGTACTCAAGGATTTAAAATCAGCATACTATAGTGATTTGTCTACATCAATGTTTATAGCAGCTCATTTCACAATAACTAAGCTATGGTACCAACCTAGGTGCCCTTCAACAGATGAATGGATAAAGAAAATGTGGTATATGTACACAATGGAATATTATTCAGCTGTAAAGAAGAATGAAAGTATAGCATTTGCTGGTAAATGACTGGAACTGGAGAATATATGTTATGTAAAATAAGCCACTGCCCCAAAACTAAAGGTCAAATGTTCTCTCTGATAAGTGGATGCTAACACAAAATAAGTGGAAGGGGGAGGAAAGAAAAGAAGTTCATTGGATTAGAAAAAGGTGAATGAAGGGAAGGGAGAGAGTATGGGAATAAGAAAGACAGCAGAATGAATGGGACATATCTTTCCTATGCTCTTATATGAGTACATGACCAGTGAAATCACATCATGTACAACCTCAAGAATGGAAAGTTATAGTTCACGTATTATATGTCGAAATACATTCTACTGCCATGTGTATCTAAAAAGAATAAAAAAATTTAAAAAGGAAGGAGTGAAAACAGCAAAGGGGATAATCTTGACATTAGTAATGTACATTGTCATTGAAGTAGCTTATGAAGTCCAGGCCAGAAAACCCCACAGGAGAGGTAAACTGGATTGTCTTAACTGAGATTATGTGAAAGTACCCTACGAGCAATATGATTGGAAATGGGAGAAATTTCCAGATGTTTCTCACAAATGAGTTTATCCACTGTGTTACACTGAGAAATATTACATCAAGAGGACAGGTGGCTGTGCTTGCTGGAAAGTAGCTTCTCGTGGGGACAAGTCTATACCTGGGGCAAAACAACAGTAACAGTGTCACTCACGGGGAAGGGTTGCTGTTGCATTTCAGAGGTACGAGACACAATTGGTCTTGTGACCACTGTGATGAACATGACAAAAGGTAAAAGGTCCTTCAGGCTTTGGAGCTGAACATTTGGGTAGGAACTTGTCATTTCCCTGTGTCTACAACCCAGGCTTTGGCCGTCTTCTGACAGCCAGACAATCTCTGGAGCCCTTTTGCACTCCCGTCTGGCTGGGGGTGAACTCCTTACTCTCTCTCTCCGCTATGATCATTTCTTCTGAGAAATGGGAGATAAGAATGTATCTGCTTTAAGGAAATGTATAAGGAATAAATGATACTGTGGAGTGCTCCTTGCAGATTCTGGAAAACACACAAGTGTTAGTTTCTTTTCTTTTTTTTTTTTTTTTTCTTTTTCCTGTTGTTGTTAAACCTCTCCACCTCTCACAGCATCAACTGTAGTCCTGATGTCTCATGAAATCTTCTGTCCTGAGGACCAGTAGGTGCTTTGACTGTAGGTGAGTTCCCTGAAGGCACCCATATTAGTTAGGGTTGCCTTAGAAATATGAGAGGAAGGGAGAGATAGGAGCTTCTACTGGAAACATGTCAAGGTTGAATGAGGCACCCCCTTCTGCATCTCCACAAACCCCGACTCTTCCTTCCACCCTGGCCCTGAGCAGGTAAGTATTCATGTATTTGCTTGGTAGTTTCCCAGCTCAGCTTGGAGATGCTTGGAGGGAGAGAGCTAACCAACCTGTCTCTCTTATGCCCAGTGCCTGTGAACCCCCTTGGTACACCAGACTCTTGAAAACTGTCAGACCTAACCCTACTA
This sequence comes from Callospermophilus lateralis, assembly GCF_048772815.1. Taxonomy (NCBI): domain Eukaryota; kingdom Metazoa; phylum Chordata; class Mammalia; order Rodentia; family Sciuridae; genus Callospermophilus; species Callospermophilus lateralis. The sequence continues at coordinate 93,581,737 of NC_135313.1, forward strand.
GGAACCCCAAAGATTGGATATCTCTGCATTTGTCTCAGGCTAGGATGCTGGGGTCCCTCCCACATAGCGTCTGCAGAGTGAGTGTGGGTTCCCCAAAGAATAGGGAGGCCCACTATCCTCAAAAGGCCAATCCCAGACAGAGAGATGCATACATAAAAAATGGACTTAAAGCAAACAGACTTTCTCAAGGACCTCTTGTAGGTAAAAATGAAGTCGAAGTCTGCCCAGGAAACACGCCAGAATGACCCTGAACCTTGGACTGGTCTCCGCAATACTTTTAAGCACAGAACTACAGTCATGTCCAGCAGGTATGGGAAGACACACTTAGCCAGTTTAGGGAAATGCAAAAAATAAAAACAAATAAATATATATAAATGTGTGTGTGTATCATAACAAATATATATGTGTAAACATTTCAGTATTCGGTGTGAAAGGTATCTTTCATTTTATGTGTTTTGTTATACTGGCAACTTAACACTGTAAACAAAAAAGCCTCTGGAATCCTGTTCTAGCAGGGTAATTCTGAGGAGGTTCTAGAACATTCCCCCAGGATAAGTCTTGAATAGAGTAAATCAAGAGCGCTGGGATCCAAAACGAGTGTGTGTCTGTGAAGCCAGATTTAAAGTTAGGTAGTCAGTGTAGTTAGGTAAATCGGGTCTAATAGCGAGTGAAATCTAAAATGGAGGCCATGCTGGGAATGACTCAGGGAAAACGCAGGACAACTCATGGAATGTTAATGAAGTCCTGAAAAGGCCCTAGGCCAAAGTCCATCCCAAAGCAGTGTTAATGAAGTCCTTCCTGCTCAGACTACTTCTTTGGCCGACCTGTGTCCCACCCCTCGGGCCTTCCCACCTACATTCCATCACTGAAAGAACTATAAAAAGGGGAGACAACCGCACTTCCATGGATTCCACCTCTTGGGTCCCCTTCTTCCTCCGGGAGAAGTCTTTTCTGCTGTCCTTTAATAAACTTCTAATTTCTACTCTGACCTTGCCTCGGCGTGCTTCTTTGGTGTTATTCTTCCACATTGGGGAAGCAAGAACTCGTCACCGGTCAACAGTGGTAACATCTGGACCTAGAGATGGAACAAACCGGTTCCAATTTCTAGAACATTGAAGAAGAGGGTTTCATTGACAGGAACTAGGGACTTGTGAGCCTGCACTCCTCCCAGAGTTGGGAACCAGTGTGGCTGAGAGGATGTGAGGGAGACTCAGGGAAGGGGGGTTTCTGAAATGTGAGTGGTCTCCCCGGAGGTGAGGGGCCAATTGAGCTGGATTTTCACTGAGAGCGGGTCAAATAAACACATCATTCTCATGGATTCTGGTGAGGGTTTCTCTTAGTTCTCAAGGTCAGGCCTGGGTTCGCTGCACCTGGGTTGGTGCACCTCAGAAAACGGAGGTCTGCATACCTGCAGAAGGTGGTCAGCCCCCGCCCCCCAGAGCCAGCTGCCCCCAGGCTCACAATCCTCATGACTCCTGGCTCCTTTTACTCCAGAGCACCTGAGATCTGTGCTTCCCACTCACTAGCAATGTCTTCCCAGGGGATCCTGGGATCCCTGGGTTCACTTCTGTCCTTTGTCCTCCTCTGTTCCTACAAGGTCCAAGGTCCACCCATCACAGAGGCTGATTAGCAGGACTCTCCCTGGGAAGACAGATTCCCAGGCTTGGCCGCAGAACATAAGCAGTGTAACTGGAAAGCACCAAAGATTATGGAGAAAGATGGAAGAGAAAGTAGTGAGAGCTGTGAAATTCACACCAGCTGATTTTAATCACAATATGCATTTTAATCACCCAGGCAGCTTGAGAAATGAATGCGGTTCTCAATGTGTTTCTTTAACAGCCTGCTAGGGGCCCTGGAGTCCTGGACCAGAAATGGAGACTTATGGGACCCCTTCCCTATCTACACGCCCCTCCCCCCCCCACTAAGAACACCAAGGATTGCTTGTTTCTGCCTCAATTTCTCCACTTTCTCACTTACGCTGGCTGAAGGGAGGAATCAGAAGCCACATCCATACATTAGCAAATTGTCATGTAAATGTACTCAAGCAAATTCTTTTTCTGCATTTTTTCTCTAAGGCAGAGGTCTTCTGTGATTGCTGCAGGAATACCTTGCTTTAAACCTGTCAGTAGATATTTGCACTATGTGGACACAATGCTAGGGCTTCCTCAGTACCATGGAAGGGGCCAGGAGAGTGGCTAGGCCTGAAGGTTGCTACCCTCTGGGCACCTGCCCAAGGCATTGGTGAGAAGGTCCAGAAAGCCAGCACATGCTTATCTCATGGTGGCCTGCCAAGGACAAAGACCAGGCTGGTGCATTTATGTGAACAGAACAAAGACACAGAAAGGGACATATATTGTGTTTGCACTCAGAAGCAGACCTGAGCAGAGACACACTCTCAAACAGTTTTCTGCACACTCACTCGGTCACTCACAGGTATGTGCCCATTTCCCCAGGGGAAGGGCTTACTCGTGTAAGTCAGGGATGCTGCTAAGAGAAGATTCTCTTATTTCGATCCTTTTGATAACAGAATAAGTAATTCAATTCAAAGGCATGTTGATAATGCCCCAAACTGGAAATGACCTCATTGGTGCTGTGTGCGCATGAAGGATTTATCAAGATCACTGGAGTTCTGTACACTGGGTACTCTTGAGAATGACCAGCACCGTTTTGTCACAGTACCAGATGGGGTCATCTGCCAAGATCTTGTCCTTAACATAACTGGGACTGATTCTTCCCCCGATGATACTGCAAGCACCTGAGCTCAGATTAATCTTCCAACACCAGGGCCCAAACATTCAGACTCATCGTGAAAGTTCTCCAGAATCAGGTGAATCCAAAATAACAGAGAACAAGCCGGATGAGTCTGCAGGGCCACTATACAGACCAGTGAGAGGAAGGGCCCAGAGCAAGGAGACAGCTTCATGTCTGCTACAAACAGCCCTTCCTTTGATGGCACAGATGGGACTATTGGTGGCTGAGGTTAGTTTTTTTGTTTGTTTGTTTGTTTGCTGATGAAATGGATATATGGATATTGTTAAATCTATGTCAGAGAGTCCTTTGAGAGCTACATGAGACAAGGTGTCCACATTAGACAAGGCAAACTGTGGTGATGAGCTACTCACTGTTTCACACCTTATGTCACCTGCTGTCAACAGGCACCCCCATGCACACAGTCCCCCTCTCAGTCCTCAGGCAGACATAAATGAAGGAAAAAGAAATGCACTTGAAGCAGGAAGCATTTGTCTCCACTTTTTCTCTCCTCCTGGCCATAACACGTACTCAGTTCTGCCCTGAGCCACCACCGTGGGGAAGGGCAGCTCTGGAAGAAAGGAAAGAAAATGTTGTTTTAGTTGTTGTTGTTGTTGTTGTTGTATTCTATCTTGTTTTGTTTTGTTTTGTTTTAACTGAGGATTGAACCCAGGGATGTTCTACCACTGGGTTCCTTGTTTTAATCAGTGTTTTCACTGCTGTGACCAAAAGACTTGAGAAGAAGAGGAAAAGTTTATTTGGGGCTCATGGTTTCAGAGGTCTCAGTCCATAGACAGCTGACACCATTGCTCTGGATACAAGATGTGGCAGAACATCATGGCAGAAGGGTGTGGCCAAGAAAAGCACCTCAGAACATGGCCACCAAGAAGCATGAACTCAGAAAAGAGCAAGTCCTGGGAGAAATATTTTAGAAAGGAAAAGTCAGGTGGCCAGGACCTGCACTGGTAGATTGCACAGGAAAAGAGACTGAGCTCACCAAGAACAAAATATATACAGCAAAGGCATTCCCCCAATGACCAGCCTCCTCCAGCTATACCTCACCTGCCTACTATTCCATCAGTTATCCCTATTAGGAGATTAATGCAATGCACAGATTAGTTAAAACTATCATAACCCAATTATTTTACCCCTAAACTTTCTTGTATTATCTCACACACGAGCTTTTGGGGAGCACCTCATATCTGAACCATAACAGTCCTTTTTATTTTTTTATTTTTTGAAACAGGATCTTACAAAATTGCCCAGACTGACCTGAGACTTGCATTCCTCCTGCCTCAGTCTCCTGAATAGCTGGGATTACAGATGTGCACCAGATACTTTAAAAAGTTTGCACCATTTCCATCTATATAAGGTATGGCTTTTAAATAATGAGACTTGTTTCACTCTGAAACTCATGGAGTTGTTTTTTGTTTTTCTTAAAAACACTCACTCTCTTGTTTAAACATGATTGAACACAGGATGAAATGGATCCATACTGCAGGAACTTAGAAAAGAGCAAGTCCAGGGAGAACTATTTCAGAAAGGTTCTTGGAAAAGTCAGGTGGCCAGGACCTGCACTAGTAGATTGCATAGAAAAAGGATTCTTTATGGGAGTGTTCTAAGCAGCATGAAGGAGCAAAGCCACTGAATTTAAATTCTTAATATATATGATGAGACTGAATAGGATGTCTTAATATTGTAGTTTGATGAAACTGGTAATGTGAGGAAATTCAATTAAAAGTCCAAATGGAATTTTTACTAGTAGGATTTAGTTTGGCTGCATGTAATAGAAATTTAGCTACAGGAACTTAGCCAAAAATTTATCCAAGTTTTCTTTTAACAGAAAATTTAAAGGTAGTATTGATATGGCCACCATATGGTGCCAAAGGGAGCTTTGTGATCCTTATTTTGTTATGTCAGTTGTACAAAATGCACAGGGCACAGAGTAGCTGCTACTGTTCTAAACATCTAAGCCACATTCCAGGCAGGATGAAAGGAAGAAGTAAAAAGTGTGCATCCCAGATTAGTATGTCACTTTTCATCAAGAAACAAATTTTTTTTCCTGAGATTTAAGCAAGAAAAAAAAAAAGTTGACTTATATCTCATGGGTAAAAACTGGGTCACATATCCATTTATACTTTAATGAGAAAGGAAATAATCAAAATTAGACAACTAACATGAGGAATTTTATAACTAAACAAAATAATCCTAAATTCCATGTCTGAAAAAATGGGGCATGCTGATAATAAAAGTGAATACTAAGGAAGATACAGATCCCAGCAGGTATTCATATAACAGACCAATCACCTGGGAAAATGAATATGTTGGATCTCACACTTTGGGCATGTATAAAACATGCAGAGGAATGGAAGAATTAAATGTAAAAGTAAAAATATAGCATGACTTGATGTGGTTGATTATTTGTATAATATTGGAGTAGGGGATATATTCTTAAACATGAGACATCAAAGGCGAAATCATTTTTTAGAACAAGAATGAGAGATTCAACTGTATTCAGAGTTAAATTATAGAATTAAAAGACAAACATCATTTAGGGAAATAATAGCTTTGTTCATCACATTGCTAATATCTTTCAGTATGTGGGCTTTCTTGAAAATCAATAAGAAAAAAGCAAGAAGTCAATGCTTGGTTTATAAAAGAAGAAATTTTAAATGTGCAATTAAAACAAAAAAGCTTAAACTTCCTCCTAAGAGTCAAAGGAAAACTAATTATACCAACAATAAATTGCTGTTTTCCACATGGGATTATACATAGTTTTTAATCAGTGATCTGGGAATTGGGGGATTATAGGTGGTTTTTATATTCTCTTGCTGTTTATATTCCCTAACTTCCTGCAGCTTGAAATATTACTTGCTTAGTATACACAAGTTATCTTTAAATAGAGTAAATTGTGCCTCATAATGACACAGTTGGTCTTCCGTAGCAAGGACTCAGCTCTTTCCAGCCAGAGTGTGACTTCCTATCCCTCCGGAGGTATTTATGGCACACCTGTGATGTGTGCAGTTCCCTGAAAAGTGTCCAAGTGTGAGAAAGACATGTATGCTCATCAAGCGCATTGGGGGAACTCAAGTGCCCAGTCCAGATGTTTTCTTTCCTGAAGACTCTCCCCTCCGCTGCCACGGGCAGGCCACCATGCTGAGCTGAGTGCATTCCCATCTCAGAGCATGTGTTGTCTTTGACTGCAATTCCTTGGTTATACATCGCCCTTGGTTCATGCAAGTTCTTACACTCAGATCTCCCTCCATCCAGGCAGACTTCCCAGACATTTCCTGGCGGCAGGTGCAGGGGGGATTCCCCTGTGTTCCCATAATGTTCCCCACTAAATTATGGGAACACAGGGGAATCCCTCCTGCGTACCAGGGGTACTTTTTCCACATCTGTACTTTCCATGTCTAAGAGAGACACTAATGCTCAGCTTACCAAACAGAGAGAACAAGGAAGAAGGGAAAACAGTCAGTGCCAAAACCGAGGACAGACTCTGAGATATGGAAAACGTAGAGAAGTGAGAGGCCCCAGTGTTCCAGAAGGTAGAAGCTTCCAGAGGACATGAGGCCCGTGTTAGTTCGCTTTTCCTCACTGAAACCCAAATACTTGACAAGCACAACTTAGATAAGGAAATATTTACTTTGATCTTGGTTTCCGAGGTTTCAGTTCTTGGTCAGCCCCCTCCCTTGCTTTGGATCTGAGATAATGCAAAACAGCTGGTGGAAGAGCATGATGGGAAATCCGCTCAACAGATGGCAACCAGGAAGCAGAGAGAAAGCAAGAGAGGAGCCAGGGACAAGACACAGTACCCAACACATATCCCCAGTGACCTACTTCCTCCAGCCCTGCCCCACCTCCCTACAATTGCTACCTCCTCCCAATGACCCATTCAGCTAACAATGGATTAATTTACTGATGAGATCAGAGTCCCCCTGATCCAATCACACCCTAAAGTTCACCTCTGAACATTTCTGTATGGAGGACCAAGCTTTCAACACATGAGCATTGGGGCAGGGGGCATTCCAGATCCAAACCATAAATAAAGAATGGATTTGCAAGACAGAGAGAAGGTTGGGCATGCACCAAGTCAGGACAAGCATTGGGGGAAGCCCCCAGATAGGAAGCACATAGAACATGGGCAACTAGGTAAGCCGAAGCACAGGAGCCCAGAAGGCAGTGTGCAGAGTCCTAAGGACCTGCCCGGCACCTAGAAGCCAGACCAGCAGGCATAGAGGCCATTCTGAAGCCAGCCCAGACATGAAGCCTTATCTAATCTCACACTCAGAGACTTGGCAGTGTTTTATTCCAGAGTCTATTTGCAGAGAATTCTCTCCTACATCTGTGGGGAATGGAATTCCTCATTGCTCCACAGGAGCTCATTCTGCAGGAATGAGGCCATCCGCATCCTCGGAGGCACAATCCCAATTAACCTAGTTAGAAGAAATGCTGGTCATGGAGTCAGCGTGGGGGCAATGGGTATTTACACAAATATGACTGCATTTATTGGTGCTGACAAAAATGATGGGGAATCAACCAACTCATCCGTGGGTGCTCAGAGCAAACGTTTTCTGTTATTTTATTTCTTTCTTATTATACAAGTCCCCAACATAAAGTTAGAAACTGAGGGTACAGGATTGAGTGCTTGCACCCCACACTAAGAAAATGGGTCATGATCCCTCAAAACAGGTGAGCATGTAGAGTCTTCAACGGGGCATCAGTAAAATCAGATGCCAACCTTGCAAGGGTCATTCTGAATGCTGTGGTCAAGGGCATCTCATCCTATCTTTAGGGTTTCGTTAATCCTAGGTGCCCTGTTCAGAGACACAAAAGAAAGGGACATTTCAGAGGTTTCTAACATGGTCTGGCAGAGGAGAGGGATGATTGGAGCTCCCTTCCTTCCAGCATACACACACTAGAGCATTGGGGCAATGATGTCTGTGGTGTAGACAGGCAGAGTGGGAAGGAAAATCCTGCTCCTATCATCTTTAGATCAAAATGGCTTTGGTCAAGGCGCAAGGGTGCTCAGGATCCTCACAAAACATACTGCAGGCTGAGGAGCTCTCCCCTAGAGATCATTTCAACATGTCTCGGATGCAGTGGGCATGCTATTTGACCCTGTTCCCTGGATCTTTTTGTGAGCTGCCTGCAGGGAGGGACCAAAGCAGAAGTTCTCTGCAGAAGCGCCCCTGCAGGTCCACTCCCCACTCTCTCCCCATTGCTGCTCACCAGAACTGCTCTACCTGACACTCCCTTACTGGATCCTGTATCTGCCCAACACCTTCCTTCTGTCTCTCCCATAACTTGGGCAGCCTCTCGATTTCTTCCCTTGGCTTTTCTTTCTTTTTTTTTTTTTAAAGGGTGCCAATGAACAATATAAGAGTAAATGCATCAGAATTCTTTTTTGTTTTAAGAAGAGAGAGAGTGAGAATGTTTTAAATATTTATTTTTTAGTTTTCGGTGGATACAACATCTTTGTTTTTATGTGGTGCTGAGGATCGAACCCAGCGCCCCGCGCATGCCAGGCGAGCGTGCTACCGCTTGAGCCACGTCCCCAGCCCTTCCCTTGCCTTTTCTAAGAACTATACAAGGCTGTATCTGAAGGAGCCTCAAAAAGGCGTCTAATGACAGAGCTCCTTCTTTGCCCCTTCTTCTTTATGTCTGAAATGGAAATCGTAGCCCCTGTGGCTTCCCTCCACCCTTAACAGGACATAGGTCAGCCTTGCAGGATCAGAAGCCCTGCCCCACACAGCACAGGCCACCATACCAAGGAAATCCTGGACAACACAAAGCTGTGGGTCACCCAGTCAGCCCACATTTCTCCATCTAGGACCTCAGCCAATAATAAATATAACCACCTCCAAACCGTGGCCAACCATAGCATCTCCAATAGTCCCGGCTCACCCAAGCATCCCACAGGAGCTCTTTCCCACTTCCAGGGTAGTCTCTGTCCCGCGACAGTGCTGATTTCTAGCACAGGGCAAGGTGAGGCATAGAGACCATTGTCAAGCAGAAGCGCAAAGACACAGGTTTGTGAATACTCGCCGCCATAGCCTCCCTCTACCCCCAGTGGGACTCTGCTAAAGTCCTGGCCGTGCCTCAGGATGGAGCCTTGATCTCTGCTGGCTCATATCTTTGTAGGGTAAACGTATAATTTTTTTAAATTCAAACCAGGACACTTTTAGAATGAATAGAAGTGTGATTAGTAAGTACTGTGGTGTGACAGGTATGATTCAAGGCAGGTGAACTGGGACATATGTTCTCTTTGCTGAGGGATTGGGAAGGGGCAGGGATCACCTCACTGATTTGAAAGACTTTAAGCTTCACAGTAAGAAACGCCTCATCCCCAGCTACAAATGATTGCCAGCCAGGAATCAGCCAGAGGCCCTGGAATCTTCCCTGAGAGGGAATTCCCAGTTCATCCAGAAGGGCCCATCTCTTAGGCATGCCATTTCTAGTCATAACAGAAACTCTGAAAATCAGAAATTATTATTAACTTTTCAGATGAAGAAAATTGTATCTCAGAGCTGTTAAATAAGATCTGTAGGAGGCCATGGGTTTGGATTGAGCTCCTACACCAGATCCAGCTACTCATGTTGAAGTTTCACGCCCTCCGACAGAACTAAGTTGTTTATCTGAACTTCTGAGCGATTGATTTCCTGCCTGCCACAGGCAGCCTCCTCCTGCACCCATCCCCATCGGCTCACTACAGAGCTGTTGATCGGGTAAAATTTGACTGGGTTGGCCTGTGTCATGAAGACCAAGACCATGACAGTAATCGCAGGTTAGACAGATTCAAAAAAAATTTTTGGACAAGAATGGCCAGGATCTGGAGTCAGTAACACTGTGAACCAGAGCTGGGTGTTTGTTCAGACAAGACCAAGTTCTAAGGTCCAGGGAGAGCATCAAAAGCCCACAGTCCAGGGCTCAATGACTCAGTAGTCAGATACATGACCAGCAGTGCATACATAAGAGGTAAACTGAGAAAAGTGAACGTGTATCCGAACCCAGGGAATCAACATGGGGACAGAGGAGGCTCGGGGACAGGGAACTCAAAAGAGAGCAGCTTTTCCCCATTACATTCACAAACCTAATGGTGGTGACTTAGAACATCAGAAAATCTAAACATAGAGGAAGACAAAAATTCACAATCCCTATGTCAAGTCACAATTTCTGCCGATCTTTAATCAATTGTCTTCAGTCTCATCATTCAAACATTTTCAAGATTTAGTTTTCACATAATAAAAATGCTAATTTTTCATGTGCTTGCCCTCTCTGCTTTTTATGTGAAAACACTATATAAACATTTTTTTCCATCTTATAACCAGTGTTCATCATGCATTCTAAGTTGTGAAACAGTCTATCAAGTGGATGTGTCCTAATTTCCTTGACTATTTGTCCATTATGGACCACTGATTTGTTCTTCACTTTTACTATTATAAATAAGCACTCCAAGACACAAATATTCTTAAAAATTTGTCCTCATTTCAGATGAACTTCTTAGAACAAAAACTCAGAACAGGTTGGGTAATCCTTATCTAAAATGCTTGGGATCAGAATTGTTTTGGATTTTGGAATCTCTGCACACACATAATGAGACATCTTGTAGATGGAACCCCAGTGGAAATATGAAATTTATTTATGTTTCATATACACCTTATACACATGACCTGAAGGCAATTTTATATAATATTTTTTAATAATTTTGTACATGAAACAAAGTTTCATGTTATAGAATTCTCCACTTGTGATGTCATGTCAGCACTGAAAGAATTTTGTATTTTGGAGCGTTTCCAATTTCGCATTTTCTGATTAGGAATGATCAACCTGTTAACATTTTAAGGCCTTGGGTACATAGGGCCATGAGTTTTGTATTACCAATTTACACACTTTTTAACAGCATATATTTTTTCTCTGACTCTTTAATTGGCTGATCAGAGACACTCAACATGCATTTTCTGAACACTTTCTAAATGCCATACCTTTTGCTGGAGACGTATCTTTCCCCAAATAACAATTCGGGTCCCTATTGAGCCTTCAGTAGAGCCTAGAGAGAGTAAATCACCCCAAACGACCCTGGATATCGCATTGGAGACCCTGACAGGATGGGGGCCCCTGCTAGTCAGTCATAGTTCTGGGATCACAGCACACAGTTGAGGGAACACCCAGCAAATTAAGCCAACCAGAATCCCAGCTTCTCAATAAGTAAGGTCCAGGTAGATTTGCACACAAAGAGAAATGTAAGCAAAACAATGTATTAGATGGAACCATATGAAATCCCCAATAATCTACCATTTTATCTTTAAAAATTGAAGTTTCACAGGGTCAAAACTAATACAATTATAAAATGTTCATCCCACAGAATTTGGGCAGGAAGAAGAATGAGAATTTGGGGATTTAAATCTCTAGGTTTGAATCCTGGTTACAGAGTTCATTTACTGAACAACCTTAATCAAGTTACCTACCCTTCTCTGAATCCATCAAAAAGATAACTAGGTCCTCATTTCAATATTGTAGTTAAGACAGAACCAAGTACCTAAAACAGTGCATCAGAGGTACTTAACAAGTGTCTCTTTCCACCAGCTCACCTTGGTGTGTTTAAGATGTCATTTGCATCCATTCTTTTTTTTTTCTTACATACATTCTTTTAAAAACCCATTTTACACACCTGCTACAGTGGAGACGTGGAAGAAAAGTTGTATTTCTTGAACAGTTTCTGGGTTGCTTGTCTGATGCTACAGCCGGCAAATATCCCCAAACATTGCTCAGTCAGCTACAAGGTGTGGGCACCACACTCATCCTGGATACAGCCCCGGCCAGCAGGGAGGTGAAACTCAGTGAGGTGGCTTGTCAGTAAGACATGTTCACAGGGCCACTGGGAGCTCCAAGCAGGAGCCCTTTATCCAGTTGGGAACTAAGGGCAGGGTGAGCAGCCAGGACTGGGTATCAGAGAACAGCAGAGGTACCTGAGGCCACAGAGTCTGGGAAAGAGGTGCAGAGGGATGATGTCAGAGGCAGAAAGTAGATCACAAATAGAGGCCCCACACACATCACCCTTTGTCCTCATCGCAGGCTATGGGAACATGGGGATGACTCTCTTTGCCTCAGCTCCTCTTAGCACACAGCTGCCCTGGGCCACCTCATCATGCTGACACCCGCCAGGTGGATGCAGGCACCTGTCAGTGGGTAAATTCGAGACCTCTTTTCTCTGCAGAAGTTTCTTCCCCACTGTTGCACCCAATATCTCCAAAAGCTTGATGGACATTTCTGCCTGGATAGCTTACTAACCCATGTGCAAAATTAAACTAAAGCCATGCGTCCTCTCAGCCCCTCTGATGCCCTGAATTACCCTTGGACCAAGTCCAGTACTCCAGCTTGGCCCACTAGCTCGACTGTGTTTGCTAGCACAGGTCTGCTCCATCCTTGCCCACAGCCCCCCTCACGGTGCTCACTCTTCACTTCAGCCCCATTCTACAGAGTGTTTCCCCTCTAAGCCTTTGTACACCACTGGATATCCTCCCAACCAGGGCATCATGTGCTTGTCTTTCTCCTCCATGCAGGAAACACCCTGGGGTCCCATTGTATCCTCAGGGCCCAGAGCAGGACTGCACATTCCTCAGACGCTACAGAGGCATTTTATATTTGCTGATGTTTCCACTGACCTTGTGCTTCTTCTCATTCCTGCCCTTGACCCTTAATGTTACACCCACCAGGCAGTCCAAGATGGAACTCTGGATGTCAACCTACATTCATCCCTTTGTTTCCTAACCCTCATCGAATCAACAACTGCCCCGTGATCTCTTATTCAGCTCTCACCCCTCTGCTTAGTCTCACTTCCCCCACACCTTTTCCCTGAATCCTGGTGGCCTAAACTACACAATGACATACACTTGGGACATCCTTGCTCTCATCTCACTGTACCCCACCTCCAGACGTTACTTCACACTGACTTCAAATGATAATCCCTAAGTGCCCATGTCACACCTCTGCTCAGGACATTGAATGTCTCGCTGTGATCCTTCAGCAAGGCAGCCTGTTCCTTGTGGTATGCTTTCAGAAGCTGGGTCAAACCAGTCACCCGATGGCATGCATTACAGTCCTAGCACACACGGGTTACCCTGTCTCTACATGCCAACCTCACCTGTCCCCAGCCCCACCCAGCTCCATCTAAGCAACTACCTTTCAGCCTTCAAGTCTCAACATAAAACTCCTTCTGTAGCACATCCTCTATCCCTAGACACTGTGCTGCAGTGTCCCAAGGCATGCCTCTGTCCTGGGCCTGACCATGCTGTAGCTATGGCAACCATGTTCTTGTTGCTCTTCCTGTAGACTGCTCGCTGCCAGGGCTAAACCCTCGTCTAACACAGTGTCTGGCCTGCTCAGTAAATGAACAATAAATGAAAGACCTTAAGATGAGTATAGGTGTGCTTTCTGTCACATGGCTGTTGCTTTGATCATCCAAAAACCTTGATTATCCAAAAACTCTAAACAGAGAATAATTATCCTATGGTTTGTTCAGGATAGCTCCCTACTCCAGAACCTCACAAATTCTTAACTACAAAGCTCTGGACTTCCCATGAGAAGACTAACCATCAGGCTAATAAACTCGTTATTTCGGAAACAAGAGTTCAAGATTCCTTTTGTACATCATCTCTTCTAATTCTTCCATAAATCATTTCCAGAATCAAAGAGAGGTATGTGGTTTCTTTCTCCCGTTTCTCCTCAACTATTTCTCTTTACCCTTCTCTTCCTTCTATTTGTCTTCCTACTCATTTTCAACACAGACCTTTCCTTTTCTTCCCAAATACAGTACCCTAACAGTAAGTCTGAATGTCCAGAGTAGTGTTTCCAAATGTCAGCATTTAAATCAATACCCATCCACTAAGGGAGCTAGGTGTTCAGTCTTCACAGGGACAAGGACTCAGTTTGCTGACCTTAAAACACCTAAATTAAGGCAGCCAATCAGTTGGCCCTTGAAATAGAGATTATTCAATCTTTCTTGACCAGGAGTGGATGGTTCCATCCAGAGACTAGAGGTTGACCTACAGTTTATCTGCATATCTACAAATATTTTTATAAATATTATACAAAATTCCAGAATGGCAGAGATAGATCTCCAAAAATCCACTTCTCCATAAAAGTCATGAGAACACTGGAAAAACTAAGTTTTATAGAACTCGAGAAATAAAACAAAGGCTTGCAACAATTTAAGTAATTTTTATTCAAAAAAAAAGTGACTGCATCTCAGTAATAACAGTAAGATTCATGGTGTTTTAATTGACCTTATTCCAAGCCCCTTTTCCCCAGTTTTATGGAAGCATTAAAACCAACAGTTCTGGAGTATCAGCAAAAAGAAAAAAAAAAAAACAGCATAAGAGTAGCAATTAAAAAGGGTAGACAGGTTTAAAAATCCTCAAAAAAAAAAAAAAACCTATCTTATCAAATCTAACTCAGCATTGTACTAGAAGATATAGCAAGGGCAATTAGGCAAGAAAAGAAAAGAAAAGTCATCCAACAACAAAGAAAGAAGTAAAACTGCTTCTGTTGGTGGATGCCATTCTCATTTATAGAGACAATCTAGGGGTAATTACAAAAAAACACTAGTATAAGTAATAAAAAACAAGAGAGAGAAATGAATTACAGTAGATGGGGTAGAGAGAGAGAAGATGGGAGGGGAGGGGAGGAGAGGGGAGGGGGGATAGTAGAGGATAGGAAGGGCAGCAGAATACAACAGACACTAGTATGACAATAGGTAAATCAATGGATGTGTAATCGATGTGATTCTGCAATTTGTATACGGGGTAAAAATGGGAGTTCATAATCCACTTGAATCAAATGTATGAAATATGATATGTCAAGAGCTTTGTAATGTTTAATAATAATAAAAATAATAAATAAATAAATAAATAAAAATTCAAAAAAGAAGTAATAAACAAGTCTACCGATATGGTGAGCTTCAAAGTCAATATACAATAATCCATTGTATTTTTAACACTTAGCAATGAATAGTCTGAAATGAAATTAATAATTGCACTTATACTAATCTCATTAAGAATAAAATACAAGTATGAAGACATAAATTGATGTGAATATACTGTGTATACAACCAAAGATATGAAAAATTGTGCTCTATATGTGTAATCAAAATTGTAATATATTCCGCTGTCATATATATATATAAATAAATAGATAGATAAAATACTTAATAATCAAGTTAGCAGAATTGCAAGACTTGTACCTTAAACCGAAAAAATAATGTTAAAAGAAATAGAGAAAATCTAAACAAATAAAAATGCATCTCAGACAAATGCTGGTAAGGAAGCAGAGAAATCTGAACCCCTCATGCACTGCTGGTGGGAAAGTAAAGGAATGAAGCCACTTTGGGAAACAATTTGTCATTTTCTCAAACAATTAAACATAGAGTTATTATATGACCCAGAAATTCCACTTCTAGCTGTATGTTCAAGAGAAATAAAAATATATATCTGCACAAAAATTTGCCCACAAATGTTCATAGCAGCATTATTCATAACAGCCAAAAATGCCCATGAACTGAATATGGACCTTTTAAGATTCATATAACGATACAATGGAATATTGCTAACAATAAGAAGGGAACTACTAACACCTGCTGTGACATGGATGAACCGTGAAAACAGTATGATCCAGACAAGAAGCCATGCTCACAGAACCACAGAGTGCATGGTTCCATATAATGCTGCAGGTTGATTGAGTGGTTTCCTTGTACCGGGTGTAATTCTTGGTGCAGGAATTAATCACTAAACACAGCAGACTTCATAGCAATCTTTCTGAGGCTTTCACTGTAATCTAAGAGAGACTTGGGAAGCACCTATGTGCACATAATTCAATCAGTTTCATTAAATGCAATTCCACAGGGGCCAAGAGAAGTTCAGAGATGGCCTTAGCCTGGGAA
This sequence comes from Callospermophilus lateralis, assembly GCF_048772815.1. Taxonomy (NCBI): domain Eukaryota; kingdom Metazoa; phylum Chordata; class Mammalia; order Rodentia; family Sciuridae; genus Callospermophilus; species Callospermophilus lateralis. Next base: position 93,597,422 of record NC_135313.1, read on the forward strand.
GGCTTCCCTGAGGAAGTGACTCTGTTGCATCCCTCTTTTCACCCTGTTTCATACTGTAAGCATTTTCTCACTATTAGAAGTTCTTGACTCACATAATTTTCCTATCTACAGAAACGTCACTGTGGTTGTATCTCATCATCTCCTTGACAATGTGCAGGTGGTTTGCTTCTGTTTTACCCTATTTCTACAAATAGGGTTTCAAGAAACACCTAGACAGGATGTCTCTGTCCATATTTCTCACTAGAGTTTGTATATAAATTTCTACTACTTAAGTAATAACGGAGTCAAAGATTGCTTTTTAAAGCATTACTAAAGTGATGATTGGGGTCCTCTCCTAACCTTCCAGGTCCTTTGATATTTTTTAGCTCCAATAAACAAAAAGGAAAAGTTAATATATATTGGATTTCAGAGGCAGACTTAGTGGAAAAAATTCTAACTGTGGCATTTTCTAGTTACATGATTTTCTATAATAACCTAACCTCTTTTTTCTTCCACGTCCTTACCTTTGTGATAAGGTCACCCTATATAAAATATTGTTTATAAAATGCATAGCACGGTCCTGACTCCCTGTGGATGATCAGTCTTAATCATGGATGCTGGTTATGAGGGTGATGATGATATTGGGACTATCATTTGCTTCAGGTAGGTTTCTCGTGCCCTTGGTTCCTTCTCTGTGTGCAGATATCGTTCAGGCCAGAGGAGGGTCTGGATTTTTCCCTAGGACCTTCTGGAACATCCTAGTTGTTCCCAGGTACAGGAGTACATTAGTACGCACACTTGGGAGAAAAGATGGACAACGTGTTGGTGTAAGGAGAGCAAGCTGGTAGCAACAAACCTGGCTATTAAGATTTTTGGTGAGTTTCTGTTTCATTGCCAGTCATTGTTCTTAAACTAGCGGCTTGCACTGATGACAAAAGGCACACTGTCCCCTTCTGTACCATTTACCACAGGCAAAGCCTTTGGCTCACCGAGAAGTGTTAAATGAAAACATTAAATTCAACAATTTGGGCAAGGAATAACTTAGAAATTGGGCAGTCCCCTAAACCAGAAAGGTTCAAAGCTGCCCTGGGGCTTCCATGGGGTTGGTTAATATTTACAGACAGAAAAGGGAAAGTGAGGTACTAGCAGCTTGGATAAAGCATGGTGTTTGCCTTATTTGAACCTACGTTGAACATGTGGCTGCTGTGATTGGCTGAGACTCAACTAGTTGCTACAAATCTGTTTACAAAACAAATTAGGTTACAGTTCCCAGAGTAGTTAGGAACTTTTAGGCCAAACTTACAATATGTACAGGGGCAACTGAAGGCCAAACCTAATTCAACATAATGGGTATCCGATAGCACAGACTTTCCCTCTTCCCACCTTGTGCAGTCTGGCCCAGAGGAGGTGGGAGACTGATGCTAAACGAGGTGCCCCCAGTGCCTCCTTTAGGTTAGGTCTCATGCGGTGCCTCTGCTTCATTTTCATGTGATCAAATGACCTCAACATCTTTCCTCCCTGTGTGGAATTTAATTTTCTAGCTGATATTTTACATAGTGCAAGATAAAGATGCTCTGTCTCTGATCTTGAAAAAATTTTTTAAGAAAATGTTTTTTAAAAAAACAGGTTTCTCACCTGGACAGGGGCAGGGCTCTGACTGATATGTTAATGGAGGAGGATGCAATCCTGGAAAAATGTCAGATGCTTCTAAATATATACTGTGTGTGGCCCGGTTCTGTGGGCTTTGATGTTCAATGAAAGGGGTAAGAATAGGAGGGGAATAAAATCAAATCACGGATGTTCTCTCCAACAGAAAAGGACTAAAGTCAGCAAAAAAGACCTGGCCAGTTGCTTTCAAAGAAGGGACGGGGATGTCACTCCATAGCTTTAAAAAAAGGGAAGCCAAGTTTTTAAAATTCTAGTATTTAAACTCAATGAGGCATTCACTCCGCTCTACCAACCAGAGGTCGAATTAATCAGATGAAAAAGGGGGAAAAAAAATCTCAAAGAGTTTTTTCAATACTCCCAAATTTGTTGATTATGGAATGAATGGGCCACCATGGGAAATGAAAACATCAACGCTGTGGAGGGAAAGGAAGTAACCTGGCTTCCCTCTGGCTTTCAGAGAGGGAGGGAAAAATCTAGGATTTCTTCTCGTTGAGGGCTGCGCACCGAATATCCCAAACATACTCTACTGTGAGAATAGGGCAAACGAACAGAGTGTTATAAGGCACCGTATGTAGCCTGTAACTGAAACTTGAGAGAAAGGCAACATATCAGAAAAGGCAGAGAGAATATCAAGGAAATTTTGCCTGATGACATTAGAGCCACAGAGTTAGGGTGAAGTACATAGATGGGAATGGCACTGTAATCAGATGAACAGGTTGATTTCAAAATGGGAAAAGGGAGGAAGGCCCAGAACATACAAAGGCCTGAAGAATAAAGCAGGGCAAGTGAAAAATACAACCTGGAGACCAAAAGAATAAGCTCTGTGAGTCCTTCAGACCAAAAAAAAAAACACCATATCAAAATGTGAAATGTGTTACGAGATCAGATAAAAATTGAAAGAATAAATTTAATTTTTTTAAAAAAAAAAACTTGAGTATCAAAGAAACATGACTAACTGAGCTACTAATTTAACAAAAACAGCAAGGAACAAAACAGACAGGGAGCAACTGATATAGAGGCAGATAGGCTCTTGAGATGAAAGCTGTGCATGTAGAAGAAAACACTTGGAGATTAAAACAATCACACAAAAGACAAGAGAAATGGAGAACAGGCCAGGGACAACCAATGCATGACTAATCCATACCCATGAAGTGGAAAACCCACAAAGAGGAACAGATTTTTTTTTAAAGATATAATAGAAAAATTTTTGTGACCAAAGGAATATAAACTGAAGCAGTCCTAAAAGATGTGGCATATTTTGGAAGATGTTAATAGAAAATTGTTCCATTAAAATATTTCCTGGTTAAGTTAATAAAAAATTAGGATGATTATTAGGATAAAAAGGATCATTTGTATTCAGGCATATAAAGCAAGGGAGATGGGATGGATCATTCCAACTGGTCGGAGACTGTCTCACACAGCATTCATGCTAGAAGACAATGGCATTGAGAGAAATCTCTGAGAGCAACAGAAGTGCTACCTGAGAATATTATACCCAGCCAAACTGGCTTCCAGGAATAATAGGCCCAGATAAACCCATCAAAAAATAGGCTGTACTCTGAAACATTGCAAAAGAAAAATGTCAGTTCACTGACAGAAGAGGAAGGGCTGGAACGGAACTCAAAACCAGAAGATAAATGGTTAAAATCGTAAATTTGATGTTATATATATTTTACTCTGATAAAGGGAAAAATCCAGGGGAGAGAAAAAACAGAGGATGGTGGAGTGTGTACTACAAATTTCTTGGGGAAAGGAAAAATTGTTTACACAGTCAGTTTTGCTTTGATTGTGAAGGCAACAGGCAATCTTGGGCTGGCAGCAATTTAAGAAAAGAACATCTATGAGAGCTTTTTAGGGGAAAATGGGAGGGAGAAGTGCTCAGTGATAAAAAGCTGTCAAACAAGCAAAGAAAGCAAAATAAAAATGCTGCCAGGAGGATGAAAGCTGTTATAAAAAGAATTCATAAAGTATCAAATTCATTTAAATATAGAAAAAGGCTAAAAACCTGCAGGGATAATTGTTACATAATAGAATGCAAAATGCTCTTAACCTTGACAAAGTAAATATTATAAATATCACCAACAAAAAAAATCAAGAGAAATGGTAAGACAAAGTCTAAGAAAGTTGATTTCCTCGTCCTTGATAATAGAACATAATTAAGATTTTTCTGAAATCGAAAAATGGAGTTAAAAACATAAGGGCTCCAACCTCTTAATGTTTTTTCATAGTCTTGTTCTCAACCTTACAGCCTCTTTCACAGAATAATATCTTTTGTATTAAGGCAATATTTATTTGAAGATCAGCAATTCCCTTATTTTAAATACCACTTCATTTTCTTTTCTTAACCTGAAATAAAATTTAATAAAATACTTTTATATTGAAGATACGAGGGTGTCACTAATTCCATTTTTATTGAAGGGAACTTCTTGTTTTACTCTGTTCACACTCTTGCACAGTTTTTATGTCTGAGGTGAGGCTGGGATGGTTACTGAGACAAGTCAGACCCAGGGTAATTTCAAAGCTTGATATTTTTTTTTTCATTTTCTGTATTATTTCCATTTATGAAATCTTCCTATTTACCAAATCAGTACAATTTGGGAAAGATGAATAAGTAAAAAAAGAAATAAAATTGCTTCAAAATTAAGACAGAAAAAAAAAATTCTGTAATCTTGTACTCTCCCCCCACCCCCCACCAGATTTTGCCAGAAAAACATTTAATATTTCCTGATGGGAAAGGAGACCTTCCCGTTTTTGACCCACTATCACTATTATGATACTGTTCTCTCAAGTTACAAAGCACATCCTTTTGAGTTGTTTGTTAGCTCTTCCAGGCCAATTCTGGGAGGCTTCAATGACGAGAACACTGTTCAATAGCTAAAGAAGGCTGCACCTGAACAATTCAGGCTTTGGACTCCCAGCAAATACCCTTAAAAGCTGAGGATCAGTTGTTTCCATTGTCAAACTGCCTAACAACTAGCAAACCCTCACAAAGCATTTCTCTCTCAAGCCTGAAACAGGCAGGAAAGGCCCAGGGTTCAGGGCAGGCTCTGGTCAACTTAGCCTGGCCTGGCTGGGGTGACAAGAACTCAGCACCCATTCTCCACTTTTAAGGCCCCTCACCCCCAGGGATGTGCTTATAGCAGCAGCAACCGCAGCAGCAGCAACTGTGTGAAGAGGCCTGATCACACAGGGGCTTGTCAGGCCCCTGCTGGCTCCATGTCCAGTAACACCCCATGGACCAGAGGAGGCCAGAAGGTCAAATTCAACTGGAGGAGCTACAAAAATCACATGTTAAAAACCATGTGCACAGGAGGGGTGGGAGCTGTTTCAGCTTGTGCCTTGGTGTGTTCTGTGCTGCTGTAACAGAATACCACAGACTGGGTAATTTATAAGTGATTTATTTAGCTCATGGTTCCAGAGTCTGGGAAATCCATGATCAAGGAGTTCCATCTGGTGAGGGCCTTTTTTGCTGCCTATTCCACGGCAGAAGGTCACGAGACACAGCGGGGGCTGGGGGAGACCTGAACATCACCCATGAGGCCCCACCTTAGCCCTGTTGCAAGGGGGCTCACATTTCTAATACGTAAACTTTGCAAGTACACTCTACCCACAGCAGCATAGGTGCCCCTATAAATTGTTTCTGTTTACAGTAGTCCCCCCACCTGATCCAAGGTTTTGCTTTCTGTGTTTTCAGTTACTATGGTTAACCATGATCCAAAGAATATTAAATGGAAAATTGCAGAAATAAAAAAATTCCTAGGTTTTAAATTGTGACAATCTGAGTAGCTTGACAGGACCTCCTGCTGTCCCACTCTATCCTGCCCTAGAGACAAATCAGTCCCTGTCCCTGTATATGCTTCCCACCCGTTAGTCATTGAATAACTATCTAGTTTATCAGATTGTTGCATGTCATCGTGCCTGTATTCAAGTAAACCTTATTTTACTTAATAATGTTCCTAAAGCACAAGAATAGTGATGTGGGCAATTTAAATTTGCTAATATGTCAAAGAGAAGCTGTAAAGTGAGATAGATAGATAGATAGATAGATAGATAGATAGATGATAGATAGATAGATAGATAGATAGATAGATAGATAGATAGATATCATACCCCCCTGAGGAAAAGGGGAAACTACTCTATTTGTGACATTGGAATCACAAAGTCAGTTTCAGTCTCTGCCAGGGAGCCCCCTTAATGAGGATCTCAATGCCTCTCTAATCCATTTATGCAAGATGGAAAAGTGCAAAGGTTTTTATTTGAGAACATTAAGCAAGAAGTTAGCATTTTCTTAGCCCAGAAAAATAGACTAGCAATGCATTTTCAGAAGTGGTGACCCCAGGCTTGGGCAAAGAAGAACAATCAAAAGATTCCAGGAAGATCTTGGCTTCAAATAAAGAAAATCCAGGACAAAGCCTAATGCAGATAAGGGCACGAGGTTCCCTCAGTGACTGGCTGGGAAGGCAGCATGCATCAGAGAGCTCACAGTGAAGCTGGATGGGTCTCCAGGCTGGATTGTCATTTCAAAGGGACAACCCAGAGCTTTTTGTCCCCGCTAACTTGAAGGCTGATTTGAAAACCCATGTCAGAATATTTATGGAAAGCTGGGTGTGGGAGTGAATGTCAATCAACCTTGGGATGGTAGATTGTAGAGGTAATGCATTAGGGCTGCAAGCATCAGGGAGAAGGTTTGGAAGAGTTCTGAGATACACACATGATCTAGGACCAGAAGATGGAGAAAATTTCAGACATGAGCAATGTCTGAGCACCTTCCCCAACACACACACACACACACACACACACACACACACACACATTTTGGACTGAGTTTCACTCCCAGCTTTGCCTGCCCCAGAATCTTTGACTGGTCACCTCATTCCTCTGTTTCATCATCTCTGAAATGGGCATAACATCATACTCACTTGAGAATCATTGTACAATTCACATTGGATGCTGTTTCAAAGCCCTCTGGCATATGGTGAGCCCTCAACTGATGGCAGCTACCGTGATTTTTAAATAGCCTTCAGAGCACAGAGAAAGGGCACAGCAGGAATGGGAAGGGCAATAGGCATGGTGATACGCCCACATTTGGGATTCACTGTTTACATGAAAGCTATTTTGTTTTCTCAGTGACCACATGTGCTGGTTCTCAGGAGAGTTAAGGGGATCTCTCCTCACCTTCTTCAACTCTCCTCTGTCTTCTGATGCATTTAAAGGATAATTAGTCCATGACAACTCACTGATGAATAACTGTGCTCTCTGATAATCTTGTCACATTGGGCGCTGGCTGCAGACACAATTACTGCAATACAGTTGAACAGCTCACACATTAATAACTTGCCCCACCCATGGTGACAGAGCTGGGACACCTGTAGCATCTTAGTTCCCCACCCCTTCTGGGCCTTTCCCAGTGAGAGTGAGGGGGACAGCACAAAGCAACTTTGTGACGTCAGAGCTCAGCCTTTCTCCAAAGGGATCTCAATTCTTGGGGACCCTCGCCTTCCACTTCCAGAGCTGGGCCCATGGCTGCTGGATCAAAGTGATTTACAAAAGGCTTTCCAATGTGAAGAATTAGAGTTTAAGGTCAATGGACTGAAGAGTGTGGTCTCGTAGTGTGCAGCACTTTCAGCTTCTTCATCGCCTCAAAAAGAATTTGTCTTCTGCAATAATAATGTGCCCCGTGGACTGGTGCTTTGTACGAATTGACTCAGACAAGCCACAGAACAGCCAGGGGCAGGTACATTTGCACTAAAGGGCTTCAGACAAGTCAGCCATCAGGAATTCCCCTTTTTCCCAGCCACTGGGATATCCCTGTCAACTAGGAAGAGGTAACAATTCCCAGACCTTCTTCTATGCATGCGCGCACGCACACGCATGTACACACACACACACACACACACACACACACACACACACATCTATTTGTATAAACATTTACCACTATGAAGTCATCTTCACATTTTTTATAACAACAGACCACATGACACATAGTTTTCTTTTGTTAATTTAACAATGTTTTGGAAATCCTTCCCTATATCCACCTACATGATGTAGTCCCCATACATCATTCTATCCCATGGCTGCATCATTTCTCTTTATGAAAAAAAAAAAAACTTTCAGAATGAGTATCATTACTCATACATCCTTCATTTCATTCTGAAATTTATTCATCAAAGGTATGTGCATTTTACACTTGAACAGATTGGCAATTTGCATTCCCAAGGAGCTTCACCAGCCTGCTCTTTCATCCACTGCACGCAAGAAGGTCTATTTCCCCACATTCTTGCTAACAGTAGATATTATTAGTCTTTTAATTTTTGCAAACTAGAGAAGCAAAGCAAAATATAATTTTATGGTTGAAATTCACATTCCCCTAGACACTGAGCATCTTTTCATATGCTGTTCTTAACTGAATTTATTTTGAATATCTTTTTCCCGTTTTTCTTTTCCATTATTGCATTTTCCTTATTGGTTTTCAGAAGTTCTTTACATATGAATAGATAAGGATCCTTAACTTGCTAAATACAGTTTTCTAGAAGATTTTCATTTCTCATTTTTTTGTTTTTTCTTTTCTACAAAGTTATTTTTAGTTTTTAACCAGTTTGTGTGTGTGTTATTAAACATGTTTATATATATGTTCTCCCCCAAAGTATTTTTCTATATTATCTTAAATTTCCTTATATTCTCGTATCTTTAAAATTTTAGCTGTTTAATACAGCTAATTTATTTATTGTGTTAGAAGTTAGGCAGCTTATTAGTTTTCCAAGTTTATAGTCAATTATTCTAACCCAGTTTATTCAAATCTCATATTTCTTCACAGATTTGAGATGTTATTATAATCAAAGATAAAAGTATAAGTAACCAGAAATCTTTTAATCTGTTGTCAAACTCATTATTCTATTCAGTGTATCTGTTAGTGAGAACAGTGCAAACTCTAACATGTTCAATAATTTATTAACAAAATAGCTTGCCTTATTTTATTTATTAATCTTCTATATCAAATATTTTCTTGGTTTTTCTTATGCATTTTTTCTGCTACTTGAACATCCATAAAAAATCTGGGAGACATTTTGTTGAAATGTTCTGAAAGGTAATGAATAAATACAGTTCACTTAAAAATAAAACTCTGTTTACTTAGATTTGCCTGCTTAGCACCTGTTGTTTAGACCTCCTTAATGTGGTCCACTTTCACATTATAATTTTGAAGTTTTCTTGTTATACATCTTGCATATTTCTTGTTTATACCCGATTATTTCATTTTTAGGATTGCTGAATGCATGGGAGTTTCTTTTCATTTTATGATTGGTTACTGGTGATATATAGGAAAGTATTCCATTTGTACTTCATTTATGTTTGACCGACTTACCAAATTATTTTTGTTTATTTTCTTGGATGTTTTCAAATATAAATGCATACAAATGTTGTTTCTTCTAATAGTATAATTAATTTAAGAATATTTTGATTGGTCTTTAGCTGCATTTAGCATGATGAGATTGGGAATTCTTATCTCATTTCTATCCTGAATGATAATGTTAGACCATTAAAGTAATTGTAGAGTCCCACAGTTTTCTTCCCTTCCTTTCTTTGTCTTGAGCAACACAGAATGCCTTGACCTCTTCATGACCTGACCAGCTGTGTTTTGCCTGCATGTACTAGCCCAAACTCAGCTTTGAACATTCCCAAGCACTGATAAGTTGTTAAGTTTATTGCCCAAAACACTGAAATATCAAACATGTTGCTAAACACATAGAAATTATCCCTAACCTTGAGCCAAATTCCCCAAACCCTATTGTAAACTCCAACCCCTATCTTTTCAGACTTACCTAAGCAGAACTTCTCTTTTCTCACTTTTTTCCTAGGATGCTGGAGCTCTCTGAAAAATGAGTTCCCCTAATAAGTGCTGTGGACTAATCACCTAACATTTAATGCCTCTTTCTTTGGAATCTCTACATTTTAGCCAAACATAAAGATGGAATTCGTTTCTCCATTAATAGTTAGCATGGTGAATTACCTAATAATTTTCCCCCAAATGGAACCATCTATTCATAATTCAGATGCTAATACTTGATTTCAATATATCACTCTTTGTGTGCCAGAGATTATAACAAATGCTAAACATGTATGTAGCATTTTATTCATTTTCTGGTAACAACATATTTTACTTGTAAAGCAGTGATAGATGTAATTTGTTAATGTTATTGAAAACTTCTGTTCTGTTTTGAAGTCATTTTTTTTTTTCCTCTTGGTCACCATCTGGAGAATTTCCCAGTCTCAGAAGAAATTGAGAATCCTGTCAGTCATTTTCTGTGCTGTGTGCTCTGAAACATTTTATTAATATATAGTTTGTCTTTTTTATTGAAGATTTGGTTTTTGGAATCCCTTATAAAACTGTCTAGACATATTGACTTTTTTAAGGGTACATTTTTTACTGCTTTTAAAATTTTATAGACAGGTTTTCTATTGTTTCTCAATTCAATTTTGGTCTTTACATATTTCTGGCAAACAACTTATTTTATATATTGTTTTCAAAGTAATAAAAAGATTTACACATCTGAAAATGTTTCAATCTCCATATCTGTAATCTATCATCTATTTCATTTATAAGGGGATTATTTGTGCTTAGAGTTTCTCTTTTCTATTAAAAACCAGACCAAAGAACTTTACCTATTTTATTGGTCTTCTTAAAATGACCCTGTAGTTTTTTTCTAATTAGCATTAATTTTTGTCTTTAATTTATTTCTTCTACTAAGATTGTTTATATTTCTCTTTTTTTTCTAGGTTTTATTTTTAAGTTGGGTGAACAATGTATTTTCAGTATTTCTTATATTTTACTAAATACAGGTAAGTCTGTATCTTTTTCTGAGTTCTTCCTTAGTTAAAACCCAGAAATTTCAACATGAAATCTACCCCAAGTTTGGCTTGAAATTTTAGTTTTGATGTCTTCCTTGACTCTTAGATGAATATTTTTGGATATTATCTGCAGTTAATGTCTAATTTTATTGGATTGCGGTATTTTAATTTTTGGAAATTGTTGAGATTTTCTTAGTGTCCTGTTTTATGATGTGTTCAAACAGTCAATAAACTCCAAAACCCAACTCCCTCTTTGCAAACATATCTAAATAGAATTTTTCTTTTCTCACTGTCTGTTCCTAGGATGTTGGAGCTCTCTGAATGTTGTTTCCCTAATAAATGCTTTGGACTAATCACCTGGCTTTTGGTATTGAACCCAATCAACATTTTAGCCCAATATATAGGTGATCAGTTCTTGCCTTTGTTGATATCATTGTCTTTGTCAAGTTCTTCTTCGTGTGATTCAGATGTTATTGACCCAACTTGCATTCCCTAATGGTCACATTAAAATTTTGACAATATCAATTTGTTCTTTGAATGTCTAGAGAAAACCAAACCCTTTTAATCCCATGCATGGAATTGTTTGACAATCAGTTATTTTTTATACTTGACTCTTTGGTTTTGTTAGTTCCACTGTTTACCACTCTTTCTTGTCATGACTTTCATTATGATACATTCCATGTTGGACTAAAGATACAATCTCGAAATTCTTCCCTAACAGGTTACAAGGTGGTAATCTTGCTATGGAGTTGGGTAACAAAGTATTTTTGATTTGTCTTTGCAGCTGAACACAAGTTTGGCCCAGGATAGAATTCTCAGCTCAAACTCAGAAGTTTCTTTAAAACTGCACATTTTTTTCCATTGTCTTCTTGCATCCTGTATTGCAAATTGGATACCCCAAGTCATTCCTTACTCCTTAGAGGTCAAGTTTTCGTTACCATCTAAGGGTGTTGGTTCGTTGTGTGCATTCAACAAAGAATTGAAGAACAGGACACAGAGATAGTAAGCAAGCAGCAGGTTTATTGCAAAAGCAACAGAGACAAGACTTCTCCAAAGAGAAGGGGCCCTGGAGCCAGGGACAAATGAGAGAATTTTGACTTGCTCCTTTTAAGCTCTCTGGAATTTCTTCCCTTCCTTATTTCCTCCCCTGTCCACACACTCTTCGCTCTTATTTATTGGTACTCACTGTGTCCGTGTGTCTTCTTTAGTTTTGCTTTTGGATCCCCTACTTAGGAGCACAAGCATGGAAGTGTCTGTTTGATTGGGACCCCTGCTTGTGTCCAGGACACTACTGTCAACCAGGAAGTTGACCTCATTGGAAGACCCTCTCCATGCTCCTTGGTTATGGCCCTGCCCCCGACCTCCTCACTCACCATGTTGCCCTGGCTGACTATACCCTTCTACATCTCCCTCCCTCCTTTTCTGAGATGTTTTTAGGGTTTTCTTTTTACTCTTGAAATTTCTCCTTGATGATTCCGAGTGTGGGCATTGTCCATCTTGCTTGCCAATTTTCCCACAGGGCATACATACAACCTACTACGCATCTCTCCATCGTGTTCCCCCACACCCCCCCTGCATAGCTATTAGGAAATCTACCCATCCTCCTTCTTTCTTAAATTTTATTCTCGTTGCATTTCATCCTTTGGTCCTTTTGTGTGCACTCTCTTAGTCCTTATGCTTAGTCTCCAGGTCACTAAGATGACCCTCAGTTCTATCTACTCTACTACACAACCTATCTACTAAATTTTTTTATCTCCAAGGCCATCCACTTATCATTTCATTTTCATTTCTACCTGTTCTTTTTCATGGAAGCTGTGTTTTCTCCTCTCTCTCTAAAGGCATCCCTTGTACTTCCCATGAGATCTTGCTTTTCTGTACTCTGTCAACTCTTGTTCCTGTTCTTTGTCAGGTACCATGATTGTGTTGAAGCATGAGATGGAGGCTGAAGTGGGATGTGCTGGTTCCTCCTCTCCTGAGGTCACCATTCTTCCTGGGTAAGGTGATCAGTTGTTGCCTTTGTTGATTCCATTTTCTTTGTCAGGTTCTTCTTCGTGTGATTCAGATGTTATTGACCCAACTTCCATTCCCTAATGGCCTCATTGAAGTCACCAGTCTTCCAGTCAGGTCCCTGTGTCTCAAGACCAAACTCTCATCACATCCATGGTGCCAGCCAGGGGGAAATAATGAATTGTCACCACTTGGCAAGACAGATCATCATCCCCAAGTGCTTCTCTGATGCTTCTCTCAAACGCTCACCAAAATGGTTACCAATCTCTCTCTCTCTCTCTTGCTCAATTTTCCCCTCTTTCACTCTAGAGAGGAAAGTATCCATTTTGACTATAGTTTTCTTTATTAACCCTGTTCCACCTATTTTCTATGTCATAGGAATTTCCTCAAATAGCTGCATCATAGATAACATATCCTCTTGCTATCCAACAATGTTGTGCACTTAATATTTGTAAATTATATTCATTTTGTAATTTCCTAGGATTAGATGTAGAAGGGAAAATTGGAATTCTGCCTATTCACCTTGATATAAACCCTCTGTCTCAAGAAGTAGAAAATGGAGAATGAAGAAGTCATATATTTTACTCCGGATCTAATCACCTGACAGTTGGAATGGGACCTGTGGGTCTGTAACATCAGAGCCTGGGTCCTCATTGTACAGCATATGGGCCATATTCTTGGTGCCAGAGAGCACTAGGTACATAACTATGGGAGTGGAATCTCAGGGTGATTGTTATTCTTGAGTAATCCTGTTGGTGATTCATGGTAGTTCTAGAACTGACTTCTGAAAAATTTCTTTTAGAATAATGGAACAGCCAAGATGCAAACCACAGGAGTTGGACAGACGCAATCCAATGGGTTGGGAGTGTTCTGGATAGACAGAAAGAGGAATGCACACATATTTTTAGTGAGCTTATATGGGACAAACAGTCTTAAGCCTTGCAGAACTTTTTTCTCAAGTCCAGGATCTCTCAACCTGTCTGGATGATGCCCCCAGAGATGAGCCTGACTTGCCCAGAGAAATGCTGTTACACAATTGTCCTCCTGTTCACATTTCGTCTTCTCTAGCAGGTCTCACCACACTCTGGCAACTTGTCCCTCAACATAGAAGTTCACAGCTCAGATATTCCAGCCAATAGCCAGAATCATTGGCTCATTTGCACCCTTTGGCCTGGAGAGAATGTGGGAGCTGATCAACAGCTGACCAGCTGAAGAGGAGCAAGACAGAGACTGTGGCTGCTCATTGGGGGGACCGTCCTGGAAAGAGAAGGAACAGATGGTGCTGTTTACGCACGCATTCCCAAACTGCCATTCAGGTCAGTTCATCATGGAAATTCTGGCCTTTAGAAGCAGTTCCCTTTCCTCACTCTGCAGGGAGAGATGTGGTACCATTTCTACACAAGCATTCAGGTCTGCCATAGCTCCATTTCTCACTACAAAGGAGGCCATTTGCACCCCTGCTTTGTAGACGGCTTTCTATCTAATGTGAATAAGTCTCCCCTGGATCCAGGCCAATGTTTGATACGTGCATCACAAAGATTCTAGATCTTTTCAGTTGACCACACATCTTTAAAAAGGAAACCCACAATGGGACAATCTTTTCTACAAGCATTCTGGACCCCTTACCATGTCCCCTTTAAGGCCAGACCTATCAAGGGAGCTACTAGGCGAGGAAAAGCAGCTTTCCTTCTGGTTATGGGGAAAGGTTCAAAGTCCTTGCATGATATTAAGGTTTTTGCTTAGGCTGACAGCTAACATTACTCATCATGTTGCTGTGGCTGCTGTCCTAACTTCAAGTCCCTGTCCTTCTGATTCACCCTCAGACATGCCCTCTTTTCAGAATGGTTTTCTGTCTCCTGCCAACTCATGCATGGTCTCCCCAAGATTTTTCTAGTCAGCTCAACATCATGCTCATCTCTGAGACTTTCTGGGACCAGCCCAATACATACTCACTTACCTCAATTCCTGCAATATTCATAGGGTAAACGAGGTTGGCTGCATGTCTACTTGCTTACCTGTTGTAAGTTTCTGTCATTAAGGAGTAAACTCTTGGAAAAAAAAAGAGACTCTGCTCGTCATCCTTTTTCCTCAATTTTTTTCCAGATGGTACCCAGCATGGCTTCTGATAAATTATGGACCCAAGTATCTTTGACCTGAGAATAGACATGGCTTAATGCCAATGACATACACACAGTCAAAATCTGGGAAGTTGTAGGAAATGTGGGGCTAATATCACGTCAACATGTCAAAGTCAAGAGTCTCATGTGGAATTCAAATCCAGGAGGTACACAAATATGAATAAAAGTTGGTTTGGCAGGCAAAGGGGAAATCTCTTATGCTTCTCATCACACTTCCCCACAGGCCCTCTAACAGGCTTAAAATACTGTTAGTCAGCTTTTCATCACTATAACCCAGATACCTAACAAAAACACTTAGAGGATAAAAACTTTATTTTGGCTCATAGTTTCAGATGCCTCCGTTCACGGTCATTCAATTCCATTGCTCTGATCTTGAAGTGAGGCAGAACATCATGGCTGAAGGGTGTGTCCTAGGAAAGCTGCTCAGCTCAGGGCACCCAGGAGGCAGAAAGGGAAAGAATATCCAAGAATAAATATAGTCCAAGGCCACACCCTCAGTGACAAACTTCCTCCAGCCACTCCCCACCTACAGTTACCACCCAGTAGCCCATTCAAATTATCAATCCATCAAATAGACTAATCCACCAATAAGGTTACACCTCTCATTGTTGCCTAAAAGTCCCACGTCCAAACCTCACCACATTGGAATCCATGTTCCCAGTCCACAGCTTTCTGAAAGACATCAAAAATCCAAACCATAACAAATACTTATAAAAATTACTCTGTATCCCTCCATGTCCTTGCTACCGTCACCAACTGAAACTCCCATACTATTTAACTCACCCCTGCACATTTACCAATTACATGAACAAATGTTGTGTACACTTTCTCTGATCACAGAGTCATCAGGTGAAACTGGCTTAACAGGCGATTGGCATGTCTTCTTGGTTTCTGCAGCTCCATCCCCCACATCACTCAGGTTCTCAAGGGAAACACCTGTAGCATGTTGGACCTGCTGTCACCAAATGCAAATCACGTTGCTTATTTCCCCTAGTTGGTGAGCAACATGAAGCTGCTGAATGCCTGTGTCTTTTCCATCTTCGTGTCCCCAGAGCATAGCGTGCTGGTGTCAGACCCGGTGCCTGAGGCAGTACCTGGCACATTTTATTAGCACTAAGCAAATGTCTGTGGATGGAAGGATGGAGTCTGGTAAACTATTCATGCTCAAAACCAAATTTTGAAACTCATAGCCCACTTTAGGTTCAGAAATGTTACCAATAATCCACATTGTGTACCTGTAAACATCCATCGGTGGTAAGGTTCATCAGCTTCCTCCTCTCAAGCTCTCTTTGCCTTCCAAACATCCCCAGACATAAACACACACAAAGCAATGATAAAGTATGGGGAGTCAAAGGGATGGGTTCCCAGCTTTGCCTGGAGGGCCAGCGAAAGGAGAGTCCTATTGGTGACTGTTGTGTGCAAGGCTCACACAACCACCAATAAGTGTTCACAGTGTAGCAGGTACACCCTTTGGGCAGTCTTCATTCCTGGACATCAGTGACCTGGAAGAATTGTGGTCAGATAGGCCTCTGTCCACTAAAAAACATCTGGTCTACCACTCTGCAAACTTTACTATGAATCAGGAACTCCTGGGATTCTCAGGAAAAGCTAGAAATGTCTGAATAAAAAGGCCCACACCAAGGCACATTAAAATGAAAATGCCTAGCACACAGAACAAGGATAGAATTTTAAAGGTTGCAAGAGAAAAGTATCAGTTTTACATAGAGGGGAAAACCAATTCAGAGCTCAGCTGATTTCTCAGCACAGACCCTCAGAGCTAGGAGGTCCTAGAACAACATATACAAAGCTCTTAAAAAAAAATGGATGCCAACCAAATATTTTATATCCAGCAAGCTTCAGATTTGAATATGAAACAAAAACCTTCCATGATAAACAAAAGGTAAGAGAATTCACAACTAGAAAGCCTGTACTCCAGAATATACTCAGCAAAATATTCCATAAGGAGAAAAAGGGGCAGGGGAGTGAAAACCAGCAAAGGAAGGAACCACTAAAAGAAAAGACAAACAAAAGAGAAACTGAGTCAAACAAAAACCAAAAATAAACCAAAATGAACAGGAATATAAATCATATCTCAATAATACTTCTGAGTGTTAATGACCTAAACCCATCAATCAAAAGACATAGACTGGCTGATTGGATTAAAAAGCAAAGCCCAACAAAAGCTGTCTCCAAGAAACTCACCTCACAGGCAAAGACATCCACAGACTGGAGGTGAAAGGATGGAAAAAAAAAAAATCATTCACATGGACCATGTAAACAAGCAGGGGTTTTCATCTTCATAGAAGATAAAGTGGATTTCAAGACAAAGTTAGTCAGAAGGAACAAAGAAGGCCATTTCATACTGCTTAACAGAATTATACATCAACAAGACATAACAATCATAAATATTTGTGCCCCAAACAATGGAGCATCAATGTACATCAAACTCACCCTTTTAAATTTCAAGAATCAAATAGACCACAGTATTATTATTATTGTATGACTTTAATAATAATACTGGATGACTTTAATATACCTCTCTCATTACTAGATAAATCCTCCAAACAAAAACTAAACAAAGAAACTATAGAACTAAATAATACAATCAATAATTTGGACATAAGAGACATAAATAGACTATTTCATCCATCAATGAGCAAATATGCTTTCGTCTCAACAGCACATGAATCCTTCTCTAAAATAGACCATGTCTCATGCCACAAAGCAACTCTTAGTAAATTCAAAAAAAAAAAAATAGAATATCCTGAATTCTTTCAGATCATAATGGAATGAAATTACAAATTAATAATAAAATATAAAATAGAAGCTAATCCAATATCTGGAGACTAAATAATATGCTATTGAATGACAAATGGATGGCAGAAGAAATTAGGAATAAAATTTTTAAAAAATACTTACAGGTGAATGATAACATCAATACAACACATAAAAATCTCTGGGACACTATGAAGGCAGTGCTAAAAGAAAAGTTCAGTGAATTGAGCTGTTTCATTAAAAGAATAGAAAGCCAACAAATAAATGACCTAACTTTACATCTCAAATCCCTAGAAAAAGAGGAACAAATCAATGATCAAAGCAGTAGAAGATTGGAAAGAATTAAAATCAGAGCTGAAATCAGTGAAATTGAAACAAGGAAACAATTTTTTAAAATTGACAAAACAAAACTTGGTTTTTTGAAAAAAAATTTAAAAAAAACTGATATACCTTTAGCCATGCTAATGAAGAGAGAGAGGAAATGCAAATTACTATGATTCATGATATAAAAGGAAATATCAGACGAACACTACTGAAATACAGAAGATAATTAAAACTAGTTTGAAAATTTATACTCCAAAAAAATAGAAATCTCGAAGACATCAACAACTTTCTAGAGACATATGATCTACCAAACTGAATCAGGAGGACATACACAATTTAAGCAGTTCAATTTCAAGAAATAAATAGAAGACACCATCAAAAGCCTACAAACCAAGAAAAGCCCAGGACCAGATGGATTCTCAGCTGAGTTCTACAAGACCTTCAAAGAAGAATTATTACCAATACTCCTCAAATTATTCCATGAAATAGAGGGAACCCTTCCAAACTCATGAAGCAGGTATCACCCTGAAACCAAAATCAGATAAAGACACATCAAGGGAAGAAAACCTCAGACCAATATCCCTGATGAATATAGATGCAAAAATTCTCAATAAAATTCTGTCAAATTGCATACAGCAACATATTTAAAAGATAGTGCACCATGAAGGGGGGTTCATTCCAGGGATTAAAGGTTGGTTCAACATATAAACATAATTCATCACATCGATAGACTTAAAGATAAGAATCATGTGATCACCTCAATAGATGCAGAAAAAGCATTTGACAAAATACAGAACCTCTTCATGTTCAAAACACTAGAAAACTAAGGATAGTAGGAAAATACCACAACATTGTAATAGTTATCTATGCTAAACTCTCAAGACCAACATTATTCTAAACAGAGAAAAATTGAAATCATTAAATGGAGAAAAATTGAAATCATTCCCTATAAGAACTGGAACAAGACAAGGATGCCCTCTATTACCACTTCTATTCAACATAGTCCTGGAAACTCTAGCCAGAAGAATTTGATAGACAAAATAAATTAAAGAGATACAAACAGGAAAAGAAGAACTCAAACTATGACTATTTACCGATGACATGGTTCTATATTTAGAATGTCAGAAAAATTCCACCAGAAAGTTTCTAGAATGAATAAATGAATTCAGCAAAGTACAGGATATAAAACTAAAACCCACAAATCAAATGTATTCCTATATATCAGTGATGTATAAGAAAGAAAACATCAGTGATGAATCCTCAAAAAGAGAAATTAGGAAAACTGCCCCATTCACAATAGCCTCAAAAAAAAAAATAAAATAAAATACTTAGGAATCACTCTAACAAAGGAGGTAATAGACCTCTACAGTGAAAACTACGGAACACTAAAGAAATTGAAGAAGACCTTAGAAGATGGGAAAATCTCTCATGATCTTGAATAGGCAGAATTAATATTATCAAAATGGCCACAATACCAATGCATTATACAGATTTAATACAATTCCTATTGAAATTCCAATGACATTCTTCATAGAACTAGAAAAAGCAATCATGAAATTCATTTGGAAAAATAAGAGACCCAGAATAGCCAAAGTGATCCTTAGCAGGAAGAGTGAAGCAGGTGGCATCACAATACCAGATTTTAAACTATACTACAGAGCCATAGTAACAAAAATAACATGGTATTGGCACCAAAACAGACATGAAGACAAATGGTAGAGAATAGAAGACACAGAGACAAACCCACATAAATACAGTTATCTCATACTAGACAAAGGTGCCAAAACATTCATTGGACAAAAGATAGTCTTTTCAACAAATGCGGCTAAGAAAACTAAAAATCCACATGTAACAAAATGAAATCAAACCCCTATCTCTCACCATGCACAAAACCCAATTCAAAATGGATCAAAGACTTAGGCACTAGAACAGAGACCCTGCGCCAAATAGAAGAAAAATTAGGCCCAAATCTTCACCATGTCAGTTTAGGACCTGACTTCCTCAGCAAGACTCCTAATGTGCAAGAAGTAAAATTAAGAATCAATAAATGGGATGGATTCATACTAAAAAGCTTCTTCTCAGCAAAGGAAACAATCAATAATGTGAAGAAAGAGCCTACAGAATGGAAGAAAATCTTTATCATATTAAGAGAGTATTAATCTCCAGGATATATAAAAATTTCAAAAAATTCAACAGATAACCCAATCAATAAATGGGCTAAGGAACTGAACAGACACTTCACAGAAGAAGAAATACAATCAATCAACAAATGTATTTAAAAATGTTCAATATCTCTAGCAATTAGAGAAGTGCAAATCAAAACTACCCTGAGATTTCATCTCACTCCAATCAGAATGGCAATTATCAAAGTACAAACAATAATAAATGTTGGCAAGGATGTGGGGGAAAAGGTACATTGAGACATTGCTGGTGGGACTGCAACCACTATGGAAAGCAGTATGGAGATTCCTCAGAAAACTTGGAATGGAATGACCATTTGATCCAGCTATCCCACTCCTCAGTTTATACCCAAAGGACTTAAAATCAGCATACTACAGTGACACAGTCACATCAACTCAACTCACAATGGCTAAACTATGGAACAACCTAGGTGTCCTTCACGGATGAATGGATAAACATAACATGGTAAACATGCACAATGGAATCTTACTCAGCCTTAAAGAAGAATGAAATCATGGCATTTGCATGTAAATGGATGGAGCTGAGAATATAATGCTAAACGAAATAAGCCAATCCCCACCCCACCCCACCCCCCAAAAAAACCACAAAGGCCAAATGTTCTCTCTGATATGCGGATGCTAATTCACCATAAGGTGGGGTGGTGGCTAGGGAATAATAGAGGTACTTTGGATTAGATAGAGGAGAGTGAAGGAAGGGAAGGGGGTAGGGGATAAGAAGGGTAGAAGAACGAATCGGACCTTATTGCCCTATGTACATATATGATTACACGACCAGTGTGATTCTACAACATGTACAACAAGAAGAATGAGAATTGATACTCTACGTATATATGATGGGCCAAAATGCATTTTACTATCATGCACAACTAATTTGAGCAACTTTTTTTAAATAGCTTCAGAGCTGAGTCCCAGCCCTGCAAAATAAAAAGTCATAGTGATTTCAAAATATAAAAAGTCTCTGAAGGAAAGAGCCGAGGTAGAGGGTGAAGAAAAGTCTCTCTTCATTTGCGTGATGGGATGTGAGTTCTTCTACAGTTCACTCAGGCATATCTCAAAAGAACTCCCCTTTCACCACTGAGTTTTCACATGGCATCCAGGTCTCCCACATCCTTTCTAGCCGAGGGGCTTCTGGGCTTCATGGCTTCATGACCAGAGAACGCTAACCTGGTAGGAACCAATAGATGGGGTGCTGAGATGAAAGGGGAGTCAAGCAACAACTGCAGATGTAGAAGAGAGTGACTCTATCTGAACATATGACAGGCAGGATGCTGAATGCCATCAATGGTGGGTGTGCACTGGCGTACAGCCCAGACTTTTTCTAGAGGCAGGGTATGAACACCTGCATGGTGTGCCTGCACACGCACATTGGCACACACATTCACATGCATGCACACATAGATATATTTACACACATAAGCATGCGCACACATTCATGCACATCAAGAAAAGTAATGCAAGCATTAAAGTCGATGTTTAGAAATTACACGAAGTGGGGAGCAAATTCCCAGAAACTTACTCTGAGGTCAGTGGAGGAATGTGGAGCGTGTCCTGTGATGGATAAACTAGAGCTTGGAAGGCAGGGTGACTCCCACACTTGCTACTCCAAAGGTCTCAGGGTCTTTTTAGTTCTGGGTTCATGGGCCATAAAATACAGAATGTCCCAGTAGGAATATGAGTTCAGCTAAAACTCAAGGATGTAGGGTAAAAATTCATGGCTATTGTCCGTCTGTTTATATGGTCCAGAAACAAGCATTTCAGTTTCATATCCATTACCTCATTAAAATATTTTCTTCAGTTAGCAGATGGGGAAACTGAGGCTCAGAGTATTGAAAAAAAAAGATTATTTTATCTGCATCAACTCTGAAAGGGGCATGGGTGGGAAGTGCAGCGGGTCTGGATGCTCTGTGTGCCTGTATGGGAGTACCTTGGCCACAGTGGCACCCCAAAGGGCACACATCCAACTGTCACAGTCCCTCAGAGACAAAGGCAAACAGAAGGGGAGGGGGGGTTGGAAGTTTCCAGTTACAAATCAAGCTGTGATTTAATGGAAAACTTATTAGAGAAATCTTGACTTTCAATAATGAAATAAAGGTTTATGAAAGTAGCAGAATTGATTGTCCTCAGAATGAATCATAATTTTTATTTAATTACAAAGGCAGTGCTCAGGGCCAATTAGATTACCTGTTTGTCTTTTGCTGTGTTTCAGGGCTGTGCAGCCCCCTAAAGGATTTGGCTTGGGAAGGTATGCATAATCATAGTAGATTTCAAACAGCACCTCGTCTCTGTTTTAGTCAACTCCTACATGTCTACTTATGCAAAAACTGGGTTCTAGTGAGCCCAAGAGAAGCACAAGAAGCATTTGACTCCCTACTTCCAGAAGTCTATCCGAATTCTGCAAAGTGCAGAGACAAATATAATTATTACCCCAGTCCCACACCAGGCCTGGCACAGACAAATTAGTAGTCAGAAGCAAGTTGTCAGCATGAGCCCAGGTTTTCAAAGAGGTTCCCAGGGCATTTGGGACTTGAGGTTAAGTGATTCATTTAAAATATAAGTCCAAGTAGGACCTATCCCCCAGTAAAAAAAAAACCCTGCCTCACTCCGCACGGCCTGTAGACTTGGGCAGAAGCTCCTTAGCATTGTATCCAAGGTTCTCTGGGACTGTACTCTGTCCACGTGGCATTTTATCTCCTCACCGACCACGTAGCACGATCCATCAATACCAAACTGATTTTAATTTCCCATGTATATAGTGATGATGCTTCCCCCAATTTTTCCTCACACTATCCTTTTTGTATTTCCTTCCTTTTTCTTCAAGCTTAGCTAATCCCTAGACATCCTTTATTCCTCAATAAAAGTCATCAATACTGGGGATGGGATTGTGGCTCAGCAGTAGAGCGCTCGCCTAGCATGGGCGGGACCCAGGTTCAATTCTCAGCACCAAATAAAAATAAAGGCACTGTGTTGTGTCCATCTACAAAAAACAAAACAAAACAAAACAAAACAAAACAAAACACGTCATCAATACTGGATGACATCCTAATGCCCCTGCTTGACACTACATTGAAAGCCTCCTTCATGCCTCCGTCAACTCCACAGAAACACCTTTCCTGAGGAGATGTGGCTAAGACACATCTGCTTAACCCTCCCCTCTGGTCCGGGTTCTCCAAGGCAGCCTCTTCAGCCCGACTGGTGTCTACCTGCTGAACCCCACCTTCCCAGGACAGCTTTGCAGGCCATATGAAGCCGGCGTAGGGAATGGTGCTTCTGGAAGAGACATAGCTGCCTGAGCTCATCACCTTGCAATGGGCAGCCAGCCCAGTACAGAAGCAGCCGCTATGACCTGCGGGCCCTGACTCCTGGAATGTGCCAAGGAACCTTGCTTACCACTAACCTGGATGATTGGAGGATGCCTTGAGTGGGATCCTGGATTCTGCCACTTAATAGTTGAGTTACCCGGAAAACTATTTCTTCCATCCTCATTTTTCCTACCTGTGAAATGGGAGCGAGAGATCTGATTAAGTCTCAGGGCATATGGATGACATGCTAAGCACCTGACCACTGCCCAACACTGGGAACAATGGCAGCTCTTGTTCTGTCTGGTCAAGGCCTCCATGGATTCATATTGCTGGCTATAGAGTCTGTAGACACAGCCCCAGACGCAACTAACTGTCAGGGACTGGGGAGTATAATTTCCTGGGTTTGCTCCTAGAGCCCTTGCCTTCTTTTCCCCAACTCCATTTTCCTGAAGTTCTGCTTGACACCATCTTGTGGCACACAGGGGAACTGCAGGTGGCCAGCTCCCGCACTTGCTTGTTCTTTAGGATGTTCCTTGGGTAGTGGGGATGAGGGTGGAGCCCTCCTGCTGCTGCCCCATGTTCCAGATGTTAATACAGGTTAAACTTGGTCCCAGGTTTCTAAGGATACAAAACCCCAAGGCCCTAGTGTAGGCCTTGCCAAATCAGGTCACTCTTCTCAGGCAATCCTGGGCTGCTGGTCTCAGGGAAGGCTATGCAAAGTAGCACAGGTGTGAGTCCCTGGGGACTTGGGAGCCAGACAGGAGACACTGACAGCATTCTGGGATCCATTTACACATGGAATCCAGGAGGGTTGGTATAGAGGACAGACACAGCCTAGAGCTGGGTCTCTGGTCCAGGATTCTCTTGAATTCTAGTCTCCCACATCCAAACTCCCAGCAGCACTTCTACCTATGTGTCCACCAAGGCCACGTGCAGCAGAACTTACCTGTGGCCCCAGACCTGGACCCCTGGTTCACTGCACAGCCTCATTTTGAACAAGCGCCCAGGCCAACCTGGACTCCTGGAAACAGATACAGCTACCTGTCACATGGAATGCCTTCCTGTTTTTCCTTAATTCCAGAACTCTGAGCTGGTTCAAGGAGACAATATGCCCAGGCCAGATACCTGGCAGCAAAGGGTGGCCCTGAAATCGAATCTGACAAGTTATGATTAAGCAGTCACTCTAAGGAGATGCTTCTTCTAAAATAAAAGGAAAAGCCTCCCCAAGAGTCTCTCTCTCCTCTGTTCCCATCCCATGGTCTCTCAAGTGAAGGGAACATCTTAACCTCCAGGGCAGCTGTTGTAAAGTCAAGTCCTCTTCCCTGAGGACCAGGAAGTGAAAAGGTGGGAAAAACTGAGTCCCAAGGACCTTGTCAAGACACCACACCAGGCTGGGGATCTATCTGCTCATAGAAGTCTCATGACACTAAATATAGATATGGTGTGTATGGAAGCTTCATCCTTAATTTTATATTGTGGGGCCAAGGACATGCACAGCTGGTAGGTCACCCTCATCCTTCTTGTCCCAGCCTGATCTGTCAATCCCACCTCCCACTTCCATCCCCATCTCTCTACTGCCGTGACCACAATTCAACAGCCTCTTAATTGTTCCTCCACTAAGTCACCAATAGTAGCTACAACAGTGAAAACTGACACACTCAAATTGGAGTCACTTGTGTCAAACCCTAACCAAAAAAATAAGTAAAGCCTGGAGGTTAAGGCGGAGAAGTTCTCATGCATGTCTGACTGGTTACAAGAGCTCTCTCAAGACCACTCTGCCAGAACTAGAACCTTGCACCAAAGTCCACGGCAGCCCTGCACAAAAAGATGCTTCTTTAAGGAAATCTGCCCAACTTGAATTGACATTATTCTTGTTATGGATCCTTACAACCAATGATTTTTTTTTCAAAACAACTACTCAAGCAACTGTTATGGTTTGGATATGCAGTGTCCCCTGAAAAGCTCATGTAGCAATGCAGGAATGATCAGAGGTGAAATGATTGATGATGAGAGCTGTCACTTCATATGTGGATTAATCCATTTGATGGATTCATAATTTGAATGAATTACTGGGTGGTAACTGTAGGCAGGTGGGGTTTGGGTGGAGGAAGTAGGTCAATGTGGGCATTTCCTTGGGGATTATATTTTCTCTTTCCCTGGGGGGCATTCTCTGCCTTTTGCTTCCTGGATGCCAGGAGCTGAGCAGATTCCCTCCACTTGGCAGAATCTCTCTTTCTGCCACTTGGCTGAGCAGTCGTGACAAAATGCAGTTCTAATCACATGGCTTCTTCCCTTCTCTCTCCTCTGCTCAGGGGATCGCTGAGTCTTTGTTCCTGCTTCCCTTGGCCCTTCACACCTGGAAAACCTGGTCCTTTAGCTGATGTCTAGTCTGGGCTCCCTCTTCCTAGCAAGTCTTTCTTCCTGGAGCCCTTCCTACATGGTTGAGAAGCTATCCTTGGAACACAGCCTGGATAGCCAGAAGTCTAAGCTGTGCTCACCCTCTCGGGCTTCCTCACACCCATGCACGTTCCTGCAAGCCACAGGGGTCACTTTCCCCATCCACAGAAACCATGGTTCCAAAACCCGGAGGGAAGTTGGCATGGCATGGCCTATATCCATAGTCAGACACATGTTTATCCTGTGACGCTTTGTGTGTGGAGGAGGTCGACCATGCTCAAGGACAACAGGACCAGACAAGTCAGCAGAAGGCCATGGCACCATTAGTAAACAAATGCTCTACTCCATAGGAGGAAACAACGTGGAAGAATTGCTTTTGCATTTACATTCTAAGGAACGTATTCCCCAGAAGAAAGGGAATTATGCGCTGTAGTGGGAGAAATAAGAAACCAGTAATGAGGGGGACCTGGGTAGGTTCAATTCCCAAGCAGGCTGCCAACTCGAGAAGAGGATTGACAAGTCACCTCCTCTCCGGGGTCTCCATTCACCACATAGAAAGGGGACTGTGCAGCTGGTCTCTGGGGTCTGACCAAGGCCTGCCATTCTGTGGTTCAGAGGCACACCCGGGGCTCATTTTTATGATGGCTATTAGAATAGGGCACTCAGAAGAAATGAGTCCTCCAAGGTAAAGTCAGAGCCACAGCCCCTGGATATGTACTCTGTCACTCCTGTGGCATTGAAAACAAGTGTCACCTTAGGGTCCGATCCATGTCTGCAGAGTACGGTGTCATCATGCACCTCACAGAAACTGAGGCTGGAGGGGTACTGGGCCCCATCCCTCACCAGGCATACAAAGTTGCAACCATGGGTGCTACAAATAAAAGTAGCTTTCCAGAGACACACCTAATATTCAAATTTAAAGAACCAGACAGGCTGTGTGGTTCTTAACTCAGGCTCAGACAACAATGTGTGTAATCCCAAACAGTGGTGCACTGAGTGATTTGGGGGGCAGTGGGTACTTTAAATCATATATAATATTAAAATGTATACATATTTTCCACTTCATGTGAGTTGATTCCATTAGAAACTGGTTCTGGCTGGGTCTGGTGAGCACCCCTGGAATCCCAGCAATTTAGGAGTTTAAGGAGATCACAAGTTCCAGGCCAGCCTCTGCAACCCAGTGAGATCCTGTCTCAAAATTAAAAATAAAAAGGGCTTGGGGTGTGGCCCCATGGTTAGGCACCCCAGGATTTAATCCTCAGTACCAAAAACAAAACGAAATTAAAAAAAAAATAGTTCTGGTGTGCACGGGCGGGGGGGGGGGGGGTGGGGGCGGGGCGGGGAGTCCACTGGAATACAGTGGAAAAACACTGGGTGCCAGAGTCTCCTTTCCAGAACCCTCTTTCTATCACATTCAAGACTCTTATCTTAGACTCACAGGTGAAGTGGGAGTGAGGAGAAGGCAGAAGTAAGGAAAACCTAAAAAAAAAAAAAAAAAAAGCAGAAACTACGTTAATACAGGGAAAGGGAAATCCAGTGCCAGTGATTTAAAGATCGCAGAGTCTGAAACTGCCTGCAAGAGTGTTTCTAAGTACAAGTCCTCAAGGGCCTGCTCTAATAAATTGATAAGACCTATTTTCAATTAGCTCAGCATTTGTATAACAACAATTAATTTCTGTAAAGCCCTCAGACTAACGTTGCTTTGTTAATTAGGTTAGTTGCCCCTTCTGCAGTTCATCCTGCTTAATTGTGCCTGGCAAATGCTTTTTGTCACACGCCAGGCCACCGTATTCTTCAGGCCTGTTTTGGATTCACATCTGCTTCGAGGACAGATGTCTACTGAAGGCCTGGAACATGCCAGACCTAGAGGGGGGTGGGAAGGCAGAGATTATAAACCCATGTCTAGTTGGGCTCAATGACACACACCTGTAATCCCAGCGATTTAGGAGACTGAGGCAGGAGGATCACAAGTTCAAAGCCAGCCTGGGCAATTTAGCCAGGCCCTGTCTCAAATAGAAAGGCCTGGAAATGTGGCTCAGTGGTAGAGCACTCTTTGGGTTCAATCCCCAATACCACAAAAATAATAAATAAACAAACAAACCCATATGGATTGTGAGTGCACCTGGTCAACCTGGTCAGTACTTTTACCGCCAACTTCAGAATTGTCACAGGTTCTGCCTTCAAGAATTTGATCACTTTCTTCCATGCAATAAGTCACCCCCTCAAGCACACTAGCTCTGCCAGTATAGGTTGAGCGTCCCTAATCTGAAAAATACAAAATCCCAAATCCAGCATTCTTCGAGCACCCGCGTGACTCCACAAGTGGAAAGTGTCATACCATGAAACTTTGTTCCATGCACAAAATTATTAACACTACTGTGTGTGTATAAGGTATCTCTGAAACATAAATGAATTTCATGTTTAGACTTGTGTGCCATCCCCGGGATATTTATTATGTATGTGCAAATATTCCCAAATCTGAAATTCAAAGCACTCTGGTCCCAAGCATTTCAAATAAGAGATATTCAACCTATAATTAGCAGAGCTATGAATCTCCTCAATGGGAATGGCTTGACCTCAACTTACTCTTTTCCCTCTTCTCTTGAGCAGGAGTGTGGATATGGTGTGTGGGCAGAGTGAGTAGCTTGGAGCATGGCAATGAAAACAGGCTCCCAGGCAGTGATGGAGCACGACAGAAGGGACCTGAGTCTCTGGACAACCTACCGAAGGAAGACGTCCACTCACTTATCACCTATCTATCAGCTCCCACTTTTACTGGAGAGCAATGCAGCCTCTCTATGTCATTAGGATCCGATCATATGACCTCTTTCAAAGCTTTAGAATCAATGAGAACTTTGAATCTATCCGGGAAAATAGGATTTATATACGAAGATTCAGTGAAATTGCCCTGAGTATCTTCCCTTGGCCCCTCCAGAGCAATGTTCCACCTCACTTGGATCTGTTCCCTGGCAGGTGACCTACATAGACTGCACCATCTGTCTTCCAGTTTGGTTCATGGATGAGAGACCCCAGCTGGAGATCAGAGAGGCAAGGAGAATGAGTTCCCTGCCTGGAGGCTACAGGGGCTGGGCTATGTTCCTTTACCCAAAGTTATAGTTTCCAAGGGTCTAAGAGTGACCTCCTCTTACAGCTTTAACCTTCTCCCCTGCTCCCTCAGGCCTGGAGTGGGGGCAACATTCAAAGCTCAGCTCTGTTCCAGGGTAACAACCTTTGTGGGTTCCCCTCTGCTTTGCCTAAATAGTTCCTTTATTAAATCCGACTTCCTTCTTGCATTGTGCGGTCTGTTTCCTGCTGCTCCCCTGATTGCTCCCCAGCAACCATGAGTTAGAGACCTGAGTGTCATGGCTCTTGCATCACAGTTGGAAGACCTGGCTTATTTTGGCTCTGATCTTGACTAGCACTCACCAACTAGTGATCTGGGCAAGTTATTCAACCCTTAAGCCTCAGGTTCCTTGTCCATAGATGGGTGCTGGTGACCTCCAATCCTTCTAAAACTAGCCTGAATCATCCCTGCGCTTCCAGGAGTTCTGGTGCTCTGGGCTGAGGAATGCAGCTCCCCTGGAGAGAGCAAAGCCATCAGCCTGTTAGCTAGCACTGCCCTAGCTTTGGTCCCTGGGTCTCTACAAAATGGCCCTCAGCCTGGTTTGGGAAATACAGTATTCCCCCCTTATCCATGGGGGATGCATTTCAAGACCCTTGTGGATGTCTGAAAGCAGAGAGAGTACTCAACTCTATATAGATCATGTTTTTAAAACATATACAACTTTGATTTATAAATTAGGCACAATAGGAGAGTGACCATAACTAAAAATAAAATAAAACAATTATAAGAGTATACCATAACAAGAGTTATGTGAATATACCCTTTTTTCTCCTCTCTCTCTCTCTCTCTCTCTCTCTCTCTTTCTCTCTCTCTTTCTCTCTCTCTCTCCTAAATATCTTATTCTTAACCTCTTACATAAAAAAAAAAAATAAACAGGTTCTCCTGTCACATTTGAATTGCAGCATCTCTATGCATGTGCTTTGGAGCCATTGTTAAGTAAAATAAGAGCTTTTGAACACAAACATTGTAATACTGCAGTAGTGGGTATGATAACAGAGTCCCTAAGTGACTAACAGGAGAGTAACATGTATATGGTGTGGTGCACAATTTAAAACTTATGAATTATTCATATCTGGAATTTTCCATTGAGTAGTTTTGGACTGAGGTCGACCTTGGGTAACTGAAACTGCAGAAAGGGGAATTATGGATAAAGGGGAATCTACTGTAGGTCTTGGTGGCTAATTGTCAGGGTAGGAATAGGTACATGTAATAACAAGAGCTCTAAAACCTCAAGGGCTTAAAAACACAAAGGTTTCTTTCTTATTCACGCCAAGACCCTCCAAGGTTTGGGCAACTCTGTAGCCATCCTAAGCAAAACAGGAGCTTGGGTCTTGCATCTCCTTTATCTCCAACAAAAAGCTTTTGCATCTGATGCCACAGGGGAAATAAGAGGATTGCATGGGCTTTTCCACAGCCTTAGACCACAGAATGGTGCCTGTCATTTCTGCACAATTCTAATTGGTGCAAATTAAGTGCATGCCCTTCACTGTGTAATGTCCACGTACACAGGAGGGAGGAATGGGAATCAGAACTTGTGGAGTGTGTGCCCCTGGCTTTCTCACAGCAGGCCTTTAGACAGAGGCTGCCTTCGACTCCCAGTAGTAGCAGGTTGTCGATTCTAGATTCTGTGTGGGGCAGCTGCTCACAAACCAAAGACAGCGGGGTGGAGGGCAACTCCCAGTGGCCAAGGGAGGTGGCTTTTCTGACTGTATCAGGTCCATATAGCCCTATGGTAGAGGAAGTGAAAGCTAGTGTCTAGTCCTTTAAAAGGTCTTTTTTGTTTTTGCAAAACTAAAGCCATTAGTTTTGCAAGATTCATATCAGAGGCATAACCTCCTATCATCCCACGTCTCCAAAGCCACACCCATATCATCAAACCACACCTCCTTCCTTGAACAACTAATCACATCCGAATCTGCTGAGATCAATAAGAAAGATCTCAAAGTCCAGCCACATTGCAAGGCCAAACCCTCCTGGGTGCCATCCCAGGTTCCCAGAAGAATAGGATCTATTTGCAAATGGGTGTGAATTTGCACAACTAAACTCTATGGCATGGGGGGCTGGGCAAGAGGAGCAAAGACAACCCTGCCAACCAAAGGACCTCACCTCACTCACGGATCCAGGCCACAAGCTCTAGCCAGGCAAGGCCACATTGGGAGGTGGTTCAGCCAGCTGTTTCATGCTGTGAGCAAAAGACCTGACAAGGACAATTTTAAGAAGGACAAGTTTACTTGGGGGCTCCTGGTTTCAGAGGTCTCAGTCCATAGACAGCCGGCTCCATTACTTGGGGCCCGAGGTGAGGCTGACTGTCATGGTAGGAGAGTACAGCGAAGGGAAGCAGTTCAAGAGGTGACCATCAGGAAGGAGAGAGAGCTCCTTAACAAAGACGAAATATATTCCCCAAAGTTACACCCCCAGGGGCCCAGCCACACCCTACCTGCCTAAGAAACCACCCAGTTAATCCTCATCAGGAGGAGTAATGCACTGATTAGGCTAAGATTCTCATAACCCAATCATTTCTCCTCTAAATTCTCTTGCATCGTCTCACACAGGAGCTTTTGGGGGACACCTAATATTTAAACCATAACAGGCTGTTCCCAGCTTCTTTTTGGTTCTCCAGGACCTGATCCTCTGACTTGTTTTTGAGGCCAATCCCTCTTCAACCCTGATGGCAGGTGGTCATCCATGGGGCAGCATCCTCTGCTGGGCAGCCTCAGGTCGAACAGATTCCCACCCTGTGCAGCAGCCTTCACACAAGCTCCTGAGTATGTACGTCTGTCTCTTTCTCTGGAGAAGACATCCAAGCAGACCCTTTGTATCTGAGCATGTCTTTGCCTGCAGTTTGGTTTCTGTATTTGTTCCTTTCTTTGTGAGAAGAAAAGGGGGCATCCTTGCTATTAACGGAAAATTTATGTCCCCCCTGAACTTATATGTTGGAACTCTAATCCCCAGTGTGAGGGTACTTGGAGTTGGAGCCTTTGGGTGGTGATTAGGTCATGGGGGTAAAACCCTCCTGATTTGTATTAAAGAGAGCGAAGAGAGACAGACTCACCCCTTGAGGAGTACAAAACTAAGCACAACCAAGGGATCGTAGTGAAGAAGGTTTATTACCTGCAGCAGGTAAGGAGAGACCTGGGGAGATTTCCCAAGACAATGGCTCCCCAAACAAGGAGCTTTTACAAGGGATCTCATGCCTATTAATGTTGGAAAGACTCAGTCATCACAAGTAGAGGCAGGCACATTCCTGAGCATGCTCAGCTGTAGACCATGCCTCTTCATACATTGCATCTTCAAAATGGCAGATGGGAAGACCTCCTGGGCAGAAAATTTAACCTTATAATGAAATAAGTTCACCCTAGGACACCTAGCAGAGTGATTCAGTGGTATTAGGCTGGTTCCTAGCAACTGTCAGGGCCCCTTACCCTTTTGGCATTTGAGTATGCAGCAAGGAGGAACCATCTATGAACCAGGAAGCAGGTTCTCACCAGACAGTGAATCTTCTAGCACCTCGACCTTCATCTTCCCAACTTTCAGAACTGTAGGAAATAAATATCTGGTTTTGATCAGCATCAAAATGTGTACTCATCATAACAGCTTGAGTGGACTTAGACAGTCAAGGTTTACTGCCTGGCATGGTGGCCTTTGCAGGCTTCCTTCCAGTTGTCACGGATCCTGCACACACAGCGGGACAGAGCCAATGCTTTCATTTTGACAGTAGCAGATTGGCTAGGGGTTCGCACATTCCGTCTCTGAAATGCCAACCCATTACAACCCAGTGAAACAAATATCACCCAACTGAACCTTTCATTGGAAAAAAAAGAAAAGAAGAAGATTCATTTGTTTCTATTATTAATATGGATATTTTAAAATTTTATCAACTGCTTTCTCTTATCCCTTTCTCATGTCTTCCCTTGCTCCCAGCAATCCATCACACGGGGCTCCTGTTGTCCTTGAGCACAGCCTAGCCAGTATCACCAGGACTTTGCACAGGCTTCCCTCTCTGCCTGGAAGCTCATCCCAAGACCCCCCAGGTTCCCCTCACTCACAGCCTTCTCTACCTTTGAGGCAGAGACTCGTCCACAAAATCACGCCTTACCACTTTCTTACCTTTTACCCTGCTTTCTGCTACTTTGTTGCAGTTAACACCATCCAACACAGTTATATCTGTTTATTTATTGTGGATTCTCAACCTCTTTGGTACACACTGTAGAATCTAAGTGACCTGAAAGCAGGACTCCAGTTTTTTTTTGCTGTTTTCTTCCGCTGAAGCCCGCATGCCTAGTATGTATTTGGCACAAAGGAAACCCTCAAGAAATATTAATTAAACTAATTAATATTCCTATTCTCCTGAACATAATTGATGCAATATACCTTGGCATGTCTTCTGACTGCAGGGTTAAAATTTAAAGAGGCATTATGTAGTGACTTTGGAATTACACTACATGGCATCAAGTCTGACTTGCTTCAGGAAGTTACTGCCATGGGACTTGGGCACGTAATTTATCACTTTCTAGCTTCTGTTTAAGAATAATAGAACTATGAGAGAAGGTTCTGATACACCGCAAGGTACCAGTAAAAGTTATCTACTCTGCTTATTTGTTGCATCTTGAATTCTTTATCAATAGTTGATATTTTCTCATAAATCTGGGAAGTATGTCTATATATTCTGTTAGTTATTTACATAATTGTCATAGTTCTATGTTAGATTATTCCTTTTCGATATTGTACCTGTCTCTATATTATATTATACCATATACTATATTATATATAGTATACTATACTATAGTATACCATATACTATACTATATTATACCATAGATATACTTTTAAACTTGCAGTCTATATTTTTCTATAATAAATATTGCAACATCAGCTTTACTCCAGTTAAATCCTGATAAAGTTCACATTCTTTTATCGACTTTTTTTAATACATTTATTTTTAATTGTGGATGGACACAATACTTTTATTTTGTTTATTTAGTAGATTTTTTTTTTAATGTGGTGCTGTGGATCAAACTCAGTGCCTCATGTGTCTTCAAGAAGCACTCTACCACTGAGCCACAACCCCAGCCCCATATCAACCAGTTTTTCATCATTAATATTAAAACAAAAATTTGACATACATGCTTAATTCATATTTTCCTCCTAAATAATAATTCTAATTTTCTTTCTCCCTCTTGAAAGGAAATAAGAATGCGTTCTCTATCCCTGAATGATTTCCTTTAATCCTATATATTATGTTTGTCTAGTATTTTACATGTAGTAGTTATAAACTCATGGGTGAAAACATTATTATTTTGTATGTCAATCTTACTTGGATTGACATGTATAATTACTTGATCACTATATATTGATTTTTGCATTTCAGTACTTCCAAGTTCAATAATCTTCTTGCTGAAATACACCCTTAATGTTTCCAGAAAAGCTCTATGTGTAGTAAATTGTCATAGTCTTTGGGCATATGAAAATCTTTACTTGGGCTTATTCTTGAATGATAGTTTATTTGAATTACTTGTTGTTAACAGTTATTTCCATTTTCATCTCATCTTTTATTTCATTGTCTTTTGGAGACTTCTACATCTGATGAGAAGTGGCTTCCAGTCTAAAAATTTTCTACTGTCTTTCCTTTATGGTAATGGTTAGAATTTTCACTCTTTATTTCATATTTTACAACTTCCCCTGATGATTCCAGGTAAGATCTCTATATTTATTTATTTACTTATCTTTAATTTCCATGCTTAAAATTCAATGTGTTCCTTCTATATCCAGAATTTTATGTCTACTTTTTCAAATCGTGTTACTTTCTAATTCCAATTATTGTTTCAAGAATTTCTATCAGATGTATAGTTGGTCTTCTCATTCTAGCCTGTCTCTCAAATCATATTTCTCTCATTCCCTTTCTGTACAAAATTCCTGTACAGAAGTCTGATGAATCACATTAGTTTAGTTTAGTTTTGTTTTGTTTTCTAATTCACTAATTCTCCCTTCAATTATATCTAGACTATTGTATTGTTCATCTGTCGAAGGCATTGTTTTTCTTTCATTTCAATGACTCATTTAATTTCTAGAAATATCTGGTTCTCTTCTGTAGCTGCCTATTCCTTTTCATTATGGGCTTCTATTGCTTATAGATGTTCTCTGTTTGTCGCATGTTACTTCTAGTTCCTTAGGAGTCAATACTCTCATTGCTTCCATCCACTGACTCTTCCATGGAATTAGGTTTCCTCATTTACTCTGAGATTTTTGTCTATTAACGCACCTTCAACCCAAGTTACCTTCTGCAGGATTCCAGGATATGCCCTGAACTGTGAAGAAGTCTCTGTGGGCGCCTTAGAATATTGCTTCTGCCAGAGTCCCACGTATCATGAGACCAAGGTCTACAATAGTTGTTTGTTTGTTTAATACCCTGATATAGATGATGTGATCAAAGCCCCACAACTTTGTATGAGGCTTACATGTCAGTCTCTCAAGGATAACTTTTCCCACCACAGTCCATAGTGGGTGTCTCCTTTAGGTGTTACAGTCTTGGACTGAAGAGACCCTTTCCATGCAAAATACCACATAAAGCCCAGTTCTAGCTTCCACAGTGCATGAGACTTTAGGCTTTTATATCTGTCTTTACACAGTACTAAATACCTTTCATGAAGAGTCGGTCTACCCCCTTAGGTCTCTGCAGCTTCCACTGTCTCCACCATATGACTTTGAGTTCCCTGTTGGTCTGTGGCTTCTAGTGATCTGCCTTTAATGCACTGAAGTTTGACTTTTTTAATTGCTTCATTTCATCTATCTTAGATAAATGAGTTCAGTCTCTTAGTCGAGAAAGTAAATGGACATATCTAGTAAAAGGCCAAATGGACACCCCGATTTCTTCCACAACTACAACTCAGTCACTATTAATGATTCCTATGCCAGCAAATGACGCTGACAGTCATCAGTTGCTTGATGCAAGAGGAAATGAAGAATGCTCGGCTTTATTTGATCAAATTCTTTGACCAGAAGTTGAAGCCCAAGAATATGGGGATTTTCATTGACTGTATTATCCATCAGTCCACACTTCTCTTCTATCATGAGATGCTCTGTGCTGTCCTACTATCAAGCTGATGGGTCACGCTTGTAGTGCCCTGGAATTCCCTGGGTGACATCCCAAAAGGAACATTTAGAGAGAGAAATGAGATTAATCTGGCATTTCTTAACCACAGGAAATGCCTGTCAGTTCCTACTATGTTATCACAGCCATTTATTTAATTTCACTAGCAATCATCAAACTCTCTGATTTACAATTTCTAAAATCGGTTTGTACCCTCTCAAAAAGTGGTAAAATATAACCCATTTGGCATCTTCTGGAAGTTCTCCATTGCTCTCTAAACTCCCAGAGAGCTCCATCAACAGTGGTCTGAAGACCCCATGGTGGTCATATTCTGGGCCCTGGTTTTGTCTTGTTCCTAACCCTATAAACGTTTCCTTCCTTCCTTCTCACTTAGGCCACACCCCTGCTTCTTAACCATGTTGCGTCCACCCTTTCCACTTAGTAAGTTTTACTTTTTAAAATAAAAATCATGGCAGCAAAATAGGAAGAGAGACATGGTGCTTTCTCACTGTCACCTTCTAACATGACACCATATGCCATCAACAGTTGGACTCTGTCAACAAAAGTTCTAAACCCTTTTTTTAAAAAAAAAATTCTTCACAAATTTTTTTCATTTATGAACTCCTGATCTTTTGCCTTTCTTAGAACTGAATTCCAGATTTCATGTCATGTTTTGGCATTTCTCTTTGATTATGTTAATTCCTTTCTAGTCCACACAAATCAATCTCAGAAGGGCCTCCTCTTACTTCTGCTCCCTCTAATTTCTGGCTTCTCTTCATCATTGAAATTCCTGAAAATTCCTAAGACTGTTCAGGGCTCTACATTTGTACCTTTTTCCTTCTCTGTCTGTGAGGTCTTTGGAGTATTTGCATCTGATCATAGGACATGGAATATCAGCTATCGTCTGATATATCCATATCTATTTATCCACCTATATTCTCACTGTTCTCACTGATAATTCATTTATCAATAGCATCCTTGACCCCTCCATTTGGCTTAAAAAAACCCTGAATTCCAGTCCCACCAGCACCTGGCCTCCCTGTATTTCCTGTTTTAATAAATCATGTCAATGTTCTACAAGTAGCTCAAAACAAACCCTCAGAGTCGATTTTGTGACCACATCCCCTGATTTACTATATTCAATCCACCAGCAAATCCCATCATATTCACTTTAAAAATATATTGAAAGTCCAATGTTCTTTGTACCTTATCTCTAACTTGTATAAATGGGATGTCATCCTTGTTGACCCCTCTATTTCTACTTTTGCAAATATAGTCTGTCCTCCATTCATTTGTACATCCCACACCCTCTACCTAGAATATTCTTCCCAATATAGCTAGAGTAAATCTCCCTCATTTCATCCAAATTTCAGTCCAAAAGTCAACTCCTCCGAGACAGTTAAAACCACAAGCCCTATCCATTCTCACAGGCTGCTTATTTTTTTTTCATAGCGATTTTACCACCTCTTATATAATTTTGTCACACATCATTTGTTAACTTGTTTATGTCTGTCACCTACTAGAAAGTCGGCTGCTTGGGGACAGGGGTATTGCCATTTTCAGGACTTCCCTGTATTTCCAGAGCTTAGAGTGGCATCTTTATACAGTGAGGCTCCCTTAAACATTGGTCAATCTGTCTTTTTCTATTCATCAAAGGACTTTAATATATGCAACCTGAATTCCTCTACTGCAGACTTTCAGAGGGTTGGGTATGCAAAGAAGGAGGGAATGAAGACTCCAGCTAGGAAGGTGATGAACCAGCTTTCTAGATCCTCAACATCCTGGAGAGCTGAGTGCACATGGCTATCAGAGGGGATAGGACATGAAGATAACAATACAACTGAGAAGCCAACATAATACATGTGGTAATTGGGATGGAAATAAGTCCAGCTGATGCCAAATAAGATCCTAGGTAATGGTGTCCACTTAGGACCTTACTAAAAAGACCACCGTTATAAATCAGTAATACTGTCAGGGTAACTTCTCCAATGAGAATGTGGCTCCCTGTCGATTGGTCCTATTTGAAGGAAGGGTGGTTCTGATTCCTGGATAGTCTTCTTATAGGGTTCACATGAGAACCGAGTAGAAAACCAGCCTCACACATGTGCTCAGAGAAATCTGAGCAGTATTTTCCCTCACAAAGTGTGCATATTCAAACTGAAAACTCATTAGCAGCCCTTAGGTGACAAATCTACATGTCATACGGCTCCCAGAGTATGAAAAGCACCAGAAGCGCAGGCCATCTCCATTACGGAAATTACCTTTGACAAGTCTCCAAAGCACAGCCTGGTTCCTGCTGCAGGTAGGGCCAAGCCCAGCGATGGCCCACACGTATGCTCAGTGCTACGATGAAGAAGCCCTGGCCTTTCAAAGGCTTCCAGGCCAAGGCCAAACAGGCAGATGATGAATGGAGAGGCACACTGGCTTTTCCAAATAATCAAGAATTCTACATGACATTCTAGAGGAAACATGGGGTCTGAGGTTGATGGTGACTTTAGAGGACAACAACAAACCCAGGAGACCCCTCTCAACACCAGGGCCTGGGCCTCATCCAACCTTAGCTTTCACAGGCTTAGGCAAGACCACTCACTGCCTCCAAGTGATAACTTCAACTCAACTCCCAGTGAAGGGAGTAGCCGAGTATCCCCTCAGGGCTGATTCTGTGCATATGTGTGTACGTGTGTGTGTGTGTGTGTGTGTGTGTGTGTGTGTGTGTGTGTGTTTGTATGTGTGCTCACACATTTTCCCAGCACTGATATAGATAAAGATTTGTGAGTCAAATGAGTGGGGCCACTAGCAACGCTGTATGCATCCTGGACATCTCCAGGAACATAAAAACCCAGCACTCACCCCAAGTGTCCCTTCAGTGCAGTCCCCCATAGTCCTCAGATTGCACTTTATTAACCTCTCCATCACACGACTCCTGTTTTACAGAACTTATTATTGTATTATCCAGAGGTTCTCCTTTCTTTTACGATTCTTTTGGTATTCAGTTCCATTTAACTATTCACTTTGATGTTTCTTGATTTTTCAACACAGCCATCATCAACACAGTTCCCCGTGGAAGATGGTGTTTATTAATGCCACCTTTGTTCATGGCCTTCTGACTTTTGACTTGGTCCAATTTGATTCCTTTGTGATTATAGTTAGATCAGTATCTGATCTTAATGTCATTATGACTAGGTAAAGGTTCTGTATTGAGCCATGTGGTGTACTATTGTTACTTTTTGTTTCCTGTAAAATATTGTACTATCTGAAGTTAATATTTAAATAGGTATTTCATTTACTTAGTTTTCTTTGCATTCTTGCCCTGTTGTGTTAATCTGTCTTCAACATATTCAAGTATATCATCATGAAAAATCTCTATTGGAGCTTCGTTTTCTGGTAGCTTCATTTTTAATTTTACTTTTGTTTCAACTTTTTGTTATGAAAATGTAAAAACTTACGTAAAAGTAGAGAAACTATTATCACAAAGCCCACATGTCTACCTAGTTTGCTGGGATATTTCTAAAGATATTTCTACACATCATATCATTTTGTCTTTAAATGGTTCAGTAAGTACCTTTAACTTTTAGTACTTTTTAAAAAAATAACCACTATGCTATTATCAAACCTAGTAAAATCAATACCTTCTTACTATCATCTGATAGTCAACAAAAATTCAAATGTTATAAAGGTCTCCAATGTCTTTTTGTTGTTGGTGGTGGTGGTTTAAATTAGAATCCTAATGAGAAACAAGCAAGGATTTCTCTTATTCCTCTTTAACAATATTGTTACCCTAAAATACAGCTCATACAATAAATGTGATATAAATACTGGCTTCTTTATCTACCCTCAGAATAATGAGTTGTCTTAAAATCAAAAGGAAATAAACAAGTGTTTTAATTTGATTATGGACTCAGAGATTTTGATCCACTTGATGTGATGTGAGATGTTGCAATTATTTTATTTTTGATGTTCTCATTGCCCCTTCAAGTTGGTTCCTCTGACCTTTTGACACGACCCCACTAGTGTCCAGTCTCTTCCTGGTTTTCCAATACAGTAAGTCCTGGATTCATCTTACAAAATTTTCCTTTCCTAGACATTTCTCCATGAGGCTCTGGTTTCCTGTGGAGGAATACAATAGTCAGGGGCCACAATTTGAGCCTTAAGAATACTCATTGCTATGTTTGAAGACGGAGCCTATAAGGAAGGAATTAAGATCAATCAGGTTTTGCCAGTAGGGTCAGAATTTAATATTTCTGATGTTCTAATAAGGAGAGAAAGAGACCAGGAGTAGGCATCCACAGAGGAAAGGCCGTGTGAGGGTGAGGACATAAGACGGTGGCCACCTGACCTCAGCAGAAACTAACCATTAACACACGGCACCTTGATCTTACACTAAGCCCCCAGAACTATGAGAAAATAAATGTTCATTGTTTAAACCATCCAGACTGAGGTTTTCTGTTATGGCATTCTGAGCAGACTAATACAAATAGTTTCATAATGCTCTGTGAATAATTAGTCTATTGAAATACTGTCTAAAGTTTCCTTTCTATTCTTTTATTTTCAGAATATTTCCCACTAAGGATACAGGCTCATGTGTTGTATTTTAAAATCAGTTGAAGTAATTCTTTCCTTTGTGCTTATGTTACCAACTTGATAATATAGTGAAATGCGGTAGGTTTTCAATTTATGCTGGGACATGCTCCTGGACCTGCAAGAGTTGATTCTGGACAAGGAACAACCAGGACCAGTTGTCAGAACCTGCAGTGTAGTTGTAAAGTTGGATTTTTCCCTAATTATTATTCTGGAGATCTTTGTTTCCTGTATCACTCTCATCTATCATCTTTCCTGGTTTAGCTGTTTTTTTTAATTGTCAGTGGACCTTTATTTTATTTATTTATATGTGGTGCTGAGAATTGAACTCAGTGACTCACACATGCTAGGCAGGCACTCTACCTCTGAGCCATACCCCCAGACCCTGGTTTAGCTTTTTAAACCATCTCCCATAGCTTTCCAAAAGAAGGCCTAGGCATAGAATACTTTTATGTATTTATTCTACCCCCACATTAACTGATGTTTTAGCTGGGTATAAAATTCAAAGTTGACAACTGGTTTCTTTCTTTTTTTAATTGGTTGCATTTATTAAATATTGTGAGTTTGATGTGTTAGCTTTTGCAAATAGAAGTGATTCTAGAAATGCCTTGGTTGGCAGACCAAACCTTTGTCTCAAAGGTGGCATATTTTTTATAAATTTGGATGCATCTTCTGTAAGGGATCTTTTGAAGTTGCTGTTCCCTTTCATCTGGTTTCTATGCCTGATTCATTATATATCATGATTCTTTGCATGAAATCTGGTGGGGTGGGTTCTATTTAGAAACTTTTAGTATCTTTTTGTCCCTGGAGTTCTGTAATCCTTTTCAATTTGAAGATTCATGCCACTCAACCTTAGGAAATTTTATCAAATTATTTCATTACTTTCTTCCACTATTTTTTTTTTCTGTTCTTACTGAAAAAAAAATCTGTTATACTTAACTTGAACCTCCTGAATTAATCACCTACTTGATTTTTCTTTCTCTTCCGATTTTCTGTTTTCTTTCATTTTTTTTAATGTCCAAGATTATTTTTTCTCTGTATAGTCCCTTGTAAATAATGACCTATCCCTGTCTATAGGAGGCTATACTATGGCCTTCCTTACCTCTAGTAGTATTGACACTTTGAAAAAAATATATAAATATTATTAGTTGTAGGTGGACACAATATCTTTATTTATATGTGGTGCTGAGGATAGAACTCAGTGCCTCTCATGTGCCAGGCAAGTGCTCTACCACTGAGCCACAGCTGCGGCCCCAATATTGATACATTCTTTCTTCTTCCCTTATCATCTGTTTCTTTCAAGTTGAGTTTTGGTTTGTCTGTTTCTGTTTTTCAGAGGGTTGTTTTTTGTTGTTGTTGTTGTTGTTGTTGTTGTTGTTGTTGGTCTCTGCCTATCTATTTCATGTTGGTCCCAAGTTACCTGAGATCTATAATTAAGAGTAAATTAGTGAGAGGAACATGCAGACTCTCTCTGTCATATCTTTATTGACTATGTCCCCTATAAATGTGTGGCTCAGTTGTACCCTCCATGAAGACCTGTCTATCAGTATCTTTAGGTCTTTTTTTTTTTCTTGGCTGATGAGAATCTACAGAAAATCTTGTGGGTACCTAGTAGAGGCAAAGACTCTCTTGTGTTCCCTGTGGTCCATATCACACTGCTTTACTCTCACTGATGGACCTGCTGTCCCAGAGACCCTCTGTTTTATCTTCTCTAAACCCCAGTTTCCCATTAGGGTTAAGGGAGTGGTCACCCATCACAGAGACTTGGAAAGGACACCGGGGACACTATTTGCTTCCTAAATAGATGTGCACCATCTTTCTGGTCTGGGTTTGATACCTTTCCAGAGGTATCTTATGCTAAAAATTCTTTGGCCTCTTTGAGATTCCACAAGTTAAACCAGGTACGTTTTTGGCTTTTCCTTCTGCCAGTGAAACATTCTGTAGCTGAGCTACATCAGTTGCCACTCACTATCTGCTTTCCAAGTTCCCCCATTTTTTTCTTTTCTTTTTTTTTTTTTTTTTTTTTTTTTGCTGTTGCGGATTTACACCTTTTTAAAATGTCTCTATGGAAGTAAACTTTAGAGAGAGGAAATTCCATGTGTCATAAGAGAAGAACTCAACCAATATTCAAAAACAGAGCAAAACGATGTGCCTGGGACCCACATCACATAACTGGATCTTACCAGGACCCAGGAAACTCCCTTTGGGGTCCCTTCCAGGCTTTGACCCCTCCCACAACCCACTAGCCTGACCACTAACAGCATAGATGAGGTTTATTCTTGTTTTGAACTTTATATGACTTACCCAACATGCACTCTTTTCTGCTCGACTTCTTTCACTTAACACTTTGTGACATGAATCCACGATGTCCCATGCAATAGTTGATAGCTCATCCTCAGTGCAACATAGTTTTTCCACTGTGAAACAATTCCACAATTTCTTTATCTTTTTGATTTGTTTGTATTACTGGGGATCAAACCCAGGGCTTCACACATGCTAGGCAATTGCTCTACCACAGAGCTACATCCCCAGCCCTATTTATCCATTTTTGGCATACACTTGCTAGTTTCCCATTTGGAGGCTGTTGGGAATAGCATTTATATAACATTTTCAGACATGTCTTCGTTAAACATATTTGTATGTTTCTGTTGGGTACAGTGCCTGGGAGTAGAATGG
The DNA here is from genome assembly GCF_048772815.1 of Callospermophilus lateralis. NCBI lineage: Eukaryota > Metazoa > Chordata > Mammalia > Rodentia > Sciuridae > Callospermophilus > Callospermophilus lateralis. Next base: position 93,640,522 of record NC_135313.1, read on the forward strand.
GTGTATCATAGAATATGGATATATTCAGCTTTAGCAGATAATGCCAGATCGTTCTCTAAATTGTCATGCCCATTTACCTTCCTACCAGCCATCTATGAAAGTTCTGGCTGCTATGACTCATTACCAACCATCTTTTTCACTGTAAGCTTTCTGATGAATCATTGGTGCATTCAAAACCGTTTGTGCATTTCAAAACTCTCTATTGTCTTGTTTCAGCGAGGATAGGAAAGTGTCAAGTTCAGTGTTTGCATATATACCATCATATTTAATGGAAAAACAACTGTGAGTCAAATTGCCAGCACTATAATGAAATACCCAGGAAAATTAGCTTATAGAGAGAAGAGGTTTATTTTTGCTTTAAAATTCTGAAAAGAGCAGTCCATGATCAAGTAATCCCATCCCCTTTGCTTTGGTCTTGAGGAAAAGCTACACATTGTGGCAGGAGTGCATGGTAGAGCAAACTGGCTTATACCATGAGTCAAGGAAAGAAAGAGGAAAAGGTTGCATTCCCACAGTCCTTTTCAAGGGCATATCCCCAGTGACCTATGACCTTCCACTAGGCCCCACATCCTCACCAACTCCCTATAGCACCAAGCCTTTAACATATAGGCCTTTAGGGGACATTCAAGATTCAAACTGTAGTGGATAAAGAAAATGTGGTACATATACACAGTGAAATATTACTCAGCCTTCAAGAATGAAATTATGGCATTTCCAGATAAATGGATGGAGCTGGAGAATATTAGGCTAAGTGAAATAAGCTAATCCCCAAAACAAAGGCCAAATATTTTCTCTGATAAGCAGATTCTGATCCATAATAGGGGTGGAGGCAACAAAAGAAAGGAGGAACTTGGGATTGTGCAGAGGGGAGTGAGGGAAGGGAGGGGGTGTGGAGGTGGTAAGGATGGAATGAGACAGACATCATTACCCTACATACATGTATTATTGCACGACTGATGTGACTCTGCACCATGTACAGCCAGAGAACAAGAAGCTGTGCTCCATTTGTGTACAATGCGTCAAAATGCATTCTGCTGTCACGAATAATGAATTAGAACATAAATTTAAAAAGATTCAAACTGTAGCACCAACCAAGGTTTTGCCTTTAAGTAACGCAAATTTGATCTTGTCTCCCACCTTCACCCAGAGTCCTTCCCTGGTTACCAGGATCCATTTCACCAGTCTTTTCTGGGTCCTCACCTTAAGCTCTCTCTGCAGAGCTCCCCATCTCTTCCATCTCTGTGGTCCTAACTATCCAGAGCAGCTTGTCATTTATGAAACCCAGTGTGCCCTTTTATGAAACCCAGTGCATCCATGGATTCGCACTAGGGGTGTGAATAAATTGCTTCCCCAGCCTTCTCTACCTGGCTCCTCCACCACCTTCAAGGGGCGCCCCCTGCCTTGACACCCCTCTTTGCTTTCTACCATCCTTCCCAGTGCCTGCCATGGAATGACCCCTTGTCTCTCTTCCCTGGTGCCTGGGGGCTCACTGTGAGGAGAATGGTGACATTTCATTTCTCAGCAGCAGGGCCCTGAAGGAGTGGTTATTGGATTCATTCATCCATTCTCTCATTCCAGTTTTCAATTATTCAATAAAAACTCAGTAAGTGCTTCTGTGCCCGATCCTGTTCTAGACCCTGGGAAAGGCCACGGGAAAGCTGCAAGTTTCTGTGCCTACACGTTTCCATTCTCAGGAGTGAAGCCCATGGAACCCGAATAAGCAAACAAAGAGATAAACAGAATGCTGAAGAGTGCTCCTCCCCTCGCTCCTGGGAAGCCACTCCTCTCTGTGCCGGTCCCACTGCAGGGACAGGGGCCTCCTCCATGCCTCCTTGGGGTCTCTGTTTCAGGGCCTCTGCTCCCAACCCCCAGACCCACGTGTGCATGGCTCCTTTTCATCATCAGACCTCAGTTTAGATGGGATCTCGCTTGCCCTTGACCTCACAATCAGTCACTTTCTCTCACCATAGAACTGTGTGGTATCTTTATTATTCATCTCTCTGAGGGTGTGTGTGTGTGTGCCTATTTCCTCTTAAACTCCCCTAGGGCAGAGGGTTTTGTGGGGCTTTTTTGTTTTGGGGGGTTTTGTTGTTGTTGTTTGTTTGTTTCTGCTTTGTTAGCAACTGGACTCCTTTGTCCCCAGTAGTGTCCAACAGAGAGTAGGAGCTCAATGTATTTGCATGGATGAGTGAGTGAACTGCAGGGAAATTAGAAACTAATTTCAACAAGGGAAAAATTTCAAAAAGGGGAGTGTGGTATTGACTCACCACACAACCCAGCAATCCATCACCTTTAAAGTGATTTTACAAAAGAGAAATGAAAACTTCTGTCCACAGAAATACTTTTGAGTGAAGTTTCATAGCAAGTTTATTTAAAATAGGCGAAAATTAGCAACAACCCAAATGACCATCAATAGGAAAATGGTTAAGACATAACCAAACAGCACAATATTCCTTGGCCATAATGTATGAAGTCAGTGGATCAAAAATGTGAGTGACTGGTAGGGGCACGGGGAGTGGTCAGAAGGTCAGAAATGCTCTTTGTTATGATGTGGTTGTGGCTGTGTGGAGGGTACATCTGTCAGAGGCATTGGGCTATATTAAAATGGGTACTTTGGGGGGCCTCAATATTTAATTTAAAACTATTTTAAAAGGAGATTTTGAATACAATTGGTCAACAAATATATGACGTTCAACATCTCTAGCAATTAGAGAAATGCAAATCAAAACTACTCTAAGGTTTCATCTCACTCCAGTCAGAATGGCAGTTATTATGTTTACAAACAACAGTAAGTGTTGGTGAGGATGTAGGGAAAAGGCACACTCCTATATTGCTAGTAGGACTGCAAATTGGTGCAGCCAATATGGAAAGCAGTATGGAGATTCCTTGGAAAACTGGGAATGAAACCATCATTTGACCCAGCTCTCCCACTCCTTGGTTTATACCCAAGGGACTTAAATACAGCATACTACAGGGACACAGCCACATCAACGTTTATAGCAGCTCAATTCACAAAAGAGCCAACTATGGAACCAACCTCCGTGCCCTTCAACAGATGAATGGATAAAGAAATTGCGGTATATATACACAATGGAATATTGCTCAGCTTTAAAACAGAATGAAATTATGGCATTTTCAGGTAAATGGATGCAGCTGAAAAATATTATGCTAAATGAAATAAGTCCATCCCCAAACACCAAAGGCCGAATGTTTGATATGTTGATGCTAATTCACAATGGGGAGGGACTAGGGAAGTATAGAGGTACTTTGGATTAGACAGAGGGGAGTGAAGAAAGGGGAGGGAGCTTGGGGGTAGAAATGATAGTAAAATGAATCTGACATTATTACCCTGCGTGCATATGCACAACCTGTGTCATTCTACATCCTGTAAAACCAGAAGAAGAAGTTAGACTCCATTTACATATGTGTCAAATAGAACAAAAAAGTTTAAATAATAAAAAAGAAACAGAAAAGAAAAGGAGATTTTGAGGATCAGAGCACTCCTGATTGCATCACCCAATTCCTTGTATCTAAACTTATAGACTAAATCCACCCCCGTCTGCCTGCGAGTCCTGCCCATCCTGCTTGACCTGGGGCTCCCTTCAGTACCTTTGGAGTCACTGGTCCATGGTCATTTTTGCTTCAGTCAGCTCCTTCCTTCCTTAACAGCCTCCCTGGGTCCAAGCTACCAGTGGACTGAGGCCAGTATCTCGGCCGCACACTTGAGTCTTCACAGCTGGCCCGGCCACCCTCCCAATGCCAACAGCTAGTCCTTCATAGCTCTACCCCACAGGCAGCTGGGTGGCCTTGGCAGACCACCCGAGGCCTTCTGAGTGTGATAATGGACCAGCGGCACCTGCACTGCCAAGACACTCTAGGTACAGATTCACCCTCTGCAGCATGACCTTCAGGTGACCTTGTGTGCACATTTAAGTTTGAGAAGCACTGACCCTACCTTTCTGAGCTCCCAGTTTCCCTCCCACAAAAAAAAAAAAAAAAAAAAAAAAAAAAGTGCCACTCTATCTGCCTCTCAAAGGTTGGGGGATGGATTCGGTAATGTCACAGGCAGCCAACATGGTGGCTGACACAATCAGATTCAAAGATTGTCCACCTCCTTCCTCCTGTCCCAGTGTCTGGCCATTCCTTTTTAGACTCAGGTCTGCTATTGTGACTGGTTAGAAAAGAGGCTCAGTGACAAATTGAAAGGGTCTCACAGGAGAGCTGGGAAACAGACTTCAAAGACCAAAGCAAACGTCATCATCGGAGCCACAGACACACCAGTGCGCAGGGCTGTTTGTCAACATCTCACGGTGCCCTCCTTGGCCCACGGTGTGCTAATAATAGTAAGCCTATTCCCATATGAATCAAAACATGACATTTTCAATCGGGTTATTGTCCCCGATGTGCCACCTCTTTTGGAGAATAAAAATTGGATCTTTGTCCCTGAAACTTATCATTACTCATCTTCCTGCCAACAGGAAGACAGATACTCTGTGGACAGGATGTGGCAAGGAATCCGATAAAGGAAAACATCTACATGCCCTCTCTCTCCCGCACCTTCCCCAATTTGTCTTCTCCTTCTCTTCTCTCCTGTGTCACCCTTCACCCTCTGCTCCACATCCCCCCTCCCCACTACCTGCCACTGAATTTCCCTGGGGACATGGCATCCCCTCTGGGTTGTTTCCATTAACTCACAGAGTGCCGTGGGGATCAGATCCCAGCTGACAGAGGGTCTTGTGCATGGCATTCACTGTCGGGCCAAGGCACCCCAAATTCCTCTGCATCTTCATCAGATAATTCACTAGATACTTTCCACACAGAACCTGTTTAATCTTCAAAGACACCGGAGGGAATCGTGAAAACTCCCTACTTTATAGGTGATACCATAGAGAGGAGAAAGATTAAGCCCTGGACCGAATCCACACATTGATAGGAAGCAATATTTATTGTCCCTTCCAACATGCATCCAGCAGCTGTGAGCTAAGGCCTAGGCTGCACCAGGATACTCAGATCCACCCCCTCTGCCCTCTGCCTCCATGGGGCAAGCCCAGTAGATGGTAGTTCAGAGCTGCGTGGAGGTAGGGAAACAGGGGTGCCCATCATGGAGACCTGGGGATTACGGTGGGTGCTCAGGGCTCCAACTTCTCCATCCTTTCTCAGCTATCCTGGGCTCTGCCTGGGGTATCAAAGTAATAATTGACACAACTCAGTTCTCTGGACCTCCGAACAGCCCTCCTCCGGCCTAACCATCCTGAAAGAGCTCTGGCCCTTTGTGTGTGAGAGGGAATAAAGGTTAATGCAAGATGATGGCAATTCTCCCCAGGAAAGTGGAGCCAGATGGAGAGCATAAGAGTAAGTTACTGCTTAGAGATCCAGCATCGAATGACAGTGTCGCCGGCACTCTGAGCAGTAATTGGCATTAAGAGAGGCTTGGAACTGCAAACCAGTGATTTTCAATTGGTATAAAAAAGTAATTGACATTAAGTGCCGTTTGGAGCAGCAAACTAGTGATTTTCAAATGACATTCAATAAGAAATCATTTATGTCTATTGATATTAAATAGACAAGAGCTCACAGTGAGCACAAAGGGGCAACTCCCAGTGCAGGGAGGAAAAGGAGCCGATTCCCAGCTGCCCCAGGAGGCTAGAAGAACAGGTCTTAAACTCGGGACTCCTTTCTTCCTTGAAGCCCTCAGATCCCTGGAAGACGAAGGCACCATCTATCGGCAGGCTGCATCCTCCACAGTAAATCCCTGGTCTCTCTCCTCCCTCCCCACCAGCCACCCAGCTGCACCGGAGGATTTACTGGAAGGGAGGGTTGCCAATGCTGTCGCCCCAGTTACTTCTGCCCCACCCCCTACTCCCACCTCCACTCTATCGGCACTGAAGTCTCAGGGCCAATGCCACCACCTGCCCTCGGTAGATCCCTGTTCCTGGACCTCACTGCACTCCACCACATCACCTCTATCAGACTCGCTGGAGAGTGGTGGTCCAAAGGCAGGATGGTGGGATGATAGAGCACCCATGGTAAGGGAAATCAGGATGAGTGAGTCCAGAAGAAGGCATACGGATGGCCTGCAAATGATCTTTGTCCAGAGAGCCCAGGAACAGGACACCTGACAAGGTCACAGTGGCAGCCCCTCTCCCAGTCCTGAGCTGTGATGTGGATGGTGCTCCCAACAGCTGCACGGGCAGAGTAGGTCACCCATAGTAGTCATCAATAGCTGCAGGGAGAGAGAGAGAACTGCCATATCCCTCATCGCAGCAGGGCTGGGCCATGTCAAATTTATTTTATTTATTTATATGAGCCCTATAGAACCCAGAGCTGGATTTTCAGCTAGTTGTAGGGGTACACATGCATTGCACAATACCCACAACTAGTAGTGTGTCTTACCAGTCATATTCTAGACAAGGAAACCAGACTAAAAATTTATTGGCTTTCTCTTGGCCATAGAAGCACCAGAAGAAATAGAATCTTGGTCTCTGACCCCTGAAAAGCCAGAGCATTTTTCATCACACGGTGCTCAGCAATGGGACCTGGTGAAGAGTCATGGGAACCTTGGTCACCAGCCACAGATGCCTCCCTGGGAACCAGAGTGAGCTTCTCCCACCAAGCTGCTGCCACTAGACACAGAAAAGACTTGAACCAAGTGGATGGTTAAAATATAAACACAAAATTTTTATAAACCAAGTTATCTTAAAAACCAATAATGGAATAAATAGGGTTTGATATATAATGACAAACAGAAGACATTCACAATAGCAACCCCACCGTAAAAATACTGTATGCACCCATGACAAATGCCATTAACACTCTGCTAAGGAACATAGTTGCTATCAACAGAGGGAGAAGCTCATCTTGTCCCAGGATTGAGAAAATAAATGTCATTAACATGTCCATTTTCCTTACACTGAAAAATTCAAAATCTATGGGTTGTTTTCTATTTGTTTCACTTCCTAGAACTAAACACAGTGATTCTGAAAGGTCATTTGGATAACCAACATTAAAGAAAATATTGGGAAAAAAAGCTAAAATACACAGGAGAACTTTTCCCATTATAAAATGAAACATTTTAAAAAATGAAAGTAAAAATACAATATGCTTTTTTTTGAGAAGAAATTTATAAACAGGGCAATGAAATGAAATGAAGAGGCCAAAAATGTAAGGGGATGTACTGTATAATGACTCTATCACCTCAAATTGGGAGGTAAAGATAGACTATTTGATGCATGATATTAGGAATACTGAATAATCATTTTATTTAAATGCACCTAGAACCCTACCTCAATTACTTGTTTCGCCAAGACTAATCACAGAGGTAAAATAAAAATTAAAGATGGAGGCAAAGGTGGTGAGGGAAGGGGAGAAGAGGATCCACCATGATAATTAAATGTTGGATTTTGGAAATCCTTCTTTTAAAAACACGCCCAGATGTCAACTTGCTTCAGGACCAAGATGCTCTCTTCCTCTGAAGATGCTCCGCAGAACAGAAACTCGGCTCCAACCCATATCTCCTGCTCCCTGGGGTGACTGCTGTGGTCTGAATCACAAACGTCTCCAAAAGCCCGTGTGTTAGAGGTTGGGCCCAGGGTGACTCTACTGGCAGGTGGTAGAACCTTTAAGCGTGGAGATCTGCAGGTTGATGGGGGCATGTCCTTGAGGGGATTTTGTGACCTGGCTCCTCCTCGTTCCTGGCCTTGAAGTGAATAGTTTCTGTCCAGTACATGCTCCGCCCTTGAGTGCTATGTCCCCACAGACAGCCACCGTGGCCAACTGGTCATGGAAAAGATCCACAGAACCGACAAACTTTTAGCTGGGTTGACTAAGGAAAAAGAGAGGAACATCAAACAGGAAACTGGATATTCACATGTAAAAGCCTGAAATTGGACCCTATCTAACATGGTATTAAAAATGGAACTCGAAATGGGTTACCATCTCAACATAAGGCCTAAAGCCATCAAAACTCCTAGAAGAAAATATAGGGCGGCAGCTCCATTGGATTTGGTGATGGTTATTCCAAAGACACAGGCAAACAAAGAAAGAACAACAAATTGGACATCATGAAAACTTAAAAATTGTGTGCCTCCAAAGATACTCTGAACAGAGTTAAAAGGGCAACCTATAGAATAGGAAGAGACATCTTCAAACTACACCTCTAATAAGGAATTGACAGCCAGAATATATTTTTAAATAAATTCTTAAAGGGGAGGCATATGGTGGTGTGTGCCTATAATCCCAGGGATTCAAGAGACTGAGGCAGGGGGATCACAAATTCAAGGGCAGCCTGAGCAACTTGACAAGATCCTGTCTCAGAATAAAAAGAGAAAAATTTAAAAGGAGCTGGGGATGTAGCTCAATGGTAAGGTGCCTCTGGGTTTAGTCTGAAGTGGAAAGAGAGAGAGAAAAAAAAGAAAGAAAAGAAGGAAGGAAGGAAGGAAGGAAGGAAGGAAGGAAGGAAGGAAGGAAGGAAGGAAGGAAGGGACAGAAAGAAAGAAAGAGAGGGAGGGAGTGGGGGGGAGGGAGGGAGGGAGAGAGGGAACAGGGAGGAAAAAAGAAACTCTAAAATGCAATAATAACAAACTCTTTAAAAATGAGCAAAGACTTGAATGGATATTTCTCCAAAGAATATATGCAAATAGCCAGTGGCCAAACTTCATGAATCATTAAGGAAATGCAAATCAAACCACAATCAATGAGATACTACTTCAAACCCTTTCGGATGGCTATGATCCCAAACAAAATAAACAGAAACAGAAAATAACTTGGCGTTGGTGGTGAGGATATAGAAAAACTGGGACACTTGTGCATTCCTGGTGGGAATGTGAAATGGTGCAGGCACTGTGCGAAAGAATTTATTAGTTCCTTGAAAGTTCGAAATTAGAATTAGCATATGATCTAGCAGAACATTAGAAAGCAGGGCCTCAGACACAGTTGCACATCGCTGTTCACAGCAGCATTATCCATAACAGCCCAAAGGCAGAAATGATCAAATGTCCTTTGCCACATTAATGGATAAACAAAATGTGGTTACATAATGGGATATTATTCAGCCACAAAAAGCAAGAAAATTATGATGTATTGTACAGCATGTAGGAACCTTGAAGAACTTTAAATGAACTGTCAGTCACAAAATAAACCAATACTGTATGATTCCACTTAAATAAGGTACCCAGTGCTATGGTTTGGATTTGATTTGCACCCAAAAGTTCATGAGTTTGAAAATTGGTCCCAACTATGGCAACATTAAAAAGTGTTAGAACCTAAGAGGTGGAACCTTGTGGGAAATACTAAGTCACTGGGAGAATTTCCATCAGGAGGGGTTAATGTTGGTCTTTTGAAGTGAATTAGTTCTCATAATAGTGAGTTGTTATAAAACAGCAAACTTGACCTTTGAATCTCTCTGGCTCCCTGTCTCACCATGAGATCTCTGCCACATATTCCCACCATTTGATATCATCTAACATAAGGTCTTTGCCAGAACTGAGAAGAAACTAAGGCCAAGCCTTGAAATCTCCAAAATGATGAGCTAAACATCTTTTCTTTACGAAGAATTGAACCTCAGGTATTTTATTATAGTGACAGAAAATGTATTAATATGCTTAGCATATGTCAAAATCATAAAGACGAAAAGTAAAATGATGATTGCCAGAGGCTGGAGGAAGAGAGGAATGAGGTGAGTATTATTTAATAAAGATAGAGATTCAATTTTGCAAAATAAAGAGTTCTGAAGAGGGATGGTAGTAATTGAACAAAAATATGAATGCACTTCACACTACTGAACTATGCATTTAAAATGGATAGTTTAAGAGAGTAAATTTTATGTTATATGTATTAGCTATTAAAAATTAGTAGGAAGAAATAATTGTAGCACCTCTATTTGCATCCTAGATGTTGGAGAGTAAGATTCCTGATACATGATTATACATGTATCATAATGTACTGGGCCACTTTACTATTGCTATATTTAGGATGTTTCATTTCCTCCATCAAAAGTAATTATATAATTATATAATGAGATATGATGCCCTTAGGCCACTTGTAGGACTCTTGTTCCACTGTTCTATAGCATATGCAAGCCAAGAAAACCAGAATCTACCACTCCATCCAGACCTCTAAATGTGAAGAAAGAATGACACTCTTGAGGGAAACATGCCATAGTCCCTCCCCCAGCTCTGGAAATTAGCTTGAAAATTTTTCCCAAAGGAAAAGATAGGCCATAAGGACAAAAAGCTTCAAATATTCATTCAAAAGATTGACTTTATTTAGCGAAAGTGTCAGAAAGTTCAAGCCCAAGCAATGTAGATGTTGAAGACATGCAACGAGGAGTAGTAGTTTCATGAAAGCAACAACCTAATCTGTAAACCAACTGCTTAACAGAAAAACAAAAGGTGGCTAAGAACCAGAAAAGAAAATCCTCTCTTGGTATCAGAACAAAACTCAAAGACTGACTCAAAAACTATCTCAAAATTAGGATCCAAATTTAGTTTGAAATGACAATGGAACAATTTATAACCAGGGGTATTTTTTAAAACAGTAAGTGCAAGAATTTGTAGAGCCTAATAGCTGGATGTGATATCAATAGAGATAGGTCACACTGCATCACATACTACAGTGACACAGCCACATCTATGTTTATAGCAGCTTAAATCACAGTAGCTAAGCTATGGAACCCAACTAGGTACCTTTCAATAGATGAATGGATAAATAAATTGTAGTATATATATACATGATGGAATATTACATGGCCATAAAGAAGAATGGGATCATGGCATTTGCCAGTAAATGGATGGAACTGGAGACTATTATGCTAAGTGAGTTAAATCAGACCCAAAAAACAAAGGTCAAATGTTCTCTCTTGTATTTGGATGCTAATTCATGATAAGGAGAGGAGAGAAGAACAGAATTCATTGGATTAGACAAAAGGGAATGAAGGGAAGAGAGGAGTGTGGAAATAGGAAAAATGTAGAATGAATTGGACATAATTTTTTAATGTTCTTATATGAATATGTGACCAGTGAAATACCACATCATGTACAACCACTAGTATGAAATCCTAATTAGAATAAGTCATACTCCATGTATGTATAATATGTCAAAATATACTGTCATGTCTCTAAAAAAAGAACAAATAATTTAAAAAAAGCTCACACTTTGCCTGCTGAATATGTACTGCCCTGTGTTCATTGAAGCTTTTTTAAAATTTAAGATGGAAATATTTAGTACCCTGATTTGGCCATTATACATTGTATACATGTATTGAATTATTCCCACTAATTTTTATAATTAAAGTAATAATTAATAGAAAAAAATATTAGGAGATTTATTTATTTATTTATTTATTTATTTTTATTTGATGTCATCTCAAGATGATAGTGTCTCTGTGCAAGACTGTACATTTGGTGGCATCAGTCTTTACTCGGCAGGAGTAATAGATACCACTACTACCATTAGCCAAGTCCCTAAGCAAATGAACAAGAATAAGAAGCCCCAAGCTGCAAGGAGATAGGAAGGGACAGTGGATGAGTATCCAAAATTACTGCAATATATTATCCAATATCCAGTTTTCAACAAAAAGTTACCAGATACGACTCCCCAAAAGAAAAGGAAAATTATAGCCCATACAACCAATACACTAAAAAGAACTTCCTGCAAGAACTGAGTTGTCAGATTCAACAGACAAGATTAAAGTACGTTTTCACAAGTGTGTTCAAATAACTAAAATAAATTATTAAAGAACTGAAAGAAGCTATGTTGAAAATGACTGATCAAAGGGAGATCATCAATAAAGAAACGGAAATAATAAAAAAAAAAGAACCAAAATAAATTCTGATGTTAAAAAAGCACAATAAAGGAAATAGAAATTTTATTTAGAGGGACTCAACCGTGCATTTGAATTGACAGAAGAAAGAGTCAGTGAATTTGAAGATAAGTCAACTCAAATCTATGCAACAAAAGAACAGAAGAAGAAAATAATGAAGAAAAATAAAGAGAACCTTGAAGTAATGTGGGACAATATTAGACACACCACAAGATTCATTGTAGGAGAAATGGAGGTAGAGAAAAATAGAAAATATTAAGAAATAACAATATGTCCTAAATTTTAAGGAAAATATTAACCCATCCAAAAACTTGAGATAGCTTCAGGTAAGAAAATGCAAAAAGGAGACCAACACTCAGATATATTATAATCAAAACATTGACTGGAAAAGAAATATCTTGAAAATAGCAATAGAAAAATTGACAAAGAAATCACAATAAGCTTAGCAACTGACAGAGCAGAAAGTAGTCGACTTACATATTCAGTGTAATGAAAGAAAACAAGAAATACCATCAAACAAGAACCTTACATCTTGAAAATCTCAAAAATAAAGTCAAAAGTAAAATATTCCCAGGTTTAAAAAGAGAGAGAGGAGAATTACATCACAAGCAAGAATAGTGAAGATTTTTTGGCAAAAGTTTAAGTGACCACAAATGGTAGTTAAAAATGATTGTGAAAAACAAACTACACTGTTAAACTATGTAATTAAAAAAATGAAGCATAAATGCATATTTTTTTCTCTTAAAATATTTAAAAATCAGTTGGATAAAACATTATGTATATAATTGGATTGTTGGGTCTATAACATAGAAAAGCGTAAGTGTGTTTGGAAATAGCAGCAAAGGATGTGAGCAAGACTAAGAAATGACACCACATGGTCACTCAAATCCACAAGAAAAAATGAAGAGAACTAGAAATGGTAGCTAAAAGGACTAATATTAAAACCTTCACAATTAAATGTTTGTTCTCTTCCTTCTCTCAGCTTCTGTAAAACACAAACACATTTAAAGCATTAAATATGTATTTTAGAGTTTCTGTCGTATGTTAATTGTGATATATAACAATAATCTCACAAAAGGGGAGAAGAGAAAATAGATGTATATAGAAGTGGCATTTTGTGTCACAATTGAATTAGTACCAACCCAGAGTGGATTCTGATGAGCATGGTAGATATGGAAAGCTGTGGAACGACCCCATAGGGGAAGGAAATCATTAAACGAATCAAAATGTTATACTGGAATATATTCACGGGACACAAGACAGCAGTAAAAGACAAAGAGAGGAACAGAAAAGACTTGAGCTTCAGAACACAAAGTGAGGTCAAATGACACAATCCAATCAAAGGGCAGAGGTGATTTCAGAGTGGATATATATATATACCCAGAGTTAGCCAAAGTACAAAGTTTGAGCAAACAGTCCTCCGCAAGACTGCTCTCAATCTTAATACCCACTGCAAGTTTGGAGCCAGGGTCTCAGAACCAACCTCGGTTTCAATAATATACAATGATGATTCACAAAACTCACTGAGAGCTACGTATTCCAATTATGACTTATTACCGAGAAAAGATACAGATGAAAATCTATCCAAATTGGAGACATTCAGGGCAGACTCTGGGAAGTGTTCCAAATGCAGAGTTTCTGGTGTCCTCCCCCTGTAGAGCCAGAACATGTTCTCAGCTGGTATCAATAAGTGACTACATGCACAAAGTATTGCCAACCACGGAATCTCACCTGAGCTTTTTTTTAAAAAAATATTTTTTAAGTCATTGATGGACCTTTATTTGACTTATTTATGTGTGGTGCTGAGAATCTAACCCAGTGCTAGGCAGATCCTCTGCCACTGAGCTGCGACGGCAGCCCTCATCTCAGCTTTATTGTCCAAAGTTTAACGAGGGTTCATTGTGTGGGCATGATTGACTAATAGGTCACATGGCTGAATTCAGTCTTCAGGTCAACTAAGAGTCCAAATGATTCAAACCCCCAACACACACACACACACACACACACACACACACACCCTAAGTTACTTGGCTGGTCTTTCTGGCATGGCCAGCACCCAAACTAAATGATATAGTGGGTCTTTCTGTTTTGGCCATCCTTCACCTTAAGACTGTTGGGTCTAGCTAGTCCAATACCAAAACTCAGAGTGGCCAGTTTCTACCTTAAACAAAGATGGGGGCTGGGGCCACGGCTCAGTGGTAGAGCGCTCGCCTAGCATGCCTGAGGCACTGGGTTTGATCCTCAGCACCAAATAATAATAAAATAAAGATATTGTGCCCACCAATAACTAAAAAATAAATATTAAAAAAAAAAAAAGATGGTCCATTCTAGTTTGACATAGACTACCTCCCAGAAACTTAGGGCAAAGTCTAAACATCTGGTTAGACAAGGCCAGATTCTTTATCACATTATGTGTATACACATGAAACATGTACTATTTATAAATAGATGTGTGCCTGACCACAAAGTTTTGAAATGCTTGAAGCAAAAGTTAATGGAATTGTGTGAACATTGACAATTTAACAAAATAGTTGGAGACTTCATTAACAAACTTTGGAAAATGATTAGGATAAAAAGGCAAAATAGAAAAATAGAAGAAATGGACAATTCTATAAACTAACTAGCCAACATCTGTATGACAGTATATCCAAAGACAAAAGAGCCAAACTTTCTTTCAAGGGCACAGGGAACATTTTTACAACCGACAAAATGCTAGGCTAGAAAATAAGGCTTGATAAATTTTAAAGAACTTAAATCATACAAATTATGTCCTATCACCATCAAGGAATGAAATTACAATGAATAACAAAAGGACATTTGGGAAATTCATAATTATGTGGAAATTAAACATCATACTTCTAAATAACCAACGGATTAAGGAAGCGATCACAAGGGAAATTATAAAATGCTTTATTATAAATAAAAGTTTTTAAATTTACCAAAAAGTTGGAGGCATGAAGCGAAAGCAGATGGAAAGTTATAGCTGCAAATGCCCGTTAAAAAAAAGAACACCAAATTAATAACGTAAACTTAAATCTCAAGATACTTGAAAAAAGAAAACAGACTAAACCTAAAGCAAGTAGAGGGAAGGAAGCATAAAGAGCAGAAATTAATCAAAGAGGAAATGGGAAAACAACATGGAAAACTCTCAAAACCAACGTTCTTTGGGAAAAAAAAAATTAAATGACAAACATTTGGTTAGAATGACCAAAAGACAAAGAGAAGACTCAAACTGCAACAGAAATAAATAAGGGGCATTACCACTGATGTTGCATGCATCGAAAGGAACGTAAGGAATGCTGTGAACTGTGGTATGCCAACAAATTAGATAACTTAGATGAAATGGGAAAACTCTTAGGAAAGCACAAATTATTAAAAATAAAAAGAAGACATATAAACTCTGAATCAATTAATAACAAGGAAAGACATCAAATTTGTCCATTGTAAAAAGTCTCACAAAGCCTTCAGATTTCACAGGAGAATTCTACCAGACGTTTAAGGAAGGATTAATACAATTGCTTCATGAAGTCTTTCCACAAAAATTCATTTTTGAATTTTTAATTCATCCAATGAGACAATTTTACCATACAAAGTAGAGAGAAGAGAACTACGGACCAATTTCTCCTTTGAAAATAGCTGCAAGAATCCTCAACCAAAGCTGGGCAACTGACTCTAACCACATATTAAAATGATTATACCCCATATCTAAGTAAGATCTACCCTAGAAAGGCTGGCTTAACATATGAAAATCAGTTTTTAATACACTCCATCAATAGAATATAAAACAAACACTATACACTTATATCCATGAAGGAAAAAAAAGCATTTGGAAAAAAAAAAAAAAATCCTACACCCTTTCAGGATAAATCTATTCACCACCTGGGAACAGACGAGAACTTCCTAATCTGATAATGAGAATCAGTTTTAAAACCCCACAGCTAACATTTTTACTGGTAAAGACTGAGTGTTTTTCCTCTGAAATCTGGAACAAGTATATCTGCTGTCATCAATTCGAGTCCACATTGTACTGAACGTCTAACTAAGGAAATGGGAAAAAGAAGAAAAACATCTAAACAAAAGCCTACCACACTAGAAAGGAATGAGTAAAATAACTGATGTTTTTGTGTGGCATTAACTTGAATATACGAAATCTTAAGGAACGCTTCTCCAATCTATATAAATTATTTCAACAAATATTGCAAGATACAAGATCAATATACCCAAGAAAAAAAGGTATTTGTAATTCTATGTACTTGCAATGAAAAAGCCAGAACTGGAATTAGGAAAGCAATTTTATTTCTAATAGCACTGTTGTGGTCGAATATAATTGCGTCCACCAAAACTCATTCTGAGACTCCGTTCTCCATTGCAGCGTCATTGAGAAGTAGAGGGTGATGAGGTCTCACAGGAGTGCATTAGTTACCATGAGAAGGGGCTGTGATGAGCAAGCTTGGCACCTCCCTTTGGTCTCTCTCAAACAGGCATTCCTTCTGGAAGTGTCTGCCTCTCATCTTCCGCTGTTTTACCATGAGTAACATGCAGTCCTCAACAGAAGCTGAGAAGATGCCTACTCCGTGCTCTTAGTATTCCAGAATTGTGAGCCAAAATAAACCTCTTTCCTTTATAAATTACCCAGCCTCAGGTATTTCAAAACTTCCTAGAAAGCTAATAACGGCAGTGTGGTTATTAGCGTAAGTATAGACATGTATATCAATGAAATAGGATTAAGAATTCAGAAACAAACCATTACATTTAGGATCAATTGCTTTTTCTTTTTTTACTATGGTGCCAAGATAATTGAGTGGAGAAATAATAGTTTTTGAACAAATAGTGTTAGGTCAATTTGATATTAACATATAAAAGAATGGGGTTGGACCCTTTTCTTGTAGCACACCCCAAAACTAACTCTAATAAGTCATAGACTTGCTTTTAAGAAGTAAAACATTTTTCAGAAAATCAGAAGAAATTTTAAAGTAAAATTGTATGACCTTTGGTTGGGGAAAAAAGCTTTCTTAGATATGACACCAAAAGCTCATAACAAAATTTAAAAATATGCAAATTGGACCTCATCAAAATAAAAATGTGCTTTGAAGAACACCATCAAGCAAGTGACCAGATGAGTCACACATGGTAGACTGTTTTGCAAATCATGTTTCTGATTAGGAACTCCTATCTAAAATACCTAAAGTACTGTTATTGTTCAATAATATAAAGCAAATAACCCAATTAAAATCTCAAAAAATCTGAATAGACATTTCACCAAAGAGGGTATGCAAATCATGAATAAGCACATGAACACATACTCAGCATATTTTTCCATTAGAGAAAGGCAATCAAACTACGAGATTCCCATTAGGTTGACTCCAATTAAAACAAAATAGAATCAAATGTTGACAAGGATATGGAGGAACTGAAATTTTTAGACATCACTGATGAGAATATAAGATGATGCAACTGCACTGGAAAACACTTTGAGAGTTTCTAAAATTATTGAAGATAGAATTACCACCTCACCCCAAAATACACTCCTGGGTATGTAACCAAATGGGCACGAGTACATAGATGCACACAAAAACTTGCACATCGATGTTCACAGCAGCATCACTCAAAATTGTCAAAATGTAGAACCAACCCAAACATCCATCATCTGATTTAGGGCTAAATTAAATATGGCATATCCATGCAATGGAATATTATTTGATAATAAAGTGAAGTGGTGATACATTCTACAGTATTGAGGTCATGTGGCAACCAAATGAAGTCATTTACAGAGAACTACTGGAGGATTCTGACCACAGAAATTGCTACCATTCCTCTTGTAGATGGATTAAAAGTGCACAACAACTGTTCTTACCTTTCAGGCTCCTATGTGGGAGTCTGTAAATCCATGAGACCTATGTTCTAATGTACTTTGGCAAATGGATTTTACCCATTCCACTCCTTCTCAATCTCACTCCTTTCTTCATGTTTTTATTGATACTCATTCTGGGTTCATTTGAGCCAGTGCCCATAGGTCTGATAAGGTATCTGCTTACATTTCTTGTTTATTGCTTTGTTTTGCCAATGTGGGCAAGCCTATTTGTTTAAGAACAGATAATGCCCCTACATATACATCTCATGCTTTTGCACAATTTTGTAATCAATGAAATATAATTTTAAATCATAAAATTCCTCATAATCTTACCAAGACAGGCTTTGGTTAAACAAACACATTGTACTCTTAAAACTTGCCTTTTAAATCAAAAACAAAAAAGGGGGATCTAGCCTCCCTCATATTAATAACGCTTTAAATGTTGTTTTATTTACAGTTAATGGACTCAACATGCAATACAAAGTTAATACTCACAATTGGTCATCTGCTTTGGATAGACATTTTGTTCCCAAACAGCCATTACCAAAATTTTTTGTAATATATAGGTTTCCAATCAGACCCAGGATGACAAGACCCTATGCCTCTGATCACATGGGAGAAAGGACAGACTGCTATGCTTACACTAACAGGTCCAGTTTAGATTCCAGCTTGGGTGTGTGAGATCTATCAATTATGAATGGACATCAGGGACTTCACAGCCCGATCCCCAAGTTTTGTTCGATTGTGGATGAGGAGAATCCCATCAAGCAAAAAGACAATGATCACTCTCCTTGTAAGAGAAGATACACTGAAAAAGGATCCCAAGATACTTGGCTTCCAGTGACTTGGGGGGATATAAAATCATTAACAGCATCAGCTCAACAGCTGTTGGCTCAACTGGGGTTAAAATGTACTCCGAGAAATGTAGTTACTGCTTTGATTGCTAAACTCACTCAAAACTCTGTAAATTCTTTGGTCTTAACAGTAATCTTATTCTGTTGTTGTACCCCAGCTGTGGAAATTCAGTCCAGTTAGACTCTTTTGACTTCTAAAAACCCATTATAATATCTGGGTTCGCTTGGCTGAAATTGTTATATACCTGCAAAAATGTCTCATGGTACTCACTCTTATCTTAGCAGACTGTGTTCTCACCATCCCTACAGGATTTAATAGGCCACCATTCTGCACAACACATCCATAAAAGGTCTATCCCCCTTGATGAAAACTTCGATGATTCAGTAAACCCTCTCTCTAAGGCAAAATTTAAAGCTTTGACCTTTTTCTTAGTGGATATCCATAGACTAGCTATCAGGGCTTACAAAACAACTATGAAGCTGGCCTGTGCTACGGTAAAAAAAAAAAAATATTAATCATACTCTATGACAATCAATATGCTTAATAAAGAACAAAAACAACATCGTCAAGCTATTCTTGACAATTGGGCCACAATTGATTATTTGTTATTATTACATCATAAAGGATGTCAGGAACTAAATAATATATGTTGCTTTAACTTAAGTGATAACAGTAATTCTGTTTAAAAGGAGATGAAATACCTTAAAGATATCATTTAAAAAGGTCTAACAAGATGATAGAGGTTTAGACTTACTGGATTGGCTAACTTCATGGTTACCCAGTTTTACTTGGGTCAAGCAATTATTCATAGGTGGATGTTTCCTAATATTGGGATTATTATGTTGTGCTTACTGTTGCCAATGTTTACCCTATTTTTTGCCTCTACCAGCATTAAAAAGAAGACAAATATTATTTATCCAAAAGACCTAAAAAAAAAAAAAAAAAAAAAAAAACAAGAAAGGGGAGATGTAGGGATTCTGACCATGGAAATGTATACAAGGAAGCATTCCCCTGGTGAACAAACTCCCCGGGTGGGGGGCGGGGGGAACAGGCACTCTATTTCCCACCCTTAGAATGCCCTGCAATCTCTCTTAGGCTCTAGTAATATAGCTAATATGTGTGCCATGTCTAGCTGGTATGGCAATGCCCTGAGGTGCCTCTGTGTTGGAGCCGCATCAAGCCTGGACCTTGATTGCAGGTACTTAGCTCCTGGGAATAGAAGAACTTGTTTGCTAGATAACTACAATGTTTCACCAAGCTCCAGTGCTCCTGGATCTGCCTGCCTAACAGTAACTTCAGACAATGGACTTTCTTGAGAACTTCACAAAGCTCCTAACATTGCATATTGTAACTAGGAAAGGTAACTGCAGAATAAGCAACCTTACTGATACTCTAAACAATAATGTGGTTATGGTACTAATGACCTAATATAACCTATTGGTACAAATAAACATGGCCACTTGGACTAAGGGCCACTCTGCCACTTTCCTGTCTCTGTACCTTGTTTCTGTATCATCCTTTACTATTGATCCTTACAAGCTGAGTTGTATATTATTCCATTTATATGAAATATCCTGAATAAATAAGTTTATACAGATAGAAAGAGGGTATGAGATTTATTTTTTAACCTGCTATACTTTAAATACAATTTACAATTGAAAGTTTGTGCCCTTTAACCAACATTCCCTGGCCTTGTCCCACCCGCAAACCCTACACTAACTTTTTACCCATTGTTTCTATGAATCCAAGTATTTTAGATGTCATATATCTAAAAGCAAGACATTAAATATTTGTCTTTCCATCTGGTTTTTGTACCTTAGCACAATGTTCTCCAGGTTCATCCATGTTGTGACAAATGGCAGAATTTCCTTCTTGGGCAGGCTGAATAATACGCAATCCTATCATTCATTCACTCATAGACAGTTTTTTTTCTATATCTTTACTATCATAAATAGTGCTGAAATGAACATGGAACACAGATAGCTCTTTAAAATGCTCATTTCACTTTTTGGATATATACTCTCAAGTGAGATTGCTAGATCATATGGTAGTTCTATTTTCAATTTTTTGAGGAACTTCCATACTCTTTTCCATAATGTCTGTACCAAATGTATATTCCCATCCATAGTATACAAGTGTTCCCTTTTCTCTATCAACATCTGGAATTTTTTTCTATTATAGCCATCCTAAAAGGTACAGGAAAACTATCTCATTTTGGTTTTGATTTGCATTTCCTGATTAGAAATGTTGAGTATCTTTTCCTATACCTATTGGCCATTTTTATGTCTTCTTTGAAAAAAAAAATGTCTATTCAAGTCCCTTTCCGTTTTTTAATTAGATTATTTGTTTGTTTTTGTTGTTGTTTTGTTTTGTTTTATTTTGTTATGAGGGGGGTTGTTGGTTTGATTTTGTGTCTTTGTTTTTGTTGCTGTTTTTAGTTGTTTTCTGTTTTGTTTTGTTGCTAAGTTGTATGAGTCCCTTATATGTTTTTACTATTAACCTCTTGTCAGATATATGGTATGCAAGTCTTTTCTCCCATTCTGTAGACTGCCTTTTCATTTTGTCGACTCCTTTGCTGTGCAGAAACTATTTAGTTGATGTAGTCACACTTGTTTATTTTGACTTTTGTATTTTGGGCTTTTGGGATATATATAATCAAGACCAATGCCACAATGCCAGGAACTTTCTCCTTTGTTTCTCTCTAGGAGTTTTATGGCTTCAAATCTTACATTTAAGCCTTTAACCCATCTTGAGTGAATTTTGTGGCATGGTCCAATGAGTGTCTAATCTCATTTTTGGCATGTAAATATTCAGCTTTTCTAGCACTATTTATTGAAGACACTATCTTTTTCCCATTGTATATTCTCAGTGCCCTTGTCAAAGATTGTAGATGTGTGAGTTTATCTGGGGGCTGTCTATTTGTCTATTTGTCTTTCTTATGCTATCATTGTGCCGTTTTGATGACTACAACTGTAATATTGCTTGAAATCAAAAAATTTGTTGCCTTCAGCTTTGTTCTTCTTATTCCAAGTTGGTTTGACTTTTAGGGGTCCTTTGTGGTTCCCTACAAAATTTAGTGTTGTTTTATCTTCTATTTCTGTGAAAAAAATTACATTGTAATGTTGATAGCAATTTCATTGAATCTGTACATCACTTGGGATAATATGGACACTTTAACTATTTTAATTCTTCCAGTCCATGGACATGGGATACCTTTTATTTTATTGTCCTTCAATTTCTTTGGTCACTGTCTTATAGTTTTTCTTGTACAGTGCTTTTAGTGTCCTTGGTTAATTTTATTCTTTTTGATATTGTTTTAAATGGAATTTTTAATTTTTCTATTTCAAATAGTTTGATGTTCATGTGTAAAAATGCAACTGATTTCACTGTGTTGATTTTGCATCTAGCAGCTTCACTGAATTCATTTATCAGTCCTGACAATTTTTTATAGAAACTTTCTATGCATAAAATCACATGATTTGCAAAGAGAGACAATTTTGCTGCTTCTTTTCCAATTTGGATATTTTTTCTTTCTTCCTTTTTTCTTTCTTTTTATAATTGTTCCAACTAATATTTCCAGTATTATGTTGAATAGAATTAAAAACAATAGGCATCCTTACCTTGTTCCTATCTTAAAAGAAAAGTTTTCAGCTTTATAAGATTAAGTATAATGTCATCTCTGGACCTGTTATACATGTACTTTATTATGTTTAGGCATTTGGTTGAGAGTTTTTATCATAACATCATGTCGAATTTGTCAGGTGCACCTATGTCCCTTTGATTTTTATTCTTCATTCTGTTAGTGTGGCATCTCATGTTTCTTGATTTGCATATATTGAACCATTCTTGAACCACAAAATTAATCCAACTTGATCATGGCATATAATCCTTTTTAATGTGCTATTGAATTTGATTTGCTAGAATTTGTTTCGAGGATTTTTGCATTAATGTTCATCAGGATTTCTATCTATAATTTTTTCAAGTGACCTTTCTGGATTTAGTATAAGGGTAATGCTGGCTCTATTAAATGAGTTTGGAAGTATTCTTAACTCTTCACTTTTTCAGAAAATGCTGAAAAGTATTAACCTTTTGTCTTTCTTTAAATGTTTGCTAGAATTCACCTATGAAATCATCTCATCCTGGGCTTTTATTTGTTTTGCTCTGTTCAAATTTCCATGTCTTCATGATTCATTCTTGATAGGTTGTATATTTTTCGTATTTTATCCATTCCTCCTAGGTTGTTCAATGTGTTGGAGTGGAATTGTTCATAATAGTCTCATGATCCTATGTATTTCTCAGGTATTAGTTGGAATGTTTTCTTCTGCATTTATAATTTTATTTGAGCTCTTTCTCCTTTTTCTTTTCTTTTTCTTGGTTAATCTAGCTAAATGTCTAATAAATTTTATCCTTTAAAAAGAAATTTTTAGTTTCATTAATCTTTTCAACTGTGTTTTATTTATTTATGCTCTAGTCTTTGTTACTTCTTTCATATAACTTCTTTCTTTCTACCAGCTTGAACCAAGGTAGTTCTCTTTATAGTTCCTTTGGGTGTAAAGTATAGTGTAAATGAAGGTGTAAAGATCTTTCTGTTTCTGTCTCTCCTTCTTTAAAGGACTTATCACTCTTACAATTGCTCTTTCTGCAACTCATATATTTTAGTATACTGTGTCTTATTTTTATCTCAAGACACTTTGATTCCTCTTTTGACTTCTTATTTGAAACATTAGTTATTCAATAGTATGCCATTTTATTTCTACATGTGAATTTTCCAGTTTTTTTGCCTCTAATTTTATACCATTGTGGCTAGAAGAATACTTGATATTTCAGTCTTCTTCAGTTTGTTAAGACTTGTTTTGTAGCCTAGCATATAATCTATCTTGGAGAATGTTCCATGTGCACATAAGAAAAATAGACATTGTGTGTTGCTGTGGGATAGAATGTGTTGTATATGTCCATCAGGTCAATTTGGGCTATAGTGTAATTCAACTCTGTTGTTTTATTGTTGATTTCTCTATGAGGTTTGCCTTTTAGCTGATAAAAATGTTCTAACATTGATTGTTATAATGGTAACATAAGTATATGAAGATACTTGAGTCTACTGAATTGTACTCTGAACAAATTACATGGTTAATTATATCAAAGTAAATCTATCCTTTATCTTTTCTTTCTTTTTTCAAAAAAGAAAGGGTTATAGAGGTCAGTGGTCCAACTCTTGACCCATCCAGATGTTGTATGATATTTTTTACTATTATGTAATATCTCTCTGCAATATGTGAACAAACTAATTAGTCCTAACATGTTTGAAACTCAGTTATGAAATGTATAAAGAGAACAGATAAGCCATGAAAGTGAGAACTCTATATTATACTCTAAAACAAATAATAACAACAAAAACCACTGACCTCATTGTGTCTCACCAGTACTGAATTTTTTTGTTTTGTTTTTCATTGCTATTTTCTAAACCTATGTCCACTTAATAGGTAAAAAGTAATTACTGTTTTTTTAAAAAAAATACTGTTCCATTCATTATATCAAGCTAGAACATTTTACCAGAGTTTATAAATATTCAAATGTCTTTTCCCCATTTGAAACATGATAGAGGTAGATTTGTTTCAGTTTTTTTGTGATTGTGCTCTTATCACACTTAATTTTGCAACTTGCTTTTTAGAGACAACAGTTTATCATAAAAACCAATTTGTATGTAATCTCAAATAAGCTTAATTTTAAATTTCATACCATAGTCTTTTAGTGACTACTAGTTTACTGAATTATTCCCAGATGCTAAATATCTCTTTGTTGTATCTCTTAAACACATGCATGCGTACACACACATGCGTACACACACACACACACACACACACACACACATTTATATAGCAGCAATACCAATAATACTCTTGACATGGAACCATGTTCATAGTCGGGTTATTTTTGTGAAAGATGACTACAAATGCAAATGCTGATGCTGAAATGTGAGCTATTTCTTAAGGTTTGACAAAACCAACATACCAAAAGGCTTATATTAATTTATTTTTATCCATTTCTTCAAAACATTGCATACTTTGGGTATTACCCCATTTAAACAGAAAGACCTATGTATATTCTTCATGCCCAAGAAAATTGGCTAGCCTAAAGAAACCTATGCAAAAGAGGCATGCACCACTCCCCTCTGTAAATCTCCTGGTTTGCATTTTCATACCATGTGCTTGTTTGGTGTGGAATCCACTCATATGCTACTCCTACTACATTACACTGACCTTGTACAGAACTGCATTCTCTCCATGATGATCAGTCCCAGCACATGGTGTGATTTTTGTGGGGTGCTTGCTCTGGACACTTGCTCCCATGGCAGACGTTCTAGACAAGGGATGCATTTTCCCAGTAGCATTGGTAGCCTGAGGTAGGGTGCAGAGAATATCCTGGTATTGACAGCTTCCAGACCTGCACAAACAAATGCAAGACAAGAGACACACAGAACATTATTCCAGATGATTTTTTTAATCTGCTCTTGGAGTTTTCAGCAACATCCCACACCATGATCTCCACATGTCAGGGAACAAAAAGTGAAGGAAAAATCCAACCACACATTTCCTTGCAAAGCATTCCTGTCTGGGCCCTGGAGATGGGCATTGTTAATGAAAGAACAGCAGTGCCTCAAGACAGGGTGCCCCAAGTTGCCCCAAGACTGTGCCCTGAGATACATTTTTTTTCACCCTGTTTTCTGCAAATTAGAGTGACATTCCTACAAACATGCTGTAGAGCATCTTCAGAGGAAAGAGCAGCATGGCTGAGCACTGTGCACAGCCTAATTGAAAGAGTATTTCTGGAAGAGCTCACCATATGTTTTACATTTGCATCCAGTCTATAAATATTCTGGTAACAACTTGAGTCCATAAATACCGTATTCAGAATGCTTTGTGGGAAACATCTTTCACTACTCACAGTCATCTGTTTACCAGTGTGACTGTTCATTGTCTTACTTATTGTGCAAAATTATCCTCAAAATTGGGGTCATGTTGGGAAATGAATGGTGCCAAGAAACCCAGGAATGACCGGGCAGCTTGGCTTCAGTGCCATGTGCTCTCATAAACCCTCAACTGGCTCTCAGGCCACATCAAGGTAGAAAGTGACAGATGATAACTCCTTAGGAAAGGCCTGGGTTGGAATCTTTAGCAAACTCTAAAGACTCTTGTGCATTGGTAGAGGTGACCTTTATCTGGAGTATTTGTACCATGGACAGATCTAGGAGGTTTGCTTTCCTTGACTTCACTATGAATTTTTACTACTAGAATTATCTTTATTCCACCAGTGGGGGAAAAAAACAAGTTTTGAGAAGATTAAGAACCTCACCCTGTGATCAAGCCAAGATCCTAACCTGGGCTCACTCCAAACCACACTTGCAACAGATGGTGAGACAGACAAACCCAAAGTGTGGCCACCCATCTGCCAAGAAGAACTGGAAACACCCACCCTTTGCTTTTTGAAAGCTAAGCAGTCACACTGACAAGGTGATTTTACACACACACACCCTTATAACCTACTTAGAGTACTGAAGAAAGTTATTTAGAGAAGATGTTCACATCTCCATCTTTCAGACAAGAAAAGTCAGGCTCAGAGAGGATACGTCACACAATCAGGAGAGAAGAGATTTAGGATTAGAATTGCAAAGTCTAATTTCTTTTCCATGACTTTCCACATGACTAGGACAACAATGTTAATTAAGAAGAATAAAATGCTGAGGCATGGTCAGCCAGCAGCATCTCAGATGGTGTCCAGGGGTTCAGGGAAGCTCTCAGATCCTATATTCTATGGGCAAGGCATCCAAGAGTAGGATGTTTTGGTGGAAGTCAGGTGGTAAAAGCCAAATGTCCGTGATATCGAGTTCTATCAGGAACAGGCAGAGTGAACTCATCAAGAACCTTGTAGATGCCTGGGAAGGGGTCCAAATGAAAGGCAGCTATAAGCTCCAGCTGGTCAGGGACTGGCCTCCTTCACTCCATTCATATATTCCACTAAAGTGCCTGAATGAGGCAACTACCGCAGGATGACCATAACTCCTGGACAGCCCCTGACCACCACATGCCATAGTATCTCAGACTGTCAGGACCAAGGCACTCTTAACCATAACTGCAGGGCAGGTGTAGGGACAAGCAGAAGATAAGGAATCAAGACCTTCTTAGACCTGAAGAGGTCCAAGGTCATCACCCACCGGGTCAGAAAGAACCTCAACTTCTTCGGCAAAAAAAAAAAAGCATCATAGCCTGCTGAGTCCATCCTGTCTACACGTGAAGGCCAGCTTTATTCAACAGTAAGCAAGGAGCCCAGGCCTCTGCCTACCTGGATAATGATAAAAAAGAAACCAACTTCACATGGACCTAGCACCATGATGAAAAACAGAGTTAGGCATTGGAAAATGACTGGTGGGGCACCAGGGTGTTGATAGATGTCCTCTCTCAGAAGAGTACATTTACAGACAGAGGGATTTAAGTAGAAGCATGATGAGATTCAACACGGTCAGGGTAGAATAAGTGAGGCAAAGAAAGAAGACGGGGCTCTGTCGGCAGTGTGGTGAGCTTTATTAGCCTTAGAAGGGAGATGGAATTTCACTTTGAATGTGATAGGATACATGAGAAAGAAGGGGAACATTCCCTGAATTTGGTTTTTCTAAGATCATTCTGGCCTCTTCTGGGAAATAAGATTCAACTGAGCCCAGTGGGTCTGAGCAGCCTGGGGTCCTCTCTTGTTCATTAGAATTGTAGGGCTGGGCTCAAGACCCTCGGCATGACCTCTTGCCTTTCTTGACTCTTCCTCAACACTTTGCCGGGGAGTTACTCTGATGGAGAACCCAGTTCTTCTCATATCCAGCCCACTGTGGTCACATCGTGGAAGAGCCCATAATATTCCAGGTTTTAATTGGAAAGGCAACTTGGAAGCCCACATGTCAAAAAGAATACAGCACACTGATTTACATCAGCTCAAGACAAGTGAAGACATGGATATGGGTATTGGGTGAAAGAGGAAAAGTGTAAACACCGAGGTACAGAAGTTACACGTGTGGCCCTCAATGAGCATGATTTGAACACATCTCCACCTGTTAGCCCTTCAGCTCAGAAATGGCCTGTGCAAAACGAGACTGAGAAGCCAGAGGTGTTCCTAGGAGATTTGCAGAGTTATAAATGTTGGAGTGGACCTGGGTGCAGGGGCACATGCCTGTAATCCTAGAAACTTGGGAAGCTAAGGCAGGAGGATGGCAAATTTGAGGCCAGTTTCAGCAATTTAGCAAGGCTCTAAGTAATTTAGAGAGACCCTGTCTCAAAACAAAAAAATAACATAGCTCAGTGGTAAAATGCCCCTGCGTTCAATCTCCAATACAAGAAAGAAAGAAAGAAAGAAAGAAAGAAAGAAAGAAAGAAAGAAAAGAAGGAAGACTGGGGGTGGATAAGAAGAAGAAAAGAAAGAAATGTTAGAGTGACCTCATAACATGAGCTTGTTGGAGTTGACAGTCTACCATTGGCCTGTCAGTCTCACTGAATGTGCCTAGCTTCATAATGAATCAGTCTGCAGATGTTGAGCAGTTTCTGAGGCACCTAAGTAGGTCAAGATGACCACAGCATGAGCACAAACCACCATGCACCTGCTGTTTGTTGCAGTGTTTGCTACTTGCTCAAAAAGCAATTGCCCTTGGCCTGAGTTCCTCATGGTCAGTACAAACCTACTGCATGCCTAACATAGAATTGGGCCTGTGCATTACCACAGTAGGACACGAGGACAAGGAAGCCAATAGAACTATGCTGACATTCTGGCTGCTGCCTTTACTCTGAGAAATAGAATCTTTCATTTATGATCCAGGAGTCTGGTTTATTTTCTGTCAACACCCATGAAACTAACTTCTTAGCATATAAGTAAAGTAAAAAATCTCTCTGATCTTGATGGTGACCTCTCAATTTTATCCTAACTACATCTTTTTAAGAGCCCAGAAGGCATTCCCATCACCATGATACATTGGAATCTTGTTGGAATTTTGGCTTGGCTTGTTCCTGGCTATTCTCCACTGCACAGAATGCAGGTGGGAAGATCTGCAGCGGGGATGAGTCCCTGATTTAAAGGGGTGTGAAGATACAATACAACAAAATCCAGGTTGTGGCATTGATCTGTAAGAGGCAGAGAAGACATGAGGACCACAAAAAGCAACAGAAATCCTAGGGGCTCCATAAAGGTCACCTCTGGCTAATTAATCATGGGATACAAGAACCAAAACAAATCAATTAGCCTAATTAGGTTGTACCTGAATGACACTAACAAAAGACAACAAATAAAACACCATTCAGGTCTGGTTAAAAGGAGCCCCTGTTTAGCTCCAAATCCAAGAGTCCTGGCTTACCATACAGCTCTCAGAGGTGAACCCACTACCTCTTTGCCCACATGCCACATTTCCGATCACTGCCTATCCAAGTCCCAGGTTCGAGTGCTTTCAGAACACCATGTGCAATCCCCAGGAGTCAGGGATTGGTAGAAACGGTAGGTAACCCCTCCTATGATCCTTCTTCATCCACTTATCAAGTTAGTCTATCCTCATTCATTCAAATGCTACTCTGTGCTCTGTGCCAGATACTGTTTTAGTTGCTACAAAGTTAAAGATGAACAAACTGAATCCTTTGTGTTAACTGAATTCTTAATTCAATGAGAAATTTAAAACTTCAAACTATTTGCAATAGGCTACGTTCTGGTTTTTCAGAATTGTGGCGGACATCTCCTCTTGAGGCCAACGGGTGACGCATAGTCCCATATTCCACAAATAGCATTAGATAGTCCTGGTCCTTCTACCCTTAACTCAACACCAACCTCTAACCTAGAGGTGAGAGAAGCCCAGTGTTTACTTATAGACAAAGATCTCTTTAAAAATTGTAGAAAGAATTTTGTGACCTCTTCCCTACCTCAACCCAGGCAAAATGAGAGACCCACCCAGAGAATCCTTCTGAAGAGTGTGGGCTTGTCTGATATAAAGGACATGAGATACCGAGTTTCAAGTCTTGCAGGTCCCATGCTATCTTAGAAGGAGAACCTTCAACAATCCTTGGGAGAATGTGACAGCTGTGTCCTGAATTGTGGAGGAGGTCAAGAGCCCTGTGAAAACAAGGAGAAGAGGCTGGCACTACTGGAGGCAGTGACGAGAACATAGGGACTTCCCTGGCAAGGCAAGTCCACTTTGAGGTTCACAGGACTCTGAATGGCCTGGCCTCCACCAGGTTCGCTGCCCACTTCCCAAAGAGGGCTGCTTCCTCCAATAATAAGCCCCTGGGGCTGGGGTTCTACTAGGGGATGGGAAGCACAAAGGACCCCCTGGGAGTTTCCAAAGAACCATACGTGAATGCACAAGGAACAAGAGCGTGTACCCTATGACTGAGGGTTTGAGGAAGGAGAACTTCCCAGAGAACCAGCCCAGCACAAAACCCTTAACCCTTTCCCCCATCCCCAACCCTGAAGGGACCAGAAGCGGGTGGGGTGAAGGAAGTGAGCAGCTGCCACAGTCCCCTCTGTATTGTCCATCGCTGGCCCACAGGTCGGCTTGGAAATTCTCTGTGGAATCCCAATTTCAATTTCAATAAAATCCAATGTTTTCATCAGGTATATGCCAACGTGCACTGAGGAAAGGAGAGGGGGTGTGTGCTTCAGGGCCAGTGGGAAAGAATAAGACTCTTCCTGACTGCAACCTCGCTAATGTCCATTGAGCAAACCACTGTTGCAGAAAATGCCCTGTGATAGGAAGTCAGTGATGTGGCATAGGATGTCAGGCGGGGCTTAGCACACAAACAGAAGCCAGTTGAGGAAGTATTCAGAAGGATGGCTGGAATACCAGGCAGACCTGATGGCTATGAAATATCAGGGAGAATGAGGGAGGGCTCTGCACGGATTCACCCCCTCCCCATCCCCCAGGAACTCCACATCACCAGCCTGGTCCACAGCAGGACCTCACTGGCCTCCCAGGCTCCCACCTTGCGATCCACTGAGCCCCATGATGTGACCCTTTGGAAACACAATTCTGAGCAGGTCACTCCTCTACTTAAATGCTGCAGGAGCTTCTGATCAACCCGTAGGGCTGAAATGGTCCTAAGTGCCCCAGGTGTAGATCATCCTGTCTTAACATCTTTCTTACCTCTCTGCCTCACCCTGAACCCAGGCCTCACCAAATGCTTTTCAGCTTCCTGAAAGAGCCCAGCTATCTCCAACCTTCAGGCCTATGCACGTGCTTTTTCCATACAGGGAATATTCCTCTGCCTTCTTCACAGAGGCAAAGCTCCCAAGAGAAACCAGAACCAACAGGACGAATGTGTGGAAAGACAGACAGAGAAAGACAGGAAAAAAAAGGACAGCAGAAACCAAGAGATGTATTGATTTTATTTTTTTATTTATATGATAGCAGAATGCATTACAATTCTTATTATATAGACAGCACAACTTTTCATATCTCTGGTTACATACATAGTATATTCACACCAATTTGTGCCTTCATACCTGTACTTTGAATAATAATGATCATCACATTCCACCATCATGAATTACCCCATGCCTCCTCCCTTCCCCTCAAACCCCATAGATGTCTTTAAAAGAACTGGCTCAATGACACTATGGGGGCTGGAAAGTCCAAACTCTGCAAGGTGGATGGTCATCCTGGAGACCCAGGGCAGGGCTGAAGTTTGAGTCAAAAGGCCAACTTCTGCAAGAATTTCTTTTTGTCCAGTGAGGTCACTTTGTTTTCTTGTAAATCCTTCATCTGATTGCATGAGGTCCGTACATATTATGGAGGCAATCTGCTTTACTCTGGAGTCCATGGACTGAAATGTTAAGCTCATCCATGAAGTGTCTTTATAGCAACATCCAGTGACACCTGCTGAGCCTTCCAAAGAGGGGAAAGGAGCCTGCTAGACCCAGATGTCTTTCCTTGGGGCAGATTGTTTTGTTTCCTCAGAATGCATGCATACAGATAAGTTTAAAATAAAAGTTGTGAATAAGAATTTGAATTGTTGTGAGAAATTTAATACTTGAAGCTCCAAAGAAAGTCACTTGAGACTGAATGGAGAAGTTTTCATTCCACTCGGAGGACTATGTGATAGGATGGGTAGGATCTGGGTCCCTAAATGGCTGCCCCAAGCAGCTGCTCTGCTCATCTCTATTAGATACTGACCTGAGCAGGACATAAGCTTCCATGGGACTTTGACTCTCAGATTTCAGGGCTCATCTAGTTCAATAGTACAAAGACGTTCTAGGCAGGCAGAAAGAGAGGTGCATGCTTGGAAGGAGGCACATGTCAGATCAGAGGATCCCAAAGAGTCCAGGACTAAACAAAAACTGAAAGCCACCTTCCATCCATCTCCACCCATCCTTTGCTCCAAACCCATGGAAACTATAAACAAAAAATGAACACACATAGACAACCTTAAACATGAGGTCAGAAATGAACAGAGGCTACAGTGATGAACCTGAACTTAAGCCAGTATGACCTGCCCTTGGGTAGGCAAGGCCACTATTGAGATTGCAGAGTTCAACTCCCTTGAGGGAACTTGGCATGAATCCTCAAGCCTGGCATGGAGCCCAGCCCAAGCCCCCATACAGCTTCAGAGCCTCAGCCTGGACTGTGGAAACCCCCTTACCCTCTCCACAAAAGCAACCAGATACATCATTTCTACACTGTCACCAACAAACCCAGTGATGTCTAAGTACATTAGTAAATGCTCTGAAGCAGAAATGGAAGCAACAGCTCCTGAAACAATTCAGTATTAACAAAAAACAAACCCCTCAGTGAGCAGACCCAGGATCCAGAGGACAGGCATCTTGCAGGTAAGTGAGTCCTGCCCAAGAACCACAGTGGATTAAAACAGCAGAGGCCTGGCCCTTGTATGCATCTCCTCCCCTCTCAGGAAAGGAGTGGCTATCCTCAGTGTAGGTTGACCTGCCCTGGCACTGAGGGAGGGGTGTGCTAGGCTTAGCCAAGTTAAATTGGTCTTTATTAGACCAGGGTTTTTAAGGAATCTCCCATATTTCCATGATCAGAGGATACTGTGTTCAAAATTAGCATCACTTAATAATGATCACCCCAGGAACACAGTTTGGAAGGCAGTGATACCTGAAAGTTGTCTTTTTTTTCCTTTTAAAATACAATTTTATTTATTTATTTTTTATTTATATGTGACAGTGGAATGCATTACAATTCTTATTACTCATATAGAGCACAATTTTTCATATCTCTGGTTGTATACACAGTATATCCACACCAATATGTGCCTTTATACCTGTACTCTGGATAATAATGATCATCATATTCCACCATCATTAATAACCCTCCACCCCCTCCCTTCCCCTCCAATCCCTCTGCTCTATCTAGAGTTTATCTATTCCTCCCATGCTCCTGCTCCCTATCCCACTGTGAATCAGCCCCCTTATATCAAAGAAAACATCCAGCATTTGGTTTTTGGAGATTGGCTGACTCTACTTAGCATTGTCTTCTCTAACTCCATCCATCAATGTTTATAGCAGTACAATTCCCAATAGCTAAACTGTGGAACCAACCTAGATGCCCTTCAATAGACGAATGGATTTTAAAAATGTGCCATGTATACACAATGGAATATTGCTCACCAATAAAAGAGAATAAAATCATGGCATTTGCAGGTGATGTCTTTAACATAACACAAAACATAAGAACTTCTAAAACAGTGGGAGGATGAACTGAGACACAGCAGGCCATTCAGAGTGGCTCCTATTTGGGGTTGACGTGCATTCACTTCCCTGAACATCTGTTAGCCAGGGGGATGGAGGGGCCTGCCTCTGTTCTGCCATAGTCTGGGTTTTACTGTGCATGTCATTCAAGTCTTGAGGGTCCCAGTTGATGTCACTGAGGCTGAGGTGGCCGTGGCCAGCCCTGCCTGAAGTCCTTTTGTGGACAGTCTCAGCTCTGCTGATGCCCTCACTCAGGGGTCCCGACACACTGAGCTTTCACCAGCTCTCTTGCAGGAATGTGGCAGCCACTAGAGGGAGGGTGGCTTCCCGCCACTTGTTCTGCAAAGAAGAAACACCAAGAAACTTTCCCGGCTGAGAACTGATTCTCTGCCAAGGGTAGAAAGAGAGATTTCTTGACACCGCTCTCCAGTCGCTATCACACCAACAGCTCCCACTTGTTGAGCTCCTGGACGTGCCTGTGCCAGGCGCTCTGCTGCGCTCCAACACCATCCGCTATCTCATTCAATCCGCTAAGCCACCTTGTGAGGTTGGAATTCACATCTCAGTGGAACAGACGGGCAGACAGCTTCAGAGGTTGCGAGTGACTTGCCTGAGGTTATGGGGCTCAAAATGAGAGGGATTCACTCTCATTTTCCCCTGGCCCCTATCTTCTTCACCACCACCCCCCAGCACATCTATAAAACCCATATGTCCTATTCCCCAGTGACCTCTGGTGCCCAATGCTGGGTGCTCATTGCACGCAACCCCTTAAACCTCACAGACCTTAAGCAGGTGTGGTCAGGTTTAATTTGTTCTTGAAAGCATCTAGCAGCAAATACAGTATTTTTCTACAACACACAGACAGGAAACTAGAGTTTGGATTTTTAATGTCCCCCGTCCCCAGGATGGCACTATTGGGAGACGATGGAACCTTTGAGGTCTAGGGGAAGGTCCTCAGGGCCCTGGTCCCTCCTCTCTCTCTTTGCTTCCTGGGCATTTCTTCCACCACCTGCTCTCATCCATTGCCATCCAGCATGCTCACCCAAAGCCCAAAGCAACAGCCCATCAATCTTGGATCGGAATCTCCAAAACTACAAGCCAAAATAAAACCTTTCTATATATAAGTTCATTATCCCAGATATTCATTACACTGACATGAAGCTGAGTAACACAGAAGCCACGGAGAGAGTGAGAAATTCCCTCAATACCTGATATCTCCAGAAAGTTCCCTCCGTCTCCCCCAGCAGAGGCACACCCTCCTTGCCCTAGACAGAGCTCTAACAGGGCACCGAGCTCTAGCATTTCCCCGCTGGTAGCAGCATCTTGCAGCCAGAATCAGCTGGGACCCAAGGTCCTGTTGTGCCCACCCAGCCCCGCCCAAGGTGGACTAGCTTTGCCTAGGAAGCCTACAGGAGAGAGCTGAGAGTGATGAATGGCGCAGGGAAGGGCGGTCCTTGAATGGAGAAGTCTGCTTCCCCAGAACTCTGTCCTGAGCTATATTCAGCATCAAGCAAGCTGCTTCCACGTCAATGGGAAGCGGTTACAGCATTCTAGTTGCCATTTAACACTAATTCTAACCACCTGCTCTTTTTCTATCCCCCCCCCTTCCCATGGCTCCCTTGCACAGACATTTTATTTTTAGACAGTCACTAAACTTTTTCTAATTAGAGCCAACAGAAAACAAACCACATCCCACAGCTGGAGACACATTCTGCTCATAATTAATTAGAACTAATTGATTAGGTACCTTTCCTAATGTGTGGTTTTATGGTCAGATTGAAATACAAACCCGATCTACCCTAGCAAGACAGTCCAGGTCCAGAGAAGGTTTTGTTCACAGGGAGCCAATTAAGGAGGGCATTGAGGCGTGGCTTCTTAACACCCAGCCCTGGATGGAGAGACCACACCCAGGACTGAGTAGGTGGGGAGCAGCCTTCCCACCAATTTGCATTGAACTGGTCCAGGAGGTCATGTGATTCAACCTGTCCAATCAGAGAGTGCCTTGAGTTTTCCCTTGGAATGCTGAGACACTGATGTGCTTTGCTGCTAAAGGTGAACCCTAGGGACTGCTCTAAGCTATGAGTAGAAAACCTGTATTGGATCAGAATGAACACAGAGAAAGTGAAAACACTGAGAAGAATGAACTCACCAACAGATATTTACAATTTTGCATGAGCCCTACAGTGAGCCATTCCTAAAGCACCATCTGCCCCAAGAGGCACAAGAAGGTGATTCTTGCTAAATTAATTGGATTTCATTTTCCCACTTTATGCGTGAATTCTCACTGATACTTCCCTTTGCAGCAGCACTTTTGTAGTTAGGACCTATATTCTTCTGGTAAATCTGTGTCCTTATCCTTAATTATTTCCTTAGGCTATCTTCCCAGGCATAGAACCAAGTCAAGGGCTTTATCTTCAAGGCTTTTGGATCTACATTGTCAAAATGCCTTCAAGAAATGTTGGATTTCACAGTACTCACTGCATAATCAATGAATAACTATAATGTTTTAAAAGGCTTTTTAATTTGATAGGTGTGCATTCACATGCACACAGGGTGTACACTTTAGAATGCAAAATCAGATGCAGATTCCCACTGCCTGTGCTACTGTGCTCATTCCCACCGTGACACTCCATAGGGCCCCAGAAAGAGCAGTGTGTCCCAGAGCCATGCATACCTGTGCCCACCCTACCCAGCCACGAATTTAGGTAGAATGGGAATGTGCCATCTGGGAACGGTGGTTGCCTCTGAATGTCTAACTGCCCACTTTTGTAGCTGGTTGAGAGGCCAAGTGAACTCCAGATGCAGGATTAGAGATCCAGGGAATCTCTAATCAGCACAGCCACCTTGGCCTCTCTAAAACCTAGTTCTGGTTTTGAATTGGAGCTGGTGATCACAGGCCATTTGCCTGGGGAACAGTTGCAACACTCAGCCCCCAGGATAGGGTCTTCTCTGGGGATGGTTCATGGTGTGTGCACACCTGTCAAACCTACTTCTCCTACTTTCCTAGTGATTATTCAAGGCTTCCTATCTTTGAAACAAATCATTTCTTGACCTAAACAGCCAGCCTATTTCTCTTTTCCTGCAGTCAAAAACACTAATTAGAATGGCTCCCTTCTCATTCTGAAGGTGAGGGCTATACCATGAGAGGAGGCTCTCCCATGGGCATGCACCCTACAGACAGCAGGACTTCTGCCTTAGTGTCATTTACTCACAGAAGTCCAAACCAAGTCTCCATGCCCCTATTTTTCCTCTTCTAGCAGTTGTCAAAATTTGCATTGAACTGTTTATTTGTTAAGTCTTTCTTTCACAACTGGTACCCTCTGGAGTGACATGTCTGTGAAGGCAGAAACTAGGGTACATCTGATTACTCTTTTATCTGAGTATATACTTTGGTGTTTTCACATGGAGGTGCTCACTGTGGTTTGTAGAATGAATGAACCAATATTATGCTGCAGATTTCTCTCTTTGAAAGGAGTTTTGCACTGACATCGAACTCTGTGCAGCTCTTGTCCTGCCCCCCAGGGCTTTCTTCTTCACCTGAGGTCTCATCATCACCCACATGTGACATGAAAGGTAGATTTTATTTTTTCCAACAAGAGCTATCAGCTTGAATTTTATCGTATCAAATCTCCCTTCAGTAGGTGCTCTGTTCTCCCATCATCTAGCTCTCTTATAATGTCCATTGTCAATGGCAGCCCAATCCCCTGCCATTTTATTACGGTGGGTCGTAAGTTCCCTTCCCTGTTCACTGCTGTCTGCTGGCTCACTGCTGCTGCACTCTACTTGATGTCAGCAGACTGGGGATAGTCTGAGGTGCCAGAGTCTGTGGGTAGAATCTTGGGAAGAATAACCCAGAGATGGAATAAGGGGCAGATTGTGGCCGGCTCCGGCAAACACAAATAACAGGAACGTCCCCGGGCTATGAGACAAGAAATCTGTGTCTTCCAAAGTACACCCTGGGGGAACACACTCCATGTTTGTAGGGAGGACTTTGGTAGGCTGATAGAGCAGGAGGGAAGACAAAGGAGCTGTTACAGTGACAACCAAGATGGCGCTGATGCCTGCCCAGCAGAGAAGACATTGCTGCAGCCCAGTGCCGGCCTGTTTTGCTGGGCAGAAGTTTGAGCAGAGTCACCCAGGACTGCTGAGGAAAGCTGAGCCAGCTCAGCCCGTTCTCCTCTGCCCTGACTCCGTGGAAGTTGATCCTATCCTCTAAATAAAGAAAAATCTGTTAAAAGAGATGCCAAATATAAGGCAGTCCCACATCTTGGCCCAATCCTAGTTTCAATTGGGGCCCTGCTAACAGCATCCTGCCAGGAGTGGATGCAGCCCCAAGAAGCATGGTCACCTCTGAAGACAGGAGGTAATGTTAAGCACCCTCTTGTGGTTGTATCTCCCAAGGACCCAACACATCTGCTGCCTATTTTCTAGCCTTTCAGAGCTCTCAGCACCTGGGTGTCCAGCCTTCCTTGTAGAGGCACACAGACACACACACGGACACCTAAAGTGGTTCATTGTCTCTATTGCTGCGTAACCAACCACCCCCAGATTTAGTGAATTAAAATCATGATGACATTTTGTTTTCACACTTGGAGATCCTCAGACTAAACTCCTTAGTGTCAATCAGGGCAGGAGGCTCAAAGGCTGGAGATTGAATCTTCCAAGTCTCTGTCCCATCCCCCTGTGGTGGCCACTGTTGGTGGCCAGCTGGGGCCTCCTGTGTGGATGCTTGGCTCCCTCACAGCATGATGGCTGGATTCCCAAGTAAGTGTTCCAATAGGACAAGCAAAAACTATGTTATTTTGTGTGATCCAACCTCAGAAGTCAAATAGCATCAATTCACAGGCCCACCCGATTCAAAAGGAGAAAACATTATCACAGTGAAGAAGGGAGAATCACCTTTGGAAAACATGAATCAACACAAATGTCATCACCTTAGGCAGGAAGAGCCTAAACAAGGGTATAAAATAGCACAGGGCACACTGGTGAACTGGCGATGGCAAGAGTGGTTCTTGTCCTTTGTTTGAACTGGGCCAGTTGACCATAGGCCTACTGCTTTCTTTTTATTACGCAAAAGTCTTAATATCTATTTTGGTCATCTATTGCTGCATAATAAACTACCTGAAACTCTGTGGCTTACAGTAGCACGTCTTACCTCCCATTTTCCCTGGATCAGGAACGCAAGCACAGCTCAGCTGGCTCAGGAATCTCACAGGCTGCATGCATCTCCAGGAGAAAGGGAAAGAAGCTTTGCCTTCCCACTCACCCACCTGGCTTGATCCTCACTTGCTGTTGACCTCTGGGCCTCAGAATCCAGCTGCTAGAAGAGGGTTAGAGAGATCCAGCTCTTTCCCACACGAGCCCTTCCAATAGAGGAGCTTGCTTCATCACAGTCTGAAAGGCAAAGGAGAGAAACAACAACAGCCCAATCACAGCAAGACACTCCACCATTGCCTCTGCATTCCATGGGTCCAGCTAAATCACAGGGGACAGTAGCCAAGGTCTGAGCACCAAAAGGGCAAGTCACAGGGGGCCATGTCAGGCCCTGCTGACCACTGTGTCCCAGAAGTCCCCCTGACCCTCAGTCTGGGATCCTTACCTTTTGCTTCTCCAAATGACAGAATAGAATAAATGGTAGGTGTGTCTCAAATACTCTTTGAACTGAGTGGTGATGGTGGCCAAGACAGAGAAAGAGTGAAATCAAGTAAAATTTGTCATGATTTAGTTTTATGGAGCTCCTTAAAAACCTAATACTCCCAACCATTTCATTTCAGTTATGCTTTAATCCTAATCTCTTTCTATTCAACATGCTAATTTTTACCCAGCTTGTTTGTAACATCAACAGGATACAATGGGAATGTATAGCCTGTGCCCGACTGTGATTCTTTTTAAAACTTTGTTAGGCGCATGGATGAATCTGTAACAGTGAATCCCACTAATATGTACAATCAAATGCACCAATAAAAAAAATAAAACTTTAAAAATATCGACTTACATCAGGCACGGTGGCACATACCACTGCTCCTCTCGCATCCCGTTTTCTTGATTTCCAGAATGCTGCCGATTAAGAGAAAACACCTGGTTGGTGTGAGTTTCCTCTTCCTCTTGACTTTCCTCTCACCTCAGGGAGCACCGCATTGGGGAGAAATCCCAGTAGTTTTACTCAGAGCCTTTGGTTTCTTTTTTGGGTTTTTAAACTTTTTATGTTTAAAATGATCACAGACTCATAGGAAGTCCAAAGACGTCTCCTGGACCCTTCATTCAGTTTTCCGTAATAGTTACAGTTTCCATATGATAATGCAGAATTAAAACCATGAAAAGGACATTGCTTCAAAGCGTGTGTGCTGGTCTGTGCCCTTCTATCACATGCGTACATTCAGGAAGCAGGGAGAGTCCACTCGCCAGACACAAATATATAACCGCAAAGTCTCACCCCAACTCCCACCTCCTCCAGCCACACCCCACCACTCCAGTTACCACCCAGTCAATCCCATCAGGGGATTAGTTCACTGATTGGGTTAAGGCTTTCATAACCCAATCATTTCTCCTCTCAACCTTCTTGCATTGTCTCACACGTGAGCTTTTGGGGGACACTTCACATCCAAACCATAACAGTGATTTTTCAAATATTTTTTTTTCAGCCAGGATCTTATCCTTTCAACCTCAACAAGACTTATCACAGTGTAAATTTTTTTTTTTTAGTTTTACTACAGTCTAATTATTAACACTTATTAATCAGGTTTTTGGTATCATATGTGACAACTTTTTATCCAACCCAGATCCCAAATATTTTATACTATATTATCTTCTTTTATAAGCTAATTTTGATATAAGGTTCGTTTCTTTACCTAAGGAAGCCCAGTTTATACAGCACCAGTCATTGAAAAGACTCTCCTGCTTGCTACAGTAAATAGAATAATAGTCACATGGGTGAAGTTCAAAACCTATATGCAAAAAATAAAAAAAAAAAGATGTAGATAGAAGTTTGTAACACTGCACAGTCCCAAGTGTATGAAATTCCAGAGATGACAAAATTGTGGAAATAGGAAATGGTTATTGATTGCTTAAGGCCAGAAGTTTGGAAAAGTGACTGACTAGAAGGTTGTATGAAGAAACTTTGACATGATTAATTCCATATTTTTATTACAAATTGTTCCATATTTTTATTATATTTTAGGGTTATACACTATACACATAATACAAACTAATCAAACTAAGCACTTAAAATTGGTTAACTTCTGTTGTATATAAACTATACTTAAATAAAGTTGATCCTACTCCCCTCGAAACACAATTGACTTTATTTTTGTGGAGAAATTTCTGGGTTCACTCACACCATCCCATGTGATGGTGTGGATGTGAGGTGTCCCCGAAAAGCTCCTGTGTGAGACAATGCAGGAATGCTCAGAGTTAAAATGATTACAGTGCATGAGCTTTAACCTAATCAGTAGATTAATCTAGTTGACAGATTTGAAAGGACCACTGTGCTAGCTGGTCACTGTAGGCAGGTGGGAGGTGGCTAGAGGAGGTAGGGCATGCCTTTAGGATATATACTTTTCCATGGCACCTCAATTCTCCCTCATGTCACTTCCTGGCTGCCATGAGCTGAGAAGCTTCTCCCCCCCACACACCTTATCCCCATGACGTTCTGCCTCATCTCATACCCAGAGAAATGGAGTCAGCCAACCACGGACTGAAACTCTGAAACCATGAGCCAAAATAAACTTTTCCTCTTTCAAGTTGTTCTTGGCAGGTATCTCAGCCAAAATGACAAAAAACTGACTAGCACATTCCATTGATGTGTTCATCCCCCCAACAATTCCATAATGTCTGGATTCCTGTAGTATAGTATGTCCTAAAGTCAGACAAACTGATTCCTTCCATTTAACTTTTCTTTTTTTTTTAATTGGTTTACATATTCTATTTCCTTTCTCTATATAAATTGAAGAATAATCTTATCTATATTCATTAAAAAATTCTCCCTGGAATTTCAATATGTATTGTGTTAAACCTATATATCATTTTGGATGAAACTGACATCTTAGTAAATGTTGAATTTTCCTATCTATGCAAACGTTATATCTCTCCATTTACTTACATCTACTTGGACTCTTTCTTCAGTTTTATAGTTTTCAGCATACGAGTTCGGTGCATATTTTGTTATATCCAAGTATTTCATTTTTCTTAAATAATTGTAAATGATAATATGATTTTGATTTACATATATGCATTGCTAGTACAAATCGGTGGTGTTTAATCTGGATTGCCAATTTGGTTAGATTAAGAGATGCCTAAGACTAAGAGGCTTCTGGAAGTGTTGATGAAGGTATTTCCGGGAATGATTGGCATGGGAGACAGCAAGCTGAGGGGGAGACTCACCCTCAATGTGGGATGCACCATCAATAGGCAGGGAGCCCAGGTGGAACAAAAATTTTTTTTAAAAAATTTAAAAATTAAAAAAATAAAAAAACAGAAGAAGGAAGAGGCAAGCTTCATACCTGCCAGAGAAAGTTGGATTCTAACTCCTTAATTCTTCCAACCTGGACTCTCACCAATGATTCTCCGGGAGTTTCTAGGATTTTAGTCTCAAACTAGGGCTGACTAATCCTGACTAATACAAAGGAAACACATTATTTTTTTTGTGTTGGGTTTATATCCTACAATCTTGCTGCACTCACTTATGAATTCTAAGAGGTTTTGATAAATTCCTAGGGGAATTTTTTTTACATAGACTATTATGTAATCTGCACATAGTTTCAGTTTCATCTCTTCCTTTCTGATCTGTAGGACCTTTATTTTCTTTCTTGCTATAGTGCACTGACAAAGAGTTTCAACCTTATGTTGAACAAGAATGTTAAGAGCAAATAGCCTTACCTTGATCCCAACCTTAGTAGGATCAGTTGTGTTAAGTATGATGTCAACTGTTGGCTTTTGGGATTTTTTTTTTTTATCAAATTAAGGAAATTCCACTCTATTCCTACTTTCTTTTTCTAT
This sequence comes from Callospermophilus lateralis, assembly GCF_048772815.1. Lineage (NCBI taxonomy): Eukaryota > Metazoa > Chordata > Mammalia > Rodentia > Sciuridae > Callospermophilus > Callospermophilus lateralis. The sequence continues at coordinate 93,682,755 of NC_135313.1, forward strand.
ATAAATTGAAGTTTCATCATTAAAATGACTTGGATTTTGCCAACTGTATTTTATGCATCAGTTGTTATGATCCTTGAATTTTTTTTATTTTGCCTGTTAATATGATGGATTTCATTCCACATATTGGGTTTGCTTAATGGATTGACCCTTTTATCATTATACAATGTTCCTCACTGTCTCTGGTAATTCTTTTTACTCTAAAGTTAACTTTATTTGCTATTAGCATATTCATTCGTGTTCTCCTTTGATTAATGTTTGCATGCAGTATCTTTTGATTTCAACTAATGTATCTCATATTTTAAGTCAGTTTCAGGTAGACAGCATGTATCGAGGTCATTTTTTTATGCAACTAATGTTTATCTCTTAATCAGTATATTTAGATCATTTATATTTACATTTCATTTAATTGTTTACATTTCATTCTAAAGTTTAAGTCTGGCATTTTAATTTTTGTTTTCTGTTTCTTTTTGCCTTATTCATCTATTTCCTTTGTCATTCTTTCCTATGAATTACTTGTACTTTCTTTGGGATTCCATCTAATGTTTTGAACTTGTTTATTTGGAAAGATATTTTAACTATTCTTTAGGAATTAAACTGTATACACATAACTGTCACTGTCTGCTAGTGTCGGTATTTTACCAGTTCTAGTAAATTGTAGAAACTTACCTGCACTTACATTTCTTTAACTTACTACATTTGTAACATAATTATCGTAAGTATTTACTTTACATTGAGCATTATATCTAGACAGCATTATGATTTTTTCCTCAACTATCAGTCATATTTGAGAAACTGAAAAGTGAATAAAATTCTATTGTGTTTACTCACATTTTTACTCGTTCTGTTATTTTATTTTCTCCCTAATGTTCTAAATTCCTTCTCATATCATTTTATCTCTATTTAGATAATTTCATCAGCCATTCTTTTAGGGTAACTTTGCTAAATTATTTTCTTGGTTTTCCTTCATCTGATGCTCCCTCATTCCCAAGGTCAATGTCACTAGATGCAAAATGTTGAATTTGGCCATTTCTTCTGACTTCCATGGTTTCTGATGAGAAATCTACTGGCACTCTAATTGTTCTACCCTTAAAAATAAACACCATTTCTATCAGATCTTTCTACTAAAAGATTTTTTTCTTCATTTTTAGTTTTCAGGAGTTTTATTAGAATGTATCTTGGCATAAATTTTGGGGGGCTTCTACTTTTGTGGATTTTTCAACTTCTTGAATCTCTGGGAATTTTTCAACCATTGCTTCTTGACTACTTTTTCAGCCTTGTTAATTTTTGCCTTTTTTTTTTTTTTTCTGGAACTCCGATGACACAAATATTAGAGTCTAATACTTTCTTTCTCAGTCTATTTTTCTCTATTTTTCCAGTTGGACAATTTCTATTATTCTATCTTTTTATGTAGATTCTAATCTGTTTAGCCACGTTGAGGTTTTGCTAATTTTAGTTATTGTATTTTTAAAGTTTCCATTTAGTTTTTTTATGTCTACTATTTTTGGTTGAGACTTTCTTCATTTGTTTCTAACATGTTTGTGATTGCTTGTCAAAGCATTTTATGATAGCTGCTTTAAACATCATTGCCCTATAGTTCCAACATCTTTGTCACCTCCCTGTTGGCACCTAATTGTCTTCTCTCATTCAAATGGAGATGCTTCTGATTCTTAGTTTGGAGGCTGATTCTTAGTGTATCCTGGATGCTTGAGATTCTGGAAGTTGGTAAATTCTCTGTTTTAGCAGTCCTCCTCTGGCATCGGAATGGTACCTCACTGTCTCCACCAGAAATCAGACACCCACTGCTTCACTTCCTTCTGTGACCGCCCAGGGATGGGGGCGGGGGGGGACAGGACAGTGGCATCTCATAACTATTGCTGAGTCTCCCCACAGGGTGTGTTCTGGGAGGTAGGCCGTGCAGTCTTTTCTGATATATTTCAAAGAGTAGAAGGTGATTCTCTAAACATATCCTGTTATTCTGAACTGATTTCTTTCTGGTCTTTCAGCTAGAAAAAAAAAAAAAAAAAAAAAGGCTTTTCTTGGTTGTGTCCATTGGCATTTCTGAATCACCAGCTTCTCCAACACCCAGTTCAGGATATAAGGGGGAAAAAAATCCCAGAGAACTCACTACCATATCACTCCTCAACATCCTTAACCCGTCTTACCTCCTTCTCTCCACCTTGCAGAGCCTTTCTTATGTTTATTTTATAAAATATCCAGTGTCTTTCATTGTAGTTAGCAAGAAGAATAGGGAAAATGCATCTATTATCCCAAACCCAGAAATATCACAGCTTTTATTTTGAAAGGAGCTCTTGTGGTTTCTTTATAAAATGTGCCCCCACCCCACACACACACACATACAAAAGTTCTTTGTGTGAGCAGAAGTGAAATGATTGCTGGATTATGAGACCTGGAACTTAATCAGTGTGTTCTACTTTGAATGGACTGAGTGGTAACTATAAGCAGGTGGGGCATGGCTGGAGGAGGGGGATCACGGAGGGTGTGCCCTGGAGGGGTGCATCTTTCCTGCAGCCTCTTCCCCACCCCTCTCTTCTTCCTGAGCTGGCAGCTTTCCTCCACCATGCCCCTTCTCCCTCATCTCAGATCCAGATCAATGGAGCTGGCCAACCATGTAATGAACCTCTAAAACCATGAGCCAAAATAACCTTTTTCTCCACCAAGTTGTTCTTCTTGGGTATTCTGGTCACAGCAACAAAGAACTGACCAACACTGGTGACTCTTGTGGTTGCCATCCTGGAGTCCTAGCTGAGGGGCTTCCTGGGCATGAGCTGCCTCCATCAACTGCCCAGTGACCACACAAATAGCAGGGGGGACTTGGCTGCCTCCTTGTCAGCCCCTCTCACACACTACTAATTCCTTAAGGACTGAATCAATGTCCTTTTCATCTTAGGGTCCACAGGGCCCCAGGACAAATTAACAGAACTGGCTCAACAGCTTCTTGGCTCAACAGGTTTCTTCATCAAAACCAAGACCTCACTGGGCAGGGTGTTGCACGCCTGTAATCCCAGCAGCTCGGGAGGTTGAGGCAGGAAGATTGTGAGTTCAAAGCCCGCCTCAGCAACTTAACAAGGCCCTAAGCAACTCAGCAAGTACCCGTCCCAAAATAAAATATAAAAGGACTGAGGATGTGGCTCAATGGTTAAGTGCCCCTGAGTTCAATCCCTGGTACCAAAAAATAGAAATGACCCCCATCCACCTAAGATTCACTGGGTGTAGCTGACTCTGGAGAGAACTTATACCCAGAGCAGCAGCAAGTGAGACTCAGCTCAAAGATTTATTCTCAGTGTGAACTCCTAAGCCAATTTGGAGAGGTTCTTACTCTCCAATTTTGCTTTTTAACCGGCATTCCAGAGAGATCTGAAAGGTCAGCTGAGCATAAGGGATAACTGCATTTGACAGACTAGATGTGAGATTCACTGAGTGCTAGTGAGCATCCCCCAGAGCCCACTGCAGTGCCCAGATGTGGCAAAGGTGCCCAGGGAACAGTTGCTGACTGAATGAACAAGCCGTGTCCTGTTTGCACTGTGACATAAGTCTCAAAGTTTTGCACTGTCATGGCAAATTATACCCACCAAAGTCAGAGCGCGGAGCCATGAAGTCACTTGGCCAAAGTCACTCAGATCGGACCCTGACGTCCATCCAATTTCACTTTCTAATTCCACATCTCAGCAGAACTTATCTCCTTGCCACCCCACACCCCATCATCAAAAGTGGTTTCGAATTATTTCAAGAAAGAGATACTGACATATTGAGAGAACAGGGGCAAATAAGGAAAGTGCAAAGCCACTTCGGTGACTTAGAAACAGGGTGGAAATGTGAAGAAACAGCCTACCATAGTGTAAAAGCCATTATTGTTATTTTTAACTCTAACGGCAATCATTGCTAAGAGCAATATATTCATGCATACCTGAGGTCCAGAGAAGGAAGAGCAGGAGAAGGAGGAAGATAAAGGGCCACTCTCAGGATTATTATTCTGCAGCAGCCCAGATGAAGAAGATGTGGTAGCAGCCCAAACCAGACATACAGGAGCAAAAACACACACCCTGGATGATGGCAAGACAAAGTCATTAAGGGCGGCCCTTCACTGCGGATGAACGTTGGTCCCTCCGGGAGTGCTCATGAAGAAGTACCGTGTCAGGACGCACCTGCACCAGCTGCGTCCAAGGCTCTCCACATCCATCAGGCTCCTGGGAAACAGTGATTGCCAGCTGAGGCTCATGACCCTGACCTAGGAAGGGAGAGGACAGGCCAGGAGAAAGGAAGGCAGCACTCGGACTTCAGGGATGCCAGTCTGGTCCCTGTCCACCTGACATCCTGACCCACTGGTCTCCTTTCCTGCTCCACGGGCCAGACACCTGTCTGCTAGGGAAGAAAGGGACTTATGGGGGACAGGTAAAGTCAGGGCCCGCTCCCCAGTAAAGACCCTGGGAAGCAAAAGATGGCCCCTCTTGTGGGTTCAGCCCTAAGTCCTCAGGCAAAGCAGACCGGGGTTCAGTTCACAGGCAACTCCCAGGAGCCAGAGCAGATGCCCCTCTCCCTCAACCGGCTGGTACCCTTCCAGCAGCCTCCCTGAGAAAAGGAGAAGTGGGAGCTGTTTCACTGTCCTCAGGTTTGGAACAGCAGAGACATCCCTTACCCCACACCGGAATGAACCACGAGAAGGCCTTAGGGGCCCAAGCAACGGCTGGACAAAAGGGGGCCAATGTGGACCAGACCCGTCCAAGAGGGCTCCCCGAGAGAGGGGGCACCTCAGCTGTGAGGAAGAGGACAGCATGCAGGAGCAGAGGGGGAACTGGGTAGAGGACAGAGGGAGCTCAGGACACCCCTCTTGGCCCTCTGTCCTTCAGTTGCAGTTGGGCTGAATCTCTGGGCCAGGGTGGGGGGGTGGTCTGGTCTTTCCACGTGGGTGGACGAGAAGAGAGCAGCCCCACCCTTTCTTGCTGGTCTCTGGGAGTATTGGTGGGAGAGCGCCTCTCCTCCATGACCACTGCCCCAGATGCCATGGGCCTGAGCCTCCTGGTCAACACAGCTCTGGCCTCCACCTTCTTCCAGCCCTGCCCTTAGGCAGCACAAGAGGCTCTCAGTGGGCAAGAGCTCACCCCGCGTCAGAGATGAACGGCCTACCTACTCACAGCAGAGATCCAGATTTTGCTACCAAGAAAAGACAAATCGTGCTTTGAGAGCTCATGATTGGTCTGGTTGTTTGATGTTTTAGACCAAAAAAAAAAGTAAATGATTAATCGTATCATTACTATGGTTGCTTTTAAGTAAAATTCTTTAACTTGAACCCCTCAGATCCCTGCCTGACCCAGGACTCCTGGGTAGCAAAGCAAGAGAAGACAGAAGACATGACCGTCTTTCCCGTCACTTGGATCCCATATGACAGATGATGGAACCTATTTTCTCAGTGGGCACAGGGTGGAGACTAGTTCCGAAGACAAGTCTAATATCTTTCCCTAAAGCCTGCTGACATCTTGAACTGGGAGGCCTCACACCTGCTCACAGCTGCCTTCTGGAACAGGCCCTGCCTTCCAAAATAAAAACCCTTTTTTAAAGAAGTAGACACGTGTCAAGATAAATATAATGTCACAGCCTTTGGAACAGTGTTTTTATCCGTTAGCCAGTAAGAAGTGACAGAAGACTCAGAGATAAGCAGCCTTCTTCAATTAAACAATAATAGCAGCAAAAACAACCAAACCTCCCTGAGAGAAAGCCCTTTGCCCTTTCTTGATTCCTATTCTTCCTTCCTAGAACAAAGAGGCAAGATCTGGAGGAACAGCAGCCATCTTGTGATCATGAGACAACAAGCGCAAGATCAGAGGTCACCTGCAGAGGACAAAGAGCAAATGGGAAGAGAGAGCCTGCCTCCCTAGTGACATGGCTGAGGGTTCCTCCCAGCCAAGAGTTACAGCTGTCACACTGCTTGCTTGTTGCCTGAGATAAGCCCTTTACCAGGTCCACTCCTCTCGTGGGCTTTCCTGGTGTCTAATGCTGTCCTTGACTCCTGCTTTGTTGGAGTTTGTAGGGCCCCTTTCCTCCCTGGTGTTCTTTCCTTCCAGAATCCTGCCTGCTCTTCATTGTCCTCCAGTCTCTTCTCTCCCTGACTTTCCCTTATAATTCTTCCAGGATCATGGATTTTCCTGCTTGTGTGCCTTTGAATATCTGAATATACCCTTCTCTCTGTAACCCTGGCTGAGCTCAGAGTTCTCTGCTGAACGTCACTTCCTGAGAGACTGGCAATTCCTGGGACGTGAGGACCAGGTCTTTGTGTCCCTGCTATGTCCCAGCATCCAGTATGATTCCTGGCACACAGTAGGTGCTCAATAAATTGCTGCTGAATAAATCAACAGCCATACCATTAAAACATCGTGAAATGCTACCAAAAAAAAAAAAAAAGACAGATCGTGCTATGAGAGCCTATGATACAAACAGACTTTCACTAAGGGAGTCTAAGATATTCAGACTAATGTCAGGATAGGTGAGTGCCAATCAGGCAGGAAGACTTCAGGCTGAGAGAGCAAAGCGGCACACCCAAGACCTTGCTTGAGACAGTGGAGTGGAGGGAGGTGTGGATAAGGGAGGTGGGCCGGCCCACACAGGCCTTGGGATTCAACCAACTGCCTCTTCATTATGAAAACAATAAAGAGAAGCTGACCGTGTGTGAAGCTGGTGTGAGAACACAGGTTCCAGTTTTCAAAGCCCCCTTGGCTCTCGGTGCTGAAATGTTGGAGGCCAGGGCATGGATGGGTGCATCCACCACAAAAGTCCAAAACAGAGCATGCAGATGCTCATCTGCTCACCTGCAAAAGAGCATAGACGCTTACCTCTGTGGCCAGCTCTGTTCCAAGAGCTGTACGCACATTAAGCCATCAAACCCTTAATGAAGGTAGGAAAACTGAGGCAGAATTGATTGAGAACCAGTCTAGGTCACATGGCTGATAATGGTGGCCTTCCTTGCAATGCAGTCTCTGCAACCAGGTCAGGAAGGGCAGCATGGGGGAAAGAGGAGGTGCCAGACCAAGCCCTCCACAGGGACTGGCAGAGAGAGAGATGAGTGTGCCGGGGCTGAGGCAGGGCCAGGAAGGACTGTCAACAAAATCAAATGCAAATGAGGAGTGATGCTAAGATTTTCTAAATCTGGGTAGCACATTGGCTCATGTTTTCTCAGCTTGAAAGTGTGTACATGTGTGTGGGGGCGTGCGTGGACCCACATGCCTGGAGGTCATCAGGGGTTTTGGTGACAGCTGTTTCCGTGCCGTGATGGGGCCAGATATGAGATCAGAGTGGGCCGAGGAATGTGTGAGATTTGAGAGCTCGGAGACAGAAAGTCTAGACTGTGCTTTGGAGAAATTCAGCTATAAAAGGAAGGAGAGAAAAAAAAAAAAAGTCGGTAGCTAGTGATACACACAGAATGGAGAGTAGGACTCTCTTATTTTAAGAAATCAGACCTAACCCAAGTGTCCTGCAGGTTTCCCCTAAATCCTCTTCCCCTTCCTCTTGCTGCAAAGCTGACTGCAGCCAGGAAATTTCTGTCATCATTATGCATGTTCTGATATATCTACTACGTATTTATTTGTCCTAGAGTACCATTTTGTTGGTTTCTCCTCTTTAGGTAAATGGTAAGATACTGTCCATATCTTCCTGGAACATACTTCTCTTCTGTACTTATAAAATGTATCAAAGTTGATCAATGTGAATCTTCTGGAACTGCTCTATAGCATTTGATTGTGTGAATATCCCCCACTTAGTGGTCTACGGCTGATACACTGGGTCCTGCTCAGAGAATACCTTCAGGGCTGCCCTTCAATGCCTTTTACTTGTGTTGCTCCAAACCAGAGACCTGGGGTGAGATGATGGATCATGGGCCTCTTGGCCTTCATGGGAATGGCCAGGTATCCTGCTAATGTGCATGTCCCCCGCCCACCCCCCACCCTGCTAATGTGCCTGTCCACCCCCCCTGCTAGTGGTGGAGAGTCAGACTGCTCAATCACCAACTGAACAGTTTCTACTGGAAGAAATTAAATATAGAGGAACTGAGCAGCACCTAATGGGGTGAGAAATGGAGAGACAGAGATCAGAGAACAGACTCCAGGGGGCATATGTGCACCTCTCTAGACAGAACAGTCTACAGGGCTCTGCAAGGATCCAGTTGGAACATTCCTCTTCCCATCTAGCAAGAGGAGCTGATCTCAGACTTGCTCCGTATGGCTGGCAGCCTCTCTAGGCACTCTTGCTCCCTCTCCCCTGAGGACATTTACACATTGTATAATCACCAGGAGATTATTGATTTCTTTAACTTATACAACTCTGAGCTTCTTGAAGCACCGACTATGTTACTCATCTCCTCAACCCTCAGAACTTTGCAAAAGCCTGGTACATCATTGGTGTTCAATAATTACTTGGATTGCTTTAAAGTAGTTTGGAGGTTCCCACCTGCACATAGCTCTTAAATGAACTGACAAAAGGATTCTCTGGTTTTAGGCACAATTTAAAGAGACCAAATCAAGGGAGAGTCAGGAAGAACTGACTTCATCCAGGAGCATTGAAATGTCAAAGCAAGAAGTATCATTACATTTTCTTTAGACTCCCCTGCCCCGCACTCTCTGTCCCCCACCCACCTGAGAACCCCTACCCCTTTCCCAGGTTGTAAAGTAAATTAATATTCTTTAACCTGTTTATTACACAATGAATTTCATGTCTCTTCCACTGTATAGAAAATCCTCACATTAATTTCTACTGTTTCTGATTTTGTTCTATCTTGCAAGTATACAAGGAACGGTCCTCATATCAGAAAGGTGGGGAAAAGTAAGAGAGATTCCAAATCAGGCATGCATGAAATAATTTCAGCTGTCTAAGCCACAGGAGTGAGTATTGGAAGAGTAACATTCACAGAAGTCTGAGAAAATCCAAACTGAAATAGGAGACAAATGACATAATATTGATGGGTGAGGTAAAGAAAGCAGAATCCTCCAATTCCTGCTTTCCTTTTGTCTTCCCATTCAAGGAAAATTATATTCAGGAGTTAACAAGTGAAAGGAAAATCTAAAATGAGCCAGGAGACAGGGGAGAGTTGTGAACTACTCGGAGTCTCCAGGTTGGAGTGGGAAACTCCACAATAGCCTGGGGAGGTGTCTAGTGTGGGGCCCCTGGCTCCATTATTTTCCCTCTGTAGCTTCTGAACCATCTATGACCTCTATGGAATCATGCTTTGAAGAAACACATGGGGATGAAGTAGGATATGAGTTGGGACTAGAGTTTGTGGTATGTGAAGCCTCAGGGAACAGGGTGGCCTTTGTAGATAAGAAGGAATAGTTAGAAGACTCAAATTTGGAACCTTGGAGGATAAATGAACTTAAAAGGACTAAAAGTTGGGTGCACTGGTCCAGAGAACCATCAAGACAAGTTGGAGAAAGTCCCTTTTGGCAAAATCTTTCTACCACCGTGGGACTGGAGGAGCCAAGTTCTGAGAAAACCGAGGAAGTACCAGGAGAAGTTAATTTTGATAGAAACCCGCAGGTAGCATTACTGAGCAGCACAAGGTGAATTAAGTAAATGGCAGGAATGTAAGCCAGAAGTACCCGCTGTGCTCAGAGCTGGTCAGCTTGCAAAGAGCTGGGCGGTGACAGGCTTCCTCAGACAGGGAAGCCTTAAGGTGGGCACATAGTAAGTGACTGAGGGAATCCTGAGCCTCCCCTCCAGGCCTTCAATGTAAGTATCTGGCATGGTAAAGGGGGGTCTGGTAGACGAGGTGCTGCTTAGTCCTTCGTTCATGGGGTCCCATGAGCTGGTCAGTTCATGGAGTCCCACCTGTGAAGGGAATTGAGCCCAGGAGATGTGATAGTTTGTGACTGTGGGCCTGGATATCCTGCTACATGAAAACAGATCACATCAAAACAAACAAATCAAAAAAAAAAAAAAAATGGGTTTCATATGGTAACAAGAAGACTCTGAATACATGACCAGTGTAACTCCACATCATGTCCAACTACAAGAAGGGGAAGTTATACTCCATGTATGTATGATATGTCAAAATATGTTCTAATGTCATAAATAACTGAAAGGAACAAATGAAAAATAGTTTAAAAAAAAGACTTTGAGGGGATATGAGAGTTACCTTCACATAAATGAAGCTGCTGTGGAATCAGGACTCGGATGAGCTAGTCCAATTCTAAGAACTAACATGAGGATCAAAAAGTAGGAGCCAGAGAAGACAGCTTTTGCTCCACAAAAGGGAAATCCCTAGGATCACTCACAGCCACTTGAAAGGGTAATCATATGGGGATGAGCCAGGGCAGCTGTCTCATCTCCAACTCCAATAACTGTATGCAGTTTTCTGAAAACTTATCTCCAAATATATGTGACCACTGTTCATTCCCTAATGATGACAGGCAAATGAGGTCACATTGTTTGTACTGATGGGTTGACACACATGTCAATTAAAATATATTCCATATGTGAAACATCCTTAATCCACTTTATTGGGTGTCAGAGAGCAGAGGAGAATTAAAATGTGCTCTTTTGTGGAAAGTACTGTGGCTACACATATTTTTTTTAATCCTACAAAACAACCCTATGAAGTGTTTCTACTTGCCTTTAATAGATCAGAAAAACAGGTCTCAGAGAGGTTCCATAGTTCACATGAGATTCAGTAGGCCACAACTGAGAGATCAAAGAATTAAAAACAAGCTTACATAGGAATTATATCTTTTGATTAGGATTAAAGAACAGGAAAAAGCATTGCCCTCACCTACAAAAATAAATTCTGCATAATTTGAAAAATTGCAACTTTAATAAACCAGAGAGCTGAGGTTTCAGGATAAATTAAAAACAGGCACTCCCAAGGACAAATGAGGTACAAATGTTCCCTTGTAACTGATAATGGACACTAGGAGAAAGATCAAAAATTCATTCAATATTTTTAAGGAATGGCTAAAGGTTGATTATGCACTAATGTGAAATCCTGGCCTCAAAACAAGAAAACACTAGAATAATTTGAAACTCATACTGCACAGAGAGTGACCACAGTAAACCCAAATAAAAGCTTGACTTGTGAGTGGATTAACTCAAATCCTCACACTAAAATCTTCCACAAACAAAAAAGGGTAGAGGAAACGTACTTCCAGACATTGACACTAACTACATTAGTCTCCACTGTCTTTTGAAAGATGTAGGGCTTTCAAACAAAAGAGGACAAGACACATGAAGAAACAAGAAGGAAATACTATCAACGAGGCCAAATTTCAACATGACACATATGTTGAAGCTGTCGGATGGGATATTTAAGATAACTATGAACAACATGCTACAAACTCAAGAGGTAAAGGTGGACAGTACTAATAATCCAATGGAAGAAATTCCACAGACATGCAAACTAAAAGAAAGAATCAAATAGGAATGATAAAAATAAAACAATATGAATAACAAAGTTGAAAGTGCTTTAGTGGGTTTGGTAATATAATAAATACAGCTGAGTAGAAAAATCAATAACTTCAAAATAGATCAATATAAATTATGCAAACACAAAAAGGAAAAAGTGTAATAGAGAAAAAAGCAGAGTATCCAAGACTCACAGTATCAAGCAGTGTATGTGTGTATCTGGACACCCAGAAAGAGAAGAGTACACATAGGGCAGAAAAATAGATATCTGAAGAGATAATGGCAAGGTATTTTCCTAAGTTAATAACAGACATTAAATTACAGATCCAAATTGTCCAAGACATCAAACAAAATAAAAAATCTAGACCTGTCATCCTTAAAATGTTGAAAATCAAACACACACAAAAAAAGGAAATTATGAAAGTAGCCACAGTTTGAAGGAGCACACTAAATACACAGGAAAAAAAAGAGAGAGAGAGAGATAAGGATTACAAAGAGTTTTCATCAAAAAGTATGCAAATCAGAAGACAATAAAGTGGCATATTTTAAGAGCTGAAAGAAAAAATATCACCCCAGAATTCTACGTCTAATAAAATATATTTTGAAAGATTAAAGAGAAATAAAAGCATTTTCATCAAACAAAACATAATTAATTGCCAGTACACTTTTTGCCGTAAAAGAAAACGTGAAGGGACGTTTTTCAGGAAGAAGAAGTAAGTACAGAGGCCCAGATCTACAAGATGAACTGAGGGTACTGGAATTACAAGGTATGAACTGGTGTAGTTTATATTTTTTCTACGTCTCTGCAAGGTTGACTTATATTTAAACCAGGGGTCAAAATTTTGCTACAAAGGAGCAGATGGTAAATGGTGTAGGCTTTTTGAACTACATATAGAATCTATCCGACGTTTTCTTTCTTTTATGGTTATTGTTGTCGCAGTTAGCTATGTTTTGCTGTGTATTTTTTAGAACCTTTTATAACCATAAAAAATTATTTTTGGTTTGAAGAATGTACAAAAACAGACTTCAGGGACTTCTGCTTCTGGGAAGATGGAATAGAGCAACTTTTCCCAATTCCTCATGCTGAGTATATCTAAAATCCCTGGACATTACATACAAAACAAACAGAAGAATCAAAAGAATGAAGACAAGCTAGCGACCTCAATACCCAAGGAAAGACACAGTGGTACATTCCTTGGGTTTTCTCTTTGCTTCCTATATCCTAGACTTGTGGGAGGAAAGTCTGGCAGCCAGAAACGAAAAAAAAAAAATTAATAATCCACAATATTTCGAAAGCTCTAACAAATTCCAGCCAAAAGACCGGAAAAAGAATTTGCCCAGCAACACAGAAAAGTTAATAACTGCTCAATTCCAGCCAAACACTACAGAAAAAGAAGTGTCCCCACCCCAGTGACACTAGCAAGGCCCAGTGGAATCTAGACTTCTACCCAAACTGTAACAGAACAGCCTTGCCCTGTCAGAGCAGGCTCAGGGTAGGCTGTATCTGAAGCTAGGCCCCTGGGCCACAGAGACCCTATTTGTGCCAGTGAGATCCCACAAGGGCCCGGACTTCAGCATCTGTTGAGAAATGTGGGGTCCTTCCCCTCGCCTGCAGTTTTATCAGAGGTGGACTAGCGGAGAATCCTAATGATGACCACTGTCCAACAGCAATGAGCCCAGCCACAGGTTTTCCGTGGAGGCATAAGGAGAGCAGTGACCAAAGACTCCTGGCCCTTCCAGCCAGGGCCATCCAGCCACAAAGATCTGGTGGAGAACCAAAAAGTAGACCCATCAGTGATGAGGGGCCCCTACCCTAGGACATCCAGGGAAGATACTGGTAACCTGACCTTTCACCCTTTTTTGGTAGCAATAAGTGGGCACCACTTCTCCACCCTGTGTCTCAAGAGACCAACCAAAGAAAAGGCTTGAATTAAATCCAAAGTCTAACACACCAAAAACGTCCAAGTTTTGATTGAAAATTACTTGTCGTAGCAAGAGCCATTAATATCTCAACTTGGAGGAAAAGAGCTGAGTAACGGACACCAACACTGTTCGAATGATCTGAACCAGTCATCAGGAAAATGTTTCAGTGAATAATTATAAACATAGGGGAGATCAACTTAAAAATAGAAAGTGTCAACAGAAAAATAAAGGAGATAAAGAAAAACAAAAAATTGCCCTAGAAAGACAATTCAGTGGATAGGCTCCCCAGCTAATCCAGGAGTTAGAGAAAAAAAAAAAAAAATCAGTGACAATAGGAATTGTGTGATAATAATAGAGACAAAACAGCAAAAAACAAACCAAGTCAAGATTCAAGAAGCTGAGAGAACTCCAAAAAATATAAACCCAAATAATCTACTCCAAAATATACATATCCAAATTCCTGTACAGAAAAAGAAAAAAAATCTTGAAAACAATGAGAGCCAGGGTAATGTCTCAGGGTAGTGTCTCCATAAAATCTACAGAGGAAACAGCTCAACACTTTTTAAGTGCTGAAAGAAAAAAGAAATAAGGAAAAAAAAAACCAGAATTCTATACCCAGAAAAAATATACCTTTCAGGAATTAAGAGGAAATCAAGGCATTCTTAGATTCTTAGGGAGAAAATATTTTTGTCACCAATAGTCCAATTTTAAATGAATGTTAAAGTTAATTCTCTAAACAGAATGGAAATGCTAAAAGAAGGCCCCTTGTAACACTAAGAAGGAAGAAAGAACAAAAGAACATGCAATACATTTTTCTTCCTTTTGCATATTCTAAATTGTGTTTGATAATTGAAGCAAAAATCATAACAGTGTCTTATATGGTTCTAATGTTTGTACAGGAAATATATAAGAAAATTATACTGTAAATTTGGGAAGGTAAAAGGACCTAAAAGGAAGAACTTGCACCACACTTTAATCAAACTGGTAAAATTCAGATAATAGCATACTGCGTTAAGAAAATATATATAGAATGCATGCCACTAAAAAGAAACCGCTAAAAAAAAAAAAAATCTCTTCAAAGTTACACACTCAAAAACACTTTAGATGAATCAAATTGGAATTCCAAAATGTATTCAAGTAACTCACAAGGCAAAAGAAAATTTTAAATTGGAGAAATTAAAAATAGAACAAAAAAAATTGAAAAAAAAGTTATAGATGTTAAACTCTAACATCTATAATTACATTAAATGTACATATTTTAAATTCAACAATTAAAAGACAGTGCAGAGATTGACAAAGGGAATAAAAGAATAATTCAAGTTTATGTTATCTGTAAGTCATATACTTCAATGATAATGATATAGGAAGATTGGTATAAAAAGAACAGAGAAAGACACATCACACAAACGTCAAAGAGAAAACATGAATGACTGCTTAATCAGATCAAGTAAGTTTCAAAGCAAAGAAAACTACCAGAGACAGAGAGAAGCCATGACTTGATAAAAGAATCAATGCAGGGCTGGGGATGTGGCTCAAGCGGTAGTGCGCTTGCCTGGCATGCGTGCAGCCCGGGTTCCATCCTCAGCACCACATAAAAACAAAGATGTTGTGTCTGCCGAAAACTAAAAAAAAATAAATATTAAAAATTCTCTCTCTCTCCTCTCACTCTCTCTTAAAAAAAAAAAAAAAAAAAAAAAAAGAATCAATGCACCAACAAGACCTAGGAACCCTAAATGTGTCAGCATCAAGAAACAGAGCTGCAGAGTATGGGAGGCAAATATGACTAGAACTCAAAAAAGAAATGCATGATCATAAAATTGGAAATTTTAACACCCATTTCGTAATACTTGATGGAACAAGGAGACAGAGGAACAGAACTCTTGATGGAACAAGGAGACAGAGGAACAGAACTCAACAAAACATCAATAAAAATATCTCATATAAATTACAGAAATTTCTTCATAACAACAAAACACATGTTCTTTTCAAGCATCCATGAATCAAGCACCAAGAGAGATTATATATTGGATCACAAAACAAACCTCAACAAATCTCAAAAATTGGAATCTTACACTGTGGGTTCTCTGACTACAATGAACTCAAAACAACAATAATTTAAAAAATAGTAAAAAAATGAGAGCAAAAAAATGAATGAAATTGAAAGCAGAAAACCAACAGAGAAACAAAAATCTGATTTTATGAAAAGTGCAATAAAATTGGCAAAACTCTAGTAAGAAAAGAGACAATACAAATTACCCATATCAGGAATAAAACAGGAGACTTCACTATAAAGACCCGACAGACTTCAAAAGAGACCATTACAAGCATTTCAATACACATAAATTAGATGAAAATGGTCAATTTCTCAAAAAGTACATACTTTCATAACTCATTCAAACTGATATAGATAATTTGAGAGGCTTATAACTAGTGAGAAAGTAGAATTCATAATTTAAAACTGTCCCTAAAAATATAATAAATCTTCAGGATCAGATAGTTTCACTGAAGAATTCCACTAAACATTTAAAGAACACCAATTCTATGCAGTATTTTATGAAAAATGAAGAACAGTGAATATTTCTCAATTGATTCATGAAGTCAGAATTATCTTGAACCTAACCCCTCTCCCAAAAAAAAGAAAAAGAAAAAATAAAGGTACAGACTGGTATTCTTCATAAATGTAGCCACACAAAAAACAAAATATTAACAAATAGAATTCAGTAATATATAAAAATATAGTGTGACACAAGTAGTATATATTCCAGGGATGCAAGATTGGTCAATATTAAAATCAGTCAAAATAAACTCTTATATTAATAGACTAAAGAAGAAAAATCACATTATTATATTGATGCAGAAAAGTCACTTTACAAAATTCAACGCCGATTCATGACAAAAATTTCCAGACATCCCAAAATAAAGAATTCCAACTTGATGAAGAGCATCTACCAAAACTTGATGAAGAGCACCTATAAAAAACAAAAACATACATACAATTACCTGTATTTTTAATGGTGAAAAACTAAATGTTTTTCCCCTAAGATTTACAACAAGGCAAGTAGAGTCATCTCACCACCATTATTCAAGAAGACCAGAGTTTTAGCTATTGCAATAAGGTAAGAAAAAAAGCATACAGGTCAAAGCAAGAGAGAAAGAAGAAGAGAAAATGATCACTAGATACTGATGACATTATGATCTATGTAAAAAATTAAAAGAGATCTACAAATACAAAATTCTAAAATTAACAACTGAGGTTAGCAAGGTGTCAGGGTATAAGATCAAGTTACAAAAATTAATTCTATTGCTATATTCTAATAATGAATACTTGAATAACAAAATTATAAGTGTGATACTATTTGAAATCATTCAAACCATGAAATACTTAGTTGCAAATCTAACAAAACATGTTTAGGTATTGTGTGCTAAAAAAATACAAGATGCTGATAAAAGAAAGAAAAAATATCTAACTACCATTTTCATGTGTTGTATGTCTCAGTACAATTAAAATGTCAATTCTCCCAAAATTTATCTGTAAGTATACTGCAATTCCCATCAAACTCCAGAAGATACTTACAGATTTTTATAGACAGATTTATATGAGAATGGAAGAAACAGGAAGAGTTAAACATTTTTCAAAAATAAGAATAAAGTGAGAATCAATCTATTCAATTTCTAAACTTATTCTATAACCCAGTAAACAGAGGCAGAACAATGGACACATAACAAGGGAATGAATAGAAAACTTAAAATATATCCACAAAAATACATGAAAATGACTTATCACAAAGGTGTAAAAGCAATCAACCACAGAAATTTTTTCAACAGAGAAAAGAAAAAAAAAAACTCAACCTAAACCTCAAATTTTACAAAAAAAAAAAGATAAGTCAGATGGAACAGGGACTTCTGCATGTAACATATAAAATTATAGAAACAAGAAGAAGAAGGAGAAGGAGGAGGAAAAGGAGAAGGAGGAGGAGGAGGAAGAAGAGGAGGAGTTGGAGGGGGAGGAGGAAGAATGGGAGGAGTTGGAGGAGGAGTTGGAGGAGGAGGAGGATTTGGAGGAGGAGGAGGAGTTGGAGGAGGAGAAAGGGGAGGAGGAGGAGGAGGGGGAGGAGTTGGAAGAGGAGAGGGAGGAGTTGGAGGAGGGGGAGGAGTTGGAGTTGGAGGAGGAGGGGGAGGAGGAAAAAGAGGAGCAGGAGGAGTTGGAGGAGGAGTAGGAGGAGGAAGAAAAAGGGCCTCAAATGGCAAGTATTTCTGCCTTGACCTCCTTTCTCTGTAGTACACCCTTCAATCATCAGAATCAGAAGGAAATCTTTGAGATCTGGGATTAACAAAGAGTTCTTAGATTTAACACCAGAAAGTATGACCCACAAAAGAAGAAAATTATAATTAAAATTAAAAAATGTTTGCTCTGAGAAAAAGAAAAAGAAAAACTGTCCATTTACAATGTGGGCAAGAACCTGGACAGATATTTTACTGAAAATGATAGAGAGATGCAAATAAGTAGGTGAAAAGATGCTGAGCATCCCTAACCCTTGGGAAAACTCAAACCACAGTGAGATAGCCCTCAACCTCTATCAGAACGTCCAAAATGAAAAACAGTGACAACACCAAATGCTGGTGAGAACACAGAGACACTAAATCACACACGCCTTGCTGATAGGAACGTAAAATGGGACAGTGACCCTGGCAACAGTTGGACAATTCTTAGTAAACTGAACACACAACTATTGAATAAACCATAACTGTATATCTGGGTATTTATCTCAAGGAAATTATAATTTATGCTTACAAAGGAAACTCTCCATAAAGAAGATGGCCATATCTTATCAGCTTTATTTATAACAGCTAAACATTGGAAGAAATACAGGTGTCCTTCCATGGGTGAATAGTTAAATAAACTGGTACATCCACAACATAGAGTACTATGAAACAATGAAAAGAAACAGACTATTACTGACAAGCAACATGGATGTATCTCCAAAGACTTGTGCTATGTGAAGATATCCAATTCCAAAACACCACATACGGTATAATTTCACTTATGTAACGTTATTTAAATGACAAAATTATAGAAATGAGTAACAGATGTGTGGTGTTCATGGTTAAGGATGGAGGAAAGGGCCTCAAATGGGAAATGTTTCTGCCTTGACCTCTGGCACCCTCCTTTCTCTGAAGTCTGCCCTTCAATCATCAGAATCAGAATTTGTCTCCAGCAAAAGGGAATCTTCAAATGTGTGTCTGTAGGAGTACAAAAAAAGAGAAGTAAAATTATAGGGTATAAATGTTTTGATAAATTATTCTCATCGGAAATGATAAGATACAGGCTATTCTGAAATTACCAGCTACGTGCTGGCACAAAGGTTGGTTTGGGTAGGTCATGTCCACCAGAAAATCTCTACAATCAGGGTTTTTTTAAAGAGTTTAGGTCCTTCCAAAGACCCCTCAGAAGTGAGACCGCAGCCTTACACACTGAGACCGTACCCAGTTTTTTTTTGGACATCAGGGTAGTTCTCTCTCATGCAGGTTTATTTATCCAAAGGAGATTGGGAATGACAGAAAAAAAATCAATGGTGTTTTAATTTGATAAATGCAGTTTTTCAACTTGTTGAAATTCTGGAGTCACCTTTGCAGTTCAGCTGCCCTGGAGATCAGAAAAGCCAAATCACACTCCCTGGAGAGAAGAGCCCAGAGGCAGGGGATGGGTGGGCTCAGCCCTGCGTGGCCACTCAGATCATGGAGCCCTGGAAGTACAGTTGAGGGTGACTGGGGGCTTCAGGGTCAATTCTCACCCACTCAGCCAATGGACAAAGAAATCCTACCCTATTGTCCCCCAGCATTACTCAAAGAATGTGTCTATGAATAATGGGGTGTCCTAGACTTAGTGACTCCAATTTGGTTCTTGGACTCCATCTTGACCCAAATCGGAAACTTATAAACATCCAAGAAAAAAAAAAAAAAAAAAACTATGATACCCTGTTCCCTTAACACCTCTACCCCAAGGTCCCTAAATACACACACACAAAAAACATTGTTCCCCAACCACCTGTACCCAAGGTCAATCCAGCTTGCTCTTGTTCCTTGTCCAAAGTCCAATGTCACTTTCATGCAAGTGATGCTGGCTGCTGTGACCCCCAACTGGTCAGCCTGGTGGGCCATTCCTGTCCATGAACTTTGCTTAGTAAGCGTAAGACCTGTCTCGAGAGATTTCTCTGAGCACTTCATCCTAACAGTGACTCTTCCTGAACTGGGACTCTCCCATTTCTCCCCTCTCTGGGTGTCATGCTAGGTAGCGCCAGCTCTGAATGATGTCGTCCTTATCGCCACCTGCACCAGAACTCGGGCTGTGCAGGGCTCTGTAGAAGATGGCCAGGAGGAAGCAAACCTAGGCCTTGATCTCACAGAGCTGGAAGTGGAACTCCAAGCAGAACAGAGGCAATTGTACAACCTTGTCTACCTGCAGAAGGACTGATCCTAATCTACAGGTGTTATGGTCTGGATGTGAGATGTCCCCCAAAAGCTCACATGTAAGACAAGGCAAAGAAGGTTCAGAGGAGAAATGATTGGGTTGTGAGAGCCTTAACCCAGTCAGTGAATTAATCCACTGGTGGGATTAACTGACTGGTGACTGGAGGGGTGGGGCATTGGGGGGCGTGGCTGGGGGTATATGTTTGTATGTGGTGAGTGGAGTCTCTCTGTTGCCTGATCTTCATGTGAGTTGCTTCCCTTTGCCACATTCTTCTGCAGTGATGTCCTGCGTCACCTTGAGCCTGAAGGAAGGAAGCCAGCCACTTATGGACGGAGACCTCTGAAGCTGTGAGCCTCTAAATAAACCTTTCCTCCTCTACAGTTGCTCTGGTCAGGTCTTTCAGTTGCAGCAGCACAAAAGTTGACTAATACAAGAGGTGTTCCAGGAAACCAGCCTGAGAATCCAGAGCGATCGAGGCAAAGGGATGGGGGAGAGTCAAGGTCAGACAGAATGAGTCTCAGCCACCGTCCCTTAAAAACTGGTGATTCTGAACTTCTCTTTGCTTCAGTTTTCTCATCCGCAAAATTGGGGCCATTATAGCCAATTTCCTGCATTGTGGTTGAGATTCAACATGTCAAAATTGAGTGAGGCAGAAGCTCCACCTCCCTCTTTTTACCCAGGCTCAGCTCCCTTAAAAGTCCTGAAATTCTCATAGTATCTTCATTCCTTAAAAGACTTCTGAAACCAGAAGCATTTGAATTCTCAGAATTCACATCCCTTGGGAAAAAGAAATAAATGCGCCAGGCATCTCTATATTTGAAGAATTAGTCCATCAGATGCGGTCTGTTGAAACCACAGTCTCCAAGTGAGATGCCCAGTGTCCATGGAGACCCTCAGGTTGCCCAAGGCGGGCCCTAGCAGGCCCAGCTCAGGAGGCTGGCCACCAGAAGCTAGAGGCTGAGGGTGAGTGGTCTTGCCATCAGCAACAAGGAACACATTTTCCCATTCCTCCCAACTCTCCTGCAGACATTTACTGAGAATGGAATGCAGTGTCATGGAAAAAAATTCTGACCATGGCTCTCCTCTGCTCAAAATCCTTCAGTGGCACCCAAGTAGCATGAGACTAGAGCTCAGGTACCATCTGCTGAACCATGGAGCCCTCTGGGAGCCATAGCCGGCTGGACCACTAGCCTCACCCCCCACTCTCCTGGACCAGAACTTCCTACAGCTACCTGCCTACCTTTTGAGTAGCTGGAGCTCCCCCAGAGACCCTCCCTTCCAGTCTACCCAGAAATAGGCACTCACATCCCAGGTTCCCCTCCTAGGCATCTTTCGATTCCATCTAATTGCACTTGGTGCCTTTCACTCTGAGCCCCCCACAGCAGCCAGAGGAACATCTGCCTTCACATAGCACTTACACCTTCTTATTGGGAGTGAATCTTTTCACATCTGTATCAAACTTCAGGTTGTCAACAGCCACAGATCAAGGCTATGTCTTATTTATGAATCTCTATAACCGGGATCAAAGCAGGATTCAGCCAGAGGTTCTCAGTGATGTTTATGGCAGAAAAGAATAAAGGAGAGAGGGAGAGGGAGGAGGAGAGTGGGGAATTAGAGGGAGAGAGGGGGAGGGGGAGAGGAAAGAAGGGGGAGAAAGGGAAGAGACTGGGAGAGAGTGAGGACAGAGGGAAGGGGAGACAGAGGGAGGGAGGGAGGGAGGGAGAAGGAGGAAAGCTAGTTAGGTAGTTAGGTAGTTGGCTGTGAAAATGAGGCCAATGAAAGACAGCCATTTGACCCACAGGAGTAGAATCAAACTTGACTTTGTGAGCTCACTCTGGAGCAAACTGATGGCAGCCTGAGAAGCAAGTTCATGCTCTGGCCATGCCAAGAAATGAAATGGCTCTCATTCATCTGGAGTCTCTCTTTTGTTATCCAAATTATAACATGAAAGACAGGAGCAGCATAATGAGATTCTATGCATTCTTTGGGGGATGGGGACAAGAAGGGGGTGGGGGGGGCATGAAACAAAGAGCCCCTGGCTTCCAGGAAGGAGCCACCCTCATTTTCTCGGGCAGCCCCCGGCTTCCTTTGAAAACAAGAAAGGAGCACAAATCTACTGCCATGGCAACCACTCCTCAGCCATCCTGGGAGTGACAACTCACTGCAAGTCCTTCCAAAGGACAGATTCCCCCAATTTCCAGGCCACAGGAATCCTTTCAAAGGAATGACAGATTACACCTTTCAAGAGCTGGTCCATCCACAATGATGGATGGGGAAAGCCTCTGTCCTCACCCACCATCTGCTGGATCACAGGATGTAATTTCCCCGTCCTGAACTCCAATTTGAAAGCAGCCTGTAACTATAAACCAGAAAAGCTGCTAATCAAGGCTTAGGAGGAAGTAGACAAAAGGAGACATCACCTCTTCAGTTACATTGAACATTGAACTTGTGACTGTCAGAGGGAGGCAACAGGAACAAAAAATACAGGATGTGGTCCCCAGGACTCACATGCACTTGACCACCACCGGGACCCACTGGGCAGCAGGTGCTGTGTAGAGAGGGGGCACTGAACTTAGCATAGGAACTAAAAACTGCAATAGGAACCTTACGCACATTCTCAGTGGCCCATAGCTACGACCCTATAAGGAAGACAACACGAGTGAGTTGAACACACTCACAAAGCTCATGTAGCAGAGATGGCCGTGGATCTACCAAAATCCAATTTCAATCCTTGAAATTGGATGGAAGCTTAAAGTCCTGACTCCTTCCACTTTAATAATAGAACTGCCCTGGCACATGGCTAGGTATCTATACCATATGTCCTAACCCTCCTCTGCAATCAGGCAAGGTCCAAGGGGGAACAGGAAGAAAAGTGGGATCCCTTTGGTCTCAAAGTACAAGGTGCTTGCCTTTCCCATGATCTCACTCCTCTTCAGACAAGTATGTAAGAGACAAACGAATTCTGTCTTATTTGAGCCTTGACCTTGTGGAGCCTCTTTATTTCTGCCAAGTTATTTATAGCTAGTAAATAGCCGAGTTCTAGCTTATACACAGTTCTAACCACAAAGCCCTGGGCTTATACTGATTGTATCAATCAGTGTCCAGTCAGATAAACAGAAACTAGGTATTTCAAGTAGTTGGAATTTAATGGGGGAGAACCAGTCCCAAGCATATTAGAAAGCTGGGAAGTTAGAAAGGAGAAGCCAAAGTTACTCAGAGAATATTAACCATGGAAGTCGTGTAGGTCCCTGGAGTTAGAGAAGCAGAAGAACAAGTGGAGTATCCCAGAGCCAGGAAGGCTCTGGGGCACAGGTCACTTCTGCTATCACTGTGAGACCCACCATTGCCACAAATTACCCATAAGCGAGGTGCTCCCACTTTCACCGATGCTGCGTGAGCCAGAGCCCATGACTGATGTGCCTCGGGAGGAACTCGGGAGACTAACAGAGCTGCCAGAGGCACAGGGGACAAAAATATGGTTTCTCTCTTCCTCCAGTCTCCTGCCAGGGCCTTCCATTGGCAAGATTAATCTGGAAGGCAGCTGATAAGCGAGTCTGGGAAATGTAGCTTGCAGGCTTCTAAACTCCAGGAACCAAGATGGATCTGGAAACAAGAGACTAGGAACCAACAAAGGATCTACTGAAAGACTGAGGGCTGGGTTGGCAAATGCCCCAGAGTTTAGATCTTTGGTTAACTATGGCTTTCTCCATGGCTGCCCTGAGAAGTTCCTGGGCAGGCGGGTCTTGATATGAAAAGCAACACTAAGAGGTCTACACTGTCTGGAAGGTGAAGTGGAGAGTGGCAATATGTACTTCATATTGGTCATCCATGTCAGGGACCTACTACTCCAAAATGTAAAATGAATCTGATAAAGGCCCACATGATACCAAATAAAGTGTTTAATGGAAGTCGCATGAGCTATTCTCTACCAAACAATTCCTGGAGCCTTTATACTTTGTACTCTCTCAAGAATTAAGTAGCATAGGGGAAACTTTAAGCCAACTCTGACTTCAAGCTTGTTGATTTTGTCTTGGAATGTGCCCCATTCACCAATCCCCACTGTGGCCTTCCCAAGTCCAGCCTCATCTGTGCCCAGGTAATCTAGGCTTCTGAACTCCGGATTGCTGTGGCTGCCTCTAACTACATCAGTCTCCAGCGTAGGTTCTCACTCCATCCACAATGATCCTTCTGAAACCAGAGTCTCAACATAGATGCAGACGCGACGAATCACTTCTTCCCAGATTCTTCATGGCTTGCTCCAGAAAGTCCAACTCAGCAGGTCTTGGAGGGAAAGTGTCCATATGTCATTTTAAAAGTTCCCATGAGATTCTGACTCTCTGCCCACTCTGGAAAACTCCAGCCCCTCGGTCCAGGTGTCCTCCAGATTTTATCTACCCATGCACTCTCATTCTTCAGCCTTTCAGTCTAAAAAGTTGATGTCTTATCTGCTTGAATTATTATAACAAAATACCACAGACTGAGTGGCTTAGATGACAGACATTTATTTTTGCATTCTCCTAGTTCTGAAGGTTACAAGTTCAAGATCCAGATGTCAAGGGTGTTGGTTTCGGGAGAGGCTCCTCTCCCTGGCTTACAGATGGCCACATTCTTGCTGTGTCCTCACCTTGCCTTTTCCTCTTCTAAAACCACTAGTCAATTTGCATTAGGAACCTACCCTATGACCTCATTTACCTTAATCAGCTCCTAAAGTTTAGAGCACCAACATATGAAATTGGGAAGGAAGCAATTCAGTCCACAATACTTGTGTAGAATCTGTGAGCCTGAGTCTGGGCCCTAGATAAACTTGAGCTTGAAGTCCTGATTTTGCTTACCATTTGCCTTTGGAAAAAATCTCTGCTTGTTTCTCAGCCTCACCTGGCAAAGGATGTTGGAGAAAATGAAAGGCAGCAGCCTAAATAAGGCATGAGGTACTCCGTGGGCCAAACGTGAATGGAAGATTTTCTAGCCATCTCACCACCCGTAAAAATGCCTTAATTCCTCTCTAGTCTCTGTGCCCCTCCTTCCTAAGGCCACATCTGTCCAGTACTTGGCATTTCCCCAAGATGGTGAATGACCTTCAGTGGCTCTGTATACCAAGTAGGGCTGGCACTACTGGCTGACTCTGTGCACAGGAACAGAGAGAGCAGTTCCCAGGGTTGGGGCCACCGCCTGGTGTGGCAGCTCCAGGCAGAGAGGCCTCACTTCTGACTCCACGCTCCATGCTCTTCACTTACCAGGGGGGTTCAAATCCAACAATGACTCAGATTAAGTCTTTACAAGCAAAACTCTTCTTTGGTAAATGCCATAAGACAGAGAGTATGTTAATCAGCCTCTCGTCACTGTGACCAGCAGAACCACTTGGCTCATGGTTTCAGAGGTTCAGTCCACAATTGGCAAATTCCATTGTTCTGGGCCCAAGATGAGGCATGAGGAGCTTGCGTACAAGGATCCAGGGATCATATAATCCCCAAGAGAATACCCACAGAGGCCTGCTTCCTCCTGCCATGGCTTGTAGGAAGTTACCACCCACTAGTCCATTTAAATTGTTAATCCATTAAATGGATTAATCTGCTGATTAGGTTGCAGCTTTCATAATCAAATCATTTCACCTCTGAATATTCCTGCATTGTCTCATATTATGAGTTTTGGTTTTTTTTCCAAACCATAATGGGGAGAGAGAGAGAGAGAGAGAGAGAGAGAGAGAAAGACTTTCTCCTCAGAATGCCTTGCACCCAGGAACTGATGTGGAAAGACATCCCTTCCCACACTTCTGTGATCTGAATGAGGTGTGAGTATGCACCCCAGGGGTTCCTGTGTTGGAAGCACCGTGTCCAGCATGGTGCTATTGGGAGGTGGTGGAAGCTTTCAGAGGTGGGAGTTGATGGATGGATGGGAATGCTGTCCCCAGAAGGGATTAATGCTATCTCCTGGTGCTAATTCCTGAGAGAGGCACTTGTTACAAAGGAAGGCACCCACACATTTGTCCCCTCTGCATGCAGTCAACTCCTTTCCTGCTTCTCCATATGTCGTGATGCAGCCAAGAGGACCTTAATCGGAGGCTAAACAGCTGATGGGGTTCCTTGATCTTGAACCATTAGTCTCCAAAACTATGTACTAAATAAACCTGATTTTTTTTAAGGACTTAGCCTCAGTATTCTATTTGTTGATTTGCAAGTCTCCTGTCACCATGAGGCATTTGGGTCCTGGGTAGTAAGGAACTCCATGTAAAGACATTGCTGCTTTAATTCACCAGGAAGGTAAAAGAAACATCCTTTGCCGTGGACACAGCTGGGCCCAGTTCCAAGAAAACAGGTATTCTCCCCTGGCTCTGGCTTTGATCCTGTGATCTCAGGGAAGCTCTTCTCCACACACAAAACCCTCTCACACTTCCTGTTCTGCAAAAGGATTCTAGTCCCTGCTCATTTGGGCACCAGGAGCTGCCTTGGCTGTTCAGGGCAGGGGATGGACATGGATGTAGCATCAGGCGTCCCTGTACTCATGTCTCTGGGTCACAGAGAAATTGACATACTCAGCTCCCAAACTCTCTACCAGCTGTCTTCCATCCTACTGCATATGTACATGAGATATGTCCAGGGAACAAGGGTGAAGGGAGGCAGAGAGTTGGGGGTCAGCCATTGGCCAGATCCAGCGCCACTGTGCTCTAGCTCTCAGGTCCTGCTCTCAGATAGCTGGTGTCAAAGCTGCCATCGTAACAGTTCTTAACCAGCATCTGCAGGAAGTTTGCACAGAGCTCACCCTTCAACAGCGCCTGCTGGGTGATCCAGACACTGACACATACTCCACAGGCACCACCCGAGGAAGGGGTTGTCATGTCCACCATTTTTTTCTAGGAGGTAAATAAGGCCCTGAGAGCCCCAGTGACTTGCCTGAGAACCCACGTGGCACATGCACATCGGGTGTTCAAGCAGTTGCAGGGACTGAGGTGTTCGATTAAGGACAAGGAAACATCCTGCCTAGAGACCCTGTTGTCCTGATTCCCAATAGTAAAGCCACATTCCGGGGCCCCTGCTGGGAGCTGCCAGCGTCTCATGACTTGTTTATTATTGTCTATTCAGCACCCCTACGTGGATTTTGCTCATTTGATCATTTACTCAATCGCTTGTAAAGCTTAGAGATCCGGTACTTTGACTTGGCTCAAATTCATCACAGCAAGCCTTGCTTCCTCGGGTCTTTCTGTTGGGGCCACGGCTTCCATTTCTTGTCACATTTCTCCTTTGTCTATACTTTCCCGACCATCTGACAGAGTCCTGGTCAGCTCTGGGTTTTGAAGGTGTTGCTATTTTCCTACTAAAACCGAAATTCTAAATCAATGGGAAGTGAAACTGACTTAGTTTCTATTACTACTATAACAAATTACTACAAAAGTAGTGACTTGAAACAACCTGAATTTATGGGGCCAGGTTTGTGGCTCAGGGACAGAGTGCTTGCCTAGCATGCATGAGGCACTGGGTTTGATCCCCGGCAACACATAAAAATAAACAAATGAAATAAAGGTATTGTGTCCATCTTCAAATATATATATAAAGGAAAAAAACAACCTAAATTTATCATCTGACAAATATGAAGGTGAGAAGTCTGAAATGAATCTCACTGGGCCCTAATTAGGGGGCCAGCAGGACCACATCCATTCTTTTAAGGAGTTTCTAGGGGAGAATCTGTTTCCCTGCCCCTTGTAACATCCAGATGCCACCCACATTTCTTAGCCCAAGGTACCTCTATCCTGAAAGTCAGCAACAGCAGGTCCCGTCTGCCTTCCGCTGCCTCTGTTTGACTTCTTCTCCAACTTGTAAAGATTTTGTGATTCCACTGGGCCCAGCCCAATAACCCAGGATGATCTCTCTCTTCTGAGGTCCAACTATTGACAACGTTATTTCCAACTACAGCCTTAACTCCACCTTGATAAGTAGTTTAACACATTCACAGGTTCTAAGAGATTACGATGTGAGACATCTCTGGGGCCATTATTTTTCTAACCACAAAAATAAACAGGCATACTTGGTCTGGTAAGACTTTCCGGAACTTTGTTTCAGTCATCCTGCAAATCCAAAAAAAAAAAAAAAAAAAAAAAAACCCTCCCCAACATTACTCAGGGGGCTCCTGAAAACTCTGCTTGAACGCATCTGGAAACAGCTCACACACCATAAAAGGCCTCTTCTACAGCTCACTGGAAGTGCTCGAACACCAGCCTGTCTCCTGCAACCAGATCCAAGCTCTGTGCTTTAGGAGGATACAAAGTGTCCACCACATATGTCTGACCCCTTGCCCAGTGCTTGGAGAATTTGAAGAGCCTATTTGTCTGTTCCTACCTCCTCCGTGCAGCTGCACAGAGAAGCATGGCCCCTTCATCCCTCACCAGCACTACTTCCACCGGTGATGTCTCTTCTTAACCACAGCAGCCAGAGGAAATACAATATTATTGTTTTGCTCAAGATGTTACTGAGCACCTACGATGTCCAGGGCTAAGCTCAAAACTGTCAGGGGTGATATTCACTTGAGTCTAGAAGATTGAGATTGTCACCTCCTCCTGCAGCTGGGAGTCTAGGATTTAGAAAGATGAAGTCGCTCACTCATTCACAGTCGCTCAGCTCCGTGATGAAGCAGGGGCTGTGTCTGGGCTTGCTCTAACCACAGACCCTCTGTTCTGTCTTCCTGTCACAGTGTCCTGTCTTCAGCCTTAGCTTGCTGCTATAATGAGTGCTGAACCAGGAGACTAGAGACCTGGCTTTTATTCCCAGTCAATTCATCTGTAGCTATGTGACTCGAGATGAAAATCTCTGAGTTATTAGAGGTGTTACCAATAACTCCTCAATAGTGTGCAATGGTCAGACCAGTAACAGAAGAGTTTGGAAGCCATTAAGAGGCCCCAGAAAAAGGCCAATCCTCCTGGCTATGGTTCTGCTGTACATCTTGGGATCCATATAAAGTCTCTGGCAGTGTCTCTTGCTTCTGGCCTCTCCTGAGCCATCATAGGGAGATCCAGAACATTTGCTTGCTGCAGGAACGTGTTCAAGAACCTGGATGTTCTGCCCAATCAAATCCACGACACGTTTGGCCCTATGCTGTCCTGTTTCCATCCAGCAGAGCTGACTTGTGCCCAGTGCTGTGGAGACACCAGGAATCCAGAGATGCTAGAGGCCAGTCCTTCCTCCACGAGGGGAAGCAGGTGCGTGAACAGCCTACTTCCGCTGGGAAGGACACTCAAGCACGTTCATTTGTGTTTGCTCATTTGCTTTAACCATGAGAAGGAGAACTCGATAGTGTCAGAGAGAGGAAAATGTTGGAGGGGATCCTTGTGCAGGTGGGAGCAGATGGGGTCTGGTGACATTCTTGGAAAGGAGCAGAGAGCATATTTAGGGGATCAAAGGTGCAAGAGAGGGCCGGGTGCAGTTTGGTTTGCTCTGCAGGTTGCCAGGGAGAATGGTTGGAGCCAGGGGGAGAGGAAAAGAAGACAGTCAGCCAGGAACAGGGTGATCCCAGTAAGAAATGAGTCAGGAGGGGACCCAGTTCCCTCTGGGCAGTCTTGGAGGTTATGGGTTTTCTCCATCCATGATCTCACAGGAGCGCAAAACCCTGACTGTGGGAGAGGCATTTATTTGGGGGTGGGATTTGCCAAGAGAGCCTGATGAGATGAAAGGGGTGAGAGAGTTTGGGATTGTGCAAGGGAGGGAGGTCCTGCAGGGAGCCAGCTGGTGCTGACCATGCCCTGGAATGGCCAGGAGTATTTCATAGCTCTGATTTAGAAGCTTATGAACTTGGCACAGACCCTTTTATAGGTATAAACTCTTATAGAATATTAATTTTTAAAGAAGTGCAGGTTAGTAGAGCAGGGAGCAAAGACATGGCACTCACAGGAAATCCCTCTGTGCTTAGGCAGCAGCCCCACACTGAGCAACTGGGGCAAGTGGGACAGGTCCCCTTCAGCCTCACGGGCCTCGCTGAGGACTCTGGTCGTGTCCCTGGGAACAACTGGAGACCGTGGATAGTTTTAAGCACAGGAACTTATGCCTGGGCTCAGACGTGTATGGTTAAATGATGGCGTCAGTGACCGGTGGGCAACAGCAGAGATGGGCAAGGAGAGGGGGTGCCAGTCAGGGGACTGTGGCAGGCTCAGGCCAGAGACAACAGAGCTGGATTGGGGGAGGATAGGAAGTACAGTGGACAGTGTCCGTGGCCCCTTCGTCTCCTGAAGTACCCACCTGATGTGGCCTGGATGGTGAGGATCATACACACGGGTGGTCCTGTGAGAGCATGGACAGTGGTTTTTCTTCTGCTTTCTAAGAAGAAGCCTAGGGCACCCACATGAAGGGCTGAGAACGGCCGTAGTGGTCAAAAGGCCTGGGACTCAGGGTCCAGAGACAGTTGAAACGGGATGCAGAGCAGGAGTGGCTAATGGACAAGGAAACTGCATGCCCAGAAATATTTCCCAATGCAGGCCCGAGGCACCAGAGAGAGGTCCCTGCACAGAGTGGGCATGCTATAGTGTCTGTGGCTGCTGCTGCTGGCGATAGTGAGGCAGAGATGGAGGAAGAGGTCTGTGCCCCCAGTAGGAGCTTGTGGAGGTTTAATTAATCCCTGTGTTCCTGACGCATCACACTGAGCTTGAACCATAGAAAATACTCAAATGAGAAGGCATCTAAGGTCCATGGCTGCCCTGTGCCTGGCATGTGGGATCAGCAATACATTCCACCAGCAGTTACCTGAGCTTCAGTCCTACAATGACCCTATAAGACTGCTCCCCCATTTTTCTAGGCAATAGAAAAATTAGAGCTCAGAGAGATTCAATTTACCCAAGGATCTCAAATGCTGAATAGCAAAGCTGATTTGAGCCCCAAACTCTTTTGATAACATTACATATAGAGTATAAATAAGGGTCTCCAGAGAAACAGAAAAATCAGGATAGATAAAAGAGGGAAGCTAGATGGATGGATGGAGGGATAGAGATGATGAATAATAGATATAAATAGAAGAGAGAGAGAGAGAGAGAGAGAGAGAGAGAGAGAGAGAGAGAGAGAGAAGGAGGACTGTGGGTTCTCAAGTCCAAAATCTGTAAAGCCTAGGTCCCAGTTTGAGTCTGAAGGTCAGAACCTGCTGTAAAAATAGGAAGGGCCTATGCTATGTCCCCATTCAAAAGTCAACAGAAATCTAAGGTCCCAATTTGAAAGCCACCAAGAAAGGCAATTCTTTGTTACCCAAGATAGAGTCAGCCTTTTGTTCTATTTAAGTCTTCGACTGATTGGATGAGGCCCACCCACATAGGGAGCTCCATCTGCATTACTCATTCTACCTACTTAAATGTTGACCCTCACAGACATACCCCACATAATATTTCACCAAATGTCTGGGCATCCATAGTCCAATAAAATTGACACATAAAATGAAGCATCACACACAGTCTTTTATAAATACTTTTAAATAAATACATGAATAACTGCTTATTGGGAGAAAATTATTTACATCTCCAAGAGCTACAATTATTTCTCAAACAACAGCCAGAGGTTTAATGTCTCATTTCTATAAAACTTCACCTGTTCAGGTTTTAAAAAAATTTGTACACCGAGCGGTAGTTCAATAAACCCTGAATATTAACCTCCCATTACTCAAATCCAAGATGAGGAGAGAATTGATAAGACTCTGTCTCCAATCCCAAGAATCTGATAATCATTCAGACAGCTTTCTTCAAATCAAAGTGGCAGGACTGTGAGTAATTGTCAGCCTTGCCTGCCCTGTCGGTGACCTCTGAAGACAGGGCTAGGTCCTATTCATCTCCAAGGGCTGGTGTCTGCTCGGTGCTTAGTGACCAAGGCTTTCTCATCCAGGCCGCACAGTGGATGAGAAACGGACCGTTCTGAGTCATCCTGCAAACTTCGCTGGGGTTCCTGCGGTCATCCACGATGCCACACAAGACACTGCATGACTCCTAGGAGGGAAGGGAGTAGTTTAAGCCCATGGCAGTTGCAGAGACACCTCCAGGGAGATGAGGTGCATCAGGAACTTGAACAAGGTCCACATCAGTTCAGATCCTGGCCCCAGAGGGGAGAGAGAAGAAACCAAAGGGGAAGGAAAGAGCCTTCCAAAGGAGCTGGCAGTGAGTGGGAGAGGGGAGGGCAGAAGCTGTCAGCAAGCAGAAGGCCTATCATTAGGATAATTATTATTATTTATTAAACATTTAGGAAGTGCCAGCCATGTGCTAGCTATTGTCACAATCCAAATCAGAATTCGACCCAATGCCTCTGGAAAAGTCTTCCTGTCTAATTGGGCAGGAAGGAAAAACAGGCCAAGGAGCTGAGCTAAGAAGTATTTTAGGTGATAAAAGGAGACCCATAGAGGCAGAATTCAGCTTCATGTCACCAGGGAGCATTTCCCCTTTCCCAGGGACTCTATTGTGAAGTTGGTCACACGGGAACTGCTTCCTTCTGGGCTTTGGCCATGCAAACTGGAACCCATTTTGTAATTTTTGCCAGGTAACTTGCAGACTGATGCTCCAACTGCGCGGTGGGAGAACCCAATGAGCAGCAAAGCTCCCAATAACTAGGGTCAACACGCCACTCCTATCTGGCCAGACTCTTGCTAGAGGCCAGGATTTGAAAGCAAAAGTAGAAAGAGATCACCCCTGCCTACAAGATCACAACTCCGAGAAAAGCTCTCAGTCTGCCCTTGGGAGATACCATGGTTGATGTGTCAATCAACTGACCCGGGAGTTCACAAGAGGTCAGGTCCTGGTGGAAGGAGGAGCTCCAGGGGGTGAGCCACAGTGCTGGCCTCGGGGTCTCAATGATCATGTCCTCTTTCACATATTTAAGCACCTACTGTACCCAGTGAGGTCAGATGGGTGTTGCAGGTTAATCCCCTGCCACCCTCACAAGAGCAGGCTATCTGATTCCTGAATGCTTAACACAGATAATACTTGGAAATCCATGGCTCTGATGTGAACATTCGCTCATTCCCAGAGTCCAGCTGTAAACCATGAGCTGAGTTATGGTGTGTGAGGTCTTCAAGCAAATTCACACTAGCCTCTATTAAATTGTATGAGGTTAAGAAATATATTGAATTCTGGGGGGCATATATATTCTGCTAACCAAAATTACCCACCAGACATTTGTCACTGCCACGTGGGCGTTACTAAATCAAGGCTTTAAAGGTGAATGCATTGGTTGGCGTTATATCATCAGCGTTTCGTTACAGTGCAATCAATCTGTGGCAGGAAGGGGGGGCTCTTGGTGGGCAGTGACTGCCAGATGAGGGGCTGCCTCATCACTTGTCTCTGCAGGGCCAGGATGGCTCCCATTCAGAGACCTGAAGCAGGGGGGAGCCGAGCAGCAAACAACGCCCATCCGAGTAAATCATTTTGTTTAATGAACCAAGTGGATCCCGGGGAAGGCAGCATTAAGTTGCAAATGTATTCGCTGCAAAAGCAGAAGGTGAGCAGGCTCCCCAGAAAAAGGGGAACTGCTCAGAAGCCCAAGAGCAGAAGGGAGGTCTGCCCCACGCAGCCTTTCCTCCAACACTCGGAGCTACGTTTGCTTTCCTGGTTTTGAAGCCCATTTTCCAACACACACACACACACACACAGATCTTCCAACACCCACCCAACATCACAACGGACCATATGTTCAGAATGTCAGAGCTGGGAGGGATCCGAGTCCAACCCCCTAATTTCTCAGATGGATTCACTGGGGCATTCAGATAAGGGGCCAGTGTTCAGCCTTCTTCACAGGGAAAAAAGTCATACTGCATCCCTGTTTCTCCATGAAATCCGTCAGAATGGAGGGTCAGGGCAGCTTTCAGGACAGAGCCGCGATCCTCAGAAGAAATCCTTGTTGCCCCAAACGTCACAACGTTGCCACTGCCTCTCTCCCTCTCCCTCCAGCATCTTGTCCACTGTGGGCCGCTCACCGAGACAGCCTCAGGCTCCAAGTTACATGGCCCACTGTGTGCATCCACTGTGCATAGCTTAGATACAGACACACGCCATATGGATACACACACCTGTGTAAGCGCGGACACACACACACACACACACACACACAAGCACTTTTCAGAAATGGAAGGAAAAATTGGAGCCACCACATGACATTCATATCTCATATTGCCTGCCATTTCCTTTAAACAATTGAGAAGTGACATTAGGTGTGATGTAGGTATGTCCACACTCTGAGGTGCTTAGCTAGCATTGGAAGGACCTTCACCCCATCAGCAGTTGCTGCCCCGGGAAGACTTACTGCAAGCTCTTCAGACACTGCTCCAGAATACCATGGGTTTTTATTGTCGAGATGAAAGAGTTCAAGATATGAGATTGTCAGGTGCGGTGGCAGTGATCCCACCGGCTCAGGAGGCTGAGGCAGGAGGATCATGAGTTTGAAACCAGCCTCAGCAACTTAGCGAAGCCTTAAGCAACTCAGCAAGACCCTGTCTCCAAATTTAAAATCATATAAGAAAGGGATGGGGAGGTGGCTTGGTGGTCAAGCACCCCTGGGTTCAATCCCTGGTACCAAAAAAAAAAAAGATATGGGATTGGCTGCAATCAATGCTACCTTTGCCCATAAAGGCCATGCAAGACCAGCGAATGAAGGAGACGTAGGGGTGTTAGAGGAAAGTGACCAAGCAACAGGACACCCAGCTTCCTGGGACAGTGATGGGGGCTGGAGCAGGGAGTCTATCAGAGATGAAAGCGGCAGCAGGACTTTGCTATTGGGGCCAGAGGTCCTTGCACAGGGACATGGGGTGGAAGATAGCATCTTGACCCACCATTAACACCGTCTTCTAGAAGGAGGCCTGGTGCTCCCCCTGCTGATTTCCACAGAGCTTGCTCTCAGTAGCCCCTCTTCCCAAGGAGGCCAGCCCACACTCTGACTGTCGAAGAGGACAGAAAGTCACTGCACGATTGTCAGATAAGGCACCAACCACAGGCTTCAAGTGAGACGACCCAGGGGTCCCAGGCTCCCTCCAGCCTTTTAGATGTGCTGCACTAAGAGAGGCACGGAGTGGGTGGAGATGGATTCCATCGGGACTGTGGACTCTCTGCGCAGGAAAAGGGACAGGCAGACTCAATATGGAGCAGTAGGGAGACAATGAGCAAAGGATAGTGTGTATTTTTCGAAGGAGCCCATGCCAGATTTACCACCCACCGGCTCCTCTCCAGTGTCACCTACACCCTCCTCCATTGGAAACTGGGGAGCACATCTCCCCTGGCTATTTTGGGGTGAAGCTTAAAATTTACCTGCCATCAAAGAATCGAGTCAGATCGTGATGGGGCTATGAGAACCCCGAGTACAGACTTGTGAAACAACATTGGTGGGAAGTTATTTTCCAGCTTCTTCTGGTGGCCTCAGTGATTCCAACCCGGGGCCCTCCCTGCAGTAGGAGAAAAGTGAGCAGTACCTCTGGCAAGAGGGCCACACTGCCCTTACCCTTGGCAGAGGGGCTGGGTACAGTGGCTCCCTCCTGGCCTGGATGCTAGGTCCCTTCTAATACCTACCCACTCGGACCCATAGGAGAACCAAATTGCTGGGGCAGAAAGAAATGATTTGAACCTATCACAAAGATGGTTTTGTGGTCATTGACCTAAAATGCTTCCTTTTGAGGCATCTCCATGGTAGCCTAGGACCTTAGGTCTCAGGTGTTCCTTCCTCCAAGTCATGGGCAGACAAATGGCACATCTGCAAGGGTACTGGGTGACAGGCTTCCAGTCCACTTTGGAGCTGGGGATACACTTTGCTGCAGTTTGGATTTTGTATGACCCCCGCAAGGCCCATGTGCTGGAGACTCAGTCACAAGCTAGTGGTGCTACTGGGAGCTCGTGGAGACTAGTGGATGGAAGTTATGTCATTGGGGGTGCGCCCTAGAAGGGGTCATGGGACTTGGGCCACTTCCTGTCTCTATTTCCTGGCCACCAAGAGGTTAGCAGCTCTGCTCTACCACACTTCACTCACCATGATGTGCTGCCTGACCACAGAACCAAAGCAATGGACCAAGTGACCATGAGCTGAAATCTCTGAGACTTGTGAGCCAAAATAAATCTTTTCCTTCCTTTAAGCTGTCTATCTTAGATATTGATTTACAGTAACAAAAGCTGCCAGCTGCACCCCTCTAAGGCAGTAAAACACCACCTCATCCACCTGTCCCCTCCTTCTATTTCTTCCGTGCCATCAGGTCACACAGGGAGCACAAACCTGAATATGCCCTATAGGTGACAGATGACCTGGTCATGTCCATTCTGGGCTGTGTGACTCAGCTTTTCCTCACTGTGACCAAAATACTTGACAAGAACAGCTTAGAGGAGGAAAAGTGTATTTGGGCTCACAATTTCAGAGGTTCAGTCCATGGTTGGCCAGTTCCATCCCTCTGGGCCCGAGATGAGGCAGAACACTGTGACCAAAGGGTGTGATGGAGGAAAACTGCTGACCCCATGGAGGGCAGAAGGGAAGAAAGGAGAGAGAAGAAGGAGAAGGAGAGGGATATGGAGGAAAAGAAAAAGGAGGGAAGGAGGAGGAGAGAGGAGTGAAAGGGCCACAGAAAGATAAACCCTCCCAGGGCACACCCCCCAGTAACCCACCTCCTCCAGCCACACCCCACCTGCCCATAGTTACCACCCAGTTAGTCCATTCTAATGAAGATGGGATGGTTAGGTTACAGCTCTCCTCTTCTAACCACTTCACCAGTGAAGAGTTCTACATTGGATATATATCTATCTCCAAACCATATCATTGGCGCCAAACATAACTTCAAGTCGTCAGGCCCAGGTGCCAGTAAATGTCAATTCCAGGGCACAGCCATTTGGCAATGACAAGACTGAGTTCCCTCAAGGGAAGGAGTCCATCTGGGATTCATTTCTTATTCTCCTGTTCAAAGAAACCCGAGGACACATCTCAGAGCCACAGCCATAGCTCTTCATCACGAAAGAGCAGGAGAAGGACAAAAAACAGGTCTTGTCTGAAGTGCATTGATTCGTTTCTGATTTTGTTCCAACAAATCCCAGAACTTTCACCTCTCCCATCAGGGGCCTGGTTGTAGTGAAAAAAAAAAAAAAAAAAAAAAAAAAAAACCTGTGATTTTAAAAATTAGCCACATTTGGTGACATGCACCTAGTCCTGACTCAAGGTTCAGTGGGAGTATCAATTAAGCCCATGACTTAGAGACCAGCCTGGGCAGCACAAGGAGACCCCATTTCAAGAAATTAAATAAAGTTACCGGCTGAGGGTATAGCTCAATGGCAGAGCCCTTGTCTATCATGCAAGAAGCCCAGGGTTTATCCCCAGCACTGCAAAGTATGAGTAGATAGATAGATGACAGACAAAAGTTTCCAGACCTTATACATTTGGAGGGGAGAGCAGAGTTAGCCAAGGGGTGGAAAGCCTCTTTGCTCTGGGTAAAACCCCTCGTGGGAAATACGATGCTAAAGCAGTGTCCACACACTTCCCTGGTGGGCTGGACACAGAGACTCAATGAATGCACAGGCTTCTGACCCAGAAGCCCAGGAATAGTGGGCTGGGTGCATGGGAGAAAACTCTTCACTTAGAAAAACTCCAAACACACAAGCTTGTGCATACATCTGTGGGGCGGGGGGGGGAGGCTCAGTATTTGGCCCCAAATGGGCTCAGACAGAGTAAAGGGACAAGGATTCTAGAAGGATGTGACAGCTTTCTTAGGATCTTGGAACCACTCCAGGCAGGGGAGGGTTTCACTAACAGGAAGACAATCCCCCTCCCTCTTCTCCTCCCCAGCCAGCTGGGCTGGGACTGGAGCTGAGTATTTGGAACGTGGGTTCAAGGGAAGAACTGCCCTCTCTCTTGGGAAGGGTGGGTTTGCTCCAGACTCCCGTGGGCAGAGAGTTCTACATGGGGGACATGGGTCCTGCCCTGTAGGAGGGAGATCAGGTACCAATTAGAGAAGGCGAGGTGAGGTCTGACGTTGCCAGAGACAACAGAGAAGGCCCCAGGGTATCAGCACTCGCCTGCAGGTGTACAGCAAGCACCCTGATCAGGATAGGCTAGGACAGCCATGATGGTCAGGAGATGGGGACTCTGAGTCAAGTAGTCCCTTGGGAGTCGAGCCATAAGAGCCCTTGAAAGCCAGGACTCCATCTCCACTGAAATTATCAGTAGGAAAGGAAAAGGTGGAGGAAGATGTGGACCGTGCGATCTGGACCTCCTCCTCTACAAAACCGTTTATCTCCATTGTGTAGTTTTCCCTGGTGATTGAATCTTGCCCCGATTAATGAGTATTTTTGCTGTAAGTCAACCGGTTCTTGGAAAGGAACAAAGAAACTGCGTGTGTGTGTGTGTGTGTGTGTGTGTGTGTGTGTGTGTGTGTTACCATCATCCCTGGGCCACAAGGAGAGATACAAAGTGACTAAACCACTCCTGGCTCCCTCAGTCCCTCAGGAAGAGCAAGGACAGGGACATCAGCACGGGGAGGGGCCATGTGGACAGGAAGGGAGGGGAGGGGAGGGGCACAGTCATGTCTAATCCTCATTCAGAGGCAGAGAGTGAAAAACCAAAGAGAAGAAAGAAACAAAGAACAGATTTTCCATTTGGGCATGCAAGCAGTCACACTATGATTAATGATGCAATCAGACTGCAGAAGCTGCTCAGGTTTCTGTGCAAATGAAGAGAAAAATTTGAAAATGTGGCCGAAAACCAAGCCTCCAATGTCGGTGTAATCTGAGGAGCGTCTGCTCAGAATGGGAGGAAAATTAACCCCTGGGGAGTAACTCAGGCAGCCAGCTCCCCCCACACACACCCAGGCTTAGATCAATTGAGGGGCTTACACATGGGGACTCCCCGCCCGAGGGGCTCAGGGCAGTGGCAAGGCCTCAGCACTTCCCTCCATGATGAATGGGAGCCACACCAGGCCTGGTCACTACTTTGGAAGACAACAGAATTGGACGCACCACAGAGTGTTCTATAATATATAAAAAAGAAATTTGTATACTCCTGAAACCCGGATATGTCTTTTAAATGTCTTGATAAATGTATTTCAGCATACAGGCTTCTTTGATGATCTTATAGATTTTATTTGAAGCTTTGGGGAGGAGTCCAAGGACTTCAACAAACCTCCAAAGGGGCATGTGCACCAATATATATATATTATTTTATATATATATATATATATATATATATATATACACACACACACACACACAAAATCTAGCCAACTGTTCATGTGCTGCCTTATTTCATCTCATGTCAGGGTGCTAAAGTGGGATGCAAACAGGCTGCTCTGTCCCACCTGTGGGAAAGGTGAGGCTCAGTTCCTACTCCCCCACACCCCACCTATATCCGCAGCAGCTTCCCCAAGACCCCCTGGTCTCCCCCTAGGAACCAGGTCAGTGCAGAGCTGGAAAGCATTCCCAGGCTGGGCTGGTGGCTGCAGCGATCTGAAGATCTGGCTGTTGATCCTTGGGCTGTGGGTCAAGACAGGAGCCGGCCTCCTTTGCAACAGAACTTCCATGTCTGACTGCTGGGGCAGGAAAATGATCAGTATGTGTATGAAGGACGGCGTGAGAGGATGAGAGGGAGAGAGAGTGGGAGAGGAGAGAATGAGTCGCAAAATGACTGAGAAACGGGGAAGGAGAGGGAGAAAGGATGAGAAGTGAGAGAGAGAGAGAGAGAGAGAGAGAGAGAGAGAAGAGTGAGCCAGAGAGGTGTAGACTGAGAGAGTGGGGCGGGGGGAGGATTAAGTGTTCAGTTAGCTCAGGGCTGCCAGGGGGAGGCTCTGCCCCATCCTTCAAGGGTACCCCAGACAAACAACCAATAAGCCAAAAAAGATCAAGAGACTGAGTGTTCAAATCTTTGGGCAGTTCCTATTTCATGAATCCCGAAGCATTCCAACCAAAGCCTTTAAGAACTAGTGGATTGGGGCTGGGGATGTGACTCAAGCGGTAGCACGCTCGCCTGGCCTGCGTGGGGCTCTGGGTTCGACCCTCAGCACCACATAAAAAAAAAAAAAAAAAAAAGAACTAGTGGGTTTTCAGCCATCCTGGAAAGGAGTCACTGGTCCACATAGGAGCTCAGCTCTTCTCTCTGCTTCTTCTCAGCCTCCCCCATAGACTTCCTGCTCTCAGGTGGCGAGGACTGTGTCTGTCTGTGGTGCCTGTCTTTGCATCCCCCGTGGCTGACTGGGATCTGGCATACGCTAGGAGTTTGAACAATATTTCATCTGTGGGTATTGTGGGAGATTAATTTCTTTTTAATGTCACCACAGTCTCTCCCTTCCCACATCCTCTTCTCCCACGTGACTTTGGCACTCCTCCATGGAGAAGATCGGGACCTGTGTTCTGAATCAGGGGAGGTCCGGGACTACAGGGAAGTGATACTGTGACTTCCAAGTGGCAATCCCACTTCCACTGGGTTCTCTTGGATCCCAGCCACCATGCTTGGAGGAAGCCCAAACTAGCCACCTGCTAAGGTGACAACCAGCAGCCCTAGCTGAGGCCCAGCTAACAAACTGTAGCTACCACCAGACACAAGGGCCATGAGCCTTCAGATGAACCCTAGCCTTCGCTGTTCCCCAGAGAGACCCCAGGCATCACAGAGCAGAGACAGGATTCCCCCTCTGCTCTGTCTGAGCTCCTGACCCAGGCTATCAGGAGCATATGAACTGATGGGGCTGGGGGGGTCACATGTCATTCAGTGGGGGTAGGGGTATGATATGGGTAACGGGCACAGGCTCAGAGGGGAGAGGTGAGGGATGCCAGTTGTATCAGAAGGGCCAGACTGCAGCTGAAAGGAATCGGAAAGGAGGCCGGAGGTTCCTGGAGAGGGCAGCACCCTGGGAGTATCTGCCTGCGATCCACATGCCAGGTGTCTGGAGGTGGTGGCGAGGTACAAGAAGAGACAGCAAGTTCTGAAGAACAGCAGCCTGGGACGGCAGCGCCGAGCCCTGTGTCTGAGTCCATTCGGGCTGCTAGGATGAAGCCCCATAGACGGAGTGGCTTAAAAACAATATGTCTTTATTTCTCACAGTTCTAAAGGCTGGTAATCCAAGATGGAGGTGCTGGCGGATTCAGTGTCTGGTGAGGGTCCCCACTTCCTCTTCACGGACAGTGCCTTCCCTCCGTGCCGTCGCGTGGTGGAAAAGGGAAGAGAACTCTGAGGCCTCTTGTCTAAGATTCATTCAGGTAACTGGCTTCCCCCTGACCTTATCAGCTCCCAAAGGCCCTGCCTCCACACAGCAGCACTTTGGAATGAGGTTTCAGCTATGTATTGAGGAGGGAGGACCCAAGCTTCCTGTCTGTGGTCCCCTGCTAAGCTCTTCAGGATAAGAGAATCTGGGCCCAGAGACTTGTGTGGCCCTTACCTCGCAGGGTAGGTGAGAGGGATCTGCACTGAGGCCCAAGCGGACATGGCCTAGTGGCCCCTGTCCTGCAAGGAGGGTCTGCTCAGGCCCAAACTACCCCCAGGAAGACCACTGTGAGAAAGGGCAGTGGAGAGATCTAAAGCTTCCACCTGCTCCCAGGTATGCATCTTCCTTGGATCCCTGTATCTCAGGCCTCAGGGAGACTGGAGAGGGCTCTGAGACAGACCCTGGATATTCAGGAAGGGCACTAGGGGGCAGGAAACCTCATCCCACCTCCTGGCTGTGTTGCCTGGTCCCCTCTGAGCTCCCTCACTGGACAGGATTGGTGAGCACCTATGCTAAGGTTATGGAAGAGGTTTCTATGCAATCACTGGCCGAGCCTGACTGGGCTGAGGCACAGTTGTTCCCTTCCTGAGAATCAGAAGTCAGGTGGAGAGGAAAGCAACAGTGGCCTGGGACAGACGACTGTGGACTGTGCAGGGGTGTTGAGCCAGCCCAGCCTCCTCCTTGAAGGAGGCCACCCACTATGAAGGAGTTTACAGAGCAAAGTAGATGTAGATAACCCTTCACCTCCAAAGACAGCACCAATGTCTAACAGTGACCTGTTAGCTTGTGTGTGCTCCCAGGGCAGCACACACCCACTCCCCCAACCCTGACTCCTGGTGCCTGGGGACCTGCTCCCCAACACCCTGCACTCACTGCCCAGAGCCCAGGCACTGTTTCCACCACACAGTGCTCTCCTGGGTGCACCCCCTGTAAGGCTCATTGAAGATGTCCTGGTGTGTGTTCACAGCAGGCGGTGGGATGAGGGTTCCAGAATTCAGTCCTATTAGAAGGGTTGAAACACAGAGAGAATGAGGGTGTGTGCCCTAAAGGTAAAACAAAATTGGGGCTTGTGTGTGTGCGTGTGCATATGCACATGTGTATATGTGTCTATTGTGGTATGTGTGTATGCACATTTGTGTGTGCATGTGTACATGAGTATGTACATGCACGAGTATGTGTGCACGCGTGTGTGCTTGAGTTGACTGGGTAACTTCCTGGTGCACTTGGGGTGCTGTTATGCAAGGCTAGGATTTCTGGCTCCCCTAACAGAGTCAGGATCCACAGGAAGAAGTTAAAGGGAAAAGCCTGGCTGGCCATGTCTGGCAGATCTATGGCCCTCAAGAGCCAGGATGAGGTGGGGATATAGCTCCAGGGGCTGGGGATATAGCTCAGTTGGTAGAGTGCTTGCCTTCATGCACAAAGCCCTGGATTCAATCCCAGCACCAAAAAAAAAAAAAAAAAAAGAGGTAAGAGATGTAGACTCCAAGGATGCTCAGGGTGGGAGAAAATGACTTCTCATGATGCAGAGTGTCCAGAAGGGACAGGTGGTGGGATGAGAGGTCCAGAATTTATCCCTGACCCTTCCTCACTCAGTACAACAGACAGAAGAATCAAGGAGGCCAAGACATAGCTTTCCCCAGAGCAGTGGACTTGGTGAAGGATGGGACTTACCCAGCTGCTGAAGTTTCAATGCACAGCATCTTCATGTGGGCCTGGGACATCCCAAGGGTTGGGGACCATAGCATTAGAAGATCACGTTTGTCGGGACACAGAGACACGAGCTTCAACTCCACACAAAGACTGTAAATGCTTGAGCTTCCCCAAGCTAACAAAAGCTGTGGGGGAGGACCCCCCGCCTGGCTGACCATCAGGGCAAGTCTGTAAGGGTAGATAGTGCTTTGAAGTTCTGAGATGACTGCTTAGAGCGTCTGCCCACTATAGGCACTGAGATACCACTGACCTCTAATGAAAGCTATTCTCCGTGTTCAGTGTCACCCATGGGAATGAACCCTTGGGTTCAAAGTCCGGCTTTGCTTCTTGCTCTCTGGAGAAACCACATGGTCTTTTGGGGTTTCAGTTTCTTGATTTAAGACCATGTCAACCCCTGCAAGTGACACCATGAGAACTAAACGCACAGTAGGTGGCACACCATGGACACTCATAAAATGT
This sequence comes from Callospermophilus lateralis, assembly GCF_048772815.1. Classification (NCBI taxonomy): domain Eukaryota; kingdom Metazoa; phylum Chordata; class Mammalia; order Rodentia; family Sciuridae; genus Callospermophilus; species Callospermophilus lateralis. The sequence goes on from NC_135313.1 coordinate 93,725,854, forward strand.
CTACTCCCTCCATTGGGCTCCCATTCTGACTAGAAGGGCCACTGCGGTGTCTGCAGTGTCCCGGGGAATCAGGAGTCTCCAAAAACCTCCCCAGTGTCCGTTAGGTGTAGAACCAGGCCTTACGGTTTGGGGGTCTGGCATGTCCCCCAAAAGGCTCATCCTGTACTGAAGCTTGGTCCCCCATGCAGCCGTGTTCAGAGGTGGGGTTTGGGGTTGTGATTGGATCGGGAGGGCTCTGATCTCATCTGTGGTTTCATCCATTGATGATTTTATAACTGATTGGACTGTTCAATTATGATACCGCTGATAGAAACTAGAGGAGGCAGGACCTAGCTGGAGGAATGGGGTCATGAGCCGCGCCCTGGAAGGTGACATCTCATCCCTGACCCTTCCTCACTCTGTCCATCTGCTTCCTGGACACAAGGAAGTGAGCAGTGTTGCTCCACCACATGCTGTCCACCATCATGTCCAGGCTCAAAATACAGTGACCATGGACTGCAACCTCGGACATCAATCTTCCCCCCTTTAAGTTGATATTCTCAGGTATTGGGTGACCTTAGTGGAAAGCTGACTAACCACCTCAGAGAAGCTCATCGTAAAGAAGCCAGCCCCTCCATCCCCCTGCTCAGGCCCCTTCTTCCTCACCCTTTTAATCCCTGCCCCCATCATGGCTCACATTCAGGAAACACTCAGGTGTTTCACCACCCGCGTCTCACCATACCTCCAAACCGCCATCCATCAGGGAGTCTGTCCAGCATGGCCATGCTAGAGACAGGTGGGCATGCAGAGCCCCTCAGCCCCAGCCCCAGCTGAGCAGATGGCATGAATTGGGCCAGCAGGTGGACTAGACTGGCATGGCACCCCTTCTGTGCTCACAGAGGTTCCCTGGCATGCCTCTGACTCCAGGGTGGCTTCCTCCTCTCAGCAGTATACACAGAACATCTTCATGAGTAGGGGTGCCGGGGGGAAGTGAATCACCTTCTCCCATTTCCCACCTATGTCCCACACATGGCTGCAGCTCCCAAATCCAGAAACTTCTTGGGATCAGGCATCTAGCTATTGTCTTCTGCATCTGCAAAGTGTTCACCTATTACTCCCTCACTTATCCCAATATTTCCAGGGGTGTTCCCTTTGACTTCATTGTTTTAACACCCAGTCTGCAAGATGTGTGGGAGACCTCAGGACCCTACACTCAGGAATGAGTCAGAGCCGTGGTTCCTGCAAACAGCAGAGCAAAGGAGGCCACACACACTGATCAAAAGAAGAGGGAGAAGAGGAAAGGGAATAAAATGTCCCAGAGCAGAAGCCATGGTGCAAGAGGGGGTCAGATTTTGGAAAAGGCACATAGCCAAAGAGCAGCCGGGGCAGCTGTGCTGTATCATTTCCCAGGTGACATCTTCGGCCTCACATGAGCTCACTGCAAAGAAGCATCTCAGCTCACGTAGGCTACTCTGGCTGCCATAACAAAGCGCCAGAGGCTGGGTGGATTAGACCACAGAAATGTATCTTCTCACAGCTCTGGAGGCTGAAATCTGAGATCAAGGTGTGGGAAGGTTTGATTTCTCCTGAGGTCTCTCTCCTTGGCTAGTATGTGGCACTTCCAAGGTCTTCCTCCTGTGTGTCTGTGTCCCAATCTCCTGTCCTTATAAGGATACTAATAATGCTGGTTCAGGGCTTACCCTAACAGCCTCCTCTGACCTTAACCACCTCTGTAAAGACCTTATTTCCAAACAAGCCACTTTCTAAGTGACTAGGGGTTAAGGCTTCAGCTTATGAACTTTGGAGGTGAGAGATACACAATTCACCCCTTAATAGTATGAATCTTGCTGGATCCCCAGGCGTGCTAGATATAGTTTGACCTCCCAGAGACTGAAGACAGTAGCTAACATCTGTCCTGGGGTTTCTCCAAGTCTCTACAATCAGCTCCTAGTGAAAACCCTGGATGGTCTCACATCACACTTGCTGCTAGGAGAGAAAGGTACAGTCCTTACGCAGTCACGTTGCCCTGCTCCCAAGAACCTGGTAAGAGGCAACAGGCAGTAGATTGTGGATCTTGAGTCTCCTCCCAGGATCTCTCTAAGGACACACCTGCAACCATTATGCCCCTGGCTACTCAGATTTGGAGGCTGCACAGGAAGAAGGGGACAGGGCCCTCTTCAGAGAACTAGACGTAAGATTGTTCTCAGAACATATTTCCTTAAAAGAAAAGCATAAAACAGGAACCTGGATGTCCCCAGGGAAATGACCACTCTGCCTTACACCTGGCACTCCTTCTTCAACACCTTCTTATTCATGTAGGGAAGGCTGGGACCCCCATCCACTTGCAGGTGCCTGGGGAAGGGAAGATTCTCATTGGGTAACTGGTGTTCCCATCTCAGCCGGGTCTGAGTGAGTTTAGCTTTCTTTGCCTTACATAGTTATTTTTATGGCTGCTTTATTGGGATCCCCATAAAGACCTCCCTCAGTCAATGACTCTAGAAGGACCCCCAGAACTCAGAAAGGGTATTGATACACAATAACACTACACTGAAAAGATACAGACTACAATCAGCAAAGGAAACGGTGGGCAGAGGGCAGGGTGCGGGAGAGACCAGTCTTGAGTCTGCAGGTACCCCCTCTCAGCAGAGTTACATGGACCACACTTCATCCTCCCTGCCACACTGTGTGTGTGATCACATGTGTGATGTGTGACCATTCAGGGTCCTTACTGGAGGTTAGTCACACAGACATAGAAAGCCCAAATGGCTCACCTTAGCTACAGTCTCCAATTCCACCCACCTTATATCAAACTATATCTACCATGGCCCAGGGACCCAGCAGACAAAAATAGACATCACTGCCATGGACTCAATTGTGTCCTCTTCCAAATCCCTATGTTGAAGTCTAAACCCCTAGAAGCTCAGAATGAGATATGTTTGGAGTTGGGGCCTTTAAAGAGATGATTACAGCAAAATGAACTCATGGGTGTGGGCCCTCACCCAACAGGACTGGTGTTCTTATAAGAAAGGAGATAAGGACAGACACACATAGAGAGAAGAGAATATGAGGATACAAATAGAAAATGGCCATCTGCAAACCAAGGAGAGTAGCCTTAGGAGAAGCCAACCCTACCTGCAGCTTGATGCTAGATTTTAGCCCTGTATTAGTCAGCTTTCTGTTACTATAACAAATATCCAAGATAATCAACTTAAAAAGAGGGAAGGCTTATTTGACTCACAGTTTAGGAGGTTTCAGTTGATGATCAATTGGCCTTATTCTTTTGGGATTATGGCAAGGCAGCATACGTATTGCATGGGAAAGAAAATCACTTACCTATAAGGCTAGGACTCAAAACAAACAAACAAACAAAAAAAAACGAGGAAAATTTTACTATTCCTTTCAAAGGCACACCTCCAATGACCTGAAGATCTCCCATTAGGCCCCAACTTTTAAAGCTTCCAACATCTCCCAATTGCACCAAGCTGGAAACAAAGTCTCAACACATGGGTCTGTAGGAGACATTCCAGACCCAAACCATTGGATGACCAGTGGAGACTGGTTCAATACCAAGGAAAGCTCCAAGCCGAAGTCAGACTTTGGAGATTTCAGCCTGAACCCATTTTTTTTTTCTTATTTCTCAAGACTGTGAGTTCAAATTGTCACCACACAGGGGTCTGAAGTGGAGGAGATCTCTGCTTATGGCATTTCAGGCTTTTGACCATGTCACAGGAAAGAATGTAGGAACATATCACGTATAAGTAACAGCAAAAGGTATTTGTTATAAAAGGAAAGTACACACTGGAGAATGGGAGGGCAGGCAATCTCAGAGAGAGAGAGTGAGTCTCCCGTCTTCCTGGAGTCTTGACACGCACAGAGGGACAGCAGCTAAGGGCTGAACCAGAGGTGGAGCCGGGCAGGGCAGGACTGGGGATTTTGCACCAGTTTTCTTTGGGCCTTGCCCTTACATGTTCTAATCATGCCACTTGCTCTATCACATGTCTTATTAGGTCTTAAGTCACTACCCAAGGGTGTTTGTCTTACTGTTGTAGTGAGGCTAGGGTCATTTCTTGGTCAACCAGGTCTTTCCTGTGCCTGCTCCCTAAAGGAGTGGTTCTACCAGATGCCTTGTGGTTTTTCTTGGTATTGTTTGGTTTGGTTTGGTTTGGTTTCAGCCAGTTAGAAAGCTGCAGGCAGGGGTGTGGGCTGGGGTGCTCCTTGGTTGTTTGTTCTGCATTTCAGTGGTTAACAGGGATTGCTCAGTGCGCTCCTTGAACCCCTAAATTCCTATCTCACTCTGAGACCCTAAAAGGGGGAGCAGGGAAAACCAGAACCCAGCTCCTAGGCCTCCAATGTTCCCAGTTGAGGAAGAGAAATAGGGAGAGACAGAAGGGTGGCTATGCAGGTGAGCAGAGAGCTAAGAGGAGAGGATCCAGGAGTAACCACCTTGTCCCCTGCTGCTGAGAGCCCCAGGGAACCTGTCAGATGGGTGAGGACCCTGGGAGCCGTGGGGAAGCTCTGCCATCCACCAGGGACTTGGCAAGAGGTTTCCTTGTTGGGGTGGGGCTGGGTCTGAAATCAGGGGACACTGGTGAGTCTGGTGAGATGGAAAACGGAACAAGTGGGAAACTGTTTCTCAGAGTTCTGCCTGGTGACAGGAAAAGCTCCCCGTGGAGGAGTGAAGGGTACCTGGAGCACCTTGCTTGTTGGTTTGATTTTGTTTTGTCTTTCTTTAGAGATATCTGTGTGTGTCCAACACCTGAGCCTCTCAGTGCCACAGGAGCAGAGGGTATTGGGAGGTAAAGGGCAGGTAACACTAGGGGGAACCCTGGTGGGGTCCCTCCACTCCCACTCCACCCGGTCACACTGAAGAATCCAGAGCCTGGCACTGACCCAAGGCCAAAGCCCTTCTTCCCAAAAGAAGCAAAACAAAACAGGAGAAGCCAGGACAGACTGGCTCCCCAGACCACAGCCCTCCCAGCTCAGAGGTGGCCTAAATAATAGCTCATGTCACCTGCCAAGACACCTGACTGTGTACTTACCTTTCCCCAAAATGGAGCTTCCAGGCAGCCTGTGTGTCTTCTCAAACAGGAGCAGGTCCCCAGGATCACCTCTGTCAAAGGATAAAATCACAGCACTTTAAAGATCGCAACTGTCTTTATTTTTGATTCTAGAAGTAGGCAGCCCTTCACTGGTGAGTCTTAAACACAGTGAAGTGATCGGACGGACTGAGGTTTACCTAGCCAAACTAGCAGAGGCAAAAATACAGACAGAAGGGCAAAAACCAGCAGCAACAGAACAGAGGGGATTAGTCATTTTAAGTCATTTCAAGAACTGCTGGGTTAATATCAGGTGGACTTCTGGTTACCTTGTTTGTTTAAGGATCAAGGTAGGAGGAACTTCATGATCTGACCATTGGAATTGGCCAGCCTGGGAAACTTGGGTTGCTACCTCTCTCATCCTGACTTCTAGGAAGGTCAGATCAACATCTTCCCTTCAGCTTAGTGACTTGGCACTTTAGTTTGAATGACTCCATTTTGATTTTTAGACTCCATTGGGGACCTAGTCCAAAACAGTGTCCTTCTGTCATTTTTACTTATCACCACCACCCACGAAGAGAAAGAGAAAGGGAGATGATCTCAATGAAATAAATATAATTTAGTAAGTGGATTTCTACAAATAACTTAAGAGAGAGAGAGCTGGAAAGAGAGAGATTGAGTTCATGTTCTAGGAAGATTTCAGAAGAAAGGCATCCAAAATCCAGACTGCCATAAAAAAATAATGATAATTGGAGGAAAGGAAATGCACCTGAATACTAAATCCACAATGCCAAAATAAACAATTCAATAGAAAACAAGAAAATCTCTGCAAATAGAGAAGGACCCATGAGCAAAATAATGAAAAATCTTATAGGGACAACTGGCCAATCAGTGAAAGTTCTGAAGGGAGGGGAAATGGAGGGAGAAAAAAATTATCCAAAAAGTATTACAGAAAAATTTGATGGAGTCAAAGGAAGACATTATTCTTTCAGGAAAAAGATAAAAGAGGCCAGCATCATCATGGACCAGGCACAGGACAGGAACACACAGGAACCCAGAACACAGGGCAGGACATTGAGCTCTGAGCAGAAATGTGTTCTACAGATATACCATTCTTTACCAACCAAACTAGCAGAGGATGAAGGCAAAATAAATACACGTTTAAGAAATGCAAGAACATTTTAAAAATTAACTGTAAAGCTCACTCTCTTAGGAAATTATTCCTAATGGATTCCAGTAAAGTGAGAGAAAAATCAGGAAATAGGATCAGGCAACATTAGCTCCCACCCAAGAGACCAGGTTTCTACCTGGTCTCAGAAGGACAGCTTGAGCTACAGACAGGATAGGTAGGCCCCTAGAAGGGACTGAAGATGCATAAAAGCCCTGGAAAGTAGTGTTCAGAGGCCACATGGGGACTTTTGTATAGAATTACTGCAAAATCTATAGAAATCTTGGAAAATCTTGAGGAATGTAACAAAGACACAGAATGCAAAAACTAAACAATGACAGTACAAGAGTAACAATAAAAGGCAACTCGAAGATACAAAAAAAAAAAAATTGTTTTAATCTCCTAATTCATTTTCATGCTCCAGAGAGCCTCCTCCAATGCAGCAGCCAGATGGATTCATCCATAAGGAAGGGCAGACTAGGGCTCTCATTACTTTTTATGGTTGAATAGTATTCTACTGTGTATCTGTACTGGTTTTTCCTTATCTCTCCACGGGTTGATTGCATTTCTTGGCTGTTGTGGATAGGGCTTCAGTGACCACGGAAGTGCAGATGTCTCTCCCACATACTGAATTCCTTTGGGCACATACCCAGGAAGGGGGTTTGCTGAATCGGTGATTCTTTTCAGTGGAAGCCATTATAAGGTTAATTGGAATAAGTGAGTCTGCTTCCAGGGCAAAATATAGGAACCAACAAGAACCAGCTGCTTCTCACTCTTGGGGCGTGCATCCCCCCCCCCCCCCCTGCACACACACACCACACACACACACACACACACACACACACACACACACTCCAGGAAAGTCTGGCTGTGCTTCCCAAGGATTCAGGGCTCTCTGAAGAGCCTGTGGTGCAGCTGCTCATCAGGGCTCTCCGACAGGCCTCCCCAAAGTGCTTTCCCACACCCGCACTGGGGTGGGTGGGGGCACCCCAGAGCTCTGATGGGCTCTGGTAGAGCCGGGGTGGGAAGAGCAGCTCTGCCTTAAACTCCCAGAGCCTCCAGTGCCTGGGTGAGCCCGGGACCTCACAGGTGGCTGAGAAAGGCTCCCTCCCCAAAGCCGCAGCAAATGGCCCGGCTTTATCAGGGGCGCCACATGGCGCTGGCAGGCAAAGATGCTCAGCTGAGAAATATCTGCGCAACCACAGCGCGGAGGAGGGACCCAGCGCTCTGGCTTCGGGCGTCTCTCACCTCCCCCGCCCCTCCCTGCTGCCTCCCGGGGTGTCCTCATTTCCTCCCAGCCCCTCCCCCTCCCTCTTGCGTTCCACCCTCTGCTCCTCCTGCTTAATTTCTTAAAATAGAAGAATTTAGAGAAACAAATTACAGGCTAATGGCAGTGTCAATTCCCAGGAGCGCAGGAAAATGCAGAATTTAAAGTCAGAGAGAGCGTCTGTTTCTCCCCCCCCCCCCCCCCGCCCCGCCCCGCCCTTGGGGTCTCAACGTCATTAGTAAGTTTACAACCCCCAGCTCAGGAGGAAAGGAGGAATGAGTTTAAAAAGAAAAATAATAATAATAATAATAATAATCACTTTCTTCTTCCCCCTTGGGTGGGCCTGCTGCCCCACCCCACTCCACCCCACTTCATCACCCCCATTATGTCCCAGGCTGGGGTCAATTTGTAAAGGAGCCACTTGGACCACTCACCTTCCAGTCCAACAACCTCAGAAAAAAGGGAGCCTTAGTGTTCAGCTCTGTTGACTGGGCACCAGGCGTTTCAGAAGCCTCTCCCTTAAGTGTGTGACACCCCTTCCTTCCTTCATCCATTCTGATGGATTTATCTAGCCTTGCACTGTTTAGGGCACGAGGGATATAAAGTCTTCGCCCTTGGTCGCTTTTATTCTCCTGGAATGAGACAAACCAAGACAAATAACCAAATAAATGTGTCAGTTGTATTTGAACTGTCAAGAAAAAAAAAAAAATAAAGTGAATAAAAGGTCCAAAATGGGGGACAGGTATTCACAGAGATGGGTCAGGGAGGAGTTGAGGTCCCTGTAAACTTGAACTGACACTAGAAAAAAAGTACAGGATGCCTGGTAGAGAAACCAGTCCACGAAGGGCCCCAGGGCCAGAATGGGCTGGGATGTTCTGGATTGAAAGAAGTCATGTCCACCCACAGGCACACATGCTCACCATATGAGTTTGTTCACACTTGCCCTTGCTCTGACATAGGCCCTTTCAGACGCACATGCACTCACCCCCATGAACTTTCTCTGATACACTTGTTCCGACATACTCACTCTACTGTAGACTCACAGAGGCACACACGCACACGTTCACATTGTAGAACTCGACGTCACTGCCAGAACTGCCCAAGCCCAAGATGGGAGCTAGCATCTGGGGCCACCACTTCACCTTGGCAGTGACCCCACCACCTGCAGCAGCCGCCAGGTTCCAGAGATGTGAGCCGGGCTCATTCTTTCTCATCTCACCTTTCAATCTACCTGCCTTGATGTTTTTCTTTTCTTATTATCTCAAGTTCCCATTTTTTTTTTTTTTTTAAATCACACGGTGGCCTTTCACAGAAAGAGGAATTAATTGGTCAATGACATCCCAATCTGGGAAGGGAACAAGAGGACTCACCTGCCCTCCCTGGGCCTATCGCTTGGCTTGTGAAATGGATGGTGGTGTTGGAACTTCAGAACACTCCAAAGTTTGAAGCCACGAAGTTTGAGCCCTGAACACACTCCCGAGCTCAAGGAGGAGCATTAGGGCTAAGACTTCAGTTGCCCAAGGGCCCAACAGATGGATAGAGCAGACTGGGTCCAGCTCATGCTCCATTCTGTGGTCACTGAAGGCTCTCCAAGCCCTCTGCCCTGGCCATGCTTCATGCCCTCTGCTATCTATCGGTTGAAGAAGCTATAGCCAGCTCAGATCCAAGGTGGTGGTGGGAGAACTCCTTTCAGCTTCCACACTCACCTGCACCCACAGCACCTCTTACGAGGAGGTCTTCAAACAATATCCATCCAATGAACAATATGCCCCTGGATCGTTATGGTTTGGATCCAGAAATATCCCCCCAAAAGCTCGAGTGTTAGGCAACAAAGGCGTCTTCAGAGGTAAAAAGATTGAATTAGGAGAGCTATGACTTCATCAGTGCACTGATCCGTTTGATGGATTGCTAATTTGGACGACTGAGGGGGTAACCATAGGCAGGTCACTAGGGCATGTCCTTGGGGATTATATCTTGCATGTGGCTCCTCTCCCTCCACTCCCCCTTCCCCACTCTTTCTGGGTCAAGGCTGCCATGGGGTGAGCAGATTTTCTCCACCACTTCCTCCACAATGTTCTGCCTCATCTCTGGCCCAAGGCAATGGAGTTGGCCCATCATGGACTGAAATCTCTCAAACTGTGAGCCGAAATAAACTTTCCCTCCTCTGTGTTGTTCTTGTCGGGTATTTTGATCACAACATGCACCTCTCAGTCAAGTCCCCGAAGGATCGCAGGCACTGCCCCTCTCGCCCTTCTCAGCACAGATTAAAGTGTGTCTGGCGACATATCAGATCTCTTGTTTCATCTCCAAGTCTGGAAGCCCAGTGCCCAGGCCCCTTCGTAGCCATGAAGTTTGAGCCCTGAACACACTCTTCTGTCCCCAGTCCAGGTGCAGCTACCATTTTATTACAAGTGTCCTTCAGAGTGAGAGCATTCAACCTGTCTCCAAAGGCAGTCCCCAATGTCACAAGAGCTCTCTCCTAAGGCCTTTGCAACTGATGGTACTTGATAACAACATCTGGTGGCAGCATGGGGTCTCCTGGTTCCCTTTCTTCACCCTCTCAGGGACCTGTGACTGTGGTGGAGCATCCCCTACCCCCAAGCCCCAAGGGAAAGTGGGTTGCCTGGAGGGTTCAGATGCAAATGCAGCTTCCACAGAAAGGAGGCTTGCACACACTTTACTGGCTCAGAAATGCATGTCACCTCAGGAACATTTCTGGCCTGGTTAGCCAGGTCCTCTGGACCTCCTTAGCTGTGTTTACAGTACTACTCTTCATCCCCATGTGCCTGTGTGCATCCTCCCAAGTGTGTGTGTGTGTGAATCACCTGCCCTTCCTAGCATGTGGATCCTCACTGGTATGTGTATGCACATCCTCACAAGCACGCACGCACATGCACCATTCATTTCTCTAAGCTGGGGTAATGGATTCTAGTCCACAGAATGTCCACGTGTGTCTCAAAACACCAAAGTTGTTTGCATCTGCTTTCTTGCAGAAAGGGGAAGGGAAGTGTCCGAGCCCATTTTCTGCTACCGTAAGAGAATATCCGACTGGGTAAATTTATGAACAATGTAGATTTATTTGGCTCATGGTTTTGGAAACTAGGAAGCCCATGATCAAGGGGCTGTGGCTGGTAAGGGCCTTCTTGCTGCCTTGCAACATCAGTCGAAGGGCAAGTGAGCATGTATGTGCTTGCATGCAAGAGAGAGAGAGAGAGAGAGAGAGAGAGAGAGAGAGAGAGAGAGAGAGACAAACTCACTTTTATAGCAAACCCAGTCTCTTGACCACTAACCCACTCCTGTGATAATGACACTAATTCATTCATGAAGGTAGAGATCCCATGACCTAACCACCTCTTTAGGGTTGCACATCTCAACAGTTATGATGGCAATTGAGTTTCAACATGAGTTTTAGAGGGGACATTCAAACATAGCAGAAAGGGACCTAGCCTGAACTGACCACCTGCACAAGCTCCAGCCAGGTTCTTTCCTTGGTGCTCCTCACTTGTCCTCACACAGTCCCTAAGAACTAGGTAGTCTGGTCTCTGTATCGAAGAGGAGACTGTCCAAGAGACTGAAATACAGAAACAGTAATGGCCAAAGTGACCAGCAAGGTCGGTCTGACCCACATCTGTGTGACCACAAAATGACCCATTTCTCATGACCTCACACAACCTCTTGGGCATCCCTGAGGGCTCCTCCTTCCCCCAAATGATTCTTAACCCTAAAAGGCTGCCATTTGTTCTTTACTTTTTTAAGTAAAATTATCAAGGAGAAAAAAGAAGACAAAGATCCATTTACAAAATGGTTAACAAACGGATCATACTTGGGAGGAAGACTCTGACTTGGGTTTTGAAAATAAATCTGGACTCTTTAATGAGGTGGGTAAGACTAATTAACCCAATAAGAATAAAAGCACTCCTTTTCTGCCTGTTTTCCCCTTTGCTAAAAGCACAGTAGACAACTTCTAAATATCAGAGGTGACTCCACAGTGCATGAAATACATTATGCGGTGGGGTGGAATAATTGCAAGGCCCCCTCCTTCCTTCTGTCATCCCTTAAAATGCATTCTGCCGGGGGTGCTTTATTACAGTGATCAAAATCTACTCAAATCTATTAGCTGGTTGTTCTCAAAATATCAAAGACTAATTCTCCAATTAAAGCCATTTGTGCTGACGGATGCAGGGCCTGGGTACAGCAACCAAGTAAACATCTGGGCACCTGAGCAGGAGGTGCCTGACCTTTGGCCTCTGCTCTCCCCCTGCAGTGGCTGACCACTGAGAAGAGACCATGGGGCAGTTATGACACCGTGGCTCACTGGGCAAATAAACGCCTGGTTGACCTGGCCACAGAGATGTGGAGACAAGCTTCTTAGTAGCTGTCCCTAGGGGCTCGTAGCCTGCAGTGGCCCACACGTGGAAGGATCATAAAAATGTCTTTGGATATTTTTTATGCTTCACAGGGCTCAACCTGACTCACTACCTCTTGATAAAACTGTAACACTGCTGCTCTTCAACAGCAAAAGCATAGGGAGGAGGAACTGCCTTGTGATGAGACCTGCTTCCAGCTGCCAATTTACAAACGTCACTCTAGAAAATGCTCACGTGGCCCCCGACCCAGGAGATGTTCACACTCTCCGGCAGGACCAGTCTGCCACTTAACAGCTCTTGGTCAGCCTGGGCCTAAATTATTGTGCCTCAGTTTCCTCAACGGTGAATTGGGTTTATCAGCAATCTATAATGACATGGTTGTTTTAAGGAACAGATTGAGTCATGTGTCAGGGACACAGAGGGCAACACGATGAAGATGATAATGGTGATGATGATTGTGATGATAGTGATGATATGATAATGGTGATGGTGATGGTGATGGTGATCGTGATGGTAGGGATGGTATGATGGTGATGATGATGGTGGCGATAGTGGTGATAATGGTGGTAATGGTGATGGTGGTGATGATGGTAGTGGTGGTGATGATGATGATGGTGGTGATGGTGATGGTGATGATGGTGGTGATAAGATGGTGGTGATGGTGATGGTGGTGATGGTGATGGTGATGGTGTTGATGGTGATGGTATGGTGATGATGATGATGGTGATGGTGATGGTGATGGTGATGGTGGTGATGGTGGTGGTGATGATGATGATGGTGGTGATGGTGATGGTGGTGATGGTGGTGATAAGATGGTGGTGATGGTGATGGTGGTGATGGTGATGGTGATGGTGTTGATGGTGATGGTATGGTGATGATGATGGTGGTGATGATGGTGATGGTGATGATGGTGATGGTGATGATGGTGATGGTGATGGTGATGGTGATGGTGGTGATGGTGGTGATAGTGATGATAATGGTGTTGCTGATAGTGATACTGATGGCAATGGTAATGGTAATGAGGGTGATGATGGTGATGGTGACAGTGGTAGCAATGACAGTGACTGTCAGTTATGGGATGATGATGCCAATGATGGTGATAATGATGTAGATTATATTATCGATGCTTCACAGACTCCAGAGACATTAATAAATTTTCTCAGAGCTTGTAAAAGAATAAAGATCTGACTTACTCTGAAGGCAGTTGCTCTTCCCAAACACCTCACTGCCTCTGCCTGATTTCCATTTCAATTTTCAACTTGCTTCTCATATCCTATTACTCCCTCAGCAGCTTGACATAGTCCTCCCCCTGCCCATCCTGGTTTCCTTCACTCTCCCTTTTTTTGAACATCTTTGCATCTGACCTTCCTCGCATAGCCCCAGAATAATGAGCTGCTTCTGGGGAGGAGCATTGGAGTGTGAATAGCAGAGCCTCCTCACATCCTGGACATCTGGTCCCACAGCACTCTGAGGAGTTAATGAAATATGCAGAGGCCGGGTGCTACAAATTGGGATTCAGAGGTCCCACCCTCCCTTTCCTTTCAATTTCCTTTTTGAGAATTTAGTTCTCCGACATCAATTTATGTTTGTGATAAATATTTAAGCACTTTGCCTGCCGAGCTTGCAGCACAGGAATGGTCAGAGCTGCTAGGCCCCAGAGCCTCTGGCCACCCCCCACCTACCATTCTGAACCCAACCAGGGAAGACTGTCCCAAGAGGGCTCAACTGAGTCACTTCTAGCATCCTATAGTCCCAGTGTTGCTATAAAGGACTCTTCCCTTTGACTATCCTCCATATCCAATCAAGGACCACACCCCAACCCTTATGGCTTTCCAAATAGCTCTGCTCCCACCCTATCATGCCCTCCCATGATGGAGCCACCATGGGCTGAGATCACTGCCACTACAGTGGTCTTGGTTTCCATGTCTCCCACCACTTTCCCTCCAAACTGTCCTCCTCCGTGATGTCAAACCCAACTCTGACCCCATCATTTCCCACCTTGAAATCCTCCAAAGACATTCCTCTCTTCACAAGATGAAATCCTGCCCCAGGTTCCTTATGTAACCCATCCCACCTCCTAACACCATGCAACCCTCTCTTGTTGTCCAGGATGTGTGTACACATACACACACACACACACACACACACACACACATACATACACACACACAAAGACCTGCAAGACTGGAGACGGTACCCTGGGAGTGAGCCCATACCTTTGCCTCTCTGTTGCTCCCTTGACTGCTCAGGGGCCTGGGTTCATTTAACTTTAGACCTGCTCTTCTTAGCTCCTCTCCAGTCTTTCTAAAGATGCTTTGACTTTGCAGAACACTGCTCATGGGCCCCACAAAGCTCTGGAACAGAACTCATAGTGTAGGGGGCTGACAACAAAGAATATCTCACCACATGGAATCAGAAGTATCTGCATCCCTGAATCATCTAACTAGTCTCCAGTCCCAGCTGGGTTCCAATCAGGAACCTCTCACTCTGGGACAAAGGAGCTAAAAGCTCCCCATTCATTGTCCCAGCCACATGATCCCAGTGTCACCTATGAGAAACTCAAGCCACCACGCTCAGATGACAAAGCTGCCTTTGTCCCACTCACAGAGCATGGGGGGGGGGGTCTCTGAAAATGTGGGCACATGAGGCTGACAGCTCCTTTTACAAGACGTCAAGCCAGCCACACTTGCTTTGTCTTCGTACAGAGTATGCCACCACCCAGCGGTGTCCATGGTCTAAGGAAGACTCTTCATGGGTTTTTCCACACTGACAGAGGGCACAGAGCCTTCCAGGCCCTCTCCAGGAACCTACCAATTCACAAACCTTCTAGACTCATCCTGAAGAACTAAGTCATCAGAAACCCAGGTCTATGAGCTCTTCATTCTCATTTCTACCCCCAGACACTTGGCTGTCCACAATTGCAGCTGCAGGGTGGGAGGGAAATAGGTTCTCAAAAGGTCGGATGCCCACCTGCCCCAGGGAGCTTTTTTAAAAAATGCAATGGTTCTGCCAGGACCCCACAGTAAGCAGCCTACTTTCCTTAAAGGCAGTGCAGCTTGTGTCCCAGCTCCCCAGCAGGCCAAGGGACAAGGAAGGAGTCCCCAGGCACCCGTTTTTCCCCGATCCTCTGCAGAGGGAAAGTGAAAAAGGACAGCTGGCTCCTCACTCTTACATCCCTGCTGGCTGTGAGCTGGGAAGGTCATTTAAGGTCAGCTATGAGCCTGTAGGAAATTGAATTTACATATCCCACACTGACTCAGCTGATTTGGGGAATGGATACATCAGGGACACTCACAAATCAGCATGAAGTCATCCAGGGCTCGGGGAAATGGCTCTCTCAGAATCCAAAAGAGAAACCTTATAGGGAAGTGGCCCATGAGGTTAGAGGTAGAAGTGCTGGCTCCCCTGCCTTGCCAGCTTTGGATATCTGTCAACATTACTGTCATTGAGAGAGCTATGTCATCACCCCCATTTTACACAAGAAAACATGGAGGGCAGGAACCTGAGCCCAAGTGTGAACTGCAGTGTGGGGGGTGGTGAGGAGCTGCCTCTGCCATGACGAGCTGTGTGTGACCATGGCTGCAGGACTGGAGCTCTCTGCAGCCTAGACTATAGCTGCCAGGTGCAGATTACCTCTCAGGTACTTGCCAAGAGCACAAGGCCACCCATAGAGCATGTTCATCCAGGCTGCCCTGGTGCTTCTGAATACCGACCTGCACTCCCCCCTGGTGGACAGCACTCCATGCTGGGGCTACTGTAAGTTCTGAGGACTTAACAACTGACAATACTAATAAAATCCGGCTCACAAGTTGTTCACCTTCAGTGGGGAGGACCCAGAATGTAAATAAACTCATAAATACAAACCAGGCCAGCTAGTAACAAGTGTGGGAGAGAAAAAAGGGAGGGCTTGGGGGTGGGGGTTCCCTCTTCAAATAGAGACTGCAGGGCCTGGGGCTGGGTGAGCTGGCAACTGTAGGAACAGAGCAGAAATGGAGGTCTTCCGGGGAGGTCAGCTACAGCGATAAACTCATGTTTGAGGACATTGAGTTTTACTCTGAAAATGATGGGAGCCACAGGGGGTTTGAACAGAGGTGGGATCTGACACGGCTCAAGTACAACAAGATGGCTCCAACGCCCGGTGGGAGCCCCTGCAGTCACACAATCAAAAGATGCTGGACGCTGGATGGCCATGGGCAAGAGGGGCAGGTGGGAGGACAGGTCTGATCCTGGATGTATTTACTGATATTGGATGTCAGAAAAGCAGGAGACGAGGATGACTGCCAACTTCTGACTGAAAGAGGAGGCTTCCCCAGATGAGAGAAGTTTCCAGTGAGCTACCAATTACACCTAAAAGTTCCTATTGTCTGCTGTCTGGAAACCTCAAATGTTTTCAGGTCCTAAGGCCATCTGTGTGTGGGGGGGTGAGGGTTATGTGGGGCATTGAAAGAGTCCCCCAAACCCTTGGAGCAGGGATCAGGGTCTGGTTGTCAGCCTAGAGCTCACTGCAGCTTCCCTTTAGGATCTGGCCAAAGCAGCCATTCTCAAGTGCCCTGTTTTGTGACCCTTCCTCAGCTTTGGAATCAGTGACACCAGGGTTGTATGCTAGTGGGCACCTTGGAGAGCTCTTTCTCCAAGCAGCCTTTCAGCACAGGTAGTGGCCAGGTGAGCTCCAGGGGACCTGTGGGGTTGACGAATCTGGGGCCAGTGATTGTTGTTTCTGCCAATACTACAGCATTCCCCTTTAATGATTAGAAATTGCAGGTGCTGGCCACAGCTGCAGACCCATGTTCCACCTGGTAGGAGCGTCCAAGGAACAGGGACCCTGGGCCATGTCTGCAAGAAGGCTGAGAAAGAATGCTGAGTTCACATCACGCTCAATCTCAGCAAATGCTTATCTCTACTGAAAATTCTGCAAGAGCATTCATGTTCTGCACTTTTCCATAATCAGCTTAGCGCTTTGCAGCCACGGCTGAGGTGGCTGAAACGCACTGGTGATTAGCTGTGTGCCTGAGGTAAAAGGCAAACAGTCCGCCTGTGTCTATCACATCTCGATGAAGCCATCCAGAAATCAAAAAAAAGGTTTAAGCCAGAGCCAGCATCTGAGTCAGCACCCACAGATACCTCAGAGACAGGTGCCAGCCTTTGCCACAGGGTGACAGTAAACCTGCCCTAACACTGGGGTGTTGAGAGGTTGCAAAGGATACGTGGTCACCAAGCCACATGCTGCCCGGAAGGAGGCAGGCAGAGCGTGACAAGAGAATCTGGCAGCTGCTGCATAGTTTTCTGCAGATTCTGGGGCTCCCCAAGGGCTACTGTGCTTCTTTTTTTAAGAGAGAGAGAGAGAGAGAGAGAGAGAGAGAGAGAGAGAGAGAGAATTTTTTAATATTTATTTTTTTAATATTTGGCAGACACAACATCTTTGTCCGTATGTGGTGCTGAGGATCGAACCCAGGCCGCACGCATGCCAGGCGAGCGCGCTACCGCTTGAGCCACATCCCCAGCCCCTACTGTGCTTCTTGAGCCTCCACAGAGAACAGAAATCACAACCTGACCCCCGTGGGTGGGAAAGACACAGACACTCATTACTGGGCCAGTTAAAGGGGACTTATCTTTAGGGCTCCAATCTGGGTGGTGTTCCCTTGAAAATTTTGATCTACTTCTGTTGTTTCAAGTTCCCCCTCTCCAATTCTTGTCTTTCAGGCCTCTGGTACCTTCCAGTACACACATCCTGGACAACATCCTGGGCTTTCTGGGGTTTAGTACTAAGGTCTGGTACTAACTGGCAGATGACTAACTTTCAGTATCTTTGGGATTGCTAAATAATTTACTATGTACCCACCCATTTTCAGGTTTCCAGAATTCTGAACCTAACTCCGTCTAATATGGTCCTCCCTGGTTCTCTTCGTACTTAGGAGTTGAGGCCTTTGTTGTTTGAATATGCAGTGTTCCCCCAAAAAAACTCCTGTTAATGCACGAATATTCAGAAGTGAAACGGTTAGATTAGGAGAGCTGTAACTTAATTAGTCCATCTGGTTTGAATGAACCAAGGGACGGCAGGTGAGGCATGGAAAGGGCTCATCTTCTCTGCAGTCCTTCTCCTCCCTCTCACTCTCTGCTTCCTGGCCTCCTGGAGGACAGCAGCTTTACCCAGCCACACCCCTCCATCAGGATGTCCTGCCTTATCTCAGGCCCAGAGCAACGGAGTCAGCGGACCACGGACTGAAACTCTGAAACCATGAGCCCCAAATAACCTCTCCGCCTCTAATTTGTTCCTGTCGGGTCTTTGGATCACAGTGAAACAAAGCTAACTAAATGCCCTCCTTACACCTTTGTTATCCTTTAAGTGAAATTTTGATAAGGGACAGATCATTGACTCTCTTTGGTTCTCCAGGTTTCAAAGGAATCCCCTGCTTGACTTTTATAAAGTGTTCCCAAAGGTTTTTAATCAAGTTGATCCATCCACCCCCTCAGCATGCACAGATCAGGCAGGCTGCAGGGGGCAGGCCCTGGGCCAGGTACAAGGTGGACTCAGGGAGACCTCATTAGAATGTGACTTAACCAGGGCGAGAGCTGATGGTGACAGAAGGTTTCATGTGAAATAGACAAAGAGCTGGGAAGCGCACAGGGCAGTGCAGAGACTGTCCCCAGCTCCTCCATTGCCAGGACCTTCAAGCAAGGTAGGATGGGAAAACCTGGTCCCTGAGTGCTACCCTGCTGGACCTTCTCTTGTTATTTCTGAGTACTCTCCCATCCCCCACACCCCCCCCCCCACCTTGCATCTTCTCATTGGCCTTTCCTTTCCTCCCCTGGACTTCACCCTGAGTTTTCATATCAGCAGGTACCTATTCCTGCTGAGAATCAAACAGTTGGATCAATCACCTGTCAGCCAGTAGACTGCACAGTGGGGCTGCAAACCAGGGGCTCCTGGGCATGCACCAACCCTGCCTCACCTCCTGCACCTGCCCAGAGGGAGAACCCATGGGTCCTGACATTGTGCACACAGGGTCACACTGTCCTGGGAAGCGATGCTCTTTGTCAGCCCACCAGTAATGTGGGTTCCGCATCTCTAGCTGTGAATGTGTGGGCTTTAGGGGGCCCTTTGGCTTTTAATCCTGCTTCCTCTACCCCACCCTCTCCTGGCCTCGCCCTTCTAAATTCATCAGCTTGCACTTCTCTCCCTCCCACTTTCTTTTACACCAGCAGAATGCTGCCTCCTTCTTCCTTTGGAAAGAGGGTGGAAAAAAAAGTATCTGTAGGCGAAGCAGCCAGTTCCTGCAGACAGCCTAGGCAAAATGCCTAGGCCGCCTGTCACATTTGATTTCAAAAGATAATTCTATTTTGAGCGAAAGAATAATGAAAAGACATCCCCAGCTGTCCTGGAAAGAACTCTCCTCTTTTCTCATTAGCCTGCATGTCCTGGCCCAATGGTGCATCTCTGCAGTCCAGCATTCAGGTTGGCCACTGTGGCCACAGGTCTCTGTGCCTTTCCATGTTGGTGTCCCCTTCTCCCCTGAGCACTCACAGTAAAGCCCTTGTCTGCAATAGCTTCTCCCCCTTCCCCTCCAGCAAAGCCCCATTGGACTTCCTCACTCACTTAGGAAAACAGGGGCCCATCTCCTCCTTGGCACCGTCCCAGGCCCTTCCCTTGAGACATCTCCTGCTGTCTCCTCACGTCACAGTTCCTGAGGCACCTCTGTGCCTGGCACATGCAGTGAAGGGTCTTACACACGCAGAGACTGGCACATGGGAGGTTCTCAGGCAGCACTTAGGGAATGAGGGAGCCTTTGTTTAGATGTCCTTATGCCAGGTCCCAGCAACAAGGAGAAAGGTAGGATTTCTCTTTGGTGGGTTAACTGAGGACAGAAGTGTCAAACCTAGCAGTGGGTGCAGGCTGGCATCCAGTCTCTGGGCCCTGCTGGCAGCTTTTCCAGCACCCCCAAGGGGCAGGGGAAACAGCCGCATTACTGTACCATAAAGTGGGCTGGGGGACTTGGAACCACCTGACAACATGGCCAGAGAGGCCAAGTCCCATTCCAGACCTCTGAGCCCATACCTGCCAGGAAAGGAAAAGTCTTCCTATCTACTGTGCATGATAGGAGCCCAGATAGGAGGATCCTTGCTGAAGACTAAGGGGCCTGCCTGTGACACCCTGTGGGACATCTCATGCAAGGACGTCCAGGCCTGCCCCCCTGCTCTTCTGCCCTCTGTGCCTGCCCAGCCGCAACTGATGTGAGTCCCCAAAGCTCCTCTCCTGTCATTGCCACTGTCTGCTCATCTGTCTCCCAGGACACCCTCTTGAACTCTGTGTGCAGGGATCAGGAGCATGAGGAAATGATGGATTATTCTGGGACACAAGAGAGAGGAACCATCGGGCAAATGGGAAAGCTGCAGCCCAGAGTTCGTTGCCAACCCAAACCAAGGAGAGACAGAAGGTAAATTGTCTGGGGTCAGGGATCCACCCTTGCATTCCCAGCCCTTCTCTGCTAGTTTTCCTCCATCATATTTGCAGCCTTCTAACACCACGCAACTGGTGACATGGATTTTGTTAATGTTCTGTCTCCTCCTAATGACTTTCAGCCTCTTGAGAGCAGAGATTTTTGCCTGTTGTATCCCCAGTGCCTAGAACAGAGATGTCAACATGGAGAAACAGGTCCTCAATAAGGATGCATGGGAAGGGGCATGGGTATCGGCATGGCCAACAGGAAACACGGCTAGCCAATGTCAGCGTTCTGCTCCTTGACTTGAGGCCAACTTTTCACATCAAGTCATCTCAGGCAGCCATAAATATCAGACTGAGCAGATTAAGCAACACAAAATTTATTTCTTAGAGTTCTGGTGGCTATTAGTTCAAGCTAAAGGAAGGCTGGGACAGACGATTCCTGGTGAGGGCTCTCCTCCTGGTTTGCAGACAGCCGCCTTTTTGCTGTGTCTTCACATGGTGGTGGTGGTAGAGGGATGGTCTCTTCCGCACCTTTTCTTATAAGGACATTAATCTAATTATGAGTCAGCTTTTTCATCCCTGTTCTCTAGGACCAAAAGTCCTGATAAGAACAATTTTACAGGAGGAAAAGTTCATATGCTCACAGTTTCAGAGATCTCAGCCCAAAGATGGCTGATTCCATTGTTCTGAATCCAAGGTGAGGCAGAATATCATGGCAGAGAGTGTGGTGGAAGAAAGTAGCTCAGAACATGATAATCAGAAAGCAGAGGGAGAGAGCTCACGCACCAGGGACAAAATATATACCCCAAATGTTCATCCTCATCAACCCACCTCTTCCAGCCACATCCTACCTGCCTACAGTTACCATCTAGTTAATCCATTCAAGTAGATTGAGGTTATCATAATCAGATCGTTTCACCTCTAAACTTTCTTACATTAACTCACACATGAGCTTTTGGGGGATACCTCGTATCTAAAATCAACTAGTTCCACCCTCATGCCTTAATCACTTCCCAGAAGCTGTATCTGCTAATACCTTAGCACTAGAAGTTAGGGCTTCAACACACGATGCACATATGAAACCCATACTCTAGACTTTACCAGGGGCATGTCCCATATACATCCCCTTGAGTAATCTCTGTGACAAAGGCATTATTCTACCAGTTTCCCGAGCGGAATGCTGATGATACAAACCACTGAACCTCTCTGCCAAAGGTACCCAAGAGCCCATGGTGGAGGTGGTGCTGTAATCAGCCTGGACCTCAAGGGTCATCAGCAAGGTAGGCATTCGCTCACTCGGACCCTCCTTCTTCTCTCTCCTAGGAGTAGCCACCCCACAGCCCCCATCAATGACCCATCTGCTCATGGCCTGCTGAGAAGGAGAAGCCTGCGCTTTTCAGCACCAGCAAGACAGTAGGCAAAGGAGGCATGGTCTCCTGAAATTGTCTTCCTCGCCCCAGTGCCCTCCAAGGGCCGTGTGAAACTTCCAAATGACAGGCAGCAAGAAAACATGGCAAATGTCCCTCCAACCTTCCCTCTCTTATTATTGAGCCCACTGGGTTGGACAAGTGCCTCTCATGGGATGTGACCATGAAATCCCACTTGACCATTAAGTGTGTTATACTGGACTGGTCCTTCCCTGCCCTGGTTACTGGCACTCCAAAACCAGGTCAGTTCAACCTGCACTGTAAGTTTAGCAATACATTAATATTAGAAAGCTTGACAATGCGAAGAAGCGGTCTATTTCAAGAAACTGAGAGCAAGTAAGGAGAAAGAAAAATTGGAAGCAGTAGAGAGTGCATGCTTTTCCCTCGTATTATGATGGAGGAGACATCAGGTACTTCTAAAGTGGATCACCCAAGAAATGGATGTGTAAGCACAGAGCTGAAATAATGAGTCTAATCATGAGTCTAATAAAATAGATCTCAGATGAAAGCATAAAGATTAAAAATTGAGAAAAAAGAAAGGGGTGACAAATGAGCTACATTTCCTCAATTTAATATGAGGGACTGAATACATGCTTTTAGGTTGATAGATTGAGACTAGAGGCATACTTGATTCCATGTTTATTTCAAATTATTTATATAAATAATTAAGGGGCTGCATAGCACCTGTCCATGCAATTTATTAGGGTACTTGGTTAGTTGGACATATGACTTCTACTGTTACTGAATTCTAAGATAAGAATTACTTTAAAAAGGAGTTTAGAATGATTGACAACTCTTGTTTATAGTTAAAGAGGCAATTTCCAGAAAAACAAATTATAAATGGTTATAGATGGTGACGGCTTGGAGATGGGTGTTGAAAATGGTTAGGTGGAGAAGTTTGCTTTTTATTTTTGTTCTCTTAGAATTTTTATCATTTTTATACCTGATTTTATAAGGTTCATATATTGTTTTGATATTGAAACAATATCTAATCAAGCATTCTAGAACTTTTTCTAGTGATTCCAGTTCTAGAATTCAGTAATGATAAAAGTTATATGTCTAACTGGTTAATTTCTCTAAAATATTGCCTGAATAGGATCTTCTGTAACCAAAAAATAGTTTTATAAAGAAGGTATAATGGAGTGCAAGAAATATGAAAAGTAGTATGGAGATGTTTTGGAAAAGTTGGAATGGAACCCAATTTGACCCAGCTATTCCACTCATCAGTTTATACCCAAAGGACTTAAAAACAGCAGACTACAGGGACACAGCCATATCAATGTTTATAGCAGCACAATTCACAATAGCTAAATTGTGGAACCAACCTAGATACCCTTGAGTAGACGAATGGATAAAGAAAATGTGATATATAAACACAACGGAATACTACTCAGCATTAAAAGAGAATAAAATCATGGCATTTGCAGGTAAATGGATGGAGTTGGAGAATATCATGCTAAGTGAAGTAAGCCAATCCCCCAAAACCAAATGCCGAATGTTTTCTGTGATATGTAATTGCTGATCCATAATGGGGTTGGGGGGTGGGCAGAGCATGGGAGGAATGCAGGAACTTTAGAAAGGGCAAAGGGGAGGGAGGGAAAGGGAGGAGGCACAGAGGTAAGAAAGATGGTAGAATGAGATAGACATCATTACCCTAAGTACATGTATGAGGACACGAATGGTGTGACTCTACTTTGTGTACAACCAGAGACATGAAAAAATGTGCACTCAGTAGAATGGGTAGAGAATAGTGATGGGAAGGGAGGGGAGGGGAGGGGGGATAGGGAGGGCAGCAGAATACAATTGACACTAGGATTGCTGTATGTATACACGGGATGTATAACCAGTGTGATCCTGTAATCTGTACATGTAGAAAAACGATAATTCATACCCTATTTGAATCAAATGTATGATATGTCAAGATCATTGTATTGTCTTGAGCAACTAATAAAAAATAAATAAATAAATAAATAGACATTGAAAAAAAATCTTTCATTAAGCAGCTGTTAACTTCCTTGATCACATGAAAATAAAAAAGACATTTCTGGAAAAAAAAGAAAAAATGTGCACTATATGTGTAATATGAATTGTAATGCATCTGCTGACATGTATAATAAATTAGAATAAATAAGTAAATAAATGTTTTTTTAAAAAAAACTTCCTTGTGAGAGTATAAGAAGTGGTAGGAGTGGGTCTTCTGCCTGAGAGGAACTCAGCTACCTCTCTGGATCTCACCCTACAACTTCAATGCAGCACTTTTTGTTGAAGAGTTTTCACCTTTTATTACCTAATTTTTCATATAAGAATCCAAATATTAGGCAAACAGTAAAAAGCTTATTTCCCCCCATCTGACCATCTTATAAATGTGAAAATCAGCAGTAGAGGTTAAGTAGTTAGCAAACTGTCAGGATAACTAGCAACCTGGTTTCCTGAAAAACAAACAAACAAACAAAGAAGGTATAATGGGAAGCACGTGTTGTCCCAGCTATGGGGGAAGCTGAAGGAGAAGAATCATTTGAGCCCATGAGTTTGTGAGTGTGGCCAGGATAACATAGTAAGACCTCCAGCTTTTAAAAAAATCATATATATGTAGAAAAATCATATGTGTATTCATGTATATAAAATTTTCTATTATATGATGAAAACTTTAGAGTTTGAAATTTTATATGGAAGTAGGTTCACAACTTTAAAATAGTAATATGAAAAAGCAAAAAAAAAAAAATCATACCTAGATTTTTAAAGTGGAGGAAAGCAATCCCATTAACACTGGTTGTTTTGTCAGGAGGGACTATGGGAATTTAAAACTTCTATTTCTCTGACTTTCAATTTTTCATTAATAGGGAAGTGTACTTTTTTTTTTTTTAATGAAGGGTAGGGCACCTTGGGGAGAAGGAAGTGTTGAACTATGAATTCTGAGCAGCAGGGATTGAGGGCATAATTTAATTTGGCAGTCTTTGTCTTGCACATGAGAAGAGAGAAGACACAACCCGGTGATTCTGTTTATCCTCCTTGCTGCAGACAGAATCAACATGATGCTGAGAGCATTTTGAGTCCCCTACTACTTGAGTCACAGTCCAAATAAACCCCAAATGATTCTGATAATCCCCTGTCATTTGTGCAACAGACCCTCTCCAGGCCAGAAGGCTTCCCACCAGAACATCAGGGGCATTAGGAAACAGGAGAGGTGAACTCCAAACCCAGCGTTATCCAACCTTCCCCATCCAAGTCATCCCCCTGCCAGGCTCCCCAGCTCAGCCCTCCCTTTAGCAGTGATCTGCACCATCTCTCCAAGGCTTTGCAACTCTGAGGAGCAGAGCGGTGTGACTTCCTTGACTGTGCTGGTGATCCAGATCTGCCCCTGGGGGAAGTGCATTCCCTGAAGCAAAACAACTCCATATGGCAAATGCTACCCGCCCCAAACTGATGACATGTTTCTGTTAATCTACCCACCTGGTGCTCACCTCAGAAAGGGATTCCAGTGTATTTCATAAAAGTGTTTTTTAAAACCCTGATATCCCATCGTTTGTGGTTTATTTCAGCTAAATGAAATTACATAAAACGGGAGAGGGTTGGGGAGGGGAAAAATCAACACCTGCTGAGGGTCCTAAGGCTTCCCACATCTCATTTAATGCTCAAAAAATTCAGATGGAAAGTCTTGGTTCACACCACTGTATTCAAAAAAGCCTAGGCTGTCTTGTTCAACATTCAATGCACTTTCTATTCTATTTTCAACATGAAGAAGTATGTTCACGTGATGCATTGCGCTGGTGTGTGTGTTTTGGGGGGGGGGGTGCTCGAAGTGAGCAGTTAAAGATATTTACAATTTGTAAATAAAACATTCACAAAAGTGATCGTTTTTATTCATGTGTGGTGAACTGTTAGAATCTCTGTAATGACTCATTGACAAATTAATTGCATTAAATGTGAAAGAAAAAATTTAAATCTTGGTGGAAGAATTATGTTCTGACTTTCAAGTAACAAAATTAGAAATTAGGGGAGTTTTTTTTTGAAGAGGAGAGAGATTTCTGATGGGGCCAACTGAAGAAGAGGTGAACTTGAACTTCTCCGTGCAGTTCTGAGAAATGGTGTGTATTTTTAAAGTCAGGCTTCAGCATGAGCAGAAGGGGGACTTCTGCCTATAGCCAAAATAAGGCAACAAAGACTGTTAACCCTCCTGCTCTGCACTACTCCAGAATCTCCCTCAATCCCCCTTAGCTTATTTCTCCAGTTAAGAACTGTCCAATTCACACTTTCTATAACAAAACACAAGAGGCTGGAAAAAATTTTTTTGAATAGGTATAGTTAGCTCACATTTTTGGAGGTTTGATCATCCAAAATCAGGCAGTCCTATTGGTTTGGTCTCTGATGAGGGCCTACCAGTGGTCATTGGGGCAGGATGTTGTGTGAGAGGGCACAATCACATCACCAGACTGGAAGCCAGAGTGAGGAATGAGCCTGGGCACACTCTTTCATAGCAACCTTCTCTTGAGAACTCAATGTCCCATGAGCACTACCTTAATCCCTCTGAAGACCATGCTCCCAGTGATAGAGCCAACTCCTACTAGGCATGGCCCTCTTAAAGGTCTCTCCACCTCTTAACATTGCCACACAGGGGACCAAGCTTCCATCAGATGAACCCTTGGGGGACAAACCACATGCAAACGATAGTACACCTGAAACAAAACAACAAGAACACAAAATAAATGAAACAAAGATTTGCAGGACACTGTACTTAGGAAAACAAAGGATAGTGGTCCCTGAAAGATAGGGAAATAAATAAACTCTAAAATTGACCCTGTTTGTCATCCTGACAGCTCTCAGGCCAAGACGCAGGGAGGGTGAATTCAAGAGGAGCCTTAAGTTGGGAAGATGGATCTGAGATTCGAGGAAGCACGGTACTTCTAGAGTGCCCAGAACAGAGTACTGACCTGCAGGAAGCTGCCTAGAAAGAAGGTTTTCAATAACTGCCAAGAATCCCCTCACCAGGCCCATTTGCCTGTAATCCCAGTGGCTCAGGAGGATGAGACAAGAGGATTGCAAGTTTAAAGCCAGCTCCAGCAACTTAGAAAGATCCCAAGCAATTTAGCAAGGCCCTGTCTCAAAATTAAAAATAAAAAGGGTGGAAATGTGGCGGAAATGTGGTTAAGCACCCTCAATACCTGGTAACAACAACAACAAAAGACTCCCTCTCAATCCCCCTTAGTTTAATTCTCCAGCTATGAACAGTCCAATTTGCACTTCAGTTGAAACCACTCAGGGCTAAGAAAAGAAACATTCTAAAGGATTAGAGGTAGCACTTCCTGATACCCAAACAAGGCTGGGAACAATGACTGTCCTCATGGACCATGCTATAACCTCAAGATTCATAAGGCCTCAGAGATGGTGAATGAGCATCATTGAGTGAGCAACACTCCTAATAAATTTTGAAAGCAAGACCCAAAAGGATGAAACTGTTTCCAGATACACAATTCTCAAAACAAAGCTTGAGAATATTTATACGAATACAAACATACCCAGTGCCTAACAATGTAAAACACATAATGTAGAACATTAACCAAAAATTGGCAGGTGTGCAAAGAAGCAAGAACACAGTACTGATCAAGAATAAACCAATCAATGCAAACAGACTTACAGATGACACAGATGTCAGGATTAGCAGATAAGAAAATGCTAACCAGAGCCAGGACTAGATTCAGGCATGAGAGTCACTCAGACCCCAAAATTTCTGGAGACACAGACTCTCAGGATTTTTCAAGTATAGTCTGGGCCATGATAAGTTAGGGATATGTGCTATAAGACTTAAATTCGATCACAAACAATAAAATAAAACCAACAAAATGGATAACAAAAGGTCTCTTCTGAAAAATATTTAACTCCAAAGTAAAGCATAGAAAGAGGAAAAAGAGATATCTGATCCAAAAAGAGTAACCCTGACTGGTTCAGTCGCATGTTGCTGCAGAGTTGTAGTTGTAATTTCATTTAAATGGATAAAGGCATGAAAAAAAAAAGTGATAAGATAATAGATTTGAAGCTGGTAATATTGATAATCACACTAAAAATAATCACCCGATTATCTCAGTTAAATGGAAAATATTATCAGATGGGATTTTAAAAAGTAATATTTAGACACATATTAATTAAAATAAAAGAATGAAGGAAAGGTGAGCACACTAGACTCCAGCAAAAGAAAGCAGGAGTTGATATGTTTATATCAGAAAGAAGAGCATGTCTGATATTAAAATATTACCATGGTCCAGAAAGTTTATGGCATAATAATAAAGTAGTCAGGTCATCTCAAAAAGGTAAAAACTCTCTCCCTTATGCCCCTCATAGAGCTTTAAATCCCATGAGTTAAAAAACTGATAAAACTGCAGGGAGCAATAAATAAATCCACAATTATAATTAGAGATTTAAAAACCCATTATCAATAATCCATAGAATAAGTAGAGAGAAAATCAGAAAGAATGCAAAAGATCTCAACCACATAATCAACCAACATGGCCCAAAGGATATTTACTCCATACAACAAAATCCGAATACATGTTCTTTTCAAGTATGCTCAGAACATTTGTTTAGATAAACCATATTTTGAACCAGGAAATGAATCTGTATATATTTAAGAGGATTCAAGGAATACAAAGTCTGTTCTCTGATCACAAAGAAACTGTGTTAGAAATCATTAACAGAAAAACAACTGAAAAATTCCCCATTATCTGGAAACTAAAAAACACATCTAAACAATGCATGAAACAAAGAAACAAGCAAAAGTTAAATCAGAAATTGTTCTTAAGGGAATAAAAATGAAATTACAACTCTGCAGCGATGTGTAACTGAACCAGTCAGGGTCACTCCAGGTGAACTGGGCTGGCTACTAAGTAACTACACAGAGACAGAAAATACTATTTGGGGGGTTCAATGACAGCCCCTTGACCTCAGCTCCCACAAGGGAGGCCAGAGAGGCAGGCAAAAGAGAGAAACCTTTTTCTTTTCTCACACCTGAAATCCTCCTATTTATTGGGGGAAAAGACATTTGGGAAAGTTTCACCCTAATAAGGAAAGGGATCGGGTTTCAGGGGGTTGCTTGGTGATGTCTTAAGGTCAGCAAATTGACTGACATCTTGGAAAGCCACACCCATCTCAGGTGCTCTGTGGGGATCGTAGGCAGAGCCTCGTCAGAGCAGCAGTGTCCACCCAGTCCCCTCATGTGCTCAAACAGCCCATGGATGACTCTCGACACAACCCATCAAAGTTTGTTCCATGTCGATAATAGGACATGAATTGAAGAGAAAATTCCTAACACTAATCATCTGTGTCAGAAAAGAAGAAAAGTCTCAAATCAAGGACATCAGCTTCCACCTTCAGAAATTAGAATACAAGAGAAAATTAAACTCAAAGTAATTAGAAGAAAGGAAATAAGTGGGGGGAGTATAAATAAACCAATGAAATAAAAACACAGTTCCTTGGAAAGATTAATAATATTCTTACACTTTCAGCAAGAGAGAGAGAGAGAAAGATCAAAAATTACCAGAATCATGAATAAGAGAAGTGGCATTTCTACAGATATTAAAATAACAATAAGGGAATACTATTGTTTTAGTTAAACAGGGGTCCCCCAAAATTCATGTCTCCTGAAGTATATGAATATGACCAATTTGGAAACAGTCTAAAGATGTAATCAGGTAAATATTAAGTCATACTGGACTAGTGTCCCCTAAACCCAAGGACTGTGTCCTTGCAAAAGAGGAAAACTTGGACATAGATGTACAAATAGGAAGAAATTCTTGTGATGATGTAGGGAGAAATTAGAGTGAAGCGCCTGGAATTCAAGAAATGCCAAGCATTCCTATCAACCACCAGAAGCTAGGGAAGAGGTATGGAAAAGATTCTCTCTTGGAGCTTCTAGAAGAAACCAACTCTGTCGATGCCTTGATTTTGGACTTCCAGCCTCCAAAAAAGAGAATACAATAAATTTCTACTGTTTTAAACCATCCATTTTAAATTTCCATTATTTGTCGTGGAAATTCCCAGGAAATTAATATGATATAAACAAATTTATGATAATAAATTTGAAAATTTAGATGAAATCGATAAATCTATTGAAAGAAACACTCTAAAAGAAATATATAACCTATTTATTCTTATAGCTATTAAGAAAACAGAATTGTAACTAAAACTTTCCCACAGAGAAAACTCCAGGCCCAGACAAATTTACTAATTATTTCTACCAAACATTTAAGAAAGAATAATACCTGTTACACACACACACACACACACACACACACACACACACACACACAATTCCAGAAAACAGAAAAGAAGGAAATATTTCCCTACAGATTGCACCAGCATTATTCTGATACCAAAACCAGGAAAATACATTACAACAAAATAAGTAATAAACCATAGATCAATCTCTTGTGAACACAGATGGAAAATTCCTTAACAAATTTTAGTAAATCAGATTAAAAATATTTAAATAGAATAGCATAACATAGCCAAGTGGGGTTCCTCCCAGAAACGAAAGATTTGCATACTTTTCCAAAATCAACCAATGTATTCTTCATATTAACAAATTAAAATGGAGAATCTCTATTTACATCTCAATAAATGCAAAAGAAGTATTTGAAAAAAAGTTGAAATTTATTTCTCATAAAAAAATTCAGTGAAGTATGACTAGAATGGAGCTTCTTCAACATCATAAAGGGTGTTGAAAGAAAGAAAGAAGGAAGGAAGGAAGGAAGGAAAAGGAAAGAAAGGTGAGAAGGAGGGAGGGAAAAGGCATAGAAAGGAGGAAGGAAGGAAGGAAGGGGAAGAGAATTGAAATCCTACAAAAACACCATCCTTAATGATGAAATACTGAATATATTCCCCTAACATCAGGAACAAGATGAAGATGTCCACTCACCACCTCTATTCTATTCTGCATTGCACTGGAGGTACTAGCCAGCACAATAAGAAAAGAAAAAGAAATAGAAAGTATCCAGATTGAAAATGATGAATTAAAACTATTTCTATTCATAGATTCCAACACTAAAAGTTTTAAATACCATAAAATAACATCAGAAAATCTGACCAAAAAAAATGGAAAACTAAAAAATTGTTGAGAGAAATAAAGGAGACACATTATGTTCATGGGTCAGAAGATTCAATATTGTTTAGATGTCAATTCTCTACAAATTCATCTACAAATTCACAGTAAAGCCAGTCAAGCGGACATTTATATATATATTGATGAAATGGTTCTAAAATACTATGTAAATGCCAAGGACCTAGAATGCAAAGAAGGATCAACACTCTTGATCTCAAGACTTACTACAAAATGACACTAAGTGTTACTACTCTGTGTGGTATTGTCATAAAGACAGACGAATCAATGGAAGACAATGGAGGCAACCTTAGATAGCTCCTGTCAGTAGTCTCAGGCCAGGCCTTCTCTGCATGGGCTCACTTTTAAATGTACATACATGCTCTCTACTTGCTCCAACCAGCCTCGAACCCAACTGTGCCTGCAGAACCTCAGTGCCATCCTCCTCCAAGATGAGCCTCTTCCACCCAGGGATCTACATTGTCCAAAGTGGCAATTGAACTTCTCCTCCTTTCTGTATTTAAGGGTCACCTCCCCAGAGACCCTGAGACTTATGGCCCTAATGTTTCCATCCTCTGTGCTCAGGTGGCCCATAGTTCTTTTGGGGACCCTGCTTGGCCTGCCCAGAGTTCCTGTAACAAGCATAAGGGTGAGCAATGGCTCCTTTCCCACAGGACCCAATTCCTAAGTCATGCTGCAAAAGAAGAAACCGTGGGAATGCAATTGAAAACCCTGCCCATAGTTGTGTGGCTAGAAGCAGGCTGCGGACCTCACAGATCTTGTGGTTTGGGAGGGAGAGAAATGATTTGACAGGCACTTACAAGGTTACCAGACAAAAACATCACAGAAATGTGTGTGGTTTCTAAGCAACCGATGACCAGAGTGTCTCATCTGGCCAAGGTAGGTCTGAAAGGTAGTTCAGAAGAGATGGCATTTAACCGAGTCCTGAAGGACAAGTAGGAGTCAGCTCCAACTGCATCTAACTCCTCCACACTGAGTGTCTGTGTGGCTAATAATGAGAAAGAAGGTGAAATGAAGTATGGAGCCAGATGATCTGATTCCAAAGTCAACAGCATCCTCATGTCCATGCCCAGAGAGGTGACTGTGAAAACAGAGAACTGCCCAGAGAAATAACCACATCAGCCATAATGCTGCCCAGAAGGCCCTTGTAACACTGTTATGCACCCCATGTTCAATTGCTGCCCCGATCTGAGCAACCAATCACGACCCTGCACCCTGTGCCTTGTGCACTTGGAATTGACACCCTGTCTTGGGTTAGAGTTTAGATAGGAGGTACATGGCCTTGGGCAGTACTGCCCTGCTCCTGCCAACCCAACCTAAAGGTGTTTGCAGCCTTACCTCGTGAGCCTTGAGAGGTCCCTTCTCAGCCTCACCCCCCAACTACTTGTTTGGACTTTGGGACAAGCAGCTGCATAATGAAAAGTTCTAGCAGGAAGCCACTGTTTAGATTCCGGGTGCAGTGTGTTCCCTGGGGAAAGCCGGATGTTTACTGAGGTGGAAAGGAGAGGGTCATTTGCTGTGTGCTTGTTCAACTCACTGTCTCATCTGCTCAAACACAAAACAGGCTCTGGTGGAAGACCCTGGCTGAGAAGCAGCAATGAGGGATGTGATTTACCTTAGCATATTTAAAGCGTGTTCTCTGAGCATGTGCATGAGGATGGTCCATCTCCAACAGAGTTATGCATGGAAGCTCTGAAGCTGTCTCCCCAAATTCCTTCTATTTTCTTGGACTTGATTAATGGTGCTATCAGTGGCTTTATTTGATCTTCATTAAATTTGGGAATTGAGCTTACCCATTTAGTCAAAAATGAAATATTGTTTCTCATATTTCTAAAGTTCCTTATGATAACTGTTCAGGTCAAGAGTCTAGGATTTTCTTTCCCATTCATTTCCTAATAGTGGGCTTAACGTTTGTGGGGAGTGAATTATGTTTGTCTGCCTTGGCACACAGGACACCCTTCACTAATATTAAGTATGACTGAGGAATTTTCTGGTCCCAAAGATGATGTTACTTGTGGCTACCAATTTGCTATCTTATTTAAACCTGGTAGGTAGGTACTAGTTTGCACAAAATTTTTGTCTAATATTTTGTAAACAGGTTTTGTGATTATTGTTTTCTGTTAATTAGTAGAATGTTCCTTGCTTTGCAGTAGTGTTTAGAATAGAGGGTGCTTCTGGTATAGATTATAGAGCGAACTTGGAATTTTTACTTGCCAAAATTATTGCTAACAATGGGGAGTCTCGGACCCTTTTATGGTTTAGATATTAGGTGTCCCCTCAAACTTCCTGTAAAAGTAGGAAGGTACAGAAATGATATGATTAAATTACGTGAGCTAATCAGTGAATTAATCCACTTGATGAATTAATAACTTTAGGAATTACTATACCAGGCAGTAACTGTAGGCAGGTTGGATGGGGATGAAAGAAATAGATCACTGGGGATGTGCCTTTGGGGTTTATATTTTGTCCCTGACTCCTTGCATACTCTCTCTGCTTCTTGGAAACCATGAACTGAGCATCTCTCCTCCACCATACCCTTCTGCCATAATGCTCCATCTCACCTCAAACCCAGAGAAATGAAGTGGGCTGACCATGGACTGAAATTCTAAAACCACAAGCTCAAAGTAAACTTTTCCTCCTCTATGTTGTCCTGATCAGTATGTTGGTTACAGTGATGAAAACCTCATTCACATTGACTCCCAGATAGAGGTGGAATCCACTTACCCCGGTTACCCACTTGGCAATACAAATTGAGAAATAGGGTTAAGTTAGATACCTGACCCTGGTGTTTCCCTGAGTTTCTATGGCTGAAACACAACAGCTGGTGTCTAAATCCAGCTCCATGTTTGCAGCCTTGCTGAGACTGGAGATCATTTCATTGTAGGGGTGCACACCCGATGGTGGTGATTTCATTTCTTGAGCCATGCTCAGTGGCCCCACCCAGGAGATGCCTGGCACTACTCCAGAGGGGCATCTGCAGGAGAACCTTGGGAGTGAGAGCAAAGCATCCGTAATGGAGGCACGTGATGACCAGCTGTGGACCTTGGGGTCAGCAATGGACTTTGAAGAGGTGTACTCCTGGACCAAATGATGCAGAGGCACCTGACCTGCTTTGGGGATCTATAGCTTAGGCTGTACTGAGTTCATGCCAAGTGATCAAGTGATCTAAAGCTCAGTGATTTGGGGGGAAGCAGAAGCTGAGGGTTGGGGTCTCAGAGGAAGGGAACTTTCACACAGGCTCCAGCTGTGATGGTGTGGAGGGGACATAAGGGCAGAGCCCAGAGCCCACATAGACCTGTCCTCCACTCTGTGGCCCTGGACTATAGGTGACAATGAGGAGAAACGGCTTAGAATCAAGGTGAAGAAGAAACAGGTCAGTCAGAGAAAGGTCACAGGGAAGTGTCAGGAGTCTGTCGAGGGTCTTCCAGCCACTGGGTCTCCAGGTGAGAGCAGGGACACTAAGTGACAGGGTGGGGACAGTGGACAGGACCCACTTTTCACCTCACTGATTTTAGGCCACTGGAACCATGCAGCAAATGGGGAATGGCTGTTTACTGTGGGGTCTTTCTGGGGTGGGAGGTGAGGAAGAGAAGATGAGGGTTCACACTGCCTTCTCCCTTTACCCAGCTCCAGCATGTGTCGGTGAATATATCATTTTTCTGTGGATGTTGTCACATCCAGTTGTGTCACCATTCTTTATTAAAGACCTCTAAGTTAGATTGATTCCTTTAAATAAGCAGTCAAAAAATCTTTAGGTTATTAAATGATATCAAAGTATTTACTGAGTGTCTTAGTCTACTCAGGCTACCACAACAAAACACCATAAACCAGGTGGCTTATAAAGAACAGACATTTATTGCTCACAGTTCTGGTGAGTGGAAGCCTGAGGTCAGGGTGCCAGCACGGCCTGGTTCTGGTGAGGGCCCTTTTCCTGGATGTAGACTGCAGTCATGTCTCTGTGTCTTCACAGGTTGGAGAGCAGAAAGCAAGAAAGCTCTCTGAAGCCTTCTTAAAAGGGTACTGCATTAGTTGGATTGCCATCCACTATAATGAAATACCTGACGTAATTAATGGATAAAGAGTAAAGGTTTACTCTGACTCACAGTTTTGAGGATTCCAATCCTAGATCAGATGGATCCATTACTTTGAGCCCCTGGTGAGTATGACAGATGGCAATGGAGGAGCATGCAGGCAGAGCAGAACTATTCCAATTATGGAACAAAGAGGAAGAAGAAGGCGCCAGCCCCTCACCCCGCACTTCCTTCCAGGGCACACCTCCAGTGACTTAAAGCTTTCCTATAAGCCCCCACACACACACCTCCTAAAGGCTTCACACCTATCAGTAGTGGCATGCTGGGGGCAAAGCCTTTGATGCACAGGTGTTTAAGAGACACATTCAAAGCACAGCAGGCATTAATTCCATACAAGAAGGCTCTGACCTCATGGCACAATTCCCTCCCAAGGCCTCACCCCTGATACCATCATGATAGGGGTCAATTTCAACTTACAAAAATTGCGGGCAGGGGGACAATCATTTAGACTATGATGCTGAGTGAATCCAATTTAAGTAAAAATACTTAAGTAACTCAGGACTTGGTTTTTGTTTATTTGTTTGTTTTCCCACTTCTTGCCCCTCATTGCAAAAATAAATGACTTAGGAGTATTACAGAGAAAAACAGGGAGTTATTTTCTTTGGGACTTGATTTTCACCAAGATACCAACAAAACACTTCACTGCTCAGCAACCATAATGCAGCTGGAGAGCGACAGAACACTTAGGGGAGCAAGGAACGTCCTAGAGTCTGCTAACCACGGTCCCCCATGCACATGATTCCCCCATGAGTGGGAGAAGACAGAGTCTGGGTGAGAGTGAGACCCTAGGAAGACACCAAGCCATTCAAATCTTCACTGCTCAGATCATCAGCAGCAGCATTACCAGAGCTGCTTCTAAATGCAGGACGGATATCAACCCTGCCCAGAAACAGAATCCGCCCTTCATCAAGACTCCAGATGCTTGTGCACCTTGTAGTTTGAAAGCTTGGGACTAGACTGTGTGTATAGCCCCAAATATGCACCTGTAAATCCAACTGAGAGAGAAAACCTAATTCTCAGAGGCTCTGAATAATATTCCTGATTATAGTAAACAATGATGTGTCTGCATTTAATATTCTCAGCATCCCAAGGAGCTGACTATATTATTATGGTTCTTTGGTCCAGGTGGGAATTTTAAGGCTCCCAGAAACTAAGGAAATTGCTAAAGTCACTCGGCTTGTAAGAGGCAAAGCTGATCAGCCTGAATCCCATAGATGTCATGGGTTCTCTGGAAGGCAAATATATTCATGAGGGTCTCTAGTATTAAATAGTTTGATTATTCTTCTGATCAAGGCAGGCCATATAGGTAATGGTTAAATAAATGTTGCTAAAGCCATAAAATGGAGTAATACTTAATATTTAAAATGATGGTATTTTTAAAAGAATTATCAGTGATACAGGAAAATTTTCATTATGATGTATTTCTTGAAAAAAATTTAGAGGGAGGGAGGGAGGGAGGGAGGGAGGGAGGGAGAGAGAGAGAGAGAGAGAGAGAGAGAGAGAGAGAGCACTTAGTCCAGCAACTCAAATAATACACACTAACTATAAATGTGCCTCCATGGTGGCCCAAAGATTCCTTTTCTGGGTAGAAGTTCAAGGTTGCACCAGGAATATTCCTTGCATGCACCATTACAAGAGCAAAATATTAGAAAAAAATCTCAAATTTCAACACACGGGAAATGAATATGTAAATAGCATATTCACTTGATATTACACTACTCAATGTATAAATAAAAATCAGATCTCTATCAGTCAGCCTTGATATTTCTCAAAAATATGCTTAATCCAAAATGAGAACTGCAAAATAACACTTTTACTATGGTATAATTTATAGATATTTTTAGAAGCACATAATACTCTAAGCCACTCTTGGATAACTGTAAATAATATAAAAGTTTTCTTTAAAACCCAGACTGAGAAGATTCACATCAAATAATAATGGTTGGAATGAACTTGAGGTTGGAGGGTCAAGAGAATCTCAACTCTAGACTGTTTTCATTCTTTAGAAAGTAAAAAAAAGATGAGTGCAATCTCTATGGAGAGCTATTAATACTATGTACTTGATACGTGTTTTTCTGCCGTTTCAAGATTTCTATATTTGAAAAGGGCCTTCCTTGGGGAATGAGAGTGATCAAATTATGTCATGTGCATGTACAGATACAGTACAGTAAATTCCATTGTTACGTATCATTACAAATCACCAATAAAATAATGAAAATATTTTACATTTGAATGTATATGTCTCATGGGAAGATTTAAAGAAAAATACATAAAGTATTAATGACATTGATCTGTTGGTGATAATGTTATAGGCGGTTTTTGTATTTTTCTTTGGATTTTTCTGTACTTTTCAAATTTTCCCTATTACAATAGATTTTATACTCAATAGAAAAATAGACTCACCTCCCAATTTTCCATTTCATGCATTTGGGCTTTTGATACAAAGCAGAGCATATTAGTGAAGCCAGGCATAGCAGAAAATTAAGAAGTGAGTAATATTGGTATTTGACAGAAAATTCTCTTTTAAAAAAATAGAAATTCAGGAGGTGCAAACTTTTGTGATTAAAGGATTTTAATATCCAGTCCCAATCCCTATTCCAGTCTATGTTTATGTTTATTCTTTATGTCTATATAATCCTCCCTTATCTGTACAGGAATGCATTCCAAGACCCCCAAAGAAAGCTTGAAATTGCAGATAGTACTTAACCCTATGTATTGTGTTTTTTCTATTCATATGTACCTGTGATAAAGTTTAATTTGTAAATTAGGTATTATATAGCATGGATGCCATGAACAAGGAAATGACTCATGTCTTGGACAGGCCAGAGTGGGAACAATGTGATATTTCATTACAATACTCAAAACAGTTGCTCATTTCCAGAATATTCAATTTAATATTTCAGGATCACAGAAACGTGAAACTTTGGAGAAGAAGGGACTATTGTGTTCTGTGGCAAAGTGAAGGCAGGTACCACTGTGTGTACATCTGGGTGCTTCTTGCTTGTGTCTCTTGTAATGTTATAGAACTGGGTTGTACATCAGCCATGAACTAACACAGCCCCCTCATTTTACCCACAGGAAACCTGGGGCTCAGAGCAATGAAAAGACTTGTTCAAGGTCAGTTCTTAGGTCTGGAAACTGAGGCTGAGTCTGGTTGATAGTTTAGTGTTCCACATGCCACCTCAAAGTATTTTCCAGAAAATGGTGATAAAATCATACTGTGTGCCCAAAGACAAGATATAAGAAAAAAATCAACAAAGCCATGTACTGACATTAAAATTATAGATACGGGCTGGGGTTGTGGCTCAGCGGTAGAGCGCTTGCCTTGCACGCACGAGGCCCTGGGTTCGATTCTCAGCACCACATAAAAATAAATAAGTGAAATAAAGGTATTGTGTCCAACTATAACTAAAAAATAAATTTAAAAAAAAATATACATAAAGCTAACTTGGTTATTGCCACTTAGGTCCAGTATGTTTCTATCCTCAAAATCTAATGCTTTATTTGAAATTCAGGAAATGCAAACTTTTGTGATTAAAGGATTTTAATATCCATTCCCAATCCTATTCCAGTCTATGTTTATGCCACCTACCTACTATTCTTTATGTCTACAGTAATACCCCCTTATCTACAAAGGGATGCATTCCAAGACCCCCAACAAAAGCTTGGAATCTCTTCCCTTACTAAAGTTACTTGTTCCTGGAATAATGCATTTGAATTTACAAGCATGTGTAAATTTCTCAGCTTGCTTTTTTTTTTCTCCCATCGGGCATCAATTCAGTCCATACTATGCCTTCAGAACTGATCCTCATCAAAGCAGAGCCTCACTAAAAATAAAGAAGTGAGCAGCCCTCTCCATAGCTACCTACAAGAGACCTGGCTCATTGACTTAGTGATGACTCTTGCCTGCTGGGCCAGCTCCCTCCCGAAGCTGTCATCCCCTATGATGGACACATGACCACCAGCAAATAAATAAGCCATTTTCAAAGTTAGGTGACTCAGAACTAGTCTAGCCCCTTCACTTCACCTCCCACCTCTGCCCTTGTCCAGCTGCCACAGTCACAAGGAGGAACTGATCCTATGGCCATCAGCACGAGAAGATACAGTGGTGACTTGGGAATTTCCCAATGTGCCAGCCACTCCCACCCATGACCCCTGCCTGATGCAACCACAACCACCTACCTACAGCAAAGGAAAACATAGGGCCCTGACACTTCCAGAGTTCATGTTTCCCACCATCAGCCTCCTGCACCAGACCACAGACAGCTCAGGCTGTCCCACCCAACCCTCCCATTCCCTTACTGACTGCTCCATAGATAGGAGACAAGCCCAACCAGGGACACCAAAGTCCTTAAAGCTTCACTCCCTTCTCACTTTTTCACTCTCATCTCCTCTTTGCACACATTCATACACACACACACACACACACACATGCACAAACATGGATACATACTTGCATATGAAATACACACTCATGTATGTGCATACACTTGCACATACTATCTATGTGCATACACATAAGCATACCTATATGTCCATGCATGTATGTGCTCACACAAGCAAGTACCCCATAAACACATGCACAAGTGTGCACCTGCACACTCACACATATGCAAGTGCACAGACTCAAACACACAGAAATAAACACACAAGCACATGTGCAAGCACACAATCACATGCACACACACTCACACACATGTCCACCATCCCACAGCTTCCAGGCCCCTGCACCCACTATGCTCTGCCACTCTCCAGGCCTTCACACACACTGTCCCTCCTCCTGGATCCCTCCTTCCAATGCAACCTGCCTCTAACTTGCCTTCCACTCCAAGCTCAAATGTGGCTGCACCAAGGAGAACTCACACCTACTGAGCCTGGGACCCTCCCCTGCTCCCCACCCAGTGCTCACACAGGACCTGGCACAAAGCACACGTTGGTTTGCCGTAGTCTGGCTGGGCACAAATAACCAGGAGGTCACGAGCCACTTGTAGGTTCAAACAGGAACTACTTAATTGCCAGAACCCAACGGGAACTCTCCAGAACTCCATGGAAACTCCGCAAGAACCAACGGGAACTCATCAGGAACTCCCCGAGAACTCAAAAGTAGCGGGCACCCAAGGTAGCAGGAGCCGGCTGCCTTATTGCCGGACAGCAGAGGTTTATATACACAACTGAATACACAGCTTGTTTCAATTTAGCATCATCCAGTTACAGCAATCAGTCATTATCTTAATAATGATACACAGCTTAACTTAATTATCATCATCTTAATGGCTCGCTGGCGTTACTTCTCAACCACTCCTTCTGGCAAAATGCCAGGCGCCATCTTGACTTGGTTGTGGCTCTCAACATTGGTTCCTACCTACTTAATGAATTCATGAGTGAATAAGACCTTCAGCTATTTATTTGAAAAATCAGAACTTATAAATACAAACAGAACCCAAAGATGTGGCTTTCCCCCACCCTTGTCCCATCCTCCCAGCTGCTCAGAGCTGGCGAGTCCAAATCGCCTTCCACACCCTGCCTGGGAGCTTTACAGTAAAGACACTCCTATCTCCTTCTACAGAGGGACTTTATTAATTTATTTATTTATGGCACCTGGGATGGCACCAGAGGGGCTTAACCACTGAGCAACACCACCAGTCCTTTTTTAATATTTTATTTAGAGACAGGGTCTCACTGAGTCACTTATGGCCTTGCTAAATCGCTGAGACTGGATTTGAACTTGCAATCCTCCTGCCTCAGCCTCCAGAGCCGCTAGGATTACAGGCATGTGCCACCATACTTGGCTAAGAGG
Organism: Callospermophilus lateralis; assembly: GCF_048772815.1. Classification (NCBI taxonomy): domain Eukaryota; kingdom Metazoa; phylum Chordata; class Mammalia; order Rodentia; family Sciuridae; genus Callospermophilus; species Callospermophilus lateralis. The sequence continues at coordinate 93,766,532 of NC_135313.1, forward strand.
GACAGTTCTTTATCCCTCACTGGCTGCTAAAGTTAGTGAACTGGACACCTGAGGTCCCTTGTGACTGCAAACATTGGCATACAAAATTTCAGGGTTGTGGTGCTGTTGTTCTTTCTGCTATTATCCTTCTTTCAAAAATCTAAACCCAGGGCAGACATTTGAAGCTTTGATCCCACGTCCCTGAGGCAGGCAGAGAGATGAGGATTTATTGTCCTAACTGCTCCCTTTTGAGGGGTCTTATGAAGGCTTGGGCATGGGAAAAAGCAGAAGGGCTGTCAAGCAAACACCTCCCCTCAGTCAGCCCCTCCTTGGACTGATAAACATCCCCTTACTAGTCAAGCCTGGCTTGGGTACAGTGGGGGAAGTAAGTATCTGGGGAGGGGTCTGAGCCCCTGCAGTTCACTGCTCACTCATTCAGTAGCATATGTAGATGACCTCTCTAAGCCAGGTCCCAGATGGGCCCCTGCAGACAGGTGTAAGTGCACCATCCCTGCTCAGGGGACAGTCAGGGTCAGAAGACACTTCACTACCTATGCTCATTCTGCTCAAGGTGATCTGGACAGCTGTCAGGCCAGGCCAGGTCAGGGGATCTGAAACATAATGTCCACAGGCCTGGAGTCACAAGCTCAGAATCCTGCAACAGAGGCCATGCAGGGCCCAGCTACCCAAGGCCAACTCGGCTGCTCCATCTCTTGGTGTTTCTACCTCCTGCTACCATGTTGGAGTCTCAAGAGCTTTTTTATTATTGAGAGTATAATAAAATATTTCACAAATATAAAAAAAATTATAAAAGACTTATAATTATGTATGTACCCACCACCCAAAACTGGCAGATGTTAATTCTATAAGTGTATAGAAGAATTTCAAAGAAATAAAATAATAAAACATGGGCTGGGGTTGTAGCTCAGTAGTAGAGTGCTTGCCTAGCACATGTGAGGCCCTGGGTTCAATCCTCAGCACCACATAAAGATAAATAAATAAAATGTATTGTATCTATCTACATGTACAAAAAATATTTTTAAAAATAATAAAATACAACAACAACTGATGTCTACTCTGCACCCCAGTTCCATCTTCATACAAATGGACCCCACCCTGAAGTCTGACAAGTAGACCCTGCCCTGAAGTTGGTCTCTTTTTCTACCCATACTGAGAAGAATATAGATATGCATCCAAGAAGATAATACAGCGATACTTTGTTTTACTATTTACCCAAAGTCACCCTGAATTTGCAATTCTGAAACATGCTTTCTTCACTCAATTGTAGCTCTAAGGTTTCTTCGGAGTTGATTCATATAAATCTAGTTCATTTATTTTAATCGTGTGCACAGGAATATACCATAATTTATTGATCTAATTCTTTCTAGGTGAGCCTTCTGATCTTTCACTGCTATTAACAATTTCCCAGCAAATTGCTTTGCTCAGACCTTCCTCTTCTCAAGGAGGATTTCCCTGGGGAGACAGTCTAGCAGCAGAGTCTCTGGGGTATCATTTTTGTTGATCAGCTTCAGTAGGGCTGACCTGACTGACCTCCAAGGGCTGAGCTGAGCTTCTCTCCTCCCACTGACAGCCTGCTTTGCTCCACCCCTTGGCCCTCTTATCATTCTACAGCTCTATTGCTGGTGTCCCTTGGTCATATTAATGGAAACTCCCCTAGCCAGGTCAGTTGGGCATGCTTCTAAGTCCATCAGCCCCAGGGATTTTCTTTTTTGCAAAACATTTTTTATATTACAAACCAGTATCACAAGGTAACCCAATACACATTGTCTTAAAGGAATAGCTACTTTTTAAAAAATTGGTACCTCATAGTTCTACATAATAATGGGATTCACTATGATATATGCATACTTGAATTGTTTCCTGTGAATTTCAGGGTCATGTACTGTGACTTTTCTCAATGCTTCTTCGCCTTTTTTCTTATGCCAATTTCTTCTTTGGTGAGAGGTTCCTTCCTGAGCCTAGGATGGGCAGTGCTCTTTGTTCATTTCTTTCTCTGGCAGGTCCCATTGTGAACATCACATGGCTCATCACACCACAACAGTGTCCTGAGTGGATTGGGTGCAAACACTTTCCCCTGGGGACAGAGAGTAGAGGTAGCATGATTGGCACCTGTGCCTTGCTTCTGGAACTCTGTGACAGGCTCTTAATCCTTCTCTTTTCAGACAAAAGGGAATTGGTGGATGTCCCATCCATCTGAAGAGTCCAGAGACATCCTGGGACAGGCAGGATGAACAGCTGAGCCTCCTCCACCATCCCAGTGCCTCACTCACTTCCTAGAGCAATCACAATGGCTTGTGTCACACCTAATGGCCACTAAGCAAAGAAAACATGTTTTCACTTTTTTATAAGATAGCCCCAGCATCAATTTCAGAAAGTAATGGTGGAAATAAAAGAGAGTAGAAGGGGAGCTGAGAGCAGAGAAAGGAGGTGCATGGTCAGGGTTCCACTCAGGCTGCAGAGTTCCTTCCCCAGATCCACAGCCAGAGACGGTTCTGGAAGACACCACCTGAGCCATGGCATGGTGGGAAGAGGGTGGAAGAAGAGAATATGAGAGAGTAAAGTGTTCCCTTCGGGACAGCATGAGAACAACACGTGACCAGCCCTCCAACTAGGACTCTGAAGAGACGAAGAATCACATTGAAGAAGCAGAGTGAAGCTCAGGGAAAGTTTTATGCCATATTAAAACAAATTGGAAGTCTTGGTTGAGACACATACGTTAAAATGCAAAGAAACATTATAGCAGGTATGGAAAATATGAGAAGGCAAAAGTAAATAGACACCATTTTTAAATTTGTGAGGCAACTAAAAGATGAATAATCTACTCTTGCTTGGGTGGAGGAGAGGGATAAGAAACAGTAGAAAATTCCCCCAAGAGTGTTTCCTGTTAAGGAAAATCTTATATGAACAAGAAAGGCAATGGAAGAAGAACTCAAAAGCAGATGGTTCTTCTAAAGTATTTGGGGGGAAGAATACTAATGTCTGCAACTTTGAAATGCATCAGAATAAGAGGGACCAATGGATGGAAAGTAAGGAATGGAGAAGACAACAAGAAGTAAGTAGAAATGTCGGTAGTGGCTTATAATGCACGGGAGCTCATTATAAAATCCTGCAATCATTTTTGCATATGAAAAATGTTTATTTAATAAAAATGCTGGAAAAGGGCAAGGGTGTAGCTTACTGATAGGGCACTTGCCTACCATTCACAAGGTCCTAGATTCAATTCTCAGCACTGGGAAAAAAATTTTTTTTGAGAAAAAACAGTCATATGTACACTTCAAAATTATCATAAAGATCATAGAAGATAATGATTGTGGAGAATGTGGAAGGGCTCACTACATGATAGAGGATTGGTTGACTTAAACACGATTAAGAAGGAAGCCATGGCACTTACTTATAATGCCACCAATTTCGGAGGATAAGTCCAAAGGATCACAAGTTCCAGACCAGACTCAGCAACTTTGCAAGACTCTGTCTCAAAATAAAATAAAATGAGCTATAAAATGAGCTAAGATGTAGCTCTGTGATAAAGCGCTCCTGAGTTCAATCCCCAGAACTGAGGGGGGAGAAAAGGATTGAAGTAGATTCCAGTAAATCACAGATGTATGTATTCAAAATTCACAGGAAACAAACTGTGACCCCCAAAATTCACCTTAAGCCAAGCTGAGCAATAAGCAATCTCAAACATGCAAGCACTCAAATCATTGGCTATTATCAAAACAAAAGATAAGTGCTGGCAGGAATGTGGAAAAAGGGAACACTTGGACTCTGTTGATGGGAGTGTAAATTGATACAGACATTATGGAAAACAGTATGGAAGTGATTCAAAAAATTAAAAATAGAACTACCATGTGATCCAGCAATCTCACTATTGGGTATATATTTCAAAGGAAATAAAATCAGTATCTCAAGGAGATATCTACACCGCCATGTTTAGTGCAGTATTCTTTATAAAAGACATGGAATCAAACTAAGTGTCCATGGATGGATGAACAGTTAAAGAAAAATGGAATTTATATATACAGTGGAATATTGTTGAGACTTTAAAAAGGAAATTCTGCCATTTGCAACAGCATAGGTGAATCTGAAGGATGTTATATTAAGTAAAATAAGGCACAGGAAAGATAAGTGTTATGTGATCTCATTTATATGTAGTATTAAATTAGAAAGAGTAGAATGGGGGGTGCCAAGAACTGGGGGAAAGTGTAGAGGAAATGTTGGTCTAAGGGTACAAAGTTTCAGTTATGCAAGACAAATAAGTTCTGGAGATCTAATGTACAATAATATGGCTACAGTTAACAGCATTGTACTGCCTACTTGATTTGCTAAGAGGGTAATATTAAGTGTATTCAGATGCAAAAACAAAAACAAAAAGGTAACTGTATGCTGTATGGGGTAATCTTAGTGACTATTTCACAATATATACATTTACCAAACCATCCATTTAAACACCTTAAATATACGCAATTTGCCAGAGGAAAATACTTTTGTGTATTAATTTCATAATTAATTTCATTAATTTCCTACCTCAGTTGAGGAGGAAACCCTTAGTAATGTAACATAGAAAAGGTAACAGAATGAAGAACCTAACAGATATACCAATAAGTATAACAAAATTTTAGCCAGGCACAGTGGCACATGCCTATAATCCCAGCAGCTCAGGAGGCTAAGGCAGGAGGATCTCAAGTTCAAAGCCAGCCTCAGCAACTTAGCAAGGCCCTGAGCAACTTAGTGAGACCCTGTCTCAAAATTAAAAATTAAAAAAGGGGCTGGATGTGGCTGAGTGGTTAACACCCCTAGGATCCATCCTGGTACCTCACACACACACACACAAAAAAAAAAAAAAACACAAAATTTGAAAGACCACATTTGAGCAGGGCAGGGCACAGTGGCACACACCTGTAATCTCAACTACTGGGGAGGTTGAGGATCACAAGTTCTAGGCCAGCTGGGCAACTTAACAAGACCCTGTCTCAAAATAAAATATTAAAAGGGGTGGAGGGATATCTCAATGGTAGAGCAACCCTCTGTTCAATCCCCACTACCACCAAAATAATAATAATAATAATACGTTTGAAAACTTTACTTGCTGAAAACAACAAGATACATCTAAAACAAAGTAACTGGGAACCTGAAAGCAAATGGAAGTCAGTGGATGGTCCCAGAAGTTCCAGGCAAGGGCAGACCCCAAACAGCCAGGCGGGTTCTCAGATCAGTCAAGAGAATCCTCAGGAAATGCATTAAGGAGAGAAGAAAGGGCACTTTATAATGATAAAGAGGATAATATACAATAAAGTGCCAACTGTCAGGAAAATTTATGGGCCAAATAATGCTGCAACAAATTCTAAAAGGAAAAACTCCCGAAAATACAAAGAGAAATCAGAAACAACAGCAGCAAAGAGAGTTAACTTGCCTCTCTGCTTATGGCCAATCCATCATTGAAACCACAACAATGGCAAAAGATTAAGAGTGGGGTCTATGTAACAAAATGAATAAATAGGTCTCTGACTATGCCCAGCATATAGAATGTCTCCACCTTTTAATGGCCTTGGGGTATTTACAAACACTGGCCCTCCCATCCCAGTCCACCTATCTATGGCAACATATATGGGGTTAAGGGAGCCCCGAGGGAAGTTGAGGCACTGACATTGCACCAGATAAGAGCCACCCCGACCCCAGGACTCAAAGTGCTAAGAAAGGACACAATGCCTGGAACCTGGCCAGAGCCGGCTGACACAGACTGAAGAGGCGCATACCAGGAATCCACAGCACGCTCATCCAATTAAAACAGAACACTTATAACACATCATAAAAGCATATTTTGCTCAAATCCATGCCAATGCATATGAAACCCAAAAGAAAGGGATGACTTACCAGAAAAAAACATAAGTTACCAGATTTGAATTCTGGAAAACAAAATATGTGGAATATAGAAAAAAAATAGCAGATGAATTGCCAGAGGAAAATACTTTTATGCATTAATTTCATAACCAAATGCTTTACTGAATTCCCCGATTTTTCTAATAAATTTTCACTACAATCTCCTGCTTTTTTTTCAGGTACACAATTAAGTGGCCTGAAAATAATAATAATTTTGTTACCTTCTGTCCCATTTTTTTTATCTTATTTCTTTGTATTTTCTGGGCCTATTGACTAGTCCTCTCAGCACTAACGTCTAGTAACGATAATGAAAATAATCGTCTTTGCCTTATTTCTACCTTTAATGACTCACCCTCAGTGTTTCTATTCCATAGGAACCTGGTTTGTTCTTTGGGTTTGTTTCTCTTGACAAAATAAGGATAGTATTCATCCATTCTTGTTTGAGCTGTACTTATACACTTTTATCAAGTACCAAGTTGGCCTTAATGGAGCTAATCATGGGTGGTTGGTTTTTTTTTTTTTAATGACCTTTTAATATGGAAATTATCTCCCAATTATCTTTTAAAATATTAATTATTTGCTAATAGCAAAGCTTCCTTGCATCTTGGAATGAGTCCCTCTGGTTGCATCGCATTTGAAGTTTGTTTACAGACTCGATTAGCTGGCACTCTATTTCAAGTTTTTGCATTGATTGATATGAGTTTTATTCTTCTAGTCTCTTTGTCAAGTTTTGGTGTGAACTTTATGCCGGTGCTACAGAATTTCTTAGAAGTTTTTTTTCTTTTCTAAGTTCTAAAGAAGCATTCATATTTTACACTTTGGTGATTGAAGATTCAATCCAAGCCTGGTGGCCTGATATCAAAACTTGGAAGAAAAAAAGAAAAATTACTATTATTTCAATGCCTGGAAGAACCAGGAGAATTAATTGAAAAACTATTTGAAGAATAAGAAAATTCAGTAACATGTCTGCATATGGAATCGATCTTCAGAAAGAATTGGGTAGAACATCGCCAGTTAGAAAATACAATGGGTATAGATTTTATAGCTTCTTCCTATCTCCACGTCACACTCATCTTAGAGCCACTCTGGACTAGTGACGGCACCCACAGATACACACCTTTGTTTCTTTATAAGAGATAATCATGGGCTTCTCTAAAACTACACTGAACACTATAACGTACTCTGAGAATATAATTTTGAATGGTGAGATAAACATTACGTGAATGATGATTTAAAGCATTGGCATTTTTTAAGTTTTAAATCTATTTAAAAATTGTATATTTAAAAATTTTTCACATCATAATGTGAACACAGGCAAAGTCCCTGTCGGGAGGACAAGTCCCTATTCCTCCTCTTGGTTTCTGCTTTTCTTACTGGGCATTATCGCCAATCTACAGATTGTGAGTAGAAACATTTTAAGCTACTGATTAATTTCGTAAGAACAGTTTAGAGAAAGACAATGCCAATCTAAATAGCAATTAAAGAGACTCTTCAGAGAACAGTGCTGTTTATTTAGGAACGACAGACACTGCAAGGGGACTGGAGGCCATGGGAAGCTTTTCCAGGCAACAGGGGAGAAACTTACATAAGCCACATGGATACAAAGTTCATTGGTCTTGGAGACTTGAGGCCAAGGACAGCATCAGCTCATGGGTGGAGGTGCTGTTGCTGGGCAAGCATCCTGAACAGAACAGCTTGTCTAAATTGTTGAAGTCTTAAAGAATGTCAAAGGTAAACTCTGCCACCGAAATCTGTGCATACTTGCGAGGCATGTAAAGCACGGGGTGTATACGTAGTCTTCTCTGGTGGGACTTCATAGGTCCTTGAGAAAGTGCTTGGTTTGCACAGGCAGGCTTGAGCCCTCCCCCTCCATTACTTCCTGGCTCTAATTTTGTCTGGTGCTGTCAAGAATGACTTCATGGTAGAATCATCAACTCCCACAAAAGACAATATCCACTGTGAATCCATTTAACTAGGCACATAGACCGTGACAGCAGGGACCCCGTAAAGGTCCAGCTGTTCACATGTCCAGACCATGGAGCCTCACACTGCCTTGAGGACCTCATTCTACAGAGTGACCAGATGAGAGGACCTACGTCCAGTCTTTTAGAAATCTCCAGTAACTATGTCCTCATCTGGTGTGCACACTATGGGTGCATGGGGCCCAGCGTCCTGCAACAGCTGCCCAATGGGGTGCATATGGCGGAGCCTGGAAAAATAAAAGCAGAAGCTCATAGAGACCAAACCAGGTGTAAATGGAAATGCTTTAAATATGAGGCTTTCATGACTGTTGGAAGGCTGGGGAGCAAGGGTCAAGGAAGCCACCAGAAATCATCTCACCAGCTCACAGCAGGTACCTCTCAAAAGCTGCCATCAACTGCCACCCCTGAGTACCAGATCCCTTTCTCTTCACCTTCCAAATGCAAGTGCTGCTCATTAGCTGATGACTGTGAGGAAGGGGCTTCTAGGAAGAGTTGGTCCAGTTCCCCATCTGCAGCAATGCAGAGAAGGCAGTGCGGGGGGGGTTGATACTGAGTCAGCAACAGATAAACATGGTCCACCTGTTTGCCAGCTCAGCATCTCTACACCTGTGCTGAGCCTCCAAACAATAAGAGCAGCGGGAGCATGCTGGTGCCTACAAGATGCCATCATCTCTCATGGAGTGGAAATGAACTCACTCTCTTCAAAAAGGGAAGTCACAAAGGCAATTCATGCATCCATCTCTGAGGAAGGTTCTCCCCATCTCCCCTGAGTTACGATCCTACTTGACAACCTGTAACTGATATTTTACATTAGCAATCAATGCACAGAGATAAGATATGAATGGGCAAATACATACAAATGGATACATAATAAAGCAAAGAATTTGCACATAGCTGTTCCAGTCCTCTCGGGCCTTCAGGACCACCCTTGACCACTATCCATGCCATGTTTCCTCTGCCCCTAACAGCACCTTGGCTGGTCACCATTTTTTTTTACCTGCCTAGGTAACCCAAACCTTCATTCCTGGAGGATCTAAGCCACTATCTAAATTGGATTGCTGTATTTACCCACAAAATTTTACCACATACCAGCATAAAGAGATGTCCCACGTTCTAGATATAATTCTTTTCAACAGCTGAGCATCGGGCCACCATGGAAATCCTCTGCTTTGCTCTTTGGGGGCAGTAACATGACAAGCTCAAAAGAACCAGGTGCCATTCTTAAACTAAATTCAGTGAAACAGTTTTAATCACTCTCTCTCTCTTAGGAAACGTGAAGATCTAAAGCCCCAAGCTGTGGGAATCGGGCACAGACCTTTGCAAGAGGGTGATTATCAGTCTAGAAAAAGAACCATCTGCATGCCCACCTCTTGGTTCATGAAATTGCACCGGAGAAATTGCATCCAGTGTTGGTCATGTTCAGGGACTGCGTAACATCCCGAGGACAGTCCCCCGCCCCAGCTCTGCAGCATTAGCTAGTGACCTTCCCAAAGTTCAATAATCCTTCAACTTCATTCAGCATAGCAGCTTTTGGACCCGGGCATATGTGATGAGTCCAATGAGTGCCTTAAGAATCAACCCTCCCTCTTCTTTTCACAGCTAATTGAAAAAGGTTCTCACAAGCCCGTGTGCAGCAGCACTGGCAGAAACATAATAGACAAGGGAAGAAAATTATATCCGGAGCAGTGGAGTTAGACCCTGATCTCTGTAAGAAGTCAGATGACTGAGTGGCCTCCTGAGTGAGGGCCACTGAGGAACACACGGTGCCATATCAGGGGCTTGGTGGGAGCAGTGTGCGCCCTGCGGGGGTAACGGATCAGATTCCGGGGAAGGTTTTCCTCTTGTTGGCCCCTCTGAAAACCAACTTCGGTATTCGCTGTTCCCAGCCTAGCCTAAAATCTCTCTGAATGAGACTTCAGAGTCCTGCTTGGTACCCTGAAGCTCCCTGGCTGGCCAGCTGGTTCATTCTTCTGTACTTAGTTCAATTAAATGAGACCCAGCTCCAATCTTGGAGGAGCTCCCAGCCCAGGCCCAGCCCAGGCTGGAGTGTTCTCAAGGCCAAAGTTACACTCCCGGCTCTTTTCCCCTTTTACTTTGAGACAGGGTCTTGGTGAGCTGCCCAGGCTGAGTAGCTGGGATTACAGGGGCCAAGGCAATGCCAAGACAATCTGTGGCAGAGCTGCCCCTGTGTTCTGCACCCTTTCTTTCCATCCAAGAACCTTATCTACATGCCTGCACCTGGGCCTGGGCTCATCTTCTAGAACACTCTTTTGCTCTATACCAATTTTTAGCATGTGGAGCCAAAGGTCTGCTTTCTAATCCACTGGAACACTGGAAGCTCAGGGAATTTTGTTGTTCTTACCTGTTGTTGTGATTGTTGTTTTGCAAATGAGAAGACATTTCAAGTAGAGGCAGTGTGATAGTCTGGGCACTGGACAGGAAGCACCCTGGCTTCTTTACAGCCCTCTGATCTTGTTGGAGGGTGAAATGTCTGCTCTACCCTCAGAGATGCCTGGATGCCACAGTGAAACTGGGCCAGTCCCACCCCGGACTCGCCATCCTCTGGGGCACTCCCAGAGACAACTGTGACCCACACATTTGTGGGTATAGCCAGATGGCCCCTTGAGCAGGTGCTTGTGCAGGCACAAGCAATGTGAATTCCTGCTGGTTTTGCAGATCAAGAGCACGCCCCAACACTCTGCCCTTTGCTTTCCTTATCTTGGAGATTGGTCATGTGACCACATTTAAAGCTAACTCATTTCCCCCATAGCTCTATAGTATTCCACTGTGTGGAAATATTATTCCACTGTGTGGAAATACTATGATTTGATTTGATTTGGTTTGATTTGAGATGAACAATTCCTGTCTCGATGAATAATTGGGCTTTTTAATCCTGGGCTACTATAAAAATTCTGCAGTGAAGATTTTAATAAATGAGTTTTTCCTAATAGCACATCTGTAGAATAAGCCCCAAGGAAATGAATGGCTAAGGCTTCGTGCATGTTTCATGTAAGTGAATCAGAACTGTTTTACCAAAGCTGCTCCAGTGGCCGCCCAAAAGCAGGACTCCAGTGCTTTCTCCCACATCCTAAAAGTTGTATATATCCAACCCATTCATCTTTCCCAATCTGACAGATGGAAAGTTCTGACACTACTTGCTTTACTATGAACTTCTTGGATTAGTGAATAAGAGAATAGTTGCTTCATATCTTTATTAGCTCATGGTATTTCATCTTCTATGAACTGACTGTGTAAGTTGGTCTGTTTTCCTACTGGCAATTTGATCATTTTCCCTATGGGGAAGTAAACCATCCCTTTACTCATGATCAGTACTGTGGTTATAGAGTGTGGGTTTTTCACATTTCTTCATATTTTAATATATTATAATTTAGTTTTATGTTTAAATTTTTTCGGGAAACAGGATTTTAAAAGTAATTTTGTAGTTAAAATGATCGAGACTTTATAGCATCTAAATTCTGTGGCATGCTAAAAAATTCTTTTCTTGATGTAGGTATTTTTTTAAGGGTTTGTGTTTCTCTGAAACCTCATTTAGTTAATTTTTTGCACTTACATGTTTGATCCAGGTGGAATTTGTTTTCATTGAAGTCATAGAGGGATCCAGGTTTATTTATTTATTTTTCCATGAGGCCAGTGAATTGTCCTAAATCCATTAATTGAAAAAGTTTCTTTTCCCCCATTGGTTTACTATGCTACCTGGATCTTACCATAATTTTCAGATATGTTTGTATGTATGTTTCCAAACATACATTTATTTACTTATTTGTGGATGTATTTATTTTTTTAAATTTAGATTTATTTATTTATTTGTTCTAATTTGTTATACATGATGGCAGAATGCATTTCGATTCATAGTACATATATGGAGCACCATTGTCCATTTCTCTGGTTGTACACAAACCCAACATTTATTTATTTATGTTCCACTCACTTTTTCTATTTATTGTTTCACCAGGAACATACTATCATCACCGTGACTTTTAAACACCTTTTGATAAGTAGTAAGGTTGGTTCTTCCTTATCATATTCTTTTAAAGGAATTTTCTGGTTGTTTTCTCATGCTCCCTCCCACTTGAAAATGAACTTTAAAATTACTGCAGGACTTTCAGATGCATCTTGTGAGGACCTTGGGATTGCATGGCACCCGTAGATTCACAGAGGGAAGCCTGAAATTCTTATAAGACTCTTGCTATCCATTCCAATGTGCTTTTTTACTTTTCAAGTCTTCTTTGACCTTCAGATGTTAGAGTTTATTCACCTTAAATTCATAGGTAGATAGGTTTTTATAAACTCATTCATTTATTCAAAGCATACTCTGGGATGAACCCTCAGAACACACAGTGAGGTCCTTACCTCCAAAGAGCTTATATTCTGGTACCAAGAGACCACAAAGCAAATAAAACAGTGCAAGAAAGTAAAACAGAGGTAAGAGATAGGTAGTGGTCAGGGCTATTTCCGAGAGATGATCAGGAAGCACCTCTCTGAGGGGTGATTCTGCATGGGATCGGCCTGGCCAGTGTGGCTAGTGTGGCGTGAGAGCTGCAACATGACAGGCTTATAGCCTATCCTAAGGATGCTAAATAAGTTTCTAAGAAAAATGGGAAGATTTTAGATGTTTTTGAGAAAAGAAAGAACTTAAAACTATTTTGAAAATATCACTTTGGTTGCTCCGTGGGGATTGGACTGCAAGAGACCAAGGTTAGACCCTTACCCCTGTGACCCACTCTCCCTGTGCCCCATGCAGGACACCGAAGCGCAACATAAAATCAAGTCTGACTCCATCCATGGTCCGCCTGAACCTGGGCAATAGCTAAAGCCTCGTGGCCAAAGACAGACAAACCACACTGAGGACCCACCGTTGGGACTCATGGCAACCGACTTCACGTGAGTGCCTGAAGCCCCCACAGCATGGGCCCTCTTCCACACACCCAGGTGGTTTTGACTCACCTGTTCATCTCTCCCAAAACTCCCCCATCCTCACTCTCAGCAGTGACTGCCCTGCTTCAAGGAGAATGTAGAAGACAGTGTCCACGGACGGCCTGTGTCCACCAGCCCAGCCCCCAGCCTGCCTGCCCACCTGCTGCCTTCCATCAGCCCAACTCCTGTGCATCATACCAGATCTCTGTCCTAAACCTACTGCTCCCACACCTTTGCCATGTCTGCTAAGGACAACACCAGGATTCTGACTGTTCCACTCAAATATCTGAGTCCTCTTAGACTCCTCACTTTCTCTCAAAGCCCACATCCTGGAAATACTGCCCTCTACCTTCAAAATGTATCCAAAATCTGGCCCACTTCTCACCCAACCCTGCAGTTCACACAGTGCCCTGTCACCATCCGCTCCTGTCTGGGTTACAGCAGAGTTCTCCTGTCTCCACAGTCTGTCCCTCCAGACCAGTGGGGCTCCTTCCTCACTCAGGATGAAGTGCACAACCTCAGAAAGACGCATCAGCTGGCATCTGGCTCCATTCCCCTCTGACACTTATTCCACCCCAGCCTCTGCACACCACCTCACTGTCACCCCAGGGTCTTTGCACTTACTGCTTTCTCTGCCTGGAGTGTTCTTTCCATAGACATTTGCATAGCCAACGCTCACCCCCGACACACACACACCCCCCCCGCCCCCCCGTCCCCTTCAAGCCTTTGCGCAAATGTTACCTGCTTGTTAGGGCTCATCCTGGTCACCCCGTTCGAAATTACAGTTAGCACATCCAATCCATTTATGCTGTTGTACTTTGTCACTTAATCACCTTCCACCACACCATATAAATTACCAAACACACAATATTTATTGTTAATTTCTCTCCACCCCCCCCCCCAAGAGTGTACTCTCCTGAAGATAGGAATCCCAGGAACAGTGCCTGCTCATGGGAAGGGCTCCTAACTCTTTGGTGAACAAGGAAACCAGAATGATCATTAGCATTTAGGCATTTTACAAAGAGTCAGTTATCAGGTATGGTCCCCACTCTCAAGGAGCTCACAGTCCACCTAGGGGAAGACCAGGGACAGGAGGACATTGCACACTTTTGCAGGAGGACTCCACTGGGCCTCAATAGGCCTCATTGGTAGGAGCCTAACTTTTTGCTACTAATGGCTGCAGGCCCCTGATAGGACAGAGGGTGGGAGCAGGGGGAGGAGGGATGGTTTCATCTCCCGAGGGGCAGAAAGTCACCTGCCACCCATCTCCAGATCAAATGTGCCTCAGCTCCTGCCAGCCCCCTAAGTTTACATTTGGAAAGTGATTTCAACCTTAGAGGAACCTATAGCAAAATTGGGGTGGGTGGTTCTCACTCCCGGCAACATGAGGACATGGCAATAGGTAACCAGAGATATAAAATTAGACACTCTCCAAGCAGTTTGAGCCCTGGTCAGAACACATGTAGATGAGGCACTCATTCACAGCGGGGAGCTAGAAGGCCCCATATGGACCACTACACCCCCAGAGTATCACCCAGGGCCTTCTAAACCCCACTGAGAATTATACACTCAGCACCACCTTTTCTCAAGAAGCCCATTCACAAGAGAGAAGAGAAAGGGCAGAAGGCATGGTGTCGGGTGCCCTGGCGGAGGTGTGGCAATCGCCTGGGGGTTAAGTTGTGTTGAAATGAGATTCAATTTCCTGCACTGGATTTATTTTAATTGGCAATGACTTCCTGGGGTAAAGCATTGCAAATGTTTCTGGGGCGTCTTCAGGCCCCGCAGGAAAAAAAAAAAAATGAAGCTGAGTGGATTGATGAGTCTGTCCTGAGCACCAGGAGGGCGGGTATGGAAAACTTGGACCATTTCAAAAGAAAGATTTTTTTTTTTTTAAATAACTCCTCTAAGTGACTGAGCAGAAACATATTAAAATCTAAAAGCCATTTCCATGTAAAATTATGTGACATTATGTTGGCAATGGATCTTTAAAAATGAGATCTATTACAAATAACAGGCTTTACAGGCAAATATGACCTGCCTAATCTGCCCAAAGAGGAGTTTTATTCCTCCTATTCGAACAGATCATGTGCTTCCTTAATAACCACTGAAATTCCCCAGGGGCCACCAACACAGAGAGATGGGCTTCTCCTGCATTCTTCCAGCCCCAATTTAATTTGGAGGGTCATTTAATAACTGAGGACTTCAACTGATCTCTCTGAGGTCAAATATTAACTCACAAAGGCAGAAACATGAGTTAGCCCAAGTTTTCAGAGAAGCAATTTGGCAATCTGTATCTAAAGCCTCTATGGTAACCACTGATATTACTTCTGCAAACTTTCACAGAGATGTGGATGAAGACATGCACAAAAAAAAATGTTCATCAGGCATTCTCGTCATGGCAAGAAACTGAAAATAACCCAGATGTAGGAAGTATTAGAATAACAGTTTCAACATCGGAGGACTATTATGCAATGATGAAAAACGTTGCTTACCCCAAATCTGCTTTCACAGTGTCGAGAAACATGTTTGGTATGATATCGAATCAAAATCAGAAGGCAAATCTCTGAAGTATGAGCTCGATTAAGAAAAGCAAGAATGCCCATTTAAAAATACCGAGAAGAAAAATGAGAGCATGTAAGCAGCAAATGGGAGAATGAACTGTGGGCAAATTTTCTGCATCATTACACATTGGATTTTCCAAATTCACTACAATGAGCACAGTATCTGATAAAATTTAATTGAACCTTTATTTTTAAAAATGAAGAAGCAGGCGATTGTCTGTACTCATCAGAGGTGGAAGCCCAAACTGTAAGGGGAGACCAAGGCAAGCCCTCAAGCTTTACCTGAATGACAACTTGGTCCCCTGAAGGGCCACAAGACCAGACATTAAGGGAGGTAGAGCTCGTGCATGAGGGGCAGCCACTAGGAGCCACTCCAGCCTTTCCCGACCCTGAAGTAGGAACCAGGGTTAGAAGAGCGGAACCGCGGTCCAGGGACACTCTGCCAGGAGCAGGACAGCCTGAAATGTTCCACAGCATCCTGGTTTTCAGAGGTGATGGAGGGTCAGCAAAAGAGCTGGGTCCAAAGTCAGCAAACTGGGTTTATTGCTTTGCCCCTCTCCAGCCCTGGCATCTCAAATTACTTAAGTTCCTCTGGGCCTAGAGACCATCCTCTGTGAAGACCACGATGGTTCCCAACTCAGGAGCATCCTTGCACATAGTAAGTGCTCAGTGAACGTTAGCCTCACTCTTGGTGGGCAAGATCACCATCTGAAGGGGTGGACGTGAGAATGTCATCACTAACATCAATGTCTCCAAAGTCAGTCTGCTGGGCATTCCCCTGCCCTGGCTAGAGATCCCGAAAAAGAAATGTGAACGTTTATCAGCATCAAAATGGAGCTGCCTGTGTCAACCCTACAACAACAACAACAAAAGTAAATCCGCCAGAAGTTACGAAGGAAGGCTTCTTAGGCACACGCGATAGTCTGATAGCAACGATCACAAATGGCTGCCAGAACCGCAGGCTTGCACAGACAAGCTTGCAAACTTACACCAAAAAAGTACTTCTCGAGGGACCTCCGTCAAGGGCCGGTTCAACCTCAGACTGACGCCACTCTGGTGATTAATCACTGCAGCCAAGGATTAGCCTCCAAATGTCCGACGCAATCCTCGTTTTTTGTTTGTGAAAACTTCCCCTTGCTCAAGGTCTTTGAATAAACCATAGTTCACTAAGGCACACATATTCCTGTTACCATGTTCTGCTTTTCCCAAATAAATATTATTCTTTGGAGAATCTCTGTGTTTCTTCTTTCCTTCCTTTCATGCTCTCCATCTCTCCCCTCCCCTCTCTCTACCTTTCTTCTTTTCATTTTTGATGGGTAATCCCAAACGTCACTCTGCAGGCTGTGCTGAGCTGGTGACTCCAAAGTTCACCTGGGACCTTCTTCGACAAGGTGAGAAAATGTCCCATCCCCTCACCCAGAGGCCCCAGTTTGTCGGTGTAAAAGAGAACCCTGGAGTCTGCATTGCTTCTAACTTGCTTCCTGTCTTGGCTACTACAAAATACCATGCACTGGGTGGCTTGTGTGTACACTCTAAGAAACTTAATTTTGGTAGCGTTTTGGAGGCTGGAAATTCAAGATCAAGGACTGGCTGACCCAGTTTCTGATGAGAGTCTGTTTACAGGCTCACAGATGATACCTTCCAACTGAAATGGAGAAAGAGGTGAGGGAGGTCTCAGGGACCATCTGCCGTCTGTGCCAATCCCCTCCCGAGGGCTCCACCTCCCAACACCATCTTGTCAGGAGAAGGTTTCAACATGTGAACTCTGGGGAACACCAACATCCATTCGCTACCAAGGGCCCCTGGCCACCAAAGCGCTCACCCTTCCTGGGATGGGAGTGAGATCTTGGGCAGGGAGTTAAGGCTGTGCCCCAGCGAGAAGTTGTGGTTTCTGTCAATCAGAAGTTGCGGTTTCTATCAGAAGCACCCATTTCTTTCCCCACTCTGCAGTGCCTACCATTCTGAGTCAAAAAGACTTCTTCCTCTTCTTCCTTGTACAGAGAAGAAAGACCTGTCTGCCCGCAGGTCCTGGAAATTCCTTGTGTTCCGTTCTTAAAGTCAGAGGGGAAAAACACACCCACAACACTGGACTTCGGTCGGTCGGCGCCTGCGCTGTCTGAATGTGTGGGTCCAGAGGATCACCTTTAGATCTAGAAATGGGATCTCCACACGGGGCCTCCACCTTCATTCCACATTACCTCCCTCCTCCAGCCCATGTCTGGGATATATGCAAATTGCTCACAGAGCAAACCACCTGGGGCGGGGGGGGGGGGGGGGGGGGGCAGCTGATGCCACTCCAGGCAAGGAGTGCCGGGTTTGGTATTTTAATTCAACTGCCGAGGTTGTTAGTCCCACACGACTCAATTAAACCCTGTGTCTGCCACTCTATCAAGAAGGTTAGAAGATCAGCATTCCTCTTGAGAAGTCATTTGTCCCAGGAGATTCCAAGTCATGTAAACCCTCAGTACTCAGGCGAGCTGGTGAAAATCACCTGACGTCTTGCACTGTGCACGGGCAGAGGACCTAAAAGCTCAGGCACAGCAGCCACCCACCAGAGACCAGGCTGGCAGAAAGGGAGACCCCTAAATAAGTACTCCTGCAGTGCACAGGTGTATGCAGAAGCAAGGGAGAGGGTTTCAGGTGCGTGGATGTAAGCGGGCTTCGCTTCACCTGTTGAAGCCGAGCACCCTGCATGCTGAATAGAAGTCACCTGGGGAGATGGGGGGTGGAGCGGAAGAGGCTGCGCTCAGGAGGAGGGGCTACCTGTGCAAAGATGTGGAGGTGAAAGGGGAAGAGATAACAGGTGTTTGAGGAGCTGTGAGGCTACACCTGGCCTGTCCTTCATCCCCCAGTATCTGGAAGTGCAGCTTTGGGGAAATGCCACAGACCTCACCTCTTATCCACGGGCTGCATCCCGTGACTGATGGACCCTGTCACACAAAGGTCTGCCTCCTCTCCCCATCTAAAGAGTGATCTGACAGCCGCCCCAGCTTCCGAGCTCTCTGTGGGGCCAACGGACTCCGTGCAGCTCAGCCAGGCCCTCGGCCCAGCCCTGCACCCTCTCTTCCCTCCCCAGGCCGTGAACCAACACCGCCTAAGCTAATCTCCTGGGAAGCCAGCCTGGCGTGAACCTCAAGTCACTTGGCAGTGCCCAGCAGACATCTCTAAACAGTGATGAGCCAAAGAACGTGCTCCGTCCTCAGATTTCTGGAATTAAGGCAGAGATTAATAAGCAATGGCTGATCTGGAGCTAAGAAATGAAGGTTCAGACGTTGTCTGGTATTTCATTTTTGATGCCCACCTACTCCTCAAAATAAAGACACTTCGATGTTTAATTTCAAGTCAGGCCGTAAGAAGAGAGCCCCTGACTGAAGGAGGGTAGAACTCTGAGATCTGCCCCAGACTGCTGAGGCCCAACAAGGTAAGGTCACTTGTCCCAGGTCACAGAAATGGGAGAGCCACAATTCCAACTTGCACTCTACTATATCCACACTGGATGCATCTTGAAAATTATAAAGTCCTTGTGGCACGCTGAATAATGCCCCCTTCCCCAAGGATATCCGTGCCCATGAATATTACCTTATGTGACTATTTTAGCTTGTTTTCTGCTGCTATAACAGGACACCCCACATTGGATAATTTATAAAGATAAAAGGTTTTCATTGGCTTACAGTTCTGGAAGTTCAAGAGCATTGTCTCATCCAGCCACAGCACTTGGAGGAAAGCAGAAGGGTGATGGACATGCCCAGGAGAGCAACGTGCTTCATGATAATTTGCTGTCCCAGTTAACCCATTTCTGTCAGAACTGGTCCAGTCTCTAATGAAAGGCAATAATCTATTTATAAGGGTGGTGCCCCAATGCCCTAATCCCCTCCCCCCAAACCCTACCTCCCAATATTGCCACATTGGGAATCAAATTTCAACAAGAATTTTGAGGGTGGGGTAAAAGAAACTCTGCAGATGGGATGAAGGTAAGGCTCTTGCAATGGAAGCATTTCCCCAAACTATTAGATGAGCACTAAGTGGAATCACAAGGGTCCTCATAAGAAAGAAGTACGGGAGTCTGGGATCACTAAAGCAGAGATTGGAGTGGCGGGTGCAGGAAGAAGGAATGTCAGCAGCACCGAGAGGGAAGAGGCAGCTTATCTCTCCTGTCACTCAGGAGAGAGAGGCGTGTTCCCCTGGGCAGGGTCTGAACACCCCCAACATCACCGTGCGAGCATCACCAGTCACAGTCCCTCACAGGAGTAGGGTGTCCGAGCTCCACACCCACAAAGCCCCCCAACACACACACAGAGACAAAGGGCAGATGTCGTTGAACAGGAGTTACATGGCGCCGGAGGAGCAGGACACTAGAACCAGACACCGACAAGACCAGGGACCCAGGACAGACTGAGGCTCTCTCCCTCTGCACAGGTGACAACCCTGTCCCCTTCTTCACTGTGCCCAGGTCCAGAGGCTGCTGGCGGGGTCCCTGGAGAGTCAGATGGGTTGAGTTGCAGCAGGGAGGGGAGGGACCTCCAGATCCGAGAGGCAGTGAGAACCCACAGGCTTCCTGCAGCTGCCCCAGGAGGCGTCTGTCTGCCTGGACGGAAGGTCAGTGCGCACACTGAGAGAGTGAGGGCTGGAAGCCCAGAGAAAAGGCGCCAGGAGGTTTTAAGGGTTATCTTGGTTTTTGTATTTTTACCAAAAGGATGTTTGGCACCAGTTCCAAACATATAAATATACCCTCAGGCATGGAATGAGTGTTCATCCTGGGCTCCAGGGGACACCAGCTGGGGACACTGGGCTGAGCAGAACTGCGTGGGCTTTCTCTCATCCAGCGAGGAGGTCCACGGAACAGGGTAGAGGAGAGCGTGGCTGTAGAGTCACTAATCAAGACCTCCCGGAGACCAGGCAGGAAGCAGGTCTGATTTTATTGCACAGTTACCATGTGGACATACTCAGGCAGTAGCTGGGCAGATTACAGGCAGCCACCAATGCAATGTCTGCTAACTGTCCTTGCAGTGACCAATCGAGGAGTGGGCCGTGGAGCAAGCTCAGGGACTGCAACCCATGGCCTCACGTCCAGGACTGTGCCTACAGGGTAAGTGGCCTGCCTCTGATGCACCTAGCGCGAGGGGAGCGGCCTGCCACTCAGACGCCTTTAACTATGCCATGTATGCAGTACTCCATGCACTTGTCCCCAAATAGAACAAACTCCTGCCCTCGGGTGACCCCTGGGGGTGGATTCGATCTCCACCTCACCACTGCCTCACCCCCAGGTGGGGTGGGGAGGGATGGGCAGAACAGGATGGTAAATTTCACAAGAATATTTCAGCCCAAATACCAAAGGTCTTTCTGCCAATAGGAGCCTCTCTGATGGGCTGAGCCCTCTTGGGAGGCAGGAAGCTCGGCCTTGACCTAGACCCTGTTGTCTTAGGCCGCAAGACCCTCTCACACCCCCGTGGGTCAGGAAAGCTGAGGTCACCAGGGAGCAGGGCTCAGGACACACAATCCCCAGCCTGACCCCCTAGGTGCTGTCTTTCTAAAGCAGGTATGAGAAGGTATCTCCCAGCTCCCCGAAACCTCATCCAGAGGGTTTGACGGCTCCCCTCTGGGGCCTTGCTAGGGTCTGAATGTGCCCCCCAGAAGGTCATGTGTTGGAAACCTTGTCCCCAAAAGCTTATGTAAATGGTATGTGGAGGTGCAGCCTTGGAGAGCTAGAGTTGGGAGAAGTCATGAGGGTGGGGGTCCCCTGGATGGCAGTGGTGGCTTCCATCACCAGAACCAAGTGGCAACAGGTAGGGAAGTTGTAGATGTTGGAAGTGGAACCGAAAAACTTAGCAGCAGCAAAATCTGCTCCCTGTCAGAGGGTGTGAGGGGGGAGCTCCGAGGTGGTTAATCAGCAACACAGACGGGATGTGGGAGGGGTGGAGGGAGGACGGAGGGAGAGTGGGGAGCCAGGGACAGACAGGCCTGGGAATATGCACCGACATCTCTCTGGTACCCCACCTCATTTCCCAGAAGGAAGCCATGGGGCGGGGGACGTTCCTGGAGGTCGATTCCACTCTGACTGCAAGAGGAAATGCCTCTCCCACCAGAGAGCCTCAGTGCCCAGCCTTTGTCTGCAGGGAGGTTGTCTGTGAATTCATTAGAAGCTGAAGAAATGCTGACGGTGCGGTTTTGCCGGCCCAGCCCCACCACCCGCCCGCCAGCCCCAGCAAGCAGCCCAGCGCCCTCATTAGACAGCTTCCTGCAGGCGACAGGGGAGGGCAGTGGGTAATGGCAGGGGGGAGGTAGGCACTAGCCCAGGAGAGGTGCTATGCATGAGAGAGGGGGGCTTCTCACAGAGTCCAAATCATAAACAAACCAGAGGGATCCCAGGTCTCTGCACACCCACAAGCCACAGCAGTCCCGGAGTTGCTGAGCAAGCCCACACTAGACCTAGGAGCTATGGGAGGCCTGCTGGAGAGTTATTTAAATGCAGCCTTTTGAAGGAAGCATTGTAGAGGAGGAATCCCAAGCTCAGAGAGGCTGAGCACCTTTCTCTAAGTCACACAGCTAATAAATTAGGCAAAGGCCAGGGAACCCCTGAACCTCATGTTTAGTGAATCAGAGTGTTTCATTCATTGACTCTACCACCTAATGAAGTAAGTGGGACAAGAGTTACCCACATCTAACAGATATGGAAACTGAGACCTAGACAGGCCCTGCCTAGAACCACAGAGCCTGGTGGTGACAGAACCATTTGGAACTTACATATCCCATATGTCATTCTACCCGGCCAGGTGACCTGTACCAGGGAAGCAATAAGAAAAGATTAAGAATTAAAAGGGGTCATTTGATGCTTTGGTTGGATGACACCTGGGGCAGAGGAGAAATCACTGGGGCAAAGGTGAAGACACTGAGGGCCTGACCCTGGTCAGAAAAGGGCAAGGAGGCAGTGGGTTTGGGGGTGAGCGTGAGGGCCCCACAGAACAAGGGACAGGAGCTACAGGGTGGTGCTGCAGGCTGAGCAGCTGTCCCCAGGTAGCTGGATGGTGACCAGCTTCACAGACACATGGTGATGCCATCCCAGGCTATAGAATATTTGTGCCCCTACCAGGAAGAGAACGGGGAGGGGACAGCCACAACAGAGTGTGTTAGCCCTGGTCCTCACAACCCCGGAGGCAGGGGCCAACACCCTGATTCTCAGGAAGAACCCAGATCCTCTCCTATCTATGGTCCCTCCAAGCCCCGGCAGCTTTCAGGGACAAGCCAATCTACTGCAGCCACCGCAACTCAGGCATTAACCCCCCAGTCACAGGCCACGCGACAGTGACTTGGGATCATCTCTTGCGTTTGTGTGTGCACACGTGTGCACACGCGTACTTACATGTGTGTTTGTGTGTGCCTGCATGTGCCCATGTGTTCCTGTGTATGCGAGTGTGTGTGTGATGTGTGTGTGTGTGTGTGTGTGTGTGTGTGTGTGTGTGTGTGTCTATGTGTCTAAGCTCCTGCTCCAGACTGCCGGGCAGAAGGGGTGGAAGCAGCACCCTGCCCAACATCTCACTGCCTTCTGGAAGGAGAATGATCACCACAGCTGGGTTTTGCCCAGAGATGTTGATCTTAAGTAATATTTCCAGCAAACGTCTTGTAAATTGATTTGTAGGAGAGGCAGGTGATGGAGAAAAATGGGGAGTTGCAAACATTGAATTCAATACCCAATAATCTAATATGCCCAATTTCATTTTCTTTTCCTACCTTTGATGCTTGCAAGCAAATCATTGGTGCTTTAGTTGGCACATATATCTCAATGCAAAATGGTGGCGCGGCAATAAATAAATGCATTATCCAGATAAATGGTTGCTGGTCAGGGTGAAACTGCAAAGAATGGTCTGTGCTCCTCCATTGATTTACAAGCAGGAAATTCACTTATTCTCCCCTGACCCTTGACTGTTGTCAGCTCTAATAATTCTAGGAAAGGGAAGAGTGGGCAGGGGAAGCTAGCCTGGCAGAAGGAAGAACTGAGGGGCATCAGGCCTGGGGAATAAGAGATGCCACTTACCAGACAATAAAAATGT
This sequence comes from Callospermophilus lateralis, assembly GCF_048772815.1. Taxonomy (NCBI): domain Eukaryota; kingdom Metazoa; phylum Chordata; class Mammalia; order Rodentia; family Sciuridae; genus Callospermophilus; species Callospermophilus lateralis. Next base: position 93,789,932 of record NC_135313.1, read on the forward strand.
CTCAGTCTCCACAGTCCCCAAGCTTGCAGAGTTTGATCTCTGCTTCGATTTGATCTCTGCTTCTGCACTCAAATATCCAACCCATCCTATGCCAGTCCCCAGCCAGAAGCTGCAACAGTGAAGCATCTTGCCTCATAGCCCTCCGGGATCTCACCAAGGCCGGGACAACCTGTCAATCATTCAGCCTGTCTTCACTCTCCCCTCATCCATCCTGCTCAGAGCTGCCGAAGACATGGCCCAAGCATGAGAATCATGCCATGGAGCTTCCTGCTGTACTCCTTTTCCACTCTTCACTGGACTCCAAAAACCTCCTACTATGATGCCCTTTATGATTCTCCTTCCTTTATTTTCTCACTTATCCACGTTCATCCATACATAGGCTGTGAGCACTTTAAAAGCAGGAGTCGTGCTGAATTCATCTATTGGTTCTCCAGTACCAAGAGCCAGTGCCTTGATACTGGCTGGAAGGAGGTCAGATGGGCAGGTAGGTAGGTAGGCAGGCGGGCGGGTGGATAGATGGATAAATAATGCGATGGGTAAATGGATGAATGGAAAGTGAATGGTTGGGTGAGTTGACAGATAGGTAGTCTGATGAATAGATGGTAGGTGGGTGGATAGTTTGACTGATGGGGTAGATGGAGGTGGGAACATGACTCAGTGAGCTGGTAGAAAAGAGAGCGGAGAATCAGTATGGCAGATGAAAGATCATCCTGGGCTTTCAGGATTAAACTCCCTGAAGCCCTAAGAAGTCTGTCTAGCAAGGCAGATGGGAATATACCATGAACATATTCAGGGAAAGCATACATAAGCCCTCTCTGTGTCCCCATCTCATGACCAACCACAGCTCATCTTCCAAGTAAGCACATCATATCTTCAACTGTGCCTTCGAGGACCCAGCTGCCTGGCTCAGTCACCACTCCAGTGGCTTTGTGGAACCTTTTGTTCGACACCAGAGCTCTCTGCCAGTTCGTCTCCAATGTGCCTGGCACGACACTGATTAAGATGAACTGTCTCAGCCATCAACAGGCCTCTGCAGTCATGATATAAAAACATGTCTGAATCAGGTGAGGCTCCTCCCTCATGCTGGGGGCAAAGGAACTCCCTTTGGGTCCATCTCCTGGCAACCACCCCCATGCATATTGTCACTTCGTCCACAGGATCATGATTAGAAATGATGTCCGTTTTTTTTTTTTTTACAGGACTGACAGTGCCCTTTATTTAAGAGCACCGGATCGTGTGGCTCAGCAAATCTGCCCAAGGAACAGAATGTCAGGAAGCCATGGGTTGTTTTGAGGAACCTATGCAGGCTCACGGCAATGGCTGGGCTCTTCTCAAAATTGTTTCCCTCTCCGGGTTTCTTTTGCCAGAGAATAAATTCTTAACATGGAAACATAATAAGGAAAGCTGGATAAAGTGTTTAAAATCACACTGAAATTCAACAATTTACTAAAATTCCAATCGCGGATGCCCACACAGCTACCATCTGCTGCTTCTGCCTCAAACTGTCCCCAAGGTGAATCAGAAACCCGTATGTGGACTAGGACTCACGGCCCTTCTCCTTTCTGTCTCTGATATCAGATGCACTGACCTGTCCATCTGGGCCTGAGCTTCCTCATTTTAAAAGAGGAATAACAGTAACAATCTCAGAAGATTATTGTGAAAAAAAAAAAATAGACCTCGGTTGTTTCTCTTCATGATCATGTGGCTGGCTGATGGCAGCTACGGCCACTGGTCATTGGAGGGTGCCCTTAAAGGGAACAGTGGGACCCCATTCCGCTTCTTCTCTCTTTTGATTCCCAGCCAGAAAGTGAAGGGCTTTGATCCACCATATACTCCTCACCATGGTGTGTGGCCTCACTCCAGGTCCAGAAGCAATGTGGCCAATCAATTATAGACCGGAGCCTACAAAACTACGAGCCAAAGTAAACCTTTTCACTTTATAAGTTGGATTCACAGTCCCACCCACCCACCCCCATTCACAGCCCCCAACTCGTGTTTTATTTCTTGGGTCAAGGAATATCAGCTGTCTGCAGAGACCTCCAATATGACAGAGGGAGAACCATCAATCTGCAGGAAATCCACCAGGGAAAGAGAAATGCAAATAAAACGATCAGTAGCAGCCTTCGAGAGATACGAGAAGATATTGCGACCAGGAAATCAGGAAGGAGGCTCCAAAATAGAACTTTCAGCAAACAAAAGGGGAACTCTTGAAAACAAAGAGCGTGAGAGTAAATCATTCATAAAAAGTAATCGAAATCGTGGAATTTTAAAAAAAAATTGGGGCATTTTGAGTAATGGAGAGGGAAAGAGCTTGAAAGCAAGATAGGTGGGGAAAAAAAGTTTGACACAGAGGACTTGTCTCAGTATGAAACCAAGCAGTGACATTGTCAATATCCTGTCCAAACGCCCCTCCCCCATAAAGCTGTCTTTTCTCATCCTCCCCCAACACTGTAGCACTTTGCTCTCCAAGGCTGTAGCTTCCCCTTCTTCAAAGAACCTTTCTCTGGTTATTGGAGCTTCTGTTTCCACAGGGATAGAAACTCTGGGAATCCAGGTTTCGCTGTAGCCACAGGAAGGGCCAGTTCCCTGACTGGACCATGGGATGTGAAGCCCCCTCCTTGGGGCCCTGTCTTGAGCTCCCTATCCTCTCCTGCTTCCTCTGCCCCTCACCCACTTCCCTCGGAGTCACCCCACACAGGTCCTCATCTCTGGGCCTGCTTCTTGGGGACCTGACCCAAGGCAGTGTGCCTATGTACAAATAAAAGGGGTTTCAGCTGGTGGGGGGAAATATCTATCAAAAGCAAAATGAAGGAAATTGAATGAAAAAACAAAACCCTGAACCAGATATTTCCAGACTTTAATACTATTGAGTACCTGGAAAAAATCAATGGCTTCAGATCTGCCCCAAGTCACCTCTCTATGACAGTTCAGAAGACAAGGCTAAAATCAGATCCTACAAATTCTCAGAAAGGAAAAAAAAAAAAAAAATAGGTCACATACATTGGATTAACACCCGCCACACCTTCGGCCTTCTCGGAAGCTCACAGAAACTGGAAGACGAGGAAGCAACACCTTCCCCAAAGAAAAAATGTTTCCGATCAGAGTTCCACACCTACCCACCTATTCATCAACTGTGAAGATAGAATGAGGACTATTTCAAATAAGTGAGATCTCTAAACAGGTTCCCCACCCTGCTCTTCTTCAGAAGAGACTGGAATATGTGCACCAGTAAGGGGGAGTAAATGGAGAAGGCCATGGTCAGCCAGAGACCGCAGTGGGGGGGTGGTGTCCCGGGCCTTCTCCACTGAGGCAGTGATGGGAGAAGGGGGCCGTGTGCGGCCCTGCTTGGTCTGTGGGTGGCCTATGCTATGCAGCTGGGGAGGTTCTTTGGAGTCAGCTCTCTGCTGGGAGAAGGGTACCAGAGAGTCAGGGGACTCCAGGCTACAGTCAGCACTGGAGGCTAGGAGAGGATGGGAAGAGGAAGCCAGCCTCTGGGCCAGACCTGTCCCCATCAGGCAGGAATTGCTACCTCCATTCTACGGATGAGAAAGCTGAGACAAGGGAGGTCATGGGATTTGACAGAAGTCACATCAATAGCCAGCACAGGACTAAGCTGCAGCCACAGGACTTGCCCCACGGCTGGCCAGTGTCCCCAGACAGCCTTATGCAAAGCCAGTTGCAGAAAGTTACAGAGGCCACTTAGATATGTCTTAAATATGCAAATTAGCCCTGGGCATTGTTACAGACGAGGGGGATCAATTCCAACTCAGGGGAGCAGGTACCCTGATGGGGGGTTTGGGAAGGGCTCCATTTAATCTGACCATGTGATATTTTATGCCTAAAGCTCGGTGCTACAGACATGGGTGTTGTTCTATTTGGGGAAGGCACACTGAGGATCAAGCTGCACCCTGAATTACACCCCCAACCCCAACATTCTATTCTTAATAGAATAGAAGGCCTTTCCTCTGTTTGAACTATTTCTGGGTAAGTGAAAGGAGGCTACTTGCAGGCTGGCCAGAGGCAGTGCTAGGGGCTCTTCCTTTCCCATGATTTGTGGCCTGTGACATTGTGACCTGTGACAAGGAGAAGAATCTAACTCAAGGAGGCTGGCTACTCCAGGCTGCATGAGATTCCTCTGGGAGCTTGTCTTGCTCCCACCTTGGTTTAGGGGTGGGGCTTCCATCATGGAAAATAGAGGCAAGGAGCACTGAACTCCACATGTTACCTGGTCCCTGCTGCCACTGGCCTTAATACAGCTGCCCCTGCCCGGTTGGCCTCTCCTTCCCTTCTCAGTGGCACAGAAGAGATAGCCAGCAAAAGCCACCTGCAAGGGCTCCTCTTGCTTCTGCATTTCCAAGTGGTCCCTTATTGTGTCCACTGGCCGTAGTACCCCACAGTGTGCCTGCCCTGCACCTGTGGTAGAACCACTGTGTGCTTACCTGTCCACGTTCAAGGAGTCAATGCTGGGTTGGAGCTGTTTCTGACCAGAGGAGATGGACACGTTTGTAGAAGATTTTCAAGCTATTTATTCAACTCTTGGTAGCCTGAAATTGATCATGGTGGGGGTTTTGAAACCAGAGAAATGGGCTAATGCTAAACTCAGGTTAATCTGAAATTGAACAAATGTGTGCATGTGTGTATGTGTATATATAGTATTTGCTACTCTTGGTAGATTGAACATGACCATGGTGATGATATTTATACCTTGAATATGAGCTAATGCTACACATCAGGGTTTCTTTCTTTCTTTCTTTCTTTCTTTCTTTTTTGTTTTTTTCTTTTTTTCCTTTTTCTGGGGGGGGGGGGGGGCGGGGGGTTGTTGTTGTTGTTGTTTCTTTTTTCTTTTTCTCCAGAGAGGTGGCTGTTGAACATTTACCAGAACAGCTCTACGGAAGACCTGCTGAGAGTCTTGCTGGACTTGCCATTCTATCTCTGTGCCCCAGGATTACTCGGAGCCTGCCTATCCTCTTACCTCCTCCCTCAGGGATCCTGAAGATGCTCCCATCCCCCAATCTTCTGCAGTCACTCTAAGCACATGCTAGGTGCCACCTGGTAGAAGGAGTGGGGGCATCTGAGATATTCAGGCCAGAGTTTTCATTCTGGCTGGCTCTGTGCCAACTTGCAGCAGTGACTTAGCTCTGAGATTTCAGCGTCTCCTTGTTACAGATGTTAAAACCGCGTACTCACAGGCTCCGTTGAGAGGGATGCACATGTGGTTCCAAGCACAGGCTGCTGCTCCATCAATGACAACCTCCAGCATTTGAGTTAGTGTACTTGATGAGGGACGTCAAGCCGAGTGACTTTGAAAGGGCTTCCCCTCTGCCTTCTTCATTCAGTGTTTCCAGGCTGCAAAAAAAAAAAAAAAAAGAAAAGAAAAATGCCACCTGAAGACCTTTTGGTGATGGAAGGAGCCACTTCTAGTATCACACTGGCCTGAGGCAGTGAAGTAATGGAACAGGTATGTTCTCAGGGGTCCAAGGAGCATGCCAAACAGACTTGTTGGCCTAAAGTACAAGAGCATGGGCTATGAGGTTGTCAGTGCTGCAAAGACGTCGGACACTTGTACCTCTGGTTGTGAGAGATTCTCTCTGTCCCATGCAGATCTGGACTGGAATGCAATGTGTTGGTGAACTAGGGCCTCCCTCGCAAGTGGGAGACAGACACAGGCTTCCTGTTCCATGGATCTTAAACCTCAGACTGCCACTCTTTCTTATCTTGTCTGCAGAGGGTCTGGAGCAGGGACCCCACTTGGTTCCTCTGTTCAGTGATGTCTCCAGAGATTACTCTTTTTCTGAGCACATGGGTCGATATACAGTTGATCAACAAATATATGAAAACATGTTCAACATCTTTAGCAATTAGAGACATGCAAATCAAAACTATTGTAAGATTTCATCTTACCCTAGTCAGTATGGCAGTTATCAAGAATACAAGCAACAAGGGCTGGGGCTGTAGCTCAGTGGCAAAGCGCTTGCCTAGCATGTGTAAGGCACTGGGTTCGATCCTCAGCATCCCATAAAAATTAACCAATAAATAAAGGCATTCTGTCCATCTACAGCTACAAAAAAAATTTTTTTAAAAAAAGAATACAAGCAACAATAAGTGTTGGCAAGGATGTGAGGAGAAAGGTACTCTCAGACGTTGCTGGGGGCACTGAAAATTTGTGCAACCACTCTGAAAAGCAGTATGAAGAGTCCTTAGAAAACAAACTTGGAATGGAACCACTATTGACACAGCTATCCCACTCCTTGATCTAAATCCAAATGACTTAAAATCAGCACACTACAGGGACACAACCACATCAATGTTTATAGCAGCTCAATTCACAATAGCTAAACTGTGGAACCAACTTAGATGTCCTTCAGTGGATAAATGGGATAAGAAACTGTGGTATATATATACATAATGGAATATTACTCAGCATTAAAAGAGAGTAAAATTATGGCATTTGCCAGTAAATGGATGGAGTTGGAGAATATCATGCTAAACGAAGTAAGCCAACTCCAAAAATCAAAGGTCAAGTGTTCTCTCTGATAAGTGCAGGCTGATCCATAATGGAAGACGAGGGGAGGCATGGTAAGAATGGAGGAACTTTGGGTTGGGCAAGTGGGAGTGGGGAGAAGGAGCATGGGGACAGGAAAGATGGTAGAATGAGATGAACATCATTACCCTAGATACATGTATGACTGCACAAATGGTGGGACTCTACATCATGTACAATCAGAGAAGTGAAAAAATGTGCTCCCTTTGTGTAAAATGAAACGAAATATATTCTGCTGTCATGTATGACTAATTAGAAAATTTTTTTAAATGTTAACATAAAAAAAAACTGTATTCACATATTCCCAGTTACCTTTGAATGGTTTATGTGCATTATATTATGGAGGTATTTCCATTTTATAAAAGTGGTATCTGAGGCACAGTGGGGTGAAGTGATTTTTCCAAAGTCACAAGTCATAGAGACAGAATCTGAACTCGGAAGGGGGTCACCCAGAACCTAGGGTCCTGACCTACACCTCGTGTCCCCATGCAGCCTGCAGTGCTGTGACCTGAAGCAACCCTGCCCATGGAGCTCAGCCAAAGCTATACTCTCTCGAGCACAGCCAAGGTTAGGCTCAAGACTGAACCCCCAGAGAGACGCCATGGGGGCCCTGTGCCGCACTCTGGCATTTTGATGGATGAAAAACATTTCAAGTTTTCCTGTAAAAAATGTCTGTTGTGAAAAGATAAGGAAATTCTGGCACGCTCAGCAGCAACTTATTAACTAGTTCGGCGGTACTTATTTTTAGCCTGGGGGTTGAGTACAGCGAGGCCCTAATCAGCAGCTGGAGTGATGCTGACCAGGCCAGCACCAGCCCAGACCCAGAGGCAGCAAAGGCAGAACCAGGACCAGTGTTGGCCAAGGGATGAGGGCTCTGGGTCTCACATGACTTCTGGGGCCACAGGCACTGGCTATAGGAGCAGTTGAAGAGTCCGGGGGAGAATTCACACTTGGGAACCAGCAGGCTTGGGGCCCTCCCAGCAGTGAGAGGGGACACTTGGCAGCCTCTGGGGGTGGTTGGGAAGCAGATCATGTCACTCTGTGTCCCAGGTCCTGTAGCTTGGCAGGGCTGGGCCTTTCCTAGGACCTCAAGCAGCCCTGCTCTCCCCAGCAGTGAGGGAAGAGGTGAGAAGAACCAGCTAGGGAGGAGCCATCCCCTGAGTGAGTGTCCTGGAACAGGGTGTCACCTTAGTCATCTGCTTCATTGCTCCTTCGTGGGGACCCTCATCAGAGCTCTGCCCAAGGACCTTAGCAACATGGCTGTGTGCTCAAGTCAACCCTTATTTGTGCCAGTGCAGGCCCCATAATTTCTCCCCTAAGGGCTGCCTAAAGTGTCACCTGGCTGGAAGGGGAAGGTTTGGTGAGGACAGATCATTCCAAGTAAACAGGATGGGGGTGAGGACCCGTAAGCTGTCCCACCCCTCCGCCTCCCCCACCCCCATGCACTGCCCCCCAGGGCTGGCTCAGCCAGTTCCACTCCAGCAAACCTTGAGTTCCATCGTCAAACCTTCTCTCAAGCTTCACCTGGTGTGGCCCTGTCCCCTGGATAGCCCATTTTGCTGAAATTGTTACCTGTGTGCCTTACTCCCTACCCCACGCTGCACCCCCACCGTGGGTAGATGATGGTGGACCATGTGGGGAACCCAAGGCAGCACAGGGAGGAGCTCAGGATGCCTAATGGGCTCAAGACTGATTCTCCTGGACAGGGTGGGAGTGAAGAGATCACTGGAATGGGGGCTGGCTATTTCTGGGATTCTCTGGGATTTCGGATGGTTCCCAGATCTATTCTAGCCCCGATATTCCAGGTTCTCTAATTCCAAAGGGCAACGGACTCAGATTCTCTGGTGATTGGTTTTTTCCTTACTCTTTCCTCCCACCTCCAGGCCTGGAGTATGGGGGACCTCACTAGTGCTCACTCTTCTGCAAACACCTTTCCTCCATTTCTAGGATAGAGAAGCCCAGAATCTTCTTCTTTCCTGTGTCAAAGACACTCACGTCAGCATCCTGGCCGGGCCTGGCCACGCAAACTGTCCAGGAGGATGTTTGCCTATGTGCACCCTGACCTGAGACCTTCTACCTAGCAGTCACTGCACAGGGGCCAGGGCACACAGGAAGAAGGAGGCATGGGCATTTGGGGGCATTTTCCCCATCAGTGACGGTGGTCTGGGAAGGCAGAGGAAACTGGGGTCGCATCTCAGCTCCAAAGCTGGCCAGTCCAATAACTGAGCCCACCACCCCACCTCTCTGGACCTCTTCTGAGATGCATAGGAAGCAGGGTAACAGAGAGATTCAGTGAGATGCCTCAGGCACCTTCTGAGCACAGTGCTTGCTCACAGCAGGTATTCCGGAGCAGCTGCCTCCGTTCAGATCAACTGCAAAGCCAAGGGCAGGCTGGTTTGCCAGGAAGACTGGCTATGTTTTACAGAGATCAGTGGTTTAAGGAACCTATTTCTAGAAAGCAGTTTCCTTGTGCCTATGGAGGTATGTGGCAGGGAATATTCAAATGCCTTTGTAGTCTCTGGGTGACCCAGCATGGTTTGGAAGACTGATAAAAACTGCAGGCTCCAGTCCAGATAGAGACACCTCCGAGAACCTCTCCAAGGGCCAACCCAATCCTACTTTATGATTCCTGGAAATCTCTCTCAGAGAAAATGCAAATTTCATTGACCCTGGGGGAGCCCTTGGTGGTACTGGATTCCATTTCAGCCATCTGTGCAGGGGCCCAAAAAAATCCAGCTGAAAACCAAAGCCCACCCTGAATGTGACCATGACAAGTAGGAGACAGAGGCAGATTTAAGATATGATTTCTGATTAGCACAATTACAGGGAGCAGCAACTCCGGCTCCTGGTGAAGACAATAAATTAATTGCACACTAATGTGGGAGAGATTACATCCCTGAATCTCCGTGCCCTGCTGCAACCCATGTATGTAAAGTATAATTGCATCATATTGTCAAGAGAGTTGTGGCAGGGATTCAATTACACTGACGAGTGACTGTAAACATCCGCCAACACCCTCTCTCTTCCCCTGATGACAATTAGAGAGGAAGCAGCAATAGCCAGTCCACAGCTCTATGGTCTGTATGTAGCAAGAGGACTTTGTACATCTATGAAAGCAAACATTTAACAACACACAGCCCATGTCAGGTGACACTGTCCACACAGGTGACATGGGGCCTCCCCACTCTTGTTGTCTCACAACTGTCCGAGTTCCCCACTCACCCTCTCTCCAGTCCCTGCAGGCTTGATAAGTTCTCTTGACCTTTTATTAAAGAGCCGTTTGAAATGACAGAGTGCTGTTCTTCCTACCCATCCCTTGAACCATGTGAGATATTTTAATCGTTCTCCTTGGATCTTTTCAACAATAACAACTTTTGAGGCAGGTTTAAGGTTTGGGATTTAAAAGATGCTACCAGCTGAGACAGAGATGTCAGGGAATTTTTCAGTCGAGTGAGTATTCTGTGTGCCACCTATTGTACTAGGCACTGGGTAAATCAACACCGATCCCTCCCGGGGTAGAGCTGCATTCTAGCAGAAAGGAGACACATCATAAGCTGTGGGTATGTTGAGTGTGTCACAAGGAGAGAGTGGTCGACACTTTTAAGCAGCATTAATGATGCTAAGAAGCCTGGGTTGTGCAAGAGACGGAAGTGGGTTCAATATCATAGAGTGGCCAGGGGGCTCGGTGACAAGGTGATGTTGAGCCAAACTTTGCAGGCAGTGAGGGAGTTAGCCAACTGGGTATCTGGGGGAAGTACTTTCTAGGCAGAAGGGACAGACGCAGCAAAATTCCTGAGACAGGACATGCTCCAGAGCTCCTGGAAGAATGAGGAGGCCAGTACTGCTGGAGCACTGGGGACCTCAGTGGAGACTTGGCTCTTCCTCTGGAATGTGAGCCACAGACAGGGAGAGGTTGGAGCAGAGGATGACATGATCAGAACTTGATTCCTAAAATATAATATCGCTGTCTATGTTTATAATTGACCTGAAATTTTCCCTATTTATATTCTTGTCTAGTTTTGAGATCAAGGTTACATTAGTCTCACAAAATGGGTTTTGGATCTTTCTCCTTATTCATTGGAATACCACCGTAATATTGGGATTATCAGATCTAGACTTGATATTTCATCTTCTCTCCCTTCTCCCTTCTCTCTATCTCTCTTTCTCTATCTCTATCTTTCTCTCTCTGTAGATTTTTAGATACTGATTTAATTCCTTTGATGATAGGCATCTGTTCAGCTTTTTCGTTTTTTCTTGAGTCAGTTTTGGTAAGTGGTATTTGTTAAGAAGTTACCTAAATTATCTAAGTTTGCATGGAGTTTTAAACAATCTTCTGCTTTCTTACATTGCAGTCTATTTTTCATTTCCTTTTTAATCAATTTCTGCTCTTTGTGTTTTCTTCTTTCAATTTCTCTTGGCTTACGTTGTTGTTTTTCTCATTCCCGAGTTGAATATCTTGCTCATTAATCTTTATTCTTTATTCTTCTGTAATATAAGCATCCAAAATTATAAATTCCACTTTAAGTACCACCACAAATTTTGATGTTCAGAACTTTTATTATTGTTCAATTTTAAGTATTCTCTAATTAGTATGTTTATTTCTTTTTGAGCCCATGAGTTATTCACAGGTGTGTTTCCATATACTCAAATATAATTTTTTTGCTTGTTTCTAGCTACTTTTTATTGATTTCTGACTTATTTTCATGCTAGAGCATCTTTGAAATTTGTTGAGATTAGTGTTTGACATAGTATTTGATCAATTTTTTATTAAAATTCCACACCTTATTGAGAATTGTACATGTTCTTTGATTGTTGTGCTATATAGTTGTTCAATAGATCAAGCTTGTTAACAGTGTGGTTCAAATCTCTGTATGCTCACCATTTTTTGATGTTTCATCCACTAATTACTGAGAGGTAATTTAAAAATCTCTTAGTATTGTTGTGATTTTTTTTCCTTATAGTTGGATCAAATTTGCTTTATAAATATGAAGATATATAATTAGTTGTATTAGTCAGCTTTTCATTACTGGGGAAAAAAAATACCTCAAAAGAACAACTTAGAGGGGGAAATATTTATTTTGGTCTCATGGTTTCAAAGGTTTCAGTCCATAGCTGTCTGGCTCCATTGATCTGGGTCTGAGATATGGCCAAACATCATGGTGGAAGGGAAGGGTGGAGGGAAGTTTTCTCTCTTGGCAGCTGGGAATCAGGAAGACAGAGAGAGAATAAGGAGCCAGGGGCAAGATAAAATCCCCAAAGGCATACCCCCAGTAAGCTTCCAGCCACCCACACCTGCCCCAGTAGTCCATTCAGATTATTAGTCCATCAATGGATTAATCCACGGATGAGGTCATAGCTCTCATAATCAAATCATTTAACTTCTGAACAGTCCTACATTTGGGATCATGCTTTCAAAATGTGACTTTCTCGTTTTGACTTTTCTAGATCCAAACCATAACAGCTGTATATAACTCAGAATATTTACATAGGCCTGATGAATTCTTTTTTTTTCCCCCATTACATGACATGGTCTCCAGTTCTCTTAATAATGCTTTTCTTTTCATTAGTATTTTTCCTGGGATATATGTTCAGTGTTCTTGGCTTTTAATTTTTCTGTCTCCTTGTGTTTTATGTGGGATTCCTGCAAACAACCTAAATCTGAATTATTCTTTTAAATTCACTCAAAGCAGAAAAGCTTAGTCCAGGTAATTACCATGATTCTGATCTATTTAGGTTTCTTTGGAGCTCCTTATTTGCACTCCTTATTTGTGCTGTTTGTTTTCCTTTTCCTGTTACCTTTTTCTTTCTTGTCTTTTGTCGCCATGATTGAGTATCCTTGTTCCTTCTCAAAAGTTATGCATTTTATTTCTATGCATCTCACCATCACTCATAAACCACTTTAATCTCTTTCTAAAATATTTTATTTGTTCTTATTAGTTACACATGATAGTAGAATAAATCTTGACATATTATACATACATGGAGCATAGCTTCTCATTCTTCTGGTTGTCCATGATGTAGAATTACATGGGTCACACAATCAGATTTGCACATAGGATAGTAATGTCTGATTCATTCTACTGTCTTTCCTATTCCCATCCCCCTCCCTTCCCTTCATCCCCCTTTGTGTAATCCAAGGTACTTCCATTCTTCCTTACACCCAACCTGGTTTCTTTTGCATACAAAATTTTTAAATGCCCACTTAATGTCTAAGAGTAATCAGCCTTGTATTATTTTGATTCTGAATACTCAAAAAGGGCTGGTGTGTAACTGCAATGTCTCCTAGTTTACGTGTAATGAAACTTATTCAAGGTGCACATAAAAAAGTATAATTACATGTAAATAGCAGGCACACTGTAATTAAAGGCACTTATCAAATTGTATATATAAACAAATAAATAAATAAAACCAGCCATGCACCTGTCCCCAAATACTAAAGGAACTCTCAAGAGTGCTTTAGCTATGATCCTCCTCCTTCTTAATATTGGCTTGCCACTTGTTATGTGTCATTCTAATTGACTTCTGGATAGCAGGTCCATTGTGCTGGTTCGCTAGTGCCTAGAACAGTTCCTGGCCCACAGCAGCTCAGCAGATGTTGATGTGTGAACTCTGTTGCTACCTACCCTTTAAATCTATTTACTTCACGCTTTCCACATTACTCTTCATTGTTATTATTGCTTTACATCTCTACTGAAGAGCTAGTATGTACTGACACTTTCTTTTCATTAAGAACACAGCAAGAAATTCTCTCAATGAAAAGAAATAGATACTTTCCCAAACGAGGGCGAGCCTCATGCTTTGGTGAGCCATATCCCTGGGTCCCAGAGTCCTAGATCCCACATCTTCTAGTTGTGATTTCTCCCCTTCACAGAGCACCCAGACCGGGGGTTCTTCAAGAATTCCACAGCTGAGAGGAGCCCCCACAATGATACGCACTGCACCTCCTTCATCTGTCTGCCAAGAGGAGAAATGCAACTTAACTCACAAGCCAGGAATTTTAGGACAGGAATCTCAAATCTCCCCCTTTCCTGCATTAACATTTCCTACTACTATTGGATAATTCCCATCAGCATACAAATGTGCTGTGATTTCTCCCATCTGAAAAACAACTCTCCCTAATGCCACTTCCTCCTCCAGACACTGCCAGGCTTGGGCACACTTCGAGATGGAGTTGGCAGGGCTGCAGCTGCATCAGCTGCTTCAACAAGGACGGTGCTAAGGCTGAGGCTGGAGCTGGGACATCTGGATTTCCCTCTTTGCTCTGCAGGGGTGTGCACCCTGCTCCAGGTGGAGCTCCTGACCCTGAGCTGGGTGTACACGGAATTGTAGCAGGGGAAGTGTCCAGGCTCCTTAGGCCATTTTTTTTTAATCCTTGAAAGAATCCTTGGAAGCCTGGAATTTGTTCTCATCTGGTCTCCAGATAAGACCTGCTTTCCCTAGTGCTGCCCATACCTTGGGGTCTGTGGGAAGGTGAGCTCACCCCTCAGGCACTCTTGGCCCCAAGAGTAGGTGGTAATGTAGCCCACTGAGCCCTTCTGGGACACTCCTTAGATGCATGAATGGATAAGTGAGCCATAAGTGGCCACCAGCCCAGGGAGAGAAAGCTCACAGCCTGTAAGTCTCCTCTGGATGTAAAGATGCCTTTGAGTTTGTGAGTTCCCATTCGACCAGTGCAGATTCAAAAGAATACTAAGCCCTGTATGGAAGGTGGGTCCTTCCATTCAGGGCTTAGTATTAAATAAACACTTAAATCACTGCTCTGCCCTGGATTGATGTTTCCGGTCATCCTCTTGGTAAGTAGTAACATTTTGCATGGACTAGAAGTTGAACATTAAAAATAAAAAGGACTCGAAATCTTTGTAATGTTTTGAATAAAAAATAAAAATAAAAATAAAAAAAAATAAAAAAATAAAAATAAATAAATAAATCACATCAATCTGTTATAAAAAAATACAATAATTAAAAGTGACACTCTGTGGAAGATTCCCAGCATTCTCTCCCCACTTCCTTTTTGAGTCTTCCCTAAAGACAAGGGACAATATGTCTGGTTGTCACATGGCATTCCTGGAAGGACAGACAGAGCCTTTTCATGGGTGGGAGGCGGCTTCTAGCTTTTTCAGGCTTATGCTCTCTTCCTTGCTCTCTTGCCATGTGAGAGAAATGGCATGTTCTACATGTGAAATTTTTAATATGTTAGTTGATAAGATATTCTATTTCCCCTTTCACTTTCTCTGATTTCCTTTAATTTGTTTTATGTTTTGTTTTTAGTTCTAAATTCCATATAATCAAGGTTGTCTTAACTCTAGATGTTCATAAATACATTTATTTTCAGAAACAATGGATGAGAATCTAATGTAATACTTTATGTCTGATGTTAGCCAACTAAGATAGTTAAGAAATGCTTAGTTTTTATAGTAGCTACAAAAATTCTAATTAATGCTAAGATCATATAATGTTTTATATCTGCTAAAGCTATCCATGATTTGCATTAAACGTGTCAATTGGATATCAAAAAATAAATAAATAAATAAATAAATAAAAAATAAAAAGGACTCCATGTTGGTCTTATTGTTATTAGTTATATAATCAGCATTGTAAAAGATGTTGCTAGAACAGGCTCTAATTCTTTTTTTTTTTTTAAAGAGAGAGAATTAATTTTTAATATTTATTTTTTAGTTTTCGGTGGACACAACATCTTTGTTTGTATGTGGTGCTGAGGATCGAACCCGGGCAGCACGCATGCCAGGCGAGCGCGCTACCGCTTGAGCCACATCCCCAGCCCCATGGAACAGGCTCTAATTCTTCACCTGCAAACTGCTCACCAACCACCCTGGTCCTTGAGTCCCACATTATCAGATTTAAGCTCCTTATTCTCTCAGCATCATTGCACTGAGCAACCACCTGGGGAGCGCCCCCGCCCCCATCTCTTGACTTCTGTGCTCTCCTTCTGCCTGGCTTTTCTCCCCTTCTTCTCAGGCTGTTGTGGGGACTGTCCCTACCTTCCAAAGTCCTCATGCTCCACCTGGCCATTGTCTTTTCTCCCTCATAAACTCATCCATCACCATGGCCTGGAGTACCACCATGGCCTATATTTATGTGTGCACCCAGCCCCTATGTGGGTCTTTGCTAGCCCAGCTCAGCATCCACCTGACCCCTTCACTTGGATGTTCCAGAAATCTCTTGCACGTGATGTCATGCACCAAACTTAACTGCTAATTTTTTCCTTGAAATCTTACTTTCCCAATCTTTCTCGGGTTTCTGTACGGTACCTCCATCCAGTTGCTCAATAGCAAATGTTAAAAATTGTCTTGGTTCCTATTAACTCCTCACATTCTACATCCCACCTATCAGCAGGTCTCACTGATTCTGCCTTCACATATACCCCCCAATCTGTCTAGATATCTCCATTTATTGTCTGGGTACCCTATAAGATGCATGCTCCAGTAAGCCCAGGGATTTTATTTTGCTCCAATATCTCTCAAATCACCTGTAGCAGGTACATTCTTAGTTCACTTTTGTTACGTGAATGATTGAATCTCATTGCAACCAGCATGGAACTCTGTGGAATAGGAAGACCAGGGCTTATTGTCTTCATTTTAGTAAAGGGAATACACACTCCAGTCCTGAATGGAAGTGAGTCAGGGTTCTGCCCAAATCAGAGTTCCTTCTGTGCTTCTCCATCATGCGTATAGCATGGGGGTTGAGAGCACAGATACTCAAACAGAATATTTAGGTTCTAATTCAGACTTCCCACCCTGTATATTTAAACTCTGCCTCAGTTTCCCTGACTGCAGTTTGGGAAGATCATATTATCATTTTCTGGGGTGGTTGTGAGATCAAATAAATGCACAGAACACACTCACCCATGCAGATACAGAGACAGCACTCCCTGTGTGCTGGAGATCTGCTGCGTTTGCCATTTCCCACCCAAGAGTTTGGCACCCGATTCTCTATCAGAGCCGTCTTCACATGCAATTTCAGCTTCCTTTCCCTTTCACTGCTCAGCCCATTTTCATCTGGTTCCTCCCAACCTTCCATTAGGAGTTACCTCCAGCGTCCTCAGGAACAGCCACATCTATAGTCCAGGCACCCTGACCACTGCACCTATCCATATGGCTCCCTCCTACCTGAGGCAGTTTTCCTCCACGTCTTCCCTCCTTCCCTGTTGCTTGTTCAGGTCCTCCTCCTCCATTGGTATCTGTCCTCCAGGTTCTCAGCCTTCCTTGCTCATGATCAACTCTCTTTCTAGGAGATCTGTCCACTTATGTGCCATCACCAGACAGCCGTTCACCAGTGACCTCTCATCCCCATCCAAGTCTCCCCCCTACACATGTAGCCCGTTCCCCTGGCTCCTAATCCAACTGCATGTGTCCTTCTGATACCTCCTCTTGGGGTCTCCCAGCACCAACCACGTTTAAATAGAAGAGTGTTCTTTACCTAAACCTTCCATCCTGGTCTTCCCCGTCCTGGGACACAGCACCAGCCTCTATCCCACACCTGGGCATCCATAACCTGTTCCTTCTCCTTTTCCACTCATCATCCCCTGTGCCATCTCACCTGCGACATGTTTCTCAGTCCTCCCTATTTTTCCATCCCTGCAGATCTTGCTGTGGTCTGAACATGCCATTCCTCACCCAGATGGATTACTTCACGTCTAATCCATTCTCCACAAGGCAGCCCTCTACAGTCTTTTCCAAACTCAAGTAGGATCATGCCACTTTCCTCCTTAGAACTTATCAATCTTCACCTGGGCTCTGATGATAAAACCAGCCCTTGGTGTGTGCACATGCTCCCTGCTTCCATACCACATGGGCTTTTCCCTGTTCTTGGAATAATGTCTCCTGCTTCTCCTACCTCAAGGCTTTTGTTCACATGACCAGCTGCAGTTCCCCACCTTTGCCTAACCCACTCACCTTGATCTCACCTCAAGCTGTTTCCCCCAAGGATTTCCTGTTGTGCCTTCAAACCAAGTCAGCACCTACCACTTCTTGGGCTCCGGGAAGCTGTTTCTTGTAAGGCACGTTTTGTGACTGTATGAAAGAGCTGTTCATGAGGTTTCATGTTATTTGAGACAATGCCATATGGTCCCCTGATTTTAAATCCCACATAAATACTGATACTTCTCAAGTTCCTCTCTCCAGCCTCAACCTCTTCCCAGGACTCTCAACTTGAACATCTGATGCCTACCTAGAAGCTTCTCTGGGATGTTCGGCAGGCACCTCCAAGGGAGCATGTCTAAAACCCAAATTCCTGCTCTACACCTCCCCCCCAGAATTGCTCCTCCTACAACTGCCCCTGGACTAATGTCCCCTGCTTCTCCTTGCTCAAGGCCAAGCTGAGGTTGGGGACACAAGTTTGACTTCTTCCTGTACTCACATATATTTAGTTCTCACTTATTTACTCTACCTTCAAACTGTACCCCAAATCCCAGTGGTATTCTAAGCATATTTGAATACCCTGAGATGCTGATTTTTTCCACATCTCCTTGGCTATGAACTGAATGTTTGTGCCCTCCAACATCAAAAATTCATATGCTGAAGCCCCAAGTCCCAGTGTGATGGTACTTGGAGGTGAGGCCTTTCGAAGATGATCAGGTCATAAGGGTGGAGCCCCCCACAATGGGATCGAGACTGATCTTGCTCACTTCCTTCATGAACCCAGGAAAGACTGTGTGAGGACATAATCTGGAACAGGATTCTATTTGTCCACTTTCTGTCACTATAACAAAATACTTGAGATGGCTAATGCTGTAAAGGAACGAGGTTTACTTAGCTCACAGTTCTGGAAGCTCAAGGGTATGGTTCCTGCATTGGCCCAGCTCTGTGAGGGTGTCTTCAGCCTCATCATACCATGTAGATGGTAGTGACTGATGGCAATGGCTGATAGCAATGGTAGAAGCACACAGGAAGCAAGTGACTGAATCTGATCCAGGAAGCCAGAGAGACTGGGACCAGACTTAGACCTTCCTAACAGCTCTATCTCAAGAACTACCAGGGGGTTGCATGAGAGCTACCATAATCAGTTCCTGCCCTTGGGTCCTCAGTGACCGAAAGACCTCCCCTTAAGCCCAACACCACCAAGCTTCCAACACCTGGATCCTTGCAAACCACATCCAACTGCAAACCACATTCAAACCACAGCAAGGACCCTCACCAAGACCCTGAGACACCGGCACCCTGATCTCGGACTTCCAGCCTCTAGACCTCGAGAAATGCATGTTTTTTAAGTTGTCCAATCCCTAGTGAGTTGTCATAGTCACCCGTACTAGCTAAAACACCCCTCTTCTCTATGATGAAATCACTTTCAACAATAGTCATTGCAACATTTGAGATCTGGAGTGTCTCCCAAAGACCCGAGCATTGAAGGTTGGGTTGTCAGCCTGTGATGTTATTGGGAGACGGTTGAACCTTCAGGAAGCAGAGTGAGAGGAAGTGAGGTCACTGTGGGGTGTGCCTTTAAAGGAGACCCTGGTACCCTGGCTCCTCATTTTCTCTATTGGCTTCCTAGCTGCCATGATGTGCCTCTTCTGCTACATGTTGCCACCATGGTACTGTGCTGCCACAAGTCCACAGCAAAACAGGGCCAAGCCAGCACAGACTGGGATCTCTGAAACTATGAGCCAAAATCAATCTTTCCTCCTTATCGATTATCTCAAGTGTGTGTTACAGTAACAGAAAGCAGACAGATACAGTTATAAACTAAAACAAACAATACTGTCCAGAAAAGAAATTCAAAGCAAAATTTTTCTTAAACTGAACTTTGTACAAATCATCATGCCAAGAAAAAAAGAGTGAAACCAGGCACGGTGGCTGGCACATGCATGTAATCCCAGCAGCTTGGGAGGCTGAGGCAGGAGGATCGGGAGTTCAAAGCCAGCCTCAGCAATGGTGAGGCACTATGAAGCTCAGTGAGACCCTGACTCTAAATAAAACATTGAATAGGGTTGGGGATGTGGCTCAGTGGTCAAGGGCCCCTGAGTTCAATTCCTGATTACTCTTCCCCCACAAAAAATGTGAATTTTAATAAAGCAAAATCAGCCACAGGAGGATAATTTTGGCCACTGATAAAAGATATTACTGATATAATGCTACCTTTCTTGATGAATTCTTTAGTTTTAAGACAACTGATTAATCATAAAAGGCTAAATTTCAAGTACAAAGATGTTAATTTAAATCCATAACATTTCATGTATGAACTAAAACAGACACCTATCAAACAAAAATGTACCTTGAAGTTTATACTCTTTAACTACTTTAGATTTTAAGCACAGATAAACATCCCAACAAAGTTAAAATGACCTTCATTCTGTTTCTTTGTCTCTATAATTGCCATGCTACCAATGTTTAATCAAATTTTCCACTTATTCACAGGTCTTGGAGACCTGACCTGCACCAGGTGGCTGGTGTAATTCTGAAGCCTGGGCATCTCCCTGTGACCCAGTCCCTATGAGGGGTCACCTGAGCAGATGCAAGTTCTCTGAATTAACGTGCAGGTGGAGCATAAGGTTGATTAAAGGAAAAGTAAGGAAAAGGTGCTAACTTCAGGTTTACGGACATCTTATTAAAACTCCACAGAGACTGTGGTTCTAGAAATTGCATATGTAATTATCTTGTGAGGGAGAGGTATTATATCAATGATAACATTAAGAATTGCCTTCACGTGGCAATATGATGAAGTGATCAACTCTTCATCAGGGTGAAATGCTCTACAAAGGACACATCCCTAGTGTGAGCTTTTCATTGCTGTGATCAAAATACCCGACAAGAACAACTCAGAGGGAAAAAAAAATATATGAATTTATTTTGGCTCATGGTGTCAGAGAATTCGGTCCATGGTTGGCCAACTCCAAGACAGAGCCCTCATGGTGAAAAGGCATGGCAGAGGAAAGCTGCTCCATTCATGGCAACCAGGAAGCAGAGCAGGGCCGGGGGAGGGTCCAAGGAAAAGATAAGCCCTTCCAGGTCACCCCCAGTGAGCTACTTCCTCCAACCAGGTCCCAGCTCCAGTGGTCCATTCAGCTCTCAATGGACTAATCCACTGATGAGGTCACAGCCTTATGATCCAGTCATTACCTAAAGCTAAAGCATCCCCCACCCAACCTTGTTGCACTGGGGACAATGCTTTCAACACATAAGCGTTTGAGGGGACAGTCCAACCATGATGACCCTATTGTTGTCACCTAGGCACACGACTCCCATGCCCTACCTTCTCACCCACCAGCATGATCTGGCCCTTCCTTTCCACCTTCCCATGATGTCTCCCTGAGATTCCCTGTCATCGGTGCCACGATGGCATGGAGTATGGCCACCCTAACTTCACTCCTGCCCTTCCTCATCACTGCAGCCCAGTGATTCTCCACTCAAGCCATCCCCCACTCCTGCTCAGAACCTTCCAAGGGCCCCAGAAGCCTGGAGCAGGAGCCACAGGCCCTGCTGGGAGACCTGTCACCTCCCCTTCCCCTCCTGCCCTTCACTGTTCATAGAAAGCCCGGACCTGGGCCTTGTCCTTGCTACTTCTTCTGCAGGGATGCTGCTTCCTCAGGTGGCCATATGACTGGCTCCCTCCCTGCATATTTCTTCATCCAGAAGCCACCCTGCCCCAGAAACTCCCATCTCCCCCCTGCAGTGACCTTCCTACCTGGGACAGCAACTCAGATTCTGATGCTAGAACAAAGGCCACCTGTGGGGAGGCCCTTTGTGGACCTGTAAATCTCAGAACCGGAAAAGGGAAAGCACAGGACACAGAGTGGGGACCAGCCGCTCTTCACTGAATGGGTGAAGGATGCCAAACCCCTGCATGCCCACCCAGGAGAGCACGGAACAGGCCTGACGATTAGCAGCTCCATCCCCAGGGCCCAGGCTAACTGCCTGCACATCTAAATTTGGAATTCAAGTGTGTCCATCCCTTTGGATCCCACCATGCTTTCTGAGAAGACTTACAAACACAGCCAAGATTGCCAAACGAGTCCTCTAAGACTCTGTCCTTTCCGCTGGAACATGAAATGGAATTTTAGAGAAGGGGTAGAAATAAAGAGGTTTGAGGGACTGTGGCAGAGATGCAGGGCTAGTGGAGAATTCTGGAAGCTACTCCTGAAGATGTAAGTATTTATTCGTTTAGTTATTATAATTAGTTATACAGGATAGTAGAACGTATTTTTGTGTATTACACATATATGAAGTATAACTTCTCGTTCTTCTGGTTGTACATGATGTAGAACTACATCGGTCATGTAATCATACATGCACACAGGATGGTAATGTGTGATTCATTCTACTATTTTTCCTATTCCCATTCCCCCCTTCCTTCCCTTCATTTCCTTTTGTCTAACCCAAAGTTCTTCTATTCTTCCCTAACCCCACCCACCTTATTGTGACTTAGCATCCGCATATCAGTCAGAACATTCAGCCTTTGTTTTCGGGGGGCTTCACTTATTTCACATAGCATGATAGTTTCCAGTTCCATCCCTTTACTGGCAAATGCCTTAATTTTGTTCTTCTTTATGGATGAATAATATTCCATTGTGTATATATACCAGGTTTGCTTTAACCATTCATCTGTTGAAGGGAACCTAGATTGGTTCCATCGTTTAGCTATCATGAATTCAGCTGCTATAAATATTGATGTGGCCAAGTCATTATAATGTGCTGATTTTAAGTTCTTAGGGTATATGCTGAGGAATGGGATAACTAGGTTAAGCTTTCTGAAGGAATCTCCATACTGACTTCTCAGCCTCCTGAGTAGCTCAAATTACAAGTATGCACTATCAGTATTCAGATATACCTAAAATCTGGACAGAAGTTCTCGGGGTGGGAGGGAGGGAGGTCGATTGCTGCTCATTTCATTTGGGAGCACACAGTCCAGAGGAGAGGGGTACACCCTTTATTGATCAGGCCCATTCTGACCCCCAGCCCCCAGGTTACACCTGGGGGGTTACACGGGTGCTCTTTCCCATCTCTGGCCTATTTTTCTCAGCCCTTCTCATGGAGAACCCACTCCTCCTCCAAGAGGGCCCATACCATGAAGCCTAGGCCATATTAAATTGCCAATGACCTGGAAAATTCACTTGAAGAGAGGGGGACACTTTCAAAGCATGAGTCTAGGTTTCCCAGGAAGAGCTTTGGACAGACACACAGGCCCTTGCTCCAGTGAGGACAGACAAGTTGGTTCCTTCTGAGGCCTGGGTTTGCTCAGTCGCAACCTGAGGAGGAGCATGCTCACCTGGTAGATGCACGTGAGGGTCAAGGACAGTGTACAGGAAGCACCTGTCCTATGACCTGAACCCAGCTGGTCCTGGGAATAGCACTCTACAATGGCATCAGAAACACACACACACACACACACACACACACAGAGGCAGTGGGTCTCCAGTGAGTCCTGGCTCCTGAGACGGAGCCAAGGGGAAAAGGCCCAGGCACTCAGCACTGCCACCTCCTGCTTCCCAC
The DNA here is from genome assembly GCF_048772815.1 of Callospermophilus lateralis. NCBI lineage: Eukaryota > Metazoa > Chordata > Mammalia > Rodentia > Sciuridae > Callospermophilus > Callospermophilus lateralis. The sequence continues at coordinate 93,812,915 of NC_135313.1, forward strand.
CAGCTGCTCTGCCTGACGTCCACAAGGCCAGGTCAGCCCTGCAGCTCCGAGAGGTCCCCGAGGTGACAGAATGCCTGCCAAGCACATGGGCCATTAGACTCACCCCTCAGGACCTGAGGACAGCTGTGCTGAGACAGCCTGCTGCAAGGACGGGGAGAGGGCTGAGACCTTGTGGCCTCTCCAGGACGGGTCTTTCTGCTCTGCGACGAGTGTCATTGCACAGGCCGTTTGTCTGCTCTAGACAGAGGGGCCCATCCGTGAAGCCTCTATGTCACACAAGCTGCCACACGTGTGTGATATGTCCAGGGCCCTCTTTTCAAAAATCTTATCAGAGTCTCCTTGTGTCCGTTGCGGAACTGTGACTAGGGGACAGGAGAAGGACAGAATTTCCATTTTGAGGAAGAATTAAGTGAAAAGTCTCTTTTCCTGGTAATGGGGTTCTCAGAGGGTGGGGGGTTCTCAAAGGGGGTCCCCAAAATGGTTCTGCATCCATCTTGGCTGACACCCATAAAAATGGCCTATCCAGACCTGAGGAGCCCAGAAAGCCATCTGACCCCGGCCACTGTAATGTGGTACAGCCCTCTGGGACCTGGACTTCAGAGGCCATGAGGGTAAAAAGCATCTGCTTCTCTGACCACGGTTTAGTTCTGAAGTGCCCATCGCCACAGCAGAGTCAGGTCTCTCCTGCTCTGCAAACTCTTCCCACCACCCTTGATATCCCCGCTCCTGACATTATGCAAATTTCCCCTGGCCCCACCACAGGCTCTACTCTAATTTGGAGCTTAAGTGTTCCCCAAAGGCCCAAGTGTCCCCAAGACTGAGGGCCTCCTCAAAGAGGATTGTGGGACCCCAGTCTCATCCTTGCTTGTGTTCATGAGGTGAACAGTTTGGCTACCACCGTGGGTTTCCACCATGATGTGTTCTCCCCACTACCAATGAGTGGTCCTAAAAGCAATGAATCTGCCTGATCATGGACTGAAAGCTGCAAAAGTGTGAGCGTTATGGTTTGGAGGTGAGGTTTGGAGGAGAAATGATTTTGTCCTAACTTTGACTTAATCACTGAATTAATCCTCTGGGAGGGATTAACTCAGGGGTGACTCAAGTGGTGGGGTGTGGCCGGAGGGGATGGGAATTGGGGCATGGCTTTAGAGTATATATTTGTATCTGGAAAGTGGAAACCTCTCTCTCTGCTTTCTGATCACCATGTGAGCTGCTTCCCTCTACCACACATTCTGCCATGATGCCCTGCCTCACCTCGAGCCCCAAGGAATGGAGCCAGCCTTCTAAGGACTAAAACCTCTGGAACCCATAAGCCCCCAGATAAACTTTTCCTCCCCTATAGTTGTTCTGGTCGGATCCTTCAGCCACAGCAGTGAAAAAGATGACTAAAACAGTGAGCCAAAGTAAACCTTTCCTCTTTGTAAGTTTATTTGCCTCATTTATCTGTCATAGCAATAGAAAGCTGACTCCTACAGGCTTTTTCCTCTCACCCCACGTTGATCTTCCTGATCAGAAACAAGAACCTAGAAAGGGCTCCGGGGTCAGTGTCAATTAGGCCCACAGTCAGATCCTTAGTGCCCTCTGATCCTAGAGTTCTACTGGGAGTGGGGGTTGGGGGATGGGGGTTGAGCATCTCAGGATTGAGTAGCTTCTGATTGAAAGAAGGTGGTGGCACTCACCCTCCAGGGGACTGGATCATTGGCACAGGATATTTTCCAGATTCTGGGGGAAACACCTGTCATGGAAGTACTCCTGGATTAAAGATTATTATGTATGCTCTTCAAATCCCACATCTATCATCCCATGTATATGAGTCTCAGCTCATATACATATATCACATGTATATGAGTCTCGGCTCTTAAATATGCTACATATAATTTGGGGGAACATAAGTTTTCCCCCTAATAAAATATTGCACAGATTTATCATGTGTGTGAAACAGAATTTCACTGCATTTCTCTGCTCACTAATGAGGAACAACAACACTTCTTATGTGCTTTTGTGTGTTTCACCCATTTTTTTCCTCAAGTTCTTCACTTTTCTTTTTCCTAATACAGTGGATTTGTGAGAGTTCTTTCCTGATGACCTTGTTAACTGCTTTCTCACCTTCCTCGATTTTCTAGGTGGCTTTGATTCAATTTCTTCTCCCATTTGGAGCATTCCTATTGTTCATGAGAGAGGTGGACTCTCAGAAGAGAGAGAGAGAGACCCTTGGTAGACGGAGACCCGGATCTGCAAGCATGACCAGTCATGCTTCTCCATTTAGTTAGATGAACAAAACCTTCTGTGAGTGCTTGTAACAGATTAACTGGAACAGAAACATATCCAATTTAAACATCACCAGATTCAACGACCTACACAATGTGCCCACAAACTGATTTATAGCTAGACTGCTCGGCCAAAAAGAAACAGTGTGAACCCCAAATATAAAAATGATTGTCATGGGATTTGATTTTCAAAGAAGCTTGCCTGACAACCTGCCAATTTCTTCCCAGGACAGTCATATACATAATTAGAGAGCTCAACCCTGGGTGTGTCACTCATCTCTCCTCTGAGAGGCAAGAGGTGCCCACTCTCTGCCATTGGGGTGTGTAGACCTTTGCTGGACTTAAATAAATCTTTGCTTGTGCCTAGCTTTTGAAACATCCTGGAATTCTTTTCAGGGGCAAAAATCAAGAAACCTCTCTCCCCGGGTTGAGTTGCACCTCCATGAAATCCTGTCTGGTGACAGTCACACTATAGCCTCTGTCTGGAGAAACCACACAGGGCATGGATCTAGGCAGACACCCCAAACTGCTCCAGCTTCTCAGATGTCAGAGTGAGGTGAGGGATGTTAAGAAGGGAGCATTACAGGCTGGGAAAGGGAAAGTGCATCCTCCATTGATTCATCCACGCAGAGACTGTGCACAGGGGACAAAAATCTAGGTACCTTGTTTCTATGTCCTAAAGACAGAATTTTTTTTTTTCTTGTCCCAGTGCAGGAACTGAACCCAGGGGTGCTTTATCCCTGAGCTACGCCCCTAACCCTTTTTATTTTTTTATTTTGAGGCAATATCTCATTAGGTTTCCTAAACTGGCCTCAAACTTGCAATCCTCCTGCCTCAGCCTCCCGAGTACCTTGGATTACAGGTGTGCACTAACACTCCTGACCTCCTTTTACTTTCTTTACAGAAACATTTTCAATGTGTATTTTAAACATTTCCAGGTGAAAACTTCTAAACTCTTCTAAAACTTCTAAAATTAAATCTTATTTAATTTTTAAAAACTGTTATTGAACTTATGAATATGTAAGTTTCAAAGGGTGGAATAGCCCTACAACGTTAGACAAAACAGCTGTCCCCTTCTCCCACCCCACAGTTCCTGGCTCCCCAGAGGAAACAGTTCCTTCAATGTTATGTCCATTAAGCTAAAAAATGTTTATGTGGCTGACTTTGATTTTCCGGTTTTCAGTGTGATTCTTTTACTGCCCAACCTGGGAGGTGGGCCTTATCTCTCTTCTCACCCCAGGGCTCCCCAGCAGTGGGCAGTACCTCACACAGATTCTCACACTTTTCAACCCTCATTGTCAACAACATAGTTACATCCTAATTCTGTATGGAGTGAGAATACAAAAGTTCCCACACTCCTAGGAAAAGCCCCCATTGTTCGGTAGCCATGGAAACGCCTAGCAGCAGGACCAGTGTTAAACTCTTTCAATGGCTTCAGGAAGCAGGTTTAGCAGCCAACCAATCAGTGTCAGCCACGCCCTTAAATCCGACCAACCAGGAAATGGACTCACTGGATTCATCCACCTAAATTCCAGCTCTCTTGTCCAATAACCTTCAAGGGATGGCAAATGACCTTGCCTCGGCCTCAGTGGCTGGCTAATCCCCAGGCGCCTGCTCAGTCCCTTTGTGGAGGCTGCCTGAGCAGCAGGGCTCTGGCTCGCTGGAGTGAACAATTAATTCAGCTTTGCCTTTGACTCTGGAGTTGAGAGACGGTTTCATCATTCTTGACAAAATTAACATTTCGTGTTTACATCATAACAAAGTTAAAGCCTTTCACAGCCAAACCCTTTCTTGCATAACTTTTTTTTTTTTTATTTCACTTGGAGTTAATAATTGCTCTGTTTTTCATCTGCTTAATTTTCTTTTCCTTTCTTGCGTAACTTTTTTTGTTTGACTTGGAGTCAATAATTGTTCTGTATTTTACATCTGTTTATTTTTGTCTGTACTTGTCCTTGATTTATCCCCAAATTCCTCTCTGCTGCTCCTGCCCTTCCTTTGTGGCTATAAATTTTCTCTGTTTTCTAACACATGAGCTGTTCCATTAGTTTTATTTTCTTGCAAAGTCTCTCTGGGAACCCCTGGCCATTTCTGACCCGGGCATCCCATTTGACACTCTATCCCATTGAACCCCTGGTTCCTGCAGCCTGTGCAGAGTGATACCCTGTTCTGGAGAAGGTCATCCCCTGAGAAGATGGAAAGAATTATACACAAAAAGACAATCTTAGAGATTCCATGTCTGAAAACGCCTCACATTCTTCCTTCTGGTTTTTTTGTTTGTTTGTTTGTTTGTTTGGTGCTTTGGGCTCAGTTGGGCTCACCCCCAAATCCACATGTTGAAATCCTAACCCCATTCCCTCAGCATGTAACTATTTGGAGATCGAGCCTATGCAGAGGTAATTAAGGTAAAATGAGGCTGTTAAGATGAGACACAAATTGGGTGTCAACCTACTTTATATACAAACAGAGATATGAAAAATCGTGGTATAGATGTGTAATAAGAATTGTAATGCAAAAAAGACAAGTACATGTATAAAGACATGATTGGCGTGAACATACTTTATACAAAGATATGAAAAATTGTGCTCTGTGTGTGTAATAAGACTTGGAATACATTCCACTGTCGTGTATTTAAAAAAATAAATAAAATCAATTAAAAAAAAAAGTAAAATAAAAGATGAGTCCTAATTCAATAGGACTGGTGACCTTATGAGAAAAGGAGATTAGGAGACAGACAATCAAGTGGGATGGCCATGCAAGTACCCAGGGAGAAGACAACCATCTACAAGCTGAAAAAAAAGGTCATAGAAGAAATCAAATGTGCTGACACCTGGCTCTGGGATCTTCATTCTCCTGAATTGTGAGAAAACAAATTTCTGTTGGTTAAGCTACCCAGTTTAAGATTTTTGTGATGGCAGCCCTGGCCTGGCAAACTCATCCAGCTAGCTTGTATTCTCTGACCAGATTTAGAATTTAGAATTTTGAAGGTGGTGTTCTGTTTTCCCCCCGGTTTTCAGAATACCAACAGGATTCTTCCAGCATTCCGACCTGTGAACCTTTGTATCTCAACCATGTTGACTTCTTTTTATTTCCCTTCTGAGACCAGTGGGAGGTTCTGTTTTTCCTCCGTGTTCTGATATTTGAAATGTGAGAATAGCTAATGTTTTTCCATGTTAAACTCGTCCCCCTGTTTCCACCAGTGTCACCCACGCTCTGGGAAACTGAGGCCCTGGGAAGTGGAGGCAGGGTTTTGGGACATCAGGAGGAGCATATGGCAGTGGCCCTCCGGCTCAGTGTGCCTGGCTCAGGTTGGGTTCTGGTGATCGCCCTCTATCCTTGCTGACCTCTGAAGGGACATCTGGGTCCTGCCTTGCTCTGTGCTCAGCCAGTACAAACTCAGTATCCTCCCTATGTGAACCCTGTGGCCACATTATCTGGCTATGTGGTTGCCCAGGGCACTGAGGAAGCTGGCTTGGGCTCTTTATCCCTTCTGGGTTCCACCGAAACATGTTCACACAGCCGGGACACATGGGCACACAGCTCGGGGGGTGCCTCAAGCTTATCTGAGGGTTCTGCCATCACATGTTTGCAGCAGCCCTGGGATGGGGGACCAAGGAACAAGTGCTCCCCAACAGCTTTGGCTCCACTGGTCTCCTCCCTGATCCTATTCTGCCCCAGCCCATTTGCTCTTGGGCAGTGAGCATAGAGGACCTTCTTATCCCGTGGCTTCTGTAGGGAACCCATCTTTCTTGGTCAGACGCCAGCCCAGGACCCTGCCCTCGGCTCAACTCTCTCTTTGTGATGTTGGAGGAGACTACACACGGTCTATCTGCTGCTGGTCCATGACAGCCTCAGCTCCTAGGGTAGCCCCAGGGGGCTGTTTACTTGTTTTACTTGGGATTCAGGTTCATCTTCCCACCCTGCCCACTGTCTTGGATGACTTCCCTGTGATGCCTGCAGCTTCTTAGACCTCCTCTGCTGCTCTCCCTGTTCCTCTGCTCCAATACACAGACTCCTTGGCTGCCTCTTCAGCCAAAATTTGTCTGGCCCCGGGTCTTTGCATTGCCTTACCTGCTTGGATACTCTGCCCAGCTCTTCTCCAGGCTCATTGCCCCACATCACTCAGGTCCCTGCCCTGCATCCTCACCAAAGTCTCTGTTCCCTCTTCAACCCTCCCCCTAACGGAGTCTCTCTGCTTTTACACAACATGGAGGAACACATGCCCTCTCCAGTCTATGCTTGGTCAATTGCTTGGGTTAGTTCTTGGATTAGTCAACTCTGAAGCAGAGCGTTGACGCTTACTCCTGCCTTCCTCCTCTGCTATGAAGACTCTTCTCTGGGCACAGGGTCCACACACAGCCATCCAGGCCACCAGCTTAATGCTCATGCACAAGAGAACATTTCTTTGCCAGAGTAGCCTGCCCTCGGTTTGTGCTAATTAAACCTCTTGTGGTTCCTCTGTGCCAGGAGTTTTTCCCATCTGTCTGGACCTCTGAACCAGAGGGTTCTGGAGTTGCCACCAGCCAGGACCTACTGAGACTGTTCCAGTGACCCCACTGGATGCCCCAAGTCCCATTCACCTTTGCCTCTGCCCAGGCATGACTCCTCCTGTCCCTTACCCACTCCTCCTTCCAAAGCATGGTCACTGGTGACTTCTGCTAGAACCCGGAGCCTCTTAGACTCAGACTCTGGATGGGGAGTAGATGGCACACCCGTGTATGATTTAATTTGTGGGAGATGAAAGAACAACTAACTCTATGACGCATATGATATGTATAGAAATAAGCAGAAAAAAAATTATATTTTTCTCTTTTTCGTGGACCAAATAGAGATTGAAGCCAAGATTAAATGTTTGCATGAATTTTTAAAGACATGCCATCCCAACTCTCCTCTGCTAGTCTGTCCACCTGCTGTCCACCTGCTTCAAGCAGGTAATTAGCAAAGTGACAACATTCCCCTACCCGGGGCCTGGGCCCAGCCTCACTGACCCTTCCTGTCCTCAGGCCTCGCTCAGCCTGGCCCTTCTGCAGCTGGTTTCTCAGTAGGTTTCATGGAGCATTCAGAGACTGTGCAGAAACACCCAGATCCTGCCTACATGTGCTCTGACCTGCTTTTATTGAGTATCTGGGGGCTTTGGAGCTGCATGAACTACCGCATCTCTTGTCGGGAGGCTACAGGAATGCATCCAGTCCCTCACTTAAGATGGTTCAACTTAGGATTTTTTCATCTTTACAATGATGCAAAAGTGATATGCATTTAGTAGAAACTGCAGTCCAAATTTTGAATTTGGATCTTTTCCCAGGCTAGCAATACGTGGTCTGATCCTGTCTCGTGATGCTGGGCAGAGCTCCCAGTCAGCCAACCCATCATGAGGGAAACAGCGTGCTCTATCACCATAGTAGTCAGTACATTACACGAGAGGTTCAACATGTTATTATGAAATAGGCTTTGTGTCAGGTGATTTTGCTAACGTAAGTGTTCTGAGCGCATTTCAGGTAGGCTAGGCTCCGTTATGATGTTCAGGAGGTTAGGTGTATTCAATGATTTTCAGCTCGCAATGTTTTCAGTGGATGAAGGATTTTTCAGGATGTTAACCCCACTCTAAGTTAAGGAGCATTTATACCAGGAAATTAAGACTAGTTTAACCATGACTCTCAGCACCTTGTATGCAAGTGTTCCAGCTCTCTCCCCTGGGGTAGGATGATCCTGAGATGTGTGTTCTGCAGCATTTTGCAGAGTTTCCTCATGAGACTAAGCTGGAGGTGTGCTGGGAGGTGAGGCTGGGCCCAGGCCCGGTATAGGGGAATTACCAACCAGTTCTCTGGGAGGAAAGATCCTGGCTTGTAGTCTTTGCCAGTTTCTGTGACATGGATACTCATTCTATGGTCAGTTTCACCTACACACCTGAGGACCCTGAAGGCAGAGCTAGAAGGAAATGACCACCTCCACCAACTCTAGGACCAACACTTCTTGCAGTGTCATCCCTACTGTCCCCTTCCTGTCTTCACCACTTTCTCCCGCTGGGATGGACCACACACCTCAGATCAACTACCTCCTCTCCTCCACTTCAATCCTCACCTCAAGGCCTGCTTTAGGAGGAATCCCACCTAAGACAGCAAAAGGTAGGTGTAGAAGAAAGGCATGGAGATTATTCAGTTTGCAGATTAGGAAGCACAGGTTTAGAGAGAGGAAGCGATTCCTTGGGTCCCATGTTGGGTAGCAGCAGTTCTGGTTTGAGACTTCCCTATTCTGTCCCCCAGGTCTGGGGACATCCTGGACCATGCCACTTTTATACTGTCCTGTTTGAAAGCCATTTCAGCTCTACAGTCTGGGTTCACACCGTTACAAGACTCCGGAGAGTGTTGTTTTCGGTATTAGGGGCCAAAAGTCTCCCTGTACTTGAAGAAGAACCTTTTGCAGGTAAAGTGTTAAGGAACCCTGCAGCCTGGGGAACCAGCAGAACAGTGGACATGGAGCAGCAGAAAAGTGGGCACGGAGGTGAGGCAGCCAGGTTCAAAATTATTATTCATCAGGTTCTAGGGTGGGCCAGGTGGTGTCACTTGTACCTCTGCAGCCTCTCCCTCTATAATGTAGTGATGGTGACACTGAGTCAGAGAGCCTTCCTAGATCCCCACTTAGCACCCAACAACTAGTAAGGCTCAAGCCCAGGGAGGGAGAAAATGAGGAGGAGGAGGAAGATGAAGAAAGGAGTCACAGCATTTCCAGTCAGCTTCAGGGTCCTCATTTGCAAAACAAGGGGGACTAAGCATGGCAGCAAGCTGGCTGGTGGGTAAGGGTGAGTTGACCTGGGTGGCTGGGTCAGTGTCGTGGTTTGGATCTGGACTGCACCCCCAAGAGCTCAGGTATTGAAAGCATGGTCCTCAAGGCAGTAAAGTTCAGAGGTGGGACTTTGGGGCGATGATTGCACCATGAGGGTTTTGACCTCGTCAGTGGATTAATCCATTTATTGATGGCTGAATGGACTACCTCGGGCTGCAATCTAGTTGGAGGAAGTAGATCACTGGGGATGCACCCTGGAAGGGTTGGTCTTTTCCCAAGGGTGTCTCCCTCCTTCTCCTCTTTCTCCTCCTTCTCTTCCTCCTCCCCGCTCCCTGTTCCCTCCCCAGCCACATGAGCTGAGTGGCTTTCTTCCACTTGCCATGATGTTTCTGCCTTAGAGCCAGTTGACCATAAACTGACTCTTCTGAAACCATGAGCCAAACTCTTTCCTCCCCTCTCTAAGTTGTCTGTGTCAGGTATTTTGATTAGGGCAACAGAAAGCTAACACAGAAAGTGAAGGTGGCCCCATGTTTGCAGGCACCAGAGGGTCACCATGAGGCTGCCAGGACTTTCACCCTCCAGCAGCCAATGCTGTCACATTTGGAGGTGACAAATGTCCCACAAATCCGCAATCCTGAGCATTCACCTCACAGCTCCTTCTCAGGAGAAAGGGTTGAGCTGCTGAGCTGTCATATCTGGATGTTGATGGTGCTGCTGTGGGCTGATCTTCTCAAATGGAAAATGATCACAGCTTTCCCACAGATAGGGGCAGGATGTGTGAGGTAGAAGTTTAGACTGAATTTTTGTTTTGTACATTTGCAGATAATGTAACTGTATTTTTAGGATTACCTAGTTCCCCATGGTTAATTTCCCTTTGTTCTTCTATTTCCTGCTGAAATAAATTGTGCAATGATTGATTAATTTAAACTTTTAAACTTTTAGTAAAGGATAATTTTCAAATATTTGCTGTTGAAACTAGAAGGAATTTTTTTTTTTTTAAACAAAAACCACAGGAAGAGTAGTACTTTGTGATCAGGAAATTCTGGACAGGAAGGCAAACAAACACTCCTGGAAGCCCCATGTTTAGGTGAGAAGAGTGGGCTTCTCTTGTTCCCAGGGGACTTCCTGCTGCCCAGGGTGTCCTCGAGTTCTGGGGACTCTGTGTCCTGGCCACCATGAATCAGGAGGGAGCAGCCCCATATAGGGAGCAAGCAGATTTGGGCTCACACCTCGCTCTGCCTCTCATTGGCTGTGTGACCTGGGGGCCATTCCTTCCAGCATGTCTGCTTTTCTCTCAGATGAGTTATGACATCTACCTCGATGGGTTATGAGGACTCAGGACTCAGAGCTCAATTCGAAGAGGTAAGCATGTGGCATTCCTGAGTTTCTTTCTCATCAAACCACCCACTGTTTTTCTTGAACACCTACCATGTGCACATTCTTGCACACTATCCTCCAGGGACTGGTTTCCACTGCCCACATGAGAAAGAGGGCAACACGTTGTTGACAATGACCCATCCACGAGAGAATCTCATAACTGCCAGTCATCCTTCTAAGTGGCTAGGAGACAACTTTATTTAACCTTTGCAATTGTCTTCTCTTGCTTTACAGGTGAAGAAATCGAGGCTCAGGGAGATTAAATAACTCAGCCCGGATCCCAAGACCAGCGTTCAAACCCAGCTAGGGTTCAAACTCAGAGCCCACTCTCTCAACTCCCTTGTTCTGTCATCTCCTGAGCACAGTAGCAACAGGTCAAAGCTTCTTCTCCTGGGACACTGTGGTTGGGGTGTGGTTTGTCCCTCAAAAGATTCATGTACTAGCAACTTGGCCCCCAATTCAATGGTATTAAAGTGATGGAAGCTTTAAGAGATGAAGCCTACTGAGAGCCTATTGGTAGATCATGGGGACACCACCCTTGGGAGGAATTGTGCCCATCTCACTAGAGTGGGCTGGGTCTCCTGTGATTGGATTCTTCTCCAAGAGGGGATTGTTATACAGTGAGGCCCCCCACAGCATGGGCACCTTCTGCACATGGCTGTTCCCTTTCTGTTCCATCACCACCTGATACAACCAGGGATCCCTCACCGAAGGCTGGTGTCAACCTATTTAGGCGGTTCAGCCATCAGAATTGTGAGCCCAAACAAACTTCTTTAAACACTACTCGGCACAGATATTCTGTGATGGCAACTTAAAAATGGACTAAGATATAAATTTTTGTCTAAGAAAACAGAAAGCATTTTCCCACAAAGATTTATTCATGAGTGTTCACAGCCCCGTTGTGTGTAACAATCAAAATATGAAAATACTCTATTGTTCATCAACAGAGAACTGATAAATAGCCTGTGTCTTTATACAGTGAAATACTACTCAGAGCATGAAAGAATGAACTATGGATACACACGGCAATATGGATGAGTCTCAAAATAGTCATGCTTATGCTGAAAATACATGACATTGATGAAAGAAGTCGAAGACACAAATAAATGAAAAGACAGCCTATGTTCATGCATTGGAAGAATTAAGATTGTTGAAACTACCCAAAATGGTACTATGACCCCACCAAACGATCTACGGCCAAGCTGCCTATAACAATTATAGTCAATACAATCCCTACCAAACCTCCAGTGTCATTTTTAACAGAAATAGAAAAAAAATAATCCTAGAATTCATATAAAACAACCAGAGACCTAGAATAGCTAAATCAATCTTAAGCAAGAAGAACAAAGTTGGAGGATCAAATCATGCTTCCTGATTTATATATATATATATATATATATATATATATATATATATATATATATAGTAATAAAAATAAGGGGTTCTGGCATCAAAACAGAACAGAATAGAACCCAAAAATAAATCCATGCAGTGATAGTAAACTAATTTTCAACAAGAGTGCTAAGAACACACAATGGAAAAAGAATACTCTCTTCAGTAAACCATGCTGGGAAAATTGGAAGAATGATATTGAACCCTACCTCACACCATATACCAAAATCTCCGTAAAATGGATTAGAGACTTCAGGGTAAGATCTGAAATGTTCAAACTACTAGAAGGAAACATAAAGGAAAAGCTTCTTAACATTGGTCTCTGCGATAGTTGTTTGCATACAGCACCAAACATCAAAAGCGAATTTAAACCAAAGGGATGACATCAAAACTAAAAGCCAAAAGAAGGAAAGAACAGAGCGAAGAGGCAACCTCAGACCAGGAGAAACACATGTTCCAACCATACATCTAATTAATAGTCAAAATTCACAAGGAACTTAAAAACTCAATAACAAGGAAATAAATAACCCAATTCAAAACGTGCAAGGGCTTGGCTAGGCATTTTTCCGAAGAAGACAACCTTTCCAAATGGCCAACACGTAGATGCAAGGGTGCCTGACATCCCTAATCAGCTGGGAGATGCAGATCAAACTGCAATATCGACTCACACCGTTAGGATGGTTCTCATAAAGAGACAAAAGGTAACCAGGATTGGCGAGAATGCAGAAGAAACAAGAACCCTGTTGGGTAAGAACATAAATTAGCACAGCCATTATGGAAACATATGGAGGTTTCTCAAAAAAAAAAAATTTAAAAATAGAACTATCATATGATCCAGCAATCCCAATTCTGGGTCTATATCCAAAGGAAATTAAATGAAATTGGCATATAAAAGAGGTACCTGCACTCCCATGTTTATTGAAGCATTATTCACACTTGGAATCCACCAAGGTTTCCAGTAACAGAAGACAGAGGAAATGTAATAGAGGTGAATATTTATCCCCATAGAGGGGCGCTACCTAGTTCAGAGGCCAGCCTTTGACTTCACAACCCCCTAATGGCCTCGTCTCTGGGATGCAGCTGCTGATTCTTAGCTCCTTTGCTGCCAGCATTGCTCTTCTGATGATGAACGTCAGCGTCCCAGAGCCCGGGGACGGCTCCACACTCACTCCCATGAGGATCCCTCCCTACCAGGACTTAAATGTCAGTGCAGCCAGGACTCCCCATCCCACACCTCTGGGCCAAAGGCCTTGCCCCCAAGCCCAGGAGCTCACACATATAGCCTAACAGTCACCTGCAGCTTGCCACCACGTCCAAACTAGGCTCTGCTCTCCCGTCCTCCAAGCCTCTCCCCACAGTGTCCACACCCTCCCATCTGCTTGGGCCTTGGGTTCATTGTTAACTGTTTTATTTTTACTTTTCCCCAGCCTTCCAGATCTCCCCAGAGAAGAAGACAGAATCTCTGCCTTTGGGGAGTTGCCCTTCAGTAGGAGGAGACCCTACATGAGAATGTTTATCCCTGCCATGGAGGAAAACCAAAAAGCTCAGCAGGGAGGGAGGGTGTGGTGAAAATGGAGCTGCCACTTTAACTGGGAGACTCCAGATCGGCCTCAGGGAGAAGAAGGTGAGGCTGGAGCCAGGACCTGGGAGAGGAGAGAATGGACCATAAAGGGAAAGCATTCTGGACAGACAGAAGGGGTTATGCAAAGGCCCTGGGGCGAGATTAAACCTTGCTTCTTCTAAGAACAACAAAGAGACTGGTGTGGATGGGGATGAAGTGAGGGAGGAGAAAGTGATAAGTGATGAGTAGGCGGAGAGATTACACAGGGCCTCATAGAGATAAGGAGGCACTGCAAGTCTCTTAGCCGAGGAGTGACATCATCTGCCTCCCAATTTAGAAGGTTATCTCTAGATGGTGCTAAACAGCCTGGCTGGGTGTGGTGGCACATGCCTAAGATTAGCCTTTTGCTAAGGCGAGAGGATGGCAAGTTCAAGGCCAGTCTGGGCAACTCAGAGGGACTGTGTCTCAAAGTAAAAAATAAAAAGGGCTGGGTATGGAGCGCATGCTAGTGGGCCCCTGGATTCAACCCCTAGTACCACAAAAAAATAATTTAAAAAAAAAAAGGAGTCTGGTCCAGGGTCCGTGGCAGGGTATGAATGGATGATGGAAACTGGGGACAGGTACACAAATCCAGGTGAGCTTTAGGCCACCAACGAGGAAATAAGAGTGGTGAGAAGTGGTCAAAGTCAGGATGTATTTTCAAGATTGAGCCAAATGGATGATTGGCTTCGTTCAAAATAGTGGGAGAGAGAGGGCAGGAGGCCAGGACACCCCGGGGCCTGTTTTCCTGAGCAACTAGAAAGGCAGAGCTGCTATTCCCCCAGCCAGGCATGACCCCAGCAGTGTTGGAAGGTGCAGGGGGCAGCTCGGATCTGGCTGAGCTCAGGAGCTGTCAGCCAGGCAGCCGGCTTTTCAGTCCAGAGCTGAGGAGGGACACATGCAGGGCTTCAGTATGCGGGCCACGCTGAGAATTTGGGCCTGACCGAGGTCACTAAGGGCCCTGGGCTCAGCCAGGCCCTCCAGCAAAGGAGACTGAGGAGGAACATGCTGAGGGGGTGCTGGACTGAGGACCATGAAGCATTAGCCCCGGAGGACTCGTCAGGTCCCCCCCACCCCCGGGGCAGGCTCACTTCCACTTTCAAATACGGGTCACTTGCCACCCACTGACTTATCCTCTGCACGGAAGGGTCTTGGCCAGGACTGTGAAGGGTCTTGTCCTAATAATGCCTGCTTGCAGGAACTCTCTGCCTTGGGAGTCTCTCACCAGAGGTTCCTGTGGGTCACACTTATCACCCTGGTGCTTGAAGATGACCAAGTGGAGTTCATTTAAATGCCTTGGTAGTAGAAAGAACGGGCACATCGGGAGCCCTGGACCTTCAACTCCAGATTCATCTTTTGGGGGGAATGAATGATGTGGGTTTTCCCTCCATATCACCTGCCAGTGTCACTGCTCCTACCACACTGTACCACCCTGGGCATCTATATCCTGAAAGTCCTGCTGCTTTGGATACATACTAGCGTGGCCAGTTCACTGGAACGCCCACCCAGCAGTAACCAGTCATCCTGGGCAGGGCCTTACAGGGCTCCATGCACAACCTCTTTCAGCAATCAGGATGCCATCAGAAATCAGGTCCCCGTGGTCAAGCTAGGAATGACCACTTAGAAGGACGGCCACCATGTTAGTCCATTTCCTGCTGCCATAACAGAACAGCCGAGGCCGGGTAATCTGTAAAGAAAAGAGTTCTCACGGGCATGGAGGTTCAAAAGCATGGTCTTGGCTTCTGCTGTGCTCTGCCTAGGGCCTCATGACTGGCAGAAGCACTTGTGACGGAGATCACATGGCAAGATGGGATGGCAGAGAGATTCAAGTGTCAGGTTTGCTTCTTTAGAAGAACTTGCTCTGGCAAGGACTACCTCACTCTGTGAACCCAGTAATCATCCCTTCCAAGGGGCTGGCTCCCAGGGACCAGATTATCTCCAGTGAGGCTCCAAACTGGGGAGCAAGCTTCCAGCACATGTGTCCTCAGGGGGAAAACCGCATACAAAGCAAAGGAGCCGCCACCCCAGTCATTGAACTGGACAGTGAATTAAGAACAGCCCATCAGGGTCCTATGAGGAGCCTCAGGAAGACCTGAGTTGTCCAGAGGTGTGACAAATGACTCTGGGGCCCTCCGTGTGCCTGTGTGCCCCTCCCCTCCACCCATGCTCTTGGGGTACTGGCTGACAGCTTCAGTGTCACCTTCGCCTCCATCTTCCCTTTTACCCTTTGGATCAGTCATCTGTCACTAAGACTCCCCAGCATTTTGCAGAGAGCATCCTCCACCACATTTACCTAAATTGACAGCACATCCTACAGGCAGCCTCCACTCGCTACCCACTTGCCATGGGGCAGAACATACAGGACCCCAAAGCAGGAATCACTAGGTGCATTTTACAGATGAGCAGTCTGAGTCCCAGCAGCCTCCCCTGCCCAAGGCGAAGCCTGGGCCCAGGGTGTGAAAGCCACCTCTCACCACAGGTAAGAAGAGCCTGCTAACTGCCTCACTGGGCTGATGAGAATTCAGCCAGAGCTGTTCAGGTTGAAGATTGCTCACCAATTAGCAGACAAATCTGTGGGTGGAGGTGGCAAAAACAGATTTTGAAAAAAAATATAAAACTGCAAGATCCCGTTCAGAGAGGACACTTCCTGCTACCTCTTCAGCATCTAGATACTCACTGCCCCTTCCCAACAGATTCGATTGCCACCTGGCCACCCATGGGAGTCTCAGAAGAGCATCTCCTCTCCAGGGTTCAGGCATGAAGCCAATGTCCTGGGCTGAGACAATACTCAGTGACACAATGCATACACTGTCAGACCCCAGTAACTGGGGCGGAGCTAGTAGGTACATGGCCTGAACTAGGCATGAGAGTGATTGCATGACTTTGAGCCCTGGAACCAAGCCTCCTTTTATTAGACATGAGAGAGGACTTGTGTAGCCCAAAAATCTGCAGTTTGCCATCTTGGGTACTAATAAGGATAAATCTGACATTGCAGAAGGCAGCATAGAAAACTGGGCTGTATGACATTTTGTGTCCTAGAACTAGCTTCACCTGAAAACCACCCCAGTCTGGATTTTTCACTTGAGTTAGTCAAAGAAATCTTTGTTGAGTCAACCAATGGAAATGATTTTCCTATGGCTTGTGTTCAAACAGACCCTAACAGATACACAAGTCAACGGAGGCGGGGGGGATTGTGAAATGTGCAAATTTGAATTGAACAACTGGGTAAATATCCAGTGTAGGATTCGGCTCCCTTCTCCTCCAGAAGTGTCAAGCACCTGTTTGCTTGGCCCTTGCTCACCGATCCCGTGACTCACTGCATTCTATCAACATACCTTTCCAGCTCAGACAACAGACGGGCAGAGCACCAGCCCTCTCAGGGACCCCTACCCTCTACCCACATCCCTCCGACCATCTTCCCCCACCAAAACATGATCCCCTGGGGCTGGAAAGTCTGCTGTAATGTCCCCATGAAGCTTCCCAACCTGTCTTTATACTACAAACTTTGTGTGCCGAGTCCTTTTCCAAAAAGCCTGGCTCTCGCCATTAAAAATCTCACCATAGACTTTCAAGACTATATCTCTGCTAGGTGTTTCAAGGGCATATTTTGGAATCAAAGTCAAAATAAAACTTGATGTGTAAGGGTTCTCCAAACGCGGGCAGGCTTGAGACCCAGGAAGAGCTGATATTTCAGTCATTGTACAAATGCGGGAAGGGCCTACCTCCTAGCTCTAGGCAGTCAAGACAGGACTTAGCCTCTTGGTTCTGTTGAGGTTCTCAACTGATGGAATGAGGCCCACCCACACTGAGGAGGGTCATCTGCTTTCCTCCAGTCCACTGGTTCAAGTGCTATTGGCATCCAGAATCAGCCTCGAAGGCACAACCAGAATAACATTTAACCAAATGTCCGGGCACCCTGTGGCCCAGTCAAGCTGACACCTAAAATGAACCATCCCACTTGGTTTCAAGCCATATCCACTTCCTCGCACTGGAGGCAGGACACCTGGGAAGCAGCCACTTGGGGAGGAAATGGCACAAAGAGCCTGGTTAATATCTCCCAATATTATCCTGGTTCACTAATTTCCATCTCCACGTTCTTGCTGGAAGGCTTCCTCCAGCCCTCTACCCTCTCCTTCCTCTTTGTGGCTTAACCTTGTCCTCAAGGCCCAGCACACACACCAGGACCCCTTCTGGCTGAATCCCCCTCTCCTATTCCTACAATGAAGATTATGGCTATTATAATGAGGATTGATGGGGGGTGGTCTCTGCCCAAAGTTCTGGATGAACCAAGGCCCAGAAACCTGCACCCAAATGGATACTGACAGTAGGAGGGGTGAGAGACACAGAGGCAAAAAGCTGGGTGTTGAGCCCGAGACAGGAGGACAGAGAGGAGAGCCCAGAGAGCAGACTGGACGTGGGCACCCGCCCAGGACTTCCGGATCCACAGCACTTGCACAGGCAAGACCATCTTTGCCTCCTTGGCCATCTGGTCAGTACCAACCAGCCAGGGCCTGGGAACACCATTTCTCAACTGCTACTAGCAGGTGACCCAAACCTGGCCCCTCCAGCACTGTCAGAGAAGACAAAAGGTACCCATTTATAGGACTGGGCCAAGGCTAATGATTATCTCAGCCTACTGATAGCCCCTTTCCCCATGAAACACTTAATGCACCATAAGCACTGCTCAGAGGCAGATAAAAATAGCGTTGGATCAAAGAAGTAGTTTCCTTATTTTGTCTCCAAGGACAGATCAGAGGGCTGGACTGCATGTGGGCAAATCAGTTTTTGCTCTTCTTGGCAGGAGCTTCAATGCGTTCCCTCTGCAAGCACAGAAAAGTCTGCCAATGTCGATATCTGAAGCTGAGATAATAGGCTTTGGGCTGCGCTTTATCTTTTGTTGACCCACTCCCAGCCTTCAAGGTCTGCGCTATCGTTTTTGTAGACAGGCGGGCTAAGCCCAGACATCAAAAGCTGTGGAAAAGAAGTCCACTTGTGCCTGCTGGATGGATGCGAGTGTTTAATAATAATAATGACCTCCATTATAGAGTTGGCTGCCTGCCACTCTGCAGACCCACAGCCTCTTCCCCATTTTATAAATGGGGAAAGCAAGCCTCACAGAGGTCACATCGGTTCACCAAGAACCAATAGGTGCGGCCACCCCAGAAACTTGAGGTCTTCCAGGACTCCAGGTTTGGCATGAGTCTGAGTGCGACTCTTGTCTCCATCATTGACAAAGCTCTCTCTGAGCCTCATTTTCTTGCTCTGTAAATTGGGTGTCAAAACAACCTCCAGAGTAATTTGTGAGTCAAAGGAGATGGAGTAAAATAACTGTGTAACCTGCAAATTGACTTGTAAATCTTATACTGATGTTCTTATAATTGAGCTCTTGGGGTGCACAAGGCACTTTTCCACCCTCAACAGGCCATTTTATTATACCCATTTTACAGTTGAGGGACCCGGGTTCAGGAAAGCAAAGGGCCTTGCCCGCACAGCTGGGAAGAGGTTGAAGCCTAATAAAGATGATGATGATGATGATGGTTATCATCTGGCTTGATGGCGCTTCCCAAAAGAATTGTCCCCTGCCTTCTGATCCTCCCCAAAGTCTGTTCTCTAATATGACTCTGTCCAGGGGTGAAGGTCTGATAATGCAGTCACACCAAGGTAGCTGCTGATAATGGTTTGTCTGAGCTCTCTCTGGGGGTTTGCATCCAAATCAAAGCAGGGTGCGGGGGCAGGTTCATTTAAAGAGCTTAATCCAGACTTGACAGGCAGAGGGTCAGTGCCTGATCCATAGGCTCTGTGCTGGTGCTGCCACCTGTGGCCAGCACCCATGGCTCCCCTCCAAAGGTGCCGCAGTCTCTCGGCTGGGCACAAATCACGAGTCTCCACACAGCTTGTAGATTCAAACAGCAATTCTTTATTCCCGAACTCACACCGGCCGTCTACAAACACGTTCTGGGGGAATCCAGGTTCTCTGCCCAAATCCAATCCGCCCAAATCCACTCCTGCCTAAATCCACTCCGCATGGGCTTCTGTCTCCCAAAATATACTGTCTGACCCTAAGCACTCAAGAGGAACTCAGCAGCAGGATACGCCCTATTCCAAAAGAGGAACACCCTAATCTCCTATTACTAAACCGCCCTATTCTAAAGGGGAAACACCCTACTCTCCTATTATGCTAAACTGCCCTATTCTAAAGGGGGAACACCCTAAACACGGATCCTGCCCTGGTCCTTGAGCAAGGTCACCTTTCAGAAGTCCTTCCACTAGACAGCATGGGAGTAAGCTGGCAAGGAATTTGTCATACCTACTTGGCTGATGGCTCCCAGCACAAAGGGGCCCCAGGCGAGAAGGTAGAGCCCTGCCTCCCAGACGCAGTGCAGGTGACGACCTAAGGTGGATGTTGATCACCTGGGTACTCACCTGGGCTCTCATCCTGGAACAGCATACCCTGGAGGTACAAGTCACTGGTGGTTTGGTTTCTACCCACTGCAAAGACACCCCATGACAGGGACCTGGGTGGACAGGACAGGCCCCTGCCCTGCCCCCACAACAGGAAGCCCTGAGAGCTGGAACGTCTGGTTCATTCCTCTGTGAGAGTCTTTGCTGCCCGTCTCCTAGTGATTTGAACAGTAGATGAAATATTACAGGTAAGGATTGCAGGATGGACCATCACAACTGTCCATTGCCACCTCCACACCCATGCAAGCCCTCTCCTCCAGGCCCGCATCTCTCCTACCTCCCACAGGCACACACACTTGATGCTCCCACTGAGTGCTGAGTGCTGAGTGCTGAATACAAGCTAGCACCCACTCCCCGCTCACAGAGGGCCAGCTCTTGTCCAGGGAAGAATGAGCAATGCAATCACTCCCACCCCTACCAGGCAGGACCAGGGACCAGGATGCCAAGAGAATAGGTGAACGGAACTGAGCAGACTCACCTGTCGGGATTTCACCTGAGAGACCCAGAATACAGTTGCCTCTTAGTGGAGGGTAAAACTGGATTTCCCCCAGAAACACTGAGGCCCAGCCACCTTCAGCTGTCTTCCTTGAAGAATATTCAGGGGGAGAGGGAGGAGTGGAGAAGGAGGGAGAGGAGATCAAAAAGCAGCAGGTAGAGCTGCTCCGAGAAGCAGAAAGGAGACAGAACATGAAGTAGTGCATCCTGGGAGCTGGAGTCTGCGATCCGCGTGGACAGGTTCGGAAGAGGGCCCCTTCCTGGCTTTCGGACATCTTCTCCAGGTGTCCTGGGTAGGAGGACAGAGATCCAACTCCCTGGTGTCTCTTCCTATAAGGACACTAATTCCATCCTGGGGCCCCACCCTGATGACCTCATCTAACCCTAAGATGACACCCATCTCCCAAAGGCCCGACCACCTAATAGGATCACACTGCGGGTTAGGGGTTCAAATATGAATTTGGCGGGGAGGTCGCAACTCAGTCCAGAAGGGAGAGCTCAGTGCTGAGCTGTCCTCCCCTGTTCCTCTCTGGGGTCCGGCTGTTCTTTCGCTCCAGGCCCTGTATCCTTCTAACTGCTGACTCCACCTGATAAACCTTGCTGACACATCTGGATGAGACCTCTTCTGGCACTGAAAACAACCACGGAAAGCAGCCTCCTCTGGCTTCCCCAGCTAGATTGCAAATCCACCTGACTATTCACCACAGGCTATTTGATTTTGTTCTTTACAGTGACTTTTATGGTTCTATTTTTAATTGACACATAATGATTATACAGATTTATAAGGTCCAGGGTGATGTTTCAATACATGTATCAGATACATTGTGTAATGATCAAATCAAGCCAATTAGCATATCCATCACCTCAAAGATTTATCATTTCTTAAGAGTGAAACATTCAAAAATCCTCTCTTCTTGTTATTTTTGAAATATGCAATCCATTAACTACAGTTGCTGCGCAGGAGCAACAGAATTTATTCCCCGTCTTGCAATAACTTCGTGCCCGTTGACCACCTCTTCTCACCCTTCGCCTCTAAGCCTCTTGTCATCATCATTCTTTTTTGTTTGTTTGATGTTTGGGGGGGGGTGGTATTTGTTTATTTGTTTGATACTGGGGATTGAACCCAGAGGCACTCTACCCCTGCACTACATCCCCAGCCCTTTTTATTTATTTATTTATTTTATTTGAGACAGGTGCTCACTAAGATGCTAAGGTTGGCCTTGAATTTTCAATCCTCCTGCCTCAACCTCCTGAGTCACTGGGATGACAGGCACATGCAGATTGGCTTTCTTATATCCCACCTATAAATGAGATCACTTGATATTTTTCTATCTGGGTCTGGGTAGATCCATTTTCTAGGGCCAAATGTGCCCTGCAAGGTGGTAGGATTACAGACAGGAAAGACAGCTATCCCTGCATTGGGGAGCACACTGACCCAGAGCACCCAGTGTCTGCAGAAAAGGCGGTTGGTCCTCAGCTGACAGCCCCACAGCACAGCACCTCACAGGTGAATGTCCCCGGCAGGACAAGCCAGGCTTCCTGGGGTGCATTTCCCACATCAGATTTAGCATCAGGATGCCTCCACTTATGAAAGTAAATAATCCTTCAAACACCTTAAGCAAAAGTCAGTGTTGGATTTGGTTTGCAAATATTTCCGTGTTTGGTCAATGTGGATTTATTCTGCCTCGTTTGCATGATTAGAAAGGAAATAAAGGATCAAGTTGGCTTGAAGGGAATAAAGCAAGGAAATTGCCAAGCTAAGACAGATACTCAGGGCCAGACCAACTGTTAGCAAGTGCTATTAGATCAAGGAAGTCTTGGGTGGAATCTAAAATGGTACAAGGCACTACGCAAGAGGAAAAATGAGGAGAATATTTCTGCTGAATCTCACTGAAGGGTGGACAGGAGACAGGACAATGCTCTTTCTTCAGTGTCAGGGCTACAGTGTGAGACTGTGCAATCTCTTCAGAGGAGACAGCAGAAGAGTCTTGGCATGGAAATATGTTTCAGATGCCACCAAGTGCCCACCAATCCCAATCCTTACAAACCTGGGGGCCCTGGGTTACATTCATCCTCCTATGAAAGACCTAAGCAAAGATAGGTTACAACTGGCCACGGGCCACACTCTGAACACGTGCAGGAAGATCACGTGGGGGAAATGAGGAAATGGGTGGCCCCTAGCCTGAGGGCTTGCACAATAAGTAGGGCAAGGTCTTTAACCCAGGTCTAGAGGGGCCAGTGCTGATTGGACATGCAACTAGAAATGTCACAGAGGCATTGGATATGACCTGCAGCTCAGAGAAGAGGCAGAGCAGAGTTAGATGTTGACAAAGGTGTCAATGCAACAGTATCTATTTACACCTCTGAAATGTTAATGCATGTCTACCTTCGTTTCCCACTGATACTTTTTTGCTCCAGCCTGGGTAGGGAATAGAGGCACGGTTCTCCCAAACCCCTTCCCAAGGCCCTGTCCCTCTGTTCCAAGGTAAACATCTGTAGGACAGCAGGCCATGCCCAGGGCTGCATGGCCAAGGCTACGCACTCCAGCCACTTGTCTCCTGTGAACTCTCGCCCACATGAATGTGTCACCCCGAGGACTCACGTTCATCTCTTCAAACCTCGACTTCTCTTGCTCCATGGGTGCTTTGATTTTCTGCCCCTCCTTTCCCCTGGCCTGGTCTTGCCCAGCTTTGGAGAGAGGAAACTCCAGTCCTACACATTTGCTGGAATCCTTACACCCTTCGAGAACCTTCCCTCTGAATCTCCATCTCCCTGTCTTCTCTTCAGTATAAAATGGGGGAGGAGAAATGACCTTTGGGGTCCTGATGAGATAGAGAGAGGGACAGGGCCTGGCTAAAGTCCCCTGGGACCGAGGACAGATGGGAAGGGGAAGGAAGGGAAAGGGCCAGATCAGAGGCTGGGCATACACACATCCAGACCTAGAGAGCAGAAGGGCCAGCTGAGAGAGCAGCTGAGGGTGGGGTGAATTGGGGGAGGAGGAAGCACCCCAAAGCTGAGAGAGGATAGTATTCCAAGTACAAAGTGGGACTGGGTTGTCAACATGGCTAAGAGGAGAGAGAAGTGGGATTGGGCAACTTGAGGGACAAGCTGAGGTTCATGAGTGGAGGGAGGAACGGCCATTGGTGGGCTGATGAATGGACATAATGCTGGCCTAAGAGGCAACCCACTGGGCACTTGGTGGGAAAGGAGCCTACTACACAGGGTCTGGGGGTGCGGCTCAGCGGGAGAGCCCTTACTGAGCATGTGCAAAGCCCTGGATTCATCCTAGCACTAAAGACATACCTACACACATACAGGAGCCCGCAGAGAAGCCAGGCTGCCTCTCAGGGACTGTGTGTGGCTTGCCGAACAGCTGGGGGGCATCATCTTGGAGGGGACAAGAAACCAGCAAAGATTTAATGTTAATTTGCCATTTTTCAGTTATTCCACAGTTGACTGAGCTCCTCCCAATAATCCTTCTTGTTTACATATCATC
Organism: Callospermophilus lateralis; assembly: GCF_048772815.1. Lineage (NCBI taxonomy): Eukaryota > Metazoa > Chordata > Mammalia > Rodentia > Sciuridae > Callospermophilus > Callospermophilus lateralis. Next base: position 93,836,781 of record NC_135313.1, read on the forward strand.
TCTCATCACAAGAATATGTGCACATTACAAATGCTAATCAGGTCTTTCTATTTTCTTTTCTGTGGGAATACCTTCATTGTTTTGGTGTGTGGGTGTGGGTTTTTTTTTTTTTTTCTGATTGCAAAAATAACATGCTGATTTAAAAAAAGAAAAAAATACAGAGCTAGAAAATGCATTAAGTGGCACATACATTTCTCTCTTAATTCCACCTTCTAAAGTTAACCTCAACGTGGTAGAGAACCTTCCTGAGTTTTTTTTTCCTCTACATTTTTTAATTTTTTAAACAAAAACAGACTAATGCATGCATTGTTCCACACCATGCTTTCATGTCAACAATCCTAGACATGTTTCCACATCAGTGCATAGTGATCGTTTTCTTTGTTTTAACAAGGTCACAGGATTCCACAGTTTGCAAGGGCTGTTATTTATTGTATCATCCCTCCTCCCCCAGTTACATACATTTAGGATGTACAAATTTTTTGCTATTCTGGGCATCACTGAAGTAAACATTTTTATGCAAACTTAGCACCTTTGTGTGCAGGTAAGTACATTCTTAGAATTTGCATTATTGGGTCAGCGGCAAGCACATTTCAAATGTTAATCATAATTTTATATTTTCCCCTCAAAAAAAGTAAAAGTACCACTGTCTTTGCATAAGAATGTCTTTTAGTTTGTACCAAATGGATAGATTAAAAATATATATTTTCTTGATAATGTGTGAGGCGGAGGTATATAGAAAATCTCTGTTATTTTAATTTTCAATTATTCTATTAATTATGGGGTAGAACAACCCCCAAGGCATTTATTGGACCAGTGTGTTATTTTTTTCTATAAACTTGCTGTTGGTTTTATTTACCTATTTTGCTATTAATTTTTTTCATCTTTTTGGTTTATCTGAGCTTTTTGTATATGATGGAGAGGGAGAAACAGTGATTAAATAGAAGGAAAGCCTGAGTCTCAAAATCGAGACCCCAGGATAAAATGAGAAGAATGGTCTGGGAGGAGGTAGGGAAGAAGCTGCAGAAAGACCATTTCTTATCACACATCTGGCACGGAGTGCACACAACTCGCTTCCAGAACCCACTCCTGCAGTTTTGGTCTCCCCCATTCCTCCCCTATCTTCATCTTACACTATCTGCTTTTTAAAAATTATCCCTGAGGTCTCATGTTCCTGCTCTGGAGTGTTCTACACAGACTTTGGGGGAAGCTGGGAGTTACAGCAAGAGGTGGCTAAGGAGTGCCCTGGGGAAGGTGTTCTGGCTTGTCAGTCATTGACCCCTGAGTGTTTGTGGGGGACATGCATGGTGCCAGGCTCTATGCCATACCCAAGTGAATTCACGGCACTCGCCGTCCAGCAGGGAGTCAGACACAATGACCGGTCCATCCAGTGTGGCCAATGTCAGGACAGAGAAGCATAGGGAAGGGGGGAGGAGAAGAGAAGTGAGCTCTGGGATGGAGGAAGAGGTATCAGGGAAGGCTTCCTGGAGGAGGTGCACCTGGGTAGAGATTTCAAAGATGAATAAATTCATGAGGCAGAACTGTAGTGGGTCCCCAGTTTCCTCTGGATTGGGGGCCCTCGAGACTAAAGAACACATTTCCCAGCATAGTTGGTCATGTGACTTATCTGGTCAATGTGATGTTAGACAGAAGTAGTATACAACTTCAAGGCTCTCTTTAAAGGATGGGGCTATGCTGCTACTGCCCTTTTGTCCCTTCCCTCTATCCAAATATGGTGAGAAGCCACACTGGAGCTTCTGGGTTCTTGACAGCCTAAAGAAGCTGAAAAGAGCTACCACACTGTTCTTTTGTTAACTGCACATTTTGTTATTCTGGGCATCACTGAAGTAAACATTCGTGTTTACCGGCTTGTTCTGTGCCAAAAAGCCTGTTAAGCTCCTCTGAGGTATCATCTCATTTAATCTTCTCAACAACCTGAGAGATGGGTACTCTTATTATCCCTATTTTGCAAATGAGGAAACTGAGTCACAGAAAGGTTAAGTAACTGGTCCAAAGTTGCACAGCTTGTGAGAAAGGAATCTGTAATTTGTACTCTTACTCCAGACCCTAAGCTCTCATTTTTCAGCTCCTTATATCCCTCATAGATAAAGTTCCTGTCCTTAAGGGGCTTACAGACCCAACAAGCAAGCCAGTAAAACATTGTGTGCTGCAAAGTGAAACATACCTTGAAGAAGAATAAAGTAGCCGGGCCAGACAAGGTCCGTTGAACAGAGCGATGAGTGTTGTTGAGAGGGGCACATCTGAACATAGTCTGAAGGAAGCAGGGGGGCAGATTGAGGATATCTGGGGGATATACTATCTGCTTCCAAATCCCAGCTTGACTGCACTTAGCTCCTGAGCCCGTGGGGTTTTCTTATTGCTTTGGGGTTCTGGGGATTGAACCCAGGGGTGCTTTACCACTGAGCTAAATCCCCAGTGCTTTTCATTTTTTATGTTAAGGCGGGATCTCACCAAGTTGCTGAGGACCTCAGCTAAGTTGCTGAGGCTGGCCTTGAACTTGCAATACTCCTACCTCAGCCTCCAGAGATGCTGGAATTACAGGCATGCTCCAGGCCTTGCGTTCTTGATTTAGCATCTTGAACTTCAGCTTCCTCACCTGCAAAGCCTGCCAGGGCACATCAGTGCACCCCACGGGAGAGTGTGCAGCACAGCTCTCTTCGAGGTGAAGGTGAAAGCCAATTTCAAGGGCACAGGGCTCCAATAGTGCCCACCACATCCCAGACAGGTGCTCTGGGCTCTGTGGACCTGTCAGCTGGCTCCCAGTGCCCGGCATCCCCAGGGCACACACTGTAAGGCACACATAAGCACTACTCCCACACTAGACAGATGGGAAAGTGGGACTGCAGAGCTTGCACAAGGTCCCAGGCTACACATGGCTAATGTCAGAGTCACCTGCTTCCCCATCGCTGTACCCAGAGAGACCCTTTCCTCATTCCTCGGGAGTGGTAAACAGAGCCTCTTGATGGGCCAGGTACTGTCTGAGGGACTATGGTCACATAGGGACTGAGCCAAGCAGAACAAGGATCTAACCATCCATTAGGTCAGCAGTGATGACCGGACATCCCTGAAGAGGGGCAAGCCAGGGACAAGCTGTCTGATACAGAGGTCAGAGGTCATTGTCTCCAAACCAAGAAATCGATGAGCAAGGCTTGCCACATCATGGGGCAGGCAGACCTGGCAGAGGTAAAAGCAAGTTCCTGAATCAGCCCTGAAATGTGGGATACAGCTCATCCCAACGCAGCTGATGGGAGGCCTCAGTTCCAGCCACACCCAAAGCAGCTTCTCCTCTGTGGCCCCCATGTCTCACAGGTGCACTTCCCCAAAGCATCCTCCATCAACACCTAATTCTCCACCTCAGCGTCTTTTTCTGGAATCACTGATCTAAGGCAGGAGACAGCCCTGAAATTTATCCATGAGACCAGAAGGGTCTGTGCTTGGACTGGGCTTCCAAAATCCACAGGGACTTTGTGAGTCTATTTCTCACACTGGACCTGCTGCCTCCTTGCCGTCTCTAACTCCAGAAGGGGAAGTCTCATGCCCAGGGTCACTCACACCCAGCTGTGTGTTGGGGCCAGCTTGCACCTGACTCATAGGAGCCAATTGCTGAACCTTCAGGAATTGTATGAGCTGATTGTTAAATGCAGCCATTGTTGAAAATTAAATTATATAAACTTGGAAATATTAAATAAGTCCTATTAAAACAAAAGCAATAAGTGCACAATACTTGCCCACGCTGATGTCTTACCACCATCCATTGTCTTACCACCACCATTGAGGTTATTAACATCCATTGTGCAAGTGTGGTAGCCATACTAACTAGTGGTAGCTACTGTGCGTCCCTTTATCAGCTCTGCATTCAGCGACAGCACAGTGACACGATTAAGTGGGCAGTGGTTTGTGTATTTACATCTTGGAAATCAGCAAGCACTACAAACTTGGGCTTGGCTTCCAGTATCGTTGATTTCAGTGATTGAGAAATGTTAAAAATGCAGAATACACTTAAAAGTGCATTGTGTCCACAGGTATTACACAGCCTGTGTATGGTGGAGAGAGAGAGAGAGAGAGAGAGAGAGAGAGTCATTTCCTACTCAAAAATCATTAACAAACTAAGCAAAGAAGCCGTTTTTCTCATTGGCTAATGAGTAGAGATCTGACACCCATCTGGGCTGGATTCTTGGGGAGATGCATGAATTCCCCAGATTGTTCATTACAACAGTTCTTTCATCAGATCTCAGCTCCCTGGATGCCACCCTTCCACTGGGACTGTGCACAACAGAACAGCAGGGCTGGGCCCTCCTCCCAGGCCGAGGGGTCACTGAGGCCTCCTGGATCCTGGTGCAACAACACTGGCTCATTTACCACCACCACCCCAACTCTTCCTGCCTCTTCTGTCTCTCCCCCACATCCTGTGACCTTCATGACCTTTAGGATGCTCATTTGATAACATTTCATTTGATGTTGGGCTGCATGCTTTTCCTCATGGATTGCTAAGACCTTCATGCGTTTAACTCTGTCTCTCCCCAATTAAAGCTAATCTTTCATTTACTGACATCAAACAGCAAAGGCTTTGTTCCCTTTCTTCTTGTTTCTCTATTTCCTCTCTTTCTGTTTTTTTTAAATAAATTTTATTAATTTTTGTTTGTTTTGAATGGTTTCGTTGAGAAATAATTCATATACATAACATTTCACCCACGGGAAGTGTCCAGAGCAGTGGTTTTTAATAAATTCACAGGTACATCCATCCATCAGCCCAGTCAACCTTAGAATATTGTCATCACCCCCCCACCGCCAAAATAAAAAGACCCAGCAGGCTCATCACTTAATTCCTTCACCCTCCTCTCCCAGCCTTGAGCAGCCACTGATCTATTTTGGGGATAGATTTCTCTATTCGGGATTTCCACATTATATGGAATCTTATGATTGACATGAAAGACTGGCTTCTTTCACTTAACATAGTTTCAAGGTTCACCTACCTGTCAGTACTTAATTCCTGATCATGGCCAAATACTTCTCGTTTGTACAGCTATAACCCAATTTGTTAATCCATTCATCAGTCAATGTTTATCCTGGCTTTTTTGTGAGTTATCCTTTATTACTAATTAAACCCTTTGTTTGTTATAGGTCTGTTTTTATTTCCTCTTGGGGCAGTTTTAGAAAACTGTCTCTCTAGAAAAGTGTACATACAGTTCATCTTAGTTACCTAATTTTTTGGCTTACAGCCATGCATAGTATTTCTTCATAATCCTTTGTATTTTTGTAATGTTAGTGGTTATATCCCCTCTTTAATGTCTGATTTTAGCAAATGTCTTCTCTCTTCTTTGGTTAGTGTAGTTAATGGTTTGTCAATTTTGTTGATCTTTTCAAATAACCAGCTGTGGGTTTTACTGATTTTTTTTCTGTTGTTTTTCCTCCTTTCTATTAATTAATCTGTTGAATTAATTAATCCTACATTTTCTTCCTTCTGCTTGCTTCTGACTTGGATTGCTCTTCATTTTTAAGCGTCTTAAGGTGTAAGGTGAGGTTATTGACTTGAGATCTCCACTCTGTCTGAACACTGGTACTTCCACTTTAATCACAGTTTCGCTGCATCTCATAGGTTTTGGTATGTTGCATCTTCCTTCTCATTCATCTCAAAGTATTTATGATTTCACTTCTGATTTCTTCTTTAATCTACTCATTATTTAGAAAAATGTGTTGTTTTAATTTCCACATATTTGTGAGTTTCTTAAATATTCTTCCTGCGATTGATTTCTGATTTAATTACATGGTGATCAGACTGTACTTTATACTATTTCTATCTTTTCAAACTCATTGGGTTCATTTTATGACCTGTGGTCTCTCCTGGGCAATGTACCACATACACATGAGAATGATGTATATTTTTCTTGTTTCACAAGCACATTGTCAATGTCTGTTAGGTCTGTTTGGTTGTTGTTGTTGATGTTGTTGTTGTGATCTTATATCCAGTTGAATAAATTAATGAAAATGATTTATTTGGGTTCCTGACTATTATTGTTGAGTTGCCTATTTCTCTCTTCATATTTCTCAGTTTACACTTCAGATATCTTGGTACTCTGTTGCTAGGTGCGTATATGTTTATAATTGTGAAATCCTCTCGATTTCAGAAAAATGTCCTTCTTTGTCTCTGGTAACATTTTTTTTTACTTAAAACTATTTTGTCTGATATTTATATGACCACTGTAGCTTTCTTGTGGTTGCTATTTGCATGATTTTTTTTTTTAGCCTATTCCTCTCAATCTATTTGTGCCTTTGAATCTAAAACGTGTCACTTGTGTATAATATGGTTGGATCAGGCTTTTTTAACCCAGTATATCTCTGCCTTCTAATTGGATCATTTAATCCATTCACATAGTAGAACTGACATCTGCCATTTTATTTTTTGTTTTCTGTCTCTTTCCATTTCTTGAGTGCTTTGTTTTTATTAAGAGAATATTTTCTAAGGTTGTATTTTAATATCTTTGCTAATTTCCCATTATACGTTTGAGCTCTGTTTTTTAGTCTTTACTTCAGGGCTGATCTTATCAGAATCAGCTTTGGATTTAGACTAGCTTAATTCCAGTAATACATAGAAAAGAGTTATTTCTCTCTAATCCATTCTCTTTCTTCCTTGTCTGTGATATCACTGTTCTACATACCACGTCTATTAATGTCCTGACACAATATCACATTGTCATAACCATCCCTTTGCTATCTGCAGTCATTCCCTTGCCCAACACAGCTTCCCTCCCAACGTCCACTTCCTTTGTGCTGTTATTGGCAATAACACGTTCAGTATGTCACATCCCCTGGTATGTGTCACAAATATGTTATCTTATAGAATTGGTTTTCAAATCAGTTAAGAGAGAAAAACACTCACTTATACCTTCTGTTATAACTACACAATTGCCATTTTTTCTTTTTCATGCCCATGTGTCTCTTCCCTCCCCTTCCCTCTCTCTTGCTCTGACTCCCTCCCTTGGCCTCTTATCAGGGATGAGCAGACCTTGTGACCTTCAGGACCAGCAGCATTCAGGTGCCTCCCTGCAGCAGCTGTGAACCCAAGAAGAAACCAGGGAGGTCATGATGAGTTCTTTGTCTTGGGGTCTGCGTGCCCCAGGTGTTCATAGGAAGAAGGTACATCATGGTTGAACCCTACTGTGTGCCAGACACCAGGCAAGGCATGTCACATATGTTGGTCATTGTCCCCACAGTAGCCCAGCCAAGAAGCTGTCGTCATCGACCTTGGATTAAATGATGTGCAAGGTGAAGGGCGGAGACAAGGTTCTAACACGGTTTGTCTTATTCCAGTGTCAAACTGGATAAGCTTCCCACGGCGCTGGAGAAGGGTGGACTTCATCTACATTCAGGCACATTCCTGCAGTTTCTTTTCCAGGAGGGACCTTGATAAATCCACCTGACTTGACTCTGTTCTCCAGTAGAATCCTACGGTCTGGGTGGGGTGATGTGGGGCCATTTGGTTTATTTGCTTGTTCGTTCTTTTGTTTGTTTTAATATGGCTCCGTTGGCCTTCCCGTGAAATAGCAAAGCACTTGGCCAAAGGCAGAATTTTGACTCTCATCCATGCTCCATGGGCCTGGGTAGCATTGCCTCAGGATACAGAGGGCCCTGGTACTTCTCAATGTTTTTAAAGATTTTTTTCTCATTATAAAAATAATATGAGAGTTGAAATAGAAGTCATCGATAAGCCTGACCTCCCTCAGCCAACAGAGGGGTCTCAAATGCCCTCCCTCCCCGGGACCACCGTTCAGCACAGGTCCACATCCTGCCAGGCCCCAGGGTCACGCCGTCCTGGGGATCTAGTTCCAGCCTCTGTCTGGCCTCCAGCACCAGCCCCTGCCATCCCTCTGTTCTGGTGTCTGCTTCAGAGGCTTCCTTCAGTGTCCCTTTCCCTTGAGTCAGTCATCAGCCACAGTCTCCATGACTTCTCCCAAAGAATCCTGCCCAGGGCCACAGGCCCCTCTGTGCTCCAAGCCCTGGGACACCCCTCACCCGATCCTCCCACCACCAGAGGAGGACGCTGAGTGGCTGTGAATGATCACCGCAGGTCACAGCGGCTGAGCCCAGAGCTCAGAGCTCTCCTGACCACTGGCTCAGCCCCTTTGCTGCCCGCAGCAGACTGATAAGCAAAAACCTCCAAGGCACAGAGGCCCAGGACTGACGGGCAGCAGCACCCAGACCTGATCAGGAGAAGAGTCCAGTCCCAGGAGATGCCGGGATCCCAGAGCCACCCCATTCAGCACCACACCAGGAAGGCTCATGTCTCTAAATGACAAGTATGGGCACTGCACACAAATTACACCTTGCTTTCTCTGCCTAAATATCTCGCCCATGACAATAAATATCAGAACAAACCAGAGAGAGCCTTCAGTTTAGGGATGGGGACACATCAAGGCCATAGTCTCAGAGCCCACCTGCATTATCTCTGCTCCTAGTGGCAGGATTCAAGGACAAACAGGAGGAATGTGTGTGTGCATGTGTGCACGTGTGTAGTGTGTGTACGTGTGCACATGGGTGGTGTGTGTGTGCATGTGTGTGATTGGTAGTGAGGTTGTATGGCTTCATTAGGAAGAGGTTGGGTGTAGGGACATGCAGAAGTCCTACTTCCTAGAAGCTCAACCTCAGTTTCCTCATCTGCAGCCCCTACAGGTTTTGATGAACACAGATTATGAATGAAGCAACTTTTATGAGACCTGCTAATTATTCTTTTTTATGGCAGAAGTCATAATTTCATACCTCTTTATAACACCAGAATTTAGAATATTGCCTGCCTGGTTATTTCATTTTTAAAATGATGATTATAATGACAAAGACAGTGTCATTTCAGTACAGGTGTGTGCAAACTTTTAAAAATACATATTATGGAAATGTTCATATTTGAACTTTAACAGTGTATCACATGTTCTAAAAGAACTTTTAGCCCAGCAATGGTAGTTAATTGAGAGACTGAGGCAGCAGAATTCCAAGCTCAAAGGCAGTCTGGGCAACTTAGCAAGAACATGTCTCAAAAAAATAAAGGGGTTGGGGATGTAGCTCAGTGGTAGAGTATCCTTAGGTTCAATCCCAGCAAAAGATGAAGGAAGGAAGGAAGGGAGGAAGGGAGGGAGGGAGGGAGGGAGGGAATGGGGAGGGAGGGAGGGAAAGAAGGAGAGAAGGGGAGGGAGGGAGAGAAGGAGGGAAGGGGAGGGAGGGAGGGAGAGAAGGAGGGAAGGGGGAGGGAGGGAGGGAGAGAAGGAGGGAAGGGGAGGGAGGGAGGGAAAGAAAGAAGGAAGGAAGGAGGGAGGGAGAGAAGGAAGGGAGGGAGGGAGGAAGGGAGGGGGAGGGAAAAGAAGGAAGAAAGAAGGGAGGAAAGAATACTCATAGCAGCACTCTTCACAAAAGCTTAAAGGTAGAAACCACTCAAATGTCCATCAGGTAATGAATGGGTAAAAAAAATATATGGTATAGTCATACAATGGAATATTATTCAACCATCAGAAGAGAATGAACTATGGGTATATCACCTAACAGGGATGAGGCTAAAAGCATTATGCTAAGTGAAAAAAAGTCAGACCCAAAGATTACATATTAATGGAAGTGCCCATAGAGGCAAATCCACGGGAGAATAAAGCAGGCAGCCTTTGTCAAAGTCTGAAGAAAGGAGGCACTGGGGAGGGTCTGCTAAAAAAGAAGGGAGCTCTGTGGGGACCAGATATACATATAACCCAATATCAAAAGTTTGTAGAAGCAAAATGGCTCTTTATGGGCTGGAGCTATGGCTCAGCGGCAGAGCACTTGCCTAGCAAGTGCGAGGCCATGGGTTTGGTCCTCAGCACCATAAAAATAAATAAATAAAATAAAGGTATTGCGAACAACTACAACTAAATAAAATAAATAAGTGTTGTTTTTTTTTTAAATGGCCCTTCATTAGAGGGGAGGAAGGGCACAGAGCCCACCTACCATCCTTCCTCTTGTCTCCCAGAGGTGTTCCTGCAGCATCTTTGTGGGAGTTCAGGGAATGATTTGGAAGAATAGTTTCAGAAAGAATTTGCACACCACTCTTCTAACCAGAGTACATTATTTTAGTGGTGGAATTGGGGCTCTGGGACAAAACCCAGAGAAAGAGGTTTCAGCTTCTCTCAGGATCCCATTTAATGGTCAGTTGATCATTTCCCTGATTCCAGCCTCCCAAAGAAAAGAAGGGCCATGGCAGGGGTAGGCCTGTGACAGCGGCTGATATCTGTGGACTTGTGCCATAGTCCTGACCTCATATGATGCTCAGATAACCCTGCCAGTCACATACCACTAATAATTCCCATTTTACAGACTTAAAAGAAAGAAAGAATGCATAAGAAGGTTAAGCCACGTGCCTAAGATCAATAAATACTAAGTGGAAGTTCAGAATCGAATTTGGACCAAACTCCAAAGTCCACTCTCATGGCTGCCACCGTCCTGGACCCACTGGGAGCATTCAGAAAAAGATGTAGCATAAACTCCAAGGTGGGAAGAAGGGACCAGTGTTCTGACAGGTCTCCACTCCCTCCTCCACTCCTGACAAGGCCCTTGTGGCTGGAGGAAGCCATGATACTCCTTCCAATGGCCTGTGGGGAACCTGTGAAGCAGAAGCAGAGCCTGGCATAGGAGACTGGGCTGGAAGGCAGACAGGCAGGGTGGTGGGCAAGATACCCTGGGCTTTCAGAGATAGAAGTGGGGACAGCTTGAAGTCCAGTTGGCCAGGGCAGGTCACACAGAGGATGCCAGCCAGAGGAGCCCAGGCCACATTCCTGGCTGGGCCTTGCAGCACTTGTCTTGAGGGAGTTGGTCCAGTCTCCTCTACAGGAGGACACTGCTACGGGACAGGCTACTGGTCCCTAGAAGGTCTCAGGAGAATGTCCTAGGGTCCATGACTTGGCAGCACACTCTCAATCCCCTTCCACTGCTTGCCCAGGCAGCATGTCTGTCTGCCCACATAGCTGAGTGGAGGCCCTGTCCTACCAACTCACTCCCAGACCATCTGTGAAGTGGTCAGCATCTTCTGCAAGTCCAGGTCCCTGCAAGGGGCTGGGTGAACCACAGAGGGTCAGGTGGGGAGACAGACAAAGGGACCACGGCTCAGTGCTCATCAGGATGCTAGAGGAAGCTCAGCGGGAAAAGACTCTGAGGTGACCACACATATCCACAGAACAGTTTAGAAAGGGCCTTCTCTGTGTCTCTCCAGGACTTGGTTCTGCCACATGTAGCCAGGAGACCCTCTGCACAACCCAAAGGACAGCAGGACCCCCATGGGGCTGAGTCCAGGGGAAAGGTTGGACAGGACCCCTTAGCTTCTCAGGCCATATGGGGTGATGGAGTCGTCACAGACCTAGAAGGAAGGGCCTCAGAGGGCCACCAAGTCCAGACCCTGGGGAGGACTCTGGGACAAGAACATCTAAGCACCCTCTTTGTCTGAATCACAAACATCTTAAGGAATGTCACCATCTTTCAGAGTTGCCACAGAACTCAGAGTAAAGCCTGCACCATGTGACAAGGCAGTTGGTCCCCTGGTGACCCACCTTGCCTCCGTTCTGACGTAGTGACTCACACACTGCAATAATGTATACTTCCTGTCCTGCCCAAGAGAGGCACCTGTGAAGGTGTGTGCCTTTTCCCCTGCTGGGCCCTGGTGCCTCTCCTCCCCGGGGAAGTGGGGACCCTTGAGGACAGGAGTGTGGCAGTGTGGACAAGAGAGGCCCTGGAGCTGACATCCTTTAGAGCTCGGTCCTTGAGCTCCGTCCCCTTGAGAGGCAGGGATCTGCTACAGAACAGGCTGGCTCTGGGCCCAGGCTGGAGAAGGGGCCAGGTGAGCAGGACTTGACCTGGATCCCACATCCTTGATGGTGTCCCTCACTAGAGACTTGGAGATGGGGTATGAGAGTTGTTCCCTGAAGGCACCCAGGTGACACAGGAATGGCCCGTCCAAAGGCTTTCTCTGCACCCAGACCAGCACCAGACACCTTTAAGTGTCCATCCTGGCTGCCCTGTGCACAGCCAGCCTTTGTGCACAAGAACCAAAGCCACTTTTCCTTGGGCTGTTTTAGGACTATAAGACCCAGAGGTAAGATTGCTGGCTCCCCTGGTCAGCCCCTTCTGCCTGGGTGCCAGCACACAAGTATCCACCTATCCTTGGCTGGGTGTGGCCAGTGCAATGATAAGGGATGCCCAGCACCCCTTTGGCCATCTCTTTGGCCAAGATAACAGCAACAAATAAAAGATAGTGCTGTCATCAGCAACGAGGCTGTACATTCCACCAAGACAAATATAAAACAACCTGCAAAATCTGGTTTGGGCTCTCTCTAACACAAATGTCAATGGAAATCCCCAGCTCTGTTCTCAGGAAACCCAGTCATCTGTCATAGCCATGGTGCATGATCAAAAAAGACATCTCCTTCCACCCTCCAGCACCACATCATTAATCTCCCGCAACAGCCAGCAGACCCAGGAGCACCATCTGCAGAAAATGGGATCATGTGATAGAGCATCCACTGGTCCTCTCAGCTGCATCCCTCCACAGATAGACATCCGCCTCCCTCAGAATGAGAAACAGGAGGCCCAAAGGCCCTGCAGGACAGAAACCAATCTGCAGTCTAGAGGTCAGCTTAACTGAAATTCAGCCCAGGTGGGCAGAGGTTGACAGATCTTCCCAGAAACCTCGGGGTGTCTTGTGGAGGAGTGCTCAAGAACACCCCCACATCCTGCAAGTTTAGAAGGAGGGAAGCAGAAGAGAGGAAGGAATGAAGGAGGGGGAGCCCAGCCTAGACTGAGGAGGCCCTGTGGACTCCTACAAATGTCACTCCACTGTGATGCACGCAAGTTCAGAGATGGAAGGAAACTAAGAATTTCCTGTAATAACTTTTGCTGTTTCTCAGAGAAAACTGCGAGCGGAGGAATGACCTTACCAGCTCACCAAGCATGTTAGTAACCACACTGGAAGTAAAATTCAGGATTCCTGCCCTACCCACAGCACCTGCTCACATGCCCAGTCAGAACCGCTTCCCCACCGGGAGGCCAGCACTAACGCTCATTAAGCATTGTTTGTGTGCAGGACTTTGCACAAAGTGCACATGAATCACAGATGACAAATGAATCATCACACAGGAAATATTTAATATAAATTGTGGGTTTTTTTTTTTTTAAAAAAAAGCATGCAGTGCTAAAAGACCATGTAATCGTGGTGCCTGCTTAGTCTAGGACTGGAGGACAGGGAGAAATTTCCTAGGAAGGTGACATTGAGACTTGACGTGTTCACAGATAAAAGTGGGTAGACATCGTTACAAGGAAGAGAATCCCTTCCCTTGCTCTCTTCTCCTCTCTCACAAACATCCTCCTCTTTGCAAACTGTTTGCTCCAAACAAGCTGACCTCGTGTCTGGCTTTCATGCACAATATGGCCATTACTGTCCTGGGCTTTTGCTCATGCAGGCCCAACCGGTGAGTTCCACGTTTCAGGTCCCACCTCTCACTCCTTGGATGCTGTAGCTTCCTCTACACCTACCACGGTGAATGGGGTTCAGGTGAGGGTTCCTCCTGTCTCAGAACTTGAGACTCCATCCCCACAACACCTGCCACAGCACTGGACTTCTGGCAAAGAATGAATGGATCAATGAATCAGTGAGTGAAGCACCCCATAAGATGTGGCCACATATAACACAAGGGAAATTCTGGGGTTCCTACTTTTCTTCTGCCAGCTGGATCAGGGTGGTGGTGGGGGGAGCAATCTCATAAATCCTGAACAGGACCCAGACCCTTCTTCCAAGTGAAAATGGAACCATTTTTACCACCTGGTCCCTCTAGGTGTTTCTCTGATCAATGATGCAGAAAAATCACCTTATTTAAAATCCCTTCTCCTAATGGTTCTCTTAAAGTTTAACAAAGTTCTGTTGTCAGAGCCTTATGAGAAAGGAAATGTTGGTGTCACAAAGCAATGAGGCTCCTTGGCCTTGGTTTCCACCCTGGGGCAGTGGAGGGTAGTCAAGGAGCAAAAGATCGAACAATAATGACAGCTAAGGGTGTCCACTCCCCCAGTCTGGGACTCAGGCTATGGACCACTCTCCCTTCTTCACAAGAACATCCAGGAAGGATGCTAGGGTTCTGCCCCTGCTAACCTGAGTCTCTCCAGCCCAGGACAGATACAGAAAGCTCTGTGTCTCAGGACTCACATAATGTGTGCTCCAGGCACTGCACCATGCAGCTAACTCCACATGCTCAGCTTCTAGGCCTTTCCATCTCAGCTTCCTGGGGGGAACTCTGAGCAGTAGGGAATGTATCTATCCATCTTTCCCAGACGTCGTCTCCTGAACCTGCTACCCCAGCAAGTTCAGAGAAGGAAGGAGTCACCCAGGAGTAAGGGGTAGCAGGCAAGCAATAGATAAATATCTTGGACTCAGAGTCAAGATGACTTGCTGACTTGCTCATATTAGCCAACCGATGATGTACCATTCACATGAACCTGGGAGGCGGTGTTGAGGAGCTGGATTTTCAAAGTCAAGAGCACTTCCAGTACCTAGGAGTAAAGAGATTTACCGCCTGGCATTCCGTTTTGTTTTTTCTGAAGTAATCACAGGACTAGCCTTTGTCCAGTTACAACCTCAGGGAACTACCTCTGCACCCAGAAAAGACTGTTGGAGGAACTTTTGCTTTCTCTGCTGGACAATTTTGACAGAAGTAGCTCAGAGCCTCTTGGAGGAAAAGGAAAACAATCACAACCCTGCATTCCAGGGGGAGGGTGCGTTGTAGTCTGGGTGGGGACCTAGAACAAGGCCCTCACCAGAGCAGTGGACCAGCATCCATGGAGCTGCATTGCTTTGTGACAGCAACAGAAACAACAATGCCTCTGGCTTCATGGGATTCTCCATCTCTGTCCCTCAGTGTCTGGAGAGAGCACCAGCTCCAAATTCTTGGACAGTTCCTGGGCTTCTGCCCTTCCTACAGTGGAGCTGGTGGCAAATCTAGTAGCTCACACACGGAACCATTCCTCCCATTTCTATCAACTGGAGACAGTAGGTAGGGGGCCGTTGGAGTTCTGCAAGCACTGTCCTGTTTAAAGATCATAACCAGGTAGCGGGTAGGAGAGGAGAGTGGCACATACCTTTGTCTGCCTTTGGCAGAGGAAGGTGTTCGGGATGTTTATGACTTCCCCCAAATCACACACCAGAGGTAACACTGGGATTTACAGCAGGAAAATTTGACTCTGGGGTCTTTCCATATTCTACAAAGCCCCTCTGCCCACATCAGACATCAGCAACCCAAAAAAAAAAAAAAAACATCTCAGGGTCACGTTGCTTCCAGTTATGGTCTCTCTTGGGGTCCAGCACAATTAAGGCTTTCCCCGGAAGCTCATCCCTACACACCTTCTCCAGTTAGTGTAATGCCTTTGGTATTTGGCTCACATATGGCCCAAGCCCCCCAGATCAAAGACCATATGTGACACATGCCGTGGTTGGTGTGTGTGGTGGGAGAAGGGGGTGTTGTTTTGTCTTCCATTTTTGCTTAGCCGGTGCAAGAAACATGCCTCCGCAATCAGCATGACTTTTGAGAATCAATTTGTATTCTGTCGGCCTGAGTGTCATTAACAACCTCTGCTAATACAGCAGTAATGAACATCTGGAAACACAGCAGCTGTAGGGGGAATGGAGTATTAAAAAAAAAAAAAAAAAAAAAAAAAAAACCCTTACGATGACAGCTTGTTTTTCATGAGCTAGATTGGCCCTGTGCAAATAAGGGAGGCGAACAGACAAAATGGAAGCCGGAAAGGGAAAGGAGGGTATGGGGAAAGGGGTTTCTCCTCAGTCCTCCCCGCCTCCAAGGCAGGCCTCCCTCAGGGAAGGTGCCGTTTGCTCTCAGGGGGTCTTCTGGCCATTTGGGGGTCAACAGTTCGTCTTGGGACGTCTCCAGGCAGGTGAGTCCTCAGGGCTGGGTAGGCCTGAGTGAGGCCACCTGGCCAGGCAGATGGCAAGATGTCCCTAGACAGGAGACATTTTGGCCTGATCTAAAGCCTGCACAAGAGAACAGGTGAGCATGGCCAGAGAACACTCCAGACAGGAAACCTTGTGTGAAGGTGAGGAGCTTAGCAGGGTGCTGGAGTGGTCCAAGGAGACAGAAGCCAGTCCACGGAGGCCTAGGAAGCTGATCAGTTGTGTGCCTGGGGTCCTATAGATGGAGGGTGACATAAGCCTTCTTAGCACCATGTCACAGATGAGGCCAACAGGGTCCTCCCCCAAGGACTATCATGTATGTTGTCCACTTTGCACCTGATTCCGTCAGCTTTCTCATCCCTGTGACCAAAAGACCTGACAAGAGCAGTTTTAGAGGAGGAAAAGATTTATTGGCACTCACAGTTTCAGAGGCCTCAGTCCGTAGATGGCTGATTCCATTGCTCTGGGCCTGAGGTCCGTCGGAACATCGAGGCTGAAGGGCATGTCAAGAGAAAACAGCTCAGGACATGGAAACAAGGAAGCAGAGAGAGCTCCACTCACCGAGGACAAGATAGAAGCCCCAGTGGCACGCCCTCCGTGACCTCTCTTCTCCAGCCACAACCTACCTGCCTTCAGTTACTCTCCAGCTAAGCCACATCGGTGAATCAATCCATTGATTGGATCACAACTCTTGTCGTCTTTTCATCACTTCACCTCTGAGCCTCCTTGCATTGTCTTGTACTTGAACTTTGGGGACATCTCTTATCAAAATCATGATATCACCTGTGCTCCTCCAGCCTTGTGGAGCTCCTAGTAGCAGCTCTAAGATTCAGCAGACAGCAGGACAGTGAGCTCCTCACCTCATGGGACCCACAGGCAGGGAGCAAGAGCAGCAGACTGGTGAGAGAGGCATCCTAGGAAGAACAAAATGGGTGGGCATGGGTGGCTGCTTGAAGAATGGAGTAAACAGAGGGTTAAGAATGTGAAAGCAAGCTCTGAGTAGCTCCATGAGAAGGCTAGTCTGTGATAGAGAGTTTGCAGGTGGTAAAACCCAGAACGATGATGGCCTCATCATAATAACGATGGGAAAGGAGAACCAGGGAGAGGGAACCCACTCCCACCCACTGCTATGTCATGGACCCTGCCAAAGACCTGACTCTGTCCAGAAAAGCAGAGCTCAGCTTCCCAGGGCTGTGAAGGCTGCTCCCTCTTCTGTGTGACTTGCCCAGTCCTACCTCCTCATGCACCTTGGACACTTTGGGGGGCAGTAGGGAAAGTGCTAGAAGGGTTCTCTAGTGTTCTGGTCTCCTTTGGTGAGACCTCTCCTTGTTTTGGACCCATGATTTTTTAGACCAACATTAAACAATACAAAAAGAAATTAAGAAAACAACCCCATTTACAATAGCATCCAAGAATGCAATATCTAGGAATAAATTTAACAAAGGAGATGAAATACTTTTTTATTGAAAATTAGAGCCAGGTGCAGAGGTGCACACCTATAATCCCAGCAGCTTCAAAGGCTGAGGCAGGAGGATTGCAAGTTCAAGGCCAGCCTTAACAACTTAGTAAGGCCTTGAGCAAAATAAACAATAAAAATAATGTTGATGTGGCTCAGTAGTTAAGCACCCCTGGGTTCAATGGCTTGTATCAAATAAAAAAATTATAAGATATTTTTGAAAGAAATTTTAGATCTAATTAAGTGGAAAGATATCCTATGTTCATGGATTGGAACACATAATGTTAAGATGGCAATACAGGACAAAGCAACCTGTAAATTCAATGCCATCCCTACCAAAATTCTAATGACCCCTTTTTTACAAAAAGCCTATCCTTTTCAATGCTTTATGGATTCAATTTAAAATTCATCAGCAGACCCATGGCATACACCCTGCCAACAAGGAGGGCTGTCCAGAGAAAAGTCACTCCTTGACATCTTTGTAACATAGCTTTCCTTTTACTACAATAGATCTCAATTCTGACAAAACAGAAAATTCAGAAAAACACAAAGGGAAAAAGTTCCTGTGATCTACCTCACTGTTGGTCTTTTGGTGTTTTCCTATGTATACAGATGGATACAGATATATTCATGGTGTTTTACTTGTGTATATTTTAGTCTCAAATAAATTATTTTTCTGCCCTTTGAAGTAACATCAATTTTTTGCCATGTAGATTAGGGAGAAATAATGGCATATCTGGCACTCCTGTAACCCTTTTGGAACCCCTGGTTTTCAGGCTGATGATACATCAATCTACCCATATGTCCTTTCCTTGATGAAGGGGTGGAACTGGACCCTCACTTCTGCTTCTTGAGATGTGAAATATGGGTCATTTTTTTTTTGAGCCTTTGAATTATATTATCCTAGAGAAATGCCCCACTGTTGACCTGGAATCAACATTAGAGGAAAGATGCAGAGGTACACTGTTTGGGGTAAGAATGCACCTCACTCAGAGGGTCTTAAAGAAGCAAATGCTGAGCATGGAAGGGTAAGCAAAAAGAGCTCAGCAAAGGGGGATCTTGTGGCCATTCTCCCAACCCAGGGACCAAAGTCACCATCCAACAAATCAGCAGATGGCGTGGGTGAGGATCCTTTCTGAGATGGTAAAAGATGGGTCAGACACTAGGTCCTTCCACATTACGTGAATGTCCAGATAAAGCAAGAATTATTTTTGATGACTATAGCTTTGAAGTACGTTTTGAAATCAGGAAGTGAGTTCTCTCAATTGTTTTTTTTTTTTTTTAATTTTTGCTTTTCATTTACAATATTGTTTTGGCTGCTTGTGATCTCTTATAATTCTACATGAATTCAAGGAATGACTTTCCCATTTATGAAAAAAAAAGTCATTAGAATTTTGATAAAGATTGCACTGAATCTACAGATTGCTTTGTAGGGTATTGACATTTTCATATCATGTCTTCCAGTCGGTGGACACTGAATGTTTCCATTTGATTAGGTCTTCTAAAATTTCCTTTAACAATGCCTTATGATATTCACTATAAAAGTCTTTCATCTCCTCTGTTCAATTCATTTCCAGGTGGGGAGACACAACGCAGAGAGCAAGCTACAGTGGTTCTCAGACTCCAGTAGGGGGTGAGTGGTCTACAGAGAGGCATTCTCAGCAGATAGCTGCCCAAGTGCCCCCAGCATGGTGGGCTCCCTGCCTCCCTGCATGGTGGACTTTGGCACCATCAGAGAGTCAGCAGAGGTAGTTGGCCAAGCCCAAAGGAGAGTGTTGAGTAGTGTTGATGACTTTCAGTTGTTCAAAAGGGATGAGGCCATCAAAGAGCCTACCTATATTACAAAGTGACCAACATGACAATGGAATCATTGAAGATTGGGATGTTATGGAAAAGTTCATGAAACAAGTGGTTTTTAAGTATCTTATAGCTGAATATGAGGACCATTATTTTTTTAATGACAGAATCTCCAGTGAATACACCAGAACATAGAAAGCATCTCACAGAAATTATTTTTGAATTATTGAAGGTACCAGGACTCTACATCGCAGTTCAGGTAGTGCTGGCTTTAGTAGCCTCTTGGACATCTTCACAGATTGGTAAACTAACAGGGTTAGCCATCGACAGCAGAGATGGATTTACCCATGTTATCCCAGTGACAGAGGATATGTCATTGTAAGCTGCATCAAACACATCCCAAGGGCAGGTAGAGATTTTAAGAATTTCATTCAATAGCTGCTGAGGAAGCAAGAGGTGGGAATAATACTTCCTGAGCAGTCACGGGAGACGACAAAAGCCATTAAAGAGAACTAATATTATATTTGCCCTGATATAGTCAAGGAATGTACTAAGTAGGATGTGGATCCCTAGAAGAGGATCAAGCAGTACAGAGGTATCCATGCGATCAGCCAGAAGTTCATTATAGATGTTGGTTACTGCCGCAGTCTGGCTGGGCACGAATAACCGAGCTGCCACAAAGCCTTGTAGGTTCAAACAGCAACTACTTTATTTCAACTCTCACCGGCACTGCATGGGCACTTTTCCCACCAACGCCACCCACGCGGCCCTTCCAGAAAATCCCCACACCAGAAATCGCTCTTCTGGCACTTCCCCAACCAATGGGAACTCTCCGGGAATCCCCAGGAGAACTCCAAAGTAGCGGGGCGCCGAGGCAGCAAGAGCCACCCCATTGCCCAACAGTAAAGGTCAAATATACAATACAATCAATCCAGCATCACAGCAATTATATATAGCTTAACTCAAATCATCATCTCAATGGTTCGCTGGCATCACCTTTCAAACATTCCCTCTGGCAAATGCCAGGCGTCATTGGCTCTCAACAGGTTACCAGATGTTCCTGGGACCTGAAGTATTCTTTCACCCAGAGTTTGCCAACCCACCCTTCATAGAACCCATCTCTGCTATTGTTAATGAAGTAATACAGAACTGTCCCACCCATGTACATGGTCCACCCTGTAAAAATGTCATTCTTTCAGAAGACTCAACAGTTTCCAGGGATTTTGGACATGAGCTGCCAGAGAGATTTTTTTTTAAGAGAGAGAGAGAGAATTTTTTAATATTTATTTTTCAGTTTGGGGTGGACACAACATCTTTATTTTATGTGGTGCTGAGGATCGAACCCAGCGCCCCACACATGCCAGGCGAGTGCACTACTGCTTGAGCCACATTTCCAGCCCTGCCAGAGAGATTTTAAAAGAGTGGTGGATGCTGGATTAAAATTTAGCAAATAGCTCAAAGGCAGCAGAATAAAGCCTAAGCCCGTGGAGGTTCAGGTGACAGCACATCATATGCAGTGTCATGCCGAGTGGCTGGGAGACTTATGCTGGCCTCAACTCCACAGTTCTCTCAGATCTGTCATAGCAAGGAGTATGAGGAATATGGCTCTAGCTTCTACGGCCACAATCCTATCTTCAGAGTCATGTCTTCACATCTTCCTTGAAGTCATTGTTCAATGAAGCCCACGTTTGGTGCTGAATCAGCAGAGACTTCAGCAAAAGCCATTTATCTAGGTTCTGATGGTTTTCTGCCCTCCCTGTCCTCTGCCCCTGTTTTCTCTCCTTCATCTCAGCGTCTAGTTGACGAATACAATTCTTACGAAATTCAAATGCAACTTTTAAAATTATTAGAGAAAAAAATGGCACAAAATAGTTCCCCTTAGGAAAGATTGTAGGGTGTGAACACTGATGCTCCCAGCTTATTTGTATAAATAAAATGTAATAGACTTGAAAATACAAATCAATGTTTATATTTCCTATCATTTTGTATTTTATTGTATTTTGTACAATTGGCTGAGACTCAGCGCAAATAGATATCGATGTCATGAAGAGCTGTAATAAAAAAGTTTTTAATTGTGGGGCATGTTCTGATGTGTTTATAGGCAAATAAAATAAAATAGAGCAAACTTTTTGCCACATGTTTGCTAGAAAATGATTATACTTTATTGGCGTGACATGAAGTCTGAACACTGAACAGTATTGTTGGAGAATTATTATGGATCCTGTATCTGTTAGGTGATTGGGTTTGGGGTTTTTTTGGGTTTTTTTGAGCTTTGTGGAACTGTTTTACAGAAGATGTTGGTTTAATGTGGTGAATGTTGGATGAAATACTACCTTAAACCATTGTAATAAAAGCTGTTAGAATATTTATAAATTAAAAAAAGTTATTCTCAGGTAATGTATTCTTTTGGATGTGATTATAAATGGAATTGTTTTATTAATTTACTTTTGAATTTTTCACTGCCAATTTATAAAATCACAACTGATTTCTGTGTTGTAGCCCTGTACCCTACACCTTTTCTGAATTTATTAGTTCTAGTAGTTATTTTATGGATCCATGGGGATTTACTATGTATAAAATCATGCTGGGTTCAAATAGAGATAGTTTTACTGCATTCTTTATAATTTAAATGCCTTCTATTTCTTTATCTTGTCTAATTTCTCTGGCTAGTACAAAATTGAATAGAGGTAGTGAGAGTGGACATTGTTATCTTACTTTTGATCTCAGCTTTCAGTCTTTTGACATCGTGATGTTAGCTATGGATTTTTATCATGTTAAGAAAGTCCCTTCAATTCCTAATTTTCTTAATGTTTTTTATCATAAAATGTGTTAAATTATGTCAAATTCCCTGTCTGTATCTATTGAGACTCATGTGGATGATTTTAACCCCATTGATGGATTTATTTTGCTAGTGTTTCATCTTATCTTGAGGATTTTTGCAATTATATTCATACAGTGTGTTTGGTATATTGGTCTACAGTTTTCTTATGGGATGTTTCTCCTGTTTGAGAATCCAGAGCCACGTAGAAGTTGTTATGGACTGAACTGAACATATATCCTAATGCCCAGGGTGACTACATTTGGAGGTTTGGAGACAAGAGCTTTAAGGAATTAATCAAGGTTAAAGGACTCTCATATGATTGTGCCCCCGTGAGAAAAGGAAGAGATACCAGAGATAGCTATCTAACTCCCCTCCAGGCATACTCAGAGGAAAGGCTATAAGAGGACACAGAAGGAAACTACCTAAAAATCAGAAAGAAAGGTCTCCCCAGAAACCAACCCTTCTGGCACGTGGACATTAAGCTTCCAGCTTCCAGACCTGTGAGAAATAAATATCTATTATGAAGCTACCAGTCTGGGGTATCTCGTTATAGTAGCTCAAGTTGACAAGTACAGAAGTGTTATGACTTCTGTTTTTTGGGAGAGTTTGAGTAGAATTGATGAACAATGATGTTTGGTATATTTCGCCAGTAAAAACCATTTGGTCCTGGTATTTTCTGTTCTGAGACGATTTTGATTATTGATTCTATCTCTTTACTCATTATAGGTCTGCTGAGATTTTCTATTTCATCTTGAGTCAGTTTTGGCAATTTGTGTATTTCTAAGAATGTGGCTGTTTCGTCTAGATTATCAAATTTGTTGGTGTACAATACAATGTGTATGATATTTTTTACAGCTCTTTTAATCTCTGTAAGGTTGGTAGTAAGGTCCCCCACTTTGATTTCTTATTTTAATTATGTCCTCTCTCTTTTTTCTTAGTGCAGCTAAAGTTTAGTCAATTTAGTTGATCTTTCCAAAGAATCACCTTTAGGTTTTATTGATTTTTCCTTAGTTTTACTATTTTCTACTTTGTTTATCTCTGCTCTAATTTATATTATTTCCTTCCTTTAGCTGGCTTCAGATTTAGATTGCTTTTATTTTTGTACTTCCTTAAAATGCAAAGGTAATTGGTGATATGAGATCTTTTTTCTTTTTCTAATGTAGGCATTAAAGTGTGCATTTAATATATGCTTTAGGTTTCCCTATGAACACTGCTTTCACTGCATCCTATAAATTTGGGCATGTTGTGTTTGTAATTCTATTTCACAAATCTCTGACTTTTAATTAAAGAATTTAATTCTTCTCCATTTAAAGTGATTACTAATAAGGAGGGACTTCCTCTGCTTTTTTTTTAATGTCTTGTGTCATTTTTCCCTCAATTCTTCCACTACTACCTTATTTTGTGTTTAATTTTTTTCTCGTGTGCCATCTTAAATGAAGATGAAATGAAGGAAAGTCTTCATTTTTTCTCTTTGCATATTTTTAATTTATTATCTAAGTGGTTGCCTTTGGGTTGCAATTACTAACCCAGATTCGTAACAATCTGGCTTGAACTGACACCAACTTCACTTCAATAGCCTCCTTAACTCTATTTCTACCCCACTCCATCTCCTCTGTGTGTTATTATTATCATAAGTTGCATCTTTACATATTGTATGTTCATTAGGATGGATTCACAATTATTATTTTAATATTTGTCTTTTGAATCATATAGGAAACAGAAACAAACCAAATGCACAGTAATGCTAGCTTCTATATTTACCTCTATAGTTACTTTTACTAAAAAACTTTCTTACATCATTGAGAATACCTTCTAATGTCCTTTTGTTTCAACTTGAAGTATTCCTTTCAGCATTTCTTTCAGGAAATGATTATCAGTGACAATTTCACTTGCCTTTTGTGTACCTAGCAATGTTTTAATTTCACCTTCATTTTTGAAGCACAGTTTTGCCAGATTCGAATTCTTATATGATGTTTTGTTTGGATTTTTTGTTTGTTTGTTTTATTTTGCCTTGTTTGGGATTTTGGGTTTTGGTTTCCTTCTCAACATTTTTTAAATATATCATCCCACGTCTGGCCACCATGGTTTCTGCTTTGAAGTCCTATTAATCTTACTAAATATTCATTGTACATAACAAGTTGTTTCTCTCTTGCTGCTTTCAAGGTGTTCTCTTTGTCTTTGGCTGTTTACCATTTGATTACTAGATGTCTCACATGGCTGCCTTGGAGTTTTTCTCCTTGAATTTCTGTAACCTTCATGGATGTGTAGATTCATACCTTTTATCACATTTGAAGAGTTTTCAACTATTACTTTCTTGTGTATTTTTCTGACCCTTTTCCTTTATCTTCTCCTTCTAGGACTCCCATAATATTTATATAGATCCACTTATAGTCCCATAGTTTTCTTAGTTTTGTTCTATCGATTTTTCTTCATTCTCAAATTAGGAAATTTTAACTGTCCTCTGTTCTCTGTCTGCTCAAATCTGTTGTAGATACTCTCTGGTGAGTATTTCACTTCACCTATTGTGCTTTTCAGCTCCAGACTTTCTTTTTGGTTCTTTTTTATAATTCTGTCTCTTTACTGATATTCCCTACTTGTTCGAATAGCACTAAAATTACCTTTAGTCTTTGTTCATGGTTTCCCTCATCTTCCTATGAACATTATAATTAATTTAAATTCTTTGTCTAATAAGTTCAATGTCTGGACTTTCTTAAAGATGGTTTCTGTGGATTTCATTTTTCTTGTTGAGAATTAGATACTCTAGGGCTGGGGAAATATCTCAGTTGGTAGAGTGCTTGCCTCACACACACAAAGCCCTGTGTTCAATACCCAACACCACACACACACACACACACAAAAGGACTGAGAATTGGATATTTTAAATATTGTAATGTAGTAACTCTGGAAATCAGATTCTACCATTTCTTTAGGGCTTTCTGTTTTGGGTTGTTGAAGACTATACTTGTCCATTTGTTTAGTAACTTTTTCAAATTATTTTTGCAAAATTTGCATGCTTAGTTGTATGTGGTCACTGAAGTCTCTGTTCTAATACATCTGTGGTCAGACAGTGACTTGACAGAGAATTTGTTGAATGCCTGCATCCAGTAAGAGAAAAAAAAGGAAAAGAGGCATCCCATCTCTTTAAAGTCTCTAGACAGAAGCTGCTTCATCCAGAGGGGGTTGAAACATTGGCAAGCCTCTATACTAGTCCCTCAGTGAACCAACAGACAGAATAAAAGAGACGACCCCATTTCAGAAGACAAGGTTTATTGCCCACAGTGATACCAATAAGCCACATCAGGAATGCAGACCATCTTCCCCACAGCTGCCTGACTCAAGATTAGGGATGGAGGTTGGTAACTGCTATATGAAACACAAAATTTACTATCTACTATCCACTTTCTTAACTCTTTTATGAGTGCTTCAAGGATTTTGCTAGATTTCAGAGTTCTAAAATAGTTGATTCTTCTAGTTTGCCTACTTCAGAGTTGTTTGGTAGAGGAATCAATTCCTGAAGCTTCCTACTCCTCCCTCTTCCATGACACGGTTATTAATCTACTTTTTTGGTTAGCTCAGTTTTATTCCCATGGTTATGATTATATTCAGGTTTGTCTCTCTTTTAGAATGAGTTTTGATTATCTATATTCATCTGGAAAGATCACCTGAGTCCATTTAGCAATTTCTTAACCCGTCTTCTTCCATCTCCTCCACATTTGAGACACTGCCCATCCCCCCTACTAACCACATTGCTTTGGGTTTTCTCTTCCTCCACGGTATAAAGGCAGAGTGGTTTGGAGGCATTGGGTTTGACTTACAGCAAAAGTTTTCATTTCTAATTATAGTCAAACTTACAAAGTTCTGCCGAGTTTTTTTATTACGTAGAATGAATCCAAGTTTATACCTGAATCAATTACACTCCACTCATGTCACTCACTTGCATTACAGGAGAGTTTCTTGAGCATTTGAGGAATGGAGCTCCCATAAGCAAATGGGGACTTACACATTAACCCTGGGTCCTCCCACAGGGAGCCGTCCCGCCTGTGATACCATCCATCATGTGTCCCCTGGAAAACACACTGGAGCCAGCAGGGCCAGCTAGTGATTTATCTCTTCTGTTGGAGGTTTCCAAAAAAAATATTATTTCTGGTATTTATTTATGGTTTGGGATTTTTAACTCATTAATTCCTCTTCTATTACTTATTTCTGTGTCCTACTTTCCTGGAGTTTACCTGATTCTTCTCTTTTTTAACTTGAATTGAAAGCTTACTTTATTTCTCCTCTTTTCTGCCTAACACTGAAAACAATTTAGGGCCATGAATTTGCTTCATTATCACTTCGGCAGCTCTCCTAGGTCTCCATATGTAGGGTTTTCACATTGCCGTTATTCAGTAATTGCAGTTTCTTTTTGTTTCAAAGTTATTTAGGAAATGGTTGCACTATTTTTTATGTTGATGTTCAGATTTCACACGCATGAAGGTTTGGGGTTTTATTTTTTATTTTTTCTTAATCTCCATTTTCACTGCACTGGGGTCAAAGCAATGACCTGTATAATTTCTATAAGGAGAATTTTCTTTCTTTTGCTTTATTTATTATTATTATTATTATTATTATTATTATTATTATTATTGCTTTTTAATCTAACAAATGAAATACTTTTATAAGTGTCCATTGGCACTGGAAAGGACATGGCTTCTCAGCCTAAAGGGCACAGAATGCACCTTGTAAACTATGAAGTCATCTTACTGACAGCACCACTCAGCGTTCCCTTGTCCTTATGGGTGTGCCGAGTCCTTAGGGAGCTATGCTGTAGCATTTCACACTCACCATGTTTCTTTCGAGTTTTCCTTATGCTCTTGGGTGCAGCAGAGTCAGCTGATGTTAACCAGAGGCCTGATGTGACTCTGGAACACTGTTATTTAGGGCAAAGAGAACTGGCAAAAGCTGCAGAGTGAAGGAGAGGGAGCACATCCAGGGCAGTGGCCGGGGCCCCTGGGTGCCTGTGGAGCTGGAGGGTGGACCCACTGCTGACACCCTCCGCTTGGTCCATGTTCCCAGGGCATGGCGAAGATGTGAGGTGACTTTCCGGATTCCATTGCTTTAGACAACCGTCTACACAAACTGCTTCAAGACTTGCACAGGAATAGAGCCACCATGGGCCCAAAGCAGTGGGCCCGATTGGTCATGGAGTAAAACCTCTGAAAACATGAACTAAAATAAAATTCTGCTCCTTTTGATTCAATCATTTCTGGTATTTAGTACAGTAACTGGAAGCTGACTAAGAACCATCGAAAGTAGAATGGACCAGAAGTGAACCACCAAAGAGCAAAATAAATGGTGGTACATACAGCGATGCAGACACTTTCCACAAACATAGCATAATACCAAGTGGAAGCAGTAAGATATAAAATAATACATGCAGAACTACATATAACCTCCAACCTAAATACCTGCTCCCTCCCCAAATCCATCTTCTATACCAAACTGCCCACCTACCCTGTCCTCTTGCATCTCAAATTCAATACGCACAATCTGAATTTCTGATCTACCCCCTCAAAGTATGTTCCTCCCGTATCTCGGTTAATGGCAATTCTACCCTTCTATTTTCTCAGGTCAAAGACCTTGATTTGCCTTTTCTCTTCCTTTCATAACTCATGTGTAAACCAAACATCTCCTGGCTCTGCTTCAAAAACCTTTCCAGAGTCTGGCCAGCTCCATGCTGAATACTGGTCCCAGTCACCATCACTTCTGACTGCATCAATGCAGCATGGCTTGAGATCTCCCTGCTTCCTCCTTGACCCAGTAAGATCTGACTTCAAACATGCCATGCATGGACCCGCCTCAGGGTCTTTGCACCTACTCTTCCCTCCACCTGGAACACTCGTATGCATTTACCCATGTGGTTTGCTCTACCACTTTTTTCAGCTCTGAGTTTACAAAGCCAGCTTTGTGTTGAGACCTACTGGACCACCCTGTATAAAACTTCCCCTCTCCCCATTCCCCTGGTCCTCCCATCCCTAGTCTTGTTTTGAAATTTTTCCACAACTTTCTGCATTGTCTTGCTTACTTATTTAGCTCATCCCTTACTGTTTTCCCCAGACTGCCACCACCTCTCAATCCGAGCTCCATGAGGGAGGGAATGACTTTCTGTTTGGTGGGTTGCTAAGTCCTTAGTGCATGCACTTATTGATTGGTTGATTAATACTGGAGATTTAACCCAAGGTGCTTTATCCCTGAGGCACATCCCCAGACCTTTTTATTTTTTTTTTAATTTTGAAGACAGGGTCTCACTAAGTAGCTTAAGGCCTCACCTAAGTTCTGGAGGCTGGCCTTGAACTTGCAATCTTCCTGCCTCAGCCTCCTGAGTTGCTGGGATCACAGGCAAGTACCCCTGTGGTTAGCGCATACACACACACACACACACACACACACACACATATATATATATATATATATTTTTTTTTTTTTTAACATAAATTCACTAGAAACCAGAGCCTGAGGTCAAGCACACATGCCAATGTTTCTAAGGGGCAAGAGTAAGAGGAGATAAAAGTGAGTCAGGGAAGGAGGAAAAGCAAAACTTGACCCTGCAGGACCAAGGGAGGCCCAGCCAGAAAGCAGTGAGGCTGTGGAGGAAGGAGACAAGGATGCTGTCTGCTTGCTCCTCTTCCTGGCCAAGGCCTGCTCCACAGACACTGTGTTGCCTGTATTCTGCAGCCTCTCCAAGCAGCTGCCTGAAACAAGGGACCCGAAGATCCCTGGGTCAGGTCTGCATATCAAACTGCTGACCCAGAGGAAACGTCTGAGGCCCACCCTCAACTCCAGGGAGGCTGAGACTTTGTGAGGCGAGAAGTCAGCCCAGTGGCTTTGTACCCTAGGGTGGTGGGGACATCCATGGCGAGTCCAAGAGCCATCAGCCAGGAAGTGACCAAGTGGCCAAAGCCAGAGACCTCAGAGGGACAAGGTGGGCCTGGCAGTGTACTCAATACACAGTTGCCAACAAACAGAGGCACCTTTCTTAGCTGATTTGAAAGGGCACTTTACCTATCATGAAATGTTGGAGCTATTTATTTTAAATGATCATTTTACATTCTAGATATCTTGCCTTATCTTCAAAAGCATTTTCTAGTTTGTGCTCATATGTACATTAATATACCTCATGATACAGTTGAGTGGTTTAATGAAGTGACATCTGATTGCTTAGCGCCAGCACATCTGCACTATGACTTCCTTGTTCCTGAGGACAATTCCTGAATTTCACATTGCTTATTCTTTATTAAATAACAGGAAGTCTGAAATTTGCACCCTAAACCAACTGAAGGATTCTTTTTGGATCCCTTACTTTCCCATGGTTGTCTTTACAATCCCCTCTCAGGTCTCACGTGGAGCACCAATGACCAGCTTGATGGTCACCTAAAAGCAAAGACAGGGCCAGGTCACAGGAAACCTCAGATGCTGTTCCTCCACCTCCCTGCCCATGGCCCTGTCATAGCCAACAGCCCAGCCACTCTGGGCCAGGGCCATTGCTAAACCTGTGACCAGCTCTAGGAAGACCCCTCTGCCACCTGGTACCAGGGTTTCCCTGCACAGGTACAGGGTGTCTGGGGACAATATTATGGGCGTGTGTACATGATGACACAGTTAATTACATACAGTGATTATGGATATAAGTAGTGTCGAGAGGGAGCGTACAGCATGGTAAAAGTTAGTAAAATAATTAAGGACATGATGAGCATCATTGCTTGAGTCATTTTTAATTATAAGGTGATACGATGTAGTTCACTATGACTGTTTAGCTGCCCTCCAGTGAGGTTCCTGGAAGTTGCACTCCTGCTCTAGATCAGCGTGGGCTGCCCAGCACCCTGTGGAGCTGCGGAGTTCTTTGGCAGCACAGCCCAGTGGATAGAGAAGCTCCAAGCTTTCACAATGTAGAAAAGCAAGTGACCATCATCCTGGGGAAGAAAACCATGGGAGCTTCATTTTTCACCCTGAGCACTGAAGACTATTATAGAATCAAGGCTGGGTGGGCTATGCAGCAGGTGGAGTCCGGCTGGGGACCAGGTAGCCCACAGACCTACCGAGTGTGAAAGGTACAAGGTGGGGATATGGCCACACAATCAATGCCACCCAACCTCCCAAGAAGGCAGGTACAAATGCTCTTTTATATTCACAAGTGTCTGATGCGAGGGAGGCACTCCTTTGAGACTGGGGGCTCAGAGGGAGTGGCACAGACAAGAGTCCCTGTCCTGGGGCTGGTCTTGAGGAAGGAAAGGCAAGGTAGGACCCAGCCCAGTGCAGGGAGGTACAGTGCTGTGTGAGGGGAGGTGGAGACACAGCTGCTATCCCTCAGGAGGTCAGGAACAAAACCCTGACACTGGGGACCAGGGCGGGGCTACCGAGGCAGGCAGGTAGAGTTCCTGGAAGAGAAGGTAATACAAAGGCCCTGCCTGGTGGGTTAGCAAGAGAGTGACAAGCTCCCAGCTCTGCACTAGGGAGGGTGTTACAGCCCTGAGCCTGAGAGTTAAGATGCTGAGAGCCAACAGGAGCAAGGACAGGCACAGGGCTGCAGAGCAGGGACGGGGAGCAGTCTGTGGCGGCACCCCTGCCAAAACGAGGTGGGATTCCCATGTATCTTATAAGAAAGCAGAGGATTGCAGAAGGCCTGCATCTGATACAGGGAACCCTCTGGTATTGGGGAGAGAGACTGCAGCCCCCTGCACTCACTGCACAACTGCCTGCCACAGCCGAGAGCCAGAACTCAGGGTTCTTGGGATCAGAAATCAGATACATTTACAATACATCTGCTGTGTGTATTGGGGTGGAAGCGGGGTGGAAATCAAGGTCAAGACTGAGAATAGGATTAGGTGTGGGGCTTGGTTTATTTGTAGAAAGTTTCAGACCCAGAGGATGTTGCCGCTGGTCTACACTGACTGACCACAGCCGAGCCAGCCCCTGTGTGCACTGCGATTACTGTGTCTGCAGAGCACATCTCCAACACCAGGTACCTGGCCCCCCTCCATTCTGGCCTCTGTGGCTGTGTCTGAGTGAGGCTGAGCTAGAATCTCTGACCTAGATCTGCAGTCGCCTGAGGTCTTGTCCGCAGAGGGGCAGCACCTGTAGCTGAGAAGCCCAGGGAAGCTGTCCTTTCTCCTGGCTTCCTGACTCCTTCCTGACCCCCTGACCCCTTCCTCACCCCCTGACCACAATCTACTGGAACACTGTCCACCATGCCTACGAGATACACACATGGTAAGAACACATGTTCTTCTGGGATTCCACGATGGTAAAAATTGTGATTGGCCAAGGCCCTGGGGTAGGCACCCCCAACACAGAGCCCTCTGCATCTCCCCAGCCACCCCCATCCCCAGCACCTCTCCAGCTTTACAGTCTGGCTACCATGGAGCTCAGAACCATGTTCAAACTCAGCCTTAAGAAATAACACAGTTTCTAGCTGGGCACTGTGGCTCATGCCTGTAATCTCAACAGCTCTAGAGGCTGAGGAAGGAGGATCACAGGTTCAAGGCCAGCCTGGGCAATTTAGCAAGACCCTGTCTCAAAACAAAAGAAAAAAAAAAAATGTCTGGGGATGTAGCTCAGTGGTAAAACAGGTTCAATCCCTAGCCCTGGGGGTGGGGGTGGGGATAGGGGGGAAGGAAGAAGAAGAAAAAAAGGAAAAAAAATGTTACAGGTTCTAAATTATCTACTGATGTATATGCTATACTTTTCATGGACTTACTGTACTACCTTCCTTTCTTCATTTTTTAAATACATTCAGCCTTGCTTCAAAAAGAATCTGAAGTTGACAAAGCTACATAGCTAGAATTAGCCAATGTTGAATTAAATAAACAAGAAGCTCAGAACAGAGCAAACCAAGTGCATGGAATGTGGAAAGCAAGAGGATCATGCACCCCCAGAGAAATCACCAAAGCATGTTGTGCCCAAACATTGGCTCATCTCCTCCCATGTGCCTGGTGCTTGCCAGGACCTGGGACACCCTGGGGAGGGCCTGCCCAGACCTTTCCCTTCAGCGACCTGCAGGGGAAGGCATTAAGTAACAGTCCAAGGCCAGGAGTGTTGGTGGGTGCTGCCTGCCAAGGGCCAGCCTGGTCTTCAGTGGAAGGAGCTCTCCCCAGCACAGGTCACACAGAGAGGACTGTGAGCTGAGAAACACCTGCTGCAAGCCCAAGCAGAACAGTGAGTGTTCCTGGGGAGGCAAATGCAGGAATGGAAGCTGAGCACCACTAACACTGGTGTCCCAGGAGGGACAGGTGAAGTGGAGTTGGCAGGGCCAGGAGGGGCCTGAGGCTGCTGGACAAGCTTGCAGTCACCCTTATTTACATTTCCCACGCTAGTGATTCCATGATTACTATATTATATGAGTTCTTCTTGTAAACTACTATGAATCTGTCAGGGAAGAAAACCAAAGTGGAGTTGCACTGTTTCAGAGAACATAAAAATGCAGTCAGGAGGCCTTGTTAAGCCAAGGGTCAGGCCTATCCACAGCCAAACTTGTGACTGAGCTGTCTGTGCATACCCACCCCAGGTATGCTGACCTCCTGAACTGGCCCGACTGCAACTTCTCCAAGGAAATTCACCAGCATGTGTGTCAGTTTGCAAACCATCCCCCATGCTTCCTGACACTGTTCAGTCCCGTTCTTACAAGACCGTTTGACCTCTGCTGCACCAGTCACTATTCCTGACACACAAGAGACGTCATTAACAGCATCCCCTGCCGTTTAAACTGTAAAAACAGCCACCATCCTATGAAACCTGGGAACGCATTTTCAAGGCTGCTTGAATTGGGTGTCCCCTGGATCAGGATGCTAAGAAACCTCAAATAATTGGGACTTTTCTTTGTTCTCAACCAGGTTGATTTTTTTTTTTTTTTTTATCTCTGTGTACAACTTCTTTGTGGATAATTCAATGAGTGAACATGTCCCTTTCCACCCATTCTTTACACCTGGGCTTGCCTGCTGGCTTTCTCTATATCCATTACAGCAGGAGCCCTGAGCACATTGCATACAGGGACCACCGGAGCCTCCTGCTTCCCTACCTCCCCCTCTTCCAGTAGGACACAGCTCCCTCCTTGGTCCTTCCCCAATGCCACCCAGAGATCTGTGCCCCTCACAGAGCACTGGCTCCATCCCATGCTAAGGGCTTGGGCCTGGGCAGTTTATGAGCAGGTGAGGGCAGACCCCCATACATCCTGACCCTCGCCCTCCGTCAGCAACTGCCTTAGAAATAGATGAGATGACTTCAACAATAGATATTTACTTCTTGTAGTTCTGGAGGCCAGAAGTTCAAGATCATGGTGTTGGCATGGCCAGGTTCTAGGGAAGGCTCTCGGCTTGCAGACAGCTTCTTGCTGAGTCCTCACACAGCGGAAAGAGTACGCAAGCACTTTGGGGTCTCGTCCTTTGAAGACACTAATGCCATCATGGTGGCCCCACAGTCACGACCTTATCTAATCATAATCACCTCCCTAAAGTCCTGCCTCCTAATGCCTTCATTGGGAGCTAGGACTGCAAATATGAATGGGGGGGTGACATAATTCAGTCTCTAGGAGGATCCTTGAGAACAGCCCCTGAAGTTGGCTATCCTCTGGCTGTCTCCCTGCAAGCTCACAGTGTAGCCATGGCCCCTGAAGGCAGTTCCTTCTATAGGCAGAGCCTCCCTAGGTTCCGGTTCCGGTTCTTGCCTCTCAGGCCTCCAGTGGTTACGGGTGTGCTCTCGCATACCCAGAGTTCCCTTCACCTGTATCACAGTTCTCACCAGTCCCTTTATCAAGCCACCTTGGCCACACAGGTGGAGTGTACTCTCATTTCTGCTGGATCCTTTCCAGAACATTCTTTGCAGACCAGGCTGCCTCAGTCGGGCTCTTTAATTTGCCAGGGAGATAAATACGCCTAAGCCACTGTGTCAGGTCCCTAGACCAACCTCAGGCTGGATGATTTGCTAGAAGAACTCACAGGACTGAGAAAACGCTGCTATGATCCCTGCTGTGGTTTATCACCGTGACACAGTTCACACCCAGCGGAGGTAAAGGATGTGCGGGTGACATCCAGGAGGGCAGGCACAAGCTCTCAGGTGACCCTTCCCCATGGGCTGGCACAGAGACATGCTTCATTTTCCCTGCAGCGATGTGTGGGACCCGTGTGATATGTCCCCAACAGGGATGCTCACCTGAGCCTTGGTCTGGGGGTTTTATTGGAAGTCAGTTCCAAGCACACAGCTCCTGTATGGTTGGCCTCAGACTCCAGCACCTCCCAAAGCAAAACCAGGCGTTCCTCATAAATCACACATTTGTCTGGCCAAGCTGATGTGGCCCCAGGTCCTCAGGCACACAAAAACACTGCTATCGCAGAGAATATTCTCAGTCCTCAGAGGTGATCTCCCAGAGCGTGGCCAAGGGCCAGTTCTGATGACAAACCCCTCTGGAAAGTGCAGGGTTGGAGCAACCCAGGCCTGCTGGGTTAACCCTTTCTTGCCCAGTAGTACAGCAAACAGCCTTATTAGAATAAGGTACCTGCCAGGACTCAGGTAGGGCTGAACGGTGGGCCTCCAGGGAAGAACAGGGTCAGGGAACTTCCTCACTCTCTCAAGGAGCCAGCCTCCCAGCATCTCCGTGTCTCTACCAGCCCTGGAGCTCTTCAAATCCCCTATTTAGGAGCTGTGAGACTCCATTGCATTAGAGCAATGACTGAATCAATGGCCACCGGTGATTAATTTGGTCTCCAGCCCCTGTCCTCCTACCAGGGCCAAAGCTAAAAAGTACTGACCCTTTAGTCACACAGTTAGTCCCTCTGGCAGTCTGCCCTCATGCTCCAAAAGTGACCTCACTGATATAAGCTCAGGTGTGGGTGACAGGAAAACAGAGACAGAGAATGAACTGGACCAAGGATCCGGAGGGAGGGCTGACTGGCCGAGAGGAGGTGCCTCTGAAAGCAGGCAGGTATGAGAAGAGACAGTGGTAGGAGGAGATACTGGGGAACAGCCACCCAGCTGTGCAGGACCTGGGTACTGTGGGGAAGGGCCAGGCACGTGGAGATGCCTGGGTGTCCTTGAGCTAAGACCCAAGACATCGAGACCTCACCCAGAGGAAGTGGGGCTGGAAATCCTCCTAATAAGGTGGCGGAGATTTAAGCCCTTGTTTGGAAAAATAGAGTGGTGACCTATTTGCATGGAGTAGAGAAGCAGGTATGGAGCTCGCTCCTCCAGGCCTGTCACGGAAGTCACCTGCTTGGGACGTGTCCTGTCCTCCACTTTCAGAACCCAGTCTCAAGGCTCACCCTGGTACCTCTCCAAGGGAGTTGCCAAGATTGGACTTGGGTTGAAGGTTGTCAAACATGCAAAAAAAAAAAAGAAGGACAGAATCTCTCGGAGTGAACTTCTCAGGCTTAGAAAGCAGGAAAGCCTGTTGTTGGAGGTAGGCTGGTTCTGACCCAGTCACAGAGTCACAGATAGTACACCCAGAGTTCTTTCCAACATCATGGGCCCCCAACAGGCTTCTCTGACACCTTTGCCGACCCCCTCCAGCAGGGACATGGCGGTCTCCCAAAAGCCAGCCCATGGGTCCACATTGCCATCTTTTTTTTACCCTCCCGCCCAAGCTGGGCATTTAAACCTCCTGGGTTGCTGTTTATCCATCAGTAAAATGGATAGAATAATATCCGTCTCACCAGGGTGTTATTTAGACTTATTTATTAATGCTGGCAATATACTCAGAGCCCTCAAGATTACAGCAATAGATCACCAGGAAATATTATAGCATCCCGTTGCCATAGAGACGGTTCCGTTCTCTGAGCTCCTCCCTGGAGCCTGGTGACAGCATCAGGCTCCGGGGGTCGGGGGAACCAAGCTGCACCAATCGGGGTATTAACACTAACAACAGTGATAATTAAATTACACAGAGAGGAAGCCCATGAAATATGTATGGGAAAGAAATGGGTTTGATTCATTTAGGCAAATGGGCATGTTTTCCCATTAGAAAGGGCTCCCCAGAGCCGATGACTGGCTGAATGTGGGACTAATTTCTTTAGACAAGGCAGGGGGTGGAGGGTTCTGGTAGGAGCCTAAGTCAGGGGTGAGCATAGGTAGAGATCCCAATACAATCACCCTAAAACACAGCCACCACTCTAGAGGTCGCCTACAGAAGGACACCACATCTGACTCTCGTCTACACGGACCGGCAGCTTCCTAACTTTCCAGATGTGACACCGAGGGCGACCCGAGATTGTCGTGTGATTCAAAGAGACAGAATGAGACAGTTTCCCCCGGCAGTGACCCTGGAGGAAAGAGGGTCCCCCCACTTCTTTATGCTGAAGGAATGCCACGCTTTAGAACTGAGTCGGGTCAGTTCTCTGTATGTCGTTGGCCACCCAATTCCACATCCCGTGGCGACAAGACAAGGCCATGTGAACTGGCCCATGGTACAGAAGCAACAAAGTTTCACCCGCCCCAACTCGACTCATCAACTTCATCCTCCTCACCGTCTCAGGCCAGTGAGTCCAGGCCACCCTCCAGGCAGCCGTGACCACCCTGAGTGGCCCTACCTCCTCACCAGCCCTGGGGACGGGGACTCAGTTCCCCTTCCACCTTGTGCTCCCTTCCTGCCCAGGAGCAGGATGAACCTCAACTGCAACTTTCTGACCCCAGAAACCCCTGTTTAGAGCAGTTGGTCTCCTTAACCCCAGGAGTCTGGGGAGAGTTTGATCTAGAGGTCTGTATCCCCAAAAGGAGGGGCTGGAAGGCCCAGTGTTGAGACAGACCCCCAGCAGGGAAGTGCAGAAATCCCAGATGACCTTCACAAGACAGCCCCCATACCTGCCCTCTGCAGAGGGCCTTCCCCAAGGCGGCTCAGTTCAGGACCTGAAAGTCAGGTGCAGGGGACACGTGTCAAGTCCCAAAGTGTCCTCTCCCCCGTAGCGGCAATGCTGGCCGCGGGCGCTTGCTGCTCCTCCGCTGGCTCACCTGGGAGGAAAGCCGAATATGCCCTGGGCTGCAGCCCTCCTTTCTTGACCGTGTCCCAGAGTCTCCACTCTCTGAAGGGATCTCAGGAAAGGCTGGTCCAGGACCCGTCATCAGTCCTCAGTATGAATGTAAATCCCCACGGTGAGAACAAGAAGAGAGCATTTGGTGAGATGTGTGCAGAGTGGACTCTCACTTTCCCCGTAGGAGGCCCCTCGGGACGCGGTGTTACTCTGCCCGGATTACAGATGAAGAAACCAAGGCTCACAGCTGAGTCCCTCCCCATAGCCAAAGAGACAGGGGCTCATGCCCCGCAGCAGCTCCGTCTCCCAGGGAGACTAGTGCTCTCAGCCATGGCGATCATCATGGAGAGACACACTTTGCCCGATGCTTCTGGAATGTTCCCCCAAAGACCCACGGATCAAAGGCTAGGTCCCCAACCTATGACACTATTATGAAATGGTAGGGAGGAAGGGCCTAGTGGGAGAAAGTTAGATCACTGGGACCATTCCCTGGAAAGATATTGGGACCCCAGCCACTTTCTCTCTTTTTACTTCCTGGCCACCATGATATGAGCAGCTTACTCCTCTATATGCTACCAGCCAGGATGTTCTGCCTTGATATAGACCAAAACCACAGGGCCAACCAATTAGGGACTAGAACTATAAAGTAAACTAAACCTTTTCTCCTTTTAAGTAGTTTATCTCAGGTATTTTGTTATAGTAATGGAAATTTGACCAATACAGTGCCCTTGGGTGAATTTCAAGCACGAGCTCAAGGCACTATTATGAAATGGTAGGGAGGAAGGGCCTAGGGGGAGAAAGAACAACTCTGTGGGGTCCTAAGCCCAGCCTCTCCCTTCCTACTCAGAAGGGCTCACAGAGCCCTCCACTAAGAGTCTGGCCATCCTTCCCATGGCTATGGGGATAACAGGCAGGACGGCTGCAGTTCAGCTGTTAATCCAGCCACCCGACAACATCCCTCCGTACCCTGCTGCACACCGGGTACCGTTCCAGACAGGGAGAAGACTCCGGAACCAAGCCAATGGAAACCCCAGCCCTCCCAGAGTTCTCCTTCTCTCCCAGCAGGTGTCTCTGTGTGCCTTGGTGGAGCAGGGCTGGAGAAACCTGAAGGCCACGTCGAGGAGGTGACAACCGGGGCCAAGGCCCTGAGGCACAACCTGCCCAACGTGTCCAGGTCGGTGGGGGACCCCTTGGTGGAGCTCTCAGTGCCCAGGTGGGAGCCTAGTACTACCAGGCACCTCTCGGTCACCCTATCCCTGAGGTCTGCAAAACCTGACAAGAGTTGGCCCCGTTTTGCTGATGAGAAAACTGAGACTCAGAGACCTTACATGGTTTTCCAAAGGTCACGTACTGGAGTGCGTGATCTAATTCCAGGTCTGCCTGGTTCCAAAGCCTGTGTCTGTCCATGTGAACAGCACCTTCGTGCTGCGAGACCACATGCTGTTGTTAGGTCTGACATGTTCCCCGAAGGCCAAGGTGTCGGAGGCTTGGACCCCAGCCCGTGGCGCTGTTGGGAGGTGGGGCCTACTGGAGGGAAGTTAGGTCACTGGAGGTGTGCCTTTGAAGGGGACATGGGGACCCAGCCTCCACCCACCTCGCTCCCTTTGCTTCCTGTCCACCATGGGGTGAACACTCCTCATTCACCACAGGCCCTGCCATGATGCACTCTGCCACCACAGGCCCAAAGCCACACGGCCCAGCAACCATGAGCCAAAATAAACCCTTCTTCCTTATAAGTTGTTTATCACCAGTATTTGTCACCGTGACAGAAAGCTGACAGCTCCCACCACAGACTCACCCAGCAAGCCTTGGTATCGGTGTCCCTCCCGAGGAATGAATGTGATGGTGCAAGCCTGTGATCCCAGCAACTCAGGAGGTTGAGGCGGGAAGATGGCAAGTTCAAAGCCAGCCTCAGCAATTTAGCAAAGCCCTGAGCAACTTAGCAAGAGCTTGTCTCAAAATAAAACAATAAAAAGGTCTGGGGACGCGGCTCAGTGTTAAAGTACCTCTGGGTTCAATGCCAGGTACCAAAAAAAAAAAAAAGTAATCCCAATTAGTGTTTCTTTGCCCAGTTTTGCCCAGCTCCAG
Organism: Callospermophilus lateralis; assembly: GCF_048772815.1. Lineage (NCBI taxonomy): Eukaryota > Metazoa > Chordata > Mammalia > Rodentia > Sciuridae > Callospermophilus > Callospermophilus lateralis. The sequence continues at coordinate 93,875,894 of NC_135313.1, forward strand.
GCCAGTGCCAGCATCTTGATTGACAAGCAGGGGCCACACCCACCTCCATTCTGTCTCCAGAGGTGCTCTGGTCCACCCCTGGTTTGTTTGGCCTTCCCTTCAGGGTGGCAGCAGAAAGACATTGGTTCTCCCAGGTCTGCCCCAGTCCATCTCTCCAGATTCCTCACACCCTGCCCTCTCCTTGTGGGTGAAGGCACATCAGGGTCCCACTAGGTGTCTACAAGGATCTACTGGCCCAGGTGCTGGGTATGGTGTCCATGTGCCTAAAAGGTTCTTCATGGCCACTCCTGCTTCTGAGATTCAGCTCAGGGCCTCCTTCATCCCAGGCTGTGACAGTCCTCCTAGAGTAATCCCTTCAACATTCTGCCCACCACGGGGTGGCCTTTGTTATAGCCACAAGGCTCCATGCAGACTTTTTGTCCCAAAAACAACCCCCAGCTGGTACATCCTACTACCCTCTGTCTCCAGAAAGCCACCAGCAAGCCTCCAAGAAAGTGTCTGGGGACAGAAGCAAGCCCTGTTTGCACATCCAGCAAAGTGTTTGCTTTTTCTGAGAGTGCTGCAAATCCATTTCCCTGACAGTGATGGGAATGGGTATTGTCAGTGGTGGGGAGAGCACATTATGAATGATTCCACTTGAGTCCATTTTTAAAAGGAGGAAATCAATATGCTCTTCCCGGCATTGTCTGCTCCCCTCACCTGACCTCTCAGCTCAGGCCCCAGCTGCTTCGGCAGTTACCCTCTCTCCTCTCTCCTCCTTCCTTCCCAGAAGGGGCTGGACCTTTCTCAGAACCACTGCCAAAGCCTCAGGGAAATGGAGCTTCTCTTCCAGGGAAAGCGCTGGTTGCAGGTCTCAGTACCCATGCTGGTCTTGGGGTAGAAGAATCGAATCCCCCAGGAGGCCCTGTGTTGGAGGAACCTTCAAAGACTCTGTAAATACACTCAGTGCCTGCTGAGTGCTGGGGCACCGGCCCACTTTCACACATGTTGTTTGCAAACCTTTCAGGGCCACCAGGACATCACTCCAGGATCTGCCCTAGATCTTCACCTGAGAGGTGAGGAAACGGAGCATCGGGAGCAAAACAACGCCCAGGGACACTCTGTTCACAGGTGGCAAAATCTGGGTGATCAGTGTGGGTGTCTGTTTCAGTTCTCTGGGCCAGCGTGGGTCTCAGAGCTGCACCTGATGTGTGTAAAGCTCAGCACTGTCACTCACTGGCTATGTGACCCTAGACAAGTGATTAATATTTGCAAACCTCCGTGCCTTGTACCTCCCCAACCCCTCTGTCCATATTAAAGATTGAATCCAGGGCGCTCTAGCACTGAGCTACATCCCCGGCCCTTTTAAAGTTTTATTTTAAAATTTTGAGACAGGGTCTCACAAAGTGGTCCGTGCTGGCCTCAAACTTTAGATCCTCCTGCTTCTGACTCCCAAACAGCTGGGATTACATCTGTGCATCACCACACCCAACACAGGCCTTTAAAACAGGACTGGCCCAACTTCCTGGGTGCAGCAATAGAAGACTGTGGCTAGCACCCCACCATAAATGATGCAGCCCATCACAGTTCCTGTCCCCTCCTCCACCTGGTCTCCACCAACCTCAGGCCTGCACATGTTCTCAGAGCAGACAAAGGTGTCCAAAGGTGTCGTTGGTTTCACCACGCCCTTTCTGGGATGCCCATGACTTCAATGACAGCAGCAGAACACGTACTGTTGGCCTCAGGCTCATGTGAGAAATAAGTGTTCAGCCAAGTGTGGTGGCACACACCCATAATCCCAGCCACTGGGGAGACTGAGGCAGGAGGATTTCAAGTTCAAGGCTAGCCTCTGCAATGTAGCAAGACCCTGTCTCAAAATAAAACTTTTTAAAAGGACTGATGTGTAATTCAGTGTTAGGGCACCTCTGGGTTAAAAAATGTGTTCAATTAGAATTCTCTTTACTTTATTAACTTCCTCACCCTAAATTTAGCCATTCATCTTTCTCTTCTGCTTTGGAAGAATCTGCATCACTATGATTCTACCAAAAAAAAAAAAGAAAGAAAGCAAAGACCACACGCAAAGACCTGAATCTCAAATGTTTGTGTGACCTGAGACTCTGTCTTTTCCTCTTGGGGCCTCAATTTGCCCTTCTGTGAAATGTAAGGGTTGAGCTCTATGAATCTCTAGGGCCCTTCCGTTGAGATCAATTCTCCTTTCTGGGCAAGCTAGAGTTTCTGCAGACTCTGCATTCATCAGGATTTTCATGTCTGCCTGCACCCGCTGACAACCACGGCACCCCAACCTGTAGACTACAGATGCACAGAGCTCACACCGCGAATCACACAGCAAGGATGGGGCTCCACTCACCCCCCAGGCCAGGCTAGTGTTTCGGAATCACCCTCTGGAATTGTGCTGAGCTCAGAGAAAGGAAGAAAGAACTCTGGAGAGCCTCATTAAATGCTCAGCCTGGAAGTCACCCTCAACTCCTCACTCCCCCTAACAGTTAAGCCCAGGCAGGCACATTCCTGTAATGCCAGTGACTCAGGAGGTTGAGGCAAGAGGATCACAAGTTTGAGGCCAGCCTCAGCAACTTAGCTAGAACCTATCTCAAAATTTAAAAAATAAAATAAAAAGGGCTGGGGATGTTGCTCTGTAGTTAGAACACCCCTGGGTTCAAATCCCAGTACCTCGCGCGTGCACGCACGCGCACACACACACACACACATACATACATACACACACACACAAATTATTTAAGCCAAAACTAATTTCTAGATTTTTCCACCTAACCACAAAGAAACCAGGACATGCCACCCTCCACATGCCCATAAAGTGGAAAACTAGCAACAACAGCACACGGTCCACTGAATGCCACCCACCTCCACCCAAACCAGTCACTCCTGAGTTTCCCACGGCAGGGGCTACCTGGTGAAGACAATGAAGGAAGGACACAGACGCTGCAGGGCCCTTGCACTGGCTCTGAGCCCTCACAGAGAGGAAGAAGAAACCTAGACATCTCATTGGGATCTCCGAGGGCTGGAGGGCCCAGGGAAGGGGCTGTGCAGACAGAGCTGCCTGGGGACTGGTTGGGTGGAAAATCTAGATTTTCCATGATTCCTATGAGTGTCCTGCATCAGAGCATCCTCACAGGGCACTGTGCACAGGGCAGCTTCATGGTGTTGGCCAGCACTTGAGAGGCCCAGGATTTGCAGAAATGCACTAGTGCAGGGGTGGGGGGAAGGACAATGCAATAGAAGTGGTGGGTGGGGCAAGAGGGAATGAAAACTGTCATTCCTGGTCCTGTGGTTTCATTCTCCTCTGCTAAGACCTAAGGCACCAGTGCTCCTGGGGGCAGCCCAAGGGGGTCCTTCCTGGGAAGCCCAGGGATTGACGGGTGCAGGAGAGAAGGCTCTGCGTAGTTTCAATGACTATCTCTGCATCATTCAACCACGCCAGCCTCAGTCATAAACAAATGTCGGCCCAGCGCTGTCAGACACCATCTGTTTGGTCTCTCTTGTCTCATTTAATGAGCTAGGGTTGGACAGGAATAGCACCAGGCCCTGGACAAGGGGTTGGGACCCAACGCTGCCATTCTGGCCCTCCACCACCCTGGGTCTCCATGGACTCTCTGGCATCAGACCTTGGGCACAGCTGCGAATGGAACCCACACCAAGCGCTGCATCATCGGGCTGGCAGGACACGGCGTCACCAGACAGTAGAGGGTCTCAGGTGGGGGTCTCTGGCATCCACGCTTACTACTCCAATTGTTCGGGTCCATGGAAGTCCCGACTTGCCCCTTGCTGAGTGCCTAGAGACCCACAGCTCCCCGCACACACTTCCTCAGAAGCCAGGCAGGGTGCTTGGGAAGGTCTGCCAGTGTCTCCACTCACCTGCCCGCAGCCACATTAAATGTCCCTCCCCACTCCCAGGCCGTGGGTGTGCTCCACATCTAAGTCCTTCTGAGCTTCCTCCTCCATACCACCCCCCACTCCCTGCCCACACGCGCCCAAAGGCAAAATTGCTGTCTTTCACAAAGCACAATGGCAAGGATGAGGTCTGCTTTTGTCATTTACTTTTTGAACAGTCCTCCCTTGGTGTCCACAGGGAAGGATTGTGCAAAAAGGAGACCACAAATACCAAATCTTTGATGCTCAGTTCCTGCCTATAAAATGATGTCTTATTTGCATATTTAAAAAAGCATATCCTCCTATATGACTTAAATCTTTAGATGACTTACAGCACCTGATACAATGTAAATACTATGTCAATAGTTACACAGTGCTATTTAGGGTCTAATGAGGGGTGGATTCTGTACATGTTCAGCAGAGTCTTGATGTTTTTCTCTAAATGTTTTCTTTCTGAAGTTGGTTGATCCTGGAATGTGGAATCCACAGATGTGGAGGGCCAACTATTCTTAAGGTTATGTCGCAAGGATTTTATCCTGTTAATTCCCATGTTTGGCAAACCTTTCAATGGCTCCGTCACATCCCCAGGGCAAGGATTGATGTCTCCCCTTTTGACCTGTGAGTCCGGCACAGGCTGAGCCTGGGCATGCTCGGGAGGTTTGTGGAAAGGGATGAATGAATTCATTGACACCCACCTCATACCAACACGATAACAGCATTCCACTTGCCCTATTTTTTCACTAACTTTTGTCTGTAATAGAGAATTTATAAAATTAGAAAAAGAACTTAAGAAGAAAAACAAAATCCCCGTTCCCATATTGATATACTTCCTTCCAGCCTTTTCTTCTAGGCATAACTTGTTTGTTTACAAAGCAAAATTTTGCAAGGATATGATTTGATAGGATATGACTTCTTAGCTTACTTTTTGTATTTGAGGTTCCCTGGCAAGTATCTTCTCATGTTAATTCATACGTTTATCAAACCTTAATGTCTGCCACGGTTTTAGATGGCCGTTCCCCTTACGTGAACATTAAGTAATTTCCACTTTGGGGGCTGCATTATTAAAGCCAAGACCTCTCTGGACAGGAATTACTTTTGCATATCCAAATAGGCTGGGGCAGATTTGCAGACCTGGCCTCCTTGCACAAGGTCCCTACTCACCCTGGCCTCTAGAGAAGACCCAGGAATTGCCTCCTTCAGGCTCTTCCTTGCTTCCTGGTGAAAATTGCCCCATAGGTCCTGGCCCTCCTCTCTTGCCCCTTGGGCTCCCTCACACCTGCTGTGTGAGACCCGAGTGAGCACTGATTGTTCTGCCCAGGCAGTTCGCAGATGCCCCCAAGCAGGGCTCACCAGCAGTACCAAGTTACAGGGAAGGCCCCTCCAGACTGTGTACCTAGCACACCAGAGCAAACAAGAGGAGCAGAGAAAGTCCAGGACAATGAGAAAGAGAGAGAGAGAGAGAGAGAGAGAGAGAGAGAGAGAGAGAGAGCGCTACAGAGGTCAAGGAGAGCACAGGGAGGGGAATGAGGAGAATCGGGTCCTGGCTGGTGGGCCCCTCTCTGTGATGGCTGACCTGACCTCTTCATAGGACTGGGAACACTCCCCAAGGCATCAGAGACATCCCCAGATGGCTCCCTAGGACCTTCCAGGCCTCTGACCAGGATGGATCAAGAACTGCTCTTTGGTCCTCGAGCAATCTTGTCTGCTCTGGATAGAGGCAAGAGCAGCTGCTTCAAGTGACATCAGCAAGTGGCTCAGAATAAGGTTACTCTCTAGGCCCCAAGAGTTGGGGTTCCCATGTCAGGTCCGTCCCCACCTCTGCTTCTCTCTGACAGCTCCCTGCAGCCATGGAGTGGCCCCTTGACCATTTTCCCAGCAGCACTTGGGGTGACCTCCCAGTTCCCTGTCTCTATTTCTGGAACCTAAGTGGCCCAGCCTGGAGCAGCCCTGACCCTAGCAACAGAGGGCAGTGAACACTTCGGGAAGGACACATGTGAGCATCAGAACCATGACATGGATCCCAGGCGGAAGCCACAGGGCTCAAGGGTCAGCACCAAGGGCTGGACGTACACAAAACTGCCCTTCAAGGTAGTTCCAAGACATGCCAAAGAGTGGACCGGGAGGGGTAGATGCAGGACCCAGAAGCCCCCAAGGCCCTGTAACACTGAGCCCCAGTCTCAGAGGTCTCGGCCACCCAGGGCATCTCCAGGGAGGGCCTGAGCTCAAGGGAAGAAAAAAACTCATGAGGCCCATATGCCAGCAACTGACAGACGTCCTCCGGGATCCCTGAGTACTGAGGATGGAAGGCTGGGGCCCAGGGGAGGAGGCTGCAAGAGCAGGAGAGCAAAGCAGGAAAGCCAGGGGTCCTCAGGCTGCTGGGAGGGCTGCAATCACCCAGGGCCTGTGTCAGTTACAGACATCCACCAGACAAAGGCCATGCACTGCCTGAGGAGGAAGTATAAAGCCAGGCCATCTGGGCTGGACAAGGGCCGCCCCCTGAAGTCCACTCTAGCCCAGCCCTCCCTGGAAATGAGCTGGGCCTGTCATTAGTCTTCTCCAACACCCCATCTTCCTGCCTGGCCCCTGCCAAGGTCATTCCCTAGAAATCTTTCTGCTGCCCAGTAAACTCTCAGAGACTGCTTCCTCGAAGCCCGTGGGTGGCAATCATGGACAAATACCAAGGCTGATGCCGAGCGGCAGCCTGGGGCAGCCTGGCCCCTGCCTCCTTTGTCCTCAGCAGCCCTCTTCCCGGCACCCCTAGGATGCCATGCCCTCGGTGGGAGGCGCTCTGCATATTCTCGCTCTCGACCCCCTTTGTCATTTGTTCACTGCTGCTGATCTCTGAAGTTCTGCTAGAAGCCCGCTCCATGAGCTTGCTCCACTGGCTACCTCAGCCCTGCCCTCATCTCGGCTTGTGGCTCTCCAGACTAGGACAGCTGTGACCCCGGAGTTCAGTCGTCATGGATGAGAAATAGGTCCCACTGGACACAGTCAGGGGAGCTGCCCCAGTAACTGGCGGAGCTTGGATGGAGAGAACATGAGCGGGGATTTCTCCTCCATCACACAGAGAACTAGGGGGGACCAAGGAGCTATTGGAGCGCCAATTCATTGTGAGACCCCCTCCTCTTATGAATGAGGCCACCAAGAGCAGAAATTCCACAAGGAAGAAAAGAGTCATTGGATGGAGTGGAGTATGGCCATTGTGGAGAAGGAGCAGGGTCTAGACTGGCAGTAGGGTTAGTATCCTGTCTTATAAAACCATAGTGTCAACTGAGTTGGTTCCATCTGAAGGCTGAGAGGGAAGGATCTGTCCCAGGCTTATAGAGGGACTGGCTTATAGATCTCTTTGGCTTAGAGATGGCCAGCTTCTCCCCGTCCTCATGTCATCTTCCCCATTGTCTCTTCTTAGAGACTCCAGTCATATAGGATTAAGGTCCCCCGCAATGAGCTCATTTATACTTGATTACTTCCGTACAGACCTTGTGTCTAAATGAAGTCATGCTCTGAGAGCCGGGGGGCGGGGGGTGGGGGGTTAGGACTTCAGCGTAGGAGTATGGGTGGGACACAGCCCAGCCCACAGCACCATGCATGGGCTGGACTTGTGTCACCTCATTAACATCCAGGCAGAGCTCAGCCTGGGTTGGCAGGAAATCTGCTGGCGGCTTCTGTGCATCCACACGGGCCACTGGCCGCCAGGGTAGTCACCGGCTGCTCCTTGTAGCCACCCAGGAGCCAACAACGGGGATAAGGAGGCTCTGCGCCCAGCCAGAGCTCCACGGAGCTGTCGTCAATCACCAGACAGTGACTGCCTGCTTTGGGCTCTAAAATAACACATTGATTTTTGAGCCAAGGCTAACTTTAGTTACCAGTGATGCTGCTAACAGAGGAAGAATAAGTCATCATCATTAGAACTGGATCCAAATGAATGAGCTAGCCCTGTGTCTCACTGGGATTCAGGCTGCTTTTTTTTTTTTTTTTTTTGGTCACAGTTTGCTGACATAGTTCTTTCTAATTTGAAGCAGCCTGAGAGAAACCTTTTACCAAATATGACACATTATCATTTGGAAAATATTAAAGGAATTGGTTGTTCTGCTTATCTATGTCTGTTTTACGAACCATCCCAAGACCTAGTGGCTTTGAACACCACCATTTGACTCTCCCTCACTGTCTGAGGGTCAGAACTGGAGCAGGACTCAGCTGGTGACTCTTCTGCTCCATGTGAGGTCGACTGAGGACACTCCGTGGGAGCTCAGCTGGTGGCACAGCTGCCTGGGGGAGCCACAAAGTCCCTACTGTCGTGTCTGGAACATTGTAGGAACGGTGGGGTCTCCGTCCCGCTCCTGGTGGCCTCTTTATGGCTGTTCCAGCCGGGCAGGGAGGAGACTAACAAGGTAGCTCAGGGGCCCAGGGTCAAGACCAGCCCACAGCACCATGCATGGCTGGACTTGTGTCACCTCACCAACATCCAGGCAGAGCTCAGCCTCGCCCTTCACCTCTCCTCCCAGAGAGGCTGAGACCCCGGCCCCTGCCTGTCTCTGGAGATGGGCAAAGGTCTCCATGCCCTTCATTAGGGGACACATTGTAGAGAGGAGTAAAGGAAGTCACCACCCAGTGATTCTTGTGTTCTCGTCACGTCCTGCCCTTTGCCGCAAAGAGGCTCAGCTTGCAAGGCAGCTCCAGGCTCTGACAGCAGGTGGGACGTAACACCCACAGGGGTACACATGCACATAGGCTGTCCCTCACACACACCCGCATGCTCACATATACACATGCTCTCTCACACACTCACACCTACACATTCGCACTCAAATGCACACACAGAATCCTACACACACACATACACCCCTACACAATCTCACACATAGGCACAGATGGAATCCCTCTCACAGTCAAACTCATACCGATCACTCACACCTACACGCATTCACACACTCACACACATGCACACAATATGACAGTGCAAGGAAAGACTATGACACCCACTGGACGACCTTGGAAAAGGTACAAAGTGAGCAACAGTTCACTTACGAACTGTTAAGTGGAATCCTACTATGGGCCGAACCTGTGCGTGATGCCGAGAGGAGACAGAGCCCCTGGGAGGCAGGTGTGGCTGATAGGGATTTGGTGCCTAATCCACGCATGGGAAGAAGCCTCCACATTAGAGGCACAAACTGATCCTGCAGGACACCCAAATTGTAGAGGGGTCCTGTTTAGCCGTATGGTGGGATGTGTTTACTTGTTAAGTAGCTATCAACATTTAAAACACAGGAAAACCCACACAAAATGTAGGTTTCTGACTTCTCTTGAGAAAGTGGAAGGCCCAGGAATTTATATGAGGCTGGCCTCAATGCTGGGCCTGCCCTCAGGTGCCCCACAGACAGCCCCAGTCCTCGGAGCCCCAAATGCCTAGAGCTGGTGAGCACCATGTCAGAAAATGTCAGCTCTCAGGACCCTCCACCAATGCAGCAGGAGGCGATCCTGCTGGGGAGTCGGAGGCTCAGAAGGAAGAGGGCCTGACCCAGCCCACATGCTGGGCAGTCCAGGCCACTTGGCTCAGACCTCCTCAGACAGGGACACAGAGACACTCACCCAGAACGACTGCCTGTCCTTCACCTCTCCTCCTTAGAGACTCCTGGGGAAGTTCCACTGAGTCCCGGGACACTTGACCAAGGGGGCTCACAACAAACTCTCATTTCAAGAACTGAACAGCCTGAGGTAGAGGTTCCATCTCCAGAAAGGTGACTGTCTCCAGTGCCCAACTAGTCCCCAGAGTGCCAGTCGGCTGACATCTCCTCGGTGCCCAAGGACTCCAGCTTGCCCCACCTGCTAGGGTTCCAACCCCTAGGGCCTCCCATGCTGGCCTCTCCACAGCCCTCTCCGGCAGGACCACCTGTTGACACAGCCCTCGTCTGTCGCAGGTGCTCAGTCCAGCCAAGAAAACCCATCTCCACGTCCTACTCAAATGAAGAAATTCCCAAACCACCATCCAGAACCAGTGGCATCAGGCAATGACGCCTACCCTCGGCGTCATCGTGAGAATGGGATGAGATAGCACAGGCCACGATCTGACACCTAGTAGGTGCTTAGGAGATGACAGCTGCTGGCATTATTGTCATCAAAGAAAATCTCACATCCTCTCTACTAAATTTGGCCGACACTGTATGGTGGAAGGGATTCGTTAGTTTCTGCCATATGTCCTAATTGGAAACATTGCCTGGGACACTGCCACTTGCCAGAAGAAAAGAAAAAAAAGAGAGAGAAAGCCAAGCAAAAATAAAAAAGAAGAAGAAGAAAGAAAAAAAGAAAAGAAAGGTTTTTCTTGACTTGCTACAGATTGGAACTGTTACCAGGCAAATGTCTTCCCTCTGGCTCTGGGATTGCTCTCCGAAGACTGCCTGGGCTATTCTTCATCTCAGCAATCATCTCACCACGAGGGACCACGGGGGTTGCAAGACCAAGCAAAAATGATGCACTAGCAGCAATATTTCATACACGGAAATACGGTATGTGTATACCGTAACACACAGGTAATTCATTAAGCAAGCGGTTGGGAAGCACTACCTTGCGTGTAGAGGTGGTAGGTGAGAGCTAAGGCAGACAGGGGTCATGAAATTCCAAGTGGAGGTGAAGGGCTGATGGATACCAGGTCCACCTGACCAGCTACCAGGATGCTCCAGAAATGGGATTCTTCAGCCAGAAATACATGGGAGGCACCAGTACCCAGGGCAGTGCTACCTCTTGCTGACCTCTGGCTGCTGCCTCCCCCTGTCATCAGAGCTATCCTGTTGACATCCCTGGGGAGCCTCAAAGCACCTACATATATGTTCACAAGAAGGAAAAGCAAAGGGCTAATACCTCACAAGACAGACTTTTACCCAGTGGCACAGAGGAACAAGTGGTCAAATGTTCCATCCTTCTCCATGCAGGACAGCCCTGATGCCCAGGGTGGAGTTTCTCAGGGACTCTGAACCCAATCAAGGAAGCAGTTGCACGTAGGAGTTGAAGCTCATGAGACCCTCATGAGGTCCCCCTTTCTGCTCTGCTTCATGCCCTGCCCCTCACTTCTACTCCCTGACTTGCACACCTCAAGAGAGCATCCTTCGACAGAGATACAGCCCAGAATCGTCCACTAGAGAAGCACATAGGAGGTGTGACTCACAGAACATCATCAATGGGGTGGGGGTGTCTTCAAGGTCACCTTGTTTAATCTCAAACCTCTCCTTCCAGTTTACAGATAAGAAATGAGGCTAAGAGGAGAAAAAATACATCTTTTCCTACCCCATTGCTAGGTTCATGATTGAGAAACCTGTAACAAAAGACAGACAAATAAGAGAAACACATGCAAGGTTTGCATACACAGAAGACTTCATAAGGAAATGAAGACTCAAAGGAACAGGGGAGCCTGTGAACTTTTATGCTAGGTTTGATGAAAAAAAAAATGAAGCCATGGAAAAGTGTGATTGAAATGGGCAAAGGAACTGAAAAGACACTTCAGAGAAGAAGTATGAATGGTCAACAAATGTATGAAAAAATGTTCAACATCTCTAGCAATTAGAGAAATGCAAATTAAAAGTACACTGAAATTTCATCTCACTACACTGAAATTTCATCTCACTCCAGTCAGAAAGGCAGTTATCAAGAATACAAGGAACAATAAATGTTAGCAAGGATGTTGGGGAAAAGGCACACTCATACATTGCTGGTGGAACTGCAAATTGGTGCAACCAATTTGCAAAGCAGTATGGATATTTCTCAGAAAACTTGGAATAGAAACACCATTTGACCCAGTTATCCCACTCCTTGGCATAAACCCAAAAGACTTAAAATTAGCATATTATAGTGATGTAGTCACATCAATGTTTATAGCTGCTCAATTCACAATAGCTAAGCTGGAACCAACCTAGGTGCCTTTCAATAGATGAATAGATAAAGAAAATGTGGTGCATGTACACAGTGAAATATTACTCAGCCACAAAGAATGAAATTATGGCATTTGCCAGTAAATGGATGGAATTGGAGGCTATAATGCTAAGTGAAATAATCCAATATCAAAAAACTAAAGGTCGAATGTTCTCTCCTATATGCTGATTCACAAAAGGCAGGAGAGAGGGAGGAGTTGAGGTTCACCACGATTGGACAGGATGTGATGGGGGGAAGAGATGGAGGAAGGGAATAGGAAAGGCAGTGGAATAAATCAGACATAACTTTCCTATGTTTATATATAAATACACAATCAGTGGAACTCCATATCACACACAACCACAAGAATGGGAAGTTATACTCCATGTATGTATATGTCAAAATACACTCTAATGTCATGTATAATTAAAAAATTATTTTAAAAATTCTGATTGGACTAAGGGGGCATAATGTATGGCAATAAATGGGTGTAAACTTCCTTCATTCAGATCTCTTCTTTGTGTCCCTGTATCTTCAGAAATGTGAACTTCCTTTTCTCCATGTGTAGGGAGAGTAACTCTCAAATGAGGGTCTTATCACCTGCTTCTGATACACCATGCAAACATGAATTTTTAAAAAGAGGAGTGACTGTATTTGTAACAGATAAAGTAGACTTTAAGAAATCTTTGTCCATAGAGACAAAGAGGGACATTATGTAATGACAAAAGGATCAAACCACCAGGAAGACACGCTGACCATACAACGGAATCTCAAAGTACATGATGCAAAAACACTGATTGAGATAAAAGGAAAATTGGAAAAAGCTACAATTATAGTTGAGAGTTTCAATAACCCCCTTGCACCAAATGGTAAAAATGTTAGTCAGAAAATCAAATAGTGTATATAAGAATCGTGGACAACTGGGGGCTGGGATTGTAGCTCAGTGGTAGAGTGTTTGCCTAGCATGTGTGAGGCACTGGGTTCAATCCTCAGCAACGCATATAAATAAGCAAAGTAAAGGTCCATTGACAATAAAAAAAAAAAAGATGTGTTGTTTGTTTGTTTTTTTTTTAAAGAATTGTGGACAACACAATCAACCAACAAGATCTAGCAGACAAATGTAGAATACTTTACCCCAAAATAGCAGAATACATATATTTTAAGCAGCCATGGACTATTTACCAAGATAGACAATATCCCAGATCATACAACATTCTCAACAAATTTAAAAGAATCAAAATCATATAGTATGCTTTGACTCTAATGGAATCAAACTAGAAAAATAATAAGAAAATCTTCATACGTGTGTAAATTATACAACATAATTTTAAACAACCCATGGGTAAAGAGGAAGTCTCAAAGCAATTTTTAAAATATGAGAGCAAAATAAAAATACATTTATTTGATATAGCTAAAGCAGTGCCATAAGAGAGATTTATAACACAATTTACATCTGTATTTATTATTTCTAATTATCATTAGAAATTGATAATCTAATCAATAAACTCAAATAAACAGCCTCAGTTCCTCCTTCAAGATTTAGAAAAATAAGAAATTTAAATTTAAATCAAACACAAGGAAGGAAGTAAAGAACAGAAATCAATGAAATTGAAAATAAGAAAACCCTAAAGAAAACAAAAAAATTTTGATACTTACAAAAATTCAATGAAATTAATAAACTTCTAGCAAGACTAACAAAAACAAAAAGAGAGAAGACACAAATCATTACTACCACTACAGATCCTATTGCCATGGTAATATCATAAAAGAATACTATGAACTTTACACTCACAAATTTGATAACTTAGAAGACAATAGACCTATTCACTGAAAACCATGAAATTCCAACATTTTCCAAGATTAAATAAACATAATTTTAAAACTCCCAAAAGAGAAATATCCAGGATCAGATGGTTTTACTGGAAAATACTATCAAACATTTAAAGAAGAATTAGTGTCAGTGCTTTATGATTTCTTCTAGAAAGAGAAGATAATACTTCCTAACTCATTTCATAAGGACAGTACTATCCTAATATTAAAGTCAATGAAAACTGTAGACCAGTATCCTTTATAAAATTAAATTTAAAAACAAAAGAAAAGAAAACTGGAAAGAAATCCATCAAAGTCTGAAAAGTACTACATACCATGACCAAGTAGAACTTATTCCAGGGATGCAAGACTGATTCAGCAGTTGAAAATTTATCTACACAATCCACCATATTCACAAACTAAAGAAGAACAATTATATGATCCTAACAATTAATGCAGAAAAAATATTTGGCAAAATTCAATACTCATATTTTCTTTTACATTTTTTTAGAAAATTTAAAATAGAGGAAAATTACCTCAACGTATTAAACAACATCTACTGAAAAACAATACCTAAATTATGCTTGATGGTGAAAACCAGAATGTTCTCTCCCTAAGATTAGGTATAATGCAAGGATGTGAATTGTCATCACTCCTATTCATTGTAGTACTACAATTTTTAGCCACTACAATATGACAAGAAAAATAAATTAAAAATGTAGAGATAGAGGAAGGAAGGAAGGAAGGAATAAATTTTAAAAACTATATTTTCAGATGATGTATCTACAGAGAAGATCTCAAAGAATCTAAACACACACATACACACACACCTTGTAGCAGGTGAGTTCTTCAAGATCACAGGAAACAAGATCAATACACAAAAATCAATCCCATTTCTAAGTATTAGCAATGAAGCCCAGAAACCAAAATTTAAAACACAATTCCAGGTCCATTTGCTCCAAAGAAAACAAAACACTTAGATATCCCATTAACAAATTTGTATCCTGAAAATTACAAAGTGCTGATGAAAGAAATTTAAAAAGACGTAAATAAATAGAGAGACATTCCATGTTCATGGATTGGGAGACAGCAATTCTCCCTCAGATCAATGAACTTATGTAAAGCAATTTTTATCAAAATCCCAATAAGGTTTTATATAGAAATAGATGAATATTCCAAAAATTATACAGAAATACAGGGTAAATAAAATAGTAGTCAATATCAAGATAAGAAAATATAAAGTAAGAGTAATTGATATTAAGGCTATAATAATAAAGACACTGTGGCATAGAGAGAGGGATAGACACATGAATCAATGAAACAGATTGGAGAACCCAGAAACAGACCCACACAGGTATGTCCAAATGGTTTCTGATAAAAGTACAAAACCAATTTATGAGAAGACAGTCTTTCTTTTAAAAAAAAATTTAAAAACTCAAAGAATAGATCATACACTTAAATGAAAAGCATAATACAACACAACTTTCAGAAAAAAAAAAAAAACAGGACTAGGCAATGAGTTCTTAGACTTGTCATCAAAATAATCATCCATAAAAGAAAAATTGACCCCTCAGACCTCATCAAACTCAAATGTCTCATTTTATGAAAACACACATTTAAAAACATGAAGACTGCAGGCTGGGAGAAATCTTTGCAAACCATATATTTGAAGAAGGACTAGAATTCAGTCTACATAAAAATGATCATGACTTAACATTTTAAAAACTCCAGTCATAAAATGAGCAAAACACATAAAATATCTCACTAAACAGAATCTAAAGATGGCTAATTAATAGCTGAAAAGGGAGTCAAACCACTAGCCATTAGCAAAATGCAAATTAAAGCCACAATGAAATTATCATTATATACCTATCTGAATGACTACAACAGCAAAAGCTTGGGAGGATGTGGAGAAACCAGATCCCTCGCACTCTTGGGAACGTTAAATGGTATAGCCGCTCTGAAAAACAGTTTGGCAGTTTCCTTTTTAAAAGCTAAGCGTGCAACTACCATATGACCATGGGAATTAATCCTAGAGAAATGAAAACTTATGTTCACACAGAAAAACATATACACAAAATATTCACAGCAACCACATTATATAAATGCACCAAAGATGGCCAGTGTGTATTGGACCCAATGTTGTTTACTTCTCTGCAGGCAGAGACCCATTAGCTCCAAAGCCTGCTAGGACCAAACTAAAATTTTAACACATCCTATTATTTGAAAAATAGACTACACAAATGGCAAAATCTTGACCATTTAGAGACTTCCTGTTCTGCATATCTCCATTAAAAACTCACCCAACATCTGTTACCTACTGATAAGAAAAAGACCCGAACTACTGTTGCTCCCCAGAGCTCTTGGATCACAGACTCTTCTTCATGCCACTGAACATCACCTAGACATATAATTCCCCTCAGCACTAAGTCTCTCAGGAGATCTTTGAACTCTTCCTGGAATCCAGAAGAGTGACCCCATCCTGTTGCCTCTGGACAAATATCTGCCAAGAAAGCCTTCCTCTACAAGCAGCCCTACCACAGTATCTCCCAGCAAAGCTTTACCTACCCTAATCTCTTGAGCCCCTCAAACACACACACACACACACACACACACACACACACACACACACACAAGAATGCAAGTAAAACTGGGAATCTGAACAAGATCAGTGGATTGGATCAATGTCAAGACGCAGCGTGTGGTGGTGCTTGTCTCTAATCCCAATGATTCAGAAAACTGAGGCAGGAAGATCACAAGTTCGAGTCCAGCCTTGGCAACTTAGTGAGACTCTGTCTCAAAATTGAAAATATAAAGAGCTGGGGATGTAGCTCCATGGTAGAGCACCCACGGGCTCCATCCCTAGTACTGAAAGAAGAGTAGAAGAAAAAAAAAGATGCAATACAATGTATCTGATACTAAATAAAGTATCTGGTACTATAAAATCCAATTCAGAGAATCAAAGGTGGTAGTCGTGGGCCATAAAGCTTTGCGGAATGTTCCTGTGGATGGGTCAGGGTGGGGACCAGGTGAGGGCGATGAGGGGTTGTTGCATTTTCTTGCAACATGAGGTGAATATATAATCATCCCAAGAGAAAAAAAAAATCTAACTGAAAATATTTCTGGCTATTTGGGATCTCTGACAGCCCCAACTCCCACCCGACCAGTGACAGGATGAACACACTTTTCCTCTGCTGGTGAGACTGTCTCAGAGCCTCCATAGAGCAATTCCAAGGGACTGCAGGGCAAAGAAACACACAGCGCACACAACCCCTACAGTTCTGCACGGTTGTGAACACATTGCACCACACGCGCGCACACACACACATACACACCCTGACAGGTCCTGCACAGAAGCCCTCTGCCCTCTCCTCCTGCTAAGAGACCTGGGAGCTCAGACCCCTACAAATCTGTGTTTTGCTCCTGAGTGGTCACTCGGCCCCAACAGCCTCATCTGTAAAACGGGGAAATAGTTGCACCCCACAGGCTTCCTCTTTGAGCACTTGAAAGAGTGTTTATGAACTAGGGATCTCACATTTCAGGGCTTAGCAATTTGGAATCAATAAATTATTATTATAGAGATAAGCCCCAAAGCAGAGACCATCAGGGACCAAGGTGGAGGGGCGGTCAGTGTCCCTGGCCGTGCAGTTCTGTTCTTTGGAGGGTGATCCTTCCCCTCCCGTGTGTCTGAGAGAAACTAGTAGGTGCCAAGCTGGTCCTTGGTGACCTCCTTCCCGGGCCCCTTCTGTGTATCGGAGCCTGCTCACACACGAGAGTGCACATACTCAGCCCAGGATGAGTTCAAACCTGGAATCTGTTAAACAAATTCTGCTTTTATTTGCCAAACCCCTTATCAGCCAGTCACAGGGGTGCACACCTATAGTCCCAGTGACTTGGGAGGTTGAGGTGGAAGGATCCCTTGAGCTTAGGAATTCAAGACCAGCCTGGGCAACATAGTGAGACCTCATCTAAAAAAAAAAAAAAAAAAAGAACAAAAAAAGAAAATCATTTGTCAAAATCCCTGTCCTACTTCTATAGTCAGTGGAATTCCCAGAGCCATTAGGGGAAGAGGAGGGATAACAGCTGCAGAGGGTTTGGGCTGGAATGGGGACAGGGCTGTGTAGGGTCAGTGTGGCTCATTGGATGGTCCCATCTCTGCCCTCTCTGGGGCAGGTCCCCCCAGACCAGCACACTAGGACACCATGGAACATTCTACTGGGACTATGGGGATCCATCACCAAAAGAAGCAGGTGCCAAGGAACTAGTTGGTGGGTGAGAGTGGGAACAAAAGACACCAAGAAGAAATTCTAGGAGGGAATCTTCCAGGATTCCCCAAGCATTGAACTCAGCACCTCAACCAAGGAACATCTGCAGAAAATCTACAGCAGAAAAAAAATTATATCTGGGCTGGGGTTGTGGCTCTGCAGTAGAGCACTCACCATGCACGTGCGAGGCCCTGGGCTGGATCCTCAGCACCATATAAAAATAAATAAATAAAACGAAGGTTTTGTGTCCAACTACAACTAAAAAATAGATATTTTTTTTAAATTACATCTGCACAGTTGCACCCATGAACTTTTAAAGAATCTTCCTCCCAAGTCATTGCCAGTCTCTGTGCTCAGCACAAGGAAGATGGGCAGAGTCCCCAGGGCCTGGAGGGAAGCCCACCAAAGGCATCCTGAATATCAGGACCAGAGAAAAATACCCAGCAGCCAAAGCAGCCCCTGGCAATATTGCCCTCCAGCACTGCCCTGGGGTTTGCATCAAACGCACAGGGGCCCTTTCTGTTCAACACCCCACCCCCTCCCACCACTCCAGGGCTCTGGCCTCCTTCAGGGCAGATATTGTAAGAACTGGTGCCAAGATAGAGTGAGTCTCAGAAAAGCAAATCCTGCCTGATCCCACTTAAATAAAGGATCTGATACTATAAAATCCAATTCAGAGAATCAAAGGTGGTAGCCATGGGCCAGAAAGGGGGAGCCATGGGGAGTAAGTAATCAATGAACATGGCTTTAGTCCAGTAAGTTGAGCAAATTCTACAAATTCTGCTGTACATCATTGCACCCAAAGTCAACAAGAATGCATCATACACTTAGAAAGTCGTTAACAGGGCCGGTCTCATGTTCAATGTTCTTATCACAACAAAATTTAGAAATAAGTGAATGAAAAATAGAAGTGAGGGCTGGGGTTGTGGCTCAGTGGTAGAGCGCTTGCCTGGCATGTGTGAGGCACTGGGTTCAATGCTCAGCACCGCAAATAAAATAAAGGTCCATAGACAACTAAAAAACTTTCAAAAATAAAAAATAAATAAAAGTGAAAAAGAAAAATAAGAACGGAGGGGCTGGCCAGGCTTGAACTGCTGCCCACGAAGCACCCAGCACACCTCCCAGAGACTGGAGGCAGCACCAGATCCAAGCTCAGAGAGTCACCCTCATCTATATGCTAATTATCCCATGCAAGAATTACAGGGTTAATTAAGCATCACAGCCCTCCCTCCATTTTATCTGCCCTGGACACAGAGGCAAGGGACGGAAATCACAACCTCTGATCAAATTAGCTGTCCACGGGCCGCTCCAGGCCTCTCCTCTCCATGAGGCTTCATAAACCAGCTCCCCGAGTTAATCATGTTTATTTCACAAGGCACCAGGGATTTAGAAAGTGATTAGGAATCAAACCCAGGAGGAACCAGCCCCTGACCCTTCTGCTATCAACTTTTTTCATGCAAAGGGTGTGTTTTCTCACTGATAGGCAGCAAATACACACCAGGCCTCATCCTCCTGCCTGAAGTGGGATTATCAGTTAGTGGGTAAATGGCTGTCAAATTGGCAGGTTCTGGAGGTGTTGGGGGCGTGCCCACCACCCATCACCCTGATGCTTCGTATTCTTCAAGGAGCAATGGCTTCTTTTCTGTTTCTCCCCAGCTATGTGGGCCCAGGTAAATAATTAAATCCTCTGAGCCTCCTGTTTCTTATTTATTAAATGGGGGATTGGTATCCACCCAGTGGTATTAAGACTGAGATATGCTAAGGTAGAACGAGTGGCCCTTGGTAGCAGGCATCAGTACTGTCTGTTCTCTGCCTTCCTTTCCTCCTGTCCCCAAGTACCCCAGACTTGAATCCTTATTACTCTGCCCCTCACAGTCCCGCTCAAAGCTACACCCAACCCCACCCCCCAAAGTCTTCTGACAACTCGGCACGGGTGCTAGGTCACATATCCCTGCTTCTCTAATGAACGACACTTGGCACACAGGAGGCAGCCCTAAATAAGTGTTCAACAAAAAGAACTGAAAGGGTTGACTCATTGATTCCAGGCTCAGTATGTAGATGACCAGAGAAACACCAGCCTCCCATATGGTGTCTGTTACAGACATAACTAATCAACCTCCACGGTCTTCCCTACCAGGGCAGGCTAACCTTCCAGGCTTCAACAGAATACCACAGATGGACACTACCCTGCAATCACAGAACAAAGTCTCTGACACTCTTTCCGCATAGCAGACTGAGTCCATCCATGTAAGCCTCAGGCCCCTGGATAGACTGCAATTGCGAAGGGACCAGGCCCAGCCCTTTCCTCACAGGGACCTGGTTTGGGTATGTGGTAGGCAGAATGCTCTCAGAGCCCCAGAGCTTCTCACTGCTCAGATCTGAATCCTGCACCCGCCTAGAACAAGGCATATGGTGGATTTGATCCCTGTGATGCCGTTCTGTCAAGTGACCCAGCTGACTTTGAGAGAAACCTCAGCCACACTATGCCTGGCTTCCGACCTGTAGAACTAGGAACTGATCAATAGGTGTTGTTTTTATTACTTTGTTATTTGTTTTAATTAGTTATGCATGACAGTAGAATGCATTTATACACTTTGATATATCATATATATATATGAGGTATAATTTCTCTTTTTTCTGATTTGTGCATGTTGTAGAATCACATTGGTCATGCAGTTATATGTGTCCAAAAGGGAATAATGTCTGTTTCATTCTACTATCCTTCCTATTCCTATCTCCTCTCCCCTACCCTCCTTCACTCCCCTCTACCTAATCTAAAGTAACTCTATTCTTCCCTATCGGCCCCCCTTTATTGTGAATTAGCATCCATGTCTCAGAGAAAACATTTGGCCTTTGGTTTTTTGAAACTGGCTTATTTCTCTTAGCATGATATTCTCCAACTCCATTCATTTGCCAGCAAATGCTATAATTTCATTCTTCTTTAAAGCTGAGTAATATTCCATCGAATATTTTCTTTATTCTTCTATTGAAGGACACCTAGGTTGGTTCCATAGTTTAGCTATTGTGAATTGAGCTGCTATAAACATTGACATGGCCACATCACTGTAGTATGCTGATTTTAAGTCCTTTGAGTATAAACCAAGGAGTGAGATAGCTGGGTCAAATGGTGGTTCCATCCCAAGTTTTCTGAGGAATCTCCATACCATTTTCCAGAGAGGTTGCACCAATTTGCAACCCCACCAGCAATGAATGAGTGTACCTTTTTCCCCCACATCCTCACCAACATTTATTGCTGCCTGTATCTTGATGATTGCCATTCTGACTGGAGTGAGATGAAATCTTAGAGTAGCTTTGATTTGCATTTCTGTAATTGCTAGAGATAATAAACATTTTTCCGTATGCTTCTTGATCAATTATATTTCTTCTTCTGTGAAGTGTCTGTTCAGTTCCTTAGTCCATTTATTGACTGGGTTTTTTTTGTTTTTGTTTTTGTTGTGTGTGTGTGTGTGTGTGTGTGTGTGTGTGTGTGTTAAGTTTTTGAGTTCTTAATATATCCTACAGATTAATGCTTATCTGAGGTGCATGTGGTAAAGATTTCCTCCCATTCTGTAGGCTCTCTCTTCACATTATTGATTGTTTCTTTTGCCAAGAAGAAGCTTTTTAGTTTGACTCCATCCCATTTAGTGATTCTTGATTTTACTTCTTATGCTTTATGAGTCTTGTTAAGAATTTTATGTATAAGAAATATATATATATATATATATATATATATATGAAATATAAATTATATTGTATATTAAATATAAATATATTTTATATTTATATAAATATAAATCAGATCCTAGGCCAACATAGTGAAGATTTGGACCTACTTTTTCTTCTGGTAAGCACAGGATCTCTGTTCTGGTGCCTTAGTTTTATCCACTTTGAGTTGAATTTCATGCAGGGTGAGAGATAGAGGTTTAATTTCATTTTGTTACACGTGGCTTTTCATTTTTCCCAGCACCATTTGTTGAACAAGCTACATTTTCCCCAGTGGATGTTTTTGGCACCTTTGTCTAGTATGAGATAACTGTATTTATGTATCCTCTATTCTGTACCATTGGTCTACGTATCTGTTTTGATGCCAATACCATGCTGTTTTTGTTACTATAGCTCATAGTATAGTTTAAGGTCTGGTATTGTGATACCTCCTGCTACACTCTTCTTGCTAAGGATTGCTTTGGCTATTCTGGGTCTCTTACGTTTTCCAAATGAATTTCGTTATACTTTTTCTATTTCTATGAAGAATGTCATTGGGATTTTAATAGGAATTGAATTAAATCTGTATAATGCTTTTGGTAGTATTGCCATTTTGACAATATTAATTTAATAGGAATTGAATTAAATCTGTATAATGCTTTTGGTAGTATTGCCATTTTGACAATATTAATTCTGCCTATCCAGGAGCATGAAAGGTCTTTCCATCTTCTTAGGTCTTCTTCAATTTCTTTCTTTAGTGTTCTGTAGTTTTTATTGTAGAGGTTTTTCACTTCTTTTGTTAGAGTGATTCCCAAGGTTCTTTTTTTTGAGGCTATTGTGAATGGGGTAGTTTTCCTAATTTCTTTTTCAGTGGATTTATTGCTGATATATAGGAACATATTTGATTTATGGGTGTTGATTTTATATCCTGCTATTTTGCTGAATTCTTGTATTAGTCCTAGAAGTTTTCTCGTGGAATTTTTTGAATCTTCTAGATATATAATCATGTCATCATCAAATAGTGATAGTTTGAGATTTTCTTTACCTATTTGTATCCCTTTAATTTCTTTCTTCTGTCTAATTGTTCCAGCTAGAGTTTCAAGGATGATGTTGAATAAAAGTGGTGAAAGAGGGCATCCTTGTCTTGTTCCAGTTTTTAGAGGGAATGCTTTCAATTTTTCTCTGTTTGGAATTATACTGGCCTTGAGTTTAGCATATACAGATTTTGAGATATGTTCCTACTATCCCTGGTTTTTCTAGTGTTTTGAACATGAAGGGTGCTGTATTTTGTCAAATGCTTTTTCTGCATCTATTAAGAGGATCATATTGTTTTTAAGTCTATTGAGTTGGTATATTATGTCTATTGATTTCTGTATGTTGAACCAACCCTGAATCCCTGGGATGAAACCCACGTGATCATGGTGCACTATCTTTCTAATATGTTTTTGTATGTGATTTGCCAGAATTTTACTGAGAATGTTTGTGTTTGCAGTTTTTCTTTCCTTGGTGTGTCTTTGTCTGGTATTGGCATCAGGGTGATATTAGCCTCATAGACTGAGTGTTGTTTTGAGTTGTTAAATTTATGGTAATTTTGTCACAAAACAGAAAATTAACACAGGTTGAGGATTCCTTATTTGAAATCTTGGGACTAGAAGTGTTTGGAGTTTTGGATTTTTCATATTTTGAAATATATGCGTATATATAATGAGATATCTTACAAATGGGCCCAAGTATAAACATTAAATTCATTTCTAATTCATATATACCTGGAGGCAATTTTACACAGTTTTTTAATGCGCCTGCACCCCATCACTTGAGGTCAGTGTGGAATTTTCCACTTGGGGCATCCATTGTCAGTGCTCAGAGTTTCAGATTTTGGAGCATCTCGGATTTCAGAGTTTTGAATCAGGGATGTTCAGCTTTCACAGGGAATGTGCGACAAACACTTGAGGAGTTCATCTGAAGTGAATTTAGCCGTATCATATTTGCTCTGATGGATCCAGAAAAGGGTCTGTCTTAAAATGGATTCTTCTTTATTAGACTGGGGAGAGGTACCAGCAGATGCACCAATGTGTCCTTGTCATCATAACTTATGCAAATCTGGCTCAGTAAAAGATTATTCTCGGTATGCTCCAGACCATGTGAACTAGAATTGGCCCTTCCTTGCTCATCAAATGCTTCCTACGAGGCTGGAGGGTCCCCTCAGGTCTCTGGAAGACTGGGTGGGTCAGGAGACTAGGGAAAGAACAGAGCTTTGATGGACATCAGATCCCTTTCTTTTTGCAAAGTCCAAAAATCCTGCTGTTGCCGCCACCCCATTAAGCCTCATACCCTAATGGTGTCTGGCCCCTGTGGCCAGAAGGTGTCAGCATGCTTCTCTCAATCCAGTACACAACTGTCTTGGTAGCCAATGATTGATACCTCTTGTTCCCAAAGGAACATAAGCTCCCCATGGGCAGAAGCCTATCTTCTTGCTCAGCACCCCATCTCCCATTACCCACCCAATGCACACAACTGTAAATGCCTAGGGATCCATCAAACTCCACATGACAGCAGATGTGAAATAAACACACAGTGAGCCTCTGAGCTGCCACCACTGGGAATGTAAGGAGCTCACCCAGGAAGTGGGGGCTGCCATGTTTCTTCCTGATGATCACACATTTCCCTCCAGACTTGTAGATAAACAAGAAAGATGGACCACAACTGTCATCGGCCCTCATTCACAAAGCACTACTAACATGACATCAATGGATTTTTAAGTAAATATATAAACCTACAAAGTCCAAGAGAATGGGAGAGGAGTTGGCAGCAGATGCAAGATGGCAACCCATTATGGAATCTGAAAATGGAGGGAGAAGAGGAGCTGACTTAGAGAGCCCAGGCTGCAGCCCCTAGTGAGCAGCATAAGTAATGCCAAAGAAAGTGATTGCTGGGGCTGGGGTTGTGGCTCAGCAGTAGAGCGCTTGCCTTGCACACGTGAGGCGCTGGGTTCGATCCCCAGCACCACATATAACAATAAATAAATAAAATAAAGGCATTGTGCCATCTACAACTAAATACATATATATGTGTGTGTGTGTGTGTGTATATATATATATATAAATATATATAAATTGTGTGTATGTATATGTATATATATATATATATATATATATATATATATATATATATATATTGATTATATCAGGGTAACAGACAGCCCAAGCCTAGGGGTAGGAATTACTAACACTAACACTGACAAAAAGTAGTGATGGTGCTCTGGATACTCAGGGACCTTCATACCACATGGGGTATGGGGAGGGCCAGCATAGTGCAGGGTGGACATGAGGTGCAAAAGAGAAACAGGGCATGAGCTGAAAGTCCATACTCAAAAAACAGTGGAACCCTAATCCTCCAGCATATTCCTGGCTCAATTCCCCCCGGATTGCTCCCTGCTAGACCAAGACTGGCACTTTACCTGAAGTGGAGTCCCTTGGCTTCCTCCCTTTCCACTCCTGCTGTCCCCACTCTCTGAAAATTTTTTCTTAATGACTCACTTTCACACAAACTCTTGTCTCAGAATCTACTTGGGAGGAATATTTACAGATGTGCAAGAATCCTAAAATCTTACTTCCCTGTTCTTAGAAAGCTATTAGAGGATGTGCTACAGCAGAATGATGGTGTGAAGCAGGAAAGGACATCAAAAGGCCAGAATTCATCCCAAGCCCTCTGCAAAGGGAATCTCTCGAGACCACAGACCCAGGAGTGAGGGGTAGGGAGGGTAGAGAACAATCTAGAGCCAGGAAGCCCACGTGAGAAAGTCCAGGAAAAGAGGAAATTGTTGTAATGGCAATTTAACTATTTGGAAAGTAATATTGATTCACATTTAACTGATCTAGTGAAGCAGTTAGGAAAAAAAAAAAAAACAAATAAAGATGGGTACATAGAAATTCAAATAAAGGGGAAATGTGCACATACAGAGTCCAGGAAACATCATCATCTTCTACCTTACTTAACAGTAAGCGCATTTACTGTCATAATAACATAAACACTGATTATTGATTTAACCAAAAGTTGTGATAAAAGTGTTCTGAAGATGGGGGAGGGACGAAGGCAGGGAAGTCCACAGAGAGCTAAGTCATGAGCTCCCACTGCGGTCAATAGACAATGTTCAAAACTGATTAATCAAGAAATAGCTGCATCCGCATAATACTTAGAAAGGTGGAAGTAAATACTAGCTATGAGCATTGACAGTAGAAATTCGTTTAACATAAATATGTCCTTTTAAACCTCATTATTTCCAAAGGGGTGAACCATGGCCTTAATAGAACACACACACACACACACACACACACACACACACACCACATACACACCCTTGACAAGACAAAAAATGAGGATAGAAGAATAAGAACCAAACCATAGAGGAAGCAGGTAGAGGGACAGGTGGCAAGGGAGAGGTGTGTCCCAAACACATACAGCAGCCCTTTACCAGAGCCCACAAGGTCATATGCACCAGACTCACAACCAAGAAGAATTCAACGGCCACACAAAAATGAACATCCTTGATGTGAGGCAACTGAACATCTCTGTCTGCAAACTCCCAACATCATCAGCCATTGCTGCCCGAAATTCCACGCTATGGGTCCTTCTGCCAGAGTTGAGCACTGCTCTCTCCACTCCTTAAGCAGAGGCTCTCCTGCTTGAATTCCGTAGCATCTGGAAATCACAGGGTGGCTTTTGAGTCCCGTTGGGTGGCCTTGGCAAGTGATGGAAGTCTCAGGATCTCAGCCTCCTTGTGTGTGGATGACAAAAGTGGCCACCATTCTTGGCAGCAACTCTCAGTGCTCTGAGCTGGCCTGGTGATACGCTCTGTCCAAGTGGCATCGTACCAGGACTGCGTCTAGGCCTCAGAAACAGAACAGAACCTACAGCTTCCATTTTTTTTGCTGCTCTTAGGCAAGTCCACTGGGGCATGGGGGCCAGATGCACAGCCCAGACCCCATCACCCCATCCAAAGCCAGCACACTTCCAGATTTGTGAATGAGGCCCGTGGGGACGTACACACTCCCCGCTGACCCTCCGAGTGACCAGAGCCACATGAGCAGGTCCAGTTGAAATCAGTCTAGCCTCTCTCTGGAGACAGAACAGTCACTCAGCAGATGTTAAACAGATGATAGTTGTTTTTGCAGCCACTGTGTTTGGGGATGTGCAGCAAGGGAAAACGGATATGCCTTCTACAGGAAGTAGCAATACTAATACTTATTTGGTTTTTAAGATGTAATGATAACATATGAATGAACTCCTGATTTCAAAATTGTCCCTAACCTTCCTACGCCTGAATGCAAGAATTTTCAGCAACTGTTTTTCCACAGAAGGATGGGGGGAGGTAGCCAGGAAGTGGGAGCAGGGCTCCCAAAGGACAGAGGAAACCTCAGACGTGGCCTTCATGACCCCCTAATGCAGCCCTGGAGTCTGAGTTACACGGCCAGCTGGTGAAGCGACAAGCAACTCAGCTTTGCAAGCAGCTCTGAAAGCAGATTTAACCACTGTAACTGGCTTATTGATTTTGCAATCACATTTTAAGATGCATAATCTGCCACCATCTCCAGTGGCCATTCCAGCAGCATTCCAGGGAAGCTTTATCTCCACCACCTGTGCACAGGACCCTGAGCCAGAAGGGACAGAAGCCTTATCACAATAGAACAATGGTAAGCACAGGTTAGGGCAGCCCCCACACACACACTGTATTTGGACCCAGACAGCAGTAGTGAATTACATGACAGAACAGGCTCTTTGCGCTGACCCGCAAGGCACCCTTAGCTGCACTACTAAGCTTTATCTGCTTCACTTGGACTCCTACAAGGTCCTCAGGAAGGGCTGCCGTGGACCCTTGAGGGCCGTCCACCTAAATTCCCCTTTGGGGATACTCATGACCTCTCTCAACTGCTCGGCCACACTTTGCTTTACCAATCACCCCAGTAGGTCCCTTGTTATTTGGGGTACAAGCCAAAGTGGATACCTCTTTGCAAGGGTCATAGGACTTTCTGGGAGATGCTACAGCAGTAGTTCAAGTAGCTACCGTGTAAAACTGTCACGCCCTAGATTGGGTGGATCACATAAAGTCTGGAGAACAAGTGCATTCCCTAAAATGAAGAGATGACATTTTGAAGGACCCCAAATGGAGATTCAGTAAGTTTTTACTTTCCTGAACACAGCAGTAGTAGCCATGGAGCCAGGTGTCCATATGAGCAAACTGCCCAGAAGGCAGAATTCTGGATCTAGATAATTAGGAGATGAGAAGACAGGCAGCCCTCCGACGTGTCAGACATGTGGGTGTTCTATCTGTGACAGCTTGGGAAATATCTCTGTGCATACCCCAGAACACCCAATTTGGTCAGTCCCCTTGGAGATGCCAGTCTGCGATGTCCGCCTCCCATCAGTCCCCCTGTATCCTATTCTACCCCCTCCCCCCATTGCTGCCAAGAGTGGACTTTCTAAAATGCAAGCTTGACCCCTTTCTTAAAATCCTGCAGAACAAACCTGGGCCTGGCATTCAATCTTATCTGGCCCCAACTTCATTTCCCATCACTCCGCTCACATCAGGATGTGCCACTAAGCGGGTCCCTGTGCTGCCACCTTAACCCCATCACTTAGACATAATTCACCCCAGACAGCCCTCCACACACAGCAACCCCCAAGGCCGCCTTAGCACTTCACCCCTTTCTCTTTTTCTCAGCCCCGTTCCAGTGCCCATCCCACTGGGTGCCATTTATCTGTCCCTGCTATAGTTTAGGTCTAAGTATCCCCCACTGGCCATTGTTAAAGGCTTGGTCCCCAGCCTGTGGTGCTACTGAAGGTGCAGAAACTTTAGAGGTGGGGGTCTCGTGGGAGGCCTAAGATCATTAGAGGTGTGCCTTTGGCAGGTACTGGGGTACCCGGCTCGCCCCTTCCTCTCCTGCACTTTCCAACTGTGAGACAGGTGGTCTTGTTCCACCGCATGCTCCCCATCCTGATGTGCCCCTCACCGCAGGCCCAGACAACACAGCCAACGGATTGTGTACTGAAACCTCCAAGACTGTGAGAAAAAATAACCTTTACTCTTTATAAGCTGATTAGCTTTGGTATTTGTTATAATGATGAAAAGCTGATTAACAGTCCCCCCCTTCTTGACCTAGAAGGCCTGGGGGGCAGGGACGGGGTCTTCTGGAACCCACCGACACACTCTGCACCTCGCTCACAGCAAGCCCTGCAGAATGCCTGATACGGAGACGGCTGAAGTAATGAACAGAGATAGAATTACACCCACCTGCACAAGAAGTGGGCTGAAGGTAAAACAAATCCCAATTAACCCAGTAAGTGGCTTTTGTTGTCTCTTGTTTCAGGACACATGAAATAATTAGTGTTTAGTAGACAGAGAACTCTGAGTGTGAAGCTGGATGTAACCAAAGGTCAAAACACAGAAACCTCAGGAGAAAAAAAGAAATGGTGTGCCTGGTTGGAAAGGAGCAATCATTCTGGATGGGTTCTCCCTGGGAGAGGGGCACCAGTTCCAATCCTATGTTGTAATGCTATGGCGATCAGGACAAGGTAGGCTGGGAATCGCTGTGAACCTGGGTGCAGAGTGGGGCCGAGTTACTGGTGCTCCCTGGCAGGCCTGTGCTTGCTGAGTGTCACCCGTGCATCAGGCACATTAGGTCACAAATCTCTTGTGAGGCAAACACTCTGCTAATCCCCATGCTGTTGATGGGGGAAAGTAAGCCTGAGCAGTTCCATAATTTGCTCAAGGACCCGAGTTCATGTTGGTCTGATCTAATCCACTCTCTCTGGCCTTGTGCTTACTCTCTAGCCAGGGGAGTTGGGCTCCTTTACTCAGTGCATACTCCTTGGCTCTCCATCATACCAGGCAACGTTGACCTCAATGGGCATTTTCTCTGGCCCTCTTGACCTTCGACCTTACGCTCCCTTGCTGTTTTGGTCTGGATCTGGAATGTCCCCCCAAAAGCTTGTGAATTGAAAGTATGGCCCTCCAGAGCAACAAGACTCAGAGTGTGGGGTTTTAGGAAATCATTAGATCCTGGGGGCTACAACATCATCAGTGGATTACTATGGGATGGATTCATAATTTGAATGGACTACTGGGTGGTGACTGTAAGCATGTTAGGGACTATAGCTGTCCTTGCCCACCACCCACTCCACACACACACACACCCACCCTCTGCTTGGTGACTTCTACAGAGTTGAGAAGCGTTCCTCAGCCATGCCACGCCCTTCCTTCATGATGTTTCTGCCCAGAGAAAGCCATCGGGGGACCAAGACCTCTGAAACCGAGAGTCAAAATAAACCTTTCCTCCTTTAAATTGGCCGTGTCAGGTGTTTTGGTCACAGCACCAAAAGGCTAACTAACACGCCCGTCCATCAGCACTCCCACCCACCGTGTGCAGTTCTGCTTGGGAAGCCAACCAGCCACGCCCAGGGCCTTGGGGGCAGCCAACCAGCCACGCCCAGGGCCTTGGGGGCAGCCAACCAGCCACGCCCAGGGCCTTGGGGGCAGCCAACCAGCCACGCCCAGGGCCTTGGGGGCAGCCAACCAGCCACGCCCAGGGCCTTGGGGGCAGCCAACCAGCCACGCCCAGGGCCTTGGGGGCAGCCAACCAGCCACGCCCAGGGCCTTGGGGGCAGCCAACCAGCCATGCCCAGGGCCTTGGGCTCCCCCTGCCACATCCAGACTCAGAGATGAGAAGCTGCCAGAAGGACTCAGGTAAAGGTCCCCGTCTGCCCAGAGGACAGGAGGACAACAAACAAACTCCCTCATCCTTCCTCCCTTTCTCCCCACAACTCATCCAAAATGAGGCTTCTCCACACCACAGGTCCAGAGGCATCCCAGGTGGGTAAGGGGGGACAGCGGCCTTGAGACTGGCTCCGTCTCCTCATAGCTTCCATTACACTTTCCCTCCCCTCCTTCCAAACAAAGCATGCATATCTCATCATGGCATCAGTGATGTTGTCTAGACAGTGCTAACAGTGTTCTGGCCTCACCTTTTTTCTTCCGTGAACCTCTACTCCCACCCCCTATCTTCCTTCCTATCTGAGGCATCTACTCCCTTATGCTGAGTAGACTTCCTGGAATGTGGTGGATGCCCTGAATCCATCCTTTGAGGTAGGTGTTTTAGTTTATATCAATGATACTGTATCGTGCATCTCACTCCCTTTCTCAACCTCAGCATTTGGCCCCTTGCTCCTATGAGAAGGCTTATCTATGCCCGGCTGTCACCTCTAATGCTGCATAGATATCCTGTCATTGCCACAAGTAACTCCCCTACTTGCATCACCAGGAAGTGGGCAAGCGACTCACTATGGTTTGGATGTGGCGTGTCCCCATCAGTAGTCATGGTGAGATTTGATTGACAATGTCAGTGTTGAGAGGCATGGAGCCTCTAAGAAGTGTTCGGATTTGGATATGGAGGTGTCTTCCAAAACCTCGTGACACAATGCAAGAATTTTTAGAGGTGAAATGATTAGATTATGAGAGCTGCAACCTAATGGGTGGATCAATTCACTTGAATGGATTCACTGGGTGGTGACCATAGGCAGGTAGGAGGTGGCAAAATGAAGGAGGACACTGGGGGGTTGTCTTTGGGGTTTATATTTGTCCCTGGTGAGCAAGCTCTCTCTCTGCTTCCTGACTGTCATAAACGGGACAACTTTCCTCCACCACACCCTTTTGACTTGACATTCTTCTGCCTCACCTGTGGCCCAGAACTATGGAGCTGGCCAATCGTGGACTGAACCTTTGAAATCATGAACCCCAAATAAACTTTTCCTCCTCTTTAAGTTGTTCTTGCCAGGTCTTTGGATCACAGTGATGCAAAGCTGACTTACTCAAGAGGTAATTAGGTCATGAGGGCTCTGCACTAATGAGGGATTAATGTATTCCTGTGAGCAGGGGTCAGTCACTGAGAGAGCAAGTTGTCATGAAGCATCTCGCTCACCCTCTCCCTCCTCTCTTCTGCCGGAGCCCGCACACTCTTCTCACACATGCACCCCCACTGTGTGAAGCCTTTAATCACGTCATGACAGTGTGAGGTCCTTGCCACATACAGCCACTCAATCTTGAACTTCTTTGTCTCCAGAACTATAAAGTCAGTAAACCTCTTTTTTAAATCCTCCTCCTTTCCCTGCTTCTTCTTCTTTATTTTTTAAAGAGAGAGTGAGAGAGAGAGAGAGAGAGAGAAAGAGAGAGAGAATTTTTTTAAATGTTTATTTTTTAGTTTTCGGTGGACACAACATCTTTGTTTGTATGTGGTGCTGAGGATCGAACCCGGGCCCCACGCATGCCAGGCGAGTGCCCTACCTCTTGTGCCACATCCCCAGCCCCTTCCTCTGCTTCTATGGCCCTGGAGGAAGTCAGACAGGCTTTTCTAAACCTGAAGTGTATGTTCCTGTGATGCCAATTAGACTCTGCACAGTAGAATGATAAGGAGACAGCACGCAGGTCACAAAAGGCTCCTATCAAACATGGTGTTAGGAGCCCACATCTCAGGCTTGGAGGGTGACGCAGACAGCCCTGTAGCCAAGTCCTTCCTCCACGCATCTGAGAGCTTAGGCCACTTCCAGACCTTTGCTGTGATAATTGTGGTAAACATGCTGCCATTCACTTTGGTTTTTAGAAACCCTGAAATTTTAGCTTGCTTTATCAAAATACACTTGTATTAAGACACTGGTACTAGTCAAAATCATGGGGGGAAAAAAAGTAACTTGCAAATAAATTAGGTAGCTCTAACTTCCTTGCCCACAATGAAACAAAACCCTCAGATAGAATTTCAAGGTATTCAGCCACCAGGTCAGCATCCAAATGTTCCCTATGTCCAGCTTGCGTGATTGGAAAGGGAAACCAGTGCCCATCCTTATTGCATGGATCCTTCTCCTCTACACTGCCCACAGAGTCCACAACAAAGCTCCCAGCGAGGGTAAACCCACAGTCAGGGTAAACCCATAGCTTCAGAGGGGGCCTTCCCAGGGCCCTGCAATGCAGCTATGGAAAAACTCAGTCCTAAATACACTGTCCACCCAGTCTGACTCACAAACTGACTTCACATATTTGCATGCATGCACAAACACGTGCATACATGTGTACACTGCACACAATAGTTGATGAAGAAACTGCCTAAGCCCCAAACATGGAAGACATGCCCTCAGCCAAGGCCACTCCCTTCAGGTTGTTGCTGGGTTCTGCCTTCAGGGTCCCCTGCCCCACTCAGGTCACAGATGCTGCTTTGAAGTCACCCTGTATGTGGGATGGTGAAAGGGCTTGACTTCCTTGGGCTGGGAGCTTGGCCAGCTTCATAAAGCCCTCTGTTTCCCAGGCAGTCCTAAAAGGTTCTCCCTCCCCATCAGGACACAGCAGCACATTGAGAACAGGTGGCACCCCCATGTGCCCCACAGCCCAGCATCTTCCTGGAGTTATCTGAACCCTTGCTGAGGATGTAAGGCACCTGCAACTCTCCCCAGACCTCAGCACGGAGCTTCGGGTGGGGGAGGTGCAGGATTCGTACAAATCACACAATGAGGTGGAGTCAGTGAGCTCCCCGCACCCCCAACCTGTCTCCAGCAGGCAACCGGCCTGTGCACCTGGCCAAGCCCCAGAGGCTGGATCCAAGCTGCTCATCAGAACGGGCTCTCTCCTCTGCTGTGTACCAGGGAGGTGGGGAAAGGCCTGGCCACTTCCTGATGCATTATTTATTAGGAGCGCATTAACTGTGGGTGACATCACAGGCATTCGAAGGTAATTTGTGGAAAGTATTGTTAAAGCAATTGATTTGCAGATTCCTTGACAGGGAAAACCAAGCGCCAGAGCTGGCAGAGATGTGACACGGAGACTTTTTTTTTTTTTTTTAATGTATTTGGGGATAATTGATTGAAAGCTAAGCTGTGTAGCCAGTGAGAAAATGAGATTATTCTGTCTGTTATGCAAAGAAATCATATATTGTACAAAACAGCAGGATGAAGAGCCGTCAAGGCAGCTGGGAGGAACTTGTTCCTTCTGGGGGAAGGAGGGGGCGATGTCTTTCTTTCCCAATTCAAGTCAAGTCCTTAACATTCCCTTCAACCTGAAAGCTCCATCCCTCCTCCTCCCTGTGTCCCTTTGCCCCTCCACTTGCCCCCCCCCATGAATCCTGAGCCTCAGACAGACCCCTTCTTTCCTTATACCCCCAGTGGGGCTTCTGGGTCCTGAAGATCCCCATCAACAGTGACATCAAGGATGTTAAGGACCACACTGGTCAGACTTGATTCTCAGACGTTCAGGGCCACCAAGGCAGCAGCTGGAACAAGGGAGGTGCAGGGTTGGGGAGCTCTCCCTGTTCTGCATACAGCAGTCAGCACCCCACACTGGACCCGCTCAGACCCCCAATAATCCATGCAGTACCTTCTTAGCCCACAGAACTGGTTGCCACTTCCTCCTCTGAACTCTCCAGGCCTCCAGGATGGCTGCAGCTCCTTTGCAAAGCCACTGCAGTGTCCAGCTGCCCTCAACTTCCCCCACACATACATCTGCTCACACCTTTGTCAGTGTCAGCCTAGCTGCTGCCATGCCCCCCACGTCTCGTTTACCAAGCCAGCGCAGTCTTCCCAGGTGTCCTTCAAATGCTTCCTCCTCCAGAAAGCTTTCTCTGACTGTAAGGTCAGGCACCGGTGACCAAAAGGAGGCAGGTTAAAAGCTGCTGATAAGGCTTTATTGAGATTCACTCCTGGGCGAGACCCTCCAGCCCAACAGAGCGGGTCTGGGGGAGTCGGGTCAGGGGGAGTCATACCCAGGCTCAGCCAGATTGGAATTTCATCAGGCTTAGGGCAGGAAGGGAGGGCCTGGGACAGGAAAAGGAGGTTTTTTAGGGTCCCTTGTCCTCCTGGGGTTGGCCGGGGGATCTTGCTGAGCTCCATGTCCTTCTAGGATTGGTCAGGAGACCCCGCTGATTGACAGGTGGTTATCACTGCTTGTCTGTCGGCACCTGATGGGTTGTTCATTCGTATGCACAGGTTGCCTGGTGCATTTTTCCCTTAGCCACCTCAAACCAACCTAACATCCCAGCCTTTTTGATGATACGGGGCGCTGAATTCCATCTGGCTACTTCCTGCTGGCTAGGGGCGCTGGGCGGAAAGGTGTGGCTTGGGTGTCAGTTTGGTGGGGAGGCGACCGTAGGGGTGTAGGAGCATCTGCTGGTAGGTCACTCTGGCAATCTCACCCATGCATTTTCGGGCAAACCTGAGGATGCAGGGAGCAATCATTAATAGAAATCCTACTACTAACATAGGAGTGAGAATGGGAGTCAGCCATGAAATGAGGGCAGAGTTTAGCCAGCCTGGCCAAGGGTCATTTGATTGTTGCTGTTTAAGTCTTTCACCCAAACGATAGAGGGTGTCGACATTCTTTTCGACCAATCCAGTTTCATTGATATAGTAGCAGCATTCTTCTTTCAGGAATAGGCATGGTCCTCCTTTGTCTGCTGTCAGGAGATCTAGGGCTTGAAGGTTCTGTAATGAGACTTGGGCAAGAGATGTTATTTGCCTTTGTAGGGAAGCGAGAGAGGCGGCTGATGCCTCTACTGCTTCCCGAAATTGTTGTTCGAGCTTCTGAGTCGCCGTTACTGCATAACCAAGTCCTCCTGCCCCCAGTCCAGAGGCAGCAAGGGAGGAGGCCAGGGAGAGTCCAGCTACTACTGATAGAAAGACAGCCCTTCTTGTCCTGGAAAGGGAGGTGGTGACATACCATGTTAACTCAGCCTCACTGTACAGAGTTAATTTGGGGACCAAGGTGGAAGGAACACAAAAAGCAAAAGGCATGTTGAGGCTTAGATTTTTTGTTAGGGTACCATTGCACCAGAAAAAGAACCCGGGCGGAGCAAAGGTTGGGGAAGAGATTCGAATGATCTGGTCACAGGGTGCCGAACCAGAGGAAGTGTAGCAGCAGGGGAAATTCCCTGGTGAGTTATGAAAAAGAGGTACTTCCTCAAAGGCTGGAGAGGGGGGCCCTTGGGGTATGGTTGAGGTATTGAGAGGAAGATCAATGGGAATTGCAGTTAACAGAGTACGATCCAAACCTGCACAGAGGAAACGGTCTGAAATGTTACTACCTTTGGATAAATTGAGGAGCTGAAGGCCCTGACGTATTAGGACCATCCATGAGAAAGGATCAGCTTTAGGATGGGCAACTGCATCCAGCTGGTGTTGGAGTTCTTTCTCTGGCTCCTGGATGGTTATGTTAACTTGATGTACATAAGTTCTCCAGATTCTGATAGAGGCCGAGGGGAGCTTGGCAAAACCCCAAGAATAAAATTTACCATCAACACCGGAAGCCCATTTCGGGTCCCATGGGTCCCAGATAGTTAACTTGGTGTGTGCTCGTTTCTCATAGCAAGGCTTATCTAGGAAGCGTTTTTTGCATGAATTATAAGGACACCCGCCATAGGTGTCAGGCCAGCGCTTACAAGATTCCTCAGTTTGGTCTGATAAGAAACATAGCATTGCTGCACACAGGTGGGATGAGGTGGCTTGGTTGAATCCAGTAATGTTAAGGGTGACCGCTCGATTGCAGCCAGTGGAAGGGCAGTCGCCTTGACCCACAAACTGAGAGCGGGTGGTACCATCCTGGTGCCAGGTCGCTTGGATGTAAAAGCGCCATCTGTGGGTTGGGATAGAAGCTTGAGAGAAATTAATAATTAGTAAAAGAAGAAGAGGGTTAGTGAGAAATCTTGAGTTTGGTTGGCCCCGGCGTGATGGAAGTCCAGGACTGGACATTTGGAACAGGCACCTTGTTAAGGCAGGAGACATGGTACCCGGGGGAGTGGCCCAAAAGCTTGGCCTACCATTGAGGTAGTAAGTATGACTGTATGGAGTCCCGTCCAGCAAGGTTTCAATGGTTGAGGATGCAGCTCTCAAAGTAAGACTGTGTCACCCATTTGAAGAGGGTCCAATCCGGTTTGTGGTTGCACTGGATTTGAGGCAATGGATGACCCAGGAGGGCACTGGTCTGCGTATTCCCTTAGGAGTTTGAGTAGAAGTGTCAGATAGGGCAGGTAGGATACAAGGGGAGAAGGAGTGGCTGGAAAGCTCTGGCTGATTAAGAAAGGGCACCCATAGAGTAGCTCAAAGGGGCTCAGACCTGAGGGGGCTCTGGGGACTGCCTGAATTTGGGTGAGGGCCAATGGAAGGAGATGGGCCAGGAGAGCCTGAGTTCAATAGCAAGTTTAGTGAGATGATCCTTGAGAATGCCGTTAGCCCTCTCAACCTTACCCAAGGATTGGGGCCGGTGTGGGATGTGGAGCCTCCAAGTGATGCTAGGCCTTTGGAGACCAGCTGAACAACTGGAGAAGTGAAGGCTGGACCATTGTCTGACTTGATGGTGGCGGGAAGTCTGAACCTGGGAATGATCTGCTGGATGAGGATGGAGGTGATGGTGTCAGCGGTTTCCCTGGAGGTAGGGAAGGCTTCTCTCCAACCTGAAAAAGTATCAACCAAAGTAAGTGGGTAGCACAGCTTTTTGTGCGTTAGGCATGTGAGTGAAGTGGATCTGCCAGTCTTCGCCTGGCTGGTGGCCCCACATCTGATGCGTGGGGACTTTAGGTTTGATGCCCCCTGTGGGGACAGTGTAGAGCAGACAGAACAAGCGGAGTGGACCTCCTGGAGAGTGGTTCTCATCCCTGGGAAGTAAAAGAGGGGTTGTAAAACTGGAAAAGGGGTCAGGGAGGGTTTGGATGGGGGCAGAGTCTCTGGAGCCAGAGGAGTTGGTCATGAGTCGTAGACAGCAGGAGAAGGGGGAAGGGAGGGTGCAGGTGTGGGAGGAGAGGAGGGAGAGGATTGGCCTGAGTAGGTGGGGGGGGGACAGAAAGGTGGGGCTGAGAGCAGCGCCGGTGGATCAGAGAATGAGGAACGAGATGTGGAAGAACAATGGGAAAGGGGTTTGGGATTTTTCCCTAGCAAGGAAAACTTGAGCAGTAGAACAGGTAGAGCAGAGGGGAGGACAGGAGCGAATAGCCCAAAAAGCCTGTAAGGGACTTCTACCCACCTTCCTGCCTGGTAACAGAAGTTGTCCAAATCAATGAGGATTTGAAATTCAAAAGTTCCTTCTGGATTTTGACGCATTGTCTAAGTATGACGCAGGTCTTGAGTGGAGTCCTAATTTGGCAAAAGGCAACCCAAAGGAGTTTGGGGGTCTAAGGAGGACTCAGTGTTCCCCATGACCTTCCAGCACCCTCGGGGGTGGGTGGGAGCAGGGAAAGGTGTCCCTAATTCTGATCACACTCAGGGCTGGGCAGGGGTTGAGGCGTCCTTGCAACCCACAGGGGGCCCAAACGGATCAGAATGGCTCACACAAGGGTTGGGACGTCTCTACAGTTCCCAGGGCTCAGGGCCTTGAGCCAAACAGGTGAGGTCTATTTGCATATGCATGACTTACAGATAGACCCCCCCCCACCATGGAGAGGGGCTGGAAGGTCAGGGGAAACAAGGGAACTTACCCCACTCCTGTCAGCCCAGATGAAGGGAGAGGGAAAGAAACAACAGCTTAGGAATTTCCTGGTTCGTTTGAAGGGGAGGGTGGACTTCTGCCCCAGATATAAGATATGGGGGAGGCCCGAAAAGCCCACCTGGGTTTCAGCACCAGATGTAAGGTCAGGCACCAGTGACCAAAAGGAGGCAGAAAAAGCTGCTGAAAAGGCTTTATTGAGATTCGTTCCCAAGCGAGACCCTCCAGTCCAACAGAGTTTGGGTCTGGGGGAGTTGCACTCAGGCTCAGTGGGATTGGAGTTTTATGGGGTTTAGGGCAGGAAGGGAGGGCTTGGGACAGGGAAGTGAGGTTTTCAGGGTCCCTTGTCCTCCTGGGATGGGTAGGGGGATCTTGCTGAGCTCCATGTCCTTCCAGGATTGGTCAGGAGACCCCGCTGATTGACAGGTGATTATCACTGCTTGTCTGTTGGTGCCTGATTGGTTGTTCTTTTGCGTGTGCACATTACCTGGTGCTTTGTTCCCTTAGCCACCTCAGATCGACCTAATACTGACTATCCAGGCAGACGGTATCGAGTGCACCCTCCCTCCCAGCACCCATGTGTTCCCTGTAGGCTCTCCCTCTCCTGGATTATGAACTCAGAGTTTGCAAAATGGTAAATGCAAGCCTGCCATGAATCCATGCCACAGGAATAAAGGAACGAATGAATGAACCACTGCCAGATTACAGCCCTGGGTCCTTTGATTTCTCCCAAGTCTGAGGAAGTCCTAGGCCATGTAGACTGGTCATGGTGGGTTGTGGGGGGGCAAGGTTCAAATTTTACCATCTGTTCCCATTGCCCCGGGGCGTCAAAGGATCAATCAAACCTTGAGCTCCCTGGTCGGATGATCTCACAATCACAGGGAAGCCTGGTTCGAAAGAAATCAGAGCCAAGAGTCTGAACCCAAAGCACATGCAGAACATCATTAGGCTTAGCCAGCACCCCGAGCCTATAGATTTATCCAGTTAGAAACAAAAAAAAAAAAAGTGCCTTTTGAGTCCGAACAAGTTAGTCCTACCACTCACTTAACTCACCTAACTAACTGTAATCTTTGGCAAAGCCTCATTAAGCCCATCTTTCTGCCTG
This sequence comes from Callospermophilus lateralis, assembly GCF_048772815.1. NCBI lineage: Eukaryota > Metazoa > Chordata > Mammalia > Rodentia > Sciuridae > Callospermophilus > Callospermophilus lateralis. The sequence goes on from NC_135313.1 coordinate 93,915,057, forward strand.
TTGAATGGGAGTCATATTAGCACCAACTCTGAAGATGGCCATGAGGATTCCATCTGCAATGCTTTGAGAACCCTCCTGTTCTGGCTCAGTGTGGATTAATGGAGGTCTAAAGAGATCAGGTGAGGTATGAATGCTTGACCCACTTGCTCTCCCTAAGGATATGTCAAAGGACACAATTATAGCACATTTAAAGATCTCAATTGGCTTTACTTGCAGTTCTAGAATTGAGCTGAGCAGCACTTCATTCCATAAAATATAATGACTGATCCAATGACCTGAGCAGAGAAGCCCAGCTTTACAGACAGAAAAGGCAGAAGTCCTTCATACATCTTGGAGATTAGTGCTCTATCTGATGTGCATGTGGCAAAAATTTGCTCCCAAAAATGTAGGCTCTCTCTTCACCTCATTGATTGTTTCTTTTACTGAGAAGAAGTTTCTTAGTTTAAATCCAACCCATTTATTAATTTTTTATTTTAATTCTGGTGCTTTAGGAGTCTTGTTAAAGGAAGTCAGAGTCTAATCCAATGTGATGAAGACTTGGACCTACTTTTTCCTCTATTAGGCACAGGATCTCTGGTCTAATTCCTAGGTCCTTGATCCACCTGGAGTTGAGGTTTTGCATGGTGAGAGATAGGGGTTTAGTTTCATTTTGCTGCATATGGATTTCCAATTCTCCCAGCACCATTTATTGAAGAGGCTATCTTTTCTCCAATGTATATTTTGGCACCTTTAAAACTTAACACCAAAAAAAACAAACAACCTAATCAATAAATGGGCTAAGGAACTGAACAGACATTTCTCAGAAGATGACATACAATCAATCAACAAATATGTGAAAAAATGTTCGACATCTCTTACTAGAGAAATGTAAATCAAAATTAGAGAAATGTAAATCAAAGCCACTCTAAGATCTCATCTCATGCCAATCAGAATGGCAATTATCAAGAATACAAACCCAATAAGTGTTGATTGAAACTGGCCTGTTTGGGAAACAAGGTCTGTTACTTCTCTCTCCCAATTTCTCCTGAAGGTCAGATAACAGCTTCCCTTGGGTTTGGTAATGTGGAAGTTTAGCAGGACTAACTCCACTTTGGTTTTTAGTTTGGTCTGTTGGGTCCTAGTGCAGGACCCTGGTCCATCAATGGCCTTCACTCATGTTTATTTAACAAGTAGAAATTCTTGCTATGACTTCTTCTTCCAATGGCTTTATTTAGATTTAATTTATTTAAATCTAGTTTAGATTTTCATTCCTATTTTACATATTAGGAATCTGAGCCTCATGGAATAACTCAGTTGCTCAAGATTACTTGTTAAAAGGGTTCTGGCCAGACCTGGCCATACCAGTACCCAGGATCATTGTTCTCCAGAAGGTAGCTCCTGCCTCCCCTTAAGGGGAACTGGGGGAGAGCAAGGTTTGTTAGAATTCTCTCAGAGTCCCCAGTGCGGCCACAGTGGAAGGGTTGAGCTATGACACTGTCTCCTTCAAATATCCACATTTTCCAGCTCACCCTGTGGCTTTACACAGTGAACCCGACTCTAGGGTAGGAGGAAGGAGGCTTCCCCAGGGAACTCATGCTGGAGGGCCACCAACTGTCAGGGTTTGCCTGGGGGTGAGAGGGTCACAAAGGAGGAGAGCCCCCAGGTAAACCAGGACACGCTGGTCATGTTAATCCTAACCACCTTTAAGAAGCTGGAAAATGCATAATGGTGCATTCAAAATATTTTGGTAACAGAGACACATATCATTAGTCCCATTCACTTTATTTTTTTAAAAAATATTTATTTTTCAGTTCTTGGTGGACACAACATCTTTGTTTGTATGTGATGCTGAGGATCGAACCCGGGCCGCATGCATGCCAGGCAAGCGCACTACCACTTGAGCCACATCCCCAGCCCCCCATTCACTTTAAATAAGTCCACATTTTCTAAGGCAACATCTGGAAAACAGAGCAAGAAAGCTTCTCTTTTTTTTTAATTGACACATAATAATTATACATATTTATGGCATACAGTGTGATATTTCAAAACATGTATATAATATGTGATAATCAAATCAGCATAATTAGCACCTCTATCACCTCATTTATCATTTCTTTGCTTTCCTTTCAAAATCCTCTCTTTTAACTATTTTGAAATCTACAGTTAGTTATTAACTATAGTCACCCTACTGTGCTATGGAACACTAGAATTTATTCCTCCCAACTATAATTTTGTACCCATTCACCATTTTCTCCCTATCCCTGACCCGAGCCTTCTGCCTCCCAGCCCAGCATTGTTTCATGACATGAAGCATCCCCACCCTTCCTCCTCCACACAGAGCATCAAGGCCAACACCTGAATCATGAGCACAACTGTCTAGCAAGACTCATCTTAAGGCCTTCCACAAATTTATATCATCTTCATTTCTTCCCCTATATAGTGCTTGGAATCCCACTGAGAAGGGCTTAATATGCAAATCACTCACCTCCTTTAAACAAGATAATCATTTATTTACTTTAGTCCTAAATTTTGTCCTTTGTCATGGAGAGTCCCTTGGAATTTGAGATTTGGTTATGAGATAAGGTACAAGTTTTAACTGCCTGAACCCCCAAGGAAAATCTATAGATCTTTATTATTTGAGGGTTTAGGGCCAGGCTTAGAAAAGCTAATTATCTACCATATCCCCTTCCCAACCGCAAGTTTCCAAAGCTCAATTCTCAGCAGCACGGCTCCTTAACACTCAACCAGAACCCCAGGGCCTTCTCAAGCCAGTCCAATTCCACCTACCTTCACTCATGGCTTCTGAGTAGCATACCCTGGACTAAGCTTGGAGAAATAAAATGGCACTGTGACAGGGACATCAGAGTGTCTCCCCATGTAGTGGAAACACAGTTAGGTAAACAGTAGGAAGACATAACAGCACAAGTATAGGGAAGACAGGCTAGGAGAGACACTGATCATGCAGCCTTGGGCCAAAAGAAAAAGGAAAGCTGTGGGAGTTAAGAACTTTGGCCCAGATGTGAAAGATCTGCAGCCCTTAGAGAAACCCCCCTTCTCACCACAGCCGAGGAGGTCTTCAGGCTACACAAGCCATGCCTGCCTCCGGGATGCCCCTGCCTGAGGATGAGAGGGATTAGAATCAAAAGAGTAGCTTCCTGATTGAGTTCTCTCACCTACCCACCTAGGATAGTTGGAAACAACATGGAAGCTCATTGTGCAGTGGTTCAAAACCCATCTGAGTTCCAGGTCTGGATAAGATGGAATAAATGTATTTGTCGCCACTCCTCCCACAAAGCACAGCTAAAAACCCTGAGCATTGTACATAAACCAAACACAAGAAGAGGCTGGAAAGCAGAGAGAAGAAGGGTTCCTCCAGAGACAACAAGCAGTGAGGTCCCAGGGGTGTTTCAGTTTGGTTGGTTGGGGGATTTTTTTTGACAGATACATTTCATTTCAGATGCTGATCATCTGGAAGTGTCATCAGGCTCCATATAACAAAGCCCTGTGAAAAGCCAGCTCTCCAAAGGACCAAATAAGGCAGCACAGCAAGACTCATAACTTTCAGACAGTCATTGCTTTACTCCAGCCAAGGAAGAAAACCTATCTACTCCCACCAGTGAAGCTGGAGACATCCCCACCAGGAGGGAAGGTCGCCCACCCCTGCTCACGGCGTCCCTGGAGACGGGAGGGATCCTGGATTTCTACCCCGACTTGGTATGATCAGACACCCTTCTCCCTCCTTGCTGAAGTGGTGTCAGGAGACCTAGTGGGCTGCAGCTTCTTCCACCACCCAGCAGTGCGGAGGTCACTCCCCACTCTGCAGCATGAGGGGGGACCAGAAGGGAACAGTCAGGAGGCACCCAGGCCACCCATTTCAGCAGTGTCATGGCCTCTCTTCTTGACAAAGCTGTCCGTGGAGGCCAAAGGGAGAACCAGAGTCCAGGCCCACCTGAAAACAGAAACATCTTCCTTCTCCACAGAAGCAGAGCCCAAGAAGCCCTGATCAAAGAGAGATTAAATAAGATCTGCAGGCTTCATAATACCCCAAAGGCCCAGGGGTCAAGTGAAAATCGCTCATACCAGGAACCGAGAAAATCTGAACTAGAATGAGAGAGACAATAAGCGGATGGTGTTTTGGTCAGCTTTTTAGCTGCTGTGACTAAAGGACCTGACCAGAACAATTGTAGAGAAGGAAAAGTTTATTTAAGAGCTCACAGTTTCAAAGGTCTTAAGACCAGTTGCATTCCTTGGGGCTCCAGGTGATGCTGAACATCATGGCAGAAGAGTGTGGCAGAGAGAAGCTGCTTACCTCGTGATCAAGAAGCAAAGAGAGACTCCACTGGCCAAAGTACACCCCAAACTACACCCCAACACCCACCCCCTCCAGCCACACCCCACCACTTCAGTTACCACTCAGTTAATCCCTATCAGGGGATTAATTCACTGATGGGGTTAAGATCCTGAAAACCCCATCATTTGTTCTCTGAATCTTCTTGCCTTGTCTCATACATGAGCTTTTGGAGGACGCCTCACATCCAAACCATAACAGATGGCAACACTGATATGGCACAGATGCTGGAATTATCTAATAAGGATTTCAAAGTAGTCATGATAAAAATGCTACAATGATGCCTTCATGATCACATTTTCAAAATGAGAAAATAGAAAATCTTGCAAAGAAAAAGAACATCTAGAAAATGGAAATATTAGACCTGAAAAACACAATAACCGTAGTAATAATCTCAATGGATGGGGAAAAGTAGAATATAGAGGACAGAAGTCTCAGTGAACTTGAAAGTAGAGAGAAATTACCCAATCTAAATAGCAAAAAGAAAATAGATTGGGGTGGGGGGGAGCATGCACAGACCTATGGGACAATGAATGGCAAAACAGTTAAGATTATGTCATCTGAGTCCAAGAGAGAGAGGAGAGAGGATGGGACCAAAAATATATTCAAAAAGTAAAAGCCAAAATATCCACAAGTTTGGCACAAGATGTAAACCTCCACATTCAAGCAACTGAGCAAACATCAAGCAGGATAAACACAAAGAAATTATGCCGTGGATATCATAATCAAACTTCTGAATACCGAAGACGAATTTAAAAATCTTGAAAGCATCAAGAGAGAAAAGACACCTTACTTTAAAGAAGATATAACCTGAATGAAAGACGATCTCACCTTAGAAACTATAGAACCCCAAGAGGTAACTCGATATGTTTCAAGTGCTGAAAGAAAAGAGCTGTAAGCTTCTTGACAAAGAAAAACAAAAAATGATTAAAGAAGGCATCTTGAAAAATCAGAAAGAAAAAAAAACAACAACAGAAAAAGTAAAAATACAGGTAAACAGAAAAACTCATCCTGAGTTTCCAATTGGCTGAAGCAGAAATTACATCATCGTCTGACATAGTTCTCAAGGTATGTAGGGAAAATGTTTAAGACAATTACATTCTAAATGGGGAAAATAAAGGGAAGAAAATTTTCCAGACTTTCCCCAAACGAGTAAAATGCCAACACCAGGAGACTTAGAAATATATAGCCATAAATCCTTACGTCAGAAAAGAGGGAAAGATGATGTGTTAGTCACTTTCCAATGTTGTAACTGAATACTGAGATAATCAACTTATTCGAAGAAAAGCTTTTATTTGGCTCACAGTTTGGCGAGGTCACAGTCCATCATCGATTGGCCACGTTGATGAGGCAGCACACCATGGTGGGACTGCATGGCAGAGACAAACCACAGACATTCCCATCAGGAAGCAAAAATAAGGAAGGAGGAAGGAGCCAGGGTTCCACAGTCCCCTTCCAAGACACATCCCCAGGGACCTAAAGACCTCCCACTAGGGCTCACCTCCTGAGCTTCCACCTCCCCCCAGCTGTGCTCCAGGCAGGGGACAAGCCTTTAACGTGGGAGCCTTTGGGCTCCAAACCACTGCAGATTTAAAACAATAAATTCAGATCCGCCTTAAGAAACTAGAAAAAGTAGAGCAGAATAAACCCCAGGCAAGCAGAAGGAAGAAACTACTAAAGGCAAGAGCAGAAATCAATGAAATTGAAAACAGAAAACAATAGAGAAAAATCAATGAAATGAAAAATGAGTTCCTTGGGGGAAAAAAATCAATAAAATTAACAAATGTCTGCCAAGACTGACAAAGAAAAAGGGAAAAGTTAGAAATTACCAATCAGGACTGTAACAGGGCTGTCACTGCAGGGCCTACAACCTACAGACATTGAAAGAACAGCAAAGGAACAGTAACACGAACAACTTTACATACCAAAAAAAACAAACTTCAGTGAAACAGACCACTTCCTCAAAAAGCACAGACTACTACAATACCCTCAGTATAAAATAAATAATTTGAATAACCGTATAACTCTTAAAGAAATTGAATTTGTAATTTAAAAGCTCCCAAAAGGAAATCTATAGGGCCAAATTATTTCACTGGGTAATTCTACTGAATACCTAAAAAATTAATCCCTATTCTTCCCTTCAATAGATGAATGGATAAAAATAAATGTGGCATATATACACAATGGAATATTACTCAGCAATAAAAGAGAATAAATCATGGCATTTGCAGATAAATGGATGGAGTTAGAGAAGAGAATGCTAAGTGAAGTTAGCCAGTCCCAAAAAAACAAAATTTTTTTTTAATTTTGATATAAGGAGGCTGATTCATAGTGGGATAGGGAGTGGGAGCATGGGAGGAATAGACTAATTCTAGATAGGGCAGAGGGGATGGAGGGGTTGGAGGGTAAGGGAGAGGGGATGGGGTTATTAATGATGGTGGAATGTGATGATCATTATTATCCAAAGTACTGGTATGAAGTCATGAATTGGTGTGAATAGACTATGTATACAACCAGAGATATGAAAAATTGTGCTCTACATGTGTAATAAGAAGTGTAATGCATTCTGCTGTCATATATAAATTAAAAAAAAAGAAACTTAAAAAAAAAAAAGAATTAATGCCTGTTCTACACAATCTTTTCCAGGAAATAAAACAAGAAAACATTTCCCAACTCACTTTATAAAGCCAGACCAAAATAAGACAGAGAGAGTAGTCAGACCTGCATATCCAAGGTTTCAAGCCTGTGAATTAAACACAGATTTAAAATATTTGAAAACAAATTGTGTCTGTATTGAACATTTACAGACTTTTTTCTCATCATTATTCCCTAAACAATATAGCATAACAACTATTTCCATAGTATTTACATTGTGTTAGGTACTATGAATAATCAAGAGATGATTTAAAGCATATGGAAAGACACGCATACTTTGTATTCAAATAACCTGTTGTTTCTCATAAGAGACTTGAACATATGATGATTATGATATCTGAAAAAGGACCTGGAACCAATCTCCTATGGATATCAAAGAATGACTACACAGAGAAAAGTATTCCAATATCCCTTACATACATTGATATAAAAATCCTTAACATAGCATTAGCTAATAGAATTCAGCAACAAATTATAGAATTCAGTCACAAATTTAAAAAGAATTGTATATCATGATCAAAGGGGGTTTATTCCAGGTATGCAAGGCTGATACAACCTTCAAGAATCAATTAATACAATCCACCATATTAACAGATGAAGAAGAAAAATCATATGTCAACTGGTGCAGGAAAAGCACTTGTCATAACTCAATAACATAAAAAAAAAAAAACAGAGGGGAACTTCCTCAACTTTATGAAGAACTTCTACCAAAACACCTTCAGCTAATATTAAATTTAATGATGAAAGACAGTATTTTCCCCTTAAAATTGTTACAAGACAGGGACGTCCCTTGCAGCTGCTGTTCAGTATAACTCTGGAAGTTCTATCCAGTTCAAATAAGAGGAGAGGGTCAGGGAGGAGAAGGATACAGATCAGAAAGGAAGAAATAAAGTTACTGGCAGATAACATATTTAGTAAGTAATCAATTTAGAGAGGCTCATGGATTCTATAAAACAAATCCTAGAACTAATTTCAGCAAGGTTTCAGAATAAAAAATCAGCATATAAAGATCAGCTGTATTTCAACTAGCAATGAACCCATGGAAAATGAAACTAAAAATACAATACTATTTACAGCTATGAATTTTTCTTTTTTCTTTTTTTTTTTTTTTTGCAGTACTACGACCTCATACATACCAGGCAAGCACTCTAAAACTGAGTTATAGCCTTAGTCCTAAAATACATGTAAACCTAATACAACATATACTTAGCTGAAGATTACAAAACACTGATGAAAGTAATCAAAATCTAAATAAGTGCAGAGACATACAGTGTTCATGGATGGAAATGAATCTTAACTGAACTGTATAGTCTACAAGTCTTAATGCAATGCCTATCAAAACCCCAACAAGAATTTTTAAAGATATAGACAAACGTTCTCCAAAATTCATGTGGAAGCTCAAGGAATCTGCAATAACAAAAATAATTTTGAAAAGAAGAATAAAGTGGGAAGAATCGCTGTATGCAATTTTAAGTCTTAGATAGCTATAGGAATGAAGACTTTGTTGTGTGGGCAGAGGGACAGACCTATAAATCAGTGGAACAAAATAGAGAAACCAGAAATAGCCCCATACAAAAATAGAGAAACCAGAAATACAGCCAACTGATTTTTGACAAAGGTACAAATGCAACAGAGGAAAGGTAGTCTTTTCGAAAAATGGTGCAGTGGAAATTATATATCTACAAACAAACAAACAAAAAAATCCTGACCGAAGCTTCACCCCCTTATACAAAAATTAACTTCTAAATTTTTTGAAGAAAACATATGAGAAAATCTTCAGGTACTAGGGCTTGGTGAACACTTCTTACACATGACACCAAAGGTCCATAGAAGAGAAATATTGATAAATTAGGTGCTGCAGTTTGGATAGGTGTCTTTCCAGACAGTGGGACTACTGGGAAATGGTAGAACCTTTAAGAGGGGGACCTTCTAGGAGGCAGTTAGGTCACTGAGGGTCTGCCCTTGAAGGGAGTACTCTGACTCCAGGCCCTTTCTTTCTCTTTTGCATCCCAAATGCTACAAGGTGAGCAGCCTCCTCCACCATTTGCTCCCATCATGATGTGCCTTACCCCAGGCCCCAAAGCAAGAAGCCAATAGATTGTGGACCAAAAGCTCCAAAACTGTTAGCCAAAATAAATTTTTCACCTTGTAAGTTGGCATATCTCAGGTATTATGTTATAGTGACAGAAATACATTGGACTACATCAAAATTTCAATTCTTATTCTGTGAGCAACCCTGCTAAGAGGATAAAAAGAAAATATTTCCAAACCACATGTCTCATAAATGGCTTGTTTCTAGACTATGTAAAGAACTTTCTTTATGTATAATCTATAAAACATGAAAGTTAATAAAATATATATATATATATGTATATATAATTTATCAAGCTTCATATGTGTATAAATCTATTTCTAAATCTCAACAGTAAAAATAACAAGTAATCCACTTAGAAAACAGGCAAAGAGCAGGAAGAAACATTTCACAGAGATATCCAAGTGCCGAATAAGCTCACAAAAAAGATGTTCGGCATTGCTAACCACTGGGGAGCGACAGATCAAGACCACAGTGGTGCCTGGCTCGTCACTCCCTCCTGGGTCTCCCTGTTCACACAGTGCTATAGTTTGAACCTGCAATGTCCCCCCAAAGGTTAACGTGTTGAAGACTTGGTCCCTAATGCATCGATGTTTGGAGGTGAGTTTTTAGGCAATGACTGGATCACAAGTGAATCTGCAGCAGTCATCCCCTGAAAGTAAAATCACACTGCACTTCCTTTCCCCCGGGCACAAACAGAACCCAAGGGGATGGTGTTCGGTTCAAAGCTTTTGCTCCGTTGTGTCAAAACCTCCAAACACTTAACCTAAATTCCCAGGTGGGCTCGGAGTGTCCTTTGCGCTCCAGTCTGGCTGGCTGACAAGGGTGACTTCACAGATGTCAGCCTTCCCAGGCTCCCCTCTCCTTTTGACTATTTTTTCAGCGAAGAAGAACCTGGCCCCAGCAAAACACCTGTGAATTTCAAGTGGTGAACATGCAATCCTAAGACGGCTTGGCTGTGTTTCCTACCCAAGAGGGAAATAGGCTAGAACTTAACCAGATGTGCACGCCCCTCAAAAGGAGCAGCCAGTCCCACAGGAAGTGGGAGGAGAGAGGGTGCAGGGGTGCACGGAGTCCCTATAACCGGCTCTTAGGAACAATGCAGTCCTACCTGCCAGAGAGAGTGTTGGCACTTGCACAGGAGACGACTCAGTCCATCTCCTGGCAGAGTCTCCTTGCTCCGTAACTTTGTGATCCTCCTTTCCTTCCTTTCCAGACTGGCTCATTGCTCACAATCTTTGAGCATCCAACCCCACCCGGAAACAAGCTGGAGCCGGTTATTTGCAGGCAGTAAAATAACTTCCTGGAATTAGAATTCCGCATTCTTTCCTTCAATAGCATTCATCAGGCACCAAAGCACCCACTCTGTCTGGTATTTTTTAATCTCGTGGTTTTCCAGGTGAGAATTCTGAGGGCAGAGAGTGCAGGCCACTGGCCCTGGTCCCAGGGCTGGAGAGAGGCAGAGCTGGGAAATGGACCCTTGAGGAAACCCCAAGACCTGTCCAGTGGCCTTGACCCTGGGGGAAACAAGCAGAGAAGGAGGGGTGAGTCCAGGCGCCCCCCCATCCCCATCACAGGGTTCCTGCAAATGCCCTGATCACCTTCCACCCAGCAGAACCTCTTAATTTGACAGCTTCAATGTGCAAAGGGACCCAATTTTAGAATATTCATAAGACGAACATATGCGCTGTCCAACCAAAACCTGTATGGAGCTAATGGTTAGAAGTATTTTTTAAAAAATCCTTTGCTTTGAAAACTCCTTATGATAAAGTACTCTTCCAAGCACTTAAAGTATGAGCCCATGTCCTACCTTTTTATTTACATGCCGCCTTCTCCATAAGCCTCTGTGAACCACGGATTAGACCTCAGTGTAGAGGACCCCCAGGCAGGGATCCTCCTGAGCTGCCCTGGTGCTTGTTAACTATTGAGCTCCCATATTAGTGCCAATCGTGCCTGACTTCCAGAAAAGGAGGGAAATGAATTTTTATTTGTTTGACTTAATTTAAACATATCCAATATGTGTTAGGCCCATCTGTAACCAGTTTAACAGCTTCCCCTCAGGAGAGGGAGGAAACCATTGAGAGTCTGCAGAAAAGCCTGATAGCTAAGATAATTTGTTATATCCTTGGTTGAAAGCATTGTCCTTCAAAAATCTTCTCAAATCAGTTACTATTAGTCTTTTACATTGTTTAGTCCTCAAAACACATTTCTTGTGCATGACCTCATGTGACTTTTGCAATAACCCTGAAGATATGAAGAAACATCTCTGATAGAGGAGAGCACCAAGGTTCAGAGAGGTTAAAGAATATGTCCAAAATCACACAGCTAAGTAATACCCTTAGGATGGGGTCTCCTTCCTCTACACCTGGTGCTAGTCCTTGGCCTGCCTCCTCACAGTGCCTTAACCGGCTGTCCTTGGCATCCGCTGATTTCTTTCTGACCATCAGCTGATGGCTAGCCATCCTTCCAGTTCTGCCATCACAGGTAGAAGAGCTCTGGCAGCCATAGGGAGATCAAGAATCAAAAACTCCACTAAACTAAACATTGCATTTTAGTCCGCCAGATTCTTATGCGTTGCCAAGGGCAAAGAAGAGAATAATTTACTTGGTCCAATCCTCCCTTCCTACTGGTCTCATTAGCATGTTGATGGCCTTCCCTTTTGACTCAAGGGGATTTCTCATTAATTAGCACATCACTATGGCTCGGAGCTGTCCTTAAAGCAACAATGGAATGGTGTCCTGAAAGGTACAGTGGACTCACATCAGTGGACCTGGAAAGAAGCTAAATCAAATTTGTGAGACCCCTTCCAGATCTAAGAACAAAGAAAATATAACTAGAGGAAGTTGCACCACTGAAGTCGGAGGAGATGCACGGTCTAGCCATAATCTTTTTGCTTACTGCACCTGGGAAGGTATGAAAAACGAATAAACTCAGGGATTTCTTGGAAGGTAAATGGAGACAACAGCAGGGGTCCAGTGCTCCCAAGGATCCCAATCACATGTTTGAAGGAGCCAGCAGGACAGATCTGCAACTTCAAGTTTCTGGAACATAGTAGGTATTTAATACGCAATTACAGAATTGAATTGGGTTAAATTAGAAACGTGGAAATAAAACTATGCCACAGAAAAGGCCTAGAAGAGAAGAAAGAGTGAACGTGTAAGTGGGAACAGAAAGCCCACACCAAGAGGGAGTAAGGTGGGTAGATCAGTCCCCTAAATGGCTACAGACCCAGAAAAAGGGAGCCTAGGGGGAAAGTCCATTCACAGGCACAGGCTACTACTAGAAGCTTATCTCTTCCTCCTGCTCTCTAGGTTCAGATAAAAAAAAAAAAAAAAAGAAAGAAAGATCCACTGAGAATCAGCAACATGAACCTGAGACCCATTTCAGATTGGAAAAATCACATTACCCTTCACAGCCAGTCTAAAAATTAACATAAAAATTAAATGACAAGCTCGTGATGTCCCTGGGGCACCTGGCAAAGGCAAAAACTCAATCTGGAGGGACACAACCTCAGTTTAGTCCATAAGAGATTCTCAAAGCCGCTGCGAAGATAAGCTCACAATGAAAAATTACAAAACACACAACTGGATCATCTAACATGAATGAAAGTCAGCACACAGCAAACAGAAGTATTAACCCAGACTATAGGATAATTTGATCATAAGGTAAGTATATTTCAAACTATTAAAGACAGAAATGAATTTTTTTAAAAAAACTGATCTTTAAATGAATGGACCAATTTGAAAAATTACACAAAAGGATCTCAGTAAATAAAAAGCAAAGGCACTAAAATTAAAAACTCAACCAATGCGTAGCTTAAACAATAAATTGAAAACAGCTGGAGTTAGATCTGAAGCAATTAAGCCAGGAAACGCAAAAGAAATAAAGAGAAACTAGAACTGCAAAAGCAGAGAGTTAAGAGGTACATGAATTGAATGAGAAAAATCAACAAACTGTAGAAACTTCAGAAAAAGAAAGCAGAGAGACTTGGATAAAAGAAGTAGTTGAAGAAATAACAGCCAAGAATATTCCGATATGATATTGGTCCACGTACTCATGAATCAAGACTCCCAAAAAGGATAAATGGAAATAAACTCACTCCAGACACATAATACTATTACAGAATCAAAACATAAAGCTGTGATCTTAAAAGTAACCAGGAAGAAAAGACAGATTACCTACAAAATAAGAATTGAAGGAAGAGCAATCTCCATCATAGAACAATAGAGACAACTGAACAGCTTTGCAAAGTGCTGAGAAAAATACCCATCAGTTAACAGCGCGCTGAAAGAGTCCACCAGTCATAGACCCTCACCAAAGAGTACTGAAGAAAGAACTTGGAGAAGAAAACTGAAGCAAGAGGATTTTTTTTTTTTTTTTTTGAAGCAAGAGGATTTAATGGACACAAAGAAGCAATGATAAACAAAGAGAATGGTACAGAAGTTTGAAAATCTATTCAAGCATTGATTGTATAAATAATACATGGATTATGTAAATCTGTATAATACTGATTTGGGAATATAAAAAAGTGGAACTAAAATGCTGCTTGTCAATAACACCTAAGGGGTCAGAGGTGCGGCTCAGTGGTAGGGCACTTGCCTAAGCAGCTGTGAGGACCTGAGTTTGATCTCCAGCACTGGGGAAAAAAAATAGTGAATAATATTTTGAAAATAATATGTATGGTGGGAGACTTAATCATTTCTCTGTGTTGCTCAGGAGGATTAGATGCAGGCTGCTAGCCCCAGACTCCTAGCCACAGCCCTACGTTGCCTCCCAAATATGGAACACGCACTTGCCTCATAAATGTCCTTCCTTGCTATAGGCTCTGACTTAAGGTTAAGGTATAGATTGAATATCTCTTTCCAAAATGCCTGGGACCAGAAGTGTTTGAGATTTTAGATTTTTTTCAGATTTTGAAATATTTGCATATGCGTAATGAGATATCTTCAGGACGGCACTCATGTCTAAACACAAAATTCCTTTGTATTTTCATATATACTTCATACACATGGCCTAAAGGCAATTTTATACAATATTTTTAATAATTTTGTGCATGAACCAAAGTTCCATGGTGTGGAATTTTCTGTTTGTGATGTCATGTTGACTCTGAAAAATTTTTTAGATCTTGGAACATTTTGAATTCTAGATTTTCTGGGTTAGGGATGCTTGGTCTGCACTAAAAAGTAATTTATCCATCTGGAAAAGGTTATGAACCGTTAGTTGCTTCAATCAAGAAGCCAATGCCTGTGTATTCTAGCCACATGCATCATTTCCCAGATAGTAATCGTGACGCTAACATACTTCAAGCCACTCCTTTAGTATGTCATTACACATTATCCCATTTAATTTTTCACTAAACCTGCAAGGCAGGTTGCATGATGATTCAAACAAGAGAGATAACCTGCCCAAGGTCACCAGCCAGCAATCGCAGGTCTCCTGTTGTTTCTAGGAGGCCAAGCTGCCTGTCAAAATGGAAGTTCTCCAGAACCTGCAGATTTAGCCTGGAAGAATCCCAACACTTGTCAAAGCGGACTCTTGAACAGATCCCTCTGCTAATTGCTGATTGAGTCTGGGAGGGGGGGGCGCTCTATAGGTCTCCTTTCAGGCAAACTACACCCACTCCTATCAGGGAACTCAAGGGATATCCGGTACAGGAAAGATCAGGTTAAATATAGAGAGAAAAGACAACACCTGGAGCTTGTGCAGGGAACAGTGGAGGGTCCCAAAAGGAGAAAGCAATCACACCAACCTCCCCACTTGAGGAAAGATAGGTGAAGGTCATGTACCAGGAGACACAGAGGGAAAACATCAACTCACAGGGAGCATGGTGTGTTGTGGTTTGGGTATGAGGTTCCCCGCCTACATCTCCTGGTACTGCAGGAGTATTCAGAGGAGAAATGAATAGATCAGGGGAGCTGTAGCTTAGTTTTCTATTCAAATTTTAACGGACTGCCTGGGTGGTAGCTCTAGGCAGGTGGGCCATGTCTAGAGGAGGTATGCTTTGAAAGAATGCATCTTCCTTGTGATCCCTACACCCTCTTTCCTCTGCTTCCTGACCCTACCATAAGCTGAGGAGCTTTCTTCTTCTGGGCCTTTCATCTGTGATGGGCTGCCTCACCATGGACCCAGAACAATGGAGGTGGCCATCTTTGGACCAAGACCTCTGAAACCATAAGCTCCCCATAAACTTTCCCTCCTCTAGATTATTCTTGTCAGGTATTTTGGTCACAGCAATGAAAAAGCTGACCAAAACAGTCAGTCTGCCTGAGAAGCACCTGGCCAGTTGTTAAAGTACAGTTTACCAGCTTGGGGCATTTCTCCTTGGAAAGGGACTCCCTTGTGAGTTCTTTGAGGACACCAATGTGGCCAATCCATCTCCATGCCCACAGGGTCCTATCCGAAACTGACTGGTCATAGGTACACAGCAAATGCTGGCTGAATGTCCATGTGACTAAGAAGAAGCCAGCCTCGTATCCAGCCATCCCCATATCCAGACTAATCATCCACTCCACAAGCATCTGTAAAGGGTTGGATCCAGCTAGGACCCAACAGAGTCCCATTCCGGGTGGGCGGGACACCCTCAGGGCTCCTCAGCCACAAGAGGTTCTTAGTAACTCACACATCTGATCTGGTCTCCATGGACCCTTCTGACTTTTTTTTATTATTTCTTTTTATTTTCATGGTCTAGGAAAGAAAATACTATGCATTTGTTTCTTATTAATTTACACTCAAGTCATTAAAACATTTCCCAAGAATCTTTAACATCCACCAAGCTCTTTTTTTTTCGAACCTCCTATAAGTCATTTTAGTACTCTTTTCCCAAGGAAGAGGAAAATGAACTTTTGCCAAGAATAAACTCTTTACTGTAATTTCAGCTCAGTTTTTTGAGTCCCAGGCTCATTAACCCTCCAGCAGGGCTTGGACCAACGGAGAAAGGAAATTTTCCCCCAGCCCCAAGTCTCCAAATAATAGCTCAAGATTGTAACCAGCATGACTTTCCCACACATACAAAGCCAAACAAAACTGGGAAATAAAGATGAGATATATTTCCTCGAACTTGGCTTCTATCCCCCATCCAATGGGCCTCACCAAAGCCACCCAAGAGATCCTCAGGATTACTCTAGTCCTGGGTGAAAGGTTTTCAGCAGAGGTACCTCAGCACCAGGAGTGATTGAAAACCCTCCATAGGAGATGCCCAGGCTCCACCAATACTATGTTGTTCTAGAGGCTGCGAACAGGCAGGCAGTGCTGGTCACAGAGTCACCTGGGCCCACCACATCCACAGGCAGAATGACTCTAAGCCAGCGCAAAGGAAAACTGTCCATGTCCGAAACATTAGGGAATTCTGCTTTGTGCATATACAAGGGAGCATGACAGGGAAGTAAACCAGCCAACCAAGATAGTACCAGTGCCAAAAGGCAACCAGAAAGTAATGGGAAACTGTAGGTGATTTTGCAGGTGCAATTAGGTATCATATGATGTAATGAATACTGAGCTGAAACCATCCCTGGTTGATGCATATTAGTGTTATAGACCAAAGGTTTATGCCTCCTCCCCAAATCCATACTTTGAAGTTCTAACTCTCCATGTGATGGCATTTAGAAATGGAGCCTTGGGAATAAGTTAGGGTTAGAGAAGGTCATGAGGGTGTGGCCTTATGATGGGATTAGTGCCCTTATTAGAAGAGACACGGTGTGAACACACACTGAGAAAGTGGTTGTCTGCAAGTCAAGGAGTGGGTCCCTCTGAATCCTACCAGCTGGCACCCTGATGGTGGACTTCCCAGTCTCCAGAACTGTGTGAAAACAAATGCCTACAATTTAAGCCTCCCAGTCTATGGGATTTTGTGGGCAGCCTGGGTCAATCAATTTTGCATCACTTTGACAAAAATATCTGACAAGGACAACTTAGAGTAGGAAAAGTTGATTGGGGGCTCATGGTTTCAAAGGATCAGTTTATGGTGGACTGATTCCATTGCTCTGAGCCCAAGATGAGGCAGATCATCATGGTTAGAAGGAAATGGTGGAGGGGTGATACTCCATTCATGGTGGTCAGGAAGCAAAGGGAGAAAGAGGGAAGGGCCACAAGGAAATGCACTCTTCCAGCGTATGCCTCCTGTGATCCACCTCCTCTAGCCATGCTCCGCCTGCCTACAGTTACCACCTGGTTAATTCAGTCAAACTAGGATGGACTGATTAGATTACATCTCTCATAATCTATTATATATTGCAGTAATATATTACTGTAATATATTATCTCTGGATTTTCTGCATTAACACAGGAGCTTTGGGGGACACCTCATATCCAAGCCATAGCACAGCCCAAGCAGACAGTCTGAAAGTGTTAATTCCTACAAGGATACCCCAAAGTCCTAGAGGTGGCAAACAAGCTGTCAAGATCTGAGAAGGAGAACTGCTGGCTGGTCTGGCAGAACATGGCAGTAATTTTGCAACCTGCTCATCTTCTGCCTTTGTTTTCTGGTCCATTTCACTCCACTCAGTGAGGATGGCTTTCTCCCCTCAAAGGCCCCCTCCTCATTGTCTACCATGATTTTAAAAACCTCTCCTCCTTCATAAAGCACTCAAATCATTTAGGTCTCTTTTCAGTATGTTTCAGGGGTGCTTCCCCCAGACTACAGCTAAAAGCTTTCCTTCCAACTTCCTCTGAAACCTACCAGTGCAGAGATCTAGACTCTCCCCTTAGACGGTTGATTCTATAGCTCTGAGAATCTGTATTTTGGTCAAGGGCCACAGATACTTCTGGTGAGGGACAGCTGATGAGGTGGAAGCTATAAAGCCTTTAGAACCACGAAGGCCTGACTTCATGTCTGAGCCCTGTCACTTATGAAACGAATGATCTCAGGCAGTTATTCAACCTTATTGAGACTCGATTTCCCCACACCAACATTACATTGGAAAAAAAGGAACCCTGGATTCACTGTGTTTATTGCTGGAATTAATACCCTATTTTTTCAGACAGGTATTGTGCACAAGAGATTTCCTTTTATGTTCAGAAGTGTCTTTATTCTGCTTTCGTACAAAATTGGTTGCTATTTCAGTTGGGTATAAAACTCAAGATTCAGAATTAATATTGTATCCTTGTACTTTGAAGGCTTTGCTCCATGTCTTCCTATATCAATTTTGTTCATGAGAAGATTGATGTTATCTGGTTCTCATTTTTTTATAGAAAAAGGTTTTTTCTTTACTTGGTTTTGTATTTTAGGAGCTCTTTCAATATGCATGGCCAGATGTGAGAATTTCTTTGGTTGCCCATTTGTTTTTGTCTTGTTTGGTATTTGCTCCACTCTTTCAACCTAAGGTTTCAGGTCCTATCTTTCTATTCCATAGTATTCTCAAATATTTTTGTTTAAATGTTGTCTTCCCTCCTCTGTGTCCACTTTTCCCCTCTTGAACATGCTTCAATTTCAGAACGTATCTCCATGTCTCTCAACTTATCTTTCATTTTCTATCTCATCATCCCTTTGGATTGCAGTCCAACTTGCTGCAATATATACACATTCCCTAGCTATCTTGTTTAATGCAGATCAAGAGTGTTTTTAACAAGCTTGTTGGTGGTACTGATGCTACCAGTCTATGGCCCACACTTTGAGTAGCATGGCCCTAGAACATTTTCTCAGCTTAATATGATAACCCCAAGCCACTCTTCAGCTCAGCCTAGCCTACTATTCAATGATAGGTTGGATTTCTCTTTCCTAAGATCTCTTAGTTTATTCTTTTTTTTATACCTTACTGTTCTTGTTTGTGGATATATTACTCTCTTCTCTCTCAGGGAATAATAATATTACTCTTACATTTAATGTTCTCATCTTCTTTCTTTATTAAATCATTTCTCTGGGAATTATTTTCTGTTCATATATTTATCTCCAATGCTGGTGTTCTTCTGATATTTCACGATTCTTAACTGTGTATTCTACCAATCTTGGTAGATGAGATGCAATTACACTCTCTGCTTCACAGTGTAAGAAGTCTGCCTTGGGGCAGATGTAAGAGTTTTTCTGTGAGGAAGGAAAATCAGGAAGTATCATCAGGAGAGGATACCCCTATATCTCTTTTTCTAAATTTTGGTAACCGTGTTTGTTGTGAGTTGAACAGTGTCCCTTCAAAATTCTTATGTTGAAGTAGTAACTCCAAGTACTTCAAGATGTGACTTTATTTATAAATAAGGTTATTATTGATGCAATTAGTTAAAATGAGGCCATACTAAGGTAGGTTGGGCCCCTAATCCCTAATGACTAGCATCCTTATAAGGGGAAATTTGGACACAGACATGTACACAGGGAAAAGTCCATATGAAGATAAAAGCAGAGATCAGGCTTACGGAAGCCAAGGAATACCAAAGATTGTCAGCAAACCACCAGAAGCTAGGATAGAATGTTATGGTTTAGATACAAGGTATCCTCCAAAAATCTCCTGATAATGCAGGAATATTCAGAGGAGAAATTATCAAACTGTGAGAGCTGAGACCTAATCAGACCATCCTAGATTGATCTAGAATTGCATGATAACTGTAGGTAGGTGGAGCATGGCTGGAGGAGGTGGGTCACTGGGGTGTGCCCTGGAAGGGTACCTTTTCCCTATAGCTCCTTCCTCTTTCTCTCTCTGCTTCACAGAGAGATGAGCATCATTCCCTGGTGCAGAGAAATAGAATCAGCAGACCATGAGCTGAACCTCTGAAACCGTTAGCTCCAAATAAACTTTTCCTCCTCTAAGTTGTTCTTGTCAAGTATGGGGTCACAGAAATGAAAACAGACTCAGACAGAGTAGCATGGGTCAGATTCTTCATCATCCCTCAGAGGAACAAACCCTGCCCACAACTAGATCTCAGTCTTCCATCCCCCTGAACCATGAGACAGTAAACTGCTGTTTAAGCATTCCAACCTGTGGGGCTTTGCTAGGGCATCCCCGGACCTCTAATATGCTGTTCTACCCAAGCCCCTACCTACATCGGGGGCACTAGCTGGAGTCAGATACCCCATCACTGGTGCACGCACCAAGAGGAGGCAGACAGCCCAGAGATTGGCCCCCGGATGCAGCCACTGGGACATCCCAACAGACCCCCTTGGGGTGCACCTGTGCCCTGCCCTCTCCAGGTCTGCACCCCTCCATGCCTATCCATCATCTCTAGCACTCCTCCCCAACCTACCTGCACGTGGGAATTGGCCACATAGCCCTATTTCCCTCTTGAAACACCTCCCATCTGATTTCCTCTTTTCAAGGATTCTTGACAATTTCTGGTCCTCAACAGTTCTCATCTTCGTTTTTTATCACAGCTGCGTATTTATTTTATTCCCTTTAAAATACCTTTATTTATAATTTCTCTTGGGGGAAACTTATGCTTGGTCTACCATCATGAAGCAGCTGTTGGAAATTATTTCCATAGGAGACACTTAGATTGAGAACTAATTAAATAAGACATTGGAAAGCACTTTGGAAAATGCAAAGGTGTTATGCCAACACTGATCCAAGTTCTCCAATATAACTCAGCCTTATGAAATGCAAAACATAGACATCCCTTGGTAACCGTGGGAGGTTGGTTTCGGGACCCCCACTCACCCTTTAAGGATACCAAAATCCACAGATGCTCAAGTTCTTTACATACAAAGGTGCAGGGTTTGCATGTAGCCTTTGCACACACACCCATGCTTTTAAACATATGGGGGGCGGGGGGCAGACCACAGCCACTAAGGAGTACTGTCCTGCACAGGGACTGTCCCCTCCAGGTGCCTGAGAAAGGCAGCTCCCCAGCCCAAAGCCCCAGTCTGGGCCCCTCAGCAGTTTGAACCCAGGGGTACCCTAGATTATACACAATACCTAGATTATTCACAATGCCCACTCCAATGTAAGTCATATGGATAGCTGTTATGCAACATTTTTTTTTTAGAGAATGATGACAAGTCTGTACATGTTCAGTACACACACAACTTTTTCTAGAAAATTTTCTACCTATGATTTGTTGAATTCGTAGATGCAGAACCCGTGGGTACAGAGAACCAACCGTATTTTTTTTTTTTTTCCAGCACGATGCAGGTTGGAAGGACTGAGTCAGCAATGGAAGACTATATTTGGGGCCTGTTCTTAGGCAGTGGGTAAGGATAACCCAACCATCCCTACTCCCTGCCGTCCGTGTGCCTGAGGTAGAGTGGGGGCATCACTAATGTCTTGGCCCCAGAAGGACAACCACTGCTTTGTGCCTGGGCCCCCTGTGACCTAGATTCTTAGACACGCAAATGAACTTCAGTAGAAACTACCACTCAATCCACAGACAGCTGGGGACCGAATGTTGTCCCCTTTGCCCTTTAACACCCCACAGCACCCTCTTCCAACACACACACAGGGTGCCTGTTTTCAACTCATTTCCTAACAGGAAAAATTAACTTTGGAAATGTAGGCATATTGCATATCATAAATGAATCATGACACCAATTCACTTAGATATGATCAGCAAATCGGAGAGACAGAGAAGGATGGAACAGTGCTTGCCCATCTCCCCTCTGTTTGAGGCCCACCTTGGTTTTCTGAGTTGACACTGTGGTTCTTGGGCCATAGGGGATTCATGCACCTAACCCTCAGCACCCCTTCCTCTGAATCAGGCAGAGCAACGTAAGCATGGGACCTTCCTCTATAGGCCATCTGACCAGTGGTCTTGAAGGTGAGCTGGGACCAGCAAGCTCTGGTCATATGTGGAGTCCATTTTGCTCCTCTCCAAGAATCCAGTGAACTGTGGCGTGATTCTTGGTGCAGCCTCAGTCTTTAAGTAAGGACACAGCTGTACCACATACATGGAGTGGAGGTGATCCCCTCTTACTCAGAGGCCTTAATATTGGAGCCAACAGTGGGGAAGGTCCATAGGAAAGACGAGTGCTGGCCAAACCATTTGCTCTTTCTCTGGACACCCAGCCAGACTTGCCTCCCTGCAGACAGTGGGTGCTGAAATCCTGCATGCTGATCAGTACTCAGCCCTCCCTGGACAACACAGAAGCTGCCGGGTGGGAATGACTGCAGAACCAGTGGAAGGCCAGGGGCCTCTGCTCGTCCAAATGCCACTGGGGAAACAGAGAGGGGATCAGGGGTTACCAAGAGGTACAGAATGGAAAATGGGGAGATGTTGATCAAGGGATACAAGCTCTCAATCATAAAATAAGTAACTTCTGGGGACCTTGTGTACAGCTTGGTGATAGTGAATAATACTGGTTTTGTTGTTGTAATTTGCAATACTGAGGTTTGAACCTAGGGGCGCTCTGCTGCTGAGCTGTGTGCCCAGCCCCCTTTTTTTATTTTATTTTGAGACAGGGTCTCATTAAGTTGCTGTGACTGTCCTCAAACCTGTGATCCTCTTGCCTCAGCCTCCCGAGTTGCTAGGATTGCAGGGTACCCCACCGTGCCTGGCTAATAATACTGTCCTGTTGACTTGAAGTTCACTAAGAGCATAGATCTTCAGCAACCTCACCACAAAGAAAAAGTTGACTATGTGAGGTGACCGATGGGTTAGTGAAGTTGATTGTGGCAATCCTCCAGCAGTCACTAAAATGAGGGTGTTCCTTAGGTACCAATCTGTATCTGTCCCCAAGATACATTGAGGGGTGAAAAAAAGCAAGGTGTAGCCATTTGAGTGTAGAGAATAGGGCAAAAAGAAAATACCAGCTTGTGTAGAACAGATACTTCTGGAAGCATGCACAAGAAATCAGTCAGTAACCGTGGTCCTGGGGAAGGGGCATTCAGGTAAGAAGGGGGCTTTCATGGACTTCCCAATTTCTCTGAGTTGGTTTTACCACGTCTGGGTATTATCTATTCAAGATGAAACACATTCAATTTTTAAATATAAACATGTAAATTATGTAAAAAATATACCTGAAAATTTCAACAAGATAAATATAAAATAAACTTATCCTCTGAAGTATTTATTTTATAATACAGAAACATTTATAATTTAAACAATATCTATCAAAATGCACTTTAAACAACATTTTTTTCAATGAGAAAACTTACACTGGAAGGGATGCATAAATGAATTGTTCGGTAGAATGAGTCACACATTTTTAAGATAAAATCAAGGGCATGCTCTGAGAAAACACTTCCTCCCTCCTGGCAGCACCCCACCACCACCCACACACTTAATGAGCGGCCACCGCCAGGCCTGAGCTCAGCTCTGGGCTCTGAGCCCCCCACAATCCCCTCTCTGCCTCCCCCAGCCTACTGAGCCCTGCACCCAAGCCCACCCCAAGCCCACCTGTGTTGACACAGCTTTTCTCACCTGTTTGTTCAACCCAAACCACTGAGGGGCTCAGTTAGCACATCCAACTGGCCTTTTGTTTTGTTTGTGTAAAAAAATACATGAGATTCTGGGCCCAAAGGACAAACACAAGTAGGACTGACAATGTTAACAACGGCTAAATGAATTAAGGGCTTTTTCCTATCAGGTGCTGTTGGAAGCAATTTGCATGTATTAATTAACCTCTGTGATTCTGATAATCCTAGGTCCTGGTGAGAAAACCAAGACCCAGAAGGGTCAGGTAATGTCCACAAGAGCACACCATTAGTGAGAGGCAGAGCCCAACCCAGTCTTGGGCCAGTGTTCTGAAAAAGAGATAGCCAGTCCCTGGGTCACCGTTGTGAGCCTTGTGGTCGGCCCTTTTGTAAATCTTAACCTGTAAGAAGCTGTGCACCCTCAAGCAAGTTTCTCATCCTCTCTGGACTTTGGTCCTGTCATCCAAGAGGTGGGAGATAGGATAGGTCTTTGTTCAGATGACTGTGGGAACTCTGGCAAACCCACCTAGTCCCCAGCAACTGGGAGGATAATTGGTTGTTTCTGCAGGAGCTCCCAGTACAGGGCCTGGAGGAGAGGCTCCCTGGACTCAGGGGCCCACATAGGCCTGCCCCCAAGCTCAGCATGGGAATGGTGTCCATCTGGGTGCTGCCCTGGGTCAGACTCATGCCACCTGTCCCCAGTTCGCTTCCTGGGACCGTGCCCAGGATTCCACTGAGATGAGCACCATCCCCAAGAGCTCCCCAGCTTGGCCTTAACAGGGACAGACCCCCAGGCTATTGTTGAGGTCAAGGCCCAGGGGTTCATCATCCTCTTGGGGTCCTGACCTGCCTCAGCTGGCCCTGGGCCCACAGTTGGGTGGTTGGACCCTTGCACATATTTGGGACCCTCATGGGATGATGTACCTCCGTGTTGAAGGAAGAGGAGGAGGATCAGGGCCCACTAGTTTCCCACCTGCTGTGCCCAGAGAGACTTATGGCATGGTGGCCCTGGAGCAGGCAATGTCGCAGAGAAGGCAAACTGGACTCGGGGTGACACGGCCACGTCCTGCTCTGGTTTGGATGTGGTTCATCTCCACCAAAATTCATGTTGAAATGTGGTTGCCCATATAGCAGTACTAAGAGATGGTGAGAACTTTACGGACTAATCAGGCCACGGGGCTCTACCTTCATGAAAACCATTCTGTAGTGTCCACGTGTCTAAACTTACCCTGAAGTCTTATGTCAAAGGCTGGGTCCCCAGTTGATGGTGCTCTTGAGAGGTGGAGGGAACTTTGGGAGGAGGTGTTTAGTAGAAGGAAGAAGGTCATCTGGGGCATACCCTGCAAGGGAGGTGTTTAGGAGGAGGAAGAAGGTCATTTGGGGCATGCTCTGCAAGGGAGGTATTTAGTTGGAGGAAGAAGGTCATCTGGGGCATACCCTGCAAGGGAGGTGTTTAGGAGGAGGAAGAAGGTCATCTGGGGCATACCCTGCAAGGGAGGTGTTTAGGAGGAGGAAGAAGGTCATCTGGGGCATACTCTGCAAGGGAGGTATTTAGTTGGAGGAAGAAGGTCATTTAGGGCATGACCTGCAAGGGAGTATGGGGACCCTGCCTCCCCCATGTTCCAGCTGCCATGAGGACCACCCTGTGCTCCCCTCCAAAATGATCTGCTCACGACAGGCCCAAAAGTAATGGAGCTGACTGACCAAGGACTGACACCTCAGAAAGCATGAGCCAAAAGGAACCTTTCTTCCTTTTACTTTGTCTATTTCAAGTATTTCATCTTAGGGATGAAAAGCTGACTCACTCACCATGAAATTAGGTTCATTCTTAACAGGAGCAGGTTGTTATGAAGACGGTCAGTTCCTCTTCCACACACATCTGCTTGCCCTTCTGCTTTCTTCCCCCATATCATGATGTAGCATAAGGACATCACCAGATGTGGGGAGTTCTGGAACTTCCCAACCTCCAGAACTGTGAGCAAAACTAGACGTATTTTCTGGGACTGATGATGTGGCTCAGTGGTAGAGTACTTGCCTAGCATGCATAAGGCCCAGTATTCAATCAGTGGTAGAGTACTTGCATAGCATGCATAAGGCCCAGTATTCAATCCCCAGCACCACCAAATAAAAAAGCCCAACCTCTTTTCTTTATAAATTACCATGGCTCATGTATTCTCTTATAGTAACAGAAAATGGACTAAGATAAACTTCAAAGAGGGGTAATCCTTTTGCACACTTATTCTGATGAATTAGGAGTCAGCTGGGATCCCTGATGTTCTCCAGACTCTCTGTAGATCTCAGAGCCCTGTTAGAGTGGGAAGGTCCCCCCTTAAATGTTCCAGACAGGAGCACAAGCTCCCAGCTGGGATCCAGGAGCTCACAGTGGCCCACTGTGCTCCTTCTACTATAGTAGCAGGGGTCCCTGGTGTCTTCCTGTTCACCCTACCATGTGATATCTCCAGCCCCACTGCTGAGTCTCTGGGGATCACAGAACCCCTCTCCCAGGGACACCTGCATCAGAGACACAGCCAAGCCCCCCACCATGCAGGCAGGTGAAGTTCGATGGGCAAGACTCCCGACAGAGAAGAGGGGACTCATAGATGGCCACGTTCACTCAAGTGTGCATGACCAACAGCTCAGCTGGGGGGAAGAGCAAGAGCGGGAGAAAGGAGGAGGAGAAACTGTCCCCAGCCTGGGAGGTAGGAGAGGCTTCCAGGGGGCAGGACACCCAGGGGCTCAGCACCCAAGTGAAGCATGCAAAGCACAAGTGCTGAAGAGCACCATGGACAACCCTCGGGCTCAGCCCAGTGGCCCCATGCCTGCAAAGGTGACAGGTATGCAAGTCAGCTTCTCATCACTGTGACCAAAACACCTGGAGAACAGGTCAGAAGGGGAAAGTTTATTTTGGATCATGACTTCAGAGGTTCCGTCCATGATCGCTCCACTCCATTGCTCTGGGCCCAGGTGAGGCAAAAACCACATGGCAGAAGGGCATGACAGACTTTCAAGAGCTGTTTGAAGAGTTTGGGGCTGGGCTTTTTGTTTATTTGTTTGTTTGTACGTACTGGGGATGGAATCCAGGGGCACTTTACAACTAAGCTACGCCCCCAGTGCTTTTTATTTTTATTTTATTTTTTGAACCCAGGGTATCACTAAGTTGTCCAGACAGGCCTCAAGCTTGGGATCCTCCTGCCTCAGCCTCCAAATTTCTGGGATTACAGACATGCACCATCATGCCCAGCTAAATGAGTTTCTAATAACACAGACAAATGCTGTTTTCAGCCTTGTCTTAGTCCATTTTCTGTTGCCATCGCAAAACACTTGAGACTGGATAATTTACAAACAACAGAAGTTTATTTGGCTCACTTTCTGGAGGCTGGGAAGTCCACGGTCAAAGGGCTCTATCACACACCTATAATCCCAGTGGTTCAAGAGGCTGAGGCAGGAGGATCGTGAGTTCAAAGCCAGCCTCAGCAAAATGAGACACTAAGCAGCTCAGTGAGACCCTGTCTCTAAATAAAATACAAAATAGAGCTAGGGATGTGGCTCAGTGGCTGAGTGCCCCTGAGTTCAATCCCCAGGACCCCTCACGTCCCCTCAAAAAATAAAGGCTGTATCTGGTGAGGGCTTTCTTTGCTACATCATTACATGGCATCACATGGCAGGAGAGCAACTGAGCTAGCTCAGATCTCTCTTCCTCTTATTAAGCCACTCATCCCACCAGGGTGGAGGGGGGCACCCTCATGACCTCAGTTAACCCTAATCACCTCTTAAAGACCCCTCTTCTAAATACCACTCACATATGAATTTTAGGATTAAGTTTCCAACACATGGACTTTGGGGAGATGCCCTAAACCATAGCAATGTCTTATGCTCTTTTCCCTACCACACATGTCTACCAGCTGTTTGCAGCAAACCCTCAGCAGGATATGGGGGGCCAGAAAGGCTGGGCTGACCTCCAATGAGTTTCTCTCCCAAATCTCCCACATTTTCTTGTCTTCCCTGGACCCCTCTCTGGTGACATCTGCCTAACTCAGGAATATGATCCTCTACACAACCCTTCTGCAAGTTTAGGGAGGGACTTCAAGCTATAAAGAGGAAGGCCTTCCAGGGTCCCCATCCACCCCTCAGTCAGCCACTGAAGGCAAACATTTACTCAAGATGGGCTGCGTGGGCCCCAGCCTAGCCAGACACCGACCACGGGACTTCAGACGAGGCTTTGAACCAAACCCAGTCCCAAGGCACAGAGAGAGAGGGGCCCATCAACAACCCAGTCCTCCAAAGGCTGGTGGGAAGTATTCTCTGTGAATTCCAACCACATGGCAAATGAAGTTCTATTTAGCCTCTTTCAAAAATATTTTCCTCTTTTCATTTAATACAAACTGGAGCTGTGCCCTTGTTCCTAGACAGGCTGGGCACGGCTCGGGGAAGGGAGAGTGAGCCACCTTCTTCCACCAACCAAGCTGCAGAACTGCAGGCTTTTCTCTGGAGGGAAGTTGTCCCCGATGGCTGCGAGGACATCCATATGGACAGAAGGAAAAAAAGAAATGCCTAGGCAGAAAGGGGATGAGATCAGGAGGGATCGGCCAGAGGGAGATCACGGCGGTGTGACAGCCCTTTCAACCAAGACCAAGCTGTGGTTGGCACCCGTGGCTTTCATGGGTCCTTTGCGCCTCCCTCGCCTTCTGAGAACGTGTGAGGCAGAGCCAGAGGAGCACAAAAGGAGACAAGTAGAAAGCCATGCTGTCCCTGGAGCCCAGTCCTGAGCGCAGGCCCTCCATCTCACCCAGGGGACATCCCCACAGCCTTCCCGCTCCTTCGGGCCAGACTGCTTTTCCCATGCCAGGGTGACGCCTCCAGATCCCATAAAAAGGCCGGTCTCTACTCCCGTTCACCAGGTGCCTGGTGCCACCTTCTCTGGAACAGGGACAGCTCCAGGTCCTCCTCTTATTTACCCTTCAGCAGCAATAAACAAGATGGTGCCCACCCCCTCCTGAAAGCACATGAATCTCTAGGCATCTGGAAGGCAGTTCTCCTCCTCCGCTCCAACACGCCCAGCCAGCTGCTTTGACGATACCGCAGAGCCGCCTCCCTCACCAGGAGCCACCTCATTCAAGCTGGCACCCTCTTCCAGGGTTGGTCTGCAGGCCTGGCCTGGGGGATCCATAAGGCCCAGCCTCCACGCAGGATGGCACTGAGGCCCATCCATGCCCAGGGTGCTGTAGGATGGGCAGAGTCCTCAGCTCAGCCTCTCAGTGCCTCCTGCTGCCCAACTCCCTGAGTTGTACCTTCTGGAATCACTCCCAGGCAACATCCTCTCCCAATTCTCCAGCTCAGAATGTGTTTCCAGGGAACCCAATTCTAGGATGGCTGGCTCTGGGAGTGGTCCTGGGAGGCAGATTCTGAAGTGGGATTTTGGAGCCAGCTCTCACCAGCCCACACAACAGGGACCCATCACTGGAGGGAGAAGGAGAGTCCCAGCATGCCGTACGGGCACAAAGAACGAACTGTAGTCAGTGGTGAGCAGGGACCAGAGACTTGCGGAAGAGGATCAATGGGCCAGTGCAGTATCCCTGGTCCTGAGCGCCCTGGTGACAAGGACTGGAAAACAGGGTGGGGCTTGCTGAAGTCAATGACTAACTGAAGGACCAAAAGTACTGGCCCGCGTGATGCACTACCCATTCAAAGCAAAATGAATGGGTGATATATATAATATATATATATCACACACCTATAATCCCAGGGACTTGGGAGGCTGAGGCAGGAGGATCAAGGCCAGCCTGGGCAATTTAGCAAGACCCCTTCTCAAAATAGAAAATAAAAAGGGGTGGGGATGTGGCTCCATGTTAGAGTACCCCTGGGTGCATCCCCAGTGCCAAAAAAAAAGTGAAAGCTAAAGGCCCTGCTCATCAGCCTATAGGAAGGCCCTTATCTGCAGCCAAGAACCAGGAGGAGTGGAGGTAGAGCTCAGGACCTGACTGTGCCCACACTGCGTTTCAGAGACCACGGAATTCCTAGCCCCGGAAGGTGCCCCACTCCAAAACCAGGGTCGCAGTATATTAAGAGGATGACACAAGACTTGGGATGTGGACACCTACGGGTGCAACTCCCTGATCTCTGAACCCACTGAGAAGAGAAGGCAGAGCAGCCCAGTAGCCCTGCTTCTGAGTGAAGACCCGGCAGCAGCTAAGCTGACAGGAACCATCAGAGACAAGAATACTCCCCTGAGAATGTGCCCCACCTCCCTCCTGCCCAGGCACCAGCACCCCACCTGGCACAGCTTTGATGGGGAAAGTGCCAGGCCTTCGAGAGAAACAAAGAAATCGTATCCCTTGATCCCCCCTACCCAAAGAGCTGCAGAGCCAGCCAATGCCCAGCAAGAATCCAGGGAACAGGGGGTCGAGCTGAAAGGGAGAAGTTGGATAAGGGAGGAAGTGCTAATAGAGGAGAGATTTAGCATCCTGCAAGCACCCTGGGCACAGAGCTGACACTCAGGGATCCTGGATGTCCAGAAGCAGTGGACCCCACTCAGAGAAGCATAAATGCCCCAGTTGCCTTGGCAGAGAGTGCAAGCAGAGTAAAGGCTCCAAGAAGAGGGCCCCTCGAGCTGACGGACTGTGTAGGAAGGAAACCCACCAGGGGCCCACGTCTCCCAGAGGGCTTGGGAACACCCGTCCACTAATGAGAAGAACCAGATGGTCGATGGCCCCCAGGGCCCTGAGCAGCAGCATACCGGGCTGGCAGCAGGAGATGCTTCCACAGAAGGAGCCTCCCGAATAACAGGAAGCAGGGGGGCCGTCAAGCAAAGGCAGGTGGCAGTGCCTAACAGTCAGAGTCAGGTGCGTGAGAGCGTAATGAGCAATAAGAGCCAGGTGGCAGCTGGTGGCAGGGCCCAACTGGCAGATAGCTACGGAGATGGTTGCAGAATGTAGAGTTCCCAGGGGCAAGAGTGGCTGAGAATCGGTGAATCAACCCAGGTTAGAAGGTGCTGTGGTTTGACGGTGCTTCCTTCAAAATTCAGGTGTTACCAGTGTATCACCAATGCATTAAGAGGCGGCGACTTCTAGAGGGGATAAGGAGCTGGGCACAGTGGCGCACGCCTGTCATCCCAGCTACTTTGGAGGCTGAGGCAGGAGGGTTCCAAGTTCATTCTCCAGCCTCAGCCGCTTAGCAAGACTGTCTCCAAATAAAATGAGGGCTGGGGATATAGCTCAGGAGTAAAGCCACCCTGGATTCAATCACCATTACTGAAAAGAATTACTTTTTTTAAAAAAAGAAGTTCCGGGGAGACCATAAAGGCTCCTTCCTCATGATTGACATTAGAGCCCTTTAGGGAAGGGCTCCATAGGAGGAATATGTTCTTTCTTGGCTTCCACTTCCTGCTATGTGAGGAGGACACAGTGTCCCTCCCCCAGAGGGATCAGCATGAAGGAATCCTCCTGGAATAGACAGCAATCCTTGACAGACACTGACACCACCAGCACCTTGACCTTGAGCTTCCCAGCTTCCAGAAGTGTGAGATTTAAATTTCTATTATTCACAAATCACCCGTCTGGGGTATTTTATTAGTAGCCCAGATGAACTGAGACGGAAGATCAGAATACTGAGGGGAAAAGAAAAAAAAAAAAAGAAGAAGCATCAGGCCCTAAGAAATCCCACTGGAGAAGAGGATGGGACCCCGGGAATAAGCCTTTGCAATGCTGTGGAAGGATACTCAGTAATATTGTTCAGTCCACTCCCACAAAGTTCTACAGCCATTTCCTTGGTCACTGTGTGCTGGGGAAATGGGAATGACCAAACCCTTCAGGGGATGTTAAAGTCTGACTCTGGGATGTCACATGCCACCATTTTTTTACTTTGTTATAGTTCAGGGTTGAGGAACCGGGTGTCCATGGAGTCCTGGCCCAGCCCAGGTTCAGTGGGCCCTCTGGGTCCCTGGACAGGCCTTTTGGTCTCTCCCACTGTTGCTTGACCTGAGACTTGGAGGGCCCATATCTATTCCTGAAGCCCTGTCTTCTTTCCCAAGTTCTCCCCTGCTCTCACCCAGGCCTATGTGTGAGCTGGTTGCCAAATACGTGTGCCAGCCCAGACCTCTCTCCAGGCTCTATCGGCATCTCAAACATAACCTATCCCATATGGCTCCTCTCTCCCCCATCCCTACCTCCCATGCACAACGAGCCACTGCCCTGTGGTCCCCCGGTCAGGATGCTGGGAGTTATCCCTGAGTCCCCTGACTCTTGCCCTCAACCTCCAAGTCTATCCCTTCACCCAGCTGCATCCCTTCGTGGACCAGGCTCCTCCTGACCATCTGGGTTTCCTGTGTCCACATCTTAAGGAAGCCTGTATCCACCACCCCCTTCCCTGACAGACCCTTCCATGGGTCCCTGCCAGACCCTAGTCTACTTTCTATTGCTACAGTTGAATACATCAGAATTGGTCATTTATAAAGAATAAAGATTGATTCCGCTCATGATTCTGAAGGACTAAGGTTCAGGGGCCATATCTGGTTTGAGTTCTCTTGCTGGTGGGGACGCTGCAGAGTCCAGAGGCAGAACAGGGCATCACACCACAAGACAGAGCAAGCTGGCCAGCGAGCATGACTTTTATACCAAAGCCACTTCCTGGACCATCTGAAATTCATTAATGTGGATTAATCTGTCCATACTCTCATGGCCCAATCACCTCTGGGAGGTCTCACCTCTCAAATACCATTAGCACAGAAACTTGGGGATGGAGTTTCCAACACATGAAATGTGGGGAGCACATTCCAACCGTAGCTGTTCCCAGCACATGGAGAGAGATCCAAAGGTGGGGGTTTCTTTCTTTCTTTCTTTTAATATTTTTTTAGTTGTAGATAGACACAAGACCTTTATTTTATTTATTTATTTTTATGTGCTGCTGAGGCTCAACCGCAGGGCTTCACACAGGCCAGGCGAGCACTCTACCACTGAGCCACAACCCCAGCCCAAAGGTGGGGGTTTCTTACAAAGACCTAGCTGGCCACGCTTCACACATTGCCCACCCCGGGCAGGACTGTGTCTTAACTGAAGACCCCTGGGCTGCCCTTGATAAAGGCCCCAAGGCCCGTTCTTTTCCATGTCCTGGGTCCCTGCTACTTCTCTCTGTTCCTTCTCCCCAACCTCAAGAACCACAGCTTTTGAGGCTCCATCTCTCTGATCCTGGGGAATGAAGGAGTGGGCATGGATGGTCTCCCCATGTAGATAGTAAAAGGTGCTCAAAGAGGACAATACTGTAGTCCAAGAAAAGACTCTGTAATGGCGGTGGAGTTTCTGGCAAAAAGTCAGGGCCATGAGAGAGAGTCAAGTACTATCGGCCAAAAAATTGTTTCTGTATTTGTCTCCAAGAATTAACATGGGCACCAAATTCATATCTGTTTAAAAGACTTGGCCTTAACACTCCCCCAAACACTCCCTGATCATCTCTACCACCACATGATTCTAAAGTAGCTTATGCATTATCAGTTAACCTCCGCTTCTCTATCTTAAACTGTGACTTTTCTGTGTGCAGGAGTCGGACTGATTATTCTCCGAATCTTTAACCTCCAGCCTCTGAGGAAACTCAGGAGTTAAAAGATCCGGACGAGGTGGCGCACACCTGTAATCCCAGCGGCTCAGGAGGCTGAGGCAGGAGGATTGCAGGTTCAAAGCCAGTCTCAGCCAAAGCAAGGCAGTGAGCACCTCAACGAGACCCTGTCTCTAAACAAAATACAAAATAGGGCTGGGGATGTGGCTCAGTGTTTGACTGCCCCTGAGTGCTCCGATACCCCTCCCAAAAAAGTGATGGGACAGAGGTGCAGCCCCTGGGGTACCCTCCCAGCGCTGAGTGTATGTGCCTATTGCTTCTCCACAGGAGCATGGGGCCAATGGCCTCGTGTCTGTCTCTGCTGCCAGGCCAGGAGCTCTCGGGCAGCTTGCTCAGGCCAGCCTGGCTTCTGCCTGACACCAGCCTGTGACCTGGCTCCTAAAAAGTGCCTGGTGAGATCTGGCTGGCTGAGGTCCTACCCAGGTGGGTAAGAAGTACTCCCTTCCCTGAGTCTTCCTTTGGAAAATACACTTAGTAACTTCTAAACAAATCACCCGGTACTCTCCCAGTTTTATTTGTTTAGTTAAATTAATTCTATTTTAATATTTCCATTAGCCATTTAATTTATTCTAAAACCCGGCACTGCAAAGTAATAAAACCTCTCAAATATTGACAGACAGTAAAGTAAATGTCGTCCAGCTACAACCATCTGTTTTTTTTTTTTTGTTTTTTTTCCTCCAGAAATTCCTCAAGATGGAGAACATGCCACGATCATTGATTTATGGGCCAGGCTGGGCCCCTGGCATCCGCTGACAACACTCCTCCTGCCCAGACCCAGGCTGCTGGGTGTGAGGCTCTGGAGACTACAGGGTGAGAGAGAAGGGAGGCAAGAGCCTGGGGCGGGCAGATGAGAAATCTACACAGCAAACAGAAATGGAATCCCAGTTTTTAAAAATGAATAAGCTGGCTTGAAATTCAAACACTTGCTGTTTTCCAGCCCCGTGCCCCGGTGCCAGTAACCTTCTAGTGTCCCTTGGCAGCCGGGCCCAGAAGCCACATACCTCTCCCAGCCTCCTCTCCCCTGTACCACCTGTCCCTCCCCTCCCTGACTCTCTCCCCCACCCATCTGGCCCCGCCCATGGATAAGATGCAGGTGCCTTCCTTCCTACCCAGCCCATCCTCCAGGGGGGGAGGGGACACTGGGGGCCCTGCAGAGGCTGGAGCTGGCCTGGCTGACAGCTCACAGCCCTTCTCTGGTGACAACGGAGCATGGCTCTCAGGGCAGCTCCTGAGAATCAGATGCAGGCTTGGTGGAAGGAAACAGCTCAAGCTAGACAAGGGATACCAGCAGTGGTCCCCCATACCTGAGCTGTGGGAGCCCGGGGTTTCCCCTCCCACCACCACAGCGAATACCTGGGACTCCCTGTGGGATGTGGTTACATCTGCCCCATGCCCAGCTGGGCCCGGCCCATACCAGAGGCCCCAGAGCTACAGCAACACTGAGGCTACTCTCCAGATACCCAGCATCTCTGGCAACAAAGACTGTCCTCTGGGCCTCTGTGCTCTGGTCAGACCCCCAACCCCCACCCGCTCAATGCCTATGAGTGTGCCTGCTGTTTACACAGCACACATGCTTACAATTCCTCGCCTACCACCATGCACAGCCAAGACAGCCACAAATATTCCACGGACACGTCAGGGCCAGGCAGCACTGGCCGCCGGCTCAGCCCTCCCTCCCCCACCTAATTGCCTCTCACTCATTGCTCCCTCCTCACTCTGCCTGAAGTCCTGCAGCAGAGCTACCCTGGGGGCTGAGGAGGCAAGGCACCACCCAGACACTCCACCCACGCAGTGGGCAAAAAGCCAGGCCTTTGTCCGGCAAGCATGCTCATCACCCCCTGACTTGCTCCAGGGACACCTGGATAACTCCAGTTCAGAGCCCCTTGGGGAAAGAGACCAGCATGGAAGAAATGTGCCAGCATGTCCTAGTGCTGCAGTGAGTCTGCCTGTCCCTCCAAGGCACAAAGGAGGGACAGCCAGCTTGCCGGGAGGCCCGGGAGAGGGTTCCAGGAATGGGTAACCCCAGACATGAGTCCTCCAGTATGAGTGAAGGGTCTTAAGACCAGAGCGGTCCCCATTTCTGAGAACCCCACACAGTTTGCTTGGCTGTGGAGGATGAATGGAGAAGGCTCAAGTCTACCCCTGAGGACAATGGGCAGCCAGAGCAGGTCTTAGCCTACAGAAGCAGCATGTTCCAACTTGAAGGGTTGGAGGAAACCAGCCTACGTGGAAAGAACTGACTCAAGAAGAGCCTGGAAATCTCTTTTAGTCAGCTTTTGCATTGCTCAAAATACCCAACAAGAACAGCTCAGAGAAGGCGAAGTTTATTTCGGTTCATGGTTTCAAGGGTCTCCGTGCATAGATGTCCGACTCCATTGCTCTGGGCCCAAGATGAGGCAGAACATCATGGCAGAAGGGTGCGGTGGAGGGAAGCTATTCACCTCATAGCAGCAAGGGAGCAGATAGAGACAGGGAGAAAGGGGGAAGGGATCACAGAGGATGCACCTTCCAGGGCATGCCCTCGCTTCCAGTCACCCACTCCTCCAGTCACGCCCCACCTGCCTACAGTTACCATGCAGGATGGACTGATTAGTTACACGTCTCACAGTCCAGTCATTTCACCTCTGAATATTTCTGCATTAACACAGGAGCTCCGGGAGGACACCTCACATCCAAACTATCACACGCTCCACACTGGTCTGTGCGGCCCCGCGAGCAGGGTATCAAGGAGCAAGTTGAACAACCATTACCAAGCAGGTGGGCAGGGATGGTGTGCAGGGTGACCCTTCTGGTATAGGAGCAGTCCTGGGCCACAGGACTTTGCTGGTGTGGGGAAGGGGGGTTGGACTCAGATAAAGCCCCTGGTGACTGATCCGACACATGTTTATTGAGCAATTGCTGTGAGTAGGCACCCTCGTGAGCACTAAGTGACAGTTCCAAGCAGAAGAAACACCATCCGGTTGCTGTGGGCCCAAGGCTCCCCCTCAACCTCAGAGACAATATAGAAACCCAGGAATTGCACACATAGTGAAGTGACCACTCTGGGGCTGCTGTCAAAGAGGACATGGCAGCATGTCTGGAGACTGCATTTCATGAGGACCCAGGGGTCTTTCTGACACCCAGTCCTATAGCATCATTACCCACCCCTGGCAGAGACCTGCAGTGCAAACGGCCCCCTCTTCTTGGGTTCTCCAACCCCACCACCACCAGGGAACAAGAAACTGTGTCAAAATAGTATTCTACACCACCATCAGGTATGTGAATCCCCCCGCCCCCCGCCCCCCGCGTCCCCAGTTAAGCCTATGGCAAGTCTGGGTAGGAGAACCAAGAACAGACCTCAGAAGTGAGAGAGGAAGTGCAAAAGATGAATGTGACCCTGGGCAAGAACAACCAGTCCCTCGTCCATGCCCCACACTCTGCACTGTGGGGCCTGTTCCCAGCCACCGGGACCTCCACCTGCAGCCCCCAGCTGGCTGTCAGGACCCCTGCGGTCTCCCAGGGCCTGCTGTACCCCCAGCTCCCCGTCGCTTCATCTCCCAAGAAATGTCGTCAACGCACTCGGCAGCATCCCCCCCCCATTCTTCATCTCCACACTTGGGTCTCCAATTATCCCCACAGGTTCTGCTGCCATCCTAGGAATGAAGCAAGCCTGGTGCAGCCCGCCAATCTCACAGCTCCAGAGGAGGAAACGAGGAATCGTGCGTTCACAGCCAAGAGGGGAGTTCATAAATTTTCATAAAATTACTAGATGTGTGTGGTTTGTGGCAAGACACTTCAAGTCCCTGTGGAGCAGAGCAAGGGCTACAAGGAGACATGACAGAAGAAGAGCTGCCAAGCGCCCTGGCAGGACAGGTGTGCC
The DNA here is from genome assembly GCF_048772815.1 of Callospermophilus lateralis. NCBI lineage: Eukaryota > Metazoa > Chordata > Mammalia > Rodentia > Sciuridae > Callospermophilus > Callospermophilus lateralis. Next base: position 93,951,857 of record NC_135313.1, read on the forward strand.
CCACTTTGGTCCTGAAGGACAGCAGAACAGCACTGTCTGGCAGTGGGGACATGGACCCTCAGGACAGTGTCAAGAAATACCAGGCAAAGGCAGTACAGTACTTCACTCGGTCCCTCTGAGCATCAGACAGAATGAGCGCTTGAGCAGGTGGCTGGTCTAGAATCACATGCATTAAAACACAGCAGTGGCCCCTGCAGACCACAGAACAAGAGGCTCCACACAGCTCTCCTTGCTACCAGCAGAAATCTAAGGTGCCTGGAGATAGGGATGTCCCCAACACTGGTTGATGACCCTGCTGTGGGACGGCCATGGATACTTAGGCAGTCAGTACATATTAGCATCCACGACCCCCACCTTGACCCACCATTTGTTATTCTCTACGTGCAGGGCATATCAGCAAGAGTGTGTTCTTTGTGGATGGTGTTTCCCCAGAAGCAGGAAAGTTCTACAGGGGTCTCAGGACACATTCCTCAAGGACACCCTGAACCTTTGTGTACTTATTTTTCAGCTGGACACACTGAGGTCTGAGCAGCGGTGACTTTTCCAAGGTCAGCCAGGTGGTAGGTGGCAAAGATGCACTTCAGATCCGGATCTGATCCCCCACAGCCACCTTCTTCACCAGCGGCCTCTCTGACGCCTGCGACCAACACAAGGTGTTTGGCGAAGCGTAAAGTCACGTGCTCACAACATTGTCATGCCTTATAAAGTACATATATAGAATCCCTTTGCAAATATATTTTTTCAAGGAATTAAAGAAAATTGTGTGCCCAATATATTTGAAAAGATAAAGAGAACAGAGCATTCTTCTGGGGACATGCAGCCACATGCAGCCAAAGGCCTGGGGCGGGGGGATCTCAGCAGGCAGGGCAGACACGTGAGAGCTTGTCTGCAGCCCCTGAGCCATCAGAATTTGGGGGGGGATATTTTCAACATCAGCACTCTTGGCCAGCACTCTTGGCCTGTCCCTGGAGATGGCCCAGGCTCTCCTGGAAAGGATGCCCAGAGCCGGGGAAACTAGGTGCCGTAGCCCCTTGACCTTGCCCACCCAGATAGGTTTGTCCTTGACAAACATGCCTGCTGGAACTGCCTCATTGTTAGGATGAAAAGCTGTCATGAAAGAAAAGAAGGCCCCACAGAGGCAACTCCCCAGTTCCTGTAGTCACAGGGAACAGACCAGCAGCCTGCCCACCCATCCACCCTGAGAGCTGCTCTCCTGCCAGGCTGTCCTCAGAGCTGGAGCACAGCGGAGGTCACAGTTTAGGAACAGAAGGGACAGGCAGAAAGAGAACAGCCAGTATGTTTGAGGGTAGCCACACAGTGATGTGACTGTGTGACCTGTCCAGAGATGGGATGGTGGGAGGCAGTGGAAGGCCGCAGGAGGTGAGCCGGCCCCTGGGTGCTGTGTGTAACTGGGCAGGAAGCGAAGCTCTGGGTACCAAGTGTGGTCAACCCGCTTGTTGGGCCGAGAGACCAGCCAGACCACCACTGCCGTGGGAATTACAGGAGGCAGGGGGTGCTGGTGGACCACCTCTGCAAGGCAGCCTGGCCCCAGAGAAGTGGCCAGTAGCCCTGCCACAAACAGTCACTGCTCCTCACGCAGGCAGAAGCAGAGACAATTATCAGGAGGCCACAGGCATGAGGACTTGGATCACCAGACCCACATACAAGCCTGATGGTAGAATCTCGGACAAGCAGCTCAAACTCTCTGACACTTGTTTTTAATCACCCTTCTGACGGGACTGTGAATTCCGCTCCGGCAGAGCAACTGCTGAGATGAATGAGATCAGGCATTTGCAAATGAGATGTGGATAATACTACAGCTCCCAGTTACAGGAATTCCGCATGGGCAGGTGCACTAACCCTAACCCTCACCCTATTCTCTGGTGGGCATGGAGCATGATAGTCATTCCCAGTTTACAGATGAGAGGACTGAGGCTCAGAGGGGCAAGAAACTTGTGCAAGCCCATAGGGCTGGGAAGGAGTGATCAGGTCAGAAAGCAGGTCACCAGACTCCAAAGATACTGCTCTTTTTGTAGAATAAGCCTATTGATTCAAATCACTCCCTGCAGAGATAAGTGGAAAGCATCTTCAATGTTCCGGTTTTCATTCCCTGAAATTCTGGGGAATTCTTCCCTAAACTGCAGCGGCCCAGACAGAAGGACAAGAGGCTGGGGTGATGTGGGGCCTGCTCTGAAATGGTCTATTTCTGGGATATTTATGGAGGAGTCCCTCTCTGCCCCTTGACCGCTTCCATGCAGCAGCCTGAAGGGATGCAGGGAGATAAATGTTTCATTATGCAGAGTCACCTCCTGCCAGGCTGATGCTGTGGGGTTCTGGCCTTGGCCACCCCTGACCTTACATGTCACCTTGGAAGGAACCCAAACCCTCTACATTCCTCCCTATTAGGGTCAAGAATGACATTGTTTTAGGAAGGGACCTTTTCAGAGGCTCCCCTAGGCTGTGGGGGACTCAAATCACAAGTGCCCCAGGGCAGGGACAGTCGACAGCAGCCTGTGGTCCCCATCAATCTTCCCATGGAGCATTTCAGACTCTGGCTGAGAAGGATTTATGGGGAGGGAGGGACTAGGGACAATGGCCTTCCCTCCCAGGCCCCGCCAGCAGACTTTTCCCACGGTCAGCTCCAACAGGGCCCTAATGGATGGGTCAGAAAGGCCAGCTCACAGGGAGCTCACTTGTGTGTGCCAGAGGTTGCTCCCCACCGTCACCTCAGGCTGGTGGGCTTACCCACAGTGTCACTTGCTTTTTGATTCACTGCTGTATTTTTTTTTTTCCAATGAGTGGGTATTACTTTTTAAATCAAAAGAAGAAAGGGAACAACAGCACGGCTTTGTTTGGTCTGGTTGTGTTTAGAAGCAAGTTGCTCTCGAGTGCTAAGGACCGCACAGTCATCTTCCACCAGCCAGAGAGAACGGAGAGGCCTAGTGGGGAGCCGGGGCCTGTCTGATTTCCCAGGGAACCCACATACAAAGCCCTTCTCATTACAGGAACCGTGCTCCGCTGAGCGCAGGCACCACCCTCCCCTGGAGAAACCTGAACTGTATCCCAATCACAGTCCCAGAAGAGCAGCTCTGACTGCCTGTCCAAATGGAGCTGCAGTCCTGCACCCGACCGGTCACCTTCCCCCAGGTCCAGATGATCTAGGGACTGCTCTGGCCTGAGAGATCAGGCCAGTTCGGGCACCATTACAGTTGGAAAGATTTGGGTGTTTAAAGAAGACCTGTTGGCATAGGAGAAGGCACACTTAGGTCCTTCTCTCTGCTTGCCCCCTACCTACCAACACGCATGACCTTGACAAAGACTTCGTCTCTCGGTGCCCCGGTTTCCCAATCTCTAAATGGGGAATTATCCCATTTAGCATAGTAAATGAGACAAAGTAAGGATCAGGTTCTTGATGAGCACCCCTTGTGTTAGCGGTTATTGCTCTTAACATAGCTATTTTGTCCCTGTGCTTGAAGCAGCTATGACAATGAACAGTTCCTTTTTCTTTGCCACATGAATTTCTACCCACAATTTGATGATGGTACAATGAGAATGATCCTCTCATCTTGTGAAACTTGAGAAATGTGACTTGTCCCTCTACATAGCCATTTCTGTCTCCACAGGGTCTACCCTAGGCCAGACGGATGCTAAGTCCAAGAAGACTCTGCTGGGCCTTGAGCAGCCTCAAACTTGAATACAGGGGAAATGGATCAATTTTTTAAGTGCCAGTCCATCTGCGGTTGTCGAGAAGGATCCAGAGGCTACCTATCAGTTCAGACTGAAAGTGCTCTGTGTGGATCAGTGATGCCCGGCCATAGGCACAGGAAGGTCCTCATAACAGGAGTGCCACTTATCCGCCAACTCTGCAGTAATGGGTCAGATACGGGGGGTGTCCTTTGTTGGAGACAGAATTGGGACCCAGATCTCTTGATCTCTTGACCTCCAATGTGGTGATTACCCACATGACACCATCAAAAGTGTCCTGAAATTAATCAAGTTTTCTTTGTGTTTTTCCTTTGATGAAAACATCGCCAGTCCCATACGGTTGAGGAGCAACTGGAACTGTAAAATGTCTTTCTCATACACATAGCTCCCTTGGCCCTACGGATGAACCTACTCTCACCCCAAAAGTAAGTGATGACTTCCCTAGGAAGCTAAAGGAAGCCATGGCCCCTGCCCTCCTCCCGCTGCCCATGACCTTCCTCCCCAGGACAGTCACCCTTAATAGCCTTCGTGGTTCTGAGAATCCAGAGAGAGGAAGAGACCCACAGAAACTTCTGAAGAGGACTTGTTACGGTTGGGGGCCTGAAATGTTCCCCCAGAAGCTCACATGTTGAAAGCATGGTCCCCAGTGCATCAAGGTTCAGAGGTGGGACTTTTAAGCACTGATTGGATCAGGAAGGCTGTGGTCTCATCGATGGATCAACCCTTTCCTTGATGGATGAATGGTGTACTGGGAGAGACCTAGCTGGAGGACGTATTTCACTGGGGGTGTGCCTTCAAAGGGCCCATCTTTTCTCTGGCCCTCTCTATCCTCCTCTTCCTCCTCTTCTCTTCCTCTCTCCTTCCTCAGCCCCCCACCACCACCCCTCTCCTCCCCAGCTGCCATGAGCGGAGCGACTGGACTCCACCCTGCCTTTCTGCCATGACGTTTCTGCCTTGGAGCCGGCAAACCACGAACTGAACCTCTGAAACCATGAGCCAAAATAAATCTTTCATCTTCTAAGCTGTTCTCATCAGGTACATTGGCTATGGCAATGAAAAAAACTGACTAACAGAGACTCCATTTCACCTCTGCATCCTCCATAGCCTCCCCCTGATGGTCCACACCCAGCCATTCTCCACTGCCCATATCTACTCTTTCAGAATAACCAGAACCCTAGAGGCACTCACTGCAGAGGTAGAGCTCCCAGTCTCCTGGATGAGTGAGCAGTGGCACTGGCAAAGGGTCCAAGCCCTGAACCTGTCTATGACAGGCTAGCCGTGGGCATGAAGTGCTGGCGAGGCCTGACACTGTGACTGGCGCCAGCTCCTTTGCCCAGTAATAGCCACTGATCACCCCCAGGCTACCACTCTGTGCCCACAGGTTGAGGCTGCACCTCTCAGGCTCTTTTTCTTCCTGCAAAATAGTACTATGGGTGGTAGCCAGCCACAGGTCAGGGGAGAGGGAAAGCACATAGGACAGTGCACACCCATGCAGGGTGGGCACTCCTGATGTCAGGGGCTAGGCTTCTTGTCATTTTGCTTGTGCACCAGGCACTGTGGGGTCATTAACTCACAAAATGAGGAACTGGGCTCCAGGAAGCCAAGGTCCTACCAGGAATCTAAGAACCACAAACAGACCACACTCACACTTCCAGAAGCTAGTGGCAGTGCACCCTGATGTATGGGGAGTTAGGGGTGAACCCAGCCCACTCCGGTCTCTCTGCTCCTTGATCATCAGCTGTTTGCTAGAGTGTGCTACTCAGAAGCCCAGAGAAAGAAACAGGCACTCACAGGCCTAGCAGGACCAGAGACAAGATTCACTGAGAGTGAGGGAAGATAGCAGCTGTCCCTGTTGACAAGCAGAGCCCCTGACAGAGCATCTGGACTTGGCTTGAGGTGCTGGGCCAGGTCCAACCCTTACTGCTTAGAGCTCTTGGGCAGTGGTACAGGGATGGATTCAAGATGAGCACACTGCTCCCTGACCTCTCTGAGATCGTTCCCCATATTGCTCTTCACCACACAGTCTGGCTCTGAGGGTACCCCAAGCTGCTCACTACCAAGTGCAATAACCAGCCTCTGGCCATTTCCTAAAATGGGAATAATGGGTTCTCAGACACCTCCACTAAACTGGGGTTGAAAGCATGGCCCCCAATGCATCAAGGTTCAGAGGTGGGGCTTTTAAGTATTGATTGGATCAGGAAGGCTGTGACCTTATCAATGGATTAATCCATTCATTGATGGATGAATGGTGTACTAGAAAGAGTTCAGAGTCTGAAGAGACAAAGGTCTTTCGCCACCAGAGACACTGGAAAAGCACTTGTAGTCCCCATGTATCTTGCAGATGTCATTATCCAGGCGGGTGTGCTCCCCACACTCACCTGCAGGTCCCAGATCTCTGTCTCACCAACTTATGAGCCACGCGTGAATCGTCACCACTTTTAAAGCACAGTGTATAAAAGCCACCTGTCATCCCTAAGAGTATAACACATTCACTCCTGAGAAGATCCATTTTGAAGTACTTTTCCATCTTTGTCTGCCTTTTCAACAGCCCCAGAAGGTAGTTTGGGGGAAGTATCAATCTGTCCATTTTGGGTGTAAAAAATATTGAGTCTCAGTGCATTCAGGGTAATTAATGCTCATTGCTAGAACAACTAAAAACTGTGGCTTAATATCATAAAAACTTATTTCTTATTCATGAAAAACCCAGCATAGATGTTCTGGTTTGTGGATTTCCCCTGATTCTAGTTCAAGGATCCCAACTCCTGCCGTTTTATGGGGACACCAACACTGAGGGTCTTTGGGGTCCTCCCCTGGAATGTGAATGGAAGGAGAGAACCACACAGTAGTCATTGGCTTGAAGATTGACCTTGCATCTCTGCCCACTTCCCATTGGTCAAAGCCCAGTCACATGGTCCTGATATACTGCAAGGAAGGTTGGGAAATGTAGTCCAAGGGTTCCAGGGACTAGTTGCTAAACTGGGGCCTTCAGACCAATTCCTACAATCCCCAGAGTTAGTTACCAAGATCTCAGCCTCCCCTTGTTCCACCAGTCACCCTCCTGTTGGTCTCCACATGTGTCCTCTTGAATCGGCTTCTGGGCCAAGAGCTAAACAGAGATTGTTCAAGCTGAAACCTCCAGACAGGTATTTCAATTTAGTTGCAGCACATTTGATCAGAGACGTGTCGAGACCAGAAAAAGTTTTCATTCACCTAAGAAGAAATTGCAAGGAGAGAGATGAAAACCACATTTGAATTATAGGAAAAAAAATAATTGGCAAAGTTCCTGGAATCCAAGTATGTTTGTGTAATAAGCTGCTATGGCGGAATTCTCTAACTGCAAAACAACCCAGCCAGCTTAATTACAACGTAGTTGATGTTAAAGTTGCAGTTACCCAAGAACCACAACAGTTGCTTAATTAGGAGGCCTCAGGAGGGGGTCTGATAATTGGTTTTTAAAATAATGTCTCCTATGCACAGTACCTTTCCACAAGGAGGCCCCAGGATCTTTCCAAACATTAATTACTGTCCCTTCAGGAGGTCCCAGGCATGTGGCCTTTGGTGACTAACAAAATTTGGAAACTTTGTCAGCAGAATAAGTGTGGCTCAGATGCAGGACGGTGGGGACAGCAGCTCAGAGTCCAGGTTACACAAGGAGAAGAACAGAGCCGAGGGGCTGAGAGCAGAGAAAATGTGGGATTGCGGGGTCAGGGGTCAGGAGACCCAGGGGCCCATCTCAGCTCTGACTGGCTTCAGATTCCAGGACATCTTGTGTTCACTCAAAACTGCTTCAAAATGAATCCACAGGAGGTGGCCAGGGCAAGGACCAGGGGACACTGAGCTAACCAGGAAGTGAGCTGAGGAGCCTGGGTCTGGAGGAAGAACCTAGTAATGTTGATACAGTAGGATCTAAAACTGGGAGAAGGAGGAAGGGACAAAGGGAGTGGGATCCTCGCACCAAATAAAGGAGGAAACCCTTGAACAGGTCCGCGCCATAAGTGAAGAAGAACTCCAGGGACGGCATGTGCCAGGGGCATCCAAAACAGTCTACACACCCCAAGAAGTTTCTGGAAAGCACTCTGAAATGGACCTCTGCCACAGTCTGGCTGGGCACAGAATAACCGAGCCGCCACACAGCCTTGTAGGTTCAAACAGCAACCTTTATTCTCACCAGCACTCTACACACACTTCCCGGGAACACACTGCCTCCACCAGGCTCCACGCGCCAGTTCTCTCAGAACGCCGCAAGAACTCCAAAGTAGCGGGCGCCCAAGGCAGTAGGATCCGCCCTAATCCCAGCAGGATCCGCCCTATTCCCAGCAGGATCCGCCCTAATCCCGGAGCAGGGTCACCTTTCAACCATTCCCTCTGGCAAAAATGCCAGGTGTCATTCTGACTAAACTGTGGCTCTCAACAGACCTCTCCATGAACCCCTCCCTTGCAGATGTCCTTTGCCCCTTAAATCCATAATTCTATAATAATCTCTATAACTCTAATAATCTCTCACTATCCATCTCAGCAATGCACACACTGTCCCAAGATTTTGCAGAAGAAAATTGCAAATCTTGCAAGGAGGTACAGGCTGTGGTCGAGTTCAGGAATGCTGCTGTTTCCTTCACACCCCAAACCCTTGAAAAGGTGGGTAAGTGACCAGCTGAAGAGGAGGGAACCCCTGCCCAGGCCAAGAAGGCAGGTTCAGGCATCGTGGGACACCAAGCCACCAACCCAGCACTAAAGCTCACAGGGTGTCCCACAGAAATTGATGAGCTGACAGAACTTATTTTTCAAAAGCGACCCTCTCTGTTGGGGATATGGATTAGTGGTTGAATGCTTGCCTAGCATGTGCAAGGGCTTGGGTTCCATCCCCACCACCCAAAACAAAAATTTAAAAAATAAAATTAAAAATAGCCTTCTATAGGATCATGTGTCAAGAGTCAGACTTCCCAGTGAAATACTCATACTTGACTACTTCATTGCTAACATCATACATACACACATGCCTCCTCTTCGTTAATGCATAGCTGCAATCATAACCCAAAATTTATGAATAAGGTAATATAGAGCTTTAAATTTTTTTTATTCATTTAGTTACACTTTGAATGTTTCAATGCAATGTTCCAAATTAACCTCTTTTAAAAGCATTTTCTGTGACATTTGGGTCCCTAAATTAAGTGGAGTCAATTTTGGTGGACTTTTTTCTAGTGACCTTGGACGTAAGCCCCCTCCCCAGGTCTGCTGGGAGGGGCCAGGTGGAAGGAGAGCCCCTACCCAAGCAGAGGTCGAGGGAGCCAGGCCTGGTGGGTGGGGCGTGTTTCATCTGGCGGGAGACACACAGAAGCCAGAGCCAGCAGCACCGCAGCTACCAGCTTCCAGCCAGAGCTGAGCTTGGAAAGCACACAGACATGCTTGGAATTCCAGAAATGCGCCCTGTCTAGGGCCTCTGCCTGCTCCCCCAGGCCCTCGGGGAGTGTGAAAGTGGGGCTGGGGCCCAGGACCATCTGGAGACAAGCCCAATCTTCTCCTCCCAGGAACAAAGTGGGCCTCAAGACCCCACCCCCATCCAGCCCTGGACTTCTGCACCCCCCAGAGCTGCGGCATGCCTCAGTGAGCCAGCCACAAGGAAGAAGTCTGGATCCTTCACCCCTGATAACTTGGTCCCCTGGCACAGCAACCCCAAGATCTTCAGGAGGGCTGCAGCTCTGAGGAGCCGAAGTAGACAGGATACAGCCCACAGAGGAGAGCAGACAGAGCACAGCGCACAAGAGATACACAGCACACAGGGGACATTACATCTGGCTGTGGATTTCTTTGGGCAGCTCCTCCACAGAGGCGCTCCATGTTCCCCGGGGGCTGGAGAAGGTGGGAATGGAAACGTCAACTCAGGGGCTTCAACACTAAATGGCTTCATTTCTCCTCCAGTCACTGCCACCTCCAGCCATGTGTGTCCAGTCTCTGAGCACGTCCAAGTATAAAAAATCTAGTCCACGGAGAAGATTCCACACCCTGAGTCTGGTCACGCTTCTCTACTCCACTCACACTCCCCTCACACAGAGTGGTGTAGGAGGGTGATGAGGGTAAGGACAGGGTCTGTGGAAGGGGCCTCCACTAGGTGTGGCCTCCCCACCCCCACCCCCCGCCCGCCGCCACCCCAGGAAAACCTCAGACAAGGCTCCTGCTGGGGTGTGAGTGTTTTTCAGGTGTTCATCCTACAGGACCCACCTTGCCAAATCCACTCCATCTTCTCTTTCAGTCTCCCACCCTGAACCCAGCTATCCCGGATGGGACCCACAGTACAGCATACAGCTAGCAGGGAGCTCAGGCCCCCTGGCCACATCAGATGGGCAAAAGCACCATCTTTCCCCTGGCTCTTCATTCATCCTCTCCTTGCTTAGAGAAGCTCAGGACAGAGCATCAGCCTGTCCAGCCAAACCATGGAAGGCCCACACTCCTAGCTGCAGGACATCCAATTTCTGTTGAGGACCCTCCTTCCCACTACACAGGGTACCCCCTCCCCCGTAGACAGGCTCCAGCAATCTTCATTTCAACTTGTTTTGAAGAACAGCAGCCGCTGTTACGCTCATCACCCTTGTTGAAGTGCATAATAGCATGCACGCACTTAGAGAGAAGTGTGGTCAGCTGATGTAGCAGAATACCATAGACTGGGTAGCTTAAACAACAGACATTTATTATCACAGTTCTGGAAGCTGGAAGTCAAGGTCAAGATGCCAGCAGATCCAGTTTCTGGGTGAAGGCTCTCTTCCTGGTTTGCAGATGACCACCTTCTCGTTGTATCTTCACGTGGAAATAGAAATCTCTGTCTCATTTCTCTTCTTCTAAAGGCACTACTTCTTCTAAAGGCCTCATCCTTGTGACCTCATTTAACCTAATCACCTCCCCAAATCCCCACCAACCATCACAGCAGGGGTTAGGATTTCAGCATATGAATTTGGGGAGACACGAACGAACATTTGGTCCACAATAGAGAGAGAGAGATACCCATAATATGGTGAAAATTTTGATGAGCACCATATTAATAAAATGTGTAATGTCTGTACCGCCTCCTACAAACCCAGTTGGTGGTCCTCCAGCCATTGGCATAGGGGGCTGAGAAGGAGCCAGGGAAGAGTTCATAGTGGCTGAGCACCTCCCACCGGGCCAAGCTCTGCCTGGGTGCCTAGTCTCCCTGCAGTACACATGAATAAACTCCTATCCTACCACTTCACAGATGAAGCAACTGGCCCTAACAGAGGTCAAGCAACTTGCTCAAGGTCACTCTACCAGGACAAGGTGAAGCAGCGTCTGGCCCACAGATGATTCTACACCAATGATGCTTGCGTGGCCTGGAGACTACTGGTCATTTCAGGACCTTTCCAGGGGATGACTTTCATACAAATATGGAAACACCGTAGCCTTGGTCACCCTTATTTTCTCACAAATGCATCATGCATCTGGGTTTGTTTGGCTGGTTGGTTTTCAAGAAAATAACAACATGTAGCTCCCTGATGGCTAATGAAATGTGTGCTTTGTACTCCTGTGTTCTTACAAATATCTTCATTTTAAATTCTGCTATAGGGAACAAAGTTAACCTAACTACAGTGGGCTGGTAAATGTTAAACAACCAGCTTTCCAAGTAAAAATGTCCAAATGTGTAGCATTTGCCAACTTTCATGGTGCAAATATTTTCACCATGGTGGATTTTTAAGCCACCAACATAATGTCACCGAAAGCAAAGTTGGGAAAAATGTAGGAGCGCTATCAGCCCTTGCCAGCTGGTAAGAGATGGTTCCAGGACACCACTGGACAGAATGCATTTAAACAGAATCTCTTTGGGTCCCTCAATATTTTTAAGACTATAAAGGGGTTTTAAGATTAAAAAAAAAAAAGTACGACAATATCAATTAATATAAAAAATAAAATAAAACTAAAAAATGTTTGAGAACCACTATATCAGCCAAGATCAAATAATGTGCAAAGGATCGCACTGGGTATTACCACAAGGCCTCACCTTTTGGAGGCTCCAGCCTAAAGCAGAGTCCCTGATGGAAGACCAAATGGAGGGTCAGAAGGGACCTGTGGCCTGAGGGGTGAAAGGTGAAGGTTTCTGTCTCTGCAGGAATCTGGAGATGAAGACTCTGAGCTCAGAGTGGCAGCAGTAGGGAGAACCTGGGTCCTGCTGTCAGTAGGTCCTACCTTCTGATGAACTTAGCAGTGATCAATTCATAGGCACAGGTGGATGCTTAGGACCTCACTGCCAATGCACAGGGGGGCTGAGCAGGGACAAAATGGACCAGTGTAAGTCTGATAGTTTGAAGACCGCTGAACAGGGGAAATGCCCCTGCAGAAGAGAGCCAGACTGAGTCAACCAGGTTGAACTTGCCTGGATCCATTGACCCTGGAACTGGAGAGAAGATGCTGGAGCCCAGCTGGTTAGTGACCATCCTGGCCTTACCCTTGCTCATCAGGGTTTTTCTGAGGATCAATATGGGCTAGCTGTGGTTTAGGAGCTGGGAGTCCCAAAATGAATAAGACTGCCCTACACTTAACCTGGTGGACAGACAGACAGGGACACCCAGAGGGCACGGAGGGACTGCCATGATTTGAACAAGTGCAGGATCCAAAACAGGCATCAGCAGACTTGTTGGCTAGGCAGGAGTCTGCGGGGTCTTCCACAGGATATAGCCTGTGCCAGCTGTGAAAGGGTGGCAAACATGCCCTCATGCCAGGGTGGGGCAGGGTGGGGGCAACATGCAATGGCAAGGGTGCAGGAGAGCCTTGGGGCCAGGAGGCAGGACCATAGAGCCAGAAAGACATCAAGGAGGATACCAGGGCCAAGAGTACCCTGAGGGTGCCCTGTGCAGAGGCCTGGCTGTGAAGATAAAGTCCTCCTTATCACCCAGCTAGAAACTTCCAGCTACCAGGGCTTCCTGTCCCAGAGGCCCCAGAAAACCTGGTCCTCTAGCTCAGGATTTTGTGACTGCCATTATTCCAGTCTATCCAGAAAACCCTCCAGCCCCCACTCTGCTAACACTGGGGTGGGCAGGGGCCAGGCCTGCTTCACATCCTTCCCACATCCCTGGGACGTCCTGTAAGCTCTCTCCTTACAGGGTGCCAGATCTGGAGGATGTAGGCTGACAGCTACTGATAACCATTTTCCCCCAACACAGGCAGGAGGCCTCAGAAAAAAAGATGTGAGCAGGCCAGGGACACAATGGATAATGCGTCTGACTATGGTTCAGAAGATTCTAGAAGGATTCTAGAAGGAAGATGTTTGACTAGCATGAAGGGTTGAACCTCAAAGAGTGAACCTGTTTCTATCTCTGGGGCCCACCCAACATCCTGGGTGTCCCAGGAGAATGCCAATAAATGGCCTTTTTGCACAGAAGAGGAAGGTGATTTGGTTTCAGTGGCAAGCAATTAAGTCATATTGTCAGTTACAGAAGTACAGTCAGCCATGGGAAGCAAGGAAATGGCTCACTGGACAGGAACACTGGCAGCTTTCAGAACTGAAAATGAATAGGCAATCAGTAAATGTGTGACATTTATTATGGATTAGATGTGAGGTGTCCCCCAAAGCTCATGTTCGAGACAATGCGAAAAAGCTTAGAGGTTTATAGAGACTGAGAATGCATCAAGTGCTTTGCTTACAAATCATCCCATTTAATTTCCCCTACCCCACAAGACAGGAAAGACCACTCCTCATCACCAATAACATCATATATGCTTCAGTTGAATAAACAAAGGCTTAGAAAGGATAAGAAATGTACCCAGGGTGACCCAGCTGGTTCATACTGGGGCCACAGGGCTGCCTGACTCCACAGCTCTCAGCCACCAAAACTCAAGGTTGTGTATGAGGACCCAGGGATCTTAGAAAGGACAGGAATACACCTCTGCAAAAGCTGGAAAAAACAGAACAAGTTTTCCAAATCCTCAAATGACACTCATGTTGTAGTCATATAAGACACTGCCACCAATGCTGTCTCACTCAAATTGAGTTTTGGGGATACTTGTCATTGTCCCAGGGCTGTGGATGACTGCAACACTGAGAAAAATAACTAGACTCCTCCCTAAGGTGGAGGCCCCTGGGGTAAGGGACAATAGTTCTAAGCCCTCTAGGCTTGAGAGTCAGGAAAGGGAATGAGGCATGGCTTCCAGCTGCACTCAGAGGCAATCAGCCCCAGGTTCTCTGTACCAATACCAGACAGTGGAGGACCTCATGGACTTAGGGGACCAACATCTCAGTTTCCCTGGCTCCAGGAGATAATAAGTGATTGAGCTGACCCAAACTATACAGTCTGATCCACTGGGCCTTAGTACTTGGTTCGGGTATAAACATGTGACCTGAATTGGTCCCATTAGAGTGACTCTCAGGACACTACCAGGAATTCTAGGATCCAGGTGCTTTCTCTAACTCCAGATCATGTCACTGTGCAGGGATGAGATCTAAAACGGTGGCAGCCATGTTTGCTACCATGATGGAAGTTGGCTGGTGATGAGCTGGCAATAGAGCTGAGCACAGGAAATCACAGAGAATTGAAGTCAGAGTTTTTTAATGTCACTGACAGAAGAAAATGTAGCAAGGACTGTTAATTTCCTGCAGAAATATCCATTCTTTCCTCTATTGTCCTTAGTAACCAAACCTTGATTTTGTACAATAATAAGAATGTGGGAATGTGCCCATAAAAAAACTACATTTCCCAGAGTCCCTTGCTGATGGGAGTGACCATGTGACTATGTTTTGGCCAATGGTATTTAAGTAGACAGTATTGCTCAGAACTTCCAGTAAAGCTCCTTTCAAAGGTAGTTGACCAGGCTGGAAGACACTTTCAATCAAGGGTATGCTGAAGGTTCTAATAAGAGCAACTATTCAGTAAAAGTATCCAGATTAGGCAGGAAGAGGTAGAAGCACCTCTACTTCAGATGACATAATCTTATATATATCAAACCCTAGTAAGTCCACCTTTTTCTGAACTAATAAACACCTCTTTTTGAGCTAATAAACAAGTTCAGCACCATTACAAGGACATAAGATCAACATACAAAACTCAGTTTCATTTCTAGACTCTAGCAATAAACAATCCTAAAATGAAGTTTTAACATATTCTATTAATCTTAATAGCAAACTGAGCACAATGGTATACACCTGTCACCCCAGTAACTCTGATTCGGGGAGCTGAGGCAGGAGGATCAAATGTTTGAGGCCAGCCTGGGAAATTTAGCAAGACCCTGTCTCAAAATTTTAAAAAAGAATAAAACATTATGCCAGTATGTAGAAAGAGTCCCAATTTGACACCAACTCTTTCAGAATATAGGAAAGGAAACTCTTGTCAACTCATAAAGTCAGCATTACCATAATTTCAAAACCAAAAACATAAGAAGCAAAGAAAACTTGGACAAACATCCCATCATATGCACAGAAAACTCTTTTTTTAAAAAAAGAATTCTTATGAATAAATTTAACAAAGGTGTAACAAATGTTTAACATAAAACATAATTGAAAGAAATGAAAGAAGACTTAAATAAATGGAGAGACATCTGGTGTTCACAAATTGGAAGGCTCGATATTGTTAAAATGTCAATACTTCTTGGTTTATAAATTCACTCAAAATTCCAACAGCCAGGGGCTGAACCGTGGTACAGTTCATGCTTAGCCTTCATGAGTCCTTATATTTAATCCCAGAAACCCCCCTCCCCAAATTTTTTTTCAAAAGCCTTTTTCACAGAAATAAACAAGCTGATCCTAAAATTCACATGGAAATGCAAGGGACTCAGAACAGCCAAAAATATCTTGAAAAAGAAGGAAAAGTTGGAGGACTCACACTTTCCAGTTTGTGCACAGTGATGTGCATGAATAGTCTTAGCTACTCTGGAGGCTGAGGCAGGAGGATCATGAGATCAAGGGCTGCTTTGGCAACATAGAAAGACCCTGTTTTAAAAACAATTACTACAAGGCTACAGCAATCAACACTGTGATACTGGTACAAGGAGAAACAAACAGATCAATGTAATGGAACTGAGAGTTCAGAAATAAATTCATACATCTATGGTTAATTGAGTTTCAACAAGGGTGTCAAGATCATCCAAAAAAAAAAAATGGTGCTAGGACAACTAGATATTAACATGCAAAAGAATTAATTTAGACTCCTGGCTTACCCCATGTACAAAAATTAATTTAAAATGGATCAAAGCTTAAGTAATAAGAGCTGAATCTATACAACTCATAGGTATAAATTTTTATGACTTGGATTAGATAATGGATTCTTAGATATAAAAAAAATGAGTAACCAAAGAAAAATGGATAAATTGAGAATCATCAAAATTAAAAACTTTGTTCATCAAAGGACACTATCAAAAATGTTAGAAGACACCCCACAGGATAGGAAAAAAAAATTACAATCACATAACTGATAGGAGTCCAAATACAAAACACAAAAATAGCCTAATTTAAAAACAGGCAAAGGATATGAATAAACATTTCTCCAAAGAAGATATACAAGTGGTCAATAAATACTGTGGAAGATGCCCAGCACACCAATCATTAGGGAAATGCAAATCAACACCACAATGAAATATCTCTTCACACTCACTAAGACAGCTGTCATCAAACAGATAGGAAATTACAAGTGTTGGTAAAGATGTGGATAAACCCAAACCTATGTGCATTATGGTGCAGCCACTTTGGGAAACAGTCTGGCAATTCCTCCAAAACTTTAACATAAAGTTACCATTTGATCAAGGAATTCCACTCTTGGTATATACTGCTCCAAAATGAAAATGTGTCTACTCAAAATTTTGTCCACAAATGCTCATAGCAGCATTATTTTTATAGCCTAAAAATGGAAACAACCCAAATGCTCATCGACTGACAAATGCTTAAACAGAATGTAATATATATCATTCAATGGACTATTTATTATTCAGCAATAAAAAGGAATGACGTACCGATATATGCTACCATATGATGAACCCTGAAAATGTTAAGTGGATGAAGCCTGACTCAGGCTTCTAGTTTATATGAAGCATGCGGAATAGGAAATTCCAAAGATACAGAGAATGGGTTCATGGTTGCTAGGGTCCAGGAGTTGGGGAGAATGCAGCTGATGGCAGTTTCTCTTTGGGGGATGAAAGATTCTAGAATTAATGATGATAGTCACACAACTCTATGAGATTACTAAAAGTCACTGAACTGTGTATTTTAAAGTGGTTAATTTTATCATCTGTGAATATCATAATTTTTTGAATGATCCTTATTATTTAAGCCAATTTCAGATAGACCTACTGTCCTACCTAAGGGCTAGAAAACTACCTGCCCTGTTTGCCTGACTCCCAGGCGGGCAGTCTGATTTTTCTTGGAGCATGGGTGGTGTATTAGTCAGCTTTTTTGCTACTGTGACTAAAGAGCTCAATCAGAAAAACTGTAGAGGAAGAAAGTTGATTTGAGGACTCTCGGTTTCAGAGGACTTAGTCCATAGAAGGCTGGCTCCATTCCTCAGGGCTCAGGAGAGGCTGAACATCATGGCGGGAGAGTGTGGCAGAGGGAAGCAGCTCACCTCATGACCAAGAAACAGAGAGAGACTCCACTCTCCAGATACAAAATATATACCCCATAGCCACACCCCCAGTGAACCACTTCCTCCAGCCACACCCCACCTGCCTCCAGTTACTGCTCAATTAATCCTATCAGGGATGGATTCACCAACTAGGTTAAGACTCTCACAACCCAATCATTTCTCCTCTGAACCTTCTTGAGTTGTGTCACACACGAGCTTTTTGGGGACACCTCACATCCAAACCATAACAAGTAGGGATTAGGCCTGGCTGTGACTGACTGGATCCCCAGGACCAGAGAGCTCTGGGAAAGCTGTGTACAGAACCAAAGGAGTCCCTCCAGCTATTAAGAGGGGACGCAGTCCCAAGTTCTTGCCCAAACTCCCCGTTGATTTTTGGGAGTGAGAATGTTCCCTCTCTTGATCTGAAGCAGGAATGACTGAGGGATCCCATCAGATTGGCTTAGGAGCCACTGTCCCAACTTCCCTGGGTCATTGGGCAGCCCATGGCCAAGCCTCCTGGCAGGTGCCCATGTGGTACAAGGAGTGGCTTCTCCTGGGCCACAGCAACTCGGGATGTTTCCAAGGGCAGAGGGGCATGCAGAGGGACATGGAGCACCCCATGCAGCTTGTTTCACAGCCTCATCCTGAAGGGGGTCCATTATACTGCTTGAAATTAAATACATGCTGGAGTGTGCCTGTTGTGATGTGTTATGGTTTGGATGAGAGGTGTCCCCCAAAAGCTCACATGTGAGACAATACAAGAAGGTTCAGAGGAGAAATGATCGGGTTACAAGAGCTTTAACCCAGTCAGAGAATTAATCACTGGGATTCATTGAGTGGTAACTGAAGGCAGATGGAATATGGCTGGAGGAGGTGGGGCATTGCAGGTGTGGCTCTGGGGCATATATTTTGTAGCCAGTGAATGGAGACCTCTCTCTGCTTCTGATCATCATGTGAGCTGCTGCCCTTGCCACACTTGTCCACCATGATGTCCTGCCTCACCTTGAGCCCAAGGAATGGAGCCAGCCTTCTATAGACTGAGACCTCTGAAACCATGAGCCCCCAAATAAACCTTTCCTCCTCTACAGTTGTTCTGGTCGGGCCCTTTAGTCATAGCAACTAAAAAGCTGACTAAGAGAAGATAATTCTGTGACCTTGAGGAAATGGATAACTCCAGCATGTCCAGACTAAATCTCCCCAACAACGGCCCATGGTGGCTTAACTCTCAGAATTCCGTATCCACTGTGTGTGTGTGGGGGGGGGGGACACACATCTCTGGGAGCATTTTCCCCTCAGCAGACCCATCCTAGGCAGCACCTGTCCAGGGAAGAGTCCGTCATGTGCTCAGGTGAGACTCAGGCTGGGACTTCTGGCCTTACTCCCAGGGTGTCAACTCGGCCATCCCTCCATGCCACAGCTCAAGTTGGCAATCAGCCTCCAGGAAGCCAAGCCATGGAATCACCCTTCAGGGTCCCAGAACAGACTCAAACTCTCTTCTCTGGGTTTAATCACAAGTATTTTTTCATGGAGGATTATCCAGAGGACACACCTTGCACAGAGTCCTGGAGGTCACAGCCACCTGACTGTGTGGTTTGCTCCTCATGGAATGGCATCCACCGACCTGCTCACCAGAACAGGCTGCAGAGCCCACAGTGAGGGTTGTCACAACAGGCTTGGGAAAACACAGGGTATGAGCTCTTTTCTCCCCTTGGGTCGTAGATTGTTATTAAAAATCTTTCTTTTTAAGTATACATCCACCCAGAAAAAGGCACAAAATAAAAATGTGCAGATAACACACTGAGCACCAGTGTAACTACCAGCCAAGGAAAGAAATATGACTTCACCAACTCCCAGAAGCCTCCAGAGGCCCCTCCACTTCACCCAGAGTAACTTCACTTCAATGACAATATACAGTAGGGACTCTCGGTGCTAGATTTTGTCTTGGTCTGTTTTCTGTTGCTATCTCAGAAATCTGAGACTGGATAATCTATAAAGAAAAGGTCCATTTTGGCTCACAGTTCTAATGCTGGGAGGTCCAAGGTCATAGCTCTGGCATCCGAGTGACTTCTGGTGAGAACATTAGGCTGCTTCATTCACTTCCCGGAATACAGTTTCATGTGTTTACCGGCCATTAAAATTAACTCTTTAGCAAAATCCCTATTCAAGTTTCTTTCACAAGTTTCAGGCTGGGATTTTTTTTATGCTTTTCTTATTGGTTTGCAAGAGCTCTTTATATATTCTGGGTAGGAGAATCTTGTCAGTTGTATGTGCTAAAAATACATTCTCCCGTTCTCATTTTGCTTTTTATATACTCTTAACGGTCTCTTAGGCAAACAGGTATTCTTTTTTATTATTATTTCTTTGTTTTATTAAATTATTTATTTATTCTAATTTGTTATACATGATGGCAGAATGGAATTCATTTCATATTACACATAAAGAGCACAATTTTTCAAGTCACTGATTGTACACAAAGTATTTTCACACCGTTCATGTCTTCATACATGTACTAAGAGTAATGATGTCTAGCTCATTCCACCATCATTCCTACCCCCTTTCCCCTCCCTCCCCTTTTCCCTATCTAAAGTTCCTCCATTCCTCCCATGCTCCCCCCATCCCCCCATCGCCATTATGACTCAGCATCCTCATATCAAAGAGAACATTCGGCCTTTGGTTTGGGGGGATTGGCTTACTGCACTTAGCATTACATTCGGATAGACAGGGAGTCTTAATTGCAATGTAACCCAATTGATGAGTCTTACTCTTTATAGTTTCTGCTTTTACACCCGATTTTAAAATCCTCTCCCTACCCCATAGACAGACGTAAAGTCACCTTCTGATTGTGATAGCCTTTGGATGTGTCCCCTCGACTGGGCTGAACTACAGTCCCCACAATGCCCTTCCTAGCCCACTTTCAGCAAGGTCAAGAGCTGAAAGACTGAAGGAAGTCAGCGGCCTTCTGAGCCCGCCCCCTCCTCTAGTTATCCACTCAAACCCTTGCTTACATGTTGCTGCAAAGGGATTTTGCAGATGTGATTATAGTCCCAAGTCAGTTGACTTTACCATAATCAAAAGGGAGATTATCCTGGAAGGGCCTGACTTAATTAATTGAAAGTCCTTTTTAAAAGGGCTTAGGCCTTCCCTGAGCCACACTGCAAATAGCCACTGAGTCTCCCCTCCCCACAGCCTACCCTATAGACTTTAGGCCTGCTCCCAGCCTGTAGTCCAATTCCATGTGATAGATCCATCACACACACACACACACACACACACACACACACACACACACGGGTGTACGTACGTGCTCATCACACATACACACACACACACACAATCCCTGGCTGGCTGGCTGCTTCTCTGGTTGAATGTTCACCAAACATCTATATTATTCTCTAACGCCACATTGGTTTTCCTTTCTCATTTAACTATAAATCTACCTGGTTGTGTTTTTTTTTTGTGTGTGTGTGTGTGTGTGAATGGCCTGGTATAGAGCCAAGATTTTGAGTGGGTTTCTATCCCCCCTTTAGATATTCAATAATCCCAACATCATTTATTAAAAAGCCCTTCTTTCTCTACTGCTGAGCCCGCTTTTTGTAAATCAAAGGTACACAGATTCACAGGCCTAAATGTTCTAAGCCCATCTGTTTTGACCACCAAGAAATTCATTTTTAGATTTGCTGCCCAGGTGAAATCAGCGTGGCAGGCTTTACGACGGGATTCCCGAACACCAGTTTGCCACTGGCTTTACCCTAGAATTCAGCATTTCCCCTTCACACTGGCATGCAAGCCCGGTGACTTTGTTAGAGGTAGTGGGCACGATGGGTACTGCCCAAAGGGGCTTTGAGCAACTGGATGCAGGATTGGTCAAATGAATCATGATGCTCCACACCACAAACTACGGTGGAACTTCCAAAATTAGTAAGAAATCTCTAGAGTGGTCTCCACCCTAGCACTATAAAGGAAATAAAAAGCTCATGAAGAAGAATAGTATGTGCCTGCTTCTCTGCAAAACACAGAGGGAAAGGGGAATGTATGCGCATGTTTTTTGTATAGAATGTGTAGAAAATCTCTCTGGAAAGACACAAGAGAATAAGTAGTACTGGTCACCATAGGGAGGAGGGCTGGGGGTGTGCCCAGGACAGGAGGGACACTTAACCAGAGGCCTTGTGCAGCTATGGGCATTTAAGCCTGCCTGCTCACAAAATCAAAACAATTATTTTAAGACAGGAAATAAAAAGCAGCAATAAGGCACAGGCAAGCCTGAAAGAACACGTCTCCCCATCTGAACCAGGACCTGCAGAACCGGGATGGGAGGAGCGGGCTGTGTTCATCATGGGCAGGAAGCCATCCCGGTCACTGCTGCCAGCCCTGCCAGCCCTGAAGCCAGATCTGCCGGTCCCCTCCCTCAGAAGCTCTGCTCTGGCAGGCACCCTCACAGGAGGCCTGCGGGGCCAGGCCAGCCACACTCTGCAGCTTCCCTGGAATTTCTCCTCCCCCTCGGCGGCTGGCAGAGGCGTTGGATTTTCTTGGCAAAGCACCCCCTGTGAAAAACGCAGTGGCTGTGGAGTCGCGTCTGCAGACAATGGCTGGGACACTGTTCTAATTAGGAAGGAACCCTCTTTACCTCCGTCCTGCAGACCCTCGCTCCTGCTCTAGCCAAACAGGGGACCAAGGGGGCAGAGAAAGAAGCCCACCCCAGGGCAGGGCACGCAGGGCGGCCTGGCAAATACCTGTGGCTGGGGGTGGGAAAGGACCCAGAAAACAGAGCCTGGTGGATGCACGGAGCCCTGGGAACAGGCACGTACAAGGGAGCAAGGGCGGGTGGATGTGTGTGCATGCATGAGTGTGCACATTTAGGTACATGTGCATGCATACGTGGAACAGGACAAGTCCGGCCCTGCGTGGGTCCATCCCTGACAGGAGGATGCAGGGCCAGGAAGTATCAGAGCAAGCACCTGAACCATCCCTGAGTTCCTACCCCTCCTTCCCGACTTGCCAGCAGGATCTCTAGAAAATTCTGTTGTTTCTTCCATCATACCAGTTATGCCCAGTGCTCAGCGTAGGCCCTGGCTTCAAGCAGGCCGAAGTCCCAAGGTGGCTATCAACAGCAAGATGAAGCCCTCTGGATTTGCCCTGACCTTCCACGGAGAGCGGCCTATTGGTGCTGAACCCAGGAAGGCCCACCCAGCCACAGCAATCCAGAAGCACGGGCCCCCACCGCTCGCCTGGCCAAGGCTGTCTCTTACCCGAAAGACAAGCAACCATAGTCCACCCCTTGCCACCCTCCCCACCCCACAGAGTATCTACGCAGTACCCAGAGGGACCTTTCTAGAAGGAAACACTAAAAATAAACAGGCCTACTCTGCCTCCTTCCTGTCTGACTCCAGCTCACTTGGCGGGGGGTGGTGCTGCCCTCGGGAGGGACAGGCAGGTAGGGTGCAAGAGTGAGACCTTGCAGTCAACCTGTGAGACTGCCCCAGGGAGAAGGCACCGTGGGTCGCGTCCAGACCTGCCCTCAGTGGGCCTCAGTGCACACAGACTCCACCCAGCACCACAGGTTCCCGGAGAGAGCATGAGGGAGGATTTTTAGTCAACTTAATAATTATATCTCCCTCATTTGAAGAACAGAAGAACAGGGGCCAAGCTGGGCAGCACCCTCATCTTCCTGACACCCTTAGGGACCCTTTCTCAAGGAGTGACCCTTCCCTTATAAAGGGTACAGGTAGTTCTCACTTGGCCTAGGGGCAGAAAGTGCAATGCCCCTCCCCACCCCTGGGCTGGTGCACTGCAATCCCCTTGGTGGCTCTGTGCTCTCCGACCTTAGCCTGGCCACTCACTACTTTATCTCTCTCTGCCACAGGGGCCTCTTTCCCGTCGCTCACCTATGGCAGGCCATCCTGCCTCCCTGCACCCTGGGGCCTCTCATGCTGTACTCGGGCCTGTAGAGGGCTTCCTCTTCCTGACCCACCCCCACTGGCTGGCTGCTCCACCTCCTCCTCAAGAGCCCCCTGCCCTGGCCTGGAGAAGGTCAGATGCCCAAGCCACATCCCACACTCTCTGGCCCTGCCACACAGCATCCACTCCAATTGCCAAGAGTCACCCGCCAGGAACGGTGGTACACGCCTGTAATCCCAGTGATTCAGGAGGCTGAGGCGGGAGGATCCCAAGTTCAAGGCCAGCCCGGACAACTTAGTGAGACCCTGTCTCAAAATAAGAAATAAAAAGGACTGAGACATGGCTCAGTGTTACAGTGGCAAAATGCCCCTGAGCTCAATCCCCAGAACAAAACAAAACAAAATTAAAAGTCACTCGATTCTGCTATGAGCTGCTTAATGCTTACCCATCCCCATCCTGCCAGATCGTGAGCCTCATGAGAAGAGGAATCCTGGCTGTTTCACTCAACACTAAATCTTCAGGACCCAGAGCTCAGAAGATGCTGAGAATACTTTGTTGAATGAACGAACCAATGAAAAAGACCAGCTAAAACAGAACCCCAAGTTCCCATCCCCGTTCTCTCACTAACCTGCACCTGGTCCCACAAGGTGGCCCGACCCTGCCTGTTGGAGGAGCTGGGACAGGTCGGGCAGGAGGAACCCTGGATCCTGAGGAGGGAATGGGAGATCTGGAATTTCCTCCAGAAAGTCTAGTTAATTTTCAGAACTTAGTGGTAAGTTCAGACCAACCCTAACATCCCCTCTGGGGCTCTGCACCTGAGTAACAGGTCCACCCAGCAGGTCCCAGACACAAAACCCAGGGTGTTTGTGGTACCCAAGGCTGGGCTGCTGCAGCTCTGAGCACGGTATGTCTCTGAGTCCTGGTTTCCTCACCTGCACAAGGTATCTAGCCCTCTCCACCTCTCCAGGCAAGGAAAGACTCTTGTACAGGGCTTGGCATTCTGAAAGCACTTGTACTAATGTCGTACCATGCCCTGGGGTCCCAGCCTACCTGCTTACTCTAGCTGGAGGTGCTTCCCTAGAGCCCCCAAACCCCACTCCTGAAGTCCAAGACCAGCTCTCAAAGCGGGGTGGGAAACTTACGGTGCCCACTCTCTGCCAAGCGATCCACACATCACTGCCACCACCCAATAGGCCAATCAGGGTCCCATCCACTTCCGTAGTCTACACTCCAATTCACTAAGGAATCTGGGCCATGTGAACATCTTCTGAAGGTCATTGACTCTCCAGTGCCCCATCCACAAGTGGCCACCAAGTCAGGATACAGAACTTCCCCAACCCACCCTGGGAACAGAGGCCCAGAAGGGCACACTCCCTGGAGAAGAAGATGCCCGCGTGCAGTCTGGGTGTACTGCTGGTGAATGGGGACCCATATGTGGTGCTGTACTCAGCTGGACCTAGAGCAGACAGAGGGCAGGGACCAGAGACACCTTCTGCTCCCCAGCTTTCCTTCTGGAAGAACAAAGTGAGGCTGTAAGCCACCAGCCCAAAATTTGCCTGTCACCCCATCCATCCCATTCTGTTCACCATGCCTGCAGGTGGCCTCAGGGAAAGCCCAGCGCGAAATGAGCCGGGAGCTCTTTCTTGGGTCAGGTGGAGGGACCCCTCATCAGCACCAGATGGGGACATTACCTCCAGCCTCGACTTTGTGCTTCCTGACAATATCAGCCAAACCTGGCTGTTTTTAAAATGGTAGCCTGGTACAGGGTGCCGTTAAGATACACTTTCAAATGTTCTACATGCTTAGATTCATCACAAGCCCCCCCCCCTTTTTTTTTTTTAGTTTGCATTTTCTAAAGTGGCTCTTCACTTTTTAAAACACGTTCACACACAAATTAAATCAATTCATACAACTTCCCCGAAAGAAGCGTGGCCACTCCCGTATACAAATGGAAAAATCAAGGGATATACCACCAAAGAAGCTGTTTCAGGGGACAAAGAGAAAAACTGGTGCTACATGAGTGACCACCCAAGCCAGCCGCTAGAAAGGCCTCTGCACCTGTTCTTCTTGTCTAATTTTTTTTTTTCCTCACAAGAACCCTGAGAAGTTAAAATGGGCACAATGACCCATTTTACGGACAAGCAAAGCAGGGCCCTGAGGATAAGGGGTTCACCCAGGTCACACAGCACCTGTGGTAGGAACATTAAGGACCTTGTTTGGGGAATGAGTAAAATAGTGACAGAAGTGAAGGACTAAGATGGTCAAGACCCATCTCAGGTGTGTCACGAAGCAGCTCTGAAGCTGTCCCACAGCCCTTAGAAACAAGGCAGCAGACCCATGACCCCCCTCTTTTCTGACTGGGTCCTTTTAAGAAGCCCTTCGCCATGCTCATCCAAACCTGATGAGAATAACTGGATATTATTAGGAAAGTCACCTAGACGACTATGGTAGTCATTTGTGCTGTACCCTAAAGAGTCTGATTTTCCCTTCCAGGTATGTGGTAGAGAATCGTGTTCTGTCCTTAGCTAGGATCGTGTGACTCACTTTGGCCAGGGAACATTTGGGACGGAGAGTCCAGTGGAAGTTGTGCTTAGTGTAAGAGTCGATGGCACCTTAAGATAGAGAGATCACGGGAAATGTTGGTTGTGGAGGTTGAACTCTGAGGGAGAGCCAAAACGATACGTGAGAATCTGCAATCTCAGTAATGATGCCCACCTCATTCAGCATTTGGGGCCCGGGGTTCACGTCTGTTGTACCTCATACCAGAGAACACACAGATCGAGAAACTAGCATCGGAAGAATTCTTGGTCTGGTAACACCCCCACGGACACCTGGCAGAAGTGAATGTCTATCCTCTCAATTCAGGGGCCATATAAGTCCCACAGCTAGAGTCCTGGCACAATAAGCTCCCTCATCAAAATTACAAAACAGTTAAAGTAGTGAGACATCAGGGAAAGGAGAATCAGAGAATTGAGAATTAGACCACAAACTGAGAGTTAGACCTCCAGATACTTCATATGATGAGATGATCTTGTAAGTACTGTGAGATGCTTAATGCTAATAAGCACATGAAGGAAGAAATAAAAAAATTGCAAGAACCGAGTATTGTGTAAAAAGAGACGGGCAGATGCTTAGACAAGACATCAGTGTCTCTATGTGACACCATCCTGCACGTGTCATTTCCCAGGAGGATTCCCCTATCAGTATTGTTTTTGACAGAAAGTCACAGATAACCCAACTGAACAATAGTGGCTAAACCAGTAGAGATCATTTTTATCAAAAAAAAAAAAAAAAAAAAAAAAAAAGTTAAATGACAGTTTTCCGTTGCCACTAGTTCAACAACTCATCGTGGCAGCAAGGACCCAAGCTTTGTCTCTCCACATAGCCTCCTTTAGTAAATCGTTGTTTATTTTCGTCCTTGCTGCCTCATAGTTACTCCATGGCTGCTGTTACTCCAGATATCACATGACTACAGGAGGGAAGTGGGGGGAAAGAAAGGCAAAGGGTAAAGAACCAGCTGCACCTGTCCTTGATTTCTCCAAACTACCACCATCACCAGAACCACCTCCCACAGAACACCATCACCACTATCTCCACCAGGACCACCATCTCCGCCTGAACACCACCACCATTATCATCACCACCACCTCCATTACCACCAACATCCTCATTCCTGCAGAAGACTGAACTTCTACGGTGCCCCCTGGTACGTGAGCCCTGAGCCCTGAGCCTGCACTTTGAATCAGTGGGAGAGGGAGTGTGTGGTGGCCCTCAGATGCACCAGGGCTGGCATGCAGCTTAGAGCCACACATCCATGACAACTAGCACAGGAGACTAAAGGCCAGTTGTCCTGGCCACCTACCCTTGTCCCCTGTACTTTTCCCTACACACTTTAGTTCCACTCTGACTCACAGGGGACCTTTGTCCTTCCCTCAAGGACACTTCCTTCTGGAAGATTCCAGGATGGCAACAGAGGTTTGGCAGGAAGTTTCATCAAGATGAATTAAAGAAATAAAAAGTGTTCTTAAAAGCAGAATGGCAGAAGGTAATGTTCAACCAGCTCAAAAAAGCGCACTCTTTCATCATGCTCACAACCCCCATTGAAGCACCAGCCATATGCGCTCTTTCAATTCCTATAGAATGGAGAGCTAAAGAGAAACTCTCTGGTCAAAAAGTCTACCATCAGCTATTAGCAGGCAAAGTTGTCTTTATTGGAAGCAGGAAGATGCCACTTCTCTTTAAACAGGTAAGACTTGAGACCTGTCACAAATTCTACCTGAATCAGGCAAAGCCCTGGGGTTTTGGTAATTCTAAGAATAATAAGAAAGTTCCAGAAGCTGGCCCCCAGCATCCCTGAAGGTAAGAACAGCTGTCCACACCCGTGTGTTCAGGCTGTGTCCATTGGTGGTATTTGGTTATGAAACCCAGGCTATTTTGAGGTGTGTGGGAGCACAGAACCTGCTCAGAAGTAAGCTCTGAGCCTTCGGGTCATTAAACAGCAGCTTAATTTTTTACCAAGTGCAGAACAAACTATCCAAGGTGGGACAGAGCAAATGAAGTTCAAGGAGAAAAAAATCACTTGATGAAATGCTAAAAGTTTGTGTTAGAAAGGCATTTCAACTTCCAGACTTGCACATTCACAGCTACTGATGTTCCAAAACCTCACTATTTCTGCTTTGTAATACAAGGTTTTGTGATGCTCCTCACATTGTTGATGATAAGTTGAATTTACTAACAACTGAGAACAATTGCATTAACTTTCCATCACTGTAACAAAACACCTGAGGTCAATCAGCTTAAAAGAGACAAAGTCTTATTTTGGTTCACAGGTTTGGAGCTTCCAGTCCATGACCAAATGTCCCTGTTGCTTTTCGGCCTGTGTCTAGGCAACACATCACGGCAGGAGTGCATGAAAGAGCAAAGTCACTCACTCATGGCCATGAAACAGAAGAAAGAACCAGGAAAGGGCCCGGGTGCCCAATGCCCTTTGAAGGACACCCCCAATAATCTAAAGACCTCCCACCAGGCCCCATCTCCTAAAGGCTCCACCCCTTCCCGACAGCACCACCCTGGGGAGAAAGCCTCTAACTCAGGGACCTTGGGGTGACATTCAACCCACACTACACCAGCAGCCTTGGGACTCTGCTGCCTCTGGGTCCATCCCTAGCAGAGTTTCAGAAGCAGGAGATCACTGGGGTCATGCCCTTGGGAATTATATTCTGTCCCTGCCCCCCCCCCCCACTCCTTCCTGGCTCCCATGAGCTGATCAGCTTTCCTCCACCACACCCTTCTGCCATGAAATTCCGACTCACCCTGGGCCCAGTGCAATGGCATCAGGTGACCATAAATGAACCCGTCAAACTGTGAGCCCAGAGAACCTTTCCGCCTCTGAGTTGTTTTCAGCGGATCTTTGGTCACAGCAATGAACAGCTGACTAACCCACAGCCCAAACGAGGGCTTATCTTATGTGTCCTTATCTTATCAAGTTTTCACATCAAGGAAATTCAATGGGAAATGCTTATTATAAGGTGAGTAGACTTTGACTATAAAATCACTTAGATCAATGAAAACTTATCATTTAAAAATATCATAACTGGTGGAAATAAATATCAAGATATAAATTTCCAGGCTGAGGCAAGAAGATCACGAGTTCAAGGCCAGCCTCAGCAATGGTGAGGCCCTAAGCAACTCAGCGAGACCCTGTCTCTAAGTAAGATACAAAAAATGAACTGGGGATGTGGCTCAGTGGTCGAGAGCCCCTGAGCTCAATTCCTAGTACCAGCCCTTCACGCACACAAAAATATATATATATACATTTACCTCCACAGTAGAGTTTTTGATTTTTATGTGTAAGTGTCATACACTGAAATGAATCCAGGGCTCCTCCCTATTCAATGAATTTTGACAGTTTCAAGCACCCAAATCAAGATCAAGTCAATTCCCACCCCAGAAAGTTTCCATATGCTCCTTTGCTGACGATAACCCTCCTTCACAAGTAGAATCCACCACTAATCTGATTTCTATCACTGGAGATGAGTTTTGCTTGCCGTAGACCATCGTAAGAACAGAAGTACACAGTATGAACACTTCTGTATCTGGTTTCTTTTAGGCAGCACAATTTTTTTTTTTTGAGATTTTTAACTTCATATTTTGAACATCATATCAGGATTATTTATGCTGGCCTCATAAAATGAGTTTAAAAAGCATATACTCCTCCTCTATTTCCACCAGACTTTTGTAAGATATTTTAGTGGTTCCTCTGGAGATTACACTAAGAAACCTATATCCAGAATAAACATCTTTCAAAATTGGAGGCAAAGAGGTATTTTTCAAACAAAGACAGAGAATCCATCTCAGAGAATTCATTTCAAGAAGTGCTAAAAGAAAATGTTCATATTGAAGAGAAAGGATGTCAAATAAAATCCCAATTCTGCAGGAAGGAACAAAGAGCAATACAAAGTAAGTGGTTAAATATCTACAACAGTTTATGAATATTGATTAAAGCAAAAGTGATGTAAAAGTAAAACATAGGGACACAGAGCATAAAGGACAGGAGAGGGTGAATGAAATTCATTCTCTTAGTACCTTATAAAATGCACACTGTGATCTCTAAAGCAACCACTAAAAAATAGGGCAGAGTTATATCTAAAAACTCAACACAAGGGGCTGGGGCTAGGGCTGGGGCTCAGCGATAGCACACTTATCTGGTATGTGTGAGGCACTGGGTTCAATTCTCAGCACCACATAAAATAAATAAATAAAGCCTACCAATTAATTTAAAAAACACTCAATACAAGACATTAAAATCAAAAAGTACTTTACTGACTCCTCAAAAAAGTCAGGAAAAAAAGAGAAAAGGAATAAAAGAAAATAAGTGTTAGAAAGCGTATACCAAATGATTGACAAAAACCAAATCCTAACAATAACTACATGAAGTATAACAGAGCAAATTCACCAATCAAAAGGCAGAGATCACTAGACTATATAAAAGAAGCAAAATACAACTGTGTTGTTTTAAAGAAATGCTTTTAAATGTAAAGACAGAAAGGTCAAAAGCAAAAGAATGGAAAAGGAAAACCAGGCAAATATTAAGAATAATAGGGCCGTGTGCAATGGCTCAAAACTGTAATCCAAGAAACTCAGGAAGATTACAAGTTTGAGGCCAGCCTCAGCAACTTAGTAAGACCCTCAGCAACTTAACAAGACCCTGTCTTGAAACAAAAAATAAAAATAAAAAGGAATAGGGATGGAGCTCAGCAGTAAAGTGTCCTTGGGTTCAATCTCCTCTACCGTAAAAAAAAAAAAAAAAAATGATAATAAGAAGAAAGCGGGCTGGGATTGTGGCTCAATGGTAGACACTAGATTCAATCCTCAGCACCACATACAAATAAATAAAATTGACAACTAAAAAATATTTTTAAAAAATAAATGAAAAGAAGAATCAGCCTCCTTATATCAGAGAAAACATTCAGCATTTGCTTTTTTGAGATTGGCTAACTTCACTTAGCATTATCTTCTCTAATGAATTCTAGATAGGGCAGAGGGGTAGGAGGGGAAAAGAGGGGGTATGGGTTAGAAATGATGGTGAAATGTGATGGACATTATTATCCAAAGTACATGTATAAAGACATGAATTGGTGTGAATATACTTTGTATATAACCAGAGATGTGAAAAATTATACTCTATACTATACTCGATTTGTGTAATAAGAATTGTAATGCATTCGACTGTCATATATAAATTTTAAAAATTAATTTAAAAAATAAGAAGAAGAAAGTTCAGGTGGATATTTCAATAACAGAAGAATAGTCTTCAGGCTATTGATGACCTAAACAAGAATATCTTGCATTTTTTGATGAAGCATTATTCATTTCTAGAATTTGCATTTGGTAATTTGCTGTAGTTTCCATATCTCTGTTGAAATGCCTTTTCATATTTATGTATGTTGTCTACCTTTACTGGTGGATTCTTTAGCATCATAACTATATTACAATGTCTATCTGATAATTCCACCCCCTGAGCCATCTGAGTCAGCTCTGGCTGGTTATTTCTCCTCTTGACCATGGGTCACTTTTTATTGTTTCTTTGAATGCTTCATTGCTGGTTTGGGTTGGTTTGGTTTGGATTGGTTGTTTATATACCAGACTTTGTCAAATAATAGTTGAGACTGGAGACTGAAGTTAATGGGGTTTACCCCCAGTAAAGGACACTCCCCCCTTCTTCCATCCAAACACCACCATGGCGGGTTGAGCTGGGTTCAGGCTCTGGGGCAGCGTTCATTGGCAGGTGGGTGCAGACTCACCTTGTGATTGGACATCTCAGGGTACTGACCTCTTCTGCCTGCCTGTGTGTGGCTAGTAGATGTTCATCAAGATGCTGGCTGCTCCCTCTTTCCACTACAGCCGACCTCACACTCCTTCTCCAACCTACCAAGGAGGAATACCGTCATGGACGTCCGCCACTCTCTGGAAGTCTGTGCATTTCAGTGTCTTTACAACCTCAGCTCCCTGCTGGGTGTGTTAAAACTGTGATTTTTGTACCTGTTCACTTACTCTTTTAGTGTGGGTACATTTATAAGTGAATTTATATTGAGAAAATGACTCATAATTTCAGAAAAATTATCTCTATCTCGTATATTATAGCCCAATAAATTCTAAATGAATTTAGATTTGAAATATTAGAAAATATACAATAAAAGTGTTAAAAGAATATAAATATGACTTTCATGTAATCTTGAGATGTGGAGGAAAGTGTCAAAACCAAATACCAAGATAACGTAAAGAAAAATGGATGAATTTGACCAAACAGAAAACCTGAACTTACATATGGCCCCAAAAAATATAAATTAAAAAGTAAATGATGGGGTTGTGACTCGGCGGTAGAGCGCTTGCCTAGCCCATGCGAGGCCCTGGGTTCGATCCTCAGCACCACATAAAAATTAATTAATTAATTAAATTAAGGTATTGTGTCCAACTACAACTAAAAAAAGGTAAATAAAAACCTGTGAGAAATTATTTCTAAAATTTAGGACAAAGAATTAATAGCATTTATATGTAAATAACTATTTAAAATGAGAAACAAACATAAAAAATAAAATAAAAATTTGTTAATAAATAAAAAAATAAAGCTGGGCCACAGTTGTAATCCCAACTACTATGGAGGGAGGAGGAGGGCAAGGCTGAGGCCAGTTGGGAAAATTAGTTAGATGCTGTCTGAGAATAAATTTTTTTTAAAAGGTAGGGATGATAGCTAGGGACATAACTCAGTGGCAGAGCATTTACCTAGCATGTGTGAGGCCCCAATTCAATCCCCAGTACTGCAAAAATAAGTAAAATAAAAAACACCCACCTCAGTAGAAAGATTAAGAAAATAAATGAGTCCTTTGCAAAAGAAGAAAAATAAATGTCCAAGAGTGATAAAAAAACGATTCATTTTAATGAATAATGAAATGTAAATTGAAACAATAGTGGCATATCATTTTTCATCTATCAACTTAACAAAGCTTACTGATTATCCTTTGTTCAATAAATACTGTTGAGTACGTCTCACCTGAGTGATCTCTGCGTGTCTCCGAGAGCCAAAATCCAGAAGTGAGTTGACAGTGTCTGCCCTCAGAAGCTCACATTCTAGTGGGAAGAGAGAAAAGACCAAAAAAAAGGGGGTGGGGAGAAAGATAAGAAAAAATAAGGATTTAGGGGGCAAAGAGGCAAATTAATAAGAAAGGCAATCTAATAAAACTGGGCTCTGAGGAGATGGCTGAAGAAAGTGAGGGTGTGGTCATTTGGACGTGGTAGGGGGGGACAGCTGTTGTCCCTGAGGCGAGGACAGGAGAACAGGAGGTAAGTCAGCCTGGAAAGAGCCAGTCCAGTCCTGGGAGCCAGCACAATGGAGTCAGAGACCTTTGATGCCTAGAAACTATGCAGTCATGCCACCCTTCTTGAAGGACAAAAGAGCATTTATCAAAAGCCTAAACTGCATACCTACTTTGACTCCAAAATTCAAAATTTTCTGAATTTATTCTAAAGCAATAATCAGATGAGTACACAAAGATATACATACAAAGATGTTCATTACGGCAGTATTTACAGTTGGAAACAACCAATGCTTTCAACACCTGTGACTACTGAAATTGTGGGGTATTCGTACAATGGAATTCTTTATTACCATTAATATCGATGATATACGTATATGCATTTTGACAAGGAAAAAGGTTCACAACATGCTATAAAATGTGAAAGATGGTAGAATATGTGTGCTGAGAATCCATTTTTGTTTATTTGTATATATTGATATACATAGAAAATCTGGAAGTACAAATGTCAAAATATTCATGGGTACTATCTGATGGGTTGTGGGTTGTAATAATTTTCATCTTTGCAATGAATTATGTGTTCAGTTTTCTTGCAATCACCATGTATTATTCATGTGATCTAGAAACACTGTTTTCAAAATCTAGTAAGATGCTGCTGATAAGAAACACATCTAAATGATAGGGAAAAACTTTTTAAAAGGAAGCGTCTTTGGAAAATGCAGAGAAAAACAAAGCAAGATTGACAACATTCGAGAAGAAAAGTATATGATATAATAAGAAAGCACTTCACGAAACCGGGTGCAACCAAAGTTGTACTCAAATGTAGAGTCATAACTGTTCATATCTCTGTCACTTCAAGAAGATAAACTGAGTTATATGAGCATATTCTCCTCATATCCTGGGCACTAGTATCCTGATCCTAGTGAGCATCAGCCAGTTGAAAAATGTTTTTTAGTCATCCAAGAAGAGGGAAAGAACAATCCATTGGAAACAACTTGTTATAACCCTCATGGTTGGGAATCCATTTATTTTAACACAAATATTAGTGACTTTTAATGTAATGACTAAGGTTCTGAGGGAACTAACTCTTCAGTTAGTTGGAAATTTTGAAGTGTTTTACTCTTTTCAAATTCAAAATGATTTTAAGAACTGATAATATGCAGCATTGGTAAAAGGCCAGATGCAGTAATATTTTTTTTTTTTTAGTACCAGGGATTAAACCTAGGGGCACTTAACCACTGAGCCACATCCCCACCCCACCTCACCTTTTTTTTTTTTTTTTTTTTTTTTTGAGACAAAGTCTTGATAAGTTGCTGAGGCTGGCTGGCTTTGAACTCACAATCCTCCTGCCTCAGCCTCCCAAACCACTGGGGTTACAGGCATGTGCCACCATGCCCAGCTTGTCATATGCTTTTCATGAGAGGACAAATTAGTACCATCCTCCTGGAAAGGAATTGGGTATTACACATTAAGATTCTTTATTTTGGTGGGGAGTGTACCAGGGATTGAACTCCGGGGCACTTGGCCACCCAGCCCCACACTAAGATTCTTAAGAGGTTTCAAACCTCCCCCTGGGCCCAGCAAATACTCTTTTAACCAACTGTCCCAAAGCCAGGCTCAGTGGTGCACACCTATAATCTCAGCAATTAGGGAAACTGAGGCAGAAGGATCAACATTCAAAGCCAGCCTGGGCAACATAATGAGACCCTGCCTCAAAATAAAAAATAAAAAGGGTTTGGAATGTAACTCCGTGGTAAACCACCCCTGGGTTCAATCCTCGGTACCAAAAGAAGAATAAAAAATAAATAAAACTATCCCAATAGCCTGAAATACAATGATATAGAAATGTTATTCTGGTATTATTTTAAATAAGGAGAAATGAATAAGCAAAAATAATGAAATACCAAAAATGTTTAGTTCTGGCAATAAGGAAGCTATGAATGGTGGTATATCCAAAACTGGAAATACTTAGTAGTCAAATACTGTATTTATTAAATTTTTCTTAATAATTTGCAAAATTTCTTGGAATAAAATATTAAGAGAAATAAAAGAGGATTCAACACTGTTTGAACAGTATGCTTTTAACTGCTACCTTAATATGTGCAAAGAAAAAAGACCAGAAAGAAGGAAAGACATCATTACTAGATTAGGTTAGTAGGATTATAAATGATTGCCATTTGTTTACAAGTTTTCTACTTTCCTGTATTTTAAATTTTTTCCAGAGGAGACAAACTAGTTTATTCGTTCATTTTCTATTGCTGTCATAGAATACCACAGACTGTGTAGTTTACAAAGAAAGTTGATTTTACCCATAGTTCTCTGGAGGCTGGGAAGTTCAAGAATGTGGTGCTGGCACCTGGCAGGGTCTTCATCCTCCATCATAACATGGTGGAATGAGAAAGGGCAAGTTATGCATGCAAAAGAGAGACCCCAAAAGGCAGACTGCTTTTATTTCTTTATTTTTTTATATTTTTTATTAGAGCTGTATAATTATGCATAGTAGTTGGGTGCATCCTGACAAACTATACATGCATGGAAATTGATTTCAGTTCATGATACCCACCCTTTTCCCTTATGTCCTCCCCTCCCCTCTCCTTCACTCAGCGCTGTTTTATAACAGCCCACTCTTTCAGTGACTAACCCCTCTCACCATAATAACCTCGATCCATTTTTGAGGGCTCTGTCCTCATGACCCAGTCACCATCCAACATTTGCATATGGCAAATCAAGTTTCCAACACATAAATTTGGAGAATAGAGCTAAACCACAGCAATTAAAAAAAAAAAACTATTTAAAATCTCAGAATTTTTTTTTAAAGTCTCAAAAATAGAATATGCTTTAGCTCACTCTCCTACCCTGCTCCAGCCCAGGTCCTACTAGTATGAGAAGAGGGTACCACCAGGGGAGATGAGTAAACAGAATGCAGGGCAGAAATATAAAGGCTGCTCTTGCTGGGTACACCTAGGGTCCCCGCTACTTGGGAGTCTGAAGCAGGAGGACTGCTTGAGCCCAGAAACCTGAGGACAGACTGGGCTACAGAGCCAGACTCTTCTCCTGGGAGCTGAGCTCAGCAGAGGAGAGAAGACTTTTTAATTTTTTTCATTTCAAGAGATGGGTCTACTGTTGGTTCCGGCAAATCCAATGAAAAGACCCAGCTATCCCACTCCTCAGTCTATACCCAAAGGACTTAAAATCAGCATACTATAGTAATGCAGCCACATCAATGGTCACAGCAGCTCATTCATAATCGCTAAACTGGAAGCAACCTGGATGCCCTTTAATAGATGAATGGATAAAGAAACTGTGGTGTGTATACACAATGGAATATCACTCAGTGTTAAAAGAGAATAAAATCATGGCATTTGCGGGTAAATGGATGGCGCTGGAGAATATAATGCTAAGCAAAGTAAGCCAATCCCAAAAACCAAAAGCTGAATATTCTCTGGTAAGTGGATGCTGATTCGTAACAGGGAGGGGGGAGGCATGGGAAAATGGAGGGCAAAGGGGAAGAGGGTAGACAGGGGGCATGAGGGCAGGAAAGATGGTGGAATGAGATGGACATCATGACCCTAGGTACATGTATGACTGCACATATGGTATGACGCTGCATCTTGTATAATCAAAGACATGTAAAGTTGTGCTGCGATTGTGTGCAACGAGTCAAAATGCATTCTGCTATCATATATACCTAATTAACATAAATAATTAATTTTTAAAAAGTCCCCACTTTTCTGGGTACGGTGGCACACACCTGTAATCCCAGCGGCTCGGGAGGCTGAGGCAAAAGGATCCTGAGTTCAAAGCCAGACTCAGCAAAAGTGAGGCCCTAAGCAACTCAGTGAGACCCTGTCTCTAAATGAAATACAAAATAGGACTGGGGAGGTGGCTCAGTGGTTGAGTCCCCCTGAGTTCAATCCCTGATACCAAAATAAAAGTGCCCACCCAGGGGAAGAACCAGGTCTAAGTAGCCACACCTGTAATAGAGGCAGGTGGAGCAGGGGTTCTCAGCCCTGGCCGCAGTGGGGCTGGGGTTCAGCAACCAGCGTTTTGAAGCTCTCCTTCGGATTCCCTTTGCCCAGGGCGAAGATCTGCTGGAGAAGTGAATCTGGTAAAAAGAGCAAAGAAGCAGAGGTCTAGAGACAGCTGAGGATGGCCTGAGGGTGCCTGGGCTGACCCACACCACCTGGCTGAGCCTGACGGTCACAGTCCAAGCAGTCAGCTGCACAGAGTGGGCTCTCAGGGGCAAAGACCCGGAAGGTGGCAGGTCCTTGCTGTATGTGCTCATGGGGAGTCTCAGATA
Source organism: Callospermophilus lateralis (assembly GCF_048772815.1). NCBI lineage: Eukaryota > Metazoa > Chordata > Mammalia > Rodentia > Sciuridae > Callospermophilus > Callospermophilus lateralis. The sequence continues at coordinate 93,989,113 of NC_135313.1, forward strand.
AACCAAAGCACCCAGACAGGAGTCGCTCATCCACCGCTCATGCATCCCTACATGATGGCAGAGTGGAGGCCAAAGTGGGACCTCACAGATCCAGGGACGGTGGTGACATCCCACTCATTCACCTTATACCCAGATATATTTTTTTAAAAAAATGAGACCTTATGAAATAACTGTAGGGTCACAGGAGGTTGAGTACCTGCATGAATATCCCCCCAGAGCAACCGCACAATGTCCTGCAGAAATGCAGCACACTAGATCCTTGAGATATCAACAGTCTTGTGCAGAGGTACCCGGGGTTATTCGTATCTAAATAACGTATGTCTAGTTCTATACAATTTTATCAGGTGTAGGTTTGTACATTCACCACAGCAGTCAAGAGACAAAACGGTCCTACCTGTTGTCCTTTTTCTTTTTTAAAAACCAGGGATTATAGGGTTGGGGATGTGGCTCAAGCGGTAGCGCGCTCGCCTGTCATGCATGCAGCCGGGGTTCGATTCTCAGCACCACGTACAAAGAAAGATGTTGTGTCCACCGATAACTAAAAAATAAATATTAAAAAAAAATTCTCTCTCTCTCTCTCCTCTCTCACTCTCTCTTAAAAAAAAAAAAAAAAACAGGGATTAAACCTAGGGGTGCTTAGCCACTGAGCCTCATCCCCAGCCCTTTTTCTTTTTTATTTGGAAACAGAGTCTCACTGAGTTGCTTAGGGCCTCACTGAGTTGCTGAGGCTGACCTGAAACTTGTGATCCTCCTACCTCAACCTCCTGGGTCCTTGGGATTTCAGGTTGTGCCAGCACATCCAGCCCCCGATGTCCTTTTATAACTATAAATCTTAACCCTTGGCAACTAATTATCTGTTCTCCATTTTTATAATTTCTTCATTTTGAGAATGTTATATAAGTGGAATCCCACAATATTTAACATTTGGCAGGTCTTTTCCACTCAGCAAAATTCCCTTGAGATTCTTTCAAGTTGTTGTGTTTATTAGTAGTTCATTCCTTTGCATGACTGTATAATACTCAAGGAAATGGCCATCCCACAGTTTGTTTAACCATTTGCCTGTTGAAGAACATCTTGTCTGTTTCCAGTTTGGGGCTATTAGGTGTAAATTCACCATTTTATTATTCGTTGTTTTTTGTTTGTTTGTTTGTTTTGTTTCCTTTTCTTGTTCTCATTTTCTTACCTTCCTGTGAGTTAATTGAACATTTTTAGGATTCTTACTTGACCTCTTTGTAGTATTTTTTGTATATGTCTGTGTAGTTTTTGTAGTAGCTGTTCTGTTTGCACGATATACAAATACGATTTGTCAAAAAAAATATGAATTTGTCACAATCTACTGACTTCAACATTTTGCCACTCAAGGTAGAGACTGGTATTATGGTTTGACTCTGGAATGTCCTCGAAAGGCTCATGTGTTGAAAGCTCGGTCCCCAAGGCAGCGGTGTTCAGACTGGGGCTGTTTGGAAGTAACTGGATTCTGAAGACTCTGAGCTCCCCAGTGGATTCGTCCACTGGGGGATTAATACTTGGTTGTCACCCCTGGGAACTGTAGATGGTGGGACCTCGTTAAAGAAAGGAGGTCACTCGGGCTGGGCTGTGTCCTGGAGGGGCTCCTTCCTTTCCCTCTTCTCTCCCCTTCTTCTCCTTCCTTCTCCTTCTTCTCCTCTCTCTCCTTGGTGGCTGCCTTGAAATGGGTGGCTTGCCCCCACCACACCTTCCACCGTGATCCGTCTGCCTCGGAGTCCACCAACCATGAGCTGGAACCGCTGAGCCACAAGCGACCTTTCCTTGGGTACTTGTCCCGCGGCCTCTCATAGCAGGTCTCCTGCCACTCACATCGCTGTTGACCTGCAGGGAATGCACAGATACTTCCTCACCTACAGTCGGGTCCTGTCCCAGAAACCCCACCTAAGGTGAAAATATCCCCCAGTGAAAAGCACATGTCGATCCCCACCTTAGCCTAATAGCCCAGTCCACCTCAGCTAATTGAATTTTTGATGACTGACGGGTGGCCACGCTCACTATCGCTACCCAGCATCAAGTATAGAGGGCACGGTACGGCATATTACTAACCCAGGAAAAGCTCGACACTCAAGTTTTGATGTATTGTTTCTACTGAATGTGCACCGCTTTCACACCATGGTAAATTGGAAAATTCCTAAGTCGAACTATCATGAGTCAGTCCCTCTGTATTGCTTCTGATAGGAAGATTGTGTGTGTGTGTGTGTGTGTGTGTGTGTGTCTTCAGCTTTCAGAAGTTTAATTGTAGTGTGCTGAGACATGGCTTACTCAGCTTCTTGAATCCATAAGTGTATATCTTTTTATCAAATATGAAACGTTTTCACTCACTATTTCTCCAAATGCACATTTAGTCCCCTTTTCTTTCTCCAGCTGAACTCCAGTGAGATAGATGTTGAATCTTTGGCTAGAGTCTCACAGGTCTGGGAGATTCTGTACATTGCTTTAAGTCCAGTTTGGGTTTTTTTGTTTGTTTGGTTGGTTGGTTGGTTCATTTGTTTGTTTTTGTTGAGATGATGGTGGTTTGTTTTGATTTGGGGTGGGGTTTTGGGGGATTTTTGTTGTTGTTGTTGTGTTTTGTTTTGTTTTGTTTTTTGGTCCTGGGGATTGAACCCAGGGGTGCTAAGCACTGAGTTACATCCCCAGCCCTTTTTATTTTAAGACAGGGGCTCACTAAGTTACTCAGGGCCTCCATAAGTTGCTAAAGCTGGCCTCAAACTCGGGATCCTTGTTCCCCAATCTCCTGAGCCTCTGGGGTTATAGGTGTGCACCACCATGCTTGGTTTTAGTCCATTTTCTGGTTTTGGTCTAGTTTGTTTGTTTTTAAATATCTTTATTTTACTTATTTCTTTTTATGTGGTGCTGAGGATCAAACCCAGGGCCTCACACCTGGCAGGCCAGCCCTCTACCACTGAGCCACATCCCCAGCCCCGCATTCTGTGTTATTTAGATTGGGAAAATTCTATTGTTTTATCTTCAAGTTCACTGATTCTATCCTCTGCCATCTCCACTGTATTATTGGCTTTTTAAAAAAATTTTCCATTATTGTATTTTTGGGGGTATCATTTTTATAACTTTTATGGGTTTTTTTGCTGAGATTTTCCAGTTTATAAATTTGTTCCAAGAGCATTTGTAATTGCTTATTGAAGCGCTTCTCAGATGGCTAACAGTAATTCCAACACCTGATTCATTTCTCTGTGTTGGCATCAATTGATTTTTCTTTTCAAATTCAACTTGAAATTTTCCCAGTTTTGGGTGTAATGACTGAATTTTTTATTGTATCCTTGACTTTTTTATTATTATTATGTTAGGAGTCTTGAATGGACTATTAAATATTTGACTTCAGCAGTCAGCCCCATCTAGGTTGAGCAAGCAGGTCCTGATCCACTTCGCGGTCTGTGGTTCCAATAACAATCTCATCTTTTTAAGCCTTTCTGACACTATTTTGGTCTGCACGGCTTACCCAATTCCTTCCATGGGTCCCTGTTGGGGCTGGAGGACACAGAATCCCCAGGCTTAGGTACCTCTAGGTAGGCAGAGAGATTCTCCAGTCCAAGGAGATGAAGAGACTCCCGGATGGGACACTGGGTGGGGTGGGTGTCCTTGATGGTGGGGACCAGCCATTGTACCTCACCCCATCAATTCTCAAACTCCTGAGAGTTGCTGAGGCTTCCCTGGGGTTTTTGGCAGCATGGTAGGTCCCCACCGGGCCGCTGTCCTCTGCCAGGTGTGGCTGTGAATCGGCCTGTCCCTGTTCCTCCAGGCCTGAGGTCTCAAATGGGCTTACCTTCCTCTTCCACAGGTCAGCACCCTCCTTTGGCTCTCTCCGGGGTCATTTCCAGAGGATAGCTGTGCCTAGCAGGGAGGAACCAGGAGAAACGGGTCACCACCAGCTTGTCCGGATCAGAACCGGACCAATGGCTTTTCCTTTCTCTGTCTGCTCCCGTCTATCTGCTTTTCATCCATCCCATTGTGAGCAGAGAAAACCCAAAGACGTAATGCCACCCGGTGATCCCCCGTCTGAGCCAATAATTGCTAAGGATTTCTTTTATGTCTTAGCTCTTGTTTATGAAAAGTTAAACTCACACAGATGTGGAGAGTGGTGACATCAAGATCACACTTGTCCTTCTCCAACATCCACAACCAGTGGCCCATCAGGTTTCCTGAGAGCCCCTGGCCCCCGGTGCAATAGACCATTTAAAGTAAACCCCAGACACCACATGACTGGATCCAGCTCAGTGTTTCAGACACAGCCTGGGGGTGTGTGCACTGGGTACAGGCTCCAGGCCCAAATCTAAAGGGACTCTGGGTCTTGCTGGTAGCCCCCCAGAGTCGGGTAGCAGGGGAATAGACTGGCCCAGAGGCAGTCCCCTGCCCCAACCCATGTCTCTGAGTTCTGCATCCCTGTTTGTGGCACAGGAACTTCCAGGCCCCATCCTCGCCACAGAGATTGCCAGGGCTGCCGGGAGGGCTCCTCAGTCCCTCCCAATCTCGACCACGGAAGTCACCATGTGTGTCCTGCCGGGCCTCCCCTGTGATCACAGGGCAGCCTCCGCCCAGAGGCCCCAAAGGGACTGAAACGCCCTCACAGGCACCCTGGGAAAGAAGATTTGGAAAATATTCAGCTCTCAACCAAAATTCACTTCTTAAGCCTATGGCCAGGTGCAAACTCAGAGCACCTGATTCTGGAATCTAGAAGCTGAACATGCTCACTCTGCAGGCCCAAAACCACCCCAGGCAAACAAAGCTTCCAGCCAAAGAGGGAGATGTCGGGACCAGGAGATTCAAATGAGACAGGTGTCTTAGAATTAAAAAAAAAAAAAAAAAAAATACTTCCATAAAAAAGGGGAAAATGGGGGGCTGGGTTGTGGCTCAGAGGTAGAGCACTCGCCTAGCACGCGTGAGGCACTAGGTTCGATCCTCAGAACCATATAAAAAAATAAAATATATGGTGTCCACCTATAACTAAAAAATAAATATTAAAAAGGGGGAGGGTTGGCTCTGCCAGGGGAGCAACTGAAAGGCACACAGAAGTCCCAAACCTTGCTGGACAAGGAGACTCCAAGCACCACAGCCAAAGGATGTGTCCTGCCATAGAACCCGGTTCTTAGGTTCCTTGAGGGCTGGGTGCCTGAACATGGGAAGGTTCAGAGAGGTTAAGTAATTTACTGTAAGTTACACAGCTAGTAGGCAAAGCTAAGATATGAACCCCACACCCTTTTCCTAACAGCTCCACTTGACCTCCTTTTCATAGGATAGGTCCAAGACCTTCCTCCTTGGACCTCTCAGCCAAGGTGGGCCTCCAGGGACCCGCCTGAGGGTAGAAAGAGTGTTCCAAGCCCAAGTCACCCAAATATCAAGTTAGGGGACAAATACCCACCAAAAGGCCCTGGCCCAGCCCCAGGCTTGCCCAGGCTGTGGAAAGCAGTGTTGAGTGCAAATACGGAGTTTCCGCCAGTTTCCTTCCCTGGCCTACCTCACCTGAGCCATGGTTTTCTCTCTCCTTACAAGCTTAGCTCAGCTCTGCAGGCAGCTGGCTGGGCTCCGTGACCTTGCCCGTGACCTTGCCTCCCAGGCTGGCTTCATCATCTGCAAAAAGACCTTCCCAAGAGCTGCCCTGTGGCTTAAAGGAGACCCCGCCTAACTAGGCCCAGCCAGACCAGCACTCCCCTGGCCATTAGGACGGTGAGGCTCTGAGCTGGGCGGCAGTCCCCAGACCCAGCAGGCCTGAGCTGTAAGCCATCCTTGCTGCTGAAGAAAAGCTAACCTGTGTCTAGCTACTCATTCAGAAATTGGCTTCCGTCCTTCCAGTCGGCACAGCGGCTGCCCTGGCCACAACAGAGCCTTATCGCTAGCGTGGGCCTTGAGCCAGGTGGACAGTCCAGTGAACCACACACGGTGCAGCCCCTGTTCCCAGGAGCTGTGGAGTGAGGAGATACTGTGGCTGCCCAACTACCTGGCAGTCATCCCTCGGGACCCAGAGAGGGACACGAGCCACCTCCTGCAGCTCAAAGCCCCTGACAAGCTGGAGCCAGGTTTCCCCTAAATGTCTAATTACCACAAAATCTCCTCCTTCAAGGAGGAGAGTTAAAGAAGGAAAGGGAGAGAAATGGACAGGAGGAATGTTGCTATTTGGAGCAATAAAAGCAGAAAGGATCATGGCCAGCCAGGCTAACAGCTGTAGGGCCTAAGGCCTGGGCTCAGGATAGAGACCCCTCCCCACTGTGCCACTGGGGCAGCCAGGGTCCTGCTAGGCTGGGGAGCTTCTCCGAAACATAGGCCTTCTCCATAAAGCACCTCAATGTTCTCCAACTCTGTGCCTCCACCAGGGCCCAGACCCCATGAAGGCCCTGGAGCCTGGCCCGTGGGGCTAAAGGAGCTGGGGGTGGGAGGCAGTCAACTGACTTGTCCCAACTGACATTAATGTATCAGGAGAGTGAATCTTGAATGTCGGTGGAGATGAGCCCAGTTAAAAAGAGCAAGGCCAGATAAGGAGGCCAGATGTTATCTTCCAGGAAGGATGGCCTGAATTTCACAGGCAGAGAAGGAGGGGGGACAACCACCATGCAGGAAACAGAGGACGTGAACCCGTCACAAGTCCAAGTGAATAGAGGCTGCCAGATGGCCCTTCCCCAGGGTTCTGCACAGCATTGGGGCTGAGGATAGAGGCCTCCTTCCCCACAACCCATGCCCTGGCTCCAGGTGGCTCCAGGGAGCCAGAGTAGGGACAGAGCAGCAAGAGCCCCCACAATCCTTGTCTCTGCCTATCTTTTTAAATCTTCAACAGGGCCACTACCCACCCCAGAAGATATCTTCTTCCCTCTGTCTTCTCACACTATCCACTGCCTGCCTGGCGGCCCCCACATACCAGCTGGGTCAAGACCCCTCTGGACAGAGAAATAAACTGTACAAATCCAGGAGCTTCCCCTGGACATCCTGGATCTACACACAGTCGCCTCCCCTTCCCCATCCCACCCTGCCACACACACCCTCCCAGGACACAAATCTCTGTCCTGGAATTTCTCAAAGCATGGCCCTGCAGAATAAATTCCAAGCACAAAGGTCATGCTGGGCTATGCCTTACCAAGCTGGCAGAACCCGCCCTGTGGGGCCTGGAGCTACCCTACCCTCGACTCACTCCCAGGAACCCCAGGAACGTGCCAGGGGAGGAGAGAGGGGTGCACCCCCATTCCAAGGGCCCTGTGGAGATCTAAAGGCAGAACTTCTACCGCAGGATTCTGCCTCTGACCCAGCAGCAGGCCAAGTCCCACCCAGCAGGACCCATCTGTCCTGGGCCTCACTTGACAGAGGAGTCACTGAGATCTAGAAATGGCAGTGGGGTGAGTGGCCAGCTACCATGAACAGTCGCCCAGAACCAACAGGGGAGGGCTGTGGAAGGGTCACAGTGCAGTCCCCCATGGTCTGCAACCACGGGATGGGGGAAGACCAGGGCCATGTCCTCTCGTTTGAATTGCTCAGATTCTCATTAATCTATTTATATTCTCACCTTGTCCCTATAAGAATTTAAGGAGACCTTTAAGTTCAACAGGAGAGAACACAAAGAAAAGTGAGAGCCAAGGCACAGGAAGGCGGCCAGGGGCATGAGAAGGGCAGTGGCAGGTGCTGCTCTGCTGGCTGGGCTCTGCCCTTAGGCAACATAGTCATTGGAGCCCCTACCCAGCATCTGACCTGGTGGAGATCCAGAATTCAGGGTGGCTCCGGTGGCGGGGAGGGAGTCTACACCGCCCCCCGCCCCGCCCCCACACACACACCTGGCACACGGCAGGCCCTTCAAAAGCTCAGGAGGAGGCGGGGACAGCAGGCGTCCCAGTGCCTCTGGTGGTTTCTTCCAGTCCGTGTCCTTTAACCCACAGGACAGTCCAGCGTTTCCCCAGGGGCCGACTAGAACGTGTCCCTTGCCCCCCCCCCAAAAGACACTGGGCAGGGCTTCTGCGCCCGCTGGGGAGAAAGGCACCCTGTACTTCGGGGTACGGGGGGTGGGGTGGCGGGAGGGGACACCTGGCCAGGGGTGCTGCGCAAGGGAAGCCTCCTGGAAGAGGAGGCTGGGGACACCAGGGAAGGACGCTCCCCCGCCGGAGGCCGGACAGCAGCGGGTACTTGGAGGGGTGGAGGGGACAACGGTAAGAGGCACAATAGGTCCTCGCTTGAAACCCCACTGTCCCACCTCTGGAGTCAGCACCGGCCCCTGAGCCAGGGCTGGTTTAATTACAGGGGACTCCGATTCCACCGAGATCGCGAGGCCCTTTTAAAAGTTTGTCCCCAAACAAAACCCCCTCTCTCCGCCTCGCCGCGGGAGGCTCTGAGGACAGACGCGGTTGCCCTCCTCCACTCCTTCGGAAACAACAATGGGCAGCCGGCCGAAAGAGAACCGGGGAAGCAAGTGTGGAAAATCCCCCAATTTTGCACTGTCAACTGCTAGGCGCTCGGCGAGCCGGCGGCTTCCGTGCTGCCCCCGCGCGTCCCTCAGCGGGACTGCATCCAGGGAGGGAGGGGCGCCGCCGTTGATCTCCTGGTTCTCAGACTCTGAGGACGCATCTTGGGTAGGGAATAATGTTCGGTTCCTAAAGTCGAAAGCTTAACGCGCCTTGCACTTTCCTGAGCCAAAAAAGTACAGTGATTTGCTTTTACTGGATCATCACATCTTTCCACCAGCGGCGCTCTTTTTTTTTTCTTTCTTGACATTAAGTCAGAGACAATGCATTAAAGAATTGATGAAGTGTGTCTTCAGGGGACCAAGATAGCCACTGAGCCCAGGAGCAGCTATAGCTCTTCCCAACTCTCAAAAGCATGCATTCTAAGTGCTGCCTCCAGCAAACAACTCCCCTTATGGTCCCATACAATCTTAGGACTGTGGGGAACCTTGGCTACTGGGCAGAATCAGGTAAAAAGAAAAGGAAACCGCAAATAGAAGCACCCACTGACTGTCAGGCCCAGGCTGTGCCTGTATGATCTCAATGGAAATCCACAGCAACCCTTCACTGGACGTGTGAACACCAAAGCAGCAACCTGAAGAAAGCTGCCTAGGCAGTGAGGGTTAGCACCTACATTCCACGATGCTCTCAAGTATTCAATGATTCGTAAAGCAACTTGACTTCAGGCTTGTGACTCATCTGACCTGATGTTGAGATCCTAGAAACTCACCCGTCACCCCCTGAAATCTCATGGTGCATGTGCCAGGTTTAAGTCAAAGTGGAAGATTGAGTAAAATCCTGTAGCCAACAAGGAAGATTTTCTTCCTTTTAAAAGAATTCAAGAAAGGAAGGGCTTCCTGAACAATTGGGTTTCCCTGGTGGTTTCGGGATTTGTTTGATATTTTTGTACAGAAACTTGAACCCAGGATTCAATCCAAGTTAACCCAGGAGCGCTTAACCACTGAGCCACATCCCCAGTCCTTTCTATTTTTTTTATTTTGAGACAGGGTCTCGCTAAGTTGTATAGGGCCTTCCTAAGTTGCTGAGGCTGGCTTTGAACTTGCAATCCTCCTGCCTCAGCCTCCCAAGCCACTGAGATTTAGATATGCACCACTGTGCCTGGTCCCAATCAGCTATGATGGCAAGGAGGAAGTTTGATTCAACCCCTCTGGGGTAGATGTCATTGCTCCATGGGTCAGGCTGTTCTGGCTCCCTTTGCAGATTGTCACATAGGCAACAACTCACTGGGGACCCTACACCAGGCCCTTCTTTCCTCTCTGGAGTCAGTTTCCCCATTGTGACCAAGAGATCATCACAGGGTGGGTCCCAGATCAAGCACAGAAGGTTCTCTTGGCCTTCCTGAAGTTTCCCAGCTTTCTCTTGACCATTCTGGGACCATATTCCCACTTGGCAGCAGTGACTATCACCAGCACTGAGAAGTGGCTCCTCTAGTCCTTCTCACTGTCCCCCACCTCAGACCTGAGCACCAGGGAAGAGAAGGGAAGGGTTTTGGAGCCAGACAGCCCAGAATCAGGATCCCACTTCTGGTAACTGTCCCAAGCTTGGCTGGCCCTAGAACCAGTATAGTAATACTTTTGAACTTCAGTTTTCTCTTCTGTAAAATGGGCTTGCTCATGAGGTTGGGCTTGCTCATGAGGCTGGAAAAGACACAGCTATAAGAAAGAACCTGGTACCCAGAGCTCTCAATACAGAACAGCCTTAATTACAATCTGCTGCTTGAAAAAGTGCTCCTTCTGGGTAAGGATACCTGGTGGGTTGACAGGGCAGCTCCCCCCCCCCTCCCCGCCCCCGGCTCTGGGCTGCTGCCTCCAGCCCTGTGCAGGAAGACTCCCCAGGCCTCAGCCACAGATGGGGTCCAGGGACTGTAAGCAGAAGCAGACAGCACCAGTCACACTGCTGTGCTCCATTGTGCCACCCCTCCCCCACCACACACACACACACACACTCCTAACAAGAATGAATTCTCACCGGAGAAGCTAGATCAAGCTGCCCCCAGGCTTCCGTGGTCAAGGACAGTTTTAAAGCAGCTTATAAGATGAGCAGGGCTTTCAGGTCCTGAATCTCACCAAGGACACCCCCCCCCAGAGACTCTAGGTCACTCTATACCGTGCTCAGGGCCCTGCACCCCTCCCTCTAAGTGGACCAGATATTCCTTCAATCCCTTTGGAAAACTGCATCTCCCCTTTTAGTTGGGTTTCCTTCTTGAGCCATATTTTTTAACAGCTTTTTTGAGACATAATTGACATGCTGTAAGCACGCAGGACCCCCACCTGCACTCAGGTCCCTAACAGAATGGAAAATGGCAGAGCTTGATGTGGACATCTAACCCAGGCCTGACAGTCAAACTCACTCCCAGAGGCCACACTGGCCTGAATCAAAACAGTAAGGCCCAGGCAGGCTCCCCAGGCCACTGTGAAATTCTGGACCATCATTTCACACCCCACCCCAGTTCCTGATCCTTGGAGGGTCTACAACCTCTGCATGGAGTCATGGCCCACTCTCAGAGCTGCAGTGGGCACCAGGCTACACCAGACCCTCCCATCCTGGGATCCACTGGAGACCCCATCTTGCAAGGTGTGCACCAATGGGAAGACCCAGGCTGGACACCACCCCACACAGGATGGACCCAGGGCACCATCACACCCTCCAACCCACCCATGAAATCAAGAAGTTAGAATTTGCTCTGGACTCTCACAATTTTTAAATGTTGGCTCCACTTTTTATAACTTTTTTTTTATTGGAGTATAAACATGAAGGCGAAAAATGTACATTGGTTGAAATTCCTTTCAAACAAGAAGAGACTGCATTAAACTGGCCCGCAGGCCTCTGCAGACATTTCAACATCTTTTCACAGAAGGACTCCCAGTGATGGTCCCAAAGCTACCCAGGGGGCAAGGAGCAAGGAAGGGGTCTTACCAGGCTCTGGGTCGGCTCCCTACCCTCCCTTTCAGTTCCTGGCCCTAGTTCAGTCGCCCCAACCCACGTGGTGCTCCCGACCCCCTGGTCTCTCGAAGTGTAGCTGGGCCCTCTTGAATTTAGAACTTCTGAGTGCCCAGCATGCAAGGTCAAGGCTTCTCCTCTGGTGAGGACAAGGGTGCCTCCAGACCTGGAGAGGAGCAGGGGACCCAATCCCCAGAGGCGCTGCCGCTGAGTGCTCCGGGCCCAGAAGGATCGCCCGGGCCTCGGTTCCACGCTCCCTAGTCGCTCCCGACGCTTCTCGCTGACTGGAATCAGTTCCCGGTTTACAGCTGCCCGCCTCCTGGCTGCGATTTCACCGCCAAGACACCAAACCCGGCGCCCAGCACTGGCCTGTGGCCCCCAGTGCTCCATAGGCGGAGCCGAGGATCCGCGCGGGCGGCGACGACAAGAGGCGCCGCGGGGGCGGGCCGGGGGCGGGCCGGGGCGGGGCGGCGGCAGACTGCGGAGACGCGGCGGCGCGCGGGGCGGCGCAGAGCGTTCTCGGCGCGGAGCAGAGCGGGCTGGTGCGGAGGGCGAGAGGCGCGGGGCGCGGGCCGGGTCGCGGCCGAGCGGGAGCCAAGCCGGAGACGGGCCCGGGAAACCGGAGCCGGGCAGGGAGCACCCATGGCGCCGCGGAGGCCCGGGGCCCGCGCCGCTGCGGGCAGCCTGGGCGCCGAGTAGCCGGGCCGGGCCGGAGCGCGGGTGGCGGCGGCGGAGGCAGCTGCGCCGGCGCCCCCCGCCCTCCCAGGCCCCGCGCCCCGCGCCCGGGCCGCCGGCGATGGTGACACATGCGGCGGCGGCGCGCCGGCGGCAGGACCATGGTTGAGCGCGCCAGCAAGTTCGTGCTGGTGGTGGCGGGCTCGGCGTGCTTCATGCTCATCCTGTACCAGTACGCGGGCCCGGGGCTGAGCCTGGGCGCGCCCGGCGGCCGCGCGCCGCCCGACGACCTGGACCTCTTCCCCACGCCCGACCCGCACTACGAGAAGAAGTACTACTTCCCAGTGCGCGAGCTGGAGCGCTCGCTGCGCTTCGACATGAAGGGCGACGACGTGATAGTCTTCCTGCACATCCAGAAGACAGGCGGCACCACCTTCGGCCGCCACCTCGTGCAGAATGTGCGCCTCGAGGTGCCCTGCGACTGTCGACCCGGCCAGAAGAAGTGCACCTGCTACCGACCCAACCGCCGCGAGACCTGGCTCTTCTCTCGCTTCTCCACGGGCTGGAGCTGCGGGCTGCACGCCGACTGGACCGAACTCACCAACTGCGTTCCCGGCGTGCTGGACCGCCGCGACCCTGCCGCGCTGCGCACGCCCAGGTGAGCGCCTGCTGCGGGAAGCGCGATCGGGACCCAGGGCCGCGGGGATTCAGCGCGCGGGGCGCCCTGGAGCCTGGGTCCTGGCTCCGCCAGGCAGAGCTGGGCCAACTCTACCCTCTTGGGGCCCCCGTTCGCCTCGGCCCTTTCCAACCTGCAGGCGAGGCGCACAAGGCTCCCAGCTCGTCAGCTCTGGCAGCTGTCACCCCTTCCCTCTGACTTCCCTCTTAACATCTCTGTGTCTGTCTTTGCTCCACGACCGGCCTGACTGCGTGGTGCCCTGACTTCCTTCTGGGTCAGCGCCTGCTGCAGCCGTCTGGCTGCCCCACCTGCTGTGCACCGCTGGCCGGCAGGAGAGCTGATCCGCCAGGGGTACGGTCCAGGCTGGCCTCACGCCGCCCGATGGGTCTTTGGGAGGGGAAGCGTGTTCCCTGGTGTGTGTACAGCCCACCTGGAGAGTTCACCTCCCCGCGTCCCTCTAATACCAAAAGTGGAGTGAGAAGTGAGCTCCCTCTCCCTGAACCTGTGGTGCCCCCAGCCCAACAGTGCCTGCCTGCTTTCAGCGGGGTGGGGAGGAGCTGCCAGGGAAGGGGTGGGCTCTGCCTGCCGGTGTGTGCAGGTAGAACAAAGGCCCTGAGTGACCTGGGCCTGGGGGCGGGGAGAAGGCTGTGCTACCTGCCCTCCCCAGCCCAGAAAGAGAAACAAAAGCTGCCAATTGGGGGCTCCCTTTCCAGGGAACCCACAGCCAGGTTAGAGCCCGGTGAGCTGTTCCAGTAGTACCTGTTCAAGCAGACACCTTTTGTCAGGGCTCCCCTTCCCCCTATATGTGTAGGATTGAGAGAGACGGGGCTGACCTGTGTGTGGACAAGGGTGCTGGGGGTTTCCTGGAAAACACTTTATAACAGATCCCCTGGCAGTGCTGGGCATCTGGCACATAAAGTTGGGATTGTTTTCCTCTCGTTCTGTTGGTGTTCACTGGCCCTGCAGGGATGCACCTACCGGGACCTTCTCCCCAGATGTCAGAGCTGGGAAAAGACCAGAAGTGAAGCCTTCTTGCCTGCCTTTTGTTTCTGTTTCTCTTCCTTAGGACTGAATTTGCAAACAGATTAGGGGTGGTGGAGGGAATGCAGTGAGCCAGTCTGTGACTAACGGGATATTCCTAGGCACTCCTGAGTCAGAAAGGTATGGGCTCCCAGGTGGGCTTGGGAGATCCTACAGGAAGGATTCAGCCAGCCTAGAGCTGGCTGGTCTGTGACACTGCTTTCCCTGAGTTCTTTTTTTTTTTTTTTCCTGTGAATTTTCTCAGATTTTCAGAATATAGGGATCCTGAAACTGAGGGAATATTCCCACTTTCCTTTAGTTGTACCACATTCCTCCCTCAGCAGCTAAGAAGTGGTGTTCTGGGATCTTAGTTTAATGGTTACAGAACTGCCTGTCCTGAAAGATTGTTTCTGCCCAATCTGCCCTGCACAGATGCACATTCCTGGTGCAGGACCCACCCCCATGGTCCAGTCACACTGTGCTATAGACAGAACTGGGCCTGGCAGCTGTGGCCATCCACCCTTCCACCAACCAGGGCTGTAGGCTCCAGAGCTGAACACTGACATACCTCACCAGCCCAGGTGGACACATTCCTGCCTGCGGGAGGCTGAATCCTATCTGTAGGAGAGCTCCAGGGGAGAGTGTGCAGACCGGTCCTGGGGTTGCCAAGAGGCTGGGGCTTTAGAAGTGAGCTTACCTAGATTGCAACCAGGGTGCTCTTTCTGCAACCCTGTAAGCCCCCGGGGTTGGGAGGCTTCTGGTCTCCTTTCTCCGGTGTTTGTTCCCCAGAGCTGGAGGCCCTAGAGGAAGAGGCTCCAGCCGCCCTCCCACCCTGGAGTGGGAGGAGCAAGTGAGGTAGATGGGCCCCAGGTGCTACATGAGAGAGGCCCCAGCACCCTCTGCCTGGGAAGCCTGTGTGGGTGCAAAGTCAGATAGATGCCTCTTAATTCTTAGACCACCAACCCCTGGGCCTGAGAGTTGCTGGCTCAGCAGCACAGAGGCTGAATGGGGGCAGGGCTACCAGGGCCCTCAGGAGACCCTCCTCTGCCTTGCCACCAAACAGGTGACGGTGCCTCCATGTCACTTCTCTCCCTCCCCTCTCTTTTCATTTTTGTTCCCAGGGCTAGGTAGATTGCTTTTGTAATGAGCTGACTGGGGAGGCACAGGAAGTCTTGGCTTTGTAAATTTACATCTCAGCTGTACCCCAGGTCACCTTCTGAGAGACCTCTAGGGCTGGAGCTGGGCCTCAGTGCTGTGGAGGCCAAGGTGCACTTCCTCCACCTGCCCAGGGACTGGTCACTCTGAGAGTAGGGCAATGTCCACAATGTCAAGATGACTGGTGTTGAGTAGCACTGGGTTTTCAGAGGACTCGGATGTCACCCTTGCTGTCTTGCTGTCTTCACCTGCCCTTCCCGCACTCTGTGTGCGTGGATGTAACTATCCAGCTGCTGAACTGAGGAGGGTGTGGGCCTGCTCCCCAGTCCTGACAGGCCCTCTTGGGTCTGGGACCTCTCTTTCTCCTCTGCCTCCTCCGAGACTCTTGTGGGGCTTGGAACCTTTGCCCTGAGTCCCCTCTTCTCCCCACTTCTGGTGCCACCATCCACAGTATTGGGGGGGGGGGTTAAGAGAGGTTGGCTGAGTTATGGGGAAGTGGGCTTTGCTCAGCTCCCAGCCACCCCATGATGCGGCGTCCACCCAGGCTTTCTCTGAGCTAGGCACACATTCAGGTGACAAATGGAGATGGACAGGTTTTCAATTCCTTCCTGGAATATGGTTTGGAACTTCCAGCAGTTGTTAGTGCTTCTTGCCTTGATAGAGGAACAGGTATGAGAGCAAAGTGTTGGCAGGTCACTTTGTGGTCCCCTTCACTATGGGGGCTCTCGCCTGCTGCCATCAGCCAGGACACTTGTGAAAACGGCCAAGAAGGAAAAGGGAATTGCACTGACCAACTTGGAGAGACGTGGCTGCCTTCAGACACCAGGGCCAAGGCCACTCTGGTCAGTGGGTTGGCACTCCACACGCTGGTGTCGCCTCGGAGGGTCCAAATGGTGCACCTGTAGTCAGAATGCCCCTTCTTCCTCTTCCCGTTTGCCTGAAGGTGTCATTAGAGGAAATACAGTCATGATCTTGCCTGGGTCCACCCGGAAATGTCCCTGAAATCATCTGGGCTTTGTTTGGAAAGAACCACAGAGGGTATCTGGAGACCAAGAGTGGCTTCTGGCCCACCTTGGCTGGGCTCCTGGGCTCAGGTCCCATCCTCTCTGCAGCAGAGCACCTTTGGGAGCATGCAGCGGGCTCCTAGTATCTGTGATACCTCCTTCAGGGACTGAAGCAGTAGAACTAGGGGTCCCTCGTCAGTGACGTGTCCTGTTAGTGCCTGTAGCTTCATCTCTGTGTGCTGCCTCACCTCCATCATCCTGAAGTCACCTCAGGTTCCAGAACCTACGTGGTGCCCAGCCTGAACTCCCCCCTGTGCCTCATTGCACCCACCGTCCCCGACTGTCCTCCAGGTTACTCCACCAACTTCAGTTGCTGCTCAGATGTCTCTTCCTCCAGGAAGCCTTCCCTGTCTTCCTGTTCCTAGGTCTCTGTTGCCTTAAGTGCCCTCAGCTGCACTCCCATCTGCCACCTTGGCACATCCAGAGCACATGAGCACTGGCTGTGCCCCAGTGCAGAACAGGTGCTGCCCTCCTGTTGGTACCAACCAGAACATTTTCCTCCAGGATCTGTGCTCCATCCTGCCTTTCCCTGTGAGTCCCTGAGTGCTGTGCTGAGATCCCAGGGACCTTCAGTGAGCCAGGACAGGTAGGGCTTAGGTCAGAGCATTCCTACAGCACTCAACAATCTCTAAAGGGCCTTCACAGTCACTTTCTTTGAGATCAAGGGAGAAAACCGGCATCCACTGCATTGGGGGCAGTTGTTTCCTGTGACCGTGAGCCAGTGACCAGGACCTGGGGCCAGACCTACATGGCCTTGAGAGGCCCTTGGCTGAGAGAAGAAAGGAATCTGAGGACAAGCTATTCCAAATTAGATTTCCACAAAAAAAACTCCTTCCTCGTAAGCAGACACATAAGAAGGCAGACCGTCATTATCTTAGCTGGTTCATGGCTAGGAGGTCATCTGCGCTATCACTTCTCTTGTCTTTGTGTCCCGAGGATGAGCCCAGCCAGGGCTTCTAGGCACTTCCAGTGTTCAGCCTGGGCCAGCTCTGGGCTGAGGACTGAGTCACAGAGCCCTTTGCTGATGGACTCAGTGCCCACCCTGGGCTCTGAGGCCAGTGGAACAGCAGGGACATTATGGGTTCAACTGGTTGTCCTTCTCCATGGCAGATCTGAGCTGTTTGGCTCCCATTCTGGGAGCAAGGCTGGCAGTGGTGGTTCAGGCCACATTGGATCTGGAGCCCACTAGGCCAGTAGGGAGGGAGGAGGAAGGGGCTGGCATTATTATCAGTAAGAACTTGAGCCTTTCTTTCACGTGCCCCACCCCCCTACACACACACACACACACACACACTTTTTTATTATTGCAATGATTGTTGCGGTAGCAAGTGGAAAGAGAGTATAAGGGAGAAAAGAGAAACCATGCTATTTCCCACAAGTACGTTTTCTTCTGTAATTGAAACCATAGTGTAAATTACACACCATGAGTGTTGCTCCATGTGATTCAAAACTTACTTTTAGTGACTGCAGATGATCCCCCCCCTTCTCTGTGTCCTGCAGGTGGCTCTCAGACGTTGAACGTGCAGAGTTCTAGTTTTTTGGCTCCTGTGAGGAATGTTGCCACGGACATCCTTGTGTGCAGATATTTTACATAGCTCTGATTTCCTTTGGGAATTCCTAGGAGTGGGATTTCTGGGTTGAAGAATCTGAGTGTTTTAATGCTCTGAATGTGTTAACCTACTTTTCACACATAGAAATTTCACACCTTATCCACTTCTTGCCCATGGCATTCGAGTGCCCATCTTAGCAGCACCCTTGTGGGTATTATTGTGGTGGGTTTGTTTAAAGTTTGCTTCCTTAAATCGGAAAAAAAAAAAGTGCTTACCTTGTTTTTATTCCAAAGTCCTGCCCCACCCAGGCACCATTTGGGTGGCCCAGCACTTTAGGGGACTGGGGGCAGCTGTACTTCAGTCACCCCAGCTGCCTCTCCACCTGCTCACAGATGTTTATATCTCACCCCTACTTAGAGAGGGGTGCAGCCTGGAATCAGAGGGAGCCGGGCAAGAGGCCATGGGAGTAAATAAGGAGGCTGGAGAACTGTTCTTGTCCCCTGAGTTCTCAGCGGTACTTAAGAGTGGGTTATCTCATTTGGCCCTTGATGTAGTTGGGATGTAGCTTGCGTATGCGCCCCCCCCCCCCGAAGGGTTTGTTTGTTGAAAGCTTAGTCCCCAATTTGGTGGTGTTGAAGTGGTGGGACCCTTAAGAGGTGGGTCACTGCCCTCAGAAGGCATTGATGTAGTTCTCATGGGACCCTGGATAGTTCCCTAGTTGCTCTCTAGCTTCTTGTCTCACCATATGATCTCTCTCACAGCTCCACCCTGATACCATGCACCATGAGGCTTTAACCAGATCCAAGGTGGCACCATGCCCTCAAACCTCCCAGAACTGTGAGCTAATTAACCCGCTTTTCTTGCTCAGTACTCAGTCTCAGGTGTCTCCTTGTAGCAGTGGAAAACAGACCAAGGCAGCAAAGTAGGTGTGTGAAGGTTGGCGTGTTTTCCACAAAAGGAAGTCATGGCCCAGAGAAGTTTGAGAACTTGTCAGAGTCCGTATGCCTGGAGGACCAGCAGCCAGGATTTGGACATCTATCTGTCCTGAAGCCCATATGCCTGGTCCAGTCCTCTGCTGTGCCCTGCCTCACCCTCTGGTGGGGAAGACCATCCCCAGATGATCATGGCAGCCACAGGATTCAGAATGGGTGGCCTTCCTTCTGAGACCTGGGCAGACAACACACAGTTTCACATGCAGACCTGCGTCATCAGGTTTTCTGAAAAACATCTGGCAGCCTTCAAGTAGCTGCAGGATGAGAACTGGGCCACATTCCCCTGGCTCTGGAAAGGGAGCACCAGAGAGGTTTGCCGACGGTCAGCAGAGCCCATCCATGGGGGCACTTAACTTATAGCAGAGCCTGGCCAGACCTGCCACATCTCCCCTGCGGGATCAGATGGTTCATTGGTGGTCCTTGGGACAAGAACGGCTGAGTCCACCTCCTGACCTGGAAGGATGGGCCATGTGAGAGGCAGTGCTGGCAACCTGGCAAAGCTGGGGCTGAGCCCCGCTGGCCTCTGCCCCTCAGCTTCTGTGCCCTGCTGAGTGATAGACAGTAGGAGGCCTCCCTCCCTGGGTGTCCTCACCTTTTCTCTTGAAACCTTATGGGACTGAGCTGAGTCCCTATGTGAAAGACTGCAGGGCATCTCCAGGTCAGATGTCTAAAAGCACAAAGTCATGGAGGGGGGCTTCTGGAGCTGGGATCCCCTTTCACCTTGTGTGTGCCTTGGGTTTGGGGGATTTGAAAAGGAAAACGACAGAAGGCACACTTTGGGGAGCAGTTACTGTAGGCCAAGCCAACTCCCCAACCAACCAGAAACAGAAATGGCATTAAGACCCGTACCTCTGGCCCTCTTGGGGGTGACATGTGCTTGTAAAATGTTTTGGGGGTATTTGTTTTTCATTTCTAAAGATTCTTGTTCTTGCCTTCCCAAGAACAGTTAGCTCTTTCCCTGCCTGGTAAGATTTTACTGTGTGTGTTTTTTGTTTTGGAAAGAACATGTTAGGTTCACAGAAGGCCTAGGCTCTGGGATTGAGATGCTGCCCTAGCCACAGTGACAGGCCTGCATGTGTGTGGTGGTACCAGGAGGGGTGGTCTGAGGGGTATGGGAGGTGTAGACAGGAAGCAGTACTCTGGAACCAGTTAGGGTTCAAATGTGTCACCTGAGATCCACAGCTGATGGCGAGGATGACTGAGAGCAAGAGAGAGCCCTGGGACAGGACAACAGAGGCCCAGGTGTTAGTGGCCATCTACCCTGGAATGCAGGACTGTTAGTTCCTGGCTATGTGACTTGTGGTCCTATTCATCCCTGGGTAAAATGCCCCCTTCCAGGTGTGGTGTTGTCCCAAGTCCCCTGCATGTAGGGGCTCTCATTTTGGGAAAACATGGCATGCCCATGTACACAGGAGAGACTCCAGGTGGACATTGTTAGAGAACATCAGAGGCAGGCAGAGGACAGAGAGTGTCTGGACACAGAGGCAACCTCCATCCTACCCCAGTGCTGAGGAGAGGCTGGGACCTGGAGGAGCCCATCCTGAGCCGCTTTTTAACACACTCCCACTGGCTGTGCCTGAGGGAGCTCCTCCCAGGCCAGGCTCCCAGCCAGCTCTGTGGGTGCCGGGAGCTTTGCTGAGGACACACAGCCCATGGGGGTGTGGATGGCCTTTCCTGCATCATGACCTGCTCCTACAAAGGCCCGAGGTTCTGTCCAGGGCAGCTGGACCATTGGGGAGACCCAGCTGTCAAGTCCATTCATGTCATTCACTCAGCCCTGTACCCTGGCCTGGGCAGGCTGCACAGGAGCTCTTGGGTCCTCTCTGTAGACAGGATTCTCAGACTCCAGGGAAGGAAACACAGAGACGTGCCTGCTTGCTTAGGCCCATGGGGCATAATGGGATAGGGTCCTTCTGGAAAGAGAGGAACCCCCTGAGCCAGCCTTCCTCCCTTGTTGCCGCACCCAGGGTGGCTCATGGCTCGGAGGGAAAAATATTGGACCCTGTCTCCCGTCTCTAAACTAGAGATGTTTGTCCATCATTTGTTTCTGTAGAGACACCAGTGACCACTTATCTGTGATTCCTGTGGCGCTGTGGTACCTTCAGTCCCATGTCTTATGGGAGCCTTGACACACATAACCTCTTAGAATTTCCTGGTGCAGTTGGAGGCCCAGTTCCTCCTCTGGAAAGCAGGCTGTCAGCAGCTGCCCACAGTGCCGTGGTGAGGTGGCAAGGCTCTGGGCTGGTGCACTGCACGGGAGGGAGCTTCAGTGAGAGCCTGCTCTCCACATCTGTCCTTTGAGGGCTGCAGCTGCCTCTGTTTGTTTACACAGGGAACACTAAAAGGCCCACCAGGGGGGACATCAGAACAAATCAGTAATTGTCTGGCAAGATAGTGACTAGAGAGATTAAAACACAGGAGGAGTTAATTGTTTACAGAACTGTGGAGCCCACAGAGGTCAGTGGCCAGGGTCACTCACCCTGTCTGGTCATGGGCAGGAGCTGGCCCCTTGTTAGTTCTGTCCCCGTGGCAGGGCCTCCAGGTCAGGGTAACAGGCCCAGGTCCTGTCCTTTCGGGGTCCCTGGGAGGACCTCTCCTGTGGTCAGCTGAAGCCATTCTGCAGAAAGTGCTTGGCACCATGTGTGAGGTGCATCTTGGAACACCGGCTTCCAGCTTGGACTCCATTCCCCACCTGGAACCCTCTGAGCCATGTTTATTTTCCCTTCCTTGAGGAGTGGTGGGGGCAGAGCCCAGCAAAGAGTCTGCTCCGTAAGTTCTGCTCCATTCTCCACGACAAGTAAGGACAGAAAGTGGTATGAGTGCCTGGAAGCAGGGAAGCCAGCTGGGGAGATGGGCCACCTGGAGTCGGGGACCACCAGGACATACTGGGGCAGCAACAGAGCGAGGGGAAGGAAGCCCCAGCTTGGTGCCTCTCTAGCTCTGCAACTTCTCTGCCATGGGAGAAGGTGCTTGGATTTGTGCATGCAGTCCCAATGTGGCCTCCTTTCTGTAAAAGACTTCGATGAGTCTTATCTCTTTGGGGGGACAGGAAAGGGGCCTCCAAGCCAAAGCCAGGAGTTTGGCTTCTGTTCTTACTCCATGAATTGGTGTGCTTGAGGGCCGGCCCAGAGCTTTCCTTAAAGCAACTAAAATCTATGCAGGTAGGGTCCCTTTATCTGGGACATCCTCCACGTGTCAACACAGGTCTTTCAAGATGACAACCTGGGATGTTCCCTGCTTCAGCCATGGGGTGTCCTCCTATCAATGCCTACTTAGCAAAAGGGCTTTGCAGTGTTTGCTCCCTCGATCTCCAGAGAGCCCCTGCCTTCTCTGGCCAGTAGCCAGATGTGGAGGAGCTAAAGGGACGCAAACACCATGTGAGAGTCTTGTTCCTCAGGAAGTGGCAGTTCTTCCCCTCCCTGGTGCCCTCCAGCTGTGGGCTGAGCCCAGGCTTGGATCACTTCCACAGGATGTCTGTGGGTGGTGCAGCTGGGACCTGGGGCTGTGGGTTGTGTATATCTCTGTCCCACTGCAGGTGAAGGAGAAGTCTCCAGACACCCCACCCTATTGCCACTATCCAGCATCTTCTCTTTCGAGTACCTTTTATACTTCCTTTTACACGTTGGGCGCAGAACTGTGAATCCCTTAAACCATACGTAATGCTGTTTTGAGGTTTCAAACTTTCTAGAACCCTGTATCACACTGTATTTAACCTTCTATAACCTGCTGTCTTCTCTCAGCCCGTTTCTGAGATGTATCTGTGTTGGTCCATGACATGCATATTTAATCCATCCACTGCCGGATTTATTGTCATCGCTGTCTAGACATAGCTCCCTTTCCCTCTGCTTTGTTCTGAAAAGAGCCGGGAGCATGTTTGGCTTTGGCTGTCACAATCCTGGTGATAGTGATTGTGCCTGCACCTGGTTCTGGTGTGTCCCTAGCAGTGGGTCAGAGGGCATTCTGAGCTCAACCCAGAGTGGTTCCTCCACCCGACACCTATGCTGTGTCAGGTTCCCCCCTGCTTGGCTGACGGACGTGGGCATTTTTGCAATCCAGGAGCTGTAAACAGAGACCACTATGGTCTCAGTGCACATTTGCGCTATACTAGTGAGATCTTCATGGGGTGTTTATTGACCACGGAGGTGTTCACCATCAGTTGTCTGTATCTTTGGTCTGGGTTTTCCCTGGAGTTCCCTATTGATCTGGGGCAGTGTTCTCTGTGTATCTTGGTGTCAGACTCTGGGTGATAAGCCCAGCAGGCATCTCCTCCCACGAGCCCATTCGCTCTGTGGACCTGTGATTTATGGCACCTGCACCATGTAGGGGTCGAGCTGGACCAGGCACACCCTGTCCTTTGTCCAGTGTCATGTGTACATGTGGGCAGGGGTTGCCTGATGACCTCTGAACCCCTCTGGGACCTTGCTGGTCTTGGGATCTCAGCCAGAGGCCTCAAGGCTGAATGTGTGGGCAGATGGCCAGCTGACTGCTGTGCTCACTGCAGTATGGACACCCCTGGGGCCTTCCCTAGAGATGCTCAATAGTATCCAAGGCAGCAGCTGTACAGGCTGAGCCCAGGAGGACCAGTGAAGCCATCAGGCCCTTCTGGTATTGGCCCCCTTATAAGGGTTCCTGTGAGATTGAGTTGGAAGAAAACAGCTAAGCACAGAGCCCGGAACCCACTGCTCTGGAGTTCACAGGATCCTCCCCCTTCCACATGGAGATCTGAGTGGGCCTTGCCCAGGTAAGGCCTGCCCTTGTTACCCACTCAACCTAACCTTGATGCTGGACACTCACCCTGGGCCTCAGTCTCCCCCAGTGACAGGCCCAGCTGGACATTCACACCCTGGGCCTCAGTCTCCCCCAGTGACAGTGCCAGCACTGCATAAGTAGCATCCAGGAGAGGAACCCATCACCATGTCACCTGGGAACCTACTTCCACCCAACTTGGACCCCCTGCTGGCTGGGGGTGAGTAGCCCCCAAGTCCCTGTCCAAAATAAGAAAGTTCTTGCTGCTGCTGCAGGGCTTGCAAGACCCCACGAACAAACATGGGCACCCACTAGCAGCCCATGGGAAGCAGGGAGAGCGTTTCCCCTCTGGGTAATGAGCGCCAAAACTCACATGTAAATATTTACCTCTCTGGAGCTTTGGCATCTTTGGGAAATGGGGACCCGCCAGCACTGAGGTTTTGTGTTTGCATCACCATGGCAAAAGGCAGGATGGGATGCCCTTTCCTAGCAGTGAGCCTGGGGGTGTGAGTGTGGCACCATGACTTCTCTGGAGTCCTGATGCCATCGTGTGGGGTAAAGCTGCCCAAGGTAGCATAGCCGGGGAATGGAGGCACGT
This sequence comes from Callospermophilus lateralis, assembly GCF_048772815.1. Taxonomy (NCBI): domain Eukaryota; kingdom Metazoa; phylum Chordata; class Mammalia; order Rodentia; family Sciuridae; genus Callospermophilus; species Callospermophilus lateralis. The sequence goes on from NC_135313.1 coordinate 94,013,000, forward strand.
GGGCATCCCTGCCCTAGGTCACAGTCCTAGGAGCAGAGTGTGGCTATGGCCGAGTGCCACCCTCACTTGGTGCCAAGCCTTCCTCATACAAGCCTCACTATCAAGGGCCCCATCTTACAGCTGAATAAACCCAGGGGCAGAGGACCCACATAACTTGTCACCTAACATCCCGCGTGGCAGAGCCAGATTCACACACAGGCTTGTGGCTCCACAGTTCCCCCTCAGCCCTTCCCATGGCAAGGAGCCAGGCAGTTCTCCCTGCCAACAGAGCCAGAAGTCTGTCAGAGTATGGACTCATGGCCACCAAATGGTGCTGCTTCATGGGTGGGCTTGCCAGGTCCTGAGGAGAGCTCCCTGAGTGACCACCAGCCCCCACTTCTCAGAGTCCAGCTGAATGAATTTGGCTGCCTGGCCCCAAACAGCCAAGTCATCGGGTCTAACATGGCGGCTCCCTGGAGAGATCCAGAGGCAGGGTGGGGGAAGGCAGAGCAGATGGTCTCTCAGGGGAGTTTGGAGGTGTCTGATGTCACCTGGAAGGAGAGGCCCTGCCCAGGCACCAAGCCTACAGGTTCCAGCCCTTCCTGGAGAACAAAGGCCTCAGCTGGCCAGGCTGGAATCCTCCTTGCCTGCTCCCGTCCCTCCAGGGTTGGGCTCAGAGGGGCTCCTTCAGCACTTCCTCTCCAGCGCCTGCTCCCTCTGGCAGGCAGGCAGGCCCAGGCGGTTGGCTTTGTTCGTGCAAGTCCCGGCAGAGCTGTTTGTTGGTCCACCTCCTGAACCCTGAGAAAGTTCAGGGCCTCCTGCGTGCCCTTTGGGAAGCAGAGTCCTGTAAGGGGAGATTTATTCCTTTGCTTTCCTGGAAGCTGGACTGGCAGCGTGCCCAGGGGAAAACATACTTTTTACAAAGAGTGGTCAGGTTTCAGCCAAGTGGGTAAAAGGCAGGAGTGGGGACTGATGGGCTACTCCAGGGCTGCAGCACATCAGCCCCCAGCCCCACTGCTCAAGCGCTTGGATTGAAAGGGGGCCCAGGCAGGCTTCAGGCCAGACTTTCTCAGGGGTATGAAGTGTACTCAGGCCAGCAGAGGATGAAGAATCCCTGAGTAAAAGAGCTGAGGGGCCCCAGCAACCTGAGGCATCTTTCTTCTGGCTCCTTCTGCAGCACAGGGCCCCCTCTTACTTTGCGGGTCCCTTGCTTTGGCCTGTGAGATGCTCAGAAGTCCCCAGAAGCAAAGATTGTGTGGCCAGTGTCAGGACTCCCTCATCCACCACAACCCCAGTCCGCGGGCCTAGCCCTTTGCCATGGCCCCATCCAAGTTGGCAAGTAACTCATTGGATGGGGCCTTCCGGACTAGGGAACCCACACAGCTAGGGAGATGGGCATTACTTGGTACATCACGAAACTCTGGCTAGCTGAGCAGACCACTCCAATCCCTATTGCCCACCCTCATTCTCTGCACCCTACCCTGTCTGAGCCTTGCTGTCACTGGTCACTGTTCCCTGACCTTTTATACTTCCTTTTACATGTTGGCCACAGACCTGTGAATCCCTTAAACCATGCATAGTGCTATTTTGTCTTCTGCCAGCCAGACCAGAGGTGGCTTGAGGAGGAACTGAGCATGAAGGAAGTAACCCCAGGGGACATGGATGGTACAGTGCAGCCCATGGGTGGGGGGGTATGGAATGAAGTTACTGCCGAGCCCAGCTGGCCTCTTGCATGACAGTGACCCCTTCATGTGACACATCACATAAGCTATTCTGGGGCATCAGGAAGACCTTGGTTCAGTGGGTTACTCCAGAGCTGATGGCCTTCATGGGAACAGGGATACTTGGTCTTAGGAAAGGGATCAGGTAGCCATCTCCTGGGAAGATGACATGGTGCAGGGACATCAGCTCTGAGCAGCTGCCCCTGTGTGAGAGTCAGCCAGGGTAGAGCCATCCCTGTCAGTCTTCTGGTGAGTACCTCATTTCCCACTTGCAGGTGGGAGAACCACTCAGAGTTGAGGGACTCCACCAAGGTACTGAACCAGTCATCAGCAGGATGGGATTTACCCAGCTAGCCCAGAGGTCTTGGGAGAGTCCTGTGCTGACATCCATTAACAAGGCAGCCTGTCAGAGACCCAGAACATTGCCGTCTATGGCAGTCCCTTATTTCTTCCACCTGCTAAGGTAGACAGTTCAGTCCCATGCAGTACTCAGCAAAAGGGTACTTGGAATAGCAGTGGTCTCTGTCCTAAGGGGTTCATGGCCCTCCTGCTGTTAGGCCTGGCCCTTGCACCATCCCTGTCCCCTGGGGACCACCAAGCCCTGGGGAAATCAAGCTTCCAAAGGGTCATCATGCTTTAGATAAGTAGACATGTCTAGTGGTATCCCCCCAAGGGACAGCTGTAAATTCTCCAGAGAAACATAACCCATAGGATGTAAATCCGTACGGAGGTGCACGGGTATGTGGATGGATGGAGTAGGTGGGTGAATGGTTGAATGGGAATTGGCTCCTGTGATTATAGTGACAGATGTTTTACAGTAATCTTCTACAAGCTGGAGACCAGGGAAGCCAGTGGCATGACTCAGTCTAAGACCAAAGGCCTGATAACCTGGAGCTCTGATGTCCAAGGACAGGAGGAAGGTGTCCCAGCTCCACAGAGCAAATCTGCCCAGATTCTGCCTTTTTGATCTGTGTAAACCCCCAGCTGTTTGCATAGTGCCCACCCGCAATGGGTGAGCGTGGGCCTTCCTTACTTGGTCCTTTATTGAAATGTTCCTCTCCTTCTGAAACCACCTTCAGACATGTCCAGAGAGTGTGCTTTACCAGCTATGGGGGTATCCTTCCTGTTGTCAAGTTGACGCCTAAAATTAGCCATTACTAGATCCTTTGAGTTGGGACCTGAGACGGAAACAAGTGTTGGGCAACAGCTTGGTGGGGCAGCCAGAGTGGCAGCAGCGTTCTTCAGAGAGAGCCTTGGTCATGTATTTTTGAGGCACCCACTTAATGACCCCCTCCAGCAGGCAAGCTGGGTATTACAAAGTAATAGGATATTGGCAGGGTATTCAGCAGGTAGCAGATGTCCCCAGCCATGTATGCAAGAGCTTCCTGGCCTCAGCAGGAGACATTTGGTGGCCAGCAGTATATAAGTGGATCACCTTCAGGGTTTCTGCTAGCCCTGGACAGCAAAGAAGCAGAACAGTTCTAGGGCCAGCTCCCCCCCCCCCCCCCCCCGCAGAGCCCACCCCCTGCTAGGGCTGAAGATCAGGGGAGGAAGCCCCCTCCCCCTCCCCCCTCTGCAGTGTACCCTGCAGACATTGTCCCCTGCTGCTGCTTCCTCCTGGATACTCCTCCCTTGCTCCACCATCAGGCTGGGCCTTGCCTCCTCTGGTTTCTTAGTCTACAAAACAGGGTTGTGCACCCCAAGCTGTGGCAAGGGTGAAATGAAGCCAGGAATTAGCACATGGAGCAGATCGGCATGACCTGAAAGGTTCTGAAGGGCTCAGGGCAGGGCCCCCCACAGGTATGCCCCAGAACTTCATCCCTGGGTTGCCTTAACTGTCCCCAGCAAATGGCAGAGTAAGTGCTAGCAAGTGCTGGCCGTCTTGTCTGATCTAGAAGGCCAAGGAGGCTGGCCGTGTCCCTTACCATTTGTACAGCTGGGAAGACCAAGCACAGGGTAGCAGCCTTCTCACAAGGTGACCCACAGGAGCCCTGCACAGCCTGGCCACCCACCCTTTAGTTCCTAGAGCCCTGGGAAGTACCTTAAACCAAGCAACAGGTGGGGAGGCGTCCCAGGGGTTGACCAGAAGAGAGCCAGCCACAGGTCAAGGAGGCAACACAGGAAGCTGAGGTTAAGTGACGACCAAGTGCTTCTGCACAGAGCCTTCTCTGGGCCTTCAGAAGGAACTAAAACCTACCCTTCAGGAGCTGCTGCCCAAACCTGAAGGAGCTACAGAGGAGTGAGGGACGGAGTGCCCTGGTCACAGATGTTCTCAGCAGGAGGCCCAGTGAGAACAGCCGTACACACGCACACACGTGTACACACGGCCTTAACTGCACAGACCAGCCCTGCCTGACCCAAGCATGCTGCTGCCAGCACTCTTGACTTCCAGGTCTGTGAACTTGGGGATCCCACAGCTCAACAGCTGGCCTCCCCTTGCTGTGGCCCTGGCAACGGCACCAGCTTAAGATGCAGACCTTGCTGAAAGCCAGTGGACAACACTCTGCTCTTCAGTTTTACCGTGTGCAGCAACACCTTGTATTTTTTGCAGGTGCTGGTAGGTGTTCTTGAAGGGCAGGACTGACTTCATGGCTCAGCCACAAATGTCTTTTATATGTAGGGAGAGCACCCAGGGCACCACAGAGAACCCAGTCCTTTGCCTTCCCTCCCCTCGTGCCATCTAGGATCTTGGTGAGCTAGGTGTCCCCAACTGGTCGTCAGCCTCACTGCTGCCTGCATGAGCTGGTGGAAGGACAGGCCAGTGGAGCCCCAAGAAGACTGTCTGCCACGGTTTTCATCAGTGCAGGGAATCCTGTTGAGGGCTGGGCCCTGCTTGGCAGGATCAGCCACGGGCTTTACACCTGTACAGGCATGTCCTCAAGGGCAAGAGGTCGGGAGAGTCCCAGGGCTGACCAGGGGCAGCACAAGGCACTAACCCCCCAACAAGCACACGTGTGCACGCTCCCAGCAGCAGCTCTGGCCTCAAAGCCAGCGGTGACTCAAACATTCTGGAGCAAGAATTCCTTTTTTCCTTGCAAGTGGTTGGCACTTTGAGACATTTCCTCCCATTTGAAATTCCTTCCCACTAGTTCCCACTAAAAGCTGAGCAATTTTCCACTCGGTGGCTGGGCTGCTCCTAAATCCCCAGCTCTCAAAATGCAGCCAGGATATTAGAGGAAAAGTGTTTTCACAGGTGATTTGCAGAAAAGGGGGTGGGGGGGCCAACCTGGAGCCTCCATGTGTGGGGTGGGATCTCCTGCCCATGAGGGTGACTACAGGAGGCTGTGAAAGCACCAGAAAGCCAGACTCCAGGTGGTGTGTCCTTAGGACTCCCTTCTGCCCTTCCAGGAAAAGTGGACCCTGCTTGCACCACAGGGGCCCAAGAGTATGGGTGTGGTGCTGAAGGTGTGGTTGGCAGTGTTAGCAGGATGCCAGGTCCCAGTTGTTTTTGCTGGTTTTATTTTGGTTTTTGTTTAGTTTTTTGGTACCAGGGATTGAACACAGGGGTGCTCAACCACTGAGCCACATCCCCGGCCCCCTTTTTTAAAATCAGTTTTATTTAGAGACAGGGTCTTGCTGAGTTACTTAGCACCTCATTAAGTTGCTGAGGCTGGCTTTGAACTCACGGTCCTCCTGCCTCAGCCTCCTGAGCCACTGGGATTACAGGCGTGTGCTACTGCTCAGGTTCTGATGTTTTCTAAGCCTGGTTGAAGAGATCAATTACAAATGGGAGGCTGGATGGACAGAGTCGTGGCCGAGAGGGCATCTGCCCCTCCCCTTCTCACTGGAGAGTGGCCTCTGGGGATGGACCTAGCAGAGGCTGGAGGACTGTAGCCACTGGAGCTACTCGGCTGAGGAGTGAGGGGTACAGGGAGAGGGGGCAGGCTGGCTATGGAAGCCACACATTGGATGACAGCAGCTACAGTGTTGGTTTTAGGGAGGGAAGGGGCCTTCCTAGCCTCCAGTTTGTCCCCATCCCTGCAAGGGATGTGCTCTCTGCCCCCCTTGGTGTGCTCAACAAGCCCCTGCTGTTTGACCAGAGTACAGAAACAGGTTCTCCTCCAGGTCACGCCTGAGTCCTGGACCATGCCCAGGTGCACTTCTGCCCCATCCAAGGCCAACTCTGGTGCCTTCAGTCTTCCCTTTGGTCCTATCATTCCAAGAGAGTCTAGGAGATGGTGAGTGGCAGGTTTAGACCAAGCGGACATCATGTGTCCTCAGTCACTGAGGATCCCCAGGATGGCAGCACCCAGAGAAGGACCACCATCTTTCATGAGAAGCCTGCGACAGGCATAATATTGTGGGGAACCTTTTGGTTTTTTACTTGTAAAATAAACAACAACATGAAATTTATGAAGTGAACCATTTTGTGGTACAGTTCGGTGGTATTAAGTCCCTTGTCAGCCTTCATGCCATCCATCTCCCAGACTTTTTTTTTTTTTTTTTTAATCTTACCAAACTGAGATTACCCATTCAACCAGGACACCCCAGTCCCCTTTTCTCAGCCCCTGGCAACCATCATTCTACTTTCTAGTTCTAGGAATTTTACTGTGTTGGGTACTTCATGATGTTTGTATTTTTGTGACTGGCTTTGCATATTGTCTTCAGGGTTTACCCAGGTTGTCACATGTCAGAATTCCCTTCCATTTTAAGGCTGGTTAGGTTCCATTGTGTCCACAGACCACATCTTGCTAATCTGTTTATCAGTGGACACTTGAGTTGCTTCTACATTTTGTTGCTGTGAATTATGCTGCTGTGAACATAAGTGTACAAATACGTATTCAAGTTCCTGTTTTCAGTTCTTTGGGGCATGGACCTAAAAGGGGAAATACAGAATGATATAGTGATTCTATGTTTTGTTTTTTGAGAAACCACCCTACTGTTGTCCCACCAGCAACGTACGGGGGTTCTATTTTCTCTGCATCCTTGCCCTTATTTCTTATTTCCTGGATCATTTGTTTTGTTTTAATTTCTTTTTTTTTTTTTCTTTTCTTTTATCTATTTATTTATTTTTAGACATTGATGGACCTTTATTTAATTTATTTGTATGTGGTGCTGAGAATTGAACCCAGGGCCTCACACATGCTAGGCAAGCGTTCTACCACTGAGCCACAACCCCAGCCCCTTTGTTTTGCTTTTTTTTGAGAGACTGGGTTTCACTATTGCCCAGGCTGGAGTGCAGCAGCTATACACAGTCACAGTCTCACTGCGGATACTTAGTGTAGACCCCAGCAGCCACAATCCACTGTAGCCTGGAACTCCTAACCTGATGCCGTCCTCCTACCTCAGCCTCCCAAGTAGCAGGAACTGCTAGTGCATACCCCCATGCTTGGTTGGTTTAATAGCCTCCTGATAGGTGGAAATTAGGATCTCATTACAGTTTTGATTTCCATTTCACTAATGCCTGGTGATGTTAAGCATCTTTTCATGTGCTTGTTGGCCATTTGTATATCTTTGAAGAAATGTTTATTCGAGATATTTGTCCCTTTTTTAAAATGGATTGTTTGATGTTTTTGTTAAGTCCTAAGAGCTCTTTATATATCCTGGATCTTAGTCTCTTATAAGATATATAATTTGCAATGTGCAAACGTTTCTTCCATGGGTTGGCTTTTCATTCTGTTGAGAGGGTCCTTTGTTGTATAAAAGGTTTTTGTTTTCTGTTTTTTTTAATTTTGATGAACTCCAGCGTAACTACTTTTGTTGGTGTTGTATGTTTGGGTGTCATAAAACTTTCCCCTGTGTTCAAAGAGTTTTGTGTTTGGGGCTCTTATGTTTAGATCATCAGTTCATTTTTTAGTTAGATTTTATATGGGGTGTAAAGTAAGGATCCAATTCCATTCTTTCGAATGTGGCTGTCTAACATATTTGTACACTCATATTCCCAGCACCACATGTTGGAAAGAATGTCCTTTCTCCCATTGGATTGATTTTGGCACCCTTGTCAAAAATCATTGGACCATATATGCAAGGGTTCATTTCTGGGTTTTCTATTCTATTCCATTGGTCCCTGTGTCTGTCTTTATGCCTATACCACACTGTTTTGATTACTTGTAGCTTTGTAATAACTTTTGAAATCAAGGTTTATGAGTCTTCCAACTTTATTCTTCTTTGTCAGATGCTTTGGTTATTTCTGACCCCTTAGAGTTCCAATAATTTTAGAATAAGTTTTTCTATATATGAAGAAAATGCCGTTGGGGTATAACAGGTTGTGTTGAATCTGTAGATCCAGTTGAGGAGCACTGACATTGTAATACTATTATATCTTTCAATCTATGAGCATGGGCTGTCTTTTCATGTATTGATGTCATTTTGATTTCTTTCATTGTCATCCTTTTCATGATACAAGTCTTTGACCTCCTCGGTTGAGTGTGCTTCTAAATTTTTGCTTGTTTGTTTTGTTTTACTGTGCTGAGGGTCAAACCCAGGGCCTTCTGCATACTGAACAACCACCACTGAGCTATATCCCAGCCCCATTTTATTTATTTATTTTTTTGATACTATTGTAAGTAAAATCATTTCTTTTTGGATAATTGATTTTCAGTGTGTAGAAAGACACCTGATTTTTTTTTTAATTCTGTCTTTACAACATTGCTAAATTAATTTATTAGCTCTAACAGATTTGGGGGGTGAATCATTAGGGTTTGTTACATATAGCATTGTGTCATCTGCAAACAGAGATAACTTTACCTTTTCCTTTATAATTTAAATTACTTTTATTTCTTTTTCTTGCCTAATTATTCTGACTAGAACTTCTAGTAATATGGGGTGTTTTAATTTTTTTAAATTTATATATGACAGCAGAATGCATTACCATTCTTATTACACATATAGAGCACAATTTTTCATATCTATGGGGTGTTTTCTTTTTCTTTTTTAATTTAGTACTCTGTTTGCTAGAGGTGGCAAACGTGGGCATTTTTGTTTTGTTCCTGATGTGAAAGGAAGAGCTTTCAGAGTCTGGACATTATGGGTGATATTATCTATGGTCTCTCATGTACGGCTATCTTATCCCAGCTGCTGTAACAAATACCATAAACTGGGGGAGACTTAAACAACGTTTATTTCTCACTGTTCTGGAGACCTGAAAGTCCAAGATGAAGGGACCAGCAGATTTAGCATCTGACACTTCTTGTCATATACTTTGTGTGTGTCCTCACATGGCCCAGAGAGAGATCTTCTCTCTCACGTCTCCTATTTATAAGGGCGCTAATCCCATTCATGAGGGTTTCACCCTCATGACCTCACAACCTCCCAACGTCTTCACCTTTAAATACCATCACATTGGAGATTAGGGCTTCTCTAAATGGGTTTTGAGGGAGCACAAGCATTCAGTCTAGCAGTTGTCTTTATTGAGGTAGATTTCTTCTCTCCCTAGTTTGTTGAATGTTGTTTATCATGAAAGCATATTGTATTTTGTCCAGTGTTTTTTTCTGCATCAGTTGAGATGATCACATGGGTTTTTCCCCTTTGATCTGTGTATCTGGCATATTGCATTGATTGATTTGAATATGTGGAACCATCTTTGCATTCCAGGGATAAATCACACTTCGTCATGAGACATGATTCTTTTAATATGCTGTTGCATTCCGCTTGCAGGTTTGCTGTGGAGTTTGATATTCATAAGGGGTACTGATGTGTAGTTTTCTTGTGTCTTTGTCTGGGTTTGGTATCCGGTTAATGCTAGCCTCATAGAATGAGTTAGTCTGCAGTCTTTGGGAAGAGTTTGGAAAAGGTGTAGACAGCCGGGGTGCCAGGAAGGAATCAGTATCGCCTACCCTGGGGTGGGGGTGAGGACCAAATGAGCAAGTAGGCATGAGCTCTTAGAAGATGCCCAGCACAGGGGAGCACCAGGGATGCGGGATATGCTGTCAGCCAGCACCGTCAGCCCGTACTACGGCAGCTCTGTCATCTTTCAGAGGAAGGACAAGAGCTCAAACGGCATTGGCTCTGTTGGGGCCTCCAGTCCCCTGTCTCCGTACCCCTGCTTCCCTGCCTCCCTGCCTTGCCAAGGAGGAGACTTAAGAGGGGCAGGTGGGACAGGTGTAGGGCCCACTGAGCCTTAGAGCCAGTATCCTGGCAGCCTCTCTCTGTATTTTCATTGTTCCTCCTGGAGCTCATCTGAGGAGCCAGTCTGTATCTGTGGAAGGTCAGCACAAACATCCCTGAAGGAAGAGGTTTCAGCAGGCAGAGCCTGTCCACCCACTCTGACACTCTTGAGAGTCACCACCAGGTAATTTTTGGAGCCTGAGTATGAGAACGTGGTCAGAAGACCTGTGTGTCCCCCACCCCACACATACACTCTTAAGGCCTGGATCTCCTAATGGCCTCTGGCCAGCATCCTGACCTTCCTCCCCTCAGGCAGCCTACCCTCTCCTCAGGTCTTCTACCTCTGGATCCTGGAGGCTGGAGGAGCACACTGTGCTGAGAGTAGCTCATCGCCACGGCTCTGGGGGCCAGGGGGGCCAGCCTGAGCCACTACCCCAAAGCCAGCAGACCTCTTGACCCTGGTGGACTTCCCCAAAGTAGCTTGCATGAGGCCCTGCCCAGGAGAGTCGGCAGCTGGAGAACGAAGGATTGCCCACAATAAGATCTGGGAGGAGCCCAGCCCTTCCACCTTAGGCAGTGACCTCAGTGCTTAGGGTTTGAGGACCTCCTGGGGCAGGTCCCAGGACCTTCAGTCACAGCCCACCCTGTCTATGCCTCTGAAAGATGCAGTAGAGTTGCAGGTTTCACTGGCCTAGTTCATGAGAGCCCAGTGTAAGCCAGACAGGGTGGAGCATGCCTGTCCCAGCGGCTTACGAGGCTGAGGCAAGAGAATCATTTGAACACAGGAGTTTGAAGCCAGCCTGAGCTAAATTGAGTGAGACCCCATTCCCCGAAAAAAAAATAAAAGGGAGAGAAAGAGGAGCACAAAGAAAAAGAGGGCCCAGAGCACAGACAGCAGAGCCAGGACCAAGAGCCAATATGGGGTCTTGTGGTGGGGTTGAGGGTGCAGGGACAGTGTTTGGTGGAGTTTGTGCAGGTATGCAGCAGAAGGTCTGGGCCAATAGAGCAGATGCACAGAGGAGAGGGCAAGGCTTCTGCCCTTGAGACCACAGCTTAAGTGTACCACCTCTGTGGCCTGGGTCATCCCAGTGGCCCTGAATGGTCTTAGCCTGAACCCCTGATCTGCAGCCAGGCCACTCTGCCTCGCCTCCCCAGGGGTTCCAGCATGGCAGTTCCATGGTCTAGGGACTAATTGGGTCCCAGGTGGCTACCAACCCCATGTGCATAGATCTCACCCATTCCCTCAGCTTCCTGCCTTCCAGGCTGGTTGGTAATATTCACAGCCCTGCATGCCACTCAGAAGCAGGTGCTCAGATGCACCTGTGGCTTGGATTCCCTTGCTGGTGGCCTCAGGCTGATTCCCTTGCTGATGTCCTCTCTTTGCTCATCTGTCCTATGGGACCAGTGAAGCTAGGAGTGCAGACCAGTGGACGAACCTCTCACTGTCAGGATCTTGATTTCTCAGGGATCCCTGCGCACAAGGATCAGCATCTAGAAACTCCCAGCATCAGCTGGGCATGGTGGCACATGCCTGTAATCCTAGCAGCTCATGTGGCGGAGACAGGAGGATCGTGAAACTGCCAGGGTCTTAGGCTATAATAGACCAACTGCTCCTGTCCTACGCACCACACAGGGTCATTGTGGCCATCCAGCAGCACTGTTCACAGGTCTGCAGGCTCCGTGAGCCTGTGCCTCCCTGCTTCCATGGTCAAGTGTAAGCCCCTTTCCCACACCGCAGCTGGCACTACTATCATCAGAAGCCCAGGTCTTACAGGTGTGAGCCTCTGCTGGCAGGAAGGGGCCCTCAAGTCCCTGGAGGGGTGGTGGCCACAGTCTCTTGGCTAAGCCTCCAGACCCAACTTAGACCACATTATTTATTCCCCTTTGTGGTAAATTTTGCAAATATATTTTCTCACCTCCTCATGGATACACTGGAGCCCCAGGCCAGGGCTAGTCATGGGATGCAAAAAAGGTGCATGCAGGAGGATGCGGCAGGACCTCTGCATTGTCCTCTTGGTATTCTTGATACCGTGTTTCATAAATGTGGAGCATTTGTCTTCTGGGTACTTCCTGTGGTCCCAGCTGTTTTGTGGATCCCAGGTCCTTCACTGCTTCCTTCTACCTGGAGAGGCCCCGCCCCTCGGGGTGGGAGGAGCCGTGGCTCTGGAAGCCGCTCTGCAGGCCTCCTTCCTGACCTCCCCTGCTGCTGCTGTTCTGGCTGTGCCGGGCTCCACCCAGGGTTTGTGCAAGTGCTCCTTAGGTGGAGACAGTCACTGTCACTGTTTGCTCTCAGTTTTATGGAGTGGCTGTTGTGATCACTAGTGGGTCAGCTTCTTTCGAAGCCTCAAAGCCTTAGCCACTCTGAGGCCTCACTCTGCCCAGGCCCTATGGGACCAGGCTAGCAGGGAGACAGGCAAGGAGAGGAAAACAGCATGGTACTGCCTGAAGTGCCCCTGGCCTGGGAGTGGGAGGTGCCTGCGGGCAGCACTCCTTGGCAAGGGCATGAGGTCCGTGGTGGGGTACTTAGATGCCTAGTACTGTGAGTGCAGAATTGGGCTCTCGGGAAGGAAAACTGAGCCAGGGAGCAACTCGATCAGACCCAGAGACAGAAATCACACAAGCTGTGCACAGGTAGGGGCCTCTAGCCACACCAAGGACCCCGGAGTCACCTGGGAGATCTCCAGGGCCCTTTTGCAGCAGGAATAGGAGCAGACTGTAGGAGGGCCAGACAGGTGGGAGGTGGTCCCAAGGAGTCTCTGCCTGGGAGCCTGTCATGCAGAGGGGAATCATTGGCCATGCCCAACAGCAGCAGGCGTGGGGTCCCTCTTGACCCTCAAGGTGGCAGTATGAACCCTTAGAGGAGGTGGAGTTGAAGTCATGTCCAGCTAGTGGCATAGGATCAATAGACCTCAGCCCATCTCCCACTTCAGGAGTTCTGCTCAGCATGAAGGGTGTAGGGGCCTTGTGCTGTAGTTTCTTGATCTTGCTGCAGGAGGTGGACACCAGGGGTTTTTCACACTCTGTGTACTGGTCCTCCCTCTCTTATCTCAGATGCCCTCCTGTGTGAGTCAGGTCTTTTCCACTGGGAATCCATCAGCTGACAGCACCCAGCCACCCTTCCTCTTGCTCTCATGAGTCATTGCCCCCTCCCCCACCCGGGCCATGTGCCCTGGCCTGCAGCCTGAGTGCCCCAGATCAGGGGCCTGGCTCCCTGATCCAGGTGCATTTCCCCTGCTTCAGGGCATTGCAGTCCCTCCCTTGCAGTGCAGTCCCGGCCTCCTGTGCTCCCACTGCCCATTCACACTCCCCTCTGCCAGGCTTTTCCTGTGAGTCCATCAGCCCTCCTGTAGCCAGGGTACTGGAGCCCTGGCTGATGGGCTCTCTGCCTGCTCCTCCTTGGAAGCAGGACCCTGGAGCTTGTGGGTGAGGAACACATATCCTCCTCCCCTGTGAGAGACTAGCCCTGAGTTGGCTCTGTGTTCAGGCTCATGTGGGTGTCCCTGCCCCCAGTGTTCAGTCCACAGATGGGCCAGAGCCTTGGGCCCAGCTACTCTCAGGAAACCACCCTCGATCAGAGCAGGTCCAGGCCATACAACCCAGAGCCCATCCAGACCAGTGCCTGCCAGGCTCCGACCCCAGGAAAAACAAGCGTGCAGCCAGTGGGCAAGCCTGGCCAGCCAGGATGGCCCCTCATGGGTCCTCTCTCCCCATCTGCACTGAGGAGATGTCTCTAGCAGTGAGAGAACCTGGAGCAGAGAAGGGCTGGAGTCTCTGGTGGTATTGCTCAGCCCTGCCCTCTGGCCACCTCTCCCAGCTCTCCTCACTGCTGCCCTGTGCAGCTGCCACCTCCAAGACAAGCCCAGGCTTCTCCAGAGATCCAGAGCCCTTCTCCTGAGCCAGACCCTCCCCTTATAGCCACTTGGGATAGAAGAGCTTGATGTGCAAGAGTCACCTAGGCAGCAGTGGCAGAGACATACGTTCAGAGGCCCCTGTGGCCCTGCACAATGAGGGAGTTGAATGGGAGAGGAGGGCTGAGGCTCACTCGGGGATGAATGAGTGTATGCTCAGGTGGAAGAGTCTGGGCATGCAGCCAGCTTACAAGGCTCTGAACACACATCCTTGCATGGTAGAAGGCTCCAGGTGGAGCATGGCAGCAGGACCAGTGCCATGGGACAAATCTTGGAGAGACCCTGCCCCACCAGTGTGTCTTTTAAAAGCCCTGCCGTGCCAGGCAGAGCACAGCACGCACCAGGGTTCCTAGATCCACCTTGCTCCAGGCAGGCACCAGCCAGCCCTGGGAGACCCCAGCTCCCACACCAGAACTCCCTTAGGACCTACTGAGCTTGCTCGGAAGCTGGCTGCCCTGACTGACGCACCTGTGAGCTCACCTAGCACCCCAGGAGGTCCGTCACAGGAAGGACTCTGCAGAGGAGGCCACTGCTTCCTCCCACGGCTCTGGGCCTCCAGAATCTCCAGCCTTCTAAGAGCAAACCATAGCCCTAATGTCAGGCACTCTGGGACCCTGGGCAAGGGTAGAGGGTACAGGAAGTCTCCCTCTCCCATGCTGGTGGCTCCTGTTGACCCAGGAGACAGTGTGTAAAGCACCCAGACCAGTAATGCCTGCATATAGGAGGGAACTCTGTCAACAGTTGTGTCTCTAGTACCTTGGCATTTTGTCATATCAGCTTAGGCCCCCATATGCAGAAAGTTGCTGGCAGGAAGAGGAAGCATTTTTGTCCTGGTCCTGATCTGGGAAGAAATACATCTAACTCTTACCCACAGGACTATGTTTTCTCTGAGTTTTGGGGTGTTCCATTACATTAAGGGAGTTCTCTTTTATTCCTACTTTACTGAGAATTTATATTGTGAATATGTATTCAGTTTTAGCAAATGGTTCTTGTACACCTGTTGAGATCTATAATGTGTTGCTATGGTAAGTCACATATGTGTCTTTTTTCATATTAAACCATCCTTGCATACCTGGGATAATCCAACCTGGTTATCATATAGTATATGTTATATGATGTTTTAGATTTGATATGATAACTTTTGTTTGGGATTTTTTTCTTGTGGATTAAATGGATGGTAATTTTTCTTTCTTCTGTGTTTGTCTGATTTGGGTATTGGGGTTCTATTGGCCTCATAGAATAACTTGGGTAGTATTCACTCCTATACTCTATATAGAGGAATTTCCTTAAAACTGGATAATCTATCCCTTATAAATTTGGTAGAAGCTGCGTGTACACACCTGTAATCCCAGCAACTCTGGAGGCTGAGGCAGGAGGATTTCAAGTTCAAGATCAGTCTCAGCAACTTAGCAAGACCCAGTCTAAAAATAAAAAGGAATAGGGATGTAACTCAGTGGTAAAGTACCCCTGGGCTCAGTCTCTAGTGCTGCATAATTAATTGATTTTGGAAAATATAATTTGGTAGAAATAGTCTGAATTTTCTTTGTAGAAATATTCCCCTCCACTTTTATTTTGAAAAATGTCAAACCTATAAAGAAGTCGAAATACGGTTTCAAAGAAGTTGAAATAGTAGTAAAATGAGACTTTTACCTTTCACCTAGATCCACAAAATAAAACATTTTGTTTTATTTGTACTCGCTCACTTTCTACATACGTATGTGGACCTGTAGATAACAAATATGCTTACGTATATGCACACTTGTGTGTGGTTACATAGGTGTGTTTGCTTTTAGCATAAACATTTTTAAAGTAAGCTGTGGGTCTTCCCACAGCTTTTTAAACTGTTGCTTTGACCTTTCTTTGGAAATTATAGAGCTATTTATGAGTTGTACATTTGAACATTTTATGCAAATTATCTGACGGCTTTTCTCTTTTTCTGTCTCTTGCATGCTCTCCTGGTGCCTCGTCCTTCAATTGGCGAGAACAGGTAAGTCCATTACAGCTGTTTCCTCTCCTTTCCATGCTGGACCAGGCCCCACCTCATGCAGGGCACCAAGCTATGGACCTCAGAAAAACAGTGCCAGAGGTGTTTCTTGGGGAACCTGTCATGCCCACATGGCTGCTCAGTAACAGCCCTTGGCAAGCAGGAGACGTATTTCCTGATGCTTATGACAACACTCCCAGTTCTTATGAGTACACTGTGAGCTCCGACCTTGGCAGACACAAACCAGGCATGTGGTCTGGGATCTGGGATCTGGGAGTCTTCAGGTGCAGGAAGATGAGCCAGTTGGCCCATCTGCCGAAGGGGGTCTAATAATGTTGACCATAGCCGGCGTCACAGGAACAAAGCAGGGGGATGCCCGGCAGGCCTCACTCCCCCTTGGAGGCACCAACCACAAAAACACTTGATAGGACAGGGACCCTAAGTGGCCCTGTGGGCTGAGGGAGGACTCCCGAGGCAGCAGGACCAAAGGCCACTATTGAGGTGATAATTCTGCCAGTGCGTCAACCAGAGGAGGTTACCACCACCCTGTGAGCAGAGCCACTGATCAACAGCACCTCAGGTGGTAGAAAGCAGAGGGGGGATGCTGATTTGGACTTGGGGTGACTTCTTTCTGAAGTGTACTGTTTGAGGCTCTGAATTTTTCTATCTAGAGTAAAATAGCCAATGCTCCAGAGAATTTGAGGCCATCTGTCCCCTGCTCCACTGTGCTTATATGGGTAGATGGTAGGGGCAGGTGTCAGCCCCATCTTCTCTGGAAAGAGGGGCAAGACCAGGAGCTTTTACCTGGGATCTTGGGAGAAGAGGTCATTTTGGAGTGTGGAGCCACACACCAGCTATGGGGTCCGCAGATTGGTCCTGGAGGAGATCCTAGGACACTCCTGTGGTCTTCAGTCAAATCCTGGCCCTCCTGACCCTCAGAAAGGCAGATCATTTGCCGCTGGGAACGCCTTGAGCCTCCCAGGCCTCCCTGACCACACCTTCTTCAGAAAGAAAATCAGATTCAATTATGGACATTACCTTTTTGTTTGATTCTTTCTTCCTTTGGCTTGAATAAAATGGGAGAAATATAGAAAAAGCAAAAGAAAAATTGACCAAGATTCCAGGCAAGGACAAGCCTCTTACCACCCAGATGGTGTTAGTGATTCTGCCCTGGCTCCCTTCTGTGCCTGGTTGGCAGAGCATTGGCCTAAGGGTGTATCTCCAAGCTTGGTGTGACTCTTGCTCATTGTGCACATAGAAGCGTGCTCCTGGGTCAGCAACTCAGTGAGGCCCTAAGCAACTTAGCAAGACTCCATCTCAAAATAAAAAAATGAAGAGGGCTGGGGATGTGGGTCAGTGGTAAAACACCCCTGGGTTCAATCCCCAGTACCAAAAAAAAAAATGTTCCTGGGTTACTGCAGATGCCCCAGAAGGGCTGTGCCTCCCAGTTGCCATGGAATTGCCAGGCTTAGCATGCCCTTGACCCCTTGCTTATTAGCCCCTGAGCACTTTGGAACCTGGCAAGGACAGTCTCCAACAAGCTGCAGAGTACTGCGTGGTCCCTTTGTCCATGGTTATGCTGGGTAGGGTCTATGCCTGACACACACCTGCTGAGAGATCTGCCTAATCGTGGGCCTCAGGATCAGGTGGAGACTGGCCACCAAGAACCAATATATTACATACCCTGGCAGAGCCTCAGCCAACCTCACAGTCTTCACATCCCCCCTTGGGCCTGGGTAGCTATGCCGCAGTCTGGCTGGGTACAAATCACGAGCCACTCGAGCAGGAACAAACTTTATCTCTGAACTCTACCAGCACACTCCACACATGCTCCCCGGTAACTCTCCCGAACACCACCCACACGGCTCCTCCAGGAACCACCAACCGGAAATCCCTCCTCTGGCACTTCCCCAACCAATGAGAACTCTCCGGGAATCCCCAGGAGAACTCCAAAGTAGCAAGCCGAGGCAGACAGCAGGGGTCTAATATACACAGCTTAACATAACTATTATCATCTCAATGGCTTGCTGGCGTCACCTCTCAACCACTTGTTCTGGCAAAGATGCCATGTGTCATTCAGACTCTGTGGCCCTCAACATAGCTGTAGTGTAGGTGGACGTTTCAGGCTGTGGGGACATAGGGGAAGAGCAGTTTGATCCCTGGACAACAACCCTATCAGAGGCTAGGAAGCAGAAAGAGTGAGCCCCAATACTCTTAGCAGGGACAAGAAGAGATCAGGGCCCTGGAGGCAGGTCTCCCTGCTGCCTGGCTACCTAACTCCATATCCAGCAGAGGAGCAAAGCACCATCATCTTCCCCAAGAAGTGAGTGCGTGCGTTCAGACAGAAGTGACATCTCACTGTGGGTATCAGAAGCCAGAAAGTCCAAGGCAGGTGGGTGTCAAATATGAGTGAATGGCAGCCCTTTGGGGTCTTGAGGCCTAGCTGGGCTCACCTCCTTGTCAGGGTCCACTCACTGGAGCACTGCCCAGCAGTATTAGGAGCTTGGGAGTTGGGAGGGCAGAGGGACATGGTCCTCACCACCCCCCTGCTTATACTCAGCCTCCAGGCAGAACATCATTCTGACGTCCAACCAAGAGAGCCCTGCTCACTGAGAAGGCTAATGGAAAGTACCCTCAAGCTTGGCCTTGCTGGCCAGCCTTGCTGAGAGGACATGACCAGTACCTCCTCACCCAACCCTAGGCAGGGCTCCTGGGACCTCCAACCATACCTGACATCTGCCAAATGGGGACACTCACGGGCCTAGCATCCCAACCGCGCCTCCCAGTCTGCTGGGTACCTGAGTAAGGGACTTGCTGTGAGTCTGCATTAGTCATACATGGGGGCACAGCTGGGAAGTGTGTCTAGAGGGAAGGGACTTCACCTGTGCCTTTGTAGGGGGGCCCAGGTCTTGAGCACGTCCACTGAGGCACCCTCAGTGTGGGGAATAGGGAACCCTCCTAGGAACGGAGAGTGACCAGTACACAAGCTGGGGCCAGGGGGCACACCCAGCACCTCCCCCACTTACTTCCCCCTTACTACCCAAGCACAGTAGGTGCACCCTTGCAGGTATATTGACCTGACAGGAAGTCACCCACTCCCCAGGGCTATCCTGGGGCCTTGTCATGGTCTAATGAGATTATGCAGGTGAGGGGGGTTTGGGGCTTCCCCCAAGGAGGCCTGGGCCTTCTGGGGTACCTTTGAAGGGTCTGCCTGCCTTGAGGACATTTTGCCATATGATGCATCCAGATGATACCTCAGTTTCTCTGCCCGTGTGGGTGGGACTCTGCAGGGAGTGAGGGCCACTTGGTGTAACGGACCACTGTGTTTCCTCAGACTTTGCTCATTATGCAGAGACAGACAGACAGACAGAGACAAGACATACCCTTTCAGGGCATGCCCCACCTCCTCTCACTAGGCTCCCTCTCCGAATGTCTCTGCCACCTCCCAGTGGCACCACCAATTAGGGCCCAGGCTTTCAACACATGAGCTTTGGGGAAAAGTCCACATCTAAACTACAACACTAACCTATTCATAAAACAAGTGAAGATTTTCAGAAGCCCACTTTAATTACAGATGGTGTTAGGAGGGAGAAGACTGGAGGTGTATCCTACGCCCAAATTAATAAGACTGCTAGCATTGTCTTTTTTTTTTTTTTTAAACAATTGGGTATTTTGAAACAAGGATGGGAAATTTCATTTTTCCCACCGTTTTCTAACAATGTCCTGTCCTTGAAACCAGGAACTCATTTCCTCTTCTCACCCACCCATGCACCTGGGTGCCCTGCCAGGTCTAGTCACACGGTGTGAGCTCAGCCACACACACACACACACACACACACACACACACATCTCTGTCCCCCATGGGTTTTCTGGAGTGTCCTCGCCTTGCCCTTTGCCAGGACTGCTGCTCTGCATCCTCCAGGTCTCAGCTCAGAGCTCTCATTCTTGGAGGCCCTGCCTGACCAGGAGCCACAGGAGACCCTGTCCTTCCCCTGGTTCTTGCTTATCTGGTTATTTAGCAGCTGTATTCCTTGCCTTCCCTGAGGCTGCTGGGAGGAAGGAGTGTCCCCCTGTCCTGCACATACCAAGCACTCAGTGAATCCTCCTGTGAAGGGCAGACCAGAGGGGACAGGGAGCTGATCCCTGAAGTGAGTGAGGTCACACTGCTCACACCTGTCCCTTTTCCTGGCACCTGAGCAGGTTGTACTTCCTTGGGATGAGTGAGTAGATGAGTGGATTCCTCACCTTTGGATCCTTGCTGGCCGTAAAGCTCTTTAATACACATCCTTCCACCAGTCCTTATGGACCTAGGAAGTAGGTACGCTCTGGCCACCTATTTAGTAAAAACAACTAAGGGCTCAGAGGGACCAGGTGATTGTCCCCAGGCCACCCAGGAGAATCTGGCAGAGCACAGTCCCACCTGCCCATCAGTCTGATTCTGAGACCTCTTCCTTGCTCTGCTCCCTTTTATATGGCTTCTCCCTCCTCAGGACAGAGCTGATTGGAGCAGCTAGACTGTCTCAGTGCTGACCCAGGAGGGGGCAGACATGGTGATGGAGGCTCCCAGCACCCCCTTCCCACCATTACACCCCCTCCCCACCCCCCTATCCATACAGAAAGGCCCAGGCCCCCTGGGGGGCATTTGCCTAAGCTGTCACCAGGCAATAATTGGCAGGCCTGAGCTTGCACCTGGATAGGAAGATAATAGATGCCACCAGGCCTGGGGCAGGATTTAGCCTGGCGGCAGGGGGCGGGGGCAGAAACAAGGGTAATGCTGATGCTGGAGGGGCCCTCTGCTGTCTGGAGCTTTGCTGGAATACAGCATCTGCTCAAACAGCCCTTTATCCTGGCCACAACTCCCATGGGACCCAATGGCACCCCCCACACAGGGGCTCTGCCTGCACATCCTTTTCTCTGTGTATATGTGATACTGGAGTCGAACCCAGGGGCATTCAACCACTAAGCTGTATTCTCAGCCTTTTTTTTTTTTTTTAATTATTTTTTTAGTTTGAAACAGGGTCTCACTAAGTTGCCCAGGCTAGTCTTGAACTTGTGATCCTCCTGCCTTAGCTTCCCAAGTCACTGGGATTGCAGATGTGTACCACCACACTTGGTGCAAGCCTTCTCTTCGGAGGCTTTGGCTGGCTTCCATGGTCACTGTAGAGCACCATGCTTTACGATGAGACCAGGTCTTGGGAGGACCAGCACAGAGCACCTGGTATGGAGCAGTGCAGGCCCACACACCCCCGAGGCTGTGCCTGCTGAGGCTCTTTGGGCTCCACTGGAGTTTGGCAGGGAACAGAGGACATGGGTCCCCACCAGACACCTGGCCTGGGGACCCCAGAGAGGAATATCAGAGCCCAGAGAGCTTGGGCCACACATCACCCTGGCTCCAGGAAACAAGATCTCCTTCACACTAGAATCTGCCAGAGTTCACAGAAAATTCAGCAGCCGGAGCCCTGTGCAGGCATGGTCAGAAACAGTGTGCTAACACTGTGAGAGAGAAGAGAGATTTCCCCAGGAGAAGCTGGCAGTCCTGACCCCCGGCCTCCACCACCGGCCCAGATGGGCCTAATGGGGCCTTTGGCACCACCCACCCCTGTGTTCACTTGTAGTCATGCAGTACGTGCAGTTCACATCCATGTCTGAAAGCAGCAGGACCCGAGTTCAAATCAGCATCCTTGGTCTCCCTGAGCCTGGTCCTCGGAAGTGGCCCAGAATCCCAAAGCTAGTGGGCAGATAGTACATACAGTAAGTAAGTGCTTAATCAGTACAGGTTCTTTGGTATGCTCAGGTTTCCTGAAGACCAGAGATAGGTTCGCTCCCCTGGGGTGTTCAGGTGAGTGGCAGGACAGCAGTGGAGGCAATCCTGGGGGCCAGCACCAGGAGCCACTTGACCAGATACTGGGTATCTATAAAGGCCGTCCTCAGATTAGGCTACTCCAAGGTGCCTCGCAATAAGGGGCTCCATCTGTATCGTCCTTACTGGAGGAAAGTCACACTCTCTCAGGCTCAGTTCTTAATGGACAGAGAGTCACACTTCCTTAGCATGTTAGGTACTGGTGTGTCCAGGGAAAGGGGGAGGTCCTGGGGCAGGGGCTGGGCGCATGCCTGTGGATATGTGTAGGGCAGATGGCAAAGTGTATAGGGCAGATGGCAGACTATGGAGAGGGACAGATGGCAACAGATGGGAGGGAAGGTCCTAGAGTGGGGGTAGGGAAAGGTGTCTGTTGCCAGCCCAGGGCACAGAGGCCAAGGGAGGGTCACACGAAAATGCCTAAGCCATGAATTCCTGCCTTTGGGCACCCAGCTTCACATTTGGCCACAGGAGCCTGAGAAGACTTGGAGCCAGGAAGCCTGCTCCCAGCAGGAAGCCCCAGAGCACTGAGCAGGAAGGAGGATGGCTGCCTGTGGGCCTGGCTGATAGGGAGCTGAAGGGGGTGGGGGCTGCCCATCGGGCTGAGTGTCAGCCCATCTGCAGCTTGGTCCAGGCCTGTGTCCCCTGCCAGGGGAGAGCTTCCCCAGTCTGTTCTCTGGACCTACAACGTAGGGGTTAGGCCTGGGGGGCTCATTTTTATCATTTTCATCTCCAGGTCTCCCACAGTCCTGGGAGGTGATTGTAACCCCCACCCAAGCTTGGTGTGGGAGAGATGTTTCTGCAGGGGTAGAAGCTGCCTCGGAGCTTAACACAGCTGAGAGATGCCAGCCCCTTGCCAAGAGGGAGCAGAGTTCTGTGTGCCCCGGGCACCATGCACCTTCACTGAGCCAAAACCCACCCCTGCTGGCTTTTGACAGAAGGAAGGGAGAATGTGGCAGACACATACTAATGGCAGAGTGGGCACCTGTGACAGGGCTCAGCTCTCTCGAGATCGCACAGTTCCATATGTAGTGCCACTGCTGGAGGCCTCTTGGTTGTTCCATGCATGGCAGAGCCTCACATTGGAATAGCTTACACGGTGACTCCCAGGCCACCAGGTCCCTTGATGAGGGGTCTCTGGGATGCTCAGGGATGCCTTCCACAAGAGGAGGAGACCTTTAGTGAACATCAGAGTCAGAGTTTCTCCAGGGTCTCTCTTGCTCAGACCCGTAGATGCTTGGCAAGGTGACAGTGACAGGTTCACCGTGTTCCATCCTGTGAGCAGATTCTAGTGTGTTGCCCTGGGGATGCTGTCACCTTCTCCCCAGCTCATCACCATGTGGGAGGAAGCTGGAGAACCCTGTCCCCATTTTCCCTGCAGGAGCTGGGAGGTGGGCTCATAGTGTGGCACATCCAGCTATGGGCCTAGCTGTTTGCTGGAAAGGTGACCTGGAGGTGTTGCTGAGTGTGTCCAAGTAGAGACCGTGTGACAGGGAAGTAAGCCTGTCCCTGGAACTGTCTGGTCCCTTGAATATGAGAGGCCCAGGAAATAGTGGCCATTGAGATCTGTCGGACTGGGGTGGCTTGGAGCCTGGGCTTGCCGTCTGAGTTGAGCCGTCTGCTATCCCACAAGGCTTGGTCCCTCTCCAGATGGAGTTCCTAGTGGCACCGGCTTCTGTCCTGCACTCCCACCCTGGCCTGACTGCTGGTCTGTGTGGCGGAGTTGGGAGGGGGCTGGAGCAGCTGAAGAGGCCCTGAGGCAGTGGCTCACTGCAGCCTCTCCATGCATGGCAGAGCCTCACACTGGTGCACGCCCTCCTGCCTCCACGTCTCCACCCACCTGCCTTCCCAGCAGGGGGCAAAAGTGCTGATAGGACTCCACCCAGTGAGCTGGCATCTCTGTCATGA
This sequence comes from Callospermophilus lateralis, assembly GCF_048772815.1. Taxonomy (NCBI): domain Eukaryota; kingdom Metazoa; phylum Chordata; class Mammalia; order Rodentia; family Sciuridae; genus Callospermophilus; species Callospermophilus lateralis. Next base: position 94,036,403 of record NC_135313.1, read on the forward strand.
GACATCTTCCTTGTCCCCTGGTAGGGTAGGGCCATGGGGTGTGTAACCAGAGGGGAACCTGTCCAGGCCAGAGGAGGTGGCCCGCCCCAGCATCCCACAGCAGGTACTGCCCAGGGTGGGTCAAAGTCCAGGGTTGTGACCTCTGTTCCCATGCCACCCAGGACTGTCCTGATTTCCGTTTAGAGGTTTAGAGTCGTTCAGCCCTGTGCTGGCGTGTCTTCGCTGCAGGTCCGGAAGACTTCTCTGCCTGTTAACCAATTCACTGTGCTTGAAGGGAAATAGCCTGTGACTTTTGCTGACAACTAAGTTAAAAAACACTACCACCCTGGCCATAGTTTGGACATGGGTCAGCAGGGTGCCCAGGCCAGCATTGTGGACAGGCTGATGGACAAGTTTACCTGGCCTCCCAGGGGCTATCCAGATCAGCCTCTGCACAAGCCAGGTGGTGGCTCAGTAGTGAGCTGTTCTCCCCAGACAGTTAGAGCCCAGGTCCAAGTGGGCCTGGCCTCCACCCACACTGCCTGGCCAACTCTGTGGCCTGAGTTAGCTGTTGGGACCCCTTTAGGACTCACTTTCCTTGTCTGCAAAATGGGAATCAGTTTTGCCCACAGGTGTCAGTGAGTGGTCAGGATGACCAGGTAAAGCACCAGCAGTTCAGCTAAGTAAGTAATTTGGCATTATTGCCACCCTGACACCACAGGCCCTGCTGACCCAACCCCCACCACCCCTCCCCCAGAGCTCACCCTCTGATCATGCCTAGGTCTTTACTGCATTGCTCTGAGTAGATGGATCAGGTTCAGAGGCCAAAACAGGGTGGCTATAATTTCCCTCCCTTTGCAAAAGAGACTAGCAGAGGCAGGATATGCTGGGGGTTCAGCTAGGGTAACACCAGGGACCCAGGATCTTTTCTCTCACCTCCATCAGCCCCAGAAAGTGAACCTTCCACCTCATGGTTCAAGATGACTGCTGATGCTCAGCAGTTATATCCACATTGCAGCCAGCAGGAGGAAAAACAGGACAAAGAAGGATGTCTCTAAGGACATCCGGATGGCCAGACTTAGTCACACAGTCACACCTGGCTGGGAATTGGCTCCTGGGCTGCTTCCTCTTTAGGGACTTCTGTGCTGTTTCCTGAACCTATCTCTGGGGGACAGTGCACATGAGCACAGCTCTTTGTATTAGACAGTCTTCTTCCGACCATCGTAAGAATTCAGTTTACCTGGGTGGGCCAAGGAAGCCCTCCTCACTTTGTTAGAGGCAGGTGAGGCAGGGAGCAGAGTCGTGAGGCCAGCAGGGCCCCAGCTAGCCCATCCTGCTCAGGATCCGGGGTCTCCTATGTCTGGGATTTGCCCTGGCCATGCTCCCTTCCTGTAGGAAGGTCAGTGCTCCAGGGGCTACACTGAAGCTGGGACCCTCCAGGGACCCGGTGACTTTGGGCCATTCATTTGCCCCTCTGAGTGTCAGTTTCCTGTCTGCACTTGGCACCCAGATCTCACGGGTCACTGATGAGGCCTTCAAGGGCTCTGCCAGCTGCACATGCTGTCTGCTCTGGGTCTCCCAAAGCAAAGGGGGCCCTTCCTGCCTTCCCAGGAAGCTCATGGGCAAGCACTGCCCACACCTGTGCCCACACAGCACCTGATCCCTGAGGTCAGGAGGCCTGTCTCTGAACCTGAGTGTTTTGGGAAGCAGATTCAGTTAATGGACAAAGATAACCCCTGCTGTCATGCAGATGTTACCAGGAAGGGACAGTGCCCAGCAGCATTTTCCACCCTGCATTTGGAGCCGGGCTCCCCAGTTGGTGGTCTGGATTTTCCTGCAGGGACCAAGAAGAGCAACCTGCTCCTGCATACAGGTCAGGTGCAAGGAGGTGAGATGCAGGTTATGGGGCCAGTGCCCATAGCGAACCTGTTCAGCAGCGTGTTCCGGTGGCAGCTGGGAGCAGGTCATCTCCTCTGGGTTGTGCCCTTTGCCGCCTCTTCTATCTGCTGTTGAGCCCTATTAGCAGGGAAGTGACATAGCCTTACAGCCCTGGGGATCTTCCCGCTGTGGGCCCCTTCCTGCTACAGAAAGGGGGAGGAAGTAGCTGGACCCACAAGGCTTCCACCTCGTAGCGGGACTCTGAGCCAAAAATCAGACTTCCATTTTTCTTTTCCTTCTCCCCCTCCCCTGCAGATTAAACACAGGGGTGCTCTGTCACTAAGCTACATCCGCAGCCCTTTTTTTTGGTTTGTTTTTTAAATCTTGCGGCAGGATTTTACTGTCAGCCAGGCGTGGTGGGGCACACCTGTAATCCCAGCAGCTCAGGAGGCTGAGGCAGGAGAATCACAAGTTCCAGGCCAGCCTCAGCCACTTAGCAAGGCTCCAAGCAACTTGGCAAGACCCTGTCTCAAAACAAATGATAAAAAGGGCTGGGGAGGTAGCCCAGTGGTAAAGCACCCCTGAGTTTAATCCCTAGTACCAAGAAAAAAAAAAAAAACTTGTTATGTTTCCTGGACTGGCCTTAAATTTGAGATCCTCCTGCTTCAGCCTCCCAAGCCACTGTGATTATAGGCATGTACCACTGTGCACAGTCAGACTTAAATTTTTCTAAAGAACTAAGCAGGAACTGGGCCACTTAGTGCTGCCAGTAGCCGTTACATGAGGCCATCTCAGGACGAAGACAGCTCATACCTGGCAGGTGGGCAGCACTGATAAGGGGCTGGCCCAGGTGCCTTAAGCCCTGGATTTCCCCAACTTTGACAGTCTCCTGAATGTTGTCACTTCTAAACCTCTGAAGTCTGGTCACTTACCACAATCACTTCCCCTGCTCCGTGATGCCCATGAGCCTTGAGATGGGGAGCAGGAGAACAGTCTTGGGGAAGCAGGATACCATCATTGGTTGCTTCCAAGCACCCAGGCATTCCTAGATGACCTGGGTCTGCCCCCGGAACTACTGATACCCCTTGGAGTGTGGTTTTAAAAACCAGTCATCTGAATCTAATCCTAATGGTGTGGACTTTGTCATTGTGAAGGGTCCCCTGAGTCCGGGGAGACCAGAGTACACAGTAGATGGGGATTGTGTCAGAGCCCCTCACAGAGCATCTCCTGCCTCCCTCTGACCCTGCTAAGCCTGTCCTGGTGGAGAGAAGGCAGCAACACCTTCTCGTTGCTGAATAGAAACTAGCACCCAAGGACTCTTGGTGAACCGTGACATCAGCTTCCTCCCCGTGCCTGCTTCAGAAGTGATGCTGAGATATTTCTTTTAAAAACGGGTTTGTCATTCTGACTAAATAATAGCATTCTCACTCAAAAGAGGGGGTGAGATTCTGCTGGCACTGATAGGAAAGTGCCTCTGTTTTAGGGTCTGAGGGTAGATCTCATAGGTTATGCCCTGTTCTCGAAACGTTCCAGGTCCATCCATTCCTTGGGTGGAGCAGGAGGCACAGTCTGAGTGGCCCAAGGAGGCAGCGTGCCCTAACAAAATGCTGCATTTCCCCCCCAAAAGGGCAGTCGAAGGCAGAACTTGCAAAACTACAAAACTAGCCCTTTTGCACTGTGACACCCATCCCTTTTTTTTTTTTTTTTTTTGAGACAGGGTCTCACCAAGTTGGCCACACTGGGATACTCCTGTCCTAGCTCCCTGAGTTCTTAGGTTTATAGGCGTGCACCGCTGCACCCAGCTTACTTCAGTTATTTATATACAGACTGAACATTTGAGACCACAAGTGTTTTAGATTCCAGATTCTTTCAGATTTTGGAATGTTTGTACATATATAAGGAGAAAATTTATTTGTTTCATATGCATCTGATACACATAGCTTGGAGGTTAATTGTATAGAACATTTTTAGTGTGCCTGGGTTTTGACAGGGGTCAGATTTTTCATCTGTGGTATCATGCTGTACTCTTAGTTTCTTTCAGGTTTGGAGCATTTCAGATTTTGAATTTCCAGTTAGGGATGCTCAACATATAATTTATAGTTGCAGACAGTGCAGAAATACATAAAGAAAATGCTAAAGTCACCCATTTGAGTTGATAGATTTTCACTGAACTTTTAACTTTGCTGTAAGCTTGAAAATGTTTATAATACAGTGTTGGGGGAAAATCCCAACCTCCCAATCCTGAAGCAGCCATTGAGTAGTCCATTACCATCCTGGGTAGTGGGTTTGTTTTGTCTGTTTGTTTTTTCCCGAACATATATAATTTTTGCAAAATTGTGACCACAGTGCAGTTATCACTGCTCTGGTAGATGCAGGCATTTCTATTGTGGGCTGCAGAAGAGTCCATGGTGTGTGTTCATTCATCTTCCTCCTGTATTTCCGTGTCTCCCTGGAACACAGCACTGTAGGAAACATGCTCCAGATGTGGCATGGCCATACTTCACCCCTTCTTTCCAGGTGGAATTACTGTGCAAGGCCCTCACCAAGCCACCAACACCCTCAACTCTGGACTTTCCACATGCCTTGAGCCAGATTCATGGTCTTTTGATATTGTTCTTGCTGTGTTGCCGAGGCAGGCCTCAAACTCCTGGGCTCAAGCAGCCCTCTCACCTTAGCCACTCAGGTAGCTGCCAATACAGGTGTGTACCACTGTGTCTCCTGAGCCAGATTTAAGGTCTTGTCTCTGGTTGGAGTCCTGGGCTTCCAAGGAAGAGTCAGGAATGGTAGATGCAGGTATCATTTGTGTCAAACCAATCCTCTCGGGCAGAGGAGGGAAAATGAAGTCACCTCCAGTCACTGCTATGCTCTGTGTTTAACTAAAACCATTTTTTTTAAAACCAGTGCTGGGAATGGGATTTTTTTTTTAAACCAATGCTAGGGTCTCATGCATGCTAGGCATGACTCTAAGCTACACCACCAACCGCCCCACCCCCCATCCCTTCACTAAAACTCTTGAGACTAAGGGATCTGTGAAATAAAAGGGTTTACTGAGCTGTTTGAGATGCTACCCAGGAAAGGACCGGTCTTGGGACAAGATTCCATAGCCACCAGCAGCAAAATTCAGTAGCAGTTAGAAGTACCTCCCTGGACCTAAGAGCCAAGAGTATTGTCATAGTGAAAATTGAGGGAAGGAAGACACAAATTGTTCACATTGAACCTAGTTGGCTTTAGATAAGAGGGACAGGATTATGTTAATAAGGGAAAGTTTTGAGATAGGTGCACAGTCCATAAATAAGTCCACTTATTGCTTCTGTATTGACATTAATAGTCCCAAAGGTTTATGTGTAAATGAGGCATGGTGGTGCCTGGTCCTAAGATTTAAGTCAGGAATTTGAAAACAGTCTTGTTGGTTTGGCCCTCCTCTTTTAGCCAATTAACTAAGTTCTTTTTCTCTCTTCTTTTCTATCCTCCTCCAGCCTTTGCAATTTATGACATCTCAGAGGTTTTTGGGGGGGTTATCAGCAAAGCTGCCTGCTCTGGCCTGGGGTCATTTGGCACTGAACCCAGTTTCCCCATCACTTATAAGGTCTAGTGGTGCTAGAATCATCTTGATCCAATCCTCATTGGAGCCCTAGCAGTTTCACAACTGTCAAAAGACCAGATTGAAGCTAATTTAAACTAAACATCTCAATTAACTCGATTTATGATTCTAAAATGAAGCAGCACTTCATTCCATAAAATAGAATGAGTGATCCAATGATCTGAGCAGAGGAGGTTGGTTTTATAGAGAGAAAAGGCAGAATAAAGCAGAAACAAAGAGCAGCTTGGTCATTTTTTTTTAAATATTTATCTTTTAGGAGTAGATGGACACAACACAATGCCTTTATTTTTATGTGGTGCTGAGGATCAAACCCGAATCCGGGTCCCGCTCGTGCTAGGCAAGCGCTCTACCACTGAGCCACAATCCTCGCCCCAGCAGTTGGTCATTTTAAAGTTACTTTCCTAGTAAGGTGGGGGCAGGGAGACAGACTAATGAAGGGGAAATAACTGACTGGTTAATATCAGGTTAGGTTTTTTTTTTTTTTTTTTTTTGGTAAGGATTAATTAAGGCCAAGAGAACTTTTGTTATCCTGCCCATTGAAACTGGCCTGTTGGGGAAATTTGTTTGTTGCTGTCTCCTGATTTCTCCAAATCATCAGCTAAGTTTGACAACTAAGCTTGTGTTTGGTGATAGGGAATTTTAGCATGAGTCACTCCATTTTGGTTTTTAGTGTGGTCCATTGGGCCGGTGTAGGAGTCTTGTCCAAAACAGCCACCTCCTACAATTCTTATTTAACAGACTCAAGAAGAAAACGTCCTCCTTACCCACCAGGATCTTACATGATTGTAGGGCACTTTAAACCAGTGCCCACAAAAATGTCAGAACAGCTGAAGGTCAGAGAATGCATTAGAACAGCCATAATTAAATGCCAGAGTGCACGATCCCAGCGATAAATCCCATGGGCTGTCAGGAGAAGCTGCTTTCCACACAGATGAGAAATACTCCACAGGGCAGAAGTTCTCTGAGGTCTCATGCTTTATCTTTGAATTCCGTGTGAATTTTACATTCTGGGCCATTACCCATTTGAGCTTATTTTTCTATAAAGTACGCAAGACCCTCCTTAGCCTGGCTTTGCCTGAGCCTCCGGCCTCCACTGCACCTCCTTGTTGAGACAAGGCCACGCCCCTACTGTAAGGCTTCCTCTGGGAAGCCCCCCTGTCCCCCCACATTCGAGATTGGTGCCCACAGCCCCAGGGATCGCCACCTCCCTTTCTCTTCTGGTCCTACTCCACCCAAACCAGAGCACTTGGAAATGGTACTGGAAAGCCAACATACCCCACCTCTCAGCCTTGGGACACTTCCCTGTGGAACAGGAGAAATGCCTGCCCTCCCGCAGACACCCAAGTACTGGCTGCTGTCATTAAGGGCCAGAGGCATTGCTACTTCGTGTCCTTTGTCAAGCATTAGTGTGGAGGTTTAGAACCTGCCTTCCCACAGGCCACCTAGGCACCAGGACAGGGGCTACTACTCCACCCCATGTCATCCCCACAATGTATCCAATCCCAGAACCCACTGGCCAACAGTCCACCAGTTCCCATGGGACAACAGTGAGCTGCCCAGATATGAATTCATGGCCAACCAAAGGGTTGGAGGCCAAATACTGACAGCACAGCCATTTCCGCTTCCCAATGTTCCTGGCTCCTCCTATGCAGCCCACCTAGGCCCATCCTGCCCTGTGGCCAAGGCCAGCTAGCCCTCAGACTGATGTGGGCACTTGGCACTCTCAGTAGTCTCTCCCCCATTGCCCTGGGGAGCATGAACTGTCCCAGAATTACCAGGACTGGCTGGCACATACAGGCCTAGGGATAATATACCCACAACTGTAGAGGTGCTGCCCACAGCCCATCCTGTCACAGGTTAGAGGGTGGTTATAAGCAGCCAGAGTTGCAAGGGAGGCTCAAAGGAAAAAGTATAGGCAGGGCCACCTCTTTACCCTTGGGTGACCAATACACGCCCCACTGCAGGGTGACTGCTGAGAGTCCAGAAGGGCACACAGTAGGCATCCACACACCTGCAGTGGAGGTCAGTGGGCTGTGGGTACTATGTAGGGGAGGACCACTGTGCTCATAGAAGGTTCCAGGGGCCTGTCGCCCTGAAAGAGCATAATTTGCTACTGAACAGGTTCCCCTGATCCCCTCCATCTGGGTTAGCAGTAGTGAAGTCCCTGGGGTCAGAGCTGTTCCTGTTTTCATCCCCAAGTCCCTCTGGATGACGAGACCAACCACCAGCCGGATGCTCGGGCTCCGTGAGACCTGAGCTTCCTTCATGGAGAAGCCACAGAGCAGTCGGGCTCATTACTGCAGTTAGTTAACAAACCACAGGGCAGCCCCAGCTGACCTGGCAGCTGGCCACCCCCGCCATCCCGAAGTGGAGACATTCCCCCCATCACTGAAACCCACAGGAGCCTCCCCCTCCTGGCTCACTGCCGTAGTGTTGGCGTAGAAGGGACAGGGAGGTGACATGCTGGAGATGTGGAGGTGGCTGGGCACTGGAGGTGAGAGAGCGCAGCAGGAGCAAAGGTACAAAGTGGCCTGGGGAGCTGTGTGAGACCAAGGCTCTGGCTTTGGCAAGATGGCCAGTTTCCCTGTGAGGAAGCGGGAGCCTCTTGGACTGTCCTGCAGGATCTATCTTGTCTGCCTTCCTTCCCTTCTTTAAATCTTTGGTCACGACATGTTTGGTACATACAGAACTTGCATGATATACGTAAAAAAATAAATCACAATAAACACCTGTATCCCTGCTGCCCTCCTCCAGAATCAGGACATGATCAGAGCCACCATGAGCACCCCTGGTGCCGTGCCTGGCCTCTCCCGCCCCCAGAACACAGCAGGACTAGCTTCACACTTTTTGATAATTTTCATATATGTGTATCACTAATTTTGGGGGGGTTTTGTTTATTCTGAGAAACTTGATAAACATATATTTGGTGAAATTTTCTTGTTTTCCCTACAACGTCTTATTCTTCCAATTTGCCCATGTTGTGAACAGCTGAGTAGTATTCCTCCAGAATATGCCACCACTGATGTGCCCATGCCATAGGGTAGGTGTCTAGGGGAGTCACCAGTAATGCTGCTGTGGACAGTCTTATCCATGCCTCCTGCTGCACATGACAAGATTTCTGTGGGATGTTTGCCCCCGGAGAGGAATGGAGGTGTCATGGGGTGTGTGCATGCTGAGCTTTTCGGTGAAGACCCTAAACACCTGTCCCCGTTCACACCCCACAAGCAGCTGCTGGGAGTTAGCTTAGCCCTACATTCATGCCCAGCTATTTATTGTCAGATTTTTCCTTCTTGTCACTCAAATGCCATCTCATAATGGCTTATCTCGTGGCTATCTCATGATGGTCACTGCCTCAGTGACCAATGCAGTGGAGCATTTTTCCACGGGCTTTTTTAACCAGTTTCCTCCTTGCAGCTCCCAGACACAGGAGCACTGTCACTCTTCTTGTTAAAAGTGGAGTTAAGAAGCGGGGTTCGGAAGAAAAAGGCAAGGAGCATCAGACGCCACTAAAACTAAGTATGAGGATAGTCAGGAGCTCCTGGGAACAACCCCCAGCCTACAGCCTAGCCACCGAGGTCAGGCATTGCAGGACACCCCTTGGTGGTCCCACCTGGTACCTTTGTTCCCCGGATGGGTTCCTTCACATCTCAGACTCCAGGGATTTCCCATTCAGAAATGGCATTCTGATGGCTAAATGCAGCAGTTAGGGACGAAGTTACTTGCTCCGTAGTCCTGCAGTGGACACCCATAGAGTCACAGCTCCAGCCTCCTCCCCTCCCACCTCATCACCCGTCTGACCTTAACTCCTCTCCTGGTCTCCTCCTTGCAGGAAGTTCTACTACATCACCCTGCTACGAGACCCCGTGTCGCGCTACCTGAGTGAGTGGCGGCACGTGCAGCGTGGGGCCACGTGGAAGACATCGCTGCACATGTGTGATGGGCGCACGCCCACGCCGGAGGAGCTGCCACCTTGCTACGAGGGCACGGACTGGTCGGGCTGCACGCTGCAGGAGTTCATGGACTGCCCGTACAACCTGGCCAACAACCGCCAGGTGCGCATGCTGGCGGACCTGAGCCTGGTGGGCTGCTACAACCTGTCCTTCATCCCCGAGGGCAAGCGGGCCCAGCTGCTGCTGGAGAGCGCAAAGAAGAACCTGCGCGGCATGGCCTTCTTCGGCCTGACCGAGTTCCAGCGCAAGACCCAGTACCTGTTCGAGCGGACGTTCAACCTCAAGTTCATCCGGCCCTTCATGCAGTACAACAGCACGCGGGCGGGCGGCGTGGAGGTGGACGAGGACACCATCCGGCGCATCGAAGAGCTCAACGACCTCGACATGCAGCTCTATGACTATGCCAAGGACCTTTTCCAGCAGCGCTACCAGTACAAGCGGCAGCTGGAGCGCCGGGAACAGCGCCTCAAGAGCCGCGAGGAGCGCCTGTTGCATCGCGCCAAGGAGGCGCTGCCACGGGAGGACGCGGAGGAGCCAGGCCGAGTGCCCACCGAGGACTACATGAGCCACATCATCGAGAAGTGGTAGTGGTGGCGGCCGCTGGGGAGGCCTCGCAGGGGCAGGGGTGAAATGGGACGCAGACTCACACACAAAAGGGCCCACCCAAAACTGTTTAGGGGAGCATCCCAAACCCGTTTATCAGAAGGCAGATACATCCTGGGAAAAAAGGGAGTGGGGAAAGGGTGGGCCAGGCAGGGCGGGTCTTGCTGTTTGCCACAGTCTGGAGGCCTGACAACGTGTGCAGCCCTGTAGGTCAGAAGAAGGTGTGCTAGGATGTCCCAGGCATGTTGGACATGATTGGGCTTCCGGGTAGGTGGCTCTCTGCTTTCCTGACCCCCACATCACTGTCACAACAGCAGGAAGTTTGGAGAAGAGAGACATCAGAGTGAGGATGTGCCAGGAATGAGTCCCACATCAACTATGCACTCACTTGTACTCTCTTGCCCTCTGTCCAGGCCAGTAGGGTTGAGAGACCAACTCCAAGCAACCAACCTGAAGCTTTTTGGCCTCTGAGGGCCCTGATACCCCCAGGTCCTAGAAGGGTATCCCTGGGAACCCAGGCAGCTGTCTAAAGTGTCCTCAGGACCAGAACTCTAGGTTCAGCCATCCATAGCTGCTTGACGGTCAGAAGCCACCCCAGCTGCGGCAGAGGAGATTTGTGGCCTTTGGGGAGCCCACTTCTCTCTCTGGCCCATGGTCAAAATTCAGTCCAACCTGGTCTCAAGGGGTGACCACCCTGGCAGACCAGGCTCAGACAGCAAGGGCATGGGCCTTAAGAACTCTCCCGACCCCTGTTCTTTCTGACCCTCTGCCCCCAACCCCATCACTGGGGCAATTAGTCAAGGGCTCACATCCCACTGCTCCTACAACCCTGAGTATAAAAGTACAATAAGCTTCCATTTGGCTGGAAGGCGGAACCACACTGCTGCCTGAGCCGTACCCTGGGGCCATAGTAGTTCTGGATGGCCAGGATGAACCGCGTTAGATTCTGATTTTCAACTAGGGTTGGAAGGAACAGCTCTGGTACCCAGATACACAGCCCTCCCGACCCTGGCTCTCTGCACTTCCCTGCTCCTCACAAAGACTGGCCAGGCCCTGTTTCCAGCAGCCCCGCAGGCTAGCCAGTGGCCCTACTAGAAGCCATGTTGTGAACACTTGACCCGTGCCCTGTCCCCCATTCATTCTAGGAGGCGTAGGGGAGTCCTCACCTGAGTGTCAGGCACTCTGGCTCTGCAGAGGGCATGTGCGTGTGCCCAGAGGCTGCAGGCTGACCCCGAAGCAGGACAGGGACCTCTTTCCTGCCCCGGGTTTCTTTTGGCCACCCTTGCTGTCCCACCATGGAATGAAGGCATCTGTTGCCACAGGCAGGGAGCAAGGGACTTTTTGGTGTCCCAAGGCAAGATAGGCTCTAGGTGGGCATCATCCAGCCCAGAGCCACCTCCCGCGTGAGTGGCCACACTGAGGAGGTGGGCACCAAGGTGAGTCAGCAGGGTGGCTCTTTTAAAGAGAGGCCAAGCCACGTGGAAGGATCAGTTCTGATGCTTGTCTGGGGTGGGCATACTCCGAGGGAGAGGATGAGTTTGTTGGGGGAGCCTTGCAGTCTTTCACAGGCCACAGGAAGTGGGTACCCAAGTCTTAAGATGGCCTCTCCTTGGTGTGCTTCCCGTGTGCGCGGGCCTGAGTGTAGGATCTGATTTGTACATATTGGAATATGTTTTCACTTACGCCCCGCTGTCCCAACTCTCATGGAAGCATGGGTCTCTCCTCAATATCTGCTGCATTGGGAAAATAGCCCCCCTCTCAGGCCATCACCAGGCTGAGGTACCCTCAGTTCCTCGGCCATCCAACCCAGCACTTCCCACTCAGGCCACCTGCTTTGGGGGCAAAGTTTCCTTGTGCCCACAGCACCTAGATGTCCCAGGACTCAGAGGACAGAAGCCAGCAGGCAGTGAGCTAACAACTTGGTCACAAGCACCCTACAGACCTGCAGATGTCCCCTCCTGGAGGGGGAGCCAGGGACAGCAGAACTGTCCGATCAACACGTCTGAACTTTTTGGGAACTGGAACTGTTTAACTTGAACCCAGGAGCGTTTAAAAGCTTTATTTATTTATAGCTTCTTATTAAAAAAAAAAAAAAAAGTGTTGAGAAGAAATCTTTTGGTTATTCATACAAAAAAAAAAAGAGTTGATAATGGAAAGGCAAGTCATAATCATCTAATTGTTTTTGTCTAGGTTGAGAATGAATGTTAGCAGATGAAATAAACTCTGAAAAGGAAGGCTGTGTGCTGTGGTCTGTGGTGGCAGAGCGGTCCCCGGCATAGTGGCTCCCTGCTCCATGTGATTAAAATAGCATCCCTGAGTACAGGCGGTCTTGTGGGTGCAGAGGGCCCAGGGAGAGCAGTAACATGGAGTGAGAGGTGCCCAGCGTAAAAACTGTGACTGTCCTTACCACAGAGAGGAATGATGCATTAATCATTTATTACAGTGTTTGGAAAGATGACAGAAGAAGGCTGACAGGGACAGTGATGCCATTTGGTTACATTGGCAATGACCTCTTTTCAACTTTTCAACTTTTATTTGGAAAGACTTCAAAAGAATCGAACATAGACACTAGTAAGGTCTGTATTCGTTCCTTTTATGTTGCCAATAACACAACACCACAGACTGCGTGAGTTACAAAGGAATGAGGTTTAATTTGGGCTCATGGTTCCAGTCCAAGGTCAAGGGACAGCATCTGTTGATGGCCTCACATGCACAGTCCTTCCTGCCTTGTGGCACGGGGCATCACACAGCAAGAGAGGAAATCTGTGTGTCCTCTGTTGTCTCTATAAAGCCCGCAGGAGTGGAACTTAGACTCCACCCTGATTAGACTTTGTCTAATCCCACTCACCTCCAAAGGCCCCACCTGTGGCCTCTATGGTCAGATGAAGTTCCCACCCTCTGACACACAGTTGGGCTTGAGTTCAACAAAAGCAACCGTATCCAACCATAGCAAGCCTGGAGGTAGTGTGCTGTCACATTTTTTTACTTTGTGCTCACACTCCCATTTGTCTCTGGCATCACACATGCACACTCACATGAAACATTTGAAAACAGACTGTGCTCATCAGAATACTTCAGTCCTAAATGCTTCCACACCTATCTCCTAAGAACGATATCAGGCTACAGAACTCAACCCCATTATCACATCCCCAAAACCTAATATTGATATATCATCATGTAATGATCTATAACCAGAGTTTCGCCTTGTCCCAAAGATGTCTTCAGAAGCCCTTTGGAACCCCAGGACCTCACAGTGCAGCTAATGACTCCCCTCATCTCCTTCATCCAGAGTCCCTGGGGTGATAGGCCTGCACCACCATGCCCAGCATTATTTCTTTTAATATTGATATTTTTGACTAAGTCAGTTCTCTCTCATTTCCTCATGATTGGATTTGGTTAACATCTTGGGCCTGAATGTCAGGCAGGGGAGGTGGTTCTCCGGGTGAACGCTCTGGTGCTAGTTTTATTTCTCTGTTCTGCGCGCGGGGGGGGGGGGGGGGGGCAGGAATACACCTGCTTGCTCCCCCACTGGCTGCCTGCAGAGGAGGAGTTAGAAGAGCCACAGGAAGCCCAGGCCAGCTCTCAGCAGAGCCCCTAGGAGCTGGTCACCTGGGGGCTTGTGCCTGCAATTTAGTCAAAACAAACAAAAGTGAACACCTCCTGCAGACCGGGCCTTTCTGGAAGAATCATGGCACCAGCAGAACAGGAGGAGGATGAAGCTGCCCCTTCAGAGCCCAGCCTCAGACCCCAGCTAGGGACTTGTATTCTCCAACACGTGGGTCCAAGTAAGGAAGGAGCAGCCACTCTAAGGAACTGCCTCCACGTGCAAAGATCTCCAGGGGCTTCATGCCTCCTAAACCCTTCATTTGAGGTTTCTTTGGGATGCTGTGGACCAGACCTCAACCTGGCTCTTGCTACGGAGGACTGAGGATGAAAGTGTGGCTTTTTGGTGGCTCCATTCAGCCCTGTAGGGCTGGTGTTTTGATCAGAGTTGAAATCAGTCCTGAAAATAGCTCTCCTAAAAACAGGTTTTTTTTTTTTCCATCCTCCTCTGTCTGTGTCAAGTTGAAGACTACTTTGAAGCCAGATCCAGGGGCTCCAGTCACCCCCAGCCTAGACTTCATCACTTCTGGTGCACGGTTCCTGATGAGGTCAGGCCCACCTGCTGGCGGCCCCCTGCACCCTCCAGTAATGTTGAGAAATCACATCTCTCCTTCCTCCTCAGGTCTCTGGGTTCAGACAAAAGCAGAACCCTCTTCGCCTACCATCAAACCCACACCACGACTGGCTGTCACCCAGCCCAATCCTGCTGTCTTCTCTCAGTCCCCAGCAGGCCTGGCTTGTCCTCACCCTTCTCAGTTGGGGACACCTATGCACCCTTGCTGCCTCTTTTCTTTCTTGAAGACGCTGGGTCCTGACTGTCCCCTTCTAGGCCTGGTCTCACAGATGCCTAGCTTAGGACCCCTGCTCCCCTTAACAGGGGCATAGAGGAAAGCCTGGCTTCTGGCCAACCTCACAGGGATGGGAGCCCTAAGTCCCCACTGGGTATAGGCAGGTGGTCTTGGGTAGGCCTCCAGGAGGACACTGGGTGACAGGGCTGCTTTTCCCACGGAGGCCTCACCTCAGGGGTGCAAGGGGACGCCCACTCTTGTGGGAAAGCCTGGTCTCGCTCCCCTCCCCAGCACACTGCATAGACAGAGACCTTTCAGGAATTGCTCTGTCATGGAGGACTGGATTCCAGCTGGACCACGGACAGGCGGGCTGCCATTTTCTCTGTCAGTTGGGAATGCTGCTGGGGATCCCGCCTCCTTACGTCCAGTGGAGGAACTGGGCCTGGCAAGGTCTTCGCCCTGGCGCCACTCCTGCCGTGAAGACAGTCTCCAGCCCTGATTACAGAGGGACAGTCCCCTCCCTAGGAGGGCTCACTAAAAAGCAGAGTCCTGGCGTTACCTGAACCAATGGGATCAGACCCAGGGCTTGGGCCACCACGCAGCAAAACCGCGTGGACCCCAGTCCCTCCTATCTGACGACCATCCTGGATTCCTTTTCCTGCAGTTCTGGGGATTGACCCCAGGACCTCCCACACGCTGGGCGGAGCTACACCCCCAGCCCTTCTATTTATTTATCTTGAGGGACGGTCTCACCAAGTTGCTCAAACTGGCCTCAAACGTGCAATCCTCCTGCCTCAGCTTCCCAAATCCCTGGGATCACAGCATGCACCACTATACTCAGCTCCCCACCACCCCTTTTTTTCCTTCCCAAATTGCTGAGAATTTCCCACCCATCACCCTCCACCCACCCGGTCATCTTGTTTTCTGCCCTCCAGGGCTGGGTGGGTCTCTGTCCTGTCTTCTCCTAGCAGTTAGCCTGCCCTGTTGCCCCCTGGGTCTCTGCTCACTCCAGCTTCCAGTCCAACAGACCAGACCAGCCCACTCCCAGCCCAGCCCAGCCCAGCGCCCCAGGCCCTCTGGTGGAGCAGGGTTCCTGGCCCAGGCTGAGGAGGGTCTAGACACACAGCACTGCCCAGACTTGCCCTAAATATCCCCTTTTTAAAGAAACCCCTCACATTCCCTGAAGGATGATTTACATTTTTTCAAACTGTGTCCGGTCTAGTGATGTCTCTGCTGGTTTGAACCAGTCTCTTAGAGTCCTCTCTCCATCTCTGCCTCCCCTTCACTCTGGGTGAAGGCACCTTCAACCCCTAGCAGTGACAAGTTACCCACACAGGGTCCCCCGGCCACCTTGTCAGGGCCTTGGCCAAGATGCCAGTCCCTGTCCTCACCTGCTCCCCATGGGGTGCCCAGGACAGATGGAACTCAGGGGTCTCCCCTGTTGGCTCAGGCAAGGCACAGAGAGCCCTCCTTGGGGCCATCTGCCCCATCCAAGGCTGGGCTGCTGTGTCCCCACCTCAGCACAGGTTTCTAACTCCCAGACACAGGATCCCCCTGTCACTTGACCCCTCCGTTCCACTGCACGGCCTGGGCTTCCAGACTGGCAGCTCTCAGCCCCTCCACCTGTTCCTACTGCCTCCGCCCCCGGCAGGGACCACGTGTCTCCCTCCCTCGCTGCCCCACAGCTCCCAGCACCTTGGCAGCTTCCCCCAGTCCTCCCTGTTCCCTGCCCTCCCCCTCCCTCTGGCTCCTTGGAGCCCTGATTTCTATGTGAGAGGCAGCCTGGGCACTTTGCAAAACACTTTTCTTTTTCAAACAAAAAGCCAGGCATTCAAGACCCAGAGGCCGAAACTCCAGGGAGTCGGCTGCGGGCCTCTGGCTTCCAGCTCAGCAAAGCTTCTTTGTTCCCAACGGAGCCGCCCTTCCCCAAGCCCTATGCCAGCCAGGGGCACTTCAGGCAATATTGTTCCTGAGATGCTGAATGACAGGGGCTTGGTGTTTTCACAGTCCCCTCTCCAGGGAGTGGCATGGTATGACAAAGCCTTGGGGTGGGGGGTGGCAGGCAGGAAGAGCCTGGAGGGGCGCTTGGCTCAGAAAAAGGGCTTGAACTGGGCCTAACAAAGGACCTGCCTGTGGGACTTGCACAGTCTTATTTAGGAAGCAGTCTGACCTACAGTCTGAACCTGTGTTTCCAGAGGATGTCCAGAGGTACTGCGGGAAGCTGCCTGAGGGGTACCTGCCTATTTTCAGCTGGCTGTCCCTGCCTAAGGGACTATTCCTCTTGAAAGGATTAGAAACTGGAGCCTTGCAGCAGAACCTGCTTTCTGAGCCTCCTAGGCGTGGAACCTCCACGTACCAGTGGGCCAGCCTCTACTTCCCAGTCTCCCTTACAATGAGATGTGGTTCACCCCCATTCCTGAAAGCTGGGTCCTTGTCCCCAAAGCCAATCCAATCATGAAGATGAGGTTGGGGGGAAAAGGAAAAAGAATGTTTATTGCTTTGTCAACAAGAGAGAAACACAGGGGACTCTTATCCCAGAGTCTGTGATTCTGCCCATCACGGAAACAGGGGCTTTTAAAGAGGTGATTCCAAGCTACATTTCAAGTGTTCCCAGTCTGGAGATGTAACTCACTTGCTAATTTGAGAGTCATTTCTTAGATCCCCTGGTGCCATCCCCAAAGTCTAAATTACTTCATTTCACAGCGGCAAAGCAGCAAGGGCTGTATTCAAAACATAAAGTAGACCGCTATTACACCACCCTCCTATGACCAATAGAGTATCAGAGGAAATGTCACTTGGTTCTTAAGGAAACAATCCTGAAAGAGAAGCAGCTGGCCTTGTTCCTTCTTTCCTCCTATCTAATGGCTAGACTGAGGATGTGATGTCTGGAGCTCAAGCATCCATATTGAACCAAGAAGTAGAAATCATGTATTGAGGATAGTAGAGCAACAATATAGGTCCCTGAAGATTGTAAAAACACCCTAACAGCTTTGGACTGCCTACTTTAAGACTTTATCTGGGTACAAGAGAAGTAACCATGTATCTTGTTGAAGCCAGTGTCTCTTGGGGTTTCTATCCTTCTCTAATGAACCTAATCTTAATAATGGTGTAATACATGAAAGGATCACTAAAGATCAAATTGCTGCAAAGAAAACACAATTGAAGGCTGCAGCCTAGTAACAGCACCAGTATGTCGATCCACACTGCTAGGGATTACTGCCTACAGCCTGCCCACCTGCCCTCCTCCTGTTCCTGGCCTCATTTATCTGGAAGCATTAATATGCAGAGAATGGAACGACATTTTTTCCTTTTCTACCTATTGAATTTTAAATGTGAATGGATCACCTATTCAACAGTATCTGACTGAAAATAAAACTAAAGCAAAATTTTCTTCAAGTTACCGATCGAGGCCAGGGTGGGAATCCGGCTTGGAGGAATGAAGGAAAGGTACAGACAAAGTTCATCTGTAACATTTTCTATATTTTAATTAGAAAGTAAGATGGGCAAAGGGACAGTTGTCACTCCTGGGTGATGGGTGATAGTTATATCTATATATTTATATATAAATAAATATTTTATGAGGATGTTAATAATATAAATACTAGAAAATAAAAACATTGTTTGTACTTTTCTGCATGATCTTATATGACTCAAAATAAAAGTGGCAATTGTTAAAAGTCTGCCTGGAGGCAAAAGCTAAGGTTAAAAGTTAAGTCTTCAGAGTCCTGAGGCAGAAAGGGGCACTGTCACCTGGGTCCCAGGATTCCCAGGATGTGTACAGAGGAGCCCACCAGGACCGGGGAGGCGGGGATGTGGGTGGTGGCAGCTGCGGGGCTTTGAGCACCTGTTTGCATTATTTCACTGGATTCATCAAAAGAGCAACCACGACACCAGACCTCCCTCTACCAGAGCATCCCAGCCTTCCCCTACACATACATCTGGCCTCTTTTCCAGGGCCCTGGCCAAAGGGTCCTCCCCAGGTATCACGAGTGGGCACCACAGCCCCACAAGGCACAGCGCAGCTGGATGAGGGAAACTCCATCTGAGCAGGACACTGCAGGTGCCTGACCTGCGCCTTAGAGGATGCCCCGCCTCTAGGTCACAGGGTTTGGCCAGGTGGTGGTCACATGACCCATGCAGAGCCAGTAAGATCCATGCCCCAGCATTTTCTTGTAGAAACTAAGAAGCCTTTTCTCTTTTGTCTCTCACACTCCAAGGCAGTGCCAGAGAGCCTCTTGGAGCCAAGGCATGGTGGTGTTTACCTGTAATCCTGGCGAGGGGAGAGGTTGAGGCAGGAGGATTGCAAGTCGAGGGCAGCCTGGGCAACTTAGTGAGACCCAGTCTCAAAAAAATAAAAGGGCTGGGGAGGATCCAAGACAGCAGGCTAGAGGGAGGCAGCATTCTCTGTCGCTCCTTGACCTGGGACTCAAGTAGTGAGAATCCTGCTTCTCAGCGAACGACATTCCTGCTCCTGCCCAGGAATCATGGCCGCCGTGCTGTCCAGGGCTCCAGGACTCAGGGTCAGAGAAGGTCTCCCAACTACTCGGCCACACAGGATTACAGGCTACCGGAGCAGGACGGTGCAGAACTTTCGGCCAACCACCCGAGCAGAAATCACTGACCCCAGACACCCGGCAGCTTCCCACACACAGGAACTCCAGCCACCACTCCCCTGTGACCCCTCTACCTCCATGTCGGGACTCTGCAGCAGTGGAGAGAGTCCTCTACACACAGTAGCCTGCCAGCACCCGGGAACTTCACACAGGCTCTGAAGTCAGCCACCAGCCACACACTGCACACTCTGAACTCATGGTCCAAGGCCATCGCTTGGCTCCCCCCATCCGACCCGACACCCCATGGCTGCAAGCAACGACCTCCATCTTGGGTCACCTTCATCACCATCTTCAGTAGGGGGCAACTCCCAGTTTGGAACTCTGGCTGGCCAGGTACCCAGGGTCTAACTGCCCCCTCTCCCCAGCAGCCACTATCCCAGCACAGTGACACTCTGGTTATCTTCACCATCCTGAGGGCAGAGATGCCAGCTAACAACAGACCACCCAATTATTGGATGAGAAGGAAAGCAGGAAAGATACTGATCTCCAACCAAAAATATTCTTGTTTCTTTCTTCAAGATTTTTTTTTTCCTTTTCCCTCTCTATTCTCCGGCCCTCACATCCCCAACATTTGTGAAACCAAGTACTTTGCATGAACTAGGATTTTGAGGACAGGGAGGTCTGAATAGGATATTACAATTGTGTTTTATATTTTGTTTGTTTGTTTGTTTGTTTTCCCTTTTTCCCCTTTTTTTCCCACCAATTTCTACTGTTTTTACCTCTTTTTAATTTTTCTTTATATATATATATATATAAGCTTGTTTTATGTCCTCTACTGTCTTCCCACTTACCTGTCTACCAAAAATTACTTCCTGTCTCTTCTGCTACTAATCTTCCTCTTTAGATGCTGCAGCCCTACTGGCTGGGCAAAATAGCCGGGGAGTGACGAGCAACTTGTGTAGATTGATACAGCAGGAGTGGGAGCCGTTTATTGCAGGACAGGAGCAGTATTTATACATTCCACACAGCTTATCTAATTAACATAAACTAGATACAGCAGTCAACCAATAAGGAATCTCCACACTTAATGGCTCGCTGGTGTTACTTCACAAACCACTCCCTCTGGCAAAATGCCAGGCACCATTCCTGAATTGTTTACAGACCTTAACATTATTTAGATTTCTCTTTCACACTTTCTAAGATTTAATAACTCTATATCCCCTCCTCCGACCTCCTCAACATATCATCCTACTCCTCCTCCCAGTTCTTTGTCCACCATCAGAAACTGTAAACCCTTTTACAAACCTACTGAGTATATTGTAGATAATAATTGAATTCAACATTTCTGTACATTGTGACCAAACTGCAGAAGTCTTAATAGCAAACATTTGTTTTTAGGGTGTATATTGTTTAAACTGGGATCTATTAACATTGTCCTTCACCTCAAAGGAGAGGTATTGAAACCCTACAGGGGCATTATAAGCCTATAGGGTAAAGATGGTAATGCCTGGGATCCATAGAGCTAGAAGGGCAGATACATGAGCAACATGAAAAGACAAGGGAAGAAAATGCCCCAAACAAATCAAGATACCACATTATTAGAATCCACCGCCAGCACAGCAGATGAAATGACAGAGAAGGAGTTCAGGATGTACATAATTAATGTTCTGCAAATTGAAGGATGATATAAGAGAGCAAATACAGACAGCAAAAGATCATTTTGACAAAGAGCTACATAAACAAATACAGGAAGCAAAAGATTACTTCAATAGGGAGATAGAGGTTCTAAAAAAAACCAAACAGAAATCCTTGAAATGAAAGAAACAATAAACCAAATTAAAAGTTCAATTGAAAGCATCACCAACAGATTAGACCACTTGAGAGACAGGACCTCAGACAATGAAGACAAAATATATAATCTTGAAGAGAATGTAGACCACACAGTGAAGATGGTAAGAAATCATGAACAGAACATTCAAGAAATATGGGATAGCATAAAAAGACCAAATTTAAGAGTTACTGAGATAGAGGAAGAAATAGAGTTCCAAACCGAAGGAATGAGCAATCTATTCAATGAAGTGATATCAGAAAATTTTCCAAACATGAAGAATGAATTGGAAAACCAAATTCAAGAGGCCGATAGGACACCAAATATACAAAATCTCAACAGAACCACATCAAGGCACATTATAATGAAAAGGCCTAACATACTGAATAAGGAGAGAATATTAAAAGTCACGAGAGAAAGAAATCAGATTACATATAGGGGAAAACCAATTAGGATATGTGCAGATTTTTCAACCCAGACCCTGAAAACTACAAGATCCTGGAACAACATACACCAAACTCTGAAACAAAATGGATGCCAACCAAGAAAAAGCAGTTGTGAAATTCATCTGGAAAAATAAGAGACCCAAAATAGCTAAAGCTATCCTTAGCAAGACGAGTAAAGCAGGTGGCATCACTATACCTGACCTTAAACTATACTACAGAGCAATAGTAACAAAAAACAGCATGATATCAGCACCAAAATAGACTGGTAGATCAATGGTACAGAACAGAGGGTACAGAGACTAACCTACATAATTATAGATATTTTATATTAGACAAAGGCACCAAAAACACACATTGGAGAAAAAAATAGTCTCTTCAACAAATGGTGCTGGGAAAACTGAAAATCCATATGCAACAACATAAAATTAAACCCCTATCTCTCACGATGCACAAAACTCAACTCAAAGTGGATCAAGAACTTAGGAATTAAACCAGAGACCCTGCATCTAATAGAAGAAAAAAAGTAGGCCCAAATCTTCATCATATCGGATTAGGCCCCTACTTCTTTAATAAGACTTCAATAGTGCAAGAATTAACATCATGAATTAATAAATGAGATAGATTAAAATTAAAAAGCTTCTTCTTAGCAAAAGAAACAATCTGTGAGGTGAATAGAGAGCCCACAGCTTGGGAACAAATCTTTACCCCTCAGACATCAGATAGAGCACTAATCTCTAGGGTATATAAAGAATTCAAAAAGCTAAATACCAAATAATAATAATAATAATAATAATAATAATAATAATAACCCAATCAATAAATGGGCCAAGGACCTGAACAGACAAGTCTCAGAAGATTATATACAATCAATCAACAAATATATGAGAAAATGTTCAACATCTTAGATGGGGGAATGGGTACATAGCTCAGAGTGCTTGCCTCCCATGCAATTAGAGAAATGCAAATCAAAAATACTCTAAGATTTCATCTCACTCCAGTCAGAATGGCAGCCATTAAGAAAACAAACAACAGTAAGTGTTGGAGAGGATGTGGGGGAAAAGGCACACTCATACATTGTTGGTGGAACTGCAAATTGGTGCAGCCAATATGGAAAGCAGTATGGAGATTACTTGGAAATCTGGGAATGGAACCACCACTTGACCCAGCTATCCCTCTCCTCGGTCTATACCCAAAGGACTTAAAAACAGCAGACTACAGGGACACAGCCACATCAATGTTTATAGCAGCACAATTCACAATAGCTAAACTGTGGAACCAATGTAGATGCCCTTCAGTAGATGAATGGATAAAGAAAATGTGGTATAAATACACAATGGAATATTACTCAGCATTAAAAGAGAATAAAATCATGGCATTTGCAGGTAAATGGATGGAGTTGGAGAATATCATGCTAAGTGAAGTTAGCCAATCCCAAAGAAACAAATGCCAAATGTTTTCTCTAATATAAGGAGGATGATTCATAGTGGGGTAGAGAGGGGGAGCATGGGAGGAATAGTCGAACTCTAGATAGGGCAGAGGGGTGGGAGGGAAACGGAGGAGCATGGAGTTAGAAATGATGGTGGAATGTGATGGACATCATTATCCAAAGTACATGTACGAAGATACAAATTGATGTGAATAAATACTTTGTATACAACCAGATATATGAAAAATTGTGCTTTATATGTGTAATATGAACTCTAATGCATTATGCTGCCATACATAACAATTTAGAATAAAAATAAAAAATAAAAGGGGTGGGCCAAAGCAGTACTGCATGCCTTTATTCCAGGTTCTCAGGAAGATTAGACAGGAGGCTTGCAGGCTGGAAGCCAGCCTCAGCAATTTAGCAAGACCTTGTCTCAAAAAAGGGCTGGGGATGTGGCTCCGTGGTTGAGTGCCCCTGAGTTCAATCCCGGGTACCACCCCCCTCCAAAAAAAGAAGGTCCTGAATATGTACAGACTCTTGTTATTGTTCCCTAAACAATATAAACAGTGTATCCTATTCACATAGGATTTACATTGAATCAGATATTATAAGTAATTGAGAGAAGACAAAGTGTATGGGAGCCTGTGCATATGTTCTAATGCAAGCACTATTCCATTTCATATAAGGGACGTGAGCAGATTCTGGCATCCTAGCAGGGCTCCTGGCACCAATCCCCAGGGATACTGAGAAACAACTGCATATTTATTTCTTCTCTTGTTTTTTATGATTGTTTATACTTCTCCTTGCTTTGGGTTTTTCTAGGCTCTTGAGGTTTGAGCTTGTATTTTAGATTTGAAACTTTTCCTCTTCTCTAATGTTAGCATTTTGTGCAACAGATTTCCCTCTCAGCACTGTTCTAAGTGTATTACATGAATTTCAATGTTACATATTCATTTTCATTCCATTCAATGTGTGTTGTGTTTTGTTTTGTCTTGTTGAGATGTCCTCTTTGATTCATGGATTGCTTAGAAGGATATCTAGTTTCCAAATGTTTGGAAATTTTTCTGTTCTCTTTCTGTTATTAATTTCCAGTTTTATTCCACAGTGTCCAAGAACATCTACTCTACATGATTCCAATTATTTTAAATTTGTTGAAATTCATTTTATCATCAAGCATGTGCCTTATCTCAGTTTATGTCCCATGAGCACTTGTAAAGAAGATAGGTGTTGCTGGTTTGGGGCAGAGTGTTCTATAAATAGCAAACTAAGACTGTTAGGTGTTTATTTCTTCTATTATCACATCAAATTGTCTTATTGTTCTATCAATTTTTAATTTTTTTAATGTTTAATTTTTAAGCATGTAAAGACATCAAAAAATTTTAAAAATATATTCTACCTAGCACATATTTAAAGATTTTTAAAATTTGTTCTTTTTAGATATACATGAAAGTTGAGTATATTTTGACATATTTTATACATAGAATATAAGTTACTCTACTTAGGATCCCATTCTTGCAGTTGTACAGGGGGAGGAGTTTCACTGGTCGTGTATTTATATAAATACATGGGAAAGTTCTGTCTGATTCATTCTACTGTCTTTTCTATTCCAATTCCCCCTCCCTTCCCTTCATTCCCCCTTGACTAATCCAATGAGCTTCTATTCTTCCCTCCCCACCCCTTATAGTATGCTAGCATCCAAATATCAGAGAGAATATTCAGCCTTTGGTTTTTTGGGATTGGCTTATTTCAGTTAGCATGATAACCTCCAGTTCCATCCATTTACTGGCAAACACCATAATTTTACTCTTCTTTATGGCAGAGTAATATTCCATTGCATATATATATACCACATTTTCTTTATCCAGTCATCTGTTGAAGGGTACCTAGGTTGGTTCCATAACAGCTATCATGAATTGAGCTGCTATAAAAATTGACATGGCTGTGTCACTGTAGTATGCTGATTTTAAGTCCTTTGAGTATAAACCTAGGAGTGGGATAACTGGGTCATAAGGTGGTTCCATTCCAAGTTTTCTAAGGAATCTCCATACTGCCTTCCATAGTAGTTGCACCAATTTGCCACCCCACCAGCAATGTATGAGTGTACCTTTCCCCCCCCATATCCTCACCAACAGTTATTGTTACTTGTATTCTTGATAATTGTCCTTCTGACTGGAGTGAGAGAATCTCATTGTAGTTTTAATTTGCATTTCTCTAATTGCTAGAGATGTTGAACACTTTTTCATATATTTGTTGGCCATTTGGATTTCTCCTGTGAAGTGCCTGTTCAGTTTCTTTGCCCATTTATTGATTAGGTTATTTGGTTTGGGGGTGTTAAGCTTTTTGATTATTTAATAGAGATTAATGCTCTATGTGAGGTACAGGTGGCAAAGATTTTCTCCCATTCTGTAGGCTCTGTCTTCAAGTTCTCGATGGTTTCCTATGTTGTGAAAAAGCTTTTTAGTTTGATACCATCCCATTTATTGATTCCTTATTTTACTTCTTGTGCTTTAGGAGTCTTGAGGAGGAAGACTGTTCCCTGGCCGCCATGATGGAAAGTTGGGCCTATGTTTTCTTCTATAGTAGGTGCAGGGTTGTTGTATCAATTTTTCAGAGCAGGACATTGTAATCTCCAACTGTAGTTGTGAATCTGTGTTATTTCCATTTGTCTATTCAGTTTCATGTCACATAGTTTATCATTGCCTAAGATCATTATGCCGTCCTGGCGAATTTTGACACATTAGCATTATATTGTCCCTTACTGTCTCTGAAAGTTGTTTTTGCTCTGGAATATACCTTCTAATATTATTATAGCCCCTCCTGCTTTTTTCTGATTAATACTTCATCATATACTTTTTTTTTCATCCCGTTACCTTCAAATTGTCTATATTTCTTTAATCCTTTTATTTTCAACCTATCTATATTTCCTGGAAGTAGCATAGAGTTGGGACATGTTTTTTAAACCATTCTGCCATTCATGGCCCTTTTGGGGGATGGAGGTACTGGGGATTGAATACAGGAGTGCTTTACCACTGAGGTACATCCCCAGCCCTTTTTATTTTTTATTTTTGAGACAAAGTCTTGATAAGTTTCTTAGAGCCTCACCTCATTGCTGAGGCTGGCCTCAAACTGCAATCCTCCTGTCTCAGCTTCCCAAGTTCCTATCATGCACCACCATGCTCAGCCAACTATTGCCATTTTTTGTGTGGTGTTGAGGATTGAACCAAGAGCCTTGTGTATGTGAGGCAAGCACTCTACCAACTGAACTATATCCCAAGCCCCAACTATTGCCTTTTAACTGATGTATTTATACCATTTACATTTAGTGTATTTGCCCACATTCTGGCTTACCATGTCCTTTCTCCCTTCCTGTTGTTCCAAGCTTCCTTCTTTTATTGTTTCCTTTCTGGTCAGTGACCTACCTTCAGGCATCCCTTGAAGTAAGTGTGCTATTGGCAATTTCTCATAGTTTTCCTTTTTCTGAGAATTTGGTGGTTCATTCCTAAAAAATATTTTTGCTGGGTATAGGATCTTGGACTAACAATATTTTTCATTTAGCATTTGAAAAATATTATGCCACTTCTTTGGGCCTCTGTGGTTTCTGATGAGAAATGCACCAACATTTGGGTCTTTTTTCCTCTATAGATAATGTATTTTTTTCCATCCTTCTGGCTATATTAATATTATTTTCTTTAGTATTCAAAAGTTTAATTATGTCATCATGGAATTATTTCTTTGTGTTTATCCAGTTGGGCATTCATTCATTCAGCTTCCTAACTAGGTAGACTTATGCCTTCTGCCAAATTTGAAAAGTTTTCAGCCAGTGTATGTGCACATACTTTGCCAGGTCGACTCTCTTTCTTCTTTCCTTCCAGGACTCTGATGATGTTAAGACCTTGTTAGAGTTCCATGAGCTCTGTTCATTTTCCTTAAATCTGACTTTTCTTTATAGATGTATATTTTAGTTGTCAGTGGACCTTTGTTTTATTTATTGATACGCGTTGCTGAGAATCAAACCCAGCACCTCACACACGCTAGGCATGCGCTCTGCCGCTGAGCCACCACCTCAGCCCTGATTTTTCTTTCTTTGTTGTTCAGATTGAGTAGTTTCTATCGTTGGTCTTTCAGCTCACTGATCCCTCCACCTTTCCATTCTACTCTTGAGCCTATCTGAGCTTTTTATTTCGGTCACTGTGTTTCAGTTCTGAAATTTCCTCTGGGTTCTTCTTTACAGCTTCTATTTCTTTGCTGGGACATTCTATTTTTATGTGTTTCAAGAGATTTCTATAATAATTCAACGAAGCACTTTTCATGGTTGCTTTAGACATCCTTGTCAAATGGGTTGTCCGATAATTGTGACATCCCTGTGCTCCTGATTGTCCTTTGTCAGTCAGCTTGAGATCTTCCTGGCTCTGGATAGAATGAGCCGTCTTCCATTGGAACCTGGACATTTTTACATTATGTTACTCTGGATCTTTTTTAAACCTTTTGTGTTGCCTCGATGTCACTGTTAGCACTCTGGCTGGGACATGGGAGAGGGACCTCTTACTTTCAGGTGGAGGTAGAAGCCCAGGTTCCCTTCATGACCTTTCTCGGTATCTGAGGTGGGGTCTCCTTCTCACTGAACCCTGGGAGGAGGGGACTTGTAGCCAGCTAGTGGGGATAAAAGTTCTGAACCCCCACTTGGCCTTCTCTGTCAGCACCCCAGCAGGGGCATCAGGGTGCCCTGTTATAGTGTAGGATCCCCACTTGCCCTTTTACCACTTGGGAGTAGGCTGGGGCCCATAGATTTTTCTGAGGTGTTTAGCTGGAGTAGAGTGGCTAATGCTAAGAATTTTCTGCTAGACTAAGGCTTTCGTGGTCTTTTGGTGAAGACACAAGCTTTCTTGGATTTTTTTTTTTTTTGTCTGTGCCCATAGGCATTTATGGGTTCCCTGTTGGTTCTGCTCCAAGGATAGATGAGGCAAAAAAAAAAAAAAAAAAAAAAAAAAAAAAACGCAGAACATCACCAGGTCATTCATCAGGTCTCAAGGTCCCTAGCCAAAACTGTTCCTGTGCTCTTCTCTCCACTCTGCAGAACTTGGTTTTACTTTGTAGGAGAAAAAGGGAAAAGCACATCTACTCCATATTCTAGAAGCAGATTTTACTCTACCCAGCAGAATTTTATTTTATCCAAGCTGAGTGTTGATTGATTGATTGATTGATTGATGGTAGTGCTAGGGGCCAGGGCCTTGCACATGCTAGGCAAGTGCTCTGCAATTGAGCTACACTTCCACCCCCAACCTGAGTTATCCTTAACCAGAACAGACATCCACGTTTCCTTTGGACCCAAGAGAGGCTCCATCTGAAGACGCTCCAGACTCAATAACTGAGAACGTTGAGGTGAGGACCTAAAGAATGGCATGTCCAGTCCTTGGTGCCTCCATCTTTATCCACTCAGGCCAGGCTTGTGGCAAGCATTGACTGGAGACCCAAACCTCTGTCCAGGCCCTCCCAACACCTAACACGCTGGACTCTCCCAGCAAGGGAGAACAATTGCTCCTCACCAGGCTGGGGCCATCTTTTGGAGGGACAGCCACCACCATCTCCCCTCTACAATCATCTATTTTGCTTCTTTTCTCAGTTCCCTTGAGAACCTATCCTTGGAAGGCCAGTATGGCTTCTCCTGCCTGGGACCTGGCCTCTCCACAGGTCGACCCACTGCAGGTCCTTTACACGAGGGTCAGATTAAGCAGGAGTCACCCTGAGAGGGGTGCCGAGTCAGAAGTGGGGGCCTCATAGTTCTGCCCTCAGTTCCACTCTACTCACTTGCTAAAGGGTCAGGAAGGAGGGTGTGCCCCACTGCCCCTGAGTCTGGCCCCTGCTTGTTACCCCTAGGCCTTCACGCTGGCCTAGAAGCTGATGTGGAAATTCGACCCACGGCTCCTCTACTTACCAGTATTAAACGTAATGCGCTTACACTCCCTGAGCATGTATTTCTACTTAAAATGACAGGTCTGGATACAGGCACGTGACAGCGTGATAAGCCGTAGCCTGGACCTCTCTGTGAGGCAGGTGGAGAACTAAAGGCCAGAGATGAGGATACGTCTCCCAGGTTCCCAAGGGGGATTGACCCCAGTTGCTAGGAAGACCTGCTTGAATAGATGCCCCTCACCTCCCCACTTACCTATGGGAGAGTCCAGCGGGGCCTTTTGAATAGATTACTTGCAGTGGAACCCTCACAGAGGCCACTTCAGGGGGACACAATCTAAGAGACCTTGAATTCAGAGCAGCCGCCGGAAGCCCTCTTTTCACGCTGCTCCCCGCTTGTTGAAAACCATGGCAGGATGGAGGGGAGGGAAGCGGGCCTCCCTCACACCCCCAGCCCAGGGCCTGGCCTGCCAAGAGTGACCACTCTGCGTGACTCCAGTGACTTGGTACAGAAAAGAGCCTCCCAGGCTGTTGTCCACTCAAAGCCACGCTACAAAAGGGCCCTTCTTCATCCCGGCTGGTTCAGGCCAGGTCCCAAGAAGGAAATAAAGGGTGGAGAGTGAGGGTGGGGTCAACCAGGCTTAATTATGTGTGCTAGAAAAAGCTATTTCCACCCTTAGGCCAGGGAAAAGTGCCTCGCAGAAGGTCAAACCATAGGCGTGTCTGTCCCTGCTGTGTGTGGTACACAGTGTGCCTGTGTTATATGTTCTCTTTGCCACACGCCATGCACGCTATGCACCATGCGGGATACGTGATGCACACGTATATGCAATATGTATGTTACACATTATACACACATGTCATGTTATATGCTACACATCCACACATCTGCTGCATGTTGTGTGGTGTTGTAGTGTGCGGTGTGCATGTCCCATGGTGTGCATGCACACATGGTATTGTTTCATGTGCAAGTCATGTGTTGTATGTGTGGCACACTACATGTGGTCTGTGCAGCACATGTACACTACTGTGTGTTGCGAACTACACACATAGTTTTTGAGAAACAACTGGATGTGATTGTTATCTTTATTCTTTATAGGTAAGGTGTTTCCCCATCTGGAGTCTTCCAAAATTCTTTCTCTAGCTTTAATTCTCTGTAGTTTGAAAATGAAATGTGTAGGGGAAGAGATTTTTAAAAAATCATTTGTTCCGTTTTCTATGCTTCCTGGTTATGTACGTTAGTATCTGATGTTAATTAAGGGAAATTTTCTGTTGTCGTTGTTTCTAATATTTCTTCTGTTCTATTTTCTCTTTCTTCTCCTTCTGATGTCCCCATTATGTGTCTACATTTAAAAGCTGTCCCACTATAGTTCTTGGATAGTTTGTCCTGTTGGTTTTTGTTTGTTTTGCTTAATGTTTGTTCTCTATGATTTTATATATATATATATATATATATATATATATATAATTTATATATATATAAACTGTAGATGGACACAATATCTTTATTTTATTTGTGTATTTTTACGTGGTGTCAGGGATCGAACTCAGTGCCTCATGCATGCTAGATAGTTGCTCTACCACTGAGCCAAACCCGGCCCCGAGTTTTGGAAATTTCTATTAACATACTCTTTTTTTATGTAAATTTTTTATTTATATATGACAGCAGAATGCATTACAATTCTTATTACACATATAGAGCAAAATTTTTCATATCTCTGGTCGTATACATAGTATATTCACACCAATTTGGGTCTTCATACATGTACTTTGGATAGTAATGATCATCAAATGCCACCATCATGAATTACCCCATGCTCCCTCCCTTCCCCTCCCACCTCTCATATTCTTAAACTCAGAGAGTCTTTCTTCAGCTATGTCCAGTCTTCTAATGGGCCCATTGGCCATGATTTCGATCTTTCATATCCACAAAGGATCATATGGTAAAGGCTGGTCCCTAACCTGTGGCACTATTGGGAGGTGGAGCCTAGAGGGAGGAAGTTAGGTTATTGGGGTCATGCCCTTGAAGGGGATATTGGAACCCTGGCTCCTTCCTGTCTCTCACTTTGTTTCCTGGCCACCATGAGGTGAACTGGCCTGCTCTGTCATGTGCTCCCACCACGATGTGTGGTGCCACCACAGACCCAAAGCAACAGAACCAACTGACCATGGACTGAAACCTCTGAAGTAGTGAGCCAAATAAATTTTTCCTCCTTATTTTGTTACAGTGACACAAGACTACCTACACACTATCAAAGGCTTCATTCCTTTGAATTGGGCTTTTATTGGGCTTTTCATTTCTAACATTTTTTATTGGGCTTTTCATTTCTAACATTTTTGGGGCTTTTCATTTCTAACATTTTTTTCTCCTTAGGATTTCTATCTCTTTGCATTGCCAATATGTTCCTGCATGTTTGCTACTTTAAGGTCCTTAGCATATTAATCATAGTTGTTTTATTTAGTGGTACTGTGTGTGTGTATGTCTGTAGTAGTGAGGATTGAATCCAAGGGTGTTTGGCATACCCCAGCCCTTCTTATTTTTTTTTTTTTTAATTTTAGCTTTCCATCTATTTACTTATTTATTTTTGTGGAGCTGGGGATTGAACCCAGGGCCTTATGCATGCGAGGCAAGCACTATACCCCCAGCTCTTATTTTTTTATTTTGAGCTATATTATTATTAATTATATATTAATTATTAATAATTATATATATTATTTTTTATTTTGAGCTTTATTTTAGCTATACCCCCAGCTCTTATTTTTTTATTTTGAGATAAGGTCTCGCTAAGTTGCCTAGGCTGGCCTCAAACTTGCAATCCTCCTTCCTAAGTTTCCAGAGTAGCTGAGATTACGGGCACACGCCACTGGACCTGGGTAATCAGGATTGTTTTTAATTCCCTGTCTGACAATTCCAATCTCCCTGCCAACTCTGGTTCTCATGTTTACTCTGTCTCTCCAAACTGTGTTTGTTTTTGGTTTGGTTTCATTTAGCTTTGGTGTGCCTTGTGATTGTTTCTCGGTGGTGGACATGAGATCCTGAATAACAGGAACTGCTGTGCGGACACCCACAGTGCTACAATGTGCCATGTGGGCAAGAGGAATTGCTGGGTGATAGTTAGCCTGAGATTACCTAGTCTCTAGAACAGTGCTGTGGCTTATTTCAAATGATTCTGCCAGAAGCACAAAGGAATTTTCCTCTGCTCACTGTGGGGACCTACTCAGGTCTCCAGAGGTCAATTTCACGACATTGGACCCCCACTCCCCGACTGGGTCCCCCGGAAGTTTTACTTTCTGACTCATTCACTCTCACCTTCATCACTTTGCCAATGACAGTTCAGGATTTCCTACCCCGACACTGGTGTCCCCCCTCTGTGGCCTCTGTCCACGGGTTTCTACTCTAGTAAGCGACATCTCCCTCTGTCTGGGCAACCGTTCCTCTTGTCATTAGGATGCAGTGGTGACTTCCAAGCTCCCCATTTGGAACTTGAAACTAAAAGTCCACTTTCCTCTTTTGTTCCTTTTAAAAAATTAGACAGTCATGTTAATTTCAGTAAATCTTTAAATATTCTTGATGAGAATACTTTGTAAGATTGTTTTCTGAGTATCTTTTCCCCGTCTTTGGCTCAACTACTTATTCTCTTGATGAAGAGAAAAATCCCAGTTATAATAAAATCTAACTTGTCAATTTTTCATGTCTTTTGGATAGTGTTTTCAGTGTGTCTTCTTGTTTAGTGCTTTTAATGTCTTTTTGGTTCAAAGAAATGTAAGCATGAACATTACGGAGTACTTCCAGGAAGCTTCCTTAGAAAGGACAGGGTCTAGCCAGACACAGTGGCACATGCCTATAATCCCAGTTGGCTTGAGGGGCTGAGGCAGGAAGATCTCAAGTTCTAAGCCAGCCTCTAAAACTTAGTGAGACCCTAAGCCATCTAGGAAAATCCTGTCTCAAAATAAAAGATATAAAGGGCTGGGAGGTGGCTCCATGGTTAAGTGCCCCTGGGTTCAATCCCCAGTACTAAAAATTAAAATTAAAAATAAAATAGAGGGGCTGGGGTTGTGGCTCAGTGGTAGAACACTTGCCTAGCACGTGTGAGGCCCTGGGTTCAATCCTCAGCACCACATAAAGTTAAATAAAATAAAGGTATTGTATTTAGCTACAACTAAAATATAAATACTAAAAAAAATTTTTTTAATAAATAAATAAAAATAAAATAGAGTACTATGGTTTGGATATGGCTTGAGTGTGTCTCCCAAAGGTTCATGTGGTAGAAACACATGTGTGTGCACACATGCACAAGACAATGTTGAGAGGTGTGGAACACTGAAGCGGTCAGGCCCAGTGAGAGGTAATTAGATCATGGGGTCCATCCTCATCCTTATAAAGGGATAGTGCTGGTTTCATAGAGTGAGATGACTCTTGTGAGAGCTGCTTATTCTCACAAGAGAGCTTCTACAACCCCCATTTCCCTTTCCTTTTCTTCACCGTCTTGTGAAGCAGCCAGGGTGGAGGGGCCCTCACCAGAGGCCAATCAAGTGAGGCCACCTGATCTTCAATTTTGAGGCTCTTAAAACTGTGAGCTGAATAATTTATGTATTATTACCCAGTCCCAAACATTTTGCTATAGCAACACAAATCAAATCTACACAAAGGTTAAATGAAATCTCAACAGGAACAATATCCTTATAAGAGGAGAAAGAGAGGGCAGGGATGAGCGTGCACAGAGAAGAGACCAGCTACAAGCCAAGGAGAAAGGCCTCTGAGGAAACCAGCCCTGACCACGCCTTGACCTTGGACTTCCAGCCTCCAGAACTGTGGAGAAGCGAATGTCTGTTGTGTAAGCCTCCCCAGCCTCCCAAACAGACTCGGACAGGGCCTACAGCCCGAGGTTCCCTCTGGACTGCCAGGATGGGGCAGAAATGCACATGAGTGAGGTGTCCTGGGCCTCAGCTCCACACTCCTCTCAGATCCCGGGCCTGGCAGGGTGGGGTCCCTCCAAGGCCACCATCCCCAAATTAAGCCCCTTTCCACCCCACCCTGCCCACAACATCAGCTCATCTGACAGACCTCTGAGTTCAATTTGGGGACCACCATCTTTTTCCTGGTTTTCAAAGGTGGATTTACTTAGCACATTTCACCCAGAAGGAAATTATAATCCCCTTGTGGAAATCAAAGATGATGAACCAAATGAGATGTGCAAAGTTTACTTCTCCAGAGCTTACAATAGCAAGGGAGTCAGCTACCCTCACCTGTGCTTTGGCAGAGTCTCTGAAGGCAGACAGAGGGTTAAGGAAGCATCACGGTGGGAAAGAGACAGCTCCAGGGATGCCCTGGCTGGAGGCTGCTGACTGGGGAGGCTGGAGGCTGCTCACTAGAAGCAGAGCATTTTAGGATGGGCTAGAGATCCATATATATATATTTAGTTGCAGATGAACACAAGACCTGTATTTTACTTGTTCATTTTTTATGTGGTGCTGAGGATTAAACCCAGTGCCTCACACATGCCAGGCAAGCGCTTTGCCACTGAGCTAAAGCCCCAGCCCAGGATCCACGTTGGCCTTCTCTGATTGGTCCCAAATTGGAAAAGGGGTCAAAATTTAGGGAAGCATGAGGTTACTAATCAAATCCTGGCCATGTGGGGATGACTGTTACAGTGGTTATAGTTTAGTTTCCTGCACTGTATGCTATGTTATAGATAACCACTGTATGTATGTTATAGATAACCAGGTGGATTCCTAGGCTGGTTACTATAAGTGATGGGTAGGTTTCCTGACTTGTTGCTGCAGCTTCAAGTCCAAGTTCTATTTTTATATATGATCTGGCCATTGTCTGTTTGTATATCCAATCTCGTAGCAGTGGAGGTTTAAATCAAGTCCTCAGGATTTTAGATAACTATGAAAATCAAAATCTGAATGTGTCACATCTTATTTTTTATCAATGATTTTTTTGTTAGATGCCTGGAGAAAAGTGAACTTTTGTTTAGCAATGATTTTTCTCAACCTTCTTGTTATAGCTGAAATCATACTGAAATTACCTAGATGAACTAAATCTGGCAAAGTTAAGTGATGAATCTAGGTACATGGTGTTTTTATTGAAATATTCTTTCAACTTTTATATGCATTAGAAATTCTTCATGGGGCTGGGAGTATAGCTTAGTGGTAGGATGATAGTGTGAGGCCCTTTTTTTATTTATTTCTAAAAAAGAAAAGAAAATTTTTGGAAGAAGTTGGGGGAAAAAAACGGATGCTGCACTTTTATTTAAGCAGAACACTGACTAGAAGTTGCAGCTTGAATTGCAAAACGCACAACTGGATTTAACCCAGGGGAGATTTACCCTGAGCTACATCCCTCATCCTTTTTATTTTCTATTTTGAGACAGAGTCTCACTAAGTTACCAAGCTGGCCTCAAACTTGAGATCTTCCAGCCTCAGCCTCCTGAGTCACCACTGCACCTGACTCCACAACTTCATTTTGACTTACAAACTGACATATTTCTATCCACAGAGCTGCAGGACCAAGGATTGGCGAGTGTGGTTTGCCCAAATTGGATGGCACCATCAATGTGCCCCTATGGGCTACAAAAGGCAGCTCTTGCAGGAGTGGCTGACCTGCTGGCCTCCATATGGACACACACTCTCACCAGGAATCCAGTCCTCAGCACCTGGGCCCTCTGCACACATTCTCCCTCTTGGCTAGAATTGTTCCATCTCACTCCATTTCCAACCACAGCTGCCCTCTCAGCACTTGCGAATGATCAACTCAACGTTCACCTACCTGATTTTGTGGGTGTTTTATTGAAGCATAGCCACACCTATGCATTTATTATTATCTATGATTATTTCAAGCCACAATGGTTCTTCTGAGATCACCCTAAACATCACCACGAAGATACCAAATAGATCCACAGAGAAGCCAACAGGCAGCTCTGTTCATGAGTGCTCCACCTTGGAATGGGTCCTCCAGCCCCAGCAGAGCCTTCAAATGAC
Organism: Callospermophilus lateralis; assembly: GCF_048772815.1. Lineage (NCBI taxonomy): Eukaryota > Metazoa > Chordata > Mammalia > Rodentia > Sciuridae > Callospermophilus > Callospermophilus lateralis. Next base: position 94,071,952 of record NC_135313.1, read on the forward strand.
TGTGGCTTTTAGTGACAGATACCAAGTGCAACCTGCCCAGCTGAGTCTTCCCCAAGCAACCGATGCACAGACTCTGAGGGCATAAGCTGTGATTGTTTTTATGCCACTACATTCGTGGGTGGGTGTGTGCACAATGGCAACTGACCCCAGGGCCTTACACATGCTAAGCACATGCTGTACCAAGAAACTACACGCCCTGTCCACCTCTATGTTTTCAACTTCATGTAAACCCATTCTGCCATAAAGAGTCTGTATGCATGTATGTGCTACCTTATAAATATGCGTGAAATGTGGATGTTGTTTGGATTTACTTTCTTTCTGTTTCATTTTTCTTCTACCATCTACCTCTCTGTTCTCACATACTCTATATCAGTAACCTATCATATTCCACATATCCTCCATATTTTCCTCCATTGTCTACATAGTACCCCAATAGTCTATAGTCCCTAATAGACCGTAACTTACTTATTCAGTCCTTGGTGATGGACAGGCCTTTTGCTACTAATCTGAGGTCAGTAGTAACTTCCCTGTACACCAGCCTCACCTACTTGGGTTTTATTATGGTTTAGATATGAGGTGTCCCCCAAGAGCTCATGGGACAGTCAATGCAAGAATTTTCAGGAGTGAAATAATTGAGTTATAAAAGCTTTCACCTAATCAGTGGATTAATCCACTGCTATGAGTTAATTGGACCATAACTATAGGTTGGTAGGGTGTGGCTGGAAAAGATAGGTCACTGGGGGCATGACTTTGGGGTTTATCTTTTGTCCTTGGTAGGCAGAGCCCTCTCTGCTTCCTGATTGCCATGTCTTGAGCAGCTTCCCCCCTCCACACACTCCAACCATGGTTTCTGCCTTACCTCAGACCCAGAGCAATGGACGTGGCCGTCTGTGGACTGAGACCTCGAAAACCATGAATGCCACATAAACTTTTCCTCCTCTAAAACAGTTCTTGGCATGTCTTTTGGTCATGGTGGGGAAAAAAAGCAGACTAAAAAAGTGGATTAATACCAAGTACAATACCAATACATACTGTACATAGAAGTATGTACAGTTGTGCTTCTAGATACAGTTGTCCAGAGTGGGGCTGCTGGGTCTGAGGAGAGATGCATCTCAAATTTAAACAGACTCTGTCCCAGGGCTTTTGAAGGGTTTTGATGCACAGCCCTGGAAAGACCTGGACCTTTTTCTTACTGACATCACAGGGCCCCGTAGCTATGCAGGTCTGTCACTGGAGGTCCCCACACATTCTACGCAGCTCAGTGCAAAGACTTTGACAAATCCATGTCCTGTTATTTCTCTCACTTTCTCTACTTTTTCTTTCTTTTTATTTATTTATTCTTTCTCCTCAATGCTTGGAATTAAAGCCAGAAGCACTCTATCTCTGAGCTACATGCCCAGTTCGTCTTTTTTTTTTTTTTTCTTTTTCATACCAGAGGTTGAACCCAGGGGTGCTGGGTTCATGTCCCCAGCTCTTTTTATTTATTTTTATTTTTTCTATTTATTTATTTATTTATTTATTTATTTTGTGTGTGTGTGTGTGTGTGTGTGGTGCTGGGGATTGAACCCAGGGCCTTGTACATGCAAGGCAAGCACTCTACCAATTGAGCTAGATCCCCAGCCCTCCCAGTTCTTTTTATTTCGAGGCAGGTTCTCAATAAGTTGTGTAAGGCCTTGCTAAGTTGCTGAGGCTGTCCTGGAACTTGAAATTCTCTGTCTCACCTCCTCAGGGTGACAGGCAAACCCCACATGCCTTGCTCCCCAGTCTTTTTTCTTTATTTTAATCTTGAGACAAGGTCTCTGGAAATTGTCCAGTGTGGCCTCTAACTTGCTACCTTGCTACCCGCAGCCTCCAGAGTAACTGAGATTATATATGCCAACTGCCTGGGCTTGTTTCCCCCACTTTCTCAGGCCCAGCTAGACCTCACTGACTCAGCAATACTGCTTGGGTCCAGATAAAACCACAGGGAAAATCCCTTTCTGGAGTTTGGTTTTCAAAGAAGAGATGCTGCCATTTGTTAGTGGTCCAGCAGAATAAGGGCAAAATTGAAGGTCACCGCTGCCCTGTCTTTCCTGGTATCAGGCCCCTTTGGTATCCTACTTGTCTAGAGGTAACCAGGGAGCCACACACATCTGTGCCTCTGAGGGCAGATGTTAATTTTTTTCATTTACAAAGCAGAGGCCCCCAAACTCCCTCAGTTCATGGAGGCCTAGGTATCTCAGACAATTTTCAGCACTGCCTAGGACAAAGGAAACAAACTAGTTTGTTTATTAAGTAGTTTGGTCCAAACCTCTTAACAAGTATCTATAGAACAATAATGTAGGCATTTGAGAAAGAGATATGCATCAATTCAAAGTGACTAGTTGGCTGAGAGTGGTGGCAATCCTGTAATCCCAGCAGCTCAGGAGGCTGAGGCAGGAGAATTGCAAACTCGAGGCCAGCCTCAGCAAATTAAGGAGATCTTGTCTCAAAATAAAATAATAATAAGAAGAACAACAACAACAACAACAACTGGGGATGTAGTTTAGTGGTTAAGCGCTCCTGTATTCAAGCAACCCTGGTACCAAAACATCCCTGGGACAGGAGGGCCTGGTGGAGGCCCACCCTGATTGCCTGTCCCGCGGTGATTTCCACGTGGTACTAAGCTCACCTGTGCAGAGGCAGGGCGGTGGTGTCCTCAGCACGCAGACTGATGGGGGTTTGCACCCTGACCAGCAGAGGGCTCGGTGCTTCCCTCCGAACAGAGCGCTGCAGAGCCAGAGAGAGCCGGGTCTCTTCCCTCCACCTACTCTTCCACTGGCCCCTTCAGCCTCCAAGATCCGCAGGAATCAGGGAAGGGCGACGCGGCGGGAAGCAGAGGTGGGTCCTGTACCAAGCGCCCAGCTGTGGGGTCGCCCCTAGCAGAGAGCATAGGCACAGAGATCCATGCTCCAGGGACCCCATGGATGGATGAGATACACATAACTGAAAGAAACCCGTTTACCAGGAGTGGTGACCATCGTGGAACCCCAGCGACTCGGAGGATGAGGCAGGAGGATCACATGGCCATCGTCCTAAGAAAGCGGGTGGGTCAGTTGCGGTGGACGCGACTCTGGGGCATGAAGGGGGCTCGGGTGGTGGCCCGCAGCAAACCCCGACGGGCGGCGGGGACGGAAAAGTCGCTTTACGGAGAAGCCAGGGTCGGGTCGGTCTGTCTGCAAGGTCAGGGAGCCTCCCGGAGCTGGGGGGCGTGGTGGGGGCGCTTCTCATGCTGTTGGGGACACTGTAGAAAGAAGGGAAATACACTATTTTTGGAATTATAGGGTATTTTTCCTTTTTCTGCACCTTTGAAGTTTTCTAAACTTATGCAGGTGTCACTAGAACAAAACCCTGGGCCCCTCGCTACCTATGGAGGCTGAAGTCTGAAAAGGGGAGTTTCCAAGCGCAGCGCAGCCTGGGGCCAAGCCCAAGGCAGTAGGGAGCGCGGGGACCCCGAGAACCTGGCTCGGAAGGAAGCTGTTGGCAAGATGATCTTTAATCATAAAAGCCCCGAGGGCAGGGCGCATTGTGAAGATAGGATCCAGCGAGACAGAGTCCAGGGTGACGTAGCAAGAAGCAGCTCCCGGGTGCCTGAGAGGCGGCAGGCGGGGCGCGGGATAGGGCGACACCTGCCGGCCGTCGCCGCGCCCCTGCCCTGACGGTGAAACAAGTCATCGCAGGTTCCAAGCTGAGTGGGCGGCTGGCTCCCGGGGCTTCATTTCCACCTGAGCAACAAAGGCAGCTGTCCAGCCTCTCAGAGGTGTGGGGATAGGGACACTTGTGAACTGTGAAAATCTGCAAGCCTCAATATGGAAAGCATCCCAAAGAAACTCAAAGGGCATAAAGGCGAATCTCACGTCTACTCTGGAGAGGGAAAGAGAGTAAGAGGGAAAGAGAGTTAAAGACAAAACGAGCATAAGGTAAAAAGGAAAAGATTGTTTTTTAAAAAAATTGTCCACGTTTGGAGTGGAGGTGGCTCAGCGGTATAGCACGTAGTTAGCCTGCACAAGGCCCTAACAATCCCCAGCACCAAAAATAAATTAACTAATTCATAATAAAGAAATGAAGACTTCATGAAGAGAAAGAAAGCAAATCAACAATGATACGGAGGGTATTTGCAATGCATATACCTGAAAAGAAATTTATACCCAGAATATATGTTCTTTTTGGAAAAAAAATCCATGACCAAGATACCACTCAGCAAATTAAAACCTAGAGCAGGTCTTCCTAGAAAGGAACCAGAAAGCCCATTAACTGTGAAAAGATACCTAACCTCATCTGTTATCAAGAAAATATTAATTAAAACAATGATATGCAATCCCACACCCACTAGATTAGCAAAACCTCTACCAACATACAGTGTTAGGAAAAACTTAGGGGAAAGAGCTTGCAGACACTGCTGGTGGAAATGTGAATAGGTTGCGATCATTTTAGAACACAGCATGACTTGACCTAATAAAGGTGAACACCTAATAAAGGTGCCTCCCAGTAGCCAGTAATGCTAGTCCTCCCTGTGTGTACCTGGCAAAGATTACTGCAATTTTAATCAAAATCCCAGCAAGCTTTTTAGTTGAGATTGGCAAGTTTATTGTAAAATTGATATGGAAATGTAAAGAACTATCGTGGCCAAAATAGCTCTAAGAAAGAACTTACATTACCTGATTTCAAGACTTATTATAAAGTTGTAGAAATCAAGACAGTATGATATGGATCTAAAGATCTATAAAAAGAAGGAAAAAAATAGAAAGCACAGAAATAGACCCAATCATATAAGCTTTTATTTGTCAGCCTTCCCTTACTCTGTCAAGTAACCTGAGGTAAATCAACTTAAAAAGAAGAAAACTGGGAAACAAAAAGAAGATGATTGAGGCATCCCCTTTAAAGGGCATGTCTCAGTGACTTAAGATCTCCCACCAGGCTACATACCTCCTAAAGTTTTTACCATCTCCCAACAGCACTACCCTGAGACAAAGCTTTTAACACTCTGGTTGACATTCCAGATCCAAACTATAGCAATGGTCAATTAATGGTCAACAAAGGCAGTTCAACGGAGAAAGCACAATCTTTTTTTTTTAAGAAATAGCCATATATAAAACAATTTGAGCCTAACCTTTACCTCACACCATTTCCAAAAATTAACGTGAAATAGGTCACATATGTAAGTTGGAGAACTAAAAGCATAAAACTGCTGGAAGAAGTAAAAAATTCTGGAAGAAAAGATAATAGGGAAACTTAGCAACTGTATGTTTTAAAGGGATGGTCCACAAATTTTAAAAGGACACTCCTCCCTTCAAGAGGTGGAGCTTAGCCAGGCCTGGTGGCACATGCCTGTAAATCCCAGCATTGAGCTCAGGTGGTTGAGGCAGGAGGATAGTGAGTTGAAAGGCAGCCTCAGCAACTTAGCAAGGCGCTAAGCAACTCAGTGAGACTCTGTCTCTAAATAAATACAAAATAGGGCTGGAGATGTAGCTCAGTAGTTGAGTGTCCCCTAAGTTCAATCCCTGGTACCAAATTCTCTTCTAGCAAAGAGAATATAGCAGATGTGGTGGGATGTCAGTTTTGAGATTAGTGTATAAAAAAACTGCAGTTTTCACTGTGGGTTCTCTGTCTGTCTCTGTTTGTTATTTACTTTGCAGGGGACACCAACTGCCATAGCATGAAACTCCCAGGGAAGAAAGCAATCAGCTGCCTTGCTGTTGGAAGAGGCCCTTGTGTTGACAAGCAGGAGGGTTACCATCGATCTCACACATGAGCTTGGCAGCAGCTACTCCCCTCACCAACCTGAAGATGACCACAACCCCCACAAACAAGGGACAGCTGATTGCAACCTCATGAAAGATTGGGTGGCCAGAACTACCTAGCTAAGCTGCTCCCACATTCCTGATGCATGGAAACTGTGAAGTAATAAAAGCGTTTATTGTTTAAAGATGCTAATCTTGAGCATAATTTATTATATGGCAACTAAGTCAGTGACAATGAGCTTGGCAAAACGTTCTTAAAATATGACACAAAATATGACATAAATTATAATAGAAAAAAATTCATAAATCAGATTTTAAAAATACTTTTATTTTATTTCTTTATTTTTTATATGATGCTGAGGATTGAACGCAGGGCCTCACATAAATCAGATTTTTAATCAAAATTTAAAAATTCATTTTTTAATAAAAACCACAGCAGAAGCCAGGTGCAGCAGCACACACCTACTTGGGAGGCTGAGGCAAGTAGATCACAATTTGAGGCCAGCCTCAGCAATTTCATGAGACCCTCCGTCAAAATTAAAATATCTGTGGCTCAGTGGTAGAGTGCCCCTGGTTTCACTCTACCTCAGTGGTAGAGTGCCCCTTTTTTTTCTAGTTCTGGGTTCAATCCCCAGAACTAGAAAAAAAGAGAAGAAGAAGAAGAGGAGGAGGAGGAGGAGGAGGAAACTGCATCGGAGTTTCAAAGAAGATGCTACAGACCCATTTCTCCCTGCTCCTTCCACGAAGGACAACAAAGACCCTCAAAACGGACTGTGAAAGATGCAAAGAGGAAAGCAGGCTGACTCTAGACAATAGCAGGCAGCACAAGCAGCCTAGAGACAGCACTTTATTGCCCTGGCAACATGCCATCCATAGAAAATGAGTCAGGAGACTTCCCTCCAGACAGCAGAGGCAATCAGCAAAGGATGTGATATATTCCCCTCCCACAGGCCTGGTGCCCCCAGATACAGGTGGGCATTCAGGACTGCAGCCACCCCACCCAGTGGAAGCAGATGGGCCATGGCAGGACAGAGACAGCAGATGATACAGGTGGCACTTTCTCCCCTACCTCTACGAGCTGCATTAGCCAGGTGAGGAGTCTGCACTTCCATCCACCGCCCAGTAGCATCATAGTGTCCAAAGTAGCGCTTCCTTCCTGTGGATGGCACCAGTGGAAACCAAGTGGGAAGCCTGTGCTTGTACCCAACCATGGCAGGCAGAGCTACTTGTCACCCTCCCAACGAGAGAATGACAGGAGGATTATAGAAACAAGAAAATTGGGGAAAGGGATTTTCTAAATCTGCACAGGATATCCTGAGCTGATGGTTGACCAATGCACACAAGAAACTGACCACAGTGAATTTGCCAAGAGAGATTGGAGACAGGTTTTCGGAGCAACCGTTAGCTATCACACCAAGAAAGCAGACTAGAAGAGCATGCAAGGACATGGAAACCAAACTGTCACTGGAACTGGGTGTCATGGTGCACACCTGTAATTCCAATGACTTCGGAGGCTGAGGCAGGAGGATTGCAAATTCAAGACCAGCCTCAGCAACCTAGCCAGACCCTCAGAAACTGAGCAAGAACCTGGCTCAAAAAATAAAAAGGGGGGCTGGGATTGTAGCTTCATGGTAGAGCATTTGCCTGACAGATGTGAGGCACTGGGCTTGATCCTCAGCACCACATAAAAATAAATAAGTAAGTAAAGGTATTGGGACCGTCTAAAAATATAAAATAAATAAATAAGTAAATAAATAATACAGGGCTGGGAATGTAACTCAATGGTAAAGCACCCCTGGGTTCAAAAATCAGTAACAACAAAAAATTGTAACAGGAAGCTACAGCCTTCAAAAAGTAGACCAGAATCAGCCTACTAACCTATGGATCACTGGTTGCTAAAATAAAATGTTGAATAAATATAGCATATAAATATACATAAATAGTATAAAATGAAGTATTTCTAAAATAAATACTTAAATAGACCCCAGGGTCACAGAGTATAGTAGCTATAATGTCTGGAATACAATTTTTAAAATTATTTGCAATACCAAAGGCCAAGGAAATTGCGACTGAAAGGAGAAAAGACTAACAAATCCCATCCCTGAGATGTCTCAGATGTTGAAATTATGTGGCAAGGATTTTGAAACAGATCCCATAACAATGCTTCAGTGAACAATTTCAATACTCTTGAAACAAATCAAAAGAAAATAGAAAAACCTCAGTAAAGCAATGGAAAATTTAAGAAGAACCAAGTGGATACTATTAAAAATTCAATATCCAAATTTTAAAACACACTGATTGGACCTGACAATTAATTGGTTGGAGAGGAAACATAAAAATTCTGAAAACAAACCAATAGGATTTACCTCATCTCACCAAGAAAGAGAAAATAAATGAGAAAGAAATGTACAGAGCCTCAGAAATCTGTGGGAAAATAAAACAAGATCTAATATTTTTGTCATTGAAGGAGAGCATAAAGTGTAGGATAGGAAAAATATTTGAAAAAAAATAATGGCTGAAAATTCCCCAAATTTGATAAAAGGCATAAACCTAGTAAGAAGATGAATGAATCCCAAACAGGAGAAACATAAAGAAACCCACTCAAGACATATCATAATTAAACTTCTGAAAACTAAAAGCTAAGAAAAAATTCTGAGACAGGTAGAAAAAATAATGCATTACCCATAAAAGAACAATTCAAATGATAGCAGATTTCTTATCTGAAACTATGGAGGATGGAAGAAAATAGCTCAATATTTCCCAGATGTTGAAAAGAATTGTCAATGCCAAACTCTGCACTGAATGAAAATATCATTTGAAAATGAAGAAAAATGAAGTCATTCCCAGACAGAGGAACGCTAGGAGAACTTTTTAGCAGCTGACCTGCTCTGAAAGAATGCTTTACAGACATTCTCTGTACTGAAAGGAAACAATAACGGAAGGAATCTTGGAACTTCAAAAAGAAAAGCAAGAAAAATGTTAAAGAAAGAAGAGTGGGGGGGTGGGGCTGGGGTTGTGGCTCAGCGGTAGATGCACATGCGAGACCCTGGGTTCAATCCTCAGCACCACATAAAAATAAATAAAGTATTATGTCCAACTACAACTAAAAAAATTTTTAAAAAATAATAAGTGAAATAAGGGTGTTGTGTTCGAATACAACTAAAAAATAATCTTTTTTTTTTTAAAAAGAAGAAGAATGGAATGGGCAGATGTAACAAACCATATCCCTTATAGTTTTTTTAAAAATCATATTTGGTATCTGAAGCAAAAATTAAGACATGATCTGATGTTCAATATACGTAAAAGAAATACTTTAGACAATTATATTTTAAAGTAAGGAGGGTAAAATAAATGAGAGGACTATTTCTACATTTTATGTAGTAAAACATAAGTACTAGTAGTCTATGAGAAGTTCTATATGTATATTTTCATACCTAGAGTAACCACACACACAAATAAAAGTATACATAGAGATAAGTTTTACAAAAATCTATAGAGAAATAGTAATGGAAGCCCCCCTGCAAGATCTAAGTAATCCAGAGGAGAACAAAAAACAGAGGAATCAGGCCATCCTGGTATGAATGGACTCACTGGGTGGTAACAGAGGGTTGTTCTTCCTGTGTCCCCTCCTCTCCCTGTTTCTCTCTGCTTCCTGACTCCACCACAAGCTGAGAAGTTTTCCTCTGCTGGACCATTCCACAATGATGTGCTGTCTCACCTGGGGCCTAGAACAATAGAATTGGCCATCTATGGACTGAGACCTCTGAAACCATGAGCCTCAAATAAACTTTTCCTCCTATAAGTTGTTCTTGTTGGGTATTTTGGTCACAGGATTGCAAATGCTAACTGAAACAGAAATTGGTACTGAGAAGTGGGATGGTGGCTGTGGCTAACCTGACCCTGCGATTCAGAAGCCACTGGAGCTGGCTGGCAGCTTAAGTTTTGGAAATTTATGAGATGCAAACTAGAAAAGCTTTAGAATGTGGTTAGCAAAACTTAATGGGCCATTCTGATGGAAGCTCAGAAGACCAGAATGCCAATGAGAAAGTGAACCACGCTCACGAGGTTTCAGAAAGAATCAAGGACCCTATTAGGAATTGGACTAGAAACCATTCATTTATATTCCAGAAAAGACCCTGGCTATGTTTTGCCCATGTCCGGAGACTTTATGTGAGGTTGAATTTAAAGGTGATGGGTTGATTAATCGGGCAGAGGAAATTTCAAGGCAGCACAGCATTTAGTTAGTGGCCTGGATATTGCTGGCGGATTTTGGCTAGGTTTACTATGAGCATCAGGAGCAAGAAACAGAGTTAAAAGGTTTTTGTTTTGTTTTGTTTTGTTTGTTTTTTGTCTTTTTGGGTTTTTTTAGGGCTGGGGATATAGCTCAGTTGGTAGAAGGCCCTGGGTTCAATCCCCAGCAACAACAACAACAAACAAACAAAAAAAAAAGATTTTTTTAAAATTGTAGTTTGACCAAAAAAGTTCATTTAAAGCTGGGACCAAGTAAGGTAGAGTTGTTAAAGAGATTATAACCCCTAAAGAGACACTTAGTATTTTGCACATAGTCAGTAGGAAAAATGGTTTAAGGGCATCTCTGGAATTTGTATGACCATATCCATTGTGGACTCAAGAGTCTAAAAGGGAAAATTCCTTTGAGATTAGATCATGAGGGGAGAGGCTAGGAAGTTGTTCTACCCTGCTGAGTCACAGGACCCCTCAGAGACCACTGCAGCCATGATTCCAGGGTGCCCAGTATTGCAAGAGCTGGCAGCAGACTGTGGTGTCATCCACATCGTGCTGGTTATGGAGGAAGGCAGGATGGGAAAGTTAAGGGGTCATGGAGGCTTCCACTGAGATTTCAAAGGAAGGACTGGGAGGCCAGGCAAAGAGTAGCAGGGCCAGAGTCCCTGGGCTGCCCCCCGCCCCCAGGGCAATGCATGAAGCTTGTAAAAGTGAACAAAAAGCAAGAATGGAGACCCCAGGAATTATGGGGTCTGTCTGCTGAGCAAAGCTGCTGACAGTGGGAAAAGTCAGGCTAAAAGAAAAATCAATCTGCACTGCAACAGGCATAGCCAAAGGGGGATCTGTCCGACCCCTTTGGAGAACACATCTCACAGCTGTAGTAGAGTTGTAGGCAGAGTTCCTGTACCTGTTTGCCTAGCTGGGTTTTGATCTTGCTTTGACCCTTCCCTTCTTTCTTTGCCCACATTCCTCTCTTTTGGAATGGGAATGTCACTTTGGTCCACTGTGTATTGGATTTATGTAACTTTCTTTTGATTTTTACAGAGACTCACAGCAAAGAGTTTGCCTTAAATCTCAGAGGAGACTTTGAACTTGGACTATAGGACTCTCGCTGGGTATGTTGCTGCACACCTGTAATCCCAGGGACACAGGAGTCTGAGGCAGGAGGATTGCAAGTTTGAGTATAGCCTCCGAAACTTAATGAGACCCTCAGCAACTTAACAAGACCCTGTCTGAAAACAAAAATAAAAAGGCCTAGAGATGTGGCTCAGTGGAGGAGGGCTGGGTTTAATCCTTTCCCCCGCCACCACCAATGCCCCAATAGCAAAAAGTACTGTGGGACTCCTGTAGACAGATTAAATGCATTTTGGATTATGAGATGGACATACTTTGGAAGGCTAGAGGTGGGATGTTATGGTTTGGATATGAAGTGTTCCCTCATACCTCTTGTGTTAATGCAGGCATATTCAGAAGTGAAGTGATTAGATTCTGTAACCTAATCAGTCATCCTAGTTTAGATGGACTAACTATAAGAAGATTGGCATGGCTAGAAGAGGTGGGTCACAGTGGGTATGCCAAGAAAAGACGTTCTTCCTGTGACCCCTTCCCCCCTTCTCTCTCTCTATCTCTCTCTCTCTCTCTCTCTCTCTCTCTCTCTCTCTCTCTCTCTCTCTCTCTCTCCTTCCTGGCCCCATAATGAACTGAGCACTTTTCCTTAGCTGGGCCCTTCCCCAATGATGTACTACCTCACCTTGGACCCAGAGTAATGGAGTCAGCATCTATAGACTGAGACCTCACGAGACTTATCCTCCTCTAAGTTGCTCTTATTGGATATTTTGGTCACAGCAATGCAAAACCTGACTAAAACAGGGTGCATATGTGTCTATATGTCTCTTCAGAGAGTCTCTCTCTTATTATAAATCACTAGGATTCAATTTCAGGAACCTCATTCTGACAATCCTATCTAATCCAAATTACCTCCCCCAAGCCCCACCTCTAAATAATATAATTGAATTTAGTTTCTACCTTCCTAATACCTTACAATAGATTTAATATGCCTTTCAGAGGAGAAAAATTGTACTCAAACCACAGCATTAACTGAGCTTTAAAACTATATTTATATAAATAAGTCAAGATGAAATTCTAAAAAAAAAAAACAACAAGTTCAGATAATAACATGGTAGCTTAAACCGTAACATATCAGTAATTAAGTATACAGTATTTAAATTACCACTTAACACAGAAATGGGCCAGGCTTAGTAACACATGCTTGTAATCCCAGCAGCTTGGGAGGTTGAGGCAGGAGGATCATTAGTTTAAAGGCAGCCTTAGCAACTAAGTGAGGCCCTAAGCAACTCAGTGAGACCCTGTCTCTATCAAATACATGAAAGGGCTGGGGATGTGGCTCAGTGATTAAGAGCCCTTGGGTTCAATCACTGGTACCAAAAAAAAGAAAAGACAGAAACAGGCAGAGTAAACAGAAAAACTACAATCTAACTGCATACTATCTACAAGACACTTATTTTAAACAACAACATAGGTAAGTTGAAAGTTAAAGGATGGAAAACGATAAATAACACAAGCATTTTTTTTTAAGTCAGGTTAGTTCTATTAATATTATGTAAAGTAGATCTCAGGGAGAACATTACTGGAGACAAATTATAATATTACACGAGGATAAAAAGATCAACCTACCAGGAAGACATGACAATCCTAATATGTAAACACCAAACAAAGGAGCCTGAAAACACATGAAACAAAAAATGAAAGAAGTAGACAAACCTATGGTCATAGCTGAGGGCTTCAACATCTCACTTTCAGAAGCTGATAGAACAATCCTACAGAAAACCTGTAAGGACATGCAAGAACAGAACAAAACTGTCAAACAAGGTTAGACTGGCATTTACAAAATATCCCAGCCAATAACAGAACATTCTTATGTTCTTATGATGTGCCCATGAAATATTTACCAAGACAGATCATATTCTAGGTCATAAAGCAAGTTATTACAAATTAAGTAATGTAATTAAACTAAAAAAATCACTTATAAAAAGAGGGAAAATCTTCACACACTTGGGAACTAAACAATACATTTCTAAGTAATATTTGAGTAAAAAAAAGAAAACTTCAAATAAAATAAAAAATATAGAGAATGAAACCTAAAATACAAAATATCAAAATTGTTGAGATAAATCAGATGCAATGTTGAGGGAGAAATGTACAGCAATAAAAGCTTACATCACAAAGAAGAAAGGATTTTATGTCCTTAATATAAGTTCCCATTTTAAGAAATTAGGAAAAGAATAGCAAAACCAATTCAAAGTTAGAAGAAAGAAGGAATACAAATAAGAGCATGGCGCACACCTGTAATCCCAGAAGCTCAGGAGGCTGACGCAGGAGAATCATGAGTTCAAAGCCAGCCTCAGCAAAAGCAAGGCACTAAGCAACTCAGTGAGGCCCTGTCTCTAAATAAAATACAAAATAGGGCTGGGGATGTGGCTCAGTGGTTGAGTGCCCTTGAGTTCAATCCCTGGTACCAAAAATAAATACATAAATAAAAGCAGATTTCAATGATATTGAAAATGAAAAAAATGGAGAAAATAAATAAAACAAATACTGGTTCTTGAAATGATCAAGCACTTGATAAATTTTGAACAAATCTGACAAAGAGCAAAAGAGAAATGATATAGTTTCCAATATCACAAATGAAAAAGGGGTTATCAGTACAAACCATGTAGCTTTAAGAGGATTATCAAGGGAACATTATTTAAAAAACTATATGCACAGAAATTCAATCACTTAGATTAATTGTACCAAATCCCAGTAAACCAGAAACTATCAAAATATTCCCAAGATGAAATAGATAACCTGAATGCATCCTATAACTATTAAATAAGTTGAATCTATAATTTAAAAGCCTCCATAAATCTCCATGCCCAGATAGTTTCACTAGAGAGTTCTACCAAACATTTAAAGAATTAACACAAAATCTATATAATCTCTTCCAGAAAAATAGAAGAGTAAGGAACACTTCCCATCTCATTTTATGAGACCCTGAAACCAAAACCAGAGAAAGGTCATACTTAAAATTATACACCAATATTCATGAACTTAGACATAAATTTCCTTAGAAGGGCTTAGGGTTGTTCTACAGGAACTTTGAGTTAGTTCTCCCAAGAAAGTTGTCTTAGAAGGAACAAGTATGGCCCTTACCTGTCTCTCAGGCTTCCGGTCTAGTCCTGTGATCTTTTTCTTCCACACACACCCCTGCCCATGCTCCATTGTGACACATCTGTCACTCCAGAACTGTGAGCTAAATAAGCCTCTTTACTTTTTAAAGTTAGCCTATCTCAGCTATTCCATTATGGAAACAAAACAGATTAATATAGACCATAACAGGATATCACTACACATTTTTAGCATAGTTAAAATAAAATGTCATAACAACACCAAATGTTGGTAAGGAAATAAATAAATGGGATCTCTCATGTTTCTGATTGGAATGGAAAATGGTACAGTGGATGGAAAACAGTTGGATGGTTTCTTATAAATCTAACCATGTACTTATAAAACAACTGGAAATCACACTCTTGGACCTTTAACCCAAAGAAATGAAAACTTATTTTTACCCCAAAACCTGTACACAAATTTCATCCAATTTTATCAATAGTATTAAAAGCTGCAAATAACTAAAATTTCCCTCAATAAGCAAATGGCTTAAAAATCTTTATTATATCCACACAGTGGAATACTACACAGCATTAATAAGCAACAAAATGTTGATACACACACAATTTAAATGGATCTAAGGGGAATCATGCTTAGTGAAAAAAAAGTCAATATCAAAAGTCACATATTCTATGATTCCATTTTCTGTCTGATAGTGTTTGGGAAATGATCAAACTATAGAAATTAAGTCCAGATTTGCCATAGGGGTAGAGATGTGGGAGCTGAGAGCAGCTGGAAAGGGTGTCCCAACAGAATTTCTTCTTGGTGAGGGAACATTTCTATGTCTTTATTTTGGTGGTGGCAACATAAATCTGTACATGAGGTCAAATTGCAAACTAGGCTCATGTATTAGATGTGAGTACGTATCAAAACTGATTACCCAGGTGTGTTGGCACATGCTTTTAATCCCAGCTACTGGGCAGGCTAAGGCAGAAGGATTGTGCTTTTAGGGCCAGCCTCAACAATTTAGCAAGACTCTGCTGAAGATAATCAATCAATAAAACGGCTGGGACATAGTTCAGTAGTAGAACAGCCATTCGTTTAATCCCCAGTACTGCAAAAACAGACTGACTAAAGCTGACTGGGTCTGTGTTCTAATTACCAATATTGTACCATATCATATTCCTGATTTCAATGTTACACTTTAGTTGTATGAGGTGTCACCATTGGGAGAAAATGAAACAAGGTCAATGGGACTCACAGGTTTTTCAATTTTGAGTCCATAGTTATTTTAAAATAAAAATTTCCCTAAGGATTGAACCCAGGACCTTGTGTATGCTAAGCAAGTGCTCTACCACTGAGCTACAGCGGTCAGTCCCAAATTAAAGTTATTTAAATGCATATATGGAGACTTGGGTTCAATTCCCAGCAACACACACACACACACACACACACACACACACACACGTTACAAAAATGAAAAAGCAAGTCATAAGTTGGGAGAAAATATTTCAAAAATATATATTTAACAGAGGGCTTATATCTAGAATACATATATAATTCTTACAACAGAAGAAGACAAAAAGCTCTAAAAAAAGAATAGAACAAAATATTTGAGCAGATGCCTCATCAGAGGTAGTATACAGACAGCCAATAAGCACATGAAAAACATTCACTATCACCTATTAGGGAAACGCAGATTAAAACCTTAATCACTGTGGACTAGTTGTATAACTTCCTAGGGCAGCTACGATTTTAAAAGACTGGTCACTCCAGGTGCTGGCAAAGATGTGGTGAAACTGGAAATCTTTTGGTGGTGCTAGGGATTGAAACCAGGGCCTCAAACATACTAGGAAACTGTTCTACCACTGAGCTACATCCCAGCCCTTTTTTAAAATTTTGAGACAATATCTCTCTAATTTGCCATGTCTGGCCTTGAACTTGTAATTCTCCGGCCCACCATGCCTGGCTAAACGGGAAATCTTATCCTCTGCTGGTAGAAATGAAAAATGGTAAAAAATTATTTGGGCAGTCTCTTCCAAAAGCGAAACACACACCTTCCTGAGGATAAAATCAACCTAGTCATGAAGGAAGAAAATTCCATTTATCTGGGGGCTAATTAGGGTTGCAATCTGGGGAAACACAAACAGTCCTGAAAATGTATTTGAGCTTCTGCAAAATGGTGGCTCTATTTCTGCTCTAAGCTGTAAGGGGGCGGGAAATTACATTCCTTGTTATATTTGTGCTCTAAGAATTAAGCTGTTGGTAAGAAAGGAATTCTGTGTGATCTCAGGCTCTGAGTAGTTTGGGGGAAGGGTCCCTTGTACAGAAGGTCAGCAGATGTAAATAAACAGTGCTTCAGGACTCTGTAGTTTGACCCAGACCACGAGTCAGCTGGCATAGGGGGTGGAGTGCATATCTGTAGTCCGGTTCAAAGGTTCAGATGCACCATGTCTAAAATGGGATTAACAATGGCTTCTGGCTCCATTTTAAGTGCTTCCTAACCAATGCCACCCCATTGGTTTTGCTTTGTTTCGTTGTTTTTTTTTTTTCCTTCCTTCTCATAATCTCAACTCTCCATTCCTTGATATGCGCCCTGAAGAAATTAAAAAATGTCCCCACAAAGGCTTGTACATCAATGTTCATAGCATCTTCATTTATAAGAGCCAGCTACCATGACCCATCCAGGATCCCATTGGCAAGGACGGGTAGAGAGTACATTAAAACACTGGAACTCCCTTTTAAGTCATGTTTAGAGCTCAATTAGATTCTCATTTTTTTAAAAATATTTATTTTTTAGTTGTAGTTGGACATAATACCTTTATTTTACTTATTTATTTTTATGTGGTGCTGAGGATCGAACCCAGGGCCTCACACGTGCTAGGCGAGTGCTCTACTGCTGAGCCACAACCCCAGCCTTAGATTCTCATATTTATATGGATATTTATAGCTGCACAATGGATGTGAACAGGAAGGGTTAGGGACAGACCTGGGAAAAAGAGTTTGCCTCTTGTCAGTCCCAAACCCCAAACAAGTCCCAGGAGTGCTACAGACTCGACTGGTCCACGCCTTTGGACTGGAAAAGCTCATGCAACCTTACCCAGCAAGTTCAGCCTTCACAGGCTATAACTGGTTCCCAAGTGGGCAAGGAGGGTAGAAGGAGGCCCAGCATCTTGCATGGGCATGTCTGTCTGTCTGTCTGTCTGTGTGTATATCTGTCTGTCTCTCTCACACATACACATTCCCATCCTTACTTCTACCCACTCTACAGGTGCCAGAGGCAGCTCTCTAATACATCATTTTCTTAATTAAACTAGAAAAATGTTTTTTTTTAGAATGTTGACATCCATGGCTGATGAAAATACAAAAAATAGGCATATACCGCTGGTTCTCTAAGCATTTTGCAACCGATGTTATTCTTAAACCTTAAAAATGTGTAAATACTTTGGCCATTTTAGAAATGTATCCTAGAGAAATAGGTTAGCTCCTTTATAAAAAAAAATTAGCACTCAATGCAGTATTTATAATATATAAAAAAAATGGAAACAATTGAAAGTGTTAAAAGATAATGAAGGAAAATTATTCCCAGTTTTAAGTTCTATTTTCAACCAATGCTATCATATGTCAGGGTAGAATTAAAATATCTTCAGGCTGGGTACGGTGATGTACGGCCGTAATTCCAGAGACTTGGGAGGCTGAGGCAGGAAGATGGCAAGTTTAAGGACAGCCTTGACTACCTGGTGATTCCCTGTCTCAATATATAAAGTGAAAAGGGCTGGGAGTGGAGTTCAATGGCAGAGCACACGAGTTTAATCCCCAGGATGGCAAACAGACAAAACCTTCAGGCATGAATGGCTTCAAGTCTACTCACATGCACTCTTGCTTAGGAATAAGGTCATTCATCCAAACAGGTGTGAATTCCAGAGAGAGGAAGTCAAGGAATCCCAAACACAGGCCTTTGGGAGGAGAGAGGCAAAGGAAGGCCCCTGTGGTGTAGACTAGTGGGAAAACCTGTGGCCTGGAGCCCACTCAGACAGGGCAGAGGCAGACTCCAAGATAGCTCCCAGGAGGGCAAATACACACCTCCGGATGCTTGAGGTGTGCACATTCAGGAAGATGTGACCCATTCTTTTTTAATGGGTCACTTGGGGAAAAATATAGATGTATAGAGAACTACATAAGTTTGGCCTATACCTGCCTCTGTAATTGGGTGATAAAGATTAGTCCAAAGCACTTGGACGGATGTGTGAACAACTTGCAATCTAACATCAGAGTAAATCATTGTAACTAAGGAGCTGAGTCGCAGCCAATCGTAGCAAGTTCAGCTGAACTTCCAGCCAATCTGACACTGGAAGCTGCCAAAACATGATCATATACGGCAAGTGCTGACTACCACCAATCTGGTCGTGTGTGTAACTTTTCTTTCTATAAATATAACCTGTACCTGTGGTGGTGAGGAGCATCCTGGACCATCTTTGGTTCAGAGTGATGCCAGGTTCCTTGCTCAAGGAAACTTTGTTATGTTGAACTGGCTTCAACTTTTCTTTTAATAAAGAGATGGATAAGAAAGAAAAAAAAAAAAAAACAGGTGGGCAGACTCTGTAGTTAAAACAAGATCATATATTCCAGAAAGTAAAAAAGTTATAATATAAAGCATGTTTCCCCCGCATTTACATTATTACAACAATTAAATCACTACTGATCTGGTACCCTGTTACTCTGGTACTCTATTAATCTTCTAATTAGTAATTACCAATACTGTGTTGTCTCCATAGCAAAATAGCACAGACTGAGTGGGCTGAAGCAGCAGAAATGTGGTTCTTTCCCCCTACATTTCTTGAGGCTGGAAGTCCAACATCAGGGAGCTGCAGGGTCAGTTCCTTCTGAGGCCTCTCTCATTGAGCACAGCTGCCCTTTCATTTGTCCTCACGTGGAGAAAGACCATCTGTGACATCTCTTTCTCTTCTTGTGAGGACACCAGTCCTGTTGGACTAGGGCCCCACCTTTGCGAATGCTTTGAACATTAATTATCTCTTTAAAGGCCTTATCTCTGTGTACAGTCATTTTAGGAGATTAGGACTTCAACGTATTTGGGGGAAAAACAGTTACAGTCCATGATAGCGACTTCGCTTGATGACGTAGGAGGAGAAAGGGGAAGGGAAAAGATGTTGCTGTAGGGGAGCAAAATCCTCAGTTTTCATACTAGATATGTTGACAATGACAATATAGAAGTATGTTCTTGAAAATCTGGAGAATACTGGAAAAATTGGCATAAAGAATTGAAAAAGAGCAGGATGTGGTGGTGCACACCTATAGTTTCAGCTACTCAAGAGGCTGAGCTGAGAGGATCGCTTGGGCCCATGAATTTTGCAGCCTACCTGGGAAACACAGGAAGAGCCCACCTCAAACAAACAAACAAACAAACAAAAAGTCGAAATATATTTGCCTTTGGATGGAGCAGAGTTGAGTTGTCAACCTTCTGATTTCTTTTATTTTTTCTTTCTTTTTTTTTTTTTTTTGTACTGGGGACTTAACAGGAGGCACTGTACCACTAAGCCACACCTTCAATCCTTATTTATTTATTTATTAGTTTGTTTGTTTTGGTACTGGGGATTGAACCCAGAGGCACTCAACCACTGAGCCACATCCCCAGCCCTTTTTGTATTTTATTTAGAGACAGGGTCTCGCTGAGTTGCTTAGGGTCTTGTGAAGTTGCTAAGGCTGTCTTTGAACTCGCGATCCTCCTGCCTCAGCCTCCCAAGCCACCAGGATTGCCACTGGGATTACAAAGTCCGCCACCACGTCTGACCTTTATTTTTATTTTGAGACAGGGTCTCGCTAAGTTGCCAAGGCTGGCCTCAAACTCAACATCCTCCTGCCTCGGCCTCCTGAGTCACTGGAATCACAGATGTGCCCACTGCTCCCAGCAATCTGCTGGTTTTTGTGTTTTTTAAGCACTGTTTGGGTTTTTTTTTTTTAAGTTTTCACAGTGGACATTGTGATGGACTTGCTAATAATCCACTCCTCTCTCCACCTGGGCTCCTGTGACACAGCAGCAAAGCACTGAGGGAACTGATCTCAGATCCAGAGGTGAGCTGTACTGATACCTAGTGACTGGCTGAAGAATAGAAGAGGCCCAGTCTTCTGGAGAGATCCCTCCTGACACTGAATAGCAAGTGGTCTCTGTGGGAAGCCAGGTTCTCCCACCACGTGGCCAGGAAACCTGTATGGTCACATGCTTTGGGCAGCCATCCTAGTACAAAGCTGATGGTATGAATGGGCAGATGGCAGGAAGAGCCTGGGATCTTCATGACATCTGTGAACACCCGAGTCACTCATCCAGAAGACTGTCTTTACTCTAGCTTCTGCTGTGGAAGCACCATCATATTTTCTGATTAGGTATGCCAGCCTGCAAGGTGTTTCTTCCCTCTGCCACTGAGAGCATCCTATGAGATACAACTCCATTCATGCATCAAATTGCTAAAAGTAAAACTGTATTTTTAAAAATGGTACACACGACAGGGTCCTACTTCTGAAATGCATATGCATATGTGAATGTAGGTGAAAATGTTGATCTCTCGAAGCTGCAGTGGAATCTTTATTTTTATTTTCTGTATGTAAATATAGTCAGTTTCCTGCATATCAAATTTAGCCTTGGGATCAGATCATTTTATCATTTTCTTCCCCTATTTTGCTGATTGTCAACCTTTTCAAATTTTATTTAAAAAGTGGAGAGGCCGGGGATGTAGCTCCCCTCCACAGGGAGGGCTTGTGTTTAGTATATTCAAGACCCTGGATTAAATCTCCAGAACATTATTATAATATAATAGTATAGTATGGTATATTTTCTAGTATTGGTTAAGGGTGTTGATAACACCCTTAAAAATAAATTTGCATTTATAATATGGATATATTTACTCAAATATTACTAAGTCCCATTCAATATGAAGTTAAAAGCAAACAAAATTAAACAAAGACATCACAAGACAAAACTAAGACCAATCTCTTATGCATGTAGATGAAAAATTCCTCAATGAGATTCTAGCAAGCAAAATACAGCAACATATAAAAAGGATTGTAGGGGCTAGGCTGGGGCTCAGAGGTAGCGCACTTGCCTGGCATGTGTGAGGCACTGGGTTCGATTCTCAGCACCACATATAAATAAATAAAATAAAGGTATATCAAACAACTAAAAAATATTTTTAAAAAAGGATTGTATTTCATGACCAATTGGATTTATCTCAGAAATACAAGTTTGGTTGAATGTTGAAAGAGCAATTAATGCAACTCACCATATCAAGAGTATAGAAAAATAACATCACTTTTCTGTCTCAATAGGCATAGAAAAAAGCATTTGACAAATTCAAGAGCTTTCATGATTAAAAAATAAATAAACTAGGAATATAAGGGATCTTCCTCAATAGCAATAGTTAACATCATCCCTTTTTTGGGGGGGCAGGGTACTGGGCATTGGACCCAGGAATTCTCTACCACTGAACTATATCCCAGTTCCCCCCACCTTTTTTAAAAGGTGGACACAATATCTTTATTTTATTTTTATGTGGTGCTGAGGATCAAATCCAGTGCCTCATGCATGCCAGGCAAGTGCTCTACCACTGAGCCACAACCCCAGCCCCCCTTTTTGTTTTTTAAATTGAGACACAATTTCACTAAGCCTGAGACTGGCCTGGAGCCTGTGATCCTCCTATTGCTGGGATTCCAGGTATGCACCACTTCCCCTGGCAAGGGCTAACATCATTGTTATGGTCAAAGAGTATTTTCCCCATAAGTTCAGGCAGAAGACAAGGATATCTGCTCTAATCCCTTCTGTTCAAAATTGTACTGGACATTCTAGCCAGAAAAAATACAAAATAAAGATAAATAAAAAGCATTTAGATTGGAAGGAGAAAGTCACCCTGTGTTTATTCACAGATGATATTATCTTGTGCAAAGAAAGAATCCACCAAAAAAAGAAATTAGGCCAGCAAAGTTACACAATGCAAAGCTCAATATACAAAAATCAATTGTAGCCAGGCATGATGGTGCATGCCTGTAATTCCAGTGGCTGGGGAGGCTGAGGCAGGAGGATCACAGGATAAAGCCAGCCTTATCAACATAGCAAGGGCCTAAGTAATTCAGTGAGACCTTGTATCTAAATAAAAATATACAAAAGCTGGGGATGTGGCTCAGTGGTAAAGCATCCCTGGGTTCAATCCCTGTTACAAAAAAAAAAAAATCAATAGTATTCATACATATTTGCAATGAACGATCTGCACATGAAATTAAGAATACAATTTGATTTACAACAGCAACTAGAGGATAAAATACTTAGAATAAATGTAACGAAATAAATGTAAAATTTACACTTAAAGACTATAACACATTGTTCAAATAAATTAAAGATCTAAATAAATAAGTAGAAAAATAGTCCTTGTTCACGGACTGGAAGAATTGGAATTATTAAGATGGCACTCTCACCCTGTTATGGTTTGGATGAGAGGTATCCCCCAAAGCTCATGTGTGTGACAATGCAAGAAAACTCAGAGCAGAAATGATTGGGTTATGAGACCCTTAACCCAATCAGTGAATTAATCACTGATTAATCTCTGATGGGATTGAGTGTTAACTGAAGGCAGGTGGGGTGTGGCTAGAGGAGGTGAGGCTTTGAGGTATATGTATCTGGCAAGTGGAATCTCTTTCTCTCTCTCTCTCTCTCTCTCCCTCCCTCCCTCCTCTCCTCTCCTCTCCTCTCCTCTCCCTCTCCCTCTCGCCCTCTCCCTCTCCCCTCACCCTCTCCCTCTCTCCTTCTCTTCCTCTCTCCTCTCTCCCTCTCCCTCTCCCTCTTTCCCTCTCCCTCTCCCTCTCTCCTCTCTCCCTCTCCCTCTCCCTCTCCCTCTCTCCCTCTCCCTCTTTCCCTCTCCCTCTCTCCCTCTCCCTCTCTCCCTCTCCCTCTCTCCCTCTTTCTGCTTCCTGATCATCATGTGAGCTGCCACACTCTGCTGGCCATGATGGTCTCCCTTGCCTTGAGCCCTGAGGAATGGAGCTTGCTGTCCATGGATTAAAACTGTGAGCCCCAAAATAAACTTTTCCTTCTCTGCAGTTGTTCTGGTCAGGTCTTTAAATCACAGCAGTGAAAAAGCTGACTAAAACACACCCAAATTGATGTACAGGTTCAACCACAATTCCTATCAGAATCTCAGATCTATTTTTGCAGAAATTGAAGGGCTAATCCTAAAATTAAAATAGAATATCAGAAGATACAGAGTATTCAAAGCAAACTGAAAAAAGAACAAAGTAGAAACACTAACACCTCCCAATTGCAAATCTTATAAAGCAGTAGGGTTTTAGTCAACTCTTTCTTGCTGTAACCAAAATACTTGACATGAACCACTTAGA
Source organism: Callospermophilus lateralis (assembly GCF_048772815.1). Lineage (NCBI taxonomy): Eukaryota > Metazoa > Chordata > Mammalia > Rodentia > Sciuridae > Callospermophilus > Callospermophilus lateralis. The sequence continues at coordinate 94,095,516 of NC_135313.1, forward strand.
GAAGGGAAAGCTTATTGGCTCACAGTTTTTAGAGGTTTAGTCCATGGTGGGCCAACGCCATTACTTTGAGCCCAGAGTGAGGCACAACATTATGGTGGAAGTACATGGTGGCAGAAGACTTCTCCATATTTGGTGGCCAGGAAACAGGAAGAGAAAGGGTAAGGGGCTGTAGGGAAGATGAATACTTCCAGGGCATGCCCCAAGTGACCCACCTCCTCCAGCCACGCCCCACTTGCCTACAGTTACCATCAAGTTCATTTAAAGGAGGACACACTGATTAGGCTACATATCTCACAATTGAAACATTCACCTCCTGCACTGATCATGTCCATCTCACAATACAAAGTTCATCTCCAAGAGTCCTGAACAGTTCCAGCATTACACAAAAGTCCACGTCCAAAGTCTCATCTGAGACTCAAGGTAGAATCTTGACAGGGATCTCCTGTCAAAATCAAAAGCAAGTTACATATATTCCATATACAATGAATGGCACAGAGTAAACATTCCCATTCCAAAAGGGAGGAAGAGAACACTCAAAGAAGGAATGGGATCCATGCATGGCTGAAACTCAGACAGGCAAACCGTTCCTATGAGTCTGCGTATAGCATTTAGTACTTAGGGTGTTGAGATGTGCTCTCCAAAGGGCTCAAGCAGTACTGTTTAGCCTTGTCTGTGGCAGCTTTCATGGTATATTTCAATCTGGATTTCTCTGAAGTCAGCAGTTTCAGCAGACTGTCCACATATCTCCTAATTCCTGGAATCTTCATTTCAGCTTCACATATCGCCCTCTCAGGGGCAGTCCACAGGGATTTGGACCCTGCTACACTTTCTCTGGCCTCCCAGGCCTTCTTTTAAGATCTTAGTGGAAGCCTCCATGAGCCTTTAACTCCAGCATCCTGCATTCCTGCAGAATCAGCACTATGTGGATGGCACCAGGATCAACCACCAACTCAGGTAGTAGCTGGACCCTCCTAGGATCATAACTGCAGTGGCCTCTGAGGGCTCCAGTGATTGAGCATGATGAAACTTCCTAGACCTCTCTATTCAACTCCATGATCTCTTCTCAAATGAATTTTCCATTCTATATCCTTGAACCTGCAGTGGGTGTGGTCTTACAAATTCCTGATATGCTTTTAAGCCATTTTTTTCTATCTGGGCAAAATACTTAGTATCTCTTTGGGGGCTGTAATCTCTTCAACAACCACATCTTTTTGGTCCCAATTTTACATAGACTTTTCTGGTCAAATTGCAAGTTTTCAAACCCTGTTTCAGCTCTGTTTTTCAATTCCTGATTGTCACAGTAAACCTGGCTAAAAGATGCCAGAAATATTCATGCCAATGCCTGAATGCTGGGCGGCCTTGAAATTGCTTCTGCCAGATTAGTTAGTTCATCATCTCTAAATTCAGCCTTACACAAAGTTTCAGTACATGGACAAAACGTAGACAAGTTCTTTGGCCGAATATGAGTGGCTTCTAGTCCATTTCCCCATAGAATCCTCATTCCACTCTGAAACTCCATGAGCACAGTCTTTACTGTCTGCATTCTGGTCTTTTGAGCTCTTACCAGAACCATCCATGAAGCTCCACTTACAACATTCTAAGGCTTATGCAATCTTCGTCTCCAGACTTTTCAAAATCCTTCCTGCTAATCAGCTCCCAAGGATTCTGAACCACATGGTCAGGCTAGTCACAACAATGCATCCACTTCTTGGTACCAGTTCCTGTGCTAGGCAGCTTTTTGTCACTGTGACCAAAATACCTGACACAAACAACGATAAAGAACGAAAAGTATTTGGGCTCCTGGTTTTCAGAGGTTTAGTCCATGGTGGGCCAACTCCATTGCTTTGTGCCCAAGGTAAGGCAGAATATCATGGCAGTAGGAGAACTGTTTCTGGTGGTGGAGGAACACTGCTCCATTCATGGTGGCTAAGAATCAGGAGTACCACAAAAAAAAGATAAATCCTTTCAGGGCATGGCCCAAGGTCCTCCAGCTGTGTCCCAGCTGTGGACTCATTAGGTTACATATCTCAAAAGCTAATAATTTAATCTCTGAATATTCCTGTACTGTCACAGGAACTTCGGGGGGACCCCTCATACCCAAACAATAACATTGGCTGAGTTTATTTCTAAGTATTTTATGCTCTTTCATGCAATATAAGTGAAATTTCTTTGGGGATTATTCACCAGTAACATACAACAACACAAATGACTTATGTTGACTTTATATCCAATAACATTACTGAATTCATTATTTTGTTCTGATATTTTTCAGATTCATTGTGATTTTTCTACATATAAGATAACATCATCTGTGAAAAGAGATAACTTTTTTTAAAAAAATTTTTCCATTTGGACACTTTTTCTTTCTTTTTTCTGCCTCATTTTCCTGGCCAGAACTCCCAGTACCACGTTGAATAGAGGTGATAAAGTGGACATCCTTGTCTTGTTCCTGATCTTAAGCTTTTAGGTTTTTATTATTGAGTATGAAGTTAGCTGTGGATTTTTCACATATGGCCTTTATCATGTAGAGAACATTCCTTTCTATTCCAAGTGTATTTTCATCATAGATTTTATCAATTACTTTAATTCAATCTAGATGAGCACATAGTATTTTTCCTTCATTCTATTAATGTGAAATGTTTACTAAAATAAATTATTTTTGTATGCTAAACTTCCCTGGTTCTGGAAAGAAACAGCTCTTGCTCATGGTATATAATAGGACTTAATGTGCTTCAGAATTTGGCTTGATAGTATTTTGTTGAGAATTTTTCATCTTCCAAGGTATATTGGCCTCCAGATTTCTAGTAGAAGTCTTGTCCAGCTTTGGTATCAGTGCAACATCAGCCTCATTGGTATAGTTGGAAGTTAAATGTCACCCAGAGGCCCATGTGTTACACACTTCCCCCCCAGAGTAGTACTATTGGAGGTAGAACATTCCAGAAGTGGGGCCTATTTAAAGGTTTTTAGGTCATTGGGGGAATACCCTTGAGAGGGATCCAGGTCCCTTCCTCTTCCTCTTTTTTACTTTCTGGTTGTGAAGTAATTTTCTCCATCATGTGCAATCTGTCATTGCCATTCCGAGAGAAACACCAGAGACCTAAAACTATGAACCAAAATACCCTTTTCCTCTTTATAAATTGATTTTTATCAGGCATTTGTCATAGTAACAGAAAGCTGACCAACACTCATAGATGAATTAGAAAGTGTTCCCTCCTCTTTTTTAGGTATTTAAGGATTAATGTAGGTTCATCTTTAAATATGTGTTTACCAGTGAAGCCTGGGATTTTCTTTGTTGATAATATTTTTTTTTAATTTTTTTATTTTATTTTATTTTGTGGTATAGGGGAGAAGCGCTCTACTACTGAACTATATACCCAACCCTTTAATTTTTTTATTTTGAGACATGGTTTTGCTAAGTTGCCAAGACTGTCCTTGAACTTGTGATCCTCCTTCCTCATCCTTCTGAGTTGCTGGGATTATGAGCATGTATCACCATGACTGGCCAGGAGGCTTTTATTTACTAGTTTTACTTCCTTACTTATTATAGGTCTGGTCTGATTTTTCTATTCCTTCTAGTGTCAATTTTAGTGACTAGTATAATTATAGGAATTTCTCTTTCAATGCTGATTACCCAACTTAATGGCATAAATTATTCATAGCATTCTCTTATAATACAGTTTATTTCTACAAAACAGGTGGTAATGTTCCATTACCACTTCCATTTTTTCATTTTGATTATTTGAGTTCTGTTTTCTGTTTGGCAGCCTTCTCAATCTTGTTGATGTTTTCAAAGAACCAACTTTTGGTTTCACTGATGGTCTCTGTTATCTTTATTATCCTCTATTTAATTTGTCTCTGCTCTAATAAGCATGATTCCTTTCAATTTTCTAGTTGTATTTAATGTACTCTTCTTTTTCTAGTTCTTTAAAATGTACAGTTAGATTATTAGAATGTTGATTTTCACTTTTTTGTTGAAAGTTCCAGTACTCCTTCTAATAGTGATTGAAAGATACTTTGCATGATTTCAATTTTTAAATGTATCAAGATTTATTTTAGAGCCTAAAACGTGGTGTGCCCTGGAGAATGTTCTATATGAGCTTGAAAAAGAACACATGTATTCTGCTGCTGTGTTGGGTGCTCTGTAGGTATCTTTTAGGTCTAATTGGTTTAAATGGTTGTTCAATTCTTCTATTACACCCTTATTGATTTTCTGTCTGGATATCCTATCAATTTTGAAAATGGGATATTGAAGTATCCAACTATTATTGTACAACTGTTTCTCCCATCAATTCTGTATATTTGGGGGTCACATGTTTTAGGTCTCTGTTGTTAGGTGTGTGCATAATTTTTCCTAGATTGACCTCTTTTTTTTTTTAGAGTTTTATGTTTAGTATATAATATTCTTTTTTTGGTTGAGAGGATTTTTTTTTCTTTCAGGACACAAATACATGATTGCACTGCCTTCAGATCTCCAAGATTTCTGATGAATATTCAGTTGTTAAATTATTTGTATGTGAGGAGTGTCTCTCAACACTTTCAAACTTCTTTTTTTTTTAGTCACAATTCATTTTTATTAATAGAAAATAAACACTTATTCCAGTTTCAAAGTTGTTATACTTGAAGTTCCTAATTTTTAAAAAAAGAATTTAAAATTAATCACTTAATAACCCTATTTTGACTAAGACAATGAAACTGTGGCTTGAAAAAAACTATTCAGCACCATTTGCTTACAGGTCTTTGAGAATTTGTTCTTAAAGTGTCTGGGAACTATCCTGTAGGCTAAGTACAGGAACTGCTGAGCTGCATGAGAAAGCCTCTCTGGGACAGCCAATGGGAAGCTAAGTCACCATCACCAGAGGAGTCAGTGTACTTCAGCAAGGTAACTCTGAGTACACAACAGTCCCCCTCCTTTAGCCCAGGAGGGACATGCTTCTAAGCACTGAGGTATGAGTAGTTAGACTATTATTTGCTGTTAGAATTGATCTTTCCAACTAATAACAGTAAATCTCTGGCACAGATGCAATTGGTTCTTAATGTCTGTGATTTTAGGAAAATTCTGTAAATAATTTGGATTTAGTTTACTCAGAAATTACACGTTTAATAAGGTTCACTACTTTGGCAGAGTAAAGGTCTGCCATTTTAGTGTCCTTATAAACTATATACAATGTGTAGGCATATCATACTCTTATACCATACTTTAAAATACTGCATTACTTAAACAAATATTTTAACAAAATGTCTATAATTTGAAGCAGCTGTTGAAACTAATCCAAGTATGACAAGGGATATTCACTCTCACTTAAGCTATGTTGCCTAGAGAACTTTAAAAACCATGTACCCTTCAAGCTGTTTAAGGAGAGATAAAGGCCCCACTCCTCATTCTCTACTGTGGAATTCCAATTCGGGTTGGGCCAAAAATTAGCGCTTTCAGATACTTCACAAAAGTTCCACAGAAGTGTTAAAAAGTCCTCTAAGCAAAAGAATTTCTAATGCCTGTCTCTATGCATCCATGAGAAGTCATGCTCATCAGAATTTCCTAATAACACAAAGACAGGTCTATATACTTCATCAGAAGTCAAAGGAATGAGGTGGGCTATTTTGTCAGAGTTTCTGCTGCCTTTTTTCTATATTCTGATCCATCAATGTGAGTAAAGTGGACTTTTGTGAGAAAACAGTGTTTGATTGCCAGGACCTCTTTTGGGCATTTCTTCCTAAGTGGAATACACAACAGATATGGGAGTGGGGGAGATAATACAGGGAAGCTACTCTTTCCAGCTCAGAAGGAGTTGATGAAGCCCATATATGCATTCAAGAAGCCCATGGGATCCTCTAGCTGTGGGTAGTGGCTAATGTGGTCATCCAGATTCGACACTGTGGACCGCGGCAGCGTTTTCCTGTACAGCTCCAGAAACTCTGGGTAGGGATTTATAGGATCCAATGGCCCAAAGATAAAATGAATGGGAATAGTTACAGAGGCAAGAGCCCCCAGCCAGTGTCTTCTAAACTTCTTCCTCTGATTAATGTACTGTAAGAGACTGTCAATCACCAAGTTCCCGTCATTGTTTCGGATCCCTGCCCACATATCCCACAGCTCACTCTCCGAGGGTCGAGTGTATGGTCCAAAGACTGGAGTAAGACCTCGAGAAAATACAAAGAAGTTCATCAACCTCGTGAGGATGGGTGACAGCACAGCTCCATCTTTAAGTAGCTTTTGGAGAAGGAGAGGCCGATGAGTCTCAGGAAAGATACCTCCATTTGACAGACAGAGACTCTTTATAGTAAGCCGGCCAGATCGATTTTGCTTGTACCTATACAGCAGCTCCTGAGCAACAATGTCTCCATAGTCGTGAGACAACAGGTTGATCCTACGGTTCTGGAGTCCTAGATGGCGCAAAAGCGCCTCCACCATGCTGGCCTGCTCAAATATGGAATAGTGGTGTGGTCTCGGTTTGTCACTGAAGCCAAAGCCTAAGAAGTCAAGGGCAATCACTCGGTGAAACCTCAGGGTCAGACCTTCCCAAATCTTGTACCAGTCATAGCTGGAAGTTGGAAAGCCATGTAAAAGCACAACTATCTCAGGACTGCCAACCACACCCACAGAGTCCTGATAGAAGATGCGCAGTCCCTTGTAGGTGAAAAACTTGCCAGAAGTCTTCCAGGAGTGCAGCGCAGGAGAGAGCTGAGGGGGTGGGATGTGCAGGTACGCGGCCAGCAGGGGCACGGCCAGTAGCCCCACCTGGACCCACCACTCCCTCATCCTGACTCAGGTAAGACCTGGGCTACAGGACTCCATGTTTGGGGGACCAGGCGCGCCTCAAACTTCTTTGAGTCTCAACAGTTTGGCCATGTGTCTTAATGTAGATCTCTTTCAATTTGTGCTTTGAATTCATTGAGCTTCTTGGATATATAAATTCATGTCCCCCATCAGATTTGGAGAGTTTTCAGCTATTATTTCTTCAAATAGTTTTTCTGTCCTTCTGACACTGTCTCCTCTTTTACAACTCCTATGATGCACATGACTTGGTGGTATCCCATAAGTCCCTCAGACTCTGCTCATTTTTCTTTACTCATCTTCTGTTCTGCTTTCCAGACTGGATAATTTCAATTATCTTGTTTTCAGGTTCTCTGATCCTTTTTGTTCTGCCTACCCAAATCTGCTGATGGAATAAATATTTCATGTCAATTATTATACTTTTCAGTTCTGGATTTTCTGTTTGGTTCCTTTTTGTAACTTCTCTCTTTTATATCTTCATTTGTTCTATTTTGGTGCCATAGTCACTGAATATATTTAATGCAGTTGATTTAATTTCTTTTTCTAATAATTTCTATGTCTGGACTTTTTCAGAGATGGCTCAAATTATTTTTTTTTCCTGTAATGGTGCCATAGTCTTCTGTTTTCTAGTATGTTTTTTTTAATTTTTTATTGAAAAAATGGACATCCAGGTATTATTGTATGTTAACTCCAGAAACCTGATTCTCCCAGAATTTTTTGCCTTTTTGAGGGTGGAGCCAAATAAGCATAACTTTTCCAAACTACTTTTTTTTTTTTTTTTGCAAGGTATGTATTTCTTGTTGTGTGTGGTGGTCTTGAAGTTTCTGTTTTGTTAGCTCTATAGTCACTCAGCAACCTGAGGACAATTTCCCCAAATGCCTGGCTCCAACATGAAAAAAAAAAAAATGGTGCAGAGGGTGGGGGTCATACCTCTTTAAGTCTTCTGATAGATAGCACCAAAGTAGCCCATTGCCACCACTGCCAAGAGGAAACAAACAAATGTCCATGTCAGTTTCTCAGGGTAGCCAAAATGCACAAACCTAAAATTTTGGAGATCACCACTGCCTACCTTGGTATCAAACAGGTGCTCCAAGAATGCAGGCTGCCATCCCTGTAACAAGGAGGCACCCAGGAAAAGGGACGGTAGTTAATTCATGCCTCTTCCTTCATGAAGCATCCCCTACAGGTTCTAAGTGTCTGAAGAGGTTCCAGTGTTCCCAAGCAGTTGATTCCCATTGATCTTGCCACATCAGTAGATGATTCAGAGCAGTGATCACTGTAGACTTTTGTGGAATTTTGCAAGTGATCATTCCTGCTTCATACATTCTTAAGTTGTATAATTAGGTACATACCCACAAGCACATCATAAAGGCATTTTGGTCAATGACAGACTGCATATGTGATGGAGGTTGCATATTCTACTGCCCAGGGATGTCGTGTCTGTCTTAGATGTGTAAGTATGCTTTCTGATGTTCATGCAATGATGAAATCACCTAGTGACACATTTCTCACAATGCATCCTCATTGTAAAGCAACACAGAACTGCTTAGGTTATTGATTTATAGATTAATTGACTTTTATCACTAAAGGATGCCCTTCTTTTTCCTCTCGTAATATTGTCTTGAAGTTCATTTCATCTGATATTAACATAGACACACCAACTTTCTTACTGTTAGTATTGGAGTCATGCATTTCTTGATTTCAACCTATTTCCACTTAATATGCATCTCTGGTAAACTGCTTCTTGAATGTCAATCTGAAAATCTTAGTCTTTTATTTAATTTATGATGTAATCATTGATATCTTTCAATCTAATGGCTACTAGTTAGCTATTTGTTTTTTCTATTTATCTTCTCTAAACTTTTTTGTTCTTTTTCTCTTCCTGCCTTGAGTTGATTGAGCTTTATGTTTTGGGTTTGTTGTTGTTATTATTTTAAAAATAGCATTGCATTCTACCTTTTATGCTTTGGGGTAATTATCGTGTGTGTGTGCATTATGATTTAACCGTTCACACATAATTTAAGTATCTTACAATTCAAATTCCTTTATGCAATTGTCATATATTTGTTATAAACCCCACAATATACATATCATTTTTGCTTTATGCAATCAATGGTCTCTTTAAGAACTGAAGAAAAAAAGTGTATATTTACCCATATATCTACTATTTTTAGGACTCTTCTTTCCTTCCTGTAGATCTGAATTTAATTTTGGCATCAATTTCTTTTTATCCTAAAGAACATTTTGCATTTTTTTGTAGTGTCCATCTCCTGCAATGAATTCTGTAAGTATTTACTTGCCCTGAAACGGTTTTATTTCACCTTCATATTTGAAGAATATTTTTCCTGCATATGGAAGACGATTAGCTTTTCTTTTTTCAGCATTTTAAAGATGCTATTACACTGTCATCTGTTCTCCATTTTTCCTAAAGAAATGTCAATTATCGTTCTCATTGTTGTATCAGGTATTTTTTGTTTCCCCAGCTCCCACTTTTTAAGGCTGCCCACAAGCCCACCCCACCACCTGCTGTACTGGGGATTGAACCCAGGGGCCCTCTACCACTGAGCTATGTCCCCAGTCCTTTTTTATTTTGAGGCAGGGTCTAGCTAAGTTGCTTTCTTCTTGGTTTTGTGTCATACTGGTGTTAACGCTGTTGGCCGGTGGAGAGTCCTTGCTTCCCCGATGTTGAAGAATAACACCAGAAAAGCTATACAAGAACAATACAAATATATAAGGGGAAAAACATTAGCACAACAGTTTCACAAAGCTAGAAAGAATCATGAGCAGTATGAAAAGACACGGAAAGAAAGGACCACAAACAATACAGGTCAATTCAACATTAAATGAAGTAATATCTGCAGCTGATGGAATGTCAGACAAAGAGTTCAGGATATACATGCTTCAAATGATCTGGAGTCTCAAGGAAGACATTATACATCAAATTCAGACAATGAAAAATCACTTTGACAATGAATTACATAAACAAATTCAAGAAGCAAAAGATCAACTCTATAGGGAGATAGAGGTTATAAAAAACAAACAAACAGAAATCCTGGAAATGCAGGAAACAATAAACCAAGTTAAAAGCTCAAATGAGAGTATTAGCAGCAGAGTAGAACACTTAGAAGATAGAACTTCAGACAACGAAGACAAAGTTTTTCAACTTGAAAAGAACATAGACAGCTCAGCGAGAATGATAAGAAACCATGAGCAGAACATCCAGAATTATGGGATAACATCAAGAAACCAAACCTAAGAGTTATTGGGATAAAAGAGGGTACAGAGGTCCAAACCAAGGGAATGAGTAATCTATTCAATGAAATAATACTAGAAAACTTCCCAGACTTAAAGAATGAAAAAGAAATCCAAATACTAGAAGCCTACAGGACACCGAATATACAAAATCATAAGAGATTCACACCAAGACACATAATAATGAAGATGCCCAACATACAGAATAAGGAGAGAATCTTAAAAGCCACAAGAGAGAGGAAGCAGATTACATATAGGGGTAAACCAATCAGGATAACTGCTGATCTTTCAACACAGACTCTGAAAGCTAGAAGATCCTGGAACAACATATTTCAAATGCTGAAAAAAAAAGGGTTCCAACCAAGAATCATGTATCCAGCGAAATTAAGCTTCAGGATTGAAGATGAAATAAAAATCTTCCGCGATAAACAAAAGTTAAAAGAATTTGCAGCTAGAAAACCAGCTCTTCAAAACATCCTTGGCAAAACATTACAGGAAGAGGAAATGAAAAAATAACAATGAAAACCAACAGTGGGAGGTAGTACAGTAAAGGAAAAACTAAGCATAGAGGAAAAACAAATCATGTTAAATATCGTACATAACCAAATATGGCTGGAAATACAAACCATATCTCAATAGTAACCCTAAATGTTAATGGCTTAAATGCACCAATCAAAAGACATAGGCTAGTAGAATGGATTAAAAAAAAAGATCCAACAATATGCTGCCTACAGGAGACGCATCTGATAGGAAAAGACATACACAGACTGAAGGTGAAAGGTTGGGAAAAATCATATCACTCATACGGACCCCAGAAGCAAGCAGGGGTGTCCATACTTGTATCAAATAAAATAGATTTCAAGCCAAAGTTAATCAAAAGGGATAAACAAGGACACTACATATTGCTCAATGGAACCATACACCAACAAGACTTGACAATCATTAATATATATGCCCCAAACAATGATGCAGGTACGTTCATCAAACAAACTCTTCTCAAGTTCAAGAGTCTAATAGACCACAACACAATAATCATGGGAGATTTTAACACACCTCTCTCACCTCTGGACAGAACTTCCAAACCAAAGTTGAATAAAGAAACCATAGAGCTCAATAATACAATTAATAACTTAGACTTAATGGATATATACAGAATATACCACCCAACATCAAGCGGATACACTTTCTTCTCAGCAGCACATGGATCCTTCTCAAAAATAGACCATATATTATGTCACAGGGCAAATCTTAGCAATTACAAAGGAGTTGAGATACTACCATGCCTTTTATCTGATCATAATAGAATGAAATTGGAAATCAATAATAAAATGAGAAAGGAAAAATCCTACATCACATGGAGATTAAACAATATGCTACTGAATGAACAAAGGGTTACAGAAGACATCAAAGAGGAAATTAAAAAATTCTTAGAGGTAAACGAAAACTCAGACACAACATATTGAAATCTCTGGGACACTATGAAAGCAGGACTAAGAGGAAAATTCATTTCATGGAGTTCATTCCTTAAAAGAAAGAAAAGCCAACAAATAAATGACCTCACATTACACCTTGAAGCCTTAGAGAAAGAAGAACAAATCAGCAGCAAATACAGTAGAAGGCAAGAAATAATTAAAATTAGAGCTGAAATCAATGAAATTGAAACAAAAGAAACAATTGAAAAAATTGACAAAACTAAAAGTTGGTTCTTTGAAAAAATAAATAAGATTGATAGACCACTAGCCACGCTAACAAAGATAAGAAGAGAGAGAACCCAAATTACTAGCATACGGGATGAAACAGGCAACATCACAACAGACAATTCAGAAATACAGAAGATAATTAGAAATTATTTTGAAACCCTATACTCTAATAAAATAGAAGATAGTGAAGGCATCGATAAATTCCTTAAGACATATGAACTACCCAGATTGAGTCAGGAGGATATAAACAACCTAAACAGACCAATATCAAGTGAGGAAATAGAAGAAGCCATCAAAAGACTACCAACCAAGAAAAGCCCAGGACCGGATGGATATACAGCAGAGTTTTACAAGAACTTTAAAGAAGAACTAATACCAATACTCCACAATCTATTTCAGGAGATAGAAAAAGAGGGAGAACTTCCAAATTCATTCTATGAGGCCAGTATCACCCTGATTCCCAAACCAGAGAAGGACACCTCAAAGAAAGAAAACTACAGACCAATATCCCTAATGAATTTAGATGCAAAAATCCTCAATAAAATTCTGGCAAATCGTATACAAAAACATATCAAAAAGATCGTGCACCACGATCAAGTAGGATTCATCCCTGGGATGCAAGGCTGGTTCAATATACGGAAATCAATAAATGTTATTCACCACATCAATAGACTTAAAGATAAGAACCATATGATCATCTCATTAGACTCAGAAAAAGCATTCGACAAAGTACAGCATCCCTTTATGTTCAAAACATTAGAAAAACTAGGGATAACAGGAACTTACCTCAAAATTGTAAAAGCTATATATGCAAAGCCTCAGGCTAGCATCATTCTAAATGGAAAAAAACTAAAGGCATTCCCTCTAAATTCTGGAATAAGACAGGGATGCCCTCTCTCACCACTTCTATTCAATATAGTTCTTGAAATACTGGCCAGAGCAATTAGACAGACAAAAGAAATTAAAGGCATTAAGATAGGAAAAGAAGAACTTAAATTATCACTATTTGCGGATGATATGATCCTATACCTAGAAGACACAAAAGGGTCTACAAAGAAACTATAAGAGCTAATAAATGAATTCAGCAAAGTGGCAGGATATAAAATCAACACACATAAAATCAAAGGCATTCCTGTATATCAGTGACAAATCTTCTGAACTGGAAATGAGGAAAACCACTCCATTCACAATATCCTCAAAAAAAATAAAATACTTGGGAATCAACCTAACAAAAGAGGTGAAAGATTTATACAATGAAAACTACAGAACCCTAAAGAGAGAAATAGAAGAAGATCTTAGAAGATGGAAAAATATACCCTCTTCATGGATAGGCAGAACTAACATCATCAAAATGGCGATATTACCAAAAGTTCTCTATAGGTTCAATGCAATGCCAATCAAAATCCCAACGGCATTTCTTGTGGAAATAGATAAAGCAATCATGAAATTCATATGGAAAAATAAAAGACCCAGAATAGCAAAAGCAATTCTAAGCAGGAAATGTGAATCAGGAGGTGTAGCAATACCAGATTTCAAACTGTACTACAAAGCAATAGTAACAAAAACAGCATGGTACTAGTACCAAAACAGGTGGGTGGACCAATGGTATAGAATAGAGGACACAGAAACCAATCCACAAAGTTACAATTATCTTATATTCGATAAAGGGGCTAAAAGCATGCAATGGAGGAAGGATAGCATCTTCAACAAATGGTGCTGGGAAAACTGGAAATCCATATGCAACAAAATGAAACTGAATCCCCTCCTCTCGCCATGCACAAAAGTTAACTCAAAATGGATCAAGGAGCTTGATATCAAATCAGAGACTCTGCGTCTGATAGAAGAAAAAGTTGGCTCCGATCTGCATATTGTGGGGTCAGGCTCCAAATTCCTCAATAGGACACCCATAGCACAAGAGTTAAAAACAAGAATCAACAAATGGGACTTACTTAAACTAAAAAGTTTTTTCTCAGCAAGAGAAACAATAAGAGAGGTAAACAGGGAGCCTACATCATGGGAACAAATTTTTACTCCTCACACTTCAGATAGAGCCCTAATATCCAGAGTATACAAAGAACTCAAAAAATTAAACAATAAGAAAACAAATAACCCAATCAACAAATGGGCCAAAGACCTGAACAGACACTTCCCAGAGGAGGACATACAATCAATCAACAAGTACATGAAAAAATGCTCACCATCTCTAGCAGTCAGAGAAATGCAAGTCAAAACCACCCTAAGATACCATCTCACTCCAGTAAGATTGGAAGCCATTGTGAAGTCAAACAACAACAAGTGCTGGTGAGGATGTGGGGAAAAGGGTACTCTTGTACATTGCTGGTGGGACTGCAAATTGGTGCGGCCAATATGGAAAGCAGTATGGAGATTCCTGGGAAAGCTGGGAATGGAACCACCATTTGACCCAGCTGTTGCCCTTCTCGGACTATTCCCTGAAGACCTCAAAAGAGCGTACTACAGGGATACTGCCACATCGATGTTCATAGCAGCACAATTCACAATAGTTAGACTGTGGAACCAACCCCGATGCCCCTCAATAGATGAATGGATAAAAAAAAAATGTGGCATTTATACACAATGGAGTACTACGCAGCACTAAGAAATGACAAAATCATGGAATTTGCAGGGAAATGGATGGCATTAGAGCAGATTATGCTAAGTGAAGCTAGCCAATCCCTAAAAAACAAATGCCAAATGTCTTCTTTGATATAATGAGAGCAACTAAGAACAGAGCAGGCAGGAAGAACAGGAGGAAAAGATTAACATTAAACAGAGTCATGAGGTTGGAGGGAAAGGGAGAGAAAAGGGAAATTGCATGGAAATGGAAGGAGACCCTCATTGTTATACAAAATTACATATAAGAGGTTGTGAGGGGAATGGGAAAAAAATAAGGAGAGAAATGAATTACAGTAGATGGGGTAGAGAGAGAAGAAAGGAGGGGAGGGGAGGGGGGGATAGTAGAGGATAGGAAAGGTAGCAGAATACAACAGTTACTATTATGGTATTATGTAAAAATGTGGATGTGTAACCGATGTGATTCTGCAATCTTTGTAATGTTTTGAATAACCAATAAAAAAATAAAATTAAAAAAAAAAAACATTCCATGAGTTGTCCTGCGTTTCCTGGAATCATTCTCAGCATGGCCTCCATTTTAGAGTTCACTTGGTATTAGACCCAATTTATCTAACTACACTGACTACCTAATTTTAAATCTGGCTTCACTGGTCTCAAACTTGCAATCCTCCTGCCTCAGGTTCATGAAGAGCTGGGGTCACAGGTGTGTGCCACCATGCCCAGCATTTTAAAGATGTTCTTTCTCTTTCAGCATTTGGCTACAATGTGACTAGGTGTTTCTTCTTTATACTCATACATATCCTGCTTTAAGGAGAAGCGGGTGCTGGAAGTGTAACTCAGTGGTAGAAAAGATGGTACATGGTTGAGGTCCTAATTTAACCCTAGTGCCCACGCCTGCTCCTGGAGTGCGTGCGCGTGCACGCACACACACACACACACACACACACACACACAAAGAGGTGTTAACAAAGACCAAGAGAAACAGTTTTACAACTTTGTTACGCTCATAGTCCCCTGGGGAGAAACAGCATGCCAATGCAGGGCCACTCAGGGGAAGTGAGGGAATTGGCTGGGCATAGAGGAAATGTGTCCAGGATCCTTTTTACCAGGAGGGAGCAGTCTCTGATCGTCTACACCTGGCCACCTGGCCACAGGATGGCCAGGGTGGATGGCAGGGTAAGCACCCAGTATAGGAGGTGGCTGAGGGTGTGAACTTAACTGGTTCTCTGGCCTCTAGCCAGGGCCTCAAAACTGGGTCAAGACAGCATTAAAAAATACAAACCATTACAGGGAGTTACCGAGATGCTTGGATTCCTAAGTTTGATACTTTAAATCCTAACTTGAAAAAAAAATGGCCATATTTCTCTAAATACATTTTTTTCTTCTTCCACATTTTCCCTCCATTCCTGGGACTCTAGCTATGCATTTGTTATATTTTCTCACAAGTTATTGAATCCCTGCTCATTAATTATTTTTAATCTTTTTTTTATTCTTTGTTCTTCAATTTGGGTAATTTCTATTAAACTGTCATCAAGTTTATCCGTCTTTTATTCTGTAGTGTTTAATTTTTTTTTTTTTTTGAGTTCAAAGCCAGCCTCAGCAACATAGGCCCTAAGCAACTCTGGCAAGACCCTGTCTCTAATATATATTAAAAAAGGTGTGTGTGGCGGGGGAATGAGGATGTGACTCAGATTGAACCCCTGAATTCAATCCCTGGTACCCTCTCCCACACACAAAAAAATTTCTTAGTCAACAATTTTTGTTCGTACTTTCTTCTTGATTTTGTGTCATACATTCTTGCTTCTTCTATCTACTGACTTATAATCATATACTGGAAATTCTGAATACATTGTAGACTTTGGATTCAGTCACTGTTTTCATAAAAGCTGTTTAAGCAGGCGGTTACTGGTGGATCATCCTGATATCAGCCTTAGAGTGGGTCTATATGTTTTGTCTCCAGTCCTAGGGCCTTAGAACCCAAGTTCTAAGACACGGTCTTTAAGAATAAGTACACAGGAATAAAACAGAATATGCTGAAGGTCCACATCTGGGTTTTCAGTAAAAAGCCTGAAATATTTATCAAGTCCCTCTAACTTAATGGGATACAAATTCCCAACTTTTCCTCCCCAGTGCCCAGCACTTACTGGAATCTTGGCTTGGTTTTTTCAGCCTTCCCAGTATTGCTTTCCACTGGACCTTTTAGAATTCTGCTGTTTGTGCCCAGTGAAGGCAGCTGAGGGCTTCAGGGGAACATGTAAGGCAAATTCTGGGAGTGTGGGGCTTTCCCCTTTTAGCTTCCAGCTACTCAGCCAGCCCTGACCTACCTTGGTCCCTCACTTTATGTCCTATTTCCTGTGGGCTGCTGCTGAGAGCCACAGCCGAGTTGGTATAGCCCCTGGCATTTTGCCAACAGTACTGGTTCACAGGTGAGGCATTACTATCCGCCTTGGCCGCTACTTTTGAGTTCTTGTGCTACTCGCCCTACTTTGGAGTTCTCGTGGGGATTCTCAGGGATTCCCCGAGAGTTCCCATTGGTTGGGGAAGTGCAGGAGGAGGGATTTCCGGAGGAGGGATTTCCGGTGGCTGCTTCCTGGAGGAGCCGCGAGGCGTTTGGGAGGAGTTGCTGGTGGAGTTCAAAAATAAAGTTTGTTCCGGCTTCAGTGGCTCGTGATTTATGCCCAGCCAGACTGCAGCATTTGGCGGCCCATGCAGGGAATGCCTGAAGCTTGGGGGTAAGTGAAATTGCTCGCCCCTAAGGAAAGGCGAGAGAATGGGTGACCCTTTTAAAAAACAATGTGTTCTTGTTTTGATTTGTTTTCTTTTTGTTTCAAGCTGCCTATCCCTAGAACTTTCTCAGGCAAACTGGGAAAAATGGTTGGCTCAAGGTTTGAAGTTGTTCGCCCCTGAGGAAGAGATAGAAATAGACCACAAATGCACATGTCAAGAAAATAGGAAAATTGATACAACAATTTTTTGTTCCATTTTTGTTTCATTCTGTTTCGGTTTTGTTTTGTGTTATCTTATTGGATTGCGTTATCTTTATAATAGATTAGAAATTAGTAAAAAACAAACTGAAAGAGTGTTGAGTAAATTGTTAGAGGTTCAGACCATGGAGAAAGACATTTTAGATCAAGCAAAAGAGAAGGTCTCTCGAGCTAGTCAGACAGAGGAAGAAAATTTAAAGGAAGAAAGCTTAGAGGAGAAACAGCTATTAGGGAAAAAGCTACAACAGGAGGCTACTACTAACACCGTTCTATCACCAGAGGGCATAATTCAACCAACAGCTCCACCTATAGAGACAGTTGAATGGCCCTCAACCCCCGTAGTTGATAGATGGGATCCTGAGACAGGACCTCAAAGATTAGCATGTCCTGTACTTGAGCAGGCAGAAGGACAGTGAATTCACCGTGTTTTAGATTTCAAAACAGTGAAGCAGTTAAAGGAGGCTGTAACAACCTATGGTCCCCAAGCACCCTTCACTGTAAGCATGGTCAAATCCATTACCAACATGGACATGATGCCAGCAGATTGGGCTAGTATGTGTAAATCTGTGCTAAATGTAGGACAATATTTGTTATGGAAGGTTGCAAATGAGGAATTTTGCATGGAGACAGTTAGGCGAAATGCAGCAGCCGGTTACCCTCAAAGAAATCTAGATATGTTGTTAGGAAAAGGACCTTATGAGGGTCAACGGCAACAAATTCAATATGATCCTGCTATATATGCACAAATTGCTGCAGATGCAGTTAGGGCATGGAAGACTTTACAAGGACATGGAGATTTACAAGGTCAATTATCTAAGGTAATACAGGGAGCTAATGAACCTTACGCTAAATTTGTAGATAGGCTTATTCAAACAGCTACCAGAGTTTTTGGGGATACAGAGCAAGCAATGCCATTAATTAAACAACTGGCTTATGAGCAAGCAAATCGTTGGTGCAGAGAGGTCATTAGACCATGGAAACATGGAGATTTAAACACATATATTAAATTATGTAGAGACATTAATGAACAAGGGCAAGTCTTGGCAGTGGCAGTACAATAGGCTTTAGATGCCAGGCCAAAAACATGCTACAATTGTGAACAAACAGGACATTTTAAAAGGAATTGCCCCATAGGAGGAGGGTTTAACAAAGCTAGGTATCAAAGGAGTAGAATACCGGGTATTTGCCCACGATGCCGTAGAGGGAGACATTGGGCTAATGAATGCCATTCTCAAACCACCATAGAGGGTACTCTGTTATCAAAAAACGGACAAGGACCAGGTGTTTACCCACAGTATCATGGAGAAAGGCATCAGTCTCCATTGCCAAAAAACGGACAGGGGGGCCCAATGCTCCGGGGCCCACGACCACAAATATACGGGGTACTGGAGGAATCCAGAAACACCATGGAGGATCCCAGCAACACCATCAGGGTAGTGCCCAGGACACATTATCCAACAGATCTCTCATCAGACGAACCAGAGGGAGCGCAAGGCTGGACATCTTCACCTCCGCCAGAGCAGTACTAACTCCAGAGATGGGAGTTCAAATCATTCCCACAGGAGTAAAAGGACCTCTTCCCCAAGGAACAGTAGGCTTATTGTTAGGACACAGTTCTTCTACTCTAAAAGGACTTATGATAAGTCCCAGGGTAATTGATCCTGATTATGAAGGTGAAATAAAAATTAAAGCTAGTTCTCCAAAGGGTATATCAGTAATTTCACCAGGAGATAAAAAAGCACAGCTATTAATAATACCCAGCCTACATGATAAATTTTCCAGTAGTAGTATAGAAAGAGGTTCCAGGGGATTAGGCTCCACAGGTGTAGATTGGGCTATTCTGTCTTTAAATTTAGATTCTCGCCCAATGCTAAAACTAAATATTCAAGGACATGAATTTAATGGGCTACTGGATACAGGTGCAGACCTTAGCATCATCTCT
Source organism: Callospermophilus lateralis (assembly GCF_048772815.1). Taxonomy (NCBI): domain Eukaryota; kingdom Metazoa; phylum Chordata; class Mammalia; order Rodentia; family Sciuridae; genus Callospermophilus; species Callospermophilus lateralis. The sequence continues at coordinate 94,114,758 of NC_135313.1, forward strand.
CGTCAAGAATGGACAAAACATTGGCCGTTATAACAAGCCACTCAAATGCTTCAAGGCCTAGGAGTGGCAACTAATACCCATAGAAGTGCAATGGTATTAGATTGGAAGGATCCTGAAGGATGTGAAGGAACTATACAGCCATATGTATTGGATCATCTTCCTATCAATTTATGGGGACGAGATGTCCTAGATCAATTAGGTTTGACATTAACAAATAACTTCAATCCAAATGCGCCCACTATTAGGGCTAGACAAGGTTTCAGGAAAGAAAAAAAGATTAGGAGAACAAGGTATAGCAGCACCGATTCAAATAGATAGACATGGACTGGGTTTTTAGAAGGGGTCACTGAGGCAATAAAAATTACTTGGAAATCAGATAGACCAGTATGGGTTCCTCAGTGGCCCTTGACTAAAGAAAAGATACAAGCAGCCCATGACCTGGTCAAACAACAATTAGCAGAGGGACATATACAACCTTCCATATCTCCCTATAATACTCCCATTTTTGTCATTAAAAAGAAATCTGGTAAATGGAGATAATTGCAAGGTTTAAGAGCCATTAATAATGAGATGGTTATTATGGGACCTGCTCAATCGGGGATTCCTCAATTGTCTGCTTTGCCAAAAACCTGGTACATTTAAGCTATAGATATTAAAGATTGTTTTTTTTCAATTCCAATTCATCCTGAGGATAGTCCACGTTTTGCATTTACTATCCCTGCACTGAATCATGAAGGTCCTGATCAGAGATATGAATGGAAAGTACTCCTTCAAGGGATGGCTAACAGCCCAACTATGTGTCAAATTTATGTTAACAAAGCAATCCAGCCACTTAGAAATGAAAATCCTGAACTACAAACATTTCACTATATGGATGATGTATTGTTAGCACACAAAGATAAAAACACATTGCTAGAATGTTATGCCACACTTACAAATTTATTAAAAAATTATAATCTAGAGATAGCAATAGATAAAGTACAATTAAATTTTCCAATTAATTATTTAGGAGTTCTATTATCCTCAACCATGGTCTGTCCACCAAAAATTTAAATACGAGTAGATCAACTCAAATCACTTAATGACTTTCAAAAGTTATTGGGAGACATAAATTGGATAAGGCCTTATCTAGGCATACTAACAGGAGAGTTGGGACCTTTATTTGATATCCTAAAAGGTCCATCAGATCCAAATTCACCCCACATGTTAACGCCTGAAGCAAGAAAGGCATTAAAAATTATTGAAACATATATGGAAAATATGCATTTGGATAGAATTGATATAAGTTTGCCTTTATTATTTATTGTACTACCAACAAAAAATATTCCTACAGGAGTATTTTGGCAAGAAGGTCCATTATTGTGGATACATTTATCTTATTCTCCTAACATTATTCTTACTAGGTATCCTGAGGCTGTAGGACAATTAATACTCAAAGGAATAAAAGCAGCAAAGGGAGTGTTTGGAATTTCTCCCAATAAAATTATTACTTCATATACTATGGATCAAATTGATGAGTTAGCTAATGAGTTAAATACTTGGGCAATAATCATGTGTAAATCTAATGTTTCCTTTGATAATCACTTATCATCTAATCCTTTGTTGTCTCTTTGGTCTTCGCATCCTGTAGTTTTTCCAAAAATGACAAGAAAAACCCCTATCATGAATGCTCCAAATGTATTCACTGATGGATCAAATAATGGTACAACAGCAGTAGTTACCCCTGATCAAACTTTTACATTTTTAGTACCCAAACAATCAGCTCAAAAGGTAGAGCTTAATGCAGTTTTACAAGCTTTTGTGATGTTTAAAGATTCTGTATTTAATTTATTTTCTGATAGTCAGTATATAGTATATATACTATACAGCTATAGTATCCCTTGAAGATGCTGGTAGGATTTCTCCTTCCTCTACTGTTTTCTCTTTGTTTTCCACTATATAAAGTCTAATCTGGGATAGAAAAGATCCATTCTTTATAGGACATATCAGAGCACATACAGGATTGCCTGGAGCCCTTAGTTTGGGCAACGATTTAGCAGATAAAACTACACATGACATACATATTTTCTCTACACTAGAAGAAGCAACAAATTTTCATAAAAGTTTCCATGTCAATGCTAATACTTTACAAAAAGTGTTTTAAAATAACTAAGGAACAAGCTAGACAAATAATAAAACAATGTCAAAATTATGTGACCTTTTTACCACAAGTTAATCTTGGAGTCAATTCTAGAGGATTGATACCTAACTATATTTGGCAGATGGACGTCACATACTTGCCAGAATTTGGAAAATTAAAATATTTGCATGTTACAGTTGATACTTCTGGATTTTTGATGGGCTCCCTTATGCCGGAGAGAAAACTAAAGATATTATAGCTCATTGCTTGCAAAAGTTTGCAACTGTGGGTGTTCCAAAACACTTAAAAATAGATAATGGTCCTGGTTATACTTCTACCCCTTTAAAACAATTTTGTTCATCATTTGGCATTACTCATATAACAGGAATCCCATATAATCCACAGGGATAAGGCATAGTTGAAAGAGCTCATCAAACTATTAAAATATACTTATTAAAGCAAAAAGAGGGAATTGGAAAGGGGTATATATCCCCCAAAGATAAACTTAAAATAATGCTTTTTACTCTAAACTTTTTAAATTTGGATTCATCAGGGCTTAGTGCTGCGGAAAGGCATATGTGCCCAAAAAATGTACATAAGCCTAAGGTACTTTGGAAGGATATTCTAACAGGACAATGGAAAAGTCCTGACCCAGTGATTGTCTGGAGTCGGGGTTCTGTTTGTGTATTTCCACAGGGAGAACAGCCGATTTGAATTCCAGAGAGACTAACCAAAGCGATTTCTACAGACCAAAAAGAAGATGATTTGACTCAAATCCATAACAGCTGATATCCAGAGCTCCAGTTTGGCTATTCTTACATCTGCGACAGTGATTAACCAGGATGTTTTTTTCAATATCTATTTTATTATTGCCTTTTCCCACATCATAAAGTTCTATTTTATTTTTTGAGCTCATACAGACCTAGGCTAATGTTTTTCTGATCAGTTTTATTTTTTGACTATGGAGTTTTTAAACGTTGCAATGGAAATTTCACCTGTGTAAAGCTACAAGGCCTTTACTATTGTCTTATGTGTTGTACGTTTGTGTGCACACTTGTGTTTGGTGTTGTATGTCTGTATGTGCGTATGTGCATATATCATATATGAGGAGGGCTCATGAAAAAATGGATCCGAATTTTTTTTTATTCACGTGATTTAAATGGTTTAATTTAAATTGGGTAAACAGCTGTTGAGGATTGTTTTAATATGTGTACAAATAAGGTGGTTAACAGATCTGTTTGTTTACTTTCACCTTTCCTTTTCATTATATTTAATAATTCTGTTCAGGATAATGTAAATTGTTCAAAAAATTGTTTTCTTAGTGCCTGTTGGAATGTTACATAATTTTTTTTAGCATCATTGCCAGAATTCCTATCTTCATCCCAGTGCCGGTGAAGACAAAGATAAAACCTAACGACAGCTTCTTTGATAGTTATCACAGCAAACTGTATAAACTGATGCATCAATGAATAATAACTCAACAAGTGATGCTCAATCAAGAAGTCGATTTACTTTGGGAGGAAATGAACATATTGATGGATTCCTCTGCTTTGAACTGCTTGCAGAACTTGCCTGGACTATGTATCACTTGTATGCATTGTGAACTATCTGTTGGTGCAGCGAATTGTGGTAGTGCTGGAGTATCTTTGCTGATGGTGTCACCGGTGGTACAATTTTTCAAAGAAGCCCTCAATTGGCTTAGTGTTGTGGCATTTTGCATCCTCCTCCCTTCTACTAGTGATGGTCTAAAATTTGGGGGCCAACAGAGCTGAGGCAATGAACCTCACCCCCCCACTGGCACCAAGGCCAAATTTGGGGGCCAACAGAGGTGAGGCAAAGAACCTCACCCCCCCACTGGTGCAAAGGCCTATCCACAAGTATGGCTATATGCTGGACCGGTAGTCAGTGATGGGTATGATCCAATTGCAGTGGTACCAACCTAAGACAGGAGGCTGACGCCTAGAGGTCAGCTCATCTGACGTTGGGTAAGGATCATATGTTGTATTGGACAACCTAACAGGCAAGGTCCCTAAGCCACATTGCTTGTTGTTTAATTAAACAGGAGGGGGGAGATGCTGAGAGCCACAGCCGAGTTGGTATGGCCTCTGGCATTTTGCCAACAGTATTGGTTGACAGGCAAGGCATTACTATCCGCCTTGGCCGCTACTTTTGAGTTCTCGTGCTACTCGCGCTACTTTGGAGTTCTTGTGGGGATTCTCAGGGATTCCCCGAGAGTTCCCATTGGATGGGGAAGTGCAGGAGGAGGGATTTCCGGTGGCTGGTTCCTGGAGGAGCTGCGTGGCGTTTGGGAGGAGTTGCTGGTGGAGTTCAAAAATAAAGTTTGTTCCTGCTTCAGTGGCTCGTGATTTGTGCCCAGCCAGACTGCAACAGGCTACAGGAGGTACATTATTTAAATGGAACTTTTGCCCAATGTATTTCTCTTCTTTTGATAGTTGAAAATTCAAATGTGGTCTTTATAGGATAGCCAGGCACAGTGGCACATGCCTATAATCCTAGCAGCTTGGGAGGCTCAGGCAGGAGAATGGTGAGTTTAAAGCCAGTCCCAGCAAAAGTGAGACACTAAGCAACTAAAAAAAATACAAAAAGAGGGCTGGGAATCAGAGGTCAAGTGCCCCTGAGTTCAACCCTGGTACACCGCCACCCCCACCTCCGAAAATTTTTCTTTTAAATTTTTTTCTTAGTTGTAGTTGGATAAAATACCTTTATTTTATTGATTTCTATGTGGTACTGAGGATAGAACCCTGTGCCTTGCCGGCGCTAGGCGCTCTACCGCTGAGCCATAAACCCAGCCCCAAATATTCTATTCTTGTGGACCTATACAAGGTAGGAGCTCAGGGAACTGGTAGAATAAACAAAGACTATGCCACCCTCTGAAGAACTTGGCAAGAAGGCAAGGCCCAGCTATTTCTGATGCCACCTTGTCTTAAGGCTTGGCTCCCTCTCTACCAAAGTTGCAGCTGTCAGGGCTGCTTGCCTGCTAGATTCTGCCTGGGGCAGCTCCCATAGATTTGGGGCCTGGAGGGGACCTGGGTGCTACCCAGAGAATCCACAGCATTGGCTGCAACCAGAACCTAGCTCCAAAGTGAGACAAGACTTCAGGTAGCGTCCTCTATCCTGTCACTTCCTGTGCAACTTCTGTCACATGAAGGAGTTTGACTTTATAGATTTGCCCTTCCTGGACATAAAAACTGAATGATTGGCCAAACAGTTTGAAAGAAGAGAGGAAAAAGTTTATTGTGTTGAGCAGACCTTATTTTCATTACAGTATCAGGAAATTCTTTCTCAATTCCCTTTGGATGCAGAGATTCTGCAGACATTTAAAACCCCAATGCTGTTCCCAAGCAAGGGGCAGGCAGCACCTGAGCATGATGTTGCATTTAAAGGAACAGGATTACAGCAAAGTAGCATGATTTATAAAGATTTTTTAAAACTACATGATTTCTTTAAAAATTCTAAGCTTTACCTCCATTTTCCCTGTTTACCTTATTTCCATGGATAATTGGTGGGAAAACATAGTAGTTGAATACTCTTTTGTTCCAAATTGTCAACCTTGGTAATTTGCCTTTTTGTTTTTGTTAAGAGGAATTGTGCCCATTTCTTTGGAAAATCTAAATTGTGACAAGTAAGGCAATGCATAAATACAGTTAACCCTTCCCCCATCTGGCCTCAGCACTGCTAAGGAATGGGAAAGGCTCAGGAGAGGGCCTCTTGCTTGCAAAACATCACTGCAGAGTTTAAACTTTATGGACTACTTCTGGGAAGCATGCAGCTGCTTGAAGCTAATTTTGTGGTTTGTTCTGGCAAGTTCTTAGCATTCTGTGACACCCTGGGGGAGAGAAATCCTGTACTCAACTCACTGACTCACTACCATATATGATACACAAATGCTGTTTCTGTACTATGTGGAGGAATCACAAACCAAATAATGAGAAATGTGTATCTGCCAGATACTTTGAAATACCAGTAACAGCCTGAGCTAATGATGTCTAATTTGCCTGAATTAAATCAGATAATTACCAAAGTCCTCATTAAGATCTTTTTCTCACTACATTAAGGCAGAAAAAATATGAATTTAAGTAAAAAACCATTATCCTACAAAAGTAGGCATATGACAAGCTATATTTCAGTTGATTAACTCAGATTGTCCCGAAAATTCCCTCTAAAATCAAGTACTTAAAACACTAATTATTAAAATTACATAACAATGGTATATATATTTAAATAACTTTGCACATAATACATCCTCCATTTTTTGTTATCAAGACAAAGTTCATCAGGTGGCTGGACATTTCCACTTCTATTTCCATGAAATTCTATCTAGAAAAATGGACCAGCTCTCATAACTCCTAAATTGAACTATTTTTTAACTTAGATCAAATTAGGAAGAGCAATGGACAGCAATCTAAGAAAAGGACTGCTTTCATGTAAGTAAAATTTATTCATGGGGGAGATGGGAGTTAGGGAGTCACTTTTTTGTGGGTAGAATTCAGGTAGTGTCCAAATTAAGGTTTCAGAGAAGTATACTTCTTACCTAAATTAAACTTAGGAATTCTTTCCTCCCTATCACCTGGGTCAGTCTTTCAATAACTGACTTCCATCCCCAGTCCTCAACCTCCATTCAGGGGCCCAGTCCCCCAAACCAGGTAAAAGTTATTCAAGCAGAGTTTTAACAAAACTCAGAACAGGACAGGATGTAAGAACAGAAGAGATTAAGCTCCATTTATGCAAATTGTTTCTTAATATACATAATTCATGTAATCTGCATTTCCCAGGAATCAAACACAATGCATAGGCCTATCAGATAGCTTAGATACGCACACACCAGTATGTTCAACTTGAAATGCAATATTCTGACAGACTCACAGTCAATCTTATAGAAAACCAACATGCTACCACTGTCCATGTGGGTAAGTATTCAGTATATTTTTAACCAAACCCAGGAGTCCAGAGACTCTGATGGTGGCATGTCCCCCAGCCCAGAAGTAGGCAGTGATGTCAATCACATATCACTGTTCACAGAACATAAAAACAGGCTCACAGTCCTGCATATCACATTATTTCATATTACTCTGCCAACTGATTCATAAAGGAAACACTCTACTATGGCATGATGAAAAAGAAAGAAAAAACAAAACCATTACATACAAATGTTTTCTAAGAACAATGTGCTGTGATCAGTTCCCTGAAGCTTGAACATTCTGCACAATCAGCTCTTGCTTCTTGGAAAATAAAATTTCTTATCTGTTTTTTTAGTCACAGGATGCTTTCTCACAGTAGAGACAACAGCAAAGCTGATTAGGATCCCATTTTAGTGGCAACATCCTTTCCTGGAGCATTTGTTTAATTTGGAGAAGTGATTATGCCACATGCAGCCAGGAAAGAAACTGGCAGAAGGAAGGTCTAGACCACTCTAAAAGCTGGGCCTCACATAATCAGCATCAGTTACTAATAAGAAAGATGTCAGGATGGTGACAAAAGAGAGGCAATGAATGACATTAGGACATCCTACAGAGAATACATTTTACTCTGTATCTTTCTTCCATACAGAATAAGCATAAGACCAGAGAGCTGGGAGAAGGATGGCTGGTGGGAACAGCATTTAAAAGCATGTCTCAGTGACTGAAGCATTTCCTGCTCAACCTCCCAGACGACACCATGGGAAAATGCACATTTCTTCCCACAGTTGTAGACAGCAGCTGCAGCAGTCTCTCTGAAAGCTTAACTAAATGTGAAGATGAAGCCTGGACAAATGTTTCTTGATTCCACTGATCCTATTCCTTCAGCTGCTCGGACCAGGCGAGAGGTGGGGCAGGGTGAAATCATGCCACAGCCTTCGTCACAGCAGCCACTCTGAGTGACCTTTCCAGTCTCAGACAAACTTATCTACTGAATTTTCTTCTGAGTTTTCCCCTACCCAACTTTTAATGAAATAATGAAACCAGAGTCAAAAAAGCTCCTCTAGACTGACTAGGAGGCTCGTAAGCTAACTTCTGTATTTGAAAACAGAAAAAATTAAGTTACTTGAATTTGTGGTAAGATTGTGATTTTTTTTAAAAAGGCTGCCCATCAGCGTGTTACCTGGCTTAGAAGGGTGAGGATATAGCTATGCACTTGTGCCAGCTCATTTTTAAAATTTCTTGGTGGTGCTGGGGCCTTGCTCGTGTTAGGCCAATACTCTACCACTGAGTTCCTTAGCCTTTTTCATATTTTAAAAAAGCAGGCAAAAGAGGAAAGAACAAGCCTGTGTGAACTGGTAGGCAGATGTGGTGCCCATCAGTGCACAAACTGCTGAACTCCATGCCTGGGCAGAGATGGCACCTCACACCTGCTCAGGCCAACACCACATCCAGGAACCTAACGGTCCATCGGTTAGGAAAGGCTGCTCCCATGGGGTGACACTAAGCCACTGCAGTGAAGACACACAAAATAGACTAAAGGGCTGACAGTGCTTTGAGATGCAGTCAAATCGTGTCAGAACTAGTGTGGACTCAGTTATTTTCTGGAAGTCGAAGGTAACCAACAGATCTAAAGTAAAAGGGATATGGGACAGTGTAGAGAAAAATACAAGTTCTGAAGTCAGAATCCTTCCTGGACTTAGAAGCAGGAGCATTTTGGTAAGAAAAGTCCAAGCCAAATGTCCCCTGGGTCTGAGAGAAGAGTAAGCAGGAAAGGGCAAACAATACGGTGACCATCCTGAGGGAGCCCAAGCCCTCAGAGATGGATCACTAGAGGGACTTACTATGGCTGTGTCCAGTCAGGAAACTGATTAACAGATGTTCTTTTAAGAAAGAGGGAGGAAAAAGTAAGGATTTTCAAAAGTACAAAAACTGTTTACAAAATAATTACCTAGAAAGTTCATTGGGATTGGGTAGAGAACAGGAATAATGTTTTCATTTTAAATTAGCCATGATACTACTGATGGTTTATAAAAGAGGATGGCCAATTTCTAGTCTTCCTCCCCCAACACATAGAGCCCTTCTACTGTGCTATCTTCCCTACCATCTCCCCAACCCACACTCATCCAGCTCCCAGATTAATTTGCTTAGCCACTGCACCAAGCCAACCTTAAAGATACATGATTATTGGATAGGTTTCAATTAAACAATGATGCTAACACTTGGGAAAACAATGTGGGGTTGTTAGGGGGTGGGGAGAAGGAGGCTAGGAAGGAACATGTTGGCATAAACCTCCAGGTGTGTAGACCTTGGATAAGGCTTCTGCTGGCCTGAACCAGAACAGGTGGGCATCTGCAGTGCAGCCTGAGCTACAGGTAAGCTGAGGTAAGGAAGAACATGGCATCTTTGCTGGTTTCCTTCCCATGACAGTACAGCATGTATGTGATCTTGGGTGTGGACACCAAAGGACTTGTTTTCTTCCAGTTGCTGCTGCCATTTCTTCTTCTAGTGAGAAGATTGCTCTTTACAGAGTCCCAAAAGATCAGCCACTTGTCTTCCTCTGAGGTACAAATCCAATAGAGCCTTAACCCCCAAAATCCAGCATCCACTGGAAGTCAAAGTCAAATGCTCAGAATCAAAAGGTGTGGCACACCTGCCCAGTCAATTACCAGCAGTTGTATAGACAGATCAGAAAAAACTAGCATTTAGTATAAAACTGTTTTTCAAATGGTGTCATTTCTTATCTTCTCCAGAGATCATAATTCTTCATGTTTCTGATATTCTATAGAGAAGGAAAACAATGGAAAATAAGCAGATTATCCTCTAGTTATAAAAATACAGAGTGGGCATCTTTTTTTTTTTTTTTTTTTTATAGGGGTATATTTAAGATTTGCTTTATTCTTAAAAAACTGAGCTCTTTGGTTAGCCAATTTCAATAGGTGCTGGATTTCATTCAAACTTTTTTTTTTTTTTTATTGATTGTTCAAAACATTACAGAGCTCATGATATATCATCTTTCATACATTTGACTCAATTGGGTTATGAACTCCCATTTTTACCCCAAATACAAATTGCAGAATCACATCGGTTACACACTCACATTTTTACATAATGGCATATTAGTGACTGTTGTATTCTGCTACCATTCCTATCCCCTAGTATCCCCCATCCCCTCCCCTCCCCTCCCATCTTCCCTCTCTACCTCCTCTGCTGTTGTTCAATTCTCTCCTTTTTTTTTCCCTCCCCCTTGCCCCTCACAACCTCTTATAATTTTGTGTAACATTGAAGGTCTCCTACCATTTCCATATGCTTTCCCTTCTCTCTCCCTTTCCCTCCCCCCAGAGTGGGCATCTTTTATAACCTCTGATTCGTACCCCCACCTCCACTGTATCTCTTTTTTCTTTAATTTTAGGAGCTTTAGTTTGATGTTTTTGAAAGCAAAAATAAAATAAAGGACACTTTTATTTTTAAAAACATTGAAACTACCTGCAAACCCCATTCCAAATGAATTGTCTTTACCATGTAGCGTTAACTTTCAGTACATGAGCAGTGTTTTCAGTCAGCTATCTTCTTTTCCCACTTATTATCATATAAATATTTCCCTACATATCAGCGTAGCTCACTTTTTGGATGTTTAAACAGTTTTTATTGCTTTTGGTTTACAAATAATAATAAATTTCTTTATGTATATAATTTTTTTCTTGTGCTGAATTATTTCTTTAAGATAGATTCTCAACCAAGAATCTGAGGGCATAGCACTTTAAAGCCTGGTGATAAATACACTGCTTTTTAACAAGGGTGTCCTAATACACAAAGCTTTGGGAAAGCACACACACAGTTCATCATCATCTTCCCCAACAAATGTGTCGATATGTCTACTTTTACTAATGACAGACTACTTCAACTTGATTACTGTTTGCTAAAATCCACTTAGTATTTGTGTTCTTCTCTAATTGGAACAGTGTATTCACATTCTTTTTCCATTTGTCTATGGAAATCCTTGAGGTTTTATAAATGAATTTGAATTATTTTTATAATGACTATGTAACATTTCAGCATCATAGTACAGTCTTCAGGATGTACAGGCAAATCATTCAGGTCCACGTTCTGCATTTGCTTTTATATATTAGTTTAAAGTAGAATAAATCTTAACTTCCCGAGCCTGGTTTATTAATAGTTGTTTTTTTTTTTTTAAAGTCACTTTTGTATTCAAATGAATATTTTTCAAGTGACTACCATTCAATATAACAGGGAGAACACAGTATAAAGACTTAAGTCCTTTTTATCCTTAGCTTGAATTAAATAGGAACATTTCATCCCCACCTCTGAAAACTATTTAAAAAAAACCATTTCCATAGGCCTATTTTAAATAAATAATATATTTTTCAAATCAACACAATATTTTGTCTTGACCTAAATTTGTTCATTCACTAGTGCCTAAACTGAAAAAAAAAAGGTGGGGGGGGGAATCTGAGAAGAGCTTCCCAAAATATCAGGCTTGGCTTCAATGGCACAAAACTCCTAAATAAACCATGATTAAAGCATCCTTTTTTCCCCCTCAACCAAAAGAAAGGAAAGAAAGGAGGAAGGAAGACAGGCAGGGAGGTGAGCAAATGAATTAATAAACATTGCTTAGAAGGCAAAATGAAAAATAGACATTGATTGATGGAAGGATTAAAGGGAGATTTATCTTTTCTTTTCATTCATCATTCTGTCATTTTTGCATCAAATCAGAAACACAGAAGAACACTTACCCAAAGCCAAATGTCTGCACTTACCTTCTTGGCTCTGATTTTTTGTCTTCCCCTTATATAGTATTCCTATGTCTTTCTCCTTCTGAAAACGGGTCTGTAGCTGTTTGATCTCTTGATCATAGTCCTGCCACTCTGGGACAATCCGCACAGCAGCCTCCAGCTTGGGCTCTTTGGTCATTGGATTATTACACTGTAAAAACCAACAAACACAATTCAGCTGAGTTGAAGAAAGGGTGCATTAATATACAGAATCCAAATAAGTCTCTATTCTTAGGTTAAAAGTCCTAACTGGACAAAATGAACAATACTGAGAATCTCAATGATATAGTCAGCAGAAGCAATATGGGAGTGGGCTATATAAAGCTGTAGTTTCTTCTTCTATGAAGAAGTTGTGGAGAACTGCCAGAAGGCAACAAAAGCAAAAGTCCAGTAGGAAAATTAAAAGGCACAGAAATGAGCCAGAAGACAAGAGTGACTCAGCAGTAGGTAAGTCCTGAAAACAGTCTCATCTGATGCTAGGGGAGTTAGCTTCCTGGGCGGGTGTAGAAGAACATCATAGACAGCTCACCAGATCAATGGTTTTTGCCCTTTTCTTAGAAGCATCATCACACCATGTTTCACACCAAAGCCATTCTTGAGGGAGGGATTTGATTGGCACCTGATGGATCATGTTATTGGGCAAATCCTGTTTGGTAAAGAAAATAAAACACAAGAATCTAAAGTTCTGGAGGAAATTTAAATAAATTCATTGCAAAGCAGTGATGGTAGCTGTTCACTATGCATCACATACCAATCATAAATGTTTAGAACTAAAGGGGTCCTCACCAAAAGACTAAGAGAAATTAAGGAATTTATTTATGGCATTTTTTGAAACTTCAAAATCTAGAGAATCCATGAGCAACTGAAAACTGTACCCATAATAAACAAGAGAAAAATGCTGGCTTATACCCACACTTCCTTCTATGGAGGTGATAATAAGAAAAATACTCCTGCTCACTTTTGAAAGTGAGTATAGAGAGGTGGTTGTTAAAATTTATAGTTTTCAAAAAAGAGAAGCTCTGAATCCTTCATGTGTTGAGGCCCACATTTTTCAAGTTTGTCACAATAAAAATGTTCCATTGCCCTAAGACTTACACAGAACAAAACACTGATGGAATAAAGTAAGGCTCCGGGTTCAATCTTTAGCAGAAATGAAAAGAAAGGAAGAAGAAGGCACCTGAAGGCATGGGAGAGCTAAAGAGACACTAAGAATTATGGGGACAGGAGAAAAGAGACCCACAGAGATAACTCTAGAACCTGGGGTTTTCCACTCAGGGCTACATAGTTTAATAAGGTTCCCTAAGGCTTTTAACAGCAACTCAGGCCTAAGGTAACAAATATTTGTATATAAGGCCTGTGGTGGCTGAGGGGAGTTCTGGTGAGACCAGCTTTGGGCTGGTGTACTAAAGGAACACACCCTATGATTAGAGACAGAATCAGCTCCACTAGAGACTGTCTAACTTCAAATCACCAAAATCCTAAACCTGGATTAAAATCATCCTGGACAACTGTTCCCCTACGTTTCTCACAGAATAAAACATAAATTCTGTTGAATGATACTATTAATCTATGCCTCAAATTATCTCCATAAATAATTGGGCAAAAACAATGACTGACACACTAAAAAAAAAAAAAGAAGAAGAAAAGATATATGAGAACAGGAATGACAGACAAGAAAATAAGATCCATGGTAGCTCCATAATTGATACACACCAGATATCACACAAAGACTTTAAAGATATTCACTATGTACAAGATTTAAAAATTTTTTAAATGAAAATTTTAGCACAGAACTGAAAACAAAGATATCTAAATGAGAACACATAGCCAAAATATCATAACCAAAATAACCAAAAGCAAAGACAAAGTTAAATAAATTAGACAGCAAATAACAAAAACAAAGCACAGAAAGAAAATAAGGGAGTAGAAAAAAAGGATGTTAGAGAAATTCAGAGTTCAATCACAAAAGTTTAGCTTATGTATAACTAGAATGTTAGAAAGTAGAGAACAGGACAGGAGCATTACAAGGATATCACAGGGAATTTTCCAAATCCACTCAAGAGATTTAAGAAACCCTAAGGCCATGTAAGAAAAATCAAAGTGAAAAAGTAGGTATATATTGTAAGGAAATCTGCTGAAAGCCAATACAAATGTTAAACAGAGTCAGAAGAAAAACAAATAATCTCCAAAGGAAAAACAATTAGAGCAGTAAATAATGTATAACGGAACATTTGAAAAAGATAATAGAAAGGTAAAACGTATTTGAAGTTCTGAAATACTAAATAACTGCCAAGCTGCAATTTTAAAGTCAGTGAAAATGTTCTTCAAGTATAACTGCAGGGCTGGGGATTTAACTCAGTTGGTAGAGTACTTGCCTTGCATGCACAAGACTTGGGTTCAATCCCCAGCACCACAAAAAAAAAAGAAAAGAAAAAAAGAATAAGTGAAAAAGAATGAAGCTGGATGGACCCTTACCATATGATATAAAAAATCAATCAAAAAATGTTTAAAAGATCTAACTGTAAGAACTAAAACCAAAAAAATCTTAGAAGAAAACACAGGGGAAATCTTCATGTCACTGGATTTGGCAAGATGTTTTTAGATGTGACAGCAAAAGCACAGTGGGGTTGGAGGTGGCAGGGATTAAACTAGGACTTAGCATATACTAAGCACTACCACTGAGCTACACCCCTAGCCATGCAACTCACAATTGATAATGGGTTAATACACAAAACATAAAGAACTCCAACTCAACAACAGCAAAATCAATTAAAAATGGGCAAGATACTTCAACAGATATTTCTCCAAAGATCATAAACAAATGGCTAACATAAATGGCACATAAAAAGACACGTAATATTTTTACCACTAGAGAACTAAAAATCAAAACTACAATAAGATCTCATTTTAGGATGACTTTGTTCACTGAAAACTTTAAAGAAAAAAAAATGATTTCAAAGACAATTTAAATTCATTCAATGAATGAAAACAGACTTTAGGTGTTCAGGTAAAGTAAGCATTTTTCTACAGAAATTTTTATAATTTTAAAAGAAAAAGGTAATTGGATCATCAGAGTACAGCTTTGACCCAAATATTTGATATTTGGGTGAAAAATCAGTGAATATTCCTTTGAAAGTTTGAATACTTCTCAGGAAAAGATAAAATATCTTTCTCTAAATTACTATAAACTGCTCTTATTACAGAAAAGTCAGTAATGTAATAGAAAATAATTTGTTTTTTATTTGTTTGTTTTTGGTTCTGTTCCTAGCAAAACAATGTAAGGCCTCTCACTAGACCCTGGACATGTATGGCTTGTTGTATAAGAAAATAAATTAAACAAATAATCAAACAAACAAACAAAAAAAGATCTCATTTTATACCCATTAGGATGGCAATTATTTTTTTAAAAAAAACTGGGTGGGGAAAGGGATGGAGAATAAGAAGTTTTGGCAACTGTATGGAGAAAATGGAACATTTATTTGCACATTTCTGGTAAGAATGTAAAATAATGCAGCTACTGTAGAAAACATTTTGGCAGTTCCTCAAGAAGTTAAACAGAGAACTACCAAATGATTCAGCAATTACACTTGTTGGTATATTCCCCAAATTGAAAGCAGAAATTCAAATAGATATTTGCATACCAATGTTCATTAACAGCCTTGTAGACAATGTTCAGAGGCAGAAATAAGTCAATTATCTATGAATAGATGAATAAATAAACAAAATGTATACACATATACAAAAGAATATTATTCAGACTAAATAGAAAGGAAATTCTATTTCTACACAACACGGATGGACCTTGAGGACATTTTGCTAAACAAAATAATCCAGACAAAAAAAGACAAATGTTACATGATTCCACTCATATGAGGGACACAGAAGTACGCAAATTCATAGAGACATAAATTAGAAAAGAATTTACAGTGGCAGAGGGTTACAGACAAGAGGATTATTTAATGGCCGCAGAATTTTAGTTTGGGAACATGAAAAAGTTCTAGAGATGAATGATAGTGATGGCTGCATGACTATGAATGTACCTGATGTTACTGAACTGTACTTCCAAAAGTGGAAAAGATGGTATTTTATGTATATTTTCCCATGATTAAAAATAATATTAGGGCTGGGGTTGTGGCTCAGCGATAGAGTGCTCACCTCACATGTGTGAGATCCTTAGCACCACATAAAAATATATGAATAAAATAAAGGTATTGTGTCCAACTATAACTAAAAAATAAACATCAAAAGATAATAATAATATTAAAGGTAAAATAAAGACACATAGATAACAAAACTAAAAAAAAATTGATACTAGTTGAACAGATACAAAGAAAAATTTAAAAATATTTTTCATCAAGTCTACTGGCATACAAATAATGGGAGTCCTAGAATAAGGAGGAACTAGAGGGAGGAAGGAAGAAGGAAGAAGGGAAGAGAAGACGAACAAGGTGTAAAAAGAATAGAAGAAATAATGAAAACTTCCCAGATGTAATGAAAAAAAATCTACACATATCCAAGAAGTTCAACATACTCCAAGTAGGACATATTGAAATAGACTCACACCTCAACATATTAAACGATCAATAGAGAGACATAGAGAGAGGGTATCTTGAAACCATCACTAGAAATGCAACAAGTCATGTACAAGGGATCCCACCAAGACTACATCTAATTTCTTATCAAAAACCATGGAGGCCAGAAGTCTTTGGAGGCCAAGATATTCAAGGGGTTCAAAGAAATACTGTCAAGCAAAAATTCTATGCCCAGCAAAACTCATCAAAAATAAAGGAGAAACTTCCACGCCCTATGAAAGTTTGCAAATAGTGAAGTCACGCTGTCAGAAATACTAAAGAGGGTCCTTTAGGATGAAATGGAATGACACTCGAGAGTAACTGGGATCCACATGAAGAAATAAAAAGAGCACACCAGTAAATATTAGAGATAGTACCAATGCATTTGTTGTTTGGAACTTTTCCCCCTCCTATCTGGTTTAAAGAACAACTATGAAAAGAAATAATTATAAATCTGTTGATGGGCGCATAATACAGATAGACTATATAAAAATACAAAGGGTTAGCTCCCCCTGCACCCCAGTGGGTTGCGGGTGGGTACAGGGATTAAACCCAGAGGCACTTTATCACTGAGCAAGATTGCCAGTCCTTTTTATTTTTTAAAGTTGCTTAGGGCCTCACTGAGACTAACCTCAAACTTGCCTCAGTCTCCCAAATCACTGGGATTATTAAATGAGGTTGTTGTTTATGCTTTAAAATAATTCCTTGGTGTACTTGAATATGCATACTTTTGTTTTGTACACTCCATGGACACTGTATAGCACAATAAAGGTTAGAAATTTATTTTTCTTTTTTTATACTGGGGATTGAATCAGAGGTACTTAATCACTGAGCAATATCCTAGCCTTTTTAAATATTTCATTTAGAGACAAGGTCTTGCTACGTTGCTTAGGGACTCACTAAGATGTTGAGGTTGGCTTTGAACCCGTGATCCTCCTGCCTCAGCCTCCCAAGTCTCTGGGATTATAGGCATGTGCCACAGTGCCCAGCCAAGGTTAAAAAAAAATTGGGGGGGTTGGTAGGGGGTGGTTACTGAGAATTGAACTCAGGGGCACTCAACCACTGAGCTACACCCCAGCCCTGTTTTATATTTTATTTAGAGACAGGGTCTCACTGAGTTGCTTAGCACCACACTTTTGCTGAGGATAGCTTTAAACTAGAGATCCTCCTGCCTCAGGTGTGTGCCACCATACCTGGCAAAATTTTTAAGGCAATTTAAGCAAAACAAGTATGTGAAACTATGTATTTAAAACACAGCTTTTGGGGCTGGGGTTGTTGCTCAGCGGCAGAGCACTCGCCTCTCACGTGTAAGACCCTGGGTTTGATCCTCAGCACCACATAAAAATAAGTAAACAAAGTAAAGATATTGTGCCCATGTATCAATAAATAAATAAACAAATCACAGCTTTTTAAAACTCCAATATCAACTCTGAAAAATGCTTAGCATTAATAAACAATAATTCAGCTAACTTTCTTGCACCATATCATAGTTTCTAACAGAAAAAAGGGAAACTGCAATACTACACTTAATTATGTGAATCCTGAGCTATTTAGTTCCTAAACTGCGGCGGGGGGTGGGGGGGTGGGGATTGACCCTACAGGCAGAGAAACAAATTTATCAGATGAGGTTAAATAAAAATTAAAAGATAAGGTAATAGTTCCGAAAGACAACTCTCTCCTTCCATGTCAACCAACATCAGGTCTCTGACATTTTTTACTCTTGCTATACCTTCTCTTGAGGTCAGATGTAAATGTCATACACACACACACACACACACACACACCTTTTCACGAAGAAATAAGACACAGCTCTGAGAGTAGATTTGAGACACAAATAATACTTTGTTTTTCTGACACAACACACTATACCCACCACTGAAACTATTAACCATAAAAAAAAGGCCACTTACTTGGTCAAGATTTGAAAGGCTGTTAGGATCTTGACTCAGACCTTGGTACTGTCCCCTGAGTCTGTCACCAGCTGCTATTTTCCTAAATTTCTTCAGATCCACAACATAGAGTGCACTAAACAGAGAAGACCTATTTGTTAAAACCGACCATGGATTTATGGCAGAAAAAGAAACCCCACTGAATAATGGAATAGCCAAACATTCTGGTTTCTCTGTGAAAAGGTGGATTACAGCCCTATAGTACAGTTAAATGTCAGTATATGATACCACGAAGATGAATAAGAAAGTCACTGCAAAGTTCCTACTCCGTCCCAGTAGTTCACCTTGGTCACTCTTCCTTATTTGTCTTCCAAGGAAATAATCTCTGGCAAAAGACTTCTACAAATACAACATATTTGGTAATAAAGCTACAACAACTGATAAAAAACCTTTAGTCAAAGATATCCTAATGATGTCCCATATGTACAAAGGAAAATACCTACAGTATTATAGTGTTTTTGGATCAGGACCTAAAGACTGAAACTAGTCACCATATCGCATCAATCACCTGTAGTTGCCACTTCCTATAGGTAGGTCCATGCCCTCCAAATAGTCTAAATCACACTTTTCCCAGAGAAAACAATGAAGAATTTATTAGAAATGCAATGAATGTATACAATAATTAAATTAAGAAGTCTCCTTCTAGCAATCTATCCTATAAATATATCTGAAATATGCAAAATAATATATTTAAGAGATTATTCATTGCATTATGGTATGTCATAGGAAGAGACTACAAAAAACACACATATGCGAATAATATACAGCTTAAAAAGGGGAAAAAGGTCCCTCTCTATATAGTGATACAGGATCTACAGGTAAGGTATTTAGTTTAACAAAAAAGTAACAAAATAGTATTAAAAAAGACGGTATATTTTGTATAAAAAAAGGACATACATTCATAGCTATTCATATAAAAATTAGACTCCAGAAGAACAGATAGTAAATTTAGGGGAGGTTATCTGTTGTGGGGGTGGGAACTCAGTAAAAGAGAGAAATAGGAAGGATTTTTCCTCCCACAATTTTCATTTTTTAACCATATTAACGTATCACTTATTTGCAATTTTAAAGACACATAATTAAGTTTAAAGAACAAAAACTACAAAACATTATTAGGTGTTTTCTTTTTTCAGTACCTGATATGATACTTTCGCCCAGCTAAGTGACTAGCCCAGTACCCTGACTTCCAGAATCTGTAGCCATCCATTTCTCTTCGGCTATCACAGAAAGGAGTATAACCATAAGGGGCACCATCCAAATTGAAATCTCTTAACTCTTTCAGATCTGTTCGTACAATCTGGAGAAAACAGTATCAAAAGTCATTTGTTAAGCCACCATGCAGACATCTCTAATGCAGTTTCCTTAGAATACAGAGTGCCTCACATAGGTAACGGGGGGGGGGGGGGGGGGCCAGTTAGGTGAGTGATGGCACAGACTCTAACAGACACACTTCAAGCCTAGATTCCTCTACTTCGTAGCAAGATGCTCTCACTAACATGGAAGACACTTAGCCTAGTATGTGGCAAATAATATTTTAACTTTCAAAAGAAGTAGAATAAACTTAAAATGCTTAGGTTTACTGTGCGTCTGTTTCCTCATCTATAAACTGGAGATGATGATAGTCCCCATCTCACAGTGTTGTTGGGGGAATGACATGAGTTAACATATGGAAAGCTATGGAACAATGCCTTCTCCAATATAAGTGCTCACAAGGACAGAATATGGCCATATTACAATCAGGAAAACGTATTTCAGGTTGAGCCACCTGAGACAGGAGGTTCCAAAGAGGTAGTGAAACTTTTTGTCCACATGACTTTTGCACACATTATATCACTTTCATTCAGATAACTCATTCAGGTTTCAAGCTGAGGGTAAGACAGAAGGCTGGAGGGCTTAAGTGCATTTATGCTATTTGAGTTTGTATGCTTCAAAATGTGTTCCTTGTGATTAAGTAAAATCCTGATAACTGGAAGAATACCTGTAGCAGTCCTAATTATCAGGGCCAAGCATCCACTTGAGCTTTTTCTATCACCCAGACCAATAACAACTTATGTTTGGGGCAGAATAATGGAGATGGTGGCAAATACTGTTAAAACTTTATTTCCTAATTTTTCATTTTTTTGTTAAATGAATTATGATATAAAACTGCATTCGTGATGTTATCATAATTACTGTTAAAAAGACACAGAAAAAGATAAAAGGACATATAATAAATGCAAATTAAAGTTAAAAATTGATCACACCTGGGTGATACCTTCTGTATTTTCTTAATAGTGTAAACACAAGCAGGCACTTTCATAACTGGAAAATAACATTTTAAAAACAGAAAGAAGTCTGTTGCCTTTAAAACAAATTATTACAATCTGGACTTTCAGAGCTTACCTGATCAGCATCCACAAACAGAAATTTGTCAACAACTAGTGGGAAAAGTACATCCAGGAAAAGAATCTTGTAGCCCCAGATGATACGCTGTTTTTCAGTCTGTTGATGAAGCCACCGAGGCCATTTGTACTGAACAAGTTCATACTGGAAATTGTATTCATTTGCCATGTATGGTATAAACTCCTTTTTTTAGACAAAGGGAACAACAATCATTCATTATGATTAAGAAAATTGACTTCATAATAGAAGTCAACCACTGTGATTATGATACAAGTAAAACACATTTACCAAAACAGCAGTCTAACAAAAAAATTGGAAACCAACTGACTTGAGATTACTTTAAAGAACATATGTAAACCTCTTGTCAAAACCCTTTCTTTTTCACTTTTAGTTACTACATGAAATGACAGAATCTGCAGGTGAAGGCTTTAGATCTAAAACCGAGCAGGCGCGCGCATGCATGCATACATGCACACACTTAAAGACATATGAACTTCAAGTTCATTTGTCTAAATCTGATTTCAGTAAAAATATTTTTTCAGTAAATTATTTTTTAAGACATATGAACTTCAAGTTCATGTGTCTAAATCTGATTTCAGTAAAAATATATTTTTTTAAATAAAAATATTTGTTTTTTTGATGATGCTAGGGATTGAACCCAGGCCCTTGAGCATCCCAGGCAAGCATTCTACCTCTAAGCTATACTCCCAGCTCCCAGTTAAATATTTTTTGAGCTTGATTATAAGCTTTTTTCAAGGTTAGTTCTAACCAGGGAATAAGATGGCAAAGCTAAAACCACACATAAATTTATTGTCATTAATAAATAAAACTTTGGGGTTGGGGATGTGGCTCAAGTGGTAGCGCGCTCGCCTGACATGCGTGCGGCCCAGGTTTGATCCTCAGCACCACATATAAACAAAGATGTTGTGCCCACCGATAACTAAAAAATAAATATTAAAAAAAATTCTCTCTCTCTCTAAAAATAAATAAATAAATAGATAGAGAGATAGATAGATAGATAAATAAATAAATAATAAATAAATAAAACTTTTAGATTCTAAATACAAATACGTTTAGGGAACCAGAATTATTTCTTTATAAGTGATGTTACTGAATATATTAAAATGTGTTTAATGTGATAAAGGGGGAAAAATTAATTTAGGTGACAAATCCTAACTGATACAAATAAAGCAGAAAACTTCCCAGGTGTGTTTTTGTTTTGCACAGATGAAGCATCACTCCACACATCATCTGGCAGTGGTTCAGAAGAAAACTAATCTTTCTCCTCCACATAAACCATCACTGACTTTTCTAATTAAAGTCAGACATGCATGTTTCAGAGGAAGGGAATGCTATTTCATTAAAACACTGCTTCTTAAAAAGATTAGACTCTCCTATATTATCTAAGTTTCAAACAGGTCATAGTTTTGTAACATGTTCACCCCAAAGAACAATCCGTTGTAAGGAAAATCAACATAGACATACACAAATAAATTAGGGTAGTCAAATAAAAGGAAAAATTTTAAAATATAAAAATAAAACAAAAGCAGTAAAAAAAAAAAATATATAGTAAATATCTCCCTAATAAGAACAGTTTTCTTTTCCCTATGAAACAAACCTTAAATGTGGGGGACAAATAATTCTTCAAGAACCAGAACTTCACAGGAGTCTTAGTATTCTTTAGCACTGATAGCATCATTATGCTGCCAAACAAAAACAAATAATAATAATAATAATGATGATGATGATGATGATGATGATGTTTCAATGCTTTTTAACTCAATAACATTAAGCAAAATCAATAACAAGGCAGCACAGCAAACAGAGACCCTTAGTAATGGAAAATGTACTTATTCTTATTTATAAAGTTATCACTGAATGGGAGAGAAGGGGTATTTCTCTATAAAAATATACCTAGCTAACTGAGGAAAATGTTAATTCTGCTGTACCTTTAAGTAAACTGCTTCATGAACTGATATATCAATTATAGTACAAGTAAACCTTAGAGGTTGTGGTAATTGAATATATCATTCCTCAACACTCCTGTCAAGGCACAGCAGCATTGGTCCTGAGAACATGTACATACATGCATTGCCTCCCTCAGACTGGACAGAGAGCCCTGCCAAGGAGAACAAGGAAGAACAAGGGGAGGACAGTGGGTACAGGCTCAAGATTCCTCAATCAAGGCATTTAATTAAATAAATCATTACCATTGTTATTATTTTAGGTCAGAGGTTTTTTAGAAACTAAAGGATAAAAATGACATTTTGATTATTTTCTATACTAGATTTGCAGTGAAAAAAAGAAAAAAGAGACTTGATTATCAGGCAAAGGGATATCTTCAGAACCGAGTCTCTCAAGTGCCTTCCTCTCTGGTGGCCTCAATGTCAACAAGTCAGCCTATAGTCCCTCTTGCCTCTGGTTATGTGACCTATGCAAGTCCCTTCCAGCTCTGGGTCTTAGTTTGTATAAAACAAAAGTTTTCTTACCTATGAACTAAGATTTCTCTTGACTCTGTAGAAGGTGAAGTGTTCATGGTACTGTTCTATTCTCTGTGTCTATCTCCTAACATTTAGTAGCCAAGTAAACAATACTATCTATAACGTGTGCACATGATATTCAAAATCCATAGTCTTACAATATTCATAGAGGTATTCACTACTAGGCTTCATGGAGTTGACCAGATCAAAAAAAGAGGACTGCATATAGTAAGCTACTCAAAGTCCTCAGAGTGCCCTAAATACACTTAAGTACAATAGGCAGAATCCCCAAAAAACTCTAAATAGGAATACCATGACAAATTCACTTACAGACACCAAAATAATCAACAAGACTAACCGAAGAAATCTTTCATAGAGATGACCAGATGCAACAGAGAAAATGTTAATTATGTCATCTTTATCTTGTTTCACTTCCTCCGCCTTCTGACCTCCTGAAAAGCCCCTGTAACAAGAGATAAAAACAAGATTCCATTACTCTACTGTTATGTATATCTAAAAAGAACAAATAAAATAATTATTAAAAACAAAACAACAATAACAAAACAAGACTCCATGAGATGCTGGAAAGAGAGTGCCTTCCCATTCCTATTCTTGCCCAAGAGGGTAAAAAGAGGCAGAGGAGTCACAAATCACCCAGCACTCTGGGAACAGGCACAAGGCTGAGAAGTCCACCCACAGGCTAACAAGGAGGATGCTCAGGGTAACAAGGAGGATGCTCGTGTTAACAAGGCATTATGTTGCTTTAGGAATAGGTGGCGCATGGGCTCCACAGACACAGTCTGTACAATCAGAAGTAAACTAAACAATTATCAATCACTTCTCCAAAGAGTAGGCACAGCCTAAAAGTTAAGAAGCATGGAACAGAAGTAAGTCCATCAGGAGACACTAACCTCCTTTGGTTAATTAATTGGAAAATACTCATATATTCCAAAGTAAGAATACTCATCTATTCCAAATCTGGCTACGAGTGGCAGAATGGAAAGTCCCAGATACTAACTCAAAAGGAGGGATGGATGGTGCTTATATCTGTTTTTCCTTAAAAACATTATTTTATGATGTCAATTTACCATTTGAATGAGTCCCAAAATCCAGATTCATTCTCATTTGTCCCGTCACTCAGCAAGTCTTCGTTCACCATGTCTGCCTTCTTCTGAACCTGCAATGTACATGGCAGATTATAGTCCTCCGAGTATGTCCAGGAGACGTAAAACTAACTTACACTGGATGTATGCTGTGAATTCTCTCATAAGCAGTTACAGCCCCAGATGGAGCCTATCAGAATTCAACATAAATGCCTTCATCTGATGTTCACATTAGAGCCTTAAGTGAGAAGACAGTAAGTCATCTCTTTTAATGAAATAACCCCATTTTTAATTTGTATAATGATTAAAGAACCTCAAATTCAGATGCATTGAAAATGTAGTCTAAATAAAACTAGAGGCACAAGTCACCAAGCTAACAGTGGATTCTAGGAAAGAGACATTTAGGTCATGACCTGTTTTCAGGTTTTATTAACACAAACACGGGGTGAATTTTCTCAACAGCATGGTTTTCTGCTCAACCATGCAGGCTGACTCTATGTTTTGCTGTGTGAAATGATTATTTATTCCAAAATACATTTTACTTTAATTGAAGGCACAAAGAACTGCATAATGCTGAGGAAGAACTACCATTTCATTGTTCAATTTTCACTGTCATTTTCCCCAAATATTCTGAGAATGAAAACATGAATAATACTATCAATTGTGACTATATAGCAACAGAGCCTCTACTGAAAACATTTTATATAAAATGGGAATGATTGCTCACTGAGACTACCCAAAAGGTACAATCTCTTGGTTAAAGAAAATCATCAGTTCACATTTACAAAGACATTGTGGCTTAAAGCAACATTCCTAATATTGCTACAGTAAATTCCAAAGAGAATCCTTGGGCTGGTTTCAACACTCATCCCTCCCCCCTCATCTATGGGAGACATGTTCAATGACTCAAGTCTCTCTGTGGTGCCTGAAACCTCAAGCCCTGTATATACTATCTTTTTCCCTATACACACCCACCTGTGATAAAGTTTAATTTATAAGTAAGACACAGTAAGAGATTCACAATAATAAAAAAAAACAGAACAATTACAGTGATATATTATAATGAAACTAAAGTGAATGTGGTCTCTCTCTCTCTCTCTCTCTCTCTCAAATAAAGAAAAACAGTAGTATTTTCAGACCATGGCTGACCGTGGGTGACTGAATCCTAGGGTTAAGGAGGAACTGCTGTCTGTATTTTTACATGTTATCTTCTGAACACAAAGTACTACTACTTTGACCAACTATAAAGAGGGCTGCCTTTCATACAGCAAACTCACCTTCACTTTAATAATTTTGCTTTTGAAGTTGTTGAGGACGACAACCACCTCATCAGCATCGGGAGGAGAATCTGTACCGTCGTGGCTTAGAGAGAAAAGCAATACAGACATTACAAACCATAATTCTCAAAATGCAGTAGATGGTCAGCCAACAATATGCCCTATTTTTTCATCACCTTTATCGTAAAGGAGTTTTTCAGAACCAGTAATTTCCTTACAACCTGAAGGAAACCCCTTCGAGCTGCACAGAAGCACCTGTTGAGCTCTCTATATGGTGAGTACCCTAACTTCCTTCACAAGTTCTCCTCCAAATCACTTGTCATAGACTGGAGGTTCCCAAGCATGGAACACGCACGTGGTGAGCACTGAACAAGGGCATGTGCTCACAGGTCTGACCCATGCAAGGCATTTTGAGTAAAGAACCACAAAGGGGTTGGCTACTTTGAACCATCATGAGAACTACCTCACTTCTACTCTTTAATTGGAACAGCTTTATAAAGAATTCTACTCTCCCTCTGTCTGGAGGTATATAAACTGCCAAGTCAAGGGCCTGAACTAAATTTGGTGCCTCCAGTAAAAAGAACTATGATCAGGAAGAACTATAATTAATTTGTAGGCAGATACAACAGTGGAAGAAAAAATTTACATAAGGTTTTCCTACCAACCAATTGTAATGCTTAAAACTTCCAAACACCAAATTTCAAGGTGCAAAGATCACAATAATAATGTGAATGCACTACATTTGCTGCCATATAGCAGAGAACAGAATTCTCTGACAAAAATAAGTTTTTGACAGGGAAAAACCTGAAGTATGAAATACTCCAGCGTCAGAGAATATCTACCCAGAGGCAAATGCTAGACAGCCAGGAAGAAAGGGGACGCCATAACCCTAAGGAAGAGGGAAGACAGGAAAGTCACATACAGAAGGGAAAGAATTTAGAAACATAATTAAAATTCTGTAAGACCATTATCTGGAGAAAACATTATTTGGAGAAAAACTCACTATTTAAGATAAAATGTTATTATAATACAAATTTCTATTTCCCGGGTAAGAAATATGAACTAATCTACACTGCTTTCATGTGTGTTAGTAATGCTATGGAGCCAAGGCAACACACAAGGGAGTATTTCAAATAAACTCTAATGAAAACCATTCTCTAAATAAATCGGCAGGAATTTTTTTCATAATCTAAAACGAATTTACATCATGTTAAGTTGAATTTAGACCAAACTTATTTAAAGAACTATAATATTTTTTAACTAATAGATATGAGACATAAACCTTAAAGGCAAAAACCCAGCTACTGACAAAATGTTCTAGAACAGTTACTTCTTCCATACCACCACAGGGAAGAAATGGAGCAGACAGAATGGCTGAGGCTCATATGGCCTATGTATTTGCAAATCTCTCAGGTCGGACATACTCTCCAGGCAGAGAAGTTTGAATTTCTTTTTTTCTCCCTTCTTCAAATGACTAAATTTCTCATCTGCCTATAGAGTGCATCATAGTGGTAAAATGATTTGATCCTGAGATAGTGCTGGCACAAAGGAATCACTGAAGCATAATACCTGACTATTACTCTCTACGCCTCTTATTATTCAATACTCTTAATAATTATAGCACATTTACTTTCCTGGAAAAGTATCACACATATGACTATAGATTAAATTGGTGATGCCTGGCAAAATGCCAGGGTAGTATCCAATTAGAGCTGATTCTCATTTCAAAATGCTTAGGAAAAATGTACCTGCATCACATAATCCTACCTGTAGATTCTATAAATATCTTCGGACCGTCCCTTTCTAAGTCTGAGAAGCCAAGCTCCTGGGTTGGCTTTTAGCTGAAAGTAGCCCTAGGAGAAGAAAAACAAAAGCCAAATTTTAGTTCCTTTTTAAAACATCAAAATGCTGTTTCTTAGGAACAGTTACTCCTTTGGGTGTCTAAAATATGATATTTACCTTATAAATAAGATAGTTAACAAATTGGGCAATGCAAAAAAAAAAAAAAAAAAAAAAACCAAACCAAATAATTCAACTACACACTAGACACTCTAGCAAATATAGTTCAGTCAAGCCAAGAAGTCTGCTCTTAGCTGTGTTTCAGGGAAGAGTCAATGTTCGAAGACTAAATAAGCTGCAAACTTCCTAAAGAAAAGAACAAGGTTGACAGCTCATGAATAATGCATTTCCAGGATCCAATTCAGCTAGAGCATTGTATTGCAGCATGCTGATTTTTTGCTTTATTTTAAAAACTTGACATGTAATTCTAATTTCCAAATTTAACCAAACTAATGATATTTATGTTTGCTTGTTTTGTTTTGTTTTGTTTTCCTTTCAGTGCTGGGGATTAAGCCCAGGAAGGCCTTACACGTGCTAGACAAACATTCCACCACTGAGCTACTTCCCATCTCCAACCCTTAGCAATGTTGTATTTTAATATTTATTTTAAAATTTCTATTTATTTATTTTTGCAATGGGGGATTGAACCCAAGACTTTGTGGTAAACTAATGATTTTTATATTAACCAAATTCTGTCAATTAAGAATCGCATTCTCACTTTATGGTTCGGAAAGGTGATTGTTCCATCGTAAATGACAGTGCCCAACTCAATGCGACTGCCACATCACCACCTGATTCTCTGATTATTTACCAGATTGGCCATAACAATGGTGTCCACAATAACTGGGTCAGCTGAAGTTCCTAATGTGAACTGCAGTCCTCGTGGGGGTTGGCCTGTGGTGATATCATAGCAGTGGCCTTCTAGTAGCAGGTACTCCAGCTCATACTCAGCAGCCACTATGCTGTCCACCTGCAATATCAAAATCAAACTGAGTCTATTCAGCAACAACACGGATGAGTCCAAAATGCATTTTTACAAAGTAATGAAGAAGTCAAAAAGGACTTACATATTACATGATCATACTGAATGAAATTCAAGAAAAGGCAAAACTGCAGTGACAGAAAGCAAATCAGTATTGCCTGAGGCCAAGGTGGGGGACTGCCTGCAAAGGGGAATAAGGACCTTTTGGCAATGAAGAAAGGTTCTGTATATTGATCCTGGTGATTACTGATTGTGTATAATTATAAAAATTGGGTTGAAAGGAGAAAAAATAACATGGAAGTCATTCCAAAAAGAGAATAATACTCCTAACATTACAGAAAAAATTTAAAAACCTAAATAAATGGAAAGGCATCCTACAGCCATGGATCAGTAAAAAACTTGTACACAACATTCACAGCAACGTTACCCATAATAGCTCAAAGTAGAAACAACCCAAATGTCCATCTGTGAATGAATAGAGTGTGGTATACATATACAAAAGAATATTATCTGGCAATATAAAAGAATGAAGTACCAACACATTTGATAACATGGATGAATCTTTGAAGCCATGTTTTAGTGAAAGAAGCCAGTCACAAAAGGCCATATGTTACATGACTCTATATAGACAAAATGTCAGACTAGGTACTGCACAGTAATAGAAAATAGATTAATAGTTGCCTGGACCAAGGGAACAGGGATTGACTGCTAATGAGTATGGAGCTTCTTCTGTGGGTGATAAAAAATATCTGGAATTAGTGGTAACAGTTGCACAGTTGTGTGAAACCTTTGGCCTGTACTCTTCAAAAGGTAAATCTGAGGGCATAAGAATACATCTGAATAAAGCTATGACTTTTTTTGTTTTTTTAATACTTATTTTTTAGTTTTAGGTGGACACAATATCTTTATTTTACATTTATGTGGTTCTGAGGATCAAACCCAGTGCCTTGTGAATGCTAGGCGAGCACTCTACCACTGAGCCACAATCCCAGCCAAGCTATGGCTTTTTAAAAAATACATTTTACTCAGATACTAATTTCTCAAAGGCCCCTTGATTCATTTTATTCAGTCAACCACCAGTAGTAACATCATAAATGGGTTTTATACATGATTAAATATTTGGAAGCAATGACATTCTTACCTCTTCTAAGTAAATGTTATCAAGGTCATATGGTGTTCTGACAGATTCTACCATCCAACTCTCAGGTGTGTTCAAGTTCAGAGTGAACAGTGGAGACTGCGGCATATCCAAAAACTTTGCTATTGGACCCTTAGCAAAGCTATTATCTGAAGTGAAAGAAATCTCTGGTTCTAAGACATAACGGTAAAAGCTGAAATTGAAAAGAAGAGTGTTAGATTTTTTTTCTAGGCAACCACAGTCCTTGAGTTTGCAAGCATCAATACAAGTAAACACAGCTTAAAACAAAGTAGATTTGGAGGAATATCCTTCCAGATTGGGAGAAGTACTTCCCAAACTAATGTTTAAGTTAATGATGCTTCCAGTTATAGATGCAGAAGAAGGGAAGGAGAAGTAGGATTGAGGAGGGAGCCATTCCTGCATGTGGGTGACTACAGTCAAGGTCACAAGCATTTCCTGAGCACTTTTTTCCCTTGGGAAGAATCCAGTTTCCCCTTAAAAACCAAGTTCTGAACAGGTGTGGTGGCACACATGCCTATAATCCCAGCAGCTTAGGAGACTGAGGCAGAGGATCGTGAGTTCAAAGCCAGCCTCAGAAACTCAGTGAAATCCTGTCTCTAAATAAAATACAAAAAAAAGGGCTGTGCATATGGCTCAGTGGTTGAGAGTCCCTGAGTTCAATCCCTGGTACACAAACAAACAAACAAGTTCTAAATGGTAACTGAGTTCTCAGGTTAGCCCTAAAAAAACACTACCTATAATAATTTAAACATTTCTTTATGAGAGGACAATGGTGAAAGCTGGGAACCCTTTGGTCACTTGCTAAGACTCTTTCAAAAGGCTCAGAATTTAACCTATAGAACATAGCACATTTGCAATTGAGGAATGTATGCTACACTATTAACTTCTTTTTATATTACTTTTTCCACAAATAACCATTCCAAAGCCCTTGACAATAGAGAGCTAAGCCTGTTCTCTTTTTCAAGATACATGTAAACTAACCTAAGCAAGTTTCCTCTAATATATCCATTACAACCTGAAGTGACCACTCCTTCAAGATGAAAAGCACAAGTACAAGTAACCTGGTTTTTCACTAGCACCTAAATACTCCCAAGCCCACACTATGTTCTTAGAAGTTCAGATTAGAGCTAAGATTTGGCACAACTGAACATTTATTAAATGACCCTTTCAAGCATGAAGTCTACCTAAAACCCACTAAACTCCTTAATATTTAATCCTCCTATTGGATTTGGTTCCATTTTTCCAATTGTTGTCTTAAATAGTATGTTTTACCTTTTTAAAGGCATGTCCGAAAGTTTCGATTGGCAGTTCATAAATATCCTTAGGTTCATGTTTATAAGCTGAGTTAAAACCTAAAAGAACAAATCAAATGACAAAATATTAAAATTTTCTCTTCAGAGATTTTGTTCTTCAAGAACATTTCTTAATATCTCAAGAAAAAATATAAAGCTGGGTGCAGTGGTGCATGCCTGTAATCCTAGCAACTTGAGAGGCTAAGACAGGAGGATTGTGAGTTCAAAGCCAGCCTTAGCAACTTAACGAAGACCTAAGCAATTCAGCAAGACCCTGTCTCAAAATAAAAAGTAAAAAAGGTTGGGAATATGGCTCAGTTTTAAGTGACCCTGAGTTCAATCCCTCATACCAAAGGGGGAAAAAAAAAAGATAACTGACATAATGTCTGTAGTGAGGAAATTTCTGGAAATCACAACTCCTGTACAAAATTTACATCACACATACATATGACTTGGGTAGAGGGGGAAATAAGCTATCACATATCACTGCTCTTTTATGAAGAAGTTTAACACAAAGTCATAGGGAAGCAGTAGATACATGACAAATATCAGATACATGATAAATATTTATCTACACAAGGAAAACGTAAAGGCTAGGTGATAGCCGGGCACAGTGGCACACCCCTATAATCTCAATGGCTCAGGAGGCTGAGGCAGGAGGATTGTGAGTTCAAAGCCAGCCTCAGAAACTTAGCAAGGATAAGTTTTATTCATCTCTAAAATACTAAAAAGACTGGGGATATGACTCAGTACTTAAGTGTCCCCGGGTTCAATCCCCAACATCACACACACACACACACACACACACACGGTTAGGTAATTATAAAATTATTACCTTAAAAAAATCCAAACAAATAAAATGTTGAAGTGTTTTGGTTAGCGCCTTCAAAACATATTTAAAAATTATAACATCTTTATAATAAAAGCTAAAAGACAGCTACAACAAAAAGTCCATGGTAATTATAAAAAAGGATAGGGAAAAGCAAAATTCTTTTACCTTATTTATGATTTTGCTATTAGAAATTAAAATATAGCATAAATTAATTTAAAAATAGTTTGCTCTGAATGAGGATGCTACTAAATTTTTTAATTATATGAAATAGCCAACAAAACTTGTACCAACTTCCTAAAGTTATAAAGTTGTTTTCCAAGCCATTACAAACTTTATGATGAATACTCTGCTGAAGATGCCTGTAGCATTTTCCAATGCCCCTTGAAGATGACAAAGGGATAAAGGAAGTTTTCAGAGAATTCAAGAGTACAAGACTACTTCAGATAAAAATGATATGAACTGATGAAAGTGGTCCTTACCAAGAGCAATGGGGCAAGCCTCTGTGCTTCTCTGGTGACAGGATCAACGATAGCCATAACATCAAAGTACGTCTCCCCTTCCTTTGGCCTCAGTTTAATTGCACTATGAAACATACAAATGATAAAACATTAACATGGAGGAAACAGGAAACAATTTTAAGTTATTGTGATGTTTTTGTTTTGGTTCAACATAACCTATAACCCTTCCAGCCCTCTTAACATTTCAAAAACCTTCAGATCTGGAACAACTATACTACGATAGTGGCCAACCATAAGATTAATCTATTACTAAAGTTTATAAAACCCTGATAACTCAGGCTTACTCAAAATATTTTAAAGATGTATATGAAGAGAAGAAAACCAGCTTGAAACAGTATTTTTCCCCAAATTGCTAAAAGCTACTGATGTTAGGTTCTACAACTATTGGAACATCACGCTGATTTTTACTTACTGGCAAAAAGAGTATGAGGAAAGAAGAAATAAATCATTTTTAAAAGTAATATAGCTGGGGATGTAGTTCAGTGGTAAAGTACTTGCCTAACATATGTGAGGCCCTGGGTTCCATCCCTACTATCACAAAAATAAATTAATTAAAAAGAACATAAGAAGATTCCAAAAATCTGCAAAACCGAGAAAAAGAAAAAAATGCAATGACAAAAACCTCATTATCCCAATGACTAGCTGCATTTTTATGTAATCCTTTTTAGATACTTATATGAAAATTAATTCTAAGTATAGACTTAGGAAATTTAAAATAATTTCCTCCAACCCCCACCACTTCAACATAAATATTTTCACATATTGTTACACACCAAGCATCTTGAATAAGAAATGATATTTTATTTACCAAGTGAAACTGCCAGTGTTTATTACTCTTCAATGCTGAAAATTTAGACAGCTTTCAACCTATAAACAGTCTGTATAGACAGCTTCTCCATATCTGCAAAGTTCGTTAGAATCAAAGAAGATCTAGATAGAAGATTATGGGGTCATGGGATACAAATATCTTTGTGACTAATATGCATTGTTAACTGCTTTTCCTGAAGATCTATAGTAATATGCAAGGCAAAACAATGCATCATACCACATCTTTGTTAGAATTAAGTTATACATATTTTGTCTGTTCTTATAGCTGGTCACTCTTTGGTTTTCTAGAAAGAATATAAATTTATCCACATAAAGCTTCCTGTTACAACGTTCCCCTCTGAAGTCACACTGACTTAGGTGACTCAAGAGAAGCAGGGCCCTCTAATGAAGTTTAAAAATTTGAATAAATTTAAACTTCACCCAATTTTTCAAAATGACTGGTTTTGTTTTGTTTAACCCGGTAAGCATGTTCTTGTGGTTCAATGCTGATCTCTACTCTTATATGCAAGAGCATTTACTCAGTGGAATGAAAACAAAAGTATAACACAAAGCAGAACATAATTATTACAACTGGATAATAATTAGATGCTGATGAAGTTATTTCAAATTTTAAGTGATTCGGAAATAATAATCACTTTAGAATAGCTTGTTATGCAGTAGATGCTTGCAATCTCATAATATTAACAACTTCAGATTCAATCACCTACAATGATTATTCCAATACAACAAAACATTTTTGCCTTAATGTAGTTATTCTCAAAATGTGGCTCCAAACCAGTCGCATCAGCCCCACCTGGACATTTGCTAGAATCAAACTTTCTGGCTCCCACCCAGATTTACTCAGTTAGAAACTCTGGGGGCAGGTCTAACAATCGGCATTTTTAAAAGCTTCTGAGTAAAAGCCAAAATTTCAGTGCTACTGCACTAATATAATTTGCAATTCTGTGCTACTTTGGAATCCTAGCAGAAAAACTCATTAGAAAATAGCATTATAGGGCTGAGATTGTGGCTCAGTGGCCGAGTGCTTGCCTCGCATGTGTGAGGCATTGGATTCAATCCTCAGCACAACATAAAAATAAATTAATAAATAAAAGTATTGTGTTCATCTACAACTAAAAGAATATTTAAAAAGAAAATAGCATTATATAAACTCTCACAAAGGGAACAAGAGTGGATATCTAATAGGACTCCACAATGGAACACAGCGCCTTACTGGGCCTGCTGTGCCAGGGTTGGTAGTTTTGCAGGATCTCACCTGCACAATGATCTGCAACAGTCATGCCCAACCAATGATCCTGCGAGGGCCTTTAGCCACCCCCACACTATACAACAAGGGCAAGAGAAAACGAAAGAAGAGAGGAATGTTGGTGTGCAAATGGGAACAATATAAACTAATGATATTACATTTAAATATACTTGTAGTATAGTAAGAGAAAAGCCAGGAAAAAAGCCAAACATGATACAGGAACAAGATTTCGAGATATATATATATATATATATATACATTTATTTATTTTTTTTTTTTACTTAGAGTGAGTAAAGCAAATATCAAAGAATACTATGTTTCACTAATGATATTCACAAGCATGGACCATACTGTGACAGTAAGGGTGTACAAACTTATGGTTCCGACCTTTTCATTCTAGCATAAATGAGAAATTTCTGATTTAAATATGAAAAAACATTCATTTAGCTAAGGCAACCCCAATAAGAATTTCTCTAATTATAATTTGTATCGCAATAACATTTTTAATTAGGGCACTTTAATTATATAAAACTCATGGAGAAAAGGATATAGATAATATATTATTATCAAGAAGTATGCAGTGTTGAAAAGATGGGTGCAAAGTGGGTGCAATCTGGCTGCTAGTGGCAAAATTCCATGAGGGTTAGATGGGAGCTGCAGAAGTCTCCACCCACAATTAGGAGGGACATCCAATGCAAGCAGAGAGGAGATCAGTCCCAACCTGCCATCATCAGACAATCTAACCCCCACCAGAATTGGCTGTGAGAAATCACAAGTGACTACACCAACCAATCCATGCCAGGTAAATCAGGTCAGAATCACACAAGAGAAGCACACATAGAGTCATATTTAAAGCCTTCCTGGGATTCTAAGATGCAATCAAATTACATACTTTCCAGGCAATTGTACAGTTCTCGCCAAAAACAATTTAGTCTAAGTGGAACCATAAGGGAACAACCAGACTCTAGAACATTCCACAAAACAAAAGACTTGGATTCTTAAAAAACGTCAATGTTGGGGCTGGGGTTGCAGTTCAGCAGTAGAGTGCTCGTCTAGCACATGTGGGACACTGGGTTCGATCCTCAGCATCACATATAATAAAATAAAGGTACTATGTCCACTTATAACTAATATTAAAAAAAAAAAAGCCAATGTCATAAAAGACAATAGACCCCTCCCCACCAAAAAAAGGGGGAGGGGAACTTTTCTGGACTAAAAGAGACTAAAGGGAAAACTAACTGCAACGTGTGTAATTAAGATCAAAACAATAACAACAACAAAAGCACTTGTGAAAGGTCATTACTGAGACACTATAGAAATGTAAATAAGGATTGTGTATTAACATTACTGCATCAAAGTTAAATTTCTGAGGTAGCTATCAGTACTGTGGAAGACATTCCTGTATTCAAGAGATTCATGCACACACACATAGCCTATATGTACAAAAAAATAACATGGTCACAAATATATATATATGTGTGTTCAAATGAATTTGTTTATATGAAAACTGTACAAAAATCTTCCATTTCTATAATAACTTATACACAAACCTGATATAGAAAAATAAAGGTAAAGGTAAGCCTAAGAGTTTAATATGCAAGAACATGAACAAATTCAACATTAATTCTATACCTGTGTCTGTCTTCAAAAAACCGGTACTCAATTCTTGCATCTCCTTTGGGTTGAGCTGACAGGAGAGCATCCACCTTCATTACCAAGTCACTTGCCCTGAAAGAAGAGATTAAGGAAATCTTACCATTAGTTTAACCATAGGTTTTCTAATCATTGTTAAACACATCACCATCCCAAATACTGAATGATGACCAGGATGGTTTAAAGAAGACATAAGGGGCTGGGATTGTGGCTCAGAGGTAGAGCCCTCGCCTAGCATGCGTGAGGCACTGGGTTCAATCCTCAGCACCACATAAAAATAAAATAATGGTATTGTGTCCACCTACAACTAAAAAATAAAGAAGGCATAAATTCATACCGACATGCATTAAAAAACAGTACTGATTTTGTAAGTGATTAGGTGGATGGCCTTGAGGACATTACTTATTTTTTGCATATATGAAGTACAGAGCCCTACTCTGCAGGACTCTTGTAAATACTGGGCTGACTAAACATATCAAGCACTTTTCACAGTGCCTGATTCATGACAGGTTGTCAATATTATTTACAAAACAACAAAAAAAAGCTCCTTCACTAGCTTTTAAATGATGTTATTACTTTCTGTGAATATTAGAGTAATAATTCACTGGAAAAACATTGAGAGAAATACAAAGGAGAACATGAGATTACACATAATAATCACCATCAAAAAATTAGTTGTGATACTGTAACTCATAATTCTTTTTAAATATATATGAACAAAAGTGGGATTATATTTGATAACCTAACTTTTCCTTAAAAATACATCATAAAACCTTTTTATTATTTAATAAATACAAGAATATATTTTTATTTCAAAAACTGTATTATAATATACTATACATACATCATAATCTATTAAACCAAGCAGCTATTAAACACATATGTTGTTGCAATCAACACTATAGTGAACAATTTAAAAAAGTATTTGTTTTCCCTACTTCTTCTAAAGTTGACTTCTTTATTTTTGTGGTACTGGTGGATGAACCCACGGCCTTGAGTATGCTAGGCAAGCACTCCACTACTGAGTTACACCTCCATCCCTAAACTTGATTTCTAAAAGAAAGATCTTGAACTACATCAGGAGCCTGAATAAGTGATTTTATTTAAGACCTTTTCTTAAAAAAAGCACTTGTGACTGTATTTCTACTGTAATCAAGTTTATATATTTTTATTTGAACAAAAGAACTATATCAGATTAGCTTTTTTGGTTTAATTTTTCAATACTAATTCTGAATACAGATAGAACAGGCTATTTTCTGCCTGTGATACTTTAACATGGTCACAAAACAAGTTTATGTGGGATGGTGTGAGAAGGTTAAGAAATAATTCCCTAAAGGTTCACAAAGTACCATAGATAAAGAGTACACAGTCAAGCTTCAGAAGGCTCAGAATAGCCTTATGGCTTTAGGTTTGGGTTATGAAATCAAGCTGTGGCTGTAACAGAGCAGCAGCCACTCCAAAATGAAACTGCTTTGGTGCTAATAAGAATCCTACACTGGCAAGGGAATTCTGAGACTGAGTTTTAGTATCAATTTCCTGGAAGCTCCATGACTACCTTATTTCTCTAAATAGGGATGAACAGACCCAGGGTCATTTCCTGTTGGCAAAAGGTGAGTCTTATAGGAAGA
This sequence comes from Callospermophilus lateralis, assembly GCF_048772815.1. Lineage (NCBI taxonomy): Eukaryota > Metazoa > Chordata > Mammalia > Rodentia > Sciuridae > Callospermophilus > Callospermophilus lateralis. The sequence continues at coordinate 94,152,325 of NC_135313.1, forward strand.
GTCTGGCAATGATACAGTCTACAAAGACATAAGGAGCTCCCCAGAAAGCAGCCACAGAGAGAGGGATTGCTCCAAAGGCATGCCAAACCAAGTCTAGGTGTAACACGGTTGCTTTAATGCATGAGGTATCTCCTGGTTTGCATAAGGGAAGCATTTCATAGCCTGGGACAAGAGGCATCACTCAAGAACCACTGAGGTAGGAGGTAGGAGGGAACTTCTTTCTCTATAGCCCTGGTATTGGCCAAGATGAAAAAAACATTTATTTCCAGGGTTGGGGATGCGGCTCAGTGGAACAGCAATTTTCCCAGCATGCATTAGGCCCTGTGTTTGATCCTAGGTATCATTTTAAAAAAAAGATATCTAGAAGATATCATGTAATCTAGAAGATTACATGAGACTTGAAAAATAGACTACTCTGGCAGTTATCAAAGTCAAATGTCACTAAATGTGAATCTTGAACTCTGCAGCAAGATGGTACACGAAAAAGATGAAGGAAAAATAAGACAACTTTAAAATCTTATATCATCCAACTATGAAACAAAGAATACTATCAAAAGAGTGAAAAAGCAACCCATAAAATGGAGAGAAGGGCTGGGGATGTGGCTCAAGCGGTAGTGCGCTCGCCTGGCATGCGTGCGGCCTGGGTTCGATCCTCCGCACCACATACAAACAAAGATGTTGTGTCCACCGAAAACTAAAAATAAATATTATTTAAAAAAAATAAAAGGGCTGGGGATGTGGCTCAGTGGTCGAATGCCCCTGAATTCACTCCCTGGTACAAAAAAAATAAATTAAAATGGAGAGAAAATATCTGCAATACATGTACCTAATAAGGAATTGACATCAGAATATATCAAGAATTCCTACAACTAAACAATAACAAAAAACCAAACAGCCCAATTAAAAATAAGCAAAGAATTTAAGTGACATTTTCCCAAAGATATGCAAATGGTCAATCTGCACGTGAAAAGACATCCAACATCATTAAAGATTACAGAAATGCAACTCAAACTACTAGGAAATATCACTTCAAACCTATTAAGACGACTATTAAAACCACACACACACACACATTTAAAAAAAAAGGGGGGGGGGACTAACAAGTGTGGATGAGGATTTGGAGAAACACTTATGTGCAGGAATACAAAATGGTGCAGCAACTGAGGAAAAAGGTAGCTGAGGATATAGCTCAGTTGGTTGAGTGCTTGCCTTGCATGCACAAGGCCCTGGGTTCAATCCCAAGCAACACATACACACACACACACACACACACAAAAAAAATAATAATAATAAATATAAGACTTATATTAAAACAATTAAATATAGAGCTATATCCTCAAAATACACATAACATGTGATATTTAGTGTAGAAATCAGGTTGTATGACTACAAGCTCCAGTTATATAGCAGGTACATGGTCCTTTCAAATACTTTATTTTCTTTCATTAAGAGAAATAACCCACTAAAATACATTAGTTAATAAGCATTAAAATAATTAAAATTAAAAGCCAACAATAACCAACATCACTTTTGGAAGATGCAAGAGCAACAACTCTGTATTCTGTACTGGGGGGAGGGGAGGAAAAGAAGTATTTAACCTGCCTTTCCTCTCCTGAACAAAATAAACCTGAAGGAAAATAAAATAAGATTAAATAAGAAAGTCTCTCTTTCTGTAAATATTCCAGAGAATAAATAAGCTATGTCTACATATCAAAAGTTTGACAACATACCAGAATCAAAAATAAATAAAACTGGGAGAATTCAGTTCTTTAAATAGCAGCTTGTGAAATAAATTAGCTGTTTTAACAGAAAGATAAATTAAAACATGAGGATTATTACAATATAAAGCCAGAAATAAAACATCTTGGACTAGGTATATAGTGAGAAAAGTCTAATTAATATAAACAATATATAGTGAGAAAAGTCTAATTAATATAAACTCTATAGCATGAACTAATTTCTCTATGACTAAACTTACACATCTTCTTCTACTCGAAGCTGCTGAATATGAGATTTTATTTTCTGCCCAGAAGTTTTCAAAATGATATTTTCTAGGAGGTGGAAATCATCTTGGTTAAAAAGCTCACTGTCCTCCAGAGGCCCAATGATCTATGAGGAAAAAAAGAGTAGGTGGTCAGAGCAGACAAGCCATTCATCAGCAGCAGCTAAGAAGCTCCTCTGCTGGCCTCAGGCTATCTCATACACCAAATGCCTTAGACCCAAGGTAGGTACAAACCAAAATAAAAAGAAAAGCCTGAATCACGAATCAACTCATAGTTATGTGTTTAATTATTAATGTCTCAGGCACATAGATTATAATAAAGCCTACTTCTATGTATCAACCTTGTACTGAGTTGGGTTCTGAGAGCCACCACACTCTCACTACTTCCCACAGTCAAGACACAAACAGCAGAAGGTTCTATATTCAAAAGCACATTTCCCTGAAAACAGGAGCAGAAATATCACTGGCACTTCAGAAGCCCTAATCACCTTTGGAAAGAAGGTGGCTCTATTGGAAGAGTTTACTAGGTCAGAGGAGCATGCTGCAAAGAGTGTTCGTGGACCTAATGTGAAGTCAAGCTTGTCTCAGCTTAACAGATCCTCACCCTTCCATTGCTGATCACTGCCCTCTGTCCCTTCTTCAGCTTCAGAACATCCCTGCAGTACACAGCGTGAGACAAAATGAAATCCATTTTGGAAGACTCAAAGACCTCTTTAAAAAGACTGAAATCCATGCCCTAGGGAAGTAATCATTTGTAAGGAAAAGTCACTGTTACTAAGCAAACCATAATGAGTAATCAATGAATAAACCATAAAATGCTCTTTTATGACAACTGAATTTCAAAATTAACATTGTGTCTCAATTCTCCGCTCCCCCCCAATAAAATACCCATTCCTTTCTCCTATTCTATCATGTAATTTGTTCAATTGGCAGTCTGTTTTCCATACCTTTACTTTGCATTTTTAAATCTTGTTAATTTTAAGAGAGAGCTATTTTCTCTAACTGAAACTCAGTATATCTAGCATCTTATAAGAAATTTTAAAACCACAAACACTGTCAAAAATAAGTAACATTAACTAAATGAATAAATGCTGACTTTTATTAGAAATATATCAAGAACAGAGAAGCCTGTAACTCATAAGTGGCTCAAATCTCCGTTTTTTTTTTTTTACTTTATAAACAAATCAAATATTGTCTGTCTTTCAAACTGAATAAAAGGCATTGTCTCTAAAACATAGGCAAGTTTAAAAGCTAAAGGGAGGAGAAGTAGCTCAGTGGCAGAGTGCTTGCCTAGCCTATTCAAGGCCCTGGGATTGATCCTCAGAACAGGGGGGGAAAACAACAGTAGGGTCGTATCAGAATCATTTCTTAGAAAGATTCTTCTAAATTAAAGAAAAAAAAAAGTCCTTTGAGACACAAGCTAATCACAAATCCTGATATTGAATAGGACACATCAGCCCAAGGGAGTGAACAGCTATGGCAGAACAGGGAACACATGGAGCCTTACCCCAACAGAGAACTCCCCAATGTCAGCTCCTATGGCTAGGGCCTCTGCTGTCTCCTCCTTGGCCATTTTGGTGATGAAGTTCTTAGCAGAGTTGGAGGTCTGAGTCTGGAGAGCTGCCCAGATTGCTCTGGAGATCTGAGTGTTCTCATAATTTATCTCTTCACTTGGATTATTGATCATGCTTATCCTAACATTGTTACTAGATTTCTATTCACAAAATGGAATAAAGAAGTATGAGGCAGATGTTTCAGACTTAAAAAGCAGCATTAACACCAATCATATTTCATAAGTTCTCTAAGAGCAAAATAACTGCTCCCTTAAAAGTCTTCAGTAGTTCTCCTCCGTGTTCAGAATGAGATTCGGATGCTACAGTCACATCTTCAAAGCCCTACATGAACTGGCCCAAACCTTCCTTTCAAACCTAATTTCTTACCACCCCTGTAATACAGCAGACATTACAGACCATCAGACCCTGATTTTCCCCAACACATTTTACATTCTTCTAACAAACATCATGCCTCAGGCTGGCCTGTGGACCTCAACTACATTCCATCTTTTCTCCCATAAGTTCCAACCAATCTTCAGCGCCCCGCTCAAATCTGTCTTCATGCATATGGTCTTTCTACCTGCCTACTAACAATTAATCTTGCCTTGAGTGAAAAGATAGGAGTCCACGTGGAAGAAGATATCTGGAACCCATAAAACCTAAAATGGGCTTGTATCAAGAATATATGCAACATAAATGTATACTAATATGTATCAAAAGACACACATAAGAATATTCATAGCTTCATTCTTCACAATGGCCCCAACTAAAAACTCAGTTGTCCCTTAAACCATTTACACAAAGAACAAAATTTTGTGGTACAGCCATTAAAATATAATACTACACAGAGAAAAAGAACTAAATATCACTGAGCAAAGAAATCAAATGTAAACAAATTCATATACTAAGATTCCAGTTTAATAAAGAAAAACACAGATAGATGTTCTGTGATGTGAAAAGAGGGAAGAGAGTGGGTAGTGACCAGGGAATAGGTGGGGGAGGGATTTCAGGAATTCAAGAATTCTCTATTTCTTGATCTGAGTAGCGGTCACATGAGTGACACAGTATCCTATGATTTGAGCACTTATTAATCTTTATTTTACCTCAATAAAAATATGTTTTGAAATGGTATTCTCCTTCCCAGTTCTCCCACTCAAATACCATCTGAGTGGTTCATCAGCTTGTTAGAGTGCCTCATACATAAATCACCTTTCACTAGAACTGCCTCTGACTTAACCTTGCACAATAGACGTACTTGGCACCATAATAAAATTGAAATCATCTATGTACTTCCTTATTTCAGTAAGCCTTTCTGAGGGCACGGGACAGAAAGGAGACACAAAGAGGGTAGTGAAATCTGAATGAAGCTGCAAATTCAATTAGCTCAGGAAAAATAATTTTGACCCCTCATCCTCTGACAACAGTACTCTCTAGAAGAAAGCTTCTTGTCAACCACTCAGCATTGTCATTCACTCAAGTCCTTCTACTCATATGCAACATCTTTCAGAGCATATCTGTGAATATTCCTCTGTGTAACTTGATCTAACTTTTCTGAAAAGTTGGCGTCTCTTGAATCTCTCTCTGTGATACACAAGATCTCCGTAGCATCTCTGGAGAAAGAACCCAGTCACCCAAGAGAAACTTGTCTGATATGGTCTCACTAATTTTTTTTTTCCTCTAAAAGAATCTATTCCTTTAAATAAAGCCAGGACACTACAGTCTTTGATCTCATTTCTTAGGAGCTGACAGACCTCAGAAGACCCAACACTCTTTCCCCTCAAGCACTAAGCAAGCAAGGCTCCCAATACCCATCAGAATGATCACATCAGCACAGAGACACCTAGGAGGACAACAGCAGTCTCAAACAAAACTACAAAATGAAGTCCTAGGTACTTGCCTGATGTTTGATAGCATCATACAATAACTGCCTTCCAGAAGGAGTATCAAAATCTCCAACAATCCAAAAAGTTACTGGCCTGATAAAAGAATCATCTGTAAAAACAAACAAACAAACAAAAAAATAGCAAACTGAATTGAAAGAAAAAAGCACATCTTAGCATATTGTTACAAAGCCAAATAATTTCTAAAAACCATGCAAAAAGTAAGAAAATGACCAGTTTAATGAAGATACAAAGCAAAAGTAGTGAGACTTCTCTACTGAAATGAAAGCAGAGTAAACTTCCAAGTGGTTTAATTAGAAACGAGGAACATGCACTGATTAATTCAGAGGTCTGGGGATCTGTTAATATATAGAATGAAACATGTGAGTAACACAGAATAGATTTTAATCACATCAACTGATAACTAGAAACTATTATGCTCTGCAAAAACTTTTGCAAAATTTCTCTGCATTAATATAGCCTATTGTTACCCACAGGTTCCAGCAACATCATATAAAGTGTCAATAAATTTTGAATAACAATAGTCTCTATAGATAATTAAGAAAAAGAATAGAACATTCTGAAGTTTTGAGTTACCATAGATTTCCTTGGAGGACATTCCTGGACAAAGGTGAAGGAAAAAGAGTAGAAGAAAAACAAAATGTCATTTCTATAATTAACGCACACTGTAAGAGTCAAAAGATTAAATGATGGATAACATGATCTCTGCTTCTTTCAGTTCTTTAATCTCATCAGTGCTACAGCACTGTCCCCGGACCACAGAAACAATTTCTTAGAGGATCCTAGTAGGGTAGTTGCCTATACTCCTATATACCCGAGGAACCAGAAATCCTCCCTTGGAGAAGATCATCACAGGGATAAATATGGAGCTATGTTAAATGACAGGCATTGCTTTTTTGAAATGATAGTAAATATGAACAGAGAGGCAAAGAATCTCCCTGCTACTGAAAAAGCATTATTTTACACAATCTTAGCTTAATTAAACAACTCTACATTTTCAAAAAAAAATCAGTTTAAAAAATTTATACCAGTCTTTCTAGAACCTAGTTTATCTTATAAACTCTAAAATAAAATTACCCTATGGTATCACTGAAGAGGCAAGTAAAAACCTATTTTCAATCCATTAACCCATTTTTATATCATATTTTCCCATTTTGAACCTTAAAGGATTTTTCCCTTTTAACTTTAATAGCTAATATAAAATTTATAAAGACAACATTTGAATTTTTAAACATATATAAAGAATTAAATTTTAAATAGGCATTTTCTATAGACTCAAAAAGTTAAAAGAAATTGTGAAATCTCTTTCCTCAGATATTAAGATTAAATTATGTTTGTAAATACCAAAACAACAAGAAAAAATATTAAACCCAAGATAAGCCCCAAATAAATTACCTTTCTTTGTCAGATAGTTCATACTATTAGCTAGAGCAGCAGTCTTGCCTTGGGAATCCAAGGCAGAAAATCTAGCATAATCATCCACAAAGAAGTTATCTGGGAAAAGAAAAAATTGAAATAGATGTATAATTAATATACTTCAGTTCAATATACTGCTAATATTCAACTTATTACCTGCTTTGATCATAATAAGATGTATAAAAATACACGAGTGAAACATATTAAGTTCCACATGTACTGAACAAGTTCACAGCATGATCCCTACCCCATTAATCAAACTTCAAGACACAAAGTTAATGAGTCATGAACATGCCTCACAAATCTATCATTTATGCATATGCATCAGTTTAATGGTTTAAATGCATCCTGTTTCCACTGTCACTTTGCAACTCTTAGATCTCTCTCAATTCATCTCTCCTTATTCTAGTTCATCACTAGAGTATAATCCTCTCTAGATCACAGGGGGAAGATATAAGAAGAATCTGATTTTTACTTTCCATGTCTAAGAAAATAACATTTTTTTCTCTAACCTTAACTGAAACAAAAAGTCATTTTCACTATTTTTAAGTAAGTATTTTCTTCAATTACTTCCCAAAGGTAGCATTCTTATTATCATGGCTAATGAGATCACTCTTGCTAAGACCTCAGTTTCATCAAGTCATTCCCTTGCTGTAAACTACCCAGTAATTTCTTCCCATAAAATGGTCTGCAGTCTACTATGATAAAAAGACTGCCTCAAGCAATCTAACCCACCTTAATTCCTATTACAACATAATACACACACCTTTCCCCATTACTGTTCGCCAAGAACACCTGCTTGCCCGCCTACCTATCTACTTGTCTGTGCACCCACTAACCCATCTATTTTTTCACTCAAGAAAGTACTCTGAAATGAGATGGACATCATTACTCTAGGTACATGTATGATGGCACATATAGTACAACTTTACATCATACACTACTAGAGAAATGAGAAGCTATGCTCTGTTTGTGTACAATGAACCAAAATGCATTCTGCTATCATGTATAAATAATTAAAACAAGTTAAAAAAAAAAGAAAGAAAGAAAGAAAAGAAAGTACCTTGATAGTCACTTTCACCACTTCTATTCAACATAGTTCTGGGAACTGTAGTCAGAGCAATAGAAGAAAGAAATTAAAGGGATACGAATAGGAAAAGAAGAACTCAAACCATCACTATTTGAGGGTGACCTAATTCTATATTTAGAAGACCCAAAAAACTCCACCAGAAAACTTCTAGAACTCATAAATGAATTCAGCAAAGTAGCAGGATATAAAACTAACACCCATCAATCAATTATGTTCCTATACATCAGTGATAATCAACTAAAAGAGAAATTAGGAAGACTATTCCCATTCACAGTAGCCTTAAAAAAATTGATCTAACAAAAGAGATGAAGGACCTCTACAATGAAAACAAGAGAACACTAAAGTAATTGAAGAGGACCTTAGAATATGGAAAGATCTCCCATGTTCTTGGATAAGCAGAATTAATATTGTCAAAATGGCCATAGTACCAAAAGCACTATACAGATTTAAAGCAATTCTAATTAAGATTCCAATGACATTCTTCATAGAAATAGAAAAAACAGTCATAAAATTCATTTGGAAAATAAGAGGCCCAGAATACCTAAAGCACTCCTCAGCAAGAAAAGTGAGGTAGGAGGCATCACAATATCAGACCTTAAATTACACTACAGAGCTAGCGTAACAAAAACAGCATGGTATTGGCACCAAAACAGACATGAAGACAAATGGTACAGAATAGAAGACACAGAGACAAACCCACAGAAATACAGTTATCTCATACTAGACAAAGGAGCCACAAACATACATTGAAGGAAAGATAGCCTCTTCGACAAATGGTGCTAGGAAAGCTGGAAATTCATATGAAACTAGACCCCTATCTCTCACCCTACACAAAACAACTCAAAGTGGATCAGGGGCCTAAGCATTAGACCAGAGACCCTGCACCTATTAGAAGAAAAAAATAAGCCCAAATCTCACCATATTGGATTAGGTACCGAATTTTTCAACAAGACTCCTAAAGCACAAGAAGTAAAATCGAGAATCAATAAACGGGATTTTATCAAACTAAAAAGCTTCTTTATAGCAAAGGAAACAATCAAGAACGTGAAGAGAGAGCCTCCAGAATGGAAAAAAAAAAAAAAATTTGCCACCTGCACCTCAGATAGAGCATTAATCTCCAGGATATATAAAGAACTCAAAAAACTTAACCCCCTGCACCCCAAGACAAATAACCCAATCAATAAATGGGCACTTTACAAAATAAGAAATATTACTGGTCAACAAATATATGAAAAAAATGTTCAACATCAGTAGCAATTAGAGAAATACAAATTAAAACTACATTGAAATTTCATCTCACTCCAGTCAGAATGACAACTATCAAGAATACGAGTAACAACAACTATTGGTGAGGATGGGAAAATAGTTACACTCCTACATTTCTGGTGGAACTGCAAATTGCTGCAGCCATTATGAAAAGCAGTATGGAGATTCCTCAGAAAACTTGGAATGGAAACATCATCTGACCCAGTTATCCCACTTCTGGTCATATACCCAAAGGACTTAAAATCAGCATACTACTGTGACACAGCCACATCAATGTTTCATAGCAGCTCAATTCACAATAGCTAAGCTATGGAACTAACCTAGGTGTCTTTCAACAGATGAATGGATAAAGAAGATGCAGCACATATACACAATGGAATATTACTCCGCCATAAAGAAGAATGAAATGCTGACATTTGCCTGTAAATGGATAGAACTGGAGAACATCATGCTAAGTGAAATAAACCAATCCCAAAAAACCAAAGGCAAATATTCTCTCTGATATTTGGATGCTAACACAATAAGTGGGCAGTGGAGTGTGGGTGGGATAGAAGTTCACTGGATTAGACAAAAGGGAATGAAGGGAAGGGAGGATGGGAAAGACAGTAGAATGAATCAGACATAACTTTTCTATGTTCATATATAAATACACAACAATGTAACTCTACATTATGTAGAACCATATAAATGGGAAGTTGTATTATATGTTTGTATGATGTCAAAATACATTCTACTGTAATGTAAATTTAAGAGGAACAAATTAAAAAAATTTTTTTGAAGCATCCTGATTGTCTTATACTGGCAAACGTGTCGCATGACATCACACATCAGGGTAGAGAAAGAACACCACAGTCTTAAAGCAAGGATCCTTTTTGTTATGGTTTGAATCTTAAAAATGTACTCCAAAGGCTTCTATGTTAAAGACTTGGTTGTCAACCTGCGGTGCAACTGGGAGGTGGTGGAACTTTTAGGAGATGGGGCCAAGTGAAAGGAAGTTAGATGATTGGGACACTTAAAGGCGATATTGGGACCCCAGGCCTTTCCCATCTCTTTTTGCTTCCTGCCACCAGGAAATGAGCAGTGTTGCTCCACCACTCACTTCCCAATAGAGTGTTCTGCTTGCTACAGGTCCAAGAACAACAGAGCTAACTGACCACGGAATACAACTTTTGAAACCATGAGCCAAAATAAACCATTCCTCCTTTTTAATTTGGTTTTCTTAGGTATTTGGTCACAGTTGACAGAAATCTGACTAATACTCTTCTTAAAAGGTCCCAGTCAGTAAAACCAGAGAAGATTAGGTGAAGTTCAGGAGGATGCCAGTGCCTGCTCATTCATATCTGCACTTGCTTCAAAGTGCAAATTGCAGCTATGCCATTACAGACCAGCACTCTTTCACAGCTCATCACTACATCCTTTGGTGGAAAAGGAAATCCTCAAACCCCCAACTGCTACCATGCTCCTTATGCATAGATACTCCAAATACTGCCCTTCAAATCTAATTAAAAATGATAAAACAACAAAGCTCAGGACAAAGAATGGTAGGTAATACTGCCTGCCTTGCTCTACTAAAACTTGTGCTAAATGCCAGGCACAGTGGCACATGCTTGTATTCCCAGGGGCTTGGGATCCTGAGTTCAAAGCCAGCCTCTGCCAAAGCAAGGCGCTAAGCAACTCAGTGAGGCCCTGTCTATAAATAAAATACAAAATAGGGCTGGGGATGTGGCTCAGTAGTCGAGTGCCCTGAGTTCAATCCCTGGTACCACACACAACCACGCCCCCGACAAAAAAAAAAAAAAAAACCTTCTAGTAAGAAGCTAACACAGTTCACTTTTTGAGCAGTTTTTTTTTAACATATAAGCATATGTTTATTTTTCCTCTGTGTGTTATGTTTACGCATATAAATACATTATATTTTTCAAATAAGCATAAATTTACATTTTTTCTACCTAAAAGGAAGGAAATTCAGTCTCAAGTAGATTAGTCATAAGAACTATAAATAGATTTGCATTTTAATTATACCCAAATATACCAACAAATACACTTGGTTATGATTTCACCTATCTTTCCTTCCCCAGTGATGATGTCAGCTTCACCTTATTTATAGGTGTTTGCTGAAGTGGCCTGCAGAGTCCCAGTGGAAGGAATAAGAAACAAACTGCATGACGGCATAATCAAGTTCTTAAAAGGTATTGCTATGGAAAACATCTAATATCTATCAACTGAGGAAAGGGTGGAATAGTCCACAAAATGGAATATTTAAGCCACTAAAAAGGAATGAAATATTTACTTATATGCTACAACATAGAAGAGCTACAGAAATATGTTAAAGGAAAAATGCCAAGCACAAAAGGCTTCCAATAATAAAATGTCCAGAATAGGAAAAATAAGAACTGGGCTGTAGGGGCACAGGAGGAGTGGGGGGTGGACAGTGGCCCATGGGTTCTTCTCAGGCGATGATAATGTTCCAAAGTTAGATAGTGGTGATAACTACACAGCTTTGAGAATGAACTAAAAACCATAAAGTTGTGCACTCCAAAAGGCTAAATTGTGGGATGGGAATATAGCTCAAAGATAAGGAATAGTCTAGCAAGTGTTAGAACCTGGGTTCGGTCTTTAGGAAGACCAAAAAAAAGGTTGAGTTTTACAGCATGTACATTATACCTCAATAAAGCTGCTATATTTTTTAAAGGTATTCTTATGTTCTCAGAGTAAAATCTTTGGAGATATTTGTTGACATTACAAATGACTAAATCTAGAGAATTAAGAAACTTCAACTGCTGTTTGACTGTAAGAATGCCAATAAGTTGGTATTTAAGTGGCACTGAATGTTTTCCAAAGATAAACTTTCTGGTTTTACCTAGGAAGAATTCATCTTCTTTAGAAGGGAATTCTTATGAATTTGAAAGCTCATATTATGAACTCAAGGTGCAATGAGTTTAAAAAATCAAATTGTGTTATAACCTTGGGTTATCTTATTAACATTATAGTCTAATAAATGAAAAGAATTTGAAGCACAAATCAAAAATCCAAAAGTTGTTCCTGAAATGCTCCTTACTACTTGCTGTTAAATCCAGGTACTCTCGCTCAGCTGTCAAAATCCTGGAATTGATTCGTGGAACAACATTCGGCTGATTCATGATATACTCTACCACATCTTGATCGTGGGACAGTTCACCCTACAGAAAAAAAATAAACAGAGGGGGGCAGGGATGTTATGCAAATATCTCCAATAATAATTCACTAGGAAGTAAAAAACCATCAGCTTGACAATAGCTTCTTTGTGTTGATAACACCTAAAGACAGAAGTTACATGTCATTGCCAAGCATAGACAGATAGGTGTTTTATGTGCGGAATCTCTAACTACATCACCAATGTGAGGTAGATGTTATTAACATTCATTTTCAGAAGGCTAAGGCACAGAAAAGTTAAACAACTTACTAAAAGTTACAGAGATAATAAGAAGAGAGTATGAAATGCAAACGTTCTCTCTACATACTACTGTACTTCCTCAGAGAAAAGGCAAGCACTTCAAATCAGTTAAGAGTTAACATAAGCAGGTCCAGTGCTGTGGCTCACACCGGTAATTCCAGCAATTTAGGAGGCTGAGGGAAAGGGATCATAAGTTTGAGGCCAGCCTCAGCATTTTTATTAAGACCCTGTCTCAAAATAAAAAATAAAAAAGACTGGGAACATAGTTAAGTGGTAGAGCATCCCTAGGTTCAATCCATAGCACCAAGTAGACACACAATAGAATGAACACAAGCAGAAATTCACTGAGATCTACTAATAGCTACCTTTTTTCTAAAGAGAAAGTCAAAGCACTATTATCAATCAGATAATATGCTTTGTAATAAAATCACTCGTAGCTTTTTTCAATCTCAGGAATTCAAGTAACCCTGCATCTCTTAAGTCATGATTACACTGCAGGGAGGAGAAATCATCTGTCATTGAGTCAACTCTTTTGTGCATCTCATATTATAGAAATAATTGTACTTCTTAAAAGTGATCTTAGAGCTAGTAACTGGAAATCTGCAAAATTTATCATACTTAAAATATTCAATATAAAAGCACTTTTTAAAAAATTATTGAATATAAACAAATCTAAAAACTCCCAATTGGATGTTGTTTGTGACTATATATCCTTACATTTATTTATGTATTTTGACGTTCATACAATCTATACTGCATATCTTTTGGAACAGTGAGTTTAGACCAAAATTTAAAATGTGCACTACTCTGACACACAGTTCTGATTCTTGGCATTCATTTTTAAAAATGTACAAAGATATACATTTAGAATATTCACTGTAGCATTGTGAAAATCTAGAAGCACTGTCCAATATTAGGAGACAAAATAGATGATTATTCTTAAAATTGGGATGTACATGGCTAAAATGTTCTGTGAATTGAAGGATGATATAAGAGAGAAAATACAGGCAGCAAAAGATCATTTCGAGAAAGAGCTAAATGAGCAAATACAGGAAGCAAAAGATTACTTCAAAAAGAAACAGAAATCCTTGAATTGAAAGAAACAATAAACAAATTAAAAGCTTATCAGAAGCATCACCAACAGATTAGATCACTTGGAAGACAGGCCCTCAGACAAAGAAGACAAAATATATAATCTTGAAAAGAATGTTGACCACACAGCGAAGATGGTAAGAAACCATGAGCAGAACATTCAAGAATTATGGAATAGCATAAAAAGACCAAATTTAAGAATTACTGGGATATAGGAAGGCACAGAGTTACAAACCAAAGGAATGAACAACCTATTCAATAAAATACTATCAGGAAATTTTCCAAACATGAAAAATGAAATGGAAAAATCAAATACGTAGAGGCTTACAGGATACCAAATGTACAAAATCAAAACAGATCCACGCCAAGGCACATTATAATGAAAATACCTAGCATACAGAATAAGGAGAGAATTTAAAAAGTCACAAGAGAAAGGAGTCAGATTACATACAGGGGAAAACCAATTAAGATATCTACAGATTGTTCAACCCAGATCCTGAAAGCTAGAAGATCCTGGAACAACATATACCAAGCTCTGGAAGAAAATGGATGCCAATCAAGAATCTTATATCCAGCAAAATTAAGCTTTAGATTTGATGAAATAAAAACCTTCCATGATTAAAAGTTAAAAGAATTTACAACAAGAAAGCCTGCACTGTAGAACATCCTTGGCAAAATATTCTGTGAGGAGAAAACAAAAAACAACAATGAAAATTAGCAAAGGGAGATATTACACCAAAGGAAATACTAAACAAAGTCAAGTTAAATACCAAAAATAAATAAATATGACCAGGAATACAAATCATGTCTCAATAATAATCCTGAATAATGGCCTAAACTCACCAATCAAAAGACATAGACTGGCAGATTGGATTCAAAAAAAGAAAAAAGTTCCAACAATATGCTGCCTTTAAGAGACTCATCTCATAAGACAAGACACAGACTAAAGCACTCACAGGGACTGCAAAAACAAGCAGGGATTTCCATCCTCATATCAAATAAAGTAGACTTCAAGAAAGTTAAGCAAAAAGGATAAAGAAGGATACTTTGTACTGCTCAAGGCAACCATACATCAACAAGACATAACAATTATAAATATATGTGCCCCAAACAATGGAGCATCTATACCTTCATCAAACAAACTCTTCTCAAGTTCAAGAGTCAAACAGACCACAACACAATAATTCTGAGTGACTTTAACACACCTCTTTCATCACTAGATAGATCTTCCAAATAAAAGCTAAACAAAGAAACTATAGAACTCAATAATACAATCAATAATTCAGACTTAACTAATATGTATAGAGTATTTTATCCATCAATGAGTCAATACATTTTTTTCTCAGCAGCACATGGATCCTTCTCTAAAACAGTCCACATATTATGCCACAAAGCAACTCTAAACAAATACAAAAAAACAGAGATACTAACCTGCATTACATCAAATCATAATGGAATGATATTAAAAATCAATGATAAAATAAAAAATTGAAGCTTCTTGACACTGGAGACTAAATAATATGCTACTAAATGAATAATGGGTTGCAAAAGATATCAAAGAGGATATTGAAAAATTCTTAGAGGTAAACGAGAACACTGATACAACATATCAAAATCTCTAGGACACTATGAAGACAGTACTAAGAGGAAAGTTCATTCCACTGAGCTCATTCCTTAGAAGAAAAAAAGTCAACAAATAAATGACCCAACATTCCACCTCAAAGTCCTAGAAAAAAAAGAACAAATCAACAACAAAAGCAGAAGATAGGAAATTAAAATCAGAGCCGAAATCAATAATATTGAAACAAAAGAAACAATTGAAAAATTGACAAAAACAGAAAGTTGGTTCTTTGAAAAAATAAATAAAATTGATAAACCCTTAGCCATGCTAAGGGAGAGAAGACACAAAACTCAAGTTACAAACATCCATGATAAGAAGGAAATATGGTAGACACTAAAGAAATACAGAAGACAATTAGAAATTATTTTGAAAATTTGTACTCCAATAAAATAGAAAATATCAAAGCATCGCCAAATTTCTATCATATGATTTGTTCAAACTGAATCAGGATGATATACACAAGTTAAACAGATCAATTTCAAGCACTGAAATAGAAGACACCATCAGAATCCTACCAACCAAGAAAAGCCCAGGACCAGATGGATGCACAACTGAGTTCTACAACACCTTCAAAGAAGAATACCAATAAAGAGAGACTTCCAAACTCATTCTATGAGATCAGTATCACCCTGATTCCAAAACTAGGCAAAGACATATCAAAGAAAGAAAACTTAAGAGAATATCTCTAATGAACATAGATGTAAAAATCCTCAATAAAATTCTGACAAATCAAATACAAAAACATATCAAAAAGACAGTGCACCACGATCAAGTGGGGCTCATCCAAAGGATAAAAGGTTGGGTCAAAATACGGAAATCAATAAATGTAATTCATTGCCGCAGTCTGGCTGGGCACAATTCAGGAGCCACTTGTCAAAAGAAACTAACTTTATTTTTAGAACCACACAAGATAAACAAAACAGCTCCTCAGGAAAAAACCCTCAGAGCCCAACTGCCACCACTGGCTTCCCACAAGCCACACACCTCAACAACCTCTTTCTCCCACAATCCTCCTGCTCTTGAGGCCGATTGGCTGGGTCGCATGGGCGGAGCCAAAAAAGTCCCCCAATGAGCAGCTCCGTGGTCTGAAAGGGCAGGGAAACAGCCCAATGAGCATCTCCACAGAGGAGCCAATCAGCTAGGTGTTGCTGGGGCCGCTGTGAGCCAATCATCAGCTGGCAGTCTGAAAGTTTGCTGGAGCCCCTTCGGCTGTGGCTCTCAACATCTCCCCCTCTCTGTTTAAACAAGAAGCATGTGGCTTAGGGACCGTGTCTGCCTTAGGTTGTCCAATAGTACATATGGTCCTTACCCGTTATTGGATGAGCTGACCTCAAGGCGTCAGCCTCCTGTCTTAGGTTGGTACCATAGTAATTGGATCTTACCCGTCATTGACTACCAGTCCAGTATACAGCCACACCTGTGTAGAGGTCTTCGTACCAGCGGGGGGGTGAGGTTCTTTGCCTCACCTCTGTTGGCCCCCAAATTTTAGCTGAACGATCATGACAAACAGAAGGGAGGAAGATACACCAAGCCAGCTGACGGCTCCTTTTGGAAAAATTGTACCACCGATGACACCATCAGCATAAATACCCCAACACTACCAGAAGTTGCTGCACCAACAGATAGTTCACAATGCATACAAGTGAGTTCACAATGCATATAAGTGATACATAGTCCAGGCAAGTTCTGCAAGCAGTTCAGTGATAGCTATTGCAGAAGCTGTAGATTGGTTTTATCTTTGTCTTCATGCACTGGGATGAAGATAGGAAGTCTGGCAATAATGGCTAAAGAAAAATTATATAACATTATATAACATTCCAGAAGGCACTAAAAGAAAACAATTTTCTTAACAATTTACATTGTCTTCACTGAAGATAGGAATTCTGGCAATAATGGCTAAAGAAAAAATTATGTAACATTCCAGAAGGCACTAAAAGAAAACAATTTTCTTAACAATTTACATTATCTTTAAGAGAATTATTAAATATAATGAAAAGGAAAGGTGAAAGTAAACAAACAGATGTGTTAACCTCCTTTTTTGTTCACATTTTAAAACAATCTTCAACAGCTGTTTACCCAATTTAAATTAAACCATTTAAATGACGTGAATAAAAAAAAAATTATTTGGATCCATTTTTTCATGAGCGCTCATCATATATGACATATGGACATACGTACATTCAAACACAAAACACAAGTGTGCACACATAATACATACGACACATAACATAATAGTAAAGGCCTTATAACTTTTTACAGGTGAAATCTCCATTGCAATGTTTAAAAACTCTATAGTCAAAAAATAGGACTGATCAGCAAAACATTAACCTAGGTCTGTATGAGCTCAAAAAAAAATATGGGAAAGGGCAATAATAAAATAGATATTGAAAAAAGCATTCTGGTTCTGTCGCAGATGTAAGAATAACCAAACTGGAGTTCTGGATATCACATCTTCTTTTTGGTCTGTAGAAATCGCTTTAGTTAATCTGTCTGGAATCCAAATCGGCTGCTGTTCTCCCTGTGGAAACACACAAACAGACCCCCGACTCCAGACAATTACTGGGTCAGGACCTTTCCATTGTCCTGTTAGAATATCCTTCCAAAGTACCTTGGGCTTATATACATTTTTTGGACACATATGCCTTTCCGCAGCACTAAGCCCTGATGAATCCAAATTTAAAAAGTTTAGAGTAAAAAGGGTTATTTTAAGTTTATCTTTGGGGAATATATACCCCTTCCCAATTCCTTCTTTTTGCTTTAATAAGTACATTTTAATAGTTTGATGAGCTCTTTCAACTATGCCTTGTCCCTGTGGATTGTATGGGATTCCTGTTATATGAGTAATGCCAAATGATGAGCAAAATTGTTTAAAAGAGGTAGAAGTATAACCAGGGGCATTATCTGTTTTTAACTGTTTTGGAACGCCCACAGTGGCAAAATTTTGTAAGCAATGTGCTATAACATCTTTAGTTTTTTCTCCGGCATGAAGGGAGCCCATCAAAAATCCAGAAGAAGTATCAACTGTAACATGCAAATATTTTAATTTTCCAAATTCTGGCAAGTGTGTGACGTCCATCTGCCAAATATGGTTAGGTATCAATCCTTTAGGATTGACTCCAAGATTAACTTGTGGTAAAAAGGTCACACAATTTTGACATTGTTTTATTATTTGTCTAGCTTGTTCCTTAGTTATTTTAAAACGCTTTTGTAAAGTATTAGCATTGACATGGAACTTTTTATGAAAATTTATAGCTTCTTCTAGTGTAGAGAAAATATGTATGTCATGTGTAGTTTTATCTGCTAAATCATTGCCCAAACTAAGGGCTCCAGGCAATCCTGTGTGTGCCCTGATATGTCCTATAAAGAATGGATCTTTTCTGTCCCAGATTAGACTTTGTATAGTGGAAAGCAAAAAGAAAATAGTAGAGGAAGGGGAAATCCTACCAGCATCTTCAAGGGATACTATAGCATTAACTATATACTGACTATCGGAAAATAAATTAAATACAGAATTTTTAAACATCACAAAAGCCTGTAATACTGCCTTAAGCTCTACCTTTTGAGCTGATTGTTTGGGTACTAAAAATGTAAAAGTTTGATCAGGTGTAACTATTGCTGCTGTACCATTATTTGATCCATCAGTGAATATATTTGGAGCATTCCCGATAGGTGTTTTTCTTGTCATTTTTGGAAAAATTACAGGATGTGATGACCAAAAAGACAATAAAGGATTAGATGGTAAGTGGTTATCAAATGAAACATTAGATTTGCACATGATTATTGCCCAAGTATTTAACTCATTAGCTAACTCATCAATTTGATTCATAGTATATGGAGTAATAATTTTATTGGGAGAAATTCCAAACACTCCCTTTGCTGCTTTTATTCCTTTGAGTATTAATTGTCCTACAGCCTCAGGATACCTAGTAAGAATAGTGTTAGGAGAATAAGATAAATGTATCCATAATAATGGGCCTTCTTGCCAAAATACTCCTGTAGGAATATTTTTTGTTGGTAGTACAATAAATAATAAAGGCAAACTTATATCAATTCTATCCAAATGCATATTTTCCATATATGTTTCAATGATTTTTAATGCCTTTCTTGCTTCAGGCGTTAACATTCGGGGTGAATTTGGATCTGATGGACCTTTTAGGATATCAAATAAAGGTCCCAACTCTCCTGTTGGTATACCTAGATAAGGCCTTATCCAATTTATGTCTCCTAATAACTTTTGAAAGTCATTAAGTGATTTGAGTTGATCTACTCGTATTTGAATTTTTGGTGGACGGACCATGGTTGAGGATAATAGAACTCCTAAATAATTAATTGGAAAATTTAATTGTACTTTATCTATTGCTATCTCTAGATTATAATTTTTTAATAAGTTTGTAAGTGTGGCATAACAGTCTAGCAATGTGTTTTTAGCTTTGTGTGCTAATAATACATCATCCATATAGTGAAATATTTGTAGTTCAGGATTTTGATTTCTAAGTGGCTGGATTGCTTTGTTAACATAAATTTGACACATCGTTGGGCTGTTAGCCATCCCTTGAGGGAGTACTTTCCATTCATATCTCTGATCAGGACCTTCATGATTCAGTGCAGGGATAGTAAATGCAAAACGTGGACTATCCTTAGGATGAATTGGAATTGAAAAAAAACAATCTTTAATATCTATAACTAAAACATACCAAGTTTTTGGCAAAGCAGACAATTGAGGAATCCCTGATTGAGCAGGTCCCATAATAACCATCTCATTATTAATGGCTCTTAAATCTTGCAATAATCTCCATTTACCAGATTTCTTTTTGATGACAAAAATGGGAGTATTATGGGGAGATACAGAAGGTTGTATATGTCCTTCTGCTAATTGTTGTTTGACCAGATCATGGGCTGCTAGTATCTTTTCTTTAGTCAGGGGCCACTGAGGAACCCATACTGGTCTTTCTGATTTCCAAGTAATTTTTATTGTCTCAGTGGCCCTTTCTGAAAATCCAACCCATGTCTGTCTGTTCCTTGATCTATTTGTATTGGTGCTGCTATACCTTGTTCTTGTTTTCCTAATCTTTTTCCTTTCCTAAAACCTTGTCTAGTCATAATAGTGGGTGCATTTTGGTTGATGTTATTTGTTAATGTCAAACCTAATTGATCTAGGACATCTCGTCCCCATAAATTTATAGGAAGATGATCCAATACATATGGCTGTATAGTTCCTTCACATCCTTCAGGATCCTTCCAATCTAATACCATTGCACTTCTATGGGGATTAGTTGCCACTCCTAGGCCTCGAAGGGTTTGAGTGGCTTGTTGTAATGGCCAATGTTTTGGCCATTCTTGACGAGAGATGATGCTAAGGTCTGCACCTGTATCCAGTAGCCCATTAAATTCATGTCCTTGAATATTTAATTTTAGCATGGGGCGAGAATCTAAATTTAAAGACAGCATAGCCCAATCTACACCTGTGGAGCCTAATCCCTTGGAACCTCTTTCTATAGCACGACTGGAAAATTTATCATGTAGGCTTGGTATTATTAGTAACTGTGCTATTCTATCTCCTGGTGAAATTACTGATATACCATTTGGAGAACTGGCTATAATTTTTATTTCACCTTCATAATCGGGATCAATTACCCCAGGACTTATCATAAGTCCTTTTAGAGTAGAAGAGCTGCGTCCCAATAATAAGCCTACTGTTCCTTTGGGAAGAGGTCCTTTCACCCCTGTGGGACTGATTTGAACTCCCATCTCTGGAGTTAGTACTGATCTGGCGGAGGCGCAGATGTCCAACCCTGCGCTCCCTCTGGTTTGTCTGATGAGGGATCTGATGGACAATGTGTCCTGGGCACTACCCTGATGGGGTTGCTGGGTTCCTCCAGTGCTCCGTATATTTGTGGTTTTGGGCCCCGGAGCATTGGGCCCCCCTGTCCATTTTTTGGCAATGGAGCCCAATGCCTTTCTCCACGATATCGTGGATAAACACTTGGTCCTTGTTCGTTTTTTGATAATGGAGTACCCTCTATGGTGGTTTGAGAACGGCATTCATTAGCCCAATGTCTCCCTCTACGGCATCGTGGGCAAATACCCGGTATTCTACTCCTTTGATACCTAGTTTTGTTAAACCCTCCTCCTATGGGGCAATTCCTTTTAAAATGTCCTGTTTGTTCACAGTTGTAGCATGTTCTTGGCCTGGAATCTAAAGCCTGTTTTACTGCAGCTGCCACAATTTGCCCTTGTTCATTAATGTCTCTGGCATCTAAAGCCTGTTTTACTGCAGCTGCCACAATTTTCCCTTGTTCATTAATGTCTCTGGCGAGCCACCAAATGCCGCAGTCTGGCTGGGCACAATTCAGGAGCCACTTGTCAAAAGAAACTAACTTTATTTTTAGAACCACACAAGATAAACAAAACAGCTCCTCAGGAAAAAACCCTCAGAGCCCAACTGCCACCACTGGCTTCCCACAAGCCACACACCTCAACAACCTCTTTCTCCCACAATCCTCCTGCTCTTGAGGCCGATTGGCTGGGTCGCATGGGCGGAGCCAAAAAGTCCCCCAATGAGCAGCTCCGTGGTCTGAAAGGGCAGGGAAACAGCCCAATGAACATCTCCACAGAGGAGCCAATCAGCTAGGTGTTGCTGGGGCCGCTGTGAGCCAATCATCAGCTGGCAGTCTGAAAGTTTGCTGGAGCCCCTTCGGCTGTGGCTCTCAACAATTCATCACATCAATAGACTCAAAGATAAGAATCATATGATCATCTCAATAGATGCAGAAAAAGATTTGACAAAATACAGCACCCCTTCATGTCCAAAACACTAGAAAAATTAGGGATAATAGGAACATATCTCAATATCGTAAAGGCTATCTATGCTAAGCCCCAGGCCACTATCATTCTAAATGGAGAAAACTGAAAGCATTCCCTCTAAAAATTGGAACAACACAGGGATGCCCTCTTTCATCATTTCTATTTAACATAGATAGGTCTTGAAACACTGGCCAGAGCAATGAGACAGATGAAAGAAATTAAAGGGACACAGATAGGAAAAGAAGAATTCAAATTAGTACTATTTGCCGACCATATGGTCTATACCTATAAGACCCATAAAATTCTACCAGAAAACTTCTAGAACTACTAGATGAATTCAGCAGAGTAGCAGGATACAAAATCAACACCCATAAATAAAAGGCATTCCTGTATACCAGTTATAAATCCTCTAAAACGGAAACTAGGAAAACTACCCCATTTATAATAGCATCAAAAAAATAAATAAATAAAATACTTGGGAATCAACCTAACAAAAGAGGTGAGAGACCTCCAAAACGAAAACTATAGAATGATTAATAAAGAAACTAAAGAAGACCTTAGAAGATGGAAAGATCATCCTTGTTCTTGGATAGGCAGAATTAATATTGTCAAAATGACCATACTACCAAAAGCATTATACAGATTTAATGCAATTCCAATCAAAATCCCAATGACATTCCTCATAGAAACAGAAAGAGCAGTCATGAAATTCATCTGGAAAAAATAAGAGATCCAAAATAGCTAAAGCCATCCTTAGCAAGAAGAGTGAAGCAGGTGGCATAGGAAAAGTAACAAAAATGGCATGGTATTGGCACCAAAATAGACTTGTAGACCAATGGTACAGAATAGAGGACACAGAGACAAACCCACATAATTACAGTTATCTCATATTAGACAAAGGTACTAAAAACATATATTGGAGAAAGGATAGCCTCTTCAACAAATGGTGCTAGGAAAACTCAAAATCCATATGCAACAAAATGAAATTAAGGCCCTATCTCTCACCATGCACAAAACTCAATTCAAAGTGGATCAAGGACCTACAAATTTAACCAGAGACACTGCATCTAATACAAGAAAAAGTAGGCCCAAAACTAATCATGTTGGATTAGGCCCTGACATGTCTTATAACACAAGAATGTCCTATAGCACAAGAAATAAAATCAAGAATCAATAAATGGAACTGATTCAAACTAACAAGCTTCTTTTCAGCAAAAGAAACAATCAGTGAGGTGAACAGAAAGCCTACAGAATGGGAGCAAATTTTTACCACATACACATCAGACAGATCACTAATCTCTAGGATATATAAAGAACTCAAAAATCTTAGCACAAAAAAACAAATAATCCAGTCAGTAAATGGACCAAGGAATTGAACAGACACTTCTCAGAAGATGACATACAATCAATCAACAAACATATGGAAAAATATTCAACATCTCTAGCAATTAAAGAAATGCAAATCAAAACTACTCTGAGATTTCATGTCACACCAGGCAGAATGGCAGCTATTAAGAATACAAACAACAGGGGCTGTAGTTGTGGCTCAGCAGTAGAGTGCTTACTTCGCCCCTGTGAGGCACTGGGTTCGATCCTCAGCACTACATAAAAATAAATAAACAAAATAAAAGTATTTTAAAAAAGAATACAAACAACAATAAGTGTTAGCAAGCATGTAGGGAGAAAGGCACACTCATACATTGCTGGTAGGACTGCAAATTAGTGCAACCAATACAGAAAGCAGTATGGAGACTCCTTGGAAAACTTGGAATGGAATCACCATTTGACCCAATTATCCCATTCCTCAATTTATACCCAAAGGACTTAAAAACAGCAGACTACAGGGACACAGCCACATCAATGTTTATAGCAGTACAATTCACAATAGCTAAATTGTGGAACCAATCTAGATGCCCTTCAATAGATGAATGGATAAAGAAACTTTGGAATATATACACAATGAAATATTACTCAGCATTAAAAGAGAATAAAATCATGGCATCTGCAGGCAAATGGATGGAGTTGGAGAATATTATGATAAGTAAGCCAATCCCAAGAAACCAAATGCTGATCCATAATGCAAATGGGGCAGAGAGCATGGGAGGAATGAAGGAACTTTAGGTAGGGAAGGGAAGGGAAGGGCAGGGGAATAGGAAGGATGGTGGAATGAGACGGACATTATGACCCCAAGTACATGTATGAAGACATGAATGGTGTGGCTCTACTTTGTGTACAACCAGACACATGAAAATTTGTGCTGAATATGTGTACTATGAATTGAAATTCATTCTGCTGTCATATAATACAAATTAGAATAAATGAATAATGTAAAACAATTTTAAAAAACAGAGTAGATCTTTGTTGTTGTGTTAAGGAATTGTTCTTCATGGAGCTACTGGAATGGGTATATAAAAACAAAGTTTTCATTTGAATGAATTTGGCATAGTTGCTTAAAGTTATGAACCTCTAGGAGAAATGGTAATTATTTTTCTTTATTTAAGTGATATAAACATATAAAACATTTTCCAGCCTCCTTTTTAGAAATTTAAATTTTTTCTTCAGTGTTAGCTATAAAAATTCAGAAGAGTGTTGGGGACATAGCGCAGTGGTAGAATGCTTACCCAGCATGGGTAAGGTCTTGGGATTGAACCACAGCACCACAAAAAGAAAAAAAAAGAAAAAAAAAATCAGAAGCGCTTATGTTTTCTGTTTTTCAGATACCAATATATCTTTTGTTTATAAGAGTAACCATGTGAAAATATCCCCTTGGTGATTACTGATTTTCCTCTGCTTCCACTTGTTTGGTTGGTGAGAAGCTTGCTTGGGCAAATAGGAAAATTTTTTCTTTATTATGACAAAAGCCATATATGCTTATACATATATTTTTAAAATGGCTAAATTTAGGAAAAATGAAGAATATAAAGTAAAAAGTAGAAATTCTTCCTTTCATCAGTCCCTTGAAACATGTATGTGAATCTGCATGTATATTGGAATGATTCTATATATGTGTGTGTAGTGTATGTGAGTGTGTATGTGAGTGTGTGTATGTGTGTGTAATCCAGCAACTCCACTTCTAGGTATATGACCAAAATAACTGAAAGCAGAATTTAAACAGACATTTGTACACCAATGTTGATTATATATATATCTCCTTTTTTCTGAGAATCAAACTCAGGACCTGTGCATCCTAGAAAAGTACTCCACAACTGAGGTACATCCCCAGCCCGAATTTACTTCTTTAAAAGTTTATTTCTTGGGCGGGGGGGGGGGGGGGGGGGGCTGGGGTTGTGGCTCGGTGGTAGAGCGATTGCCTAGCATGTATAAGGCACTGGGTTCAATCCTCAGCACCACCTAAAAATAAATAAAGTATCTATTACAAGTAAATTTTTTTTAAAAAGTGTATTTCTGTTCTTTTTACACATGGTGCTAGAAAAATCCTACATCAACATGCAAAAAGAGTGAAGTTGGACCCTTAACTTACAAAAAATTAACTCAAAAATCAAATACCTAAACTAAAAAGCTAAAAGTATAAAGCTCTTAGAAGAAATACTAGGAAAGAAATCTTTACAACAATGGATTTAGCAATGATTTCTTATATAAAACACCACAAGCACAGACAATAAAAGTCACAGAATGGAAGAATACATTTGTAGATCATATAGTTGATAAGGGATTAATATCCAAAAGAAATAAAAAGTCCTTTAACTTAATTACAATTAAAAAATTCTATTCAAAAATGAATAATATTTTTTAAAAAATAGATAATATTTGAATAGACATTTCTCCAAAGAAGATATACAAATGGCAAATGATTACATGAAAAGATACTCAACATCAGCAGTCATTAGGAAATGCAAAAAAAAAATCAAGGTCACAATGGAATACTACTTCACATCCATTAGAATGGCTATTACTAAAAACAACAACAACAATAACAAGTATTAGCAAGGATATGAGAATTGCAACACTTTCACATTTCAGGTGGGAATATACAACGGCTGTGGAAAATAGTATGGCAATTTCTGTAAATGTTTAACAGAATGATCATATAATTCAGCAACTCCACTTCTAGGTATATGACCAAAATAACTGAAAGCAGAATTTAAACACACATTTGTACACCAATGTTGATAACAGGATTAGTCAGAATAGCCAGCCAAAGGAAGATAATGATCTAATAACAGATGAATGAATAATCAAAATATGGTATGCTACACACAAAATATGGTACACACACACACACTCACAGGAATTCTGATATATCTACAATGTAGATAAATGCTGAAACAGACTAGACACAAAAGGACATACATTATATAATTCACTTGTATGAGAAATAGGCAAATTCATAGAGATAGAAAGTAGAACACTGGTTACCAGTGGCTGGGGGAAGAGAATGTGGGTATTGATTGTTTAATGGGTAGGTGGTTTCTACTTGGAATGATAAAAAGTTCTAGAGATAAACAGAGGGGAAAGTTGCACAGGATTATGACTATACTAAATGCCACTGACTTGAACACTTAAAGTGGTAAATTTTGTAACTTTTACTTCAATAACAAATTTAAATACATTTATTTTTACTTAGGGTTACTGTTATATCAACATCATTTAATATTTGAGACAATTTTCAGAAATGACAAAGTAAAGACCTCTGACAAGTCTCTCTTCCAAAAAAAATTCTTTTGACAATGCTAGAAAACATAGTCATGCCAGGCATGGTGGCACAGATCTATAATCCCAGCAACTCAGCAGGTTGAGGCATGAGGATTGTAAGTTTGAGGACAACAGCAACCCTGTCTCAAAATAAAAAGGGCTGGGGTGTAGCTCAATGTTAAAACACTGTGGGTTCACTCTTCAGTACCAAAACTGGAAATTAACTGAAGGCTTGCAAAACTCAAAGGAACTTTTATTGAAGAAAAACTGAATCTCAGTAGGAAAGTGACCTTTGTGACCCCACCGCCCCCAACACACTCAATCCTGGGTATAGAACTCGGCGCCTCACACATGCTAGGCAAGCACTCAGCTACATCCAAGCCCTTTTAATTTCTTATTTTGGGACAGGGTCTCACTAAATTGCCCAGACTGGCCTCAAGCTTGTGATACTCTTGTCTCGGTATCCATAACAGCCTGGGATTACAGGTGTATGCCACCATGCTTGGCTGCCTTTGTGACATTTTATCTTACCCTATTACTTGAACACCAACAGCCCAATAATAAAGGCAACAACAACTAAAATTTGTGGATTTGCAGGAGGTTCTCTTTATATATTACTTTACTCAGTACCAACAGCCTTTGCCCAGGGGATATCCAAAAGAATCAGGAGCAATTGTTTAACATCTCAGCTGCCTAGGTGATAATAGATGGGGTAATATTAAGCTGGAAAAAAATTAAAAGCTGAAAAATGACATATCCATAAGTGGATATGAAAAATTCTGACATATTATTCCCTATAATCTAAAAGACCCCATACATGATACCTGGAAGTATGTGAATACCAAAGAAAAATTACAAAAAGCCCTAAACTCTCATAATCTTAAAACTGTGCAAGCAAGAACTGAAGGCTAACAACAATGTTGTCTATAGCCTAAGTGGTGAAAGAATACTTGACACAAAAACAAACTCTTGGGGAAAATGGGAACTTTTAGATCTATGCATCCTATTTAAGAAAATCTCCGTTGCTTCATTAGCTGATCAATAAACCAAACAAGCAAAAACTTCAGAGGCGACACATGACAAAGAATTTATTCATATAAGTCACTAGACAAAAAACAGCCACTCCAACAAACAATAGTAAATAGCACAACAAAATTAGTGAGCTTGAAGATAAATCAAATAAGGTTGTCTAAGAAACATAAGGAAAAAGACATATAGGACACAACAGAATATTAATATCCACACATCTTCAGAAGGAGAGAAAACTGCCAGTACATAGCAAATAATTTAGATGGTCTATATTCCTGATTCCAGGTAAGAACCTCTTAATCCAATGATAGAAGTGTCTTTGTTGTTCATAGATGGCCCCTCAGATCACATTTGTATATATACCCAAAACCATTGACTTAACACGTGTTAGAAAGTTGAGTTTTTATGATGTGAATTATATCAACAAGTAGAATCAATAATTATGTATAAGTAATAATGTTTGAGTCTTTCCAAAGTCAAAATTTCTTACAAATAGAATAAAAAGTCCCTTAGGAATTCTTACAATTTAAATATTTAATGTCAGAGATATAGCTCAGTGATAGAATGCTTGCCCAGCATGCATGAGGCACTGGGTTCAATTCCCAGCATTGTAAATAAATAATAATAATAATAATAATAAAATAAATATTTAATCCTGAAACCAATAAAAATTGTTATTTCAATTATACTATACAGAAGTTTTATGAATATTTTTCTTTATAGCAGGAGTTTCTAGGAGTCTGCAAACCAATTAGTGGCACACAGAAAACAGTGCTGCTTAAAGAGTTTTACTGCATACTACAGAAGCTACAAAAATGAAAGCTAACTGTTCTCTTGCAAGAGAGTTTTATTGCCAACTACAGAAGCAACAAAAACATAAGCAAACTCTTTTCTTTCAAAGTCAGCCTTGAAATGCTACTCACCAAGTACACAGCTCTTTGGAAGAAGGTAGTGGTTTCCAGGATTTTGTGCATTGTGATGGTTTCCAGCTCATCAGGATCTAGCTGTTCCTTTTCAAAGGGCATTCCATTGAACAGAACGACAGGCAGCGGACCGACACCAGTCTGCTCATAGTAGCCTCTTCCTTCCTAGAACACAAGGGAGCACAAAACTGTACATTTTTTGCCCCTCATGACACAAATGGAACAAAGCTTATTTTTCTTACATACCTCTTCTAATAGGAATAAATGAGTTTGAAGTATAAAACCCCAAAAAAATCAAATTAGAAAGTGGTCGTACATGTTATGTGTGTATTGCAGGCTACATATTACATATATTATGGTTAACATTATAAGTACAACAGAATTTCCTGTAACGATGTAAATACTCTGTGTTGTCCAGTGTAGTAGTTACTAACTGCATGTGGCTACTGAGCACTTCAAATATTGCTACAATGACTAAGTAACTAAATCTTCAATTTTAGTTAATTTCCATTTAAAAGGCCACATATAGCTGGGGGGTTACCATAACCACTCAGCACAGCTAGCTGCTACCATAAATTAATAATGCTCTTGGGCAGAATGCCCTGAAATATTTACACCCAATTCAAAATAAATAAGGGTCCATATCACTATCAAAAAATTATACCTGTAGAAAACAAAATAAGGTTTGTGGGAAAACAGGGTTCAAAAATTGCTCTAAGAAATACTAAGTCAAATCTTTTACCTTTTCTAGTACAAAAGAAGTTTCTTAATAAGAAAATACCAAGGCAACAAAATGGTAAATAGATCTGAAATGAACACTTCTCCTATCAACAAAGGGTACTGTTCCCTCAAACTAACTTTTCTGACTAAAAACTACATTACTACCTAAGATGTAACAAATACCTTGTAAGTGGATCTTTTCTGAAAGTTGCACAATTTATTTATAACTTGTTCTTAGATAGGCCAAACAAAAAACTAATAATTAATATTAGTCATCAATAATAGATTTATTTGACTCTAGTCAGATCTAGCCCAGTAATAAGTAACCGACGGAGTATAATACAGTACCGTCAAAAAGGCTTTCTAGGTTGATTTCAGTGTGTATGTATTTATTTATTTAGTGCAGTACTGGGGATTGAACCAACAAGCACTCTACCACTGGGCTACTGATGTAGGGATCCAACCCTAAGTTGTCCAGGCTGGCCTTATACTTGCAATATTCCTGCCTCAGCCTCTAGAATGGATGGAATTACTTACAGGCATGAGCCACCATTCATTGTTTAAAATGTTTAAATTAACACTTCCAAACTCATACCATGTTGATTCTATTTTAAAACCTCAACTATATCACAGAAGTCCTTAAAAACTCAATTTTAATATAACTTGAGCTTTGATACCATCCTCCTCTACCAATTAAAACAAAAAAGTTAGGTGAGGTGGTGCACACCTATATTCCCAGCACTCAGAAGGCTGAGGTGGGAAGATCACTTAAGCCCATGTTAGAAACCAGCAGGCACAACACAACAAGATCCCATCTCAAATTTTGAAAATAAAGCAAAATAAAAAACCTCACATTATAATTCCAAGAGATAATAATAAATAAGTAACATGGATCTTATATAGAAAGGTATTGGAGCCATAGTCAGGAATGGAAGGAGGCAATTTAACTAATTTACTTTCCTTTTTCACCACTTGTATATAGTTTATAATACAAATAACAAAACAACCCAGTTAGCAAAGTAGGATTTAAGCATGACAAGTGAGATTTTTCTATAAACAGATCACTGGAAATGTTACTGATAAATTATTAACAAACATTAATTACTGTCAAAATCTTGTAACGAGCCACTCACAAATGACAAATGAGATTAATAAGGGCTCATGGTTATATATTGTCAAAAGTAAAATGTTTGCATGTACAAGTTAAAACTTCTCCTAATGGCTTTGAAAAGATATAAATATACAACTAATCAGAAAAAAAAAATCTGTTCAGCTAAAAAGTTCTACTTAAATTGCATTGTCTACTTATCACACACAAAAGATATTATTACTTCAGATCTGTTAACAAAAGGCACAGATATATTCATAAGTACAATTATATAGGCTAAAAGCAGTCATTTTTTCCTAAAACTAATTATTTCAGAAGAACCTGTTCGTGTGTTCATGTGTGTATGTGTGTGTAGGTAAAGCTCTTACTTTTTAAAAATTCTTATTAATCATTAGATTCTTAGGACTTCTGAGATCTTCTCAACATCCTTGCTTTGAGAGAACTTTACCTAAATAGTTAGGAAACTAAGCAGCTTAAATCTGTTGATATAGATGAGGAAAATGGCCAAGTCTGGGAAAGTACTTAAGAGCCTAGTCTGTGATATTCTCTTCAGATCTTTAGCAGAAGCAAGATTTAAACACAAGTAAAAATAACCTTTCTCCCAATTTTTCTCCTCTATTCAAAAATTTTCAAGCAAATACTTTTCTCTTTTTAATGTGATGTTAGAGATTAAATACAGGACCTCATATACTCTACATGTACACCCCAACCCCAAAGCAAATACTTTTGATAAAGCAGTCATCGGAAATTTAAAAGAAAAAAAAAAAGCCACTTGTACTTTTTCTTCAATAGGTGAAGAGAAAATAAAAGTTAAACATTTCTAAGTGTTATGAATGAGAAAATTCCATAAATTCTCTCAAATTTTTGATATTCCCAAAGTGATCCCACTTTTCCTTTACTTCACTTACTCTTTTTCTACAGAATATTATTTCTGCTGTTTTTGTATCAATATGGAAAAAAATTATTAGATTTTATTGTTTCATTTTGAAAAAAAAAAAAACAGAAAAGGGGCTGGAGGTGTAATTGGGCAGCAGAATGCTTGCCTAGCACGCTGGAGGCACTGGGTTCAATTCTCGGTACCCAAGGGAGGAAAAAAAAAAAAAAAAAGACAGAAAAGTAAGTGACAAGGTTGCCATCCTCAGGCTACTCTGAGACCTCATTTACCAGTGCTTCCAAGAGACCTTCAGGCTTCCTCTTGTCCCAAAGTGATAGAACTGCCCTTTTCTGCACTGGGCCTTCACAAACAAGGAACAAACACTCAGAACATCACCATCATCAAAAAAATACTGTTCTCATCTGTTTGTCTCTTCCAATGAAGCTGTGTGAATCCCCCCAAAATAGGAACCACATTATATTATCAGGGCTGATAGCAGGAGGTTGCCCAGTATTATTACTGTTTTAGAATTCAAACTTTATTCCTTACTCCAAAACAGTTCTGAAATTTCTCTAGTTATGATCTTGTGTCTTGTTCTTGCTAAATAGTATTTTGTGCAATCCCTCTAAAACTTGAATCACCTTTTAGTAGCATATCTCCTAACAAATCTCAATTAACTAAATTACCTGATTAATAAACATTTGCTACTATTGTATGGGGAGGTGGTCCTCTTAGAGCCTTGGATCCCCAGCAGCTTTGCAGAACACTTAAGTATTAACTTCATTTAAGGAAACTCACAGACCATTAATGGACAGAATATGAATCAATTTGATTTTGGCATTCAAATTCTAGCACTTTGGGAGAGCACAAAGTTTTTGATGATCATGGCCTACCATAATAATGCACTTAAAAATTTGAGTTTAAATTACCTCATCAAGGTTTATATTCTCTCCAAAAGTTTCAAGTCTCACCTACATCAAAGTTCTGCACTGAACTCTCTCACCAAAGAAAAAAATTAAAGAACTAAAGTTCACTAATATTTTATGTCCGTTCCTCTGATTTCTCTTCAATTTCCTTAGCCTTTAAAGTCTCTTTTTTAAAAACATTTTTTGAATTTTTCTTAGTTATTTTGTTTATTTACTTTTATGTGGTTCTGAGAATCGAACCCAGTGCCTCACATATGCAAGGCAAGCAAGCGCGCTGCCAGC
This sequence comes from Callospermophilus lateralis, assembly GCF_048772815.1. Taxonomy (NCBI): domain Eukaryota; kingdom Metazoa; phylum Chordata; class Mammalia; order Rodentia; family Sciuridae; genus Callospermophilus; species Callospermophilus lateralis. The sequence goes on from NC_135313.1 coordinate 94,185,018, forward strand.
GAGCCACAACTCCAGCCCTATGGTTTTTAATATCACCAATGTTCCTTTAGACTAAGGCCAGAGAAAGAGTGTCTCCCAAAAAAATATATGATTTGTGGCCATGAGTATTCATTGGTAGAGAAGCATAAATTTGAGATCTAAATTTAGAATTAGGTCTTTGGTTATGTCCTGCAAAAAGTTGAATAAACAATAAGAAAATGAGGGTGAGGTACTAAAAAAAAATTGAGTTTAGATTATACCCAAGATGCTTAAATCACTTACCTTCTGTGACCAGGATTTGAAGGAATAACATACAACTATGTAATTGGAACCTATGTCTATACTGCATATTTTACCAAAACTCTTTTTATGCATATTATTTCATTTGATCCTCAAATAATCCCATGAAGTAAGTAGGGAAAATATCAGATTCACTTCAGAGATTATGAAATTACAATTCAGAGAGGTATAGTGACTTACCTAGTTATAACATTCCCACTAAGAGACAGAAAACTTTAAGGTTCAGGGATCTTTTCTCTAAGTCATTCCCTCAATTCTTGGGTCCAGAAGATAAGTGATAAAAACACATCAAAACTAAGTACTGGGGCTAGGGTTGTGGCTCAGTGGTAGAGCACTGACCTAGCACATTTGAGGTGCTGGGTTTGATCCTCAGCACCACATAAAAATAAACAAATAAAATAAAGGTATTGTGTCCAACTACAACTATTAAAAAAAAAGTACCATGTGCAGGCTGAATACGTAGTAATAAAGCTGTATTATGGGATTTTTTTTTTGGTGTGTGTGTGTGTGTGTGTGTGTGTGTGTGTGTTTTCTCTCTCTCTCTGAATAGATAGAACACTGTCATGAGATAATTCTAAGGAGATGGAAGACTACATGTTCTCTAAAATTACATATCAACATTGATAATGCTCTGGAGCACTTATGGGATATAACATTAGTGATTTGCAAAATTTACTTACTAAGTTGTGACAAGCACTTATTTTAAATCAAAGAACATCAAGTAGAATACATCACAATGCATCCCATACAGTAACAGTAAACACTGTCTTACTCAAAACACTAACACTAGTGAAGAACTCTCTAGAAGGCCCATGCTTAGTAACCATTAGTTGTTTCTGTTCCCAAATCAACTATTTCATTAGTGAAATAACACAATTTAATGCTACATAAACCAATAAATGAGTACAGAAAGAAAGGGTTGTTCTACCTACAAACTGAATGACTGGAAAACTCAAAAAGATAAGGATAAAACTAACTGAGGCTAAACTGAGTATGGGTCAGACAAGTTAAAATGCTTGGAAAGAAGATTATAAAAATCTAGAAGGATTCTGTGCGCAAATGAAAAAAAAAATAGAAATAATTCATTGAGTGTGGTTCATAAAGGAATGATAGCTCAAAGAAATCAAAGGATTTGTTCTTCATTGAAAAAAAGGAAAAAAGTTGGTAAAAATTTTATCCTTTTTTTAATTTATTTTTTTATTAGTTCTAATCAGTTATACATGACAATAGAAAGCTATGGAGCAGAATTTTTCACTTCTCAGCCGTACAAGACATAAAGTCACACCACTCGTGCAATGATGTCCATCTCATTCCACTATCTTTCCTACCCTCTTGCTTCCTCCCCACCTCATATATTTTAAATTAAAATATTTCAGGAATGTATTTTGATTTCTTGCCTTAACATACATTTTCAATAAGCTGACCAAATTATTCCTGCTTATAATAGGTAAAGGTCATTTATTGTATTTAATGTCTCATAAGAAAAATAATTATCTTTAAATTTAAAAATTTTAAATTCCCTTATGATATCCTTACTACTGCTTTGTCACTCCTGTTTATCACATTTCTTAATATATTACCATCTCCAGTCCAAACAATTAAAGCCAATATGATATATATTATAAGTTGTATACCATCTCCCAGCTGGACATTTCGAAGTTTTTGTCTAGAACATACTTCATGCAAGCACTACTACTAAATTATAAAAAGTATTTATTCTGCAATTTAATAGTTAATATGCAAGTTAAAATCAGTGATAGCTTCACAAAACTGAAATATAAACTACTTTTTCAAACACTAAAAAGTGATCTGGTTTCTAGGGGTTTTTTATTTTAAATTTTTTGCACATTTTTAATTGATGCATTATAGTTGTACATATTAATGGATTTGCTGTTACATATTCCTACATGCACAGAATATAATGACATAATTTGGCCAATATCACTCCCCAGCATTACCACCCTTCCTACCCGTCTCCCACACCATTGTCTCTTCCTTCTACAGATCTCCCTTTGAATTTTTTGGAGATCCAACCCCATTTTTGTTTTTCTTTTTCCTCTCTAGCTTCTGCATATATGAAAGGAAAACATACAACACTTAACCTTCTCAGTTTGACTTATTTCACTTAACATGATGGTCTCTAGTTCCATCCATTTTCCTGCAAATGCCATCATTTCAATTTTATTTATAACTGAATAAAATTCCACTGTATATATATACCACATTTCTAATTTTTTAAAAGCTAGACAGTCAAGTGTTGTGTGCCTGCAGTATCTGACTTAGGAGGATCTTGAGTTTGAGGCCAACCAGGACAACATGGTGAGGCCATGGCTCAAAAAAAAAACCCAAAAGCTATTAAATTTTTAAATGTTAAGTACTGAACACTTCAACTACATTCCCACCGTTAACAACCCTCCCCAAAAGAAGACAGTACAATATTGCAGTTAAATGAGATGTATCAAAGAATTTATTACCTTCCGATTCTGATCGTAAGCAGAATCAATTCCCAAAATGCTATTCACTTCCACATATGGATATTTCTTCTCCAGGACACTGACCACATGTTCAACTTTTACTTTTTCTCCAGTTCTCACCTTGTTATAGATCTGAACAAAGAAACCAACAGGTAACCACACTTTTAAACCCAAATTTCAAAATGTTCATTATGAAAGATTTCTGAATGTAGAAAAAAAACCATTTTTCTTAAGAGGTCAAATTGGAACACAGTAGGAATTCTCCCTTTTCTAAATACTTCATTAAAATGCCTTCCTAGGTGAGAAACTAAATAATTTTGAAATGGCACAAAAAAAGTTTAAATTTAAAAAGTTAAGTGCTCCAATAAATTCATAATCACATTAAGTTCCAAATGCAAAATTCATTAAGGAAAATTCGAACACTTATAAGTAATCACTGAGATGAGGATGCATTTCCATGATGTTTAGGGTAAAAAAAGGTAGAAATTATATATGGCTAAATCCCTGTGTTTAAAAAGCAGATAAAGCTGGGCGATGTGGTGCACGCCTATACCCCAGGGGGCTGAGGCAGGCATATGGTGAGTTCAAAGCCAGCCCCAGACAAGACAAGCAAGTCAGTGAGACCCTGTCTCTAAATAAAATACAAAATAGGGCTGGGACTATGGCTCAGTGGTCGAGTGCCCTGAGTTTAATCCCCAGTACTGGAAAAAAAAAAAAAAAAGCAGATAAAAAATAAATAGCAAATTGTGTCTATATGTGTACAGATCAACATCTAAAAGGCTGGAAGGCAACCCTTTAATGATACCTACTTCTAAAGAGGATCAGAGAAGGGAAAGGGGTGAGACTGAGAAATTTTAAGCTGATACAAATATTATTTGAAATTTTTAATAATAAACATGTATTATTTTTATAATAAAAATTAAACAAAAAAATAAAATTTGTATTATCCTTTCCTTAACATGCCTATCCAGGAAGGTAGGGGAGAGGGGCTTTGAAAAGCAGACTTTTAAAACAATTTGTTATTCTTAGTGGCCTCTTTTTCTATTTCATTCTCCACAACCCAACTGCTATCTTCCTCAGAGAAGACAAGCAAGTCAGTGAGACCCTGTCTCTAAATAAAATACAAAATAGGAGATATCTGGAAATAACAGAGCAGCTTATCAACTAGAATCCCAGTTACTCCCTTTGCCCTGCATGAGATCAATCTCCACATTGCAGCAGAATTGAGTTTTTAAATCTGCCTGCCATGTTCCACACACCACAGCTGCCTACACTACACAGGCCCTGAGGAATAGCTCCCCCTTCCACTTTGCTCTCATAATCCCCAGCTCACACTAACAACTTGGAATCACCATGTCTGACTTGCAACTGCTTAACTGATTACCACTTTTCCTCCTAGACTCTGCTGGGACAACTTCCCAGTCCACAAAAACGCCCAAGACCTTCCCAGCTGGAACAAAGGCCCTGTGCTACAAAGCCAGCTATGTTCTCCACACTGTAGAACACTCTCTCTGTGTATCTGTCCTCCAGGAAGCTGTAATGTCATTGAAGACAAGGGTGAAGTCTTATGTCTTTGTATTTGTCACAGCTAGTACCAGGCCTGGCACATGCTGGGTCTTCAATAAATGTTTGCCAAAAAGTAAGTGAACATTCTAATGAACAAAAAATGTCTCAAATGAAACTCAAAACAATAAATATAATAACATGCAGACTAACATCAGGTATTTGGATAGAAGTGGTGAGATTAAATGCTTTAATGTATTATTTAAGGTTATCATTAATCTGAAAACAAAAGAACTGTTACTTACAAAGTTGTTTATATTCAAAAATTTTTAAAAAAGAAATAACAAGAAAACAGTGAATTCTGATTGAACTTGTATAAGTAAATCCTTTGACTATACATACAAGTCAGAGCATTTCAGATTTTCCAACAAACATAGAAAAACAAGACTAGGATCAATAAGAATTTTATGAGTTACATGTTATGCTAAATCCTAATTTTAAAAAATCATGACAGTCTTAAAGAAAAAAAGTAAACATTTTTTTAAACAAGTAGGGACTATCATATTTGATAGAAGATATTAACCAGTGATTTCAAAGCACAAAAGGGCAGATGACTAAGATGCTCTGGCAGGGCTCCTAAAGAATCTCATCTTGGATGAAATCTTAGCAATCTATTATTGATGTTAGCAAATCAATATAGTAAAAGCAATCCCTGAAATACAAAACACATAGTTTATGTGAATAATTTACAGAAAAACAAAATCCTTCTTACCACATTTTATGCTTTACACCAAGTTAAATCTTAAAAAACTATATGTCATTTTGAACAAAAACATACATGTGTCAGAGTTTGAAAGGCATGATAATCATCCACTTCTTGGACAACGTAATTATATGCTCTAAGAACAGCCACTCCGGCATCTTGCATCCCATCAACATCTTCAGAGTCATTAACCACAAATACAAAACCAATTCTAGAGGGGAAAGAAGAAGAAACATCTCAAAGAATGAAAACCAGCTGAAAAGAACAGCATCCCATCCTGAGGTACTGCAGATAACATAAGAATACAATTACTAAGTGAAAAGCACAGTTCACACCCCACTCTAACCCAGTTGACAGAGGCAGTCACACTTCACATACAAAATAAGAGTAGGTTCTTGTAGGCTTTTCTAATGTAAAAGCAAGCTGTTTCTAATACAGAGATTCAGTTACTGACATGAAGGGAATTACTTACTTAGTTCTAGATGGAAATTTTATTCTGCTTTTAAACAAAAAATTGGAGAAATGAAAGCTTTTGGACACTAAAAATAAACAAGGATAGCTTCTGAGATTTAACACAAGCAACATCAGAAATATAGATAAAGGAAAATATGATAAAAATTTATAATTGTCCTATAACAAAAAGCCACAACCAAGGTTAAGTTTATTACATTTTAAAATAAAGGCATAAACCACAAGAAAAATGCTATTATGCATCTACAGATGGGATTAGGAAAGATACTAGAATGAATCAGATGTAACCTTCCTATGTTCATACATGAATACACAACCAGTGTAACTCCACATCATGTACAATCACAAGAATGGGAAGTTATACGCCACTGCATATATAATATGTCAAAATACATTCTATTTGTCATATATAACTAAAAAGAACAAATAAAAATAAAATTAAATTTTAAAAAATTAAAAACTTTTGCTTTATAAAAAGCAGAAGGAAAAGCCACAGGCTGGCAGAAAATCTTAGCAAAATACCCATTTGATAAAGGACTGGTAGCTAAAATATAAAAACAACTCTGAAAACAACATTAGGAAAACAATCAAATTTTATAATGGGCAAATGATCTATACAGACACTTTACCAAAAAAGATATTCGGAACATCCTATGTCATTGCAGAATTATAAGTTAGAACAATAATGATATATTACTACACGACTATTAGAATGGCCAAACACAAAAACACTGACAATACGAAATACTGGCATGGAGTGGAACAACAGGAACTCTCATTCACTGCCAGTAGAAATGCAAAATAATGCAGCTACTTTATAAGACAACTAAGCATACACTTTTTGTTTATTTGTTGTTGCTGTTTTATTTCCTCACTCCTGTCCTTTTCTTCTCTCCTTGGCCCCATCCTAAAGTAATATCCACGAAGGGAGCCTCTAGCATAGCAATCCCTACATTTCCCATCAAATATCTCTTTAATTCTAATGAAGCATTTTAATGGAGGAACGCTGGTGCCTCGTTGGGAGCAAAATAAATGTTAACAGTGGCCACAGTATTGTTTCTGTGATCTCTGTATAGGTTTCAGAGCAGAGAGTCAACTAGGGGCTAGTTTTAGAACCCTTGAGAGTGAGGTTGGCAATAAAAGAGGAAAAAGGTTGTAGGTGGGATAAAGCATCCCAGAAGAGTTTTATGTGACTGGAGACCAACAGAGACACCAGCCCTTTGATTTGAGTTGTACAGGCACTTGAATAAATAGTGAATTCTGGCTAACTGCTTTTACCTAAAGTCATCTCAGGCACTAAATGGAAGATTTGAAACAAGGAACACTAATATTTATCTGCATATTAACAAATTAAAATGAGCCAAAAATGTTCTCTTCCTCTGGAAAATACATAATACATTCATACAAACTAAGTACCTGCCCACAGAAATGATTTTACCAGATGCCCTTTTAATATTAAGGTTAATAACATCGGTGTTCTTTAGTACTCATGTGGAATTAAATCATGATTTGCCTTGGATAAGTGGATTTGTGCTCATTTTCCAATCAAATAAGATAGAAGACTTGAATACCGAGATCAAAGCTACATATACCAAAAAACCCACTTGGATTTGGTGCATGAGGGATGTTGCATAGGGACAAATGGCCACAACAAGTTGTATCTCTGATGGTATACAAAGTGGTGATGAGTCAGCCTTGATGATAAACAATGAGAGGGCACAAAATTAAGCATATGCTTATCACACAATCCAGAAATTTTGCTTGGTATTTAGCCAATGTTAGCAATGTTATCTGTGTCCACACAAATACCTGCATACAGATGTTTTCAGAAGCTTTATTCATAATTGCCCAAATTTGGAAGCACAAAGATGTCCTTCAACAGGTGAACAGATAAACTGTGATATATCCATAAAAGGGATTAAAAGACATGAAATTATCAACCCACAAAGAAATGGAGGCCAGGCACAGTGGAGCATGCCTGTAATCCCAATGGCTCAGGAGGTTAAGGCAGGAGGATTGCAAGTTCAAAGCCAGCCTCAGCAACTCAGCAAGACTCTGTCTCTAAGTAAAATATATAAAAAAGGGCTGGGGATGTAGCTCAGTGGATTCAAACCCAGGCATCAAAAAAAAAAAAAAAAGCTACCGAAGAATCTTCAATGCAAGGAAACTCATTCAAAAAAGACTATATACTATATACTGCATGACTGAAACTATATGCCATTCTATAAAAGGCGAAACTATGAAGACTGTTAAAAGATAATAGTTGCCAAGGCTCTGGGGATAATGGAGGAAGAAACAAACAGGTGGAGCACAGTAGATTTTTAGGGCAGTGACTTGAACTCATATGATACTATAATACAGATACTTGACATTCCAAATTTGTCCTTTATCAAAACCCCTTAGCATATACCACACAAACAGTAAAACTTAATAGAAGCTTTGGAGTTCAGTTAATATTAGTGTACCAATATTAATTAATTAATCAACATAGTTCTGAAAAAGCAATCTATTAATTTTAGAATAGAGGGGTTACAGCTTAAAAATAGAGGAAAATATAAAGTTATACATCAAATTGTTAAAATTGATTAGCTCCTGATGGATGTTTATGTGGACAGAGATAGAAAGATTTTTTAGTTGAAAACTGTCTTTTTTTTTTTTTAATCCCACTTCTAATTGAAATCATGAAAAGCAGCCTAATATTGTTATGTAAGCAAACATATGAGCTAACACCAAGTTAGAGCAGCAGAACCTTATCACCTCCTTATAACTAATTCCTCATTCCTGAGTTTCCAATTGAGTACAGGATTTAAAGGTTTTTTTGTTAGCTTGGCCAGGAATTATCTTCTGGGCCCTTCCTCCACAGATATCAGGAGGGAGTCTGAAAACCTGTAGGCACCTCTCCCCTGCCAAAACCTTAGTGCAGGAGCACATTCACCCACACCAAGAACAAAAGTAAAGCCTGCCTGATCAGGTCTCCCCCAAAACTGATCACAACACACTTTTCTGTTGCCTCAGAGTCTGGTGTCTTATTCTTATCTACCTTTGTCAACTGAAGATCACAGTCCTTTTTCCTGTCCCTCAGTACAATCAATAAATATTTCATCAGTGCCCACTGTGTACCATGAGTCCACTTCCATATTCTTAGATGTCCCTTTTAATCAAAATATAACTCTGGTGGTGATTCAGTACTTTATTCCTCCATCGTACCAAGTACATTCGCATTTTATATGAAATGTTTTACAGAACTAAAAATCTCTGCTTTTTTAGCATTTGAAATTCTGTTTTCTTCAAAGTCTCTCTGAAAAACAACTTCTTCCACAGATTGAGATATCTGAGCATGCCAAACTTCTCAGTCTATTGTTTGTGTTCCTGAATTCTAAAGCACTTATAGCTAGTATGATATAATCTAGCACCTGATCTTCTAGAAGTCTTAAGTGTTTAAAAATACACTTGAAGATTTCTTCCAAGAAGGTAGGAATATAGCTTTTAAAACATCCACAACCGTTTGGTGTTGGACACAAAACACATGCTAATCCTTGCTGGCTAAACAGTGCTTTCCATTTTTATTTTCTTGATTTTCTAAGAATACAAATTTCATCAACATGTAAAATTATCAGAAGCATTCAGAATAAAAGTAAAAATATCTTAACACTTAAATGTAAAACCTTAAACATTTTTTGTTCTTGAAAAAAAACTAGAAATTTGGAAAATTTGGCAATGTGACTGAAATAAATGTGTCTGTCTACACTATAAAAGGCTGTGTTACATTTTGTAACATTTAGTCCCTGATGGTCTGACAGCAACTATGGCATAGCTCTATATGTTTGCCGAAAGTGGAAATTGGCTTTGTGATGTGGTCACTCACCTAGGAAAACTCTCCTGCACTGGAAAGCAAGCTGAAACCACGAACTATTTTTAAATAGGTATTTATTAATAATTCAATGGTGGTAAGCTCCTATTCATTGAGAATCAAATTCTGAGCCCCAAAAGATACTGGCTTCAATTCCAAGTAGAAGGTAAAATTGCCATTAATGATCCTCACTATTAATTATCCTACAATTCAGTAGGACCCAGATTTATACTTTGGAATGACAAACAAAACCTCAGCTAAATTAGAGAGATTATCAAATCAATACTAGTGTTACCTTAATGGTATATGATTACTGAGGAACATTTCAGCTGTGTTAATCAACTCTGCTGTGGTCTCATGTGCAGGATCAACTATGATAACCTGTAGGGGGAGGGTAAGGAAAAGAACCCATGAAATGACATTTATTCAAATGTTCCTGGGCCAATAGAAATTAGTCATCTTACATGAAGTCAAGATTTTTGTATCTACTACTGAACCACATAAAAGAGGAATTAAGACAACCAGCAGCTGTGTCCATCTTTGTCAAAGAATGTGGTTAGTAAAGAGCGAAGATTTCCTCATGGATTTCTACTGGTAACATGGGAACAGTGTTCTAGACAGCTGACAGCTATTCTTCTACTATATCAAACCAAAAATGTTGTATCAATGCTCTCACCCTAGAAAATGGAGAGTCCTTCTTTGTATGTTTATTTCTAAAGATATCTCTCTCTCTCTCTCTCTCTCTCTCTCTCTCTCTCTCTCTCTCTCTCTCTCTCTCCCCTTGTTGTTTGTTTGGTTGTTTTTTGTTGTTTGTGATGGGGTCTTTCTAGCTGCCCAAGCTGATCTCAAGTGATCCTCTTGCCTAAATTTCCACAGCAGCTGGGCATGCCCCGCCACATCAGCTTAGAATCTCTGAATTAAGAATTTGTTTAGGGGCTGGGGATGTGGCTCAAGCGGTAGCGCGCTCGCCTGGCATGCGTGCGGCCCGGGTTTGATCCTCAGCACCACATGCAAAGATGTTGTGTCAGTCGAGAACTAAGATAAATAAATATTAAAAGATTCTCTCTCTCTTTTTCTCTCATCTCTCTCTCTTTAAAAAAAAAAAAAAGAATTTGTTTAGAACTCAAGTCTTAGACCACAATAACAGCTATTGCATAAACATTGAGCACTTAGGTGCTAAGCAACTTACACATACTCTATTATTTAATAAAGTTCTTTCTCCATAAAAAAGGAAGAACAAAATTTTGGAAGGAAAAATATAGTTTAAAGAGTGAGAAAAGTACAACAGACAGTTTCCCCAAAGGCTCTAAAGAAGCCCACTCTAGCACCAACTGGCCCCACTTTCAATGAAAAAAATGAAATGGATGAAGAGGACCAGCTAAGTACCCTCTAGCTCAATTTCTCTAAAGCAGTGAAATGAGGAACAATAAGTAGAAGCTGATGAAAGGACCTATTTAAGGGATTACACTGAATCACTAAATTTAAGAAATTAATATACTTAAAAAAAAAAAAAAAGGCAGTAGGGTGTGATGGCACACACCTATAATCCTGGTGCACTCAGGACGCTGAGGCAGAAGGATTGTAAGTTTAAGGCCAGCCTGGTCAACTTAACAAGACCCTGTTTCAAAATAAAATAAAAGGGGCTGGGTGTGTAGCTCAGTTATTGAGCAACCCTGGGTTCAATTGAAAGTACTGCCAGAAAAAAGAAAAAAAAAAAAAAAAGACATTAAAGAAAACCAGTAGTAATATGCATCTTCTAAGTGAAAAGGAGAACTGTCTTAAAACTTAAATTGCTATGAACCTAAAACTGCTCTTAAAAAAATAGTGTTAACTAAACCAGAGGCTGGAGCTGGAGCTCAATGGCAGAATGTATGCCATTGAGGTCTGGTTCAATCTCCATCACTGCAAAAACAAATACAAACAAAAAACTAAAATGATGTAGCCTAAATCTAAAGCTTTGTGTTACACATGCGGAGCATTTCCCCACATACTGATACAGGCTGCAATGCTGATGTAGCATCTTAGCACAATAAAAGATCCATACATTCCAAAGCCCTTTCTGTTTGAACAAGAAGTTGAACTGGTGATGGTAGTAGTTGTGGGGAAGCAACTAGTAAAGGACAAAAAGATAGGAAGAGGGGAAGGGAGAAACAGAGTTCACAGGCAAACAATAAGTAGAAGTTTCATTTACCATGTTATGCAAGTTTTTCCTAATCTGCCGAATAACACCAGGAAAGGTAGGTCGAAGCAACTCCTGTAGACTAGAAGGCCATGAATTATATCTGCCATCAGCCTCCAGGTTGTTGACCCACTAGAAAAAAATAACACAACATGGCACATATATTTTAGTCACTAGTTACTAAAATTGCAGTTAAGACTTTATTTTGAGAAGAATTACACGGAACAAGACCCTTTTCAAAGACATAAGAATCAAGTAGAAAAATAAGTGCCTAAAAGACAAGCCATAGAATAAATAAAATTATTTCAGCCAATAAAAACAATAAAGGGCTAGAGTCATGAAATACCAGTAAAAAAAAAGAGGCAAGCAATTCAAAGGAAATGTGTCAAGAATATGAAAGAAATTTACAGAAGAAATCCAAATGGCAATAAATACAAGGAAAGCATATACCCTCAATTGTAATCTGGGAAATATAAACTAAAACAACAATGAAATTTCATTCATTAAACTGAAAACAAATTCAAAGTCTGTCAATGTCCAAGAACAGGCAAAAATGTACAGCAGTATGAACTCTCACCCAATGCTAACGTCTGGAACATTCACTTTAGAGAAACAGACCTAATAAAGCTGAAGACTTGATTCATACCCTACCCCAGATCTAGGTTATCTACCCCAAAGACATTTCACATGCACATGCTCAAGGGAAAAAGCACAAAAAGAGCCATTAAAGTACTGTTTCAATAGTAAAGTTAGAAATGACTTAATGTCCATAAAGAAAACAATGAACAAACAGTATGTATCTATGTACCTATCATTTCTTTAAAAAGAGTAGGGGTGAAGGAATTATGTGTTTATTTCCTTATTCATGGATGCATAGATTATTTCTGGAAGGATGTAAGTTAAATGCTGATCCTTGCTGACTCTGAGGATAAAACTGATGGCTGGATAATGATTTGCACTACATAAAGCTTTTATATTTTAAAACTAAAAATGTATAAAAGATTTTCTTTAAAAAAGTAAAACATAAAATATGATATAAAAAACTATGTATCAATATCAACCTACAAGTCTTGAAAAAACTTGCTTAAAAAAGGAAGCTGATGAAGGACAATGATAGGGGAATAGACTATCCAAATATTTAAAATATTTAATAGGAAATAACATAATAAAATAAGGGACAGGGGAATGCATATCAACTACAGAGAATAATTACTTTCATGGAGGAAACTAGTGAAACTGGGAAGGGAAATACTAAAATATTTTTTCCCAGAGATTTGACACAAAATGATTATTTAGAAAGTATATAGATGGCTCATATAGTTGTTAACCCCTTTATTAACAAATATGTCATATTTATGTTATTCTCTTTACTCATAATATAAGTAAAACATTTTAATCATAAAAACAAATGCCATAACAGTATTCATGAAAATACATAACAATTTTTCTATCAAAATTCCTAGGGTGCTAAGATGTACTAGCCATATGAGGTCTACTCCAATCTTATTATTACCATGACCACCTACAGTGACACTACTCCCCACATTCTTTCTTAAAGGTGACAAAGGCTCAGAGAGATCACATAGTAGGTAATAAAGTACTAGAAAGGAAGGTTATTAACATCATACTTTTTTTTTTTTTAGTTTTTTTAATTTGTTCTAATTATACATGACAGTAGAGTACACTTTGATACATCATACATAAATGGAGTATAATTTCTCATTCTTCTGGTTGTACATGATGTAGAATTACACCAGTCATATAGTCATATATGTACATAGGGAAATAATGTCTGATCCATTCTACTATCCTTCATACTCCCATAGTCCCTCCCCTCCCTTCACTCCCTTCTACCTAATCTAAAGTAACTCTATTCTTCCCTAGCCCTGCCCCCCCTCCAAAATTGTGAATTATTTAGCAGTTTTAAATCACACACATTGCCACAAAATCTCATAGGACTGTATGTAGCTGATAAAACACAAACTAGACTCTCCTTCCTGAGAGGTGCTCAGCTGAATCCTAGGGATACAATGTAGACAGAGATCATTATCAACCAAAGCAGATAGCAACCCTATCATTGTCCTTCATCAGCTTCCTTTTTTAAGCAAGTTTTGTTCCACATAAACAGTTGCAAATCCATGATGGCAACACAAAAGATGGTGGGAATAGCTGAACTCTCAAAAAAGACAAATTAGAAAGCTATAATTAAGATGCCTGACTAGAATGCCCCTTGATACCTCAAAGGAATACTCACTGAAATAGCAGAACTCCTGATGTCTACAGCATAGTCGGCCTCAGAAGGCTGGATGTTCAGCTTCAAAATATTATGCAGAGCGATGCCTTCTATTCCCAATCTGTGCAGACCCTCCATTACCCGGGCTTCATTCCTCAATACATCAAACAAACTAGGGGGAAAAATAAATTTAAAATGCAAACCTAGGTATTTAGTAAGAAAAATTTAGATCCTTGCTGTGGGGGGGTGGAAAAAGAAAAGAAGATTCATCAGGTCAAACTCAGTGCCAAATTAAACTGAGAAACTCAACAAGGGAACTTTTCCCCTTGTTTTATCCCATCAAAGTGTGCAGGACAGGAGGGGTAGAACATGCTTCTTGGCTCCTATTTATTTACACTTCTCAGTGTATAAATAGATTATCTCTAAGTATAAATACAATTTGAGGATGAAATAACTCTAAATCTACACTACACTGCATGTTTTTAAAAATAGTACACTAGCCTCCCTGCATTATTTCTAACAACTGCATGTGAGTCTACAATTATCTCAAAATAAAGTTTAAAAAAACACCACAAAGATACTAAATTTATATATCTTTAATGTTTATATCAATATTAATTGACACAGGCATGTATACACATACACACACACACACAAACACACACACACACACACACACACACACAAAATGACCACAGAAAAAAGTCTGGAGAATTGCTGGGGAAGAAGAAAGGGAGTTGGATGAAATAAGATGGGATGAAACTTTACTTCATAGTTCCCTTATCTCTGTATTATTTTGCATTGGTTTTAATGAGCAAGTACACCATTTTAATATACGAAAAAGGACTGTATATGTTTTTAATAAACCATTCAATAAAAACACATGGACAATTTTTTTAAAGTATTCACATCTATTTAACTGACTTATCACTAGCTCCATAATGCAATAAATAGGCATAAATGTTTAACTAAAATAACTAATATGAAAATATTTTATTGTGTAAACTACTTCTGAAGTATTAACAATTACTTTTATTTTTGCAATTAGGAAGCCAGTGACAACTGTCTTGATTTTAATTCCAAGGAAAAAATCTGAATTCTACCTGACTATCCACTCCCCTCCCACCAAAATCATGAAGATAATGTGGGGCTAAATAGTTTTAAACTACATTTTAAGAATAACAAAAAAGTAGGTTTTCAAATAATAATGCCTTCAGAGACAGCATTCGCACTATTCCAAAAGCAAGAGGTCTTTTCTGATGCTATCCTTAACAGGTAAACTTCAGCTCTAAAAGGGTATCCTTGAAAAACACTGAGTCCTTGAACATGCATTGGGTTACAAGATGGCACTAGATCACAATGTCCACCCCAGGGACAGCATGGGTCGACCTCCACACCCTTGGGGTTGGGGAGTACAGCCTGGTAAATTGTCTTTGCCTCATGCCACAGTAAGAAGGGACAACAATCTGAACACATCACAAGGAGCTACATACACATTATAAAAACTTGCAAAATGAGAAAAAAAAATATCATCTGTACCTGAATATATCCTGTGTATCTAAATCAATATGAAGCCCATTGATGAAGAGAGCAGAGTCTCCAGGCTGTAATCCTAAAGTTCCCTTAAAATACTGAAAGAGAAAAAGGAAATTATTACAGAATGGTGAGAGAGTGTTGAACAAACCCTTCTGCATTGCTGGGGTTTACTGTCTGTACAAATCTTGATATTCTAAGGCGGGGGTTAAGATTTCCTTCCATATACTCTCACACATCTTCTTTGAATTCAATATAATAAATGAAAGTGCTGATACATAGGACATACACCTTTCTTCCATTTCCTCCTTCCCTCATTCTAATGATGATAAGGGAAATTCTAAAACCTGTCTGAAAAAAAAAAAGTCAACAAGAAACCCAAGTTACTCAGTGGAGCACCCAAAGACTCTTACTTTTGTTCACCAGTGCCAGACAATAGTGGGCAAGCTTTCTACCCTTATCTTTTTTACATTTCTGCTATTTTCCCTATTTGTGATATCAATTAAGGCTGTGACAACAGTCAATAATAACAGCTGAACCTTCTTGATGAAGTTCAGGGATCACACCAAAAAGAGTTTCCTTCAAACCAAAGCACACCAAAAAACTAAGCTGCTGTGCTGGGGACAACAATGCCTCCTGCTGCCTAGATCTGGCCTCCATGCTGTCTTTCACCTGCCAGTCCCCAGATGCTGACGACCCTGCACTCAGGTGGCTATGCAGTCCCTGAGATTTGCCTGAGCCAATGGAAATTGCTCTGATTTCATGTTGAAGTATCTGTTAATAATGACCTTTCCATTCAATTCCTCTTTCTCTCAAAAGAAACTATTATTGGTATATTCTATACCACAGGAAACTGAGCCACATAGTGGAAACCAGAAGAAATTAGATACCAGAAGCAAAACTTAATCCCTTAGGAACCTACAGCTGGACAGGGAACCACTGAGCGCCCTTCACCCACTAATTTTCAGCAGACTAAGAAAAAATATACTTTTAAGATCTAGTGTCACATGGGAAAAGAACAAAACAATGAGGAAGCCATAGCTGTTGCTTCATGGCCATCAGGATTAAGTAGTAAGCAAGATAAGGGGATAATATTAAAATACACATATATTTCAAAATATTGGGTTGTATACCATGAATACATACTTACCAATTTAAAAAAAAGGGGGGGGGGGTAAGGGAACAATGCAGAGTTGCATCAATTGAGAATTGGCATTTCTTCCATGGGAGAGAAGAACTACACATGTCCACTTATTACGGAGTCAGAAAAACTGACTCTCAGCTGGTAAATACAGTTTATATCTGTTTCTAGATCTGGACACTAGTAACACAGGTGAGTTTACTTTGGGAAAATTAATCAAACTAAAGATTTGGGATCTGGGCACATTTTTGTATGTTTTATACTTTGGGATGCATTTTTTATGTACTTTATGTTTTAATAAAATGTTTTACTCAAAAGCAATAAGAACCCAGGAAACACCAATATAGCCTGCACAATTTAATGTTCTGTCTTCTTGGTGGGGGAAAGCCTAAGTAATATTTGATATTATTATTCTGGAAATTTGAATTAAATACTTTTGTCAATTCAGTCAATATTTGAGAAATACTTGGTTTGCTTATTTCTCAGTATTTAATTAATTAGTATCCTACACATAAAAGTTAAGAAAATTTGGTGTAAAGGCAGTGAATTGAACACTGAAAAGCCAGGAAAAGAACCTTTTTTAGTTATGAGTTCACAGAGCAAAAAGAACAGAAAAGAAAAAGGTCAACAAATTTTGGAAGCAGAAGGGAAAGGGATGAGTAATAACTGGACTAGCAATTCCAAGAAAGCTTATTGCTAGGTAGAAGGTAGGAAAAGTCAACAAGAAACCCAAGTTACTCTGTGGAGCACCCAAAGACTCAAGAATTCACAGCCCAAAGGACACATGTATAAAAGAGGCTGGCAGAAAGCCTCTTTAAGACATGGCCCTGGGCTGGGGATGTGGCTCAAGCGGTAGCACGCTAGCCTGGCATGCGTGCGGCCCGGGGTTCGATCCTCAGCACCACATACAAAGATGTTGTGTCCACCGAAAACTAAAAAATAAATATTAAAAATTCTCTCTCTCTCTCTCTTTTTAAAAAAAAAAAAAGACATGGCCCTCCTGTTGATCCCACACAGCCAGGTGACTATTGTCACTGAACCCTACACTCCAGAAAAATGGAGGCTCATGGCCTGGAAAGAGCAAAACAGAGAATCTGTGGGTTGTGAGAAATTAGATAAGCACAGGGGTCCTTGCTGAAAACGGGAGATTGAGGATGTTTCCAAATGCTCTTCCCTACCAGGTTTCTATAACCCTGGCAGCCAGACTGTACCCTCCAGGCAGAAGATTCACAAAACTTCTGGAGACTGATCAGTCTCTTTGATGAGAGTTTTCCTACAGCTGTCAAATTTTTAAATTCCAAGAGTTTTTCATGCTCTTGAATTCTTCTTTGCTGGTATTCTCATGGCTCTCTGAGGATGAAAAGAGTGCCTTTGTTTTCTTCTCTTTGCAATGCCTACTTCCTCTTCTTTTTGTTGTTTTGTTTCCACCCCCACTTCTTCCAGACAGGGCCTTGCTATGTTGTCCAGTCTCACATTGAATTTCTGGGCTCAAATGAACTTCCTGCCTCAGCCTCTCTAGTGGCTAGACTACAGTGCCCAGCTCACTTCCTCTAAAGCAGCCTGTTTGGGATGTCAGTCTCTTGTCTTTGGTATTGGAGGCTTTCCTCAGGTGTCTAGTGATAAGTGGCTAACTGCTCATATTGAAGTGCAAAGCACTAAAAATCTGATAGGCCTGGGCAGTCTCTACAAATCAGGGTACCCTAGGAAATGGCCACACCAGAACACCCTATAGTAAAAAAGTCTCATCCTTAAGGCTTCCAATCAGTTTCTTCAAATTACTAGGGTCAAAAAAAAAGGTTCCAAATAATTCCAGGAAACAAAGAGGTCTCATATAAAGGCTTCAAACTTCTCGACGACCACAATGGACATCAAAATTTCAAGAAGTAATCCTTCAAACTTCTAAATTGACTCCCAATCTAAAGCCACATACCTAGGTTAAAGGTTAAAATTGACCTCCCTTGCAACTTTCTCACATAGAAGGATATACTGCATCAAAATAAGAGAGGAAAAACAAAGAAGACATGGAATCCAAGAAAAGCGGTTAAAGGAAAGCCCCAGAATGCCTTGTACACATTTGACATAAAAAGCAACTTATCCAAATTTGAGTGATCAAAACTAGATAAAATTGCAATAGGGAAGGCTGACGAAATGGGACAAGTACCAATATGGAGAAGTAATGGCACACTAAGGGGTTGACAGTGGAAGAAAGATAAATATCATCCTTGAAATAGAAAGCTGAAAAATAAAATACCAACTTAGGCATACTAGAAATCTGAAGATAATTATCTGAAGAATCAGCTAAAAATTGAAAGTGGATGCTCTAAGAAGAGGTAAACATAGTATGAAATGCTGTTAGGGAACATGTTAGGAACTCAACAGGGTGAAACATCAGATAATGCTGTTTTTTAAACAATGTGGTAGAACCACGTGATCTTTCAAGTACATTCATATTCAATTTTGGTCAAAAACTAAAAACATAAGATAGAAATGAACAAAATAACACCATCCTTGATAAATGAAAAGTAGCAGTATTAAATGTTACTGATTAAACTCAGACTTCTTCTTCTTGAAAGGTACAATACAAAACAGTCAATATTTTCCAATGGTTAATACCTTCTGATTCTCTTCCACTTCAGTTCTAAGTTCCGAACTCACAGCTGTTTTCGTTATTGCTCTAAAGAACAAAATCATTATCAGTGCTCACAATAGGCAAATCTTCAGTTTCTATTTTTCTAATTATAAAACATATTGTTCAATAAATTACAAAAAATGAACAAAATTTTAAACCTATACAATTGATAAACATATTTCTCCTCTCATACGTGTCCAATTTTAAATCACTATATATCACCTGCCTAGCATGCACAAAGCCCTGGGTTCAATCTCCAGTACTAAAAAACAAATAAAATATAAATAAATAAAACAAAACCAAAAAAAAAAAAAAAAAAAGAAGCAAATAGCAGTACTTTAAAACAAGTGGAGTTGTTTCTAAGTTCTTACTTATATGTGTATCATGCTCCTATATATGATTTCTACTGCTCACAGACTAAAAGATAATATTAAATAACTAAGGCAGCAGATTGTGCATCCTTTTAAGCACTTATGGTGAAGGTGGAATTCTCCATCTTTATCTTCAAGTAGGATGCTAGACCAACAACACTTAAGTAAAAAACAAATTTATTTATAAAACATTTCACATCAAAAGTCAAAACACTGCAGTGACTCAAGAAAGAAGCAGGCAACCATTTATCTCAATGCTTTCTAAAAATTTGGCTTTTAAAACAATTTTAAATAATCTTAATAATAGAAAGCAATGTTAACAAAAAATCAAAATGTTATTCTTGGGCGGTAGCTCAGTGTTAGAGCACCTGGTTAGCATGCATAAGGCTCTGGGTTTGATCCTCAGCACAATCGAAAAAAAAAAAAAAAAAAACTTATTCTGTCACCATTAACAAAAGTCACTTCATCTCCCTGACTCAGTTTCTTCTTCAAGATTCGATGAGATGACACACGTACAACCCCTGAGAAAGCCATGGTCTCTGGCACACTCTAGATTAGTAACATCAGCATATGCTATACTCTGTGACTCACTCAATTCTAAAAGGCAGGTATTGTTATTCCCACTCTATCATTGAGATAGGATGTAAAGAGAAATTGTTCATTTGCAAAGTCACTTCAACTAGTAAATAGCCAAGAATGTTGCCTACATCTGTCAACCACACCATGCATGATCTTGTCCTCTTCTCACAAAGAGGGTTTCACTCACAATAGTGATGATAAATAAAAATTTATATTTTCTAAGCATTTTCATATTTTACTTATGTCATTTAGCATGTAAATATGAAGATAATTGGTATATCACTAAGAAGAAGAAGAACATATCAAAGTCTTACTCGATGTTACCTGGCTTTGGTAGGAAAATTCTGACTAAGATCTTTCATCACCACTAAAGCCAACTCCACAGGAGCAGACAAGATTCGGGCAGCAGCCTGGAAACTGAGGTCTGCAACAATGCCAGATACAAGTTAGAAGGTATTAGCCTAACACAATGAGAAGCACATAAAAACCACCTTTTCTTCCCACTATTTTCTTGATAATAAAGAATGTCATAGAAAGCAACCATTCCAAAAAGTGCCCATGGTGCAATTTCAGGTTTCCCACCTCATGGATCCCCAGAGTGTTCACTCAGCCAATCCTGATCTTTCTGTAATAAAACACTAGGACACATACTAACACCTTTAGAAGAGGCTAAATTAAGCCCAAATTCTTTTCCTTCTTCTGAATTTACAATATAGCACACAATATAACATTAAGACATTTAGCAAATTACATTGCGGGGGCGGGGGGGACTTGGTAACTTGCTCTTCAGAACAGAAAAGTATATACACACACACACACACACACACACACACACACACGTTCTACCCGCTACATTCCTTCACATTATATAGGTATATATTTTAAGAAATGAATGAGGAATGATAGTTGTAGTTGAATGATAGAGTCCTTGCGTAGCAAGTACCAGATTCAATCCTCTGTATCACCAAAAACAAAAAAGTACACATATAAGAACAAAAAGACAAGATACATATTTCTGACATTCAAGCTTATATGTCTGATCACTGAAAGATCTGGCATTCATTTATGTTGTACTTAAGGCCTAATGTTCTCTGTCTACAAAAGGACTTGCTTTCTTGTCAATTAATCATACCTGCTTGGTCTTTAAAATGTTAGAATTATGTGAATACATTCAATCAAATTCAAATTCTGCATTTAATACAACAAAATTTATAAAATAAGGACAGAAACGATCTCTCTAAATTTTCATCACCTTGCAACTGCCAAACTTTCAAAGGTGCCATTTCATTGGTACTCTCTACAAGATGCTTTCTGAGTTCTTTCAACTGTTCCTTCAGGTCAGGGTGTAAGTCTCTGAAAGAAATATAAAATCAGTCCTTTCCTCTCAATTGTTTTTTCTCTCTCAAAGTACACTTGTACAAGGACTCCAACTTCACAATTTCCCCCTCTCAACCCTAAAAAACCTTCTTGGATACAGGTAAAAAAATTACAGTACAGTCATTTTCCTCTAAAAATAAGATAGGAAATCAGTTAGTTCAAACACCGCAAAATTTACACACTGAAATATAAAGCACTATAATAGGGATTCCCAACTATAGCAGAAGTTAGTGAAACTAGGAGTTTCTTTTTTGAAGAAAAAAATGGGGCCTTCAACTTTACCTGTAGTTTTTTACTGGAACTGTTTTATTTTTAAGTAAAAGAAGTCTTATATTAATATTTGGAAAAAAAGAAAACTTTACAAAGTAGTTCTCTGGAATACAAAAACAAGTATACCAACAATCAATTCTGGGCAGTGAGTTGTATGGGTATATATTATTCTCTATACTTTTCTAGATCTTTTTAATTTCTCAAAGAAAATTGGGTAAAAATTTCTTCCAGTCCCAAGATGAATTTCCTCCAGCCTATATATAGTGATAAACTGTCTAATCAATTATGAATTCTTATACTGAAATACAGTATAATCCGTTTAAAGCTACTGAGATAGTTAGCAGAGACAGAGATGTAACATTTATGTCAGACAGACTTATGGCTGGGAGACTATGTTCTGTTAAGTGCTAAAAACTCAATTCCCCTAACCAAGAGGTACTCTAGCCTTCTCTAATCACCAAGATACAAGCTCAACTCTTTTTTTAATTTTTTTATTTTGAGAGAGGGTCTTCCTAAATCCCCAAGGTAGAACTTGAACTTGTGATCCTGACTCAGTTCTCCTGAAGAGCTGGAATTACATGAGTGAGTCCAGCTAGAAACTTAAAATTTCTTAAATGCAAAATGAAGAAATTAAAATATTCTCTCAGATCCCTCACCTTCCAAACAACCCAAGGAATCCTCCTGACCCAGCCTCCGTAGTGTTGGGACTATCGGTATACACCACAATATCCAGTTGTTTTTTTGTTTTTTTTAAGGTATTTATATTTCAGTCGTAGTTGGACACATTACCTTTATTTTATTTATTTTCACGTGGTGCTAAGGATCAAATCCAGGGCCTCACATGTGCTAGGCGAGTGCTCTACTCCTGAGCCACAATTCCAGCCCCACCGTATCCAGTTTTGATATGCCTTTTTTTGGGGGAGATGGGGGGGGTATTTTCTTCACTTTTTTCTGTAGCGTAATTTTTTTTTTATTAATTGCTCAAGACAATACAATGATCTTTTTTTTTTTAATATTTATTTTTTAGTTATCGGCGGACACAACATCTTTGCTTGTACATGGTGCTGAGAATCGAACCCGGGCCGCACGCAGCCAGGCGAGCGCGCTACCACTTGAGCCACATCCCCAGCCCAATACAATGATCTTGACATATCATACATTTGATTCAAATAGGGTATGAATTCTCATTTTTCCACATGTACAGATTGCAGGATCACATTGGTTATACATCCATGTGTATACATACAGTAATCCTAGTGTTAGTTGTATTCTGCTGCCCTCCCTATCCCCCGCCTCCCTCCCCCCCATCACCTCTCTCTACCCATTCTACTGTGACACTTATCCCTCTCTCTTTTTTCTTCAAAAGAGAGAGATAATTGATTATGCCTTTTTAATCTTGAATCTATAGATGATGCCTACAGACTGATGGACTGTTCCCACCACACCCTTAGTTCATGTTGAAATCTTAACCCCTAATGTATTAGCAGATGGGCCGTTGGAAGGTGATTGAATCATAAGGGCAGAACTTTCATAAATGGGATTTATTCCCTTGAAAGAGGTTCTGGAAGATGGGCACTGTAGCACATGGGTGAAATCCCAATGACTTGGGAAACTAAAGGAGGATCCCAAGTTCAAGGCCTGCCTGGGCAACTTAGTGAGAACCTGTCTTAAAATAAAAAGTTTAAAAAAAGAGGCGGGGGATATAGTTGAGTAGTAGAATGCCCTTGGATTCAATTCCCAGAACCAAAATAAATAAATAGTAGGATAAAATAATGTCTAAGAAGACTTTTCTTTATAAAATACTACGATGTTTTCATAAAAATGGTTTGGAATTATGAAACTTTAAATAGTATCATTAAGAATATTTTCTAGGGGCTGGGGTTGTGGCTCAGCGGTAGAGCATTTGCCTAGCACATGCAAGGCCCTAGGTTTGATCCTCAGCACCACATAAAAAAATAATAATTAAGTAAATAAATAAAGGTATTATGTCCAACTACAACTAAAAAAATAAACAAAAAAAATTTTTTTGTTTGTTTTAAAGAATATTTTCTAGGTGGGGCTGAAGCTGTAGCTCAGTGGTAGAGGGCTTGCCTCCCACACGTGAGGCACTGGGTTCGATCCTCAGCACCACATAAAAATAAAGATACTGTGTCTGTCTACAACTTAAAAAAAAAAAAAAAAAAGAAGAAGAAGAAGAATGTTTTCTAGGAGCTGGGGCTGTGGCTCAGCGGTAGAGAGTTTGCCTAGCACATGTGAGGCACTGGGTTCAATACTCAGAACCACATAAAAAATAAACAACAGGGCTAGGGTCGTGGCTCAGCGGTAGAGTGCTTGCCTCGGACGTGTGACCCTGGGTTCGATCCTCAACACCACATAAAAATAAATAAAATAAAATAAAGATATATTTTTTAAAAAGCTTACATTTATTTAAAAATAAATAAACAATGAAATAAAGATATTGTGTCCATCTATAACTAAAAAAATGTTTTAAAAAATTGCTTACATTTCTTTTAAAAAAAAAGGGGGGGATATTTTCTTGCTGGGTACATGCCTATAAAACTCAGTGGCTTGGGAGGCTGAGGCAGTAGGATCACAAGTTCAAAGCCAGCCTCAACAAAAGTGAGGTGCTAAGCAAATAAAATACAAAATAGGGCTGGGGATGTGGCTCAGTGGTTGAGTGCCCCTGAGTTCAATCCTCAGTATGAAAAAAAAAGAGAATATTTTCTAGCTGGAAATGGTGGTACAAGCCTTATCCCAAACACTCTGGAGACAGAGACGGGAAGATAGCAAGTTCCAGGCCAGCCTCAGCAACTTAGCAAGTTCCTAAGAACTCAGTGAGACCTTGTCTCAAAATAAAAAAAAAAAAAAAAAAAAAAAAGGGCTAAGGATGTGCCTCAATGATTAAGCACCCCTGGGTTCAATCCTCAGTACAAAAAAAATAAATAAAAAATTTCTCTCCCCTTTCATAAAGCCTAGTCTAATAAAATGTATTTTAATTGAGCAAGTACAAAAGCTATTATACATCTTTTACTTTTTTTCAGATTATGTTTAGGATAAGCAAATAGCTACAATCACTCCAAGTTAAACACCCATCCATGAGAAAAAATTAAATGAAACAATTTGGTTCACCCTATTATTCAATCAAAAACTGGTATTTAACTTTATTCCATTAACTGAGAGGGAAAGAAAATTAACTGAAGCTACAGGCAGGTCATTTAACTGAAGCTACAAGAAAAAAGAGATTTAGTCAGGTGTGATGGGACACACCTGTCATTCTAGTTACTCGAGAGGCTAAGGCAGGAAGATTTCCAGTTCAAGGCCAGCCTCAGCAACTTGCTGAGACATATCTCAAAATAAAACAAAGAGGTAGCTCAATAGTAGGGCACTTCTGGGTTCAATCCCCAGTAATGCAAAATAAATAAATAAATAAAATTAACAAATTTCACAATAACTGAAAATTGCTCACTTTTAATTAGAAGCAAAGTGGGCATTTCTCCAGTTTAGACTACAAATATAAAGTGCTGTTAGATCTGTACTTAGATAATTATGAAAGAGATGACACTAGGAATGCAGGGAACTCTGAAGATTTAAAGAGAATAAAGGACATTTTAGAAATAAATAGAATATACATACATACCTTAATTTTCCAAAGAGGAATCCCTGAACTTCATCAATCGGATCATTTTCACCAATTACTGTAGTGTTTACCTCAGTTCCTATAAAAACAGTAAATATATGTCTAACGGTTCAGATTAGAAATACAAATGTTATAATTTGATAAAATTTGAGTAATGTAAAAATAAATGTCAGAAACACCTGAAATAAAACCATTTAAAATGTAAACTACCCCAATTTAACATTTTGCAAGTCTTTAAAAAATGTGTTTAACATTTCCTGTGATCAAAAAGAATATTTTTCCCATAAACTGTAAAAAATTTCAGATGCTAGAATTTCAAAATTAACAGCTTTTAATATTATAAACAAAGGGTTCTTCAAAATCAAAATTCTGAAGAACCTGCAATTAGGCAACTTAATCCTAAATATAATTATTGAAAAACCAAAATGAGTATGAGGCTATTTTCTACTTGCTTCACTACCCAAACTGGTAACTTTTATGTTTAAAAAGAAGAAAAAGACAGCATGTAAAACTTGTGGTTGAAATAATGATTTCAAAATCCCACAAAATTAGAACAAGAAAAATTCAGAGTAAACCATCTAAGTTGAGAAAATAATAAAGAACATAAAACTGTTCATTAACGTATATTTAAAATTTCACATTGTAATCACAAATTAACGGTTATTTGCAAATCATATAACATCAAAAAACAGCTACTACTAATACTTATTAAACTTTCTGTGCAAAAAACTATGCTAAATTCTTTACTTATTTATTCATCCAAAATACTTAAAGAAGAATATTATCATCACCTGCATTTACAGTGAGAGAAAATTAGGACCTAGAGAAGTTGTTTTAAGGTCAACCTCCAAAGAATTATTGGACAAAGAAAATAGCAGTAATGACTCCTAAATCTGTTCTTTTTCATATGGAAACAAATTCCCTTTTAGTTCATATTTAAAGAAAACACATTGGTCTTAATTTTATAAATTCACCTTTCACCTGAGTATCATCCTTGGCCTTGTACTCAGTGCTCTTAATGGCCAATTCCACACCATAACCAGAGAGATGAACTGGCTCCCTTCTGGGATTCTGCAGATAAAGCAAGTATTCCATCATTACTACCTAGCTTGTTATAAGCCAGGTGCAGTGGCACATGCCTGTAATTCTAGCAACTTGGGAAGCTAAAGCAGGAAGACAGTAAATTGGAGAGAAGCCTCAGCAACTTAGCAAGACCCTTCTCAAATAAAAATTTAAAAGGCTGGTGATATAGCTCAGTGGTAGAGTGGTAGAGTTCAACCCCTAGTACAGCCAAAAAAAAAAAAAAAGAGTTTGCTATGGGTCACAGCACACTTGACTGTACATCATTAACACTGCATCTATTAGATATCACTTAAGATCATGTACTCAAAATATCTTTAGCTTATTTTTTTAAGGGTATTAACTGTGTGTTCAAGAGAGTTTGCTACATACCAACAGTAATAAAAGCACTTATCTACCATTAAAATATTCATTCTATTTTTGGAAAAAAAAATCAATTACAACTTTATGTTTCTCTCTCCAGAAAATCCTAGTCTCCTTTACATATTGCATCTCCAGGACTGTGAGAATTAAAATTCCAATGTAGAAGCAAAAATCAGATGAATGGACAGTTGAAAGGGCAAAGATTCTAAACGATGTGAGAAAATGGAGAATGAGAACAAGTAGCTCTAGAACCTACATACAGAGCAGGGTTGAAAACTGGTGAGATCTCAAACCCAGAGGGGCTTTGTTAGTACCATATGTGTGTATATATGTTTTTTACTGAACTTTTTTTCTTTTTGGTAATGGGAATGAATTCAAGGGCACGCAACCACTGAGCCACATCCTTAGCCCTATTTTGTATTTTATCTAGAGACAGCATCTCACTGAGTTTAGTTTAGCGCCTTGCTTTTTGCTGAGGCTGGCTTTGAACTGGAGATCCTCCTGCCTCAGCCTCCTGAGCCGCTGGGATTACAGGCATGCACCACCACACCGGGCCTTTTTTTTTACTAAATTTAAATGCTTCTGGCAGGACATGAGCTAACAAAATGCCACAGGCTCACCACCATCCTAATAAATGATGGTCCTTTTAGACTTGTTTTATTTTGTTTTGTATTAAGGTTTGAACATAGGACATTGCACAGGGCTATGTAAGCCCTGAGTTACATCCCCAGCTCTTTTTATTTCATTTTGAAACAAGGTCTTACTAAGTTGCACAAGCTAGCCTCAAACTTGAAATCCTCCTGCCCAACCTCCACATAAGCTAGGATTATAGGCTTGCAGAACCATGCCTGGCCCCTTCAGACATTTAAATTTCAAAACCAATAAGGGTCTAGCAAAAAGAAAGAGGGAGAAAAGTTGTTAAAAACTCGACTTTGGGGCTGGGGATGTGGCTCAAGCGGTAGCGCGCTCGCCTGGCATGCGTGCGGCCTGGGTTTGATCCTCAGCACCATATACAAACAAAGATGTTGTGTCCGCCGAGAACTAAAAAATAAGTATTAAAAAAAAAAAAAATTCTCTCTCGCTCTCTCACTCTCTCTTTAAAAAATAAAGAAAGAAAGAAAGAAAGGAAGGAAGGAAGGAAAAAGAAAAAAACTCGACTTTGATAAATTTGTTTCTGGTCATTTAAATTTTCATTTAAAATTTTATTTTACTTGTACAGATTTAGCACCCAATGTTCACCAAACTCATCATTACACACAAACGTTGAAGGCTAACAATCTTAACATAAAAATATTTTAAATGCTAAATGTTACAAAAAGCTTAATTTTAAATCAATTCTGCCTGATTTCACCTCTTTAGAAATCTTCCTTTTCCTACAAATGAAAAGGTGCCAAAAAGGAAAATAAAAAAGGTAAGTAAAGAAACTGAATTCAAGAATCAATTTCATACTATGACAGCCATATTAAATTTAACAAAGATCATTTACATGATTAATTCTGAAATAAAATGCACACTATATTAAGCCACTTTTTTAGTAAAATTGTTTTATATTTCTTCAAAAAGGGAAGCCAGGCAATGTCTATGCACAAATAATAGATCTGATAAAAACTATTTGATTTTTTCAAAAAGTTCAAATAACTAAATTATTTTTAAAATATTTTTTTAGTTGCAGATGAACACAAAACCTTTATTTTGTTTATTTATTTTTATGTGGTGCTGAGGATTGAACCCAGTGCCTCACATGTGTTAAGCAAGCAAGCACTCTACCTGTGAGCCACAACCCCAGCTCCTAAGTTATTTCATAAAAAGGGAAATTATGAGCTTATGTTCTAAGGTCATGGAAGGCAAATTAATATACAAAAGTTAAAAAATAATTCAATACTTACAGATAAATAATGTCTGAATACATAATTGATTTTGCCTAAATTGCTTTTTGATATAAGTTGGTGGTGGAAATTAGAAAAGTTCTCATAGCCAATTTCAGAGTAGAAAATCACCACTGGGCTTTCAGGATTGGATGAGGGATATCTGTGATCTCCTTTGAACAACAAAGGTTTGGGTCTGGAAATAAATATTGAAAGCTCAAAATTATCAAGTTAAAAAAGATTTTAAACATTAAAAAAGGTACAAAATGTAAAGTATTGCTAAATAACTTAAGATTATAAGAATCTTTATATAAATGGTATCACAGTCTTAGTATTCACTTGGTAAGAATATTGTCAGGTGCAAGCCTGACTTGTTCATGATTACAAAAAATAAAAATACATTATATAAATACTAACTATAAATACAAACACAGATTAATAATTGTACCAATTCCTAGAGAAGGGGTAAAGGCAAGAAAAATAATACATATCCAAATCTCTCAGTACTAACTCTGCAGGATATTTTTTACCATATAAAAATGATCATTCTTTTGTCTAAAAACCTAAGTACAAATACTGCAAAAAGCTTCAAAGTTGATGCCAATTATAGCAAGTCTCTCCTGTACCATTGCAACTATTATAGTCTTTCCACTAATGGATCTAACATTTCTGTTTCTTCACAAGTTTTAAAATTTCTAAAAAAAAAAAAAAAATCTTAAAAATAGATCTTAATGTATTACCTACTAATCCCTACTATGATGCATTCAACAGAATGAAAAGACATATGAATGAAGTTGTTCATTGTAGCCTTTTTAGAAGAGCAAAAAGAAATAAAAACAAAAAATGGAAAAACCATCAGTAAAACATTTTTACAAAAGTTTTGTGCCTGTGTTTAAAACACTGAGGTACACCTAAATGTACCAAATGGAAAGATGCCTCTTACAAAAATAAACATATCTACTTGTATAAATTTAAAACCATGAAAAAAATCTAATAGGATAAATGGCAAATTATGAAAAGTACTTATAGACACCATTGCTCTCTTTATAAAGGTCTGCATTATGGTTATAACAAATTAAAGTTTTTTAAAGAATTTTAAGTTATTAATTTTGTTTGCTCAAGAGAGCACCATTCTTGAATGTTCTTGACTTGACCCTGAGCTACCTAGAACATACACTTAATACAGTGGTTGTCACCTCAATAAGAGCACTAATGTCATTTGGTGGGCAGACACAGCTGGGCACACAATGTCCATAAGGAGATTCACACCACCAAAAATGCCATTAGCATTTCTGATAGAGCAGACCACCACTATTTTATATTTACAGCATCATTAGAGGAGGTACTGAGGGTTTGCTGCTACAGCCACACAGCAAAGTAGGTACTTATTATTGCTGTTTATTACAGAAACCTAAACCTCTTTAGGCAAAGAAGCCTAATTTGGTGGGGTGGTGGAGGTTGGTTTTGATTTTTTTTTTTTTTGATTTTTTTTTTTTTTTTTTTACAGTACCAGGGATCAAACCTATGGCCTTGTACATAATAAACAAGAGCTCTACCACTGAACTGTGCTATACCTCCAGACCAATTTCATTTTAAAATCAGGTTGCAATTATCTTTTACTTTGTCTTAAGTTAATAATATTATGAGAGATCATTATCATTAATATTATTACTTTAGGCACTAGATTTTATACACACAGTATTCCTGCTAAGCTAATGACAAAGCCTAGTTAATATAGCTCAGACAGTAGTACTAAATCAACAGGAATATTTATACTGTTATTATCTCCATTTTGAAGCGAGAATAGGAAAGATAGTACTTTGCTTCACTTTGCAAAATTATTTTAAGTGATGGAAACAAGATTCACATCCAGTCACACTGGGTTCAGAATCCATACTATAAACTATTACACCTATAGACTATAAAATAGATAAGAAAAATCAGAAAGAAGACTTAGTACAGGGGAAAAAAAAATACATGACACTTAAATTAAAAAACACAAAATCTACCTCTCAGATGCTGTAAGTAGAAGAGTCTCCAAAGTATGAAAATCACAGGTCTTCTTTCCATGCACTGAAAAAAATGAATCACATCCTTCCGGTGGAGGCTCATTAGCTGCTATCTGTTATAGAAGACAATATCGATAATTTTTTACAGGTTCTTACCAAAGTCAAGTTAAAAACATGTATGTTCTAAACATGTGATTAAATTATAAAAAGATATCACCAATAAAGGCAAAACTAACATCTACTCAACACCCACTCTGGGCCAGGCAAGTAAGAGCTTTCCAGGCCAGTACTCTTCATGTATCACTCAGTTCCTCCCACATCAGGAGGTAGGTGCTAGTAATTCTCCAAAATAAATGTTAAAATTACATCTTGGAAGACATTGAAAGATATCTATGGAATGAATATAGAATGTAGCATGTAAAAAATGAAGCTCAAAATGTCAATTTTAAGTGCCAAGGTATAACTATGCTGTTCTAATTAAAGATAATACGTAAATTAACATTAAGCCCCTCACTGAATAGGAAGAATTACAGACTCTAAAAATCAATTGAGTAAAAAAAAAAAAAAAAGCCCTTCAGATGGAAAGAAAAATTAGAAAATTATATGCACTGCACAAAGATATTCAAGAACAAGGCTGAATGAGACGTGAGTTTTTGTGTGGAGTGAGTGAAACATATTTAACACCAAAGGAATAAAAAAGACAATGAACTGCAACTTTAAGGAGAAGAACTCTGAAGAGGAGTATGACAGATAGGAAAAGGAAAAGATATAACGACAAGCCCTGGTGTGTGCACTCGTATCATCTATGTAACATACTAATGTTAAAATGTCCTTTTCTATATATGTAATACAAATAATTGAGAAAGATGGGGAGAAATGGAAAGTCTGTTATAAAAAACTGAAAATATTAATGTTTTCATTACATTCTTCTATTTTTTATTAATTATTCTAAAAAAAAAGTACAAACCAAAAAAAGAATAATATAACAAATCCTCACATTCCCATCACCCAAATTCAGTAAATATCAACTGGTTGTCAATCTTATTTCATCCACCTTTCCACCATACTCCACTGAATCACTTTGACACAATTCCCAAATAACTTATGTTTTATTTATAAAGTTTCTTATTTATATCAATAAGAGAGATCTTTTTAAAAAATATACCACTATCACACTTCTTTTTAAAATCTTCTGCAAAGATGACAAATGGCTTCATAGTTGTTCAATCTTCCTAATTTACTCCATAAAAACAGAGTAACTAAACAGCAAAGCTCCATGAGAAGACATTTCTATGACACAAAATACAATAAGACCTGCAAACATGCAGAGGTCATGTAGTGGGAAGTAACAGAGGATGTAAAGATCCTTCAAACAAGAAAACTCCAAAACAGACAATAGTTTCTCAATGGAAAGGAAGGTGGCCCAATGATTTCTGTCCAACTAAGCAACAGGTGAGCATGAAGCATCGGTAGTAAAGTTGAAAAGGGCTGGGGAGATATAGCTACTCTGTATAATCTCTCAAAACTCATGAGCCAAGACTCTCTTTCAGGACAGAGCTCCACTGAAAGGAGAAACCGCTGAAAACTTGAGGAGGCCAGATACACAGAAACCATGGAAAAGAAGGTCCAAATAAAGATACAGGAAGCGGGGCTGGGATTGTGGTTCAGCAGTAGAGCACCCCCCTAGCATGGGCAGGACCCGGGTTTGATCCTCAGCACCACATAAAAATAAAGGCATGTGTTGTGTCCATCTACAACTAAAAAAATAAATATATATATTAAAAAAAAGAAAACACTAAGGTTATAAAAAAAAAAAAAAAAGATGCAAGAAGGGAACAATAATGAAATCTCAAACAACAAGCCATTGTATTTTCGTAACACCATATAAAATCAACAGCAGGGGGAGCAATGTTAATTTCTAATAGCTAAGAAAAACTAATCTCACAACAAAATGAGCAAAAATCAAATACAAAACTATTGTAAAGGGCATAAAAAGGAACAGAATAACATTTATAGACAAGCATTATACAACAGAAATTACAGGGATAGAAATCATCCACGTCTGCCCAGAACAGTGGCACAAACTTATAATCCCAGAGACTTGGGAGACTGAGGCACCAAGATCCTAAATTCAAGCCTCTGCAATTTAATGAGACCCTGTCTCAAATTTTAAAAAAAGGGCTGTGGATGAAGCTCAGTGGTAAAGCATCCCTGGGTTAACTCCTATCACCACAACAAAGAAGAGAGAGAGATTATCTATATCTGTACTGTCCAAAGTGGTAGCTACTTGCCTTATGCGGCTTCTGAGCACTTGAAATGTGGCAAGTTCAAGTGAAGAGGTAAATTTTTTTTATTTAACTTTAATTGATTTATATTTAAAAGGCCATACATTGCCAGGGCCTACCATATTGGACAATACAGCTAGAAGCAATAAAACCATGTCAGAAATATACAGCCAGAAGATAGATTAAAGATGTAATCTATTACAAACAAGTTAAAATGTATTAAGATGATAATACAATGGATTGTGGCTCAGTGGTAGAATGCTTGCCTGGTACGTGTGAGGCCCTGGGTTTGATCCTTAGCACCATATAAAAATAGATAAATAAAATAAAGGCATTGTGTCAATCTACAACAAAATAATAAAAAAAGATAATACAAGACATAAAAAATAACTTTAAGTGAGAATTAGAAAAACTCACAAATGAGGTGATAAAACTCAAGAAAGAATTTTAGAGATTTAAAAAAATCACTTTAGAAATAAAAACTAAGCTAGAAAGAATATGAAAATAAACACAACAAGTAATGATTTAAATTAAAGTAGCTCAGCCAAGCACAGAGGCACATGCCTGTAATCTCAGCAACTTCCAAGGCTAAAGCAGGAGGATCACAAATTCAAGACCAGCCTGGGCTGCTTACTTAGCAAGACCCTGTCTCAAAAATAAAAAGGGCTAGGGATGTAGCTCAGTGGTTGAGTGCCCCTGGGTTCAATCCCCAGTACTGAAAAAAAAGAAAAGAAATTAAGAGTAGCTCAAGGTTACAGCACTTGGCTAGCATGTGTGAAGCCCTATGTCTGATCCCCTAGATTCAATCCCCAACACCACAAAACAAAACCAAAAAAGAAGTTAGAGATAATGGCTGGGAGTATAGCTCAGTGCATGCTTAGCATGCATAAGGTCCTGGGTTTGATTCCCAGCACAAGACAGAGAAATAAAGAAACAAAAGCAATTTTCCTAAATTTAAAAAAGAAAAAAAGCTGGACACACACAGTAATCACAGAGGCTCAAGAAGCTAAGGCAGGAAGATGACAAGTTCAAAGACTCAGCAATTTAGTGAGAATCCAAGCAACTTAGCAAGACCCTGTCTCAAAATAAAATGTAAAAAAAAGGGCTAGGATCAGTGGTTAAGCACTCCTAAGTTTAATCACTGGTACAAAAAAAAAAAAAAAAAGAAAGAAAGAAAGAAGACATTCAAGAGAATAGGATGAACAATGAAGATCAGCAAAGAAAAATCAACATATATAATATGAATCACTGGAGAAAATATGTAAACAAAAAAAAGGGGAAAGAACAAATTATAATGTAAAAAAAAATTCTGAACAAATGCCAAATGTCTTCTTTGATATAAAGAGAGCAACTAAGAACAGAACAGGAAGGAAGAGCATGAGGAAAAGACTAATATTAAACAAAGACGAGTGGGGGGAGAGAAAGGGAGAGAGAAGGGAAAGCATATGGAAATGGTAGGAGACCTTCAATGTTACACAAAATTATAAGAGGTTGTGAGGGGCAAGGGGGAGGGGAAAAAAGGGGAGAGAATTGAACAACAGCAGAGGAGGTAGAGAGGGAAGATGGGAGGGGAGGGGAGGGGAGGGGAGGGGAGGGGGGATAGTAGGGGATAGGAATGGTAGCAGAATACAACAGTCACTAATATGCCATTATGTAAAAATGTGAGTGTGTAACCGATGTGATTCTGCAATTTGTATTTGGGGTAAAAATGGGAGTTCATAACCCAATTGAGTCAAATGTATGAAAGATGATATATCATGAGCTCTGTAATGTTTTGAACAATCAATTAAAAAAAAATTCTGAAATAAAGAAACTATTTGAAAATTCTGTACTAAAAGCACATATTGTATACCAAATAATATTGACCCATAAAAATCACCACTAAGTTATATTCTAGTAAATTATAACTTAAAAGAAAAAATCCTCTGGACTTATAGACAAAAAGAGGATTGAGAATATAGCTCAGAGGTAAAGAAGTTGACTCATATGAATAAGACCCTAGGTTTGATTTCAGCACTACTATGGACAAAAAATAGCGCAAAAAAACTTTCAAGGGAAAGAAACTGAGATTATTATCACATTATATGTGGAAGACTATGAGGAAAGATAAATGAATGGTTAAGATATCCAAGAAATGAAAATATGAACCAAAGTTTTATATCTAAACTTCAAGTGCAAAGGGCACATAGAAACAATTACCTTAACATACAAAAACTGAGTATATATTATTGCCATGAGCCATTCTTGAGGAATCTGCCAATAGCAACATCAAAAAAGCTAAATAATTAGAGACATTTACCTAGACTGGTGGTGAGTAATAAAGATATAAAAAATTATAGAATTAAGATGAAATGAGTTAGCCTAAAGTAAGACAATGTAATATGAAACTTCTATGCTCTATCTAGGAAGAATACTTTCATTTAAAAAAAAAAAAAAGTATCAAAACAAAAAGGAAAAGGACTGGGGATGTAGCTCTGTGGCAGGGCAACCCCTGGGTTCAATCTTTAGTATCACAAACACACACACACACACACAAAAAAAAAAAAAAAACAGTAGAATAGTGGAACATACACACTTCCTGATTTCCAAACTTACTACAAAGGTACAACAATCAATGTAGTACTGGAAATAAAGACCAAACAAAAGACTAGAAGAGAGAGTCCAGAAATAAATGTTTGCATATATGGTCAACTGATTTATACATCAAATTATGATATGAACTACTATCCAGAATATATAAAGATTCCTACAACTCAACAAAAATCAAACAATCTGATTCAAAAATGGGCAAAGGAGTTAAAAAGACATTTCCCCAGAGAAGATATGCAGAATGACACTAAATAGATAAAAAGATGTTCCATATCATTAGTCTTAAAGAAACACAAATCAAAACCACAAGAACAAACCACTACAAACTCATTAGAATGGCCAATTTAAAAATCAGGAAATACCAAGTGTTGAGGAAGATGTGGAGATTAGAACCCTCATGCATTATTAATGGCAATGTAAAACGATGTGACCAACAGTGAAATAACATCTTTTTTTGTGAGGTGAAAAAAGTTCTGAAGATGCATTAATGCACCTAGTATCAATAAATTGTACACTTAAACTTAAGAGCAGCAAAAATCATAAATGTTATATGTATTTTACCAAAATAAAGGAAAAAATAAACAAAAACCTAAATGGTTAAACTAGAAGGATGATATTGAATTCTGGTAAATAAAGGCAAAGAATCAAGTAGGTGTTCTGCCTTTCCTATGTTGAACAATATCACCGAACAATACCAGATTAGGATATATATCACATTCCAGAAACAAATGAATATGAAATGACAGGATGAATCACCACTGTACAACCCCCAAAGAAGTAATAGATTTAGCACAGAGCAATAATGACTGCTAAATCAGAAAAAAGAAACCAATTATTAGGTGTCTCTAAGAACAGAACATTACCTATAGACTGAACAAAGACCCAATTCTGATCAAGCTTCTGGACTCCACTGCCAATTTGTAGGAAACAGACAACAGAGGAAAAAGTTGAACTGTGTCAGAAGTATGTGATCAACAAAATATATTTCATGGACTATAGTCCATGAAAAAAAAAAAAAAATCTACAGTGCAAACACTCCAAGTCATACAATGGAAAAAGGATGGAAGAAAAGCTATAAATTGAGAAAACCCCTTCCAAAAATATCAAATTTTCTAACACTAGGCAAAACTAACTAAATTGAGTCGATGTGCATGCTTACACAGTAAAATGATAGAGAACCGCAGGAGAAGATTCCAACAGAACTTGACAATGTGGTTCCTTTCAGAAGACAAAAGGTGGCTGTGATGGGGTCAGAGCACATGGAGTGCTTATAGGGTGCCTGGTTAAGTCCTATTTCTCTGACTAGGTGAAAATCACAAGAATGCTCACTTTAAAATGATTCATTTGGGGCTGGGATTGTGGCTCAGTGGCAGAATGCTTGCCTCATATGTGAGAGGCACTGGGTTCAATCCTCAGCACCGAATAAAACATTAAATAAATAAATGAATGAATGAATGAAAAGAAAAAGAGGTAAAAGAGGTTTTAAAAAAATAAAATAATTATTTATACTATATATCCATTGTGAGTGGTTCTCTATACTTATTTTATTTAATATTACAAAATGGTTTTAAAATGAACTTTTCTTTCATATCAAATATCCACTTAATGTACACATATTTGCCTCTTCTGCTCCCCTTTGTCAAGATTCAAACAAGATTTCTGCACTACATTACACATTTTTAAAATTCTCTCCTGAAGTTGCTCTGTCCTTTTTCTTTTCCTTTAATCATTTATTCATTGAAATAACCAGATCACTTGACTGCAAAAAGTTTCCCTAATGATAAATTTTCCTGATTACATCCCTGTGATGCTGCTTGACACTTCCTGTCTCCTGTATTTCCTGTGAACTGCTTTCAGATCTAAAGGCTGTGATTAGATTTAGGTTTATTGGTTTAGCAAGATTACACCTCCCAGACAGTGTTACACACACAAAGTCTGGTTCCCTTTTTTGTGCAGATTTTTTTTCCTTTCTCATATAAACATAAGTGCAAATTACATCTTTAAGTATCTGTGATTTGAAGACTTAACATCAGTTTCGCTTATTATTTATAAATAAATCACAAATCCCAGAAAAAGTCAGGCAAAAAAGTGATAGCTCTGTAATTCAATTCCAGAACAACTGTCATCTATCCAATTATCATGTCATACACCATTCAAAATGCTGTTAGCTAGAAGCACTAGATTTACCTGCTGGAAGGCCTGAATTGTAGCCGAGTAGGAACGAAGAGACAAACAAAATTTCAACAAATTCTGCTGTAGAGGTGACAAAAACTGAAATGCAGCTTCCAAAATCGCATGATAATAGGAATAATCAGTACCTGTTGAGGAAGAAAATTAACCAAAACAGTTGTATTTGACATGAGACATCCAAATAAGATAGTTTTTTGAACTTTTGTCAAATGTTTAAAAATTCCCTAGAATATACAATGCAGTTGGATTATTCTTCTCTTCATCCTTTGGTTTAAACTATTCCCTCTTCCTGGACTATTTTCCCACTTACCTGGATGACTTACTCTTCCCTACTTTCAAAAGGAGAATTTAACTGTGAAATCACCTACTCTAGGAAGTCACCCAGATCTCTACTCCATGCATCAATGAACTAGTTACAGTATTTCTTGGATCCCAGAATATTTCTTTGCTTTCACATCATTTACTAAATTATTTATTCACTGTCTATCTACCACCAAACTAAACTTCAGGCCTCACAGGCAGAGGCCATGACTTATTTATCTGGGTATCCTGGGTACCTAGCATATGTTTTTTACCTAGCATATGCTATTTACTCAAATAACTAAAACAAATTTTTTAAAAAATAGAAACTGAGCAATGTGATGAGAAAATACAAGGCATTAAAAGAAACTGATAAATTCATAAAATTGAAAAACATTTAAACAAAAAGTTGAACCAAATTATTTGAACAGGAATAAAAAAATCTATTAGTATGAAAAATTTCCCAGGTAAACAAAAACTACAAGGTACTAAACAATGTACATAGTAAACTATGTTTTTTTACCAAAAGAATGAGAAATAAGGATATATATCTGTCTTGTCTGTGTGTGTGTGTGTGTGTGTATACACACACATGTGTCTGTATATCATAAAAAATTTTTAAAAAATTATTCAATTTTAAAAGTAAAAGTATTAACATTTTTAAAAGCTGAATATAAAAGGTTCTATACAATATTAGCATCTTTTACACAGAAAAAGAGAACAGAAAGAAATACCTCAAAATGTTGCCAGAATATTAATGGTGTCAATCTTTGGGTGGTAGAAATATGAATATTTCAAATAAATAACATGTTTAACATACTCTATGATCACTTCCAAGAATTCATACTCCTGAAACTTTAACCAAGAACATATATCAAATATATTGAGGAAATTTCCTTTCAAATGTCAAATTTCAAGTCTCATTATAAAATCAACTTTGATAAATTTGTTCCATGAAATCCTGAAGTAAAATGATTTTGATAACTTAATTCCAGTTGACTCTAAATTATATAAGAATGCTTATTCAAAAC
The DNA here is from genome assembly GCF_048772815.1 of Callospermophilus lateralis. NCBI lineage: Eukaryota > Metazoa > Chordata > Mammalia > Rodentia > Sciuridae > Callospermophilus > Callospermophilus lateralis. The sequence continues at coordinate 94,224,019 of NC_135313.1, forward strand.
CTTTATATATTTCTATCACAAGAAAAAGATTCAGACAACTATTAAAATGTATATTATTCTAATAAAATCGGTGTTATTTTAATGAAATTAAAAAGTTATACTGGGCATGGTGCCACACGGCTGTAGTTCCAACTACATGGGAGACTAAGGCTTGGGCCCATGAGTTCAAGACCAACCTGAACACATAGCAAGACCCACATCTCAAAAAAAAAGAGTTAAAAATCAATTTTAATAATTAACAGCAGTTACATAGTTTTCAAAATTTCTTCTTTAATAAGGACTTATACCTGTAAATGTAATATTTAAGGTATGAGTTGTTTTGGGGTTGTTTGGGGTTTTTTTGTTTGTTTGTTTGTTTATTTGTTTTTTGTACTAGGGATTGAAACCAGAGGCACTTTACCACCGAGCCCCATACCCAGCCCTTTTTAATTTTTATTTCGAGACAGAGTCTTGCTAACTTATTTCGGGCCTTAGTAAATTGCTGAGGCAGGTCTCAAACTTGTTGTTCCTCCTGCCTCAGCTTCCCAAGTTGCTGGGATCACAGGCATGCACCATCATGCCCAGCTCAAGGTTTGAACTACAGTCATGTATCACTTATCGAAAGGATGTGTTCAGAGAACTGCATCATCATCATTAAGCGATTCTGTCACTGTGTAAACATCAGTGTACTTAACACAAACTAAGACAGCCATGATGTCATTAGACAATATAATCTTATGGGCCCACCATCATATATGTGGCCCATAATTGACCAAAATATGATTATGCAGTGCACAACTATACTTGTACACCAGCATCTTTGACTGTATAACCTATGTCACTTATATCAAATTAGAGAATGTTTGTGAAAGCACATCATAAACAGTAATGAGTGACCCAAGATATATCACTAATTTGATACCTTGACACTCAAGTAGTGGGTGGCTGGCAGGCATAATGGAAAACATTCTGGATGGCAGGAATTTAATGATAAAACTTAATAGATAATAGATCACTTGTGTAATTAGTTCGTAACAAAAGAGAGTGAATCAGGTCAGATGGATATTAAATTAACACTAAATGGTTTAAAATAAAATGTACTTCCTCACTCTAATAAAAGAACAATACAAATACTGGGACAAAAAGTCAAGGCTTATACTCAAATTTATAAACTGCATCAAAAATAATTATTTGGGCCAGACGCAGTAGTCCAGGACTATAATCCCAGTAACTGGGAAAGCAAATGCAGGAGGACTGAAAGTTCAAGGCCAGTCTTAGCAACTTAATGAGACTCTCAATAACTTTGTGAGACCCTGTCTCAAAATAAAAAAATAAAAGGGATACAGCTCAGTGCTAAAGTGTCCCTGGATTAAATGCCCAGTCCCAAAAATAATAATAATAATTATTATTATTGTTGATATTATTATTATTTGGGCCAATAGTCCAGCCACTCAGGAGGCTGAGTCAGAGGACTGCTTGAGCTCACAGGGGTTCAAAGCCTGGGCAACACAGTAAGATCCCATCTCTTAAAAAATAAATAAATAAATAATTGGTATAAGTCTATGGGGATTATGGGTATGGCTAAGTGGTAGAGCATGTACTTAGCATTCACAAGGCCCCAAGTTCAATCCCTAACACCAAAAATAAATAAAATAACTATGTGTGCTGTGTTGGCTCTTCCTGCCTACCATCACAACTCTAGCCCTTACAGATAAAAATGTTTTCCATTAACTGTCATGTCACACATACTATAAAAGAAACCACTTTTTCTAATATTTTCCCAGACACCAAAGTCAAAGAAGCATTTGCTTCAATTTTACCGTGATGATCTGATGATCCAATATTTTGACTGGCTTCTACAAAATTCCAAAATTTCTCTTGACTGTCTTCTGCTAAAAACTCACTGGGAGAAAAGGGGGAAATGTCAGAAAAATAAAAACTTAATAAAATCTTCTAATATAAAATATATTACTACAGAGAATAAAAAGAGGTTTTGAAGTTTCCAAATGTCCATAGTTTGGCTTTTAATTTATAATATATTTTATACATTTTTACATACAATGTATATTTTCTTAACGCTAAGCAAGTCTTACTAGCTCATTAGCTCAATTAATAACTTATTAATAACTTTTTCATTTAATAGGTTAATAGCTATTTCTTAAGAAACCTGGAATAATAAAAATGTTGTTAACCGGGAAGTCCCAATATAAAGAAAGCTTATGAAACCTCATTAGTAAAAATGCTACTGGTAATTGAAGCAGAATTAGGAATTGATAATTCTAGTACTAGTTCTGCTCAGTGATTTTCTGAAAGACCTTACAAAGAATAAAAAGTTTTGCCTAAGGTTCTCCCACAGAAAACATGAACCCTAAAAAAATTTTAGGAGACTAAAATTTTGTTAACATCCAAAAATCCAAATTTTCAAGATCATCAAACTTGAATCTAAAATCAGCACTGATCTAACAAAATCAGATCTCAGAACTTAATGTTATCTTAATATTTTTTTCAGCCTTAAACTATTACCCTAAAATAATGACCACTCTGAATTTCCCTTTATTAAAGAATCTTAAAATCCCTAAGAGAAAAAGGATGTAATAACTGAAAGAATGATTCATGTAAACTGATTATCTTAGCTTCCAAGCCACAGAACTAATGCAGTGGTGATCTTTCAGTGTCTTAAAGCAAACTACAGATCTGTATCTCTGCTTACCTAGCCAAAGGAAGACTTTCCCATTACTTGTCAACACTGGGGTGTACAACTCTCACTCTACTCCACAGCTAGACACAGAAATATGGGAAAAATAAGAAACATTTCCTGGTAATGCACAGCTTCTCTAAAAATAGGTTGCTGAAAACACCTCTTATCATAATGTATTAAATTATTTAGTGCCTCTGGAGGGTACTATTTTTCTCAGCTTTCTAGTAACTGACATAGACATAAGACCAACCATAGAACACCTTACAGTCTAAGAAAATAGGTACTAACATATGTCATGATTTGCAAATAAACACTAAATTCATGAATTACAGCTGTGTTCATAAGTTAGCAGAGGGGTGGTATGTGACATACTCATCAGTTGTGATAAGAACAAAGATTCAGTTAGGCTAAATATGTGCTTTTCATACAATTACAGGAAAATTTCTTGAAATACACATTCTTTTTTTTTTTTTTTTTTGATAGTTGCTCATTTATTTATTTATTTATTTATTTTCGTTTTAGGTGGACACAATATCTTCATTTTATTTTTATGTGGTAGAAATACACATTCTTTTTCATCCCATAGGTCTATAAGTCTTACAGGTCTAGCTTAGAAGTCTTACAGGTCTAGCTTAGAAGAGTCTTAAGAAAATGAATTACTGGATCTACTGAAATAATCCAGGAAAGAGGTAAATAGAAGACATTATTAAAAAGAACGCTGCCATTTTTCTACAACATAACTAAGTTCACTTTTTCTTTTGTTTCTTATACTCATTTCACTGAGTAAATCTGTGGTCTTATAGATGAAAATTATATAATAGCTGAGATTATATAATTATATATAAAAATATATATAATTATATATAAAAATATGCCAGTGGTGAAGGAGACAAGGTGGTAAGGGTGGTGGTAGCTACTGGACTTCAAATAATAATTGCTAAAAGGTATAGGGAGAGCAGATTATACTGTTCTCTCCACTTGTAAGCATTCTGAAGTCTCAAAATAGGGATGGGGATGTAGTTCAGTGATAGAACACTTGTCTAGCATGCAAGAGGCCATGGGTTTGAGCCCCAGCACCACAAAAACAAAACGAAAGTCTGGAAAAATAAAAGAAATGTCCAAGACATGAAAAAAATTACTTACTAAGAAATCTCATAATAAGGGGCTGTGGCGTGGCTCAGCGGTAGAGCGCTCGCCTAACATGTGTGAGGCTCTGGATTTGATCCTCAGCACCACACATAAAAAAATAAATAAAATAAAGGTATTGTGTCAACTACAACTAAAAAAAATATATTTAAAAAAAAAAAGAAATCTCATAATAAAAAGCTTTTCACTTATGACAAAAAAAAAAAAAGAAAGAAAGAAAGAAACACCTGCAAACAACCTAACTGTCCATCAGATAGCACAAACTGATGGTTAACTTGTTTTCTTAGATTTCTAAAGTTATTGTTGGAGATCAGAAGAGGTATTTTCTACACAGGACTAGAAGGAGAAGGGAAAGGACTTAAGTATAAGAAGGGTCTGCTATGCAGCAGTCATTATACTTGGCATATCTAGCAATGTCAACAAATCCTTACAGCTACCAGCAGTTATAAGCATTCTCTAAATAAAGAAACTGTGATTTGAAGGCAACAGAAACTTTTTTTAAGGGCACAGAGTTAGTAAATGAAAAAATCCAGAATATAAATTCATGTCTATTTGATTTCTATCTCTATCATGCTACACTCTTGGGCCATTAAAATACTAAGCACCCAATAAGTGAGTATTGATTTCAATTTTATTAAAAATATCTGTTTACGGGGCTGGGGTTGTAGCTCAGTGGTTGAGCGCTTGCCTCGCATACATGAGGCACTGGGTTCGATCCTCAGCCCCACATATACAAATAAAGATATTAAAAATATATATATTTTAAAGTAATAACTATTTACATAACATTTCTGTTAGTAATTATAGTTGTCAAAACATATTCAGGGGCTGGGGCTAGGGCTCAGTGGTAGAGCACTTGCCAAGTATGTGTGAGGCACTGGGTTCAAGTCTCAGCACTACATAAAAATGAATAAAATAAAGGTCCATCAACATCTAAAAAGAATTTTTTTTAAAAAACATATTCAGGGTTTTACTTCAATCAAATACATATAATTACATTAGTGACCATGAAACTACAACCCCCTTCATTAAACACTGGGCATAATCTAAAATATATGCAGGAATATTTTTAGTCCCAAAGGGCTAAAGTCAAAGAAAGCAAAACGGTCTGTAATACCTGCACACCTTGATGTGTAGAAAAAGATTCTGACCCTTCATCCTCAACCAAATGGACAAAGTGCCATAACCCATCATCACACACAGGAGGGAAAAATAGTGGCCTCAGATAGCTCTGGAGGTAAACATGGAGTGGTTTCAGATAAGAAGAGTTCCATTCTGAGTTGCCTATAAGTTCCATTACCTTGGACATCTATTTGCAATTAGCCACAGAAAAGGCTAAAAATAATGACCCAAAAGGCAAACAACCAGGGGTATCATGAAAAGGGGAGATGTTTGTGATGAGGAAGTTGGTGAAGGAAACATCATATTCTACCTATTTCATAGTGATCAAAAACACTAAAAAGAAAAAAAAATTAAGCAATTAAGGCTGCAATTTTAGCAGGCATTCCCAAAAATCCATAAGTATATGTCATAAAAATCTTCTAGGACAAAGTACAAATACCAAGAAATTAGTTAATATAAAAAAAAGTGAGATGTAAGTCAGTTAAGAATGTTAAGCAGAATATCACAAAACATCTGTTACGGTTAATTCTCCAAGATTATTCAGAGAATAACAGCGAATCTCAATGACTTAGATTTATACCAGACAAATGATCCAAAATTAAATTAGCAAAAAGGAAACAAAAAAACTTTAGTTACTAGAGTCCTGGCTCAGGTAGTCAAGTAACCTTCAGTCACTTCAATTTTACAACTACTAATGAAGTTCTGACATTTGAGGAGCTCAATACATTTATCAAATTAGTTATTGTAATATCCTATGAAATACAGTGTATGTTTGGGATTTGTTTTGGTGGGGTTTTCTGTCTTTTTTGCCATTTCACTGCTGGGAAAGGGGACACAAAGAAGTAATGGAAAATCTGTAAAGCAAAGTCTATTAGGCCCTGCACATGTCCAACTCAGCTTCTATGTGCCCCACGCCCATGGACCCTCCTAGCAATACCAAATGGTGCTTTTTGCTTAGAAAGGGCAACTACTCATATAAATAATCAATGTAACAAAATTCTGCTTTCATATTTTTTGAGGAATTAAGGGGAAAATATTAGGAGACAAAATTCTAAGTTGAAGATGACAAAGATAAACCACAAAGGTAACTGAAATATGGTATTTATATTATAAACACTAGCTAAAAAGCACACTGGGAATACAAGCTTTCCCAAGAAATTGTTGTCTATATATTTTATTGATTTGAAGACATACTAGAGTTTTGTTGAAAATACTATCAATTTTAATTAAAGATAACTTCCTGATTTGATAAAAACATATCATGATTTGGGAAATGTTAAAATGTAAACAATGTACATTTTAGAACAGGTAAAGCATGGTCATTTCCTCGCTCTTCCCCTCCCGCTGCTCTCCTTTGTCCTGGGGTCTTCTTCCAAGTTCTTAAGAAAAATGTGTCTTCGTTCGTTCCCCTACCTTAACAACCTCTCTTCTATTCTATGTATTAAACATTTCTTCAAATAAACAAAGATTTTTTTTTAAGTATAATACTCTCTTCCATTATTCCCACACTTAAACTTCCCCCCCCAAAAAAAATCACATGATAATTTAATCACTTCATTATATTTATCTAAGAAAGTTTCTAAATGTCTCTATGAATCAATACTGCCCTGTCCTAGAGAAAGACAGGTTCTGTATCCTAACAGGCTTTCTAAGGCAGGTATTATAGTCTACATTGAAAGGGATGGCTCTTAATAAATACATCTAGGATCATAATCTCACTCCCTAAAAAACACCTGAATATTCATGGCAGAGCCTACTTTTACACTCCAATATGTGAAAGAGAAAAATGTCTTTTTACCTGGCTTCTAACAACAGTGGGGTGGAAAACCACTTTGTTGTAAGAGAGGTTGTAATGGCTTTTGAATCTGCCTTTACTGAAGAGAACAGCCACAGTCCAGTGAGTGCAATCAGAAGTTCCATTTTATAGCAAAGCCCTAAAAGGGGAAAAAGAAGGTAAAGTTTAAATCTTAATACTTGGAAACACAAAATAACAATCTTAGTACCTAGAAATTAAAAAAAAAAAATAACAATATTAATACTAGGAGCCACAAAATAACATTAAAGTTACAGAAACAAACATTTTTGAAAGGTACACAGCATTTAAGAGCTACATAGTCTAATAGATATTTTCTGAGTAACTGATACATAACTAAAGGCAGGTAGCATATTTTATTCTTCCCTACTGAGGTTCCAGTTCACTTTCTCCAGTCTATACTAACAGAAATATAAAAGTCAGTGGGTGGCACAGCAGGTTGCATGTAACCGGATTTTATAAAACATGGCAATAAAGCTGAGACAGATGGAACACAAATGATGGATGGTTGTTATGGGTTGAATTTTATCTTCCAAAAAAAGATATGTTGAAGTCCTAACCCCCAGTAACCTAACCTCCAAACTATGAACTTACTTGGAGAAAGGTCTTTACACAGTGATCAATAAAGATGAGGTCTTTAGGAAGGGCTAATCCAATATAACCAATGTTATAAAAGAAAAACTTGGACACAGAAACAGAATAATATGAAGAGACACAAGAAGAATGCCAGGTGAAGATAGGTAGACATTCAATTATACTTCAAGCCAAGGAATGCCTGCTGCTATCAAAGAAAATATGCAAAAAATAAAATCTTTGGAAAATAGAGCTAACCAAAGCAGATATTTGACAATGAAACCTATAAAGAGTGATTACCAGCTAAAGTTATTGACATATCCCAAAGAAGAGCGAGCAAGGACCCCAACTTATACATACAACTTTAGATCACTCTCAGACTATAAAATAGGAATAACAATCTATCACACAGAATCACTGTGAATATGAAAAGGCAATATGAAAATCATTTTGTAAAGTGCAAACTACTATCCCAGAATCAATCACTGTAGTAAAACATTTTATCATAAGAAAAACAAATTGTAAATTATAGAATGGCATATCATCAAAAACAGGCCCTGGAAATTTATTCTCTGTGGCTAGGAGGAAAAAAAAAATCCTCCAAAAAAGTCACTTGAATTTCTAAATTGGAGACAAAACATATGAAGCATATCAAAGCATTATTATGATTCTGGCTATGTTTACAACTTGTCCTGAAAGGGCCTAGATGCTTAATACCCACAAAGTGGTGATTCCTGATGACAACTGAACACCACTATGCAGTAACCCCAGGCAGACAGCAAGTAGATTGTGGTTAGGGAACTAGGGGCACAATAAAAGCCCTCTGAGAAACCTCAGCCTTTACAGAACAATGACTTTGGGCTAAGCATCATGTTAGATGTTCTAAATGTACCATGTTACCTAATCTTTACATAATAATCTGGGAACTGAAGATCCTTGAGGGTAGCAACCTTGTTTGCTTTCTTCAAAATAGTAAACAATACAAGTACCTGGCACATGGTAGGCAGTCCATAAATATGTTACATGAATGGATAATAACATCCCCACTTCAAGAAAATAAAAGCTCAGAGGGGCTTTTACCTTAGGCATACTAGGCAACTAATAAACAGCACCTTGGAACCCATACCTACCTGTTTTTAAAGTTCTAAAGTACCATCCTGTCTCCCCTTGTTCTCTGGTTTTAGGAGAAAGAAGAATTCATACCGCACAGACTGAGAATAAGCAAAGGCTTTACTGTGAGAACCAAGGCAAATCCAAGGATTTTTCATGAAACAAGAACCTGGGACACAAGTGGCTGAGACAGGAACAGTTTCAACCCAAAACCAAGGAAGTAGGCCTGAACCTGGAATGAAAGCAAACTGACAAACAAGCCTGACAAATCCATGCTTAGACAGCTTCAGGGACTGAATGTGAGCTCCCCAAAAGCAGGAAATTCTGTCATGGTCACCGTGCCTAGCATATTGCCTGGAACACAGGAGGTACTCAGCCTGAAATAAACAAGCGTCGCTCATTAAAGGAAGAAAAAAAAACAATAGAACAGAAAGAAGTATGGAGCTGGGTTGTTCCCCAGCATCTCCACCTCCAAATTGCTGTTTGGCAACGTCTAAAAGTTGCCAGGTACATGGTGATGTACTCCTATAGCTCCAGCATTTGGGAAGCTGAGGCAGGAAGAAGTTCAAGACCTCTGCTCAAAATAAAAACAAAATAAAAAAGAAGGGAGTGTGGCACCAAGAATAAAGCTCATACAAACAGGCTAGGACTATAAGAAAGATGAAAATGAAAATCCTACATATCTATGAGTTACCCAGAGGTCCCCTTGTTCTGTTTAAAGAGAAAGTGTCTGTTTTTGAGAAGGCACAACATCACTAGAGATGAGAACAAGAGAAAAGGTACACATTAAAGAGTTTTGCCTAACCCCACATTGTTTCTACAAGTAACACCACAGGAAAAAGTTGTCCAAAGAAACAGAAGAATCTCACTCAAATGCTTTTTGTTTGTGGATGTCTTCATCTTATGAGATCTTTTATTATTCAGATCCTAATGGCTCTTCAATGTTGCTCATAAAGATGAACAGTCTGAGTGATAAGAGCTGTCAAACTGTGCAGTGTGGCACTGCACAATCACAGGCACAATGCTTGTACTATGATGGCTAAATAGAAAACACTCTTAGGTTCTAAGTCCAACTGTACCATCAAATATCTGTAAGATACTACTATGCTTAAATTAAAATGATACCTTTTGCTCATTATCTACAGTAAGATATAGAAAATATAAAAGAAAAATTAGGGCTAGGGTTGTGGTTGAGTGCTCACCTAGCACACACAGGCCCTGGGTTTGATCCTCAGCACCACGTAAAAATAAATAAAATAAAGGTATTAAAATATATGTATAGGGGCTGGGGATGTGGCTCAAGTGGTAGCGCGTTCGCCTGGCATGCGTTCGGCCCGGGTTCAATCCTCAGCACCACATACAAACAAAGATGTTGTGTCCGCCGATAACTAAAAAATAAATATTAAAAAATTTTAAAAAAATAAAAAATAAATAAAATATATGTATATAAAACGAAAAATTATGTATGGTTAATACTTCATTTTTTAGAAAACTGGCAGAGTGATGTTAAGTCATCACCAACTTTCTCATCTTCCATTTTTACAGTGGAGAGAACAGCTAACAAACATGTTTAAAATAACCTGCAATCTGCAAGTTTATGTGGTCAACTAAGTTTCAACATAGTTGGTAGTAAAGAGAAAAACTATTAGGGAGCACCTTCTAAGAATTAACTTCTCAACTAATTAGGTTTACATTGATACATGCCTATCAATTAGCAAAGCCATTTGTGGTGAACAACATAAATCTAATTTCAGCTAAAAGTATATTGTATTTGATCTGAAAATGATCAGAGAAGTTTAATTGCAGAAGTAATAACTAAATTTTCTCATAGTTAAACTTATTCCGTTGAAGTTAAACCTGCATTAAGATATGGTGTCGGTGCAGCTGGACACGGTAGCACACGCCTGTAATCCCAGCTGTTCCAGAGGCTGAGGATCACAAGTTCCTCCGCGATTTAGCTCAGTGAGACCGTCTCTAAATAAATACAACAAAGGGCTGGAAATATGACTCAGTGGTGTGTGTGTGTATGTGTGTATTTACATATATATATATATATATATATATATATATATATATATATAAAAAACGTATTATGTTTACTTCTCTTATTAAAAAGTTTCAAATAAGTTCATCAAAAGCAAACCTAGCGGAAAGGCTACAATCGTCTCCACTTTTGTGGTGTTAAACTATTTAAAATGCCTTCAAGTGTTGCCAGGTCCAAGGTATTTCAAGAAAAGAGGGCACTTTATACTAAAATTGTTCAGCAAGTGCACCGATGAATGATTCCAAAGCATAGTAAGATATAAGACACCAGGACTAAGAATAAACAAAATATGTCCCTTCACAAATCTGTAAAAAACGCCAAACAAGATAGAGATTTCGGCCAAGAAACAAGAAGAGTTAACATTCATAACTTATTGGCGATGCAAGCAGATATTCTTCTGGAAGGTCCCACACCAGAAGTGAAACCGGATCATCCAATTTCCAGCCAACAGAGCCTAGCATTAAATGAAAACGGCAACCAATACGCCTCCCCCGAATTCATGGGAAGGAAAACAGAAATCTATTAAAAAAAAAAAAAAAAAAAAAAAAAAAAAAAAAAAGACCAAATAGTTCATCAATCAGAATCCTGCAAAGTGGTGGTTCTCGACCTACTTAGGGTCAGGCTTGGTCTAGATTCATGTTAGGGCACTTCCTCCATCTGCACTTTCGTACGTGGGTCTGAGAGCTCTTCAAAGAAGGCTTGAGACCGATCAAGAGTCCGCCACCACCCCGGAGCAAGAGCTACCTTGCACCGACGACAACTGCGGACAACCTGGGCTCCTGAGGAGGAGGAAGGCTGAGACGATGGAGGAGAAACTGAGTCAGGGTAAAGGCGGAAGCTCAAGGTGACCTGAGCACAGGGTCGCCTCGCGCCCCAGACCCTCTCCTCATCCACGAGGCCTCCCCACTCCACCCCTGGGTACCTGTCACTGGTCGCGCAGCCGCGACACCGCGCTGCTCGCGACCCCCTGGCTGCCCACGCACCGGCCGCGTTTAGTCCACTACAGCGCCCGTGACTACGCCGGGGCGGGGCGGCAGCGACAGCGGCAGAGGCTGCGCCAGTGAGAAGCCGACACGCGCCTTTCCCGCGGCTCGGCTCACGAGCCGGTCCCAGAGCAAAAGCCTAGCAGCCAGCCGCCCCTCTACTTCCGCTTCCTAAAGGCGAAGACTGGAGGACTTCCGAATACCGAGTTGTGACCAAGGCGGTCCAGAGCGTCGCGCTGCCGCCATCTTGTCTCCAGGCAGACCCCGCCCCTTTCCTTAGTCCCGCCCCGTCCCCTACGTGGTGAAGGCGGCCGCGAGTCGGCCAGGTCTTGGGAAGGTTCCTACCCCCGGCGGCCGAGACCTGAAAGCTTTACCCGCCTGGGGAAGCCAGAAAGCGAGTTCGGTCTTCAGTTTTTCCGATCTGGACTCTGTGGCCTACCCAATCTCTCCTAATTAAAATCACTGTTGTACGGGAAGACAAATTGTCTTAATGTTTCTGAGCATCTTAGACTTTATTCGAAAACCTAAAATTTGACAGCTTGGGTACCAGGGGGACTAAGGTGGAACGAAAGGAACGAAGACTAAATTATTGGAGCCCCTTAGTTTATCTCATAGGGGCAGTGGCAGCTTAGTCTACAGGAACGAAAATTTTTGTCCTATGAATTTTTTTTTTCAAATATAAGTCAGTGTGGAATTGTTTTAGAATATGTGACCACCGAACAGATCGTTTTACGCACGCAGAAGTGAATGCCTCTCTGAAAGGTCTATTTTTAACTATTAAGTCAAAGTGAACTAAAAGCCAAGAACACTTGGAAAAGCACATTAAAAAGTGTACAATTTTCACTGACTATTAATTATATGACACAAAGATGACCTTCCCTGCAAATGTCAGAACAAAGACTAAAAAACCTTTGCTCAACATAATTGTTGTGTATCTACTGTTCTTATGAACTTCTGTAGCTAGCTGTTGGGTTAGCTTTTCTAGAAAAAAAATGGAGTTTAAAAAAAAATCTTGAATATAAGAATCTTAAAATTTATTTCCTGCGGGAATTTTTGTGTAAGTAGCTTTCCATAGTGTGTTTTCTACCCCCCTTTAAATCAGGACAGGTGATGCTTTCATAAAAAAGGAATTGTTGCAGGCCAGTGGCACACACCTCTAATCCCTGTTACTCGGTGAGACTGAGGCAGTAAGAGACCAGCCTGAGCAACTTGGTGAAACCCTGTCTCAAAATTTAAAATGATAATAATAATAAGAGGGGCTGGGGATGTAGCCTGCTCAGCACACTCTGAAGTCATGGTCTCAATCCCCAACCCCCACCCCACCCCCCAAAAAAATAATATTTTAATTGGTTTTGTGGGTTTTCTTTTCTTTTCTTTTGTGTTGACTTGGTCTGTTACATGATACTGAGCAAAACCAAAACTAAATGGTAGTGCAGAGATTCTTACTGTGTATGGGGGAGGGAGGTGTTAGTAATAATTATTTGTTGCATTGATTTCCACACAAAGGTGGTTACCATAGGCAGAGTAGGAAAGAGGTGGCTACCCTATCATACCCAGAGTAACCCAGAGCTTCTAAGAAAGTTGAACTTCACTTTTTTAAAACCTTTCCCTTAAAAGTGCTATCTTATCTGAATAGAAACATATATTTTTAACTTCTTATTTGAAAAATAATTACAAATTCACAAGTTGAAAATAGTACAGAGGAGCCCCCATTGAAACCTTTATTTAGCCTGTTCTCCAATATTTTCATTTCAAATATCTGTTGTACAATAGCAAAACCAGAAATTGATTTTGCATAATGTATATATGCATATTTCTGTCATTTTTATCACATATAGTTTTGTGTAACCATCACCAAAACCAAGACACAGAACTATTCCCAAAATACTAGTATCTCCCTTGTGCTGCACCAATTATAGTCACAGCAGTCTTCCTACCCCCTGGACTCCCTAGCCAATGGCAACAATCAATTTGATAAATAAACCTAAAAGTTTTCATTTTTAGAATGTTGTGTGAATGGAATAACACATGACCTTTTTATTTTTATTTTTTCATTCAGCATAATGTCCTTCATAGGTATTCAAGTTTTGTGTATCAATAGTTGGTTCTTTTTTTTATTGATGTCTGTCTTCTATGATAGACACCTACAAGTTAGTTTAACTATACACCTAGTTAAAGGCCATTTGGGTTTTACAATTCTGGGCTATAACAAACACAACTATGAATATTCATGTTTTTCAGGGGCTTAGGTTATGGCTCAGTGGTAGAGTGCTCTCCTAGTACATGTGAAGCCCTGGGTTCAATCCTCAGCACCACATAAAAGAATAAATAAATAAATAAACTGTGTCCATCTACAACTTAAAAAAAATATTTAAAAAATGCATATTTGGGGGCTGGGGATGTGGCTCAAGCGTTAGAGCGCTCGCCTGGCATGCGTGTGGCCCGGGTTCGATCCTCAGCACCACATACAAACAAAGATGTTGTGCCCGCCGATAACTAAAAAATAAATATTAAAAAATTCTCTCTCTCTCTCTCTCTCTCTCTCTCTCTCTCTCTCTTTAAAAAAAAAATTTTAAAAAGCATGTTTTCCAGATAGATGTAAATTTTCATTTATCTGAGATAAATGGCAAAGAGTGCAATTGCTAGATCATATGGATAGTTTCTTAAGAAACTATCAAACTCTTTTCTAGAATGGCTATGCCATTTTATATTCCAGTCACCAATGATGGAAAGATCCAGCTTCTTTGAGTCATTATCAGCATTTGATACTGTCACTATTTTGTATTTTAGTTGTTTTGATAGGTTTGTAGTAAGACTCATCGTGGTCTTGCTTTGTATTTCCATAATGGCTAATATTGTTGAACGTATTTTCATGTGCACATTTACCATCTGTAGAGGTTTTGGTGAAATGTCTCTTCATGATTAAGCCCATTCTCCATTTGTTTTTTTTATGACTGAATTTGAGATGTGTATATTTCAAAAAATATAAGGGTGGGACTGGGGATGTGGCTCAAGCGGTAGCGTGCTCGCCTGGCATGCGTGTGGCCCAGGTTCGATCCTCAGCACCACATACAAACAAAGATGTTGTGTCCGCCAAAAACTTTAAAAAAATAAATAAATATTTAAAAATATAAGGGTGTATATGTTTTGTTTTTTTTTTGGTACAGGGAATTGAACCCAGGAGCACTTTATCACTGAGTTATAACCCAACCCTTTTTGTTTTTTATTTTGAGGCAGGATCTCTCTAACTCCCTGAGACTGGCCTCAAACTTGCAATTCTCCTGCCTCAGCCTCCCAATTTCCTGGGATTACAAGCATTTACCATCATGCTCAGCCAAGTACTAGATACATTTTAAAAATATGTTCTTAGCCATGAGAGAGCCATTGTAACTGTAATCCTAACTATTTGGGAGGCAGGTGGATTGCAAGTTCAAGGCCAATCTGGCCTAAATAATGAGACTCTGTATCACAAAAATAAAATAATTATGATCATGGTTGTGATAGAGCTAGGAATTCTAAAAGAAAAAGTAAATAACATGCAAGCACAGAGGTAATATGAACTAAGAAATGAAACCAAAAAGAAATGCTACAGAACAAATACATTGTAGCCAGGAGCACAATTGCTAGATTATATGGTAAATATATATTTTTTTAAACTATTTTCTAGAATGGCTTTGCCATTGTACATTTCTACCACCAATGATTTTGTTGTTATCATTGCATGTTCTGTTAAAAAAAAATCGGACCAATCCACAAAATTACAACTATCTTATATTCGATAAAGGGGCTAAAAGCATGCAATGGAGGAAGGATAGCATCTTCAACAAATGGTGCTGGGAAAACTGGAAATCCATATGCAATAAAATGAAACTGAATCCCCTCCTCTCGCCATGCACAAAAGTTAACTCAAAATGGATCAAGGACCTTGATATCAAATCAGAGACTATGCGTCTGATAGATGAAAAGGTTGGCTCCGATCTACATATTGTGGGGTCGGGCTCCAAATTCCTTAATAGGACACCCATAGCACAAGAGTTAAAAACAAGAATCAACAAATGGGACTTACTTAAACTAAAAAGTTTTTTCTCAGCAAGAGAAACAATAAGAGAGGTAAATAGGGAGCCTACATCATGGGAACAAATTTTTACTCCTCACACTTCAGATAGAGCCCTAATATCCAGAGTATACAAAGAACTCAAAAAATTAAACAATAAGAAAACAAATAACCCAATCAACAAATGGGCCAAAGACCTGAACAGACACTTCTCAGAGGAGGACATACAATCAATCAACAAGTACATGAAAAAATGCTCACCATCTCTAGCAGTCAGAGAAATGCAAATCAAAACCACCCTAAGATACCATCTCACTCCAGTAAGATTGGCAGCCATTATGAAGTCGAACAATAACAAGTGCTGGCGAGGATGTGGGGAAAAGGGTACTCTTATACATTGCTGGTGGGACTGCAAAATGGTGAGGCCAATATGGAAAGCAGTATGGAGATTCCTGGGAAAGCTGGGAATGGAACCACCATTTGACCCAGCTATTGCCCTTCTCGGACTATTCCCTGAAGACCTCAAAAGAGCGTACTACAGGGATACTGCCACATCGATGTTCATAGCAGCACAATTCACAATAGCTAGACTGTGGAACCAATCCCGATGCCCCTCAATAGATGAATGGATAAAAAAAATGTGGCATTTATACACAATGGAGTACTACGCAGCACTAAGAAATGACAAAATCATGGAATTTGCAGGGAAATGGATGGCACTAGAGCAGATTATGCTAAGTGAAGCTAGCCAATCCCTAAAAAACAAATGCCAAATGTCTTCTTTGATATAATGAGAGCAACCAAGAACAGAGCAGGGAGGAAGAGCAGGAGGAAAAGATTAACATTAAGCAGAGTCATGAAGTGGGAGGGAAAGGGAGAGAAAAGGGAAATTGCTTGGAAATGAAAGGAGAACCTCATTGTTATGCAAAATTACATATAAGAGTTTGTGAGGGGGATGGGAAAAAATAAGAAGAGAAATGAATTACAGTAGATGGGGTAGAGAGAGAAGATGGGAGGGGAGGGGAGGGGGGATAGTAGAGGATAGGAAAGGTAGCAGAATACAACAGTTACTATTATGGTATTATGTAAAAATGTGGATGTGTAACCGATGTGATTCTGAAATCTTTGTAATGTTTTGAATAAAAAAAAAAAAATCGGATATAATTCTTATTCCTGTTTCTCTATAGGCACAAGAGCAATTCCCCTCTGACTACTTTTAACATTTTCTCTTCATCTTTGCTTTTTGTAGTTTTAATGCAATATGCTTACATGCACATTTTATTATTTATTCTATGTATTCTATTTATTATCTGAACTTCCTAGATTTGTGGATTGAATACCATCATTAAGTTTGGAAAATTCTTAATGGTTACTTCAAATATATTGTTTGCTTCTTTTTTTCTTCTTTATAGTATTCACATTATGCACATGTTATATCTTTTGTAATTTTCTCACAGTTTTTGAATATTCTGCTCTGGTTTTGTCATTTTTTTCTCTGTTTCAGTGTGAGCTGTTTCTATTGATATGCCTTCTTCAGGTTCACTGATTCTTTCCTTGACCATGTTCAGTAGGTTGCCTAGTCAGTCCATCAAAGGCCTTCTTTTTGTTTTGGAAAAAGGGGCTTTGATGTCTATATTTCCTTTTAATACAGTTTCTGTCCCTGTGCTTTATCACCCATCTGTTTGTCTGTCTGTTTGTTTGTTTGGTAGTAGGGATTGAACCTAGCAATGCTTTACCAACTGAACTATATCCTCAGCCCTTTTCATTTTTTGTTTTGAGACAGGGTCTCACTGAGTTGCAGAGGCTGCCCTCAAACCTGAGATTCTACTGCCTCAGCCTTCTGCCTTGCTGGGATCACAGGAGTGGGAAATGGCACCCAGCTCACCCTTGTTTTCTTGCATGTCATTGACTTTTTCCATCAGAGTCCTTAGATTGTTACTTTATATTAATCTGATAATTATGAAATTTTGGCATATCTGATTGTGATTCAGATGCTTGCTTTTTCTCTTCAGTTGGATTTTTTCCCCTTGCCTTTTAGATGCCTATAATTTTATGTTAAAAGAGGGATATGATGTTTGGGTTAAAAAAAAAAAAAAAGCTGAGGCAAACAAGGCACAATGTTGCACACCTGTAACCCTAGGCTTGGGAGGCTGAGGAAAGAACATCATAGGTTCAAAGCCAGCCTTAGGAACTTAGCAAGGTTCTAAGCAACTTGTCAAGACCCTGTCTCATAATTAAAAAAAAAAAAAAAAAAAAAAAATTAAAAAGGGCTGGAGATGTGGCTCATTGGTTAAGCACGCCTGGGTTCAATTCCTGGTTCCAAAAAGAAAAGAAAAGAAACTGAAGCAAATAGTCATTTATGTAAGGTTTTCAGCCTTTGTTATGGAGAATACTGAGCTTATTTCAAAACTGTGACTTTTCGTCATCCCTTGACCAAACATGAAGGGATTTTTTTTCTATCTTCACTGTTAAAACATGGTAAAGCTCCTAGAGGTAAAACCTACAATAAAGCAGGGGGGCCCCATCAGTCTGGGAACCCCTCCCCCTTGTGGAGTTTTCATCTTTCAAGCTAGTCTACACTCAGGCTCTAGATATTTGCCAACTTATTAAATGTTCCAATCTATTACTGAACCCAGGGCACCTGCTTCAAGTGAGCTAATCTTTTTTTTTTTTAATTTTTATTTTATTTTTATTTTAGAGAGAGAATTTTAATATTTATTGTTTAGTTTTTGGTTTTTTTTTTTTTTCCCCCCAGCGGACACAACATCTTTGTTTGCATGTGGTGCTGAGGATCGAACCGGGCTGCATGCATGCCAGGCAAGCGCGCTACCGTTTGAGCCACATCCCCAGCCCAAGTGAGCTAATCTTTATTCAGTGTGTCTGCTCTGTGGATTTGGAATGGCAATTGGTCCTTCAACTTCAGTTTTCTATTGGTTTTCGGGGTGATTAGTTTTTCTTGTTGTGAAGGCAGGAGGGATGATGGCAAGCTCTTTATAGATAGAATAGAAGCTAGAAGTTCAAGACTCAGACCATCTAAGATGAATCAGTGGCAGAACCCAGGCCTCTAGATCAGTGCTGTTCAATAAAAACAATATGTGGGGCCCACACACAATATTATTGGGTTTTATTTATCATCATCATCATCCTCATTTCGGTATCAGGGATGGAATCCAGGAGTGCTCAAATGACTGAGCCACATGCTCAGTCATTTTTTATTTTTTGAGACAGAGTCTCAGTAAGTTCCTTAGTGCCTTGATGAATTGCTGAGATTGACTTTGAACTTGCAATCCTCCTGCCTCAGCCTTCTGAGCTGCTGGGATTACAGGCCTCTTTGTCCAGCTCCATCATTTTGCAGTTGGGATTGAACCCAGGGTCTCTCTCATGGTACCATGTGCTTTACCTCTGAGGTATATCCCCAACCCACATATACAATCTTAAGTTTCCCAGTAGCCGCATTAAGAAAGTACAAAGTAATAGGTAAAATTAACTTTGAGAACATTTTATTTAATCCAATACATCTGATACCTTGTCATTTAATCATATAATTACAAAATATTGTTAAGATATTTTACTCTTTGTGTGTGTGTGTGTGTGTGCGTGTGTGCACATCTTTGAAATCTAGTATACACTGTAAGCTTACATTTCTTATTTATTTACTTTGGTACTGGGAATTAAACCAGGGGTGCTTTACCACTGAACTACATCCCTGTCACAATGGCAAAAGGTGAGACTTATGCAGTTCCGGGGGAGAAATAAAGAAGGTCCACATGCTTCTGCCCTAGTCAATGCTTTGTTCACTCAGATTACTCAATACAATTTCTTAATCAAGAAAATGACAATCCTTAATGCTAGGCACTGCAAGAGACATAATCAATCCATAGCAAACAATTCTAAGCACTGCAAACACACTTAATCAGACATTCCCTCTGCGTGCTTCGTTCAAGTGTCAGATCAAAAGTCTCAAGCCTTAAGCTCCAAGTCCAGCAGATGCACACTCACACAGACCTCAGTGATCAGGTTAGGAACCAAGGCAAGCTTCTCCTGGGATGGAGCTGATGGCTGGTTGAGGGGAGGGTCATTGTGAGAAGTTGCAGCTCTCCCCAGGGTCAAGAAGTGGCTGTGGAGTTTGAGAGCCCTGAGAAAAAAGCAGAGGATCAGCAAATGGGAAGTCCAGGTCCTCATCAGGCCTTCAATGTGAGGGCATCAGTATCAGCTGGCTGAATGTCTGTTCATTTGCTCTATTATTTATACCAAATTTGGGGGCTTTGACCCCCCCCCTTTCAGTCCCTATCAGCTGTCACCCGATCTCTCAGTGACATAATTTACTCTGGAGTTCCAACTTCTGGTCTGGTGGTCCCCACCCAGATCTTTTCACCTTTCCCTCTTATGGGGAAGTACAGCCTGCCAGGGGCTTCACTCTGAGTTTATCAGGGTGGGGAGAAGTGACTTGTTTGTGCCTGAGGGCCACACTGGTGGGCTCCATTAGGAGTGTCTGGTGAGACTGGGGGTTTCAAACTGGGAGTTTTTTAAATGGAGTTGCTTAGGCTCAGGCCTAAGGCCATCCTCACAATCCCAGCCCTTTCTAATTTTTATTTTGAAACAGGGTCTTTCTGAGTTGTTGAGGGTGGCCTCAAACTTGGGATCCTCCTGCCTCAGCCTCCGGAGCTGCTGGGATTACTGGTATGTGCCACCATGTCTGGCTCTTAGAGTACATTTCAATTCATCCCTCAATAGTTTTATACTCAATAACCACTCAATCCCTGCTAACTGCTCACCACTGTTCCTTTTCCTACTGCCTGAATGGTCCTCCCCTTTTACCCACAAAATTTTCTCAACTCTTCATCCCAGTCTCTGTCAACGTATGTCTTCCTGACAGCTCCAAAAAAAAGTCCACCTTCTTTTTGCCATTCTATCTTTTTTTTAAATAGTATGCATTTCCCCCCTTAGGTGTCACTCCATGAGAACAGGGACATCATTCAGTTCAGTGCTACATATTCATCCCCTAGAATGGCGCTCAGCCAATGAGCACTATATATCTGTGGTAACCTGCTCCATCCACGGAGACACGGTCAACTGAGATGTCCTGCTGCTGTTCTTGTGCCATTGGCCTGTGAACAAGGGAAATGCCCATGGTAGGGACAGCCCTGGAGCTGCTGGCAAGATAGAGCATTGAATCCTCCAGGTTTGTAAGCTCTTTCTCTCTCTCTCTCTCTCTCTCTCTTTCTTTCTGAAAGGGTATTGCTGAATTGCTTAGGACCTTACTAACTTGCTAGCTGCCTTTGAACTTGTGACCCTCTTGCCTCAGTCTCCCCCTGAGATTACATCCTGTGCTACCCATGCCCAACTTGTAAGCTGTTTCTTATTCAGAAAACTAACACTTGGGCTAGGGATATAGCTCAGTTAGCAAAGTGCTTGCCTTGC
This sequence comes from Callospermophilus lateralis, assembly GCF_048772815.1. Lineage (NCBI taxonomy): Eukaryota > Metazoa > Chordata > Mammalia > Rodentia > Sciuridae > Callospermophilus > Callospermophilus lateralis. Next base: position 94,244,962 of record NC_135313.1, read on the forward strand.
ATGCATGAGGCCATGTGTTCAATCCCTAGCACCACCACAAAAAAAAAAAAAAAAGAAAAGAAAGAAAGAAAAGAAAACTAACACTTAAATTGACTGGTGTCTTTTAAAAGTGGACTTAGGAGTAGATGGACCCAATGGAAGAGTTAGGTCCTTCAGGGTTACTGGGCAGTCAGGTCCAGCCCATCGACACTTTAAGCCAACCAAGCTCTTGCTCGAGTTTCTCAGGAAGAAAATTCTGGCAAGTAACTTTATAAGCATAGTAAATATAGAGTATCTAAAGATAGACATCTATGTTAATCATAAATACATATTATAATATTTCACACTGTTTTTTTCTATGACTACACTAATTTGACTTTCCTCCCTGCAATTTAGCCATTCATGTTTTTCTACCAAAAACATTCCAGTGCCTCACTCTTTCATCTTTGGTGATTGGTTCCATAAAGGCTCCTAATGTAGAAAAAGGAACTGAACTCTCTTGAGGATTTCCAGTTGTTCATCTTAACATTTAAAGTGCTAGGCAGCATCTGGCCTGTCTTTGCCATATAATCTCTCTTTTCACCCTTGTGCCTCCTTTTATAACTGCTGGTTCCTTGCACAAATATGCACATACATTTACTGTAACATCCCAAAGCCCCTGCATGACAGTGCCCACTTATTCCTGAGGAATTCTAGTCCACATTATCTTCTAAACCCTCAGCACTCATTGTGTCTGCCCCACCTCTTTCTTCTTTTTTTGGTACTAAGGATTGAACCCAGGAGCCATTTACCACTGAGATATCTCCCAGATCCTTTTCACCTTTTGTTTTGAGACAGATCTTGCTAGTGTGCTGAGGCTGGCCTTGAACTTGTGACCCTCCTATCTCAGCCTCCTAGGTTGCCTGAATCCAATTTGGGAGGCTGCAACAAGAGAATTGAAAGTTCAAGGCCAGTCTCAGCAACTTAGAGAGACTTTTCCTCAAAAAAAATAAATAAATAAATAAAAAGGACTGGGGATGTAGCTCAGAGATAAAGCACCCCTGGGTTCAATCCTCAGTACCAAAAAAAAAAAAAAAAAGAAATTATTTCTGGGGTTACAGGAATAGAGACCACCACACCCAGTTTATTTCTACCACTTATATAACTACCACTATATAGTACCATAGAGCTTCATAATTTTACCAAATTGTTAGAGAATGATATGAGACTGGTTTAAAAGTATAAATGAATTAAATATTTGAGCTGCAATGATGAAAAAGTGGTAGTGGGAAAAAAAGAACATGCTCAAGAAAAAGAGAGATGAGCAATATTCATACAGATGGTAAGGCCAGAAATCTGGTTCCAAAGGGAGTCATGGCTGGGATTCCCAATTTGCATAAATGGTGGAGCGTTTTTATAATATTGGCTGTAGAGCAAGTGCTATGGCTTGGATATGGTTTTGGATCTGTTCTCAAAAGTTTCATGCTGAAGCTTGGTCCCCAGTGCTGAGGTGATGGACCTTGAAGAGGTGGGACCTAATGGAAATTAATTAGGTCTTTGGGGCCATCACCCTTGGAGGGGATTGCTGCTGGTATCACAGAGGGAATTAGTTCTCCCAAAAGCTAGTTATAAAAAGAGCAAGCCCCGGGCTGGGATGTGGCTCAAACGGTAGCGTGCTCGCCTGGCATGCGTGCAGCCCGGGTTCCATCCTCAGCACCACATACAAACAAAGATGTTGTGTCTGCTGAAAACTAAAAAATAAATATTGAAAAAATTCTCTCTCTCTCTCCCTAAAAAAAAAAAAAAGAGCAAGCCTGGCCTCTGAGTCTCTCTGGCTTTCTGTCTCACCATGTGATCTCTTCTCCAGGCAGTTCCTCTGATTATTATGATGCCATTTGAACCCTTCACTGCTGGGAGCCATCAGCCAAGTAGATATGACAATTTCCTTGCCAGCGTACCCCCATGTTTCTTTAGTGGAAGGACTCATAGAAATAGGACATTTTGCAGGACATTGCATGTAAGGTGACCTTGCTCAAGGACCAGGGCAGGATCCGTGTTTAGGGTGTTTCCCCTTTAGAATAGGGCGGTTTAGCATAATAGGAGATTAGGGTGTTCCCCCTTTAGAATAGGGCGTATCCTGCTGCTGAGTTCCTCTTGAGTTCTTAGGGTCAGACAGTATTTTGGGAGACAGAAGCCCAGGAGTAGTGGATTTGGGCAGAGTAGTGGATTTGGGCAGAGTGTGGATTTGGGCAGAGAACGTGGATTCCCCCAGAACGTGGATTCCCCCAGAACGTGTTTGTAGACGGCCGGTGTGAGTTCGGGAATAAAGAATTGCTGTTTGAATCTACAAGCTGTGTGGTGGCTCGTGATTTGTGCCCAGCCAGAGACTGCGGCACTTCACCAGAGGCCACACGAATGGGACCACCCAATCTTGGATCTCTGACCTCTAAAACCGAGCTAAAGAAACCTTTCCTTTATAAAGTACCCAGCCTCTATCATTTTGTATATATTTCTGTGATAGCAACAAAAAAATGGAGTAATACAAGTCTGAAGCAAACTGAATTCACTGATGAGTGGACTTTTATGTAAGCCCCAAACCTTAAGGAGTCTTGTGGTTACCACTTTTGATCTCAGGACCCAATCCCCATGTAAAGAACTCAACGCCTCCCCTGCTGAAGAGAGATACCATGTTTTGGGGTTTTTGTTGTTGTTGTTGTTTTTGCTTCTAGGTGCTGGGAATGTATTTTATGTATTTTATTTTTATGAAAATTGAGAGGAACTATGAGAATATGAGATCATCAAATAAACTGGTTGTAGAGAAAAAAAAGTAATATTTTAATGCTTGTTGTCCAAATGGAAGGTGTGAGTCAACAGATGTTTATAGCGACATGCAATATTTCTTAAATAAAGAAAAAGAAAAAAAAAGAGACAGGGTGATATGTTACAAGGTTATCACTTGCACTTTAAGTTTGTGAGACAAAATTTTCTGAAAGGGCAACATGATCACTAAATTTTTGCTCTCATCAGATTATCATCTCAGGGAAACTTGTCCTGCATTAAGAGCAAAGACTGGCCAGGCATGGTGGTGCATGCCTGTAATCCCAGCTACTCAGGAGCAAGAGGATTGCAAGTTTAAGGCCAGACTGGGCAATTAAGCAATCCATTAAAAACTTAGCAAGTCTCTATTTTGAGGATTGAATTCAGGGGCGCTTTACCACTGAGCTACATCACCAGATCTTTTATATTTTTTATGTTGAGAAAGGGTCTAGATAAGTTGTTAAGGCTGGCCTTGAACTTGATATACTCCTGCCTCAACTTCCCAAATCTCTGGGATTACAGGAATGCCCCACCACACCCAGCTGTAAAACCCTAAATGAAAAGGACTGGGATGGAGCTCAGTGATAGAATGCCCCTGGGTTCAATCCCTAGTAGAAAGGAAGGAAGAGAAAGAGAGACAGAGACAGAAGCAGAAGCTACTCCAAAGGGAGCTGAGTCCATCAAGAAGGTATAGAAGAGAAATCACTGAGGTCAGGATTTGGGGATTGGAATTCTTCCAGTACTTAAGATTTGGGAGAGAGGGAGAAAACTGCAAGAAAATAGGCTGTCTTACCAAAGTGGATGGATTCCCTTACAAGAGCCAAATACCAGAGTTCCTGTGGCACAATTGGTTAGTAGGCAGTACTTAGAAGAGAAGCAGAATGCTTCCTAGCTAACAGGACAACCTCCCAGAAACTTTCTCTCACCTGTCCCCAAACCCTTTTATATTCATTGATAGGCACCTTGTGTATGTGTCGTGGATTAGCATCAGAGACCTAGTATATCAGTCTCATGTGCTGTGGCACCCGGTGAATCACGCCTCCCTATTGCTGAGTGATTTTTTAGTTTCTGTCATCAAGAAGTAGTCTGTCTCAAAAAAAAAAAAAAAAAAAAGAAGAAGAAGAAGTAGTCTGTCTCCTGGGGCATGATGGTGCATATCTGTAATCCCAGTGGCTCAGGAGGCTGAGGCAGGAGGATTACAAGTTCAAAGCCAGCTAAGTGACTCAGTGAGTCCATGTCTCTAAATAAAATACAAATAGGCCCAAGGATGTGACTCAGTGGACTAGTGCTCCTGAGTTCAATCCCAGGTACCCTCTCTCTACCCCCCAAAAAGAAGTAGTCTGTCTCCTCATCCCTTGAGTCTAGACTGGACTTTGGATTTGATTTTTTTTCCTTCTTTCTTTCTTTTCCTTTCTTTCTTCATGTGTGTGTGTCTGTGTGTTTGTAGGTCCTGGGGATTGAACCCAAGAATGCTTTGCTATTGATCTACCATCCCCAGGCATATTTATTTTTTATTTCGAAACAGGGTCTGAGTTGTTCAGGCTGGCCTTGAGATTGTGATTCTCCTGCCTCAGGCTTCCAAACTGCTGGGATTACATGTGAGCAATACAGAACCCACCGGGGATTTGCTTTGACCAACAGGGTACTTATCCTTTGGGACTTCCCAACCCAAAACCTTAAGGAGTCTTGTGATCATCACTTTTGATCTCAGGACCCAACCCCAATGTAAAGAAGTCAACACCTCCCCTGCTGAAGAGAGATACCATGTTTTTTTTTTTTTTTTGTTTTGCTTCTAGGTGCTGAGAATCAAACCCAGGGCATTGCCACAGGAAGCAGGTACTCTATCACTCAGCTATAGCCCAACCCGGGGCCATGTCTTTCTTTAAGAGAAAGTTGTTAAATGTTTACCAACCCTGGGAGGAAAGGAAACATCACTATTTCCTTTTGTAACTTTTGAAAACAGAAAATGAACTTTTATTTTTAAAACATATTTTAAACATGTGGCCAAATAGAGAAAAATAAAATGAGGCAGAAAGAATATGTTGATGAAGGTCCAGGGAGAAGAGAAGGCACACCTATACCTTCATCTATCTGTTACAGTTCGACTATGGATAGTGTCCCCCAAAGGTCTAGGTATAAAAGTCTGTTCCCTGGAGCTGCAGTACTGGGAGGTGCTGTGGACCTTTAAGGGGTTCTTAGATAATCAGGGGCATGCCCCTGAAGGGGAATGTGTTACCCCAGTGCAAGGCTTCCCAATCTTGAACTTGAACCTTCAGAACCATGAACCATAATAAACTTATCTTTACTTCGTAAGTATCCTGTGTCAGGTATTTTGTTATAGAGATGCAAAGCTACATAGCACATCTGTGAAACCAGGCATAAGCCTGACTGGTCTGCAGCCAGCAATGCTGAGTAGTAAATTCCACATGTACTGGTTTCCTCCTCTACTCAAGAAGCCCTGATTATACAATCTGACTAGCCATCAGCCCCTCAGGGCTGCTTCTGATCAAGCCTGACCTTTAGGATAATCACAGAGCCAGGGTGAACCAGTTCTCCCATTTCTAAGGATTCAGGGATCAACCTCCATGTGCACCAGTCTGTTAGAATTCATTTCATGCTGGTGCTCCTGAGTTAAGCAAGCTTTCCAGGTATAGAATGAACTTACCAAAATGACATCCAGTTACTAATTCAGCAGGAGATTAATCTACTGATGAGGTTAGACCCTTCATGGCTCATTCATTTCTCCAAATCCCCACTTCCAAACATTGCCTCACTGGGGAACAGGGCTTCAACACACGAGTCTTGGGGGGACATGCCATCTCCAAACCATAATGATCCCTCCTTTTCTCTAAACCATCTCTATCAGGACACATGTACAGCAATCAACCTCAAAGTTCTCCCATCATAGGAAGTAAGGCCATCACTTGATACTTTTCAGATAGCCACTGGACACATAATTCCCAACTATCACCCTCACAGAACTTTTGAATTTGCTGTAGCTCTCCCGTTTCCACCTGGAAATCTTCTCCTCTTTCGAGGACTCATGTGTTTATATTGTGCCCACTTGGATTATGTCCCTATCTGAAGCTACATACCCTTAAATCTCAAAAGGAGTCACTTTTGTCATGTAAGGTCATATTCAAAGATTCCAAAAGTTAGAGCATGGACAACTTTGGGCACCATTATTCAGCAGATCACACTGCCATATAAATGTCGGCTTATGGGGCTGGCAGGGAGGGGCATAGCTCTTGCTTAGCATGTGCAAGACCCTGGGTTCAGTCCTCGATGTTGAAAAACAACAATAATGATTTTTTTCTTTGTTTTTAGATGTAAGCTTACATATGCACATTTTATTGATAACAAAGACTAGGATTACTGAATGGATTTTTTTTTTATCACACTTGAGGATGTTTTAGATCCAGGACTTTGAAGAACAAGAGCCTTAGAAACCTCCATCTGGCACTTTCTCCATAGGCTTCAAAGAGTCATTTGCTCTTCCAGATGGTGTTTTAATGTCTATGCATAAATCTGGGTACACACAATAACACACAGGACTCATGTTTAGGTGTAAACACAGAGGAATACCAAAGATAAAAAAGAGCCAAACCTCAACCAGTCTTTACTTGTAATTTAGTAGACGTGAAAAGGAAAACCCTCAAGTGGCAGACAGAAAATCTGTGGTCTAATGTTGGGATTCGGCTACAGTTTATTCCCGGGCAACTGTGACTGAGCTCTGTACTGTGTTGATGATGTGCATTTTTCTCAGTCTTCTGTAATGGAATAAAGACATGTTCACACAGAATTAAAATAATGTAGCCGTTTTGGTCAGAGGGCCAATCAGTGAATTAATCTCCTGGTAAGGATTAACTGAGTGGTAACTGAAGGCAGTTAGGGTGTGGCTAGAAGAAGCAGGTTATTGGGGGCATATCTTTTGGGCATCAATTTTGTATTTGGGGTTGGGGATGTGGCTCAAGGGGTAGCGCGCTCACCTGGCATGCATGCAGCCTGGGTTCTATCCTCAGCACCACATACAAATAAAGATGTTGTGTCTGCCGAAAACTAAAAAATAAATATTAAAATTCTCTCTCTCTCTCTCTCTCTCTCTCTCTCTCTCTCTCTCTTAAAAAAATTGTATTTGGAGAGTGGAGTATTTTTCTCTCTCTCTCTGCTTCCTGATCATGTCCTGAGGCACTTTACTCTTCTAGCAAGATGCTCTGCCTCACCTCAAGCCCTGGGGAGTGAAGTTGGCCTTCTGAGGGCTGAGACCTCTGAAACCATAAGCCCCAAATAAACTTTTCCTCCTCTAATTGTTCTTGGCAGGTCATTTAGTCACTGTGTTGTAGGGACAAACGAGGCAAGGCACCGAAGATAGCAGGAAACAGTTTTGTTTGGCTGCAGCCAGGTTCAGAGGGCACAGCTTTTTCTGTAATCAATCAATCCCCTGAACCCCGAGTTCAGGTAGTTTCAGAGTTTTATACCCAACATGTAAGGGGAGGGACTCAGAAGTTCACAGTCTGCAGAAGTTCACATAAAAGCAGCTTTTTATCTCACTGTTTGGGGCAAGTTAACCCTTCAAGGACAACTCCTGAGAAGGGGAGAGCTTCTTCTCCCCTTTCTTTCCTTCCCCTGCCGCTGTTACCATGGAGCCCAGTTGGTAATTTCTCTTAAAAAGTGTAGACATCTCTGTGAAGCCCAGCTCAAGGTCAGAGGCCTTGTTTGCACATTTCCACAAACTACTATACTGGATATGTTTGTGAAAAAACTAGTAAGGGGGTGTCCAGCCATGGTGAAGTTTTCTGGAGAAGCCCAGTTAAGACTTTTTTGTGGAGAAAGGGGGGGCCACTTCCACAGCAGTGAAAAATCTGACTACAACAGGCTAGTGGAAGAAAGCTGGAACATTGGAGGTGTGCACTGGAAGGGGACATTGGGATCCTGTCCTCTTCCTAGTTCTCTCTCTGCTTCCTGGCCCTATGCTATAAACAACTTCCTTCACCATCTCTCCTGTCACGGTGCCCTGTGCTCCCACAGGCCCAAAGGCAATGGGATCAAGTTGCCATGGACTGAAACCTCTGACTTGTGAGCCAAAATAAGCCTTTCTTCCTTTTAAGTTGTTTAACTCAGGTAGTTTATCACAATGATTGAAAACTTATTAGCACAGTCTTGGAAGGGCTTTGTATCAGTTGAGTTCTTTTCCATTACAAACCAGCTCTTCCATTCCAGATTGCTAACTGTGAATCTAACCATAAATCTTCCTGGATGTGGCCTCAGGTTATGGCATCAGACTGGGCTGAATTTCCTCTCTACCACCTAGTCATATTGAGAGGCTTAGTCTCCTGAATGGGAAAGTTGGGGTTTGGGGGCAGGGGGAGGTTGTGTGTTTTTCAGTAGTTTTACAACTTTGACAATAAGCAGTTAGTTCTCGACCCCATGGACTGTGGATTTTTGGAAATGAAAATTGTGAAGGGAACATACAACTTATTTAGTGAATCTTCATACTTATTACATTTTCTGGACAACCACACACATGGAAACCATATGAAACATTTCTTAATCATTTGGCCCAGATAGTTTTGCTGAGCCTGGTATCATTGTACACATCTGGAGTCTCCATCACCCTCCTGGTAGATTTCCAGATCTTTTTCAGATCTGAGTGTCTGAAGGATACACTTTTGACTTTGTTTTGTTTGGCAATGTGAAGATGGAAACCCAGGACCTCCTGCATGCTAGGCAAGCACTCTACCCCTGAGCCCAGCCCACAGACTTCTGGAAGCCCATTCCGTGGATGCATTTTTGAATATTGATGATATATTCTCGAGTCACCACCTCATCGAGGACAGTTGGCATTTCTTCTTACTCTTACCTTTGCAGGAGCCATTCTGCTGAGTCCAGTTTAGAAAGGAAGAATCTGAGGGGTGTCAAAAAGTCAGCTGTTTATCTAGTACACAAAGAATCTTCTTTGGGGCCCCAAGCCATCTTGTACAGAAACTTTCTACAGAATTTCTAGCATTGGTGACTCATGTTCCCCAAACCCTTTGTTTAGAGATCAACCCAATCACTGGCCAATTGTTACAAGGTAGGTTAGTCTTTTGGCCTCTGTGACCACCACTAACATCCAGAAGCAATATCATTGGCTCCTACTCCAAATCCATTGTCACCACAGAATTATCCCACTTTTCTAGTTTTTTGGTATAAGGGTGGTATTTCTAGTTTTTTCATTCATGTAGTAAACTGATGCTTACTCTGTGTCAGAAACAATGTTTGCCTTCAAGGAGCCAAGGTCATACGGAGAAAGATACAGATACTATCAAATAGAAGGCCAGGATAAAGGCTACTTTGGACTCTGGTGGCCCATTGAGGAGGAGCATTGGCCAGCTAGTAGAGGCAGGGAGGGCTTTGGGAAGAACTGAATGCCCACACTGAAAGCTACTAAGCAGTTCACTGTGTACCTCTCTTTTATATGGTAATGCTTTTCATTATAAAAAAATTAACTCACTGGTAAAAAAAATTTGGAAAAATTAGATATAGAAATCATTATCTATGCCTTCCTTGTCCAAATATATATTTGATTTTTTTTTAAATTTTAATGTTGTATTTTATTTAACCCAGTACATCAAAATCATCATTTCAGTAGGTCATCACATAAAAGTAATCTCATTATTAATAAGATATCCATGCTACATCTTGTAAATCTGGTATGTATCCCATGCTTATGGCACAACTCAATTAAGACTAGCCACAAGTCATTTAAATTTTCAAGACACTTTCATCTTTTTTCCTTATTCTACACTTCTATTCTTTTTTCTAGGTATAGACATTTTTTTCTCTTGGGGACATTTCATTTTAACATGCAAATTTTACATGCAAACCCCATCTTCCAATCCTTAAAACTTTAGCTGATCATCAGTGAAAAAAATGATTTGGAAATCCATGTGACATCACTACTTCATACAAATTCCTTGGCTATTTGTTTTATTGTGGTAGTGGTCATATAAGGGATTGAATCCAGGGGCACTCTACCACTAAGGTACATCCTCAGAACCCCCTTTTTTAAATGCTTTTATTTATTTATTTTTATGTGGTACTGAGGATCAAACCCAGGGCCTTGCACGTGCTAGGCTCAAATCGCTGGGATTTGCACTGTCATGTCTGGTTAATTCATTCTTTTTAATGAACAATTCTGTGTATTTTGAAAAACACATTTAGTTATATAATGACCACTACAAGTAAGATGCATATCAGTCCTATCAGTTTCCCCAAATTTCCATGCCTGTTTGTATTCAAACCCTTTGACCACCCTTACCCACTCTTCTGTCTGTATAATTTTTTGTCTTTTTCAGAATGTCATAAAAATAAAATCTTTCAATATGTAGCCTTTTGAATCTGGCTTCTTTCATTTAGAAAAATATATGTGAGATTCATATATGTTGCATGAAGCAGTGCATTCATTCTCATCAATGAATGGATGCATTGCAATTTGTTTATCCATTCACCAGTTTTTGAATATTTGAGTTGTTTTAGTGATTATAATAGAGCTATGATAAGCATTCATTTATATTTTGTTTTAAGTATTTGTTTTCATACATAAAAATGTAAAGACCAGCTGGAGAGTGTAGCTCAGTGTTTAAGCATGTTTTTAGCATGCATGAGGCTCTGAGTTCATTCCCTATATTGGAAAGAAAGGAAAGAAAAGGAAGAAAAAAGAAAAGAAAGGGAGGAAGAAAGGAAAGAAATCCACAAAAAACATTTTTAGTTCATGATCTCCATTGGCCCATGGGACATAATCTGGTGATTCCTGTCCTAAATAATTTTTTTGGCATAAATTTCATAATATTCTTTTTTTGTCCTTTTAATGCCTGTCGATTCTATAAAGATGCTGCCTTCCTAGTATTAGTAATTTGTATATTCTCTCTTTTTTCCTACTCAGTCTACTTAGAGATTTATCAATTTTTTATTGCTTTTCTCAAAGAAGCAGCTTTGTTTTTTTATTGGCTTTCTCTATTGATTTTCAGTTTTCATTTTCAAATTTGCTTTTATATTCATTTTCTTCTTTCTGCATGCTTTGGATTTAATATGCCTTTCTTTTTCTGGTTTCTGAAGGAGGAAACCTTGATCATTAATTTGAGACCTTTCTTCTTAGTTCTCTGAATTTCCCCCTGAGTTGTGCTACTCAACCTCTTGAGTAGCTGGAAATACAGGCACAAGTGGCCATGCTGGGTTAAACTATTTTGATTCCCATTTTCTGTTCTCTTTCTGTAATAGCTATATACAGATTTAGTTTATTTTTGTCTGTCCATTTCATCCATTTAGGGTGGTTTACAAGATTCTTAGTCCAGGGGCTGGGGATGTGGCTCAAACAGTAGCGCGCTCACCTGGAATGCATGCGGCCCGGGGTTCCATCCTCAGCACCACATACAAACAAAAGATGTTGTGTGTGCCGAAAACTAAAAAATAAATAAATATTTTTTAAAAAAAGATCCTTAGTTCAAGGACATTCCTTCCTATCAGTTTAATATGGTATAGTTTCTTTAATAGATAACTTTTTTTTAAGAGAGAGATGAGAGAGAGAGAATTTTTTTTTTTTTTTTAAGATTTATTTATTTTAGTTGTCGGTGGACACATCTTTGTTTGTATGTGGTGCTGAGGATCGAACCCGGGCCGCATGCATGCCAGGCAAGCACGCTACCGCTTGAGCCACATCCCCAGCCCAATAGATAACTTTTTTTTCCTCAGTGTTCCTCTGAATTTTTTTGTTGTCTTTGTCTCTCATTATTGTAAAATTTTCCTTCGGTTCTTTTTCCCCTCACCACCCAATCATCAATAATAAGTGCCTCCCTCCACCCCCATTACACACACACACACACACACACACACACACACACACACCTTATTTATTTTCCCCCTAGGTGCTGAGGATAGAATGCAAGTGCTCTACCACTGAGCCTCTCTACCAACCCCAGAGCTTTTTGGTTTGTTTTAATTTTGTTTTTGTTTTGGGTGGGGGTGCTGGGGAATTTACCAAGACCTTGCCTGTGCTAACTAAGAGCTGTATCATTGAGCTGCACCCTGAACCCCCTATTCTTTTTTTTTTTTTAACTTCTTTCTTTCTTCTCCTAAAATGGTACTTTGTGAAGACAGCTACCACAAAAAGCATCCGACCTTTAATTCTCTTTCTTGACTCTGACACTCTGGCACACACCTATAACCCTGGTAACTGAAGAGGCTGAGGCAGGAGGATCACAAGTTCAAGCCAGCCTCAGTAACTTAGCAAGACAATGTCTCAAAATAAAAATAAAATCCAGGCACAGTGGCACCTGCCTTTAATCCCAGTGACTCAGGAGGCTGAAGCAGGAGGCTCACAAGTTCAAGGCTCACCTCAGCAACTTAGTGAGGCCCTAAGCAATTTAGCAAGACCCTGTCTCAAAACAAAAAATGAAAAGGGCTGGGGATGAAGTTCAGTGGTAAAACATCCTCCAGTTAAATTCCAGTACATTGGGGCAGGGGCTGGGGGGTGTCTCTTTCTTAATCAGTGTTCAAATCAATATTGAATGAGCTGGTAGAGGCGCACACTGTAATCCCAGCAGCTCAGAAGGCTGAGGCTGGAGGATTGCAAATTCAAAGCCAGCCTCAGCAGCATTGAGGTACTAAGCAACTCAGTGAGACCCTGTCTCTAAATAAAATACAAACAAGGGCTGGGGATGTGGTTCAGTGGCTGAGTGCCCCTGAATTCAATCAAAATATTGAGTGAATTTTTCAATATTTGTACACTAAAAATGAGAGTTTCTTTTGTGAGGTGATTTTGATTAGTCAGAAGCTCACTAATACCTTTGTTCCCTCTCAAATGAAGCTTCTCTCTGTAAAAGTTTGAGCTGGAAACATTAGCAATAGCTCATTAATAACATTATTATTATTTTTGAGAATATGAGGACATACAGATTTGGGCAATCATAATTATTCTAGGTCAGTCAGAAATTCCACTTTCACTTTCTTAATGTTGTTCAATGATTAGAAGTTGTAAATTTTGATGTAGCTCAATTTTTCAATTTTTTAACTTTATAGTTAGAGTTTTTTAATTCTACATAATAAATCTTTAGTTTATGTCAAATTTATACATTTCTGGATGCTTTATAGAATTATTTTTTATATTTAGGTCTATGAACCATCTCAAATTATTTTTCATGACTGGTGGGAGTAGGAATAAAGATTTAAGTTCTTCCAGGCTGGAGCTGGGGCTCAGTGGCAGAGCACTTGCTTTGCACTTGTGTGGCACTGGGTTTGTTCCTCAGTACTACATAAAAATGAATAAATAAAATTAAGGCATCCTGTCCAACTACAAAAAAAAAAAAAAGGCTTATATTTTTCCACACAAACAACTATTTATTTCTGCACCATTTATTAAAAATATATTTATTTTTCTTTGTATTTTTTCTAATGAGTTTTGCTCAAGTTTTATGAGTTTATTAATGTTTTTAAAATGTATTTGTTCTAATCAGATATATATGACAGCAAAATGCTCTTTTGATTCATCATATACAAATGGCGCACAATTTTTTTTCTAACTTTTTTATTTTTTTAGTTTTTAGTTTTAGGTGGACACAATATTTTTTCTAAATATTTTTTAGTGTTGAAGGACCTTTATTTTATTCATTTATTTATATGTGGTGCTGAGAATTAAACCCAGTGCCTTCTGCATGCCAGGCAAGCACTCTACCACTGAGCCACAACCTCAGCTTCTGGAGCACAATTTTTGACTTCTCTCGTTGTAATCAAAGTAGGATCACACCATTTGTGCAATCATACATGTATCTAGGGTAATGACATCCCTCTCATTCCACCATTTTTTCTACCCTCATGTCTCCTCCCCCTATTATTAATCTTTTAGAAGAAAACAATTTTAAGATTCAATTTTCTCCAGCAAGTTATTTTTAATTTAATTGATCGTACTCATGTCTTGTACTTATTTTGCAGTTCTCTCTCATGTCTTCAGGTAGAAGCTTAGACTATTGATTTTAAACATTATTCCTTTTCTAATAAAAGAATCATGTGTTACAAATTTCACTGTGAGCACTGTTTTTTTTAATATTTATTTTTTTAGTTGACACAACATCTTTATTTCACTTGTTTATTTTTGTATGTGGTGCTGAGGATTGAACCCAGGGTCTCACACGTGCAAGCGCTCTACCGCTGAGCCACAACCCCAGCCCCAACTGTGAGCACTATTTAGCTGCATATTACAAAATTTTATATATTGTATAGCTTATCATTTGGTTTCAAGTATTTTATAATTTTCCTTGAAAGTCACAGAACTTTTGAGATATTTCTATTAGGTGGTGTCATAATGTAATCTGTCTCCCCATGTTTGTGTGTGTTATTCCCACCAGACAATATAAGAAAACCTAATGAAAAAAAAAATTTCTTTGCATTCTCTGAAGCAACTATCATAGGGTTATTTATGCACTTAGTAGGTAACGAGAATCTATCCAATCAGCTAAAGGTTCTATGATTTTACACAGCGCTATAAAAATGGCTTACAATTATGAGGTCCATATATGCTATATTCCCATGGAATAGTTATTATTGTGTTTTTTTTTTTAAGAGAATTTTTAATATTTATTTTTTTTTTTTTAGTATTTGGCGGACACAACATCTTTGTCTGTATGTGGTGCTGAGGATCGAACCCGGGCTGCATGCATGCCAGGCGAGCGCGCTACCACTTGAGCCACATCCCCAGCCCCAATTATTGTTTTTTTATTATTGCTTATGGAACCCACATGCAGTAATAAAGCTATTTATTTATTTATTTTTAATAAAAGAAAACATTCCGCATTTGTTTTGGGGGGATTGGCTAACTTCACTTAGCATTATCTTCTCCAAAGCCATCCATTTACCTGCAAATGCCAAGATTTTATTCAGTAATAGAGTTCTTATTAAATAAAGAAATCTGTATCAATAGATGGTATTAGTCTGGATGTTTTTAATCCTATTCCTTGGAGCGTAAAGGTTTGGGGGAAGTGTCCCAGGGATCATCTTCTTGAGAAAATGAGGAAGTAGGATTGGGAAGAGGAACAGTTAACTACAATACAGATACGATGGAGGACTCAGATTATCTCCTAAGGAACTATGGAACTAGAACAATCCTTCAGAGTTTCCCCAACTTGAGAAAGGATTCCAGGCTTTTATAACATTGTATCCACCAGAAATTGAATGAAAATTGCCTCTGTGGAGATGTTAAAGTTGAATTAGATGGTTTTGTTTAGATGAGAGCAACATTCAGAGAACAACCCAGTTGAGAACTTTTAGCTTCCCAAATTCCCAACAGCTGGAGGAATGAGTGCCTTAGTGTTAAAGAGGGGGTATGGGTGGATTACCACAATATCCACTAATGCACCACTTAATCTACTTAAATTCACTTTTTCATATAATAGGTATTATAAAAAGGTCCTCCAGGATTCTGATGGGTTTCTCTTCTAGAAGAAACATTCAAAAGAAAGGCTAGTAGAACAAAGTATAGACCACACTATCGCACTCAGTCACAGGGTCACAAATGATACTTGTTTCCTGCCTTGTTTTCCCATTCTGGATTTCTCCAATGTCTGCTGATCTAGGTGATTTGCCTTATGCATAATCCAGAGACACATCTCCAAGAAATCTGAATTATCCTCAGAGACAGCTGTTGGATTCTTCCATTTACCATACAATTGGGCAAGCAGTACCATGAGAAACACATTTAATGACTTGAGTGCCAAACATATTCTTCCCTGAGCTCACAATGTGACAGCTGCCCTTATCTCCTCCTGATGGTATCAATTACTTCAGCCAGGATTATTATTCCTATCTTTGCCTGCTGGTCTCTTGCATGAAGAGCTTGCAGCAACCAGGTGGCAATCACTGCTTAAACACTAACCTTATTTAAGAGAACTCTGGAGTAAAGATGTTCTTCAGATGATCTCAACTTGAGGCAAGGGGACCAGGCCTTTGTGTTCAACACAAATCAGTCATCAGAAGCATGCTCTCTTAAGGGACCTTGAAGAAAGTTCTGTTTTCTGATAAGAGCAATTTCTGAAGGGAAACTTCATGAAAGTTGTTAGCCACTAACACTCCCAACAGCTAGGAAGAAGGAGTGCCTCCATTCTGAAGGGGGATCTGGCTGTCACATCATAGCATCTGCTACATTTGATCATGATTTATTTCATCTGTACATAAAGGCTACACTGCTAGGAATCCTTTTTTTTTTTAAAAAAGTATTTGATGTTTTTCTTCTTGCCACAAAACTCCTCATTCAATATAGAGCTTTCCATATTCTTTTTTGAATATATATTTATTTTTAGTTGTATCTGAACAAATACCTTTATTTTATTTATTTTTATGTGGGGCCCAGTTTTCAAGATGGAGTCTTGTGGCTGCAGCCTCTGGAGACAGGAATACATTATCCTCACCTGGCAAAAAAAAAAAAAAAAAAAAGGACGGACCCTGCATCCTCACATGGCAGAGAGATGGGCAAAGGGAAAGAAACACAGTTCCCACATAGCAGAAGGGCAACACCACAGGAGAGGCAAACTTTGAAGCTTCTTTTATAAAGGCATTCAATTCATTTCTGAGGCCAAGAGCCCTCATGACTTAATCACCTCTCCACACCTCTAAATATTGATGCTGCAGATTGTTTTTTTTAAATTTGTTCTAATTAGTTATACATGCAGGTAAAGTGCATTTTGACACATTATACATGCATGGAGTAACTTCTCATTCATCTGGTTGTACATGATGTAGAGTTACACAGGTCATATAATCATACATGCATATAGAGTAGTAATATCTGATTCATTTGACTATCGTTCCTACCCGTATGGTCCCCCACCTTCACTCCCCTCTGTCTAGTCCAAAATACCTCTATTCTACCCACTGCCTTATTGTGAATTAACATCTATATATCAGAGAAAACATTCAGCCGTTGGTTCCCTGGTGTTGCCTTATTTTGCTTAGCATACAATTCTCCAATTCCATCCATTTACCTGTGATGCCATAGTTTCATTCTTCTTTAGGCTGAGTAATATTCCATTGTGCATATATGCCACAGTTTTCTTATCAATTCATCTGTTGAAGGACACTAGGTTGGTTCCATAGCTATTGTGAGTTGAGCTGCTAAAAACATTGATATGGCTGTGTCACTGTAGTATGCTGATTTTAAGTCCTTTGGGTATAAACCTGGGAGTGGGTTAGCTAGGTCAAATGGTTGTTCCATTTCAGGTTTTCTGAGGAATCTCCATAATGCTTTCCAGAGTGGTTGCACCAATTTGCAGTGCCCCCAGCAATATATGTGTGTACTATTTTTTCTATATCCTCTCCAATATTTATTGCTGCTTGTATTCCTTTTTTTAATATTTGTGTTTTAGTTATATGTGGACACAATATCTTTATTTTATTTTATTTTTTTAATGTGGTGCTGAGGATTGAACCCATCTCAACACATGCTAGGCCACCTCTGAGCCACAACCCCAAACCCCACTGCTTGTATTCTTGATGACTGCCATTCTGGCTGGAGTGAGATGGAATCAGTGTAGTTTTAATTTGCACATCTCTAATTGCTAGAGACATTGAACATTTTTTTCATATATTTGTTAATCGATTGTTATTTATTTTTCTGTGAAGTGTCTATTCAGTTCCTTTGCCCATTTATTGATTTGGTGTTTTGGGTGTTAAGTTTTTTGAGTTCTTTATATATCCTGGAGATTAATGCTCTATCTGAGGTAGGTGTGGTAAAGATTTTTTTCCCATTCTGTAGGCTCTTTCCTCATGTTATTGATTGTTCCTTTTCTGTGAAGAAGCTTTATAGTTTGATTCCATCCCATTTATTTATTCTTGATTTTACTTCTTGAACCTTAGGAGTCTTATTAAGGAAGTCAGTTACTAAGCCAACATGGTGGAGATTTGGGCCTACATGGTGGAGATTTAGGCTCAGGGTCTATGTTCTAGTGCCTAAGTCTTTGATCCACTTTGAGTTATTTTTGTGTAGTGTGAAAGATAGGAGTTAAGTTTCATTTTGCTACATATGGATTCCCAGTTTTCTCAGTACCATTTGTTAAAGAGGCTCCCTTTTTCTCAAATGTTATGTTTTTGGCACCTTTGTCTAGTGTGAGATAACTGTATTCATGTGGGTTTGTTTCTGTGTCATCTATTCTATACCATTGGTGTACATATTGATTTTGGTGCCAATACATGCCAATTTTGTTACCATAGCTTTGTAATATAATTTAAGGTCTAGTATTGTAGGCCTCCTGCTTCATTTTTCTTGCAAAGGATTGCTTTGGCTCTTCTGGGTCTCTTATTTTTTCCAAATGAATTTCATGATTGCTTCTTTATCTATTTCTGTGAAGAATGTCATTGGGATTTTTATAGGAATTGCATTAAATCTGTATAATGCTTTTGGTAATGTGGGCATTTTTACAATGTTAATTCTGCCTATCCAAGAGCTTGGGAGATCTTTCCACCTTCTAAGGTCTACTTCAATTTCTTTTTTAGTGTTCTGTAGTTTTCATTGTAAAGGTCCTTCACCTCTTTTGTTAGATTGATTCCCAAGTTTTTTGTTTTTTGTTTTTTTTTTAGGCCATTGTGAATGGGGTAGTTTTCCTAATTTCTACATCATCCTCTACTTCACAGATCAGTTTAACTAAGTACATTCCAAACTTCTTCTCTGACATTTCTTCCACTGTGGTGTCGATGGATTCTGTTATTGGTGTTTCTTGGTTTACTTAGGTGATTTGTTCCCTTACTTTTTCATGGTGTTTGACTGTCTTCCCATCTAACAGTATGGATCTGATGCAGTAAAGCCTGTGGACTTTTATTGTCCCTGAAGGTTTCCAGTCTCTCACTGTTTGGGAGGAGATAAATAATAACAACAATGAATGCAAACATTTTACAGCATTAAACCAAATAGTTTCTACTATGACATCCACAGTGTTAGTTATCACAATAAACAGAAATGATATGATCAGTTACTGCCTATAAGAAAAACAGCAAGTTTGCAAAAGGGTTTACATTTTCCAATGGTGGACAGAAAGAGAACAGAAGTGATATAGAATGTGATGATTATGAGGAAGGAAGAGAGAAACAGAAGTAAAATATTGAAGCAAGAGTGAAGGAGAGAACAAAAGATATTGGCTGTTAGCAGAAGAAAAGGGAGAATCAAGGGAGACAAATTAGTAGGAGAATATATAATATATAAAGCAATTTCAAAAAAATATAAAAATAAAAAATATAAAACAAAACTAAAGGGCCTGGGGATGTGGCTCAAGCGGTAGCACGCTCACCTGGCATGCATGCAGCCCGGGTTTGATCCTCAGCACCACATACAAAGAAAGATGTTGTGTCTGCCGATAACTAAGAAATAAAATATTAAAATTAAAAAAAAAACAAAACTAAAGGGCTGGGGTTGTGGCTCAGTGGTAGAGTGCTCATCTAGAACATGCAAGGGCCTAGGTTGATCCTCAGCACCACATAAATGTAAAATAAAGATATTGTGTCCACCTAAAACTGAAAAATAAATATTAAAAAAAACCTAAAATATACTAATCAAACATTAGTTCACATTAGTTACAACAACAACAAAAAAACACTAATCCATGTAAAATAACTGGCTTCAAAAATCCTAGAGAAGAGGGGGAAAAAATAGGAAACTGTACAAATGTCCATGTACCAATAAGGTTGCAATTAAACAGTTAAAAATAATTTAAAGAAAAGAATAAAAATCTTGATGAAAAGTTAAAGAATTCTTTCCATTGGTGTTCAAAATATTCTCAGCTTCTCTTCTCATCAGTTTTGTTATGGGCCAGGCTATATGGGCAATGACCAGACCCCATTTTGTTCCGAGACTCCTTGTCAAGTAAGAAGTGCTTCTCCCATGGGAAGCCCCCCACCTCTGTACCCATCAACAGTTGCTTAGCATAGCATGTTTGGCAACACAAAATGGCAATTCTTATATAATGTAAAATTGTTCTATTTTTGGTTCCCACTTTTCTTAGACAATGGATCCCATCAAATAATGATTGTCTAGGGGCTGGGGATGTAGCTCAAGTGGTAGCGCGCTCGCCTGGCAGGCTTGTGGCCCGGCCCAGGTTCGATCCCCAGCACCACGTACAAACAAAGATGTTGTGTCCGCCAATAACTGAAAAATAAATGTTAAAGTTTTCTCTCTCTCCCTCTCTCTCTCTCTTAAAAAAAAAAAAATCCAACAACCACTTTACCTTTCTTCTTAAAAAAAAATAATAATAATAATTGTCTAGACTTTAGTAACCATTCTTTAACTTGTAATCAACTAGGGTTGTTTTGACCCACTTCCCTTCTACTTATGATTTTAGATCTCATGACCTTTGTTTATATTTTGAATCATAGCACCAGCCACTTATGATTAACATGGTTTTGGATTATAAAAGGTGTATTCAAAACCCTAGGAGGGGGTTGAAGGGTGTAGACTTGCAGCCTGCCACCTGGCCCATCAGTTGGTGAATCTGAACCTCCAGCTGGTGAATAAAGTTTCTGTTTCCTGCTTTAAGAGTGACTTGGTGATTTATTGCAATCTCACCATAACAGTTTTAGGTGAAGTCTTCTGGAGTGTGATGCTCTACCTTCAGGATTGCTGGAGTGAGAAAAGTGGAGTTCCTGGAGGCAGGGTTTAGGCTTAGGCAGGCTCCAGACTCTTTGCTGAATGCTAATTGTTCTGGAGATTTTAAATCAGTGCACATCCAGTGCCCAGTACTTGCTGGTCCATGCTGGAACTTTACTCAAGGGATCTCCCCTGGGTTTAACTCATGTGGTGAGGGAACCAATACTTAGTTCCCTATGTCACCTGTAGACCCCACGTTTCCTGGTCTCAGGTTCAGTCTCCAAGCAATTTCTCCTGTCCCTGCCCTTTGGAGTTCCAGCCAGATGTATCTCTCTCAGCTGGTCCTGTAAGCAGTCAGATTGAAGGGGGAGAGATAGAACCAGGTGGGTTTCTGAGACCAGTTGTCCCCTGTGTAAACCTCTCTCCACATTTGATTTTCTCCTAGTCTCTTAAGCACATTCTATGTTGTGTAGCGTGTGTTTTCTGGGCCCATATTTTGGACCAAATGTGAGATTGCCAGGAATTGTTTTTCTCTTTTTGTGGTACCCTACCCATGCCACAGCTGCAAAATAATTCCCTCCTCCATCCTCTAAAGGCCTGGAGAGATGGCAGCTTCTTTCCCCACACACAGATATCATGCAGCATGTCCTTCAGGTTTCTTGGGCAATGAACTTGGTCTCTAAATACTCCAGACCCAGTCATGTCTTGAGCCTCCCCAAAAATGCAGGTTCCTTTAATCTCCTTTTCCGTTTACTCTGATCATGGAGGAACCACTCTGGCTGGATCTCTGGCCCACCTGTGGCAGCAGCTGTGCCACTAGGAATTTTTTTCTTATTTTATAATATCCAACCTCCCCCCAGTCTGGTTTGAATGTCATTTTAGGTTCCAGTAAAGTCCTCCCCACTGCCCACCATTTTTTTTATTCACCCACCTTGCTGAGAAGCTGCCTGTCTACTTTCTTGGTTTCATGCCACAGAGCAGCCAGGATCCAAAACTCCTCTATTCCGGCATCTTGAATCTCTCAATACAGATTGTTTTTAACATGATTTTTGGAAAGAATATTTAT
The DNA here is from genome assembly GCF_048772815.1 of Callospermophilus lateralis. Classification (NCBI taxonomy): domain Eukaryota; kingdom Metazoa; phylum Chordata; class Mammalia; order Rodentia; family Sciuridae; genus Callospermophilus; species Callospermophilus lateralis. The sequence continues at coordinate 94,266,396 of NC_135313.1, forward strand.
CATTCAAACCATAGCAATAAATAACCCTCAAAAACATGCTAAACAAAGAAGGCAGATACCAAAAGTCATATATTGTACAAAACCACCTATATGAAATACCCAGAATACATTCATTTATGGAGGCAGAAGGTGATTGGTGATAAAGGTTTGGGCTCAATTTATTTAGTCCTAATTTATTTGAATAGGTAATGAAACTAGGTAACTAGATAAAGGTATTAGTTGTGCAACACTGTGCGTGTACTAAATGAAACTGAATTTTTCACTTTAATATGATTAATTTCATATTATGTGAATTTTATAAAACATTAACAAAACGACACTCCCAGCTCTTGATGCCCTGTGGTGACTCAAGGATTGGTCAGCAAGAAGACCATTACCACATATAGCCATTTGGCCTTGGACCTCCTGAATAGTGAGTGAAAACAAATCTCTTTTTGCATATGGTATGCATACTCAGGTAATTTGTGATAGTAATTAAAAATGACCAACACAACCCCTTTCCATATCTTTGGCCTGTCCCAATCCTAATCTGCATGAATTTCAATGGTTGGCCCCAGGGAATCTCCCTGAACCACCCTGCCAATGTGAATGACTCACTCATGAGACTTCCCCCTTGCTTAAGACCCCCATCCCCCACAACCAACATCCTTCTCACCCCAGAGCCTGAATTAAAGTACCTAGGATTGGCCTCAAAGCCTCCATTCCCCCCAGCTGGCCCCACTGTATTAACCACAGTTTTTATTTTTTGTGCCATATCATGTTTTGACATCTTAGAAATTTTACTGGCCAGGGAGAGAGACTGGCTCTGCCAGGGCTAGCCAATTCCCAGAGATGGCCAAGGGCTTAACTGGGATTGCAACTTTCATCTGCAAGACTTTACCTCCAACCTCTCCATTTCTCTAACACACACACAAAACCTATAATTTCCCCCCTAAGTTATTTCAGGGACAAATATCAGGCAACTAGAAACCATCCACCTCTGTAATCAGAATCGCTGAAATTATTTAAACTAAGCAATCCTATCTCTTTGCCCCACCCTGCCTTTCCCATGGAAATCCCCAGCAAGGTCATGGCCTCAACTTGCCCCTTACTCCGGCTTCTACCACCTGACCCAAACCTAGCACTATGCCATGTGGCCCTTTATGGTATGCTCATAGAAAATGTATTAGATTATTCTTTCCACAGCAAAAAAAAAAGTAAATAAATATTTTAAATTTTTAAAAAATCAGATCATGCCATTTCTTGGCTCAAAAATCTCCAGAAGGGGACTGGGATTGTGGCTCAATGGTAGAGAGCTTGTGTAAGGGTCTGGCGAAACGTCGGAGGAAGAGACCACTAAGAGACTGACTCATGCAATTGCAGAAGGGGGTTTATTGGGGATCCATTCCAACGCGCTGGGGCTCCCGGCCCACTCAAGAAGGGGGAGCAGCCAAGAGCTCCGAGCAGGGGTTGAGCAGCGCTTAAGTACACTTCTTGGGGAGGGCGGGGGCTTTGCATACATCAGAACAAATCAGCATGAGGCGCGGGAAAATTGAACAACAACTCTGAGACATGATTAGTACATCCATTGGCGGGAACAGATTGGGCAGGGGTGATTGGTTATTCCTAAGTGGGGTACACATTCAAACTGATTGGTTCGGGCCCTGTATGCTCTAGGCTATGAATCAGCAAAATAGCCTAGTAGGGCGTTGTCTTAACTGCCTCAGGGTGTAGCAGAGGAATTTAACAATACCTGGTCCTTCACTTTTTAACTTCAATTTCTTTTACTCTTACACTTGCCTTGCAAGCACTGGGGCACTGGGTTTGATCCTCAGCACCACATATAAATAAATAAAGTATTGTGTCCATCGACAACTGAAAAAAAAAAAGTTTTTAAAAAGAAATCTTCAGAAGGAGCCTGGTGTGGTAGCACACATCTTTAATACCAGCAACTCAGGAGAGTCATAAATTTGAGGACAGTCTTAGCAACTTAGTAAAACCCTGTCTCAAAAATAACAAATAAAAAGAGCTGGAGATGTGGCTCAGGGGTTAAGTACCCCTGGGTTCAGATCCTGGTACCAAAAAAAAAAAAAAAAAAAAAAAACCTCCAAACTTTCCCTTCAGTACAAAGCAATGTAGCCCACCTACACAGTAAGTGTCCATCACCTTTCTATCCTCATCTCTTGCCATTCTTCTCTCACTGACTCTGGTCCAGCTCTCCTGGTCTCCTCTGCTCTTCCATCTAATAGGCAATGACCATGTTAGGATCTTTGCACACGCTCTTCCCTTGGTTACCTGCATAGTCCACTTTTTCACTACCTACAGGTTTTCACTCAAGTGTTACCTTTATTTTTATATTTTTGGGTACCAGCAATTGAACCCAGGGGTACTTAACCACTGATCTATATCCCCAGCCTGTTTTTATATTTTATTTTGAGACAGGGTCTCACTGAGTTGCTTAGGGTCTTGCTAATCGCTGAGGCTGGTTTTGAACTCATGATCTCCTTGCCTCAGCCTCTGAAGCTGCTGGGATTACAGGCATGCACCACCATGCCTGCCAAGTGGTAAGCAATAAGGTCCTCATCAGCAACTCTATATGAAATTACAACTGCTAGGGAGAAATGTCAGGGAAGATGGTGGAGCAGGATTCTCCAAGAATCCATGTCTCCATCTGAACAACAAATATACTGCAGAATTTCTCTGATGTAAACAAGTGTGGAACTCTAGAGTCTATTTGAAAGGCCTGCAGCTTCCTAAGAAAAGCTTGACTGATAAACTGCAGTTATTGTTGTTCAATTTCCACTATTAGCAGTGGTAGCAACTACCCAGCCTCATGGTAGGAAGACATTATGTTTTCAATTTTCAATGTCCTCCAAAGGCCCATGTGCTGATGTCTTTGTCCCCAGCCTGTGATGCTATTGGAGGATGATGTAACCTTTAGGAGGTGGGACCTGGTGACAGGAAGTTAGTCTATTGAAGGCTTGTCTTTGAAGGGGATACTGGGACCTGGACACCTCCCTCTCTTTTTTGCTTCCCGGCTACCATGAAGTGAGGAGCTTCCTTTGCCATACCCTCCACCATGATGTTCTGCCTCACTACAGGCCCTCCAAAACAGGGACAAGTGACCATGGACTGAAACCTCTGAAACCATGAAGCAAAATAAAACTTTTATTCTTTAAGTTATCTCAGGTATTTTGTCACAGCAATGAAAAGCTGACAAGCACACCATACCAACATTCCCAGAGCAGCCTGCAAGAGCCAGGCAGATGATTCCTTTGGATTACAGAAGTATAACCCAAAGGTAGGCCATCATTACTGTAGCTACATTGGCTAAAGTTATTTCCAAGTATCGGAATACCAGTCTTGCATTTTTTTTCTCTCCTTCATTTTCTCCACTTTTATGCATCAGACACTTAAGGATTAGAATATTCCAAAGTGACTACATGCCCAGGGAAAAACACAGGCTCATAAAAGCCATAGGAAGATCTTAAATTTATATTGTAGGCTTATATCCAGCACAGAGAAATCCTACAATAAGTTTTAAAGGATAAAACCTAAGGAAGGTAAAGAATATGATTTTTCAGACTTGCCATACTATTAAACTCAAATATATAGGTAATCTGGCTCTGGTTTTGGGGTGTTTTGTTTGTTTGCTTTTGCAGTACTGGAGATGGAGCCGAGGGCCTCACATGCTAAGAAAACTCACTACCACTTAACAATACCCACAGTCCTGTTTGTTGTTGTTGTTGTTTCATACATGCATCAAAATGAATTTCAGTTAATGATATACCCTTTTTCCTCCCCTTTTCCCTCCTGTCCTCCCCCTCTTGCTTCTCTTTTCTCTACTAGACTTTCTTTCTCTCATCTATTAATTTATATTTCATTGGTTCTTTATGGTATCTTATCCTTCCCTACCCCTTTCCTTTATTTTACTCTAGCCTCTGCATATGAGAGAAAATATTTGATCTTTGAGTTTCTAAGTTTGGTTAATTTCATTTATCATGATATTCTCCATTTCCATCCATTTACTGGCAAATGCCATAATTTTATTCTTTTTAATGGCTGAGTAGAACTCCATTGTGTGTGTGTGTGTGTGTGTGTGTGTGTATATATATATATATATAATAATTTCTTAATCCATTAATCTATTGACAGGCATCTCAGTTGATTCTAAAATTTAGCTATTGTGTATTGTACTGTTATAAACATTGATGTGGATATGTCGCTGTAGTATGCTGATTTTAGATCTTTGGGGAAAATACCCAGGAGTGGGATAGCTACCCACAGCCATTTTGAATTATTATTTGTGATAAAGGCCCTGAGAAGCCTCTGTGTTAGAGCCTCATCAAGCCTCAACCTTGATTGCAGGCACTTAGCTCCTGGGAATAAAGGAACTTGTTTGCTAGATAACTACGATATTTCACCAGCTCCTGGATCTGCCCTCCTAACAGTAACTTCAGACAATGGACTTTCTTGAGAACTGCACAAAGCTCCTAACATTACAACTGGTGCCCAACATGGGGCACGAGAAGACTTTTCTCCCCACACAGCCACTTACTCCACAGAGAGTTTGGGACAACAAAAACTGCCTTGATAGAGACCCTTCCAGATGTTGACATGTCAGATAATGGAGGGAAGGGAATAGTTACTTATGCCTGGAGTAGGCTTTTGACTCGCCTTTCATCACCTGGTCAGTAACTACAGTAACTATGGGAAATTCTCTATCGGATACTCAACGACGTCATCGGGCAGAGCTTTCCTTTTTCCTACACAAGGTGGGACATACTGTAAGCAATATTAACCTTGCCGCCTTGCTGACAGAAATAGATTCATCTTGTCCTTGGTACCCAGAAAGGGACTCATTACATTCAAAAGATTGGGAGGAGGTAGGTAAGACATTTCATGAGGAACCACTTTCCTGCCTCTGCTCCTTGTCTCTGTATCTCCCTTTATTATTATTTTTTACAGATCATGAGCTCAAGAACAGCCTCAGCAATTTATTGAGATCCTGTCTCAAAAAATAAAAAGAACTGTAGATGTAGCTTCCTGATAGAACACCCCTGAGTTCAATTCCCAGTGCCTCAGTACCTTAATAAATAAAATAAATAGAGTTAAATACTTGAACAATTATAAAATCTAGCAATATTGGAATTTTGTTGTTTAACTCCATTTTTATTTTCTACATGATTTAAAAGACATATGCATAAAAACAATTATTAGTCTATGCTGGATTACACAGTTTATAAAGATGTAATTCATGATATCATTAACTGAGAGGGGGTAAACATAGAGCTGTATAGGATTGGAGTTTTTGTATACTATTATAGTTAAACTAGCAAAAATACAAATTGGAGTATTACAATTTTAGGATGACCTGTGTAAGCCCCATGGTAGTTACAAACAATAGAGTTATAGAATACTCAAAAGAAAATGAGAAGGTGGCGCGCCAGCCCCATGCCATGGCAGCCCAGAGTTCCAGGGCAGAGCCACCCTGCACCCAAGCAATAGCCAACCTGAACTGGGGTTTCTTATTCACCAAAGCATAGCTCCACAGCCCAACATCAGGAAACATGCTGGCTTAAGGCTGCGACCACCATGAAACTGGGATATCACTGCTTCTATCAAGAGACAACAATAAGGTCCTGGTAAGATGTCACCAAGGCCCCTGTGGCTTGGCTGCACCAGAGGTTTGTCTACCAGGGATGCTAACAGTTATCCTGTTGCTGAGGTAACAGGGAATCTTGCATAAGGTTGCTTATCTCTCGTTTCTCCTAACGGTCAACTTCCTATGATTACCCTCTCACTAGTCATATAATCTAATACCTCCATATTCTCACAGCCTACCTCATAAACATCTCATCCAACCTCCAGGTCCCCTTCCACCATCAGAAACTGTAAACCATTATGCAAACTTATTGATTATATGGTTGAAGATAACCAAACTCATTATTTCTGTGTATAGTGACAAAACTGTAAATGTAAAAATAGAAGCTAACTGATATATGGCTGTACATTGGGTATATTGAGTGCTATAATATTGATTTCTCCCTTAAAAGTGAAGTATTGGTAACCTGTAGGCACACTATAAGACAATAGGGCAGAAGCTGTAATACCTCTGATCTGAATTGCAAGAGAGGAAGACACATAAACATCATGAAAAAGCAAGGGAGGGCAGGGAAATGGATGGCATTAGAGCAGATTATGCTAAGTGAAGCTAGCCAATCCCTAAAAAAACAAATGCCAAATGTCTTCTTTGATATAATGAGAGCAACTAAGAACAGAGCAGGGAGGAAGACCAGGAGGAAAAGATTAACATTAAACAGAGTCATGAAGTGGGAGGGAAAGGGAGAGAAAAGGGAATTTGCATGGAAATGGAAGGAGACCCTCATTGCTATACAAAATTACATATAAGAGGTTGTGAGGGGAATGGGAAAAAAATAAGGAGAGAAATGAATTACAGTAGATGGGGTAGAGAGAGAAGATGGGAGGGAAGGGGAGGGGGGATAGTAGAGGATAGGAAAGGTAGCAGAATACAACAGTTACTATTATGGTATTATGTAAAAATGTGGACGTGCAACCGATGTGATTCTGCAATCTTTGTAATGTTTTGAATAGCCAAAAAAAAAAAAAAAGAAGAAGAAACCAGGTTCAACCTAAAAAAAAAAAAAAAAAAAAAAAGCAAGGGAGGAAAGTGCCCCAAACAAACTAAGACACTAAAACAATAAAATCCATGGATAGTGAAGTAGGTGAAATGTCAGAGAAGGAGTTCAGAATATACATGACTAAAATGATTTGGGAATTTAAAAAATGACCTAAGTGAGCAGATACAGGCAAAAATCTATCACTCCAACAAAGAGATAAGAGAGAAAATTCAGGACACCATCCATCACACCAACAAAGAGATAAAAGAGTAAATACAGGTGGTAAGAGATTGCTTCAAGATATCGAAATCTTTGGGACACTATGAAGGCAGTGCTAAGAGGAAAGTTCATTGCATGGAGTTCATTCCTTCAAAGAAGAGAAAGTTAACTGGGGGTGGGGATGTGCCTCAAGCGGTAGCGCGCTCGCCTGGCATGCGTGCGGCCCGGGTTCGATCCTCAGCACCACATACAAATAAAGATGTTGTGTCCGCCGAGAACTAAAAAATAAATATTAAAAAATTCTCTCTCTCTCTCCCTCTCTCTCTCTCTCTCATTCTCTCTTAAAAAAAAAAAAGATAAAGTTAACAAATAAATGACCTAATATTATATCTCAAAGCCCTAGAAAGAGAAGAACAAATCAACCCCTAAAGCAGTAGAAGACAGAAAATAATTAAAATTAGAGCTGAAATCAATGAAATTGAAACAATTGAAAACGCAAAAAGTTGGTTCTTTGAAAAAATAAATAAAATTGATAAAATATTAGCCATGCTAATGAAGAGGAGAGAAAATTCAAATTACTAACATCCATGATGAAAAAGGAAATATTACGACAGACACTATAGAAATACAGAAGATAATTAGAAATTTTTTTGAAAATTTGTACTCCAAAATAGAAAATATCAAAGGCATGAACAAATTTCTAGAGGCATATGATATGCCTAAATTGAATCAGGATGAAATACACAATTTAAACAGATCAATTTCAAGTAAGAAAATAGAGGTCTCCATCAGAAGTTTACCAATCAAGAAAAGCCCAGGACCAGATGGATATACAATTGAGTTCTAAAAGACCTTTAAAGAAGAACTGACACCGATACTTCTAAAACAATTTCATGAAATAGAAAAAGAGGGAACACTTCCAAATACATTCTATGAGGTCAATGTCATCCTGATTCCAAAACCAGACAAAGACACATCAAAGAAAGAAAACTTCAGACTAATATCTCTAATGAATACAGATGCAAAAATTCTCAATAAAATTCTGGCAAATCAAATATAAAAACTTATCAAAAAGATAGTGCCCCACAATCAAGTAGGGTTCATCCCAGGAATGCAAGGTTGGTTCAACATACAAATATCAATAAATGTAATTCATCACATCAATAGACTCAAAAATAACAATCATATGATTATCTCAATACATGCTGAGAAAACATTTGATAAAATGCAGCATCCCTTCATGTTCAAAATGCTTGAAAAGCTAGGAATAACAGGAACATACCTCAACATTGTAAAGGCTACCTATACTAAGCCCTAGGCCAACATCATTCTAAATAGAGAAAAATTGAAGGCATTCCCTCTAAAAACTGGAAAAAGACAGGGATGCCTTCTGTCATCACTTCTACTTAACATAGTTCTTGAAACTCTAGCCAGAGCAATCAGACAGATGAAAGAAATTAAAGGGATATGGATAGAAAAAGAAGAACTCAAATTATCACTATTTGCAGATGATATGATTCTATACCTAGAAGACCCAAAACTTTCCACCAGAAATCTCCTAGAACTAATAAATGAATTCAGCAAAATAGCTGGATATAAAATCAACACCCATAAATCAAAGGCTTTTCTGTACATCAGTGACAAATCTGCTGAAAGTGAAATTAGAAAAACCACCCCATTTATAATAGCCTCATAAGATAAAATAAAATACTAGGGAATCAACTCAACAAAAGAGGTGAAAGACCTCTACAATGAAAACTACAACACACTAAAGAAAGAAATTAAGAAGACCTTAGAAGATGAAAAGATTTACCTAGTTCTTAGATAGGCAGAATTAATATTGTCAAAATGACCATACTACCAAGAGCACTTTACAGATTCAATGCAATCCCAATCAAAATCTCAGTGGCATTCCTTGTAGAAACAGAGAAAGCAATCATGAAATTTATCTGGAAAAATAAGAGACCCAGAATAGCCAAAGCAATCCTTAGCAAGAAGAATGAAGCTTCTGGCATTACTATTCCAGACCTACAACTATACTACAGAGTAATAGTAACTAAAACAGCATGGTATTGCCACCAAAATAGACCTGTAGACCAATGGTACAGAATAGAGGACCCAGAGTCTACTCCACATAACTTGAGTTATCTTATATTAGACAAAGGCACCAAAAACATACTTTTGGAGAAAACATAGCCTCTTCAACAAATGATGCTGGGAAAACTGGAAATCCACATGTAACAAAATGAAATTAAACCTCTATCTCTCACCATACACAAAACTCAACTCAAAATGGATCAAGGACACAGGAATTAAACCAGAGACTTCAGCCTAATGGAGGAAAAAGTAGGCCAAAATCTCTATCACGTTGGTTTAGGCCCCATCTTTCTTGGTAAAACTCCTGTAGTGCAAGAATTAAAACCAAGAATCAATAAATGGGGTGGATTCAAACTAAAAAGCTTCTTCTCAGCAAAAGAAACAATCAGTAAAGAGAATAGAGAGCCTACAGAATGGGAGCAAATCTTTACCACAAGCACATCAGATAAAGCACTAATCTCTAGGCTATATAAAACACTCAAAAACCTTAACACTAAAAAAGCAAATAACCCAATCAATAAATGGGCCAGGGAACTGAACAGATACTTCTCAGAAGAGGATCAATCAACAAACATATGAAAAAATGTTCAACATCTCTAGCAATTAGAGAAATGCAAATCAAAACTACTCTTTTAAGATTTCATCTCACGCCAGTCAGAATGACAGCTATCAAGAATACAGACAACAATAAGTGTTGGCCAGGATGTGGGGGAAAACGCACACTTAAATGTTGCTGATAAAAGACAAATATAAATAAATAGGGGATGTGAACAACACAATAAGCAACAAATGTACATATACTGAACACTCTACACAACAACATACACTTTTGTTGTTGTTGTTTTCTTTTGTTTTTGTGGGGTTTGTTTTTTTTGTTTTGTTTTGTTTTTTGGTATCAAGAATATTGATGGGGCTGGGGATGTGGCTCAAGCGGTAGCGCGCTCGCCTGGAATGCGTGCGGCCCGGGTTCGATCCTCAGCACCACATACAAACAAAGATGCTGTGTCCGCCGAAAACTAAAAAAAATAAAATATTAAAATTCTATCTCTCTCACTCTCTCTTTAAAAAAAAAAAAAAAAAGAATATTGAACCCAGGGACCCAGGGATGCTTAACAACTGAGCCACATCCCCTGCTCTTTTTATTTTTTATTTTGAGACATGATCTCACTAAGTTGCTCAGGGCCTTGCTAAATTACTGAGGCTTTTGTTTGTTTGTTTGTAGATGGACAGTATGACTTCATTTTATTTGTTTATTTTTATGTGGTGCCAAGGATCAAACCCAGTGCCTCACATGTGCTAGGCAAGTCCTCTGCCATAGCCCCAATCCATGAGGATGGCTTTGAACTCAAGATCCTCCAGTGTCAGCCTCCTGAGCCACTGGGATTACAGGCGTGCACCACTGAACCCAGCACAACATAGACATTCTTAAGTGCACTCTGGAACATTCTCCAGGATAGACCATAAGTTATCCCACAGATCAATTCTTAGCAAACTATATGACAGTGATCATAGATACCTTTCTCCAAACACAAGGGAATGAAGTTCAAGTTATACTTAGCAATTCTCCTTTCTTCCTTTATTACTTTTTTCTTTCACTATCTATCACGCTATACCTGTGAATTATTTTGTTTCTTTTCTGTCTCCACTCATTTATTCTAAGAATTTAAACTTCGGAGCCTAAGGATTTTGTTTCTTTTGTTTATACTTGCATTCCCTATGCCTGGAACACCCCTTGGCTTAAAGTAGACATAATAAAATGGTTGTTGAATAAATAAACTATTTTAAATATACTTCACTAGAAAGGTTTCTAGCAAAGCAATTGCTTCATTTGAAGCAATAATATGGTTCTTGTCTTTATTCCTCTTGTATTTGTTTTAGAAATTCTCTTTTCTTCCTTCTCTGAAATTTGATAATGTAATTAATGTCTTTATTGAGTTCATCTTTCCCCTCTTCTGTTCTTTTCTGATCAGATTAACTTGTCAATTGAACCTTTGTCTTTTACCATGCACGGTAATAATTATTTAGTTCAATTGAATTTCCCTGACTTTTATTTTTCTCTCCCCGGGAGTCTTAAGATTGTGGTATATTTTATTGTACTCTAATGCAATAAGAGTCATTACCTATTAAAATTTTGTTTCCTACATAAAAAATATACATATACCAGGCCTGATCAGTGGTTCCCTACCATTGCACAATAGAAGATAGTAGAGACATACTTCAGGGTGTTTTTGTTTTTGTTTTTGTTTTTTTAGCCATAGGTGGACACAATACCTTTATTTAATTAATTTATTTTTTATGTGGTGCTGAGGATCAAATCCACTACTTCACACATGCTAGGCAAGTGCTCTGCCACTGAGCCACAACTTCAGCCCACTTCGGGGTGTTTTTAATGGTAAGAAGTTTCATTAACATCAGATACTATCAACTTTCTATTTCAGTGATGGTTATGTGAGGTTGTCAGACTGGCCCTGAGCATCCCATCTCTTTGTTGCTCTTCCAGAGCAATGGGGCTGAAGCTGCAGGAGCATCCCACAAGTTACCATGTCCTTCGTGGGTGGCTCTGCTGGCATGTATTCTCTTGTCCCTCTGGTCCCATGGGAACCCACAGCTGTGTTAGTTATTATTCAACCTAGCCATGTGCTGGCTTCTCACAGCCCTGCAACCCTGAGACCTCAAGCAGAACTTCAGCAGTTTTCATCAAGAATAAAAAAGACCTTTGTCTCTCCCTTTGTAGTCACTACCTCTTCTCAATTTTTTTCCCATTAGGTGCTATGCCTCTACCTCATTCATGTGCTTTATATGGTTGTTAGAAAATACACTGGGATATACATAGTGTCGATATCCAGCCTCCCTTGCAAGATATCAGTAACTCACAAATCCTTACATAAGAAGACTTAGGAGAAGAGTTCCTCTCATTCACACTCTGCTCAGGGGTGTGTGTTGAAACTGGCTCCAGGGAAGGCCTGGGTCAAATCCTATAACACCACTTGAAGTTGAAGAATGTCAAGGTAGGGTAGTTGCAGTACAGGGCTTAAATTCAAGCAGCCTGGTCTGCTGGGGAAGGCTATTTGAGTGCGTAATACAGAAGCCACAAGATTTTATAATAGCCACAGCTTCGACTAGGCCAGAGAGTGAATTCCTAGTTCACAGAAGGGATACAGCTGCACCCTGACAGGGTGGCTGGGTCAATCAGAATTCCACCAGGAAAGCAGAAGCCATCTAAATAGTCCACAAAAAAAGTTAAAGTCAAGTAGTGTAGGCACAATAATATGGCCCCAGCAATGCCCATCTCCAGGTGTTCACATCACATGCAACCCCCTTTTCATGAATGTGGACCACCCTAGCAATTTGCTTCTAACCAACAGAATATAACAAAGACATGTCATTTTCTAGTGCATTAAAAAAAAAAAATGTTACCTTGATGAGTAGGTAAGAGATTGAGACTCCTTTCTTGTTAGCAAACTCCCTCTATTGTCTTCTTTCTTTGCATATGTGGATTAAACAAGTAGCCATATTGGAAAGATTTACATGGCACAGAACAGAGAGTGGACCTCCAGCCCAGCGCCAGCTGGAACTTGGGGCCCTAAGTCAATAGACCACAAGGACCTAAATTATGACAATCACTTAACAATGAAAATAGGTCCTTTCCCAGTCAAAGCTTCAGAAGAAACTGAGGCCCTGACCAACTACTTAATTGCAGTCGGGTGACAGACTGCAAACAGAGGTCCAGCCAAGCCATGACCAGACTCCTGACCCATAGAAACTGTGAGATAATTTAAGCTGTACGTTTGTGGTACTTTTTTTTTTTTTTTTTTTTAGAATTAGAAAACTAATACAACAATTATTCGAAGGCTCAAAGAGTTAATGTCTAGGGGGCTGTTACTGACTATCTTAGCCATTTGCAATACCACAGTGATTAAGAACTTACTATCTCCCCTTTAGCTGCCAGAAATTGCTACTGTAGATTCACTTCTGCCTTCAATACTTTTTCATGTGTGTGATGCTAGGGATCAAAACCAGGCCTCAGTCACGGTAAGCAAAGGCTCCACTAATGAGCACCCATCTTCCACCTTCAAAATATTATGCAAGGCCAGGCACTGTGGTGTATGCCTATAATCCCAGTCACTTCAGAGGCTGAGGCAGGAGGATCTCGAGTTCAATGCTAGCATCAGCAAAAGCAAGATGCCAATCAACAGTGAGACCCTGTGTCTAAATAAAATACAAAATAGGGTGAGATGTGCCCCTGAGTTCAATCCCTGGTACTCAAAAAAAAAAATTATGCAAGGGAAATACAAGATGAGTGTGAAATATCTTGTGATACCATAAAATACAGACATGCTTAAATAAATACAGGGGAATATCAAAAAGAACCAGAGCCAATCAGAGAAGTTCTTAATATCCAAAGCTGGAACAATTTGAAAAACAAAGGAATAGGGGTATAACTCAGTGGTAGAGCACTTGCTTAGCATGCATAAGGCCCTGGGTTCCATCCCCAGCACAGCAAATAAAAAAAATTAAAAAAAAAAAAAAGTAAAAGAAAGTAAAAAATGTTAGTAGTAAATAATAGCTCATAGAATAAAAACAAGTATCCATATTGATATAAATAAATAACTGAAAACATAACTAATCACAGAGAGGGAACATTTCTTCCTTAATGTATTATACCAATTATAAATGAAGAAGAAATAAGAGAAGTGTACAATAACAACTAGGCAAACATCATGGCAAAATTCACCAAGGAATACCAAAATAAGTGGGCAAAACAGAATATTACTATAAATTCTCTCACAAGATAGGTTACCAATTGTGAGAAAGAAAAATAGTAATTTTACATTGGAGGCCTTCAGGTAATACTATCTGCCGTATTTTATATCTGGAATATTCCAGAAAGGCCGGTGTCTTAGGGCTTGGTCTCCAGCTTGGTGCTATTGGGATATGGTGGAAACTTTAAGAAGTGGAATTTTGTGAGAGGTCTTCAGGTCCATTGGGGGTGCCCTCTTTGAAGGGGATGATGGAAACTTAGGCCCTCCCTATCCTCTTTTGTTATGTCCTGGACAGCAAATATGCTTTTTAAAAAAAATTTTTTTTTTGTTGTTGTTGTTGTAGATAGACACAATATCTTTTTTTAATATACTTTTAATTTTGTTTATTTAGTTTAGTTTTTTGTTTTGTTTTGTTTTAATGTGGTGCTTGGGATTGAACCTGTGCCTCACACATGACAGGCGAGCACTCTACCATCAAGCCACAACCCCAGCCCCTAAGCAAATTTGCTTTGCCATACACTCCCCAGTATGATGACCTGTCCCCCACTGCCAACACACACACACATAAAAGGCAATGGAGCCAACCAACTGGGGACTAAAATGTCTAAAACTGTGAAATACAATAAACCTTTTTTTCTATATAAGTTGATTTTCTCAGATATTTGTTACAGTAACATGAAACTGACTAACACACCATTTTAACCAAGTGGTGAGATTTACCACCTGATGAAATGCCCTGAGAAGAAAAAAAAATGCATGTATGACTTCAATCTAATAAAAAGGAAACATCAGACAAAACCAAATAGGAGAGAGACTCTCCAAAATACCTGACTGTCTTACAATGGCCACTGTAAAGTAATGTTGATCACTCTGGAGTGTGGACAGTAGGTGGGTCAGTCCATTTAATTAGATGGTACAACCACCCACTGGGATGATGCATCCCAGGTATATAACTAACTAACTCCGCATCCATGGACTCTGCCCTGAGGCATGTGGTCAAAATGACCTTGCTGAGGTCAGGTCCAAGGTTGATGTGTGGTATCAAGAGATGAAAAATCCAATAATAGGCCAGGAAAGACCAGCAGAGCAGTCATACCTATAGCACCATTAGTGCATGTATTTAAACCCTGGGCTCCTTCTCACCCACCCATCCAGGGTTAAATTCTTCAGAACAGCAGGTCTCAGCCATTATATCCCAACATGTTTATTTGTCCTAATCTATATATTTTTTGCTCAGTTACTATAAAAAAAAAATTTGCAAATAATTTGTTTAAAAATTTAATATGAAGTTAAAAAAAAAAAAAGCCAGCCTCAGCAATTTAGGGAGACCCTAAGCAACTTAGCAATACCCTGTCTTGAAATAAAAAATAAAATGGACTGGGGATGGGCTTATGGTTAAATGCCCCTGGGTTCAATCTCCAGTACCATAAAAAGAAAAAAAAAAAAACCTGACCATTACTCATCAAAAGTCAAGGTCAGTCATGAAAGATAAGGAAATAATAATAAATTAAAATAGAATCAAGAAACACAAGTTAGAGAACAAGGACATACAAAAACTAAAACCAATGTGGGATTCTGGATTGGATCCTGGAGCATTCAAAGGACATCAAGGAAAAACCTTGAGCAGTGTTTAGGTCTGTGACAGAATTAATTCCTGAGTTTGAGTATTATGGTATAATTATTTTTAATCTTAGGGAAAGTTGAGCAAAGAGTATATGTGAGCTCTTTACTATATTCACAGTTTTTTTAAGTCTAAACTTTTTTTTTTAATTTTTTTTTAATATTTATTTTTTAGTTATCGGCGGACACAACATCTTTGTTTGTATGTGGTGCTGAGGATCGAACCCGGGCCGCACGCATGCCAGGCAAGCGCACTACCGCTTGAGCCACAACCTCAGCCCCTAAGTCTAAACTTTTTAAAATAAAAAAGTTTTTTGAAACAATGTACACTGGCAGAGTCTAAGGTGGAACAATATGGGGAAAGGGATGCTGGTCACATAATTCCAGACTTTTCCTCTGTGATTGAGAGAGTACTGTAGGAGGGGGCAATAGTGATGACAAGCTTACAACAGACCATCTAGCACGTTCCCCGCTTTGAAAACTCAGCATGCACACCTACTGTGCATGTGCTCAGTTACTTCCACTCACGTTTGGAAATGCCAACACTCAACAGCAATTCCATCACCCAGGTTCTGCCTAACATCATGCTACTAGCCCTACCCATCAAAGATGTTCCCATGATCCCTAAAAAGGTAAGAGCCCCCCAGGTCTCATAAATCACTCTAAATCTAGGTTCCTTTCCTAGTTCACATACATTCATTTATGTATTTATCTTTTGGGGGTTGCCAGGGATTGAAACCCGGACATCAAGCATGCTAAGCACATATTCTACCACAAAACTACACCCTCACCCTACTTTTGATATATAGTCATCTAAAGCCCAAATTATAAGTTAATAATTAACAAATATGATTTAAGGTAAGTAATAGCGTCTCATGCAGAACCATCTATAAACTAGGCCTGAGAAAGAGACAAGTATTTTTCCGCCAATTCGTCATAGGCAGTTTTCCATGAAGCCATATATGGGTTGAGAGGAGTATCCGTACAGCAGGAGTAGCAACCATGGGAGGCTATGTGTTCCTGCAACTCACTTGTGCCATCAGGACATGTTCAGGCACAATTTCATATATACTGTTTCTACCTGATGTTGAATTGCTGGTATGCATGATCAACTTTATGGCTTCATGGATCTAAAAACACTCAGATCAGGATAAGCAAATAAAATTGGGTGACAATTAAACTCAGGAGATCTATTTCAACAATAAAGAATAGCTAATTTGGGGCTGGGGATGTGGCTCAAACGGTAGCACGCTCGTCTGGCATGCGTGCGGCCCGGGTTCGATCCTCAGCACCACATACGAACAAAGATGTTGTGTCTGCCAAGAACTAAAAAATAAAAATATTAAAATTCTCTCTCTCTCTCTCTCTCTCTCTCTCTCTCTCTCTCTCTCTTTCTTTAAAAAAAAAAAGAAAAAAAAAAGAATAGCTAATTTAAAAAGTTGGTTTGACTTTGCTCCAAAATCCTACAAGTTTGAGCTGCCTTTCTATGTGTAAAGAGAGTGTCAGTACTATAATGCTTAGGAATGTGTTTGGAACTAAACAGGATTGTCTTTCACATTAAACAGGGTTTGATTTCTTTCAACAGTGCTTGACAGGACCCTCTTATGGAATCCCCTTTGTAAGGAATGAAGCTCCCTGGGCAAATAAATGCCATCTTCTGTGACCAATAGACGGTCTCCAGTAGTAGAAACCTCTCACCTTTGGATATAATGCTAGCTGTGGAAGCTTGATTAAGTTTCACAACAGAGCAATTTGGAAGTCAAATACCAGAGTGTGTTTGTCTTTTAGTTATAAATTTTAAGATTGGCTTCCACCAGGTATAATGGCACATACCTGTAATCTCAGTGTCTCGCGAGGCTGGGGCAGGAGGATTGCATGTTCAAAGCCAGCCCCAGCAACTTGGCAATGCTCTAAGCAACTTAGCAAGAACTTATCTTTTTTTTTTTTTTTTTAAAAGAGAGAGTGAGAGAGAGAGAGAGAGAGAGAGAGAGAGAGAGAGAGAATCTTTTAATATTTATTTTTTAGTTATCGGCGGACACAACATCTTTGTTTAGGGAAAGTTGAGCAAAGAGTATATGTGAGCTCTTTACTATATTCACAGTTTTTTTAAGTCTAAACTTTTTTTAAAAAAAACTTTTTTTAAAAAAAATTTTTTTTAATATTTATTTTTTAGTTATCAGCGGACACAACATCTTTGTTTGTATGTGGTGCTGAGAATCGAACCCGGGCTGCAGGCATGCCAGGCGAGCGCGCTACCGCTTGAGCCACATCCCCAGCCCATCAAGAACTTATCGTAAAATAAAAAATAAAATAGGCTGGGGATGTGGCTCAGTGGTTAAGCACCCCTGGATTCAACCCCTGGTGCAAAAAAAAAAAAAGAAAACTGGTTTTCTCCAGGGAGGGGAACTAAGGAGTTGAGAGATGGGAGCGACAGGACTTTGCCTATATGTATCTTTATAGTGGGTTATTTATGCCTGGACAATCAATACCCCAAATACCTGGCCTTTTAATCAGAATCAGGATAAGGCCCAGCTAAACCATTATAAGAGAGGCCCAGTGACTGACCCTTGCTAGACGGCTAGACACAACAATTTGGCACCTAGTACTTGGAAAGGCTACTCCAACTGCTGAGAAGAGGCCTGGGTGACTGCATAATGACCCAGGTACTTTGGAGACCCTGGCATTCATCATAGCAACTTAATGGTATTAAAACTTTGTGTGGGGCTGGGGATGTGGCTCAAGCGGTAGCGCGCTCGCCTGGAATTCGTGCGGCCCGGGTTCGATCCTCAGCACCACATACAAACAAAGATGTTATGTCCGCCGATAACTAAAAATAAATATTAAAATTCTCTCTCTCTCTCTCTACCTCTCTCTCTTTTTAAAAAAAAAAAAAAAAAAAAACTTTGTGTGGTTCCTCCTTAAACTGTGTGTCCTATTAATAGGTACTGTACTGTGCTCCATGTAAGTATCCTTGGGGTAAGGATCTATATTTTAATACTGTTACCGACACTTCATTTTACTATCAAGAAATCTTTGATTTCATTTTATTCTTTGTAATTCTAGGCATTAGATTGTAATTACCCACATTTTAAAAAAAGAGATTGTTAGATTTGCATCACTGTGACAAAACACCTGAGACAATCAACATAAGAAGAAAGGTTTATTTTGGCTCACAGTTCCAGGGGTCTCAGTACATGGTTGTTTGGATTGGTTGTCTATGGGCTCATATCAGTTCAGTACATCATGGTATGAGTGCAACGTGGTCACCTCATGGTGGTTGGCAAGCAGAGAGTCAGAAAGCGGTCAGGGCCCCAATATCCTCTTCACTGGGCCCCACTGAACTAATTTCTTTCATTAATCCCCATTTTCTAAAGGCCCCACCAACTCCCAACAGGGTAGAGACCAAGCCTTCAACACATGGACCTGTGGAGAACATTCCAGATCCAAATTATAAGATGGGTGCAGTGGTGCACCCTTGTAGTCCCAGCTAATCTGGAGACTGAGGCAAAAGAATCAATTGATTTCAGGAGTTTGAGGCCAGCCTGGCAACATAGTAAGACTCTGTTTGGAAAGATAAAATATATATAGCAAGGATATATTTTCTTGCACAATTATTCAAAAACAGAGACAAGTTTCAGTCCCAATGCTATCCATTCTTTTATGGCTGTAAGTTTTCTATCGCAGACGACTAAAAAACTATAAGACTATTCTTGCCAGGCATGGTAGCAAACTCTCCTAATCTCAGCAACTTGGGAGACTTAGAAGGAGGATCAGAAGTTCAAAGTCAGCCTCAGCAATTTAGCAAGACTGTTGTGAGGAACAGATGAGGCAGGGCACTAAAGATAGCAGGAAATAGTTTTATTTGGCTGCAGCCAGGATTAGAGGGTACAGTTTTCTCTGTAATCAATTAATCACCTGAGCCCCGAGTTCAGGTAGTTTCAAAACTTCATACCTAGTGTAAGGGGAAGAGCTCAGAAGTTCACAATCTGCAGAAGTTCACATAAAAAAGCAGCTTTTTCTTTCACTGTTCTGGGCAAGTCAACCCTTCAAGAACAAAACCTGAGAAGGGGAGAGCTTCTTCTCCCCTTTCTTCCCTCCCCCTGCCAGCTGCTACCATGGAGCCCAATTAGTAGCTTCTCTTATCTCCGAAATGTAGACATCTCTGTGAAGCTTCTTCAGCTTAAGGCCAGAGGCCTTGCTAAAGGATTTGTCTTTTTTTAAAATTTTTTAATCACATTTGGTATTTGCAAACACACTTCTACTATACTGAATACTATGTGTGTGTGTGTGTGTGTGTGTACTGGATACTATGTCCATGTATATACTATTCTATACTGTATAAACGTTTGTGAAAAACTACTAAAGGGGTGTTCAGCACCTGGAGCTGTGATTTCTTCCAGGCCAGGGACCAAGTAAGATAGAGCAACGGGAAAACAGGAAGTTTAAGCACATTGTAGAGACTCTTTTGCTGATAGTCCTAAAATCAATTATGGTGGAGATTTCTAGAGAAGTTTAATTAAGATTTTCTGTGGAGGAGGGGGTGCTACTACAAGACCCTGTCTCAAAACAAAAAATAAAAAGGATCAGAGATGAGGCTCAGTGTTTAGATGATCCTGGGTTCAATCCCTGGTACCAAAAGAAAAAACCTTTCACGCATCTCCACACTTAAAAAAAAAAAATTAAAAATTGTAGACTATTATTGAACATTCCTTGAATACCAATACCTCTGCATCAGGGAATCGTTTTTTGTTTTGTTTTGTTTTTTTTTTTTTTTGTACTAGATTTTAAACCCAGGAGTGTTCTATCTTGAAACCATATCCCCATTTCTTTTTATTTTGAGACAGGGTCTTGCTAAATTGCTAAGGCTGGCTTTGAACTTGTGATCCTCCTGCCTCGGTCTCCCAAGTAACTGGGATTACAGGCGTGTATCACCGGCTCTGGGACCATTTTTCTAAATTGAAGACAGAATTGGATTGTGACTGGTACAGATGTGACAGACTGGGATGCTCTATGTTGCTTTAGAAAATGTTACTTTATAGCAAAAGTTAAACAGATTAAAGTACTAAAGAGTACAACAAATCAAGGTCAATTTTTTGTAAATAAATTTTGTAGGATAAAATTCTCATTCTTAGGGAATGCCTAATGCAGTATTTTGTTCTATTTATTTACTGGGGATACTGAAGATTGAGACCAGGGACTCTCTACTACTGAGCAGCACCCCCAGTCCTTTTTATTTTTTATTTTGAGACAGGATCCTGCTAAGTTGCTTAGTGCCTTGCTAAGTTGCTGATGTTAACCTTGAACTTGTGATCCTCCTGCCTCAGCCTCCTGAGCCATTGGGATTAAGTAGAACAGTATGTTAGAATGAAACAACTTTATGCTGCACTTACTTTCCAATGCTCCAGATAAAAAAGGGGGGGCGGGAATCTAATAAATAGCACACACAAGCACACACAATCACACACACACATATTGGGGAACAGGTGAGGACACAAGGAAAGCAGATGTGCAAGATGTTAAAAATTATTGAAACTAAGAGGAGGAGATATAGCTGCTCATTATATGATACCTTCAACTTTTGTGATGTTTGAAATTTTTCAAAAAAAGTTGGGAAAAAAAATAATGTATGCAAGTGCTTCTTGCAGTCAGTTTAAAGCGGGAAATTAAAACTAAGCCACACAGAGCATTGTTTCTTTCTAGACAGGAGACTTGATGAGACTGAAGGTATGTCTTTGCCCCCAACTGGTCGCTCTTTGTACGTGTGGTCGCACTCAGGGCCTCCTGCATGCTAGGTTAGTACTGTATCACTAAGCCACTTCTTACCCTTTAGTTTGAGACAGGGTCTTCCTAAGTTGTAGGGATGGGTTTGAACTTGCAATCCTCTGCCTCAGCTTCCCAAGTAGCTGGGATTACCCCCAGCCAATTGATTGCTTTCTAGATACACCCTCTGCTCTGTTTGCCAAAATCTGGAGCTTCCATTAAGGGAGCACTTACTGATAGGCCAGGCTCAGCCTCTGCAATCAAGGATCTATCTGCATTGTCACCATCAGAAAGATTAAAGTGTGTGTGTGGAGGGGGGCTGGGGTTGTGGCTCAGTGGTAAAGCCTAGCACGTGCGAGGCCCTGGGTTTAATCCTCAGAACCACGTTAAAAAAATGAATAAATAAAATAAAGATGAGAGAAAGAAAGAGAGAGAGAGAGAAAGATTGATTGATTAAAGTGGTGCTAAGTGAAGACTGGTGAGAAAACAGAGCAGACAGAGCACATCACAGTGGGCATTCCTACCCAAAAAATAGCAAAGGACATCAGTACATTTAGGGTGTGTGGCCAAGAGCTGAGCTCTATTCTCAAGAATAGCTGGTGATTCAAGTTTGTGGATCCCATTCAGTCCCTCAGGCTGCTGGGCCGCTTTTCTCCTCTTCCCCATTCCTGGGGATCCCTCTAGAGGCCAATGTGAGCCACTGACTCATGGGTGGTGCAGGGGCCGCTGCTGCACATGGCTCTCTTCCGTGTGACCTCTCCCACTTGGGGAATTGGTTGGAGATTTAGTAGGGTCCTTACCCATGACAGAAAGGAATATTCTATTCTGTGGAAGCATGAAATGCCTTTCAAATGTTTGCCTGGTGCCAGGATGGGAGTTCTGTGTACATGGGGACACCAAGGGAGTGACAATCCTAACCACTCTGGGCTGGCAAAAGTGGTATGCATGGACCCGCTGTGGGTAGCAGAGATATTCTATTTGACGATTGGTGGGGCAAAATGGGCAATGGAAAGGATGCCTTTGGTGGGTAGGACCTTGTGTGATGCTACAAATTCAGGTTATGAACTGGGAGCGGGGAGGGACAGGGACGCCACAAAAAGCCAACACCTTTCCATAGGACCTAGAACGGAAGGAGTACCCATTTCATACTGCTGATGACATTAGCTGGTTTTCTAAGGGTCATCAGTTACTTAGGTGACCCAGAGTGGCTAACATATTTTCTTTTGGATGGTCTTCGACTGTCCTGAACTCAGACCCTGAGGGTAATCTCCTGGACCTACCAGCACAGGGCCTCTATCCTTGGGCTGCACTGCCAGGGCAGAGGTGGTAAATGGAGAAGCAGGTTTGCAAAGATGTCAAAATTAGGACCAAAGAAGTCCTCAGTTAGAAGAGACTGATCAAAAGAGTAGTTAAAAGGACAGAAGCTAGAAAAAGCAGATAAGAAAAAACTGAGCTTCAAATACAGAGGAGGCAAGGCCTGAGTATATAAGAATTTAGCAATAGAGAAGATGTTCTCAAATTTGTATCTGCCACAGACTACCTTTGACACTCTCATGAAGCCATTGGAGCCTTCTCAAAAAAAAAAATGCTGTTTTTCCTTTCCCTTCCTTTTTTTTTCTTTTTTTTCCCTTCAGGGCTGAGGATTGAACCCAGGGCCTCATGCATGCTAGGTAAGGGCACTACTGCTGAGTTTCATCCCCAGACCCCTCAAAATGTTTTTGAGTTCATAAGATAATATACCTAGGGCTCCAAAGGGAACAATTTGAATACCTATGTGGTTTTATCAAAATATATTTTAAAAATAACTCAGTGCATAGTATACCTGTGTTTCTTTATTAACTCATTGAATACCAACCCTTATTAGTAAATTTAATAACCAATATAACTTTGGTGCACTTTATATTTGAGGTACAGTTTGAGGTACAGTTTCTGTAATGTGACTTGAAAACATGTGATTTCTACTGAGACAAAGTTGCAGATACTGCTAATATGACTGAAATCTGTTGCTTCCATTTGTCATTTACAGAAATGGCAATTTCAGGGCTGGGGATGTGGCACAAGCGGTAGCGCTCTTGTCTGGCATTTGTGCAGCCTGGGTTCGATCCTCAGCACCACATACAAACAAAAATGCTGTGTCCGTCGAAAACTAAAAAATAATATTAAAAAAAATTCTCTCTCTCTCTTAAAAAAAGAAGAAAAGAAGTGGCAATTTCATACAGATATTAATGAAAGTTTCTAATTTTTTCCCATCCAAGATCACAATCCCCCTGAATTCTAAAAGATGATTGTCTCTAAATTCTATACCCAAAGTCCACTTTAGAACACTGCTGTAGGGCTGGGGCTGTAGCTCAGTGGTAGAGCACTTGCCTCGCATGTGTAAGGCGCTGGGTTCAATCCTTAGCACCACGTCAAAATAAATATATTGTGTCCATCTACAACTAAAAAAAAATATTTTAAAAAAGAACACTGTTCTAAAGTCTTTTTCATACAGAATCCAAAGTCATACAGGCCATATCTTTTCCTTCGTTCCTCCCCCAGATAATGTGTGCCCAGAATATCTGTAGGTTTACCTTGTGAAAGCTTCTCGTTCAATTGACTTATTTCAGGGTGAAAGGCAAAATCCTTCATTTCTTCTACTCAGTGTTTTTCACATATTTTAACCTGTGGTTCATAATAGGAGATTCATCTTACATTGAGACCCATGTTTCAATATACGTACATATAACTGAAACCACAAATTCATAAGGTGAAACTCTACTCCATATCATATATTAATTTGCTAGGACTGCCATAACCAAATTCACAGCCTATACATCTTAAATAACAGAAATTTATTCTCATGGTCCAAAGTTCAAGGTCTGAGCAGAACTGGTTTCTCCCAAGGGGCCTTTCCTTGGCTTGCAGGTGGCTACCTCCTTCATGTGTCCTAGTGCATTCTATCCTCTGTGCACCAGCATGCCAATGGAGTCTGTGTATTCAAGTTTCCTCTTCTAAGAAGGATGCTAGTTATTTGGAGCAGTGGTGTCTGCTTGTAATTCCAGTGATTCAAGAGGCTGAGGCAGGAGGATCCCAAGTTCAAAGCCAGCCTCAGAAAAGGACATCAATTAGATAGGATTAGGGTGTGCCCTGGCAGTTTCATTTTATCACCAAATATAGTTACATTCTGAAGTACTAGAATTCTGTAAATAGGACTTCAACATGCAAATTTAGGAAGAAAACAATCCATCCCATAACATAAAATAAAGGCAATGACACATAAAATATGATTTACTAGAGTTTAAATACAACAGTGTCAGCTGGGGAAGTAGGCATGCCTGTAATATTAGTGACTTGGGAGGTTGAGGCAGAAGGATTACTAATTCAAGGCCAGCCTCAGAAATCTAACTACACTGTCTCAAAAAGTACACACACACACACACATACATACATAAAAGGGCTGGGGATGTAGTCAGTGGTACAGCACCCCTGGGTTCAATCTTCAGTGCCACAACTATAATAATAACAATTAATGAATGTATACATTCTGTATACAAAGTGTCGCCATTTGGGCTGCTGTAACAGTCACCCTAGGGTGACTTAAACAAGACATTTATTCTAGTAACTGGAAGACTGAGATTAGAGGCCCTGGTAGGTCTAGTGTCTGGCAAAGTTCCTCTTCCTGGTTTGACCAATTTTCATTGGATCCTCAGATAGGAGGGAGAGTGGGAGGGGGAGGTGGGGGAGAATGAGCATGAACCATTTCTCCTGTGTCTGTTTTTATGATGGCGCAAATTTGATTATGAGAGCCTCTCCCTCATAACCTAAGTATGTCCCAAAGTTTCCACATCCTAACACCATCATGCAGGGGATTCAGGCTTCAACATAGGAATTTGGATAGCAGTACACAAATATTCAGTGCTGGAGATGTGGCTCAGGGACAAAGCACCCCTAGGTTCAACCCTCAGTATGGTGAAATAACAACAGTCATACTAGACAGTTGATATTTTTTCATTTTGCTTAATGTTTTATAACCATCCTTAAATGTAAATAAAAAATCACCTTCTGTATAATGCCATGATCAACATATAAATATTTTATCTAAATATGTTTCTTTAGCTGGGTATGGTGGTATATGCCTATAATGCCAGTGATTTGGGAGGCTGAGGCAGGAGGATTGCAGGTTTGAGACCCTCAGCAAAACCCTGTCTCACAATAAAAAATAAAAAGGACAGGAGATGTGGCTCAATGGTAAAGCACCCCTAAATTCAATCCCCAGTACCAAATAAATAAATAAACATGTTTCTTTAATGTTGCAAATATTCTTATGGAAGTTTATTAGCAAATGTTTCAGACATATGTACGATGCAACAATATTTCTAAATTTGTTTGTTAAAACTACCTTGGGCTGGGGATGGGGCTCAAGCCGTAGCGTGCTCGCCTGGCATGCGTGCGGCCCAGGTTCGATCCTCAGCACCACATACAAAAAAAGATGTTGTGTCCGCCAAAAACTAATAAATACTAAAGAAATTCTCTCTCTCTCTCAAAGTGGCCCAGTGTTGAAGAACTGAGTCCAACAGCTGTGTATTAAAATAATAATAATAATAAATAAATAAATAAAATAAAGATTTAAAAATAAATAAATAAAAAATAAAACTACCTTTATTCTAATATTTTTTTTTATATTGTAGCTGGGGCAATATTTTTTAACTTGCTGTAATAGTAATGTCTTTTGAGCCCTTATATAGCCTGACTGTGTTGAAATTATGCTTCCCCTGTGACTGCAAATTTAGTTTAAAAATGTCTGAAAATTTTTCATTTAAAGAGTCCAATTTTGTTACCCAAATAGAATCTTTAAAATATTTGCCAGATGAGATTGCTTTCCAACTGGAAAAATGTGACTCTCATCCTTACGTTCATATCTACATTTAGGGCTATTCCTAGCACGAACATCAGTAGGATACAGAAAGTGGATCTGATTTGCCCTAGCCACTGAACAGTACATGTCTAGAACGTGGCTATTTGGCAAATTAACTTTACCAAAATAGAACGAACAACTTTCATTAAATTTTTCAACAACTTTCATGAGAATTAGCAAAATTTCTCTGGACATCAGAATTTCAAGATGAATAAAATAATAATTCTAATCAGCACTGCTATTGGCAGCTTGCATATATTAACGTTCTGTGCTTTTTCTGGTCAGATTTACTACTTTGTCTCTTCGAATTCTTTGCTTACATATTAGACTTACATTGTTTGCTGAGAGCCATTAGCCGAGTAGGTATGACAATTTCCTTGCCAGCATACCCCATGTTGCTTAGAGGAAGGACTCGTGGTAAAATGGACTTGCCTTGGACATTTTGCAGTGACATTGCATGTAAGGTGACCTTGCTCAAGGACCAGGGCAGATCCGGGTTTAGGGCGGATGAGGGTTTAGGGCTCTCCTTGGGTTTAGGGCGGTTCCAGGTTTAAGGTGTATCCTGCTGGGAATAGGGCGTATCCTGCTGCCTCAGGCGTGCCCGCTCCTGTAGTTCCCGTTGAGTTCTCCCGGGATTCAGAGAGAATTTGGGATTTTCCCCCAGAACGTGTTTGCCTCAGAACGTGTTTGCCTCAGAAGTGTTTGTAGAGTGCCGGTGTGAGCTCAGAAATAAAGAATTGCTGTTTGAATCTACAAAGCTGTGAGTGGCTCGTGATTTTGTGCCCAGCCAGACTGAGGCAATTGTTGAACATTGTATTTTTCCAAATCTATAAATGTCTATTTGTATTGGAGGCTAATTTTAGACCCACCAATGATAAGTGCCACAAATAAAGGTCAGTTTTGTTCATCTTATGTTTCTACCACCTGTTATAATGCCTAGTCCATATTAGGCACTAAATAAATATGTGATAAGTAAAAAAACAAATACTGTATCTGATAGTCTTAGTATACATATCAGAATTAAAGGGTTGCAAGACTTACACCATCAAGGTGAACAGCAAATTCTATAAATATTCCTGTCAATGTTTGTTAATGGCACAGATCAGATCAAATATATTGTCACTTGAAAGTAATTTTTAAAAATCTTTATAATTTATTTATTTTTATGTGATGCTGGGGATCGAACCCAGTGCCTCACATGGGTAGGCAAGTGCTTTACCACTAAGCTACTACTACAGCCCACTTGAAGGTATTTTAAATTTATCACTTATCAAAAGTCAAATGCATGATAGAAGACATTTTTAAATTTATTTATGGGGCTGGGGATGTGGCTCAAGCGGTAGCGCGCTCGCCTGGCATGCGTGCGGCCCCGGTTCGATCCTCAGCACCACATACAAACAAAGATGTTGTGTCCGCCGATAACTAAAAAAAATAAATATTGAAATTCTCTCTCCCTCTCTCTCCCTCTCTCACTCTCTCTTTAAAAAAAAATAAATTTATTTACATAGTTTTATTTTTTATTTTGGAAAAAACTTTTTTTTTTTCAGTACTAGGAATTGAATCCAGGGCGTCTCTATCCATGAGCTACATACCCAGCCTTGTTTATTTTGTTTATTCTTTTAAATTTTGAGGCAGGGTCTCATTAAGTTGCTGAGGCTGGCTTCTAACTCATGATCCTCTTGCCTCTAAGCCTCCTGAGTCACTAGGACTACAGGTGTACAACAGCACACCTGGCTGGAGCTATATGCCATACTTTATGTCATCATATATGACACTTATAAGGTATTTTGTTAATTTTGGGAAGTACTTGAGATTGAACCAAGGTGCTTTACTACAGAGATACATCCCCTGCCTTTTTAATTTTTTGAGACAGGGTCTCTTCAAGTTGCTTAGGGTCTTGCTAAGTTGCTGAGGCTGGCCTCTAATTGTTATCCTCCTGTCTCAGCCTCCTGAGTTTCTGGGATTTCAGGCATGCACCAGCAGTATTTTGTTAATACTCACACAACAAGATATTGGAACCACAAATTTCTCTTTCCTTGAACATATTTGAAGGGTTTATCCACAAATTCAGCATGAGTTAATTTCTGTAAATAATTTGAGGTAGGGGTCAAGGTTTTTGTTTTTCTCTCCACACAAATGCTTAGGTGTTACAGCAACAGTTATCAAAAAGATGTTTATAACTTCATTAAATTATCTTTGTGCCACTTTGAAAATCAACCATATATATGGAGGGGTGCATTTTTAAGTTTTCTATTCCATGGATCAACATGCCTAATTTTGTTTGTTGTGGTGCTGGGTTTGGAACCCAGAGCCTCATGCATGCTAGGTAAGGGCTCTATCATTGAGCTACACTACTAGCCCAACATCTTTTTTTTTTAAGAGTTTTTTTTAATATCTTCACTTTTATTTTTATGAGGTGCTAAGGATCGAACCCAGGGCCTCACACATGAGAGGCAAGTGCTCTACCGCTGAGCCACATCCCCAGCCCTAGCCCAACATCTTTACTGCAAGAATATCACACTGTTATGATTATTGTAGCTCTGAAGTAAGTCTTAAAGA
Source organism: Callospermophilus lateralis (assembly GCF_048772815.1). Taxonomy (NCBI): domain Eukaryota; kingdom Metazoa; phylum Chordata; class Mammalia; order Rodentia; family Sciuridae; genus Callospermophilus; species Callospermophilus lateralis. Next base: position 94,294,928 of record NC_135313.1, read on the forward strand.
CTTGAAATTAGATAGTGTATGTCCTCAGATTTTATTCTCCTTTATGAAGATGTTTTGGCTCTTTTAAGTATATTACATTTCCATGTACATTTTAGATTTTTTTTTTTGAGACAGGGTCATTGTTCTCTGGTTCTCCAGCTCTCCAGCACACAGGCCCAGTTGGTTTTCCAAACATATTTGAAGGAGGCAGCTTCTTTCATCCCATGTGAACTAATTTTGCAAACCCTATTCAAGCCTGCAGTGACCAAGTGAGTGCAATGGTGGAATAGAGGTCAAGTCCTGTATTGTCATTTTAACTAAAGACAGGAGCACCAGAGCTAGAAATGGCATTGTATTTTGAGTGTACAGAATTCCTAAGATGATAAAATAAAGTGTTTCAAATACAAACATTTGTAAATATTACAAAATGTTTCCCTGGTCTTTCCACACTTTGATGCTTCCTTTACCTTCTATTCCTCCACCCAAGAGACTCCTGGGAGTGCTACTTCTGGTGTCCTGGGTGGCTTCGGCTTCTCCTCCACCTTTTTGCTATATAGTGCTTCCCCCAGTGCAGGGTTTTGAAGCACTATCTCTGGGCAGCAAGTCCAGTCTAGTCGGGACTATACTGCAATCATTTCCCTTTCTCTCTCACCAAGCTGGGACATAGTCTGACTTTTGAAATATTCTGGCAACTCCCCTTCCCCTGAGAACTCCTCTGTTGGGTCCCTATTTAGGACCCTGCTTTTTTTTTTTATTTTTTATGAATAATAGTGGAGGTGTGGTGGTGGGTGCCAGGGAGAAGGCTGGAAAATTGTGAAAGTTGGAGGACACCAAGGAAGTAGAAGAGCATCAGGGATGATTAGGTGAGTGGCAGAGAGATTGAAGACTGAGTTAAGAGATAAAAAAGAGGCTGACCAATGTCTAAATTAATGACATTACACTCACAAAAACATGTGTCTCGGGGTAGATAAAAGTTTCATGATTTTAAAAAGGAAATATCAAGGTATACCTTTTGAGAGAAGTTGTTGAGTGACTTGGAGGTATGTGGATCAAAGCAGGGGCAAACAGCCTGGACTTGTCTAACCAGCCATCTATACTTTTCCTATCTCAAGTCCTGTGACTATTAGGTCTATTTTCGAATTGTTTTTCTCCTGAAGAGGTGGAATTTGTGGCATTCCTGACCAAAGGTATGATCAGTAGAAGTGGCTAGACATCAGGGAGCCCCAGGGAGTTTGCCAAACAAAGGAGACAGACCAGAAGCATCCACTGGGGTTTTATAGGGACACATGGCCTGAATGTCCAGGAATTGATAACATCCAACTGTTCTGAGGGCCTGAGTCCATGAGATAACTACAAATCAAAGGGGGCCAGTCTAGGCACCTCAAAAGACTCCTAGAGTTTGCAGAGGAATCAGGGCCCAGAGTGTGAGCGTGAGACTCTGTCCTGCTGACTGAGTTGTCACTCACAGTGTGGTTGCCTCAGCATGGTGAGCTCTGATAGCCCAGCTTCTTTTGGCCTTTGTGGAAATCCCCCAGCTCCAGTGCTCCTACTCTACCTCTTTAGGCTTAGCCCTACCATATAATAGTGATGTAGTTTGGATCTAGAAATGTCCCCCCCAAATCTCATAATTAATGCAAGAATATTTAGAGTGACACAATTAGAGTGCTATAACCTCATCAGTGGATTAATTCATTTCAATAAATGGATTATTTGAATAAATTACTGGGTGGTAACTGTAAGCAGGTAAGACATGGCTGGTAAAAGTAGGTCACTAGGGGTATGTCCTTGGTGGTTATATATTATCTCTGGCCCCTTGAATATATACTCTCTTTCTCTCTCCTTTTCCCCTACTTCCATGAGCTAAGAAGCTTTCCTCCATCATTCCCTTCCACAATGATATTCTGTCTCATTTCAGGCTCAGAACAATAAAGTCAGCCAACCATGAACTGAACCTCTGAAACCATGAGCCCAAGATAAACTTTTCCTCCTCTAAGTTGTTCTTGTCAAGTATTTGGGTCACAGTAATTAAAAAGTTAACTAACATAAACAGCTAATAGGCTTCTCCAATTTGCCCTATGGTTCCCTTTGCAGGAACAACTTGGCTTTCATACTCAGGCTCAACCTATCATCTACCCTGGACTCATAAGTCCTATCTCACTATCAATCTGTATTGCAGGCAGTGTCAACGTGGCTTCCCAGGACATGAACTCCTTTTGTGACCTACTAGCATAAAGATAGAAGTATTTGACAAGTGTCAGAAAGCTAACTAGTAGCAGAGTCAAAAGAGAAATCAGGTCCCATGAATCCCAGGAATGAATCAGACATACAGTGTGACAGATAGAATAATACCCTCTCCCCAAAATGCATATATCCTAATCCTGGAAACTGTTATTGAATCACCTTCTATGAAAAAGGACAGTCTATAGATTGATGAAGAGAATGGTAGTTGAAATAAATTAGGGAGATGATCCTAATTTATATAGGTGGGTCCAGTTTAATCACATGAGTCCTTAAAATCAGAGAACCTTTCCTGGGTGGGACAGAGATTAGACAGAAAATATGGCTGTCTGGAATGAAAGTTTGACCCAAAGTGGGAGAAATGTAATTAGCTAAGCTCCTCGACTTTTTCCCGAATTTGAAAATGATGTGGAGAGACTTGAAGGAACAGAGCTGAGAAGCCTGAACTCCATGAAAGCCATAAGAAAGCTGAGTCAAGAATTGGCTGAAACCTTAAAAGAGAAAAGGGCAGCATGGAGTTTTCAGAGACAACTGTCAGTCAAGGGCAGTTTCTAAAAGCAGAAACAGAGAGAGGTCAAGTCACAGGCAGTAGGTAGGAGATGATAAACACCCATTAGTAAGCCAGAAGGACCCCCTCATCACATGGGAGCCTTGTGGATCTTGAGGATCGGATGTGATTCTATACTTGCTGTATTAGCCATATTTTGTGGAGCAAAGTACCACAAATTTGGCTTAAAACAACATTTATTATGGCACAGCTCCTGTGGGTCAGGAATCCAGGTGTGCTAGGTGTCTGCTCAGGATCCCATGAAGTTGCAAGGTATCCACTGGGTTGTGTTGTCATCTGCAGTGTTGACTAAGCAAGAAACAACTTTGAATCTCACTTGACTGTTGGCGGAATTCATTTCCTTGGTGTAGTCCTGGTTTCTTGCAGGTATTTGGTGGGAGGATGCCCTGACTCCCACATGTTGCTGTACTTCCTACAGGCTACTTGTAGTTTCTTGCCATGTGGGCTTTATCACTGCTTCATCAAGCTAGTAAGAAGAGTCTCTATAATGATCTGGGTAGCAAGACAGAGCTTTCAGTAAACAAGGGAAAGAAAGAACATCTCAGCATCTCTGTCATATGCTATTAGGTAGAAGAAAGTCACAGGCCTCACCTTCACTCAAGGGAAAGGAATAATTTAAGGATATGAATACCAGAAAGGGATCTTGAGAGACCAATCTTGACTTTTCCCATCACATCTAGCAAAGCTGTACTTAGGGTGGGGACAGTGTTAGAATGTGGTACTTGTTCTGGGGATGTAACTCAGTAGTAGAGTACTTTCCTATCATCCACAGGCGCTGGGATTGCCCCTCCCCCACATTACAAAAACAACCCCCAAAATAGAATGTGCTGGGAGGAGAGAGATGCTGAGTTTGGCCTGGGTACTGAAGAGATGAAAGTTATAAAAACAATGGGCAAGTTCCTTTGTAGATGTAGCTCATTTAATCTATACAATAAGATCAAGATATGTCATGGTATCCTCATCTTACAGATGAGTGAACTAGAAGAAGGGATAAGGTGTTTTCTAACTGGAAAACTGGGCCAAGGGGAGTATTTGGAGAGAAAGGACTCACAGAATCAATATCATTAAATCACTCAGGCTGTGACAGAGAGAGAAACGTCTGGGTCTAGGGACAGAGGGGCCCTCTAGAACTTCACCAATACTTACAGACCACTAGCTAACATTTGACTAAGCACAGGACACTGTATGAAGAACTAGTTCTTCTTTTGGACAAAGGGCAGTAGGTTTTTGCTTTTTTCTAGAACACCACCCAGCACAAATGTTTCCTGTTGATAACTTTGCTTAATACATTCAAACTATCTTGGTTGAAAACATCATCTTCCAAAACTCAAGAGACTAATAAGCCCCTGAAACTGGCAAAAGGCTTGAACGTTTGAGGAGAAAAAAAGGTTCAGCCTAACTGGGGCATAAGGTTTGTCTTCAGCACACCAAGTCCAGTGGATGAGAAATCTAAATCTTAGCAATACATTGATAGATGAAACATCTGTTCTTCTTTAAGTATTCACTAAAGACATGGATGAATAAGGCAGTAGAGACTATCCTTAGAGAAGTTTTTTAAAAAACATATTTCATTCATGTACTCTGGATGTGTTGTGATTACATTCAGCAAACATTTATTGCCTGAATATAAAATCCCATGGATGGAAGATATAAAAATGAGTAATTTCCTTCTCTGCCTGCTCCAGGGAGAATACATATAAACACAGACCAGAACTATAATAGAAATACCTAAGAAGCTCCATGGAAGCATTCTAGAAGGCTATAGATGGAGAATAATTCAAGGAAGGCTTTTTTCCCCCATTTTTCTTGTTATTTTTGTGGTGCTAAGAATTAAATACAGGACCTCATATAGGCAAGTGCTGGACCACAGACCTACATTCTCAGACCTTTTTTTATTTTTATTTTGAGACAGGGTCTGGCTAAGTTGCCCAGGTTGGCCTCAAACTTGTGATCCTACTGTCAAGTGTATGCCATGCATTTGGCTTAATTAAAGCTATATTTTTAGTCCTGGGGATTGAACCCATGGGCTCTCCACCCTGAGCTACATCTCCAACCTTTCCCCATTTTTTTTTAGAAAGGGTCTCATTAAGTTGCCAAGACTAACCTTGAATTTACAATCCTCCTGCCTTCACCTCCTGGGTTGTTGGGATTACAGGTATGCGTCAAACTATCTGGTTTGATGAAGGTTTCTTGAAGAAATTATTTTCTTTTCAGTTAAGGCATCTACTAGATGACTGCCAAGGATTAGGTCCTATAAATAGAAGGAATTTCAGGCTAGAGCAAAACCCCTGAAGCCAAACTGTGCAGAGAAACTGTTGTCAAGAGAGTGTCCAGTGTATGGAGATACAGAAGGAACTAAATTTTTTAGATTGCTGAATACTGGAGTTAGGGGTTTAAAATATATTCTGAGTTATTGGACCACCATGGATAGGAAAGACAGATTCACATTAGTGATTTGGAAAAACAGTTCCATGGAGGACAGATTAAGGGTAGGAAGGGATTTGTTGGAGCTGAATTATTGCAATCCGAATAAAAAAATAATGAAGGTTTGAGAAGTATGGTGCCACAACTCTGTAGTCCCAGTTATTCAAGGAGGCTGAGGTGGTAGGATCACTTGGGCCCATGACTTTGAGAGACCAGCCTAAGCAACATAGCAAGACTCCCATCTAAAAAACAAAAGCAAAACAAAAAATAATGAAGGTTTGAGCCAAGACTATGTAAATGATTGGAAAACAGGTGGAAGATGAAAGAGTGTGAAACAAGTATTATACTGAAAAGGGAAAGAATTGTGAGGCCACTAACCAGAAATCAGAAATAAATAGGTGAGCCAAATCAATGAAGGTCTTCAACATGTTAAGTTCAAAGGGCTTGTAAGACATCTATGGGGATTGGTACAGCAGGTGGAAATACAAGTATAAAGCCCAGAGAGGTCCCTGTGTATATAACATCTTCAATGATGATAATTGGAACTGCCATAGTACCTTAATCCATTTAGGAAGATCGTATAACATTAAAAGAGTATTGTGGCCTTATATAATGCTGTATTTATGAGAAAGAGAAGGTATTATGGAGCTTGATATAGATAGTAGAACCAGGAGAGAACTTGGTTCTAGAGGACTAAGAAGAATGTTTTAAGGATGAGTTATTAGTAAGCTAAACAAGAGGAGATCTAAGCAAGGACCACTGGATTGGAAGCTGAGTAGGGACTGGAATTTTGGGGGAGCAGTTTGAGAAGGGTGGTGAGAGTGGAATTCAACAAGGAGTAGAGACTGCCAAACAGGTTAAAATATATTAAGGTCAGTAACTTGTAGAAGTTTGAGAATGAAGGGATAAAGTGAGGAAGGAAAGTGGCTTGAGAGAGGAGAAAGGGTATTTGAGACTCATCGTTGTAGTCCCGAGATACTCTTTTCTTTCCAAGCTATTGACTTATACCACTGTGCAAGACAGAAAGAAGGGATTTTGAGCCCCATTTCTTTCTTTCTTTCTTTTTTTTTAAGTCGTTAATGGACCTTTATTTTATTTATTTGTATGTGGTGCTGAGAATTGAACCGAGTGCCTCATGCATGCTTGGCAAGCGCTCTACCACTGAGCCACGATCCTAGCCCCCGCATTTATTTCTTAAGTAATCACAAAACTCCAGGCCTAAAAGACCATCTGGGAAGGGAAGAGGAGATCGTAATCTCTCATCAGACCCAAATTTCGTCTCAGTAGCTTTGGTTAAGGCTTCTACAGGTGCATAAACTCTCAACTCTCCACCCCAAACCAAACACATCACCCCTCTTGAGCAGGTGCACAACTGCCTTCCCGAGTTGTGTGCCCTGAGTCGCTCTCCGGAGGGCCAGCTTTAACACCCAGAGCGCTCCAGTGCTGCGCGCCCGATCCTCTGACGATGCCTAGGCTTCACAGGCCATGGCTTTCGGTGCTGACTTTAAGACCCGCACGGCGCAGGGAAAAGGGAAACCGGCAGTCTGGACACCCTCGACCCCGCCTGCGGCCCCTCCGGCCGCCGGAATCGTCCTCCATTGCCCTTCCCACGTCGCAGCTCCCCCACCTCGGAAAAATGAAACCCAGCAGAGTCAGGATTAGACCAAGGGGTGGGATCCACTATCTTCTCACTCCGCAAAGAGAAAAGGCAAAACCGACTTTAGACAGCAAAGGGGTGTGTTGCCCCACAGGGTCGCAGGAGGCTCCGCCCCGACTAACCACCTCCTTCTCGGCCCCGCCCTCCTGAAGCCAGGGACTACACTTCCCGGAGGTCTCCTCGGCCCTGGGGGGCAGGACCGTCCGCTCTCCCGCTCACGCAGAGCGGTGACTGGCTTTCCGTGAGTGGGGCGGGGCCTGCCTCAGCCAATAGATGGAAAGCTCGTTACGGCGGCGGAAGCAGCGGCGCTGGAGTGAGGGGTGGGGGGCAGAGTGCTAGCGCCCCGGCGGCGGCTGCGGGTCCGGAGCCCGAGGACGTTGGCTCCACAGTCGGAGAGCGCACGGGAGCGAGCTCGAGGCGGCGCGGCGGCCACTCTTCGTAGCACTCAGGTAAAGGCGGGACGGGTGCCCGGGAGGGCAGGGGAGGAGACGAGGGGGCGGGGCGGCCGAGCCGGGCTGCAGCGTCCGTCCCGCTGCGCGTCCCCGGGGAAGGGCAGAGGTACCCCAGCTTCTGTGTCTCGGACTTCAGCTCTTTCGCGAGCTAGGCACGGCGGTTGAGCCGGCGGCAAGGGCTGGATGTCTAGTGGCGGGGAAGAGAGAAGAACCGGGAGGGTGGGCCAACCTGGGAGTGGGGGCGTGGCAGATGTGAGCCTTGGCGGGGAAGCGGGGTGGCCGGGGGAACGCGGGCGGGCGGGCGGCCCAGGGAGTTTGGCTCCTGAAGCAGTTTAAAGTGACTCTCCACATCCGGGCCCTGCGCCCGCCGCTTTCAGACCCCGACTGAGGCGGGGCCTCCCCACTCCCCGCCCCCCTCTCCGGGAGTGCTTGTCTTCCTCTGCCATTGGCCCAGCCTCGAGGGGTTTGGGCTGCCCCGGCGAGGTTCGCTTTTGATTGGCTGTCGGTCGGCGGGAGGGTGGGGCGGGCTCAGAGCGCGCAGGCCTCTGTAGATTGGTGCCGGGCCTCCAGTGACGCGTCGGGCGTGGGGCCAATGGGCGGGCGGGGGAGGAAGGGGCAGGTTCGGGGGAAGAGGACTGGGAGCCGACCGGCGGCCGGGTGGCGGGGGTGAGTGGGGTTGGCGGGGCTGGACAGCGGCGGGCCCGGGCGCGCTTCGGCACGAGTCCTCTTGTTGTCCCCTGAGCCCAGCGCTGCCGCCAAGACGGGCCCTCTGCAGCACCCCCAGGCCGGAGAGGTGGAAGCGGGAGGTGCGGGCGGCGGGCGGCGGCTACAGGTAAAGAGGGACACTGCTTGTCTTGTTGAGGTACTCCCCAGAACGCTTGGTTCCTTTCCCTGGGAGACGGAGTCTTGGACACCCGAAGTATCTGGAAACAAATCTGTCCTCTGATCTCAGGGAGGGGGGATTCGGGATGGGGTGGGGTTAGGGTCGAATCAGGGGAGCTTGACCCCTGAGGGAAAAGTGGGGGACTATTTGAGGAGGTGCAGAAGGTGTCTGCCGGATCCTTCTGGCTCAGTGGGATGTCTTTGAAAGAGAAAAAAAGGAAATCTGTAAATGGAGGCCTTTGCAGAAAAGCGTTTGAGAATTCCTTGTACATCAAGTCTTAATGTAAGATTTCTAATCCTTTCTTGGGGCTGGGCATTTCCCCTCTTGCATCTTTTTATGACATACTAATTACTGTTCTTTTTACTTTGGCGTGAGGTTTGTCTTTCAAAGAGACATGCTATTTTCCATAAAACTTTACACAAAAGATAGATATGCCTTGTGGAATTACCTGTCATGTGGCTGTTGTACAGGATTTAATGTCCTTTTTTTTTTTCCACATCGCAATCCACAAGTATTTTTGGAGGGTCATAGTATCCCCCAGTGATGTATAAATGATGTTATTTAAATTTAACCTATGTGCATTTAAAAACTTTCATAATTTAGCTAATGTCTGCATTCATATTATCATTGATTATTGTTCTAGATAAATGATTTTGCATTTGCTTTTCCAAGGAAACATATTATGGATACCAAAGATTAAAGTCATTATTGACTTTAATCTCAGAATCTTGTAACAACTATATGACTATGTACTTGCAGGTGGAAATGAGTTCTCAACAGTTTCCTCGGTTAGGAACCCCCTCCACTGGGTTGAGCCAGGCACCTTCACAGATTGCAAACAGTGGTTCTGCAGGATTGATAAACCCAGCGGCTACAGGTGAGATGTGTACTATTCTTCTATATTGCTTCCTATTTCAAGACTAATGCCGGTTTTGTAACTTAAAAATTAGCAGATTCCTTCTAGGATTTAAATACTAGGTTATTGAATTTAAAGAAAGGGTATGTTACTGTACTGATTGAAATAAGACATTTTTTATTACTCTTTTAGCCATTTCCTTCACACGTACTGAGTATTCATGTGACTTATAGTAAAGCATGCCTATAAGAACTATTTTTTAATGCATGGATATATTCTCATCACCCATATGTATAGTAGTGCATAAAGGGAGCACAACAGTGTGTAAAGATAGGCCACCTCTTAGGAACTAGCTAAATAGAAAAAAGAAGAATATATATAATGTATATACACAAAAAAAATATATAAGCAATTTGGTTAGTTAGTGTATCCTTTGAGTGGTATAGATTAGTGGTTGTCAGTGGGGGTTGATTTTGCCATGAGGAGAATATTTGGCTGGAGACATTTTTGGTCATCACAACTAGGTGGTGCTTTCAGCATTTGATAGGTTAGAGGCCAGGGATGTTGCTGAATATATTAAAATGCACTGGACAATCTCTTCCCCACTCAAAGAATTATCCAGTCCAGTCAACGTTGCTGAAGTTAAGGAATTCCTTCAAATACCATTTTTTTCTGTATATTAAGGAAAAACATGATATTGCAAAGTGAAATATATTACTTTTTCTACTATTTTCTTCTTTTTTTTTTTTAATTTTATTTTTTTATTGGTTATTCAAAACATTACAAAGATTTCAGAATCACATCGGTTACACATCCACATTTTTACATAATACCATAATAGTAACTGTTGTATTCTGCTACCTTTCCTATCCTCTACTATCCCCCCTCCCCTCCCCTCCCATCTTCTCTCTCTACCCCATCTACTGTAATTCATTTCTCTCCTTGTTTTTTTCCCATTCCCCTCACAAACTCTTATATGTATACTATTTTCTTCTTTACCACCCAGTGGTTCTATTCCTTATGGTAAATTGTACCATTGTTGACTCATTGCTCAAATGAGGATCTGAGGCATCTTTAATTGCTCTGTCATTGTCTCTTACCTGTGAGCCTTGACCCTTGTTTAATGTTCAGTCTCATTTCAAATTGCTTTACCACCATCCTGCCAATTCCATCTTTTGTTACAAATTTATTTTAGTTCTCTTTAGTCTCAAAATTACTTTAAGCTGTGTTCTGCCTCCTTCTGGATGGGATCTACTCATGTTTTCTCAATGAATAATTTCAGGTTCTTATTTTTCATGACCTTGGAACTTTGCACATTCTTTTCCTAAGCCACAATCTTAAAACTGTCCTTTCCATACTCAGTTATTTGGTTAATTCTTGTTCTTCCTTAAGGTTTCATCTTAGATGTCATTTTCTCTAGATGTCCTTGCTGACTTTATCTTCCACAGCAATCAGGTTGTGACCTCCCCTAGAGTGAAGCTCAAAGGAAAGCCAAGGCCATCTGTGTCTCTTACATCTTTGCATATGCTGTACTTGCTATAGTGGAGGGCACAAAGATATGGTCAATGACTTCTCATAAAACCTCCTAAAGTTTTTTATTCCTTAACAAATATTTTTGATGATATTTTGTCTGTGGCATAAATTCACAATAGCATAATTGAAAGGAGCATAATTAAGCAGAACATTTTTTAACATCTTTTCCTTGCAAGGAATTATACTGCTCACTTAAAAAGGTGTTACTTAGCGATTATTGTCCTCAAGTTTTGCTGACAAATTATTGGAACAAAAGTGTCTGAAATTTTACTTCTCAAGGGTGCTTATATGTATATTCTTTGAATGGCTTTAAAGAAATAAAATAGAAATTTTCTCTTAGTAGTTAGATGTCTCTGTTTCCTATGGCTTGTGTCATAAGAGACGATTTGAAGTTCTAAGCATGTCAGGATCTGAATGAAGTACATATTCAAAGTTAAGAAATATACATAATGCTTCAAGATTTTTTTTTCCTAATAGAAATAAACAAATAAATCCAAGTATCTGGAAGGAAATGATAAATGAACCCCAAAAGAGTCTAATAGGAAATGATCAATGCATTCTATTTTAATGAAGTTGTTAAAAATTGGTTTTCTTGGACAAACAGATTATGGGAAATGGTGTGGAATTGTTCTTTTTCTTCATTTTATTTAGGGACAATTTGGGGAAAAAAGGAAAGAATAGATATTATGATTGCTGTCTGTATATAGGTGACTATGACCAGTGTGATTCTGCAATCTGTACAGTCAGAAAAATGAGAATTTATACCCCTATTGATTCAAATGTATGAATTGCCAAGATCATTGTAATGTCATGTATAGCTAATAAAAAAAAACTGAAAAACAAACAAACAAAATATGATTAAAAAAATAAGTAGAAAATGGAAAGAGAGAAGTAAAACTGTTCTTATTCATAAACAACATGATACTATATGCAGAAATCCAAAAGAATCTTTTAAAAGTGTTTCAACTAATAAGTGAACTAATAAGTTGTAGAATACAAGATCAGTGCACAAAAATGAATTATGTCTGGACATTGCAATAGAAAAGAAACTTTTAAAACATCATTTACAGTGGCATGTGAAAAAAAAAATTACGGAGGAATAAATTTAACAAAATTAAGACCTAGTGTTCCAGGGTTAGGAGACTAAAGCTTTACTGAGAGAAATTAAAGAACTAGGTAAATGAAAAAAAAATCTATCATATTCATGAGTGGAAAAACCCAATATTTTAGGATATTGGTCCATTCAAAGACATCCTAATTAAAATCTCACTAGGCTTTTTTTGTAAAACTTAACAGCATAATTTTAAAATTATGTGGAAATCCAAAGAACTTAGAATAGCTAAAGCAGTTGGAGGACACTGTTGCCTTATTTCAAAACTACACTAATCAATATGATGAAGTCTGGCCCAATCATGCACATCTTTAATCCCAGCTACTCTGGAGGCTGAGGAAGGAGGATCACAGGTTAAAGGCCAATCTGGGCTACTTTGTGTGACACTGTTTGAAAACAAAAATTTTTAAAGGAATGGGATGTAACTCTGTGGGACAGTGCTTGCCTAGTATGCAGAAAGCTCTGGGTTCAATCCTCAGTACCGCCCCCAAACAGAGAAGAAAATAGTGTGGTATTGGCATAAAGAGACAAATTACAGATTTGTAAAATAAAGTGGAGGATCTAGAAATGGACCTAGACGTGTGATAATTGATCTTTTAAAATTTTATTTATTTATTTAGGTACTGGGGATTGAACTACATTCGACCACTGAGCCACATCCCTAGCCCTGTTTTGTATTTTATTTGGAGGCAGGGTCTCACTGAGTTGCTTAGTGCCTCACTTTTGCTGAGGCTGGCTTTGAACGTGCAATCATCCTGCCTCAGCCTCCCTAGCTGCTGGGATTACAGGCATGCATCACAGCACCTGGGTTAATCAATTGATTTTTGCAAAGGTTTCTAAGTAACTTGAAAGGAAAATGATAGACTCTTCAAAGTAACGTGGAAATTCTGGAATATCCATTTGGGCGGTAAAAATGAATCTGGATCCATATTTTCTTCACATACAAAAATTAACTGAAAATACATCATTGATCTAAATGTAGAATTTTGAAAATAGGAGAAACTTTACAACTTCAGGGTAAGCAAAACTTGCTCAGGTCACATGCAAAGAGAAGCAGTCCATACAAATTTAAAAATGATTGCTCTTCAAAAGATACCATTAAGAAAACTAGAAGGTGTGCCACAGAGAGGATATTTTCAATAAATACATCTATAATGGTTCTTTTTTTTTTTTTTTTTTAAGAGCTGGAGAACAATTCATTCTTTACTTTTGTACTTGTTCATATATGCTTTTTTTGTTCTTATTTTTTTAGTAGAATGTATTTTGACATAGTATACCTATGTATAACTTATTCTTCTGGAGTGTAACTTATTCTTCTGGTTGTACATGCTGTAGAATTGCATTGGTTATGTAATCATATATGCACATAAGATGATAATATCAGATTCATTCTACTATCTTTCCTATTCCCATTCCCCCTCCTTTTCTTTAATTCCTTTTGTCCAATCCAAAGTACTTCTATTCTTTTTTTTTTTTTTTAATATTTAGTTTTTAGTTGTAGTTGGACCTAATACCTTTATTTTATTTATTTATTTTATGTGGTGCTGAGGATTGAACCCAGGGCCTCGCACGTTCTAGTCGAGTGCTCTGCTGCTCTTCTATTTTTAACCCCCCGCCCCCAATTGTGAGTTAGCATCCATATATCAGAGAAAACATTCAGCCTTTGGTTTTTGGGATTGGTTTATTTCACTTAGCATGATATTCTCCAGTTCCATCCATTTACTGGCAAATGCCACAATTTTTATTACTTTTTCTATAAAGGATTTTTATTCTGAATGTATAAAGAACTCCTGTAACTCAATATTAAAAAGATAGCCTTAATTTTTTTTTTTAAGTGAGCAGATTATTTGAATAGACACTTCACTAAAAAATATCTATGAATGGGGCTGGGGTTGTAGCTCAGTGGTATAGAGTGCTCATCTCTCATGTGAAAGAAACTGGGTTCACTCCTCATATTTAAGAAAATAATAATAAAGGTATTGTATTCATCTACAAGTAAAAAACTATTTTTTTAAAAAAATCTATAAATGTTGAAGAAGCATGTGAATAGTTGCTCAAATTATTCATCCTTAGGGCAATGCAAATTAAACCCACATTGAGAAACTGCTACACATCCAATAATATGACTAAAGCTAAAAAAACAACAATACCTAATATTGGTATGGATGTGGAACAAAAGGAACTTGTATATTGACAGGAATGCAAAATGGTCTAGCCACTTTGGGAAACAACTTAGCAGTGTCTTATCAAATTAAACATATTTTATACACAACTGAACAATCGTACGTACTATGTGTTTATCTAAGGTAAATGAAAAGTATGTTTATACTTTATACACTTGACTGTTCATAGAAACTTCTATTTGTACCAAGAAGTCACTTGGGAAAACTCAATGTTTATCAATGACTGACTAGATAATAAGCAAATTGCACATAACCATATAATGGAATACTACTCAGCAATAAAAAAGATCAGGCAGGCTACCAGTACACTCACCAACACAGAGGGACCTCCCTGTTGCAGTACAAAGCGTTGTACTAAGGAAAAGAAGCCAGACTCAAAAGAACCACAGATTGTCTATTTGTAGAAAATTCTAGAAAAGACAAAGTTGTAATGACAAAGCAGATCACTGTTGGATGGGAGGGGAGGGAAATGAGAACAAAGAGACCTGATTGAACTTGTCAGAGTAATGAAAAATGTTGCATATCTTGATTGTGTTGTGGTTACATTACTGTATGCTTTTGAAAAAATTTAGTTATACACAATTAGTGAATTTTATATGTAAGTAAATTTGATTGACTAAAAATGATGACTAAAAAATTGACTAAAAGATGAGCACATACTTCACAAAAGAAGATGTATCTGAGGCTGGGTATGTGGCACATGCCTGTAATCCCAGCATTGAGAGAGACTGAGCAGAAGGATCATGAGTTCAAAGCCAGCCTCAGCAACTTATCGAGGCTGTAATCAACAACAACAACAATAAAAGATACATCTGAATGTCCTGTGATCACATAAAAAGATGTGCAGCATTGCCAGTCATCATGGAAATACTAAGGCTGAATGGATAATTTGTGCCTTGTTCACAGATTGGCATACTATGCAGCATTGAGATGGCTATATATCAAGCATTGGTGAGGATAAGAAGCAACTGAAACTCTACATAAAATGATGCAGCTGCTTTCAAAAGTATTTTGGCAGTTTTTTAGAAAGCTAAACAAGTACTTAACATTTGTTCCTACCTTTCTTCTCCTAGGAGTTGCTGAGGCTATTTCTTTAAAAATCATTGAAGAGTTGGGTGTGATGCTTAGGCCTCCCAGCCACGATGGAGGCTAGAGCCAAAGTATGACAAGTTCAGGGCCAACTGGACTACTTAGCAAGACCCTGTCTCAAGATAAAATTTTTTAAAGGGTTGGGAATATAACTCAGTAGTAGAATGCCTGCCTAAGCATGCACAAAGGCCCTGTGTTTATTCCCTAGTATCATAGGAGATGGGGAAATCATTCTTTAGAGTAGCCATTTTATTGTATGTAAATTAGAATTCAGTCAAGTGGTTTTATAAATCAGAATTCTAAGAATTCTGAATGACCTGAGAGAAAAGTCAGTATATAGCAAACTAGAAATATGCGTCGGTTTTTTCACCCATCACTTCTATAATTTTTTTCCTAAAGAAACCACTTGACAGGGAAAATTTAGAAATAACCTAAAGTACCACAGTGGTTTTAAAAAACTGTTTTTTTATTATCTGGGCGGTAGAATTCCAGAGAACCTTTAAATGCAATATGTACATGTTGTATATTACTCAGCATTTCAACTTTCAGGTATATATCCAATACAAATGGTATTCATGTTCACCAAAAGACATAACTAGCACTAACAGCCACACACAGTGGCACACATCTATAATCCCAACTACTGGGGAGCTTGAGGCAGGAGGATCATAAGTTCAAGGTCGGAACTTAGTGAGATCCTGTCTTAAAGTAAAATAAAAGGGTTGGAGATGTAGCTCAGTGGCTTTACACTTCTGGATTCAATTCCCAGTTCTGGCGGGAGAAAAGAATATTAGTAGTTATTCATAATATTTTTGATAAAAAAAAAATAGAAAACTGTTTAAATGCCTCTTAACAGTAAAATGGATAATTTGTGCTTTGTTCACACATTGGTATACTACACAGGTTTGAGAATGAAAAATCTACAGCTCTGTACGGTAATGTGGATCATCATATCTACAAGTGAAAGAAGCATGACACAACAGGGCATATTTGTTAACAACCTGGTGTTAAATGTTTAGGAGTGTGGGTATCTTTGGGAGGGAATGGACTGCAGTGGAGCAGAATGGATAGGAGGATATCCAGGGGCCAGAAATGTTTTGTTTCTTGAGCTGCGAACTGGTGATTCAAGAGTATTCTTGTTTGTGAAAGTCCATTGAGCTGCACAGTTAACATTTGTGCACTTATCTTTAAAACAGTTACATGTCAATGGAAAATGGTTAAAAAAAGAAAATGGTTAAATAAAACCTACTCCAAATTAAAAACTGGTGAGAAGTGTCTGAAAGTTTTAACTATTGTTGCCTTTGGGTTATAGATTTTGGGGCACCTTTACTTTCTTTATAGATCTCCAAATAATTTAAACTTTCCACATAAGTAAATATTTTCTTTGTGTTCAGAAAAATAAGGCTATTAGTATTACTTTAGAAAAAAATGATAAACAAGTGTAAGTTAGTATTTCTACAAACTTTCTCCTTTATTACTCTAGTATTCCTTGATTATCTTAATTTTTAAATAGGTCATGTGTTCTGGTAATCTAAAATTCCAGAAGTTAAAGAAGTTTCAGTGAAAAGTATCTCCAGCATCCCTGATCCCTGTCCTCCAATCTTGAAAAATCATGTTCTTAGAGTTAGGAATTATATTAATCTCTCTCTCTCTCTCTCTCTCTCTCTCTCTCTCTCTGTCTCTCTTCTCTTCTCTTCTCCTCTCCTCTCCTCTCCTCTCCTCTTCTCTTCTCTTCTCTTCTCTCTCTCTCTCTCTCTCTCGTCCTGGGGATTGAACCCAGAGCCTTGTGCTTATAAGGCAAGCACTCTACCAACTGAGCTATACCCCCAGCCCCTCTTTTTTTTTTTTTTTAATATACCTTTGTTTTATTTATTTAGCTTTTAATGTGATATGTTGGGGATTAAACCCAGTGCCTCACACATGCCAGGCAATGTTGGGGATTAAACCCAGTGCCTCACACATGCCAGGCAAGCTCTCTGGGTTAATCAATTGATTTTTGCAAAGGTTTCACTGAACTACAACCCCAGCCCCTAAACATATCTTTTTAATGTAAGGGTTTTTTGTTTGTGTGTTTGTTTTGGTTTTGTTTTGTTTTGTTTTGTTGAGGCATTTTAAATGAAATTGTTTTATATCTTGTAATGCACTTTCAACTATTTGAGCTTATTTTAAATGGTTGTCAAACCCTTTGTAAGTTTGAGAAAACCATAATATCCAGAATAAATGTTATGTTTCACACTTGTGACTCTTGGGTCTGATGTCTATCAAGACAATCCAACTCCCAAATCTTTCTTTTTAAGAAAGCCCCAAAGAATGTGATCACTTTGTTAACTCTGAAATTTAACTGCAAGTGCCACTGTATCCATTCTGCTGTGTTAGTTAATGTTGAAAAATTGTGACATACTTTCTCGCCTTCATGTCTTTCCTAGTCAACGATGAATCAGGTCGAGATGCTGAAGTCAGTGCCAGGGAACACATGGGTTCCAGCAGCTCCCTCCAGTCCCGGGAAGAGAAGCAAGAGCCTGTTGTGGTAAGGCCGTATCCACAGGTGCAGATGTTGTCTACACACCATGCTGTCGCATCAGCCACACCTGTTGCAGTGACAGCCCCGCCAGCACACTTGACGCCAGCAGTGCCACTCCCTTTTTCGGAGGGACTTATGAAGGTAATGGAGAGCTTTAATATTTCACATTGAACCACATCTAATGGTGGCAAAAATTTTTAACAATTTTAACAAAATCTTGGGCTGTTTCGTAGAATCATGCTGTGGTGTTTTTTCCATTGTCCTACCATTTCAGCTCTTCTGTGTAACTCAGAGTCACTGCCTGCAGTACCTAGGCATGGGCAGTTGGAATCACAGGATCTTTTCTGTTATTCATTTTGACATTGATGTTAATTTATGGGCCTGCTAGTTAGTTTTTATCTTGGGGTAGTACTCTTCTCCAAGATTTATTTTAATAGCTGGCTAATTTGGAGGTATTTTAGCATATTGCCTTGTATATTTCCTTGCGATTATGTTTCAGTTACTGAGAGTTTTGTTTACTTTTGCCCAAACTTGGGAGGCAGTGCTGTGTAGAAGAAAGGGCATGGGCTGTGTGCCATATAGATCTGGCTTTATTCCCAGTTCTACTTTTTACTGTCTGTGTGATGCTGAGCAAGTCACTTAGCCTTGCTTTGTACATTTCCTCCTCTATGAAATGAAAGTGCTAGCACTTCAGTGGAACAGCTGTGATGCTGACAGATAAAGCATATAAGGCTTATGGCATCTTTCCTGGCACTCGCTGGGTTTGATTTGTGTACTTTTAACTATAGAGTAAAATGCATCACTGGAACAAGGCTATTGATATATTTTGTGTGGTTTTCTGTTTGCAGCCGCCCCCGAAGCCCACCATGCCTAGCCGTCCCATTGCTCCTGCTCCACCTTCTACCTTGTCACTTCCCCCCAAGGTTCCAGGGCAGGTTACCGTTACCATGGAGAGTAGCATCCCTCAAGCTTCAGCCATTCCTGTGGCAACAATCAGTGGACAACAGGTTTTTTCCTCTTAATTTGCTGATTTTCAAACTAAGATTCCAAACTGTTGATCATTATATATTGAATGCCAGCAGTACATTAGGCACTATCCTAAATAAAAAAGTAAATAGTCACTGATATCTACAAATGGGAAGATAGTAGATTTGACAGAAGGGATAGGAATAGAGGCCAGGGTGTGTAGTGGTGGTGTAACTCATATTTATTGAGCATCTGCTGCTATATGCTAGGCACTGCCCCAGTGAGATACAAATCCAATTTGGATGGTCCATGTCCTTGAGGGTCAGAGTCCAGTTGTCCTTGCTTATAGAGAGATAGCTCTGAAGGATTGGGAACCACCTTACAGCAGCAGTGTTGGGCATTGCTTCTCTAGGTTTTTCTCAGGAGCACAAATATGTATCTCTTGGAATACTGGTAGGTTTGCTCAGGTAGCCCTCCAGCTATGAACATTTATATTGAAGTTACCTGGTTTTTCTTCAAATTATTGAAAAGTTGCAGTCTTATCCCTTTATATATATTTGACTTAAATATTTTAAATTATCTACCTATGAAAAAAACTAGTTCCCAGGATTCTTCCCTTTCATAGTTTCAAGAAAAATTAATATTCCAAAACAATTCCCTGTGATGCTGTTCTTTTGTCATATTGCTAAGTATTCCCAGAAGTCTAAGAATTGCCATCTGAGAAGCACTGATATCAGAAGTTGGGACATTTGAGGGGTGAGCCAAAGAATGGGTAGAGGGGTACCTGTTGGGTACTAACTGACATTTACTTAGAAATTCCCAATAGCATAAGGAATGAGGGAAAGAGAATCATGCAAACAGTGAGAAAATATACAAAGTAAACCTTTGGCCCTGAAAGAGAAAGCGAGTACGAAAGGCTAATATTGCAGATGAAAAGGAGACAGTAGAATATGTCATGTGTTACTGGGGTCTAGCAACTAACTGGCCTGAAACAATTGAAGGTGCCTCAGATCACTTGTGGCATTACTGTTGGCATAGATCATTATGCAGTACAGTGCTTGAAACAGATAAAGCTAAATGTCCTCAGCCCTTTCCCTTGGGGTACCCACTATCTAAAAGAACAACCTGACCCACATTTGGAGGCAACTGACTTCTAGAGGCAATAGCTAAGACCAAGTACGTGAAAATGATATTATATCCCATTTCTTTTAGGGACATCCCAGTAATCTGCATCACATCATGACCACAAATGTACAGATGTCCATTATCCGCAGCAACGCTCCTGGCCCCCCTCTTCACATTGGCGCTTCTCATTTACCTCGAGGTAAAGACTGCATGTTTTGTTCAGACTCTGGAAATGCAATACACATTTGGTTGAAGATATACTTACAAAAAATGTATTCATAATCAGCATATTAAGTTGCAGGACAGTAGAGGTAAACTTAAGGCAATATACATTTTTAATGAGGTCTAAGATGTGCTTCTTAGAGTTGGGTTAGAACAACTGTATGTGTAAAATTAGTGTGAATTTTTTTTTCTTTTTTTTTAAATTTTTATCTATTTTTTTTAGTCATACATGACAGTAGAATGCATTTTGATATATAATACATACATGGAATGTACATACATCAATCATATTGTCTATTCTATTCTGCTGCCCTTCCTATCCTCCCTACTCCTCCTCTCCTCTCCCATCCTTTCTCTCTATCCAATCTAATGTGACACACTTTTTTTTTCTTTTTCTCATTACAACATCTTATATGTATTCTGTATAACAATGAGGTTCTCCTCCCATCTTCTGTGATACTCCCCTTCTCCCTCTTTTTTCCTCCCACCTCTCTTCCCTATTTAGTGGTAGTCTTCTTCTCATGTGTGAATTTTTAATTATCTAAAAATTGTTCTTTATTCTGAGGAACTCAGAAGGCTATGATAGTTTGAATGTGGTATTCATTTTTCATAAATAAGTCACTAGTATTAATATTAAATTTCTTTCTTTTTTTTTTCTCCCTCTTTTTTTTGTTGTGTGTGTATATTGAGCTAGAAATCAAACAGGTCCTTGCCCATGCTAGGCAAACACTGTACCACTGAGTTATATTCCAGGCCAATACTGAATTCTTTCAAAGTATACTGTCACTCAAATTTTTTTTTTCTTTCTTTCTTTTTTGGGTACCATGGATTGAACTCAGGGGGCACTCAACCACTGAGCCACATCCCTAGCCCTAGCCCTTTTTTGTATTTTATTTAGAGAAGGGTCTCAAGTGAGTTGCTTAGTACCTTGATGTTGCTGACTTTGAACTTGTAATCAGACTAATAAATTAAAAACCAGGTTTGCTTAGGCATACCATAACTCAAGTGATTGCCAACATGTGATATTCACAGGCCCTTTTAAGAGGCTACAGGGTCAGAACTATTTTCATGAACGCATTAAGATACTCTTCCTTTTTCACAGTGTTGATAACTGCATTAATGGAACAAAGGCAGTGGTAGGTAAGTGAAGTATCACTGTCTGGTGGTTAAAGTGTTCCAGTGCTAGCCAGAAAGTATATAGCAGCACCACACTGTGCTATTCATTTTGTTTTGTACTTGGAATTAACAAAACAAGACACTAGCCAGTTTCATTTAAGAACATCCTTGAAGTAACAGTATGTGTTATCTTATTAAATCTTGTTTTAGTCTGCTTTTTCATTGCTGTAACTAAAAGACCTGACAACAATTTTAGAGGAGGAAGTTTATTTGGCTATCAAGCTTTCAGAGATATCAGCCCATAGACAGCCAGCTCCATTGCTCTGGGCCCTTAGTGAGGTAGTGAAAGAGTGTGGTTGAGGACATGGCACAAGGAAGCACAGAGACAAAGCAGACCAGGGTCAAAAGTACCCTGAAGGCATGCCCCCAGTGACCCACCTCCTCCAGCCACACCCTATCTGCCTATAATTACCACCAAAACAAATCTCAACCCTTGAGTACAGCTTTTCTTAATTTTCTTTCTTTTTAAATACCTTTATTTTGTTTTTATGTGGTCCTGGGGATCAAACTCAGTGTGTCACACATGCTAGGTGAGTGCTCTTCCTCTGAGCCACAACCTCTTAATTTTCTTTCGTTATTTTTGAAACTATATGTCTTGCTGTGTTGCCCAGGCCAGCCTGGAACTCCTGGGCTCAAATGATCCTCCTGCCTCAGGTTCCTGAGTAGCTGGGACCTTAGGCACTGTGCCTGGCCTTTTCTTAATTTTCTTTAAGATGAATGGGAAGTATGTATAACATACTTCATCTAAATACCAACATTATTTGAGTTTTAGAAGTCATTTTCCTAGGGGATATAATTGGATCTATTTAAATACTAATAAAAAAAATTTTTTTTTTCAGGTGCAGCTGCTGCAGCTGTAATGTCCAGTTCTAAAGTAACCACAGTCTTGAGGCCCACTTCACAGTTACCAAATGCTGCTGCAGCCCAGCCAGCAGTACAGCACATCATTCACCAACCAATCCAGGTACGTCAGGGCCAGGGCCTCTTATCCTGCAAGATTTAAGTGCCTAAGTTAGTCACTGCCAGACACTGATAGAATCCTTGACTTCATTGACTTTTAACCTAGTATTTAAAAAATTAGTGCTACCTTGTCACTTCCCAAACTTAGGGAAGTTTGAAGGATATACAGTGTCATGTGAATTGTTGGAATATAGAACAGAGGTAATAAAGGAATGCCTTTTGTTGGGATGAAAGTAGTAGGGAGGATTCAGAGAAATGAAGAGGGAAATGAAACAATGTCAAGAAAGAGAATAATGGTGATAGTGTGTAATGAAGGGTAGCTAGACCTGAAAGGGATTTTAATTTTGCTAGAGGTCAGTGAACCTCTAAAGGCTTCATGCACATTTTTTTTTATTTTAATATTTATTTTTTAGTTTTCGGCGAACACAACATCTTTATTTGTATGTGGTGCTGAGGATTGAACCCGGGTCGCATGCATGCCAGGCGAGCGCGCTATTGCTTGAGCCACATCCCCAGCCCATCATGCACATTTTTATACGTTAAGCATGGTTTTCCGAGAAGATAGCCTGTGCCTTTCAACTTGTTTTCAAGAAAATCTATGGCCTTGGAACTACCAAAGTATAGTGTAGATGATATATCTGTAAATTGGGAATGCTAAGGAAATATAACGTTGATTTTTGTGTAGAAAGCCACTTGCGCGGGGCAGGGGGGTGGTAACCAGGGATTGAACTCAGGGGCACTCAACCACTGAGCTACATCTCTAGCTCTATTTTGTATTTTCTTTAGAGACAGGGTTTCACTGTGTTGCTTAGCACTTCACTTTTGCTGAGGCTGGCTTTGAATTTGTGCTCCTCTTGCCTCAGCCTCCCAAGCTACTGGAATTACAGGCATACACTGCTGCACCCAGTGAGAGCCACTTTTTTTTTTAACCAGTTATATCCAATCAAAAAAAAAAGAAAAGTCAGGCTGGGATTGTGGCTTAGTGGTAGAGTGCTTGCTTATCACTAGTGAGTTACTGGGTTCGATCCTCAGCACCACATAAAAATAAATAAATAAAAATATTATGTTGGGCTGGGGATGTGGCTCAAGTGGTAGCGCGCTCGCCTGGCATGCGTGCGGCCCGGGTTCGATTCTCAGCACCACGTACAAACAAAGATGTTGTGTCCGCCGATAACTAAAAAATAAATATTAAAAAATTCTTTCTCTCTCTCTCTCTCTCTCTCTCTCTCTCTCTCTCTCTTCCTCTCTCACTCTCTCTTTAAAAAAAAAATATTATGTCTATGTACAACTTTTTAAAAAAATGTCTTTGAAAGATTAATTTTTTCATTAGTTTTTTTTTTTAAGACACAGTACCTTTTTTTAAAATATTTATTTTTTTAGTTTTTATTTAGGTGGACATAATATCTTTATTTCATTTTTATGTGGTGCTGAAAATCGAACCCAGTGCCTCACACATGCTAGGCAAGCGCACTACCACTTGAGCCACATCCCCAGCCCATAATACCTTTTTTTAAAGAAATTTATTTTTATACAGTGCTGAGGATTGAACCCAGTGCCTCACACAAGTGAGTCAAGAGCTCTACCACTGAGCTACAACCCCAGCCCAGAAAGATTAATCTTAACTGAATTACACAGAGGAGATGGAAATTCTAATGCTTTTAGAAATCATTAAGTTAATGTGTGTGAAACAGTTGTGTTTATATAATAGAGCAGAGTCCCGATTAGGACAGTGAGTAGTATATGTTTTACCTAAAACTTTCAAACTATGTATTTCATTGTATATGATCATCACAGATTTTATGCCAATTTTTTTTAAAGTGGGGTGTGATCATTATGTAAAGCTACTTTTTTTTTTTTAATAGTGCTGGTATTACTTAAAAAATAATTTATTACTTTACAGTCTTTGGTGCAAGATTAAAGTGCATGGAATACTCATGAATGTATATTAATGTGGTGGCAGTGATTATGTGCTGAAATACAGTGAAACAAAAGACTTTCCCAGCAAAACACAGTTGGAGGGCATTGGCATTCAGGAGTACCTATAGAATATATGAAAAATTAGAGAAGTATGAGAGCCAAGACTAGGAACTCACTAGTGAGGAAGTGGAGCAGTAGCCCTAGTGTGAGATATGCAGCTGTACACAGTAGGAGCAGCAGATAAAAGACTGAGGTTTTTGAAAAGCAAGGATAAAGAATGGGCAGAGTGTTGGCACCTTGGAGCACGTCTGTACTCCCAGCTGTTCAGGAGGCAGAGGCAGGGGATTACAAGTTCAGAGCCAGCCTCAGCAACTTAACAAGGCCCTAAGCAACTCAGCAAAACCCTGTCTCTATATAAAACATAACGAAAGGCTGTGGCTGTGGCTCAGTGCTTATATACCCCTGTGTTCAATCTTTGATACCAAAAAGAATGGGCAAAGTTTGGGGATTTGACATCAGGATCAAGTTGTTGAGGGCTGAATCAGAACTCAAGTGAGTAGAAGAATGACTGTGAATCCCAGTATGAGACTCTTTTATCAGATGAAGATTTTATGCATTGATGTGATAGGTTAGAGGGCTCTGTACCTGTATGAAAACATCCAAGAAACATCTAAGCATCAAGACTTTTTTGTTTCTTTGAGCACCTGACTTGCCAGCACAGAATACTGTTACCCTGTGTTTATGTTTTTTTGTTGTTGCTATTTGGTTTTTTTGTTTTTGTTTTTGTAGTGCTCGGGCGAAACTCAAGGCCTCCTGCATGCTAGGCAAGCACTCTGCCACTGAGCCACGTCTCTGGCCCTGTTTACTGTTGTTTTGCAGTGCTGGAGCTCTAACCTGAGTTTGCCTTTTGAATGCTAACTTCACCTGAAAGCTAACAGTAGCTGAGAAGGGCACTTGGTTTAGCAGTGGTGAAAAATGTCTATACCGGGACTCTCAATAGACTGTAGGAACTCCAGGTGTGAAGGGTTAAATTCTAGTTTGTACGGAGTCAGGCAGTATTTTGACACTCTAGTCATATTTGGAAAGGAGGGACTTATGTGCTGTCCAACCAAAATAAGACTCTTGATCTTATAATAATCTATCTGGAAAAAGAATTCTTTAGTTGGACTGTAAGAATTTACTGTCATTTGGGCATAATACTGTCATGTTGGCTAATACCAGCATAATCTCCTCTTCTCACACCCCGCCCCCATGTAATTCCTCAGAAATTCTTTTAACTTCCTCTTCCAGTATCAGACCATGTCATTCTACCTCCATAATCAACTCTACCAGATTCTGCCTATATAATTCCTCAGAAATTCTTTTGACTTCCTCTTCCAGTATCAGACCATGTCATTCTACCTCCATAATCAACTCTACCAGATTCTGCCTATATACCCTCCTGTATGATCTCTGCTTCCCAACTGTGCCATCTAACAGCCACTTTTTGTTTTTTTTTTTTAAGAGAGAGAAAGAGAATTTTTTTTTTTTAATATTTATTTTTTAGTTATCGGCAGACACAACATCTTTGTATGTGGTGCTGAGGATCGAACCCGGGCCGCACGCATGCCAGGCGAGCACGCCACCGCTTGAGCCACATCCCCAGCCCTAATAGCCACGTTTCAAATTATATTTTTATACTTTTAATGTTTGACTTAATATGTTTTATTTTGCCTTTTGTTTTAAATAAAGTATTTTTTTCTTCTTCCCTTAATAGTCTCGTCCACCTGTTACCACCTCCAATACAATCCCTCCCGCTGTGGTTGCAACTGTTTCAGCCACCAGAGCTCAGTCTCCTGTCATCACTACAACAGCAGCACATGCAACTGATTCAGCACTGAGGTATACTTGGGGAGTATGAAGATGGGGGCCATCCTGGTATCCTCCCTGCTTCCTTTCTTTTTCTTTATTCAGTAAATGTTTCAGATGCTTTTTTTTTTTTTTTTTTTTTTTTTTGAGGGGTGGAATGTGGGGGATTGAACTCAGGGTCACTCAACTACTGAGCCACATCCCCAGCCCTGTTTTGTATTCTGTTTAGAGACAGGGTCTCACTGTGTTACTTAACACTTCACTTTTGCTAAGGCTGGCTTTAAACTTGCAATCCTCCATCTTTAGCCTCCTGAGCAACTGGAATTACAGGCATGCGCCACTGTGCCTGGCTTAAATGCTTTTTATATAGTGTTCTAGACACTACATAAAACAATGAACAGGTGAAGAAATTTGTCCTTGTAGAGATTCTATTCCTAGAGGTACAACAAATAATGTTTCTTTTTTTTTTCCCAGCAATGAAAAGAGGTGAGAGCATTTGGAGTGGGAGGGAGGTGGCATAGGAGGCTTATTTCATACAAGGTGGTCAAGGAGGACTTTGTTGATAAGAATATATTTGAGCAGAAAAGCTGTAATGGAAAGAGCTATATAGTTACAGCTATATGAAATAGTATTCTAGGCAGCAGGAATTGTTAGTGTAAAGGACCCTAAGATATAAATGTTTGCCACATATGAAGAATAGTCAAGGAGGCCTCTGTCAGGAAGAGGGACAGAGCTTAGTTTAGCAGGTAGCATGAATTCTAAATCACAGAGGACCTTATGAACATTCCAGGAATCTGGGCTTTGCTGGGTGTGATAGGAATCCTTAGCAGAGCCATGTCATGATCTGAAGTTTTAATTGGATCACCTTGGCTGTTAGATGGCACAGTTGGGAAGCAGAGATCATACAGGAGGGTATATAGGCAGAATCTACTGGGGTTGATTATGGAGTTAGAATAACATGGTTTGATACTAGAAGAAGTGAAAAGAATTTCTGAGGAATTACATGGGGGGGGGGTGCCAGAAGAAGAGATTATGTTGGTATTAGTTGGCCTCTGCACCTGAGAAGGTAGAAGTGCATTAATTTGAGATGGAGAACAGTGAGGAAGAATGGTTTTAGAGATGAATTCCAGACTTTAGTTGGTGTCATTTTAAGGTTGTGATGACTTCCAAATACCCAAGTGGAGATATTGATAGATGAATTTGGAATTCAGGGAAAGATCTCAAAGAGATGATCCAGTGAGATGGTCTAGATGGGAAGCAGGGATATGAGAGAAACAGCTCCTGCTGGAGAGGGCTGAAAGGCAGGAGTCGTCTCTGGGGAGAACCAAGGTTCCTTCAGGCAGAAAGGGAAGGGTATATTCAGAGAAAGGTTGAGGACATGGGATGTAACTTTTTTGCTAAAGATGACTTATAAGTCCAGAGGGTACAGGTTGGGTATTTGAAAGGGGAAGGTAGTGCTATTAAGAGATTTATAGAGCCATCCAGAGATAAAATCTGGTTGATGAGAGATGGTCACAGAAGCTTTTTGTTGTACTGGGAATATTGAGTTTGTGGAACAATCAAGTGGCTTTTGTCAACAGGTACTTAAAGAAACGTCTGTGCTGGACATCAGCATGTGGGCCAAAATTAAAGCTTTGGGTTACTTGAATCTGCCCACGGCAGATCTGAAGAAAGTAACATTTAAATGAAGAAAAATGCCTAGGGTTTATTTTTAATCCTTAACACTCTCACCTGCTAGCTGTTTGACATTAAGCAAGTTAACTTCCCTCATCATTAGTTCCCTCCAAAAAAATAGGGATACTTTATTTTGTGGTACATAAAAATGCAGTTTTAGTTATAAAGACACACAACCGCCCAACATAAAATAGACTACTTGTTCATTTTAGTTTTATATTCACATATACTTTTTAAAAAGTTACTATGTTCAGATGATGTTATAAAATTCAAAATATATGAGTAGATAATACAGTAAAAACTAGTTTTAGGGCTGGAGTTACAGCTTAGTGGTAGAATGCATGCTTAGCACATGTGAAACACTGGGTTCAACCCGCAGCACCACAAAAAGAGTTAAAAATTTTAAAGTAAATAAAGGTATTGTGTCCATCTACCAAAAAAAAGTGTATTTAAAAATAGTTTTAGGGGATTATTTATTCTAAACTGGGGTTCAGGCTGGTCTGAAAGTTGGGCTCAGGTGATCCTCTGGCCTTAGACTCTTGAGTAGTTTGGGACTGTAGGCCAGAGGTACCATTGCCCACTTAGGGTTGGGGTTTTTTGTTTTTGTTTTTGTTTTTAAATGAGTTATCAAAATATCTTCTCCCATGTATTGAGTGCTTCAATAAAAAGTGGACCTTGAATTTTGCCAAATGAGTGTTCAGTATTCCCTTAGACAACAAATACTGTAGGAACTGCTGTATGCACAGGAGATGCGTTAGTAAATTATACAGACAAACCCTAGTGATTATTTGATTTTTTTTCTATTTATATTTGTAATTATCATAAGTTTCTAATATCTAGTTCCCTGAATTCTGTAGATAGCAAGTTTAAACAGACCAATTTTTATGGAAGAAATAGAACAAAGAATTCAAAGTATTGTCTCCCAGAAAAGCAATAGGCCCAGATGGTTGAGTAAAATTCTACCAATTCTCAAAGGCCAAATAAACCAATATAATGACATTGGTTCCAGGGATACAAAAAGAAGTAGTCTATTTTACTTCTAAAAGAAATAAAATTCCAGAAAAATTTAAGGTAAGTTTTATTGAATGTTAAGTACATTCAATCCTGCATGCCAATTCTTTGGCTTTTTCTTTCTATTCATTTGTCGCTTGGTTAAATAATATATGTTCTTTATTATTTTTTTTCAAAAAGCAGTGATCTTTTTTTGTGTGTTTATGTGTGTTTCCTAGGAATCAAATTCATGGTCTCGTACATGCTAAGCATGCACTCTACCACAGAACTACACATACCCCAGTCCCTAAACGACCTTATCTTAAAGGGCTGATAGTTTAAATTTTCACATGCTCAGAATCATTTCCCAGATGTCTTCACATCTTAACTACTTAACTGGTAGTTGACTAGTATAATTTTTTTGTTGTTTCTATGTACTTTCCTTGAGTACTTTACAGGTATTTTTTCCTAATCCCTAGAGCAGGGTAATGCTGTTGAGAAGTCTGCAGCCAACCTGATCTATTTTCTAACCCCGAAAAAGACCTTGATCTTTCTGTTTGCTTGCCCAAGAGTCCTTATCTTTGAGTTTCAGCAACTTTATTAAGATACGTTTTGTGGTGACTATTGTGTATGGTTTGTTTTGAAATATGGTGTGCCTTTTTAATCTGTAACATAAAACTGTACAGAAAATTTCCTTGAATTATTGTTTTATGTATTCATTCTGTTCTGACCTATTGGAGAGGAGCAATTATGTTATGTGGAAACTTTTTGTATGCCTTTCTTATCTAATCCTTTTAGACTACTTTTTCTCTTTAAATTGTGCCAGTGATTCCCTTTCTGCATTTTCACCCTGCTCTCTTATATTTTACTCTTAATTTTGCCTTCATTCTTTAAGTGGCTGAACAATCATCTTGTTTCTTTTGAATTCTACTCATTTATTTTGTCTCTTTTTGTTGTCTTGTCATCACTTCCAGTGTGCTTTTATATCTTTGTATTTTCATTTCATAGAAGCAGTTATTTCATTAAGTTTTAAAATTCCTGGCACAATTTTCATCTGCCTAGTAAAATCCTGTCTAGTATGTTTCCCATTTCTTTCCACCTTTTTTTTTTTTTTTTTTTTTCTTAGAGCACTTATTTAAAAGTTACTATCCTGGTTCCCTTTTGAGTTCTCGTCTTTGATTAGATTTTGTGTATTTTGAATCAGTTATTTGTCATTGGTTCCTGTAGCCTGGGCTATATACTGGGTTAGGAGAAATGTTCCTGAATGACTTAATGTCCTGTGTTTGTGTTTTGGGGGGCACCTCTCCTGCCGGTGAAGATAGACCACTCAAAACAGAAAAGCTTCTCTCCTGGGTTTCATTGCACACTGTCTGTCTTACTCATCTATCTATGCAATTCCTGGCTCAACCTTATATTCTTTGCTTCTTAACCCTTGGAATTGGTCCATGTTCTACTTCACTACCAGCTCTGTTCCCAGCGGTACAAACAAAAGAATTTGCTTTCCTGTGTCAGAGTATGTTCCTTACTTCAAAGGATTATACTTTGATGGATTTTAATCCCTGAAATTATAACTCTAGAAATTCTGTGTTCCTTTGCTCCTGGATTCCTCTTTAGTTTTCAGTTCCTTTGCCAGTTCTGCTGTCCATTCTGAGGTTTAAGATTTCAGGTGTCTCCTAATTTTGTCAAAATGGAAACTCAATTCTTTTTCTGTGAGAGGAGAAAATACCAAACTAGTAGTCTCTGCCTATAGCCCTCTTGTCCTTACTCTAAAGTCAGATAAGGATTCAGCTGAACATCAGAAGATGATCATAAGTCCACTTGTTGGAAATCAAGTTGGAAATTTTCTGTAAATGTCAGGTGACAAAATTGGGTCTCTATAACTTGGGTTGCCTTTCAGAGTGCTTTAAAAAAAAATTGATCAATGGAAGAAATATAAGATTAAGCCAACAGATTAAGGAGCATTTTGTAGCTGAGTGACTTAATCTGTGTGACCTTATTTTGTGGTAGTTGAGGTTGTCACACCATGAACTCATGGATGTTACATTTATTCAGTGTGTCTTAAGAGTCTCTTTCTTCTTCTCACAGTTCCTTGAGTTTGGCTGTGGTAACCCCTCTGAGCTGGCCTGAATGTCCTTTTTTATTACTCAGTAGTTTTTGAGTACTTCTTTTGTCTTGAAATCAGCCATTTCTACAAGCTCTTGGTTCCTTTGGGTGAAGAATAGTAGTTGGAACCCAAGTTCTGGGTGCTAGCAGTACTCATTGCTTCTGGGGTGTCATTGCTTTGAGGCTTTTTCTTTGGAGTGGCATTTCCAATTAAAACTTAATATCACATTTTTTCTTGTTTTTTTTTTTTTTAAGAGAGAGTGAGAGAGGGAGAGAGAGAGAGAGAGAGAATTTTTAATATTTATTTTTTAGTTATCGGCGGACACAACATCTTTGTTGGTATGTGGTGCTAAGAATCGAACCCGGGCCGCACGCATGCCAGGCGAGCGCGCTACCGCTTGAGCCACATCCCCAGCCCTTTTTCTTGGTTTTTTAGAATTCATATTTGTGTATCTTTTTCCTTGCACTAAAACCAAAAAAAAAAAAACCTTATTTCCTTAAAGACATTAATGTAGCTATTTGCTTTTTTTCATCTTATATACAAAAATCTTACCATATAGCAGTACATTCTGGAGATGACTCCAAATCAGTATAAAGGGTTCCTAACTTATTCTTTCATATTTGCATATGCTGTTGAATGTTTGTAATGATGTGGTCATGCATTGCTTAATAATGAGGAAATGCTCTTAGAAACTCATTGTTAAACAATTTCATCATTGTACGAACATCAGAGTATATTGACATAAACCTAAATGATTGGTCACTCACTCAGCATCACCTCTTGATACAGTTAAGAAACAGTAAACATTAGATATATGAGACTGCTATCCATGTAAAATGACAACTTTTACGGTAAACAGTTTTAATTAGTAGGAGTATCCTCTAACAATAAAAAGTATTGCAAACACATAAATCTTTAATAGTTGTTATTTTCAAGTATCATGTATTGTACATAATTGTATGTGCCTTATTTCTTTCATTTTGTTTTAGTTTATATTTTGGTGTGGTACTGCAGATTGAATCCAGGGGTGCTTTACTACTGAGCTACATCCCCAGCCCTTTTGTTTTGTTTTGAGACAGAGTCTCACTAAGTTGCTGAGGCTAGCTTCAAACCTGCTCTCCTCCTACCCAATCTCCCACATCTCTGGAATTACAGGTGTGCTTCATCACACATGATGTGTGCTATGCTTTTGCACAACTGGATATAACCCAGGTCTTGTGCTTGTTAGGCAAGTGTTCTACTACTGAGTCACATACTACTACCGCTTCCCCCCACCCCAAGCCCCTTCACTGATTTACATTTACATGGTTCCAAAATATAAAAGCATAAAAAGGCATGTAGTAAGGAGTTACTCTCTCCTCTGTCCCCCATCTATCAAGTACCTGTTTCTTTGCCTTTTTCCTTCTTTTAGTATAATTTCCATTTTAGTTTTTTACCCAGAGGACAGTTTTTTCTTTAGTCCTTAAGGACTCTGCTTCTTCCATGGACTTCAGTAGTCTTAAGCAGCACCAGCAAGTATAAATTGGGGTAAGGGTGTCTGATCTTCTAGACTTTACAAGAATGATTTCTAATTACCTTGCTGTGAATGACTTTGTCCTT
Source organism: Callospermophilus lateralis (assembly GCF_048772815.1). Lineage (NCBI taxonomy): Eukaryota > Metazoa > Chordata > Mammalia > Rodentia > Sciuridae > Callospermophilus > Callospermophilus lateralis. The sequence goes on from NC_135313.1 coordinate 94,327,003, forward strand.
GAGTACACATTGGGTGCAGTTACCCATGCAGCACATAGGCTCTGTGTGGATGTGGCCCTTTGGGCACAACCATTGTTCCATTTTTCTTTTTTTCATCTTGGAAGCAAAAATCTGAGAGAGCCTTTTACCTTTCTGAGGCAACCTGTTAATAGCTTTTTGAATATCCTCTTAGTATCTCTTTATGCAAATCTATTCAGATTCAAATGCAGTTCTTATTTTTATCTTATTTACCCAGAAGAATGTTTAATTCATATATTCCTTTTTACTTTTTTCCATATAACTTATTGGAAGGGTGCCATCACTTTTTTAGTAGCAACATAGTGATCCCTTGTATAAATGGATTTGAGGTTGTCTCCAATTCTTTACTATCATAGATAATATTACAGTGAATAACCTTATAGTTGTTTCATTATGCATGTGAACAGAGGGTATATGCAATTGTAATTTTGATATCTACCATCTGATTGCCTTTCTTAGGGTTTATACCAGTGTACCCTTCTTCTACATTCTTAAAAAATCCAATAGGTGAGCAGTGAGCAATGCTATCTCAGTGTATTTTACCTTGAATTTCTCTCTTTAAGAATGAGAATGAGTTAGGCACAGTGGCACACACTTTAGTGCCAGCTACTTGAGAGGCTGAGGCTGAAGGATTGCTTGAGCTCAGGAGTTCAAGGCCAGCCTGGGCAAATAGTGAGACCTTGTCTCAAAAAAAACCAAAAACAAAAACAGAGACTGAAGATGTTTTCTTAAGGAATTCATTCTTTCTTTCTTTCTCCCTTTCTTTCTTTTTCTTTCTTTCGTGAACTGGTTGTTCATATTTTTGCTCCTATTTTCCTTTTTTTCTTGTTGATTTCTAGGACCTTATAATTTATTAGGAAGATTACTCTTTTGTCTTTGCTTAATAGTGTGTTTTGCCATGTATAGGAGGTTTGCTTGTTTGTTCACATAGTCAAATTTATTAATATTTTCTTTTGTAGCTTCTGGACTTTGTAAGTTTTTGTGTTTGTTTTCTTCCCAGTGTTAAAGATTGAATCCAGGACCTCATGCATGCTAGGCAAGATCTCTACCACTGAGCCACATCCTCAACTCTGAAAGCTTTTAACCTATAGAAAGCTTCCCTCACTCCGGGATTATAAAGAAGTCTCCCATCATTTCTTCATATACATTTCTTAGTTGTCTTAAATCTTTAATTCTTTTAGTATTCATCCTAACATACTTGTGAGGTAGGGATACAAATTTATCATTTCCAAATGGCTTCATAGTCTTCCCAACACCATTTATTAAATAGTCCATTTTTCTCTCTGATTTGAGAAGACAGTGTTGTTATATTGTCAAGTTTTCTTGCCATTGTTGCAATTTCTGTACCTTACTATCAACCAATTGGCGTGCTGTCTGTGTTGTTATCCCTTTCAATCATTAGTCAATTATAACTGGAACTTCATGTCATTTTAAGAATTCCTTCCATTTGGTAAAGTATGATACAAGTTTAAGGGGAAGGACAATGCTTCAGGAGTCAGGTTGAAATGTTATTATTTGTGATTGCCTGTAATCTTCCTTGGAAAACTTGTCAGAAATTCATGTGAGATCCTTATTATATATCTTTAGATTTTTCCAGAGGAAAGTGTAATCATTATAATAATGCTTACTCAATTTGTTATGTAAGGCTAGGGTGTAACTCAGTGATAGATCCCTCGTCTACCAAGACCCTGGGTTTGATCCCCCTATACCACGCTCAAAAAATAGTATGGAGTGTTGATTAACTACTTCATAACTACGGCTTAATTTATTTTTTTTTAAGAGTGAGAGAATGAGAGAGAGAGAGAGAGAGAATTTTTTAATATTTATTTTTTAGTTATCGTTGGACACAACATCTTTGTTTGTATGTGGTGCTGAGGATCGAACCCAGGCCACACGCATGCCAGGCGAGCGCGCTACCGCTTGAGCCACATCCCCAGCCCAACTACTGCTTAATTTACTCAATTTGTGGTATATATTCATATCTTTCAAAATAAGACTATGGTAGTTTGAGGAGAGAAACTCAGTGGACCATTTATTTCACTGGTATGACTTAAAGACCAAATATTGGTTTAACTGTGGACTTCACAGACCTATGAAAAGATACAATTTGTGTCTGTAATCTGTATGAGATAGTAAATGACCTTGACTGCCTGCACTGTGTCTGTGCACTAGTTATAAATCACATAATATCTTTTCTGTCTTTTCAGTCGGCCCACTTTGTCTATCCAGCACCCACCATCTGCAGCAATTAGTATTCAGCGTCCTGCTCAGTCACGGGATGTGACAACAAGAATCACACTACCATCTCACCCTGCATTAGGGACACCAAAACAGCAGCTTCATACGATGGCTCAGGTAAAACCAGAGGTGAAGAATCACCTGTGTACTTTGTGGGATAAACCCAGAGTCATGCACAGCTTTCTGAGGACCTGGCAGTATGAGAGCGATGATTACTTTTGGACTGAATGGAATGGGAAATGTTCTTGTTTATAACCGTGTTGCGGGGTTCCCCCCACAGAAAACCATCTTCAGTACTGGCACACCGGTGGCCGCAGCAACAGTGGCACCTATTTTGGCAACCAACACCCTTCCTTCAGCAACCACGGCCGGTAAGTCAGTTGCCCTGCTCTCCTTCCTGCCAGGGATAAAAGGGACATAAAGGGTGACTGAATTTTTCATTTGTCACCTTCTGAGGAAAACAACAGGCTAGAAAAATTCTCACAACTTTTCAAGACCTTTTCCAAGGTTTTTAAGAATCTCTAATATGTGCAGAGAGGCCATTGTTAAAGAATTTCCTTTTTTCCCTCATTTTAGGATCTGTGTCACACACACAAGCTCCCACGAGTACAATTGTTACCATGACAATGCCCTCCCATTCATCCCACGCGACTGCTGTGACCACCTCAAACATCCCAGTCGGTAAGTGCTATGTGACCTTCACACAGAAGCCTATGAGAAAATTTTCAGCCCTTTTGTCCAGGCCTTCATGTCCAAGGCTAGTATTATTTTTTGTTATTGTTTTTAATTTCTGATCATAAAAGCAACACTGAATTTGACTTAGAATATTATTTGTCATACAGATCTGGTATTGATGGTAGGAGATAAAAAGAGGATAGTGATCTTCAAGTACTGAAAGTTTTAACTTTAACTGGTTTTGAATGCCTTTCTTATCAAACTATACCTCTTATATGTACTTCATATAGAAATAAGTCAACTTTGACATAGTCAGAAAAGAACAATAGGAAAAGCAAGAACTGAATTTAAAAACATGTACACTTCCATAGACTGTTCAGGAAAAAAAAATCTTTGGGTGATGCAACTATGGGAAGAGCATTAAGCCTCAAATTGATCACTCTCAGTTGTCATCTGATTACTAACCCATGATGTTTCATGATCATCCTATAATTTATTTTAGACCATGTTTATTCCTTGTTTTAAATATGTGAATACTATGAATATTTTAAAAGTCTTTGAAACATTCTGGCAACTAAATTTGAGTCATCAAGAGCAGGAATTACCAAACCTTTTCTAAGACCAGATGGTAAATATTCTAGGCTTTGTAGGCTATGTAGGTCTGTGTCACAGCAGCCATGGACGACCATATAAAAACAAATGAGTGTTTGACTGTGTTCCAGTAAGACTTTACTCATGGACAGAGAAATTTGAATTTCATATTACTTTCACATGTCATGAAATATCCTCCCCCTCAACTGTTTAAAAATCTAAACCCATTCTTAGCTCACAGACCATATAGAAACAGCAAGCTGGATTGGCTCACAGACCACACTTTGCCAATGTCTGTCGCCTGTCATACAGGCTGATATGTCTCTACTACCATATCCAAAGCAGAGGCTGTGGCCTAGCAGGCAGAAATGTAGCTGTCTCTCTGACTCATGTTGCCAGAGTTTTCTCTGTTTTGGTTCAGTAATGGTGAGTGTGTTCCAAAGATAGGAGACATCTTCCCTATTTTTTATATAATATGATTTTAGAAGACTTGCTTTTTGTGAAGAGGACACACTGACATACTGAATTGTCAGAAGTCTGGTAACCTGACATAGGGGTATGACTTCCCCACTTGCTAGGTCTTTCTTACTATATAAATGAGATAGGCAACAGCTTCCTGGTCTCCTTGGTAACTTCAAAGACACTTTCCTGGAATAATGATAGGGACCCAGAGATTTCCACTCCTGTTTAGGTAAGCAGACTATGCCAGCCCTAAAATATGTTCTGAGCACCACGTCAGGCCTTTAGCAGAGATAATGCTGGACTGCTGATCTTTCTCACATTATTGCTTGCTAGGACTTGGCAGTAGAGAAAACAAACTTCTCTCAGACTTGTTTTAGCATTAATACACTTTTGTTGGATAAAATTATGGGTTGTTCCATATCTCAATTTTAGACCATTTTCTGGCTTCACCTGATAGGTCAGCTGTCCTCAGTGCTGTAAGAACAGAGGCAAGCCTGTTCCTTTTTTCTTTATAATAGCTGGGAGGCTAACTAGGGTATTTACAGTTATGAGGAAACCCAGACCAGTAAAGAGAGGACATTGTATCTTTCTTTACTGGTCTGGGTAAAGTAAAATTGGAGGTGTCCGGCTTCCTCTTGACACCCCCAATGTGAAGAATTGTTTTTAAGAAGTTGGTTCTTACTAGTGTCCCTGTGCTTTCCTAAGAGATTATGCTGGAAATAAACTCACCTAAAGTACCAGAGAACATGAATATGTTCATTCTTAAGTTTCATCAGTTTTATGTTCTAGTTTTGCTCTCTTATATAGTAATTCAAATATTTGTTACATCATAATAGAATTCCTCTAAAAAGATTTCTCATTTGAGAGGGGAAACCTGATATAACCACAAAGCATTAATTTCCAGGTTAGGGTTCTACAGAATATATTAAAATCACATAAGTGGAGTTTTCCACATTTTACTTGTTTGTTTTCGCCAGGTGAGATTAAATCTTGAATTTAACCATTGTTGCTAAAGGAATGTGTTGGGTCATAGGAGAAAAAAAGACTGATTCCAAAGTAGAATTTTAAGTTCTTTGCCATTTTTGTGTTCAATATTTTGTTGATTTTCTTTTTTAAAGAGTTTACTTCTTTCAAAAAATTTTTGCAAAAAAAAAAGTGGGGTCTCCAAGAAGCCAGTTGGTTGCACACCCGTAATCCCACCAGCTCAGGTGACTGAGGCAGGAGGATCACAGGTTCCAAATCAGCCTCAGCAACTTGAGCAAGGCTGTAAGCAATGTAGTGAGACCCTGTCTCAAAATTAAAATTTTTTAAAAAGGGCTGGACATGTGGCTCAGTTGTTAAGTACCCTTGAATTCAATCCCTGGTACCAAATTTTTTTTAAAAAAAGAAGCCAGGTTGAGAGAAGAAGACCTGGTTGCTAATTTTTTAAATTATTAATCCTTTTAACAGATAATAGTATGAATATATTAGTGAATTATTAAAATAATTCACTTGACTCTCTTGTAGTCATCTTTCACTTTTATTTTGATTAAAACTAAACATCCCACCTTATAACTGCATTGTAAGGTTGCTGCTAGCAAAAATATTTTGGCATACCAGTAAGAGTATATGGGTGGTAATATAATTGACTTTTACTGTTTGTAGCTAAGGTGGTACCTCAGCAGATCACACACACTTCTCCTCGGATCCAGCCTGATTACCCTGCAGAAAGGAGTAGCCTGATACCCATTTCAGGACATCGGGCCTCTCCAAATCCAGTGGCTATGGAAACCAGAAGTGACAACAGGTAGGAGACAGTGGGCCAGTTAGCTTGCCCCATTGTGTCATTAATTGTTTTTGATATTTCACTAAAGTGTCCCAGAAAATAAGGCATATGTTTATATTTTCAAATTTTTCCCCTGAAAATAACACATGGTATAATTTCTTTTTCAGTGTTCACAGGAAAACATGTTATTTTTATTAAGCCATTCTTTGTTTGATGGGTGTGTGTGTGTGTGTGTATTTAGAGTCATTCTTAGAGTAAGGGTTGCAGGGTTGCAGGATTGTGACCCTTTATCCAAGGTGCCTCCATTTGTAACTCCTAAAACAACACAGTCTCTTTTTTAACCATAGTTACAGATTTCTGGAATGATTCTTTAGCTTTCTCTTCTCCTTCCTACATTGACATTTTTTTAAAACTATACATAAGCCAGTTGTTTTGTTAGAATATCCTTCAATTTGGTTTTGTTACATTGTTTCTTCATGGTTAGATTCAGGTTATACCTATTTTGGAGGAATTATCATTTAAGAGATGTGTTCTCACCATTATTACATCATTAGAGAGTTTAGGCTGTTTGTCCCATTATTGATTATATTAACTCAATGAAGATGATACTTGCCATTTTTTTTCCTACTATAAACAAATAATCTGTATGAAAATACTTTGAGACTATAAATATTCCTGTTCTCCAGGAAACTTTCACCCGATAATTTTAGGCTTGATAATTCCTGCGCAAATTAATTATCAATATGATAGTTGCAAAATATACTTATTCAAAGTATCATTTCTTCCACATTTATTAGTTGGCATTTTCATATTAAGAAAGTTTCTATCTACTATATTTATTTGAGTATTTTAGTTTTTAAAATCAATGTGGGCTTATGGATTTGTTTTATTCATTAGTATAATCCATTGCCATCATCTATATTGGTGCTCAAATGATCTCCAGTTTGGCCTTGAGATCCCTTTAGACTTCTTAGGAAGGTTTCACCATGTCTCCAGTCTAGCTCTTTTTTATTTTCTACCACAAGTTATTCCAAGTCTTACTGAGTCTTGGAATCTGCTGTTTTTTCAAAGGAGCCCTTTGTCATTTTGAAACCAACATCCAGGCATGATCTCTGCTTTTGCCTAAGGGTTGATATTTCTTCTAGGCCCTATTGTTAGGCAAAAATAGGAAGTAACATTTTTTTTTTTTTAACCATTTGAATGTATGCTGATACCTCCAGTTTAACTAAATTCCTTCCCACATTCTGTATTTGTTTTTCCCCTCTCCTACGGTGAGTGTACATAGTCTTTCAGAACTGGGTGATTTTTACATCTTGTTATTTTATTTTTACTGTTTATAGAAATACATATAAGTTTTAATACATTGATCTTGTGTTCATCCACCTTGCTACATACTCCTTTTAGCTCTAAAAGTTTATAGATTCTTTTAGACCCTCTAAGTAGATATTTATTTCATCTACAAATAAGAGCAGGTTTTTGTGGGTACTCAAGACGATCTGTTTCCAGTTTTCTATACAGATTTTTTTTTTAAATCTTGTTTCATTGGTTAGAAGCATCCAGTATAGTGAACTTTAATATAGCCTTGATACTAAAATTTGACAGGAAGAGTATGAGAAAAATATTATAAACAGAGAAGGTGAGATGGTGAGCCCTCTTGTCTTATTTCTAACTTGAAAGGAAATTCTTCTGAAAATTCACTATAGATTTTGTTAGATACCATTTTTAATTTGGAAAAAAAATCCTATTTTCTTTGGTATTTCTGTTATGAATTTGTATAGATGCTATCATATATTTTTTTGTAAATATTTTGCAACTATTTCAAATGATTTTCTCTTTGGACTTTTTAAGATTGAAAGCATGAATAGAAATCCAAATGTCTAATTCCAATTTTCTGTGATAAACCTAATTTAACCACAGTGTATTTAATTTTATATAGTACTTAATTCCGTTTAATTTAAGAGTTTTTGCATCATTGTAAGGAGTGAAATTGATTTATAATATTTTTTGTACTCTCCCTGTCAAATTTTAGTGTCAAGACTATATTAAGTTCAAATTAAAAGTTAGAACTGGGTGTGATGGCATTACCTATATTCCCAGCTCTCAGGAAACTGCGGCAGAAGTATTGCCAAGTTGGAGGCTAGTCTGGGCAACTTAGTGAGACCCTGTCTCAAAATAAAATAAAAAAATGCTGGGAATGGAGTTCTGTGGTAAAGCACTTCCATAGCATGTGGAAGGCCCTGACATTAATCACCAGGACCAAGTGGTAGCAGGGGAGGTTAAATCTCATTTCTTTTTCTCTGGTCTCTGGGTCAGTTTGTATGAGGTTAAGATTATCTGTTTCATGTATATGTGTTAAAATTTGCCAGAAGAGCTGGGGATGTGGCTCAAGTGGTGGCATGCTCGCCTAGCATGTGTGAGGCAATGGGTTCAATTCTCAGCACCACATAAAAATAAAATAAAGATGTTGTGTCCACCTAAAACTAAAAAATAATTATTCAAAAACAAACAAACAAACAAACAAAACCCCTGAGCTTAGTATCTTTCAAGTGGCATTGAGCAGGGAAGAATTGTGATTACTGAGTTTTTGTGAGGCAGTTTTGGTAATTGTTATCCTCAAGAATCATTCATAAAATATTATCTGTGTTTTTACATTTAATTGATGTAGGTCTTTACAGTAACTTCGTATTTTATAAAAGCTTACACTATCTTAGTATATATCCCTTGATCTTGGAGTTTGGAACCACAATTTTGGAGAAGCTGGTTAGGAAGTTAGAAAGGAAGAGGGTCAGCAGGATTGGGAGGGATAGGATAATTTAAAGGTAAAGAAGAAAATAACAGTTTTGTTTAATATGATCTGTACTGTATCTCTAGACCATCAGTTCCTGTTCAGTTCCAGTACTTTTTGCCAACTTATCCACCCTCTGCATACCCACTGGCTGCACATACTTACACACCAATCACCAGTTCTGTGTCCACTATCCGACAGTACCCAGGTATGAGCCCTATTTTTAAGATGACTTTTCACATTTTTATTTTTTCCAGCAGTGAGAGAAATTGGTTAGGGGGTATTTCTAGATGGAATTTGTATTCTAGCTTTTATTTCCAGATTCAGAGAAGTCTAAAATATGAAGTTGCATGGATCACCACCTTTGTGATCTATGAAAGGGTTGTTTAACTTATTAGTGATATCTGCATAGTTTTATCCCACCCTGAAAGTAATCACTTTAACAATCACTTTTTGCTACACCTTAAAATAGAGTACATTTATAATGTATAAAGCTGTATTTTGGGAGGTTTTCTCTTGTTTTGTGAAATACCTGTTGTGTTTTAAATTTTAGTCCAACCTGATTTGTAAATAGTGGGATATTTTTCTAATTTAAGAAAAATAATCCTTAAATTTGAGTTTATATAATATTTTCCTGTGAGATAGCTTACATTGGTTCTCAAAAACCTTGTTGTCCAGATTATAGATATGCCCCATGGTTCAATATAACAACCAAAGCCACATATGGCCGTGAGGACTTAAAAGGGGCTAATACAAATAAAAAGCTAAAATTTTAAAATTTAATTACAAATAAAGGAGTTTCAAATATGTTTGTAACAACTTAGCAAGGTGAAACTACTTTTTTGATCATATACTTTATAAAATAGAAATATAAATTAAGTATTTTGATAAATACCTAGTGTCTGAATTGAGATGTGCTTTAAGAATAAGATATACCCTGGATTTCAATACATATTTAGATTATATATATATGCGTGTGTGTGTGTGTGTGTGATATATATATATATATATATATGTGTGTGTGTGTGTGTGTGTGTGTGTGTATGACTTTATGGTAATTACATTTGAAATGACAATATTTTTGATACATTGGATTAAATAAATATCTTTATTAAAATTTGATCTGTTTTTACCTTTTAATGTAGTACTGGAAAATTTTAAAATTACATGACTATATTTCCATTGGATGACGCTGCTCAAAAATTTCAAACATTGTATGGTATTGAATATATTCAGAAATCTCTCAGTTGTTCTGATGACTGAAAAGAGTTGTCATTTTGTAGTTGTTTCTCTCCTTGAATAGTGTGAAATCTCTTCTTTTTTGCTTTCAGGGATGTTTCTGTTTTAATATACATAGTAGATGAGATTTGCTTTGTAGGAAAATGACACTTGCTTGTTTTCTCTCCATAAGCTATTTGAAATTCTAAATATTGTATTTCAGAAGTGTCTGTGATTTTAACATTTAAGCAAAAGTTCTTGACCTTGGACCCATGGGTTTATTTTAAAAGTTTTATATTATTTAGCACAGTTACCTAGCTAATATTTGGAATTGAATGGCTGATTTTTTGCGGGGTCAGGGGGTTATCAGGGATTGAACCTAGAGCTGCTTAACCACTGAACCACATCCCCAGCCCTTTTTTAAAAAATGGTTTATTTTGAAACAGGGTCTCACTAAGTTGCTGAGGCTGGCTTTGAACTTGTGATCCTCCTGCCTCAGCCTCCCAAGTCGCTGGAATTACAGATGTGCACTACTGCACTTGGATGTTGTTTACAACCTATTTCTTATAATTCACAGAAAGATCATAATAAATTGTAGAAAGTTTTAAAAAAATGAAAGTTGCCAGAACCTAGTTTTATGTATTATACATAGAAAATTACATAGTATTGTGTAAAAAATAGTATTATTTTTATAAACCAATGACTTATATCTATAGTAAAAAAATTCTTATTTTAGTGTTTTTCAACCTTTATGGACTGTGTCTGATCAAAGCTAACCTTCTGCTGGGCATGGTGGCATATACCTATAATCTCAGAAACCAGAGAGGCTAAGGCAGGAGGATTGAAAGTTTGAGGCCAGCCTCAGCAACTTAGTGAGACCCTATCAACATAAAAAATAAAAAGGACTGAAGATGTAGCTCAATGGTAAAAGTGCCCCTGGTTCATTCCTAACCTTCTTGTAGTCACCTTTTACATCATTTTTAGTTTCAGCTCAGGCTCCAAACTCTGCCATCACAGCTCAGACTGGAGTTGGTGTAGCATCTACTGTCCACTTAAACCCCATGCAGTTGATGACAGTGGATGCATCACATGCTCGACATCTCCAAGGGATCCAGCCAGCACCCATCAGTACACAGGGTATCCAGCCAGCCCCCATTGGGACACCAGGGATACAGCCAGCACCAATTGGCACCCAGGGAATTCACTCAGCAACCCCAATCAACACTCAAGGGCTTCAGCCTGCACCAATGGGTACTCAGCAGCCACAGCCTGAAGGGAAAACTTCAGGTAAATCTAACTTTTTGCATGAGAGTTGATATGGAAAAGAGAAGTACATTTGGGTTTTAATCCTAGTTTTGCCACTTGATGACTTTGTGGTCTCAGGTAATTTTTCTACACTTTAATTTCTTTATAACATGAGTTGCTTAGAACTTGACTTTTCAGGGTCATTGTAAACATTAGAAATGACATGCACAGTATGCATTTGTACATAGCAGGAAGCTTTCTCTAAAAAGCTTAGTTGAGGAAGCAACTTTTACCTTGTAAGTTGTGTTCTCATTCAGTTTAAGATATTCCCCAGAGCTGTATATAAAGCTGTAAAATCTCATACTAGTGTCAGCTAATATTGTCAGTACTTAAAAAGAAATGTTAAAGGAGTAGGTTTTTTGTTTTTTTTTTTAAAGTTGTTTGGTGTGCAGTGTTAATTAGCAGTTGCTCTTACATAGTTAGAGTATTTCTTAGGCTAGGTATTGATCATAAAGATTATTTTTTATGTTAACTATAACATGAGAAGATCAGCTTGAAACTAAGAATTTCAGTTGCCATAGATCTCAGATGTAACTATTTGGTATTATATTTTTAATCATTAACATATTGTCATATGGATGAAATTTGTCCATAGTGGCCCATCTGAAAGAATAATGTATCTACATCTTTTATAGCTCCTGCTAAGAAACTTGTATTAGGATGGCTTCTATGAAATTGCCATTTTTGTAGGTTTAAAAACTGTCAAACATGCATAGTTTCTGATGATGGTCTCATGGTGACCAGCATTTTGGTGCCAACTTAAAGTATATAGTTAAAGTGTCTGTTGGTCAAGTGTCTTCCAAAAAGATAGACTGGAAGATGGTACCATTTTTAAGAGTCAAAGGGAGTCATATTTTTCAAAAACTGTATCCATGCATTTCTTGAAGGGTACTTTGAGGCATACTATCAGGCCAGCAGATCATGTTTTCTATTTATGAATCTTTTTTTAATTGGCTTTTCTTGACTCTCAGTTCTCCCATTTTTATAATGGGAATAATGATGACAAGGATTATGTAAGTAAAAATGTGAACTGAGATAGTAGAGTGAGATACTCTGTGTACTTTGTATATCTTATCTCATTTTTGAGTAACTGATTATAGAGCAAAGGAAAATAATGATATTAATCTGCATGAGTAAGCTTCATAGCCTCCCCAAGTGTGCTCTCTGCTCTTAGGCAGATGGACATTGTACACTATCCCTTGTTCTTCTATTTTATATTTTATTTTTGATGTTTCTAAGGATCAACCCAAGGCCCCATGCATGCTAGGTGAAAGCTCTACCACAGAACTACACCCCCAGACCCTCTCGTCTTCTCAAAGTGGAACAATTATGACACGGATACCTAATGCCTGTAGTCTTATTATTTTCATTGATGTCTTATGTGATATTTTAGTAATGTTTTGTTTCCCTCTTTGTTTTCTACCACCTCCCTTTCCTCCAGCAGTGGTATTGGCAGATGGAGCCACAATTGTAGCCAATCCCATTAGCAGTCCATTTAGTGCTGCTCCAGCAGCAACAACAGTGGTGCAGACCCACAGCCAGGGTGCTAGCACCAATGCTCCAGCCCAGGGCTCCTCCCCTCGGCCAAGCATCCTCCGGAAAAAACCTGCCACAGATGGGTGAGTAGACCCAGAAGTGCCAAGTGATGCCTTGAGTTCTAGATATATTAATATCTAGCCTCTCATATTCAGTGCTGGTAGCAACCTAGTATCTCTTCTCTATGGCGTTTTTAATTTTCCTTCAAAACAACTTGACCATAGGATTATTCGGTAGAACCTTGTCTAACTCAGACTATATGATATTAAGAATCCTTAAGTCAGTGGAGTATCAGTTTCTACCTATCTGTTGCATAATGTTGTGGGAGTTCTCTCTTATACTGGAAGTTTAATCCTAGAAACTTTAAAGTAGCTTTTAATTAACTCTCCAGACCTGTTGGGTATTAAATTAATGCATACTATATACTTTTTTCCTCCCCATTCAACAAGAGTTGTTGCAAAGGGCAAGCAGTTTTCACAGTGTATTCAGACTCATTTTTAGTAGCAGGTCATGTTTTGTATTGTGTAAGCCTCTCAGTTGGTGGGATAGGCAGGCAGATATGTGCTGTGCTATTAAACATTCTGGTGATGGGAGATGAGCAGCCACATTTCAGAGTTTCTGTGGCTTAGCTGAGCTGATAGCATTGGCATCAAAAGATTAAAGCTTAGCACAAACTTAAATTGCTGGAACTAGGGTCATCCAAGGTTTTCAGATGGACAGAGCTTTGTATGACCAGAGTTTCTATCTTTACTCGTTATGAATACTTTGTAAAGAAGGTCCTTTTTAAAGCATAAATCAGGCCCAATGAAATAACCCTATTAATGAAGCAAAGCTTGTAGTTAAGATACCAAATTGATCGTGCACATCTAAACTTCCTCTCAAAATCTGTAGAAGTTGAGGTTTTTTTTATTCTTATTAATTATACATAACAGTAGAATGTACTTTGACACATCATATATAAATGTATGATTTCTCATTCTTCTGGTTGTACATGATATAGAATCACACCCATCATGTATGTGTATGTGTGTGTGTGTAGAGAGAGAGCGAGAGAGAGAGAGAAATAATGTCTGATTGAACTTGGGTATTTTTTTTATATGTTTTAGTTGTTGATAGACCTTTATTTATTTATGTATATGTGGTGCTGAGAATCGAACCCAGGGCCTCACAGATGCTAGGCAGGCACTCTACCACTGAGCTACAGCCCATCACTGAACTTGGGTATTTTCTAAAGAAAGATTACAGGCATGGAAGGATGAGGAAAACAGGAGCGCTTACAACAGCAACAAAACATTAAAGCTGGAAAGCAGCTAGGCAAGTAATCTCAATCTTAGCTGTGAGAAAGCTAAATTGTAAGCCTTCTTTGGGGGAAGATAAGAACATCTTTGTTTAAAATCTGTTTTTGAGAAATACTTAGAGCCCAGAATACTGTTCTATATCCACACTGTGGGACACATTGTCCCTTCTTCATCCTATCAGAAATCTAGAGGTGCAAACTCTGCAGATGGTTCACTAGGATCAACCAGCACAGTGGAGCCACAGATATTTTTTTTAGAAGTGAATTAAATAACTACCCAACCATGGGTGGAATGCATACACTTCCCAGTCCAGTTTCCCCTTTTAGCCTTGGCAGTTGAACTTGACTTGGTAGAGAGAAAATGAGAGAGAACTACGCTTTCCTCTGGAGAATCTACCTGGCCCAAGCAGGAAGCTTTAATGATTCGAACAGTAGGGGTTGCCTAAGTATAGGGGCTAGACCACCTTCTAGTGAACCTCATAGTAGACAAGCCCTTTATCCAGCTTCTTTGTCCCCCCCACCCCCACTGCTAGTCATGATTATGCCACCAAGCATAACCAGGTATCTGAGGGCTCCTCTAACATTAGAAGACAGAAACCCTGATAAATGTGCCCATAAAAGTAACTGGAAAGATGCTAAGGCTAGGCAAGGAGAATAAAGCTATAATGAACAAAAAGCTATCAATGATATCTTCAGAAAGATAAAAGGAAAAGTTGCACAAACATGATCCTATAGAAAAGGACCACTCAGAGAACAAGCAAAGCTTGTCATGAAATTTAAAATATGATAATAGAAATTGAAAACTCAAAAAAGAGTTTGCAGATAAGAAATTGAAAAGTGGAGTAAAAAGGCAGGAAAAGAACCAGTTGAGGAGATCCAGCCTCCAATTAATGGGATTTCAACAGGAGAGATTAAAGAAATGGAAGAGAATCATTTACAAAGTAACACAAAGAATATTAACAAAACTGAAGGGCAGGAGTTTCCTGATTTAAAGAAGTGCTTAGCATGGATAGATGGATACAATAAATCCACACCAGTAACTTGAAATTTTATAACACTGAACACAAAAAAATCTGTTCCTTCTTTCATACTTTGTCACCTTCCAAAGACCATTCTGCTATGTTCTCTGTCACATCTGTCATCAGCAGAATACCCTCCTCTTTATTCATGCGTTCTTGCTTTAAACATGGCTCTTCCTCAGAGACTGTACTTCCCCTGCAGCTCTCGGAAATAGTGATTATATATCTTCTTATCCATCACTTGGTGGCATTTGGTAGATTCTCGTCATGCCCTGCTGCCATTTTCTAGCCATTTCACCTCAAAACCACTTAATCTGTATTTAGATTTCATATTTGTATTGGAAAAAGTACTTTTGTGTAGCCAAACTATTCCAGGCACAGTGAAAAGTGTGCCAATAACAGAAATAGAATATCTGATTTAAAGTTCAAAGTACTTAAAGTGAAAAAAATAATACAAGTCTGAGGGCATAGTTAAGTGATAGAGTGCTTGCCTGGCATGTGAGAGACCCTGGGTTTGATCCCTAGCACTGTAACAGCTAAAACGTACAAATAATAACACAGTTGTACTTGCCAAATTTCATGTGCTCAGTAGTGCCATATGGCTCCTTTTTTGGACAGGACAGACCATAGGACTCGATTGGATTCAAGTTTAGTTTTGCAGGTATGTCTCTGTGCCCTTCAGAACCACATTCCTGGCTGGCAATTGTGATGGTAGCCTTCCTGTCTTTCCCTTCAATATAAGCAGAAATGAGCTGGATGTGGAGGTGCACGCCTGTAATATCAGTGAATCAGAGGCTGAGGCAAGAGGATTGCAAGTTTGAGGTCAGCCCAGCAACTTAATGAGACCCTGTCTTAAAATTAAAAAAAAAAAAAAAGGGACAGAGGATATAGCTTAGTGGTAAAGTACCCCTAGGTTCAATTCCTAATTAAAAAATAATTTTTTTTCCCAACTCTTTGGCTGCTTCAATGTTTGAGTGCTTCTCCTCTGCCCTCTCTGAGCAGTACGTGTACACATTTTTGTTTTGTGTGTGTAGTGCTGGGGATTGAACCCAGGGCCTCATGCATGTGAGGCTAGCACTCTGCCAACTAAGCTATATCCCCAGCCACCTGTGTACACATTGTTAGCATCATCAACACTTCACTGACCTTGTTTTCTATTGCTCTTACGTCCCATAGCTCACAACCTTTTTCTACCTCCCTCCCAGCAGTTCTCCAGCAAGCCTCACATGAGTCTTCTGTCCACTTGGCCTAACCACCTTTTCAGTCTCCATCACTGTCTTTCTTGGCCTCTTTCCTCTTCTTCCAAATCAGTTGGTGGTCACTTGCAGTCATTTCCTTGTATATCCTTCAACTTCTTTGCCTTCCCCTTGCCTTTTGCTCATCCTCACAAATCTCAAGTAGGATCTTAAGCTGGCCAACAAATATCCTCCTCTCTTGCATACTCAAGAACAGTGCTCTAGAGGGAGCTCTTCTTCCTCTCTCTGGCACATTAGCAGGTTTTTCTACTTTTTTTTTTTTAGGTACCAGGGATTGAACCCAGGGGTATTTTACCACTGAGCCAAATCCCAGCCCTTCTTTATATGTTATTTAGAGACAAGATCTCGCTGAGTTGCTAAGTTGCTTAGGGTCTCACTAAGTTGCTGAGGCTGACTTTGAACTCGCAGTCCTCCTGCCTCATCCTCCCTAGCCACTGGGATTAACAGGCATGTGCCACCATGCCCAGCAGGTTTTTCTTCTTAGAGAATCAATCACATCAAAAACATAAACATGCTGTCATTTCTTTTTCTTTTTTCATTTTCAGTGCTGGGGATCAAACATAGGGCCTTCTACATGCTAACCAATGCATGCTGTCATTTCTTCTGTCTTAAAAAATATTCTGTTGAGGGCTGGGGTTATGGCTCAGTGGTAGAGCATTCACCTAGCACACGTGGGGCACTGGGTTCGATCCTCAGCACCACATAAAACTAAAATAAAGGTATTTTGTTTACCTACAACTAAAAAATGTAGATTAAAAAATACATATATTCTGTTGAGCCCATGTTGTTTCATCTTCTACCACCAATATCCCCTGCCTTTTTTTGTTGTTGTTGTTCCTCTTTGCAAAGAAAATAAAGGAGTTATCTGTCTTTGCTCTCTCCAATTCTTCTGCTAGTCTTCCAACATTTTCATTGTATTCTACCCAGTTAATGCATGTACAAAATGAATTGACACAAAATGAATACAGTGTCTAACCACAACAGTATTTAAGTAGCATCTTCTCACAAAAGTAAGTTTTTCTAAGGTGTGACCTCATAAATAGAATCATACCTAGTATTATGCATTTTTTTGTGTAAGTCTGAATTCTTTCGCTTAGTTTTTGTATGATCCATTTATATTACTGCATGTGATTGTAATTTTTTATTGCTATATACAGTAACCATTACATAATAATCCCATAGTTTATTCATGAATATTTGAGTTATTTCTAGGTTTTGCATAGAATGTTATCCTGAACATTTCTGTGCATGAGTTTTGATGCACACATGGATATATCTCTTACATATACTGAGGAGGAATATGCTAGGTCATGGGGTTTGCTTATTTTCACCTCTAGTAGATAATGCCTATGGCTTTTCTAAGTATACACCCATATACACTCTCACCAACTAGCACTTGCTACTGTCACTCTTAAATTTGGTCATTTGAGGGTTTATATACAAAATGGCAATTTGGAAAATCCTCCATATTCACATGTTTGTGTGTCAAATATTCCTTTCCTCTCCTGTTTTAAGGGTACTAGTAATTGGATTTAGGGAGTGCCTGTAATGATCTTAATTTGATATTTGTAACTTGCAAAAACCCCATTTTCAGGTAAGGTCACATTCATATAGGTATAAGGATTAGGACTTGAATATACAGTATCTTTATAGGGAATTCAACCAATTACACCTACAGAGTAGTTCTGTTTGTATTTCTGTCTTTTGCGTTTTCTGTAAGTTGTTAGTTTAACTAAAGGTTTGATGAAATTTTAGAGCTACTTTTTTTTAAAAAAATTATTTATTTATTTATTTATTGTTTCTTGTGTGAAAACTACTTCATAGTTCTTTTACCAGGAGACCTGAACTGTCTGGTAGTTGATCACGCTTTTTGAGATATTAGCAGCCCAGTGGATTAAGCATTGAAAAAATGGCATGTTCTAGTTCTAGCCATTTCTTCTTACACCAATTCTTGTCTGGCATCAGTTCCCATCATTCTACTCAAGCTAAATGTTTGAAGATCACTTGTGATGTCCACATTGCTAAAGTCAGAGGGAAATTCTGTCAGAGCAATACAGTTGATCTCAAACTCTTCCTTGATAAGTTTTTTCATATAGCTTCTGAGGACCTGCTCAGGTCTAAATCAATATATAGGCATAATAAAGATCATAAACATTTCATATTAATAACATTAGGTAGAAAGGAGGTGTGGCATGCTAGAAGCAGCAGATAAAAGAGTCACCATGGTTACTTTCTGGATGGAGATGGCAGGAAGTGAGTAGGAATGGGGTAAAGGACCAGACTTGCATTTTGTTAAAAGCCTTTAGTAGTATTTGGCTTTTTAAATAATATTTCTGTGTTATGTGATATACTAAAAATCCATTTTAAAGATACATAATCAATGTAGTGCTTTTATTTTCCTATGGATATACCCGACAAATGTGTGTCTTGTATTTCATGTCCTTTAATATCCTCAGACTGCTTTTTTCCCGGTTTGTCTCATCTCTTTCAGAATGGCAGTTCGGAAAACCCTCATTCCTCCTCAGCCTCCTGAAGTGGCTAGTCCTCGAGTAGAGAGCTCCATGCGGAGTACATCTGGGTCACCCAGGCCTGCAGGGTGAGCACGTAAATGTTCTTACCACTGTTACTTTTAATTATATGTCTTTGTGAAGGGAAGAATCTAATAAGTGTGACCAATTTCGTATAATTTCCTCTTGTCCATCTTTTATATGCTCTTTCTGGCTGCATGACCTCGACAGGTTTCTCAACTTCTCAGATCTCTGTTTGCTTCATTTATAAAATGAGCATGCTTATAAAATTACCTCATAGGATTCTTGCATTTAAATGAAACGATGCACTTAAAGCACTGGCATAAAGTCTGCCTTGTAGTAAATACCCCGTTGTTACTTCTGAAAAAAATGGAATCAGGGCTGGGAATCAATAGCTCAGTTGGTAAGAGTGCTTACTTCATATGCACAAGGCCCTGTGCTCAATCCCCAGTCCCCCTCCAAAAAAGAGAATCACAATAATAGTCAGTGCTTGCTTTTTCTGTATTCCTTTTCTTCTTAATTATAAAAGTAATATTATTTTGGAAAAAAGATAATCAGACAATATAAAAATATTCGAGTGTGAAAAGCCAGGCATGGTAGTGCACACCTCTAGTCCCAGCTAACTGGAACTAAGGCAAGAGGATTGCTTAAACCTAGGAATTTAAGACTAGCCTGATCAACATAGTGAGACCCATTTCAAAATTATCTTCCATTGGACTTGAAGTGTAGCTCAGTGCTAAAGAGTACTTGCCTGGTACTCATGAAGCCCTGGGTTTGATCCCAAGCACTGAAAAAAAAAATTAATAAAACTTTCTAAAATGAAAGATGTTGAAGCTGGGGTTGTAGTTCAGTTGGTGGAGTGCTTGCCTTGCACATGTGAGACACTGGGTTTGATCCTCAGCACTATATAAAAATAAATGTAATGAAAGGTGGTGTGTGTGTGTGTGTGTGTGTGTGTGTGCGCGCGCGCGCGCGTGTGTGTGCGTGTGTGTGTGTGTGTGTGTGTATTTGATGTATGAAGTAAAAATTGTTGTCCTGTTCCCCACCCTCATTACCAGTCTCACTGCCCAGAATAATATTTATTGATAACATTTTTTTGAAATTCCTTTCCATGTCTTTTTCTACATATAACTGTAGATAAATAGATTCTTTTTCATTTTTGTTTTTGATATGGTGTATCATTCATTATATTTCCCAAGTGGTGTTGAATTCATGGGCTTAAGTGATCCTCCTACCTCAGCTCCTGAGGAGCTGAAACTAGAACTATATGTGTGTCACCATGTGTAACAATTCAATAGATTATTTTTTTTCCTTTATTTTTATTCATTCATTTTTTACTACTGGGGATTGAACTGAGGGCCTTGCGCATGCTAGGCAAGTACTCTATTGCTGAACTACATCATCCCCAGCCATGTTTTTTTTTTTTTTTTAAAGACAGGCTTTTGTTAAGTAGCTCAGGCTGGCCTGAAACTTCCTCAGCCTCCCAGTAGCTGGAATTATAGGTGTGTGCCACTGTGCCCAGCTTTAATGGATTCTTTAAAGTGAAGTCTTGTTGGCACTGTGGCATATGCCTATAACACAGCTACTTGGGAGGCTAAGGCAGGATCAAGGCCAGCATAGGCAAATTAATGAGACCTTGTCTCAGAAATAAAACAGACTGTGGATGCTTAACTTAGTGGCTTAGTGGTAGAGTATTCCTGGGTTCAATCCCCTAGTACCACAAATACAAAAGTAGATTTAATTTCAAAAGAGTTGGGGTGTGCCTAGCACACGTGAGGCCCTAGGTTCAATCCCCAGTACTGGAGGGGGGAAAAAAAAGGAGTTTTGCTGATAAGATTCTTTTACATCTCCACTTTTTTCTTAGTATAAATAATAACTTAATCATCTTAGATCTACTGTTCATAAAGCTTTATTTAAAAAGAAAAATTATTAATTACCCTTATTTTTTCTGGGTGTCATTTGGGGTTCTAGAGACAGGTTGCGGTGACACTAAACGTCCATTCCCTTTAACCTTACTTCCTATAAGTGTAGAGAAATAAAAAATGTATTAGGAAAAAAGAAACAGTATAAAGGGAATAAAAAGTAATGGGAGAAAGAGCTAATGATTTACAGAGGTAAATCTTTTCGCAGAGGTAAAAAGTGTGAAGGAAACACCATGTGCTCTCTGGTGTCAGAATGTGTCTGGCAGAGAAAAGAGCAGGGACCAAGACTTTGATGTAGAAGGTACTTGCAGTTGTCATTTTGCACATTAGTGCAGGAGCATAAAAAATGTCGCTGGAAGCTGAAACTGCAATGTAATCTTATTCTTTTGTGTGTGTGTGTGTGTGTGTGTGTGTGTGTGTGTGTTGCTGGGGATTGAACCCAGGGCCTTGTGCATTCTAGGCAGCACTCTACCAACTGAGCTATGTCCCCAGCCCTGCAATACCTTAAGATAAGATTATATTATCTTAATCATTGGGAAAGTTACAATTGTTCTGTGACCTGTTAAATCTTCTGTGAAAATACTAAAAAATAAACTTACTGTTGATTATAATATGTAAGAAAATGGGGAAAAAATAGTGAAACTGTTTGCTTAGTACAGTATAATTTAAAATGCTAGAAACACAAGAGTAGTTGCAACCATTCTTGCCTTCTTTTCATTTTATAACTTAAGATACAAAGCAAAACTCCTTCTAAGCCTTTGCAAATTTTAATACTTGTGTGTGTGTGTGTGTGTGTGTGTGTGTGTGTGTGTGTACGTATGGATGAGTCTTTAGGATGAAACCCAAGGGTGCTCTACCACTAAGTGACATCCCCAGCCCTTTTCAAAATTTTTTATTTTGAAGCAGGGTCTTGCTAGGTTGCCAAGGCAGGCCTGAAACTTCTGATCTTCCTGCCTCAGCCTGCCAGGCTGTTGGGATTACAGTCAAGTGCCACTGCACCCAGTTTGTTACACTTCTTAACAAGATAGGACCCATTTCTAAGATTGTATCCTTTACATATTCAGTGTTGTGAAATCTCTCACAGTTCCTATAATGTGAAGATTTTTACTAGCTTCATTTCAGGTACTTTTTTTCCCCCTTAAATAGAAGAATTTTTACTTTTTTCCTTTTTCTTTTTTATTTTTTATTTTGAGACTAATTTGCTTAGGGCCTCACTAAGTTACTGAGACTGGCCTCAAACTTGGCAATCCTCCTGCCTTAGCCTCTCAAGTACTGGGATTATAGGCATGCACCACCACACCTGGTGGTACTTGTTTTTTTGTTTTGTTTTGTTTTTTTCATCAAACCACTTGCCTTTGCTGCTGCTTAGATTCTGGGTATATATTTCACAGCAGCATCTTTTTCTGTGCTAGCAGCTTCACTAGTGTTTAAAATCAGTCATATTCATGCTGACTTCTGAAATGATGAAACCAGCTTTATCCACAGTAAAAGATTTTCATTTTTCTGGTAACTACCATTTTCTGTTAGTGTAGCAGATATCTTCAACACTTTGGCCTTGAATGATTGTGATTTAAAAAAAAAAAAAAATTACTCTTTTTTAGTTCACCTCAGTAAATTGTCCATCCACCAGAGCTTTCTGTTCCTAGTGCAATTTAAACTAAAAGACAAAATTAAAGCAACTTTACCTTTTTAAAAAAATATTCATAAGACTTTTTTAGTGTGGTCCATACCATAGTTTCATATAAGCCTAGGTCTTGTTCTTCTCTTTGCTGGGCCATTTTTATATTTAGTCACAGCCAGTTTCCCTTCTACAGCAGCATCACTTTTTGAGGTTGGTGGGGGGGGTGTTTTTGTTGTTGTTGTTGTTGTTGTTTCTGTTCTTATTTCAGGAATTTTTTTCCTGCATTTTCATCTTTGTTGTCCAGTTTTCTCTCAGTCCTCCATTTTTGTAAAAATTTCACTTGGATTTATTGCTGGGGAAGCAGAGGAGCACACCTACACACTTAATTGCTTTCGTGAACTATGAAATAACTGGTTCAGATGTGCAGTAACCAATCACCACCAGACTTGTAATGAAGTGATATTATTCAGTAATCATAATCCCCATCTGACAGTTAGAAGAGTATAAATATAGAGACTAAAAGTAAAATAAGGACCATGCCTTAGGGGACCTATCATTGTCAGAGGTTAGGAAAATGGAAAACCACCAAAGGAAACTGTAGTACATGATGTTCCTACCATTGTTGGTACCATTATTAAACCTTGGCTACTGAATGCTTCAGTTATTTCCATTTTTTACTGTAGTAATATTGTCATGAATCTCTTTATTCCTCTATCATTGACTCTTTTGCATACATTTCTTTGATGTGTTTCTACAAGTAGCATTGCTGGGTCAAAGTAAATGTGTAGCTTAATTCTGGTTTCCAGTCATTGTACTCATTTACATCTACATGAAATGTGTGTTTCCATTTTCTCCACATTCTTGCCAACATTTGATACTACATTTTTGTTTGATTTGATTTTATTGGCATAACTGGAGATTGAACCCACAGCCTCACATGTGCAAGTGCTCTGGAACTGAGATATACCCCTAACCCTAGTTATTAACAGTTTTAAATTAATACGTTTGTTTTTATTGTTTGAAATGGATTTCTTTTGTCTTCTGAAACTGGGGATCAGTCTTTACCAACTATATCTCAACCCTAAAATGTATTTTTAAAAAATCCAAATAAAATATGGACTTAGTTTTAAAGTGCTAAAAAAAGTGTCTAGTTCCTGAAGATTAAGAGCATACCAAGTCTTCCTATTTGTTTCTATTTTTAAAATTTTTTTTAATTTTCAGCAGACACAACATCTTTCTTTGTATGTGGTGCTGAGGATCAAACCTGGGACACATGCATGCCAGGCGAGCGCACTACCGCTTGAGCCACATCCCCAGCCCCAAGTCTTCCTGTTTGTAATAGCAGATGCAAAAATTGGGGTTGGGGAGGGACTATTTTGTAGAATCATTTTTGGAGTTAGTGTGATTCAGAGACATTGTGGAGATGGGGTTCCACACATGCACCCATAGTGGCCTTATATGAAGTAGTCATTCTGTTTCTGTGGTACCCAAAATGAGTTTGTTTGAATTATGAAAAAATAACTTGCTGGAAAAACAACCTCCCCATACTACCACATCCAAGGAGAAGGATTCTCATGTAAATGACGGGTTTTTGGCATAGCCTAACTCATTCTCTGATGAGGAATAATAACTGATAGGAAGATAAAACAGAGAAGAGCAACAAAATATTACTAATTTGCTCACTAAAACACTCACCAGGGAACATGAGATTTATAACAAAACATTCTATCATGGCTTGGGTATGGTAGTACATGCCCATAATCCCAACAATTTTGCAAGGCCCTAATAAGTAACTTAGTAAGACCTTCTCTCAAAATAGAAAATAAAAAGTGCTGGGCATATAGCTTAGTACTAAAGCACATTTGGGTTCAGTCCCTAGCACACATAAAACAAACATTTCATCGTGAAATCTAACAGCTTAATGAAATAACTATATCTCTATGAAGGGAGACACAAAGATGAAATGCACAGATTCCCAGAGTAAATAGCAAAACATACAGAGATGACCCAAGTTGATAAGACTCAGCAAAGCACTAGGTGATGCCACAGAATGAAGGCAAAATTAAAACTGCAGAAAACAGTATAAAACAGAGGATGAAAATGAAAAGAAAATTCATACAGATCATACTGAGGTAAAAGATCAAGCATATGTCATATTACAGTACATGGAAATGACTTTATAATGAGTTGAATTATGTTCCCCCCAAATTCCCATGTTGGATTCTTTATCCTCAATACTTCAGGATGTGACCTTGTTGGGAAGAGAGTCATTGAAGATATAACTAGTTAAAGTGAGGAAGTACTTTATTCTTTAAAAAGGGGAAATTAGGACAGAAAAACAAACCCAGGGAAAACACTATTAATATCATCGAGCTGCTTCTAAAGTAGTAGCTAGAGGAAAATCATAGCCTTAAAATACTTATGGCAGGCCTGGGGTTGTAGCTTAGTGGTAGAGCACTTGCCTACCACATGTAAGACACTGGGTTTGATCCTGAGCACCATATTAAAAATAAATAAAGGTATTGTGTCCATCTACAACTTAAAAAAAAATACTTAATGTCAATGAAAACATTTGAAATTATCAACCTACAATGACAGAAAACAAAACGGAAAAAAAGGAAATAATATATAGAGAGGCAGAAATCAGTGATTTAGAAAACAGACTAGCACTAACCAAGAAAAACAAAAAGCAAAACAAAACAAAAGCACAAGTGAAATAAGAAATGTATCTTAATGATAGATTGCTTGCCTTGAATGCTCAGAGTCCTAAGTTTGATCCCCAGCACTGCAAAAAGAAAAAAAGAAACAGGGAAAATAACCGGAGAAGCTGAAAAAAGTTTAAAACAACAACAACCAAAAAAAAAAACACCTCAAGACAGATCCATGCAAATAACAAAAGAAGAAAATGAGTAAATTTATTTATAATCTTTTTTATAATCTAAAAATCTAGAAGCTATTTTTTAAAAGGAAGCATTAAGAAATTTGACTCAGTTTAAGAAATCTTTTTTAACTTGTCAAGAAAAAACTTAGTGCTGGAAATGTAGCTTTGTGATAAGTACTTGCCTAACATGCTGCTCATGGTCCTGGGGATTGAAAAGGAAAAAAAAAATTTTTTTTTTTAAGCAAAGCAGAAGACAAATTAGGGAGAAATATTTGTAAATAACTGCAAGAAATGAAGAATAAGTTCTGCAAAATGGACCAGAAGTTCTAATAGTTTATAGATGATCTTTAACATGTGGAATGATGCTTGGCTTCTTTATATGAAGAAAAGAGCAAATTAAAAATATTCTGAGATACCATTGTATGCATATATTGGCAAGACTCCAGGATTTGATCACACTGTTGAAAAAACTGGGGAAAGTGAAAAATGTCAAAAACCTTATGGGAAAGGACTTATCAAAATTAGAGGCTGGAAGTAAAGCTCTGGAATTAGAAGGGCTCCATAAGGAAATCAACTGGTTTGCCATACCCCGAATCAGTGCAACTCTCCTGAGCAGGTAGCACCAGTACTAGACAACATCACCATCCCTACCTTCCCTTCATTGTTGTGTTGTTCTGCAGGTCCTTAGGTCCCTAGCTAGTGTGTCTTCCCTTTACCCTACAGTTAGTTGCTTGTTATACATTGCACTCAGATGTTTGGCTATATTTAGTACTAGAATTAGGAAAGAGTATGTCTCTTTATCTTCCCAACCTAAAAACAGACCTACTTTCCTCCCTCTTAAGTGATAGAAGGGCTTGAAGAATTTTAGATTGGACACTATTATTCCTTAGAAATATTCAAGTGTTACTGTTGTCTTGTGTATTTTGCTATTATTCTTCAAAGGCCTAATGCTATCTTGAACCCCAACCTTTATATCAATTTGTGTGTGTGTGTGTGTGTGTGTGTGTGTGTGTGTGTGTGTTGCTGGGGATTGAACCCAGGGCCTTGTGCATGCAAGGCAAGCAATCTACAAACTGAGCTATATCCCCAGACCCATATTGTTGTATTTGTTTCTTTCTGAAACTTTTAATGAATTCACTTCCCAATGTTTAGAAGTTCCACAGTAAAATTTGGGTTAGTCCTTTGTGTGAATGTGCGTGCATGCTAGGTATTCCATGACCTTCTGATCTTTGTTTCTTTTCATAGTCTTTTTCTTACTAATCAATTTCCAACCCCTATACTTTTTGGGGAGTTGGGGGAGAATCTCCAATTTGTCAGAATTTGTCAAATGCACTTCTGGAATGGCCTAATTTTTAAATATTGTCTCCCATTTACCATCTCTTTGTGCCACCTCTTTTTTTATTTTAGGTAATATTGTCAATTTTTTTTTTCTTAAAGTCTTAAAATCTGTGGGAAAAATACAAAAAATGCTTGATTTAATTGTTTTAATATTTTGCCACATTTAGTGTTTTTTTATCTAGCCAAATTACAGAATTTCACTTTTAAATACCATCTTCAACAGTTTGGCAGATAAACTATGAGGTATTCAGGTATGGGTTTAAGTTGATCCTTCATTGAGTTTATTAAACATGGATGTACATATTAGTTTCTCACATTATATTTTCAAATAGTATTTCTGTCCCTTTCTGCTTCAACTCGCATTATGTGAATGTTGATACAGTTGAGAGTTTCCTAAATGTCCCCAAGGCTTGGTTTATTTTTCCTCACAATTTTGTTTTTGTTTTTCACAATGGAAATTCAGCTGACACTATTTTTTTTTAATGAAACAAAGAACAGAATATTTTTTTTATTTTTATCTATGAATAATATAAAAAGCAGAAATACAATTTTGTACTGAATATTTGGCAAGGGAGGCACAATATCCTTAAATTGTGCTAACATTTAAGCAAAACAGGATGTTTTATGTACCATATTACTTATTTTTACAAAGAGCTTATTGATTGTTTGTTTTCCCCTTTTTATTGGCACATTGAAATTATGTACAACAGTGGGATTTGCTATATTCATACATGCACACAATAAAACAGTATAATTTCATCAATTCCATTCCCTAATACCTCCCCTTTCCCTCTCCTCCCTCCCTCAATCCCCTTCAATATTTTTTTAATTTGTTATGCATGACAGTAGAATACATTTTGACACATTATACACAAATGGACCACAACTTCTCATTTCTCTTGCTATACATGGTGCAGAGTCACACCAGTAGTGTAATCATACATATATATTGGGTAGCCAGGTGCTATGGCACACGCCTATTATCCCAACAGCTGGAGAGGCTGAGGCAGGAGGATCTAAAGTTCAAAGCCAGCCTCAGCAACAACAAGGTGCTAAGCAACTCAGTGAGACCCTTTCTCTAAATAAAATACAAAATAGAGCTGGGGATGTGGCTCAGTTCAATTCCCTGTACCCCCACCCCCCAAAAAAAGTATACTATGTATATAGGTTGAAAATGTCTGTCTTTTTCTACTGTTGTCCTTCCCATCCCCACAGTCCCACCCCTTCCCCTCACTCCCCTCTGCACAAGCCAAAGTTCCTTCATTCTTTCTTACCCTGCCCCCAACTATGGATCAGCATTCGCTTATCAGAGAAAACATTCAACCTTTGGTTTTGGGGATTGGCTTATTCTCCAACTTCACCCATTTACTGGCAAATGCCATAATTTCAATTTTTTTTAATATTTTATTTTTTAGTTTTTAGGTGGACACAATGTCTTTATTTTTATGTGGTGCTGAGAATCGAACCCAGTGCCTCAAGCATACCAGGCAAGCATGCTACCACTTGAGCCACATTCCCAGTCCATAATTTCATTTTTCTATAGGCTGAATAATATTCCATTGTGTATATGTACCACATTTTCTATCCATTCATTTCTTCAAGGGCATCTAGGTTGGTTCCATACTTTAGCTATTGTGAATTGAGCTGCTATAGATTGATGTGGCTGCATCACTGTAGTATGCTGATTTTAAATCCTTTGGATAAATCCAAGCGCAGGACAACTGGGTCAATTGGTGGTTCCATGCCAGGTTTTCTGAGGAATCTCCATACTGCTTTCCAAAGAGGTTGGACCAATTTGCAGTCCCACCAGCAATGTATGAGTGTACCTTTTTCTCCCATCCCCGCCAACATTTATTACTGCCTGTATTCTTTTTTTTTTTTTTTTTAAGAGAGAGGAGAGAGAGAGAGAGAATTTTTTAAATATTTATTTTTCAGTTTTCGGTGGACACAACACCTTTATTATATTTTTATGTGGTGCTGAGGATCGAACCCAGTGCCCTGCGCATGCCAGGCAAGCGCATTACCGCTTGAGCCACATCCCCGGCCCTTGCCTGTATTCTCGATGATTGCCATTCTGACTGGAGTGAGGTGAAATCTTAAAGTGATTTTGATTTGCATTTCTCTAATTGTTAGAGATGAAGAACAATTTTCCATGTGTTTCTTGATTAGTTGTATTTCTTCTGTGAAGTGTCTGGTCACTTAGCCCATTTATTAACTGGGTTATTTGGGGGGTTTTTTTGGTGTTAAGTTTTTTTGAATTCTTTATGTATCCTGGAGATTACTGCTCTATCTTAGATGTTTATGGTGAAGATTTTTTCCCATTCTGTAGGTGCTCTCTTCAGGTTATTGTTTCCTTTGCTGAGAAGAAACTTTTTAGTTTGAATTAATCTCACTTATTGATTCTTGATTTTACTTTTTGGGCCTTAGGAGTCTTGTTAAGGAAGTCATGTCCTTAGCCAACATGATGAAGATTTGGGCCTATGTTTTCTTCTAGTAGACGTAAGGCCTCTGTTCTAGTGCACGTAAAGCCTCTGTTCTAGTGCCTAAGTCTTTGATTTTTGTGCAGGGTGAGAGATTTACTTTCATTTTGCCACACATGTGAATTTCCAGTTTTCCCAGCACCGTTTGTTGAAAAGGCTATCTTTTCTCCAATGTATGTTTTTGGTGCCTTTATCTAATATGAGATATCTGTATTTATGTGGGTTTGTCTCTGTGTCTTCTATTTTGTACCATTGATCTACATGTCTATTTTGGTGCCAATACCATGCTGTTTTTGTTACCGTTGCTCTGTAGTATAGTTTGAGGTCTGGTATTGTGATGCCTCCTGCTTCACTCTTCTTGCCAAGGATTGCTTTGGCTATTCTGGGTCTCTCTTTTTTTTTTTTTCCAAATGAATCCCATGATTGCTTTTTTTTCTATGAAGAATGTCAGTGGGATTTTATTAGGAATTGCACTGAATCCATATAATAGTTTTGGTAGTATGACAGTTTTGACAATATTAATTCTGCCTATCCAAGAGCATAGGAGATCTTTCCATCTTCTAAGGTCTTCTTTAATTTCTTTCTTCAGTGTTCTGTAGTTTTCATTATAGAGGTCTTTCACCTCTCATTAGATTGATTCCCAAGTTTTGTTAGGCTATTATGAGTGGGGTAGTTTTCCTAATTTCTCTTGCAGTAGATTCATCACTTATGTATAGAAATTTATTTGTTTTATGGGTATTGATTTTATATCCTGCTACTTTGCTGAGCTCATTTATTAGTTCTAGAAGTTTTCTGGTGGAATCTTTTAGATCTTCTAAATATAGAATCATGTAGTCCGCAAATAGCGAGAGTTTAGGGCTGGGGTTGTGGCTCAGTGGTAGAGTGTACACCTAGCACATGTGAGGCACTGGGTTCAAACCTCAACACCACATAAAAGTGAAATAAAGATATTGTGTCTATCTACAAATAAAAATATATATAAAAAAAATAGTGAGGGAGCTGGGGTTGTAGCTCAGCGGTAGAGCGCTTACCTAGCACGTGCAAGGCCCTGGGTTTGATCCTCAGCACCACATAAAAGTAAATAAATAAAATAAAGGCATTGTATCCAACTACACCTAAAAAAAATCAATATTTATTAAAAAAAGAGTTTGAGTTCTTCTTTTCCTATTTGTAACCTTTTAATTTATTTTCACCTATCTGATTGTCCCAGCTAGAGTTTCAAGGACTATGTTGATTAGAAGTAGTGAAAGACGACATCCCTGTCTTGTTCCAGTTTTTAGAGGGAATGCTTTCAGTTTTTCTCCGTTTAGAATGATGTTGACCTTGAGTTTAGCATAGATAACTTTTACAATGTTGAGGTATTTTCCTACTATTCCTAGTTTTTCTAGTGTTTTGAACATGAAGAGGTGATGTGTTTTGTCAAATGCTTTTTCTGCATCTGTTGAGATGATCATCGTATGATCCTTATCTTTAAGTCTATATATGTGATGTAGTACGTTTATTGATTTCCATATGTTGAACCATCCTTGCTTCCCTGGGATGAACCCCACTTGAGCCTGGTACACGATCTTTTTAATATTTTTTATGCGATTTGCCAGAATTTTATTGAGAATTTTTGCATCTGTGTTCATCAGGGATATTTGTCTGAAGTTTTCTTTTCTTGAGGTATCTTAGTTTGGTTTTCATATCTCAGCTGACACTGTTTAAATTCACTAATCTCATTTCCTTCCTTCCCTTTTTATTTTTTCTTTAAAGTACTGGAGATTGAATTCATGGGTGCTTTACCCTCATTCCCAGCCCTTTTTATTTTTTATTTTGAAGCAGAGACTCATCAAGTTGCCCAGGCTGGCCTTGAACTTGCAATCTTCCTTGTTGAGCTGCCTGAGTAATTGGGATTACCAGCCTGCACCACCACGCTCAGTTTCTTACAGTACTCTAGATTGAACCCAGAACCTTATGCGTGTTAGGCAAGTGCAGGATTACTGTGTATGCCACCATAACCAACTTCACTGATTCTCTCTTGTGCCTGCTCAACTATACAGTTGAGCTCCTATAGTGACTTCCCCCTCCCTCGGCCTTTAGGCCTTTCAGCTCCAGACTTCCTGCTTGGTCCTTTTTATCATTTCTGTCTATTAATATTCTCATTTTGCTAAGAATATAATTTTCATTTTTTCCTTTAGTTCTTTTAACTTGGTTTCAAGTAGTTCTTTGAATATATTTAAAATAGCTAATTTAAATTCTTTGTCTAACATCTCTGATTCTTCAGTGACACTTATTGATTACTTTTCCTCCTTCTGTATGAGTTATAGTTCCTTGTTTCTTTACATATTTTATAAGTTTTTATTGAAAACTTGGGCATTATATACCATATAGTATGACAGCTCTAAAAATCAGATTCTTTCCCTAGAATGTATTGTTATTGCTGTTTATTGTAGTTTTGTGTAGTGCCGTTTCTGAACTTAAATCCTGTATATTTTGTATCTTCATCTTGTTTGACCCCTGAATTCTCTCAACAGAAATTTCCTTGAATGCATAAAACCAATACATCTCCATGCATTTACCAAGAGGCCCTGCATATGTCTTGAGGTTATCCATTTATTGCCCTGACAGGCAGTTTAAAACTCTGCCTTAACCAAGCAGGGTGGTGAATACCTATAGTCCCAGATACTCAGGAGGTTGAGATATGAGGATCAGTTGAGCAGCTTGGGTAAAATAGGGAGACCCCTATCTCAGAAAAACCAAACTAATAAAACTGCCTTACCCATTACTTCCTTTTTATACTAGTTTCAAGGTCAGTTAAAGGAAACAGGAAAGCTTAAAGTCCTCTCATCTGTTCCTGGCCATGTACACAGCTCTGGTATGCACACATCCTACGCATAACATGTTGCTTCTTAGATTGCCAGAAAATATATGTGGATATTTCCTTCCTTACCTTTTCCTTTAAGCACTTTGGACCCTCAGACCACTGTGAAGTCTGTCAGTTGCCTTTTTTTTTTTTTTTTTTTTTTTTTTTTTAAGATACTGGGTATTAGGGGCTGGGGTTGTGGCTCAGTGGTAGAGTGTTCACCTACCACGTGCAAGGCCCTGGGTTCGATCCTCAGCACCACATATAAATAAATAAAGGAATTGTGTCCAACTACAACTAAAAAATAAATATTAAAAAAAAAAAAAGAGGGGCTGGGGATGTGGCTCAAGCGGTAGCGCGCTTGCCTGGCATGCGTGCGGCCTGGGTTCGATCCTCAGCACCACATATAAAGAAAGATGTTGTGCCCACTGAAAACTAAAAAATAAATATTAAAAAAAATTCCCTCTCTCTCTCTCTCTCTCTCTTTAAAAAAAGAAAAAAAAAAAAAGATACTGGGTATTAAACCCAGAGGCATTTAACTACTGAGCCACATCCTCAGCCTTTTTAATTTTTTATTTTAAGACAGAATCACCCTAAGTTGCCTCGGGTCTTGGTAAGTTGTCAAGGCTGGCCTTAAACTTTTCATGGGGTTACAGTGTGCACCAACATGTCTGGCCTTCTTTTTTTTATTTAACAAATGTCTCTTTGGAGAAAGGTGCTTTTAGTAGATACATTCCAAGTCAGATCAGATATGGTTTTGCATGTGGGGTCTGTGGGTCATAACCAGACCAGTTCCACAGTGACAGTGTTCTGAAAATGAGAATTTAAAGATGCTCCAACCTCTTGTACAGCTAGGCTGCTGGTTTTCACTGAGTGTGAACTGGCTGTGCAAACCTACTATAGAGCTAAAGTTAAAACAGAATCAAGTTAAAACAGAATCAAGCTTGCTATTCCCATTAGATTCAGCCAGTTTTCTTTATTAATATTAGTATTATTATTATTTGTATGTTTTTTTAAAATTTTTTTTGAGATGTAGATGGACAGAATGCCTTTATTTTATTTGTATATGGTGCTGAGGATTGAACCCAGTGCCTTGCACATGCTGGGCAAGTGCTCTGCCACTGACTACAATCCCAGTCATGTGTGTGTGTGTGTGTACACACACACACACATATATATTTTTTTACTTGTTCTAATTAGTTATAAATGACAATAGAATATATTTTGACATATATAAATGATATATAGCTTCTCATTTGTCTTATTGTACATGATGAGGAGTTACAGAGGTTCTATAATATATACACATAGGGCAATAATGTCCAATTCATTCTACTATCATTCTTACCCCTATACCTCCTTCCCTTCCTTCGCTCCCCTCTGTCTAGTCCAAAATACCCTACCCATTGTGAATTAGCATCTGCATATCAGAGAAAACATTCAGCCTTTGGTTCTTTGGGATTGGCTTACTTTGCTTAGCATAATAATTCTCTGGTTCCATCCATTTGCTAATAAATGCCATCATTTCATTCTTTAAGGCTGAGTAATATTCCATTGTGTGTGTGTGTGTGTGTGTGTGTGTGTATCTATACCACATTTTCTTTACCCATTCATCCATAGAAGGACACTTAGGTTGATTCCATAGTTTAGCTATTATAAATTGAGCTGTTATAAACATTTCCTTTTATATTTTTTGTTGTTGGTACCAGGAATTGACCTCAGGGGTACTCAGCCACTGAGCCACATCCCCATCCCTATTTGATATTTTATTTTGAGACAGGGTCTCACTGAGTTGCTTAGCAACTCGCTGTTGCTGAAACTGGCTTTGAACTCGCAATCCTCTGCTTCATCATCCTGAGCCACTGGGAGTACAGATGTGCACTGCCACGCCCAGCCTCCCATTTTAGATATATTTATTTTGAAATAATTTAACAAGAGCTGGACTTGGTGGTACGTGCCTATAATCCCAGCAGCTTGGGAGGCTAAAGCAGGAGAAATGCAAGTTCAAGGCTAACCTCAGCAACTTAAACTGTCTCAAAAAGGACTGGGGATATAGCTCAATGGTAAAGCATTCCTGGGTTCACTCCCCAATTACTCCCTATCCAAAAAAAAGACCAAGAAGATATTGCAAAAATAATAGCTTTCTCATGTACCCTTTACCAGTGGTTACATCTTACATAACATTGGTACATTTTCAAAATAATTGACATTGGTTTAATACTGTTGACTTAACTACCAGCCTTATTAAGATGTCAGCAATTTGTGAGGGGAAACAGAAATGTACAGTACTTGGAAATTTTATCACATTCATAGGTTTGTGTATCTGTTACCATAATATGAATAGAGAACTGTTTTACTGCCATGATGACACTCTCATTTGCAAACCACACCCTTTGCCACTAGTTGTTCTCCATCACTGTAATTTATTTCATCATTTTAGAGTTTGATAGAAATAGAATTATAAATATTTGTTTGATGTACAATAACCTAATGATATTGGCTCAACCTAGTGTTTTCAAGGTCCATTCAAGCTGTAGCATGTATCAGTGATTAATTCTTTTTTGGGTGGCTAGTACTGCATTATTATATGTATGTACCAGAACTTATCCATTTGTTTATTAAAGTTATTAGGGTTGTTTCAATTTGGGGCCTTAGCGATACATTTGGTATGAGTACTCATCTACAGCTTTCTTTGTAGACATACATTTTCAGATCCCAAGGGTATAGTTGCTAGGTTATATGGTACATGTATTTTGGTTTTAGAAGACATTCCCAAATTTTTCCATAGTGGCTATACCATAGATTGGGTTTCCCACACCTAGTATGTACTTTTAAAATTTTATTTTAAAACTTTAATAAGCATTTGGTAAAGTATCATGGAGACTTCAATTTGTATTTCTCTAATGGCTGAAAATGATGTGTGTCTTTTTATGTGCTTATTTGCTACTGGATATCCTCTTTAGTGCAATATCTGTTCATTTTTTATGTCTTTTGCCCATTTTCTAATGGTATTACATGCTTTCTTAGTGTTGTTCTTTATATATTCTGACTATAATTCCCTTGTTTCAGGTTTCTTTTAAACCATCTGAGTCATCCTTGAGTGTGCAATTCAGGAATGTTGAGTATACTTGTGTTGTTGTAAATAGAGATCCAGATCTTTTTCATCTTCCCAAACTGAAACTCTCTACCCATTAAACACTAACTCCCATTCTCCCTTTGCCTCTTACCCTGGCAGCCACTATTTTCTGTTCATTTCTGTGAATTTGACTACTCTGAAAACCTCATATAATTGGAATCAGGCATACGGTTTTTAACTTTTTGTTCATTAATTCATTCATTCTGCAGTGCTGGGGGTGGAACCCAGGGCCTTGCATGTGCTGGACAAGTACTCTACTACTGAACTACATTCCCAGTCCCAGTGTTTGTCTTTTTTATGTGATTGTCTTATTTCACTCAAGCATCGTGTCCTTGAGGTTCATCTTGTGAGATAATGTTCATTGCAAATATTTTCTTTCTCTATGCCTTGTTTTTTGCCAACCTCTTTTAATGGTTTTTAGCAAAACAAGTTTTTCATTTTAATGAAGCCCACGCTATTTTTTCCTGTGCTTTTGGAGTTGTATCTAAAAACTCCCCACCTAATGCTAGGTTTTATTTTGTATCTTATCTAAAAATTTTATATTTTTATATTTCAAATTTAGGACTATGATTCATTTTGAGTACAGATTTTTTACATATCATATGAGGTTTAAGTCTACATTCATTTCTTGGCCTATGGCAGTCCAGTTGTTTTTGGTATTGAATTTGAGGGAACATTATGTTGGGTTTCATTATCTGAATTTTCTGTGGTAGTAGTTAAGTAGGTAAACCATTACTTCTATTTGATGAAATATTACCACTTATTAAATTGACCAACTAGGATGTACTTTTTTGAACAGTGTTTGTGGCTATGTTAGGTGCCTGAAGTATCTCTGGAAGTTGTGCCATTGGGTAGAGGTGTGGGTGTACAAAGCAGAACTTAACTTTCAATTTGTATTCTTTTGTGCCTTTTGGAACTTTGCCACTTCCATGAGTTTCCTCTTTTATAAGAAACTATGTGCAATATGAGTGTATCTATAGATTAAAAGGAAAAAAAGAAACTCCAAAGACAACATATGTATTCAGGAATTCTAGGGTTAAATTCTGGGTTCAATTCTCAGCACCACATATAAATAAATGAATAAAATAAAGGTCCATCAACATCTAAAATAGTTTAAAACAATGAGTAGTCTGTGTACAATGAAGTGACTGGTTTATTTAAAATGTTCTTTTTTTCTGAATTAATTGATTACTGTTTTTAAGAAATTTGGAAGGGGTGGGGCACACAAGATATTTTTAAAACCTAAGCCAGATGTGGTGGCAACCCCTTATAATCCTGGTGACTTGGGAAGCCAAGGTAAGAGGATCACGAATTCAAGGTCCTCCTTAGCAACTTATCATGGCCAGAAGCAATTTAGTGAGACAGTGTCTGGAAAAATTAAAAGGGCTAGGGATGTAGCTCAATGGTAAAGCACCCTGGGTTCAATCCCCAGAACCCCAAAAAACGAACCACAAACCTGAATGGTCAGGCTGGGGGTGTAGCTTTGGTGATAGGACACGCGCTTAGCATGCCCAGGCCCTGAGTTCAGTGTCCAGCTTCATAAGTACATACCTACCTGAGTTCCTTTTAAAAGTTACCTTAAAGGTGAACTTTTATTTTTATTTATTTATTTATTTTGAGAGAGAGAAAGAATTTTTTTAGTTTTCGGCGGATACATCTTTATTTGTATGTGGTGCTGAGGTTCAAACCCAGGCCGCACGCATGCCAGGCGAGCACGCTACTGCTTGAGCCACATCCCCAGCCCCAAAGTTGAACTTTTAAAATCAAAGAATAGAGAGTTACTTGTGCTGTATGCTGTACAGAAATAATTAGACAAATACCAGCATCTGAGATGTTGCAGGTTAAGGCAATTTACTCTTATCTGCTCTGTGTGCTTTGCTTTTGTGTTTCAGTGTGAAACCTAAATCTGAAATCCACGTGTCTATGGCCACTCCAGTCACTGTGTCCATGGAGACGGTATCCAATCAAAATAATGATCAGCCTACCATCGCAGTCCCTCCCACTGCCCAGCAGCCTCCACCAACCATTCCAACCATGATTGCAGCAGCCAGTCCCCCATCACAGCCAGCTGTCGCCCTTTCAACCATTCCTGGAGCAGTCCCCATCACTCCACCCATCACTACCATTGCAGCTGCACCACCACCAACAGCCACTGTGGGTGGCAGTCTTTCCTCTGTTTTGGGCCCTCCTGTACCTGAGATCAAAGTGAAAGAAGAAGTAGAACCAATGGACATCATGAGGCCAGTTTCTGGTAAGTTTATTTACATAATTCTCACTTTTGGCAGTTGTTCCTTTCCCTTTTCCTAACTCTCCTCTCTAGAGTTCCATCTCTGTGAGACCATCAGCAAGGAAACCCAGCTAACTCCTTGATGCCCCTTTTTGTTTTGTTTGTTTGTTTTATACTTAGGGCCTCAGTATGTTAGGCAAGCAGTCTACCAATGAACTATATCCTCAGCCCCATGAAGCCCATTTTAAATGTTGCATTTCATTGCTGGATGTGGTGGCACCAGCCTGTAATCCCAGCACCTTGGGGTGTGAGCCAAGAGGATTGCAAGTATAAGGCCAGTCTCAGCAATTTAGTGAGGCCCTAAGCAACTTAGTGAGACCCTGTCTCAAGATAAAAAATTAGAAAGGGCTGGGGATATGGCTCAGTGGTAAAGTGCTCCTGGGTCAATCCACAGTACCAAAAAACCAAAGTTGCATTCCATTCATTTTTATTAAATGAAAGAAATTATTTTTGAAAACTTAAGCCAATCTTGTTTCCCTTTTGTAATTGATTTTAATTTCAACCAAAATTGTGAAAAGATATTAATATTTCCCTATGGATTTCTTCAGTATAAATTCCTAGCATTCAAAGTAAGATGTGTAGTTTTGAAAATACTCTTTTGGGGGGTGAGGGGGTGTACCAGGGATTGAACTCAGGGGCCCTCAACCACTGAGCCACGTCCCAGTCCTATTTTGTATTTTATTTAGAGACAGGGTCTCTCTGAGTTACTTAGTACCTCACCATTGCTGAGGCTGGCTTGGAACTCGAAGTCCTCCTGCCTCAACCTCCTGAGCTGCTGGGATTACAGGCATGTGCCATTGTGCCCAAATTGAAAATACTCTCTTGATAAATGTGATTAGTAAAATCTTAAAGCTATCCACTACCTCTTTCCTCTCAACTCTAAACTTCCAGTTTATGAAAGTCAAATCATTTTGGAGGGTTTTTGTTGTTTTTTTGTTTTGTTTCTTAACAAAAGTACCATAGTCAGTATACAAAATTTATGAAATAGAGACAAATGCAAAGTGAAAATTAAGATTTTTGTTTCAGGACTGGGGATATAGCTCAGTTGGTAGAGTGCTTGCCTCCCATGCACAAAGCCCTGGGTTCAATCCCCAGCATATATATCTAATCATACATACCTAAACACACACACACACACACACTCAAAAGATTTGTGCTCCGTCTTCAGAAAACTTGGAATGGAACCACCATTTGACCTAGTTATCCCACTCCTTGATATATACTCAAAGAACTTAAAATTAGCATACTACAGTGACACAGGCACATCAATGTTTATAGCATTCAGTTCATGATAGTAAAACTATGAAACCAACATAAAACTATGGAATCAACAGATGAATAAAGTAAATGTGGTATCTATACACAGTGGAATATTACTGGGTATAAAGAAGAATAAATTATGGCATTTGCCAGTAAATGGATGGAACTGGAGACGATCATGCTAAGTGAAATAAGCCAATCCCAAAAAAACAAACGCCAAGTGTTCTCTCTGATATGTGAATGCTAACACAATAAAGAGCGGGGCGGGAATAGAAATTCATTGGATTAGACAAAGGGGGATGAAGGGAAGGGAGGAGGACAGAATTTTTCTATATTCGTATATGAATACACAACCAGTGAAACTCCACATCACATACAAGAACAGGATTGTAATTAGGATAAGTTATACTCCATTTATGTACAGTACATCAAAATACTGTCATATATATCTAATAAGAACAAAGAAAAAAAAGATTTGTGCTCATTTACCTAGTACTACCCACCATTTCATTGAGAAGGCTTTATTCCTTGTGTTGTTTTTTTCAGTAAGAGGTGTGGTTATATTGTATTTATGGTTTTTGTTGTTGTTTTGTTTTGTTTTGTTTTTCAGTTTTAGTACTGGAGATTGAACCCAAGGGCACTCTACCACTGAGTTACATCCCTAGTTCTTTTCATTTTGAAACAGGGTCTTGCTAAGTTTCTGAGATTGGCCTTAAACTTGAGACCCTCTTGCCTCAGCCTCCCAAGCAGCTAGGATTACAGGTGTGTGCCAGTGCACCTGGCTGTCTGAAGGTTTTTAAACCTGCTATTTATTTACTTTTTATTATAATGTATTATGCCATAAGTATATACTTCCATGGGTTTATTTTGCCTTGATAGAACTTCTGCAGCCTGTGTAGGGACTTTAGCCTTGCCAAGGCCAGTGGAAAACTGTTAGAGGGGCTTGAAAAGAGGAATGTGAGGAGCTGCTTAGATTTTAAGCAGAACATAGTGGCTCCTGTGTGGAGAAGACTGTGGGGGCAGAGATGAATGAGGAGATTTTGGAGAGACTGTTGCATTACTTTCAGGGAGGAGTGCAGAATCAGCTAGGGTAGTAGCCATGGAAGTAACGTGAGATGGTTGAATTCTGGATGTGTTTCTATGAGGATTTCTTTAAAGATTGAATGTTGAATGAGAGAGAACAGGGTCTGGGGCAACCCCAAGGTTTTTAGTCTTAGTAACAGGAGGCCATGGAGTTGCCCTTGGCTGAAATAGGGAAAACCACAGGAGGATCATATTTAGTAGGAAGAGTTTAGTTTTTAATATGCTAAGTTTAAGTTGTGTGTTTATTAGACATGCAAATAGGTAGTGGGATCTATTAGTCTGATACTTTGGAATAGAAAGTGAAGTTGCAGATATAAATTGAGGTGGTATCAGTATACATATTAATTGTTCTTAAAGCTGTAGCCTCAGTAAGTGGATGAGGTCATCTGGGGAATAAATGCCAATAAAATCAGTTTGTACACCAAACCCGACGGTGATTGATTGGGAGCAGGATCAAGAAAAAGTTAGGGGAGAAATACAAACATTGTATACAAATAACTTCTCAGGAATTTGTTATGAAGGGATAGAAAAAAAGAAGGGTAGTAACTGAAGGGAAATGATGTCAAGGTGAAGTTCTTATTTGGGTCTGTTTTGTTTTTGGGTTCTGAGGTTGAACTCAGGACTGTGTATGCTTGCCTGGTATGCACTCTACCACAAGCTCCACTCCCAGCCCTAAGAGGGTTGCTTTTTACTGTTGCTGTCGTCATCGTTTTAAGAAAAACATTCACTGGAGAAAAGATAGCCTGTTCAACAAATGGTGCTGGGAAAATGGAAAGCCACATGTAACAAAATTAAATTGAACCTCTCTCTCTCACCCTGCACAAAAATCAACTCCAAGTGGATCAAAGAGAGAGACTAAAACAGAGATCCTGCGTCTACTAGAAGAAGAAGGCCCAAATCTTCACCATGTCAGCCTAGGATCTAACTTCCTTAATAAGACCCTACAATGCAAGAAGTAAATCAAGAATCAATAAATGGGGGATGATCAAATGGTATCAAACTAAAAAGCTTCTTCTCAGCAAAAGAAACAATAATGTGAAGAGAGAGCCTACAGATTGGGAGAAAATCTTTACCACATACACCTCAGAGAAAGCACTAATCTCTAGGATATATAAAGAACTTAAAAAACTTAACACCAAAGAAACAAATAACCCAATCAACAAATGGGCTAAGGAACTGAACAGACACTTCACAGAAGAACAAATACAGTTGATCAAGAAACATATGGAGGGCTGGGGCTGTAACTCAGTGGTAGAGCACTTGCCTAGCATGTGTGAGGCACTGGGTTCAATCCTCAGCACCACATATAAATAAGTAAAATAAAGGTCCATTGACAACTAGAAAAAAAATATTTAAAAAAAGAAACATGGAAAAATGTTCATCTCTAACAATTAGAGAAATGCAAATCAAAATCACTGTAAGATTTCATCTCAATTCCAGTCAGAATGGCAATCATCAAGAATACGGGCAACAGCAAATGTTGGCAGGGATTGGAGAAAAAGTTACATTCATACAATGCTGGTGGGATGCAAATAGTCCAATCATTTTGGAAAGCAGTATTGAGATTCCTCAGAAAACTGGGAATAGATCCACCATTTGACCCAGATATCCCACTCCTCAGTCTATATCCAAAGGACTTAAAATCAGCCTACTACACTGATGTGGCAGCATCAAAATTTATAGCAGCTCAATTCAAAATAGCTGAACTATGGAACCAGCCTAGGTTCCCTTCAGTAGAAGAATGGATAAAAATAATATTTGATGGAATATTATTCAGCTTTAAAGAAGAATGGAATTATGGCATTTGCCAGTAAATGGGTGGAGTTGGAGAATATCATCCTAAGTGAAATAAGACAATCCCCAAAAAACAAAGGCTGAATGTTTTCTCTGATATGCAGATGCTAATTCACAATGAGGAGGGGCCGGGTGCTAGGGAAGATCAGAGATACTTTAGGTAGAAGGAAGGGGGAGGGGGGATATGGTGATAGGAAGGCAAATAGAATGAAACAGACATTATTACCTTTTGTACATATATGACAGCATGACCAATGGGATTCTACAACATGTACAATCAGAAAAGTGAGAAATTATACCCCATTTATATATATCAAAGGGCATAAATGCATTCTTATTGTCATGTATAACTAATTAGAACAAAAATTTTTTAAAAAAAAAAGGTGAAACAAATTTTGTATGTTAATTGGAGTAATCCACCAAGAAAAGAAGAATTGATGATGCAAGAGAGAGCTATGAGAATTCCTAGAGCAGCATATCAGGGGGTGGGAGGAGGTGAGGTCCAGTGTGTTTCTGTGTTCTGTTTGGGAGTAGATAACCCAAAGGAGGAAGAGAATATATGATCCCAGTCCATGTGGGGAGATGTAGTAATGGCATTTATGGACATTTCCTTCTGATTGCTTCTTTTTCAATAAATAGTAGAAGCAAGGCTCTACTTAGAGTAAAGATAGAGGAAGAATAGTCAAAAGCTTGAGGGAAGGGAAAATATTAAATAATCATCCAGAAAAGGAATGGACTTAGCGAACACAATAGAATTGTCCAAATGAGGCCAGTCATCATTGCTGTGTGTCTCTAGCTACATTCAGCTACATAGTTGGAGAATTAAATTAAACCTCTTTTGCATTTGCTAAATGAGAACAGTAAATCAAGAAAAGGAACAATGAAGGAATAAAATGAGTAAAATATAGAATTTAAATCTGGCAATGGAAGAGAATGAG
This sequence comes from Callospermophilus lateralis, assembly GCF_048772815.1. NCBI lineage: Eukaryota > Metazoa > Chordata > Mammalia > Rodentia > Sciuridae > Callospermophilus > Callospermophilus lateralis. The sequence goes on from NC_135313.1 coordinate 94,369,281, forward strand.
TGTTATAAGTGATAGCAGAAAAGTGGTAAGATGGCTGGCCAGTATCTTCTCATGGGTTCTAAAGTTTGTTGGAGGCTATTTTTGAAGGGGACTGACCTGGAAAGAGAGTTTGGACTTGAGTTGGAGGCCAAGATGGCTGTCAAGCGTATTGGGATTATTAGTGGTGGCAGTGTAGGGTGTAGCTGTTGGCATCGGTAGCTGAGGTTGGAGAGGGTAGGGCAAGGCAAGTAGGTAGTAGACTGGAAGTAAGAGTCCAGTGAACCTTTAGAGTATGTTTAAGACCCTAAATATGTGAGCCTACAAACTCTAACTAATGTTTGCTCCCTTTCTTTTACCTGGACACAGCATCCCATGGTAGATAACAGTGCAGACTCCGAAACCATCCTGCTTCTGTTAACTTCCAACTTTGCTACTTGGTACTTATGTGGCTTGTGTCATAGTTTCTCATCTGTGAATTCAGGGATGATAATAATAATTCCTATATTTAGATTGTTTCTAAGATTATGTGTTAATAAGTTACCTGGTAGGAATTTATACTTAAAGGCCAGAACAACAGTGACTTCAACATGTAAGGATTTATCTCCCTTGAAGCATACCCAAGGCAGACAGTCCAGTGATGGTATGTGGACTCCATCTGTAGGGATCTAGGCCCTTTCCACCTTTCACTCAGCAACTCCTAGGATGTGATGTTCATGCTTTTGATTCAAGGTAGCTACTGAAGCTGCAAACATACATCTAGGCTCTAGGGAACAGAAAGAAGACAAGGAATAGAGAGTCATATCTTTCTTTTAAGGAAACATCCTTAAAAGTACTACAGAGCTCTCTGCTTTCATCTTATCTGACCACACCTACAACAGAGGATAAGAAATATCTTCTTTTAGCTTAGTGGCATTGTGCCTCTGTTAAAGCAAGAGTCCTAGAATGACAGAAGGTGAAGATGGCATTACAAAACATCTGACAGTCTCTGCCTCAGAGTGCTTGGCACAGTGAGAAGCCCAGAGAAAGGCTCAAGGAATACTAGGTGTCTGTACTGTCTTCTGAATTGTTGTTGTTGCTGGAAATCAAGTGAAGCATTCCTTGATATTTGGGTTCTCATAGATGTCTATGCTCCATTTCCTCTGACAGCAGTTCCTCCACTGGCTACCAACACTGTGTCTCCATCTCTTTCTTTGCTGGCAAACAACCTGTCTATGCCTACAAGTGACCTGCCACCTGGTGCCTCCCCAAGAAAAAAGCCTCGAAAACAGCAGCACGTGATCTCAACAGAAGAGGGGGATATGATGGAGACAAACAGCACTGACGATGAGAAGTCCACTGCCAAAAGTCTTCTGGTGAAGGCTGAGAAGCGAAAATCTCCTCCCAAGGAGTATATTGGTAATGGTCACTTAGGCTAATTCTTGTCTCCTGATACTTCTCACTAGTCAAGTGTACTTCCCAGAGGGTGTCCCCATTGTCAGTTTTCCTGATTGGAATTAAACTTGGAGAATGTTAAAAATATGTAATTAGCTCTTTAATGTCTTTTTTCTTTCCTTTTCAATAGATGAGGAAGGTGTGAGGTATGTCCCAGTGCGTCCAAGACCTCCCATCACTTTGCTTCGTCATTATCGAAACCCATGGAAAGCTGCTTACCACCATTTTCAGAGGTACAGCGATGTCCGAGTCAAAGGTCAGTCTTCCTAGAAACATCAAATATTAATGCATGAAACTGGTATAACACTGTCTGTAATTTTTTTAGTTGTTTATTGATTACACAGAACAGTAGGTTTTATTGAGAACATTCATATGTGCATATAACAGTTTGATCAATTTCATTCCCCAGTGCCTCCCCTTACCTCCCCTTTCCCTTCCCTAGTATAACTGGTATAACACTAATGAGTGTCTCCCTCCTACATTTATGATGACCCATTCTCCCCTTTATTGGCTATATTATTATAATCATAAAAGAAAAACAGGCCAGGCATGATGGCACATGCCTGTAATCCCAGTGGCTCAGGAGGCTGAAGCAGGAAGATCATGAGTTCAAAGCCAACCTTATCAATTAGTGAAGCTCAAAGCAACTAAGTAAGAGCTAAATAAAATACAAAAAATGGGCTGGGAATGTGTCTCAGAGGTTAAGAGCCCCTGGGTTCAATTCCTGGTACCCAAAAAAAGGAAGAGAAAAATAGATCTAGGGGTGTAACTGTAGGTAAATCATTAGTGTAACTCACTTTGCCTAACGTGTTAGACTCTAAGTTTTGAACCTGAGAACATTTTAATAAACCTACATGTAAATGAAAATGGTTAAATTATACTTTGCACAATGTCAGTAGATATTTTTTCTGATGGACTTTTAAGTGTCATTCATCTGAGATTAAATGAATGCACCAAGAAGTATGAGCTTCTAGAGAATTTATCACATTTCCCATTCTCCTACACAAATTCAATGTGGAAACTTGGAATCTGGGGGGGTGGTACTGGAACATTTTATTTTTTTAATTTTGAGACAGGGTCTTGCTAAGTTGCCCAGTGTGGCCTCAGACTTGCAGTCCTCCTGGGAGTGTAGGAGTGCATCACCATGCACAGCTGTTGGTTTTCCTGAGGCCTCAATGGGGTATTCATAAATGTCAGTGATTAGGGACAAAGGTGCTCACAGCTCAGTCTCAGTGGAAGTACGAAGATGACTATGCTTCCCAGCTATGTCTATTCTTCCTCACAATTAAACAGGTATCCTTTGATATAAATGAGGAATTGATTCCAGGACCATTCTCAGATACTAGAATCCATGGATGCTCAAGTTCCTTTATATAAAATGGTGTAGTTTTTGCATTTAAAGTATCTGCATCTTTCTGTGTATTTTGTCATTCCTAGATTACTTATATAATACAATGTAAATGCAAGTCTATACATGTTCAGTACAGATGCAGGTTTTTATGTATTGACAATCCACAAGTTTGAATCCACAGATGCAGAAAGCCAACTGTACTCTAAAATTTTTAAAGAAGGTGAGATTTCCAGAGGTCAGAGAGTTTTAACCTTCAGGAGCTAGGACATAGATCACTAAACATCAGTTAATGCCACGAGAATTCTGTAGCAGAATTTTTTTGTAATTGTAGATGAACAGAATGCCTTTATTTCATTTGTTTATTTTTATCTGGTGCTGAGGATTGAACCCAGTGTTTCACGCATGCTAGGCAAGCGCTCTGCCACTGAGCTACAGCCCCAACCCAACCTGATAATATTTTAGCCTAAAAAGATTTTTATTGTTTTTGAGACTCACTTTTCAATAATTATCTTTAGAAAGCTAGCTTGACAGCTGAAAGATTTATGATTCCTAGATAACTAATTGGTTATGTTTATAGTAACATCTCATTTTTACCAGGCCTCTTGACTATTAGTGAAGTACAGTACCTAAACTTTGTTGTCATATTCATATAAATAAATCAAGTTGGAATATTGAAAAAATTTTTATAAGAAGGAATGAAAAAGACAAACAGGGAAAAAGCACAAGAAGCAAACAGAAAACAAATCATAATATGATGGCCACAAGCCTTAACATTCAGTTGTATTCAGTTAAATATAAATATAGTCTCAACATACCAATTAAAACAGATTGGCAGAGAGTAAATGAAAAAGTACAATTTAACTATATGCTAAATGTAAGAAACTTATTTTGAATGGAAGTGACAGATTGACAGTAAAAAGATGAGAAAATAAAAACAAATTTCAAAAAAGGCAAGGATGGCTAGATTAATATTAGATAAAGTAGAAAATAAAATTACTAAAGACAAAGAGAAACATACTTTTAGAAAAATCAGTTGACCAGGAAATGGTCCTAAATGTATAGGCAACCAAAAACAAGAGCTTTTAGAATATATGAACTAAAAGCAAAACTGAAAGAAAAAAATAGACAAATGCACAGTTATAATTAGAATATTCACACCTTATTCACAACAATTAGCAGAATGAATTCTCAGGAAACAAGAATGTAGAATAAACACAATGAACCAACAACATCTAATAGACATTGATAGAATATAATTCTTTCAAGTGCTATGGATTATGTAAAGATAGATCCTATCCTGGATATAAAACAAACAGCTAATTTAAAGGAATTGAAGTCATATGGGGTATCTGCATTAATCATCATGGAATCAAACTAGAAGACAATGAGAGAGATAAGAGAAAAAAATCCAAACCATGGAAATTTAAATAACACATGTCTAAGTAATCCACAGTCACAAAGAAAGTCTCAAGGAAACTTTTAAAAAATATAAAACTCAAAGGCACTGGGGATATAACTGTTTGGTGGAATGCTTGCCTAATATTCAGAAGGTCTTGGGTTTCCTCCCCAGAAAAAAAGAGCAAAGTCAAAGCAAGTACAAGGAAGAAAATAGTAAGGATAAGAGGAGGAATCAGTGAAATTGAAAACAGGAAAACAGTAGGGAAAAAGGGAAACAAAAAAACTAGTTTTTTGAAAAAAAACTCATGAATCTTTAGCAAGATTGAAATAAAAGAGGATATGAATCACAAATATTTGTGTTGCATATTAGGAACTGTTATAATGTTATTTTTTCAATCTTCTGCTCAGTTTTTGCTTTCCCAAGAGCTGTTCCTATGGGATCTGCTTTTTCTACATCCTCACAACACTAATTATTGTACATCTTTTTTTATTATTATAACTAATCCTAGTGGGTATTTCATTGTGGTTTTGGTTTACGTTTTCCTAATAACTGATGATGATTAACTTTTCATGTGTTTATTGGTAATTTTTGTTTTGTTTTAGATACTGGGGATTGAACCAAGGGACAGTCTACCACTGAGCTATATCCTCACCTCTTTTATTTTTTCATTTTGAGATAGGGTCTTATTAAAGCTGTCCTCAAACTTGTGATCCTGCTGCCTCAGCCTCCCAGTTGCTGGGATTATAGGCACACACCATCATGCCCTACTCTCTGTTATGTCCTGTAACAGAGTGTCCTGTAATGTGTGACTCTATAATTATTGTAAAAAGCTAAGAAATTCTTTAAATCATATTTATGCTAATAAACTGCTTTGGCACATCATTATCACTCAAAGTCCATAGCTTACTTTAGGTTCATTCTTATTATATGAGTTTGAATAATAAATTAAGTTTTTCAAAATTAGTTTGTAAAATAATTTTCAGTTATTCATGTTACATTTGATTATCTTAAGTCCTAAAGAGTAATTAAGACCATGCAGAGGTCTAGGCACAGTTGTAGCTCAGTGGTAGAGCACTTGCCTACCACGTGTGAGGAGGCACTGGTTCCATCCTCAGCACCACATAAATATAAATAAATAAAGGTATTGTGTCCATCTATATCTAAAAAAAAATATTTAAAAAAAAAAAAAGACTGCCAATACAGCTAAAGTCAACTTTAAAAGCATCCCTCAATACTAGTCTGATTTTCCCCAGTCTTGTTGATAAATTTTGTATTTACTTTATTCCAATTTTGGTTACTGGACTTTTCTTCCAAATTTGAAATATAATTCACACTTGATTCATGTGATTCCCCAAGAACTGAATAATATCAAGAAACTTCTCAGACTTAATGACTAGCCCTCAGTGTGCTTGTAAACATCACATTGAGTAAGGCTTCTACTCACTAAAGACCATTTCCCCCTATTTTAAAAAAATTAGAGCTGGGCTGAGCACAGTGGTACACACTTGTTGCTTGGACTATAAGGCTAAGGCAGGAGGATTTGTTTTGAGGCCAGCTTTAACAATTTAGCGAGGCCCTAAGCAACCTAGGAAGACCACATCTCAAAACTTAAAAAAATAAAATAAAGGGAACTGGGAATGTAACTCGGTGGTAGTGCCCCTGGGTTCAATCCCCAATACCACACAAAAAAAGAAAAATTAGAGCCAGGTGTGGTGGCGCAGGCCTATAGTCCAAGCAACTCGGTAGACTGAGGCTGAGACTGAGATTACAAATCTTGAGACCAGACCAGCCTTGGAAATTTAAACCCTGTCTCAAAATAAAAAGAGGTAGGGATATATATAACTTAGTGGTAAAGAACCTCCCCTGGGTTCAATTCCCAGCCCCAAAATAAAAAGAGATTAGAACATTAATTTGTTCTTTTTAACTCACCAGATTAACAGAGTATAGTCTTCAAAACTTTCTTCTGGAGTAAACAAAAAGGAAGCCTTTATTCATCTAATTGACCTTATTCCTAATGACTTAAATGCCGAAGACTTATTTTTAAATATTTAAGTAAAAAAATTTTGATGAAATACTGGCACTTACCTGCTTAAATCAAATAGCTGAGCTTTATAAAAATTGAAACATACTTGTTTTTATATGGTTCCAGAGGAGAAGAAAGCTATGCTGCAAGAAATAGCTAATCAGAAAGGAGTATCCTGTCGTGCCCAAGGCTGGAAAGTCCATCTCTGTGCTGCCCAATTATTACAGCTGGTAGGTGCAGCTCAACAGTTGTTGTGGTAAAGAGGAACAGAGGCTGGAGATGTCTAAGTGCATATAACATTTTCTTTTGAGTAATTTGGAAGCATTCTAGACGAAAACAGGTTATGGTAGGATTTTTATGTGTTGCTGTATTTTATAAGCACTATGTCAGTTACATATGATTATAGTCTAAATCTTAGTTTATTTGAAACAACTATGGCAACAACTATAGGAAATAGCAGTAACCTTAAATAGTGTACACATGAGCCCCACCTCCCCACTCAACTCCCTCAGAGAAGGTCCTCTAACCAAATAATTCCCCTCACTCTGTGGACTGAGAATAGTTTCTGATTCTCATTGAGTAGTGGGCTTCAGTGATCTACCAGTTTTCATTATTACTCAAACCAGTCACATCTATCTTTGGGGAACAGAAGTGATCCCTTCCCTCTTGATATACTATAAACCCTGCCTTCCACAGCCCCTGCTTGTTCACTCTGTTTTTTGAGTGCAACCCCTTTGTGTCACTGAGTGGCATGCCCTGTCCTCCTTTCCTAGGCCATAAGTATATATAACTAATCAACTGACATTTATCTCCCCTATCCATTTGTGGATCTTTTATGATAGTTCAGCCTTTTCTGTAACCTTAGGATAGGAATTTCTCCTTTACCAACTAAGTAAAGAGTGGTCAATTAGCCAGGCACAGTGAGACACACATGTAATCTCAGCTACTCAGAAGGCTGAGGCAAAGAGGAGAACAAATTCAATGCTGGGGTAACTTAACACAAGTTCCTGTCTTAAAATAAAAATTAAAAAGGGCTGCAATGTAACTCAGTGATAGAGTACTTGCCTAGCATACATGAGGCCCTGGGTTTACTCCACAGCACCAAAGAAAAACAAAAAACAAAACCACCTCATAAAGTTTTCCCATCTTTGGAATAGCAGTGTTCTCAAGAATATTGTCTGCTATGAAGATCTAAAAAACATATTGCTGGGCTGGGGATGTGGCTCAAACGGTAGCGTACTCGCCTGGCATGCGTGCGGCCCGGGTTCGATCCTCAGCACCACATACAAACAACAATGTTGTGTCCGCCGAAAACTAAATAAATAAATATTAAAATTCTCTCTCTCTCTCTCTCTCTCTCTCTCTCTCTCTCTCTCTCTCTCTCTCTCTCTCTGAAAAATAAATAAATAAATAAATAAATAACATATTGCTGAGCCAGGCACAGTGGCATATGCCTGTAATCCCAGTAGCTTGGGAGGCTTAGGCAGGAGGATTGCGAGTTCAAAGCCAGCCTCAACAACTTATTGAGGCACTAAGCAACTCAGCAAGATGCTGTCTCTAAATAAAATATTAAAAAGGACTTAACCACTGAGTTATATTCTAGCCCTTTTTAATTATGGGTTCAATCGCTGGTGCCAAAAAAAAAATTTTAATTAAAAATTATTTAAAAACCTTTGGCTAGTTTTCACTTAGCAGAAAATCATATTTATGTGAGAAGAGTGAAGTTGTTTTTCAGAGAAAAAAGTTCTCCTTGAGGACAGACTCTGAACTGTGGCATGTTATATTACAAACCATTGTTGACCAGTTTCCTTCACTGTTTGGTAACCTTTCTATACCTTAGTCCTTGGGAGAAAGGACTTTATCACTCAAATAGCCCTTACACCACTGTTCAAAGTTGATTGGAGATGGGTTCATTTACCTGAGGTTAACATAGAAAAGTTTCTCTGAGGTCACGAAGTTCTTTTTCTTCTGTGTTGTAGACAAATCTAGAACATGATGTTTATGAAAGACTTACCAACCTACAGGAAGGGATTATCCCAAAGAAAAAAGCAGCAACTGATGATGATCTACACCGAATAAACGAACTAATTCAGGTTTGAATGAGCCCTTTCCCTTATGATCACCCACTTTATGAGATTGTTTACTGTAAAGTCTTACTTTTCCCATTTCCTTGCCTCATACTCCAGCATCTTTAGTAAAAATGTATTATTTATTTCAGCTTACATTGCCAAGAAACACTGGGTCATTTTCTCTATGTGAAAGTTTCAAAATGACCTCTGCCCAAAGGGCACCATTTCTCAAAAAGCCATGTCATCCTCGTGGCCACTGACTGATGATGTGCCATCTTCTGTTCCAGGGAAACATGCAGAGGTGTAAACTTGTGATGGATCAAATCAGTGAGGCCAGAGACTCCATGCTTAAGGTTTTAGATCATAAAGATCGTGTTCTGAAGCTTCTAAACAAGAATGGGACTGTCAAGAAAGTGTCAAAATTGAAGCGAAAGGAAAAAGTCTAGACCCAGAAGAATCAGAGTTTGGAAACAGAATTTATGAAGAATGATGATGATGGGGGTGGGGGGGAAGGGTTTGACTATTTTCAAAATGGAACATTGAAATAAAGGAAGTGTTCCTTAATTCACACATGAAAGCAGAGGGACCCATGGCATCCAGTGGCACAAAAGGATCAGAGTTGACCTGACACAGTGAGCCCCATTCTTTCTTTCAGGCACATCCCTGTTAAACCTGCTCTGTGTCATAAGTGACTCCTGATGCACAGTGACACAGATGGCTGACAGGCGTTTTTCAGCCTACAGTTTATGGACTGTATTTATCTGGTGGATTCCTGCAGGACCCATACTGAGCCTGGACTGAAAGTATCCACTCGGACCATCTGTTCTCTCTCTACACTGAAAATAAAGCCTCTTCTCACCCCAGTCAGTTCTTCTATCTGACCTTCAGATGCCCAAGTTGGCCTTTTTCAGTAGTGCCACAGCACCAAGAGAGCTGCCACATCTCACATTTAAAGGGTTCAAAGTACCAGTTCTTGTTACTTTTTTAAAGAACCATTTCCAAGTGAAGTTGTTATATTGTCTGTCCTGTGTGTCCAAATTGGGTTTTTGTGGAGGTTCAGAGCAGGTGACACCATAAGTTGCCCTGAGATCCTGTTCTGAAGTACATTCTTGGTTACCTGTACTTCCGTAGCTGGTGTGATGCTGTTAATTGTATGTACCACACATCTCCAAACCTTAATAAAGGACTCAAAGAGGTTTTTTGTACATGAGCGGTTTGCATCTTTTCTAAAGTGCATCAGTATTGTACTGCACATCACGTACATCTTTACCCTGCAGTTGTTTCTCATGCGGTGTTGATCCCACTCTTAAGGTTTTGTCATTCCCTGTAGGAGTTCTGCTCATCCCAGTAATTGGAAAGTGTTACAGTGGTGTAGTCTGTTGGCTCTTGGTTGTCTTAAATACAAACCTGATGATTAAATTGTAGGACTCTGAAGACTACAGTACTGGAGGCAGAACTTGCAGGTAGTTGGATTCTTTTCACAGAAGATTGCTCGTGCCTCTAATCTGCGTGTTAAGGCCCAGTCCTGCTTCCTTTGGACACATGACTGGCCATCTCCCTTCTATCTGGCCTTCATGAGACAGGCAGGAAAGATTGTCTCAGAGCCTCTTCCTCAGGACAAGACCTGCCCTCCCTCCTTGGAAACGTGTCTTAAGGAAGGAGGGAGTCCTTGGACCTGGAGTTCGTCCCTTTGCCCTGACCTGCACAGGGTTGAAATGAGGTATATGCTGTTTCTGCCTGGGCGGGTGGGACCAACACTTCAGCTTGCCCAGGACAGTCTCCCTGCTATTGACATGGGGAGTTTTCACCTGTTGTGTGATTGGGGTGAAAGACAAAGCCAACAAGGCAGCCTTGCTTGACTTTCACTGGGACATGGAGCCAACCTAAATGACTGGTTGTTTATTCAGGCATAAGCAGGTGTGACTGATGGAATAGTGCTCCTTTACCTGAGTCTGTCTATGCTCTTATTGTCAGGTGATCACACGTCTGCAAGCTAGGATAGGATAGGATTAGATGTTTGGGGTCCTAGGTTACAGAGGTGTTCTCCTAAGGTATTGTCGCCATTTAAACAAAATTTAACCCTTTCAAAGGAAGCTTGTCATCTTGCCAGTACAAGCCCTGAAAGTCAGTGCAGGTTAGAACAGTGTTTTCCCTCATCTTGTGAGGAGGACAACATAATCAGAAGTTGGGAGAGGGCTGGGGTATAGTTCGTTGGTAGAGTATCGATGTAGAATGTGAGCCCCTGTTTTCTGGTCCCAGCACTGTAAAAGGAAGTTGGGCGAAATGGGTAAATGAATTTTGTCTTTGAACACAACTGGGTTTTTTGTTGTTGTGACTGTTTTTTTCTGGTGCTGAAGACTGAACCCAGGAGCAGTTTACAAATGAGCTACATCTCCATCTCTTTATTTATTGTTTTGCCAGCTCTGAGATAGCGTTCTGTTAAATTGCCAAGGCTGGCCTTGAACCTTTGGTCCTCCTACCTCAGCCTCCCAAGTAGATGGAATTACAGGTGTACACCACTGCCTCAGCTAAACATAAGGTTTTTGTAAACTGTTTTCCAAGTAAATGATCTGGTAAGCTTGGACTATGTACACCTGTGAGATCATCACCATAATCACAATAGTGACTCTGTCAGCCCCCAAGGTTTCCATTTGACTCAGTCTTGCCTCCTTCCCCTATCTCATCCCTAGGCAAATATTAGCTGCTTTTTGTCACTCTAGACTGGCTTGTATTTTCTAGAATTTTAAGAGAATACAGTCATACAGCATGTACTTCTTGTGGAGAAGGAGTCAGGCTTTATTAATATAATAGAAAATAATGCTGAGATTTATTCGTGTTGCTTCTTTTCAGAAGTTCATTGCTGAGTATTTTGTCTGTCTTCCCTAAGCTATTTATTCACCTGTAGAAAGACATTTGGGTTATTAGCAAGTTTTGAATATCACAAATATAGGTTACGATCCTCATATTGTTTGTACAGACATCTGTTTGTATACAAAGTTGATGATTTTACGTTGTGCTTACTCCAGTGTCATGTAACCAGGAGAATAGTGCTGAGAAGCCCAGAATCCATTGCCTTTTTTTTTTTTTTTTTTTTTCCTGTACTGGAAATTGAACCCAAGGGAGACATCCCCAGCCCTTTTTATTTTGAGACAGGGCCTCTCTGGGTTGCTTAGTCTAGTCTTGAACTTGTAACCATCCTCTACATCCTCCTGAGTCGCTGGGATTACAAACATGAGACCCCACACCCAGCTCCAAGTAACTCCAGAAAAATGCATACTTAAAGATTTGAAGAAATTGGCCGGGGTGCAGTAGCACACATCTGTAATCCCAGCAGCTTGGGAAGCTAAGATAGGAGAATCCTGAGCCAACCTCAGCAACTTCGAGGCGCTAAGCAACTCAGTGAGTCCCTGTCTCTAAATAAAATACCAAATAGAGCTGGGGACATGGCTCAGTGGTCAAGTGCCCCTGAGTTCAATCTCCGGTACCCCCCCAAAAAAAGAAAGAAATTGGAATATATTTGAGATAACACTTCTGTCTTTACAGTGGAAAAATCAAACTGATCCGGGGGAAAAAAAAGTCTAATCCATCTGTCTAGTCTAGAAAATCATACTATTTTTAAAGCCTGGATATTTTGAAAAATCATTAAGTAGAAAAACCATATAATATTTTTATTTCCAACAGCTTTATCATAATAGTAACAGTTACATAGTTTCAGGGGTTGAAAGATTATTTGGAGGCTATTAAAAAGCATATGTTTTTACTTTTTTATTACAGAATACCATACATATGTAGAAAACTACACAGAGCAAATGTATAGCTTCATACACTTTTAACAATTTTTTTTTTTTTTTTTTTTTTTGTACCAGGGATTGAACTTGGGCACTTGACCACTGAGCCACATCCCCAGCCCTATTTGGTATTTTATTTAGAGACAGGGTCTCACTGAGTTGCGCTTCACGTTACTGAAGCTGGCTTTGAACTTGCGACCCTCCTGTCTCGGCCTCCCTAGCCTCTGGGATTACAGGCGTGCACCACTGCGCCCGACCACTTTTAACAATTTTGAAATAACCTCCCCAGGTGAAAAATAGAATCTTGCCAGTCACCTCAGAAGTTCCACAACTGTTGCATCCTGATCACAATCCTCTGCTTCCCCCACAAGAAAACCATCTTAACTTTTTTTTTTCAAATAAGCATTTTTTGTTATGCTATATAATACTCTGGTTTTTCCTTAGATTACATAAGTCTTTCTCCTTTTATTATGGTATATATAAAATGTCAAATGCCCTAATCTTAAAGGTATAATTTTGTGTATTTTGTCAAGTGTGTACCTTTACAGCCAACAATCAAAGACACCAGCATTTTTGCATCCCAGAAGGAGTGCCTCTCTGATGAATATACTTCACCCATCCCAGGAAGTAGACACTGATCTACCATCTGTTAACATAGATGGCACACAGTGGTGCACACCAGGAACCCCAGCTACTTCAGAGGCTGAGGCAGGAGCATTGCAAGTTTGAGGCCAGTCTGGGCAGGGAGAGCCAAAGAACCTATACGCACAAAAAAATGGATTTTTACTGTGAAAGTTTTTAACTTCAAATAAACTGATTCATAGAGTACATACTTAATTGTGTCTGGATTTTTTGCTCAACATAACTCAAGATTTATCCATTTGTTGTATCAGGTTTTTTTAAATTGCCAAAGGGGTATTTTATGTACATTCTATTCCATGGAACTGTTTGCCCATTTCCCTATTGAAGGGTATGTTGGTAGCTTCCTATTATGAACAAAACTGTATAAATGTGTAGAAATATCTTCAAATAAATAGGTAAAAATCTGTTGGATCTTGAGGTAAAGCTAAATTTTCTAAGAAACTGCCAAACGGTTTTCCACAGTGGCTGTAAGAGTTCCATTCCCGGCCAGCAGTGAATCAGAGTTTCTGTTGTTCCCCATCATTGCCAGCAAGGTGGGGCCAGTGTTACTGAATTTTAGTCATGTGGTATATCATCATTAATTTCATTGCAGTTCCCTAATGGGGTAGGACATTGAGTATCTTTTCATAGCTGATTTGCCATCTTTAATATGGTGTTTGGTGAAGTATCTGTTAAGGTCTTTGCTCATTTTAATTAGACTGGATTTTTGTTTTGTTTTTTACTGAATTTTAAGAGTTATTTGTATATTTTGTTCTCTCAATTTTTTTCTATTCTGAGTTGGGGGTCTCACAATGCTTCCCAGGCTGACCTTGAACTTCTGGGCTCAAATGACCCTCCTTCCTCGGCCTTCCAAGTAGCTAACTAACACTATAGGCCAGCTCCACCAAATCCGGTGACTTTTTTTTTCTTTGTATATTCTGAATACAAGTCCTTTATTAGATATGTGTTTTGCAAATATTTTCTTAGTCGTCATTATCTTTCTATTCTTTTAATAATTCCTTTTGAAAGCAAATGTTTTCAGTAAAGTTCAGCTTACCAATTTTTTCCCTTAAATCATGTATTTAGCATTATAAGGACTGGGACTATAGCTCCATGATAAAGGACTTGTCTAGCATGTATGAGGCCTTGAGTTCAATCCTCAGCACAGCAAAAAATAAATTTTTAAAAATAGACTTATTACCAAACCAAAGGGCACCTAGATATTCTTGTTTTCTTCTATGAATTTTATAATTTTATGTTCTACATTTAAGTTTATGGCCCATTTTGAGTTAATTTTTATGAAAGATGTATGTTCTGTCAAGATTTTTTTTTTTTTTTTGGCATTGTATTCTAGCACCATTTGTTGGAAAAACTGTCTTTTCTCCATATAATTGTGCTCCATTGTCAAAGATTAGTTAACTATATTTGGAAGGGGTGCTATTCTGTTTCATTGGCCTACCTGTTTATACTTGTTTATGCTTTCAAATACCATTTGTATTTGAATATCATAATTTTATAATCAGTCTGGAATTTGGAAATATTAGTCCTCCACCTCTTCTTTTCACTATCAAGATGGCTTTCCTGGGTATCATCTTTTCATACAAATTTTAGAATCTATAAATATAAGATACTCTCCTGGGTACTTTGATTAGGATTTCATAGAATGTATATTAGGAGAAACTGACAACTTGACAACATTAAATGTTGTAATCCATGAGTGTGAACTATTCTTCCTTTTATTTAGATCTTTGATTTATCAGTTTTGTGCTTTTTTTCATATATATCCTTATTAGGTTTGTACCTGCTTCAGTTTTCTATTACTATAATGAAATGCCTGAGACAATTAGTTTTATAAAAAGAAAATTTTTATTTAGTTCATGGTTCTGGTGGCTCCAGTCCAAGATCAGGCAGCCCCACTGCTTTAGGCCTCTGGGTAGGGCAGAGCAAACTACTTGCATCATGAACCAGGAAGCCAAGAGACCATTTTCTTCAAAGGTATGCCCCCTAGTTACTAAGGACCTTTTACTAGGCCCCATCTCTTTAAAAAAAATTATATATATAAAATAACTTTATTTTTATGTGGTGCTGAGGATCAAACCCAGTGCCTCACCCCTGCTAGGCTAGGCAAGCGCTCTACCTCTGAGCTACAGCCCCAGCCCAGGCCCCATCTCTTTATGGTTCTACCACCTGCCATTAGTGCCATCCTGGGCACCAAGGCTTTCACACAGTAATCTTTGGGGAACACTTACCTTAACCATCACAGTACTTAAATAGTTTATTGTTTTGGTACTGTTGTAAATGCTGCTGTGTTTTTAATTCTGATTATCAGTTTTTCTCAGGGGGTTATATAGAAAAGGAATTGCCACTTATATGTTAATATTGAATATCACAATATTGCTATATTGGAATGTTTTTTAATGTGTTGATTCAGAATCAATCAGAACATCATGAACAAGTACTTTTATTTGTTCTTTTCCCATCTGTAAACCATCTATTTCCTTTCCCTGTCTTTTTAGCATCAGGTAGGAGTTCCAGTAGGATATTGAATAAGAGTGGACAGTGTGGATTGCCTTGTTCCCAGTCTTGTGAAGAAAATGCCCAGTTTCTCACCACTATGATATTAGCTATATGGGTTTTTGTCAACGTTCTTTGTCAGGTTGAGGAAATGGCCTGTTTTTTTGTTTGTTTGGTTTTTTGTTTGTTTGTTTTGTGTGTTTGTTTTTTGGGTACTAGGGATTGAATTCAGGGGCACTCAACCACTGAGCCACATCTCCAGCATTATTTTGTATTTTATTTAGAGACAGGGTCTCACTGAGTTGCTTAGTGCCTCGCCATTGCTGAGGCTGGCTTTGAACTCACATTTCTCCTGTCTCATCCTCCTGAGCTGCTGAGATTACAGGTATGCACCACTGTGCCTGGTGGAAATGGCTTTTTTATTCCTATTGGGTTAGTATCTTTAATCATTGAATGAATGGTGGGTTTGGGCAAATGCTTTTGCTGCATTAGCCTACTGATATGATGGTTTACATTATTTTTTTTATTGTTGAAATAGCCTATCAAACCAGGATGCCTGGACTAAATCCCACTAAATTGTAGTATATATTTCTTTTTATACATTGTTAGATCCAACCTCCCAATATTTCTTTGCATCTATGTTCATATGAGATAGTAGTCTGTTGTTTCCTTTTATGTACTATCTTTGGTTTGGGTATCAGTGTAATGCTGGCCTCATAGAATGAAATAGGAAGTGTTCTTTCTGCGTGTGTTTTTCTGGAGGAGATTAGAGAATTAGTATTTTCCTCAACTATTTAGTAAAATGTATTAGGGAAAATAAATGAACATGATGCTTTCCTTTTGGGGAAATTATTCATTATTAATTCAGCTTTTAAATAGATATGTGCCTATTTGGATTATCTATTTCTCTTTGTGTGAGTTCCATTGTTAGTTCTTGTCTTCAAGGATTTGGGCCATTTCACCTAAGTGATTTGTAGACATAGAATTGTTCATAGTATTCCTTTATCATCCTTATCACGTCTATGGGATCAGTGATGGTAACCCTTTTTCACTTATTGGTTTATTCATTCATTTATTATACAGGGACTTGCTATGAACTCCTGGGCTCAAGCAATACTCCTACCTCAGCCTCCTGAGTAACTGGGTCTATAGGCATGCCCCACTTTACTGGACTTTGATTTCATTTTGGAAGCAATTTATTGAGATACACTTCATATACTATACAATTCACCTTCTTGAAGTATACAATTCAGTGGCTTTTATTGTGTTTACAGAGTTGTGCATCCATCACCAGAGTCAATTTTAGAACATTTTCATTGTCCCCAAAATAAACTCTTTCACTCCAAACTATTATCCCACTTGAGTGTGGGATAGTCTGTTTTAAGTTAATGTTTGCATATAGTGTGAGGTGGGAGTTCAATTTCAATTTTTTGCATGTGGCTAACCAATTGTCCTGGGACCATTTGTAGGAAAAAGTCTTCTTTCCCCATTGGATTTTTTTGGTAATTTGTTAAAAACAATTACTTATATATGTAAAGGTTTGTTTCTGGACTCTCAATTCTATTCCATTGGTCTATATGTATATCCTTAGGCTACTTCCACACTTTTGCTTAATGTTAACTTCTTAGGAATTTTTCTTTTGTTTTGATTTAGGGTTTTGTTTTTGTTTTTGTTTTTGTTTTTGTTTTGTATAGGGGGTTGAACCCAGGGGTACTCTACCACACAACTACATCCTCAGCTCCATTTTAATTTCTTTTTGAGAAAAGGTCTTGCTAAATTGCCCAGACTGGCCTTAACCTTGTGTTCTTCTTGCCTCAGCCTCCTCAGTATCTGGGATTGCAAGCCTGCTCCACTGTACTCAACATAGGATTTCTCCATTCTTTATTCTTTTAAGATTGATCTAGCTGTTCTGAGTCCTGTAAACTTCAGGATCAGCCTGACAATTTTTGAAAAGAAGGCACCTGGGATTTAATATGGATCATGTTGAATCTATAGAACAATTTGGGAAATTTTGCTATCTTAATATTAAGTATTCTGATCTGTGAACCTGGGATGTCTTTCCATTTAATTAGTACTAATTAAATTTCTTTCAACAATGTTTTATACTAATACAAGTATAAGTTTTTCACTTTATTTGCTAAGTTCATTTCTAAGTACTTTTTTGATCTTTTGTTTTTGTTTTCTTTGTTTTGCAGGGATGGAGATCAATCCAAGGGCCTCATGATCCTAGGTAATTGCTCTATCACTGAGCTATATCCCAGCCCACTTCTTTTTCTCTTCAGTGTGTTGAAGGTCTTCTATTTGTTTTTTATGTGGTTGTAAATGCAAATGTTTCCTTAATTTTATATTCAGTTTGCTTGTTTTTACAGCATAGAAATATAATTAATTTTTTATATCTATTTTTAAAAATTTTAAACAGCTTTATTGAGATGTAATTCACACACATATAATTCACCCATTTAAAGTATACAAAGGTTTTCAATATATTATATTTTAAAATTGTAATGCAATATATAAAACAAAATTTGTTATTTCAAATGTACAGTTCAGTGGCATTCATTATACTCATGATGTTTTGCAACTATCACCACTATTTCTGAAACTTTCCCATTTCCCCTTTGTAACTTCCCCTCTTGCTTCCCCTTACCCTGACTCCTGGATACACTCCAGTCTACTTTCTATGTATTTACCTATTTGAAGCACCTCATAGAAGTGGAATTGTACGATATTTGTTCTTTATCTGTCTTGTTTTACTTAGCATAGGCTTTAAGTTTCATTTATAGTGTAGCATTTATCATAATGTCATTCCTTTTTATGTTTGAATAATATTCCATTGTATGTATATGTCACTGATTTATCCATTTATCTGGGTGGATACTTGGGTTGTTTCTACCTTTTGGCTCATGTTAATCATGCTGAAATGAGCACTGGTGTGCATGTATCTATTGTAAATAGAATCTGTTGTTGTTGTTGTTAATTATTTTTATAGTTGTAGCTGGACAGCATGCCTTTATTGTATTTGTTTATTTTTATGTGGTGCTAAGGATTGAACCCAGTGCCTCACACATGCTAGACAAGTACTCTGCCGCTGAGCTACATCCCCAGCCCGTAAATAGAATTTTAAAAATTGCTTTCTGATAATTTGTTGTAAGAGTATAAATATGCAACTGATTTTTTGCATGTTAATTTGTATCCTGCAGATATGCTGAATTTATCTAATAAATTGTTTTATGGAATTGTTAGAGTTTTTCTACATATAAAATCATGTTACTTGCATACTCAGATAATTTTACTTCTTTTTCAATTTGGATATGTTTTATTTCTTTGTCTTGCGTAATTTTTTTTCCCAACATCCATAACCATGTTGAACAGGAGTGAGAAAGCTGGGCACTACTTGTTGCCTTGATCCTGAGCTTATAGGAAGAGCTTTCAGTCTTTGACCATTGACTGTCATGTTAATTGTAGTTCCTTATTTTTGAAAGGCTGCTTGCCATTTTTTTATTCACTCATTCCATTGCTTGAAGATTTCCATGGGTTTTAGCAAACTCACATTGTCCTCATGACTGTTCCAGAGTGACTACAGGTATGTCAGCAGGTTTATCATCAATCTACCTCACTATGCTGGGCATAGTGGTGCACACCTGTAATCCCAGCACCTCAAAGGCTGAGGCACTAGGATCACAGATTCAAGGCCAACCTAGGCAACTTAGTGAGACCATAAAAATTAAAAAGGGCTGAGAATGTAGTTCAGGGGTAATATACCCCTGGATTCAGTCCCTGGTACCACTAAATAAATAAGAATCCATCTCACCAGCACTTTATCTCTTTTTGCAGTGTTGAAGCCAGAGCACACTGCAACTTAGATAAATAGATGGGGAAACATTTAGATGGATACAACCTCTTCCAAGTAGAAGGAGCTCTGCACTAGGCAAGAGGGCCCATGATGAAGTTGCAGTTTCAATGTGTTCAGTTTCATGGGTTAAAGTCTTGATTGAAGCAGAAAATACTAGTCACTTCAAGAATATAATAGTTATCAAAAATTAACAGTCACAGGACTGGGATTGTGGCTTAGCAGTGGAGCGCTCACCTGGCACGTGCGAGGCACTGGGTTCGATCCTCAGCACCATATAAAAATACATAAATAAGCTGGGGATATAGCTCAATCAGTAGAGTGCTTTCCTCGAACTCAGAAGGCCCGGGGTTCCATCCCCAGCACCAAAATAAATAAATAAATAAAGGTATTGTATTCAACTACAACTAAAAATATATATATTAAAAAAATTTTTTGACAGTCACAAACCAGGCCCAGTAGGGTTCACCTATAATCCCAGTACCTTGGAAGGCTGAGACAGGAGGATCACAGGTTCAAGGCCAGCCTCAGCATTTTAGCAAGACCCTGTCTTAAAATAAAAAAATGAAAAGAGCTGGGAATGTAGCTCAATGGTAGAGTGCTCCTGGATTCAATCTCCAGTACTAAAAAAAAAAAAAAAAAAAAGTTTTTATAAGTCACTTGAAGATGTTTTCTGGAGTATCTTTGCCTTTTTTTTTTTTTTTTTTTTTTTTTTGTATCATGAGCTATAGAAATCAACTGCTATGCCTGGCAAGGATGAATACCATCTGTCAAAGAATCCTGTCCAAATACAAAATTCCAGGAATCTCTTGGGTAAGCATCAATCATTGTAATACCCGCAACACAGAATGCATCTTCAGTTTCTTTTCTAAAATCTTCAGGACATACCCTGTACAAATGTGTAAGTTTGTGCACTATCATTGACTCTAAAGGAACACCTCATCGCAGATATACAGTCCAGTTCTGAGAATTTTACCATCAGATCATAGAATAGTAATGCTTCATTGTAATGCTATTTAATATACTCTTTACTGATAATTCTAGTCTTCCCTAGAGATTCAATATATACCAATGGGCTGTATATAAATATTGCATATCTCTGAGGAGTGTGCCCCTCTATAAGATCATTAAAAATTGTTCAAGATCTTCAGAAGCCTTTCCAAGTCTAATTGCAAATGCAAGGAAATGGGTCCAAAGAGATCATCACATGGTTGGAAGTCTGCTTTTATCAAACACTGTTCTCCAGCATCTGAGTTCTCATACTGTGACCCTCATGCTGGGTTCTTTGAGATGAGAACTGATTTAAGCGTCTGTTCAGAATACTGTATTCTTTGTATCTTTATAGAGGAAGGCTTCCATTGAAGGCTTTTCCCTACAAGGACAGGAATGTCTGGGCTTGGCCTTAAAAGTGTCCTCTGGGATGCTTTACCCCAGCAGCCCTCAACACTGCTAATTTGCCTCCAAAGCAGCCCCTACTTTTCTTTATTTCTGAGTCACTTTTGGTAGATTGACTGTTTTTAGAAATTTGTTCATTTCTTCTGATAAAATTAGTCTTAAGTTTTTGATAGATTAGGTTATCTAATTTGTGGGTATCCAACTGTTCACAGTATTCTTGTACAATCCTTTTCGATAACATTGGTAATAATATCTACAGTCTCATTTTCGGATTTTTTTTCTTTTGTCAATCTAAAGATTCATCAATTTTACTCTTTCCAAAGAACCAATTTTTAGTTTCATAAAATTTCTCTATGGTTTTTCTCATCTCTATTTTATGTACTCTACCATTATTATGTCCTTCCTTCTGTTGGCTTTTTCTAGTTCCTTAGTATATAATTAGGTTATTGATTTAACATATTTCTTATGTATGTGTATGTGTGGTACTAGGGATTGAACCCAGTGGTGCTCTACCACTGGGCTACACATCCAACCCTTTTTTTCTTTCTTTTGAGACAGGGTCTCGCTTAGTTTTCCAGGTTAGCCTCAAACTTGTGATCCTCCTGCCTCAGCCTCTCAAGTCAACAGGATTTACCCGTGTGCCCCACTGTACCCAGCATTTTAGTGTTCTTGTTTAAAGAATCAGATTTTTGAGACCCACTTATTCCTACTAATATGAATAGATTCCTCATTTGGCTCTTTCTTTGACCTACTTGGTTTTAGTTGGTTTAAATCATGGGGACCTTGGTTACAGAATGCCCCAATCTCTTGATATTATCCTCCTCATAGTCTTAATAGTCCTGGTGTCCTGAATTTTCTCAAAAGTTTTAAATGCTTGTGTGCATCCCTATCCTGAATACCAGATGGTCTGTTTCCAGCTAGAATAACAGAAACCGAAAGAAACCCGTGAAGACAAGGACATGCTGAGATCCTAAGACTTGTCACACGCTCACCTTCATGACAGCCCAACCAAAGGGTGTTCAGGACCAACCTAGGCAGTAGAGCAAGAACCCATCTCAAAAAAATTAAAAAGAAAGCTGGGGGTGCCTGGGGATGTGGCTCAAGCGGTAGCGCACTCGCCTGGCATGCATGCGGCCCGGGTTCAATCCTCAGCACCACATACAAACAAAGATGTTGTGTCTGCTGATAACTAAGAAATAAAATATTAAAATTCTCTCTCTCTCTCTCTCTCTCTCTCTCTCTCTCTCTCTCTCTCTCTCTCAAAAAAAAAGAAAGAAAGAAAGCTGGGCATGGTTGTACACACCTACGATCCCAGTTCTCGGAGGCTGAGGCTAGAGCAGTGCAAGTTTGAGGCCTGCCAGGGCAACTTGGCAGAGAACCCTGTCTGAAAATGAAGTAAAAAGGGCTGGGGCGTAGCTTAGGGGTGGAGCACTTGTTTAGCACGCCTAAGGCCTGGATTCAGACTCCAGCACCACAAAAAAGATTTTTAAAAGAAAATTAGAGAGCAAGAGACAGAACCAAATGTCCACACAGGCTAGTTTTAGCTGGCCTAAGTTGCTCAGGCTAGCCTCAAACATGTGATCCTCCTGCCTCAGTCTCTTGAAAGGAAAGGAACCTGAAGTAACCAGATGTTAACCAATCCTCACTGGGTCCTACATCTGTCAACACAGATTTATAATTATTAGTTTACACATTTTTCCTTTTAAGACATATGGAAAAAAAGAAAGAGGTTACAAACCAAAAGTGCAATAATACTGGCTTTTATATTTACCAATGAAATTAGGTTCATTAGTATTCCTTAATTTTTTTTTCTTATGTCTGACTTACACTGGCTAGTGTTCTTTCATTTTAACCCAAAGAACTGCCCTTAGCATTTTTTTATATTGTAGGTCTACTAGTAATGTCTTCATTTCTTCTTTGTTCTTGATTTTTGTTGCTTTTGCTCTTGTTGGTTTGCTTTTGTTTTTATAGTGCTAGGATACAACCCAGGTAAGTGCTGTACCACTGAGTTATACTCCCAGCCCCTCCTTTATTTTTGAGGGGTAGTTTTGTCAGGTACAAAATTTGTGAGTGATAGATTCTTCCTTCAGCACTTTAAAAAAGTCATTTCACTAGCCAGTTGTGGTGGCACATGCCTATAATACCAGCAACTTGGGAGGCTGAGATAGGAGGATTGTAAGTTTGAGGCCAGCCTCAGCAACCTTGTGAGGCCATATCTCAAAAAGGGCTCAGTGGTAGAGTACCCCTGGGTTTAAATACCCAGACCACAGAGTAGGAGGAGGAGGAGGGAGAGGAAAAGGAGGAGTAATAATCATTTCACTGTCTTCTGGCCTTCATAGTTTATGATGTTAAATCAGTTTTACATTCCTGAAATATATCCCATTTGTTCATGATATGTTCTCCATTTTATCTATTTGCTATCTATTTTTTTATCAGTTTGCTAGTATTATTTGAGAATTTTTTTGTCTGCTGCTCTATTTGGGGTATATTGGTCTGTACTTTTCTTTGTATGATTTTTTTTTTTTTTGGCGGGGGCGTAATACTGGGGATTGAACTCGGGACCACTCAACCGCTGAGCCACATCCCCAGCCCTATTTTGCATTTTATTTAGAGACAGGGTCTCATTGAATTGTTTAGGACCTTGCTGTTTATGAGGCTGGCTTTGAACTTGCAATCCTCCTATCTCAGCCTCCTGAGCCACTGGCATTACAGGCATGCGCCACCACGCCCCACTGTATGATGTATTGATATCAAGGTGACACTGGTATCAAAGAAAGTTAAGAATTATTCTCACTTTCCTAGTTTTTGGAAAAGTTTCTAAAGGATTTATATTACTTCTTTACACATTTGTTAAGAGTTCACCAGTGAAGCTATCTGGTTCTGGGATTATCTTTGTGGGAAGTTTTTGTGTATTACATATTATACATCTATTCATATTTTCAGTTTTTGAATAAATATTAGTAGTTTGTGTTCTTCTATGTATTTGTTCATTTCATCTAAATTACATATAATTTATTGGCATACATTGTTTCAAGTATTACCTTATAATTCTCTTTTTTTTCCACACTGCTGGGGATCAAACCCAGGACCTCATGTGTGTTAGGCAATCTACTAAGCTACACCCTGAACTGTGCATTTTTTATTTTTTATCTTGAGACAGACAGGATCTTACTAAGATGCCTTTGAACTTGCAATCCCCCTGCCTCAGCCTTCTGAGTAGCTGAGATTGCAGGCATGAGCCACCACTCCTGGCTCCTATTCCTTTCTTTTGAGAGGTTTCTTTGTTTGCTGTTATTTCTTTGATACTAGGGACTTTATCACAGAGTCACATCCCAAGCCCTTTTTATTTTTTGAGGAGGGTCTCCCTAAGTTGCTGAGGGCCTCACTTGAGTTGCTGCCCTTGGCCTCGATCATCTGATCCTCCTGTCTCTGCCTCCCAGGTAGCTGAAGTTACAGGTGTGTGCCACCACACTGGACTCCTCTTCTGTTTCTGATAATAATACTTTGTAACACCTTCTTTTTCCTTGGTTATCCTGACCAGAAGTTCATCAATATTCTTGCTCTTGTCAGAGAACCAACTTTGCTCTTGTTGATCATTCCTCCTGTGGTCAATTTCATGACTTCCTTTGTGGGTTTTATAATTTCTAATCCTTTTTTAAGGGTTAAGTTATTCTTCCTTCTCTGGTTTCCTGACATGGAAACTTAGACTATTGATTTTGTATCTTCATGTCTACTGTATATATTTAGATATATGAATTTCCTCCTAAACACCACTTTCATGCATTCCACAAATTTTGATAACTTATATTTTCATTTAGTTCACAATATTTCCTTTCTCTTGACCCATGTTATTTAGAATATATTATTATTAGAATATATGGCTTAATGTCCAGATACTTTGGAATTTTCTGGTTTTCTGTTACTGACTTCTAGTTTAATTCAGGATATGACAACATACTTTCCATAACTTCTATTCTTTTAAAATTTTTAAGTGGGGCTGGGGATGTGGCTCAAGCGGTAAGTGCTCGCCTGGTGTGCGTGAGGCCCGGGTTCGATCCTCAGCACCACATACAAACAAAGATGTTGTGTCCGCTGAGAACTATAAATATTAAAAAATTCTCTCTCTCTCTCTCTCTCCCCCACTCTCTCTTTAAAAAAAAAAAAAAAAAAAATTTAAGGTGTGTATTATGGTCCAGAATGTGATCTTAATACATCTTGACTTTTTTAAGAGAGAGAGATGAGAGAGAGAGAATTTTTTTAAATATTTATTTATTTTAGTTCTCGGCGGACACAACATCTTTGTTTGTATGTGGTGCTGAGGATCCGCGAGTGCGCTACCACTTGAGCCACATCCCCAGCCCCACATCTTGACTTTTTAATAATTACATTTTAAAACTTCTTTGTGGTTTTACTAGCCAAGTGTATACCTCTAAACTATAATTTGTCTTGCCTCTTGTTTTGTTTCCCCCTCCCCTACTGTGGTGCATGTGAGGCAAGCACTTTACCAATTGAGCTATATTCCCAGCCCCCTTGGCGTTTTTGCAATGCCTTTTTTGTTTTTCTTGAGATGGGTGTCGCAGGGTTGCACAGGCCAGCCTCAAACTTTGAAGGGTTCACCTGACTATGCTAGGACCACCCACCATGATCTCCCTTTTAATTAACTTAAAGTCAACTGATTGGGGATATTAATAATACCTGAAAAATCTCTCCATATCTTTTGTAAGATAAAACTTATTCAGGCAAGTGAAATCCCATCATGTTCACAAGTTTTACCCATACTCAAGGGTAAGAGATTATAAAAAAGGCTCTGAACACAGAGAGCAGGAATCCTGGGGTAACTTACATGTCTGCCTACCATAAATGGATTGAAGTGAGTCTTGTTGTTTCTTTGTTTTCTTTCTATTTTTCCTGGTACCAGGGGTGGAACCCAAGATCCTGCACATGCAAGACAAGCACTCTACCACACAGCTACATCCCTGGCCCTTGTTTAGTGTTTTCTAAGTGTATAAAACAATTGCATGTCTTAGTCTTGGTTTCCTTTTTTTTTTTTTTTTTCTTGACACCCTAACCCAGGGACACTTTACCACTAAGCTATATCCCCAGCCTCTCCCACCTTTTTTTTTTTTTTTTTTAAATTTTGAAACAGGGTCTCACTAAGTTGCTGAAGGGCTCACTCAGTTGCTGAGGCTGGCCTTGAACTTGTGTTCCTCCTACCTCAGCCTCCCATATTACTGGGCCTGAGATGTCTTGCGTTGATGTGAGCAAGCACTTAGGCTAAGTTTGCAAACAAAAAGAGCAAAACATGATTTGGTACTTTCCTGCCCATGTTATTATAGACTGCATATGGTAAAAAAAAAAGAAAAAAAAAAAAGGAAAGAAAAAGAAATCAACAATAAACAGCAGCATGTACTAAATGCTAAATCAAAAGTGTAAAATAAAAATGCTTTCAGGGCTTGGGAAGGAAAAGATCAGCAAGGGCAGGAATAGCAGAGAAGATTTTGTATGGTAACAACGGAGTTGGATCTCAAAACTGAATTAAAGAAATATTTATTGAACCCTGTAGGATACTGTGCGGGTAGAAAGATGAATCAGTCTCTGCCTTCCAGGAATGTATAGTCTGGTAGGAGAGAAAAACTTTGAACAAAATGAATGTGGGCAGATTAAAATGCTGGACAATTAGAGATAGAACACATAGGAAAGGGATTCCATCGATCTAAAAGGATAAGTAGGAGTCCGCCAGATGGTGGAGGTTTAAAATACCATTGCAGAGAAAGGAATAGCAGGAAATGGCCATGCTGAAGGGCAGGGTGCAAGGGAAGGACGACTTCAGTGAGATTTCAGCAAACACGGGCAGAGATAAGTCTTCCAGCTATTCCCTCCCACTACAAGATCAAATCCATGCACATTTTACCTCAGAGCTACATCCCCAGCCCTTTTACTTTTTTAAAAATATATATTTATTTTTTGGTTGTAACTGAACACAATATCTTTATTTTATTTATTTATTTATATGTGGTGCTAAGGATCGAACCCAGGGCCTCCCACGTGCTAGGCGAGTGCTCTACCGCTGAGCCACAATCCCAGCCCCCTTTTTACTTTTTATTTTGAAACAGAATTTAAGTTTTTGAGTCTGGTCTCAAACTTGTGATCCTCCTGCCTCAGCCTCCCAAGTAGTTTGGTCTCCAGGCAAGTGTGCCACCACACCCAGCTAAATCTTGCAACTTTGTATACCCTGCTGTACAATTTTGATTTGACCACAGAGCCACATGTTAAGAGGCGTAGAGAGCCAAGAGTGATAGCCCGTGCCTGTAATCCCAGACACTAAGGAGGCTGAAGCAGAAAAATTGCAAGTTTGAAAAGGCCAACCTCAGCAACTGAGATCTCATCTCAAAATAAAAAAATAAAAAGGGATGGGGATGTGAATCAGTGGTAGAGTGGCCCTGAACTCAATGCCCAGCATTAAAAAAAAAAAAAAAAAAACTGGTGTAGAGAAGGGTAGAGAAGGGCACCAAAGGACAATTTTTCTCTTGGACTTATTTTAGTGACCATTGGTCAGCTAATTGACATCTCGAAGCCTCTGTCCCCACATTTGTTAAATTGGGATGATAACACCATTTCTGAGGTGTTGATATAATGAAAAGGGTATACTCTCTGCAAAACTTTTAAGATGGGGCCAAGGAGCCATTGTTTGGCAGTGATGAATATTTAGCTAGTTTGATAAGAGACAAAGAATCTTAGGCCAAAATTTGTGAAGTATAACACTGCAACAGTGGTAAGAAATGAAATAATTTGAAACATGCTTAAAGGTATTTGAATGGGGATGTAGCTTGATGGTAGAACATTTATCTGACGTATGCAAGGCCCTGGTTCCCCAGCTTCGCAAACCAAACAACAAATTGAAAATGGTGGGGGTTGCCAGGCATGGTGGCGCATACCTGTAATCCCGAGGCTTGGGAGGCTGAGGCAGGAGGATCTCAAATTCAAAGCCTGCCTCAGCAAAAGCAAAGCTCTAAGAAACTCAGTGAGACCCTGTCTCTAAATAAAATACAAAACAGGGCTAGGGATGTGGCTCAGTGGTTGAGTGACCCTGAGTTCAATCTCTGGTACCCCCCAAAACAAAAGAAAAAAAGAAAACAGTGGGAATTTTATTGTTTTGTTCTGTTTTGTGTTACTAGAGATTGAACCCAATAGCACTTTACCATTCACAGCCCTTCTTTAGTGTTTATTTTGAGACAGAGTCTCTCACTAAGTTTCCAAGCTGGCTTCAAACTTGTGATCATCCTGCCTCAGCCTCTCAGTGGCTGGGGTTACAGGTTGCACCACTGTGCCCAACAGTAGTGATGTTTTTAGTCATAACTCTATTTTTATACAAAAATTATAAATTTTCATTATTTAAAAAACTTAATCCACTCAGAAAAAGTCAAAGTAGATACCAATGATAGGTAGCAGGCAGAAATGAGTGGTGGAAACATGTAAATTAAGGGGTTATTTATATAGACTTAACCTATGTACTATTCCTCTACTTCTTTTTTTTTTAATTAAAAAAAAATTTTTTTGTAGTTGTAGATGGACAGAATGACTTTTTTATTTGTTTAGTTTTATGTGGTGCTAAAGATTGAACCCAGTGCCTCACACATGTGAGACAAGAGCTCTACCCCTGAGATACAGCCCCAGCCCCTCAACATGTTTTTAAAGAAACAATTTACAAGGTCACCCTGGCCCTGCTGTGACTTAAAATAGCGGCCCTATAACAACATATTATTCACATGCCCAAGTTTTGTCATTTAACAAGAGGATGACAGATTACCCTGATATAGAGGCTGGAGAGCTCAATGGCCTCAAGGTCTGAGAAATCAAGTTCCATATAAAATCAATTGGCTCATGCCACAAAGACCAAAAGTGGTCTTTAGATCCTTGGCATATTATTTAATCTTATTGTGATTATAAATTTTCACTTAGATATTCATGAGTAAGACATGTGGCAGTAGGGATTTAAGATCTGATACAATACAGCTGTCAATCAGAGTAGGAGGTGGTGCTTATGCTGGTTTCTCCAGAAACTGCCCCTGAACCCCAAGAAAAATTGGGACCCAAAAAAGGGAGTCTTCACTTTCCTAAGACAACCCACTCTCTCTCAAGGGTGATTTCCCCTCCTTCTCTCCTTTGTCTTCTAATAAACTTTGCTATACTTGTACCATGTTTCATGTCTTGCTTGAAGTCATCTCTTATAAAAACACAAGAGTCAAGAACACAATGAAACTACTGATTAATACTAGTAAATATCCCAAAGTTCTGCTTGAAAAAAAATCAATTTTGGGGGGGATGGGAGTACCGGGAATTGAACTCAAGAGCACTTGTCCCCTGAGCCACATCCCCAGGCCTATTTTGTATTTTATTTAGAGAGAGGGTCTCACTGAGTTTTATTTAGAGACAGCGCCTCACTTTGCTGAAGCTGGCTTTAAACTCGGGATCCTCCTGCCTCAACCTTCCAAACTGGGATTACAGCCATGCATGCATCACCACGCCTGACTCAGTTTAAACTTTTGATGACTAGAATTCTAGACATCATTCTACAATGAGGAGAAGATAACTGCCATACAATATTAATCAATCTGGGGCTGGGGTTGTGGCTCAGCAGTAGAGCACTCAACCTAGTGTGTGCGAGGTCCTGGGTTCTATCCTCAGCACCACTTAAAAATAAATAAAACAAAGGTATTGTGTCCAACTACAACTAAAAAATAAATTAAAAAAAAAAAAAAGATATCCGGAGCTAGGGATATAGCTCAGTTGGTAGAGTGCTTGCTTTGCATGCACAAAGCCCTGGGTTCAGTCCCCAGAATCCAAAAAAAAAAAAAAAAAAAAAAAAGATCAATCAATCTACACACACATATACATACTTAGGGGTGCTTTGTCCCTTAATTATATTCCCAGCCCTTTTTTAAATTTTTGTGATGGTCTAAATTGCCCAGGCTGGCCTTGAACTTGTGATCTTCCTATCTCTGCCTCCCAAGCCACTGGTATAACATGGGATAACAGGTGTGTACCACTACACTATAGATATTAATTATTTTTTAAAAATCTCTCTTCAGCCAGGAATAGTGGTAAATGCCTGTAAACTCAGTTATGTGGGAGGTTGAGATAACCTGGGCAATTTATCAAACCCCGCCCCCCAAAAAAATTCTAGTACATAGAAGTGAAAATACAAGTGGTGTGCACCTGTATTTCTTGCTACTTGGAAGGCTGAGGCAGGAAGATCACGTGAGCCCAGAAGTTCGAAGCCAGCTTGAGCAACCCAGTCAGACCCCCATATTTGGGGAAAAAAAGTGAATATGCTTGTCAATTTTTTTACAATGACCAAAGTATCCAACAAGATACTGGATCTGATGTGAGGCATAGGAAAGCTACTCAGTTCATGGCAGCCATGAAGCCAAGAGAGAGAGGAGAAGCTATGGGGACAAGATAAAATCCCCAAGGGCATTCCCTGAGTTACCTACTTCATCCAGCTATACCCCACCTGTCCAGTCACCCTCCCGGTATAGTAGACTTTCAAATTATTAATCCGTTAAATGGATTAATCTACTCATTACATTATAACTCTCACATTTAACCTATGAACATTCTTGCATGAACACAGGAGCTTTTGAGGACACCTCAGCTGCATAACAAATGGAAAGAAGGAAAAGATGAAAAAAAAACAGTGATTAAGAACAATTGCTGTAAGATTCTGTCTGGTTAAGTTTCTGAATTTCAAGGATTAAGGGTTCTTCAGACATCTAAGCAAAAGGTGCAAGCCCATGTTGCCAAGGCAGTTTGATGGGAAAAGACTAGTTATAGTGGGGAAAGTGGATGTTCACATGAAATGGAATGATTTTGGATCCTTACCTAAACTATACGCAAAACTTGGATTGAAAGGGATCTCAAAGCCTGGCACAGTGGAACACACCTGTAATCCCAGCAGCTTGGAAATCTGCAGCAGGAGGATGGAGTTGGAGACCAGCCCCAGTAAATTAGCAAAGCCCTAATTACTTAGCAAGACCCTGCCTCAAAAAATAAAAAGGGCTGGGGATGTGGCAGTAATTAAATGTCCCCTGGGTTCAATCCCCAATATCAAAAAAAAAAAAAAAAAAAAAAGAAAGAAAGAAAAGAAAAGAAAAAGAGAAAGAAAAAAGAAATGTATCAAAAACGTCTGTGTGAGAGCTAAAATTATAGAACTCCTAGAAGAAACCATAGTATATTGAGTTGAGCAATATTTTCCTAGATAATACACACCAAATGCAAAAATGATAAAAGAAAAATTAATAAACTGGACTTTATCAAAATTTAAAACTTTAATGCTTCAAACAAGACTATCAAGAAAGTGAAGGGGTCTGGGGATGTAGCTCAGTGGGAGAGTGCTTGCCCAGCATGCATGAGGGTCTGGGTTCAATCCTCAGTGTCATAGACAAAGAACAAAGAAAGTGAATGGGAGAATATAACACAAATCTTTATCTACTAAGAAACTTGTATGTAGAATTTTTTTAATAGAACTGCATATTGAACCCAGGGCACTCTCTCACTGAGCTATATCACTAGAACTTTTATGTTTTGAGGTTCTCTCTAAATTGCCCAGAGTGGCCTTGAACTTGCTTCAGCCTCCAGAGTAAAGATTACAGGCATATGCCACAGTACTTGTATCCAGAATATTTGAAGACTTCTTATAATTCAATAATAAGATTATCCAATTTCTTTAATGAACAAAGAATTTGAATAAACATTATTCAAAGCAGATATATGAATGGCCAGTAAGTGCATGAAAAGATGCTCTGATAATTAGTTATATGTAAACTGGCACCACAATAAGATACCAATTCACACCTTTTAGAATGACCTTAATATAAAATATGACAGTAAATGTTGACCACACTGGAGAAAGTGGAATCCTCATACTCGTAGATGGGAATATAAAATGGTGCAGTCACTCTGGAGAACAGTCTGGTAATATGCTCCAGCAATTTGACTCCTAAATATGTTTGGTTTAATGATGTAAATTGTTTGCATTGGTTGTTGTTATTATTTGTCTTTCCCTAAACAGTGAGGTGCTGTAAACCTTCAGGGACACTATAAATCCATAGGACAGAAACTCTACTGCCTCAGATCCATACTGTTAGATGGATAGATACACAAACAACATGAAAAAGCAAGGGAACAAATCTCCCCAAACAAACCAAGATACTCCAAGAACAGAATCCACAGTGGAAGAAATGTCAGAGAAGGAATTTAGAATGTACACAGTTAAACTGATCTGCGAAGTAAAAGATAGTATAGGAAATGAAATCAGAGAGAAAATACAGGAAGTGAAAGATTACTTCAATAAAAAAGCAGAGATTCTGAAAAAAAAAAGCAGAAATCCTCAAAATGAAGGAAACAATAAACTAAAATTTAATAGAAAGCATCACCAACAGATTAGACCACTTGGAAAACAGAACCTCAGGCAATGAAGACAAAATACGTACTCTTAAAAATAGAGTTGACCGCAGAGATAAGATGTTAATAAACCATGAACAGAACTTCCAAGAACTATGGAATAACATGAAAAGACTAAATTCAATATTTATCAGGATGGATGAAGGCATGGAGATATAAACCAAAGGAATGCATAATCTTTTCAATGAAATAATACCAGAAAAATTTCCAAACCTAAAGAATGAAATGAAAAATCAATATGATAAGCTTATAGGACCCCAAATGTACAAAATTACAAAAGGCCCACACCAAAGCATATTATAATGAAAATGCCTAACATACAGAAAAAGGATAGAATTTTAAAGGCTGCAAGAGAAAAATATCAGATTACGTAAAGGGGGAAACCAGTTCAGATCTCAGCTGATTTCTCAACCCAGACCCTCAAAGCTAGGAGGTCCTGGAATAACATATACCAAGCTTTGAAAGAAAATGTATGCCAATCAAGAATCCTATAGCCAGCAAAATTAAACTTCAGATTTGAAGATTAAATAAAAACCTTCCATGATAAACAAAAGTTAAAAGAATTTGCAACTAGAAAGCCTGCACTACAGAACATTCTCAACAAAATATTCCATGAAGCTGAAATGGAAAAAAAAAAAAAAAGTGAAAGCCAGTCTAAAGGGAGGAACCATACTAAAGGAATAGTCAGTCAAAAGAGAAACTAATTCAAATTAATAACTAGAATTAAACCCAAATGATGGGGAATACAAATCATAACTCAATAATATCCTTGAGCTGGGTATGGTGGCATGTGCCTGTAATCCCAGCAGCTCAGGAAGCTGAGATAGGAGGATCATGAGTTCAAAGCCAGCCTCAGCAACTTAGTGAACCCCTAAGCAACTCAGTGAGACCCTGTGTCTAAATAAAATACAAAAATAGGGCTGGGGATGTGGCCCAGTGGCCGAGTGACCCTGAGTTCAATCCCCAGTACCAAAAAAATAAAAAATAACCTTGAACATTAATGGCCTAAACTCATCAATCAAAAGACAGCCTGGAAGATTGGACTAAAGAAACAAGACCCAACAATACGCTATCTCCAAGAAAATCACCTCATAGGCAAAGACATCCATAAACTGAAGGCAAAAGGATGGGGGAAAAACCTATCACTCACGTGGATCCTATAAACAAGCCAAGGTTTCTATCCTCATCAGATAAAGTGAACTTTAAGCCAAAGTTAATCAGAAGGGACAAAGAAGGCCATTTCATACTGCTTTAGGGAATTATACATCAATAAGACATAACAATCGTAAATATTTATGCCCCAAACAATGAAGCATCCACATACATCAAACAAACCCTGCTCAATTTCAAGAAACAAATAGACCACAACACAATAATATTGGGTAACTTTAACATGCCTCCCTCACCACTGGATGGATCCTCCAAACAAAAACTAAATAAAGAAGCTATAGAAGTAAAAAATAGGACTGCTATTTTGTTGTAACTCAGTGGTAGAGCACTTGCCTCCCAAATGTGATGCACCGGGTTCAATCCTGACACCTTAAAAAACAAATAAAAGTATTGAGTCCATATTACAACTAAAAAAATGTTTTTTGGGTTGTAGATGAACATAATACCTTTATTTTTATTTATTTTTATATGCTAGGCAAGTGCTCTACCACTGAGCTACAGCCCCAACCTCAGTTTTTAAGTAAAAAATACAATTGATAATTTAGACTTAACAGATACATATAGAATATTTCATCAATGACTGAATACATTTTCTTCTCAGCAGAGCATGGATCTTTCTCTAATATAAACCAGTAAGCTATCACATATGCTGGCTTACAATTGTAATATTACCTTAATATATTTTTAACATCTGTAGGCTTATTTTGCTAATTCTCTTTCCATTGATATTAATTTTCATATTCTTGCTTTTTTCTTTTTTCTTTTTTTTAATACCTTTATTTTATTTATTTGTTTTTATGTGATACTGAGGATCAAACCCAGTGCCCTACACATGTGAGGCAAGTGCTCCACCACTGAGCCAAAACCCCAGCCCCTTCTTGCTTTTTTCTTGATTAGACTTGTTTTATTTTTATCAACTTTAGCTATATTATTTCTTATCTATTTCATATATTTCTGCTCATACTCTTCTTTTTTTCTTCCTACTACATGATTTGCAAGTAATTTTATTGTTATTCTTTCTGATACAAGTACTTTTAAGTTATAAATGTTCATCTAAGTACTGTTTTTATCCCAGATATCCTGATATTTTAAGCTTTTATTATCACTTAGTTCAAAGTGCCTTTTATTTACTTTTCTTGTGGTTCTTTCCTTGACCTCTGAGATATTTATAAGTGTGCCATTTAATTTTGAAATAGTTGACATGTGGGGATAGGGTTCTATATATCATAAAGTGATTGATTTCTAATGTAATAAGTCATGCAGGAAACACAGTCTGCATGATTTCAAAATTTTAAAAAAGTAATGGAAATTTTTTTATATTGATCTGGTTACATACATTTTGAAACTGATCAAATAGCGTACTTCAAATATGTGCATTTTATTGTACTTCAATTTTACCTCAATAAAGCTATGGAAAAAAAATATAGCCAAAAAAAAAAATAAATAGAAATACCCCCAAAAAAATTCTATGAGAAAGATTGACCTAAGAATTTCACACAGAGTCCAGATGTTCATTCAGACAAAAAGCAGCTGGCAGGTGGGCTGCTGAAAGGCTCCTCAAGAGCAAAATCTGGCCAGGCAAGAAAGATTCAAAATAAAGAACTCACCAGTAGAGAATTCAAGGTAAAAGGATGGGAGGTAAAATCTGAATCCATTTAAACATAAAACCAAGTATAGACCATGGGGGAAATATGGTTGGACCCAGAATACAAATATGAGCAAAGGAAAATAAAATGAAGATTCCCTCATTTTAAAGACAAGGAAGACCTTAAACTTTCTTCCTTTTGGCCTCCCTCAGCCTATTGTTTTTTGTGTTATTTTTATTTCCTTATGTTGTTAGGATAAACTGAAGGCTGTACTGTTCTGCAGGAACAAAAAAAACTAAAAAACCTCAGTGGCTCAATCACACAAGCCTCCTCCTTACTCATATCATGTATCTAACATAGGTTGTCCCAAATTCTGCTTCAATGACCTTGGGACCCAGACTGACAGACAGAAACCATCCTGAAGCGACCAAACTGACTCTCATTGTCCACGCACAGGGGCATAAATTGCTGGAGGGAGTTCACTCAATGAAACAATTTAGCCCAGAAACGAGACTTGTCACTTTGACTCACAGCTCACTGTTCCATCTTAACTACAAGGGGGCAAAAAGCATAATCTTCTAATGTCCCTGGCAGAAGGGGAGGCTTGGATATAGGAGAGCTCTAGAAGTTTCCACCACAGCAAGTAGCTGAGATCAAACTAGTCCAGTCTATCATCCTGGATCTGCAGTACCTTACAGTTCATTACAAGGTGCAAATAATCAGGAATGGTCAAGAACTGCCTGCCTCTAATGGTGGTAAAAACCTTCCAGTCTCCTGGGGCACAAGAGCCAGCAGCACTTGTGATGGTGAGATGATCTTTAGGGTCTAGTCAATGGCAGCCTTGCTATCCTTGAAGGACCTGTGGTGCTTTCCCCACAGCCCTGTAGCCAAATCACTTCAACAGCTCTCCAAAGAAATCCATGTCTTTCCATGAATGTTTTATCTCCTTAAAGCAACCAGAGAGGATTTTTGTCATGTGTTATCAACAACCCTTACTACTAGCAGCAATTAAAACAATCAAACAAATGGGAAGTCTACCCACTCTCATTTGCTTCTTGTGTGGATTTGGATAAGATGAATGATAGAAAAACCAAATCTGTAGCTGGTCATAAAAGATTCTATTCCTAGGGGCTGGGGTTGTGGCTCAGCGGTAGAGTGCTCACCTCGCTTGTGTGAGGCCCTGGGTTCAATCCTCAGCACCACAAAAAAGTAAACAAATAAAATAAAGGTATTGTGTCCAACTACAACTAAAAAACAAATATTTTTTTTAAAAAAAGAGAGATTCTACCCCTAGTCCCCTAATGAGCCACTACCAGAATTAACATTATTAACATTGGCTCTTACACACCTTTATTTCCTTTAAGAATAAAAAGAAACAAAAACAATGTAGCTTATCAACCAGGCAAGAATGCACTTACATAAGTCCCATTTCCTTTTTCATCAGGAATTGAATGAGTAAAGTACCCACAACTCTACCTGCCCTTCAGGGTAAGAAATAGAAATAGCTTCTCAAATCCTAAACTGCAGCGAATTCCATTTTGCAGAAAAAAAGTGATGTGCCAAACCATTTCCAGCTAAAAAAAGAACATATACAATGCACAGAATAGGTGAAAATATTTGCAAGTCATCTGACTTGTATCCAGAATATATAAAGAATACTTAAGGATGACATTAAAAGATTTGACATTTTTGTGGGGAGAAAAAAGAAAATTTATAAACATAATAAAAAGGCAAACCAACTTAAAAGGTTTGAATAGACATTTCTCCAAGAAGATATACATATGGCACATTAAAATATATTAGGGAAAGGTAAATCAGATCTACAACGAGGTACCACTTCATGCTCAGTAAGTTTGCTGTAATAAAAAAGATGGCTAATAACAAGTATTGTTGAGGATGTGAAACAATTGGAACCCTTAATGCTCTTGCTAGGGATGTAAAATGGTGAGACAACTCTGGAAAACAGTCTGGCAGGTCTTCAAAATGCTTTCCTTAAAGTTACCATATGACCCAGTAATTCCATTCCTAGATATGTGGCCAAGAGAAATGAAATATCCCATACTTTTCATGTCCCTGAATATACTTGCACATAAATGTTTATAGTAGCATTATTCATAATGACCAAAATGTAAAAATAATGCTGTCAATTGATGGATAGAGAAATTTAACATAGAGTGTTCATACAATGGATCAGCCATGAAAAGGAATGAAGTACCCAGGCACCGTGGCACATGCCTGTAATACCAGCGGCTTGGGAGGCTGAGACAGGAGGATTTGAGTTCAAAGCCAGCCTCAGCAAAAGCCAGATGCTAAACAACCCTGTCTCTTAAATAAAATACAAAATAGGGCTGGGAATGTAGCTCAGTGGTAGAGCACCCCTGAGTTCAATCCCCCAGTGCCCCCCCCCCAAAAAAAAGGAATGAAGTAAAAAAGATCACATATTGTATGATTCCATTTAGATGAACTATCCAGAAAAGACAAATCCATTCATACAGAAAGTTGCAAGTAGTTACCAGGGCCTATGGGAAGGAAGGATAAGTGCCAAAGGACATGAAGTTCCTTTTGGGAGTGATAAAAAATATCTAAAACTATTTGTGGTGGTAGATGCACAACTTAACATATGAAAACCACTAAATTGCACAATTTGAAAGAAAGAGAATTTGAAGATCAGTGGTAGAGCTCTTGCCTAACCTGTGCAAGCCCCTGGTTTGATTCCCCAGCACCGCAAAAATAAATTAAAAATTTAAATAAAAGTGTGAATTTTATGCTATACAATTTATATTGACAAAACTTATTTTTTAAAAGTCACAAAACAAATAGTTATTTTTCTCAGATTTTATTTAATGGTTTACTCTATTTTTAGCTTTCAGAACTATTTGTGAAGGTAGAAAAGAGAACAGTCTCTTATTACTGAAAATTTTACTCTGGGAATAGCAGGGTACTTTGAGGCTAAATCATTTTTGACCCAGGGTGCTTTATCACTGAGTTACATCCCCAGCCCCTTTTTATTTTATTTTATTTTATTTTTATTTTTGAGACTGGAGCTTGCTAAATTGCCCAGGTTGGCCTCAAAATTGTGATCCTCTTGCCTAAGCCTCCAGGAGTAGCTGGGATTACAGGTGTGTGCCACTGTACTCGGCCTAAATCATATTAAATTTATGCTGTGCTTACCTTCCCATCCTCCTCATCCCCTATTTTTGTCAAAGAAGCAATTTCCAAAAACTGACAGTAGAGCTTAAGCATCTTGTCCTGGACATGGGTATAGGAATGACCTCAAAAGCTCTTTCCATCAATGCCTTAGGACCTGGGATTTTACAGATAATGGAGAAGAAAATAAAAGCCTTCTAGATTTTTAAAAGGAACATCTGGATTTCCTTCCTAGTGTTACAACCCATGCCTATGGGATCTAATCTTACAATGCAGAAAATCTCTAATCACAACATTCAGA
Source organism: Callospermophilus lateralis (assembly GCF_048772815.1). Taxonomy (NCBI): domain Eukaryota; kingdom Metazoa; phylum Chordata; class Mammalia; order Rodentia; family Sciuridae; genus Callospermophilus; species Callospermophilus lateralis. Next base: position 94,407,368 of record NC_135313.1, read on the forward strand.
ATAGTTACTTTTCTCCCCCCCCCCCCCCCCGCCCCCTCTCTCTCTCTCTCTCTGTTTTTTGTTTTGTTTCAGAGACATAGACAGACAAGGGAGGTTTATTTAGGAAAGCAGAGGCACATTCAAAAGAGAACGTGGGCCATCTCCAGAGGAGAAGACAGCCAGGATGGTTAGTATTTGGATAGAAGATGCTGTTTCTTTGGAAAGATAGCTTCTAACACATTACAATAAGTCCTGGTCTGGTGTCCCAAGACCTGGATGGTGTTCCTGACCTGGATGGTCATGCTTTTGTGGCGTGGGCTGGTCATGATGATAAATTTGAACTGGTTAAGTTTTAACTCTTGTGCTACATTTTCTTTATATAATAGATATAGGTATACATGATTATGACAAATAAAGCCAATATCCAAACTTGTGGCTTTCTTCTGTCCTTTTATAAATATTTCTATTTCTTTTATTATTTATTTGGTAAATTGGGAATTGAACCCAGGGTGCTCTACCATTGAGCTACATCTTCAGCCCTTTTTACTTTTAAATTTTTTTTGTAGTTGTATATGGTCAGCATGCCTTTATTTGTTTATTTTTATGTGATGCTAATGATCAAACCCACATGTGCTAGGCAAGCTCTCTGCCACTGAGCTACAGCCCCAGCAACCCTTCAGCCCTTTTTACTTTTTTTTTTTTTTTTTTTTTTTGAGGCAGGGTCTTATTAAATTGCGATTCTCCTGGGGCTGGGGTTGTGGCTCAGTGGTAGAGCGCTCCCCTGACATGTGTGAAGCCCTGGGTTCAATCCTCAGCACGACATAAAAATAGACAAATAAAAATAAAGGTATATTTTAAAGAGTGTATAGTTTTTTTAAAAAAATAAACTGCAATTCTCCTGCCTCAGCCTTCCAAGTCACTGTAATTATAGGCATTTGCCAGCACACCTGCCTCTGTTACCTTTAAGGAAAAAAAAAAAAAAAGTAGTGCTAGGGACAGAATCCAAAGTCTCATGTGATGCTCTACCAGTGAGCTACATCCCCATCCCTCATTTATTTAAACTTTTAACTGACACACAAAGAACATAAAAATCATACATTAAGGGGAGTATTGTGCTATGGTATTTTAATACACATATACATTGCACAATTCTGGGTTTTCTTTTTCTTTTTTGATGGCATGGGGCATTAAACCTGCCTACCACTAAGCTACATCTCCAGCCATTTTTTGGTTTCAAAAACAAATTTATTCATGACACATACATATATTTTTTTAAATTCCCGCCCCCTGGAAATGAGCTTAAAAAATAAACAAACTCCACCTCCCTGTTCCCATTTCCTCCCATTCCCTCCAAATAAAGTGGGGGAAAGGTAAAGGAAAACAAAAACAAAAAAACACCCCCAAAACAAGGCATGCATTTCCTTAGAGAGGAGACCCGGGAGGGGATTCACCCTGGAGTTCCTGGAAGCAGAACAGAGATTTTCGGGCCTACAAAGAAAGACACTCAAAACAGAAAAAGAAACACAAAAGGAAACAAAATAGATCACAGGCAATCTGGAGCGGCAGGGAGCCAGAAAGAGGGTAGGGTGGGTGTTGGACCCAGCAGGACAGGAGCAGGCAGGAGGACTGCCAAGGAGAAGATCAGAGAAGGTAACAAGCAAAACAGCTTGGTGTTCTAGAGCCCTGAGTCAAAGAAACCCCCCTACCACCCGTGGCCACCTACCCTTGAGCAGCCCCCAAGGGAGTGAAGTGGGGAGCAGCTTGCACCGTTGAGAAGTGTCCATGGTGAATCCCCAAAGTGAGCAGCTCCCTGCCCCACTTTCTGGGCCTCCCCCTACTCCCCAAAGTAGGTCCCTCCTCAGAATCATGGGATTCCCATCCTTTTCACAATATATATTTTATGTATTTATTTAATCATTTATTTATTTTTTAGTTGCAGGTGGGAACAATGCCTTTATTTTATTTTTAGGTGGTGCTAAGGATCGAACCCAGTGCCTCATGCGTGCTAGGTGAGTGCTCTGCCACAGAGCCCCAACCTCAGCCCCAATCATTATTATTTTATTATTATTATTATTATTTATTGGTCTGCTTCTCTACCTCGTGTTGCTCCTGTACCTGCTCCACTTCTTCCTCCATCTCCCCAGTACAGCTTTTTGACATCCTCCAGCTCCCAGCCCCCACTGCTGCATCTCCAGGTAGGCCACCATCCGCCCCTGCACTTGTCCTCCCAGTGGCTCCATCTCCATCACACAGGGCAGCCCCAAAGACAAAGAAGATCACAAGACAGTTCCAGTTGGGACTCCCTTGGAAAAGTTTGTCAGAAACCTAGGTGAGGCTTGGCTGAGCTGAACCCGGGGTCCCATGCAGCTGAGCTCACAGATCCCAGAAGTCACAAGGGTCTGGAACTCATCTCCAGCTGCCTGCATGGCTTGGTGCAGTGGGTGAACTGCTGGACCCTCCCAGGGACCAGCTCCACAGACATAACCTTTCTGCCTCAGCATGTCTGGAGTTAAAACTGGGGTCACCATCAGGGTGGCCAGCCTGGGTGGCAGCTGTTAGGATCCAGTGCTGGGACATTTTGTCCTTTCATCCAGAGAGCAGGGTCAGGCTGCTGCTGGGATCCAGGCTTTTTTTTTTTTTTTTTTTTTTTTTTTTCCCCTTCTAATCCTGATTTGTTGTTGTTACTGTTTGTTTGTTTGAGGCAGAGTGTCTCTAAATTGCTAAGGCTGGCCTCACACTTACCATCCTCCTGTCTCAGCCTCCTGAGCAGTTGAAACTACAAGTATGCACCACTGCCCACAGCTCTTTTCTCCATCTCCTCCTCCTCTTTCTCTTCCTCTACCTCGTTCTCCTACTCTTTCTCCTTCTCCTTCTTCTTCTTCTTCCTGGGGATTGAACCCAGGGGTGCTTAATCATTGAGCTACATCGCCAGACCTTTTTATTTTTTTATTTTGAGACAAAGTTGTAGAGAGTGGTGACAGTGATTGGGGTCCCTGATGACTTCATAGCTGTGACATACTTGGTGACTGGGAAAGTTTCTGTACAAAGGCATAGGATGCCCAGTTGCTATGGAGATGTCCTCCATGCTAGAGTCTTATCAGCTTTGACCTTATTCTCAAGCACACAGCTCCTGGGAATGAAGGAACTTCCTTGCTGAGATAACCACAATGTTTCTCCAGTTCCGCTGCTCATGAATCTGCCTGGGAATTAGTAACTTTAAACAACAGACTTTCTTGAGAGCTGCACAATGCTCCTAACATTGCACATTGCAACTGTAGAATGTAACTGAGGAAATAGCTGCATGCTGTTGCTAGCTCTGTAACTTTCATAAATACAAAGAATAATGCTTGCATAGTCTTTAATCTGATTTAGAGACATATATAATAAAGATTGCTGGTGTCTAACTCTTTAGACCTGCTTCTCCATCAGAGAGCAGTGCTCCACCCAGTCTCAGCTGTTTTATCTTCAAGATTTGCGTATGTTGATCTTTATTTTTTCTAACCTCCCATCACCCGACCCAGAACCTGCTAGTTTGGCTGCGCTGGTCGAGGCAAAAGTCTAGCTAAATTGCTTAGTGCCTCACCAGGTTGCTGAGGCTGACTAAATTAGCGATCCTTCTGCCTCAGTCTCCTGAGTTGCTGGGATTACAGACATGCACCACTGCACTGGGCTCTTCTATCTTTTCAAAATGAATGGTACGTTATTACTATCTATAGTCACCCTACCAGAACTTCTTGCTCCCTTTTTTAAAACTGTATCTTAGTATCTACAGAGCAACATTTCTCCATCCCTCCCTCTTCCTACTCTCCCCAGCCTCTGCTAACCACCATTCTACTCTCAACTTTTGTGAGATCAACTTTTTCAAATTCCACATTATGAATAAGATCAGGCAGTACTTGCCTTTCTGTACCTGACTTATTGCACTTAACGTAGTGATTCCAATTTCATCCATGCTTTTGCAAATGATAGTTTTCCATTGCTTTATTCATTTATCAGTTGATGGACACTTAGGTTGTCTTCATTTCTTGCCTATTGTGAACAGTGTTACAATAAATATAGGAATGCCAATGTCTCTTCGACATACTGATTTCATTTTCTTTGGATAGATAGCCAGTAGAGAGCTTGCTGCATCATACGGTAGTTCTAATTTTAATTTTTTGAGGAACTTCTATATGCTTTTCCATAATGGCTCAACTAATTTACCTTCCCACTGATGGTGTGCAAGGAAGAAGGGTTTCCTTTTCTCCAAATCTTTGTCAACATTTAGTATCCTTGGTATTTTTGATAATAGTCATTCTTACTGAGGTGAGATGTTATCTCATTGTGTTTTGAGGGAGATTTAGATTTTGTTTCTTTGTATTTTGAGATTGTTGTTGTTCAACCAGTGATTGAACTCAGGAGCACTCCACCACGGAGCCACATCCCAGCCCTATTTTGTATTTTATTTAGAGACAGGGTCTCCCTGAGTTGTTTAGTGCCTTGCTAAGTTGCTGAGGTTGGCTTTGAACTTTCGATCCTCCTGTCTCAGCCTCCCTAGCCTCTGGGATTATAGGCATGCACCACCACTCCCGACTTGTTTCTTTGTATTTTGTTTTGTTTGGTATGGTAATGCTGTGAACCAAACCCAGGTTCACAGCATTACTATACCAAACCCTGTGTGCATGTTAGGCAAGTATTCTACCATTTAGCTATACCCCTAGTCCTCACTGTATGTGTGTGTGTGTGTGTGTGTGTGTGTTTTAATAGTATAGATGGACACAATACCTTTGTTTTACTGATTTATTTTTATGTGGTGCTGAGGATTGAACCCAGTGGCCCACATGGGCTAGGCATGCGCTCCACCACTAATCTACAACCCCAGCCCCTCACTATGGTTTTGATTTGCATTTCCCTGATGTTCATGATTTTGAACATTTTTTTTTCAAGTACCTGTTGGCCATTTGTATGTCTTCTTTTAAGAAACGTATCTTTAGATCTATTGCCAGTTTTTTGTTGTTTTTTTTTTAATATTTATTTTTTAGTTATCGGCGTACACAACATCTTTGTTTTGTATGTGGTGCTGAGGATCGAACCCGGGCCGCACGCATGCCAGGCGAGGGCGCTACCGCTTGAGCCACATCCCCAGCCCTATTGCCCAGTTTTTAATTGAGTTATTGGTACTTTGCTATTGAGTTTTTGGAGTTCTGTATATATTCTGGGTACAAATCCCTTGTCAGATATATAGTTTGTGAATATTTTCTCTTGTTCTCTAGATTTGTCTTTCACTCTTTTGATTGCTTCCTTTTCTGTGCCAAAGACTTTAGTTTCACATGATCCCATTTATCTATTTGTGCTTTGGTTTCCTTTGCTTTTGGGGGTCTTGTCCAAAAACTCCTTACAAATTCCTACACCCCTAAGTATTTCCCCTATGTTTGCTTTTAGTGGTTTCATAGTTTCAGGCATTATGTTTCATCTCTAGTCCATTTTGAATTGATTTTAATAACCGGCAAGAGATAGGAATATAGTTCCATTCTTCTGCATATGGATATCCAATTTTCCCAGCACCATGTATTAATAAGACTATCCTACCCAGGCACAGTGGTGCACTCCCAGCGGCTTGGGAGGCTGAAACAGCAGGATCGCAAGTTGAAAGACAGACTCAACCATTTACCAGGGCCCTAAACAACTCAGCAAGATTCTTTCTCTAAATAAAAATACACAAAAGGGCTGAGGATGTGACTCAGTGTTTAAATGCCCCTGGATTCAATCCCTGGTACCAAAAAACTATAAATAAATAAAAATTTAAAAGTAAAAAGACTGTCCTTTCTCCAATGTGTGTCCATTTGTACATGTATCTGGTTTTAATGCCAGTACCGTGCTGGTTTGATTACTATTGCTTTGTAGCATGTTTTGAAGTCAGGTCCTGCTTTGCTCTTTTCAGTCAAGACTGCTTTGACTATTAGGGTTTTTTGTGGTAAGTTTTAGCATTGTCTTTTTTCTAGTTCTGGTGAAGTTTTTGTTTGTTTTGTTTTGGGGTTTTGTTGTTGATTTTTGTTTATTTGTTTTGCAGTACTAGGGATTGAACCCAGAAGTGTTTAACCACTGAGCTACATCCTCAGCCTTTTTTATTTTATTTTGAGATGGGATCTCACAAGTTTACCTTAGTAGGCCTCAAACTTGCAATCTTCCTGCCTCAGCCTGCTGTATAGCTGGGATTATAGGTGTGTATCACCACACCCAGCTCTGGAGTTTTTTCCCAAAATAATTTCAGAAGTATTTATTCTCAAACTCCTTGGACAACAACATAAGACCACTTTTAGCACCATTCTTTGCTGCTTTATACTTAGAAAGCTCAGCTTTCTTCAGGCCACTCACCTATCAAGAGGCCTTTCTTATTGCAAAGAACCTGTCTGCTAGGACTGAATGTGGCATGTGACTTGCATCCCACTTAAATAATACTTCCTCCACAACCCGTTTGTCTAGCTCACGACCTTTGAACACTTTTACTCATTCTTGGTCTTTGATCTATGTATTCTGAGTGTATTATTTGGGCCTTATACACACAATAAACTAGGGTCTTGCAGGTACAAAGTGACATGAGAGGTACGCAAAGTATCAAAGAGGTTGTTCCTCCTCCTCTCTAGTACTAAGTGTTAGAAATTGTTGTTGAAGTAACAACCTGCCATTATGTCTGCCTTCTAGCAGGGCATGAGTAAGTGGTGAGAAAACACATTAATGTACACTTAAAGTATGTTTCCACCAGAACTTGGTTGTACAGCTAGCTTCCAAATGAACAACAGTACAGTTAAGAGGCATCTCTTCATGGATATAATTTCCTGAAATGTCTAGGTTGGATGGAGGCAGAAGAGGCTGGGATCAGCTCCTGTTGGCAGGTCATACACAGGAACAGTTTCCATGAGACATAAAATTGCCATTAGCATAATTTTTTAAGGTCACTTAGGAAGAGTGTTTTTGGCATACTGTCTTGGCACCGTTATTACCAGCAATAAGCTTAATGGGAGAACATGGCTGCTGGAACTGCAAATGATTTCCTTGAAGGTAAATTGTGAGCAATGTTTCTTGGAAAGTTAACTTTCTAGAGCAAAATTGGAAGTGTCGATCAACAAATGTTTAGAGGTTAACGTCTACAGAGAATTTGGTTTTTGTTTTTGCTGTAATAGGGTTTGAACCCAGGGGCCTTATCCCTATTAGACAAATACCCTACTACTGAGCTACACCCCCAACCCTTTTATTTTATTTTATTTTGAGACAAACTCTCACCAAATTGCCCAGGCCTGGAGATTCTGATCTTCCTGCCTTAGCCTCCCAAGTTGCTGGAATTACAGTTGTGCGTACAGCACCCAAGGAAAATCTGTGTTTAAACTGCCTGTTGACGATGTGTACCTGTCACAGGCAAGAGTCATGAATGGGTCAAGTGCGTGAGGCTTCCGACTGCAAGAATATGGGGACTCCACGTCATCATCTTCTAACTGACTGCTGAGGTCTGCTGGGTGAGGGTGGGTCAGGTGCCCAGAGAGGGTCTGTATGTGAGTCACTTCTTGGTGACAACCACCTGTTGGGTGGTTATTCATCAGAGGACAAAGCTGAGGCTCAGAGAGGTGAGTTGTTCATAAATGGAGGATCCTAAAAGTAAACCCCAATCTGGGCTCTTTCTCCTCGGTCCATTCCACTCTTCACTGTATGCTGATTATTCTTTCCCTATCCAGTTTGCTCATTTGCATATTCATTCAGCCTTTTATCTAAGGAGCAGAGGAGACCCCACAAATAACCTTATGCTAAAACCTGTCAAGTGCTTCACATATGTTGTCTCCAAATCCTCACAGTTCAAACTTGTTTTTTTATTTGTAGATAAACACAATACCTTTATTTTATTTATTTTTCAGTGGTGCTAAGGATTAAATCTAGTGTCTCACATGTACTAGGCAAGTGCTCTATCACTGAGCCACAAGCCAGCCCCATAGTTTGAACTTTTAATTTGAATTTTTAATTTGATAGATCCTCAGCACCACATAAAAATAAAATAAAGATGTTGTTTCCGAGACTTAAAAAAAATAAATATTAAAAACTTCTCTCTCTCTGAATTTTTAATTTGAATGTTATATGACTAATATTGTTTTTTTCCATTAATATTTTTGGTTATTTATTATTGTTATTATTATTACTGTATTGGTGATTGTCCACAGGGGAGCTTTTAACACTGAGCTATACCACCAGCCCTTTTTTTAAAATTTTTATTTTATTTATTTATTTGGTCCTGGAGATTGAACTCAGGGGCTCCCAACCACTGAGCCATCTCCTCAGTCCTTTTTTGTATTTTATTAGAGACAGGGTCTCACTGAGTTGCTCAGTGCCTCACCATTGCTGAGGTTGTTTTTTAACTCACAATCCACCTGTCTCAGCCTCCTGAGTCACTGGGATTACAGGTGTACGCCACCATTCCTGACTTTATCTTTCATTTTGAAACAAGGTCTAAGTTGCTTATGGCCCAGACAATTGCAGTCCTCCTCTGGGGTTGGGGCTGTAGCTCAGTGGCAGAGTGCTTGCCTAGCATGTGGGAAACACTGGGTTTGATTCTTAGCACCACATAAAAATAAACAAATAAAATAAAGGCATGCTGACCATACACAGCTACCAAAAAAAGATTTTTTTAAAAATTGCAATCCTCCTGCCTCAGCCTCCCAAATCACTGGGATTACAGGCATGCACACTATGGTGTGGTGGTCACTTATTTTTGAAGTAGTAAGTACATACAGAAAAATGTACAAACCCTGAGTATAACACCTGTGGATTTTCACCAGGTGAACACTCCTATTTTCATTCATACCCAGATCTAGAAATGAAACATTATCAACATTGCAGAAGCTCCCCTTGTGCTCCCACCCAGCCAGGAATCCCAGTTGCCACCCCAAGGATGACCACATCTGAATATCTGAATCTTAACACCCATACATCTGATGTGCCTGGTTTTTAAAATTGATCATATATTAGGTGTGGTGGCTCCCATGCCTATATTTCCAATGACTTGGGAGGCTGAGGCAGGAGGATGGCAAGTTTGAGGCCAGCCTCAGCAACTTATCCAGGCCCCTAAGCAACTTAGTGAGAGCCTGCTTCAAAATAAAAATTTAAAAAGGGCTAGGAATGTGGTTCAGTGGTAAAGCCTCTAGGCTCAATCCCCAGTATCAAAATAATAATAATAATAATTATTATTATTATTATTATTATTATATGTATACACACACACACACACATATATAAAATACACACACAAAGAGGTGTCTTCCACTTACGTTCACTATTATGAGAGATTTGCTCGTAGTGTGCATGTTTTTTCATTTATTTATTTCCTTAGTTTTGCAATGTTGGGGATGGACCCAGGGATGAGGCATGCCACACAAGCACTCTACCCTTCAGTTATATTCCTAGCCCAGGGCATGCTGGGTTTTTTTTTGTTGTTGTTGTTGTTTGTTTGTTTGTTTGTTTGTTTTTAATTTCTGCTTCTTTAATATAAAGAGATTAAAATGTATTTTATTTTTCTAGGCTAATATAATTCAAGCACAGTGGTACTAAGGATAGCATATTGCTCCCCCAGAACCAGGGATGGAATCCAGGACCTCACATATGCTAGGCAAGCCAAATTACATCATCTGCCCTTTTTATTTTATCTTGAGATGGTTTCACTAAGTTTCCCAGGCTGGCCTCAAACTTCTGATCCTCCTGCTTCAGCCTTCTAAGTATGCATGCTGTTTTAGATTATTCATTTTCATTGCTCTTTACTGTGTTGTTATTTTGGCAGTACCTAGAAGTGAATCCAGGGGCACTCTACCTCTGAGTTACATCTCTGGTCCTTTTGATTTTTTTTTTATTTTGAGACAGGATGTCACAAAGTTGCTGAGGTTGGTCTCAAACTTATGATCCTTCTGCCCCAGCCTCTCAAACAGTTGAGATTATAGGCATGTGCCACAGCACCTGTCTTCATTTTCATTGCATTTTTTTTTAATCCACAGTATAAATAGGCCATTAAAGATCTATCCATTCTACTGTTCATGGGTATTTGAGGTAGGCATTTATCCTGAAACCTGACACCTACAAGTTTGAGTAGTTTGGCTAAGGACCCAAGGTTACTGGATTTACGTCATATCACAACATCTGTCATTACTTCCCAGATAAATTAAGAAAGTTCATAGAACTAAAACTCTCTGTCCCTTCAGTACTAAGATAAGGTGGGAAGGACAGAGGGTTTTCTGTTATACTAACACTAGATATCATATGCTGACTCCATCCAACAGAAATTCACCTGTATGGGTATATATCCTTCTGATTCTTTGTGACAGTTGACAGCCTTCCAATGTCACCATCTATTCTTATACCATCTGGCCGGCACAGTGGCACATGCCTGTCATCCCAGCAGCTTGGGAAGCTGAGATAGGAGGATTGGGAGTTCAAAGCCAGCCTCAGCAAAAGCGAGGCATTAAGCAACTCAGTGAGACCCTGTCTCTAAATAAAATACAAAATAGGGCTGGGGAGGTGGCTCAGTGCTTAAGTGTCCCTGAGTTCAATCCCTGGTACCAAAAAAAAATAATAATAATTAATATTCTTATCCCATCTGGTGTGCTACCATTCAATTCTAACACTCTCCTCTGCGGTTAGTGCCAAATTCCACAGGCTTTAGGATAAAGGCCTCAGCAAGGCTGCCCTATTCCAGAAGCCAGCTGTAAGAGGGTCCCTAGGACACCTCAACTATGACAGGCTGCAGATGTGGGCGATGTCCTCCCATGCAAACTCTGCTCAGGTTCGATCATTCACTGTGACTCACAGAACTCAGGAAAGCACTATACATACTGATTACAATTTTGTCACAAAGCTACAACAAGAAGAGTGGAATAAAGAGACACGTAGGGTGAGGCCAGGAATGACTCTGAGTGCAGAAATTCCAGGTCCTGATTCCTGAGGAATCAGGATGCATCACCCTCCAGGCACATCACTGAGATTCACCATCAGAGTTCGTATTAGGGTCTCATCAGACAGGCATGACTGGTTGAGTGTTGGTCATCTGATTAAACTGAATTTCCACCTCCTCTTCTCTGCGGAAGTCTGACTGGCTCAAAGCCCCAACCCTCCAAACCCTTGGCTGCCCTTCCTGTTGATCAGCCCCCACCCTGAGTCATCTCACGTCATTAACATAACTCAAGTGGGATCAAAGGGGCCTGTGTGTAACAAAGACAATCCTATTACTCAGGAAAATCCAGTGGTTTTAAAAGTCCCTCCCAGAACCAGGGACAAAGGACTGTCGTATTTTTGATTATACAACACTACCTCTAATAGGGTTTGTCCTTTCATGAAACTATTCTGGTGCCATTTCTTCCAACAGAAATACTGGACCCTCATTTGTTGGTTTGCGGCTATTCTTGTTGTTCTGGGCTGAATAGTGTCCCTAACCAAATTCACATGCTGAATCTCAGGACCTTGCAACATGTTTGTGCTGTAGATAGATAGGTCTTTTTCTCCTCCTCCTCCTCTTCCTCCCTCCTCCTTCTTCTCTTCCTCCCTCTTCCTCCTCCTCTTCCTCTCTCCTCCTCCTCCTCTTCCTCCCTCCTCCTCCTCTTCCTCTTCCTCTCTCCTCCTCCTCCTCCTCTTCTTCTTCTCCCCCTTGCCCTCTCCTTTCCCTCTCTCTTCCCCTCCCTCTCCCCCTCCCCCTCCCTGTCCCTCACCCCCCACCCCCAAATTGAAACTGCATATGGGCATTCAACTACTGAACCAAATCCCTGACTCTTTTTATTTATCTATTCATTTATTGATGCAGCATCTCACTAAGTTGCCCGGGCTAACCTCATACTTGCCATCCTCCTGGCTTACCTCCTGGATCAACTGTGATACAGAACGTGTAGGTGCCTCCATACACAACTGAGAGACAGAATTTTAAGAGATGATTAAAGGGGATTGGAGATGTGACTCAGTGGCAAAGTATGTTGTTAGCTTCCATGAGACTCTGGATTCAATCTCCACCATCAAAATGTTTTAAGGGTAAAATGAAGTCAGATAGTGAAGCTGAATCCAAAATAACTAGAGCCCTTATAAGAAAAGGAGATGAAGACACATAACACACAGATCCAAAGGTGACTGTGGGAGGACACAGCAAGAAAGTGGTATGCCAAAAACAGAACCAAATCAGCTGGGACCTTGAACTTTACTTCTAAGTCTCTGTAATGATAAGAAAATTAATTTCTGTTGGTAAACCCCTTACACCCTGGTTTATCAAACATCAGTGTTTTCCTGTGCAGATTGGCCAATATTTATTGGATACTGTGGGCCCAGCACTGTGTTACTATAAACATTGGCTCAGCCCTGTTTCCAGAGCTTTGCATTTTTACAGGGTCATAAGGTAAAACATGTTTCCCACATTCCTCCATTTTATCTCTTGTGTTAGATTTCTGTTACTATAACAAAATACCTGAGTGTTTCAGTCAGTCTTTTCACTACTGTGACCAAAAGGCCTGACAAGAACAATGTTAGAGGAGGAAAAGTTTATTGGGGGTTCACAGTTTCAGAAGTCTTAGTCCATTGCTGGCTAACTCCATTTTTCTATGCCTGAGGTGAGGCAGAACATCAGGGTGGAAGGGCGTGGGAAAGAAAAGCAGCTCAGGATAAGACAGGAAGCAGAGAAAGAGAGAGAGTGAGATCCACTCAACAAGGACAAATATAAACCCCAAAGGCACACCCCCAGTGACCCACCTCCTCCAGTCACACCCTTCCTGCCTGCAGTTACCACCTAGTTAATTCCTATCAGCAGATTGACGCACTGATTAGATTAAGGCTTCTATAACACCACACATGAGCTTCTGGGGGGCACCTCATATCTAAACCATAACACCTGAGGCAATCAACTTATAAAGAGAAAAGGTTTATTTTGGCTCCCAGTTTCAGAGGTTTCAGTCCATGACTGGCCTGAGACAGCACATCATGGGTAGAGCAAAACTGCTCACTTCATGGCTAGGAAGCAAAAGAAAGAGAAGAGATCATAGTCCCTCAGTCCCCGTCAAGCACACACCTTAATGACCTCATGACCTCCCACTAGCACCCCACCTTTTAAATTATCCACCACCTCCTGATAGTGCCAAGCTGGGAAGCAAAACTTTAACACTTGGATCTCTGGGGACGTGCCTGATCCAAACCATAGTGGATAAAGATCCACTTAAACTGGACATTTTTCTTTTCTTTCTTCACTGTCTTTGTACAGCTTCCCCCAGAAACTAGTTTGACTCTTCCACCCTTTGTTTTTCAGTAAAAGAAAAAAGCACAGTGGGGCACACCAGTAATTGCAGCCACCCCAGAAGCTGAGCAGGGACATCGTAAGTTCAAGACCCCGTCTCAATTTTAATATATTTTTTTTTTTTTTAGTTTTCAGCGGACACAACATCTTTGTTTGTATGTGGTGCTGAGGATCCAACCTGGGCCGCACGCATGCCAGGCGAGCGCGCTCGCTTGAACCACATATCCAGCCCAAGACCCTGTCTCAAAATAAGAAAATATAAAGGGCTGGGGGTTGTGGCTCAGTGGTAAAGCACTTGCCTAGCCTGTGTGAGGCACTGGGTTTGATTCTCAGCACCACATATAAATTAATGAAATAAAGGTCCACCAACAACTAAAAAATTAAAAATAAATAAAAAATGACACTGGAGGAATTAAACAGGATCAAGAATCAAAAGTCTGGAATGAGCATCTCTTCTCCATAGTTCACAAAAGACTGATAATTTTTCTTTTTTTCTTTTTTTTAGAGAGATAGAGAGAGAGAGAGAATTTTTTAATATTTATTTTTTAGTTATCGGCGGACACAACATCTTTGTTTGTATGTGGTGCTGAGGATCCAACCTGGGCCGCACACATGCCAGGCGAGCGTGCTACCGCTTGAGCCACATCCCCAGCCCTGATCATTTTTCTTTATCTCCTAAATTCTTAGCAGATTGCACTACTATAACAAAATACGGGACTGGCTGGCTTAAACAGAAAATATTTCTTTATCACATTTCCCCAGAGGCTGGGAGTTCAAGAGCAAGGAATTGGCTTCTAGCGGGGGAAGAGGGGGGGCGCTTCTTAAAACATCATGACGTGACAAAGGACATCACATGGAGAGACACAATGAGTATCCTACTTCACATTTCTTCCTCTTTTTATAACTAGACCAGCTGGGCATGGTGGCTGAGCACAGGTAATCCCAGCTACTCGGATGGCTGAGGGAGGAAGATCACAGGTTCAGGATCAGCCTCAGCAATTTAGCAAGGTTCTAAGTATAGTGAGACTCTGTCTCAAAATTAAAAATTAAAAAGGGTTGGGAATGTGGCTCAGTGGTAAAGCACCCCTGGGTTAAATTCCTAGTACCAAAAAATAAGATAATATAAAAATAAAGCCACTATACCATCATGAAGGTATCACCCTCAGGATCCCATCTAATCCTAAATACCTCCCAAAGGAGCCACCTCCAAATGCCATTAACATGTGCATTGGGAGATTAAATTTCAACACATGAACTTTGTGCAACTCATTTAAACCATGGCACCACCTACATTGGCAAAACCAGTGTCTGAAGCCATCAAGCTGAAGCAGCATAGTTTTTAGCAGATTGTATCCTTCACCTTCCTGCTACCTGCTCACCCCTTCTCTGACTAACACATTTATCTCTATGCAGCTTGTGTGAGGGATTTTACATCTAATTCAGAGAAGGCTGAAAATAGTTGAGGCACTGGTATTGTTTTAAACAAACACTTTTTTTTTTTTTTTTCTGGTGCCAGGGATTAAACCCAGGGGCATTTACCACTGAGCCACATCCCTAGCCCTTTTTTGTTGGAGACCAGCTCCAACAGGGGGTCTCAGGAGACTAACGGATGGTGAGGAGTCGGCGAAAGAGCGGTGGAGAAACAACACAGACACCAAAGTGCAGGTGTTGATCCCAATCTTTACTTGTGAAGTTGATCAAATATATATACTTTTCATTTTGGCAGGCTCACAGTACTTTGTGATTACAAAACAGGAATCATTATTCAAAGAAACAAAATATTACTTAGCTACAATTAGAATAGAAGAATGTATCTTGGCTTATGCATAAGCAAGCATTTGTACTTTCAGTTCGCGTTTTGCTTTGAGCTGTTTCTGCTTAGTTAACTTTTAATAATAGTTACAAATGTCCCAAACTATTGGCCTATACCTTGACTATTCTTTCTTGACTTACTGACTGGAACCGGTGCCATGGTTATGGCAAGTGGTTGACTTGTTATTAATTTTAATCAAACAAGAGTAAGAGCACAAACCATTGTGCACAGGAACAAGAACAAGTTGCCCAGTACTAAGCACTAATCTGTCTTCTTAACATTAATTTTTCTTCTCTAGATTTTATTTAATTTCTCAAAAACTTTCTTGACAGGAATACAGGGAGTTTTTCATTAGACATTAACAATTTACACTCCACAGCTGAATCATTGCATTTAGAGCAAACAGATCTATTCTTTAGAAGTAGTTGCATTAATTGGGAAAGTCATGTTTTTTCCTTCATACTTAATGGTCATATGAGAAGTCACAACTATACTTATTAACAGGAATACAAAAACAAATCAGCCCATTCCCAGAAACATACTGCGCTCCTCTAGAGGATGGACACCTTGCGCCATCCACCTCAGTAGGGCCTTGCCATTGTCTGAGTCAGGGGACGGGGGGAAGCACTTTTTTATATTTTATTTTACCTTATTTATTTAGTGGTGCTGGGGATTAAACCCAGGACCTACCTTTTGCATGCAAGGCAAGCACTCTATCAACTGAGCTATATCATATATATATATATATATATATATATATATATATATATATATATAATTTTTTTATTTGTAGTTGGACACAATACCTTTATTTTATTTATTTATTTATTTATTTATTTATTTATTTATTTATTTATTTTTATGTGGTGCTCAGGATCAAATCAGGTGCCTTGTACGTGCTAGGTGAGCACTCTACCACTGAGCCACAACCAAAGCCCAACCCCTTTATATTTTATTTTCAGACAGGATGTCACTAGGTTGCTTAGGCTTGCCAAGTTGCTGAGGCTAGCTTTGAACTTGCCATTCTTCTGCTTTAGCCTCCTTAGCCACTGGGATTACAGGTGTGCACCACTGTGTCTGGCTAAATAAATATATGTTTATATTTGACAAACTCAAAATGAGGTTAAGATGCCAGACCCCTCCTGTAATTTAAGACTGATTTTGAATGCTAACACACAAGGAGGGAAGGGGAAGAATAGAAGTTCAATGGATTAGACAAAGTGGAATGAAGGAAAGGGAGGGGGGGAAGGGAATAGGAGACAGTAGAATGAATCAAACATAACTTTCCTATGTTCATATGTGAACACATCACAATGAATCTCCACACCACATACAACCACAAGAATGTGATCCTAATTAGAATAAGTTATCTCCATGTATGTGTAATATGTCAAACTGTACTCTATTGTTATGAATATGTAAAAAGAAGAAACAAAAAAAAATTAAAGACTAATTTCAAAGTGAAGGGCCCAGATCAATTATTTCAAATCAGAATTCTTGGAAAATGTCTCACAAGTTTTACAAGAATATTATAGAATGTCCTCATTTTGCAAGGTACTTCAATAATACTTATTTTGAATAAGCATCTCTTTGGTTATTGTTCTTTCTTGTTTCTATTTTTCTTTTCTTTTTGGTACAAAGGATTGAACTCAGGGCCATTGGACCACTGAGCCACATCCCCAGCCCTATTTTGTATTTCATTTAGAGGCAGGGTCTCACTGAGTTGCTTAGCGCCTTGCCATTGCTGAGACTGGCTTTGAAGTTGTGATCCTCCTGTCTCAGCCTCCGGAGCCGCTTGGATTACAGGCATGTGCCACCTCACCTGGCCTTCTTTCTGTATTTCTATTGGTGCATTATAATTACATATTTTTATTTGTGCATTATAATTACATGCACATGATATAGCAATATAATTTCCTGTCTCAGCCTCCAGAGCCGCTTGGATTACAGGCATGTGCCACCTCACCTGGCCTTCTTTCTGTATTTCTATTGGTGCATTATAATTACATATTTTTATTTGTGCATTATAATTACATGCACATGATATAGCAATATAATTTGCTCAGTATCTTTCTCCAGTATTCCTCCTTTCCCTCCTTTTCCCTCCCTTTGATTAAACATTTGTTCTCCAGGTATTGAATACATAACATGCTTCAGGTATGCCCAGCGGGCATGGCTGCCCAGGCTCCTTCTCCACGAATGTCTCTGGAGCCAAGGGAAGTCCTGCTTCTGTGGTTCTACCACCAATTCTCAGATTCTCTTGGACACCAACTGGGTGGTCTGCAATTCAATTCAATTGTGATGCAAAGCACCTTGAGTTAGCACACTCCCCCTGGTTTAAGGCCTCACTCCTACAGGATTTCCTCCAGGCATCAGTAGCAAGTCCCTGTACTTTTTTTGGTGGGGGAAGTGAGGGGGTAGGGGTGGGGGACCAGGGACTGAACTCAGGGGCACTCAACCACTGAGCCACATCCCCAGGCCTATTTTGTATATTTTGTATTTTATTTAGAGACAGGGTCTCACTGAGTTGCTTAGTGCCTCGCCTTTGCTGAGGCTGGCTTTGAACTCGCAATCCTCCTGCCTCAGCCTCCTGAGCCGCTGGTATTACAGGCATGTACCAGTGCCACTGCGCAAGTTCCCACTAGAAATCAGGGGTTCCCACTGTAAAGGTAAAATTTCTAAGCTGATTCTAGGC
Source organism: Callospermophilus lateralis (assembly GCF_048772815.1). Taxonomy (NCBI): domain Eukaryota; kingdom Metazoa; phylum Chordata; class Mammalia; order Rodentia; family Sciuridae; genus Callospermophilus; species Callospermophilus lateralis. The sequence goes on from NC_135313.1 coordinate 94,425,122, forward strand.
CGCAAAGCCTGAGTTAAAGTGTAAAAGACCGGGCATTGTAAAGCTTCGAGGCTTGGGTTAAAGAGTAAAAGACCAAGTATTGTTAAATTCCTCTGCTACCCCCAAAACCTGTAATCCCTGTAGCTGTTAGGACAATACCCGAACTGCCCAGTAAATATTCTCACTGACTCCTCTGGTTGTCTAAAAACTTGGGATTCTGTGTAATATGTCACATAGGCATCGCAGGACCTAAACCAATCAGTTTAAATGTGTACCCCGCTTAGGAGTGGCCAATCACTCCCGTCCAATCTGTTCCCGCCAATGAATGTACTAATCATGTCTCAGAGTTGTTGTTCAATTTCCCCGCGCCTCATGATGATTTGTTCTGATGTATGCAAAGCCCCCACCCTCCCCAAAAAGTGTACTTAAGCTCTGCCTGACCTCTGCTCTGGGCTCTGGGCTGCTCTCCCTTTTTGAGCGAGCCTGCCTGGAGCCTCAGCGCGCTGCGCTGAATTGGATCCTCAATAAACTCCCTCTTGCTTATTGCATAAAGTCAGCCTCTTGGTGGTCTCTTCCTCCGACGCTTCGCCAGACCCTTACACCACAAAACCCTTTCTTGGGTTCAGTGAGTCTCTAGAATTCAGACCTGGCTGCACTTGTAGAACTGAGGAAAGTTGCTAATTTCCATTGCTGGTTTACTTCAAAGGGTACAATTCAGGAAGAGGTAAAAGGAACAAATGTATAGGGCAAGATGTGGGGAAAGGGATGTGGAGCTTCTGTCCCCTTCCCAAAAATCCTCCTCCCAGATCTTAGTGTGGTCACCAGACTGGAAACTCTCAGAACCCCGTTGTTCAGGGATTTAATGGAGGTTCTGTGACACAGGCATGATTGGTTAAATCATTGGCTGGGAGTCCCAGTAAGGAAAGTTCCAACTCCTTAATCTCATGGTTGGTTCCTCTGGCAACTAGGCCCATCCTGAAGCTACCTGGGAACCCACCAGAAGTCACCTCTGTAGCATAAACTCAGGCATAACTGAAAGGGGCATTTTATGATAACAAAAGATCATCATTTCAGGAATTCCAAAGGGTTTTATGAGTTTTGTGCCAGGGGGCAATGACCAAGTATATTTTACATAACAGTGGTAATAAAAAGTTTGCTTTTTAATTTTGACTTTTAATTTTGTTTTTTTATTTATTTTTTAATTTTTTTAATTTTAGGTGGACACAATATCTTTATTTTATTTCTATGTGGTGCTGAGGATGGAACCCAGTGCCTCATGCCTGCTAGGGGAGCACTCTACCACTGAGCCACAACCCCAGCCCTGGTTGTTTGTTTTTTGAGACAGGGTCTCACTCCGTTGCCCAGGCTGACCTGAACTCATGAACTCAAGTGATCCTCCTGTCTCAGCCTCCCGAGTGGAGGGACCACAGGCACCTGGCACTCTAGGCTTTAAAGGTATTACATTTTAATTGTGATATCCCCTCCCACATCTTCAACCCATAAGGTGCATCAATAGTGCTCATCTTTCTCTTTGGTCAGGTACTACAGAAGAGCTCTTTGAGGGACTGTACAGCTCTACAATAAGTATGGTTCTTTTTTTGGTGGGAGGAGGATGCCGGGGATCATGTGTTCTTCATGCTAAGTATGTGTTCTATAATGAGCTACATTATAGCCTGGCAATACTGCATGTTTGTTAGGAAATAATAAGCATTTAAAGACAGACCTGGCTGCACTCGTGAATTATTATCATATCATATAAATACAATGGAATATAACTCAGCCTTATAATAAATAAACAAACTAACAATAAAAACCACTTCTTTTACAATTACTGGAAGACATGTTTAATTAGGATATCTTGAGGCACCCCCCCATCACCAAGATTCCTAAAATATCTTCTTTTTTTTTTTTTGTAGTTGTAGATGGAGCACGTCTTTATTTTATTTGTTCACTTTTATGTGGTGCTGAGGATCAAACCCAGTGCCTCACGTATGCTAGGCATAGCGCTTTGCCACTGAGCTACAGCCCCAGCCCCAAGATTCCTAAAATATCTTTTTTTTTTTAATATTTATTTTTTAGTTTTTAGGTGGACACAATATCTTTATTTTACTTTTTTTTTTTTTTAATATGGTGCTGAGGATTGAATCCAGTGCCTCGCGCATGCCAGGCGAGCGCGCTACCACTTGAGCCACATCCCCAGCCCTTCCTAAAATACCTTAAGTGTCACTTTGTTATGAGAATTTTAGAAGTAATTGTCTGCTATAATAATTTAAGTTTATAGGCCCTAAATATACATAGTTAGCTAAGGTAGCTCATTATAACACAGTGCAGTTGTCCCTTGATATCCATTAAGGATTGGTTCCAGGACCCCCAAAGATACCAACATCTGCAGATGCCCCAGTTCCTTATTTAAAAGTGTGTTGTTTTTATATAAACTGTATACATCTTTCTGTAGACTCTAAATCACCTCTATAATACTGAATACAAGGTAAATACTATGTAAGTAGTTGTTATACTATATTATTTAGAGAATAATGTCAGGGCAAAGTCTGTACATGTTCAGTGCAGATGCAACTTTTTATGCAATTGGTTGACCCATGATTGGTTGACCTTGAGGATATGGAACCTGTGGATACATAGGGCTGAGTGTAGAGTGAATTCAGAGGTGGCAGGGAGGAAAAGCTTTTCCTTGCCTCTCTTGGGCTCAGTGTGTGGGGACCTGTGGATTAAAATAACAAAAGACACATAAACAGGAGAAAAGGCACAGCTCTTATTCATAATACACATATGGGGAGTTGACAGAGGAATAAAACTCAAAGAAGTAGTTATACTTGGAGGCTTTATTCCCTCTTTTGGTTTGGATCTAAAATGTCCCCCAAAGTCCCTGGGTCAAGGCTTGGTCTGTAGCCTGTGGTGCTAGAATGGTGGCGGAAACTTCAGGGGATGGGGCCTAGTTGGAGGAAGTAAGTCACTGGGGGTGTGTCCTCGAAGCATGTATCTTAGCCTGTGCCCCTTCCCCGGCTACCCACCACCATGAGGTGAGCAGCTCTGCTCTACCTCTGCCTAACCACAAGCCCACAATGATGTGACCAAGTAACCATGGATCAAAAACTCTGAAATTATGGGCCAAAATAAACCTTTCCTCCTTTTAAGTTATGTCAGGTATTTTGTCATAGCAATGAAAAGCTGACGAATGTATAACTATTTATTTATTTATTTATTGGTAACTGGAGTGAACTTAGGGATGTTCAGTCACTGAGATACATTCTTTTCAAATTTTATTTTGAGACAGGATTTTTAAGTCAATTTTGCATCAGTGTGACCAAAAGACCTGACAAGAACAATTTAGAGGAGGAAAAGTTTATTTTGCCTTATAGTTTCAGAGATTCAGTCCATGGTCAACCCATGGCTTTGGGAATGAGGTGAGGCAGAACATCATGTAGGAAGGGTGTTGTGAGGAAAGTTGCAAGAAGAGTTTTCTGCCCTCCCTTTGTCTGCCTAAAATCAGGGAGTAATTAAATTTTTTTTTTCTTACTTGTAGTTCATGGTGCCAGGAATCAGAGAGGGAACTCCACTTGTCAGGGACAAAATATAAATACCAAAGATATGTCCTCAGTGACCAGATTCCTCCAACCACACGGTATCTTCCTACTGTTATCACCCATTAATCCATATAATGTATTAAACCACCATTAGGTGACAACTCTCATAATCTAATCATTTAATCTATGAACACTCTTGCATTGTCTCACACGTAAGTTTTGGGATACCTTATATCCAAATCATAACACACGGTCTCTAATTTGTGGAGGTTGGCCTCAAACTTTTGATCCTTCTGCTTTAGCCTCCCAGGATTACAGGCATGTCCTACCATGCCTAGTTCATACACCCTCCTTTCCTTTCTTTCTTCCTTCTTTTTATTTATTTTTTGGTACTAAGGATTGAACCCAAAAGTTCTTTACTGCCCCAGCCTTTTTTTATTTTGAGACAGAGTCTCACTAATTTGCTTAGGGTCTCCGTAAATTGCTGAGGCGGGCCTTAAACTTGTGATCCTCCTGTCTCAGCCTCCTGCGTGGCTGGGATTGTAGGCTTGCTCCACTCCACCTGGCTGTGAGATGTTTCTTAACTGGAAACCACATCCATTCTCCTCTCTCTAGCTTCTAGGGAAGGGAGAAAACATTATACTTTGCCTCTTATTCACACTTCTTTAGAGGAAAAGGAATGTGATTCTGGATCCTCAGATGAAACTAGAAAGCCATTCTTTAATGAGACTGATACAATAAGGGGTCAGAAAAATAGGTGACTGTTCCTGTTAAAAAATCTTCTCTGGGGATGGAGTTGTGGCTCAGTGGCAGAGCGCTCACCTCTCATGTGTGAGGCCCTGGGTTCAATTCTCAGCACCACATAAAAAAAAAATAAGTAAATAAAATAAAGGTATTGTGTCCAAAACTACAACTAAAAAATAAATATTAAAAAAAAAAATCTTGTGATGTCTTGGCTGGTGATGTAGCTCAGAGTGTTTGCCTAGCAGTGTCAAGCCCTTGGTTCCATCCCCAGCATCAAACACACACACACAAAAGCCAAAACAAGAAACACCAAACACTTCTGACTCTTTTAGGGATCTCCCATTTTTATGAGATTGGAAGGTGAAGTTAAGGAACACACAGTAACATTTCTCTAACGTACTCCCTCAACTTTAAGACTTGGAGAGTTCTAGTTCTGCAACTCCTTCAACAGTAGCAGAGGTGACATTCAAATTATTTGAGGATACTATAGTTTGTTTCCTTAATAAAAGATATAATTTTCCTGAGTGCAGCAGCACACACCTGTAAATCCCAGAAACTGAGGTGGCTGAAGCAGGAGGATCACAAGTTCAAGGACAGCCTCAGCAACTTAGTGAGAGCCTTAGCTCAGCAAGACCCTGTCTCAAAATAATAAATAATAAAAAGGGCTTGGGATGTGGCTCAATAATAGAGTACTTACCTAGCATGTGACAGGCCCTGAATTCAATCCCCAGTACTGCCAAAAACCAAAAATAAATAAAAATTTTAAAAAGACATGACTCTTTTTTGTTTGTTTGTTGTTTCGGGGTACAGGGGATTGAACTCAGGGGCACTCAAGAACTGAGCCACATCCCCAGCCCCAGGGTCTCACTGAGTTGCTTAGTGCCTTGCTAAGTTGCTAAGGCTGGCTTTGTACTTGTGATCCTCTTGCCTTAGCCTCCTGAGCCACTTGGATTATGGGTGTGTGCCACCATGCCCAGCATGATCTGTTTTGTTGTTGTTGTTGTTGTTGATGTTTTGCTTCGTTTGAGATGGTAATCTCACTATAATGCCCAGGCTGGTGTCAAACTCCTGGAGCTCAAGAGATCTTTCTACCTCACTTTCCCAGGTTTCCAGGGCTGCAGATGCATATCTCCATGCCTGACCCTAAATGATAGAATCTATTGACCCAAGTAAGTCATGAGTCTGGGAATTCTACCTGCAGGAATAGACTGTTTCAGAGGCTCCAACAACATAATCAACCTGGTTTCTCCCCAGCTCCTCCTGGGTCATGTGCCATGTGGTGGCAAGTCACCGGCCAGCAGTGCCAGGGGAAAAGCCAGACATGACTTGCTCAGCAACTTTCTTTGGCCTGAATTTGGGTCATAGGGTTATGCCAGAGCCGGTCACTGGGACTAGGAGGATGAGATGTCAGGCCTGAGGCTCAGGACTAGCCTTGCAGTGGAGAGAGGGATGGGCCAACCTCAAGTACAGGGAGGGAGAGGGGCAGGGGTGTGTTCCTCTGTGTCCTCTCAAGGCGGCACCAGCACCTGCCTGTGTCAGCTGACAGACTCTGTTTTGGAAGGAGGGGCTCTTTCCACTGTTTAAACTAATTATGAGATTTTGGGGTGTGGGTAGGGGTGCTGAGAATCACACCCAGAGTGGCATACATACCAGGCAAGTGCTGTGCAATGGAGCTGCACCCTCCGCAACAGAATAGGTTTTCTAGATCCAAAAAACAAACAAACAAACAAACAAAACCTTGATGCGCATGGCAGCACACATCTGTAATCCCAGCAGGCTGAGCAAGAGAATCACTTGAACCTAGGTGTTCACAGTCAGCTTGGGCAACATAGCAAGACCCCCATCTCAAAATATAAAATAAGAATTCGAGGGCTGGGGATGTGGCTCAAGCTCGCCTGGCATGCGTGTGGCCCGGGTTCCATCCTCAGCACCACATACAAAGATGTTGTGTCTGCAGATAACTAAAAAATAAATAAACTAATTAAAAAAAAAAAAAAAAAAGAATTCGTGCCCTGAGAAACGAGGGAATATTCATGACATGTTTTGTCAGTTTGTTTGAGATGGGCTTTACTATGTTCCCCAGGCTGGCCTTAAACTCCTGGGCTCAAATGAACTTCCCTCCTCAGCTTCCCAAGTAGGTGGAACCACAGGACCTACCTCAGAGTGAGATCTTCATGACATGTTTAGCACTTGGGACTCACTCATTTACTCTTCCAGTCAAACACCTGTGTGCCCATGCTGTAGGTCTGAGGACTTTCATACTCCGACCCCTTCAGGAAGCCAGCTGCATTTCATTGACAGGAACATCATCGTAAATCCTGGCAAGCGTGGGGGAAATTTAGGGGGTTATTGAACAAGGAGTCCTGATACTGTCAGACAAATAGTCCCTTTTCCTTTGCCTTGATGTCACTCTCAGTATTCCATAGTTTCTATTGCTCTATGTCTGTTCAGTGATATCTATTAAAATTGTTATTTTGTCATCCCTGAGCAGCCCCCAAACATACCGAAATCTGCCTCTGTACGCATCAGTGCTTGTAGTTGTAGTGGTGCTGAGCATGGAACCCAGTGCCTCAAACATGCTAGGCAAGCACTCTCCCTCTGAGCCACACCCTACCAGTCTCTGCCTTTCCTTTCGAGGTTAGATGTCAGTTGTCTTGTTCAGTCTCATGGTTACCCTATCATGTCTGCACATCAATGTCTCCTATTAGAACAGGGAGGGAAAAAAGCACTCTTTTGCCTGTAATCCCAACAGCTCGGGAGGCTGAGATAGGAGGATCGAAAGTTCAAATCCAGCCTCAGCAAAAGTAAGGTGCTAAGCAACTCAGTGAGACCCTGTCTCTAAATAAAATACAAAATAGGGCTGGGGATGTGGCTCAGTGGTTAAGTGTCCCTGAGTTCAATCCTGGTCCCAAAAAACAAAAAACAAAACAAACAAACAAACAAAAAACACACCCCACTCTTTTGCTATTTTCTATCTCTGAGAAACTCACTATCCTAACAAAGTCCTCGCAACAGCTCTCAGGCATCAGCTATTGGAGTGTGGTCCGCTAACCTCAGAGAGGGCTAAGAACAGAAAGCATAAGTGTGGCACAGTGGTACATGCCTGTAGTCCCAGCGACTGGGGACTTGGGAGGCTGAATTAGGAGGATTGCAACTTTGAGGCCAGCCTCCATAACTTAGGCCCTATCACAGAATTAAAAAAACAAAAACAAAAAACTGGGGTAGGTTGGGGATTTAACTCAGCAGTACAGCACCCCGGGGTTGAATTCCCAGTACTGAGAGAGAAGGCAGGGGGAGCATAACACAACTCTGCTCTGCACACTGGCATGTCACCATTGCTGCAGCTTTAAAAGCCAGAAATCCAGGAGCTCAGCAATCCCCAAGCTGCCAGATAGTCCAGGGACAGCGACAGCTTTCAGTATTATTGGGAAAAGGCCCAGAACTTCTAAGGTTTCAACCAAGTCCAGGAGCTGCTCCTGGCACATTCCCAGAAGGACCAGAGGCAGTCTCACCTCGGGTAACCTTGAAGTGATGGCTATGCCCTGTTTACCTGTTCTTGTTCAGGCCAACCCCTTCCTTCTTAGTTTGGTGCTGGGTTGCTCAGCCTGTGAATATGCAGCTGTATCTTCTCTCTCAAATGCCCCAACCCCTGAGTTTCTCTTCTGTTTGGCCAATGGGAGGTGCTGGGGGAAGATCAGAAGATGGGAGAAGACAAGCACTTCACCTCTCACTACTCTCCAATCACCCTCTCCACGAGGTCACAGCATCAGCCCTGTAGGAGTTCTTCCTAGGCTTGGTCATTTGGGGGTTATCCCTACTTCATTATTTTAGTTGGTTTTTTTTTTTTTTTTCAGGGACACTTTACCTCCCAGTCCTTTTTATTTTCTATTTTGAGACAGATTGCCAGGCCAGCCTCAAACTTGCAATCCTTCTGCCTTAGCCTCCCAAGTGGCTACATTTGATATTTTATTTTTAAAAAATATTTTTAGTTGTTGATAGACCTTTATTTTATTTACTCATTTATATGTGGTGCTGAGAATCAAACCCAGAGCTTTACACGTGTGAGGCAAGGGCTCTACTGCTGAGCTTCAACTCCAGCCCTATTAACATTATTTTTTAAAAATTTTGGTGCATTATAATTATATATAATAGTGGGATTCATCATGCCATATTCACCAATGTACATAATATGATCAATCTCCTTCCCTAGTACCTTCACTTTTCCTCTCCTCTCTCCCACTTCATTTACTCTACTCTAATGATCTCTCTTCTGTTATTATTATTATGATTAAAATTAGTGCACTATCATTATGTATATGAAGGATCCACTGTGGTATATTTGTACATGGATATAGCAGAATTTGGTAGACTTCATTCTCTAATTCTTCCCCAAGTTACATGAGATTTTCTAATGTATATAAGGTTCATTGGGCAAGAAGTACCAGTGTAATAGATCAGAGTGATGTTCTCTAGAAGGCCAGGAGGATTAAATTATCTGCAAGTAAGATTATGGCAGAGAGATGAATAGGTGCCACAGCCCCGGGGCTAGACAAGTAAAGGTACATTGCTATCTTGAAAATGCCTTTTTTCCTGACTGGACCTCATGGATAAAACAGCCATCATTAACCACAGTAATATCAGGATGAACTAAATAAAATTTATTTTATATAATCTATGGATATAATTTATATTTATATAATTTATATACTGCTCCCCTTCAGTCCCCAGCATTTCCCCTTTTCCTTCCTCTCTCTCCGCCATTCCCTTCCCTCTACTCTACAGAGCTTTCTACTATTTACTTTTAGTTATTTATTTTATTTAGCATCTTGTGGATATACACGATGGTGGGATTGACTGTGGTATGTTCATGTATGTAATAGAAAAGTTAGGTCAGATCTACACTTATTGTGTATGAAGGAAGCGTATCTGTCCTACTTTCTGTCCCAGTCTCCTCACTGAGCTTGCAAAATACCATGAGAGAATAAGGTTATTGCCAGGTGCTGCGGTGGCACATGTCTGTAATCCCAGCAACTGGGGTGGGGGCGGAGGTAGGAGGGGAAGGCAGGACCATCACCAGTTCAAAGCCAGTCTGGGCACATTAGTGAGACTCTGTCTCAAAAAATAAAAAAGACTGGGGATATAGTTCAGTGGTAGAGTGTCTCTAGGTCCAATTCTTTTTTTTTCTTTCTTTATTTTTATGTGGTGCTGAGGATCGAATCCAGGGCCTCATGTGCGTGTGAGGCAAGAGCTCTACCACTGAGCTACAATCCCGACCCCAGCTCCAATTCTTAATACTGGGGGGAAAAAAAAGATTGTACTTTTAGCGGGGGATTGGTAACTGGGAGAGAAGATAAGGGAATACATTAAGAGCTGGAAATACATTAAATCAGATGCTGGTTACATGTAAATGTAAAAATTTGTCAAGCTGTACACTTAAATTTGTGAATTCCACCTGAGTTTTTATATTTAAAAAGAAGAAGAAAAAAGCAATACAAAATGCTTGGTACAGAGTAGCCATTAAGAGAATATTTATAGAACACATGAATAGGGGACTTCAGTTCTCCAATTTTGTTTCATTTATTTCTTTGGTAATACTAACAGAAGTTTAGAAACTTTTTGATGTTAAACCATGTGTCCAAGTGACAAAGTTTTAAAGCACATCTACTTAGACTAATGTAGTTTATTTAGATCTATTAGAAACAAAACACTGTATACCATGTCAGTGTATTTAAACTATTTCATATTTCTGAAACATTCATTCCATGTATACATCTATCTATTTATAAATCTATATATTCAAAGATTTACTTTACTCAGATAAATACTGATCACCCCTTTCAAGTGCCCAAGTGGACATGGTAGAGGACACACAGGAGACAGGTGCTACCTTCAGAGGAAATCAGTCTCTTGGTCTGCTGTTTGTGGAAGCTAGAACACAAATGGAGGCCAAGGCCAGACTAGTCAATTTAGAAAGTGGGACAGATAAAATCTACATCACTCATCAATATTCCCTGTGAAATTTGACTTCATTATTACTGGTTGGCAATTCTTTAGTCCATCAATTCATTGCTCATACAAGGTGCAAATCTAAAGGAATGTGTAAGGTTCATGTACAGGCTCACTTCATGCTAATCTGAACACCCTAATACAAAAATTTTCAGCTACTGAGCATTTTTTACATCAGGAAGGCAGATCATTTGTTTTGGGTTATTTTGATGACAAGTATTATAGCTGTTTCACAGTGGATTGGGGTGACATTTCAGGATCATGCAGAGAGCTTGAGCCACTTGGCTTTTCTGAAATCCCCGCTTCCCAACTAAATATTACCTACATGCTATGTGTGGACTTACTTCTTCATTTATTCATTCAAGCCTCAAATAATGTACTCCTACTATGTGTTAGGTTTTTATATTATGTACAGGAAATGAGAAAAAAATTCACAGCCTCTTCCATATTTCTGGCATGTACTGCCCCTAGTTTCTTCCCCCGTTCATAATTTCATCTTTTTTTTTTTTTTTTATCAGTTCAGACTATTGCTTGCTGACATTAGGTGACCTCGGGTAACCTTTTTCTAAGTCCTAATGCTTTGCCTTTCAGCATAAGTTAAAAAAAGCAGCAGCATCTGGATCCTAGTCTCAATAAAATGCCTTCCAACAGCTCAAAGCAAGGTTTGTTTTTGTTTTAATTTGGGAGGGTTTCAAGTCCAACTTAGTTCTTTTATTTACCTCCTGGCAGCTTCATAACCAGGGAGCAATAACTCCCTTATCTGTAGGCTGTTTAATAACTATATAGTACCACTCTGGGAGCAATAGAGTAAGGCCTCTTTCCAGATGCCATGTTTTAAGACTTTCAGCTGGAAAGACCTTCACTATGTGAAATTTATTTTGATTATTTTAAATCAGGTTTTGGCCTTCTTATTCAAGGAACAAAATATGGGCTTCTGGCTTTCTGCCTCCTGTGCTTCTGGCTCTGGGCCATATGATCATCTAATTTGTACTTTTTCAGGCAGACAGAAGGTGAAAAACTGACCAATGTAGCCTCAATATCAATAAGCACAACAAGTATGTAACTGGAATTATGAATACTGCTATAGAAAACAATTTTTTAGAAGTCACCTCCCATAGGTGGGGAGGGAGGGAGAAGGTGCTGGGAATTAGATTGTTATATTGTGTATTGTGGGCATGTATGAACATGTAACAACAAATTCCATCAGTATGTATAACTATCATGCAATAATTAAAAAATGTGGGGAGAGAAAAAAGTCACCTCCCATTTCATAAGCATAGGTGTCTCTTGCTTCCTCACTCTTAGTCAGGTTCTCTTTGAAAGTTCTGTGTCTAAGAGGCACCAGACACAGAGTTGCCTTGGGTTTTGTTGCCTACAGGTAATTATGCTAAAAGGTTATAGTAGTAGATATTATTATCCTTACATACATTATGCATTCTAGAGCAGAAGGTTTTGCTGGAAAGCTTCACTGTTAGTTATGATTTACATATTTTACTAGATACTTTTCTTTGGTCTTTGAAGACAAACATGTTAAGATGCCTTTATACCTCAACAGTAAAGCAAAAAAAAAAAAAAAAAAAAACCCACAAAACAGTCTGTGTGCTTGAGTACTTTTTAACAAGGCAGACATTGCTTTAAAACAGGGTTTGTCTTTGCTACAGGACCCAATCTATTTGGAACTGTTAGGGTGAGGAAATAGGGCAGATGTGAAACTTTTTGTGTTATCCCATCTGTAATTTAAAATATAAAATGCTGTGGCTGGGAATGTAGCTCAGCAATAAACACATGCTTAGCATGTACCAGGCCCTGGAGTCAACCCTCGGCACACATACACAAATGAATAAACAGAAAACATCTGGAATTAAAATTATTTACTGCAAATTCAATTGTTTTCTTTTGCATGCTGTTCTTTTTGAGGGCCTTGCACTGCTAGTGCTGAAGAATGTGCTTAGTTTGCCAACTGAATAATCCAGTACAGTGGGTATCCCACTGAGGTCATCTCTAGCTGGGGTTTCAGGGGATGGAAGAGATGGTCTCGTGATGGGAGTGAGCGCTGCAGGGAAAGCCTGCCCTAATCCAGCGCATCAGGAGGCTAGGTAGGCCAGGTGCGAGTGGCTGGCATCCTGAGAGCCTGCCCTGGTGTCATCGGCTTGATTTGAGACTGGTCTGAGCTGCTTCTTCAGGGCTGCTTTAGAAGGTTGCGGTCGGGTCAGGTGAGGTGACGTGAGCTTGGGCGTTTGAGGACAAAAGTCGTTGGCAGCTCAGTTTTTTGTCACTAAAGAGAGTGACAAACTGGGAGAGGGCCGAGCAGCCAGGCTGTAGCACCTGGGTCAGCCGCACGAGCCCAGCACCTGGGCTGGCAGCGCCTCGGACAACGTCGCTCGCCCGGCCCGGACTACGGTTCCCGGCGTGCTCCGCTTCCTCTGGCCTGGCCGGGCAGCCCGGCGTGCACCGCGCGGGCAAGCCCGACAGCCGGGCACCCAGCTCCGCCAGCTTCGCGCCCCGCCGGGGACGTCGGCCTTCTCTCGTCTTCCCGGGTGTTCCTCTTAATCCCAACTACCTAGGACTCAGCTCCACAAATGGAAAGCAGCTTCCCAAATTGAATACTGTAGTCCACGCCAGCCAATACCCTGAGCGGATCACGGTCACGTGACAGGAGTGAGGCGGAGCTCTGGTCTCTCTGGTTCTTCACGGTTCGCTAGAGGGCGGGCGGTCCAGTGGAGGACTCCCTACATTCTTCCTCCATTACCTCACTGCCTCCGGTGGCTGCTGGGATACCGGAGGACTTGGGTCCCGGCTCGACTCAGTCCTCCAGCCGCCCGGGAAATACCTCCAATTCTTCCCGGCCGCCGCCGCCGCCGCCCCGCCGTTTCTTTCTCCGCCCGCTCGCCGGCCTCCTTCGCCCCGCCCGGTCTGCGCCTCGCGTCCGGCCAGCCCGCCGGCCCGCTTCTCTCGGGAGCCCCCACCCAGGCGCATGGCTCCATGAAGCAGGAGGAGGAGAAGGCAGAGCGCGAGAGGTCCCGTCCGCCCCGGCCGCGTCTGGGCCAGGAGAAAAGGTGGGAAAGTCGGACTGCGCCGCGCTCTCCTCCTCCCTCGCTGCCGGTCCAGGCCTTCCCTCGGCCGTCGTCGCCGGATTCCCCGGGCCTGCTTCTGTTGGGGCGGGCGGAAGGACCGCGAGTGGGTCCCCGGGGTCTGGAGCGAGGATCCCGGGGCAGCGTGGGGGAGGGGCTCCCAGGCGCGGAGCTGGGAGGCAGGCGGAGCCTCGGGCCGCGAGTCCCCGCCGAGGGCAGGGGGTCGTGAGTCAGTGTCAGGGAGCGGGTGGGCGGTCGCCCCTGCCCGTGCCGCGAGGCAAAGCTCTAGCCGCAGCTGTTTCTGCACTCCCTCCAGGAAACAGTGTCGGGTCTGTGTAAAGTTTGGTGGTCTCCGGCGCCGCCTGGCGGCCCCCACCCACGGGCCCGCCGCCCCCTCCCCCGCCCGGCGTCTGGATTCCACCCCCGCGGCTCGGCCCAAGCTGCTCTACCCGTCACTCTTTGGTCTCCCCAACTCCCCCAGCGCCCGGCAGTCCTCTGCCCCACATCCTTTTGCCTTACCTTTTCACCTTTCCCCCTGGCCTGCTTTGCCCCTCCCCGCTCCGGCCTCTCCTTTCCCCACACTGTCTTCGTTCTTTTCTTGCTTAACTCTCTTCACGCGCGCTTTTCTCTTCCTCTTCTCCTTTTTTTCCAACCCCACCCGAAGTCCCTCCTTCCACATTCATCCCGTCATCCCCTTTTCCACTATCCCTCTACCTTACACACTTTGGGTTTTCTGTCTCTCCTTCTCGGGCTGTGGATTTTGCCCTTCATTCCTTGCCCTCCTCCATTCCCTGTCCTGATCTGAACTCCTTCCTCTCTTTGCCATGTTCCTTCACCCTTATCCCTCTGGGCCTATCCTTTTTCACTGCCCTCTCCTAGGATAGAGTGGGTGGGGCCTGGATCCTTCTGTTTACATCTTTGGGAATAGCTAAATTCTCTGTTGCTGGAGAATGGGGAGAGTTGGTGAAGAGGTTATGAACAGATCTATGCAAGACTAAGAGTAAGGATGAATGACTCTTACCAACACTTACCATATTGTTCTACTGTAACAAGATGGTCTGCCCTTAGGTCTCTGGCCCTGATATGTCGTTGTTCAGTAATTATTCGGTACTTTTTGCAGAGGATTTGAGAGTATATTTATATTCAGAAACCATTGCAGAATCTCGAAATGGTATTTCCTGACCTGAGAGCAAGTTTTGACCTAAATTGGTGGTGGGGGAAGTTTTAATGTGTGTCTCATGTTGAAGTGCAGTGCAACCTTTGATCCTCAGTGTCCTCCCGTGGTGATGACGCTCAGGATGAGGTGATTGAAGATATAGGACTGTTGTTGCTGCATAGTATTTAGTGTTTGAAATGTTTAAAAGTAAGGAGAGCCTGTTCTCCTGCTGTTTTCTTTTTCCAGAAATTGCTCTGTTGTGTTGTAATTTCTCAAAAAAAACTGACTCTGTACAACCTGGATTTTGTGTATTCATTCCACTTGTATTTCCATCTTAGGTACAGGAAGAAGGAATGGAATTGGAAGGAAGAAAATTCATTCCAGAGACAGAGTAGCTCCCCTCCTTTGTTGTAGCTGTTCCTCTGACAATACAGACTTTCTGTTTTCAGTGAGTATTACCTTGGACATATTTAAAGCGGAATTTTATTGCTGGTTTTGGTTTTAAGCCTGTGTTTGAATTTTGGTGTAGGTGTATTTTGTTTTCTTGTATTTCTCTATTCCATGAAGTTCTTCTATTTAATCTTTTTAAAAGTAACTTAAATGTGCAAAGACAAGTTTGTTTTTCATAAACCCACTAGAGTGACCTAGATGGTAGTGGAGCATTATATTTTCATTTCTAGTTTAATCCCTTCCCAAATTTACTTAATACTCATTTATTAATACAGGGGATTGAACCCAGGGGTCTTCACCACTAAGCCACATCCCCAGCCCTTTTTATTTGAGACAGCCCTTTTTATTTAAGATGCTTAGGGCCTCATTAAATTGCGGAGACTGGCATCCTGCCTCAGCTTCCTGAGTCACTGGGATTACAGATGTGCACCGCCATGCCCAGTTCCCTTAATTATTCACTTTTAAAGACAAAAGAGGTTGTATTAATTCTTGGATTAATGGGCTCAGAGGTTGATGAAGTTCCTGATCAATTTTTGGTTCTTGTTCATAACACTTTTAATCTTTATAAATTTTTGGAACATTTGTTCTAAATTTGCTATGGTGATAGTTTTTTCTTGAAAGTCCCATCACAGATTGGAAAATAATTTTAATTCTTTGTGAACTTTAAATAAAGTTCTGGGAAAAAATATATTACTGCTGGCAGTATTGTGGGGACTGGAGATGTAGCTGTGAGAACTTTGCCTAGCACTTGTGAGAGTTTGGGTTGTATAATCAGCACAATGAGAATCATTTTTTTCTACTAATGACAGTACACTAACACTTGGAAGAGAGTTTTTCAGAGTGCTTTGCATCTCATCAGAGCCTGCCAGCCCCTCTGTGAGGAAGGCCGGGACAAATGTTTTCATTTTACAAATGAAAGAACTGAGGCCCAGAAAGATCTGGCATTTTATTATAGCTCACATAGAAAGGAGAAAGTAGGCTAAAAACAAAAGTTTTAACTACTGTATTTCAGGTTTTTTTCTTTAAGCGAGGTTGATGTGAAATGTGTAGTTTTGTGCTTTTTTTTTTTTTTTTTTTTTTTTTTTGTGGAGCTGGGAATTGAACCCAGGGCCTTGTGCATGCAAGGCAAGCACTCAACCAACTGAACTATATCCCCAGCCTGGTGTATTTTTAATATATATATAAATTTTTAAAAGTAATTATTTAGGTAGATCTGTCTTTTGTGGTGAAAAATATTCATGCACCAGTGTATGTATGTGTATGACAAAATTTTACAGAAATTAGTTGGAATGGTTACCAGAATGTATGTGGGTTTTTCATCTGACTATTTTCTGGAATAGTTCCATAAGTAAGGCCAGAATTATAGCTTAGGTGCTATATCAGTGCCTATCATATAATTATTAAATTGAATTTCAACTTGACTCTCTGTCACAAAGGAAACTACAGCCTGTTCTGTCTGAGAAAGGCTTGATTTTAGCAGATGTTTTGATTCTAAATAATAAAATGCAAAGACCCTTTTTTTCTTTGCCTTTTCCTCACTCTCAAATCTTTATGAGGTCGTGTTTTGAGGGTTGCCTTTAAAAGGTGAATGTAGCCGGGTGTGGTGGCACATCCCTGTAATTCTCAGCAGTTTGAGAGGCTGAAGCAGGAGGATGGCAAGTTTGAGACCAGCCTCAGCAATTTAGTGAGACCTAAAGCAGGGCTGGGGATGTGGCTCAGTTGGTGGAGTGCATTTATCAGGTATAATTTCTTTTTAGTGTATAGCCTTAAATAAGGACACTATTAGAATTTTTTTTTTTTTTTTTTTTTTTTTTTAAGATAGTGTCTCCCTAAATTGCCAGGTTCCACCTTGAGTTTGTGATCCTCTTGCCTTAACCTCTTGAATTAATGGGATCACAGGCAGGCGTGTACCACCATGCCCAGCTAGAATAGTGGATGATACATAATAAGTCATTGCCTTTCAAAGAGTAGAAACATCAAGGACATTTAAATAATGATCCCATGTTAAAGATATACTGTTTCTTGCCAGCTTGGTGTCTGAGTTCAATCCCCAGTACCAAAAATAATAATAATAATAATAATAATAATAATAATATACTCTTTTAGACTAAAAGGTAGTTAATAAAACCATATTATGAGAGTATTTATTTTTCTAGAAATGGTAAGAACTTCGACCTCTCAGACCTCTGTTATTTTTATAATTCTACTTTTTTTAGGTACCAAGGATTGAACTCAAGAAGCACTCAGCCACTGAGCCACATCCCCAGCCTTATTTTTGTTTTATTTAGAAACAGGGTCTCACGGAGTTGCCTGGCGCCTCGCTTTTTCTGAGGCTGGCTTTGAACTCATGATCCTCCTGCCTCAACCTCCCGGGCCACTGGCATTGCAGGTGTGAGCCACCGTGCCCAACTAATTCTACTTTTATTTGTAGGGATAGTAATAGTATTAGAACTAGCAGAAGCTTAACAAATTGTAGTGATGTGCCAAAAGATTGCCAGGTTCTTTCCATGTCTTACTCTCTGAAAGCTCACAAATAGCCCTTTGCCATGGCAGGTTCACAGAGATTTGACAGCTTGCCTGAGTTTGCACTCAGATTTTACACATCAGAATTTGGCAGAGTTGGCAATTATATTGTCACCATAAAGCTTTGGCTCTGTTCTCTGAAGATGGGAGCTGCTCTGGAAGGACAATAGTTTGTCTTTTTCAGTGGGCTTAATAGCCTTATAAGGGATCCACATGGAGGGAAAGAGGCCTCTCTGCCCAGCCAACCCTGTCAATCAGGGCATCCCTACATGATGTCTCAGTACTGGTCTCGATGCCTTCTTTGATAACATTAACAATTTATGAGAAGTGATCACTGTTAATCCTTGAATTCATAAATTGCCACCCAGGCAAATAAACACTCCATTGGGTCACTTTTGAAGTACCTCTTTATTCTAAAAGGAAAAAGAATTCTTCTCAAATGCAGTTTACATTTTACAATCTGTCAAACCTGACATAAGTGACACCTGAGGCCAGGTACAGAACTCACCAGTTACTCGTGCGTTTTATTTATTTATTTATTTTTTTAATTAATTAATTTTTTTTTAACTGGTGCGTTTTAGCAAAGATGACAGTTGCTGATATAAATTGAACCAAGAAGTGCATTTAGGTGGTGGCTGACCTAATTTTTAGAATGAATTATCCACATTGTCTATCCATTTTGCTGTGAATAATTAATTATTAAACTGTCCCTTGGTTTGGACTGAATAGAGCTGACATCGTTGATAAGAATAGCTACTTACATAAAATGAAACCCATTATTATATTTAATACACTAATAAAAACATGGAAGAAAAGAGAATTGATGCTTTTAAAAGTGCCTCCTTGAATCTGAGGGTGTGATTCAATCACATACACAGAGTCACTCCATAGTCAGTTCACAGTGGAATCAAAACAAGTGTAAGGTTTTTTTTTGTTTGTTTTTGTTTTTTTGTACCAGGACTGTACTCAGGGCCACTTGACCACTGAGCCACATCCCCAGTCCTATTCTGTATTTTATTTAGACACGGTTTCACTGAGTTGCTTAGTGCTTCACTGTTGCTGAGGCTGACTTTGAACTCATTATATTCCTGCCTCAGCCTCCTAGCTGCTGGGATTATAGGCATGCACCACTGAGTACAGCAGTTTGTGTTTTTTTAATGCAAACTTAAATGATTATTAAATTACTAGAAGATTGTTAGTGATAATCAGCAATTTGTTATTGTCTGTACTATATATAGGCAACAGTGTTAGGTGTTGTGAAAGAGAAAACACAGATGCCACTGGCCTCTCATGCTCAGGGAGACAAAGTCTAGTTGGAATTTCTAAGTAGCATTGTAAGCTGACCAGCAGAGAACTGCTCAGTTATTCACAGAACCAAAGAAAGAATCACAAAGTGGCATTTGCAAGGTTAAGAGATAAAACAGTGGATTATATTATTTACCCCTGCTTTTTGTTGAAATAAGGGTATTGCTTCCATGTGGTAGAAAACCAGTTTTAACTCATATGTTCTCACTGATAATTCTAAAGTGAATGTACAGCAGAAAAAGGAGATGACTGCTCTGGCTTTTGAAGTAAGTGACCCTGGAACTTAGCATTGCAAGTGACCCAGCCCAAAGACCTTGGATGAGTTGCCATAGTGTGTGCTTTAATTAAGAATTTTTTTTTTTTTAATTGGTTGTTCAAAACATTACAGAGCTCTTGACATATCATATTTCATATATTAGATTCAAGTGGGTTATGAACTCCCATTTTTACCCTAAATACAGATTGCAGAATCACATCGGTTACACATCCACATTTTTACATAATGCCATTTTAGTTAAGAATTTGATGTATGTTTTAACCAAACAAAAATTATTATGCCTGAGACCACTTATTGCAGAGGAATCAACTCTACAGTAACTCATACTATGATCAAAGTACCATCATTGGTAGTTTTTATGAAATTTGGAGAAGGGTAAGAGCAGTTTCACATGTCAGTTTTGGAAGAGATAGGTTATGCCATTCAGTAGAGTTTGTTTTTAGCTGGTCAGACAGATGGTTAGCCTGTGCTATTAAAATGGTATTGCTCTGCAGTGTCAGAAGCTGTATTCTCAGAAACTTACAGCTAAGCTGCTAAAATTCACAGCACCTCGTGATCAGAGTATCTGTTGATCCTTATTAGTACCTGGAGCTGAGTCCAGAACTTTGTTGGAATGAGATGTCTACTTTGTTGGATTAGAAGAGTTTCAAACCTAAAGAGAACATTTTGATAAAATTGGTAGTTAACAGATGGTGTTATTTATCATCAGCACCTAGTTCAATGTATATTCTTTATGTGTACTTTAGTTGATATTTGCTTATAATGGTTGATAAGTAAAATATCAGTTGTTGATATCAGGCACTGGAGAATACCTGTAATCCCAGCGGCTTGGGAGGCTGAGGCAGGAGGATCACAAGTTCAAAGCCAGCCTCAGCAACTTAGCAAGGCCCTGTCTGTAAATAAAATATTTTTAAAAGGTGACAGGGTGCTGGGGATGTGGCTCAGTGATTAAGCACCCCGGATTTAATTCTCGATTCAAAAAAAAAAAAGAGGCTGCCTTCAATATTAGCTAGTAGTAGGCGCAAAGGTGAAGAGAGTGGATAATATATATTGAGCATAAATGAAATAGATGGATTGGTCATATTTTCTTTAGGTTTAAATATATAAAATACATTTTTAAAGAAATGTCGCCGCCACCGCCCCCACCCCCAATGCTGGGGTGTAAATCCAGGGCTTTTCATATTCTGGGCAAGTGCTGTATTGCTGAGCTACACTCCTAGACCAAGAAATGCTCTCTATCTCTCTTTCTTTCTTTATTCGCGCTAGGGATTGAACTCAGGGTTGCTTTACTACTGAGCCACATTGCCAGCCCTTTTTATTTTTATTTTGAGATAAGGTCTCACTAAGTTGTTGAGGCTCACTTTGAATTTGATCTTCCCATTTATGCTTTACCATCTGCTGGAATTACAGGGGTGTGTCGCCACACTGGCTTTCTAATGTTTTTGTTGTTGGTTTTTGGCAGGGGGGCAGGTACCAGGGATTGAACTGCGCCCCATCCCCAGCCCTGTTTTGTATTTTGTTTAGAGACACGGTCTCACTGAGTTGCTTAATGCCTTGCTTTTGCTGAGGCTGGCTTTGGATTCGAGATCCTTCTGCCTCAGCCTCCCAAGCTGTTGGGATTATAAGTATGCACCACTGTGCCTGGCCTCTAATATTTTATTTTTGTAGTTGTAGCTTGACAAAATACCTTTATTTTTTATTTATTTATCTTTATGTGGTGCTGAGGATCAAACCCAGGGCCTCATATGAGATTGTCAATTTGTTTGCTCAGCCACTACCAGAGAAATGCCTTGGCCTAAAGAGCCACAAGATTTTGGTTGGTTCTGTCCATGTCAAATTATATTTGGGGGGATTGGGGTTGTGGCTCAGTGGTGGAATGCTTGTCTTGCACGTATGAGGCACTGAGTTCAATCGTCAGCACCACAAAAAAATAAATAAAGGTATTGTGCCCATCTACAATAAAAAAAAAATTTTTAATTATATTTTGAAAGGGTGTGGGGAAATTGGTAAATGTAAACACTGGGTATCAGTTGTAACCATGCTTGCTGCATGTTATTGATTGCATGTGAGTTGTAGGCAGATGTTAACTCATCTGCACCAGAATGTTTTGAAAGTCTCCTGTATTGTTCAGTGGGGGAGCTGTTATCACCAGTTAAGGAATACCTGAATTATTGCCATCATCTAGTGACATTTGACTTTTCCCTCCTGTGATTTGGTGTAATGAGACTGTTTTCATCCCTTTTCCTTGATTCTTAGCATTCTGGGGCTCTAGAGGCAGAGCGTTGGGGCCCTGTTTACCTTAATGAATGCTAGCTTTCTGTGGGTAGTCCTTCATCTAACATGTTTCCTAAACTCTCAGCCCACAATTACACATAAGGTAGTGAGAATTCAGACCAGTGACATCCATTATGGACTCAAATGACAGGGGTCCTGTGTGGGTACTTAAGAGTATTCTGGGTTATGTCCGAGGTGTTGTCTTCGGGGTTGAGGTGTTAATGTTTTTTTTTTTTTTTTCCCCTGATCCCTTTTTGTTGACAAGTTGCTATAAACCATTAGATTAGTTTTTAATATACCCTAGAATCTACTTTTTTTTAATCGAATGAATATTAATTGGCGGTTTCATTCTTCCGTGTGTCTTGGTGAGAAGACCTAGGCCTTGAAGTCCAAGTCTCTTAGTAGCAGTGTGACTGGGTTTTCTTGCTTACTGATCCTGAGATTCTGCCTCTATAAAATGAGGCAGAATTGTCTACCTTCCTGAAAGGTTAGAGGAGTCTGATATCCTAGCTGAATCCTGTGTTTCTTGCAAACACTGTTGTAAGCCTTGAGTGCATAGCCAAGTCCTTGCTGTCTTAGGAGTTGCTCTCCTAGGAAATAATGGAATGATTAAATTTTTAACATGAGCCAGGTACTACTTCATGGCATACACACACACACACATCCACACATCACATTTAATTCTGTCAACTCCAGGCAGCAATTATTATTGTTATTCCTATTTTGAGAAAACTGATTCTGAGAAAAATTAGTTGTAGAGGAAGTAGGATTTAAATTCAGGCTATCTGGCTCTGGAGGAGGCAGCTTTTTTTCCCTTGAGGTATTAGGGATTGAATCCAGGGCCTTACTTATGCTAGCAAGCAGTCTTCCACTGATGTAGCCTGAGCTACATCCCTGACCCTTATTATTTTGAGATAAAATCTTAGTGAGTTGCCTAGGCTGGCCTTGACCTGTATTCCTCCTGCCTCAGGCTCTTGAGTCACTGGGATTATAGGTACCCCCTACAGCCCAGTGCAGAGTGGTATGCACCTGTGATCCCAGCAATTTGGCAGGAGGATTAAAAGTTCATGGCTAGCCCCAGCAACTCAGCAAGGCCTTCAGCGACTTAATAAGACCCTGTCTCAAATTTAAAAGGCTGTGGATGCAGCTTAATGGTAAAGCACACCTGGGTTGAATTCCTAGTACAAAAAAAATGGAGAGGTGTGCCACCTCACTTAGTTTGGAGGCAGCATTTTAAACCAAGACATTCTGCTCCCTTTCGGCTATATAAGACAATGACATTCATGCTCAGAATATTAAGTACATAGGAATTTCTCAAACCTGAGCCAGTTGCACTGGTACATACCTATAATCCCAGGGACCTGGGAGGTTGAGGCAAGAGAATTGAAAGATTGAGGCCAGCCTCAGCAATTTAGCAAGACCCTGTCTCAAAATAAAACAGAGTGGGAATCTAGTTTTTGGTAAAAGCACCTCTAGGTTCAATCCCAGTACCAAAAAAAAAGAAGCAGCAGCAGCAGCAGCACCTGTTTCAAGCCAGACATTGAAGTATACAAGTCGTTATTCCTTAGCTACAGACAGCTCTCATCTCAGAGTTGCCCTAGCTGTGTATTTTGTCATGAATAATTATAAAATTTTTATATTCCCTTAGCCTAAAGTGACAAATTGCTTGTGTAGAAACAATGTCATTGCAAAAGGATATGTAGCTATCTAATTTAAAAGGTTGTAGAATTCATAACCAAAATTGTATGTTGTAGAGCAGTGCCTAAAAAGACAGTTGTGGGCGGGGTATGGTGACTCATGCCTGTAATCCCAGTAATTTGGGAGGCTGAGGCAAGAGGATCACAAGTTTGAGGCCAGCCTTGGCATCTTAGTGAGATCCTGTCTCAAAATAAAAACTAAAAATGACAGGTTGTAGCTTAGTGGTAAAGTGCTGGATTCAACTCCCAGTATTTAAAAAAAAAAGATAAGCCATTGCGACTGGAGGTGTACTCATTGGTAGAGCCTTGCCTAGTATGTGTAAAGCCTTAGGTTCCACTCCGAGACCACAAAATAATAAGTAAATAAATAAAAATGAAAGAAGAGACAGTTACGGCCAGGGAGTTCCAATTACTCTGGAGGTTGAGGCAGGAGGGTTTTTCAAGCCCAGGAGTTCAAGGTTAGCCTGAGCAACAAGAGATCACTGTCTCAAAAACATGGGCTGGGGTTGTACTCAGTGGTTCAGTACAACACTTGCTTAACACATGTGAGGCACTGGGTTTGATCCTTAGCACCACATAAAAATAGATAAAGGTTTTGTGTCTGTAATCTACAACTTAAAATAAAAAAAGTTATGTGATACATGTCCAAATTTCAGAGAAAATACAAATGTGTATGGCTAAAGCAAAAACAAATAAAATGACTTGAGAAGAAACTATAATTTTCTGAAGTCCTCAGAATTTTACAAACTCCGTTGTTATCAATATTGAAATACCTAGGATTTATTTTTCTGATTCTGCTGAAGGTTGTTACTTTTCAGACAACAGAAAAAGGACCTTTTGCTTTTTAAGGGAAAAAAATTTTAGTAGAAATACATTTCTTCCTCCCCTCACATCATCAGATGGGATGCCCTGGTCCCCCAGTCTATGTGATGCTGCATTTTGTTAAACTGGGTGGCTTCGTATCTCTTTGCCTGGCTATGACAGGGCAGAAATGGCTACCTCACAAAAGGACTGTGAAGCTTGGGTCATTTGTGTAAATAAAGGTTTCCAGTAGGTTGCAAGGGGGGTTTTTTGTTTGTTTTTTGATTTTTGGTTTTTTTTGAATATGGTCTTGAAAGGATAGAGATGTATAGAAATTGGAGAGAGTTCAGAGGGGAACCAAAGAAAATGAGGGAGGGGTTAATAAGGGAAAGCTGTGTAGACAAACAGGTGGGAGCCTTGTGTTAGAGGGTGTGCATTTTTCAGAATGACAGCTAATAGCTTTTCATCTTCACTCTTGTCTGAGACTGAAATTACACAGATTTAAGTTAGTGATGAGAAAAATGCTAAAGGGATGTGGTTAACAAGGAAAAGCCTGAAAGTTCCTCTGAAGTTCTTTAAAATTAGGATGGTTCAATTTGGAGCCTCTGAAAAAGGTAGAGAAAGCAACCTAAGCCTGATGGTTAGGGACGGTCTTGCAGTTGTTGTTGAAATGTTCTCATCCTCAGCATGTGCATGCTGGCTCTGCTCTTCTGCCCTGGGGTGTCCTTAGAAAGAGGGAGCAGCTTATTTCCTGCTGCTGTCCATGGTGGCCATAAACTTAATAGAACTACTTTAGGAAAAATTTAGAGGTCTGTGATCTAGAACTCAAGGTCTCTTCTATCTTCTAGCCCTCTTGGTCTATAAACCTTATTGACCATACGTCCTGGAGGTTCAGGTGGAAAAGAGAATTTGATAACTCTTACCTGGCCCATGTGGACTCTTTTTTGTTCTCTTCTTTTAACCATTCAAATTTGTATTTAACTGTTTTCTTTTGGGTTAGGATTCTGCAGTATTCCAGACCACGAGCACCAAATCAGGATGGGAAAAAGACGCTGTGTTCCTCCACTTGAGCCCAAGTTGGCAGCTGGCTGTTGTGGGGTCAAGAAGCCCAAATTATCTGGAAGTGGAACTCATAGTCACGGGAACCAGTCCACAACTGTCCCCGGCTCTAGTTCAGGACCTCTCCAAAACCACCAGCATGTGGACAGCAGCAGTGGACGGGAGAATGTGTCGGACTTAACTCTGGGACCTGGAAACTCTCCCATCACACGAATGAATCCCGCATCGGGAGCGCTGAGCCCTCTTCCCCGGCCCAATGGAACTGCCAACACCACTAAGAATCTGGTGGTGACTGCAGAGATGTGCTGCTATTGCTTTGACGTACTCTACTGTCACCTCTATGGCTTCCCACAGCCACGACTTCCTAGATTCACCAATGACCCCTAGTGAGTAAATTAGATGGAGGGGACACTAAGGAGGGCATGATGGGATCTTCTGAGGTCATTTTCTTTATAGAGTGTCTGCTGCTTAAAAAAACTGTAACACCATTTGAGTAAAGGGGAGTAATGAGAAATGTCTAGATAATATTTAGAACAATTAGTGGATTCAGTAATGGAAGGAGGCTATGTTGTATTTGAAGTAGGTTTAAGTTTATTGTTACAGTAATGTTCTGGAAATCAGGGGCATTTCATTCTTGGCTTTTCTGTTCATGTGGCAATGGGTAATCATTTAACCTTTTGCATAGAAAAGTGACATCATCATACCATCGTGTTAAAGTCCAAGTGAATTGGGACTGTCTGTGGGCCAGGCAGGAGACTAGGAGCTCTCATTCATTGAAAGCTAATGTTCTTAATAAGGGACACCTCCACTGTATCATCTACAATATCACAGTATCCTATAGGGCCACTAACATCCCATCAGGGAAACTCAGAATCAGTTTTACTGGATTTTATTTCAGGCTCTTGTTTGTTTTAAGACCTCTAAAGGTGTCCATGATATCGATGAGCTATGAGTGTGTTGTGTGCATTTACTTACTTACTTACTTTATTATTTGGGGGCGCGGGTACCAGGTATTGAACCCAGGGATGTTTAACCACTGAGCCATATCCCCAATCTTTTTATTTTTTGAGACAGGATCTTACTAAGTTGCTTAGAGCCTCAGTAAGTTTCTGAGCCTGGTTTCAAATTTGGAATCCTCCTGCCTTGGCCTCCTGAGTTGCTGGGATTACAGGCTTGCACCACTATGCCTGGTTAATGAGCAGTATTTCTAAAGTACAAATAAACAGGAATAAACTCATGCTGCTGTCTTCTCTCTCAAAACTGGAAGCAGCTGAGCTGAGGTATAGCTCAGTGATAGAGTACGTGCCTAGCATGCATGAGGTCCTGGGTTTGATTCCCAAGACCACAAAGAAAAAAAAAAGAATGAATGAATGAACAACAAAGCAGTTCTGAGCTAACTTTGAAAAGCACCGGTGCTTTTGGATTTTTGTTTTTAGGGAGTGCTTTTGGAGCATTTATTAATATAAGATCATGTCTCAACTTTTAATGCCATGCTGAGGCTGTACAGAGCTCTGGGCAGCAAGTTGGGGGGTATAAAGAAAAGGTTCTTGCCCTCAGGAGGCTGGTCATTGAGTTGGTGAATCACACAGAGAGAAATAGTAGTTACTCCTGTATATGAATCAGAGTGAGGAAATGTGGAGAAAAAAATGTGCTGACTTTTAGGGATGTCTTGCCATAAGGTACTATGATCAGGAAACTCCCAAGGGAGCCAGGGTGCAGTGGTGTATTCATTCCTGTAATCCTAGTGGCTTGGGAGACTGAGGCAAGAGGATCGCAAGTTCAACGCCAGTCTCAGCAACAGTGAGGTGCTAAGCAACTCAGCGAGACCCTGTCTCTAAATAAAATACCAAATAGGGCTGGAATGTGGCTCAGTGGTTGAGTGCCCCTGAGCTCAATCCCCAGTACCAAAAAAAGAAAACCAATCTGAGCAGGTGCAGATCCTAATCCTGGTTAAGATATAGGTGTCCTGTATAGGAAAGGAATTTGGGATTGGAATAGAAGATGGTAGCCTCAAGTGTAGGATTTAGTTCAGAACTTTGGGTTCTGTATTTTTACCCTGTGGGTAGTAGAGGTATTGAGAAGGTTTTGAGTAGAATTGAGGATAGTAGCTTTGTCTGATACTGTGCAGGTGCTTTATTGGAAGGAAATGGTGGAAAATCTGCTGGGATCCTTTGTAACAATGATCAAAGAAGTAGATAACTAAACATTCAGGTTGCCTTTGAGAAGCGATTAACTCAACAGTCTAAAGAGGTAATAGCCTTCAGAATGTGAAAGGATCACACACACACACACAAAAAAAAAATCTTCACAATCAATCTGATAAAAGCTTTGGCCTAGGAACAAAAAGGCAACTTCTGTTAATAAAAAGCTTTCTTGTGAAGGCATTTTCTTTTCCGAAAATTTATGAACAGGAAAAATTTGTAGTTGCCATGGGCAGTTATAATTATGGGAACAACATGGGCTTGCAGAGAATTCTTGTAATAAAGGAGGCCAAGAGGATGCAGAGAAAGGTGTATCATTATGAAAGACGGGGCTGGGTGATGTGGCTACCCATAAAAAGAGAGTACATGAGGAAAGAATATGGAGAATTAGAAGGAAAAGTTGAATTCTGGGCAAAGAAGAGGAAAATAGCCCATAAATTTGTCAGAGGAGTGGAAACTCTGGAGTATAGGAAAGGTTGTTCAGAGAGCCTTTCTTCAGGAAAGTTTTCTGTTTCTAGCCAGAACTGAACAGCTTACAGAAAGCCAGAGTTCTCCAGGTAACTGGCAATTCAGAAAATTCTTTTGGGCAGTAACAGAAAGAAATATTATCCATGATTAATTTGGGGCTGGACAATGTTTTTTCTTTTTCTTTTTTTAGTCCCCTCTTTGTGACGTGGAAGACAGGGCGGGACAAGCGTCTTCGTGGCTGCATCGGGACTTTCTCAGCCATGAATCTTCATTCAGGACTCAGGGAATATACGTTAACCAGGTAATGACACTGGGCATTAAGAACTGTATACAAATTGTCTAGAATTGGAAACAAATTGCCTGACTTCCATTCTTCTAAGTGATACATTTTAAGCATTCCTTTTTTGGTAAACAGGAAATGTAAGGAACATTATCTGGTGAGTCACTGTCAGTTCCTATATAGACAGCTAATATTAACATATTAATATTGATGGATGGTAGATGCTGTCTGTAGGTGTCAGGATTCATGACTATGTGAGCTCTGTGGCATGTAATGTCTCTCAACTCCAGAGCAACCTCACTTATGTTTTCTGTCCCCCTCCAGTGCACTTAAGGACAGCCGATTTCCCCCCCTGACCCGAGAGGAGCTGCCTAAACTTTTCTGCTCTGTCTCCCTCCTTACTAACTTTGAGGATGCCAGTGATTACCTGGACTGGGAGGTGAGAACAGCCGCATTTGGAACTCTGCATCTCTCGTTGCATTTGGGTTCGGGTTAGTACATGGTAATGTATCTCCTTTATTGAGAGGGTCTAAGAATGTGAAAACTGAGTGTGGAACCAAATATGGGCAACATAGGTGACAGAAAAGTGCTGCTCAATTAGGAGTAAGAGGAAATGTAAATGTAAAGGCTTCCTTTTGCTGGACACAGTGGCACATACCTGTAGTCCCGGTGATTTGGGAGGCTGAGGCAGAGGATCTAAAGTTTGAGTCCAATCTGGGCAATTTAGCAAGACCCTATCTCAAAAAATAAAAATTGGCTAGAGGTGAAGCTCAGTGGTAGAAGGCTCCTGAATTGTCCCCAGTACAACTGAGATATGAATAAGTAAATAAGGAAAGAAAGACTGACTTTTCCCACTCTGTTCTACCTCCTTCTTTCACATCTAATAAGAAATAATAGCCAGGCACAGTGGTGCATACCTGTAATCCCAGCCACTTGGGAGCCCAAGGCAAGAGAATCACAAGTTCAATGGCAAAATGAAAAAAGGTGGCAAAAAAAAGCCCTCAGTTCAATCTTTAAAAAAAGAAAGAATGAATGAATGGGATAACCCAATAGAAAATATTCCAGATTCCTCTTGGCAGCTCTTGAAATGTAGCTTTTATTTTGATGTGGCCTGTATATCTGAAAGAGTTAGTCATGGAAATCAAGAAATTCTCTGGGAAGAAGAGTCAAGCAGATCAGGAATGTGTTGATTTATATATGGGTGACTAAAGTTCCATTAGCATAAGTAAATGCCATTTACTTGATTGTGTTTTTCTATAGGTAGGGGTCCATGGGATTCGAATTGAATTCATCAATGAAAAAGGTGTCAAACGCACAGCCACATATTTACCTGAGGTTGCTAAGGAACAAGGTGAGTTGGACGAATGGGCATTAAGCAGTTAGCACCATTCACAGCTGTGCCAGCTCAAAGGCAGGAAAGTGAAGTGGGTCGTCTTTTCAGCCCAACTGCCACTAAGAATGAATGCCTTTCTTCTTCTTGATGCCTGTCAGATTCCTATTGGATAGAAGCATACTCCCAAAAAATGTGCAGGAGCTGGGAAAAAGAAAAGGGGAGATGCTTCCCTCACTTACCTGCTTGTTTAAACACTTCCTTTGAAGTCACCCTAATCACGTTATAGAGTTCGTTATAAAGGGAAGTTGCCTGTATCAGTGGGTATTGAACTTTTGATCATGAGTCATTATTTATTTGTTAACTTGGCAAAGGGCAAAACATACATACTCCTTATTGTTTTTAAAGAACTCAGTAGTTAATGAGTTCTTAAAATGGGAACATCAAAGGTAGGAAGTAGGTTGGGCAGGTTTTCTCTTTAAAAGAATATCTAGAAGAATGCCTTTAATTGTTGCTTGTGCTTTCTGTGATATGTAACCCAGTTTTCTTTCTTTCTTGGAATTAGTCTGTTTTTGAAAATAAAATGTGAAACACGGTATTGGTTGGGTGTGAACCTGGAATAGAGAAAAATATCCAGTTAAGTATATTAATGAACTAATTATACGGAAGCAATTGCCTTGTTGGTTACCATTGTGGTTGTGTTTAAAATTTTTTTGAAAGCAGTGGGGATGTGGCATTAAAAAGGAACCTTTTAACTACCTAAGTGAGGACATAAGTCTAATACCCTCTGTATAAGGAGGCACACCAGAAGTGTTTTTTAGTAAGATTAGAATGATTAGGTAAATAATTAAAAGTTGAGAAAATAAAAAATTGGGGATATCTTATATAGTAATTTAGGGGGGTTTTGTTTTTCAATTTGATGTATTTGGTTTTTGTCTGTTAAAAATTTTGCAAAAATAATTCAACAATGTATGTGTGAACAACTTTTCCATCCTTCCTAAGGGAACCTTTTCCTTCCTGCTGCCAGTTTTCTTTCTTAGAAAATAGGACTCATAGAAATCATCAAACTGGCCAGGCGCAGGAGCCCACGCCTGTAATCCCAGTGGCTTGGGAGGTTTAAACAAGAGGATTGCAGGTTCAAAGCCAGCCTCAGTGAGAGCGAGGCACTAAGTAACTCAGTGAGACTCTGTCTCTAAACAAAATACAAAATAGGGCTGGAGATGTGGCTCAGTGGTTGAGTGTCCCTAAGTTAAATCCCTTGTATGCCCCCCCACCAAAAGAAATAGTTAAACTGAAGAAAGGCTACTCTGATAGGAATATAAGCTGCAAAATTTAAATCCCCCTTTCCTAATGGGCATAGTGATGTCCACCTGTAGTCCCAACTGCTTAGGAAGCTGAGGCAGGTAGATCACTTGAACCCGGGAGTTCAAGGCCAGCTTGGGCAACATAGTGAGACCCTGTCTCAAAACAAAAAGTCCTCCTCTTTCAATAAAGAGGCCCTGGTTGCAAGCATGAGGACAACAGCATGAGACTGAGTTTATTCCTTGATAGTTATGCTGGGGTAACCTGACAGGAAGGACTCAGAAGCAGGGTGTGTGGGAACAACATTATGGCCATCCTGTATCAGAGTTTCCACTGGACAATTAGTGAAGCATATGGGGCTCTAAGTATATGGGCTAGTGCCCAGGGCTTCCTCTGCTCCAGCAGATTTGCTGCTTCTTGAACATGTTTGTCTTCTGCACTGGCCATATTTGAGTATGTCACACTCTTGTTTGGTTGTATACTGACCTCAGTGTGGCCTCTCTTTTCCTCAGACTGGGATCAGATTCAGACAATAGACTCCTTGCTCAGGAAAGGTGGCTTTAAGGCTCCAATTACCAGTGAATTCAGAAAAACGATCAAACTCACCAGGTAAGCCAATATCTTATTTTCCTTGCCATTTTCATGGAGTGGGGGTCGGGTAGAAGATACTTTTGGTGGAAAGGGGAAGAAAAAAGTGTTTTCTGCTAATATCCCTAACCAAAGATGAATGAGTGAGGTTGATGCTCTCAGGAAGCAGTAGTAATAAAGACAGAGACTCCTCCAGCATTCTGTGTATCTCTGTAGCTAAGCTGATTGTGGGGTTGGGGCATAGTTTAGGCTCAAGCAAGTTGAGGGTGTCCGTTTGGTCCCACATGGTTGGGAGGCTGAGGGGGAAGGCTGAAATTAGGAGAGAAGGCTCCCAGTGTATAGTAGTCCAAGGCCAGTTGAGGGGTTACTTCTTATCCACTCATGCAGTCAGATGGCTGGGGATGCAAAAGAGTCAGAAACGCTTTTCACAAAGAGTTAAAAGGATGCCCTTTTTGGGAACAGTATTTCTATGTACTTCTGCGGGGAGGCTGCCTAGTTTAGAATGCACGTCTTGGGGTCTGAATCCCAGCTCAGCCACTTACTAGCTATGTGACCTGGGCCAGTTATTCCACCTCTCTCAGCCTGTTTCCTGTCTGTAAGATGTGAATGATAATTCTGTAGGATTGTTTTAGGATGTGATAAGGTAATGTATGGAGAATTTCTAGCCCAGGGTCAGGCAACATTGTAGGTGATCAATAGATGTCAGTTCTCTTCCCGTCCTTATTGTAATTGGAAGCATTGACAGGTTTAGCTTCTAAGGGCCTCTGTTGGGCCCCTAATTTGTATAATGCTGAATAATCATGCTAGCCTCACAGGTTTGGAAGATAACCCAGAGTTTTTTAAAATGCCTTGGATTCCAAAAATTAAGGGGCTGGGGGCATAGCTCAGTGGTAGAGCACATGCTTAGCATGTGCAAGGCCCTGGGTTCAATCCCCAGCACCAAAAAATAAAAATAAATAAATTAAAAAAAAAACACTCTTCAAATACAAAGCATTATTACTATTATTATTACAATTTATTTGAACAGCCATTTCCCTGTCAAAATTCAGGAATAATCACCTTGCAGTGGAGGAGTGATTACAGTGGGAAAGAGATGGCTCTGGGTAAGGATTGTCACACCCAGCTCCTGTGGTCTGTAGTAGGCTCCATAGGTTTGTAACACCCCATGCTTCGCATCTTGACTCATGGCTCTTTCCAGAGCAAAGCCAAAGTGCTATGAATTCTGTTCTGATAACCCTGTGATATGGCATATTCATCTGGGGATTGAGACCTGTCCCATATAGCCCAAGGATCCTTTAATCTGCTTCACCAGAATTTGACCCAGAATTAGGTAATTGTGCCCCTTTTAGTTATAACTTGTTTGTTGTTCTTCTGCAAATTGAGGTTGCACTTCTGTCCAATTGATCTCATTTTAACATGAAAGTAGATATGCAGTTTACACTGGATTTTGGTGCAGCCATCTTCCAATCTGCCACCCATGTAATTTGATCTTGAAATTCTTCATCCAGACCCCAGCAGCAGATTGCTTACAAGCAGCCTGATGATAAGCTTATGTAGCGTTTAAAGGTGGGATGTGCCGAAGTACATTCTCAGGGGTGAATTGTGATTGTGCTTTTTCATCTTGTTCATTTGTAATAACAACATTGTTTTCTTGTGCCGTCTTTCATTTTCTGTAAGTAAGATTGCTCTTGGTCTTCCATTTTATTCTTTCGAAATGTGGAATAAGCTTTTGGTTTTCTCTGCTGAGTGATTTTACAAAAGGAGTTGTTTGGAGTTCCTAATACCCTTGCCTGTTTCCTTATACAGGTACCGAAGTGAGAAGGTGACAATCAGTTATGCAGAGTATATTGCTTCTCGACAGCACTGTTTCCAGAATGGCACTCTTCATGCCCCGCCCCTCTACAATCATTACTCCTGACACACGGCTGCATGACCAGTCCCACCCCCCTGTGGCCACCAATGGCTATGACATCATTGGAGCAGATGCCTCCTCTTCCTGGTCCAGTTACTTCTATTACTGCACCATTTTATGATGCTAGCTTCCGTTGCCAAGTCTGCCCCCCGCTGACTGAGGGGGTGTGGGGTTAATTGAATGAAACAGAACTTGAGGGGCCCAAGCCTTATCTCAGCCTTTCCTCAATATGGGGTTCCGTTGGATTGGGGCTCCTCCATGACTAGTGAAAATTACTGTGTGGGTTCAGAAGACCCTGGTCTGGTGATTTGCCGCATGTGTTATTGGTCACACTCTGGAAGTCGGAATTGATGATCCATGGAGGCTTACCCCACACACACCCCTACAGCCTCCCCAGATCAATAGGTGTATTCCCCTGGCAGTCTGGGCAACGGAGACCAACAAGAAACATTTTTAGGTTGTTTTAAATTCCTTTTTTTAAACTTCCAATTTATTGCATACCAAGAGTTGATCACAACCTCCATGCTTCGTAAGTGGACGCCATATTAGGGTTGAGCATGGGCACCACGAGTCCTTTGAGGCTCCTGGACAGAGACCCATATCAAGATCGGAAGCCCTTTGGATGGCGTTGCAGATCCCATTGCTCAATAAGTCGTGAAGGTTTTAATTCTCATCCCACACTCAGTTGGATTTTCTGGCACTCTCCCTGCATCAAGTCTGCTGGTATTGAACAGAGCTCTGTGATGTAGCCTGCTGAGGAATGGAGTGGAGATGTCCCTGGAGGTCCCGGTGTCATCACTGCGTGCAGGCATGAAAGGAGAGACCTCTTCCTCACCACCTGGCTACCTCACTCCTCTATTGGTAGCAGTGCCTACACAGCTGGATGTAGGTTCTTGGAAGCATAGATGTGCAAACAGGCAATGGGTTTGGGGCTGTCAGAGGGCACATTGTCATAGGAGAGAATCCAGGGTCTCTGAGTGGTTTTCTTTTCAGGCAGACACCCCGAGGGACTTTCAAGCAGTGGAGTTCCTTTTTCTAGTTTGCCTGAAGTGGGAAGACTGTTGGTGTTTCAGTCCTTTATAGGATTCTAGAACAAAGCTGTGTAATTAAACAAGGTGAATCTTTAATCTTGCCTACTATGGGAATCTTCAACCCAGGAGGGCAAATTTCCAAACCACTCATTTTTTTCTGGGTCATTTAAACTTCCATGTGACATTTCCCTTTCCTATTGCTGATTTCCAAATAGCCATCAGCAAGTTTTCCTCCCCCTTGCCTTTTCACTTATTTGGTGGCAAAATTCATAGAACTTGGGAGATTCTTTGAATGCCTTGTCACAAAGGCACTGCTAAAGTGATTTACAGGAAGAGGTGGCCAGCTGGAAAAAAGGATCCTGAGGACTATACACTGGTATTCAACAACATGCTTAGAGAACTCTTAAATGGATTGGGTGTCAACCCAGTGAACACATGTTTTGATTTAATTTATTTTTTTAAGAGTTTATGTGGTGATGGTGTGGCTTTCCAAAAAAGGTGACTATTCAAGTCCTTCTGCCAGGAATAGGGGAGGGGGAGCAGGGGCACAATCTAAGAAGGGATGCTGTTCAAGGCATCACCCTCGAGTTCCTGGGCAGGAAAAGGTAAGGGAGCAGGTTTGTGCTGCTGGCAAGGACCTGGAATATGTGGGGAAGACATGGGGGACATCAGGGTGCCCAAGCTGCTTTCCCCTCACTGCTGTGCTAGGTTCCCGTGGCCTATCACATTCCCCCTGCAATGTAAATGAAGGGTAAGGGTTTGGTTTATGATTTCCTACTGCTGAGGATAATAAATGTCTTGTTACAAACAGATGTGATGACAGTTACTCTTAGGTGCCATGGATTGATGTCAGGGTGGTCAGCTCTGGACTAAGCCACCCACCTCCAATTTGTACAACAGTATTGATACATAGGGCTACACTCATTACTGTTCAAGTGTTCTATGTTAAAAGTTGTGTTTAATTTCTAAAGATTTAAAAAAAGCAAAAAAAAATTGGTGCTAAACTTTAACCCCTGAGACTGGTCATGCAAGCATTTACAGTGCCATGCTCCTCAAGCCTTTTTTTCTTGTAGAAATGTTGCCCTATTTGTCTTCCCCAATGTATAATATGTATTTTATTTTATTTTATTGAGGGTAGGATAGGATACCTGCCATTTAAGAAAATGAACAGAAAATTTAAAAACCCAAGAAATGGGGGAAAAAATCAGTGCACAAGAATCGGGCTGGTGAAGCCCAGCATCACACTGAAGTGGGCTCAGTGGTTTCTGGAGTGAAGAAGCCTTACTCCCTGAACATTCCCTCATGCACCCAAAGAAGTCCAGCAATGGGAAAGTTAGGTTCCTCTTGCCTTGTCAAGGGAAACTGTAGTGTCCTGTAAGGAATGGACACTGCTGGTGTCCATCTGGATGGGGAGCTAGTCGGGAAGCGGTCTGGAAGTGTATGGGTCAGGATGGCCTCATGGAAATCTGTGGCAGGTGGTTTTCAGGAAAATAGACTTAGTCTGGGTCATCCACATGGCAGCTTTGCATAGGGAGGTGGACAGCTCCAAATGAACTGAACTGCCTTCCACACGCTTGACCAAAGCAGAGAAGAGGGTGGCCAGTACCTGCAAGTACGTGGGTGGTAGAGAAGAGGGAGTGTTTCCTGCCCAGTGTTTCCTTTGTCTTTGGGCTGCTGGAGCTGAATAGCATGGTAACCACTGTTAACGGAACCAGCTGGACTTCACCGGCTTGGTTCAGAGTTTGTTTCATCCCTAGCTGTGAGTGCCTTTTGGTCTGCAAAGTTGGCTTGTCTCATAATACCCACAGCTAGGACATTCTCTGTAATTATGAATTGTCCTTATTTTACATTGAAAGAGGACGTCTGATCATTAGAGTTTGTCAGTGTTGGATTGTTTCCACTGTGAGGTTCTTAAACTTTTTCGCTTATAATATTAAAACAACTCATGTTAGAGACCCTTTCCACATGAAAGGTTTGTAGTTGAAATGTTATATATATTTTACTGTTTATAATAAAAATCATCTATACAAATGAAGTCTTGGGTGTTAATTTTTGCACAAGATATGTTTTCCATGATATGTTAACATCTACAATTTCACT
Source organism: Callospermophilus lateralis (assembly GCF_048772815.1). NCBI lineage: Eukaryota > Metazoa > Chordata > Mammalia > Rodentia > Sciuridae > Callospermophilus > Callospermophilus lateralis. The sequence continues at coordinate 94,461,218 of NC_135313.1, forward strand.
AACTGTTAATGTTATTTTCTATTAAGATTTCTGGAGCCTAGGGAGCTATCTGTTCTTTTTGTTTATTTTCGTTCTTATTTCCCTAAAGCAAGAGACTGTATGGCCTTCAGTGCAAAGACTTCAGACCAATTCTTTGTATTACACTTGGTTGCCTCTTGGCTATATAACTTCTGAGTGCAAATCATTGAACTCTTTAATGAAGTATTGTAGAGAATAAATCATAATGGGTAAAAATTGTTCTTTGCCTCTGTTTTTGTAACCAGGTGTGTTTTTCAGCTGTAACAAAATGCCTGATATAATCAATCAAGTCCCAGATTTTCAAACAAAATTGACACAGATTGCATTAGAATAGGTTGGAAATTATAATTGAGAGCTTATATATTCTTTATTATTAGCAAATACAAACCATCCTGTAAATAGGGTACTGGGATAATACAGTACCTGTTAACTGAAATACAGGGACTGGAATTCCTTGAAATAAAATGACAGCCTAGTTCTAGAAAACATTTTCATGAATGCATTTCTTATATATTTAATATATCAGTTATGTACATAATATTTTATTCAGTTGAACATTTAGAAGTAACTTATGCAGCAAAGTTTGTACCATTTTATACTCTCGAACACTAATAATTAACATTTTTCCAGGCATGATAGTAAATGCCTGTAATCCCAGTAGCTTGGGAGCCTGAGACAGGAGGATAACCAGTTGAAAGCCAGCCATAGCAATTTAGCTAGGCTGTAAGCAACTAGTGAGACCCCTGTCTCAAAAAATGGCTGGAGACTTGGCTCAGTGGTTAAGTGCCCCCCCACCCCCCTGCCAATTACCTATTTTCCCCAAACAATAGTGCTAAAAGAAATAGTTTTAGCATTACCATAAGGATTGTATTCTTTGCTCATTTTAAGATTTTGTTTTGTTTTGACTGGGGATTGAACCCAGGGTTGCTTCCTAAGATTCTGAGGTTGGCTTCAGTTCTGTAATCCTGCTTCAGCCACCTGAGTTGCTGGGAATATAGGCATGCTCCACTTGCCCAGCTTCATTTTAAGTGTTTATAGGTGTTCCACATCTGGGCAGATGGAACAGAATGAATTAAAGGAGTTAAGATTAATTTGGCTCATGGTTTTGAGAGGTTTCAGACCATGGTCAATTGGCTTCATTGCTTTGAGGTCTGTGGGGAGGCAGAAACATGGAAAAGGGGTGCAGCTCAAGAAAGCCGCTTTTACTCCATGGCAGCTAGGAAGCAGATGAATAAGATATATAGTAAAACAGGCAGACAGTTAAGGAAATGAACCCCATGAAGTCTTCTCTAAATGTAAAGAACACTCCATGAAATTAACCTGCAGAGGATTCCAACATTCCACCAACTCCTTTGTCCTAGGGCAGCAGAAAATGGGAGGCAGGACAGACCTGAGGAAAGGCTACCAATTCAAGAGCTAACCCAAATCCTTAACATTTTTCCAATATCTGTTTAGCATAAACTTTGACCAATAAATAGCCTTGGCACTTTTCCAATACCTGGTTAGCATAGATTTTGACCAATATCCTTAGCACTTTTCTGGGACTTAATTAGCATAGATATTGATCAGTGCTCCTACCCAGTAGCCATATAAACCCCAAGACTTCTACACTTAAGTGGCAACCGCTTTTGGGTCCCTTCTTGCTCTGCGGGAGCTCTGTGGGAGCTCTGTCTCTTCTCACTTGAATAAATCCTCACTTGAATAATTTTGCCTGGTGTGGTAGTGCACACCTGTGATCACAGTGGCTCAGGAGGCTAAGGCAGGAGGATCCAGAGTTCAAAGTCAGCCTCAGCAACTCGGCAAGATTTGTCTTAAATAAAATATAAAAAGAGCAGAGGATATGGCTCAGTGGTAAAATGACCCTGGGTTCAATCCTTGTACCAAAATCAATCATCCAACCAATCAATCAATCAATACTACTCTTACACTTACTCTTTCTTTTTTTTTAATATTTATTTATTTTTAAGTTTTAGGTGGACACAATATCTTTATTTTACATTTATGTGGTGCTGAGGATTGAACCTAGTGCCTCATGCATGCTAGGCGAGCACCCTACCGCTGAGCCACAACCCCAGCTCCTTTTTTTTTTAAATATTTATTTTTTAGTTGTAGTTGGACACAATGTCTTTATTTTATTTATTTTTTGATGTGGTGCTGAGGATCAAACCCAGGACCTTGAATGTGCTAGGTAAGTGCTCTACCGCTGAGCCACAACCCCAGCCCTACACACTTACTCTTTCTTGTCCATAGATTTTATTCTTTGAATTCGCAAGACAAGAACTGGGAAAGAAGACACTGGCAGACAAGTGAGGTTTGCAGCAATACCCTAGCAGCAGAGGCTGAAAATCCAGTTTCACAGACACGATATAGTCCCCAAGGGCACCCTCCTCCCACTCCCTTCAACTAGGTCCTACCTACAGTTTCTACCACTTCCCAATAGGCCATTCAGCTATAAATCCATTAATGAATCCATTGAAGAAATTAAAGCTTTGCTGACCCTCTCACTTCTCAAAAGGTCCACCTCCTAACATTGTTACACTGGGGAACAAGCACTTTAAACACATAAGGCTTTGGGATACATTGCAGATCCAATCATAATACCAGATGACTTGAATTATCTCAATAGTGTAGAGTTATCTTATTTTTGGACAGCCAGATAATAGCCTGTGTGTTTTTTTTTTATAACTTTAATTATTTTTATGTAGTGCTGAGGATTGAACCCAGGATTGAACCTGCTAGGCAAGCACATTACTACTGAGCCACAACTCCAGGCCCTGTGCCACCCGGTGTCCCCAATGCAGATGACCCCTAATTACCTTGAACTTTATTATTTTTGTGATTGGTAATAATGCCACTAATTTTGTAGTTTCCTGAGCCATCATTCATGAACCTTTTAAATTTGGGTTTTTCAGTCAGGTGCAGAGGTGTACACCTGTAATCCCAGTGACTTGGGAGGCTGAGACAGGAGGATCTTGAGTTAAAACCAGCCTGAGAAACTTAGTGAGACCCTGTCTCAAAATAAAAAATAAAAAGAGCTTGCATGTATCTCAGTAATTAAGTGTCCCTGGGTTCAATCCCTGGTACCAAAAATAAATAAATTTGGTTTTTCCATAAAGAAGATTTTTTGCTTTCATTAAATTTTTCAATTGTTCACCGACTCCAATTCTGAATCAAATTAAAGCAAACTTATACTTTTGTACACAAGAGTTGTCCAGGACTGTCTCTCCCAAACCCAGGCTAGAGATTGTCTTTTGAAATGTTAAATAAACCTTGGAGAAGAGGTCAGACCTTGACAGAAAAGCTAAAAACTCCTCAAAAAACAAACAAATAATAACAACAACAAAAAAGCCCATTCATTAAAACATTTGATGGGGCTGGGGATGTGGCTCAAGCGGTAGCGCTCTCGCCTGGCATGCGTGCGGCCCGGGTTCCATCCTCAGCACCACATACAAACAAAGATGATGTGTCCGCCGATAACTAAAAAAAATAAATAAATAATAAAATTCTCTCTCCCTCTCTCTTTAAAAAAAAAAAGATTTGATGATATTAATTAATTCAAGTGAAGACCCTTGGGAGGTATTAGTGTGATCTAACATTATTGAAAAGTTTACTGTTCTTGGACAACCTAGAACAAATGTTTTGAGAAAATAGTAGAGTCATTTAATCAGACACAAGCACTCACATTTGGGAATTGTCAGTCTTCAACTTAAATTGTTCCTTACAAAGAGGTGAATTGTTTTTTTCATTTTCTTTCTTTTTTTGAGACCTAGTTCTGAGGCCCTTACTCTTGGCAAAACTCAAACACATGGCCACAGATAAACATGCTGCCTAGGGCTGGGGATGTGGCTCAAGCGGTAGCGCGCTCGCCTGGCATGAGGGCGGCCCAGGTTTGATCCTCAGCACCACATACAAAGATGTTGTGTCCACCGAAAACTAAAAAAATAGATATTAAAAAATGCTGCCTAAAGGATATGGAAGATAACATCCCCACAGATAGCCCCCACACACACAGGAAGAAAGGAGGACAGTGTGACCAGGGAGGAGGGAAGCAGAGGAGAAGGGAAAATTAATCCTATCCAATACAGCGGGGAGAAGGCAAATACTGAGCACTGAGCCTTTGACTTTCACCCTTTCCCATTGTCCAAGAGTCCTAGAATGAGAAAGGCAAATAGGGAAGCTCTGGGTAACAGTAGATCCTGGAGGAAAAAGATAAGCAATGAGCACCCTGTTCTGGGTTTTCATCCCTTCCCAGTAACAATGAGTTTTGTAATTTTACAACCTTTTTCCTGACTTCCCAAACTGGCACATTCTATTTAAGTCTCCAATAAGGAATTGTAATCTATAAAACACAAGCCCCTTCTACCCCGAAAATGAGTCCCTCCAATGCCTGACTGATTGACTCCGCGACTTAATAAATGGCATGGCTGAATCTGTTGAGGTCTGCTCCTGTCTTGGTTATTTGTGCTTATACTGCCAGGGTTAGATGATAATTTTGGAAACAGACAACAAGAAGCTGGTTAAACTGTTAAACCACAATGCAAAGAAAAGATCACTGACTCCAATTTTGAATCAAATTAAAGCAAACTTATGCTTGTGTACACAAGAGCTGTCCAGGACTGTCTCTCCTGAGACAGTCCAGGCTAGAGATTGTCTTTTGAAATGTTAAATAAACTTTGAAGAAGAGGTCAGTGGCTGAGATTCTTAAAGGAGTGAGGGAAGGCGAGGTGCTTTAAAGCTGCTTCCAAATCAATTTAGGGCCTATGACCTTGCTGGCTTTGAAATACTATTTACTGAACTGGTTGAAAGATTTGACTCTAGTTGGGCACGTGCCACATGCCTGTAATCCCAGGCCTTGGGAGGCTGAGGCAGGAAGATTGGAAGTTCAAAGTCAGCCTCAGCATTCACAAGGCACTAAGCAACTCAGTGAGACCCTGCCTCTAAATAAAATATAAAATTGGGCTGGGGAGTTGGCTCAGTGGTCGAGTGCCCCTAAGTTCGATTCCTGGTAACAGCCCCCCAGCCCACCAAAAAACAGATTTGACTCTGAACCAATACTGAACAAATAAAACTGTCCTGAAGAACATAATACAACTCCCTTCACTATACATACTGCTTCTGTAATGCCATATTCGTGGAACCCCAATAGACCTCCAGGAGACAAATCCGATGCAATCACACAAGAGTCTTTATGGCAAGCTTGAGCCTGGACTCACAACTGTTCCCAATGTAGCGGTCCCAAGGAGTGAGTCTCGGTCCTTTGTTCAGTGAGATTTTATAGGTTTTGGGGGATACTCTATGTGTCACAACATCACACAGCAAATCATTCCATACCATGGGAAAATCAAACAACTCTTAACATTGATTAGCACATTCACTGGCAGGGGAAAAAGTTGGGTAAGGGTGATTGGTTAGTACAAGAGGGGGATTCCTTTGAGCTGATTGGTTTAAGCCACGAGGGGTGTACCTGCTAATCTACATGGTTTCTCAACATGTTATCAACCACCATAAACTACTGGGGGGGGGGGTCATCTGGCATCCCAGGTATTTTCCCTGTCTCATGCTGATTGATGTTGCTAGGGGGTTGCTATGGGTCCTCACCTAGCCTTACAGAGTCAGGGACACCTGTCTCTCCTGTTATTTGCAGACAAACAACTCAGCAGGGTGGGTATGTGCCTATGAGTGCTCTGTGGGTTTTTCCAAGGACAAGGGTCACACCCACTTCCTTGGGCAGGCTTTGAGGTAGAAGCTGTTTTCAAAAATGGAGTCACATCAGTTTCTCACTTCTACAGTGACCCTTGATTTCAAGTTTAACTACTGGGGGTTCTGGGAGTCTAGCTCAGTGGTAGAGCTCTTGCCTAGTATGTGAGAAGCCCTGGATTTAATTCCTAGTATTCTCCACCAAAAACAAACAAACAAACAAACACAGAATTTATGTGTGGAGGGAGGAGGGAGGTCTCAAATGTTCAATCATTCAAGTCCTTACTGCCAATGACACTCCGCCTTGCACCCACAGTATGGTTGACTATTCATTGATCCTCCTTGGCTCCCAAAGAAATAATCAGGGCACTGACAACTTGAATCTGATAGCAGTCTGATAGAACTAAACTCAAATCTTTTTTTTTTTTTTTTTTTTAATAACCTGGGGTGCTCAACCACTAAACCACATCCCCAGCCATTTTACATATTTTATTTAGATATAGGATCTCACTTGAGTTGCTTAGGGCCTAAGATGCTGAGGCTGATTCTCCTACCTCAGCCTCCTGAGCTGCTGGTATTATAGGCATTCGCAACTGGGCATGGCCTAAACTCAAATCTTGGTCCTTCCACATAAGACAAAGACAAGTATTGCTACTCTAATTTCCCACTTTTCTAAAAATTTTTTAATATTTATTTTTCAGTTTTCGGCGGACACAATATCTTTTATTTTATGTGGTGCTGAGGATCAAACCCAGCGCCCCGCAAATGCCAGGCGATCACGTTACGGATTGAGCCACATCCCCAGCCCCTAATTTCCCACTTTTAACTGCTGTGAATCTTGACAGTAGCCTTCTGGAAAAGCCCAGGCCCCGGCACACATTGCAATAGGTGGATGACTGTGGTCATATGAATATCATCCAGTGCTGTGTGTAGATGGGACCAATGGGTAAGTGTCAAACCTTCCAGAATCTTCTTCAGGCATGTGAAGCCCATCAAGTCAGTACAGCCTTCAAGGAAGAGGTGAGTGCAGCTAGGAGGGTGCAGTGACTCATGCCTGTAATCTCAGCTACTGGGAGGTCAAGTGGGGAGGATCACAAGTTCAACTCCAGTCTAGACAACTGAAGAAGACCCTGACTCAAAATAAAATTTAAAGGGGATGTAGCTCAGTGGTACTGCCCTTGCTTATCATGTGCAAGACGCTGGGTTCAATCCCTAGTACTGCAAACAAACAAACAAAATGAGGGGAGTACTGAAGTAAATGGGGTATGCCCTTGAGGAGGGAGGGCTTCTCTGAGGTAGACAGGGTGGATAAGACAAGCCTTTTCAAGTCACATTGCCATAGACCATATAGACCTTATGAGTCCAGAACTCAGGGAGGGAAGAGGGCAGGGAAAAGGGGTGGAACATGAATTGAAATTAAATTCCATGCATGTGTAATTTTATCAGGATGAACCCAACTACTGTGCATAACTCTAATGCGCTTAAAAAAAAAAAAGTTCAGAATTCAGCTGGGCATGCTGGTAAAACTGGATTTCCAGCCTCCGCTGCGGCAGTGTGCAGCAGACCACAGCTGTCTGCCAGTGTCTTCTTTCTGGGTTCTTGTTTTGCGAATTCAGACAATAAAATCCACTGACAAGAAAAGTGAGCTTAAGAGAGTAGGACATGTCTGAAACCTTTCTGTCATGACTGCAAGAATCGGGGTGAAGAGGCAAGTTTCCACACGGCCTCAATTTTGCCCCAGGCCTCATTATTTCACTAAGAATGAAATAATGAAAATGACATTCAGGGGCTGGGGATGTGGCTCAAGCGACAGTGTGCTTGCCTGGCATGCGTGTGTCCCGGGTTTGATCCTCAGCACCACAAAGTTGTTGTGTCTGCCGAAAACGAAAAATAAATATTAAAATTCTCAAAAAAAAAAAAAAATGACATTCAAAGACACTGGAACATTTTACCTTAATTATTGATTACAACTGTTATGTATATGATGCTTTCTGTTTGATGTTACAGAGCATCTCCAGCATGGTTCCTCTCCAGATCATCCCGGCCTTCACCCACCTACACTAACTAGAAGCAACCCTTTATTAGTCTTTTTTTTTTTTTTAATTTTTTTTTTTTTTTTTTTTTTTTTTAAATTTTTTTAATATTTATTTTTTAGTTCTCGGCGGACACAACATCTTTGTTGGTATGTGGTGCTGAGGATCGAACCCAGGCCGCACGCATGCCAGGCGAGCGCGCTACCACTTGAGCCACATCCCCAGCCCCTTTTTTTTTAATTTTTAAAATACTTTTTAGATGTAGTTGGACCCAATATCTTTATTTATTTATTTTTATGTGGTACTGAGAATCGAACCCAGCACCTCCCAAGTGCTAGGAAAGCACTCTACCGCTGAGCCACAGCCCCAACCCCTAGTCTGTTTTTCATTACTAAAATGAAATACCTGAGAATGTTACAGAGCTAGGCCTTCTGAGAAACTGAGGCACATTGAAGACCTCCCCTTCAAGCCCTAATTCTTTTCTTCCTTCCTTTTTTTTTTTTTTTTTGGTACCTGGGATTGAACCCGGAGGCACTTGACCACTAAGCCACATCCCAAGCCTTATTTTGAATTTTATTTAGAGACAGGGTCTCACTGAGTTGCTTAGTGCCGCGCTCTTGCTGAGGTTGGCTTTGAACTCAAGATACTCCTGTCTCAGCCTCCCAAGCCACTGGAATTACAAGCATGTGCCACTGTGCCTGGTGAAACCTCGATTCTTGTAATCAAGTCAGAAAGATTTCAGACATGTTGCTGAGAATAATAGGAGTGAGTTTATTGAAAAGATAGGGAAGGGGCTGGGGATGTGGCTCAAGTGGTAGCGTGCTTGCCTGGTGTGCGTGCGGCCCGGGTTCGATCCTCAGCACCACATACAAACAAAGATGTTGTGTCCACCGAGAACTAAAATAAATAAATAAATATTAAAAAAAAAAAAAAGATAGGGAAAAGGGAATACTCTCAAAGGAGAGAGTTGGTCCTCTCAGAGAGGAGAGGGACAATTTGCCTCTCCGGCACTCCACTTTTATTGGGGATCCCAGAGAAGTTTAGAGTCCCACTGAGGTCCACCTCTGACTTTTGACTGACAGCAGGGTGACATCAGACTTTCAAGTCCCCACAGTCATGGCAACTCTAGGTCACCTTGGCTCATGGTGATGGGTTCTAATTGGATTCTTTTTTTCTTTTGGTACCAGGGACTGAACTCAGGGGCACTCAACCACTGAGCCACATCCCCAGCCCTATTTTGTATTTTATTTAGACACAGGGTCTCACTGAGTTACTTAGCACCTAGCTTTTGCTGAGGCTGGCTTTTAACTGCAGATCTTCCTGCCTCAGCCTCCCCCACTGCTGGGATTACAGGAATGGGCTACCACACCTGGCTAAATGGATTCTTTTTTTTTTTTTAATTTTTTAATTCTTATTTTTTTTACTTATATATGACAGCAGAATGCATTACAATTCTTATTACATATATTGAACACAATTTTTCATATCTCTGGTTGTATACATAGTATATTCACACCAATTCGTGTCTTCATACCTGTACTTTGGATAATAATGATCATCACATTCCACCATTATGGATAATTGGATTTTTTTTTTTTTAGTTGTAGTTGAACACAATAACTTTATTTTATTTATATGTGGTGCTGAGGATCGAACTCAGGACCTTGCACATGTGAGGCGAGCGCTCTACCGCTGAGCCATAACCCCAGCCCCCTAATTGGATTCTTAATCATACATTCTTACAGATTTTAAGGTTAGGAGGAACTCCTTATCTCCTAGAGTTTCAGGATCTGGCCACAAAATTCTCCACCTTCAACATTTTTGGCTGGGATGGGGTGGCTCAGGTGTCTGAGGCAGGAGGATCACGGGTTTATGGTCAGCCTCAGCAACAGCAAGGCAGTAGGCAACTCAGTGAGAACTTGTCTCCAAATAAAACACACAAAAAAGGGCAGGGGATGTGGCTCAGTTGTTGAGTTCCCCTGAGTTCAATCCCCAGTCCCCAAAAAACAAAACACCTCTCCAAAAAAACCTCATTATTTTGGGCTTGCAATGAACAGGTAGTTGTTTGCTGAGGAATGTGATACATCCTGTCCACTTAGGCCAGGCAAGGATGCAGGTAAATTGCTTATTGGAAAAGAAAGCATGTGGGGGTTGGCACAGTGGGACCATTTTATAAAATTATTCTCTTAACCTTGTGTTCCCACCGTCCTCATCTATCTTTTCCCTAACAGGGCTAGGAATTTTATAAGAAAAAAAGAGGTTTATTTAGCTCATAGTTCTGGTGTTCAAGAGCACAGCATTAGCATATGTCATCATGGCAAGAGCATGTATAAGAGGGAAACATCAGGGCTGGGGATGTGGCTCAAGCGGTAGCGCTCTCGCCTGGCATGCGTGCGGCCCGGGTTCGATCCTCAGCACCACATACATACAAAGATGTTGTGACCGCCAAATACTAAAAAAAAAAAAAAAAATAAATATTAAAATTCTCTCTCTCTCTCTCTCTCTCTCTCTCTCTCCCTCTCTATCACTCTCTCTTTAAAAAAAAAAAAAAAAAAAAGAGGGAAACATCACATGGCAAGACAGAAAGCCACAGAGAGATAGGGTCTCAGGAAACTAGTTAATCCCTTCTGAGGACAACCTTCTCCATGACCTAAGGACATCCTACTAGGCCCCACAGCCTCTTACACTACTGGACTGGGGATCAAGCTTCCAACACATGAGCCTTTGGACAACACACTTAAACTATATCCAAACCACATCAGCCTTTCTCTTGATCTTTCCATGGCACTTTCTTTGACTTTCATATTATTTACCAGAACTCAAATCAACTAATCTCAATGAGTTCCTTGAGGGACAGATCTTTGCCAGGTCTTTTCAACAGGAGGGCCTAGTACAAAGTCATTCATAACAAATTCCTGAATAAAAATGTTGGGGACATTCCAACCTGTGACATATCACTGTATTTGCCAAGTTAATTTGTAACTCTCCTTTCTTCTTTCTGCAACTATTGACTTTTCTCTCCTGCTCTGTGAGTGTGTAAAGAAATTAAGAGTTGGGTACCCAGGTATCCCTTGGGCCAGTACAGTGCAAGGTCCAACAATTAGTAGGTGCTTTGTAAAGGTCTGTGGGAGTGGCAAAGGGAAAGTAAGTCTGCCAAGGAGTTCCAGCTTCACTTCTGTCAATCAGCTGCAGCATAACTAAGGACTACTTCCCAGGACATCTGTACCGCAGCTGTGATAAACTGTGCAGAAAAGCACTTTGAAATAACAAATCCTGTCAATACTATATAACCTGCTATAGTATCTTATTCTATACATACTTCTGGAAATAAAGATACACAGTAATTAATTCTGTAAGAATGATTATATTTACAAGTTAAAGGAATACCCATTCTTGTCTGATAAAACCTTAAATTTTTATTAAATCAGCAGAGTTTCCATTATGACTATCCAAATACTCTTCGTTAAAGAGCTAAGTAGTGGGCTATGATTTTTCCCCTTATAGTACAATCTTCTATTTTCTCTGGAGTTGAAAACAGCATCGTTTTTCATGTGTTTAATTTTCCACTTACCATCCAAATGTTCCAAAAGATGTGATAAAGGCGTTTCGATATTACTGTCCATGGGTTCAGAAATATCAGATTATAAGAAATCAATCAAATCTTTACAATGCTTCAGTCACAGAGCAATTCCATTGCACGCTTTCGGAGTAACCTATCTAGCATTCCACCAAAGGCAGTTCTTTAGGTCAGTCCCTTAGCGCACTCTTGCACCTCACTTAATCCTTCCCTGATCCTAGGAAGCCTAGGGATCCATCCCAAGATGGGCAGCAAGGGAGTACTGGAGAAGAAAAAGGGCAGTTTTCTCCGAACGCCAGCCGGGACAGGACGACCCGCCACTAACCGAGAACCTCCAATAACCAACCCTTACTTCCCTCTTCGCGCCGCCTCCTTCCTCTGCCCTTCCGGTCCCGCCCATTCCAGGCCTCGCCTCCGTCCCACCCCTTCCGGGGCGGCAGCCGGCTGCTCCACGCTTCCGCTTCCGGCGGTGTTTGTGGTAGTAAGCGGTGCGGCGATGGCGGCCGGCGGCAGTGATCCTCGGGCTGGTGACGTGGAAGAGGACGCCTCACAGCTTATCTTTCCCAAAGGTGAGGTACGGGGCTGCTTGATTCTTCCTGCCACTTCACGTGGTCGCCACAGGTCTGGGGTTCTCAGCCTCGCCCAAAACGCCTCAGCGGATTGTGGGGGCTGGTCTCCTGGGCGACGTTGAGCGATGAACGGCAACTCCGACCCTTGAGGGCCCCCCAGAGCACGGATGATTCTGGTCTGCCTTTTGCATTGTGCCTTCTGGAGAGGGCCGTTCCCCGATCCTTGGATTCCTTGGCGGCCTCTTGTTACCTTTTTTTTTTTTTTTTTTGGTACTAGGTATTGAACCCAGGAGCGTTCAGCCACTGAACCACATCCCGGCCCCCTTTTTATGCTTTATTTTGATTTTGGGGCCTCCCTGAGTGGCTGAGTGAGGCCTCGAACTTGCGGTCCTCTGTCACAGCCTCGAGTTGTGGAATTACAGACGCGAACCGCCGCTGAGCATTAAATGGTAGTTTTATCTGTGAACGTCCCTCCAAAGTGCTTGTAGACACAGCCGCACACCAAAGTGGTCAGGGCGGATTTTTTTCTTTCTTTTTCTTTTAGAGAGAGAGAGAGAGAGAGAGAGAATGAATTTCAATATTTATTTTTCAGTTTCCGGCGGACACGACATCTTTGTTTGTATGTGGTGCTGAGGATCGAACCCGGGTCCACACGCATGCCAGGCGAGCGCGCTACCGCTTGAGCCACATCTCCAGCCCTCTTTTACTTATTTATTTTGTGATGCTGGGAATTGAACCCAGGATTTCTCGCATACTGGCCAAGTGCGTTCATCGTTAGCCCTGGACGGGTTTTAATCCGTAATATTGCAGTAGAGAAACCTGTGAAGATTGCACAGGACTTCTGGGCCTTTTAAAGGGATAGTGAAGGTATAGGAAAGGGGATGAGCAGAGTCCGGGAAGTGAAACATCACAAAACGAGAAGGAGAAGGTTGTACCTTGTGTAAACCCTCCTGGGCTTGTTAACTGGCATTGGCTCCTACCCCTCCTAGAGACTCATACATAATCTTATCTTCAGATGTCCGCTGAAACAAACTAAAATTTTTTTGTCATTTCTGATTTTTCTCAGGCAGGAACTTAAACGGGATCTGGGAGAGTCATCCTAGGGATGCAGTCTTGAGCTGTAAAAAACCACTTTAGAATTTTGTTCGTTTTGGGGGCTGGGGATGTGGCTCAAGCGGTAGCGCTCGCCTGGCATGCCTGCGGCCTGGGTTGGATCCTCAGCACCACATAAATTCTCTCTCTCTCTCTCTCTCTCTCTCTCTCTCTCTCTGAATAAAGTCTATCTTTAAAAAAAAAAAATCTCTCTCTCTCAAAAAAAAAAAAAAAAGAATTTTGTTCGTTTTTATGAGCCAAGGTTGAGGCTTAGAAACTGGTTGAGGTGGTGCATGCTTATAATCCCAGCGACTCAGGAGGCTGAGGCAGGAGGATCAAAAGTAAGAGGCCAGTCTGGGCCACTTAACAAGACCCTGCCTCAGAATAATAAGGGCTGGGGATACAGTAGATAGGTAGAGGCCCAGGAGAGATGTGGGTGAATAAGGCTCAGGAACCTAGCTTGGTCTAGAAGAGAAACAGGGCTGGGGATGTGGCTCAAGCGGTAGCACGCTCACCTGGCATGCGTGGGGCCCAGGTTGGATCCTCAGCACCACATACAAACAAAGATGTTGTGTCTGCCAAAAACTAAAAAAATAAATATTAAAAAACTCTCTTTGTCTCTCTCTCTCTCTCTTTAAAAAAAAAAAAAAGAGAAGAGAAACATTATCAGATGCTAGCAAGTAAATCACATGGCTATTAGGTTACTTCCTCTGTGCAGTGGGATATATTTTATTTTTAATTTAGAAACCTATATCTGCAGGAAGTTTAAAAGTTTTAAAAAACTGTATCTTGCAGGTTCTGAAAAACACAAAGTAAATAGGGGAGAAACTTTAGTAGTATTCTCTTTGTCTTAAAAGTTATTGTATCCAGGGCAGGGGATGTGTCTCCTAGTAGTGCACCTGCCTAGCATGTGCATGGCCTGGGCTCAATCCCCAGTACCTTTAAAAAAAAAAAATTATATGCACAATAAAAAGTGAAACTCCATATGCTTTTGACCCAGAGGAAGCTACTGTAAATAGTTAAGTGCTTATCCTTCCATATTATGAAACCTGTGCTTACAGAAACATACACATAGGGGCTAGAAGTGTAACTCAAGTACTAGAGCACTTGTCTAACATGTGAGACACTAAATTTTATCTTTGACACTGCACAAGAAAAGAAAAGAAAGAAAGAAACATACCACTTGCCCACACACAAATGGGATGAGGTTGTAGCTAAGTTGCAGAGTGCTTGCTGGGTTCAATCCAAAGCATTGCAACCCCCCCCGCAAAAAAATTGCTATAGAAGTTCTACAAAATTTGACTATATACTGTAGAGAAATTTTATTTTTTTAAATTTATTTATTTTTGTGGTACCTGGGATTGAATCCAGGGATGCTCTACCACTATGTTACATTCCCTTCCCTTATCATTTTTTATTTTGAGATAGGGTCAAAGACCTCAAACATGTAAGTCCTCCTGCCTCAGCCTTCTGAGTAGCTGGGATTACACGTGTGTACTATAACACCCAGATCTATCTACTTATTTTAAAGGGCAAACAGTTCTTTCTGGTAGTACCAGGATACTATCTCTCAATAGTTAGGCTTGCAGATTGCTTCCAGTTTTCTATTTTATAGAATGGAGGTTCAGTTCTTCCATGGGACAAAATCATAGACATTTTTGGTGAGGTGGAAATAGATGCTTAGTTTTTAAGGTATAATAACTAAAAAGAAGATGGTTTTCCTAATTTTATGGTAAAGTTTTTTTTAATATAATTTATATGTATATATATATACATAAACTTAGTTTTTTAATTTTTTTTTTTACATTCTGAAGATTTTTTTTAACTTTTTTTTTTTTTTTTTTTAAAGAGAGAGTGAGAGAGGGGAGAGAGAGAGAGAATTTTTTTAATATTTATTTTTTAGTTATCGGCGGACACAACATCGTTGTTTGTACGTGGTGCTGAGAATCGAACCCGGGCTGCACACATGCCAGGCGAGCGCGCTACCACTTGAGCCACATCCCCAGCCCCAACTTTTTTTTTCTTATTTTTTTTAATTTTCGGCGGACACAACATCTTTGTTTGTATGTGGTGCTGAGGATTGAACCCGGGGCACACGCATGCCAGGCTATCGCACTACCTCTTGAGCCACATCCCCAGCCCCTGAAGATATATGTTTTTGATTAACTTAAATAACATCTGATACACATAATTTATTGAGTTGGATATAATTACATCTTAGTTCCACCAGTTAACAGTTTCAGAGTTCTCACTAATTGTTAATCTTCTCAGCTGATATAGGCATATAAAATGTTTACTACGTATTTTAGAATATACATAGAGAAATAGGAATAACAGTAAGTACTAAAGAAGATAAGGAAACCTTTACTGTAGAATGTAAATAAGTGTGTGATATTTTATTGTGGGATTGTAAGAGTAGATAAGATCACAAAGGTGAATACTGTCAGTAGTAGCTTTCAAATATATTTGCCTCCAAATAAAATCTTCCTTTATCTGTATACAATTAGCAATAACTGTGTTGAAATTAGGAAATTAGCCTTTTTTTTTTTTTTCAAAAAAAAGAATTATATGACCCTAGTCTCTCCCTCCCCCATCTAAAGAAATCCTCTAAACCATTTTGTACCAGAGTGAAAAATATGCAGTATAAGAAGACCATTTATGGCTGGGTGCAGTGACATATGCCTGTAATTACAGTGGCTCAGAAGGCTTAGGCAGGAGGATCAGAAGTTCAAAGCCAGCCTCAGCAATTTAGTGAGACCCTAAGCGACTCAGTGAGACCCTGTCTCTAAATAAAATATAAAATGGGTTCAATCCCTGGAGAGAGACACACACACACACACACACACACACACACACACACACACGTAAGACCATCCTTGGGCAGGAGAATCAGAAGTTTGGGGCCAAGCTACGACAATCTAGTGAGACCCTGTCTCAAAATAAAAATAAAATTTGCTGGGGCTTGGCTTGTAGCTCAGTAGTAGATCACTTGCCTTGCATGTGTGAGGCTCTGGATTTGAATCTCAGCACCACATAAAACTAAATAAAGATATTGTGTCCATCTTCAACTAAAAATAAAAAATAAAATATGCTGCCTTGTCTTGTTTTTGGGGAGCAGGTTGTGGCAGTGTTATGTCAGTTGTCCCTCTCACTTCAGTTTTGAGGTCTTAGAGTCCTGATTTGATATCTTCTCCCCTAATTGCCTGAAGCATTAGTTTCTTCATCTGAACTTATACCTCAGATGGTTGAAGCTAAGAAGTAAATTTTCATAATAGGTAGTGTGGGGATATTTCCTGTAATAGGCTAAGGGACTGGAAAAAATTATGATGTACTGAAGTTTTTTTTGTTTTTTTTTCCAAACTTTGCTGCCGTCAGGTGGGAAATATCTTTTTACTTATTATATTTGGCAGCACTAAGTGCCTTTTTAATAAAAATGTTGTTTCCTCCTTTTCATCTGACTCAAAAAATGGGAAGGCTTAACTCTGATGGAGATATTAGTGATTTCTCTCTTAGTAAGCACACCCATATCACCTTTAAATTCCATAGATTTTTCTTGCTGTTGCATCCTCTTAGTGTAGGATTATAAACATGAATTCATGTTTGCAAATGGTTCCTACGTTGGAAGAAATCACTAGAAAGGGAAAGAAAGGCAGACAAAACCCAGCTCTAATACTTTGAGATAAGTATGAGGAACATTGTCACAGAAATGATTTTCCCAAGGGGATAGTAGCATTTTTAATCATGTTATTCTAAAAATATAGCTTGCTGTGTGTGTGTGTTTGGTACTGGGGATTGAACCCAGAGGTGCTTTACCACTGAGTACATCCACAGTATGTATGGATGAATGGATGGTGCTGGTGATTGAACCCAGGGCCTTGTGCATGCAAGGCACAATATTTATTTATTTATTTTGGAACTGGGGATTGAATTCAGTGACACTCAACCACTGAGCTACATCCCCATCCCTATTTTGTATTTTATTTAGTCACAGGATCTCCCTGAGTTGCTTAGTGCCTCACCATTGCTGAGGCTGACTTTGAACTCTAGATCCTCCTGTTTCAGCCTCCCCAGCTGCTGGGATTACAGGCAAGGGCAACTGTGCCCAACCACAATTTTTATTTTTGAGACAGGGTCTTGCTAAGTTGCTAATGGTCTATCTTAAGTTGCCAAGAATAGCCTTAAACTAGCCTACTGCCTTAGCCTCCTGAGTTGCTGGTGTTACAGACATGTGCCACTGTGACCCGCATGGTTGCTATGTATTATAGAACGTAGTCATAGGTTTCTTTTTCAGCCCTGTTTTTTTGGGGGGTGGGGGCAGGTATCAGGGATTGAATTCAGGGGTATTTGACCAATGAGTCAAATCCCCAGTCCTATTTTGTATTTCATTTAGAGACAGGGTCTCACTGAGTTGCCTAGTGCCTAGCTTTTTGCTGAGGCTGGCTTTGAACTCATGATCCATCTGCTTCTGCCTTTCAAGCCACTGAAATTACAGGTGTGTGCCACTGCGCCCAGCCCACCTTGTCATTTCTTAACATGTAACATTTCTTAAAATTGAGAGTACAGTGTTAGCATTGTAGAACTGTAAAGACTATGACTTTTGGGCTAGGATGTGGCTCAAGCGGTAGCGCGCTCGCCTGGCATGCGTGCGGCCCGGGTTCGATCCTCAGCACTACACACAAACAAAGATGTTGTGTCCGCCGAAAAAACTAAAAAATAAATATTAAAAAATTCGCTCTCTCTCTCTCTCTCTCTCTCTCTCAAAAAAAAAAAAAAGAAATAAAAAAAAAGACTATGACTTTTTACAGGCTAGAGAGAAATAATTTTTTTAAATGTTTTATTTTGAGACAGGGTTTTGCTAAGTTGCTCAGGTTCTCACTAAATTGCTGAGGCTGGTCTTGAATTTGTGATCCTCCTGTCTCAGCCTCCTGAGTTGCTGGGAATATAGGCATGAGACACCATGCCCAGCAAGAAATAATTCTTAATGATCCCTGATTTTAAATCAGTAACTTGCCCAGTTAGAGTAAGGATATATTGCTGTTTAATAGCATGTCCAGGTCAGATTCTTTGGTGTCAGAAAATGTTTAGCCCCAAATGAGCTAAATTTTGATATCACATGAATTCTACTGTTCCTGTGGTACATAAGTGTGAATGAAAATAAAGATGTGGAGTAGAAAAGCCCCTGGATTTCTGCAGGACAGGGGAATGTTCAAATGCAAAATGAACATTTATAAGCTGGCTTTGAAGGAATATTTTCAGCTGACATTTATGCTTTTCACAAATAGAGTTTGAAACAGCAGAGACTCTTCTAAATTCAGAAGTTCATATGCTTCTGGAGCATCGAAAGCAACAAAATGAGAGTGCAGAGGATGAGCAGGAACTCTCAGGAGTCTTCATGAAAACTTTAAACTACACTTCCCGTTTCAGTCATTTCAAAAATAGAGAGACCATTGCAAGTGTCCGTAGGTGAGTGCTAAAAGAAAGTTTGTTAATTCAGACTACTGGACATCTGCAGGTAGAATGCCATCCCCACCTCTTTTTATTGGTACTGGGGATTGAACCCATGAATGCTTCACCACTGAGCTCTACCTCCTCTATCTGCATCCCTTTTTATTTTTTTAAAACAGGGATCTTTCTAAGTTGCTTAGGGACTTGCTAAATTGCTGAGGTTGGCCTCCAACTTGATCCTCCTGTCTGAGCCTCCTGGCTTGCTGAGATTACAGCTGTATACCACCTCATGGCCTCTTCCTCCCTTTCCCAGACACTTGTGAGTTTAATGTAAATAAAATAATGTCTGAAAAAAAAATTATAAATTAAGCTGGGAATCTAGGTCAGAGACAGAGCATTTGACTAGCATGTTGGAGCCCTAGGTTTGATCCACAGCACTCCCCGCAGTTTTTCTTTTTTCTTTCTTTATATTTGATTCTAGGGATTGAACTCAGGGATGCTCAGCCACTGAGCCACATCCCCAGCCCTATTTTGTATTTTATTAAGAAATAGGATCTCACTGAGTTGCTTAGTGCCTCACTTTTTCTGAGGCTGGCTTTGAACTCATAATCCTCCTGCCTTTGCCTCCTGATCTGCTTGGATTATAGGTGTGAGCCACTGCACCCAGCCCTTTTTTGTTTTTCATTTTGAAATAAGGTCTTACTAAGTTGCTGAGGTTACACTCGAACTTGGTGATCCTCCTGCTTCAGGTTCCCAAGCCACTGCATCCAGACAAAAAAAAAAAAAAAATTAAGTTGTTTATAAGACCAAAATTCCCTTTGGCCACTTTTTATTTATTTATTTATTTACTTGTTTTTGTTCCAGGGATTGGACCCAGGGGCGTTTAACCATGGAACCACCTCCCTAGCCTTTTTTATTTTGTGTTTTGAGACAGGGTCTCGCTAAGTTGCTTAGGGCCTTCCTAAGTTGCTGATGCTGGCTGTAAACTTGGGATACACCTTCCTCGGCTTCCTGTCATTGGGATTACAGGCATGTCCCACCGTGCCTGGTCCCTTTGGCCACTTTTGTTTTGCTTTGTTTTGGATGCTGGGGGTTGAACCCAGGGCCTGTAGCATGTTAAACACATGGTATAACATTGAGGTCTACCACTGAACGACACTGTCCACCCTTAGAACTATGTTTTTGAACTTTGTTTAGGTTTGTTTGTTTTTTTTTTTTTTTCCAATGTGGTGCTGAGGATTGAACCACCTAGTGCTACACACGTGCTAGGCAGGTGCCTTACCATGGAGCCAGAACCCCAGACCCTTTAGAACTATCTTTAATGACCAAAGATAACAACCTAAAGATTCAGCAGTAATTAAATATACTGTGGTAATTCCATTTGGAAGAGGCTTATAATTAAAAATGTAGTTAAAAATGAAACTAGCAAACATTCACACGTTCAGTATACAGAAAATGGTGAAAAAACTTAAGACATAATTTGAGGGCTGGGGTGTGGCCTAGGGGTAGAGTGCTTGCCTAACATAGGTGAGGTGGGTTGAATTCCCAGTACTGCAAAAAACCACTAAGGACTGGTAGTATATTTTATTGGGCATATGACATACGCCTATAATCCCAGCAGTTTGGGAGACTAAGGCAGGAGGATTGCAAATTCCAGTCAAACCTCAGCTAGAGATGTACTTCAGTGGTTAAGTGCCATTGGGTTGGATCTCCAGTACCAATAATAAATAAATAGAACAAAGAACAAAAGGATACCCACACAGAAATCAATCAGATGCACAAAGAAGTATGATTTGAGGATGTTTCTGAGAAAGAAAAAAACAAATCCTTTTTTCCTATTGACATAGTCACTTGGCACAACACATCTGACACCTGATATATGAGGAGTTTTCCCCCTCATACCAAGCAGTTCAATACCAACTGTTATTCAGTTCTATTCTGACATTCTTCTTGGAGAGTGTCAGACCTCACAGGTTAAGAACTTGGTGCCTCAAGACTGCCCCCTATTTGAGATGTAAATTACAAATCTCAGATTGTGACTTGAACTTCTTACCCACTTCCTTTTCCTTGGTGGTTCTAATGACCCCTTCCTTAAATTAGATTTATTTGTTAAAAACAGCCTGTTGAACTCAGGCAGACAGCTTCAACAATCAGGTGAAGAAAATCATAGGACAAGGTTCTGAAAGGTTCTGAGCACAGGATCTTCTATCTCCTTGGAGTTGAGATGTGATATCCTCCTGGCACATGGCTATGTTTTTATTCACCAACATGGAAACTCTGAACCCTGTTCTTTCTGGTTTTTATGGAGGCTTCATTACGTAGGCATGATTGGTCACAACATTATGCATTGGTGATCAGCTCAACTTTCAGCCCCTCTCCCTTAAACAGTGAGGAGGGTAGGAGGGCCTGAAAATTCTAACCCTTTAATCACATGGTTGACTCCTTGGGTCCCATGGAGCCCACCGATATTTGCCTTACTAGAATACTGTTTATATTCTAAAACAGAAAAAAATGGGGTTTGGAGATAAAGGGCAGTAGTTGAGCTTTGCACACATAAAGCCATGTATGATCTTCCTTTTTTCTGTTGATCATTCTTTTTTTTTTTTTTTTTTTTTTTTTAATTTCCTTTCCTGTGATTAGTTTGCTGCTCCAGAAAAAGCTACATAAGTTTGAGTTGGCTTGTTTGGCCAACCTTTGCCCAGAGACTGCTGAGGAGTCCAAGGCTCTGATTCCAAGGTTAGTACTAGTTGAGATAAAATATGTGTGTTTTGGATAAATTCCCACAAATAGAATTACTGTGTCTAAAAGGTGTATGATTGGGGCTGGGATTGTGGCTCAGAGGTAGAGCGCTCGCCTAACATGCGTGACGCACTGGGTTCGATCCTTAGCACCACATAAATATAAAATAAAGACATTGTGTCCACCTATAACTAAAAATTAATTTAAAAAAAATAAAAGGTGTATGATTGAACTCCGGGGCACTCAACCATATCCTTATTCCTATTTTGTAATTTTATTTAAGAACAGAGTTCGCTGAGTTGCTTAGCACCTCACAGTTGCTGAGGCTGGCTTTGAACTCACAATCATCCTATCCTGCTTCAGCCTCTTGAGCTGCTGGGATTATAGTCATGTGCCATTGCACAGGAGTACCTTTTAACAGTATATGAGAGAATGATGGTTCTGTAGGTTGCTAGTAAGAATATGGAATAGCTGAAACTCTTATATATTAATACTAGTGTTGCAAATTAGTAAAATTACTGTGGAAAGCAATTTGACTGCATCTAGTAAAGTTAAAGATGATTGTATCTTCTGACCCAAAAGGCCATTCCTGAGTACATGTCCTAAAGACATACCATACACGTTTAGGAGACATGTATTCCAGTGTTTATTGCTGCTGATAGCACAGATTGGACAACAACAGATCAATCAACAAGAGTGTGGGTAAATTAATCATTTTAGTGGTCATATAATGTTTATTATGCAGCAATGAAAAAAATGAACTAGAACATCATGAAATAACATCAACACATGCCAGAATGAATTTGGAAGAAGAAATTGCAAAAGAATATGTATAGTATAATGCCATTAAGTTATAGTTGGACACAATACCTTTTTATTTATTTTTCTTATGTGGTGCTGAGGATTGAGCCCAGGGCCTTGCTTGTTATGGGCGAGTTTTCTACCACTTAGCCACAACCCCAGCCCTCTTTATTAACTTTAATATAAGGCCCTTTGTCATAAAATGTGGTTTTAAACGTTATTCAAATTGCATTTATAATCCTATGACTCCCCTAAAAATACATAACAAGAATGTAGTAAAGTTAGCAAATACTAAACTATATTGATAATTCAGTATATTTAGTTTGTGGTTTTTAGAAACAGGACACACACCTAATATATGTTGATATCCTGGCTTATTAGTTGCAGTGCACAATGCAACAAAACACAAAATATATCCCATTTTTTTATGCTTTCAGACAGGTTCTTGCTGAGTATCCTTAGGGTTTCACTAAGTTGCTGAATTTGCAATCCTCCTACCTCAACCTCCCAACTTGCTTAGATTACAGCATGTACCACCATGCTGGCCCAGGGCCATTTCTTACAAAGTTTAAAAACAAGACTGTGTAGCTCACTGGCAGAGTAGGAGCTCAATTCCCAGGACCAGAAAAAATAATAATTTTAGGTAATAAAATAAAGTTTAAAAACATAAACTTTGAAAACCTAAGCTGTATATCTCTTAGGGATACATATAGTATATGTATAGTAAAAAATATGTGTGGAAATGATAAATGCCAAATTTAGGACCGTGATTTTTTTTCTGGGGAAGGAAGGGGAGAAGTATTGGGATGGGCCCTCAATTTTTCTATTATAGTTATGAAAGGTAAATCAAGTATGTCTAATTGTTAAGGCTTTTAAAAATATCTTTTTATGGATTTGAAATATTTTGTAATGTTCGTACAAGAAAAAGCAAAAAAGAAATACAATAGAAAGGTAAAGGTACAGGAGATATGGGTAAGCAATTTTGGGAGATGAACATGCCCAAATAACAGTGGGAAGGCTGGGGTTGTGGCTCAGTGGTAGAGGGCTTGCCTAGCATGTGTGAGGCCCTGGGTTTATTCTTAAGTATTGCATAAAGATAAATAAATAAAGGTATTGTGTCCATCTACAACTAAAAATATTTTAAACAATAAAATAAGAGTGGGGAAATTGTTAATTGCTGACGCACTCATTATCTTTTCCTTCTCTTGCAGCCTGGAGGGGCGATTTGAAGATGAGGAACTGCAGCAGATTCTTGATGATATCCAGACAAAGCGTAGTTTCCAGTATTAATCTCCAAATTTCACTCAGCTTCTTGGGGGACTCATGTCCCCAGCACACCACCACCCTCTCAGGGGCTGGGGCTGGGCCTGCCTTGCAGAAGCTATTGCAAAAGACATTTGGAATTCTTGAAGAAGACAGTCCATCTTGGTGTGGGTTTAGGTTGCTGTTTCCAATGTGACTGTTAGACCATAATGACCGTAAAATTTTAGAGCAGTCTTGCAGTGACTGCCTAAACATGCTGCTGAGAAGGGTGAGGTGGGGTATTATATAAGCCATGCTGTTGACTATCTCATACTGTGGATTTTGGACCCCACATGTATTTTTTATTCATAACATTTCATATTTTAATTTCAAAGTGTTTGTAGTTTTTGACTAAAGTAGAACATAGAAAACTTTTATAGGGAAAGAATAGTCTTACTTAGGTGCAAAAGAAAGAATTAAGCCAGACCAATGTCAACGTTTCAAATTATTAAAGAAAGGGTGAGAGAAGCTGGGTGTGGTGGTGCACACCAGAAGGATCGCAAGTTCAAAGCCAGCCTCAGCAATGGTGAGGCACTAAGGAACTCAGTGAGACCTTGTCTCTAAATAAAATACAAAATAGGGCTGGGGATGTGGCTTAGTGGTTGAGGGCTCCTGAGCTCAATCCCTGGTACAACCCCCCACCCCCCACCCCCGTTTAAAAAAAAAAAAAAGAGGAAATGCTAATAACTGTGAGAGCCTTGGCATCCTTGTACATAACCCAGGAAACAGGAAGGAAGCATGTCGTGGGATGCAGTTACACCTGCTTGAGTATCACTGTGCCCTTTAGCATGGAGGTAGACAGGCATTTTGCCTATTTTTCTTTGGGTGGTGTTGCAGAACATGGATTTGTAGCAGCCCCACAGAACTCATTTTGTCACCCAATTAAGATTTTTTCTTCATTTGGGCACTGTGACACACACTTGTATTTCCAGTCACTTGGCAATGTACCAAGACCTTGTCTCAAGAGAAACTGGGGGATAAGGATGTAGCTCAATGGTAGAGCGCTCACCTACATGTGAAAGTCCCTGGATTCTATCCCAGTACAGCAAAAGTAATCTTTCATATATATGACTTGAAGGTCTGAACTCTCTGAAGTCTTTTTTCTTTTAGGGAGCATCCATTCCATACCTCTCCCTTGCTACTTAACAGGCCAGGGTTGATTCGAATGGAAAGATTACGAGCCTTCCTGAACCACTGCAGTGAAATCTCTCAGCTTGAGGCCAGTAGTGAACATGGATAGCTAAACATTTTAGCTATGATTTTTCTGAAGGGAAATATTTGTGTTTCCTTCAAAGTTTGAATTTTTTCTTTCTGAAACTTTGTGTATGAACTCATGGGCCTGAGAACAAGTTGGAGAAAGAAAGTTGGTTTTTTAAAAGTCAAGATAGTTTTGCCTGGCAAGGTGGGTGCCTGTAATCTCAACGACTCAGGAGACTTAGGAGGATTGCAAAAAAGTCTGGGGTAGTTAGCTCAGTATTAGAGTACATAGCCTATGGGAGGTTCTGAGCGTAATCCCCAGTTCTGCAAAAACAACATCACTAACAAAAAACCCTACCAAGATACTACACTTGATCTTAACCAAAAGGCCGAGAAGCTATAACCTACCAAGTCCATGGGAAATGTGAGTGGTGTAAGATTTTTTTCAGCTTTTTGTTATGAGTATTAAATCTAAAAAACAAGTGTTCCATATATGTTTGCCCAAATAATGACAGATGTACGATGTAGTAGAGACATAGGTGGAAAGCCTAGCAATTACTCTGCACGAGTTGAGGCTTTTCATGAGGACAGAGTGGGTGAGCAAAGTCTAAAAGTACTAGAAATCTATCAAGTGGAGAAGTGGGGGAAGGACATTCTAGTTCTGTGGTGCTGGGGATGGAACTCCGGTAACCGTTTTACCATTAGGCCATATACTTTGTCCCCTAAATTTATTTTTAAAAGCTCTCCATAAGGGGTTGGGGATATAGCTCAGTTGGTAGAGGCCTTGCCTCACAAGGCCCTAGATTCAATCCCCAGCACAAAACACACACAAAGATCTCCATAAAATAAACAATTTCAACCTTGCTCTAAATCTTGCTACTTTGTTGATCAGTTTTTAAAAATTTCATGATTTTTAAGGTTTTAAATTTTTACATGATAAGTCTTCTTCTATTTCACCTATCACCACTGTTCTAAAAAGTATTGTTTTTCAGCTGGCCTTGGTGATGGATTCCTGTAATCCCAGAGGCTTGGGAAGCTGAGGCAGGGGGATCATGAGTTCAAAGCCAGCCTCAGCAACTTGGCAAGACCCTGTCCCTATGTCTAAATAATATCAAAAAAGGGTTGGGGATGTGGCTCTGTTGTTAAGTGCCCTGGGTTCTATCCCTGGTAGCAAAAAAAACAAAAACATTTAAAAAAAACATTGTTTTTCAAATATCATTACTTATTGTTACCTCTAAATAAGAAATGTTAGAAGCTTGCATTAACAAGGACAATGCACTTAATGACATAGGTGGCCACAGACTGATGTTTATATGGCTGAGGAGATAGGCCGGTCTTGAATTTACAAGAACATCAGTCAATAAATTTCAAAGTATTTCTCCTGGCCCACATATATTAGAATAACAAATATAAAATTGGGAGCTTTAGGGTACAGGGTTGTAGCTCAGTGGTAGAATGCTTGCCTATGAGTGAAGCACTGAGTTCCATTCTCAGCACCACATATAAATCAATAAAATAAAGGTCCATCAACAACTTAAAAAATATTTTTTAAAAAAATGGGAGTTTTAAAAGGTAAAAGGCTGGGATTTGGCTCAGTAGTAGAGCGCTTGCCTAGCTGGGTTTGATTCTCAGCACTGCATATAAATAAATTCTATTGACAACTAAAAATTTAAGAAAAGGTAAATAATGTTTTTAAAATTCAATAAAAAAAATTATTAGTGTGCTGAAAAGGAGAAAAGTTAGGAAAAAAATTCTTTTCAAATGAAAATATTTTTCATAATTTTGTCTTAAGTGAATTGATAAGAGAAACAGAAAAAGAAAAAGGTCTCCATCCAGAGCTGATTCTCACTATTTCCAACAACAGAGATGATGGCATAGTAGGTTATGGACTCTTACTCACCTATGAAACAGGTAAGCTTTTTCCAAGAGATAATGGTTCACAACCACAATATTTTGAACTTCAACTGAAAATCAGATACTTAAGTAAACACACAGAAGAGAGAAAAATTTGTCTATCTTTTAAGAACTGACCTTGCCTTCCTGCTCAGGCCAGTTTACTGTAGCTTGAATGTGAAAGTGCCAAATGCCTATCTCCTTTTTCATTTATGGACATACCAACCCTGATATACCTGTGGACCTCTTCTACGCCTGGGCTGACCTGGATAAACAGGAGCAGCAGGCCTCAGCTGCGCCCAGGTCTCCTAAGGAATCTCTTGCTTAGTTTGGACACCTCCCCATATAGTGCCAAGCCACTGTTGTCCTTCCTAGCCACACACTTCCCATTTGCTGCAAATCCGGAGCTGGAGAAGGCACAGCTATATATCTGATGTGGATCTTCCTCGCCTGTACTTGAATTTCAGGATCAAAGAAGCTGGCGGTTGTATATGCCACTGAAGTAAAAATAACAAAACTGTTATCAAAGTGTCCTATTGGTGGATTAAACAACGATAATACCATACTACCCTACATAATATTGCACAGAGCAACTCCTGGCAAAACTGGGATTTTTCAGTGTCTAGTCCAAACCAACTTTTTCAAAAACTTGCTTCTGTCAGTAAAAACTTCAATATACAGGTGATTTCAAAACTATTTAATAACTTAGGGGCCGCTGGCCTTAGTGCTTACTTTCAGGCATTAACTATAATTGCTGGCTTATGGTGAGGTCCTAGGGAAATGAGGTGTTCAGAGATAACTTATGGGAGTTATTTCAGACTTTTTTTAATATAATTTTTAAAAATATTATTTTTAGTTTTTGATGGACCTTCATTTTATTCATTTATTTTTATTTATATGTGGTGCTGAGAATTGAACTCAATTCCTCAGCACATGCTAGGCAAGTGCTTTACCATTGAGCCACAAGCCAGCCCCTATTTTACTCTAAATTACCAACATAGGCCTTGGGTTCTCTTTGAATCATTTCCTTTACTCTACCTGGTCTTGTCTCTGACTGTTTGCATTCTAAATATAGGAGGAATGGGGCAGATTGCCTTAGAGCCCAGGCATTTGTGGTTACGCAATGTCAAGTGTTATATCTTACTGAAATTTCACTGCATCTCTCAGGCATTCATAAACACTCTTAAGACCCACCTTTATACTTTTATCGTGCCTGTGGTGCTGGGGATTGAACCCAGGGCCTTGTGTGTGCCAAGCTTACTCTACTGCTGAGACACCCACCCTGCTCTTATGCTCCGTAATACCTCATTATTTGCTATTTCACTAATTTAAATTTATTGAGTATCCACCATATAGTTGGGGATAAAACAGGAGAAGAGAAGCCTGCTACTGTGGCACACATCTATTATAGTGACTGAGGCAGGAGAATTGCAAGTTTGAGGCCAGCTTCAGCAACAGTGAGACCCTGTCTCAAAGTGGTAGTTCACCCCTCGGTTTAATCCCCAGCACTGTAAAAACTGAGTAAAGCAGACCTGGTCATGGTACCAGGGGTTTGGATTTTATACCCTGCACATCAGGAAGCTATTGGGAAACTTTAAGGAGAGTAATAAGATCTGATTTTTGCTTTAACCAAGTTGTTCTGACTGCAACATAGAAAATGAACCAGGATTGAGTGGGAGGGGAAGCACAGAGAGGGCAAGCAGGAAGGATAGTTGGAAAGCAATTGCATCAGCAATTAATCAAAACTGGTTTGGACTGGTCAGGTGCAGTGTTGGTGTCTGTGTTCCCAGTGACTCAGGAAGCTGAGGCAGGAGCATCCCAAGTTCAAGGCCAGCCTCAGCAATTTAGCAAGATTCTGTCTACAATAAAAAAAAAAAGGACTGGGGATGTGGCTTAGTGGGAGAGTGCCTCTGCTTCAATAACCAATACTAGCAAAACAAACATGTATATGTGTGTGTGTTTTTCTAAGCAAACTTTAAAAATGTAAAAGTCATTTTTAACTAGACTGCAAATATGGTCTGTCATAATCTGGACCAGAATATCAGAAATGGAAATGGGAAGTGGTCAGATTTGCAATTTAAGACTGAGCAATGCTGTTTTACCAAGGAAGAAGCTGAAACCCCAAAATCAATATTATTCAGCCAGCAAATTATAGAAGTGGACGTTCCAGAAAAGTTTTGAATCCAGCATCATATGACTAATGGGATACCTGAAGATAGAAAAGCATTTAGGACAAATGGATGAGGCTTTAAGTGGATTCCAGCTGGGCATGGTGGTACAAGTCTAAGATCCTGGTGACTCAGGAGGCTGAGGCAAAAGGATCACAATTTCAAGGCCACCCTTAGCAATTTAGCGAGGCCCTAAGCAACTTAGAACATGTCTCGAAAATAAAACTCAGTTGGTTGAGTGCTTGCCTAGCATGGACAAGGCCCTGGGTTCAATCCCAGCACCACACCTAAGTAAATAAATGTATAAATAATAAAAAGGAATCGGATGTAACAGTAGGAAAACACCATGGGTTAAATCCCTAGGATGATCAAAAGGGGGAAAAAAGGAAGTTCCAGTATTCCCAAAGCCAAGAGCAGAACCTGAGCTGGAGACTTAATCTGCCAAATGTTACTAAAATTTCCTTAACAGGTACTGTAATGAAGGCACTATAGATCAATATAGGTTCACCTATAGCAGAATTTATACTCTCAGGCCAACTGACTTGGGATCTCGTGTTCTTTTTCTCCCTCCACAAACCCAGATTTGTAGTAGTGAATGTAGTATAGTGACATGTACTTTTGTTGTTTTCTTAAAGATTCTGAATATATATGCATTGTGTGTGTGTGTGTGTGTGTGTGTGTGTGTGTGTGTGTGTTTATTTATTTATTTTCCAGTGCTAGGAATTGAACCTGGAGTTCTGCATATGCTAAACCCACACTGAGTTACACCCACCCAGGCACCTTTTGGTCTTTAATTCAGGTACTTTGTTTTATTCTGCTGGGGATTGAATCCTGAGACCTTGCAGGTGCAAGGCAAGCCCTGTAAAACTAAGCTGAATTCATTGCCCAGCAGACCTACTTTCAAAGGAAGGAGAAAGCTGTATTATCTAGAGCTGACTGGAACAGGATCATTAGAAATAGTCTGTTTGCCCAGTAAAAGAACTGTATTTGCTGGGCTGGAGGTATAGTTCAATGGTAGAGCACTTGTCTAGCATGTTCAAGGCCCTGAGTTCCATACTCAATATCCCTGCGTGCCCCCTCCCCCAACACACACACACACACACACACACACACACACACACACGAATGCTATCACCAGAAGTGGCCCTTTGAACCATGGGCCAAAATAAGCCTTTTTTTTTTTTAATATTTATTTTTTAGTTTTCAGCGGACACAACATCTTTGTTTGTATGTGGTGCTGAGGATGGAACCCAGGCCGCACGCATGCCAGGTGAGTGCGCTACCGCTTGAGCCACATCCCCAGCCCCAAAATAAGCCTTTTAAAAAATAATAATAATAATTTAAAAAGATGGTAGCCTCCAGAGAGGTCATGGGTGAGAGATGATTATCTTTTCACTGTATTTCCTTTTATAACTTGAATTTTGTGCCAGCTGTCAGTATTATCTGTTTATCCCAAACCAATGAGACTTTTTATTAAAGAAATTTTCAAATATACACAAAAGTAGAATAGGGTAAGTTCTTGGTTACCTATCTATCGCCTAACCAATCTTGTATGTATCTTCCCCCATCTCCCCTTCCTCTACCTTTAACCCTTAGGGAGGTTTCAGCACTTCTCTCCCTTCCAATTCTAGGGGTTTTCTGCCACTGACTATATCCCAAGCCCTTTTTACTTTTTAGTAAGTCAGGGTCTTAATACATTGCAGAGGCTGGTCTTGGACTTTTGATCTTCTTGCCAAGTCTTTGAAAGAATTTAAGAGTTCTGAGAAACTGCAAAAGTTGATTCTGACAAATTTTGCCATTGTTTTTGTTATTTTCAAGGATTAGAAGAATTTAGCTGTATTTTCTCAACCTTTCTTGCTGTTGTTGGTTGGAATCACTTAAAGCAGATGCCAGAGATCTTACATTACTTATGTATGCTAAGCCCACATTATCACTGAGTTACATGCCCCCCAGCTACCTTTGGGTCTTTAATTCAGGCACTTTAGTTGCTTTATTCTGCTGGGGATTAAACCCCAAGACCTTTCAGGTTCTAGGCAAGCCCTTCATAACATAACACATGTAAAGTCTTATCTGAGGGCTGGGATGTAGCCCAGTGTAGCATTCGCAAAGCCCTGTGTTCAACCCCCAGTTCCAAAAAAGACAAAAAAAAAAAAAAAAAAAAAAAAAAAAAAAGAACCCCACCCCCCCCCAAAAAAATTATAAAGTCTTATCTGAGCTACATTCCCTAACCCAGTGTATATATGTCTTGTTCATCAAATTGAAAACACTGCTTTAAATAAAATAAAACTTTATTTGAGCCAAATATGCAAACCAAGGCTGAGGAATATGAACTCAAGTTAACCTGAGTGACATACATTCTCTGAAGCAGAAAAGGCTGCATAAGTGATTGTTTACAGACAAAGAGCAAGAAGCCTGTAATCCCAGGTACTTGGGAGGCTGAGGTAAGATGGTTAAATTCAAGATCAGTCTGGGCAATTTGGGGGAATATGTCTCAAATCAATCATTTGTGTTCTATAACTGGGCTTGTTATCAATAAGATATGTAAAGTTCTATGTTACTTTTTACACTAAGATACAATCTAAATGTATTTTTTTAAAATAACATTTTTTTTAATATTTATTTTTTATTTATAGGCAGACACAACATCTTTGTTTGTACGTGGTGCTGAGAATCGAACCCGGGCTGCACGCACGCCAGGCGAGCGCGCTACCACTTGAGCCACATCCCCAGCCCCTAAATGTATTTTTAAGTTAATGAGATCCTAATCTGTGTGAAGGTTTTATTGCAAAAACACAAAAGTACTTTGCTACTTTTCTACAAAAGGTTAAAATCTTTCAGTCTTTCTTTAATTCGTGTTTTAGATGTGATATTGTATATGTTAGTTAATATTTTTGTAAACTTGAGCAACAATTTATGTAGGTTTTATAAAATAATGTCTAAAAAGCAAAGATCAGGGGCTGGGGATGTGGCTCAAGCGGTAGTGCGCTTGCCTGGCATGCGTGCGGCCTGGGTTCGATCCTCAGCACCACATACAAACAAAGATGTTGTGTCCGCCGATAAATAAAATAAATATTTAAGAAAAAATAAAAAAAATAAAAAGCAAAGATCAGCTTCAGAACTATAGTACTTAAGGTTTATGAAGAGCCCGAACTTACCTGAGAAAAGGTTCTGTGTCCCATCTCACTACATGTGAAAATGACTATGAAAGAAGTGGGCCAGATTTCAGTACATTTAAAGTTGTGTCCAAACGTTGGTTTTTGTCAAGATTACTTGGATCTCAAACAGGGGATATAATGTATAACTCTGCAAAAATTCAAGGTAGCTATTACATGAACTAAATATGTTTTTACTCTTGATAATTTTATTTTGTAGTTTTCTTATAAATGGTCTAAAGATTGCCTGTTAATGTTTTGCAGAGATTTAAGAACACTGATTTAAGAACACACAACCTGGGTTGATTTAAGATAATGAGTTATCACCTACAGGATAGAGAGATAAACATTAAAGCCCAGTACTCTTAATATAAGGCTGTTGAAATTTATTTGCTGGATGTTTAAGATTAGGTTTTAAAATTAAAAAGGGCCAAGAAAACCAATATTTGGCTCTTGCCCTCTGAGTCAGTCTGAATCCAGGGAGCAGGGGACTTCTCCAAAGAGCTTTGCAACTCTGGGCCACATAACCTCCCCATCAGGGAGATTAATGAGACCACTGGAGAACAGAAAGCCAATCAGTACATTTGCTATGAAGAGGAGGGTCATCAGAGAAGGGAGATATCCCTGATGCTTCCGAGGGAAGCCACATGGTCAAGCAAGACCTGGACCCACCCTAGCGCAAATGGCACTAGTAGAACTGAGAAGCCGCTCTCAAATTTCCCCAGGAATGACTCCCATTAAAAACTCAGCTGACTGTTAACAATAGATAGAAACAAAAGTCAGTTTGACTGCTTCATCTTAAACACTTAGCAAAGACAGTTAAAACCAAAACACAGCCATTCCTGGACATTTTAAATAATAATAATAATAATAATAATAATAATAATAATAATAATATTTTAAGGTATACACTTTATGTTAGCCTCCCAAAGTAAGTAAGACTGGAGGCTACAAAAAATGATTCTCAGACAGAAATGCCTGATAACTATCAAAAGGAACTGCCAGAGTAGTTTTTAGTTTAAGGCCTACAGGTATTTCTAACCTACACAGGTAGGCTTGGTGTTTGCTAGTATGATTATCCAGCCCTGAGTAACAAGATTAAAGGTTTCTCTATTAGACACAGATGTCATACTAGAAAAAAGATTTTGCAAGATCAGATGACATTAAATTATTAAACTGTATCTTAAGAAAAAGGACATCTATAACCCTAAAAGTTAAATGTTGTATTTACATCCCTGACAATTCTGGCAATGTGACAAATATCCTTAAAAATCTACATGCTCAGATAGAAGCCATGTCCTCACCAACTTTGTCATGGAAACAATATCTTAGCTCCTGGTTCTCTGTTACTTCCTGGTGGAAAACACTGTTAGTCTCTGTCTTTTGCATCATATTCATTGACATATTCCTGTGCTGTGGCATTTATTGCTGCATCAATCTGGTTCCAGTACTAATGAATTCTTGTTTCTCTTATAGATCACCCATCACTCAAATGGCCCTCCAGCCTATTACTTCTCAATCTGACTTCTATCATGGACCACTGGATAGACCCTATTTTTAAAGGGGACTCCAAACTGCTTGCCCAACATCATCCCCTTTCAGCCTGAAGAAGCCAGAACGATCTTCACCCCGTTTCCTTACAGCAGTAAGGAGTTCCCAAAATTAGAGGGGGGAATGAAGCCAGATTTAAAATTAGGCAGTCAGTGTAGTTAGGTCTAATATCAAGTGAAATCTAAAATGGAATCTAAAATGGAGGCCATGTTGAGAATGAAAAGTTGAGCAACTCTTGAAATGTTAATAAAGTCCCAAGAAAAGCCCTAGGCCCAAAGTCCATCCCAAAGAAATGTTAATGAACAGCCCCAGCAGATTTGAAGATAGCCCATCCCAAAGAAGTGTTAATGAAGTCCTTCCTGCCCAGATTACTTCTTTGGCCCACCTGTGTCCCACCCCTCGGCCTTCCAACCTACATTCCATCACTGAAAGAACTATAAAAAGGGGAAACACGGATTCCACCTCTTGGGTCCCCTTCTTCCTACAGGTGAAGTCTTTTCTGTTGTCCTTTATTAAACTTCTAATTTCTATTCTGACCTTGCCTCGGTGTGCTTCTCTGGTGTTATTCTTCAACATTGGGGAAGCAAGGACTTGTCACTGGTCAATAGCAGTAACAATGGGATTACAACATGTGCCACCATGCCCGTCTGTATTCTTTACTATAAAAATGAAATTATAAGGGCTGGGGATATAGCTTAGTTAAGAGTGCTTGCCTCGCATGCACAAGGCCTGGGTTCAATCCCCAGCACCACCACCAAAAACAAACAAAGAAATCATAAACCAGGCAGCGGGGGCTGGGGATATGGCTCAGTTGGTAGAGTGCTTGCCTAACATGCACAAGACCCTGGGTTTAATCCCCAGCCCCACAAAAAAAAAAAAAAAAAAAAAAAAGCAAACCCTGCTTTTGGGGCTGGGGATGTGGCTCAAGGGGTAGCGTGCTCGCCTGGCATGCGTGCAGCCCAGGTTCGATCCTCAGCACCACATACAAACAAAGATGTTGTGTCTGCCAAAAATTAAAAAATAAATATTAAAATATTAAAAAAATGAATAAATAAACCAGGCAGCGGCTCAGGAGGCTGAGGCAGTAGGATCCAGTTCAAAGCCAGCCTCAAGGGCTGGGGATGTGGCTCAAGTGGTAGCATGCTCACCTGGAATGTGTGCGGCCCAGGTTCCATCCTCAGCACCATACACAAACAAAGATGTTGTGTCTGACGAAAACTAAAAAAATAAATATTACAATTCTCTCTCTCTTTAAAAAAAAAAAAAAAAAAGCCAACCTCAGCAAACACAATGTGCTGAGCAACTCAGTGAGACCCTGTCTCTAAATTAAAAATACAAAATAGGGCTCAGCGGTTGAGTGCCTCTAAGTTCAATCCCTGGTACCAAAAGAAGAAAAAAAAAAAAAAAAAAAAAGAAAGAAAAAGAAATTACACAGGGTGTCTGAGTTAACAGTATCTCATGTTCATCAGCAATTCTTTCCTACTGACATCCAGAAATGTGCTGTAGGACTATACCACAATTTACCTATTCAACTATGCAAGGCAATTTGGGTTACCAGTTTACCTGTTTTTGTTCATTAGGAATTAAGGTGTTATAAACGTTCTTGAACATTCTTTGGTGGGTATATGCACTTTTACCTCTTAGAGTGGAATTTCTAGGTCGCAGGGTGAGCGTTCTTAGCTTTTTTTTCTGTTTTGTTTTTGAGAGAGAGAGAGAGAGAGAGAGAGAGAGAGAGAGAGAGAATTTTTTTAATATTTATTTTTTAGTTTTTGGCGGACACAACATCTTTGTTTGTATGTGGTGCTGAGGATGGAACCCAGGCCGCACACATGCCAGGCCAGCGCGCTACCAATTGAGCCACATCCCCAGCCCCCGTTCTTAGCTTTAATTAGAATGATGAAATAAGTTTTCCAAAGTGGTTGTACCATAAGGCTGTTTTTCTCATGTGGCCTCCAGAAGAAATACAGTAATCTGTAGCACAATTGGTATCGGGTAATGCATGAACACTAATCGTGTGCCTGATTCTGCTACATGTTTTCACGGTGAAACACAAGGACACAAAATTAGCAATTTTAAGCGCCTTGCCCATAATTTGACTCTTGGAAGGGCTGGCCAAATAGCTTAGGTATCCATCTCGGAACAAATATCATGTTCAATTTTTGGAAAACGGAGTGTTTTTGAAAGCATCCAGGCTGACTTACGACCTGAAACTTATCACTACTGTGAAGGGCCGTCCCCATCATTCGCCCTTCGGCAACCAGCTCGAACCTCTCAGCAGAACAAAGAAAGCTCGCACTAAGCCGCGTGGGTACTCAGCCAGGCCCTGCCCCTCACCTATGCACATGCGCAGCTCCAGCAGTACAGAGTCCGCGGCTCAGGCGCGCGTGACGTAGTGCCGTACGGTCGTGCGTGATGACGTGCGCTCGGTGGCTCATTGGGGAAGATGGCGGCTGCACTTTTGGAGGAGAGGGATTGAGAGGGGAGGAGGAAGGAGGCTGGAGAGTAGAGACGTTCCCAACTGTGAAGAAGAACGCTTCGCTCGCCGTTAGGAGCTCTGCTCAACGCCAGACGGTGAGTGCAGTGGTGGCGCGGGACCGCTCGCCTGCAGTAGGCGGCAGCACTCTCCGCCATTTTCAGGCTTGGCCGTTGCGTGCTTTGGGGGACTGGAGGGGCTCCCGGGGACAGGTTGGAGGAGCTGGGAGGACCAATATCGGGAGGGCTGATTGGGGCAAGTTTGAACCTTTGGGGCGGGGACTGGAGGCTTAAGGCCGGCGAGGAAAGGAGGGCATGGTGAAACTAAGGCCCTGCCTGGGGACCGGTGGCGATGGAGAAGACGTAGGTAAGGCGGGCATGAATAAGACGTGATGTTTGGAGGAGGGAAGCGCGTTTAAAGTGATATTTTGAACGGGACTGGAAGGAGATGGGCCGAGAGTTGAATGGAGTGTGGTTTGAGTCGTTGTTGATGAAGATTCAGGAGAAGTTAATGTGCAGACTATAAAACAGCCGAAGGTTTAGCCTTGATGTTATTGTGGCTTGGATTCGGTGTTTGGTACAGGGATAAGGGCCCCAGCTTGACAGGCAAAGCCCAGCTTCTTCAGAACGTTTATATTCGTGTTTGGTTTGCTTTAGAAAATGCATCCTACGTATGTCTTTTTGGTAACTCCCTCCCTGTCTCTAATTTTAAGTTGCTTTTTGGCAACTTATTTACCCTAATTTAAGATCTTAGAAAGCATTCCTGTTTTTGCATTGTTTTGCATTTGAGACAGGGTTTTTCCCTGTGAAGCCCAGGCTGGTCCCAAAACTCGCGATTCTTAGCATCCCGAGTAGCTGGATTATAAGGCGCCTCTGTACCGGCTAGCCTGTTTTAAACAAACAAGCAAACAAACAAAAAGAATACTAAAATAACTGTTGATACTTGGTTGTAACCCTTGTGGTTAGTGGCTCTTCTGGAATACGGAGAAGGTATGTTGATAGGGCATTCAGTGGTTATATCTGTTTAAATCAAATCAGAGGAGTAGAAAGCTTATGAAGCATGTTTTAAAGTAGTTTCTACACAGATGTCATTAAGCTAACTGTTCAGGAACTTTGGAAGACTGCATAGTAACAAAAAACTATGCTGAAAGTCACGCTTCTTGGAAGCATAGGTTTTACGTACACTCTGGAGTTCTATTTTATGTTTGTGAACGTGGTATTGTGGTAGATCTATTTAATTCAAGCAAAACTGCTATTGACCGTTAGTTGAAAGAAAACGTTCCCCTGATGGCATTTTTCTTTTTCAAATCTTAATTGCATTTGACACCCATCTTTCCCTTTTCTTCTGGCACTGGGGATTGAACGCAGGGGCACTTAACCACTGGGCTACTTCCGCAGCCCTTTTTACATTTTATTTTGCGACAGGGTATAGCTAAGTTGCTTTAAGGCCTCGCTAAGTTGCTGAGGATGTCTTTGAATTTGGGATCCTCCTGCCTCAGTTTCTGGAATGGCTGGGATTACCGGTGCACGCCATCTTGCCTGGCTGGACACCCATCTTTTAAAAGATACTTTTGCACTTTTAACTGGTCTCCTTACTCCATAGAAGATTTGAGTTTGTGCTAGGATTTAAAGTTCCTTATTTAGCCTGTTTTCTAGTAATTTAGGGGAAATTTTAATTTTCTATACTACTGGGAAGAATTTTGGTGGAAAGTTGGCTTAAAACAGTTGTTTTTTTTTTCTTTTTTTTTTTTTTCAGAGAGAGAGAGAGAGAGAGAGAGAGAGAGAATTTTTTTAATATTTATTTTTTAGTATTCGGCGGACACAAGCTGAGGATCGAACCTGGGCCAGACGCATGCCAGGCGAGCCTGCTACCGCTTGAGCCACATCCCCAGCCCCAAAACACAGTTTGTTAAGGAAAAATAAATCGTTATGTGTGAAACTAAAGGTCTAAATTATTTTCTTAAATATTTATCTTTATTTTTAGTTGTAGTTGGACATAATACCTTTGTTTTTAAAATTTATTTATTTTTATGTGGTGCTGAGGATCTAACCAAGGCCTCTCACTTGCTATACAAGCGCTGTACCTCTGAGCCACAATCCCAGCCCAGTTTTCTTCTTTAGTTCTGAAAAATACCAAGTTACCAATTTTGCCATTACAGATTTATCTTGAGCTAAACCTTCAACCATATATATATATACATTTAAAAAATCATTTTTGTAGTTGTAGATACGACATCATGCCATTATTTTTTAACACTGTGCTAAGGATCAAACTCAGTGCCTCAGATACATGCTAGGCAAGCACTTGCCTTTGAGCTGCAGCCCCAGCCCCTAACCATATTTTTATTAATGACTTAAGGTGCTTATTCAGAGCTCTCTTTGATTAGTAATAAGAAGTCCATGTTCTTTTTATGTTACTTTTGGAGGAAAATGTTACTTGATTATTGCCAAGCTCAAACTATTTTATATTTCAGAATAAGAAAGTAAAGTTGTAAATAAAGCTTTATAACTACAACAGATATTTTAAAAAGTTTTTCACTTATGAATGCATTTATCTAATCTTTTTGAGGTTACTTATAAAAATATTTGGAATGTTACAAATATTTTTAGGAAAGATAGTATTACTTAGTTGGGAGTCCCCATGTGAGCAATCTTCATTATAAAAATATTTAACTATCATAAATGTTATTTAAACAAGCATGGGTTCCAAACTTAGTTTTCTACAAAACTTTAAGAATTTCATATGTGTTGAAACTTGCTGATAAGAAATGTTTTGTTGAAACAGTTACAAGTTTCTTTGTTGCTGAAATATATTGTGTGACAAGTTGCCTGATGATAGTTTTAATACTTAGAAGTCTTGTCTTTGGCCAGGTGTGCAGGTGCTTGTCCTAATCCCAGAAGCTGGGGAGGCTGAGGCAGGAGGATTGCAAGTTCAAAGCCAGCCGAGGCCCTCAGCTACTTAAGTGAGACCCTGTCTCATAAATAAAAAGGGATGGGGATATGGCTCAGTATTTGAGTGTCCCTGTACCAAACCCGAAAAGTATTATCTTTTGTTATTTCAGTGGTTTAGATTTAAAAGTTTGCTCTTGAACATGTTTTTTCTTTGGTGACTTTTCTCTCCCCTTTACACACTATTTATACTAATTCTAGACATAGAAGCTCTTTAGCACTTGACCCATAGAACATGATTCTTCTAGCTCATAAGCATTTTAATAACTTTCTAGTAGAGTTAACTGATTTTATAAAGTTTTTGTTATGCCTTATTTTCATAATTTGATTGCTTGTAAATCCCCATTGCTGGGTAGCATTGAAGGAAAGCATCATGGGGGAGGGGTTGTGGCTCAGCGCCAGAGTGCTTGCCTCAAATGCTTAAGGCACTGGGTTCCAGCCTCAGCACCACATAAAAATAAATAAACAAAATAAAACTTTATAAAAAAAAAAAGAAAGAAAGAAAAATCTTTAAAAAAAAAGAAAAAAAGCATCATGGATTTCAGTAGCAGCCAACTACCTACTTTTTTCTGTTATTCCTATGGATCGAACCCAGGGCCTCACTCATGCTAAGTGTGAGATTCACTTGTTAAAATCATTTTCAATTTTTAAACATTAACACAAATATCTTTGAAAACTTATTGACAATTTCTTTAGGTAACATATTCCTTTCTCTGTGTTATGAAAGCCTTTTAAATGTATTTCTTTTTTTTGGGATGTATTTCTAATTAATGTGCTTAATGTGCTTTGACTCTGTTCTTAACTTTGTGAACTTTTTTTGGGGGGGATAGCCAGGGATTTAACCCAGGGGTGCTTTCCACTGAGCTATGTCCCCAACCTTTTTCTTATTTTTTTAAATTTTGACCAGGTTTTTGCTAAGATGGTTAGGGCCTTGCTAAATTGCTGAGGATGGCCTTGAACTTGGAATTCTCCTGCCTCAGCCTCTGAGTCACTGGGATTACAGACATTCGCCTCTGTGCCTGGCCTTCATGAACATTTTGAAGTCAGATATCATAGTGACTTTTATTCTTGTATTTTGTATTTTTTATTTTTAAGGAAGATTGCAGGCTCAGCAACTTAGCAAGTCCCTCAGCTACTTAAGTGAGACCCTGTCATTACAAAAATTGAAGGATGAATGAGTTTTCTATAAAAATTCCCCTTGTGATTCTACTGGGATCCATATTTCAAACTGACCTGGTTTATTTCTGATTTATTGCTGTACTTTGACTTTTGCTTAGGCTAATCCTTGTTAATTGTCTCTTTTCTTTCAGACAATTTATTTATATCCTTTTCATTCTTCAAAATCCAGCTAAATCTCAATGCATTTACTTTTCCTTTATTTTTAACTTGTCTCTTTAGTCTAAGGTCTGTGTAAATGCCTTCTGTAGATCTGTGTTCTTACCAGAGTACTTACCATTTTTAGCTGGTCCTTGAATGGGTTAAATGCAAAACTGTACCTCAGACTGAATTTGTTATTAAAGTCACCTCATCTCTTTTCTGTTTGCTGTCCCACTTAGTAGGATACTTTACTTACTTATTTATTTATTTATTATTGGTTGTTCAAAACATTACAAAGCTCATGAGGATACTTTGTTTTTTAAGACAGGGTCTCACTAAATTGCCCAGTTGTCCTTGAACTTGTGATCTTTTTGTGAGCCTCCAGAGTAGCTGGAGCTTCTCCAGAGTAGCATACACCACCATGCCCAGCCATCGTAAGATACTTTCTTTGGGGGGGGGGGGGGGGACGGACACCTGGGCATTCAACCACTGAGCCACATCCCTAGCCCTATTTCCTATTTTACTTAGAGACATGATCTCACCGAGTTGCTTAGTGCTTCCCCATTGTTGAGACTGGCTTTGAACTCTTGATCCTCCTGCCTTAGCCTCCCCAGCTGGGATTACAGGGGAGCACCACTGCGCCTGGCCTAGTAAGATACTTAAAAAAAAAATATTTATTTTAGTTGTAGTTGAACGTAATACCTTCATTTTATTTATTTATTTTTATGTGCTTCTGAGGATTGAACCCAGTGCCTCACACATGCTAGGTGAGCGTTCCATCGCTGAGCCTCAACTCCAGCCCTAGTAAGATACTTTTAAGAAGCAATTTCTTTTTCTTTTTTTGTATGTGAAATATTATGGTAACTTTCCAATTTTATGTTATGAAAAATTTCAAACATGTATAAAAATGGATGAATAGTACAATGAACACCCATTACCTTATGTTTATATTTAACTGTTAAAATTTAGCTCTTTTGCTTTAATTGTGTATACCACTCCACCCCCACCATTTGAAATTAAATTCAGATATGCTGATTCTTATTTTAATATCTTAGGAAACATTTCTTTGGGCTAATATTATTTCCTATACATTCATGTATTTTTATTTCAAACCACACTCAAACTAAGAACATACATAATCATAATGTCTTTATCAGGTCTGTGGCAATTAGCACTAAATCTGTAGCATCCCTTTTCAGGCTAGGGCTGCTGGGGATTGAACCCAGGGTCTCCAGTATGCTAATCAGGTGGTGATGTATCATTGAGCTACATCTCCAGCTCATATAGCAACATCTTTTTTTGTGTGTGTTTTTAGTTATGGGTCGACACAACTTTGTTTATATTTTTATGTGGTGCTGAGATTGAACCCAGTGCCTCACATGCTAACTGCAACCCCCATCTTTTAAAAATATGTTCCAACTGGGTATGGTGAGTGACACATGCCTTTAATCCTGGGGAATTGGGAGGCTGAGGCAGGAGGATTGCAAGTTTGAGGCAACTTAGTGAGATCTAGTCTCAAAATAAAAAAATAAAAGGGCTGGGGGTGTGGCCCAGTGGTTAAGCACCCCTTGGTTCAATCCCCAGTACCAAATAAAAATTTAAAAATGTTCCACATCAGTGGGGCAAGTGGAGTGCGCTTGTAGTCTCAGCTGCTCAAAAGCTAAGGTAGAATATGACTGAACCTAGGAATTTGTGGGCAGCGTGGTGTGACGATGTTTCTTTAAAAGGGGGGGGGAGGGAGGGGGAGAGGGTCTCTTGAATTTTCCTAGGCAGGCTTGGAACTTGTGATCCTCCTGCCTCAGCCTTATGAGTAGCTGAGATGATGATATAGAAAGGTTTGTTAAATTTAGCTCAGATGTTTTTAGCATTAAAAACTTACAGAGGATGAAGCTCAGTTTTAAAGTGTTTGACTAGCACGTATAAGGTCCTGGATTCAATGCCTAGTACCACAAAAACAAACAAACTTTCCACAAACAGTGAAAACCTTATAGGTAGCTAGATGTGGTGGCTCACACCCGTAATCTCAGCTACTCAGGCCTTTGGCTCAATGGTAGCATGTCCCTCTGTTCGATCCCCAATGCCACAACAAAGGAAAAAAACCTTCACAGGTGATGATATGCAATTTACATTGCATTATATCAGGAAAGATAGAATGTCAGGTTCAAGGTCTAGTGATCCCTTAAAAGGTGGCTAGGACTGCCAGTATTTATAGGGCTAAATTTACTTGGTTAGTGTGGTGGCCATGGCCACCAGTTTTCTTCATTGAACAGGTAGATTTTCCCCTTTGCAATTATACTTGATGTGTAGAGTGATAACAGTGGCATCATACGAATACCCTGTTCCTCACATTTTTAACCTAATGTCTGATGATTGTTGGTTGAGCCATTTATGTCATTGGGGGTTTTCTAATTCTGTTATTTGCATACACTTATTAGCAGGTCTTTTTTTTTTTTTTTTTTTGCAAAGTAGCTTTTGGGCCTGGGGGCATAACTCAGTTGTAGGCTGAAGTCTTAATGCAAAAAAAAGCAAAAACAAAAACACATGAAAGCGGGGAAAGTTTTCTTTTTCTTTGGCAGTGCTCTGGATTCAACTCAGTTCTGCATATACTAGGCAAGTGGTTTATTACTGAGCCATGTCCCCAGATCTCACTCTATATGTGTGTGTTTTTTGTTTTTATTTTATTTTTTGATACTGGATATTGAATCTAGGGGCGCTTTACAACTGAGCTACATCTGCAGTCCTGTTTTATTTTTATTTTTTTGGTACAGGGGATTGAACTCAGGGGTACTCCACCACAGAGCCACATCCCTGGCCCTACTTTGTATTTTATTTTGAGACAGGGTCTCACTGAATTGCTTAGGGCCTCAGAGTTCCTGAGGCTGGCTTTGAACTCCTGATCCTCCTACCTTAGCCTCCCAAGCTGCTCTGTTTTATTTTTTGAGACAGGATCATGCTAAGTTGCTTAGGCTGGCCTTGAAGTTATGATCCTCCTGTCACAGACCTCAAGTCTCTGGAACTACAAGTGTGCACTGCCATGCGTATATTCTTGATATGAAGCCCTTACCACATATATGATTTATGTATATTTTTTCCCATTTTGTAGGTTGCCTTTCACTATGTTGTGTCATTTGATGCACAAGCTTTTCTTTCTTTTTTGAGATTGGCTCTTACTATGTTTCCCAGGCTGGCCTG
Source organism: Callospermophilus lateralis (assembly GCF_048772815.1). NCBI lineage: Eukaryota > Metazoa > Chordata > Mammalia > Rodentia > Sciuridae > Callospermophilus > Callospermophilus lateralis. The sequence goes on from NC_135313.1 coordinate 94,504,382, forward strand.
GAACTTCTGGACTCCAGTGATCCTTCTGACTTAGCCTTTTCAATAGCTGGGACTATAGCATGCACCACTACACCTTGGTGATGCACAGGTTTTTTAAGTTTGACATGCTCACATGTGTATGACCCTTGTTTTTTTAGCTTCATAATGTGTCAAGAAATCATTCCATATCAGTTTTGAACTCCTCCTCCTTTTTAAAAAAATTATAACAGCTTCACCTTTGAGGAACTCCATTTTATCAATGTAACATAGTCTGTCCCCTCAGCTCTTATAATGATTCAGATATAATGTATTTGAAGGTGAAAAGGAGACTTATTGTGCCAACAGGCATAAATGGGCATAAACTCATTTATGTTCTAGAGTTCTAGAGGCTGATCATATATATATAGCTCAGTGGTGGAGCAGGTACTTAGTATGCATGAGACCCAGGGTTCAGTTACTAGCATTTAAAAAGAAAAGTGTTCTTGAGCAAATTTATTTATTTATTATTTTTTTAATATTTATTTTTTAGTTATAGGTGGACACAATATCTGTATTTTATATTTATTTGGTGCTGAGGATTGAACCCAGTACCTCATGAATGCTAGGTGAGCACTGTATCTCTGTGCCACAACCCCAGCTCTTGAGCAGATTTAGACATAGTCACTCAACTATTAATGGAACTCCTCCTGTCTCCCCTGGAGATTTACCACTAGGCTATACTCCAGTCCTTCTTATTTTTGTCTTTTAAGACAGGGTCTTATAAGTTGCTGAGGTTGCCTCAACCTTTGGTTCAAGAACTTTTTTAAAGATTTTTAGGGCTAGGGTGTTTTCAGAGAAGGGGGGACTTCACTTAGGATAAGCAGGGTTCTTGGCATTCAAGATGGGAAAGAATTTCAATATATATCAGTAGAGTCACAGATATAATTTAAAAATCAAGTAATATGCATTCAGGGGAGAATGCAGACTACCTGGAGGGTGAGAGACATATTTGGGGTTCCTGGCATTTCTTTTAAAGTATACTTTATGAGGGCTGGACATGAGAAGGTATGTAGGGATGATATCAGTGTAGTGATCTCAGCATGACTTAACAGTTTTCAGAATCCATTATCTGGTAAGTAGATAACATTGGAAAGTTCTCTAAATTATAGGTATATCAAAATATTGTATCTCTTCTTTGCTTAATCTATTTATTGGTGGACTGATTAACATTGCAAAAGGTAATTAACGATGCTGAGAGCCACAGCCAAGTCGGAATGGCCCCTGACATTTTGCCAGAAGTAATGGTTGAGCGGTGAGTCATTAAGATGATGTTAATTGTTAAGCTGTGTCTAATTGCTGTGACTGGATGATGCTGGATTGAAACCAGCTGTGTATTCAATTGTATATAGACCCCTGCTGTCCACCTCACCTGCTACTTTGGAGTTCTCCCAGGGATTCCTGGGGAGTTCCTGTTCTTTGGTTGGTGAAGTTCCGTTGGAGGGATTTCTGGTTGGTGTGTGGTGTCCCTGAAAGGGCCGCATGGGTGGCTTTCGGGGATTTCAGAAATAAAGTTTGTTCCTGCGTGAGTGGCTCGTGATTTGTGCCCAGCCAGATTGCGGCATTTCTGTGGCATAACATAAGTCAGTGAATATATGGTAACATACATAATATATGGTGAATATATGGTAATATGTGAGTAACAAGCCTGGGAGAGAGACTGGCTTAGGAAATGATAGCCTTGGAAAAGTATGCTGAACTTTAAATTAAAATTGTATTTCCTGGGACTGGGGTTGTGACTCAGTGGAAGAACATTTGCTAGTATGTGCGAGGCACTGGGTTCAATTCTCAGTACCAAATATAAATAAAAGAATAAAATAAAGGTTCATCAACATCTAAAAAAATATTGTAAAAAAATTGTATTTCCTTGTGTTGTCTTTATGACTCCTTTCTACCTGGTTTTTATTTCTTCTATTCTACCTGAAGAGCATGTGCTTATGTAGGAGACCCTGGGTCAATCCCAGCGCCGAAAAAAATGTTACGGTAAAACACACATGCACGACAACTTCTGATCACTGTTCTTTTCAACATATAAAATACACCCCCGCCCCCGTTTTTGGGTACTGGGGATTGAATTTTGGGGCATTGAGCCACATCCCCAGCCCTATTTTGTATTTCATTTAGAGACAGGGTCTCACTGAGTTGCTTAGCACCTTGCTTTTGCTGAGGTTGGCTTTTAACTTATGATCCTCCTGTCTTAGCCTCCAGAGTCTGGGATTACAAGTATGTTGAAAGACCCTCCGACTCCCTGTCCAAGAAAGAACACACGAGACACTGGCTGCAAAAAACATGAGGCAATTTATTGATACACAGGCGCCTGCGGGTGCTCAGCAAAACCTTAGCCGGAGCTTTGGTGAACTGGCACACCGGGCTTTGGGGTACAGGTCTTTTATAGGATAAAGGGGCAGGTTTCGTGCGCGCAGTAAGCAACAGGTTTCTTATTGGTTATTTTGAACCCAGCATATAGATTACCTAAAGGGCAAAGTTGTTCTTCACTTTATGTTATCAGTTCCTATTTGCCTAAGAATGCCCTGGGACCTGGTTTTTTGTTCTTTCCCAACCATCCTGTTCTTTCACAACTGGCTACCCTTAACTGATTATCAGATAAACACCTCCGGTGTTTGTGTGGGTCTTTCAATGTGATACCGTGCCCACTCTTGAGTTCAAAGCCAGCCTCTGCAACTTAGTGAGGCATTAAGCAACTCAGTGAGACCCTGTTTCTAAATAAAATAAAAAATAGGGCTGGAGATGTGGCACAGTGGTTGAGTGCCCCTGGGTTTAATCCCTGGGGACCTCCCAAAAATTAGTAAAAAGAAACTTCTCATTTAAAAATTTTTACATAGTAGTATTTCATCGGTACAGATGTTAGTTGGGGGCTGGGGTTGTGGCTCAGTGGCAGAGCGTTTGCCTTGAATGTGTGAGGTACTGGGTTGGATTCTCAGCACCACATAAAAATAAATAAAGGTATTGTGTCAGGGCTGGGGGATATAGCTCAGTTGATAGAGTGCTTGCCTCACATGCACAAAGCCCTGGTTCAATTCCCAGCACCACACAAAACAAAACAAAAAAGAAAAAGGTATTTTGTCTATCTACAGCTTAAAAAAAAGTAAAAAAGAAAAAAGTTAGATATTGTCTAGGTGCCATGACACATGCCTGTGATCCCAACTACTTGGAAAGATGAGACAGGAGGATAGTAAAGTTGAGGCCAGCCTGGGCAACTTAGATCCTGTCTCAGAATAAGTAAGCCTGGCAATGTTGCTCAGTGGTAGAGCACCCCTGGGTTCAATCCTCATTATCCTGACCCACGGGGGAAAAAAAAACCCAAAGCAAAACCGCATTAGATATTGAAGGTTCTGATGGTTTTACTAAAGATCTTTAACCAGTTAATTGTGGAAATTCTCTGTACACAATCACAGTTATTTTTCAGTAGAAGGAGGAAATTTCTGTTAAGTAGGATGCTAAAAAGAGCTTTAACAAAATTTCAGTTTCATATACAACAGTAGACTCAAACTAATTTTACATCAGGTCAAATACAGTTTTAAAAAAATAAGCTTTATGAGTTCTTGAACTGAATTCAAGTAGTTTCACTGAGACATTTGATTTTTTCTTTTTTTCCCTTGTTTGCATTACTGGGGATTGAACCCAGGGGTGCTCTAGCACTGAGTTTTGTCCCCAGCCTTTTTGTTTTCATTTTTTGGTTTTTACCAATTAATGAATGCTGCTTTGAACACGAGTGTACAAGCTTTTATGTGGATATAATGCTTTTTATTCTCCTGAGAATATTTCTAGGAGTAAAATTGTTGAATCACATGGCAATTCTTTAACATTTGAAGAAATTTCATGCTGTTTTCCCAAGAGGCGGCACCATTTTGCATTCCTACCAGTCTTGTATGAGGGCTCCAATTTGTTTATAAAATCCTGGGTTGAAGGGATGCTCCTGCTTCATCCCCTTGAGTACCTGGGACTACAGATAAGTGTTCCAGTGCACCTGACTTTCATTATGGTTTGTTTGTTTATGTATATGGTTTAGAGATTGAACTTGAGGCTTCCTGCATGCTAGCACGTGTTTATATATGTCTATATGATGTCAAGCTGTACCTCAACATTCATGGTTTTGATTTGTGTTTTCCTGACAACTAATGGTGATGAACATCTTTTTCATATATTTATTGGCATTTGTTTATCTTTTTAGACAAGTAACTTCAGACCTTTTGCCCATTTAAAAAATTGGATTGTCTTGTAATTATTGAGTTGTAAGAGTTTATTCCATATTTTCAAGTCTCTTATCAAATATGATTTCAGATATATTCTGTCATTTATGGATTCTTTTTGCTTGCTTGCTTATTTTTCCTTTTTTTTTTCCGGTGTTGTGTAGTGTAATAAACCCAGGCCCTTGAGCATGCTAGAGTTTAAGCGCTAACACTGAGCTATACTTTTTTCACCTTTTTATTGGTCATTGAAGTATAAAATTATAATTTTTGTAATGTTTGTATTATCTATTTAAGAATTGTTGATTGTGCCTTTGGTGTCATGGAAGGCAGATTTGCTATATTTAATACAGTTTACAATTGATTACACAGTTGATTTTTGCAGTCAGGAATGTGGATTGTTGGTTATGGGTAAAAATACAAGTCCCCCCTCCCACTTTTTTTTCTGGCATTGGGAATCTAACCTAGGGCCTAATAATATAGGCCCATGCAAGGCAAGCACTCTACCATGGACCTATATCCTCAGCCCCTAAATATAAATGTGAATTTGACTTTTTGACTAGAAGGCTATAGTGAGTTTGATTTTGTGGTTAGAAAGCTGTAGGCTTTAGTTTTTGGCTCTAATGAAAGGAATTTTCAATAACCATACTAAACCCTAACTAAGGTCAAGTAAAAAGTAATGACATGATTTAATGGTGAGGTTTTGTTTTACGTTATTTAAAAATATTTGGTTGACATTGCATAAGCGTTTTTTTAAAATATTTTTTCAATTGTTAATGGACTTTATTTTGTTTATTTGTATGTGGTGCAGAGAAGCGAACCCAGTGCTTCACATGTGCTAGGCAAGCACTCTACCACTGAGCCACAATCCCAGCCTGCATTGTTCTTTTGATAGCAAGACAGATTTTTTTTTTTTGGTCACTAACTGGGATTGAACCCAGGGATGCAGTACCACTGAGCTATGTGTCTAGTCCTTTTTATTTTTGAGACAGGGTCTCAGTAAGTTGCTGAGGCTGGCCTCAAATTTGAGATCTGTCTAGTCTTAGCCTCCTGAGTACTTGGGATTATAGATGTGTCACTGTTCCCTTTTAAGACTGTTTTTTTGAAAATAAATAAATAACAGTAACTTCTACCTCAACGCCTGTCCTAAGGAGGGGGGGGTCAAGACCCTAGTCCTTGGAAAAACCCACAGAGCCTTTCCAGGCAGATAAGCCACCCTGCTGAGTTGTTTGTCTGAAAAAAGAAAAAAAAATAATCAAGCTGTGTGTTGGTGGTATTTGTCTGTAATCCCACAAATTTGCAAGACAGGCAGGAGGATTGGAGTTCCAGCCAACCTGGGCAATTTAGTGAGACCCTGTCTCAAAAAAAAAAAAAAAAAAAAAAAAAAAAGATCCAAACCACTCCTGGAACTAAAAGTGATTATAATGGTTTCAGAATACAAGGTAAATATATAAGTCAATTTCTTATATATCAGCAGCAGACAATTGTGGTTTAAAACACAGTACCATCTACATTGACATCAAAAAAGAAAATACTTAAGATGTAAATTTAACAAAATGTGTACAAGAAACTACACAAGAAGATCTAAATAAATGGATAATTTTTAATATACATGGATAGGAAGATTCAGTGTCAAAATGGTAGTGCTTCCTAACTTATCTGTAGATTTTCATCACAAACAGCATCCCTGTAAATTGTGTTGTAGATGTTGATAAACAAAGTTCCTTTATTTAGATAAGCATGGTCAATGCCTACTAAATAGTTAGATACTCACAGGATTCTTAGATATTATACAAATATATGAAGAGTTTTTAGACATAAAGTTGAATGAATAGTACAGTTAACATTATGTACTTTCCTCCTAGAGTCATCATTAGTTACAATTTTGCTGCATTTGCTTTTTCTCTGTATTAGTTAGAGCTGCTATAATGAAATAACACAAACTGAGTAGTTTAAATAAGGGACATTACAAGGAACATCTAGTACAATTTGTCTGATAGTGCTAGAGACTAGGTGTTTGAGGATGGCAGGGACATGTTTTCTCTGAAGGGAGAAAAGAAGGATTAGTTTTAGACTTGTCTAAAAGGATTAGTTTTTGTTAGTTCTTTGACTTGTGTTAGCTTAATTCTATTCTTTATATATATCCCTTTGTACACTGATGATTATGTTTCCCTTTGTACACTATGATTATGTTTCCCTTTGTACACTGATGATTAGGAGCCACCTTAACCTTGTATAACCCCATCTTTTTTCATTGTATTTCAAGGACTCTATTTACAGTTGAGGTTCTAGGAGTTAGTGTGGCAGTCTGGCTGGGCACAAAATAACTGAGACGCCTCAAGGCACTTGTAGATTCAAACAGGAACTCCTTTATTGCCGGAACTCCACTGGCACCACGTGCACTGCCCGGGAACTCCCTCACCCTTCACTGGGCTCCCCAGGAGCTCAATGGGAACTCAGGGAGAACTCCAAAGTAGCCTGTGCCCAAGGCAGCAGGAGCTGCCCTATTGCCAGAGCCGGACAGCAGGAGTCTATATACAATTGAATACACAGCCTGTTTCAATCCAGCATCATCCAGTCACAGCAATTTTACACAGCTTAACTTAATTATCATCATCTTAATGGCTTGCTGGCATCACCTCTCAACCATTACTTCTGGCAAAATGCCAGGGGCCATTCTGACTCAGCTGTGGCTCTCAACAAGTTAGGACTTCAGCATGTGAATTTTGATATGATAAAATTCAACCATAACAATCATTATAAAACTGTCTCTATGTACGCCCACAACCCAAACACACAATAATCTTTAACCATTTGAAATTAAATGCAGGGGCTGGCATTGTGGCTCAGTGGTAGAGCTCTCACCTAGCAAGCGTGAAGCCCTAGGTTTGATCCTCAGCACCATATACAAACAAATAAAGGTATTGTGTCCATATAACTAAAAAATACATATTTAAAAAAAATTAAATGCAAATATAGTGACACACAACCTTAATACTTCAGAATATAGTATCTTATCTAAAAATCTTAACAGTAATTCCTAAATATTATATAATATCTGGTTCACATTCAGAGGGTATTTGATAGTTGATTTATTCAAACCAGGATCTAATCAAAGTTCATGCGTTCATTTAGTTTTGTATTTTTGGTCTTCAATAACTTAGAACAATGTTTTATATATATATATATGTATACACACATATTTTTGAAGAGTTTCAACAATTTGTCTTGCAGATTATTCTTACATATTCTAGATATCCTCGATTGTTTTTAAGTTTTTAAAGTTTTTTTAGTTGTCCATGGACCTTTTATTTATTTATTTATATGCAATGCTGAGAATCAAACTCAGTGCTTCACACATGCTAAGCAAGCGGTCTACCAGTGAACCACAACCTCAGCCCTAAATTGTTCTTTTTAAGAAAAAAAATTTTTTTTAAATTTTATTTTTTTTATGGTGGTGCTGAGGATCAAACCCAGTGCCTCACGCGTGCTAGGCAAGTGCTCTACCACCGAGCCACAACCCCAACCCCCTGTTCTTTTGTCTTTTGTTTTCCCTATAAATTAAAGTTGGGAGACATTTATAGGAAAAAGAAAAGATAAAAGAACAATTTAGGGGCTGGTTGGGACTTTGAATCAGATAAAAATATTTTTGACAAGAATATATCATACCCGGGGACTAGTGGTGTAGCTTAGCATGTGTGAGTCCCTTGGTTTAGTTCCTGACAGCAAAAAATAATTAATTAAATAAGGAATATATGATAAATGATGTGAAGTTATTTGTAGTCTTTCATATCAGGAGGTATACAATGTCAAGTTTTTCCACTATTGATGACTCTTAAATTAGGTATGGTGGTAACAGCTTTCACCACTGTTTCCTTTTCAAATTAGCAAATTGAGGAGTAACTCTTTGAATCATTTGATAATCCTGTCTTGAGCTATCAATTATTTGGTAGGTATTGATGATCTGTTGGGTTTTATTTATTTTGTTTATTTTTGCCTTTCTCGGGTGTCGGAAGTGGTGGAGCACTGGGGGTTGAACAGAGGGGAATTTAGCTATATCCCCAGACAATTTTTTTTTTTTTTAAAGTTTTTGAAACAGGGTCTTGCCAGGTTGCTGAAACCGAACTTGATTTGGTAATCATCAGCCTCCCAATCCCTGGTATTACAAGTGTGTGTCACTGTGCCTGGCTCCCCAGCCCCTTTGTATTTTGAGAGAAGGTCTTGTGATATTGCCCAGTCTGGCATTAGCCTTACTAATAGCTGGGATTACCTTGTATACCATTGGGATCAGCTCAATTCAAAGGCTTTTTAATTCTGTAGTTAGTTTTCCACTAGTTCTAGGACTGTGACTCAAGTGATGCTACTGAAAATATACTCCATGGATATTAGTATCACCTTTGGAATATCTTAGGAATGTATCTTTTCAGGTCTTCCTTTAGATCTGTTAAATAAAGTCTTTAGAGATGAGGACCAGGAATCATAGCTTTAACTACCTCTCAGGTGATTCTTAAGTGCATTAGTTTGAGGTACACTAGTTTGAGAAGAACTGCAGAGATTCCTGCTCCGCCCCACTTTATTTAGTCCATTCTAAACTGGAAGTTTGCTATAAATAATTCACCAATTCCACTTTTGTTTTTAAGAGACCCTTTATTTTTTTATGTTAGTTAGATAATAGATCTTGTCTTTACATCTCTTCTGAGAACAGATTCTTAAAAGAACTTTGAAGATTTTGTTTTTCTTTTTATGTTTTTTCAGCTAGAGATTGAACCCAGCACTTTGTGTCTGTATGTACATGCTCTTCCATTGAGCTACACTGCCGTAGCTTCCTCCCCTTTCTTTAAATAAAAGATCTCTTGCACTTCTTAGTTTCATAGTTATAATATTCATTTTGCTGATGTATCTGGATTCAGAAGCAGAAGCATACCATTCTGTTTTCTGTTTAGTTTATCATTTAAGCCTATCCATCCAAATTCTGGGTATTGGATAATATTTAAATAAATGAATTACTATTGCTTTTCTTGTCTTGCATTTTTTAGACTTGCCCATTGGAGAAGTATTGCAAATAAGTCTTAGTGCTTCTTAGACCTGACTTGGGACTAGTTGAAACTGTCGTTTGCTGTTTTTATCCAACAGTGGTAAAACATAAGTCTTTTTTTTTTTTTTTTTAATTTTTGGATACTGGAGCTTGAAGTCAGGGATACTTCGACCATTGAGCCACATCCCCAGCCCTGGTTTGTATTTTATTTAGAGACAGGGTCTCTCTGAGTTACCTAGTGCCTCCCTTTTGCTGAGGCTGACTTTGAACTTGCTATCCTCCTCCCTCAGCCTCCCTAGTCTCCAGGATTACAGGCGTTTGCCACTGTGCCTGGCAAGTCATGTTTTTTTTTTTTTTGTTTGTTTCTTGAGATGGCATTGGCTGTGTTTTGCCTAGGCTGGTCTTGTACTTGTGGGTTCAAGTGTTCTTTCTGTTTCAGTCTCCCTGAGTAGTTGGGTCTCAGGCCTCCCCCCTCCCTCCCCCTCCCCCTTTCCCTCCCCCTCCTCCTTTCCCTCCCCCTCCCCCTTTCCCTCACCCTCCCCCACCTCTCTCTGTACTGGGGATTGAATTCGGGGGCACTCAACAACTGAGTCATACCTCCAGCCCTATTTTCTGTTTTATTTAGAGACAGAGTCTGACTGAGTTGTTTAGCACCTCTCTTTTGCTGAGGCTGGCTTTGAACTCTGTCTCAGCCTCCTGGAGCCACTGGGATTACAGCTCCTCTCTTGCTCTTGTTCTTACATTTTTTTTTTTTTTTGAGGTGTTGGGGGTCAAACCCAGGAGTGTGTGGTCCCACTGAACTACACACTCAGCCCCATGCCACATCTCCTTTTTTAAAATATTTTTTTAGTTGTAGATTGGCACAATACCTTTATTTATTTGTTCTTATTTACCTACTCAGTGCCTCAGGCCCCTGCATGTCACACCTCTTGATGGACTGATAAGTTTGTTTCACTAATTGTCTCTGTTATGTTTGTTCAAGAGTGTGAACTATATCTCACACATACTCTGTATTTTAATTAGATTATCCTGAAATACTCTTATTGATTTCGTTAAAACCCTTAGCTTATTCCTTGTCATGTAGAAGCACAAACATTATTGCTATTCTGTCAGCAAATATTGTGTCTGTTGGACTCTCCACCATATAATTACTGTTCTTTTCTTTGTAATTAAATTAATAAGTATTGTGGGGGAGTTACTTGGGAACTGTGTTCTTAAACTTTTGCCCACTTATTTTTTATTTTTTTGGTATGAGGGATTGAACCTAGGGACCCTTAGCCACTGAGCCACATCCCCAGCCGTTTTTTGTATTTTGTTTAGAGACAGTGTCTTACTGAGTTGCTTTGGGCCTCACTAAGTTGCTGAGGCTGCTTTTAAACTTGGGATCTTCCTGCCTCAGCCTATAGATGTACAGGCATGCACCATTGTGCTCAGCTGCCCTATAATCTTAACATTAATTGGATGAGCCTTCTTGCAGCAATTTTTCAGTATTCCAAGGATGATTTCTGTAAGCATATATTTTAAAACACGTTTGTAAAAATTTTAATGTATGCTAGGATCTGTGCGAGGCATGGGGAAATACAGATTCAAAACATTCAGTTTCTGCTGATAGGAATTTTATAGTTTCTACAAAAGTCATAGTTTTTACCAGTGTGATACTGCTTTGCTAGGATTTTACATGCTATAGTTAAGGCTTATTTGTAAGCAGTTTTACAAATACATATTTTGCAAAACTGCTTATAAATAAGCCTTAATTTACAAAAATAATTCGGAATTTCGTTATAAGGCTATTCCAACAAAGGGTAGTAGGGATATGTGACAAGGTTAGTTTTAGAAATTTTTTGGGTTTTGTTTTGCAATGCTAGGTATCCAACCCAGGGCCTCATGCATGTCAGTGAAGTGCTTTACAATTGAGTTACTACACCCCTACTCCTGAAAAAGTTCTATTTATTTATTTGGCATTGGGGGTTGAACCCAGGGGTGCTAAATCACTGAGCCACATCCCCAGGCCTTTTTCTTTGTTTTGATACTGGGTCTTGCTAGTTGCTTAGGGCCTCACTGAGTTGCTGAGGCTAGCCTTGGAATTTTTGATCCTCCTGCCTTAGCTTCCTGAGCCACTGGAATTTTAGGTATGTGCCACCATGCCTAGCTGGAAAAGCATTTTAAAAAACAGATGAACAATGGGATGCAGTGGTGTACAGCTATAATACCAAGTTTTTGGGAGGCGGAGGCTGGAGCATTGAAAATTGAGACCAGCCTGTGCAATTTAGTGAGGCACTGTATCAAGATAAAATAAAATTAAATGAAAAAGGGCTGGGGAATGTAGCTGAGTGGTAGGACACTTGCCTAGGATGCCTGAGTCCCTAGGATCAATCCCTGGTATCACACAAGAAAAAAATACAAAATGAAACAACCCAGAAAAATACCATATCCTAACTCACTATAAAAACAATCCATATTTATTGTGACAACTTGGGGAAAAAAGAGAGCAGAAAGATTTTGCCATAATTCTCCACTCTTAATTTTTCACTATATTCCTTTTAATTTTTTGATTTATGCAGACAAGTACACATTTCTTTTTATTTATTTATTTTCTTTTTTTAAAAAATTTTTTTTTAATATTTATTTTTTAGTTTTTGGCTGACACAACATCTTTGTTTGTATGTGGTGCTGAGGATCGAACCCGGGCCGCACGCATGTCAGGCGAGCGCGCTACGGCTTGAGCCACATCCCCAGCCCATATTTATTTATTTTCGATGATAAGATATGCCCACCATGCTGGGCATGGTGGCATATGTCTGTAATCCATATGTCTGTAATCTTGGGAGACTGAGGATCGCAAGTTCAAAGCCAGCCTCAACAATTTAGTGAGACCCTAAGCAACTCAGCAAGACCTGGTATCTAACCAAATATTAAAAAAAGGGTGGAGAATGTGCCTCAGTGGTAATGCATCCCTGGGTTCAATCTCTAGATACCAAAAAAGAAAAAGAAAAAAGAAAAAACAATAATTTATTTGGTATACTATATGAAAATGGAATTCTTCATTAGTGTACAAATGATGAATATTCATGAGAATGTAGAATAAGATACATGTTTGCATATTCTATTTCTAAGTTCCTTAGATTAAAAAATGAAGAAAAATTCATATATCCTTTAATACCAGATACTCAGGAGGCCGAGACAGAAGAATCACAGTTCCAGGCTGTGCCCTGTTTTAAAGAGGACCAGGAATGTAGCTCAGTAGTAGAGCACTTGGCTAGCATACATGAAGCCCAGGTTCTAGGTCTGGTACTGTCCTTCCCAGTTTCAGAGGTTTTAGTGCATAGATGGCCAACTCCTTCCTCAGGGCCTGAATAAGGTAGGACATCATGGCTGAAGAATGTGGTGAAGGAAAGTAGCGCTGGTCATGATACCAGGATACAGAGAGAAAAGAGTTTCTAATTTTTGTTTGTTTGTTTTTTTAAAAATATTTTTAGCTGTAGATGGATACAATATCTTTATTTATTTTTTTATGTGGTGCTGAGAATTGAACCCAGTCCCTCACTCGTGCCAGGCAAGTGCTCTGCCACCGAGCCACAACCCCACCACTAATTTGTAAATAGTTATTTTACAATCTGATTTTTTTCACTTACCATTGTTTAAAAATTTATAAGCATTTTTAATGATTATGTAAAATCAAAATACATAGTGATTTATGATATAGAAATACTGAAGTAATTTATTTATCAGTCTCCAGTGGTTGCTTATGCTCATGAACAGAACTCAAAGACCTTTTTACAAAACAGAAGTTTTTAGGTTGTCTCTGGATCTCTGCTCAGTCTTTGGATGGTTTTTGGTAAGTTTATACATAGGTTAAGGTACTTCTGGAAATCACAGCCAGTTGTAACATGGTATATAAATTTTTGCCATTTAGCAAAAATTTCTTGAATGTTAAATAAAAGATTTTAAGTCATTACCATTCTGTACTTGTGCTCTACAAATTTTAAATATTAAGCTATATTAAAGGTCCCAATCCTGTTCCCTCATTTTAGAGGTTGAGGAAACAAAGAACCAGAGTTGTCAAAAATTTTCTTCAGTGTGGCAGAGAACCAGAGCTTTGAGCTTTTAAGTAAAGCCTTAGATTCCCTCGTTTGCATTTCTTTGTACTCCAGTGATGTTAGGCTGTGTCCCCTTCTTTTGTTGCTTGGGGTTCTGTGGAGGAGTCAGGAGTAGTAAGTAGTAAAGAGTGGTCTAGCCATGTTCTCTATCTTGAACTTAATTCTAGGATAAGACTTGATGAAGGGGTTCTTCTGCTGAAGGAATTTTTTTTTAATATTTATTTTTTAGCTGTAGTTGGTACAGTACCTTTATGAAGGAGTTTTATTTATTTATTTATTTTTTTAAAAGAAAGTGAGAGAGGAGAGAGGGAGAGAGAATTATAATATTTATTTTTTAGTATTTGGCGGACACAACATCTTTGTCTGTATGTGGTGCTGAGGATCGAACCCGGGCCGCACACATGCCAGGCGAGCATGCCAGGCGAGCTTGCTACCGCTTGAGCCACATCCCCAGCCCTATGAAGGAGTTTTAAAAGAGAAAATTCTTGAAGATCTATCCAATTCTATTATTTTTACTTGTGGATAGGAAGTACTGTCAAATCCAGTTAATTCTTGTTATTCATAGCACTAAATTCTATAAGGTCACCATGAACAGTTTTTTTGTAGAAAGGGTTTCCATGTTGCCTACCGTGACCTTGGATTACTGCCCCGCCTCCCCAGTAGCTGGGACCACACAGTGCCACCATGCTTTCTTTTTCTTTCCCTCCCTCTCCCCCTCTCACTCTCCCTTCCTTCCCTTCTTTCTTTTCTTTCTTTCTTGGCCTTGAGCTAAAGGGCACTCAACCACTGAGCCATATCCCAACCCTATTGTGTATTTTATTTAGACACAGGGTCTTTCTGAGTTGCTTAGCTCTGTCGCAGTTGCTGAGGCGGAGACAAGATCCTCCTTTCTCAGCCTCCTGAGCTGCTGGGATTACAGGTGCCCAGCGTCCCCATGCTTTCTTAATGTGAACACTGAATTAGCAAATGTTTCCCTCTTAAGGAAAATAGAGGGTTAGATTGCTGCAAGCTTCTGGTAACAAGAATATATAACCTTGTTGGGCTGGGACTGTGGCTCAGTGGCATAGCGCTTGCCTAGCATGTGTGAGGCACTGGGTTTGATTCTCAGCACTGCATATCAATAAATAAAATAAAGGTTCATTGACAACTAAAAAATATTATAAAATACTACATTGTTTGTGTGTGCTTGTGTTTAAAGATACCTTATTTATTGTATGTTATTGATCCATTAATATCGAACTCATGCTTAACAGCACTTTAACTCATGCCTGAACCAAGCTTATCTAACACATATTTTCTCCATGAAGCACATCACAGCCTTGTTGCTCTTGGTGTAATACTAGACAGTATTTTAGCAGTAGCTGGGAGGGGCATTTTTAAAAGCAAAATCACCAAGAAAAAAAAGATACACATTAGACTGCAAAAAGTATACTTGTTTACAGAAAAAAGACCTGAAACAAGAAGGTGAAATGTTGTCTTGGTTGACCACTGAGTTAGGCTCTGAGCAGCTCAAAATTTTCACTGCTTTAGTAGATATTTGTGAACGTGTGCTTTGTGTGGCAAAATGACTGCTCAAAACCACTGTGAGTGTTGATCTTGGAGTGACAGTTCAATTTTACTAGCAAGTAAAAAAATCTGTGAATTTAGAATCTGTGAATACTTAGGATCCACTGTCACTTGATCATAGAGAAATAATAAGTAATTTTACTGTTAAACTTTTTAAAAATATTTGTTTATTTTTTAGTTGTAGTTGGACACAATACCTTTATTTATTTATTTTTATGTGGTGCTGATGATCAAACCCCGGGCCTTGCACGTGCTAGGCAAGCGCTCTACCGCTGAGCCACAATCCCAGCTCTAAACTTTTTTTTTTTTTAAACATGGAATTAAACAGATGCTTCATAAAATATACAGATGGACCAATAAACATGGAAAGGTGCTCAACCTCCTTTGGAATCAAAGATGTATAACTTATATCTTTAATTATTCTCTACAACAGCGTAACTAAAATTCAGGACTCATAATAGCAATAAAAACTAAAGGATTTTTAGCAGTATTATTTTCATTATTGTGAATGAGAATCACTCCAAAGTCCTTCAGACATAATAAAATATAAATAATGTTATATTCATTGAGGGAATATTATAGAGTGGTTAAAAAAACCTGTATCGGCATGCAATAACACTGGTAGGTCTAACCATTTTTGCTTTTGAACTTCAGGAGTATAAGAAGTGTGCTTTTAAAATTCAAAATCCAGACCTACTTTGAGCCTAATCAGATAAGAGACAAATGACAAAGACCTTATTTCAGATTGGTTCACCAAACCAGTGTACAAAAGAGGGCAGGGTTATACTAAGTGGTAAAACATGGAGCTCATGCTTAGCATGTGTGAGGCTCTGGGTGCACTTTCTATGTGGTTGCAATCTCTATCCCTCTCTCGCCCCCCCATCCCCCCGTCCCCCCCCCCACTCACACACGAACATGAGAAGACAGTGCATGTAGTGATAGGAGTAAAGTGATTAAAAAATGGAAAATAATAAACATTCAGTCTTCTTGGTAAATCAAGAAAACTAAGAAGCAAAAGAAGAGATAATATATGTATATGTTTTAACCTGATAACAATAGAGCAGATTCTTTGACTTTAGCAGTTCCTCTTATTTATGATGGAAACATGGTTTTTCAGAAAAAGCTTTATGTACATAGTTCTATTTGATATTTTAGTAGGATATGGTTGAAAACAATTCAAATGTTTAACAAGAGAATATTAAATATGTTAAATCTAATTTGTGGAATATTTAGGAAGCTGTTTAAAACATTGCAAAGATTTGTACAATATGGAAATTTCCTTAAGCTGTACAAATATACATATAATTCACCATTGCAGATACAGTTAGCTAGTTGTGGCACAATATATTTTTTCTTTTCTTTATTTTCCCTGATAACTTTGTCTTTTAAGTCAATAAACTCATGTTTACTTGCTAGCACTAAAACCTTACACAAAATACACTCAAGTGGCAAGCAGTTATAGTGCAAGGGCTTGTAGGGCAATCCAGATTTACTGAAATACTGATGCTGAGTTATCCAGAATTGCACAACTTTAATTAAAGCATTTAGTTTACATTTGGCCACCTCAAAGGTGTTGTAACATTGATTCATTAGTTTAAGTACTGTGGCTCCCTGTTGAGTAGATCCAGTCTTTACACCCAAACATTTAAGCATTTAAGCAACAATGCATTATTAAATAAATAGCAGTGGTTATTGCAAGTTAGATATTTTGATCAATTACATGATTAAAATTACTTTTTTTTTGTACCCAGGAATTGAACAGGGGCACTTAACCACTGAGCCACACATAGCCTCATTCCCTTTTATATTTTATTTAGAGATAGGTTCTCACTAAGTTGCTTAGGGCTTTGCTAAATTGCTGAGGCTGGTTTGGACTCCCAATCCTCCTGAGCTGTATTACAAGAGTGTGCTGCCATACCTGCCCTTCCATGATATTTCTAATGCTTAGAAAAACCTTTTAGAATGGAAATCTGTTATCTGCTTTATACTTATTGGTGTTATTTCAATAAGAAAGAAAAGAAAACCTGAATAGTCTTTTCCCTCCTTGAGATGATGTCTTTCTGTGTTGCCCAGGTGGCCTCTAAATCCTGTGCTCAAGTGATCCTAACAGAGAATTACAGAACCGTGACTTTTCATTTGATTTGGCAGCCACCCAGTAATGGCATAAGTGGCTTATACTGGAACTGCTGGCCACACCAGCAGCCTCCTAAGTAGCTGGGATAATAGGCATGTGCCACCATACCTGGCCTATGATAAAAATTCATAGGAACTAACAATAAAAGAGATTTTTTTTTTTTGGCCTGAAAAGAGCACTTAAAAAATTTGATAGCTATAAGCATACTAAATAGTGAAAAAAAATTTTTGATAGCTATTACCATACTAAATAGTGAAAGCAAATAAATACAAGAAAAGTTGCAAAAGAATGTGTGACTTTCTTAAGTCATCAGGGAAATACAAAATGAAACCATAATGAGATCATTACTTGGCATGGAATGCTTGCTCAGCATACATAAAGCCCTGGCTTCTATCCCCAGCATGCAAACAAAACAAAACAACAACAACAACAACTAGATACTTTCTTCCCTAAGACTTGGAACAATATAAAAACAAAACAAAACAAAAAAGAAATAAAATTGTCCCTGTTTACATATAATTGTCTTTGTAGAAAAATTGCAAGAAATCTGTAAGAAAGCTTCTAGAATTAATATGTGAGTTTAGCAAGTTGTAGTGAATATGGACAATATGTAAGAATTAATTGCAGCTGGGCATGGTGTTGCATATCTGTAATCCCAGTGATTAGGGAGGCTGAGGCAGGAGGATCACAAGTTCGAGACCAGCCTCAGCAACTTATTGAGGCCCTAAGCAACTTAGGCCCTGTCTTAAAAAATAAAAAGGATTGGGGGGTGTGATGTAGTTACTAAGCACCCCTGGATTCAGTCCCCACTACCGAAACAAAAACCAGAAAAAGAATCTTGAAGTAGTATTCTCTCGAAATAAAACATTTCTGGCTAATGAGTGGCATTTGTGGCCGATTCTTTAGGTATTAACATCATCTCATATGCAACCTGGTATTATTTAAAAAAAAAAAGAATTAATTCCATCTCTGTGTACTGGCAATGAACAGTGGACCTAGAAGTAAGAAAGAAAAAAAACAAAACAAAACAAAACAAAAAAAACGGAACTGCAGATATAGCTCAGTTGTAGAGTGCTTGCCTATATGTACGATGTCCTAGATTTGATTCCTAGTGCCACAAAACAGAAAACTTTAGGTATACATCTGACAAAATGTACAAAGGATTTAAAACATTGATGAAAGAAATAAGAGAAAGCCTAAATAATTGTATAAGTTGTTTCTAAAAATGATGTAATATGTCAGAAAAATGAAGATCACTGAGACACTGTTTTTTCTTTTTCTTTCTTTCTTTTTTTTTTTTGTGGTACCAGGGTTGAATCGAGGGGTGCTTTACCACTGAAACACGTACCAGCCTTTTTATTTCTTGTTTCTTTTTAAATTTTTGATATAGGGTCTCACTAAGTTGCTTAGGGCCTTGCTAAATTGCTGAGGCTGGCTTTGAACTTGGAAAATATCTTTTTAGCTTTGACTTCAACAAAGGTTTGTTTGTTTGTTTTTTAAAATGGTACCTGGGATTGAACCCAGGGATGCTAAATCACTGAGCCTCATCCCCAGCCCTTTTTATGTTTTATTTAGAGAAAGGGTCTCTCTGAGTTCCTTAGAACCTTGCTAAGTTGCTGAGTCTGTCTTTGAACACAAAATCCTCCTGCCTCAGCCTCCTGAGCCCCTGGGATTACAGGCGTGTTCCACTGGCTGAAGATTTTTTTTTTTTTAAAGAGGTAATTAAAAGCAAAAAATAACAAATTGATACATTGGAGTTCATCAAGATTAAAAATATCTGCTCTTCAGGGTTGGCATGGAATGCTTACTTAGTATACATAAAGCCCTGGCTTCTATCCCCAGCATGCAAACAAAACAAAACAAAACAAAACAACAACAACAACAACAAACCAAACCAAACCAAATTAAAAAACTCTCTGCTCTTTAAAAGATACCAAGAAGAAACTGGGCATGGTAGTATAGGCCTGTAAACCCAGCCACTCAAGAGACTTGAGGCAGGAGGATGGCAAGTTCCAGGCCAGTCTCAGCAGTTTAGTGAGACTGTTTCAAAATGAAAAATAAAAAAAGAAATTGGGGATGTGGCTCAGTGGTTAAGCACCCCTGTATTCAATCCTTCGTACATAAGTGGGGGAAGAAAAGATACCAAGAAGAGAATGAAAGAAGTGACAGACTGAGAGAAAATATTTGAAAATCACATACCCGACAAAGGGCAGATTACAGAAAGAAATTAAAAACTCAACGATAAGAAAATAACAGGCCAGTGGCTCATGCCTGTAATCTCAGTGGCTCAGGAGGCAGCGGCAGGAGGATCTCAAGTTCAAACTCAGCCTCAGCAAATTATTGAGGCCCTAAGCAACACAGTAAGACCTTGTCTCTAAAGTACAAAAAAGACTGAGGGTATGGCTTAGTGGTTGACTGCCCATGGGGGTTCCATTCCTGGTACAAAGAAAGCAACTCAGAAATTTGCAGAAGATTTTTGCCAAAAAACATATCCAGAAAGCAAATAAATACAAGAAAAGTTGCAAAAGAATGTGTGACTTTCTTTAGTCATCAGGGAAATACAAAATGAAACCGTAATGAGATCATTACTTGCCTATCAGAAGGCCAAGAAACAAACAATGGTCTCCTCCCCAGAACTGACAATACCAGTTATTAGGTAACTGGAATTTTCAATTCCAGCTTGGCAGATTTCTATAAGATTAAACATGGAATTTATATGACCTAACAGTTTGAATCCTAGATTTTTCCCTGAGAGATTTACCCCAAACATTACTAAGAGATGTACCCAATACATTTATACCAAAATTAATCTCTATGCATGTATGTATTTTGTTTTAAAAATATTTATTTTTCAATTGTAGTTGGACACAATACCTTTATTCAATAATTTAATTAATCAATTAATTATCTAGTTAATTTTTTAAAAATTTGTTTTTTAGTTGTAGATGAACACATGCCTTTATTTTATTTATTTTATATGGTGCTGAGAATTGAATCCAGTGCCTCACACATGCTAAGCAAGCTACAGCCCCAGCCCAATTAATTTATTTTGACTGGAGATTGAACGCAGGGGTGCTTTCCCACTGAGCTGCACCCCAGTTTGTTCTTTTTTTAAAATATTTTTTTAGTTGTAGATGGACACGGTACCTGCATTTAATATGTTTATTTTATGTGGTCCTGGGGATCGAACTCAGGGCTTCACACATGCCAGGCAAGTGTTCTACCACTGAGCCACAACCCCAGCCCCACCCCACCCCAGTTTTTTTTAAAAAAAATTTGAGACAGTACCTCACTAAGTTGCTGAGGCTAGCCTTGTACTTGGCAGTCCTGCCTCAAACTCCCGTGTTGCTGGGATTATAGGTGTGCATCACCATGGGCAGCACACACCAAAATCTATACACTAATGTTTATAGTAATTTTGTTGAAATTGCAAGACAGTGCAAATATTCTAAATGTCCCTGGTAAATAAATAATAAACTGTGATAGCTCCACAGAATTCAGCTATAAAAGAAGGGATTTTGGGGGCAGGGCTACTGGAGATTGAACCCAGATATGTTTTACCACTGATCTATAGCCCCTGCTTTTTTTTTTTTTTTTTTTTTTAATTTTAAAACAGGATCTCACTAAGTTGTGCTAACTTGTTAAAGCTGACATAGTACTTGCTATTCTCTTCCTCAGCCTCCTGAGCTGCTGGGATTACACGTATGTGTCAACCATCTGGCAAGAAAGGAATTATTATTAACAACATTATGCTAAATGAAAAATACGAATCTCAAAAGGCTACAGTATGCTGGGCTTGGTGGTGCATGCGTGTAATCCCAGCGGCTCGGGAGGCTGAGGCAGGAAAATAGAGAGAGTTCAGTGCCAGCCCTAGCAAAAGTGAGATGCTAAAAAACTTAACAATTCCCTGTCTCTAAATAAAATACAAAATAGGGCTGGGGGTGTGGCTCAATGGATGAATATCTCTTGAGTTGAATCCCCAGTGCCCAACAAAACAAAACAAAAGGATGCAGTATGTGATTTTATTTGTATAATATTTGATAAAAGCAAACTTGATGGTGGAGAACAGGTTAGTGGTTGTTAGAGTTTAGGAATAAGTGGTAGGAGATGAATAATGGGGATACTTTTCTGTTGAGTTATACCCCAGCCCTTTTTATTCATTTTTATTTATTTTTATGTATTTATTTATTTATTTATATTAGCTACACATGACATTACAATGATCTTGGCAATTCATACATTTGAATCATTGGGGTATAATTTCTCATTTTTCTGATTGTACAGATTGCAGAATCACACTGGTCATAGAGTCACCTATATACATACAGCGATTATAATGTCTATTCTATTCTGCTGCCCTTCCTGTCCTTTTTATTTTTTGAGAAAGTGTCTTGCCACATTGCTGAGGCTGGTATCAAACCTTGTGATGCTCCTGCCTGGCTTCCCAAGAGTTAAGATTACAGGTGTGTGTCACCACCCTTGGCTTCTGTTCTGTATCTTTATTGTGGTTGTTCCATGATACTGTACAATTATCAAAATATACATGCACCTAGACATGAACTTAAAAGTGAATTTATTACATATAACTTTAAATATTACTCAAGATTATGAACAGGCAAGCTATTATATGCAAGGAATGCTTATAAATAGTCAGGTGCAGGGCTGGGGATATAGCTCAGTTGATAGAATGCTTGCTTCACATGCACAGGGCCCTAGGTTCAATCCCCAGCACCACACACAAAAAAGTCAGATGCAGCTGGGAGGATTCTGAGTTCAAAGTCAGGAGGATCCTGAGTTCAAAGCCAGGCTCAGCAATGGTGAGGCACTTAGCAACTCAGTGAGACCCTGTCTCTAAATAAAATACAAAATGGGGTTGGGGATGTGGCTTGGTAGTTGAGTGCCCTGAGTTCAATTCTTGGTGCACTCCCTCCACCCCCACCCCCAAAAAGTCAGGTGCTATGGCACATAACTGTAAATCTAGCTAGCTACTCAGAAATGCTGAGGTAGGAGTTCACAAGTTCAAGGACAGTTTGACAGTTTACTGAGACAGACTCAAAATAAAAAGGGGTGGGGATGTAGATCAGTGGTAGAGTGTCCCTTGGTTTAAAATACAGGAAAGAAGCAAAGGAAAAAACTCTTTTGAAAAATAAGAAAACAAATGACAAATAATACATGCCTGTATTTCCAGCAACTCAGGAGGCTGAGGCAGGAGAACCACAAGTTCAAAGCTAGCCTTAGCTACTTAGCCAGGCCCTAAGCAACTTATCAGGACTCTGTCTCAAAAACAAACAAGCAGGGCTGGGGATGTGCCTCAAGTGGTAGCGCGCTCGCCTGGCATGTGTGCGGCCTGGGTTCAATCCTCAGCACCACATACAAAAAAAATTAAAGATGTTGTGTCCGCTGAAAAACAAAAAAATAAATATTAAAATCCTCTTTCTCTCTCTCTACCCCCCCTCTTAAAAAAAAACAACAAACAAGCAAACAAAAAACAAAAAAAGGGGGAGGGGCGTTAGGTATGGCTCAATGGCTAAACATATCTTGGTCCAGTTCTCAGTCGAAAAGAAAGAAAAAGAAAGCAAATAAGTTTGTTGTAAAATGGATAAAGATTGAGTAAACACTTTATTAAGAAGATGCACAATGTTACCTGAGCCCATGGAAAGATACCCAATATTGTATGTTTTTAGGGAATTGCAAAATGAAACAACAGGCATCTAAAAGCCTGTAAGGTTGACTAAAATCCGAAGTACTGGCCACACCAAATCCTGTCAGTTATAAAGAGCAACACAAACCTTTACTTACTGCTGGTGAAAATGTAAAATGGTACAGTCATTTTGAAATACAATTTGGCAGTTTTTTTTTTTTTAATTTGGGGGGGGGGACATAACTGAGCATACTCACCATACGGTAGTAACTGTGTTTTTGGTATTTACCTAAAGGAGTTGAAAATAGCCTTCATACAGAAACCAGCACATGAATGTTTATAGCAGCTTGATTCATAACTGCCAGAACTTAGAAATAACCAAAGACCTTTCAGAGCTGTGTGTGGTGCTGCACACCTGTAATACCAAGGTGGAAGGATGGCAAGTTTGAGGCCAGCATTGGCAGCTTATTGGCTCAAAGCAAACGGGCTGGGGTTGCTGCTCAGTGATCGAGTGCTTGCCTAGCATGCAAAAATTCTTTTGTTCAATCTGTGGTATTGCTGAAAAGAGAAAAAGTCCTTTACTAATTTAATGAATGAACAAATTCTGTCATATGCATAACATTGTAAAAGCCTAGAATCCTGGAGGAACCTTAAGAGCATGGGGCTAAGTGAAAGAAGCCAACCTGAAAAGGCTGCATACTGAATAGTTGTAATCCTATGGCTTTTTGGAAAGGGCAAAACTATGGAAACTGAAAAGTAGCCAGGGGTTTGGTGGAGGGAAGGAGGATAAATAGGTAGGGTGCACAGGATTTAGTCTCTCCTCCTCTGACACACAGAAGAATTCTCCGTGGTAGTTGCCTTCATTTTCATCATCATTATCTTCTTTGCCTCCTCTTCTTCCTTTTTTTTTTTTTTTTTCCTCCTTCTTCTTCTCCTTCTCTTCCTATTCCTCTGTGCTGGGGATGGAATCTAGGGCCTCACACACATTAGGCAGGAGGTCTCTCTCTGATCTATACCCCCAGCTCTTTTACACAGGATTTTTAGAGAAGTGAATCTATGATGTATGATATCTTGTATGATATAGTAGATATATAGCATTATATACTTGTTAAAACTCATAGAATGCACACCATGAGTGAACTGTAATGCACATTATGGACACTGGGTGATAAACAATATATCAGTGTTGGTTCATGGATGATAACATGCACTACACTCATGCAGGGATGTCTGTTTTTTTTGGGGAGAGTATATGGGAACTCTACTTTCTGCTCAGTTTTGCTATGAACCTAAAACTGCTCTAAAACATAGTCTTGTTAAAAAAAAAAAAGAAAGAAAAGAATGATAAATTATGTCATTCAGACCTGTTTGCATGACAGACATGTTTCTTGAAAATAAATGAAAGGATTCCATTGCTTCAAGGGAAATAACTGTCAGTATCAACTGTCAGCAGTTATAAAAAAGTGAATTTTCAAGATTAGAGTTTTGGAAAGCTTGTTTCTGTCATTGTAAAGTTGATATTCACAATAATTAATACATTTTATGATGAGACTAGTGGTGGCTTTAGTCAAGATGATCGTATTTTGTAAGAAATGTGCGTAGTGGCACACGACACACCTCTAATCGCAGTGGCTGGGGAGACTGAGGCAGAAGGATCACGAGTTCAAAGCCAGCTTCAGCTAAAGCGAGAGGCTAAATAACTCAGTAGATACTGTTTCTAAATGAAATACAAAATAGAGCTGGGGATGTGGCTCAATCCCAAGCTCAATCCCCAGTACCATAAATGAATGAATGAATGAATGAATAAGATGTGACCACAAGTGACCCCAAGCTCAATCCCTAGTACCATAAATGAATGAATGAATGAATAAGATGTGATCACAATTGAATGATAAGCATAATTCTCTGAAATTAGTAAATAATAAATGCATTATGTTACAAAATCATGAGTGGGTAAAAAATTTCTATTCAAATTATAAGATAAAGTAGTGTATTTTAATGTAACTATAAAAAGTTTATTAATAGGGCTGGGGATGTGGCTCAAGCTGTAGCGCACTTGCCTGGCATGCTTGTGGCCCGGGTTGGATCCTCAGCACCACATACAAACAAAGATGTTGTGTCCGCTGAAAACTAAAAAAAAATAAATATTAAAATTCTCTTTCTCTCTCTCTCTCTCTCTCAAAAAAAAAAAAGTTTATTAATAGAATTTCAGATGATATGATGTAGTTAATGTTTAGTAATTATCACTTGTCAAGTTTTTTTTGGAGTAGCAAAGAGTATCCACAATAACTTTACCACTGAGTCACATCCCTAGCCTTTTTTGTATTTTATGTCAGGACAGGGTCTCACTGAATTACTTAGGGCCTCAATAAGTTGATGAGGCTTGTTTGAACTAGCGATCTGAGCCACTGGGATTACAGGTGTGTACCACCATACCTGGCTTCGTATAGTTTCGTATGTGTCACAAATATTGCCAGTGGTGAAGCCAGTTGCGAGAAGGTAGCTGTTTTTAATTGAACTAGATTTTAAAACATTTCACAAAAATGTGAAAAATAATGCTGATTTAATTGTTTGTAGGGAAGGGAAGATAGTCACTATAAGATATTAAAATGGACTTACTATAAAAATTACAAAATGAATCAGTAACAGTTTTTTTTTTAAACCATTGTTTTTTGAACTCAGTGTCACTTTATCACTGAACTACATCCCCAGGTTTTTTTTTGGTACCGGGATTGAACTCAGGGGTACCCAACCACTGAGCCATATCCCTGGCTCTATTTTGTCTTTTATTTAGAGATGGGATCATGAGTTGGTTAGCACCTTGCTTTTGCTAAGGCTGGCTTTGAACTCTGAATCCTCCTGCCTCAGCTTCCCCAGCTGCTGGGATTACAAGCCTGAATTACTGAGGCTGACCTTGAATTTGAGTCTCTTGCCTGAACTTCCTGAGTCTCTGGGGGTTCCAGGTGTATTCCTCCATGCCCTGCTTATTACAATTTTAATTATTAATATGGCAAATATCTATAAATACCACAGTAAACAAAAATTCAGCAGGGATTTTCAATTTTTAAGGGTGAAGGGAGCCTGGCTAAATATATCTCAGTAGTAGAGCACTTGCCCACCTTTCTGGAGGCCCTGATTTCCAGGCCCCATCTTCACCCCCACTGGTGGGGGGGTGAAGAAAGGGGACCTAAGATGATACAAGTTTAATGACTTGCTCTCATAGGAAAACTCTTTCAGAAGTAACCTAAAGTACTTAATCCAGAGGTTCCCAAATTTTCTTGCACTTTAAAATCACTTGGGAAGTCTTATCTGCTGCCCAGTTCATACCCCTTGTCATTAAATCAGAATGAAAATGGCTTGCTTTATTTACTTATTTATTAGATTGTGATTTGATTGCAACTTGTAGCAAAATTTGGAGACTGCTGGTTTTGACTCAGACTCTCATGTTTGCATTCTTATTCCTGATTTTGGAGGTGACTTTATGGTTTAATTACCTTATTTAGAAAATATTACATAGTTTTTATCTGGTTTTTGCTGAGGCAGATTCAGAAATCCCTTGAGAATTAATTTGTCAGAATTAATTAAATTAATTAATTAATTTGTCAGAATTAATCTCTCAGCTACCTGTCCACCCTTCTTTGCCCAGTTTTTATTGGCTAAAACAGGTGTTAAAATACAATCCAGTTAAGAAAGATAGTGTAAAATGGAAAACCTCTTGCTTTGCATGCTAATGAAAGGGAATAAAACCATACCCAGTAATCCACTGAAAACTGTTGGTGGTACAGATTTCTCTATCACAGAATTGCACTTGAAATACTGAGTTGTTACTTATTTAAGAAGTCTGATTTATTATAAGTTGTGCTTTTGAAATGGCACATTAAAGTCATTGTTAAAGCCCAAGTTCAAAGTAACATGCAGAATATTGACAGTCATTTGATGTACATATTATACAGACTTCCTTCAGTTTTATTTGTACTCGCTTGTGTGTGTGCATATAGTTCTGTAGTTTTATCATATGGATTATATGTTCTGATATGTTTTACTGTATATTTGTGTATCTGTTACCATAGTCTAGTTTAACTGTTCATTACTACAAGAGATCTTCTTTGGTAACCACACCTGTGTACCATTTCTGACTCCTGGTGACCACTAGTCCTTTCCCCATTTCTGCCATTTCTTCATTTCATAAATGTCATATACATGAAAACATATAATATATGACTTTTGCATAGATTCATGTATCTACTGTCATAATCAAGATATAGAATTGTAAGAACTTTTAAATACTTAAACAGCTTCCCTGTTGTCATTTAAAAGACTAAATATTCTACTAATTTTTTCAGCCTCTATATTATTAAATGTTTGTAGTTTGAAGAGAAAAAATATTGATCATTTTGTTACTGGCCTAGTCCTAGTCATGTAGATCCCTCAATGTTCAGTGATATATTAGGCATCGGATTTCTTTTAGGAAAAAAAAATTTAAAAATCTCTTTTAGGTTAGATTCTCAGGCCAGAACCTAATGTACTGGAGATAATCTAAAACAGAGGTTCCCAGGCGGAGGTTCTAAAACTGGGGGCCAGGAATTTAATGTTAGTGTGAATCTCAAAACTTTCATCATTATTTTTTAAAAATATTATTTAGTTGTCAATGGATCTTTATTTTGTTTATTTATATGTGGTGCTGAAAATCGAACCCAGTGCCTCACATAGGCAAGTGCTGTACCACTGAGTGACACCTGCAGTCCAACTTTCATTGTTTTTAAGAGTACTACAGTAATTGTATTTGTTATCCTAGCAAGTTAATAAACTACTAATCTGGGCTGGGGTTGTGGTTCAGTGGCAGAGAGCTTGCCTCTCACATGTGAGGCACTGGGTTCGATCCTCAGCACCACATAAAAATTATATATGTATATAAAGATGTTGTCCTTGTATAACTAAAAAATACTAAAAAAATAAACTACGAATCTGCTTTCAGTTAAAACTCTGTTATCTTAGTTTCAGAAAACAAGCTTGCTTGTGTTGACCAGATGCTTTGATTAGTAGAAATTTTGGATTTGATAACTGGTGTCATAGTTACTATGGGCTAGGCACAGTGCCCATACTAGATAGAGGTTATATGTGGTTTTCTTTGGCTTATTGATGTACAGTGGTAGCAGAAATTAAGAACAGTTCTTTTCTTTCAAATGTGCACTATTCATATATTCTATTTTTTTTTTTTTTTTTATCTTCAAGGTTGCTTGTCAACCCTTTTAATTTCAAGAACCACCAATAAATTTTTGGTTTAAAGAAAAATTGCTACTTTATACTTCTGGCCTGTTTATGATCCTTCAGGGTAAAGGATTTTTGGCTTTGTTTTGTTTTTGAAGCCAGAGCCTCATCTCTAACCTCAGTTTACTTGAAAGCTCATTGTACTAAATTGTATGAAGCAGTTAGTAAGTTGATTTTGGATCACATTTGTGGATTTAGTTGATTTTTAGCTAGGGCATTTTACTATAAGAAATATATACCGTATTCCTGTTTTTAGTTGGAGTGTATTCTAGCTCTAGTATATTTTGAAGTCAGGTATTGTGATGCCTACAGCATTGCTTTGGCTTCTCTGGGTCTTTTATTCAAATAAATTTTAGGACTTTTTTTGGTTATAGTTCTGTAATAATGTCATTGGTATTTTGATGGGAATTACATTGAATCTCTATATTGCTTTTGGCAGTATGGCCATTTTAACAGCATTAATTCTGCCTGTCTGTCAACATGGAAGATCTTTTCATCTTCTTATGTCTTTTTATAGTTTGAATTATCTTTGTTAAGAATACTTTCCTGAGGCTGGGGATGTGGCTCAAGCGGTAGTGCGCTCGCCTGGCATGCGTGCGGCCCGGGTTCGATTCTCAGCACCACATACAAACAAAGATGCTGTGTCCGCCGATAACTAAAAAATAAATATTAAAAATTCTCTCTCCCTCTCTCCCTCTCTCACTCTCTCTTAAAAAAAAAAAAAAATACTTTCCTATTCAATCTACGTTATCCCCAAAGTTGAGGTTTTGTTAGTCCTTGTATGTAGTTTTTGTTACCTTAACTAGATGTTTAGGTTCTATAAATGAGTGAATTGTTTATTTATTTATTTATTTTTAAAGAGAGAGTAAGAGAGGAGAGAGAGAGAGAGAGAGAATTTTTTTTTTTAATATTTATTATTTAGTTATTGGCGGATACAACATCTTTGTTTGTATGTGGTGCTGAGGATCGAACCCAGGCCGCACGCATGCCAGGCGAGCGCGCTACCGCTTGAGCCACATCCCCAGCCCGAGTGAATTGTTTAAAATGTGAAAGTTGTCATGACGTTTTTTGAGGTGGCAGTGGTGCTGTTTTTTGATACTGGGAATTTAACCCAGGGGCACTTTTCCACTGAGCCATATCCCCAGCTCCCCACCCCCCCTTTTGAGATAGGGTCTTGCTAAGTTTCTAAGGCTGGTCTTGAACGTGTGATCCTTCTATCTTAGCTTCCTGAGTTGTTGGGATTACATGCGTGTGCCACTGTGCCTAGCTGTCCTAACTTTTCTTTTAAGAAAAGCATTTACATTTTTGCCTATCCAGTTTTATGTTCAACTGTAAATCATAATATATGACTAAGACTGTAAAAAGGAAAAAAAAAAAGGTACTTTGTGAGTAGTTGGGACTAGAAGCAAAATTATAATGCAGACGTGGACTTGAGCACACGATCATGGATAATTAAGTGTGTTTTCCAATTTGTTCAGTAGATTAGTCATTAGATTGGCAAAAGGAATAAGTATTTCATACAAAAAAGTCTCTGAGTGAAAAGAGTCCTTGAGGTTATCTACAGTAGCCTCAGTTTTACAAATTTGCCACATAACTTAATGGTTTGCATGATGTGGAGCTGAAGCATATAAAGCATATATGAAGCCTGATCACTGTATGGTGAGGTGGTTTGTTTTTGTTTAATTTAGGGGTGACTCTTCATTTGAAATGCAATTGTATTTTTTTCTTTTCTTCATGCCGAATCTATTTCTGGAATACAAGTAGTACTTGGGTATTTAAGGAAAAGTTTTTCTGTATGTTTATGTATTTATTTTTATGTGGTGCTCAGAATCTAACCCAGTGTCTCACACGAGCTAGGCAAGTGCTCTACCACTGAGCTATGATCCCAGCCCTCAAGAAAAAGTTAAAGGCCTTTTTTTCAGTACAGTTTTTTTGGTGGTGGTGGTGGGGTCTGTACTGGGGATTGAATCCAGGAGAACTGAGCCACATCCCCAGCCCTATTTCGTATTTTATATAGAGACAGGGTTTCACTGAGTTCTTAGTGCCTTGCCATCGCTGAAGCTGGCTTTGAACTCATGATCCTCCTGTCTCAGCCTCCTTAGTCACTGGGATTACAGGTGGGCACCACCTTGCCTGGCTCAATGCAAGTTTTACTCAACAAATTGTTTTGCATTTGACCTCAGTCAAATTTGACCTCAGTCAAATTCCTCATATTTGTACAGAAGAGGTTTTAATTGTATCTGTTTGTGTTTTATACCTAGTAACTGTTTTCAAATGTATAAGTGGTCTCTGCCACTCATTTCATATTTATTTTAAGTAGATTGATTGAAAAATAAAAATGATATATGTTATAAAAGGGGGAAAAGCATTAAAAAATGTGCATTTAAAAATGTTTTCATGGGCTGAGGATGTTGCTCAGTGGTAGTGCTTGCCTAACAAGTGCAAGGCCCTGGGTTTGATCCTTAGTACTTGCTGGAAGGAGATTGCTGATATTGAATGAAAGTACTTTTTTCCTGTCCTAGTGTACTAGAAGGAAAACATCACCATGGCCACAGAAATTGGTTCTCCTCCTCGTTTTTTCCACATGCCACGGTTCCAACACCAGGCACCTCGACAACTGTTTTATAAGCGACCTGACTTTGCACAGCAGCAAGCAATGCAGCAGCTTACCTTTGATGGAAAACGAATGAGAAAAGCTGTAAACCGAAAAACCATAGACTACAATCCATCCGTAATTAAGTATTTGGAGGTAAGATAACCAAATTTTGGTTTCTTGAAAGTTGCCCAAATGTAGAGAAGTAAGTATACTTGTATTGCTTGAATTAGTTGGGTGAACTGGAATTTCAGATGAAGCCACATAAAAAGGGCCCCAGTTTACCTCAATTCACTTTTTTAAAAATTGGTGCATGAGTAGTCTTTTGCAAAATTATTTAAGGTAGAACTTCACTTTAGAAATTGACTTTGTTCTTGGACTGGGGTTGTGGCCAAGTGGTAGAGTGTTTGCCTAGCATGCATGAGTCACTGGGTTGCATCCTCAGCACCACATAAATATAAAGATATAATCAATATTGAGTTTGTTCTCAAAGTTCATAACAGATCAAAATAAGGTACTTTAATATTCAGGCCAACCTTAAAGCATTTGTTAAACCTCCAGTGTATATGAAATAATAAGAGACTTCTAGTTGTAAAAAGGACTCTAATTAAGGTTGAGATCCTATTATAGGGTGGAAGCAACTCTGAGATGGTAAATAAAAGCAAGGTAGGGGTCAGGCTAAACTTCTATCAGCCCTACTTTTTTCTTATTAATTCTTTATTTTCCTTAACTTTCTAACATTACTGTTAATATTGATTGGTTTTTGGTCTGCTCTGGATTCTGTTTTAGAAAATAACTTATTTTTTTTTTGGTGGTTCTGGGATTGAACCCATGGCCTCATACATGCTAGGCACGCACTCTGCCACTGAGCTACACCCCCAGCCCTTAGAAAATAACATTTTTTGTTTTCTCCCCATTTAATATACCTTACATTTTGTTAATAATTAATTTCACATTGATAATGAGACCTATACTTATTAACTGATCTGTTTGTTTATTTTAACAGAATAGAATATGGCAAAGAGACCAGAGAGATATGAGGGCAATTCAGCCTGACGCAGGTTATTATAATGATGTAAGTATAAGATAGGTCATATAAGCTGAATAAAAATTTCTTTGCTTTGACATTTAAGCCTAAAAATAGGT
This sequence comes from Callospermophilus lateralis, assembly GCF_048772815.1. NCBI lineage: Eukaryota > Metazoa > Chordata > Mammalia > Rodentia > Sciuridae > Callospermophilus > Callospermophilus lateralis. The sequence continues at coordinate 94,536,085 of NC_135313.1, forward strand.
GAATTCAAGTTCACAATGTTCTTTTCTTTCTACATTTTTATAATTATACTAAAAGGTTTCTGAAAGGGTAATGTAACACATTTGTATGAATCATGGATTATATTTTGTCTCTATTTAAATATTCCTTTTATTAAAAGACATGATGGATGAACTGTTGATTTGGGATGTAAAGCAGTGTTCAACAAAATATTGAACCAAAAGTCTTGTAATAGGAAAGTTAATTTAAAACTTGGAACTTAAAATTTTAAATTTAGAAATTTTAAACTTTAAACCCAGTGTGAACATGTTTAATGGAGTTGACTTTAAGAAGTAATCAAGAACATCTGATAATCTGTGATGGGATTTGTTTAATAATAACTGGTGTTTACCCCTCCCATATCTCACTTTTCTTCTTTTAATTAACACAAACTATTTATATTACAATGGTGGGTTTTTTTTGAGTACCAGGTATTGAGCTCAGGGGGTGCTCAACCACTGTGTAGCCACATCCCCAGTCCTTTTTTGAACTTTATTTAGAGACAAGGTCTCACTGAGTTGGTTAGTGCCTCCCATTTGCTGAGGCTGGCTTCAAACTCATAATCTTCCTTTTATTACAATAGTTTTTTTTAAAAGTCTTGTAGTCCTGAATTCATCCTTTCCCCTCCCCTCCCACCTCTCCTTTCCCAAAAGTGTTTTACCACTGAGCTGCACCCCCAACTCATTTTATTTTTTAAATTTTGAGACAGGGTCCCCCTAAGTTGCCCAGGCTGCCCTCAGATTTGTGATCCTTTTGCTTCTCGGGCAGTTGGAATTAAATGTGTTCGCCACCAAGCCTGCTCTGAATTTGTTTTTAGATGCTGAAATTACCTTGCCATGGCCTGGTTTCTGCCCTGAGTGTAATCAGGAGCTCTGAAAACACAGTTTTCTTGTTTTGCAGCTGGTTCCACCTATAGGAATGTTAAATAATCCTATGAATGCAGTAACAACAAAATTTGTTCGGACATCAACAAATAAAGTAAAGTGCCCAGTGTTTGTTGTCAGGGTAAGTATTCTGTTGGATATTTATTTATGTTTTGAAAAATTAATCCTGTGTTAGTCTGCGAATGTATTTGACAAAACAAAAATCAAACATTAACTTAAGTGTGGGTCTGGGATAATAATTAGTTTATTTTTCATAAATTTTATCTTGAAATACTTATTTACCCAAAGTGTCCACATTTAGTAAACTGACGTTTCAATTTCAATTGTTTTTCTTCATATTGCAGTTTCCTTAGATATAAAGTTACAGACTTATCCTTCAATAAGAATGCTTTTGTTATGAGAAAAGCAGCACCCCGAGTAAATGAAAAATCCCTAGTTGTTAATAGTTACAAGGAAGGAAAATGCATGAATGTAACTGAAGAATTGTGTGGTACATACTTGTCAGCTCCATGAAGGATTATAGTAGATGCTCAATACACTTTCACTGAAAAAAAAAATTTTTTTTTTTAAATTATTTTGTAGTTGTAGATGGACAGCATACTTTTATTTTATTTGTTTATTTTATGTGGTGCTGAGGATTGAACCCAGTGCCTCACAAGTACAAGGCAAGTGCTCTGCCACTGAGCTATAGCCCCAACAATGAAATTTTAAAATATAGTTTTACAGTCAGTCATGAATTCACAATGCTTAAAAATTTTAAATTTTGAGGGATTTGTAGTAAAACATTTTCTCATCCCCATTTTCCAGGCATTCAGTTAATATTCCTGTAGATGATAGCATAGTAATATTCTTTGTATTTTGATTATTCTATTTCCTAAAAATGTACTTGTTGATTAGCTGTGTTCAGAGTTGTATGATGATTAATAGTCAACATTGAGCAAACAACAATTAAAAAATGAAGTACGGCGGGGGGAGAAGAAAAATGAGTCATGGCAGACATTAATGGCAAATGAAGAGAATTTAAGAGGTGTGCAGATAGGAAGGGGACCTGGGAGGGACTGAAAGATGCTAGTTTGAGCTACATAGAAATTGTTGCAGTTGGTCTTAAGCCTCCTATTTGCTTTAGATACCTAAGGCAATAGAGATATCAGTAAAGAAACATTTTGTGTAAGTAGAACCAACTAGTATATAGTATATATTTTTTTTAATCAAGAGATTTGGTCAGTGGGTTGTACTGTACAGCTAATTTTAATATTCTTTTAAAAAGAAAACACAGAAAACCATTTTGAAATAAAATTCAAGCAGCCTAAAGATATTAAGAAATGAACACTGCAGTTTCTGTATCTAAAGTTTAGTTGTAAGCATTGTTGACTGATAGTAATGGGAAAGTAGGCAGATTTCATTCATAATAATCATAAGTCTTGATTTATGATTTATATAGATAAGCAATAAAACCTCAAATTGTCACATATTTGTGTAATTTACCAAATAATGTTCATTTTATGTATTTTGTCTTGCTATTTTTATAGGTTTACTTGTATTTTTCAAGTCTTTGACATACTTTTTGTTTTGGAAAATAGGATTGTTATTTTGAGATTTTATTTATTTACATTTTGTAAGGAAAATTAGTTTGTAATCCATTGTATAGACCGGGAAAAACAAAACAAAAAGAACACTGTAAATGTTTTGAGTTATGTAGCTCATCACAGATTTGGTTCAGTATGCATATTGTAAATTAAAATATTTGTAATATTAGTTGTGGTTTTAATGGTTTGAGAGTAGATAAGCATAAGACTTGGCACTGTGAATGGCAGAGAGCTTAACCTAATATTTTGAGTATGTTTATTTGCAGAAGACATTTGATACCCTTAACTTGGTACTTACTATTATCTTGTTATTTTAAAAAAATTTTTTTTAAATAAAACACTGATAACTTTCTGTCTGCATTAGTTGGGTAGCAGTTCTAAGACATCAACTCTTTTATTAGTTGTTGAATTTTTTTGGTGACCAACCACCTTATTTATGTTAATCTACTATGTAGCCTAGGAATATGGTGCATTTTATTTTGAAATGCTTTTTAGAGTGCATTGGTGCTTGTAATTTAGTGTGTATGTATGTTTCTTCATAATGTACTTTCCCCCGCATGGTGTTAATACAGGTTCTTTTCTGACAAAATACTTGCTATAAATGGAGCTCCACTAAGTGAAAGTATTGTCAACTTAATATTTTTTTTAATATTTTTTTATTTTTTAATGATTGGCGGACACAACATCTTTGTCTGTATGTGGTGCTGAGGATCGAACCCGGGCAGCACGCATGCCAGGCGAGCGCGCTACCGCTTGAGTCACATCCCCAGCCCCAAAGTCAACTTAATATTGACTACTTGATGTGTTTAAAAAAAAAAAAAAAAAAAAAAAAAAAAACCCTTTGTAAATTAAAAAAAAAATGAGTGAAGTTGCCCATGTGTAACCTGTCATTTTTTTCCTCCTCCACAGTGGACTCCAGAAGGAAGACGGTTGGTCACTGGAGCTTCTAGTGGAGAGTTCACATTGTGGAATGGACTCACTTTCAATTTTGAAACAATATTACAGGTAATACTAATCATCAGTTGGTAGCTCATGCTGTAAGGAATCTGAGATTGGCACTTATTCGCATTGTGAAAGTTTACAGTTGGATTATTTATTGCTGAGTTAATACATGCTCCTGTAAGCCTTTGATCATGTTATTTGAGATAGTATCTTACAGATATTTTCTTTTTTCCCAGGCTCATGATAGCCCAGTGAGGGCCATGACTTGGTCACATAATGACATGTGGATGTTGACAGCAGACCATGGAGGATATGTGAAATATTGGCAGTCGAACATGAACAACGTCAAGATGTTCCAGGCACATAAGGAGGCGATTAGAGAGGCCAGGTTTATACACAATATACCATTTTCTGTAGTCCCTATTGTCATGGTTAAATTATTCTCTAAGTGTATTCTGGGTGCAGAGATGCATGGGCTCTGTCAGATTCTGGGAATCTTTCTGCACCCTATAAACACAATATTTTTCCTTGTTTTCACACATTCACCATTTTGCTGGCACCTTTCTGAAGTAGTGTTGTCCTGGTATCAGCCTTTGCAATATGTTAGAGATGTATTGTCTGCCGCATTTTGCACTGGTTTTCTCTTTTCATTTATGGTTAATAATGTGTATACGTTATTCCTTTTTATTATCTACTGTGTAAGACAAGAATATTTCATTCCAAATAAAGAATTCAGTCTTTAATCATACAACTGAATAAAATCTAAAGCCTTCAGAAAACACCTTCAGAATTCACACAAATTACAAGAAAAAAAGGCTTAAGTGAAGACCTGGTTGGCTTGGCTATGCCATGACTTCAAAAGGAAAGTATAGGACTATAAACCCTCACAGATAACTCTCTGGATGTGGCAAACATTAATGGGTTAATGAATGGGTTCTTCAAGCTTTACAGTTCTAAGCAGACCTTTGTCAAGAAGACTCTAGGACCTTTTCTTCTGATTTCTCTGTTAACATCAGCTATACAAATGTATAATAAGTGGAGTTTAATATTTTCAGTGAGTTGTATGTTTTACATATCAATGAGATATGTATAGTAAAACTGGGGGAAAAAATTACAAAAAGAAGCCTGAAGAATTGCTGCAGCCTCAGAATAAAGTTAAGCAGCATTCTTTAAGGTTTTGCCACCTATGTGTGAGAGGAGGTTGACTCTATGGAAACACTATCCACTGCAGTCACTTGTTTCTATTTTCAGAATCACAAAAATTGTTGGATATATGTGCTTCTGCTTTATAGATTTGACCTTAGTGTCATGCCCATAATTCGAGTTTTCCCAGTTGGTCCTTTCTTTAAGATTCAGAAGTTCAAGGGAATTCTTAGAGTTGAGAAACTGGATGGTCTTTCACTACTGGGAAGTAAAACTGGCTTCCTCTTTTGCAACAGATTCTTTGCCTTTAAACATAAATTTGAATGTCCCTATTTTAAAGTTTTCCTCCAAGGGTACAACATTCATTTGCTAGCTTGGCAGGAAGATGTGAACATTTTTCCACAGCTCTTTTAAATAAACGAGAAACATTGTATGTAGGAATGTTTACAATTTGATCTTTAGTAGCTTGCTCTTAAGTTTATCATTCCACAAAGTGTCTGAGACAGAAACTGATGTGATTTTTTTGAACAGTATTCCTGTGTGATTTAAATGACCATATGCAGGAATATTGTACAAATATATTTGAGTTTCAACACTGAAAACAGCTCCCTTTGTTTTGCTGGTATGGTAGGAAATACGCTAAGAGGAGCATGGGTAGCATTAGGACAATACACTGCTAAAATTGTGTGAATATTGATGATTGAAAACTGAAACAACTACTCAGTTGAAGTCTTCTTTTGATGAGATGCGTGTGTTGTCAACATTCTCTTTAAGGGCTTCTTCACTGGATACTTCCTTTCCTTTTTATAATGCAGCACAGTGTTTTTATTTTTCCCTGTCTGAGAAGCACAGATAATCTGTTAAATGCTGACTTCTTTCCCCTGCTGTGTGTCTTCACGTAACAGTTTCTCACCCACGGATAATAAATTTGCTACATGCTCTGATGACGGCACTGTTAGAATCTGGGACTTTCTTCGTTGCCATGAGGAAAGAATTCTCCGAGGTATGTGTACTAACAGTACTGATTAGAATATTTAAATAGGGAAGGCATTTGTGGTTAAATCATCACAATACCACAATACCAGCTTATATCTCCATTCAAGTTTTTCACATGTACACCATCTTAGTCAGGCTCTTTAAAGAAACCCAAACTCACTTTCTCTACTTCACAAACATTTTATAGATTTTTACTACTAATATCTTTGAATTCTTTCAGCTTTAAATTAAATACAAGAGTCCCCTCTCTATCATTTCTACCATTACTTGCTTGGTTGTGTGTGTGTGTGTTTTTTTTTCCTCCCAGTACTGGAAATCGAATCCAAGGCCTTATACATGCTATTCAAGTATTTTACCATTGATATACATCCCCAGCCCTCCTTGCTTGACTTTATGCCTCTTTTAGGGCTGTATTCCTTTTCTTGTCTTGTACTCAAGATAACTTTCTCAACATACTCACACTGTAGTCTTGTTCTTTCTTTTTCCTTTTCCCTCAGTACTAAGAAGTTAACCCAGGGGCACTCATAGAACTGAACTGCATCCCTTAACCCTTTTTATTTTTTATGTAGCTGGAATTAAAGGCATGCACCACTGTACTTTCATCTCCTGGAAGTCTTCTTGCAAAAATAAATTAGCCCCCAAAAGAGAGGTCTCAACAACTACACTTCTCAGTGTTGATTTATTTAACGGAACATATTTGTATGACATTGCCCATATGTAGATTGGTAAGGATTGCTTATTTACATTTATCGATTCCATAATTACCATAAACCCATATGAATTGCTTTTACCCTATAAAAATATATCTTTTCATCTGGGCCATTTTTCATTACTGTGTTAGTTTATTGGACTTTATAAAGTGAGACTTAAAATATTAACAGTTTGCCAATGCCAAAATATTAGCATTTCATCAACATCATTTATATGAGTTCAGTAGTGTTAAAGTCAGGGAATTATCTGTTACATAAATGCAGTACAAACATCACAACAACAGTATTATCCTTCCAATTAAATCCTGTTAGTTTATTCTTTCCTAAAAAGATAGTATTTTCAATTGTTTAGTTTAAATCTATACTAGCCATATCCATGATTTCAGTGTGCCACAAAAGTAACATCTTCCTCTGATACATAATTGCAGAGTAGGAGAATAGGTGTTAAAGATACTGGGTGTTAGGAAATTCCTATTCAGAGATTTCCCTTTATGTTAAAAGAGGCAGCAGAGTTAGTTGTCTTGATGGATTTATAAGTTTTTTCTTTTTTTAAACAACTTTTCTGAGCTTTATTTGCAACATACGATAATGATTTCTAGATAAGAAAAGGACCTTAGTGATATTTTAGCCCATATTCTGAGCCAGTGTTTTTGATCCCATTTACCTTTACTTTCCTGGCTTTGCATATTTGTATAGATTCATCCACAGGACTGTGTTATTATAGCTAGCATAAGGATATGGAGCCTATCATATGCTCATGTGTATGATAGGTATGTGCCCATCACGTACTCAGCATGAATGTCATTTTATTGTATAACTTGAGAACAAGATGGATTATTTAAAGTCATCTCTTCTGAGTTATATTATGGATGAGCTCCATGACCCAGAAGGTTTAAAGTGACATGTTGATAGTAAAATAGGTTCAGATTCAGAGCTACAATCTTTTGTCACTTAATCCTATCTTAATGCCATACTAATGTATATTTTTTTTACTGTTACTTAACAGTAAGTCTTGGGATGTTATAAAGAAATAAGACAAACAACATTTTCTACGTTTTGAATGTCTTTAGAAGTATAGAGGTAATAATTCTATTTAATATAATTCTGAGGGATCAGAGCAGTTAATTTTATAATGGACTATACTGACAGGTCTGATCTGAAGGTCCTCTGCTTTTACCAAAGCAGAAAATCTATTATATGATAACATTTTTCAGTTCTTTATGCCAGTTAAAAGTTATTCAAATTTGCAGCTGTTTTAAAATAATGCTTAAGAATTTCCCCCTGAAATTTAGAGTATATTGGAAATATTAGCTAGTAATTAAATATTTTCAGATTTTATTTCAGGTAAATTTAGATACAAGTTAAGAGGATACTGAATGATTACCTATTAAAATATTTAGTGTAACTTAAAATATACTAATGTCTATATTAAACGAGTGTTGAGTTTTGTATATAAGGACCCTTCCTTCTTTCCTTCTTTTCTTATTTGGTGTTAGTAGGGATTGAACCCAGGGCCTTGTACATGCTAGGCAAGTTCCCTGGAGCTATTTTGCCAGCCAGCACCCATTTTTTCCTACATGCCTTTAAAAAAAAAATAATAATAATAATTTTTTAGTTGTTAATGGGCCTTTATTTGTTTATTTACCTACTTACTTACTTATTTTATTTATATGTGAGGCTGAGTACCCAGGGCCTCACACATGGTAGGCAAGTGCTATACCAGTGAGCTGCAATCCCAGCACCCCCGAAACCCCACACACATATGCCTTTTTTAGAAAATATCTTACTAAGGCCTTGAATTTGTAGTCCTTCAGCCTTTTGAGTCACAGAGGTTAGGTGTCTACCACCATGTCTGGCAAGGGCTTTTTATTTTAGGTTTTTACTATGGAAATTTCATACATGCAGGGTTTCTGTCCACAAAAAATTATAATGAATCTTTGTGTACTTTTAGGATTCATTTTTTGGCTTATTGATGTCTTGCTTCCTTGAACAAAATATTCTACTGGCTTTATAATCATAATTGTTTGTTGGTACCTCAAGGAGTGAGACAAATACTAAACTAAGTTGATTGTAACATCCAATAGTTCTGATACTAAGTCTGCTGTAGAAGAGTTAGTAGAGTCTAATTATCCATTTTCTTTCTTTCCTCCCATTTGTAAATTTTACAAATCTAAGAGATTTGCTGTCCTCCAATTGGTGGGTTGGGAATCAGAGGGATGGTAGATATATGGTTGTCTCAAGGATGGCATGAAACTATTCAAATAAAGTTAGAGGAAAACTCTACTTAACTTAGCTCTATTTGGATAAAGAAAATTGGATCAAAGTCAAATAGTGACTGGGTGTTCTAACTTTTTGAAGTGTTAGCTGTCCAATATTAAGGGCGATGCTTGTTGTCCACATAGATTTTAGCATCTGGCAGGCAAGCATATCCTTTGCATTGTTCATTTGTACATTAGGCCCTAACTTTTAGGGTTAAGTATTTTAAAAATTCAAGAACACTCAAAGGGAGTTTTGGATTTATATAGTACAACACTTTTTTATCACATATATATCTTTTCTGCATCATCCCTAAAAACCAGTCTTGTACTTAAAAAAAAAAAAAAAGAAACACACACAAAAAAACAATTTCAGTGACATAATATTCACAACCTCATACACCCCCCTCTTGGTTTTAGACAGCTCTGATTTTCAGAATGTTCTTCTCTTATATCAGAAATCAGCTTCTCACAACTTGTCTTGCCTTTGAAATACCCCCCCCAAAAAAAAAGAAAAAGAAAGAAAGAAAGAATGAATCACACAGTCTCTTTTACAAGGAGCAGTACATTAAGCATTTAAATATAGCAGTCATGTCTTCTGTGCTGTATTTCAGCTTTAAGCATACAGTGTTCTTGTATCAGAGCCATGGTTCCCATACTTTTGAGCTCAGTATTTACCATTGCTTTATAGTGTCATTTCTGAGATTGTTCTTACACTTTTTGGAAAAGGAGGAACTTATACAAGAGAGAAGTTATGTTTTCTAAGTTTTACAATGGACATAGTTGTATTGTTGAGAGATTTGCTATGCAAAAGGATTTGTTGGTTGATTTACAGGTTGAAAAAAATAGACATTTATGAAATTGAATACACTGCAGCATGAGAATACCATGTGTATGTCCAGCACTATAGACACATGTGTAAATCACCAGAGTTTGCACATACTTGTCCTTCTCTCCTCCCACCCCCCTCCCCCCATATAAATTAAGGCAGTCAGTTTGTGGACTGGGATTCAGAAACACCAGGAGAATATTAAGACTTTAACACTTTAGGTTACTGATATTTGTGCATTTGTAATAGCATCATTAGACTATATACTTTGAAATTATGAGCATATACTATATGCAAACTCTCTAGAAAGAAGATTTTTTTGTATGGTATGGACCCCCCCACACACACACACTTCTTAAAGTTTTGTAGGTAAAGTAAGAAATATCACTAAGTTTGAAGATGTTGGATAAACATGGGAGAAGAGTTATGTTAGAGGTACACTGTTGCCAACTTAGGGGGGAAGCAGATCACTTCCTGCTAGAAGGTTGAAAATATGGAATCAGAATACTGAAAGAATTTTTTTCCAACTTATTTATTTATTTATTTTTTTAAGAGAGAGAGGGAGGGAGGGAGGGAGGGAGAGAGAGAGAGAGAGAGAGAGAGAGAGAATTTTAATATTTATTTTTTAGTATTCGGCGGACACAACATCTCTGTTTGTATGTGGTGCTGAGGTTCGAACCCAGGCCGCACGCATGGCAGGCGAGCGCGCTACCGCTTGAGCCACATCCTCAGCCCCTTTTTTTTTCAATTTAAAATACTGTTGTATTTAAGGCATTGCATTTTCACTCAACTATAAAGTGCGGTGTTTTACTTCCTTTCTCTGTGCACATATTCCATATTCAAGTAGTGATAGGGCCCTGTAATTTACCATAGCAGCTCAACTTTAAAACTGCCACGGAATGAGAGGCATTATACTCTTAAGAGTTTATACTTTTACCCACTTCCTGTTTATGTGTTGGAATTGGGGGTGGGGGTTTGTTTTCAGTGCTGGGGATTGAACCCAGAGCCTTGCTCTTAGTGTGCTAGGCAAATGTTCTACCACTGACCTACATTCAGTGTTTTAAAAGGAATGTCAGCATGGATTTAGTGTCTCCCTGAGCTGTACTGACAGAATTATGAAGTAAAAATTTTAATGGGGAAGAGAAGGTATGGGGCAGAGGGAACTGATTAAGTCTTCCATTTAATAGTCTTCTATAAACCTGTCCATATAGGTTTAGAACACAGGACATACTTACTACAAAAACATTAAACCACAGTGAACTGTTCAAACTGCAAATGGCCTATAGGTATTTATTTGCTAGTTTATGTAAATACACTGAAGGACTTATTCAGGAGGTAAGGTTTGTTTTCATTTTTGAAATGTAGCACAGAGAAGAAACGAAGCCTGAGTACTCACTTCACAGCTTAAAAAGTCTCTCTGTGCCCCTTCCTGATTATACTTGACTGTGATTTTTACTAAATGGGATAAATTCTGCTACAGAGATCTTTTGGTTCAGCAGTATGTTTTTGAACTATGTAAAGTTACTTTCACACAACCTCCGTGTACTGAGAAACTGTGGTGCTTTTCATTGGAAATAATTTTTATTTATTGAAGTACTTATTTTTATAAGATCTTACAAAACATTCTCTTCAAGGTTAAAAAACAAAAATTCTCTGCTTCCATTAAAGTTTGGGTCATAGCAGAATAACTCCATCCACAGACACGTCGCTTTTTAATATTAAAAGCATTTCAGGTACATCTCATTTAATCATATAGACAACCATGTGGATCCATTTTACATATAGAGACCTGTTTTCTTATCTGTAGTTCCTTATTTTGAGGAAGAGTTTATGTGACTCTTTCTTCTCTGCTCTCCTGAAAAGATTGGATCATATTTGTGGTAGGTTCTCTTATGTAAATAATTACCTGGGTATGTTATCAGGAGAAAGACATAAAATAGCTTCTAAAACCATTTGAGGAAATTGGTGTAGTAGGGTCCTGAAATATTTTGTATGATACATTCATGTTTTTATAGGAATTGTTTTAAATGTTTATGTTGGGCTTTGTTTTTTCCATCTGTGGGCTTATTTAAAATCTGATATATAATATGCCAAAAATGTGTTGAAGAGAAATATGTGGTTTTCTTGGGAAGGCAGAGATGCCTGCTGCTACCATAGGATCCAGTGTTTTAATTAAGAGTTGGGAGCCAGTACCAGATACTGTTTTTTTTTTTTTAATTTATAAATTAGTTAATTTTAATTAGGTTTATATGACAGCAGAATGCATTTTAATTCATGTACACAATTGCAGCACAACTTTTCATTTCTCTGGTTGTACGTCATGTAATATACATATGTGCAGTCATACATTTACCTAGGATAATGATGTTCATTGAATGCCACCATCTTTCCTGCCCCCATGCACCTTCCCCTTTTCTTCCTTCCCTTTCCCCAATTCCTTCATTTTTCCCATGCCCCCCCCCATTTTGATATAAGGATCTTACTTTTGTGATAGCAACAAAATTCTGATTAATAATTGAAGCAGTTTTCAGCAAGAGCCTTTACGTGTTCACATCTATTAAATATCCTGTGGTCATCGTTTTCATTTTGACCAATTAGTTACCTTGTTATAGGTTCCTGATTGTTTTTAAAGTTAAAACTCTGACCTTTGGGAAGACTGATAAAATATATTAGATAATATATAATGTGTGCTGGCTTTTTCATTTTTAATGGGTATAGGAGCCTTTATAAAATATATAATTAGAATATAGTAGGGTAAAAATAAAGGTAAAAATAGAGGAAGTGAAGTAATAAAATGAATGCTGTTTTTTTATTCAGTCACATTTTTCCCTCACTTTAAAAAAAATATTTTTGGTGCCAGAGATTGCACATGCTAGGCTGGCACTCTGTCACTGAGCTACACTTCTAGCCCTTCATGGTTTTTAGTACTGTATCAAAACAAACAAAAATTCAGCAATGCCTAAAAAGTACTTACAGTATGTGGTACTTTCAAAAAAGATGTGCACACACATAAGCGCGTGTGTGCGCACACACACACAAAGACACACACAATAAAAAAGCTCTGAAGAAAATAATAGTCTTTCCATAATGCTCCCTAAGGCACATTAGTGCTTCCATTGAGATCCAGTGGTTTGAAGTAAGTCATGCTAAAGTAGTTCTGTTTTATGGGATAACTGGAGGTGTCAAGGATAAAGTAGCTTGACCATAGCCAATCTTAAACTAATGAATAGATCATGAGGGAGGAATGTGGTTTTGTAGCTGCATAAGTGAAGGGTCATTTCCAAAGTAAGTCTCCACTGGATGTTTCTTTCCTGTGAGGCAAGTATACAGAAAGTGTGGTAAGATTCTTTTCTTGACTATTGTGTGACATTTGTATAAATCTAAATGACTTGCTTTGCATATTTATAACAAGCAAAAATTTACTAGTTTTCAGGATTTGAGAAGATTTCTTAATATTAAATTTAATGAGTAGAAATTTAAAAACATAAAATGTAAAATTTAGGTATAAATGGGGAGTCCTGCATTTCAGTTTCTAACCACAATTTAAGTCTGTCTTATTAGAGAGCATATTAAAACAATACTGGGTTTTAGATAATTGTTGTGGGCTCTTTTCCCCATTTAGTAGAAATAGGTGTTCAGAATAGTAAGGTTCATTTTTGAGGTGAGTTGATGAGAATGGGGAAGGATCTGGAAACCATGAGGAACAGTAAAGGGAAGTTTAGTGTTCAATTTGGTCAAAATAGACTTAAGATTATTTTCAGATTTAAAGGGTTTGTATAGCTCTGGAACATGGAAGGATGCAGAAAATATAGGACATCATGCTTGGATGTAATTGTTTTCCTAGAGAATGAACTGTTTTGTGAGCTATTTGGTCTTCTCTTTGTTGAAATTGTGCCATGATTAGCTTATTGAAGTCATTACCTTTTTGGATGGGTAATTTGAATTAGGCTGTCTATTAACACTAGTTTTGTTTTAGGGACCACCAATACCTGAAAGTCAAGCATGTGGACACATTTATTACAATAGATTAAATGGATAAGATTAATCTCATAAGGAGTTGTGGCCACCTTCTCTTTGTTGAAATATAAGATAACATTTTTAACTCTTATTCTTCAAAATATAGTGAATGTGAGTCTCAAAATTCTAGTCTTTAAAAACTTTAAAATATTTATATTTTAATCATTTATCTTAAATTTATAGCATAATATATTTATACACATTTATATAGCTATCTAACCACCTCTAGAGAAGATGTAGAATATCTTAAGTAACCCAAAGATTCCTTCATGCCTTTTTCCCACTCTTAACATTTTATTAGGTAGTTTCCTTAGACTGAAAGATTTTTTTCATTAAAGTATGGGGCTGGGCTGTAACTCAGTGACATAGTGCTTGCCGTGAACGGGTGGCACTGGATCCAATCTGTAAACCACATAAAAAGAAATAAATGTATTCTGTCCACTACAAACAAGCTGTAAAAAAAATAATAACATTTTTTAGTTTAGTGATTTTTGAATTTAAATCCTGGTTCCTTCTTGAAGTCATATGGCATAGTATGCAGTTTTAAATATCTTTTTTGTAGACTGTGAATGTTAAGTAAGTACTTCAAAGGTTTGGTGTTATTAATACTTCATAATTTTTTTCTAATGGTGGAATCAGATCTTGGTTTTTTTTTTTTAGATGCGGTATTGAACTTGGGGATACTCGACCACTGAGTCACATCCCGAGCCCTATTTTGTATGTTATTTACAGATAGGGTCTCACTGAGTTGATTAGTGCCACTGGGATTAGAGGCGTGTGCCACCATGCCTGGCTAATCACATCATTTTGTTTTCAGAAATTTATATAGATTATATCATGTACTTTATTATTATTATTGTTATTATTTTTGGTACCAGGGATTGAACCTAGAGGTGCTTAACCAGTGAGCCACATCCCACGGATCTGGGATCCCTACAGATTGGATCCAGATTTTATTTAGAGACAGGGTCTCACTGAGTTACTTTAGCACCTTGCTAAGTTTGCTGAGGCTGGCTTTGAACTCATGATCCTCCTGCCTCAGCCTCTCAGCCCCTGGGATTACAGACATGTACCACCATGCCCAGCATGTACATCTTTTTTTCAAGTGTATTATCAGTCTGACTTTTGAGGGTATTATTAGTCTCACAGTTTGAATACTTTAAAAAATTTTTTTAATTTGTTATATATGACAGCAGAATGTATTACAATTCATATTACATATGTAGAGCACAATTTTTCATATCTCTGGTTGTACACAAAGTAGAGTCACACCATTTGTGTCTTCATACATGTACTTAGGGTAATGATATCCATCTCATTCTACCATTTTTCCTATCCCCATGCTTCCTCTCTTCCCCTCCCTCCACTTTGCCCTATCTAGAGTTCATCTAATTCTCCCATATCCCCGCACCCAATCCCATTATGAATTAGTATTTATTAGAGAAACATTCTGCATTTGGTTTTTTGGGATTGGCTAACTTCACTTAGCATGATATTCTCCAACTTCATTTACCTGCAAATGCCATGATTTTATTCTGTTTTAATGCTGGAAAATACTCCATTGTGTACATATACCACATTTTCTTTATTCATTCATCTAAAGGGCATCTGGGTTGGTTCCACAATTTAGCTATTGTGAATTGTGCTGCTATAAACATTGATGTGGCTGTGTCCCTGTAGTATGTCCTTTGGGTTTAGACCAAGGAATGGGATAGCTGGGTCAAAAGGTGGTTCCATTCCCAGTTTTCCAAGGATTACAGTTTGAATACTTTATTTTTCATGCGAATGTAAATTACCAAAGATCTTCTGCGTCAAGATGAAATATTTATTTAAACAGATTTAAGAATATTTATTAGGCATTTTATTTGGTTTATTCAGTTCTAGCAGAGGAATCACTAAGTCAGTTGTTACAAAAGACCTTAATGGAGTTGGACACAGTGGTGCACACTAGTCTCAAATATTTGGGAAGGAGAATTGTAAGTTTGAAGCCAGTCTGGGTGAACTTAGCAACACTCTGTCTCAAAATTTTAAAAAAGTAGCTCGGGTGTAGCTCAGTGATAAAGAATGTGCCTAGCATACATGAGTCTGTGGGTTTCATCCTTAGTACTGCAGAAAACAAGAAACCTTTTAAAATTGATTTGTGGGGTTTTGTGTTGTTTTGATACTGGGAATTGAACGTAGACTGCTTTATCACTAAGCCACATTCGCATCCCTTTTTATTTTATATTTTGAGACAGGTTCTTACTAAGTTGCCAAGGCTGCCTTGAACTTGCAGTCCTCCTGTCTCAGCCTCCTGAGGAGCTGGGATTACAGGCATGAGCCACTGTGTTCTGCCAGAATTGTTTTAAATAGAGTTTTAGATTTTTTTTTTGAGAGAGAGAGGATATTTATTTCTTAGTTTTCGGTGGACACAACATTGTTGTTTGTATGTGGTGCTGAGGATCGAACCCGGGCCGCACGCATGCCAGGCGAGCGCGCTACTGCTTGAGCCACATCCCCAGCCCCTTAAATAGGGTTTTAAAAACAATTAATTAATTAAATTTTTTGATGGGGGAAGTGGTACTGGGAATTAACCTCAGGGGCATTTGGCCACTGAGCCAAATCCCCAGCCCTATTTTGTATTTTTCTTAGAGACAGGGTCTCACTGAGTTGCTAGTGCCTTGCTTTTGCTGAGGCTGGGTTTGAACTTGCAATCCTGCACTGGGATTAGCGGCGTGTACCACCGTGCATGGTTTATTTAATTTTTATGTGGTGCTGAGGATTGAACCTAGTGCTTCCCACATACTGGGCAAGCATTCTACCACTGAGGCACATCACAGCCCTAAATGTAGTTTTTGACTTTTTGTCTTAGACTTTTAAACAGTGAGAAATAAGATTATACTTTAAAATTTTTTTTTCTCTTAGTTTTTGATAGATCTTTATTTTATTTTTATGTGGTGCTGAGAATTGAACTCAGTGCCTCACACATACCAGGCAAATGCGCTACTGCTGAGCCACAGTTCCAGCCCATGATTTTGTGTTTTTTATTTAGGAAGCATGTATTAGAAATTAAACCCAGTGAAATGGGAAGAATTTGAAAGACAGTGTGAAGGAGGAGAGTTGCACTCTTTGATAATAGAAGCAGGCTGAGAACTGTCATTGTTACAAATGGCAAAGTTTATCAGTTTTTTAAATTTAGTCTTTTTAAAAAATATTTTATTAGTTGTAGTTGGTCACAATACCTTTATTTTTATTTGTTTTTATTTTTATGTGGTGCTGAGGATCGAACCCAGCGCCTCACTCGTGCTAGGCGAATGCTCTACCGCTGAGCCACAACCTCATCCCCTAAATCTTGTCTGTAGGGAGAGAATATACGCACCATAATATTGTAGTGTCTCCATCATATATGTGTGAAATAATTCTACATTGCTAAATTTTAAAAATTGAGAGATTTACAGGTGAGATTGGATTTAGTAGAAGACTCGGCTTTCCTGTTAGGTTACTTGTAGTAGCTTAATGCAAGTACAGCTGAAAGAAAGAAACATTTTAAAATGGATCTTATGAATACTAGACCTTAATACCCTAAATTCACCATATAGGATAAGTGAGACCCACCACTTCCTTTTCGCATCGTGTGTTACACAGACGTTACTTGTATAAATATCTTTTGAACAAACTTGTAAACATTTTTTTTTTTCAACTGGTTTTCATTACATCAAAATCAGGGTTTTTTGAACTTAATGAAAGCATCAGAAGATGAGTTTAAATCATTTCTCCTTCTGCTTTTTTAAGTTACCAAGTTTTCATGATCCATAAAAATTTAGTGGTAATGGCAATCTTAACAAGAGACATCAGTTTGTAATATATGCAACTTCAATAAAGGGGAGTGAAGGTGACAGTTTTCTGTCTCAGCCCAAACTCCCATATGTGTCAGTTCTTCAGAAATGAAACGCTGAGGGCAGCATTTGGGATCTTAGACCTGAAGGTCCAAACTCATCTCTCTCAAGGCCTGGGAAGGAAGCATTAGGATCTTGGCGCAACAGGCTCATAATTTTTAACCAGTGCTCCCATACCCTCGGAGTGAAACCTTCCTGTTTTTTGAAAGGTAGGAAATGGTGATTTTTTTCTGTACCTCCACCCCTAGGCTTTTAAAAGCTCATCTTAGAGTTTGCAAAATGTGTTTTTGGCCTTTTTTTTTTTTTTTTTTCCAAGTAGAGAGGCCTTCTTTTGGATTACCCTTCCCTGAACTTCAAAACCTCGAGGGTTGTTTTTTTGTTTTTGTTGCTGGGGATTGAAACCAGATTGTCACTAAGCAAGTGCCCTCCCAGTGAGCTAAGTTCATAGCCCTAAACCTCTAGGTTCCCCCCTGCTGTGTGTGTATATGTGTGTGTGTGTATAAAACAAATAGTTATGAATTGAATATCTTTAAAATGCCTGTGTGTATGATTGATATATTTTTGTAGGAATCATCAAGAAGTATAGTTTATTAGTTTCCTGTGTGCTTGGCTTCATTGATATGAGCCTGTGTAATATCATCTGCTTGTTTGTTTATCTGTCTGTCTGCCTATCTATCTATCTATCTATTTATAAGATGGAATCTCACTGTGTTTCACAGCTGATTTTGAACTCCTAGGCTCAAGCACTCTTGCCTTAGCCTCCTCCAGAAACACAGCTCTGCTCCTAGGTCTAAAATGTGTATTTTTGGCCAAATGCTTGCTTAGTGTCTATAATAGACTAATTTGTATTATAGAAACTTGATATTTGGGCTAAGTTAGCATTTTGGTTTTTGTACCTCTGTCTAGATGTTATTGATACTTATAGAGGTAACATTGAGCCAGGTATACACTGTAATCCCGATGGCTGGGGAGACTGAGTCAGGAGGATTTTGAATTCAAGCAATTTAGCAAGGTCTTAAGCAACTCAGTGAGACCCTGTCTCTAAGTAAAATACGAAAAAGGGCTGGGGATGTGACTCCATGGTTAAACATCCCTGGGTTCAACCCCTGATACCAAAAAGAGAGAGAGAGAGAGAGAGAGAGAGAGAGAGAGGGAGGGAGGGAGGGAGAGAAAGAGAAAGAGAAATAACATTGAAGTGCAGAATGGGAGATTTTGCATGTTTAAAAAATTGGGGTGAGGGCTTAGGTTGTCGCTCAGTGGTGGAGCACTTGCCTCACATTTGAGGCACAGGATTCCATTCTTAGCACTCCATATAAATAAATGAATAAAATAAAGGTCCATCAACACTTTAAAAAAAAAAATCAGGGATTGGGGGTGTTCCTCAGTAATAGAGTGCTTATTTAGTATGTGCAAAGTCTTGTGTGTTTTAGTTCTTAGCAACAATAGCAACAATAAAAATCATTCAATGAAAGACTATCGATACTTCATTTTCTTCTCAAAGCTAACATATTATCCAAATATTTCAGTATTTAAGGTGAGCACTTTAATTTTTTGTCTTAACAATTTACCTTGTGGTTATCAGTAATACTTTTATGCTTCTTCTGAATGATTCATAATGTTTAGTATGGTATTGACATTAAAATCAAAATGGAAGATGAATAGTATATCAGAATCATCCAGATGGCTGGGGTTGAGTTAGAGCTCTCACTAGTACACATGAGGTACTGGGTTTGATCCTCAGCACCACATAAAATAAAGATTGTGTGTCCACCTATAACTAAAAACTGAATATTAAAAAATCATCTAGCGGGGCTGGAGATATGGCTCAAGCGATAGCGCGCTCACCTGGCATGCGTGCGGTCCGGGTTTGATCCTCAGCACCACATACAAACAAAGATGTTGTGTCCGCCGAAATCTAAAGAATAAATGTTAAAAAGACAAATTCTCTCTCTCTCTCTCTTAAAAAAAAAATCATCTAGCATTACCCTCCTTGTGAATTATGAGACGTATATTAATAAGCCATGTTTTTTAAAAACCATGTTTTAGAGTCATTTTGTAAGTCTACAATATGTAGTCTAACTTTATTCTACCATTAGTATTCACTAATGTCAATACCCTTTAGCAAAAGACGACCAGGAATACACTTGAAAAGGTTGATTTTATTACTCATTGCAGCAAATAACATAGACCATAGGAAACCACGGAGTGTTTGAATATTAGGGTTTATAAAGAATCTGTTATAGGATATGGGCTTTTAACTGGGTAATTTGGGGATGGCCTAAGGGAGTAGAGAGTTGGTATTGGGAGCTCTCAGAAAGCAGAGGCTCTATGATTGGGTATCAATAAGCCTTACAGGGTGAGGGCAGACTAGAGTTAGGATAAAGTTGTAATTGGTAAAGAACTAGCTGTTATTTGGTAATTGGAGAGTTCAAATTTTGTGGGTTGTGCGGTTACTTTAAAGTGTTTCTTTATCATGATCTCAGTATGACTACATTTGATTTCAGATGTTCAATGAGATTGTCCAACAGGAGAAAGTGATTAAACTGTAAATGTCAAATCAGTATGTAATAACTATGCGACTTGGCTGTGAACATAAGGTTGGTTTTAAGAGGTTGGAAGCTGTGTTTTTTTCCCTTCTCAAAAATAAATTCATTGGTCTCTTACTAAGTAGATTGGCTAAGATTAGTAGGAGTAACATGTTGGATATATATAGATTGGAATGAACTGCAACAATGCTGACAAAACTGTTCTTACAAAACAGTGAGGTGGCCTACATCCAGTGGAAGCCTTATTTCAGCTGGCTATGAGAAGTTTAGTTGTCAGAATATGAACATGTTCTTCTTAAAAAATAAGATGAATTAGTTTTCCTGCATTAACCTCTGTTCCTCCTAGTGTTTACCCCGCTAAGTTTAATGTCTAAGAATTAGTTTTTAGAGTTGTTTAGCATAAGCTGTAAAGAATTAGCTTTAAGAGTTGTTTCTTTCTTTCTCTCTCTCTATAATACACACACACACACACACACACACACATATATATATAAAATATATTTATATATATATTTTTTAGTTATAGGTGGATACAATATCTTTATTTTTATGTGGGTCTGAGGATCGAGCCCGGTGCCTCATGCATGCGAGGTGAGCGCTCTCCCTCTGAGCCACAATTCCAGCCCCAAGAGTTGTTTCTTTATAGTTGGGTAGAGTCACCTGTTCATTTTCTATGTGGTCTAAAGTAATATAAAATATTATTAAATATTAGAAAAATTTAAATGCCGTCAAGATATGAACTGGCAAATACCTTACAATAATAATTGTAAAATTCTTTATAAACTGTAAGGATAGATGTAGGCAAAGAAAGAAATATTTTCCCCCACTTCTTGGTGCTAGGAATTGTATTCAGGGCCTTCCTTAAATGCACATGCTGGGCGAGCATTCTACCACTGAGCTACACCCCTAACCTGAAAGAACCTTATTTTTACAATTTCATTCTTTATTAATTTATTTATTTGTAGTTGTAGATGGAAAGAATGCCTTGTTTTTGTTGTTACATAGTGCTAAGGATCGAAGTCAGTTCCTCACATGTGGTAGGCACATGCTCTGCTATTGAGCCACAACTCTTGCCTCTACAATTTCACTCCTAAGTTCACTTGTGTGCATCAAAGATCACAGAAGGGATTTTTATGTTTATTTTTATATTCAGATATTTTGTATGTCCTGTGCCCCACGAGTTGCCACTCTTAGGACTGGTGGGAGTGGAGTGGGATATCCATTCCATTCTTCATGAGCAGTGCAAATGACAACTGGAGATAGAAGTATTCAGATTATCACTTGTGTTAATTTCACACAACATGTATTCTAAAATATGCACTGCATAATTGTATTATAGGATAGAAAAGACTATCCCTATGATTAGTGAGATCATTTTGTTTTTGTGACTTTAAAAGTGGTAAATGGGCTAGAGGTTGTGGCTCAATGGTACTGTGCTTGCCTAAAATGTTCAAGACCATGGACTCAGTTCTCAACACTGCGAAGAATAAATTTATTAAAATAAATATGAAAAAGATAAATTTAAAAAGATCACGTATTTTTTTTTTTAAAGAGAGAGTGAGAGAGGAGAGAGAGAGAATTTTAATATTTATTTTTTAGTTATCGGCAGACACAACATCTTTGTTTGTACGTGGTGCTGAGAATCGAACCCGGGCCGCACGCATGCCAGGCGAGCGCGCTACCACTTGAGCCACATCCCCAGCCCAAAAGATCACGTATTTATTGAGCATTTGCTCATGTAAGTCTATTGAAGTCCTAAAACATAGAGTTCATAAGATGAGTTCATTGTCACACACCTGTCATCCCAGCAGCTTGGAAGGCTGAGGCAGGAGGAAGGTGAGTTCAAAGCCAGCTCAGCAACTTAGTGAGACGTTAACCAACTCAGACCCTGTCTCCAAATAAAACAAGGGCCAAGAATGAGGCTCAGTGGTTAAGTGCCTCTAGGTTCAATCCCTGGTACCAAAAACAAAACAAAACAAAAAACATGGATGTCTTTAAAACAAATTTGTTTTCTAGCAAATTTCCTGAGATAGGCTTCTTCCATTTAATCTTTACCTTGGATGATAGATTGGGGCTTTCTTTTTTTTTTTTTTTTTTAAGCACTGAATCCCTTTATGTATGAGAGAGAGAGTATTTATTTAAGTTGTAAGTGGATATAATACCTTTATTTTATTTTTATGTGGTGCTGTATCGAACCCAGTGCCTCACGTGGGCTAGGTGAACACTCTACGCCTCAGCCCCAGCCCCAAAAGCTGGGTAAGTTTTAGAACTAGAAAAGTTTGGTTTGTACGTAAGCATTAATCATGAGTTTTCATTAAAAGACTAGAACACATTTGGGTAGTGTCACATGATTAGGGTATTCAACGTATCTAGTTATGTTAGATGGGCAAGAAGTTAGGCTTCTTAGAGTTGTACCATAGTTTTGTTATTGATTTACAGAGTTTCCCCAAAGGAATAATATTGTTAATGGTTTGTCATTGAAATCCTCCCCACCCCTCCACCCCTGGGTACCAGGGATTGACTCAGGGCACTCAACCACTGAGCCGCATCCCCTGTCTTATTCTGTATTTTATTTAGAGACAGGGTCTCACTGAGTTGCTTAGAGCCTCACTTTTGCTGAGGTTGGCTTTAAACTCGTAATCCTCCTATCTCAGCCTCTCATTGAAATCTTAATAGTTTCTCTTACACTCTTTCTCTCTTTTCTCCTTTCTTATACTAGCAATTGAACCCAGAATTGTTTTACCACTGAGCTACATTCCCAGTCCTTTTTATTTTTTCTTTCGGTCTCCTGCCCCATACTCCTGAGGTGCTGGGTTTACAAGCAGCATGCACCATTGTGCCCAGCTTCATAGTTTCGTTCCTCTGCTCTCCTCTCCTTCTTTCTTAGTTTCTTTTTACAAGTAGTTTTAAAGCTTTTAACAATTTATTTAGAATATAAAAGATTTTAGATTATGAAAACTGCTTTCCTTTAATTCAAGCAGTATAACCTTAAAATAGTGTTGATTTGGAACGAAGTAAGAATGAAAACTTAGCAGATCAAGATTTTTCTCCTAATGACTATTCCACAGTGAAAAATGTGTTGATTTTAGGCTGTATTTTGTTTTTATCTTTTGTGGTATTGAGGTTGAGGCCTCACACATGCTAGACAAACACTCTACCTCTGAGCTACAATATCAGCTTGTTTTAGGCTGTAAACACTGTGTAATTATCACCTAAAGTTTATTTACTAAGCACAGTGCATAATTTTACATGGAAAAGGCATTAATGCATTCCAGACTTACTACAGATTTCAGGATTGGTAGGGAAATTATTACATGATCATTTTTGTCTGTGTCTAAATTACATGTGTTATCCAGAATATATCAGAATACTTTTTCATATAGTCCAGACACATAGGGGTGAGAATATAGTTCATTGATCAAGATCTTGAGTTTGATCCCCAGCACTGCAAAAACAAACAAAACTAAACAAGAAAGGAAAAAAAATAGGTACAAAGTTTTGTAGTATTTTCTTGGTTAAAGTGGGTTGATGATAACAGATTTTGTATTTTGAAGTGAAAACTGTTTGAGCAGAAACCCACTTTGATGACCCCACTGGTCCTATCATCTAGTATAGACTATACATTTACATTTATGTCTTTTTCTTCTCTTTTGTTACTAGATATTAAACCTAAAACCTGTGCATGCTAAGCATGCCCCCTACCACTGAGGTACTCCCACAATCCTTATGTGTTTTTTATATAACTCAACCAGTTTACTATATCTTTTCATAGTCAGAGATGAATGAAGTATATTCCTTCTGGCTTTTTCTTTGTGTACAAAGGGATGGATAAACTAACTGTTATGTTGTTACCATGTTGCTACCTTTAAAATTGAATATAGTGTAACTAATTAATGTTTTCAGTGGCGAAATGGCAAGGGAAAATATCTTAATATTGTGCTTTTATGTTCAAAATTCTAGGTACATAATTTCTGCTTGGCAATTTTTCTTCTTCCTCTGGGATACTTTAGCAGTACTCATCTGAAAGTCAACAGTTGGCTTTGAATCCTAGCTTTTTATTTTTATTTTATTTATTTATTTATTTATTTAAAGAGAGAGTGAGAGATGGAGGGAGAGAGAGGGAGATAATTTTTTTTTTTTTAAATATTTATTCTTTAGTTCTCGGCGGACACAACATCTTTGTTGGTATGTGGTGCTGAGGATCGAACCCGGGCCGCACGCATGCCAGGCGAGCGCGCTACCGCTTGAGCCACATCCCCAGCCCGAATCCTAGCTTTTTAACTGAGCAAATTTTCCGTTTGTCCTCTCATTTATAAAGTAGGCTAATGATACCTACTTTACAGAGCTGTTGTGAAGTTATAAACATGCACAGAAGACATTTACCACAGTGTAGAGTGAAGCAGGTGTGTTTTATATGTCAAGGAAAGGTACAAAAAAGGCAGGACCAATTAAGAAATATATTTATTAATTTAAGAGGAAGCTGGAATTATTAGGAAAAGTGCTGAATGTTTCATTTAAAGGAGGAGGTTATTGAACCAAGAGTTTAGATGACATATGATTATCCTATTTAGTAGTGATTATTAGGTTTACAAGTATCATCCAGAGCTGGCGGTTTGGCTCAGTGGTAGAGCACTTGCCTAGCATGTGCAAGGCCCTGGGTTCCAACCTCAGCACCGCCCAAAGGGGGGAAAAATAGAGATGTCATTGATAAAATTAATTGTATTGTAAGCCACACTTAAATAAATAACATTGTATTGAAATGAACTATGACTTATTTTTTTAATGTTCTTTACGTAAATTCTTATACAATCTCCACTATCATCTGAGAACCACAGGCTTACTGGAAAAATTTCACTCCTAACATTCTCCATGGATCTGTCCCAACGTTCGTTGCTTGCTCACTTGCTTATATATTTGAATTTTTTCTGGGAACCACTAGCTGCTTGTTTTGAGCTCTAGTTAAGTAAACTCACATTTGATGGATTTATTTTATACTGAGTTACACAATAGATTCATAGCACAATATTCTTACCATTGCTTCATTTTTATAGGTTTACAATGTCTTAAAAACATGAAGGCCAAAAATTTTGATATATCTTTGTGGTGTGAGTTGTTTATTTGAACATTTTTCATAGACATTGTAATTTTAAGTTGAATTAAAATCAAATACTCATTGTTACGAATATTTATAAAACTTTGGTTGCATTATATATCCTCATGTAGTCTATTTTTCTTTAGTCTTTGGTTTCCTCCTTTTATCCTTGCCGTTTCTAAAAATGTCTAGTGAAAGAAAAATCATTCTTGAAGCACATGAAAGGTGAGAAGCCTTCAATCTGCTGTAATGCTTTGATTTTATGTTCAGTGTGATGACTGAAGATGAGAAGTTCAGACCAGAAACTGGGAACATCGTGGCCCACATATGTCGACGTCACACTGTTCCCCAAAGCAGAGTGTCATTGCTGCTACATAATATGGTTAGCCAGCATTTTCTCATTGAGAAGAATTGATAGCATGACTATGTGATTCTTCTGTGCAGGCCTGGCTAAAGAAATGTTTACTCTGATCATAGGTATACACAAATGTGTTCTTCAGAATGCAACAACCATGCCATTAAAGTCCACCCTCAGTATGTATTTTACAAAAGTGTTCCCACTGCCTCAATAGATTTATTTTGATCTTTCCCTGTCTTGTTCTGTGATAGGGAAGATGACAGATGATGAATATAAAGTCAGGCTGACTGGAAAACAATTACTGACCTATATGGTGATCTTATTTACAACCTGGCTTCAAATAGCAGCATCATTCCTTGACCAACAAAGGTGAAGACCAGATGAAACACTCAGATGCATTTTTTCCATCAGTCACGCATGTCAACAGTATATTCTATGTGTAACATGGAAGTAAGAATTGGAGAGTTTTAAGGTGGATTCACACTATGTCATCCGAAAGGCTGTGATCAACATTGTTGGGGGATTGGAGGGGTGGAAAGGTAAGGAAAGGATTGGGTTGGACCAACATACAAGTTTTTTTCTTGAGAATTTCTGCTTTTTTTTTTTTTTTTTTTTTATTGGTTCTGGGGTTGAACCCAGGGGCACTCAACCACTGAACATACATCCCCAGCCCTGTTTTGTATTTTATTTAGAGACAGGGTCTCACTGAGTTGCTTAGTGCCTCACCAGTGCTGAGACTGGCTTTGAACTTGGGATCCTCCTGTCTTGGCCTCAAGAGCCACTGGGATTACAGGCTTGTGCCACCACGCCTGGCAGAATTTCTGCCTTTTAACAAAGGTAATTAACGTTGATTTAAAAGTTCACACAATTAAAATAAAAGTCAATATTTTCCCCACCCCTTTCCCAGTCTCACATCCAGAGGTAAGCATCATTCTACTAAGTTTTTTTGGTATCTTTCCAGAATTCCTATGTACATACAAAATTATTTTTAAAAATTATGACAAAAAGGGGATTATACTCACATGTTCTATTTGCTTTTTCTTATTACATGCTATATGTCATGGTCATCTTTTTGTATAATTACTCCCCAGCCTTTTTGATGGTTCAGTAACATTTCTTAGCACAATTTATTTAACCATTCCTCATTAATAGGTATTTAGGATTTGCAAGATATTTTTGCCAAGACCAAAGTTGTGCACTAAACTTCCTTGT
Organism: Callospermophilus lateralis; assembly: GCF_048772815.1. Classification (NCBI taxonomy): domain Eukaryota; kingdom Metazoa; phylum Chordata; class Mammalia; order Rodentia; family Sciuridae; genus Callospermophilus; species Callospermophilus lateralis. The sequence continues at coordinate 94,562,546 of NC_135313.1, forward strand.
AGCGTCGTATTTGTGTTCACATGTAAAATTTTCCTTTAGTGTAGACTTTTGACAATAAATTCAGTGAACCAAAGGGTCTGAACACTTAAAAATTTGGAAGATGAGTTGTTCTCACTGTTCCAGAAATATTAACAATGAAGTTTTAAGAAAAGTACTGTTTTATGGCAATTTTTTAACCTTTTAAAACTCTCATCCTAATTTTAAAAAAATTATAAATAAAAAACATTGTAAAGTCTTGTCTCTGACACCACAGAGGGGTGGAATTTGAAATGTAAAAAATCTGTCAATCCTTTATCTGTCAATTTCCTTATCTTTTATTGTGATTACCATCAGACCTGTAAATGATATACTTCCCTATTTTCTTGTTGCCTGGCATAGTATGTCTGTTTCTTGCTATGCAAGGTGAGGAGTTTAATGGCCTTATACCACCAGCCATGCTTGTAGTTGTTTCAATTTAGGGGGTCACCAATTTTAGGCAGTATTTCACCACTTACCATGAGGTTTCAGAAGGAAACCTGTGCCACTTAGCTTTTTACCACTTTTCTGCTTTATAACTGCCTTTACTTACATACATTGTCAAAGGTTTTAGGATATTTTTATTCTATTCTTCAACTATAATTATCTTATGTTCTTTTTTTATTTTTAAATTTTAATTTGTTATATATGACAGCAGAATGTATTACAATTCATATCACACAGAGCACAATTTTTCATATCTCTGGTTGTACACAAAATAGAGTCATCACCATTTGTATCTTTATACATATACTTAGGGTAACGATATCCATCTCATTCCACCACCTTTCTTACCCCCATGCCCCCTCCCTTTCCCTCCCTGCCCTTTTCCCTATCTAGAGTATGATCTCTCATGCCCCCTCCCCCAAACCACATGGTGAATCAGCATCCTTAAATCAGAAAACATTCAGCATTTGGTATCTTATGTTCTTGAAGAAACAAAAACCAAAAATAAAAGTTTTCTTCTATGAAGGATTCTTTAATCACTGAACAAAGAAGTACAATCAGGTCCTAGAGAGGGAATGATAATCCTGTGGCAGTTGAAACAAAGGTAAAGTCAAGATCAAGTAAGAGTCTGTTTTTCTTAAGTCTTGCTCTATCAGCTATTGAAGATGATGACACAATTTATTTTGATGTAGTTTTTTTTTTCACCTCAATTTCACTAAATCCTTTGTCCTAGAAGATTTTTAGATTTTTTAGATTTTGCAATTTGAATAATTGATTTTTTTTTTTCAAAGGCATCATCAAGTTCTCAAACTTATGGCTTTATTTTGGACTGTTTTCTATACTTCAGTCATTCTGGCATTTCTTGCCTTCCTCCAAGTCCACTCATTTTTGCAGTTCAGTTAAAAAACATTTTCAAAAAGTTTTCTCAAAACTGGTGCTTGGGAAGTCAATTTCAAAATTATTTTGTCTGGAAATGTCTTCAGTGTTTTGCCGTCAAACTTAAACTGGCCTCCTGGTTTCTCTGGGGAGTGAATTCTTGAGTTGAAGTCCTTTTTCCCTCAGAACTTGGAAGGCTTCTGATGGTCTTCCAGCAGTTTGACTGTCAAGAAGTCACATGTGGTCCTAATTTTCCTATGTGAATGTTTAAATGATCTCTTTGTTTCCATGGACAATGACTTTTTTTTTTAAGAGTAGGTCTTAGATGCAAATATTATAAAATATATTTTTCTTGGCATTGTTTAATCTGCAGTCACACCTTTGTTTCATTTTTTTTCATTCATTCTTTGTTTCCCATTTCTCTATGGAGCTCATGGATTCTCAACTAGATTGTTGGGTGTCTAGGTACTGTCTACCCTTTGTTACTTGTGTTACCTTTTCTTCCACATTCAAGAGATTTCTAATTTATCTTCCAGAATACTAATTTAGTTTTCAGTCATGCCCAATCTGTTATTTATCCCTTCTTATGAATTTTTTATATTATCAACTGCATGTTTAATTTCTAAGAACTAATGGTTCTTTGTTTTGTTTGTTTGTAGTAGCCTGTTCTTTTGTTAATGTGCCCCCTTCTGTAACCAGTCTGGCCTCAAAATTGTGATCTTCCTCCTTTAGCCTTTGGAGTAGCTGGGATTACAGTCATGAACAACACCTGGCTTTTTTTTTTTTTTTTTTTTATAATAAGTTTAGCCCTTAATTCTTTGCATAGTGACTTAAGAATGTAGCACAGTGGAAGAGCTCTTGCTTAGCATACATGAGGCCCTGGGTTTGATCTCTAGCACTGGACAGAGGAAGTAGGTAAATTGAAGTGTTTGTGTGTATATTGTTTGGTTTGATGTCCTGTTCCTATTTGTTTTTATCAAGGCAACTGTTTCTTTTTCCTGATCTTTCCCCTACTTGCTATTTTCTCAAATCTCCAGTGATCCAAATATTTGACTAGTAGTTTGTTTTGGTTAATATTTGCATTTATTTTGCAGTTATAGTTGAAAAGTCTACTTATATAAAAGTCTGCTCTTCTGGATGATACATCTCCCAGACACACACACACACACACACACACACACACACGTGTGTGTGTGTGTGTGTGTGTGTGTGTGTGTAGTGAGGATGGGGAAGGGCATCCTTGGAATAAATTGCCAAAGTAAGTGGGTTGTATTCTGAGGCAGAGTGCCCTAGTTTGTTCCAAACTGCATTCTCTTTCACCCTTCCCTTTCTCTCCTCTTCTCTCCTTTCTGTTTTCCTACTTTTTCTTTTTCCATCTTTCAGGGGTATAGTGTGGCATTCCTATAAGCTTCCCCCATCCCACTTATTTTTGCTTTGTTAATAAAGCAGTTGTCTGGCTGTAACTGAGGTCACTTGTTCTATATATAAATGGCTCTCATTTGAGTTGAAAGTTTTTTAAAATTAAAAAAAAAATTTTTTTGGTCAAGGTACATGAATTTTGGAAATAAGGCCATCCTCTGCAAACCTTTGAAAGCAAGAATGAGCCTGATTGTGACTTGATTCCAAAGCACAGTCCCTTTTCACATTTGTGACCTTGAAACACTTCCCTCCTGATGTTGTCTTTCCTTTATTTTTCCATTTCTGAAGAAAAAAATTTAATCATATACTTAAGTTTGAGGTAATCCATGGCATTGGAGTATTTGAAGGTAAGTCATTAACTGAAAGACAGTTTGCTAAACTTAGTACTTTCCTTTGAGGTTTTTTCCCCCTAGAAATGCATTTATATTCTTCAGAAATAGAGAAAATACAAAGAAAATTGTCAGATTTTCATATCCCAAATCAGAAGTATTGGAATCATGTTCTTAGTGGGGGATGGCATTTTAGTCCAGTAGAATCTAGCGTTACATCAAAAGTATTATTAGTCTTTATTTTACGTGTGTATGTATGTGTTTGTGGCACTGGGGATTGAAACCAGTGCCTTGTTCATGCTAGGCAAACCCTCTTTCAATGAACTGCATTGCCAGTGTCCTTCGTTAACTTATTTAAAATATAATAAAGATAACAGTGGCCTCTAATTTTAGGTTTTCCAGCTTTGAGATATAATGGACATTATATCAAGTCTAATGCTTAAGTTGGATGTTGGTAATTAGAACTCATTGTCTTTGATACAGGGGTCACGTTGAAAACTGAAAGTTAAGTCTTACAAAATCTTACTTTGTACAAGTTTTCTCAAGTTGAGCCATTTTCTGCCTGCCTTATTATATTCAAAGTGGTAGCAGTTATTGCTGCCTGGTGAGCTCTTTCAGGGCAGAGGTTAGATCAAAGTGGAAGGTTTTGTTTATCAATTGTTAAGAATGTATGCTGGAGCCAGGTGCAGTGGGGTGGCTTGGGGGTTACTATAGTCCCAGCTACTTAGTAGGCAGAGGTAGGAGGATCGCTTGAGCCCACTTTGAGACTAACTTGGACAACATAGCAAGACTCTGTCTTTAAAAAAAAAAAAAAAAAAAAAGGTACTAGGCATGATCCCAAATGCATCACATATTTCATCTAATTCCCGAAATAATCCAGTAATTGAGTAGTAATCTCCACTTTACACATAAAAGTATTAAAGGTTAGGTAAATTACATGAGAACCAGTAAGTGATACCTGGTTTATTAATAATTATTACATGAACTCTGAACCCTATATCAATTGGACTTAAATTATATTAACATGTTCTTTTCTAGATTCCAGTGGAACTAATTTGATTTGATACTGTACTTGCATTCCTATTGGACAAAGCTAATGTCATCTGGGTTATTCCCTTTCATAGTAGGTTGTGAATGCGAATCAGAATTTTCATGATTCATGTCCTTTTTTTCCCCCATTATTGGTGAGTGAACCCAGGCCTACCCTACCAGTGAGCTACTTTCCCAGCCCTTTTTATTTTTTATTCGAAACAGGATCTCATTAAGTTGCCAAGGGTGGCCTTGAATTTGCCATCCTACCGTCTTAGCCTCCCAAGTCACTGGGATTACACATATGCACTACCAAGTTTGCCTTGTTTACCAGAAGTTTTATCATATTTTGTCAGTTGGGGTTTTTCAGATGCTTTTCTCATGGTTAGACTTGGGTTATGGATCTTTGGGGCAGAAGGTAAAAATATCATTTTCAACACATTGTATCAAGGGTGTATACTACCAGCATGATTTGGTATTCACCTTCACCTGCTTGAGGTAGTGTTTGTCAGATTTCCCTAGCCTAACACTATTTTTCCTTCCTTCTCTGGACTGTACTTTTTGAAATGAAGTTATGATGCACAGCCCACACTTAGCAGGTTGAGAAATCTACCTCCCTCAGGGTATAGTAGTGACATTAAGCTGCATGGGATTTTTATGCATGGGAGATTTGACTCTTTACCCCCACTTATTTATGTAATTTTTTCTTTTTGGTACCAGGTATTGAAACCAGGGGCACTTTACCATAGAACCACATCCCTAGTGCGCTTTTTTTTTTTTTTTTTTTTTTTTTTTTTTACTTTTTTATTTTGAGACAGGGTCTTAGATGCTTAGGGTCTTGCTAAGTTGTTGAAGCTGGCTTTGAACTTGTGATCCTCCTACCTCAACCTCCTGAGCTGCTGGGATTATAGGTGTGTACCACCATGTCTGATTTATGCAGTTATTTAAATCAGTAGGACTTAAGTATGTAGTTATTTTGTTGAGATACACTATTGATATTAAGGAAATTAATTAATATAATCATCTCCCAGTTGAGGTTTTTCTCAGTTATCTGATTTCTTCTTTGAAACAGAAATGAGTGTATTTGTCAAAATTCTGTTAGAGGGTATCTCATCCCAGATTACTCATTTATAGACCCCCCCCCCCAAAAAAAAATCTAGTGATAGCTGTAAATTGCAGTCTCTTAGGAATCATGTGATAGACACTTGCCCCCAATCAAATTTAAGGATTCATGTAACCTTATTCTGATGTAGGTACATTTTTGTCACTGCCATTGTTACCTTTCTTTCAAGATGTGTGTAGCAGTATTAGGTGGAAAAGATTACAGGGAGTCACATTTACCAAAAATGTGCAAATATGCCCAAGAAGATTTTGGCAAAACAAATTCAAAGTACAGTGGATGCTATAAATGGCTATGATTGCCATGGGGTTAATTGAATATTTCTTCTTTGGCTAGGATTATTTGTTACTTTCATTTATATAAACTTTAAACTTAAATGTAGTCATTTTTTGACCAACTCAAAATGAACCTGTCCACCTTTTTAATTTGCTTTCAGGAGGAAGGTTTATCCCAGGAAGTTTTGGTATAGCATTTAAAATTTCCTTCTTGGTTCTGTTTTTTTCTTCCTTATTAGAGGATTCAGTCATGGTTTCTCTTGGCTCAGCTTATCCGCTGACATTAATAACTATTACTAATGTGGCATAGGTACAGTTCTTTCTGGTAATCTTATTGCCAGGCTTCTATCAATCTTATAAATATTTTTTCTTTGGGGTTTCATAATTGTTTAGTTTTTCAAATGGTGATTATATGCTTCTTTTCTTGACTCTGTATGTTATTACCGAGACGTGAGTCATGTCTATAAAAATGTTACTGGACAACATTTGATTATTGAATTATACACATGTGCACATACAAACTCAACCAGTGCATCTCCTTGTATCCTTCCTTCTAAAGAACTTTGTGCTTTTTCCTGAGTGCCTGTGTTTGGGACAAAAATATCTGCCATCTCAGACAAATGGCTGAGTGTCTTATGATATTAGTATTAACATCTAAGAATCAGAAGAGAACAACAGCAGTGAAGTTGACAATATTTATTACATTCCTTCCCTTTAAGCTGCTATCCAAATAGCCTTTAAAATTAAAATGATTTCCACTTTTAAACAACTAACACAGGAAAATTTGTTCTGGCACAAAACACTGCAAAATTGCTTCTTCTTGGTCATTGTAAGTGAAGAATACAGAGGACTGATACATTTTAAATACTGTTAGGCAGTGTTTTGGAAAAGTATTACAGATTTTCTTATTGTATCAATCTGATTGTATTTCTCCATAATCCTGAAGGTTTTTCTAAAAACGGTCTTTAAAATTTACTCAGATGGAAATTGTTCTTTTTCCTGTTTATACCTTCCCCCCATGTTATTGTATAAAGATCTAAGCAGTCCTTCATGTAAGTTTCAGCAACACTTATGCCTGTATGTTCCTTGACTCACATATGTATTTCAGCATACATTCATAAGAATTTGTTCACTTTGATGCTTAAAGTACTTAAATAGTTTTACGGCATTATCTTATGCTTTGTATGCTTAATTTCAGTTTCTAACCTACTTGACAGTTTGTTTAAGGCCAGCCCTTGTCAATTTTCCATGTACAAGGTACAAATCAACAAATCATTTTAACTTCTTATGCAAATTAAATGTGGAATTTAAGTAGGAATATTGGCAAGTTTATAATGCATCTATCTCTTTTTTTTCCATTGAGTTTTCAGTGTTACGTTTGCATATTGCTTGCTTTTCTGACATCTCAAGATTTTTACAACTTGGAAAACACTTCTGTGCTACCTACCCCTCATTTCTAATTTGTTTTCAAAGAAATACACATTACAAGTGTGGTTGAAGGCCCCTTGGTGTTTCTCTCCCTAGTCCCTTCTTTTCTCTTACTCAGAGGTGTCCAGTCCCTGAATTGAGGTTCACCATTGTCAAACATACAGAGCTAGTGTTTCACATTTGCCAAATCAGTCTCCTAATGAACATAGAAGTAATCTGAGAAATGATTAAATTCTCCCACAGAATTATAATATATATTGCAAGCATCAAAGGCTCTCAGACTTGGGGGGGATCAAACTCGTCCATTTAAAAAATTCAGCATTGACCAATCTACTTGATCACCAAAACCCTTCACCCACGATTCTGTGTGCTGTTGTTGCTTGGAACACTTTGAACACTGCCAGAGGTGTACCCATTCTGGAATTGATGTAGCATTGAATTTTGTAGTTTTTCACTAATATAACTTTCTAGATTGGAATGACAGAGATTCTAATAGTAGTCACTCACATTTGATGTTAATTATGAAATCATGATGAAAACCTTTGAAAGGTGAGATCTTTTCAAAAAAAGGTAAAATGCTCATATATCGCACATTTATTGATGGAATAACAAGTTACACTCCTTAATTTTTCAATTCTTGAGTTCTTTGATCTTCTAAACTGTCTTGCTATGGACCTTGGCTTTACTTACCCCTTTGCCTTAAATTTATCTGTTTATGTTTTTGTGGCCAAAAGTAGCCTGAGTTTGCTGTTAATGTTTAACACATTTTCTTAAGTGGCAGTTCTTAAACTGTTAATATTGTACAAGATGATACTTGAATTCTTTGTTTGCTTTTTCCTTCCTGTATTAGAACATCTTGGTGCTTTTTATGAGTTATGTATAAAAGAATTTTTTCTTAACATTTGTTCATATAATGACCTGATCCAGGAAAATAAAATGGGAAAATGGACACTATTTCTGACCTTCAAATAAAACTTATTTATTGGTTTTCAGACTTTTCACCGAGCCTTGGGTCATATGCATTGTCTTAGGGCAGAGTTGTGCCGTATGACAGGTCCTTTAGGATCTGATGAGGCTGTGGAAGAGGGGTGAAATCCTGGGAAAATGAACAGGGACACAGAATTTAAATAGTTTCACAAAAGCCAGGGAACCTCCTCCTCTAAAGGAAGCCTCACAAAACAGCTCTTTCCCTTACTCACCACACTCCACTTTGTGCTTCTGGGATAGGAAATAAAGAGCAGGAAATTTCCACTATCTACAAAAGTAAGTCTAGCACATCTGTTTACCAAAATGCCTAGAACATTTATTGTATTATTCTTATCATTTAAGGGTTAATTAAGGTGAGTGTGTTTTGTTTTCCTTAAATCTTTTAAGCACACAATGAATTTTTCATTAGTTGGGAAGATCATCTTGTTTATACTCTGCACTTCACTTATTTCAGGCATGATTTTGTAGCATATTTTAAAGTGGGGGAGGTTTCTATCTTGTGGAGCAGCCTCAAAAATTTACATTTAAAAAGTAAGTTTCAGTTTTAATTCAGAAAACTTTTAAATTATTAACTATCTTGGGAAAGTTAATGTTCCAGGGCCACATAATCCCACAGATGTTACCCCAGTGTTCAGTCCTTGTTATATTTGGTGACTACATTTCGGAGGTTGGCACTCATACAGGAGCCTAATAAATGTTGGTATCATGCACACTTATTTTGAATTAATGAATGAGTGGAGGAGTACATAAATGAATGTGTGAAAGAATGATTAAGTGGAATAAATGAAATCATTTACTTCCTATTTAACTGTAAACTTTAATGCACAGTTAGTGGCTGCTTTTGCAAGTGATTTGTTCAACACTATCTCTAGCCTGTTAGACACAGTTAATACCCAAACCTGTGTCACATGTCTCCAAGAGATACTAAATTGATAATTATGCTGGTAGGACCCTGAGTAAAAGTTTAGCTAGCTGACTTTCTACAAAAGAAATGGTACAGAATTCATGGACCTCAAGGCTTGACCCCTAAACATAACCCAGTGTGGTCAGATTAATCTAGTTTCTTTTGGTGGACTTAGGTAACAGACACTGGCCTTCATAATCAATCCAGTTACTCTCAGATATTTTAAAAGAAGTAATTCTTGCTTGTATATTTTTAGATTTTTATCCTTGACTAGCTTTGAGAGATGAGAACAAATGTCACACAGTCTCCTCAGTTACAGTTGAGCAAGTTGAAGTTGATTTAGAATTTCAACAACCAGTTGGAACTATTGTGCCACTTCATTTGGATATTACATTTAGTAAGGTGAAGAGAGGATTGAATCAGAAAGAAGAAAACACGTGCCAAATCCTACCACAGGTTAACCCTTCTAGGTTGCAGTGTTCTCATATATAAAAAATTGTAGGGGTGGGTAATTTTAGAAGTCTTTTCTAGATCTGGTATAATTAAAGATAACTTTTGTTGTTGCTAGTTTTCATCGTGTAGCTGAGATAGTGAATTAATATGACTTTGGAAACTTAAAGAGAAACTTTGATTAAGGCTGATAATTGTCTTAAGAGTCCTTTTTGTGAGGATGGGAATATTCTGTTACCTGATCTGTTCATTGTGCTAGCCACTAGTCACATGTAACTTGAGTACTTGACTAGTATGAGTGAGGAACTAAACTTTTAACTTTAAATAATTGCGTGTAGCTAAGAGCTACCACATTGGATCATGCAGGTTAAGTTCCTAAATATTTGTGTTCAAAGGGAATTCCACACATAGATTTATGTCAGTCTAGTTCTTTATATAATGATTGACAATTGGAATTTCTAAATTTAATAAATTTACAATTGTACTCTAGTCTAATCATTGGAATCTTTCTTCAAGGATATCCTCTGTTTACAGTTGCAGTCCAGAATTTATAAGGTGCTATGACCTTTCCCAATCATCCTGGATTCTTTACTTGGTAACCATGTGCCTATATTATTGGCTTCTTAAAAGTTCTGCCATCCTTTTGAGGATTGAGTGTGTACACTATGGCCTACTTGTAGATTATTGTCAGTCTCCTCTTGGGCCAGACTTTGTCCCTGTAATAGGCTTTGTAGTGCTAGAGCAAGTTTAGTGTTGTTCAGAGTCGGACCTTTATTTTATTTTTTACGTTTGATTCTGATAAGTTTTATTAAATTCCATTTTAAAAAATAATCCTTCGTTGGCGAGAAGTTTTTTGTCCTAAAAACTTAAACCATTAGCAAGATATTTTTAGTCTGAGACTGCTCTATCACTAAGCTATAAAAACAGTTACCATCTGAATGAATTCAGCATTGGATATACTCCATTCTTGGACTTTTCATGTTTGGGGTTCACAGTGAGCACTGTTCAAATTTTAGTGTTGAGGCATTCTTCAAGGGTGATGTTTGAAATTGATAGACCATGTATTTGGTACTCAGTCATTTTTTTCTATCAGATATTAACTTACATAAGATCATTTTTTATACGTGACTTGCCAGTTCACAAATATCTTCGAAACTTGATTCAGCTGTATTGACCTGAGGTCTGTCATTGAAAATTCTGCAGCCCTGCTGAGGATCTGAAGCACATCTTCCTGGGACTACAGGTGCTGATTAGCTCTGTATTGCAGAGCAAAGTCAATAATTGATTTTTGAGTAGAGGGAGACCAAAGGCAATTGTCATTAAATAAATAATAAAAGCATATGAAACATAAAGCAGCACAAAAATAGTAGTAAATGCCTTCTTACTCCCTTACTATTTCTTCTCTCTAGTATGTTATTACCATTTAAGTTTTCTGTTATACACATGGGATAAAAATACCTTGGTTTTCTGTCTGTATTATTTTTTTTTTTACAAGACAGGCTTATTGAGATATCATTTACTAAGATACAGAAAATTTCCAGCACCCCGGAAGGTACCTATTTCTGCCTCAGTTTTAATAACCGTATTATATTCATTATGTCAGTTTCCTTTAATTTTCCTTAGTAACCCCTCATTCATATTTAGATTATTTCCAGTCTTGGCGATTCAAACACAGTGCAATAAATATCTTTGAACATAAATTCTGGTATGCTTTTCAGTTACAGCATGAATTTCTACCAGACGACTTATAGGATTTAAGATTTTGGTAGCTACAGCCAAATGGCCTCCCCCCAAATATGTAGCAATTTACTTTCCAACCAGTTACAAATGAGAATACCTCTTACTCTCTCTAACACCAAGGGACACCACACATGATTTTTGGTAATTTGGTAGGGAAAGTACGAACTGGCAAAGTAACTTGCATTCAGTGGTGGTTTTTCTCATATTAAAAAACATACCAAAAGGTTCAGACACAAAACCTGACCTGTGTTATTTATTCTTAAAACCACAATATCACACTAGAGGAAATGTGAATAGAAACACTTTCATGTTTCCACTAGCCCAATATAATTTTCCCTTTTGTTTATCTGCATCTGCAATTTTGTAATCGTGTATTTTTATTACCATCCTCTCAACATATTAATCCATGTGTTGTTGTGCATGTGTTGTTCCATTTGTTTTTAGTGTACTTTTATTTTACTTTTAGTTTGCTTTTTAAAAGTATTTTGTTAGTTATTCATGGATCTTTATTTATTTATATGTGGTGCTGAGAATTGAACCCAGTGCCTCACACATGTTATAGGCAAGTGCTTTACCACTGAGCCACAACCCCAACTTTTAGTTGCTTTTATTTCATGGATTTTATGAGCCTTTTTCTTTGTTTTTCATTTTAATAGATTAATAATTAAATAATAGATTAATTATTTAATATTTGGGTTATGGCAAGTTTTATCTGTCTTTATACTTCCAAAATTTGTTGCCTAGTTTTCACTATTATAAACAAGGCTTCAGATACTATCATATGAAAGTTTTCCCTCCTCCATCCCTCCCTTTTCTGCCACCTCCTCTTTTTCCCTCCTCTTCTTCCTCTTTTTAATACATTTTTTTAGTTGTAGGTGGACACAGTAGCTTTATTTATTTATTTGTCAGTGGACCTTTATTTTATTTATTTTTATGTGGTGCTAAGGATCGAACCCAGTGCCTCACACATGTGAAGCAAGTGCTCTACTACTGAGCTGCAGCCCAGGCACACCCCCCCTTTTTTTTTTTAATAAAAGAGGCCTGATTTTGCTATTTCCTAAGCTGGTCTTGAACTGCTGGACTCAAATGATCTGTGTATCTCAGTCTCCCAAGTAGCTGCAAGTACAGGTGTGAGCCATTACACCTGCATGTATGCAAGTTTTTAAAATTATGTTCTTAGGATGTGTTTCCTACTAGTCTTACTTTTCTTGACCTAAATGTATGTATCAGCATTGGCATGGCATGGTAGCTTTTTATATTTGAAATAATTTTTGTCAGTGCAGAAGAAATTTGTTTCAATTTTTTCCTTCCTGAAGGAAACAGTTACATATCAATTTGCTTCTATGGTAGCTTTTAAACTACTTTTTTTTTTTTTAATTTTAAAAGTTTTTTTAAAAAAGTATAAAGCTTTGACACCTACTTTCCCAAGATAATTTCCTGTTAGTAATTCAGTTTTTGATTAAAATTTTCTCCCAGTAGGTTATGTGTTTTAAAATTTAAAACTTACAAAAATCCCTTATCTGAAATACTTATAAACAGAAGTGTTTCAAATTTCTTTTTCTTCCTTCCTTCCCCCCTCCCTCAAATTTTGGAATGTTTGCATATATATAATTAGATATATTGGGGATAGGTCCTAGGGCTAAACACAAAATTTATTTTTATTTTATACACACTTTATACATATAAGCCTGAAGTTATTTTTATACAATTTTTTTTTGTGTGTGTGTATACCAGGGATTGAACCCAGTGGTGCTCAACCATTGAGCCACATCCCCAGCCCCCCCCTTTTTTAAATTTTGAGACAGGGTCTTGCTAAATTGCTGAGGCTGGCCTTCTACTTGCAGTTGTCCTACCTCAGCCTTCCAAGTGGCTGGGATTACAGGCTTGCACCATCATGCCTGGCTGATTTTAATACTTTTAATAATTTCTCCACACTAAGTTTTGTAGTATGAAGTTTTATGCCTAAGGCATTGTTTGAGATTTTGAAGTTTGGATTAGGAATGTTCAATTTGTACAGTGAAATCTCTTTTCTTACTTTTTTCCCCCAAGCCTTCCTGTTTCCTTCTCTTGGAGGCAGTTAGTAGGAGATTCTTGTGCATACTTTAAGATACATTTTATGCATTTTCGAACAAGTGTTAGTTCTTTGTGTGGACGTGTGACCCTTTTGAAGCCACAAATCTTAGCATGTTGCACATATTTTCTTTCCTTTTTTAATATTTAATATTTTATTTTGTAGTTGGGCACAATACCTTTATTTTATTTATTTATTTTTATGTGGGGCTGAGGATCGAATCCAGGTCCTCACAAGTGCTAGGAGAACGCTCTACCGATGAGCCACAACCCCAACCCTGCACATATTTTCTTAGGTGACTTTATTTGTACTTAATTTTTAAAAATATAGATGATACAGGCACAAGGCTCAGAAATAAAACAGTGAATACAAAGGCTGAAGAATGAATAATCTCTATCCCAATTTTCTATCTGCTAAGTACCATTCTTTAGGAGTCTTTGTGCAGATAGAAGCAAATAGGAAAGTACATGTTGTTGTCATCCCTTTCCCCTTTTGCAACTCTGAAACTGACCTTTTTATGTCTGAAAAGTCAATTAGTCCTTAAGAGCAGAGGCTCTGGAACCTGCTCTCTACACTCAACTCCCTGAATTTATTTTGTAATACATTCAAAATATATTAGAAGATGTGCATATATCCTGAGTGCTTCCCTCTGCATGCAGATTTCTGCTCTGCTACCTATCACCTGTGTGATCAAGAGCCAGTTATTTCATCTGTGTTGTAAAGTATTCATTGTAAAACTATGAGTTAGCGTATTGAAGATTCTTCATTTAGTATAGCACCATATGTAAACATATGTTTTCTAGTATGATTTAAGAATAGTGACCAAAAGTAATATTTGAGAATCAATATGACTTATATCTATGATGTGGATGGGTGTGAGTATATTCAGGGCATTCTTTCCTTGTTTGAATTTTGCCCAAAAAAATTATAGAGAAATTCAGAAAACAAAGCAACCAAAATACATTTTATATGTTATATGTTTTTATAGTTGGATAGTGTCTTAATTTTTGCATATACTTTACACTAAGTAGGTATACTTTCTCTGTGTAATAAAGATATTCCAGAAAAGGCAAAGGTAGAATTGAGTCCTAATAATATATTTTTTACATAGTGCATCATCATTAGAAAGTGCTTTCTCTTGGGGCTGGGATGTGGCTCAAGCTGTAGCACGCAGGCCTGGCATGCGTGCAGCCCGGGTTTGATCCTCAGCATCACATACAAACAAAGATGTTGTGTACACCAAGAACTAAAATATAAATATTAAAAAATTCTCTCTCTCTCTCTTAAAAAAAAAAAAAAGAAAGTGTGTTCTCATACATTTGCCAGAAATTCCAATTTGTTTGGTTAAAATTCATATATAGTGCTGGGCACAGTAGTGGATGCCTATAATCCCAGTGGCTCAGAAGGCTGAGACAGGAGGATTGCGAATTTAAAGCCAGCCTCAGCAAAAGCAGGGTGCTAAGCAACTCAATGAGACCTTATCTCTAAATTTAAAAAAAAAGAGAGCTGGGGATCTAGCTCAGTAGTTGAGTGCCCCTGAGTTCAATCCCAGGTACCCCTTGCCAAAAAAAATGTGTACATAGCTATACACCTTATTCATAAAGTGGGCCATAAAGGTTTTTTTTGTTTTGTTTTGTTTTTATTTATTTATTTTTATGTGGTGCTGAGGATTGAACCCAGTGCCTCACACATGCTAAGGCAAGCTCTCTATCATTGAGCTACAACCCCAGCCCTGCCATAAAGGTTTTAAATTCCCCGATCACATCTTTTCAGTGTTAGATTGGTAATAATATTAAAGATTTTTAAGGCAAGGAAGGGGCCAGAAGGATTGAATTGTGTTTGTTTCAATTTTTCCATCTTTTGTTTTTAATAAAATATCAGGCAACAGCAATACCTGCCGTCCCTTTTCCCATCCTCAGCTTCACCCTCATGGCATGGGAGTTAGAAAATATGTTTCTTGAAGTAGAGCACTTGCCTAGCATTTGTGAGATACTGAGTTCAATCTTCAGCACCATAAGGGAAAAAGAAAAAGTTCATTGAAGAAAATCGAAAGACACAAGGAAAAGGAATCTCTATAATACCATGTTAACAACTGGGTATCTAGTCTTCTTGCTATTTTTCTCTGCACAGATATACACATGCAATCACTTATGTTGTTGAATTGTTTGCCTTTTACAGTAAGAATATACACTAATTTGTTGAAAAATAAATTTAGTATAATGGATTTTTTAATCACTTTATTAAATCATCCATAAGATCATTTGTAATAGGTACATCATATTCCTTAGAGTACATGTGCCATGCTGCAATTATTTCCTTGTAGAAAAATCCCTTTGGACATCCATTATTTCCTGACAATAGAATCTTCCAAACTGTTCTCCGTATGATTAGCCCACCCCTCCGTGCTTGCCAGTGTGGGCTATTGTGTTGGGATAAGCCTAGCCCTATGTGAGACGTGTTTCTCCTTTTCTGAACTGGTATAGATCGCTTCCACTTCCTGGAGACCATCTCTTCCTTCTTCTGTTTCCCTTTGTATCTTTTATTCAAAATTTTTTCCTTCCATCTAAAATTTTCTGAAGCTGTTTCATATGCGTTCTTACTTTTCACCTGCCTCCCGTCCATCTGCTTCATAAATCCCTACTCCCAACTTTTTTTTGGGGGGGGGTGTGTGTGTGTATGTGCACGTGCACATGCATGTGTGTATATGTTTTGCTAGGGATTGAACTTAGGTCTTGGTGTATGCAAGGCAAGTCTCTGCCACTGAGCTACATTTTTAATTTTCAGATAGGCTCTTGCTAAATTGCCCAGGCTGGCTTTGAACTTTTGATTCTCCTGCTTCAGCCTCCTGATTTATAAAATATTAAGACTATACTACACCACGTTTTTTTTTTTTAATAGTTATTTCTTTGTTAATCCTGATTTTCACATTTTATATTTATTTCACATAATATTTTAGTAATTCAATATATTGTGATTACATGTTAATCTACATATAAATTTGGCACAAATAATTTTTCTTCTGTATTTCAATAACTAAGTAAAAAGCTGGAATACTTTTTCCTCTCCTCATTCTATTT
Source organism: Callospermophilus lateralis (assembly GCF_048772815.1). Classification (NCBI taxonomy): domain Eukaryota; kingdom Metazoa; phylum Chordata; class Mammalia; order Rodentia; family Sciuridae; genus Callospermophilus; species Callospermophilus lateralis. The sequence goes on from NC_135313.1 coordinate 94,578,713, forward strand.
ACCAAGGAGTTTTGAACTATAACAAATACCACAAAGTAGAAAAACCAAAGTTTGCTATTTGTGGGCTTGAGGGGTGCAACTTCCAAAAGGACTTGGCTCACCTGCCAGCAAGTAGGCTGGGAGATATACTTAGTTTCAGGAGGAGGGGACTGGTTTTTGTTCATCCTGGCATGAGAAGAAAGCTTGATGTATCTCTCAAAAGACTTCCAGACACAGACCAAAAGAGTCTTTTATAGAAAAATTTAGGTTGACTGAGCAATGAGATCAAGACATTTAATAGATTTCTCTACTTAGGTTAAATTACAATGAAGTCCTGCTTTAAATGCACAAGACTGAATAGGTTTTATCCTAACTTGTTTCAACAGGGCATGGTGCTGATGTGAAATGTGTAGACTGGCATCCAACCAAAGGGTTAGTTGTTTCAGGAAGTAAGGATAGTCAACAGCCAATCAAGTTCTGGGATCCCAAGACTGGACAGAGTCTTGCAACACTGTAAGTGATAGGAGCCCCACCTTATTCCCTGAACAGAGGGGAACAAAGCAGCCTATATTCTTTAACTTTTAGCTTTGTCTCCTTATATATTCCTGTAAACGTGGTTTAGATACCAGATGGAGTTGGATCTGTAGACTTTTTAATAATTATGTTTTGCCTCTATAAATCCCTAATGATATATGCTTGATATTTGTTCTGCCACATATGTCTGAATTTAATTTGGTGAGCTTAGCGGGGGAGCAGGAAGAGGAAATCGTTATTACCGTTTTTTTTCTCACTGTCCATCCTCATTAGCGTACCTTTTGGCACTGTATAAAGTTGATGTATGTGCCTCTTAGAGGTCATAGCTCAGCCTTCTCCATATAATCTATTTATACAGAAGGTCCTCCTTACCCCCCCCACCGCCCAATAAAATAAAAGAATAAGCTAACTTTTTGAGCTAACTTGCATTTTTTTTCCCTCTCATGCTTACAATGCAACTGCATAATACAATTTTTTTCTCTTTGAGTTCTTTGTAAATGTTCATAGTTCTATGAATATGTTCACCTTTTTGGCTGAACTCTGCATCCTGTTCCTTCATTTGGGAAGTAATCCACCCCCAAGTGAATTGGTTGGAGCAAGGCTGCCTTATTGCATATTCTAGTGGCAGTGACCAATGCTGCACCTTGTGACTGTTGTCCCTTCAAGTTGTACATTGCACAGGCCTTAAGGCATTGTCTTTAGTTCAAATTAACCTTCACATTATTCAGTGCCTATTTTTATGCTTTGTCTTAATAAGAAGAATGTCATTAACCTTTTAAAATTGAATGACCTTTACTGAATATTGGTTTATGTATTCCAAATGCTTTCCCTGATTCACAGATAAAACGTTTCTGTACAATTGAAGCTCTGCTGCTATTTTATCTGGGTAGTGAGAGCAACACTTTGGTAATGGATATTACTTCTGTTGACCTAATTCTTTCAAGTGTACTTTGATGTTATATTCTTATTACATTACCCCATAATGTTATATGCTTATTACTTCTAGGCCACACCTCTTGCTATCTTGATCCATGGTGCTTTCAACCAAAATGGTCATTATATTGATTGATGCTTGTTTTGAATTCTGACCATTATTTTCTTGGTGCTCTGTTTCTAGTCATGCCCATAAAAACACTGTAATGGAAGTGAAATTAAACCTCAATGGCAATTGGCTACTCACAGCATCACGTGATCATCTCTGTAAACTTTTTGACATCCGAAACCTGAAAGAAGAGCTTCAAGTCTTCCGTGGTCATAAGAAAGAAGCCACAGGTCCGTGACTGTTATGCTTGGTTTATTTATGACTGTTACCTGTAGCATTCACAGACCCAAACAATTTTGTCTTTTCCCTTGTTTCTGTTTACAGCTGTGGCCTGGCATCCTGTGCATGAAGGGCTTTTTGCCAGTGGAGGATCAGATGGTTCTTTGTTATTCTGGCATGTTGGGTGTGTAACATTTATGTATGTATGGAAGGGCTGGGGATGTAGTTCAGTGGTAGAGCTCATGCAGCACCGCAAAAGAAAGAAAAAGAGAGAAGTATCACACACAAAATTATTATATTTTTCATGGTATAAAAGTGGCATTTGGGGCTGGGGCTATAGCTTAGTGGCAGAACCTTTGTTTAGGATGCACAGGTCACTGGGTTCGATCCTCAGCACACATAAAAATAAACAAAATAAAGGTGTTCTGTCCATCGACAACTACAAAAACAATTTTTAGCAACAAAAGTGGCATTTTATTCTGAAGTCAGGGATTTGGTGGTTCAGGACTTTGGACAGGGCACAGCAGGGATGTTCCTCTGCTTCTTTGTGTTTGAAGCCCCAGCTGGGATGACATGAAGGCCGGGCTGTACTTGGGCACTGTGTACTAGAGTACATGGCCTCTCTGTGGTAGAGGCTTCTGGAAGTATGAGCTCTTGGAGAAAGAGTGTATTCAGAGACTCAGGTAGAAAGTGGGTGATCTTTTCTGGTCTCTGAATCATACAGTGTAAATTTTGCCACATTCTGTTGATTATCAGTAAGTCCAGGAAACAGTATATTTCTGTGAAGGAGAGCACTTGAATGTGTGTAAGCACGATAAAGTTTCCTGTTTTTTCTGAGTGTTAGTCTGTCTGCAGTTTTAAATTCTGTAAATCCAGCTTAGAATAAAAAATGTAGCACTTCTACTTTTGGCTGTGGAAGTTGTTAAGACTAAGCATTCTTAGTCTCTTATTGGTAAAATAATTTTGGAAGCATTTACCCCTCTGCTTCTTTTGTCTTTGAATAAAAGAAGGTATTTTTTGATAAGTCAGTACCTCTGAAACATCTAGAATTGACTAGATTTAAAGTAAGAGGCATTGATAGCTTTGTTTTAAGGCTAAAAGAAAATTAGCCTTTCTTCATTAACTTTTGTGAAAAGGACTTCTTTCTTTGTGCTGTTACAGAGTAGAGAAGGAAGTGGGTGGGATGGAGATGGCCCATGAAGGAATGATCTGGAGTCTGGCTTGGCATCCTCTTGGACATATTCTCTGCTCAGGCTCAAATGACCATACTAGGTAAGCTTTATAGAGAAAACAGCAAGGGATTATTGTACTTATAGAATAGTGAGAAATAAATATTACATGTTTATTTTCGTTTATTGATGGATGTACTAATTTGTATTTTAACTTGTTTTTAAAACATTTTTATAGTGTTTTATAAATATTTTTGTTGCAATATGGAGATTGTATATTGTACATGACTTTGATTGTTTGAATCAATTTTTTGCCTTCTTATTAAAGTTTTTGTTTTGCCTTCTTATTAAAAAATTTTTTTCCCATATTTTAAAGTTTGAGAAGGAAAGAATTGTAAAAAATCTGTTGTGTGTACCAAGGAACTGGTAAATACCACACTATTAATTTTCCATAACAACACTGAAACTATGTTCCTTCTTTCTTCCCATTACTTTTTTTTTTTTATTAATTTTTTGATTTGTTTTAGTTAGTTACACATGATAGTAGAATGCATTTATGCATTTTGATATACATAGATGGGATATAATTTCTCATTTTTCTGAGTGTACATGTTGGAGAATCATATTGGTCATGCAGTCATATATATACATAAAGTAATAGTGTCTGTTTCATTCTACTATCTTTCCTATCCCCACATCCCCTCCCTACCTACCCTCCCTTCACTTCCCTCTACCTAATCTAAGGTAACGCAATTTTTCTCTAATGTCCCCTGCCTTATTGTGAATTAATAGCCGCATATTAGAGAAAACATTCGGCCTTTGGTTTTTTGAGATTGGCTTATTTCAGTTATCATGATATTCTCCAACTCCATCCATTTACTGGTGAATGCCATAATTTCACTCTTCTTTAAAGCTGAGTAATATTTCATTGAGTATATATACCTCATTTTCTTTATTCATTTATCTATCGAAGGACACCTAAGTTCCAAAGTTTAGCTGTTGGGAATTGAGCTGCTATAAACATTGACGTGGCTGCATTACTGTAGTATGCTGATTTTAAGTCCTTTGGGCCATTACTTTTATTTTGACAGCAAATTCTGGACTCGAAACCGACCAGGTGATAAAATGCGAGATCGGTATAATCTAAACCTATTACCTGGAATGTCTGAAGATGGAGTAGAATATGGTGAGGCTTGTACATTCATGTTTGAAATGTTGATATTCTGTTATAACAGTGTTAGTATTGGCAATATTATGCAAAACTGACTTTAATAGTTTTATTTATTGGATTATAAATCACCAGAGGCATGATCTATTTTTATAAAGTATTAATTTTTATTGACCACTGCTTTCATACAATCTCTTTTTACAATGAGTATATTATTCTTTGTAGATGACCTTGAACCTAACAGCCTGGCAGTGATTCCAGGGATGGGAATACCAGAACAACTAAAATTAGCTATGGAACAGGAGCAGATGGGTAAGAGTAGTTATAGTAGTTGTGTTCATTTCTTATAAATTTTTTGTGGTCCTTTTTTCTTATCTTCATGACTATTTGTATTGAATGTCACATGATTTATGTTGAGAAATGCTGATAAAAGTGATGCAAACTGCATAGGATTTAAAATCTTCCAAAAATATGTTCATTGATCAGGTGGCCAATTACTTTCATTTAAGGGGCTAACTACTTATCTTTATGGTTATAGGGAAGGATGAATCGAACGAAATTGAAATGACAATTCCAGGTTTAGATTGGGGAATGGAGGAGGTGATGCAAAAGGATCAGAAAAAAGTACCTCAGAAGAAAGTTCCTTATGCAAAACCTATTCCTGCTCAGTTCCAGCAGGTAACTAACTAAAAATGACCCCTTCCTCATTGTGAAATTGTGGTTAGTTTGTTTAATTGACATTGAAAATTAGGTCTCTCTTGGATCATCTCATCTATGGAAGGTGTTTTGTGTACTGTGGACTCTTTTCTTTCACATATTCCTGTATTCCCAAACATAGTTCTCATCTGCTGCCTTGCAGATTTACTTTGTTTACCATGAATCTTCTCTCATTCTTTTTTCATCATCTACTTATTTTACTAAATTGTCAGGAAAAAGAGGTGTGGGTCAGAAAGTATATTGACTGTTTTCTCTATTGTCTGTTTTATCTGTCTTGTGCTTTGCAATGTGTCCTTTTGAAGAGAATGGCAAGCTTTTCTTTTTTGAGAACAGGTCTTGCTAGGTTGTCCAGGTTAGTCTTAAACTCTTGGGCTCAAGCAGTCCTCCTGCCTCAGCCCCCTGAGTGGTGGAACTACAGTTGCAGGCCACAGCACCTAGCTAAGCTTTTCATTCTTACTAACTGGGATCTTTCAGTTTTTATCATCTTGGTAATTTCCATCTAGTAATGCACTGGTCTTATTCCATTCCTGAATCACTAAGAATTTGCATTAGAAATAAGAACAGATTAGCAGGTTGGGTTGAGCAGATGACATCACAGAATGGTTTTCTCATCCTATTATAATTTTCATATTTGAGGTATATTTTAATGCTTCTTTTCCAAGGCCTGGATGCAAAATAAAGTTCCAATCCCTGCTCCAAATGAGGTGCTGAATGACAGAAAAGAGGACATTAAATTGGAAGAGAAGAAAAAAACACAAGCGGAAATTGAGCAAGAAATGGCCACGTTACAGTATACCAATCCACAGCTTTTGGAGGTGTGTGAAGCTATTTATTGGGGTGCTAGGTGATCTAAGAAAGCAGTGACAAATGTTTTTATTGATGTGCTCTTAAAGAAAGGGAAGGGTCTCAGGTGGGTCTGACAAGCTTCGTGATTTCTTACTGCTATATTAGGAAGCTAGTTTCTAAAAGAATCCTTTTTCTTAGACTTTTAAAACCATCAGTGGAGCAGCGAGTACACCCAAGTAAATACACCTTTTTAACAGAAAAGATAAGGCCAAGATGATTTTAATTTGGATTCTTTTATTTATTGTAGGTAAATGAATTTTTCCTTTTTTGTCAACTGGCAGTACAGATGGCTCGTTCTTACTTTCCCACCTATGACAGTTATCAGGATGACAAATAGTAATAAATTATTGGGCTTTTCCTGCTCAAGATAAATATTAATAATCCTAAAAGGAAGTAGTCTGAGGGAGACTGCAGCCTCAATACTGGATAATCATGAGTGGCCTCTTGACATTTGAGTGTTGCAGTAGACTCTGGTTACCACTGGGCCATTAAGAAGTTAAGAAGTTTGTATATTTTGAGGCTTCCTTGATGAAGTACTTGATAGCAGTATTGTCATCTTGGAGGGTTCTGGCTTAATTCTTTTTTCTTTCTTTCTTTCTAGCAACTTAAAATTGAAAGACTTGCGCAGAAACAGGCTGAGCAAATTCAGCCCCCTCCCTCATCTGGCACCCCTCTCCTTGGACCCCAGCCCTTTCCAGGACAAGGTCCAATGTCTCAGATTCCTCAAGGTTTTCAGCAGCCCCATCCATCTCAGCAGATGCCAATGAACATGGCTCAGATGGGGCCTCCAGGTCCACAGGGACAGTTTAGACCCCCTGGACCTCAGGGACAAATGGGACCACAAGGTCCTCCACTGCATCAGGGAGGTGGGGGGCCACAAGGATTCATGGGACCACAAGGGCCCCAGGGCCCACCCCAGGGGCTACCAAGGCCTCAGGACATGCATGGGCCCCAAGGAATGCAGAGGCACCCTGGACCTCATGGCCCTTTGGGACCTCAGGGGCCACCTGGACCACAGGGTAGTTCTGGTCCTCAAGGTCATATGGGTCCTCAGGGTCCACCAGGCCCACAGGGTCACATAGGACCTCAAGGTCCACCTGGTCCCCAGGGCCACTTAGGCCCACAGGGACCTCCTGGTACTCAAGGAATGCAGGGACCACCTGGTCCCAGAGGAATGCAAGGACCTCCGCATCCTCATGGGATACAAGGTGGGCCAGGGTCTCAAGGAATCCAAGGTCCTGTTTCTCAGGGGCCTCTGATGGGATTGAATCCAAGAGGAATGCAGGGGCCTCCAGGTCCCCGAGAGAATCAAGGTCCTGCTCCCCAAGGGATGATGATGGGCCATCCACCTCAAGAGATGAGAGGACCTCACCCTCCAAGTGGACTGCTGGGACATGGCCCTCAGGAAATGAGAGGTCCTCAGGAGATGAGAGGCATGCAGGGGCCTCCACCTCAAGGGTCAATGCTGGGCCCTCCCCAGGAACTTCGAGGTCCTCCAGGCTCACAAGGTCAGCAGGGGCCGCCCCAGGGCTCTTTGGGACCTCCACCCCAGGGTGGCATGCAAGGGCCCCCTGGACCTCAGGGACAGCAGAACCCGGCAAGAGGGCCACATCCATCTCAAGGGCCAATACCATTCCAGCAGCAGAAAACACCTCTGCTAGGTGATGGGCCTCGGGCCCCCTTCAATCAGGTACTATTTATTTCTAACTTGTAGGCATTAACAACACATTGGGGAAATATACTCTGCACTTGAAGCAGTATTGCTGAGAACAGTGAAAAGCAGTCAGAGCTAGGTGTAGCCATTTCTCTGCAAGTGATGGTGGTGTAAAATAATAGCATCCTGGCTAAAGAAGGAAGTAATGTCTGAAGAATTAGGTTATACTAGAGATTTTTAAGAAAAGATCAACTTTGAATTGAATACAGTTTATTGTCCCAGGGAACCCAGAACTATGGCTTTGAGGAAGAGACATGTTATGTTGTACATATCTCAGGTTGTCATGCTCTGCTTTTTGCATTCTTTACTTTGTAGCCCAGTGTTCCATGGGCCTGCAAGCAACCAACCCATGCCTGACCTGTCTTCTTGCTTTTCTTTTAAAGAGAGTGTGGGATATTTATATACTGTAGACTGTGTATTTCACTATTTTTATCTTAGTGAATGCTTTCATAGATCTACAGTTCAGAATGGACCATTCCAAAATGGTGACCCTTTGGATGAAATTCTGTTCAAGTTTTTTGCAGCTCTTTTTCTTATTTTTGGTACAGGGATTGAACCCGGGGCACTTAGTCACTGAACCATATCCCCAGCCCTTTTTTATATTTTATTTAGAGACAGGGTCTCCCTGAGTTTCTTAGGGCCTCACTAAGTTGCTGAGACTGCCTTGAACTCAGAATTCTTCTGCCTCAGCCTCTCGAGCCGCTGGCACCACTACACCCATCTGTTTTCAGCTTTCATATTAAAGTATTTGCAGGGAAGTGTATTTCTGTAAACATTTCCTTGGTCCATTTTCAAGAACTCTTATGTTTTGTTTTGCTTTTTTCTTTTTGGAATAGGGGATTGAACCCAAAGGTATGTTACCATTGAGTTACATGCCCAGCCCTTTTTGGTTTTTTTATTTTAAAACAAGGTTTCACTAAGTTACTGAGGGTGTCATTAAGTTACTGAGGCTGACCTTGAATTTGTGATCTTCCTGTCTCAGCTGGGATTACAAGCATGCACCACTGTGCCTGGCAAGGAGGACTGTTTTTGTCAACCGCATTTTTATTTCTCATTTGCTGATGAGAAATGAGGAGAGTTGTGAGGCGAGTTGCTTGGGGAATATTATAAATCTGCTTGGTGTGAATGGATTCAATACTGTTTGGCTATGTGGGTTCTGAAGCTCTTTGTCTGAAGGCATTATTTGGATACAGACAACTAGGTTTTGTCCCTGAAGTCAGATATGGGAAAAAACTGAGCAAGCTAATGTTGACTCCCTGACTTGTCATTGGAAGCCACTGAATTACCAGGGAGAGAGGATGTTACAGATACACCATGTAGGAAATGTGGCAATTTTTTTTTCTTCAAACATCACTGAGAATCTATAATCTAAAGGTAACCATCAGATTTATTGAACTAGGTAAATAAATAAATTATATGGTATTATTCAGATCTTCCAGAATTTAAAAATGTCATAGCAGGGAAGAATCTGTTGACACTTGAGTTTTTTTTCAGTTTTTTATTAGGCATTTTTCAGAATTTAGGATGAGTTCAATAAAAATCTAAGATTGTCATATGACCTAAATTGCCCTAAAACTTGATGTTTTTAAAATTCATTGAGTATTTGTGTGTGTGTGTGTGTATGTAACATTTACTTTCTAGGTTATTTTCCATTCTTTTTTTTTTTATGGTCAATTAACAGTTTTCATTTAGAAGGATTTTAAAAAATGAAATTTAACTAGTATATTATGACTGAAATTATCAACATGTCAGATTTAAGAGAATAGGCCCAAATTTCTGGAATAGTTCCGTAAGAGTTTTCATTGTCCATATATTAAGATTTTTATATCTGAAAAGCATGGCAATTCTAAAATTTTAGTTGACCTATAGAACTGGTAGAGTGAATCAGAAGATTTGACATTGGTGTAAGTATTTCAAATCTCAGAAGTTGCCTGATCAAAATCTTTGCTTATATTTTTCATATGCTGAAATCTGTTTTTCTTCACTTTGACTAGGCCAATCATTTAAACCAGTTGTTTCCATGGTCTAATTTAGTGGACTTGCTTTCAAGGCTTTTAAGTAGCATCATGAAAGATATTAATTAGAGCTGTCCTGGGCCAAAAGTGGGCAGGCAATGAAGCAGTATACTAATTACTGGCATTCCGTTACTGATGGCCTTTTTTTTTTTTGACAATGAATATTTTTTATTTGTTGATTTTAGATATACTTGACAGTAGAGTATATTTTGACCTATTATATGTACATGGAGTACAACCCATTCCAATTAGGATCCCATTCTTATGATTGTACATGATGTGGAGTTATACTGCTTGTGTATTCATATATGAGCAAAGAAAAGTTATGTCTGATTCATTTTCCTTTCCCTTCATTCCCCTTTATCTAATCCAATGAACAACTATTCTTCCCCTTTTCACCCTCCCTTGTTTGGGGTAAGCATTCACATATCAGAGAGAACATTTGGCTTTTGTTTTTTTAGGGGACTGGCTTATTTCACTTAGCATGATAGTCTCCAGCTCTATCCATTTACTTGCAAATGCCATAATTTCATTCTTTATGGCTGAGTAATATTCTATTGTATGTGTGTGTGTCACATTTTCTTTATCCATCCATCTGATGAAGGACACCTAGGTTGGTTCCATAGTTTAGCTATTGTGAATTGAGCTGCTATAAACATTGATGTGGCTGCATCACTGTAGTATGCTGATTTTAAGTTCTTTGGTATAAACGGAGGAGTGGGATAAATGGGCCAAATTATGGTTCCCTTTCGAGTTTTCTAAGGAATCTCTATACTGCTTTTCATAATGCAATTTACAATCCCACCAGCAATGTGTGAGTGAACCTTTTCCCCCACATCCTCGGCAACATTTATTGTTACTAGTATTTTTTTTTTTTTTTTTTTTTTTTTTGGTGGTGCTGGGGATTGAAGCCAGGGCTTTGTGCGTGCAAGACAGCTTTCTACCAGCTGAGCTATAAGCTATATCCCCAGCCTCTAATGGCCATTTTTAACTGCCAGTGATAGCCCTCCTAGTAGGGCTGCTAGTAGATTGGGACCTGAGAGCAATTTTGCTATTAGTTTTTTTGAAACTGTGCTTTCATAGTAGGTTCAGTCACTAAATGTGTGCTTTTTTTTTTTTTTTTTTAATAAGAAGGAATGACTAGGTGTATTTTTATTTACTTATGTATTTGTTTGTCAAGAGACTTGATCCATGGGGCTGGGGTTGTGGCTCAGTGGTAGAGTGCTTGCCTGGCACCTGTGAGGCACTGGGTTCGATCCTCAGCACCACATAAATTTAAATAAATAAATTGTGTCCATCTACAGCTAAAAAAAATTAAAAAGAGACTAGACCCAAGGTTATTGGGCTAGGCAATCAGATATGGCTAGATACAAATAGAGAATATTAGGACTAGGGACAAGGTGGGATTGAGCTCCAAATCATAAGCAATGAGACTATGAAAATAAGAGCTGCAAGTCTGTATCAAACAGAAGCTGGAGGAACCAAATGAATCCAGCATGATGGATGAAGGTGCTGTACCTAGCATGAGCAGTGGGTGTTGAGCAATGGGGTTGTTGGAGAGCAGAGATAAGAGGTAAGCAAAAGAGAAGCCAGGAAGAATGCCTTTCTAATCTGTGTACTCATAGGGTAGGAGAGCCCAGTCCTGATGTTACTTAGACATTCCTTACTTTCTGTTACGGGTAGGATTCATGGGTATCAAAGCAGAGTTTGGTTGTCCTGGCAGATTGGTAGACCTTTACTTTTGCCAGAAGTTAAGAAGACCTTTTCAGAGTGGTGTATTGTTTTCTAACTTTCCATTAAAGTTCTTACTTGGCCTTACAAATAACAAACAAACAAACAAACAAACAAAAACTGGCTCTAAATAAACCTGTTAGCAGGTTTAAAATACAAGTGCTTTCTTTTATTAAGGCATGAAAAGTATCTTCTTTCTCCCATTTTAGGGACAATTTTATTCTAGTGTCACTAAATATTTAGTGCTGCAGGCTTTGGGGCAACCTAGTATTTTATCTTGTTAAATGATAATGCATTTGAAGCACAAGTCTATGATTTCACACTCCCACTTTGAAAACATCTTTTCAGGAAGGACAAAGTACAGGCCCCCCGCCCCTCATACCAGGCTTAGGACAACAGGGAGCACAAGGTCGCATCCCCCCTCTGAACCCTGGACAAGGACCTGGCCCTAACAAAGGTAAATGTCTACTTGGCTGAATAAGAGATTGTTTTCTACATCCAGTATATACATTTTATAGTTAATAGACGTTTTTGTTTGTAAGTAATTAATAGAATGGTCTTTTGAACTGCTGGGGGAAATAAGGGTATGGCCATTTCAGATAATAGCTGTATCTTATGTTGTTTTTATATGTGTGTTTAGTTAGGCAACAATGCTGGCCAAAGGATCTGAGCTCCTCACCACCAGATGCTGGTGGTGTCACCACTGGACAGGTTTTGGCAGGAGCATGTGTGTTGCAGGCTGGCCTGTCCCCTGCCTGGAGTGGAAGTGGCTCCTGAGCTCATGAAATGCAAGTGCACATTCATCATCCTCAAGAGCTCAACTGTTTCTCTACTTAAATTTTTTTGTCAGGGTAAAGGAGTCAGGATTTTAACAGTGTTTATCACCCCAAATTATGTCTTATGGTGAATTCTTTAACTATTTTTATTGTCCTACACCATTTGAAAAGAAGAAAGCGATGTATTAATGTGTGGTGCCTCAGGTTGTTGATATATAAAGTGAAGGGATGAGAATTGTCAGCAATAGTTGTGGGGCTTATGAGCTGATCCCCAAAACTGAAAGAGGTATGCCAGCACCAATGGCCCTGGTTGGGCTGACCTACTGCATGTTGTACCCTCTCACCCCACCACCTCAGAGCTGGAGGGAAAAATGGGGCAGTGCTATTAAGAGAGTTGGGGTTGGGGATGATACTGAGGAGTGTGGACCAAGAGCAGTTAGCAGACAGAATTTTATCAGATTAAGAGAAGTCTTTGTTGGCATTTGTAGCCCTGGAACTTTGGAAATTTAGAGCTCAGCCTTGAGTTTATGTGAGATTCAGAGGTAGGAAAGGGTGAGGTCAAGGAATTGGAGAGTGTTTATTTCTAACTCATTACATGAAAGTGGTAGTGGAGGATATTCAGGAGAGAGGCGATTCATAGGGAGAGAATGAAAACACTGAGAGCCATCTCTGAGACTTGGGGACCCTAAGTCTAATCCCCCAAATACTGTCATCCACAAACTGAGAGCTGCTTCTCTTCCTTTCCCTACCCTGTGTCTGTCTCCACTTGTCTCCTTCTCCTTGCTCTCCCCTTTCTCTCTACTCTTCCCACCCCCACACCCCCTTTTCCTCCTCTTTCTCTTCCCAGGGACTAAAGGTTGAAGGGAGAGCTGAGAAAGTGGCCCTTCCATCCCCTACTGGATTAACCTCCATTGCCACCCATCGCCAGTGCCACATCCCTTCTTATTTGTAGTGGTGGGTTTCTTTTCTTGGAAGAGCAGGGTACTTTAAACAAGTAGAGGTAATGGGGGGATTAATAATCATAGGTAAGTCCAAATGGAACATTTGCAGCTTTCTCAGACCAGAGGAAGGCCATGTCTAATAAGTTGAGGTAACATCAAGTCAGAGAAGGCCTTAGCTGCAGGAACACACAGAATTGAGTGTCCTATATTCCAGAGGGAAGTGGATCAAAGATATTTGCAAACTGACTGAACAGAGAGCACCTTAGGAAGGGGCTTGCCTCAGCATGGAGAAGACAGCCAAGGGAAAAGAAGGGACAGACTGAGCTAAAGAGAGACTCTTTCTAATGGCATATTTGTATACTGAGATGTTTAAGCTTTTATTCATGTTGAACGGTGAGGAAGAATTGAAATGACCAAGAAAAAGTGAAACGGAGGGAGATTGCAAAGAATTGTGGCTGACTGTGTTACACTGAGAGGGTCATCTTATTGCCAGGGAACACCAGTAAAAAGCATGAGTTGGGCAAGTAGAAGGATTTCATTCTTAAACTTAAGGTTTGAATTGTTTTTCCTATACATATGTTTAAACCTGGGGCCTTATACATGCTAGGCAAGTGCTCAACCAGTAAACTACATCCCCACCTCATAAAAACTTAATTGTTTTAGCAGAGTGCTTGCCTGGCATGGATGAGGCCCTGTGTTTTCTTGCAGGCAAGGAAAAAAAAACACTCTTGTTTCAGAAGCAAGAATCTCTTTGCTACCTCCTTTTAAAAAATGTTTGATTTAAATTGTATGTTGGCAGAAAGTAGGTGTACATTTGCAGTGGCTACTGTAGTTAGCTCAATAGACAGAAAAACAGTTCCTTCAGAATCAGGAGATAGACTAATTTAACCAGTACATATTCATTTCATTGGACTTTCCCTTTTTTATTAAGCTCTGCTCCCCCACTCCTCCCTTGCTGGAAGTCAAACCCAGAGTCTCGCGTGTGCTAGGTAGGTGCTATCTTTAGTGGATTCCCAAACTCTGCCTTCAAAGAATGGTGCTAATATTGTAAATGAGGGACATCTTTGCTAAAATGGGGCGGAAAAGGTGTTCTTGTAAACTCAAACAAGCACAGCAGGGCTGTGTGGTCACCAGGCAGTTATTAGAGGTACCCATGGTTCCATGAACCTCAAAGAGCAATGTGTTGAGATTTCTCATATTAATGAAGGGATCAAATTAAATGAGTCAGGGGTTAAAGGGGTGGCATTTTGGGTGGTAGCAGTGTAGACCTGGAACCTTATAATGACCTTGGTAGCTTTCTGAAGTATAAAGGAAGATTGCTTTTCTCTGATGTGCCCCCTTGAGTGTGGAGCCAGTGACCCTAATGAAATCATTGAAAGAAAGAATAGGTATGGGGAAGGGAAGTTCATTCTCACGCTCCGGAGGCTCTCTCAGATGTTTTCTAGTATATACTAGGAGGTAGATACTGCTGGTCTCATTTGATATTAGTTGTTTGCCTGAGATCAGTCTACTTAGCTACTGAGAGGTGAAGCTGAATTCTGTACCCAAAGCCCATGGTCTTTCCATTATATGGTGCCTCGGGGATACTGTCTTCTAAGTATGCTGAGAACCCAGAGGGAAAACATTCTAATACATCCTGAAACGTCGAGATGCTGCAGGTCAGACCTGTGTTGCCAGGCTTTCTGGATGTCATGGTAATGGTCAGCTTTGTTTCCTTCAGGTGACTCCCGTGGCCCTCCAAACCATCACCTAGGCCCGATGTCAGAGAGGCGGCATGAGCAGAGTGGTGGCCCTGAGCATGGGCCTGAGAGAGGGCCTTTTCGGGGTGGCCAGGACTGCAGGGGTCCCCCTGACAGGCGTGGCCCTCACCCTGACTTCCCCGATGACTTCAGCAGACCTGACGACTTCCACCCTGACAAGCGCTTTGGCCACCGCTTACGTGAATTTGAGGGGCGAGGAGGACCTTTGCCACAGGAAGAGAAATGGAGGCGAGGGGGCCCTGGGCCTCCGTTTCCTCCTGATCACAGGGAATTCAGCGAGGGAGATGGCCGGGGTGCTGCCCGAGGCCCTCCAGGGGCATGGGAAGGCCGCAGACCTGGAGAGGAGCGCTTCCCTCGGGAACCCGAGGACCCACGTTTTCGAGGGCGCAGAGAAGAAAGGTGGGACACATACTGCGCAAGTCCACCGCCTCTTCCCTGGGGCCTTTTATCAGTTCTCTCCACAAAGGTCTCTTTCCTCTTTGACTGGGCGAGAGTACTACACTGGTTACTAACCCTGTCTTCTCTAGGTTTTGCATTTAGGCTTAAACAACATTATGCTTTGTGCTTTTGTTTTTTAAGTCTTTACAGTTTAGAGATCTTTCTCTTTATATATTTTTTAAAATTCTTGTTTAAAAAGAAATGGTGATCAGTATACTATGAGAGAGGGTCTTGGATCTGTATTAAAAATTTCCAGGTTCACATTGATTAAATGATGAAATGGAGCCAGACACCTAAATTGAGATTGTGAAATAGATGCAATTCTTATGTAATTGCCAAGTTAAATGGAACTGAAAAGTAAACTTCCTGTTAAACTTAGATCCGGCTTGAATAACCTTGTAGAACATAAAAGGAATAGAAAAAAAGCAAAACAAAACAAGAATTGGGATAATCTCAAGTAAGACTCAGAATAATCAGTGATGATGTTGAATTTTGCTCTGTGTCAGGCACTGTCACTTCATTTGATTGGTACATGGAATCCATGAGCTAGGTGTTACTTTGAGCATCCTAAACAAGGGATCAGACAGAATCAGGCAGGGCTAGACTTTCTGGGTCTTATAAGTGTGAGGGTTGAGAGTCAGACCCTGTGTCCAGCAATTCTGTCTCTACTGTCCTTCAGGCATTGTCCCTTGTCCTCTTACTCTGTGGCGTTTTGTTTTCTTTTTGTGCACAGTAGCCAGTGGTGCTCTTATCACTGAGCTATATCCCAAGTCCTTTTCATTTTATAAGTTTGAGATGGAGTCTCACTAAGTTGTCCAGGCTGGCCTCAAACTTTTTATCCTCCTTCCTCAGCCTTCTGAGTTGCTGGGATTATAAGTGTACACCACCTTCATGCTTTGGGGATATGTTAGAAAAGAATTACTGATAATAATTTGGCCAGGAAGGGTAAAATAGCAAGGGCTAAGGGAAACAGCTATAAGGTTAAAAAAAAAAAAAAAAATTTTGTGGTGGTGGAGGGTAGACCTGGGATTGAACTGAAGAGCACTTAACCACTGAGCCACATCCGCAGTCTTTTTTTGTATTTTATTTTGAGACAGGGTCTCACTGAGTTGCCTAGGCCCTCGCTAAATTGCTGAGGCTGGCTTTGAACTCGTGATTATACCTGTAATCCCAGTCTCCTGAGCCTCTGGGATTACAGGTGTGCACCACCGCATCTGGCCCTTTTTAAAAATAATATCTAGGTATTCTCTTTGAAATAAGAACTTGGCATCTGCATAACTTCCATGATTTCTTGACTTTCTGATCTTGGGCAGAATTTCACATTATTATTTTTTTGTCTCAATTTATGTCATATTTCCTCTGTCAGTGACAGACCCACAACCTATACCCTTGTGCTGTCACAGCTTTGTGCTGCTCTTCAAACATGCCAGATATGTTCCTACCCCCAGATTTCTCAACTCACTCTTTCCTATTCCAGGAACACACTTCAGATATTTGTGGTTCACTTCAGGTTTCTGCCCACCTTTATATTTCATTGTAACTCATGGCACTGCATGACATTAAGTCATACACACTTTGTCCTCCAATATCTGAGGGGTATTGGTTTCCCCATGCATGCCATTTATATCCTTCCAAATACTTTTAAATCATTTCTAGATTGCTTCTAATACCTAATACAATGTAAGTACTGTGTAAATAGTTGCTGTATATTTATTTAGGGATCAATGACAAGAAAAAGTGGTCTGTAGATATTTAGTATAGACACAATTTTAATTGCAGTATATGATTTGTTTAATCCCAGTTGTGGAATCAGAGGGTGGACTGTATTTCTTTATTGCATGTATCTCCTGTAAGCACACCAACTTCCCACTAAATCCTCAGCACCTAGAGCAGTAGTGGCAGCGTGATGTAGGTGCTCATTGATCATCTTCAATAAATGGACCTGTTTGTTAATCAGGAGAGTGATTTGAGAGGGGTCAGTCCATTAGAATGTATATTTTTCTGCTTTGACTACCATAACAAAATACCACGGGCTGCGTGGCTTACATGGCAGGAATTATTTTCTCACATTTCTGGAGCCTGGAAGTTTTAGATCAAGGTGCAGTAGGGTTGGTTTCTGGTTAGAGTCCTCTTCCTGACTTGGAATCTTACGTATCTTCACATTAGGGGGTTGGGGAGCTCTCACTTTTATCTCTCCTTATGAGGGTTCTATTCCCACTACCAGGGCTCCACACCCATCATTTGATACAAATGTAATTACTTCCAAATACCATCATGCTGGGGATGAGAGCTTCAGCATATGAATTTTCTGGGAACAAATATTTAATCCACAACAGGAGGTATTTTCTGGTAAGGGGAATTAGACCCTCTGGATCCCTTTGTAACTAGGGCAATGGTACAGCAGATGCCTACACATAAGAAGAATCCTACTGAATTTCAAGGAAACAATGCCCCTTACTGTGACTTGTTTTAGCCCACTTACCTCTCCTCATCTTGTCTAGTCACATCCTCACCCTGGTTTATTATCTTTGCCAGTGTCCTAGGCACACCTGCCTTGCTTCAGGAAGCATGATTTGGTAAAGTCAACTCAGGCCAAAAAGGTTATTAAAAACAAAGCTGGAGGGAAAGGTGGAGGGCAAGAGAAAGCTGCTCCCCCGCCTTTTATTTATTTATTTTTTAATTTGAGATGGAGGTGGATCTCAAAAGTTGCTGGGGCTGACCTTGAATTTATAATCCTCCTGCCTCAGCCTCTGGAGTCACTGGGATTATAGGCATGCGCCACAGTGCCTGGCTCTAGAGAAACCTCTTTTAAGCAGAGTGCCAGGGATCAACTGTAGGAGGAGTAATGGAATTAGAAAATCACCTCTGTTAGGAGCAATCAGTGTCATAACTGATATAAGCAAGAATCGGCATTGGGTGTCAAGACCTTTGGGGAAAAGATTGTGGGGAAGCAAGATCACCCCACAGATTACTTATCAATTGCAAAGGAGAAGATGTACCTTTGTAGCAACAAAATCTGGTTGCTACCACACCTTTGCATTATCAACAAGGAGACAAACTGGTATCCTGAGGTCTAAGCAGCCATTGCCAAAAGTGTGTAACCTGGATCTAGTCATGAGAAAATAATCAGCTAGATTCAGATTGTGGGGTGTTCTATAAAACATCTGGACAGACCCTCACAGACCCCTAGGTCATTAAATAGACAAGATATAGGAGACAAAATTAGAGGAGACCAAAGAGACATGACTACTAAAATAACAATGTGTAGTCATAACTGAATTCTACTGAGAAACAATTGGCTCTAATTGATGTTTTGGGGACAACTGGGGAAGTTACATTTGGACCGTATGTTAAATAATATCACATATTACTGAGAATGACAATGATATTATGGTTAGGCAGAAGGAAGTTTCTGCTCTTGAAAGAAATACTGAAGTATTTAGAGTTGAAGCATCATGTTGTTGGCCTCTGATTTTCAGACGGTTTAGAAAACACATTTGTAAGTAGATAATATAAAGCACCAATAGCAAAATGATGAATCTAGGTAAAGGGTCTATGGGTGTTCATTGTACTATTTCAACTTTACTGTTAGTATGGAAACTTTAATAAAAGCAAAAGATAACTGAATGGAAACTCAAGAAAGAGCAGAAGGCATGGTTGAAAGGAGGCCACACATAGGGAGGACAGCACATGCAGACAGGCCTGTGCCCAGCTCCTTCCAGCCCTTTCGGCAGTGACTGTGACCTCTCTTGGTATGCTTGCACACCTTTTTCTGGTTGCAGGTCACTTTCTCTGTTCTCCCCTAGGCTTCCTTATAACCTTTCTGCTTCAGCAGTATTCTCAGCCAACTTAGACTCCCAATTGCAAGGTTCCTGAGAGTAAAAGGAAAGTTGTCCACCCACTAGGGCACCAGATTGCTAGCCAACCAGTTCATGGGCCATCTGAAGGCCAGGTGCCCCCTGCATGCCAGTCAACAGTAGACTGGGGCCACTGGGACAACTCATGTCAGTTGGGCCTGCCCCAGGTGGAGGCTGTGGACAGGTTCCAGAGCACACACTGAACCATGTCCAGACAGTTGGCTAGCATAATCTGTACCCCCTTTTTCCTAATTATATAAGTAACACATGTTCATCATAAAAACACCGATGATCACTAGGCACAGTGGGAGGAGGCTGAGCCCAGGTGTTGGAGACCAACCTAGGCAACATAGTAAGACCCCGTCTCAAAAATGAAAAGCACTTGGGGGGCAATTAAAGAGAGCCCGGGCTGAGCATCCAGACTGTCTTGAATTCATATCATAGCCTTTATTTCCTGTGTGTCCCTAAATGACTTTAGTTCTCTGGGCCTCAGTATGCTCATCAGAAGAACAGAGCCAGAGGAGAGGTGCCGCAGTGGTTGTTGTCAGGAGGAACTGCAACCAAGTAATACGTGGAAGGCACTTGGCATGACATAGGCACCTACGAAGTGCGGATCACTCTTACTATTCCTAAAAGCAACCTGAAGTAACCCCCATTCTGCAGTGTTTTTTTCCTGTCTGCTTTGGCCTCTGATATTAGGATTTGTAAAATGAATATTTTAAAAAAATATGGTTGCAATTTGTTTTTCCTCCCCATTGATGTTGTATATAACACATCTCCAACATATGTAGAGATGGTTGTTCTGTTTTTTCTTTATAGCTTCAGAAGAGGAGCACCCCCAAGACATGAGGGTCGTGCCCCACCCAGAGGAAGGGATGGTTTTCCTGGTCCTGAAGACTTTGGTCCAGAGGAGAATTTTGATGCTTCTGATGAGGCAGCCAGAGCACGAGATCTCAGAGGCCGAGGTCGAGGTGCCCCACGAGGTGAGCAGTGTGGAGGACACCTGGTCTGGAGGGACAGGTGGTTGTGAGCACAGCTGGACAGTCTGTGAGCACAGTATTGTTTGCTCTGCTTTGTAGGAGGTAGGAAAGGTTTACTTCCCACCCCTGACGAGTTCCCTCGCTTTGAAGGAGGACGGAAGCCAGACTCCTGGGATGGAAACCGAGAGCCAGGTGGGGAAGAAGTGCTTGTTGAATGTCTCGAGCTTACACTAAACCAACAGTTCACAAAGTGGGGCCCAGGAGCCCTCCACATCCTGTCTTTTCCAACTTGCATCTCCATGCCTTCCTGTCTTTCCAACATGACATTTTATCTTAGTAGATAGAATGTAGAAGTATTGGGAGAATCCAGCCTTTTTTCTCTTAAGCCAAACAGGAAAGGGACTTGTCTAAATATAAAATAATACCACTCTTTTCACTGAGTTTTCTTGTTTTGGAGAATAAAGTTAAATGAATTGAAAATTGGTTTTAATTGCTAACACTGTAAATATTAGCAAATATAAGTCTTATTAAGGGAATCTGTTTGGGTCCCTCAACAGTTTTTAAGATTGTAGGATGTTCTGAGGCTAAAACATCTGAGAATCACTTACCTGAACTATATTTCCCTTCAGGTGCATTGATTTCTAATCTTGGCCTTTCTTATGTAGTTATGGTGTGACTTACACCTAGCCTATTAAGCATATGTTTCCTGTGTGAAACGAATGGTGGTTCTCAAGTTCCTCTGTGTCCTCCGTGGTATCATTTCCATCGGCTTTTGGTCATAGTTTACTGTAATGTCATTATCAGATTCTTAGCCTCATGGATCTATGTTCTTATTTCAGGACCAGGTCATGAACATTTCCGTGATGCTCCCCGCCCTGATCATCCCCCTCATGACGGTCATTCCCCAGCCAGCAGAGAGCGCTCTTCTTCTCTACAAGGCATGGACATGGCATCCCTGCCACCCCGAAAGCGCCCCTGGCATGATGGGCCAGGCACTTCTGAGCACAGAGAGATGGAGGCCCCAGGGGGCCCTTCTGAGGACCGAGGAGGCAAAGGTAAAGAGAGACTAGTGATTCCAGTTCATGAGTTGCAGTGGGAGGGAGGCCTGGTCTGTGCCTGTCCCATGTACCCCTACTAGGGTACCTTGGGTCTGTTCTCCATTCTGACCTCTGGGGCTAGGCTCTGAGGAGGCATATGCTCCCAAATGTGGTGCAGATGAAGGTTTGCTTGGGTTCACACCACAGATGGATGGAGCAGCCTCTGGTGACTGCAAATTCAATCCTGCAGTCTCTGGTTACTTCTGGGAATCTCTGGTTTGTCACGGTTTCCACTTCAGCTCTTTGCTGAAGGGTCTCCGCACTCTCCCTCTGCCAGACTTGCTTTCTGGAGACTCCTGATCTGATTGGCCTCCACTCATGCCTGCTTGGAGCCCTCATGTGTGTCCTCAGCAGAAGGGGATGAGTTATCCTCTTCCAGCTTCAGTGTTGCTTTTCAGCTTGAGCCAGAGAGGACATCGCTTACGCTCAAATCACAAGACTTGGAGGAACATGGCCTGCAGGAGGTGTTTCCAGGACGGCAACAGATTATCTTTACACCTCAAAACATTGAATCTTTATCTTAATGAAGGTGGTGCTATCTTAAGCCAGGAGCAGTAGTTACAAATGTTAACCACAAGTCTGGCTTCAGGTTGAGCTGGGCAGTGGCATATGTGGTGTGGTTTGGGAAAGACAGCTGCTTAGTGTCCTAACATCATGTGCTTCCTGCCCCAAGTTCACTTGCCTTATGTTTTCAGTCCCCCCATTACAAAGTTCTGCCTCCTTCCTTCCTTTCTTCCTTCCTTCCTCCCTCCCTCCCTCCCCCCCTTCCTTCCTTTCTTCCTCTATTTTTTGGTGCTGGGTTGAACCCAGTGACACTTAGTCTCTGAGCCACATTCCCAGACTTGTTTTGTATTTTATTTAGAGATGGGGTCTCGCTGATTTGTTTTAGCACCTTGCCAAATTGTTGAGGCCAGATTTGAACTTGTGATCCTCCTGCCTCAGCCTTTCGAGCTGCTGGGATTACAGGTGTGCGCCACTGTGTCTGGCTGCCTTTTGTTCTTGACAGTTTTTGGGTCTTCTCAGAGCAAAACTTCAGAAATTACTTATATAGCCAAGTGTAGTGGGGCATGCTGTTAATCCCAGCAGCTTGGGAGGCTGAGAAAGGAGGATCGCAAATTCAAATCCAGCCTCAGCAATTTAGTGAACTTAGTGGAGTCCTAAGCAACTCAGTAAGACCCTGTCTTTAAATAAAATACAAAAAAGGGCTAGGGATGTTCAGTGGTTAAGGCCCCTGGGTTCCACCCCTGGTAACCCCACCCCCACCCACCCAAAATAAAATGAGTCATATATCACCAGATCTTGCCCACTCAAATAGATATCTTGTTACTAGTCTTGGATGAATTCTTGGGCACTCAGGACATCTTTGCATGTTCCCTGACTAAGGACATGTAGCTGGTGTGGAAATGATGTACATGATGGCATCTCTGCCCAACTACCCTCCAGTCAGCCTGTGCTGCTTTGTGAGAAGAGAAGCCATAATATTTGGCCAGCTCCCTTGATCTTGCATCTCAGCTACATTCAGCTTCTATTCAAAATTTCAAGATAAAGTTGGCATTAGTGACCCGAGAGCACATTATGGGAGAGATGGGGACCAAATACTATCATTTCATAAGAAAAGTTTTTTTAAAGACAATTTTAGGGCTGGAGTTGTGGCTCATTGGTAGAGCGCTTATCTGGCATGCATGAATGAGGCCCTGGATTCTGCCTTCAGCACTGCATATAAATAAATAAATAAATAAATAATCCATTGACAACTTAAAAATATATTAAAAAAGAGAGAAAATTTTAATAATACCTAACATTTATGTGTCTGAGTCTGAAACAAACCCATCCCTAAGAGAAATAATTTTGAGAGGCAGTGTTTTCTTTTTGTTTTTCAAGAAATATTCTATTTTACAAACTGTGTAAAAAGAAGCCAAAGCACCAAATATTATGGGACAATCAGAGTCAACGCTGAGTCTAGCTGGAACCTTGTTATTAAGAGCAGCAGTAGTTTGTGTATTTTATTTGCTTCCAGAGTTTAGTCACTGCTTTTGAAACCTTTCCTCAAACACCCCAATGCACAAGAGAGTGAAGATACACTTCCCATAGTTTGGGCACATGGCCCAGTGTAATATAGATTTCACTGGGGTGCTCCACACTTATCTCTTGGCTTCCTGTCATCTGCAGCACAGCTTTCGGGGACCGTGGCCTCGAGCTAGGATGGGATGAAGTAGTGGTCAGGAAGAGGCAGAGTCATACCCATTAGACATTCCTGAAGTAGCCCACTGTCATTATACAGTGAAAGTTTGTGCTAGAGTTATTGATAAGCAATCTCTAATATAAAAAGTCACGTTTGATATCAATGTTTCATTTCAGGCCGAGGAGGCCCGGGACCTTCTCAGAGAGTGCCAAAATCTGGGCGTTCCAGCTCTTTGGATGGAGACCACCATGATGGATACCATAGAGATGAACCTTTTGGGGGTCCTCCAGGCAGTGGCACCCCTTCTCGAGGGGGCCGGAGTGGCAGTAACTGGGGTAGAGGGAGCAACATGAACTCTGGCCCACCAAGGCGAGGCGCTTCAAGGGGTGGTGGAAGGGGTCGGTAGAAGTGGGTACTAGGCCTCTCTGGACAGTATTTAAGAACTTGTGGACTTACCAAGTGAAACACACAAGGAAGCCCGCACTATTGTAGCCCTGAACTCTTCTGGGGTAGCTGAGTCCCAGGAGCCCCTCATGAGGTCTTCAAGATGAAGAGACTGCTGCCAGCTACCCAGAGTAGCTAGACTTGTTTTGTCCTGTCCACCCTCATTGCCCTAACTCCCAAGTTGTTTTTGTGAAGATAAAGCTGGAATCTTTTTTTTTTTTTTTTTTTTTTTTAAAGTGTCACGAGACATGGAACACCTCCACAACTTTAAGTTCATGTCCAATTGGAAATTTGTTTCTATATATGTACAGTTTGTCAGAGAAAAAAACATTAAGTTGTTTTTGTATGAATACAGAATGTGATTTACGCAAGAATTAACAGAAAACCAGTCGTGAAGTGCTTGCCTTAAGGAAATCTTTGGTTTCTATTGTATCTAGTCTGCTGAGGGTCGTACAGTTATTACTGATGTAAATGAGGAGACTTTGAGACTTGAGGGAACAGGTAGGTTATCTAATTTCATGTGTGAACTTGGTGCTTTTTAACATTCTCATCTGAATATTCTTTCATACTGTTTTTATTGTACAGTGAGGAATACTTTAATGTAGTTCAAAAGCCTCAGACATGCTCTGACAGATGGAAAATTATACTCAAGAAAAAAATCTGGCTGTCCAATTATGGGCTCTTGGGTACATCTCCCAGTAACCACACTTTAGATTTGAATTGCTTTGTTTTGATGAGGAAAAACCTGGGTTTAAGTTAGAGGTTAACTACATACATCCTTTTGAAAACTTTAAAGCCATTTCACACACTAAGCTGAAAAGGAAGGGACTGAAATATCTGTTTTGTAAAACCTCAATTCTTCTTCCATTACTAGCTTTGTGGAAATACCAGTGTTTAAAGGAGAGAATAGTTTTTAGAGTAAGCTAAAACGTTCTTGTCAATGGTGAATTCCTGTCATGTATTTAAGAAATGTTTGGTTTAATTTGGATTGAAAGTCAAAAATTCAGTTAGAGAGACCACTTGTTATGCTGGTGATTTTATAGTAAGCTTTTTATTACTAAAAGGGCAGTCTTAACATCATTATATTGCCAGCTTCAGTTTGGCAATGGAGACAGACAAGTGTACTTGGCAGGCTTAGTAGTGCTGGAGCCTCAGTGGTTGTTCAGGAAAGGGACACTGACATAGCTGGATAGCATACAGAAATAGGAACTGGCTGTATTAGTGGGAAAAATGATAAAGGCCAAGTTTTTTCTGTGGCGTGAGAAAAATGTCAAGTACCTACACTGATTTTTGGGTTATTACAACCTAAAGATTCCAAGTAAATAATTCTCATTTTACTTCAAAATTAAAAACATTTACCCTCACCCTACTATTAACACACTATTAGGGGAATCAGCATTGCTTTAGGTCTATGGATATTCTTTATTTGTCCTCCACTTGTATAGCATTAGTAAAAGAAATCATAATCAAATTCCAGGAAGCTAAAAGGATCCAGAGACCAAATCCTCATAGAAATTAGGTTCCCTTCCCTCATGTGGAATTATCAGCATTTAGAGTTTAACTTTATAACTGGTTCCTGGGAAAGCAGATACCCAGATCACATTTTGAGAATGAATTTAGAGAAAAACAGAAATCTCTACATTACACATTTATTAAAATACTCAGAAATATAGTATGTATGGCATTTTAAAACATCATTGTCCAAATAAATACAAGATAAGGTGCTTTGAAAACAAGATTTTCAATGAATTGAGAAAATGCTAGACATTTTCGGTTTTTTGCTGTACTAGGGATCCACCCAGGGTCTTGGGCATGCTGGGCAAGCTTTCTACCACTGAGCTACATCCCCAGTTCTTTTTATTTCATTTTGAGACAGGATTTAGCTAAGTTGTCTAGGCTGACCCTGAATTTGGGATTCTCCTGCCTCAGCCTCCCAAATAGCTGAGATTATAGGCATGTGTTACTGTGTCAGGCTGAAAACAGAATTTTTAAAATCCTGGCTTAAGAACTATAATGGCATCAATATAAAAATATGTCAAACACTAAAATCCTCAGCCATGCATATTCTAGAGAAATTTAAAACTAGAATAGAAATTTAACTAGGGGACTAGAAAGAGCAGTCAATGGCACAAGTCTTTCCCATTATAAAAATAACTTACTCCTGAAAACTTGAATGTACCTTTTTGAGGTAGATAACCCTATTTATTAATAGGGGAGGAGGCAGTATTAGCAAGTACTAAGCAGGGTGATAGCTCACAAGCCCACCTGTGGATGTTGGTCACTTCAGTCAGTATCATATCTTGGGGAAGGGCTCACATTATCAGGACAGAAAAATGTACATTTGGGGACTGGAGGAAGAAGTAGTGCTCTTCTGCTGCTTGACACAATATGTTAGGGCAACACTGGAATCCGGTCCTCCAAAAAACAATTATTTTCAAACTGCGCAAGCCAGGGCAACTTTTTGGTGCATTTGGTGGTTATCAACTTTGGCTGAAATGGAATCATCAGAGGAGCTTTAATGTCAATGCCTGATCCCACCTCCAGAGATTCTGAATGAATTTATTTAAAGTGTTGCTCTTCAAATAATTCTGATGTGCCAGTTAAGTGTAAGAACCATTGGCACAGAACTTTTAAATTCTAAATATATTTTACTAGTTTATAGTTAATGGTAAAACCTGTCGTTTTTCTGGACCCCTGCTTTCTGGCAATAAATTTAGTAGGAAAAAGTAACCACTGAACCTAAGACAAAGGGACTATAGTGATTATATATGAAAAGCATTTTTCACTGTGTTAGAATCACCATGGAAATTGTAAACTACAGACTAGGATTATAGCTCAGAGGTCCAGCACTTGCCTAGCACATGTGAGGCACTGGGTTCTATCCTCAGCACCACATAAAAATAAATAAAAGTACTGTGTACATATACAACTTAAAGGAAGAGACAAACTGTAAATTGCTTTAAAAATGAAATACAATTAGAAGTGATAGCCTGCAGAAATCCATAATTTCCAACAAATATGGGAATTCTGAAAGTAGAATTACCTTCCTGTTCCCAGGATTTGCTATCCCAGTTCTGCACTGAGACCTCTCCAAGGTTTACCGGCATCTTCCTGGATACCAGGCAACTTAGGGCAGAAAATGTCTCTTTTGTTCCCCTACTTTCATATCTAATTCAGGACCAATTTTCCTTTAATGTTACATAAGGCACCAAATTTACAATTTCTCTTAAGACAGTTTACCTCGGTTTTTTCCTTAATTACTTTTTAAAATCCAGTGGTTAAATGTAATGCTTAATCTGATACTCTTCTGAGATTCATTTACACTGAAGACCGAGGGAAAATAATTTCCAAGTCTTAGGTACTGTAGCTCAACATCTACCATTGAATTGAAAAAAAAAGTGACAAAATAAAAAGTTAAGCCTGAGAAAAACCACAAAAACAACTAATGCAAAGAGCCATTCCTTTTTTACTCAGCTCAATCTAAAATCACAGTGCAAAAAGAACTTCTAAGAGCAGCTTCACAGCACCAATTCCACGACAAAACTTCCTTTTCAGAGCACATGCTACCCAAGATAGCACGAAACGGTGAGATCAGGACCACCGGAAACAGCTGGTGTCGCAGTTTGAAACAGCTGCTCAAGGTTTACACTCGCCAGAACCGTCTGGACGACGCCTTCGCCCTGAGCGGCAGGTGTCATCAGGACGTTCTGCGGTGGTATAGTCCGGGAGTGGGCGGGTGCAGTCTTTGGCTCGGCAGGCGCCAGGTTCTGGGGAGGTTCCGCGTCGTTCCCTGACGGCGCAGGTCCAGGGCTCACACCGGCAGCGCGTTAGCTAGGCCTGCGCGGCGGCCCAAGCGACCAAGTGCCAGGCGCAGCGCGGTGCCACCGCCCCACGGCAGCAGGCTAGCCAACCAGGCCAGTAGAGCGGCCACCTGCGCGCAGGCGCCCAGCGCCGTGAGCAGCGTACTGCGCAGACCCATCGCCGCGTACAGCGTGGTTCCCAGCGCGGCCGCGTAGAAAAGCGCGGGCCTGGACGGCGTCTCCTCGCAGCGTAGCAGACGTCCGCACGCCGCCCCGCCTCGCAGTATCGCGCCGCCGGCGAGAGCCAGCACCGAGCCCAACGACCAGAGCAGCGCGAATTTGCGCGCGCGCAGCAGCAGCACTGGCGTGTAGAGTGCCGCCAGACCGAAGCAGAGCGCGGCCAGTAGCAAACAGGCTCCACCCGCAGCCAGCTGCTGCCCGCGCGTCACGCTCGGCAGGCACGCCTGGCTCGCCGCCGCCGGCTCCGTGTGACTTCGCGGCCACGTCCACCGCAGGCCAGCGCGTCCAAGCCACGCTCCCGTCGGTCCGACCCCTGCCGCAGGCTCTTCTGCAGTCTCCGAAGCGAGTAGCTGCTCCGCTTCCGCCGGCCTGCCCGCTTTGCTCTGCGACAGGTAGTCCTGCAGCTGGCGGTGGAGGTCTGCCATCTCCGACGGGACGGCGACGGAGAGGAGGGCTGTCACGCGCTTCCTGCTTTCCTCGTTTGCGGCAGCAGTGGCTTGGCCAGATGGCGGCGGTTGGTGGACTCGGCGGAAGGGGCGGGGCCTGTGGCGCGCGTGGCCGTGCAGGGCAGTCTCTGTGCAGACTGGAGCAGTCTCGAGGTCTGGTCTGCTGGCCCGCCCCGCACCTCTTGCCAGTCGTTCTCTCAGCGCCTGAACCGGTTCTTTGGATTGTAGCCGCTGGACGAGTCCTGGCAGCATTAAAGTTGGAGTGTGTGGCACACAAAGTACCCCTCTGGAAATACTGTCCAGACTGTCAGTGGCTACATGGTCTGCTATACTGTGGTATGGAGGGATCTCGTTTCTTACTGCAGCACGCACATCTAGTTATCTCAAAATAAAGTTTTAAAAACGTTTAAACCCACAGAACTAAGGTCACAGTTGATAAATGAACGGTTAACACCCACCTCGACCTTGCTTGTCTTCTGGTCTTGGTTTGGGCCAGAGGCCTGGCAAGATCCTCGACCTCTCTACATCCCGTGTGCAAGATGTGGTGGTTCCTCTGCCTCATACCTGGTTTGGGTCTTCAGTGCCTCAGTCCCATCTCCTGACTGATCGCTTGCTTGGTCAATCCCCTGTGTTGTGCAGCTTTTCTCATAACATCTTGGAGTGTTCCTTACACCCAGGCCGCACCCTCCGGCCTCCTAGGCCTGCTGCTCTTCGATACCTTCTGCTACTTCTTTTAAACTTAGGTGTACTTTCTGAAAGCAAATACAAAAAAGAAAAAGGGATGCAGAACTCAACAGATCGTTGATGCTCTATTAAGCAATGGAGGGGCACATTTTCTCTCTTTTTTAAATATTTATTTTTTAGTTTTTTTAGGTGGACATAATATCTTTATTTTGTTTTTATGTGGTGCTGAGAATCGAACCCAGTGTCCCATGCATGCTAGGCGAGTGCGCTACCACTTGAGCCACATCCCCAGCCCCAGAGGGGCACATTTTTCAAGGGGAAAATGGCGATGGGATACAACAGGGCGCTGAGTAAATTTTATAGGGTTTAGCAGGGCCAAAAATAGAATTTTGTCTATTCATAAAGTGGTGGACTCATTTAGGACAGGGCGAGTAGGAAGAAGTTGTAGGTAAGGGAAGTTCCCTGGGACCTGTTCTTTTACTGGGGACAGCAAGTAAAAGAACTGGGTTCTTTTACTGGGTCCACCTACGAGTCCCTTCAGAGCTCGCCCCATTTGCCTTTCCTGCATTCCCTCTGGCTAAGGTCTGAACTTCTAGTGTATTCTACCGAATTGACAAAAGCTCCAGTTCATCACAGACCTCACCCCACACACCTGGCAGGGATATTTTCCATATCCCTCACTTTCTGTGTTCACTATTTCCAAGTTGCAATAGTCTTTGTTCACAGCTTTGCCAGCTCCTTGAGGACAGGGTCTGTTGTCATTGTTCTTTTCCTAGGACCTGATAAGGGTGCTACGAAGATGGAATGAATAGACACAACTGTCAATTTTAGTGCAGTAAATGCCTGAAAGGCTTTGAAGATGCTTCCTGAATCCATTGATTGGAAAACCCAACCTAATTTGTAGATGTTTTAAATGGCTGTTGTGAATTTGTGATATGATGCCTGGAGGTCCCCTGCTTTCCCACTCCAGGAGTCCCCAGGGTGGGCCATACTTGTGTGTTTCCCGAGTTTTCTAAGGTAGTAGATTGCGTGTGTAACTTTAGAGTAATGAATTCTATTTGTCTCAGGACATATATGCAGGACAGATAAGTTATCCAGTAGTTTTTTCTTGTATAGATCTTTGGCTTATTTGCTCCCCAAGACCATTCTTTTCCTGCCCTCTCTGTATTGAGCTGGTGAGGAAGGAGAAGGAGAGAGAACTATTTTTTGCCCACTTCAGGACCAACAGCATGCTGAATACAGGCTGTACCACTGAGCTACATCCCCAGATCGTTTTAATTGTGTTTTGCTCAACATATGTATTATCAGCGAGGTATATTTTGAGGTGACATGTTCTAGTTACCTACAAGGGCATTTGGGGCTGTTGCTATGTCCAAAACTCTTGGCATTTAGTTGCAGAGTCCTGGGCACAGCGTCGGGAACTGGGGAAGCTCGCACACCTGGGTGGAGCAAGCGCTAATTCCCTACAAGGGGCGCTGGAGAGCAGCCCAACCAGCCGGCTCCGCTTGCCCTCCAGCACTGCTTTAATCCCGGCTCTCTCCCTGCGAGGTCTCCTTAAACTTCCTGGAAACTGAGGAAACAGACCACCTCGAACAGGAGTGTTGGATGCCTAGCCGAGGGCTCATCCCAGTTTTTCTCTCTATTCGCTGAGGCTTTCTAGTATCTTGCCTAATTCGGAATCCCTGAGCCACTGTCTGGGGTCCTCGGCAGACCTTGAGCACCATCTCCGCCTGGGAGGCACCCTGCGCCCGGGTCGGTCTATTTCAAAGAAAAGGACAAAGCCAAGCTGAGCACTGCGGACTGGCCTCTTGCACCGGCTGCTTGCTTCTGTTTTTCAAAAGCTGCTTGGGGACCTCGCGGCTGCAGCTCTAGATAGCAGCCCAGCTAGGGCTCACAGCCACTGGGGGCGGGCTTTGTGGGTAATGATTTAACTGCGCTTCTTTCCGACCCCTCGGGTGGAGGGGTCCCCAAGCGCATTATCGGTCCCAGGCAGGAAGTGCCTTCACTTGCACTGAGATTTCTCTGAGCGCCCAGGATGCAGGTGGGACCAGGAGCGCTCTCCTCCAAGAGGTCATGGCTGCGTGGTCGTCTGGCTCTCCAGGCCCAGGCCACAGGGGTTGGGGAAGCTTCCTGAGGGGCAAGAGGAGTGCCCTGCTTGACCCAAGCCTGCTAGACAGGGGCTGCTCATCCAGTGCCGCACAAACCCCAGCTTTCCCACTCCGGGAGTCCCGGGGTGGGCCATGCTTGTGTGTTTCTCGAGTTTTCTAAGGTAATAGATTTTGTGTGTGTAACTTCAGAGTGATTAATTCCATTTGTCTCAGCAGTTTGCTGTGTAATCCCAGCGACTCCGGTTGAGGCAGGAGGACTACAAGATCTTACTAGATCTCTTCTGGCGTACTAGCTACAATCGCTCTGACCTCAATATTGTACAATTAATGGTTATGTGAAATCCTGGAGCTTTCTGTGATCTAAGTGGAAACAGAAATTAGGTATAGATTGTTTTCTTGATTGACAATATTATTAAAAATTTCCCCAAAAACTTCATTTTAAATTTTTATCTAAAACTTAACTGTTTTAGAGTTTAACATCTTATATCAAAGTTAAAAAATATATTTAGAATATTTGCCTTATACCTAAAACTCATAACAATTTTATACACTGTTTCCATAAACAAGTGAATCATTTTTAAAATGACTTTTCAAAACTCCTGCTGTGTATTTGTGTTGTTATAGGCATACCAGTTATTGTCATAAATTCTTCTCATGTTAATGGGGAATAATTGGAAACGTTGGTTATACAACAAGGACTTACCTGGAAGGTCATATTTGAGAATGATGTTTTTTTTTGTTTTTTGTTTTTTTTTTCTTTTTTCCAGTGCTGGGGATGGAACCTAGGGCCTCAAGCCTGCCAGTCAAGTACTCCACTACTGAAATACACTCCCCCTCTGACAATGCTGCTCATTTAATCAGATATAACTAGATCCTTTTAAGGAGCTGAGATTGACTTTATGGAGCTAGTGTTTACAAAGCCCTTTTGGGAAAACCAGCCTGGTATCTGGCTTACATCATTTCCACAATTTTGGAATTGTAATGAAGATGACTTTCTGGCAGGCCAGGGACCTGAGGATATTCTGGGAAACTGAAGAAGAGAGGAGTTTTTCCAGAGCTAAGAGTACCTCACCAGGTCTGGTGGCAAGTTCCTAGCTTCTGGCTTTAAGTGGTTACTGAAAGCCCAGTCCAATTTTTTTTTTTTTTTTAATACAAGGATTGAAACCAAGAGCATTTAACCACATCCATATCCCCAGCCCTTCTTATTTATTTATTTTGAGACAGGGTCTCACTAAGTTACTTAGGTCCTTGCTAAGTTACTGAGGCCGGTCTTGAACTTGAAGATCCTCCTGCCCCTGCGTTGCCAATTTGATATCTTTAGGTAAACTTCCTACCAAACAAACTTTGAAGAGGCACACTAATGTGAAGTGGGGGGCGGGATGAGAGATGGAAAATAGAATCCACAGCTTTGTGTTATCCAGACTGGCCTACTGCTTGTGACCCTTCTGCCTCAGACTCCCAAGTATCTGGGGTTATAGGCATGCCCCACCACATGATGCCCATCTGGTAAATGTTCTACCTATGAAAATAACTAGACTAAGTCTAATCAGAACAGTTTTATTTTGTGGACCAGAATAAGAAGAATAATCTGAAGGGCCCCATGGTGCAGACCTATAATCCCAGTGATAAGGGAGGCTGAGGCAGGAGAATCACAAATTCAATCCCTGGTACCAAAATCATCATCATCATCATCATCATCATCTTTCTTTGAGATAATTTTTTATCAAAATGGGGAGAGTGAAGGAAAAATATTGTTTTAATGGAAAACAGTGCATGTAATTCATAGCACATTATGGAAGTTTATTGAATTTCATTGTCTTTGAGCTACTTTGCATCTGTTTGTAAATTGCAGGTAACTGATGGCTATGCAAACTCTGTTTTGTCTGGCAGAGATTTAATTGACTCTACTGCCGACTCCACAGATGGAAGAATACAGTCACACTTATAATTATCCTTTGCTAGAAAAAGCCTTTGCTTCCCTGAGTACACAGCCCTCGTTAATCATATAAACTAGCAGCATAAGGTTGATTTACCCCAAACTTACCTAATCTGTATCATTGCCCTTCAAGACTGATTTGAATCAACAGATTACCAGCTACCAGGTTTCCTCCATCATTTCCTCCCAAAGATAAAAGGGCAAGTGGTTCATTTCTTTTTACAAAAGAATTAAGATGATTTTCAGGATCGTGATCCACCATCTTCTTAGTTATGGCTTGAATCTGGACTGTCCCCCTCAAACAGTCATGTGTTAAAAGTATGCTCCTCAATGCAGGAAGGTTCAGAGGTGGGTTTTAGACAATGATTGGATCATGAGGATTCTGACCTCATCCAGGAGTTAATCAGTTTGATGGATTAATCTGTTGATAGCGAATGGATTACTGGGAAGTGGCACCTAGTTGGAGGAAGTAGGTCACTGGAGGTGTGCCCTGGAAGGGCTCCTGGTCCTCCCACACCCCTCTACTTCTTGGCTGCCATGAACTGAGCAGCTTTCCTCCAGGATGCCCTTCCACCATGATGTTTCTGCCTTGGAGCCAGCTGACCATGGACTGAAACTATAAAACCATGAGTGAAAATAAATCTTTCCTTCTCAAAGTTCTTGTTAGATATTTTGGTCACAACAAAGAAAAGTTGATTAATACATTGAATAAATCTTTTTTCTGACCCCAACAACTTGTCCTGAATTAATTGGGCCCTTTTTAAGCAGTGAGTAAATGGACTTGCAAGAATGGGTTGTTAATTAGAACTGCAATTGAGTTTGCAATTGTTCTTTGGGATTTGCAATTGGAGTTGCAAATTGGAATGGGCGCTTCTACCTTGTCCATATTATCAGTCCTTACCAAATTTTAAATTCTCCCAGTTGCTATCAATAGCTAGTTATAACCATCCAAAAGAATACTCCGGATTTTTCTCCCTGTCACCTGACTTGAACCAAAAACAAAAGCCTGACCACCCAACCCTTTGGTTGCCTGGACCTTTCTCCCAAGACCTGGAGAAGCCCTGTGAATGAAAGTCTGGCAAGCTTGAAGGATTCTCCACCCCAGCACACTCTTGTCAGCTAAATTACTCCCTGGACAAGTGGGCAGAAGGCTTGGGTCGTGTGTACCTTTACATGGAAGGTAACCAAGATGTTACAAGGTCACTTAAAACACCATCATTGAGCTAGAGACTTAGGAAACTTTAAGTGTGCTGCTGCTGGACACCAGCTCTCCTCACTGACCTCCTGGAACCTGTTGAACAGGACACTTCCAAGGTTCAACTCTGGCTTTTTTCATTTTTTTGAGTATTTTTTTATGTTTTAAATTTTAATTTGTTATGTATGACAGCAGAATGTATTACAATTCATATTACACATATAGAGCACAATTTTTCATATCTCTGGTTGAACACAAAGTGGAGTCACACCATTTGTGCCTTCATACGTGTACTTGGGGTAATGATGTCCATCTCATTCCACTGCTGGCTTTTTCCTTTGATACAACCTTTTCTATTAATATTTCCCTTTTTTTCATTTTGGGCATCATCTTTCAATATATCTGACCTTCCAAAAACTAGTTCACCTGGTTGTACAGACACAATGTCAGCAAGCCTCCCTGAGATTTTATTTCTTAGTCTGTCCATCACCCACTCAGATGATTGTCAGTGACAACTGGTAGTTGAAGGGAATGAGCACATTGAACTTAATTTGAGCCCTGCCCTCTTTGAAAGCAGTAGTGGTTGAAAAATTTGTCATTTGTCTTTGTTTCCTGTTGCTATAACAGAATACAAGAAACTTAGTAATTTATAAAAAAAACAGACTTTTTTTTTCTTTTTTTTTTTTTAATCACAGTTCTGAAGGCTGGGAGGTCCCAAACCATAGTGCTTAGCATTTGACAAGGTGAGATCCATCTGCTTAGCGTTTGACAAGGAGAGAAGTGGAAGGTCAAGCAGGTGTATACTAAGAGAGTTGGGGACAAAAGGAACTTGGTGCTTTATGAAAACAACCCTATCTCATGATAAGTAATCCACTCCTGCAGGAACTACATTAGTATCTTCATGAGGAAGGACAACCCCCCCCCCCCAATGACCAAAACACCTCTTTTTAATTTTCCTTTCTGGTGGTATTGGGCATGGAACCCAGGGCTCCATGTGTGCTTGGCAAACACTCTTTCATCCCCAGCCCTTTAAGTTTTTTTCTTTTTACTTTGAGGCAGGGCCTTGCTAAGGCTGGCCTGGAACTTGTGAGCTGCCTGCCTCAGCCTCCCAAGCAGCTGGGATT
The DNA here is from genome assembly GCF_048772815.1 of Callospermophilus lateralis. NCBI lineage: Eukaryota > Metazoa > Chordata > Mammalia > Rodentia > Sciuridae > Callospermophilus > Callospermophilus lateralis. Next base: position 94,613,855 of record NC_135313.1, read on the forward strand.
ACAGGTGTGTGTCACTGCCCTGGGCTCAAATACCTCGTAACAGTACACAATTCCATGACATTCTGAATTTTATTACACTGGCAATTACATTTCCACATGAGTTTTGGCAGCAACAGACCCTATCTAAACTATAGAAGCTGGTTATGTTCTTAGAGCTGGTGAACTGGAAAGGTTCAACTTACCCCGTGCTTGCAGACAGAACCGAACTCTACCCTTTATCAAGACCCTTGCTTACTTGTGCTGGGAAAGTCTTTGTTCACTTCTGAGACATTCTTCTTTAGTGAACCTTCTATTTCAATAGATGGAATAAAATCATTTATTTAATTGTCCCTTCTGTTTCACAATGTTAACAATTTAGTTCATGGTATCATAACAGAACACTTTGAAATAATATTGTATCAGTTAAATTGCACTGTCACTTTAAAGCCAATAATTCAAAACTTTGAAAAAAAAGAAATTGAATGATTTATATAATATAAGAAACAAAATTTGGTTTCCAAATTAGAGATGATAAAACTGCTAGAACCATGTGTGGTGGACATTGTCAGGCAGCATTTGCTGAAGAGATGCAGACAGTGGCTGAGCGACCAGTAAAGCCTCATGTAGCCCAGCAGCGAGCCTATTTCTAGAATGGCAGAGGAAAGGGTATGGTAGATTCCTTCCCTAATAAACATTCTCCATTTAGCTGGAGAAAATGATTCAAAACAACAAGTCTTTGGAAATTGTCTTAATGTCATCCAGCAAGTAGAAAAACATTCATTCAAGAAACTCGGTTAAATCTTGGCAGGAAATACATGGCATATGAACCACAATTCACTCTCTCCACTGCCGGTGCCATCTTACAAACTATTACAAATGCTTACTCGATGCAAGAAATGGAGTGCTCTGCTGTATCCATAGACCCCAGCTGTAGGACAGAAGCTCTACTGCAGGTAAACAGCCTGAGAAAAATGAGACCTCAATCCTTAACCCCTCCCACTGTAGCTTCCATACCAAGAGGGGTGAACCAAGAAGACCAGGAACTACCAACATCTCAGTGCCCACTTGTAGAGCAGAAGCATCATTCTGGGATAAGTTTGTCACTGTCCCCAACTTAAGGCCTTTGCAGTAGCACATAGATTTTGCCCAGTGTAGAGTCAGAGGGGACTTTTAAAATTTGAAACAGAGTGTGGAAAATTCCATGCCTAAAGATGTTGTTGAAAATTATAATATTTTATCAATAAATTCAGAGGGTGCTAATAGTTCCACGACACCAGTAGCGGTAAGCAGAATGACAGAATAATCAGAAATGTAATGGAGTGACCTAGAGAAAGTCTATAAGGAGCATCACAGGAAGTCTGTGTACAAACATGAGGCTTCACATAGTCTAGAGAAGTCACAGCAAGATGTAGGGCAGACCTGGAAATATTTCCCAGGCTGCACAGAGACCCATCAGCACAGGGAGGAAGCCCTACTGGCACAAGGGGCTTAAGTTCACCCTCTGACCAAACACTAGTTGAACAATAAGCTACTCTTAGACATCCAGGCTTTAAAATAAAATCATATATGCATCCCTGGGAGTCTGGAAGTGTGAAAATGCCTAAGATGACATTCTTAGGAGTGATCAGGAAATCCAAGCTACTACTCTCTTGTTGCACATAAAGCACGAGGAAAATAACAAGTAAATATCCCAAACTGGTAGCACATCCAAACTACACACTTTAATGGTATTAGGTTTTTATATAATATAATATAATATATTGATATATAATTAATATAATAAGTGGCTTATATTAATTATATATATAATTAATGTATATTTATTATATAAATATAATATTTTATATTATATAAAATATTATATAAATAGGTAGTCAGGCTAAAAGATAAAAGTGAGACAAAAATCTGAGTGTGGACATCAGAAGTGATACACTGCACAATATTAGCTTGTCAACTCACTAACCAAACAAATAAATGACCAAGCAGGTGACAAAAGCAACATCAGGGGCTGGGGTTGTAGCTCAGTGGTGAGAGTGCTTGCCTCGCACGTGTGAGGCACTGGGTTTGATCCTCAGCACCACATTAAAACAAAATAAAGGTATTATGTCCATCTATAACTAAAAAAAATTTAAAAAGCAACATCAGCTCCCAGAAGATGGAAGAAATTCGTTTCCAGAGATGACATACTATAGTATCCCAAAATGTCCAGTTTTTAATAACAACAAAAATAGTGAGACATTCAAAGAAACAGAAAAGTTTGACATATAAAAAATCAGCCAATACAAATCATTTTTTTTTGGTACCAGGGATTGAACTGGACCACTGAGCCACCTCCCCAACCCTATTTTGTATTTTATGTAGAGACAGGTTGCTTAACAGCTCACTGTTGTTGAGGCTGGCTTTGAACTTGCAATTCTCCTGTCTTAGCCTCCTGAGCTGCTAGGATTACAGACGTGTGCCTTTATGCTGAGCACAAACCATTTTTGAAGGGGCTCAGATGCTGGACTTAGTAGACAAATACCTCAATGTAATAATTACAAATATTTTCAATGAACTAAAGGAAATCTTGCTTAAAGAATTAAAGAAAGACTTAATGACGATGTCTTATCCAATAGAAAATATCAATAAAGACACTCCAAAATAAGAAAAATCTGAGATAATTTATTGCTAGTAGGTCTAATATAAAAGAAATACTAAAGGAAGTTCTTAGAAAGCAAATGACATCAGATAGTAAATTTGAATTCACACGAAAAACAAAAGGGTTGATAAAGGTAGATAATCGCAAAAGATAGTAGGGTTGCATCTTTTTCTCCTTTCTTCACTGATTTAAAAATTAATTGCATACAACGTACAAATAATTTTATTTTGGGCTTCCTATATTGAAGGGAGTAAGAAGCAGTGCTAAAAAAAAGTCATTGAAGAAACAGTGGCTGAAAAGCTCATAAATTTGGCAAGATTCATAAACTTAGAGATTTCAAGAAGTTGAGCAAACTCTATAAACAGCATAAATCCACATCAAGACACCTCTAAGTTCAACTTCTGGAAACCAAAGGCAAAACAATCTTGAAAGCAATGAGAGAGAAATAACACATTACTCAGAGGGAAAAACAACTAGAATGACAGCTGATTTCTCATCAGAGACCATGGAGGCCGGAGGAAGTGGCACAACATTTCCCAAGTGATCCAAAAAAAAAAAAAAAAAAAAAAAATGTCAACCCAGAATGGTGTATTCAGCAATAGGTCCTTTAGGAATGAAGGGGAAATCAAGACTCTTCCATGAAAACTTTTAAAAACTAAGAGAAATGTCAGTAGACCTACCCTAAAAGAATGCTGAAGAAAGTTCTCTAAGGGAAATCATGAAAGAAGAAACCTTAGAATGTCAGAAAAGAGGAAAGAAATAATAAGGACAATATGGGCAAATACAATAGGCTTTCCTCTCAAGTTTTCTAAATTATATTTTATCATTGAAATTAGAAATAATTTTTTTTTTTCAGTACTGGAGTTTGAACCCTGGGGTGCTCTACCACTGAGCTATAGCCCCAGCTTTTTGATCAGACCAAACACTCTCTTCCCCATGTTCCAGTTCTTACTTGCCCCACAAAAATTTTCTAATGGAAAATAGAAGGAGGAAGGGCCAAAGCTCTGTGCCTGGCAGGAGTGCGCAGGTTCTCTGTGCCTAGGTTAGCTGGTCGCTGGTCTGGCTAGTAAAGTTCTCCTTTGAAAAGAGCAGGAAACCAACAAGCCATCTAAATGCCTGGCCAGTCATCCTCAAGGACTGGCCCTGTCCAATAGGCCAACGGGTTTTATAATTTCCTAGTGTGTGTAAAATGATATTTGGGATTCTTTGAGGAATGAATGTATGATACGTACTGCTCATTTAGGCAGTTCTTCTCAGGAGTACGAAATTTAAAAAAATGTTTAAATGAGCGTGTCTTTAACAACTATTTACTGAGAGACTATTCTGAATGGAGCCCTGTTCTTGCTCCGAGAATAGAACAGGGAAGAAGGCAGGAGTCTGTTCTTGGGGAGTTTATGTTCTGGTATACAGCGTATTTATAACACGCAGGCAGGTTATTTTAAACAACATGGCAATGCAGTGTCAATCACTGCTTCAATAAATTTTCATATGCCTGCCATGTATCTAGCTCTCTGTTGGGTTCCGTGCTGTGTAGAAGTAAACACCCAGATAAAATTTGACTGAAAAACACCCACCAGTTATGTCTGTAAATGCTGTATATACAAACCGTGGACATAGTGGAACACTGTCTTCTCTTCTCCCCAAACAGCACAAAATCAGGGAGCTCCCAGGGTACTGTATTCACAGCACGATTGTCAACAGGGCCCCTCAAAGCCAGGGCAGCCCCGATGGGTACTGAGGTGGTGGCAAACCACTGCCATTGATAGGGAGAAACAAATACGAAATCGCAAACATAAAATGATTTCAATCCAGTTAAAATAAATATGCGCAGATAAGACTGCAACCAAAGTGTGGTCGATACCCACTTTCAGTGGTAAAACTTGAGAGAATTTTTCTTCTTTCTGCCTTTGGGCGTTTGCTAATACAATGAAAGTTTTCTAGCAGAAGACTATAAAATAATTTGTTTAAAATAAGGTCTGGGGTTGTGGCTCAGGGGTAGAGGGCTTACCCAGCATGTGTGAGACACTGGGTTTGATTCTCAGCACCACATAAAAATAATTAAAGGTCAACAACTAATAAAATATTTTTAAAAAATTAAAAAGATACAGACTGGGCATGGGGGCGCAAACCTGTAATCTCGTGTCTCGGGAGCTGAGGCAGGAGGATCATGAGTTGAAAGCCAGCTTCAACTAAAGCAAGAGGCTAAGTAACTCAGTAGATCCTGTTTCTAAATGAAATACAAAATAGGACTGGGGATGTGGCTCAGTGGTTGAGTGACTCTGAATTCAATCCCTCAATACCCCCCCCCCCAAAAAAAAACCAGATACATAATCCTGAGATTTTCCTCCTCCTTACAAGGAAAGCAATAACTGGCAAGAAGGCATTTGAGTAGCTATCCTTGGTTTCTTCGGGTCCTTAGACACTGGGGGCTGTGGGGCTCATTTTTGGCACATGTCCACATCAGGCTTCCCAGGGGCTTATGAGTTCAGGGCTTCAGGAAATTTTCATTTTAGCAGCTGTCCCTTTGCCAATCCTTGGGAATTCAGAGGACAGCTGCTGCTCCTTTTGTTCTGTGGGCCTGTCTCCCCAGGGGAGGCCAGCCTTTCCTTCCTTCCTTGGCTTCCTCTGTCCTCACCTGACCCCAAGGTGCCTCCGGCCTCCCAGGGAGCTCTGGACCTTGGGCCAAGCCTCCTGCCCCAGAGAGGTGGAACTGGAGTGTATCTGGGTACTCTGATGTGGCTGCACGCTCCCGGCTGCTGCCCAGGCCTCCACGTGGCTGTGCCAAGCAGGCTGGGCAGCTCCTATTGTCCTCAGGGCAGTTACTGGAAGCACTCAAGGAAGGAAGCAGCCAAGGAGGTGGAACAACATCTCAGCCATTGAGGTAGAGAAGCTGTGACGTGCGTGGGGCTTCGGGAGGTCTTTTCCACCAGCTACTCTCTATCCCTCTGTCCCACCCCTGGGTCTCCCTGCCATTCTCTTAGGCCCTCTGAGTGTCCAGGCTGATGTAGCCACATGCCCCGGAGTGGTGTGCCCATCTGGGTTAGCCTCAGACATACCTTCTCAGTCCGGGTATCAGGACATTGGAGGCCAGCTTTCCTTGGCTGCACACTGGGTCTTCTTTGGGGAGACCACATTTGGGGTTGGAGGATTAGAGGGAGGGAGGCCAATCTTTATTTGGGACAGAGGTTAGAGAATCTCTGATGGAAAAGTGGGTTGACTGTCATGGAAAAGAAGCAAAAATGCACTTTGGTGTATGGATAAAATATTCAATGAGAGGCTGGGCATCTGCAACTGAAGAACTCTGTGGTATCTGTGCCCAAGTGGTGTGTGTGTGTGTGTGTGTGTGTGTGTGTGTGTGTGTTTTGAAAGGAATGGAACCCAGGGCGTTGCGCATGCTAGGCAGGTGCTCTACCACTGATCTATTTCCCCACCCACCCCCCAACCTCAGCCCATAACTGTTTTCTTGTTGGAAGGTCAAGGTGCAAAAACACAGCATTCGTGAATATCTGCTGGGGGCAGTTCTTTGTTGCTCTTGTTGTGAATCTGTGAATTGAATCACATCTGTCCCAGAACCTAGATGAGGGTGAAATGGCATTTTCCTCTTCTGAGTTGGAGGCAAGGTCTTCAGGAAATGGTACAATTCCTTGGCCTACCTCTATCCCCAAGTAGATCCGACTCTCACTCAGGGGTTTAGATCTGCCTTAGACTAAAAAGAGCCTCTGGATCTCTTGTGGTGTGTTCTTCACGTGCTTCTATCAGCCCATCATCCCACCAAGGTCTGTCTCAGCTGTTGCATGGTCCAGAGAGAAGAAGGCCATTTCCGCTGGTCAGATGATATGTCTAACACTGGTTTTGAGAGCTCACCACAGGTTTAAAAAGAAACATTTGGTTTTCAAAACAGCAGTGTCCAGCAGTTTGCATAGAGGTGGGGGTGGCACCCACTAGTCATTTGGTCTAAAAAGCCCCAGCAGGGAAAGGCTTCTACTGGGGCTTTTTAAAGTACATTCACTTCATGAATGCACTTTAGCCCCACATGAACTGGCTGACTGATTTAAATATATGTTAAGTGTCTTAGCCATCCCCAGTCCCTGAGAGTGCAATGCCTAAGCTAGATTCAGGGGATAGACCTGGGATAGAAGAGTCACCTCACATCACACGTTACCACTGAGCTATGCCCCCAGCCCATTTTATTTTTATTTTTGGTACCGGGGATTTAAACCAGAGGTGCTTTATCACTGAGCCACATCCCCAGCCCTTTTTATTTTTTATTTTGAGGCAGGGTCTCACCAACTTGCTTAGGGTCTCACTAAGTTGCTGAGGCTGACTTTGAACTTGAGCTCCTCCTGCCTCAGCCTCCTGAGCTGCTAGGATTACAGGTGTGTGCCACCACACTGGGTTAATTATTTATTTATTTTGAGACAGAGTCTCGCTAAATTGCCAGGTGGACCTGAAATTTGCCATTCTTCTGCCCCAGGCTCCAGAGTATCTTGGATTGCAGGCGTGGAGCAGGGAGAGGGAGAAAGATGGTGCGGGATAACTAGGGCAACTGCCTGTTCACAGGGGTGCTTACTTCCCGCAGCACTAGAGGAAATGGCTGAGGGGACCCTGAACTTCTGCCTTCTGGGGGCAGCTTTTGTGCCACTTGATGGCTCCACCTTGACCTTGGACATCTCAGAGACCATCTATCCTTCTCTGAATCACTGCATTAAGCATGTAATCCAAGTTCCTCTCTGAGTGTCCCTTGGCCTGTCCACTCTACCAAACCCTGTTGGGGATATTGCCCACCAGGGATATCCCATGTCCACTTCATTCTCCCCTCCAACCATGTTCCCCATGGCAGGGAGCACAGAATGTAGACCGTAGCAAGGGCTGTTCCTGAGGGTGTGGGGAGCCATTCTCACACTCCCGGTTTGGGTCTGAGGCTTCTGGCTGTGTCGGAACTTTCCCGGCCCTCTCCTGATCAGAGAACCTGACCGTGTGGGGGTGTGACTGACCACTGACCCCGGGGGCCCAATCATTGACCCTGACCTTGGAGTGCGGCCCCCCTTCAACCTTCATTGGATGGAATTTTCCCCTGAATTTCTTGTTCCCCAATAAAAGGCTACTCCCTGGCGTTCTCTCTCTCTCTCTCTCTCTCTCTCTCTCTCCTGCTAGCCCTGAGTAATCCTTGCTGCCCTACCGGGCGGTTAGAGGTGGAAACCAGAGAGGGGAGCCGTCTTGGACCTGATCATAGAAAAAGGTAACTGAGTCTGTGTGTTTTATTTCGATCTCACTAGCTAACTTTTATGCCAAGAACCTCATTAACGAAACCATTGCGCTGGCCGCATGGTGGATGAGGGTGGACAGGCAGTGTCCCTGGCTGCTACTCTCCAGCTGGACTAGTTGAGGCAAGGTGCTCACTCTCATGGGCCTGCTCTGGATGCCAAACCCAGATTCCTCCCTGACCTCTTGTCGGGGCAATGGCACTCTCCTCCTTGGAGATCTTTCCCTCCACCTGTTGTGGCACTTGGGGATCTACCACTCTCCTCCTTACCATCCCTTCCCACCGGCTGCCCTGCTCTAGCTCTCTGTGCTCCCTGGGACCTCTCATCTTTGGAGGGTTGGCACAGATACCCTCAGGGTCTCCAATGAGCTCTCGGGTTCCAATTGCATCTATATCCAACCTTCACATCTAAGCCAGACAGCAGACTTCTCATCTGAGCTCTAGTTTCCCATGGTCCCTTTCCTTTGCCCACCCCTGCTTCCCAAGATCTTCCCTGAGATGCACAGTGGTCTCTCAGCTGTAGCAGCTTAATTACAAGTTAATCCTCCACAGACCTGCCCCCATTGTCCCACTGCCACAAAGTCCAAGAAAGCAAAGACTTCTGCCAGTCATCTCCCACGCCACCAGACAAGGCCTTCCACATACATGGGTCATGCTCACACCCCTGACACCCACCCACCACACCTGCACCCTTCACACCCACACAGGGCCCACCCACACTCAAATCGAACGGACAGGCAAACCCTGTCCATTACAAAATAGACCCTGTATTTAAGCCCGATTCCTAAAGCCACCTGGCCCAAGGTACAAACCTTATCCTTCCTGGATGTGTAAAAATGGCCTTCAATTGGATTGACTCTGCATCACTGTGTCCCTCATGCAATCACCAGGAAGATTCCCTCCACCCTGATATTTTGCTATGAAAAATTTCAAGCACTCATCAAGTTTGAATACTTGGATGCCCACCACCTAGACTCTCCCATTAATACGGTGATAGACTCCCTTTACCATCTCTGTTCATTTATCCACCTGTCTATCCACTCATCCATCCACATTGATTTTTAACATGCATTTCAGGGTCACGGGGTACCATTTCACCCAAACACATCAACAAGTCAATGATAATTGACCAGAGCTCAATATTGTTTCCCATTCTTTCTTTTGAGGTAAAATTTACATTCATTGTGTTATGGTGTGGATATGAGGTGTCCCCCAAGAAACTGATATATTAGTTCAGGAATGTTCAGAGGTGAAATTATTAGATTTAAATTATTAGCCGTAACCTCACCAATGATTAAAAGAGTAATGATTTGAATGGATTCATGAGTGGTAATTCTGTAAGCAGGTAGGCAGATGGGGTGTGGCTGGAGGGTGGGGATGCCCTCAGGAATTATATCTGGTCCCTGGCTCCTCCCTTGTGCTCTTTCTCTCTGCTGCCCAGCAGAGAGACTGGAGTTGACTGTCCATGGACCAAATCTCTGAAACTGTGAGCCCCAAATAAACTTTTCCTTCTCTTAGCTGTTCTTGACAGGTATTTTGGTCACCTTGACCTGGGTGGCCCACACTCCTATTAAGATATAGAACATGATCAGAAATGCCCGTTAATGCCCCTTCCCAGTCAATTCCTGCCTTCTGCCCAACCGGCACTTGGGAGGCAGCTGCCATTCTGATCTTTTTCCCATCACAGTCTAGTTTTGCCTATTCTAGAACTTGGTGTGGATGGTGTACTAAGTTCACTCAGAATGATGTCTTCTGAGGCTCACCCTTGTAGTTACGAGAGTGTGGTGTCTGTCTTCAACCTCTCCAATGAAGCTGCCAACTGCTGTGGCCCTGGTGCTCTGGCCCCCTAGCCTCTCTCTTTTATTTCTCATGCCCCACCCACATCTTATTGTTTTACAGACACTCTCCTTTCTGATCTGAGCACCCCAAGCTCCTTCTTATTTCAGGGCTGCTGACCTTACTGTTCCTTCTGCCCAGATACTTTTCTTGCAGACGGTTGCAGGACTGCTCTTCTTTCAGAGTTCGGCTCAAATGTCACCTCGTCAGAAGCCTTTCCTGGCTCTTACTCTGACACCCCCCGCCCCTGCCCAGTTAAACTCCGGGAGAGCCTAGTCCATATCTTCTTGCTCACTGGTTCTATCACCAGTGCCTACATGGCATAACTACTCCTGAACAAATCATTGGTTGAATGAATGAGTAAATGTATAAGAATGACCCTCTGCTGGGCAATTGCCAGATCCTTCCTGCCAATCTAACTTCAGGCTACACTGGCCTGTTGCTCCCTGAAACCTCCAGTACTTCCAGTTGGGCGGAGCAATGCCCACAGCTGCCACCCAGCTCTAAGTTCACCGCTGGCCCATGGATAAGGGTCCTGGTTTGTTCACAGATAGATCCATGTGTGTCCTCAGTCGATTGCTATTGGAAAGTTCTAACATGCCTGCTCCTCTGCATTGTCAGTTTATCCCTATACAGTAAGATGAACTGAGAGATCTCCAGGCTTTCCGCTTCATTATCTGTCAGATTATAGTTCAAATGAATTGGCTAAGACTATTGCAAAAAGAAAAAAAACGGCACTGGCTTTGAGACAGCAGCTATTTGGGAACAGGTGCTTTCCATGTTTATTTCTTCAGTCAGAGCTGCATTTTATTCTGAACTCCTGGCTCTGAATTCTACTGTTAGTTTATTTGAAAGTTGCTGCTTTGCCTAGTCATTTCTAGATAGTCTTTGGCGGTAGCCAAGATTATCTAGAAGTTATAATGTTTCATCCTGTGAACATATCAGGCTGTCCAGTCCTGGCCTCACAGTGTGATATTTGGGCTGCTTCCAGTTATGAGCTACACTCTACTGCCCAGCTAGAAATATCTGCCTTTAGGGAGAGTGAAGGCATTTTGTTTCGTTTAATAGTTTCCTCAGAAATAGATTCCCTAAATGATTTTATGGCACCAGATCATTTTAATGGGCTCTTATGGTATCTTGTTAGTAGCACTTCATTATGGAAAGGAGTCCCTGGTTCTTGCTCTTTGGATTTTGTTTAAAAACAAAAACCTTTTGCTGAGTTATACCAGATCAGGCAGAATCCCTTTATACTTGGATGAATTGGATATTTCCCGGTGAGGGCACTGGCCTGGCATCTTAGTGTGCCCTGTTAGGCTTACCATGGAAGAGGGACGCCCTGGAGCTTGGCCCTCCTGGAGGCAGTTTTGTGTGGATTTGGGGATCCCTAGGGCCTGTGGGAGAAAGGTGGTGCCCAGAAATGTCTCTCTGGAGCATAAAGGCTGTGAGACGACTCCTCTGTCCTGACAGGGACCGCGGTGAGGACGCTGGGGAGGTGGTCTCCGCGATGCCCTTTCATGACACCGTCCCCTACAAGTGCTTGGGGTTCCTTAGGACCAGGAACAGTGGACTTAGGGAGGTCACCGGCCGGGTGTCCCCCGGTGGAGCTGGAGGGGTGGGGGACTCGTTAGTGTTTATTATAACTTCACTCACTTTAAAAGGAAAACTATGCCCGGAATCCGGGAGGTGGCGAAGGGAGCTCGGGTGGCGGGTGGCGAGGATGTGACCCACGCCCGCGGCTGGCTGCTCTAGGGTGTCCCCCAAGGCCGGTGCTGAAGGGTGGCAGCGTCCACCTCCACTTCCCACCCCGCTTCCCGCTCGCAGCCGCCCCTCCCGTCTCTCCACCCCGCACCCGCACCCCGCAACCTTGCGCTCCCCACCCTTCCACCCCGGCCCCCACCGGCCCTCCGCCGGGTGGAGCCGCTCTTGCCTTTTTTGGGCGTCTCCCTCCTCCGCACCCGCGATCAGCTGCCGGCCGCGGCTGAGCCAGTCCAAGAGGCGACCAGAGGCGACCCGCGGCTCCGCGTGAGCGGCCACCATGACGGGAAGGTAACAGCCCCTCACTCAAGTTCGCGGGCGGGGCCGTGGCGCAGGGAGGGAGAGAGGAGGACTCCTGTCAGTGGGGGACGCGGGCGGGGACTGCGCGGGGACCCCCGGGGGCGCGGGGTCAGGACCCTCGCGCGACCCAGCCTGGGATCTACTCAGGGGCAGGACTCGGTCAACCCTCCTTGGCAGCAGCGCCCCTCTCCGGATTGGGGGGCCGTGGCAACAGGTGGAACCCCCTGCCCACTCAACCGGCGAACCCTGCTGGACAGGACAGTAACCCCATCACTCAGGAAAAATCAGGGTTTGGGGAGGCCAGCGCCCTTGCCCAAGATCACACCAAACTAAAGGGCAAAACATCAAACCTGGCTGTCAGTTTCCACTAACTTCTCAGACCCTGGGTGTGTGGTTCTGGGTGAGCCATTGCTTCTGGAGACTTCCTTCTTCTCCTCTGTAAATCAGGGTGGTAAAAAAAAAAAAGGCTAACAGTAGTAAATTGCATGTAGGGATTTGGCCACAACTGTACTCAAGCCTAAGGTGCATAGGGTGTGGGCAGGGGACTCGCCTAGCCTGCCCTGTCCTCTGCTCTCAGGCCCCTTGTGCCATTTTACAGATGAGGTAACCGAGGTTATAGAAGTTGAGTGACTCTAGAGACTGGTCACATGTTCACCAGTGTCCAGCCAGTGTTGACCTCTACAGTCCATTCTGGAACATGGCTGGGTACAAGTGCATGACTCAGAGCTGGGAGGGAGGGCTGGTCCCTGAGGCCCAGGGCCCCTTTCCAGCCAAACTCTAGCAGGAACATGTTCCTGAGGAGGGGCTCCTGGGCTGAGGAGGGGAGACTTAGCCCCTACAGGGTTTTACTGGGTAAAGGGACTTGGGGAGTGAAAAACAGTGTCCAGGAGTACAGGGTGGTGGCTCCAAATTCAGCCCGGGTACAGCACAGTCCCCTACCCATAGGAGCACACTGCCTCTGGTCACCATTGGGCCTGTGTGTGAGAGTCTCTGGGAAGCCCCCAGAATCCCAAAATAGCGTGTGTCCTCTAACCCAGTGAGACCAGACCTTCAGATGTGTTTGGATTTCCATTCCCTAATCTGCTTCCTGACCTCTGCCAAGGCTGTGGACAAAGCCACCCCCACCCCCCACCCCGGTCCCCACTTAGAAATACTGAGAAACCTTGGCCCAGGCCCATCTGTGAGATGAGATGAGTTGGGAGGGTGGCAGCTGTCATTCCACAGACTGCCTTGTGGTTACTCCTGTGAGCTCATGGGGCCCTGCCTCCCTTTTGCTACAGGGCTCCCTGCCAGCCGCCTAGTTCTTTGCCCTCAGTTTTTGAGGAAAAGGAAGGAGAAAAACAGGGACAGTCTGTAGCAGCTACAGAACCAATGTGGAGGCAGGCGTGGCTAGGGTGCATAAGAGGTCACCTACCTCTCCAACTGGAAAGATCCTAATAAGGCCGAGATGACCTTTCTCATTCAGGAGGAAGTAAGGCCAGAGTGGGGACCAGAGGCACCTTTATTTCCCAGGCAGGTGTCCCCTTAAGCCTGTGTCTCTTGGCCCTCCTTGGAGATGGACACTGTCAGGTCAGCCATCCACAGCCAGCGGGAATCCAGGAAGACAGGGTGTGGTCAGCAGCCCTCCTGCTGCAGGAGTCCAGGAGAAATGCTGGTTATCAAATTATACAGGAATGGTGAACAAACACCTTTCTTGGTCAAAGTAATACTGCTCATCTTAGAGAATTAGGAAAATCCCAGAAAAAATGGTAGATAACAGATACAAAACGAAAGAAGAAAACATCCATGGTTATTCCTCAGAGCTACCCTTCACGGATGCTTTTGGTGACTTTATCCAGGTCTTTTTTTTCTTAGTATTTCTCCCGCTCATTTGTTCTGCTCAGCTGTGAGCCGTCCAAAAGCATAAGTTGACATCTTTCTTTGAAGCCTGCCCTTCTCCCTGCAGTGTTGTGCTAGAACTGGCTTCCTGCCCTTCCACACACAGGGCTTCTGGCCAGGCCAGCTGCTGAGGAATGGACATGAGATTCAGTCTTGGAAGTGGGCGAGAATTCTTCCTGGCCCAGAAGCTGTGAAGGTTTATTTGCACCGTTTCATGCCATGGTGTCCCTCCATGTCCATTTCCCTGGCATGATGCTGGGGCAGTTCCTCATGCTGGATCCTGGGGACCTCACTCACTACCCTAGTGCTGCTTAGAGCCAGGTTGCCTTTTGGAAATGCCTCCTCTGCTCCCATACCTGCCCCAGAATCACAGCAGGTAAGAGCAGAGTGGGGGCAGTGTGGAGCTTCCAAAGTGATCTGGAGTGACATTCGAGGAACTGCCCTATGCAGATACACCCATGGGTACTTTGCCAAGGTAGAGATGAGGCAGTGGATGGTTGAGAGGCCAGCAATCATGGAGGCCCCTCCTGGGTGGCAGAGGGAATACAGCAGGGGAGGCAGAACTGAGCTAGGGAAAGAAGGGTCAGTGAGGCATGGAATATGGTGTGGCTACTGAGGGAGAGGTTGTACCAGACAAGAAAGAGACTTAGCTCAGCCTGCAACACAGTGACTTTGGAACTTAAAACCCAGATTCTCTCTCTCTCTCTCTCTCTTTTTTAAGTCATCTAGATATTTATTTCTAGTTTTTTTTTTTTTTTTTTTTTTTTGGTGTAGGTGGACACAACACAATGCCTTTATTTTTATGAGGTGCTGAGAATGGAACCCGGGACCCGCCTGTGCTAGGCGAGCGCTCTACCGCTGAGCCACAATCCCAGCCCCTATTTCTAGTTTTTAATCAGTGCATTATAATACATAATTGTGGGATTCATTGTGACATACTCATACATGGTACCCAGGCTTTTTGTCACAGCTCAAGGAAGCTTTGACATCTTCACTGTTCCAGAGGGTGGAGGTAGGAGGGTCACTTGCCCAGAGGCCCGGCCATCCCAGACATTCCTCAAAATGAAGCCCCCAAGGTGGCACCCTCTACAGTCTATACTCAGTGGTTTTGCCCCTGCAGAGTGGGTCACCCCTCTCAGGTGAACATCACTCTAAGGCCTCCATGTGCCTGATTGCATGCTTAGCTCCGTGCTCGGCACAGTGCAGAATGTGATCTGTCCCCTTACATCTTCCAATGTTTCCTGCACCCTAATGGACAAGGGGTATGCCCAATGACTCCCTTGGAGAAGGAGTTGGCCAAGGTGGAGCTAGGGGGCAGCCAGAGCCCTCTGGACAGCCCATGGGGTTGTGATGCAGCCAGGGCTTAAGTAAAGTGTGAAGTTGTGACAGTGACATCTTTATAACATCCAGAGGGATTGGCTGTCCCCTCGCTACACCAGAACATTTAAATCTTCCTCAAAAGAAACCATGCATCCCCTGGCTGTCAACCTACCCTCTCCTATCCCCTGGCACCTGCTAATATGCTAACTTGCTGTATGCTAATCTACAGATTTGCCTATTCTAGACATTTCATAGAAATAGAACAATATATTATGGAAACTTTTTTAACCTCATTTTTTTTTTCAATTTAGCATGTTTCCAAGGTCCATCTATGTTGTAGCATGAGTCAGACTTCATTCCTTTTTTAACTGAATGATATTCCATTGTATGGGTGTACCATATTTTTTTTTATCCATTCATCGATGGTGGACATTAGAATTGTTTCCATTTGGGGCTATTATGAATAATGCTGCCACGAGTCCTTTTTTTCCCCTTGTGGTACTGTGGATTGAACCCAGGGTGCTCTGCCACTCAAGTATATTCTTCTATGTTTTTTTGAGACAGGATCTTACTAAGTTATTGAGGTTGGTATCAAACTTGCAGTCCTCCTGCCTCAGCCTCCTGAGTCTCCGGGATTACAGGCTTGAGTCATAGTACCCAGCTGCTGTAAGATTCTTATAAAAGTTTTTGTATGAACATGTCTTTTCTTTCTCCTTTCTTTATTTTTTTAGAAATCTGCTCGTTTCTTGAGCATATACCCAGGATTGGAATTTCTGGTTTATATGGTAACTCTATGTTAAAGCTTTTGAGAAATTGTCAAGCTATTTTCTGAGTTAACTGCATAGTTTTGTATTTATATTTACACAGTTTTACACCAGACATGTATAAGGGTTCCAGTTTCTCAACATCTTCCTTAACACTTATTGTCTGGTTTGGTGGTAATGAAGTGTTTCACATTGTGGTTTTAATTTTCATTCCCTAATGATTAAAAGATGTTGAACATATTTTCATGTGTTTATGGGGCACTAATATATCTTCTTTGGAGAAATGTCTATGAGAATCCTTCGCTCTCTGCTCTATCTTTTCTTTTTCAATACTGGGAATTGAACCCAGGGGCACTTTATCACTGGGCTATATAGCTAGCCCTTTTTATTTTTATTTTTTATTTAGAGATAGGATCTCACTCAGTTGCGTAGGTTGGTTTCAAACTTGCGATCCTCCTGCCTTAGCCTCTGGAGCAGATATGTACCACCATGTCTGGACCTTTGCCTATTTTTAAATTGTGTTGTCTTTTTGTTGTTGAATTATAAGAGTTCTTCATATATTTATATCAACCTAAAAAAATTATCAAAGAGAGATTCTTCCAAAGAACAATGGCATTTATTTGGGAATAACAGAGCATTGCAGTGGGAATATGCATGCCACAGTGAACTATGTGCACATTAAAGAATGTTGAGACAAGGGGGAGTTTTTATTTGTTTGTTTTGTTACTGGAGATTGAAGCCAGGGGCACTTAACCACTGAGCCACATCCCCAGCCTCTTTTTAAAAATATTTACTTAGAGACAGGATCTCACTGAATTGCTTAGGGCCTCACTAAATCGCTGAGGCTGGCTTTGAACTTGCAATCCTCCTGCCTCAGCCTCCTGAGCCCCTGGGATTATAGGTGGGCAGCACTGCACCCAGCAAGGGGGAGTTATTAAAGACAAAAGTGAAGAGGATTACATCATGTATTTTGAAAAAAAAATATATCTCCAGAGAATCCATCTGTTCCTATGCTTTTCTTTGTGGGAAGTTTTTTGATTAATAATTCAGTCTCTTCGCTTGTTACAAGTATATTTGGATTTTCTATTTCTTCTTGAGTCAGTTTTGATACTTTCTGTCCTTCTAGAAATTTGGCTACTTCAGCAAATTGGGATATTGTTGGTATATTGTTCGTAGTATTCTGTTCTGCTCTCTCCTTATTAATAAGGCTTTGAGCTGTTATTTTTCAAGGCCACCATGCAGTTAGGGAGCATGATAAGAAGGGACTAGGGTGAGTTAAATTATCACAGAACTTATTCTTCTTAACTAAGATTCATCTGCCCGCCCCTCTTTCCTCCTTCCTTCCTTCCTTCCTTCCTTCCTTCCTTCCTTCCTTCCTTCCTTTCTTTCTTTCTTTCTTTCTTTCTTTACCAGAAATTGGACCGAAGGGCATTAACTACTGAGTCACATCCCCAGTGCTTTTAATTTTGAGACAGGGTCTCTCTAAGTTGTTTAGGGCCTCACTGAGTTGCTGAGGCTGGCTTTGAACCTGCAATGCTCCTGCCTCAGCCTCCCAAACTGCTGAGCTTATAGGTGTGTGCCACCTTGCCACCAACATCTCCTTTTCTTGACTAGATGCCTCAGGGTTTTTACAAGCCTTTAGTTAATTTGCAGGGCTCTGAAAAAGTAGATTCTGACCATTTTTTGTGAGTTTTTTCATTGTTTTTATAGAAGGATAAACTTCTGGAGGCCCTTAGTCTGCCATTTTTTGCTCTGTCACTCTTACTGCATTTTTGCAACTGTGTCCTCTGGGACCAGAGTCTTGGCTGGGTAGCCCAGAATGGCATCTACCCCTATATCTGCAGTAGACCAGCTACAGAGGGTGCAAGGCTATGCAAAGATCTGAGATTTGGGGTCAGTCAGACTCTAAAGCCTCTCCCAATTGCTAACTTTTTTTGGTCTCCTTTTACAGTACTTCTTTAATTGCTTAATACTTGGTAACCTTGTACTTGAACTTCATTTACATATTAGATTGTACAAAACACGTATGGGTTATAGCTTCTGTGTTAGTCAGCTTTCTGTTACTCTAATAAACACCCAAGATAATCAACTTATAAAGAGAAAAGGTTTATTTTAGCCCATGGTTTCAGAGTTCCTAGTCCATGACTAACTGGACTCTTTAGCTTTGGGCCCGTGATGGTACATCATGGCAAGAGTACTTATAGAGCAAAATCATGGTCAAAATGCAAAAAAAGAAATAGGAAGGGTTGAAGTCTCACTGTCCTCTTTAAAGGCACACCTCTTAAAGGGTCCACCATCTCTTCATAGCACCATGGACTAGGAACAAAGCCTTTAACATGTGGGCCTTCAAGGGACATTTTGTACTCAAACTATGGCAGCTTCCCTCCTGGGTCTCTGTGTGGCCCTAGGCTCCCTCAAATAAGTGTTCCTTCCTTAAATAAAATGGTGGCTCTGGGCTAGAGTTCTGGGATCTAGTGTTCAGGATTTCTGCATTGTAAGGACTGAGCCAGGGTGGTAAGAGAGGTCCAAGACCTGGGCACTGACTCGAAGCTGCTCTAACAAAACTTTCTGCCTAAACTTCCTAAGTCCTTGACTGGTCACAGCAGAGCATGGCTTTTTGGCTCCTCCAAACTCAGCTTCTATATGCCCTTTAGCCCCAGGCACCTTTAAAAAATATTTGTTAAATTGATCAGCATTGGGTAACTTTGGAATTGGAACGCGTTTATAAATGATATTGCACCCAATGCTTGAGGTCAGCTGACTGTGTTTTGAGGTTGACCCCAGAGTGGTTAATGAGTACCTCCCCGTGTTCGGAGGTGATGTGTGTTCCTTGTGGTGTGAGTGGCATCTGGGTGGCAACAGGGACCCTTCAAACTTTTCTCTCACCCCAGTTCAAGCCATTCGCTGTCTGGAATGTTGGCTGCCGTCTCTTTCTTGGGGAAGAAGGAGGAAAATACTATACGTGCTATCTGAACTTACTAGGAAGGGTCTTCAAGGAAATGGAATCAGTGTTAAAATTTTTCTGTGAGTTCTCTGGATCTTTATTTTATTGGGAATCACAGTGACTACTTGGCCAGAAGTGGCCACAGCCCTAGCACTGAACTTGGGTGCTTTCAGTTGGATGGCAAGTAATCCCAGCAATCTCTACAGGTAAAAATTCTTGTGCTTCTGCTCTTCCTGGCAAGCCAGGGGACTGCCTTTCCTCTAAATGTTTAGGGTGTGGACTTCTTTTGGAATGCCTGCTGTTTGTTAGTGGGGTTTAGAGGACTTGGACTGCTCTGATCTAGGTGACCTAAGTGATATTGGTGGCTGCAGGATCTCAGGGATGGGAGCAAGGGAAGAGAGCAACTATCACTCCCTCATTAGTTTCTTAACTGTTTCCTGGACTCTGGAACTGGCCCAGTCTCACACTGCCCACCTCAGCAGGTTCAGGGGGCTCAGGGGTCCTTCCTGTGCAGGTGGCAGCCTGAGACCTGCTGGATACCCTCTCTATCTCACCTCAATGCTGGTTTGGGATCTTCCCAACCCAGTCCCCTCCCCAGCTGGGACCCAACCCAGCCAGCCTCAGCTTTCACCGAGCTGCCCCCGCGGTGCGCGAACAATATCCTTTCTATTTGGAGTTGACTCGGCTGCCCTTTGGAGATCCCAGCGTGTAACCAGAGCTCCTGTCCCGCGGGGGAGGCGCCGCACGCCCGTCCCGTCGCGGTGCCTGGCGGAGGTGGCTGCGCCCTCCCGCCGCGTCTTCGCTCCCAGGCCGGTGGTCCGACGCCACATCCGCCAGGTCGCCTGCGTCCACGACGATTAGGCGGTGGCCCCAAGTCATGGCTGCCCGGCTAGGCGCGCTCGCCGCGTCGGGGCTGTACAGGAGGCGCCAGCACCGGCAGAGCCCGCCATCAGCCACCCCAGGGTAGGTGGCGAGAGGCTGGGCGGGGTCGCCGAGGACAATGGCAGGAAAACTGCAGCCGCTGGCCTTGTCTCGGAAACCCCGCCTGGGCCTTCCGACGGCTGGCCATGGGCCTTGCTCCCCAGGGCTCAGGTACAGGGCTGGGGTTGACCACAGGGCAGGCGGGTGCCACTTCATGAGATTGGGTTTGATGTCATTTGTGATCAACTTTTGGGGGGCAGTGCGCACGGAGGGTGTATGTTAGAAATCAGTTGCCCTATGTCACCGCGCGTTGTTGCTTTCAGACTGGAACGGGTACTTGGAGTCATTGGCATCAAAGTGACAGCGGGGGTCCTCAGAGGAGGAGGTAGGGAGGAATTGTAGGAAAGGAGGCTGAGACCGGGAGGAGGGGCTGGGGAGCCGGGGAGCTTCAGTTACAGACACAGGAAAGCCTGCAGCCCCCAGCGAGGAAAGGTGTCCAGCTAAATGCTACCCAGTGAGAAGAGAGCCACTCAGAGTTCCTTGCCTGCCCATGGCCAAGGAAGGCTTTGACAGAGGGAGATAGAGGACGGAGCCCTTAGATCTGTCTTCCAGGCTTGAAGAGGAAGGGAAGGGGAAAGGTATCAGGTGGGAAGGGGGACTCACAGCCTGCAGATCCAGCATCTGTGGAGTGGGCCACAGGCTGGGCTCACAGCTGCAGCCCCATCAGAGGCCGGGATGAGGAACTGGTGAGCCCTTCTCTCAGGTAGGTAACCTGAGGTTCAGGAAACCAAGTAACTCACCTGAGCATGGCTGAGCAGGTCAGCTCTTGACGACCCTGGGTAAGAACTATGGTGGCAGACCTGTGGATGGCCAGGGCATTGATGGCCCAGAGCTCATGCTGGAGAGTAATTTTTACAACATGAATGCAACACAATAACATGGCCAAGGTGTAAGGAGCGACCTGGGCCTGTAATGAAAATCAGGTCTCAGGAAGGTCTCACACCTCCACACATGTTTACGCACCACTCGATTTTGTTTTTCTTTGGATTTTTCCCTCATGCCTTTGGCCAGTTCCCTGCTCTCGGTGTGACACACTTAAAATGTACTTGATGAGGGACTGGGGTTGTGGCTCCTTGGTAGAGCGCTCGCCTAGCACTTGTGAGGTTCTGGGTTTGATCCTCAGCACCACATAAAAATAAATAAATAAATAACATAAAGGTATTGTGTCTAATGACAGCTGAAAATATATATATATATTTTTAAAATGTACTTGATGAAAAGAAACGAAGGTGGCAGAGTTGCAGAAAAGGCTCAGTAATTTGCGACAGGTTTCATATGGATTTGTAATGATCCTGTGTCACATGTATAGCAAGCACGAACATTTGTAATGCTCCTGTGTCACGTGAAAGGCAAGCATCCCCGTGGCAGAGGGTAAGTGGTGCTGACTTCGTATAAATTCCTGTTTACTGTGTGCAGCCTGGTGACCCCTGACTTGGCCTCTGACCGGCCCCATGGGGGAAGGGCTGGGAGAAGGGCCAGCAGTGCTGCGTGGTTGGAAGCCGTGGGCTCTGGGACTTCTGAGGCTGTGCTGCAGTGGGATTCCCTTCCTCCAGAACCTGGAATAGTTCCTGGGACAGCACAGGTGCTCAGTAAAGACCTAGCTGGAAGAGGGAAGGAGTGCCACTCACTGCCGTGGGCATCACTTCACTGAACCCTCTCAGCAAGCCTTGGATAGAGCTTTCCATTTCACAGATGAAGAAGTTGGGTTCAGAGAGCACTTTGCCGCTGGAAGCATCTGAGGCAGGTTGCAGCCTGGCTGTAGGGGACAAGCCACAGGGCTGACTGATAACCAGGATGATGTGGCCTCAGTAACCCTGGCTCATTGTGACCAGACCTGTTGTGGCTAGTCCCTTTCTCTCCCCAGGCCCTCTCACTATCTTTTAGGCTCTGATTGATGGGAGGCTGGCAGAGAGGAAGGTTGGGGGTTGAGTAAAAAAAACAAGGTCTGGAAAGGAACAGGAGGAGACTTGAGTCCAATTTTGTGTGACCCTCAGCAGGCCACAGGTGTGACCCACTCTCTGTTTCAATCTCCTTATTTGGAATTAGCAACCTCTGCTCTCAAGGACCTGGCCCAGAGAAAGCTCCCGTCACCTCATTCATTGCAGACTGTCAAACACTGTCAAACTCAGGGACATCTTGTGGCAATTTGGCTTGTGTTGGCTGGGGATGATGGTGCATACCTGTAATCCCAGCTACTCAGAAGACTGAGGCAGGAGGATGGCAAGTTCAAGGCCAGCCAAGGCAACTGAGGGAGACTGTCTCCAGATAAAAGTAAAAAGGACTGCGGAGGAGCTCAGTGGTAGAGTGTCCCTAGGCTTAAGCCTCAGTACTGCAAAACAAACAAACACCAAATTTGGCTGTGTCATCTGTCCAGATTGAAAGAGTTGGGGTGTGCAGGGGAGCGGGGAAGGGTGTTCACTCCCCCATCTCTGGGGTTTGTCCCCTGGCAGTGTGCTGTGTGTTGTGTGGCTGGGGGCGGGGTGGCTGTGTCTCCTTGGAGGACAGCTGGGCAGACTTTGTGCTCCCTGTTCTTGGGTGGAATGTGCAGAAGAGGGCGTGGAATGTCTATGTCTCTGACCTTCTGCCCTCTTGCAGGCAGCCTGCAGGCCTGCCCCCCGGAACTGGCCCCATTGGAGGGACTCTGGAACGCTCCGAGTTGTTGGAAAACAACAGTCCCTTTATCCAGCACTTTGCCTGCCCAGCCCTGGCCTCTGTGCTTGACATGCTGGTGCCAGTCTTTCTTTCCTCCAGTGCCACCATGCAGTCACTGGTGCTCTGGTCCATACTTTCAGGTGCAGCAATGGGTGGCTGGGCCTGTCGGGACTGGAGTTGGGTGGTGAGCCGCGAGCCCCTGTCTGTGTTGCACGCACAGTTCCTCTCTTCCTCCCCTGTGGGGGAAGCTCACTTTTTTTTTTTCTGGTGGTGCTGAGTGTCAGTGGTCTGGGCTCATTCAGGTGTCTTTGCAGTGGGCTAGAATGTTCTGTGTTCTCAGGGTGGCATGAGGATGTAGCCATGGAAACTCCCAGAGCGCCCCCGTGGGGTTTCTAGTGACCAAGACTTGGGCTGGGGCATGAGTGGGTTTAGGAGGAGTGGGTTGTGCAGGAGTCTGTGCAAGGGAAGGGAGCAAATCCTCAAGCGGAGAAACTCAGGGACTCAGCTGGGGAACTAGGCACAGACCAGTGAAGGGCCAGCCCCTCTGGTTAGGGGCTGGCTGCTGGGTGTCAGCTTGAAGATGAAGCAAAAGGTAGAAGAACAGGGGCATGATCAGGCTGCTGTTTAGGGCCCTGAACACATGACAGTCGAGTGGCCTAGTGGAGGAGCTAGCTAGGTAAGGAGGGACAACTGCTGCTGCGTAGGGGCACAGCCATCCAGCAGCTACTGGACATGGGAGTTGGACCAGCTCAGCTGGAAGCCAGAGAGGGAGGGGCTGTCCCCAAGGCCAGCACCTGCAGCAGAGACCTGGGGTCTGCAAGGGGTCTTGGAGGGCAAGTGGAAGATGAGCTGTGAGCTCTCTTGGTCAGAGTCCAGAAGTCTGGGTTTTAAGGCAGGATCCAAAAGACTGGGACTGACTTGAATCCTTAATTTGGTTTCATTTCTGGGTCCTGGGAGGGGGACATTCCAGGCCCACAGTCACAGGATTTCCTGTTGATTTCTGACCTCTCCAAGACCCGCGAGGTCATGTTCATAGTCGGGCATTGGACCGTCTCCCCTGTCACCTTGGGTGTGTTCTTCCAGAGAGAAAGCTCAGAGTGTTCTTTAGGAAGGAAGCCAGGCCTGTCCCAACTGAGTCAGTGTACCCAGAGTGGTCAGTCATCCGTCCCCGAGGGACTGGCCTGCCTCATGGAGGGAGCTGGGAGGTCTGGGGAGCTGAGGCTGCTGTGTGCAAAGCTGTCTTTTCATCTTTGCCTGTTCCTGATGTCTGCTACCACGTCCCCATTTCCTTTCCCTCTGGTCTGAACGTGGATACAGCAGGCGTCTCTGATTCCCAAAGCTCAGGATAGAAGTCTGGCCTGCCTGGCAAGTTGCGATTGGCCTTGTGGCCCTGTACCTGCCACACAGGTCCCCGAGCAGAGAAGTCAGGATATCCCTTCCCAGTTCCCAGTCTGTCTCCCTGTGGCAGAAACCTGCTGGGACACTCATGGCCCACAGTGCACCCCAGACCAGACGCAGTCCTCCCCTCCCTCCCCAGGCTCCTCCTGTCTAAGGACCCTTCTTGAACATCCAGGCTGGCCCCCCTAAAGGCCGCACTCCTCACTCAAGCGTTCTTTAATGCCTGGCTGAGGGTGAGTCCTTGGGAGGCAAAAACAGGTTGAAAAACTATCCTTAAAGGC
This sequence comes from Callospermophilus lateralis, assembly GCF_048772815.1. Classification (NCBI taxonomy): domain Eukaryota; kingdom Metazoa; phylum Chordata; class Mammalia; order Rodentia; family Sciuridae; genus Callospermophilus; species Callospermophilus lateralis. Next base: position 94,637,844 of record NC_135313.1, read on the forward strand.
AGTGAGCTCGTGCCGTGCCGTTTCCTGCTACACCCCAGGCGGACATTACCAACTGATGGCATCACTGAAGAAACCCAGTTCCTCTCTGCCCAGCCTTCCAGACAGGCACTAGTAATCCATGGGAGTGGACACTTGAATCTATTTGCTGCCCCTCTAGTTAAAGATGCAGGTGTCAGGAGTTTGGATGGTCATAGGGGGATGATGGGTGGTGTCGGGGCTACATGGTGGCTACACTTTTGAATCTGACTGGCCTCTTGGTCATACCTCAGGGCCTCTGGACTGAGAGTCTGTGTCAGTTCAGTGTAATCCCCTTTATCCACGGGAACACCTTCAGAGACCCCCAGTAGGTGCCTGAAACCATGGGTAATACCAAGCCCCCCCCAAGGCTATTGGCCTATACTGTATACATACACAGGACAGTATGGATCCACTGGACAGAGGAATGACTCACGTCCAGGGTGAGATGAGAAGCAGGGTTGTGTGGGATTTCAACACAAAACCTGGAATGGCACACAATTGAAAACTTATGAATTGTTTCTGGAATCTTCTTTCATTCGGCCTTTTTTTTTTTTCAGTGCTAGGGGTAGAAATCAGGACCTGGTACGTGCTAGGCAAGTGCTCTACCACTGAGCTGCACCTTCAGGCTAGAATTTTCTGTTTTCTACTATTTTCAGACCATGGTTAAAACCACAGACAAGGGAGTCCTCTGTAGTTAGGGTTCCAGTCCTCCCAGAGGGAAGACAACAGATGAGGGGAATCTCCCCCAACCACACCCCCAGAGATCCACACTCTAGACGTCTTCATGATACAAGTTTTCTGTGGGAATGGTTGATTTGAAACTGACTTGTGGTGCAGAGGAAAGAACCTCCAACATCTGACAATTTCCATTCAAATCTGGGCTCTTTGTTTTTTATACCTGCTGTGAGCTTGTATGAGTTACGTAACCTCTCTGAGTCTTAGGCCCATCATCTGGAACAACAGTAGCTATGGAGTTTCCTTGAGGATTAAATAAGAATGAGAATGCAAAGCCTGAGCCGTGGTTATATTCTGCACCTGAGACTAATTCCTTGAGGAAGGGGGTTTCTTTTCGGATGGAGGTTCTGCCGTGGCCCATGGTGGACCTTGGACGATGCTCACTCTCTCTGTGCTCTGTTCCTTGTCAGTAATTACAGACACTACGCTGGCCTCCTGGGGCTGGGGTGGCCTTGTGGGAAATGCACGCTGCAGCCCCGGCCCATGCTGGGGCTTAGCAAGCCTTCACAAGTAGTGAGGGGACGTGTGTGGCCAGCGGAGCTGGGTGGCCCCAGCTGGGCCAGGCGGTCTCAGCCTGGTGGTCCTGGAAGGTGAGCGAGTTTCCAGACCTCAGAGGCTGTTTCAACCGTTTAAGAAGCAGGAGGGCTCGGGAGGCAGCCTTCCCTCCGGGCCTGACCTCCTCCCACACCCTCTCCCCTCCAGCAACATGTCTGACGCCTTGGCCAACGCCGTGTGCCAGCGCTGCCAGGCCCGCTTTGCGCCCGCGGAGCGCATCGTCAACAGCAACGGGGAGCTGTACCATGAGCACTGCTTCGTGTGTGCCCAGTGCTTCCGGCCCTTTCCTGAGGGGCTCTTCTATGAGGTGAGGATGCTCGGGGTCAGTAGGACTCTGCCCACCCCCTGGGAACTGACCAGTGACAGGTCCACATCTTGAGCCGCACCGATGTGGGCCTGTCACCTGTGACATGTGAGGCCACACAGGTGACTTCACAACCTCCTCTGGGCAGAGACCAGCACGCCCTGGTGGCAGGAAGAGGCTGCCCTCGTAGCGCTGGCCCTCTGTTGGGAACAGATGATAAGTAGTGACTCAATGGTGCATCTATTGTGCCCTGGTCGTAAGGAATCCAGGGCAGGAGGTGGGTGACCAGGGCAGGTCATGTCTGAGCAGAGTGGAAGGGTGGGGAGCCAACCGCACATCCATAGGTAGAGCACTCATAATGACACAGCATGTGCAAAGGCCCGTGGTGGTGGGGGGTGCGGGATGTTTGGGGAACAGTAGGAAGGCCATCGGGGAAGCAGAGGGAACAGGAGAATGGCAGGAGATGGAGATGACAGGGAGATGGATCTCCTTTGGTCCTGTAGAGCCATATAGAACCTTAGGCTTCCACTCCGCAAGAGACTGGAGTAGGAATGCAGAGTCACACGGTGTGCCTGATCTTGGAAAATGACCCCTCTGGTTACTGTGTTAGAGGAAACTGTCAGGGGGCCGGGGACAGAAGCTGGAGGCCAGGTGGACCCGGAGCTGGGTTATTACAGTGATCCAGATAAAAGTGAAGGGACCTCAAGTGGCTGTCACCAGCTCATAGGAGCAGGTTGTTAAATCTTTAGTCTTGCAAAACGATTATTAAATAGTCATCATTAAAAAACTGAGTTGTGGAAATGCATAAATGTGAAGAAACATTTTATTAAAAACAAAGGTGGGGCTGGAGCTGGGGCTCAGCGGCAGAGCACTTGCCTGCCAAGTGTGGGGCACTGGGTTCCATCCTGGCACCACATCAAAACAAATAGAGGCCTTGAGTCCATACACAGCTAAAAAAAAATACTTTAAAAAACCCCACAAAGATAACATATATGTAAAACTCCCCGCTTCCTAATTATTTTGTTACATTTTACTATCCTCTATGCTTCCGCGGTTATTTCTATCCTTCCTACCTCCAAGGCAGCCAGTGCCCATGTCTTCCTGACTGGGTCTGTGTCACGTTGGCAGCTGGAAATCACCCTGGGGGGATGTTTTCACCAACACTATGCATCAGCCACCTCCCTCCATGCCACCAAGAGCTGGTTGTTACACACTTACCAGCACACCACTGACGGTGGCAGTGGAGGTGAGGACCAGGGACTGGGGACAGATGCTGGGTAGCTTTTGAGGATCCTAAGGGATCGTGGGTGGATGGATGTGGGTGTGTGATCTGCCTTGCACAGTAGCATTGTTGGGGTGCCTCCTAGCCTCCTGGGGAGTGCTGGCCAGCCGTAGAGGCAACGGGAGGAGTACATGGTGCTGAAGGGGCCATGTGCCTAGAACAAAGCCTGGCATACAGTAGGCGCTCAGACATCACTGCAGGATGAACTTAATCCTCCATTGCCTCCCCAGGTCACTGGGTAAGGCTGCAGTCGAATAGGCACTTATTATAGAAAACGGAAAAGCCAGATTTTTAAACAAGAAAAAAATTGTTCAGGGAGAGGGAGACAGGCAGGCTTTGACATCCTTGGGCCAGTGCCTGGTCCTCGCTGCCAAAAAGTGGCTCCACGGGGGTGTCCACACCCACTGGCTGCAGGACTCAGTTGTGCCTCCATTCCTGCCCTCCCCTCCCTCCCTCAGACCCTCCTGTGTCCCCTTTTTAATTCTCTTCACTCTTTTGTGACCTCTGGATTTCCCATACAGAAAGGACACAGGAAATAGGACAAAGAGATGCATATGATTTGAACTTGACCTCATCTGGTCCCAGCTTAAGCTCCCTCCTGCAGTCTGGCCTGCTCTCGGGACCCACAGGGCCACCATCCTTAACACGCAGCAGGGGCCCTCTGAGAGCTGGCCTTGGGGACTTCTGCGGTGGTTCCTATGGAAGCCCCTTTCTGGGCACCTCTTTGTATCATGAGGTCCCACCCCCTGCTCTGGCTTCTGGAATGCCCTCCTCTCAGTTCCACACCCGTCCGTCCCTGCCATCAGGTCCTGACTCAACAAAGGCAGGGGTACGGGTGTGGAGGAGGCTCGTGGGAATGATGGGTGATTTACTGGTCTTGTCTGTGGCCCATTTGCAGTTTGAGGGCCGGAAATACTGCGAACACGACTTCCAAATGCTGTTTGCCCCGTGCTGCGGATCCTGCGGTGAGTCCACTGCTGCCTGGGGAGTGGGAGGTGGGTGGGTGAGGGCCCTGTGGTAGAGTGCCCACGGGCCTGGCCTGGTGGGTGGGGGGGCTCTTCCCTGCCCACCTTGCCCATCTCTGAGCATTTCCCTTCCAGCCCTCCGCAGACACCGCATTCCTGTGCTGCAGGCAGGGTTCCTTGGACCAGGCTGAGCTTGGAGGAGTGCTGATGTGGACAGGGCCTGGCAGGGGCCACGTCCTGCCCAGCAAGCAGGGACCTCTCTTCTTCCAGGCGAGTTCATCATTGGACGCGTGATCAAGGCCATGAACAGCAACTGGCACCCGGGGTGCTTCCGCTGTGAGCTGTGTGATGTGGAGCTGGCCGACCTGGGCTTTGTGAAGAATGCGGGCAGGTGAGGAGCCACAGGGGGCACAGGCTGAGCCCCAGCACCCTCCAGGCTCCCTGGCCTCTACTGATGTGGCTACCAACTCCCTTTTGTACCTCCAAGGTGGTCAGTACACCCCTAGTTTATAATGAGGAGTGAGGCTGCAGAGACAAGGGGTGAGGGGCAAAGCAGGGCCCCCCCTGGGCTTGGCACTGTTCCTCAAGGACAGCCAGCAGGCAGTGGGGACAACAGCCCTTGAGCAGGAGCCATGAGGTGACGGTGGGTGGATAAGGAGCTTTGAGTTGAGCTGACACCCCCGGGGCCTCCCCTGCATGCGGAACCCAGCTGTCTGCACCCCCAACTAAGACTCATATGACTGAAGGTCACTGGAGAGAAGTCCCCCCAATCAGGACCATACATTCACCAGCACACAGGAAGTTCCCACCTTCAAGAAGCCTTAGGATTCTCTCCACCCTTGTCTTTCTGCTCTGCCCACCTCTACATCCCTCTGTAGAGTGATGGCCTTACCTCCTTCCTCCCTAGGGACGAGTTCTGGGGTGCCCCTACCCACACCTGCGTAGCTGCAGCCCTTTCCAGCGCACCTGCCTGCTCCACCCGGGAGCCCCCACCACCCTAGTGGGCTCCCTGTGGCCACCGTGGGCACTGACAGGTCTCCCAGTGGCTCTCATGGCAACACCCCTCCTTCAGGTGGAAACGCCTCTTCTCCCCGTGAGAACCCATATTCTCATGGTTTCCCCCTCCCTCATTCTCTTCTCCTCTGGGGCTTTGTGCTTGGCCCCTCACGTCTGCCTTTGAAGACAGGCCTGAGACCCTGATGGCCTGTCTGGATAGTTAGCGGCACCACCCCAGACCTCTTCCTACCAGTACTCAGTGGTCCACATGGCTGTTCCCTGGGGGGCCCACCAGGCATCCCAAATGCAATGGGTCCCATCCTGAGTTTCCAGCTGGACCCAGTGGCCCACGCTTGTAATCCTAGTGGCTTGGGAGGCTGAGGCAGGAGGATCGTGAGTTTGAGGCCAGCCTGCACAACTCAGCAAGACCTTGTCTTAAAATAAAAAAGGGCTGGGAATGCAGTGGTGGAGTGCCCCTGGGTTCAATCCCCAGTATGAAACAAAAAGCAAACCACTGAACTCCACTGATGACCAAGTCTGCCTCTCCGTGTCCCCACATCAGAAGAGGCAGCACTGCCCCAGAGACCCCCTAGCTGTCCATCTGACTGCCACACCCTCTCCCATGTAGGTACTTGGTTTTCTGCTGCAGCACCTCCCCTGTCCTTTCCTGATATGGCCTGCAGTGATCTTGTCCATTTGCTGCTTTATGAGGAAAAACATGGCCTCACCTCATTCTTGGTGTCTGCAGGGCGGGCACAGTGCTTGGCGCTCTGCAGGTTGTCTAGGTGAGGGGCTGTAGGGCATTGACGGCACAGTGCAAGAGCTGAAGGACAGCTGTTGACCACTGGGGTCACCAGCCAGGTGTGAGCTTGGAGGGAGTCCTGTCCCCTCCTGAGCCAAGGCTTGCACAGGGCCACTGCCCCATTCACTGGTTGGGAAAATGAGAAGAGGCCAAAAGTGCTTTGAAAAGTGGCATGTGGTAGAAAAGCTGTAATGACAGGGGACAGGGTGGCAGCTGGGGTGCTGAGTAATGAAAGTCCTCGTTTGGATCCTCCTGGCTCAGGCAGGCATGGGTGGAAGGCGTGGGCCACCAGAACCTTGGCAAGGGAGCCCCGGCAGCTGCCCCAGCCTCTGCTTGGCCTTTCTTGGGTGGAAGGGAAGAGAAGTTCTGGGAAGGGCACCACGTTGAACAGACACAGTAGCCTCTGTCAGCTTAAAACTACAATTCAGTTTATGATCAGTACAAACAAGTACAAAAAAGGACATGTTAGGGGGACGTATGCAGGCTACCAAGCGAGACAGCTCAAAGCTGGGCGGGCAGAGGCTGGTTGAGTCCCCTCGGGAGGAAATGGGACTCAGGATGCCGCTGCCAGGTCTGGATTAGCAGGATACACACCGCGCTCCTTTTGCTGAGAGGCTCTAGGGATTGTCAGACCACAGGCAGGTCTCTGTGTAGTTTACAACAGGAGGGATCAGGATGAATGTGTTCTGCAAACACGTTTGCTGGGTGTCACGTGGCAACCAGTCTGAATATACTTACGGCGTTTAGCTACAATTTATAGTCCATTCCCCCCAAATTCAGAAAGGGCTCGTCTGGCAAAGGCACTGCAAAGGGAACTCCTTGTACCGTAGACACTGTCCCTACTCCCTCACTGAGATTCATGGGTGCCTCTTCTCCTGGGTCCCTTGCAGCCTTCCTTCTGGGCCTTTCTACGTGGCCTCCCTGTTGTGCATTTCTGTAAGGAGGGAGGCTGGCAAAGAAAGTGGGGGAAAGAAAGACCCTCAGTGTTCTGGAGTTGTTCCTCTAGGTCCCCTTCCTCTTTCCATGGGTAAACTCACTGGGTGTCTGGGAGCGACTAGGAAGCAGAGCCAACAGTCCCTGCAGAGGGATGGCCTCTCAATCCCCATTGATTCTTCCTTTTTAGGGGTTCTGTGGGGTTAAGACCCAGCTCCAGTCTGGGTGACCTGGAATTTCAAACCTTTGGGAGGGACGAGTAGGGACCTGGTGAAACTTCAAGTGGTTTGCTCAGGGAGATTGGAGAGTGGGCAGCCTTCTCTTTGCTGAGACCAGTGTCACCCACCCCAAGGGGACCCTCCTCCTGCAACAGTCTGTGGCCCACCCAGGGACAGAGCCTCGGGCTCACAGCTCTGACCTGGCGCTCAGCGAGCTCTCGTTGGTTTTCCCTTCAAAGCTGGGGGGCGGACCCGTGAGCCTTTTGCCGCAGAGCAAATTGCACAGGGCGTGACGGAACTTCTCAGCCACGAAGAAGTACATGACAGGGTCGAGGGCCCCATTGAGGCTGGTGAGACAGGAGGTGATACGGTTTCCCAGGGCCAGGACACGCTGGGCGGTGCAGGAGGTCCCGCCGCCCCGGTAGTGCAGCACGTAGATGGAGCGGTGGACGTGGTAGGGCACGAAGCAGATCAGGAAGATGGCCAGCACCATGGCGATCATGCGGACGGCTTTGTTCTTGAGGCGCTTCTCCACGCGGGGGCCCTGTCTCAGGCTGCGGATGATCAGCAGGTAGCAGGTGACCGTTGTGACAAACGGGAAGGTGAAGGCCACGGCGAGGGACGCCAGGGCGTGGTGGGAGGCCTTCTCTCGGTACAGCTGCAGGCAGACGACTGTGTGGTTGGTCTGGACTGTCTGCGGGCTGACCAGCAGTGGAGCCATGGCCACAGCCACTACCACCCACAGGAAGGCACAGGCTAAGTGGGCATAGAGAGGCCTGCGCAGCTTGAGGGACTTGACCGGGTGCACGATGGCCAGGAAGCGGTCAGCGCTGATGCAGGTGAGGAAGTAGATGCTGGCGTACATGTTGAGGTAGAAGAGGAAGCCGGTGAGTCGGCACGGGATTTCCCCAAATGGCCAGTGGTTCCCAGAGAAGTGATAGACGAGGCGGGTGGGCAGGACCAGCACACAGGACAAGTCGGCCACGGCCAGGTGCATCAGGAACACGTTGGCTGGGGTGCCTGACTTGTGGTCCCGGAGGAAAAGCCACAGGGCCAGGGCATTGCCAACAAAAGCCAGGATGAAATCCAGGAGGTAGAAGCAAGCAAACAGCATGTTCTCCAGGGGCGTCTCCTGCCCACATTGCTCAGTGGCCAGAGATGAGTTGTCAGTCAGACTTGGGGAGGCCACCTCGAGGCCATTCATGCTTTGGCTGGGGGCAGAGCAGGGGACAAACATGGAGTGAACAAACAAACAGGCCAGAGAGAGCCCAGGCTAGCGAAGCTTTGCCCTCCAGAAGTCACAAGTAGGACCTCTGAGGACTTCAGAACTTCCCACCCCTGAGAGGAGCATAGCTGCTCTGAGCGGAGCATTACCACCAGGACTGCTGAGAACCCCTGTGTCCATTTGGGGGTGACTAATCATCAAAGGCATTCTGAATTTTAACAAAAGGTCACAGCAAGACTGGGGCTTGACGCTTTCCCACTGAGTAGCTGTGTCCCTGCCGAAATGGCCCGGGGCCAGTGCTGGGTGGACCCAGAAATCTGCAGCTCCTCCCCACATTGTACCCTATGTTCTACTCCCTCAGGGAAGGGAGGGTGCAGTCAGCAACGCAGTGGGGAGATGTGAGCTCCGATGGCATGAGGCTCTGGAGGGCAGGGAGGCTCTGGGGGGCAGGGAAGGGCCCCGTATTTTCTGTTCTCCCTTCAGGTGGCCCTCATTACCACTGACTGGGTGGGCTGTTTCTGAGAGCTGGGTGCTTGAAGCCTGCCAATTCCTTCAGCCTCAGTCTTTCCAAGTGAACGCCACTCACCTTGAGTGCCAGAACCCCGCCCCTGACCTGCCTGATTGGACCTTCTGGGCACCTGCATAGGTGCAGAGAGTAGTGTCACTGCTTTCTGCTCCCCCTGCAGCCCCTGATCACGGTTCCCCCAGCGCCCGACCTTCCGGGGGGCTTCCTCAGGAATGCAGCAGGGGCCATGTCCTGGGAGGAAGCCAGAGGCCTACTCTGTCCACCAGCATCTGCGAGTGGACTCAGCCCACCAGTTCTGTTTTGGACATCCCACTGGGAGGAGGCCTGGATTGAGGAAGACCCTGTGCTTGGACCTCAGGCCAGCAGGATGTGTTTTCCCACCAGGTTGTTCCAACATCAAGAAGTGGGATCTTTTCAGGAGGTCAAGGGCCTAACGGCAGAGAGACTGGCTAGGATTTCCCTGGGAAGATCTGCAGCCCAGAGAGGCCTGGGAGGCTGCCTGAGGACTGTGGTCAGAGCCCTCCCTTGCTAACAAAGTGAAGCCCAGATCCTCATCGGTGCTCCCCACCCCTCCCCAACCGACAGGGAAATCTGCTCTGTCTTGATTTAGTCCACTTAAAAGATCTAAGAGAGAGAAGAAGGGGAGTCCCAAACACCTTGCTTCATTTTCCAGGACTGGGAGCTGGGGATGTGGGCAGCAGAGGGTAGATGATGGGGCCAGAGCAGCCTACAGCCTAGGGTGGGGCAGGAGACTGGACGTGGCTCGGGAGGCCAATGCTGACCCTGACTTCTCATCTCTGGTCTGTCGGAACCCAGAGCTAGGAAGGGGTTGGGAAGCCGGTTGGACCTGGACTGTGCTCTACAGTACATTTGTCACCTGGTTCCTCCAGGAGGTCAGCTCACAGGTATGGCCCCCACCCTCACCCACACGTGGCATGGTCAGGGCCTGCTTCCTCTTGTGTGTGCTGGTTCTAGGAAGTTGGCATCAGGCGCTCCATTTTACAAAGGGGGAAAAACAGGGCTTGGCGTCTGCTTTCTTGCCTGAAGTCACATAGCAGGGGGCAGTGGCCCTGGAGTTGGAAGTTGGATCAGAGAGACCTAAGGCTCCCAGGACACTACCTCTGGAGACCCACGAGGGCTCCGTGGCCAGAGCCAGGAATGTGGCTTGTCTCAGAACTCATTCTGGAGTCGTCTCTGGCTCAGGGTCTCCTTCTTGGGACCTGGCTAAAGGACTGGCCACCTAATTTGGGGGACCAATGTGAAATGACAATGTGTATTCCTTGCTTAAAAAGTTAAGAATTTTAAGACATGACAGCAGAGCATTAAACCACTCAGGGCTCCGAGTGTGTGACTACAGGGCTCACACCCCAGCGCGCTGGGTGGGCTGTGGCATCCAGTTCTGCCTTGCCTTCTGCCAGGTGGCCTTGCCTGTTGATGCTGCCCTTGGCCTGCCACCTAGGCTGGAGACTGGGGATATTCACTCTCAGTGACCGAGACTGTCTGGGTTGTTTCTGTTTTGCTGTGATTTCTCCTTCCATTTCTCTCACTCCCTTGTCCCTTAGCAATTTGAGCCTCAGCCTGGATCTACTGGGTCCTCCGGGCTCACTCTGCTCAGACAGTCACAGAGCATGTGCTACTAAGAGCAGTGTGGAGTATGGCCTGGACCTGGGGCAGTCTGGGCCCCATGGCTGCAGGTCAGATGGGCCTTGGGCCTCCGTGGAGGGGCCATACGGGCAGACACGGCTGGAGGGGGAAGCCATGGGGGCAGTACTGTGGTTGGCAGAGGTAGTTTTCTGTACATTGGTCACCAGTCCCTTCCTGGCCCAAATCTGCTCTTTCTTGTGCTAAGAAAGCCTTGTGGCTGTGGGTGCTGGCTGACTGTCACTGCGGCATGGGCCTGTGGGAAAGTCCCCTGTCCTTTATAAGCTTCCAACAGAGGGGCAAAAACACTGCATTGCAGGTCGCTGTGAGTTCAACTTTGGCCTAGCCATTATCAAGGAGACAGGGACAAGAGATGCCCCATGTTCACCAGCAGGGTGACTCCTGGACACCCTGCCTGCCCGCCCCGTCCTGCTCCTTACCTCTCACAGCTAGTCCAGGAGGAAGGGACAGGAGCTGGGGTGGCAGGTGAGCTGTGGGCGCGGGCGGTGGCGTCGGCGGTGGCCTCTGTGCAGCTGCGGGTGAACGGCTGGCTATTTAAGGAGAGGAAGGGAGCCTGCAGCCCCTCCAGCCCTGAAAGGCTACTTCATTCCTGAGGGGTCCCTTGTGGGGTGGGCTGCTCCTCCGGCTGCCTCCGCTGCAACGGGGCCGTGAATATTCCAGTGTCCCCAGCCTGTGCACCCCCCTCCCAGCTTGGCCACTGAGCGTCACAGAGGCTGAGTGTGTGACTGCCTTGGGAGCCTGGGAGTGGGTGACGGCTGGGGCTGGGTGGGGGGCTCTGACTGAAGCTGACAAGGGGACATTTCAGAAGGGGATGGTTTCCTACTAATGGGGGGGGCAGGGAGGGGCCAGCCACCATGGCAACAGGCCCGCGCTCCCAGGCCTGCGCTGGGTGGGCGGGAGGGGGTGTCCGTGAATGCAGAGGGCGGGAGGCTGAGGAGTCTTGTTGGGCGGAATGAGAGGGGATTCTTTCAGGACACTTGCTGTACGGTCCTTGTGTCCTGCCCTGTATAATTAGGCTGCGTTTGGGCATGTGGAATAAATCATGGCCTTTATGTGGAATCAAGCACAGCTGCAGGCCGCCTCATAATGGGGTGCTGTCTGTCCCGTGGGGACGCAGCTCAGCCCTGCAGGCTCAGCCCTCGCCGGTGTGGATTCTTCCTCAGCACAGAAGGGCCATCAAGAGAGCCACTGCGGCCCACTGACTTCTGGCTCCTAAGACTCCTCTATGGTTTGCTCGAGGCTGGGGCCCGAGCAATTTGGGTATTTGCCAGGATGGCCTCTCCCAAGACTGAATGAACCAAGCTCATTTCTCTCCATCTTTGCAAAAGACCTGGAGAACCAAATCAGCAATCCTGGTTTCAAAGACTTTTAAGTTGTTATTTAAAACTGCATGTGGCTGACACTTGGGGAGTGCCTACCATGTACACTATCTGAAATTTGCCTTTTTGCATAACCCTGTGCATCTGGATTATTGCCCCATTTTGTAGGCAAGGAATCTGAGGCTCAGAGAGGTGAAGTAACCCACTCAATGGCAAATGCCAGAAATTGAAAGAGCCAGGGTTTAAACCCAAGCCTGTGTCACTCCAGAAGCTATGCTTCCTGTGCGTGTTCTGTGTGGTTCTATTTTTTTTTTTTTTTTTTTTTTTTTTTTTTAGTATTGGGGAGTGAATCCAGGGGTGCTTAACCACCAAGCTACATCCCCAGCCATTTTTTGTGTTTTATTTAGAGACAGGGTCTCACTGAGTTACTTAGGGCCTTGCTAAGTTGCTGAGGTTGGCTTTGAACTTGTGATCCTCCTGCCTCAACCTCCTGAGCCACTGGGATTACAGGCGTGTGCACACAAGGCTGTGTGGTTCTCTTTTGCTGCTGTATCTTAATGCTAGAATTCTTAGGTTCCATTTGAATTCTACCTGGAAAAAAAAATTCCAAAGGTCCTCTTTGGATCTGGTGCTGGGATTTGGGTCTATCCTGAACCTGTTTCCCAGCTGGGGTGTCTACAAGAGTAGGGGGCTCCTCTGCCCTGCCTGTGAGCCAGTGGGTAAGCAGGTATCTGAGCCAGGGTAGAGGTCCCTTTCCTGTTGTGCCCTGGATGGGCTGTCTGGAAGAACTGACTCACACTGGATGAAGATGGGGGTGTGTGCTGGGTGCAGTGGAACACGCTGCCATCTTGGCAACTCAGGAGGCTGAGGCAGGAGGATTGCAAGTTCAAGACCAGCCTGGGAAACTTATTCAGTCCCTATCCCAAAATAAAAGATTAAAAGGCCTGGGGGATGTAGCTCAATGTTAAAGTGCCCCTGGGTTTAATCCCTAGTAAAACACACACACACACACACACACACACACACACACACACACAAAGAAAGAAAAGGAAAAAAGAAATGTGGGCGTTTCTGGGTCCCCCCTGACCTGCCCTTCCACTTCCTAATGCCAGGGATTGAACCCAGTGCCTCATACATGCTAGGCAAGTGCTCTTCCACTGAGCCACCCCCCGACACACACCAACAGACTTTTCATTATCCAGGTGACTCCTGATGGAGGCTTGAAGGGCGTTGACCATTGCAGTAGAATTTGGGAAGTTGAGCAAATTTCTACAGCTTTGAAATAGAGCTATTCTATATGGTGGAATGTTGTCCTCCTGCTAAGGAGTAATCTCCAAAATTGGGAGTGGGACTATGGGGAATAGAGACTGACTGTGACAGAGGCAGGGGGAGTGGGCTGGTCACAGTCGGTGGCTGAGTGGGGTGGATCAGCCCTAGGGCAGATGTGGAGGTGGTGTGGGTGGGGGCTGGGGCGTAGGTGTCTGGGTGAGGAAGGGATCCCTGGATCATGTTAATGAAGGCTGCTGCTACAGGCCACATCTGCTGCCCACTGTGGGGTGGGGAGAGCCAAGGGCCCAGGCCAGGCTTGGCCATGTTGTCACAGGGAGATGATGCCCACGGTCCTTCCCTTCTTATATTGCACAATCACTTGTTCCCTCACATATTCAATAAACTGACCTGAGCCACTGCCCCATGCTGGGCACCCAGCACCTGGTGGAGGCACAGCCAGGAGCCAGGCAGATTTTAGTTAGTGAGTGGTTCCCAGGACCTCGCTGGGACATGCCCCCTGGTAAAGTAGGACTCTGGGGCAAGTAAAGAGCAGGGAGCTGCGGGATGGAGTCCAGATCCAAACAGACATGGCGGGCTTGGGGGTCCAGGCTGGGGGCACTGAGTTGACTGCCCACTCTCACCTGGCAGGGAGGTTTTGAATGAGAGTCAATCCCTTATGTAAACTGCCACCCTGTAAAAGGAGCCGACATTGGGGTTGCCATGTGGAGGTTGGAAGGGTGAAGGGGCGTCCCCGTGGATTGGGGGCCTGGGAAGGAGGGTATGGCTGCATCAGGAGCACATTTAGATTGGGGTGGCAGGTGGGGATCAGAAACAAGGGGCGCTGGATTGCCCTCTTTGTCTATCTTTGCCTGAGGACCCTGAATCTAAATTCTTGCCTCCTTTGAGGGAGGGGAAACAGAAACCATGTTGATTTCTCACTCAGTTGAGACCACAGCTGTGGAGTAGCATCAGAAATGACTCTGAGGTCTTCACAAAAAAGACTCTGTGATGACAGTTCCTGGGTTTGGGGCCTCCGTCTGACACAGCCGCATTTGTCTTTGGAGACAGAAGGTGCCTGTACACGTTAGGACCCCTTTTTATCTGGTGGACCCCAAAGGAAAGGACGAGCCTGTTGCATGGTCCTGTGCTCCATGGCCCCTCTGCTGGGCACAGTGGGATTTTGAAGCTAACCTTCTCTGTAGCTCCTGTTGGGACATTTGAGAAATGAAACTGATTTTCCAGCGAATGTCAATTAAATGTCTGTTCTGTTCCATATACTATCCTGGGTTCAGGAAAGGTGGAAACATACCACTTTTAAAAGAAGAAACATGCTAGCCAAAGATAGAAAAACATGAACATTCTGCTGTATGCCTAGTCTTTTTCCTGAGCACAGGAGGCCACTTCTTTTAAAGGGTGCACCTGTGCCGCCCTGGGCCCTCTTTTTAAAGGGTGCACCTGTGCCCCCCTGGGCAGCTTACTTTCCTGCTTTCTGGGATGAGCCTCATTGAAGCCCCAAGGCTCTGGCTGAGGCTGCAGGCAGGGTCCTGGGCTCTCTTCTACAGGTGGCCTGGCCATCCTGGGAGCAGGAGGTATTGACCTGCCCCTAACAATACCCTCACCTCCTACAGGCACCTGTGCCGACCTTGCCACAACCGTGAGAAGGCCAAGGGCCTAGGAAAGTACATCTGTCAGCGGTGCCACCTGGTCATTGATGAGCAGCCCCTCATGTTCAGGAATGACGCCTATCACCCAGATCACTTCAGCTGCACCCACTGTGGGTAGGTGCCTGTCCTGTCCCTGGGTTGGGGGCAGGTGGACAGCCATGGCTGTCAGAGAGCAGGGGTGTTGGGACCCGCACCTAGGGCAGTGCTGAGGTAGGAGAGGTGAACCAGAGGGGCAGAGAGGGTGTCCACACCATGAGGTGAGGAGCTGCAGGAAAGAGGTAGAATAGGGACCAGGAAGTGGCCGGGGCCAGAAGCTCCTCTCTCCAGGACTCTGTTCAGGGGGTAATTGAGACTTGGGGGGGCGAAAGTGGGGGGTTGGCCCCTGGACTGCAGAGACATGGCTGAGACGGAGCAGAGAGGTAGGGGTAGAGAGTGAGGCTGGTGCTGGTGTGGGAGAGGGACGAGGAGTCATTCCCTCAAAGTCTCTTCTGGTCCCTTCCGTGCCTGTCCCAGACACCCAGTCTGCTTTGGAGGAGGAGGGAGGTCTGAGAACAGACCTGCCTCTCAAAGGGCTGATGGGGCAGAACACAGGGACCCTTCTGCCAGGCTTGTGGGGGAATTCTGTGCTCCAGGGCCTGTCTGGGGCTCATACAGGAAGTCTCCAAAAAAAACCCCCAAAGATCAGAGAGTTTCGGCTCAGCCTGAGTGGGGCCTTTCAGGGCACAGAGCCTTTGGGCTAGAGAGGCTGGAGTGACCCTGCCAAAGGTCAGGGGTGACACCTGGAGGAGTCTGTGCTGTCTTCCAGGAAGGAGCTGACTGCCGAGGCCCGGGAGCTGAAGGGTGAGCTCTACTGCCTACCTTGCCATGACAAGATGGGGGTCCCCATCTGCGGGGCCTGCCGCCGGCCCATTGAGGGCCGTGTGGTCAACGCGCTGGGCAAGCAGTGGCACGTGGAGGTGAGACTGGCAGGAGCACGAGGCTTCAGGTTGAGGGGTGCCCCCATTCACAGCCCCCTTCACATCCCAGCCCATGTCGTGCACCGACTCCCGGAGAGGCCCAGCCTCTGGGAGCTGCCCCTCTTGTCCATGGCCAGGGACTGCTGCTGTCCATAGGCGCCGGAGACCTGAGCCCACAGGTCTTGATCAGGCAGCCACGTCCACCTTCCCTCTTCCACCTCCTGCATTTCAGAGGATTCCAGAGTTGGCCAGAGGCACCCCGAGGGGTTATGGTGAGCAAAATCAGCCGTGTGCAGTCTCAAGGAGACGTGGCACTGGTAGGCTGCCCAGGTGTGCACACCGGGGTCACCTGGAGCTCTCGCCTCTGGGCCGAGGGCTTTAGTGTTCTTATAGACACACTTGGAAAGGAGGTTTGTGTTCCCCGGTGGCCTGGCCATCTCTGTGTCCAGAAACTATGTATTGGGTGGCCTCTTTGAGAAGGTCCTATGAGAGACTGTGGGCCATGCTGCCCTGACCCAGGCCCTGGCCTGTGCCCCTGGGGGAGGTGCATCCTCACCTATGAAATGGCTACAAACTGCCTCTCAGTGACCCTGTGTCTGTGGAGGACACCCCAGAGGCACCCTGCGGAGAGCGGGGCAGCTCCCACCCGTGAGAGGCCACCACACCGCAGCACCTTGCCAGCTCCTGGCTTCTTGGGCTGAGGTTGCCCGGGGAACCCCAGGCTGGGAGAGGACGGTGACGAGGGATGTCACCGTGTTCAAGGAGGACCAAGGAGTCGCCCGCCCCTCTGCCCTTCCCTCTGCCTCCTGGGGTCACTGCTCTAGCCCTGACACCTCCCCAGCCACCCTCTCTCCTCCCAGCACTTTGTCTGTGCCAAGTGTGAGAAGCCATTCCTGGGCCACCGGCACTATGAGAAGAAGGGCCTGGCCTACTGCGAGACCCACTACAACCAGGTAGGCGGCCGGGCGAGCCCGCAGCACACGGGTCTGGGTGGACGGCTGGGGGTCGCAGGGGGTCCGGGTGGACAGCTGGGGGTTGCAGGGGGTCTGGGTGGACAGCTGGGGGTTGCAGGGGGTCTGGGTGGACAGCTGGGGGTCTCAGGGGATCTGGGTGGATGGCTGGGGGTCGCAGGGGGTCCAGGTGGACAGCTGGGGGTCGCAGGGGGTCTGGGTGGACAGCTGGGGGTCGCAGGGGGTCTGGGTGGATGGCTGGGGGTCGCAGGGGGTCTGGGTGGATGGCTGGGGGTCTCAGTGGGTCTGGGTGGACGGCTGGGGGTTGCAAGGGGTCTGGGTGGATGGCTGGGGGTCATAAGGTGTCTAGGTGGATGGCTGGGGGTTGCAGGGGGTCTGGGTGGATGGCTGGGGGTCTCAGGGGATCTGGGTAGACGGCTGGGGGTCTCAGGGGTTCTGGATGGATGGGGGTCACAGGGGGTCTGGGTGGACGGCTGGGGGTTGCAGGGGGTCTGGGTAGATGGCTGGGGGTCTCAGGGGATCTGGATGGCTGGATGGGGGTCACAGGGGGTCTGGGTGGACGGCTGGGGGTCTCAGGGGCCTGAGGGAGGAGAGGCTGTGGGCTGTTGTGTGAGCAGGAGAGGCTGTGGGCAGTGCCCTGGGAGCCCGCGGAGGGGCTGAGGCCAGGCCTGAATCCCAGCTTAGGGACTTGAGACAGGCAGCTTTCTCCGCTCGATGTCCTCATTTGAAAACTGTGCCCTCGTGGCCGGTACCTGTTGTGAGGACCCAGCCAGATAACAGTGTGCCGTACCAGGCACATGGGGTGACAGCCAGCCTCCTCTTCCTTAGCCACTGCTCTGGTGAATAGGTGGAGGTGGCCCACAGCCCTCCGGGTCACCAGCAGGAGCGACAGCACTCTTGGGGAGCAATGCCTTAACTTTGTTCCTTCCAAGGGATGGATGTAGTGGGCCCCATGCCCCACCCCAGCCTGAGGCTGTGCCTGGTGGGAAGGCTTTAGGGGATGCCTGAGAGTGGCCACATTGGGGGGCCTCAGGCTGGGGTCTGCAGCCCGCACTGATACCCTGCTCTGTCCACAGCTCTTTGGGGACGTCTGCTACAACTGCAGCCATGTGATCGAGGGTGATGGTGAGGCCCCTCTGACCCCGAGTCCCTCCCACCCCCCACCCTGCTCTCCCTCCAGGCGGTGGGTTCTGCAGCTGCTGGCCCAGCTGGCTCTGGCTTTTCACAGCTGGGCCTGCAGCTGACCTGCTAAGCCCCCTTCTGCCCTCACAGTGGTGTCTGCCCTCAACAAGGCCTGGTGTGTGAACTGCTTCTCCTGCTCCACCTGCCACAGCAAGCTCACCCTGAAGTGAGTCAGCCCACTGCCTCCCACCTGCAGGGGCGTGTGGTGGGGGCTCTCTGGAGGTCCTTTCCTTTTCTTATCCAGCCTTCCCTGCACACTGTGGTGGTCAGGCCCCGGGATGTTCCGGGCAGCCCAGGCAGATGGGGACAGGTCCCGGAACTCCAGGGTATGGTGAGGGAGGGAGTAACACATCCACAAAGACTCTGAACTCTTGGGAGAGTAGGCATTCTAGCTCAGGGGACAGCATATGAAAGTCAAATGTGTCAGGGAAGCCTGGATGGGGCTGTGAGGAGTCCAGTGATTTGGAGCCCAGGCTTCCATGGGAAGTAGGCAGCCATAGAGGGTTTTGGAGGGTCCGAAAAATCTGAGAAGCCTCCAGGAGAGAAGGAGGTCCCATCTCCTTATCCCCATGTGCCCTGTGGCCAGAAGCAGGCCCTTGCTGCCTCTGGCTCATTATCTGGGTTCAGAGTCAGTGGGGCATGGATTGCTGACTTCATCCCCAGGAACAAGTTTGTGGAGTTCGACATGAAGCCCGTGTGTAAGAAATGCTACGAGAAGTTCCCGCTGGAGCTGAAGAAGCGGCTGAAGAAGCTCTCAGATTTGACCTCCCGCAAGGCCCAGCCCAAGTCCGTGGATGTTAACTCTGCCTAAAGGGTCCCTGGTTGCCTGGCCTCCAAGCCTTGCATCCAGCTCTACCCACTGCCTGGGCACAGCCTGGCCTTAGCATGAAGTCAGCTACCCAAGGGGTTCTCCTGGCCGCCCCCCACTTCTCCGCTCTTTCCTTCTCTCAGCCCTGTGCCCTGCCTTCTGCCCTCTCCCCACTCACCAGGGCCTCCCTTCCCATCCCGTCTGTGTGCTCCAGCACCTCCCCCCTTGGCCATCCCTCTCCTTCCTCTTCTGTGCCGAGGCCTGATCCGCACCTGACAGCCGCTTCCACCTGTGCCCCTGACCTGTCCTGCTCTGCAGGGGTCTTCTTGGCACTCACTCTGCTATGGAGCCTCAGCCCGAGTGGCACGTGGAGCACCCACGGCCATCAGGTCCAGGCAGGTGGAGGCTTCTGGGGCTGGGGACACCACTCTTCAATCCCACAGTCACTCACTCAATCACGAAGGGTCCCTCTGTTCATCCTGGGCCATGCCCACCCACAAACCGGCTGGAGGGACGTGGCTCCACCCTCCCCTACTCCAGGACCCTCTCTGACATCTTGTCTCGGCCGCCCTCCTCAAGCTGTGGTTCCCCTCTCCTCAAACCCAGGATCTATGCTGAGCCTCTGGGCATGGCCTGGGGCCAGGAGGTGGTGGAGTGAGGGGCGGCTCTCTCCCACTTCCAGGGCGGACCCATCCTCCGTGGCCAGCCTAGACCTGGCCGTGGGGCTCACCTTTGCACAATGAAGGCTTATTCACGTGCCCACCGTGGCCTGTGTGGTTTGTGGCGTCAGGGGTGAAGGGAGTGGGGTCTCTGCTCATGTGGACCCCCTGCTGCTGGGGTTACTAAACACCAGACAGGCAGGCAGAAGAGGTCAGGGGCAACCCAGCCCTGTCTCAGGCCAAGCAGACAGACAGAAGGCCAGCCAGGAACCGTCAGGCAGGTCAGGGTGTCAGGTGGTCTATGGAGGCTGGGCTGAGGGGTCTCTGAGATAGGTGGGGGTGACCCAGGCCTCCAAGCCTTGCATCCAGCTCTACCCATTGCCTGGGCACAGCCTGGCCTTAGCACGAAGTCAGCTACCCAAGAGAATGCTGGCCCCACATGGCCTCCACCCCAGCCCCCTATGGCCTCCACCCCAGCCCCCCTGGAAACAGTGCACACGTCCCTGTGTCTTACCGTGGGGGAGGAGGAAAGCGCAGGGGGTCCTGGAAGGAGGAATCTCAGTGAATACCCTGTGTCCAGTCTGAGGACAGGAAGGAAGGGCCGGCAGGAGGCAGAAGGAGGGAAGAAGGAGAAAGTGCACATGAGGTCATTCCTGGGGAATGCAGCTGTCACCGGGGTTTCCTGGAGAAGTTGCAATGCTCTTTGCTTTTACTGGAAGAGACGCTGTGTGTGTGTGGGGGGGTCAGTGCCTCCCAAGCCTGCTGTCCACCTGTCACTCGGCCTGTTACCTCACTGACACGCTTCCACGGCTCCATGAAATTTTATTAAATGTTCAGGGGGAGGGGTTCTCTCAGTCATCTTGCTTGAGTCTGGAGCCAGAGACGACCTCTGGCCTCCATGGTCAGCACTCAGGAGACAGGCACCTTAGGGAAGTGGGGTATATGCAGGGGGCAGGCCCTGAGTTTATACCCTGAGGGATCCTAAATTGGGCAGGTGGCTGTTAAGTGCTGGCCAGTGATGGGGCCCGGGGGCCTCTTTGTTTGTTCACAGCACTCAGGAGCTGTTGCACGTACGATGTCAGCAGGTCGTCCATCTTGTAGCCCTGAATGGGGACAGGTTTGGGTCAGAGGCTGTGGGCACGGGGAGGGCAGCTGGGGTCTTGGATGCAGGGATCTGGTGGCATCCAGCATCTCTGCTGCAGCCACACGGTGGGGAAGAAAGGGCCCAGCTGTTGGGGTCCCCTCTGTCCTGTTGGGCCTGATTTCCCTCCATGCCTCCCCCAGTGGGCCCGACGGCACGGATCCCTGCTATGAGGTCTTGCCGCAGTGGCTGCCGACTGCTGGCCCTCGGGATGCACCTCATCTCCCTGCGGGCCTCTGTTGGCCCAGCGTAGCCCTGAGCACCTGATCCCTCATGAGGTGAGGGCGGGAAGACCAGTCCTTGGTGCCCGCAGGTGCTGTCTATCTGGGTGGACAACAGGGCCTGGGCTCACCAGAGAGGTCTCACACAGCAAGCGCGTCCCCCGGCCCAGGCTCCCCAGTGCCATGTGGAAGTAGGTGCTACCACTGCTCCAGCTGGAGATCTTAGTGAAGGGGTAGGTGGTGAGCAGGTCCTGTGGGCAGAGAGGCAGGTGGGCTGGGACCACAGCCCGTGGGTTGTGCATACCTGAGTGTGCGTGCGTGCATGTGTGTGTATTGGGGGACAGGAGGGCACGCATGGCACATCAGACTGGTGACTGCAGCCCCACCTGCACAGGGGTCCTAGGACCCTGGTGACCCCCAGCCCTGCCCCAGGACCTGCTGTTCTACCTTGGTCTTGGGGTGGATGAGCAGGACCCCGTGTCGGTTGATGGCGATGAGGACGATGTCTGGATAGGACGGCTCTGAGGTTTGCTGGAGAGGGAGAGGCACAATGGTCATAGCCCAACTCAGAGGCCAGGTGTCCACTTTCTAGGTGCTCACCTGGGGCACAGGCAGGTACACAGGTGTGCACACGCACACACACACGTTTCTGTCATACCTGGCAGTCAACCCCACCTGATGGGTGCTTGGGGTCAGACTGCGTGGGGCTTGTGTGGGGCGAGGCTTACCTTCACCTCAAAGAAGGCGGACCCAAAGGTGGGCCACCGGCAGATCCACTTCAGGAAGGCCACCTTGGCCTCCTGCACGGTCTTGTCTTTGTGCTTATCACATTCCACGAGGAGGCTCTGGGGGAAGACAGGGCCAGTCAGGGCCTGAGTGGGGCTGTCCTGGCCAGAGGGGATTTTTCCTTCTGGGCCTAGATGCCCCAGAGGCCTCTGAGGCCCTGGCCAGAGTGGCGCCCATCTGCCTGAGGGCCAGTCTAGGTGGAAGATGGAGCGGCTCTGTGGATGGGGGGTTGGGAAAGGCGTGGTGATCAGCCCCCCTCCCATGCCCAGCAGTGTGCCCACTGCATGGGGGGGCAGAACCGGACACCAGGTGGGGTCCCTGGTAGGGCTGGCAGCCTGAGGACCCCCTCCACAACCCATCAAGCACCTTTTTCCACTCCTCGGAGGACATCAGGCGAGTGAGGTTCTCGGGCACCAGTTCCCTCAGGATCTTGGGTATACTAGCCAGCTGGGACCGGTCATTATCAAACTGGGCCTTGTAGATGAGGCCCGCCAGGTGGACAGCATCTTCCCGGGAACACTTGTGGAACCCACGCAGGTACTTGGGCAGCTCCTGAGTAGTGGACATGCTGGGCCTCAGGCTGCTGGCTTATCTCCCACCTTCATGAGCAGGTGGGGGGGCTGGGGTGTTAGCCTGCCCCCATCTGGGAGAGACTGAGTAGGTCAAAGCTGAGGCCCTTGGTAATTTTGGGTCATGGGAGTCACCCTTGAGGCAGGGCACAGCTG
Source organism: Callospermophilus lateralis (assembly GCF_048772815.1). NCBI lineage: Eukaryota > Metazoa > Chordata > Mammalia > Rodentia > Sciuridae > Callospermophilus > Callospermophilus lateralis. The sequence continues at coordinate 94,659,766 of NC_135313.1, forward strand.
ACATCCTGCCGTGGTGGCCACGGTGCTCTACCCACATAGAGTTGGTCTGTCAGGGCACCGGCCAGTACTCCACAAGCTCTGGGACCTTCTCTCCTCACCCGCTCCAATCCCGCTGCAGGTAACAGTGCAGTTACTGTTCCCGGATGCTGCTGTGCTCTGCTCCTGGCTCCAGAGTCCTCATGGGCTGGACCTGCCCACTTCATGGGACACTGGCTGGTGCCCTGGGGCAAGGCAGCCCTGCCCTGGCCTCAGCCTCCCCGACTCTCAGGGAGGACGTGGGATGGAATGGGAGTGGAGCCAATGGCCGCGGGTGGGCAGGGGCTGGGTCGGGGAAGCCTGCCAGGTACCTGATGGTAGTGGAGTATGGTGTCTGCATTCATGTCCTTCCCTGGGGCCACGTTGATCCACAATTTCCGCATGAAGTACACCTGGTAGGGGAGTGTCACGGGGGCCCCTGGACGAGGGGCAGTAGTGGGCACCAAGCTTGTTCCAGCAGGTTCCACAGCCCACTCCCATGGCCCAAACAGGGCCGTGCACCCCATTCCCTGCATCAGCACAGGTTTCCCCCCCACTTTGCTCCTGCTGCCATCTCCTTTGGAAAGTCTCACAATTTTTCCTCCCTGGCCTCCAACTCTTCCTCATCTTTCAAGAGTAGTGTGGGGACCACCTCCTCCAAGAATGTTCCTGGACCTCCCCTTGGGGTTGGGGCCTGTCCACTACAGCCAACTCTGTGTCCAGGGGCATATAGGACAACGAGTGAATGAAGGAATGACCCCAGGGCCATGCAGAAGTGCTGGAACAAGGCAGATAATCCCACACTCTCCCCTCCATCCCAGCTAGTCCCCCCGCCCCTGAGACCCCCTAACCTTCTTTCTGGGGCTTGTTCTTCTTTACCCAGTCAGACATATGCCTCAAGGAGTCGAAAAAGAAGTCTCCTTCTTTCTGGCTGATGACCTGGGGTTGGGCAGGGACAGAGGGCAGGAAGGTAGTGTGGCTTCCAGGGAGACCCTGTGGGACTGGGGTCCAGTGGCCATCTACTTCGGCCTGGTAAGCTGGGTACACTGTTGGGGTTGGAGTCACCCAGGCCCGGGGTGTGTGAGGCCAGGGCTTTAGCCCCAAGACCCATCTTCTTTCATCCTAACAGCCCAGCTGTGCAGTAATGGGCCTGGCCCAGCACAGCCATGCCGAGAGGCTGAAGTCCACCCCGCCCCACAGGACCCCTGCCTGCCCTCCCCTGGCCTGCCAGGCCAGCACACCTTGTCTGAGATCTTGATGAAGAGGCTGCAGCCTTCCCAGGAGGCCAGCTGTAACCTGGTGGCGATGCTCTCACACACGTCTCGCACCCGAGTGTTGGCGCCCACCTCCAGCATCTGGGCAGAGAGATGGCAGGTGAGGGCCCCAGGCCGACGGGAAGCCTCCCCACGCAGCTGTCTCAGGGCAAGGCACAGCCTGGGATCACCCTTCATGGCTGGTGCTTTTGCTCCTTCATGAAACTCAGGCTGGGTGTGCGCTGGGCTGAGAGTGCCAGGCCTCCCTCCCAGACAGCCATCTGGAGGGTCACATTGCTTAGTCACAGCACTCACTGTCTGGGGACCCAGGGGGCCCAGCCTTTGAACTTGCTGTGAGAGTCCTGCAGTCAGACCATGGGAAGTTTCCATTCTAGGGACTTAGCTGTCCCCAAGGCCATAGAGACCAACTTGCCAACAGGGTGTGAAGATGGTACCATCTGCCTTGGCTGCTCAGTCCCCGGGGCCCGCCTCCCTTTGCTGCCTCTTGCCAAGGGTCTCTTTGTCACAGCTGGGTCCTGATGGACTCCCAGTGCCCTCCATTCTCCTGAGCTGCCATGGCAGGCTCTGTCCACGAGGCACATCCAAAGCTGGCACCTGCTCACCATTGCCCCAGGGACCGACCCTAAGCCCTGGGCCTCAAACTTGCTGCCCACACTTCTGCTCACCAATTTTCTGTGTTCTTGACCTGGTGTCCGCAACTTAGTATTTTGGACAGTCCCTACTTCCAATTGCACAAACAGCCTCCCCCATGACCCCCTGCCCTCTGTATCTGTCCTCTTGGATTCTGTACCCCTGTGTTCCACACCCAGGCGGGGCCTGCAACCCAGGTGGGGCCTGCAACCCGGGTGGACGGTGTGGGAGGGTGAAGGTGAAACCATCTGCTCTGGACTGGACAAGGCTCAGCTTGGGTGGCCAAGGAGCCTGCACAGTGGCGCGGATGCCCCACAGTCTCCTGAAGCCTGAGGCTGGTGGTACCAGGGTGGGGTTCTAACCTCGTCGGTGTCATTGGGGAAGTAGATCTTGTGGCATATTCGGGAGACATTCTGCTCTGCGGCCTCCACCTCCACCTGATGCGGGGGCTGCTTCCGAGGTCCTGTCCTGAGAGAGACAGTGCACGCTGCAGATGCTGTCCCCAGGCCCACCTTGCCCCTGCCCCAGCCACCAGCCTCCACTTGGACCCTAAGCCAGGCTCCAGAAACAGCCCCTGTGGTGACTTCTATGGGGGTTCAGGGGGTGTAGTGGGTTCCTTAGCCCAAGGGGCTACATCTGCTAGGTGAGCTCAGAGAGGGCCATGATGGAAATAGGCCTGGGGTCACCTCCCAGATGGACACACATGAAGAAAGAGGAGCCCGTGCCAGGAGGAAGCAATGTGGGCAAGGCCAGATGTGTCCTTATTCTCATTCAAAAGTGCATCAGGGAGGGGCTGAGGACGCTCAGCAGGGTCTCTCTGAGAGTGCCCACCTCCCTCCATGACAGCAGCTGTCATTGACATGTGGTCACTCACAGTCAACTCCCCCCACTCCATGGCCACAGGAGGCCAAGCCAAGTGGAGGCAGGTGGTGTGCAGGAGACTCAGGACAATCTAGGAAGGACTTCTGACTGTGGGAAGAACGAGGAAGGGAGGGGTCCCTGATTTCAGCTACCCTGGGATGGGTGGGAACATCTAGGTCACCTCTGGCCAGTGTCTCTGTGTCCTGGTGGGCAGTGGTGGAGCAGGTGAGCTACAGATAAGATAGCTATGACAGTCCTTTCTGACTGCCCAGACCTCACTGTGACCTTTAGGGGCCTCAGCCTCTGTCCCCTTTCCCACTGGCTTGGGGCCTCGTCCTGTCTGTCCAGACTGACACCAGCTTTTGGAGAGGATTCTCGGTCCACCCTGCTGATGGGTCTCCCTGCTGACTGTGCTCCTCCTGGAGGGCTGGGCCAGGTCCCTCTGCGCCCTGGCTCGCTGTCCCAGAGTTGATGCTCTGGGGTCTGGAGGTGACCGGCTCACCTCAGGACCTTTTGGATGCGGCGGCTGCAGTCAGGGGCCAGCAGCTTCTTCCTCCGAGTGTCTAGAAACTTCTGAGCATGGGGCAGCAGGGCCTTGCCAGGTGGGAAGAGGCCTGTGCAGAGCCACAAGAGCTGCCAGCCGCGCTCCTCGCTGTACCTGGGGAGAGGCAAGTGGCCATCAGCAGGAAGGGCTCCCTCCTGGGTCCCAGGCCAGGCAGGCAGCTTGGGTAGCAGAAATGTAAGACCCGCCTGGGTCTGGAGGTCTGGGGGCCTGGCCAAGGGGAGGACTCAGGGGGACACCAGCAAGGATACTACCTGATTTCATAGGCCTTTCACAGCCTAGAGACGGAAAGGGGTACCATGGTGCCCATTTTGTGGACAGTGAGGTTCAGAGAGGCTGTGGCCTGCTCAGGTCACAGAGAGAAAGGGTGGAGCAGGCAGGGCACAAGGTGGGACTGTGCCCTCCTGTGCTGACCCCCCGTTGAGATACCAGGAGAGCAGAGCTGGGACCTAGGAGGCTGGATGAAGGCTGAGGGAGCCAGCGCCTTCCACCCGGCCACCCCCGGCAGACCTGTTGGAGTTCTGGGTCAGCTGCTTCAGGATCTGGCAGTAGACCTCGTCCTGCAGGGCTGAGTCCTGCAGGGGCAGTGAGAAGATCTGATCTGTGAGCTCCAGGGTGGGCCAGGCCTGCCGGGAGGGGTAGTCCCCCATGTACTTGAGGATGGGTACAGATGTCAAGGAGAACAGCGCTGGGGGGTGGCCCTGAGCTGACCCCCTGACCAGGGCTAGCCACTGACCCCTGGTCCCACACTGACCCTCAACCCTGGCCCCACACGGAGCCCTAAGCATCCCTTTGGTGAGGTGACGTCTGGCCCCACCCATGGGGCTAGGAGGGGACACACAGGTGCACATGGCATGTGGTGAGGGCCGGTGGCTGGGGAAGGATATCATGGAAGATCTGGCAGGCGGCGTCCCGCAGGTCAGCTCTATCATGGACGCGCTTGAGCAGGGGCTGCCGCAGTGGCTCCGGGGAATAGGCCCACAGGTGGCCCCGGGCGCGGGCCAGGGGCATCATGGCTCTGCTGACCGTTTCCTTCTCTGGGGCCCTGTCAGGGACGGAGGCTGGAGCCAGGGCCTGCCGTGAGGCCTTCCCTGCCCAGTGCTCCCTCCCTGTCCCCATCCAACCTCCCGGCTTCCCCTTGCCTGGGGAGGCCAGCAGGTGGGCACCTGAAGAACTCGTAGGAGAACTCCTCCAGGGTGTGCAGCTTCTCCTCGGGCTGCGCCTCCGGCAGGGGCTCTGAGGGCTGCTTTTCCTGGGCCGCCAGCTTCCGCTTCTCTGGTGACATGGCCAGCAAGCTCTGTAGGGGGAACAGGCTGTGGGCATCTAGGAGACACTGCCCATGAAGCCCTTCCCATCATCGTCTCCTGGCCTGGTTGCCTCAGTGACTTGGGAGGGGTCAGACCTTAGAGCTGGTTGGACCTGGGTCTACCCTTCTGCTTCTCTTGCTTTGGGACCCCAGCACAGTGACTCAACCTCTCTGAGCCCGGTTTCCCCCGAGTCCTCAGAGGAGGATTAGTGCCATTGGTGTAGAGCCCAGCCCATCCTGCTCTCAGGGTGTGGCCACTTGGGTTCTCTCAGATTCCCTGGCTCTGTTCTAGGGTACCTCTCCTTAGGGACATCCCTCACTTTGGCCTTGTTTGCCTGGTCCACCCGCAACCGCAGGCCTCAGCACAAACATCTCTCCCTCAGGGATGCCCTCCAGACAGGACACCCCTCCCCTCTGTTATCTGTTTCCATAACAACCAGTGCTGCTTCTTGGTAGCACCTGTGTATTTGCCATCAGTTTGTCCAAAAGTCTGGAGTCTCCCTGAGGGTGTTGAGGTCAACCTTGTATTTCCAGCACAGGGCACACAATTGGCACTCAATGTATGTATGCTAGAATGCCTGCCTGCTCCTGGCTTCCTGTGAGGCTCCTCTTAGGGATTGGGATAGGGTGGATTTCGGGGCAGAGGAAGACTTGGGTACCCTGGGTTCACAATTTAAATGAGGCTGGGGAAGGATAAGTTTGTCCCCAGGACACACCCATGGTAGGAGACAGAGAGGGAGTGCCCATTTATTGAGCACCTACTAAGTGCCGACTGCTGGGCTGTGTTCTGCATAAATATTGTGCCAGCTTTATGATCACCCCTGGGGATGGAAAGGGCTGGCAGAGCTGCCCTGGTGCCCAGGTGGCCCTCCTGGTCCTCTGTCAGGGTATGGGTGACTTAGCGAGGCCCCCAGGCAGACATCTCTGAGCCATGTCTGCAGCTTCCCAGGTGAGCAGAGGTGAGCATGTGACCCACCAGCAGCTGGGACGAGGGCTTGTTGAGCGTTGGGATGGTGTAGAGGCAGGCGGTGGGCACCAGCCCCGTCTTGCCAGTCCTGTCGTTCTGGCCCAGGGTCCAGCTCTCAGAGGCAAGCAGGGCCTGCTTCTTGGTCAGGATTATCAAGTCCCCCTTTTTGAAGGACAGGAGGGTGACATCATCTGCCGGTCACACACACACACACACACACACACACACACACAGGAACAAAAAGAGCAACAGGGTAACACATCTGGGATATTTCTCACTGCTATGCACCGCCCTTCCTCTGCATCCCAGCGGTCCATCCCTTCTGAAGCCCCTGTACTATGTGTACCACTGTATTGCTTATGAATGCCTGGCTGACCAGTCTGGGCTGGGCAGAGGCCCTGGGGCCTTGTCCCACCTCTGCCTTCACATGGCCACAGCTCAGCTCTCTCTGGAGTGCCACAGAAAAGTTGTGGCCAGGAACTAGACTCTCACCTCCCTGAGCTGTGTGACCCTGGGCAAGATACCTCCCTCTCTGAGTTTCTAATTCTGTGTCTGTAAAATGGGATAATAAGGTGGCTGTGGGATGGTGTTCAAAGCCGCCAGGAGAGGGCCAGCCTCGCCAGTGTTTCTGCCCACAAAACCAGCCTTGGAGGGTCGGAGGCCATCTCCTTGAACCCCCTCAACTTGTGCAAGAGGAAACAGAGACTAAGAGAAGGTTGGGACCCTCCCTTCTTCCCTCTGTTTGTGTTCCCAGGCCTTGCTCTGTGCCTGGTGGCTGCTGTGACATGGACATGGGTGAGCCACCTCCCCATTGGCCCCCGAGTGGCCCCTCACTGTGCCTCCCCGACCAGCGGGCACCTGTGGCCTTCCTGTCCTGCAGGGCCATGGCGAACACGGACCTCTCCTTCAGGCCCTCCAGAAACAGGGCCACCAGCTCAGCGATGGCCACACAGCTGGGGGACACAAACTCGTACTCTTCGTGCAGTGTGGAGAGCAGCAGTCTCTGCCCTCCCTTGGCCTCCCTAGGGGATGAAGGGGACGGTGTGACCAGAGGACTTCTCCCCGTTTCAGCCCCTCAACAGCCGAGAGGTGACCCTCCAGGGTGACGGATGAGGAGACAGTGGCTGCCCGAGGGCCACTGGCAGGGCTGGGGTCTGAGCCCAGGTTGGCCCAAGTTCCAGAAACCACCGTGAGCTGGCAGAGCTCAGGGCCCTTCAGGTCTCTGAGGCTGTGTGGGGTTGGCTCTGGGAAGACCACCAGGTGGCCAGTATGCAGGGACACCACCAAGAGTGTTAGTGCTGGAGAGAGCCACTCGCTCTGGGGGACCCTGGCGAGCTACCCAGCCTCTGTGTGCCTCAGTTTACCCAATAGGTGGAACAGGTAGTGCTGCAAGGACTTCACGGCATATAGGAAAGTGCCCAGTCAATCTTGGAGAGTGGTGGCCAGTGTGCACCTGGGGCAGCCCATTGGTCACAGTTATAATGGGGTGCTTTAACCCAGGGGTACTCTGGTAGGACAAGGGCAGGACTTCCCGAAGGGCTTGGAAGAGTTCCCACAGAAGGCAGACATGGGGTGGGGGTTTGGGAGGATGCAACTAGCACTGCCCGGTACCCTGCCCAGGTCCCATCCCTTGCTCGTCTCTGAGATGACCTATGTCCTCTGTGAGCAATTCTCTCCCACGGAAAGGGAGGGAGCCCGCCACATGAAGCTTTCCAAAGGAGCGCAGGCCTACGTGACCTTTCCAGGTGGGTCTGAGAAGCACAGTTGGAGGACTTCACCAGCAATGTGGCCTGATCTGGGGGTGGCTCCCAAATCCAGTGGCCACTAGACATGCTGATCATCATCCATCCCAGTGACAACACACTGCCCCTGCCCCCCATCTTTCCAGAGCCCCCAGGGACTGAGGTTGAGAAGGGAGAGATTTCAGGGCCTCTTCCCTTGGGGGCTCCCACCTGTTGGTGACCAGACCCATGATCTCTGGGAAGGAGAGTTCCAGGAGCGTCCTCTCCCGCTGACCCAGGAAGTACAGCCCCTTCCAGTTAACAGCCAAGATCAGCTGTGTCTTGGGGAGGCGGGGACCTGGCCAGAGGAGACCACAGAGTGAAGGCCATGCTTGCCCCAAGGGTGTGCAATCCATATACCCACCTCCCTCCTATCAGGGACTGTTACCAGAGAGCGTGGTGATTTCAAAGAGCCGGGAGAAGAGGAGTGGCCACTGCAGGAGGGCAGTGTCCACCACCTGCTCCTGCACAGCCAACGTCGTGGCTCGGGTCTGGGTGTACGGGGCCTGTAGGAGATGGCAGGCATTATCTCCATTCTCCCTGCCTCCTCTAGCTGATCCCTCCCCAGTACTAAGGTGATTATTTGATGGGTCATTCTGCAAAACCTCTACCTAAAGGAAGCCAGGGCTTGGTCAGGGATACTGGGGGTGGAGGGTTGGCCCAATTCTATTAGAACCTCTGGGAAAGAACCCTTCAGGAGGTGGTCTCGGGAAGTAAGAGGCCTTCCCCTCATTAGAGTCAGATGTCAGAGGCTACAGCCCATGTTGGGTGGAGACAGCTCTCGGCATAGGTGGGGCATGCATGCCCAGGTGCCCAGGGCCCCAGCTTGGGCTTGCTTTTATCTGTAGATCTGTGTCCTGCTTCATGCATGAGGGGTCCTTCCTGTGTAGCCAGGTCCTGGGCACTTTTGTTTTTCTTTTCTGGACTTCTGTGTATTTGGGGGCCTCTTGCAGGGACCTCCATCTTTATCTTCTCCTCTAGTTCCTCCCTCCTTTAGCATGCCTCTCCCCGCCCCCCACCCTGTTCTCTTCCCATCTTTACTGCTCTGTGCCCCTAACTGGCTCTGAGGTCCTGCTAACCTTTCTTTTTCAGTGTTTGTCAGATCAATGGGTATTTCTCTTGTTGCTACTTTAAGAAGTGGATGGGTAATATTTGTATACTGGCTTTGGGAATATAAATGGGTACATCATATCTGAAGGGTGACTTGGCCATATTCAATGTGTATGTCCAGTATTTACAATGTCCATTCACTCTGGCCAAGGAGTTCTCGTGTGCCTGGGGGCAGGAAGAGGGGAGCTCTGAGGACAGCCCTGGTGCTAAGGCAAGGTCATGGTCAACTGTCAGCCATGGATGCTCTCCTGTGCCAACAGGCCAGGGCCCAAACAGGCACTGCAGTACAAACCAGGGCTAGACCAAGATAAAATGGGGAAGGAGGAGGGTGAGTGGCAGGGGCCATGATAAGGCGTTGAACTGCATGAGCCTGTTTAAACATTGCATCTGGACTAAACTCTCAGGTTTAAACGTCCTGTTTGGCAGTGGGTTGGGGATCACGGGGAGGGAATCCATTACCTTGGCACACCTAGTCCCCCCCACCCCCTGCCACCACTGAGCCCTGGGGTGCAGGCTGACCTTGGTGTGGGCATCAGTGACAAGGCTAGCCCACTTCTCTGGGGGCTTAGTCTTGTACAGCTTGGAGGGGACACAGCCGGGCAGCAGCTCCTGGACAGCTCTACCCCTCAGGGAAGCACCAAGCTGCACGTAGCAGTGCCGGGCCAGCAGCTCCACCAGCTCTTCTTCCTGCATAGCCAGGGGTCAGACATGGAGCTGAGGGGAAGCAAGTGAGCCCACCCTCTCCTGTGATGCACCCACCCCGTGACCAGCTCTTGCCTCAGCACAGTGGAGCTGACCAGCAGATGAGGCAGGACAAGAGAGTGGGAGCAGCCACCTAGTCCTGCCATGTCCTCTAGGCAGGACCAGCTCCGTCCCTGTGGCCCCCCTGCTGTGCCCCAGCTGGGCCTCAGCTGCTCCTGTTGGCAGCGGGTAATCCCAGCGACCCTGGCAGAAATGGGTTCAGGGCCCTTTCCCTGTCTTCCCTTTCCACAGGAGGCTGCCCTTCAGGGCTTCTGCAAAGACTCAGCCAGGTCAAGGTCCTGTGTAAGGCACTTGCATGGCCCAGCAGGGGAGGGACCCAGGTGGTCCTTCTATCTGAAAAACCAAAATCTTATAGAAATGGCCCTGCCATTCCCTGACCATGACCCTTCTAGAAAGGACTCTGCGATTTCCGTGCCTGCCGCTGGTCCTCTTGATTTGGCACAGGGAGGTTTGCACCTGCTGTTCCCATAACTTCAGTCACACCCTCCCTCATCTTCCACCAACCTCCATCACTACAACTACCCTATGCAAAGAGCCGTTGGCGCTCTGCATATTCCAGATGTGGGCCCAAGGTTTGGGGAGGTGACAGGACTCCCCAAGTTCACACTGTCCCAGAGATGCAGACTGGGACTTGAACTCAGCCGCCTGAGCTCTAAGGTCCTGTTCATGTTCCTGACCACCAGGTCCTGGCTACTCCATAAACAGGTACTGCCAGAGGTCAGGAAGGCCTGGGGCTTAAAGGCCCCAGATGCCTGAGCAAACCTGTGGCCCAAGGGAGGAGGAAATGGAGACAGGAAGGGATCGTTGTATCCAGTGGAGGCCCCAGGACTTGCTCCCCTGCGACCACCTTCCTGCCTCTGCCCTCTGCCTCCTGCCCACCACTTTCTACACAGCCTCTGATCCCGGCTGGGGGCCTACTCTGTGGAGGATCTTCTGATGGTTTTAACTTGGGCCAGCCCTGGATCCTTCCTCAGGTCCCCTCACCTTCTCAAAGCTGTACTCGCCAGACCAGACTCCGTGGAGGACTTGCCGGTAAATGAGCTCGGTGCTGACAGGGTCCTCCTGGGAGTCGTGCCAGGGGGTGAAGAATTCCTTCCGGAAGTAGATGCGCCAGGGTGACTGGCGTTGGCTCACGCCCTTCTCCTGGGCCAGTTGCTCACACTGGGCCACAGCATCCATCACGTGGTCACGTCCACTGCCCAGGGACCAGAACTGAGGACAGAAGCCGGGGCAGTAAAGGTTAGCAGCTGCTGTGTGTCTCGCCCCATGAGGACACCCACCCTCAGCACAGCATGTGGAAGACGGGGACCAGAACTCTCAGGGCCCACTGTGGGCTGAGTGGGCGCTGCTGAGTCCACTTGGACACCTGAAGGACCTCTCTATAAGGCCTGTCCATTGGTCCCCCAAATACCTGTCTGCTGGCCCCTCCCAAAGGAAGCAAAGATGGATGCTGGTGTGATTTGGGCCATGACACATTGGTTGGCCGACTGGTGTCTGTTCAAGTCGGAGGGTGAGGGCTGTGGGTGTTCAGGTGGGCTGGGCCCTGTCTGCTGCAGGAGGCTGCTGTGAGTGTCGGGGGGGAGTGACAAGGTGAGCAGCTGCTGGGCTGGGTGAGGACAGCTGCCTGTTGTCAGCTGCCTGGTGTGTGTGTGTGTGTGTGTGTGTGTGTGTGTGTGTGCGCGCATACACACCCCCTTGTGAATGTGTCTGGCAGCTAGGAGCAGGGGCAGGAGCCAGGTTGGTGTGAAGACCCCAGCTTTAGGACACTCTGGTCCAGGTATGGGAGGGAGGCCAGCAGCAGAGGGGCAGCTGGTGTTTACCTTGTCATACACAGCGACCTGCAGGGAGAAGCCCAGGTGATCTCGGAGGCCCTTCTTTTGGGCAATGTGCTGGCAGATTTCCCGTGATGTGGAGGCCGAATCCACCATGACGGCCAGGCTCTCCCCAGTCACCAAGATGACTTGGATGGGGATGTGCTTCTTGGACTTGACAGCCTGGGGACAGATGAGGACTCAGGCCCTCTTGCCTCGGGGAGCCTGAGCTCAGCTGTCCTGGAGCTCCCAGAGCCTTGGACTGGAGGTAAGTCCATCACCTTGCCCCATCTCCCTTCTCTCCTGACTGTCCCCCCTCCCCTGCCCATCGCTGTGGGTTCCTGAGAACAGGACCTTCAGGGTCGGCCATGTCTCAGCATGCAGTTAACAAAATTTAGGTTCGTGGCTCCCGCCAAGGGCAAAAACAACATTGCCTGTACATCTGGTGATTTGTGGGCATCTCCAAGTTTGCCTCAGTAGCCCTGTGGGCACAGCCTGTAGGCCATAATGGTCCACTTCTAGGTGAGAACCCTGTGCTTGGAAGGGTTAAGTGACTCAGATTCAGAAGGTGAGTCCTCCAGAACATTTCCAGGTTCTCGGATCCTGTGCATCTCACTGTGCACGCTAACAGCTACAAGTTCACCTACAATTCCAGGACGCATGAGAGAGTGTCCCTGTGGACTTGGGAGGTCGGTGAGAACAGGGAGGAGGTATGGCTAGAGGTGACCCACAGGCCCCAGCATAGGACACTGCAGGGTCACATGGGTGAGCACCTTCCAGGCATGGGCTGGGACCAGAGATGCAGGCAGAGCCGGTGCTGGGGATGCCACCTCCACCCTGGCTCACCAGAGTGATCCTTTCTGAGGGTACCTCAAGAACTCGTAGGTGTTCCAGCTGCCAGAACAAGTAGAGAGGGGTACCCACTCCCAACAGCAATGCCATCAAGGATGACAACCTTGACATGACCATGACTTTCATGAAAGTGCAAATGCCCAGGGAGGAGTAACTCAAAACAATTATCAGCCATTTACAAGGCCATGCCAATGAGTGTGTCAGATTTATTTCCCCATCAATTAATAGGCCATAAGAGAATGTTTATAGCAGTGTAATTCCCAATAGCCAAGTTACAGAACCAGCCTAGGTGCCCGTCAACTGTTGAATGGATAAATAAAATGTGTTGTATATACACAATGGTGTTTTACCAACCATAAAGAAGAAGGAAAATATGGCATCTGCTGGTAAATGAATGGAACTGGAGAACATCACACTAAGTGAAATAAACCAGACTCAGAAAATCAAGGGTCAAATATTCTAATAGGGAGAAGCTAGAGAGGAAAAAGGAATAAAAAAGGGATCTGATGAGATTAGAAGAAAAAACAGTAGAAGGGGACTGAAGGGGAGGGAGGAGAGAGGAGAAAGGGGAGGTACTGGGGAATGAAATCAGCCAGACCATGCTATGACCATGGATGATTGATTACACCACAGTGAATCCCACTTTTATGTATAATTATAATGCACTAATTAAAAAAAAATAGAAGGGAGGCCAGCAGAGTCAAGAGCACATCAGGGGAAGGAAGGAGGGGAAGAAAAGGGGAATGAAGTTGATTAAGTTATGTTATGTGCATGAATGGATGTGTCACAATGAATCTCACTATTGCATATAATTATAATGCACCATTTTAAAAATGACTATGGATTTAGAGAGGCTGAGGGCAGCTTTGAAGCTTGGGCTATGCTAGCAGAGGCTGAGCTCCACAGGGGTTCACAGGGACCCTGAAGGTGCCCTGGAGGAGGTGGAAGAATGCTGTGGACAAAGTCACCCCGCAGCCATGCCACAGGAACCAAAGGAGCTGCATCTCCCTATGCTGCCCACCTCTCACCCTTCCAGTCCTACCTGAAGCTCCAGCCAGGTGGGAGGCTCTGCCCGCACCCCATTGGCGTAGGTACGCCGCAGGCGCTCAGCACAGAAGGGCCCATAGCCTGCTGGCCCTTGACCAATGAAGTTCAGCAGATACTGGGGGGTGAAGAAGGGAGAAGGGAGGAGACATTCAGAAGGCAGCTCAATGTTGACTTTCTACAGATTTTTTAAATTATCATCCTCAGTTTAGAAAGATGTGTTCTGATGGGCACTCTCCATTCATCATGAAGAGGAATAGAAATGGATAGATACCTGAGGAGCAGTTTGGCAGTTTACATCAGCAGAAAAAAATAGTGGAGAAAATTAAAAGAAAAAATGTAGGAGAGTCTACATCCAAAATGCACTGGACAACAACAACAACAACAAAAAAAAATGTGTGGAGGGCTGGGGATATAGCTCAGTTGGTACAGTGCTTGCCTTGCATGCATAAGCCCCTGGGCTCAAACCCCAGCACCACAAACACACACACACACAAAAAAAGTGTTGAAAATCTTTTTGTCCCATGGAGGTGAGTGGGGAAATACTACCTGAAAGGGTTTACTGGTGTCACAGTGGCTTAAGTGGTCAGAACCAATGCCCAGGGTGAACATGGTTCCTGATGTCCCCACAGGGACACAGAGTGAGTGTTTTCCGTTTGACTGCAAGTATGACACTGTAACACCACAGAGGCCAAAAGAAAATACTAATGGAAGCCAGGTGGGGTGGCACACGCCTGTAATCCAGTGGCTCAGGAGGCTGAGGCAGGAGGATTGCAAGTTCAAAGCCAGCCTTAGCAACGGCAAGGCACTAATCAACTCAGTGAGACCCTGCCTCTAAATAAAATACAAAATAGGGCTGGGGATGTGGCTTAGTGGTCGAATGTCCCTGAGTTCAAATCCTTGGGAACCCCCCACCTCTGGGTGTGAGAATGACTTTATTTTCAGTTCTGATTGCCTGTATTCCACATATTACTTTTATCTCAGAACCAAAAGGTTTATGGAGACAGTGAAGTCTGGGGCCCTCTAATATCTGCAGGCTTCTGCCAACCAACATCCACATTCAATTCTAAGGAGTAGAAGCAGGTGCTGTGGCCATTATCAGGCAGGGGCTCACTCCCCGGACAACCGTCTGGAAGTCGAGTTGTCCTGGTGCCTGAGCCACGGGTCAATGGCTTTGCAGACCCTGGATAGGGATGGGAAAGAGCCAGGTGGAGTGCCCTCTGGTATAGACAAGGAGACTGAGGACCAGAGGAGAGCTGCCCATTGGCCTGAGGGTTCGGGAAACCCTGGCCCAGAGTCTACTTATGCTGCTGCTGTAACCTGCCCCCCGCCCCCCCAACCCTGCCCTTGGCCCTCCGCACCTTCATGAACCTCTCTGAGGGTGGGAAGCAGCCCAGACAGAGGCTGAGCAGGATCCAGCCCCGGGCGGTGCTGCTCTTCCTGGAGTTTCCAGAGAGCTGTTTGCAGATCTGGCAGTAAATCTCATCCCTGAAAGACACAGACCCTGGGAGGGCAGGCTGGGTATTTGTTCGGGGGGAGGGGAGAGACAGGAGCCTGGGCACAGGGTCTCTCTGCACCTCTGGGTGAGGTCTCCTGCTCAGGGCATCCCTCCAGCACTGGAGGCCTCCCTCCCACTGATATTTTCCCCTGTCCCACTCCCTTCAGACCCCTCTGCCTGGTTCATGGAGGCCCCAGTTCTCAGCCCTCCCTCCCAGACACCTTGCCCCTCAGGCCTTTGCTCTGACTTACCCCCTCTGCTTTACCCCTGCATGACTGCTCTCAGCCTCCTCTGCCCTGCTTCTTGTATAACCCGATCGGCTCCTTTCCCCCAGCTTCAGTTATTTCAGACATTGATTTCTCCTTCTACCCTAAGGCCTTATCTCCTTTGCACTTAGCCTGGCCCAGCGGGGCATTAAGAGCACTTTTTCTTGGTATCCTCGCTGGATGTGAGCCTACCCACTTTTGAGGCTATACTCTCCTGGTGGGTTTCCTGGTTCTCTCATGCTCTCTGCCATGGTTTGGATAAATGCCCTCCAAAGGCCAAAGTGTTGAAGGCTTGGTCACCAGCCTGTGGTGCTATTGGGAGATGGGGGCCCTTTAAGAGGTGGTGCCTCGTGGGAGGAAGTGAGGTCATTGGGGGTGTGCTCTTGAAAGGGATTTGGGGACTTTCAATCCTTCCTCTCTTTCTTTTTGCTTTTTGGCTGCCATGAGATGAGTACCTCTCTCCACCAAGTGCTCTGCCTCACCATTGACCCCAAATGACAGGGTCAAGTGATTTCAGAAACTTCAGAAATCATGAGCCAAAATAAATGTTTCTCCCTTATGAGTTGGTTATCTCAGGTATTTTGTTACAGTAATGGAAAACTGACTAACACACTCACCAAATAAAGGGTGAATTCTTCAAGGATAGAGGTGTGTTTTCTTCATCTCTGATCCCCAACCCTCAGGCAAAGGCCCCACCCTGAGCAGGAACTCAGTAAGTATATATTAAATGCATGATAGATATGGAATGCAGCATTTGCTTTGTCTTAGAATTTGGTTATAACCCCAGAGCCAAGGACTAATGGATGTTAATATCCAACATTCTAGAGACAATCTTGTAGAATTTGCTAAAACATGGCAGAACCAGTCTAGCATGCCACCTCCAGCCTACATAAGGGAAGGTGAGAAATTTGAAAGGTGACTTCTCATGGAGGAGACAGATCTATGGCTCATTTCCACTACTTACAAGTGATGAGAGTGAGGGAGACTCCAGAAGAACTATCAGCAGGGATGGAGCTGTTTTCCAGAGATGAGACCTATCCCACTTCCCATCTGAGGCAGAGCTTCAGAAGCTCACTGCCCACCCCTAGTGCACTGTAATGGAGCACAGTGAAAAAATTCTTTCTAGGTCTGGGGATATGGCTCAAACGGTAACATGCTCCCCTGGCATTCGCGCAGTGCTGGGTTCGATCCTCAGCACCACATAAAAATAAAATAAAGATGTTGTGTCCACCGAAAACTGAAGAATAAATATTAAAAAATTCTCTCTTTAAAAAAAAATTCTTGCTAGATTTTGACTTGCTTCCTTCAACTTGAGGACCTCTGTGAACAAAGAGACTAAAGGCTGCTTCCTTCAGGAGATTCGAGCCCATCTCGATTGGCAAGGTGAAGAAAGAATAGTCAGGGACTGGGAACTGCGTCTGTATTATTTGGCAGGGCATGCATGAGCTTCCTGTTGACCAGAAGGATGCCATGAGCTCAACTTTAGGCAGCTCACTATTCCAGAAATTCCTAGCAGTAAATGACTGTGGGATGTTCTACCTGCAGCTAGAGTCAACAGGAACCCTTAAAGGAAAGTTTCAGCACAAGGTGGATATCAGGACTACATGGGTCCATCTGTAGGAGTTATCTGAATAACCCGTCATGCACCCATTTGGACATAGCTTTTATGTGTCTGCCATATTGGAAGGTATGGTGGCTGGTAAGGATTATCAAGGGGAAACTACCAACAGAACCAACTAATTAGAAGAATTTTCCAGTCAATGATGTCAATGCAGACAGCTAAAACATGGATAGAAGTTATCTGTAGTCTTACTGGCTAGAAGAATCAGAGAACAGAATTTGAGGTCCCCAGAGCAACTTGAAAGTGAGAAAGAAAATCCTGGAATGAAGAAAACCACAGAAGGAGAATCTCAATTTTGTATATAAAGTTTTTCTAAACTCTGGCTGACACCTTCTCATGAATGGTGGAGTATATCCTAGCAGGCTAGCTGAGGCTAAAATAACTTAACAAGGATTTCATCTGCTGCTCACCATGGGGATGACACAATTTCAATCCAGCCAAATTAACTGCTGCCAAAACAAAACAAAAAAATCAACACTCTTTGAAAGAATATAACAGAATTCAGTCTCTAAATGTATCATCCAGTACTAAACTGAAGGGGAAACAGGAAAACATGACCATCATCAAGAGAAAAAGAATGGCAATGGACACAGACTCAATTATGACCTCTATGTTACATTTTCAGAAAAGGCTTAAAAACTCTGATAACTATTCTCAGTGATGTGAACGAAACTACACTCATCATGAATGAACAAATAGGAAACCTTGGTAAAGAAATAGGAATGTAAAAAATAATCAAGGGCTGGGGTTGTGGCTCAGCGGTAGAGTACTTTCCTAGCACATGCAAGGTGCTGGGTTCGATCCTCAGCACCACATAAAAATAAATAAATAAAATAAAAGTATTGTGTTCAACCACAACTAAAAAATATTTTTTAAAAAATCAAGAAAACTATAATAATATAATATAACTTAAAATAGAACACTCGAAGTAAAAAACCTCTTGAATGGTTTAATGGTGTATTGGAGAAGACAGAGATCAGTGAATTTAGAGATTAATCAACAGAAATTGCCCAATCTAAAGAACAGAGAGAAAAGAAGAAAGAAGGAGAATACAAAAAGATCCTCAGGAACTTGAGGGACAGTAGCAAAAGCCTTATATAAGTTTAATTAGAATTTGATGTGGATAGGGGAAAGGAGAGGAGAAGAGAGGGAGGAAAAGAGAAAGATAATTTTTGAAGAAATTATGGTTAAATCTCCTCAAATTTGGTTAAAAATAATAACTTAAGGTAAGCAAACCTCTAAAATACAATCCCTTAAATCAGTATACATATTTATATGAAAACATAATTCCTATAAAGCAAATTACATATGAAGTAAATTTGCATAAATACACACACACACACACACACACACACACCATCCTGCATTAAAGTCTGTTCTAAAATGAATCCACAGCTCATGATTAATCTGTTTTCCTAAAATGAGGTTTGTTCCTTGGTTTTCTTAATGAACAAGTAGAGAACCCTCAGTGGCTGTAACATCTGCTGCACTGAGAGCCAGCCTGCAGGCCCTGGGCCAAGGTGCAAGGAGAGAAGCAGTTATTTGGGGGCAGAGGATGAGGCTGTGACCATGATTTGAGGACAAGTGAGGGGACCTGATGCTCTGAACAGGGATGAGGTGGGAGTGGGGACTGACCTGAGGCCAGGTCGCAGAATGGCGTAGCCCACAATGAAGTGCACCTTCTCCAGGTTGGACATGGGTCGTTCTGAGATGGGGCCATCAAGATCAAATGGCTCCTCTCCGATGTTCAACTGGCTGGCCACCTTGAAGCCCAAAGATGGCCATTAGGATAGCTGTGATTCTCCCCATTTGCCAAGGAGGAAACCGGCATGTGAGGATGGAAGCCATCGCTTGGGAACCCTGCAGCAGGCTGGTGGCAGAGCTGGGAGAGGACTGAGTCCCCTGGCCCTGGGCTTACCTGGCCCGTGATCCTGGAAGACCGCTTCAACTTCATGGAGGAGATGCCTTTGGTTCCTCTGTCCTTTTGGCTCAGTTTCTGTGGAAAAAGTTACAGAGGAGTGCACACTTGAGCAGTCCCTTGGTGCTGCTAATCCTACAGCCATTTACAGTGGACAAGTGTCCCCCTCAGCCATTTCTTGGCCAATTCATAAAATTGATGGGGAAGGATTTGCTCCCAGCCTTTAAGTTTTTTTGGTCTCCTTAGGCAGGGTCTGCAGCTTGTCATGATGGCATCATGAAAGCTAATAGTAGGAGTCAGCTTGGGTCGGGATCAGGCCAGCTCCAGGAGTGGGCACCATCTCTGGCTGGGGTAAAGCTGGGGTTTGGCACAGGAAATGAATGTGAAATACATGGGCTAAAAGCTCTGTGAGGGCAGGCAGAGCTTGTTTGGCCCCACTCTGTGAGTGGCCCACAATGCAGGTATTAAATGAACACATGTGGAAAGGAAAACCTGAGCTCCAACCTCTGGGAAATGAGATCTGTGTCCCTCTGTGTCCGCCCTTCAGAAGAGCAATAAGGCTCGACTGCCTCTAAAGAGTCCTTTCCTTGAGGGTTCATCAGCTTCCCAGGTGAATTCCAATTATTACTACCCCTCAGCATCCCTGCCCTGTGTTCCTCCCCACCCCACAAGGTATAGGACTTCGAAGATCAGACATTGCATCTTCTTGCTTTCCTTCTTGAATTACTCATCTTGGGGGAAGCCATATTGTAAGGATGCTCAGGTAGGTCTGTGGAGAGGCCCACATGGCACGGAACTGAAGCATCCTGCCAAGAGTCATGTGAGTGCAACATCTTGGGAATGGACTCTTCAACCTCAGTCAAGCTTTCAGATGACTCCAGCCCATATTGACAGCGTGATGGCAACCTCATGAGAGACTCTGAGTCAGAAATGACCAGGTAAGCTTCTCCTGACCCTCAGAAATAGTGTGAAATAATAAATACATACTGTTTTATGCTGCTATGTTTTGGGGGTAATTTGTTACACAGAATTAGATATCTAATATGCTCTGTAGAACTTATGTCTCCAGAGGTCAGGGAGTTAGGGCTTGAGCCTGGGATGGTTTGGCTATGCAATTGGGGCTGCAGAATCCCTTAGATTTCTATGTAGTTAGTCTATATGGGGACCTCCCAGGTATCAGTCTTCTGGCATATGGGGGACTCTTGGATTCCTATGGCTGGTGAACTCCCGAGTGCTGTTATTGTTGTTTAATTCCTTTGGACTGTTCTTGGTTAGTTCCACTAAGTTACCTTGTGAAACTGGGCCTTAGAAAGGGAAGGATAGAACATGGGTCAAGAAGTTGGTCTCTAAATTCAGCAGAATGGTTTCTAAGTAAGCTCCCACACATGTGTTCACTGTGATTTTTGTGGAAAGTTATTTTACTTCTATTTCTTTAGCTTGAAATAAACATAAGGATCCCTACCTTGTAAGGTTAGCCCAACTGAAAATTAAATTAAGAGAAGCCACTGGCACACAGCAGGTTATTAATAACATTTCTTGTTATTATTATTGTTGTGTGCATTTGAGTTAGGCTCAAGTCAAACTGATATTCAGAGTCCAGGGGGCCCTCTCCACTAAAGATTGTGTGATTCAAATAGGGAGTGATCCTCAGTTCACAAGTTCTTGAGTGCAATTCAAAACTGAAAATACCTGGGTGCTTGGGGACTGGGCACATGATTGATGTTGCTGAGGGGGCTCCAGGTCCAGCTTTCTGAGGTCTGATACCTGGGGGATACCTGCCTACCATCCTCACACCATGCACCTGTGCAGATCCATGCTGTGGTCCCCTGGGTCCGTTCTCCTTGTCCAGTGTGTTGTGGATCTGCTGCATCACTGGGCTGCCACTCAGACTGTTCTTGGCATACAGCACTGGCTCTGGAAGGTCACCCATGAACCTCAGTATGATGTTCCACACGGCCAGGGCAGCCTAGGGGAGCAAAACAGAGGGTTGGGTTGGAACTCAGTCTCAGTATTGTGGCCCACAGTGTCCCAGGCCCCTTCCTTATTCCCTCTGAACCACAACTCAAACTCTGGAGTCTGGGAGTGGTATGAGCCACCAGAAACCAAGGAACCATGGTTACCAAGTAGTCTGTGTCATCCTCGTGGTAGAGTAGTGGGTATCGTAGGGGCCCCTGGATGTGTGTGTGGGTGGCTGATTTCTGGAAGTAAGTCACAGCAAACTTGGGAAAGGTGTACGCAGCCAGGCCATCCACATCCTCCTCTGGCTCTTTCAACATGGGGACTGTATCCAGGTCAATCTCGGGTAGTTTATTCTGGGTCTTCACTTCCAGATCCTGGGGCCAGTGAGGAAAGATGGATCATTTTAGATAACAACCAAGCTGTTGACTAGTTACCCAGTGGGATGAGCAGTGCTAGGGGATAGGGAGCTTTAGAGAGGTCCATCTTGCTATCTGCCAGTAAAGTTATATCCAATAAGGTTACCTAAGATTATATAAGATCAATATAACCTTTAATAAGGTTTAGTAACCTTACTGAACTCTAATTTGTATAATTTGTCTCTAGCTTCTTTGAGATTTTTCTAAGATAAGCACTTTATTCTGCAGATGAGAGTGTTATTCCTTCCTGATCTGTATCTGTTATTTATTTTTCTTGTCCTATTGCATTGTTTAGTTTCTCCAATACAATGTTTAACAGTGGTGATGATAGTGGACCTTCTTGGATTGAAGAATGCCTCTGTCCATCCAGAGGAATCCCTGCTCCTAGGCCATTTTCCATGATAGCCTGGCCCCGCCAGGCTCTGTGACTTGGTTGGCATCTTCTTGCCCACTTACCCAGCCCCCTAGTGTCTAAGATCTTCACCGATAGAATAGGCCACCATATGCATAACCTTGAGCATCCTGCTCTGCAGACACAGGACCTCTATACTCCTACTTCCAGCCCTCCTCCATACCTCCCTCAGGCCCAACAGGACAGGGACAGGGCTTCCCCTGAGGAGGTGATCCCAGCCCCCACCCCACCCCTGACTACACAGAGTGAAGGTACAGGAGGAGGGCTGAGGTTTTGAATACCAACAGAGGGAAAGTACCTAGGTCACTGGGTCTTGGGACCCAGAGCAGGGTATAGTGAGGGTCTATAGAACAGCCCTGGGACACTGCCCTTCCTACCCTCTTCCATATCCCCACCACTATCAGCCTCAGACATCACATCCTCCCGTTTCAGGGTTGGTCCTCTCTGCATTTCAGCTTCCCCAGTCACATTCTACAAAGCAACAGCCTCCAAGGCTCCACATACGGGTGGGAGGTGCTGCCTGATTGAAAGCTCCCTAACATTCATTTACACAGAAGAGGCTCCATGATGTCTTGTAGGGGAGAAAGCTGCCTAGCTCCAAAGGGTTGACCACAGAAATGCATGCTGGTTCTCCTTTTCTGCACATTCACCCAGGGCTGCAGAACTTCCTTGGCCACCCACCCTGGCAGCTTCTTCAAAGGAGCCAAGGGGTTGATTGAGATCAGGGGCTGGGCAGATGCTCCCATTTCCCTCTGGGGTTGTCTTACCTCAAAACCAGTTGGGGCCTGGCCTTCCTGGCCCCCAATCATGGATGGAAGGAAGCCAAACACCTTCTCCACCATTTCTGTGTCAGTGACAGTATCATAGATGGACTTGCGCTTCTTGGGAGGGAAAACATTTTCACTCTTCTGCTCTTTGACCGGGATGACCAGAGGTCCCTGCATACACAGGAATTGGGGAGAAGGTGACTTGCAGGCCCCGTTGGGCTCAGGGGACCCAGTTCTGCCTGCCCTCATAGGCCAAGTAACTTTTAGAAGCCAAGTAAAATTTGTCGTGCAGTTATTCATCCAAATCAATACATTTTGCCCCCAAATAACAAATTTTAATAGTTAGGGTAAGTGGAGATCAACCAACCAGAGCTTTTCACTTCCCAATGATAATCAGAGGTCTAGGGATTTACAGTTGCTGGCTTGACCTCCAAGGTACCACCTGAAACTCCAGGGAGTCCACATCTCAGCAGCAAAACCACTACTCAGGCCCATGGGGGGGGGTCCCCTCATTCAAAGGGCATCGAGAGTCTACCAGGGCGGTTCCTAGGGCCTATACAAACACACAAGTTTATATATCCACGCCAGGGACACTCGAGCTCAGGAGCATGCTCCTGACTTGTCTGAGGGTCTCTTCTTTCACGTGCCCTGTTCATTGTAATGGTAGTTTGTACAGCAGACCCAATTTCCATCTGAGGGCAAAAGGAAATGTCATCCACTCTGCTTTATCACAAAAAGACCCAAGCAAGAAGGAATGAGGCTGAGTCTTAGATACCCTATGGAAGAAAGAGGATTACGCAAGGGCGAGATTTCAAAAGGCAGGAGCATGCATCTTGGAGCTGCTCTGCTGGTCCTTTTTCTTCAAGCCTTCCAGAAACTCAACAGCTCCCCTTGGTGTTTCTCTGTCCCCTGAACTGTCATGCACAATCTTATTACCAGGGATCTTTGGACAGTGACCCTTCCACAGCTCATCTGGCTCAGGTTTCCCATGTCTTTTAGGGAAATTATCACCTGTAAAGAAAGGTCCCCAAGGCTAAAGGGAAGAGACCAAGGAGCTTCACTTCCAGGTTCTAGGAATAAGGCCATTATCTGGTTGATCTGATGCCTGTCCTCTATTATACCTTGTGAGCCTCTGATTGAGTCTTCCCAGAAGATGTGAAGAACTCTGCCGCCCTAACTTTGGACAAGGAGAAGAAAGGGATGTCTCTTGTCCTTTCTAAATTGCAACCCAGAAGATGACTCCTAATTTGCTTCTTGTATTCTTGCTGAGTTCTTGAATAATTAGAACAGATTTAAACATCTTGACTTGAGTGAAGACTTTCCAAAGGAGCTTCTAGTGACAGCTCTATGTTGCCATCCATTTTTCCCATTTGCCCCATTTGCCAAACACGTGGACCGTAGCCAGTGCCACCTGCCCAAGAAGCTGGGTGACTACCTACCTTGGCTTTCCGCCTCTGGAAGCTCCGCCGGGCAGCCATGCCCCTGGCATGTGCCTGAATGGTCACTATAGCTTTCCTCTTGGCCTGAATTTGCTGACGCACCAGGTAGCCCCTGCAGCGGGCCTGCAGCTGCACCATCCTCTGCCGCGTGGCCTGGAACTGCCTCATCAGCACGTGGCTTCGGGCAATGGCCTGCAGGCGCTCAAAGCCCACCAGGATCTGTGGAGGCAAGAGAGAGGAGAGTTCATAACCAGAAGGCCCCATGGAGGAAACAGATAGCAGCATTTCCCAGACCTTGCAAGTTTGCTTTGTAGTCACCTGCTTTTTGTTATAGGGCTGGTGTGAAACTTATACACACCAATGAGAATCAGCCTACGAAGTGAGTGTTTTGTTTGTAAGTATTTAGAAGAGAGCCTGCCATGCAAATAAGTGCTAAAAAAGCATTTGCTAAATAGCATAAATAATAAAGTGGCCTCTTGAGGGTCATAAATGGAGTTGGCATGGATTTCACAAAGGCAATTAGAATCCAGTCTTGATTTTCATTCATACCTGCCAGCCAATTCCAGCCACATTATTGGATGTAGGCTAACACACCTGTATAGGCCTGTGACTGGCTCCATGAAGCTAATGCCCTAGGGAGTCTTTAAAATAGAAGGAAAGTAAGATATGAATAAACACCCACTTTTATGCTACAAAAATTTCCTCAACCATAGCAGTCCCTGAGCCCCTGGGATGAGCTTCTAAAGACGAATCAGCTCAAGGGCTTGGAAATCACACAGATTCACGTCTGAAAACCAGCTTGCTAACTGCATGCTCTTAGGGAATATACTTAACTCCTCCATGTCTCAGGCCCTTGATTTACAGAGTTGGTCCAATATTAAATGAAAAGTTGAATGTAAAGCAACAGGTCCCAAGTGGCCTTTCCATGCATATCAGCTACCACCGTACTCTTTGTGAACATGGAATGCAGGCAGACCTGAGGGCAGTTTTGCTGATGGGATCATTTTATGTCACAACCACAATTATGGCCATGACAAAGACAAATGATCAAGAGAGGTTCAACAGGGCATGGGCATGGCCACTCTGCTTCATAGATTGAGCAGATACTCATTAGCAAGTGCCTGTGGTTAGGAGAAAAATAAGGAGTACTTGAAATGGAATAATCAATCCATTTCCTTATTTTGTTGCTTGAAAGCTGGGAAAAAGATAGTTGCTATCTCAATTCAGAACCGAATGCCTCAGACCAGCTCAGGGGATGCCTGATATTCTACAGGAAAATATTGTGGAGCCCACAAACATGGGGCTTGTGACTATGCTACAAGGAGAGCCTGGGGGGTGCTGATGTCTGGTTGTTCTAAATCTATACTCCATGTCTGTTAGGGATGGGACACTTCCTGTTTGAGATCTCTCATGCAGAGAAACAAACTTTTAAATTTTGCCTTTTATTGGACGGTTAGTGATCTACAGCTCCTGACGGCCCGACCTCCTGAGCTTTCTCACCAGCTTGAAATTCTTCCTGCAGCAGTAGCCTCGCCATTCTGCCTGGAGGGTCACAGCTGCCCGCCTCTGCTGCAGGAACTCCTTCCTAAAAGGGGAAATGCAAGCCAGAGGTGTGTGACAATCCCAGGCATCTTTAAAGCCTTTGTAGAGTGAGGACTGATTTGGAAGGGGAGATGGACAACAAGATGTTAGGGAACAGGAATCCATGCAGTACTTTCTCAAACGCCTTTATAGACCAAAAAATGCTCAGCCAGGTTAGGAAAATGACACTTATGTCAACAACCCAAATTTCTGAATGAAGACAGTCCAACTTTTAAAGTAATCAAGAAATCCTTCCTTGTCCCTCCCCCACCCAAGACATATGAAATCATAAAACCCATCTCAACATTTTATTCCTTGCCAAGACCGCCCCCCCCACACACCACCATCACCTACTCTGGTCACTAGCCCAGGATGAGACACAGAAAGGAGAATCTGAAAGTTGGTCTCTAAGGGAGACAGAGATGTCCTCAGGCGAACTTGGATCATATAGATCTTTTATTTCACACTTAATGAATTCTCTTATCCATTCTATTACCTTTTTTTAGAGACTTCCTTAAGTTTAGAACTGTAGATTTCAATCATACTAAAAACCATCTGAAGAACTTCAATATTTATCTGCCTGGGTCCTACCCAGTCTAACTAAGTCAAAAGCTTTGCTGATTTGTCTAGAATATGTGTATTTCACTCATATGTGCCTGTGCGTGAACATACACACACATGCACACACATAGTTGGCCCTCTGTCTACACAAGTTCTGCATCTACAGATTCAGCCACTCACAGATTTTAAAAAAATTGGGAACAAATTGTGTCTGTATTGAACTTGTACACACATTTTCTTCTCGTCATTGTTCCTTAAGCAATACAGGATAACAACTATTTACACGGAATTTACACTATGATAGGTATTTGTAAGTCACTTAGAAATGATTTAAATTATATAGGAAGATGTACATATGTGATGTTCAAATATTTTTCCATTTTATATAAGACACTTGATATTAGCCATCATTTAAAAAAATGCTTCCATGGGCAGTTGTGAACATACCAGGAACAAATTGGAAAACAAAGGGTCTCAGTAAAGAAATAAAAGATATAAAATAAATTTCCAAGTGGAAATTTTAGAACTGAAAATACAAAAACTTAAAAAACCCTGCTGTGTGACAGAATGGAGATAGCAGAGGATGGATTAGTGAGTGTAAACGTAGAACATTAGAAATTAGCCAGGCATGGTGATGCACACCTGTAATCCCAGCAGCTTGGGAGGCTGAGGCAGGAGCATCGTGAGTTCAAAGCCAGCCTCAGCAATGGCGAGGCACTAAGCAACTCAGTGAGACCCTGTCTCTAAATAAAACACAAAATAGTGCTGGGGATGTGGCTCAGTGGTTGAGGCCCCTGAGTTCAATCCCTGGTACAAAAAAAAAAAAAAAAAAAAAAAGCTAGAAATTACAGAAAGAAAATAGATGAAAAGATTATGAACAGGGCTCCAGGAATATGTGGAACTATAACAAAAGATCTAATATTTTGTGTCATCAGGGTCATGAAAAGAAAGGAGAAGGAGGTGGTGCTAAAAAGCAACTGAAGAAATGATAAAAAAAAACTGGAAAGCTCATGAATTTGGCAGGAGATAATAACTTATAGATTTAAGAAGATAAGAAAACTCAAATAAACCTACATCAAGCTGTATCTAAGTCAAACTTCTGAAAACTAAAGGGGCGGGGAAAGACTTGAAAATATGGAAAGTGACAACACATCACTTAAAAGGGAAAAACACAGTTCAAAGGACAGCCGATTTCTCAACAAAGACCATGGAGGTCAGGAGGAAATGACACATCTCCCAAGTGCTGAAAGAAAATAGCTGCCAACCTAGAATTTTATATCCAGGAATAAAGAAAGAATCAAGATATTCTCAGATGAAGAATAAAAATTTAAAACCAAGAGAATTATCTGTAGATGTACCTTAAAATAATGGCTGGGAAAGTTCTCTACACAGAAAAGAAATGATAAAAAAAGAAATCCTTGAATGTCAGGAAGGATGAAAGAAATAATAAGCAATAATATGAGCAAATATAATAAGGTTTCCTTTGCAGTTTTCTAAAAGTATATTTTGATAATTGAAGCAAAATTCATAACCTTGTCTGATATAGTTCTAGAGGACAGATTTGTGGAAATTGTATTATAAATGGGAGAGGGCAAATGGACATCAAGAGAGAAACAGGTTATATACTTAACTTGAAGTATTGAAATGATGGTACCAATCAAGGACACACATATCCTAAAGAAATCACTTAAGAGGCTGAGGCAAGAGGATCACAAGTTTGAGGCCAGCTAGAACAACTTAATAAGACCCTGTCTCAAAATAAAAAATAAAAGGAATGGACTGTATCTAAGTGGTAGAGTGCCACTGAGTCCAATCCCTAGTATATAAAAGAAGGCAATACATACCAAAAAAAATGGAATTATAAAAAATGCTTAAGTAAGTCATAGAAAGGCAAGAAAAAGAAAACAGAAAATAAAAACAAATAGAACAAATAGAAAGCAAAAATATAAAATGGGAGACACAGCTATCACATGCATAATTACATTAAATGTGAAAAGACTAAATACTTTAATTGCAAGACAGAGATTGGCAGAATAGATATAAAGTCATGACCCAATTACATACTGTTTATAAGAGACTCCCTTAAAATATACTGAATAGTTAGGCAAAAAGCAAAAAAGATAAAAAATAAATATCATGGAAATAGTAATCAAAATAAGATAGGAATAGCCATATTACTATCAGGTAAAGTTGACTTCAGAGCAAAAACCAAAACAAAGCAAACAAAACCAGAGACACAGAAGGATGTTACATGGTGATAAAAAGTAAATCTACCAAGAAGACATAGCAATCTCAAGTCCATATGCATCTAATAACAGAACTATAAAATGAAACCAAAGCTGATAGAAGTGAAATTTAAAAGGTAAATCCATGCTTACAGTTGGAGATTTCAACACCATCCTCTTAACAATTGACAAGTAAACAAAAATCAATAAGAATCTAGAGTTAGACATCACTACAGACCAACAAGATTTGATCTACATATTTAGAACACTTCACCCAACAATTCTGCCCAAAAAGAGTGGAATCTGTGTTTTTATAAACACCCTCAGAACAGCTACCAAGATATATCACATCCTAGGCCATGTTGGAAGTCTCAACAAATTAAATAAAATTTAACTTATATACAATTGTATCCCTGACTACAGTGGAATCAAACTTGAAATCAGTAACAGTAAGATAACAAGAACATCTCCAAACACTTGGAAATTAAGCAACATATTTTGAAATAATCTATGATCTCAAGAGAAAGTTTTTAAATGAACTGAATGAATATAAAATTATAACCTCAAAGCAACTGAAAAACCCATAAGTTGCTAGTGAGAAAGTAAACTGGTACAGCCCCCTTCTTCAAAAACAGTTTGGTGGTTTCATTAAAAACAAAACATGTTACTAACATTTGACCCAGCTATTAATTCTTGGGCATTTATTCCAGAGAAATGGAAATTTAGGTTCATACAAAATCCCTTCCCCCATTTTCTCATGCCTGGGTTTCCAGCTCATGATCATGCAGTGGGGCTTACAAATCCCTTGGAGTGGTGGAGGTGGGGTGAAGCAGGGGCCTTGCTGATGTGCTAACCCTAAAGTGAAGTTCAAGTGGAGTCATGTGTTGCTGAATGACAGGTGTGTTCTGAGAAATGTGCTATTAAGTGATTTTGTCTAGATAGACTAGATAGTTGATCCTTGAACAACTTGGGGTTAGGAAGGCTGGCCCCCCTGCACAATTGAAAATCCAAGTATAACTTGCGACTCCCCACATTAGCACAAGAGGTGGCTATAATTTTTAAACATATGATGAGTATACAGTTAATTTTACGCAGTTATAATTTAATCCTGTAATCTTATGTTTACAATTCTCTCTTTTTTTAAGTTGTAGATGAACATGATACCTTTATTTTATTGATTTGTTTTTATGTGGTGTTGAGTATTGAACCCGGGGCCTCACGCATGCTAGGCAAGTGCTCTACCACTGAGCTGCAACACAGCCCCAACATGTCTCTTGATGGTGAATGGCAATATGTATGAACTGAGTTTATTTTTGTATGTTTTGATATTTGTGTGTGTGTGTGTGGTACCAGGGATTGAACCCAGGGGGTGCTTAACCACAGAGCAACATCCCTAGCCCTTTTAAATTTTTTTAAAATTTTGAGACAGGGTCTTGCTAAGTTGTTGCTTAGGGCCTTGTTAAGTTGCTAAGGCTAGCCTTGAACTTGTGATCCTCCTGCCTCAGCCTTCCAAACCACTGGGATTATAGGCATGCAACACCGTGCCTGGAATGTTTTGATGATTTTTAATGTTTTATAACAGATTTTTGTATTTTAGATATTAGTAAGTGATAAAAGACTATTATCTACATATTTTTATGTACTCATATATTTTCCTTAATTTTTTGATATTATCTATGATCTGTCTATGAACTATGTGGTTCATATTTGAGTTCTTTCAGATCGTCATAAATCTCCAAAACACCAAATCTGCATGTCAGTGGACACACGTAATTCAAACCATGTTGGTCGGGGATCAACTGTATTTACTGAGACCAAGATGGCTGTGAAATTACCAAGTGATACAAACTTATGGACCAGTGACATAAATGCAAAATGTTATTATATGATGCATGGCAGTACTGATCAGGAAGAGAACAGTGAGAAAATTTTACCCCCTCTAAAACTAAACCACCTCATAAGCTAAGCCCATATGCTCTTTAAGATGATCAAAGCAGAACATCAAAATGTAGTTGAGAGCAGAACAGATATGTGGTCTGGTCCCATCTCTAATTTACAGAGTGGTTTTTGTTTCTTCCAAATATTTCAATAACCTTTTAGAATTCTCTGGCCCCCACAGGCTGCAGTGTCGCTGGTCAGGGGACCTTGTATCTCAGTTTCCCTTTTAGGCATGCCTGAGAGACATGGTGAGCAGGCATGTGGGCTGGGTGGGGGCTTGGGTGGGGCAAGCACCTGTATTTGTAGCCTCGCATGACTCTCTGGATTCTGATCGCGGCTTCATCCAGCGCCTGGCTCCTCTGTATCTCCAGCAGGGTGTCCTGGTGATCCTGGGGACAGGAGCAATGCCTTTATGTAGCTGTCCCATCCTCTCTCCCATAGTCCCTGCCTGGGTCAGTGACTCTCAGATTTCTCTCAGGAAGGCAAACTGGAGAAGGGGCCCTTAACTTGCTCTTGAGGTAGTTCAGGGAAGGAGCTGAAACTATCCCTTTTCCAAGAACTTCCTATTTTAACTGTTTCTTCTTGCTAAACTCAATCTGGAAACTCTGATTTCTGCTTCGGAGACTTCAGGGGAGGAGGAACAAAATTCCCCTGAAGCGTTTTATTTCTCCAAATTTGCATGGTGTTTGCATTCAACAGCATAACAGACCCATGCTTGTTTCAACATGAAAATGTTCCCCCACAACCCATGAGCATGAGATGATGAGCCTTGGGCATGACTTTCTGCAGCCTGCTTCCTCCTGGATCCCTGCACCCTGGGATGAGAGGCATGAGCCAGCCGTCTCAGCCCTGGGGAGGCAGGGATTGCTCTCATGGGACACAGAGCAACACAACCTTTGCTAAGTGGGGAAAAGAGGCAGAGGACTTGATGGCCCTTCCTGCCTCCCTCAGTCTAATATCAGGCAGTGCTGAGCTTCTCTGTGTGCCATGGCAGGCTATGGGATACAAAGATGGACGTGAACTCAGCTGTGGTTTCAAGGGATAGCCAGAAAAGGAAGGAAAGGAAGGGTGGGTGCTCTTCGCCACTCCTCAACCATCTGCCCACACTGACCTCACCAACATGCCCATGTATGGCCCTCGCTATCCAGTCTACCCTCCTGGGCAGTGCCCTAGGGTGTTTCTTTTGCTAGTTTTGCCTCCATATCTCTCTGTCTGAGTCCCAGACTCAGCATGGGCCTTATCAATGCATAGACAGATGGATAGACAAACTGACTGGAGGTCTGGGGCCAGGAGGTTGCTCTGAGAATAGATGAGGGTGGGTGGGCAGGCAGGGGTGGTGAGAATGGGGTGGGGGCTCAGGTGAGCTGGCAGGCTTCAGCCTGGCTCTGATCTCTTCCTCTTCCTCCTCACTGTGCTCACCCCCCGCCCCCCAAGTCTTAGGAGGCTAGTTAGTGATGTACTAGTTCCTTAGGGTCTCACCTTCAGGAAAATTTTGGTCTTTCCCACTCTCCATTCTTTGTCTGTCCCCAGACACATCTCGGTGATGCACAAGGTCATCTGGCGAAACTTGTCTTGAAGCTGCACAGGAAAAACAGGGGGTGGCTCAGTGCCCTTTGGAACAGAGACCAGGGGGAGCTTGAGGGGGCTTCCTGCAGGGTTTCCAAGGGATCCTGCCTCCTTCCTCCTCTCACAGGCTTCCTGTTGAATGGCTGTGCTGCTGGGCCCAGGCAACAGGCATCTCAGATCAAGGGGTGAGCAAGGGAAGCCCTCAGGGTTCAGGACTCAGAGGCTACCTGCTTTACTACTGTTGTACAGTTGGCCTCAGAGCACTCCAACCTTTAGGATGGTTGGGGATTCCAGAAAGAATAAGAGGGACTTCCTGCCCCCAAGAGCTCCTAGCCACACCTCAGCTCCCTAACATTCTGCCAACAGCAGAGTGTAATCGTAATAAAACTGCGAATATCTCTTCTGCAGCCACCAGGGTCAGCCAGTGTGAGCCACCTCCCTTGCTTTCACAGAGATTAAAAGATGATGAGGGAAGGGCAGACAGGGGTCATGTCAAGGCTGGGGTCCAGAGGGCATCCTGGGCACCAGGAGAGCAGTAAGAGGACACCACCCCTGTTGGAACTTGGAAGCTGAAGGAATGCTGGACGCAGCGCAGGACTGGACAGCGGAGGCGCAGGGTTGCACTGATCTAGTGGCTGTGCACTCACTGGCTTGCGCTGAGCGCTGGGCAGCAGCACGCAGAATCTCTTCGAAAATTCCTCAAACGTATAGCGGATGGGGAAGCCAGACTTGCGGATGTGCACGGTCTCCATCATGCCGGAGTAGCGCAGCTGCTGGATACACAGCTCCCGGTCGAAGAGCTGCGGGGTCAAGATGCAGAGCACAGAGGGAGCAAAGGGCCCTACGCTTCCCCACCACTCCACCACCTGGCATGCAGGCCTACAGTCAGAAAGATCAGCTGGCCCAGACACCCATTTGGCTGTCCCCCAAAGTTGGGAAGAACTCAATAAATGTTTGAACTACAGTGACATTTTGAAGAAAATCGGAGAAGGGGCTGAAAAGTGCATCACATGTTTCCAAGGAGATGAAATCAGTAACATAGAAACTGCTGCTCCTGTAAGAACGTCACACTTCTGTCATTCTCAAGATACACAAAGTACTGTGACTAGAAAAGGTATTTGCATGTGCCCCATTGAAAATGTTTTCAAGTGCCCCTGTGAGCACTGCACGCATCTTGGCTTCCCACAGTGTGGAACGGTGGAGTGAAGAAACAAATCTGGTAGTTGGGGACAGAGATCCTTCTAGTCAATTTATAAACTTCCCTCCCTGAGATGGGCAAAGGAGAACCAGAGGGAGCATTGGCCATAGGGAGCTCTGTCGTCCTCTGTTAGGAGGCTGGTGGGGCAGGCAGAGAGGAATTTGGTCATGATATTTTCCCCCAGGTGTCAGGTAGCCCTAAGACTGCCATAGCGTGGCCTCCAGAGAGCCCCCCCCTTAATCTGGGGCACTTGGGAAACACCCTCTAATTGGGCAAGTCCATCATCAGAATTATCACCTCACCTGAAAGCATGCAGGATCACAGAGCCACCTCTATGTAGGGTTTAAGCCCCACAGCAATGAGGCTTGGGTGACTAGTTACCAGCTATTATTGGATATTTCCTGGGGGCCTTGCGTTCCTTGGTTAATCTTTAGAGCAGCTCTATGTGGTAGGGGTAATTGGCTTCTATCTAAATAAAAATGAGGCATCTGCTGCACAGGGTCATACTCCTAACTGGCTGAACCAGGGTTCAGACCCAGAGCCTGCCCTGACCCTCAGCCACCCACAAAACCTGGCCTCAGACTTAGGTTCACCCACTTGTCCTGCAGCTCCAAAGCTGGGTAGTGTGGGCTTGGAAGAGGACCCCCTGGGAGCACGGGCTTTTCTGAAGCAATTAAGGAAAAAGAGCAGTTTGCTAACATCTGCCAGTTGTAACTGTTAGGAAGACATACCCGAGATTTCATGGGACAACCTCAATTTCATATAACTTCATTCTTTTCAAAAGGTACTTCTTTTAAATATTTGTTTTTATTCCCTCATGAGATGCCTTAGCGTTATTTTACATCCTTTCAAATGGCATCTCCCAGTTTGGGGAGTCCTTGTATTTATAGCCTCTGAATGGATGGACTAGGGACTCCCAGGTTTCCAGCCCCTCACCACACAAATCCTTGATAAAGGTACTGCAGGTCTCAGCCACCAGAACTGGCTAAAATCCTAGGACTGGCTGCTGCCACTTACTGAGTGCCCCAACATCATGTGCAACCCTCACTGTACCTCTGCAGGCAAGAGTCTGACTTCATGGGTGAGAAAACCAACGCTCAGAGAAGCCAAAGCCTGGTGAAGCGCACACAGCAGATGAACAGCACTATGTTTGGGTGCTCCAAATTCCTGCTTACCAGCGGCTTCTTGTACTCGTTGGGTTTGATGCAGCGGATGAAATAGGGCTGGCAGTTGGTCAGTATTTTCATCAGCTGATCCAGGGACTGTTTGAACTGAGATGCCAAGGTGGAGGGCCGCTTGGTGGAGTCTGTACCCTGCGGGTGTAAACACAGGGCATGAATTGGGCACGGGGAACTGCAGCCCAGAGCATGGCTGACCCTCTGCACCAGGAGGGCTACTGCCAAGGGCCAGTGCACTCACTCAGTCATTCATTCATCTGTCCAGCACAGGCCTCCCAAGCACCCACTGTACATAGGCTTCTAGTTGGGCACCCACTGTTGATTTAAATGGTTTTCTCTGTGCACATCATTCTGACCCTGTGGCCCTTGGAGGAAAGAGACCCAGGAGGCCTGGGAGGTGCTGGAAACCCACCTTGAAGAACTGATTCCTAGTCTTTGCCTGACGGATGGTGCCGTGGCCCAGCTTGGTTTCTGCAGACTCTAGATTGAATATCTCTCTCAGGAACTTGTTTTTGGAGGAGTAAACCAGGGTAAGAATATCTGCACTCAGCATATCTCGGTTCTTCTCCAGGAAGCCTGCGGGGACATCAGGGCCCACTCACCAGACCAGTTAGGCCATCTCCTGCACCCCACAGGGAAGATGAACATGCTCAGAGGGACATCACCCCCATCCCCAATGACCCCACTGAAATCCTGCATGGTCCCCACCATCTCTACCCAGTTTCAAGTCACTTGTATGCTCCAAACTCTCAACAATCCAGGCTCCCATCCCCACTCTAACCCACCCCCACCCTGTCACTTAAGACAATACAAGTCTGCCTTTGGGGTCCAACCTGAAGACTGAGCCTCCCAAAATGGGAGAGATGCAGAGTGTTATGGACTGAATTGTGTCATCCCAAATTCAAAAGTTGAGGTCTTAACCCCCAGGATGTTAGAATGTGCATGGATCTCCTGGATTTGGAAATAGGGCCTTAAAGAGGAGATTCAAATAAAAAATAAGATCATCATGGTGGGCCCAATATCCAGTATGAGTAGTGTCATTATAAGAAGAGGAGATAAGACATGCAGAGAGAGAGAAGACAGTGTGAAGATGCAGGAAGGAAACAGCCATCAACAAGCCAAGGAGAGAAGCCTCAGGAGAAGTCAACCCTGCTCACATCTTGGTATTAGACTTCTAGTTTCCAGATCTGTCTCAAGTAGGGACACTCCAAGGGAGTGCTGAAGACAAACTGCTTCTAGGGAGGCTGAACCCAGAGTGGGAGACAGGAAGGGAGCCTATTTCCCCTCCTCTGCCTGCAGGTGCCTGTGTGGGAACAGCACTTGGCAGGGGGCTATACCAGGTGATGGGGCAGGGTGGCACAAGGGTCCCTGCAGAGCTGGGAGTGACAGAAAGGAACATTCACTGAAAGGCTCAAAGGAAGCTTCAGGCCACCTTGAAAGGAGGTGTTCTGGGACCTTTCTGGAGCCCAAAGCCAGATTCTGGAGGGAATCAGGAAGGGGCCACCCCACCTTCCTATTTCTCCATCAGAAACACTCCCCTGAGCTCCCTGCACCTCTCTCTTCTATGTAAAATACCTGCTTTTCCTGTCACTGTGTCTCTCCAATGGAAAAATAGACAAATACTGGAATTGTATCTGCAGTTAAACAGACCAGAGAACCTCCTCATTTCTGCAGCAGAGTGACACTCCAGTTCTTCTGCTTTCCTGACCCCAGCTGCTCGGAGGCCACCTTTCTCATTTTTCTAAACACACTGATCAGTTGACCACCTCAAGTCTTTTCTTCTCCACTCAAAACCATGGCTCACCCTACCTCAATGTGTGACAAATTAACTAAAAATAGATCAGAGACCCAAAAACTAAAACTGAAAACCACTTACAAAAATATGTAGGGGTAAATATTCATGATCTTGGATCTGACAGTGAACTCTTAGACATGACACAGCAATGAAAAAAAAAATAGACAATTTGGACTTTAAAATGAGAAATTTTGCACTCTAAAGGACCCCATCAAGAAAGTGAAAAGACTATGTGAAGAACAAAATAATATTTACAAATCATATATCTGATAAGGTACTTGTATCTGTAATATATAAAGAACTCTTCCATGGGTTTGGGATTGTGGCTCAGTGGTAGAGCACTCGCTTAGCACATGTGAAGCCCTGGGTTCGATCCTCAGCACTACATAAAAATAAAGGTATTGTGT
The DNA here is from genome assembly GCF_048772815.1 of Callospermophilus lateralis. Taxonomy (NCBI): domain Eukaryota; kingdom Metazoa; phylum Chordata; class Mammalia; order Rodentia; family Sciuridae; genus Callospermophilus; species Callospermophilus lateralis. Next base: position 94,695,486 of record NC_135313.1, read on the forward strand.
CCAACTAAAAATAATTTTTTTTTAAAAAAAAGAACTCTTGCCAGGTGTGATAGCTCATATCTATAATCCAAGCAACTCAGGAGGCTGAGGTAGGAAGATTATAAGTTTTTAAGATTATAAGTAATTTAATGAGGCTGTAAGGAACTTAGTGAGACTCTTCTCAAAATAAAATCAAAATAAAAAGTAAAAACGGCTGGGGATATAACGCAATGGTAAAGTGCTCCTGGGTTCAATCCCAAGTACAAAAACAAACAAATCCTATTGCAATTCAGTAGCAAAAAGACAAAAAATCCAATTGAAACATGAGCAATGAATTTGGATAAACATTTCTCCCAAGAAGATATACAAATAGCCAACAAATGCATGAAAAGATGCACAACATCATTACCCAACAGGGAAATTCAAGTCAAAATCACACTGAGGGGCTGGGGATGTGGCTCAAGTGGTAGTGTGCTCAAATGGCATGCGCGAGGCACTGGGTTCGATTCTCAGCACCACATAAAAATAAAAATAAAGGTATTTTTTAAAAATGGTCAAGATGGTAAATTTAAAAAAAATCACACTGAGATACCACTTCTAACTCCCTGGGATAGCTAAAATAAAAAAGACAGATACCAACATGTGTTGGCGAGGATGCAGAAAATTTGGAATCCTTATCTGTCACTGGTGTAAAGTAGTGTAACCAATTTGGAAGAGAGTTTGACAGGTCCTCAAAAAAATCTAACAAAGGGCTGGGGTTGTGGCTCAGTGGTAGAGCATTGCCCTGCATGTGTGAGGTACTGAGTTCAATTCTCAGTGCCACATATAAATAAATAAATAAAATAAAGGTCCTTCAACAACTAAAAGCAAAATTTAAAAAAAAAATTAACAGAGAGTTACCATATGTCTCATCAGTTCCACTGCTGAGTATATACCCAGGAGAAATGAAAACATACATCCACACAAAAACTTGGACATGAATATTCACAGCTGCATTATGCAGAAGAGCCAAAAAAATGGAAACGATTCAAATATCCATTAATAGATGAAGAGACAAACAAAATAGAGTATGTTCATACAACAGAGTGTTATTCTGGAATAAAAAGAAAATGAAGTACTGATACAAGTGTCAACATAGATGAACTTTGAAAACATGTTGACAAGTGAAAGAAATCGGCCACAAAAGGCCACACTGTATATGATTCTGTTTACAGGAAATGTCCAGAGTAGGTGAATCTCGATGGACAGAAATCAGTTGTTGCCTGGGGTGGGGGTGGCGGTGTCAGGAGCGACAGCTAATGGGGAGTTGTCTTTGGAAGTGATAATAAAAATGCTCTAAAGTTGTGGCAATCATTGCACAACTCTGGGAATCTACTTAAAATATATTGAGATGTCCACTTTCAATGGGTGAATAATTAGGGTATGTGAATTATGTCTCAGCAGAGCCACTACCAAAACACAAAACGTCACCAAATGCCTGGTTCCATTCCACTTCCTTTCTCTAGGCAAATCCATGCTTTGAACCCTGCCATTCCATTACTGGATTGGCGAAAGCACCCGTTCTCTCAGTCTCCTTTCTATGATCTCTGCTCCGGATCTGAGAGTGCGTGAGGGGAGGTCACCCACCTTCGGCCTGGTAGTAAACCTCTCCAGCAAAGTGAGCAATGCCAAACCGGGCATCGTGGATATTCTTGGGTTTCAGGAAGGCTTTGTTGTTGGCGTGGACACTGTTCAGTTTTTGCAGCATGGTGATATCTGTACCCTGGAAGAACCCGGATGCTCTCTGAGCTGAGGTCCCAGAGTCCAGCCAAGCGGTGGTCAGCTTGGCCCACCCACAGGGCTCAGGGGCTCCCTCGTGGGACAAAGTAGGCTGGGTTCAGAATGACAGATGGGACATTAATCCCCAGGGGTTGGTGACTTGTCATGGTGAGTGAGGGCCCAGCCAGGAGCAGAGGCTGCATCTGCCACCCCCTACCACCAGCCCTCCTGCTCTATCCCCTGGGCAATTGTCCAGGTGCCCTAGCAGCCAGGAAAAACTTTCTTCAGGTGGGCCTGAGCTTGGCCTTCAAGGAAGGGAGGGTCTGGTTAGTCTGAGGCTTGTCCACTTATTCCTGGCAGAGGTCTCAGCCACCCAGGGAACAGGTGGGCCTCACAAATGGATCTTCCCAACCTCAAAGAAGAGACCCACGAGCCAGGGCTCCGCCCCCAAGGCCCAGAAACACACCTGTGGGAGGCGGCTCTCTTCATCTAGAAGGGAGATGACGCTCATGGGCTTGAGGGCCAGCAGGTCCAGGGTGGGCCGGTTGTCGGTATAGTGGATGTAGTCCCAGGAGATGTTCTCTGAGCGGTACTCCTCCTGCTCCATGGTGAAAACGTGCTGCACAAAGAACTGCTGCAGGTGCTCATTGGCGAAGTTGATGCAGAGTTGCTCAAAACTGTAGAGGCAATGCCACCACCCAGGGCGGGGCAGGGTCAGTGGGTCCCTGTTATACGTGGAGGGAGCCCTGGGATCACCAGCCATCTGCACACAGCCACATACTTATGGTGTACATTCACATGCACACCTCTTGCTCCTGTCTGCCTCCATTACCGTCACCTCCTCCATCCCGTGGCAGTCAAAGAGAAAAAAGAAGGCCCATCATAGCATGGAGTCCTAGGGTCACCTACAGAGTCCTTGGAAGGTCTGCCTAACTTCTCACTGAGACTCTCCTTATGGGGCCAAGTACTCACAAGAAGCTCCAGATTCATAGTAGGCAAGTGGCCTTGGTATTGAGATGAGCTTCCAGAATCCAGTGCTATCTATTAGGACCCTCTGGATCAACCAGATATATTCTTGTCCCCTGCAATTCTCCACCCCACCAATCCTCCAAAGTGCTCTACCTGCTGGTTCCCTGCCTTGGGAAATGACTCCTCCATTTACCATCCCTGACTCAAGTCAGAAATCAAGAAGTTACTCTTGATTCTGGCCCTCTCCCCAGTTCCTACCAATTGCCAAAGCCTGGTCCATGCTAGCTGCAACACAGCATTTTGAAATGTTTACTTCTTTTTGTCCCCACTGATGCTGTCTCAGTTCAGGTCACCTCCAGTACTCCTCTGGAGCCCCGTGGTGGCCTCAAATCTAACCATGCTCTTCCTTGGCTTCAAATCCTCCCGGCTTCCCATGTTTTCAGGATCCAGACAGTGACCACAGTAGAAAGCTTTGACCACCGTTCCAGCTTTGCTGGGGTCACTCTCTGGCCACCTGGACTTTTCACAGCTCCCTGGATGTTCCTGGTTCTTTCCTATCACTGAGTCGCCACACATTTGGCGCCCCCTCCTCTCTGTCTCTGGGTCTCTTAGGTGTCTCTTAAATCAGGATGGGTCACCTATTTAAATAAGACCTCCTCATGCCTGAGGCTGCTTGTTCAACATCTGTTAACCACCAGGTAAGCAGGAACAGGACCACCATGTCCCCCATGCCCAGCACACATAGAAAGCATGATGGAGTAGACCAGGGGACCCAGGTCCTTACAGCATCTCCTTCCCAAGTCTTGAGACTGCAGCCGTGTCACAAACCAAGCTAGTGGCCACCAGTGACCATCCTTCAAGGCAGGATCACCACATACATGGCTAGATCCCCAGGACCAACAAGTCATCCACCTCTAAGGTGTCCCTGGTGTGCTTGATCTGTTTACCTGTGTCCCGCTCCCCAGAGGCCAGAACCCAATTTACACTTGAATTTACTGTGCCTTAAAAGTTCCATGGCACTAGGCATAGTTTTGGCAGCCCTGTCACCTCTCACCTGACTGCAGTGGTGGAAACTCTGCCCTGTCCCCTCGCTTAGCTGGGAGGCTGAAGTCCCAGAGTGTTTGCACTTGGAATGGCTCATGTCTGGTTCTCAAGGTGGGGCATCCAAATCCCTCCCAAGTTAGGCTCCATTTACAGACACAGTCTTGGACAGGAGCACATCAAGGTTAGGCCAGCCCCTACTTCTAGGAACCATTGACCTGGGCTCTGTCCTGCCAAGCCCTTTAAATGAATCAGGCTCAGGTAATCTGGACTTCATCCAGAATACTTCCTGCCTGTTCGTCCCACATCCCTCGTTTCCTGCATCTGACTAACTCCCACCTGTGATGATGCTCTGCGATATTACCTGCCCATCATGATGCCCTAGAATATCACCTGCCCAGGTTTGGCTCTTCTGCCTGGCTCCCTTGGCCATCTTGTGTACCTCACCCCATCCTTCACTGTAGTCATGTTGAGTAACAATGTTCTTACCTGCCCTGGTCATAGATCTTTTTTTTTTTTTTTTTTAATATTTTATTTACATTTTAGTTTTCAGCAGACACAACATCTTTTTGTATATGGTGCTGAGGATGGAACCCGGGCCACACCCATGCCAGGGGAGCGCGCTACTGCTTGAGCCACATCCCCAGTGCCCTGGTCCTAGATCTTTAGCTTCTAGATGTGCAGGGATGCCAGCTCAGAGGTGTCTTGCCTCATTCCCCCAACCCCCAACTCAAAAGTCAGGGATGGTCCACACACGCCTCTAGTTGAATCAATGCTATTGATTTCGACCTTCACCATGACCTCATGTGACAAAACATTCTGGTTCATGAAGCAAGCAGATGGCCCAAGAAGATAACTATGTGATCTTCTCTGGACACATTGGGGATTCTGGGGGCTATGCATATGGGCCATCTCATGCAGAAAGACGGCCTGCTCGCAGGCTCACCCTGGCATTGTGAGGGGGAGAGAGAGGCCCTGCTTGGAGCCCAGTGGCAAGGGGGTTAGGTGGGATGGGAGTTGGGAATGGCAACCTCTGGCTTTCTTAGAGAGAAGCTGCTTTTCTTCTGTTTTCTGATAGCAGGTGGACTGAGATCTTCATACCTATTGTTCTGGAAATTTTCAAAGCCAAATATGTCCAGGAGGCCGATAGCTCTCCGCACATTTTTGGGGTCCTGGGCAGGTGGCGGGAAGATTGCAGCATTGATCTTCTTGACAATCCACAGGAAGAGGTGTCCATAGATGCCCTGAGGAGACATGGGGTGAAGCCTCTGCGCTCCAAGGCACAGAGGGAGGCTAACCTTTCTCCAAGTTCACCCCAAAAGGCTGCATGAAAATTGGATGTCACAGAACTACTGGGGGAGGTTACCCCAAGAAATCAAGCCCAGAGAGGCTGGGAAGCCCATGTTACATTCCTAGGTGGGTGACTGGCAGAATGAGGACCTATTCATCAGTCTCTGTTCTTTCTTGTTTTTCACCAATAGGGCCAGAGGCAAGCCCTATTCCCACATCTCTGTACCTTGACAAAGGCATCCCTCCGATCTGCAGCCTGGGCGATGTTCAGGGGCCTGGTGACATATTCCCCACGGATTAGAATGGTGTGCTTGATCAGACAGTCCCGGAGCGCCTGGTACTGCACCTGGGAAAGCAGGTACAGCTGCATTGCACCTGTGGAGCAGCAGGGCCTGGACCCAGACTCCCACCTGCTCCCACTGTTTCTTGTTCCCCCTTGTGACCGAACACCCTATGACCAGGGCCTGAGGGGAGGCAATGCCTGTGACCAGGGTCAGGCCAGACTGGGGCCACAGCCAGGGTCCTGGGAGAGCTAGAGTGCAGACAGTTAAGGAAAGAGATTGGATAGTACCTGAGCATGCTGGTCTCCTGGGGTTTGGTAAAGGGATCTCTGGGAAAGGGCCTGCTATGGGGAGGGCTCTGAGGCCAGGCTTCAGATACCCAGACCTAAAAAGCAAGGGGAGTCTGGATGCACCACGCAGGGAACACTGAGCCGGCAAAACTCAAAGCTCCCATGTGCCTGCTGTGGTTTGAATGTGGCCTCTGAAAGTTCAGGTGCTGGGAACTTAATCCCCCAATTCATACGTTAATGGTAGTGAGAGGTGGGAACTAGGGGGGCAAATGGATCCTGAGGCTGCTGCCTCATAAATGGATTAATCGATTTGTGGATTAATAGATTACTGGGTTACCTAGGGAGTGGCTTTGTTATAAAAACAAGCTCTCTCTGGCACAGTTGCTCTGTCTTGCCATCTGAGGCCACCAGTACATATGTAGCAGGTGGCCCTTGTCAGACCCAAGCAGATGCTGGTACTGCTCTTATCCCAGGCTCCAGAACTTTTTTTAAAAAAATATTTTATTTACATTTTAGTTTTAGGCAGAGACAACATCTTTGTTTGTATGGGGTGCTGAGGATCGATCCCGGGCCGCACACATGCCAGGGGAGCGCACTACCGCTTGAGCCACATCCCCAGCCCCTCCAGAACTTAATTAACATAATTAAGAGAGATTAATTAACATAATTCTTAATTAACATAATTCTTCATAAGTTACCCAGTCTCAGGTATTCTGCTACAGGAACCAAAAATGGACTAATATCCTTAAGCCAAATAAAGGTGATTAATGTGAACGCTTTCCCCCCATCCCCTCTAATCATATTGATTTCTCACAGAATAGTCCATGGGGTGTGATATAGAGAGTTCCCACTACAAAAATACATCCCCATCTAGAACCTGCCACCTTTCCTCTGGGTCAAGGCTCCTTTTGGTCCCTGGAATAATGTGAAGGGCTAATGGTATGAGTCACATGACCCATTGGCACAAGCCACTTTCCCAGAACAGCACAACTCCTGGAGAAGTCCTGGGGGACAGGGCATAGAACAGAGACATTCTGATGGGTGTGGGATTGGGTGCTTGAGGGTGGAGTTAGGGATGACTGTGGTATGGAGTGAGGATGTTGCATGGTGGGCCACTGGAGGGCAGGAGGGGACACTGGACACAGGAAGAAGTACAAATTAAAGCTACACTAGTCATTTCACTGCCTTGTTAGTGATTGGCTCAAATGGTCCCCTCCCTAATACCCACCCTCAGGCATCTCAGTGTGCAGAAGGGCACAGAGATAGAGCTCAGAGCCTGGGAGAGGGAAGGGAGGTAGGGGTGGGGCTCCTGGGCAGGGTTATGAGAATCAGGCATCAGGGGGTCTATGGGCCCAAGCCCCCCAGTCTCTCTCAAAACTGGAAAATAGCAAACATAGTAGCCTACTACCTCCAGCAAGTTCATCATGACGGGAAAGGCGGGTGTCTCCATCACATCAGAGGAGTCCAGGTTCTCGAAGACTGCAGCTAGAGAGAGAGAGAGAGGTAGCAACCCCAGGGTGGAAAAGTGGTGGGACAGAGGGCAGCCCCAAATCTGTACCTTGCAGCAACTGTTCCTGGAGATGGGGCCACTACCTTTCTCGGGGCCCTCTCATGAAGGGAGTGAATGTACCTGGTGACCACCTGTCATTAGCACCTTAGCTTCGAATGAATGTAGGGAACTGTCCTTCCTTCTGTCTGATGAGATTAGGGTTCTGGGTGAAAGGGAAGTTAGAAGAATCTTGGGGTTTTTTTTGGACTAAGTTGGGATACCCAGTTGGCACGGGCACAGGCAGGGCCTGACTGGGATCTGTTACAGGAGAATGAGCCACCAGCTACCTTCAATCCACTCTATTGTCCCTAGACACCTGGACATTCATTTTGTTCATTCAATCTAATGAAGCAAGCATTAATGGAGTACTGACTGTAAACAATAGTCTCCTGACCACCTATCTACTTCAAGTTCTTTCTCTCTGAGCCACTATCCTCCTGACAAGCTGGGGTGGGGATGCTGTTTATTTATCTTTCTTTTTAAGGGTTAAAAAAACATATTTATTAAAAAAAATTGAGTCAGTAAGATAGGACAAAAGGTAGATACAGTATCTATTGTTGTACTCTCTTTTCTGTTGATGCATATATATGTCTATTGTTACTTTTTTAATTAAAAAAATTGTTAGATACAACATACAGATAAAAGTGCGTCAAACAAAAAAGTTATGTTGTTGCAAGGTTCATGCTGTAAAATAACTAAAGCCAAATGCGGACCCTCCTCCCAACACCGACATTTTCTACGTCTCTTCTCCTTGTAAAGGGGTGTTCCTGTCCCCTGGAGGTCATACTTGCCCAACTTTCATGGAAATTTTTTCCTTGCTTCTTCTCATTTCCTACACGGGGTCCCTAGTGTTCCGTCTAGGCGTGATCTCAGTGCCTGTTTTCTGTTTATTTTCATAGCATCATGTTTCTGACACTCTTCCACCTCCTAATGCCCACTTCTGGTCAGCATGCACTTCCCCTGGCAGAAATGCCCAGTGGAGTTGATAGATGACAGGCCACCCTAGCGACCACTGGCCTGCAGTCGGCTTTCTGGTATGATATGAGGTTGTGGCCCCAGCTCAGGTTTTCCGTGTGGACACCACTGCTCTGAATCAGTTTCCCCCCAAGCCTGTCCTTTCCCCACTGCTCTGTGAATTGATGTCTTTGGTTAGTTCTAGAACCAGTCACAACCCCTTCAAATATTGCTCTCTTTCTCATTAGGATTCCAGCGAAAGGTTTGCTACATCTTCTCACTTTGTCCTCTATGCTTCCTACCTTTCCATCTTTCTGCCTTTCCATGCCTTATAGTTACAGTTTCTTCTGACTTTTCTTTTAACTCACACCTTCCTCCAGTTGCTAAATCTATCTACTAAGTTCTTAATTTTGATGTTGTTGGTTTTGGTACTGAGGACTGAACCCAGGCACTTGACCCAGGGGTCACTTGACCCCTGAGCTATATGCCCAGGTCATTTATCTATCTATCTATCTATCTATCTATCTATCTATCTATCTATCTATCTATCTATCTAATTTGGGGGAGTTACCCAGGGTTTAACTCAGGGGCTATTGCCCACTGAGCCACATCTCCAGCCTTATTTTGTATTTGATTTAGAGACAGGGTCTCACTGAGTTACCTAGGGCCTTGCTAAGTTGCTGAGGCTGGCTTTGAACTTATGATCCTCCTGCCTCAGCCTCCCGAGCCACTGGGATTACAGGTGTGTGCCATCACACATGGCCTTTTTTATTTTTGAGACAGGTCTCACTGAGATGCTGAGATGCTTGCTAAATTGCTGAGGCTGGCCTCAAACTTGCCACCTTCCTGCCTCAGCCTCCTGAATTCCTGGGTTTCCTGTGTGGCTCCTTTTAAAATATGTGATGTCATTTTCTAGAGTGTCCAGTTCCCTGTCTAAATTTTCCTACTCAGATTTTTCTTTTCTTGAACACAGCAAGCAGAGTAGATCTCTTACTGTTGTTCAATTATTCCAATATCTGAAATCTTTGTGAAATTTCTGTCACTTGTTATTTCTGCTGGCACTTGCTCATGGTACCTGTTTTCTTGTTCCTATTTCTGGGCACATGCTGCATGTTGTATTTGAAATATTATTAGAAGAAATCATTAGTAATCTATGTTGCTGTTATTTTCCTCCAGAGAGGATTGTCAGTAACTTTGGTTAGGTGCTTGGCAGTACTAACAGGTCAGGATACCTCAATTCCAAGACCATCTTTTTTTATATATATAATTTTTTTAGTTGTTGGTGGACCTATATTTTATTTATTTATATGTGCTGCTGAGAATTGAACCCAGTGTCTCACACACACTAGGCAAGCACTCTACCACTGAGCCACAACCCCAGGCCCCTAGACCATCTTGATGCTTATGAACTAGCTTGCAATTTTGTGTGTAGATTTCTCTACATTGGTTCATCTTTGCCCTGAATGTGTAGTCCTTTGGGGTTCCAGCTAAAACTGGGGGGGGTAACTGACCAGAGTCTCTACTTTTGGGGTTTCCTAAGCTTTGATGTCTTCTCCTAGGAGACATTCAAAACTGCAGCTACATTTTCCATGTGTATTTTTTCAGGACTGGGTTGGACCCTGTGACTTGTGGGCCCTTCTGGTGCAAATCCCCAGCGACTTCTTCCTCTTACTGTCCCAGGCACCCCACTCTTCCTCCATGGGGATGCAACTGGGGTAGAAATGGCCTTACCCATAAACTCCACATTGCCCAAGTGGAGAATGGCTGCCAACAGCTTGCTGATGTCCCAGTTCTCAGAGTCGGAGAAGAGAAGGATCTTCATGGCTGAGCGAACGTGGGCATAGTCCTTGGCATCATTGAGCCCCTCATAGGAGGTACAATTTCCCTGTAAAACAGGACAGACATCTCAGCTAATGGGGCTGCCCCATGTCCCGATTCCTCCATCCAGAGGCCAGCAAGACCTGACAACCCAGAGACTCAGCCAAAGGCCACAAAAGTCATACTTCATTGTCTGTGGTAGGATCTTAAAGGGTCACATCCAGGCATAACCTCAGAAAAATAGAGAAAAGTATTCCCAGAGGCATGGGTACAGCATGCCTGCCTTGCCACCAGCACTGGAACTTGGCCACAGTGTGACCTAGGGCCAGGTGTTCTCTTCTCCCTATTTGTCATCTGTCCATGCTCAGCCTTGGCCTGTCTGCCTCTGTGCAATACTGTGGGCTCATCCCTTTAACAGACACTTCCCAAGGCTCACCATACTCCAGACCCTGTGTTACTTGCTGGGAATTCAGAAATAGTGAGCTCCAGTTCCACTTCAGGTGCTGTGCATCTAGGAGGGACAGGCAGGCAGCAAGTGACCATGCCATGGGCTGTTACTGACGCTGGGACCAAAGGAACCAGGGCCAGCCCCATTGAGAGGTGGGGAAAGGCGTGCAGGAGGAGGAGCCCGAGCTTATTGAGGTTCTCATCTTCCAAACAGCCCCGGGTGGAGATGGCAGGAGCAAGGCTGCCAAGTGGCAGGCAGTGGCAGGGACTGCCAAGAGGCAGGGATGAGAGTTGAGAGGGGAGAGTGGGCCGAGGGTCAGATCCTGAAGGGACCTAGAAACCATGTCAAGGAGCGTGGGCTTCTACCAAATCATTATCCTCAGAGATCAAATTTGCACCATAAGAAGATTCCTTTGGCCACAGGTAGATGACAAATGGGAGATCAAGACTGATCATGGGGACGGGGGTGGGGAAAATACTGCCATGGTCCAGGTAAGGGCTGATGAAGATTTTGAGGCAGTGACCACAGGAGAGTGGGTCATGCAGAAGAGAGATCCAAGGGGTGGAGTGCATCCACTCTCTTGTCAACCCATGTGAGCATGTGTCTGCTTGTGCAGTGCCATCCCAGGGGACAGGGATACAGTGGTGAGCAAGGCACCTACTTTCTGGGAGCTGATGTTCTGGGGGTGCCTACCAGGATGGGAGCAGGAGGCATGTGGATGACTCTCCAGAATTCACTGTGCCGGGAATCTTTTGGTTTGCAGGGACCAAGTGAAGATGAGGTTTGTGGGGAAAGGCCACAGGATCAGCTAGGGACCCCTGAGGTAAAGCTGGCAGAAGGGTAGGAGGAGGCATGTTGTCAAGAGCAGGTCACTGGCAGTCCAAAAGTGGATTCCAAACACAGAAGGAGCTGGAGCCCTGCCTCAGAGGCCCAGCTGGAGTTGGGGGATTTCTGTAGCTATAGAAATTCAAGGGTTGAGCAGACCCTGACCCTTCTCTCTGATTGCCACTGAGGAGTGGGATTGGCGGATGGGCTCACCATGGTCAGGTAGTGGTACTCAGAGGGCATCCCCAGGCCCAGCAGCTTCTTCTCCTCCGCACTCATCCCCATGAGCATGCAGTAGAAGATGTGGTAGTTCCGCTCCTCTGCAGCCTGAGAAGGTGTCCCCAAAAGACATGTCAGAAGTCCCCTGAGACCACCAGCCTGCCCACTGTCCCAGCTTCAATTCCAAGGTCCCCCAGCCAGGTGTGGCTCTGCCACTGATACAAAGGCTGGCCTGGCCTGGCTGCCATCTTTGTCCTGGGACTCCAGAGCTCATTCATCCCCTGCCGGAGCTTCCTGCTTCTTGACTGCTTCTCTGCGGCCCTGAAGCCACCTGTGCCCAACATCAAGCAGGACTCTCAAAATCCCACACACTTTGCAATCACTTTTGTGACCCACCTGACAGCCACAGCTCATTTGGGCCTTGTATTTCTTTAAACACTATTTATAAATGTACCCCTTTGTAAATATTTAATCCATCTGAAGTATACAGTGCTATGAGTTGAGAGTTTCCATTCTGCTTCCTCCAGCTTGATCCTTTTCTCTCCCTCCTCAGAAGCCCTTGAGAGTCTGTGTTCCTTCTAGATATTAAACGCATTTACTTATATCTATAAGTAGTTCTTTTACTTTATGTAAATATATATTTATTGTTCTTCAACTTCCTTTTTATTCATCTGTTTCTTGGTGATCCTTATACATCAATATACACAGCCCTCCCCCTCCTTTGCAATTCTGCCCACCTTTCTACAGTGCAATATGCCATATTTTTAATTTAATTTTATTACTTTGGTGCTAGAGATGGGTCCCAAGACCTTGCACATGCTAAGTACATGCTCTATTAGTAAGCAGTACCTGCAGCCTATGCCATATTTTACTCGGTTTTTTATTATGGACAGGGCTTGTTTTTAAGCTTCCTTTAGAAGTTTCTTGCTCTTGGGTGACAAGTTCTACAAATTCACCAACCACTGTGTGAAGAAGGAGGGGCTTCTGGGAAGGGCAGGTCTTGGAGTCAGAGAGGCTCTACCATGTGCTAGCTTTTTGAACATGGCAAGCTACATAATCTATCTGGACTCAGTTTTTTCATCTGTACTATGGAGATAAAGAGCCCCATATCTCGTAGTTGTTGTGAAGAGCAAATGAGAGATGCAGGGGAAATGACCTCCTTCTCCAGCTTCTCATGTGTCAAAGTATTTATCCACCCTCACACATGGCCCAGCCACTTTTGTTGGTAGTGTTTCCCCTGCTGGAACTTCATGTTTGTGTGTGTGTGTGTGTGTGTGTGTGTGTGTGTTAATGTGTGCATGTTCACACGCACACCCATAGACATTTGGGGTTATGTCATTATATGAGAGTGTGCACACACACATACAAGGCTGCACTGATTCTGTGTGATAGGTGTCACACATTGGCATCCCTGCCATTCAGAATCAGCTGTATGATTCTTGGATCACTGCAACATGAAATTGCATGACCTCTTGCTGAAGAGTGAGAATTTCAAGATGGCAACAGCAGAGTATTGAACCAAGTGTGAGCCTTTCTGGGCACAGAGCCCTGGGTGATAGCCAGTATTTTCTGATCATTGAGGCCTTCTGGACACTGTCAACCAGCTAACCCCAACATGCCTGAAAATGCCCCCCATCCTTAGCTGAGCACTAGCCCGGCCTCAGAATTAATTTTAATGTGGTGAGGCACCATGGCACCAAAGAATGAAGGAAATTATATGGTTGAAAAATTCAAAAATTCCAATGAATGATAGAAAACCCTATCACTGGTTTTGCTGGGATATTCAAGGGGCCCATGGGGTCTGGGAAGCTTCCCCTGCTCAGGAATGGGGGTGGTGAGAGTGAGGAAGGTCACCCTCCTGGAGGGCTCCAGGGATGATGGCAGAGCCTCACCTGCCGGCAGACCCGGGACTTCTCCAGGAGGAACTGCTCAATGCGTGCACCCTCGATCACCCCGCTGGCGTTGAAGTAGATGTCTATGTACTTCCCAAAGCGGCTGGAGTTGTCGTTGCGGATGGTCTTGGCGTTTCCAAAGGCTAAAGGTGAGTGGGTGACGTCCATGATGAGGGTAGAAAAAGAAAATTTAGAGGGGTCATCTGGGTAGGCGTTCGAGAAGCTGTCTGGGTAGGCCTCTCAGAGGAGGTGCCAGTCCAGAACTGAAGGAGGGTTACCTCAGACAGCCATCACTCAGAGGAAGGGGAAGAGCAGGAAGGGCTTGGAGGCCAGAAGGCACCTGTGTGCCTGCAGAGCAGAGGACACAGGAGAAAAGCAGTGGCAAGAGGCCAGAGTCAGTGGGATTAAGACTGAATGCCAGGCTCAGAATTTGGGAATTACTCCTGCAGGTGCTGGAGGAAGCAGGAAGTCTTCTGAGGGAGGGTGGTGAGAAGCAGATTGGTATTTCAGAAAGATGGCGCAGGCTGTAAGGTAGATGCAGAGGGCAAGCTTTCAAGGAGAGGGACATGAGCCGACCTGGCCAGAGGACAGATGAGGTAGTCATTTGGGTTGTAGCATGATCCAAAGTGTCTTTTGTAGAGCTATTACTGCAAGCTCTTTGGATATGTCCCACAGTAACAAAGATACTTGGCTTTATGTTCTGCTCCATAATGTGCAAGTTGTTAGAATCAAAATGGAGTCACTCATATCAAACCCTAAACAAAAATAAATAATAAAGCTGGGAGACCAAAGAGGGAGGGCTACCGGGATGACCAGAACATGCCTATGATGAAAACTATTACAAAAAGTCCCTGAAGGGCTCCTAACCATATATATTTGTCACTAGAATTTTGCCAAGGGATTTCCTAACTTCATCTTGCAACGTGAATCAAAAGCACAGCTGTTAGAATGCACGCACACCTGCTTGACACCGTCTCCACTAAGAATGGGTGTCCATTCCTAAGATAGTCCCCTGTAACCAATGTTTTCTGTTTTAAAACAAATTCCATGTACTTCTTTCTTTTGCCTTTAAAAGCTTCCCCTTGCCTTAACTTCCTTGGATATGTGTATGGTCTCCACATGTCCTGGATTATAACACTCTGCCACTAGTGGATAGACTCAGTATTCCTTGGAGACTCTCTTGTTATTTAGGTTGATGACATACATCTGTATCAGCACACACAAAATTAAAACAAAATATTTGGTGCAATTCTTAACAAGAGCAATGGCCTGGGTATTTTCTATTCTGTGGTAGTTTGTTTGTTCTGAAAGACTGATTTCATGTCCCACTAGTGAGTTGGATACAATTTGAAAATATCACCATCTGATGAAGAAGAGTGTTCCTTGGTGAACTGGTGAAATCGGTTTAGGAATCACTTCCCCTAACCCTTTCTCTCTCTGAATCCTAAGGTATAGCAAAGCCTCTGAAAAGTGTCAGTTATGAACCTTATTTAATGTATTGGAACCAGAGTGACCCTCACCAGATACTGGTAAGATATCTCCTCAAGAAAGAATCCGATATAGAAATATTTTGTAAAAGTTGGCAAGCTGATTTTAACTTGTATATGGAAAGTTAAAGGACCTAGACCAGCCCAGTTTGAAAAACAAAACAAAATTGGAGGACATGGCTGGGGATATAGCTCAGTTGGTAGATAGCTTGTCTCACATGCAAAAGTCCTGGGTTCAATCCCCAGCACCACCACTACCAAAAAAAAAAAAAAAAAAAAAAAAAAAAATTGGGGGACACAGGCTACCTGACTGCAAAACTTCCCATAAAGTTACAGAAATCAAGACAGTGTGGTTTTGGTGAAAGTTTAGACAGAAAGTAATAGAACAAACAGAGAAACGGGAATAGACCCAGATATGTATGGTCAATTGATTTTAAACAAAGGTGCAAAGGCAAGTCAATGGAGAAAGCTGGTTTTCAACAAATAGAGCTGGAACACTTCGATATCCACACACCAAGAGAGGGGGGGGGGAGAAGAGAGGGGGAAGAGAAGGAGAGAGGCTACTTATACCTTGCAACATTGGAAAAAAATTAGCTCAAACTGGATCATAAGCCTACTTCTAAGACTTAAAAGTATAAACACCTAGAAAAAAAGCTAAGAGAATCTCCTGGGTTTAGGTAAAGATTCCTTAGACTCCCACACCAAAAGCATAATCCATAAAAGAACAAAATGATAAATGAAACTTCATCAAAATTTAAAACATCTGTCCCACTAATGACAACATTAAGAGAATGAAAAGATAAAATACACGTTAATAAGGAAATAAACCAATTTAAAAATAGTCCAAAGATTTGAACAGATACTTCACCAGAGAAGATACACAGAAGGGAATTAAGGCCATACAAAGGTGCTCAACGTCCTTTGTCACTGGAAACTGGGAGTTACAGCCACAGTGGGTACTACACAACACATATCAGAGTGATGATCTCCTTGATGGTGCCAGGTGTCAGCAAGGACAGAACAACTTGAACTCTCATACTCTGCTGGTGGGAAGTCAAAATGGTACAGCCATTTTGACCGTTTCTGATCAAGTTGAATGACTCACTCACTATTGGAGCCAACAATTTCACTCTTGCATATTTATCCAAGAGAAAAAAATGTTCACACAAAAACCCATATAGTGAGTGATTATAGAAGCTCTATTCATAATTTCTAAAACCTATAAACCACCTAGGTATCCATCAATTGGTGAACAATTACAAAGTGTCGGTAACTCCATAGATGGAATTCTACTCAGCATTAAAGAGGAATGAGTTATGGATAGAGGAAAATAACATAAAAGAATCCCAAATGTGGGCTGGGGTTGAGGCTCAGCGGTAGAGCTCTCACCTCGCACGTGAAAGACCCTGGGTTCGATCCTCAGAACCACATACAAAAATGAACAAGTGAAATAAAGGTGTTGTGTCAACTAAAAAATAAATATTAAAAAAAATCCCAAATGCATTACATTAATGAGAATCACCAGTGTACACTAGTGTAATCACCCAAAGTTGACAGATTGAGTGATTTCATGCCTATGCTATTCCAGAAAAGACAAAACTTCAGGGGCATAAAAACCAAATCCGTGGTTTCCAGGGGCCGGGGCTGGAAAGATAGATTAACTACAAAGGGATACAAGGACAATTTTGGAGAGTAATGGAAATATTCTATATAATTATGATGGGTGGGTTATGGGAATGAGTGTGTCTATTAAAAATCATGAATCTGTACATTAAAAAAAGGTGATATTTTGGGGCTGAGGTGGTAGCACAGTGATAAAGTACTTGCCTCATATGTGTGAGGCACTGGGTTCAATCCTCAGCACCACATAAACATAAATAAAGATACTGTGTGTCCATCTACAACTAAATAAACATTTTTAATTTTTTTAAAAAGCTTTGTGGGCCTGCTGCAAAATCAAACTGTGGGGCCTCTCGCTAAAAGTGAGAATTTCAAAAGGGTGGCAGCAGAACATTAAACCAAGCTTGAACTTCTCACCCTATTCTCCTTCTTTTCCTCTTTCCTGAAGTACTTCCTCTGAAGTCTCCAATCAGCATCACCATCTGAAGCTTTGCCCTGCTCACTCCTACTTCCTCCCATTTTCTCGGGCTACCCCCTCAATAAACCCCTTGCAATGCTAACTGTATGCAGTCCAGTAGTTGCTTCTCAGGGGACCTAAACAGACACAGCTGATTATTTCTTACCCTCTCTCTTCCCATGTCAGCCCCTGCAGGAAGTCTCCCATCTAAGGGGCTGGGAGAGGAGGGCAATTCCACAGGGTGACCACTTACCTTCCAGGATGGGATTGGCTTCCAGGACCTGCTGCTCAATCCAGGAATGCTGGCCACTGACAGTGGCCAGGAACTGCAAGATGAGCTTGGTGGTCTCCGTCTTTCCAGCCCCAGACTCACCACTGCCAAGGGAACGTGCAAGGACATGAGTCCATAGAAAAACCATTTTTTGAACACTTCTCAACTCTCCTTCAAATCCCCGCAAAGCCTGCTTTCTGGTCCAGTTGAACAGGGACACCTTTTGCCCATGCAGAGATCTCACAGCATGGCCCCTTCCTGAGGCTCTCAGATTATCAGTGTTGAAGAAGTTATTGATGTGTTTGTCTTTTTTCATTGCTTAGCTGCAAACTCCTTGGCACAGTCAGATCTGGCTCATTCCAGAGCTACCTGGTGCAGTACCCCATAAATACAGATGAATGAACAAGACCTTTTTATTTTTGATTTTGAAACGAGATCTTGTTAGATTGCTGAGTTTGGCCTTGAGACCATCCTCCTGCCTCAGCCTCCCAAGTCGCTGGGATTACAGATATGTGCCACTGTGCCCAGCTCCACCTGTACTAGTTGAAGTAAATTCCAGACAAATATTATTTCCTCTGAAAGTATAACCTTTTGAAAAACCCATGATCAAGGTGTTCACATTTGCTAGGCCAACAAAGCAGAGTCAAACCAACAATCTCCAGTCATAGTCACGGACCCCTGTGAGCACCTGCCACAAACATGAACTCATCAAATAACCTGCAGTTCCACAAAGGAAGAGAATTTAAGGGGACTTGCTCACAGTTCGGCAGAGCGGGAGTATGTGGGGGTTTGTGTGCTAGTTACTATGGTTTGAATATTCCCTCCAAAACTCATTTTGGGAAAAAAAAAAAAAAACAACTCTTATTGTTTGTTTGTTTTTTGAAATTGGCTCTTGCTGGTCTCAAACTCCAGGGCTCAGCTGATTCTCCTGCTTGGCCTCCCAGGTAGCTGGGACTACAAGAGCATGCCACTGTGCCCAGCTCCTTGTTGAACTTTAATTGCCACAGTGATAGTAAAGAAGCAGGGGATTAGGTGAAAGATGTATTAGTGCTATTGTTTCAGAAGTGAGCTCTTGATGAAAGGATAAGTTTGGCCCCACTCACCCTCTGTGCACTTTCTTTCCAAGTTACGACATATGCCGCGTTTCTCATGTAGCACAAGGTCCTCACCAGATGTGCCCCTCTACCTTGAACTTCCCAGCTTCCAGAACCATGAGCCAAATGCACTTCCACTATTTATAATTCACCCAGTCTTGTAATCTATTATTGCAGCAGAAAATGGACGAAGACACCAGGGCGAGAGAGCCCAGTTTGACTTAAAATGATGTTCTGTTCATTACAGCGTGCTGGGTACCAAGGAACTCTTTCCTCTTCTCAGCCCACACCCAGTCAGTACTGCTGCCCTCCAGGTAAAAGCCGGCCCTGTGAGCTTCCTGGCCAACCGTCATGCAGTCTAGCTCAGCTCAGGAGGCCTCCTGCAGCAAGTAGGTTATCCTATCTTGGGAGACAGATTGGGAAAGATCTCTGTCTTCTCCATTTCCCTGCTGTATGCTGCTGAGAAACCATCTCAATCTCTCCCTAACAGTAAAATAAGAATATCTTCTTCAGAGGGTGACTGATGACATTAAATATGATCACCTATGCTATAGAACATCATTCATGTCTCTGGTTGAAACAATGTCCCTGCTCAGAGAGGCTGTGCCTGGTCTCCCTTACACCTGAAGCAGCATGCCCTAGAATGTGAGCTCCACAAGGCAGGGGTTTTACCTGCAGCCGTTACCCATGTCAGACCTGTGAGGGGCGCGTGGCTAGGACATGATAAAATCTCAAATGAACTAATGGACCAAAAATGAATAAATGAATGACTACTGGCACATGAGTCCAGATGCTCTGGAGCCCAATTCCTGCTTCACCTCCCTTTCCCTCTTCTGCTCCCTTTCCTTTGGCAGCAGGAGGACCTGTGGTCACAGGAAGAGAGAGGCCAGGCCTCTCAAGTCCTTGTCTGGCCTGGCCTGCCCTAAGATTTTATTTTTGAGTGAGATCTCACCAGTTTGAGCCCTGCTCTCCCAAGGGCCTATCTGGGCCCCATTTCTAAAGCAGCCATTCCACCTTTCTTCCTTGCCTCCAGAAACATTTATTGAAGGCTGGAAACACCCAGGCCCTGGTGATCCAGTGAAAAACCAGGTTCTGAAAGAAGGATGCTTTGGAGGGACATATCCTGGGGGAAGGGCAGCAGGGGACAGTTCCAGGTGATCTGTGTGCCCTCCAGAGGGGTATTTGCAGCTGAATAAGAAGAGCCCCTGTGCAAATTAAAAGCCAGCCTCAGCAACTTAACTAGGCCTTAAGCAACTTAAAGAGACCCTGCCTTAAAATTTAAAAAGGGCAAGGGATATGGCTCAATGGTTAAGCAATCCCCAGTGCAAAAAAAAAAAAAAAAATCACACCAGCCTCAAAGGCATGTTGGTCACACATGCTTTAGGGAAAGGGGTTGCTCCTTCCTTTGCAGGATGTTTGGGCAATGGCTGACCCCTCTGGTCCCCAGAAATGTGGGCACCTGAGCCCCACCTGATGACACAGCACTGGTCCTTCTTGTTCTTCTTCATGCTGAAGTAGCAGCTGTTGGCAATGGCGAAGACATGCGGGGGCAGCTCCCCGACGTGGCGGCCATAGTAGAGTTGCACCTGCTCCAGGGTGTACAGGGGCAGCATCTGGAAGGGGTTCACGGCTACCAGGATGGAGCCTGTGTATGTCTAGGGAAGGGAGCGGGAGGTGGTTAGTGTCTCTGCCCTAGAGAAGAGCTACTTGGCCCTGGCCTCGGCCTTGGGTGCCACCCTTTGAGGGTTACCAGGACTGCTGACTCTGCTGGAAAATAGGGTTTGATTCTGGGCAGGGAGGAAAGACTCACACTCTGAGGTGCTCAGGGAAGCTGGGGTGTCCACCAGGAAGGTTACATGTTCAGCACCCTGCCTGGTGCTTATGAGGGACTTGAGAAAATGGGCTGAACGTATGAAATGAGGTTCTACCTGCTTCCTGCAGGAGCCTCTGTAAAGGCTGGTCAACGGCTGTGGCCCTCACTGATCCCAACTGCACCTTCTGTGGACTCCAGGTCTCAGGGACAAGCCCCAGTCCTGGGACCAGAGCCCAGGACCACCTGTTCACTGGGAGCCCTCAACTAGGTCCAGCTGCCCTTATGGGGGTGGGGCAGGGAAACCTCCACCATAAGACACAGAATTATCTTCTGCCTTCACGGTGAAGAGGGCCCGATCAAGGATGCCTGCATGAGAACTTTGCAAAGGATGAGGTGCAGTTCAGGTTATCTTCTTGTTGTTCTCAGCCTCAGGGGCTCTGATCCACATTATTCAGACAGAGCACTCCCTCCTCAACTGGTGGGTGGGGGCACCGGCGTCCTGGATGTCACTCTCAGGAGGACTGGAATGCTCCGTCAGGTTACCCTGTTTGTGACATGCCTAGGAGTTGAGAGGTGGGAACAGGAAGCTGTGCTCATCCCATTGTCTTTCAGTGTCTACCTGACCTGTCAGAGCAGGTCCTCACTCAGCCACAGAGGAAAGGGCAGCACTCGGAGCACCTACTGTGTGCCAGGTACTGTGTGCTCTCAGCACACATCAGCTTCCTCTCCTGAAGGGTCTGATCCCTGCTTCTTTTGTGTTAGAAACAGAGGTTGAGAAAGGCTGGATACCCAGCCTCCTCATGCAGTGAGGACACGGGGAGTGGTGCCTAGCTCCAGATCCCCTGGACCGTCCTAGTCTCGCCCCCATGAAAGGTTCCCAGATGGACACAGGGTAGGGGGACTCACATAGATCTTGTGCTGCTGATAGCGGATCAGGAGGTTGTGCACCATGCCTGCCTCGTTCAGGTCCCCCAGGCGGATCATGTCGTCCACACCCTCAACAGAGTTGGGGTGCATGGGGCTAAGAACACCAAAGTCCTCTGCTTGAATCCAGTGTTCCTGGAATGGTGGACACAGACTCCCTTGATGGGCAGCCTCCACATGGACCAGTCCCCTAGTACCCTACTTCTCCACCTTGCCAGGCACAAGGTGACTCATGTGATGAGCACAGATGAGCTGACCTGGGGCTGATGGCCAGGCTCTGGCCAAGGTCAGTCTGTGGCTTAGGTCAAGGGACACCTGCAACAAAATCAGGCCCAACTGTGGCTTTGGTCAGCATGTGTCAGGGGCCTGGGGTCCATGTGTAGCTGGGCTGGGGCCAAACCTTAGGCTGGGTGGAGGAACTGGTAGCTACAAGTTAGATTTGAGGTCAACTTACAGCTGGAGCCTCACCATTGTTGGAATAAGTACAAATAAAAGTGTTTTTTAAAAAATCATAAATAGGGCTGGGGGTGTGGCTCAAGCGGCAGCGCGCTCGCCTGGCATGCGTGCAGCCCGGGTTCTATCCTCAGCACCACATACAAATGAGGATGTTGTGCCCACCAAAAACTAAAAAATAAAATATTAAAAAATTCTCTCTCACTCTCTCTCTCTCTGTCTCTCACTGTCTCTTAAAAAAATCATAAATGGATGTTGAATTTTGTCAAATGCTTTTTCCTGTATCTATTAACACGAATATATGTTTTTTTCTTTGTCTACTGATTTGGTGACTTACACTGATTTATTTTCAAAATGTTGCATGAATTTTGTATTTCCAGGGTAAACCCCATTTAGTTATGATGCATTTTCTTTTTACATATTGGCTAATATAGAGGGATTGCTAATTTTTAAAAGGACTTATTTGTGTATATGTGCTATTTGGGATTGAAGCCAGGGGTGCTCTACCACTGAGCTACATCCCCAGCCCTTTTCTTCATTTTTAATTTTGAGACAGGGTCTTGCTAAATTGCTCAGGCTGATCTTGAGTTTGGGATCCTCCTCCTGCCTCAATCTCCTGAGTCACTGGGAATTTAGGAGTGTGCCATAACACTGAGCAGTGAAAGTGTTTTTGAAAAACCATACAGCATTATGCAAGTAGGAGGTTCCACATGGCTCCACATAGCTTCCGTAATCTGGAGCTTCTAGGCACCAGTCTAGAAGTTTCTCCTTTAGGCCATGTCTGCAGGAGCTGCACCCTGGAGCCTGCCTGAGCGGGGCAGTTGGTCAGCCTGAAGAGTGAGGTGACCAGCTGGATGCTTGCCTTGCAACCCTAGCCTCACCTCTCTACCCCTTTGGCCCCTGCCTCCTCCAGGTGGGTGAGCTTCAGGTCTGGCCTCCCTAAGGAGCCAACTCTCACCTCTGCATTTCTGCCCTTTCCCCCCCTCTCCATAGGTTTCTGGCCCACCTTTCCCTCCAACTCCCCTTCACTCTGAACACCAGCTTTCACCTCTCCCCCTCCTGCCCCTGCCCTTCCCCCTCCCTCCTGCTCCCCCAATTCTCCTCGATTCCCCAGAATGCAACTCTTGAAACATCTCCAAGAGGAACACATAATGTTCTCCAGGGCAGGACTCCACGGTGGTCTGTCCTGCCACAGAGATCTTGGGCTTCTGAACCCTCAATGCTGGGGAGCAGCCGAGGCAGAGGGCTCCAGGGCCCTGGTGGGATGGGCACAGGGGAAAGCCCCCCAACACTGACCTTGCCCTCGTCATCCTCGACCAAGACCTTGCCTGGCTTGGTTTCTTTGATGATGCCCCCAATGGCCACTTCAGCCTTGTTGGTAGAGGCAGGCTCCAGCCACACATGGTCACCCTGGAGGGCAGAGAGGAGGCAGTGGTCTGATCCCTGTTTCTCTTCCCTTTCCCACTGGAGACTTACCTGTCCTGGGGCTGGCTGTCCTTTCAACCTGGAGCTCCTAGGTGGCTCTGTCTCTCCTCTCTTTCTCCCTTCCTCCCTCTCCCTCCCTCTCTCCCACTCCACCCTCCTCTTCCCCTTCCCCTTCTCTTCCCTCTCTCTCCCTTTCCTTTCTTCTCTCCCCCACTTTCTCTCCATCCCTCCCTCTCTTACCTCTTTTCCCTTCCTCTCTTCCTTTCCCTCTCCGGTCTCCTCTGAGCATGTGTCATCCATACTGCTCACTAGGCAGGTACCAAACACTGTCTATTCAGCTTCTTGCTTTGTCTCTACCCTGCCTGGGACAGTAAGTCCACCAAAGACAGGAGCTCCCCCACAGTGACCATCATAGAGAAAGACAACAAATAACCAAATTCAGCCACTATTTATGAAAATAGTGAGGTAGGGTGGTTTAGAGCAAATGAAAACGACAACAGGAGTTGAACTTCTCACTTGCATCCTCTCGGAAATCTGCAGCAAGCAACTAGGAGAATGAGAAACAGAAACAAAACACCATTTTCCGTGAAAGTAGGAGATGGATGAGCCATTGAGCAGGCGGGAGAGCATTCTGGTACAAGATGAAGAACGAAGCTGAAAAAAGGGCCCCAGCTGCAGATTCCAGAAAGAGCTGGAAAAGTTCATTTCTCCAAGTCCAACACATTCTAATGCAGCATGTCTCGCTGTATCAGCAGAGAAAGGGCAAGAAGTGGTAATAGGAGCTTCCCCGGCGTGACTTGGCTCTAAGAAACGAGATGCCATATTTGCAGGAAGCAGTCTGTCTGCGAAGTGGGAAAGGGAAGCTTTGCCCTGTGAAGAGCCTGACAGTACCCAAATCCACTGGCAGGGAGAGGGGCAGACTAAAAAGTCAATGCTAGCCTGCAACATGGCATCAACCACACCTGAACTTGCTGATCCAAGAAAGTTCATCCCACTCCAAGGAGAATAAACCCAAAGGAGCCAGCACAGGCCTAATACAAAGATACTGAAATCCAAGGGAGGAAAAGAGCATTCAAAGAAGAAGAAAAACAAAAACAAAAATCCCCAAAACAAAGCCTGTCAGAGCAGTAGAAAGTAAAAGCCAAGTATTTCACCATCGTTTATTAAAAATATACCAAAGTGCACCTCAGAGGCCAAAGAACTCAGGAACTAGATAGCAAGACAACTGAGACTGAAGAGGTATGAGTTGGCAGAGTTCGAGAAAGAAATGAAGGGTAAGAAATAAATTAACTGGACATAAAAGGAAAAAACAACAGGGACTATGCACTGTTAGGGTTTGGATGTGAGATGTCCCCCAAAAGCTCACGTGTGAGACAATGCAAGAAGGTTCAGGGGAGAAATGATTGGGTTATAAGAGTCTTAACCCAATCAGTGAATTGATCTCCTGATAGGGATTAACTGAGTGGTAACTCAAGTGGGAGGGTGTGGCTGGAGGAGGTGGGGTTTGGGGCGTGGCTTTGGGTATACATTTGTATCTGGAGCGTAAAGCCACTCTCTCTGCTTCCTGATCTTCAGGTGAGCTGCGTCCCTCAGCCACACTCTTCCGCCTTGATGTAATGCCTCACCTTGAGCCCTAAACAAACCTTTCCTCCTCTACAGTCTTTCAGTCGCAGCAGCAAAAAAAAAAGCTGACTAAAACATGTACCGACAGCAAAATTAGGACAAGAATCCTAAAGATAGGAAAGAAAAGAGTGAGCAAAATGACAAGGAAATTTTTAGAAAATAGAATTAGGAAGAAAAGGATAGATACACAGAAGATGGGAAAAAATACAGAGTGTCCAAAGAAGAAAGCTAGAAAGGGAAGAAAAAAGCAGCAAAGTTATTCAAGATGCAATTCAAGATAACTTTTCAGAAATTAAAGAAACCTTGAATTTGTAAACAGAAGACAGATTCCAGGTACCAGAAATGCAGGGGAGAGAGATCTGGTACCAGGGGGAAAAAGTGACCTGGTCCAAGAAAAATAAAAATCAAATCTAGAACAGATTAAGTGCAATTCCTATTAAAATACCAATGACATTTTGTTGACAGAACAAGAAAAAGCAATCCTGAAATTTGTATGGAAACACACACACACACACACACACACACACACACACAGAGCTGAAGTCTGCTGGGGTTTCTGTTTGCGACTAAAAGGCTCAGGGGTCACTCCAAACTGGACTGCACAAACTAACCACACAAGAGACACAAATACCTTTTTCTTTGGGGTAGCTGTGACAGCTCCTCTGACCTTAAGGGTCCGTAGAAAGAGAGAGAGTGAGAGCTCGCTCTGACCCCTTTTACTGAGGAGAAGCTATTCAAATGAGGCGAGGGGTCAGGTTTCAGGGGGCTGAGTCTTTCTTCATAATGTCCACTGTCAGCAGGTTGACTGACACCTGGGTAGGCCACACCCAAGGGCACAGTAAGAGAAGGGGACACACACAAGGCACTTCCATGGAAGATTCTATCTTAAACAGGGCAAGGGGTTATATTACAAAGGAACAGGTGAGCGTAGCTTCACCCATGGGGCTGTAGCAAGACACCCATGCACGAGACACCGACCCTGGAACCCAAGAAGGGTGGGGAAAGCTCTGCCACATTTCTTAGACTGAGCGCCTCAGCACCCAGCTGGGGAGTGTGACCCAGTCACGTGCAAGGATGGTCTCCCATAGAAGTCATCTTTACCAAAAAGAACAAAGCAATAGGCAATACACTGTCAAAATATATGATACAGCTGTAGTACAGAGAGGTTGCAGAGTCAGAGTAAGCCCAGGAGAGCTGAGGAGTAGGGGTGAGGATCTAAGTCCTTTTGTACCTAGAGGGAAGCCAATGATAGATAACACTGAAAACCCAAATATCAAGTATCATCATAACCTCTTTACAGACACAGATGGAAAATTTGAAGGGATCGACTAGAAGGGTTGGTGGTGGTCACTTCTAGGGAAGAGGAAGTGGGGCACTGACTCTTGTAAGCTGTGTGTCTATACAACTTTATAAAAATAAAAGTTAGCTAGGCTCGGTGGCACATGCCTGTAATCCCAGCAACCAGGGAGGCTAAGGCAGGAGAATTGGGAATTGGAGGCCAGCCTAAGCAACTTAGCAAGGCCCTGTCTAAAAATTTAAAAATAAAATAAAAAGGGCTGGGACTGTAGCTCAGTGGTAGAGTGCCTCTGGGTTTAATCCCTAGAATGGCAAACAACAACAACATTAATAAAATAACTAAATTATGTGAGCTGCGTCCCTCAGCCACATTCTTCCACTTATAGCAAGGAGCATTTATTACAGGATGCAGAAGACAGCAGGAAAATACACTGTATCAAGTTAGTTAAGTTACATAGGAACCCTCAGAGACTGAGGACAAGCTCTCTTCGGACCAGGCTGAAATTTCAGTGTAAATGGGCACTGTGCAGTGAAAACAGCTGGCCAGTCACCAAAGTTGAGAAGATTTAAAGTCAAAGATATATGAAGAGCTTCTCACAGCAAAATTGACATTAACCAGAGATGAAAAAAAAAAAAGAGAAACTATCTCCAGGGTAGGCCCAGTGATGAGGTGTCTGCCCAACAGGACCTGGAAGAAGAACTAACAGAACTGGAGTATGGATTATGCAAAGTAAGGAGCAAATGGGTTTGCCATTTGGCTAGAGGTGCCCTGGGAAATAAATGGGAAGCCAAGTGGCAGAAAACAGAACTTCTTCCTGAACTCTGTGATGTCTGTTCAAAAGCAACTGAATCCTGGCAAGAATGGGCAAGAAGGGGGAAAAGCAGGAGCTGTCAACTGCAAAGGAAGTGGAAGTGCATGTTGAGGTTCAAGGAATAGAGGCTGAGTTACAGAGCAGGGACCTCCGTAGCCTGTGTTGCTTTCTGTTTGCAGCTCAGCGTGCAGAGGAAGAGGGGGCACCAGTCAGAGACAGAGATGACTACACTCCTGAGCACCTAGCTCTCAGATGCCTTCACGCTGACAACACCCAAGATGGGCAGCTCTTTGGCTCACTCGTTGGCATGGGCAGCCCACCTACCATGCTTCTCTTCTCCTAGTAGGAGAGATGGGCTGGAGGTGGCTTGGTGCCTTGTAGTGGAGTCGTCAAGGACTCTCCAGCAGCGATACCTGGGGTGTCAGCCCCAGTGCAGTTCCATCAATAGATTTGATGCTCCTGCCATCGGCAGGGACTGATGGTTGGTGTCCTATTTCTCCTAGAAGTGCCCCCCTACCTGGGTGCTCATTCATGAGATCTCTTCCCTATCTGATAAGGAATGGGTTGCCTGCACTGTGTTGTCTGTCATTTAGGCCCCCTAGCCTGTCATATTTTCTTACGGCAGCCTGATCAAACTAATAGAAAGTGACTTTGAAGTCAGACAGGCCTGGTTTTTAACCCCTACCCAGTATCACTTGGATTTTTAATGACCCTCAAGTGTTCATGTGTTGGAAGCTTAGATCCCAGTTTGGTGCTACTGGGAAGCAGTGGGAACCTAGTGGGGGATTCTGCCTTTTATTTAGCAATCACTTGGGCCTCTGAAGGATTCATTGATAAATAAAGATGACAACCCTCCCCTCAAAGAACTTGCAATCTTAAAAGACAGAGGGAACCTGCAGTTGTGATTGTGAATAGTACAGCCCCAGAAGGTATCTTCCCAAACTCTGCTTCCGTGCCACTTTGGAGACATTCCAGCTATTGCCTGCCACGGCACTTTCCTTAGTGAAATAGGTTTGGCTTTGCCTTGTGTTCTGACTTAGATCTGGAACGTCCCCCCAAGTTCATGTGTTAAAAGCATGGTCTCCAATGCAGCAAGGTTCAGAGGTGGGTCTTTCAGGCAGTGACTGAATCCTGAGAGCTTTGACGACCCTAGCAGATTAATAATCCACTGATAGGTAGATAGTCTGCAAGGAGGTCGCACTTATTTGAAGGAAGCAGGTCACTGGGGGTGTGCCCCGGAAGGGGGGAAGTAGGTCACTAGGGGTTTATCTTCTCCCAGGTCCCTTTCCTATCTCTCTCTTTCTCTCCCTCTCTCCTCCTTCTCCTCTCCCTTTCCTGGCTACCATCAGCTAAGCAGCTTTCTCCGCCATGCCTTTCTGCCTTGGATCCAGCTGAACCTCCGAACCTGTGAGCCAAAATAACCCTTTCCTCCTCTAAGCTGTTCTTGTGAGACATTTTGATCACAGAAATGAAAAGCTGATGAAGACGATGTGTTTATCCTGATTTGAACTTTACATAATGTATATATACAGGTATCAAAAACCACATGGTACCTTGTAAATATGTACAATTTTTGTTTTTATACATCAGTTAAAAATAAATTTTAAAATATCATGTTCTAGTACAGTGCCAAGTCTAATGTTTGCAATGCAGTAACCAAAAACCCTTGCAAAGTTTTAGACTGCAGGAATAAATGGATGAATCACAGACGAAAACAGCCTCATCTCCAGTCTGTAAAATTTAAAAACAATAACCACCAACCCTCGCAGCCCATTCAGAAGGTCAGAAGCTGCCAGGGCCCAGTCCTAGGAGCCTTGGGGCTCTTGCTTGGTGATGCACCCCCTCCCAGCAGTGTGGATCCAGCACCTGGGGAGAATGGCTACTGTGTGTGGGAGAACAGTGTGTGCATTTTTTTTTTTTAATCAGAAAGGACTTTGCAGCACTATTCTGGGCTTTGTGGGGCAGAGGCAGAGATGTGAATCTGGGGAGCAGGGAAAGATGCCCAGGTTGGTTTGGGGGCCCCAGCCTCCCAGCTTCTTCTTGCCATATACACTCCATTCCAGTGATCTGAAGGCCTTTCCCAACCTCTTATAAGGGAAGTTTCTCACTGTCTGTTGATTCAAGAGTAAATGAAAAGTTTCCCTGTTTCCTGAAGGCAGAGTCATCTCTTGGCCACTGAAACACAGATATTTGCTAAAAGGAACATGATGCAGAGCCCAAAGTGGTGACTTGACCCAGGGTCTGATTCCCAACCTGTTCCCTGTTCCATAGTCACCTGTTTTCTCTGGGTGAGATCTTAGAGTGCCCTAATGAGACAACAAATTTGAAATCCCTTTTTTAAGCCCTACATGTAAGAGGGATTACTATGCACGTGGCTAGAAGCTTTCTAAAGTAAACTATTGTCTTTCAATAATAGATTCTATCTTGTTCCTCAAACTCCCTTATCGGTGGTACTTTCTGTCTAGGTCTCTTTGCCTTTCTTCTTCATTCTGTGGAAATGGTTCAGCTCAGCCTTGGGTAACTTCCACAAATAATCCCTCGATTGAATAAATGCAATTCTTACCAGCCTGAACACCGACATCCTGGGTCAACAGCTCCACACAGCCTGTATGTAGAGAGAAAGCAGAAGGTCAGTGTGTCATATTCCCCGAATGTGGAGCTCCCAGAACGCAGGATCTGTGCATGGTCATCAACCAGTTCCTAAGTGTCTGGATCATTAAATGGCTCTGAACAAAATGGATACATGAGTCCCATCCCATCCCAGGTGCAAAATGATGCTCTTTCAGCCTCTATTGTCTTGCCCCTTTATTGAACAACTATTTTGTATTCAGCTGTGGACTTGACAGGGAGTGGGGTGGTGCCCTGTCATCCAGAGCACAAATGTGTCTGGTTGGATATCCATGACAACCAGTCATCACCACACCTCCTGGGAAGTGCTCAGCTAAGCGGCCACCGGAGCAACACGCATGTCACATATGTGTAAGCCTCAGAGCACTCCAGAAGGTGGGTGTCTCCCCATTTTTCACCTGGGACTCAACGAGGAAGGATGGCTCAGTTAATGAGCACACAGCTGGGAACCGAACTCAGATCTGCTTCATTTCACAAATGTCCTGGCACCTGGCTGCTCCTGATGCTTTGGGAGCCCATGGGCAGGTCTGATTAGCAGCCAGCAGGTGGAGGAGGTACCCAGAGCCTCAATCTGCCTGATCTGAAGAAGGTGGCCATCACCCATGACCCTGCCTTGAGCACTGGCACCTTCCCTTCCTCACACTGGCAGTGTGCGTGCGGCAGGAGCTGGCTCTGTGGTGTTCATTGCCTTGTTTCCTGCACCTACCACAGCCTGCCCCACACTTAGTCAATATATGTCCCATGAAGAGGCACATGAGGCCCCTGGATATTATTTTGATGGTGGCTTTGAGAATGCACAGCAGCGGGGCCAGCTCTGAGAGCAGATGCCTTTATCCGCATATTACAGGAACATAGAGGCTAAGAAATGCTGAGACTTTATCAAAGCTGTCCAGCTGATATTATGGTTTGGATCTAGAAATGTACCCCCCAAAACCTCATGGTCTCCATGCAGCAAGGTTCAGACATGGGACTTTTAGACAGCAATCGGGACTGTAACCTCATTACTGTGTTAATCCAAAATGGATTAATAATTTGAACGAACTAGTGGGTAATAATTTTAGGTAGGTAAAACATGACTGGAGGAGGTAGGTCGATGGGGATGTGGCCTTGGAATATATATCTGTCTCTTACCCTGCCCCACTCCTGTTCCAAGGTGCCATGAGCCAAGCAGCTTTCTCCCCCACTCCAACCGACACCCTTCTGCCATGATGTTCAGCCTCATCTCAGACCCAGAGCAATGAAGTTGACTGACCAAGGACTGAACCTCTGAAACCATGAACCAAAATAAACTGTCCCTCCACTAAGTTGTTCTTATCAGGTATTTTGGTCACAATGAAAAGCTGCGTAATACATTGGTAAGTGAAGAAACAGTCTTCTCCCCAACTTTGAAATCCAGCCTCTTTACCCTACATCCTCTGCTTGGGAAGTGTAAAAGTCAGTGTTAAAATGCAGAGAAAATTTCATACTGCTTAAGGGAAACATTCATCGACAAGACATACCAATAATAAATTTATATGCCCCAAACAATGGAGCATCTATGTTCATCCAACAAACTCTTCTCAAGTTCAAGAGTCAAATAGACCACCACACAATAATTCTGGGTGACTTTAACACACCTCTTTCACCACTGGATAGATCAGCCAAACAAAAGCTGAAAAAAAGAAACTATAGAATTCAATAAAACAATCAATAACTTAGACTTAACTGACATATATAGAATATTTCATCCTTCAATGAATGAAGACACTTTCTTCTCAGAAGCACATGGATCCTTCTCTAAAATAGACTATATATTGTGCCACAAAGCAACTCTTAGCAAATATAAAAAAGTAGAGATTCTACCCTGCATTCTATCAGATCATAATGGAATGAAATTAGAAATCAATAATAAAATAAAAATAAAAGCTATTCTACACCTGGAGATTAAATGCTACTGAATGAACAATGGATTGCAAAAGACATCAAGGAGGAGATTAAAAAATTCTTAGAGGTGAATGAAAACACTGATACAACACATCAATCTCTGGGACACTATGAAGGCCATACTAAGAGGAAAGT
The DNA here is from genome assembly GCF_048772815.1 of Callospermophilus lateralis. Lineage (NCBI taxonomy): Eukaryota > Metazoa > Chordata > Mammalia > Rodentia > Sciuridae > Callospermophilus > Callospermophilus lateralis. The sequence continues at coordinate 94,726,760 of NC_135313.1, forward strand.
TTATTGCATGGAGTTTATCCCCTAAAAAAAGAAAAAGTCAACAAATAAATGGCCTAACATTACATCTCAAAGCCCTAGAAAAAGAAGAACAAATCAACACCAAAAGCAGTAGAAGACAGGAAATAGTTAAAATCAGAGCTGAAATCAATAAAATTCAAAGAAAATAAATAGTTGAAAAAATTGACAAAACAAAAAGTTGATTCTTTGAAAAAATAAATAAAATTGACAAACCCTTAGCCATGCTAACAAAGAGGAGAGAGAAAACTCAAATTACTAACATACATGATGATAAAGGAAATATCACAACAGACACTACAGGAATACAGAAGATATTTAGAAATTATTTTCAAAACTTGTACTCCAATAAAATAGAAAATATCAAAGGCATTGACAAATTTCTAGAGTCATATGATTTGCCCAGATTGAACCAGGATGATATACATAATTTTAAACAGATCAATTTCAAGCTGTGAAATAGAAGACACCATTGGGAGACTATCAACCAAGAAAAGCCCAGGACCAGATGGACACACAGCCGAGTTCTATAAGACCTTTAAAGAAGAACTAATACCAATACTCTTCAATTTATTTCAGGAAAAAGAAAAATAGGGAGCACTTCCAAGCTCATTCTATGAGGCCAATATTACCCTGATTCCAAAACCAGGTAAAGATGCCTCAAAGAAAGAAAACTTCAGACCATATCTCTAGTGAACATAGGTACAAAAATTCTCAATAAAATTCTGGCAAATCAAATACAAAAACATATCAAAAAGATTGTGCACCATGATCAAGTGGGATTCATCCCAGGGATGCAAGGTTGGTTCAACATATGGAAATCAATTAATGTAATTCATCACATTAACAGACTTAAAGATAAGAATCATATGATCATCTCGATAGATGCAGAAAAAGCATTTGACAAAATATAGCGCCCTTTCATGTTTGAAATACTAGAAAAACTAGGGATAACAGGAACATATCTCAACATTATAAAACCTATCTATGCTAAGCCCTATGCCAACATCATTCTAAATGGAGAAAAATTGGAAACATTTCCTCTAAAAACTGGAACAAGACAGGGATGCCCTCTTTCACCACTTCTATTTAACATAGTTCTTGAAACACTGGCCAGAACAATTAGACAGAGGAAAGAAATTAAAGGAATACTGATAGGAAAAGAACTCAAATTAGCACTATTTGCTGATGATATGATTCTATACCTAGAAGACCCCAAAAATTCCACCAGAAAACTTCTAGAACTAGTAAAGGAATTCAGCAAAGTAGAAGGATAAAAAATCAACACCCATAAATCAAAGGCATTTCTGTATATCAGTGACAAATCCTCTGAAAGAAAAATTTAAAAAAAACCCAAGAAAATAAAATAAAATACTTGGGAATCAATTTAACAAAAGAGGTGAAAGACCACCACAATGAAAACTACAGAATACTAAAGAAAGAAATTAAAGAAAACCTTAGAAGATGGAAAGATCTCCCTTGTTCGTGGATAGGCAGAATTACTATTGTCAAAATGACCATACTACCCAAAGCACTATACAGATTTAATGCAATTCCAATCAAAATCCCAATGACATTCCTCATAGAAATAGAAAAAGCAGTCATGAAATTCATCTGGAAAAATAAGAGACCCAGAATAGCTAAAGCCATCCTTAGCAAGAAGAGTGAAGCAGGTAGCATCACAATACCAGACCTTAAACTATATACAGAGCAACAGTAACAAAACCAGCATGGTATTGGCACCAAAACAGGCTGGTAGACCAATGGTACAGAATAGAGGACACAGAGTCTAACCCATATAATTACAGTTACATTATACAAAGGCGCCAAAAACATACATTGGAGAAAAGATAGCCTCTTCAACAAATGGTGCTGGGAAAACTGGAACAAAATGAAACTAAACCCCTATCTCTCACCATGCACAAAACACAACTCAAAGTGGAACAAGGACCTAGGAATTAAACCAGAGACCCTGAATCTAATAGAAGGAAAAGTAGGCCGAAATCTCCATCATATCCGATTAGGCTCCAACTTCCTTAACAAGACTCCTATAGCACAAGAATTAAAATCAAGAATTAATAAATGGGATAGATTCAAACTAAAAAGCTTCTCTCAGCAAAAGAAACAATCAGTGAGGTGAAAAAAGAGCCTACAGCTTGGAAGCAAATTTTTACCCCTCACACATCAGATAGAGCATAATCTCTAGGGTATATAAAGAACTCAAAAAGCTAAACTCCAAAAAAACCCACAAATAATCCAATCAATAAATGGGCCAAGGAATTGAACAGACACTTCTCAGAAGGTGATATTCAATCAATCAACAAATATATAAAAAAAAGCTCAACATCTCTAGCAATTAGAGAAATGCAAATCAAAACTACTCTAAGATTTCATTTCACTCCTGTCAAATGGCAGCTATTTTGCATACAAACAACAATAAGTGTTGGCGAGGATGTGGGGAAAAAGGTACACTCATACATTGCTGGTGGGACTGCAAATTGGTGCAGCCAATATGGAAAGCAGTATGGAGATTCCTTGGAAAATTGGGAATGGAACCACCTTTTGACCCAGCTATCCCTCTCCTTGGTCTATACCCAAAGGACTTAAAAACAGCATACTATAGGGACACAGCCACATCAATGTTTATAGCAGCACAATTCACAATAGCTAAACTGTGGAGCCAACCTAGATGCCCTTCAGGAGATGAATGGATAAAGAAATTGTGGCATATACACACAATGGAATATTACTCATCAATTCAATAGAATAAAATCATGGCTTTTGCAGGTAAATGAATGGAATTAGAGAAGATAATGCTCAGTGAAGTGAGCCAATACCAAAAAACCAAATGCCATAATTTTTTTCCTGATATAAGGAGGCTGATTCATAGTGGGGCTGGGAGGGGGAACATGGGAGGAATAGACATACTACAGATAGGGCAAAGAAGAGGTAGGGGAGGAAGTGGGCAAGGGGGTAAAAAATGATGGTGGAATGAGATGGACATCATTAACCTAAGTACATGTGTGAAAAAGACACGAATGGTGTCAATATACTTTGTATACAAGCAGAGAGATGAAAAAGCATGCTTTACATATGTAACATGAACTGTAATGCATTCTGCTGTCATATATAATAAATTAGAATAAACAATTAAAAAAACACACAGGTAGAGACAAACAAATAAACAAGGCAGAGAAAAGCTGGGTATGTGCCTCACACTGTAATCCCATCCACATGGCTGAGGTAGGAGGACTGCAAGTTTAAGGTCAGCCCCAGCAACTTAGTGAGACTCTCAACAACTTTGTGAGACCCTGTCTCAAAATAAAAATAAAAAGGGCTGGGGATGTGGTAGCCCGTGGGTTCAATCCCCCTTACGAAAAGGAAAAAAATGTCGAGAGAATCTTAGCTGAACCCTGGCTCCTAGAGAGCTCTTCTAAGGGGAGTCTGGTCCCTGTTTCCACCTCATATGTCCCAGGGAAGTGTAGAATGAAAGACATAGAGGGGCATGGTCTTGCCTCTGGCTGCCCATTGTTTCCTGCTCCTGGCTTCTCCACACCAGAAACTTTAAGCAGAAACTTAAGCTTCCCATAGTTCCCAGTTCAGTTGCTGTTCTCCCTCCTCACCAACCACATAGCATCTGACCTCCAAACACCAGGCTCTGCCTCCCAAGTGCCCCATGCTGGTCCTGCCAGATTCCCAGGGCGTGGCCTGTCACATACTCCAGACTGCTGCTCTTCTGCTCTTCAGTGCCCTCTACTCTCCAGCAATTCCTCCTGGTCTTCCTGTGACACAGAGCAGCAGAACTGCTGACCTTACCCCCTCCCCAGTGCCAGCTTACCCCCGAGCAGCTGCTCCCTCATTGCATTGCTACCCCCAGGCCCTTCCATTTCTCCTCTGTCAGCCTGTTCCTAGCTTCATCTCTATCCCCAGTTAGCCTGCACCCTGCCTTAAATCTCTTTGGGGAAAAAGTGGTCCTATGATACCCATCAATGGGATACAAAAATAAAATACAATGAGCACACGTGATGTGGATCCCCTGTCCTGAGAATAGTGGTTCTTCCCTTTAACTGACTCTTCTCTCACCTTGTAAGCTCCCAAATCCAGAGCTGAGCACGGCCGGGGACTGGGTCCCACACCACTGAAGACAGCAGTCAGGGTGCTCTCGTGGGCTGTACTTCCTCTTGACCTTCAGAAATGCCCAAGGGTCCTTCCTTGGACATTCATTAGCTCTTTTGGTAAAAAATAAAATAAAATAAGAATTCTACTTCAATAATTTCCCCCATTTGGGGAAGTGTGGAAAGACACAGAGGGGCATGGCCGTGCCTCTGGCTGCCCATTGTTTCCTGCTCCTGGCTTCTCCACACTAAGCAGAAACTTGAAGCCCAGCCACCTCCAGATCCACCAAGGCCCCATTTCTCTGGATTTCTCCAGTGGATGTGCCATGGGCACAAGGTGACTCCAGTGCTTCATCTTCTCAGTCCCCACGCCCATGCCTGCATTCTCTATCTCAATGAATGACATTAGCAACTACTGAAGATTGTTCTCATATCTTAATCATCATGTAATGCCTCTCTAAGCTTCCCGGGTAAACTTGCTTCTTTTTCATCTCTTCAAAAATCCATCCTTCAGAGTTAGAGAATATCATGCTAAGCGAAGTAAGCCAATCTCAAGAAACCAAAGGCTGAAGGTTTCTAATAAGTAGATGCTGATCTATAATGTGGGGGGCATGGTATGAGAGGAGGAACTTTGGATGGGCCAAAGGGGAAGGAAGGGAGGGGAGGGGGCATGGGGGTAGGAAAGATGGTGGAATGAGATGGACATCATTACTCTAGGTACATGTATAATTACATGAATGGTTGTACTTTGTGTACCCAGAGAAGTGAAAAATTTGTGTACGATGAATTGAAGAGCATTCTGTTGTCATGTGTAACTGATTAGAATAAATAAACAAACAAATCCATCCTCATCCCATTATCCAGTGATTTTTTAAAAATACTTTTAGTTGTAGATGGACACAATACCTTTCTTTTGTTTATTTTTTTTTATGTGGTGCTGGGGATCGAACCTAGGGTCTCACATGTGCCCGGCAAATGCTCTACGCTGAGCCACAACCCCAGTCCTACCCAGTGATCTTTAAAAGATGCAAAAATGGACCACATTATGCCTCTCCATGCTAAGAGTGTGCCGTAGCTTTATGGCATTCAAGAATCCTCAGCATAATAGCCTGCCTGCCTTCTGAGTCTGTCTTCTATCTTACCTCTTCCCCCTCCCCAGGATGCACTGAATTTCTTGAAGTTCCTGAAACACCTCACGCTCTCTCTTACCTCACTGTTTCTGATCATGATCTGAGTTTGGAGCACACACATGCACCCATGTACACACACATGCACCATCATCCTCACACAGAGGAGCTGCCATTTTCTGCCTGCTTTTATATGTCATTGTGTATATCTCCCCCATACCTGTGAGTAGGGAAGAAGATGTCAAAAGACCTGAAAGCTGGACTGTGCCTTACTCATGGTCGTGATTCAAAACAAGCTTGCTGAATGATGGATGGATGAGTGGATGGATAGATGGGTTGGTGGATAGAATAGAGGGATGGATGGGTGGATGAATAGATGGATAGATGGATGGTAGGTGGGTTGGTTGGTGGATGGGTAAATGGATAGATGAATGAGTGGATTAATGGATGGATGGGAGGTTAGATGGATGCATGGATGGTCTGGAAGTCTGGTGGGTAGATGAATGTATGGATGTATGGATGGATGGTTAGATGGATAGGTGCTTCCCCTTAGGATCCCAGGAAGGCAGGTGAAGCACTGGTCCTAAGGGGAAGCACTGGTATATTTGAAAGTTTTTGCCTTTTAAGTGTGATATCCTTCTTCCTATCCCAAGTCCCCTTCTCAAGCCCTAAGAGGTCTAAGTGACGGGAGTCAGTGTCCCACCTAACCTCAGGAACAAGAATGGGTTGACCATCCCCCGAGGGGAGAAGGGTAAGCTGCTGTTCCTCAAAGCCCTCCACAGAGCTGCTAGCAGTGTGAAGCAACACCACTAGCACATGTTTCCAGGGTGACACTTAACTGGAAGATACGAGGAGTAGGGAAGAAGACGTCAAAAGACAAGTAGAGAGGTAGAGTTGTGGGGAAGAACAGAGCGTGGCTGGGCTAGGAGGGGGCTGTCAGGGGTCTGTGTGCTAGAAGGACAGGGTACCAGGTGGTGTGCAGATTCTTTGCCTCGATTCTCTCATTTATGCTGCATAAGAGCCCTGTACTTTCCTTGGAGATATCTCACCTCAAAGATGAGGAGCCTGAAGTCCAAGAATCTATGTCTCTTACCTATGGGATCCCAGCCTGAAAGGGGTACCTACACTGGGGGACTGACAATGCTTTGCTCACCAAAGGGGTACATGTGTTCTTTGGGCAGAAAGGGCATGTGAAACGGAGTGAGGGATGAGCAAACTTTGGAAGTTATTCTATGCCAGCTGGCTACCCACTCCCCACAGCACCAGAGCTAAGGGTTCTAGGCCTGGAAGCCTCACCCAAGCAGAGCAAAGGCTGGCATAGTCTGGAAGGGCCACCACCAGGGGGAAGTCAGCACAGACCAGCAGGTGACAGTGATGTGGCCAAACCCCCTGTATTCAGAGCTGACCCAGGCTAGTCAGTGACCCCACCTGGGTCTCAGAGAGGGTGATTGTAAATGGTCAGCCTTGGAGAAAGGGCAGACCATGAAACAAAGGGCTGAGTTACACTCCAATCATTAGAAGACCATTTATTGGGCAGTTACTGAGCCACAAGTTGCATATACAATGTTTCCTTCAATGACATAATAATTATGTGTGGTATATAATTATTTTCTATATTCTTCCATATTTCGAAAAATTAAGGTTTGGCAAAACTAAGAAATTCACCCAAGGCCCTGTAGGCCTGCACCTTCCAATATAGTAACCATTAATGACATGTGTCTATTTAAATTTTAGTTAAAATTCAGCCCCTTACTTTTACTGGCTGCGCTTCAAGTGCTTAATAGCCCTATGCAGCTAATGGGTATGGTTTGGGGGAGTAGAGAATATTCCTATCATCATGGAAATTCGTTGCAATGGTTAGGGTTAGGGTTAGGGTTACATTATGGTTTGTCCCCTCCAAAATGCATGTTGAAATTTCACCCTTGTTGTGAGGTATTAAGAGGGTAGGAACTCAATCTGTCGATAGTGTTTGCAGGTAGAGCCTCTGGGAGGTGGTTAAGTAAGATCATCAAGGTAGAGGCCCCATGATTGAATCCCTGTGGCATTATAAGAAGAGGAAAAGACCAGAGAACATACACACACTTCCTGTCTCTTGCCATTTGAAGCCCTATACCACCTCAGGACTCTGCCAGAGAGAAGGCCGCCACCAGATGCAACCCCCCAACCTTGGACCAGAACCATGAGCCACAATAAACCTCTTTCTTTCGTAACTTACCCAATCTGTGGTATTGTATTGTTAATAACAAGAAACGGACAAAGATAGAATAGAGCATGTCCTGTCATTTCCCTAAACCCACATGTGATTCCTACCAACGATACCAGGCTGGACCTGTCCTATCTTTTCTCTTCATCTTTGTGGATGCCATTTCCGTCACCTGGAACATCCCCTGCTCTCCCCCACCACCACTAAGCCGTACTTTCTTTTATAGGCTGCTTAGGCCCCTTCCCCTCTTCTGCCTGTCCTCAGCTCCATGATTGTTTTCTTCCTCTGACCTCTGATGCCCCGAATACTGTGCTCCTGGTATGCACTGGTCATTTTTCCTCTATATAGTCTCACATCACAGCTGGTGGTGAAGGAACATGATTTAAGCAGCTTGATTAACTTTGAAGAGATATCCAAGAGTCTAGAATGACATCAGATCAGAAATCTTGACTTCATCCCCAGCTTCACTTCTGCACTACTACTCCGTTCACTCCCTGTGCTCTGCTGAGCCCTGGGTGGTTGCAGGGGATGCAAAAATCCCCAGGAGACCCAGCCGATGCCCTCAAGGAGCTCATAGTCCAGTGACTTTGGGAAAGTCATTTTGCCAAACAACCTCAATGTCCTTTTCTGTGAAATGTAACATCATTCCTGCCCTTTCTCCTTGAACGGCTTGTTATGTGAACTGAATAAGCATGGAGAAAAGAGAGCCATTGTAAGACACATCAAATGCAGAGCTCTGTAAATGCACAGAGGCAACAGGGTGATGCCTCTCTCTGTTGTGCCCGCTCTCTGCAGGGGCCCACACTGAGAGAAGAGGGCACAGGAGGCCCGAAGGCAATTCCTATGAAGTAGATCTCTGAGAAGCGTCACATGAGTGGCAGGTGGTTAGGTATCCAGCAGGTCCAGAGAAATGGGAAAGGCTTTGTACCCAAAGAGCTGTTGAGTCGAGTGATTCTTAATGAGAGTTTGCTGGGGCGGGGCTGGGTGCAGGGAGGTTCCAGTCATACTGAATTTTCAAATAAAATCCTGAACTAGCCTGTCGGTCAGAAGTACAGGTGACAGACTTCAGGAGTCTCATGGATTAGAATGAAATTCAAGTCCATAGTTGTGAAGTGGACCTAAATGGGTGGCTTTGTCATGGGGAACACCTGTGCCCAATTTAGGGGACTTAGCATAGGGGCCCACACCTGCCAGCTGCCCGATGTAAGCCAGTCCTTCCTGACCCTGTATCTCAAATCTCTCCTCTGTGAAATGGCTGGTAGCTCAAGGAAGAGGGCCTCAGTGAGCCTGTCTGTCCACTGGCTGTCCCTCTCCTCAGCCACCTAATTCCCTCAATAACCCGACACCCCATCTGAGAAAGCTTTGAGACCAGGCAGACCTCGTCTTGCCTCACCTTAGGGCCCTGGCCTCTCAGAGGTGGGCACCTTAACTCTCACGGTCCTCAGTCTCTGTGTCCATAAAATGGAAACCAGGCCACCAGAGCTGAGAGGACGCAGTGAGTCATCACCTATGGCACAGCTGGGGCCTGGTCATCAGTACCTGGGCTGTCCTTGTCCCTTGATTCTGTGGTGAGGTCTTCCAGCTGTGAGGAGGCTGTGAGCTGGGGCAGCCCAGCACCGGCCATTCCCCCTGCACCAGTGCCTGCTGTCCTTTAGCAGAGGGCCAGTACAGCTTCGCCTCTTCTCCCTCCTCCTCCTTCTCCTCTTCCTCCTCCTCTTTGGCCTCCCAGGGTTAGCCATGCAGCTCAGTGGACCAGAGTCCCCTGAATAAAGTTTCTGGTTTCCAGCCCTCTACCCCACAGACCTGCCCCACCCTGCTTCCATTCTGGGCCTCGGAACCCAGCTCCTGACTAGTGACCCTCCTCCAGGGTGCTGAGGAGCTGAGCCCCTCCTGCCTTTCCCCCAGCTGGAAGTCCACACCAGGAGAGGATGGAGGGCTTACCTTGTCAGGACTGGGGTCAGTGCACTCCCTGGCCCTCCACCCTGCGCAACCTGAAAGAGCCGGGAAAGGAGAGTGCCCGCGTTCCAGGGGTGTCATAGAGTAAGGATAAAGGAAGAGGCGGAAGGGCCCCAAGAGGAAATGGCCGAGCACTCTGGGCTCACGTAATTTATTACAGGACTTTGTCCTCTGTCTCTTGGCACTTCCACTCCCACACGCCTCCTGCAGCCCCAGCCTGCGCAGGGCCTCACAATGATCTGTTCTTCAGCAAAGCAATGGATGCTGGCTTCCCTGGAGGCCATCTGGACCTGCACTCTGCATCCCTGCTTCTGGACCCCAAATCCAGAAGGGGGCCAGTCAGGGGATAATCCAGGGGGATCAGCATCTCTCCAGGTGTCATGAGAATGCCAAGTAAGCACAGGGTAAGGGTTATGTTCCCAAGCATCCAAGCGCTAATTGTATTATACTATAAAATATATTTTGTATTATAATACAAAATATAATAATAATATAGATATATATATTTTGTATTATAGTATAAAATATATTTTGTCTTTGGCCCTGGATAACATAGCAGAGCTCCTAAGACCTTTAGAATTTCCCGAGTGGGAGGACAGCCTTTAGTTACTCACATTGAGCCTCTTTGATAACACTTGAGATTATGATAATGAGGTGACTTAGGTTGGGGTCCCTAGAGAGTCTCAGGGTGGAGACAGTCACCAGAAAGACCACGTGAGTGCAATTGGAACTGTCAGTCTCACCTATTGACCTCTGAGGAGGTAAAATTCTTGAACAAGATTTATTAGCTTCGAGATAGCTGAACACAAGGAGATCCTGGGAAGGTGCCACCCGGAGAGGGCATGGGACTCTGTCCCCTCCCCCACACCTTGCCTCCACATCTCTTCACTTAGTTGTCCATTTGTAGTTTGGTAGAATCCTTTGTAATAACTGGTCAATATAAGTAAGCATTTGCCTGAGTTCTGTGAGCCCAGGCCTAATGGAAACCAAGGAGGAGGAGGAAGATTTACAGCCTGTTGATCAGGAGTACAAGTGAGAGATGATCTGCTACTTGTGATTGACATCTGAAGTGGGGCCTTTCTTGTGGGGCCAAGAGCCCTCAACTTGTGGGATGTGACTCTAAGTCCTGATAGATATTGTCAGAGTTAAATGGAATTGCAAGATAGCCAGTTGGAGTCTACTGGAGAACTGATTGGACACGTGGTCCTGTAAGTGTTCTTGGTTCGTGTTCAAGGGTACACACACAAGGAAATGCCTAGGGCGATCGGGAAGTCTTACAACAGAGCTAAAGGCTGGGGACCAGGAGGGTGCTTGGGAGCAGACAGCAGACAGTGGCTGGGACTTGCATGAAGGGGTATTTGGACTATGAGAGAAATACGGTCACTCTTGAAGGGAAGTGTCAGGCATTGTGCTCTGGGAGGGGCCAGAAGGATGGGTAGGCAGTCTCTGGGAGTGGCTATCCAGAGAAGGGGAGCCCTTTGAAAGCAGATGGATAGTAGGGGCATGGGAGATCCTGCCCAGCCACACTCCTTTCCTTGGCTGAAGAAAGGCCTCATAATTGGCCAGTCAGGTTCCTTTTCTTTCCCAAGATCTGGGTGGGAGGCTTGGGCCCTGGAGGTAGAGATATAGGAATGAGCTGTCATCTTTTAGATAGAGTTCAGGTCAAGCTAGGTCAGTTCCCAGGACTTTTCTGGGAACACTGATGAAGAGGTGCTGGGAAAGAAAATGGCAAAATAGTCAAGCCACAAAGTTGGAGACCAAGTGGGCCCAGAGAGAGGCAGAGACCTCCTACCATAGACCCACTGCCCAGGAACTTCCGGTGCTCCTACAGGTGGGCTCTATGGAGCCTCCAAATTGCCTCGACTAAATGCTTCTTCTATTGAGATGACTCAAAGGCATTCCAACCAAACAGCTCATGACAAGGACTGGGAATCAGGAGCTGGCTTCAAAGTCCACGGGGAGGCTATGTGCTCTGATCCTTTCCTGAAAAAACAGCTTAGGCAATGTTACCATCGTGATCCACCAATCAGAGGTGTTATCTATAGCAAAACTAGTGGGCGTCTAACAGTATGTGGCTTAGCTACGTGACCTCTAAAATTGGTGGTAAAAGCAAGTAACTAAAAGTTTTCCCTTGGATTTACTTTTTTGGGCTCCATACTGCACGTGGTTTCTCTGGTTTCCCACAGTTATGTGGCTGTTCCTAACAGGGAGCCCCTTTCTCTTTGACTCAAGACTGATTCTCCATGACCCTCTCTCACTGCCCTCAGGCAAGAAAACAGCCAACAGACACCTGTGTAGCACAAAATGTTTATAAGGTGCTTCTGACCACAGCCTGCCTTGTGCAATGTCTGATAAGAATTCATTTTAGAGACCTACAAACTGTCTCCCTCTTTTTAATTTTATTTATTTTTTGTTATATTCAAAATTTTAACACAAGTAGTTTCTTATACTGTCCTAAACTTTTACCACCCGTCTTTACCACAGTGTGCTTGTTGGTCACGTTGGTCATACAGGAGCTCTGTCATCTGTGTACCCATCCTCCCTGGATGGGTGCATATTAGGATGTGTACAGTTCTTTGCTGTCCTATACAACACTGCAATGAACGAATCTGTGCTCACAGCTTTGTCTGCATTTTGTCATAACAGGAAGATCCACAAGGGAACTTATTGAAACAAGGGGCATTTTGTTGCTAATTTGTTCCAAACAGCATGCAAGTCCTTCCTCCTAGCCCAGGAGTGTAATTGCAAGGGCTGAACTAACTGCTGTGTAAGTTGACAGGGTACAAAGTGGGAGGGACATCCTGAGGGACAGTTCTCCTGGTACCTGAGCTTTCCATAGCTGAGGGATCTCAAGTCCTGGCCAGAACCAGGTGTGGTGGTGGACACCTATAATCCCAGCAACTCAGGAAGCTGAGGCAGGAGGATCATGGCCAGTCTGGACAACAGTGAGATTATCTCAGAATAAAAACAAAATAAAAAGGTCTGGGGATGTAGCTCAGTGGTAGAGTGCTTACCTAGCATGGCCAATCCCCAATAACAGAGAGAGAGAAAATGTTTGGAGGGGGACCAGGGTCAGGCAGGGCAGGTTCTTCCCAGTCACACCAGTGACAAGGCTCTCTCCCAGCCTAATGCTACTTCCACAGTTCTCCCCATGATGTGAATGTTCTGCTAACCTTTAGAAATATGAGTCTGAACTGAGCCAAAACGCATCAGGGAGAAAAACTGTGGCTTGATCCATTTCTGTCTAATTGGCAAAACCCTTTGCAGCAGGATCACGGCAACTAAAACAGAGCAGAGTGAGCTGTTTCTTTCAGCTCTAACAACACATCACAGAGTCACCTGAAATCACTTGCTTCTCAGTGGCCCTAATCTTCCCATCTATACAAGCCCAGTTATACATTAACCCTATAAAACAAACAGCACGGCTCTCAGCATAGATCTCCGTAACTGAACTACTTACTCTTCAGAGTATTCTTAAATTCTTTGTCTCAAAAAGAACTAGCTGTTCACGAATGCATTCTTTGTACCGGGGCTCTTTGCATGTGCCATCTCCCTCAATCCTCATCAAAACTTGTCTTCATTTCATAGTAAGAGAGTTAAAGTCAAAGAGGTTAAAAAAACTGGCATGGGTCACATGACCAAAAGTGCAAAGATGAGATGAGAACCAAGGTCGGCCTGGGTCGACTCATTGCTTATTGCACTGTCACACCACACCAACCCTCACCTGAGCCTCAACTCCCCGATCCTCCATGACCAATGATGGAGGAGACATTCCACTGTAGAGACTTTCAGAGAAGGTGTTTCCCCAACTTGCTTGTCCTGGTCCAGAGACGGAAGGGTGTTTCCCATTTTGTTTCCTTGGTCTCCGAGATATAAGGGCAAGGACTAGCTGGGAAGAGATGAGCTAATGCTCCCCTGAAATCACAGTTACACACAGTACAGGAGTGTCAGTCGCAGGGTACCGTCTACCCAGATAGTTCAGGGTTTCTCAACACTGGCATTTGGGAGGAGGTTGTTCTTTGTCAGTGAGATGGAGGAGCTCTCCTGTGCACTGTGGGATATTTAGCGACTTCCTTGGTGTCAGGGGCTAGAAGGAAGTTCTCCTTCAAAGAATAGCCTGACACTTACAAGAAACAGCCCTCTGGGAGACATCCTGCAGCCATCTGTCTTCCTGAGACATCCTGCGGTTATCTCACCTTGTGCAGACATCCAGCAACTGCCGATAAGAGAGCTTCCCTATCCCCAGTATATAAATACCCCTGTGTGGGACAATAAAAATTTGCAGCTTGATCAGAACTCCTGTCTTGCTGTCATCCCTCGTGTCTCTTGTCCCTTCATTCCTCCCCGCCTAGGTTCGTGGCCCTCGATGATGTGTCCTGCCGGTCGGGACACCTTGGCTTCTTCCTTACTAAGTGTCCTACCCAGTGGTGACACATAAAAATGTCTCCAGATGTTATTGCCAAATGTCCCCTGACAAAGGTTCTCTTAAATGGAAATTAATGTATAGGTGATATACCCAAGTGCAATCGAGGGTGGAAGAAGAGGAGGCCAGCCAAGTCCAGAATAACTGTCCTCCTAAAAGAGGTGACCATGCCCTTGCTGGTTTCCTAAATGGCCGGAAGAAATGGCCAAGAGGGAAAGTGCAGGGAAGGGGGTTTGGGGTCTGTGTTTCTTAGAAGATCTCAATTCCAACGTACCGAGGAAACGACTCAGGCAAGCTGAGGATTTCATCCTCCTGGGTCAGCAGCTCTGAGAGTCATTCTTGCGCTGGGTGGACCTGGGATTCAAAGTCCTAATGGGCCAGGTACATCCATGGTCTCAGCCCTGGAGGAAAGAGCTCATTTCCTGACGGTGCTTTATTACCACAAAATCTTCTGAGGGACCCACCCAGAGGTTTGTCCAAGGGAGCAGGAGAGGAAAGGGAGGGGCACAGAATGAAAGGGTGGCTTTCTCCAGAGAGCTTTGGACACCTAGTGAATAATTCTGTCTTGGGCCCTTACATGTAAGCCAAGACTACTAGTCATAAACAGGGGACCTTTGCCCCGTGACCAGGATCAACAGCATCCTGATGACTAATCGTATTGCCCTGGGGACATTAAGGTATTTTGAAAAGAAACTTGATTATGTGGCCACTTAATAAGCTAGTTAGATGATGCTGATTAAGATATCAGATGGTGGTAGTGATGATGACAACAGCAACAACAATAACAGTCACCTAGCTCTTGGAAGAGGGTGGCAGTGAGAAGGTTAGATTCACTTCTGAGAGTCCCATTTCTGACAAAAGAGGCCCTAGGATGGAATTCTTACCCTTGCCTGGAATGCTCAGTGTGGACCAAGATCAGCATCCTTTTACTTCTGGTTCAACAGCTGTGATATTTTCCCAGCCTCATTCACCATTGGGAGTGGATATGAAATGAGGATAAGGGACATAGTTCTGTTTTAGTCTGTTTTCTGTTTCTGTAACTGAATATCTGAGGCTGGGTAATTTATAAGAGAAAAAGTTTATCTTGGCTCACAGTTCTAGAGACTGGGATGTCCAACTGGCATAGTGATGGCGTCTGACAGGAGCTTCATAACATGGTGGAAAGCAAGAGGGCAAGCAAGGGCTTGGCATTTGGCTCAGGGGTAGAGTGCTTACCTCGTATGCATGAGGTCCCGGGTTCTGTCCCTAGCACAGCCACAAAAAAAAAAAAGGAAGGTCAGCAAGCCAGCATATGCAGAAGATTCAAACAATGAAGGATGGCCTTGCTTTCTAATAACTTGAAGTGGCAGGAAAGACATTAATCCCTTCTATGGCCCCACCTCCCACTGTCACTACAATGGCAAATTTTAATGTGAGTTTCAGAGGGGCAAAGTGTATTCAAAACAAGCAAACATATTACTTCCAGTCCTGTGCCAGTTCTCTCCTCCCACCGACTGGTGGCTGCAGAGAGCCCAGCAGTGGGTCCTGAGTCTCTTGGGGAAGGTGGAGCCAGAGTACAACAAGGGGTAGACTTCCTGACTGAGGGCAAGCAGCAGAGTGCCACCTCCACCCTGCTGTGGACACGGGGACCTACTGACAGAAAACAAGAAATAAAATTTTATTGTGTTAAGACACTGAAACTTGTTATTGTTCTAGTAACAGCAATATAACTACATGGTGGCTGGTTAACCTACGGAGATTAAAATACACGTTCAGCTTTTTGTGACTGTGAAAAAATACCCGAGAAAATCAATTTAAAGGAGGGAAGTTTTTTTTTTTTTTTTTTTGGCTCATGGTTTCTGAGGTTTCAGTCCATGGTCGCTTGGCCTGGTTGCTTTTAGGTCTGTAGGGAGGTAGCACACTGGGACAGAGGTGTACTGTGGAGGAAACCCGCTCAACTTACGGCAGCCAGGAACCTGGGCCGGGTCGGGGGACAGACAGACAGACAGACATGGAGACAGAGGTTGATTTTATAACAAATCCATCAAATCATGGATCCATAAATGGATTGATTTATTCACAAGGTCAGAGCCCTCATGACCCAGTCGCCTCCCCAAGGTTCCAAATCTGGACACTGCTGCGCTGGGGACCAAGCCGTCAACACATGATTTCAGAAAATAACAAGAAAATAAAAATAATAAAATAAAAAAATAACACAAAATGATCGTGATGATTTCAGATCCAAATCATAACAAAATCCAATTCTTCTTCTATCCAAATCTGCCTCTGTCCTTCAAACCCTGGCTCAAACACTTCTCCCAGAAATCTGCCTTTACTCCTAGTTCCCTCCAGCCTCAGCCCCCTTTTAATCTTTAAGGTCCATGTTGCCCAGGTCACATATTTCACTTCTCAGCATGTACTTCATTCAGATTAGGACTTCCGGGTGGATTCTAAGTTTCCTAAGACAGGAATCTCTATGGTTTGGGGATGAGCTACATCCAAACCATACCCTCCAAGGGTATGAGTTGGAGGCTTCGTTCCCAGTATGGTGGTGACGAGCTAGTAGGAGGTTGTTAGGTCCCTGGAGGTGGATGCCACGGGACCTTGGTTAGGTCTCGTGAGAGCATTGTTATAAAAATGTAAGACTGGCCATTTCCTGTATTTTGTGGTGTCCTATCTTGCCGTGTGATCTCTCACTCTTGCTCTATCACTCCATCTGCCATGAGGCCCTCACTAGTGCCAGGCTGATGCCTTTGAACCCCCAAAACTGTAAAATAAGTAAAACCGTTTTCTTTAAAAAGTACTCAATCTCAGGTATTTTATTATAGCAAAGAAAAAATAGACTAATACAAGAATTTTGTATCAGATTCTTTGTATCCTCACAGTGCCTAAAGATAATGATAATGACTAACTCATATTGTGTCCTAAGAATCACTACTCATGTATATAAATGCATTTTAGTTCCCATCACAACTATATGAAATAAATGGCACTGTTATTCCCACTGACAGAGAGGAAGTTGAAACAGAGAGGTTAAGTAACTGGTGTGCCCAAGGTCACACAGCTATAATAACAGAGCCAGATCTCCGCCCCCGCCCCCCACACACAAGGTTTTAAAATTTATTTTATTTTTAAAAATTTGTTCTAATTAGTTATACATTGATAGTAGAATGCATTTTGACACGTAGTACACAAATGGAGCATAATTTCTCATTCCTCTGGCTGTACATGGAGCTGAGTCACACCAGTAGTGTAATCATACAGTTATATAAAGTAATAATGTCTGTTTCATTCAACTGTTCTTCCCATCCCCACCGCCCCACCCCTCCCCTCAGTCCCCTCTGCACAATCCAAAGTTTCTTCATTCTTCCCTATTCCCACCAGCAGCTGCTTATCAGAGAAAACATTAGGCCTTTGGTTTGGGGGAGGATTGGCTTATTTCACTTAGCATGATATTCTCTAGTTCCATCCATTTACCTGCAAATGCCATCATTTCATTCTTCTTTAAGACTGAGTAATATTCCATTGTGTATATATAACACATTTTCTTTGTCCATTCATCTGTTGAAGGGCATCTAGGTTGGTTCCATAGTTTAGCTATTGTGAATGGAGCTGCTGTAAACATTGATGTGGCTGTGTCTCTGTATTGTGCTGATTTTAAGTCCTTTGGGTATAGACCAAGGAGTGGGATAGCTGGGTTAAATGGTGGTTCCATGCCCAGTTTTCTGAGGAACCAGAGCCAGGATTTGAATCCATAAAATTGCATAATGAATGAGTTTCCAGTGATCACACATGTTTTTTGTGGCAGCACTGAGGATTGAAGCCAGGACAGCTCTACCTTAACTAGCCACATCCTCAGACCTGCTCTATTGCACACGATTCTGGGTAGCAGGAGTCAGGGAAGAC
Organism: Callospermophilus lateralis; assembly: GCF_048772815.1. Classification (NCBI taxonomy): domain Eukaryota; kingdom Metazoa; phylum Chordata; class Mammalia; order Rodentia; family Sciuridae; genus Callospermophilus; species Callospermophilus lateralis. The sequence goes on from NC_135313.1 coordinate 94,744,484, forward strand.
TCACATGCAGTCCCTGTACTTTGTGCCCATACATACAGAGTACATGGGAAGAATTTCCTAGGGAATCCTCTGCTTGCCTGTTTGTTGGATTGTTTTTTAAGCAGAGAATTCTACATCTTTCCCATTTTTGTGGGCTGAACTTATTTACTTGCAAAGAATAGAATATGGAAAGAGAATAAAAATAGTAGCTTTTACAAGAGAAATCTAGAAAACATCACCAGGTATTTAAGCTAAATGCTACGGGCTAAGTTAATATATTGAAGTCCTAACTTCCAAGACCTCAGAAGGTGACTGCATTTGGACGTTAGACCTTTAAAGAGGCCATTAAGGCAAAAATGAGTTTATGAGAATGGACTCAAATCCAATTTCACTGATGTCCTTATAAAAAGAGATTAGGACACAGACACGTGCAAAGAGAAGACCATGTGAGAGAAGAAATGGCGCTCTACACACCAAGGAGAGGCCTCAGAAGAAACCAACCCTACCCACACCCTGATCTTGAATTTCTGTTCTCCAGAACAGTGAGAAAATAAATTTCCGTTGTTGCAGCCACCCAGTCTGTAGCATTTCTTATGACAGCACTGCAGACTAACATAACCAAATGATTTATGTCACCTGTGATAGGTCATACTCATATTCTGTAACAAGAAGAGCACTGACCCCTGTGGTCTTTTCCCCAAAAACTCATTGTCCCAGTCTAATCAAGAGAAAAACATCACACAGAACCAAATTGAGGAACATTCTATAAAAATCTGAGCAGTACTCCTCAGAACTGTCAAGATCATGAAAACCAGGGGAAATTTGAGAAACTGTCATGAAGAAGAAGAGACTAAGGAGACATGACAACTAAATCCAGTGTGAGATCTTAGAAAGGGTCCTGGGACATATCAAGGATTTTAAGTAGAAAAACTGCTGAAATTTAAATAGATTATAGAATTTTCTTATGAATATACACTAATGTTGGTTTCTTGGTTTTGACAAATGTAATATAATGATACATGGTAAGGTAAGAAGTCAATATAAGGAGAAACTAGGTGAGTTACATTTGGAAATTGTAATATCTTAGAAGATTTTCTGTAAATCTAAAATCATTCCAAAATACAAGCGTATTAAAAAGCAAAAAAAAATCTTTTTGAATCCCAGTTTTTCAATTGTTTTGCGCTTACAGGAGTAAGAATTGTTGATTCCTATGATAATTTTATGTTTAACTTTTTGAGGGATCACCAAACTGTATTTCTCAGTGCTTGTGCCATTTAACACTTTTTTTAACCAACCAATGTATGGAAATCCCATTTTTCCATGTCTTTACCAACACTTGTCCGCTTTTATTATTTTGCTTGTGGATATTCTAGTTGGTATGAAATAGTGTCCCTTTGTGGTTTTGATTCGTATTTACCTAATCACTAATGATGCTGACAACAGTTTCTTGTGCTTATTGGCTATTCATTCATCTGCTTTTTGAGAAATGTCTACTCAAGTCCTTTGACCATTTCTGAATTAGGTTTTCCTCCTCTCCCTTTTTAAAATACATCATAATCTTATATTATCTTTAGCAATGGAGGAAAGTTAAGCCGGAAGTCCATGAGAACAGAGTTGACTCACCATGGAGGCCAAAAGCTGTGGGAGAACCCAGAAATGCTCTATGGATAGAGATTTCCTTTGTCCTGACACCCTGTGGACACTTCAAAGGAATTCCAGACTCAACTGAATTGCAAGGAGGAGGATACTGAATATGATTTTCCTGGCTCACCTCAACCCCTGTCCTGAGCTAGCCCCTATCCTGAGCTAGCCCTGTCCTGAGCTAGCCCGTATCTTGAGCTAGCACCTGGGCGAAGACAATGCACTTTCTTGTGGGTCAGTTCATCAGAGGGGAGAAACCACAACTGGGCTGCCAAACATCCTCCTCTCTCATGCTTCTGTGATCTGTTACTCTCTGATTACATCTCCCTCTGTTCTTTGGCCACCATATTTTTACTTTTGAGAAGATAATGCTGAGCAAGGCAAGTCCTTGTCACTCTGCTTTAGTCAGCATTTTCATCCGTGTGACCAAAACATCTCACAAGAACAACATAGTGGAGGGAAAGTTTATTTGGGGCTCATGGTTTTCGAGGTCTCAGCACATACACCACCCACTCCATTACTCTGGGCCTGAGGTGAAACAGAAACATCATGGCAGAAGAAAGCAGTTCAGGATATGGTAATCAGGAAGCAGAAAGAGAACTTGCTCACCAGGGACAAAATATAAACCCAAATTGCCTCCCGGTGACCTACCTTCTCCAACTGTAACCTACCTGCCCATAGTTGCCACCAGTTAATCCATACCAGTAGATTAATACACTGATTATGTTAAGGCTCCTTGTAACCCAAATAATTTACCTCTAAACTTTCTTGTATTGTCTCACACATGAGCTTTTGGAGAACACCTCATATCTAAACCATAACATAAAGGTCTTAGTCTGAGTCTTAATTCTGACTTGATTTGGAAGACATGCTTACATTTTTTCTTCCTTCCTTTTCTTATGCTTTTATTTCTTCTTTTTCTGTATCCATTTGAATTTCAGGGAACTGGAGTTGCTCTCATCCTCATCTGAAATGGAATCCTATAGTAACTTTTTTTTTAAAGTCTCTATAAACCTCTAGGCTTTCTTTTTTAATCTTTTATTTGTTTTAATTAGTTATACAGGACAGTAGAATGCATTTATGCACTTTGATATATCACACACAGATGGGATATAATTTCTCATTTTTCTCAGTGTTCATGTTGCAGAATCACATTGGTCATGCAGTCACACATATACATACAATAATAATGTCTGTTTCATTCTACTATCTCTCCTGTCCCCACCCACATTTTCTTTATTCATTTATCTATTGAGGGACACCTAGGTTGGTTCCATAGTCTAGCTATTGTGAATTGAGCTGCTATAAACATTGATGTGGCTGTGTCACTATAGTATGATGATTTTAAGTTCTCTGGGTATAAACCAAGGAGAGGAATAGCTGGGTCAAATGGTGGTTCCATTCCCAATTTTCTGAGGAATCTCCATACTGCTTTCCAAGTGGTTGCACCAATATGCAGTCCCAACCAGCAATGTATGAGAGTATCTTTCTCCCCCACATCCTCATTAACATTTATTGTTACCCGTGTTCTTGATGATTGCCATTCTGACTGGAGTGAGATGAAATCTTAGAGTAGTTTTGATTTGCATTTCTCTAATTGCTAGAGATGTTTAACTTCTATAAGCTCACATTATTTTCATGTCCCTTATTCTCTTGAATGATGACATAAGACCTTTATGTGCTGCTCTGAACTGTTCTAACTTTTGGTTGCCTTCGGTGAAGAAAGAATATTCTTTGTCTCTTGTTCAGTGAGCATACCATTTGCAATGCCAACACTACATAACTTTTTGCCTTTGTTCCCCAATGGTTACAAAATTCATTAGTTGACATGTAAACCAGAAATCCCCTGGCATGTTCATTGTCTGATACACCTGGCTTTCCCCACTTAGTCCACTCAGACCTGGCTTACAGCCTTCTAATGCAGTCTCATCTTCCTGGATAAGCCTAGAAGGAGGTTTTTCATAGAAATGCTCCAGGTGTTTGAGCTGCTGCAGACAAGTGTTGACTGGCAATCTCTGCTCAGGGTGCCACTATTGCTCTTGTTTAGGTAACTTCCGCAACCACTGTAATGCCAGATTCATGGGACCCCAATAGACCTCCAGGAGCCAAATCTGATGCAATCACACAAGAGTCTTTATTGCAAGCTTGAGCCTGGACTCACAACAGTTCTCAAAGCAGCAGTTCCAGGGAGTGAGTCCCGGTCCTTTGTCCAGTGAGATTTTATAGGTTTTTTGGGGGGTACTCTATGCGGCACAACATCACACAGCAAATCATTCCATACCGTGGGAAAGTCAAACAATAACTCCTTTTTTTCTTCTGTTTATTTTCCTTGTATCAATAGGTTAAGAATAAAATTTTCCCAGGTACTGATTTATGGATACTATTCATAAGTAAAACCAAAAAGTTCAGTTTCACAAACAGTAACATTCAGTGATCTTTTTTTTTTTTTTTTTAGAGAGAGAGAGAGAGAACTTTTTTTTAATATTTATTTTTTAGTTTTCGGCAGACACAACATCTTTGTTTGTATGTGGTGCTGAGGATCGAACCCAGGCTGCACGCATGCCAGGCGAGCGCGCTACCGCTTGAGCCACATCCCCAGCCCTGATCTTTTTAAATAAAATTTTAATCCTTATTTTAAGCTAAGGGCAATAATTTAGTGCAGTAAGCTAAATTCACACAAAATCTGTATACTCTGAACTACAAAAGTGGTTTTTGTAGCTACATACAGTTTTAGTCAACTACACATTTCCACAAGTACTTACAAATATGTTAAAATAACATTACCCCAAATGCTTATCCTATCATTAGCTCATTAAACATTGCCATTCCTGCTACTGAAAGTAGATGATTGGGAAAATGAGTTCTAAAACTTAAAAAGTAATCTAAATCCCAAAAGGTTTTAAATCAAAAAAGTCTTTCAACATGGAAGCATCAACATGAAACTTTAAGTTTCTAAAAAATAAAAAAATAAAAAATCACTCTTTAGAAAATATTAAAACAAATTATCATTTAAGACACATAAACATTCTTACAAAAACTTGCAGTTTCAAATATCATCTCCTTAAAAGAAAAACCAATTCACTATCTTTAATAACATCTCCGATCACTGTTGTCTAAAAACTTCAGAATATGTAAGGTCTCAGCTGTCATAGTCGAAATGTCACTTAGAGTTCACATATTAAACAGCTATAGAATAGATTATAATGGCACAAATATACCTAACACATAAATACTACTTCATCCTTTAGATAGTCAAAAGTCAGAAGGAACTGTATGATTTGTAAGGTACTTTAACTTACGTGTAGTCATTAAAACTCAGTAAGTAATTCAAGTATAGTCATGTAAAGGTAGGCAATTAAAGGCTCAAGGGTCACTCTAAAATCAAAGACATGAAAATAAAGGCTGAAAACTTTGTTTCCCCATCTTTCATTTACATGTCTAGATATTAGGACATTACAGAACAAAATACACTATTATTATATGTGATTTCCACAGAAGATAATGAAATTTCATGAAGTACAAAAATTATCAAGATCCGTTGTTTGCTTCATCAAATGCTTTTCTAGCTCAATTCTTCTAATTGATTCTTCTAATCAATTCTTCATTCATGGTAAGCAAGTCTTTAAACCTAGCAAACTTCCTTGGGTCCTTTCAAATCAAGAAGACGATATCTTCAACTTGTACTCGACCTTGTCTTTCAATTGACATTGCCTTGTGAGTCATTTCAGTGATGAACTCTATGACAAGGTCTTCAGGAATATCCACTGACTCAGTGTAAGGATTCTGGTCATCCCCAATCCATACATCATACATCATAATTCTTTAGAAAAAAGTCTCTTTTACCCTGTCCACCTTCTGCACCTCCTCCAATTTCTTCATTTTCTTCCTCAAATAAAATGATAAATCCGATGAAAAAGGTAAGCAAAGTGAAGTCCCTGCATTCTCTCAGCTGAATTCGCTAAGGAAAAGAGACTTGATTCTCAACTCTGCCTCCGCTATGGAGCCTAAAGGAATGAGAAAAGCAGAACGTTGAGACCGAGGCGTTCACTCAGGGTCAGGTCTTCTTCCTCATCTGCCATCCCACTAACCCCCAAACAACAACTCTTAACATTGATCAGCACATTCACTGGTGGGAACAAGTTGGGTAAGAGTGATTGGTTAATACTAGAGGGGGATTTGTTTGAACTGATTGATTTAAGCCGCGAGGGGGTGTATGTGCTAAACTACATGGTTTCCCAATATGTTATCAACCACCATAAACTACTGGGGGGGGGGTCATCTGGCATCCCAGGTATTTTCCCTGTCTCATGCTGATTGTTGGTTGCTATGGGGTTGCTATGGGTCCTCACCTAGCCTGAGTCAGGGACACGTGACGCAGCAGATCTCTCCTGTTATTTGTAGATAAACAACTCAACAGGGTGGGTATGTGCCTAGGAGTGCTCTGTGGATCTTTCCAAGGACAAGGGTCATGCCCCCTTCCTTGGACAGGCTTTGCTCTAAGGTAGAGGCTGGTTTCTCAAAAATGGAGTCATATCAGTTTCTGACCACCTCCCCCTATTCCTCCCTCCCCTTGTCTGCCACCATGAGGTGAGCAACTTTGCTCCAAAACGTGCTTCCCACCAGGATATACTGCCCCTCCACAGGCCCAAAAGGAATGGAGCTAACTGACCAGGGATGAACTAGAATCTCTGAAACTGTGAGACAAAATAAATCTTTCTTTCTTATAAGTTGATTATCCAGTTATTTTGTCACAGTGATGGAGAGCTGGCTAAAACCATGGGAAAGGGGAAATGGGAAGTTATTGCTTAATAAGTAAAGAATTTCTGTTAACGGTGATGGAAAATTTTGAAAATAGAGGTGATGGTTGCATTGTATTTGAATATAATGAATGACAATTATTATTTACTTATAAAGATTAAAATGACACACTTAGTTATATATCAATCTTACCACAATAAAATACTAGTTTAAAAAATGCTGTGAAGTTCACATGGTCCAAACACGGTTCCAAAGCTTAATCTATGACACACCTGCATCCTTGCTCCTATGCTCTCTGTGATGTGGAGCTCACCACAAACCAAAACTGAAACAAAAACAAAAAAAATTGTATTGTAATTTGAGTCATTATTTACCATACACATGTGTGTGTTGAAATGGGGCTTTTCTAAGGGAAGGGTACACATCCGTGGTTGCTGTATAAGAAGAGAACATAAAAAAAAAAAAAAAAAAAAAAAGCCAGACACGGTGGCGCATGCCTGTAATCCCAGTGGCTCGAGAGGTTTAGGCAGTAGGATCGTGAGTTCAAAGATAGCCTCAGCAAAAAGTGAGGCACTAAGCAATTCACTGAGACCCTGTCTCTAAATAAAATACCAAATAGGGCTGGGGATCTGGCTCAGTGGTTGAGCGCCTCTGAGTTCCATCCCAGTACCCAAAAAAACAAAAACAAAAACAGAGACATTGCTATTTAGATTGAGCCTAAAGAAGTAGCCCCATCATGGCAAAATGGCTCAAGGATCTTCTATACCATTGCAACTGAAGACTGGTACTGCCAAAGTTTTCAGACTATGATATTAACCAGTCAGTAGGCTGTGAAATTAATTTGATACTAATATAGTTACAGTTCTCCAGAGAGATAACCAATAGGATGGACGGCTGGATAGACGGACAAATAGATGACAGGAGATTTACTAGGGAGATTGGATCATATGATTATGGAGGCTAAGTTCTTAGCTTCTGCAAGCTAAAGACCTTGGGATAATAGTAAGGTGGCTCGGTCCAAGTCTGGAGACTTTAGAACCAGAGAAGCTGATGGTGTAAGAATCTGAGGCTAAAAACCTGAGAATCAAGAGGCTGCTGGTGCAAGACCTGGGCTCCAAAGCTGGAAAGCCTGGAGTTCTGATGTCCAATGCAGCAGAGAAATTCTATGCCAGCTCCCAGAAAAGAGACCAATCCACTCTGTGCATTCCTCTTTCTGGGCCACTGGCCAATTGGATGGTACCCACCCATGTTGGGGATTTTCCCCACTTAGTCCACTCAGACTCACATGCTAATCTTCTCTGGAAACACCCTCAAAGACACATCCCAACTAACACTTTAACAGGTTTCTAGGTATCCCCTAATCCATTGTAACTGTCACCTAAAATTAGCCATCACAAACACACCTTTTAGAATCAAATAGAAGATGTCCTTTGGGGCAAAAGTATTATGTGTTACCAAAAAACTAAAGACTTCTTCTTACTCTTTTTTCCTTCTTCCAACAGTCAATACTTGTTTTATAATTTTCAGATTTAAAAAAAAATAGAGTTACAAGTCACAACTAATATATATTATCCCCTTGCCCCCCCGCACCCCCCTCCCCCCGTGTCCTAGTCATGGTTTCAGCCCATAGATGCTTGGCCACACTGTTTTGGGTCTGTGGCAGTGCAGTATGTCATAGTGGGGACTGCATGGTAGAGAGGGTTGTTTGCCTCGTGCTCACCAGGGAGTAAAGAGAAAGAGGAAGGGGCCAGGAACCCAATACCCTTCAAGCGCCCACACCCAGTGACCCAACTTCCTTTCACTAGGTCCTGCCTCTTTAAGGTTGCACCATCTCCAAATAGTGCCACAGGCTGGGGACCAAATCTTTAATGTATGGGCCTTTGGAGAACACTTAAGACCTAAACCAGGCCTCCTTTTCACAGTAAGTGGCATATTATAACACTGTTCTTCGTTTTATATTTTTTTCCACTGGATTCAGCTTTATATACTGATTCTTCCCAAATCGGTATATAAAACAGCTCATTTTTTTGTTACAGTTAGAAAACATTCGATCGTATAGATATATCATAATTTCGTGATCATTACTATCTGGACATTAAAATTATCTACAACCTTTTGCTATTACAAATAGTGCCACAATAAATAATTTTGAAATACATCATTTTGCATGTAGTTAGGTATATTTGTGGAATACATTTTCTGAAGTGAAATTGTTAAGTCAACAGACAAATGTATTGCCAAGTCAAAGGTCAATTTTTAATTTTTTCATACTGGGTGAAAGGAAAGCGAGGAACCAGAGGCAGGTGAGTGAGAAATGAAAGACGGAGATCAGGCAGAGATACACAGAGAGTTTATTTGTCAGAGCTGACAAATAAAGACACATCTTTCCATAGATGGAGAGAGGCAATACAGGCTTGGGTTCTGGGACTTTTATGGGGCAGGGATTAGAGCCAGGTGGGTCCTAATGCAGAAATGCCCTTGGACAGGAAAGCAAAACTTTTTCTTAAGATGGCAGCTGTCATTTAAGATGGCCATTCAGAAGCTAAGCAAGGACCTTACACTGGGGATTATACCTAGGGGCACTCTACTAATGAGTTGCATCCCCCAGTTCTATTATTTTTTCTTTTGAGACAGGGTTTTGCTAAGATGCTGAGGGTCTCACTGAGTTGCTGAGGCTGTCCTTGAACTTGTGATCATCCTGCTTCAGCCTACCAAGTCGCTGGAACTATAGGCATGCACCACAGTGCCCAGCTGCATTTGTAATCTTTATAAACATTTCCAAGTTACTGTCTTTGAAGGACTGCACCAATATACTCACACCACACCTCATGGAAGAGCCTCCTTCTCCAAAAAAAAAGGTTATCCAATTTTTACCATTTGAGGAGTGACAAGTAGTGTCTCAATATGATTTTGATGTGCTATTCTCTCATTTTAGGGTGGATATATTTTAATTATCTTAGAGCTATAAGCATTTTCTCTTCTGGGAACTGTCATATCCTTTGCCCATTTTTCTGTTATTGGTTTTCTTATTGATTTCTAGGGGCTCTATATGCATAAGGAGATCAGCTCTTGATCTGATATAAATTGTAAAAATTTAAAAATATTTTCTAATAATTTATCTCTTGACTTTACAAATAGGATATTGTTTTGAGTGTGTATATTTTTTTTGTTTTAATTTTTAGAAGTTTTAAATTTTATGTTGTCAGATTTTTCAGCCTTTTGTTTTACAGCTTTTGGGCTCCTGTCATTGTTGGAAAGTCTTTTTCCCTCCATACTTATTAAGAAATTCTTAGGTTGCATTTTTATTTGTTTGCAGTTTGGTGGGTCACATAAATAAAGTTATAATATTGATATTATTCTATGGTGACTTTTTTTTACACTTACTAATATTTTCTGGACACCCTTCCATGTAAGCAGATAAAGATCCACTTCAATTGTGTTGATAACTGCAAGATGTGCTACAGTAACTGATGTTTATTTATTATCCACTATCAATGAGCTTTCAAGTGGGTCCCTATTTTTCAGTATCATGAACAATATTGATGGGACAAATCTTGCAACTTTGTCCTACTGAGTTATGAGGCTGGGAAGCCTGAGAGGCACACAGCCAAACCTTCAGGCTTACAGTGTACTCATTTTGTTTGTTTCTTCTCTTGTATGGCCCCCTAGTGGCTTGTCAAATGCAGGAAACAGGGCCAGATTTGGAGACCTCGTTTTTCTGACATTGAATCAATGAACTCAGTGGGTCTTTGCAGTCTTCTGATTCAACATTCTCATTTGACACATGGGGAAACTGAGGCTTAGATAAAGATGGTAGCTTGTTCCAACTCACCAAGCACAAGAAGGCTTAGCGCTAGGCCCAAAACCTAGTGTTAGGGGATAGAAAGATGAGAACAGTGGGAAAACGAGGTTAACAGAATAATTATATAAAATGAGCCCACTGTGCTGACCCCCACGCACTTTATTTGCCAAAAAGCAATTTACCTGGAGCCCTGCCTGGCCTAAGTGGACAGGATATGTCACATTCCTCAGCAAACTACCTGTTATGTGCAAGGAAATGTAGGCAGGCAATAAGGTTGAAATGAGGAACCCAAGTTACTTTGAAGGAAGAGACATTTGATCTCTTCACAAGCCAGATTCTGGAAGATAAGGATAATTACTTCTAACCACAAAACCTGTAAAAATGATTAAAAATCCAATTTGAACTGCTCAACATGAGCCAAGGGAACCTAGCATTGCCATGCCAATTGGTACATGAAAGTCTGATGTCACCCTGCTGTCAGTCAAAAATCAAGAGGTAGACCTGGACAGAACTCTCTGGAAACTTCCATGGGATCCCCCAATAAAACTGGAGTGCAGGAGAGACACATTGTCTCTTCTCTGAGAGAACCCATTCTCTCTCTAGAGAGTGTCAGTGTCACCTTTCCCTTTTCCTATCCCTTCAATAAATGTATTCCTCCTATTCTTAATAACATGTCTGAAATCTTTTTCTGACTTGATTATAAGAACTAGGGTTTGGGGTTGGGGTTGAAGCTCAGTGGTTGAGCGTTTATCTTGTAAGCGTGAGGCATCGGGTTTGATCCTCAGCACCACACAAAAATAAATAAATAAAAATAAAGATATTGTGTCCATCTACAACTAAAAGAAAATTAAAAAAAAAAAAGAACTGGCGTTTAAAGAGGAGGTCTTTGCACTGCCTCAGTTTCCTGGAAAGCCCAAACTCTGTAATGCTAATGCTCTTTTCCCCCAGTCTGCAGCTCTGCCAGTATGAGGCTGATCCTTATATTATATGGACTTTCACTCCCTGACATGTTCAGCAGGTCACAATATCTTAAGAGTCTGGCTGAATAAATCTTATATTCATGTAAGGAACTCAATGTTTCTGGGTTATCAGTTAAGGGAGAGTTTTCCTCCTGGGCATCTCACTATCATAACCACTATGAGCCAACTGGCTAATTTTAGAGTGAGGCCTGTGGGGTGGGAAGATGGCAGTTGTCAAAATTTGAGGTATCCAAGACCCAGAAAGCATCTCTGTGCCATTCAAGAACTTCTCTGCCAGGGGGCTACAGAGGATGGACAGTTGGTAAAAAGGAGGTCTGCACTATGTTTCTTTGAAAGGGGTATCCTATTTCACGAACTTACTTGTTGGCTTTCTGAGTAAAAACTGGACCTGATGCTTCTTTGCAGCCTTCTGGGGGCTCAGCACATTGTTGAATGTTCTCTCCACTTCAATTTCTCCATTCTCCAAACCACCAGGAAAGTTAGTTATGTCGAAATTCCTCTTTTTTCCTCTTAGAGCAATTGCATTGGCTATAACCCAATCACTTTCCTGTCTTTTAGTCTTATATCTCTAGTGAAACTCAAAGGTCTTAAGGCAGAATTTGTGCTGGGTTCCCTGCCATTAAGTCTCCTCTTGGTCTTCTTATTTCTCCTGCTCTATTTATGTAGGTACAATCTTGCCCACTCTTTAGAAGAGAGCTCAGAGCCTGGAACTCTTTATCAAAGAGAAAAAGGCAAATATTTAAATTTTGTATCTCTGATTCTAGACTCTGTTAATTCTTTGCTCTTCTGATTCTCATGACAGCCTCAGAAAATGAGACCTCCTCTTGAAATGCCAGTTCTTCTGCACCACAGCAGAAGGTGCAAAACTTGGATTTTAAGGCTTTTTCCACCACACCAGAGAGAAATAACTCTCCCCCTTTCTTCCTTTTCAAGCCTGGAACTGGGTGCTGCCAGCATACTCTGACTGGCTATCAAAGGGGTCATAACTCTCTTGTAGTAAGAAAAGGCCCCATTCTGCAAGTCTACATCTTCTGAAGGATCTTTGCTCATACCCACCATGGACCCCCTCCTCCAATCAAGAGGCAAAGTGCTCTTACTGGGCTAAGACAAAAATAAACAAGATAATGGACTTTACTCAGGTTATTGCTATAAGGGGAAACCCCAGATATGTATGGTCTTGGTAGGGTGTAAAAGGAAAGCAAGGAACCGGGCAAGCAAGAAATAAAAGATGGAGATCAGGCAGAGATACACACAACAGTTTATTTGTCAGAGCTGACAAAGGCACATCTGTCCATAGACGGAGAGAGTCAATACTGGCTTGGGTTTTGGGACTTTTATGGGGCAAGCTCAGGGATTAGAGCTGGATGGGTCCTAATACAGGGTGGGGTTGGTATGAGGGAGTGGTGAGTCTTTTGCAAAAAAGGGCCTGGGTGGGAAAGAGAAATTTTTCTTAAAATGACGGATGTCACTTAAGATGGCCTATCCAGATGCTAAGCAAGGACCTTACAGGATGATTTTGCCTTAGACAGTTTTAGTTCGGTGATGGGGGGTGGGATGATGATGGAATAGCTGGGATTATTTAGTTATAGGGAAAAGTTTGTTGGTAGGATGAATAGAAAACGTTTTGTGTAGCTAGTTTCAGGGTACAGAGTTCAAATCTCAGCTAATCAGTCTTGAGACCATGAACAGGAACTTAGAGGATCTGTCTGTCCCTGGCCATACAGGGCTTGTCACAGGTGAACAGGGGATCATCTGTAGGTCTTTTTAACTAAGTCATATGGAGAAGGGTGGTTCGTTACAATGAGCTGTTTCAGGAACAAACAGGTGAAGAGGACATTTCTTAACCATCCTGTTTTCAGGAGCACAGAGCTTAGGTGCAACATGACCCTCCTCAGGTTTCATCAGGTGATCTTTCTGCAGGCCAAGATCTGTACTTCTTACTGTTGATCAAATGGGTCCTTAAGGTGGAAATTAAATAGTTATTTTATAAAGAAAGGAAGTAAAAATGCCTTGAAGGAGGTCTTGGTCACTTCAGTTAGTAATCAATCAACACTGCCTAGACTTGGAACTACAAGTCCCAGAGAACAGTGCGCCACCCCTTCGACACACCGAGGGCGGGAGTCTTTCGCTTAGCTGCAGGACTGAGAGTTATCTGGCGTAAAGATACAAAATGTAATTTTCGGAGCCTTCATTTTTCTCAAGAGTAATTCTGATGTTCCTCCAAGAAGGGGCCGACACACTCAAGAGAGAAACCTCGCTCCCACTCAGGACAAACTAGACTCCTCCGGAGGGGTGTATTTAACTAAAGCTCCCGCTCATTTTTCCCAGTAGTCTCCTTTCCGGCGGTGCGTTGCGTCATTACTATTACGTCTTCTCATTGGCCGGTTTGACGCATGATAGCGCCTGCGCACTGCATTCCTTTGAGGGTCGTGGGCAGACGCCATTTTGGACTCAGAGGTGCTTCTGGGAAGTAGAGCGCCGACCCGCACGCTTGCTGGCTTTCCCGGTACGGCCTTTTCTGCTGGGTCTACCAAGTCAAAGCGTTCGTCTCTACTGCTGCGGTTTTCATATTCTCCGAGCTCTCCGGTTAGGCCGGAGCCTCAGCACCGGGTCGCGCCATCGGAGGTCACACCACCAGGAAGGAGGTGACGGGGGCGGCGCGGGGCGCGGACACTCCCCGCTAAGAGCCCGCCTGCCATGGACTCGGAATATTACAGTGGCGACCAGTCAGGTGGGTTCGGGTTGGGGACCAAGCGATTCCTCGGCGGGCCTTGGCCTCGCGCTCTCGCGGGAGCGGGAAGAAAAACCCCGGAGACGAGCCTGCCGATCAGCGAGCCGCCGGCTCCAAGTTAGAACCTTGGAGAGAGGGGATCTTTGAGGGAAAGACGTCTTCCGAATAGGTGAAGGTTTTTGCTGAAATCAGGAAGTCACTACCTATATCAAGCACCTGCCGTGTGCAGAGTGTTGGGAAAGAAGAGGCTTTTCCTGTTAAGGATCTTTTAGAAGTTACGGGTTTTTTGAGAACCCAAGGAAATTGTTCAGTAGGAGGCTGGGGACCTTTCCTAGACTTTTCATTCCAAGTTAGGGTTCATTTAATTCGCCTACCACACTGGCTTCCCAGGATGTAAGTGCAGGACCTTTGTCTGAGTTGTAAGGAGTGCTTCTCTGGCTGTTATTGATGACTTTTTGCCTTTCCTTTACCTTAAGAGCTTTCCTTTTTCCTCACCCAAGTTTGGTCTGCCTTCCTTCTTATTCAAGTACACTTATCCCCGTTAGGCAAGCCCTGGCACCCGGGATGTAAAGTTGAGTAAGGTAGGACCTAGTGGGGTCCTTTGCCATTTGTACATCCTGTATCAAAAGTTGTTAGGACATAAAGCTCTCTCCTGTTTTGGTTTCCCTTTAATTCCTTACTTGTGACAGCAAATAACAGTGATTGTAAGTGCTTTTCAGGCATGCACTTCTGTTTTGCTTAAAACGTTTTCTGATGTTTTCAAAAGAGTTTTTCAATTCATTTGTGTTTTAAAGTTGCTTTTTTAAAAAAGGTAGTTGTATGTATTATAGTAGGTAGGTTGTGTTTAAAGAGGTAACAAGTTGAGGTAATAGATAGCAGTTCCCTGACACCCCCTCCTCCTAATTTCTAAACTTTTAGTATTTACCTCTCTTCCTAACTTATGCTGTCTCTTCTTGCATCATTTTTAGTCGTTCTGTAATGCTTTTCTATTATGCCAGGACAGTATTTTAACCTTTTAACACCCTCTTCTCATCTATCCTCCCTCTGATGCTGTGTAATTGTTAAACTTCAAAACTATTCTTTTTTTCCCCCTAAAACTATTCTTTTTATTGTGACTTCTTAACTTTACTCTAGCTAAGTACAGTAGCTCATTTATATGAGAGTGATTTCATCACTTTTTGGATTTTTAAAATATTGCTTAAAGTTAGGTACCAATTCATAATTATGGTTGCTTTTTTTTTTTTTTAAAACTATTGTAATATATGCTTTAATGAGTTTTGACTATTTCTGGACTGGAGTTCCTTGTGCTTTTCATTCATAAACAGATACTTTATATCATGTACCAGACAGTGTTCTGGGTTCCAGGGATTCAGCAGTGAACTGAAAGCAGAATAACTTGAAAAAAAATCACATAGTACATTAGAAGTTGGTGGTAAGTGCTCTGGAGAGAAAGACAGTTTTTAACATAAATTTGAAATAAATAGCACTTTACTTACAAGTTACTGACATGGTATTTAATGGTGTTTTTTAAGCTTTACATTCCTTTTATGGAGTATTTTTGCTGCCACATGCGCCATATGTTAATGATGTTGGTATTTGTATGACTATTGTATTGCTTTGCTCAAAATATTACCATCATTAGTTTTGCTTTGTCCGTAGTAACTTTTGTTTTGGATAGTCTTAAATCATTGTGTTTCTTTCAGCTACAGGTGTCATCCATGTTAACTGTAAGTGGATTTTTGTATTATTTTTAAGCAGATGATGGTGGTGCTACCCCAGTGCAGGATGAACGGGATTCTGGATCTGATGGTGAGGATGATGTAAATGAGCAACACTCTGGATCAGATACTGGAAGCATAGAACGGCATTCAGAGGTATTGGCTAAATATCTTTGGGGAAGATTTTTCCTTGTACTTTTGTGAGACCTGTTTTAAGTTTAGAAGTTGTAGAGACCTTGCCATAGGACTTGGGGTTTAATCTCTGAGAGTAAAGTATGAAGTAATAGAAAAACTGCTTTAAAAATAAATAGGGATGGTCTGGTTACTGATGTAATAACAGGGAAATAAGTTCTGACTGTGTTGAATTTCAAGTATTTAGGCAGTTTTAACTAAGTATATGAAATCAGATAATGAGCCAGGCCTTTGATATTTGACTTGGCTTCCCTAATTCCCAGATATCATCTTGTTGGGGCTACGAGCATTTGCAGCCTAAAAAAAAGTTTAAATAAAAAGTTAGGAAATTTTCACTTAATAAAACTTGTATCAGGAATTGGCCTTGTTTTGAATTGTTGAGATTCATATGATAAAAAAAACAAGTGTAGTTTTAAAAACTACTTTTGTAAAATAATACAGTATTGAATTCTCTATACATTTTAACATTTGTTCTAATACATAAATATTTTTAAAACAACTTAATCTGCCTCCTTGGTTATATAGTCTGTCTTATACAGTGTTAACAAAATAAATTTGGGACATTTTTCAATGAATCAGTGTGTCTTAGACACAAACAAATAGGAATGATAAAAATGGAGAGATGTTTTTCACTAATTTGCTGAGAGGCTGGCTTTGAACTTCCGATCCTCCTGCCTCAGCTTGACAGGTGGCTGGGATTACAGGCATATACCACCATGCTCCAAAACTCTTCTCAGTCACTCCATCATTCTTATTCTTGTATTTTTTGTTTTGTTTTGTTTGTTTGCAGTGCTGGGGATTGAACCTGGGGACTTGTGCATGCTAGGAAAACACTCTACCACTTAGCCTCACATCCCAGCTCCAAGATAGACAGATTTTCTAAGAACTTTTGTGTCATAGATTTGCTTAATTAAACACATAAAAAATTACCAAATTTTACGTACTAGATATTCTTGCAAATTGTATTGACCATCATTATAGAGTCATGTCATTTTTTATATTTATATGTTTGTGTCATTAGTATATTCATACATTTCTCATTTATTGAGCACTTTATATGTGTGTTAGTTGTTTGGTTTTTTTTCCTTAAGGTGTTTTGGACATATCAGTGACTAAAAGCCAGAATCCTTTTCTTGGATTTATTTTTCAGTGAGAGAAGAAAGACATTAAAACAACGTACTGTTTTTTAAAATTGTAGTTTGCTAGAAGGTGACAAATGTTGTGGATCTGGGGAAAATTAGAATGTAATGAAGGATATCAGTATGGAGGGCAAATTTCTGTGTTAAATTAAGAAATAATGCCAGGTTTGGTGCGCATGCTTATAATCGTAGCTACTCGGGAGGCTGAGGCAGGAGAATCATAAATTCAAGGCCAGCCTGGACAACTTAGCAATATCCTGTCTCAGAATAAAATTAAAAAGGAATGAGGATGGAGCTCAGAGGTAGCTCACTAACCTAGCGTGTGGGAGGCCCAGCGTTCAACCCCCACCACCACAAAAAAAGAAAAGAAAAAGTGACATTTGAGCCAAGGCAGGAAGGGAGCTGAGGGAATAGCGATACATTTATGTGTCTGAAGGAAAAAAAAACATTCCTATGAAGAACCCCAAAGTGAGAGTGTGCTTAAAGTTTTCAAGGAGCCAATGTGAGTAGTAAGGATGAGTGTAATGTAGGATGAATGGAGTAGTAAGAGTCAGGGAGCTAAATACAGGTATGGGAATGGCTCATCATTTAATTATTTCAATGTCGCTCTTGGTTGTTTTTTTTTTTTTTTGGTAGGCCCTTAAATATTTAGGCTAAATTCCAGTAAATTAATAGGTAGGGGCTAAGTGATAATGTCAGCATTATTATAGTACATTTGGAGTGTAGTATTTTAAGTTTCCACCTTGGAAACAATGTTAGGAGATTGACCCTAGGTGTCAGCTTTGATTATGTCAGGGCCTCTTGATTTAGTTATAAACATGATAAAGGTTCTTGTTTAGGCATTTGCAGCTACTTCTTTGTAATAATATGGATTCTAAATATATAAATGGATATGTTAAAAATTCGGAAATTATATCAGTAAATTTAAAGAAGATTAAAATTAGTATACGTAATCCCATTAATAGCTATTAACTTTTTGACATTGTATTTCCTACATTTTAATTCTCTCCCATGCATATAAAGTATGTATATTTTAAACTACTTGAAATTTTACTATGTATATTTTGTATCTATTATCTCTTCACTTAAGATTATGCCTTAAGTATTTACTGATATTGGTAAAGAGCCCCACTAAGTGTAATTTTAATCGTTTCATAGTATTGGTGCAACATTACACTCATCCTTCCAGGTCCAGGGGGATTGGTTCCAGGTGTCTTTTCCACCCTGGTGGATACCAAACCCAGAGGATGCCCAGATCCCTTATATAAAATGAAATGAAGGCTGGGAGTATAGTCCAGTAGTATATCATGTACTTATTGAGCAGAAAGCTTGGGCTGGGTCTTCATTACATGCATGTGCAAATTTTAAATGGCATGATATTTGTGTATAACCTATACACATCCTCCTGTATAAATCATCTCTAGATTATTTATAATACCTAATATAACAAAAGTGCTATGTAAATAGTTATGACACTGTATTGTTAGGAAATATTGACAAGAAAAAAAATGGTCTGTTCTAGGCCTAACTGCATATTATACGTTTATTTTTTCAAAAAAAAAAAAAACAATTTTTTTTTTTGGTACCAGGGATCAAACCCCGGGTATTCAACCACTGAGCCACATCCTCAGCACCCATTTTTTTGAGACAAATTCTTGCCAAGTTGCTTAGAGCCTCGCTAAATTCCTGAGGCTATCTTTGAATTTGCAGTCCTCCTGCCCTAGTGTCCCTCGCTGCCAAGATGATAGGCATGCACCACCATGCCTGCCCATTTCTTCAAATGTTTTCATTTGGTGGTCTGACATTGGTTTAGTGCTTATTTGGTGAGTCCCTAATTGTTGACATTTAGAGATCAGGACTGTTTCCTTTTTCTAACTGTAACTGGCTACTAAATTCCCTTGTTGCCCCTTGATTGTGCTATTGTTTTTGAACATGCCCTGGAACATAAATTGCTCTTCAGACTAATACCATCAAATTATGGCTCCTTTAAAGGATTTCTGAGAACAGTGTTTGAGAGTATTTTAACCCCAGTGTGTTTCCTCCCAGCTGTCCCTGGTTCTGTTCTGCAAACTAGATATCCTACAGTTTCCTTGAATCTCAGTCCCAGGTGCCTTCCAACCACAACTTTCCCAAATCATATTGCCAATGAAGTCAGTTTCTTTGGGGAATGATTGGGAGCTATCTGATATATGATCTGTGTTTTCTCCAGGCAAATTGTGAACCAGGTCTGTAGAGCTCGTCACACCCACCTCTAGAAACCAACCTGTTTAGTGGGAGGTGGGAGTGAAACAGCAGCTCTTCTCCTAGTGCAGTCTCACAAGCCAGAGCCAGGGTGAGGAGAGTGCTTGTATTTTCAAAGTGCTTCACCCAAGGTGGAGCCTTCTTCATTAAAATTAAGTAATGGTGGGGCAGAAAATGAGGTTCTCCACCTCACAGGTGCACTCTGCTAGGCCTTATCCTTAGCAGTGGGCATCCAAGAGCCGAATGCCCTGCTTTAGGAAGGAATCCTCTGACTGGGAGAAAGGAGAAGAGAGAGCCCTGTGTTATTGTCTAGAGAAGGGTCTCTGTCTTGCAGACCTGTGAGGTTGAAAGGAAGGAATGATCTGTTTTTTCAAATACCAGATACTCTTGCTGAATTTTTATGAATTTTTTTTTATTTGTTTTTTGCTCTTAGGACTATTTCCAGAGGCTTTAAATGATTACTTTTGAAAGATTTCCTGTTGGTTTCACTGGGGAGCAGGTCAACAGAACTTCTCATGCTATTATGCCAGAAGTCCTCATTTGGCTTCATTTTTATCTCTTACTAGTTGGCCAAACCTTTCCATTTTCCCCCATTCAATTGCTTGTCTGTTACTACATTTTTCATTGGGCCCTTTGAGCTTTCTCATCTCGTTTTGTGTGTGTGGTTCAGGTTCCCAGGTCCTGTCAGTTGCCAACCCTGCACAGAGAGCAGCCTTGGGTTGCTTTTCTGGTCAAGAGAGTCTACCAAACCTGCTGTGGGCCTCTAAGCACATGCCTAGGCATTACAGGATATTTAACATCTTGGTTCCCCATGAAATACTAGTGACATATACATGATCACCCCTCAATTACCAACCTTGTACTTGACAACCAAAATGACCCCTTGAATCCCCAAATACCACTTGGATGAGGAGCTAGAACTGACCTTGGGCTGAGAACACTGAAATGGAATAATTAGGTATGTGATCATAAGAAAGGAAACTATGAATATTTGACAGTGTAGAAAATAAGGAATTCAGTGCAATCTTAAAATTGTTTTCAAAGAATTTTGAATGATATGGGAGAATTCAACATGTTACTTGAAAGATATAGGCTATAAAATTGTAACAATAGATCCTAATTTAATTTTTTAAATTGAAAATACATGAAAAGATTACTTGTACCAAATTGATGGTAATCTTTGGGTGGTATGAGTCACATTTTGTTTTTTGTTTCTATAGTGCACATTAATCTTTAAAATTGAAGAGAAAATAAGTAGAATAACTGCCATCATTTTGTCACCCTTTTTTATGAGCATGCATGCAGTGATTGAAAATGTACTAAAATTTTAGAAGAACCTTGTAACGAACCCTTTCAAAACTGGAAAGATAAACCTTTTTCTACTGGCAGTTTTTTTTTTTTTTATTTTGTTGTTTTTTCCATTTTTAATTGTCTTTAATATAATTTGGATATCAAATTATGTTTTCTTAATAGATTATATGGAAGGACAGAGAGAAGAGTAGGAGAAAATGTACTAAAATTTGCACTTCCCTATTTTTTTTTTTTGAAGACTCTGCATTTCCAATTGCCCTAGTATCTCTGCACCAGGAGACTGTAGGCATTTTTCTGTTCTGATTTTTGTCTTATATTTTCTAAACCAAGAATTAAACTTTTAAATTGAAATACTTTTTTTAAAAAATATTTTTTTAGTTGTCAATGGATCTTTTATTTATTTATATGTGGTGCTGAGGATTGAACCCAGGGCCTCACACATGCCAGGCAAGTGCTCTACCACTGAGCCCTAGATTGAAATA
This sequence comes from Callospermophilus lateralis, assembly GCF_048772815.1. Classification (NCBI taxonomy): domain Eukaryota; kingdom Metazoa; phylum Chordata; class Mammalia; order Rodentia; family Sciuridae; genus Callospermophilus; species Callospermophilus lateralis. The sequence goes on from NC_135313.1 coordinate 94,765,458, forward strand.
CTTTTGAAATACACTATATTTAAGTTTGTGTAATGTGTGATTTATTATCTATGTCTTTCAAGACTTGTTTTTAAAATGTTTGCTGTTTACTTGGCATAACAATGCAAACTTGAAACTACAGGGTTCTTACAGAACTATAGTCCTTTATAGATGAATGTAGCAGACCTGCAAACAGGCTACTTGTACAACTCATCGCTGTATGAAGGACACATACAAAGTTCTGTGGGAGGAAGGGAGGATATCATATCATCAGTAGATATGATGTTTCAACTGAATAAGGAATGAGTATAATATTTCCAGCTGGAGAAAAAAGTTACAGGTGGCAATGGTAGTAATCCTAGCTAGAGGAGCAGCAGGTACAGTAGGCCTAGAATTTGGAAGGACTTGGTGTATTTCAGGAGTGATTGTTGTGGATGGGAAATGGAGTAGCTTAATGAGAGGTGATGCTGAAGAATTAAGTATGGACCAGATGATTAATACCAAATCTCTCTGGAATGATGATGAAATGTTCTGTATTTGCATAACTTTTTATAGTGAAGGACAGTATGGCCAGAAAATATTGTAATGAAGATTAAATTAAAACTTAATGTAATAGCTTTGAAAACTACAATACCCTTCTTATTATTCTATACAATAAACAGGGTATTTATTTCTGTTAGTCGGTTTTTCATCCCTGTGACCAAAATACATGACAAGAACAACTTAGAGGAAGAAAAATTTAATATGGGCTCACAGTTTCAGAGGTCTTAGTCCAGGAGCAGCTGACCTCATTGCTTTGGGCTCAAGGCAGAACATTATCACAGAAGGGCATAGTAGAGGAAAGCTCAGCTCATGGCAGTCAGAAAGCAGGGAGAGAGAGAGGAGCTAGGGATAAAATATATATTCCCAAAGGGCACACTCCCAGTGATCTTCCTTCCTCCAGTAATGCCCCACCTGCATATAGTTACCACCCAGTTAGCCTATTCAAATTATTAATCCATCAGGTGGATTAAAACACTGATGAGTTTATAGCTGTCATAATCTACCTGAATATTTCTGCATGAAAACAGGAGCTTTTGGGGTGCATTCCATATTAAACCATAACAATATTACTTCTTAGAGGGCCAGGACATAGCTGATCTTTATAAGGTTGTTACCATACTTCATAAAGCAACATAGATCTGCCATATGACGTAAAATTTCAAAGTAATGTTTTTAAACTTTGCCTTGTTTTTATTAAAATCCTTGTTTTTATTAAAACAGTTGTGGAAAAGTTGGTTATGTATTTGTTTATTTTTAGATCTTTTTGCTTAGGTTAAAAGGGATATAAACATCAGTAAGGTTTTTAAAAAGTATGTATTTGCTGTAGAGCATTTTGAGAACTCAGAATTTTCCTATATTTTCTGGTAGGTCAGATGACGGGAAAAGGAAAAAACTTTATAAAAACCTTTTTGAATAGTTATCACTGGGTGTAAAACTTTTTAATAAAGCATTTTGAGCACCACATGGAGAGGTAGTCCTTTTTTGTGATCTAGTTATAACTACTTGCCAGTTCTGATTTTCATTGTTTCACTTTAATGTTTTCTTGGACAGTGTAAAATTAGTTGTGTGGGTTTTGGGCAGGTGGTGTCTCTTTCCTGGGAACTACTATATTGAAGGAAATAACAGGGGTTTTGTTGTTATTGTTTTGCTTTTAAATTCAAGAAGCCTGTACATTTCATCTGCATAGAAAAGTAGAGCTTTTCCCTGCTGAGGATCCCACAGAAAAAAACTATGTGGGACTATTGAGGAAGAGGTTGTTTGGAAATGGAACCTGGCGTCTTACTGTTTTCTAAGAGTAAATCAAGCAACAGTGGGCCCCATCATCCATCTGCTGTTGAAGTTAGACAGCCTCCCTTAATTCCAGCCTCTCTTTGAATTGAGTAAAGATGGTAGTCTGCTTTTGTTTGGTTATTTCTGCTAAGCTGGGGAATAACATCAAAGTAGCTGGAAAGTTTCTTGGCCATTGCTGTCCTTGTGTACCTTATTTCTTACTAGTTCTTTTCATTCCATCTACACCTTCCGTGTGTTAGGAATTGGACATTGTTTTCTGTTATGTGTTGCTTATGTGATTTCTTTTTCATTTCGTTTGAGTCTCTTTATTCTTCAGGTGAAAGATACATTTTTAAAAAATGGTTTCTTACGGTCAGTGTATGACGAAAATAAATGTGTAAACTGTCACTTTTCAGTGAAATAGAAGTACAAGATGCTACAGGGATAGGAAGAAGGAATGGCTGACCAGCTGGGTCTTTACAGAGAATACATTTGGGTTGTCTCTGGAAGGGTGAATATTTTGTAATTAATAATTAGTAGGATTTAGTTCTTAATTTGTTTATATGCATTTAACCCCAGAATAGCCCTCTAAGGTACAGATAATTTTTCCTGAGTCCATTAAATTGAGGACATAGTGGCTTTGAGGATTAAGGACATTTCCTCATTTCAAACAATATAAAGTGGCAGAACTAAGGTTTAGACCCCAGGCCTTTTTGACCATGTTCTTAACTAATACATTATATTGTACAAAGTTCATTTTATTGAGAAAGAAAGAGATGGAAGAGACTTCAGGAGAGGAGTATTTTTGTCAAGTTTTGGGTTATGAAAAGTACAAGTGAACAAAGATAATCTAGCCAAAGGGAACAGAATTTGTAAAGGCATGGAGGTAAGTTAGTAAATAGTTCCATGTCTGGAAAAGGATTTTTTCAATGTGATTTGTCATGTGGATCACATGTTAAAATACAAATTATTTGGCACCTTTTCCAGACCTACTAGATTAATATGTGGAGGTGAGAAGTACAAAAGTCTCTATGGTTTTCAGTAAAGATCCACAAATGATTTCCTGTGCACACTAAAGTTTGGTAACTGCTAGTGTGGCACACATGGTTGATGTTAGTGAGTGGGCAGAAATGAGTCTGGAAGTAGGCAGGAGTTAGCTTTGTTATCATAAAAACCTTGAGCTTTGTGCACAATCCTTTTTTACCAGTACTCTTCATTGAGCTTTTATTTTTTACTCTAATATCAGCCAGACAAGGGACACTCATTAGTAGCTTCATTTTATTATATGTGTGCTAATGGCAAAATTGGGAGTTTTCAGAGCATTGCATCTCATTAGAAATTAACTGGATTGACAGCATTGTATTGTTTTAGTAGCTGGTTCCTCAGGTCAGTGAATCCATTCTTCCTTCCTTCCTTCCTCCCTCCCTCCCTCCCTCCCTACCTCCCTCCCTCTAGGAGTCCAAGCCAGTAAGTACTTCACGTGTGCTACACTCTCAGTCCCTCTGATTCTTTATATACTAATTGAAACTAATATAATATGAGGATTTAGTTATATTTTCTGGAACTGGGGTCCACTGAAATGTGTTTTTGAAAATACTCCTATAGTTTTTTTCTTCGTGGAATTTACAGTGTGATTACTATGGAGTGTTTTGCTAGTTTATAATGATAAATTTTTGCAAGTTTGCAAGTTCAACTGTTTTGAGTTTGACACTTCTGATGGGTTCTTTGGTTCTTTATAAGGGTTTCTGTTTGACAGTGTATTATGAAATTTACATATTAGTATTTGCTTTACAGCAGCTTACTTGCTTTTCAGTTTAAGAGTGTCAGTTACTGGGGGGGGGAGGTGTGTATCTGTTCCTTATGATTGAACACCAGTGTAAATGATTGTGTGAAGACATTTCTGAAGCCTCCCACAACCTCATGTGCTCAATATCTCTGACAGTTCCAACTAGGGAATTTCTTGCATTATTAAGAAAATGCCATTTCAGTAACACTTTTTACTGTTAATTGCATTTTGAGTTTACAATTTAATTGCTAAAGTCAGTCTGAAAAATTTGAATGTTGTTGTGATAGTTTTTAAGCTTAATTGCATAATTTCTAATATGCTCTGGCTAAATTCTATATCATTGCTTATGTTTATTCTCTAGCTTGAGTCTATTGACCAGCACTTTCTTACTGCAGTGATTTCTATCCTTTTTTTCCTATGTGGCTACATAGAATGGATACCCAAGTTTTATGAAACTCCTTTAAAATTGATGAGACTCTGTAAATTTTATAATCATCATATGTAATATACTTAATGGTTGCTTGTTTTGCGGTGCCTACCTAATATATCAGGAAACCCACGGTAGAGTGTAGTACGTAAGTGCTGGGATGACTCCCAGTTTATGATGTCTCCCTCCTTTGGGAGTGTCTCCCAGTGCTGTGCCTCTCTTCCAGAGGATTGAGTCACACCTGATATTGCCAATTACACAGACTCTCCTGTGGATTTAAAATTTAGGTTCTAGACAGTGAAATATAGCATGGTTGAAGCTGAGTCATATTATTAATAGTGCTGTAGTGAAAAGATCCTAGAGTCCCTTTTTCTAAATTGAAGTGCCTTGGTTCTTACCTATATTGGTCTGTTAGTCATTCATCTTACTGATTCTGGGGCGACTCTTCTTTTTTTGAACCTAGACAGGAATTATTTCTGTTTTCAGCTAAAATAAATTGAATCACACATAAACGGAATATTTGAGTTATGTGATGGGTGTGTCATAGAAAACATTTTAAACAGCCTCCTACTGGTTCTTGTTTACCCCTCCCTATCATACTAGTTAACTTCTTTACTCAGTCATCACAAACTAAGTGCACAAATACCTGTCATCTACATATCTTTTGCAGCTTAGTTTCATATAGCTATATTTCCTGTAGAGTTTCAAAATATTGTTAGGATTTGTTTGTTTGGCTCTTCATTAGGCAACAGCTCTTTAGAGTTGGGCATTGAGAAACGTGTTCAACTTTGATTGCTAGCACCTTGCACATAGTAGGCATTAAATAAATGCTTGTTGAATTAATATTATTAAGTATTATTAAAACTCCTTTTGATGTTATTCCCACTTAACTCCTTTATTATTTATTCAACAAATGTTGTGTGTGTGTGTGTGTGTGCGAGCGCTCTGGAGACCATTCTATGCTCTAGGGATATCTCTGTGAAGAAAAGAAACCAAAAGAGTTGGGTGCACTGGTGCTCGCCTGTAATCCCTGTGGCTCAGGAGGCTGAAATAGGAGGATCGCAAGTTAACGGTGAGGTGCTAAGCAACTCAGTGAGAGCCTGTCTCTAAATAAAATACAGAATAGGGCTGGGGATGTGACTCAGTGGTTAAGTGTCCCTGAGTTTAATCCCACTCGCCCTGCCACCCCCTGTCCCCCCCAAAAAAAAAAAGAAACCAAAAATGCCTGCCTTCATAGAGCTTACATTCTAAATAAATATGTCATCTTTTTTTTTTTTTTTTTAAATTAGGAAGTACAGTTAAAGTAACTTTAAGCAGTGTGTGGAGTTTTGTACTATAATTGCAAGATTCGCCCTCCACTCTTTTTTTGGGAGGGGGGTACCAGGAATTTAACTCGGGGACACTCAACCACTGAGCCACATTTCCATCTCTATTTTGTGTTTTATTTAGAGACAGGATCTCACTGAGTTGCTTAGCGCTTCGAAGTTGCTGAGGCTGGCTTTGAACTCAGGATCCTCCTGTCTCAAGCCTCCCAAGCCACTGGGATTACATGCATGCACCACTGAGCCCAGCCTCCTTCTCCAATCTTAATGTCATATTTAATAGATAAATTCTAGTTTTAACAGGAGAATAGAGATGTGACAAGGAATGATGCTAAGTGCCCAGTAGAAATTTTGAAAGTTTATGGGTTTGGAAAGTTTCCTGAACATGATAAGCTTCAGTGAATATATTTAGTAGTTAGTGTTTCTTTGGAATTCTGTGTTGTCATAATAATAAAATATGAATAACTCCTCAAACTTCTGTTATGTGTGCTTGCTTATTTTTTGTGCTCTCTTTGAAGTTGTAATCATAGCATACTTAATCTTTAATGATCTTGGGGTAAATTGAAGAGTATGACAGTGGGCATATATGTTGTTAATATCTCTTTGGTCCTTGAAAATTGATCCAGGTAAGTTCATGTAGCCTCAATTATAATATTCTAAAGAGAAATATTTGACTTAATAGATTATTTTTAAGGGAGAACACTCAAACAGAAAGACTTACTTTTTTTTCTTTTTTCTGTTTTATTGTTGTTCTGCTTAGTTGTACATGACAACAGAATGCATTTCAATTCATCATATACAAATGGAGCACAACATTTCAATTCTCTTGTCGTACTCGATGTAGAGATGCAATCATACATGTACCTAGGGTAATGATGTCCATCTCATTTCCTATCCCTTTAACCCCTCCCGACCCTCCCCTTAGCTTAATCCAAAATTCCTCCATTCTTCCCATGCTCCCCCACCCCCCTCCGTCCCTGTCATAGATCACCATCCACTAATCAGAGAAAACATTCAGCCTTTTTGGGGAAGATTGGCTTACTTCGCTTAGCATAATATTCCACAGCTCCATCCATTTACCTGCATATGTCATAATTTTATTTCTTTTAATGCTGAGTAATATTCCATTGTGTATATGTACCACAGTCTTTATCCATCCATCTGTTGATGGGCATCAAGATTGGTTCCACAGCTGAGTCAAATGGTAGTTCCATTCCAAGTTTTCTGAGGAATCTCCACACTGCTTTCCAAGTGGTTGCACCAATTTGCAGTACCACCAGCAATGTATGAGTGTACCTTTTTCCTCCCGTCCTTTCCAACACTTATTATTGCTTGTATTCTTGATAACTGCCATTCTGACTGGGGTGAGATGAAATCTTAGAGTAGTTTTGATTTGCATTTCTCTAATTACTAAAGATATTGAACATTTTTTCATTTTCATTTGTTGGTTGTGTGTATATCTTCTTCTGAGAAGTGTCTGTTCAGTTCCTTAGCCCATTTAGCTAATTGATTGGGTTGTTTGTTTTTTGGTATTAAGTTTTTTGAGTTCTTTATATATCCTGGAGATTAGTGCTCTATTTGATGTGCGTGTGGCAAAAATTTGCTCCCAAAATGGAAGTTCTGTCTTCACTTCATTGATTATTTCTTTTGCTGAGAAGAAGATTTTTAGTTTGAATTCATCCCATTTATTGATTCTTGATTTTATTTCTTGTGCTTTAGGAGTCTTATTAAGGAAGTCGGGGCCTAATCTGACATGATGAAGATTTGGGCCTTTTTAAACTAGAATATTATGAAAAGTGAGATTCCAGATGATATTCTAAATCCTGAAATATTTATTAAGTTTTTTGGTTTGTTTAATTTTGTATATTTTCTCTGCATTTTATACATGTATCATTGTTTGTACCCTAGAACAAATTTTCAAACTAGTTATTTCAAGTTACTTAATATGTATTAGTGATGTCTCCCTAAATATCTAAGCTTTTGTTCTAGAGCCACTAGATTTGTGACTATGATTATACTAAGACTCAAGAAATACTGGAGTGAGAAGTAAGTGTACTAATAGAAGAGAGCTCAACATGGTATTGGTGCTTAGGAGATGTCTCCTTTCCTTGTTTGTTTAGATTCCCATGGAAGAATATATTTACGTGAATCTTTAAATAAAATAAAGTTTTATAGCTTTTCCCCTAAAATAATTTCAGCCATATAAAATCTAAGAATGTTTTTTTTTGTAAAAGAACTTGGTTACCCATGTTTGCTTGTATTTCTTTGAAAAATAGTTAGATTTTTCAGGAATTAGAATATAAAGAAGTTAGGCTTTTGTTTTCTTTCTTTTTAATTTAGCTCATCAACTCTTCAAAATTAGTTTCTCCTGTATAATAATCTAGAGGTAAGCTTTACACTTTGTTTATCCTTTCCCTTTGGGGGGTCCAAGCCATGGTAAGCTATTTTACAGATTGACCTTTAAAGTGGAATATTTTTATATCGGAAAAGGACAAGAATTCAACATTTAAGTGCACCTATCCCCACATTTAAAGAATTGTTGAATATTTTTAAATTTCATTACTACATTTTTTTACATGTTACTAATTTTTTCTTGCTTTTTCAGAATGAACCTAGTGATCGAGAAGATGGCCTCACCAAAAGACATCATGTGACAGACTCTGAGAATGATGAGCCCTCACATCTTAATGGTAGTGACTCTGAAAGTGAGGAGCTTCACAGGCCAAAGGACAGTGATTCCGAATCTGAAGAGCGGGCAGAGCCTCCTGCAAGTGATTCTGAAAATGAGGATGTTAATCAGCATGGGAGTGACTCTGAGAGTGAGGAGACCAGGAAATTACCTGGGAGTGACTCTGAAAATGAGGAGCTGCTTAATGGACATGCAAGTGACTCTGAAAACGAAGAAGTTAGAAAGCATGCTGCCAGTGATTCAGAGATTGAAGAGCTCCAAAAGAGTCCTTCCAGTGACTCTGAAACCGAGGATGCTCTGAAACCTCAAATCAGTGACTCTGAGAGTGAGGAACCACCAAGGCACCAGGCCAGTGACTCAGAAAATGAGGAGCCTCCTAAACCGCAAATGAGTGATTCCGAAAGCGAGGAGCTTCCTAAACCTCGAATCAGTGACTCGGAAAGTGAGGATCCCCCAAGGCACCAGGCCAGTGACTCTGAAAATGAAGAGCTCCCCAAACCCCGTATCAGTGACTCTGAAAGCGAAGACCCCCCAAGACACCGGGCCAGTGACTCAGATAATGAAGAACTCCCCAAACCCCGAATTAGTGACTCAGAGAGTGAGGAACCCCCAAGACACCAGGCCAGCGACTCAGATAATGAAGAACTCCCCAAACCCCGAATTAGTGACTCAGAAAGTGAGGATCCTCCAAGGCATCAGGCCAGTGATTCTGAAAATGAGGAGCTCCCCAAACCCCGAGTCAGTGACTCTGAGAGTGAGGAGCCTCAGAAAGGACCTGCCAGTGATTCAGAAGCAGAGGATGCCTCCAGACCCAAACAGAAGCCAGAGTCTGATGATGACAGCGATGGGGAAAATAAGGGGGGGAATCCAGAAATGCAGAATGACTTTCATTCAGAGAGCCATGTTGACAGAAAAAGATTTCACAGCTCTGAGAGTGAGGAGGAAGAACCTAAAAGGCAAAAAATGGATAGTGATGAAGATGAAGAAAAAGATGGTGAGGAGGAAAAAGTAGCAAAACGGAAAGCTGCAGTGCTTTCTGATAGTGAAGATGAAGAAAAAGCATGTAAGGAATTATTTGGAGCTATAGTTTTCCTTATTACCTAACATTATAACTTTGAAACACTGTATCTTTCTGTTTTGTTAGATCTGTATTCTGTCATTGAGCTTGAATACTCTAAAATATAACTAAGACACTCATTTCCCCAAGGGATCATTGACCAAACTTAATATTAAATTTCCGTTGAGTTTTTCTTGCAGCACCTGCTAATTTCTGATTACCTTTCTGATTGCCTAGACCAAGAGTCAATGGGAGTATAAAATACTTCAGTTTTCTTTACCAGAAAGGGTAATATTTCAAAGAGCTATGTTAACGTGAAACCCCCTGACTGTATTCAGAGTTAGCTGTGCGTCTCTGTGACTGCTAATTAGCTAGATACATTCAGACAGTAATGGTGCTTCCACAATTTGTCATATGAATTTGCAGAAGCCTTTTAGGTAGGGGTGTGTGTGTGTGTGTGTGTGTGTGTGTGTGTGTGTTTGTGGGTGGTGGTGGTGGTGGTGGTGGTGGTGGTGCTGGGGATTGAACCCAGGGGCTGGGCATGCTAGCCAAGTACTCTACCACTGAGTTACACCCTAGACAAGTTTTGTTTTTTAATTCAAAATTGTTAGGGGGCTCTTAATTTTACGTACTGACATTTTAAAGCACATATTATGTACAACACCATGACAAAATATGATTAATGATTTTCTTTTTCAGTAGCAGCAAAGAAAAGTCGTGTTGTTTCTGATGCCGATGACTCTGACAGTGATGTTGTATCAGATAAGTCAAGCAAAAGAGAGAAGACTGTAGCATCTGACAGTGAAGAAGAAGTGGGGAAAGAATTATCTGATAAGAAAAATGAAGAGAAAGATCTATTTGGGAGTGATAGTGAGTCAGGCAATGAAGAAGAGTAAGTGATAATATGTGAGTTTTCAAGGGTTTTTTTAGGTAATGTAAAGGGAGTTGTCTTTCAAGTTTTTAAAACTTGTATTAGAATTTTGTGGCAAGGTATAATACACCTTACCTAATTGAGTGACTTTGGGCATTTAGGATATTAGCTCCTAAACTATTGATAGACACAGCATAATGTGGATGGATCTCAATATGTTAAGGAAGGAAAGAACATTTCATATGATGCCATTTATATGAAGTTTAGGAACAGGAAAACTATGATGATAAGAATTGGTGGTGATTGCCTCTTGGATGTTGGTGTTAGGGAGCTGACTGTAGGGATATAAGGAAACTTTGTGGGGAGACAGTATTGTTCTGTATCTTGATTAAGGTGTTGGTTATATGAGTGTAAACATTTGTTAAAGCCCATTGAACTGGACACTTAAAATCTGCACATTTTACAGTACATAAATTATACCCTATTTTTAAGAATTAAACAGATAGGAAGAAAGAAAATGAATGTCTTTGTATTTTTTTCTTTTCTAGAAATCTTATTGCAGATATATTTGGAGAATCTGGTGATGAAGAGGAAGAAGAATTTACAGTAAGTATAAGATGGAAACTTTTTTTAAAATTTACTTGTTTATTTTGGGGGGGGGTACCAGAGATTAAACTCAGGGGCACTCGACCACTGAGCCACATCCCCAGCCCTATTTTGTATTTTATTTAGAGACCGGGTCTCACCAATTTGCTTAGCACCTCACTTTTTGCTGAGGTTGGCTTTGAACTCTTAGTCTTCCTTTCTCAGCCTCCTGAGCTGCTGGGATTATAGGCATGCACTACTGTGCACGACTTGGAAACATTTCTGTTTTGACTACATTTATTTGTTTTTATGGCAAAGATTCTCTAACACATTCTGATATATAAGAATAAATAATTATGATGTATTCAAGAGAAAAATCTAGAAGAATTCAAAAAGTGAGATAAAAGTGTATTACAAAGGTATAAAAGGAAAATAACAGATAATTGAATGATTGGGATGAAGGAACACATTAAGAGACAATGAAAGACCCTGTGATAAAAGGTAGATTCACAATAGTTATAGGACTTCTGTTTCTAGTAATAGCAGACTTGGTAATTTGGACTAACCCTTCTGCTATAAACAATCAAAAAAGCATTTGAAAATCTAATCTGAGGAACAAGGTAACAAGGAATTATTTAGCCAGAAGACAGAAAGCTAAAGAAGTGGTAACTCAGTGTTTAGAACTGCTTTTTCTTTGAGGGTGTTTGCCTCTGAGGCTGAGAATCTGCTCATATTTTTGACAGCCTCAAGGCTTAGGGACAAAATTTGAACTTCAGGGCCTGCTGAGGTTAGGGGTCTGAAAAATTGCATGCCCTGGATTTGGGCTCTGAAGAACAGCACTCTAGGATTTAAGTGGAACTGAAAATAAAACAACCTTTGCTCATATTTAGGCCAACTTTAGATGACTCAAAGAACCTGTGTCAGAAATTTGATTGTGATGATTCAGGTTTTCTATGCAGCATGGTGCACAGTTAAAGATAACATTAAAAGGGAATGTAGTAACAAAAAAACAATAAAAAAAGACCTAGGGGCTCTTGAAATTTTAAATAATGCCTTAAAAAAAATATGTTCAGGAAGCAATAAGATTAAAAATTTTACCAGAACAAAACATTTTTAAAAGGACAAAGCAGATTTAGAGAAGAACCATGTAGAAATTTAGAACTATAATAATATAGTAACTACGAGGCTGCAGTTATAGTTAAGTGGCAAGGCGCTTGCCTAGCATGTGTGAGACACTGGGTTTGATCCTCAGCACCATATAAAAATAAATAAATAAAATAAAGGTATTGTGTCCAACTACAACTGAAAAAATATTTTAAAAAGTAAATGAATGGAGGTATAAAAATAGAATAACATTTTATATATATATATATATATATATATATAGTAACTAAGATGAACTATTCAGTGGTTAAATTGAACACAAATTGGGCATATTTGAAAAGAAAATGAACTGGAAAGCAGGTTAGAAGGAAATATCTAGAATGAAGCATTGAGAGACATTATTATGGAAAATGTAAAAGAAAATTGTATGAGGAAGTTTAACAACACACTGGAGTACTATAGAGAAGGATAACATGATGCATTAAACTATAAATTATAGAAATCTTTGACAAGTTGCAAGCAGAATTTAAAAAGTACCTAAGTATATAATATAACTGCAAGAAATCAGAAAATGAGAAAGTAGCTATAGGAAAAAAGTTAGAAAAGCAACAACTAGACTAATAACTCATTTCTTGACAGAAACAAGAGAATTCAATAACTGTAAACTTATAATTCTGTTATATTCAGCAAAAGTACTTTCTGGGAATGAAGGTGAAATGAGGGAATTAATTGTCAACGTGCCAACTAAAGGAAATAAATAAGTGCAGAAAGAAAATGGTCTTAGGTAAATGGAGATGGAAAGAAGAGCAACTAAAGTATATTGATAATCTTGGATATTGAATGTACAAAACAGTCATGTCTGGTGTGGTTTAATGTATATAAAAATTAAAAGCAATACACATTTGGGAATATATGTGGAATTAAAGTGTTCACAAGTCTTTGCAAGTGAATGTAAGTGTACATTAATGAACTTTGATAAGTTAGGATGCATGTTGCCATCTAAAATAGCTACTGACCATATTCTAATAACTTCTAAACCAATAGAGGGGAAAATTGGGGGAATAATAAAAGCTAATCAGTCTTTAAATATGTAGGAAGAGAGAAAAAGAAATATAAAAGAGCTGGAAGCAATCAGAAAGTATTACATTGTAATAAAACAGATTTAAACTTTGATAATATCAGAAATCACATTAAATGTAAATGTGCTAAATGCTCTAGTTAATTGACAGAGATGGTCAGGTTGGATTTAATAATTGATACATGCTGGTTTTAATAAATTTATCTGAAACAAGTGGAAAATAAAAGGGTGTAAGGGGCTGGGATTGTGGCTTAGTGGTAGAGTGCTTGACTTTCACAGGTGAGGTGCTGGGTTCAATTCTCAGTATCATTAAAAAAATATAAAGATATTGTGTCCATCTACAATGAAAAAAAATTTAAAGGGTAAGAAAAGATAACTCTAAAAGAAAACTAACAGCCATATTATCAAAAAAGTAGACTAAAAAAAAGTAGACTTTAAGGCAAAAAAAAATGTGAGATGAAGAGGATTACTCTTATTGATATCAATAAGATTTTAAAATTGAAGGCACCTAATAAGATGGCTTTATTTATATGTAATCTGTATACAAACCATTTGGCAGTTATGAAAGTTAAAAATGTCTTCTTCCATTTGGTTGCTTGCCTTTTCACTTTCTTGATGGAACCTTCTCATGAACAGAAGTTCTTAATTTTAATATTGATCAGATTTATCAGCCTTTTCCTTATGGTGAAAACTTTTTGAAATCTGCCTAAGAAATTTTTGCCTGTCTCCAAGGTTATGCAGATTTTCACCAAGTTATTTTCTAGGAAGTTGACTGTTTTATAAATGTTCACATTTAATTGTACAATACACCTAAAATTGGCTTTTTTATGTGTGTTATGAAGAAGTCAAACCCCTTTCCCTAATTTGGAATATATAGTAGACCCACCACCATTTATTTAAAAAAAAAAAAATCATCCTTTCCTACTGCTGTTTGTTGCCATCAGTCATAAATCAAGTATATAGGTTTATTTTACAATCTGTTGGTCTCATTGCACCATTACTAGTGATAATTGGTTTATGTTCTCTAAGCTTGTTATTCTTCAACATTGCTTTGGCTTTTCTTGGATCTTTGCATTCTCAAAAATTTTGAACCATTTTTTTCCAAAAAGCCAAAGTATAGATAATATTTTCTGTATGTAATGCAGTAAACCAAAAAAAAAATAACAAAATTAACAAACAAGACAACTATGTCCTGTAAAAATTTTAAAGCCTTATTAAATAGTCCTTTGGTCAAAAAAGAAATCGATATTTTTAATAAAATAAGAGAGAATGAAAATAGATGGATTTAGAATTAAAATGATAAAAAAGTAAACCTAAGGAAAATAGTAAAAGAATTCATTTAACAAGTATTTGAAAGTCTACATATCAGAGACTTTGGACACCTTCATGGAGCTTATAGTCAGTTCAACACCATATTAATATAAGTTAAGCTTAATCTAGTTTGGAGAGTTAACATCAGCTTGTTACAGTTTTAGCTCATTACGAAAAACAACATACTAAGGTAAAACATTGGGAAGGCATATCTAAGGAAGATACAAAAAGTTAGAAGCTATAACAAGAAGACTGGTCATTTCATTTACATAAAAATAAAAATCATGCCTAACATTAGTATAAACAAAATTGAACTGTATAATGTACTATTGTGCCATTTATGTCCTAGACAACTGATTTCCTTAATTTTTAGAGATTTTTTTTTTTTTTTTTTACCTTTATTAGGTAAATAGCCCAACAACAACTAAAAAATGGGCTTAGGATATTTAGAGTTCACAGAATAAAGAATTACAGATGACTTTTTAAACATGGGGGGAAGGGGGAGCCCAGACTTACTCCTAATGAAAGAATGCAAATAAAGCCATTTACCTTTGGGGTTTTGGTCCAGAGATTGACAAATATTAATGTTTAATAACCCGTTACAGTGGTGAGAAGGTGGGAAAGCAGGTGCAATCCGTGCTTTGCTGGAAGGAGAGAGGATTGGTATATAACCCCTGTGGAAAACTATTTGGCAAATACTTATCAAATTTTCATATATACATAATCATGCTATTGTGCAAATGTGTGAATAAATTACAGTGATAACCATATGGTAAAATAGTCAAAAGCATTACAAAGAATGAGGATACTTTATGCAGAAATGGATCATTGTCCAGATTCTATTGTTAAATTTGGAAAATGTGGAGTGTATCTTGTACCCATTATGAATATTATGCTGCCATTTGTATAATAAAAGGAGATACTAAATATATGTGTATAAAGAGCATATGTAATTGTAGACTATTCTGGAAGGAAACATAAAAAAACAAGTAATACCAGTGGTTGGGGAGAAAACTTTTGGTGTATATCCTGTTTGGTACCTATTTATTTATTTATTTATTTATTTTGTGGTTATAATACTTTAAAAATGTAAAAAGTTACGAGCAGTTATACAGAAGAAAATCTGTATGAAGGATTTGATAACTGGATGATTCATTCTGCCTCCAGGGTTTTAACCAGGAGGATTTGGAAGAAGAAAAAGGTGAAACCCAGGTGAAAGAAGCAGAAGATTCAGATTCTGATGATAACATAAAAAGAGGAAAGCAGTAAGTTTTTTGTTTAAAGAAATTTGTTCAAAGAGAGCTTAAAAAAAAAAAAGTGGAGGTAGGGACTTAAACTTATTGTCTTTCATTTGGTTGCTAAATTTAGCAGAAAATCCATTCCTATTTTACTTGTTTTACTTTCTCTATATACAGTGCTATCAGTGAATAACTTGCTGTTATTATTTTCCTGTACTCAGATAACTTAATTTTATATTTATATGGCACCAGACTCTTTTAATTTATAGCTTACTACATAAACTGTTCTAAAAATTAACCTATTAGATTTTTAAGAGTTGATTTGGAGGACCAGGGAGAGTAAGTCTGAAGTCTTAACAAAATATTATTTGGTTGTATTTTGCTCTCTTTTGTTAATAATTGGGATCCATGTCCAGAATAGTCTGATACCTTGACAGGTACCATAGAAGCATAGAATAATGTTTACAGTTGTAAAGATAATGCTTTAAAAAAGCAAGTTTCCTTTTTAATTCTAGGCCGGGTATAAGAATTAAGCTGAATGTATATTATAGTCCTTTTAGAAATTTGAATTTATAGGAATAGTGAGAGTGAGTTAACTCTCACTAATTCTAATGAAAGCTGTAAATCTAACACTCATAATAAACCTATAGGTTTCCATCTTAATCTTAGTTATATTATTTTGAATTAGGCTACCTACCACTAAAAAGCAGTTTATTTTTCTTGCTCATGCTGTGTAACATAAAAACATTCAAATAATTGGACACTGTCCGATTCCAAATAAAGGCAGTGCAACTAAAGCTAAATGAACCTCTGGATAAGAACTCGAAATGTTCTCAGGCCAATATGTGTGTGAATGCCTTTCAGGGCTATTGGTGATCAATGGAGTAGAACAAGAGGGACAAGGCTAGGGTCAGCTGAGTTTTTGTTTGTTTGTTTGTTTTGTTTTTATTTGGTTTTTTTGTTTTGTTTTTTAATTGTAGTTGGACACAATACCTTTATTTTATTTATTTGTTTTTAATGTGGTGCTGAGGATCAAACCCAGCACCTGGCACATGCTAGGTGAGTGCTCTACCGCTGAGCCACAATCCCAGCCCCTCAGCTGTTGTTTTAATGGCAAGTTATAAGTACTTGCACTTTTTTCTTTTAAAAGGTAGCACTTCATTGAGTTAGAATTAGTTTGGTGCTTTTGATTGTGATAAATATATCATTAAAAGATCTTATATTTCTTTTGATTTCGTCACTGCTTAGTATGGACTTCCTATCAGATTTTGAGATGATGTTGCAGAGGAAAAAGAGCATGAGTGGCAAGCGCAGACGTAATCGCGATGGTGGCACCTTTATTAGTGACGCAGATGATGTTGTGAGTGCCATGATTGTCAAGATGAATGAGGCTGCTGAGGTGAGATGGTCACTTCTTCTCTCCGCTGAATTCATCGTGTTGCTTTTGTTTGTTTATATAATGCTTAACTTTGGTGTGAACTATATTGAAGACATTTTTTTATTGTTGTATGATAAAAATTTACTATCCTAAATATTAAGCATAGAAATAAAATTCTTTATTTAGTCACATGTTTAGAATAAATCAACAAGACTAAGTGTTAAACCTTTTCAGGTGAATAGCCTTCACTGGTTGTCTGGGGGAATGGTTTTGTTCTCATCTTTAGCTGATGTAAAAAGTGTTATAAAATCATGTATCATTGTCTTGTCTTGATTAAGAGACTGCATCTAACTCGTTGAATTTTTAAAATATGTTCTATTGTAAATAGTGGTATATTTTAAAAACAAATTCTAACAGTTTTGTGGGTTTGACTAACTGGTGGAATTTGGTGTTGTGCAAGAACAAAACAAACCCTTGTCTTTCAGGCATCCTTTCTTCTATGAAAAATTGTTTTCTTTGAGAGATGGCTACTTTATTTTAAGGTTTAGAATTATAGTGTTATAATTGATTATTAGCAGTATTGCTATTTTTAAATCTTTTTGTCTTTTTTTCTGAATAGGAAGATAGACAGTTGAACAATCAAAAAAAGCCAGCACTTAAGAAATTAACTCTGTTGCCTACTGTGGTTATGCACCTTAAGAAGTAAGTGTTTCATTTTCTTGTTGAAAACTTTCCTTTTAATGATAAGAATAAACAGTTTGGGGCTGGGGTTGTGGCTCCAGCAGGTAGAGCACTCGCCTAGCACAAGATGTTGTGTTCGATCCTCAGCACCACATAAAAATAAATAAATAAAATGAAGGTATTGTGTTCAACTAAACTAAAAAATAAATACTACAACAAATATTAATAATTAAAAAAAAGAATGGACAACTTAAGAGGTAGTGGTGGTTATGAGTCATTTTGCACTTG
The DNA here is from genome assembly GCF_048772815.1 of Callospermophilus lateralis. Taxonomy (NCBI): domain Eukaryota; kingdom Metazoa; phylum Chordata; class Mammalia; order Rodentia; family Sciuridae; genus Callospermophilus; species Callospermophilus lateralis. Next base: position 94,783,064 of record NC_135313.1, read on the forward strand.
GTCAGTTTACATTTGTGTTCAGGGTGTGTACTTGCTGTCTTTGTCTAATGAATTATGTCTTTTTCAAGGCTTTGACTTACATTTGTACTTTGATATATGAAATGAAAGTGAATATCAAATTTGTTTATACAGATATAAGACTAGAAAAATAAGTCTGTGTTATATATAGTAAAATATATTTTGTTTATCAAATGCCTGTGCCTAACATTGTGCTTGGCTTTGAACTACATGTATGTTTATAATTTTTTAAAAATCTTTTCCTTTTAATGGAATGATATTCAAACTACTTATTGGTGTTCTAAGAATATTACATATGATAGCCTTCTGTTAGATTGCAAACATTAATGAATAAAATTTCCTAAATTATATTTCTTCATAAATTTTTCTTAAACCGTGTTGCCTAATGCAAACAGAACAAATAGAAAACTGACGTTGATGAAAGAAAAACTTGGAAAGTACTAATGTATTCTTTAGACAGTTTGGAGTCGGGTAAAATTGCATCTGTTTTCCCAACATAATTGAAAATAGCAAATCAAGGGCAATCTACTCAAAGCATATATTATACACGTACAATATATAATATTATATACACACACATAAATATATACTCACATACGCATATAATACATGATGTATATATTGGGTGGTCCAATACATCACAGTCATTGAGTCTTTCTATAATAATGATGCCCTTATTTTATTAAGCCCTTGTTATGAAATTCGTTTGTTTGCTCATGGTCATCAGCAGCTTAGCTTTTTCTTTGAATAACTAAAGCCACAGCCTGCTTTGAATGGCTGAAGAAATGCATTCATACATCAATGAGCCACAAACATGCCTTAGGACACCTATAACTAGAAAACTGCTTCCTCTATTCCAGCAGACAAAACTCTCTGGCAGATTTTACATATAAAATGTACATAGTTACATATATAACTATATATAATGTAGTTATACTATTAATATAACTGATTCTGTTGCATGAAATGGAATTTAAATATCACTTGTTCAGGAATATATTTAATTTTTTGGTTTGAAAAGGGTTTATTTGTGTTGCACACAATTTCTTCATGGTGAATACACACGTGATTCTCTGTACACAAGAAATGGAATTATATTCAAAACAAAAAAGTTTCCTTGCAGTTACTAAAAATTATGACTACAGAAAATAAATCAATACTGTAAAACTAAGAAAGTACTATTAATTTGCCTCGTTAGTAGGTAGGTGTAAAGGAAACGGCAAAGTAATTTAAATATCAGTAGTCATTAGAATAATTTTTCTGCCAGAAATACTATATTCTCCTTTATGTCCTGCAAAGAATAGCACAAGTCTAGGTTCTCTATCATCTGAAACTGAGAATCACTATTCTTATGGATTGAGCGTTATATTTTTAGTTACAATAATTGCAGTTCATTGTTCCTCTTATGTGTACCATTCAGTCAACATTAATCTATCTTGTGTAATTTGAGTTTATTTTGTTTTTTTGTTAGCAAGTCATCTTTACTGTCAAGCCTGTATGTTTATGGGAAATAGAAACTAAATTTCATACTACTTTTGAAACTATATATTTAATATATATTCAATATATACCAATATATAATATATAATAATATATGCATATAAAAGCAAGTTTTGGAAACATCACTAAATATGTAAGGAAAGTCAGAGAGATACAGTGGAACTGAGGTTTGTAGGTTTGAATTATTACTAATATTATCACTATTACCACCATCATTATCATCATCAACATCATTATTATTTCAGGCAGGACCTTAAAGAAACGTTTATTGATAGTGGTGTGATGTCTGCCATCAAAGAATGGCTATCACCTCTGCCAGATAAGAGTTTGCCAGCACTAAAGATTCGGGAGGAGCTGTTGAAGATTTTGCAAGAGGTTAGTGGCCTGTAATTTACCAAGAGGTTAATGGCAGAAACTATTTGTTCTTCGTTAATTATCTAAGGTTTGTATTGTCTTGACTTCTTTATTTTACCATGAATTTATTTTTGCTTTGCTACAGCCTGCCAGAATAAAGGTTGGAAAAAAAGGAACATATATAATAAAATGAACATTAAAAAAAGACCTTATATCGAAGGAGAAAGATCTTGAGGTACCTAGGTGTATATGAGAAGAGTAGTCCATTAATGGACATGTTCTGGTGAGGCACTTGAAATAGAGCACCAAATTCAGAGTCATATGAACTTGCATTGGACTCTTAAGCTGGGTCCCCCTTATGTGGCTGTGACACCTTGGGCAAGCTACTTAACTACTGCAGAAATTCCTGAGAAACCACCTACATGTGAAACACTGTGCAAGGTGCTTTATATATGTATTGGCTCATTGATTTCTCAACAATAAACAGAAAGGTAGGTATATTGTTTCCATTTTACAGATGAGGAAATTAGACTCAGAAGTTAAATGACTTGTCCAAGGTCACATACCCAGCAGGTGGCTGTGCTTGAATTCAGCTTAGGTCTGTCTCTTGGCTTCTGAGGCCAGTGCTGACTCCTATACAAAACGGCTAACCTCTAAGTATGTTAGTTCATACTTTGTCACACTGTTAGATTTTACTTGAACTTAGTGGTAACACTAAACTCCCAACTTATGATTTAATTCAAAAGATCTATGTTCAGTGCCTGTGGAGCCTGAAAATAGAATTTTTTATTTGTTTTAAGGAACCAGGTCTTAAAAGTCCTCTAGAATAGATTAGCAAGCCTCCCAGCTTCTGCGTGATTAATTTTTGTGTGTTTATGTTCCCCCAGCTACCTAGTGTGAGCCAGGAGACCCTGAAGCATAGTGGGATTGGACGAGCAGTGATGTATCTCTATAAACACCCCAAGGAATCAAGGTCCAACAAGGACATGGCAGGGAAATTAATCAGTACGTAAATTTTGCTTTTTATTGTTTTTATGTCTATATGTGGAGAGTCATGTATGTAACTATGTATTTTTTTACCAATATTTATTTAACATGAGTCAGTAAGGTGGTGGAATAGAAATTTTTTTAATAACTTCTTATAGGACTAGATTTTTTCTCTTATACTAAAAATCCTTCTTAGTATTTTTAAATATGCTTTCCAGTATTAAATACAGCAAGTAAAAGTATACATTTTCTAGTCATGGATCAAGAGTGTGGAGAAAGGGGAGTGTCGAATGCAAGCCCTTGAGTTAGCCACACCTGGTTCATTTCATGGATCGATATCTATCTGACTACATTTCTTTAGCTGGTGATTTCAGCTCTAAGTTTGGTCTCCTCCTCTGTAAAATGAGATAATTATGTTTTCTTTGAGTTATTGTAAAGATTAAATGGGGGATATATATAAATAAAGCCCAGTTATTAGCACATAGTCAAGAACTACTACCCACTTTATTGTTACTTGCATAATGGTCTCCAAAGTTGTTTCCATGTTCTTATTTTTATAATGCCAGAAAAATCCAAAGGCTAACTGAAATACACTTTGTCATCAAGTGCCATATTGTGTATGAAATCCTTCAGTTTTAAGTCTGAAGTCCATGTGTGTTTTTGTTCTCAACTCTTCCTGTATTCCACATTGGAAAGGAATTTAAGTAATTCTGTATTTGGATATAGTATTTGTGTTTCTGTTGAATTTAAGATTATCAAAGATTATTAGATTAGAGAAATATAAATTTATTTCATAAACCAGAAACATTACTCTCTTTTGTGTTAATAATAATACACAGTTTACTTCCTATTGAATGATAAGCTTTTGATTGCTCTTAAGCAGCGATCCATGACTTTTATTTCCCCTAGACAGAAGCACAATATTTCCTCTGGTGTCCATGACTTACTACAACAGTGGTTCTGTTTCTAGGTATGAGGTATCGGGGGCAGTTTCTGAAGATAATCTAAACCCCCTGAGAATTCCTGCTTCCTTCAAAGTGTGTCAACACTTATTCTGTCTGTAAAAGGTCCTTTCTGGTTTTTGTAGTGTACTAATGCAGCAATAAGCTACATTATGTTCAGAACAAAAACATCAGTTGATGCCTCTGGGCATTTACTGACAGAGCAGTGAGCATATATTAGTTTTCTTATGGTCACCTACACCTGTCATATTAGAATGTAATTTTAAAATATTTAGACCATTTTGACAGGTAATAAGGGAGCCTTATTTCAAGATACTATTTTTCAGTGGAGTAAACTTTAGAAATTAGACTGCCTTTTTAAAATGAACATTTTTTAAGAAAGAAAATTGTTATCAACCCAGGTGATTAATGACAGTTCCTTTCTTTAATTTCTGTGGTTACTAAATAAACTGGTCCTGTTATACTACTTTTCTGAATTGACCAGCCTTAGTTTAAATACTAGAATCATGTAGTCTTTATCCTGAAAGTGGTCTGGGATAATGGGGTCATTAAGAAAAAGAATATTCTGGCTAAGCATATATGTCAGGAGGCTAAGGTAAGAAGAACACAAGTTGGAGGCCAGTCTGGACAGCTTAGCAAGACTGTATCAAAATAAATAAATGGGGATGTATCTTAGTATTAGAGCAATCCTGGGTTTAATTCCCATTATAGGAAGGGAAATAGAAAAAAAGGAAAATAAAAAGAATATTGTGGGCTGAGGTTGTAGCTTATTGTCGAATATCTGCCTAGCATATACAAGGCCCTGGGTGTGATTCCCAGCACAACACACACACACACACACTCACACTACAAATACCTAGACTGTTGAATTATATGAGTGTGTGATTATTTGAAAGCCTACTAGAAAAAAAATGTTATTGTGTGTACTAATTTTTTTTTTTTTCTTTTTCTAGATGAATGGTCTCGGCCTATATTTGGCCTTACCTCAAACTATAAAGGAATGACAAGAGAAGAAAGGGAGCAAAGAGATCTAGAACAAATGCCTCAACGACGAAGAATGAACAGGTATGAGGGAACAGGTATGAGTAAGTGGAATAACTGTTAATATTACCAGTACCTGGTAAATAAGATCATGAGGATCTTAGGGTCATCTGTAAGATTTTGTCTTTCAGCTTGTTGTATTTGAAAAGAAAATACATAGTTCATAATATCCTCATAGTTTAAATGTGATAGCATCTGGTAAGAGTCTCCTCCCTCACATAAGACTTTTTTTTGGAATAGTCTCCAAAAGTATGACCTGGAGATTCCAACCACTTACAGGAAACAACTTCCTGTCTCCAAAATCATGGGGGGAAGTGTTATTGTTTCAATTTGTGTAAATGTACTAAATCTAGTCCCGTCTAGGAGTTACAACTATGGTAGTTATTGCACACTCAGAGTGAAACCTGTAGGTAAAAGAATACTACTAAATTGAGTAATGTCCTTAAAATGATTCAGGTTTTTTTGTTGTTGTTTATGCTTTTTTTGGGGGGGGAGAGTTGTGTTTTGTGGGCCCCCACCCCATCCCAGTATAAAGCTAATTGTGGTTTAAGTTTGATAATTTGCTCTTTTCTTAGTTAGAAGGTTTTTTGACTCTTAGTAACTTATTGTTTACCTTTTTCCCAGCACTGGTGGTCAGACACCCCGAAGAGACCTGGAAAAGGTGCTAACAGGAGAGGAGAAGTAAGAGCTTTTGTATTAATTTTTCTTAACATATATAGAGGATTTCTGATAGCTGCTTTAAGAAAAACAGTGAATGAAATGATGTTGTGTTAACGTTGGCAAGGAGTGATTTTCAATTTAACAGTTATTGAAACTAAGAAAATAGTTGATTCAGTAAAGATTGTATTGCTGTTTGCTAAGTGCTAGACTCTTTGGTAAGCTTTTGAAATAGTCCAGAAGGGCAATGGGAAAGGGAGAGCACAGGCAAGGATGTGGGGTCAGTGTGCAAGGCCTCTTTGGGAGTGGCAAATAGACTGAAGTGATTGGTCAGCATTGTGGCACCAAGGGTGGTAAAAGACAAAACTGGAAATACAGATGTGGACCAATAAGGAGCTGAAATCAGAATAGAAATTTTCACTTCTTTGTGACTCCAAATGATGTGTTTTAACCTAGATATGAAGCCATAAAATTTGATTGGGAATGTTGATGCTGATGGTGTTGTATAGGACAGGCAGGGCAGTTTGACTGAAAGGTATGGTACAGATAAACAAAAACTATAATGGAGGAGCAGGAGACTGAGAAGGCACTGCTTAAGCTTAAGCTTAAGAGCTGCCAGGAGTTGGTGACAGTAAAGGAGAATTTGGATGGAATTGAAGGCTCTACCCCAAATATTCACCAGTACGGAGACAGTGGTGTTAGTATTCATTAAAGTTAAGGAAGGAGTAGATTTGAGGGCATTGGTGAGTTCTGTTTAATGCAGTTAAATGTGAGATACCTAATAAGATACTCTTATGAATATCATGGGCCTAGAGACAGATTTGATGGTTATTTTCCGAAGGGGGGGGAAAAACTGTTGAATCAAGAAAGTGTAGAGTAAGAAGTGAACTAGCCAATTTTTAAAAGGGGTATGGCCAGTCAGAGTAGCCAACAAGAGGATGTGGACATAAGTGTTGGAACAGAACCTGGGAAGGGAATGAGGCTACATGGAGGTGGGCAGTGGAGAAGGTACGGGGCCAGGGATAGTGAGGAGAGATGCTGCCAATATCTGTTCCTGCCAATATTGGCTCAAGGCTTGCAAGAGAATGAGAGATGAGATAGAGGGAGCAAAATAAAACTTATATACAGGTGGTTTGAAGATGAGATAATATACTTCAGAGGGAGAAGAAGAGTTAAGGAGTTTTGGGGTTTTGTTTTGGCTAGCCAATTAATCTGGTATAGAAGGTTATAGAAACTTAATGTTTAAAAATGGGACAAACTATACAAAAGAATAAAAACAGTTTAGAATTTTTTTACTCTGCTTGCCCCACCTGCGATAGGTACATACAGCCACTCTCCATTTACCACTAGAGGGAGTTACCTAAAGGTTAAATGATTTTAAATGCCTGGATGTCTATAATCTATTGAATCTTTACTTTGGAAAGATGGTGATCTTTTAGTTTAACTTGGGTGCTCTCAAATTTGCACAGTACTGAACAGACATACACAATGAGTATAAGTAATATTAGCAAAATGTAAATAATATGGATGGATTGTATCAATGTCAATATCCTGGTTGTGGTACTGTGCTGTATTTTTGCAAGTTGTTACCATTACAGGAGATGATGAATCTCTCTTGGCATTATTTTATTTGTTTGTTTGTTTGTTTATAGTTGTAGACGGGCACAATACCTTTTATTTATTTATTTTATGTGGTGCTGAGGATCAAACCCAGTGCCTCGCATGTGCCAGCAAGTGCTCTACCATGGAGCCACAACCCTAGCCCTCTCTTGGTATTATTTTTTATAACAGTATGTGAAACTGAAATTATTCCCAAAAGTTACTTACAGAAGTATTGATGGAAATTACTGTGTGTTGCACATGCAAAACCATGTACATTATGGACATACTTAGAGCATGTGAGGGTCATTTTTGACTACCTGATTTTTTTCACCTCATAAGTGAACTTCTTAGTATCTCCACTAGCCTGAAGAAGTTAGGATTTGGTCAGAAAGGTGAGACCAGCCTTTGAAAGGAGAAGGCATGATTACGTTTAAAGCTGAGGAGAACAAAGGGGATTTATACAAATGCAGAGGAAGGTGGCTTTGGGGGGAAATTAGGAATTCCTATAGCAGTGTGTCTGATGATGTGGCTAGCTAAAGAGGAGAGTTTGGGTGACCGTGAGAGGACAGAGGAAATTTGAAATACTGGAGCTGAATAGGGTGGACTGGGAACAGGAATGTGAAATTGCCTGTAGTCTCTATTGTGGCTGACTACATAAGCAGTATGCTCTTCCTTTTCCTTTTCTTAGGGCTCTTAGACCTGGAGATCCTGGATTCTGTGCCCGTGCAAGGGTCCCAATGCCCTCAAACAAGGACTATGTCGTCAGGCCCAAGTGGAACGTGGAAATGGAGTCATCCAGGGTAAGCAAGGAAGAACAAGGTGGAACTCAAATATAGATTGCCACTTGATTTTTCACCTTATGTTTAATAATCCCTATAACTTTTAAGGTTTATCTTGTTCACAGAAATCTGTTTCCTGATCTCTTGTCTAGCAAAATCACAAATCAAGGAATCAGAGAAAGGGAAAAGTATTACCCATGATTAAAGCTGATGATTTTTTTTCTCCAGACTTAAAGCAACATTAAATCAGGAAGTTTCTTACTAATTCCTTCATTTCAAGTGAATTTTGAAGACTACAATGTTCTGACATAGTGACCTTTTTTTTTTTTTTTTTTTTTTTTTTTTTAAAGAACCATCAGAAACAGGATTTACCTAATGCCACATCTCACTCCCTCCCTTTCTTTTCATCTGTTTAAGCAATTCTTTCACTAGGGTAGACACTTCTTCCATCATGGATGTGAACACTACTTGGACACTGTTTCTCGGTAATCTTTATTCTCTAATCCAACCACTCTTTTAGCCTGGTATTCTTAAAAAAGGCCTAAGCCGTTTGGAAAAGCATAAGAGGCGATTTGCAGAACAGAAACGACTCAGCAAAGTGCACCGTGCTGTCAAGTTCAGCATTGAAGGCAACAGGATGCCCTTATAATCCTGGCCCTAACAGTGTATCCAAGAGGTATCCCTGAGGAAGCATGGGCTGTGCATGGGCTTGGAGTGTCATCAAAGTGAAAACAAGCATGTGTGTGCTTTCTTAATCAGAAAAAGCCACCTGCTCTTACTTTCTGAAATAATGACCCTGACAGGTCCCTTAGGGCATTCAAGTACTTTCCATAGTAGAGACTAATAGACCTTACTTCCATGATAAGCATTGTGTTCTTCCTGACTGGTACCCATTTTTATGAAAAAGGCTTTTTGTTAGCATCTAGAATCATAGTAGTCTGCATTACAGACATGAACTGGCAGTGATTTCTAGATGAATGGGAAATGCCTTAATTTCCTATTGTCAGTGATTCAGCAACATGCATTTGAGGACTCATTACTTAAATTCCTATACTGAATATTTAAGAGATATATGTGGTAAAAATATATTCAATACATGGTCAGAAGTGGAAAAAGACTAAACAGTTCATAAGCCAGATTCACTGACCCACTGTGCTTCGAAATTAATAGTACTGCTTTTGCTACAGTATGCAGAATCCCAGTGTGATGTCTGCCTTTTGTAATTCTCCCTGACCTCTGCTTTGGCAACTGTTTCCGTGGACTCCAGTCACCTTCCTGTCAGCTCACTTTGCTATTAAACAACTGTCAAGACAAAACTCAGTTTCTTTTCTTTTCTTTATTTTATTTGTTTATTTTTATGTGGTACTGAGGATCGAACCCAGGGCCTCATACGGGCTAGGTGAACGCTCTACTGCTGAGCCACAATCTCAGCCCTACCTTCTTATTTATTGAGAATGAATAAAGGGTAGGGGAGGATTAGTTCCATGCCAAGGACTTCTTCCTCTGGCTGGCCTTTCTTTTTTGACTTATACTATATCCGAGTCCCTTGGCCACTTCTCCTTGGTATTCCTCTTCCCCACCCCCATTTCTTTATCTTTCTCTCCTTTCTCACTGTCTCTTCCCTCTTTTAGCCATCTTTTTTTTTTAACTAATATTTCCTGCCCCAGCACTTAGGTTTTTGAGAATTGAAAACTGCAGCATAGCCAAGAAAACATAATAAAAACTCTCAGAGGTCTGCCTACCTTGGAAGCATGCCTTGGGTCCCAAGGGGCTGTGTGCCTATTAATGGTGCTGGCTCTGGTCCCTCCTCCCTGTTAAGTGGAGGGGGTGGAAGGAGAGAAACAGCACGAGGAGAAAATGTTCTAGGAGAGCTCCCTTCCTTATCCCAGACACTCCACAGGACCATGATGTGCCTGTGTTTATCGAGGTTGCAGTTTGGCCTATAAGACTATAGAACTCTGTCCAAAAAATGTCATTTTTGGGGTGGGTATGGTTACATGTTAACCTTCCTAACTGTCTTTAAACCACCTAGCCAGTTTCCCTGATCAGAAAGGTTTCTTGTACATTCACTCAAGGATCACATTGCATAGACACTAATGAGTATTGTCCAAGAAGAAAACTAGAGTAAGTAAATGACTTTCAAATGAAACTTTTTGTATTCAATATAATTTTTATTTTTGAGGTTATATAGTAAATATAAAACACTACAGATTAACCTCCATTCCCAAAGTTCTGCTCTTCACTAAGTCATTACTCCTATTAACAATTTGAGGTTTTAAATGTACTTCCAGTTATGCCTCAAAACTTAGTTTTTATAATTGTAGAATAATTTGAGGTAATAATAAGAAAAATCTCTCATAGTCTAACCATTTCAGAATACTTTGATAATATTTGTTATCTTTTTTTTTTTCATGGATACTGTAATCAAAATTGTGCTGCATATAATTTTGGTCATTTTCCCTCATTTAAACCACCTTGTAGATTTATCATTTTTAATGGCTGCAGAATGGTCTGTGACCATTGTGTGAATATATGAGTTTATTCACTTCTCTAGAAGTGAATAGACATGATGTGTCTATTCACTTTTCCACTCTTGAGTAATTCAAAAACCTGTCCTATACTAATTTTTATGTTTGTTTCATGGGGTGCTTTTTAAAAATAACATTAAAATTGCAGAAGCAATGCATGTTTTTGTAGACTTTTAAAAATACAGAAAATAAGTAAGATTAATGTCACCTTAATCTTGCCACATCTTAATATTAACACTTTGATTATTTCTTTTGGGCATTTTTGTGTGCATGCATAAACATTATCACTGTGTTCTTTTTTTCTTTAATTCAAGCAACAATGTGATCATAATTTTTTTCTACTTTATTGACTTTGTTGGTTTGCCTTTTACTTGACATGGTAAAATTTCATTTGACTAAATATTCTTCAGTGATATAATATAGTGTTGATACACAGTTGTGCCATAATTTTTAAGCAAAACCACCTAGTTTTGTAAGCTGTTCCCCCCCCCCCCATAAAACAGTACAGTATAGATTTATAATATCCTGAGGAAATGTGGGATAGAGGTGATGAAATCAGGAAGGGACCTCACTCAATGTGTCATGTTAGGTGCTGCTGGGTGGTTCTTTGTGTTTTCAGGCTTAGGGTGAGGTAACTAAGCATCTGCCAGCTACATACATGTTATAACAAAGAGTCACTTGGCACTGGCTTGAGAGTGTCCCTGATGCTGAGGCTAAACAGATTAATGAAGGTACAGATGTTAAAGAACATCCTGAGAGTGGGCAAAGAGAAGTCCACCTTGAGGATTGTGGTCTCAATATTTCCCTTTCTCTCATCTTGGAGATTTTTGTGGACTGCGGCAAAATTAAGACACAGTCAACAACAATTTTAATTTTAATTGAGAGGTGTTCTAACACTGTTGTGAATACTTGATCTGTTCCTGAGGTCACCAAAGTGTTTTCTGATTATTCTAGAGCTGGGAGTCCCTTTGACTGCTAATTTTCAGATATAAGAAAATGAAAGATAAAACTAAGTGTAGGTATTACAATAATTTGCTCTTTAATTTTTCCCCCCACTCTTAGTTTCAGGCAACTTCCAAGAAAGGTATCAGTCGACTGGATAAACAGATGAGAAAGTTCACAGATATCAGGAAAAAAAGCAGATCTGCACACGCTGTGAAAATCAGCATTGAGGGCAATAAAATGCCATTGTGACCTTGCCTGGGATGTGTCTTCCATCTCTGCTTTAAGAAATGCACAATGGACTCTTTGGAGAAAGAAGATATTTTAAAATTTTTTTAGTGTGTCTGTAAATGGTTTGGCTTGTATCAAATGTTGTCATAGGATTCACATTTCTCTCAGTTGTATTTAAAACTGTTGTGTACTTTGTACAGAAGAATACTAGTCATACTTCTAAAAATTTTAAATAATAAAATTTCATTCTGGTTTTGGGGGGCTGTTTCTTTATTGTCTTAGAAGATGCATTCTCTGTGGGAGCAAAAATTGGTCCCTGTTGAGTGAAAAAAAATCTTAAGATACACCTTCAAAGTTCAGTCCTATCTGACTATGGTATGAGGAATTTGTCTGGTCTTTGTCCCTGGTTCCTGACAAGGAATGTCTCAAACCCTTGGATTTCCTGGGTGATGAAATTGTCTTATGCTGATGGAGTGATTCCTGGTGGGCCCTAGATAGTCTTAGGGGAGAGGATAGGTTCAGTCATGTGACCTATTTGATTTAATCATTCACACCTGCATAGTGAGGTCCATTAAGAGCTCTGGACACCTAAGCAAGCTTAGTAGAGTTTCCTGGTGGGTGAACTCACTGATGTGCTAGAAGAATGGGGCACAGAATCTCTGCATTCCCTTCTTAAACCCCCTTCTGTAGATCTACATTTGACTAACAGGTCTAACATTCTTTATAATAAAACTGACCACAAGTATAGTGCTCTATAGGATTAGTACCTTCCTTAGTTCTGTTAGACATCTTAGCAAATTCTTGACAAGAGATTCATGAGAACCCCAAATTTGTAAACATTCAATCCAAAGTATCAGTGGTCTGGAGAACTCAGTGTGGCCAGCACCTATCAGAATTGAAATACAGTACCCCAGTTGGAATTGTACTATAATACCAACAATATCTTATGTCTTAGTATTAATCATTTTATATTAATTATTTTCCTCCAAGAGTAGGGAATTACAGTAGAAAATTTTCAGGAAGTCGTTAATGATTATCTAATTATTTTAGTAGTCTCTACAGACTTAATTATGAGAGCTCTGATGGGTCAAGCTGAGTAAATCCAAGAAAATTTTAATTAGCCTTGGTTTTCATAAAGACCTTTGAATGGTCTACATAACATGAAGTATATGCACTGAAACACAAGAACCTCTCAGAACCTATCTTCATTTAAGTTGCAACAAATTCAGAAGCCCAAGATTGTAAAAAATTAAGTATATATTAGAAGGTAATGGCTAACCACTAGATGGAGACAAAACAACCTTTCAGCTGTGTTTTACTTTTTATTTACCCTCAAAAATGTTTCCAGTGTCTTCCAAATGCTGACAATTACGACAGTTGTAAACAAGTTGTTAAAGATTTTCAAGTTATTAACATTTTGGCCTTTATTATAGTAAGCTCCAGTTATCTGAAAATGTCACATGGAAGGTAAAAGTGATGGTACCAGGTAATAAAGTGATAATCACACCCAGGGAATTAAAAATGATGAGAAATTCTCTTATACTGTTTAAAGAAAAAAATCTAACTAGTTTCTGTATAAATGATTAGGTGTATGGCTTATTTGGCGGCATCTCAAACCTAGTCCACCAGAATAACTTTTTTTCCCCTGATTTAAAAATATTTCCAATTTAGTAAAGTTAACTCCATGTACCCTTCATTGATACTTACCACTTTGCCATTCTTAACTTTGTCACCTTATATGTACATACTGTTGCTTTTTGCAGGTGTGGGTGTCTAGCTTATTGAGTGCTCGCCTCTGGAGCCCCAAATACTCAAGCATTTTCTTACAAAAACATGAATTTACCCAGTTAATTTTTATCACTTGATTAGGGTGATTCAAAGTTACTTAGTCTTTCAGTTTTTTTGTGATATTTTGTAATTGTGGTAAAAGATACATAACATGAAGTTTACCATGTTAAGTGCACATCTTTTAAGTGCACAGTTTAGTGGCATTGAGTGCACTTCATTGTTGGGCACCCATCTCCAGAAACCTTTCATCTCATAAAACTATGTACCATTAAACAATATCCTATTCTCCCTCCCACCAGCTTTGCAAACATCATTCTATTTTCTGTTTTTTACTGTATGTACATAACTTTCTTCATTCTGGTATTAATGTCTTATCAAATATATGATTTGCGAATACTTTCTCTAATTCGGTAAGTTGACTTTTCATTCTGTTGATTGTGTCCTTTGGTGTACAGTTTTGATTTTGATGTAGTTTATCTTTCTTTTATGCCCGTGCTTTTGGGGTCATTAGAAAATCATTGCCAAATTCATTATTATAAAGCTTTTGCCTTGTTCTAAGTTTGTAGCTTTACCTTTTATGTTTAGGTCTTTATCCATTTTGACACAGTTTTGTCCGTTATGTAAGATAAAGATCCAGCTTCATTTTTTTGAATGTGAATATCTACTTTTTTCAAATACTGCTAGTTGAGAAGACAGAGACGTCCTTTTGCCATTTGATGGTCTTGGCACCCTTACCAAAAATGTTTTGACCATATATGTGAGGGTTTACTCCTGTGCTTTGTTTCATTCATATTGTTCTGTCTTTCATCTCCAGTAAACTATCCGGATTACTATCTTTGCAATAAGTTCTGAAGTCAGGAAATGTGAGTCCTCCACCTTTGTTGGGTTTTCCCTGACCCCAAGATTTTTTTTTTTTTTTTTTTTTTTTTTTTTTTTTTAGTATTTGGGTTTCTTTGAGATTTCATGTGAACTTCAGGGTGAATTTTTCTATTTCTGCAATAAGCATCGTTGGGATTTTGATTGTGTTGAGTCTGTAGATTATTTTAGGTAGGATTGCCATCTCAAAAATATTAAGTCTTGCCTGGCGCAGCGACGCATGCCTGTAATCCCAGCAGCTTGGGAGGCTGAGACAGGAAGATTAAGAGTTCAAAGCCAGCCTCAGTAATGGTGAGTCACTAAGCTACTCAGTAAGACCCTGTCTCTAAATAAAATACAAACTAGGACAGGAGATGTGGCTCAGTGGTCAAGTGCCCCTGAGTTCAATCCCTAGTACCAAAAAAACAATTAAAATCCATAAACAATACTTTCATTTATTGATGCCTTTAATTTCAAAAACATTTTCAGTATGCAATTTTTTTGTGTCCCTGATTAAGTATTTTATTCTTTTTGATACTACAGTAAATGAAATAGTTTTCTTAATTTCCTTTTAGGGTTGCTCACTGTTCGCATGTACATATGCACCTGATTTTTGTGCATTGATTTTACATGCTACAGTTTTGCTGAATTTGTTTATTCTGAAAGTTTTGTTGGGGCTTTGTTTTGTGGAATATCTAGGCATTTCTGCATTTGATGTGTCATCTACAGTTTTACTTCTTCGTTTCAAATGTATCTTTTATTTCTTTTTCTTTCCTATTTTATATGGCTAGACTTTAGTACTGTGTCGAATACAAGTGGTGAAAGTGGACATCTTTGTATTATTCCTGATATTGGAGAAAAACTGTCAGTCTTTCATTATGTTAATGATGGGCTTTTCATATGTCCTTTATTATGTTGACTTTCCTTCTGTTCCTAATTTCTTAGGTGTTTTTATCAAGAAAGGGTGTTGAATTTTGACAAAAGCTTTTTGTGCATCAATAGAGAAGATGGGTTTTTTTTTTTTTTCCTTCATTCTGTTAGTGTGGTATCAATTGATTTGTTATATATTGAATCATTCTGGGAATAAATCCCTGTTAATCACCATGTTTAAGCCTTTTAATGTGCTGTTGAAATTCTATTTGCTAGCATTTTATTGAAGACTTTTGCAATGTTTATCAAGGACAGTAGTCTGTTTTTTCTTGTAATGTCAGTGTAGTTTTGGAACCAGGATAATGCTGTCTTCAAAAAGAGGGAAGTCTTCCTTCCTCTTCAATTTTTTGGAGTAATTTGAGGAGGATTGGCATTAGGTCTATAAGTAGTTTGATGGAGTTCACCTGTAAAGCCCTCTGGTCCTGTACTTTTTTTGTTGGAAGAATTTTGCAGTCTCCTTACTAGTAACAAATCTATTAACAATTTATATTTCTTCATGATTCAGAGTTGAAAGATTGTGCTTCTAGGACTTTGTCCATTTCATCTGTATAATCCCAATTTGATAGCATGTAATTGTTCATAATATTCTATGCTCCTTTTTTATTTCTGTAAAAGTGGTCACAACTTCTCCATGTTCAGTTTTTTGAGTCTTTTTCTTTTCTAGTTCTAGCTCTGAATGTACATTTTTTTTTCAAACTTTCTGAAGAACTAACTCTTGGTTCCTTTCTTTTTCTCTTGTTTTTCTGTCCTCTATTTTGTATATATCTACTCTAAATTTTGTTCTTTTTTACTCTTGTTTGTTTTGTGCTTGCTTAGTTTGTTCTTTTCCTATTTCCTTAAGGTTAGACTATTGTTTCAATTTTTTATTTTTTTTAAAACCAGAGGTGCTTAATCACTGAGCCACATCCCCAGCCCTTTTTTATGTTGTATTTAGAGATGGGGTTTTACTGATTCGCTTAGGGCTTTGCTAAGGTTCTGAGACAGGTTTTGAACTCATGATCCTCCTGCCTCAGCCTCCTGAGCTGCTGGGATTACAGGTGTGCGCCACCATGCCTGGCTCAAAATATTTTTTTAATGTAAGCATTTACAGTTATAAATTTCTCTCATAGCATTACTTTTGTTGTACCCCATCATATTTGATATTTTGTTTTATTTTCTCTCAAGATATTTTCTAATTTCTCTTGTGATTTCTTCTTTGACCAATTAGTTTAAGACCAATTACTGTTTAATTTCCACGTATTTGTGGATTTTCTAATATCTGTCTGCTATTGATTTCTAATTTTAATATATTGCCTAGAGAGATACTTTATATAATTTTAACATTTTAAAATGTATTAAGACTTGTTTCATGGCCTAATATATCCCAGAGAATGTTCCTTGTGTACTTGAGATATGTCTGTATTCGACTTATTAGTGGGTAGTATGTTCTATTTATGTGTGGTAAATCCAGATGATCTGTGGTGGTGTTCAAATCTTTTATTTCCTTATTTATATTCCATCTTACTGTTCTGTCTATAATCGATAGTAGAGTATTGAAACCTCCAACTATTATTATACAGCTGTCTATTTCTCCCTCAATTCTGTCAATATTTGCTTTTATATACTTAGGAGCTCTGGTGTTTTGGTGTATATATGTTTATAATTGTTATGTGTACTTGATGAATTGACCTTTATTCATTATGTAACGTTCTTGTCTTTGTGATAGATTTTGACATGAGTCTTTTTTGTCTAATATTAGTCATCCCTGCTCTCTTTTAGTTACTATTTGAATAGAATATCTTTTTTCATCCTTTTATCATCAACTAATGTGTGCTTAGGTCTTAAGTGAATCTCTACCATTATAGGCAGTATATAGTTGGATCTTCTCAGCTTTTAATCTATTCTGCAAAGCTATATATTTTATGTGGGAGCTAAATCCATTTGCATATAAAGGAATCACTGATAGGGAAGGACTTATTTACCTCTGCCGTTTTGTTGTTTGTTTTCTGTTACTATCACAGCTTTTTGTTGTTGTTCCTCATTTTCTCCCAAACTGCCTTTGTCTTTAGTTAATTTTTCTAATAGCGCCATGTTTGATTCCCTTCTCATATCTTTTTGTGTATTCTACATATTGTTTTTCATCATGGGGCTTGTGTAAAACAACATCCTAACGTTATAATAACCTGTTTTTAAATTTAATTTATTTTATTTATTTTTTTGTGTGTGTGTGTGTGTGTGTGTGTGTCTGTGTACTGGGGATCAAATCCAGGGCCTTACACATGCCAGGCAAGAGTTCTTCCACTGAGCTGCAACCCCAGTCCTATTTTTTAAACTGATAACTTCCATCACATTCAAAGCTTCTACTCTACAGCTCTGCCCCCTTTTTGTTTCTGATATCACAAATTACATCTTTATATATTGTATACCCATTAGCATCAATTTATAATTTTTTATGCTTTTCTATTTTAAATCCTGTAACAGAATAAAAAGTGGAGTTATGAACAAAAATTATAATCATGTGGGTTTTTATGTTTGTCTATGTATTTACCTTTATTTTGTATGTCTTTGGGTTCATCTAACATCCTTTCCTTAACCTTAAAGAACTCCCTTTAACATCTCTTATAGGACAGATCTAGTGGTAATGAAATATCTTCAATTTTTCTTTATTTATGCCTTAAGTTTCTTTCTTATTTTGTCTGTTTATTAGTACTAGGGATTGAATCCAGGGGCACTCCACCCCTGCACCATATCCTCAGTCCTTCTTATTTTTTGAGACAGGGCCTCTCTAAGTTATCCATGCTGGCCTCAAACTTGCCATTTTCCTGCCTTAGCCTCTCCAATAGATGGGACTACTGGCAAGCACCACTATGCCCAGCTTCTCCCTCATTTTTGAAGGACAGTTTTACAAGATGCAGAATTCTTGGTTGACAAGACTCCCATGCTCTATTTTTATTACTTGAAATATATCATCCAGTTGCTTCTGGCCTGGAAGGTTTCTGCTGAGCGATGTCCTGGGAGGCAGAAGGACACCCCTTTACTACTGAAATGCTATACACTTGGAGGTGGGGGTGGGGAATTGGATTAACCATTGCTTGATTTTTTTTTTTTCTACCCACCTGCATATTATTCCTCTCAGGTAGAAATGGTTGCATCAAACCCATTACCATCTCTGTTTTATGCTTTTCTATTGTGATAGCAGAATCCTCCAACCTTAGATTCACTGTGGATCAGGTGGACTGTAACATTGCATGATGTGAACGTTCGTTGCCTATATATAAAAGATTATAGAGATGCTAGAGAAGTCCTAAGAGGAAGGATTGCCTGTTGTGGTTTCGAAAACACCTGAGCTCCTGTACAGTCCAGGTCTCAAGTTGGCTAATTTTGGTACTATTAGCGATAGACATGTACTCCATGTTTGTCAGATTTTGAAGAAAATGGTGGAGTATGTCACAGGATTACCTGCTTTGTTTTAAGGAAGCTCAATACATAGAAGTAAAGGTTTCCCAAAACTTGGAGGTGATAATTTGTAAAAGAATTTATCAGAAGATTCTTTTAAAACATTCCTGCTGTTTTAAAGAAGGGTTTGAACTACAGAGCTTGAAGAATAGCTAGAAGAGGGTTTGGGCCTGTGCTCTTACAAAGCCTGGAGTCCTGGACCTGAAGATTTTTCTCATAGTCTAACTGCAGTTAAGAATGCAAGGATGGAGGACCCAAGGGCAGCTGGATTTCCCTGATTTGATAAGGGAGCAAGGGTGGGGCTTTAGGAGAAACATTCACGAATGTTTTATTATGATGACCTGTTTGAACGGCATTGAGTTGTCAGTAAAGAGATTGGGGTTTGGTCTCCAACATATGAGGATCTCTTGTGAGTGAGGGAATTCAAAGCTCCTTGTTTGAGAGTCAGGAAAGGAAAGAGAGGATTCCCAGCCCTTTAGATTTGCAGGAAGAGTAGTTTATTTGAAATTCTCTTTGTTTTCTGCTCTTTGAGCAAGAAGTTAAGAAGTGTTTTGGCTGAGGTAGCATGGAAATTGAATGAGTTCCCAAGATCGTGTCTGTGTGAGACCAGCAGAAGTTAGGTCAGTAAGCATTGGAGGTCCTCATGGAAGTCAACCAGTGTAGTTATGTGTAGCTATTCCAAGCTGCCCTCTCTGAAGAACAAATCAGGAGGAAATAGACCAAAGAGGTGTGAGTTCCCGAGGCAGGGATCAGGTCCATCTAATAGTTTCTATTTAATTCATTGAGTTGAACTAGCAGTTCATTTTTTATGTAGATCGTAATTCTGTGAGTTGAGGAAAATGGCACAGAGAGACCAAGATGCCGCCTGTCTGGTGAGTTGCAGAGCCAGAATTCCAGCTCAGATCTCCTGATCCGAGCAAGTGTCAATTTTTGTAAAAAATAAAACATGTACCCATGTGCTCCTCTGGCCAATGTATTGGCCGGATCTTTTCTACATGGAGCATCTAGTAGCTTTTATTGCTCAGAGTTTTCATTCCTTGGCTTTTGTTTTCTGATCTTTCCTAATTATTGCTATTTGTTTTTATCAAGGAAGGAAGAAAACCATGAGATAGATAAAGCTAGTTAAGGGTTTCTTGAGAATATAATATTCAAAATCAAATCAGAGGATTCAAATATAAAAATTTCAGTCTAACCATATTAGAGACAAATTCAGAATGAAATTATCTTCTAGCAACCAATTTTTCTTTTTCAAACCCTTTAAAGGAAAACCTCATAAGTCCATCCCATGGCATAAATGGCATTATAAGGAATATCATAGACTTAATCTATGGAAAGGGAGAAGAACTAGAACTGGCCTTGTGCCTATTAGGTGTTAGGTTCCTCTGTGACCTTTTTATGTATTACCCTTTTTCATCTTTACAAGTAGTTGTTATCTTTTTATAAGTGAGAAAAATAGGTCCAAATGACTGGCCACCAATAGTCACACAGTAAGTAACAAGCCATTCATGGATCTAAAGTCAATATTTTCTGTCCCCAAAGCTGTCTATTATAATAATGATGGTTTCTGGATGAAATACTAGGATTTTTTTTTTAATGAGACATTTTTTTGTTGTTGTTTGACATTGTAAATTGAACCTGGGCACTTTGCCATTAAGCTACATCCCTAGCACCCACCCACCCCCTGCCTTTTTTCTTTTTTTCTTTTGAGACAGCATCTCCCTGACTTGGCCAGATTGGACTCAAAACTTATGATCTTCCTTTCCTGCCTCAGCCTCTCAAGTCGCTGGTATTACAGGTGTGCATCACGGCACTCAACGAAATACTAGGATTGAATATATCATAAGAGTTTTCATTTGAACCTCAAGTTGTTCTTGGACCTTGTGAAGCTTTTACCATATGAAGTGAATATCTTATATTCATTTTTTCAGGTTTTGCTGTTACCATTCAACATAAGCACATTGAATAATAAATAGAAAATGTTAGAACATTGATAAGCTAATATCCTGATGATTAGACTCAGTGGGGCACAGCTAGGCAGGAGATGGGTTTGGCCTTACTGGTACATGGCTAGATGATTGCAGTCTTTGAACACCACCTTCATTGATTTCATTGTGGTAAGGATCCTGGGTGGAAATCTTAAACTTGTCTATCTTTGGATTTGTTTATCAACAGGTCTAAACAGGCTGGAGTGAGCCACTTGCACAGGTAATGGGAGTCCCAAGAGGAAACTTACCAAAAGAGCAGGAGCAATCTGACATCAAGCCCAGGTTCCCAAGAAGTTACAATGCTGGAAGTGAGCCATTGAGCCATAGTTCCAGGTATATCCTGACCCAGCTACCTTGAAGGTAGGTGGACTTCCTGGGGAAGGAAGGGCTATGGGTATGAACCAAAAGTTGGGTCAAGAGACAATGGAATACTGAAGTTCAAAAAGTTTTCCTTCTTCAGAACCTAGAAAGAACTTTCTCACCTCGCCAGAGTAGGAGCCTTATATTGAGGCACATATTCTTAGGATTCCTAGAAAAACCTGGGGAAGAAGGATTTTCCTTGAGGTGGGACTTATTATATTTGCATAGCCATTGAGATTTAGATATTTTTATGAAACAATTTCATTTGTCCTCATTAAGGCTGGGAAAGTTTCCTTTCTGCTACATCTTAAAATAGGCAAATGGACAATATTTTCAAGATGACCAGGAGAGTAAAGCTGGGGATATAGCTCAGTTGGTAGAGTGCTTACCTCACATGCAAAAGGCCATGGGTTCAATCCCCAGCTCTACCACAAAAAAAAAAAAAAGTGACCAAGAAAGTAATAGTTTACTTCTTTATTAAGGAAAGAATTTAATCCCACACAGCCCATGATCTGTACCCAAGCCCTCACTGCCCCCACTGTTTCTCTGATCTCATCTCATGTCAACTCCAGCACCTTCTGGCAGCCTCACCTCACATTCATGCCTCAGGGCCTTTGCACTTTCCTTTTTTCTTGATATGGATGATGTTTCTCCCACCCAACCCCTGGCCTGTTCTCTTCAAATGTCCTTGCAGCTTGCTCCCATGCTTCCTTCAGGTATCTGTTGAAGTGTCACCTCATCTGTGAGGTCTTCCCTGACCTTATGGAAAAGAGCAACAACTGCTCCCACTAATCTGCTTCATTTTTCTCCAAAGAACTTCGTACTGTCTAACAAACCATATATTTACTTATTTATTCATAGAGTCTATCCGCCTTAGAATGGGAGCCTGTGAGTGCAGGAACTCTGTTTATTCACTAATATGCTCCCAGCAACCAAAACATTGTCACACGTACACATTAAGTAAATTTGATTTATGAGTGGCCTTTGTTTTCCATTTTCTTTCATCACTAATTAATTGGACATTCACTGAGCCCTATTGGGTAGTAGAGAACCAAAGATAAAAACGATAGTCCCTGCCCTTGATAAGGTCACACTGTGAGGAGGGAGGCAGATAAGCAACACTCACTTTAAATGCAGTATGTGTGTGTGTTGGGCAGGGGGTTAGTCAGCTTTTCATCTCTGTGACCAAAACACCTGACAAGAACAACTTTGAAGAGGAAAAGTTCATTGGGCTCATGGTCAGAGGTTCAGTCCATGGTCAGCTGACTCCATTGCCCTGGGCCCAAGGAGATAGACCATCATCACAGCAGAAGGACATTGCAAAGGAAAGCTGCTCACCTCATGGTGGTCAGGAAGCAGAGAGAGAAAAGGGGAAGGGGCCTCAGGGAAGACGAATTCTTCCAGAGCACACCCCCAGCAACCCACCTCCTCTAGCCGTGCCCTACCTGCCTACAGTTACCAACTAGTCAGGCCACTTAAACTAGGATGGACTGATGAGCTTACAGTCTCACGAGCCAACCTTTTCACCTCTGAATATTCCTGCATTCGCACAGGAGCTTTGGGGGGACACCTTATACATATCCTAACTATAACACTGTTCAGAGGACACTGCTGGAGGAAATGAGGGAAAGCTTCATGGAAGAGATGGTATCAAGCTGGGTCATGAAGGGCAAGCATAATTATGATTTGTTAACACTTGCTGAGGGCTCACTATTTGCTGTCTCTCTGCTAAGCAGCTTAAAAATGCATCATTTAATGCAGTTTTCCAGTTTTATAACCAAGGTCCTAGAGCTACTACTTGGAGCTGAGATTCAAACCTGTTTTTTTCTGATTCTAGATCTCTTCTTTAACTATATGTTGGGCAGCCAAGAAGGGAAGACTCTGAGCAAAAGAAACAATATCCCAAGTATTGAAATTTCATGAAGTATTTGCAGGGAACTGTAGGGATTCTAGGAAATATGGAAATAGAAGAGGTAGGAGGGAACACGTACCTCTTACAGGTAGTCTTATAGGCCATATGCTGTGGTCTGACATGATTTGAGTGTGTGCCCCAAGGATTTGTGTCTCAGGAGAATGATCCCCAATGTGCTAATGTAAGAGATGGTAGGACCTTAAGAGGTGGGAACTAGTGGGAGGTAATTAAGTCATGGGGGTTGGTTACTACCCTAGAAAGGAATTCACGTATTTCTTGCAGGACCTAAGATAGGTCTTATGAAAGTAAGTTATAAAAAGAGGAAGATTTACCCAGTTTCTGGCTTCCATCTTGCCATGTGATCTCACTCTCCTTTGCTCCTGCTATGTGCCATCATGATGTGATGATACAGACAAGGAGGTCCTTTCACCTTCAAAACTATCAACTAAATAAACCTCTCTTCTTTATAAAGTACCCAGCCTCTGGTATTTTATTGTAACAAAAGAAAATGGATTAATACAGCACAAGTTTTTCATTCCTGTTCTTCCTTCCTCCTCCCAGAGTACTTGATCTCACTACTCTTTGATCTGAAGAAAGAATTCCATTATTCAAGCAGGTGATTCACTATGTGGTTGAAGTGGTCCATACAGGTGGGAATAGGACAATAACTGTGAGAATGAAGGAGAGATGACAGAAAAGATCTTCGGAGATAGGATTGCTAGAACCTGATTCCCACATGGCTGTTGGAGAGGTAAGAGACTTGGCCTGATTGAGTGAGGGAACAGAAGTGCTTATAACTAGAGCAGAACATGAAGAAAAAGCCAATGGGAGCCAGAGATGAACAGTGAGTTTGATGTGCAGGGCCTGTGGCTCATTGAGAGAGGAGATAGCCAGTGCTGAGCTTGATGTCAAAGGTGAGATCTCAGGGTAGAGTCAGAGGTGACAAACAGCAGCCTCACAGAATTTAAGATATTGCCCAGGAGAATCCAGAAGTACACAGCAATAGACCAGGGTCAGAGCCTTAGGAGCCCCAACATGTGAGAACACCAGCTGTGGGTTTTAGGAATCTTCTTGGCACTAACAACTGTGAACTGGCATTGTGTTGTTTTCAGATGATCTGTTGTGAAATCATTATCGGATAAAAATATTATCTAAACCTTTAAGGGAATTTTTTGGAAATTTTCTTAGTTTAAAAACAAAAGTCATCTGAGGTAAGCATGGTGACATAGGCTTGTAATCTCAGCTTCTTGGGAGGATAAGACAGGAAAATTGCCAAGTTCAAGGCCAGTCTGGGCAATTTAGTGAGAGCCTGTCTGAAAATAAAAAAATAAAAAATTCTAAGGATGTAGTTCAATTGATGATTGCCCTTGAGTTCAATCCCCAGTACCACACCCACAAAATTATCTAAAAACATGAGCTTTCCTCCTTGAAGCATTTTCTTCTATTGATGCTTGAGCAAAATGGCAGAGTTAGAAATCTCTTCAGTTGGGGCTGGGGTTATAGCTCAGTGGTGGATCTCTTGCCTTGCATGTGTACATCACTGGGTTTGATCCTCAGCACCATATAAAAACAAAATAAAGGCATTGTGTCCATCTACAATTAATATATATATATATATATATATATATATATATATATATATATATAATTTGAGCTCAACCTTCTCCCAAGCACAAAGTCCCCACCAAGTACTAAGTGTCCAGGTGAAACCCAGCTAGGGACCCCACCATTGCCCCTGCAGGAGTCTTCCATGTCAGAAGGCACCCAGCACCAAGCTTGCTGTCAGTGAGGATCTGGGTTGTTGCCTTTTTCCAGATGTTCACAAATGGCAAATCTATACACAGGAGAAGGTGGGAAACAGGCCTGAGGTAAGACAGAGAGCTCCAGCTACTTCCTATCATTGTCCCCCTCTTTGTTCATCAGAGTCTCAGATTCTGTTTGGGAAGGCAGTACAGAAGAATATGTTTGTCCCAGACAAATCCTGGGGCAAATTTGTAACGAGAAGAGGAAAGAACATTCTTCATGGATATCTGCTTTGCTTCCTCCTACTCAGGGACTTGTCCAGATCATGTCAGTGGATGAATGGGAAAAAGAACAGAAATAGCAAGAGAGGTGCTTTGAGGGCGTCATGTGACCCTGAATCCTACTCCCTTTCTGCCACTTATGGACACTATGACCTAGGGCAAGAGTCATTTCACCTCCCTGAGCCCCAGTTTCTTCCTCCCTGAGAAGGATGAAGGTCACGGGGATAAAGGTGCCCAGCAGGATGCCATCACACAGTAGATGCCCAATAGAGCTATCTCACTGATTATTTTCCAATGCCATTATGTTTTCCACCTGTCTGCTTATAATGGCACTGGACTTGGTAATGTGTGACTTTGTGTTTCCTTTACTATATGTGTTAGTTAGCTTTTTATTTCTTTGACCAAAATACCTTACAAGAACAGCTTAGAGGAGGGAAAGTTTATTTTGGCTCACAGTTTCAGAGATTAGGGTCTGTGGTCTGCTAACTCTATTGCTGTGGGTCCACAGTGAGGCAAAGCATCATGGTGGACAGATGGGGTAGAGGAATGCTGCTCAACTCAGGATGGCCAGGAAGCACAGAGAGGGAAGGGAAAAGCGGCCCCCTGGTACCCACCTCTTCGAGCCATGTCCTATCTGTCTGTTACTCCTCAGCCCGTTCAAGCCAGGATGGACTAATTAGGCTACAACGTTCATAATCTAATCATTCCACTTCCATACATTCCTGCATGAACACAGAAGCTTTGGGAGTTCAATGCATCATATTACTTGGCTGTGGCTCTTAGCATCTCCCCCCTTCTGTTTAATTAAGCAACAAGCAATGTGGCTAGGGACCGTGCCTGTTAGGTTTGTCCAATTCAACATATGGTTCTTACCCGTCATCGGATGAACTGACCTGTAGGCGTCAGCCTCCTGTCTTAGGTTGATACCACTGCAATTGGATCATACCCGTCACTGACTACCGGTCCAGCATATAGCCATACTTGTGGATAGGCCTATGCACCAGTGGGGGGGTGAGGTTCTTTGCCTCACCTCTGTTGGCCCCCAAATTTGGCCTTGGTGCCGGTGGGGGGGTGAGGTTCTTTGCCTCACCTCTGTTGGCCCCCAAAATTAGACCATCACTAGTAGAAGGGAGGAGGATACAGAAATGCCATGACACCAGGTCAATTGACAGCTCCTCAGGAAAAATTGCATCACTGGTGACACATCAGCGAAGATACGCCAGCACTACTATAATATGCTGCATCAACAGGTAGATCACAATGCATACAAGTGATACATAGTCCAGGCAAGTTCTGTAAGCAGTTCAAAGCAGAGGAATCTATCAATATGTCCATATCCTCCCAAAATAAATTGACTCCTTGAATGAGCATTACTTGTTGAGTTATTATTCATTGATGCATCAATTTATACAGTTTGTTGTGATAACTATCGAAGAAACTGTAGTTTGGTTTTATCTTTGTCTTCACCGGCACTGGGATGAAGATAGGAATTCTGACAATGATGCTAAAAAAAAATATGTAACATTCCAACAGATATTAAGAAAACAATTTTTTGA
Organism: Callospermophilus lateralis; assembly: GCF_048772815.1. Lineage (NCBI taxonomy): Eukaryota > Metazoa > Chordata > Mammalia > Rodentia > Sciuridae > Callospermophilus > Callospermophilus lateralis. The sequence goes on from NC_135313.1 coordinate 94,809,510, forward strand.
ACAATTTACATTATCCTGAACAGAATTATTAAATATAATGAAAAGGAAAGGTGAAAGTAAACAAACAGATCTGTTAACCTGCTTATTTGTACACATATTAAAACAATCCTCAACAGCTGTTTACCCAATTTAAATTAAACCATTAAAATCACGTGAATAATAAAAAAAATTTGGATCCATTTATTCATGAGCACTCCTCATATATGATATATGGACATACGCACATACAGACATACAACACAAAACAGAAGTGTGCACACGTAACATACAACACATAAGACAATAGTAAAGGCCTTGTAGCTTTACATAGGTGAAATCTCCATTGCAATGTTTAAAAATGCCACAGTCAAAAAAATAAAACTGATCAGAAAAACATTAACCTAGGTCTGTATGAGCTCAAAAATAAAATAGAATTTATGATGTGGGAAAAAGCAATAATAAAATACATATTGAAAAAAGCATCCTGGTTAATCACTGTCGCAGATGTAAGAATAGCCAAGATGGAGCTCTGGATATCAGCTGTTATGGATTTGAGTCAAATCATCTTCTTTTTGGTCTGTAGAAATTGTTTTGGTTAATCTCTCTGGAATCCAAATCAGCTGCTGTTCTCCCTGTGGAAACACATAAACAGAGCCCCGACTCCAGACAATCACTGGGTCAGGACCTTTCCATTGTCCTGTTAGAATATCCTTCCAAAGTACCTTAGGCTTATGTACATTTTTTGGATACAAATGTCTTTCCACAGCACTAAGCCCTGATGAGTCCAAATTTTAAAAGTTTAGAGTAAAATGGGTTATTTTAAGTTTATTTTTTGGGGATATATACCCCTTTCCAATTCCCTCCTTTTGTTTTAATAAGTACATTTTAATAGTTTGATGAGCTCTTTCAACTATGCCTTGTCCCTGTGGATTGTATGGAATTCCTGTTATGTGAGTAATGCCAAATGATGAGCAAAATTGTTTAAAAGAGGTAGAAGCATAACCAGGACCGTTATCTGTTTTAAACTGTTTTGGAACGCCCACAGTGGCAAAATTTTGTAAGCAATGAGCTATAACATCTTTAGTTTTTTCTCCGGCATGAAGGGAGCCCATCAAAAATCCGGAAGAAGTATCAACTGTAACATGCAAATATTTTAATTTTCCAAATTCTGGCAAGTATGTGACATCCATCTGCCAAATATGGTTAGGTATCAGTCCTCTAGGATTGACTCCAAGATTAACTTGTGGTAAAAATGTCACACAATTTTGACATTGTTTTATTATATGTCTGGCTTGTTCTTTAGTTATTTTAAAACGCTTTTGTAAAATATTAGCATTGACATGGAACCTTTTATGAAAATTTATAGCTTCTTCTATTGTGGAGAAAATATGTATGTCATGTGTAGATTTATCTGCTAATTCATTGCCCAAACTAAGGGCTCCAGGCAATCTTGTATGTGCCCTGATATGTCCTATAAAGAATGGATTTTTTTCTGCCCCAGATTAGACTTTGTATAGTGAAAAACAAAGAGAAAACAGTAGAAGAAGGGGAAATCCTACCAGCATCTTCAAGGGATACTATAGCATTAACTACATACTGACTATCAGAAAATAAATTAAATACAGAATCTTTAAACATCATAAAAGCTTGTAATACTGCATTAAGCTCTACCTTTTGAGCTGATTGTTTGGGTACTAAAAATGTAAAAGTTTGATCAGGGGTAACTACTGCTGTTGTACCATTATTTGACCCATCAGTGAATATATTTGGAGCATTCATGATAGGGGTTTTTCTTGTCATTCTTGGAAAAACTACCGGATGCTTAGACCAAAAAGACAACAAAGGATTAGATGGTAAGTGATTATCAAATGAAACATTAGATTTACACATGATTATTGCCCAAGTATTTAACTCATTAACTAACTCATCAATTTGATCCATAGTATATGGAGTAATAATTTTATTGGGATAAATCCCAAACACTCCCTTTGCTGCTTTTATTCCTTTGAGTATTAATTGTCCTACAGCCTCAGGATATCTAGTAAGAATAGTGTTAGGAGAATAAGATAAATGTATCCACAATAATGGACCTTCTTGCCAAAACACTCCTGTAGGAATATTTTTTGTTGGTAGTACAATAAATAATAAAGGCAAACTTATATCAATTCTATCCAAATGCATATTTTCCATATATGTTTCAATGATTTTTAATGCCTTTCTTGCTTCAGGCATTAACATGCGGGGTGAATTTGGATCTGATGGACCTTTTAGGATATCAAATAAAGGTCCTAGCTCTCCTGTTGGTATGCCTAGGTAAGGCCTTATCCAATTTATGTCTCCCAATAACTTTTGAAAGTCGTTAAGTGATTTGAGTTGATCTACTCGTATTTGAATTTTTGGTGGACGGACCATGGTTGAGGATAATAGAATTCCTAAATAATTAATTGGAAGATTTAATTGTACTTTATCTATTGCTATCTCTAGATTATAATTTTTTAATAAATTTGTAAGTGTGGCACAACATTCTAGCAATGTGTTTTTATCTTTATGTGCCAATAATACATCATCCATATAGTGAAATATTTGTAGTTCAGGATTTTGATTTCTAAGTGGCTGGATTGCTTTGTTAACATAAATTTGACACATAGTTGGACTATTAGCCATCCCTTGAGGGAGTACTTTCCATTCATATCTCTGATCAGGACCTTCATGATTTAGTGCAGGGATAGTAAATTCAAAATGTGGACTATCCTCAGGATGAATTGGAATTGAAAAAAAACAATCTTTAATATCTATAGCTAAAACATCCCAGGTTTTTGGTAAAGCAGACAATTGGGAAATCCCTGCTTGAGCAGGTCCCATAATAACCATCTCATTATTAATGCCTCTTAAATCTTGTAATAATCTCCATTTACCAGATTTCTTTTTAATGAAAAAAATGGGAGTATCATGGGGAGATACGGAAGGTTGTATATGTCCCTCCGCTAATTGTTGTTTGACCAGGTCATGGGCTACTTGTATCTTTTCTTTAGTCAGGGGCCACTGAGGAACCCACACTGGTCTTTCTGATATCCAAGTAATTTTGATTGTCTCAGTGGCCCTTTCTGAAAATCCAATCCATGTCTATTTATTCCTTGATCTATTTGAATTGATGCTGTTATACCTTGTTCTTGTTCTCTTAATCTTTTTTCTTTCCTAAAGCCTTGTTTAGCCCTAGTAGTGGGCGCGTTAGGATTGATGTTATTTGTTAATGTCAAACCTAATTGATCTAGGACATCTCGTCCCCATAAATTTATAGGAAGATGATCCAATACATAGGGCTGTATAGTTCCTTCACATCCTTCAGGATCCTTCCAATCTAATACCATTGCACTTTTATGGGGATTAGTCGCCACTCCTAGGCCTCAAAGCGTTTGAGTGGCTTGTTGTAATGGCCAATGTTTTGGCCATTCTTGACAAGATATGATGCTAAGGTCAGCACCTGTGTCCAGTAGCCCATTAAATTCATGTCCTTGAATATTTAGTTTTAGCATGGGGCGAGAATCTAAATTTAAAGACAGCATAGCCCAATCTACACCTATGGAGCCTAATCCCCTGGAACCTCTTTCTACAGTACGACTGGAAAATTTATCATGCAGGCTGGGTATTATTAATAACTGTGCTATTCTATCTCCTCGTGAAATTACTGATATACCTCTTGGAGAACTAGCTATAATTTTTATTTCACCCTCATAATCGGGATCAATTACCCCAGGACTTATCATAAGTCCTTTTAGTGTAGAAGAACTGCGTCCCAATAATAAGCCTACTGTTCCTTGGGGAAGAGGTCCTTCTACTCCTGTGGGAATGATTTGAACTCCCATCTCTGGAGTTAGTACTGCTCTGGCAGAGGTGCAGATGTCCAACCCTGCGCTCCCTCTAGTTTGTCTGATGAGGGATTTAATGGATAATGTGTCCTGGGCACTACCCTGATGGTGTTGCTGAGTTCCTCCATTGCCCCGTCTATTTGTGGTTTTGGGCCCCGGAGCATTGGGCCCCCCAGTCCGTTTTTGGCAATGGAGCCTGATGCCTTTCTCCACGATATCGTGGGTAAACACTTGGTAACGGAGATGCCTTTCTCCACGATATCATGGGTAAACACTTGGTAATGGAGTACCCTCTATGGTGGTTTGAGAACGGCATTCATTAGCCCAATGTCTCCCTCTACGGCATCGTGGGCAAATACCCGGTATTCTATTCCTTTGATACCTAGCTTTGTTAAACCCTCCTCCTATGGGGCAACTCCTTTTAAAATGTCCTGTTTGATCACAATTGTAGCATGTTTTTGGCCTGGCATCTAAAGCCTGTTGTACTGCTGCCAAGGCTTGCCCTTGTTCATTAAGTCTCTACATAATTTAATATATGTGTTTAAATCTTCATGTCTCCATGGTCTAATGACCTCTCTGCAGCAACGATTTGCTTTGTCATAAGCCAGTTGTTTTATAAATGGCATTGCCTGTTCTGTATCCCCAAATATTCTAGAAGCTGTTTGAATAAGCCTATCTACAAATTCAGCATAAGGTTCATTAGTTCCTTGTATTACCTTAGATAATTGTCCTTGTAAATCTCCATGCCCCTGTAAAGTTTTCCATGCCCTAACCGCATCTATAGCAATTTGTCCGTATACACCAGGATCATATTCCATTTGTTGCCGTTGACCCTCATAAGGTCCTTTTCCTAACAACATTTCTAGATTTCTTTGAGGGTAACTGGCTGCTGCATTTCACCTAGCTGTCTCTGTGCAAAATTCCTCATTGGCAACCTTCCATAACAAATATTGTCCTCCATTTAGCACAGATCGACACATGTTAGCCCAATCTGCTGGTGTCATGTCCAAATTGGTAATAGATTCGACCATACTTATGGTAAAGGGTGCTTGGGGACCATAGGTTGTTACAGCCTCCTTTAATTTCTTCACTGTTTTAAAATCTAAAGCACGATGAATTCGTTGCCCTCCTGCCTGCTCAAGTACAGGGCATGCTAATCTTTGAGGTCCTGCCTCAGGATTCCGTCCATCAACTACGGGAGTTGAGGGCCACTCAGCTGTAGATGGAGCTGTTGGTTGAATTACGCCCTCTGGTGATAGAACAGAGTTAGTAGCAGCCTCCTGTTGTAGCTCCCCCTCTGATGGTTGTTTTTCCTCTAAGCTTTCTTCCTTTAAATTTTCCTCTGTCTGACTAGCTCGAGAGACCTTCTCTTTTGCTTGACCTAACATGTTTTCTACCATAGTCTGGACCTCTAACAATTTACTTAACAGTCTTTCGGTTTGTTTTTTACTAATTTCTAATCTACTATAAAGGTAACGCAACCCAATAAGATGGCATAAAACAAAACCGAAACAGAATGAAACAAAAACGGAACAAAAAATCGTCGTATCAATTTTCTCTTTCTCAGGGCCGAACAACTTCAAACCTTGAGCCAACCATTTTTCCCAGTTTGCCTGAGAAAATTCTAGGGATAGGCAGCTTGAAACAAAAACAAAATAAATCAAAACAAGAACACATTGTTTTTTGAAATGGTCACCCATTCTTTCGCCTTCCCTCAGGGGCGAAAAATTTTACTCACCTCCAAGCTTCAGGCGTTCCCCGCACGGGCCACTAATTGCCGCAGTCTGGCTGGGCATAAAATCACGAGCCACTCAAGCAGGAACAAACTTTATTTTTGAAACTGCCGCCAATGCCCCGTGCGCTCCTGGGAAGATTGCCGACCTACGCACGCGGCGTTCTCCCGGAACCCAAGAGGAAGTTCCTCCTCCGGAATTCCCTCCTACGCATTTCCCCAACCAATGGAAACTCCCCAGGAGTCCCGTAGCAGGCTGAGGTGAACAGCAGGAGTCCAATATCCATATGAATGCAGATCTTAACATAATCATATCATCTCAATGGCTTGCTAGGGTCACCTTTCAACCAAAAATGCCATACATCATATTACTTGGCTGTGGCTCTTAGCAGTTCAACTCATAACTAAATCATAACACCATGGTTAGCAATAGTATATCACGTCCCCAAGCTCTGGGATTTGACTAGACCTAGCCACAAATGCCGACTCTACCAGCTTAACTCTGACTTGGCATAAGCCATTTCCTGTTTAATTCCTGTGGGAATGAGGAAGGCACCCACCTTATAGAAATGTTAAAAGAAGATGTAGCTGGAGGTAGTAGCTACATCTTATTTTCTTTTTAAGATGGCTCAGCATGCTGAGGCAAGAGGATTGCAAGTTCAGGGTCAGCCTCAGAAATTTAGTGAGGCTGTAAACAATTTAGCAAGACCCTGTCTCAAAATAAAAAATAAAAAGGGGGGCTGGGGTTATGGCTCAGCGGTAGAGCCCTCGTCTTGCACGTGCAAGGCCCTGTGTTCGATCCTCAGCACCACATAAAAATAAATAAATAAACAAAGTTATTTTAAAAGGAGGGAAGTGGCTGGGGATATAGCTCAATTGTAAAGCACCCCTGGGTTCAATTCCTAGTACCAAAGGTGGGGCAGCAGTGAATGGGCAGATAAGATGTCATGCATGGGAGCTGCCTGGCATATGGTCAACACTTAAATAACATGTTGTTTGTCTTAGTGAACATGGCTACCCTGAAAGGGCACATTCTCATATACTTATTTCAAATTGAGCGCTCTCCATTGACTTAATAATTCTCAACATTGTCTTTAAAAAAGTCCTTTGAATGTCTCTAATGTTGTTTTTTTTTTTTTTTAAAGAGAGAGAGGGGAGGAGAGAGAGAGAGAGAGAGAGAGAGAGAGAGAGAGAGAGAGAGAGAGAAATTTTTTAATACTTATTTTTTAGTTTTCGGCAGACACAACATCTTTGTTTGTATGTGGTGCTGAGGATCGAACCCAGGCCGCACGCATGCCAGGCGAGCGCGCTACCGCTTGAGCCACATCCCCAGCCCTCTAATGTTTTTTTTAAAAAATATTTTTAGTTTTATGGACACATACTTTTTATTTATTTATTTTTATGTGGTGCTGAGGATCAAACCCAGTGCTTCATACATGCTAGGCAAGCGCCCTACCACTGAGCTACAACCCCAGCCCCTCTAATGTTGTTTTTTTTTTTTTTTAAAGCAAAAACAAAAACCACCAACTTTATTTTTTCTTCTTCTTCAACTTCTTTTTTCTTCTTTTTTGGTGGAGGGGGGTACCCGGGATTGAACTCAGGGGCACTCAACCACTGAGCCACATCCCTAGCCCTATTTTGTATTATATTAGAGACAGGATCTCTCTGAGTTGCTTAGTGCCTCGCTAAATTGCTGATGTTGGCTTTGAACTCTGAGATCCTCCTGCCTCCGCCTCCCGAGCAACTGGGATTACAGGCATGCCCCACCATACCCTGTCTTATTTTTTCAAGAAAGAGAAGTTTGGTGGGGAATAACTTATTCAGAGTCAAATCTGCTGATTCAAGAAGGCAGTGAACCTGTGGGGTCAAAACCGATGTTTCTTGTAACCCATGAAGATATAGTTGGAAAATAGAACCTGCTCATGGTTAAAACAGTTTAAAAAGGTAAAGTGAAAAAATATCCCTACCACATAGTGGAATTCAGGTTTCCACTCACGTTTCCATACATGTAGCTCTGTAAGCCTCCTTTTAAAAGCAAGTGGCTGCTGGGGAAGTAGCTCAGTGGCTGAATACTTGCCTAGCATGCATGAGGCCCTGGGTTCCATCCCCAGCACCTGCAAAAAAAACAGGGAGAAGCCTGGTGTACACACTGCTCTGCACTTCCCACTCAAAGTCCTGAGGGTATGAAGCCCTCTTGAAGGTTTGCCCCCTGCAGAGAGGTACAGGGTACCCAAGGCAGGCTTTGGGACTTCCCAGATTCTTAAACACTATAGTAGCATTGCCTCAGCTCCTGACTCTAAAATTTCTATTTTCTGCCTCTCTTTTAAACCACTTTGTACTCACTTCTACTGCTAGCTCGAATAATTGGGCTTCCTTTGGAGAGAAAAGAAAAGGGCAAAAAAAGAATGAACTTTTCACAGTACAAGGGTAACTGCAAAAATGACAACTCAGTGCAAACAACAAAACCAAGCTAAGCCTGCCTGGATACCTGTGGTCAAGTGGGTTTTCTCAGGAGCTCTGGGACTCATGACCTGGCCTTGGCCTCAGAGCTCAGGCAATCAGATCTGGACACAGATAACGTGGACAGAAATGTGACATCTGACAGGACCAAAGGCTCTGCTGGCTTGAATTCTGGAATATTTGCAAAGTTAAGCCTTACTTTTAAAAAAGTTCAAATCTCTATTTTAGCTATCAGTTCAGTTACTCATGAGTCTCTGGGATGTACATTATAACATCAAGTGATTTCCATCATTTTAAAGATTCTGACTCCTTTCTCCCAAATACTATGGCACTTTGAGGAATTTAGCATCTAAGCTATATCATACCAAAGAATACCACAAGCATTTCCTGACTGTCAGATCATTTCCCCCTGGTATTTGCTTTAAATATATATATATATATTCAGAGTTTGAAAGTGAGTACATTTACTTTCCCCAGACCTGTGGCATGTCCTGGGGATCAGAGTGAGACAGCATGGTTCTGCAGCTTTCAGAGATCTCTGGCTGGGAGACCATACAACAATTGGGCATCTTAACAACTACAACAACAAAAAAAAAAAACCAAAAAAACAAAAAAACAGACAACTTATCCAAGACCCAGAATTCAAGGAACTGAGGGGTCCTCCAGATTTAAAGGTAAAATCTCCAGGGCAGTTGCCAAATGCATTTGAAAGGATATGTTGAGAAGAAGGGGTGTTGGCTCCAAAGGAAAGTGACAATCACTCCTTTTTCCTGCATGATTTATTACATTAGAACCCAATCACCTTAAGATATATATAACCCCACCCTCATGTCTCAACTACTTCAAAATTAGATGGCACACTTATAAATATCTCACAGATCAAAGAAAGCATAAGAAAAGTAAATAAAAGGGCTTTGAACTTAAGTGATAATAAAAGCTTAAAATATCAGAATCTCTGAACAAAAAGTACTCAGATGAACACTTATGACTTAAAATATTTATATCAGAAAAAAGCTAGATTAATAAAGTATTTTCAAATTAGGTAGTAGGAAGGAAAAAATAAGACTAGGAACATAAATATGTGAAATAGAAAAGAAGTAATACAGCTAAATGTTGATAAAAATCTAAAAATTCTAATCAAGAAAAAATATCAATGGAAAGGGATCTATTAAAACTACCCTACAGATACTAAAAATGTATTCAGGTAATATTACAACTATATAATTACAATTATATAGCTTATATAACTTGTCTATTTTAGAGGATAGAAACCTCTGCTTGTTTACATGATCCATGTGATATGTTTTTTCCCATCCAGTCACCTTCAGTCTGGATGGTTTTGCCTATAGGGTGAGTCTCTTGGAGACAGCATATTGTTGGGTCTTGTTTTTTAATCCAATCTGCCAGTTTAAGTCTTTTGATTGATTAGTTTAGGTCACTAACATTCAGGGTTATGATTGAAATATGGTTAATATTCCCAGTTATTTTGCTTTATTTTTGGTTTCTCCTTTGATTGGCTTTTCCTTTAGTGTAGTTTCTCCCTTTGCTGATTTTCACTTTTTTTTTCCATTTCATTTTCATGGAATATTTTGTTGAGAATATTCTGAAGTGTAGGCTTTCTGGTTGTGAATTCTTCTAATTTTTGTTTATCTTGGAAAGTTTTTTTTTCGACTTCAAATCTGAAGCTTAATTTTGCTGGCTATAGGATTCTTGGTTGGCATACATGTTCTTTCAGAGCTTGGTGTATGTTATTCTAGGACCTCCTAGCTTTTGAGGGTCTGGGATGAGAAATCAGCTGAGATCTGAGCTGGTTTCCCCCATATATAATCTGATATTTTTCTCATGCAGCCTTTAAAATTCTATCCTTATGCTGTATGCTAGGTATTTTCATTATAATGTGACTCGATGTGGGTATGTTGTAATTTTGCACTTGTGGGGTCCTTTAAGAGAGGTTTAGGCTTAGGGGTTTAGGCTTAGGTGGGCTCCACATAAGGGTCAAAACCACTGAATGCTAATTTAAATCAGTGCACCTGTGAGCTGGTACTTACTGGTCCACTGAAGGACTTTACCCAAGGGCTCCCCTAAGTGTCACTCATGTGGTGAAGGGGCCAATTCTTAGTCCCCTGTGTCATCTGCAGACCCCATGTTTCCTGGTCTCAGTATCAGTCTCCAAACAATTTCTCCCAACCCCACCGGATTTGTCTCTCCTAGCTGGTCCTGCAAACAGTTGGATTGGAGGGGTAGAGGAAGACAGAAGGCAGGTAGTTTTTTGAAACCAGTTGTCCCTTGATTAAACCTCTCTCCCTGTTTGATTTTCTTCTGGTCACTTAAGCACACTCTATGTCTTGCAGTATGTGTTTACTGGACCTGTATTTTGGGCCAAACTCAGATTTGCCGGGAATTGGCTTCCTTCGAGGCTAATGCCACACTGCAGCTTCAAGATGGTTCCTTCCTTTGTCTTCCACGTGCCCCTGGAGAGATGGTGGCTTTTTCCCCACACTCGGATATTGTGTGGCTTTTCTTTCAGGTTTTTGGGCACTGTCCTTGGTCTCTAAGTGCTCCATATCCAGATACACCTTGGGCCTCCCCAAAATGTGGGTTCCTTTAATTCCCTTATCCCTCTAAAATGCTCACAGAGGGACCACTCTGGCTGGAGCTTCTAGCCCAGCTGTGGTAGTGGCTGTGCCACTGTGAATTTTTCCTTATTTTATTATATACAACCTCCCGTGTCCCCGATCTGCTTTGGATGTCCACTTTTAGGTTCCAGTAAAGAAACCCCCATACACACTTTTTTGTTCACCCACCTTGTGGAGAAGCTGCCTGTCTGGTTTCTTTGTTTTACGCCACAGAGCAGCCAGAAACGCAACCTCCTCTATTCTGCCAACTTCCCAGATGACAATCACTCTTTTAATAGTTCTAGAAATCAGAACTGTTAAAAGTCAGTTAGCTTCACTGCTCTTCTGCATTCTCTTTGTCCACTTTCTGAAATTGTATTTTCTAACTTCCCAACACATTTCCTTTTCCTCCAATTAACTGTATTTTTACCATTGTTCAGAACTAAATGGTTTATAGAACCCTTGCCCCCACTATTAATGCTAATACAATCATAACCACTTGGATGATATAGCTGACACCTGCTATTTGCTCTAAAGTTAGAGCTAGTTCATGGTTATTGTTTTCACTGCTGATAATTGCTGAATCCACCACTTCTGTTTATTGGTGGCAATTAATGTTGAAGAAGTCATAGTAGCACGTGGGTGTTTACTTTAACAATATTTACCATTTGTTGTTTGCAACAGTTGTTAATATTGTTTATTTTGCCTCCATTCTGTGAGGTACTAAGAACCTACAGGGACACTAAAAGTTCACAGGTTAGAAATTCTTCTGCAGAACTGAACATTCCCTCACATTACTCCTATTCAAATAAGGGTGGAGTCAAAAAGCCCAAACCATCAATAAGGACCTAAGGAGAAACAACCAGAGAGGGAACTTAGGTCCCATCCCTTGGCATCTTCTCATACATCAAAAACAGAAGCCTCAGATCAAATAAGAAAACTACACACAAAGGACATGTACAAAAAAAAAAGTAGAGGAATCCACTTCAATTGATGTGCAAGACCAAGACCTCTAAAAACATGAGAAAACAGGTGAGCGAATCTCCCCACCTCCAAGTCCACAATCCCCCAACAAAGGAACCCACTGATAGTGAGGTAGAGGAAAACCCAGAGAAAGCTTATAAAAACTGACTATCAAAATGTTCAGTGAACTAAAAGAAGATGTAAGGAAGGAATTAAGAGAGCAATCACAGGAAATGAAAGACCATTTTAATAAAGAAATAGAAATAGTATAAAAAAAGAACTCCTAGAAACGAAAGACAAGATCAATCAAATTACAAATTCACTTGAAGCCATAGTAACAGATAGTGTATAAAATAGAAATTCAGCCCTTGAAGACAGAAATTTAAACACTGAAGACAGGCTATTTGATCTTGAATACACAGAAGGCAGTAAAGGGAAAAAAACATAGAATATGAACAGAATATACAAGAACTCTGGGACAATTTTAAAAGACCAAACCTGAAAATCACTGGCCTGAAGACAACATGGAGATACAAATTAAAAGTATAAAGAACATTTTCAGGGGCTGGGGATGTGGCTCAAGCGGTAGCGCGCTCGCCTGGCATGCGTGCGGCCTGGGTTCGATCCTCAGCACCACGTACAAACAAAGATGTTGTGTCCGCCGAGAACTAAAATAAATAAACATTTTTTTAAAATTCTCTCTATTTCTCTCTCTCTCTCTCTTAAAAAAAAAAAAAGAAGGCAGGGAAGGAGGGAAAAGGAAGCTCCCAGAACAAGTTGAAGGGCTAGAGTGGACCCCCAGCAAGATGCGGAGTTGGCAGAATGACAAAAGGGGACGCGGTGGTGGGTGAATCCATTCTGAAATATAGGGTCAGTTAGCAAGCTGCGTTAAAAAAAAAAAAAAAAGAACATTTTCAATGAGAGAGTTACAAAAAACTTCTCCCATATCAGAAACAAGATAGATATCCACACACAGTGTACTTATCAGACCCCAAATAGACCCAGACAAATGAAAAGCTCACATATTATAATCAAAAGGCATGGGGCTGGGGTTGTGGCTCAGTGGTAGCGCACTTGCCTAGCATGCATAAGGCACTGGATTCAATTCTCAGCACCACATACAAATAAATAAAATAAAGATCCATTTAAAAAAATTTTTTTAAATCAAAAGACATCATAATCAAAATGCCTAACAGAGAAAACAAGAAAATAATATTAGCAGCTGCAAGAAACAGGTCACATTTAGAGGCAAACCAATAAGGCTCACTTTTGATTTTTCTACCCAGACCCTAAAGACAAGGAGGGCCTCAAATGAGATATTTCAAATGCTAAAAGAAAACAATGTCAGCCAAGGGTAATATACCCAGCAAAATTCAGTTTCAAATTTGAGGAAAAAGTAAAAACATTCCGTAACAAGAATAAACCAGAAGAATTCATGAGTACCAAACCAGCACTACAAAGAATACTCAAAAGATAAACTTGACACAGAGAAACTAAAAAGCAATTCCCAAAGCCCACGAACAGAGGAAGTCAATAGAAGAATAATCCATTAAATGAGAATCAAGACAGGATAAAGTATAGTGAATAACCCAAATGGTAGGAAACTACAATCATGTATACATACTAAGGCTGAATGTTAAGGTTCCCAACTCTCCAATTAAAAGACACAGGTTAGTAGAATGGATCAAAAACCAAAATCTACTATGTACAGCTTGTAAGACACTTATCTTATAGGCAAAGACACCCACAGGCTGAAGGTAAAAGTATGGCAAAAAATATTCCAGGCATATGGTCCAACAGAACAAGCAGGAATAACAATTCTCATATCTGACAAAATAGATTTCAAGCAAAAATTAAAAGAAAAAAAGAAGGTTATTACATCCTAGTACAGGCAACAGTCCCATAAGAAGATATAACCATAGTAAACATTTATGCCCCAAATGTCAATGCACCTATTACATGGAAAAGATACTCCATGACATTAAATACCACACAGACCTCAGCACATTAATACTGGGGGATTTCAGTATACCCTTATCACCAATAGACAGGTCGTCAAAACAAAATATCAACAAAGCTATCTCCAACCTAAATAACAACATAATCAAGTGGACCTAATAGACATGTACAGAATATTCCACCTCAAAATAGCTACATTTGCCTTCTCAGCTGTGCATGGAACTTTGTCCAAAATAGATCACTTTCTAGGCCACAGAAGAAATATTAGCAAATATTCAAAAACTGATATAATCCCATGTGCCTCTTATGGCACCAGGGAGAGCCCCCCTCTCACTGCCCCCCACCCTTTTACTATAACAGCCCAACCCTGATTCTCAAGTCTTACATGTCCAGCACCTTCCTGAGTGGAAGACCCAGGGAATGGGCTAACCTCCCTTCTGGGGCACCTCAGCACTCTGGACCCAAAAGTTGGTTCCATTGATACAGGTTCACTCAAATACTGGTACTACTGTTAGCTCAAAAAGACCAGGCTGAATGCAAACTTCACAGATCAGCCAAAGGCCTTTATTTGGAAATGGAGTCATGGTTCTGATGGACCCACTCTCCTCGTGGAAAATGAGCCACTGGTCAAAGGGCAAGTCTGTGCTTATATAGGTTATACTGAGAGGTAACCTAATTATTGCCAGAGCATGTCTAATGGAGGGTCCAGGGTCAGTCATTAGTGGCCCAGATGGAGGGTCTGAGGTCAGCAGTCAGTGGGCCAGATGGAGGGTCTGGTATCCATGGTCAGTATTTATCTCTCTCCCTCTGGGGTCTCATTGTACTGTCACTGAGAAAGGACTTATTTTGGGAAGGGTCAGTACTTTGAATTCTTCCCAGAGTCTGCCAGTGGATATTTCCTCCCCAGGGCTTGTCTTGTCACCAGGTAAGAGTGTATGGGGGAAAGGATCAACACTATCAATGTATGGCTTTCTTTTTCACTCCCCTTTCCCAGGCCTCACTATTTTAGGGTTTGTCATTTTCCATATCTAATAGCTACCACTTGCCCAAGCCACTGGTGAAGACCAAAAAAATTATAATTCATGATACACCACAGAGCAATACTACATAGAACTGTGGTGAGAGTGTTTCAGATTTTGAGACCCAACTATTTATGCCTGCCCAGGATCATTTTGCTAAGTGATTGTCTACGGAGTGGGTAGAATCCACATCAGTTTCTTAAGCCTTTCAGAAATCCAGTCCCTGTCCCTTTCTTCATTACCACTTGTAGTGAGTTTAAAGGATTTCAGAGCTAACCAAAAAATAAAAAGTAAAATCTGACCAAAAGGAAGCAATAGCACATAAGCTTTATTTGAGCAATACTTTGACAGGATGGCATTCACATCACAGTCACTCACAGCATAAAGCCATAGAGAGGCTACAGCCAGGAATCATGGGGAGGAGGAGGATTGAAGAGGGGTCTTACATGTCTAGGTGACGTTTCCCTGCAGCACAATGGGAAAGTATCTGAATCAACTTCCTAAAGGGTGACTGCAGCTAGGGACTTGCATACTACAGGGTTTATCTTGTCTGTGGCTAGCAGATGTAGGGTGCACTTTCATGGACTATGCAAAGCAGAAGGCTCTAAATGGCTAAATATATGCTTATTTAAGCTGTATAAAATTTGAATTTGGTACCACTGGGCTTTTGAATGAACTGATTCCATATTGCTCTGAAGAAGTAAACAATATAGAGCCAGTATACAGAAGTCATCTTTGGGCTGGGGGTGTAGAGTGATTGCCTAGCATGTACAAGGCCCTGGGTTCAATTCACAGCACCAAAAAAAAAAAAAAAAAAAGAAACAGAAGACACAAATTAACAGCATCAGGAAGGAGAAAAGGAAAATTGTTATTTTATAGATATAAAAAGGATAAAAGGGGTTATAACCTTATGCTAATAAAATTGATAAATTCTTTGTAAAATATTAACTACCAAAGTTAATTTAAGAAGAAATCATCAGGTGCAGTTGTGTATACCTGTAATCCCAGATACTCAGGATGCTGAGGCAGGAGAATAACAAGTTTAAGGTCCTCCTCAGCAATTTAACAAGATCCTGTCTCAAAATAAAAAATAAAAAGGACTGGGGATATAGTTGAGTGGTAAATCACCTCTGCATTCAGTCCTCAGTACCAAAAAATAAAAAATAAATTTTAAAATGTATATATTTTTAGGTATTAGCAATAAACATTTGGAAATTGAAATTTTAAAATTATATCAAAATTATGAAAAATTTTAAATAATTTTCACAAAAGATGTTTAAGTTGTGCATTTTAAAAGAGACCATTGGTGGGAGAAATTAATGACCTAAATAAATTGAGAGAGATGTTTTGATCATGTTCCAGAAGACTCAATATTGTTAAGACATCAACTCTCCCAAACTTATCCAAAAATTTACTATAATACTGGGCTGGAGATGTAGCTCAATGGAAGAGTGTGTGCCTAGCATCCCCAGCACCACTAAATTAATTAATTATTAATTAATTCCACAATACCAATCAAAATTCCAAAAGAATTTTAAATAAAATTTGACAGGCTGATTTTTAAATTTGTATTGAAATGCAAAAAGCCTAGAATAACCAAAATACTTTGAAAAATAATTTTAAAAGTTGTAATAAACTACATTATTTGGAGACTTATTATAAAGGTAACTGTAACTGAAGCAATGTGATATTGGCATAAAGACAAATAGATCAGTGGAGCAGAATAGAATTCAGATAAGATTCACAACACACACAGCATTTGCCAAAGATGCTAAGTCATTTCAACACAAAGGATAATATATATATGGGGGTGTACTAAAGATTGAAACCTAGTGTTCCACTGAGTACATCTCCAGTTCTTTTTTAATTTTTATTTGAGACAGGTTCTCACTTAGTTGCCCACACTGGCCTCAAATTTGTGATCCTCCTGAGTCTGAGTGAGCCTCCATGAGTTGCTGGAATTACAAGCATATACTATGACATTCAGCAAAAGGATCATCTTTACTAGAAGTAATCTTATAAGAAATAAATGTTAACAAGAACTCTTTACCACTCAATATTCAAAATATTAAGCCTCGGACCTTAGCTCATATCCCAAACAAAAAATAATTCTTAATGAATCATAAAATGTCTAGGAGAAAATCTAAATCACCTTGATTTTGGCAAAGATTTCTAAATAAGACACAAAAACATACTTGTAAGGCGGGGAATCAATGAAGTGGATTTCTTCAAAATTAAAAGCAATTTGCTCTTCAAAAAATAATGTAGGCTTTCAGTCATCCTATATGAAGCCTGGAAGTTATTAACCCAACTTCACAATAAGAAAAAAATGAAACATAAAAACTAGCTCTTCCTAGATCCATCAGAGATTTGAGGTCACAGGGAAAACTGCAGCCACAAAACTGAGGAAAAAGAGGCAGAATCAAAAAATCAGAGCCTACTGAATAGAAGCCCAGGGGTAGAAAACTCCAGGGGAACAGTACTGGGGTAGAAGCCCCTAAACTGTAATTGACAATTTGCTGTAGGCGACTTGTGGACAAGTTTGAGAGTTAAAAGCACCCAGGGGAGCTACTTTTATGGAGTCCCACACACTTTTTGTTTTATCTCTAGAAACCCTACCAAGTTCTCTCTGTAAGGATCAGAGAAAATTCCCTCTGGTGAAGAGAGGAGAATAACCCAGAGAATTCTGGTGTTTTTTGTTGTTGTTTATTTGTTCCTGAGATTGAACCCAGGAGTACTTTACAACTGAGCTACATCCCTAGTCCTTTCTTTTTTTTCTTTTCTTTTTTTATAGGCTTGTTCCCCCAAGTGAGGTTCAGAGCATTCTGTTTTTAACAAGGCGTACCCACACAGGAACTGTTTTGCCAGAGCCTAACTGACCAGGGGAGGAAAGTCCCCAACTCCAGACTCTACACTTTCCTGCCCACCTAAGGGAGGAAAAACCAGGTGAGAAATACTTGTGATGGTCACAGCCCAGAAGTTCATTAAAAGACTGAAACTCAATCACAGGACTGTAGACTGCTATCCCACCTTCCACCTCATCAATAAGGGCTTCTGTACAATAATAGGAATACAAATGAAAGAATGGAACATCTCAGGCCTAATTTAACAAGTTTCTAGGTGGGTGTGGTGGTGCGCCCCTGCAATCCCAAGAACTTGGGAAGTTGAGGCAAGAGAATTGCAAGTTCAAGATCAGCCTCAGCAATTTAGCAAGCCCCCATCTCAACATAAAATAAAAAGGGCTGGGGATGTAGCTTACTGGTAGCACACCCTTAACTCCTCCTAGGGATTTAAAACACACGCACGCACGCACGCACGCACATGCACGCAAGAGCAAGCACAAAGTTTCTATGGAAACCCAAAGACAACAGGGGAGACAAAAAATAAAGTCATAAAAAATAAATTTTACCTTCTGACACCTACAGCCATAGTAAACAGAAAATAGTCTAATTCTTAGTGAGGCAAGCATAAAGCCTCACATAAAGGTCTATTTACCTCAATCTCTTTTACTTGGGTTTAAACAAATAAAAAAGAAATTATAAGGCATACTTAGAGCAAACACTCGAAATTTCAACAGATCGAGCAAGCATCAGAAAAAGACTCAGATATGGAAGAGATATTTGAAATTACAGAGAATTCAAAACAACCATGACTAATACACTGATTTTAAAAGCTATCATTTTAAAAAGTGTATAACATGCAAGAACAGATAGGTAATAAAAGCAGAGAGATGGAAACGAGGGAAAAAAAACAAAATGAAGTTTGAGAAATTAAAAGATACTTATTGTCTTTCATTCAATATAGAAATAAAGAATACCTTTAATGGTCTCAACAATAGATGGGACATAGCCAAGGAAGGAATTAGCTTAAAGAAATGTTAATAAAACTTACAAAACTGAGATAGAAAGAGAAAAAAGGATTTAAAGAAACAGAAATTCAAGAACTGTGGGACAAATACAAAAGGTAAAACATGTATAATGAAACTGGAAGAGAAAAAAAGATGAAGAAAGAAAAGAAATACTTGAAGAAATAACTGAAAATTTTTCAAAATTAATGACAGACACTAAACCACAGATCCAGAAAGCTCAGGGACCACCAGGGAGTATAAATATCCTAAAATCTACACCAAACTGCAGAAATCAAAGACAAAGGGAAAATCTTAAAAGAGATTAAAAACAAAGCAAAACAAACCACCTTGCTATCTATAGAGGAATAGGAATAGGAGTTATATCAAACTTCTCTGCAGAAACTGCAAACAAGAACAGAGTGGAGTGAAACATCTAACATGTTAAAAGAAAAATATCATCAACTTAGAATTCTGTAGCCAGCAAATTGTCCTTCAAAAGTGAAGGAGATGCTGGTATATCTCTGTTCCCAGCTTGTTTGGAAGGCTGAGGCAGGTGGATTGTAAGTTTGAAGCCAGCCATGGTAACTTGGGTAGATCTTGTCTCAAAATAGGGGCATCCAGGGTGTGGCAGGGGGATGTTGTAGTTCAGTGGTAGAGTGACCCTAGATTAAAACCTCAGTATTGAGAGAAAAAAATTAAAAAGGCAAAATAAAAACTTCCTTGGACAAACAAAAAAATTGAAAGTATTTGTCATTACTATATCTTCCTTGCAAGAAATTTGTCAGAAGTAAAAACAAAACAAAAAATACTGATATAAGTCAGAAACTAAGCTCTATGAAAAGAAAGACTGTGTATACTAGAGAAGCAATATGTGAAAGTAAAATAAAATTTTAACTTTGGGGGGAGGAGTACTGGGGATTGAACCCAGTGTACTGTATCACTAAGCCACATCCCCAGCCTTTTTATTTTTATTTCTTTAGTTTAAGACAGGGTCTCCATAAGTTGCTTTGGGAATGGTCTTAAACTTTTAGTCCTCCTGCCTAAGCCTCCTGAGTTACTGGGATTATAGACATGTGCCACCACACTTATCTTAAATTTTTTATTTTTCACTGAAGTAACAGGTAACAGATTGTTCCTATTAATAGTGATTAAAGCTTATGGATACATAAAATGAGTGACAGAATATAATATGTACGAGGGAGGAATTGAGAATACCTTCTTATAGGTTACCCTGAATCAATCTAATATTATTTGCTTTAACACCACACTTATAAATAACACATGGGACAAAGAAGATGTCTCAAGTGACCTCTTAAAATATTTTCAATTAAACTACAATGAGAATCCAACTTAACAAACTGTGTGGGATCCAGCAAAAGCAATATTGGAAGGAAATTTAAAGCATTGAATGTGTATGTAAGGCAATAAATAATATCTAAAATCAGTAATCTAAGCTTCCACGTTAGAGAGCTAGAGAAAGAAAAGTAGATTAAATCCAAAGTAAGCAGAAAAAAATACAGGAAAAAATTAAAACTAAAACTGAAATGGAAAATAGGCCATCAAGAGAAAAAAATCAACAAAACTAAAAACTGGTTCTTAGGAAGATTAATAAATTGATAAACTTCTAGCTAAATTAAGAAAAAGAAAGAGAAGACACTGATAATTAATATTAAAAGTGAAAGAGGGACTGAAGGATATCAAATTGATAACTCCCCCAAGACAGTATGTAGCCTGGGAGGAGAGAGGGAGAGAGAAGCCAGAACTTTGACCCTTCCAACTAATTATCTCCCAGTGACAGAACAAGTCCTGAAAGGGAGATAGCATCAATCCAAGCTAGCAGTCCCCAGGAGAAGCAATCTTTCCCAAATAAATTCACTTCCAGTGACAGTGAAACTACACATCAGTCTGTCCCTGTGTCAATATAATGACCCCAGAAGGCCAGATGAGCACTGGACTCTGAACCCTGAACTCTCCATCCCTGCCCTGTTAAAAAACACTTGTCTAATTGATATATTCAGTAATCACTGTGTCTAGTAGAAATAAGTTCCAGATGTTTGCAACCTGTTGCCCACATCCTGTTAAAATCTTCAAGGACTAAGACACCCATCAATGTAACCTATATAAACCTATTCCTCTCCTGTAATCAGGGCCATTTTCTACCCAGAAAGTGTGCCCCTGTGATGCCTGACTCTGCTGATGAATAAAAGGCATAGCTGATCCATGAAGTCTGCTCCTGTCCCAGTTATTTATACTTTCATTATGGTGCCGAAACTATTTTGGTTATTTTTGTTTACAGGGACCATCATTTCTAATTCCAGACATTAAAAGGATTATAAAGGAATATTCTGAACAACTCTATGCCCACAAGTGTTACAACCTAGATGAAGTAGGACAATTCCTTAAAAAGACACAATCTATCAAAACTCACACAGGAGAATTATGTAATCCAAATAGCCTTTACCTAAGGAAACTAAAGCAATAGTTGATAACCCTCCAAAATGGAAAACACTAAGACTCAGATAAGCTCACTGGTGAATTCTACCAGGTGTTAAGGATAAATTACACCAATTCTCTTACAACCTCTTCCAGGAAGTGGAAGCAGAAAGAATATGTCCTAACTCATTTTATGAGAATGACATTTACCCTAATACCAAAATCAAAAACAAGAATGGAAAACTATACACTCATATCTCTAATGCACAAAGATGCAAAAGTCCTCAACAAAATATTAACAAATTAAATTCAACAATGTATAAAAACAATTATATACCATAACCAAATAGGACTGATTCCAGATAGGCAAGGCTGGTTCAACACTTGAAAATCAGTGAATGCAATCATCACAGAGGCTAAAAATGAGAAATATGATCATATCAGTAGATGCAGAAAGAAGCATTTGACAAAAATCTAAGATCCATTCATGATCAAACAAAACTCTCAGAAAGCCAAGTAGAGGGGGAGTTCTTCAATTTCGATAGAAAACATTACAAAATCCCTGCAGCTAACATTATACATAATGGTGAGGCATTAGATGCTTTTCCCCTAAGATCAGGAACAAGGTAAGAAGGTTCCTTCTTATCACTACTATTTGACATTGTATTGGAAATTCTAGTCTACACAATAAGATAAGAAAAAGAAATAACTCTTTGGACAGGGCTCATAGGGTTGGGACACAGGAGAAAGAAATTTGTGAATCTGAAGAAATATCAATGAAAAGAAAAAAGAAAGGAGGATGACCAACTACAAAATACCTGTGATATTCTGTGATTACTTATGAAGTCCTTAGTTCTAATTTGATTTCTTTTCCATGTGTAACTTTGATTTGTTTTTAACATGTTGTTTTAACATGTGATTCTTTTTGAATGAATATACTGGGAACATTTACAAAAATATTCTGGGCCATGAAGGCAGCCTCAATAAAATCTAAGGGCTCCATGTAAAACATGTTCTCTGCCTAAAAGTGTTGAAAATAAAAATTAATAACAAAAATACTTTAAAATTTTCATATTCTCAGGGCTGGGGTTGTGGCTCTGTGGTAGAACGCTTGTCTACCATGTGTAAGGCACTGGGATTGAACCCAGTGCCTTACATAAAAATAAATAAAGGTATGAATTTTTCTTTTCATGTTTGCACACTAGTTAGCATATTAGTAAAAAATTATAAGAGAAACTAAGAAATAGTAAGAATTAAATATTAATTTGTGGTTTACAGTTAAAATAACACATGGAGGGAAGTTATTTTTAAAATATATATTTATCAAGAAACAAAATTAAAAACAAATGTTCATTAGTCAGGGTTCTCCAGAGACACAGAATCAGCAGAATGTGAAGAAAGAGAAAGAGAGAGAGAGGTTTTGAGGACTTGACTCAGCAATTTTGGAGGCTGACAAGTCCAAAATCTGCAGAATAATTCAGCTGGAGACTTAAGGGAAGAACTGCAGGTCAAGTCTGAAGGCAGTTTTCTGGCAGAATTCCTTCTCACTTGGGGAAAGTCAATCTCTGTTCTAATTAAGTCCTTTATCTCATTGGACAAGGCCCACCTGGCATTATGGAGAGTAATCTATTATACTGAGAGTTCACAGATTTAAATGTTAATCTCATGCAAAAAAAAATTGCACAGAAAACACTTAGAATAATGTATGACCAAACATCTGGGCAGCAAATTGACACATAAAATTAATCATCATAAAGTGTTATGAAGGGCTGGGGTTGTGGCTCAGTGGTAGAGCGTTTGCCTAGCATGTGTGAGGCACTGGGTTCAATTCTCAGCACCGCATATAAGTAATTAAAGTCCATTGACAACTGAAAAATATTTTTAAAATAAATTTTTATAAGCTGAATCATGTCCTCAAAATGTTCACATGTTTCAGTCCTAACCCCAGATACTCCAAATGTGACCGTATTTGGAAATTAGGCTATTGAAGACATAATTAATAAAAACAAGATTATATTGGAAAAGATGGGCCCCTAGAGGGATGTTGTTATACAAAGGGAAAGTTTGTAAGATGATGTGAAACATAAGGAGAAGGCCATGGTAAGGCCATGGTAGCCCGGGTGATACATCTACAAGCCAAGAAATGCCAGAGTTTACCAGCAAACCACCAGAAGCTGGGAGGTAGGCATAGACTAGATTCTCCCTCACACCCCTAAGAAGGAACCAACTTTGCTGACCTCTTGATCTTGGACTTTCTGTCCCCCAAACTGTGAAACAACAAATTTCTCTTGTTAGCTGAGTGCAGTGGTGCACACCTATAATTCTAGTGACTTGGGAGGTTGAAGCAAGAGGATTTCAAGTTAGAGGGCATTCTGAACAACTTAGCTAACCCTGTCTCAAAATAAAAAATAAAAAGGACGGGGGATGTAGCTCAGTGGTAGAGCACCCTGGGTTCATCCCCATTAGTGGGAAAAAAATTGAAGACTGAAAAGGCCGTGAAGGGGATGGAGAACTGGAATTATTTTATCATAAGCCAATAAATTTGAAAACTTGAATAAAATAGATGCATTTTGAACAAATACAAAATACCATTGCAAAGGTAGTAAAATTCATTCTATTCCTCTGAAATGTCTCTGCCTTCTGTGATTTTGTGTGTGTGAGTTCTAACAAACTTTTAAAGAACAGTTGATTTCCATCTTAAACAAGTTCTACTTAAAAAGGAAAAAGAAAAGCCAAACTTTGTGACACACGCCTGTAATCCCAGCAATTCTGCAGGCTGAGGCAGAAGGATCCCTAGTTGGAGGCACCTTAGTGGGACCCTGTCTCAAAATAAAAATAAAACCAAAAAAAGGTTAAGGAAGGGCTAGGGTTGTGACTTAGTGGTACAGCACTTGCCTAGCACATGGGAGGCACTGGGTTCAATCCTCAGCACCACATAAAAATAAATAAAATAAAGGTATTGTGTGTCCAACTACAACTAAAAAAAAAAAAAATTAAAAAAGGATTGGGAGTGTAGCTCAATGGTAGAGCACTTGCCTAGCATTTCAAGACCTGGGTTCAATCACAAAATCCACCCAGCTCATTTTATGATGTTTGGTGCCATGTAGCCATGTGGCTACTCAGCCAGTCTGTCAGGCTGAAAGTTCTGCCTCTGGTGTCCTTGTCCCTCAGTTCCCTGCAGTGTGGACTGCTCTGCCCTCTAGCCCAGGAGATAAAAGATGCTGGTGTCAGATTCCACCTTGGGGTGTGGACAGATCCTCCAGGTCAGCACAGACAGTGAGTGACAGCAGATGACTTCCCCATTGTGTCCCATCTGCCCCTGCCTGACAAAGCTTGCATCCTTGGAGCACACAGTTGAGGTCACAGCCCAGGAGGAGACATTATCCCACAGCAAGCAGCTACAGGATTTTCTGGGAACAGAAAAAAAAAACAGTTCTGCAGGCGTGGTATGTGTGTGAGAGTAGGTATCATATAGGAGGCGAGCAAATATGGAGACAGGTCACTGATCCCAGAAGAGGGAGTAGCTGGTGAAAGCACACATCCATGGCCTGTATGTGTAGAGTGCCACATCTGGGCCCCAAGCTGAGCCCAGAAAAGCACCCAGGTCAGACAAGGCCCAGGGAAAGAGCAAACGTCATGGGAAAAGCTTTATACAGAGATGTTTAAGTTCAGCTTCTTTGTTGAAAAAGTAAAAGGACATGAGAAGAAATCCAAGATTCAGCTGAGAAGTGATCTCTAATTACTGTTGCATTTTGGTGGAATGAGAGTGGCACCTGGCAGAACAGAGAGTGTTCAGTTCTTGGGTTGGGTGGTCATTTCCCAGATGGGAACCCAAGACTTGCCACCTGGCCTTCCTGAACCTTCTCTTCTCACCTACTATTTGGGTTCAGACCCTCTCTATCTAGAGTTGTGAGTATCCAAGGTCAAACCCTTGCATTGTCTGCTGCCTAGAGGTGACCCTGCATAGGCTCCAACCTCATTTCTTTTTTCTTGATCCCTTCATGAAAGCCCAAGATCAAGGGTCACAATGAATCAGAGAAGGGGACATGGGCACAAATGAAAGTCACCTGTGACGGCGGAAGAATTCAGTTGTCCAGAAGAAGGCAGCAATGTGCTAAGCCCTGTGCTGGGGCCCTAGGGTGAGAGACTGGGGGCCCTGCCTCCTGAGAAGTCCCCCACTTAGCCTGGAGTAGGTGCTATGAGAAGGACAGACAGGAAAGTGCTGACTAATGAGGCCAAAAGGACCAGGATGAACTGTGGACAGTGGGTGAGGGTGAAAGGAGTTGGTGGGCCAAGCCTGAGGAGAGGTCCAGGAGAAGCTGAGCACCCTCACTACAGGTATGTGCCAGGCAAATGACCACTGGCAACTGAGGTCCTCTCACTGCAGCCAGAGCAGGAACTGCTGACTCTCCATTTGGATGAAGGGAAAAGAGTCTCAGCAGGCTCCTGCAAATGCCCAACTCTGGGAGTCTGGGTGAAGAGGTGGCAGCTCCAAAGTCCCTGCTATGTCTCTCGAGACATGGAGCCAGGCAGCAGGTGAAAGAGGAGAGGGGCGTGTATTGGGCAGCTGCAGGTCCTGGTCTTTGTCAATATTTGGAATGTGTCAATCATTAGCCAGCTTCAGGCTTATCCCTCACAGGCACCCCTGGGTAGGTACAGGTGAGGCCTGGCCCTGCTGGCGAGGACTGGGGGTCCCCTGGGCTCAGCCAAGACTGGATGTGGAGAGGCAAGTGGGTGGGCAGCCCCTGGCCTCTCCTCTTAGGAGAGCTCCCCATCCACAGGGAAGTCCTGTCTCAGGGGCTAAAGGAGCAACATTTAGGACACTGCCCAGTTGAGAAAAGAAGTTTTGAAATGATCAGTTGAGAAAAAAAAAAAAAAAATATATATATATATATATATATATATATATATATATATATATATATATATATTGAAGTAGTCTTCATGGGCAAAGTCAATTTTTTGTTTGTTTGGGTGTTGGGGATTGAACTCGGGCATGCTCTACTACTCAGCAACATCCCCAGTCTTTCTTAAAATTCTATTTTTTATTTTTTAAAAAATATTTTATTTATTTATTTTTTTAGTTGTACACAATGCCTTTATTTTGTTTATTTATTTTTATGTGGTGCTGAGGATCGAACCCAGGGCCTCAAACGTGCTAGGTGAGCGCTCTACCGCTGAGCCACAACCCCATCCCCTTAAAATTTTATTTTTGACAGGGTCTAAGTTACTGAGGCTGGCCTCATACCTGCAATCTTCCTTGTCAGTGTCCAAAGTCACTGGGACTACAGGCCCATGTCACCCCTAAAGTTAGATTTTTGATGTGCTCTGTTGTGTTTATTTTGCGGTTTACTGCTATTTTTATTTTAAATTTTGTATAATCTCTCTAGCACCCAGAAACTTGTGAATCATATTCTGTTTTCCTGAAACTGCATTAAAAGGCTCAGACACTGTCTCGGACACTTTATTAATGCTCTTTGATCTAATTATTAAATCAAGTGATCATAGGCGATACAGGCTGTTGCTTTCCCATTGTTCTCAGATAAGGTAACTGAAGCTCAGAAAAGCTAAATCGCCCTTCAAACATACATGCTGAGTGTGGACAGTCGGTCAGTCCCCAGGATAAGTCACTTGTCACTTTTGTTCATGCTGCTCCTGGAAACCTCCGAAGAGTGACAATAGGGCAAGGCGCAGGAGTGAGCTGGGGTGGGACACAGGCTCCTTGAGGGTTTTGCCAGTTTTGGGACTAAATGAGACAAGCCTTGGGCCAGCAGGGTCCTAATGGCTGCCCTGTCCCTGTTGTGTAGTCGCCACACACAGAGTTCTGGTTTTTATTAACAGATGGGTAGGAGGAAGGGACAACAGCTCTCCCAAGATCAATCACAGAACTAGGTGGCAGTGACAGGGTTCCAGGTGGCCTGACTTGGCTCCAGAGATGCTGAACTGTTTGGAGGCTAGACTCCATTAGGTCGCTCATCAGTTGTCCCTCATTAGGAAGTCAAGTTGATGTTCCCAGGTGCCCTGGCTTCTTGTCCATTGTTCTACATCCAATTCAGCACCCTATCCAGTGAGCATGGGTGGGGTCAGAGAGGGGACCCAGAGGTCTACAGGAGCAGGCAGCAATGATTACTGCTATTCCCAACTGTATAACATTGTTCTTTCTTCCTTTCTCCTTTCCTTTTCTTTTCCCTTCCTACCCTGCCTCCTTCTCCCTCCTTTCCTCCTCTCTCCCTCCCTTTCTTGCTCTCTCCCTCTCTTCCTTCCTTCCTGAGATGGGGTTTTGCTATGTTGCTCAGGCTAGCCCCAAACCCATGGACTCAAATGATCATCCCACCTGGGCCTGCTGGGTAGTTAGTACCTGGAACTCCAGGTATGCACCCAGCTTGGAACATTATTCTTCACAGTTTCCTCAACTAAACTGTGAGTTCATTCTGAACAACACCTCCGGGGTCTCTGGCTACTCCTCCGCACGGCTGATGAGGCCTTTATACCCAGCACCTGTCAAAGCAGTTGCCCCTGAGGAACAAAGGACAACAGAGAAAAGCACCTAAGGTTTGCAGTCAGACCTAAATTTGAATCCTGGCTCCACTGTGTAGATCTTCCTGTACCTCATCTCCCTCCATAACTGGTCAAATATAAGCTTTAGGATCCATGTCTTGCAGAGGCTCTTTCTAGGGCCTTTAGAAAGATTCTAACAGTTTTGTAGTCACATTTTTCCATACTTTTTTTTTTTGGTACTGAGGATCGAAGCCAGGGGCATATAATCACTAAGCCACATCCCCAGCCTTTTTGAAGTTTTTATTTAGAGACATGGTCTCACTGAGTTGCTTAGGGCCTTGCTAAATTGCTGAGGCTGGCTTTGAACTTGCAATCCTCCTGCCTCAGCCTCCCTAACTACTTGGATTACAGACGTGTACCACCATGCCCAGCTTCATTCTTTTATATAAAGAGAGCAAAGACACACCCCCAATTACATCAGTTTCAGACCCCACAAAATTGAATCTGTTCCTCCCCACTCCACAAAATTGCTTGAGAGTTAAATAATATTCTGTTCATAAAGTGTGTGACATAAAGTAGGTGCTCAGTAAATGTTACTTCCCTCTAGAATGATCCAGAACAGGAATAAAAGGACAGACAGAGGCACAGGTTGTCACATACCCTTTAATGTCCCAGGTATTGCCGTTCAATAGCCCAGCTCCACTGCAGAGTGGCCTCTGGGGTCCAGAGATAAGAGAGAGGTGCTATGGCACCTGGATCTTGGTGGAGTTGTTCTTGTCCCTGATGTGGCTGTGAATCCAGTCTAGGTAGCGGCTGACCTTGGTATAGACACCATAGTTGTTCAGGAGTCCACAGCCCTCCCCCCAGCTCACCAGGCCCACCAAGAACCAGGTGCCTCGCGAAAGAGCGACCATAGGTCCCCCACTGTCCCCTTCACAGGCATCCCGCTCATCCCCTAGGATGCCTGCACACAACATGTTCTCGGAGATCATGTTGTTCATGACCTCCATGCACTCATTGCGCGGGGCCACAGGAATCTTGATGAAGGTGAGGACAAAGGTGCGGTTTCTCCTGGACTCCTTCTCTCGGCTGTTGTGATAACCCCAGCCGGTCACCACTGTCTCTTGACCGGCCTGAGTGAGCTCACGCTCTGCAAGGCCACTGTCAGGGAGGCAGATGGGCACAATGGTCTTTGAGAGGGTGACGGGCTGGGCCAGGCGGAGCAGGGCGATGTCATTGTCGCTGGTTCTCCGGCTGTAGTTGGGGTGAATGAAGACGTCCCTGATGTTCAGGTCCACTTCCCATTTGTCCCTGCGCCGCAGGTCATACTCACCTGCAGGGCAGAGAATGCTGTCAGAGTGGACCAAGGAAGTCAGGGAGAGCAGGAAGGCCCAAGGCCCTGGAAACCAGCAGACACAGACCAGAGACACAAAGGGAAATACGGAGCACCCATAGCTGGAGAAACAAGGGACAGAGCAGCACGACCCAAAGAGGAGGACATAGGTACTGCAGGGAAAGAATAATTGGGCCCACAAGCAAGAGACCAAATCCTCCCTGGCAAGGTTCAGTGATTCCTGGGATGGAGGGCCTGGAAATCCCACACCAAGCCCCATGAAGGGTCCCTGGCCATCAGTTGTGCCGATGGTAATTGTAAGAAGCATGAATGTGGACATTCTCAATACACCTTTTTCTTGTTTTTTGCCATAGAGTCTAATGAGAGCCCCTTCTAGAAACTGTCAGAGTGAGACCCCCCACCCACCAGACTCCTGCTGTGGCAGATGCCAGGGTCCCTTGCTGCACAATTCCATCCCCAGAAGTCTGTGTGAAGCCTGGCTCTGAGGCCAGGTCTGGTGGGTCTCTGCATCCTTGTGTGCTGTGGCCCCCATGCAGCCTGCTCCTGGTGAGTGGGGGTTAGGAGAAAGGATGTGTAAAATCCTCTCACTGGCAAACATGTGGGCCCAGATTTGAAGAGGGCACTCGATCCAGGGTTAGTGATGCACACCTGTCAGCCCAGAGACTTGGAAGGCTGAGGCAGAAGGATTGCAAGTTCAAGGACAGCCTCAGCTACTTAGTAAGGACTCAGGCAATTTAGTGAGACCCAGTCTCAAAAGAAAAGAAAGAAAGAAAGAGCTAAGGATATAGCTCAGTGGTAGAACACCCCTGGGTTCAATTCCCAGTGGAAAAAAATAAAAGGGGAACTCAAGAGAATCCCCTTCTAGCCTGGTGTCACAGGGGTGGGCATAGCGTAGGCACATAAGCCTCTTCTACCAAAGCACTTTCTATGGAGTTCAAGCACCCCGAGACCAGGGTCTTTCAAACCTGGACAGCCTGCCCATTACCCACTGCCACCCCTGACCCAGGCCTCTGGCAGCCCCCCTGCCTGGCTCCAGATCATACCAAGCCTGACAGTGAGCTTCCTGGCGTTCTCCATGCAGTGGGCTGCGGTCAGCACCCAGGAGGTATGGATGAGCACCCCGCCGCAGGCCAGCTTCTTCTTTGAGTCCAGTAGGATCACCTGGAAGTGGAGGCGGGGGGGCGGGGGGAGTGATGACATCACAGGGCTGCCTCTGACAACTCCTAGTCCAGGGCCTCTAAGTCTCACAGGGTCCCTGGCACGGTTCTCAAGTGCTTCCCTGGGCTCTCTGGTCACATGGGCATACGTAGACTTGTGGCCCTTTTCTAACATTCTCTATCTCTTTCTAACATTGTTTGGGTTGACCTGTGGCAGGATATCTCCGTAACCTGGCTCAGGCAGTCATCCTCAGCCACACCATCCCAGAGAGAAGC
The DNA here is from genome assembly GCF_048772815.1 of Callospermophilus lateralis. Classification (NCBI taxonomy): domain Eukaryota; kingdom Metazoa; phylum Chordata; class Mammalia; order Rodentia; family Sciuridae; genus Callospermophilus; species Callospermophilus lateralis. The sequence continues at coordinate 94,839,668 of NC_135313.1, forward strand.
CTCCTCACCTTGGGGGCTTTGGGAAGACTTTGTAGCCCCCAGGCTGCCTTGGGCATCCCTCAGGCCTCCCTCAGCCTCTGTCCTGATGGCTATCCTGGCTCTGCTCCCCCTGGGTGGCTAGTATGTAGGATCCTAAGCCTCTCAGAGTCCATGAGCTCTCAAAGGTCAGTACCCTTGCTTGTTGATTTCTGGCTGGTTTTCCCTCTCCATAGAGAACAGAAATTTAGCAAGTGCTCTTAGGCCAGCCCTCCCTCCTAGCCTTCTCCCACTCAAGGTACCTCTCTTATCAGCAGGGCCTCTGCCTAAACAAACTTCCACCAACAGAGCTTTATCCTTCCAGCTCTTTCTACAACCATAACTCTTCCCGCATATTCCCCTTTGTGGCCCATGACCCATACCACCCTGTTCTTGCTATTCCCCTTCCACCAGGTCACCTCTGTCTTTCCCTGAGCCCTACCCCCACCCTTATCAGCAGTCCCCCAAGCAACAGCAAATCCCCTCCCCCATTCTGCATCTTAAGCTGGAACTCCCAGGAGGACCTCAGAGACCGCTGACCCAGCAAAGGAGAGAAGCAGCCACTCCTCTCCTCTTACCTGCCAAGGGCTGTCTCCCTGTCGGGTAATCGACCCGTTCACAATCCTTGGATCTACTTTGTTGACTTGGTCTGTGTCACGTTTGAAGTAACTGCGCTTCTTCTCCATTTGCATCCCTAGTCTTCCACATGGGAACCTCACTAAAGGTAGAGGGAGATGGTAAGGGACCTTCCAGGCACTACTCCTGAGACTGTCTTCCTTTCTTGATTCTCCTCCTGCCTGTAGGCTATTTTGGCATGTTGTATGTTTCAAAGGATAAATGATGCTTATAATACTCCATATTGGCTGTGAATCTCCTCTGATCCATCCGTCCATCAGTCAACAAACAATGCAAGACAGATCAAGCAGCATCACTACCTGTGTCCTTGCATCGGTTGTTAAATGTCTCTGTGGTTCATTATAGCCCAGTGCTGTGGTGGATAATCCCCAAGATACATAGGAAGGTCCCTTGCCAGGATGCTGCCAAGCTCCTAACAGAGGTGAGAAATTTTAGGGAGAAGGAGGTGGGGGCATGCTTGGAGAGCCCAAAGTAACCCTGAGCATAATTCTAAGGCCTCTCTTCTAAGAGAAGAAAGCATACCATGAAAAACCAGGGACTGGATAATCTGCCTGGGTATGCTTCTAAAGGGCCTTGAATGTTAGGTTGGAGGATCTAGACTTGCAGGGCATGAAGACACCTTCAGCCGGAGAACCATGTAATGACAGAATGCAACGTAGACAGCAGTAGCAGAACTCCGGAAACTGAGCATTGTGACTGATTTAGCAGACGGAGAAAGCAAAACTCTCAGCCAATAATAGGGCACCCAGAAGCCAAGGATTGTATCCCAGAGCTTCAGGAGACCTCAGTGCCTCTGAGGGACACGGTACAAGTCAACTTGCACACAGAAGCCATGTTGAGAGTTAATAGGAGAGACCGCTAGAAGCCAGGCATGTTGGCACACCCCTGCAGTTCCAGCTACTTGTGAGGATGAAGTAGAAGGATCAGGCAAGTTTGAGGCCAACCTGAGCAACTTAGCAAGACCCTGTCTCAAAATAAAATAAAAAAGGTTGAGGATGTAGCTCAGTGGCAGAGCACTGGCCTGCAAAGCATGCACAAGGCCCTGGATTCAATGGCCAGCACAAGAAAAAGAAAAAAGAGAGAGAGAGACCACTAGAGACCATCTCCTCAATGGCAAGATGCCCCTCTCCCTCTCCTACAGAAGACAGTCACCTGAAGAAACAGACTGTGACTAGGAATTCCAGGCAGCGCTGCTGCTACTGCTGTGATGGTGAACTGTTTGACCACAGGGAGTCGGACAACATCTGCAGGTACCCCAAAGCCAGCTCCTTGGTTCCACCCTGCTCCAAGGCACTGGAAGCCAAGCCTGAGATCCCCTAGCAAGACTTCAGAGGCCTCCCCTCCAAAACTGGCCTAAATGGAAGCCCTAAGGATCCATACAGTAAAGAGAATGACTCTGGCCTTCTGATGACCTCACAGAAGAGTCCCCAGACCCACAGGGCCACCAGGCATTGCCTTGCAACTGACTGTGTCTCTCAAATTATTTCAAAATACAAAGCAAGAAAAAAGTTTTTCAATAGAAGTATTGGAATATAAAGTTGTAGAAAATCCCTTGAAAGAACACACATTCAAAGAGATGGAAAATAGTAGAGATGATACAACTAGAGAGATACAGAAAGAGAAGATGAACAAGGCAGACAGATTGTCAAAGAAATAATGTGTGTGTGTGTGTGTGTGTGTGTGTGTGTGTGATGCTGGGGATTGAACCCAGGGTCTTGTGCATGCAAGGCAAACACTCTACCAACTGAGCTATATCCCCAGACCCAAAGAAATATTTTTTAAAAATGCTCCTAGAGGTAGAAAATATAAATTTCCTCTTTAAAAGGGTCCAAGAGGAAGTGGAGGGGAAATTATTTCCACATCAAGGAAAACCTGGGGAAATTCATTGTAAGGGGTAAAATCCTGACTCCTTAAACTTTGTACATAATAAATTTGATAAAGACAAAAACATATAAAAAGGAAAATATAAAGGAAGGCAGAATCAGGATTCTGTTCTCTCCTGGAGGATCAAGGGATACAGAGGGAAATGAGATACAGGGCTGAAAATGTGTCCAAAGGAAATAAACATATCCAGGATAGATGGAGGGACATGCTGGAGACCTGGCCCCTAGATCTTCTCAGACTCTGGAGATGGGTGGCCTATGGGCTTATGCTCCAGAAGGTGTCCCCAAGGAAAACAGGGCCATCTGGAGGAAGGCAAGCAAGTAAGCAAGAAAGCCTGGTGGGCAGAACCAGCCAAGGGGCGCAAGTTGGGGCGCAAGTTAGGGTGGATGGTCACCCTAAGACTCCCCCTATTCAAAGCTGCGCGTTCCTTTGCGGCTGGATTCCGACGCCCAAAGAAGGAAGTGTGAGGGGCGGGGCCGGGGCGGCTCACCTGAGGCCTGGCAGTGCAGGTGGTCATCAGCCAGCTTGTAGCCCGGCGCGCAGGTGCATCGGCGCCCGCCCTGCTCCTCCAGGCAGTAGTGCGTGCAGCCACCATTGTCCACCAAGCAGTTGGAGAAGCGCACCTCTGGGCAGACAAGAGACGGCAAAGAGCCGACAGTGGCGCAGTGCGCCAGGGGTCAGCCACCCACCCGGCCCCACCCGGCGCCCCGCTTACCGTTCTGGCAGAAGCTGCCCTCCCAGCCCCTGTTGCAATCGCAGCTGAAGCCACCGATGCCATCGATGCACGTGCCGTGTTCACAGCACGGGCTGATGCATTGGTGCTCCGAGGGCGCTCCTGCGCACTGATCACCGTCTGTCGCACGCGGCATGATGAAAGATGGAGGTCATAACTACCCTCAGTTCCCTTCCCGACCTCCTGAGTCCCAGAGACCCAGTGGAGCAGGCCTGTGCAGCCCAGCCCGGGAGTTTAGATCTCACTCACCAAAGTACTTGGACCAGAAGGCTAGCTGTGGAGAGAGGGGGAAGCTTCAGGGGCCAGCCCGTGTGTAGTAGGAGCAAGGCACCTCTTCCTGCCTTGTAGCCCAGAGCAGCTGTGAGCAGGCTGGGGAAGGGAGGGCTTCCAGACAAATAAGGGTCAACTGCCTGAGGGTCACCAGCTGCCTGCAGCTAGTGTTCCTTGCTCCCCTCCTCCTCTTGCACTGGGCCTTCCCAGCCTATGAACAACACTCCTCCCCATGCAGCTGGAACCCAGCTCTCTGGACAATCTATATCATAGTAACTTCTGCAGTGAGAGGGACCTAAATCCCCTAGCAGCCTCCCCTGCCTCCTCCCAGCCCCTTCACTCCCTCCCTGGTTTAGGGGGATCCCTTACACATCCAGTCTTTCCCTAAGCCAGTGTTCTCAAGAGTTGGTGAGACCCAGAATGCTGGTTCAGAAAGTCTGGGGCAGCCTACAGTCTGTGTTTCTAACTAAGTCCCAGCTGCTGTTGGTGGTATTGGCTTTGATACTCAGACTAGAAAGGACCCAGACCCCAACCTCAGCTTCCCTGAGCAATCAGAATTTCTTCCCTGAGAATGTGAACTGAGGCAGAGTGAGTATGAGTAGACACACAAACCCTGGCCAGCAGATGCAAGGGTGGAAAAAGGATGGTAGCCTTTTGGTCACAGAGAAGAGGAGGTGGGGAGAGGCAGAAGTGAGGAGCAGGGGAGAAAGAGAGAAAGAGAGAAAGAGAGAAAGAGAGAAAGAGAGAAAGAGAGAAAGAGAGAAAGAAAGAAAGAAAGAAAGAAAGAAAGAAAGAAAGAAAGAAAGGAAGGGAGGAAGGAAGAAGGGAGGGAGGGACGGAGGGAGGGACGGAGGGAGGGGAGGAGGCAAAGATAGCCAATGGCCCCTGGAAGGTGGACTGAACTTCCTACAGAGGGTTTGAGTGGGAATCCCAGCCTAGAGCTGCCCTAAACTTTTCTTTCTGGAGCTCATAGCAGAGTTCTGTTTCCTGTAGCCACAAGAAACAAATCACAAGGACAAGCCCATAGGGCCATTGTCCACACAGCCACCCTCAACAAGCTGGGAGTAGGGGCTGGTACCCATGGCCTCCCTAGATTCCCAAGAAGCCTTCAGGGATTGCTCCCCACCTACTCCTCCCAAACTCAGCCCACCCGTGCACCTCATCCTCTGGACCCAGCCAGGTGGCCTTACTGTGTCATCCACATTTTGGAAAATCTCCTTGGCTTCTTCGAAGTCGCAGATCTCCTCTGTGCACTCCCGCTCCAGGCTGCCTGGCCGGAGCTCCTCCAGGAAAGTGTTGGCGCGTTTGCGGATGCGCAGCACCTGGTGGGCACGCTCACTGCTGGAGAACACTGAGTCTGGTTTGCGGGAAGGCAAACTCACTGTGATGGAGGGGACTGAGAGGGGCTGCAGGTCAGGAAGGGATCTGAGGAAGCCCAACTGGAGAAAGAACCTGGAAAAGCCCTGTCTCAGGATCCCTTAGGGGTTATCCTAATTCCCAATAATGATGCTGCCCCTTGCTCCTCTGCTCTGTCCCTCCACATGAAGCAGATGACTGTTGGGTGACAGGAGCTTTGACCGTGTAGAGCAAGCGTATGCTTAGAGATGGACCTCCTTTAAATCCCAACCTGACTGCTATGTAACCTTAAAATGATGTCTTTACCTCTCGAACCTCAGTTTGCTCATATAAAACCGGGGTGAAATAAGCATGTAAAACAATACCATGCATATCACAAAAGTAAATATTCAATTTCAAATGCCACATGCCGCTGCTGTTTAGATTGCAAAGTTCAGTTGGTCTCATTCTCCCGCTACACATTGTGCAATCCCTTCTGGTCACTCATCCTCCTTTTCTTACTCCATCAAGTATTTCCCATCTCTTCCCCTTGGGCGGGGACTCCAGAAGGACAAAGATCTGTCATTCAATGCATGTCATCAAGTGTCTCCTGAGCTCTGAGAGGTGCCTGTCTTGGGTAGGAGAAGAGCCAGGAGGGAGGGATCCATTTAGGGGAGTGAGTAAGAGGGGCTGGAGTGAAAGGCATCCCAGAGGAAGAGGTACCTGAGCTCAGATGGAGTAGATCACAAGTGGGGAGTGGGTTTCACAAGTGGGGAGTAGGTTTGGGGGAGTGGAAGGGGCATCTCAGGAAGATAAGCAACTCAAGAAAAGGCACAAGAACCAGCTTGGTATGGCTCCATGGGCAAAGCATTTGTCCTGCAGTTGCCCCAGAGAATCATGTTCTCTTCTGTGGGGATCAGGGAGAGGGCTGGGGCAGGGCATTGAGGCTTCAGATACGCATTTTAGGAGAAGTTTATGGGATAGTGTGGGTGGAGGCCTGGGTCTGAGCCCTTCACAGTTGAAGGAGTGAGTCCATGGAGTGGGAAGACCCAGGGAGTCTGTGGACGCTCCTCGCCCCCCATCGCTGTCATCACCTGTGTGTGCCCTCACAGCTCCTGGTTTGTGTTCTGAAAGCTGGCCTGCCTGGGCCTATAGGCCAGTTCATGCCAATCCTGCCTGTTTTCACCGCATCCAAGATCAGAGGAGGTGGAGGATGATGTGAGGACAGGGCAGGTGGCAGTGAGGGCATGTCGAGGCTTTGAGGGTCTTGTGATAGGGGTGGAGGTAGCCTTACCAGGAAGGATTGGTGTGGCGGAAATTCCCCAGGTGGCCACGAACAGCAAGAGGCTTGCGAGCTGCCACATTCTGGAGTTATTGACACCTGTCTGAGAAAGACTTCTAAGTTCCTGGCAGCCCCACACCATTGTCAGTCTGTCTGCCATTACCCGCCAACTCCATCACCTTCCCAGGAAGAGACGTAAATGAAAGGGACATCCCTGTGTGCCCATTGTCAGGGAAGAACCTGGGGTGAGGGTCTTTGTTCACCAGACAGCCACCTGTCCCCTCAGTCTCCTGTATGTGGGGCTAAGGTTATACCACCTGCCTGAGAAAGCAGAAAGCATGCAGGGTTTCTTTTGATGATCAAAGGGGATTCGGTTCAGAAATGCCTTGCATGGAGATGAGATGCACTAGAATATTCATTTGTGCCTTCTTTTCCTTAATTTTTTTGGTGATGACTGAGAGGTAGGGCTTTGCTGGTCTGATAGCTGAGCTAAGAATAACAGCTAACACTGAGTGGACATGGGGTGTTCTTAAAACAATTTGCACACAATTCGGGACAGGTCATGATGCAGATGGCCTGGTGCAAACCCGGCACTTACTAGAAGCACCATTGGGGGAAATGCTTAACTACTCCATGCCTTGTTTCTAAAATGGTAGGATAACTATGTTTCTCTCTGAAGGGCTATTGAAAGGTTTAAATGTTAGTACATACACATAAAGCTCTTAGAACAATTTGTGGGTAGGTGGGCTGTGGGTGCAGCTTCATGGTAGAACACTTGCTTAGCATATGTAAGGCCCTGATTTCAATTCCCAGGACCATATACAAAAACAAAACAGGGTTTGCACATAACAAAAATTTCAGTAAACATTATCTGTTATTACCTCAGTTAAGGCTTACAACCGCCCAAGAGGTTGTTAATGTTGTCACCCCTGTTTCATGAAGGCAGCGGTAGACTGAGGCTTAGGAGGCTAAGTAGCTTATGAAAAGTTCACAATCAGGAGGTGTCAGAGCTAAGACTCAGCGCAGGGCCTGTATAACTCCAGGTCTAAAACCACTTCCGCCCCAAACCACTGGTGCCCCACAAGGCCACAGGAGCAGAAAATCAAGAGCCTTCCACTTCTTCCAAGACCAAGTGGGCAGGCCTGCCTGCCCCATCCACGCACCCTAGACTGACCCCATTTCCTTCACAGCTGATCAAACGTTTAATTAAATGAAATGCCCCATCCTTAGAGGTGGGGACAGAGTAGAGATAATGTAGGGTCCTGGTTGCCTCTGGGGATGGCCCTGGGCCCCAGGGAACCCCTCAGCAGACTTCCACTTGACTCACAGTCTGGAAAAAGCGAGGCATGTGGTGAGAGAGCCCCTATGGACTACAGCACTCGGGCCTGAAGGACGCCAAGCCATGCCCACTTTTCCCTGGACCCTTGCTCAAGGATCCCACCCTCACACAGCTCAACTGTCCCTCTCCCTTCTGCACCTTCCCTTCATACTCCCTCACAGTACTGCCCTCGAGGGGGACTTACAGGGGTGGGTCGCAGAGAACTGCAAGTTCGCCCTCCTGCCGCCATGATACCCCGGAACTCAGGTTAATCCATAACCACAAATATTTGCTTGGCCCTCGGTGCTGAGGCCTCCCTCTCCACAGATAAACAAACAGGTGGTGCTGACAGTCCTGGTCTTGGCTCCTGATGGCTCAATTTTCCCAAAGCTCACCTCTGGCCACCAAGATGCCCTCTAGCAGGGAGGGAGGTAGGAGCAGGACACTCTCAAAACCACTGATAGATTTTGGCCTCATAGAGGCTGGCTGAGGAAGAATGTTGTCCCCATTTTGCAGTTGGGGCACTTTTAGTGGATATATATCCACTAAATATCTAAAATGGATTTTTAGTAGAGATATTGCAGTTTGCCCATGATCGATACAACGAGTAACAATACTTCATCAAATCTAGGATGTCATTAATTATAATATGCACCTATTTATTGGTTGCACAAAGACATGCCATCTCTGATGTGGATCTTCCCCACATGAGCATGGGTCCCTCAGCTCCAATCATGCATGTCACCCTCCACCCAACTGCACATGGCTATAAATAATCTCTATGTTGAAGATGAAGATGCTCAGAAGTCTTGCATTACTTGTCCAAATTCCTTAATATGGTAGGTGGCAGACCTGAATTAGAACTTTGCTCTTCCTGGTCCCACTTGGCCACTTTGAGAATGCATGAAAAAAAGAAAAAAGATTATAGAAAGGGTGCCTGGAGTTCATAGCTGAAATGTTAGCAAGAAGAATGATGAAATAAAGTCCTGGCTCAGAGCCTTTGTTTGTGTTCTGCAGGCTGTCAGCATTTATTAAGTATCTTTCTTGCCTGGACTTGGCTCTCCCAGAGATGTCCATTTTTTTTTTTTTCTCTGCGCAGGGCCTTCCTTAGAGAACTTAACCATGCTCTTTCAGTCTGTGTCCCTGAGTGGGGCATGTGACCCCACCCCACTGGCTTCTGGTGATTGCACAGGAAGTCACCTGGCCCAGGAGGCAGATCAGATTCTCTCTCCCAGCTCCCAGGAGCAGGGCCTCTAGCTCTCACTGCACTCTGAGCACTGGACTCAGAAGAGTTTGAACCTAGGATCTGGGCACCTGTGTTTGTGCCCCACCCCAGATGGAGAGGAAATGAGGGGACTCATAAGATAAGGGGATGAAGTGTTGGGGTGCATGGGGACAGAGGGGAGGTGGAGGATGAGGAAACTGAAATGGAGCCTGTGGGAAGTGGGGAGCCAATGGCTGTTTGTGAGGGTAGCTACTTAGAGAAGGGTGACAAATTCCTGGCCACTCAAGCAGAAAACATGAAGACCAAGCGCAGGATCCCACAAGATGGGTGGACTTAGGTGGGCAACTGTTTGATTTTGTTTTGGTTTGGTTTTGCAGTGCTGAGATGGAACCCACACATCACATGCTAAGCAAGGGCTCTACCACTGAGCTACAACCCCTGAGGAACTTGTGTAAAAACTCCTCCTGCCTGGTCTTCTTGCTCCAGGTGTCATTCCCCCAAATTCTGCAGCTTCCCTCCACCTGGCCTACCAAACAAAGAAATTTTGGGTGTCCATTATTGCTTCCCTTCCACAACCAACTGTTCACCCTTTCACTCTCTTCTGACCTGGCACAGGTGGTCAATTCCAAATCAAGTCTAAGCAGGGTCCTTGTGCTAATCCTAAATCTGCACGATGGACTTGGCCCAAGGCACCCAAATTTAAACCAGTCCAGATTCCAGAGTCATGGGACTTGAACGAGCCAGGGTAGGTGTAGTGCGCCTAAGTGACCGGTGCTGGAGAGATGCCAGGCCTCCCAGGCTGCCCAGCTCTTCACAGCTGTCAGCCAACTGGGGCTCTCTGCACTGTGCACTGTCACAGCCTCCTCCCGTCTGACATCGCCCCAGACCCCCGGGGCCTCCACCTTCCCCAAGTACTGGCCACCTGAATTCTTGAGTTCTGCTGTCTCCTGGAGGCAGCCACCCGGAATCCAACTCTGTTCATTTGCAGGTTTCCAGCAGGGGGCGCCGTGCACTGCTGCAGAGAGGCTCGCGCTGTTCACAGGTGAGTTTTCACTGGCGCGGAGGGTGTGGCTGATTGGCTTGGTCTGGCATTTTCCCAGCCAGGTGTGAGTCACCTCACCTGGGCCCAAATTCGTCATGCTACCTTTGGGCAGCAAACCCTCTGCAATTTAGAGAGTGAAAGGGAGGTGTGGACTTTGCTGTTTGAATGCGGACCAAGCAAAGGAATGAGAACTGGGGGTGTAATCCGACAGCGGTGGCGCTCGCCTGTAATCCTAGCGACTGAAGCAGGGCAATTGCTAATTTTCTGCAATTTAACTAGATTCAGTCTTAAAATGAAAAATAAAAAGGGACAGAGGGGCTGGAGCTGTGGCTTAGTGATAGAGCGCTTGCCTAGCATATGTGAGGTACTGGGTTCGATTCTCAGCATCGCCTATAAATAAACAAAGGTCCATTGACAACTAAAAAAAATATGTTAAAAAAAAAAAAAGGCGGGGGATGCGGAGATGTAGCTTAGTGGTGAAGTGTCCCTGGGTTCAGTCGCTGGTAATGCGCGCGCATGCGGGGACACACACACACACACACACTACATATCTATCCCTATATATGGATATATAGAGATATGTAGTGTCGGTATATACATGCATACATACATATATGTGTATATGCACACATACATATGCACATATGTATATCTATTTGTTGCCCTCTCCTTTCCTCCATTAGATTTGCCTTGGTAATTTGTAAAACTCAAATCACCGGATACACGTGAGCTACTTCTGAACTGTTTTGTTCTGTGGATCTGTGGATTTATCTGTTCATTTCTATGTCAACACCATATTGTCTTAATTTTGTTTTGGTTTTGGGTACTGGGGATTGAACTCAGGGCCACTCAACGACTGAGCCACATCCCCAGCCCTTTTTTGTGTTTTATCTAGAGACAGGGTCTCAATAAGCTGCTTAGTGCCTTGCTTTTTGCTGAGGCTGGCTTTGAATTTATGATCCTCCTGTGTCCGGAGCTGCTGGGATTACAGGTGTGTGCCAACTTGGGCTCTATGCACTGTGCACTGTCACAGCCTCCTCTGTGACAAAGCCTGGTTTAATTTCTAATTGCTGTTATAAACTCAAGAATGGATCATGAAATGAGGTAATGGAAATCCTCTTTGTTCTTCTTTTTCAAAATTGTTTTTGCTATCCTAGATCCTTTCCATTGCTACACACCCATTTTAGAATCAGTTTATCAATTTCCATTTTTAAAAGTTTTGTTGAGATTTTGATAGGGATTCAGTTGAATTTATAAAACAATTTGGAAAGAAGAGAAATCTCTTTTTTTTTTTTTTTGAAGGGGGGGTTGGCGATACCCAGGATTGAACTCAGGATCACTGGACACTGGATCACTGAGCCATATCTCCAGCCCTATTTTGTATTTTATTTAGAGACAGGGTCTCATTAAGTTGCTTAGTGCCTTGCTTTTGCTGAGGCTGGCTTTGAACTCTGGATCCTTCTGCTTCAGCCTCCTGGGCTGCTGGGATTACAGGTGGGCACCACCACACCAGGCAAAAAGAGATGTCTTAATGTTGAGTCTTCTGATCCTTTAGTGTGGTATTTCTCTCCACTTATTTAGGTCTTTGTTCATTTTCCTCATCCATGTTTGGGAGTTTATCCTTAATAATTTTATGTTTTTAAATGCTTTTGTAAATGGCACTTTAAAGATTTGAATTTAAAATTCTGTGTTGCTAGTATATAGAAAAACACTTGATTTTTTTAAAGACATAACTTCTGAATTTTATGAATGTGCTAGTCACCAACCATACCAGTTTGTCTGAGACTTTTACAATTTTAGCAATAAAATTTGGTAAACTCTTAGAGTCTGGTTTTTAGTGATGTATGCAGAAGGTGAAGGGAAAGGTTCAAAACCCATATGGAAATTCCCAATACAGAGTCTGAAAACAACATTGATTATAGTGCCAGCACCTTCTTTCCTCTGTATTACTGATGACAGCAACCCTCATTTGCAATTCAGAACAGTGGATCATCCATTATTACATCACTCCCAGTGAGGCAACTTGCATGCACTGTACTCGTAAGCATGAACATCCACTTTGCCTGTGGATTAACTGTTGTGCTTTGATTTGAGAGAGTGCTTGTTTAATTTTAAGATGGCAAATATTGAAAGCATGCTTTTAAAGAGTTCAGATAATGAAAACGAGAATGATGATGCCAGCATGACCCAGACATAGTGGTCATTTACAAAGCTAAGTGATATGTTATTTGAATGACAACTGCAATAACACAAATCAGATAGGGAGGTAAAGAATCAAAACAGAGCATAGTGCATAATGTGCAAAAGAGAATTGGGGATTGGACATGATACAGAAAGGAATATGAAAGTACCTGTAGAAACTACATATCTATCTCTATATATGGATATGTAGTGTGTGTCCCCAGTGAGATAGGCGAGCACCTTAAAATAATTCAAAGGGTTTGGGTCTTTCCTAAAGAGCTCAAGTCTTAGGTGAGATTAGCAGCCATTGAATTAACTTAGACACAGCACATCAATGAACTCAAATGATTGTAGTGCTTCTTTGGTTGTTCTGTGAAACTGAGTTAAATCACATTTGCTCATTGAAATCAAAGCCCACTGCCTTTAGCAGTGTTGTGTACAGGTGAGCAGGACATTCTGTGGTTAACATCTTTGCATTTTCATTAACAAGGAGTTCACAGACTGCATGGAATTTGCAAAAGTTTACATTCACACTATGTCAAATATGCAGATGTATGGGCAAAATTTCATTTGTATTTGGATGAGATGTCATTTTTTTTTCAGTTTTGTTAAAACCTTTATAGAAACCAAAAGGACAATTTGAAACTCCGTTTTTTGAATTCAAGTACTTAAGAGATAGGGGAACACTTTTTATTGCCAAGACTTGATCCAGCACTTGGTATAGGATAGAAAACATGATTATTTGTAGGATCTGATAGAATCAGCTTTTTGTACCCTGTAAAGGGCCAACACGGCTGTCATAATTTTTTTTTTTTTTTTTTTTTTTTTGGTACCAGGGATTGAACCAGGCTGCTTAACCATTGAGCCACATCCCCAGATCAAAGTTGCTATGGCTATGATTAGCCTCTGGAGCTGCTAGTATTATAGGTGTGCATCACCGTGCCCAGCTGTCATCAAAATTTCTCTTTTTTTTTGGCCATAGGTTATTTCATGAATTAATGAATTATTTGGGAGAATGGCTTTATAATAAAAGCAAGGTATCTGTATCATTCTTGCTCTTTCTCCCCATGTGGTGCCCTCCAACATAGTATGATACAGCAAGAAGGCCATGAACCTGATGCCAGAACCATGTTCCTGGACCCCTCAGCCTCCATCATGGTGGCCTCAATAAGCTTCTATTCTTTATACATTACTCATCTCAGGTATTTTGTTATGGTAACAGAAAACAGACTCAGGAACAGTCAAATTGAAATATATAAGCTGTTCCTCCAAAACTGCTTAATGACATTTGAAGAGCCCACAAAGACTCTGGGAAAGGACAAACTGACTGTACCTGAGTTGCTCAATGTTATATGAGGGTAGTGGCAAAGCCCATAAAAGAAAAATGACTCATTTGGGGGGGGGGATAAAATGAAACAAAATGACACCAGAACACAATGACCAATTTAAACAGGACATTCTCATTTCTTTACTAAAACTAACTTATTTGTAATCCAACTTCAGCTTCACAAATTCAAATTATTTCTGTACTTTAAGACCATTTTCTCTGAGAGAAAGAGAAAGTGTGGTTTACTCTATAATGGCACCTGGTGTACTTTGAAATGTTTAAGAAGGTTGGACATGGGCTGGGGTTGTGGCTCAGTGGTAAAGCACCCGCCCAGCATGTGCGAGGCCCTGAGTTCAATCCTTAGCACCACATAAAAATAAATAAATAAAATAAAGATATTGTGTCCAACTACAACATATATATATATATATATATATATATATATATATATATATATATAGAAGGTTACACCCCTTAGACTTGGATACCTTACATGATGACTTTATAGATGCAAAGGATGGCCAAAGCTGGTTTACCAAACTGGCCTGTGGATATAAAGTGAATGGACAGTTTGGAGAGTTGGAAACAAATTCCCATAAATCTAAAAACCTGCTGTTGCTGGTAAGTAAATACTAGGTATTTATGCTTCACTGCTTTTGTGAGGAGGACAGTTAACTTGATGTCATCACATTGGAATGACACCAGGAATCTGCAATGTGGGATTCCTAGGAGGAGATATGCAACAAGAAAACTTTGTCTGATACTACCTTAAAGAAGGATTTACTAAAGACCACAGGCAAGTTAATAGAATGAATTTTAAAAAATCCTACTGTATGATAGAACCATAAGACAGTTTTTAATTAATTTTTAAAAAATTAACTTATTTATTTGTTCTGATTTGTTGTACATGACAGCAGAATGCATTTCAATTCATAGTACACATATGGAGCACAATTTTTCATTTCTCTGGTGGTACACAGCATTTGTGTCTTAATTCATATATCTCATCCCATCATCTTCCCTATCCCCATATCCTCTCCCATCTCTTCCCTCCCCTTTGCACTATCCGAAGAGCCTCCATTCCTCCCATGCACTCCTCCCCACCCCCATTATGGATCAACATCCACTTATCACAGAGAACACTTGGCCTTTGGTTTTTTTGGGATTGGCTTACTTCACTTAGCATGATATTCTCCAACTCCATCCATTAACCTGCAAATGCCATAATTTTATTCTCTTTTAATTCGAGTAATATTCCATTGTGTATATATACCACAGTTTCTTTATCCATTCATCTACTGAAGGGCATGTAGGTTGATTCCACAGTTTAGCTATTGTGAATTGTGTTGCTATAGACATTGATGTGGCTGTGTCACTGCAGTATGCTGTTTTTAGGTCCTTTGGGTATATAGCAAGGAGTGGGATCACTGGATCAAAAGTGGGTCAAATGGTGGTTCCACTCCCAGTTTTTTGAGAAATCTCCATATTGCTTTCCAGATTGACTGCACCAATTTGCAGTCCCACCAGCAATATAAGAGTGTGCCTTTTCCCCCATATCCTCGCCAACACTTAATGTTGTTTTTTATTCTTAGTAACTGCCATTCTGACTGTAGTGAGATAAACTCTTAGAATAGTTTTGATTTGCATTTCTCTAATTGCTAGAGATGTTGAACATTTTCTCATATATTTGTTGATTGATTGTATATCATCTTCTGAGAAGTGTCTGTTCAGTTTCTTAGCCCATTTACTGATTGGGTTATTTGCTTTTTTGGTATTAAGCTTTTTGAGTTCTTTATATATCCTGGAGATTAGTGTTCTATCTGATGTGTTTTCATTAAATATTGATAGTTTAGTTCTATTGTATTGTCATTCTCTTCTCCCCCAACTCTCCACTACCAGTACTGGGGATTGAACCGAGGATATTCGACCATTGAGCTACATCTCCAGCCTTATTTATTTATTTTTTTAAAATTTTTGTTGTTTGTGGGGATTGAACCCAGGGCCTTATGCATGGTAGGCAAAAACTCTCTACCACAGAGTTGCACCCCAGCCCCCCTTTTATATTTTGAGACAGGGTCTTGCTAAGTCGCAAGTTCAATCTCCAGTACAAAAATAAATAAATAATAATAATAATAATAATAAAATAAATTTCTGTATCAGAGGACACAAACATAAATGCTTTCTCATATATTAGTTTTATTAGTCCTATTAGTTGTATATTTTTTTGTAGAACTGAAGATGAAACCCAGGGCCCAGTGCATGTTTTGCAAACATTCTATCACTGAGTTACATCCCCAGCCCCCTATTATTGCCACTGTGAACTAATCCTTTTTTTTTAAATGATAGCATTTATGTAATGAAAAAAATAAAATGCACATTATAATCTCAAACACCTTTTTTCATATTTTAACACTTGTAATGATCTCAAATAAGTGATTTTCATATTTCTATGTTGAAGTAATAACATAATTACTTTTATGAATAATTAATTTTTAACTCGTTATGTTGAGGTTTTTCGGTCTGGTATGGCTATGTCCGGGTTAGATCTCTTCAGAGACATTGGCCAAAGGAATACATGATCTCCTCCCGACAACACCTTGTCTAACCGTGGGTACCACAGGGCCGACTTAGGCTACTCTTAAGGCTCAATTTGGTGATGACGCCAAACCCAAATCAAGCAGAGCGGGGGCAGTTCCCACACGGCCCAGGGCGCTCCCTCTAGCAGGGGCGCTCTGGAAGGCTTCCCGGAGGAGGAGGATGAGGCCGAGTCGCATAGGGGATGGCTGGAGTTCAGCGCGGCAAGCGTGAAGGGTCCGGCGGGGTTGGTGCACCTGGGCCTCTGCGGGCTGCTGACCCGCAAACACGGGGGCTCTGCGCGCCTCCAGCTCCCGGCGCTCTGCGCCCCTCCCAGACACGAACCCTGTTGGGGCTACAACGCCTAGCAGTGCCGCCGAGTTGGCTCCGCGGACGGCCAAGGGGCGCCAAGGCTGCTGCGGCGGAGGGCGGCTGCTGCCCGGCTATGCCCTCGCGGCGTTCGCCCGCGTCCAGCCACCGCCACCGCCACCGCCACCGCCACCGCCCGCCGCGTCTGCTGGCAGCGCCTCCCGCTGAGTCAGCCTGTGAGTCAGCGCCCCCTGACCAGCGCGTCTGGGAGGGAGGGACACGGACCTCGGGGAGCCGGGAGGAGAGGAGGCGGTGCACTGCGTAGAGGGGAGGAGCGAGCCGGGAGGGAGCAGGGCGACTGGCGGGCGAGGGGAGGAGGGCGAGCGCGGGAGGAGGGCGAGCGCGGGAGGAGGGCGAGCGCGGGAGGAGGGCGAGCGCGGGAGGAGGGCGAGCGCGGGAGGAGGGCGAGCGCGGGAGGAGGGCGAGCGCGGGAGGAGGGCGAGCGCGGGAGGAGGGCGAGCGCGGGAGGAGGGCGAGCGCGGGAGGAGGGCGAGCGCGGGAGGAGGGCGAGCAGGTTCTGGGGCTGAGGGAGGGAGAGTGACCAACCGAGGGGAGAGCGGAGCTTCCCATCCACCAGCTTTGGCGTTGCCAGGCCTGCAGTTTTATAGCCCGAGAACGTGGCGGTGCGCTCACCTGCACGTGGGGAAGACTGTCTTGGGGATCCAGGTTGTGGTCTTTATTTAGAGTCTACCATGTGGCTTGTGGCAATGCTTTTCAAACTTCTAAACAAACCCTCAACCCTCGGTGACATTTTACATCCCAAGTAGCCAAAGTATATTTTACATTGCAGCAAAATTTCACAAAACCATATTTAGTTCTGTTACAGGTGGTGTGCTCTGGATACCACCTGTTCAATTCCGTTTTAAAAAAATGATGATCATGAAACACTAAATTGCTTTTATGACCTACTAATAGGTTGCAATCGGAGTTGGAAAGCTGCCTCCAGTTGTCCAGACCCCTGTCTTTTTCTCTTTCTAAATACAATGCACAGCAGCAAAAAAGGATCTCCTCACCTGCCGCCAGAGGCTTCCTGGTTCTCAGTCTCCATGACTTGTCTCGACTCCCTTTGACCTAAGACAGAGTTGACCTAAGACAGAGACCCCAACTTCCACGAGCCATGAACACCTGTTTGTGCATTTGTTTGACATTGAATCTGGATATCTGATTACCTGAGGTGGGGGCGGGGATGGTGATAGGAAAGGGACTTACTTTCCTATATACATTATTGCTGTTTAAATTTTGGTCACACACATATATATTTCTTGAGCATTTTAATTTAAAACATTTCAAACCTACAAAAAAGGGTCAGGAATTAATGAGAAACATAGTTTAGTTATGCTGCTTTCCACTCCACATCTCAAACATCTTCAACCAGCCTCAGCACACACCCCCCCCCCCAATGGATAAAATCTCTGCCACCAATGGATCCAGGCAAAACTTTTGGGCTAAGACAGGTGTGGTGGCACATGCCTGTAATCCCAGTGACTCAGGAGGCTAAGGCAAGAGTATCATTAGAGGCCAGCCTGGGTGACTTAAGGAGACTTTGTCTCAAAATAAAATTTTAGAAAGGGCTGGGAATGTAGCTCAATGGTAGAATGCCCTGGGTTCAATCTGCAGGCCTGCAAAAACAAAATCAATAACAAAATCTTTTGAGTTGAAAGTTATTGGCGGACCTGCAGACAGTCCCTTCTGACACTGTTTAGCATCACCCAGATCGCTGGCGGGACTGGACATCCCAATAAGCAGCTGTGGTTGGGATCATCTGGGATCAACAGCACCTCCTTATTCCCTGTCTGCACAGCATTTAAAGTTGGGGGAGACAATATGCTAAATCCTAAAAGCAATTAGATGGGAGTTGCACTGTATCCTCAAGAAGATGCTAAGAACAATGTAAAGCTGCAGAAATGAGAGTGCTAATTTGTTGGGAGTAGGTGTTTAATCCTGTAGGCCTTGGGGCACTATTTAAAGCCTCAGAAGCTTGGGACTTGGAGTTCCCTGAAGGAGCTGATGAAGCAGGAACCTCCTTCAGGACACAGGACCTGAAAAATGTCCAAGCTGGTGGCTGCCACTGTGAATCCCTCTCTCCTCAAGGGAGAAACCTGACATCTGGGTTCCCATATTTGATCTGGCTTGTTCTAAATCATCTCTGAAAGCCTACTGCATAAGCGAGATTTGTGTCCTTTGGCTCATTGACAGTGAGAAATACAACCATCAGGAGGAACAGAAAGCCCAGGCCTGCTGCCAGGCACATTCTCTGCTCCATAGAAAACTCTACCAGGGAAGGCAATTATTGCAAAAGAGAACATTGCTTGGAGTCGTGGATGTAGTTTCTTGCCTGCCCTGCACCCATCCTCCTTCTTTCTTTCCTAACAGCACCATGATTTTGTTCCACTCTCCACCCCCCACACACGATTCCTGCCCAACTCCTTGTCTGCAGTGCCTGAGTGGGATGTGGAACTTGATGTACCAGAGAGGGAGTCCATGGCTCTTGCTAATGTGTACATGACATTTTCTGGTCCACAGATTACTTGAGGAAGGGGCTTGATTCAATTTAGGCTGATAGAATATGAGGATAAGTTTAGAGCCTTTGGGGGAAAGTATTATTTTTTAAATAAAGAACCACCAGAACTATTCCTCCAATTTAGTAAGCAGATGTGGAGTCTGAAATTTGTAGAGCCATTCGGCCATCAGAAGAAGCAGCCGGGAATGGTGGCTCATGCCTCTAATTCTAGCAACCCAGAGGCTGAGGCAGGAGGATCAAAAGTTTTGAGGCTAACCTGAGCAATTTAGAGACACCCTCAGTAACTTAGCAAGACACTGTATCCAAAAAAAAAAAAAAAAAAAGAACTAGGGATATAGCTCAGTGATAAAATTCCCCCAGAAGATATTACGACTAAGGAATCAAAAAGAAACAGAACCCGGTTGCTGGATCATGCTGATCCTGAAGGCTGAATCCTTCTGATCACAGAGATTCTGCTGCTTTGGGGGCAGCTGGGGAGGAAAGCCGAATCCCTAGATGGGGCTTATCCCAGGAGGGGTTTGTGCCTCTCCCTGCCATTCCCCACAGGGTTCCACTGATGTCCTATTCCAATCAGGATGCCATTCAGAACCCCTCTGGTCCTGGTTAGTTCCTCAAGTCTTCCCATGTCACTCTGACACTCTGGCTAATTGTTTTGAAGAACATTTCTCCCTTTGAATTTGTCTGATGGTTTCTCATTATTAATTGAGGTTATACCTTTTTGACAAGAATATCACAGGAGAGAGGAAGTGTTCTTCTCAAGATACTGCCTCAGGGGATAGGTGATGTTACTGGTCATCACCTATCAGTAACTGATAGGTTAACTTTGGACACTTGGTTAACGTGGTATCTTTCTGAAGTTTCTCCACTGTAAACTTACCCTTTTCCCTTCATAACTAATAAATAAGTCAGATGCTTTATGACTATGTGTCTTATTTTTTGCCCACTAATTTTAGCATCTGTCCTAAAATCTGTCCATGATTCTTGCCTGCAACAGGTATTACTGTGACTTTTGCCAAGTGGGGATTTTCTACTTATATTACTCTTTCTATGTTTATTCATTCTATTAAAAAAACTGTCTCTTTGCCTCATTCATTTATTTATTCCATTACTTTATATCTGTCTGGACTGTTGGATATTTCTTTTATTCTATGTGTTATAATCCCTTGCTATTGTTTAGTTTGGCTCAAATGATATCAGATTTGGCTCTTGGGCGTTCCACTAGAGTTGGTTCCTGTGCCCATCCTTTGAGCACAAGATGCCCTGGGATCATCTGGAATTTTTCCCTGCCCCAGCCAGGGAAATCAACTATTTGCCTCAGAGCCTTGGCTTGTTTTATTGAGAAAGTAAACTCTGAGCACTAGACAGATTTAACCTGGTTAAATGAAAATGTTGAACAGAATTGGCCCGTGGAGGGTAGCTGGGGAAGGAGAGGGGCATACTGTGCAGGGTCAAGTGGAGAAGCAGATTCTGATTTGGGGAGGGGAGTTGGCTGCTTAGTCCTTGGCTGGGAGCACCTGTGGGAAGCTTGGCCTCCAAGCAATGAAACAAGGATCCAGTACAGCAGTGTCCCTAGCTTCATTGGACTTCGCCAGAGCTTGCCTCTGGAGTGTGCACTTGGAGTGGAACTGGGAGGTAGAGGACTCATTTTTTTTTTTTTTTAAACCCTGAGCACCTATTATTTTAAAAATTGTGCTATAATAATAAAAAGAGGAAAGGTCTACTTTTCTATTTTTTCTTCAACAGTGTCTACATTTTATTGTTTCCTTGTCTCACATTGAAGAACAATGAGAGGATGTGGATGGATTATCCATACTGTCAGATCTGACTGCTACAATCATGGGTATGTAGGGTCCACCTGCCATACACACAGGGGTCTTTGTGCAGGAATCTAGCTGCACAGTTCTCAGTCATGAAATCCTCAGTGCTCAGAAGGTGAGAGGCTGCAGAGATCTAGGGGAGGGCTTTCCAACTCTACCCACAGTTTAAAAAAAAATGTGTGTGTGTGTGTGGTGTGTGTGTGTGTGTGTGTGTGTGTGTGTGTACCCGATCTACTCAATCTCCATCCTGATCTACAATACAGACACATTCAAGGGCTGGGGGTATAACTCAATGGTGGAGCACTTGCCTAGCTTGTGTGAGGCCCTGAGTTCGATCCTCAATGTTGCAAATAGTAATAATAATAATTAAAAAAAAACCCTAAACACACATGTTCAACTTTAACAAAATTTCACAGCAAGCATTCACACCTGCTTTGTGTGACACCTTCTATTTTCTGTTCTATACACTTTCTTTCCTGCTAGTTTCATTTCACAACTGACTAATGAAAGGATCAGGACCTTCAATTTGAGGAATTTCCTTGCTGGGCATGTGGCAATCACCTGTAATCCAAGCTACACAGAAGGCAGGAGGACCGGAAGTTTGAGACTAGCCTAGGCAATTTAACAATACCCTGTCTGTCTCAAAACTAAAAGCTCTTACAAAGGGCTGGGGATGTGGCTCAGTGGTAGAGTACCCCCGGGTCCAATCCCCAGTACTAAAACATAATAACCACACACTCCTCTGGGTCAACCTCAGTCTAAATGGGGAGGCTGACACCCTAATACATGAATGAATGCCCAAATGCTGTAACTTTTCAGGATTACATTTACTAATGACCTTTAGAACAATAAATTTTTATTGCTATTGGAGAGAAATGGGCCTAATTAATGAGGCTTTCTTTCTTTCTTCTTTTCTTTTGCAGGGTTAGGGATTGAGCCGAGGGTTTCGTGAATACTGACAGGGTTCTACCATTGAGCTACATCCACAGTCCAGGCTGAGTTTTTTTTAAAAATGTCAAGAGCTGGATGAAATTAGGGTATGGGCTTTAAACTGGAGACTTTCTGATCTTACTCAGGAGCCCCAAATTCCCTATGCTGGAGGCCCTAGTTTCTTTCAAATAAAATAAATGTTTTGTCTTTCATCTGTCCATTCATACACTTACTCAGCAAACACCCTTACGCAGGAAGGCAAAAGCAGGCCTGCACCATGGTGCATGCCTGTAATCCTAGTGACTGAAGAGGCTGAGACAAGAGGATCACAAATTCAAAGGCCAGCCTGGGCAACTTAGCAAGCCCCTGTCTCAAACTAAGAAGTAAAAAGGGATGGAATGTAGCTCAGTGGTAGAGTGCCCCGGGCTCAATCCCAGTACCACCACCAAAAGAAGGAGGAGTAGGAGGAGAAAGAAGGCAGAAGCAGGCAAGTTAAAGATGAGGATGGGAGTGCCTTGCCCTTGAGGTCAGACTCATGGGGAGATAGAAAGACAAGTAGTCACTGGGCGCAGTGGTGCACACCTGTAAGCCCAGCAACTCAGGAGGTTGAGGCAGGAGGATTGCAGGTTCCAAGCCAGCCTTAGCAACTTAGTGAAGCCCTACACAACTTAACAAGACCCTGTCTTAAAATAAAATATAAAAAGGGCTTGGGGATGTGGCTCAGTGGTTAAGCGCCCCTGAGTTCAATCCCTGGTACCAAAAAAAAAAAAAAAAGGTAGTCACCATCAGATGAGGACCTTGCAGTAACAGAGGTGTGCAAAGGGTGAGTCTGGTGGGTCTGCAAGGAACTGAGGAAAGCAGAATTTGATTACTATTATGGTTTTGATATGGTTTGAGTGTCCCCCAAGGTTTCATGCATTGAAATTTTCTTCCCATTGTGAGGTATTAAGAGGGTAGAAACTTAATTGTTCGTGTTTATGTGTGGGGCTTTTGGAATATGATCTAGATTAGATAAGGTAATCAGAGTTCAGCTCCCATGATTGAATCTTGGTGACTTTGTTAAAAAACGGACACACACACACACACTCAGCATGCTTCCTGTTTCTTGCCATGTGATACTTTGTGCCACCAGCTAGAATGCCAGCACCGGATAAAATCCCTAGACTTTCAACCAGAACCATAACAAAAATAAAACTCCTTTCTAAATAAAGTTCTCTGACTCGATGACTTCACTACAGTAACAAAACAGATTAGCACAGTGATCTTAGGAAAATCTTCTTCCTGAGCCTCAGTTTCTTCCCCCCATAAAATGGGGACTGTGAGTTCCACCTCCTGAGCAGTAGTGACCTCTGGGAAGCCCCCAGCCAGTTCTCTGCGACTGCTGGAGAAGAAGGCGGCTCAAGGCAGCCTGTGGTCAGGACTCTTAGAATTCTAAGCTTGGAACGGAAGTCTTCAGGATGAATGGAAGATAAGTGTTCTTCAGAGGTCTGAGAATACCCAAAGATCTCTTAAAGACTTGGGCCCTGGAGAGCAGGGTGAATGAGGATGGCAAGGAGGGCGAGGGATGGAGGCCCCAGCGGGGAGGTCTGGTGTGCCTGCCAGAGAGAGGAGTTTAAATTCGTCCTCTAGGAACTGGGGGTATAGCTCAGTGCTTACCTAGTATGCATGAGGCCCTGGGTTCTACCCCAGAACTGGAAAAAAAATTCAGCCCTCTGAGCAATGGGGAGTGCTGAAATGCTTTGAGTAGGGGGATAACCTGGCCAGATTTGGACCCATTACACTGACTCAAACAAAATTCCTGCAGCCACAAGGAAATGGATAGTCAAATCTGGCACCATGCATTGCTTGGAAGACACTCTGTTGGGTGGTTCAGGCACACAACAGGGAGACCAGGATTTCCAGTGAGTAGCCCACAGCGTAAGCAGAGCAGCAGATAGAGACAGGAAGGCAGTGGCATCCTACCTGTGCTGAGACCTTCCAGTGCCTTTCTCATGTGAAGACAACAGAGAGAATTCTATAACTCTCCATTCTTCCTTGAGGGACTGTGCACTGGGGAATCCCTTGTGGTTGAATCCAGGAACCCACAGTTCCTGAACCCTTCACATGGGCACGGCATTTCAAGTACATGAGGGGTGGTTGCTATGATAAAATATAGGGCTGTGAACCACACAGACCTGGGCTCATATCCTGCTTCTTTCTAGAGCTTAAGTGACTTTGAGCAAGTTAAATTTTCCCTTGGATCCCAGTTTCCTGATTGGCAAAGGGAGGGAAAGGGGGTCTATGTGAATAAGTTCATGTGTTTAAAGTATGTTGTAAGCCCTTGGTAAGGACTCACTCTAATGTTATCCCACATTCTCCTTTTATAAAATGAGGAGGCAGAAGTCAGAGACTTTAAGTGACTTGCTCAAGGCTAAATGGTTGGCAGGTAGCAGAAGCTGGAACCAAGCGGTGGTCTGCTTGCTTAATACCCAAGCTCCTTCCATAATCTCTTTGGCAGAGAGGCCAGGAGCTGAGAGTTGGCACTGTCTCAGTCTGGGATTCTGCAGCCAAGAGAGCCTGGCCACCCGCACCCCGCCTAGGACACGTGAGTCTGTTAACCTAGGCCCAGAGGCCAGAGTGTGCAGTGATGAGTCACCCCAACCCAATGCAACAGGAGACCCCCTCCTCCCTGCCTGCGCCTGGGCTGAGACCTGGTTGCCGAGCAATGAGACATAACATATATAAATAAAATGCAGTTTCTTGTTGTAATAGTAAGGCTTACTGCTTTTCCTCGATCCTCTTCTCTGGCCTCCCTGCAGCTTCCCCGGATGCATTTGGTTTGATGCTCTGGTTAAGAGCTTCCAGACCTGCCTTCACTGGGACACGAGAGTGGACTTCCAGGGTGAATATTGGGTTCTTCCTGGTGTTGAGTCGAACGAGGCTGCACAGGGTGGTGCAGGAAGGGAGCTGGGGTAGTCAGGTGGACTTTCACCACCCAGTGGCTGGGCAAGGGTGGTGGAGATTCAGGGCGGGATTCAGGGCCGGACTCATGATCCTGAATCAAGAGGGCAGGAGGCGGCCCCAGGTTCCTGTGAGGAAGTAAGTGTGTGTACCCGTTTCTCAGGGGTGGGAAGGGCTTCTGCTACCTAAGGGACCTGAGGGCAAAGATAGTCTCTCCCCAAACTTGTTATGCTTTGCATCATCTGGTTACTCTTTTTAGGTGCAGGATGCCTGGGAGCTTGGCTCCTTGGATGGCCTTCCTACCTGCACACTTGCCTCAGGCAAGTCAAAGACTGTGTATAGCTATTAATTTAGAACGCTTCTCAGTGCAGGCACTGAACTTTGGCTGTATATATGTCAGTCTAGTTATTCTCACAATGACTCCAGAAGGTAAGGGTTTTTTTTTTTTTTTGTCAACTTTATTGAGGCTTAATTTACATATAGTAAAATTCACCAATTTTGGCTGTACAATTTGATGAGTTTTGATGAACTTATATAGGCTTGAAAGCATAACCACAAACTTCATGACATAGATCATCCCCATTACTCCAGGAAGTTCCTACCTGCCTCTTCTCAGACAATCCTCCACTCTTGTCCTTGGGCTATTAGGTTTTGCTCTTACTAGAATTTCATTTAAAAGGAATTATATGTAACCTTTTGTTTGGCTTCTTTCACTTACTGCAATGCTTTTGAAATTTATTCATGTTATCATTGATTTGTTCCTTTCCTTGCTAATCAGTAAATGCACATCTGGATAATTTGGTGCTATTATGATTAAGGAGGCTAGGAAAATACAGGTATAAGTGTTTGTGTGGACACAGGTTTTTACTTCTCTTGCAGAATACCTAGCAGCAGAATCTGGTTCATTAAAAGGGTATTAACAGGGCTGGGGTTGTGGCTCTGATAATAGAGTGCTTGCCTAGCATGTGTGAGGCACTGGGTTCATCCTCAGCACTGCATATAAATGACTAAAATTAAGGTTCATCAACAACTAAAAAAATTTTTTTTAAAGAAGGTATTATCATTCCCTTTATAGATGACAGATTGAAGCCCAAAGAGATTAAGCAGCTTGCCTGGGGTTATATACACAGCTTGTCAGAAATTCAAAGCCATCTCTAAACTCTACACTAGGTCACCCATAGAAAATTGGTATTTTTTTACTCAAAGGTACTTCGTTGGTAAATAATCACTACATATGGGTTGAATTCAGATTTGTAGCTTGCATACATAGACTGAGTGCAAGTTGCTAAGCAAAGTATGCACACAGGTCACTCTTTGAGGGCATTTTAGCAGGTAACTTCTGAAAGCTTAAACTGTAGGTCTGTAGTGTTTCGGTTACTTTTATTTTGTAAAGGTGGTATTTGCCAGGTTTCTCCACTGTAAAGTTACCATTTTTTCCTTTGCAGTAACTAATCAGAGAGGAAAGACTTTGAGTGTATGGATCCTGTTTCTCATCAAGCTTTCACTTACTGGTTGGAATATCCATTGTGAATTTCCTAATTCCACCATTTCATTTACATTTGCTAGTTGCATTCTTCTGTTAAGAAAAGTGTCTCTGTTTTTTGTTGCTGCAACAAAGTCCAAAGACTGGATAATTTATAAAGAATAGAAACTTCTTTGGTTCTTGGTTCTGGAGGCTGGAAATCCTGAGAGTATGGTGTCAGCATCTGCTTGGCTTCTGGTGAAGGTCTTTTTGCTGCATCACAACATGCCAAAGAGTGTTATGTGGCAACAAAGAGCAAGTGTGCTAGCTTAGGTCTCTCTCTCTCTCTCTCTCTCTCTCTCTCTCTCTCTCTCTCTCTTTAGTACTGGATATTGAGTCCAGGGGCACTTTGCCACTGAGCTACATCCCCAGCCCTTTTTATTTTTTTATTTTAAGACAGGTCTAAGTTGTCCAAGCTAGCCTTGAACTTGATCTTCCTGCCTCAGCCTCCTGTGTAGCCGTATTACAGGCATGTGCTAGTGTGCCCAGCCTCACTCATGTTTATATCAGTATGTCCTCATACATTATTTTATTCCCTGGAATATAATCCATTACTATCGTTGTTTAATGTTTGATGTGTCCCAGATGTTGTCTGAAGTAGTCCCATTGAGCTGGTTCCTGTGTCTTTCTAATATACCCTGCCTGATTCTTTGAGCATTTTCTTCCTCTTAGGTATAAGAGATTCCAAGCTCTTGTCCTTAGCTTGTGTCAGCCTTGGCCCCTTTTAGTGGAAAATCACATTCAGAAACCAAGATTGGGGTGCTAACAAACTTGTTGGTACTAGGGTATTCAGCTTCTTGGCTGCAGGTTTTTTTTTCTTTCTCTATTAGGTATTGAACCTGGGGTGCTCTACCCCTGAGCTACATTCCCAGACCGTTTACTTGTTGAGACACAATCTTGCTAAGTTGCTGAAGCTGATCTTGAACTTGCAATCCTCTTGCTTTAGCCCCTGAATCACTGGAATTATAGGTGTGCATCACTGTGCCCAGCTGGGCTGCAGGGTTTTGTTTGTTTGCTTGCTTTATTTTGTTTTTGGTACAGGGATTGAACCCAGGGGTGCTTTACCACTAAGTCCCTAGCCCTTTTTTATTTTTTATATTGAGACAGGTTCTCTGTAAGTTGCTGAGGCTGGCCTTGAACTTACAATCCTCCTGCTTCGGCCTCCTGCCTCAGCCTCCAGAGTTGCTAGGATTACAGGAGTGCACCCCAGTGCCGGGCTAGCTGCAGGTTTTGAAGGCAGTAGGTGAGGGAAAGAGCAGGCCCATGAGATTGGATTTATAAGCTACAGACTCAACAAAACCAGGCTGATAGTGGGGAATCTGTAATGATTCAGTTCAGTCGTAATTAATTCAGTCCGGTGTCACGGGTTGGTGGACCTGGGATCAGTCCAACTAGGCACTGCAGTTTCTCTGCTCCAAAATATCTGTGAATTTCACCAATTTACAAACTTCCTGGGAATATCATTTTTCAGCTTTTTGCCTTGACATGAGTTTCTTCCATGGCAAAATTTGAGTAGCTGGTTCTCAAGGTGGGGTGGGGGTGATACTCCCATAGGAGAGGTGTGAAGAGAAGAGTGGTCTTGGGGTCTCCCACAGGAATGGAAAACTGCAGACTTCTGGCACAGACCTTCTGTCGTCCTCAAGGCTAATCAGTCAGCTTGTGAGAGAGCCAATGATTGGAACTAACTGCTCCAGGAATTAAAAGTGGTGACTCATCATGTAGAGCCACAGTCTCAGAGTCTGGTTACATCTGGTATGTTCTATTCTGAAGGGTCTGATGGCTCTGGAGTCTCCTGGGGTGGAGGTGCAGCATGGCCTCCCCTCTACAGAGGTGGGGGACAATGATATCTGTCACCAGGGGCTTTCACATTCCTTACCCTACTGGCCTCCACCACGATCCTGCGGACAGGAGGTCTTTTTCTGTCTTCTGGAGGCTCAGAGCAAGGCCAGGAAGGACAGGCACAAGTCCCTGTGATTGCAGCACGCTGCACAGTCCAGCCTGGCCGGAGCTGCCTGGGCTGGAGACAGCAGGGCAGACGGTGGGTGTGCGAGGCCCAGGGAGCCCTACTGTCTAAGAGGGGTCTGAGCAGCCCTGCGGTGTGGAGGAAATAGGGAGCTGGTTGCACTGCTGCCTCTCAGGACATGCTGTCCTGCTCGGCTTCAGCCAGCCAGACTGGCCAATGACAAGAAAGGAAAGCCAACCCTTGTGACTTGACGTGGAGGCACTGTTTCTGGAAGGAGCTACCTCATGCTGGGTTAAGGGGTATGACGCGCCAGAAGGAGGAGGATGACTAAATCTACCCTTTCTGCTATGTGAACCCCCATAATGGTGGATCAAGAGGGCTTAGGGTCCTAAAAAAAAAAACAAAAAACAAAAAACAAAAAAAAACCAAATCCAGGGAGGGTCTGGGAGGGTTTGGGTGAAGGAGGCCAGAGGTTTCAACAATGGTAAGGCTGACCTTGGAGACTAGCCTATGTGGTGGGAGGGACAGCTGGAGTGGCGAGCCAGGGAGGGGCACCTGGGCCTTAGGCAATCAGGGGGAGGACCTGCCAGATGGGGCTTTTAGGTCCCCAAGGTTCGTCTGGCTGCTCCAGTGGTATCCCTGGGGCCTGGTGACAGGCATCTGACCTTTCTCTGCCACTTTTTCCTCATATGTAACATGAGAATAATAATTCTGCTGACCTACTTCTCAGGATATTTGTGAAAAATAACTAATAAAACATGGTAAATTAAAGAGGGTGGGGTAAAAATAAAGAAAAGGAAAAGAGGAACAGGAAGAGAGCAAAAAGCTTTGCTGCCAGGACCGTCAAGCTACAAGTGAGGAGCAGACCCTTAGTCTTTTAGGACGACGGGGCAGAGGTAGAAAATACTAGGAAGCCCCAGGCAAAGAGCCAACTTCTAAAAACTGAGTTATTGAGGTTAACAATGTGATGTTTTCAAAGCTTATTCTTTTACTAAAGGCTCAGAATGCACTAACTAAGAGAACTCCTTTGATTAAAGGACCTTTGAGTCCTTTCCCTAGTGGGTCCCCCAACAGCATAATATTTTTTTTGCATTGTATCGTGAAAGTGAACAAAATTAGGTAATACTGTAAGAACCAAGGGAATGTGCAAGAAACTTGTTCCCAGGCAAGCAGTAAGTTTCACTTCTCAAATTTAAGTCAGTATCTGTACTCACGGACTCTCTTATTCTGCTTCAAACAATAAGAGCAAAAGAAACCGCTCCTTATTGCATTCTCCAGTAACTGCAGTGTCATGAGCTCTACATTCTTTCTTTCTCTTTTTTGGTACTGGGGATTGAACCTAGGGGTACTCTACCACTGAGCTATATCCCCAAACCTTTTTATTTTTTTAAATTTTGAGACAGGGTCTCCCTAAGTTGCTTAGGGCCTCACTAAGTTGTTGGGGATGGCTTTGAACTTGTGATTCTCCTGCCTCAACCTCCCAAGAAACTGGGATAATCTGCATGGACCACCATATCTGGCATCTATGTCCATTTTTGAACATGGTTCACTTAAAAAATTAGAATAAACATAAAATTTTAAATATATATTTTTCAGCTACTCAAAATTATGTTTATAAATACTAAGAAAACTAAGTGAAAATATTTATGTTGTGTTAAGTGAAAAAAATCCTTTGTTTTTGCATATATAAATAGATCATAACTACCTAAAAACTATCTAAAAATGTACACACAGGTAAAAAATAACATCATGACAAAGCTATATGCATCAAGATTACAGAAATAAAAGTACAAAGAAATGCCGGTTCTCTTTTCTTCCTGTGTTTTCCATATTTTCAGTTATGAATACGTATCACAAAATGGAAAATATGTAACAATTTTTTTTTGTATCAGTGATTGAACACAGGCACTTTACTACTGAGCCACATCCCCAATCCCCCGTTTTTTTAAAAAATTTTTTTAGTTGTAGATGGACACAATACCTCTATTTATTGATATGGTGCTGAGAATCTAACCCAGTGCCCCACCCATGCTAAGGGAGTGCTCTACCACTGAGCCACAAACCCAGCCCTTTTTCATATTTTTTATTTAGAGATGCTGAGTTGCTTAGTGCCTCCATAAGTTGCTGAGGCTGGCCTGGAACTTGTGATCCTCCTGCCTCAACCTCCCAAGCCACATCACACCTGTGGATCACAGGTGTGCATTACCATGCCAGACTTTGTAACTGATAATTTTAAAGTCACAAGTTTATGTACTACCAACTGATGAAAGAAACAATTAGAGATAATCAAGATAACAGAGAGGTGTAGTGGCACATGCCTATAATCCCAGCAACTCGGGAGGCTGAGACAGGAGGATCACCAATTCAAGGGCAGCCTCAAAAACTTAGTGAGACCATGTCTCAAAATAAAAAATAAAAAGAACTAGGGATGATGCTTAGTGGTAAAGTGACCCTGGGTTCAATGCCTAGTACCTAAATCAATCAATCAATTGAAATCACAGAAAATTCCTGACAGTCCTCTGTAGAAATCTTGACATACTGCTTCTCTCTAACTGTCTTAGTGTGTCTTCTGTTTCTATAATAGAATACCTGAGACTGGGTCATTTCTTTAAAGAAAGGTTTATTTTAGCTCACAGTCCTGGAGGCTTGGAAGTCCAACAGCATGATGCCAACAACTGCTCAGCTTCCAGAAGGGTCAAACAGAAGGACAATCAACTGGGTGTGTGTGGAGGAGAGGAGGGGACAAAGAAGGGGGGATGCTTGCTAACAACCTGCTGTCATGATTCTGGAGGGAAATATGCAAATTTCTTCATGAGAGTGGAGCTCTCAACACCCCAAACATGTCTAAAAGCCCTGCTATCTCTCAAGACTGTTACACTAGCAATTAAATCTCAATATGAGTTTTGGCAGGGACAAACCGCGTCCAAACCATTGCACGTATTCAGAAAACTTGGTGCAGATTCCAAACAAAAAAAAATTTCCAGAAATGACTTTTCCTTAATGGTGGAAGTACTGTGGTTTTTAAAATCAGATTTACCTTACTAATGTTTTGTGTCTTGTAATAGTAAAGCAGGTTTCCATCCACCTGCCATGAGGGTAATCACAATAGATTTGCCCCAAATCATTTACACAGCATAGGGTATGCCTACAAGATCCCACTCTGGTTCCCCATGTCCTGCTTCTTCATGGACTCTCCAGGGCAGACACCATTGACTGCTGTGCAGGAGTCACCCACCCCACTGCTCTCTTGGAACCAGTTCCAGCTTCTGTTCAGATCAGGCAGATAGTTTGCCCAGCCAGGGTTACCCATCATGGGCATCCTGGTTCCTGAAAAGGCACAGCCACTTGACTCCTCTCTAGCCAATGTGATGCTATTAGGAATATGTTCAGCTATCAGGGAAAACCATTTACTTCTCATCTCAAAGAACAAAGCGGTTGGTCCAGACTGGGAGAGAGTTCTGCTCCCAGACCCATCATTCCAGTGAGTGGCCCTTGTCATCACTTTCCAAGATGGCCAGCAGGTTCTTGGTATGAGGATGGGATAAAGATGTGGTCTCCAAGGAAGGGCTCTCAAAGAAGATACTTGGATGGATACTTCCTTGATTATTCTTTGGCCAGTATTTAGTTAATTGGCCATATATAGCTATGAGGGGGAGTGGGAAACAGACTCTTTATTATGGAGGTCCCATGTGCTCAGGTAAGATATGATTACAATGTAAAGAAGATAACTAACTTGGGGGCACAATTAAGCATACATTTCCACTTAGCTGGATTTACTGCAAAATTGAAAGGGCCAATCTGCTGCAGGGGCTAATATCAAAGACTGTTCTTAAAGAAAAAGAGAATTCTGAGCATACCTAGCTTCAGATCTTGGTTTCTAATACCATTCTCCAATAAAAGGCACCAGGCAGGATCCCTAGGAGAAATGGACTGGAGAAGTAAATATTCAAGATGAGCCTAGGAGCACCTGAAAGTAAGGAAGTCCTCAAAAATAAAAAAACAAACAACCCTCTCCATAATAATTGGGGTATATCCAAGGGACACAGGAGCCAACTAAAAGAGATCCCAGTGCCCAACCTGGAATAAATAGAGTTAAAAAAAAATAATGTTGTATTAGATGGTAACCCAAAATACATACCTGTGAGTCTATGCCGATATAAAAATTTCAGGTAATTTATGTAGTTACTTTGTATGCAGGAAGGTAGAGCATAATTCGTGCTCTTTGCAAAGAGTACAGTATAGATACAGAGGGTTTTTTGTTTGTTTGTTTGTTTGTTTTGTTTTGTGCTGGAATTGAACTCAGGACCTTGTACCTACTAGTTAAGTACTCTACCACTGAGCTACATCTCCAGTCCTTTTTGAGACAGGGTCTTGCTAAGTTGCTGAGGCTGGCCTTGAATTTGTGATCCTTCTGCTTCAGACTCTCGGGTTGCTGAGATTATAGGCATGTGCTGCCATACGCAGCAAAGGAGAGTAATTTTATAGTGGAGACAACTGACAAGCACTACCTCAACCAGGTGATCAAGTCAACACCAACAGTTATAAATCATGTCGACAGTATGTACTTGTTATGTTTGAATTTCTTCAAATTCATGTGCTAGAACCTTGATTTCCAATGCAGAGTTGTTGGGAGGTAGACCGTTAAGAGGTGTTTAGGTTAATGCTATTACTGTGGAGTGTGTTCTTTATAAAAGGACAAGAATACAAATAAAGGAGAAGCTTGGCCCCCTATTGTGTGCTTGCGTGCTCTCTCCCAGTGACGGGCAACTCTTGCCATTCTCAGGAGGGGCACATTCTCTTATACTTCTAGGCTTATGTGCACTTGGTTCCTCTGCCTGGAATGCTTACTTCTCCTGGAAAATACCAACCCCCATTCAGGTTTCAGCTCAGGATGCACAGTAGGCAGAATTCATGATATCCCCAAGGATCCCTGCCTGCATAATCCTCAGTACTGAGAATATAATGGATTTTACTCCTGTGATTAAGTGTGTGATATGACAGAGTTGGCTTTAAGATTACCCAGATAGGCCTGATCTAACCATATGAACTTTTTAAAAGCAGAAAGTTTTCTCTGGTTGGTAGCAAAAGAGGAAGTCAGAGATTTGATGTAGAGGCTTATATGACACGTAAGAATTCTCTGCTGCTAGTGTTGAGGACAGAGGGAGTCATGTAGCCAGAAATGTGGGTGGCTTCTATGAGCCAAAAGCAAGCCCAGGAAACAAGAACCTGAATCCTTACAACCATAAGGACCTGAATTCTGTCAACAACAAGAGTGAATTTGGAAAGCTGGGTGTGGTGGCACATATTTATGATCCCAGCTACTTCAGAGGTTGAGGCTCATGGTCCTGGGTTCAAAAGAGTGACTTTGGAAAATCATCCCCCAGGCTTCCAGATGAGAATTAGCCCAGCTGACACTTGTTTCTGGTTTATGACAAGCTTGAGTAAAGACTCAGCCATGTCCCTGTGGAACTTTCAGAACTATAGAACTGTGTGCTAATCAATAGCTGTTGTTTGAAGTTGTAAGTATATGGTATTGTGTTATGCAGCAACAGAAGACTCACAAACCATGCCTCCTCTCTAGAATCCCCTATGTCCCAGACACACCTGTAACATCTTCCTCTTTACTGCCGTGGCACCCAATACCCATCCCTGCTACAGTGCAAGTCATTCTATGTGCTCTCCTTACCAGATTCTTAGTCCGTGGGAGAGAGGGACTCTGTTATTTATCATGGCAAGCCAAGGCATAGCAGGAAGGCAAAAACAAACAAACAAAAACAAAACAAAACATTCACTGAATGAAGTTTACATTGAGAAAAAAAAATTCAAGATCATTAATTTGTAATCATATATACTAAAATAACCAAGTAAGTCAGAGATTTACTATCTAAGGAATAGTAAAAGGTATCGGTATAAAAAGAGAGTGGAGATCCGGGCATGGTGGTGCATGCCTCTAATCCCAGCAGCTGAGGAGGCTGAGGATTGCAAATTTAAAGTCAGCCTCAGCAACTTAGTGAGGCCCCTAAATAACTCAGCAAGAGCCTATCTCTAAATAATATTTTTTTTAAAAAAAAGGGCTGGGGATATGGCTCAGTGGTTAAGTGCCCCTGGGTTCAATCCCTAGTACCAAATAAATAAATAAAAATTAAAAAGAGAGTGGGGAAAGATTAGCTACTATAAAATATCCACATGAGGTGTTTCTAAGGAATCCAGAAGTGAATGAAGTCCCTACATGTTGTGGGTGAGGGGAGGGAGTGGAGGAGTGAGCAGAGGTATGAGGAAAAATCTACCTCAAGATTACTTGATAAACAAGTACATATTTATTGAATGCTTGCTATGTGGTCATGCCAGGAGCTCTGGCAAACAAGGGAGAAGTTTAAGATTCAAATGCTATCCTAGCTGGGGGTGTAGCCCAGCCAAAACTATCCTTAAGGATTCTAAGATCCTCCCTCCCTTCTGTGCCATACAAGTCTTAGAATGCTAGAATCAAAAGGAATCTTACAAAACTTTTTGAGATTTTATGTGTACATAAGTTTAAAAGACTTACAGTTTAAAAGACTGGGGTTGTGGCTCAGCGGTAGAGCTCTTGCCTTGCACGTGCAAGACCCTGGGTTCCATCCTCAGCACCACATAAAAATAAATAAGTGAAATACAGGTATCATGTCCAACTGCAACTACAAATAAATATAAAATAAAAGACTTCCACTTTTTAAACAAGTGGGAGCAAACTGCTT
Source organism: Callospermophilus lateralis (assembly GCF_048772815.1). Lineage (NCBI taxonomy): Eukaryota > Metazoa > Chordata > Mammalia > Rodentia > Sciuridae > Callospermophilus > Callospermophilus lateralis. Next base: position 94,874,283 of record NC_135313.1, read on the forward strand.
TTCCTTTTAGCTCTGTATTTCTGAGTTGCACATCTTCGTTCCTGTGCTTTTGACACCTCTGTAATGGGTCTCTAATAAAAATTCCTGAAAGGGGACTCAGACATTTCGATATTACAGTATCCTCTCCTTCAGTCTCCGCCTCATCTAGACCAGGATCAGAGGTGGAGCAACTCCTTACCTCTGGGCTTGGTGTGTGCAGCTCCCAACTCTCTCATTTCAAGTGCTGGAATAGAAGTGAGGTTTGGAACAAGCAGGTAAGGGGTGAGATCTTGGTCCTGAAACCAAGTAGACAAAGAATAGGGAAGAATGGTACAGGACATTGCAGGAGGTGTTTAAGCAAAGGAGAACAGATGGGGTGGGAAGGATGCTTTCTGAATGAGTAGGATAGAAAATCTCAAATGCAGGTTATTAACACCACGGATATCCTGATTATTTTGCATTTTATCTCATGGACGACAGGGCACCAGGGAAAGAAACGGTGAGAGATTTATGTTTTAGTCTCTGCCCCAGGTGTGTGTGCGTGTGCGCGTGTGTCCGGGGGCGGGGTGGCCGTGTCGGCTTCTCTCCTGGGCTGAAGTTTGCACACCTGGTAAACCAGTGAAGTAACCCCTGCGGGGCCAAGCTATCACAATGACAAGAACTAAACTGAAAACACATAAAACTGAGGCGGTCTCCCGGGGGTGGGTTTCAGGCTAGGTGGCAAGTCCTTCAGGGAAGAATTCTGAAACCTGATTCACAAATTCAAGAGGCAGGCGGCTCTTCGCCTTGCAAATGAGCTGCCGCGGATCCACCGTCTTTCACTGCCTCTCTGTTCTGCTACCATCCGGCTCCGCCCGTGAACCACGTAGGAGACACTTCCCGGGCTCCGCTTTGACGTCGCGGATACAGCACAGGCGCACGTGCGAGAGGACCAGGGTGCTGGTGTGTGGCGCTAGTAGGCCGGCGCCCGCGGGTAGAAGCCAGAACCGGGAACCCCGCGGCGCTCGGCGGGTGGGGAACCCAGACGTGTGCGCAGTCACAGCTGGCTACTGCGCAGGCGCCGACAGGATAGCTTCGGTCGGGCGCGCGCCCGCGGCGAGTTCTGTTCTCGGCGGGCCGAGGTTGCGCGCGCACGAGCGAGCGGCCGTGACGTGCGCCGCGTTACGCCCGACGTCACGGGTCTGTGTGTAGTGGCGGCCGGGCTGCCCGTAGCGGTGGAGCCTGGCAAGGGTGGTGCGGCCACTGGGCGCGGTGTTCGGGGTCGCACGGCCAGTTGCAGCGACTACGAGGACCACGACTCTGACGTTCCGGGGACCCGGCCGCGGAGTCGCGGCTTCTGCCTCTTCTTTGGTCTCCAGCAGCGTCGGCCCTCGGCTTCCTCCTTTTCTGCCGTCCTCCCCGCGGGCCTCGGGACTGCTGCGGCGAGAAGCACCCAGGGGCGTGAGAGGCCCCGGCCGGGGCTCCATGTGAAAGAGGAACGGGCCTGCCCCCGGCCCGCGCCCGACTCCTTGCGCGCCCCTCCGGTCCCCGGGGGCCCCGCGGGCTCCCGCTACCGGGGGCCGCGGTGACAGGCCGCGCGGGGGCCGAGGGGCGGGCTCGGCGGCGGCCGCCCCTCCTCGGGCCTGCGGCTCCCTAGGTCCCTGCGGAGCGCCGGTGAGTGTGTGTGTGGGTCTGTCTGTTGGGGGCTGCGGGCCTGGCGTGGGGCGGAGAGGGTGGCTGACAGTGGCCTGTGCGCTGCTCCGGGGCCGGGATTTCTTAGGGTGACGGGCCTGCTCTGGGAGGGTGGACCTCGGGCCCCCAGCATCGCGTCCTGAAATCCCGATTAGCTTCAAGTAGGCTACTGGTCCGTGTAGCTGTCAGACACGTACTCTGCCGGGATTCTTGTCGCAAGGTTGCCGCTGATCCCAGGGGCTAAGCAGAAATGTTACACGCTGTAAGCAAAAAACTGCTTGTCTTTGCATTGTCACAGTGTGATAGTCTATCGATTATTGTTTCTCTCTTCTCTCTCTATGGAGCACTTGGCTAGAGCTTACGCCCCGTGGTTGTGTGTTATCTCATTTCATCTTCCTAACTCTGTGAAGTGGGCACAATGCCTTCCCATCATACAGATTAAAAACTAAGGCTCGGAGAAGTTTAAGGCATTTATTTGTCCAAGGTCACGCAGCTAGTAATCAAGGAAGCCGTGATTCAGATATGTAGATGGACTTTTGTAGGACTGTATTTCTTTGACTTGGAAAAGTAAGTATGTGAGGATGAGACTGGCTGGATATTTTCATCCTGAGCGTAAATTCTAAACACCTAGATAGTTTACTTTTCCCTGACGTAGGCTGTCCGATGTGTTTTGCTTCAGCCTTGCCAAATCGTTTTCATGATTGAAAAAATATATATATTACTTGTAAAAGGTGGCTCCAGGCACCTTCACTTTTTATGTGGTAGAACTGGACAGGAAAAAAAAAATATTCTCCTCTTAGAAAAAAGAAATATATTTGATGAAACTGCACTTTTCTTGAGAAGTTACAATTTTACTTTTGCAGTTCTCGATGCATATAGGGAACTTGTATTTGGGTTATTTGCTTGAGATTTCCTTATTGCAAAATTTGTTGCTGGATATGTGGTAATGTCAACACACGTAGTAATTTTGAATTGTCTTATGCAATGTTTCTGAGTTTAATGTCAAAATTTAATGTGTAGAATATTACAGGAAGTTATCTTTTGATGGTGTGATTTTTTTCATTAGTGCAGTACTACTAATCAATGTTTTATAAGCTAACTGAAAATTCTCATTTTAGCGTTTTCTTGTGCCGTTTTTTTTAACTGTGGTTAATGAAAAAGTAGAGCCAGAGTTCTGGCTATGTTGATAAATTCTCTTGAGTAATTGGAGTTTCATTCAGTTGCAGATGTTTAGGAAATCTATTTATGCTGTGTTATAATATTCTATAATTTCATTAGTATATTATCAGGTTGAAGAAAATTTGTAGTTGAGTATCTTTGTAATGCTTGTAAGGAAAAGGTAACTTTACAGAGTTAATAGGTGAATGGCAATAAGTAGATTTCGTTGTTGTTAGGTTAAAATATGAACATGTCGAATTTTGTTGAATTGGATTGAATTATGGTATCATCACAGAATGGTTATTTAATTGTGCTCTTGTGTTTTGAGAGAACTAGCTGTTAAGGACTTATCTTAAATAATTGTTTTTACATTATAGGCTGAATCGTTTTTTGAAGGGTACTAGGGATTGAACTCGGGGGCACTCAACCGCTGAGCCACATCCCCAGCCCTATTTTGTATTTTATTTAGAGACAGGGTCTCACTGAGTTGCTTTTAGCGCCTCACTTTTGCTAAGGCTGGCTTTCAACTTGATATTTTCATGTCTCAGCCTCTCCAGCTGCTGGGATTACAAGGCATGTGCCACCACACAGTGTTTAAACTGAATCCTTTAAGCATTGAATCTTTAAAGCTTTTGTTTTTTAAATATTTTTTTAAGCTGTAGTTGGACACAATATATTTTATTTATTTTTTGTGGTGCCGAGCATTGAGCCCAGCGCCTCACCGGTGCTAGGTGAGTGCTCTACTGCTGAGCCACAACCCCAGCTCCATCTTTAAAGCTTTTTAGGTGGCGCTTTTTTCCTACTTTGTTTCTATCACAGGGGTAAACCTATATTTAATAGGTGTATTAAAAAGAAGTTATGTTTGATAATCTGTAGTTCCTACAGTTTTAGTTAGGATTGATTTTTTTTGCCTTGTAGAGTTGAAGCTCTCTAGGCACCCCCCAACTTTTTATTATGAATGTCAAGTGCATAGAAAATTGGTAATAGTGAACACTCTTATGATGATCCTCTAGATTCAACATTTGTTGATATCTTGCCATATTTGTTTTATCTGTAAATACATGTATATTATTTTTGACTGGACCATTAAAAACTAAGCGATTAGTATTATGACACTTTATCCCCAAGTCTGTCAGTATGTGTCTCCTAAAGATAAGGACATTTTCTTAAATAGCTATTGTTATTGTTAATTTCTTTTAGGTGTGATGATTCTTTAGTGTAATCCAGTAGCCTTCCATATTTAAAACTTTTCATTTATACTAAAAAGTCTTTTCTGGCTTTCTACATTGTCCCTTACCAAACCAGGAAACCAGGATCCCATCAAAGTTTACTTGTTGCATTTGGTTGTTAAAATCTCTTCTAATATAGAACAGCCTCACCCAGCTACTTTTTTCTTTTGGTGGTACTGGGGATTGAGCCCAAAGGTGCTCTACCACGGAGCTACATTTGTAGCCCTTTTTTGTTTTTTGAGTCTTGCTAAGTTGCTGAGGCTTGCTTCAAACTTGTGATCTGCCTGTCTCAGCCTCACAAGTCACTGGAATCATAGGCATGCACCATCATGTCCTCCCTTCTTTTAAAATGACATTGATATTTTTTAAAACATAAAAAAAAACAGTTGTCTTATAAAATGACTCGCATCTTGTGAAATTAAGTCATTTGCAAGAAGATGGATGAAACTTAAGAGCATTATTTTAAGTGAAATAAGCCAAACTAAGAAAGTCAAGGATCCTGTGTTTTCTCTCATACATAGAAGCTAGAGAGAAAAAAGAAAAAAATATGTGTGTGTGAGGGCTCTCATGAAAATGAAGGGAAAGAGTAGAGGAAAGGGACCAGGGGAGGGAAAAAGGAAGGAAAAGGAAATACTGGGGAATGATATTGTCGAAATTTTATTGTTTTATCATGTGCACATATGAATATATAACAACAAATCCTACTATCTTGTGTAGTTATAATGCTCCGATAAAACATGTGGAAAAAACGATTCACATTCTAAATTTGTTAGAAGTTTTCCTTTCATGGTGTCATTTAGCTTGTTCCTCAATTCCCCCATACTATCTATTCCTGTAAAGCATCTTAAAGGGTTGATTAGTTTCAAATTAAAAATTTGGGACAAGAATTCCTAAGTGATGATGTATACTTCCTATTGCCTTCCATCAGAAGATATATACTGGTCTGAGGTTGTGGCTCAGTAGTAAAGCACTTGCCTCACACAGATGAGGCACAGGGTTGAATCCTTAGCACCCATAAAAATGAATAAATAAAGGTATTGTGTCTATCTACCTAAAAATATTAAACAAAAAAGATACTGTTTATTCCCATTATTTGTGATGCTGTTTGTTTACTTTGTTGGGATAATTAAGGTAAGGTCTGTTTCTCACTGCAATTAGCATGTAAACTCTGACATAATAAATTAGCACAGTAGTGCTAGCCTGTTCTTCAATAATTTTTCACCTAACAGTTGTAGGATCTGTTGATGATCCTTGTCAGGCGAGCTTTTGAATTTCAGGTTAATAATCTTTTGTTATAGATGGAAACAAAAATCACAGAAACTGTAAAATATCTTGTGCAGCTACATTAATTAGAATCCCATTTTATGGATTTTTAAGATTTTTAAAGATGAATCTAAGGTATCTCCTGTTACAAGTTTTAAAAGAAACCTGGTTTCAGAAAAATGGGAAACCAGGCTTCTTTTAAAACTTATAATAGGAGATACCTTAGATTCATCGTTAAAAATGTATACTCTTAAAAAGTATGTTTAAATTTTTCTCAGTCAACATTTGTTACACAAGAATGGTCAGAAATAGAAGGTAAAATTAGATCTACTAAAAAACATTTTAAGGAGCTTGTGTATTTTTGGTGTATTGGTGGGCTTTTCTAACTGGACTGAGATCTGGATTCTAATCTTTTTTTATCTTTTGTAATGTTGGGGATCAAACCCAGGGCCTCACATCCATGAGGCAAGTGCTGTACCATTGAGTTACATCCCTCGCCTCTGAATTCTAGTTTTAATTGTATTACTATGTGTAGTTGAAGAATTATAAGTTTTGGGTTGGGGGTTATGTAGCTCAGTGGAGAGTAGGCATATTTGAGGCCCTGGGTTCAATCCCCCAACACCAAAAAAAAAAAAAAAAAAAAAAAAACCACCAAAGGAAGAGTTACATGTTTTTAAACTTTACTTTGTATTTCATTTCATGATGATTATGATAGTGAACATTTATGAGTAAAAAATGAATTAATTTCTTTTTATATATGTATTTGTTTTAATTAGTAGAATGAATTAATTTCTAATGATGAGATATGTTAATTACATTTAGGGATAAACCTCATTTTTATTAAGTTGGATATAAGTAAATCAAATACATATAACATAAAATTGATTTTCCAACTGAATAACATTTAGTAGATTTTTTTTTTTCCTTGTTTTTGTGATCCTCTTGCCTTGGCCTCCCTGCCTCAGCCTCCTAGTAACTGGGATTACAAGTGTGTGCCTCTGTGCCCGGAAGTAGATGGTTGTTTTAAAGAGGGTTTCATGATAGAATTTCCTTAATTAACCCATTATCATTAAAAATATGATTTAATTCATAAAGCAGTTTACATGAAACTTTTTCACTATTTTTTTTTTTTTTTGGTAAATCAGGATAAACTCTATATATGGAAACAAAAAATTTTCCCTTTATTCCCAAAAGTACTCCTTTAAATAATGTAATTCACTTAATCCCTATACCAACCCAGTGAGTTACTTACTATTATTATATCTATTGCAGATGAGGAAACGAAACTCAGGGACAATAAATAACTTGTCCATGTTTCTACATCTTGTCTGTGATGGAGCTGGGGCTTTGATTTAGGCAGTCTGGCTCCAGAATCTGTGCTTTTATTTATTTATTTTTCAGGGAGTAAGCCTGGGGTACTCTACTACTGAGTGATATCTCCAGCCCCCCCCCTTTAAAAATTTTTTTTTGTAGTTGTAGATGGGCAGAATGCCTTTATTTTGTTTATTTTTATGTGGTGCTGAGGATTGAACCCATTGCCTCATACGTAGTAGGCAAGTGTTCTACCACTGAGCTACAGCCCCAGCTCATCTCTAGCCCTTTTTATTTTTATTTTGAGGTAGAGCCTCATGAAGTAATCCCAGACTGGCCTTGAACATGCCATCCTCCTGCCTCTGCCCCTGGAGTTGCTGGGGTTACAGGTTTTTGCCATCATGACTGACCAGAGTCAATGCATTTATCATGCTGCCTATGAGCTTTATCAGGACAATGAGAAAATTGGATCTGATTTACCAAAGTGTAATACATATTATCATTTAGAGAGTTTGTACTTTGTCCCATGGTGGGTAGGGTGCTTCCAGAGGCCTTGAAAAATAGGCAATAGTTGAACTAATTTAACAAGTCCTATATGTTAACCAACTGTGCTTATAATATTTACTGAAACATTTAAAAATACAGAAAAGAAAATAAAGGTAGTAAATAGCTAAGAATATGAATTTGGGAGTCAGGTCTGAATGTGAGTCGTAGTGCTTCTATTTAATTTCTTTAAAACTTCATTTTATGTATTTGTAAAATAATAATAATAGTACTTATAGGTTTGTTATGAAATTATTTATTTATTTTTAAAATATTTATTTATTTATTTTTTTTAGTTTTAGGTGTACACAATATATTTATTTTATTTTTATGTGGTGCTGAGAATTGAACCCAGAGCCTCACACATGCTAGGCTATTTGAGCCACATCCCCAGCCTTGTTATGAAATTTAAATGGGATAATGCTTAACACAATATCTAGCATGTAAGTGTTCAAAAAATCAAATAAAAAATCAGTTCAGTTTTTGTAAAAATATTCCACAATCCATGCAGTTCGTGTCTTTATTTTGATATACATAGACGCTCTCTTACTTAATATGATTAGGGTTGGTAGTGTTCAGTTTAATTTAAAAAGTTCTAATTTCAGGGGAATAAAATGACACATTTTTATCTTAAATATTTTATATTTCAGGGGAATAAAATGACACATTTTAATCTTTTTTTAAATTTATTTATTAGGTGTAGATGGACTCAACACAATGTCTTTATTTTTATGTGGTGCTGAGGGTCGAACCCAGGTCCTGACGGTGCTAGACAAGCACTCTACCGCTGAGCCACAATCCCAGCCCCCATTTTTATCTTAAATATTTTATTTTGTTTAAAAAACAGAAATGTAAAGCAGTCTGACTATATGATCCATCTAGAGTTATGTGATCTTTCTATCTAGTCTTTTACAGTTGATTCATCTATAACTCATTTAATAATAGGTTTTTTTTTTTTTTTTTAGACTTTGGGTCTTTCTAGATATTTGACATAATTTTCATTTTCATAGAAACAACTTTTTACATTCACTGTTTCATTAGTTTATATATTTAATTAATTATTACAAGTCATGAACATAATTCTTGATAAGTTTATGGGAGCAAAAATGTAAGCTTAACTAGTTGTGAATGTTTACTAATTGTCAGTGAGTTTCCCAAATTTGTTAAGGAAGTTGGATGAGAAAATACTGTTGCTTTGCCTTCTGGTATCCCTGAGTATATGTATCTATTATTAAATAAATATTTATACCAAAAATTCAAAGCTACATAATCATCTCAATTTTGTTTCAGCTCTTTGAAGAGTATTCTTTTTTTAATGTCTGTGGTTTTTCTTTGTGTTCTAGTTCCTTTAGAATGTGCGGTTTTTAGATTAGATCTGCATTCTCTTATCTGTCATCTTTTCTCAACATTTTCATCTCTTTGTTATTTTACTTTTCATTTTAGTAGATTTTCTTGGGTTTGACCTCCATGCTACTCCATTGTTTTGTTCTTTATAACCTTCTGAGACAAATGAAATAATATTTTAAATCTCATATGAGTATTTTAGTTATGCATTTGAATCTCTGTTAATCTTGGCAATCCTTGATCTCTCCCATTTCCTTTTTATCACATCCTTGTTTTGCATCTCAGCCTAGTCTCCTCTTTGGCTTTTTGTTCCTGTTTCAGAAGGCATGTCTTCTGGCCTTGAAGGCCATCACCCAATTTTTTATAAATTTCAGACTGTATTTTGGGAGGAAGGAGAAGTAATATTTGAGTGTCCCGTATATGCCAGAAACTTCATTCTACTGTGTGTGTGTGTGTGCGCGCGCGCACGCGTGTGCTGCTGGGGATTGAATGCAGGGCCTTGCTAGCATTCACTGCCAGCCCTCACTCCAGAATTTTTAATTTTATAGTAAGCATGGTTGATCCTATTATCCTATTTTACATGTGCAGAAACTGGCTCAGAGATGTGAAGGATCTTGCTCAGACTCAAATAGTCTGGTTGGGATTTTGTATGGCTCTTTCAGTTAGAGCAAGGGTTCCTAACCCTCTCGTGGCTTCCACATTGCTCACATGTTCTCATTATATGCAACATTCTCTGTGGGAATATGTGCACTGGAATCTTCTGCGATGGGTCAACATAGCTAAAACAACCCTCTCAGATTTAGATGTTCTTACCTCTCATCTTTTGTAATTACTAAGCCATAGAGTTCTGATCAGTACTTGAGTAAACCTTAATGATGTCTATTACATAAAATTTTCAGTAGGATGAGAATAAGCTGATTTATTTTATTTTTTGGTACTAGGAATTGAACCCAGAGATACTTTACCACTGAGCCACATCCCCAACCCTTTTTGAAATTTGTATTTTGAGACAGAGTCCAATTCAGTTGATTGGGGCCTTGCTAAGTTGCTGAGGCTGGTCTCGAACTTACCATCCTCTTATCTCAGCCTCCCAGTTCACTGGAATTACAAGCATGTGCCAAATGTGATCTATTTAAAATAAATGGTATGGAAATTGTGTTCACTCTAGGAGAAAATAATTTGGAAGAGCTTAATGTATATTGCTAGAGAAGTGATGATACAATTTTTTGAATAGGATAAACAATAAAAATTTTCATTAAAATTTAGACTCATTTTGAGTAGGCTGTGAACACTAACTCCCACATCTCAGTAGTCCAGAACATAAAAGTTTATTTTTGCTTTGTGTTTGTGGAGGGAGGAGGGTACTCCCTTTAGGAGAACTCTAGGCCAGAAATTCCTCAGGCACTTCCCAAAGTAAAACTTCCAACCCTACGGCAATATCCAGTAACCCAGTAACCCATGACCGTGGGATAAAATTTTGTGATGCTAATTAATGAAATTGCACCATCTTAGAATACATAACTAATCTTTTCTTTATTAAGTAACAAGGTAAGATTATGTATGCCAGAGATATAGAATCACTTGTGGGAAAGTTGAGTACTAAAAACCAAGCTAGTAAGCATTGAGCCCTGGAAAACACCAGAGAAGAACTGAATTATTCTGATATTAAGAGTGGAGAACCAAAACTACTGAAACACATTTTGGAAATGTGTTTAAACACTTTAGTTAAAAATAGGGGATCTTTTTGGAAAAGGAAAAAAAAAGTATTGGAAAAGTTGTTCATTCTATACAGTCTTTTATGTCCAGTAGAAACTTAAAAATAATTTAGAGAGACACTTGGATAAGCCTAAACTTAATTACATTTTAAAAAGCAGCTCTTCCCTGCTTCCAGGGATAAACCATACATCAACCATTATTTTTCTTCTCAGAATTTTTCTGTGTCGTTGCTCTTCCTTTTTCTATTCTCAAGTCTCTAATCAAAGCATAGGATTACCTTTCAGTGTTCTTAGCTAACCTTGTTCTGAGTAAGTTGGTATTGATATTTGCTAATCTGATACCCACTTGAGCTAGCATTCTCTCCATTAAATCTTTGTTTGGTACTGGGGATTGAACTCAGGGGCATCAACTACTCAGCCCCAGCCCTGTTTTGTGTTTTATTTAGAGACAGGGTTTCACTGAGTTGCTTAGTGCCTCGCTTTGAGCTGGCTTTGAACTCACGATCCTTCTGCCTCAGCCCTCTGGAGTCACTGGGATCACAGGCACTGGCTCTCCATTAAGTCTTGCTTGCTTTTTTGTTAATGGGAGGATTAATTAGGAAGGCATAGAATCTTGCATTCCAAAGAAACAAAGATGGGCAGTGCAGAACTGGTAAAACAAAGCAAGGAAGGACTGAGTGGGCCTAGATTTGGATATGCAGGAGGATCTCAGAAGGCAAGTTGTAGAGATTTCTTGTTCAGTAAGTAGATTGGGAGGAAACTTGCATATTTAAGAGTTCAGTCAAGGAAGCAAAGCCACTATGGTATTTTGAAAATAGGACTTTATGAAAGGAGTTAAGACCTTACATAGTTGTGGGAGAAACTCAGAAATCAGAGAAAAATCTCTCATGTGATTTCTTGAAGCCATGGTATAGTGGCAAGTTGGAATTTGCAGGTGAATCCGAAAAGGTGAATCTGAAACATTGTATTCCCAGCTGCTGGAGTGGGGCACATGGTGGAGCTGATGGAAAGTCTGTGAAGAGCTGTTACTTCTGCACAGCTGTCTCTTTTGGTCCTAAGTCAGGCTTTGATGGTGATGGACTTGGAGTTGCTGTTTGACACATGTGGCAATCAGGAAGGAGAGCTATATGCAGAGTAGGGGAGAACAGAAATATGGTAGAATCTATTGGCAACTCTGGTATTTCTGTCCAACAGCGATCTTCAGAGAGTAATTTGCTTATTTGGAAGAAGATTCTGGAAAATGTAGCTTGAACTTAACCAGGTTGACATAGTAACACTGCCACAGCAGTTAATGGAGAAACAAAACAAAACAATGGAGGATGTTAAAATTGTGGGGATCCACAATGGTATTTTCTAGGTCTAGGCTCTATTGTGAAGAGCAAGTTTGCTTAGGCTCTCCAAGCCTGTTTCCCCTTCTGTAATATGGGGAAATAATATCTACCTTATAGGATTGTTAGGCTAAATGAAATGCGTGTAAAGCATTTAGCAGAGTGTCAGCACAAAGCAAGCCATTGTAGACAGTAGCTTTTATTATCAGTAGTAATTGCAGTAGTAAGGAGAAAAGATTGATAAATAGGAAGGATACATTTTGGAAGGAGATGGCAAGAAGAGAGAAGATGAGTGGAGATAAGAATATAATATGTAGTTCCTTTGTTTGAGGATATTGCAGTCTGGCTGCAGAGAACACATGTAAACATGGACTAGTTAGGAAGCTATTATGTGAAGTTATAACCTTTAAGAAAGATGACCTTGAATGGAGAGAGAGCAAATGCTGTCAGTTCAGTATAATTAGGGCTTAAGTGATACTGTTTGTGAAATGCCTAGCACACTGACAGTTCACAGATCTTAATTCTTTTCTGCTCTAATTTATAAATGGAAAGATGACTTGGCGAAGAGGACAGGGAGGCCTTGAGCTGGGTCCTTAAAAGATGGATTGGACAAGTAGAAAAAGCACAGACAAAAGGTATGCATCCACAAGGCAAGTGGAGCCCTGATTCTGACTCCTATCCTTTTCTGCTTTTGGTCATCTATATATAATTCCTAGAGATTCTTATGTTTAACTTGGCTTGGGTTGGTTGCCCACCTCTGGACCATCAGTTATGGGAATGGTGTGGGCCCACCCTGCTGATTTGACACTCTATATCAAGAGAGTGGTTGAGGTGGTAAGTGGTAGAAGGGGTAGGTTTCCAGGAGAAGGGAGTGTCTGGAAAAAGTTCCCACTTAGGATGAACAATTCAATCATCCCCTTTTAGCTTATATGCCATAGTTAAGTATTATAATTCTATACCATTCCTATCAGTTGCCCAAATTAAACATTTTTCTTCTTCTATACAATTAATATTTAAATTTATTACATTTATCAATTTCTTGCTAGATTGTGTTCTTCTGGAATCATTTTTTTTGAAGCACATCTTTTAGAAGAAGTTTCTTTATGCTTAGTGGTAAACTGTTTTTGCTTGTCTGAAGTTTTTAGCTCAGTTCTCAAATATGTTAATTGTCGGTGACAGTCTAGATTGATAGTTATTCTCCTTTCAATGTTTTAAAAATATTACCTGTCTTTTGCTGTATAGCCAGAAATGGGAGGCTATCTGGATGTCTTACTAATTATGCTGTTTTATTGTGATGTTAGAACATATATAATGGCTTTTGGATATTCATATTAGTGTTTCTTTTTTCTTGCTATTTTTTTTAAGTGGTACTGGGTTTGAACCCAGGGGCACTCTACCACTGAGGTACATCCCCAGCCCTTTTCATTTCATTTTTGAGACAGGGTCTCATTAAGTTGTCCAGGCTGGCCTTCCATTTGTGATCCTCCTGCCTTCCAAGTAGGGAATTCTGATCAAATTAAATCCTATAATATATCAAAGGGTGTCAGTAAAATAAGGCTTTCAGCAATTTATAGTTTTAGTTGTTCACTTGCATCATTACCAAAATTACATTATTACGTTTTCTGTGTTAACCCTGAGGATAAACAGTTAAATCAATCATTGTTTCTGTAATTGTAGAGCTTCATTCTGGTGGGGGACATGTATGTATTAGGGTGACCATATAACTTATTAGCCATACATGGGTACTTTCGAGTGTGTAAGAAAGCTGATTTAATAATTATTCTGGGCGTATATTGTGCTGATGGTTTCATGGGTGTATATTTTTCTCCTGTCTTTTTAGGTTGTATACATGAAATATAGACAGCTTTTTGCATTGTAGTCATACCTCAATAAAGTGTTTTTTGTTTTTAAATATCCTTAGTTTAAAAAAATAAACTGGGGGGCTGGGGTTGTGGCTTAGCAAATGTGCTTGCCTAGCACATTTGAGACTCTGGGTTCGATCCTCAGCACCACATAAGAATGAATGAATGAATGAATAAATAAATAAAAAACAAACAAATAAATAAATAAAATATATTGTGTCCAACTACAACTGAAAAATAAATAAATAAACTGGGACTGTCCTTAGTAAACTGAAGTATATGGTTTTCCCTACATATGTGAAAATGTGATGCAGTGAGTATTATGGGAATATTTAATGTAATAATATGAATATAAATATTCTAAACATTCATAGTAAATATAAAAATTGTAAGTAATAGCATAATATTCATATAATAAAGCTTTATTTAATTAAGTAGTGATGGCAATACTACTGTTGGTCTTATAGGAATGAGGCATACCTAGCTGTCAGTCTAGCCTAATGAAAACAAGAAGTAAATAGAAAAAGCCTCAGTTTGGCCAAAGAATAAATAAATAAATTCCAAATTGGATGGTGGGAGACCATGCCCACAAATGAGGTAAAGAGTGCTGAGAGTGGCAGTGAACTTAATTGGAAACAATTTCTTGAATAAGTTGTTTTGAGATGCATGTTAGGAGTAATGATTATTGAAGAGGAGGGAGAGATGAGTGGAAATTAAGACCATCCCCTGAAAACCCATCTCCCCTTTTTTAGTCATCTTTACTCCTAACTTGTGTCTCAAATAAGTTATCAAAGAGTAGAATCTCAGCACTGCCATTTTCCAGCCATTTGACTTGGGAAAGTCACTCGATAGATAGTCCTGATCCTTAGCTCTAATTCAGAATTGAGCTAAAACAGTTAACTAACCTTTTTATCCCTCCATTTTCTATCTATAAGAATGAGAATAAAGGCCCCACTGCCCAAATCCCAACACAGTTCAGTCTTAATTTCAGTCCTTTGGGAGAAAGCAGATATTTTTATTATTGTAAGGAGTTAAACTTGAGGTTTGTTTATTTAAGGTGCTTGTTAGTGGCTACTATGTGCTAAGTGTTGTTAGGTGCTGTAGAAGATATGCATGTGTAAATAATATTTCCTATCAAAAGCAACTTATATTAGTGAAGACAGCTAGGAAAAGAACCTTTTTACAGAGCATGAATTGAAGAAGATTGTAGGAATTGCTTTGATGAGAATTGTCTAGGTTTGGGTTTTTGTTGGAGTGTGAGGTTTAGGTAGCATGTACTGACTCCAGAGGTCTGAGTGAACAGTACTATGTTTGATATTATTTGGGAGTTTTGATGATATAATGAAATAGAAAGTTTGAAACTCCTTCCACCAAAATGTGAGTATGCTCAATATAAATCCAATTTGAAGGTAGTCCTGGTTATGTTTTTTGTTTTTTTTTTTTTAGTTGTAGATGGACACAATACCTTTATTTTATTTATTTGTGTTTATGTGGTGCTTAGGATCAAACCCAGTGCCTCACACATGCCAGGCAAGTGCTCTACCATTGAGCTATACCTGCAGCGCCTGGTTATTGTTTCTTTTTTTTTTTTTCATACCAGGGCTAAGGTATAAAGTTTTGTGTATTTTTTAAACTTTGGAAGGATTTTAGAGTTTTAAAGGATTTTAGAATTTAATTTTTGAAGGAGTGAGGGGAGTGCATTGGTACATAGTTTATCATATAGTACACCATTTAACACGTGCCTGTATATTAAATAAGCAAATAAATGAGAAGCAGTACAAAATATGTAAAAGTGGATACTGAACAAGATTTGGTCCAAATGCCGAACTAAATTTTTAGCTTTGTGTGTGTGTTTATATGTGTGTTCGTTTTGCTTGGTTATTCTAAATGCTTTACAAATAATATTTCTTTTAACCTTGTAACAATCATATGAAGTAGATATAGTTTCTGAGCCCAGTACCCCCGCCCCCCCCCCCAAAAAAGAAAGGAGTGAGTGTCAAGGATGTAGCTAGCTCAGTGTTAAGTGCTTGCAAGGACCTAGGTTCAGTACCCAGTGTAACACACATATACACATAAAAGAGGAAGTGTCTGTAAGATAATGAGACTTGCAGTATGACTCATAAATTAGCCTAACGTCAATTTTAGAGTTGTGGAGCTAGTAGCATTAAAGAATGGATATTTTTTTTTTTTGTAACTTGGTTGAGATAAGTGACATTTAATAGACCTTACATTAAATTATATAATTTGGCAAAGTTTGATACATGTATATGCCTGTGAAAACATCACACATCTCAAGATAATAAACATCTGTCACCTTCAAGAGTTTACTCAGGCCCTTTTGTATTCCTTTACCATCTTACTTTAATTCATTGTTCCTAAGTAACCAATAATCTGCATTCTGTCACTGTAAATTAGTTTGCATTTTCTAGAATTTTATGTAAATGGAGTCATACAAATACTCTTTGTGGGGGGAAGTCTGCCTTCTTTTACCTAATTATTATCTTTATTATTATTTTGGTGCTGGGAATTGAACCCAGAGTCTCATGCGTGCTAAGCATGTGCTGAACTACTGAGCTAAATCTCCAGCCCTCACATAACTGGAATGTTATACATTTGGAATCATACAGTATGTATATCCTTTGCAGATTGACTTTTTTCACTTAGCAATATGCATTTAAGTTCCTGTGTCTTTTTGTGCCTTGATAGTTCATTTCTTTTTATTGCCTGAATACTGTTCTATTGTATTATGTGCCATAATTTGTTTATCCTCTTGCCTACAGAAGGTTTGTTTCCATTTTTTTTTTTTTTTTTTTGCAATTTTAAATAATTGTGTTCAGGGCTTTTAAGTAGATGTATGTAAGTATTCAGCTCATTTGGGTAAATACTCAGAAGCATAATTGCAGGGTTAAACGTAAAACATATGTAGTTTTGTAAGAAACTGCCAAACTGTTTTCCAAAGTGGTTGTACCACTTAACATTCTCATTAGTAGTATGAACATTTTACTTGTCAGCACTTTGGATGGCCAGGCTTTGGGAATCTTGTGGTTTCGATTTATATTTCCATTCTCACTAACAATATTGAACATCTTTCATGTGTTTATTTGCTATCCATATATCTTCTTTGGTGATGTTTATGTCTGAATCTTTTGCCCATTTATTTATTGGATTGTCTTTTTTTCCTTGGGTTATAAGAGTATTTATGTATTCTTGAGACACAAATGCTATGCCAGATATGTTTTGTACATACATTCTTTTAGTCTGTGGCTCTGTTTTCAGTTTCTTACTGGTGCCTTTTGAAGAGAAAGTTTTTAATTTTAGTGAAGTTCAGTGCATTTTTAAAAAGATTAGAGCTAAAAAAAATTAGTGCTTTTATTATCCAAAAGATACTATCAGGGGAATGAAAAGAATTATTTTCTACACTTGAAGGTCATCAAGATTGTTTCTTTAGTAGATATAGGACTTAGGTTATATTTTTCTTTGGTGACCTTTGGTAATTTGTTTCTTTTAAGAAATTTGTCCATTTCATCTATTGTTTATAGGTATGCATTTCTTTATAATATTTTGTCATTTACCATTTCATATTTTAGAATTTATATCATGTAGAATAAAAGAAACTTAAATAATATACTACAATTATTCCCCTCCCTTTTCTGACCTTTATTATATAGTTGTGATGCTTTTCATTTTTATATGTTCAACTTCATAATATAGTTATTATTTAAAGAGGATTTTAGAATAGGAAGAAACATATCTATATAACATTTCTCATGCTGTTTCTTTTTTTATTAATTTATTTTAATTAGGTATATATGACAGCAGAATGCATTTTGATTCATTGTATGCAATTGCACAACTTTTCATTTCTCTGGTTGTAGCATTGCACCATATGTGTATTCATAGAATGCACTTAGGGTAATTATGTCCATCTCATTCCACCATCTTTCCTGCCCCCACCCTCCTCTCCACCCCTACCTCTTCTTTGCCCAAAGTTTCTCCATTTTTTTCATGCCCCCCTCCCATTATGGATTAGCATCCACTTATCAGAGAAAACATTTGGCATTTGGTTTTTGGGGATTGGCTTACTTTGCTTAGCATGATATTCTCCAACTCCATCCATTTACCTGCAAATGCTATAATTTTATTCTTTTAATGCTGAGTAATATTCCATTATCTATATATACCACAGTTTGTTTATCTATTCATCTATTGAAGGACATCTAGGTTGGTTCCACAGTTTAGCTATTGTGAATTCAGCTGCTATAAACATTGATGTGGCTGCATTACTTTGGTATACTGATTTTGTTCTTTGTATACAGATCGAGGAGGAGTGGTATAGCTGGGTCAAATGGTGGTTCCATTCCAAGTTTTCTAAGGATTCTCCATACCGCTTTCCATATCGATTGCACCAATTTGCAGTTCCACCAGCAATGTATGAGTGTACCTTTTCACCTACATCCTCTCCAACATTTATTGTTGTGTTCTTGATAACTGCCATTCTGACTGGGGTGAGATGAAATCTTAGAGTAGTTTTGATTTGCTAATTTGATTTCTCTAATTGCTAGAGATGTTGAACTTTTTTTTCCATATATTGTTGATCGGATGTATATCTTCTAAGAAGTGTCTGTTCAGCTTTTTAGCCCATTTATTGATTGGGTTGTTCGTTTTTTTGGTGTTAAGTTTTTTGAGTTCTTTATATATCCTGGAGATTAGTGCTCTGTCTGACAAGTGTGTGGCAAAAATTTGCTCTCAAAATGTAGACTCTCTCTTCACCTCATTGATTGTTTCTTTTACTGAGAAAAAGCTTTTTAGTTTGAGTCCATTCCATTTATTAATTATTGATTTTTTTTAGTTGTAGATGGACACAATATCTTTTTTATTTTATTTTTATTCAGGGATCGAACTCAGTGCCTCAAGCATGCTAGGCAAGCGCTTTACCACTGAGCCACAACCCTGGCCCTAATTCTTGATTTTATTTCTTGTGCTTTAGGAGTCTTATTAAGGAAGTCAGGACCTAATTCCATGTGATGAAGATTTGGGCCTGCTTTTTCCTCTATTAGGTGCAGGGTTTCTGGTCTAATTACTATGTCTTTGATCCACTTTGAGTTGAGTTTTGTGCAGGGTGAGAGATAGGATTTAGTTTCATTTGCTGCATATTGGATTTTCAGTTCTCCCAGCACCATTTGTTGAAGAGGTTATCTTTTCTTCAATGTATGTTTTTTGAGCCTTTGTTTAGTAAGAGATAACTGTATTTATGTGGGTTTTTCTCTGTGTCTTCTATTCTGTACCATATTGGTCTACATACGGAAATCAGTAAATATAATCCATCACATCACTAGACTTAAAGATAAGAATCATGATTATATCAACTGATTCAGAGAAAGCATTTGACATGTTCAAAGCACTGGAAAAACTAGGGATAGTAGGAACATTACTGCAACATTGTAAAAGCTATGCTAAACCCAAGGCCAGCATCATTCTAAATGGAGAAAAATTGGAAGCATTCCCTCTAAAACCTGGAACAAGACAGGGATGCCTTCTTTCATCACTTCTGTTCAACATAGTCCTTGAAACTCTAGCCAGAGCGATTAGACGAAAGAAGTAAAAGGAATACAAATAGAAAAAGAAGAATTCAAGCTATCATTATTTGCTGATGACATGATTCTATACTTAGAGGATCCAAAAAACTCGACCAGAAAACTTCTAGAATTAATAAATGAATTCTGCAAAGTAGCAGGACTTAAAATCAATACCCATAAATCAAATACATTTCTATACATTAGTGATGAATCCTCTAAAGAATAAATTAGGAAAACTACCCATATTCACAATAGACTAAAAAAAAAAATCTTGGAAATCAACAAAAAAGGTGAAAGACCTGTATAATGAAAACTTCTTCTTGAAGAAGACTTTAGAAGATGGAAAGATCTCCCATGCTCTTGATTTTTTTTTTTTTTTTTTTTTTTTTTGTGGTGCCGGGGATTGAACTCAGGGCCTTGTGCATGCAAGACAAGCATTCTACCAACTGAACTATGTTCCCAGCCTTCCCATATTCTTGGAAAGGCAAAATTAATATTGTCAAATGGCCATACTATCCATATCTTTCTGTTGTGCCAGATTTACTTCTGATAATTTTTCTTCTGCCTGAATGACTTTCTTTTTTTTTTTAAATTTATTTTTTAGCTTTTAGGTGGACACAATATCTTTATTTTACATTTATGTGGTGCTGAGGATGGAACCCAGTGCCTTGTGCATGCTAGGCGAGCGCTCTACCACTGAGCCACAACCCCAGCCCAGCCACAACCCCAGCCCCTGAATTACTTTAACTTTTGTGGTCCTTCAGTGCATGTCTTCTGGACATGAGTTTCTTCAGGGATTTTTTTTTTTTGTTTTTAATATCTGGAAAAGTCTTTATTTCTCCTTTTTAACAGATGTTTCCTGGATCTAGAATTGTAGGTTGGTGTTTTTCTTTTTTCTTTTTTTCCCTTTCAGTACTTTAAAGATGTTGTTCCAGCTGGGAACACATTCCTGTAATCCCAGTGGTTTGGGAGACTGAGGCAGGAGGATTACAAGTTCAAGGCCAGCCTCAGCAATTTAGTGAGGCCCTAAGTAATTTAGGACTGGGGTTTAGCTGAATGATAAAGCACTACTGGGTTCAATCCCTAGCACCTCACCCCGCCCCCCAAAAGAAAATGTTCCCCTGTCTTTTAACTTGTATTGTTCCTGATGAAAACTACTTTCCTTTTGTGTATAATGTACACCATGGCAAGGACTTTTGGATATATTCAAGGTGTGATTGGACACTACTGGTACTTAAGAGCAGAGAAAGAGCTATTAACATTCTCTGACTATTTTATTTATTTACTTTTATTACTGAGGATTGAACCCAGGGGCACTTTACCACTAAGCTATATCCCCAGATGTTTTTATTTTAAGAAAGCATCTGAGTTGCTGAGAGTCTTGCTAAGTTGTCCAAGCCGGGCTAGAACTTGCCTCTGCCTTCTTTTTTTAAAAGATGATTCTTATTACTGTATAGAAAATGAATTGTATGAGGGCTTGGAGTAAAAACAGGTTAGTTAAAAATCTCTTTCAATAATTCATGCATACCCGGGTATCGTGGCACATACTCCTAGTGGCTTGGGAGGCAGAGGCAGGAGGATTCTGAGTTCTAAGCCAGCCTCAGCAATTTAGCCAGGCCCTAATCAACTCAGCAAGACCTTATCTCTAAATAAAATACAAAAAAGAGCTGGGGATGTGGCTCAGTGTTTAAGTGTTCCTGGGTTCAATCCCTGGTACCAAAAACAAAACAAAACAAAAAAATCATAGTTGATCATAGTTTAGAGTGATGGTGGTACATACACATATACATATACATATCAGGATTTGCTGATTAATTTGAATGTTAACATGAGAGAATGAGTGGAATCAAGAATATTCCAAACTTTTTATTTTGTGTAACTAGAAAAACATGTGCTTTTTTGATGAAGTGGAGAAACTTGCGGGGAGGAATAGGTATTATATTGTTTTTCAAATTGTTTTTTTTTTTGAAATAATTTTTATCTCTTGAAGTTGCAAAACCAGTATGAAGAAAAAAGTTTTTTGAATCATTTGAGAGTAACTTGCTAACATGAGGTCCCATTATCCCAAAACTCTTCAGTTTGTAATTGTTATCAATAAGGACATTTACTTTCATACTCAGAACACATCAAAAATCAGAAAATTTTAACATAGCTACGCTAGTTATCTAATTCACAAAACCTAATAATGGACCTAATAATGGTTAATTTTTAGCAAAATAATTTAATCTAGAGCTATATTTTTCATTTAGATGTTGTTTGTGTCTTTTTTAAAATATATTTTTATTTGTAGATGGACACAATATTTTATTTATTTATTTTTATGTGGTGCCGAGGATCGAACCCCGTGCCTCATGTGTGCAAAGCAAGTGCTCTACCACTGAGCCACAACCCCAGCCCCAATTTTTGGTGTCGTTTATTTTGAAATAGTTCTTTAATATATTCTTGATTTTCATGATCTTGACTTTTTTTTTTTTTGTCAAGGTATTAAACCAAAGACCTCACACATGCTAAGCAGAAACTCTACTATTGAACTACAACCCCAATACTTTTAAAATTTTTATTTTTGAGGGTTGGTGGGGGATCTTGCTAAGTTGCCCAGACTGACCTTGAACTTGAGATTCTCCTGCATCAGCCTCATGAGTAATTGATTGCAGCTCTTTGCCACCACATCTGATGATCCTGACAGTTTTGAGATTATAGAGCAGTTAATTTTGGAATAGTCCTCATTGGAGTTTGCCTGATGCTTCCTCAGGATTCAATTCATGTCTACTTTTATGTCACAGAGGTGATGTGGTATCTCATTGTTCCCTATCAGATGATATTTGATTTTAATATGCCTATTACTAGTGATCTTAACACTTTCACCCTCTAGTTATAGCATTTATTGATTTTTCTTGGCTGGATTATTACTACTAACGAATTATCTACTATTGATAATTACCAAATGGTGATCTTTCTAGTCATTGTACTATTATAATTTATTAGTTGACATTCTACTGAAGAAAAATCTTCTTTCCACTTTTATTATCAGTAAGATGTTGCAGGCTCATTTTGTAGTTACCTGCTTCATACTTAGAATCAGCAATATCTCAGCCATAATTTGATTTATCTTAGTGGGGATAAATACTTACCTGTCCAGGTGTGGTGGTACGTGCCTGTAATCCCACCAGCTCGGGAGTTCAAAGTCAGCCTCAGTAAAAGTGAGATGCTAAGCAACTCAGTGAGACCCTATCTCTAAATAAAATGCAAAATAGGGCTGGGGGGGGGGCTGCGATTATAGCTCAATGGTAGAGTGCTTCCCTTGCATGCGTGAGGCCCTGGGTTTGATCCTTAGCGTCACATATAAATAAATAAACAAAAATAAAAATATTGTGTCCATCTACAACTAAAAAAATAGTAAAAAAAAAAAAAAAAAACAACATAGAGTTGGGGATGTGGCTCAGTGGTTGAATGCCCCTGAGTTCAATCCCCAGTACCAAAAAAAAAAAGAAAATAGAAAGAAAGAAAGAAAAAAGAAACTAGCATCTGACATGAGGTACACAAAATGTATTCATTGTAAGTAGGTTGTCACTGCTCCCAGGTATTCTCAGTGGACAAAGCTATAAAATATGTGCACACATACATCCTTCTTTATTTATACATATTAAAAGCTATCATTTTATATGACTTTTATTCTTTTAAATATATTGAAGTTTAGTTTATGGCCTAGGATTATCTTGGTGGATATTGTTTCATGGGTATTTGAAAAGAATTGTGTTGGTTACAATGGTATGTGTAGAAATTAGCTTTATGCAAATGTATAGGTTTTTCTTTGTTTTTTTTTTAGGGTTATACTTGTTTTTTCCTTTATAGGATCTACTTTCAAAATTTTGTCTTTCTGCGCTGGGGATGTGGCTCAAGCGGTAGCACACTCGCCTTGGCATGCGTGCGGCCCGGGTTCGATCCTCAGCACCACATACAAACAAAGATGTTGTGACCGCCAAAAACTAAAAATAAATATTAAAATTCTCTCTCTCTCTCTTTAAAAAAAAATTTGTCTTTCTGCAGTTTGACAATATGTCTAGATGCAGATCTCTTTATGTTTAATGGATTTAGAGTTTATTATTAAATTTCTTGGATCTGTTCTGTGATGTTTTTCATTATATTTGGGGTATTTGCAGCCATTAGTTTAAATATTTTTTGTGTGTACTTTTCCCCCCTCTCTTCTCCTTCTAGAACACCTATTTACATATTTTGGCATGTTTAATGTCTTTCAGGTCTCTTAGACTGTTTTTCCTCAGTCTTTTTGTCTTCATTCATTAGGTTGTATAGTTTCTGGAGATCTTTTGTCAAGTTTGATTTCTTCTTCTGCCATCTCAGATTTACTGTTGAATCCATCTAATGTGTTTTACACTTGGATATTGTGCTTTTTTTAAAAAAAAAAATTTTTTTTGTAGTTGTAGATGGACAGCATGCCTTTAATTTATTTGTTTTTTTTTTTTTTTTTATGTAATGCTGAGGATCAAACCCAGTTCTTCACACATGCTAGTCAAGTGCTCTGCTACTGAGCTACAGCCTCAGCCCTGGATATTGTGGTTTTGAACTCTAAAGTTTCTGTTTCTCTCTTGAAGCTCCCTGTTTGTGGAATCATTTTCAAGATATTTTCCTTTAATTCTTTTAAATATATTTGTAATAGTTCCTTTGAAGTCTACTAATTATAACATTTGGGCCTACTCGATGTTTTTTTAAAATTTATTTTTATTTGTTCTTTTTAGATATACATGCCAGTAGAGTGGTTTTGGACATATTATACATAGAGTATGACGTATTCTAATTAGGATCTCGTTCTTGTGGTTATGCATGATGTGGCATTTCACTGGTCATATATTCATATATGAACATAGGAATGTTATGTCTGATTCATTCTACTGTCTTTCCTGTCCCGTCTGCTCCCCTTCTCTTCATTCCTCTTTGTCAAATCCAGTGAACGTCTTCTATTCTTCCCCTACTCAGAGTTTCTGTTGTATTCTTTGTATAAGTTAATGATATGTATGTCATGGAGACCTAGCAATTTCTTCCTGAGTATAAAAATGACAGAAATATGGGCTTATGTTTGCCAAAAGGCATGTTCAAGGAGATTGATAATAGCTTTATTTGCAATAGCCCCAAACTGGAAACAACCTTCATGTCCATTGGTAGTAGAATTAGTTGAGTGGGACTATTATTATGCATCAATGAAATGGACTATTTTACATGGACTATTATATGTCTATAAAAATGAACAAAATACTACTAATACAGAAAATGTTAAAAAATTTAGAAAATATAAATTTAAATGACAATAATTATAAGAGTATGTCTTGTATGATTCAACTAAAATGAAAAATATGAAAATCTAGTCTGGTAATAAATGTTGAGATAATGGTTACCCATATGGGGAAACTGGGAACGAGTACAAGGGATCCTTCTTGGGTGGAGGTAATGTCTCTATCATGATCTGTTTGGTGGTTTTATATGGATGAATGCATATGTAAAATGTATGTTTGAAATTTGTGCATCTTATACTATGTAAATTATGTATTAAAAAAATCTGGATGACCAGTCAATTTCCTATTATTTTCTATATGCTTGAAATGTTTTATAATTCAGTTAAGAATAAATTTAAAATATTATGCATTCTGGGATATATTTAGCAACAAAAGTCAGTTGCATGAATTAGAAAATGCATGCTTGTTTGGCTTTGGAATATACTGTTTCTCTAGGCCTAAGATGTGATTAAATCTTGAACAATGTTCAGGAGTGGTTCAAAAGTGGTACATGACAACCAAGAATGTAGCTCAGTGTGAGAGCATCTCTCTAGTATGTGAGAAGCCCTGGATTTATTCCCAATATTGGGCGGGGGGAGGTGCAGTAATGCATTTCTTGGAGACTGTTTGGGCTATTTTCATGGTCTTGGTCGCAACCAATTTGGTTCTTATATGAGATACATCTGTGAACCTGCATCAGGTTTTTTCATAGATTACTTGAATATTCAGAAGCTTGGGTACTGCTATATCATTGACTATTCAGAGTGAATCTCTGCTCTCAAATCTTTCCCCAGAGGAGGAGGAAACTGTTTAATTCCAAAGGTGCACATGTGTGTGTATGGGTATATGATTTATGTATATATGTTGGGTGAATATGGGCCTAGGTTCAATTTTAAGGGATGAAAGCAGAGAACCAAAATGTATGCTCTCAGGAGAGGGTAATGGTGACAGAATAACTGAGTAAGTATTGGCAGTGAATTGAAAGTGTGAAATACCCATATGTATAGTAATAGGATATTTTACCCTCAGTTGCTTGAAATACAGTCTGAACAAAAGTTAAAATAATTTGTGGATTATCTTATGGATAAGATCTTTCAGTTTCATATGTAATTGTTATTTCACCTTAGTCTTTTTTTGTCATCCACTTAATTTTGTAATTTTTCATGATTTTGTCCAGTTTAGCATCAGAATATTGGTAAATGTACCATAGCTGCTTTATGGAAATACAGCTTTGATTCATTTCCATTATAAAGTTTTTAATAGTACTTTATTTCTGAGATTAGTCAAATTTTGTCTTAAACATTTTAAATCAAAAACTTTGAAAATTTTTATTGAGACTAAATTTGTAGGTGCAGAACATAATACATGAAACTTCATCAACCTCTTTGTGATTATTTTGTTTATGTGTATTTGTATGGTAGGAAAATTTCTTGTGCTAGCTATTTTCCCCAAAAGTGAACTCAGTGACATATGGTAGTATGGTAAATTTATTTGAGTGAGAAATAAGAAATAGGTATTCACATTCTAGTTTTGCCTAGTTTTATGACTGTAATAAATTATTATATTTTTGGCCCTCACATGTGTTTAGGCTAGATCTTTGTTTCTCATTGTTTAAAATTTAGTCTTAGCTGGGCACAGGATATAATCCCAGCTACTTGGGAGGTTCATACTGGAGGATTGTGAATTCAAGGCCAGCCTGGGCAACATAGTAAGACCCTATCTGAAAAACAGAAAAAATTTAGTTCTATACTTGCCTTGATGAAAAAGTCCTAAAAACTCAGGATAGTGAAGTAGCTCAGTTGTAGAGTGCCTTTTTAGCATGCACAAGGCTCTAGGTTTGATCCCTAGAACAGAGAGTGGTGGGGAAAGGGAAGGCAAGACTAAAAGTCCTAAAAACGTGGTTGCCCCTGGAAATGGTACTCATTGGGTGATGAAAGGAGCATTTTTATGTCTGATGTTATATCCCAAGTATTCATATATTAAAGTGTTTTCTTTGGAAATCCTTTTATGTTACTGGATATTGCAAAATAATATTACAACTACTAAGAACTTAGAACTGTTGTAATGTTGAATTTATTTTTTCAAACTGTGTGTGATCCTCCAGTAGAGTGACTGCAAGATGGTAGCATGAAAGAATACATTCAGTATTTTTGTAAAAATATGGATAAAATTGATAATATTTTAAAATGGGGAGGTCTCACATTAAAATTGAATTTGGCTTTTTGAAAAAAATCATAATATCTGATACTATTGAACCTGGAATTTCTGTAGTAGCTATTGTGACTTGAGCTGAGGCTCTTGCTCTTCTGTATGGACAGATGATTTCCAGTTATTCATAGAACATCTCTGTTATTTCTTTCCTCTCTCCCCTTATTCTTCCCTTCCTTTTCCCCTCTAGTTCATTTTCTGCTTCTATAGTTGAATGCCACAGCCTGGGTAATTTATGAAGAATTTATTCCTCACAGTTCTGGAGTCTGGAAAGTCCAGGGTTGAAGGACTGAATAATGGTTGATTGCATTTCATTGATGAATATATCATATGTTGTTTATTCATTCATCAATTGATAGACTTTTGGGTTTCCACTTTGGGGCTCTTATTGAGTATTAGTGCAGGTTTTTGCGTGGTCATATTTTCAGGTCTCTTGGATGTATTTGTAGGAGCGACAATTTTTTTAAATTAACATTATTTATTTATTTATAGATGGACACAATACCTTTATTTTATTTGTTTTTATTTTATGTGGTGCCAGGGATTGAATCCAGTGCCTCATGCATACTAGGCAAGTGCTCTACCACTGAGCCACAACCCTGCCCCCGCCCAATAATGTGATTCTTATGGTACCCCTTGCTCTACATTTTCACCACCACTAGTCCTTGTTGTTTTGTTTATCCATCCTGATGGGTGTAAAGTGTTATGTCATTGTGCTTTTGATTTACATTTTTCTAGTGACACATGTTATTAAGCATCTTCTCAAGTACTTATTTGTCTTTGGAGAAATGTCTTTTTAAATCCTTTGTTCATTTTATGATTGAATTAGTTGTCTATTGTTATAATAGTTCCTTATTAGATATGTCAGACTTGCAAAAGTTTTCTCCCATTCTTTATTTGGCTTTTCATTATCTTGACAGTGTCCTCAGTAGCAGATTTTTTTTTTTTTTTTGGTGGTGCTGGGGATTGAACCCAGGGCCTTGTGCATGCAAGGCAAGCACTCTACCAACTGAGCTATACACCCAGCCCTTGATACCCAGTATCCTTCGATGCACTCAATTTTTAACATTTTTCTTTGGCAATACTAGGAATTGAACCTGGCGGCGGGGGGGTGCTCTACCATTGAGCTATATTCCCTGGCCTTTTTAAAAATTTTTTTTTTATTTTTTATTTCAAGACAGGTCTCACTAAGTTGGTGAGATTGGTCTTGAACTTGTGATCCTTCCTGCTTCAGCTTCCCAAGTCACTGGGAAAATGTTTAAATTTTGATGAAGTCCCATTAATTTTTCTTTTGTTGCTTCTACTTATAATGTCATATTAGGAAACTTGTTGCCTAATCCAAAGTAATGAAAATATCCACATCCCTTTCTTTCTGAGACTTTTATTTATTTAACTCTTAATATTTATATCTTTGATCCATGATGAACTAATTTTTGTGTGTGTGTATTATGTTAGGAAGTGGTTCAACTTCATGCTTTGCTATGTGGATATCCACTCATATAGCACCATTTGTTGAAGACTATTCTTTGTCCATTGAATTGTCTTTGCACTTTTGTGAAAAATCAGTCCATCATAGATGTTTGGGTCTATTTGTGGACTCTTAATTCTATCTCATTGTTCTCTATCCTTGTGCCAGCACTAAACCATTTTGATTACTGTAGCTTAATAAGTTTTGAAGTCAATATTGTTTTGGCTATTTAGGGCCCATTGCAGTTCCATATGAATTTGAGGATCAGCCTTTCCATTTCTGAAAAGAGGCCATTAGAGTTTTGATAGAGATTGCATTCAATCTATAGATTACTTTGGGGTGTAGTTTGGCTTCTTAAAAATGTCTCCCCATCCATTAACAACGTGGTTATGGGATGTCTTTTTGTATATTTAGATCTACTTTAATTTCATTAATTGTTTCATAGTTTTCAGCACACAAGTCTTGTATTTATTTAAATATTCTTAACTATTTTATACTTTTTGATACTATCATAAATGGAATTGATTTCTCAATTTCATTCCAAAATGTTTATTGTAATATGTAGAAATACAACTCATTTTTTAGTGTTGATATTGTATCCTATAACCATCTTGAACTTGTTTCATAGTTCTAATAGTGTTTTTGTGAATTTAAGACGTTTCTGTGTAATATACATCACTTACAAATAGGTATACCTAAACTCCTTCTCTAATCTGGGTTCTTTTTATCTTCTTGCCTCATATTCTGACTAAAACCTCCAGTACAGTATTACATAGAAGTAGTAAGACCAGACATCCTTGGATTGTTTCCTATTTTAGGGGGGATGTATCTAGTCTTTCACCATTAAGTATGATGTTAGTTGTGAATTTTTCATAGATGCTCTTTATCAACTTGAAGATACTCCCTTCTATTTGTTGTCTTTTGAGTGTTACTCATGTTGAATTTTGACACGTATGTTTTTTGTTGAAATGATTATGAGATTTTTATCCTATATTCTATTAATCTTATTTATTGCATTGGTTGGTTTTGTATTCTGAACCTACTTTTTTTGTATTATGAATACATATCCCATGTGTTCATGGTGTATATTCCTTTTTTCATGTTCTGGATTATATTTGCTAGTATTGTGCTAATAAATTTTACATCTGTATTCACAAGGGATATTGATCTGCGATTTTCTTGTGTTGTCTTTTTCTGGTTTTGGTATCAGAGTTATTTATACTGACTTCAGAATGAATCGATAATCATTATTGTTAGTTTTTTATGTTTGAAACCATATGGTAGAGGACTTTTTATTTGTGAGAGGTTTTTCATTTTTAATTCAGTCTCCCTGATTTTTATAGGTCTGTTTAGACTATTTCTTCTTGACTCTGTTATGGTTGTTTGTTTCTTTTTTTCCTTGGTTAGACTAGCTTTGTTGATCTTTTCAAAAATTAACTTTTGTTTCATTGATGTAAAAAATTTTTATGGTGTTCCTGTTTTCTTTCTTTTTTTTTTTTTTTAGAAAGAGAGAGAATTTTTTAATATTTTATTTTCTAGTTTTTGGACACAACATCTTTATTTGTATGTGGTGCTGAGGATCGAACCCGGGCCGCACGCATGCCAGGCGAGCGCGCTACCGCTTGAGCCACAACCCCAGCCCTGGTGTTCCTGTTTTCTAGCTCATTTCTATAATTCTACTTTGTAATTTCCTTCCACTCATCTCTATTGTTTCTTTTCTTCAGTTTGCTTTGGGCTTAAATTTTTTCTAATTTTTTAAGGTGTAAGTTTAGGTTATTGATTTCAGGTCTTTCTTTTAATATAAACATTAACAGTTACAAGTTTCATTTTTAATTGCGATGCATGCATAAAGTTTCTGTTGGTTGTATTTTCATGTTTATCTCACAGTATGTTCTAACTTCCTTGTGACTTCTTTTTGATCCACCAGTTCTTTTTGAGTATGTGGTTTAATTTTCACATATTTGTGAATTCCCCAGATTTCCTTTTGTTAAAAATTTCTGACTTTACTGCATTGTTGTCAGAGAACACATTTTGGGTGATTGCGTATGTTGAGATTAGTTTTATTGCCTAGCATATGGGCTGTCCTGGAAGATACTCTATTGTGCATTCTGCTGTTCTGAGGTTGGAACTACTAGACTTAATAAGTCTAGTAGTTGAATAATTCTGTCCAAATCTTGTTTCCTCATTGACTTTCTACTTTTTTAATCCATTATTGAAAATGGGGCATCAAAGTTTACCACTCTTATATATGAATTGCATGTTTCT
This sequence comes from Callospermophilus lateralis, assembly GCF_048772815.1. Lineage (NCBI taxonomy): Eukaryota > Metazoa > Chordata > Mammalia > Rodentia > Sciuridae > Callospermophilus > Callospermophilus lateralis. Next base: position 94,904,488 of record NC_135313.1, read on the forward strand.
TCCTTAAATTCTATCATTTTTGTTTCATGTGCTTTGAGACTATTAGGTGTTTATAATTGCAGTATGTTGTTGTCGAATAGGCCATTTTTCATTATAAAGTGTCCATTTTACTAATAACTTATTGTTATAATCTATTTAGTCTGATATTAGTATAGCCATTCCAGGCCTCTTGGCTACCCTTTGCATAGTATATCTTATTCTATACTTTGACTTACAAACTATTTTGTCTTTGAATTTAAATGTGTCTCTTGTAGGCAACATATAGTTAATCATGTTTTAAAATCTATTCTGCTAATCTCTGTGTTTTAATTGGTTTGTTCATCCCATTTATATTTAAGGCGGTTACCATAAGATAGGATTATATTGGGGGGGAGGGTTACTTGTATCTCTTGTCTGTTGTCTTATTGTTACTCAGTTTCTCTATTACTACCTTTTATGTTATATAACTTTTTTTTTTTTTTTTAATTTTGGTACCAAGGATTGAGCTCAGGGGCACTTAACCACTGAGGCACATCACTAGCCCTTTTTTGTATTTTATTTAGAGATAGGGTCTCATTGAATTTCTTAGGGCCTTGCTAAATTGCTGAGGCTGGCTTGAACTCTTGATCCTTTGCCTCAGCCTCCTAAGCTGCTGGGATTACAGGCATGCACCACTGTGCCAGTGTGCCAGATAATTATTTTTGAGTATGCCATTTGAATTCTCTTGTTTTCTTTGATATATATTTTTAATTTTTTTTTAGTGGTTGAGCTGAGTATTAGAATTAACATTTTAATTTATAAACAGTGTAGTTTGGGTTGATACAAACTTTATTGCAATAACATACGAATACTTTTTTATGCTCTATATAACTCTATCTTTCCCCTTTGTGTTATTATTACGAGGTAAATTATATCATTATATGTTGAATTTCTTACAGTAGTTATAATTATTGCTTTATGCAGTTTTCTTTAAACAAATGTTTTGATTTCCTATTGCTGCTTATGTAGAAAAGAATTAATGTGACAGACTACTTATCCTTAGAAAGACCTGCTTACAAGGTTAACCTTTGACTGGCACTTGAGGACTTGGATTTCAGGAGAGTTCCAACATCCCTAACTAATAACTGGTAATGGCTTATTGTCCCTAAGCTATTTGTACAAGCACTATGGTTTATTCTGAATGCTTTTCTTTTGGTAGTCTGGAATTTTAGTGTGTTAGGCAAGGGGTGCCTACATGATAGCTTTCCAACGTAAAGTATTTCTGTCAGAAAAAAAATACATAAAATATTCATATTGTGTATTTCTCATTAGTGTTGTCTATACTACTTTTCTTCTTTTTGTAGCTGCCTCTTCTGTTTCTTACTATTAATGTGTTTGGGGTTTTTTTGTTTGTTTTACTTCATAAGGCAATAAAGAATGCTGATGGGAGAGCCATTTTCCTAACTTACAAATTATCAAGCTGGTTGCCATAATGGGTGAGTTCAAACTAAAAGCATTTTCAGTTATAATTAAAGGATAGGATGGGGGAATTTTTTTCTCTATTATGTGTTATAGTAGACATTTTATATATAAATTTTATGATGTATCATATTTATGTAATATTTATTTTTAGTTAATAGATTTTTCAGTTAAAGTACTTTTTGTGTTAACAGTTTTAGAATGATAATTTTGTACAGGAGACACAGTAGGGACATTCAGAGTAAACTGTTCAGATGAATTATGATTTGCTTCAGTGTCTGATGTCAAGAGAAAAATAAATTATAAAATTGAATTGTCAAGTAATGCAGCAAACAATTGATGCTCGGGAATGATAATTTAAAGGAACTGAACCATGTAAGAATGGATTGTGGAGTCAAGTGCAGTGGTATACGCCTGTAATCCCAACAACTCAGGAGGTTGAGGCAGGAGGATTGAAAGTTTAAGCCTAGCCTCAGCAATTTAGTGAGACCCTGTCTCAAAATTAAAAGGGCTGAGCAATCCCCAATACCACCACACACACACACACACACACACACACACACACCAAAAAAAAAAAAAAAAAGAATTGTGGGTGTTCAATTTACATATTTTCTCCCCACTTGCCTTTTTCTCCTAGGTCTTGAGGGTTCCATTCTGAGAAGGGATTAGAGAAGGAGATGCTTATTATTTCTCATAGTTATTTTTCAAGTGTAATGAATATGTATATAATATCTAATTCAGTGTATCTTTAATTAAAGATTTCATTTGAAGTTATCTCAGTTTTTTTTTTATTTTATGTTCATATGAATGTCCTTTTTTTTTTTTTTTAAACACACATTAAAAATCCGCTGCTCTTTTTCTATGTGCTCATTTGTCAGTCAGATATCCTCTGGGCATTCTCACTGTGTTTTGGGTCTATCCATGATCTATATGACATTTATAACCTAATATGCCTAGTACCCTGTGACCACCACAGGGATTCATAATAGAGTAAAACAGTCTAAGAATTGTTTAGAATAATGCTTATTTTATGTTCACACTAAGTTTGATCTTTTGTGGATTTGGGATTTGTTCCCATTTTATCACTCTCCTCAAAGTAAGTTTCTTGATATAGGTACTTATCTACCATGTAATTCTTGAAGCCTGCCAAAGAAGAAACTCAGATTGTCCTTTGTTTTGTATGTCATCTTCCCAAGATTTAAACTTTTTGTTCATTTGGACCTTTCCCTTTTTACACATATGGTAGAAAATGGTACATTTTCCCTTTTTTTAAATTGGTACATTGTGACTACACATAATAGTGGGATTCATTGTTACTTTAACAGTCTTTTTTTTTTCTTCCTTTTTTTTTTTTTTTTTAAGTCATTACTGGGGATAAAACCCAAGGCCTCATGCATACTAGGCAAGTGCTCTACCACTGAGCTACATTCCTAGCCCAACTCATGTTTCTTAACAAAGAAATAAACATGTAAATATAAGAGATTTTCTGTTTGAACATTATGATACTATATATATTAAAACTCTGAATTCAAGTGCTAAAGATTTTTCTAATAAAATAATTAAAACAACATAAATACATTTAAATATTTGAGTTTTCCTCTCCCCTGTACAGAATTAAGCATTTTAACATTCCTCAAGAAGGTCACATCAGATGATTTTATTTCAGTTGGTTGATATCATTCTGAGCTTATTTAACCTGAGAGAAAATTTATTTTCTTTATCAATAATTAACATAGGCTGGCATGGACCTATTTATGCATCACTTGTTGTAATTATATTGTATCTGATTGACTCAGTTACCTATTTGGTTAAGCTAACATGACAATTTTATTTTACAAAGGATTCTTTGTAAATGATTATAAAATTTTCTTGTAACTGGAATTTATTATTAAAACAATTGTAATTATTTTAAATTTTAACATGCAAATACTTTTACAATGGAATAGAATATCTTGAACATTATTAAAAATTAATAAATTAGGGAAGTCAACTGTGTTTGAAAGACTATTGAAACTCTTGAATTGTCAGATTGTTTATAATAATTTTCCTTACAGGATGTACCATGTTTTAATTACTATTAAGCAACACAAATAATGATTATGACGATGATGATGATGATGGTATTATTATAATAATATTTCTCTTTTTGGACATTGTGATGCTATGTATTAAAACTTATGTTATTATTATAACATTATTATTATTATTATTATTATTATCATTTTGGCTCTGGGAATTAATTGAACACAGGGACACTTCACCACTGAACTACATCCTCAGTCTTTTTATTTTACATTTTGAGACAGGGTCTCCCTAATTGCTGAGGCTGACCTCAAACTTACCATCCTCCTGCCTCAACTTCTTGAGTCATTGTAATTACAGGCATGGGCCACCGGACCCATCTTGGAACATAAATTATTATAGACCAAAATGTAAACTATGAAGTTTTTGTTTCTTTTATTTACCAATTGTTAATAATTATTAGTAGAATTGATTTATTAATGAAATTCAGTTAACTTGTCCCTAAAGTCTTCTAGATAGTTTATAATTGGCATTGCTGAGAGGCATATTCTTTATAGTTTCAAAAACAAATCAATTCTTTTGTTTTCTATTTTTTATTTATTCTTTTTAGATATACATGACAGTAGAATATATTTTGACATACATACATGGAATCAAAAAGAAATCTTCAAATGGACCAAATTTTACTTTTATATTGTGTGTGTATAAACAAATAATGTAATATCAAATCCCACATATAATTATAATGCACTAATAAAAAACATCTAAAATTTTTATAAAAGAAATCTTTAATATGTTTGTAAGAAGCTAAAAGTTCATGGTTCATGAAACTTAGTTTTCTGGATTTGGTACTTTTTCTAAGGAAATACATTTTCCTGTAGTGTTAACTTTTTTAATTGTTACTGGCCAAAATTCTTAGATATTCTGTTATGTTTATGGTCTTGTCAACTCTGATGGTGAAGAAATTTGAGGGATCCGTTCCAAATATCAGCAGGCCCATATCCACAGATGAAGCTTTAAAGTCTGCACTTTAACTATAAATACTTGGGGCTGGGGTTGTGGCTCAATGGCTGAGTGCTTGCCTTGCACATATGAGGCACTGGGTTCGATCCTCAGCACAACATAAAAATAAATAAGCAAAAAAAAGATATTTTAAAAACTCAACCTAGTAATGATAAAAATATAAATACTTAATGATTATTTTACAAGTTGCTTTATTTTTCCCACTTGTTTTTATTAAGATTTTAAGATGTCTTTTTAAAAAAAATTTGTTCTAATTGGGATAGTAGAATGCATTTTGACACATCATACATAAATGGAGTGTAGACTTATACAGGTCATGTAATCATATACATACATAGGATAATAATGTCTGATTCATTCTACTACCATTCCTACCCCCATACCCCCCCTTCCCAGATGTCTTTATGTTTGTTTAGGTGTTATGGAAAAGAATTTATAGTAATAGGGCTGTTTTGATCCTTATCCTAAAATGTTTAATCGTCAGAAGAATCAGAATGACTTTGTCTCGCCTATAAATGTCTTGTGTGGACTCCTTCTTTTTTGTTTTCATTTTTAAAAATAATTAAAATTTTATTTCACCAAAAGTGTAGGTATTAAAATGTTCTAGATGTAGTTTTACATTAAATCAATGCATTTTTATTAACTTTCATATAAATTTTGTTCAATGTCTGTGATAAGTATATATTGGAATTACAATTCTGTGTATGTTTAAAAATACCTAGATGATCAGCAAGCTTTGAACTCAATCATGCAAGATTTGGCTGTCCTTCATAAGGCCAGTCGACCAGCATTATCCTTACAGGAAACCAGAAAAACAAAACCTTCATCACCAAAAAAGCAGGTATTTGTTCAATAATATTTTTATAAGTATATTTTGTTGTTTTATGAATTATTTCCTTTAATGTTCTGATCCTATAAAAGACTAATGTGTGTATCTTTTATATTTTTGAGCCAAATGTTTTGTTATATACATTTTCCCAGGACAGTATACATTAAAAAAACATAGTTTCATTTAGTGTGGTAACTGCTTTCTAAAGGTGTTATTTTATCCATTCTTAAAGCACTTAAGCAATTTTCCTTCAAATAATCTACTCTGGCTATTTACAAATGAAGGTGATTTTAATTCTCATAAATGAAATTCATTTGTGATGCCCAGTATGAAAAGTGGAAATATAGTAGTTCCTCCTTACCTGTGGTTTTGCTTTCCATGGGTTTACCCATATGTCAACTGAGGCCTAAAATATTTGATGGCAAATTCCAGATATAAACAGTTCTTAAGTCTTCAGTAGTAATGATGTTCTGAGTAGCATGATAAAATCTTGCACTGTTGCTCTCTCCTGCCTAGAACATTAATTTACATTTGTCTATTTTATTTATGATGTATATTTTACCTACCTGTCAATTAGTATAACCTCAGTTATAAGATTGACTGCCACAGTATCATGTGTTCAAGTAACCCTTAATAACTTAATAATAGCCCCAAAGTACCAGAGCTGTGATTCTGGCAATTTGGATATGCCAAAGAGAAGCTGTTAAGTGTTTTCTTTAACTTCGATGTCCCATCATCTTATATATAGGATATGTATAAAAACTTAAATTGAGCCAGGTGCAGTGGCACATGCCTGTAATCCCAGTGGCTTGCGAGGCTGAAGCAAGAGGATCACAAGTTCAAAGCCAACCTCAGTAACTTAACGAGGGCCTAAGCAACTTAGACCTTGTCTCAAAATAAAAAAGGGCTGGGGATGTGGCTCAGTGATTAAGTGCCTCTGGGTTCAATCCCAGGTATCCCACTTCCAAATTAAATTGACTTTTATAGTTTTTGTAGGTAACCTATATACAGAATAATGGGACATAATGGGTGGTTAAGAGAAGAGGTGAAAGTTGTCAATAAGATGGGGAATCTTAGAACATTTACCACATGAATAAGGGGGACTATGATAAAGTATTATGTATTTCCCTATAACAGAATCAGAAAATGTTTCATATCCTTGGTTCCTTCACTAATAGATCTTAGTGTTCTTTCCTATTATGCCTAGTTTCACCAACATAATTCTCAGCTGAGCTTTTTAACAGATATTATCAAATGATTGGACTGGCTTTGAAAATGAAACCTTCTTTCCTTTCTGTTTTATATTAAATGAATGACTAAGAAAAAATATGATTTTAGAAATTCTAAAAGTTTTATCTGAATAATTACGATTGGTTTGTCATTTCATTATAGAATGATGTCCGAGTGAAATTTGAACATAGAGGAGAAAAAAGGTAAGGAAGGAAACATAACATGTCACTTCATTTAGTAAAACATATATTCTGATTAAGCTCTAAAGGTTTCTTCCATATGTGAATGAATTTCATGGCCTAAAATTGAGAAACGAGTAGTCTTTGGTAGTGTGTAACATGTGACTTAGACTGGAGTCTGTTAAAATTCTGCCTAAACATTAGAACTGATTAATGTTTTTACTTTGCAATATCAGGAACTAAGTAAGGTCACTGCATAATGCAGCCCTTATTGCATTTCCTTTTACTTTTGCTCAGTGGAAATTAAATATATTTCTTCTTACAATTGTATCATCCCTCCAGATACTATACAGAATTAATATATGTGGACTTAATATTTATAATTTTGATTATTCTCAAGAGACCTCAAAGCTATGACATGTATTTCGTTGGTAATGTTGAGGAAGGTGAGTTGGAATGGTGGCTGCAAGTTATTTTAGCAGAGATATAAATTTAACCTTCCACTTGGTATCTGTATGTCAGTGCAAAAGTGGTAGTAGTGATAGTTAACAATGAAATTACTAACATGACCTGAAAGTAGTTAGAGAAAAGTGATTTTATTTCTACTTTTAGTGTCCCTGTAGTTAATATACTCATCTGTTAGTTCTAAACACTTTAAAATGGGTCACAAATCATAAAATTTGAAGATGTAAAGATGTTTTACAGATAGATGTTGAGAAAAATGAAATATATCAGACATACTATAGAATCATTGTTCACTCTACTTTCTTATATAAGATTCTTTTAGGAATGTTTCCCCAAGTTTTCATTCAGTCCTATTTATTGAGTACTTACTATATGTTAGGCATAATCGGAGCAAAGCAGATGTGGGCTTTTGTTATGGAATTTATAATCCAGTGTGGTAGTATCCAAGCTTTAATGCATGCTCTCTAGGGCAGTGCAGGCTAGTCTTTTGGAATATGGGAAGAAATGTTATATAATTTTCTTTCAATATTTCAATCCCTTTAAAATGTTTATTTTGGAGACAGGCTTACATAATATATTTGCTCAAAAATGTTGAGTTGAAGCAGGGTGTGGTGGCACATGCTGTAATCCCAACAGCTTGAGAAGAGGAGGCAGGAGGATGGAGAGTTCAAAGCCAGCCTCATCAATTTAGCGAGACCCTAAGCAACTTAGTGAGACCCTGCCTCTAAATAATATACAAAAAAAGGACTGGAATGTGGCTCAGTGGTTAAGCATCCCTGAGTTCAATCCCCAGTACCAAAAAAATTATTGAGTTGTTAAGGGTACAGAGAGTAAAAAATTGAATCCCCAAAGAACAATTTTACTTTTTTTTTTTTTAACAGTTTCATTGTTTTCTGCTGTGCATTTGTCACATAAATTTGATCACATTCCTCAGTGGATGTTTTATATTGCTCTTTAACATTTTCAGTGTGGATTAAAAACTGTAGATTAAAAACTGAAGTTTTGAGAATTGTTTTTTAAAATTAGGATAGAGCAAACAAACTTCAGAGTTTTTAAACTTCATGTTGAAAAATTTGTATACTCAATAAAAATGAGCTGTTACAGTCATAAAAAACATAAAATTATGTTGTTTGCAGGAAAATGAATGGAACTTAAGATCATTATGTTAAGTGAAATAAGCCAAATTCAAAGAGTCATTTGCCTATATTTTCTCTCATGTGGATGCTAGAGAGAAAGAAGGAAAAGAAAAGTATAGGGTGATAAGTAGAACAGAAGAAAGGGACCAGAGGGTAGAAGGATTTGGAAGGGGGAGTGCTAGGGAGTGATGTTAGCCAAATTATATCATCATATTGTGTGCATATATGAGTATGTAACAGTGGATTCCACCATTGTATACAAGTACAATGCACTAGTAAAAAATGTGGAAAAAGTTTTAAATAAATAAATAGAAAATGAACTGTTGAAGTGAATATGTACATAACTTTTGCTTAATTTTGTATTTAGGAAATGTTGTATGTATTTAACTGCCTAAAATAAATAAAACATTTTAAAATTTTGTCTATATAGAATCCTTCAGTTTCCCAGACCAGTTAAACTGGGAGATCTGAGATCTAAAGCCAAAATTGCCTTTGGACAGTCTATGGATCTACATTATACCAATAACGAGGTAAACAAATACAGTTTAACTTTTGGTAGTCATTATTTTAGAATAAGTGTGTGCATTTCATATCATTTTAGGACTTTTGTGTTTTTATTTAGTTATTGATAAGAATATGGTATGTTAGACAAAATATCTCAGGTAAATTTGTAAATTCTAACTGATCAAAATGGGTTTCTTCCCATTATGGAGATAATAGAAGGTTTAACTGTTGTGCAAATAATTGAATAAGAGTCCATGCTAGCAGGAAATATATGTACTACTTGGTTATACTTTATATGTAACTACTTACATATTTTTTATTTTTATTCTATTATTTTATTGCTAAATGATCTTTTTCTCTCATACTGTACTTGGCTGCAGACAATGGAACTTTGGTAGTCAGACAATTTAGTTGAAACTTAAAGGATTATTTTCTGTTGGTTAGGACAGATTAGATTGTTATGTTTGGGGGTCAGAAAATGTGATTTTAAGGGCTCTGGCACTGAAGAACAGCTTCTCATGGGGTAGGCATTATAGATTTGTAGTATGAAGCAATTTATAAATGAATTGTTTATATATGAAGTTCTTTGAAGAAAATGCATTGTGTTGAAGAATAAAGACAAGGACAGTGGGTATTCATGGTATTAAGGAAGTAACTGAGGTGGTGACTTTTTTTTTCCTTGAATAAATAATTTTTAAATTCTTTTTAGCTATACATGACAGTAGGGTGTATTTTGACATATATAAACATGCAGTGTAACTTATTCTAATTGGGAAGATGGTGACATTTAGTAAATATCTCCACTAGACACGGAAACATTAGTATGAAACCCTGCAACAAGTTTTAGGGGAAGACTGTTGCTGAGAGAGAAAACAGCTTGAGAGCAGTTCATATAGAGATCCTAAGATGGAAAAGACTTGTGTGTTTTAGGAATAGGGAAGGTACCAGTGGGGATAGAATAACAGTGGAAATCTTGATAAACTTACCTTAAGAGAAAACATGTGAAACTGTTTTGTAAATGTTAAAGCACTGTTCAAATAAAACATTTGAAAATAGTAGATTTTAAATGAGGTAATTATTAATTTAAAACCAAATTGAATACTAATGTAGCAAGTAATGCCTGTCTGAAGAAATCACTATATTATTTTGATAAAGTAAAAATCCATATCCTCTGTAGTAATAGCTTGAAATTTTATTTTTCAAATACTTTTTGGGTTTTTATTTAGCCATAAACACATCTTATTGCTCAGCCCGATCTTGGCACTTTATTTCTGTACTTGCTGGTCTGATTTCTAGCTGCCAGCCCTTGGGACTCTGAGGGATTTCTAGAATTATGACCCCAGGGTAGTGCAGATGAATGGACTGCGCTTGCTGAAAGTGATAACTTGCTGAATAATACACCCTTCACGAACCTCCTTCCTTTCCTTGTTTTCCCCATTCCCCTGCCAGTGTTTCCTAGTATCTTTTTCCCATATAATAAATTTGAATCCTTATTTCACAGTATGATTCTAGGGAACCAAGACATCACTCTGTGTGTGTGTGTGTGTGTGTGTGTGTGTGTGTGTGTGTGTATGTGTGTGTGTGTCTCAAAGTGTATCATGGAAAACTTTCAGATGCCTAAATACATTAAGACTACAATGTTGTCTTTAACTACCAGCCTGGTAGGTTAGTCACAAAAAATGGGGTTGTTTTGACATTTGTCCATATTGTACCTATGCTGACTCCTAGAATAGCTGGGTTTTTTTGTTTGTTTTGTTTTTTTTTTTTTCCTCAGTTCTTCCAATCCCCCCACCCCCATCCTGGGTTTCTAGAGTATTGGCATCAAGTTGTCTGATTTTGTAATTTCAGGAACTCTTTCTTATTTTCTTTAAAAAAAATTGAATATTCTTCTCATTTTAGTTTATTTTTCTCGTGCTTTTTGAAGGGCTTTTATAAGTGATTCATTATAAAATGTGAGAGGCCTCTTTGCAGGAATGCAGTAGAGGTAGTATTAGGGTAAGATTGCATTTAAGATTTCTTACAGCCCTGAGGTTATGTGAGAATCTATTTTCAGTGAGCTAACCAGTCCTGATTCACATCAGAATGTTGTCCCAAACCGAAACCAGGATGTTGTATTTTGGTGGTACTAGGAAAAATCTTATAGTTTTCCTTCTCTACTATCTAAAATAAGAAAGATCTTAGAAAATCCTTCCTTTGCCTGAACACCTCCATACCCATCCCAGCAACACATGATACAGATAGCCATCACTTTATTAGGTAAAGAGGAGCCAAACCAACAAATTCAGCCAATCCGGGGCTGGGGTTGTGGCTCAGTGATAGAGCACTTGCCTAGCATGTGTGAGACACTGGGTTCAATCCTCAGCACCACATAAAAATAAATAAATAATACAAAGGTATTGTGTTCATCTACAACTAATAAATTTAAAAAAATTCAACTAATCCCAGCTTAAATTTCTTGGTTCTTACAATTTTGGAAAACTTGGTATTTATGAAATAATGTTCATTTTCAAAAGAGGAATTCATGTTATGCTGGAAAAAATATTTATAAAGAAATAGAATAAAAATAAAATAAATGAGTTTTTTGCTTGTCTACAGGTCCATAAAACTATTACTCCTTATATGGATTGTTTTCAGATTTAATTATGTAAAAAAGGAAGATAATTTTGTCTCTATTAAGTTCCATTTAATATGTACTTATAATATGTACTTAGACTTAATTTTTAGTTTTATTTTCAGAAAGGATTTAGAAACGTACTTCTGATTTACCAAAAATAAGCCAGAGGGAAACAAATTTCATGAATGAGGCTAAAATGATTCACCAAACAAGCAAACATTCTGTGATTTGTTTAGTATAATTTAGATAAGTTGGAACTTATTCTTGACTCTATCTTCATTTTACATTTTATAACAGGTGACATTAAGATGTGAGGGATCATATCAGGATTATAAAAATAGAGTATTGAAGATAGGAGCAAGATAATACAAACATGGGGTTGAGGGCATAGTTCTGTGGTAGAATTCTTGAGGTTATGGGTTTCATTCCTAGCACCACAATAAATAAATAGATAGTTTTTGTTTAAAAATAAAGATACACAAATATGCTTCATAATTGGTAGGAAAGTGAAATGGATTTAATTAAGCAAATCAGTAGATCAGGCTTGAGCTCTGATACCAAACAGTTTATTAGAAAACATTTCTTACAGAGATAAAAGAGCCCAGTACTTAGTTGATAACTTGTAGTAATATACAATTAGCTATAAAAATAAATTGGAAATAAAATTTAAGTACAGAATAAGTAAATGCAAGCAGAATGAATGGTGGAATTGATATTACTCCTGGATTATATATGTGCCTAGCATCTTCATTAAAACAAGGACCCTTTTTAGAGAAATCTGCACAGAATGAGTGTACAGTATGCCAAATAGAAGGTTTGTGCGCAGATTGAGCTCATTCCTGTGATGTTTGGCAGGCCACTGTGCCTGGAGTTGGGGATCCTTATCCTTAAGGGATTTTTACTATAGAGGACCCCAACCTAAGTAGGCATCACATTTTAAATGGCTCAGATGCTATACTTTGTAGAGTTTGTTAACAAGTATGGTATTTGTTTATTTGTTTTTATCTTATCCCTTTTTCAGTGAAATGGATGTACTTTGATGTTATTAATAGAGTTTTCATAAGCCTCTAAGTTGACATTCTTTTTGAAAAAGAAAGGTCATTTTGTTTTTCTTAAATTATGTGAGTCACACTTTATCTCATAGACCTCAGGTGCCTCTGTCCTGTGTAACATTTTATTCACGAAAGTGATACCACCAGTTGTGGCTTCTGTTCCCTCACATGTTGAAGTATAACATTAGAGAAGTACACTGAGGCAAGTATATAAAGCAGTGTTATTTAAAAAGAGCAAACCCTGAATATACACTCTGTTTCCACTGGTCCTCTTGAAGCCAGAATTAGACAGGCAGTTGGTATGGATAGGTAAATCGAGTCAGATCAGGTCAAGGAGGCCAATTTGAGCAAGTCCAGGAATTTGGAGACTTCTGAGAGGGAGAAGGGGGCCATAGCTGGTATCCTAGTATCCCAAGAAGTGAGGTATTTCCCCTTTTTCTGTTTTTTAAGCTTCTTTTGTTCTCCTACTCTCTTCCCCTTATCTTTCTCCTTCTTGTATGTGACTAGGATGGCCAAAATGTGGGAAACTAGTGGGCTGAAGGGGGAAGGGCAGGATGAAGCAGCCCAGGACACATTAATTTACAACTTTTACAACTCAGTGTAGGGAGGGGCAATTCCTGGGACAGGTTACCTTAGCAACAGGTTGGAGCTAGGGCAGGTTGTCTGGATAGGGTGGAAGAAGGGCTCTGAAGGCATTTCAGTCCCTCAGGGGGCAGTCTTCCAACTTTCTGGACTCACTCAAATTGGCCTCCTTGCTCTGACCTGACTCAATTTACCTATCTATACTGACTGCCTGTCTAATTCTGGCTTCAAGAGGACCAGTGAAAGCACAGTATATATTCAGGGTTTGCTCAGAGGTGGCTGGCTGACCCATTTAGTTTACTTGTTTTAGAAGGTAGTGGTCAGGTCACTAGGGTTATGGAGATAAACCCTAGGTGGACTATAGTTCTCAGGTTTATTGCTAGTAGCACACTCTGTGACAGCTGTCACAGATACTCAGTGTTTGGTATATATCACACATTTCATATGAGAGTGAAAATTTGTGGTTACTACTAGAAAAAGAACCAAAAGTTTTGTCTATACAGATGAAAAGTAATATCTTTATTTTATATAGTTTGTACATGAACCCCTTAAAACTGTTTTAGGATGTATAACTTAAATTTAGCAGTATTGTGAGAATACCCTAGGAAATTCATCTTTAAATATACTTATCAAAAATGTAATAATTAATAAAGCAAAATTTAAAAATATCTGTAGAGTCAGTGTAAGATTTCAGTGTTGGTAGGATAGGAAGAGCAGAATAATTAGATACATATACTCATTTAGAATTTAATTCTAGTAACAAATGAAAGAGTATTTTGAGATTTATAATTCCCTTGTAATAGATATTCATGAAAGAACTTGACCTGGTGAGATGACTACATGATTCCTTATGTTTCTTTTTGTTTAGTTGGTAATTCCATTAACTACTCAAGATGACCTGGACAAAGCTGTAGAACTGCTGGATCGTAGTATTCATATGAAGAGCCTCAAGATATTACTTGTGATAAATGGAAGTATACAGGTATGAATAAGGGATTTTTTCCTCTCCAGGAAGAATTTATGGGACTTAATTCTATAAAAGTTAATATATGAAACAAGTATATGTGTGTGTGTGTGTGTGTGTGTGTGTGTACTATCATATCTCTACCCCTCAAAACTACATACTCAAAATTACAAATAAAAATAATATATTATATAGAATATACAAACTGATAGCTTTGAAGAATTATGTTAGGATTAAATGTTTTTTTTTTTTTTTTAAATAGAATTTCAGTATGTTGCCCAGGCCATCTTTGAACTCTTGAACTCAAGTGATCCTGTAGCCTCAGCCTCCTGAACAGCTGAGATTACTGTCATGGGTCACTATGCCTGGCAGGATTACAATTTCTAAGAGTAGAAGATTTGATAAGGCCCGCTAACAATATATAATAACTAGGTTGTATTTGGTAGGGGAGAGAATTCTGCTTAAAGCCCTATGAGAAAAAAATAGCACTCATGCCCTTTTTCTTTTGTAGGCTGCTAATTTAGAACCATTGTCATCACTAGAAGGTTTGGATAACGCAGGATTTGAAACAGAGAGGAAAAAGCGGCTTTCCATAATAGGTAAGAAAGCTAATATCTGAGTTAGGAAATGGTTGATTTCTCAATTTCTTAATGGAGGGCAACACCTAAACATATTCCTAAATAGCACCCCATTTCTATACTCTGCAATTTATCTAAGTTAACTAGTTTTTAGTGTCTGTTGTTCCTTGGAAATTAGTTTTACATATTATAGTATTAGCAATCTTCAATCAGGATTCTTTGTATGTATATTCACAGTACTTTAATGTTCAGTAAATTCAAATAAAGCCTTGTAGAGCTTTTAATTATATAAATAGAATAGAGGGACTGGTTGCAGTAGCACACTGCCATAGTCTCAGCAGCTTGGGAGACTGAGGCATGTGTTACCAAGTTCAAAGCCTGTGTCAGCAAAAGCAAGGCACTAAGTAACCCAGTAAGACCCTGTCTCTAAATAAAATACAAAAAACAGGGCTGGACAATTCACAATAGCTAAACTGTGGAGCCAACCTAGATGCCCTTCAGTGGATGAATGGATAAAAAAAATGTGGCATATATACACAATGGAATTTTACTCAACATTAAAAGAGAATAAAATCATGGCATTTGCAGGTAAATGGATAGAGTTGGGGAAGATAATGCTAAGTGAAGTTAGCCAATCCCAAAAAAAACAAATGCAGAATGTTTTCTCTTATATAAGGAGGATGACTCATAATGGGGTGGGGAGGGGGAACATGGGATGAATAGATGAATTCTAGATAGGGCAGAGGGGAGGGAGGGAAAGGGAGGAGGCAGGGGATTAGCAAGGATTGTGGAATGTGATGGACATCATTATCCAAAGTACATGTATGAAGATATGAATTGGGTATCAACCTACTTTATATACAAACAAATATATGAAAAATTGTGGTATATATGTGTAATAAGAATTGTAATGAAAAAAAATAACAAAGTACATGTATAAATGCATAAATTGGCACGAACATATTTTGTATACAAAGATATGAAAAATGGTATATATGTGTAATAAGAATTGTAATACATTCCGCTGTCATGTATTTAAAAAAAAAAAAAAACAGGGCTGGGCATGTGGCTCAGTGGTCTAATGCCCCTGAGTTAAATCCCCAGTAAACCCTCCCTCCCACACACACAAGATAAAAGAAGAGATGGGGAAAAAAGTAATTCTAGCTTATTAAAATTAATAGACTAGATTCTTAAGTTCCTAAAACTTTCTGTAAGGTCTTAATTATTGAAGAATGCAGTCACAATAAAGATTGCCAAAAATACCACAGTTTGCCTTTATTATACTTTCTTATTATTCAGTTTTTACTTACCATTAATAATGTATTGCTATATTTTTTAAAAAGATAGACTCAATATCTTTATTTCTTTTTATGTGGTGCTGAGGATCGAACCCAGTGCCTCATATGCATGAGGCAAGTGCTTTACATATATTTATCAGAAATATGTTTTAATTATATAAATAGAATAGAGTTATAACCCCAGCCCCTGTATTGCTATAATTAAGGTTATGATATAAAGAAATAAAGATCCTATGTGCTATATCATAAGGTGGCCTTAGTAAAGTTTGGGAAAAGCAGATGTGTTTTTTCTTTTTCCCCAGTTTTTTCCAAAATATTTATTATCTAGCATATCTGAAAATGACCTCAAGAGTTTGATGGATTATTTACATATCTGTTCAGAAACTATCATTCACCAAATTTTCACCTTGTATGTCAATAAGCCTAATGGACAAACTATTTAGTTTAAACAGCCCTCAGATGTGTTTTTTCTTTTTGGTACTGGGGTTTGAACCCAGGGGCACTTAACCACTGAGCCACACCCCCAGTGCTTTTTTTAAATTTAAAGATAGGGTCTTACTGAGTTGCTAAGTGCCTCACTAAGTTGCTGAGGCCAGCATTGGACTCACCATTCTCCTGCCTTAGCCTCCTGAGCTGCTGGGATTACAGGCATGTACCACCAAGCCTGGTGGCAGGTGTGCTCTTAACTCTTCAGTTCTATTTGTTGTCTTCAGTTTGTACAAAGTGTTGATAATGTGCATTTTTTAAAAAAAGATAAAAGCATTTCATTATTCAAAACTACTGATATGTGGTCATTGAGGATAGCATGAGATTATGTATTTGAAGGGCAAAAGTAGAAGAGGACAAAAGGACAAATAGGGAGGAAATGGAAGAGTGGGACAAAGCAAAAGATTTGATTAGGATACCCCATTTACAATAGCCTCAAAAAAAAATAAAATACTTGGGATACCTCTTTTATTAAAGATGTGAAAGATCTGTACAATGAAAACTAGAGAACCCTAAAGAAAGAAATCAAAGAAAAACTTAGAAGATGGAAAGATCTACCTTGCCCTTGGATAGGCAGAATTAATATTATCAAAATTACCATACTATCAAAAGCACTATGCAGATTTAATGCAATTCTGATCAAAATCCCAATGGCATTTCTCATAGAAATAGAAAATGCATTCATGAAATTCATCTGGAAAAATAAGAGACCCAGAATAGCTAAAGCAATCCTTAGCAGGAAGAGTGAAGCAGGTGGTGTCACTATACCAGACATTAAACTATACTGCAGAGCAATAGTAACAAAAACAGCATGGTATTGGCACCAAAACAGACTGGTAGACACAAGAGACTAACCCACACAATTACAATTATCTTATATTAGACAAAGGCACCAAAAACATACATTGGAGAAAAGATAGCCTATTCAACAAATGGTGCTGGGAAAACTGGAAATCCATATGCAACAAAATGAAATTAAACCCCTATCTCTCACCATGCACAAAACTTAACTCAAAGTGGATCAAGACCTAGGAATTAAACCAGAAACTCTGTGTTTAATAGAAGAAAAAGTAGTCCCTAATCTTCATCATGTGGGATTAGGCCCCAACTTCCTTAATAAGACTCCCATAGCATAAGAATTAAAACTAAGAATCATTAAGTGGGATGGACTCAAACTAAAAAGTTTCTTCTCAGCAAAAGAAACAATCAGTGAGGTGAATAGACAGCAAATCTTTACCCCTCACACATCATGTGGAGCACTAGTCTCTAGGATATATAAAGAACTCAGAAAGCTAAGCACCAAATGAAACAAATAACCCAATCAATAAATGGGCCAAGGACTTGAACAGACACTTCTTAGAAGAGGATATACAATCAATCAATAAATATATGAAAAAATGCTCATCATCTCTAGCAATTAGAGAAATGCAAATTAAAACTACTCTAAGGTATCATCTCACTCCAGTCAGAATGGCAGCTATTATGAAGACAAACAATAAGTGTTGACAAGGATGTGGGAAAAAGGCACACTTATACATTGCTGGTGGGACTGCAAATTGGTGCAGCTAATACGGAAAGCAGTATGGAGATTCTTTGGAAAACTGGGAATGGAGCCACCATTTGACCCAGCTATCCCTCTCCTCGGTCTATACCCAAAGGACTTAAAAACAGCATACTACAGAGACACAGCCACATCAATGTTTATAGCAGCACAATTCATAATAACTAAACCGTGGGAACCAATCTAGATCCCTTCAGTAGATAAATGGATTTAAAAAAATGTGACATATATACATAATGGAATTTGATGCATTAAGTTGATGTTTTAAATTCCTTTTAAATTAAAATTATACTGAATACCTCAGTCTTATTCTACCAATAAGTATTTTTGTTGTTTGACCTTAGTGCTGGCATTAAGGGGAAAAAAAATCAGAAATTGTCTATAATTACCAATAGTGTATTAGCATGCCCATTACTAACAGAGGTTAAGAAAAATGGGCTACCAATAAAGGAGATAGAGTGCTGGGTGCAGTGGCACACGCCTGTAATCCCAGTAGCTTGGGAGACTGAGGCAGGAGGATCCGGAGTTCAAAGCCTACTTCAGCAAAAGCGAGGCACTAAGCAATTCACTGAGACCCTGTCTCTAAATAAAATACAAAATAGGGCTGGGGATGTGGCTCCAATGGCCAAGTGCCCCTGAGTTCAGTCCCCAGTACCTACCCCCTAAAAAGGAGGAATTTTCATAGTCTCTTTTCTCCCTATTTCCTTTTAGTAGTAGAATATATCAGTCTTTTATAACCAGTGGTCTGTGGAAGAATAAAAATATTAGCGTTCAATTTGTTCCTTTGGCTATTAGTTGTTAACAGAGCCTCAATCAACCCTGACTCAGATTGAGCCCCTAAACATTTTACAGATCAGTGTGGATTTGGTAATTATCTTGCTCTCTTTCTCACTAACAAGTACTGGCATATACTTAAAATGACCTGTTTACACATAGATAAAGCTTTTTTGCTAGTTTAATTTCAAAAAATTATAAGGTGAGGGAGAAATTATATTCATAAATTATATTCATTATTTCCAAAGAACCACATTAAAATAAGATGGATTTTATCTGATAAGAATTGTGATTAATTAAAGGACTATCTTAAATGGAAGCCAGATTTCTCCATTTTTCTAAACTACAAAGAAATTTAAATTCCAGGAATGTGGTTTGCCACACAGACTTAATTTTACGTGCCCAGAAATATAGTCCAGGATTCCAAATTTAAAATACCCTAATATGGACTAAATGACTTAAGAAGTAATCTCACTTAAGGTATCTAAAGATAAGAGGAATGGAAAGAATATCATGAAGACAAATGTGGATAGCATTCGTTTGTCATGAATTATTTTATCACCACAACATTTTTGCAAAAAGGAGAATTAGTCCCATGTTTACAAACTAGGAAACAGGTGATGATCTTGTAACTTTCCCAGTGACACTCAGGTGGTAAATAACTTGAACCAAGATTAAACTAAGGTCTGACTCCATGCTTTCACTACATTATGATGCTTTCCACAAGTTATGTAAATATGAATTATCTGCAATAAATTCAAAAGCGGTGGTATTTATTTATCTAAAATTCCATCTGGCTGGGGTTATGGCTCAGTGGTAGAGTGCTCACCTAGCATGCTTGAGGCACTGAGTTTGATCCTTAGCACTACATAAATGTAAAATAAAGATCTTGTGAAAAAAAATTCTATGATATATCATCAAATATAATGTAGTTGTCAACAGTCAGAAGAGCACCTGATAAGTATAAATGGATATCACAGTGAGGTTAATAATTAAAGTAGGATGGGAGTTTAGAATGGTTGTAAGAATATCTGAAGTTTTACAAACATGAATGTTCTGATAAATGTTAATAAACACTGGGTTTCATTTGCTTAAATTATTTTGATATAGTTCAGAAATACAGCCTATTTAGTATTTTTTGGTACTGGGGATTGAACCCAGGGATAATTTGCCACTGAGCTACATCTTCAACTCTTAATTTTTTGAGATGGGGGTCTCACTAAGTTGCTAAGGCTGGCCTTAAACTTGTGATCCTCTTGCTTTAGCCTCCCAAGTTGTCAAGGTTACAGGCATATGCCCAATTAGCCTATTTAGTTATACTCCAATTTTTTTCTTTCTGATATTTATAAATCACATAATTTTCTTCCTTTCAGGTCCCACTAATAGAGATAGAAGCTCTCCTCCCCCAGGATACATTCCAGATGAATTACACCAGGTAGCCCGGAATGGGTCATTCACTAGTATCAACAGTGAAGGAGAATTCATTCCAGAGAGCATGGACCAAGTAAGCTGAAGTCAGATGTTATTTTTCATTTTATTTAAAGGGATATTGGTAAGAGTCAGTGTGATTTGGCAAGTATCTTTGTGTGTGTGTGTGTGTGTGTGTGTGTGTGTGTGTGTGTGTGTTTTCTCTTCTCCAATCCTGTATCTTTCTTAAGTGAACAAAATCATTTAAAAAACCAGGAAACTGCACATTAACTTGTATGTGCCTTTATGTATTGAAATATACAGAAAACTGCTGAAAAGCTACCTTTCTTAATATTGCTTACCCATAAATGAATGAATGAATGCATTTGTTTTTAATCCCAGGGATAACTAGCATTCAGATTTTTTACATTAACACTTGAAAGAACAAAATTACTAATATTTAACTTTATGAAACTGAGGTTTGTGAACTTTTTATAACTTTTTAAAAATAATTCAGTATTAAAATGTTTTTATAGAGTTGATATTATTTTCTTAACATTGGATGTTCACACTACTGCAGTAGTAGTCACTGTGTAATTAGTCTCAATTAGGGTGGGGCCATCATTCAGTTTTCAGTAAGTAAAATTATATGAAACATTTTAGCTTTAATTATTTTAAAGGACTATTAGGGAACTTTGAAGTAAGCCTACCTGTGCAAGACATTTAGAAATGAGTAACTCTGGAGAGTGACTGCTGTTAGGTATGGTTTCTTTTGAAGGTAATGAAAGTGTTCAAAAATTGTGGTAAGGGTTACACAGCTGTCCGTATATCAAGAGCCATAGAATTATTCCCTTTAAATGGGTTAGTTTTATCTCAATAAAACATTTTTTTTTTAAGATTTTTGGTTGTATCAGATTGAATCATGATGGAACTCTTTATTTTCCTAGATGCTGGATCCATTATCTTTAAGCAGCCCTGAAAATTCTGGCTCAGGAAGTTGTCCATCACTTGATAGTCCTTTGGATGGGTAATGTCAATTGTAGTTTTGTTTTTTAATACATATGAGTAATATACACATATACACAGCATGTAGAATTATCAATAACTCTTTGTACTACATTTATGGGACTATAGTTAATTGATATTTGTTCTTACTGATGGTGAATGAAATTCTTTATAGTGCAGATAAATCCCTTAACTTCATGGAACTCAGTCTTATTGGCTAAAATGATATCTGATGATACTGTTTTAAGTGTTTCTGCTTGCCAAAGATGTGTTTGAAGCCAAATGCAAACTTAGAATTTATGTGTGCTTATTTTTAAAAACTGTACTTATGAAACTTATATTTTCTTTTTTAATTGATTTTATTTTTTAAATACATGACATCAGAATGCATTACATTTCTTAATTACACATATAGAGCACAGTTTTTCATATCTTTGTATATAAAGTATGTTTACGCCAATTCATGCCTTTATACATGTACTGTTTTTTTGCATTACAATTCTTATTACACATGTATACCACAATTTTCCATATCTCTGTTTGTATATAAAGTATGTTGACCCCCAATTCGAGTCTTCATACATGTACTTTGAATAATGATGTCCATCACATTCCACCATCCTTGCTAATCCCCTGCCCCCTTCTTTCCCTCCCACCCCTCTTTCCTATCTAGAATTCATCTAATCCTCCCTTATTCCTCCTCCCTGCCCCACTCTGAGTCAGCCTTCTTATATCAGAGAAAACATTTGGCATTTGTTTTTTGGGGATTGGCTAACTTCACTTAGCATTATCTTCTCCAGCCTCGTCCTTTTACTTGCAAATGCCATGATTTTATTCTTTTTTAATGCTGAGTCAAATTCCATTTTGTTTATATGCCTCATTTTTTAAATCCATTCATCCACTGAAGGGCATCTAGGTTGGCTCCACAGTTTAGCTATTGTGAATTGTGCTGCTATAAATATTGATGTGGCTATGTCCCTGTAGTATGCTGTTTTCAAGTACTTTGGGTATAGACCGAGAAGAGGGATAGTTGAGTCAAATGGTGGTTCCATTCCCAGATTTCCAAGTAATCTCCATACTGCTTTCCATATTGGCTGCAGTAATTTTCAGTCTCACCAGCAATGTATGAGCGTACCTTTTTCTCCACATCCTCACCAAATTTAATATATTTGGTTTTGGAGATTTCTTAAGTTGCTTCCCTGTTAGGATTATGTTCATCCTGGCACCAGAAATAACTTAAATTCTTTGTAATTGTGGCTTAGTATGTTGGTTGACATTTTAAAAATTCAAATACTTTTTGTGTAATACAGGGATGTGAGTAGGATCAAGTAGCAACTGTGAATTTTTTGTTACAAATGTGCACTCTTCTGGTTGTAATTGGACATTGTTCTTGGTAGTCATACTGTATCACACAGTCAGTATTAAAATCTTCACTTATTTAATCCCTAGAATTGCTTTATGAATTTTGTTTTTGGTTTTAGGGATCAATTGTCTATCTACATGAAACTCTTGTCTGTGTCAGTGTCTACCTGAAGATAGACATTTAAGAAAGTTAGGGAAGTAGTTATTAGAAAACTATACAGTGAATACTATTTGGAATGTACTCTCCTGAATGCTTACGTGTGTGTGTGTGTGTGTGTGTGTGTGTGTGTGTGTGTGTATTTGACGAGTTTGAAATTATTTCTTTTATATAGATGCAAAAATGATCTTGGTTATACAGAGCTTGGACTGATAGGTGTTTCTAGATAACTATGATTCCAAAATGCATCAATTCTTACCACTATATAGGTTAATTTTAAAAGCCGTATGCAATATACATTTTCTTATATGTATCAAATAAGTGTTGTAAAGACCCACAAACACATAGATATGGCTTAAATATTGTTTTACATTTTATTTTAATATTTTCTTTAATTTAATGTTACATTTTCTGTTTATAGAGAAAGCTATCCAAAATCACGAATGCCCAGGGCACAGAGCTACCCAGATAATCATCAGGAGTTTTCAGGTTAGACTATATGAATTCTAAATATTTAAATATTTATGTTACAGTAATGTTTTAGCGGGGGAGGAGAGAGGGAAGATTTTTGAAAAGTCAAAAATTTTGTCAGTATACTTTTTATTATTGGAAACACTTGACTTTTTTGTGATGTAGCTTTCTTATGTCTTCACAGACTATGATAACCCTATCTTTGAGAAGTATGGAAAAGGAGGAACATATCCAAGAAGGTATCATGTTTCATATCATCATCAAGAATATAATGATGGTAAGTTTCTGGCAGTTAGATCATAACACTTTGGAAAAATCTCAAATATAAAACTAAATAGAAAATGTTAGGAAAAAATTTATTTGTGTAATATAAAAATTGTTTTTGAATCAGTTTTCTGGTTTTAAAAAAAGCCTTCTTAAGGAAATTGGGTCATAACTAAAACTGTAGTTACATTTTAGTATTGTTTCTAAAATGTAATAATACTTATGTTTCTTTCTTTTAAAAGGAGTAATTTGACAAATTCCACGATTTAAAATATAGAATTATAATTTACAATAAAATATGGGGGAAAAGGAATAATTTTAAAATGATTAATTAGAAAATTATTCCTTGATGATAAAATTCATACATGTATTGTCCATTTTAGGGAAAAAACTACCTATAAACTTTTTAGTTTTTGTTTTGTATTTTAAAATCATTGGAAATAAGAATAAATTATTTTTTTTATCCAAAAATGAAGGGCTTCTATTTTGTAGTTTATTTTTGTGTGTGTGCATGTATGTACATAAGTTACTATTTGAATTTATGTTTAGATCCTAGTTTTTTTTTAACCCCACAATTATTGCCATTTCAGTTCTTTAGCCTAGTTACCAGAAAAATGTCTGTTTCCTACCATATAAATTTTAAATACTTTAAAACTAAATCATATTAACAAAAGGAATAAGTTAATTCTGTTTTCATTTTGTAGGTCGAAAAACTTTTCCAAGAGCTAGAAGAACCCAGGGGACCAGCTTCAGATCTCCTGTGAGTTTCAGTCCTACTGATCACTCCTTAAGTACTAGTAGTGGAAGCAGCATCTTTACCCCAGAGTATGATGATAGTCGAATAAGAAGAAGGGGAAGTGACATAGACAATCCTACTTTGACTGTAATGGACATCAGCCCACCCAGCCGTTGTAAGTAATAAAAATTGTCATAGTGAAATGTATAGCAGAACCTTGCAGAATTTTATAATATTAACAGGAATAAATACCAAATGAGTATTCATGGTAAGACAAGACTTTTCAAAAGAGATCATAATGGGAGTTTCTAAAAATGGCCGGAATGTCTGATGTAATAATGGTATTATTGCTGATTACTCTTGTTAATTCTGTCCTTCATTTTTATTAGAAAAAATGTTATCAGCTATTCAATTTATCATCAGTTCCATTCCATGTATCCTTGTCAAGTTCCTAAAACTGAGATTTCAAACATGATCTCTAAGATATAGTCTTATGGGATAAATGGTATATAGAGAAATAAATATAGTATTACATTTAATGTAGATCTAAGACCTGAGTAGAAATTCACTAGTTAATGAAGTGACATGTATAAGAGGCCATGACAATTTGAAAATTGAGAGTAATTCATATTTGCTAATGTGGGAGATAGCTTACTTTTTTAAAAACATTTATTTATTTATTTATTTATTTATTTATTTATTAATTATTGGTTGTTCAAAACATTACAAAGCTCTTGACATACCATATTTCATACATTAGATTCAAGTGGGTTATGAACTCCCATTTTTACCCCAAATACAGATTGCAGAATCACATCGGTTACTTAAATCATAGGAATGGATTATAGTGGTAACTAAGGCTAGATTTTAAAGTATTTGGACTTTATCAAAGATTCATTCTTAAAGATATTTATTGCAGTAAAATTTGCATGCTATTAATTTCTCCCTATTATGCTAGTGTTGTCATACTTTAGTTTTTATGTCTATAACCCCACACTATGTTGTTTTTTTCTTTGCTTTAGACAGCTATATTTAAAGTGATAAAAAATAAAAGAATATCCTTAATATCCTTTATATATATATATACCATCTGTTTATCTATTTCTATAAATCTTTGTTTGTATAGATTTAAGATGCAGTCAAGTATCAGATTCCTTTTTCCTAGAGAATTGCGTATAGCTGGGTGGCACACACCTGTAATCCCAACTATTTGGGAGGTTGAGGCAGAAGGATTTCAAATTCCAGGCCAGCCTGAGCAATATAGCAGGACCATGTCTCAAAATAAAAGAAGGGCTGGGGGTTTAGCTTAGTGGTAGACTACTTGTCTAGCCTGTGTGAACCCTAAGTTCAATCCTCCCCCCCCCCAAAAAAAAAGGAGGAGGAGGGGGAGGGAGATGATTTGCATTTAAACTTTCTTATAAAACAAGTCTGTTAGCAATAAATTCTTTTCAGCTTTTGTTTATAATTTTGTTTATAATTTTGTTTATAATTGTTTTTCATTTTGAAATATTTTTGTTTTCTTGGGTATAGTGTTCTGGGCATTATTTTTGGGTTTTTAAAAAAAATTCAGCACTTAAAAGTTATCTCTCCATTTTCTTCTTGTTTACATACTTTATAAGGAGAAATCTGCTATAATCTTGTTTTTGTCATACTGTATACAGTGTGCTTCTCTATACATCAACTCTGCACCACGACCACCCCCACCCCTGTTTCCTGTCCCCCTAGCAGCTGCTTTTAAGATTTTTCTTTTGGTTTCCAAAAGTTTAAATATGGTGTGTCTGGATATATTGGTATGAGAGTCTCAGATAATATTCTTTCACTGCAGTTTCCCTCAAAAATATTCTGATATTATCTTTTTAAATATTTCTTCTATTCCATTTTAAATTTTTCTTTATTCTACTACCTATGCAGTAGACTATTTGATAGTGTCTTATACATCTTTGTGCACTTGGATTTACACACATTCTGTCTTAGTTTGAAAAATTTTTATTGATCTGTTTTCAGATTCATTGACTCATTCCTCAGCCCTGCTGAGTCTATTTATGATTCTTTTGAAGGATTTTTTTTTTAATTTCAAGCATTTTCATTTGACTCTTCAGTTTTTATTTCTGTTGAAATTCTCTGCCTGTTTTTAGCTTTTTTTTAAATTAGAACCTTTAACACTGTAATCGTAGTTACTTTTAAATATCCTGTCTAAATTGCTTAAGTCTTGTATTAATTGATTTCTCTTTTGATTTTTTTTGTTTGCTTTTTTGTATCTTATAACTTTACACTGAATGCCAGATAATAGAGATTGAGGTAAATATAATTTATGCCTGGAAATAGACACAACTATTCTGCCTAGGCAATTACTGTGGGGAATTGATTGGTCTAGTCAACTGGGTTTAGATTTGGTGGTTGCTGGTATTTCTATTTACCACTGACTTCAAATTCCTTTAGAATTACCTTGTGTTAGTTTTCTAGAGGAATTTTCTCAATGGTGATGCTCCACTCTCAGCTTTTGGCCTTCCTTTTCAGAGAGAGAAGGTCTATCTGTGCTCTCACTCCTCCCTCAGCAGTACATGATGCTACTTGTTAGCATATTATAGGGCTGAGAGCTGTCCCATGCAGATTCTGTCTTAGGCAGGCTCTAGTTCTGCAGTTCTCAGAGATGGGTTTTCTCCATGATGGTTTCCAGCCCCTCCTCAGGGATAAGTCCCCACCCTTTTTTTCTTATTCTCCTCATCTGTGGGTGATGTTTCTTGCCTCCCTTTCTTCCAACAGTTTAAGGTTTTTACGTCTTAGGGGAGAAGAGCTAAAGAGAGTAACAACAGTGCTCATTTTATTCTTCAGGTCTTTACTTACAAAAGGAGGCTTTCTCTGGTCTCTTGCTCCTGTGAGTGCATGGAGATTGTCTATGGAAAAGTCTGAAACCACTTTATGTCAGGATCTCGCTAGTGTTTGGTATTCTCATGTAGCCCATGCTTGTTAAAAGTGGAACTGAGTTTTTCTTACCTGCCATTGTGGATCTTTCTGCCCCTCCACAAGTGTGCCAGTGCTTGTGTTCCATCTCTCCTTGGAGGTGCTTATTTTTCCTCCAATTTCAGGCTGGAAAACATTCCAACAGGTTCAGTAAAGGTTATAATTTTGTAAATTACCCAGGATACTCTTGTTGTTAGGATGGAAACAGTGCTCCTGCCAGCTTTTGACACTGTAGGTAGAAGCTGATAAAGTAATTATTAATATTGCATTGATAAAAGTTAGAAATAGTGAATCTTATAATCAGTGGCATCTTAGATTCAGTGAAAGATGCTGTCACATTTGTAATTGGGGGGAAAATCTTATTAGAAAAATGGGAGTTGTAGATTGAATCTTATTTGGATTTAGAATTTTTTTAATTTTTATATATTTACTTATTTATTTTTATATGGTGCTGAGGATCAAACTCAGTGCCTCACGCATGCAAGGCAAGCACTCTACCACTGAGCTACAGCCCCAGCCCAGGGTTTAGAATTCTTAAAAGAGAAAATATTCGAAAAATAGTGACCATAATGAATTTGGATACTCAAGATTTTTGCTTATATCCTAGCATGTTCAATGAAGGGAAGCACTATCCACAATACTCATTTAGTCCTCAACCAATCTTGTGCATCTGATTATCCCATTTTTAAGATAGTGTTCTTTTTTTTTTTTTTTTTAGCACCTCGAGCACCTACCAACTGGAGATTGGGCAAACTGCTTGGCCAAGGAGCCTTTGGCAGGGTCTACCTCTGTTATGATGTTGATACAGGAAGAGAATTGGCTGTTAAGCAAGTTCAGTTTGACCCTGATAGCCCTGAGACCAGCAAGGTAAAACTCACTGCACAAACTACTTTGTCACATTATAAGAAACATTTTTATTTAAAAAGGTAATATACAGAAGAATCTGTAGCTTTTCCTTAATACAAATTATTTGCAAAACAATTAGATAAATTATATTTATCTACTTTGTACTGTGGATGCTTCTTTTCTAGTATTTAAGTTGTCTTCCTAGTCTGATATAGTATTGCTTTAGTGTACTGTGAGGGATTTTTAAAGAAGCTACTGATTAGCCACTTTAAAGTGTTTGTTCCTTGGGAAATAAAAATTTCAGAATGTAATCACCTTGATAGGTCTTGAAGTTAGAATTTTTTTGTTTCTACAGTATCGTAAAGACTTAACAGTGAATTTTGTCTTTTAGGAAGTAAATGCACTTGAGTGTGAAATTCAGTTGTTGAAAAACTTGCTGCATGAGCGAATTGTTCAGTATTATGGCTGTTTGAGGGATCCCCAGGAAAAAACACTTTCCATATTTATGGAATATATGCCAGGGGTAAGCTACTACATTTTTTTAAAAGTAGACATTCTATTTAATAAAGTGTTAGTTGAGGAAAGAAAACAAAATTTTCATTATAACCTTAGTTAAGGACATTTTAGAAGAGTTTTAAATTAGAGCTGATTAATATTTTATTTTCTTTTTTTTCATGTATCTTTGTATTTTTAAACTCATTAATGGTAAAATATTTGAGGTTGGTTACAGACATTATAGCAGTCCATCATATTTCTCTAAATGTCCTAAAAATATCCTTGTAGCCAGTTTATCCAAACCAGAACTAGAAATTTAATTGGTTCTGATTTCTAATCATACTCTTTCTTTCTCCTGAGTAATAAGTTAGCATTATAGTTGTACATTATATCTCTGAACTCTATTTTTTATCTATCATAGTCCATTTTTACATGATGTAGATTTGGTGAGACCAGGAGAGTTGTTCTTTTAACAGTCTCATCTCACAGATTTCTATAATTACACTCATGGATTCTGTTTAATTTGTTCCTTGTTTCTTTTTTCCCTGTGAACTTCAGGTTAGATCTAAACTCATAAGTCAGATTCCATTTCATACTTTCTTAGCTCATATGTCATAGATGAAACTGTATACTTTATGTTGCATCCCATCAGGAGACATTCGATTTGTGGTTATTTTACCATAGAGATGCTAAGAGTGATTGCTAGATTTGATGACTGACATCCTGATTCCTACATTGTAAAGTTTTGTTTTTTTCTGCAAACCAGTGGCACATATGAATGTTCAGTTTCTTTCCAAACTTTTCCCTAATTTTTTTTTTTTAATTCTGGAGATTAAACCCAGGGTCTTGTTCATGCTGAAGCATGTACTCTACTGCTAAGTTAGAGTTACACCCCAGCCCCACACTTGTTTTTAACACTGATTTACAGCCATCCTAAAGTCAATAATTTCAATGGGAATTATAAAATGATATTTGTGACCTTTTGTCACAGATTGTTATTATTTGTATCTATAGAGGACATTTTAATAATTTTCAGAATGGTGGTTGATATATTCATTTAAAAATATGTATAGTCTAAAATTTTAGTGGGTGGCATATGCCAGAAAAAGGAGTTTGACTTATAGGTTTTTATGGAGGTAGCTGATTAAAATTGTATGTAGCAGGTATAGGTTGCAGTGTGAGCTTATGGATCAGTAAAACTGTGTGTGGATCAATACCTGATAGTAATATTCTTAACCAACCTTAGTGTAACATGAGCAACAATAGATTTTTTTCTTATCATAATGAATAACTAATTGTTCCTAGTGACACTATTGCTGCTCTTTACTATTTCTGTTTTTAAAGATTTTATTTCCAGTGCAAGTGGACTTTAAAAAGTCCTCTTTGGGTTCTGGGAATGTGACTCAGTGGTAGAATGCTTACCTAGCAAGTATAATAAATCTTCCTTGGTAGCTGTGCTCCTGTTGTGTGTGCTTGTAGTTTCAGTTATTCAAAAGGCAGAAGGATTGCTTGAGTCTAGAAGTCTAAGGCAAAAACACACACACCCTCTTTGAAAAGCAAATTGAGGGATATATTAAGAGCAATAAAATTATTGAAGACAGGGCTGGGGATGTGGCTCAAGTGGTAGCACACTTGAGCCTGTCATATGCGGGGTGCTGAGTTCGATCCTGAGCACCACATAAAAATAAAATAAAGATGTCGTGTCCACCGAAAACTGAAAAATAAATATTAAAAAATTCTCTCTCTCTTTCTCTCTCAAAAAAAAATATATATATATTGAAGACATGATAATCTCATGGAAATTTTTCTTCAGTAGTAATCTGAAAGAAGGGGAAAGCTCTGAATATGTATTTTAGTATTATTTGATAGTGGAAAAAAAGGGGAGGTTTTAGTGATCACAATGGAAATAAATTACGATGACATTCTTTTGAGAATGTATGCTGAAAGTTAAAATTATGAAAATCATTATCATAAAGTTTGAGGAAATATTTTAATAAGAGGGAGGAAAATAATATAAAATACTTTTTAAATAATGATTACAATATTTTAAATGTGTCTGTTTGAACAAAGAAGAAACTTAGAAAAATGTGATTATGGTAGATTTTTCTTATTCACATTTCTTTTACTGTCTGTGCAATAAATATTTATGTTAAATAGAAAATAATTATGAATAAGTATGAATAGAAACTCATCATTGAAGGTAAAATTAATTAAAATGGTTAAAACTGATTTACATCACAAGTATAGATATATAATCTTTATACATTTATTATATAATTATCTTTTTGAGAATGTAAATTTTCTTTCATTGAATTGTGAGGATATAATGAAAATAATGAAACCCATTTTAAGTACTTATTGTTTAAATATTAAGTTGAATTGGTATATGATGAAGTAATAGTTATGCATTTAGAAAGACTTCTTAAATTGAATATTATAATATTTCAAAACTTTTTATTTTTCAAATTGAATATAATTTCCCTTTGTTTTTTTTCCTTCACAATCTTTTCTTATTTTATATATATATATCAGAGTATTATAGTTGTACATAGTAGTTGGGTTCATTTTGACAATCATCGTATAACCTTAAGACTAAAACTAGGACTATTCAGGAAGGGAGAGATGAGTGATCTTGTTTCTCATTAGCTACACTTGGTTTTGTAAGGGCAGCTATCTCCATCAAAGCATAGGTTGTCATTCCTTGAATTTGAAAAGCATGTTACTAAATTAATGATAGCTTATTGATAGTCTAAGTGAATTAAACATGTAACATATAATATAGCAAGACTATGGTAATAACTGAATTTATATATATTTCCTATACTTTCTTGAATTCCCAAGTGTGTGAAATGCTATATTTCTCTCATTAAATTTAATATGATGGGCTCCTTTGTGACCTAGAATCACAATGTCAAAATTGTCATTCCA
The DNA here is from genome assembly GCF_048772815.1 of Callospermophilus lateralis. NCBI lineage: Eukaryota > Metazoa > Chordata > Mammalia > Rodentia > Sciuridae > Callospermophilus > Callospermophilus lateralis. The sequence continues at coordinate 94,935,854 of NC_135313.1, forward strand.
TCCTTCAGTTTTCCCAAATTTAGCTTTCCATTCCTTAGTTTGTATAGAACTGTATTCATACTTGGGACCATAACATTTTTACATAAAAATTTTTTAGATACCTAAACTAGCTTTTGGCTTCTCTTCGCTCTCTTTCCACACTCCTTCCTCTCCTCAACCCTCCCCTTTCCCCTCTCCCTTTCCCTCTTCTACACACACACACACACACACACACACACACACAGGTTTTTAGCTGGTACAGTTCTTCTCAATCTGTTCCAGTTGTACATGCTGCAGAAGTTAATTTTTTATAGTACACAGGTATAAACAGACAACATTAATGGAGCTGTTAGCAGCCATAGACCACTGGTCCAACTGCCCAGAGGACCATATCTCCATAACCTTATAAGTATTTTTCTACCTGTTTCTAATTGTCTAGAGTGTTTAGTTGTAGTTGAGATATACACAGAATACTGTGTGTAACTACAAGTGGAGACATAGTAAATCCACTGTGAACAAATGGGCCACAGTGGATTGCAGGTATGAATGGCAAACATTTCACATGTGTGTTTGGAGTTTGAGTCTGCAGAATTTCATACTGTCATCTCTGCAGGAATCACTCATGAGGAATGAAAACACCACATGACTAAATCTGTAAAATACATGGATCTATTTTGTATGGCAGAGTATATAGTTTTCTAAAATTGAAGGAAAGACAGAAACATCAGGACATATTTTCTTATTTTAAAAAAATTTTCCCTTGTAAAGCATTTATTTTTATTTATTAAAAGTATTGATAAGTAACCATAATGTATACATTGGAATCACTAGGAAAGCTTTTTCAAAATTCAAATGCCTGTGTCTCAGGCCGATTCAGCATACTCGGTGAAAGACACCTCATCCTGGGCCTATAAAAACACATAAAAAGTTTTATATTCCCCTTTTATATACTCTGTTACATTTTGAACTAAAGTGTTGAGTATATATAGTAAGAACTAGAAATTTAATTGGTTCTGATTTCTAATCATACTCTTTCTTTCTCCTGAGTAATAAGTTAGCAAATGTAATAAAACACTTTTTAAAAAACAGAATAAGAACAAAAAATGAATAAATAATATTCAAGTAGAACATAGATGAGCAAATAAGGAAAACAAAAGTATACTCAAGGCAAAAAAAAAAAGTGCAAGGTGGATGTACTGGAGAACCTTTAAAAACCAAGTTGCAAAGAATAGGAGGTTGTTAAAACCAACATAGACACAGAAATGAGGGCATCAGTTAAAACATAGTTTTAATAGCTTCTCTCAACTATGGCATATACTCTTCCATAGTTAAAGTTGGGGAATGTAGGTGACTTTTATGTTAAATTGTGTGACATATTATGTCTTTACTAACAATTCCTGCCCTCTCCAACTATAGCTTCCCAGTCATGAACTCTAGGACTCTTAAAAACAAAGATTTAATAGCAATTTTCATTTCAAACCATACCATAGTTTTGTTGTTGTTTTCTTTTATCCTAGGGCTCAATTAAGGACCAATTAAAAGCATATGGAGCTCTTACTGAGAATGTGACTAGGAAATATACCCGTCAGATTCTGGAGGGTGTCCATTATTTGCACAGTAATATGATTGTCCATAGAGATATCAAAGGTAAGCAATGTGTTTTTTACCTTAAGTGCATAATTCTTGTTGAATCTGAATGAAATAATTGATATGTTGAAGATATTTAACATTTAAATTAATATATCTGCCTCTAAAATACCACAGGGAAACAGTTCTCCTGCTTTTCTCACAGACTGTCAATATCCTTAAAACAGTTCTGATATTCAGGTCTCTACAAATGAGTAGCTCCACAGTGGGGATTCATAGAATCAATAAAGATCAAAATCACATAAGTGGCACCATGTCTGTAAAGATATACATGCAATACTTATGCACTATATGTAAGTATATTGCATAGGCATTATAATGCAGTGGTTAAACTGGGCATGATGGCACACACCTGTAGTCTAGGTGATTTTGGAGACTAAGGCAGGAGGATCTCAAGTTTTGAGGCCAGCCTCAGCAACTTAGCAAGGCCATAAAACATTTTAGCAAGACCCTGTCTCAAAATAAAAAATAGAAAGGGCTGGGGATATAGCTCGGTGGTAAGTGCCCCTGGTTCAATTTCCAATACCAAAAGAACAAAACAAAACAAAATAATGTAGTGGCTAAGAGTTGGGGCTTTACTACTAAACAGCCTGACTTAAATTCAGACTTTTTTTGGCACTGACTCTGTAATCTTGGACAAGTTTTACCGAATTTCTCTACACTTTAGCTCCTCTTCCATGAAGATTCTTATAAGGATTAAATGAGTTTAATGCATGTGATTACTTAGAGCAGTGCCTGGTACCTAGAAGACATTCAAAAGTTAGCTACAATGATGACATACTTGATGTTGAGATCATATTTGAAGTCAGAGGAATGGATGTCATTACCTAGGGGTAGGATAGAGAACAGGACTGAGTTTTGAGGAACTCCAACTCAGTTACACTTGCTTTTTAAACTTAAAAGCTCAACTGTTCTCAGGGATCAGGCATGTAAGTAAAGCATATAAATCAAAAAAGTATTAGGAATGTGTAAAATTTGAAAGTACTGAAAATGAAAACTATGGCAAAGCGTACCTGAAGGGTCTGATTCTATACAAGCTGGGTTATGACTCCAAATTTAGAAAGCATTTTTATCACTCAGTCAAAAAATAAATTGATAAGTATAAATGTCTGTATATAAATACATTATTCATTGGTCTTTCTAAGGAGTCTGTGAGCTCCTGGGCTTTTGCTTCCTCCCTATACTGTAGCATATCCTGGCTGTAGCCATATTCAGGCAAAGGAGAACATTCATTCCTAAACCAGTTTCGGGTGATAGAATAGATCTGCACCATGCCTGAACCAGATCACATGTACTAGAGTAGGGCTTACTAGTGAATGTGAGAGGTACAAGGAATATGGCTGATGCTCTACCCTTTTGGGCAGACCTTAGTTCTTAAGTATAAAACCTAATCACTTAAAAGTACCTCATAGAGAAATTATTCAATTAGGAATAATGGGTATTCAAGGTAGCTTCTCCTTGGCCTTCATAATAAGGCAAGGCATAGAAACTGAGTATTCCACTCACTACAGGAATCCTCTTTCACCTTTCCAGAAAAACTGATAAACCACCCTGGTCAGATGAGGAGGGTAGAAGTAAGAGGATTTTAAAACATTATAGGGCAAATAATATTCATGAGGGAGAAAAGTAAGATGTTAAAGTGAATGTGTAACAGAATCTCAAGTTTAGAAAATTTAAGTCTGACACAGAAGGAAAATGTCCATGTGATTAAATCTTATATAATGGCAAGATAGGGATAGTTGTTCTCTACTATATACTTTTTACTTTTCTGTATTTCCCAGTTTTTAAGAACAACTTTTAAGTGATAAGAGAAAAGAAAATTGGTTGTATGCTGCAACCCATGAGTTCATAATGAAACTTGTGATAAAACTTAGTTGATCAGCTGGGCGTGGTGATACATACCTATAATCCCAGCTACTCAGGAGGATCACAAGTTTGAGGCAGCCTTGGACAACTTAGTGAGATTCTGTCTCAAGGACTAGATTCTGAGTGTGTTAGTACATGCCTGTAATCCAGCTATATGGAAGTCTGAGGCAAGAGGATTCCAAATTTGAGACCAGAATAGGAAATTTATCAATATTCTCTTTCAAAATTTATAAAAGGTCTGGGGTTCAATCTTAGTGATACAGTGTCTGCTAAGCATGTATAAGGTCTTGGGTTTAGTCTCCAGCACTGCAGAACAAACAGGACAGGGGATGAGTGGGAAATAGAGAGCAAAAAACAAATGAGCCTAGAGTGCAAATCTTGGTTTTGATACCATTCTCTCCTAAAGAAACCAGGGCTTATTAGAGAAGTTACTGATTCTGGGTCTTGGGCAGGAAATATCCAAGATGAGCCTAGGCATTCTTCTCAAAAACACAATTTTAGAGGTAGGGCAAAGAGATAGAGGAGCCCCTGGAAAGGGCTCCCAGTGACCAAAGCTGATAAAACTTGAGCAAAAATAAAGTAGTACTAGATTATAGCCCAAAGTGTAAAATATATATCCATGTGTTCAGAGAAATATAAATGAATTATTTAGTAATAAATGGGTGTTTTAGTCAGATTTTTTGCTGCTGTGACTAAAGGAGTGACTTGTAGAGGAGAAAAAGTTTATTTGAGAGCATTCTTGTAGAGGAGAAAAGGTTTATTTGAGAGCTCACGGTTTCAGAGATATTAGTTGGACAAGGCTGGCTCCATTTCTTGAGGCCTGAGGTGAGGTTGAACATCATGACAGGAGAATATGGTGGAGAAAAGCAGCTCACATCATAGTGATCAGGAAGCAGAGAGAGATCTCCAGTTGCCAGATACAAATGTATACTCCCAAGCCACGTCCCAGTTCCTGCCTACTCCAGCCATACCCTACCACTTTAGTTACCACTCAGTTAATCCGTATCAGGGGATCAATTCACTGACTAGGTTAAAACTCTTACAACCCAATCATTTCTCTTCTGAACCTTCTTGCATTGTCTCACACATGAAGTTTTAGGGGACACCTCATATCCAGACCATAACAATGGGGAACATGGGACAGTTCTCCCTGCAGAATAATTCCAATTTAGGAATTATTTTATCGAATTCCTGGAGTGCAATTCTCTTCTCCTTGTGAACTGCACAAATGAATTTTTTTAAGATGACTATAATGTGGAGCTGGGTGTGGTGGCGGCACATCTGTAATCCTAGTGGCTCAGGAGGCTGAGGTAGGAGGATCACAGGTTCAAAGCTGGTCTCAGCAACTTAGTGAAATCTTGTCTCAAAATTTAAAAAAGGACTGGAGATGTGACTCAGTGGTTAAGCACCATTGCCAAAACAAAAAATAGAATATGTACATACAGTATAGAATAGAGGAAGTGACCTTAAACTGGAGAAGGCAACAAATACTGCCTCCAGCCAGGCAGTGTCAAAGGTAACATCAACAGTGATGTTGACAATAATGCGCCTGTAATGGCTTGCTAGGGCTTCAGTTAGTACTTTACCTCTGGTCTTCTTCCACAGAACTCATAAACCCCAGTCTAATCATGAGAAGAAAGACAAATTGAGGGACATTCTACAAAAATCTCTATCAGTGCTTCTTAGAAATTGTCAAGATGATCATAGAAATGGAAAAGTAAAATTAAGGCAAAAACCCAATATTAAGAAAAACTTTAGGGCTAGGGTTGTGGCTCAGTAGTAGAGTGCTTGCCTCTCAATGCAAGACCCTGGGTTCGATTCTCGGCACCACATAGAAATATATAAGTGAAAGGTATTGTGTCCAACTACAACTAAAAATTTTTTTAAAAACTTTAAAATACAGGTAACTAATATTTAAATAATGGATGAAAGTGCTAGAAGTTTGTGACTATAAAGTATCCTCAGTAAGTTCCTGAGGAGAAACTGACTTCTTGGGAAAATAATTTTCAACCATGCTCTTCTACCTTTATGACAGAGAAACGGGGGCCAAGAGCCTCCTAGTGCTTTCCTGGTACTTCACTGAGCTTCACTCTTTAGCCTTTCCCTACTCCCTCTCTTCTTGTTCACCCTCCACCCCCGCCACTCTGCCACAGTTCTTTTGAGTGGGAAAACCTTCCTTCTTAGGTTCTGAAGCATAACACAGTTGATTAAAAAGTCAGTGTTCACCCAGCAAATCCTTAATTAGCACCAACTGTGTAACTGGTAGTATGCCAGTTCATCATCACCTCAGAAGATGAAAAGCAGCAATTTGGATAGATTGAAAAAATCCACTAAGTACTTCTCTGCCATCGTTCTTTTTACTATATTCAAGAATGCTAGTACAGTTAATGAAGTGAGGTTCTCTCTTATTTTTAGGCGCAAATATACTGCGAGATTCAACAGGCAATGTCAAACTAGGTGATTTTGGGGCCAGCAAACGGCTTCAGACCATCTGTCTCTCTGGAACAGGAATGAAGTCTGTCACAGGTACACCATACTGGATGAGCCCTGAAGTCATCAGTGGAGAAGGCTATGGCAGAAAAGCAGATATCTGGTAGGTTTTGATGTGAGATTTGCCTGAAAACTTACCTTATGTGTATTTTCACTCAGAATTGAAAATACTGAGCCAGATTTAAATTATTTATCTTTTGAACTAGGCTGTATGAATTGTAAGGATTAACATCATTTTAACTGTGTCTCATTGAGACTATACTTAACTAAATATTTAGAGTCCTGGAACCTGTATTCCCTTCTTTTTTAAAAAATATTTATTTTTTAGTTGTAGTTGGACACCACATTTTTATTTTATTGATTTACTTTTATGTGGTTCTGAGGATCGAATCCAGGGCCTCACACATGCTAGGCAAGTGCTGTACCGCTGGCTGAGCCACTACTCCAGCCCCTTATATTCCCTTCTGAGGAAGGATTTGTCTTAAGCAAAGTTCAGCATTAGATAGGTATCATTACCCTGAAGAAGTTTAAAAGTAATTAATTATTATCAATGTTCTTAATATTCACTTGATCTTTAATTGCTTAATAATTTATAAAACACAAAATGGCCATTTCCTACTTCACACACAGAAAAAACTTTCATCGATGTTTATTGTAAGTACCCCAAGGCAAACAATTTCTTTTCTTTTTTGGGTACCAGGGATTTTTGAGCCACATTCCCAATGCCACCCGTCCCCCTCCCCCCTTTTAATATTTTATTTAGAGACAGGGTCTTGCCTATTTATTTAGGGCCTTCCTAAGTTGTTGAGGCAGGCTTTGAACTTGCCATCCTCCTGCCTCAGCCTCCTAAGCTGCTGGGATTACAGGCATATACCACTATGCCTAGCCTAAAAACTCTAGCAAAAAAATTCTAATACTTATATTCTTTATAAAAAGAAGACAAAAAAATTATCTTAAAGGTTAGGCAGATTATAAAGCAAAAATTATAAAATTCATGATGTTCTTTGCCTCATCTCATAGATGGCATGATAGTAATTAAATTGTGGTATGCTTTTGATTTTTATGTTTATTTTATGGTTTTATGTAATTAAAAGTGTTTTAATGAAACTTGAATCAAGTCATGTTTAAATGTGTGTGAACTTATTCCTGTTTGTCATTTTCTGGTTTGCCTGCTTTCTTTCCTGATGTTATTGCTCATATTATGTATTTCTGTTTATTTCTTTTTAGGAGTGTAGCATGTACTGTGGTAGAAATGCTGACTGAAAAACCTCCTTGGGCTGAATTTGAAGCAATGGCTGCCATCTTTAAGATTGCCACTCAGCCAACAAACCCAAAGCTGCCACCTCATGTTTCAGACTATACCCGAGACTTCCTCAAACGGATTTTTGTAGAGGCCAAACTGAGACCTTCAGCTGATGAACTCTTAAGGCACATGTTTGTGCATTATCACTAGCAGCTGGTAACTTCTCCTGTGCCTCCACCCAGCTCCCATCTGATCGTTCACCTTCTCTCTGACTGCACTTTTCTTTTTTTATAAAAAAAGAGAGATGGGGGAGAAAAAAGACAAGAGGGAAAGTATTTCTCTTGATTCTTGGTTAAATTTGTTTAATAGTAATAATAGTAACCTAAATTTTTTATATTTAGTCTTTTTTCCCTTACAAGAACTTGAAACAACTACTTTTTTTTTTTTTTAAATAATGTACTGATGTGGTTCAGAGAGATAAAGCACTTTAGTACATAGTAAGTCTTTTTAGTACAAACAGATCATTTGGAATACCGAAAGATTGTAGAGTCTTTCCCTGTATCGCTGACATATTGATAGTGTTGGGGAGACGTGAAAGACAAGGAGAAAATGATGTACAATTTGTAGTTTTTAGTGATAGTATTTAAAGTAGTTTCTCATTTGTGGGGTTGAGCCCTAAACTTGAGTTTAGGGTAGGTACTCAAAGAATATAGATTTTTTCTAATATCTGTATTCTTTAGATCATAACCTCTGTCTACCAAGCTTTTTGCTCAGTAGGAATCTTGATAGAAGATATGAATATCTAAGAGGTATGTTTATTTGTAATTTTAACCAGTATAGTAAGCAAATACACTATAATAGATCCATGTTACTGGAATCTGTAAACCTTGAGGGATATTGTTCTGCTTTAAAAAAAAATACTATTTTGTTTTAAAGCAGATATGGGAAGTCAATGAGTAAATCTAAGAGACAAAAAGAGATTGCTCTCATTAAATGTGTGAGCAAAGAAGAGACCACATTTGCTAGTAAGCAGAAATAATGAAAAAATGAATTGAGTGTTGTTTAACGTATTTTAAACTATGTGCTTTATTTGAAGGGGGAAGTCCCAAAATTAAGGAAATTGAGAAAAAATAAAAATCATATATTCTGTCTTCCTATTTCTAGCTCCTGATTTCCCATAGCTAACAGTCTTTAGAAACTAAGGGTGAAGCCTGGAGTATCCATGTGTAAAGCTAATATAATGAGAAGAAATTCTTTTCTTGGGATCACAGAATACTGAAGCACCTCAGAAAATTAAGACGCCACGTAAAATAGTGAGATTGTCATTGGTGGCACAGGGACATTTCACTTGGGTTTAGCAATGCCTGGGGACGTTTTGTTTGTCACAAATGGGAAGATACTTCTGGCATCTAGTGGGTGGAGGCCAGTTCCCCCCAAAAGAATTATCCTGCCCCAAATGTCAAAAATACTGAAGTTAAGAAACCCCAAAGGAAAGGCCAGTCCCAACTATAAACTGAAAACAGCCATTTACAAAGTAGTAATTACAAAAAAAAAAAAAAGCAAATTTCAAAGAAAAAGTTTTAATGTATTGCAAAATGAGGGTTTTATAAGAGCAGATACCACTGCCTTAAGCCCAGGGTGAATGATCTCAGCAAGTAGCAATCACTTCTTTACCAGCAGACTCTTACATCCAAATCAGTAATTCTTCCATTTTAGAAACAATGTGTTTTGATTAGAAGATATGAATATCTAAGAGGTATGTGCATTGTCACTAGCATCAGTGAGCTCAGCATCGGTGTGTATTCTTTACTTAAAAGTCAATTCATAATCATGGGCAGAGAAAAGCATATCAAACAAAATGTTTACTGTAAACAGGAAGGTTAAAATGCTGTAAGGCATTTCTAGAATAGGGTATCCACTAAGAGAAGGGACATAAAATGAAAAGAGACAGCTGGGAAAGATTCCACCATCTCTAATGGAATTATGCTAATTAAAAAGATGAGGATGTCAGTTATTTGGCTACTTATAATTTTTTTCAGCCTATCAAAGCAAGTGTGAAGTACTTTATTTTTAAAGATCTAGAAAATAATAGTCTTCCAGGAGGCCCTAAATGTGATGCCTTTCATAGAATTCATAAGGGACTAAGGTATTCTTATTTTCTGCCACAAAGTATGCTCATTTAGGGGCTCAAAAGTACTTTGTTTCAAAATTGGATAGGTCTTGGTTTACCACATCAAGGTCTCACCTGGAATTTCCTGTAGAAAGGAATATTTGAAATTCCATCTGCTAGTCTGAGAAGTCAAAGCACAAAATTAGTTGTTGACGCTTCTCCCATACTCTGAAAAATCAAAGGAAGCAGCTTGCAAAGAACAAAAATCAGGTGCCTCCTGCTTTGATGAATCCACTACCTAATCTTTGAGCTAGAAACATAATCCCCAAGTATGTGGATCTATTATAATCTCTTTATCTTTTATGAATGAGGGTATTTTTTCTACTTGAGCAAGATCATGCTATCTGGACCAGTGGACTTTTCTTTGTTTCTTTGTCTCCTGTGATTTCGCTTTGGCTCATTTTTGGTCTGTCAGGGTAACCAGCAGTACAGAATATGAGGCAAATACTCTCAAGAAAGAAATCTGGGGAGATTATGGAATGCAAAGCAAAATTGTTTGCTTTTTTTCAGTCTCCATTTTCTTTTTTAAATGCTATAGAAAATGAAGGCACGAAAAGAAACTACTACCTTAACACTGCTGCAGAAGACCATTGCTTTATATTTTAAAAGAGAAAAAATTATCAGCTATGGGACAGTACTATTCTTTTATGTAAAGACTTAAAAATAGACTAATAGTTTACAGAGTTATTATATAGAATATGATGTGAATTTACTCCAACAAGTTGTGAAGGTACCAAAAACCAAATAAAAGTTAATATATATAAAAACTACTAGAACAAAAAAAGCTTGACATGGGGGTGGGGCATGGAAGACCAAGGTAAATTTAAAAAAAAAAATTGGAAGGAAACACATTTATCAGGGGAAATTAAAAATTACACTCTGTTTTTTCTTCTTTCTAGTGTTGGTATGGGTCAACAAATGAAATTTGAACTTTTTAAGATGACTATAAATGTATTTTGTTTTTTAAATGCACAACTGATTCTTCTTCTAGTTTTTCTTTGCTGAGGCTGGAAAATGGCCAGACTGCTGACTTTGTGCCTTTAAAATGCATTCTGCTTTGACAGTGGCAGACTTTTTGGTGCTGGAGAAGATTTACTAGCAGTCTTATATGTGCTTTTCAGGAAATACCTTTATACTTAGGCCTTGAGAGATTCAAAGTGGCATGACTTAGGCTTGGACCAAATATAAGATCATTTACATTGTGAAGTATATTGAATTTAAAGAGTTGAAAAATATCATAATGACTAGTGGAAATTTCGATGGATTGCTAATTCTTTAAAATGTATTTAAAGATACACAGACTGAAAATTTCAGAATGAGTGTCTTGAAAAATCCTAGCACTTTTCCTTGTTTACAAAAGCATGTTTTTTACTTTAAAAATGACTAAGACTATACTGCCTTAAAGTTTTAAAAGGCACACCCTTAATATATGTAAGAAATTGAGTATGCACATGCTGAACTACAAAAGGAAATTCGAACTTTGATTTCAGAATAAATCGAATTGGCTTTCATTTAAGGGTCTTTACTCTGTTCCCAATAGGAATTACATGAAAAGAATAAAAATATTTCTTTACAGCTTTCTGCTACAACAGCTCTGAAATAGGTTAGGTCTGATCTGTGGTTTATCTGAGATGAAGTTGTTTATAAGGTATATGAAATCACTAAGGAAATAAAATTAAACCTGTGTGGTTTAGCAAGGTGACCAAGCTACCTGCAAACTCCTTGGCCCATGGAAGAATTCTCTGCCAACAATATTGTTTGGGGGTCTAGGAGCCAATAGGTTTATATAAAACCACATGATGTCAATCAAATATACAAATCTATCCATTTTCTTTAAAATAGGGTGAATTTCTTTTTTCATTTATTTATTTAGTAACTGTGACTTACTTTGTCAGGCACTGAATTACATCCTAGGTCACAGTCTAGCAAGAACATGGACAACAGATAGTTAATCTACTTTATGCCATACCCTAACTCTTGAAAGTTCAGCAGTGATGTTTTAAAATGTTATGTTTTTTTTTTTTTTTTTTTTTTTTTTTTAATGAAGGTAAGGGGAAAGCAATTTGGGCTAATCTTATTTGGCCGTTATAAACTAAAATGTTTATAAAATGTCATTAAGGAGGAATTAGAGTAAAAGTGTCCCCAAATTGGAGTCCTCCCCTCTAGGCCAGACAACCTCTTTCTCAGGACCCTCTGTTACTACAAAACACAACCTTTACTCAAATTGTTCCAGGGAGGGGAACATTTATTCCATAACACAATGTTTTTTCACCCAGCAGTTTCTTGGAAAAAAAAAAAATTTTCTTTTTGTCTATATTGTGAAAATACCGAAAACATTTGATAGAAAATTAACTCTGTCAACATTGTTATTTATGCTTGACAATTTCTCCAGACCATATTATTTTATCTTTAAGCTTAGCATTTGTTTTTATTGTATTGTGCATATTTATTTGAATTTAAAATTGGTTAACAGTTAATGTAAAGCAGTTGTTAATTTTTAGTAGTGCCTTTTTCTCTGTATGCCTTAATTTTATTTTATTTTACTAATTCAAGTTACCCACCAAAATGGAGATGTTTTTCCAAAATCAATAGGCTTCATGAATTCATTTGGCCTTAAACTGTATATTGGCCCTTAAATGTTTCTTAATGCCTGCTTCCTCCTCCTATCTTTTTCTACCTCTTTTTTTTTTTAATGTTAGGAAAGAAGAAACATTAGCATTTGTGATAGACACATTGCAGTCTCCTAGACATGAATTCCTAAAATAAACATAGTAAGATGGATTCTCATTCTAAAGAAAGATAGCAAATTGTTTTCTGAGTTGACTACTTGATTTTTAATCACATTGACATCGTCCAAGTTCTTTATACTATGGTTTAGTTGTGATTTTTCATAGCTGAGCTAGAGTGGTTGTTTTTTGCCCTAAAGAGATCATTTAAGTAGTTTTAAAATGTTGAGGCAATGAGACTTAGGGCATTGAGCAGGAAATACAGGGGTAGTGAATTCTAATCCTTAGTTTTAAACTAACATTTTTACTAATATTCTAGCTTTTCTGTGAAGAGAGAATTGAGAGTGCATGTGTGTGCACGCGGGCGCGGGCGTGGGCGTGCATGTGGTTGGAATTGGAACAAGGGTGGGAAGGAAGCAAAGATATGAATGTTCGATTAGATCAGTCTTTATTCTTGGAAGAACAACTCAAAAAATGTTAAGACCTACTGATGATGGATGACAGTAATCATCCTCAAGTAGGAACGCCAGTACATTTTTCATAAGTAGCATAAGTGATTTTTAATAAAGGTATTTATTGTAAATTGCCAAACTTTTGGTTGCTAAAGATAGACTAAAATTCAATTTGTGTGTGTGTGTGTGTATGTGTGTGTGTAAAAATGAGCTTATGTATACTTCTTAAATAGAAAGTAATTGATCTTAACATAGTTCTTCATGAATTCTTTTGGATAGGATTTCTGCCAGACATTATCTAAACCAGCTTCCTTAGCTTACCAAGTATTCAAAAGGAAATTCTCTTATACCTCTTATTGGTTGGCTAGGGAAGGCATGCTGTGAATCCACTGTTCCTCCTTCATCGTTGTCTTTTAACTTTGCTTTGACTTCTGCCATGGTCTGAGCAACATGCCCTAATAGGTATGGGAAGGATCAGGGCCATCCATCTTTCTCCATCCTCACCTTTCAGAGCTGTAGAGCGCTCTCAGGAGCTTAGAGGTTTTTTTTTTTCCCCCAGTGGAAGTGACAGTAGTCAAGGCTGAGTTTCAGGAAGGTGAGGGAGGAGTCATAGTAAAATAAAGAGTAAATTTTGTCTGTTTTCGTACACAGTCTCTTACATAATTCTTTGAGTTTTTTCATAATTGTGCGTTTTAATTGACAGTCATATTGTTGTTAATAACAACAAAGGCATTAAATCATGAATACTATTATTCCCTCTGCCTGATGACTTCGTATTTGCATCACAATCTGTATTTTTAGAATTACTTTAAACCAAAGCTTTTATATTCCCTGCACACATAGCCAAAATGATTCGCACTGTTATATCTGCCCACTGTAAGCTACTAGAATAAAAATAATAAAGCAGGTACTAGTATAATTTGTATACTGGTCTATCATTCAAGGAAATGGACAGGTGCTCAGTGTTTGCATTTAGAGGTACAGAATTTATTTCAACTATTAAGGAGTTAGGTAGACATTACAAAATGAAGCTTGTACACGTGCCAATCTTACTAACGTCACTTGAGCACAGATGCATGTAGATACATATTGACGTCCAGTGCCTCAGGGTGGTGGCGTATCTTCTTCTAGTGTCTTAACATTTATGAGCTTGTATTTGACTTGCGGGGCATTTCAGCAAAGCTGTGAAGAAAAATAGGTTATGACTGATGTCTGCTTTGTGCCATAGACATTTTGGAACATAAGGAGATGTCTACTTTTTAGTATATGTGCAGAATTTGTCCCCAAATAATCTAAATCTCTTAATGCCAGTTGAGAAAAGTTTATGACTATCCTGAAAAGCACTTTTGTGTTCACTTATTTATATATTTTTAAAACTTCTTTTTAAAAATCATGTAATTATAATTTTAGCATTAGCATTACTTAAAGGGGAGAGATAAGTAACACAATTATATCTTAAACTCTGTTAGATGCTTAGACTCCAAAATGAATTTGACATGTTCTCATTTTTCCAAAGAAAATTTTTTTCCACCTGGTATAAGGAGAAGACTAGTGAAAACATTTGAGCTGAAAGACTTATGGGCAAAAGAAAAGGGGGCCAAACCCTTAAAACACTCTTTTCGATTAAAAGTATAGTGTATAGGGATAAGAATACGTCTTTAAACACAAGCTATTATTTTAATACAATCTTATTTAGCAAAAGGTTTACATTTTTTCTATCACTGTTGATTTTTAAATTTGCTACCCTGCATCCTGAAATATTATAAAAAAGTTAATACCAAAAATACTTTTAATGTCTGACATCTCTTACATTTCACATGATTCTTTTTATTCATTGTAAATAAAAGTAAACTTGGATAAATTTAAAAATAAACTTTTAATTGTTGCAAACTATGATTATCAATTTGTAAATTGACCCTTTGACTTAATGTACATTTTTAAAAGTAGCCATTAAATCTCTATATTTAACATATTGGTTTCTCTCAGTAAATGTTTTTAATCTCATTTGAATGCTGGGCAGTTTATAATTATATACAGAGGTTTTTTGTTTCCTATTAAGGTTGACTTTTTTGCACATTTTTGGAAATATTTCATTTGTACACTGATTTACTACTCTGACCAATAATTGTTGAGTGTATGAGCGTCATGAATGGGTGCATTAAACTACTGTCTGTGTCTGTTTCAGCTTCTCTCAAGATGTAGCCATCAGTTACTGCACTGCTATGTCTGACTTCTAAAACTTATCTATGGTTCTATCTTTGTCTTAAGAACTCAGGAGTTCCAGTTTACTTTCTAATTTTATAACTGTATTCTAAAATCCATTACTAAGTTGTAAGTATGCTTTGTAACTCTGTATCGGGGATGTGTGTATGTGTGGAAATGTCTTTTTCTGTTTGTAGGCACATGTATATATATCCCAGTAAATTCTTATTTTCATTTCATTTCTACATTTTTATGAACTTGTTTTGTAAGGGTACTATTTAGTTAGGATAATTAAATATATATAAAAGCTTTCTGAGAGATTTATTTACTATATGAATATATTTTCAGCTGGCTGATCAAAATATTTTTTTAATTTTGTTTTTAACCATTTAAGATGTATTTGTATTTCCAGAATTGGAGACAAGTTGTACTTAGAGCTCAATTAAAATATTATTGCAAGAAAGGCATTGAATTCTTTTGACAATTCTGTGAAATGCAAATTAAGAGAAGACAGGCTTTAAGCAGTAGCAAAACACACTGTCCACTAACATGGCCTTTGAATTCTCAAAGCTATTTAAAAAAATGTGAGAAATGAAATTGTTTTGAAAAGATGTCAAGATTTTTATATCTCCAGTTGCTGTGGGCCTGTCCTACTGTTGTTTTTTAAATATTTTCTTTATTATACCCCTAAAAGATTACAACCTTTTAGTTTTTCCCCTAACGGGCAAGGTCAGACTGGTTTTATAAAACAATACAATGGTATATTGTGATTCTCTGTGACTGATTAAAAATTGGTTTAGAAATGTCCAAACATATATTATTGTGTCTTTATACTGTACTGTGTTTTAAGTAACTGGCAGAAAAAGAATTGGAAATTAGGTTTCCGATCTGACAATGTTACTGTATTTGAAGAAAATCTTGTTTTAATATGCAGTACCATGTAAAATTACTAGTGTTAGGAATAAAGTCCAATGTTGAGGTTGAATGTCACTAAGATTACTATGTTAAAAGGAACCGGTGTGATTAGAACCTACCAGAAGCCAGATTATAGTGTGGTATGTGCCACATTTCATGCACATTTTGAGTTTATGTTCATTCAAAATTGTGCTTGTAAAAATGTATAAAATTTTTGAGTTTTATAATTTCTATGTTCTTATTTTTTTCTTGCTGGTAAATAGCTTTTTTTAAAATCTAATATAAAAGAAACCATGTTTATATTTTGTTAGTTATCAATGACTTTGTTTATAT
Organism: Callospermophilus lateralis; assembly: GCF_048772815.1. Taxonomy (NCBI): domain Eukaryota; kingdom Metazoa; phylum Chordata; class Mammalia; order Rodentia; family Sciuridae; genus Callospermophilus; species Callospermophilus lateralis. Next base: position 94,951,877 of record NC_135313.1, read on the forward strand.
GGAAATTTGTATATTGTTGGCACACATCTTTGTTTAGATATATCATGCATGAAGGCTTGCAATTATTAGCACAATGAAAATTGCTTTTTCTTACATATTAGGTTTTTTTTTTTTTTGAAAGATTGTGGTACAAAGGCTTACTCTAAGTAGCCTTCTGGACTATGGAATGAATATAAATGAATGGCACTTTGAGTGTTAATAAAGCTGATATTTATTTCCACTGTGATTGTTTTGTTCCGTTGTCTTCTTGGACACAGTGTGTTTGCAAATGTAGCTTCTTGCTTGAGTTGATGACTCTGTAGGAGAGAGCAACTCAGTAGAGTTCTATCTCAAATTTTTAAAAAAGCACTGAAGATGTAGCTCAGTGGTAAAGTGCCCCAGGTTCAATTCCCAGTAAAACAAAACAAAACAACAAAAAAAAAAGCAAAACAAGCAATAAAGCACAAAGCCTACTATCTTACCTACTAAGGAAGAAGATTGGTTTCTCATAAAGATTGTTTAAATTAATACCTTCATATAGCATGCAAGCCCAAGCCTCAGAGGAGTCCTCTCTAACCTAGCAATTTTAATGTCTAGGAATGAATCCTGTGGAAATCATTATGAATGTGGTAAGGTATGCCTATAAAAACCTAAAATTGGCTGTGCGCAGTGGCGCACACACCTGTAATCCCAGTTGCTAGGGACAAGGGGTTGGGGCAATCCATATTTCTGCTACCAATCTCTTCAAGACTAAAGTTTTCCTATCATACACCTCAAAATTCTTTTAGCCTTGGGATATAGATCAGTGATAGAGACTTGCCTAGCAAGCAAGAGGCCCTAAATTCAATCCCCAGTACTGGAAAAAAAAAATTACAACTTCTACCCATTATCCAATTCCAAATCATGTCCACGTTTTTAGATATTGGTAATGGTAGCACCCTATTTCCCTGAACCAAAATCTGTATTAGTCATGATTCTTCAGAGAAATGACTTCTAGTGTCTGTGAGAAATAAAAAGCCTGGTGGTCCATTTTCAGAAAATACTATTCAGCCTTAATTGGATCAAATTGTAGCCATTTTAATTATAGTCCTTTCCTGTTACCTATCGTTGATTGTACCCCTAATTGTGCCCTGAGTTTCGAATCAGGATGAAGGGCAGTGCTTCATTAAGTATGTAAACTGATGGACTGCCCACCAGGCCTGCTTGCCAGCTGGGTTCTCTTAGAAGAAAATGCCTTGCCCACCCACTTTAGAGCTCGTGTTTGATTTCTTGTGGCACCTTGTTCTTTCTAACAGTGACACAGGACAGGGGTCCAAGGAGGAATCCCCAAGGGGACAATAGTATAAGGTCCTTGCTTTACCATCTGGATGGCCATCTTAAGTGACAGCCGCCATTTTAAGGAAAAAGTTTTGCTTTCCCACAGAAGGGCCTTTCTGAGAGAGGCATACCACTCCCCCACACCAACCCAGACCTTAACCACCCACATTAGGACCCGCCTGGCACTGATTCCTGAGCCTCTCCCATAAAAGCCCCAGAATTCAAGCCTGTTTTGCCACTTTCTCTTATAGAGAGATGGCCTTTATTTGTCAGCTCTGACAAATAAATTCTTGTGTGTATCTCTGCCTGGTCTCCGTCTTTCGTTACTCACTTACCAGTCTCTTATTCCTTGCTTTCCCTTCAAATCGAGCTCAACTCAGCCAGGTGGATTCTTGACTTATGTTGCTGAAAAGAATTCCAAGATGCATCCAAAGCAAGGCACAAGCAAAGATTTATTGAAGACCGGCAAGGGGCTACACACCCCAAACAAAGGGCACAAGTGCCATTCACTTCTTGGGGAAGAGAAAACAAGTGACACACCTAAGGTTGAGCTCTCAGATTATATATGACTTTTCTGGGAAGAAATGCGCAGATTCTCAAGGAAGCTTCTTTGAAAATCAAATGCTAAGTCAGTCATTCGATATTTGGGGTTCACAGTGTTTCCTTTTTTGTCTAAGCAGTCTAGCTATAAATTAATTGTGGGCATGTTGTATAAGTCTTTGAATGTGGTGAGTTTAAATTGGTTATGTTTTCGTTCTGGTTGACCTATATGCTAAAGGTTTTGTTCATCTAACTAAAGGGGCAAGTATGATTGGTTATGCTTGCAGATCTGGGTCTCTATCTACTAAGAGTCTCTTTTTTTCTCTCCTGAGAGCCCACTTATCTCAAATGAAGGAATGTATCTTTCATTGAATAAGAGTGAGAAAAAGCAAGAGGTAGAGTTAGTTTAAGGAATTGGCTCACATAGCTGTAGGAGCTAGCAAGTCAGAAATTCACATACATGTTGTATTTTTCCCATCAATATATACACCTATAATGCACAAATAAAAAATGTGGAAAAAAAGAGTTGTACTCTTGAATCCAAAGGCTAGAAACTTGGAATCTCTCTTGTAGTCTGGAGGCAGAATTCCCTTATTCTCAGAAAAACTGTAAGCTTTTTTTTTTTTTAATTTTTATTTTTTGGTGGTACTAGGGACTGAACCCAGGGGGCATTCTAGCACTGAGCCATACCTTCAATTCTTTTGTTTTTATTTTGAGAGAGGGTCTTGATAAATTGCCTAAACTGGCCTGGAATTTGTGATCTTCCTGCCTCAGCCTCCCAAATTGCTGGTTTACAGGTGTGTGCCACTAGACTCAGCCTGTCTTTGCCCTAAAGGCCTTCAAGTGATAGGATCGGTCTACTCACATTTCTGAGGATAAACTTTACTTAAACTCTATTAATTGTGACTGTTAATCATATCTTAAAAATGCCTTTATACCAGATTGGGTGCGGCGGTTCACACTGTAATCCCAGTGGCTTGGGAGGCTGAGGTAGGAGGATCCCAAGTTCAAAGCAATTTCACAATGCCCTAAGCAATTTAGCAAGATCCTGCCTCAAAATAAAATAATAAAATAGGCTGGTTTGAAAGGACACTTGCAGAGTCCATGTGAAGTCCAAGAACCATGCCACACACCAGAATGTCAAGAGATTTATTGTCCATACAGGAGGCATAACCACAAGGCTGTCTCTTCAAGGAGAGCAGCAGCCTGTTGGCACTTAAAGAGCAGCTTTATAGCCCGCAAGAAGAATCTCATAAGCTGCATAGGAGTTTAAGCTGGATGGGGTTGATTGTTTTAGCAGGTACTTGTTCTTAAGCAGCACTGCCTCAGAATTGAAACTTTGGAACCTCTAGATAAAATGGCTCCTGACCTAAAATGGTGAATCTGATGCCAATATTGATCTGATGCCAATACTGGGGCTATGGCTCAGTGGCTTAGCACCACTGGGTTTAATCTCTGGTACAAAAAAAACATATAATTTGTATCTGAAGATACTCATCATAGAGCTACTCATAACTGGGTAAACAGGTACTATCCCAATGCTCCCAACTAGGGTCTGGCTAAGTAAATTATGATATTGTCATGCAATGAAATATTAAATTGTTATTAAACACTCACTTTAAGAAGTGAATAAAACTCAGGAGAATATAAAATCACCATATGTCAATATGGTACATCATTTTTGTAGCTCACAATATTACTTGGACAAGTAATATTTTCATGGTATAAAAACACCTACACATACAAACAAAATAGAGAGAGAAAACTACTCACAGAAAAAAAGTCTGGGAAAGTAGCTCAGTGATAGAGTGCTTAATTAGCAATTGCAAAGAAAGCCCAGGGTCCCCCACCCCCACCCCTCCTCCCATCCCTAAAGTAGACAGCTAGAGGGTAGTGTTGTGTGTGGTTTAAGTAGCCTTTGCTATACTTTCTACCAATTTCCAAGATTTTTTACTTTAAACAAAGGGTAAACATGAAAATATAAAAGTCAGTTTCACTTATTAGTTGTTTTTTTTTTTTTTAAGAACTGGGGATTAAACCCAGGGGTATTCTACTGTTGAACAACATTCCCAGACTTTCTTTTTTTAATCTTTTCAGACGGGGTCTTGCAAAATTGGTAAGGCTGATGTCAAATTTGCAAGTCCTCCTGTCTCAGCCTCCTAAGTAGCTGGGATTTCAGGCATGTGTGCCACCACTATCAACATAAAAGCCAGTTTAAAAAGTGTGGTTCTTCCACCTCTTCAGTGAAATTCACTTAGACCATGGGCCAACAGCAAATCTTCAATGTACTAAAGTCATTCAGCAGAGAACTGATCTCTACATTGCAAATCTATTGCTGAGTCTCAATCTTTAATCTAATCCTTTAATCTAATCTGTTGATCAGTATCATTTGACATAGTCGATTCCTTCCTCCACTTTGAAATGAAATGAGCACTTCCAGGCCTCCTAATTTTACCATCTTCTGATTGCCCTTCGGGCGGTGTTACCCAAGACTCCTTTTTTTAAAAAATTTTTTTTATTAGTTGCTCAAAATATTACAATGATCTTGACATATCATACATTTGATTCAAATGGGGTACATAATCTTATTTTTCCACGTGTACAGATTGCAGGATCACATTGGTTATACAGCCACGTTTATACATAGGGCCATACTAGTGTCTATTGTATTGTGCTGCCCTTCTTATCCCCCCTCCCCTCCCCTCCCATCACCTCTTTCTACCCAATCTACTGTGACACGTTTCTCTCTCTTTTATCTTCTCCCTCACACCATCTTATATGTAATTTTGCATAACCATGAGGGTCTCCTACCATCTTACATGCAATTCCCCTTCTCTCTCCCATTCCCATGCACCTCTCATCCCTATTTATGGTGATCTTCTTCTCATGCTCTTCCTCCCTGCTCTGTTTTGAGTCACCCCCCTTATATCAAAGAAAACATTCTGCATTTGTTTTTTAGGGATTGGCTAGCTTCACTTAGCATAATCTGCTCTAATGCCATCCATTTCCCTGAAAATGCCATGATTTTGTTATTTTTTAGTGCTGAGTAATATTCCATTGTGTATAAATGCCACATTTTTTTAATCCATTCATCTATTGAAGAGAATATGGGTTGGTTCCACAGTCTAGCTATTGTGAATTGTGCTGCTATGAACATTGATGTAGCTGTGTCCCTGTTGTATGCTCTTTTTAGGTCTTTGGGGTATAGTCCGAGAAGGGGAATAGCTGGGTCAAATGGTGGTTCCATTCCCAGCTTTCCAAGGAATCTCCATACTGCTTTCCAAATTGGCTGAACCAATTTGCAGTCCCACCAGCAATGTACAAGTGTACCCTTTTCCCCACATCCTCGCCAGCACTTGTTATTGTTTGACTTCATAATGGCTGCCGTTCTTACTGGAGTGAGATGGTATCTTAGAGTGGTTTTAATTTGCATTTCTCTGATTGCTAGAGATGGTGAGCATTTTTTGTGTATTTGTTGATTGATTGTATAGGCTCCTCTGAGAAGTGTCTGTTCAGATCCTTGGCCCATTTGTTGATTGGGTTATTTGTTTCCTTGTTGTTTAATTTTTTGAGTTCTTTGTATACTCTGGAGATTAAAGCTCTATCTGAAGTGTGAGGGGTAAATATTTGTTCCCAGGATGTAGGCTCCCTATTTACCTCTCTTATTGTTTCTCTTGCTGAGAAAAAACTTTTTAGTTTGAATACGTCCCAATTGTTGATTCTTGATTTTAACTCTTGTGCTATAGGTGTCCTATTAAGGAATTTGGAGCCTGACCCCACAAGATGGAGATTAGGGCCAACTTTTTCTTCTATTAGACGCAGAATTTCTGGTTTGATTCCTAGCTCCTTGATCCATTTTGAGTTAACTTTTATGCAAGGTGAGAGAGAGGGATTCAACTTCATTTTGTTGCATATGGATTTCCAGTCCTCCCAGCACCATTTGTTGAAGATTCTATCCTTTCTCCATTGCATGCTTTGGCACCTTTGTCTAACATAAGGTAGTTGTAATTTTGCGGATTGTTCTCTGTGTCCTCCAGTCTGTACCAGTGGTCTACCTTCCTGTTTTGGTACCAGTACCATGCTGTTTTTGCAACCTCTTCACTATGAAAGGTCCTCAGTCCTTGGGCCTCTTCTCTACCTACATTCACTCATTCCCTAGGTAACCTCAACCAGTTCTATAGCTTTAATACCAGAGATATGTTGACAATTCCCAAATTTATAATGCTATCCAGAACTTCAGACTCATAACTAATATTGTTCTTGACACTTAATTGTTTAATAGGCCACTGCTATGGGAACAGCATCTTCTCCAAAATTCATATATTGAAGGCCTAGCCCTCACTGTGACTGTATTTGAAAATGGGGCCTGTAAAGAATAATGCGGGTTGAAAAGAGGTAGTAATGGTGGGGCTAATCCAATAGGACTAGTGTCTTTACAAGTAAAGAGACGTCAAAAGGACACAGGGAGAAAGTGCTTTCTGACAGCCAATAATCAGGCCCTCACCAGGAACCCAATCAGGTTGGACCTTATCCTCCAGAACAGTGAGAAAATAAATTTCTGTTTAAGTCATGTAGTCTGTATTTGTTATGTAAAAGTTGAGCAAACTAATACAGCCGCCTCATATATAATATGTTAAGACCACCCTCCAAATCTACACCTTTCCCCGGGTCCATCATTCTTGCAGCTCACATAACTCCACTTAGGAGGGGAATTCCAGGACCACTCTAGAATGGCACCTGCCCATTACTCTGGGCCGTGTTATTTTACCTCAGAGCACTTCGCACCATATTTATTCGTTTATGGCTCCTTTGGAACTTAAATTCTAGGACAAGGCCTTTAATTTGTTCAATGTTCTACCCCAGCGACTATGGCAAGCTGCCGGAAGACCCCGGCGCTCGACAATCACCTCACTTCCGGACTAGAGGTCGTCCGCAACACGCAACCGAAACCCGTTAGACCTCTCCAACCCTTCCCTTCCCGGACCTGAGACCAAAGGCGGGACTTCCTGTGAGTGGTGCTAAGCTTCCGTTGTGGGCCGGAAGTTCCTCTGAAAGAAGACGGCACGGTGAGCGGACGGTGCTGGGGGTGTCCAAGAGCTGTTAACGTCGCTGCCATGGGCAAAAGAGACCGGGCGGACCGCGGTGAGAGGAGGCACGGGCGCGGTGTGTCTTTTCTGTTCCTGTCGGCCCCGCCCTCACCGCTCGGTGTCAGAGCTGCCCGGGGTGTATTGGCTGCGGCCGAGCCCGCGCGTACACCGTGTCCCGCGGACCGCCGGGCTGGGGAGATGCTGGACCTGGGCGCAGCCCTACCAGCGGCTGTGGGTGGGAGGAGGTTGAGGGACTCGACGCCTGCGGGGTTCAGATGGCTCTTGCTTTGGAGATCGAGGCGCCCCTGGAATGAAGCTGCTTCCAGGTTCCTGCCCGTAGTGCATAGTGAACTGAGATTCACGCTGGGCTCACTTCTGTGTCGGTATCCGCAGACAAGAAGAAGTCCAAGAAGCGGCACTATGAGGATGAAGAGGAAGATGAAGACGACACCCCTGGAAACGACTCTCAGGAGGCAGTCCCCTCGGCGGCCGGGAAGCAGGTGGATGAGGCCGGGACCAAAGTGGATGAATACGGAGCCAAGGACTATAGGCTGCAGATGCCACTGAAGGATGACCACACCTCCAGACCTCTCTGGGTGGTAAGCATGCCTTCTGTCAGGCAGGGCCCAAAGGTCTAGAGTGGCAGCTAAATCTTGGACATTCTTAGACCCCAAAATGTCGGATACAGCCTCTCGGAACCAGCTGGGAGAGGCAACCAGCTGTTTGAACAGCTGGTCACACATAGGTCAGCCAAACATGCTTGGGCTTTCTTCATCTCTAACCCTTTCACTTCCACTCCTTCCCTAGTTCTACCTACTACATATTGGAAAGTACTTTACTGGCCTAATAAATAGCATTTATTCTGTTAACAATTTATTTCATAATTTTTTAGTAGCCAGCTTTTGCTCAACATTAAAATAATTAATGTTCTATACTCAGTTGAAATCTAGCCAAAAAGTAGCTTGAGGATAGCCAGTAATGTGGGGAAGATTTTCCTCTGCAGAACAGTGGGAAACGGATACTAATTTGGGAAACCTCTTCTGTTTTCCCCTGCTCTTCTGTATCTGGTTAAAGTAACAGTACCTACAGTTCTCTGAAGTACTGGTTGCACAAGTATCCCTGGTGTCAGGTGGCTTATCCTTTCTTGATAACAATATGGGAAAGAGTCTTGAGTTTTTGCAACTCATTAGTTTTCTTGTCTGTTGTGTTGATTTTGTGTTTCTCAGGCTCCTGATGGCCACATCTTCTTGGAAGCTTTCTCTCCAGTTTACAAATATGCCCAAGACTTCCTGGTGGCTATTGCAGAGCCCGTGTGCCGACCAACCCATGTACATGAGTACAAGCTAACTGCCTACTCCCTGTATGCAGCTGTCAGTGTTGGGCTGCAAACCAGTGACATCACTGAGTACCTCAGGAAGCTCAGCAAGACTGGAGTCCCTGATGGAATTATTCAGTTTATTAAGGCAAGTCGGGGCTGAGGCTAGCATTTCTGCCTGCCTTGACAGTGTGGTAATAATGGGGCTAGATGCTACTGATTATCATTCTATGATAGCCATGAAAAAGTGCCATTTGTATCTTTTGTGGGAAGCATAATAACAACCCATTGCTATTCCTGTGGACTCAGTGTTGTACTAACACAGTGGGGGTAGTAATTCAGACATATACTAGCCAGGGTTATTTGGGAAAGCAGTCCAAAATGGGTGATGTGGTGGAATGGATTGTGTCCCCCAAAATTTGTATGTTCAAATCCTGATGCCTGTGATTATATTTGTTTCAACCAAATGAAGACCTAAGAGTGCGGCTCTGATCCAATAGGATTAGTATCCTTATTAGGAGACACTAGAGAGCTCTATCTGCCTCCATGTTGTATTGCACAATGAGAAGGTGGCAGTCTATAAGCCAGGAATAGAACCCTCACCAGAAATTGAATCAGCAGGTACCTTGATTATGAATTTCTAGCTTCCAGAACTCGGAGAAAATAAAATGTTGTTTAAGACACCCACTCTGTGGTATTTTGTTATGGCAGCCTGAGCTGACTGATACAATTGCCAAACTCCATTTAAGGGTAAATACTTGCATGAGACTCAGAGTCAATGAGTTCTATTAAGGGTAGTAAAAAAGAACTTCAAATATTGAAGTAATGTTTGAGCAGCATTTGAACATGGATGAATGCTATTCAGAAGAGATGAATGGTGACTTTCATTATCTTTGCCTGATCTAATGGGGGAATTTGATTCAGATTCCAATTCTGGAGTGGCAGAAGAGGCCATTAGGCATCCATTCCCAGGGAAGCTGGCAGGAACTCTGGAGAGAGTTCTTTTTTCTTGCAAGATGTCTAGAGAGGGGACTTTTCTGGAAATGTCCTGTATTGGTCCCTGGGGCAATGCAGTGGTGGATCAGAGGGGCAGCAGGGGTAGGCAGCAGCCCAAGGTCTGAGTGGAAGATTTTTATGGCCACCACATAATCTCTGCTGGATTCCTTCCTGAAGGTTGTTGGGAAGCTGGGAGGATTTAAGCTGTATTCCCTAAATTCTAGTTGAAAAAATAGGAACATTGGTGGGAAGGCTAGGTGGTTTTATATTTTCTTTATGCAGCAAGTTATTAGTTATTACTAAGTAATTACTAAGTATATACTCCATGCACGCTTGTATGCTAGGAGCTGTAGTAATATTGTTGTGATAGGATAAACCTCTGGATTAGGATGGGGGCTGTTGGCATGGAGAAGAAAGTAAAATGGGAAACACAAAAAGAGGAGTTTAAGCAGTGTTTTATAAATTAAGAGATGTGGCTGAGAATTAGCTAGGCAGGAGGAAGATTTTGTCAAAAAGCAGAAGCCAGTGAAAGAAGTTCTGTTTAGGCTTATCTGTTTTAGGATCATACAATGGGTTTTGCTAAAGTAAACCCAGCTGTTCACTTGGTTGGAAGATGGTAAGATTGATCAGTAGAGAATGTTTCTGAATGAGCTGTGCATTGCTAATTTTGCCTGTTGGGTGTTGTGTCTACTTGCAGTTGTGTACTGTCAGCTATGGGAAAGTCAAGCTGGTCCTAAAACACAACAGGTAAGAGATTCTTTGATAGGCCCATCCCAAGGCACTGTCATCCTCCATGCACTAGATAGGAGGAAGGGCTGTGGGCAGGAGCTAATGTGCATGGGCTGTCTGCTCTGTGCACACATCTCACTCCCCTGAAGCACAGATAAAAAGAACAAGAGATGTGGCCCATGCGGGAAATTCATTTGCTGGCCACTGTGTTTCCACTAGCAAGGGAGCTAGGGCTCAGACCCCTGCTGACTTGACTTCAAGGTAGGGATTTGCCCCCAACCCTCATGTTTTGTCAGAGCCAAGCTGTGATTTGGCAGATAGTTGTAGGGGGGGCAAAAGAGTAAGGAAAGTCATTATGAGGCCACTATTTCCAGACCATTGAATCAAGTGATTAGCATATAATCTTTTGGAAATGAGGAAGTGATCAGTAGGCACCTCCTTCCTTTCCTGCTTGTAGGTACTTTGTTGAAAGCTCCCACCCCGATGTCATCCAGCATCTTCTCCAAGATCCAGTGATCCGCGAATGCCGCCTGAGGAATGCTGAGGGGGAGGCCACTGAACTCATCACAGAGACTTTCACAAGCAAATCTGCCGTGCGTGCGTGGGCTCCTGGGTTACCTAGGGTCTGGATGTTTGGGATTTCAGCTCTCTCCTTTACTCTAGCACTGGCAATCTAGCAGCCCAGCCTTTTACTCCCCCTTTGCAACTTTATTTCTTGTTTGATTATGTCAGGGTCAAATGTTTTGTGCAAGTCCAGAAACCTGCCTTTCTCTTAGCAGATTTCTAAGATGGCAGATAGTGGCAGTGGGCCTTCTACTTCCCGGGTGGCAGATCCACAGGGTAAATCTGACATCCCTACGGACTTGTTTGACTTTTATGAGCAAATGGACAAGGATGAAGAAGAAGAAGAAGAGACACAGACAGTATCCTTTGAAGTCAAACAGGTTAGTGAATGCACACTCCTTGCTTCTCCAGTAAATGTGTCCAGCCCTGCGCTAACTTCCTCTGTAATATGTGTGAGAGAAAGAGATTCCTTTTTGTTCCTTAGTTGTATTCCCCATTTTTGTGCCTGTGGGCCATCATGTTATTCTTCCTCAGGCTACAAGGCTGGTCCCCACAAGTTCACAGAGACTTTCACAAGCAAATCTGAAGAGATATGAGAAACAGTTGCTGAGAATCCATTTGATTCTGATAGAGTTCGTTTTGCCAGTGTTACTAGTTTGGATTGCTTTTTGTGCTTTAACCTAATTGTTAGCAAGCAAGATGTGAAATATATTCTTTTGGATAAAATGCCATTTTCTGAACATTGGATTCAATGGAATATGTGTTGTTTTTTAACATACTTTTGGAGTTAACAAGATAATAAAACCTCCTTCATACTGACTCCTCAGGAAATGATTGAGGAGCTCCAGAAACGTTGTATACACCTGGAGTACCCTCTGTTAGCAGAATATGACTTCCGGAATGATTCTGTCAACCCTGATATAAACATTGACCTGAAACCCACAGCTGTCCTCAGGCCCTATCAGGAGAAGAGCCTGCGGAAGATGTTTGGAAATGGACGCGCACGATCGGGAGTCATTGTTCTTCCTTGCGGTGAGTGGAACCTGAATGAGGAAGTTGGCCAGGCTTCTCTCTGGACCTGCCAGCTGCCTCCCACTCTCCCCAGGCAGATTTTCCTAAGTCGTACCTTTCCAAGGGACAGCTGAGGTTAGGTACTTCCCTATTCATGACTTGGCAAATATTTATTGAATGCTTACTGTGTGTGGCTCCTTGCTTAAGCCCTAGGGCTATGGAGCTCCTTCAGCTGGGGTACAGACTGATAATAAACAGATTAAGCAACGTATTAAATCTCAGGCGATGGTAGAGGACATGAAGAAAACCAGAGCAGGTATGGGGTGAGAGAGTGCTGGTAGGCATTCTGTGTACAAGAGAGTTAGGTTTCTATTCTGCAAAATCGGGCTAATGATGCATGGATTTGTTTGTTCCTGAAGGGCTTCTGATGGTGTGCAAGGCTGAGAAAAGTCAGCAGCAGCAGCAACATTGGCACCTGACCAACCTCACTTATCCTTAAGAATGTCAAGTTCCCATCCACAAATTAAAAAAATAAAAAAAGTCCTTTCCTACTAGGTTCTTAACCAGAGGCCACATGACTCCTTTGGGGACTACTCCCCACCCCCACCCCACAAAGTCCCTAAGACATGGGTCTCTGCCTTTAGTTTCCGTCTTTTTTTTTTTTTAAACTTCATAGGTTATTTTGATGGTAAAGGAAGAATTTGTGTTGAGAGGAATATTGATTTTTATTTTGTTCTTTGGGTGGTGGATGATAGTAAACTCACAAGCTTTTAGAATTTCACCTTCTTTGTCTTTTCTAGTATTGTGTACACTTTAAACACATGGTTTTTAAAAATATTTTTTAGTTGTAGTTGGACACAATACCTTTATTTTATTTTTTTAATGTGGTGCTGAGGATAGAACCCAGCGCCCTGCACATGGTAGGTGAGCGCGCTATCACTGAGCCACATCCCCAGCCTCCCTTTATTTTTACATGTGGTGCTGAGGATTAAACCCAGTGCCTCATGCGTGCTAGGCAAGCACTCTACCAATGAGCCACAACCCCAGCCCTTTAAATGCATTCTTAAGCCCTGTTTTCTGTATAATAATTAATAGCTGTCATTTGCCGAGTCCTTCCTTTGCAGGATGTATGCTAGGTGCACTGTTCCTAGCACCAGTATCTTAAGGCCACCGGCAAGGTACTTCTCCATCTAGTTTTCCTTTCTTTAAAATAGTGCTAACAGGAATATTTCTTCTCAATGTTTGGTTTTAAAGTTTCATCATTTAAAGGGGATCTGTGTAAGGTTCTAGAGAAGGGCCCAGCACCCACTGATTTTACTCGTGTGTAAAGTGGGCATGCCTCTTTATAAAGAGGAAAGCAACCTGGAGCAGTACGTGCCTCACAAATGTCTGCTGTGAGGACTACTATAAAAATTTTGCCTAGATTCCTGTGCTAAAGAGTCCCTGCTCATCCCCGTCCTTCATTTCAACCTGGCTTTTGGTAGGATTATCCCTTGATTTCTTATAGGTGCTGGGAAGTCCCTGGTTGGTGTGACTGCTGCGTGCACTGTCAGAAAGCGCTGTCTGGTGCTGGGCAACTCTGCTGTGTCTGTGGAGCAGTGGAAAGCCCAGTTCAAGATGTGGTCCACCATTGATGACAGCCAGATCTGCCGCTTCACCTCTGATGCCAAGGACAAGCCCATAGGCTGCTCCATTGCCATTAGCACGTACTCCATGCTGGGCCACACTACCAAGAGGTCCTGGGAGGCTGAGCGAGTCATGGAGTGGCTTAAAACACAGGAATGGGGCCTCATGATCCTGGATGAAGTGCACACTATTCCAGGTTAGCAGGCTGAAGCTGAGCTGTCTGCTGCTTATTGTAAAGACAAAGATTAATTTTCAGTTGTTGGGTTGGGGGAGAACCTCCCGTGTTAGTCCATGCAGATGATGAGGGAGACTTGCTGGCTGGCTTTTAACTAATTCTTAAGCATGGGTAGGTGGGACTGGATGCAGGGGTGTGTACCTTCATAGCTTTCTTAATCACTGACTCAGGGTACTCATCTAGAAAGTAATATTTTCTTCTTTTCTTTATCTTTTTCTTTCTTTTTTAGTTGTGGATGGACACAATACCTCTATTTTATGTATTTTTATGTGTTGCTGAGGATTGAGCTAGCACCTTGCACAAGCTAGTCAAGTGCTCTATCACTGAGCCACAACCCCAGCCCCCTCTTCATCTTTCTTATTGTTGCAACTCACTTTACCCTTTACCCATTTTTATGGTCCTGTGAAACTGGACCAGGAGCCCTGCCTAGCCCTTGTAATAGTTTTGTCATTTATTTGAAGACTTAATATTTGTCCCTAGTTAATATCTAATAGAAGCTCTAGCCATTTGTAGTCAATTCCTATTCTCTAGCCTCAGGCAACCACTGAACTGCTTTCCATCTCTATGGATTTGCCTTTTCTGGAAATTTTCATATGAACAGAATCATACCTGATATATTTTTTGTGTCTGACTTCTTGTACTTTGCATAATGGTTCTTCCATGTAACAACATTTTGGAGAGTCTGTTCCTTTTATTGTGCATAGTCTTCTAGGCAAACCTTTCTCTTTATTTGAAATGGGATTTCACTACATTGCCCACGCATGTGTTGAACTCCTGGGCTTAAGTGATCCGATACCTCAGTCTCTCATTAGCAGGGGCAAATGGTTTGCGCCACCATGCCTGGCTAGTTAAACCTTTCTTCATAAAACAGATTTCACGGAGCCCTGAGAAATAAATAAGTCCAAAGTTGAGATTACTCTAATAAAGTGAAATGTGAAGCATACATAGAGCGTTCAAAACATTGTTCTTTTTGCTTTTTGAATATTGTTCAAAGCATCTGGTTCTTTTTGTGTAGTGAAAGCTCCTCCAGCATCTGTGGATGTCTGAAGATCCCTACTTGGTCTGTTCACAGCAGACCAGGTAGTGATCCAGATGTCTTTGGGGTGCAAGCATCAGGGCACAGGCCCTGTGGTAAGAAGTTACTTGGCATGTTCAGACAACACAAGGTGGCAGTGCAACTAGAAGAAGAAGAGAGTGGTAGTCAAGGATAGGGCAAGATGGAGGTGTCAGGCCACAGCAGGGACTTTGGCTTGCATCCCGAATACGTGGAAAACCATGTGAGGGATGGAGCAGAGGGTGACCAAGTTGACTTGCATGTAAAGAGATCACCATATCAAGCTTCAGTGTGTGAAACAAAAACTTCGAGTTAGACAACCGTGTTATTTCACTGTTCTTGTTTTCCAATTGTGTTTTGGTGCATTCTGGTCTCTTTTTCCTCTGATTATTGTTTTTACTTATTTCTGAAATGTCACTAGCCCTACCTTTAATTATGTTGTACCATAAGCACAACTCAGTTCAACCTTCTGTCTAGAATTTTTAAAAGTTGAGCCCATGAAGACCTATAAATTGAGTCTTTTAAAATGAATACCTTATACTCTTTTTGAGTTTGATAGATGAGAAAGAATTATAACATTTAGAACAAAGGAAGAAAAAATAAGTTATTAGTTGACCAAAGTGAATCTGATTGGTGGTGTCTGGAAAGGGGAGTTTCTGCCCCAGTCACCCCTAGGTGCTTGATGCTTGGGGCAGAATGATACCTGGGGTTTCATTGCTGTCTTAGGCTATGTTTTCTCCCTGGTTTCTGGGAAGATGGTGGGAAGCTGAGCCCCTGTGGTGTCAAAGGCTGGTGCTAAGTCATCATAAAGCTGCATGTGGTAATTAAGCAGTTTAGAAAGTGATCGTGTGAATGTTTTCCTTGTTCCCCCAGCTAAGATGTTCCGAAGGGTGCTCACCATTGTGCAGGCCCACTGTAAGCTGGGTTTGACTGCAACCCTTGTCCGGGAAGATGACAAAATTGTGGACTTAAATTTTCTGATTGGGCCCAAGCTCTATGAAGCCAACTGGATGGAGCTGCAGAACAATGGCTACATCGCCAAAGTCCAGTGTGCTGAGGTAGCTGGGCCTGGTTGGGTGGGTGTCTGAGGGAAGGACCCCTTCTGTGGGCAGGGGGACATGATCAGGTTAATTCCTCATGGCAGATACATAGGTCAGGACTTGGGCTAAACTGGTGTTCTGCCTACCTTTTCCCTGAGGGGTCCCTCAAGGCCACTCCCAATGTCAAAACCCCAAGAAGACAGATCGTGGCCTTAATAATTTTTTATTTCTAAAAGCACATTTTCCCAATATTTTTCTCTAATGAATATTTGCATAGGTATGTGTTAAAAATACATGTTCAAAGCTAAATATTTTTAGAAGGAACAACCACCAAAAAACCCCTTTCTGGTACTTTAAAATGACTGTCGCTCAGTGGTAGAGTAGGGTGGTCTTTGTCCTGAAAGTGTGAGAAGTGGTCTCCTGGATAAAGGTAAGTGTGAGTAACTTGTGAAGATTCTTGCTGTGTTGAAAAAATCCTCACCCTTTAGTTGTGTCTATGGAATCACCATCTAAGAACAGGTGCTGGGACCTTCAAGGCCTTCTGTTCCTCCCATTTTCATTTCCTTTCTATCTGTCAGTGCCGACTACTGTCATGAAGCTTGTATTTGTTATTGTCTTGCTTTCATTTATTACTTTACCTTCTACATATATTTCCCTTAATATATGTTTGCCTGATTTAATTTAAAAAATTATGTCAGTGGAATTGGGTTATTATGTTTCTCTGTGACTTTTGTCTTTCTCAGCATTTTTATTCTTCACATGATTCTTTATTCCTGTTTGATGGTGCACATATCTGTAGTTCATTCCTTTCAATCACTGTGTAGTATTCCATTATACAGATATACCACAGTTTGATATATAACAGAATACTACACAGCAATAAAAAAAGTTGTTTTTTTTTTTTTAACATGGATAGATATTTGAGTTGCTAAGGTGTTCTTTTATCAGCTTTTTTGGGTTTTAATTTATACACCAGTAAAATTCATACATTGTTAGTGTACAATTCTATGATGTTAGTAATGTAAAGAGCTGTGTACCTATCCTCACAATCCACTTTAAGAAAAATCCCAACACCTCACAAAGTCGCCTTGTGTCTTTTTGGAGTGTGTCTCTAACTCCTACTCCCAGTGCTGGGCAACCACTGGATTATTTTCTGTCTATAAATTTGGAGGTTAGATTTTTTTTGCCATTTGACAATGTTGCTGCTTGTTTTTTTTTTTTTTTTTTTTAATATTTCCTAGTGCCCTCTGTAAGAATTTCTCTATTCACAGTGTGGACTGTGACCTTATAGTGGACCCCTTCCTGAACGACATACTTTGAAAGAATGTTCTGGGCTGAAAGTTTCTGAATGTTCAGTAATTAGTTGTGTTAGTCAGCTTTTCCTGGCTGAGACCAGATACCAGACACAACTTGAAGGAAAAAGATTTATTTTGGTTCATAGTTTCAGAAGTTTAAGTCCATGATCAACCAGTTCCATTGTTGTAGGCCTAAGTTGAGGAAGAACATGGCAGAAGGATATGATAGAAGGAAGCTAATAAAATCTTGGTACCTGGAAGAAGACAGAGACAGAGATAAAGAGAGAATAGGAGGAGAGAGACAAGGAGAGAAAAAAGGACACATCCCCAGTGACCTACTTCCTCCAACCATACTCCTCCATTGACAACCATTGGCTTTATTTTTCCTAATAAATTGTTTCCTGCTTATAGTTTCCACCAGTACCCACACTTAAGTAATGAGTAGATTAATCAATCCACTGATAAGGTCAGAGTCCTCATAATTCAATCACTTCCCCAAAGCTCCACCTCTGAATATTGCTGAACTTGGGACCAATCCCTCAACAAATGAGATCAGATCCTAACCATAATATGCTCAGCTGTTTCCCAAAGTGGGTGTTGCAATAATCAGTAGTGATCGATACTTCACATCTCCTTTAACACCAAATAGTGATTTTTTTCTTTTGATTTTTACTAATCTGTGAAGTGTGAAGTGGTATCCCTGTATGGTTTGAGTTTATATTTTCCTATTTACTAATGACATATCATGAGCCATTTGTGTTTCATGATTTGTGAAATGTAGAATTTTAAAGATTACACTGTGAAAAAGAACTGCATTGGCTATAAAAAATAGAAACTCATAGAGTCACAGGTAGGATGTGGCCCAGAGGGAAATCAGCAGCACCTGTGGAATTTGAGCTCCACTTGGTGTTTGGCTAATAATGTTGTCCACTAATTCTGCAGGGCTGGCATCATAAAGAATTGGTCTGTCAGGATTGTATAGAAGTGGCACTGGCTGTGGGAACTTTATTCCTTATTCTGTCAAACACATGAATTTGAAATTAGTATTATTTTTTATCAGCCTCTGAACTTGCCAGCTATGGAGTTTTGAGTGAGATTTAGGGTGCAGGCACAAGGATTAATGAAAGCCCCTGATACCATGACAGGATATGGTAGCTTGGTGGCAGAGCGTTTTGCACTCATACCCCTGAGAGTCTAATAAAGTGCTCCTGGCCCTGCTAGGGTGTGGGGCAAGGGAGGAGTTCTCAGGAACATTGATGACTGTGTGCGAGGTGCGGTCTAAGTGGAGAGGTTCCTAGCATCAATGGTTGGAAATCTGGTTTCCCTTACTTGCACATAGCATGAAAATATTTCCCTGGGTATGATAATGTTTAAAAATCTTTGTTACATGAGGAACATGAGAGTGTGCCAGTTTAACATTATGTATTAGATTTTGTTTAATTTTGTGAATATATTTATAGCTATACAGTAGTTCCCCCTTATCCCTGGGAGATTTTTTCTAAGACTCCCAGTGGATGCCAGAAACCTCATATAGTACCAAATCCTGTAACCTCATGCATTTTCCATCTTTGCTAAGCACTTAATGTACTATGGCAGAAAATTTTACAGTGTGTAAGGTGTAACAGCAAAACCAACAATAATTTTTTCGCCTTTACAATTTCACAGATAAAAGGTTTGAACTTAACACAGCTCTTAGAAACATCAGCATGTGATTTTTTTTTCTTTCTCAGTAAATTGAGAACTTTTACCTTTTTTACATGCTTCTCTTTGACACATCCAAATTGTTAGCATCACTACTCTTGTGCTTTAGGCCATTATTAAGTAAAATAAGGATTACTTACACAAACACTGAGATATTGGGACAGTCAATCTGATAACTGAAATGTCTACCAGATGATTAACAAACAGGTAGTTACACAGTGTGGATAGGCTGGGGAAAGGATATTCATATCCTAGGTAGAGTAGAACAGGTCCATGTGAGATTTCACTGTGCTTCTCAGAACCAGTGTGCAAGTTAAAGTTTGTGGATTGTTTATTTCTGAAATTTTCCATTTAATATTTTCAGTCTCCCATTGACCATGGGTAACCAAAACCACCATAAGGGAGGACTGCTGTTTTGAGATAAAATTCATAACCATTGGCTTTGTTTTGAAGAATTTTAAAGCTAATTATGCTACATGAAAGGAGCTTCAGAGTCTCCAATCATGTGATGTCTAAACTTGCAAAATGACCCTTTTTCTGGTTTTTTTTTTTTTTTGAGAGTGAGAGAATTTTTTAATATTTTTTTTTTAGTTTTCAGTGGACACAACATCTTTATTTTATTTTTATGTGGTGCTGAGGATCGAACCCAGCACCCCGCGCATGCCAGGCAAGCGCATTACCACTAGAGACATATCCCCAGCCCGACCCTTTTTCTTATTGCATCCAGGTTTGGTGCCCAATGTCTCCTGAGTTTTACCGGGAATATGTGGCAATCAAAACTAAGAAACGAATCTTGCTGTACACCATGAACCCCAACAAGTTCAGAGCTTGCCAGTTTCTGATCAAGTTTCATGAAAGGAGGAACGACAAGATTATTGTCTTTGCTGACAACGTGTTTGCCTTGAAGGAATATGCCATTCGACTGAACAAGTAAGAATTGAAACCTTGGAGTTTCTTCCAGACCAGTTTATCTTCCCCACTGAGAGGAGCAAAGGTGCCTATTTCTTGGGATCTGTAGGTCTGGTTCTCTGCTCCTGGTCCCAGGAGCCAGGCAAGACAGAGAAGCAGGTGGTCAGAGTTGGAGGTTAGAACATATAGGAAGGTGGAGCTTGTTTACCCTGACCTCAGAGAATAGGGGCCATAGAGTTGTGCAGTGCTGGTGGGCACTATCTCAGATCTAGGCTCCAAGTGTGCATGGGAATTGGTGTTTGGAGTTTCAGGCCAAGTGAGCACTGTAGGTGGAAGTTAAGGCCAGACTGTATGGTTCAGGGGCAAAGAAGGAAGGCAGGATGGGCTGGGTCAGCATTCTAGGTGTGGATTAGTATCTGAACCAGAACTTTTTGGGAACTGCTCCCTGAACATCCTCACCAAATCACAACCCATACCTACACTTAACATCCTTGCCATGGCAAAATTCCTGCCAAGTAAGAAAGAGGAGGCTTGTGTTTCTTCCTGCCTCAAAAGGATGAGGTTCTCTTTGGAGACAGGTCCTTAATTCTTTTTGTAGTGGTGGATAGAGAAGAACGAATATAGACCAGCTTCTTCCTAGAAAGCTGTGTGCTAGGAGTCCTGTATCTATGTATGATTCAATCCTCACCTCAGCCATATGAGATTATTGTATGAATTGGAAAATAGGCATAGAAAAATTAAGATTTCTCAAGTTTCTAAAATTGTACTTTTTTTAGATTTAGAAAAGGTATTTATTTTTATCCAAGTTAACATTTAGATTATTATGAAAAAATAGTTCTCTGTACCTCTGTTTCTACCTTGTTCTCTGAAGGCAGCCACTTTGAATCTTTATTTTTTTCCCCCTTCATTTACCTTCTTATTTCTAAGTAGTTTATGCAGCAATTTCTGGATTATCAATGGCAAGAATTGCCTACTACCTTCCTACTACAGGAGCTGAGGGTGTAGTTTTTTTTATAAACACCACTTTCTACCCCACCTCTTTGTTTTCTTTCCCACCATGCTCCCAATACGGTAATGGCACAAGTTTGGGATTAAATTAAAATTCAGTCCTGTGTCATTTTGACTGTATAAGTATTGTTCAGATGGAGATATGTAAATGTACTATGATTATGTTTTCTTTTTTTTTTGTTTAGTTGTTGCTTTTGTGTAGTTTTCCATACACTTGATTACTCTTCTCCAGAATTTTCACATAATCAGAAGCTCCCTCTCAATAGTGTCAGGTAATCTCTAAGTTCTGGTTTTTCTCTTTACCTAGTCAGATTCATTATTCCTCTTCCGCCTCTGTTCTGGTTTGCTTTTTACCTAGGACTAGGAATACCAGCAGCTGTCATCTTGGGCTTCCCTTGGACATAACCCTGGGCCTCACCTTTTTAATTGTGTTGAACCACTATGTCCTAGTCTCAGGTCTCCTCTTTCTTAGTCACTTATTTTGTTGGAGCAAATGCTCCATTAGATTCTTGAGGTTTTTAAGACTTAGAGTGCTTGTATATGTCTTTACTCAACTCCTTCAGTAGTTTGGCTGGTCCTTGGTATTTATTTACATTGAAGCTTCTGGTGTGGCTGCTCACGAGTCTGGTACCATCCAGTTCCTGTTTGCAGTCTGTTGTGGTATTTGTGTTTCCTTCTTCTATTAGATAGGATGATCTTTCCCTCTCTTTTTTTTCTCTTTTTAAATTTCAAAATGCTATGCCTAGTTCAGTATTTTTTCTTTCATTGTAATGGACATTCATTAGGCCCTTTCAGTATGGAAACTTGTGTCCTTCAGTTCTGAGAGTTTTTTCTCCTTTTCTTTGCTAATCATCATCTCTTTGTTTTCTGTTTTTAGAATCCCTATTGGTTAGATGTTAGATCTTCTGAACCACTTCACCCATTTTCATATCTTTTTCCTCATATTTTTATCCCTTTGTCTTCTAACACATCTATTGAAACTTTTGTTAATTTCTGAGAGGTTTTTTTGTTTGTTTGTTTGTTTGTACTGGGAATTGAACCCAGGGGCCTATGTCCCTAGTCCTTTTTATTTTTTATTTTGAGGTAGTGTCTTGCTAAGTTGCAAAGACTTACTGCAGTCTTCTGAGTCACTGGTATTATAGTTGTGCACTACTGTGCTTGGTAACAAGAGTTTTTTTTTTTTTTTCCAAGTATTTATTTTTTAGTTGTTAGTTGTAGGTGGACACAATACCTTTATTTTATTTTTATGTAGTGCAGAGGATCGAACCCAGTACCTCACATGCTAGGCAAGCGCTCTACCTCTGAGCCATAACCCCAGCACACAAGAGTTCTTTATTAATAACTTTCTTTTTAAAAGAGAGAGAGAATTTTTTTTTTTTTTTAGTTTTTGGTGGACACAACATCTTTATTTTATTTTTGTGTGGTGCTGAGGATTGAACCCAGCGCCCCGTGCATGCCAGGCAAGTGCGCCACCACTTGAGCCACATCCTCAGCCCTATTAATAACAGAGGTAGCCAACTGTGGCTCTCTCATGTGTAATGGAATGAGAATTAAAAATTTTGCTAATAACTTTTTTTTTTCTTTTTTTCTTTTTGCTTGAATATAATGTCTTTTTATTTCGGGCTATGAAAGCTTTTGAAGCTTCCTTCTGTTTTCTTGCACTGTCTCTCTTTGTGGGTTTCTTTTTTTTGCTTTGATTCTTTTAACTTCTGTCTTTTTTCAGAGTTTTGTAACCTGTGGCTGCATTTTCTTATTTGAGAGTCAGTCACTAAAAAGGTGACAAGCCATTCTGTATGTCTTAGTGGACATGGACCTCCCTACAGAATGATCAGGCAGGCACCTGACTGTTTTATCCAGAGATTGATAAGATATAAGTCAGTATCTCTAGGTCTTTTCTTGGGGTCTGATCTTTTCTCTGGAAGGAAATTTTCCAGCCCCTGGGTACCAGTGTGTGGGAACAGAGGAAATGGGGTTGTGAAGTCTTAGCCTTGAGGAGATGCTTTAACCTTCATGCTTCACTTTCTGTCTTGCTTTTGCCCTCAACTCTGCTGATGTCCTGAGTATAGACCTTCCTTTTTCAGATCCTGGAAAGGAAGGCTTCGCCTGAAGCCTGCTGTGGGAATCAAGCCTGCTGTGGGGCTGAGTCTCTGCTCCTTATCCATACTCCCAGGCCTGCTGTCTGCCATCCTGCCTGCCACCTTGCCTTCCAGCACAAGTGGGCACCAGTTCTTGAACTCTTCTGTGTTTTGCACAGAAAATTGGCTTGTTCTCTGTTGACTTTCCCTCCTGCCAGCCCAGCTTCTGCTTTCCCTAATCTGTTAGCTCAGTCACTGTACCAGCATCCATCTGCTTTTCAGCTTCCAAGATGTTACCCACTGCTCTCATCTGCTGTTATTTCTTCTGTTCTTCTTGTGGGTTTTTGTCCTTTTAACCCTTTACTGTCAAATTAGTGTCAGTTCAAGAGCAGCAGCAGGACAGTGCTTCTGTTTACTGTGTCATATTTAATAAGTATATTCCTCTACCCTCCTCAGTGCTCATCTGGAGACTTCTTCAAGTGGCCTCCCCACGCCTACTTTGAAACACCCAAGGCTTGCTTGTGACAGCAGCCATTTGAGCCTGTGGGCAGAGATGTTAATTTGCCTGGAGCTGGTGCTGGCAGTGCTAAACCAACCTGACAGAGGGAGAAGTAGCCAACTGTAGCTCTCTCATGTGTAATGGAATAATTTTCAAATTTTGCTAATAACTCTTTTTTAAATTTTTTTAATATCTGGCTTTTAAATGTAGAAAGGGGTCAGGCATGGTGGTATACACCCGTAATCCCAGTCGCTCAGGAGGCTGAGACAGGAGGATCACAGAATTCAAAGCCAGCCTTAGCAACTGGTGAGGTGCTAAGCAACTCAGTGAGACCCTGTCTATAAATAAGATACCAAATAGGGCTGGGGATGTGGCTCAGTGGTCAAGTGCCCCTGAGTTCAATCCTTATTACCCCACCACCACCATCAAAAAAAGGGGCTGGGGTGTGACTTGGTGGTTAAGTGCCCCTGGGTTTAATGGCCTGCTACCAAAAAAAAAAAAAGTTAAAATGTTCTTTGTTTGTCCTGTTTTCTTGATTTTGAAATGATTCTGCGAATTCATTCTTAACTTACGATGGACAACCTGATGTGTCCAGTGGTGGTAAAGTGGGTTCTTCCAGCTTTAAAGAAAGGAATGGGGTCACCGCACAGTTGCAGGAGACACTGTTGAGGGTATATGCAATGTGAGATAATGTGGAGTATCATCTGTGGAGACACACTTTGATTTGGGTACTAGCTCCTCTTTATAGGAGTTGCATGACCTCAGTAAAGTACTTCACCTCTCTGAACCTCCTTTTATTTCTTGGTCACTTGGAGCTACCACAGGGATTTCTAATGCCTGGCATCTCACAAGGGGTCTCCAAATGTTTGGTTCTTTTCCTGGAGGGTGGTTCCCTTTAGGTGTTCCTGTATGGGGGAAACCTTCAGATACTGAGGAACTCACATTGTGTGAGAAGTTTTTTCCTGGTGGTGGAGGAATAGTAAAAGAACCCTCTAAAAATCTGGGTGTCAGGAGACAAACTCTTTTTTTTCAAAATTATTTATTTATTTATTTATTTATTTATTTAGAGGGGTGCTGGGGATTGAACCCAGGAGCACTTAGCTACATCTCCAGTCCTTTTTATTCTGAGACAGGGTCTCACTGAGTTGCCGAAGCTGGCCTCAAACTTGCAGTCCTCCTGCCTCAGTCCCATGGGTAGGTCGCTAGAACCACATGCTTGTGCCACCACTTTCAGCAAGACAGGTTTGTGGCTTCCCAAGTTTTTTTTCCATGACACACAGAAAATGATGGATTGTGTGGTACCCTGATACTTTCTATGTCAGGTGAGGCAGCTTATGTCTAGGTTATCCTGTGGCAGTCAGCCTGGGTGTGCAGCTGTCCCAGATTCTGCCCAGCCTCTGTGTGGCTGAGGGGTTTGTTCTCAGGTACATCTGAGATCATCTTGTGGTGTATTGTTGGGTTTTGAGTAGTACTGCACAGAGTTGCAAAAGCAGTGCATCCTGTGTGCTTACCAGGCACTGTCCTGGACACCATTGGGCCTGGCCATGAGATAGCCACATCTGGGCTCCATTCCCTTGGGCTCCTGTTTTTTCATTTCTTTTTTTTTCTTTTTGATACCAGGGAATGAACCCAGGACATTCAACGACTGAACCACAACCCCAGCCCCTTTTTGTATTTTATTTAGAGACAGGGTCTTGCTAAATTGCTTCATGCCTCACTAAGTTGCTAAGGCTGGCTTTGAACTTTCAGTTCTTCTGCGTCAGCCTCAATAAGTTGCTAAGGCTGGCTTTGAACTTTCAGTTCTCCTGCGTCAGCCTCCTTAGCTGCTGGGATTATAGATATGCACCATCTCACCCAGCTCTGGCCCTGAACCTTTTCTGTAGATTGAGGAACATGAAGAACCTTAATCTTTTTAATTCTGATGGATATTGGCAATGACAAGTGGGTTATTTTTATTTTTTTTTAAGTAGTACTAGCTCAGTGCTTGACATAAGTAGGCCCTGGATCTTTATTCCTGTCTTCTTTGTGCTTGTTGTCATCATCATTACTGTTGTTAGGGTTTTGGGGAAGCTTTGGAAACTGACTACCAACACATTCCCATATAGAAGACAAGGATATGACCATCCTAGGTGCCATAGGCAGTGACCAATGAGGTTCCCAGAGGCTTGTGCCCTTGAGCAAGGAGCTAGAAACTGAAGAGAAACTTTTGAATTTGGTATTCTGTGAGTGCAGTGGAGAAAAGGTTGAAGGGCCCTTTTCTACTTTCTGCTCATTTCTTGGAGGTTGTTTGTGACATTGGAGAATGTTGTGTTCAGCCTTTGTTTGGATGTAGAATTGTTTCTTTGCTGCTTCTCTTAGGCTTCATGAAATCGAAGCTTATCCTTACCTAGAGTGACAGATGTTGGAGGAGGAAAAAACTATAGGAGGAAATAAATAAGTCAAAAAGGGAATCTTGAACAGGGTGGTGGGCCTGGGCCTAGAAGCAGAGGGGGACAGGCTGGGGCTCTTGGGGGAGGCTGGCAGGGGTGGGTCTGTAGCTAGTTGTTGTCATGGATCTTCTCATATCCCAGTGGACATGACCTAGGGCTTCCTCTCAGAGAAGATCTTGCTTAAGCTTATTTTTTCCATCTGCTGTGTTTTCAGGATAACTGAGGTATGATTCTGTGATTTTTCTAACACATCTGTGTTCTTCTTTAGACCGTATATCTATGGGCCTACATCCCAGGGAGAAAGGATGCAAATTCTTCAGAATTTCAAGCACAACCCCAAAATCAACACCATCTTTATATCCAAGGTTTGTGTGGCACATGGAATAGTGGGGGATCCTAGCACCCAATCCCAGAGGCCTAGGGAGTATACTCTTTCCTGGACAGTCAGTTCATGTTTATCAAAAGATATTCCCTTGTACATTTTTATTCCTACATGCCCAGTCTGGGATCGTTAGGATTTTCATGTGTCATCTATAAAGGCTCTTCACTTAGCTGAGATTCTTCCTACCTCTTCTTGGGATGTAGGAATTTTAGATTGTATTTCCTAGGAAAGGAACTAAAGTTCTTTCCTACTATCAGAAGCTGTGGTCTGATGGTTTAGAAGTCATTCAGATGAAGACAGACCTAAAGCCCAGAAGTGTATTTTCTCTGTAGGGTGATCATAGGTAGGAAAGTGAGCATTAGACCCTGCCTGTGGCCCTTTGGTGGTCAACTTCCCAAGTTGGACGTCCTGCCCATAATTAGAATCCCGTGCTGGGCAGCAGCCCAGGCCACATTGTCTTGTAGGTGCTGCTGCTGGTCTCAGTGATTATCAGATGATTTTGACCTATTTCTATAGCCACAGAAACAAGAAAATTGATTTGGGTACTAGCTCCTCTTTATAGGAGTTGCATGACCTCAGTAAAGTACTTCACCTCTCTGAAGAAAATTGACGTGAGTTTGTGTTATCTTTGCATGCAGCACTGTGAGCCTTGCTGAGCTGCAGTAATTTTTTGGTGCTGTTAGAACCCACAAGGTCCTAGAGAGGCAGATCCTTCAGGGTGGGGTCCACTACTTCACTTTTCTCTGTATCAGAAGGACCTTTGTATGGAGAGGAGAGTATTTTTTTAAATGATCTACAGAGCAGATTTAAATTATAAACCAGGGCTAGGGATGTGACTCAGTGGTAGAACACAGCTTAACAAGCCCAATGCCCTGGGCTCCATTCCCAGCATACAAAAATAAATAAGTAAAATTTAAAATTCTGAACCAGTTGATTTTGTGTGTCTGTGTGTGAGTGTGTTGTAAAAACCTTCCTAAGCTTATAGCTGCTTCATTTCTATAGGTAGGTGACACATCATTTGATCTTCCAGAAGCCAATGTCCTCATTCAGATCTCATCCCATGGTGGCTCCAGGCGGCAGGAGGCTCAGAGGCTAGGACGTGTGCTTCGAGCCAAAAAAGGTAACAGCAGCTTTTCCTCCTCTGCTGTGGGTGAAGAGTCTCCTCTGGATCCACTTTGGTTGAGGAAGGGAGGGATGAACCACAAATGTGTTTAGTGCCTCAATCTTTGTCCCAGGACCAGAAAGACCCTGAAGAGAGGCAGTCCCAAAGCAAGGTTCAACAGTCACATGGTCCTCGCTTTTCATATCATGGGAGTGAACATGAGGGTGTTTTCCATGGCAGTGGCCTGCAGTTCACATGAGTGTGCTCTCAGCTAAGCAGTCTTAGTGAGGGGGCTTCCTGTGTGTATTGATACAGCAGAAGGACCCAGACCTGAACCATGGGCATGGCAGGGACGGATGTTGCTGAGATGTGGCTGCCTCTTTCCTACTGGGACCAGGCACATCCTGAGACAAGGAAATAGGCCCTGTCCTCAGGGAATTTTCTTATCAAACCAGGAAGCACCTAAACTACTAGGATATTTGAAAATGAAAGACTAGTGGACATAAGTTGGAATTATATTGTATTTAAGAATGTTTAAGGCAGCTGGTTGATTATATAATAAATAAAAGCAAGACAGATAGTCAGTGTAGCATGGACTGAGCTCCAGATTAGCTGTGTGACGTTACGTACATTATTAACCCCTCTGAACCTTGGTTTTTCCATCCAGAGTGGGGGTGATTGTGCTGTCTTGCTGAACTGTTGTAGGAATGAGCCTATAAAACAGAATACAGTAGGCTACTTGATAAACTTTTATTAACTGAATATAGTCTGTTAGCAGATGTGAAAATAACTCATTCCTTATTCCTTATTCTTTCTCTCACATACAAAAAAAGCAAAGCTAATTTGAAAACACCTTTGAATTTGATTACAATTGTATTTTCTCAGTCAAAATATTTTGGCATAAGATATCTAGCCCTTTGGAATAGTGGGGGATCCTAGCACCCAACCCCAGAGGCCTAGGGAGTATACTCTTTCCTGGACAGTCAGCTATTCTAAGAGAAACCATTGAATTCAAAGGCAGTACACAGATTCTTAACCTCCTGATATTTGAACTGTGAAGCAGAAATGTTCAGATTTTCCTGAAGAATCATATCTTTCAGGCCTTAGTATTTTCTGTCCTGGTTTCTGTGCTCATTGTCCCTGGTTAGAGGTTTTCTCTCTGAACTGCTGTTTTGTTGGCTTGTTTTTAATCAGGGGTTTAAGCACCTGTGATCTTCTTAAAGTATACAGTTCAGTGATTTTTTTAGCATATTCACAAAGTTGTGCAGCCATATCACAACATACACTTAGAATATTCTCTTCACCCCCCAAAAAGAAGCCCTTATCTGTTACCAGTCATTCCTCATTTCCCTTGCTCCCAATCCCTCAGCCCTAAGCAACCACTAATCTACTTTTGTCTCTATATTCCTATTCTGGATGTTTCATTAAAAGATCACACTGGGGCCCTCTGTGACTCGCTTCTTTCACTTAGCATAATGTTTTCAAAAGGATTACTCAGGGCCTGGGGTTGTAGCTCAGTGGCAGAGTGCTTGCCTAGCATGTGTGAGGCACTGGGTTCGATTCTCAGCACCACATATAAGTAAAAAATAGAATAAAGGTCCATTGACAATGAAAAAAAAAATTAAAAAAAAAAAGGATTACCCGTATGTATCAGTACTTCATTTTCTTTTTGTTGCCAATTAATAATCCACTTATGAACATACCATATTTTATTTATCTATTGATGGACATTTGGGTGATTTCTGATATTTGGCTCTTAGTGCTACTGTGAAATTCACATACAAATTTTTGTATGGATGTTTTCAGTTCTCTTGGATATATACTTAGTAGAAATTGCTGGATCACGTGGTAATAACACTGTGTTTAACATTTTGAGGAACTTTTTCCAAAGCACCACTATACAGTGCATGAAAGCTCCATTTTCTTCATATCCTTGACAACAGTTGGGATTATCTGTCTGATTCTACCATCCTGGTGGAGAGGAGATGACATCTCACTATGTTTTTTTTGTTTTTGGTACTGGGGATTGAATTCAGAGGCACTTGACCACTGAGCTACATCCCCAGCCCTATTTTGTATTTTATTTAGAGACAGGGTCTCACTGAGTTCCTTAGTGCCTTGCTTTTTGCTGAGACTGGCTTTGAACTTATAATCCTCTTGCCTCAGCCTCCCGAGCTGCTGGGATTACAGGAATGTGCTACCACGCCTGGCTCTCATGGTGTTTTTTTTTTTTTTTTTAATAATTTTTTTAGTTGTATTTGGACATAATACCTTTATTTTATTTATTTATTTTTTTAATATGGTGCTGAGGATTGAACCCAGTGTCTCGCATATGCTAGGCGAGTGCTCTACCACTGAGCCACAACCTCAGTCCTCTCATTGTGGTTTTGATTTGCATTTCCCTGATTAATGGTGTTGATGTGTTCCTTGGTCATTTGTGTATTGTCTTTAGAGAAATGTCTGTTCAGATCCTTTGCCCATTTTATAGTTGGCTTATCTGTCTTACTGAGTTGTGGTAGTTCTTGATATATTTTAGATGCAAAACACGTCGGGGTCAGTTGCTTTTCTAAAGTTGCTTTGGTTTAATCCTATTTTAGATGCAAGTACCCTATCAGATATGTGCTTTGCAGGTATTTGTGGATTCTTTTTTAGTTTCTTATAGTGCTCAATAGAGGCACAAAAGGCTTTAATTTTGATGAAGTCCCATGGGAAAAAGTCCGAGTTTTTCTGCCTTGCCTGTAGAAGTTTCTCACTGTGGTGCTTGCTTCCAAGCCTGGGACTTAAAGCTCCTGGCATTCTAACATTCTTCTTCCCTACTTTCTGTCACCTTCTCCCTGCAGGGATGGTTGCAGAGGAGTACAATGCCTTCTTCTACTCACTGGTATCCCAGGACACACAGGAAATGGCTTACTCTACCAAGCGACAGAGATTCTTGGTAGATCAAGGTTATAGTTTTAAGGTATGTATCCACTAGGTCTCTGGCTAGACCATGACCAAAGCCTTTCTGGTATTCTGGCCTCCAGGAGAAGTGGGGGCAGCAGCCTGAGACAGACCTCAGGTAGGCAGAGAGCCTTAGGATATTAGAGGCTTTGCCTCAAACTCCTTTGTCTCTGCACAAACTACTGGAGACAGCATTCTGATGTTGGTGGGAAATATGGGAAATGTGGTAGCTTGTCCACAGTGAGGTGCCTAGGCGCTGTGGCCAGCCCTGTACAAGAGTGAGCCTCTTAGGGTTCCTTTCTCAGACTGGTGCCGCTTCCGTTGTCTAGGATTGTCTTTACTTTCTCAGCTGATAAGCCCCAGCATCTTCCCAGATATTGGAACCATCTGTATCATAAACTGGGTCTTTAAATAACTTGGGAATTACTAAAGCTTTGGCTAATTTTCATTGGCTGGGATAATTTGCTTTCTTTCCCATTGTCATAACTTGTAAGTTTGTGTTAGGATTTAGTGTCCCAAAGGGTTTTATGGGGGTGGGGGGTTTCTGGAAGCAGGGGAAAAAAATTCCCCTTGTGGTCTACTGCAGGAATATTGCTAAAACACACATGTTTCTTAGGTTCTTGTTTTGCAAAACACCAAAGCCCCCTTTTTGAATACATTTTCAATTGTCTTTTTTCTTCCTCTTGGTGCTAAGGATGAAACCCAGATCCTCATGCATGCCAAGCATGTCCTATACCACTGAGCTGTACCCCTGGCCTTCAGTCGTGTCTCTTAGTGTGTTGGAGAGTTCCCATGTTTAGCCTTAGAGGACAAGATTGTCTGGCTTCTCTTTTAGCCAGGGGCAATGACACTTTTCAGACCTCTTAGGCTTGACTAGAGGACAGGACACCTTGGGTTTTGATCCCAATTTTTTAGAAGATTTGCATCATCCATGCTGATAGTAGCACTCATAACTCTTGGTCCTTGCAGCACCTCAGGGTAACAGGAATGCCAACTCAGAAAGAAAACTCTGATTCTTTAAAAGGCTAGCCTGGCAGGTACATGTACACATGATGTCTATGTTGACCAACCTACCTTTGTCCAGAGCAGCCAGTAAGAGTTCCCTGGGTTGTGTGACCTTGAGCCATCGTGCCAGGGCAGATATGTCCCACTGATTGTAGTCTGGATTCTGGCCACCTAAAGGACTCAAATCCTTATTTCTAGAAGTTTTCCTTTTACATTATGCAGAGAATTGGAGTGTGTGTGTGGGTTGGGGGGAGGTAAGGGGTTACCTTTACGTAATCAGCCCAGGCTTTCTGCAGGTTTAGGTAAGTCTCATAGTAAGTTATCCCTATAGATGTGAAAACCCAGTTTCCATCATACTGTCATCTTGTTTTTTTTTAAGAAAATATCTGTCCAATAAATTCTCAGTTCCTGAAATTATTAAGTGCTTTCCTGCTAGAAGCCCTGGGTGCCAAGCATAGCAGGGTGGAGAATCCTTGTCAAAGGACACAACTTTAGTTGGTTTCCCTTCCTTACCTGGTTCAATATGGGAAGACTAGTGAGGGACTACAGTTACTAGGGTTCCTGTTGATCTTCTATGTGGGATTATTTATTGCTCTGCACTGGGAGCAGAGATTCCTCTGTAATTCCTTCATCTCTGAATTGGAGTCATTAATGTAGCTGTTACAGGCAGCTCTGAATCTGGTCTCTAGAACACCAGAGAGGAGCCTCTCCATTGGCCACCTGACCGGCTGTGTCTATGGGAAGGAAGCGACAAGAAGTGGACTTGGGAGAAGGCTGAGTGGTGCCAAGGGGAAGATAACTGAAAGGGACGCATCTGCTTTTGAATTTGCAGGTGATCACAAAGCTTGCTGGCATGGAGGAAGAAGAGTTGGCATTTTCCACAAAGGAGGAGCAACAGCAGCTCCTACAGAAAGTCCTGG
Source organism: Callospermophilus lateralis (assembly GCF_048772815.1). Taxonomy (NCBI): domain Eukaryota; kingdom Metazoa; phylum Chordata; class Mammalia; order Rodentia; family Sciuridae; genus Callospermophilus; species Callospermophilus lateralis. Next base: position 94,983,635 of record NC_135313.1, read on the forward strand.
CGGCCACTGACCTGGATGCGGAGGAGGAGGTAGTGGCAGGAGAGTTTGGCTCCAAGTCCAGCCAGGTGAGCCAGTGGGTGAGGCTGGAGTATGGCCACTTACATATGCACACATTCTTGGGGGCAGGGGCTGCGGGGTTTGGAGACAAACTTGGGGGAAAAAAAAAAAAACCTTGGAGAAGAGAATAATAGAAACAACTCTGATTAATCTTGTGGTGCACATCCCTTCCTGAATATATGTTGTCCAGCTGTCTGAACTCTCAGTGGCTGTGATTCATCTCCTGCTTGTTCATCTAACAGTCTGGCAGGAGCATTTGTTAGTATATTGGTGTTGGAGCCCAGGAAGGTGAACAGGTGACTCCAGACTCTGCCTCTCAGTCTGTGGGGGCAGAGGGTGAGGTGGCAGTGACAGGACAGTGCCTGTTGTTGGCCTTGGGCAAGTCAGCTCGCTTTTGGTTTCCTCCTTAGTGATAGAGCTGAGCCTTCTACTCTGGGAGATGGGTCTGAGGATCAGTTTGTATGGTAGCTTCAACATGTATTTTGAAAAATTTAGAGTTCTTTTAAATTTACTGAGTTCCTGCTTCGTTCCCAGGTAAGTATAATGTGGTGTGATTAATGAGAGCATTGTCATGGAGAATTGTCATTGAGCCCTTTCAAGGAGAGAAGGGCAATTGAGTCAGATGCTGTTGAAATTCAATTAGTATTAAAGCCAAAAGGTGACAAGTGGCTGTAACAAGGTAAGAAGGAAGCACCTCTCATCTGAGCTGGTACTGCCCTACCTTCAGCTTAAGACGTCCTCCTGCCAGAGGTTTGTAGCTTACACTGAGACCCAGAAAGGCCTGGGTCTCCGTGGTTCTCACTGGCCCTAAGGTGAGGCCCTAACCTTGAAGTCAGTGCTTGGCAGCATATTTCCCCTGTAACATGGATTCAATGGTGTGCTGGGCTCTGGGCCGAGCCCCTGACCTCTGTGATTTCTGTTTATACCTCATCCGTCAGGACAGATGTGGGTATCTCCATTTTACAGATGTGTTCATTGAGGCATGGACTTTCAGTACTTGCCTGACCTCTCCCAGTGAGAGGTGGGGCCATGAGTCAATCCCAGGGCTTTTGGCTTTTTCCTTGATTCAAAGTTTTTTTGTGATATCGCAGCGAGATTTAAAATAATGAAACTGTTGAAGTTGTCATTAAGGAAAGCAGTGTAGCATTCTAATTAAGAACAAGAGTCTCAAACCTGATTGCCTGTGTTCAAGTCCCATTTCCTTAGGAGCTGTGTGATCTTAGACAAGTTACTCAATCTCTAGGCCTGCATTTCCTTTTCTGTAAAATGAGGTTTATAATGATTATAAGGACTACATGAGGTCATACATGTAAAATGCTCAGAACAATGCCTGAGACACAGTGACCAGTAAACATTGTTTAAAAATAATAAAGTATATTGAATTTGATTATGAATTTATTAAATGAGTCTTTTCTCTTGGAGAGTAACTGTAGCTTGGGTTCTCCTCTGCCTCGCAGGCATCCCGGCGCTTTGGCACCATGAGCTCTATGTCCGGGGCTGATGACACCGTGTACATGGAGTACCACTCATCCCGAAGCAAAGCTTCCACTAAGCACGTGCACCCACTTTTCAAGCGCTTTCGGAAATGATACCTACCCAGGTTACTTGGTTGAAGACTGGGTGCTTGGTCCCAGCATTGGAAAGGGATTTTTCAGTGTAACATCTTCTCTCCATGTCTATGTACTTTACTGTAGCACCAGCCAAACTGATCTAAACTCAGTATCTGCTGACCATATTGAAGAAAATCAACACAGAGGTTTGGTTCTGCCTTCATGTGTCACCCAGGTTTTAAAAAAGAAGGCAAGATTATTTTTTGATTTTTTTTTTTTTTTCAAACTTGTTTAGGAGTGGGTCATTCCTGTATATAAAAATTTGTACTGGGGGCTGGGGTTGTGGCTTTCACACGTGAGAGGCCCTGGGTTCAATCCTCAGCACCACATAAATAAATAAAATAGAGATATTGTGTTCAAATATAACTAAAAAAATAAATATTAAAAAAAATTTGTACTGTTTAAAAGATGTTTATCTTGATGCTCAGCTGAATAAACAAAATGGAACATTTCATCCTCTTTGTTGAAGAAGTGTTTTTATGCCTTGTCACTTTGTCTACATGACCAGGCTTCATCAAGGACCTACTTAGTAACAGGCATAGAGGAATAAGGCGAAACATATCCCTAGGGAGCTATTGGGGATGCACACCAAAAGATGGAACAAGTGTTAATGGGGAACAGCCTGGGGATCTTGGAGGTGGGTAGTCCTGATGGAATTGGGGCTTGAGAAGTTGGCATTGGACCCTGTTTGTGTGTTCTGGTGTATCAGCTTGGGGCTTCGGTTTCTACAGCTCTCTTCTGTGGCCCTCACTGCGCTCCATGGGCTGGTCTGTGGTAGATACCCACAACATGTAGGCCTTCCAGGTTAAAAGCCTGCAGTTTAAAAGCCATCACCTCCTCTGGAAGCCTCTATGTACACAGCTCCTGGTGCTTCAGTCTGAGAGAACCATCTCTTTATTTCTCCCCCAAAACATGTTTTAGATATTCTAGGAGGTTGAGTTCTTCTAAGGGCACTTCAGAACCCTTGAATCCTAAATGGTGGGTTCCTTTATTCTTAAAGCTGTCTGAGATTTTCTGTCTTGTTCCTGGTGTGAAAGAAAATGTGTTGAGGACAAGAAAGGCAGAGCACAATTGTTTTGTGGAAGGTAGGATAGGCATGCACAAGGTGAAAACTTGTATTCTGAGGAGGAAGCTGTTCTAACAGTAAATAGTGTTCACACCTGGGAAGTTTTGAAGCCTGCGCTAAATAAAGCCTCCAGAGTGACTGTGGAGGCCCTGCAGCTCAGCCACAGCAGCAGCAGCATTCCATTTTTATGTTACCTGCACCAGTACACCTAGACTGTGCTCTGTAAAGCAGCCACAGTCCCTGCCCAGGGAGGAGACAGTGTCTGACATTAGGGGACTTTGAAGCTAGGGTTGCCTTCTCCACATTCCGCTTCAGGAGCTGATCTTTGGAAACAAGCACATTCTCAGAGTCAGGTCAGGCATTGGTGTTGCCAGGCAGGTAGGACTGTCCGTGCGAATCCCAGGAGATGGCAGTAGCCCCCACAGGCAAGGAGAGAAGGCCCTGGGCAGCTAGACACAGTTCTCTGTACAGGCAGGCATGCTGAGCCCTATGGGCTTGCCTGGCAGCCCTGGTGTGCTGGCAACTAGATGTTCAACTTGATTAAAACCTATTATCTTCAACCTCGTCTGTCATGCCTTGTACTTGAAATATGCAAAACATTACCACATACATTCTGTATTTTCCCATTTCTTGTTCTTGTGCTCACGGATTTCTTGACTGCTGACTTCTTGACTTATGATGATGATTTTTACCTGAGCCCTCTGATCCTTGAAAGTAGGGATGCGGCTGTAGCTTAGTATAGAGCACTTGTCTAGCATGTACAGGCCCTGGATTCAATCTCCTGCACCACACACACAAAGGAGGAACATTTAAAGGAATTGCTGTTGTTTTTTTTTTTTTAATTGTAGATAGACACAATTTCTTTTTTTAAATTTATTTTATTTATTTGTGTGGTGCTGAGGATCCAACCCAGTGCTCCACACATATGAGACAAGCACTCTACCAACTGAGCCACAACCCCAGCCCAATGGCTCCCCTTAATTCTGGAAAAAAACTTAATGCAAAGAATCACCCTTCCTTGTATGTAAGACTCACAGGCATCTCCCTTTTTTTTACCTTGAGATAAGGCTAGACACAGGCCTTCTGATTTCCTGTTCTTGGCTTCATAGATGATAAAAGTTCTTGTCTTCCCCCACTGATTAATTAGATCAAAACCAAATTTTGGTGGAGATTCTCTTCTTTCCTCAAACCCCCGAATTTTGACCCACCCTTTGCCTCCTGAAAATAGACTTGACTTCAGAATAAATCATTATGTGATCTGACAGTGCCACCCAATTTGTCACCCTAATTACCTGTCACCCTTTTTTTTTTTTTTTTTTAATTTTTGTGGTACTGAGATTCAAACCCAGGGCCATTCTATCACTGAGCTACATCCCTTTTTAAAAATTTGAAATAAGATCTTGCTAAGTCATTGAGGCTGGCTTCAAACTTTCTGCCTACAGGCTTGTACAACCATGCCTGACTCTAACCCTCTTTCAACTTGTTTCTTCCTCCCTATAAGTAAATCCATTTTGCCTAACTCTTTAGACAGACATAAGTCCCTATGAAATGGTCCCCCCTTGCAGTAATCCTTTCAAAATAGTTTACCAAGTCCTAATTTGTTTTTATTCATCTATGGAACAAGCTCCTTTTGGTGGGGGGTACCAGGGATTGAACTCAAGAGCACTCAGCCACTGAGCCACATCCTTGGCCCTATTTTGTATTTTTATTTAGAGACAGGGTCTTACTGAGTTATTTAGCGCCTTGCCAGTTGCTGAGCCTGGCTTTGAACTCACAATCCTCCTGCCTTGGCCTCCTGAGCCCCTGAGATTACAGGTATGTGCCACCACACCTGGCACAAGCTCCTTTATATTCTCTAAATTTCCAAATATTTGTTGCTAGTATAGAAACAGTTGTTTTTTTATTTCTCAATACCATATTCTGCAACCATGCTAAATTCACTTGTTAGTTCTAGGAGTTTTTTCAGTAGATTGCTAGAATAAGTAGACCAAAATCAGTAAATATTTTAAAGACTTGAACATTGTAGAATACTCCACCAATAATAGCAGAATAAGAATTTTTTTCAATGACCCAGACCATTTGAAAAGATAGAATCAATTTCAGACCATTTATTAGTCCCAATAATTTTAAAAGGATTTAAGTCATACAAGTTATGTTCTGTGACCACAGTGGAATCCAATTAAAAATAAAGAATCATCTCTGGGAACCCCCTAAATATTTGGAAAATGTGATGGTTAATTTTATGTGTTCACTAGGCTAAGGAGTGACCAGATGTCTGGTAGAACATTATTTCTTGGTGTGTTTGTGAGGGTGTTTTTAGAAGAGATCAGCATTTGAATTGATAGAGTAAATAGAGAAGATCTCCCCGCCAATGTTGATGGGCATGATTCAACAAACCAGAAAGAACAGAAAGGGAGAGGAAGGATTGAGTTGCCTCTTGGCTTGGCTGGGGCTTCCATTATCAGCTTCCTGGCACTGGGCCTTCACACTCCTGCTGGGACTTCACATAATTTGTTCTCTTTGTTCTTGATCCTTTAGACGTAGAATGCAACTACCCACTGGCTTTTCTGCTTGCAGGTGGCGGATTGTGGGGACTTCTCAGCCTCCGTAATCACATGAACCAGTCCCTCATTATAAATGTCTTTCTATATGTACTCCATTGGTTCTGTTTTTCTGGAAACCCCTAATAAGGAAAATAATAAAGTTCTAAAGAAAGAATCAAACAGGAAATTAATATTTTGAATTGAGTGAAAATGAAAACTGTATTGTTTATATTTTTTCTGTATTTTATGTGTTGACATCTTACTTTGAGATAGTGAAGGCCTAGCCATAGCAGGCCAGACATTAGCAGAGCCACACTTCTGTCTGATCCACACACTTCAGGAAGCAATATTCCTCTTAGTCATACTAGTGCCAGGTGCCAGACACCTAGGAACCACCACTATAGTTTAGAGCCCAACAAAATTATTCATACTAGCCAATCATAAAATGTTTACCCTGAAATATCTTGCCTTTCCCAAGAAAACTCTAAGAAAAACTCTCGGACTTTCCTCTTACTCCAGTTTCTACAGACTGACCACCGTGTATCTTCCCCATGTGGCTCATGATGTGACATGCCACTGGTTTCTAGGACTTCTGAATATAATAAACTTTTGTTTACCTGAACCATCTCTTCTGTCTTGTGGCTGCTTCTAACCAATCATCACAAAACCAGAACAAAAATCAACAGCAAAATTTGAGGAATGCAACCATCACAGCATTTACAGAAAAGTATGCCAGGGTATACCGCTAAACTATACCAGAAGAGAAAAACTCCAATCAGTAACCTCTACTTCCATTTTAAGACACCAGAAAAAGATCAAATGAAAGAGAAAGCAAATTAAAGAGAAGAGGTAATGAAAATCAAAGCAGGAAATCAATGAGGTAAAACAATATAGAAAATCAATGAAACTAAAATCTGGTTCTTTGAGAAGAGCAACACAAATTACCAGTATTGGGAATGAGAGAGTGATATTACTACAAATTCTACAGTTATTAAAAAGACAGCAAGTGAATGCTATGAAAAAAACTACACAAAATCCATCCCCCGAAATACTAGGAAGAAAGTATTATTTTGATAACAAAGGCCTTTGAAGAAAAGTGCAAACTAATATCTTTTATAAACATGCAAAATTTCTTAACAAAATCCTAACAAATCAAATTTAAAAATCCACAAAAGGGATATTATCATGACTAAGTGGATTTTGTCACAGGATTTCAAGATTGGTTTACCATTTGAAAAAATCAATTGATATAATTAAACATACTGAAAAACCATGTGTTTGTCTCAATAGATGCATTTGACAAAATTCAGCATTCTCTCATGATAAAAATTCTCAGAAAATCATGAGTGCATGAAAATTTCTCAGACCAGTAGAGGATATCTACCCCCCCCAAAAAAAGCATTTAGTGTTGAAAAACTGAATGTTTTCCCCTAAGGTCAGAAACTGAGTGTGTCCGTTCCCACCACTTTTACTTGGCAATGTAATAGAAGCTCTAGTCAATGCAATAAGGTAAGAAAAACTCATATAGATTGAAATGAAAGGAATAAACTACCTTTACTTGCAGATGATGTGATTGAGTTTAAAAAACTCATGGAACCTACAGAAAAAGCTCCTAGAACTAAAGAGTGAATTTAGCATGGGTGTACAATATAATATTTTCCCCCTCTTCCTCCTCCTTCTCCTTCATCCTCTTCTTTTCCTTCTTCCACTTCTCCTCCCCGCCCCCTTACAGGTAGCAAGGATTACTATCAAACTCCACTCATTTGGTCAAGATAACATGTAAGTGAAAAACTTTCTTCTTATGTACAAATATACTTTTATATACTAGCATCAAATATTTGAAAATTTAAACTAAAATACTATTTATAATAGCATTGAAAATATAAAATGGCAAAAAATAAAGCCAAGAAATGTGTGGAGATTACCTGAAAAAAAGATGTCAATTTGCCTGTATTAGTCATTATATTAATCTATTTTAAAATCAGATTATTTTTAATATTTATTTTTTTTGTGTTGTAGTTGGACACAATACCTTTATTTTATTTGTTTATTTTTATGTGGTGCTGAGGATCAAACCCAGGGCCTCACACGTGCTAGGCAAGCGCTCTGCATCTGAGCCACAACCCCAGCCCTTAAATCAGATTCTTAACCAGACTTTTTATGAAAATTGATAAATGGTAAAATATCATGGAATAATGAAACAAAAACATCAAAGATAATTCATAAAAGGAGTGCAGTAGGAATAGAAGCAGAAAAATACACTGATGGAATGAAATAGAGGAGGTAGCATTATGTGGCCAGTCTACACACATGTCCATTGTTATGGTTTGGATCTGAGGACTTCCCCAAACGCTCCTGTGTTAATGAAGGAACATTCAGGGGTGAAATTGTTGGATTGTGAGGGGTGTAACATAAGCAGTCCATCCTAGTTTGAATGGACTAATGGGTGGTAAGCAGATGGGTCATGGCTGGAGGAGGTGGGTCCCTGGAGGCATGCCCTGGAAGAATTCATCTTCTCTATGCCCCTTCTTCTAGCTCTCCCTGCTTCCTGGCCACCATGAGTGGAACAGCTTTTCTCTGCCATGTCCTTCCTTCATGATGTTGTAGCTCACTTTGGGCCCAGAGTAATGGAGTTGGCTGACTATGGACTAAACCTCGAAGCTGAGTCCCAAATAAACTTTTCCTCCTCTAAAATGTTCTTGTTGAATATTTTAGTCATATACACACCTTTCTACATCTCCATTTATTTTAATATTATCTATGAAGCTATTCATAGATATTCTATGTGTAGGATTTATTTTGCCCTTCCTTTCATATTTATAACTTTCTTCTCGGAGAATGAGAAAACTGGCAACCATTTTTTCACAGGATATTTTCCTATTTGCTCAGTCCTAAAATGTGCATGAAGTAGTTCAGAAGTACTAATTTATGCTGCTGTGAAAAGAAAGGTTTCTAATTATAGTTTGCTATTTGTTTAGGGTTGTTTTGTAACCTGAGGTATTGAGTCCTAATCTTATGTTCAAATATTACTTGGGTTCTTTCCCTAATGATCCTTCAGTGTGGTTGTGTTATTCATTTGATAAGTACTTTGGTTCATTTGGGCTTTTTATGTATCAAAATCTTCCCTATTCTTGTTTATTTTATTTCTCTTTTTTGAATATGTAAAACACTAACATGATTACAAAATCTAGACTGTACAAAAAAGTTATATTCAGAAAAGTTTTTCTCTCACCCCTATTTCCTTTGTCTTTTCATCCATTTCCTGACATTCCCTATAGGTATCATATCTCAGTATATAGCTTATTTTGCTTGTATTTCTTTTTTTACTCAAATAAGTGGATATATGTGTATTTTCTTATTTTTCTTTTTTCTTACACAACAATGTAGTAGGTAATATTTTCCACTTTTTTAAACATCAAAATAAATTCTGGATCATCATACCAATTCATAACATTTCATACAGGTCTTTCTCATTCTCTCTCTCTCTCTCTCTCTCTCTCTCTCTCTCTCTCTCTCTCTCATACAGGGGATAGAACCCAGGACCTCACACAGGAGCTGTATCACTGAGTTATACCCCTAGCCCACTTCCTTATTCTTTACAACTTCAGAGTGGTCCATTGTGCAACTGTTTTAGTCAGTTTTTCGTCGTTGTGACCAAAACACCTGACAAGAAAAATTGAAAGGAGGAAAAGTTTGTTCTGGCTCACAGTTTCAGCTGTTCAGTCTGTAGCTGGCTGACTGTATAGCTCTAGGCCTAAGGTGGAACTGTACATCATGTTGGAAGGGCGTGGCATGAGGAAGCAGCTCAGGACAAGACAACCAGGAAGCAGAGAGAGCTCTACTCCCCAGGGACAAAAAATAAACCCACCTCCAGTGACTTACTTCCTCCAGACACACCCTACTTGCCTACAATTACTGCCCAGTTAATCCATCAGTGAATTAATCCACCGATTAAGTTACACCTCTCATAATCTAATCATTTCACCTCTGAAAATTCTTGCATTGTTTCACACGTGAGCGTTAGTGATATACCTCATATCTAAACCATAGCAGCAATTGTACCATATTTCATTTAAATTCTCGTACATGTACAGCATTTAGGTTGTTTAAAATATTCTGCAATTGCAAACAATGCTTCAATAATGAAACTTGTGCAATCTATCTTTTCATTGTTGGAAGTATATCTTCAGCATAAATTTGTAGAAATGAGATTGCCAGTTACAAAGGTAAATGTTTGTGTAGCTTTCTTAAATACTGCCAAATCTCCCCTCTGTAAGGGTGGTCCTAATTCATAATCTCAGCAATGTATAAGATGCTTGTTTATCTACCACCTCACCATCAGAGTATACTATTACATATTTTTTAAATTTGCCAGTGTGACAGATGAGAAGTGATATTTAGTGTAGTTTAAATTGACATTTCTGGGGCTGGGGCTGGGGCTGGGGCTGGGGCTGGGGCTCAGAGGTAAAGCGCTCGCCTAGCATGCTTGAGGCACTGGGTTCGATCCTCAGCACCACATAAATTATAAAATAAAGATATTGTGTCTACCTATAACTAAAAAATAAATATTAAAAAAATAAATTGACATTACTCTTATAAATGAGGTTGAAATTTTTTCATTTTCATATATATTATTTTTTCATACATATTTATTTGAATTTCCTGTTCTTTTGTCAATTTTTCTATTGGATTTTTAAAATTTCTCTTCATTTTTTCTTTCTTCTTTTTTTTTTTTTTTTTTTTTTGGTTCCAGGGATGGAACTCTGGGGCACTCAACTACTGAGCCACATTCTCAGCCCTATTTTATATTTTATTTAGAGACAGGGTCTTGCTGAGTTGCTTAGGGCCTTGATAAATTGCTGAAGCTGGCTTTGAACTTGCAATCCTCTTGTCTCAGCTTCTCAAGACACTGGGATTACAGGTGTGTGTCACCATATGAGGCTTCCCCTCAATTTTTATGTTATTTATCTACTAGTATACTGGCCTTTTATCTGTAATATATGATACAAATATTTTCATTAAATGTGTTGGTTGCATTTTAACTTTGTGTATGGTGATATTACCAAATAAATATCATACAAATAATCTTAGTGTTTTGGGTTTTAATTTAATCAAATTTATCAATTTTTTTAAAAAAATTTCTTTTAGTGAATCTGGATTTTGAGTTATTCTTACAAACCTTACACACACACACACACACACACACACACACACACAGCAGCTAAAGAGAAATTCGCCTAGTGTTCTCCTAACACTTGTAGGAGCTCAGTTTATATTTAGATCCTGGATCATTTGCAGTTTATTCTTGAATAGGTGTGAGATATAGCTCAATTTTATCTTTTCCCAAATGGCTAACCAGTTGTCCCAGGATCATTCATTTAAGACTACATTTTTGCCCTAGTGATTTGATTTGCTACCTTTATTTTATACTGTAGTTCCATATGTATCTAAAATTATTTCTGATTTTTCTATGACAGACTTGACAAACTATGATAGACTTGCTGCCTTGTACAAGTGCTAGCACCACACCATACTTTTTTACAGGGATTTTAGAATGTTTTTTAGTGTCTAATAGGGCTAGTCAGCTTTATATTTTCCGTTTTAGTGTTTTCCTGGGTATAATTTTGTTCTTTCCTTTGGTGCTAGGAACTGAGCCCAAGGCCTCATGCGTTCTAAGCAAGTACTCTACCAAGTACTCAACCTTTTCCTGAATATTCTTGAATTACATATTTATTTTTCCATACAAAGTTTAACATCAACTTTTCTAGTTCCATTTTTGAAAAATAAAAATATAAAACTTTGTGGGCATTTTTATTGGGAGTGCATTCAATTTATAAATTAATTTAGGGAGATCTGACACCTTTTTCATATTGTATCATTCTATCCAAGAATAAGAAACTTCTTTCTTTTTATGTATTTGATGTTTACCTCATGAAGATTTTGCACACTTTCTATTAAATTTATTCCTAAGTACTTTATCTTCTTTAATGCCATGCAAATGGGATTTTTCTCTACCATCATATATTCTAGCTGGCTATGATTTGCATATGTAAAGGGTATTTCTTTTTATATGATAATTTTATAGTCAGCTACTTTATTGAATTACTACTTTTATCATTGATTTTCTAGGATTTTCCAGTACATTTATATATTCTACAAAATATAAATTTGTTGTCCACTCTCATGCATCTAGTTAATTCCTATTATCTAATTTCATTGGCTAATATCTCTAGTATAACATTGATTACTAGTGAAGATGGCAGATTAATTTGCCTTGATCATGATCTTTGTGGAAAGTTCTTTTTTCCATTAAATGAGATTTTGGCTTTTGCACTAAGGGGTGTGTGTATACAAGTGTATATGCATTTATCTACTGAAGAATAGTATCAATTCCTCTTTTCTTGAGTGTTGCTTTTTTCTTGGTTGTTTTGTTTTGGTTTTTGTTCTTTGTGTTGTTGAGGATTAAATCAAGGGCCTTGTGCTAAGTATTCTACCACTGAGCCATATCCCTAGCCCTTTTAATTTTTTTTTAGTTTGAGACAGGGTCTCTGTAAGTTGCTTATGGCTTTGCTAAGTTGCTGAGGCTGGTCTTGAACTCAAGATCCTTCTGTCTCAGCCTCCAGGGTCCCTGGGATTACAGGCATGTGCCACTGCATCCAACTCTTGAATGTTTTTTTTTTTTTAAAGAATTGTTTATTTACTGAACCTGGGGCATATATTAGATACACAACCAATTTTAAATTTACATTTTTTAATTCAATTTTGAAGTGTTTTTACACACACACAAAAAATTGGTATGCAACAGTTGTCCTAAGGTGAAACACAGTCACCTTATCGATAAACTGTTGCAAGTATTTTCACCCAAGGCTAAAAAATTGTGTTCTGAACATGAAAACCTGTAACAAATTTAAATTAATCATATAAAACTTGTTACTTGTAGTTTTCCCCTTGCAAGATTAAAAAAAAAATGTACAAGTAACTAATATACATCAGTCACAACATAATCCTGGATCATTTCCACAGCAAAACCTGATGCTTCTTTAATTTTAGACCCATCATCAGAGATCAAGAGAAAATCTTTTCATTTTATGTAAAACGAAATTCACATGTACCAAAAAAGAAAGACCCAGGAGAAACAAAAACAAAAACCCTAGTGCTGACACTGATACTCAGCGTCTTAAAGTGGCCCAAAGGCCACTCTCAAAAATAAAATAGTGGCTGTATATCACTGCAATGAAACCCAAGAGGCTTTAACCCTTTGGCATCAGAAACCCAGATTTTTCCAATTATGTGAATGAACACTTCCCACGTGTCAAGCATGAAAAAGGGGCTGTGCCAGTGCAGAAAAGAAAAGCTAGCATTTGCTCAAATACCCAGAGAACCGAATTTTCAGAGACTTCTTATGAGGTTAGGCAGAAACAAACAAACAAACAAACAAAAGATTATTAGCTGCTTGTGTCATCAATTTTTGTGGAGGTGATTGAGTCCTAAGGTCATATTAAAAATTTGGGGCAAGTCTTATGTGTAAAACAAAACAAAAAGACCAAATATAATCACACCCGGCGTGATAGTACACTCCCCAGTCAGATAGCACTGCCATTAGGCTGGGCAGAAAATGTCAAGATTCAGACTGTTGCTTCACTCCATGAGTCAACAAAATGAAACTTTAACGACTTGAACCACAGGATGAGGGAGTCAAAGAATGCAGCCATTTTAGTAAAGTACCATCAGGCTTTGTGTTGCTTTCCTGCATTTACTACAAGAGCGAAATAAGACATGATAAAGACTATACTCCTATATTTCATTTACAGTGTTTGAGTTCTGGAAGGACCTGTATGATAGAGGCAACATTCAAATAAGAAATTTTATGCCAATCAAATGTCAAATTTTCACTACAACTTTCCTAAGAAGATTTTTCCCCAAAAAATCTATTAATCACAAAGAAACATAAGCTGTGAATGTACAGTTCAGAAAATAAAAATGTAGAAACCAAATGACATTATTATGACCAAGATGTTTGGTAAACAAGTGAATTGTGAGTTTGGGATCATCAGGAAAAGGCCTTTTAAACAGCCCTCCGGACTTCAAAAAATCTCTTCAGGTAGTAGATCTGTCCCAATGTCATGGCAACTAGAACAAGAGCTTCAAAGACATTCCTTGATATTTTCCCCTGTTTCTTCTAGAGAAATTGGTCTGCTTGAATTTTCTATCTCTAAATGTGTTTCCTCTAGGAAGTTAGTTCATAATAGCTTGCAATATTTCAAAAGAGGTCTAAAAAAGTAGTTCCCGCCAGTGCACACTTGTAATCACAACAGCTCAGAAGGCTGAGGCAGGAGGACTGCAAGTTCAAAAGTCAGATAGCAATGTATCAAGGCCCTAAGAAACTTAGAGAGACCTTGTATCTAAATAAAATATAAATAGGGGCTGGAGATGTGGCTTAGTGGTTGAGCACCACTGGGTTCAATCCCTGGTACCAAACAAACAAGCAACAAACAAAAAACAAACAAGCAGAAAGTCGTTCCTTGGGGTCTCAAAATATTTTCTGTTTCAATGTTTATTTCAACATTTGCTATTTCTTATTTTGTACATTTGTACTTTGTCCCTTTTTTATCAAGCAAATATAAGTAGTAATTTGTCTATTTTGTTACTTTCCCCCCAAAATTAAAGATTTTGACTTAATCGAATCCATTATTATTATTTTTTTTGGTTCTTTATTTCATTAATTTTTGCTTTCCTTGTTATGTATTTTATTTCCTTTCTCTAGTTTTTAGAACTTCCCCCCTTCCATTGGGTGTAATTTGCTTTTTTTTTTTCTATAGTTTCCTAAAGTGGAAGCTTAGATTATTTAGATCTTCCTTTTTTTCCTAATATATTCAATGCTGCAAATTTCCTTCTAAACATCACTCTTGTGTCCCTCAAATGTTGATAACTTGCATTTTCATTTCCATTTAGCAGTTTTTTCTTTTGTGGTGCTGGGGATTGAATCCAAGGCTTGGAGCATACTAGGCAAGTATTGTGCTACTAAGCCACACCCCAACCCTAATTTGAAATATTTTTGAATTTCTCTTGTGAAAGTTGAAAAAAAAAAAAAAAACCCAAAGTGCCAAAATAAATAAATAAAATGAAAGAAAGAAAAAAAAAACTGAAAAAAGAAGAAAAATAATAAATACATAAATTCTCTTGAGAATGATTTATGAGTTATTTAGAAATGTGTTGTTTTGGAAGTTTCTTGGATTTTTTTTTTTTTTTTTTTTTTTTTGGTTATTGATTTCTAGTTCAATTCTGTTGTCATCTGATAGCATGTTTTGGGTGATTTACATTCTTTTAAATTTCTTAAAGTGTGTTTTATGGCGAGCAATGTGGCCTATCTTGGTGAATATTCTGTGTGAGCTTGAGAAGAATTTGTGTTCTGCGGTGAAAGACAGTCTGTAGATGCCAGTTAGACTCAGCTGATAGACGGGTCCTGCTCCACTCAACTGTGTCCTGCTGATTGATTGTCTGACAGCCGAATGTGTCTGTTGCTAATAGAGTGGATTCGTCTATCTCTCTTTCTAATGTCATCATTGTCGTCATCATTATAAGTTTTGTGACACTGTGAATTGAATCTAGGGGCACTCTACCACTGAGCTACGTCCTCAGCTTTCCTTATTTTATTTTGAGACAGGCTCTTACAAAGTCATCCAGGTTGGCCTCCAACTTGCAATCCTCCTGCCTCAGCCTCTTGCATTGCTGGGATTACAGTGTGCAGCTAGCTCTCTTGCAATACTATTATTATTATTATTAATTAATTAATTTATTTATTTTTTGCCTCATGTTTTTGAGTACTCTGTTGGTAGTACCCTGAATCTTTCATTGGTGGTGTCCAGTATCTTGAGGAGCCCATAAAAGGCATTCTTTCTTTCTGGCATTTCTTTTTAAGTTAAAAACAAACAAACAAACAACTTTCCATTTCTATATTTAGGTTCTCTGCCTTATTGTGTACTGTTCACTTATTCCATTAGTACCACTCGCATATTAATCGCATATTTCTTAAGTTCACAGTCTGATAATTCCAGCATATCTGCCATATCTGAGTCTTGTTCTAATGCTTGCTTTGTTTCTTCAAAATATTTTCTGTCTTTTGGGTGCCTTATTTTCTTTATTGTTGAAAGCCAAAAACTATGTACTGGGTTTTACATAAGGAACCAAGGGGAAAATGCCTTTTTTGACATTTTATGTTTATCTGGCTAGGAGTGAGGCTGTAGATATCAGACACTGAATTTCTTCTGGTGTTCTTAGTTTTGTCTTCCTCGTTGCACGGAGCCCTGTTGAGGTGCTAGCAAGATGTGGGGGCAGGAGACACCTTTTCTAGCTCCTTAAGCCTCAGTTTTAGTGAGTGTCCACCTGGCCTGTGATCCTCCTTCAGTGGGTCGGCAGAGTGAGAGGGTGCTGGAGGAGGGTATTTCCCTTCCCCCAGGATATTTAAACTCTCATAAGGCTAGAGTTAAATTAAGCTGTAAATTAGCATTAAGTCAGAGTCCAGCTAAACTCCTGGGCTCTGGTAAACTTGTTTCTCCTGAGGGAGGCCTTGTTAAGAAAGAATGCTGTGGCATATTTCAAAATCTCTAATTTCCCCTTCACCTCGCCAGAAGTATGGAGGGGTTTTCCTCTTTAGTTTGAAAACCTGATAGGACTTCCTGGAGATAGAACTTAAAAAAATCTGGGGACCTCCCTGCAAGATTGGGCCTACTGGAATTTTTAACTCTTAAACTGCCCACACAGAGCTTCTAGCAATTCAGTAATTACGGTTTAAGGTTTCCTATCCTAGTACTGGTTCCCACAGAGGTTATTACTCCAGTAGTAACTCAAGAAGTGATTCTTTCTATCTACCTGTCTCTAACTTATGGGGCAGCAGTTTGTCTTATGACCCTAAATTCTCTGCTGGATATAAGAAGAGTTTTCAGTTTGTGAAGATTTTCCTGTTAGGATGGGATTCATGACTTCCCAGCTCTTTACACTCCAGACCAGAAACTGGCAATATAATCTTAGGGGGCCCCTGTTGTATACGTGACCTAATGTTGATAGAAACATTGTTATTGGCGATGATTGTCTTCTACTGCAGCCTTATGTGATGTGCACCTTTCTTTCAGGATTCCTTACAATGGTCTCATTCTTGTTTTTAGTCTATCACATCATCTGTGTCTAAGAAATGGTGGGTGTTATGAAACACATCACCTGCTAATGCAACCGGTGCTGGCCAAGTGGACATGCTCCTCATTTATATGCAAAGCATAAGACTTCATAAACCTTGGAAGCAGATTTGGACTCAAATGTTAGCTTTGTTGCTACAAACTCAACTTTTCTTGGTCAGTCTCTTCTGCTTGTTCCTTCATCCATAAAACAAGGATAATATGTCCATGTCATAGGTAAGCTGTGAGAACTCAGTGGGGGGTGCAGAAGTGCCTAGGATTGTGCCTGATGCTCAATAAATGATTGAAGTGCACCCTCCATATCTGTAGGTTCTACATCCACTCAACCAACCTCAGCTTGAAAATATTAAAAAAAAATTTGCATCTGTACTGAACATGTACAGATTTTTCCTTACTCCCCAAATAATGTAGTATAATATTATTTATATAGCATTTACATTGTATTAGATGCTATAAGCAATCTAGAGAGGATTTAAAGTATACATGAGGATTGCATATGCAATATGCAAATACTATGCCATTTTATATAAGGGACTTGAGCATTTGTAGATTTGAATATCTTCAGGGGATCCTTGAACCAGTTCCCCTTGAATACCAAGAGAGGACTGTATTAAAATGTAAGCCAATATTTTATGAAGATGTTCAGTGAAAACAATAGTTCTTCGCCACAGAAATCTAGCATGCTTTGTGGCAGTTAAGTAACTAATTCTAAGGTGTGTTGGCTGGTGAATCCACTGGAGAGTGCCCACATTCCTTTGAGGGGAGATATTTATTCTCTGCCTCAACTAACAAGGGTTGTTGGCCAGATATCAGCCCTGGCTTAAACATCACCACCTGATCCACAGGAGGCGGTTCTCTGTCTTCTGGTTTAACTCTGTCTAGTTTTCTTTCTCTTATGCCTTTTTATTGAGGGGTCTGGGGGAAGTAACAAGATCATGCCATTGTTTTTCTCTTTTACACTATAAATTCTTAGACTGAAACCTGTCAGTGCATGGAATCAGAGCCCAGATGGTTGCTATGGGTGAGAGAATTTGATGCAAACCAAAGGGAATCCTGGTGAATCATTCTTGCCCCACTGTGAGTAGCAAGGCCAAGGTTCAGAATTCAGAGCCTTGCTTTCTAGAATGACTAGTATAGTAGTTCCCTTTTCAGAGATCCAGTTTGGTCATCCCTATTCTATCCCCAAATATAGTTCCTCAGGCTTTGCTTACCTAACACCCCACAGTCCCATTCTGCCTCCTGGAGATTTGTGGTGGTTACCTGAATCTGAGAGGTGTTCATGACTATCTCCTGGGTTTACTTCCCCACATGACTAGTTATTGAACGTAGAGTTTATTTGTTTAACTTTTAGAGGACAGATTATTCTCCCTTTTCTGCTGGAAGGGCAACTGTTGTTTTCTATGTACTCTCAACAAGTTGGTTTTCTTGAGGGAAAACATCTGTACAAAACCTCTCCGGGCTTCATTCAGACAGGAACAAATGGGGCTCCCATGTCTACTTGAAATCAGAGGCCTGCATCTGTTTCTCTTGCTCACAGTTATTATTATTATTTTTTTTCCACTTAGGTTTAAGATTTCTTTTTTTCTTTTGGAAGCATTGAGGATTGAGCCTAGGATGCTCTACCACTGAGTTACAGCCCCAGCCCTTTTTGGTTTTTTAGACAGTCTTGCTAGGTTGCCTGGGCTGTCCTGAAACTTGCTCTTCTTCTGCCAACCTCCCAAGTAGCTGGGCTTATTGGTTTATGTTTAAGATTTCTAAACTGGTAGGCTGCACCTGTGTGTAGTCCCAGCTACTTGGAAGGCTGAATAGGAGAATCCCTTGAGTCCAGTAGTTGGAGGCCAGTCTAGGCAATATAGTGAGACCCTGTTTAAACAAAAAACAAAAAACAGGGGCTGGGGATATAGCTCAGTTGGTAGAGTGCTTGCCTTGCATGTACAAGGCCCTGGGTTCCATCCCCAGCACCACAAAGAAAAAAAAAAAAAGGACTTAAAACATTTCATTGAATCCCTTCACAATATGATTCCCACTTACTTTTATTTCTTCCTCTATTATTATTATTTGTTTTGGTACTGGGGATTGAACTCAAGTGCACTCAACCACTGAGCCACATCCCCAGCTCTATTTTGTATTTCTGTTTAGAGGCAGGGTCTCACTGAATTGCTTAGCACCTCACTTTTGCTAAGGCTGGCTTTGAACTCATGATCCTCCTGCCTCAGCCTCCTGAGCTGCTGGTATTACAGGTGTGTGCCACTGCTCCTGGCTTACTTTTTAAAATAGCTATTTTTTTTTTTATTATAAAGACAATGTCATTACAGAAAACCTGGTCAGAGACCAAAGTAACAGTTAATTTTTTGGTTGGAATAAGAAATTCTCCCAGACAGAATTTATTCTATTTCTGGATTCATATTTTTCCATTAGTAATAATTAGCAATGAAATGATACAAGAATACCCTCTCATCCATAGTGGTTTTACTTTCCATGATTTCACATACCTGTGCATATTAGTTTGTTTTCCATTGATATTACAAAATATCTGGAAGGATGGATACTTTATAAAGAAAAAAAGTGTTTATTATTTATTTATTGCTACCAGAGATTGAACCCAGAGGTACTTTACCACTGAGCCACATCCCCAGCCCTTTTAATTAATTTATTTATTTTTATTTTGAGACAGGTCTTTGTGAAGTTGCTGAGGCTGGTTTTCAACCTGTGATCCTCCTGTCTCAGCCTCCTGAGCTACTGGGATTACAGGTATTTGCCACCATGCCCTTAAGAGAAGAGGTTTCTTTGACTCACAGTTTTGGAGGTGGGAAGTCCAAACAATATGTCATTGACTCTGGCAAAGGCCCTTGCAGCTGTGTCACCTCAAGCAGATGGCATCATGGAGGGAGAGCATGTGAGAAAGGGAGATCACATTTTGAGACAGGAAGCCAGAGAGACTGGGGAAGGACCAATCTTCCAGGGTCCTGGGAGATCTACATTAATTGAGGTTAAGTGATCTAGATTTCCCACTAGGCTCCACCTTATGATGATGATTCTACCACCTCTTAATGGAAGCCACACTGAGAACCAAGCTTCTGACACACGGACGCTTGAGAAACAAACAACATCTGAATGATAGCATTGGTCAACTGTGATCCAAAACTATTAAATGGAAATATCCAGAATAAACAACTCATAAGTTTTAAACAACTTGTATTATAGTATAAAAGCAGTATATTGTTATAATTTTTCTATTTTATTATTAGTTGTTGTGCCTAATTCATAAATTAAACTTTATGATAGACATGTATGTATTGGGAAAAAACACGTATATATAGGTCTCTTTATGGTCAAGGTTTCAGACATCTACTGAGGGTGGATAAGGAACTACTATATTCTTTTACTGTCTTCTACCTTCTTTTCTTTTTTTTAAACTATAGTTCTTTTTCTTAATTGGCCTCAACAGAAGACTAACTACATTTTGTTTTTTAATTTTTAAAATCTTCATGGGGGGCTGGAGCTGTGGCTCAGTGGTAGAGCACTTGCCTGGCATGTGTGAGCCATTGGGTTCGATTCTCAGCACTGCATATAAATAAATAAATAAAATAAAGGTTCATCAACAAATAAAAAAAATCTTTCTCTCTCTCTCTCTATCTATATATCTATGTATCTTCATGGTTTTTAGCATTAGGGATTGAACCCAGGGCCTTGTGCCTTCTAAGCATTCCCACTGAGCTACACTTCCAGCCCTCCAACTCGAAATATTTAATATAGAGATTTATCTGTATATACACTATCTTATATAGAGATTTCACCATTTTGAATTATCTTATATAGAGTTTCTGAATTATATACAGAGATTTAACCGTTTCTGGTCCAGGATGGTCCTTTAATGATCTTGTTAATCCTGAGGACCAGAAACTCTCTGCAAGGTTACTGTGCCCTTCTTCATACCTTGTCTCCTAGCCACATTGCCCTCACGTCTACTGAAAGACCCTCTCTTCATTCCTGCTGAATGTTGCTTCTTTAAGGAAGGCTTTCTTCTGTGTCATCCTTCCCACGAATTCCAGTCATGTTCAGCTCCAGGTTTGTGACAGAGTAATCTGTCTCGTATTTCTGCACCTGTATTTATTATTATTGTTATCTTGGTACTGAACTTCATCCCTGGTCCTTTCTATTTTTTATTTTGAAACAGGGTCTTGCTAAGTTGCTAAGACTGGTCTCAAACTTGCACTCCTCCTGCCTCAGCTTTCCCAGTAGTTTAGATTACAGGTCATGTGTCCAGTTTATGGTGTGGTTTTTTTTTTTTGTCACTTGCATGATAACTTATAATTATTAAAACACAATATAGATTTAACAGAATTGTAAAGGTATAACTACTATTTTCATTTAGTAACAATATTTGTAGAGTTTTTTAAAAAGTTAAAAAAAATTACCTTTATATACATGAGTACAAACTCTGGAATCTTCAAAATAATGTGCTGGGTTTCCAGGATAAGTGGTTAAGCTGCTAACAGGATCTGGGCTCCCTTCCTAGTCTTTGCTATGCCAAGTCCCTCCTTTGGGGAAGCACTTCCTTTTTTGCAGAGGCACTGAGCTGGGACCCTATGTTGGCAAATTCCACTCCCCTGCCTACCACAGAAGTGTTTTCACTTCTCCAGGGCCGGTGAGAGCTCAGGGAATGCCACAATTTGCAGCAGTCACTACCCTCACATTCTTCCTCCCTGCTTCAAAAGGTGGCCAGAATCAAAATGATGAACCCAGGACTGGGGGTAGGGCTCAGTGACAGACCCCTTGGGTAGCACGCTTAAGGCCTGGTTTCCATCCCTAACACTGCAAGGGAGGAGGGGGGGGGGAAGAATTGTCAAGTTCCAAAAAAGCCATCATAAATGATCCTTATTATCATCCAGGGCACGCGGTAAAATAATAACAGGGTGCAAATTCGCCCCTAACACAAATTCTCATTTTTAAATGTGGAATTTCAACACTATAACTTGAAATCATAAAAACCTTTATAAAACACAAACGAAGACGAAGGAGATTTCTTTATTATACTTTCTATAAGTAATTTTAAAAGAAGAAAATTGTTTTTAAAATCCTAGTCGATTTCTCTCTCCCTCTCTCTTTTGTTGGCCATGGCTGGAAGTGGGCTGGACCTTAAAACTTTGTGGTTTCGAAGAACGCTTAAATGCTGAATTAATCTAATGTGAAGAAAAAAAAATAATAATAGCCTCATTCTCTCGCAGTCTAATCACAGACTTTTTTTTTTTTTTTTTTTTCATCCTAAGGGAGGGAGCCTTTAATAATGATCTATGTAAACTGATGCCCAGACGGCATGAGTTCGAAGAAGCTCTGCTCCAGCAAGTTAAAACCCGGGAAAGAGCAACCCCAAAGGGCAATCCCCGAAACCGAGAAGCTGCTTAAACAAGCACACCAATGCAAAGGACCGCAATGGCTCTACTGGCGCGGATCCTGAAAGCTACTCGCCGCCCGGCGCCCGGGCGGGGCAGGCTTCTGGGCTCTGGGCTCCTGTTGGGGGCGCGGGCCCAGGACAAAGGATCCGGGCGACCCGGGGCGCCACGGGCTGGAGACAGGGCCGAGGGGCCCCGGAGTCTCGCGGCCATGCCGGGGCCGCGAACCCTCGCCAACCTGGTGGAGTTTTTCTGCAAGGACGGTTTCAGCCGCATCCACGAGATCCAGGTAGCCGTGCACGCAGTGCGGGGAGGGCGAGCCGCCGGGGGCTGCTCCTCCGAGGGGGGACGCGAAGCCCGGGGGAGGGGATCCGCGTAGGGGTTGTCTGGTTAGGGGCGCCCGGGAAAGGGGCGCTGGGAAGGCGACTCCGGGAGGAGGCGGCGGGAAAGGGCCGCCGGGATAGGGATCCCCTTGGGAGAGAACTCCGGGGAGGGGAGTCGGGCTGGAGGACGGTGAGTGGCGGCGGGCAGGGGGCCAGGGTAAGGAAAGCTGTGGAAGAGGCGCCGGGAAGTGGCGTCCTAGGAGGGGATGACCGAGACCGGCGAGGGAGCAGGGAGGATTTCCTGGGGAGGGGGCGTCAGGGGGCGAGGCAGGGAGGTGACTTCGGGGAGGGGTAGCTGGGAAGGAGCCGCGGGCGGTGGTCTCCTGGGAGAGAGGGAGCGGCGAGGTCCTAAGGGGAGCGCCCCCTGGGGATCGCGGTCTCGGGAGGCCGAGCGCAGCGCAGTCTCCACGCGGTGGGCGCGGGCACCCGGCTCAGGAGCACAGCCAGAAAACTCTGGGCGCTTGGGAGCCCCGCGTGTCTCTACGTGACTGATAGCTTTGTGTTCGGGTCTAGTACTTTTTTGGTTTTTTTTTATAATTGGAAAAAGCGAAGTTCAGAGGCTTGGAGTTGCATAGTTACAGGGTCGACGCGTAAGGGCTGGGCCAGGGACTTGGTAAGATCCCAGATATGCCAGTAACCCTTGGCGAGATGATGTGGGATCCCCCGTTTCTCATCTTGACCCCGACCCTTGCCCCTCCGATTGCGTCTTTTATCCTGAGGTGTGGACTTCCACCTGGAAGCGTCAATTTTCCGTCCCTCCAACTTGTGGTGGCAGCTGCCGCCTCCTCTGGTGTCTTCATCTGCTCGCCTTCTGGGGGCTTGCATCCTAGAACACAGCTACTTCTGGGATCCAGGCCCTTGGGGCTCCCGAAACACCCTCTTCTCACACGCACCCACCTCCTTTTGTTGTGCGAAACTTACTGGTCCTACGAGGCACTTTTCCAACCTCCCACCTGGGCTTCATTGTCAACTAGCCAATGCCCCAGATGGCGCAGGCGCCTTGCCTAAAGTCAGAGAAGTAGAAACCTCGCTAAGAAAAAAGCAACAGAGCATGAGGAGGAATTTTAATTCAACAGAAATCACAACTGGCCTTCACCCTTCATCATGATTGTGGGAGTCCAGAAGTTTTCTCTCTCTCTCTCTCTCTCTCTCTCTCTCTCTCTCTCTCTCTCTCTCTCTCTTCTATGAACCTAAGATTCTAGGACAAGAGTTTCCAAATACAGTGAAAACGATTTAATTTGCTTGTTATGAGTTCAATACAGCCTGATTTCTAAAATTTTATGCTTAATTTTTCTTGTATCCATCTCTAATTCCATCTGCATTTAACCTCACTCACACCATCAGTCCAGAGTTTGTTCCTTGGGCACGGGCTTCTTTGAAAAGCTGACCATGGTTAAAACCTGAATCCCCAAACAGGATATGTCTCAGTTTCCATTGACTTTTTTTTTTTTCCCATTCATCTGCTCAGCCTCCACCTACCATGCTGAACCCAGCCAGCCGTTTTTGCTCACTGCTCAGACACATCTTTCACCACCACACCCATGCCCCCCGGGGCAGACGTGCCAGAGCACACAGTCAAGGAACTGACTCACTTGGTGCTTTCTCACAACACAGCAGGCAGGACCTCGGTGCTCCCAGTTATACCTACTCTCTCGGGCTTCACCTTTTTCTTCACTCTTCAGAGAGCACCACCAGAATTCTCACGTCTAGCGTTTGAAGTACTCTTCTTCCTGCAGTTCCTCTGAGAACCGCTAGGGAGTGCTTTACAGCCTGTGGTTAGCCACACTGAAGCGGTGCTCCGGTGCTCTAGGTTGGTTCTAAGTAAAGCCCTTCCTCTGGCTCTCCAGGTTGCAGTAAAGCAACGTTTCCGGGAGCAAGAGCATTATTCTGTGACCCATCTCATCCAGTTTACTTGCACTCACCTTGTAATTACAAAATGTTAACTCAAAGGAATCATTGAATTCAGCTCTACAATTCAATTCTCCTCTTATAAACGGTCCACAGTATTAGCTAAGTTAGGTCCAAGCTCACACAACTCAGTAGCAGAGTATATGTACATATACCAAATGCTGTTTCAGGTGTGACAGAGCAGCAAAACTATGGGTACCAGAATCTTCTCTTTAATGATAGCCCTTTGCAACCACTTGTTGGGCTAGTCACTTATTCTCTCTAGACTATAGTTTCCTTGTCTGTGAAGGAGACTAACAATCTCCATCCATCCCACTGGTTATTGTGAGGTCAAATGAGATTTGGACTGTGAAACTGATAATAACAAATAAATAGCAGCAACGAACATTTCTAGAACTCTTTTCATATACAGGCGAAGTTCTAACTCCTGCATGTGAGGCAAGTTCTATTGTTTCATCATTTTGCAGGTGAGGAAACTGAGGTCACCCAGCTAGTTAACTGTGAGCCAGTATTCAAACTCCAGTATCTCTGTTTAAGTATTATCACTGACTGTACCACTTCACTGAAAAGTGCTGTAAACTGTGTGTAGTATTTCTATTGCCAGCCCCCTATGCTGAATGTGCCTATTCAGTAGCTGGATTTGCCGGAGCAGTGGTCCATTTCTAAGTGGTTCCTGTTACTCCCTTTAGGAGTCCCATGCAGAGACCTGGACTCTTGAGGGTACTTGTTAGAAGTGACCCCTTGGAGACTCACCCATTCCAGTTAGGTCTGAGTGTCTTCACCCAGGTGGACCTCACCCAGATCCACAGAAGGACTGAGCATCTTTCACCTGTGAGCCAAAGAGTGGAGAGACAACAGTCTCCCTGGCCTGCCATTTCCAAGACTGGGAATTGGAGTGGTGAGGATGCTGGATGCCAAAGACAGCTGTCATCATTTTCTGCAGGGCCAGTCCTGTGTCACACTGAGCCATGTTAGAGCCCCCTCCCTTTTCTGTCTTTTAATTGTTCATCTGCTTTTATTGCAATTTACTCCTTCCTTCCTCCCTGTCTCCTTCCTTCTTTCACAACTTCATTGATATATAATTCACATACCATGCAGTTCACACATTTGAAATTTATGACCATCACCAAGTCAGCTTTAGAACATTCATTCTAAAAAGAAACTCCAAGCTGAGCATGGTGGTGCACACCTCTCATCCCAAATACTCAGGAGGCCCAGGCAAAAGGATCACAAGTTTGAGATCAACCTGAACAACTTAGTGAGAAC
This sequence comes from Callospermophilus lateralis, assembly GCF_048772815.1. NCBI lineage: Eukaryota > Metazoa > Chordata > Mammalia > Rodentia > Sciuridae > Callospermophilus > Callospermophilus lateralis. Next base: position 95,009,050 of record NC_135313.1, read on the forward strand.
CTGACTTGAAATAGTAGAAAGGGCTGAGGATTTGGCTCAGTTGTAGAATATTCCTGGGTTCAATCCACAGTAGGCCCCTCCTAGAAAGAAAGAAAGAAGAAAGAGAAAGAACTCCATACCCTTCAGTTGTCACCCCAACTCTCCCCTTCCTCTTGGCTAACTAGTTTTCTGTAGATTATTCTGGACGTGTCATATGAATGAAACCACATAAAATGTGGTCTTTTGTGACTGGTTTCAATGTTTATCCAGGTTGCAGCAGGTATCAGTACCTACATTTTGTTTATCCATTCATCAATTGATAAATGTTTGAATTGTTTCCATCTTTGTCTATTATGAATAGTGCTGCGGTGAGCATTTGCGTATCATGTTTTCTTTTCTCTTGGGTATTTATCTAAGAGTGGTTTTGCTGGCTAAAATAAAAAGTCTATATTTAATCCTTTGACCAGCTGCCAGCTGTTTTCCAGAGTGTCCACACCCTTTTACATTCCCACCAACAGCATAAGAGGTTCTGATTTTTCTACATCCTTGCTAACGCTTTATCTGTCCTTTTGATTATCCTCGTCCTTTTTGGTGTGAAGTGAAATCTCATGTTTGATTTGCATTTTCTTGTGACTAATGGTATTGAGCTTTTTTCCCATATGCTTATTAGCTATTTGTATATCTCTGGAGAAGTGTCCATTCAAATCCTTTGCCCAGTTTTTAATTTAATTACTATTATTCTTTTTGTACTATTGAGTTGCAAAAGGTTTTTAAAAATATATACTAGATACAATTCCCTTATTAGATGTCTGCTTTGCATTTGATCTGTATAGTGCTTTTGGAAGTATGGCCAATTTGACAATATTAATTCTGCCTATCCAAGAACATGGGAGATCTTTCCATCTTCTAAGGCCTTCTTCAGTTTCTTTCTTTAGTGTTCTGTAGTTTCCATTTTAGATTTCTTCCACGTGTTTTGTTAGATTGATTCCCAAATATTTTATTTTCTTTGAGGCTTTTTTTTTTTTTTTTTTGTGTGTGTGTGAATGGGATAGTTTTCCTAATTTCTCTTTCAGTTGATTCATCACTGATGAATATGGACAGCAATTGATTTATGGGTGTTAATTTTATATCCTGCTACTTTGCTGAATTTGTTTATGAATTCAAGAAGTTTTCTGATGGAGTTTTTTGGGTCTTCTAAATATAGAATCATGTAGTCAACAAATAGGGATAATTTGAGTTCTTTCTATTTGTATCCCTTCGTTTCTTTTTTTATCTAATTCTGGCTAGAATTTCTAGGACCATGTTGAATAGAAGTGGTGAAAGAGGGCATCCCTGTCTTGTTTCAGTTTTTACAGGAAATGCTTTAGAGTTTACTCCATTTATAATGATGTTGGCCTTGTGTTTAGCATATATAGCTTTTGTAATGTTAAGGTATGTTTCTACTATCCCTAGTTTTTCTAGTGTTTTGAACATGAATGAATGGATGCCACATTTTGTCAAATCCCTTTTCTGCATCTATTGAGATAATCATGTGATTCTTGTCTTTAAATTGATTTCTGTATTTCTGTTGAACCTACCTTGCATCCATGGGATGAACCCCACTTGATCATGGTGCATTATTTTTTAAATATGTTTTTGTATGCAATTTGCCAGTATTTTATTAAGAATTTTTGTATCTATGTTCATGAGGAATATTGGTCTGAAATTTTCTTTCTTTCATGTGTCTTTGTCTGGTTTTGATATCAGGGTGATACTAGCTTCATAAAATGTTTGGAAGAGTTGCCTCCTTTTCTATTTTATGGAATAATTTGAGGAGGTTTGGTGTTAGTTCTTCTTGGGGAGGGTCTTGTAGAACTTGGCTGAGAATCTGTCTGGTCCTGGACTTTTCTGTCTTGGTAGGCTTTTGATGATATTTTCAATTTCCTTGCTTGAAATCGATCTGTTTAAATTTTCTACGTCCTCCTGATTCAAACAAACCCTTGTCAATTTCAAGAATCAAATAAACCACAACACAATAATAGTGGGTGACTTTAACACACTTCTTTCACCACTGGATAGTCTTTCAAAGAAAAACAAAATAAAGAAACTATAGAACTAAAAATTATAATTAATACTTTAGGCTTAACAGACATATATAGAATGTTTCATCTGTCAATGACTGAATACATTTTCTTCTCAGAGCACATGGATCCTTCTCTAAAATTGACTGTATCTTAAGGCACAAAGCAACTCTTAGAAAATACAAAAAAATAGAGATAATACCTTACATCCTATCAGATCATAATGAAATGAAATTAGAAATCAATGATAAAATAAAAAAAAAATAGAAGTTACTCTAACACCTGGAGACTAAACAATATGCTATTGAATGATGAATGGCTAGTAGAAGAAATCAGGGATGAAATAAAAAAAATACTTAGAGGTAAATGGGAATATCGATACAACATATCAAAATCTCTGGTATACTATGAAGGCAGTGATAAGAGGAAATTTATTTGCATTGCGCTCATTTATTAAAACAATAGAAAGTCAACAAATACATTATCTAACATTACATCTCAAAGCCCTAGAAAAAGAAGACCTAATCAACACCAAAAGCAGTAGATGACAGGTAATAATTAAAATCAGAGCTGAAATCAATGAAATTAAAACAAAAGAAACTATCCCCTCCCCTCAAAATCAACAAAATGACAAGTTGGTTCTTTGAAAAGAATCAAAGAGAAAGGGAGAAAACTCAAATTACTAAAATTGGTGATGAAAAAGGAAATCTCATGACGGACACCACTGAAATACAGGCAATAATCAGAACCTATTTTGAAAATTTATACCCAAATAGAAAATCTTGAAGACATGGACAAATTCATAGAGATATAAGCTACTCAAATTGAGTCAGGAGTTATGTCTATTTATTTTTTTCCATGAATTCCTTAACATTTTCTTTATAGAGAATCTTGTCATCTGTGAACAGAGATGATTTTGCTTCTCCTTTAGACTAGAGTCTAAATGCCTTTCCCTTCCCTTTCAGGTTTTTAAAATTATTTATTTCTTTATTAATGTTTTTATTCCCTTTTGTGCTGGGGATTGAACTTGTACACAATGCTAGCCATGTGCTCTATCACTGAACCCCTGGAGGCCATTTTTAGAGGCCCACTGTATTTCCCCAGAGGACTCACTCCACAGAGCAGGCTCCTGTAGAGCTGGGCTGTGGGGTAGGGGTTGGTTGATTGGGGCTCATTTGGCTTAGGATGTGTGTCTCCTTAGTGCATCTCTGTCCATGAAGACATTTCTCTCTTATTGAAGTATGGCATTTTAAAAAGCACACGGCTAACAAATAAACAAGCCTCTATGCATATGATTGTGTGCATATGTAAAGGTACTGCTCTGATTCAGTCCCATAGAATGAATATACAGTTTCCCTCTGCCCCCATTTTCTGGTTCTCTAACACACAGGAATGTTGACATTGAAGGTATATCATATTTGTGTGTTTTTTTCCTTTTTTTTGGTTTCTCCACGGTATTGCAGCAGAAGCACACACAGGAATATGGAAAAATCTTCAAGTCTCACTTTGGTCCTCAGTTTGTAGTATCTATTGCAGACCGCGACATGGTGGCTCAGGTGCTCCGGGCGGAGGGGGCCGCGCCCCAGAGAGCCAACATGGAGTCCTGGCAGGAGTACCGAGACTTACGAGGGAGAGCCACCGGGCTCATCTCAGCGTGAGTATGCAGGCCAGGCTGTGCCAAGCGTTGGAGGGAACTCAGGAAGGAATGCACAAGATACTGGTTTCCTAAAAGCCAGCTATTAAAAAAGAACAGAAGTTTCAGTGGAATAGTGTCAAATAACACCTAACACCTAACACCAGGAGCTGCAGAGCTCTGTGGGGCTCTCCCTCCTCCTCTGTGAAGAGGTCTGCTGGCTGGGATAAGGTGGAGGCCACACTGACTGAATGATGGGCCAGTGCTCTTCTCAAACAATGCTTTGCAGCTTAGGTGTCCACTCAGTGACACCCAGGGAGCTAAAGGACAGGGGAAGGAGGGTTGTTGACTTTTTATCACTGTAACAAAAGACCTGAGATAATCAACTTTAAAAAAGGAAACATTTAATTTGGCTCATACTTTTGGAGGTTTCAGTCCATGGTCAGTTGGCTCATTGCTTTTGGGCCTGTGTTGAAGCAGCACGTTATGGGGGGGAGCAAGTGATGGAGGAAGAGTCTCATCTCCTAGCAGCTGGGGAGCGCAAGAGACAGAGGCAAGGAAAGGGTTCCCATAGCCCCTGGAAGGACACATCCTTACACGACCTAACTTCCTCCCCTGGGTCCTACCTCCTAAAGTCACTGTCATCTCCCAGTAGTGCCACGGACTGGGGACCAAGCCTTTATTTAACGTGGGCCTCTGGAGACACTTAGCCAAACTGTAGAAGAGGGTAAGATCCAAAAGCAAATCCCCTAGTGGGTCTAAGAATCTCCAGCACCCATGGTGATTTTTGTGTCTCATAGCAGACTGTGATAATTAATTCTGAACAAGGTTCATTAACATGTTGGTATCTTTGAAGAAATAATTGGCACAGTTCCAAGCAGGGAGGAGGCCAGGATGTCCATGTAATCCCTGGCCCAAATTCCTGTGGGCTAGAGATTCAATTTCTCTCTCTCTCTCTCTCTCTCTCTCTCTCTCTCTGTATGTGTATGTGTGTATACATATATACTGTGTGTGTGTGTGTATAGATATTGCTGGTGACTTTAGCACAGGTGGGAAGGGGAGAGGGAATGCCTGGCCCAGGAGACTGGTTGGCTTAGCTGGGGTCACCCAAAACAGATCCCAAGGCAAGGGTTTAATTGCAATGATTCGTTTGGGAGTGGGGAAGCCAGGAAGGAATGGGAGGGAAACACTGAGTGTGGATGGATGGGGGGCGGGGGGGGGGTTGTTTTTGTGGGCCACCAGACAAAGCTCAGCCTCACTGGAACCCTCTGAGGGACAGTGTGCAGCGGTCCTCAGACCTGCTGCAGACTGTTCACTGAGTATCCTGCCTTCATGGTGAGAGGTGTTGCTAATCAGTTTAGGGAGCTGGGCATCCTCTAAAGTGCAGCCAGGAGCCCCCAACCCCCCTGGGAAAGAGTCACCCTTTTTGGTTTTCTTTTCAGATTTATTTTATTGTTTTCTTGGTATGGGGCGGGGGGGTGGTGGAACCCAGGGAGGCTTTACCACTGAGTTACATTCTTAGCCCTTTTAATTTTTCAATTTTAAGACAGGGTCTCATTGAGTTGCTGAAGCTGGCTTTGAACTTGTGATCCTCCTGTGTTAGCCTTCCAAGTAGCCAGGATTACAGGTGTGCACTACTGTGCCTGGCTCCCTTTTTCTTTTTAAATATCCATGGTAACCCATGGTATCCTCAGATTAGTTCGAGGACACCTGTGGATACCAAAATCTGCAGTATTTGCACAAAACCAACACAATCCTCCTGTATGCTTTAAATCATCTCTAAATCATAATTTTTTAAAAATATTTTTGATCTTCAGTTAGTTGAATCCATGGATGAGGAACCCACAGCTATGAAGGGTCAAGATGAGAAGTGTACATACGAACTTAATATGTATCTATACATACATACTTTGTGTGTGTGTATATATATATATATATATATATATATATATATATATATATATATATATATATATTCTCTTTTGCTAATCAGTTTCATATCTTTAAAATATGATATTATTATGAGAAATATTATTATGTTACAATATTATCATGATAGGTTTTTCAAAGGAAATCATGTTACATGATTCCCAGTGGTAGTTTTTTCCTTAAACTTTGTTTCAAGGAGCATGCCTGTAATCCCAATGGCTCAGGAGAATCATAAATTCAAAGTCAATCTCAGCAATTTAGTGAGGTCCTAAGAAACTTGGTGAGACTCTGTCTCAAAAAAAAAAAAAAAAGGAAAAGAAAAAAATGAGCTGGGAATTAAGTGCCCCTGGATTCAATCCCTGGTGCAAAATAAATAAATAAATAAACAAACAAACAAATAAATAAATAAATAAAGTTTGCTTCAAGGGCAGCAACTTAAGCTCTAACAGGAGTTAAGTTATTCCTCCTCTCTTCCCAGCAGCTCTTGCTGACCTCATTTTGATCTGTAGCCCTTGTTTATCTAATTTTGACTGGCAGCTCTCATTGATTGGCAGCTCTCATTGATTGGCAGCTCTTATTGATTCTTTATGGATGGGAAGTTTTTCATAGGTTTTGAATTCTTTCCCAGAACGTTAATGTAAGTAAGATTATCTGAAATTCTTGTTGTTTTTCTAGGGAAGGTGAACAGTGGCTCAAGATGAGAAGTGTATTAAGACAAAGAATTCTGAAACCGACAGATGTGGCCATTTTCTCTGGAGAAGTCAACCAAGTTATTGCTGATTTGATTAAAAAAATCTACATCCTCAGGAGCCACGCAGAAGATGGGGAAACGGTGACTAATGTCAATGACCTTTTCTTCAAATATTCAATGGAAGGTGAGGTGGAGTCAGAAGATGGGAAAACTGCCAAAAAAGTAGTTTTCTTTCCTTGAGCATTTCCTGTGCCCTGGGCAGTATAAGCCCAATGCATACACACATGTCACCCCCACAGTGCTAATGACACCACCGATTATGGGGGACGAGTTCTGCTTCTTCACATTCCTTAATATTAGAGAAGCACACGGAGGCAGGCATATAAAGCAGGGTTTATTTACAAAGGGGTAACATAGACTTCTCCTGGGAGGGAGAAGGGGTCCATAGCTGGTATCCTGGTATCCCAAAAAATGAGAGCATTCTGCCTCTTTTATACATCCTAGATTTTCTTTGTTCTCCTGCTCTCTTCCCCCTTATCTCTCTCCTTCCTGAGTAGGCTCAGGAGATGCTCAGGTAGGATGGCCAAAAGGTGAGAAGCAGACGGGCTGGAGGGGCCAAGTTGGAGTGATCTGGGAAGGAAGGGGGCCTAGGGTGCATTAATTAACTTTTATAACTCCATAAAAGGAGGGAGAGTCCCTGGGACAGGTTACCTTAGCAACAGGTTAGAGCAGGGGCCAGTTATCTTGATAAGGATGGAGGAAGGGCTCTGAAGGCATTAACATTTCAATCTTCAACTTCTGAGACCCAAATTGGCCTTCATTCTCTGGATCACCTATTTATACAAACTGCCTGTCTTTAATTCTGACTTCACTAGCATGAACCAGGTGTGTCCCTGCTGTTGGACAAAAAGGAAAAAACTGAGACCTCCTAAAGAACTTACTCAAGGTTATACCCCAATTCCTTTTCTTAGAGACTAAAATCAGTTTCAAATCCAGGTCATTTTAGTTCAAGAATCCATGTTCCTAGTCACTACACATTTTTTTAAAACCATAATTAAAAATAAAGGAACCCACAGTTATGAAGGTTTAGACAGTATATATGTGTATGTATATTTGGTCTATCACAAAGTCATTCCATCTTGTCGGATAATTCAGATATCATAACCAAAAGGTAGTCATCAAATATTCTCCCGCTTCCTTATTGTGACTAAGGCCCTCAGTTTCTCATGTGTCCATCAGATCTGTTATGTACCTACAATGGAATACACATGAATATTCTTTTTACTTTTAAAACATAAATGATAGTATACAAAACACACACACACACACACACACACACACACATGTATGTATTTTAAATCCTCCCTTTGAATTTTTAACTCTTCTTTTTAACTTTAAAAAAGATTTTTATATTGCCTATCTCTTTGTTTTTCCATTTTAATTGGCTCTTGTTAGTTATATACAACATTAGGATTCATTTTGACATATAAAAGCATGGAATATAATTTGCTCTAATCCAGTCCCCAGGACTTCCCCTTTCCAATCCTTCCTCACTTCCTCTGTTCCCTTCTCTCTATTGATCTTCCTGCTATTTACTTATAGTTTTTTAAAAATAATCAGAGTCTTGTGGATATACATGATGATGAGATTATGTCAGATGAATTTCCTTGTTCTTTCCTTATCCCATCCCCTCCCATTCCTGTTCAATCCCCTTCCTCCATTCCACTGATCTTCTATTTTTTTTAATCACATCCCATTATTTTGGATTACCATCTGCCTATCAGAGAAAACATTTGACCTTTGACTTTTTGGGACTGGTTAATTTCACTAAGGATGATAGCCTTCAGTCCCATACATTTACAGGAAAATCTTTATGGCTGAGTAATACTCTACTGTGTATATGTACCACATTTTCTTTATCCATTCATCTGTTGAAGGCCACCTAGATAGGTTCCATGGCTTGGCTACTGTGAATTGTGCTGCTATAAACATTGATGTGGCTACTGTAGTATGCTGATTTTAAATCTTTTGGATATATATGGAGAAGTGGGATAGCTGGGTCAAATAGTGGTTCCATTCCTAGTTTTTTTTGGAATCTCCCTTTAGCTTCCCAGAACTGCACTATTTTGTGGTCCCACCAGCAATATATGAATGTACCTTTAACTCTTAACTTTGAAATTCTGATAGGAATGTTTTCTAAAAATAGCAATGACATCAACAGAGAACTGTAATATAAACACAGCGAACCATCCTACCCTCCACGGATCCATGAGGTCACTTCCTATGTTCCTTTAGCTCTTTGGGTCTGGGATCCCCAGGAGGAGACAGTTTTCAATTATCCCCATTGAGCCCCATGACGGAAAGCTGATTCATAGTCTCCAAATGAGGCAGGAAGGGGCCCTGGTTGGGTTTTGCTTCCTCCCTCCTCAGAACTAGGACAAACTAGAGAGGCGGGTGTGAAGGGGCTGAGCAGCATCAGGCTTGGAGAGCTTACTCTCCTCACAAGGTTTGTCATCTCAGACCTGAGTTCCAATCCTCTGCAATCTTAGCCACAGAACTTAAACTCTAGGATTCTTCTTGTCTATCCTTCTAATGGGCTTACCCTCTACCCACCTGCTACCACTGGGGATTGAACCCAGGGGTGCTTTATTACTGGGCTACATCCCTATCCCATTTTTATTTTGAGACAGGCTCTTGCTAAATTGCTCAAGTTGCGGATCTCCTGATCCTGGGTCACTGGGATAGACAAGTGTGCACCCCCATGCCTGGCTCTGGTGGGTTTCCTAATATGTATTTAAGGGCTGTAAAGGGAGCTATTTAAATGAAGCAGCGTTAACCATGCACAGCATCCTGTAGTTCAGGATGGTCACTGGGATAGACACTTTTTATTGGATGATAAAAGTGACTCGTGAAAGGCTCCCAGAGCATCCTTTGTGTGTGTGTGTTTGTGTGGTGCTGAGGACTGAACCCATGGCCTTGGGCCCACAAGCTGGGCACTCTCCCATTCCGCCACGTCAGCAGCCAGCTCCTTAGACTACTTTTTAAAAATTTTTTTTATATTTATTTTTTAGGTGTAGATGGACACAACACAATGCCTTTATTTTTATATGGTGCTGAGGATCGAACCCTGGTCTCGCCCATTAGAGGGGGGCGCTCTACCGCTGAGCCACAATTCCAGCCCCCACTTAGACTACTTTTGAAAGTTATTTTTAATGCCACATATTACGTATTGATATGGTATTGATAATGGTAAATGATGGAGGAGAAGAAAACTTTTAAACTGTCTTCCCCACCCAGGTGTGGCCACCATCCTTTACGAGAGTCGCTTAGGGTGCCTGGAGAACCACATCCCCCAGACAACAGTGGAGTACATTGAAGCCCTGGAGCTCATGTTCAGCATGTTCAAGACCTCCATGTACGCAGGTGCCATCCCCAGATGGCTCCGCCCCTTCATCCCCAAGCCCTGGCGAGAATTCTGCAGGTCCTGGGATGGACTCTTCAAATTCAGTAAGAGAAGGCTGGAGGAAGGAAGGGCACCTATGGCATCTATAGGGTGATGGGACTGCAGCTGTGTATCTAGTGTTTCCAAGAAGGGGGGTGATTATGGCTGAGGATGATCTGATGGACCTCCAGGGGTTATTTGCATTCATAACTTTTTCATATTTGTTTTTCAAATAAGCAAGAAAAGCATGTGGGGTGTGACTACTAGTAACGTGGCCGAATTTTCATTTTATAATTCTTTCTATTTGAGCAAATGTGCCAGCAGTGCCACATGCACATAAAATTCCCTCCGGAAGATAATATCTGTAGTCCAGTAAATCTGTCAGTACTCAAACTGTTGAGGGAATTGGTGGCCGATGGACTTTTATTTGAACATTCTCCATTGCGGCTTTTTTGAAAGGGATAGATTCATTTGTTTTGTTACCTAGTGAAAACGAGCTAGGAAGATGAATATTTATTTATTTTCAAAGTGACACTATAAAGAAGATTTGCTTTCTTATGTAACTCAGAAAATTTGGGGCCAGGCGTGGTGGCACACACCTATAATCCCAGTGGCTCTGGAGGCTGAGGCAGGAGGATCATGAGTTCAAAGCCAACTTCAGCAATGGTGAGGCACTAAGCAACTCAGTGAGATCCTGTCTCTAAATAAAATACAAAATAGGGCTGGGGATATAGCTCAGTGGTTGAGTGCTCCTGGGTTCTATCCCCAGTATGTATAACTAACTAACTAACTAACTAACTAACTAAATAAATAAATAAATATAAAAATGGGGGAGATGATATTGAGACTTGACCGCGGGGTGCCTAACCACTGAGATACATCCCCAGTTCTTTATCTTTTTATTTTGAGACAGGGTCTCTCTAAGTTGCTTAGGGCCTTGCAAAATAGCTGAGGGGCCTCAAACTTGAGATCCTTCTGCCTCAGCCTCCTGAGTCTCTGGACTACAAGTATGTGCCACCAAGTCTGGCATCAAAATTTTTTTTTACCAAAAAGGTGTTTCCAAAAAGAAAAAAGTGATTTCCAAAATGCCTTTCCAAATGTTTTAGAACAATGCTAATATCAAAAGATGTGTCCTGTGGCGTCTTTTTGAAGGTCAGCATTCATTTAAATATACAGGTTCTGTTGTAGATTATATTTTGTTGTCTTTTTGTAGTAACATCTCAGATAATAATCATGGCCTTTGCCCTGCTAAATTCATTTTTCTTTTTCTGGAACCAGAGTGGGAAAAAGAATCTGCATTCTTGTTACTCTATATTATAATAATATAATAATAACTCCTCAGTTATTGGATTAGAACATTTCCAGATAGATATTACTTTCAGGAAGGAATAAATGTTTAGATTGGCTTTAGTTTTTTCATTCATACACAAATGAGTGTTTGAATGAGACCCCAAGGCTGACAAGAGATCAAGCTGGGTTTCCCTAGCCTCTGTCACCTGCTATGCAAGCTTCGTTGGGTTAGTTACATCATGGGGAAGACCAAGAGAGACTTGAGACAGAAGTGGTTATTCTCAACCCAAACTGCTTTTCAAAGAAATACCATTTTCCAACAGGCCAAATTCATGTCGACAACAAGTTGAGGGACATACAGTGCCAATTGGACCGAGGGGAGAGGGTGAGCGGGGGACTTCTCACATACCTCTTCCTTAGCCGGACACTGACGCTGGAGGAGATCTATGCCAACATGACCGAAATGCTGCTGGCTGGCGTTGACACAGTAAGTACCGGTGCCTGTTTTCTCAATGAATGAAGCACAGCACTGCTTTCCCCATGCTGTGGTGGAGTGTTTCTTTGTAGGGCGGATACTTTTTTATTTTTTTGTTTTTATTTACCAGTTTTTTAAAATTCTTAATAAAACTTTTATTCTAATTAGTTATACATGATAGCAGAATGCATTACAATATAGAGCATGATTTTTCATGTCTCTGGTTGTATACAAAGTATATTCACACCATTCATGTCTTCATATGGGTACTTAGGGCAATGATGTCCATCTCATTCCACCATCTTCCTTAGCCCCTTGTCCCCTCCCTTCCCCTCCCCACCCTCTGCCCTATCTAGAGTTCATCTAATCCTCCCATGCTCCCCCTCCCTACCCACTATGAATCAGCCTCCTTATATCAGAGAAAGCCTTCAGCATTTGGTTTTTGGGGATTGGCTAACTTCACTTAACATTGTATTCCCCAACTCCATCTGTTTACCGGCAAATGCCATGATTTTATTCTCTTTTATTGCTGAGTAATATTCCATTGTGTATATATACCACATTTTCTTTATCCATTCATCTACTGAAGGGCTTCTAGGTTGGTTCCACAGTTTAGCCATTGGGAATCGTGCTGCTGTAAATATTGGTGTGGCTGTGTCCCTGTAGAATGCTGTTTTTAAGTTCTTTGGGTATAGACTGAGAAGAGGGATAGCTGGGTCAAAAGATGGCTCCATTTCTAGTAGGGCAGATACTTTAAGTGCAGTGTACATGTTTGTATAGTTGGCCTTCCATATCTGCAGGTTCCATACCTGTAGATTCAGCGAACTCTGGATTGAAGATATTCAGGAAAAAAAAATTACATGTGCATGAACATTATTATATCACTTCGTAGGTAATACATTATGACAACTATTTGCATTGACATTTCATTAGGTGTTATGAATCTCCTAGAGATGATTGACAGTATGGGGGAGGGGTATGTAAATTATATGTAAATCATATGCAAATGCCATGCTATTGTTTTATGATTTGAGCATACGCAGACTCTGATTTCCAGGGAGGGTCCTGGAACTAATCCCTACATATACTGAGGCCACCTATCCTAGCAGCAAATCGCCAGGAGAAAACTTTCTTTCTGTAAAATGTAAAACAAAACTACACAGTGAATTCTGTGAAAAACAGAACCACAATTCCATTATCACACATGTAAAATCACAGTTAAGTGTTCCATTTTAAAAATCATTCCCCATTTGCCAACATTTTGTTCACTATTTCATAATATCAGCCATGAAGAGGGCACAGACATTAACACCTTGTTATTTACCCTTTGAAATTTGCCAAGCTATGGAATTCATTTTATAAAGCCTGGTTAACTTTAAAACCACAACCTGTTGGGCTGGGGTTGTGGCTCAGTGGTAGAGCGCTTGCCTTCCACACATGGGATCCTGGGTTTGATCTTCAGCACCACATAAATAACTAAAATAAAGGTACTGTGCTCATCTACAACTAAAAATTAAAACAAATAAACAAATAAAAAGAAAAAAACAAAACCCACGACCTGTTACATAGAGAGTGTAAAGAAAGAAAACTTAAAACAGTTCGACTTGTAAATATGTGTGCATGTGCACGTATGTGTGTAAACATATCAATTTGAAGCTAGAGAATTGAATCGAGACCAAGAAGCTTTCATTATCAGAATGAAACAGCACTGCCAATGGACTTCAAGGTGATCCCATTAGCAAGACACTGTGGCATCATCCCCTCCCCATCTATGTGCATATACGTGTCTGTATGTGACTATGTGGCCATGCAGAAGTGTGGTGGGTACTCACTGGGTTGTTAACAGGGGGTTTCCTGGCTGAGGTCCAGGGACTGGGGAGTCATATTCCTTCCTAAAACATGTAATCTGACATATTTGCTTGTGTTTGAAAAATGGTATACACGTGGGTATAGGTACAGTGCAGTTTTATTTATTTTGTGGTTCTGGGGATCCAACCCATGACCTCATGAATGCCAGCCGATCCCAGGGCCTCAGAGCAAGAGCTCTGCTGCTGAGCTAAACTCCTAGCCCCAGAACAGGTTCAAATTTTGCAAAAAGGAAGTAGTGAAGCAGGGAAACAAACAAACAAACAACAGGATTGTGCTTCTAGTAAGTGTTGAAAGACGGTCAGTTGAATGAAATTCTGGCAGCAAAGTGGAGAAGCGCTGGGCTGGAGGGGGTGCTTCTGCTGGTGTGTCTGGAAAGTAAAAAGCAGTTGAGCTTGTCACATCATGCTTTTCCTTCATGCAAGTGCTTCCTGACCTTGATTAAGGCACAGAGCTCCATTTTAAAAGGAGGAAAAAGAACCCCTCAAACCAGGGTTGACTTTTTTTTTTGGTACTGGGAATTTAATCCAGGGGTGTTTTACCAGAGAGACACATCCCTAGCCCTTTTTATTTTTTATTTTGAGACAGAGTCTCATTGAGTTTCTTAAGGCCTTGCTAAGTTGCTGAGGCTGGCCTGAAACTTGTAATCTTCTTGCCTCAGCCTCCCAAGTTGCTGGGATTATAGACATGCACCACTGCACCTGGCTAACCTATATCACTTTTATGATAATGTCACTTAAACATGTAGAAACAAAGTATAAACTTCTTCCAGAAATTCTGCAAGGATAAAACAAAAAGAGTAAGATTTAAATGGAAACTAACTGATGCAATCAGTGATTATCCTGATTATGTAAAAGTGATGAATGGTGTGAATTTGCTCACACCAAAGACACCACTTGCATCTGGAAGGAATGAAAGAACCGCCTAGTCTAGGAGTCAATTTGTACACATTTGTACCTCTTGCCCCCTGGTGGTAATTTAGAGTATCGTAATGAGTGGGGTTGAGATGGGACCCGGTCCTTTTCTGTGTCCTGGAATGAAAGCCAGGAAACATTCTTACAGTTTCAAACTCATTTTTTTTTTTTTTTTTTAAGGAATCAACTTTAGTGCAGTGTGATTTGTCCATAATAAACTGCATCTATTTAAACTGTATAATTTGATACAGATTGTTTGCAGCAAGCATTTATGAAACCACTACCATATTTTTCTAAAGTTTATGTCAGTGGAATTATACAATACATATTACCCTGCATCTGGCTTCCTTCACTCAGAGAAATGACTTTGAGATTCATCCATGTGGTAGTATTTAACAGTAATTTACTCTTTTTTTTTTTTAAAAAAAATCATTGAATATTGTACCATTGCATGCCATGTTTCATTTTTCCCTAAGGACATGAGTCTAATATAATTTTTCTGTTCTCTTAATAGAAAGCATCTAAATAAATTTTTCTCATTTATAAGGAAGAGCTTGAACACTGTATTATATGTTATAAATTATGGGAGAGCCTGCTCTCTATAAGCATGTACTAAATTTCTATAGGGATCTCATTTAAATGAGATTTTAGTGAATCAAATCCATGTGATAAATGTTTATAGAGATCTCATTTAAATGAAATCCGAGTTAGTAGAATACATTAGGGTAGCAATCGAATAATATACTGTGACCAAGAAGTGTTCAATATCAGAATGAAACAGAACACTACCAATTGGCTTGGAGGAGAAATGATATTCATGTGGTATAATTAAATTAGATTGAAAGAAAAAGAATTTAGACTGTGGAATTTCCTTACAAGCAAGTGAAATACAGTCACATAGATAGTGGTATTAATTTTAGTGGAACTCTTGGGACTTAGTATAATAAAATAGAATTATTCTAAATAACTGGAAATGTAATCAGACCAAGAAGTGGTATTTAAAAATGATATCGCAGAGCTGGGTGTGTAGCTCAGTGGTGGAGTGCTTGCCTGGTTGATGAGAGGCCCTGGGTTCAATCCCCAGCACCACATTAAAAAACCAAACCGAACCAAACTAAAAAACCACTACACAAATGAGAGACTCTATGGCTAGTTGCTGATTTTTGTTGATAAATTGATAGGAACAATGACTGACTGGTGTCCTTCTAGCACTCCCCAATCTCTAGATTAGGGCAGCTGGAGCAGGCCAGGCCCAGCCATCATGGGCCTGTGGGATGCCAGAATGTCATGGTTCTCCGGTCTTTTAAAAGTGGACAGGTTTAGGCCCCTTTTTAAACAAAAAAACAGGTAACTTTTGCAAATGTCCTGTGAAGTTCAGGCAGAACTTCTAGCCTTGACTGTCATTCCTTAGGTCCCTCAGGCTTCCCTAGAGAGGAGGCACATTGCTCTGAAATAATTCAAGAAGTGCTGAAATAATTTCCCCCATGGTTCTTCATTGGAAGGGTCCTTGAGTTGGGCATGGGGGGGTACACGTCTGTAATCCCAGCAGCTCAGGAGGCTGAGGCAGGAGGATCGAGAGTTCAAAGCCAGCCTCAGCAACCTAGTGAGGCACTAAGCAACTCAGTGAGACCCTGTCTCTCAAAAAAAGGCCGGGAATGTGGCTCAGTGGTTAAGTGTCCCTATGTTCAATATCCTCTAGCGCCCCCCTCCACCAAAAAAAAAAAAAAAAAAGCACTTGAGTCATAGAGTTGATGTTCCAAAAATAGTTGTTTGATTTTTCTGGTCTGAAATAAGGAGAAGAATCTTTTGTCTGGGTAATAACTCAAATGCAAAGATAGGATGGTATGGATATGGTTTTGCTCCTACCCTTATTCCCAGGGGACGTTACATCTGACTCTGACTGCTGTGTAAACCTTTGGTTTTACTCATGACATGCCTGTGCCTGCCGGTTTCTCTTATTAGACATCGTTCACGCTATCCTGGGCAGTGTATCTCCTGGCAAGGCACCCAGAAGTGCAGCAGACCGTGTATCGGGAGATAGTCAAGAATTTGGGGGAAAGGCATGTTCCAACTGCAGCAGATGTCCCCAAAGTCCCGCTGGTCAGAGCTCTCCTGAAGGAAACCCTGAGGTACAAGTCAGGGGTAAAAGTCAACAAATTATCTCCTTTATTATCTCTGATTCTTTTTTTTTAAGTTTTATTTAATTTTTAATTGGCAAATAATAGTTGCATATATTTATGGGGTGTAATGTGATGTTTCAACACAAGCATACATCCGAATGATGAATTCAAGGTAATTAGCATTTCTATCATCGATCACTTCTGAGTGGTGAGACCCTTTACCATCCTCCCTTTCAGCTGTTTTGAAACATGCAATACAATATTGTTAAGTGTAGTCATCGTGCTGCAGAGAAGAACACCAGACCTTCTTTCTCTCATTCAGCTGAAACTTTGTACCTGATGACCTTTCCCTGCTCATTCTTCTCCCGATTCTTTGTCTCAGCAAATCCTCAGTCTACATCCACCAGCTAAACTGGGTAGGAAAGGGATGTTTGTAACTGTCTATCTTTCCTCCTGTCTGGATTAGGAGAAGAGTTATTCTGTCTTTCCAATATCCATTGTCCTTCCTAAAGATTTTTGAAGCAGTCACTGAATGCTGTTCCTCCTTTATACAGTCGGTCCATCCAGAGTTTCCAAGTGGCTCCTGGATCAATGCTTTTGACTGTGTTCCTCTGAAGAAAAAGTGGAACACGATTGATTTGTCAGAAAAATACACTGGGTTGTTTGGCTAATTACCAGACCTGTTCACAGAATCCTGTGGTTCTCGTGTGAACATCCTAGTCTGAGTTGGAGAAGCCACTTAGTGAGGCTCATTTGCTACTGGACAGGGCTTCAGCGACAGTGGAAAAGCTGGGTTGTCTTAGGTGGAAGGGGGGTGGTTTGGGGGGAGATGGACATTTATGATCAGTGAAATTCCTCCCACCTCTGCAGTCCCCCTAACCAGCATCTTCTGTGGAGGAACTGCTATGACAAAGAACAAAGATTATTTTCTATAGTAAACGTGAAAAGAATCCTTTCAAAACTGATTTGATACCAATACTTTTAATTTGCACTGAATCCTTAATTTAAGCATGCTGACTGATCTTGAAAAAAAGAAAAAGAAAATGGACTGGGGGTGTATCTCAGTGGAAAAATGTGTGTTTAGAAAGTGTATGGCCCTAAGTTTAATACCCAGAACCTTAAAAAAAATGAATTTAATTTTTTTAAAGAATTCTTTGTTCAGGACAATTTGAGAACTGAAGTACCGTTTCTTAAATGATTCTTAGGATCTTAAATCCTATGAACTATTCTTTGATAAAGTGGTCCCATGTACACATAAAATTTCAGAAACTTATAACATTTTCCCCCCTTGAGAACATAAGACCATGTTCAAAGCTTTGCTTTGTGTTTTGCAAACTTTTTTGACCTTGTAACCCTTTTCATATTCCCCAGAATACTTGCTGTTGAATCCTTCTTAGAAGATTTAGTTGAAACTGTACAGTTACTTCTTAGATTTTTTTTCTTTTGGTACTGGGGGTAGAACCCCGGAGTGCTTTATTCCTGAGCTATATCCTCAGTCCTTTTAAAAATTTTAAAAAATTTTTGTTAATTTTGAGGCAGGGTCTTGCTAAATTGCCCAGGACTTGAATTTGGGATTCTCAGCCTCCCGATTTGCTGGGATTACCGGTGGGCACCACTGCACCCAGCTGTTTTTTAGAATGTTTAATGGACGTGGCAATATATTCAGATGCCTAAATGTTTAATGAAGTGGTTTAAGAGTCACTGTTCCATTCCTGTTCCCATTGGTTCCATTCCAGGCTGTTTCCAGTGCTACCAGGGAATGGCCGTGTCACCCAAGAAGACCTGGTTATTGGCGGGTATCTGATTCCCAAAGGCGTGAGTTTGGTGGCCATGACAGGGGTGTAGGGGCAGGGCTGGGCACTGGTGGCTGCATTGGAAATCTGCTTTGACACTCAGGGAGTCTTTGTCCCTTTCTTATACTGTGCTTATGAAGATGGTGCTTTAGCAGTGAGATGATTTGTGTGGTCTGACTGCTCTGGAAACTTACTCCTCAAAAGCAAAACAAGAGGATTCTGTAGCACACAGGGCCACTCCCTCTAGCCCCAGGCTCTGCCCTGTAAAAGCAGCAGCTCTGCTCTGCCAGTTTCCCAAGGATTGGAACTCGCTCTCTCAGAGGCTGTATTGACATGGGAGTGGGCCAGGAAGTGTGAGGGGAAGGAAGAGCGTGGTCCATCTGGGTCTGTGTGGACCTTCTGTGGCTCCCCCAGGCCAGGGTCCTCTCTGAAGAGACAGTCTGGCTAGGACTGTGCTGGTCTCTGCTCTGCCTTCAAGTGATCCTCTTCTTTCTTTTTTTTTAGACCCAGCTGGCCCTCTGCCACTATGCCACCTCCTACGAGGATGAGAACTTCCCTCGGGCCAAGGAGTTCAGGCCCGAGCGCTGGCTGCGAAAAGGAAACCTGGACAGAGTCGACAATTTTGGGTCCATCCCCTTTGGCTATGGGGTGCGCAGTTGCATTGGGCGGAGAATCGCAGAGCTGGAAATTCACCTGGTCATGATCCAGGTGAGGCAGGCAAGGCAAACTCTGGCCTGGGGTGGGACCTCTCTTATTGGGCTCAACTGGGTTGGAACTTTCAGGAAAAGAAAGAGGACTCAGTTTTGAAAACTTAAAAATAAAGCAAGGGGTTTGCATAAAATCCCTCGTGTACTGTAAAACACCACCCTGGGCAGGGACTATCTCAACCCCACAGGCCCTGCCACATTTCTTTCCTCCTTGGGATTCTGTTTGGTGGAAGGTGAAGATGCTGAATCCTGAAGCCTAGGTGGTGTGTGTATGTTAATGGGGTGTGGGGAGTTCTTGGAGCCCTGAGCTCAATAGTCCTGCTGTCACATGGGGGCGTTCTCAAGACAGACCAATGGTCCCTGGCAAATGAGTGGTCCTCAAACCTCATCACATGGGGAGCAATGTGCAAGGTCAGAGGTTAGACGTTTAGACAAGGCCACGTTGGTGCTCGTACACTATGGAGCTGCCCAAAGACACATCATTCTGCTCATTTCTTTTAATGTTGACCAAAGAATGAATGTCCTCATTGAAGCCCTGACCCTGATCCCTGTTTGACTCCATCCTGGATCTGAAGCCTACCCCCGAGGACCTATCAATGGGCCTTTAGTCTTTGCCTCGGAGATAAGGCTGGAGAGAGAGGCAGGGCAGAGTGGGGACAGCCTAGTCCCAAGTTGGAGGTTATATTGTCAACAGCTCATCTGCCACCTGCATTGTCTGAATGAGTTGAGCGAGGCCCCCATCCTTACTAGGAATCTGTATTAGAGCAAGTTGTCTTTTGTTGCCTAAGCCCAAGGGTGGCCTTGCCAACTGGCTGGGCAGGTTATTGCTTTTGGACAATTGATACTTTGGAGTTCTTTAAAATCCATCATTTAGGCACTTTCCAGTTTTTACCCTAGGAGGCAGGGTTGGTTCTACTTTTGAACGGCAGACAGGAGCAATATAATCAAAGGAACATGTCAGGAATGTTTAAATTCAGCCATCAACACCCAGAGTCTGATGGACCATCTCCTGCCTGCCAACATCTCTCCCTGCTGCTGTGTCTGCGTCGTATCCGATGCAGCTGCAGGTTGTGATCCAGCAGGAAACCCGAAATCTCACTTGGTCTATTCTCTTTGATCCTTCCATACCTCCTTTATGTAGACCTAAAATGGAAAGAATGGGGCTAGGATTTTGAAATGAAGAATAAAACCTGAATCATGAGAGCGTTCTGTGTGCACCTCTTCGTTACTGTTGCTCAGTGGACAGGCAAAGCTGTTGTACGAGATCTAATGCTATCTCCAAATGGCCAGCATGTCACTGGCCTCCACGTTGAACAGGCACCGTCTCATTGCCTCACCTCCCTGAAACCTCTTGCCACAATAGGAGGAGTAAAAGCATTTGAAGAGCATCTAGAATCCTCTGCTGCCCCCTGTGTTGTGTGTGGGTGGTGTTTGGGATGAAACCCAGGGCCTCATACATACCAGGCAAGTGCTCTTGAGACACACCCTACCCCTGTCCCAATGTTGAATCCTTCTTTCTCTTTCTCTTTTTAGTTGCTTCAGCATTTTGAGATCAAAACGTCTTCTTGGACTAAAGCTGTTCATGCAAAAACCCACGGGCTTCTGACCCCGGCGGAGCCCATCCACGTACGTTTTGTTAACAGAAAATAAGCCTTGGTTTGGAACCCGGGCTGGTGGAGCGGAGCTGGCTCATCAGCATGCACTAGGTGTGTGTGTATATCCTTGGCCACAGCAGTGGAGGAGGGGCTCTAGAGTCTGCCTTGGGATCAACTGGCCTTCCCGGCTCTTGAAGACTTGGAAATCATGCTAAGGAATGCAGTGAGAGGGCTATTTTACTTTTGCCTGCCAGAAGTTGCCTTTTCTTTGGGGAAACAGCTGTTTAAAAAGCAGTGGCACTGAATTCCCATGTGCCACACTGTCCTCTACTCCATTTTTAGTGACTGGATGTATTCTGTACATTTGTGTAAAGAAATGGTTTAGACAAACTCAGTTCTTGAACATACATATTCTCTAATACTGACATCAGGGCTTTGGTAGAAGGCAATTTCAACTAATTTTTTTTCTAATTTGAAGAGGGAACACTAAGAATGCCTCTTGTAATGCTATGATCATGGGATGAAAACACCAGAAGCAATGTTTTATCCTGAGCATCAGATTTCGATCCCAAAAGAAGGGTTCACAAATTAAAAGGATGATACTCTTATTCTCCTCTCCACCAGAGCTTGCCTTTCTAGTCATAGCTCCTAAAGAAGATGAATAT
This sequence comes from Callospermophilus lateralis, assembly GCF_048772815.1. Taxonomy (NCBI): domain Eukaryota; kingdom Metazoa; phylum Chordata; class Mammalia; order Rodentia; family Sciuridae; genus Callospermophilus; species Callospermophilus lateralis. The sequence continues at coordinate 95,030,209 of NC_135313.1, forward strand.
TCATTTTTATTTGAAAGACATATAAAAAAGCCCTTGGTGAAATAAAGAACAGTCAGATTTTTTTTTTCTTCAACCAAATCAAATCCTAGCAGATGTAGAAGAACTGAAACTATGACAATGTAAAATTGCGTTGCCTGATATGTGATGCAGTTTTCTGTTACTATAACACATACCTGAGATAAATCAACTTAAACAGAGAAAAGGTTGATTTTGGCTTACCATGATGGAGGTTTCAGTCTATCATTAGTTGAATCTTCTGCTTTTAGACTTTTAGTAGGGAGGACAGCACATCATGGCAAGAGTGTGTGGCCCAGCCAACCGTTCACTTCATGGCTGGGACATGAAAATGAAGAGACTTATATCCCACAATTCCCTTTGAGGGCATTCTCCCAGTGACCTAAGGACCTTCCATCAGGCCCTACCTCTTAAAGATCACACCGGCTCCAGAGAGAACCAAGCTAGGGACCAAGCCTTTGACACATGGCCTTTTGGGGACATTCCAGCAGGCCAGATCCCCACTACAGCACCTAAGTTGAGAGAAATAAGTCAGTCATCATGGGAACCAGTGTAACATTAGAATATTTTTATTTCAAGGAGAAATAAGTCTATAATAGCATTTTTATGTTTGTGTGTCATTTTAAATATTCAAACTGGAAATGAGATCCAGCTGTTGGTGCTTATTTGAGGCTCCAATGGGAAGCCTTGGCTCTCAGGAATATTCGATGTGCTAAGTTTTGTTGCTTTTTATGCTGTTTCCTGGTTGCTAATGGGAAAAAAAAAAACACATGATTTTATAATGTTCTGTTCTTGCTGTCATGCCTGAAACATCTTATTCTCAATTCCATGTTGTTTCTTTTTACATAATCCTTATAGAAAATTTACCTAATATATACCATGTATCTTTTCCCTATTCTACAAAATAACCCTTCAAAAAATGGAAATAATATCCTTTTCACATGCTATTTTTATAAAGTATATGATAACGTTGAAATCTCTGCGTGATGATAGACTAGCTTAAATATGAATGCTATAAAAATAGGTAGAGTTAAATATGAAATCGTGTCCTATAATCAGCCAAGTGTTGAATTACTTTGAGGTAGCAGCATAATATATAAACTTTTAAAAACGAGATGAAATTATATTCTGTTTGAGACTGAAATTTAAAAGATATTGAGAATTTTCTAAGCGACCTCTTATTGGCTGTGCACACCGTGCAACCCTCTAGGGAATCGTGGTCCTGCCTGAAGTTAAGAGAGTGAATAGTGAAGTGCAGGACAGAGGGTGACCTCACTCCCCACCCTCCGCCCAACATCAAAGTACAAAAAGAGACACAGCAGATATTAGGAGCCTCTGATGTCGGGGTGCCTCATGAAGAAATTGGAATTGAATGGGAAATATCTCTAAATCTATTGTCAGTTTATGTGCATAGAGGGTGGAGAGGGACATGCCAAAGGAATGCAATCAAAGAAATCCAGACTACAGTTTCTGATTTACGGAGGTTCGACCTACGATTCTTTGACTTTACCATGATGTGAAAGTGATGGGCCTTCACTAGAAACTGGACTTCTGGTTTTGAGTCTGGATCTTTTTCTGGCCTAGTGGTAAGTGGTGAGATCCTTTTTTTTTTTTTTTTGGTGCTGGGCAGCAACAACAGCCACAGCTCTGTCAACCGAAACACACCCAAGTTTTTCAACAAATAAGTGTTAAAAAAAAAAAAAGGAAAGGGGGAATTGTTATAGAAAAAGAGAAATTTATGAGATTTATCAACCAAGAGCAATACTGGTGTTAACTTGAATCAGATTCAAGTAAACAACTTGTAAAGAGATTTTTAAAAGATAATTACAAGAAAAGAGCCAAACAAATCCATGGAGAGAGAGAAAAAGGGGGCATGAATTGAGGAAATCTGAATACTGTTTGTATGTGATGATATTAAGGAATTATTGTTATTTTTGTTGTGATAATGGTAGTTGTGTTTTGAAAAAAAGAGATCTTATATCTTGGTGCTATCTTTATAGATATAAATGTCTATGGATGAAATGTTATAGCATCTTGAATTTGCTTAAAAATAACCTAGCTTGCTGTGGGCATGGCTGATGAGTGTGTGGGAAGGTGTCAGAGGCCCAGGGAGGAAGAGAGGAATCAGATGAGGCAGATGTTGGAGTTGGTGGTGGGCACTCGAGGGTTCATGACATTATTCTCTCTGCTTTACATATGTGTGAACATTTCCGTAATAAAATCATCTGCAGAAACAGAAGCCTTGATTGATCAATAATCTCATTGTTAATTTTTTTTCATTACTGTTCGAAGAACGGGGTACCTTTGAATAGTTGTTAGGAGTGATGGATTTAATGCTCCAAAATACAAGTACTGTGCTAGGATTTGGGTGACCTGCCAGGGCTCAGCTATCCTCCTGCAGCAGAGAAGGCAAAGCAGAGGACAAACTCAGAGAGAGGAGGAAGGAAAGGAGGATCAGGACAAGGACCTGTGATCCAAGCAGGCAACTTAAGGGTCAGACCACTAGGTGTGAGACGGGCAGGTGGTGGGGCTTGCCGAAGGCATGGCTTGCCTAGGGGTTTTCAAATTCCTTTTTAAAAATGTGCTGGTTGAAGAAAGGGCTTAGTCACTGGCCATGGGTCATCAGTGAAGCCCAGGACACAGGTGGGAGGCTGGGACCAGAGCATGGAAACGCTCACCATGATGTCTTGCCACAGTCTGTTTCATGGCTAACGCAGGCACACCCATCAGGATTGTGGGGGACAAGCAACACACAAACCCATTTAACCATTTTCTCCCATCATCCCAGATGTGGAACACCTATAAAAACTTAAATAGGTCAACAAAGTTACTATGGTAACATTGAAATAATATGTTCTTAGAGGTCGATTCTTTTGAGAAAAGTAATAGATGAATAATCAAAGCTTTTGAAAAAAATATATAAAATCTATAATATGTATTTGAATGTGAAGAAATATATAAAGGATATATAAAATCAAGATTATGATTTCCAAACTATTTTTTTTTTGTATCAGGGATTGAACACAAGTGTACTTAACCACTGAGCCCACACCCCCAGCCCCATATATATAAAGATATATTTGTGTTTTTGAGACACTGTCTTACTAGATTGCTTACAGACTTGCTCAATTGCTGAGGCTGGCTTTGAACCTACGATCCTCCAGCCTCAGCCTCCTGAGCTGTTGGTATTACAGGTGTGCACCACCGGTACCTGTGTCAATTTCATTGAAACAGTCACAGAATCAAAAACTTGAGACTTAATGGTGTCATGGTTTGAATATAAGGTGTTTCCCCAAAAGCTCATGTGTTGGACAAGGCAGGAATGTTCAGAAGTAAAAAATGATTAGATTGTGAGAGTTATGACCTCATCAGTGGATTAATTATTTGAATGAACTAACTGGGTAGTCACTGTTTGGGTAGGTCATGGCTGGAGGAAGTAGATCCCTGGGGGTGTGCCCTTGGGTCTGCTCTCTCTGCCTCCTGGCTACCATAAACGGAGAAGCTTTCCTCCAATATACTCTCTGCCTCACTTTAGGCCCAGAGCAATGGACTTGGCTGTCCAGGGACAGAGACCTCTGAAATCCTGAGCCTAAAATGAACTTCTCCTTCTCTAAGTTGTTCTTGTCAGGTAGTTTGGTCACAGGAATGAAAAGCTGACTTACACAAATGTTAAGCAGAGAGGAACTTACCAGAAGGATACTGGCTCATAGATCAAACTGAAGGAAGAACCAAGCAGCCCATCATCCAGAAAGGTGGTCCCTGGACCTTACTGCAGGATTTTGGGGCAACCACCTTACCAGGCTCCCATTCCCATTTCCACTGGGCATTCTATCAGCTGTGCCAGTGATTGACAGGCACTCTGACCAAAAGTAGGGCGAGGGCCTCTGAGTTGGCCAACCACAGACGTCTACTGGGTCAGCATCACCAGTCTCTGAGCAGAGTGAGCATGATACAAACCTGTCATTTCTAGCCTATGCCGACTTTCCTCAGCCTTGGATGAAGGTTTGGGCCGTTTCCAAAACATCTGATGTCACTTGTAGAAAAGAAAACGTTCTCTAGTGACTTTCAACGACCATCCCACTCTCATTTAATGAGGAAAACATCCTGTCTGTTTAAATAAAGGTCCCAGGACTTCACTCAAAACAGAGCATCTCTTCTTCCTCTGCCCAGTGTGGCTCGAGGCTGGACGCCTGTAGAGGGCTGGGGACGTAGGTGGCATCTTCTCTATTTCTAGTCTTTCCCTCTCCCCTTCCTGGTCTGATGTCTAGATCCTCTAGTTTGGAGCTGGGGGGAAGAAGGGCCGTGGATGTGAGGAAGACCTCTCCGATGGATATCTGGCTTGAGCCCCTTTGGCTGGGGTGGGCATGGATGCAGAGCTAATGCTTCCTGCTTGGAGTTCTCTTTTGTGGTTTCCCTAAACAGAAACTCCAATCATACTTCCTAGAAAACAGGCTGTGCACCTCCTCCAGGTTGCTCCTTAGGATTGTCCCCACTGCCCCAGGGCATCCAGGATGGGGGGGGGGGCTTCCAGCTCTCTTCTTAGGTAGAACTTGCCCTCTCCTCCCGAGCACACCCCTATCTATGGACAGTGTCTGGTCACTCTTTTGGGCACCCTGCTTTGTAAACCACAGACCAAGGCTACAGAGATCATGCTTCCTCCTTCACCATATGAAAATAATTGTTTTATAACCTGCTTGTTCTATTATTTGGAGTTCTGAGGAACTAATTCCTTGGCTTGCTACCTTTTTGTACGGTCGCTCACAATGGAGGCTTTCCTTGAGGTTTGGGTTATGCAATCCTGTTGGTGGGGCTTCCTTGGTAGAATGTGTGCGACCCAGACTGAGGGTGTGTTCCTCCAAAGGGGTTTTGAGTTTGATTTTCCAGCTGCTTCAAGGGTGTTGACAGTTTGGAACTGCAAATTTCTTATTTCTCAGCAGTGGGAGTCCTGGACAAGCCTGTGGTTGTGTATTCTCATGGGAACATTGTGAGACCATGAGACACATGCCTTTGTCATCTCTTTCTGCCAGTAGAGAAACTTTTATTCATTCTCTGAGAGCAGAGAGCTTGTTGGTCCTGGCTTCGTGGGGATCTCGGTTCAACTCCCCTCTTCTGAGCCGAGGCTGTCTGTCTGGCTTCATGGTTGGTGGAATGCAAGCTGTTTGGAAACTGCTGACTTCCCACCCAAGGTGGTCAATGTGTTAGCCCCACTTCCAATCTTGGTCTTTAGTTTCTTCTCTGTGGTGGGTGGAGTCAGGCTCCTCACCCACAATGTGCACATCCCAGTCTCTGGTGAATACATTCGATTCTATAACAAAAAGGGCATTCAGATAGCAGATGAAATTAGGATTGTGAATCAGTGGATTTTAAGACTGAATAATTTTAAAAAAATATTAAATGATTACCCTGGGTTTTCTGGACCTGCCCCAGGCCATCATAAAGGTCTACACAAATGGAAGAGAGGGGGCAGAAGAGAATCCGAGGGAGGTGTACCTACTGAAGGGTGGTCAGAGATGCAACATTGCTGGCTTTGAAGTTGGAGGAAGAGGCCCTGAGGTCAGGAGTGTGGGTGGCCTGGGGAAGACAGAAGACTAGGAAATCGATTGTCCCTCAGAGAATGCCGTCCAGTCAGACCAGCATTGTACTTCTGTCCTCCAGAACTATAAGAAGATAAATTCGTGTTGCTTAAACCGCCAAGTTTGGGATAGTTTGTTAGGGGAGTGATAGAAAACTAACATACTCTTCAAACTTCTGGCCTTCTATTTTCTTATTTTCCTGTGAACTCATCTTACACATTTTGAAGGGGACACACACACACACACACACACACACACACACCCCTACCTATTTTTATTTAGCATTTCTACATGTTTTTTTTAATGGAAGGGGTTTCCTGCTCCAGTCCACTACCCTGGTACCAACAGAGCTGTGCCTTTATTTCAGAAAGACCATTTCATTCATTTTCAGGCCCTTTTTGTTTGGGTCCCTCCATCCTGTTCCTTCTTCTCAATCAATCACCAATGTTTTCCTGTCAGGGCAGTGTATGGTGTGAGGAGAAGAACAGCTCTCACCTCCTACACAGGACGCTTTTGGGAGGCGAACACAGATCGAGGCAGGGACGTTTGAATAGCAATGACCTCGATGGGTCCGAGGGCCGGTGTACCACAAGTGACTTAGCCAAAAGCATCTTGGGATGGAACACAGCAGAGGAGGAAATATTTTAGTCGCTGCCAAATGCTTTGTTTTATATAAAGGCTGTATTGGATAATCAAGCTCATGTAATAATAACTTTCCGGTAGCACCCTGATGGCTTGTTTTATCTCAGACTCTGTGATGAGGAGTCAGATTAACTTTGGCCATCGCATGGAGGTGGACATCAGCAGCAGAGATCTCCATGGAGAGAGCTCCCACAGTCGCAAGAGAAAGTGTTGGCTGTCAGAGCCATGTGGTGACTTATAGTGAGTGCTCCCTAGGGACCCAGCGTGGGATTTTAAAATGTCAGATATGTGGTAGGCGGTTGTGTTAATATCACCACACATGGATTTTAAAATTACACCCGTTAGTGAAAACCTAAGATTACCACATCGCTTCCACAGCCCGTCCTGGGTCCCCCTGTGCCTGAGTCACCAATATTGTAAGTGAGATTAGGGGGGCAATGGCAAGGGAGCTGCTATTGGCACGTGACATTAAGACAACCCCCACTCAAGAGACTCCCAGGGATGCTTGAAGTTGCGTTCTGTGCATGAGAAAATATGGCCAGAACAGATTTGGTGTAAAATGAAGTTTTTAAGAGGAAAACAATGTTAAAAAATGTTGTGGCTTTTGGTGAAGATTGGAGAGATGAATAACACCCTTGTCCAGGGTGTGGAAGAAGTTTCCATAAATAGACAATTCCAGAGGAGCACGGGGTTCCCTGAGCAAATAACACCCACGTAATTCTGCCTCAGGAAGGTTGGTACAGAGACAGCCATGACCACAATTCAAGCATTAGCATGAATTGTAGGATCAGGAGGGCTTCTCCCTGGCCCGAGTTCCTCATCTCCCCTCCCATTGCTCTCCTGAACATCACTGCTGAGTGGCATTCTTCACTGTTGTCCTGTTCAGAAGCTTCAGAGATAAGTAACGAGATTCAGGGGACACTTCTGACCCTTGGGTGCAGACAGAGGGGGTTTGGGTCCACCGAGGCCTAAATATTGCCCAGTGCTTGACCTTGGCAGGCACCTAAGGACCTTGAGATCTTTACATAACCACAGATTCTAGTAGCTATTTTGTTTGGTTAGAATAAAGTAAGTTTATAGACACAAAAGTGTCTGGCACATGACTGGGGCTTAGTAAAGGGTACCTGTGTGTGTGTGTGTGTGTGTGTGTGTGTGTGTGTGTGTGTGTGTGTTGGCCTCACCCTGTTGAATAAAGCAGGTTTTACAAGATAACTGTCAGATTAAATTAGCAGCAGATTAAATATGAAGATGGGGACATGTCTGAGGTCTGAGTCCTGGTTTAGTGTGGAAGGGAGATGAAGACTGGAGTCGTGTATTTTATTAAGGCTGCATCATGACAGAATCATGGCCCAAGTCGGGGGAGAATGCAAAAAAGAAAAACTGGAATGAAGCCCAGGTCTTATTGGAGACACACAGCATGAGGCTCGTGGCTACATGGATTTGAATCAAGGCTTTGGCTGTTCCTTGTGTTCTAAGGTATTGTTGACAACAGTGTGGCAGGAGTGTCCAGGTAGAGGGTGTGTTAGTCGGAGTCGCATCTCTGTGACCAAAATACTTGTCAAGAACAACTTAGGGGAGATTGGGTCCTCCTCAGCTGACTCTGTTGCTCTGACTCCAGGTGAGGCAGGACATTATGGTGGAAGATTGTGAAAGAGAGAAGCTGCTCAAGACATGTCAGTTAGGAAGCAGAGAGAGGAAGGGGAAGGGGTTCAGGAAAGATAAAACCTTCTAGGGCATGCCCCCAGGGACCCGCACCCTTTAGCCACCCCACCTACCTACAGTTAGCACAAGTTCATTCAACTAGGGTGGGTTGATTAGGTTACAGCTCTCACCAATCCAATCCCATCCCATCCCATCCCATCCCATCCCATCCAATCCAATCCCATCATTTCACCTCTGAAAATTCTGCATTAACACAAGAGCTTTATGGGGACACCTTATATACAAACCATAACAGAGGGAATGGGCAAACTCTATTGTGGCGACTTCTGATACCACTGATCCAGAGTTAAGCCAAACTTCACAGTTTAAGGGAGCAGTCATCTGTAGACTGTCTCTTGCTCTGGACCTTTGTCCAAGTTTGGGGATCTCCAGGCCACCTTCATTTCTGATCAGCTGGCTACAAATTCAGGGATCCCCTCTACCCTCTCAGGTTTGATCATTTACTAGAATGACACACAGGACCCAGGGAAGCACTATTCTCAGGATTCCAGTTTTATTTAACACAAGGATACAAATCAGATCGAAAGGGAGAGTAGACGAGGGTGAGGTCTGAGAGGGTCCCAAACATGAAACTTCTGTCACTCTAGTCACACATCTTCCCAGAATGTCAATATGTGATAATCTGCAGAGTATCATTAACCAGGGAAGCTCATCTGACTGAGCTTTGGTGTCCAGTTTTATCGGGGTCTCAACTTGCAGCAAGGGCAATGGAACCATTGCCCATGTGTCTCAACCTGTCTCCAAGAGCCCCTCTCCATTACCCTGAGGTCAGGTTGATGTCTCCAAGTCCCAACCTTCTGATCACAGGGTTGGTCTTTCTGATGTGACCAGCCCTCACCTTGAGGGATAAACCATCAACTGGGGTCCAAGGAGATTCCAAGGGTGTAGAGGCTACCTCCTCAGGAATAGGTCAAAAGAAAGCCAGATTACTACACCATCAGTGCCCACTCCCCTTCTTCCCCCAGCTGCGCCCTTTCTATGTTTCCCTGTTCCTGTTCCCAAGAGTAGGCATTATTATCTTTTATATCTTTTCCTAGAAGACAATGTCACAGATTGGTAGCCAGCTTCTGGTCATGTGCCACCTAGTCCAACTACTGGGGGGTGAATGGGTAGAAGGATAGGAATGGGCCCCAGGACAAACACTGTGACTACTTCATCTTCATCTCCATCCAGAGCTGGGCAGTTTCCCTTCATGGGCCTCCAGGAAAGTGGGTGCCTGCCATGGTTTAGATAAATGTGTCCCAAAGCCTGTGTTAAGGGCTTGATCACCCGCATGAAGTGAGCAGACCTCTTTTGCCACATGCTCTCACCGTGATGTAGCCACAGGCCCAAACCAAGGGGCCAAGTGATTATGGATTGGAACCTCTGAAATCATGAGGCAAAAATCAGCCTTTTCCTCTTTATAAGCTGGTTATCTTAGGATATTCTGTCCTAGTGACAGAAAGCTGACTGATACAGTGCCCATTTGGTATATATGCTGCAGGAGGGAAGGAATGTCTATGAGGAGTGTGTTACTCGGCTTTATTGTCAATGGGATCAAAATACCTGACAAGAATAACTTAGAGAAGAGGAGGAAAAGTTTACTTTGGGCTCCTGGTTTCAAAGGTCTCAGTTCACGGTTGGCTGACTCCACTGCTGTGGCCTGAAGTGAGGCAGAACATCATGGCCAAAGGGCATGGTGGAGGAAAGCTGCTCAGCTCATGGCAGCTGGGAAGGGGGGAGAAGGTGGGGGGATGTGGGGAGGAAAGCCAGGGACAAAATATAACACCCAAGGGCAAACTCCCAGTGACCCACCTCCTGCAGCCACTCTGCCTGTCTCCAGTTACCACCCAGTAGTCCATTCAAATTATTAATCCACCAAATGAATTAAGCCACTGATGAAGTAGAGCTCTCACAATCTAATCTTGCCTCGGAACATTCCTGCATTGTCTAACGCATGAGCTTTTTGGGAAACACCTCATATCCAAACCATAACAAGGGGTCATGTGGGGGAAATTGAATTTGGGCTCCTTTAGTCCTTGACACCACACACTTCTCCCAGGAAAGGCTAATCTCTTTTTTCTTTCTTTAAACGTTTCTGTACCAGTGTTCTCAGGATCAAGCTACAATTGCACACAGCTTGGTATGTGGGATTTTTTTTCCCTTTCCATTTGCAATTTATTATGCAAAAACTTAGATGATTGAGTGTATTTTCAGAAATCAAGCATCAATCTATATTTGTCTCAAAAATAACCATATTATAAAGCTCTACTAGATGCAAGATCAGGAGAGAAGGGATAGTGCCATCCAATAGAAATATGTGAAATAGAAATATGTGAACCACATATGCCATTTTAAGCTTTAGCAGCCACATTAAGAAAGTACCGAGAAACTGTCAAAGTTAATTTGAATAATATGCTTTATGTAATCCAAAATATCCAAATGTTATCATTTCAACATGAATTGATACAAGAAATTATTAATGAAATATTTTACATTCTTTCCTGAAAGTCTTCAAAATCTGGTGTGTATTTTATGGTTTCCAACATATTTCAATTTGGACCAGTCTTAATTCAAGAGCTCCATGGCTTTCCGTGGCTAGCGCTCGGACCTGGGTGGCTCAGTTGTGGGATTTAGCCTCCTCTGGAGGAAAGGCATTGCAGAGAAACATCCTCAGGAGGCTCCTGTGTGTATCCTGACTTTACTAGAGGGCCAATTGCCAGCCTTTAAGAACCACTTCTTCCTTATCTGCAGAACAGAAATAGTGATACCCACACGGGAATTGCTGGGTTAAATGGGATGTTGTACAGATGATTAAAAAATAGTTTCTTTATTCTCTATTCTTAAGAACTTCAAGAAACAACACAGATATTAAATAGTCTTCTAACCCATCTTGGTGAGAATTCTAGGGGAAAAAAGTCACAAGTTATACACAGCCAGGGAGCAAAAGCCAGTTTTTGTTGTGTGGGCCTGGGTTTTCCAAGGTTAGTAGATGGCACACTAGTTCCGCAGGTTATAAGTACAGTCTTATTCCTGTATCAAAGTTATCCATGGTCAAATGCATGCCTGCATGACTTTTCAGAGCCCTTAATGTGATAATATCTCTAAGAGTGGGATGTGGCCAGAGTAATCAAAATGGATTTGGTCATGTGATCTTTTCTACAGAATGACTAAAGAAGAAGTGGGAAACCTCTTCGTAGGCTCCCTACTATTTATATTAATTCTTCAAGAATCCCATGTAACATGCCTCAACCCAACTTCTTCAGTTGACTGATTATGTTCCTTTGATTATATTGCTTTGATAATGCTTTAACCATTATTAAGAATAATTTATGCTAGAATGGAAAGATCACCCAAGACTGTGGACATTCCTCCCCCAGTTTTATTGAAGTAGGATTTGCAAAATTGCACATGTTCACGGTGTATAGGGTAATGACTTGATGTGTATCTATATGGTATTATGATTACTGCCATCAAGTTAATACATCCATTACCTCACATAATTTTACCTTGTATTTTTTTAAATATTTATCTTTTAGGTGTAGAAGGACACAATACAGTGCCTTTATTTTTATGTGGGGCTGAGGATTGAACTTGGGTCCTGCCCATGCTAGACGAGTGCTCTACTGCTGAGCCACAATCCCAGCCCCACCTTGCAATTTTTTTTTCTTTTTGTGGTGACGATGTTTAAGATCTACTCTCTTGACAAATTTTAAGTATACAGTGCAGTGTTTTTAACTCTAGTCACCATGTTGTACATGTACCAATGTCTTTCTGGGTGCCTCGTACCCCAGAGCTTTCAAGATAAAGGAGATCAAGCATCCAGGTTTTAGAGTGGGATAGTTGAGCAGAAAGACCCAGAGCTTGAGGAAAATTCAACCCCTCTATTTCCTCTCCTAGGAGCTGTCCTTCCCCCAGAGCTCACCTCCCCTGCATTTGACAATCTGAATCTTGGACCTTTCTATGAGTTTCTGGCATATTTTGTCTTTGCTGATTTGAGCCTGTTGTTCCCCCATTGGATCATTTTTGTACCTTGGCTTTGTTAACTCGAATGTAGAAGGACCTTGCCAGCATCTTGTTGCTCATGATTTTGGCAGCTATGGTGCTATGTTTGTGCAAGTTGTTGACAGAATCCTCCTAAATTCATTGCTTCGGGCCTCCCTGACCTCTGGGAGGGAGTTTAGTCCTGCAACTTCTATCCCCACACTTTAAGTCCCTCTAACTGCAGGCATTTCCCCTCCCTGCTGGGTCTCCAGGCCTCACAGTTGCTTGTAGACAGTCCTCTGGTTTATTGCTCCCTGGAAACTTTGCTTAGGTTCATGGCTCACCACAGCCCAGGCTAAATTATTGCCCCACACAATTAGATTCATCTCTGCCTCTGTGGAATGCTGATGCATTTATTGCAGAAACGGGGACACTCTCAGCCCATCTTGTTCCATTATGCTGAGTCTTTGAAATTCGGCCACAGGCTTGCTTTCCAACCTTCTCTCCTGCCTGCTCCCAGGAACCCCACACAAAGATCCCCCCTTAAATCCCAACACTTGGGGGCTTCTCTGACTGCTCATTATTCAGTGTAGGGCAACTATGGCTGAGAAATGCCTGCCTTCAGCTGTGCCCTTACTGTATTCTGGGAACTTGCACACAGTAAGTCTGTCTTAATCTCCTCGACAGCCCCTGAGATGCTGTTATTGGCCCCAATTTCCAGATAAGGGAACAGAAGCTCAGGGATAGTAAATAGCTTGCTCAAAACCAGAGTGATGGAACGTTGCTGGTCTCAGTTTGAATCCAGACTGCATGCACTCTACAGGTATTTATGGAGCACTTGCTGTGTGCTGTCTGCCTCCAAAGCCTGTGTTCCTTCTATGTCACCTGCTGCCTCTCAGGATGCGGGGAGGATCAGGATAGGTCAGGGCGAGAGGCGGGGCTGGGAGAAGGGGTGGTGCCAGGCCCCAGGAGTGGGTAGCGCGGGCTGTTCCTGTCCCACCACTAGATGGGGCTGCTGGTCCTGTCATTCCACGCCAGGACTCTGGGTGTTCCGGTGAGTGGGAGGGCTCCAGCCAAGGGAAGAGTGTAAGGTGCTGGGAGAGGACAGAGCCGAGGCGACAGTGGAGCAACCCTGTCCCAAGAACTGCATGCTGATTGCTCAGAAGTGGCTTCCCTGAAAGGATCTGGAAGGTAGATGGCCCAGAAAGACACCCAGAAGATGGACCCTCAGCCCTGCTTCCACTGATGGAGATAATTCTGGACCCATGGGATTCATGTTTTTCCTTTTCCTGTAAATTGAATTTTGAAAAAATATCAAACCAAGGAAACGTTGAAAGAATAGCCCAAGGAACACCTGTCTCTACCCTCACCTAGAGCCACTGCTTGTCAACACTTAGCCGCATCTGCTTAGCCTTTTTCACAGCTATGTGCCGGTGCGAACAGGCATGGGGGTCCATGAGTGTGTGAACCATTAAAGATCAGTTTTGCAGAATCATGTTGCCTCCGCCCTTAATACTTCAGCTCACATCTCTTTTTGTTTCCTATATTTTTTATTGGTGCATTATATTTGTGCACAATGTGGGATTTGTTGTTACATATCTGTACATACACACAATGCATTAATATTTATATTTTCAATAATATAACTTGACTATATCATACTCCAGTGTTTCCCCTTTCCCTCCCCTCCTCCCACCACCCATCCATTTCCTCTATTTTACTGATCTCCCTTTGACCCACCCCACCAACTTTCTTTCCCTTTTTCCCTTCTAGCTTCCACATATGAGGGAGAACATGCAACCCTTGACCTTCTCTGTTTGTCAACATAATGGTCTCAAAGCTCCATCCATTTTCCTCCAAATGACACAATTTCATTTTTCTTTACGGCTGAATAAAACCCCATTGTGTATATACACCACATTTTCTTTATCCATTCATCCATTGATGGACCCCTAGGCTGGTTCCACAGATGGACTGCTGTGAATCTGGCACATGTCTCCAAACACAAGAACACTGACATGACCACAAAGCCCTTCTCGGTGGTAATCACCTTCAAAAATTGATGGAAAAATGTCCTTGGTTTAAGAACTTGAAAAAGCCCCAGTGAGGCCTGCTTCACAACTTAAGTGTCATCCCCCCCACTTGCTTTGAGAGCGCTTTCAGGCCTGAATCCCATCTGCATCTCTATCTTCACTTTGATGTTTTCAGGTGATTCATATAGAAAGAAATGATCTCATCCAGGTGTAGAAGATGACCTCTCAGGAACGCTAATTCTTCCTAGTGCACTAGTGGGAAACTCAATGGGTTTTGTGTTTTTTTTTTTTTAAATCTTCTTTAATTCTTTTCTTTGTGATCTTTATTGATGGATTGATAATTATGCATAATGAGATTCATTGCAGCATATTCATACATGGCCATGCACGAATTTGATTCATCTTACCCCTCATCTCTCTCCTTTCCCTCCTGTTCCCCGGTCCTTTTCCTCTATTCTATTGGCCTTTCTTTTATTATTAAAATGAGTGTATTATAATTCTATATAAAAGTGTGATTCTTCGTGATATATTCAGACATGGACATAGCGTAATTTGGTCAATTTCATTCCTCAATATGTCCTCAACCTTCCCTTCTCCCTGTTTTTTTCCATCTTCTTGCTTCACTGTCAATTTTTGAAGGGGTCCAAATGTTTAGGCAGTCACAACTTCCTATATGTTTACTCTTTTTTTAATATTTAATTTTTGCTTGTAAGTGAACACATTATTTTATTTTTTTATGTGGTGCTGAGGATTGAACCCAGTGCCTCACGCATGCTAGGTGAGCGCTCTACCTCTGAGCCACAACCCCAGCCCCTATGTTTACATCTTGCTGGTTGTCAAAGAAATACAAATTAAATACTGGTGAGCTAGCTATGTGTTCTGACTAATGTGCTGACGTTTAATGGGTGGTAACACCTATTCCCTTCAAAGTGATGACAAATCATGTAGACAGCCATTGCATATTGTGTGCATCTATGGAATACTATTAATTTTTTTAATATTTTTTTTATGGTGCACACAACATCTTTATTTCATTTTTTTATGGTGCGCACAACATCTTTATTTCATTTTTTATGTGGTGCAGAGGATCAAACCCAGCGCCCCGCGCATGCCAGGCGAGTGCGTTACGGCTTGAGCCACATCCCCAGCCCTGGAATACTATTAATTTTTGAGAACAATTCCTCAGTATATTTGGGAACTGTAATTAGTGAGGTAGTTACCCCCCCCCCCACAAACAACAAAAACTTTATGAAGAGATTATTGAAGATATGTTGCATAAAATACAGAAGACCATTGTTTTTGATTAATGTCTTATATAGAACATAATTTCTGTAGAACAGGCCAGAAATCAAAACGGAGTCACTCATGCTAACGTTTTATATTATATCAAGCTGAAATGAAGCTGTTCATTTGAACTTCCCCCAAAAAATCAGGGTTAGAAGAAAACAGCCACGTTTTCCAAATAGGCCAGTTTCAATGGGCATGATAATGAAGTTTCCTCTGTCCTAATCTTGACACAGAAAAGGTAACCTGAAGTTAACTCCATGCTAACTAATCAGTTATTTTCATATTGTTCTGTCTTCCTGTCCTCGCCTTAAAAGGATCAATCTTCTTTGCTTTCATTTCTGCTTTTTTCAAGCCTTTTTCTGTCTATTAAAGTAAACTTGTCTGCTCAGGCCATTGGAATACTTATACTTATCTGATTTTATGGAATGAAGTGTTGCCTTATTCTAGCATTGAAAATAAAATCAATTAAAATGATATCCTTTGACAAGTATGTTCCTTTAAAAAAGCTATTTTCTTTCTGAAGCATTAAAAAATACACTCCCTCATTCCTGTATGTTGTATTTTTTTCGTCTTAGGTCTTCACTGTTGGATATGGTGTCTCTTTAAATGCAACACTCCAACTTTTGAAAACTTTATGCATCTTTTTATATGGTGTCAGCTGACTATATTTTGTTTTTTATTTTATTTTATTTTATTTTTTTCATCTTTCATACATTTGATTCAAGTGAGTTATGCACTTCCATTTTTACCCCAAATACAAATTGCAGAATCACATCAGTTACACATTCACAATGTTTACATAATGCCATATTAGCGACTGTTGTATTCTGCTGCCTTTCCTATCCCCTACTATCCCCCCTCCCCTCCCCTCTCATCTTCCCTCTCTACCTCATCTGTTGTTGTTCAGTTCTCTCCCTCCCCCCCCCCTTTCCCCTCACAACCTCATATATGTGATTTCGTATAACGATGAGGGTTTCCTTCCGTTTCCATGCAATTTCCCTTCTCTCTCCCTTTCCCTCCCATCACTCATCTCAGTTTAATGTTAATCTTTTCCTCATGCTCTTTCCCCCTGTTCAGTTCTTAGTTGCTCTCCTTAAATCAAAAAAGCATTTGTTTTTTAAGGATTGGCTAGCTTCACTTAGCATAATCTGCTCTAATGCCATCCATTTCCCTGCAAATTCCATGATTTTGTCATTTTTTAGTGCTGCATAATACTCCATTGTGTACAGATGCCACATTTTTTTTTATCCATTCATCTATTGAAGGACATCTAGGTTGGTTCCTATTCCTTAATAGGACACCAATAGCCCAAGAGTTAATAACAAGAATAAACAAATGGGACTTACTTAAACTAAAAAGTTTTTTCTCAGCAAGAGAAACAATAAGAGAAGTAAATAGGGAGCCTACATCCTGGGAACAAATCTTTACTCCTCACACTTCAGATAGAGCCCTAATTTCCAGAATATACAAAGAACTCAAAAAATTAAACAATAAGATAACAAATAACCCAATCAACAAATGGGCCAAGGACCTGGATAGACACTTCTCAGAAGAGGACATACAATCAATCAATAAGTACATGAAAAAATGCTCACCATCTCTAGCAGTCAGAGAAATGCAAATCAAAACCATCCTAAGATACCATCTCACTCCAGTCAGATTGGCAGCCATTAGGAAGTCAAACAACAATAAGTGCTGGCGAGGATGTGGGGAAAAGGGTTCACTTGTACATTGCTGGTGGGACTACAAATTGGTGCGGCCAATATGGAAAGCAGTATGGAGATTCCTGGGAAAGCTGGGAATGGATCCACCATTTGACCCAGCTATTGCCCTTCTCGGACTATTCCCTGAGGACCTTAAAAGAGCATACTATAGGGATACTGCCACATCAATGATCATAGCAGCACAATTCACAATAGCTGACTATATTTTGAAAAGAAAAAATGTTTTCAACCAAGAGGTAGGGAAAAGATTTTAATATTAACTTTAGAATTTCTCCAAGGGCTTTTCTCACATCATAATCAAATTGATGTGGCTAATCTCATATCAGAGTGATAGGTAAATCAATTCTACCCTGATGGAGTTAATGCTTTGGGGTAGGAGCTACAAACCCCACGGTTCAGAACTCATTCTGAAGCTTTCCACAAGTCTGTCACAGCACAGCATTGATCTGGCACATGTGGATGATACCTTTTAGGTCATCTACCCGTCCACTCCTCCCTGGCAAAAGCATTCTCTTAGTCTGAGAATGAACCCTTGACCTCTACCAGGCTCCTCAAAGTCTCTCCCATCGCAGTGGGAACTGGGATAGAGAGATGGCACTTGGGATAGAGAGAATGAACCTGGGTAGCTGGGGTGGCTAGAAATGAATCCCTGCCTCTCAGGGCAGTGAGATCTGGACAGGGATGCTCTTGGTACCTCTGGGAATGGAAAAAAATCAGTGGCTCTACTTGCCAATTTTTGTGGGATGAATTTCTAATCTGGTGTTGTTGCTGCTCTACTCCACATGATTTATGTGGAAGAGCTGTAGTCAGTGTCATTTAGACTGATTTTGAAATGCGATTCCTTAGCTTTGCTGTTAGCCCATTTACCATCTATGTTAACCCCTTAATGGGCTCTCCCCTGTACACATGATAAAGTCTAAACTCCCTGACTCATAAAGCCATCAAGAAACTAACCTGTAGGCTATTTATTCCTCCTTATCTCTCGCTACTTTTCTTCAGAGTGAAATACTATTAGTCACCTCTAAGACATTTTTGGGAAAACTGGAGAATTTCAAATCTGGGTCATGTGTATTACGAAATCATTGTTAATTAGTCTAGATGTGAGAGCAGTTCTGTGATCAAGGTGGAGAAGGAACGTACTTTTAAGAGATGTGTTCTAAAGGATTTAAGGGTAAAGCATTATGATAGCAAACTTTCTTTTAAATGGTTCAGAAAAACTGTGAGTGTGTGTGTGTGTGTGTGTGTGTGTGCGTGCGTAAGTATGACATAAGATAAACCTGTCAGGATGTTACCAGTGGGTGATTCTAGGTGACAGGTGTATGGATATCATCACTCTGTTGAAGAAGCCAAGCCATTGCCCTGGTGCTGCAAAGCAGCAGTCCAGGTGGGCAGAGTCCACCATGCCAGAGCTGGCATGAGGTGTGCTGAGCCAGGGCCGAATCAAGCCAGAGTGTGCCAACCTATCACCCTGTGGCAACATGCTGGCCCCCTGTGGGTGCCGCAGCTCTAAACCCCCCACACCCCGCTCCATGATCCACGCATCTCAATCTCCGGGGAAGCTGGTTTTGCAGGTCAGCAATGAGAAAACGGAAGGGGGGCATCCCTGAATGAAAGTCCAGACTCAATGGTTAACAAAGAGCATTAGTATCTTTCCAAACTCTGATTAGCATAAATTTGAACCAAGTGCTCTGTAAACCTCAAGAGCAGCACACAGAAGCAGCAACCCTTCTTGGGTCCCCCCTCACCCTGCAGGAGTTTCGTCATCTGTGGATTTTATTTTTTGAATTTGCAAGGCAAGAACCCAGAAAGAAGAAATTGTCGGTGAGCTGCTGGGGTCTGCTCCAACACCGGAGGCCATAGACCACCATCAAGAACTGCAACACCTTTCTCAGCTGCAGAGGATTGCAGCTTGTGCAGATCCCACCTGCCAGCAGAAACAGAGAGACTCTGATTTCACCAACATCTCAATTTCTCTGTAGACAGGAACATTTTTGAAAAATCTAAATTGAGAAAAACAACTATGACCATATGGAGGTTTTTTTTTTTTTTTGAATAAAATAATGTTCTACCAGAGGCAGAGGAAGTAGAAGAATTAAAAAAGAAAGGAAACAGGCAAAAGAGGTGCACGTGTAATTCATAATGGCTAATCAACATAAGATGCTCAGCCTAAGAACATGCCAGATACAAAACCCCTGACCACTCTGAACACAGTGTGATTGAATATACAAATATTCCGCAACCTGGCAGTTCCATTTTGTCACTGTGGATTGAAGCCCCGAGCCATACTCTAAGACCCCTGCCCCTGCCCTTTAAATTTTGAGATAGGGTCTTGCTAAGTTGCTGAGGCTGGCCTCAAACTTAGGATCCTCCTGCCTCAGCCTTCTGAGTTCTGGGATTACATGTGTGTGCTACCACGCCTGGCCTGACAGTTCCTTTTCTGAGTATATATTGTAAAGCAGTGTTTTTGAAACTCAGAGTTTGACCTAAGGAGAGGGGTGGGGCATGGCAGGGCCTTGGAGGGGTAGGAGTGGGGCCTATGGGAAGGGGCAGGACCTAGACTGATAGGGTTGTCTCTGCCCTAGAGCCTCCTCCTGGCCCCAAGGCTGAGACTCCTTACACTTTTCAATCATTCAAAAAGGATGCTAGGTGCTTGTGGCCAAATAGTATGGAGAGGGGTTTAAGTACCTCCCGCAAGTGTTCAAGAGATGTAGTCTTAGCCAGACATGGTGGTGCACACCTGTAATCTGAGCAGCTCAGGAGGCTGAGGCAGGAGAGTCGTTGAGTTGTCAAAGCCAGTCTCAGCAACTTAGTGAGGTATTTAGCAACTCAGTGAGACCCTGTAACTAAATAAAATATAAAACAGGGCTGGGGTGTGGTCCAGTGGTTAAGCACTCCTGGATTCAATTGAGAAACTGATGTGACTCCATTTTTGAGAAACCAGCCTCTACCTCAGAGCAAAGCCTGTCCAAGGAAGGGAGCTTGACCCTTGTCCTTGGAAAGATCCACAGAGCACTCCTAGGCACATACCCACCCTGCTGAGTTGTTGTCTACAAATAACAGGAGAGATCTGTGGCACCAGGTGTCCTTGACTCAGTTAGGCTAGGTGAGGACCCATAGCAACCCCCTAGCAACCTCCAATCAGCATGAGACAGGGAAAATACCTGGGATGCCAGATGATCCCTCCGTAGTTTATGGTGGTTGATAACATGTTGGGAAACCATGTAGTTAAGCACATACACCCCTCGTGGCCTAAACCAATCAGTTCAAACGAATCCCCCTCTTGTACTAACCAATCACCCCTACCCAACTTGTTCCCACCAGTGAATGTGCTGATCAATGTTAAGAGTTGTTGTTTGACTTTCCCGTGGTGTGAAATGATTTGCTGTGTGATGTTGTGACGCATAGAGTATCCCCCCAAACCTATAAAATCTCACTGAACAAAGGACCAGGACTCACTCCTGCGAACGGTTGTGAGTCCAGGCTCGAGCTTGCAATAAAGACTCTTGTGTGATTGCATCGGATTCGGCTCCTGGAGGTCTACTGGGGTCCCAGGAATCTGGCATTACACAATCTCTGGTACCAAAAAAAAAAAAAAAAAAAAGAGAGAGAGATGAAGTCTTGTTGAGCATGCCTTCATTTGTTGATTCTTTCCTTCTTTCACTGTCTCCCTCCACAGTCCACTGGGGTGTGAGTCTGGCTCAGCATCCCCTGTAAGGCTGCCAGTGTCTGGCACAGTCTTTGCAGGACTGGTGTGATGAGTCTCCTGGCCATCTGTGGTCCAGAGTCCACAGCTGAGATACTCTGGTGAGCCAGGA
Organism: Callospermophilus lateralis; assembly: GCF_048772815.1. Classification (NCBI taxonomy): domain Eukaryota; kingdom Metazoa; phylum Chordata; class Mammalia; order Rodentia; family Sciuridae; genus Callospermophilus; species Callospermophilus lateralis. Next base: position 95,050,983 of record NC_135313.1, read on the forward strand.
CACCGCTGCTCAGAGAGACTGCAGAGAACACTGGGGAACATTCCACTCAGAGCCAAGTCAGATTCTAGAGGGGAGAGAGAGGAGACAAGGGCAGTGAAAGACATCACCCGCCTTTGCTCATCCTGTGATGTCAGGGACTCTGAGAGATTTCACGACTCCCTTCTCAGAGACAAGGACCGGCTGTCGGAGATGGAGATGATGGATGGCCTGCCCTATATTGCTGAAGCCAGAATCGGACAGGCAGTCAGTATAGATAGGTAAATCGAGTCAGGTCAGATCAAGGAGGCCAGTTTTGAGTGAGTCCAGGAAGTTGAAAACTGTCCCCTGAGGGACGGAAATGTTAATTCCTTCTGAGCCCTTCCTCCACCCTTATGGAGGACCTGCCCTTGCTCTTACCTGTTGTTAAGGTAAACTGTCTCAGGAGTTGCCCCTCCCTACAGGGAGCTAGAAGGTTGATGATTAACGAGTCCTGGGCTACTCCATCCTGTCCTTCCCCCTTCAGCCCACCTGGTTCCCACCTCTGGGCCATCCCACCAGGCATTCCTGGGCCTGGTCACCTAGGCGGGAAGGAGAAAGATAAGGGGAGAAGGCAGGAGAACAATGGAAACCTAGGACATATAAAAAGGGTGAACACCTAGCTTCTGGGGATACCAGGATACCAGCTATGGCCCCCCCTCCCTCCCGGGAGAAGTCTATGTTACCCCTTTTTAAAAATAAACCCTGCTTTATATGCCTGCCTCGGCGTGCTTCTCTAATGTTCAGACTTCAACATGTGGGGAAGCAGGACTCGTCACCCATAACTGGAGGTATCACTGTCACACTTGTGACCCACTCAAATGTCAAAAGCTGGGAAGTTCCTGGGTGGATCTGTGAGGCGACACTGGCTGATGTTCCTTCCCATGGATCAGCTTTCTGTTCTGTGGCCCTGATGTCTTCCTTGCCATCCAGCCATGAGCAAGGAAATCAGGATTTAAATCCGTTCTTCCTGCATGGGAGGGAAGGGTTTGATGACACAGAAATCCTTCAGGACACTACTGTTCGGAGATGCTCTGGGGCTATAAGATGCCGATGGGGTCAGCTCCAAGGGTCACCAGCTCTTCTGTGACATGGGGGCTGGTTACAGGGGGTGTGGAGGACCCACACTTTGTCCAGCTTATGAGCCGCCCGGCAGTGAGTCTCTGGGTTGCCTGAGGCTTGGCTGGTTTTGGTGGATTGGCCCCAGGTGGTGGCTCTGTTGACTTTAGCTGGGCTCACTTTGGTGTCAGCTGAGTGTACTCTGGTGTCAGCTGAGCTCTGCAGCAACTCTTCTAAGGTAGCTCTGTGGGTTTCTGCCTGACGCGCGCTCATGTATCTTGGGGTTAAGTGGGGGCTGGCTGGTTTTGGCTAGCCTGGACTGGGTGACTCTGCTGGTCTTAGTTGGACTTGCTTGTGCAACTCAGGGTAGCTGGTGCTCAGATCTGTCACTTGTGCCCCTTCTCTTCCTCCTGGAATAGCAGAAAAGTCTATTGCCAGTCATATCTTCTGGAAATTGAAGAGGCAGAAAGGAGCCACTGGAGAGAAATTCACCAATTTGCCTTTTCAAAAGACCTCATGGCTGCCTCAGAGACTAGGTTGGATTGAATAAGGTGGTGGCTAAGAGGGATAAGTTAGTGAGTTATAATACTGTAGTCGTCCCTTGGTATCCACAGGTGGTTGGTTCCAGGATCTTCACAGATACTAAAATCTGCAGATGCTCAGATCCCTTATATAAAATGTCATAGTATTTGCACACAACCTCCACCAGTTACTCATCTCGACATTACTTATAATACCTAATACAATATAAATGCTATGCAAATAGTTGCTACATTGTATTGTTTAGAGAAAAATGACTAAGGAATAAAGTCTGTACATGTTCAATACAGATGCGATTTTTTTTCCTGAGTATTGTTTTTTTGAGCATAGAATTTCCCATTTATCTTCATTTTGATGTTTCCAAAATTATGTCTGAAGTTCAAATTTTTTTTTATTTGTTCTTTTTAGATATTCATGGCGGTAGAGTGTATTTTGACATATTATGTATACATGCAGTATAACTTATTCTAATTAGGATCCCATTCCTGTGGTTGTATCTGTTTTTTTTCCTGGGTATTTTTGATCCATAGTTGGTTCAGTCTGAGGATGTGGAACCTGTGGCTATAGAAGACCAACTGTCTATCAAGGAGAAATGGTGATGGTTTTAACTAGGGGCCTCGCTATGGACCAGAGTAGGTGTTCCCGTGGACAGTCCTGTGTTTGACATCTCCTCAGAAGGTGTCTGGCATGCATGGATGAAAGACACAGACCTGGGGACATTCACTGCACAGCAAAGCCAACTGGAGGCCAGCTGTGCTTCCTTCACTTCCTTGTTGGGTGTTCTGTGTGAGGTGATCAGTTCACGTGCAGGCAGCAGGCCTGCCTTGATCCAATGCTAGACCAGAGACCCCAGAGCCCAGCACTCAGGAAATTTCTGAATGTGGCGGGCAATGCCCCATGTATGTCTGGAACAGGAAGAATATCAGCTGTCCCAGGATGTCTAGAAAAGGAGCTAAGGGAGGGTGATTCTTAGAGTCCATGGTGGTGGCTGGGGCTTGGATGATAGCACTTCACAGAACACTGAGAAAATGTCTTTTCCCATCAGAGAAGTGGGATGGGGGCTGGTGCTCAACATGGGGGTGCTAATCTCTGCCTCTGCTTAGGGGAAGGAGGAGCCCTGGAGAGTATATTTACAGGCAGAAGAGTGAGGCATAGGTTGGGCTGAGGGGCACTGTTCCAGAGCTGGAGCTGCTCACAAGCGGTTGCCATTTTTCCGTGAGAATTGTCTCCACGTGGCCTTTGTGGACTCCAGCTTGATGGAGGATTCTAGGGCCTTGCCTAGCCAAGAGGACTGTTGACAACAATAGTCAAGTCCTTGGAGTGGACAGGTCAGGCCCCTGGGAGGTGGGGACCCCCTTCCATGTTGCAGCCCGGGGGGAGTCTCTGAATTTCGGTCAGCTCCCTTGAATCCATCCTGCCAGTCCCTCTTGATGGCACAGCACAGCCCTGTGTGAGGGGGAGCCAGGTTTCAGATCTTGTGACATTTGCGTGCAGATTCAGTTGAGTTTGTCCTGCCACACAGGAAGGAAGGGACACATTCAAACGGCTCTATAAATAGAGAAAGACGTACCCAGACGCAGTCAAGCAGCCACAAAAGGGCTAGGGATTCATACAAACTACCTGGGTGTTGATCTTTGACAAAGACCTTGCACCTTGAAGGTGGGAAGGGGAGGTGGGGAGGGGAGAGGAGGGGAGGGTGCTGGCTACTCATCAGCAAGGCATTCCTGGGCTTTTAGTGCCCTGGGAACACCTGGCCCTGGGTGCTTTATCCTATAGCCTTTCAGATGCCCTGATCAACCATTAGTGGTCTCCACTCCTGGGGAGGGGAAAAGGGAACCCCTTTGTATTCTCATGGGAGAATGGGAATTACTTTAGGTGTTGAGGGTGTGAATCACAAGGGGTCCCTCTTTTAGGATGCAGGCTTATGTCTTCTTTTCCTCCTCCTCCTCCTCCTCCTCCTCCTCCTCCTCCTCCTCCTCCTCCTCCTCCTCCTTCTTCTTCTTCTTTTTTTGCAAAGTCTCCTGTGCTTTGAAAGTGCAGGTTCTTTCTGGGGTCCCTTCTCTAAGAACCAGCCTAGAGATGCAGAATAGTTGAGTGTCTTTCCTTCTCATGCAGCCTAGTCATAACTTCTTCATTATGCTCTTGGACTTTCCAGCCCACAGGACCATGAGCCAAAATAAACTTCTGTTCTTTATAAATTATCCAGTCTCAGATATTATGTTATAGCAGCAGAAGATGAACTGAGACAATCTCTAAGCCCTTAAAGAAATTCCTTCAACTCCATAGAATCAATGGGGTCTCCAATAGTGTAGGACAATCAAAGAGGACTGTCTTCAGAGTTTCAAATGGTAGCACTGCTGTTTGTATGGATCTGTGCTCCTGTATTATCATTCAGTACAGAAACAGATATATAGGATCTGTTATCTATTTATTTGATGTTCAGAGGTCTATTATGAGAAATTGTCCCACAGCACCATGGAGGCTGAGAAGCCCCATCATCTGCCAACTGCAACCTTGAGACCCAGGAAAGTAGTGGTATAATTCAGCCTAAGTTCAAAGGCCAGAGAACTGGGGAATCAAAATGGTATAAACAGCAGTGTAAGGGCAGGAGAGAGTGAAATGAGAGCTCCTAGCTCAAGCAGTGAGACAGAAAAAAATATGAGGTGGGAGGATTTTCTCCTTCCTCTGCCTTTTGTTCTACTCAGGTCCCAAGTAGATTGGACCATGCCGACTCACATTTTACTGAGTTCACTGATGCAAATGCTAGTTTATCCAGAAACAGCCCCACAGACATTCCCAGACACCATGTTTAATCTGGGCAGCTCATAGTCCAGTCAAGTTGACAAAACTTAATCATTACAGCCCATACCCTAACTCTATCTAGTCAGGTTGGATGTGCAGTGCTTGGCCCAAGGTTGGCATCCATCATGCAGCCATGGAGTGAATGAATGAATGTGCCCTCTGTGCTTCAGTATTTCCAGGAGGGTCCAGTTGCAGGTTTAACCTCTAGCTTAACAGATGGAAGTTGGCATTAAAGGTGCAGATCTCAACCATTTTGGTCTCAGGATCCTTTTCTGGTTTTCAAATGATTGAGGACCCCAAGGAGCTTTTGTTTATGTGATATATCTATCCATATTTTTCTTGATTAAAACTGAGAAAACTATAAATATTTATTAATTCATCAAAAAAGTCATTGCATGCAAAAAAACCATTTTTTTTAATGGAAACAATTGACTTCAAACATAAATCAGTGAGAAGAGTGACATTGTTTTAAGTTTCTATAAGTCTTTTTAGTATCTCGCAGCTAGAGTCTGAACTCTATCTCTGCATTCAAAATGTTATTATATATTTATTTATTTATGTATTTATTGAAGTATATAAAGAAATACATACTAGGAATAGGGAGGTATATTTTTCTTCATAGATTTTTCATGTAGTTGTAAATTTGCTTCTTTGTTCTGGTGAAAAGACATGACAAGTAGTAGTTCCTTAATTTCAGTGTGGAACTTGAAACCATTTATCCTTGGTTTACCCTTAAAACGATAGGTCTCCTGGCACGGTGAGCAGATCTTTTGCCCATGAATGATTTGATAACATCATGCGCGTGTCATTTGGGAGACATTGACTCACTGAATTAAGGAGTGTTTCCCAGTATTGACATTTTTCTTCATATTACATCACAAATCAAACTTGATAACATTGCCATGGATCTCAAGAGAAAAGTCTTCAAATATTCAGAGGTTGTCAAGCTCAGGATGGCAGATACACATTTTACAAAATTCTGATTTTTGCTCCAGTGCTCACATTTTATTATTGGTGGCAAATACTATCATGGTTTCTCTTGAAATGAGAGGTTCCTTTTGCCCATTCACAGAGAAATATCTGTCAACATCCTAAATGTGAACAACCATTGTTTGCATGTCAGTCATTATTCAAGATAAAATGATACTTCATTTTTTTCACATAAAAATAGTCTTTCACAGAAAAACATATACCCAGTCGGTTTGCATCTCCAACAATTCCACATGCACTTGCCTCAAGACCACCATTGTACTCAGGTGTGGACATTGTACTTAGGAAAGTGGACATCTAAGGTCCAGCAGTTTGCTCAGATTGGAATGCCAATAAAATAAAAGAGGCAAATAGCATTTCAGTATTATTATGGGAATCATTTTGACCTCAAGGACCCCATAAGGGTTTGGGGGATTTCCAGATTGCCTGAACTATAGTTTGGAAATCTGTAGATGAAGCGTCTCACAACCAGTGATTGGGATGTTTTTCCAGTCTCTTCCTAGCATGGCTCCTAAGTCCCCATGCACTGGGCACCTGCAGTAGTTCAATAACAACCCAAAGGCCGGATGGCTGGTGCCTCTACAATGCAAATTTCGGCAGTAGATTCCTGATGAAGGCCTTTGTCACTAGGAGTTATAGCCAAGAACATGGGGGCTGCTTCCTGGACCTCGAGTGGTTTGGAACTGCAGCCAGACATACTCATCACAATTCTGTTGCAGGGAGTTGCCTTACATGAGCAACTGAAGGACAAGTGTAGAAAGGCCACCCAATTACAAGGGACCAAATCCCCAGGCATGTCTTCCCCTTCCTGGCTTCCTGCTTCTGCTTTTAATTGATATGGGAAATCTTGACATTTGATTACAGGCCTTGGGCTTCATTTCTGGGCCACCTTCAGGAACCTCTTGCAGAATGGTCTGGGAAGGACAAGGGGAGAGTTGACTTTTGGGAGTCCTGGAGGAGACTTGGGGCTCTGGTGCCTCTGGGTGACTTTGGAATCACAGAGGAATGACTCTTAAACTGGGAATGACTCTTGAGTCATTAGGTAGGTGTTCTGGCTCTGCTATAGTTCTGGAAGCATATTGGGAAAAGTTACTAGACCAAGGTGTCTCTTAGTGCAGGCTTCTGGCCCTCTAGTGGAGTTTTCTTGCCCTTCTTATTCTGAGAGTTATCCCCAAACTCCAAGAGCCTCTGACATTCCATTTTTTTTTGTTGCTATAACAAAATAACTGAAGATGGATACTTTATCAAGAAAGATATATTTTGGTTCACAGTTCTGGGAGCTAGTTTGGGTGACTGCATCTTTTGAGGGCTTCTGCTGACTCACAACATGGCAGAGAAGTGGGAAGGGTCTTTTACAGAAAGCATGAAGCATGAGGGGTGGTCTTACTTTATAACAACCTGCTCTTGAGGGAACAAATCCAGTTACATGAGACTGGACCCATTCATGCAAGATTAGTATTCATCTATTCATGAGGGTGGAGCCTCCACAACTTAATTACCTCCCACAAGGTCCCACCATTTCCAGTTTTCACCATTTTGACTCCACCACACTGCTGACCAAGCTTCTAACATATGAATCTCTGGGGGACACACTCAAGCCATATGCAAACCGTAGCACTCTGTCTTGGGCTTTGCATCTCTTAGGTCACCGTTGTTCCCATCATGGGGTGAAGTGATTCTAGATCTGTGCCCATGTCTTACCTGGGCCAACCCTGCCCTGTCTCTGTTATCCAGTCCCCCCACAGTGGGCCCTTTCTGTCCAGGCACAGTGCATGGGGTCTGGAGGCTGCAGACCTTCATCATCCATTGGTGGGCTTCTCTCCTTTCTGTGGCTATGAAGAGATGCCAAGGAGAGCAAGGATGTTCTGGATCTGAGAGGAATTTTTATTTCTTTTTTTCTTTTTTTGCAAGTGTACTTTTCTCTCCAGAGAACAACCCCCAAACTACTCCCCAGGTGATTCCAGTGCTTGCTATGTGAAGAACATAGTTTTGCTATTTTATCTGTTTATTCTTTTTTTTTTTTGGTACTGGGGATTAAACCTGGGGCACTCAACCACTGAGCCACATCCCCAGCCCTTTTTATATTTTATTTAGAGACATCTCTGTAAGTTGCTTAGACTGGCTTTGGACTTGCGATCCTCCTGTCTTAGCCTGAGCCACTGGGATTATAGGTGTACACCACTGTACTTGACTTATCTGTCTATTCTTTACTATGGATTATTCAGTAGGGAAACCAGAGATGGTTTTTTGAGAACCAGGTGGAAATCAGAAATATATGTTTCACATATTGTTATTCATTTTTTTTTAAAAAAAAGCGAAATCAGAACTATATATTAAATTTGGAAAATACTTTGTGTTGTTGATCTTTCTGTCATCAATTCTGAAGAGGTATTAGAAATTTTAAAGATCAAGTTCCTCAACAGCATTATGGTTTTGTAAAAAAAAAAGCATTATTTATAATGCTGGTGTGTGTGTATGTGTGTGTGTGTTGGGGGGGAGTGGTGGCAGAGAGAAAATGTTTTTATGTTTCTTAAGGATTTCTGAACAAATTTTGCTAAAACTTGGAATCCTGATGTCTTAACTCAAGCTGCCATAACAAAATACCACAGAAAATGGCGTGGCTTAACCAACAGACATGGATTTCTCACAGTTCTGGAGGCTGGAAGTTCAAGATCAAGATGCTGGAAGCTTCAGAATCTGGGGAGGGCTCTCTCCCTGGTTGTAGATGGCTGTCTCCCACTGTGTCCTCACGAGTCACAGAGAGGCAGTAATCTCTCTGGTGTCGCTTCCTATAAGGCAGGAATCCCATCATTAAGCCCCCACCCTCCTGACTTCATCTAACCCCAATTAACTCAGGACCCAGATGCTATCACATTGGGGGTTAGAGCTCAACAGATGGATTTTTGCTGGGTGGGGTGGGGTGGGGTGGGGTGGGGGAGTGAGCATGCAGGTTCAGTCCATAACACTGAGCTAGGAGCAAGCCTTAAAAGTTAAGTTACAATTGTTAAGATCGTGGAGTACTCTAGAGAGGTTTACCTCACTCTGCAGTTATGTGTTTACATTTCAAGGGGGACACTAACTCTAGGTTCTTTGGCCCAGGGAGAAATGTATTTACATTCCAAAAAAGTAAAGTGAGAATCTAGGATCCCTGCCATACAACCTCCAAAAAGTGATTTGTCTCCTCCCTTTTGGAGTGGGGCTGCTGCCTCCCTTGCACGGGTAACCGTTCACAATCCCTCCTGTCCATCCCTCATAGCAGGAACATCAGCTGCTCATGGAGAGCTTCCATCTGGCCCTCACCCAGGGACACAGACCCCAGGCTTATGATTTGTGGAAGGTCACTGGTTACAAATCCGTCTCAGATGCAGAACACTTCATATGTGCATTTGGGATTAAAACTGATAAAGGTGAATATTAAACCCAAAAAATATTAAGTTAAAAACATCAGAAAGAAACTTATATATTCTGAATGACTAATTATGAGTAGACCAAAAAACAAACAAACAAACAAACAAACCCAAAAAACCTCTTAGTGGAAGACAAAGTAAAATAGAAATAGATCAAATTATTAACATGATGGCATTTGAATGGTGACAAAAATGGGTGATTTTCATTTTTAGTTCCTTTAAAAAATTTTTTTTTTCAAAGAATGTATGGGCATATGTTGGGTAATGGAAAAAAAAATTTTTTTTGAGATGGGATCTTGCTATATTACTTAGAATGGTCTCAAACTCCTGGGCTCAAACAATCCTCCCATCTTAGCCTCCTGAGTAGCTAAGACAACAGGTGTGTACTATCATGCTTGGCAGAAAATGTCTCTGTATTAGCTACTCATTGTGATATAACAAATTAGGCCAAGACTTAACAGCATCACATCTTTCTTATCTCAGGGTTTCTGGAGTCAGGAGTCCTGACTTCCCACTGAGTCCCCAGTGACACCTCCCTAACCCCATTGAGTAGCACAATAAGTAAATGTTATGCAATAAACGTGTAAAGTAAATGTATACTGAATTCATCAGTATGCAGAATGGTGCTGCTTTTCCCCACTTTTTTTTTTCCCCGCTGACTGTGCTACCCCTGCCTCCTCAAGGCCCCCCAACCCTAACCCCACAACCTAAATGCACTCACAACAGTTCATGTTTCACAAACACGGGAAGTTTGTGCCGTGGCGCTTGATTTTCTTGGCAGCTTGGTTATATATTTGGAATCAGTCACAGTAGTCACTTGGACAAGAGGTCCAGAACTTCTTGGCATGGGCCAGGGGAACCTTTGTACTTTCTATTAAAACAAAAGAGTAAAAATGAAATAGGAAAACCCCTTATTTGGAAATATGAAAACTAAGTATGCAAAAAGTATGCTTCCTTTTACCTGGGACCTCGCTGACAGCTGGGCTGTCCAGGCTACTTGCTCCAGGGACCAAGGCCTCCTGAGTTTCTCTGGGATCCCAGGGACTCACAATTCTGGGTGTCCTGTTTAGTCCTGGCTCTGGTTGACCTGCCCCTGGACTGAACCTTGTGGGGAGTGCAGGGAAGGCCCAAGAAGGAGCTTACTTGCTCCATGACCACTCTTAGAGCTACAACCAGGAAAGCTGACTTACCTCAGGTCTCCCACAGAAGACCTAGTCCCCCTCTCTTTAGCGATACATTGATTGTCACTTAGTGATCAAGGCTGCCTTGAGGCAGGACATTAGACCTAAGTTGTGGAGGTGGTCTGTCAAGAGTCAGTGCAAGCAGGGATTGGCTAAGCCAGTATTTGAGGACACAGAATAAGCTTTTGGAGTCCAGAGGGTCATGTGTGCTTTGGAGTGCACAAAAGAAATTTGTGAGTCAATCTTTTCCCAGGGCTTGAAACTCTACTCCTTAAACTCAGGATCACAGATCCTACATCAGTGGGCTCTTAGTTCTTAATCATTAAGTAAATGTGAAAAAATGCTTATGATAAAAACAAGGAATGATCCAAAGCCTGGGAAGGATGTAGCCATCCATGACCCTGGCTGCCTGAAACAGAGCAGTTTGAGTGGACAGCATTGCAGGCTGCAAGGGATGGGCAAGAGAGGCAGCAAGCCAGGTGGACGAACTGAGGGTGGGCTGTGGCTCTGAACACCACCCAAGTCCTGCCCCAGGAGCCATCTGGAGAGGGTTGGCCCACTGACGCCCTCCCTGGATCCTCAGCTCCTCTGCTGGGAAAGATGTTCTCACTCACTCTCTGACTTTGGCAGAAACACCCAGTTGGCCAAGACTGAATCATGTGACTCCCTGGCTACTAAGGAGAGAAGTGGGAGAGTGCTTGGCCTCTTCCAGCCACATGCTGGGAGACAAAATCTGACTCTCACCAAGTAAGGCAAGACTCCCTCCAGATAAGAAGGGAGTTCCCTTGGTTGGGGAACCTCCTGATGTTAAATATCCATCATGGTGGCCAAGAAATTGTGGTGTTTCAACCAGTGTACATTTGAAATGAATAGTAAAAGAACTCTATACATATATACATACCATCCTTCCCTGGTATCTTTGGAGTATTGGTTCTAGGACTCTTTGGAGGTACGAAAAGTTCCTTATGAAGAATGGCATAGCATTTGTATATAATTACACATATCCCCTTGTGTACTTTAAATCATGTCTAGATGATTTATAATATATAGTACACTGTAAATAGTTTTTATATTGTTTTATTTAGAGAATAATCACAAGAAAAAAATTTGTGCATGTTCAGTACATAGAAAGCTTTTCCTGAATATTTCCCATCCATGATTGGTTGAATCCATGGATGTAGAACCCACAAATAGAGAGGGTTTATTACACACACACACACACACACACACACACACGCGCGCGCGCGCGCGCATTCAAATAGCATCAAAGATGTTCATAAAACATTTCTTGCTAATTTTATAATCTTATAAAGACATATATACATGCAGGCTAGATTGTAGTAAGCCATTGAAGTTCACTGTTTATATTGTTGTTTTGGGAAATTGCTTTTTGAGTTCAGAGAAAGAAGGTGTGGTGGAAATGTAACCATTCTGTAATTGACTTGATTTTATTAATTTTTGAAAAGAAATATCTCTCTTAGTGTCAGTTTTCTAAATTTCAAGAAGGCAATTTCTATAAAGAAACTTCTTATAACCCATAGTGGAGAACACATAGTTTGGGAAAGATTGACACTTATGATAGAGCTTGTAAATAAGTTGAGTGGAGTTACCCTGGTATTCTCTTCAGGGGTTATTGGGTTGTACTTCCAGTTTTAGAACATTTAGATCAATGAAAATATGGGACATTCATTTTGGTTTCACATTTACAATCACCCTATTTCAAGTTCTGTGCCAGGAACAATGGGCAGAAATGAAGGCTACCTGTTTCTGCACCCAGGGCAGTTATAATCTGGTGGAGGAGAATGTTATAAAGAACTTCTTGGGAATAAGCTGGTGCATGTGAGGTACTATAATGATATCTTTCTACGTATTTTTAAATTTCATCCCTGATTTCTTCTGCTATTCGTTGGTCATTTAATAGCATATTATTTAGTCTCTAGGTGTTAGAGTATCTTATATTTTTTATTTCATCACTGATTTCTGATTTTATTCCATTATGATCTGATAGAATGCAAGATTTTTTCCCATTTGCATTCAGGGTTATGAATATGATTTGTATTCCTGGACATTTTGGTTAATATTTGTTTTTTTTCTTTTTTTATTAATTTTTATTGTTGGTTGTTCAAAACATTACATAGTTCTTGATATATCATATTTCACACTTTGATTCAAGTGGGATATGAACTCCCATTTTTACCCCGTACACAGATTGCAGAATCACATCAGTTACACATCCATTGATTTACATATTGCCATACTAGTGTCTGTTGTATTCTGCTGCCTTTCCTATCCTCTACTATCCCCCCTCCCCTCCCCTCTTCTCTCTCTACCCCCTCTACTGTAATTAATTTCTCCCCCTTATATTTTTTTCCCCTTTCCCCTCACTTCCTCTTATATGTAATTTTGTATACCCCTGAGGGTCTCCTTCCATTTCCATGCAATTTCCCTTCTCTCTCCCTTTCCCTCCCAACGCTCATCCCTGTTTAATGTTAATCTTCTTCTCATGCTCTTCATCCCTACTCTGTTCTTAGTTACTCTCCTTATATCAAAGAAGACATTTGGCATTTGTTTTTAAGGGATTGGCTAGCTTCACTTAGCATAATCTGCTCTAATGCCATCCATTTCCCTGCAAATTCTATGATTTTGTCATTTTTAATGCAGAGTAATACTCCATTGTGTATAAATGCCACATTTTTTTAAATCCATTCGTCTATTGAAGGGCATCTAGGTTGGTTCCACAGTCTTGCTATTGTGAATTGTGCTGCTACGAACATGGATGTAGCAGTGTCCCTGTAGTATGCTCTTTTTAGGTCTTTAGGGAATAGACCGAGAAGGGGAATAGCTGGGTCAAATGGTGGTTCCATTCCGAGCTTTCCAAGAAATCTCCATACTGCTTTCCAAATTGGCCACACCAATTTGCAGTCCCACCAGCAATGTACAAGTGAACCCTTTTCCCCACATCCTCGTCAGCATTTGTTGATGTTTGACTTCCTAATGGCTGCCAATCTTACTGGAGTGAGATGGTATCTTAGGGTGGTTTTGATTTGCATTTCTCTGACTGCTAGAGATGGTGAGCATTTTTTCATGTACTTGTTGATTGATTGTATGTCCTCCTCTGAGAAATGTCTGTTCAGGTCCTTGGCCCATTTGTTGATTGGGTTATTTGTTATCTTATTGTCTAATTTTTTAAGTTCTTTGTATATTCTGAATATTAGGGCTCTGTCTGAAGTAAAGATTTGTTCCCAGGATGTAGGCTCCCTATTTACCTCTCTTATTATTTCTCTTGCTGAGAAAAAACTTTTTAGTTTGAGTAAGCCCCATTTGTTGATTCTAGTTATTAACTCTTGTGCTATGGGTGTCCTATTGAGGAATTTGGAGCCCGACCCCACAGTATGTAGATCGTAGCCAACTTTTTCTTCTATCAGACGCCGTGTCTCTGATTTGATATCAAGTTCCTTGATCCACTTTGAGTTAACTTTTGTGCATGGCGAGAGAAAGGGATTCAGTTTCATTTTGTTGCATATGGATTTCCAGTTTTCCCAGCACCATTTGTTGAAGATGCTATCCTTCCTCCATTGCATGCTTTTAGCCCCTTTATCAAATATAAGATAGTTGTAGTTTTGTGGATTGGTTTCTGTGTCCTCTATTCTGTACCATTGGTCCACCCGCCTGTTTTGGTACCAGTACCATGCTGTTTTTGTTACTATTGCTCTGTAGTATAGTTTGAAGTCTGGTATCGCTATACCGCCTGATTCACACTTCCTGCTTAGCATTGTTTTTGCTATTCTGGGTCTTTTATTTTTCCATATGAATTTCATGATTGCTTTCTCTATTTCTACAAGAAATGCCGTTGGGATTTTGATTGGCATTGCATTAAACCTATAGAGAACTTTTGGTAATATCGCCATTTTGATGATGTTAGTTCTACCTATCCATGAACAGGGTATATTTTTCCATCTTCTAAGATCTTCTTCTATTTCTCTCTTTAGGGTTCTGTAGTTTTCATTGTATAAGTCTTTCACCTCTTTTGTTAGGTTGATTCCCAAGTATTTTATTTTTTTTGAGGATATTGTGAATGGAGTGGTTGTCTTCATTTCCATTTCAGAGGATTTGTCGCTGATATACAGGAATGCCTTTGATTTATGCGTGTTGATTTTATATCCTGCCACTTTGCTGAATTCATTTATTAGCTCTAATAGTTTCTTTGTAGACCCTTTTGGGTCTGCTAGGTATAGAATCATGTCATCTGCAAATAGTGATAATTTGAGTTCTTCTTTTCCTATTTTTATGCCTTTAATTTCTTTCGTCTGTCTAATTGCTCTGGCCAGTGATTCGAGAACTATGTTGAACAGAAGTGGTGAGAGAGGGCATCCCTGTCTTGTTCCAGATTTTAGAGGGAATGCCTTCAGTTTTTCTCTATTCAGAATGATGCTAGCCTGAGGCTTAGCATAGATTGCTTAATATTTGGTTTTTAACTTAATTTGGTTTCTCCTTTGATTGCCCTTTCCTTTGCTGATTTTCATTGTTGTTTTTCATTTCCTCCTCCTGGATTATTTTGCTGAAGATGTTCTATAGTGCAGGCTTTCTCACTGTAAATTATTTTAACTTTTGTTTATCATGAAAGGTTTTTATTTTATCACCAAATCTAAAGCTTAATTTTGCTGGATATAAGACTCATGGTTGGCATCCATTTTCTTTCAGAGCTTGGTATATGTTGTTTCATGATCTCCTGGCTTTGAGGGTCTGGGTTGAAAAATCTGCTGAGATACAAGTTAGTCTCCCCCTATATGTGATCTGTTTCCTTTCCTCTTGTGACCTTTAAGATTCTATCCTTATTCTGTATGCTAGGCATTTTCATTATAATGTGCCTTGGTGTGGATCTGGTTGTAATTTGTACATTTGTCCTGTAAGCCTATTGTATTTGAATGTGAATGGCCTAAACTCATCAATTAAAAGACATAGACTGACAGATTGTATGAAAAAAAAAAAAAGACCCAACAACATTCTGCCTTCAAGAGCCTCATCTCACAGGAAAAACCCTCCACAGACTGAAGGTGAAAGGGTGGGAAAAAAACGTACCACTCACATGGACCACATAAACAAGCAGGGGTTTCCATCCTCATATTAGATGAAGTGGACTTCAAACCAAAGCTAGTGAAAAGGGATAAAGAAGGACATTTCATACTGCTTAAGGGACTCATACATCAACAAGACATTACAATCATAAATATCTATGCCCCCAATAATGGGGCATCTATGTATGCCAAACAAACCCTTCTCAACTATAAGAATCAAATAGACATAACATGATAATACTGTTTAATACACCTCTCTCACCACTGAATGGGTCTTCCAAACAAAAACTAAACAAAGAAATTATAAAACTCAATAATACAATCAATAATTTGGACTTAACAGACATATGTAAAATATGTAGAATATTGATTCATCAATGAGCGAATACACTTTCTTCTCAGCAGCACGTGGATCCTTCTCCCAAATAGACTATATGCTATGCCACAAAGCAAGTCTTAGCAAATAAAAAAATAGAAATACTATCCTGCATTCTAACTGATCATAATTGAATGCAATTAGAAATCAATGATAATATTAAAAATAGAAGCTATTCCAACACCTGGAGACTAAACAATATGCCATTGAATGACACATGGATAACAGAAGACATCAGGAAGGAGATAAAAAAAATTCTTAGAGGTCAATGAGAACTCCAATACAATTTTTCAAAATCTATGGGTCACTATGAAGGCAGTGCTAAGAGGAAAGTTCATTGCATGGAGTTCATTCATTAAAAGAAGAAAAAGTCAACAAATAAATTACCTGACATTACAGCTCAAAGCCCTTGAAAAAGAGGAACAAATCCACACCAAAATTAGTAGAAGACAAAATAATTAAAATCAGGGCAGAAATCAATGAAATTGAAAAAAAGAAACAAAAATTTGACAAAACAAAAAGCTGGTTCTTTGAAAAAACAAAGTTGATAAACCTTTAGCCACCCTAACAAAATGAAGGAGAGAGAAAACTCAAATTACTAAAATTCATGATGAAAAAGGAAATATCATGACAGATACTATTGAAATACAGAAGACAACTAGAAACTATTCTCAGCAAAAGAAGCAATCAATGAGGTGAAGAGAGCCTACATTTTGGGAGCAAATTTTTGCCACATGCACATCAGATAGAGCACTAATCTCCAGGATATATGAAGAACTCAAAAAACTTAACATTAAAAAAGCAAACAACTCAATCAATAATGGGTTAAGGAGCTGAACAGACACTTCTCAGAAGAAGATATTATTCAATCAACAAATATATGAAAAAATGTTCAACATCTCTAGTAATTAGAGAAATGCAAATCAAAACTACTCTAAGATTTCATCTCACTCCAGTCAGAATGGCAGCTATTAAGAATACAAACAACAATAAGTGTTGCTGAGGATGTGGGGAAAAAGCATACTTATGCATTGCTGGTGAGACTTCAAATTGGTGCAGCCAATCTGGAAAGCAATATGAAGATTCCTTAAAAAACTAGGAATGAAACCATCATTTGACCCAGCTCCTCAGTCTATACCCAAAGGATTTAAAATCAGCATACTACAGTAACACAGCTGCATCAATGTTTATAGCAGCTCAATTCACAATAGCTTAATTGTGAAACCAACCTAGATGCCCTTCGATAGATGAATGGATAAAGAAACTGTGGTACATATACACAATGGAATCTTACTCAGCATTAAAAGAGAATAAAATCATGGCATTTGCAGGTAAATGGATGGAGTTGGAGAATATCATGCTAAGCAAAGTAAGCCAATTCCGAAAAACCAAAGGCTGAATGTTCTCCCTGATAAGTGGATGCTGATCCATAATGGGAGGGAGGCATGGGAAAAAATGGAGAAATTTTGGATAGGGCAAATGGGAGGTAAGGTAGGGAGGGGGCATGGGGTCAGGAAAGATGGTGGAATGAGATGGATATCATTACCTTAGGTACATGTATGAGTGCGCTTATGGTGTGACTCTGCATCATATACAACCAGAGAAATGAAAAGTTGTGCTGCAATTGTGTGCAGTGGATCAAAATGCATTCTGCTGTGATATGTACCTAATTAAAAGGAAGGAAGGAAGGAAGGAAGGAAGGAAGGAAGGAAGAAAGAAAGAAAGAAAGAAAGAAAAAAAACAAGCCCCAAACTACCTACAAAGAAAAGCCAAATAGTTTTACTGGTAAAATTTTACCAAATGTTTAAAGAAGAATTACTACTAATCAATTCTTCCCAAGCTCTTCCACAAAATAGACAATGGAACACTTCCATATTCTTCCCATGAAATCAATATTACTTTGATACTCAACTAGACAAGAACACTAAAAACGAAAACAAAAAAGCACCCTAAACAACAACAATAATAAAACTCTTCTGCAAAAGAAATACTTGCAAACCAAACCCAGGAACACATGAAAAGGTTTATAAACCATGACCAAATGAGATTGAATGCAATATATCTTTTTTAATATTTATTTTTTAGTTGTAGTTGGAAACAATACTTTTATTTTATTTATGTATTTTTATGTGGTACTGAGGATCGAACCCAAGGCCTCTCTTGTGCTAGGTGAGTGCTCTACTGCTGAGCCACCAACCCAGCCCTGCAAGATATATTTGACATTCAAAAACCAATTCATGTAATATACCACATGAATAGATTAAAAAAAAAAACACATGGCCATCAGATAGCAGGAATTAACAAATCAATCCATTTAACAAAACTCAACAGCCTTCAATATTTAAAAAATAAACAATACACTCAACAAAGTAGGAGCAGAAGGAAAATTCTTTAACCTAATAAAGAGCATCTATAAAAACAACCAAACCCATAGCTATTAATAATGAAATAATAGATTCTACCTCTAAAATTAGGAACAAAATGAAGATGTCTTCTCTCACTATTTTTATTCAACATTGTAGAGAAATTCTACAATAGGTAAGGAAAAGGAATAAAAGAAATCCAGATTAAAAAGGTAGCAAAACTTTATTCATAAATAACATGATCATGTAGATAAAAAATTCTAATGAAACCACATACAAAAATTATTAGGGCTAATAAGTGAGCGTAACAAAGTCACAAGGCATAAGATCAATATACAAAAATAAGTTGTATTTCCACACATTAGCAATGAAAAACATAAAAGTTAAATTAAGAAAACAATTCCACTTATAATAGAATCAGGAAGAATAAAACACTAGTAATAGGCTTAGCAAGGGGCTGGGGAGGTGGCTGAAGCGGTAGTGTGCTCGCCTGGCATGCGTGCGGCCTGGGTTCAATCCTCAGCACCACATACAAACAAAGATGTTGTGTCCGCCGAGAACTAAACAAAAAATAAATATTAAAAAAAATTCTCTCTCTCACTCTTTCTAAAAAAAAAATAGGCTTAGCAAAATAAGTACAGGGTATATACAGTGAAAACTACAAAAGATTGAAAGAAATGAAATAAATTTAAATAAATGGAATAGCATTCTTTACTTATGGATCAGAAAACTTAGCATTATTCATAGTAGCCAAACTTTTATAGGAACATTATAGTATCATTACTTATAATAAAAACAACCCAACTGTTCATCAACTGATGAATGGATAAATAAAATGTGGCATATTCATACAATGAAATATTATCCAGTCATAGAGATGTACTGATTCATACAACATAGATAAAAACATTATGTTAAGTAAAAGAAGCCAGCTATTAAAGACCACATATTATGTGAGTCCATTTATATGAATGTCCAGAACAGTTGTTATGGTTTAGATCTGGAGTGTCCCCTGCAAAGCTCATGTGTTGAAAGCATGGTTCCCCAATGTGGCAAGGTCAGAGGTGGGGCTCTTAGGAAATTATGGGACTGAGAAGGCTATAATCTCATCAGTGGATTAATCCATTTGAATGGACTACTGGGTGGTAATTGTAGGAAGGTAGAGTGTGGCTGGAGGAGGTGGGTCACTGGGGCTATGCCCTAGAAGTTTTTATCTTTTCTCCAGCCCTTCCCTTATGTACCCTCCATCCCTTACCACCTGCCATGAGCTGAGCTAAGGCATGCTATGCCCTTCTGTTATGATGTTCTGCCTCACCTCAGGCTCAGAGCAATGGAATTGGCCAATTGTAGACTGAGACCTGAAACTGTGAGCCCAAAATAAACTTCTCCTCTAAGTTGTTCTTGTCTGGGATGTTGATCACAGTGATGAAAAGCTCACTAACATAACTGCCAACTCTGTATACGCTGAAAAAAGATCTGGGGCTTCAAGGGCTGGGAAAATAAGGAGATGATGGCTAAGTGGATAAGGGGTTTCTCTGCAGAGTGAGGAAAAGGTTCTAAAATTAATTGTGGTGATGGTTGTTGCACAATTGTGTGAATATATGAAAAATAACTAAACTGTTCACTGGAATTACATTTTTAAAAAGCTCTTAAACAAAACATGTGGTTATGTGGATAATCCTACTAATCTGTATTCCCAAGACAATTCAGAGGAGACATTTATAATTCTTGCAGAATCCATCCAGGAGCCTGGGAAAAGATACCATGATAAGGGTTAACTTGCTAGTGTAGTATGCCTGTGGGCTGGGAATCCTTCTAAGCTGACAGGATGCATCTGCTTTATCCCTTGGACTTTAAGGAGTGCGTAGACTGGACACACTTCCAACTTGGCCACTCTTAAAGGTTGCTTGGAGTCCCTGGACTTTAATCCTCACCTGCAATGTGAGCTGGGTTCAGCTGCTAAGCTCAGGAACTAAGCAGGGCAGCACAGGGACTAGCTCTTCTTTTTCCCCAGGACGTGCAGTCACAGGGATTCTGAACCCTTCCTGAACCATGCATGCTGCTAAGAATAGTGAGAGTACAGTATGTGTGCCTGTGAAGATTTTCCTGTGGAGTCATGAGTATTTACAGCCTACCCGGTAATAAAGATCTTTAGCTTGCAGTACTGCTTTGAGAGTGCCCGGTAGTCTCTCTTTCCAAAATCTAGCCTCAGAGTTCTCTATTTCAGGAAAATGCTGGGTTGATTTAACTAAACAGCTCTGGTTAAATTTCTCAAATGACTATATCTGAACTGGTTGATGAACAGATGAGTGAGGTTTGAGAAATAGGTCTGTTGGGCTGTGAGGAAGGGCTTTGGCCTGAGTATTTCCTTTTAAGCTTATTAATCCTTTTGTTGGACAAACTGACATATAGGAGTATTAGTGATAATTCTTTTGGTTGCAAGTTACAGAAACTGAAACCAAAATCAGGTGGTTGGCAGGCTTACGGAAGTAAGGACTCAGTGGTCCCAGGACATCCTCTCTGTGGCTTCTATTTGGCTTGGAATGTTGCCTTCTTTTCCACAGCACGCTAGCTTTCTGCGAGCAGTGAAGGGCATGGCTGCGGAGACAGTTGGGTTTACCTCTGCCTGTATTTGACACCCCAGGAGTTTCCTCCTGGCTCCCAGTTCAGGAAAATACCTAGAAAGGCTCTGATTGGTCCGTCCTGGGTCAGGTGCTTGCCTTGAGCCAGTGACTGAGCCGAGGAGGCGGGTCAGATTGACCGGCTGAGAGGCAGCAGATCCTTCAAAGAAGGTGGCACCTTTTTCGAAGAATGATAGCAAAACTGGACAGAAAACCAGTGATCTCTGATGACGACTGTTAGCTGGTGTTTATTGACTTCTTTGCTCCCGAAGCTGTTTGGGATAATAAACTCCTGGCATATAGACTGAGGATCACATTTACCATTTGTCACCTGCCCGCCGTCCCATTTGTCATAACAACGACCCCAACTTGCCAGGCTGTGTCTCTCAACTCTGGGCCCCTGCCAGCTCTGGCTCCCAGACCTGGATGACAAATACCCGGGGAATTGCATGTGTGGGATGATTCCAGGAATTTATATTTTCAATAAGCTTCTTCGGAAATATGGAGGATGAGTTTCGGGAATCATTGCACATACAGTACTGGTGTAATGGGAAGGGCTAGAGTTGGCTTTCCGGGTGTATTCAGTCCACATTTTGAGACCGTTCTGCCATTCTCACTTGGTGACTCTGGCTCTCCCTTGCTGGTGAGATGACACTCACTGATGAGAACAAGGCCTCCCAATTCCAGGAGCCAGTAGAATCCCAGAGGGTTGGGACACTTGAGAAGATAGCCAGCTTGAAATGGGCTTGCCCAATTAGTTTCAATCAGGCCACCTCAGGATGACTCAGTTAGAATGTCAGGGCCTTCTAAAATTAATCACAGCCACATCTAAAATCAGCGCTGTGCATAAAGTCACCAGCCCCCTCCTCTCTCCACAGAGGGCTTGGACTTTGGGGGTAGGGAACTGGCCTGGACCAGCTACCTCTTCAGCCTCGCAGACATTTGTCTGAATTTAGACTTGCTAACTGGCAGTTTTCCTTCTCCTTTAACTTTTTTTTTTTTTAATTCTTTCTTTCTAACTGCTAGCAATGGCTATTTTTATGACCAGGGGTTTCATTTCTCAAAAGGAGGATGACAGGAGGTAGATATTTTGGTACCATGTCCTGAGCTCTTATTAATAGGATTTGGGTACAGATTGAATACAAAAGATTCAAGATCCGCCCCCCCCAAGATGGTATTTTATTTTTTCAGATTAAAAAAAATTGAACATTATTAGCCAGGCACAGTGGCACATGTCTGTAATCCCAACAACTCGGCAGGCTGAGGCAGAAGAATTAAAAGTTCCAGGCCAGCCAGGGCAACTTAGCAAGACTCAGCAATTTAGATTCTCTCTCAAAGTAAAAAATAAAAAGGACTGGGGATGTAGCACCCTGTGATAAAGCATCTCTGGGTTCAATCCCCAGTTATACCGCCCACTCCAAAAAAAAGTTGAATATGATCACTGTAAAAAATTAATATTACAAAAATTTCTGTAGAAGAAACTAATAGCTGCTGGGAATCCCTCATCCAGAGATAAACTCCTGTTAGCATGTTGATGCATTTCCTCCCAATGCTTTTATACAAAACCCTTAAAATCTCATATATTTTTAAATATAAAAAATGCATAATTTACCATAAATGGAAATAAATAATTAATTCCAAGAATGTTCTTGCCTTCTTTTTTGACAAGAAGTTTCCTGGATAGAAAAAAATCAGACATTTGAAATCTCTACATCCAAGTTCATTTTCAATTGTCTTTCAATTGTTTAAGTCATAAATTTAAATACTCTGGAAGGCAATTTGGATATATGTATAAGAAAAATCAAAACCATCTACCCTTTGATGCAGCAAATAGGAATTTATTCTAAAGCATCTCCTTTTTTGGGTGCTTTTAGTGTCTCAACTAAGTTTCATGTTGCTCCTTAGGCTAAAAAAAGCACCTAATAATTCCATTTATTAATCAGTTAGGTTCAAACAACTTAAATATTTTTTGTGCTGATGACTTTATACATTAGTACTTAGTACAAGTACTTAGTACTTTAAAAAGTAATACACATAATTTTGAAAACAAATTTCTTTTAAAAATTTCATGTTTGAATGACATCAGATAGCAATGTTGGCAACTGGAATGATGGAAGGTGCTTTCGCAATTTGGAAGGATAGTGATTTGCAACGTGGACGAGTATTCAATTCAAGGTCTATGTGTGGTTCAACTCTGTTTAGCTCAGGGTGGATGCTCAGAGAGGTTGTGCTGAATAAATGAATGAATGAACAAGTGTATAAAGGAATGCATTTTAGGCTTGCTATACTTTTCCCTTTTTCATCAAAGAGTACATGGCATCTAGCCTTGAAGCTGAGGCTTTGTCTACATCTGAGGGAGCCCAGGGTGCTTTGCATGACTGTGAAGTGGGAGGTGAAGAGGGAAGGTTCAGGAAATAAATGGTCCTTTGCTTTCAAAGCCTGGTTTGGAAAAGAATATATATGATTCAGTGGTCAAGGAGGGTCACAGACCCAATTTCAGATTCTCCCTGTCTATCTCAGCGAAATCATCTGTAAAACAGGAACCATAATAGTATCTGTTCTCATAGTGAGAATGAGTTCAACAGCATCCTGGCATATAATTAGCGCTCCATAAATATTACTATTAATATTAGTGGTTAATCTTTTAGAACTACTTTCTTGGCTCTTTCCATTTCCTGAAATGGAAATTATATCATCTAACTCTCAGTAAAAATTAGAGATGAGGCCTATGGGCGGGCAGGACTGCTGCTGCTGCTCAGTAGCTAGGCCCCTCCTGCCGCTCAGGCATTAGACCACAGTTGGAAGGCTCATGGCAGGTCTCTTTCTGCCTTTTCTCTTCCATTCCTTGTTTCCCTCTTTACTTTCTCTCCTGCCCTTCCTGTTTTCACACTGAAGAGAAAGAGGAAGTGAAAGCAATAAAGGGAGGAAAAAAAAAAAAGGGTGCCTGGTCTTAGTTCATTTTCTGCGCTGTGTAACAGGCTATCTGAGAATAGGTGATATAGGGCATAATGTAACGTGGGGCATGTTGCATCAGAAAAGAGGAAACCTAACTTGCTGGCTGCTACCCACTTCCCAGTCCTGGGGCCACATGTGGCTTAGATAGCGCCTGGCGATTAGCCAGAAGGCATTGCCATGGGTTGTGATGAAGAATCGGACCACCTCTAGGATAGGCCCAGAACCCTTCTGCCCTCACGGACAGCTCATGTCTCTCATTTCTGCCTGTAGGATGGGTGTACACGTGAACTCTCCCCACCCTGCTGAACTTTACCCTGATTGGCTCCTGTACATTATATATATTTCTTGCAGCTAGGAAGGCTGGGAAGTCCAAGGTCAAGGGACTGCATGGGGCCAGGACCTTCTTGCTGGTGGGGATTTTTAAAAAGTCCCAAGGCAACACAGGGTACCATATAGGGTGGGGGCTCGTGGGAGATGACTAAACTGGCTTTGATAATAGCTTACTCTCATGGTAACTACAGCAATAACCCATTAATTTATTAAACTGTGAATGGACCATTCGTGAGAGCAGAGCCCCTGTAACCAGATCACCTCCCCATAGTCCCATCTCCGAATTCCACTAACATGATTTAGGGGATTAAGTTTCAAAATGAGTTGAGAGAACACCCAGACCACGGCAAGACTTTTCCTTTAAAATAGAATGTCTTCTGATGCTCAACTCCCCAGAGAATCTGTCATGATCTTAGATTTGGGTTTAGGAAGGACAACCACTGGGACTCCCTGTGTATTTTGTATAGAATTCCCTGGGCAGTAGGGCTTAAGACAGGAACTAGCTTTTATAAGATCCCGATTCTGGCTACTCTTACTTATTCTAGAGAAGAGGGTTCTGAATGATCCTCTCCTTCCAGCACCCAGACTTCTCACTGCTGGAAATCCTACCAGCACCCTGCTGCTCCTTAGTAATGAGAGGATTTTTGGAGGGGAGATGGTTACCGGGGAAAGCTGGTGACCCATGCTTCCACTTAGCCTGGAGCTGGCTGTATTAGGTAACATCTCCCCAGCTCAAGGCACAAATCACTCATTCCTTTTCGGGAATATTTGAGGTGGATTAAGGTTTCCTATTTTTTCTATTGCTTTTATATTTGGCAGGATTCCTAGGAGATAAAAGTGGTGACTCATCATCACCTGCAGTGACCCAGGGGCTACTTTAGGCCTTTCATGTACTCTGTCTGCTGTAGGTTTTTTTTTTTTTTTTTTTGAGAAACAGGAAAAAGAAGTTTTTATTGCATTGCTATCAGTCTACTGTAGTTTTGATCTGGAATATCTGCCACTGGCCCATGTTTTAAAGGCTTAGTTCCCAGCTGGGTGCTATTGGGAGGTGGTGGAAGCCTTAGGAAGTAGGACCTAATGGGAGGTTTTAAGTCACTGGGGCAAGCCCTTGAATGGGGCTGTGGGATTCCAGTCTCTTCTCTCTTTTTTACTTTGCAGGTGAGTAGCTCTCTACCATGGTATACTGCTTCACCACAGGCCCAAAAGCAATGAGGCCAACTAACCAAGTACTGAAACCTCCAAAGCCATGGGTCAAAGTAAACCTTTTCTGCCACAGCCGGCTGGCTGGGTAAAATAGCTGGGGGGTGACTAGCAACTTGTGTACATTGATACAGCAGGAGTGGGAGCTGTTTATTGTAGGACAGGAGGGGTATATATACATTACACACAGCTTATCTAATTAACATAAAGTAGATACAGCAGTCAACCAATAAGGAATCTCCACACTTAATGGCTCGCTGGCGTTACCTCACAAACCACTCCCCCTGGCAAAATGCCAGGCGCCATCTTGACTTGTTTACAGACCCTAACATTTTTCTTTTTTTAAGTTGATTTTGGGTATTTTGTTATAGAAACAAAAAGCGGACTGACACATTATTCCATATAATAATGACAAATCCGGTGTGTAATATAGAGCCTATCACTTATCTCATTTTGAAGATGAGGACACTGAGACTTAAAATTTGTCCAAGATCATGCAGGTAGCAAAGCTTATATTAACCGTAGTCTGTCTTGGTTAAAGATTAATATTATGAGATATACAAATATTAATTGAAGGGTTGATTTGTAATTGTCAAAAATTGGAAATCACCCTTGACTTCCAACAATAGTGTATTGATTAAATAACATGTAATATAGCTAGGCAATGGGGTATTATACAATGATTAACAATTAAGTTGTAGTATTTATTGACATGGAGATATTTACACAGTATACACTTTTTTGAAAGACAGATATGTATTTTTTCACAGTATGGACACAGATATTCAATTTAAAGTGGGAATATATTCTAAATTTCCATTAATTTAGTTTCTCTAAACTATTTAGTTTTCATCTATTGGAAATAATTCTGGTTCTGCCTATAATAACTAAGTTATCTCATTTCATATGCCATTTATTTTCTTTTTATGAAAATGGTGATATTCATTTTCATGAATGTATTTGAAATTCATAAACTTTCTGAGTCATTTAATCAAGAAGATTTTATAGAAGACAGATTTATCACATAATGTATATTTATACATATACACACATAGAAACACATATGAATGAAACAAAATATTCTCATTAAAGTATACTAATTTTCCAGTTCATCCTAAAGGGGAATAGTATATATAATATAATTCCATTTTCTTTTCTTTTTTTCTTGGAACCAGGGAGTGAACCCAGAGGTGCTCACCCACTGAGCCACACCACCCCCCTTTTATATTTTGTTCAGAGACAGGGTCTTACTGAGTTGTTTAGGGCCTTGCTAAACAACTAGGCTGGCTTTGAACTCAAGATCCTCCTGCCTCAGCCTCCTAATCTGCTGGGATTACAGGCATGTGCCACAGCACCCAGCTCCATTTTCAAAAGTTAAAACAAAAGGCTGAGGCTTTACAAATATTGTTAGAAAAAAATACATGTATGCATAGAAAAATGTCTAGAAAGATAAATGCCAAAATATTAATCTTGAATCTCTGAAAAGTGAGATTATGAATGATTTTTATTTCCTTCTTCATTGGTCATCTGTGCTAATTTTTCAACTCTATCCACATATTATTTATTTTAAAAAGACAGGGGTGTGGGGTATTGGTCCGAGAAAAGGAGATTCTGTGTTTGAATGCCATTCTGTCTCAATCTGTGATCTTGGGCAATTCTCATTCTGATCTTGGCATCATAATCTGTAACACAGGGATTGCATAGTAGATAGGAAGGTGCATAAAGGCTGGGGTCATGTCTATTTTGTTCTAGTATAGTCTGTAACATAACATGTATTCAGTGTCTAGCAAATAATGACTGAGTGGATGAATGAATGAAATTAGAGGTGGGAAGTTCTCAGAAACATGGCATGAAGCAATGATCCTTAAATGTATTCCAGGGGCAGAAGATCTGGAATTTGTGAGGCCTTTTCTGGGCACCATGAAATAATTATGAAATTGATCTTTACATTCAATTCTCCACCATGGGATGGTTGTTCAGAGCTCTGGGCTTACTGTTGAATAGATTCAGGTTCCAGTTCTAATGCTGCTCTTTGACACCTGGGTAACCTTGAGCATATTATGTAGTTTTTTCCTTCAAGCTTGTTTTCTCATTTGTAAATGATAGTGCTAATTATACCAGGCTCATAGATATAAATATTTAAACAATCTCATTGACAATTGGTTCAAAATAGTAATCTGAACTTCAGCTTTTTTTCTACCCCCAAATCTTTGGGGAAATTTTGGAAAAGAGAATATGTATCTGTCTATCAATCATTATTATCATCCTCCATAAACATTTTGGAAAAAAGAAAGGGTAATCTCTTGGGATTCGAAGTTGAAGAATTTTTAAAAGGAGAAAGTTGGTGGAGATGGAAGGAAGAAAAAACCACTTCCCAAAACCTGTCTGGGGGAGACCTAATGTAAGAGGTGGGAGTGGCTTTGAAAGTGCTCCAAGGTTTAAGATGGGGGAGGATGTGAGTGTGTGTGTAATTGTCAGGGTAATGGATGGATTGGGAGGTTTTGGCAGGAATGATAAAGCCAACCAGCTACCCATTCCCCCTTCCCCACTTTCCTGGTTTAGCCATACTACAGGCAGCAGAGCTATCTGCCTGCATCATGTGAGTGTGTTCTCAGTCTGGAGAGGAAGGCAACAGACAGGAAGAGTGCACACTGGATAAGGGCTCCCCTTGTGCATCAGCTTTTCCACTCCCCACTGTCATCTCTTTGACACAGCGGTGGGAGGCGTCATTTGTAGATTGGGTAACAAAGAATCTCAAATACAAGATGAGTGCTCACCAAGAATTGCGAAATGTTGAAGAAAACCACCTCATAATAAACAAAAACTGGCAGACTAGAGACATCCAGTACTTACAAGGTTCCCTCAGATCATTATTAGAAGGATTATGTTAATTCTGGACCTTTGCAAGGTGAGATAATGGGTGACGTCTACTCCCTTCTTAATTGTGCCTCTGTATTTTCTAAATTTTCAACAGAATTCATGTATTATTATTTAAGCCTGACATCTTAGAAGTGAAAAAAAAATGATTTCACAGTATACTCAAACATGGGTTTTTTGAATATTAAAAATGGGATGCAGATGAATAATAGCATATTAGTAAGTGGAAAAACATATTGAGGACCAAGAATTGCAAAAGGAAGAAGAGATAGTAGTTTAAGATAAAAGCTAGAATATTGAAAATTAGATTGGAAAGTTCAATATCTATCAAATGGGCTGGGCACTGTGGCATAAACCTGTAATCCCAGCAACTCGTGGGTTGAGGCAGGAGGATCTCAAGTTCAAAGCCAGCACTTAGCAAAAGTGAGGCGCTAAGCAACTCAGTGAGACCCTGTCTCTAAATAAAACACAAAATAGGGCTGGGGATGTGGCTCGGGGTCAAGCGCCCCTGAGTTCAATCTCTAGTATCCCCCCTCAAAAAAAATCTATCAAATAGAATGTCCATAAAGAAGGAATACAGAGAATGAAAGTGAAGAATACTAAGATAAATACAGAAAGACATTTCTTCAGTTAAAAGTTCTCATAATGAAATAACAAATAACAAATAGAACACAAAATATAATGATTAGACAGATCATGGCAAAATGTAGAACATGAAGGATTGAGGGAAGGAAAACTGGTTACTCAGAAGAGAAAGCAGATTCACATTAGATTCAACCATAGCACTGCATGCTGGCAAACCTTCAGAGGTCCAAGGGAAGTATCTTCAGAGAACCAACAAATAATTATTTGAATCAGCCAACCTATCATTCAGGTATAAGGGCAAAATATATAAAGACAATTTCACACACCCATGAGAGGATGTTTGCCAACACATGAAAGTAAGTCCAAGAGAAAGTGGCAGGATTCAAGAAGCCGTGGTCAGCAAAGAAGTCTGTAGAATTTTCTGATAACTCTAAATAAGTGTTAATTGAAAAAAATAACTGAAATCTAAAATGGTATTAGCATTGTAGGTGGGGAGGAAAAGGACAAGAAGACGTAAGTGGGCCAAGACTTTTACTTTGTTGAATGAATAATGACAAGAGGCATATACTTTAAAAGAATTTATTTGTTCTTTTTAGTTATACATAACAGTAGAATGTATTTTGACATATCATACATACAAGAAGTATAACTTCCTATTTTTGTGGTTGTACATGAAATGGAGTTACACTGGTTGTATATTCATATAAGAACATAGGAAAATTATATCCAATTCATTCTACTATCTTTTCTATTCCCATCCTCCTTTCCTTCCCTTCTTTCCTCTTTGTTTAATCCAATGAACTTCTATTCTCCTCCTACCCTGGCTTACTGTGAATTAGCATTTGCATATCAAAAAGAATATTTGAGCTTTGGTTTTTTGGGGATTGGCTTATTTCACTTAGCACAATACTCTCCAGTTCCATCCATTTATCAGCAAATGCCATAATTTCATTCTTCCTTATGGCTGAGTAATATTTCATTATGTATATGTACCTGTAAATAATTTCTATAAATATTAATTTTCATTATACATTCATCTGTTGAAGGGCACCTAGGTTGGTTCCATAGTTCAGCTATTATGAATTGAGCTGCTATGAACATTGATGTGGCTGTATCACTATAATATGCTGATTTTAAGTCCTTTGGGTATATGCCAAGTAGTGGGATAACTAGGTCAAATGGTGGTTCCATTCCAGGTTTTTTGAGGAATCTCCCTACAGCTTTACAGTGTGGTTGCACCAACTTGTAATCCCACCAACAAACAACGTATGAGTATACCATTTCCCTCACATCCTCACGAACATTTATTGTAACTTATACCTTGATAATTGCCATTCTGACTGGAATGAGATGAAATCTTACAGTAGTTTTGATTTGCATTTCTCTAATTGCTAGAGATGTTTAACATTTTTTCATATATTTGTTTATTGATTGTATATCTTCTTCTGAGAAGTATTTGCTCATTCCTTAGCCAATGTATTGATTGGGTTATTTGGGTTTTTTTTTTTTTTTTTTTTTTTTTTTTTAGTGTTAAGTTTTTTGAGTTCTTTATATATCCTGGAGCTTAATGAGGAGGCATATACTTGTGTAGGTTATAAGGGAAAACAAACTAAAACTCATATATTAGGGTTAAAATATAAAGGTAAGCATTTAACCATCAAAATTAAACCATCAGAAGACCCAATCAATTGGCAAAAAGGAAAAAGTAGGGGAAATAGAATGTCTGGTAGATCTAAATGCAAAATAAGATAGCAGTAACATGCTTCACCACATCAGTAAATCACAATAAAAGTAAATAGATTAAATTGTCCCATAAAAAAACCAGCAAATCAGGAAGAAAAACAATCTCCGAATTGTAACTACATGCTTTTTCTGAGACAGCTAAGACAAATAACAGAGAAGTTGAAAATGAAAGGATGGAAAAAAAGGCATATAAAATATATGCGGAAGAAAAGTCAAGAATTCTAATCTATGTCAGATAAATGGAATTCAAGATAAAATAAACACTAAAGGGGTAAAGAAAATATTTCATAATAATAAATCAGTTATGAACTTTCATTGATCTAATAGCCTAACATCAAAATAATGTATTAAAAAGAAAGTACACATTAAAAAGGAAACCATAACCAAATGGTATTTATTTAATAAATGTAATTTGTGTTAATGAATTTAAAGTTTAAAATGATAAATCTTTCCCATAGATGATTAAAAGGCATTTGATAAAATTCAATATCCCTTATTAATAAAATAACTGTAATTGGGCTCTTAACATGATAAAATATATACATAATACAGTCCCAACGGGGAGACTATAGAATATTCCTGTTAAAATCAGAAAGAAGAGAGTTTGTCCATTTAATATTGTTATGGATATATAAGCTGATATCAATGAACTGGAGAATGAAACAAGAACTCTAAAAGTTTTACTGAAATAATATTATTTGCAAATATTATGATTGATACTGGGAAAACTCAGGATTGTAAGATCTAACAAGTGATGTGAGAACTCAGGAAGTTTGGCTGTATAGTTGGCTCTCTGTACCCAAGGGTTCCACATCTGGAAGACTGGAGCAGCCATGAATTGAAAAAAAATTGCATCTGTACTGAACATATACAGACTTTTTTTTTTTCTCTTCTCATTGCTCCCTGAACAGTACAGTGTAACAACTACTTACAAAGCATGCACATTGTATTAGGTATCATAAGTAATCTAGAAAAAAATAGGTCCAAATCTTCATCATGTCAGATTAGGGCCCTACTTCCTTAACAAGACTCCTAAAGCACAAGAAATAAAATCAAGAATCAATAAATGGGACGGATTCAAAGTGAAAAGCTTCTTAGCAAAAGAAACAATCAGAGAGGTAAAGAGAAAGCCTAGAGAATGTGAGCAAATTTTTACCACGTGCACATCAGATAGAGCACTAATCTCTAGGTAAAGAACTCAAAACTTAACACCAAAAAAAAAAAAAAAAAAAAAAAACCATAAATAACCCGATCAAAAATGAGATAAGGAAATGAGCAAATACTTCTCAGAAGAAGACATACATTTGACCAACAAATATATGAAAAAAAAAGTTCAACATCTCTAGCAATTAAAGAAATGCAAATTACAACTCTTTAAGATTTCATCTCACTCCAGTTAGAACAGCAGTTGGTTATAGCTCAGTTGGCAGAGTGCTAGCCTCGCATGCACAAGGCCCTGGGTTCAATTCCCAGCACCACCAAAGGAAAAAAAACAAAGCAAAACAAAAAGAATGCAAGCAACAGGGCTGGGGTTGTGGCTTAGTGGCAAAGAGCTTGCCTCTCACTCGAGGCACTGGGTTTGATCCTTAGCACTACATAGAAATAAATAAATAAAATAAAGATATTGTATCCATGCATAACTACAAAATATATATTAAAAAAAGAATACAAGAAACAATAAGTGTTGGCAAGGATGTGGGGGGAAAAGGCACACTCTTACATTGCTGGTGGGACTGTAAATTGGTGCAACCACTCTGGAAAGCAGCACGATTCACAATAGCTAAATTGTGGAACCAATCTAGATGCCCTTCAATAGATAAGTGGATAAAGAAAATGTGGTATATATACACAATGGAATATTACTCAGCATTAAAGAGAATAAAATCAGGAGCTGGGGTTGTGGCTCAGTGGTAGAGGGCTTGCCTAGCATGCATGAGGCACTGGGTTTAAATAAAAGTATTGTTTAAAAAATAAAAGAGAGAGAATAAAATCATGGCATTTGCAAGTAAATGGATGGAGTTGGAGAATATCATGCTAAGTGAAGTAAGTCAATGCCCCAAACCCAAAGGCTGAATGTTTTCTCTGATAAGTGGATGTGGATCCATAATGGGTCGGGGTGGGGTGTACATGGGAGGAATGGAGGAACTATGTATGGTGCAAAAGGGAGGAGAGGGAAGGGAGGGGGCAGGGGGGATAGGAAAGATGGTGGAATGAGATGGACACCATTACCCTAAGTACATGTATGAAGACATGAATAATGTGACTCTAGTTTGTGTACAACCAGAGAAATGAAAAATTGTGCTCCATTTGTGTACTATGAATTGAAATGCATTCTGCTGTCATGTATAATGAGTTGGAACAAATTAATTAAAAAATAAGTAATCTAGAGATAATTTAAGGCTTACAGGAAAACATATAGATTATGTGCAAATACAATGCCATTTTGTATAAAGAACTTGAAAAACCCACAGATATTGGTATTGGAGGGGTGTCCTGGAACTAATCCCTTATCAATATTAATGGACAACTGTATATGAAATATGCAGGAATCAATAACCTTCACAAATACAAAGAAGAATCAGAAGATATAGTGAAAAAATGACTCCATTTACAATAGTATTAAAAGAGACGAAATATGGAGGATAAATTTTAAGATGTGTAAAGTGTATGAGAAAAATCTCAAAATGCCCTTAAAGGCACAAAAGAAGATAAACAAACCAGAAAGGTGAGCCAAGGTCTTGGCGAGGATGTTTGTTCTTCTCAGTCTCTGCTATGGGCACAGTCCTGAGATGCCACTAGCTGTCTCCTCTACCTAACCCTTCTGCCTTTCCTTACTGATGAGATCTAATGCGTCCGAGGTGACAGTGTGTTCAGTTACCCTCAATGCCCAGACTCCCTGGCAGCGGCGGGGGGGAGGGGGGGGGCAGCCGGGCTCCTAGTTTTGATATCGCTGGGTGGAGATTTATGGAATGAGTTTTTCATGCAGTGCACACCCAATAGGCATCTGTTTTCCATTTCCCTGTCTTGTTGCATGGAGTAAAGACACAAGTCCTGAAGGTTGAACTATCCTTCTGAGACCTTGAGGAAGAATCCAAATGCTAAGGATAGCAGAGCTTGGATTCTTGAGGACTTCCTCTGTGTTACTTACCAGAGGAATGCTAACTCACCTTTGTTTGAAGCCACTGTGGTTAAGTGTCTGTTACACACAATCAAGGGAAATCGTAAATGATACAGAACTCAATCAAAATGCCAAAAGCAAGGTTGTGGGAGCGCGGCGTGAAGTTCCCTGTAAAGCATGTGCTTAGCATGTGTGATTCTGGATCCAATTCCCAGCAAACCTCCCTCTCCCCACCTAAATCAAAGGAGCACATCCCTTTGAGAAAAGAACACAGCCTTCTGAGAGTTAAACAAGACCATTCTAAAGTTCACCGGGAAAATTTCACAAATACAAATAGATAGAAAGAGTCTGGAAAAATGGGGAAATAACCCTCCCAGTTATTAAAATGCATGGTTAAGCCACAGTAATTATAATAGTGTGGTGTTTCCACCTAAATAGGCATCAAGTTTAAAGGAAAGTCCAGAATCAAACCTAAAGGCACATGGAACATTTTTTTTCTGCGGTCAGAGTGAGTCTTTGTACAAGTGAAGAGCATGTGGACGATCTAATAACAGATTTGACAACTGGGCAGGCTTCCAGAAAAAGTGAGGCTGGACCGTGATTGCATATATTAAAATAAATATGAAATAGATCTAAGATCAAATTTAAAAATAAAACCATATGGAAGCTGTGAGAATACTTTTATAACCCTTTGAATGAGAAAGGCCTTCTCAGTGTGACATAAAAACCACAAGCTGTAAAAGATTACTAATTTTAGCTACATAAAAATAAAAACAAAGTATACACTGATTATCTATTGCTATGTAAAAATTTGTCCTAAAGCCTTGTGGTATCAAACAATGATGACCATCCATTATGCTTCATACATCGTACTGGCATGACAGGGGTGGCTTTATTATCCTCCAGTGACTGGGCCCTCAGAGGGGCTGAAGATGGGTCTGGGGTCCTCTGAAGACTCATTCATATCTAGAAGTTGATTCTGGTCCCTGGTTGGGAACTTAGCAGTACTGTCAGCCAGAACCATAACATGTGGCCTCTCTCTGTGGTGTGTGGCCTAGTTCCAAGGAAAACTGTCCTGAGAGAGAAAGCCAGGCAGAAGCTGGATTGATATTTATAATCCAGATTTGGAAGCATCACTTCTGCATTCCATTTGTCGCAAAGATGCCCAACCTCAGTTATGATAAAGGAAAAACAAATTATATCAGCAACGAAGAACTCGACAAAATATTAACAAACAGCATTCAACAACACATTAAAAGGATTGTACAGCATGACCAACTAATATTATCTCTGGAATACAAGAATGGATCAACATAGGACAGTCAACACAATATGCCACATTAACAGAAAGTAGCAAGGGTGTTGAATTTTGTCAAGGGCATTTTAGGTATCAGTTGACCCGATCATGTGGTTTTCTCTTCTGTTAATGTAGAATATTATTCAGCCTTAAAAAGGAAAGAAATTCTGACAAATGCTACAACATGGTGCGGGGGGGGTCATTAGTTTATAACCTTGGGGACATTATACTAAGTAATCAACCAGTTGCAAAAGGACAAATGCTGTATATTCCACTTATATGAAGTATGTACAATAGTTAAATTTATAGAGATAGAAAGTAGAATAATGGTTGCCAGGGGTCAGGAGGAGGAGAAAATAGGAAATAGTTTAATGACAATAGAGTTTCAGTTTTGTAAGAGGAAAAAAAATTTGGATATTGATTGCACAACAATGTGAATGTACTTAAGATTATTGAATATACTCTTAAAACGGTTATAATTGCAATTTCTATGTTATATATAATCTGCCACTAACAAAGAAAAAATAAAAAACCTGCCATGAAAAACATAATACAATAAACTATGGTGAAATACAATACTTACTGTATTGGCAATGATCAAACAGTTCAACAGTGCATTTATTGGAGCAAAACAGAAATATTATGTTTGGGGGAATGATCACTCACAATGCTCACACACAGTCATACGATTGGTGCAGCTTTCACGGAGAAGAGTTTGGCAACATCTAGCAAGGTTTATTATCCTCCACATACACTGACAGGCATGAGAAATTTACATGTGGTCAAGGACAAGCATTGCAGCATCCTTGTAATATCAAACTCTGTTACTTCTGTTAACGTAGAATATTATTCAGCCTTAAAAAGGAAAGAAATTCTGACAAATGCAAACAACATGGGGTGGGGGGGGGCATCAGGGTCCATTGACAGTGTTCAACAAAGTGTGGTGTACCCTGATGATGAACTACTGTGAAGCTGTAAAAACAATCAGATAAGCCTTATGTGTACTTTATCTAAATGTATATCTAAGACTCAACAAGACATATTGTTAAATAAAAACCCAAACAAGCAATGTGCACAAATAGCATGGTAATATTTTACATCCGATGGTTTAAACATATAGCCACAAACTCTTTGTTACTTTTCTCACTGAGGAATAAAGTCCATGCCTCATCCTTGAAACTGGGCAAAGCTCTGTGACCGTCTGGACCATAGTGACTATGGGATTATGAAACTTCTGTCCAGATCCCTGCAACATTGCTTTGGGAGATCGGAATCTGCCATGTCATGAGGAAGTCCAGGCCACCTGGGAAGACCACATGTGGGACATATGGTCAACAGTCCCAACTGAGCTCCACATTTAAGCCATCCTAGCACAGGGGGTCCAGACATAGGAATCGAGGATGCTTCAGACAGGGTTGGAGCAGAAGTAAACCATCTCTTAGAACCCTAAAAAGTTCCTTATCCAGAATCTATGGCTTTATGTAAGTCAGGCTTCTGTTTCTATGACAAAATACTCGAGGCAAACAACTTATAGAGAGGAAAAACTCATTTTGACTCATGGTTTCAGAAGTTTTAGGTCATGGTCACTTGGCCCTGTGGCTTGGGGGCCCATGTCAGGGTAGTGGGACCTAATGAAAGTGTGAGGTGGAGGAGTCTGTTTACTTCATGGAAAACAGGAAGGAGGGAGAGTGGGAAGGAGAGACAGAGAATGAGAGAGAAATAGATTGAGAAAGGTACCAGGACCCAAATATCCCTTTAAGGGTGTGCCTCAGTGACTAACTTCCTTCCTCCCACCAGGCCCCACCTCCTCAAGGTTCCACCCCCTCCCAATAGCACAACATAGTGGGGGCCCAAGCCTTCTACACGTGGGTCTTCGGGGAACACTTCCAAACTGTGGCAAGCTTAATGCCGCGGGTATTTTTTTTTTTTTGCCACTAATTTGGAGTGTTTTATTACCCAACAATAGGAGTGAGGGGAACCCACGTGGGAAGATGTTGGAACCGTGCAAGCTCCTGGAGAGGGGAACTGGGTGAGTCGGGGATGAGAAGGAAAGCCTGTCCTTCTACTGGACACCCTTTAGTAGGTCTTAAAATAGATGTTTCTTTACAAAATAATAATAATAGACATAAGGAAGAAAGAAACAAAATCGTTCTTATTAGTAGATAATACAACCTTGTCTATAAAGAACCCAGGAGAATTATTTAGTGGTCAATGGACCTTTATTTATTTTATCTATTTCCATGCGGTGCTGAGAATCAAACCCAGCACCTCACACATGCTAGGCAAGTGCTCTACCCACTGAGCCGCAACCCTAACCCCCCAAGAGAATTATTTAGTAAATTAAGATTAATAAGAGAATTCAGCATGCTATCATACCACTATAGCACGCAGCTAACCGAGGCCCTTCCTATGTTCCAGTAGTAATTGAGGGGGAAATTTCCACTACCACTACCACCACCTCCAAACCACAGCTCACCATCAGTAATTTATTTTTTCAGCTGGATGTCCTTTTAAAATGAAGGTCTTCAGAAAATCATCTCGAATCCCCTGACCAGGTGGTTCCCAGGGAGGATAAATGGGGTCCAGGAAGGAGGCAGAGAGGGGGCGAAACCAAGGGAGTGACCTTGGTCCTTCTTCTGTGTCCTTTGCTCTCCAAGAAGTGCTGCTGTTTTGGGCTCTGTGGTCAGAACAGAGGAGCAACTGACCAGCAGGGAGAGTCTGAAAGGATGAGGGAGGGAAGCAAAGAGGTTAAATAGTGACTGAGGGCAGGCAGGGATGTTGGGGAATGTGGTTTTGGATCAGCGTCCTTCGAGACCTCTGCCTTCCTGGTGGCTGTAGCTCTCCCAGAGACAGGGCATGTGGAATTGGATGGCTGAACACAAGGCAAAGTCCAAGGAACAGAGGGCACATCTCAAGAGAAGGGTTAATGCCTAAGCCAGTGGTTCTGAACCTTTGATAGCCCCGGGGACACACTACAAATGATATCCACGCAGAAAGCAGATTTGGACTTACTCTATAGACACTGAGATTTGGGTACCAGACTGTCTGCAGATGCATTTACACACTCTGCCCATCCAGGGCAGTGCCATAGAACTCGGCGGAAGAAACCACGGGTTGCAAAAGGGCAGTTGGAAATGCAGAATCAGCCAGTGAGGCTCCAACACCAACCTCAGGCCAGACCTTGCCCCCCTGGCTTATTTTCCTGGTTCTTATGGCAGAGTCATCCTGAGAGGGAAATCCACATGATAAAACTGGTGGACAAGGGCCATTGAGTTTGACCAACCGCTTCCTTTGTACTGAGTCAGACTTGCCCAGAACTTCTGAGTGCTCCCTGGGCTTCCCATGCAATGCCCTCCAGGAGAAGTCATGGCAGCTGCAGACAGGGGACCAGGCCCCAGGTGGCTTGTTCACTGTCATGTTGTGTGTGTCTATACTGAGGACAGTGGGCCTGTCCTTTGGGCCTGGATGCCAACAGGGGCTCTCTGAACTGCCTGGCTAAGCACATCTACACAGTGTGTCTTCCTGCTGCCAAAGGTGATTCCACCTCTTTCTGCTCTTCTGGGCAGCTGGCCATTGGCTGGGGGCTCAGCTCTGCAGGGATCTGCACCGAAGGAAGATGATAGTTGGGCCCCTGAATGGAGGGGAGGCACCTCATCAACTGTCTCGTCTTTCTGGAGGGAGGGCAGCTTCAGCTCACTGGTCCTGGAGGAGATGCTGAGTGTATCAGGATCTTCAAAGGCTGTAGGGAAAATGGCCACAAGCCTCACTCCAGATTAGGCCTTGCTGGTGACCTCAGCATGTGGGGCCATGCAGGCCTGAGGCTCTCAGGTGCTGATCTGGCTTCTGGACCAGGAGTGATTCTAGGCTGTCTCTGGCTCACCTTGGGAGTTTAATTCCCAGTACAAAAAAAAAAAAAAAAAAAAAAAGAAAAAAAAAGAAGAAGAAGAAGAAGAAGAAGAAAGAGAAGGGGGAAAGGGGGGAGGGAGAGAGAAAAAGAAAAAAGAGGAGAAGGAAGGGAAGGGAAAGGAAGGGAAAAGATAAGTTTAGTTATCTCATGGTTCTGGTGCTGGGAAATCCAAGGGCATAGTGAAGACATCTGGTGAGAGCCTTTGTGCTGCCTCCTAACCTGGCAGAGGGCACAAGATAGGGAGCTACTGGGAACTTAGGTCTCTCTTCTTCTTCTTAGAAAACCACTAATGCCAACAGGAGGGATCCACCTTAAAGACATCATGTAGTCCTAAATACCTCCCCAGGGCCCTATCTCCAAATACTACCAATAAGTAGCTGCTGGGAGCCATCAGCCAAGTAGGTATGACAATTTCCTTGCCAGCGTACCCCCATGTTTCTTTAGTGGAAGGACTCATGGAAATAGGACATTTTGCAGGACATTGCATGTAAGGTGACCTTGCTCAAGGACCAGGGAGGATTGGTAGTATTTGGAATTGTGGGTGTTAGGCAGGCCACGTAAGTCACAGCCACATGGGTTCTAGATGCTGACCTGAGTTGAAATGGGAAGGGCCAGGCATGGGTGAGCAGAGAAGAACCTGGACTGGGAGGTGGGGACTATAGATAGGGGTTGGTATCCTGGGGCAGGGTGAGCCACAGGATGAGAATGTGGAGAGTCAATGAGGAAAGAAGAGCGGGGCCACAAGGGGACATGAAGGCAGTAAGCACTGGCAGACCTAAGCATCTCCAGGCCCAAGGTGGGTCAGACAGGGTGACCAAGGTACTACAGGGAAAGCAGTGTGGTCCAGTGTCTGTTCCCACTAGTTGGGGGGAGGTAGGATTGGATGTCTACAGAGGTTAATGACGTAGGCACATCCCAGCAACAGAACCAGAGCTCCAGGCTGAGGAGTCAGAACCCATGGAGGGAGAATAAATAAGACTGGAGGATGTGGCTCAGACTGTGTGGGAGCGAGGCTATGATTTGATGAGTACCCCAAAAGTTCATGTATAAGAAGCTTAATCTTCAAAGCTACTTGCCGCAGTCTCTGGCTGGGCACAAATCCGCCTAATAACAGGGCTGTTATTGAAGCCAGAATTAGACAGGCAGTCAGTATAGATAGGTAAATCGAGTCAGGTCAGATCCAGTCAGGCCAATTTTGAGTGACAGAGCCCTTCCTCCACCCTTAGCCAGAACCTGCCCCTGCTCCAACCTGTGGCTAAGGTAACCTGTCCCAGGAATTACCCCTCCCTCCAGGGAGCTTAAGGTTGTTAATGTGTCCTGGGCTACTCCATCCTGCCCTTCCCCCTTCAGCCCACCTGGTTCCCACCTTTGGGCCATTCCCTTGAGCATTCCTGGGCCTTGTCACGTAGGCAGGAAGGAGAGAGATAAGGGGGGAAAGGCAGGAGAACAAAGGAAGCCTAGGACGTATAAAAAGGGCAGAGCACCTCGCTTCTGGGGATACCAGGATACCAGCTACGGCCCCCTCTCCCTCCCGGGAGAAGTCTATGTTGCCCCTTTTTAAATAAACCCTGCTCACATGCTTGCCTCTGAGTGCTTCTCTAATGTTCAAACTTGGACATGTGGGGAAGCAGAACTGGTCACCGATAACTGGTGGTATGGTTAGGAGGGTTGGAACAGATAATGGAGCGCAAACACTGCACACAGTGGGCCCCCAGGGGAGTGCTCAAAAGTGGATGCTGCTTTTGTTTTTATCATCAGTTCTGAGTGTGTGCCCTGGGCCCAGCAGTGGGGCAGTCCCCGCTGGCCACAGGAGCCCAGGGCCTCACAGTCAGCATGGAGACTTCCCCTTCCTCTCTCCTCTCACTGTTTCTCCACATCCTGTCTCTCATTTTCTCTGGTTGCTTCTGCTAAAGTAAAAAAGGGGAAAAGAGAATTTTTAAAAAGCAGAACAGAGGTGTGTGTGTGTGTGTGTGTGTGTGTGTGTGTGTGTGTGTATTTAAAATAGTGTTTAAAGTTAAAAGTCCAGTTTCCAGAGAAGTCGGCATAGGCCACAAGATCAATGATGCCAGGAGTAAAAGAAATCCTCTTAGTGGGGATGGGTGTGTGGGTGGTGGTGGGAATTGCAGGTGCCTCCTGTCAGAAGTCTTTCCTCTTTGCTGGGGAAAGAAATGGATCAGATCATGTTATGTGCCTGAAGGAATATGTAACAATGAATCCCACTATTATGTATGATTATAAGACACCAATAAAATTAAAACTTTTTTTTTTTTTTAAAGAAGTCTTTCCTTCTCTTGAGTGTGTCTGCTTAGTGAATGTCCTAGGGGACAAAGGGCTGACTCTAAGGGAAGTGGGCAGGGCTGGGCCTTGGTAATGTCTGGGCTCTCCTGTGCTCCTGCTCTCCTTGTGTCCCAGGCTCACTCTGTGAGCTTCCCCACCCCCAACTCACTTTCCCTGTCTCTCTCTTTATCTCTCCTCCTTATTCCTGGGGGGGTGGGAAGGTCTCCATCTTCAGCATTCCTCGACAACCAGCTGATTTTTTCTGGGTTTCCCAATTTGAGGAGAAAAGAGTTGTGAGGAAGTTTCTGATTGCTTGAGCATTCCCATTATGAATCATATCTGTGGTTGCTGGCCTGATCACGCGTTACTGTCCCCATGTTAGAATGTGTCAACACTGAGGACTGTGTGACCTTGACCCGTTTCCTTCACCCCTCTGAGCCTCTGTTTATTCTGTCTGCTAAGAGGGGACAACGATATTTAGCTTACAGAATTGTGTGACGGATACAAATTTAATCCTGGCACTATCAGTTCCTTAAGATCAAGGACGATGTCTTCTTCAGGTCTAGATCTTTAGAACCAGGTTCACAAAGCTCGGTAAACATCTGTTGAGTTAAGTTGCTTGTGAGTGGTGCATGTCTGAATCCATTAAAAATGGTTTTCGCTATAAGAAAGAAAACATCTGATTTATAATATGCTGTCACCTAAGCAAATCCCCAAACTGCTTACATTGGTTCACCTCACGACATCAGTGTGGTCTTATTCACAAGTCTCTTAGGCTTTGACTCTTCTCGTTGCTTTATGATCACAAAAGAGCTGCAGTCATTTTATTTTTGTTCAAGTGAGAAGGAGGAAGAGCAGGTGCTAAAGGCTCATTTCCCTTTAATCAAGAGAAGCAGAAACTTTTCCCAGCCCCAGAAGATTCACTTAAATTCCATTTCCAGAACCATGTCAAGTGTTCACTTAGTTGTAGGGGAGGCGGATAAAGGAAGTATTTAATTTTCCCAGGCTCTTTTAGAGGAGATGGCAAGAGACAAGGGGAAAATCCATCTCCTTGATGAGGGGTTTGGACTAAATGTTGTCTGAAAGACCCACTACCTCTTATGAATCTAATTGCAAAAAATCTTTTGTTAAGGCCAGAGATGAACAGGGTGGAAGGCAGAGGGTTAGGGAATCATATATGTGACCATGCATCTGCACGTATAGCCACAGGTATATTTGTAGGCAACGGGAACTGAAAGGTTGGATTGAAGCCTCTCTGTCCCTGGGCCAACCCAGACTGAAGTAAGAAAGCCGTGGGCGATGTGTGTGGTGGTGCCAACCACAGTGGTTCCTTTTGTGTAGGAACCCATGGGCCCAAGCTCCCCAGGGCTCCATGATGGTCCAGCTCTCCTGGTTGGACCATGGTGTGGGGTGGGAGGACTGGAGGGGCAAACCCTTCATTTTCTGTCATGAAACAATGAGCCAGGCATCTTGGACTTCTTCCTCCAGCCTTGTCTTCCTAGAGAGCCACTTTTTTATTATTATTCTTAATAGCAGTGAAACCATTGGTTCTCTATTGCCCTTATGTGTGTTTCCTGCTCTTTTTAAACTGAATATATAGTACCCAGAAATTTAAAGAACAATCGAAGATATAAATGAAGAAAAAAATCTTGAGATAATCACAGGTTCACAGACTACTGATCTTTCAGTCATTTGCAATTAGTTGATCCACAAAAGCCAAGTCTGGGTCTATGGCAGTTATTCAATATCTCCTATAAGGAATAAATTATATATATATATATATATATATATATATATATATATATATATATATATACACACACACACACACACACACACACACACACACATACTCATATAAATATTCATACACATATGTATTTATATACACACCCATATATAGCTTTGTATATTAAAATAGTTTTGCTTTGCTGTTGGCGGGACAGCCACTATGGAAGTAATTATGAAGATTCCCAAAAGACTAGGAATGGAACTACCACACGACCCACCTGTACCATTCCCCAGTATTTATCCTAAAGAACTGAAGTCAGCATGCTACAGTGATCCATGCATACCCATGTTTACAGCAGCACAATTCACAGTAGTCAGACTTGTAACCAGCCTAGGTGTCTATCGATGGATGAATGGACAGAGCAAAAGTGGTATTCACAAACAATGGAGTTTTATTCAGCCATAAAGAAAAATGGAATTATATCATTTTTGGGAAAATGGATGGAACTTGAGAATATTATGTTGAGTGAAATAAGCCAAACTCAGAAGTCAAGGATCATATGTTTTCTCTCCTGTGTAGAAGCTATAAAGAAAAAAAAAAAGGAAAAGAAAGATATGGGGGCAGGGGCGGTGAATCTCTTGAAAATCAAAGGGAGATCAGTAGAGTAGAGGACCAGGGGAGGAAGAAAAGAAACTCTCTGTGTTGATAACATTTTGGGGCCAACTTGGTTAAGTTTAGTTGTTTTGTCAAATACAAGTTGAGATGCTTCTGTGAAGGCATTTTGTGATGTGTCTAGCATCTATAATCAGTTGACTTTGTGTGAATTCGATTACCCTCTCTATTATAGGAGGGCCTCATCTGATCAGATAAAGGCCATAAGAGCATAAGAGTAGTGTTTTCAGGTGCAGAAGACATTCTGCCTGATGGTAACACTGAAATCACGCATGAATGTCTTGCCTGCTGGCCTGCTCTGTGGATTTCAGGTTCACCTGCCTCTACAATTGTGTGAAGCAATTCCTTAAAAAGAATCAGATCCCCCACCCAGCCAGCCCTCACCCCTTCTTTTTGTTCTGATTCTTTGAAGAACCCTGAGTAACCCAATTTCAAAGATGAAGAGAGATATATCAAAAAGACAAGGAGAGGCTGGGTCATAGTTCAGTGGCAGAGCACTTGCCTAGCACATGTGAGGCACTGGGTTTGATCGCAGCCCCACATCAAAAAAAAAAAAAAAAGAAAAAGAAAAAAAAGAAAGTATTCTGTTCATCATAACTGAAAAAAAAAATTAGAAGATGAAAGACAAGGAGCCATCTGGAAGAGACTCCCACTGGTGAATGTGGGACAGTTTGAACATTGAAAAGAGTAAGAACTAAACTGAATGAAAACTTTGAATAAACAAAAACTCATGGTTTGAATATGAGGTGTCCCCCAAAAGCTCATGTGTTGGGCAATGCAGGAACATTAAGAGGTGGAATGATTAGATTACCAGAGCTGTAATGTCATCGGTGAATTAATCCATCTGACATATTAATAATTTGAATGGTCTACTAGGTGGTAACTATAGGCAGGTGGGGCATGACTGGAGGAAGTAGGTCACTGGCAATGTGGCCTTGGACTAAATCTTGTCCTTGGCTCCTGTTTCTCTCTGTTTCCCGGTTACTATGGGCTCAACAGCTTTTTTTCTGCCATGCCTTCCACCAAGATGTTCTGCCTTACCTTAGGCCCAGAGCAATGGAGTTGGCCAACCATGGACTGAACCCCTGAAACTATGATCCAAAATAACACTTTTCCTCCTTTAAGTTGTTCTTATCAGTATTTTTAGTTTCAGCAATGAAAACCTGACTTACACAAGGCAATAGCAATGCTTAAAGAGAAAGGGGAAAAAATTCACCCTACTTGTCATCATTAATGGAGAAGCAATTATGCATTTATATCCATTAGTAGAAAATGTAGAAGAAATGGTATAATCAGAAAATGGCCAGTGTGTGATCCTCACTAAAATAACTGCTTTGGGAATGA
Source organism: Callospermophilus lateralis (assembly GCF_048772815.1). NCBI lineage: Eukaryota > Metazoa > Chordata > Mammalia > Rodentia > Sciuridae > Callospermophilus > Callospermophilus lateralis. Next base: position 95,095,449 of record NC_135313.1, read on the forward strand.
ACCATCCACGGATGCTAAAACAGTAATTGAAAGGTTGCTAGGGATCAGAATATAGATGGGGCCAAATGACCATCCCACAGCTCACCTACTTGTTGCAAGATAAAAACATACCTTTACAATGGACAGACCAGGTGACACCACCTTAGCCATATGATTAAAGTATCACTAGCAGTGGCTCCAGTTGACATTGGGCATCTCACATTGTGATGCAGAGTAAAGGATGCCTACCACAAAGTATTCAGATCTATTCCTTATGATAAGGTTAAGGGAACAAATTAAACCAATCCCAGAGGAAACAAATGGCCCATGTTCAGAACATAGGGCATTTTGTGAGATGTCTTACCTGGTTTCTTCAAACAGGCAATATCATATTCCCTTCCAAAGGTGAGAGCTGTTTAAAATGAATTCAAATGTTCTAGCAACAAATACAATACATGAACCTTAATTGAATCCTCTTTTCCTTTTAAAACCTACAAAAACGTCTTTGTGACAATGGAGAGAACTAAATTTAACATAGATTGGATATTAGATGATGTCTTGGTTCATTTTCTGTCATAACAAAATACCTGAGGCTAGGAAATTGGCAAAGAAAAGATGTTTGTTTAGCTCTCAGTTCTGAAGGTCAAAGAGTTGGCTTCTGTAACTCTGATGAATGTCTCATGGCAAATGGTGTTTTGGTGGCAACACCTAAGAGATGCATAGGAATATCACTTGGCAAGTCAGGAAGTCAGAGTGGGATTCAGGGGCCAGGCTTTCTCTTTGACCACTTGCTTTAACAAGCAAACCCCAAAATACCAGAATTAATCCCTTCCCAGGGCTGGACTCCCAACGACCTAATCATTTCGCACTAAACCCCACCTCTTAAAGGTTCTACTACCTATGAATAGTGTACACTGGCGATCAAGCTTCCTGCATGGACCTATGGAGATTAAATCATAGCAAATGACCTTAGACATATTATTGTTGAATTTATTAGATGTAATAATGGTTATATTTTTACGCAGCATCCTTTATTCTTAGGAGATGCACATAGAAGTCTTCAGGAGTGAAGTGTCAACTGCAACTAGTTTTTAAATGGCTCAGGTAAACTATATAGGTATACTATGTATTATAATAGGTATATAATAGAGATTTTCCCCACCATAGACATGAAGCAAAGTGTTCGCTGCTCTTGCATTGAAGTGATGGGCATATGAATATTTGTTGTGTTACTCTTTCCATTTTTTCTTTATGTCTGAAATTTTTCACTAGGAAAATTGGAGGGAAAAATCTGTAAAACCAATAAAATCAAAGTAATAGTACAAATTGAATGTGACAAATTGTTTTACTTATCATTCTTTGCAGATTCAGCATGCTATAGAATTCAGTGTCATAAAAAGATGCAATTCTCCAAATACTTTCTCTACCCAAATATTGGAAAGCCTTTTTATGGGGCATTATGAAGTCTTTTGGCCTTCTCTTGACTTGATGCCAAGATTGATGTGTAAAATATGCCCCTTTCTTTTATATGTATTATAAGGCACAGTAATTTACTCAGTGCCAGTCTGATCCAAAACAGAAGCATAACTTCCAGCCAGATGTGGTGGTCATGCAGATAATCCAGGGTGCTGACCCTGGTGGTTACCTACTTACCTCCATACTATCAGTATAATGATTATCATGCTTGCCAGGTTTAAAACTCACTTTCCCAAATTCCCTTGTTATTAACCACAGCACATGACCAAGTTCTGGTCAATAAGATGAAAGCAAAAATCATTCATTGGGTGGGGCTTCTGAATGTCCCTAGTACAAGGGACACAGGTGGAAGGCATGTAGCTTCGACCCCTTATTCTTGGCTCCTCTCCTTTGACCAATGAGGGAGATACAGCTGCCGTCCTGCAGGTGTGAGAAACACAGTTCCAAAACCACTACAGGGTGAGTAAGTAGAAGATGGAAGTAAGCGCTCTCCTAATGACATCCTTGACCAGTTGCATCTGCCCGGAACCATCTCTCTCTAGAGCTCTTACTGCACGAGAAAAGTAAACTCCTATGTGTTTAAAACAGTTCTTGTTCACTTAACTTGTAAATAAGGACATTCCTGAATGATGTATTCAGGAAACACTAATGAAAAATACTTAGATTATCATATGACTATATGTGCAAAAAAAAGTTTTATTTTATTTTTTATACTGGGGATTGAATTCAGGGGCACTCAACCACTGAGCCACACCCCCAGCCCTTTTTTTTCTATTTTATTTACAGACAGGTTCTCACTGGGTTGCTTAGGGCCTCCCTGAGTTGCTGAGGCTGGCTTTGAACTCATGATCCTCCTATCTCAACCTCCTAGCTGTTGGGATTCTGTACCACTGTGCCCAGCTCAAACAAACAAACAAACAAACAAACAAACAACAACAAAAAATCAACTTCTTATCAAAATATTAGCAAGTAGAATTTGGTAATAGATAAAAAAGAATTTCAATGGTGACTAAGTGGGATACAAGACTGGTTCAAGATTTAAAAATCGATCAATGGGATCTATTGTACTAACAAGCTGCAAAAGGTCAAGCTTACAACAGGTTTAAGATCTTAAATGGCTTCATTTTTTTAATCTAAAACTGACAGCACTTAATTCCAAAAAATATGATAAGTATTCTGATGGGCAAAAGAGGTTGTTTTTAATGGACATAGAAGGGCTGAAGAAAGCAGAAACAAACGAAAAGTAGACTATTTCAAAGTAACTTCCCTCACAAATCAGGGACAAGAAGACCAGTAGAAAAATAACTGACTGGTTGGTTGACTATCATCAGATGGTTTCAGGTTACATTTTGTAAGGATTAAAGGATGTAAGGATTAGAGCAGACGGGTCTTCACTGTCACACTGATTGGCCTGTTTGGGAAATTTGACTATCTCTTATTCTCCTCAATTCTCTGAAGGTCAGAGAACAGTTTGGTTTGGGTTTGTTGATGTGGAACTTTAGCAAAGGTGACTCCATTTTGATTTTTAGCCTGATCTGTTGGGGCTGACCTCAGGAGCTTAATATAAAACAATCACTTCCTATACATTTTATTTTTATTTTTTGGTACCAGGGATTGAACTCAGGAGCACTCGACCCCTGAGCCACATCCCCAGCCCTATTTTGTATTTTATTTAGAGACAAGGTCCCACTGAGTTGCTTAGTGCCTCACTGTTGCTGAGACTGGCTTTGAACTCAGGATCCTCCAGCCTCAGCTTCCCGAGCTGCTGGGCTGACAGGCATGCGCCACTTCGCCCGGCTCCCCTCCTGAAATTTTTATTGAATGAAACTGAAGAAGAAAAAAATCATAAGATCATTTGATCCAGAGAAATTATTTGATAAAATCTGACATGATTTATGATGAAAACGCTCAGAAAACTAGGACTTGGAGGGACTCTCTCAACTTAATAAAGCACAGCTGCAAGAAACTTTCAGCTCACAGCATTCTTAATGGGGGAAAGTTAAATGATTCCCCCTTGACCTAGGGAACAAGGCATGGGGTCCACGCTCTTCCTCTGCTGTTCAACACAGCACAAGTAGTTCTAGCCAAGGGAAGTAAGTTAGAGGAAATTAAAAAGGCATACAGATGGGGCTGGGGTTGTGGCCCAGTGGTAGAGCACTCGCCTAGCATGCATGAGGCACTGGGTTGGATCCTCAGCACCACGTAAATGTAAAATAAAGATATTGTGTCCACCTAAAACTAAAAAATAAATATTTTTTTAAAAGGCACACAGATAAGAAAGGTAGAAATGAAATCATTCCTATTTTCAAATGACAGGATAGTCTACAAAGGAAATCTTGATGAAAGAAGTCAGAGTGGATTTAAATAAATAGAAGACAAATAATGATAAATTTATGGGTTGGAAGACTCAATGAAAAGATCAGTTTTTTCAAAACTGATATATAATTCAATTCCTCTCAAAATCCCAGCAAGAAAGTTTAGAGATGTATATAAGATTGTCCTAAAACTGATATGATTTTAGGCAAAGGAACTAAAATAGCTATTTCACCTCAACTATTGGGACACCAGTGGGTATATTGCACTAGAGTTCTGAACTAGCCACCCGGATAGCTCAAGCCCCACAAATTAAAGGACACAATCTCCAGTGGTCACAGTGACAAGTACATTCCTCAGGACACCCACAGTTCTGACTATCAAGCTACAAATCCAGGGAGTCCCCATGGTTTCAGGTTTGATAATGCACTAGAATGACTCACATGACTCAGGAAAGCCCTGTACTATGAGTACAGTTTTATTATAAAAGATTCAAACCAGGAACAGCCCCATGTAGAGACACATGGGGTGAGGTCTGGGGAGTGCAGAGCTTCTTCCCATGAGTCATGTTACATCACCATCTCGGCATATTCATGCACTCATCAACCAGGAAGCTTCATTAAGCTTCAGTGTCCACAGTTATTACTAAGGTTTCATCAAGGAAGCATGACTGATATCATTTCTTCAATCTCTGGTTCTCTCCCCAATCCCAGAAGTTAGGAGGTTAGGTGATATTCATATGGCTGGAACCCTGGTTACATGGTTGGTCTTTCTGGTAACCAGCCTCTGTCCCAAGCCACTTCATCATGTAGCATAAACTCAGGTTGGATCCATGGTAATAATATGAATAACAGACATTCCTATTTCTTAGGAAATTCTAAGGATTTAGTCTTTTCTTCCAAGATACAGGGGTAAAGGCCAGTCAAGCTCTTTATTATACAACCAAAGCTGAAACAACTTTGGAAAAAAAAAAGTGGGAGAAATCTCTTCACCTGCTTTTAAGGCTCAACCATGAAGCATGTAATTGGCTCTGTTGGGTATTGCCGAAGGAATAGACACACAGATCAAAGGAGCAAATTAGAGAACCCACAAAATGACAAATATAAACATGGCTGTGACCAAAGATATGCCTTTTGACAAAAGTGCAAAGGCAATTCAATAGAAGATGGGGAGTCATTTCAGTCAATGGTGCTGGAGAAATTGGATATTGATAAAAACTAAACCTAAACCTTTTACAAAAAGTTCACTTTTATAAAGTCAAAACTTAAACTCAAAAGTTCAGATAGATCATAATTTTAAAAGTTATAAAACCAGAAAGCTATTAGAAGATAACATAGGGGAAAATCTGTGGGATCTAGAGCTTGGTTAAGTGTTAAATATGACCCTCAAAGTACCATCCTTTAAAGAAAAAAAAATGGATCATTTGGATGTCATTGAAATTAAAAATGCTCAATCTTCAAAAGCCTGTTAAATGGATAAAAAGACATGCTGCAGATTGTGAGAAAATATTTGCAAAGCACTTATCTTGCAAAGAATGATTATCTAGCATATATAAAGAGCTTTCTTAACAATGAAGAAAGAAGCAACCCAATTAGAAAATAAATAGACCACATAAAAATATATTTCACTGAAGAGATCCATTTGGCAAATAAGCAAATGATGAGATGTTCGATATCATTCATAGTTAGGGAAATGCAAATTAAGATCATGATAAGATATCACTATACACCTTTTAAAACAGTTAAAATGAAAAATAGTGACAATACCAAAACATAGGCAAGGGGCTGGGGTTATAGCTCAGTGGTAGAACGATTGCCTAGCAAGTGTGAGGCACTGGGTTCAATTCTCAGCACCAAATACAAAAAAAAAAAAAAAAAAAAAAAGATAATAATAAAAATAAAGGTCCATTGATACCTAAAAAAAAAAAAAAAGATGCAAAACACAGGCAAGGATGCAGACAGACTGCATCTCTCATACTTAGGAACATAAAATGGTCAGCATGGAAAATGGTTTGGCAGTTTCTTAGAAAACTAATGTATACTTATCAGATGACCTGGTAATTATATCCCTGGTTATTTAACTCAGGGAAATTAAAATTCATGTTTACACAAGGACATGTACACATTGTTCATACATTTGTCTGCAATAGTCAAAAACTGAAAAAGGACTTAAAATCAGCATACTATAGTGATGCAGCCACATCAATGTTTACAGTAGCTCAATTCACAATAACTAAACTGTGGAAGCAACCTAGATGCCCTTCAATAGAGGAGTGGATATAGAAACTGTGGCATATATACATAATGGAATATTACTAAGCATTAAAAGAGAATAAAATCATGGCATTTATAGATAAATGGATGAAGTTGGAGAATATCATGCTAAGCAAAGTAAGCCAATTCCCCCCAAAACAAAGGCTGAATGTTTTCCCTAATAAGAGAATGTTCATCCATAATGGTGGGAGGCAGGGGGTAATGGGAAAACTGGAGGAACTTTGATTGGGCAAAGGGGAGGAAGGATAGGAGAGGAGACATGGGGGCAGGAAAGAAGGTGGAATGAGATGGTACATGTATGACTGCACATATAGTGTAACTCTACATGGTATACTACTAGAGAAACAAAAAGCTGTGCTCCATTGGTGTACAATAAACTGAAATGCATTCTGCTGTCATGTATAACTAATTAGAACAACAACAACAAAATAAATAAGTGGGCTGTTTAACTATCTGACGGGGAATCCAAGCTGATTGTGTGGTCCTATCTGAAAGGTACATGGGACAATAATTGGATGTGAAACAGAAAAAGAAGAATTGGCTGAACATGCTATTTAAAAATAAGCTTTGAATTTAATAAAAGGTGAACATAAAAAAAAAATGAAGTCAATGAACATAGTCCCCAGTAGGTGAAAATTTGAACAAACTGTGATCCATCCATCTATATCTGGAATAGTGTTCCACGGACTATTGACAGAGGAATGATCTATGAATGGATGCAATATTTTGGATGGATCTTATGGATATTACACTGAGTGAAAAAAAGCCAATCTCAAAATGCCACATACTCTATGATTCAATTTGCATAACATTCTCGGTATGAACAAATCATCAGAAATAGAGAACAGGTTAGTGGTCACCAGGGTTGAAGGATGGAGAGGGAATTATGCTAGTCAGTTTTTCACTTCTGTGACCAAAAATACCTGACAAGGACAACTGAGAGAAAGAAAACTTTATTTTGACTCATGGTTTCAAAGGTTTAGTCTGTGGTTGGCTGACTCCATATCTCTGAGGCAGAACATCATGGCAGAGGGGCATGGTGGAGGAATGCTGTTTTACTTGTGGTGGCCAGGGAAGTAGAGAAACAGGGAGGATGGGGAAGGGGCCACAGGGCAGATGAACTCTCCCAGGGCACCCCCAGTGACCCATCTCCTCCATCCATGCCTCACCTGCCTACGGTTACCACCCAGTCAATCCATTCAAACAAGGGTGGACTGATTAGCTCAAGGCTCTCATAATCTAATCACTTCACTTCCTACATTAACACAGAAGCTTTTGGAGGACTCCTCATATCTAACCCATCACAGGGAGGGTGTGGCCAAGAAGGGGCAGAAGCAGGGAGGCCTTTGTAGGGCTATTGTTCCACGATGGCTACTATAAATGTAGACATTTGATAAAATGGCAAAGAACTGTACAGCCATCCCTCAGTATCTACAGGGTTTGCTTCCAGGACCCTCCACAGATACCCAAATCTGTAGATACTCAAGTTCCTTAGATAAAATGGCATAGTGTTTCCACAGAATCTTCCCCACACTCTCCTATGTCTTAAACCATCTCCAGATTACTTATTCTACCTCATACAATGTGCATGCTGTGTCAATAGTTGTTATGCTATACTGTTTAGGGGATAATGTCAAGAAAAAAAATCTGGATATGTTCAGTACAGACACAATATTTTCCCAAATACTTTTGACCTGCGGCTGGGTTGAATCTACAAATAGGGAACCTGCAAATATAGAGTACCAGCTGTACACATGCACTGTCCCAGTGTCACATTCCTAATTTTCACGTGGTACTAGATTTGGTGGAAACTCAGTGAAGGACACAAGGAACCTCTATTAGTGTAAGTAGTTAGCTAGGGAAGATCAGGAATAGAAGGAGGAAAAGTGGCGACAGAGGGTTGCAACTGCAAAATGCCCTTGACTGTGAATTAGCCCAAAGGTATCAGTCTTCTGCCACATTCCAGAAGGAAGCCCAGCACCCTCTCCTATAGATTTACAGGTCACATCATATTCTCAAAGCCACACTGCATCACAAGCTGCCCTGAGGGTCAGTAGACCATTATCTGACCTTCGGCCAGGGGGGTGCTAGGCCAGAAAGGGCAAAATGATCCAAGTACCCAGGTGCGTGCCCAATTTTAACACAGCGTAGGCATGAGAATTCCCCCTTATTGGCAACAACAGGTACACAAAACACCGGGTCCAAAGAGGTGTGGGCCGAGGTTTTGTTTCCGTACAGGTTTCCACAGCCCATTCTAACAGAGGCCCCGGCTTGATCATTTCAGTGCATTTCAGTCCCTTGCCGATCTGTCTGCCCCTCTCTCTGGGGTCTATCTCCCTTTCTCTGCTTTGTAATAAAACTGCCCTACATGCCATCTGTCTCTGCCTCGTTGTATACTTCTCTGTCTGTGCTGGGGGAATTACCTAATCTTAGACAATTATACCCAAGGGAGGAGGACCACAGGGCTCCACTGTTGACTCAACCTCCTGTGACACTACCCTGCCACTTTAGGTGAATTTGTTGTTATTTCAAAATAACAGGGAAAAAAATGATGAAAAAAATAAAGACTTCTTTAAAACAAAAAAGTGTAACCGAGTGTGTGGATCTTCTTGTACATCTTTGCATGTGGTCGGGTTGCCATGAGGGTACACTGATGATGTCAGAAGCAATTGCCCCAGAGGAGGCTCCATGCAGCTTAAGAAGGTGCAAATAATGCAAGCTTGCTTCCCCTCCTGCTCTGCTCTCCTGCTGCTCCTTCATCAGGTGCTGTGAGTGCATTCTGCATCAAATGCTGTTGAGTCAGGGGAGAATAAGGTGTGGGCTGCTGTCTTGGGAGACACAGACACTGATAAAGTGGAGTAAGTGCTGGGAGACCTCACGCCCAGCTGGGGGGCCCAGGAGGCTTCCTAGATGCAGAAGTCTTCAACTAGGTCTAGAAAGATGAGCCGGAGCTGAAGAGACAAAGACAGTGGGAACAGCTGGTACCAATGCGGCAGGTAAGGGTTGGCAGGCTGGATTGGGGCTGGGTTCAACCTGGAAGCTCAGGGAGAAGACAGTGCAGAGGCAGGTGGGAGCTGGGAGGAAGGGAAGGCTATGCATTAATTTAAAATATTTGGAGTTTAGTCTAAAATTTCTGCAGAGGCAGTGAAAGGCAGAAGAGTGGCCTTTACAGATAAACATTTCAGAAATGTCTCCCCTGGGCATTGGAGAGAACAGATTGGAGGGGGAAGTCTAGGGTCTGACCAAGAGTGGAATGCAGGTTAGAAGTGGGGAGGCCTGTGCCGGGGCAGGCTGTGGACAAGGAGAAGAGAGCTCAGGAAACAGTCTTGGGCTTCAGAGCTGAACAAGGTTTATAGACACAATGCAGCTGTACTGGTTAGTATGTTTTAGGGCACCCATGGGAGCTAAGCCCCCTGTCCAGGCCTCTTCTAAGAATCCCTGGAATGCAACTCCCTCCAGGCTGCCAAATTGTCCCCATTTGGACCCTGGGGCAGAGTAGGCCTCAGCTCTCTGAGTTGCTGGGCCAAAAGCCTGCTCACTGCTTGGGAATGCCTTAGTTTCTGCAGATGGCCTGTAGGAGGGTCTGCCTTCTAGAAATGGTAAGTCATGTGTTGGCTGAAGGGACCTCTCCCCTCCCAGGCAGATGCAGCTGTGGTTAGTGAGGCCCCAGGAATAGGTTCGGTCACTGGTGTCCTAGGCCAGCAGCCTGACTCCAGGGAGTTTCAACAAACCAGGTCCTCCACTGACCCCAGAAACCAAACAGAAGAGGTCAAGGTGAGGAGCAGGAAAAGAATCTTAATCAACCAAGCCATATTGGGAAGGTAAAGTGAGATGCAGCATCTCAGCCCTGTCTTTGGGGGTGCAGACAAGAGCTGTAGGTTTAAATAGAGGAAGATTTGGGGGCTGGGACTGGGGCTCAGAGGTAAAGTGCTCACCTACCACGCGTGAGGCACTGGGTTTGATCCTCAGCACTATATAAAAATAAATAAGTGAAATAAAGGTATTGTGTCCAACTACAACTAAAAAATAAATATTTAAAAAAAATTTAAAAATGGCTCCTGACCTAAAATGGTGAATCTGATGCTAATATTCCTCCCTTAAAAAAAAAAAAAAAAAAAAAAAAAAAAAAAGATTTGGGGCATGAAATGAGAGATCTGCATAATTGAGCAATCTTGGGCAAACTGCAGTTTGGTTGATCCTTATTTTAGTTCTGGTTCTGCAGGTATCTGTGGAGAAGTCCTTATCACATGAGGGGGCAATTTCCATTTGCTGCTCAGATGTTTATCTATCAGACCTGTGATCCTGGCAGGGGACAATTCAATGAGCCTGTGAGACAATTGCTCAGACTTAGAGGGCTGTCCCATCTTGGAGTGATGTGCCTCCCTCCTGCTGTTTCTGGAAGGTGTAGGAACAATGGGTAAAGACTTCTAGGTACTACTCCAGGGGTCTGCAACAGGGTGCTGAAAATCTTGCCTCCTGGCTTGAAGAGAGGTGCTATAGATCAGGTAAATTTAGGGCTAAAAACCTTGTAATACCAGTTTTAATTTTATTTAAAAAATATTTTTTCTTCATTTTAGGTATACATGACAGATACTAGTTTTTAGATGAACATTCCTTAAATGATTGAAATGACTAGGTGCAGAGCTTTGTAAAGGAGACCTACACAAAATGAAGGCAAAACCGCCAAGTTTTATCCTCTTTCAGTTACCCATAGGGCATCTGCAGTCCCCGTTACGAACTCACACAGGCAGTTGCTCTTCTCCTTGTGCATCTACACAATGCAAAATTTGCTAAGGCCAATTCAAAATGTCTACTTTGTGTAGGATTTTCTCCCACTTGCAGAAATTCGAGCAACAGGCAGAACTTTATTATGTTAGTGTTATCATCTACTATGAGGGATGCATAGAGCATTAATCTCCTTCAATCCTATGCACAGGCACCAATTTTATTTTCTTTTATGTCCCTAGCATTCATTTGCTCAGGCCTCAGTGAATGCTGGTTGTGGAGATTTTACTGCCTGAGAGGTAGAATTCACTGTAAATAGCCATTGCAGCTACACTTAGAGGCAGCCTATGCTGGGGCTTATCACATTGCAAAAACCACCTTCATCTTCAAGTTTTCAGGGGTTCGCACAAGTTATCACATATATTTACATAGATATATAGTGATCCATAATTTATATGATATAGACATATAAATAGATGTGATAGACACGGGATAATATTTGAAATGTTAACCAATTCTTCTACCCTCCACATTTCCTGTTATTTCTGCCCTACTTTTTTCAATTCAGTGAGTTCTCTGTTTTCATTGCCTTCAAGGAATGGATCAAATCTTTGACTTTTCTTTCTTTTTTCCAGTGGTGCTGGGGATTGAACCCAGGGCCTTATGCATGAGAGGCAAGCATTCTACCAACTAAGCTATATTCCCAGCCCAATCCTTGACTTTTGAACCTTTAAAAGCTTGGACCTGTGTATAAATCAGGCAACGAGGAACAATACCTGCTGTGTGAACTGAGAGCAAGGCCACCTCCTGTTCCATGTGAAAGCCATTATTTTGGTGATATTTTGGGGGGATTAAGGGCAGTGAAGAGGATTTAAATGTTTCTCTGTTTCACAAAGATCCTGGCTCTGATGCCAGGACCTATCCCTAGGGACAGGGAGACAGTGACAGAAACCCAGCTAGGGTTGGGAGAATCTGAGAGCAGAGGAAACCTTGCTCCCAATAATGATGCAGAAGGCAGGAGAAACTTCTGCCTGTTTTTTCTGGGTAATGGGCCAAGGAAGCCTCAGAGGGCTGCCTGAAGCCCCCCTATGGAGCAAAAAGCACCGAGGTCTGTTCACTTGCCTGAGACACCCCACCCAAGGGGAGTGTCCTAAAGCCCAAGTCATAAATGATGGAGAGAATATCTCTCCCATGTCCTGGAACAGACTGTGATGTAACTGTGTGGGTGACCCAAGGGACCAAGACTGGAGAGAGAAGGGAAGGAGCCACCAGCTTACTTTGGCTCAGAGAACTGATAAGGAGACAAATGGGAGGACCAGAGCTTTCTAAGAAATGTGAGCAGGGGCAGAAGCCCATTGGGGAAACCAGAGCTTAAAAAAGAAGCATAAAGGAATCTTGCATAGCTGGGATTGTGGGTTGAGATGCACAACTTTTCAGTAATTTTTTTATTTAAGGCAGCATTGTTGGGTTTGAGGGGCAGAACCATTGAATTGGACATTGTCAGATGTTTACTTAGAATGAACAAAAACTATTATTATGTTCTGTGTGCTCTTCTGTAGAATATAAGATGTGGAAAACATGATTTCACTGTGAGGGTGACACTGGCCACCTGCGCTTTGGTGAATGTGTGTCTCTGTCTGCTTGCTGCACTGGCTGCCTGAGGTCCAGCCAGGCCCCGCTCAGCTGTGTCCCCAGCGACTTTCACCAGCTTTGGGGATTCTGCAAGAAGGTAGGGGTGGTAGATGCTGCTTGTAGAAACAATGCAGGCCAGCATGATGAACGTGAGTTCAACACGGCCAATGACTTATAAAATCCTGGGCCTCACTCAGGCCTAATATAAAGACCGAGGAGGTGACAAGGGTGGGACATATGTGAAAAGACAGACAAGCAGGAAACTTTGGACAATTGCCCACTGATGAGATCCCAGCTCCAGGAGGCCTTGCCCTCCACCTTCCGTCTTTTTGATGCTGAGAGCCTTTCTAAGTTTGGGTGGAGGGTTTCCACAACCATTCTGGTGGCTACCATGAGTATATATTTGCTGAGCACCTGATCTGTGGCCAGCCTCAAGGAGGGAACTGGGGGTCAGAGCTAACCAGATCCAGTTCCTGCCTGCACCCCCACAGGATCCATAGTCCTCTTGGGAAAGAGGACTGTGAATTGCATGTCCTTAACCTCTATACCACAGTTGAAGGCTGTGGTCTCAAACACATTCCATCTACTCAAGGGCACCCAACATCCAGTGGAGGTTGTTGTCAGTTCTCAACTTAGCATCTGAGCAAGAAGTGATTCTTCTCCCAAATGACTGTGACCTCCTCCCCCAACTCTGGTCATCACTCGGCCAGGAGGAGCCCACAGACGGTACTATCAGGTTAAGAACTGGGTGCCACGTCACCCTTCCTTCCACTGGGATGGAATGTCTTCCAGGTGTATGGGGTGCTGGGTGTATGAGAAGGCAAGCACAAGGTTCTGGAGGAAGGTCGCCTGGCCTATCTGAGTTAGCTGGCCAAAGAAAGTTCTTGGAGGAGAAGATGCCTAAGTGTGTTTTTAAGGGTGAGGAGAGGATGCCAAATTACTGGGTGAAGAAATGAAGAGAGGAGAGATGGCTAAGTTGGGTATGTGTGTACCTGTCACTAAACCAGGCCCGTTTTGTCTGCTGTGCAGTGTGACCATCACTGAAATGAGTTTTTGCAAAAGAAAAAGTTTATTCACAGATGGATACGGGAGGACAGGTGTCAAGTGGGCCTGCCCAGGGATAGGGCTTACGGGTATCGGCTGAGGTGTTCGGAAAGGTAGTTGGAGGTTAGAAAATTGGAGGTCTGCGTGTGTGATCACTTTATCACCTGTTACCATGATGGCACATACGTCCAAGGTCTTATCTACACCTCTGAAATTGGTGATTTTCAAGTTGACTAGAAGCAAGCGATTAAGAATAAGTAAAGCAGGTTAAGCCAGGAGGGTGTTACAGTTCGGATCTTAAATATCCCTCAAAGGCCATGTGTCAAGGTTTTGGTCGCCAGCCCATGACACTCTTGGGAGGTGGTGGGAACTTTAGGAGGCGGCGCCTAGTGCAAGGAAGTTGGGTTACTGGTGGTGTGCCCTTGAGGAGGATATGGAAAGCCCAGTGTCTTTTGCTTTGTGTTTGCTTCCTGGCCACCATCAGGTGAATAGCTTTGCCCCCACCCCGACAAACAGCATGGCTTAATATAGGCCCAGAGTAATGGGGCCAAGTGGCCATGGACCAAAACCTTTGCAACCAGGAGCCAAAACGTATCTTTCCTTCTTATAAGTTGATACATTTCAGGTATTTTGTCACAGCAATGGAAAGTTGACTAAGACAGAAGGTCATTCAGGTTTTCCATCATCCTCATGTCTTTAAGAAGGATATATTCAAAATCCCATCTGGGTAGCAGATATCTTTAGGCAAGACTGAGAGGAATAGGCAAGCTTTGGAGTTGGGGAGTCTCTTTCTCTCTGAGTGTTATTTGTAGTTATAGGTATGCCCATTAGATTAAAAAAATCACCCAGACCCACAATTAGATTAGATCTACATGATGAACTTAGAACAAGGAAAAAAAAAAAGATAAAAGGAAAATAAAGAAATGAAAACTCATTATCAGGAAAGCAGGAGAAATCTGGTAGAGTGGAGAGTTGCTGTGGGTTTAGTTCCAGTTGCTCTACATTTTCACCCATGTTTGGTGTTTTCAGTCTTTTAAATCTGAGCCTTTTTTTTTTGGATGTGTGTAGTATCAGCTCATTTGTGATTTCAAGTTACCCTCCCCCAAAAGACTAAAGTTAAACCTCTTACGGGCTTATTGCCATTTGTAGATCTTCTTAAGGTTTCTTCAAATCCTTTTTTAAAATGGGCTCTATATCTTCTTCTTATTAAATTATATATTCTGAATAAGAGTTATAATAATTCCTTATACATTCTAAATACAGGGTGTCTGTATCATGAATAGTTTTATCTGAGTGGATCACCCTTTTGGTTTCATAATGTATCTTTGGAAGAGCAGGTTTAAAAATTTTTAAGTCCCATTAATCAAATTTTAATGGTAGCTTAATATTCAAGATAGAGACAAACCAGAATTTGGAAGTTAGGAAACCAACCCACGTTTAGACATTTATATTGTTTCTAAAATCATTATTTTACTTGAGAGGAATATCTTTGTACTTACAACTATGTTCTAATGTAGTCTCAGATACATCTCAGGATGCAAATGTTTAAAAGGTTTTTGTTATATACCTTGAAATTGCTTTTCTAAAGGATGCCTAGTGGGGCTGGGGCTGGGGCTCAGTGGTAGAGCACTTGCCTCACACGTGTGAGGCACTGGGTTTGATCCTCAGCACCACATAAAAATAATAAATGAATAAAGATATTGTGTCCATCTACAATAAAAAAATAATTAAAAAAGGATGTCTAGTTAACCTTGTCAATGAAACCCAGACTTATCTTCTTAGTTGTCTCATAGCTTGCTAGTCTATAGATTAATGAAACTTTAGAAATCCTTAAAAATGGATGATGCAATCTTGTCTCTGCACTTTATTTAGTAAGCCATATTTTTTTGGGGGGGTATAGATAATACAAAGATAATGACAGTAAATTTCCAGTGAGCATTTGCAAAGACTGGGATCTTATTTCTATAGGATCTAAGCAGTGATTTATAGAAGGAAGTGCTGGGCAAAGGGCTGTTTGCTTTTCTACACTTCTATTTACCCATCTGTAAAGCTGGCAAAGGTCAGCCTACTGTGTCTCAGCAGCAATGTGGGCCATGTGACAGCGTGTCATTGTAACAGCTACCATTTCCCAAGTCCTCTCAGTCTGGGAACAGGGACTGATTAGGTTACCTCTAATCCTCCACACAGCCTGGTCTGTTGAGTGTTTTTGCTTCATTTAAAAGGAGTGGGTAGTGACTGGCCCACGGCCGTAGACTTAATACTGATGGAGCCAGGGCCCTCTGTTCTAGAGCCTGAGCTGCTCCTGTTGTCTTACCTTTTAGACATACCACAGACCACACCGAGGCCAACAAAGATTTCAAGATATGCAGGAGAAACACAAGCAAGTGGTCATCTTGAAAAAGTTGTTTTGCTCTTGGAGAATTCATTGCTGGCGCCAGAAGGAAGGAACTTGCTTACTTATTGCCAGAAGCCTTGTTAACATTCTCAAGCTAGTTGGTAGCTCAGTAACCAGCCCATTCCACGGGCCCCTCCTGCAGGGACTGGTGACAGTGGATCTAAACAGTAGGTTTGGAAGTTGGGGGTGGAGGGAGGGTCATTTCAGAGAGTTCTTTGAAGGGTTGCCCTCTCATTTCTAAAAGGATAACTTCAAGGAGACTGGATAGGCCTGGGGCAAGATAGACAGGCTTGGGGGAGATGGACAGTCTGGGGGAGATGGACAGGCTTGGGACAAGATGGTCAGGCCTTGGGAAAGAGGACTGTGAATTGCATGTCCTTAACCTCTTTCTCTAAGTTTCTTCTTAACTCCCACTCCTAATCTAGGAACTCGTATTTCATATATAGCCTAGAATAGTCTGGGTTTATCCCTATTTTCCAAGTATAATTATTTATTTTCCTTTTCACTTGAAACTGTCCCAATTTGTGCACTCCTTATTACTGCAGATGAGGCAGGAGAGATAGTAGAGACTAATTTGGAGATTCCCCTAGAATTAAGGATGCATTATGATGTCTCTCAGAAGGATGTTATTATGACAGTGGTACATTAGTCATGTCTCTTTTGATTACAAGTGATCTCAAATTGGATTTAGCAAAAAAAAAAAAAACAAAAACGGATTGACTCTTTATAGCATAGCTGGATAGTTGCAGATGGGAGTGGGCAGAATTCAGGAATGATTGGGACCAACTTCTCAAGTAATATCCTTCATTCTGCTTCTTAGCCTCTGCTTCTCTGTCTTCGTTTTGCCATTTCTCCATCTTTCCATCTCTCTACTCTTGTTGACTGAAGCTTTTAGGTAGATCTTTCACATGGTAGGCTAGCTTGCCTCTGGCAACCTAAAATTTCATTCTCCCTGCTTAGCAAATCTAGCAGAAAGAGGAACTTCTGGACCCACAAACTAGATCAGTCCAGAGAAGGTTCCAATGAGTTCTGCTTGGGCCATGTATTCATGTGTCCATCCTTTAAGCCCATGGTATTAGCATATCAGGGTGCAAGGGACAAGACTGCACCAACCACACTACCTCGGTTAATTTTGGGTTGCTGTAACAGAATACCTGATACTGAGTGATGAATGAAGAAAAAAAGTTTATTCAACTTACTTTTTTTTTTTTTTTTTTTTTTGGAGACTGAAAATTAAACATTGGGTGGCCTCACTTGACTGGCCTTTGGTGAGGGCTTTCCCTGGTAGAGAAGTAGAAAAGGAAACAGCTACATATAGAAGGGTCTAAACTCATGGGATGACCTCAGTTTATAGCAATTGGCTCTCATGATAACTAACCTGATTTTGGGAGAACAGTACTAATACCTTTGGAGGACAGAGTCCCCATGACCTAATAACATCCACTAGGCCCACCTCTTTGCATGTTCTCAAGCTCCAGACTTCTAGCATATGAGCTTCTGAGGGACAGACAAACCTTCAAACCATAGCATATTCTCAATAGGAAGGAGTTCCAAATGAAAGCAGGACAGTTAACAGAGGAGACCAGAGTTATACCATCTGCCAGCTACTATATATAGCCATCATTGTCAGAGTCTTTTCCAATATTCCCAGGGCTTGATAGATATTTCCACAACATTCTAAATCATATTATAGATGAATGTCGAGTAGTTGAAGTAACACACCTAAGGATGGAAAAGGGGCAAACCAGAGAGTCAATTTCTGACCCCAGGTCTGTTTACCCTTTTCATAAACTCATGGAACTTGAAAATGGCAACATTTTATAGATGAGAGGGAGGGAGGATAATTTGAGTCAGAGAGCACTTCTTAGACACTTTATCACATTTATGGTACCCCTAAATAATTGGTTAAGCCTGTAGATTCTTCTAAATGCTGGACCAGACAGCCCCTTCCTGTCTTAAGAGGTGAGGACTGCTGTTCTAGAAGGGAGGTATGAAGCTGGTCTATTCAGGGCCTGGGTGCTGACTGTCTCAGTGCAGGACCTACCAACCAAGTACCTTTGGTAAGTTTATCTGAGTATCTATCTATAAAAGGGTAGCAAAAAAACCCTGCTTTTGTCAAACACAGGATTATTTTGACAGCCCAAAATGTATAAATAATAGAAATCTTGCTTCATAAGAGAATTATGCTGCTGCTGCTGCTGATGATGATAGTGCTCGTTCAGAGCCTTTAATTCTAATTCTTGAATTATAAAAAGGAACATAGGGGAATGCTGTTTTCTCTCCAAGAGAAAGGAGGACTCCTTTTGGCTTGCCTGTGTTCCTCATGGTTTAAACAAACAAAAACAGACAAGCAGACAGACACTTTCCAATCAACACACATATATCAGAATGGCCCAAATCCAGAACTCTGACAACACCAAATGTTGGCATCCATTGCTGGTGTAAATGCACAATGGCCCCACCACTCTGGAAGACAGTTGGTCAGTTCCTCACAACGTTAAACATACCCTTCCCATTTATCCATCAATTGAATTCCTCGATATTTATCCAAGGAGTCTATAACTTAGGTCTATATGAAGACCTGTACATAGATGTTTACAGCAGCTTTATTCATGATTGCCGACCCTTAGAAACAACCAAGATGTCCTTCCATAGGTAAATGGATAAACTGCTACATCCAGACCATGGAATATTATTAGTGCTGAAAAGAAACAGTCTATCAAGCCACAGAGGGACATGGAGGGGACTTAAATGCATATTATCAAGTGAAAGAAGCCAATCTGAATGCATTACATGGGTGTGATTCCAACTATCTGACATTCTGGAAATGGAAAAACTATGGGGAAGGTCAAAAGATCAGTGAATGCTAAGGGGTGAGGGTGTAGAGATGAGTAGGTGGACCATAAAGGATTTTTAGGTAGTGAAACTACTCGTTTGATACACTAATGGTAAATGTATGTCATTATACATTTGTCTAAATTCTCAGAATGTATACTCCCAAGAGTGAACCCTGATGTAAACTATGAGCTTTGGGGGACAATGGTGTATCAATGTAGTTCATCAATGGCAGTAAAGATACCACTGGGGGTTGGGGTGGGGTTGTTGATAGTGGGGGAGGCTGTGCATGTGTTGTGGGGAGAATACAGGAAATCTTTGTATCTTCCACTCAATTTTCTTGAGAACTTAAAAACAGTTGTAGAATATTTAGTTTACTAAAAACAAACAAGCAAACATCATTTCTCCAGTCCTTGAAGTTCAAACACATGGCATATACTCTCTGACTCTGAGATTTCTCTTTCTATTTTGCCATATCTGTGGTTTCTCAATTATTGTTCTAGGAGAGTTTCTTCATTTCAGTTCGCATTTTTAATAGCATTTCTATCTGATGACTAAAACAGGACATATACAAAGTTGGGAAAGTAAAAAAAAAAAAAACAAGAATAAGAAAAACAACCCCCCAAATCCTCCCTCCCAAATTACTCCACCCAGAAATAGCAATCGCATTTTGGATAGTGGTTGGTTCTATTCTGCATTATTCTACCATCACGAAAAACTTCACAAGCATTATTGTTCTGGTAAACATTTCGTGTATGACACTACACATAGTTTAGTTAATCATTCAGAATTATGATGGTAGCATATTGGATGTTTTCAGTTTTGCACCATTCTAAATAATGTGGTGGACATCTGTGTGGTTAAAGTGTTGCTGAATTTTTGAATTATTTCCTGGACTTGGGATTGTAGGGTTGAAGAGTGTGAATATTTTGATGATTCTTCGACTATTGCAAACTGCTTTCTAGAAATTTTGTATCTGTTTGTACTCTGAGAAGCAGTGAGTGAGAGTTTCTGTCTCTCTGGTTTTCATAAGTAAGATAATTAAAAAACATCAGTTGCTGGGCACAATGATGCAAGCCTGCAATTCCAGTGATTTGGGAGGCTGAGGCAGGAGGATAACAGGTTTGGGGAGAGCCTGGGCAACTTAGTGAGACACTGACTCAAAATGAAAAATAAAAAGGGTTGCAGCTGGTAGAGTGCTTCTGGGTTCAATCCCCAGTACCATGCACACAAAAATTATGAAAGTAGGACAGGGAAGGTATCTGTTGGTTTAATGAACATCTCTTTTTGTCTGGTAAATAGTGAAATTAAAAAATCTATTTGTTAATTTTCAAATATCCAATTTTGTGAATTATCCATTTGTACTATTTTACCATTTATAAATAGGGCTCTTACTGTTTTTAAAATGAACTTAAAAACTATTTCTATTTACACTATTTTTTAAATATCAGACTTCAAAATGGAAAGTTTTCCCCTTGATATTTAAAATAATGACCTATCCCGATTAAAAGAAAATAGCATATTATAAAAAATTGTGAAAAAAGTAAAACTCTCCTAAATTCTACCTCTTTGATTTGTATTAACATTTTTGAAGCATTTTCTTCTAAACTTTTATCCTACATGTGGACTGCAGTTTTTGAAGTTCAAAAATTTTAATTTTTATGCACTTAAAAACTATCATTTAAAAATTTCATATATGCTTCAATGCTTTTGTGTTTAGGGAAGTCTGATCTAGACATTAGATAAAGAATCACTTTTAAAGATAGAGCCATGGGCCAGAGGTGGTGGCACATGCCTGTAATCCCAGGAGCTCAGGAGGCTGAGGCAGGAGGATTGTGAGTTTGAAGCTAGCTTCAGCAATTTAACAAGGCCCTAAGCAACTTAGTGAGACACTGTCTCAAAATAGAAGGACATGTGGTTCTTTTGATGAAGGCAATATATTTTAGGATACTTAGGAAATGAAGGGGGAAAATATCAGCCACAATGCCTTGACCCTATTGCAACTACTTTCTATTTTGATGCATGGTTGAATCTTTTGATCCTGAGTATTTAATTAATTTTTATGTGGTTGTAAGGATACGGCATATGCAATTTCCTATCTTGCTCTTTGCACTCATAACTATGCCATAAGCATCATTTTCATATTGCTACATAATCTCTGTCATGGTTATTTTAAATGATTCCCTAATGGCCCCTCTGGTTTCTGTATAGTCATGACTGACCCTGTTCCACTGATGAACATTTCAGTTGCTTCCTATTTTTCCTTCAAGTGATATTTTGAAACACCAATGTCCAGCCAAGCAGAATCTCCTACTATTCCCGGGGGGCTGACTATAACAGAATTTGACTTCTGCTCATTTCTTCCTCTACTTAGAGGAGCACTGGAAGAAATCATTTCCCCTCCCCCTGTGCTGAAGATGGAACACAGAGTGTTCAAACCCAGTGCCTAATAGGTGTGAGGCAAGCTCTCTACCATGGAGCTACATCCCCAGCCCAAAAAATAATTTTGAAAGAATGATTGACAGTCTTAAAATTAGGTGGAGAGGAACCATGAGTTGAAAGCATGTTGAGCTTTCAAGAGAAAGCTGCCTTAGGAACCTGGGCTGTTGACATGTTTTAGGAGCTCAAGAATGAAGCACAAGTTTATAATAGTTTCAACAGAATGCTTTCTACTTACGCAGTGCTTGGTAGTTTTGAGGGCTGGATCTGTGCTTGTCATTTGCTATCTCTGTGACTTTCAACAGTGAGGCAACTGCTGAACCTGCTGTCTTTCTGTAGAATAGGAAGAATAATAGGCCAGGAGGGAGACCAGGGGAGTGAGGAAGGTGGGGGAAAGAATCAGGAGCAACTAAGGAGCACACAGGAGAGCTTCCCAGGAAAGAGAGATGTACTTGTATGAATGTAGGCTGGATCTTTTATTCCCTCAGTGTCTCAGTGTCTCTATTTGTACAAGGGGCTTCACATGTAGTTTGCAAGAACCCTTCTTACAGGAACCCCCAGTTCTGAGACCCCCAACCCTAGGCCAGGCCCGCACCTCTGACTGATGTGTGGCTCCCTCCAGCTCCTGTTCATACTCTGGACAGCTGAGTCTAACTTGTCTCTGTTAGACTCAGCCCATACTTTCTGAGAAACTTCCAGGGCAGCATCCTTTACAGTTCTTGGTATGTTCTGGGGGTAGTGGATGTACATATTTATTACAGTTCATCCTCTGTACCTGTGGGTTCCATATTTCTGGATCAAAAATATTCAAGGGGAAATATTGTGTCTGTACTGAAGATGTACAGACTTCTTTTTTCCCCACTTGTCATTATTCCCTAAACAATACAGTATAACAATTATTTACTTGGCATTTGCAAGTATTGGGTATTATAACTTACCCAGAGATAATTTAAAGTACCCAGAAAGGATATGTGTAGGTTATTTAAAAAAATATACTACACCATTTTATATAACGGGCTTTAGCATCCATGGGGTTTGGAGTTTGCCGAGGTCCTGGAACCAATTCTGTAATTTATAATAACTGACGTTGGTCTGTTGGCAAAGTTGGCGTACAATAATCTTGTCTTCTCCATGAAAATGATCCTTAATTATTTTCCCGTCTGCAGGAATTAGGAAACAACTCAGTATTGAGCGGTGGAGAACCAGGCACATGGTCAGAAATCTTGTTTCAGGCGTCTTAATGTCTTGTTTGTAGAATGGGAATAACAACACCTACTTCCTAGGGCTGTCTGGAGACTGAAGGAAATAATGGTTGTCAAAACAGTCAGCACAGTGCCAGGCACACAGTAAGTGCGCAGTAATGTTAGGTGGTTATTATGATCACGATTACTGGCAACTTTGAAAGACGGAGCCCTAAGATGGCACAGGTCTAGGCGCCAGGGAAAGACTTGGAGATGTGCCCCAGGCGTGCAGGGAGACTTGTGCAGCTACCAGCAATGAGAAGGCGGAGCTTTAGGAATCCAGCTGGAGGCGAGCCCCGGGAAAGGCTGGACTCTCGGGCCATATTCTTCCAGTCGAGGCTCCTTGACCACGTACCAATCACATCACATTACATTATCTTTGATTTTCGAAAGTTCTCAATCCTCTAGACTTGCAGGAGGTGACTGCTGGGTAAGAGGACCAAAGCGTCGGGCCCGCGGCGGTCCTGGACCCCAGACTGTCGTCTTAGGCCCCGCCCCGGGGCGGTGTCACCGGAGCGTTTTGGGAGTACCTCTCGCCGCAGCACCCGGCGTCAGCGCAGCAGACTCCCTCCTCCCAGGCTGTGCGGTTCCGGCGAGGGGTGGCCCTTTAAAAGGCAGTGTCTTGTCCGGAGGGGGCGGGCAGGGGGAGCTGACCGCCGCCCCAGGCCCAGCCCCTCCTCCCTGCCCCCTTCCTTGGTTCGTCTGTCCCTCCCGGGTCCCAGCGTCGCTGTCTCGCTAGCTCAACGCACGCTCCGCCTCCGTCAGTCGGCTCCGCTGACTAGTGAGCGGCGTGGACAGGAGCCGGGGCCGGACGCGCGGCCGGGGCTGGGGGCTGGGAGCGCGGCGCGCACGGCCTCCCAGAGCAAGATAGGGCCCCCGCCACCGGGCGAGGCCGGCGCCGCGATGGCAGAGATGGGCAGTAAGGGGGTGACGGCGGGGAAGATCGCCAGCAATGTACAGAAGAAGCTCACCCGCGCGCAGGAGAAGGTGAGCGAACCGGTGTCTCGGTCACCTGTCCCCCTACTCCCCAGGGTCGGGCCCTGTCGCCGTCGCACAGCGGCTGCCCAGGGGTCCCTAGGCTGCGACCCCCGACGCTCTGAGTTTACCCCTTGGGTTCGCGTTCTCTGTCTCCCCACCTGGGCTGGGGCAGGGGAGGGCGCAGCTGTCCGCTCACCCCCTCCTCCCCCTGCCTTCGGCCGCTTTGTACAGTCGCTGTTCCCCTGCGGAGAAGTGGCGGCCCACGCTCTGGGATCCCGTAGCTGCGCTGGGTCCTGTGTAACCCCACCCTGGAGGCCAAGGGCTGGGAGGCTGGGAGGCAAGGTGGGGACCCCCAGCTCTCCAAGCCCGTGCGGGCAATTCTGGAGGG
Source organism: Callospermophilus lateralis (assembly GCF_048772815.1). NCBI lineage: Eukaryota > Metazoa > Chordata > Mammalia > Rodentia > Sciuridae > Callospermophilus > Callospermophilus lateralis. The sequence goes on from NC_135313.1 coordinate 95,119,167, forward strand.
GCCCACTCCGGGGAAGGGAAGGAGCATTTCTTTCCGGCCCGGGGCTACCGCACGCCCCGGACTCCTAAGGCTACTTCCCAACCCGGGGGTGCTGGAGCCCGCAGTTTTCTTTCCCACCACCTCTCCACCTTCTATCCCACTGGCCCGAAAGAAGGATCGGATTTCTTTTCCTGCGAGGTGCCTGCGGCCTGGGAGCTCCTGCCTGGCTCCGCGGTCAGCAGAGGGCTGCGCACCCCTCCAGGAGGTCCCCTAGTTCCAGCAGGGGCTTGGCGTTTCCCGCTGTCCGGGAGGGGGTGGCGGTGCTGGCTTTGGTAGCTCTGGCTGGCCGGGTGGGGACCTGTCCCAGAGTAGGGGCGTGTAGGGCGCCACAGGAAATCCGACCCCTCTTCGCGGAGAGTGACTCCCAGCTGGCGAGTGGGGGGATGGTGTCGGGGCTTCCTGGGGCACCCTGACTGTGCAGGAAATGCAGGGATTGGGAGGCGGGGGTCCTTGCCGGGTCAGCTTTTTATCCCAAGCCATCTCTGGTTTATTGAATTGGATCACGCCAGCTGCTGACGCCACTTCCCCCTGACGATTCTTACTGAAATCTGAGAATGTAGAATCCGTGTTTCTGCCAGGGTGGCTAGCCCCCCAAGAGCTCCGTGGCGGACCGGGTGGGGACCCGGGGACAAGCCGGCCTTCCCCAGCAGGCCTTGTGGCTGTTTATAAACAATGACTTTTGCAGCTGAGACCTGCGGGCTCCCTAAGGATGCGGTCACGTGATGGCTGGGGGGTGGTGGTGGGGGGTTGGGGGAAGCTTCCCCTGTGTCTCCCTGAGTCCCACTGCTTATCCTTGTGGTTGGGCTAAGGAGGTGGTTGTGTGTGGAGGGAAGGGCTGTGGGCCAGGCTCCAGATCTGGCCAGCCCCAGCTCCCCTACCCCACCCCAGGAGGAGGGATTAGAGCCCCAAGAATAGCTTGGTGGGGGCTGGGAAGACTTACATCTTCCAGGTTGGAGGGATAGCAGCAGTTACTCTTGCTCCCCCTCCTCCCCATGACTGGCTAATCCATCTAGGTGCCTGGAGCAGGCAGCCCTGGGCCTGAGCCTGTTTCCTGATCCTAAGAGGAGGAGGAAGATGAATAGGAATTCATAGGAGAGCTCACTGAGACAGGTTCCCTGTCCCCTTCTGCTGATGTCCATCTCCTGCCTGGCTCCCCATTGCTCTTGGTGTGCCCCTTTGCCCCAATTGCCTTTCTCTGAAGCATCATCTTTGATGTAATTCTAGGCAAAGTAGGCATGGGTTGTGTCCCCTTATTGTAAGTGGCCATGTGTCGCTGGCTCACAGCAGCCTGGGAGCTCCTGCCTGGCTTGAGCTCCCTCTTCAACCCCTATTCTGTGGCCTTGGGCAGTTGGCTGACAACTGGTGGGCAATGGATGCTGGACTTGGCCAACAGCAGGTTAAGCCCTGCCCAAACCTGGGCTTCTTGGAACTGCAGTTGCTTAGAGCCACAGCTGTTCTCTTCCCCATGGGTAGTAGTTAGGCACCCTCACCCCACCAGAAGCCAAGGCAGTGTAACAGGCATCTTGGCTGTCTTTGAACGTAGACTTCCTTCCATCCTTTTCCTTCCTGGCCCAGCTGCAGTCCCTGCTCCCCATACCTCAATCCACACCAACCTCTTCTGTTTGCTTTTCCTGCCACTCAGAGTCTGTCACAGGCTGGCTGTTGTTCACAGGTCTGCCTCCTCAGCATCTTCTGGTGGTGTTCAGGACCCATTCTAACTTTCATTGCTAATGGAACTTCAATCCTGCTGCCTTACGATCGCCCCACCACTGTCCTTACCTTGCCTCAGTCAAATCAATGAATAACGGGACAATTGCTATTTCCTTTTTTTTGTCATAGGAGGGCATTTTTTGATAAAGAATAACAGGAGCTATGGTGGAAGGGTCAAATGATATTCATATAGGAAGAAGTGCCCCCCATCGTTCATCCTCTCTTCTCCACACACCCCATCTCAGCTCAAACATCCATTGAGACTCAGGGGGTCACAGTGTGGTCAAGGGCACCCTGTCCTCTGGTGTTGTGGATCTCTATGGGAGTCACTGAACCAGGTCTCCTCTGTGTCTTTCCATGGATCCTGGGTTGCTGTTACCCATTGATCCATCTGCCTCTACCACTGATTAGGGCAGATCCATATGTGTGCACTTTGGGCATTTACCAGTAGTGCACACTACTGGTAAATCACCCAATAGGAGCTTAGTGTTTATGAACAAATGAGGGCATTTGGGGGGATTGATTTGGGAGCCCTAAAACAGGCCTGTGGGTGGGCCGATTTGTGTCGTGTACTACTTTGCTGTCCCTTGTTCATCAAATCCTATCTAGATGTGAGCCAGATGCCTTGTCCTAGGCTGAGTCCCTGGACACTATCAAAGACCGGGTTGCATGTGGCTCTGGCTCATGAGGAGCGTATTCCTGTAAGATCTCCTACTGCCACTGCTGGCCTCTCAGCCACCCCCAGTGTGCCTGAAGCTCAGGCCTGTGGGCGCCATGAGGTCATCTTCCCATTGCGTTTGGCTTGTCGGACCCTCTATAAATGACTGTGTCCATTTTTGGGCCTCAGAAGGGTGGCTGGGCAAAGCCAGTTTAGGGTGGAGCCTGGGTCAAATGACAGAGAGGATTAGAGGTTGGCGGACAGAGCCCCTTGGGGGATGGGGTGGCTGGGCAGAAGGACAGCTGGGTGCAGGGAGTCCTCATGGAGCATGTGTCAAGGAGGCTGGGCCTTGTTCTGGCGGAGCTGAGCTGGTGATGAACATGGGAGAAGGCCCTGACCAGGGTGGAAATGTGTACTTTCCCCCTCCTGGCTGGCCTTCCCTGAGCAGGCTGGACAGTGGGGAGTACCAGCTGGGAGTGGGAGGTCCCAGGGCTGTCCATGCACACACTGCACTGGCATGCCCAGCAGATGCTCATTATAGGAAGGGGCAGTGGCAGTTATTTATAGGACCCTGACACATGGCCATGAGTCTCACCATGTTCCTTTGCGTGGTCAAGGTCTCCCCACGCAGTAGCTTTGTCAGCCTCTTCAGTAGGAGCCGGGCCTATACACCAAGCCCATTCTTGCTGCAATGATAAGAGTGGCCAGGCCACACTTAAAAGTAGGTGCCCATGGCCCTTTTAACATAAGAGGCAGTTGGGGCATAGGCAGTCCTTACCACCCATCCAATCATACTACCTTGTGCTAGAGCTCAGAGCCCACCTGGACCACTGATTTTGCAGGTACCTTTCCTTCTCAGGCCCCAGTCCAGAGCTGCTGCACAAGAGCAGCAGATGCTTTGTCCACCTTTGCCCTTGAGTATTTGAGACCCTTTCCTTGCCCTTTCCAGATCACTTGTCTTTTCCTCTACTTGTCTCTCTATCTCCTTGCTCTGGGCCTTTTCCCTTTGAGTTTGCCCAGGTTTTTTTGGGGGGGAGGCGGGGTGGGTACTGGGATTGAACCAGGAGCACTTGACCACGGAGCCACATCCCCAGCCCTATTTCGTATTTTATTTAGAGACAGGGTCTCCCTGAGCTGCTAAGCACCTTGCCCTTGACGAGGCTGGGTTTGAACTCGAGATTTCCTGACTCAGCCTCCTGAGCCGCTGGGATTACAGGCGTGTGTCACCGTGCCCAGCTTGCCCAGGCTTTTGATGTACCTTCTAGACTGCCATCAGCTTCCCTTGAACCCAGGTTATTTATGTAAATGTTTATCACCTGCTGGAGGGAGGGATCCTGACATCTTATCTAGGTGTGTATACATGTTCTGTGGGCTTTCGGTTTAGGCAGGTGAGTGAGGGGAGCTTGGAAGCACACCCAGGAGACCTCTCTGAGCCTCTGCCGGTTTGGGTGGCCTTAGTACAGTGTGCTGGCAGGACATAAGCCAGGCAAAGCCTGTTTCGTCTAGGAGGGAAGATGAGGGGAGTGTAGTGGGCTGCCTGGGGCCCACGGAAGAAGAAGAGGTCCCAGGAGGCATGAGTGTGGGCTGAGGTATGGAGTGGGGAGTGGGGATGGTCAGGACATTGGCAACCTGGAAGAAAAGGGTGGACAGGTGGCAGATTCAGATCAGATTTGATCAAGTCTTCAATGTTGGGGATTCAGGGAAGCCGAGCTCGACTACTTCTCTTCTTCCTCACAGATCACCCACTGGGGCTCCCTTCTCACTTTTGCTCTCTGGCACCTGGCCAGGCCTTTGCCCCTGTAACCCAAGGCTGAGCCTCACGTGGTCCTTTTGCTATGAGGTTCTAGAACCCCAGAGTCCCACCTTCCATTTTAGGCCTTGTGTCCTGCACATCACTATGACAGCAGAGAGTGCATGGGCTTTGGGTTTCCCTAATTGGCTGCAGGATCATAGGCAAGCTGCAATACCTTCCCAAGCGCTGTTTCTTTTTGTCAAATTGGGGATAACATGTATGTTGTAGAAAGTAGAACCTTTGACAGATGCCCTGCACATAGCAAATGCTCACTAAAACCAGTACCACAAAACCCCCACAGGGAGACCTACCTCTCCACATAGTCCGTGTTCCCAACTCCTCTCCCTGGGAGGGTCCATTACAGGCCTTTGTAGACAGCTAATCCCTGCTGAGCCCTTAGCTGATCAGGGCTTAGGGTGCTGTCACAGTCCTGGCATGGTGCCTGCATATGTTCATGTGTGTAGTGTGTGTTTGTGCTCTGTGGATGTGCCTGTGTGTGGTGTGTGCAGGGACAGTCTAGGGTAGGTGGAAGGCTTGGACTAGAGATCAGACAGTTTGGGAGTGAATCTCGACTCCTACACATAAACTGTGACTGGGCACATTTCCCTTGTCTCATCTTCACTTTTCACCACTGGTAAAGTGGTAATGGGGTTTGCATATTCATTCATTTATTCTCACAACAAATATTTGGTACCCACTGCCTTCTGGGCACTGTTCTAGGGAGTAGGAACCCAGAGGTGAACAATGCAAGCCCCTGATTTTCTAGAGCTGATATTGTAGCCAGGGAGAGTCAATACACAAGTGGCTGTGGTGATAGGTAGGAGCTGGAAAGCAAGAGAGTGTCCTGTATATGAGACCTGTGCTGATCTGAGATTCATTGTGACGTGGGATGTAGGTAATGCAATGGGAGGGTTGGGTTGAGGTTGTGGGAAGCTTCTGGTCTCCGGGTGAGAGGGCACCTCTGCGAGCTCGGCTTCCTACTGGATGCCAGGTGTATTGTGCTTTTCTTTTCTCTCTCTTTCTTTTCTTTTGGTACTGGACATTGAGCCCCGGGCACACTTTGCCCCTGAGCGATATCCCCATCCTTTTATATTTTTTATTTTGAGACAGGATCTCACTAAGTTGCTTAGAGCCCAAGTTACCACGACTGGCCTCAAAATTTTGATCCTCCTGCCTCAGCCTCTGGAGTTGCAGGGATTATAGGTGTATTCCACCAGGCCTGGTGTATGTTGTGTGTTTTCTAAAGCCACCTTTCCATCAAGTCTCCTTTTGGGATTAAAAATACAAAGAAAGGCCACCAACACTGAAAGTACCAAGCAGGGCAGATCCGGGCAGATGTGCAGTTTTGGTGGGTGTTTGTGCAGGGCCGGGGGGCAGGGCCCCCTATGCTGGATGTAGACTGGGGAGGTGGGAGAGGCCACTAAAAGATGAAGGGGACTGTGCCAGAGATGGCGTAGACCAGGAGGGCCATGTGTAAGATTTCCACAGGGAGCTGTGACTGGCATAGCAGATTGACACAGCCTTTAGAGATGGGGTTGAGTCCCTCCCCAGGGATTATTATCCTAGGCCAGTCATGCTGAATTCTCTGATCCTCAGTTTCCTTGTCTGAAGCAGGGATACTTCAGGTTAGGTATTATAAGTAATACCTAATTACTTATTAGGTATTAATTATTGCTGTGACACTCAGGATCTGGGTCAGGGAGCAGAGAGAAGGTGTGGGTCCTTGCAAGCTGAGGGAAGAAGCCATTGGGAGATGAAATGGGGAGGCTGCTAGCCCAGGGCAGGGCCCTAGAGCCACCAGTAGGATTCAGCATCTTGCTCTTCTCGTGCCACCTCACGAGCCTGGCACCCAGGCTTCTGTGCACCCCTGCCTCAGGCTGCCACCTCCTAACAAGGCCACAGGTTGTACACATGCCAATGGCTGGCAGGGGTCAGGGCTGGGGAATGGAAAAGAGAAAGGCAGGTTCTTCCTGCCCCAGGGGAAGGTTTGTCAAATATTAACTTAATAATAATAGCTGTGGGTCACTGTACACCTGCCTTGTGCCGTCATCCCTGCCAACAAGTGAGTTCGTTAGGAGTCCCTTGAGCAAAGGAAGAAATTGAGGCTTGGCCCAGAGGTGTGACTCCCATGGATTGCCACCTCTGTTGTGGATGAGGCAGTGGGTCTGACCCTGGAGACCACCTTGGAGACATGCAGATGAGATGGCAGTCTCCAGCTTGGGGACACTGCCAGTCCCTCCAGCCCCACTTGGGATCCAGGTTTTTACTTTGGGGTGTGTGGTAGACTCTGGGGGTGATGGGAAGACCTAGGGTTTCCAGAAACAAGTCCAGAGTCACGGGTTTATGCATCACTAGGACACAAGACCCTGTGTGTGTGTGTGTGTGTGTGTATTTTCTCCAATAATAAAAGCTATGTTAATTTAATCTAAAGGAGGACTCCTTATTCTGAAATTGTATCCTGCCTACTTTTGTTTCAGTCATTGATACAATGTTTCTTTGTTGAAATGATAGCATTACTAGTCACTTTTTACTGTGTTTGAGGAAGAAGTAGCCATGTTGTCCATCACATGAAAGCACACAGAGAAGATTTTTCCTGATGAGGGATTTCTGCTCTGGGTCCCTTGATGCCTACCTCTATGGCCTGGGTTCAGGCTGGAGGCAGGCCTGTGTATCTCCGCTCATGAGGACAAGGGCTGGCCTGTATCCTACAGTCACTGTTACATCCATAAGTCTCTTGCTATCTTTGGTTGGGGCCGGAGTGGGGGGGGTTCCAGGACCCCCACCTTCCAGATACCAAAATTCTTCTATACTCAAGCCCTTCATATAAAACGATGTATTATTTGCATATAACCTAGGCTCATCTTCCTGTAATACTTCAGATCATCTCCAGATTACTTATAATACCTAATACAAAGTCATTGTGATGTATATAGTTTTTATGCTGAAATTGTTTAGGGAATGATGTCAAGAAAAAGTCTGTGCATGTTCAGTACAGGCACAGGTTTTTTCTTTTGAAGATTTCTGATGTGTGGTTGGTTGAATCTGCAGATGTAGATACCCAGGGCCGACTGTACTTCTTGCATTGCATGGGTGCACGGCTTCTCTGGTAGTGAAGAGACAGGGCTGATGGCTGTCAAAGACTCTGGGTTTCAGGGTGCAGGCTAGAAGAAAGGGACTGCAGGATTCGGACTGGGGTAACAAGGTGCCGATCCCACCCTGCCTCTACCACTGTGGGGTGATCTAGTCCTCCTTCCACACTGCCTTTTCCCATGATCAAATGGCATGATGATGAGTGGACAGCCCAGTGCTGTAGTGTGGCCTAATCTAAGCCAGTAGCTATAGCACTCTGTGCTGGGTAACAGGGCTCTTGTGATTGGCTGGGGCCCTGCTACGGAGTCCTGCCTGGTTTTAGGCCAGATGCCAAATGGGGCTTGGCCTCAGTCCTCAGCAGATGGGTGTTCATAAGAGCCTATGGATGACGGGCACTGGGGGCGCTCACTGGTGGTAGTGGGGATTAGTGTGATTGGTCAGACCAGACACCTCACTGATAATGCAGCCTGCCACTGCCCTCAGATGCAGTTCCTGTGCTCTTTGCAGAGGCTCTTCCCGCAGCTTGCAAGGACCCACACCTTCTCCCCACTCCCTGACCCAGATCCTGAGTGTCACAGCAAGCAGATGCAGTGGGATTGGGGTCACAGCATGGAGTGGGGGAGGAGTCCAGACTTGAAGCCTTCTGGGACAGAGCGTGGAGTGCTGAGTACTATGCTCCTTTGGAAGGGCTGTGAGCTGTGGACATGTCCCCTCTGCAGTGTGAGGGCCCAGTGCCATGGGCTGAGCCCCAGATCATCATGGGAGGGAGTGAGTGAGTGGGCGGCTGTAGGCTGCAGCTGCTGCATAACTGAGCCCTGGTGAATTCCTTGCTGCCAGCACGGCTTGCTGCTCTCAGCGCTTCCAGACCTTTGTTGACCCTTTCTTCAATGTCGTCAGGGTACCCTTTTCAGGGTCTGGTCTCCCCAAATATGCTCCTTGCTTTGTTTTTGTTTTTGTTGTTGTTTTGATACTAGGGATTGAACCAAAGGGGCACTTTACTACTGAGCTACATCCAAGCCCTTTTTAAATTAAAAAAAAAATTTAAAAAACATTTTTTTAGTTTTGAAAGAGGACCTGGTTTAGTTGCTAAGGCTGGCCTCAAACTTGCAAACCTCCTGCCTCAACTTCCTTCCTGCCTCAGCCTCCTGAGTTGCTGGGATTACAGGAGCATGTCATAGCACCAGGCTGGCTCCTTGATTTGTGTGAGTCAATTCTTACACGGGTTCAATCCCCCGAGAGGACTGCAACTCACCTATAGGTGGTGGCCATGGCCATCTTATTATCCTGGTAGTGTTCTCTCTTATGTCCATTGTGAGCCAAGATGCTGAGAGGCTCGTGATGGTGCTGTCCCTGGCCAGCGGAGCTCCCTGCCTTGCAGACAGTGCCCATCCTGGGACTAGGGAGGACACCGGAGGTAGTCCCTGAGGCTGTGCCTTAGTCTTGTGCATCAGGAAGGGGTCCTTGGGGATGGTGAGTCTGGACTGAAACCCAGGGCAAAAGAGGCAGGCTGGGGTGGGGAGACGTGCCCTGGCAGCCTTGGGAACAGCACACCCAAGGCCTCTTTGGGTACCTGGAAGGGTGAGTGTGGATGGGGTGAGTTGAGGCTGGATCTGAAGATTGGAGCCAGACTTAGGATGTAGCTCCGCCCCAGACCTGCATCAAGCTCTTTAGCTTTTTTCTTCAGGTGTTATTTGAACCATATTTCTGACTCCAGGTTTGGGTTCAACTAAGGACTGGGTATTTTACTGATGTGTACCTCGGGAACCTCTGGCTTTCCGAGGAGGAAAAGACTGAGGCCTGGGAGAGGTATTGAGTCCTGAGTCCCCAGAGGGAGCAGCATCAATTAGAAAAGATCCAAACATTTCCAGGAAGGCACATGGGGATAGGGGCAGGGCTGGGCTGCAATTCTGGAGGCTGCCTGTCAGGGCTGGGGCCAGGGCCAGGTGACACCTGCTGCTGAATTACTGGTGGACAGTGTTCTGCACCAGCTCTGCCCCATGCAGGCCTGTTTCTGTGTTTCAGAACCCAGGATGACACAAAGAGGGCGTGACACTGCTGGGCTTGGAGAGCAAGTCGCAAGGGTCATTGGGCACCTGCGATTTGCTCCTCCCTGTGGGGCTGGCCATTAACTTAAATGGGCAAGGAGACTCCCTTTGCTTTTGGATCTGAGTGGTCCTGCCAGCTATGGGGACCCCTGGCTGTATGTTCACACAACTGGATGGGGAGTGGGCATAGGAGAACACAGTCTTTGTTGTGTGGATGGAGGACTGGGAGCACCAGCGGGTTGATGATGCTGATTAGAGTTTCCAGGGAGTCCTGTGGCTGCAGGGGTTTTGCTGGGACTTTAGGACCAGAAGGGGGATGGAGTGACAGGAGAGTCTTTGCCACTCCAGCTCCATTTTCCAACAGCTGTGACTGCTTTCTTTGGACCCTTTGCTTAACTCGCCCTCTCCATGAGGCTCCTGCCAAGATGCCTGAGCCCTGGGCGAGCCTGGGCCGGTCACTGGGCCCTGGGGACCAAAGTGGCACTGAGAGGCCTGAGCCATGAGAGGTCCCTTGTGGGGACCCCTGCTTTCCATCTAGCCAGCCTCCTGCAGCTCCCCTATTCCTCTGGCCCAAGGTGTCATCAGCTATCTTATTCCACGTTGTCTAGTTGATGGGTAACTGTCTAGGGGGACAGACACTGGTGACGGGGAGGATGGGTGTGCTGATCTGGACTCAGGACCACTGGCAGGTGGTAGGAGAAAGAGGAAAAAGAAGATTCAGGGGCATGTTGGGGAGAATTAAGAAGCTTTAACCTTCAGAGAAACCAGGGAATTTGCCCTGCAGTCCTGGGCACGTTGCCTGTCCTCTCTGTTTCATCCTCTGAGAGTGGTATGGTGGGAGTTCTTGCTTCTGGGGTTTGTTTGAGGGTGAAGCACCTGGCTTGCAGCCTGCTCACTGGTGGGGGCTGATGCTCTGCTCTGCCCCAGGGAGATCTTGGGAAAGCCCTTGACATCCCACAGGCGCACACCATTGTGGCTTTTGTGTTTTGTCTGTGCTATGGCAGGTCTCTTGAAATTGAACTGCAGTGTCCTTAATTTTTTTTTTTTTTTCCCTGCATAAGCTGAAGAAGCTAAATTGGGAGGTGCTGGATGGCTTCACCTTACAAGGGAGGAAGTCAGAGCTCCTCTGAACTAGACCCTGATTGAAGGGGGTAGGGATGGAGGACACATGGTTCCAGGTCAGGCTGCATGTTGAAGGGCCAGAGGAGGGTTTCAGAGTCATGCATTCATTCATTGGAGGAGCTGATGTGTACCAGAAGAACATGAACTTGAGACACTTGAATTGGGCCCTGGCCACAGAGCCCCAGTGTGCCCATCTGGGGACTGGGAAGTCTGCAGTCAGGTGAGCTCTGGCTCCTGCTGGGTCTGGATGGTTCAGGAGGGTAGGACCACCTTAGCATCTTCATTGAATTTGGTAAATTACTAAGAGCCATCACATCTACTACCAGCCATTTGTTTCTCTCTGGCCTGTGAGGTCACCCTACAGAAATACAGTCCCCTTGGGCAGATGAGGATACTGAAGCTCAGGGGAATCCTGGCATTTCCTCCCTTTTGAAACTCAGAGTGGCCTTTCTCACTAGCTTGTTATCTCTCTCTCCTGGAGTGAGATGGTGGGGGAGGGCAGGAGGATGATTATTGAAGAGCAAATGTGTTTTCAAATGAAAATCAGTGTGTGGGCTGCAGCAATCAGGGAGCACCAGGTGTATGTTTCCGGACTGAAGGTGGGGGTGCACTCTTGGTTACCCAGGAGGCTGGCACATCAGAAGAGAAGTTGATAAGAGAGAGCTGGGTCTTTCACTGTTGGGGATTTCCATGTGGCCCCTGGGATCCCCTCAGCTATTTCAGGATGAAGGCAGGGTGCAGGGGACCTGGGAGCCTGCAGGAATCAAGGTGCCCGAGAAGTTTGGGGCTGGATCTGAACGAAGCTGGTCTGACTCTGTGCTCCCCAGATCCTCAGGGTGTCAGGGGGAGCTAGGTCAGATGCCATATCTCCTACCTCCCTCGAAGAAAGGATTGGGGGAGCCTGGGGGAATTTAGGAGCTTGGGAAGCAATTCAAGGCCAAGTGAATAGCCAGGTGTATGAGCTGAATCTTGTTCTAAATGGAAAATCAGAATCCACAATTAATTGGATGCATTTGCTAAACCTGGGACAGGACCCAAATATTGTTCTTTTTTTTTTCTGAAATATGTCCCCTCTTCCCTCCGAGGACCCAGTGAAAAGCAGTATGTCCTGGGAGCAGGCCTGGCTGAGCTGGAATGTCACCTGCTTCTCCAAGTGATCCAGCCTGGCCCTACCTTACTGGTTGAATGGTCAGCAGGCCTGGAGAAGGCCACAGCTAAGGTGTGCTCTTGTCCTATCCTGAGAACTTAGTGGGCAGTGCTGCCCCAGCTCTGGTGGCCAGGTGGGGGTTGCTCCCGGGCTGGCTTGGGGTGGACTGCGCAAGCTTTGCGGAGAAGTGGGTGTGGGTTCAGGGCCCAGCCGGGAGAGCTGAGTCAGCGTGTGGGAAACTGCTCAGGAGTGAGGACGGAGCTGCTGCACTGGCGGGTCACCCTGCCTGCTGTGCCACTCTGACCGGAGAAGAGAGGCCACCCCCGCAATCTGCAGCAGCTCTCTTTCACTCTGTGCGCAGAGTTGCTGCCTTAGCATTGCGGAGGTCTGGAGCTGCAAAGGCCTCAGGCAGGCAGCTGAGACCCTGGGATTCTGTTCCGCCCCGTTCCTATTACTTGGGTCAGTTAGTAAACCTTTCTGGCTTCTCTTCACTCTTCTATAAAATGGGGTAACAATCCTGCCTGCTGAACCCCAGCCCTCAAGGAGGAAGATGAGCTCTGTTGTGCTTGCTGGCTCTGGGCACAGAGCAGACTCACAGCACATAGTGAATTGGAATGTGAGACTCCGGGGGATGAGGGATGGATGGGAAAGGCTTTGCAAAGTATGGCAAGGTGGAAAGAGTTCTCACTTTTGAGTCTCAGAGGCTCAGGTTCAAATCCCAGTTCTGCTTTCCTAAGTCCTTTGACCTTGGGCAAGTTATTCATCCCCACCGAGCCCCAGTTTTCCTGTTGGTGGAATGGGTTTATCATTGAGGATTAAATGGGAGAATGTATGTCTCCATTTCATACTGAGGCCACTGAAGGTCAAGGTGCTGGGACCTTAGGCTGGTGTGAGGGTGTTAGGCCACACTGTGTCTTGTGCATGTGAACTCTTGGGGCATCATTCCTGAGACCAGGCCTTGGGCCACCAGTGCCCCACTTGGGATCTAGATGACCTGAGGGCCATCAGAGGGAGTAAGGAAGGGAAGGATATGGTCTGTTGAGGACCTTGTAGGTGCCAGGCCCCAGCTGCACTGTGGAACTCCAGCCCTCTCAGTCCTTGCATGGAATGGCCAGGGATCTGCAGATCTCCAACCTAGCTTTGGATCTCAACCCTTGCTCCTTCCTTCCTGTGATTGGCTGCTCTGGCTGGCAGATCCCTTTTGCTGGAGAGCAGCGTTTCCTCTTGTGAAGAGGGCCTTATGGGAGGGGACAGTTAGGGATGAGACCAGGGCTGCAGGCCTGGTGGCTGCAGCACAGTGGGGGTGCTGATGTTGGCTATGCTTTCTGGGAACCTCTGCCCTCTCTCTACCTCTCTGATCTCACTGCTACATCCCTCCTCCTATAGCCTTTGGAGGAGGCCTGGCTTGTTGAGCAGAGGGACGGGGTCACACACCTTCTCAGACAGTGAGGCTCTGAGTCCTGGAAGTCAGAGACTTTCATGCTCTGGAGGCTGGTGACCTGCCTAAGGCTGTGGGTTAGTGACAGTTCTCTGGCTGCCCCCTGCAATTGTTCCTCTGAGCTAGTGAGAAGCCTCGAGGGTGGTGAAGACATTTAATTAGCAACACTGTCTCATGCTGGGTAGCAAGTTGGGCAGTGGTCAGCCTCTCTGAGCTCTTCTGCTCCTTTTACTTCTGCGTGGTGTTAGCAGGACCTGGATTATGGCCCAGAGAGGATTGGTACCTGTTAAGTCATGCAGCCTGTCAGAGTGGGGTTGGGAGGTCCCTCTCCTTCCCTTTCCTGTCCTGCTCCTGTCCAGCTGCGTACAGACCTCCTGAATCTGGTGGAGGTGATGGACAGAGCCTTCCCTGGCTCCTTCACCCCCACCTAAGCCTCCTCTAGCCCACCATGTTCTCTAAGGCCATTCCCTTTTGCCAGCACAAGAATATTAGGTGTGGGATCAGCAGAGGAACACCTGGAAAAGTCTCATCTATGTCCCTGAATATTCATTCCATCTGCCAGAGAATAGGGGCAACTCCAGGGCTAAGGCTAGGGCCATGGGCAGGGCCAGGGCCAGGGCCAGGGCCAGAGCTGTGAGCAGGGGCAGTGTCATGGGCAGGGGCCAGAGGCAAGGTTAAGGCCATGGGAGGCCCAAGGCTGGGGGCAGGGCTCAGGGCAGGGGCAGGGGTGGGGGCATGTGACTCCTTCTGCCCGTTAGAGTTCCCTCTTGATTCTCCTCCTCATTGCCCTCACCCCTTCCTTCTGTGTCCATTCTCAACTCTCCTGTGACCTCCTCTACTGGCTTCTTGGGGGAAAACATGGTGGAACGACCCTGTGCCAGGATAGGGCCCCTCTCATCGGCTCTGAACCTGCCAGCCTCACTTTGGCTCCATGTCTGTAATGCAGGAGTCCCTCTCTGTGGTGCCTCGGGCGCCGGGGTACGGTGGATAGTCTAGGTCTGAGGCAGGAGGCTCTTAGCATGGTGGCCCGGAGACCCAGGCTCTGGGAGTGATATGAGGCTGCAGTGAGGGTGGTCTCCCCCCCTGCTCTGCTGCACTTTGAATTTTCATGGTGGGCAGGATTGGTGGGAGCTATTTAAAACCAACTCTGGGCATTCACTCCACTGAATAACAAAAATAACAATGGTGTCCAAAATAATATTGACGTGTTTGAAGTAAACACATATCTTATCTCTCTTAGTTACCGTTTAGTAGTTTTGGTGTCACAGATTTGGAAACTGAGGACCCTGATTAATTAGTGAATAACCTGGGTGCAGGTCTAGGTGGAGTTTCTCAGGCAGGAACAGACATACAAATAGCTGAGGGCATTCAGAGGGATAAGTGAGTCTTGGGTCTGGAGGAGATGTTGTGAAGGTCCAGCAGGGCCTGGTGTCTTTAGGAAGGCAGGATGGTGGGGGTGCTCATGGCACCAAGGCTCGTTGCCCAGCCACCCACCCACTCGGACCTTTGCTTGGCCTGGGGGGCACTGCCAGGCCCTTTCCCTGCTCTCCTGGGCTCCCCGGCTCCGTCCCTCCCCAGCATGGGCTGCTCCTTGCTGAGTCGGGTAAGCAGGTGCTGAGGGGCAGGTGGGAGGCGGATGGTCCGGAGGGGCAGATCCCAGCACTGTTTATGGCCAGCATCCTGGCCTGTGCTGAGAATAGCACCCACACTCGTGTGGGGGCACAGATGGGGCGGCTATGCTGACATCTCAGGACAGATGGGCCGAGGGCTGCGGCCAAGGGTGTGGTGCGTGCCTATGGAGACACCCTGTCCTCAGTGGGCCCCACCCAGCGTGAAAGAAGAGGCCAGAGAGGCTCCCTGTGTCACTCACACTCTGCTGCTGAGTCCTCGCTGCCAGTCTTTGGGCTTGGCACTGGGGGGGTGCAATGCTGAGGCCCAGCCAGGGTTTCTGGTAGTTGCTGCTGTGGGTCCCACAGGGACACTACTTTGGTTTGCTGTTTGGTTGATTTTGATGGGGCTTTGTACCACTTTACCCTTTTGACCAAGGGGATCAGGGTAAAGTGATGGGGGATTGCAGGTGTCTGCAGAGCTGTGGGTGGAGGAGGCTGCTGAAGGGCTTGGTCCCAGAGGCTGTGGGGTGGGATGACTTTTGTTTTCCCAGAGGAATGCTGAGCCCTAGTGAGTCATGGGGGGCAGGTGTATGGGGTGGCAGGCACCCAGATAGGCATGTGTGGGCTGGGTTGGGGGGGAACTGGGCAGGGTGGGGACTTGATGGATTAGGCTGTCCAAGGTTTCTGGCCTGGGTGGATGAATCTCAGGTCAAGATAGGGGTAAAAGCACAAAAAGGGAAAACCAGTCACCATGCTGTAGTGTACTGTCTTGTCTATACAGTCACAACTCACTTTTAAAACCCCTTGGAGGGATTTCTTGGCTTTACTGATGAGGTTCAATGGCTCAGAGAGGTGAAGTTACTGCCCAAATTTGCACAGCATGGGCCTGCACTTTGCAGCCATGGCCTGCACTTCTTGTCCACTCACCAAAAAGGGCACTCTGCTGGCTGTCCAGACTAGTTACTCTAAGCTGGTCACTGCTCTGAGTGAGTCACCCTAGTGAGAAGGACTGAAGAAAGGAATGGTCAGGGAATGGGGAGTGGTCAGGCCCAATGGTGGGGAGGCTCTGTGGGCCCGGGCCATTGCATATCCATCTCCCCTTCTCCAGGTCCTGCTGAATTTTTGTTCAGAGATGTGCATCCTTCTTACCATGTCTCCTCCGTAGTGTGGGCTCCAGGGTGGGGAACTTGCCTGGGTCTCTACAGAACAGGATCAGGCACACTGTGGCCTCAGAGCACATTTGCAGTTTCTAGCCACACAGCCCAGGGGCCTAGGGGCCAAGTTCTGAGCCAGAAGAGAGGACTTACTGTTGGGGAGTGGGTTGCTGGGTCCAGGCTATGAGGGGCGAAATCTGGTGGGGGCAGCTTGACCCACTCCCAGAGGTTGGTGAGAAAGGGCTAGGAGGGCTGACTGGGTGCTTGATTGGGGGTCTAGGTGGCCCTGGCCCTTCCAGGAACCCTGCAACCCACTGGTGGACACCTGGTTCTGCTGATGACTGGGCATGGGCAGGGCCTGGTGGATGGTCGTGGAGTGAGTCACCACCAAGCCCTGGGGCCAGCACTGCCTGGGCACTGCAGCTTCTCCATCTCTCCTTTAGCTGGCACCTCCTCTTGGCTGACTGGCTCACCCTAGGCCCATGTGGCAGGTGGTAAGGGGTGGCAGGCCAGAGCCACGGGCTTGGGAGCCCATGGGTCACTTGCAAATTCTAGCTCATTTCTGAACTAACCATTGAGCCTTGGTTTCCCCATTGTGGACCACCTCCTCCTCCTTGTAGATTTTGAGAACTCTTTTGGCTTTGGGATGCCTTTGAATGAGCTGCTCTTGTGTCGCCTCCTGCCCTCTGCTTGGCTGGCCCAGCTCCTTCAGCCCCTCTGAGCTTGTTCCCTCAGCCTCTTCCCCATCTTGATGCTGGCCCAGTTGCTTCTGCTCTTGTTGTGGGCTCCCTGACCCTCCCTAGCCCAGCCTGGCTTTCTCTGGAGTCTGGGTGGCCCCACCCTGGCTGCTTGGCAATAGGCTTATCTCTGAACTGGCTGGAATTTCAGGCACCCTGGGAGGGGTAAAAGGAGAGACAAGGTGGGGGGGGGCTTCCTGGTCCCCCAGGGTCAACTGGACACCTTTCCCTGGGTCTGAGTGTCCCTTGCCACTGAAGAGGGAAGCGTGGGGGAGGGGACCTGCCTTTTCCTCCCCCAATCCCCTCCCCCATCATTCTTTCTCAGGGGGTGTCGGCTGTCAGACACCACTGTCCCCCACCAGCTGGGAAGGCAGCTGGCCTCTTTGCACTTTGGGTTTTGACAGTAAAAGTCATTGTTGTGGGGCTGACATAGGTGGCCAAGTTTTTATTCAGTCAATTAAGGACAGAAGAAGGAAAACCAAACATTGGTTTTTCCTCTCACCAGTGTTTCACTAAGGAAAGGGAAAAATCACTCAAAAGAGGAAGGTGGTGGTCATTCTGGAATGATAGCCTTCCTGGAGAGGCCAGTTGGCTTCCTTAGTCAGCTGTTGTGACCAGAGGCCTACAGAAAAGTGTGATGAATCTTTGTGGTCTGGTGTCAGGGGACAGTGACTTCCAAAGCACAAGGACTTGTTCAAAAGACAGATCAGATCACCATGTGGGTGGGAGATAGGCTGTGAGCTTTCCGGGCCGGGGCCACCCAGCCTCATTTGGCCAGGAGGAACCTGGACTGTGTGTGTGTGTGTGTGTGTGTGTGTTGTACATCATTGCAAAACTTTGTATTCTAATCCACAATCTGTCTGTATTTCACAAAAGTGTTTTCTTTACCAGTTAAATCCTTGGAATTTGGCAAGATGGCACGTGAATCTTGGGCAGTAAACGCCACACGGGCTGCCTGCTACTTCTGGGTGCCTGTGTCGCCCAGCTTGAGAATCACAAGTGGAGTTTGCGCTGTAGAATTGGACAGGTTTGAGTCCTGCCTGGCTCTCCTACTGACTATCTGCCTGGGCTTTAGTTTCTTTATCTATAAAATGGGGTCAACAGTCACCACCTGAGGAGACCCAGTGATATGAGCCCAACTGTGAGCGGGGTGTTAATTGGATCAGGTGTTAATTGGACCAAAAGGGGGTTTGGACCAGAGACTCCCTAAAGGTCCTGCCTTGCAACGTGAGTTTTGTGGGGCTTAGGGGAAGGGTCAGTGCCTTCAGCTGGGATCTACATGGCAGGCGCATGGCCCAGAGATGGAATCTGATGGGGAAAGGGTTCTCTTTGGAACATTTTCCCTCAGGGGAAAGACAGTGAGATGATGACCTGTCCCCAAGCCAGCTCCTCCTGCCACCACCTCCCTGTCAGTCTGGGGAAATAGTTCCCTGGGATGGGGATGCAGAGATTTGCAGGGGAGAGAACTAAGGCTAGGGTGTGCATCCATCTCTTGGGGCAGACTGCGTGTGTTGTGTGTTGGGAAGCTGAGAGGGGAGGAGCCACACAGGGAAGGACCCTCCATTCTCTCTGAGAGGTGCTCAGCTCTTCCCAGGCCGGAGACCAGTTAGGACTCAATGTTGATTTCCCTTCCTTTAGTTCTTTCTCCAGCTCTCTTGCCTCATTTAGGGGTCTTCTTTCCCTGTTCCCACCCTCAGCCTCATGTCTTCCTCATGATTCCTGCTGTGCCTCCAGAGGTGGGCAGGGACCTCTGCCAGGGAGGATGTGTCACATGTGTATGAGCACCACCTCCCATCTGGGGGAGCTCGCACTGCATGGGGGTCTGATGGCTGGAGTGCATTTTTGCCTCCTGGGGATGGAACGCTGTCCCTGGCTTTTTGCCCAGGGCCAGTGTCTCAGTGCTTATCTTTCTTAAAAAGTCACTGTACCTTTGGAAGGTAGAAGGCAAAGTCAGAGGCATGGCCAGCCAGCCCTGTGCTACAGAAGTCTAAGGGCTTGTTTTTGTTTTTAATCACCTGAGGTCTCTCCTCTGTTTTGGATTTGATTTCTGGGATGACCTCCTAGTGGCCCTGGGCCCTGCTTCCTGGGCTTCATTTCCCTTTTGTGACCACAGGGGCAGGGCTAAGGGACCCCACAGCCTGCTGCTCTCCAACAGAGGTTGTGCCCTCATCCTATTCCCTTTCCCTTTGGTTACCCTCTCCTTCCAACTTGGACCTATACTTCAGACCTAAACCTTGAGTATTAGAATTTCCAGCCTCTGGGCTAAGTGTTGCTATTTTGAAGGGGCAGAGCACCTGACGCCCCGCTGTGTGAGTTCCCTAAGCTCTGAAGAGGGAGAGGCAGAGCTTTTCTGGGATAGATGAGACATGGAAGCTCTCCCATGAGTGGTCCCACAGCCTGAGGACAAGAGTGACATCAGTGAAGAGGGCCCAGTCCTGGCCAGGTTACCTCAGCATCTGTTCCTATTTCCTCCTCCATAAAGTGGGACTGCCATATTCCCACTTGCTACTGAAAGGAAGGGGAAGATGGGAGGCCCTGGCTGGAAGAGATCCAGACTACAGTATAGTCCCAAGAGTGTCCTGCAAGGTCACCCGACAACCCTGAACCAGAGCTTCCTGGAGCTCCACCATGCTCAGTCTCTGACTGCAGCAGCCTGTGGGCACTGTGGCCTTGGCCCAAGCACAGTGATGGGCCCAGAGGGTGGTTGCAGGGGCCCTGGGTCTGTCTCACTCCCCACAGGAAGACAAATCTGAGCAGCATTTGCTTATGGGCACCACAAAGCCACAGGGTCCTGGCTCTGCTCCCGATTTTCAGTGTGGCTGAATTCTTTACTGTCTTTGCCTTTCTTTTCTTATCTCTAAAGTGGGGTTAACAATCTGTAGTTCAAGGAATGGTGTGAAGACTAAATGCCTAGGAGCAAAGACCCCCAGTAGCAAGGAGCATACCTGCCCACCAGACAGAGTCAAGACTCCTTGAAGGATTAGCTGGTTCTGGGGCTGAGGCAGGGATGGGACAGGCTGAGCCTGGATCACCTTATAGTGCCAGAAGGAAGTACAGGAAGATGAATGGGGACGTATCCAGAGGTTCCCACTGGCTATCTTTGGGATATTTGAGCATCAAAAAGAATAATGATGGAAATAGATTTATCACATATAGAATTCTAAGCCAATATTTGCGTTTGTAGTCATATCTTTACTACCCTCCCCTCAAAGGCAAGATTGAGGGAAGCTGCTCCTTTTTAGAGAATGTTAGGGCACGTGGTAGAGTCTGGGTGACAGTGGAGTTCCTTGAAGGTGACAGTGCGATACATCTCAGTGTTTGATGTGCATTCAGTGCACCAGGGGGTCTTGCTAAAGTGGAAATCAACTCAGCAGACCTGGGGTGGAGGTTGAAATTCTCTATCTTTACCAGGCTCTCAGGTGATGTGATACAGCTGGGGACCTCACTTTGAATAGCAAAGTGATTGCCAATCTATGTGCATTCACATGGTGACAGTGACTGTGACTAGCAGATGACTAGTTGTCAAGAGAAAAATTATCTCTCACATCTGTAATCCTAGCAACTCAGAAGCCTGAAGCAGGAGGATTACGAGTTTGAGGCTAGCCTAAGCAATTTAGTGAGACCCTGTCTCAAAATAAAAAATAAAGAGAAATGAGGGTGTATCTCAGTGGTTAAGCACCCCTGGATTCAATTCCTAGTACTCCCTCCACATGGAAAAAAAAAAAAAAGGAAAAAAAAGTTATAGTTATTCTTGCTCCAGGAAAACGGGGTCAAGTTTAGCATACCAGGTAGGGGCCATTCTGTGGTAATGCAGTTGGAAGAGGTCAATGTCACCTCTGTAGTACTCTTGCCAAAAATATGTTCAACCTCAGCATAATAACAGGAAAATACTCAAATGAATCCAGAGTTTGGGATTCTCCAAAGGGCTGGTTTGTACTTAAAAAAAATGTCAAAATCATAAAAAAAAAGTGATAAATAGGTGTGTGGGAAAATATTCTGAATTAAAGGATCCAACAAACAAGGCAATGTGTGAACTGTGCTTGGATCGCACATTGGAAAGTGAACAAGCCATCTAGAGGTGAGGGACATTTTGGGGTTTAAGTAGGAATATTTGAATATGGACTGTATATATAGTCCATGTATGTATATCTATATGTATATAATATTATTAAATAGGTGTTAAGCGTATTGGGGGTGCTTGTGCCATTACAGATATATAGAAAATTCTTTAAAATTTTTTTTGGGGTACCAGGGATTGAACTCAGGGACACTTGGCTGCTGAGCACATCCCCAGCCCTATTTTGTATATTATTTAAAGACAGGGTCTCACTGAGTTGTTTAGTGCCTTGCTTTTAATTGAGGCTGGTTTTGATCTTAGGATCCTCCTGCCTCAGCCTCCTGAGCTGCTGGGATTACAGGTGTGCACCATTGCCTGGCTAGAAAATACTCTTAAGATCTGTGTGAAGTATTTAGTGGTGAAGTCTTTTGGGGTGAAGGGTCATGGTTCTGCAGGTTGTTTTAGGTTGGTTGGGCAAATGTAAAAGGGACCAAACAGTTTTTATATGGAGAGATAAAAGCAATTGTGGTCAAATGGTAGCAATTGGTTGGTGGACCAACGAGAAGTGCAGATGACAGTATGTTGCACTATTTCAATTTTTTTTGAGGTTTATCTTTTCAAAATAAAAAGTTTGATGGGCATATGAAATGTGGTAGTAAATGGTGGCTTTGAATCTCTTTCTGACCCCTTTGCCCTCCTGCGGCTGTTGTTGGAGGCTGGATTACTGGAGGCCACCCAGACCCTCCACCTGGCAGTGTGGGAGTGGGCTTAGGCCACTCCAGTGTCTGAGCAGATCATGGGGATTAGGAGGAGTCGCTTGTCCCTCTGGGGAGGTGCCAGCTGCAGTCAGGAGTGTGCTTGGGAACAAGGGAACCTTGTGTGTTGTGTTTGAGAGATGGCCTTGGAGGGGGTTTGGGAGGCTGAGGGGCCTGGTGACAGGTGGGACCCTGCAGGATTGTCCTCAGGAGATGCCAACTCTGCCCTCCCCAGTTTTGTGGGCCCAGCAGTGAGAGTTCTTTCAGGGCAGGAGAAGACAGGAGGGAAGGCCTTGTATCCTTTCTCTGCCTGGGTGCCCACCCACACAGACCCTGCCTGGTTGCGGGCTTGTCTTTTGATGTCCCCAGCATCTCCAGGCATGTCCCTCAAGGCCTCCGAGCTTGTGGTGGTGAAGACCTGCAGCTGGTGGCCCTCCCCTGTCTTCCTGGGAGTCCCCTTGAGCATTAGGGCAGAAGGACAAGGGCCCTGTTCAGTCAGCTGCAGCTCCTAGCGTGGCAGACCTGAGCTAGGTGTGGGTCTGGGGGTGGGAGAGATTCAGAAGAGAAAGGCCCAGGGTGTCAGGGAGACAGCCTGAAACCAAAAGGCCCTGGGCAGGTGGGCAGACCACTGATTGCCTTTAGCTTGATTCTGGGGATCCCCTCTCCCTTTTGCCTTGGAGAACTGTTTCCCCCAGAGGCAGGCTGGGAAAACTGCGCCTCTCTGGGGCCTTCTGGTTGCCTCGCTGCCTGGGGAGCTTTGGTGTGAACTGCAGGGGCGTGAGGGCGTATATCCTGTCACTGTGGTCCCTGACCGCAGGCTCTGCTGGGAGGAAGAAGTTCGGGGAAGACACCCTGCCCCCCGGTTGGGCTCACTCTTCTACACCACCTTTCTGAGGCTGCAGCTGAGCCAGTGCTGGGAGGAGATAATGAAGAAGGTGAAGGCCAGATGCCTCTTCTGGGGTCTCAGCAATGTGGTGGTGGGTGAAAGGGACAGGGATGTGCATATGGGTGTTTGTGTGGTGGGGTGTGGGGAGCATTAACTGGGGGTTGCCTCGGCCTCATCTCTGCCTCTTGCTGCAGGTGGGAGGGGGGTGCCTGGGCCAGCAGAGCAGCCTTCTGCCTTCCTGCCTGGAATCCTGGATCAGGGCTGACTGAGAATGTGACCTTGTCCCTGCCTCCCTCAGGCTTTCCTCCTGGCTCCGGGTTTGGCTCTTCTCACTGGTCCTGGGTTCTGAAAAGTGCTTTTCCTTGCCCCAGTGCCTTGCCATTTAGGTGGTGAGTGTGTGTCTCCAAAGTGCAGGGGGCCTGGTCGCTCTCTGGGGTGAGGCAGACAGAGATCAGAGCCCCCAGGAGGGGATTGCCTGGAACCCAAGGCTCAGCCAGGAGAGGTCACACGACTGCTCATCTGAGCAGTGCCCTCCCTGCCTGATCCTTGTCCCTCCCTGGTCATGGCTGCTCCCGGCTGGATGACCTAAGACCATTGGTCCTGATTTGTCTGTACAGACCTGTCATGTGTCACAGGAGGTGAGGGGGAAGTGCTTGGTGTCTTGAAGTTCATGCAGGGGTGGGGGAGGTCAGAAGTGATGAGCAGCCTGTGGGGGCTTCCCCTCCCTCTGAGTTTGGTGGCCTGCCCTGACATGTATCCTTGAAACTCACTCCTATGTTCAGGGCTGTTTAGGGACTTGGCTGGACTCCCCATATCAACAGGAGAGACTGGCCCTGAGCTCTTGTTCCTGTCCTAGGCTGTGACAAGGGCCACAATGCGGGATGGCAGGACCTCCTCCCTTTTCTGAAGTACATGGGACCCTCTTGCCAAGCCCTCATGGGCTCTGGCACCAGGAGGCACAGTGCCCTGTTGTGTCTGGGAACCTCCCAGCCTCCCAGGGGAGAGGCTGAGCCCTGTGGGTGTTTGCAAAAGGCGGTTCTGGAGCCAGCCACGTGGCAGCCTGTTGTCCAGCACTTCAGCTCCACTCACGCCTGGCCTCGGGCTGAGGATGTGGTGAGAGGAAGCTTTGATATGAAGTGACACTGAGTGGCACTGATAAGGCTTCCTGAACTAAACACTGGTTCTGCCCGGCCCTTCCTCCCTCCCTCCCTCCCTCTGCTAGCTAGGGGTGTCTAGCCGGGCTTCTTCTGTCACATGAACAAAGGCTCTTCTTTGTTTATTACAAAGTGAGGCACCTATGGTTAAGTGCAGGACAAATGTAAATGATGCTGGTGGTCTGGGGCCTGCCCCACCCCCTCAGCCTCTGTGTAACCTTGAGGAGGCTGTGAACAGGCCTGTTGCCACCCAGCCCTCCTCCTCTTTCAGCTCTTTCTCATCCTTCCAAACCCAGTTCAGTTGTCCCATATTCCCTGAGTCCTGCTAGGTGGGGCCCATCCTGGACACTTACTGCCTGCCCTGTTCCCCCCACCCCCCACCAGGTCCATCTCTTGATGTGTTAAATGGATGGTATGTGGACCCTGTCAGAGTAGAGGGTGGTGTGTATGTGTGTGTGTGTGTGTGTGTGTGTGTGTGTGTAGTTTGTGCACATGTGTGTGCTTGTGCATGACTCGCAGGTGAGTCTCCTGAGGGAAGGCACTGGTAGGGATGGAGAGAGCAACCTTGTATCCCTGGGATGCAGACAGATACTGAGGTGACCAAGCAGCATTTAGGTGTCCTGGGTGTAAGGGCTGGTCAGAAAGGTCTCCTCTTCTGGTGGCTAGGGTGTGGCAGGGCTCCCACTCATGGAAGGAAGAATTAGAAGCTGCATTGAGAAAGGTGGTTGGGAATTGTCCCCGACCTGGGGCAGGCAAGTGTCCAGTGGTCCCCCCCCATCCCCACCCAGGCACTGGAAACTCCTTGAAGATGGGGACTTGTGCCTTCGTCTCTTGTCTCCAAGAAGGGGTGAGTGCAGGGAGGGCTAAACAGGGCTGCTTCTCTGGGCCTTGGCTGTGCTGCATGTTCGGTCTTACTCTTGCTTCAAAGTTCCGCACTTCGGGGGCTGAGTGCCTTTTGTCTAAAACACAGGAGGAGACTGAGGCTGAGAGAGGGGTATTTTGTTCACGGTCACATGGGTGCTCTTGAAGCTCCTGGCTCAATGTGCCAAAAACCAGTGAAAATATCTTGTGTGTCTGTCCTGTGTCTAGCCTTTGTGGAAGCTGAGGACCCAGAGATAATGGGGATGCTGTCCCTGACCACTAGCTGTTCATATAGGCAGGGCAGAGGCATGAGATGGACACTCAGGCACATCACACAGCAAAAAGGAAAGTGGGTGCAGGCCCACAGTGGCTCAGAGTATTTTTGGGGACGAGAGAAGTTAGGGACCATTTCACAGAGGAACCTTGTCATCTGAGCAAGGTTTTAAAGGGTGCGTAGGAGTTGACCGTGTGCACATCTAGGGTGTGTGGGTGATCTTGGGTTGCAGTCTGTCTGGACCTGGTGTGAGGGATGGGGATCTTAGACCCAGTTTCCAGTGGTGTGAGGCTGCCCTGTGGGCATTTAAGGGACTTGGTGTTTTTGAGTATTGTGAGCTAGGCCCTGCCAGGGGTTTTACAGACATGATCCTTGCAATCAGGGAGGTGAGTGTGGATAGTTTCTTGATTTTGCAGATGAGGCACTTGAGTGCTGATTTTTTTGGCTCATGGAGGTTTTGCTTTGATTTTCTCCTCTCACCCCAGGGTCAGTCCCTGGCACCCAGCTGCGTTTGCCCAGGTATGTCCTGTAGCACCCTCATATCCACCCCTGCCCTCCTGCCCACCGTTCTCATCCTCTCTCCATCCTCGGTGACCTGTGGGGGCCTTGAGAGGTTTGACTATTGTCTGTGATGTGCCTCATCTCTTCAGTCTCCCCCGTCTGATCTCTGCCCTGGCTACCACAGCCCCACGTGCTTCCCTCTGTCTCCAGACTGGGATGCTGCTCCAATAGAGATTCCCAAGGTGGGCAGAGAGAGATGGCCAGTGCCCAGTGAGAGCACTGGCTTCCTAGGTTGGGCCAGGGAAGATGTAGCAGGGCAGTGACCACCTTGCAAAGTCCGGTCAAGGTGGGTAAGGTGCTGGCTGGGCCCTGGGTGGGCAAAGTTGGCATTCCAGGAAGTGTGGCCCACCTTGGTACCTTCAAAGGGAAGACGTGCTAGGGGACATGGTGCATGGCGATCCGCTGGCCTTGGACAGCTGCTGGGCTGGCCCCCTGTCCTAGGGCTCCCTGTCCTTCTTGCCTCTTTATTTTTCCTCCCCTGCTATTATATCTTTCTCCCTCTCAATGAGCTCTGGGGTTGGAGGAAGTATGGCCATGGGAGGCAGGGAAGTATGGGAGAACCTGCTGGCCCTCTGGTCAGGGCTTCCTGTCGGCCTCCTGATCCAGTTCCTGCCTTTTCCCAAATCCTTCCTGTCTCCTGGCCTTGGGGCTCCCTCTTTGCCCTAACCTTCCCACCTTACCTTTGGCCTCTGCTTCTTCTCCCAGACATAGCCAAAGAGGAACAACTGTAAATGACCGGGGTGGGGGTGGGGGGAGTTGGCCTCTGAGGTTTCCAGCTGAAGTAGAGCATGTGGTCGTGTGTATGTGTGAATGTATAGGTGTGAGAGTGTGTGTGTGACCATAAGGACAGGGGTGGGCCGGCATTGCCTGTGGGTTATGAAGGAGGAAGAGTGTGGCTGGAGCAGGTCACTCCTAACAGTCCGTTCAGATTGGGCACTGATTCCAAGTGACCTCAGACTCGACCTGGCCACCTCTGTCTGGGATGCTTACCTGCCAGCTCAGGGCTCTCTGTGCTCCCTGTGGTGGTCATGGCCCTGGACTCATGTGGAGACGTGGGGCTGCCCTGCTCCTGCTCAGCTCCCTTGCCAGCTGCCAGGTCGGGGTGGAGCTCCCAGGGAGGAAGTGTGTGATGAGCAACACCTGGCCACTCACTCTGTTTCTGAAGCCTCCCTCCTGGTGTTATCCCTCCAGCAAGCCTGTTCGAGGCTCTTGGCTGATGGTGGAGCCTGGAGGGAGGGTGGGGAGGCTGTAAGGCCCAAGGGACTGTCTTCCTATCTTCATCCATTCTGTGTTGCTATAACAGAAAACTCCAGCTGGATGATTTATAAAGAGAATGTCTTAGTCAGCTTTCCATTATCCTAAGAAATATCTGAGATAATCTACTTAAAAAAGAGGAAAGTTTTATTTTGGGTCATAGTTTTGAAGATTTCAAGCTTGGTCACTTGAGCTGTTGCTTTTGTGTCTACAGCAAGATGGCACATCATTGTGGTGTAGCAATCTGCTGGACTTGTGGCAGCAGGGAGGCCAAGAGAGAGAACAGGAGGGGCCAGGGTCCCAATACCCCTTTCAAGGGCAGTGACTTCCAACTAGGCCCCACTTTGTAAAAGTTCCACTGCCTCCCAACAGTGTACTGGCTGGGGACCAAGCCTTGAACACAGGGCCTTGGGGCATACTATTTAAATCATAGTAGAAAATAAACTTATTTCCTATACTTCTGGAGACAGGGAGGTCCGAGATTGATTGAAGGTCTCCTGGGGAGACCTTCTTGGCAATCATAAGATGGCAGAAGATATCATATGACAAGAGAGTGGGTATGAGAGGAACCAAGTAGCTTTTATGGTTGGCTCTCTGTATCCACAGGTTCTGCTCCAACCAATTGTGGATTGAAAACATTTGTAGAAAAAAATTCCAGAGTTCCAACAAGCAAAATTTGAATTTGCCACACATTGATGGAATCCATATGAATGAAGCAATGTGTGGGTGCTCCCTCCTGTATCTGCCCACCATTCCAGAGACTCTGTCTCTCCAGCTCCTTGAGCATCGTTTGCCTCTTGTCTTGTGCCTTGTTCTTGTACTGGGTAGCTAGGCCCACAGTGGTTGTGTCTGTATGGAACATGTGCAGACTATTTTTCTTGTCATTATTTCCTATACAACACAGTAGAACAACTTCTTACATAGCATTTGTATTGTATTATGTTCTCTAAGTAAACTAGAGCTGGCTTAAAGTCTGTGGGATGACGTGTGTAGGTTATGTGCAAATACCAGGCCATTATTCTATAACCTACTTGAACATCCACAGATTTTGTTATCCCAGGATATCAGCAATATAACAAAACCAGACTCTCGAAAACTAACCCATTCTCTTGATAATGACATTAATGCCTTCATGAGGTTCTGCCCTTACCTACCATTAGGCCCCATCTTCCAACATCGCTGCATTGAGGATTAAGCTTCCAGCACAGGAACTACGAGGGACAGGTTCAGCTCATAGCAGCTGGGAGATCTCTTGATGGTCCCCGTGCCTGGGCTGGGTGATATGGTCCGCAGGCCCCCTCATTCTCATCTATGGACTTGGCACATCAGCACCCTTGTTTTGGCTATTCTGCTTCTCATGATAACACTCTTCTCTCTCTGTCTCGGCAGGTCCTTCAGAAACTGGGGAAGGCAGATGAGACCAAGGATGAGCAGTTTGAACAGTGTGTCCAGAATTTCAACAAGCAGCTGGTGAGTGTAGTGACCCTTGGCCTTGGGGAGCTCATGGGAATTGAACTGTGGCTTCCATGTGGAAAATGGGAAGGACCAGATCTGTGGAGTAAGAGGGATTGGAGGGGGATCAGTGTGGGCTGGTGGTGTCACCAAAGACCTGGAGGAGAGGGCACTGGCACTGGCTAGGAACAGTGGAAAAGAAGAGGCTCAGGGTATACTTTAGAGAGAGTGATGGGGGAAGGGGAGGGTAGGTGGGAGTGGGCACTGGCTGGTGGCCAGACTCTGGAAGAGCTTGCATGCCAAGGCAAGTGGGAGCTATAGAAGCTTCATGCCAGGAGAGTGGCATCTGCAGGATTTAGTGTGGGGGCAGAGCAAGCTGGATTTGATTGGGGCATCTGCTGAGCATGATGGGTGCTGGGCTGAGTAACAGGCTCCAGGCTGGGTTCTGTGGTGATGGTGGATGCCTACAAACAACCCCAGGTGGCCTGTACCAACAGTTACCTTGTGTAGATGGAACAGCTGAGGTTCTAGAAGTGAGGTGATTCATTCAAGGCCAACCAGTTTGGGAAGTGGATGCAGACCCCTACTTATCTGCTTATAAAACCTGGAGGGGGTTTCCAGGGCATCCTTACCAAGGACCATTCCAGGCTAGAGGCCAGTGACCGAAAAAGGTTTAATCACACTTGGCGGTATGGGGCAGTGGTTAGATATGAGGGAGGACTCCCCTACTGAAGGGAAAACCCTGAATATCCTGACTAGGCTGTCCTTGAAACTCCCTGCTGGAGATTTGCTAAGTCCAGAAAAAGGGGGAGTGAGATGAGCCTGTCAATTCTTCTTTCCCTGGGGAAGAACAAGGTAGCAGGAAGGGAGGGAGATCTGGGCCATGACTTTATGGCTTCAGAAGGGCAGATAGAGATCTAAGGGACAGACAGAGGTGGTGGCCAGTGGAATGGGACTGGGCATTGGGAGTGAGGTCAGGATCTAAGCTCTGCTAAGAGTGGGGTTGGGTGGGCACAGACTCTTGATACTTCTTGTCCATGGCTGTGGTCTTTGACGGGTCCTATCAAAGCCTCTGTAGCTGGAATGAACCCAGGGGAAGGGGTCTCTTTTGGAGACTACTGACAGCTCACTGACCAAGGGCTAGGAGCATTCCAGAGTGACAGAGAACAGCTGGGAGAGGGCTGGGAGCTTTCTGGGAGAGGGCCAAGGAGCATACTGGGAGAGGGCCAGGGAGCATGCTGGGAAAGGGGCCTGGAGCATGCTGGGAGAGGGCTAGGGATCATGCTGAGAAGGGGGCATGGAGCATGCTGGGAGAGGGGACCTGGAGCATGCTGGGAGAGGGCCAGAAAGCATGCTGGGAAAGGGATTCTGGAGCATGCTGGGAGAGGGGGCCAGGGAGCATACTGGGAGAGGGCCTGGGAGCATGCTGGGAGAGGGGACCTGGAGCATGCTGGGAGAGGGCCAGAAAGCATGCTGGGAAAGGGATTCTGGAGCATGCTGGGAGAGGAGGCCAGGGAGCATACTGGGAGAGGGCCTGGGAGCATGCTGGGAGAGAGCTGATAGCATTCTGGGAGAGGACTAGGGAGCAAGCTAGGTGAGGCCTCAGAGCCAAGCTACTCTGGTCTGCCAGAAAGGCTGGGCCCAAGAGGCTCTCAGAGCAGGGATGGGAGCCATCATATCTGCTTGTCCCCCAGACCAGAAATTACAGGTGTTTTAAGACCCTTGTGATCCCATAACAGGCCACATCTACTGTGTTAAGTTTCCTCAAATAAAATAAAGGCTTGAACAAGAAATCTAAAGCCTCAGTTCTGATTCAGTCTCTTGGAAGCTCCAGATATGTCCCCTTCTTAGCTGTTTTCCTCAGTTTGTGGGCAGCTCGGAAGTCCTTCTAGGGATTGCTGCTACTTGGATACTTACTATGGGCCATGAGGTGTTATGTGTTTTGTAGACATTTCCTTGCAGCCCTTGAAATGGATGCCAATATTCTCTTCATTTTGCAAATGTAACACTTGAAGCTCAGAGGGGTTAAGCAAACTTTCTCAAGCCCACACAGCTGGTTTGGGGTCTTGGGGATTTCAATCCAGAACCTGGACCCTTGAATTTACTCTTGGGTTTCTTCTCTGGAGCTGACCCCCAGTCCTGAATGCAGGTGGCTGGGTTGGTGGGAAAGCTGTAGCCCCAGAGAGGGCATGGTAGTGTCTCCCCAGAGCAGGCTGGACTGTTTGGTGGAGGTGAGGAAAGAAAGCATAGATGTGGAAGCTGAGGTTCCCGTGGCCTGGCTCTAGAGCTGAAGCCATAGCATTGCTCTCCCTACTCCTCCCTTAGAGTGACCCCTTTTGAGTCCCTGGTCCTGGACAAATAACCACTTGCTGATCTTTGGGCAGAGGTACTGGGTAGAGATGCCAGGGCTAAAGATAGCCAGGACTGGTGGCTTCCTGGCTGTGGGCTTAGAGTGGTCACCTGAGCTGGTGCTTTTGTCTGCCCCAGGTTTGGTGGGCTGACTGACTTATCCGGGGCCGGGAGTGATAGTGGTGATGGACAGTTTTGAAGTCTCATTCAAGTGTTGGGGTAACCCTCCTGTGGTAGTCAGCTTTTTTGTTGCTTGGACCAAAATACCTGACAAGAACAACTAGAGGAAAGATTTATTGTTTGCTCACGGTTTCAGAGAGTTCAGTCCGTGGCTGGCTGGCTCCATTGCTTTGGGTTTGAAGTGAGGCAGAATATCATGGCAGAAGGGTGTGGTGGAGGAAGGTGCTCAGATCATGGCAGCTGGGAAGCAGAAAGAGAGAAAGACAGGAAGGAACCAAGGATAAGATAGAGTCACCAAGGCACACCCCCAGTGACCTGCTTCCTTCAGCCATGCTCCACCTGCTGTAGGTTGAAGATACTGTTCTGCCATATTATGTTTTCTCATGTTTCCCACCATAGTCTGTTTAGCTATTGGTAGATGAATCCACTGATGAGGTCAGAGTCCTCATAGTTCACTCGCTTCCCTAAAGCCATACTACGGGACATTGCTGCATTGGGGACCACTTCGATACATGAGCTTTTGGGGGACATTCCAGAACCAAACTGTAATACCTTCCTTGAAGGTTATGGCACCCCACCAGTTCTGGATCTGACTGGTATATGCAGATGTCTGGGGTGTGGCGTGAGTGTTGGGGTTGGGACCGGTGTGAGGGTCACTGCCCTTGAGAGAGGAAATGAGGGAGCTGCTGTGGATTTGGTCTCAGCCAACCTACAGGGCTTGGGGCGGGTGGGCCCGGGAAATGCAAGATGGAGACAGTGCAGAAAGCCTGGAGACTCTCCTGCCTCTTTACCCATGTGCCCCAGTATCACTAGGCCCAGCATTAGGGGTGGACAAGAGTAGCAGAGAATTTAGTCTCCAGGGAAGAAAATTTTTCCTGTGAGGGCAAAGCCTTGGAGAGGGTGTTGCTCACGTTTCCATCACCTGCTCTCGTAATGAGCCCCTCTGGGCCCGTTTGATGCTGGTCATAGGCCTTGTCTTCTGGCCCTACACTGAGGGACCATAGGGGTCTACTTGGCCCCCTTACTTCTGGAGCATTGCACATCATGCCCTGCTGGAAACCATCTTGGCTTTTGAAGGTTGGCCAAGCTCTACTTCTTAGGGTCCCCTTGCAGCTTGCAGGACCCAAGACTCTCTGAAGTGGGGCAGGTCTGGTTTCTTCTTTAACCTGGGGCCCACCTGGGTTCTGCTCACAGTGGGCAGCCCTTGCTATTGAGTGAAGACTGATCCCCGAGCATTGAATGGTGAGGGGCAAGAGTCAGAGCTGGAGCCAGAGGGGGTCCTTGTGGCAGGGGGCCATCCTTGTCCTCCAGACCTTCCAGGAAGCTGGGTTCTTGAGTCTGCGGGGGCTTGGGGATGATGGCTGAGCCATCCCTTTCTGGCACTGTCTCAGGTCCTTATTAACTCCCACAGGCCAAGTTGGGCAGTGGCCCCAGAATCTTCTCCTTCTCCAGCTGGGCTCTGCAAAGAGTGTGCTTAGAACCCAAGAAGCTTCCAAAAAATTATTTCCCAGGCATCCTGTTTAGGAAACTGAAGGAGCCAGTTTAGAAGTGAGCACACACAGTTCTGATTGGTCCAAGAGCTGCTGGCTTGGATGGGATCCAGGGTAGAGGAAGGCATTGTTCACCTCGAGGACTGACTGCCGAGTTTGGCTTAGGGATCCAGCTGCACAGGAGAGGCAGAGCTCCGGGCAGCCCCTTGTACGTCTGCAGACCACGTGCTTGCTTACAGCTCAGCGTTGTCCTGGAAGCACAAGAGGCCCTGGTACAGCTAGCAGCCCGGGTTGGTGCAGCTGCCCACCCCATGGGGAACCCTTTGCTTGGGTGTCGTCTAGAGGCAGGTGGGAATCAGGCCAGAGGTGCAGCTGGGTAGAGGGAGTCTTCGCAGGAAAAGAAGCTGGGTCTGGAAGATTCTATGATATCAGATGACACAATGGCATTGCATCATGAACACACTTGAATCCTCATCTCGCCCAACAAAGCATTTAATTGTTAGATTAGGGAGCAGTGTCAAGAGTGGACGGAGCTCTCCTCATTGGTCAGTCGGGCAGGGTGCACAACCCATCCTTGCTGGCATTTTAGAGAGATCTGAACATTCGTTTCTTCATTTGATTTTAATCAGTAGCCTCACATTTAGGTTTGCTCAGGGTTATGTACTATATATTTGACCCTCCTTATCTGTGGGTTCTGAATTTGCAGATTCAGCTGATTGCAGATTGAAAAATATTTTTGGGAAAAAACAATAAAAAGTAACAACACACCTATAAAAAAAAAAACAACAAAAAAAAAACCCAAACAACCCAGCACCAGTAAAAAGCAATGTAGTATAATGATTATTTACATAGCATTTACATGAGAGGTGTTATGAGTCATCTAGAGATGGTTTGAAGTGTACGAGAGGATGTGCCTAGGTTATATGCAGATATGATGCCATTTTATATAAGGGACTTGATCATCTGAGGATTTTGGTATCTGAAAAGGGGTTCTGGAGCCAATTCCCCATGCATTCCAAAGATCCAACTGTTCTCTATGGGCAACCGAAGGAATTTTAGAGAGGCCTTTTTTTTTTTATTATATAACATCTTATATGCTGTTCTCAGCCACCCCTCCCCCCACCCCGCCACATGGCCCACTTTGATGTGAAAGCATTCATTGTAGTGAGTAGGCAGATCCGTGTGTTCATGGGGGCCACATTGTCACCAGTTACTCACTCAGCAAACCGCCTGGCCTTGGAGGGTCTCCCTGGCTCTCTGAGTCTCTGTGTGACTCTGGGCAGGTCGCTGACCCTCTCTGCCTCCTCGCTTGTCAGAGGTTAGGGTGGAGTTGAGGTGAGGTGTACCAGCCCCTGTGGGCAGCTGACACACAGAGCTCTGTGGGCGTTGGGGAGGAAGGGCAGGCCTGAGCTGAGCCAGGGTGAGCCTGGGGAGGGAGGTGGGAAAGCCTGCTTGCCCTCCTCGGACTGACCTGCCTGGGTGGAGAGCATCTTCACACTCTTCAGGGTGACTGATCTCCTGGGACCATGGCTGGCTGCTGGGCCTGCGTCTCCCTAAGCCCTCTTAGGGTGATGGGATCCAGAGCAAGGGTGTCTCTGAGGCTGGGATGGGCATCTGTAAGACCAGGAGGGTGCCTTTGTGGAACACAGGTCAGCCACAGCCATTACTGTTCTCCGTGTGTCCCTGCTCCCCAGCCCCTACTCCTCCTCACATGTAGTCCATCTCCTGAGAGTGGTCTTCAAGGCCTCTGGAATCTGGTTCATGGGAGCCACTTCCAGACCACCTTTGATGGGTCAGGCATGGTCATTCACCCAGGCTCAGGGAGGCCACTAACTTGGGCCTTACTGCCTGGCTCCAAAACCTGTATATACTTTCCTTTTTCCCCATACTTCTTCTGGAACCTTCCATGTCTCATTGCTGGTCATCTCAGACCTCTTACCTGTTATTCACCCCTCTTTGTCCCAGAGTTCAGTGTCCCAGGCCCCTGATTTCTTTCTTTTCTTTTCTTTTCTTTTTTGCAGAGGGAGTAGTAGTACCAGGGATTGAACCCAGGGATGCTTAACCACTGAGCCATATCCACAGCCCTTTTTATATTTGATTTTGAGACAGGGTCTCCCTATGTTGTTTAGGTCCTCGCTAAGTTGCTGAGGTGGGCTTTGACCTTGCAATCCTCCTGCCTCAGCCAGAGCCGCTGGGATTACAGGAGTGTGCCACTGTGCCCAGCCTGGCCCCTGCTTTTTGTGGTATTGATGGTGCAGATGGATGTGGAGCTGGTTTCACCCTCTGTGCTGGACCTACTGTCTCCGGAGGCCCTGCTCTCAGTTCAGGAGGCTTCACACTCTGCTCACTCGTGCTCTTCAGCCTTTTCCTCCTACATTCTATATTTTGCATCTTCCCTTTCAGCTGGACCAGCGACTTTAGGGTCCTGGAAATGACCCCCCCCCCATTTGCACCCCTGCTGACACTGTCCCTTCTGGAGTTTTCCTGTCCTTGGAGGTCTGTGGTCCTCTGCCATTAGACCCTCTGTCTTGTGAGGGCCCACACTGGGTCCTCCTTCCCTGACACTGTGCTGTGGCAGCCCTCTCTTCTTGGGTCCTACCTGAGCTTGCACTACCACAGCTGGCTGTGACACTCTCCTGGCCTGGGCTCCTGTGCCTGTTGTCTGAGTGCAGTTTGGTCCTTCCATACCCAAATAACCTGCTGCATTCTGCTGTACTTCCGGCATGTCATCTGGTGCACAGGGACCCTGTCTTCCTGCCTTATAAAGTGTGCATGGTGGGGAGACAGGGTTTTCGAGGCAGGGATGATGCCAGGAGTGCAGGGCTCTTCAGTGTGAGCTTGTGGCCGTAGCTACTGTCCTCTGAGGTGGGTTCCATACTGGCCCACTGAGGGGTCAGCCGAGCAGCCTAGATCATCATGTGAAAGAAGCAGGGAGGAGAGTTGGGGATAGAGGGTGCCCCAGGCCCTCACCTGGTTCTCATCTCTGTCCACAGACTGAGGGCACCCGGCTGCAGAAGGATCTCCGGACTTATCTGGCTTCAGTCAAAGGTGAGGGAAAGGCAGGGCAGATCTGGCAGTGAGGGGTGATGGGGGCAGAGTTGGGGACGGGATGGCAGGACCACCTCTGCAATGGTGGTGGCTGTCACTGAGAGGCCACCCGCTTTTCTCTGCCCCTCAGCCATGCACGAAGCCTCCAAGAAGCTGAACGAGTGTCTACAGGAGGTGTATGAGCCCGACTGGCCCGGCAGGGACGAGGCCAATAAGATCGCCGAGGTGAGCATGGGACTGGTGACCTCAGCCTTTCCCGGAGTGCACTGCTAGCCTCAGCTCCTGTCCCCTAGCCTCACCCTCTGGGACAAGCTGTCTTGGTTCCCCAGTGTGCACACACTGTGTGCCCTTGGGCAAGCTGGCTGTCATTCTTTTGACACAGTCACCCGAGGGGTGAGATAATGGATTGTGGCAGTCTCTGTGTATTATGACTCATGACTTACAAAGTCTCCTTCACTGACTACACCTCCCTGTCATCCACGAGAAGCTGCAGGGCAGGAGTTGTTGCCTCTGTATGACAGATAGGGACACTGAGGCTCTGAGAATCCACTGAGTGCTTCAAGGTAGTGGGGCTGGGGCTGACCCCCAGGTCCCTGGGGTGGGAAACGGGGATGGGTCTGGCCCAGCTCCCTGCAGGCCCACTTTCATGCTTTACCTATTTCAGAACAATGACCTGCTGTGGATGGACTACCACCAGAAACTGGTGGACCAGGCGCTGCTGACCATGGACACGTACTTGGGCCAGTTCCCTGACATCAAGGTGAGAGTCCTCTTGATGGATCTGACTTGTTCTAGTCTGGCATCCAGCGGCAGGGGAAGGAGGAGGAGACCCAGAGGTGCTGTCCAGGGCTGGCTCAGGCCACAGCCAACTCTGTCCTGTGGGTGACATTCGCCTGGCGTGGCATCTCATCCTTCTGGGGCTACTCCCTCTGTGGTCGGCCCACCACCTCTCCTGCTCCACAGAACTGGCCCTTCCTGTACTTTGGGTCTGAGGGCTATGGGAGGAGCCCCATGGTGTGTTACCTGGGTGTGGCCAGGTTGCTGTGGAATGACTCTGGGACTGACTGTAAGGTGTGTGGAGTGGGAGGCCCAGGCGTGTGTCTGTGTGGAAGGGTGTGTGTAGTGGTGAGTGTTGCCTGCTATCAGGGTCTGCTTGTCGGGCTGTATTTGTGTGATGACAAGGCCAGCTGCCTCCATCAGGCTGGGTAAGTGCCAAGAGCTCTTGGTGCACCAGGTCCCGACTGAGGCAAAGGGGACCTGGGGTGCAGTGTTCATGAAGGCACAGGGGTCCGGCGCCCGGGAGGGTGACCATTATGCTGGGCTTTTGGTCCTTGGGTGCGTGTGGGTGTCATGGTCATGCTGCCCCCGGGAGCTGCCCCCGATGCCTCAGGCTTCCTGTCACTGATTGGGGGTGCCTTGGGAAGGAGAAGAGGGGCCCAGCGGCATCTGTAAGGAGCCCAGTGCTAGGCCAAGAAGATTCTTGGCTTCCATATTACTGGCTGGCGTTTTAAAGAAAACATTTGAGGCAGAGAGGCAAGCCGCTGGGGGGGGGGGGTGAGTTCCCTCTTTCTGGAATGCTCCAGCACCCAGGGCTCCCGCAGGCCTGAGACAGGCTCTCGTGGGTGCCAGGTCCTGCTCAGCCCCTCCTCCTCTGCTTGCCCCCCCAGTCACGCATTGCCAAGCGAGGGCGGAAATTGGTGGACTACGACAGTGCCCGGCACCACTATGAGTCCCTTCAAACCGCCAAAAAGAAAGATGAAGTCAAAATCGCCAAGGTAAGGGCTGGAGGAAGGGTCAGGGGAGTCTCAGGGAGGCAGGCAGGTGTGGGGGGGGTGGTGATAGTCCAGGGTCCATGGGCTGGGGTGGGAATGGTGCTGGTCCAGGGCTACAGAGAGGAAGGCCCTTCAGGGTGCTGGGCTGGGGGCTCACTTGTGGCTCCTCCCTGCCCTCGGCAGGCCCCTCTGCCCTTTCTGAGATTCTGAGGCCCCTTTCCAGAATGAGAATAGACCTAGCTTGGGTTTCAGTGGAATGGTGCCACCACCCTGCCTGGCGCAGGGTGGACTTCTGTCTGGGGATCTGACGTGACCCTGGGTTGGCTGGAACAAGCTGGTGGGCTGGTCACAGTTCCGGCCACCACTGGCCACTTGGTAAGGGGGTTGGGATGGTGGGCTTCCTCCCACCCTGGGGCCGGACCCTGCTTGCTGAGCCCCTCTGCCCTGCTAACGACTCTCACTTTGCCTTTGCAGTTGGAGTTCACCCCCTCCTCGTGCCCTCCTCGGGCAGGTTCCTTTTTCTTGCTGCAGGGGCTGTCTGTCTGTGCATTTGGGGTGTGTGGGCTTAGTGTTTAACCTCTGTGTCTGTTTCTCTCTCCCCACCTCCCTCCTGTCTCTCCACTCTCCTTTGCCTTGACCTGCCTCCCTGCCCCCCAGCCTGTCTCGCTGCTTGAGAAAGCCGCCCCCCAGTGGTGCCAAGGCAAACTGCAGGCTCATCTCGTAGCTCAAACTAACCTGCTCCGAAATCAGGTGACATTGGCTTCTAACCTTGCACGTGCTGGCGCCTTTCGGTCTGTCGGTCTGTCATTCTGTCCTCTCACTGGGCACCTGCCTGCCCAGCGCCCAGAGCTTCCCTGGGCGGGTGGGGGAGGGCTCGGCCCCTTCCTGGGGTTGTGGGGTAGGGCTGGTCTCTGAGTTGGCGGAGGCCGAGCTGCAATCAGGCAGGGGACTCTCAGACACGTCTGGTTTAGAGAATACCGAAGGTCGAATGTCCAAGGTGGATAGAGGCAGAGAGGCTGCAGTCCACTGGAGATTCCTCTTTTGTCCCAGAGCTCCAGGAACCCAGGAATACCTTTGAACCATTTGTTGTTTCCCAGGGCTTCAGTGGGGAGGGAGGTGATATTAGGGCTCCCGTCCTGGTGTGAGCCGTCCTTCAAGTCTCACAGTATCTGAGGAAGATATGTCCAGAGAGGCCCAGTCTCCTGCCCTGGGTGCCAGAGCTGGCTAGTGGCATAGCTGGATCTCACCTGACTCAAACTACTGGGTCCTTAACCTGGTCACTCTCTGGGGCTGCATTGGCTGGGCCCTGCCACAGCTAGCCCAGGACTGTGGGCCCCTGAGGTGACGGGAGGGGGCGTGGAGAAGGCTCCCTAGTCTGACTGGGATGCTGAGACCTGGAGGTAGAGATCAGGGTCCTGGAGGGTTGGCCTTTTGAAAGTTTCTTGAGGACAGCTGCTCAGCATCACCGTGTTCCTGGGGGGCTTCCTGGGGGAGGCTCTTTGTACAAAACTCCTGGGTTATCCCACCACCCTGGTGATAGTTACTTCCCTTTTCTCAGTGTCCTGTCCTTAGAATGGGCTGGTGTGACTGAGACCACCGGAGACAGTGCCCTGTGAGAGGTGGGCCACATGATTTTCTGTCCAGTGAAACCTGTTATTTTTCAGGTCCGTGTAGATGAAGCCTGGACAAGACTCCAGAACCCTTTATTTTGTGTGTGTGTGTGTGTGTGTGTGTGTGTGTTTGTATGTGTGTGTTATGGAGGCAGGTGACAGGCTTGACCTAGGAGGTTGGGTTTCTCTCTGGGCAGCTGCCCTATTTTTCCTGGGCCGCATCCTGATTTCATCATCTTCAGCCCACATGTATCGAGTGCCTAAGATGTGGGAAGCTCCGGCTTGGTGTGGCCCGCTGCCCAATTTCTTACCTGACCTCTGCTGCCTGGTTTCTTTCAGGCCAAAGCTGGGGACTGGACTTTGGAGGCACTGGGTGTTGATAGCCTCATTCTGAGGTTGGGGTCAGGTTGACCCTGGCTCTCTAGGGCCTGTGGAGATGGTTGGGGGCCTTTAAAAGACCTGAGTCTTCCTCAGTCAGCTGGGGAGGTAGAGGAGAGAGGGGCTGAGGGAGGATTGGGGTTGCTGAGCCAGAGCCAGGGTTCCTGCATACTTTCCCCTGAACAGGTGAAACCCTTTTATTGGCCCTCTAGGAGGCCATGGGGCCTGGGATGGGAGCCTTCCTGCTGCATTTGGGCTCCTGGGTGGGTGTGGCTGAAGATGCTGCTGGGTGGGGCCCCTGAGGCATGTGATTCCATCTTGGGACCCTGGGCTGCAGATGTTTTTCTTGCCCAAACTGGCTTTCCTATTTGTATCTACCCTCTGCTCTTCTCCCCCGCGACCCAGCACTGGGGATTGAACCCAGAGGTACTCTACCACTAAACAACATCCCAGCCCTTTTTAATTTTATATTTTGATACAGGGTCTCCTATGTTGCCTAGGCTAGCCTCCAGCTTGCTGTCCCTCTGCCTTAGCTTCCCAGGTGGCTGAGAGTACAGGGCCCCACCACAGTGCCCATCATGGGTCCCATTTTTATTTGAGCATATCCTACTTCTTCTCAGGCCTGTCTGAAAGTTGGAAATATGTTGGATTTGCTCACATGACCTGGGGGCTGCTGGCTGGCCGTGAGCTTGGAACTTGGAGCTTAGGGCTGCCCCACTTGTGGACTGGGCTTTGGGGAGGCAGGGGTTCCTCTTGAGCTGTGCTCTTGGGAGCTGACCAGTTCCACGTGTCCCTGAGCTGGCTCTGAGGTGCTTTCTACACTTGCCGTGGCCTCCTGAGGCCTTCCTGCATGACCTGGTGCTGATCTTGGATCTGTCCTTGATCTGTCAGCATATAGGGGAGCTCCAAGGGCCTGGAAGGCCTCCCCTAGCCATGGACAGTCTCCCCTGCCTCCCCCCCCCCCAACTCTCTGCCAACCCCAGGTGCTACTTATGAACCAGAATAAGAATATGAGGAATATGACCTAAAGGGATTAAAAGACAGGCCCTGACATCTGGCAGCTCACTAATGGACCTGCCCTGTTCTTTGCAATGTGGCTGTGACCTGTGAACAGGGCCTGGTGCCCAGAGGGCCTCCAGTCTGATTGAGGGGCGGGTGTGTGTTTAGATGGATGTTTCCCCCACTTCTGTTACACCTCTCAGTTTTATAAGGTGGATTTTAAATGGTCAGATAAAGGAATCCATGCTCACTCTTTCAAGTACCTGAAGGTATAGAAGCCACGGTGGTCCCTTCTTCAGCCCCACCCCATCACCAAACGGCTCTAGCTTAGGTATACTTGGGATAGGGGCTCTCGGTCCTGGTGCCTGAATCTGTGTGGAGCAACTGGCTGGGCTTGGCAAAGTGGTGTTAAGGCAGCTGGTTGCCTTTGCCAGAAGGTGGCCCCGGCCCCAGCCTCAGCCTGAGAATTGAGGCTGCTGGCAGAGGTTCCCCCTGGGTGGGACCCGCTACATTCCTGGGCTGTGACTCACACCCTGAATCTGAGTCACCTTCCTGAGTCACTGTTCCCAGCAGTGTCTCTCCAGAAGTGAGCTAGCAGAGCCCCTTCCCCAGGCCTGGCCTTTCTCTGGCTGGGCGATGGAACCTTGGCGCCACCCGCTGGCGGATGTCAGCAACCTGAGAGGCACGGGAAGGGGAGTGGGGACTGGCACCTGCCAGCAGCTTTAGCTTCCTTCTTCCTAGTCTCCACCTCCCTCTGCCAGTCCCAGAGGGACCTGAGCGGCTGCTCCTAGTAGGTCACAGAAGAGAGAGGGGTTGGTGGGAAAGACTGTCCCAGGAAGGTAAAGGAAGGCTGGCCTTGGCTGAGCAGGAGCTGGCCCTGAGGAACAGGGAAGGAGCACTCAAGAGGGTCAGCAAGAGCAGCAGCCCAGGGAACTGAGTGTCAGGGCTGCCACTCAGCCCAAGGGCGTGCATATGGAGGCAGGCAGGACCCCACCTGGCCGGGTCTGAGGCTTGCCTCTGCACCCCTCCTGGGTAACTCTCTAGGCCCTTTGTCTCTAAGCTTTCTTGTTGTGTGCTCCCTCACGCCGCCCCCACACTGGGTTACAGGGTTCCCCTTTTTTGCGTGGCTGCTCTGCCAGTTCACTTCCTAGAGCACCACCCCCTCCATCCAGCCTGGACCGGGGTGTAGGGACCCTGAAAGGCTGCAGTGGGCGCCCCTGGATGAGTGTCCACTCCAGTCCACCCTCTGCCTTGCTTAGAGCCCCGGTCCCTGCACATTGGCAGGAGGTAGCCGTGGGACAGGCTGGCCTTGGGGATGGGGGTGGCCTGCCCTGGGCTGTCAGGGGCTGGCTGGGACAGAGGCCCAGAGAGAGGAATGACCTATCCTGCCCTCCAGGCCGAGGAGGAGCTGATCAAGGCTCAGAAGGTGTTTGAGGAGATGAATGTGGACCTTCAGGAGGAGCTCCCATCCCTGTGGAACAGGTGAGGCCAGGAGGGGTCCCTCGTGCCGGCCTGGAGTGCCCAGCCTACGGGTCCATCTGGGGTGGGGCCCGCTCAGGGCTTGTCTCTGACGAGGGTGTGTGTGTTCACATGTGGACAAGCTGGCCACGTGGCTGTCTACTAACCATGTTCTTCTTACCTCCGCCAGCCGTGTAGGTTTCTATGTCAATACGTTTCAGAGCATCGCGGGCCTGGAGGAGAACTTCCACAAGGAGATGAGCAAGGTAGGCCCTGGGGACCCCTGTGGGCCTCAGGGCCTCTGGACCATGCTCCCTCCTGGTCTGACCATGGGGGTCATCGCCATGGATGGGGTCACCCAGGCTCCCCTTTGCCTTCCTGGCTTGGGTACATTAGCCCACTACCCTCTCTGGGCTGTGGGGAGGAACTGGCTGGTGCCTGTTTTCAAGGGGCTCCTCTGCCTATCCCAGATCCAGCCCTGGCCCCTTCCCCACATGCAGCCTGTTGTTGCCTGGTCGGAGAGGTTGGGGGACATGGATCAGCTGCCCTCAAACTGTAAATGTGTTCTCAGGCCACATTGGCTCATGGAGCTCAGTGTTAGGAAATGATGACAGTTTCCCAGTTTATGGGGAAAAAAATTGAGACGTTGAAATAGGCCCGCCTTATCTGCCAGATGTGAGAAGCGGTCTGGCCAGCTGATATTCCTACACTGTATTATTTCCATGACTGGACTGGCAGTTGGAGTGCAAAGATGTTTAACTTTGCAGTTGGAAAAACCCAGTGTTGGCAGCTTCCCCGATCCATGCAATGGGTGTGGGTCTGACTTTTGTCTCTTGGGTCCAGAGGAACGAAGTGATTGATGATGGTGGATT
Organism: Callospermophilus lateralis; assembly: GCF_048772815.1. NCBI lineage: Eukaryota > Metazoa > Chordata > Mammalia > Rodentia > Sciuridae > Callospermophilus > Callospermophilus lateralis. The sequence goes on from NC_135313.1 coordinate 95,161,119, forward strand.
ACAAGCCCAGGGCCAGTGGAGGAAAAGCCAGCTGGGGACCTTTCCCGACTTACAACCCTCAGTAGGGTTTCCTGCCTTTTCGGGTCTCTCATTCATTCCTATTTTTTCCTTCTTCCCTTCAAAGATTTGAGACAGCTTATGAAAAGTCTTGGGGAGGGAAATCTTTCTATCTAAAGTTAGTCCATGGAAATAAAAAACACTAGGCAGAATTGCGTATAAGTAGGAGGAAAACTTCAGCTCTGAGCTTCCTCGTCTCAGTAATGAGAACCATAAGGTGCATGGGACAGATTGCCTTTCTTGCCTGTGCTTTGGTGAAATTCCTGGCAGTTATTGTCGGTCTGAAAGCATCTTGGCAAAACGACCTTGACCATTAGGATAAACAGTGATGGTAAAAACCAAAAGTTGAAACAGTGCAAACTTCATATAGAATATTGGGGCATCCTTATAAGTAGTAAGAAGAGAAGAGATGATCCCCACAAACAATAACGGTTAGTATCAAGCCCATTCCCCCTTTTCTCTTTCCCCTTGGTTTTTTGGGTTTGGTGTCCAGGTTCCCTAACATGGATAGAGAGAGAGGAGCTTGTTCCTGGCAGGGGCTGGGTTGGGAGAGGGAAAAGGAGGTGGTACTGGGGAGGTGTGGCTGTACGGGTGTGGAGCCCCCACCTGCTCAATGTCCCCCTACAGCTCAACCAGAACCTCAACGACGTGCTGGTCAGCCTGGAGAAGCAGCATGGCAGCAACACCTTCACAGTCAAGGCCCAGCCCAGGTGTGTGCAGGCGGGGGGGAGGCTGTGGTTGGCCTGGGCTCCGGCATGGCCAACTTCAATGGCTGGGACCCTGAGGTGCCTTTCTTGGTCCCCTGGGGTTTTGGCTCTGGGACTCTGGGAACCTTCCTGACCCTGCCTACTTGTGACAGGGCAGCAGGTGAGGGCAGGTCAGCTGCTCCCCGAGTGTGTCCCTGAACCCGGGGTTTCCCACCTTGTTTGTGGAGAGGGGGCAGTCAGGGTGTGCAGAAGCCCCTGCTCAGCGTTGGGGGCCAGGACTGAGTGGTCCCTGGAGAGCGAGCCCAACTCCAGAGCAGGGCGGTGCCACTGCCCACCCCCCACTGTGGCTGTTGTGAGAGGCCCCGAGCCTGGATGCTGGCATGAAATGCTCCACATGGGCTCCTCCCTGTCCTCTGCAGGAGCCCCAGTGGGCCAGGTGCTCAGGAGGTCCCCGTTTCCTGAGGGAGGCCACTAGGGGAGGGGGAAAAGCCCTGTGCCTTGGGTTGGGGCCGCGGGGTTGGAGCAACAGCAAGTCTGGGATTTCCCTCCCTTTCTGGGTGTATGTGTGTGAGAGAGTGTGAGAGTACAAATGCGCACAAAAGTACACATGAGTATGTTGGTGAGATTGTGGAAGTAAGCGTATGGGCATGTTTGAGAACATGAGTATATGAGTGCACGTGAGTGTGTATTAGTGTGCGTGAATGAATGTATGAGTGTGTATGAAAATGTATGTGTGACAGTGTGAGTGTGAGTGTGTGTAAGTGTGTGAATGTATGAGTGCATGTGAGGGTATATGAGTGTGTTTGTGAGATTGACATATATCTCTGTGGGTGCACGTGTGTGTGTGTGCCCATGCACGTGTCATAGCAGGTGCAGAGAACCCTAGTGAGCCTCAGTTTCTGCACAGGGTGATTGTGGGTGTTTCGTGGGTGCCTGGGGTGCTGCCTAGTGACTGTGTCTCCCCTTTTCCTTCTCCGAATGCAAGAGTGACTGAGAGAGGGCCCCACCGGTGCCTGAGGCAGCAGGAGGGGTGTGGAGGGTAGGGGAGGGTGGGATAAAGACCAAGAGGTGGAGCTGAGGTCCCTAGGGAGGGCACCTGCTAGCTGCGGAGGGACATGTGGGTACACCTAGGGCGTGTGAGGTGGTGGCGGGTGTGACTGTCCTGGGCAGTGCAGGCTGCCCCCTTGGGAAGGGCACCCAAGGCCAGAGGGAGGCAAGTGGAGACTTGGGACCAGCTTTCGATCCAGCTGGCCCATGGTGCAGCCCTCCTCTTCCAGGGCTGCACACTGCCCAGCTGACCCCTCCCTGGCACTCTGGGCCCACCTGGGGTTCCTGTGGCCTGGGCCCTGTCAGCATCCCTGGTGCACCAAACTGGGTTTTGACCAGGGCACTAGGCCTGACAACAGGCCCAAGGATGCACTGTCCAGGCCTCTCCTGGCCCACAGGAGGGCAGAGGAAGGGGCCTCCCTCTGTACCTGGCATTTCCCCAAAATGAAGACTTCCATGTCCCGTCCATCCCCACAGAAAGAAAAGTAAACTGTTCTCCCGGTTGCGCAGAAAGAAGAACAGGTACCGGCAGATAGTGCTGCGCTGGGGGCCTCCGAGCCAGCACCTGGCCACATCGTGCATGTGCCTTGTGCCCTGCTGCGAGGGCGCCACTAACCCCTAACCTGCCCCGTGTGCTGTGCTGCCCCAGGGGACTGGGTTGTGCCATGTGTTGGGAGGGGACAGAGGACCAAGGGAGCTGTCAGGTAGAAAGGAGGAGAGTGCAAGGTGGCAGTATGAAGATGTGGCCCTGGCTGCCTGGGTGCTCACAGGTGGAAAAGGTAGCAGGGGGAGGCCTGGGGAGGCTCGGGAAGGGGACACCGCAGCACATGTGTATACCATCTGTCATGTTGATCTCTCTTTAAGGAGGCAAATGCATTTCCATAAAACAAATTCAAAATAGACAAGACAGTACCAGGAATGTCTCTCACATTGTCCCCAAGCCCCCACCAGGTGACTTGGTCTTTCTAGATCTGCACCGGCCAGCACAGTGAATGCCTGAAATGTGGCCAGGGTAATGGAGGCTTTGAGTTCGTAGTGTTAGTTAATTTAGATTGAATACCTGCCTCCCCTGTGGCTGGTGGGTGCTGTGTTGGACCGTGCCATTCTAGAACATCTTTATGCAAGAACAGATGATTTTATCCTTCACACCCAATGGCTGCTGTGCACACCTTCGCCCCCTGGTGTTACTGTGTGGACACTATGGCCTAGGACCTTCCCCTTATTTCTGGTCTGTCTGCTCTTCTGCCATGAAGTCATGCCATCTGTTTACCTGGCCTCTGGGGAGTGTGATGGGGAGGCACACTGGGCTGAGGGGGATGGTGATCGAAGGTCTGGAGACAGTGAGGGTATCATGGGTGGACTAATGGACTGCAGTGGGTGGAGGTGCAGCCTGTGGGGCAGGTCCCCACCCCCTGATAGACGGACTGCTGTGTAGTTGGGAAGACTCACTTTGCCTCTAGAGTGTCTGGCTTGCTCATGCTGTAGATCTCGGACAACATCAGCATAGGCTGGGGTACCAGGTGCCTTCTGTGTCCCCAGGGATCACAGGCCTCCGGTCTGGAGTCCCAGCTGGTGCAGCTTTTGCCTCCAAGGCAGGTCCCCACTGTGAACTCCTGCAGGTGCATGCCCAGGGCCTTTCCTTACCACCCATTCTCAAAGACACGCACACCTCATATTCTCCTGTACCGGCACGCGTGCACACACACTTCCACACGTGGATACAGGGGGACGTGCAGGCAATGCATGTATACACACTGTTTCCATGTGGAACCCTGGGGACACGCAGGCACCATGTACACACCCTGTCCCATGTGGAACCCTGGGGACATGCAGGGACCATGTACACTTACTCTCACACGCGGGTCCATAGGGACATGTGGGCCCACATGCGCACAATTCCACATCAGGATCTGCGAGGACAGGTACACAGGCGTCCTTAGGCATACACCCGTGTACCTGCCACGTCTGCACATCTCTCTTATGCCATGGCCTCTCTACATTGCCCTCCCTTTCTTATCCTGCTTCTATAGTGACAATGCCCCTGCCAAAGGGAACAAGAGCCCGTCGCCTCCACCAGATGGCTCCCCTGCGGCCACCCCCGAGATCAGAGTGAACCATGAGCCAGAGCCAGCCAGCGGGGCCACACCCGGGGCCTCCATCCCCAAGTCCCCATCTCAGGTAGGCATGCTGTCTCAGTGGCCTGTCCCCTGCCCCCCCCCCCTTTCTTTTGCTCCTATGTTGCTGTTTCCATCCTCCTCCTTCTCCTCCTCCTCTCCCTCCTCTTCTCCCTCCTCCTCTTCCTCCTCCTCCTCCTCCTCCTCTTCCTCCTCCTCCTCTTCCTCCTCCTCCTCCTCCTCTCCCTCCTCTTCTCCCTCCTCCTCTTCCTCTTCCTCCTCCTCCTCCTCCTTCTCCTCCTCTTCCTCCTCCTCCTCTTCCATCCCTTGCCTGGACAGGTTTGGAGCCAGAGGCTTTGCCCAGTGGGGGCCTGGGCCTGGGCCTTGTTCTCTTCGGCCCCACCTAGCCCAGGCTGGCCCAGTGGCCCTGGCACACCCCAGGTCTGTGACTGTTTCTCCTTTCCTGTGTCCCCACATACCCTTTCCATCCCCTTCCCTCTCTCCCGGGCTTTTCCGAATTTTGGCTCCTTGACTTTCTCTCCTCTTCCTTCCGTGTCGAGATAGGTGCTCAGGTGTCCTCAGCCTCCAGAGTCTCGGAAGTCTCTTCTCTCACTGGCGGGGGCTTGAGGAAGGAGCCCCACCAGGTGTTCTTATGGGATCATGAAAGGGACAGAAAGAGGGAGGACTCAGTGAGGGAGCGTGGGAGGTCCAGTGGGACAGAGCCTGGGCTTCTGGACTGTTTTGTCTCCGCACCCCACCTGCCCCACCAGCGGGGGGCCTGGGAGTGGGCAGCCAGGTGGGGTTGAGAGGGGAGAACCCTTTTGGTTTCTATGCTGTTCCTGATTCAGTGGGCAGTTTGGATAATGATGCTAAGAGTAGGGACAAGTGTCCAAGTGAATAGCGCTTCTTCTGGGCTGGACACTATACCAGTGCTCTCCATGTTTTCATTCACTGAATCCTCCCAGCTGCCCTGGGCAGTGGAGACCATTAGCACCGGTATTCAACAAAGGGGGAAGCCCAGGCTCGGGGACTGTGTGGCCTGCACGAGTTCCCTCACCTTGTGAGTAGATGTGTGGCCCTGCATGGCCTGGCCCCATGTTGGCCTCTCTAGGGACAGACTGAGGCTGAGCTGGGGCAGCCCTGGGCCCAGGGAGATGGAAGAGTGGACTGTGGGAGGGCAGAGGTGGACAGGAGTGAGCGCCAGACCTCACCCAGAGGTCCTGGGGCCTGAGCGGTCACTCTTACCTTCTTTAGCTCTCTCTTTTGCTCCCTCTTTCTCTTTCCTCCGCTCTCCTTTTTCTTCTTCCTGCACAGTATTTCTGGACTTCCTGCCTTGGTCTCCCTCCTGGGGGTGGCCTGTAATCCTGGTGTCTGGGTCTGGGGGCAGTGACTCTTCATTGACCTTGTTTTCCTCAGTTGCCTGTGTGGGGCCGGGGCTTGGGGGTGTGACTAACCTTGGCTTTGTCTCTGTCTCCCCGGACCCCCACGCTCTGCTCTGCCTCCTGCGCTGCCCCCTGGCCTGCGGACCCACAGCTCCGGAAAGGTCCACCAGTCCCTCCGCCCCCCAAACACACCCCGTCCAAGGAGATCAAGCAGGAGCAGATCCTCAGCCTGTTTGATGACGCGTTTGTCCCCGAGATCAGCGTGACCACCCCCTCCCAGGTCAGCCGCGGCCGCCGCGGCCCAGTCTTCTCCCCTCCTCTCGCTCTCCGGGAGCGTGCATGATCTTCATCCTCCATCCCAAGCCCTGGGCTCCTGTCTTTAGGGCCAGGAATCTGGCTGTGTAGTCTGCGCCTGCCTCTCTCATTCATCCGCCCTCCCACCTCCGTCATTCCTCCATCACTGTCCAACATCCATCTCTGAGCATGTCCTGTGGCCAGATGCAGGGATTCGGAGGTGAAAGCTGTCCCCTTGCCTCTGGGGGCCAGCTCTGCTGATGCTGTGGTGGGGAGTGTGAAGGGCTTGGGGCAGCCAGGGAAGGTTTCCTGGAGCAGGTGGCCTTTGCTCGGTGGCTACTCACAGAGAGCCATAGGCAGAGATAGCAGAGAGTCTGGGAGGGATGGGAGATGGGATTACTGTAGCCAGAATAACATGGGGGTGGGGGCAGTGGGAGTAGCTGGTCAGAGCAGTCGGACACCCTAGAGTGGCCTGGCATGGAGACTGTGGCTTGTAAATGTCCTAACAGACGTGTAATGCCCCTCCATGTATGAACAGGAGGAGGGCACAGCAGGGAGTGTTGCTCATGGCTGAAACACCTCTCGCTGGCACCGGATTGGGCTGACACATTATCAGACGGACTCAGGGGCAACCCCCAGAGAACTTCCCGCTGGAGGCTGGCTCCCCAGGCCTCACAGCCTCCCTTCCGCAGGGCCTCACCTTTGATGGAAGATGTGCTAGAGCAGACTGTGGAGGACTCAGCCACAGTGCTGTGGGGTTTCTCGGGCCTGCCTGCAGCCCGGCCCCGGGGGGGTCTTTCGACTCTGCCTCCAGCAGGCTCCTTTGCACAAGCCCAGAAGCCTGGAGGAGAGGCCCCTGAGCATGGTGAAGGGCAGGTGGGATCAGAGAACAATGGTTCCAGGTTGGCACCAAGACTGCTGGCAGGTGGCTGTGTGACGCAATGCCAGCGGCCCAGGAGGGATACAAACCTCTCTGAGAAGGAGGCACAGGGAGATAGGAATAGCAGTGACAGCCCTCCCCTGCCTGAGGGTGACTGTCGGGAGACCTGGACATGCTGGCCAGCATGTTTTCAGATGAGGGAGATGGATGACATGAGAGCAACTAAGCACCGACCAGGTAGTGCCACCCGCTTCCTGCAGTACATCCTTTGGTTTTCAAAGACCCTCTCGGAGGGGGCATTGCCCCTATTTAGGAGGTGAGGGACCTTCAGGCCTGATTGACAGCCTGTCTCAGACAGGGAAGAGGGGTCTGGCCAGGAGGTGGCTAGAGACTGCTCAAACCCAGACTATGACTCTGTGTGTCTCTGTCCCCCCATGTGTCTGCATGTGTCCTTTGCCACCCCTTGTATCCATATCCAGGGAGGTAGGGCTATCCATTCTGATCTGGGGTGGGACAACTGTCCACCTTGGGTATTGCTGCATGGGGCAGGGGTGGGTTTGTCCCCATCCACGATGCAGGTTCTACCAGGGCTTCTTTGCTGTGATGTGGTGAGTAGCCTGTGTCCCTGCGAGGAAGGATCCTCAGTCATGCATGGTGCAGGGCGGGGGTCACTTGCCAGGAGCAATACAGCAAGGTGGTCAAGGCTGTGGCTGATGACCCTTCCCTGGGAGCACCAGGGGAGTTGCTGTCTGGACTTAGCCGACTAAGGTGAGGGTGTAGAAGAAGCAGGGAGGGGCTTGGGGAGGACACTGGCCCCCTGCTGGTGGGAGGTACCTGGAGGCTATGTGTATTGGGACACTTGGTGTACTAAGTACTCAATCCTCAGAGATGGCTTGGCTGTGAGTTGGGGCAGTGACCTTACCGACTCAGGCCCATCAGATAGGACTGGACCTGAAGGAGAGTCAGCTGCTGGGGGTAGGCCTGGGCTCCCCTGGTTCTGGGGAGTCAGTCCATTTGACCTGCTGACGTGGAAGGTCTTATGCTGGGGGACAGATGCCCGTGAGTGTTCTCAGGAGGCCTCTCTGGAGAGCCACTGCTCATACCTCAAGTCTCAGGCCCTTGATGGAGGCTCTGTGGTGGACACTGGCCTGGAGGGCACTCCCTCTTAGTGCTGGGTGCCTGTCAAGAGTGAGTAGGGCCAGGGAGTTGGCTGGCCTGGGCTTTTGGGGCTAGGGACCCGCCCAGTACTGCATGAGGGCTCAAGAGAGCCAGAACCCTGAGCCACATCCTCTTTTGGATCTGGATAAAGTCTTTTCTGGTCCTGAAAGAAGAAAATCCCTTGTATAATAAGATGAAGGCTGCAGACTGTCCAGCCCCTCCTTAAAAGCACTCTGTCCCCTGAGTGCTGGTGCATTCCCAGCCCCCCACCAGCCTCAGAGGGCTCTTCAAAGCCAGTTATCAGTTCTGCCATCCAAGGGTCTTCCCCTGGGGGCTCTGGGGAGACCTCCCCCTGTAGTGGTGCGGCCTGTTGTACAGTGGGCTTCTCCCTTGGGGCTGGGCCTGTTCTATGCGTGTTGCTGGGCCCACTGAACAGGGGTCTGGTGGTGGCTGCAGGGGTGGAGTCGAGCTTTAATGCAGATTTCCCAGGTGGATCTGAAGCCCCTAGCACTGGGGACCCCACTTTGGAGATTGGCCTCTGAGGCTGTCTCGGCTTGCTCAACTTTTTCTCCATCCCTGCAGCTGGTTGGTAGATGACACAGAGGGTGACTTGACTGGGGTTCCCCAGGGACAAGTAGTATGGAACTCCCAACCCTGGGGCCTGCAGGTTGGGGAGACTGAGGGTGATCCTGTCCAGCTGGACTGTGGCCTGGGGCTGCTCTTGGTGTGCAGCGGAGCTTTTGGAGAACAAAGAGGAGCACAGGAGCCTGCCCCATCCAGCGGATGGAGATGGGGGCAGTCTGGGGCTTGCCTTGTTCTTGCGGGGTGGCTGCCCCATGGCGGGACTGCTGCTGGATGTCCAATGCTGAGTGCTAGGTGTTGTCCTTATGTGAGGGGGACCTGTGCCAGGTCCTGTGGTCATGGGTAGTGCTCCTTAGTATATGTGTGTGAGGTGGGTGGGCCAGAGCATGGGATGGGGGTCTGTATTCACCTGCTGTGTGTACCTGAGGTGAAGGTGCTCAGCCTGCTACTAATGACCTTCCTCTTCTGCTGCTGCTGCTGCCAAGTTCGAGGCCCCGGGGCCTTTTTCTGAGCAGGCTAGTCTGCTGGACCTGGACTTTGACCCTCTGCCACCCGTGGCAAGCCCCGTGAAGGCGCCCACGCCCTCTGGTCAGGTTGGTTGTGCCCACTACCACCGCAGGCCCACCAACTTCCAGGGTCTGGGCTTACGTTTGCCCACCTGCTATGTGGCCTCTTAGGCTCAAGGTTTTGGGGTCCCAGATCACCAGACCCTTTCCCACACACTGCCCTGCCCTTCACCTTGCTTCCTGACTCAGCCCTTGTCGCTCCCTTAGGTGTAGGGCAGACCCAGACTAACCATCAGACGCCCCTCAGAAGAGGGCTGGTTAAATACTTCCTGCAATTTCTGGTTTATCTCAGCACCCTGCCTGTCCTGGCAGCCCCTCCCTGACCTGGGGTGTGGTAGCTGCAGACCTAGCTCTGGTTCCTGCTGTACCCAAGCCCTGGGGTAGGGGGTCTCTGTGGACTGCTTGCTCTCCTGTCTCTAACCTCCGTGCTAACTCTGTCCTTCTCCCCCACTGCTGCGCTCAGTCAATTCCGTGGGACCTCTGGGAGGTAAGCTGTGTTTGCTCTGTACCCGGGGGAGCTGCGTCTCTGTGTGCCCAGGTCACTCACCCCCTATTCCTGTTCACAGGTGTACACACCTGGCACACTCACCCACGCAGCACACACAGACATGTGCACACATGCACAGGGAGCCCACTGAGGCTGCTTCTGTAGCTGATCTACTGCTTCTCCTGGTCATCACCATGGGAAAGGGCCTCCTCAGTTTAACTGGAGATGAGGGTCCCCTCCATGATGTGACACAGTCCTCAGGGCCTGTGAGTGTTTGCCTGTGGACAAGAAGCCAGGTGGTCACCTAGGATAGACTGGGTTCTTTATGGTGGGCAGAGACCTGTGAGGCAGGAGGGCCTTGGAGTGGAGGGCTCTTTTTGGCAGTGGAGGAATGCAGAGTGGCATCAGGGAGCCATTTGGTGGGTGAGGGCAGGGCTGGTGTCTTCCGAGAGCAGTGACTATGGGCAGGTACAAGGCCAGCTCACTTGGGACAGGTGCCACCCATCAGCTTATAGCTCAGAGTGCTGAGGCCCAGGGAGGGCTTGGAATAGGCCCCATGGCTGGTGGTGGTTGAGCCAGAATTCCCAATGGGCTTGGTCCTTGAGACCTCCTGATACAAGCTGAGGCCCTGGCAGGAGCAAGTGGATGTGGCATGTCATGCTCTGGGGCCATACACCCCAGTGCTGCTCCTGGGAATTCCAGTAGAGCATTTTACTTGAGCTGTCAGAGACAAGCCTGGTTTGAACGGCAGGGCGAGTTTCATGTGTGGATTTCTGTGGATGCTGAACTGCAGGTTTCCATCCCACCTGACCATTGCCTTGATAAGGCAGAAATAAGGAAGGGGGAGAGAGGCGAGGCCTCGGGCTCTGGCTAGACTGTCCACCTCAGGCACCCACACCCTCCCGCCAACACTCTGGCCACTCATGACGGTCTTCTCTTGTCTCGTGCCCCTGCCCAACGTTTTTCCCACCTGGCCTCCCTGCTCCTCCCTTCCCCACCTGCCCCGTTCTCTCCTGGTGGCCTGTCACTAGCCCACAGAGAGTCAAGCGGGCAGCCTGCCATCCGGGGAGCCTGGTGCTGCTGAGGGCACATTTGCTGTGTCCTGGCCCAACCAGACGGCCGAGCAGGGGTCTGCCCAAGTAAGTGCCTGCCCACCCCCACCCCCTGTCCAGCTTGTCCCCATCTCTGGGGGTATAGCATGGAATGAAGAGGCCAGAGGAGGGGGTACAGGATGGACCAGGCCACTGTGGGCCTGAGGGTGAGGATGATGCCCTGAGCCAGGAGGCCCCTGGACAAGGTCACTAGGGGGTGTGGGTGTACATGGCTGGAGTCACATCTGCCCCTCCCACTTGCCCACCCAGTGCAGGGCCCCCTCTGAGTGGGGGAGGGAGGGCGATTTTAGAGCATCTTTCAGTTTATACCAGGCACTTTCCAGAATTTTCTCACTTAATCTTCATTATGATCTTGTCAGCCACACTTCCTCCTTTTCCAGGTAAGGAAGTGGAGGCTAAGGGAGGTCGAGTAACTTGGTTTCAGGGGTAGGAAGTGTCCGAGTCTGTGTTGGCCCAGGTCAGCCCAATTGCAGGGCCCTTGCTGGGGGCTGCTGGGGCATCCCTGACTGTGATGTAGTGTCCAGGGCTGGGAAAGGACTGCCCTGCCTGCTATGAGCTGCATTCCTGTGGGGACAGTAGCATAGATGCAGGCTTATGCCTGGTCAGCTGGACCAGGCAGGGTGGACAGGAGGCAGCTGGGACTTCTTGCAGTCTTAGAGGACAGGGCCTGCGAGGCACGGTTGGGGTGGCATCCCGGGTTCCTGCACTAGGCTTCTGTATGCATGTCACTTGGTGTTCCTGTGCCTGCCAGCACCTCTTCAGCGTCTTCCTGTGTCTGGGGCCTGCCTGATCTGCAGGGGCTCCCAGATTATTCAAGGTCCTGGCAATGCTAGAACTGGAGACCACCCAGGCCAATATCCCTGGCCTTCCCACTCAGGTGCTGCCCTCCCCTGGCCTGTTCCTTGTTTCCTGGTTGCAGCATCCTGTCCTGTGTCTGACCCCTTGCCGGCATTTATGTTGCAGCCCGCAGAGGCCTTGGAGGTGGCAGGTGGGACCCAACCTGCGCCTGGAGCCCAGGAGCCTGGGGAGACGGCGGCAAGTGAAGCAGCCTCCGTAAGACGGCAGGGACCAAAGCCCTGTTTTTCTTTCCTGCTGTGTCCACCGTCTGTCTGTCTGTCCACCTGCCTCCCTGTGGCTCCCCTGTGCTACTTGCCCGTAGGCTGCGGTTCCCGTTGAGGAGCTTGGGGACAGGCTGGTCTGGCATCTGGCACAGACACCTCTCCTTCCCTCCCTGGTGGCCCTTGCTCTTCCTGCACCACCACCCTGATCAGCTAACTTGTCTCCTGTCCCCAGAGTTCTCTTCCGGCTGTGGTGGTGGAAACGTTCTCAGCAACTGTGAATGGCACCGTGGAAGGCAGCAGCGGGGCCGGCCGTTTGGACCTCCCCCCAGGCTTCATGTTCAAGGTGAGCCCAGGCTAGCAGACCCAGCCACTGTTCCACTGTGCCTGGGGCTGGGGCCATCCTCTCAGATTTGCTGTCATATGATCCCTGCTATGCCACTTCAACCCACTAAGTGGCCTCGGAGCCCTGCATCACCATTTCACAGGGGTTCACGGTACAAAGCCTCTGCCCTGTGCTGGTCTGGAGGGGGACCACGGGGTTGCTGACATGCTCTCCCGACCTCTGCAGGTGCAGGCCCAGCACGACTACACGGCCACTGACACGGACGAGCTGCAGCTCAAGGCTGGTGACGTGGTGCTGGTGATCCCCTTTCAGAACCCAGAGGAACAGGTGAGTGGGTGCCAGGCTGCGGTGATGGAGACGGCCAGCAGGGGGCAGCAGAGGCACGCTGTCCTGTGATCCAGGACTCCATGGGTTGCTCTTCCCCTTTCCCTAAAGCCCTTTACTCTCTTCCTGGTTTCTGTCCATCCTGTCCTCTCCCACTGGCCTCTTCTCCCTGCCCCTCTTCTCCCCATCTATCAGCTCTTCAGTGTCCTCTTTTCCTTCAGCCTCCATTTCTTCCTCTTAGGCTCTGTCAACTTTCTCTTTCCCCCTTCTCCCTCCTTACCTACCCCACCCCAGGCAGCCTTCCTCCCCAAACAGGATCTCTCTTGCTCAGGTCCCTGCCTGCAGGTGTCCTCTGTGCAGTAGATGGAGCAATGGCTGAGCAGTGGCCTCTCTCTGGGCTCACGTCCACCCAGCTATTGCCCTTAAGGGTGGCCCTGCTCTGTCCACGCATGGCCACCATTTTCTCAGCTGTGTTCATAGCTGGGTCTCACCCCAGATGCCTTCTGCGCTTGTGGCTTCTCCATATTAGTTCATCTCAGAGGACCCTCATAGATTTGGGCCAGCTGATTTGCTCAGATGGCTAAGGGCTCTCAGAAGGACTTCACTTTTGGTACAAGGAAGCCTTTGTGGGGTGTTTGGTGGTGCCCATGGGGACATATGGCTTTTGCCTTTAGTTTCAGCACTGAGCACCTGCTGGCAGAGCATAAGGGACCTAGGTCTGAACGTACTGATTCTCCTAAGCCCCCACGTCTCCACTGACCTCTCTAGGGTGCCTGCCCTCACTGGGTGGGATTTCAAGAAGGAGAACCCTGAACCTCAACCCACAGGAAGGTTTTGTTCAGGGGTGGCTGGAGTGGGCTCAGATAGGACATCAGAGTTACATGGGACAAGGCAGATAACATCACAAAGGTAAATCACAAAGATCCAGGAAGTTCCCAGGCCTAGTCCAGCTGCAGGGGCAGCCTGGCCCAGTTGTGGGCAGGGATGGACAATCACTCAGTTCCAGGGTAAGCCCTGGGCAGAAGACCCCTGCTAGGGGTCAGCCATGAAGCAAAGGGCAAGTTGGAAGTGAAGCGCTTGATAGGATGGACTGGGGACCTTCTAGTAGCTTTTAACTGGTCAGTGCTTCTAGATCTTTCCAGTATTGTATATAGAAATCTGAAACCTGGAAGGGGTGCTGCTGTCCTCCCCAGGGACGGGCCTTCTGTGGGCACTGGGTGGTAGGAAGCCCTGGGACTGGGGCTGGGGGTGTTGTTTGGCATGTTTAGATCAGTGCAGTGGTCAGGCTGTCTTAGGAAAGAGCAGCTCACCCAAACCAGGCGTAGGTTTAACCCTAAACCCACCCATTGAGGGCAGGCTGGCTCCTGCGGGGTAGGTGTAGGTCTCAGGAAGAGGCATCAGGAGGCATTTTCAAGGTGGGTTGGGCAGGCCGAGGGTGAAGAGCAGGAAGAGGGACCCTCTTCCCAAGAGATGCTAGCAGGGCCCTGTTCTGTGCCCTCTGCCCCTCATCCCTGTGTGATGTGGGTGCTCTCCTTGCACCAGGATGAAGGCTGGCTCATGGGCGTAAAGGAGAGTGACTGGAACCAGCACAAGGAATTGGAAAAGTGCCGGGGCGTCTTCCCTGAGAACTTCACGGAACGGGTGCAGTGACGTGATGGCGGAGCTCCTGCAGTCCTCTGGGCGTGCGAAGAACACCTTCCCCGCCCCCCCCAAAAGAAAATGTGTGTTTCTTTCTTTTTTTTTTTTTTCTTCTCTTTTTTCGTTTTTGTTTTTAAACTTTTGAAAAAGCAAAGGGAAACCGAGAGACGAGAGACCTAAGCCGAAAGGTATTCTCCCAGAGATTAGGTTGTTCTCCTCCAAAAGCCCAATCCTGGCCAGTCTGGTAGAATTCACCAGTGTTTCTGAAGCTGCTGTGGTCCCTAGTTGAGTTCCTGGCACCCTTCTCTGTGCCCGCATGTGTGCCCGGCTGCAGGGCGGGCTGGGGGCCGCCAAGTCACCGCCACGCTTGCCTGAAGCTTCAGCCGCGCCACCTGGGCAAGGGTCTTCTTTACCTGGCAGCTGCTGTGGGTGGGCGCAGACACCAGCCCTGCCTGGCCCTGCCCCGCAGACCATCCGTGTGCTGTTTGAAAATAAACCTTAGTGTTCAAACAAAACGAAACAAAGAAACAACAACAACAAAAACTGACAAAACACTAAAAAAAAAATAATAATAATAAATAAAGCCTGTGTTGTTTATTTTGCCACCCCCACCCATCATCTGTATCAGGACTCTAGGAGTCCACACAGGAGAAAACCGGGACCCTGCTGGTGAAAGGGGGTCCAAGTGCTTTGTCCAGAGTCTGGTGGACTAGGAAGGGGCCTGGGCGCTGGCCCACCTTCACCTTCCTCTTGCGGCCCCCACTGAGTGCAGCCCCAGCTCCTCCGCTCCATCGGTGATGTGGGCTGGTCTGAGCAGCCCACGATGACACGCAGCTGTGGCCTGGCCTTTCCAGGAGCTGAGGGAGATTGTGCCCGTGGCCCAGGAATCAGCCTGGACTTGCAGATGGGAAGAACTTGTCTTCCCATAAATTTGCACTGATAGTAAAAGGAGGTGACTGTGAGAAGAATCTGAGCTTTATTTTAGAGTAAAATCTCTCGACTTTGCTTTAGGTGGCAGACGTGTCCTTGCTGTTGGCCCTGACGGGTCCTGTGGGTGACAGATAGTGCTGAATCTGCCATCCATAACTTCCAGGAGCAGTAGAAGTTACAGCAGCAGCAAACAGAGGGTTCATTTCTAGACACCGTTCTTTTGAAAGATTTTGCTTTTTGTGTCTCTCTGCCTCCTTCCCTCCGTTCCTCCTTCCCTCTTTGCTTTTTGACAGCCTTTTTTCCCTTGGAGGAGCTGGATTTGGTGCCCAGACCTGGCCAGTTCCACTGCTTCTGAATCTGGGGTGTGTGTGTGTGCCCTGGGCTGTATGAAGACTTGTGCAGCCAGGGTGGCAACAGGAGAAATCTTCACTTTTATCTCAGTGTGAACATTTAAAACATAGTCATTGAGAACATCTAGCAAAAAGAATTTGCATTAGGTTTACGACAATATGAGACTCAAAGAGAGGTCAGATGGTGACTTTTCACTGTTGCCCCTGACCCTCAAGGCAGTTCTGACCCTTGCAATTGGGATAGTTTGACAGGACAAGCCCTGCTTGGTACCCCACTGTGGGGATCTGCAGGGGGCTCCAGAGGGGAGCCGGTAGGTCTCCAGAGACAGCAGCGTCCAGAGCAAGCATGCAGGGTGCGAGGGTCACACTCATGGCTCCCCCTGAGCTTCAGCTGGTCTGTGTTGGACAGCTGGGGTGGCACTAGGTTCCTGTCAGGGAAATTCAGAGCCAGGCGGCCTGGACCAGAGGTTAGGGAGGTGACCAGCTGGGCAGAGAACTGAGCTGAGACCAGGACGGAATGAGGCACAAAAGGCAGGAGTCTGTGAGCCAGTTTCTACACCTGGCACCTGGGCACGTTTGCGAAAGCCTGGCTTGATTTGTGTCGGTCAGTGGCCAAGGAGGCCTGGTCCCTGGGCAGGGCTCCTGGCTTTCACAGGGGGCAGGCCAGGGTGGGTTCTGGGCCCTGCACAGAGGCTGGAGGTTCTGGCAGACCCTGTGCTTTGGAGGGCCAGGCTAGGAGTTTGGAAGGAGCCCAGCTCAGGCAGTCCTCTGCTCTGGCTCCCCTTTGTCCTCCGGGGGCCAGGAGAGTGGTGGGGAAGATAGTGATGGTGCAGAGCCGGGCCTGGATGGAGCAAGGCCTAGGCAGGGGGGTCAATTGCGTGTGGGTGCCGTGGGGGGCCTGCAGCACTTCAGGTGCCTCTGAGAGGGACAGGACCCACATGGAGGCAGTCGTAAGGCTTTCTGTCAGGCGTGGGCCTCTCTGAGAATCTGTGAAAGTCTTTAGAAAATTGATTGACTTATTTATTACTTCTCTCTGTTATGAACCAAGTTGTGATAGGAGGCAGGATTTTAGGCCATGGGACTTGGCAGCTGGAATCATGACAAACACACTTTAGGGCTGGGGGTGTGGCTTGGTAGTAGCATGCTTGCCTAGCATGCATGAGGGCCTGGGATCGATCCCCAGTGCTGCCAGAATATATGTATATAAGTACACACCTTGTCAGTGCTAATGGCCCAACTGACCCCATGGTCAAGGCCATGGGCTCTGCACAAAGGGCCCCTGGGGTGTCTCAGAAGTCTCCATCCCAGGTCAGGGAACTCTTCCTGGTCTCTTTGCCCTCCTGCCAGCTCCCAAGACCTCCATAGTGGCTAGGACACCTTCCCAGGGACACCCTGTGGCCTTTTGCTTCCCGTCCTTGGTTGGATTTGGTAACCATGTTAGGGTGACTATTTGGTTCTTCTGCCCTGGAGACCTTTGGCCCTGCCTCTGGGAATTTAAAAATCCATACCCACCCTCAAAACCAGGCTCCCTGAAGGGACATTGTGAAGGGAAGCCAAACATGGGGTTCCTTTGCTCAGAAGCCTTGGCTGGGCCCCTTTGTGTCCAGGTGTGCGGGCACTTAGGTGACACTCCCATGACACTCCTGGTTCCCTGTCCTCTGGTGTCAGCTTCATCTGGTTCTGGTTTGGTGTCGGCACACTTCCTTCCCAGAAGCCCGCGGTAAATCTTGTGTCATTGGCCTGATCTGTGTCAGGTCCCCAGTCCTGAACCAATGGCGGTGGCTGGATATGGGACCTGTGGACAGGCCCAAGACAAATAGGGCCTGAAGCTGCAAGTGGGCAGGTTAGGTGAGGCAAGGAGAAGGGGCAGTGGATTCTAGGAGCTCAGACTCTGCATGTCCACTCCACAGTGGTCTCCAGAAAGGGCATGAAATTAGGAAACTTAAGTGGACATAAACTATGAATAGGTGTGTATGTGAGTGTGTGTGTCTCTGTGTGTGTGTGTGTGTGTGCAGTGTGACATGCTCTTGGACTTCCCAGCCTCCAGAGTCAAAGCCAAAATAAACCTCTCTTTATAAACCACCCAGTTCCACATATTTGACTGAGACACAGGATTTCCAGGGGCCTGGGACATTGGGGCCAGTCTCAGGCAGGGAGCAGCAAGTGTCACAGGCAAGTTGGGGACACGGGGTTGGCTGAGTTGGAGAAACCTGTGGAGTCCAAGCTCTTGCTGAGGAGCCTGAATCTCAGGAGAGAGAGAGAGGCCAGGGAAGAGATGAGTAGACCCAGCCTAACGGGGAGTAGGAAGGAGGCTCAGGGAAGAGCCATTAAGAAAAAGAAGATGTGTTGAGGGCATCTTTGAGGAAGATGATAAGGGATTGCTGAATTCCTTCCTTAGGAAGACCTTTGGCCAAGGGGACAGGGAAACAGTCAAGATGGCGGCATTGCCAGCCTGCTCTTGGGTCTTTGGGCTCTGTGGGCAGAGACAGGCAGGCTGCCGCCATGAGATTGCAGGCCCTGACTCTGACTACGCAGGAGAGCAGACCACTGAGGGAAGGCCCTTCTCAGAGTAATTAAAAAGGATAATTAACGAGGCCAGAGGAAGGTGCCTTCCCGACAGCCCCTGATTACAGATGAAGATCCAGGCTGGTGGAGGGAGAAGGGGAGATGGGACATTTTTCCTTCTCCCAAACAGCCAAGGTCAAGGCTGGCTGTGGAGTCTTGCTCAAGGCCAGGCTTTTACCCCTAGGGTGGGTGGAGACTTAAAAGGCCCTGCTGTCCTTCCTGCCAGTCAACCCTAGGCATTTATTTCATGTCCCCATTGTGCCCTTCCCATGTGACCTGCTAGGGGGTGGGTGGGCAGAAGCCACAGCTTTGCCTTGAAGGTGACAAGCTTATGGTGGGCCAAGGTTCACCCATAGAGACCATCTCAGCGTTCTTCCTCCTGGGAGCTTGATAACATCACCACGTTCTTATTTTGGTAGATCAAGAGGACACACGGTTTCCATAGAGCAGTCTTGTAATGGGCTGAGAACTTTCTGGAAGGTCATCTTCCATTATGAGCTGATGACCCACATCTGTGCCTTCGGGGCAGTGTTCCTACCCATCTTCAGCGATGGGCATCTTCCCTTATGCCATGGGCACCTCAAACTTTAGGTCTGTTAAACCTGAATCATTCCCTGGACTCTTCCTCTGCTCTTGGGGCAGTTGCTGCTCAGTGCTCAGCCAGTACTCATTCCCTCCACCTTCCTAACTGAACTATGATGTTGTCTAGGGAACCAATATACTTCCCCAAAACCTCATTATTCTAGATTGCCTTGCAGCTATCAGTAGCTTTATAATCGGGCCAATGAGATGATTGACATCCCTTCCCTAGTAAGAAGTCAAAACTTTGCTAAGAGAATGGCTTTCACCTCCTTTTCCTGCCTGGAGAAAGGGCTGGAGGTGCAGCAGCCATTTTGGGATGTAGGCACATGCCTCTGCAGATGGCCATAAAAACAACTCACTGAGGATGGCAGAGTGCAAAGGTGGAGGCATTCAGAATGTCTAGTCCTATCTGGTTGTCTGTCCTTCTGACATATTTGTGTGAAACAAACAAACAAACAATCTGTTACTTGAGGCCTTCCTGAATACTCCCTCATGTCCTTTGATTTGACTTCCTAGAGAATTCTGCATCTGCCTCACCACCCTGACCCAGGCTTGCCATCAATTTCCCATTGCACCCACTGGGGTCCTGCTGCCAGGGTGATTCCTCTGAAACTTATTTCTGACCTTAGCATGCCTGGGTTTGAACCCTTCAATAGTCCCCGTTTCCCACACAAGTCCAGACCCCTTAGCTGAATCCTTCCTGCTCTGGCCCCTAGGCACACATTTTCTGCCCCCTCTGCCTGGCATGGCCTGTCCCAGTAACACTGCTGAGCCTCATGCCTCTTCTCACTGTAACTTTTCTCTCCTATGCTGTGGCTGAGCAGGCCTCAGGGATGTTCCTTCTCTCTCTCCCAGGTGACTCCTACTTCCTTGTAGGACACAGGGCCCCTGTGGGGAATGGCTTCCTCTTCAGCGCTCACCTGTCCAGGAAGCATTTACACACTGCATGCACCATGTTTGATCTGCCTGCCCCTCTGTCCCTCCTGCCTGGATGCTGACTTCCTGTGCAGCTCCCGGCCCCTGGCCAGGGTCTCAGTGAGCAAATAAATGCTGGGCTTTGCTGGGATGGGTCCCTGCCATATGCTCACCCTCCACTTACTACAGAAGCCACAGGGCACTGTACACTAAAAAAAAGCCACAGGGCACTGTACACTAAAAAAAAGAAGCCACTGGAAAAACAACTCATAATCCCCTCGCCCCACCCCAAAACCATTTTCCATTTTTGCTGGTAGATTTAGAAAAATTCAAGTCCAGGCTCTGGCATATTCCCTTGGTCATGACTTACCTGGTTAGATTTGATATCGACATCTCAGTCTCAACCTGTGTCCTACCAGGGGCTAAACCTGCCATCCAGACTGGGCCAAGCGCAGGGAATGAGCCCTTGCAGTACTCAGAACCCACCATGTGACCCCAGAGACCTATTAAGGCCCTCAAACCCAGTTTCCATATCTTTAGGGAGTTTGGATGACAAGATGTGTTATAATAAAATTGCTAAATTCTGCCTGCAGAGCCCTGGGGCCCATCATCATAGGCTCAGATATTTATTTGGAATGCTAGTTGAGGAAAACTAGCATTTGGTCCCCCCAACCCCGACTATTTTCCTACATGCTATAATCTTTCGCTACTTTGTTCACAAAAGTTATTTTAAAATCTTATTTATGTATATATTTTTATCAGTGCATTACAATTGTATGTAACAGTAGAATTCGTTGTTACATTCTCATAGAAACGCACAATATAACCATATAATTTGGTCAATTTCATTTCCCAATCTAACAAGTATTTTGAGAGACCATGAGATCTGGCAGCACAGATTAACATTTTAAGATGTGTAGCCATAATTTTTTAAGCCCATAATAAACATCCATCCTAGTGAACGTTGGTCTTTCAAAATAAGGGTGTGTGTGTGTGTGTGTGTGTGTGTGTGTGTGTATGTGTGTGTGTATCCTTATTCTAACAAAAGGCTGCAATTGTTCAGCACATTCTAGAATTTCTTGTCTAGGACATATCTCCAGGCGTGTGTGTGGCGGCAGTGCTGTTGGGATGCCATTCATGCTGAGAAATTGTTATCTTCTGTCAGGAAATTCAATTTTGGGGTCATAGAAAGAAAATAATTTTTAGTTGAAAGTTGTTTAGCATTTGAAGTTGGGATGGATTGGATTAGGAGGAAGCCAAAAAAAAATCCTTTAATGGAAATGAAATATCATCTGCTGGGAAAAAAAAAAACCAAAACCAAAACCTACCCTTAAAGAGCATGTTTGGTGCCCTTGGCCCTGCAATCCTGGGTGGGGGGAGTCAAAGGACTAGTTAGTCTGTATGAAAAAGAAATGGTAATTGTGCTTCTGTCTGGGGGACAGATAGGGAGTGGGTGTGGGGATCCCCCAAAATGGAGAGGGGGAGAATCAAGAGGAGAATCTGGAGGGAGAGATGGGGGTCCAGGAGGAAGGTTGAAGGATGTGCCTGGGGGGCCAGGCTGCGGGAATGATGTATTCTGGCAGCAAATGGGGGCTGAGGACTGATGCTCAGTTTGAAGCTGGTTCCGTTCTGTGCTGGGTTGAAAAATTCCATCGTCCACTGTAAATCTTGAGTGTATCAATGTTGTGTTAAGGAGATGGGGACAAGGGACTGACTCCATGTTGGAGCTGACACAAAGCAGGGAAGAGCTGATTTGCAGAGAGGAGAGCATTTGCTGGGAGCAAATGGTCCACCACCATCTCCCAGTCACTTTCTTGGCAAATCTCTTCAGACATAGAGGGGCGGGAAGTGAAATCTTCACATGTTTTGTTGTGTGAATGGGACCTTTTTACTTGGGAACAAAGAAGAACATAATCCTGGAAGGTGCAAGGACCCAGGGTCAATGACAAAAGAAGGTATTTGGGTTGTACTCAGGCACTTGGAAATATGTGTTGGGGTGGCTCACAGCTGGGCTCTGGAGTGAGAAGCATCTAGATTTTATGATGTGACATTGTCTTGGGCTGCAGTTTCATTTCCTGTAACTCACAGAGTTGTTGGGTTCATTAAGAAATCTTACAATGCCATTTTTTTTTTTTTTTTTTTGGTACTGGGGATTGAACTCAGGAGCGCTCGATCACTGAATCACATCCCCAGCCCTATTTTGTACAGGGTCTCACTAAGTTGCTTAGTGCCTCGCTTTTGCTGAGGCTGGCTTTGATCCTCCTGCTTCAACCTCCCAAGCCACTGAAATTACAGGCGTGCACCGTGGCACCCGGCTACAATGCAATTTTTTTTTAAAAAAGATAAATCAAACACATATGCATATATCATTCAAACAGAACAATTTTCATAATTTGTTTTGCTTCTTTTGGATGCTGGGACTGAGACTCTCATGCATCCTAAGCACGTGCTCTATCACTGAGTTACACCCCTGGCGCCACGGTTCACATTTTATTTATCTAATTAACGAGGAACCAGCAAGGTGCTATATATAGGCTGTTTAAAGGAGAACTGGATTTATAGAGGTTTACATTCTCCAGGGGACAAGATTCATGCGCACTGCCTTGGTTAGGAATCACATGCATCACCAAGAAGAGGAAGTGCCTATAATCCCTGCAACCCTGTGGGACTTGGCACTGTCTTTACAGGATGGCATGACGGCTCCTGTCACCATGGAATCAGACAATGCCCAGAGTCCACTAGACAACATCTAGAATTCCACCAAAGGGACACTAGGGAAGTTTTAGCCCATTTAAAAACCTCTCATGATTGTTTTATTAAATGGGAAGATCCTAATAATCTCAAGATCATGATAATCTCCAAAATTTATTCTTGATCACAAAATGATGGGTCTCATTAGGTTTGGCCTGAATACTTAGGGTGCGGCAAGAAAGTGCGTGACTCTATAGGCCTCCTCGAGACTATTTTCAAGTCTAGAGAGCTGTGTGACAGGCAGGCCCTGGATAAGCTCTTCTAAATGTTTGCATGAGCTTGAATTTTGGGTTATGGTTTTGATGCTGGAGATGAAATCTTGGATGATTTCCTCTCTTCTCAAAATTCCCCAAATTAAATGAAGCTCCTGACCTGCAGAGGGCTATCTTCTTTGCCACCTGTGAGACAGGGACTTTAAGTCAGGGGCCCGGGTATTCTTCCTTGAGGGTTTTGTGGCATGGATTCAGTCTGTAAAGTGGCTCATCATACCACTTTACGATGAGAATCCTTCCCAATATGACATACCAAATATGGCCCTTAGGTGACGTGCAATTATGTACTGGTGAAAAGGGTAATTTCTTATTGAATCTATGAAAGTAACTATATTTCCATGAAAAAGTTAAGGAGACTAAGTGAGTTTTTGAATTCTGGGAGGTCAGTAAGAATCAGATATAATTGAGGTTTTTTTTTTTTTTTTTTTTTTTTTTTTTTTGTGGCACTGGGGATTGAACCCAATGTTGCAGGGCAGGTCCTGCTCAGAAAACACACCAAGTCCAGTTTTGTCCAAATGGAAGAGTCTTTATTTATCTGGCTAGCCAATGACTGCTCCCCACAGGACCCACAACCATCTCTGCAAGGAATAGGCCGGAGCTTGAGTATTTTAGGATATTTAAAAGCAAAAACCACATCTGGGTTGACATAGCTGCAAGCAAGCAGGTGCAGAAGTTGAACTGGGCAGTTAGTGAGACAATGCAATGGGTACATTGGTATTTCCCATGGGACTTTCCAGGTTGGCATAACAGCAAGCAAGCAGAAGGGAAGGGGGTCAAAATGATCCTAGTTCAGTACAAGTTAGAGAATGATTACTAATGTCTGGATAATCAATCTCTGACAAAGTACATTGCCCAAGAAAAATGGAAACCAAAGGGAACAATTTTACATTGTATAAGAATTGCTATTTTGTGGTGCCAAGTATGTTATGCTAGGTAACTATTAATAGGTACAGAGGCAGGGCTTTCCCATGGGAGAAGCATTTCTTACATGATATGGAGTCTGGGTAAAATGGAGTCTGTTTGGTCATTGCCCGTGTAGCCTTGCCCATAACACTTGGTCCCTCCACATGCTAGGCAATTGCTCTGCCATTGAACTACATCCCCAGCCCTGGATCCTGGGCAAAAGGCTGCCTTCAGAAGCTGCTGCTCTGAACTGAGAG
This sequence comes from Callospermophilus lateralis, assembly GCF_048772815.1. Lineage (NCBI taxonomy): Eukaryota > Metazoa > Chordata > Mammalia > Rodentia > Sciuridae > Callospermophilus > Callospermophilus lateralis. The sequence continues at coordinate 95,184,396 of NC_135313.1, forward strand.
GACCTGGAATCCTGGCTCCATCTGTGTGAAAGTGGCCTGAGTGAGGTCAGCCCAGTGGTCTGTCTGCATGAGATGATTTACCCAAGTCCCCTTTGCAGATGTACTCTGGCCACCCTTGTTTGATGAAGATAGGGCATCTGGTCAGTATCTGATGGCAGAGCTTGCAGATGCATGACAGAGCAAACAAAAGTTGACTTGTAGATTATAAGAATAGTGGTTAATTTACAACAGCAACCAGTAACCCACAAATGCAGGAGAGTGAAATCTCTATCGGGAATTTTCTATGAGTTCTGATCAATGTTTCCGTCAGGGTAAAACAGCTTACAGGTAAGGACACTGACAGGCTGCAGGCCTTCCCAGAAAGCATGTGATGAATGAAATATTTCTATAAATGACATTTTATGGGCTGGGGTTGTGGCTTAGGATGGGGTTGTAGCTCAGTTGGTAGAGCGTTTGCCTTGCACGTGTGAGGCACTGGGTTCGATCCTCAGCACCACATAAAAACAAATAAATAAAATAAAGATAATGTGTTCATCTACAACTAAAAAACAATTTAAAAAAATGACACTTTACGGATACAAACTTAACCTAGGGCAGGCTGAGTGTTTCTTCGGATGTGACAATTCCTCCCAGGCAGCCCTGATTAAGGAATAATATAAGTACTCTAGCATCATTCTTGCTCTTGTTTTATAAGCGGAAAGAGCAAATCTTTATGAATTTTCAGGGGCCTTCTAGGAAGTTTCTTAGAATGTTTTCATTGAATTTATTTTAGTATTTCTAGATTCAAGATCTGAGCTCAGGAAGGAAAAATCATAAGAATTATTACAGATGTGAGCATTTAGTTCATGGGTGCCCAGAAACAAGGCTTGCTCATCCTTTAGTGACAATAACAGGTTCTAAAGTGAACACAGTTGGCAGCATAATTTTCAAGAACTTTACTTTCACAAGCACATGTATGTGTGTGTGTGTGTGTGTGTGTGTGTGTGTGTGTATGTGTGTGTGTGTATGTGTTTTAGTAATCAAAGAGTTAATAAAATCAGTGTAAAGCTGTTTTAGTCAGATTTTTTCCTGCTGTGACCAAAAGACCTGACAAATACAATTTTAGAGGAAAGAAAGTTTATCTGGGGGCTCACAGTTTCCGAAAGCATGTGATGAATGAAATATTTCTATAAATGACATTTTACGGGTCTCAGTCCATAGACAGACGACTCGATTCCTCTGGGCTTGAGGTGAAGCAGAACACTCACTGCAGACAAAATATATACCCTAAGGACACACCCCCAATGACCCACCTCCTCCAGCCACACCCTACCTGTCTATATTAGATTCAGTTAATTCTTATCAGCAGATTAATACACTGATTAGGTTAAGACTCTCTCGTAACCTGATCATTTCACCTCTAAACTTTCTGGTATTTTCTCACACATGAGATTTTGGGGGACACTTTATATCTAAACTATAACAAAAAGCACAGAAATCTCTTGATAAGACACAGACTCTGCTGTCTGGGCAAACTTCATGGATGGTAAAGAACAACCTTTTGTACTGTAATCAGTAATTAGTAAGTCAAGCAGCAAACCCTTCAAAGTGAGTGAACTCTGCCCCAATTTTAATATATTTCATGGTTTCTTTTCAGACCCAGATGTTATAAACCAAGGTAAATAAAATTCACTTTTCCTTTCTTTTTCCTCCTTCTTCACCGAATTATCTTATATTCTAGCATTAAACTACTCTTGCCTTAGAGAACAAAACCTGCCGCAATCTGGCTGGGCACAAGATCACGAGCCACTCAAACAGGAACAAACTTTATTTGAAAAAACCGCCAATACCACGTCCGTGCCCGGGAAGCTTCCCGATCCACCCACGCGGCGTTTCGTCGGTTCCTCCCGGAACTCCAGTGCAAGCGCCTCCCCCGGAATTCCCTCCTACTGCACTTTCCCAACCAATGGGAACTCTCCAGGAGTCCCGCAGCAGGAGTCCGGTATCCATATGAATGTAATTTTTAACATAATCATATCATCTCAATGGCTAGCTGGCATCACCTTTCAATCAAAAATGCCATGCATCATATTAATTGGCTGTGGCTCCCAGCAAAAACCCTGTATATGGTTGTATTTTTTGTCTCCATTTCACCTATATGATGATTATCTGAAGTCACCAACTTTCTCTTTCACAGAAAAAAACTGGGAAAGTGGATAGAAAATTGGGACCTGCGTACTGAGTATTTCTGTAGACTCTAGAGTGCACTAACACACACATTCCCCAGTCACACACACCTGTCACGTCTAATAGCAGCAAATGCAAATACCTTTGTCAACATGACTCAAAGAAGAAAATATATAGTTGAAGAACTAAAGTCAAAAATTTCCTATGTGCCTGTGGTTGTATTTCTTTGTCTCCATTTCACCTATATGATGGTTATCTGAAGCATATATAGTTTTGCTGCTTATCTTTATATATGAGCAGAAAAACTATATATAGGCTTCAAATAATGCTAGTAATCTGATTGTATCTTACTTAGAAATTTACCCTAGATATCCTGATTATCTATTAATTAGCTTCATATCAATTCAAGGTTTTAAGTAACCTAAAGATCTTGAAAATTTATTAAATTTGATATACTATAAAACAGGTTTATAAGTTTGTCTGAATAATGATTCCATTTAAAATAAACATCGTGGGCTGGGGTGACTCAGTGGTAGAGTGCTCACCTAGCATGCATGAGTCACTGGGTTCGATCCTCAGTACCACATAAAGGTAACATAAAGATATTATGTTCACCTAAAACTAAAAAATAAATTAAAAAGTAAACACTGATTTAAAATGATCATAAACGTAACATTACATAAGAGTAATGCTAACTTTGTGGTCAGTATATTATTTCAGAAGTTCAGATTAAGTGTTATCTTTCATAAAGGTTCAAACCAAATACTTTTATTATACTTAATTTTATTACTTTTATTATACTTGATACTAATAAAGAGAAGGTTTACTTGTTTTTTAAAGACTTATAAGCTATTTTCTTTCTTCTTTATTCATTTTAATATATTTACATTTTCAACTGACACATAATTTTTGGTATGATGTGAAGTTTCAGTACATTTATACAATGTTTAATGATCAGATCAAGATGATTGGCATACCCATCATCTTGAACTATGTGTGGCTTTTTATTATTTTACATTTTAGTGTTGGGGTTTGAACACAGAACCTCATGAATTCTAAGCATACATTCTACCATGAGTCCCACATATCTTTGTTTTTAAAACCAAAATTATTAAGTGAATCCAATTTGCTAGAGATCTGTCTTGATTATGTGAACTTGGATTTATTAAATATTTCTTCACTGATTCTGTATGACTATTTTTTTTTCAAAGTCTAGCACACTGAAAGTATTAGAAGTCAGGACTATTTGATTTATATAAGAATCTTTTTCCTGGGCTGGGATTATGGCTCACCAAGCATGTGTGAGGCCCTAGGTTCAATCCTCAGCACCACATAAAATAAATAAATAAAATAAAGATATTGTGCCCAACTACAACTAAAAAAAAAAAAAAAAGAATCTTTTTCCTATGAGCTAAACAGAACAGAGTAACTTTGATTTAGGAAACATAATAATCTGATTTATTAACGTATTTTCCACTCATACATCGAGTGGTCAAGGTCCTCGTTATAGACTCACAGACGTTTGGATCACAGGCACATAGGAGATTTTTGGCTTTAGTTCGCAACTTCAGCCAAAACTAAACACAGAAACACAAACTTTTCTGTCACAGGTTCAGAGTGTTCTTCCCAATTGGACACTAAATTCTTAATCTACTTGAGCACAAAATAAATAAAGCAAGAAAAGAGAAAATAATGAATTTTCTGTTGTTTCTCACCCAAGAGGGACTAGATCCCTATCATCCATCTGAAGACATTACTCAATGGTCAGATCATAGAGTCAAATTCCCAACCATTGTTGCCAAGAAGGGAGAATCACTTATCCGTCAAGCATAAACCAGAAATAAAACAAACACAAGTTCACTGAAGATTAGAGAGAAATGAGCTGAAGGGTCGTTTTTAGAAAGGTAGAATCCTGACTCTCATGTAAATACAAATGAATGGATGTTAAAGATTGTAATTAACTTTTATTTAGCAAGGGGCCAGTTCACATATTTATATTTACATGCTCCATTGGACAAAATCCATTTGCATCGCTGTGGATACCCTTTGTGTTAAGTTGACAGAACACATCTGCATAGTCATCAGCCCTCCGTAAGTTAATTTTTGTCTCTACGGAGTTGCCAGGTAGCACAGCTGAACAGTCAAAGGTGCTAGGTCCAGTGGCATACTCCTGGAATCCCAGTGGCTCCGGAGACTGAGACAAGAGATTGGCAGGTTCAAAGCCAGCCTCTGCAACTTAGTGAGGTTCTAAGTAACTTAGTGAGGACTTGTCTGTAAATATAATACCAAAAAAGGGATGGGGGTGTCACTCAGTGCTCCTGGGTTCAATCCCCAGTACCAAAAAAAAAAAAAAAAAAAAAAAAAAAGAAAGAAAAGGAAAAAATTAAAAGAAAGAAAAGATAGTCAAAGACAATTCTTAGAGGGTCCTCTGGACAATAATCAGAATTCCATTACAAGAATAACCCTGCCACTTTTTTCTATTGCAAAATATTTTTCCAGGAAGTGCCTTGGTCATAAAGTAAAGGCTCAATAAATGGCAACTGCCATTGTTAAGCCCAGTGACTAAGAGTGATCAGTTGCTTAATGATATAAGAATACAGCTTCCTGCAGGGAGGTAAAGGAGATTGATCTGGTTTTTCTGAAAAGTTGTATGGAATGGTTGCAAATAAAATTTTACCTTAAATATGTTGAGGGAGTTTTGCCATCATGAACAATTAGCACTTATGATGAGTGAATGAATGAATGCTATAATGATTTTTTTTAAATAATCAAACCTTTTTTCTTATTACAGAAATGATTTTAAAAGTTCTTAACAACCAGAATGGCACAGGAAGTGATAATCAAGCTCAAAGGAACCAATGAAAATAGATGTAAGCTTTGAGCCCCTTAGTTATATGTGGCCAGACCAAATTTTTTTTTCCTGTAAATTTCAACTTGCTCCTTACAGAAAAATCAGAAAATGCCCCAAGTGAACACAGTGTTAGTTGGTAATTTGTGCATATTATTTGAGATCTTTCCATTTATCTGCTTTATTACTTGATATTTTTCAAATATAGATTCACACCTGCTAATTTGCAGTTAAGTAAGTATGTCAACATTAGCTATGTGATACCTGAAGCACCTTACGTCTGACAATCTCCCAGGAGCTGTGCGGATCTACCATCCTTCATTGTTCTTATCTATTGGACTCTTAGCCTGTTCCTGGTTTTAATTATTATAAACTTCACATCTATAACTTGTTCTTTGTTTATATCCTTATTAATTTCCTTAGGATAAGTTTCCCAAAATGGGATTTCTGGATCAAAGAGCATGCACTTTCAAAAAACATGTTTTATTTTTGGATGGTTCGAGATGAATGGAAAAATTATGAAGACAGTACAGAGAGTTATCCCATACCCTGCACCCGGGGTTCCTTTACTATTAACCTCTTACATTAGTATGGAGAATTTGTTACAACAAATAAACTCATATTATTACACAAGTTATACAATCTATGTTATTATTAATTGAAGTCCCTACTTCATCCAGATTTCCTTAGTTTCCCCTCAATGTCCTTTTTTTCCTGTCTTATGATCCCATCTAGGATACCACATTGCATTTCATCATCATATCTCCCAGTCTCCTTTGGGTTGTGATCTTTTCTCATACTTTCCTTGCTGCTGGTGACCTTGAAGATATTGAGGGATCAGATATTTCATAGAAAGTTCCTTCACTGGGATTCATTTGATGTTTTTCTCATAATTAGACTGGGCTTGTGTGTTTTGGAGTTGAAGACCAAAAAGTTAGAGTGACATTTCCATTGCCTGGCATCAAAGGTACTGTCCACATGACTTTCCACTGTTGGCCCTGACCAACACCTGGCTAAGGCGGTGTTTCAAGTTACCCTCTGTATTCTCTGGAAGGAAGTCACGGCATGCAGCCCACACTTAAGGGGTTGGGGTAATGCTCCATCTCTCTGGGGAAAAAGAATTACATGAAGCATTTAGATGAGGCCTGCATGGGAAGTTAGTCTGTACTCCCCTGTTGATGTATTTATTTGTTCAACGGCTCTTTTATATAAACACAGACTCAGGGCTATTAATTTCATACCCTGGGTTATAACTCAACACTATTTTATTTTTCTTGCTTAAATTGTTCCAGCTTTTTCCATGGGATTTCTTTCACTTGGCTCCTGTGTCCCTTGATACACCCCTGTCCTTGTGGGATACATTTGTTTTGGAGCACTGTCTTACTTTCTGGCACTACACAATCCTTCAGGGTAATCTCATCTATTTTCTGCCCCATTCCTAGAACCACTCATTTCTCCAAGAAGCCCAGCACACATTTTTAAAAGTTTTTATTTCCCGCCCCCCACCGATACCTATTGCCAGATTCTCCATCAGAAAGCTCACACAATTTAAAATCCAGGCAGCAGGACCAGTGTGTATTTCTCGTTACACAGCAACGTTCTAAAGATAATATTTCATCACTCCTTGGATCCCTTTAATAATTAGTGACTTTCTCTGATTTTTGTAAGTTTATTAGCCATTTATAACTTGGTAAATTGCATTTTCATGTTTTTAAGCCACTTTTCTGTCATAGTGTTCACTTGTATCTTAACATTTTAGAATAACTACTTATCTAGAAAGTACCTTTCCACTCTCATATAGATTGAAAGATTTGTTCTAGTTTGTTTTAATTTTTTTACAAACAATAAATTTAGAATTTTTTTTTTAATTTGGAAAACTTTAAACATCTACAAAAAAGGAAAATGTAATAAAAAATATCTCATGTACTCATCCCTCAACTTTAATAATTATCAAAATGGTCATCCTAACTTGAGTTCTCTTTTTTCTCATACTATTGTTTTTCAAACTTGAGTCCCTTAAAATATATCACAGAGAGCATGTCATTTTACCTATATACATTACAGTATATGTCAGCTATAGCTAGGATCTGGAATGTCCCCAAAGGCCATGAATACATGGTGTGGTCCTTAGATTGACAGTGGGAGGTGATGAAACCTTTAGAGGGAGGAAGTTAGGTTATTGATGGTGAGACCCTGAAGGAGATATTGGAAGCCTGGTTTCTTCTTGACTCTTTTTGCTGTTCAATTGCCATAAGGTGGATAGGTTTCCTCTGTGCTGCCACAGGTCCAAAACAACAGAGCCAAGTGATTGTGGATTGAAACCTCTGAAACCATGAGCCAAAATAAACCTTTTCTTCCTTTTAAGTAGATTATCTCAGGTGTTTTGTCACAATGATGGAAAACTGACTAATAGAGCATCTCCAAATTGTGAGAGCATTTTTAAAACACAAAAACTACACATTATCATATCTACCAAAATTAAACCACATATTCTTTCATATCCTATAGTCCACAGTTCATGATCAAATTCCCTACAACATCTTTTAGAGTCGATTTGCTTCAATCAGGATCCAAACAAGATCCACACATTGTGTTTGGGTATGTCTTAAATATCCTCTGCTCTATCATCACTATTATTATTATTATTATTTGTAGCAGTAGTAGTTAGCAGCAGTAGTAATAAACACCATTGATTCAAGGGAGAAACTAATTCACTGGATCTGTAGAATATCCTGTATCCTGAATTTGGCTGACTGCTGTCTGGCTTTTCAAACTTATTCTACCCTCAGTATTTTCCTATAAACTGGTGATTGGATTTAGAGATTTGATTAGGTTCAAGTTCACTTTCTGGCACAAGGCCAGAACACTTAGTACGTGATGCTGTGGTTTCCTCTTGGGTTCTTACAGGGAGGCTCATCCTGTCTGTTGTACTTTAAGTGATGATAAGATGGATCAGTAGGTTCTGATGAAGATCAACCTGTTCCCTCCATTACCAAGTTCTTTTTCTTTTTTTTTTTTTTTTTATTCAAAACATTACAAAGATTTCAGAATCACATCGGTTACACATCCACATTTTTACATAATACCATAATAGTAACTGTTGTATTCTGCTACCTTTCCTATCCTCTACTATCCCCCCTCCCCTCCTCTCCCATCTTCTCTCTCTACCCCATCTACTGTAATTCATTTATCTTCTTATTTTTTTCCCATTCCCCTCACAAACTCTTATATGTAATTTTGCATAACAATGAGGGTCTCCTTTCATTTCCAAGCAATTTCCCTTTTCTCTCCCTTTCCCTCCCACTTCATGACTCTGCTTAATGTTAATCTTTTCCTCCTGCTCTTCCTCCCTGCTCTGTTCTTGGTTGCTCTCATTATATCAAAGAAGACATTTGGCATTTGTTTTTTAGGGATTGGCTAGCTTCACTTAGCATAATCTGCTCTAGTGCCATCCATTTCCCTGCAAATTCCATGATTTTGTCATTTCTTAGTGCTGCGTAGTACTCCATTGTGTATAAATGCCACATTTTTTTTATCCATTCATCTATTGAGGGGCATCGGGGTTGGTTCCACAGTCTAGCTATTGTGAATTGTGCTACTATGAACATCGATGTGGCAGTATCCCTGTAGTACGCTCTTTTGAGGTCTTCAGGGAATAGTCCGAGAAGGGCAATAGCTGGGTCAAATGGTGGTTCCATTCCCAGCTTTCCCAGGAATCTCCATACTGCTTTCCATATTGGCCTCACCATTTTGCAGTCCCACCAGCAATGTACAAGAGTACCCTTTTCCCCACATCCTCGCCAGCACTTGTTATTGTTCGACTTCATAATGGCTGCCAATCTTACTGGAGTGAGATGGTATCTTAGGGTGGTTTTGATTTGCATTTCTCTGACTGCTAGAGATGGTGAGCATTTTTTCATGTACTTGTTGATTGATTGTATGTCCTCCTCTGAGAAGTGTCTGTTCAGGTCTTTGGCCCATTTGTTGATTGGGTTATTTGTTTTCTTATTGTTTAATTTTTTGAGTTCTTTGTATACTCTGGATATTAGGGCTCTATCTGAAGTGTGAGGAGTAAAAATTTGTTCCCATGATGTAGGCTCCCTATTTACCTCTCTTATTGTTTCTCTTGCTGAGAAAAAACTTTTTAGTTTAAGTAAGTCCCATTTGTTGATTCTTGTTTTTAACTCTTGTGCTATGGGTGTCCTATTAAGGAATTTGGAGCCCGACCCCACAATATGTAGATCGGAGCCAACCTTTTCATCTATCAGACGCATAGTCTCTGATTTGATATCAAGGTCCTTGATCCATTTTGAGTTAACTTTTGTGCATGGCGAGAGGAGGGGATTCAGTTTCATTTTATTGCATATGGATTTCCAGTTTTCCCAGCACCATTTGTTGAAGATGCTATCCTTCCTCCATTGCATGCTTTTAGCCCCTTTATCGAATATAAGATAGTTGTAATTTTGTGGATTGGTTTCTGTGTCCTCTATTCTATACCATTGGTCCACCCGCCTGTTTTGGTACCAGTACCATGCTGTTTTTGTTACTATTGCTTTGTAGTACAGTTTGAAATCTGGTATCGCTACACCTCCTGATTCACACTTCCTGCTTAGAATTGCTTTTGCTATTCTGGGTCTTTTATTTTTCCATATGAATTTCATGATTGCTTTATCTATTTCTACAAGAAATGCCGTTGGGATTTTGATTGGCATTGCATTGAACCTATAGAGAACTTTTGGTAATATTGCCATTTTGATGATGTTAGTTCTGCCTATCCATGAACAGGGTATGTTTTTCCATCTTCTGAGATCTTCTTCTATTTCTCTCTTTAGGGTTCTGTAGTTTTCATTGTATAAATCTTTCACCTCTTTTGTTAGGTTGATTCCCAAGTATTTTATTTTTTTTGAGGATATTGTGAATGGGGTAGATGTCCTCATTTCCAGTTTGGAAGATTTGTCGCTGATATACAGAAATGCCTTTGATTTATGCGTGTTGATTTTATATCCAGCCACTTTGCTGAATTCATTTATTAGCTCTAGTAGTTTCTTTGTAGACCCTTTTGTGTCTTCTAGGTATAGGATCATATCATCCGCAAACAGTGATAATTTAAGTTCTTCTTTTCCTATTTTTATGCCTTTAATTTCTTTCGTCTGTCTAATTGCTCTGGCCAGTGTTTCGAGAACTATATTGAATAGAAGTGGTGAGAGAGGGCATCCCTGTCTTGTTCCAGATTTTAGAGGGAATGCCTTCAGTTTTTTTCCATTTAGAATGATGCTAGCCTGAGGCTTAGCATATATAGCTTTTATAATTTTGAGGTAAGTTCCTGTTATCCCTAGTTTTTCTAATGTTTTGAACATAAAGGGATGCTGTACTTTGTCGAATGCTTTTTCTGCGTCCACTGAGATGATCATATGGTTCTTATCTTTAAGTCTATTGATGTGGTGAATAACGTTTATTGATTTCCGTATATTGAACCAGCCTTGCATCCCAGGGATGAATCCTACTTGATCATGGTGCACAATCTTTTTTATATGTTTTTGTATACGATTTGCCAGAATTTTATTGAGGATTTTTGCATCTAAATTCATTAGGGGTATTGGTCTGTAGTTTTCTTTCTTTGAGGTGTCCTTCTCTGGTTTGGGAATCAGGGTGATATTGGCCTCATAGAATGAATTTGGGAGTTCTCCCTCTTTTTCTATCTCCTGAAATAGATTATGGAGTATTGGTATTAGTTCCTCTTTAAATGTTTTGTAAAACTCTGCTGTATATCCATCCGGTCCTGGGCTTTTCTTGGTTGGTAGTCTTTTGATGGCTTCTTCTATTTCCTCCCTTGATATTGATCTGTTTAGGTTGTTTATATCTTCCTGATTCAATCTGGGTAGTTCATATGTCTCAAGGAATTTATCTATGCCTTCACTATCTTCTATTTTGTTAGAGTATAGGGTTTCAAAATAATTTCTAATTATCGTCTGTATTTCTGAATTGTCTGTTGTGATGTTGCCTTTTTCATCCCGTAAGCTAGTAATTTGGGTTCTCTCTCTTCTTCTCTTTGTAAGTGTGACTAGTGGTCTATCAATCTTATTTATTTTTTCAAAGAACCAACTTTTAGTTTTGTCAATTTTTTCGATTGTTTCTTTTGTTTCGATTTCATTGATTTCTGCTCTAATTTTAATTATTTCTTGCCTTCTACTGTATTTGCTGCTGATTTGTTCTTCTTTTTCTAAGGCTTTGAGGTGTAGTATGAGGTCATTTATTTGTTGGCTTTTCCTTCTTTTAAGGAATGAACTCCATGAAATGAATTTTCCTCTTAGTACTGCTTTCATAGTGTCCCAAAGATTTCGATATGTTGTTTCTGAGTTTTCGTTTACCTCTAAGAATTTTTTAATTTCCTCTTTGATGTCTTCTGTAACCCTTTGTTCATTCAGTAGCATATTGTTTAATCTCCATGTGATGTAGGGTTTTTCCTTTCTCATTTTATTATTGATTTCCAATTTCATTCCATTATGATCAGATAAAATGCATGGTAGTATCTCAACTCCTTTGTAATTGCTAAGCTTTGCCCTGTGACATAATATATGGTCTATTTTTGAGAAGGATCCATGTGCTGCTGAGAAGAAAGTGTATCCGCTTGATGTTGGGTGGTATATTCTGTATATATCAATTAAGTCTAAGTTATTTATTGTATTATTGAGCTCTATGGTTTCTTTATTCAATTTTTGTTTGGAAGATCTGTCCATTGGTGAGAGAGGTGTATTAAAATCTCCCATGATTATTGTGTTGTGGTCTATTAGACTCTTGAACTTGAGAAGAGTTTGTTTGATGAACGTAGCTGCACCATTGTTTGGGGCATATATATTAATGATCGTCAAGTCTTGTTGGTGTATGGTTCCCTTGAGCAGTATGTATTGTCCTTGTTTATCCCTTTTGATTAACTTTGGCTTGAAGTCTATTTTATTTGATACAAGTATGGACACCCCTGCTTGCTTCCGGGGTCCGTATGAGTGATATGATTTTTCCCAACCTTTCACCTTCAGTCTGTGTATGTCTTTTCCTATCAGATGAGTCTCCTGTAGGCAGCATATTGTTGGATCTTTTTTTTTAATCCATTCTACTAGCCTATGTCTTTTGATTGGTGCATTTAAGCCATTAACATTTAGGGTTACTATTGAGATATGGTTTGTATTTCCAGCCATATTTGGTTATGTATGATACTTAACATGATTAGTTTTTCCTCTATGCTTAGTTTTTCCTTTATTGTACTACCTCCCGTTGTTGGTTTTCATTGTTATTTTTCATTTCCTCTTCCTGTAATGTTTTGCCAAGGATGTTTTGAAGAGCTGGTTTTCTAGCTGCAAATTCTTTTAACTTTTGCTTATCGTGGAAGATTTTTATTTCATCATCAATCCTGAAGCTTAATTTCGCTGGATACATGATTCTTGGTTGGAACCCTTTTTCTTTCAGCATTTGAAATATGTTGTTCCAGGATCTTCTAGCTTTCAGAGTCTGTGTTGAAAGATCAGCAGTTATCCTGATTGGTTTACCCTTAAATGTAATCTGCTTCCTCTCTCTTGTGGCTTTTAAGATTCTCTCCTTATTCTGTATGTTGGGCATCTTCATTATTATATGTCTTGGTGTGGATCTCTTATGATTTTGTATATTCGGTGTCCTGTAGGCTTCTAGTATTTGGATTTCTTTTTCATTCTTTAAGTCTGGGAAGTTTTCTAGTATTATTTCATTGAATAGATTACTCATTCCCTTGGTTTGGACCTCTGTACCCTCTTGTATCCCAATAACTCTTAGGTTTGGTTTCTTGATGTTATCCCATAATTCTTGGATGTTCTGCTCATGATTTCTCAACATTCTCGCTGAGCTGTCTATGTTCTTTTCAAGTTGAAAAACTTTGTCTTCGTTGTCTGATGTTCTATCTTCCAAGTGTTCTACTCTGCTGGTAATACTCTCATTTGAGTTTTTAATTTGGTTTATTGTTTCCTGCATTTCCAGGATTTCTGTTTGTTTGTTTTTTATATCCTCTATCTCCCTATAGAGTTGATCTTTTGCTTCTTGGATTTGTTTATGTAATTCATTGTCCAAGTGATTTTTCATTGTCTGAATTTGATGAATAATGTCTTCCTTGAGACTCCAGATCATCTGAAGCATGTATATCCTGAACTCTTTGTCTGACATTCCATCAGCTGCAGATATTACCTCATCTAATGTTGAATTGACCTGTATTGTTTGTGGTCCTTTCTTTCCTTGTCTTTTCATACTGCTCATGATTCTTTCTAGCTTTGTGAAACTGTTGAGTTATTGTTTTTCCCCTTATATATTTGTATTGTTCTTGAATAGCTCCAATATCCCTCTTTTTCGGAGAAAGACAATGTTAACAGATCCCAATATCAACAGTACATTATCTAAGGACAAGTTTTCATTATTAATACATTTATAGTTAGATTCTAAGACTATAGATGTTGGATTTAATTATTACTTAAGAATATATTCCTTAGTTTCATAAAAGGCGTACCATATCTGGTGGCATATAGAAAACTTAATTTCAGACGAAGGATGTTATACTTAAAGAGAAAGGAGTGAGGGAATGAGGTTAAACTAACTTAGCACCTTTGGAGAACTCTAACCACTCGACTGGTAATTTATGGAAGAATGTATAGACTCAACCTCCTATTTAGATAGTTATCCTATGTATAGATAGCAAAAGTTAGGAGATTGAAAGTGGTATAGAGAGAATATGAATTAAAAAAGAAAAGAAAAGAAAAGAAATAACAAGGAAGAAAAGAGAAATAAGAGAAGGGAAAGGGAAGTAAGATAGAAATACAGAAAAAAAAATGGGGGGAGGTGGGGTATATGCAATTCCTCTATATTATATTACTTTGGTAATTCAGTTGTTCATGCTCAGTTCTTGGTTTCACATATGCTGAAGTTGTGGAAGAGAGAGAAGAAAAGAGAAAGAGAGGAAAAAAAAAAAAGTCTCTCAGAACACTGTTTTCCTTGCTTCCAGTAGGTGGCGTTGTCTATTCCTAGTTTGAGCCTCTGTATTCAGGGTGGTAGGTATAGCCAGTGTGAAGGGAAATGAGCTTCCACCTGTATCTTCCCTACTCTAGTCTCTGAGGTAGAAACCAGGTGCCTCTAGAGTTGTTGTTTTGTGTTGACAGCTACAATCCCCAAAAGCTTGTGGGAAATATTTTGAGTTATCGCAGCTAAGGGTGGGGGAGTTGGAAACTGGGTACCTGGATCAGCCGCAACTGTGCTGGTAGCCACACCCACTTTGATGGGTTTTAAGGGTTGATGGGCTTCCTGGAGACTAGCGCTCTGGGCGGGACCGGACTTCCTCCTCCGGTCTGGCTGGGCGGCTGTCGCGGCTTCCTGCTCCGGTCTGGCTGGGCGGCTGTCGCGGCTTCCTGCTCCGGTCTGGCTGGGCGGCTGTCGCGGCTTCCTGCTCCGGTCTGGCTGGGCGGCTGTCGCGGCTTCCTGCTCTGGTCTCCCAAGTTCTTTTTCAAAAATTTACCTCATCTACTCTTTGTTTCTTCTGAAATGTAGTTTAGAAGGGAAAGACAGAAAGAATGTTTGATTTTTGTCCCACTATCAATTTTCAGAGTAATGAGCTGATGTTTTAATCCTAATGATGACCAAAGTATTAAAAATGTAATTATGAACTCATGGAGTTTTGTATATTTATTTTGTTTCATTTCATTTTATTACTTGACTTTTTGGCATACAAAGAGGTCCCTTCTTAGGACAGTAGGAGTTTCTTCAACTTGGCTCCTATATATATATTTTTAAGATTATAACATTTTATGGAAAGACATTCAACAGACCAAAATGAATGGAGAGATAAACCATGCTCATGGATTGAAAGCCTCATTAATGTTAGCATATCATTTCTTACCAATACATTTGTAAAGTTAATGCAATTCCAATTAAAACTGCAACAGGATTCTAGGTGAAATTTGGCAACCACATTTAAAATTTCATATAATTATTCTTTAGAAGAACAAGGTAGGGGCTGGGGAGATAGCTCAGTGGTAGAGCACTTGCCTAGCATGTATGAGGCTCTGGGTTCAATCCTTGCACCACATAAAAAATAAAGAACAGAGGTGGGGGTCGTGGCCCAGTGGAAGAGTGCTTGCCTAGCACAGGTGAGGCACTGGGTTCCATCCTCAGCACCATGTAAAAATAAATAAGTAAAATAAAGGTATTTTTAAAAAAGGCAACAAGAAAATTAAAAATAAAAAAGAAGAGGGTGGGAGTATTTAAGTCACCAAAGATTAGGACCTATCTAAAGCTATAGTAATTAAGGGAGCATTTACCTAAACAAGGACTTATAGACCATCAGCTTAAAATATAGGCTTTTCAAACAGACTCATACTTTAACAGATCCTTGATTTACGACAATGTAAATTACAAACTTCTCAATAAATTGATAATTAGAAATCCATGAGAAAATAAAATGAATCAGAATCCCTACTACACACACATACAATCTATTCTAAGTTCATTAAAGACCTAATTAGGGAAGGTAGAACTATAAAGATTTTGGAGAATAAAACAGAATATCTTCGTGCCCCTGTGATAGTGAAATATTTCTTTAATAAGAAAGAAAAAATTCTATAGTGGAAAAATAAGGCAAACTGAGCTATATTCAAAATAGTTGGTGCAATACCTTAAACGGGTGCCATCTGCAAACTGTTCCAGTTTGTGACAAGTCAGACAGTCTTGTTGAAAGTCAGCTTTTATAAACTTTTTATACTTTATCAACTTGATTTTATTTTACATCTGTGGTTTAATTATTAACCCAATAATTTAAAAAAAATATGGCTTAGATTGTGTTTAGATTAGAACTTTAAAGACAACTTAATTTGACTTTTGAACAAATCATTCAACCACTGATTGAAAACAAACAAACAAACAAACAAACAAACAAAAAAAACCCCACACTAACCAAAACTGGTCCATCACCCAGATAGATAACTTAAGAAATAACATGAAAATCAAGAAATCAAGGACTCAAGAAATTCTACTAAAAAAAAAAAAAAAAAAAAAAAAAATCCAACAAATGTGGCAAAACGTTGGCAACATATTAATTCGCAAACACCATAAAAGAATCAATTCAAGTAATCAAGACAAATGGGCAAACGTATGAACAAATACTGATACTTTACATGGAAACCTCCAACACTCTAGATACTTGAGAACTGTTCAACCACACCATCTTCAGAGAAACGAACATAAAACCACAAGGGAGCTACAGAATCGGCAGATCAGCAAAGGTTAGTCTCACAGTAAAGGACTCTGACCAACAAGAGCTCTGGGAAAGCCATGCTGTTGGAGAGTGAATAAGTCAAGCCCTCTGCAGAGCTCCGGCAACATCCACCCACTCTTAAACTCTCAAGGGTTGCTCGGCGACCTGGAGCAGCGCTTGCCCCCTTACTCCCAAGTATCGACAAGAATGCTCACGCAGGGCCCAAATGTCTGCAAGGGAAAATAAGCAAACCGCCAGACGGTTGGCCAGCAAATAGAAGCACTTTGAGCGGTGAAAGAGTAAGACAAGCCAGCAGTGACTTGCGGCACCCTCCAGCGCACCTAGCAGACGAATGCACCCGGTCCCCACGGCCTCCCGCGGGATCTGCAAGTTGGTTCACGGAACACTGACTTCCAGGTTCAGTAAATGTCCTGGTGGGGCAGACAAATGAGGCAGCATCTGCTGTGAATCGCAGGCAGAGCGGGCAGAGAGGAGTCCAAGCCCACGCTACAGTAGCTACTGTAGAAGGAGCACCCTGCTGGCGGCGTGGTGATCCCGGGGACCTACAGGGAGTTGGTAGCAATGGTTTTGCTGCTGGGAATATTCCCAAGGGCTAGACAGAGGAGGAGTGCAGAACCGCAACACCTCCGGGAGTACAGGACCCTCAGAGGTAGGGACAGTGGCCGGATGCATCTGCGGGTTCCCAGCTGCAGCCCTGGCGGCGCTCGTAATCCCTGCGCCCATTGTCATTGCTACTGCTGAGCACGGGCGCTTGGTGCTCCTGCAGTTTGAATTTGGAGACCACCAGCTCCCGGTGAGATTGCGTGCCTATTCATCTCAATACGTGTCACACCAGCTTCAACTGCTGTTCCCTGCAGTACACCAGAGCGCTTCCTGACGCCCTCTCCTGGGAAAGGTATCTGGCGGCCTAGGCTGGTGGGGGCCCTGAAGTACTTAGATTCTTGCATTCTCACCTACGTTCTGTTCTTTGCGCATGAGAGGGCCCTCAAATGTTGGGATTCAAATCCCACCCTCCATGCTGGGCTTACTCTGCTGGTGCTGGGACTGTCCCCAGTCTTCCCTATCCCTTCACAGGGTCACAGCACCCCTGGCCCTATCCCAATTCTTGCTCATCAGGTATGTTGCTCAGAGTAACAGAAATGAGTTCATTGAAGGCACAGGACAAAGGAAAGGGGACACTTGCAAGGGAGAGAGTGAGTCCTCTCAGAGAGGAACAGTGTACCTTTCCTGCACTCCAATTTTATTGGGGGTCCTAGAGGAATTTCCAGAGAGTTCTACCCATGTCCACCTCTTGACTTTTGACTGACAGCAAGATAACATCAGACTTTCATGTCCCCACTGCCATGGCAACTGAAGGTCACCTTGGCCCATGCTGACCATTTCTAATTGGATTCTCATCATACATTCTTATAGATTTCATTGTTAGGAGGAATTATCCTTATTTCCCTGTGTTTTGGGATCTAGTCTATAAAAGGGGAAACAAAAGTCTCCCCCTTCAGGGTAAGTTGGGTTCCTCTTATGAACATTATTTTGGGCTTGCATTTCTACTCCAGATAATAGGTAGTTTGCTGAGGAATGTAACATATCCTTCCACTTAAGCCAGGCAGGGCTGCTGGCAAATTACTTCTTGGAAAAGGAAAAACCTGAGAATCAGCACTGTGGGCCCAGTTTATAGAATTACACCCTTATCCTCATGCTCCCATTTCTCACATCTGTCTGTTCCATATCACCAGGAGTCTTGGAGTCATTGATTCATCTTTTCCTTATCAAGTACTTTATGCAGAGTGGCCTTTGCCATCCTGTATCACTCTAACATGACCTATCCATCTTTGATCACTCCCTTGCTTTCTGGTACAATAAGATGCCCCAGACTGTGTATATTTTTAGCCTTAAACCAGAATCATCTAATTTCCGTGGCAAACTGGTCTGGAGAATGTAACTTGGGAATGTGTGGTCATTGTTACTGAGTTGTCACTGCTTTTAGGCTTTTCAGTAGACAGAACTAGGGAACAGGTTTGTTTGTTTGGGGGCACTGGGGATTAAGCCCAGGACCTTGTGCATGCTAGGCAAATGCTCTACCACTAAGCTGCATCCCCAGCCCAACAGGCATTTTCCAAAGAGAAATGTACAATATGAGTTCACCATGCTATTTCCAATTCATTTTTAAGATTATAGGATTTTTGCTTAAACTTCTTTATTTTATTTTTAAAGTGAACTTTATGTCACTTTTATGCTGAAAAATCATGATTCCTAAAGATGGAAATATAATCATTTAATAAAAATATCAATACAAATAATATGACTATCGCATGCAGTTTATGATTTCTTTCCTTGTTTATTATCCATAGAATATCTCCCATTTGGGATGCATAGTCAAATGCATTTTAAAGGCATTTCAAGTAATTGTTTTCTTTATGTGGTTATGCTGTATATTTTATGTGCAGTTAGGCTCATTCATTTTGATTTACTTTCAAATTTTAAGGGATTTTTTTCCTATGACTTAAAAAATCTTTTAAATTACATAAAACATTTATGACCTCCCTCCCCCTCAAATCCTATTTAAGTTACATCCACAGAAGTCATGCTTCTATAACTTCACCTGTTTCTTTTTTTCCCCAATGGATAACCATTCAAAATATTGGATTTTGGTCTATCTTTCCATTGTTTCTTTTGATAATATAAATAAGTATCTTTCTATCTGCCATGAATTGAATTGCGTTATCCCTCCCACATTCATATTTTGAAGTTCTCATCCTCCATGTGAAGGTATTTGGAAATGGGGCCTTAGGGAGGTGACTAAGCTTAAGCTTAAGGGTGGATCCCTCAAGGTGGGATTAGTGCCCTTAGAGCGAGAGACTCAAAAGAGCTTGCTCTTTTTCTCTACCATGGGAGGATACAGTGAGAAGACAGTTGTCTGCAAGTCAGGGAGAGTCCTCACCTGGGAGCTGCATCGGTCAGCACCTTGATCTTGAACTTCCATCCTCCAGAACTGTGAGAAATAAATTCCTGTTGTTTAAGGAACCCAGTTTAAGGTATTTTGTTATGGCAACCTAACTGATTAATACTCTATCATCTATCATCCATCTATTCTCTCTCCATCCACCCATCATTTATTTATCTTCTTACAAAAAGGTACCATAGTAATATACTTCTTTCATATTTATTTCTTCTCCATTATCACTGTATAGAATTCTTCTCATTCCTAATTATAGTGGCTTAGTATTCTGTTGTGTGCCTGAAACACAGTTAATTTAATCAGTCTGCTATACCATATCATGACATTTTTTCTTATGATTTCTACCATTGAGTTATTTCAATAACTTTTTTTAAAGTGAAGAATTCAAGTAAATAATTTAAAAATTCTATGGCTTATTTTTTAAAATTGATTTTTGTTTATCAGAATTTCCTAAATGAGATATTTTTTAAACAGTTTCTATGAGATAAACATGCTCACTGATGGCTCCCTGTGTGTGATCCTAGCCCCTCTCAGGCATCTTGCTGCTAAGGGGACTGTTTCTTGGTGGTCAAGTCTCTACTGCCCAGCCTTGCACTGATGCCCAGATGCAGGGCAACTATACTGCTGAAACAAATTAGGGCCTGTTGAAGATGCAGAATATTATGAAGCAGTTTGGTGTGGATTTGATAAACTCCTATGTGCAACAGGCATATAAGAGTAGTACAATTTGAATATCAAAACCACGAGGCCAGGGGTAGGGTATGATTCTACTAGTCAAGTTCAGCGTGAAGCCAAGAGCACTTGGTCATACCTAATACTGTTTGCATACACTATGTGGGAAACATCATATCTTTCTCCTGCCAATCAACACTTGATTCTTTCCTTGCTCATTCTGAGAGTTAAAAACACCGAGGCTTGAGCTGTAATTTGGAGTTCATAGGAAATAAAGGAGTAGAGGAAGAAATTAAAGGACATCATGAAGAAAGAATCGGACACATCTAGAAGGTGGGGGGTATTCTACATAACAGCTAGCCTGGTCTCTTCAAGAGGTTGATGTCCTACATAGAAAGAAGCCAGACTGAGGATACCTAGAACAAGAGGAATGTTCTAGATCAGCAGTGTCCAGTAGAATTTTTCTGGATGGAAAAGTTCTAGCTTATCAGAGCAACTATTAAGCACTGGAAGTGTGGCTAGTGAAACTGAAGAGCTGCATTTTCATTATTACTTATTTATTTTAAATTAATTTAGATAGCCATGTGTGACCAATGTCCACCATACTGGGAAGTGCAATATCCAGACTGAAAGACTACTAGAAGTCAGAGCCATAACAGCACCTAGGGGTTTGTCATTGGATCTTTGTTTGAACAAGTGAACTATAAGGTGTTTTGTGGAATAATTGGAAGAAATTTAAATTTGTCCTGGATATTAGATGGTATTAAGGGACTTCTGTTGATTTTCTTATAATGGCATTGTGTTTATATAAGTAAATGTCACTCAAAAAAATTCACAATATAAAGTCATAATTTAGTCAAAAAGTAAATATACAAGAAATAAACAATTACAAAACCTAGATAATCACTATATGGGAGTTCATTGTATGACTGACTGTCTTTGTTGTTCTGCTTGAAATTTTGCATAATACAAAGTAAAATAGAAAAAAAAACCCAACAATGAAAAACAGAAGTAAAGGATTATGGTAGTAACCTCAGTTTGATTTAACACATCATAACATAATTGTATTTAAATTTTTAGTTATGGGGTTGGAGCTTTAGCTCAGTGGCAGAGCACTTGCCTAGCATGCTCAAGGCCCTATTCCGTCCTCAGCCCTGGGGGGGAAAAAAAAGCTAAAAAAAAAAAAAAAAAGGATTAAATTTTTAGTTATAATTTTCAGAATAAAGTCTAAATATAAGCTTTTGTCTTTTTTCCTATGAATTTTAGTTTCTGCTTTAAGCAAATTTTCTCTTATTGAACTTTATTTATTTGTCAGTGTCTTTGGGTAACAAGGACCTTGGTGTACCTGGTGAAGTGTTCACAGCATTACAAGTAAGAATTCTGAGGTCAGATATGGTGGTGCACACCTGTAATTCCAGTGACTGGGGTGAAGCTGAGGCGGGAGAATCACAAATTTTAAGCCAGCCTGGGCAACTTATTTTGAGACCCTGTCTCAAAATAAAAATAAAAAGCTGGAGGTGTGGTGACAGTGGGGGAACCCTTCTGGCTTCAACCCCCAGTACCAAGAAAAAAAGAATCCCTTTTGAAAGCCAAGGTACAATTGTGCATATTTCAAACTTCACTGTGGACTCATAGACTGGCAGCATTGGTGGTTTCCTTTGAGCTATAGGGGCATCCTCTTCTGTCACTACACAGGGTTGTTTCCCTTACCATATATTAAATGGAGATAACCCTGGTCTCCCAAGAAGTAGAGGAGATTAGATGAGCTAATGGTGCCAACCCTAGAGCAACTGTTGTCTGATCCTGAGAGACCCTTGAAGGAGGTATCCCTGTGCCAGAGAGATGCTGGGTGTGCCATGCCTTCAAAGCTTCCTCGCCCCCAAGTTTACTGGGGTGCTTTGGAAATGGAAGTCCACTGAAGGAATTTCTGAGAAGAGATTAGACACAATTGGAGTGGTCAGGGGAGGGTGAAAGATGGTGGGCAAGTGAATCCAGATAGTAGGTGCGTGGTCTGAGCACAAAGAATGGAATAGAGTATTTGACGAAATCATTTTGGTTGACAAATGTTTCTTGAACTTCAGAGCAATTCTGCAGTTCTATGGACTGCAAGTTTTTTGGAGAAAGGAATGAGTGGACTCACCCCACTCCCAGCTCTGCTGGCTATCATAGCTTTCCACGAATCTGTGCCTGAGAGCTCTTATGAAATGTGACGACCGTGTGCATATAGATGATCCTGATTTATGATAGTTCAATTTTAGGAAGTTTCAACTTTACAATGGTGCAGTAGAAGCTGTACCGTGAATTTTGGTCTTTTTGTGGGCTAGTGAGATATGGTGCCATCCTCTCTTGAGATGCTGGACAGCAGCAGCTGCTAGTCGCAGTTCCCGGTCAGCCACGCAGTATGAGGGATGAACCCATCCTCTTAAGCTATGAAGTTTGATAGGTTAGATGTATTCAGTATGTTTTCAACTTAGGCTTTCGGCTTGAGATGAGTTTATCAAGCTGTAACACTATCGTGAGTTGAGGAGCACCCCCAAACTTGGATCTCTTTATATTGTCTGTCCATATATAGCTGTCCTTTGCTGTTGGGAGTAAAAATCACATCCGTAACAGGACGCAGGCTTTACATGGTCTAAGCCTGGCCTGCTTCTCCTGCCTCATCTTGTTTCATTCTCTGCTCTGATTCCAGTTCAACAGAGGAGAATGGGCTTGGCCGGGAAGAGGGAGATTTAGCACTGGCTTATGCAACACTCACCTCAGTGGAAGAGAAGGCTTTTCCATGGATTGCCACAAATGGATGGACCACTTGGAAAACAGGTGGCACCACTGTAAATGGTGATCCTCCATGTGGTAATTTTACAATCTTGGGCAGGATCATAACTTCTATGACAATCTTATGTGCTCTGCCTGCCGCAGGGGATTTATCTGAAGCTCAATAACTGATTCAGTATGGGTAAGATGATCATACAGGCTAAGTACAAACTATTTTAATTAGGACAGAGATAGTAGATTAGTTGTAATTACACAGAGACAACACATGTGGAGTAGGACTTCATTGAGCAAATAGGGACATCTGGTTTACCCTGTACTTCGAGGGTCATCTATCTTGACCTGCTGGGCTTTGCTCTTACAGATAATCACATAGGTGAAGGTGAGCAGGGCCATCATGCAATTCAAAGGGAGTACAAAATGCATTTATAAGTGGTTATATGCTTTTGGTCTATGGAGATTATTTCAACTCCTTAGACACCTTGGTCCTGCTGCTATGCCTGGTAGATTATAAATATTAGTAGTTGGAAGCAAAGCTCCCAGATGAGGGACAAAGTTTGCATTGTAGGGTGGGGGAGACACTGCAAACTCTCATAATCACTGGCTTGCACTCAGTTCCTTTTGGTCTCTTTAATCTTTTGTCTTCTGTGTGTCTCTCTTTCTACTTTTGTCCCTCTGTATTTTTGCTCTTTTTTTCTGATTTTGTTTGTCTCCCTGCTTCCTCTGGTCTTATCTTCTCTCCCACTGTTACTGGCATTCAAGCCAGGGAATTGATCTGGACCTTGGATCGCTGGACTCAGTCTCCCACCTGGATAAGAACTAGGCATGACAAAAGGAAAAATGATTTTTTTTTCTTCAATTGAATGGATTTTAATATGAGTGTTACATTTAAAATTGGTTTTCCCTTATTTGTTCTTTTTGTGTTTGATTTCTTTTTTCTTTTTTTCTTTTTTTTGGTGGTGCTGGGAATTGAACCCAGGGCCTTGTGCATGCAAAGCAAGCACTCTACCAACTGAACTGTATTCCCAGCCCTGATTTATTTTCTTAATTGGTACATTATAGTTATATATAAAAGTGGAATTCATTGTGATATGTTCACACATGCACATGACAGAGTTTGGTTATTTCATTCTGCTGTTCCTCCCCTTCCCCATCCCTTTTTCTCCCCCCTTCCTCTACTCCACTGTTCTCTCCTCTATTTTCATGAAATCCACCCCACCTTTAAAAATATTCCTTATTTCTCTCTGGCTTCTGCATATAAGAAAAAACATTGAACTTTTGATTTCTGAATCTGGCTTATTTCACTCAGGGATGATGTTCTCTAGTTCCATCTATTTACCAGCCAATAACATTCTCTATGGCTCAGTTAAACTCCATTGTGTATATATCCCACATTTTCTTTATTCAATTGTTTATTGAGGGAGACTCAGGCTGGTTCCATAACTTGGCTATTGTGAATTGTGCTGCTATAAACATTGAAGTGGCTGTATCACTATAACATGCTGATTTTAGTTCTTTTGGATAAATACCAAGGAGGATAGCTGAGTAATATGGTGATTCCATTTCTAGTCTTTTGAGGAATCTCCACACTGCTTTGCAGAGTGGGGTATTCAACATATATGAGTGTATTTTTCTCCCACATCCATGCCCATGTTTTATAAATATTTGTGTTCTTGATGATGGACATTCTCACTGGAATGAGGTAATTCTCAATGTAGTTTTGATTTGTATTTCCCTGATTGCTAAGAATGTTGAACATTTTTCTCATATATTTGTTGACCATTTGCATTTCTTTTGAGAAATGTCTGTTTAGTTTGTTTGCCCATTTATTGATTGGCTTTTTTGTTGTTGTTTTTTGAGTTCTATACATATTCTGGTTATTAATCTCCTGTTGGAAGAGTAACTGACAAAGATTTTTCTCCCATACTGGAGGCTCAATCTTCCTTTGCTAAATAAAAACTTTTAATTTAAAGCCATCCCACTTATTGTTCTTTGGTTTTATTTCTTGAGATTTAGGAGTCTTATTAAGAAAGTTGGTACATGTGCCAGTATGTTCGAGTGTTGACCCTATTTTTTTTCTAGCAGTATATCTAGCATAATTCCTAGGACTTTGATCAACTTTGAGTTGATTTTTGTACAAGGAGAGAGGATAGTTTCATTTATTTTTCTGCTTAAGGATATCCAGTTTTCCCATCACCATTTGTTAAAAACGCTATCTTTTCTCCAATGTATGTTTTTGGTACCTTTGTCAGGGATCAGATGACTATAGATGTGTGGGTTTATATGTCTTCTATTCTGTACCATTGGTCTTCATGTCTGTTTTTATGCTAATACATGGCTGTTTTTGTACAGTTTTCAGTATAATTTGAGATCAGGTATTCTGATGCCAGCAATATTACTCAATATTGCTTTAACTCTTCTGGGTGTTTTATTCTTCTATATGAATTTTAGGATTTTTTCTATTTCTGTGAAAAATGTCATTGGTATTTAGATAGGGATTGCATTGAATCTGTTTATTGCTTTGGTAAGATGGCCATTTTGAGAATATTACAATATTAATTCTGCTTACACAAGAACATGACAATTCTTTCCACCTTCTAAGGTCTTCTTCAATTTTTTTCTTCAGGGTTCTATAAATTTTATTGTAAGGGTCTTTTATCTCCTTGGTTAGATTAACTCCAAAATATCTAAAAATTTTGAGGCTATTATGAATGGAATAGTTTTTCTGATTTTTTCTTTTCTTTTCTTATTTTTTTCTTTTCTTATTTTTTTTTTTTGGTACTGGGTTAGGGGCACTTGCCCACTGAGCCACATTTCCAGCCCTATTTTGCATTTTATTTAGAGACAGGGTCTCACTGAGTTGCTTAGCACCTTGCTTTTGCTGAGGCTGGCTTTGAACTCAGGATCCTCCTGCCTCAGCCCCGTGAGCTACTGAGATTACCTGTGTGTGCCACCATGCCCAGCCCTGATTTCTTTCTCAGCAGATTCATTATTGGAATATGGGAAAGTTATTTTGTATGTTGATCTTGTGTTTTGCTACTTTGCTGAAATTGCTTATCATCTCTAGGCCCATTTATTGATTGAGGATTTTTTTTAAATATACCCTAGAGATTTGTGCTCTATCTGATGTGTGAAGGTAAAAATTTCTGGTGAAATATTTTGGGTCTTCTAAGTATAGAACCATGTCATCAATAAACAGAAGTAATTTGACTTCTTTTTCTATTTGTATTCCTTCAATTTCCTTCTTTTGCCTAATTGCTCTGGCTAGTGTTTCAATAACTATGTTGAACAGGAATGGTGAGAGTGGACATCCTTGTTCCTGATTTTTAGAGAAAATGCTTTCAGTTTTTTTATCTTTTCAATATGATGTTGGCTTTGAATTTGTCCTATACAGCCTTTGTGATTTTGAGATATGTTCCTTCTATCCATAATTTTTTCAGTTTTTTTAAACATAAATGTGTGTTAGATTTTGTCAAAGGCTGGAAAAAATAAATTTTTAATAACAATTTGATCAAAATTGGGGAGAAGCAGCTAATCTGTTTCCACTGGTCCTAGAGAAGCTTTTACCATTTATAGAAATGAAAGACAAGAGGTAAACATATGTAGATTTAGCTAGGCTGTGCTAATCAGAGAACTGCCACAATTCCTGTTTTTCAACCCTTGCTGGGGCCACCTGGGCTTGGGGGGCAGTTTCTCAGCATCCATTGAGATGGGGAAAAACATTTTAGGTCTTTGAATTTCAAAGGGGCTCTGATATCCATGCTATTTTAGTCACTTTGGGCTCAGGGTGATATGCCATCCCTCTTGCACTGTGAGACCCAGTAGGAACCTGCTGGGTTGGGAGTCTTCCTTCATTAGAAGGTGAACTGTTTAATATGGCAAGGGTGAGACCAGGGCAAAGGAGATTATTAATAAAAAGGAAATGAGTATATAGCACTTCCCCATCGCCCGGTTGCTGACAGCCTCTGGGGAAGGGGAAGGTTTGTGCTTTCCAATACAAGCAATCGTGCCTGGGTGGCTCTCTTCCTGCCTTTTGGTGACTTTTGATCACATAATCTGTAAAAGGGGCAAGACATCTCCATTCCCTCAGGCATCAGCTCCTGGGTTCTCTCCTCTCTGGAGGAGCCTCTCTTTTTCTCTCTCTCCCTCCGTTCTGTCTTTTAAATAAAATTTACTTTTTGCTCCTGCCTCGATATTTCTGGTACGTTTAATCTTCAACCTGGGGGTTGGGGGTGGGGATGAGAACCAGATCCTGATTTCCAAGACCAGTATCAGGGGAGTAAGGCACTCACCTCGGGGACAGACTTTAAACATCAAGAAACTTAGCCATCGAGATATATATGCTTAGAGTAAAAACAAATTCTTTTTCACTACAGCATACTTCTGTGACTCACCAATCAAGAAATCAGTTCTACATTCTTCAGCAAACATCAGCTGAGTGTCCTGTGATTCAGTTCTGACACTATCATCTAGAGATAGCATCAGATTCCACAGGTTGAGGGCTCAGCCCTATAGGACTGCCCTCCCCTCAGATGCCATTACAAGCTCCAGGTTGTTTTGTCTGTGCCAATGTTACAGAGCTGGGACATTCTGGGAAACTGAGGCAACACGAAGATCCCCTCTTCAAACCCTGATTCTTGCAATCAAGTCAGAAAGATTTCAAATATGTCACCCACAGTAACAGACATGAATTTATTGAACGGATAGGAAAAGGGAAAGGGGACATTCTCAAGGTAGAGAGTGGGTCCTCTTAGAGAGGAGAGGAACAGTGTACCTTTCCTGCACCCTGGTTTTATTGGAATCCCAGAGAAGTTTCCGGAGAGTCCTGCCCAAGTCTATCTCTTGATTTTCAACTGACAATAAGATAATATTAGATTTTCATGTCCCCATTGCCATGGTAACTCTAGGTCACCTTGGCCCAGGCTGACCAGTTCTAATTGGATTCTTAACCACACATTCTTGCAGATTTTATTGTTAGGAGGAATTATCTTCCAGAGTTTCAGGATCTGGTCACCCAAGTCTCCTGGGTTCCTCCCATGGACATTATCTCGGGCCTGCATTTCTATTGCAGATAACAGTGAGTTTGCTGAGGAATGTGACATATACTGTCCACTTAGGCCAGGCATCAGGCAAATTTCTTTTTGGAAAAGAAGGCATGTGGGGGTCAGCACAGTGGGGCCATTTTATAGAATAATTCTCTTAACCTTGTGTTCCCACCATCCTCACCTGTCTGTCCCTTAACACTAAAATTCAGGGCATGGGAGCCAGATCCCTCCTTGGGTGTTAGGTCGGTGGTAGCGACTTGATGGCGACTTAGTGGCAACTTAGAACAAAGCAGCCTGCCGAAAAAGAACATCAATCAGATGCCGGCGGAAACGCCTGTCAATCAGCCAGATCTCCTGACTAATGCCTGTCAATCAACAGGACCCCCTTGGCCAATCCTGGAGTTCAGGCAACTCCCCTGACCAACTCCCAGGGGGCAAGGGACCCTAGAAACACTTTTTCCTGTCCCAAGCCCTTCCCTTCCTGCTGTAAGCCCCATAAAAGTCCAGTCCGGTCGATCTTCCACGCGATTTCTCCTCCGACCCTTCTCCTGTCCCCTCTGTGGGTCTGATCGAGTTCTGCCCAGGAGTGATATCTCAATAAAGCCTCCCCCGCCTGATCTGACATAGGGCTCAGTATATTTGCTAGAGTTGCTCACTAAGCTCAGGGCATTTTGGTTTGGAGGTGAGGTATGCCCCAAAAGCTCACATATGAGATAATGCAAGAAGGTTCAGAGGAGAAATGAATGGGTTTATGAGACTCTTACCCCAATCAGTGAATTAATCCTCTGGTAGGGATTAACTGAGTGGTAACTGAAGTGGTGGGGTGTGGCTGGAGGAGGGAATTGAGGGCTTGGCTAGGGGGTATATATTTTGTATCTAGAGTGTGGAATTTCTCTCTCTTTCTCTCTGCTTTCCAATTGTCATGTGAGCTGCTTCCCTCTGTTACACTCTTCCGCCATGATGTTCTGCCTCATCTCAAGCCCTGAAGGAATGGAGCAGGCCTTCTATGGACTGAGAGCTCTGAAACCATGAGCTCTCATGTTGGGAGCTGTCCTGGATGCACAAGGATCAATCACTACATTTCGTAGTGACTTGGGTGTTGTCCCAGCTTGGATAGCAAAGAGTGGCTCCAGGTGTAGGCATTACCCATGGGGACTGAGCTACATGCACCTATTCCTTTGTAATCCAACCCCTTTGCCCTGTTTGGGACAGAACGTTCAGTGGAACCTCCCATTGCGAGTCCCCTTCTCTTGCTCTGTCTTTGATCCTCACTCAGCCCATGAGATGGGCCTGGCCTTCCTAGATGTCAGTCAACCTGCTGACAGAAGACATCCTGAAGCTAGACCCAACCCCCTGAAACCTGACCCCTTGCCTCATATGAACAGCTTCTCCCCAGTAAAAGGGTTCAGCCTGTGCTCCTCGCTCTCTCTCTTTCCATGGACCCCTAAGGTCAGAGCAGCCATCAGAGGACCCAAAGAAAAAAGGTATTTCTCTGTCTCTGTGTGATGATTTCGTGCCAGCCCAGTTCACCTGGAGTGACCTTGAATGTTTAGTTGTGGGACACAACACCCTCAAATATATTTTTCCTCCTTTACAATTGTTCTGGGCATATCTTTTAGTCACAGCAGAGAAAAAACTGACTAAAACACAGGGAAACCCTTAACCTTTACCTACTTAGTATAGAGAATGTTACACAGGGAACAGAAGAGAGGTGCAGGACAAGTTATGAGGGAGGGATGCAAAGCTTCAGTGCTCTTCCTATGCACATCACCCTCCAGGAACCTCCATGTCTGCAGTCATCTTGAAGCTCATACTAACTTTGTCTTTTGGGGCTTTTATGGAGGTTTTACTACATGGGCATGATTGATTAAATCATTGACCATTGATGATCAAATTAACCTTCAGCCCTTCTCTCCCTGGAGGTTGGTGATGTGGTAGCTGAAAGTTCCACTCTAACCATATCTTGGTCTTTCCTATGATCATCCCCCATCTTGAAGCTTCCCAGAGACTAGAAACTTCCATGAGATCATTAGCATAAAAAAGAAAAATTTCACCCCAGAGATTCCAAGGACTTCCTATAGGAACTGCTGCTGGGAAACTTGGGGAAGGCCAAATAGATATATTTCACAATAACACAATGCTAATTTTAATGCAATATTTAAAAAAAACAAAAATCAGTGCAAAATTTCCATGATAAACAAAATATTAAAATTTAAAATCAAGCCAGGATCAGTGCCTAGTAATATTGGAGCCTGAAGCAAAAGGAAAGAAAAATCAGGAATATCAATCCTGTCTTTAATTAAAAATTTGATGTTTTGTTTATCACATACTTTTTTTTTTTTGGTTTAAACCTGCCACAAGGGGGAACTGGAGCTGAAATTCCAGGGAAACTGCCATCCTATAACTTGTATAAAAAGACTGGACCCAAGAAGTGAACCATCTGTTTCATGCTCCAAGTGCAGAGGTGTCACTGGACAAGGTCTGAGGAGGTCCCCAGAAGGGTGAGGAGACCTTAACTCATCCCTGGGAGGTTTCTTGACTTAAATCTCAGAAAGAATTTCAGGATGTGTCAAAAAAGACACAAGTAGAGATTTTCAGAAAAGTTAGCAATAGAGCAGGGTACTCACTTACAGGGAGAGGTAGTGTGGGTACTTTGGGGATCTCAGGCTTCTTTTAAGGGAAACTTTGTAAATGGTGAACTTGAGAAGCATATGGGAGTGGCATCAGCCCTAAGGATCTCCATTCCTTTGATCGGGGGAGCATGGAACAGTTGGTTCTCAGAGTCTTTAGATTGACGTTATCTAGTTAATAGATAGCTCTTGGACTGTCCCCGTATTATGGATCTTTAATAATCTCTCTCTCCAGGCTTCATTTAATCAGTCTAAAAATACATTCTGCAAGCTAACAAAGGATATAGGAGCCAATTAGTTGGATTTATAGTACAAGATTCACTGGAACTTTAAAGAATCCAGGCATGGAGGAAAATAGGACTTGGGGTGAAGGTGACGGTGCTCATGGAGATTTTAGATTCAGAGATACAGTCCCTTTTTCCTTCCCTGTCTGTGTCCTTTTCTATCTAATCCTTATTTCTTCATTCTTACCTCGGAGGGAGAAGATGCCAAGATGCATTCCCACCAGGGCAGGAGAGGTAAGGGAGGGCTGCACTTTGAGTGTGGGAAGGAGATGGATGGGGCAGGATGTGGAGTCCTCTAGGAAGCAAGCTCGGATAGATGCAGGCATGAAGAGTCCAGGAGGAGAGGAGGGACTGCAGCCTGTTTGTGAAGACACCTGGATTTCACTTGTCAAAGGTAGACAGTGAGGAGGAGCTCTAGCAGTGATCTGTTCAGGAACACCTGAGATCTGCTAAAGCCTTCTCAGAGGCCAGGCATGCACAAAGAACAAGCTAAGAGACCCAGGAATAGCTCATGAGCTGTCTAGGAGGCAGGATCCCGGGTGACATGACTCCACAGCCCTTTTGGGGACATAGAGAGCTATCCCGTTCCACAGTCTCCCTCAACAACTATTATCTATTTTTCCCCCCTCTTTCCCCCAGCTTTGAGGCTGGCAGTGAATTTTAGAGACTATTACTGGAGTTCTATCTAGGACAGAGGCCAGACCCAGGGGTTCTAACAGACTAGATCTGGCCACTCGTTCCAAAAGAAAAACAGGTGGAGAAGTTGAAGGTAAAATAAGAAAGGCATTTTAATTCTAGTGTTAGAAGACAATATAAGGGGTGTCTCCTGTGTATCATTAACAGACTTGAGATTACAGATAGGAAAGAACCTAGGCAAGAGTCAAGGGGGTTTGTACAGCTAGTGATCCTGGTCAGGGCATAATCTGGTGGGTCATTATCTCAGATCTGGTGACATAGAGTCTTATCAGTGTCAAGGAAGTTGCCACTGCTGGGCAGGGGGGTGTTGGAGGGGGTGTGGTGAGGAAGGAGGTTGGTGGGGAGTGTGTGGGGGGGTTGCATTGGCAATCTTCCTTTGCTTTCTAGTATGTTTATCTGTTAGACCTGTGATCCTGAAAGGATGTGGAGTCCTCTAGGAAGCAAGCTTGGATAGATGCAGGCATGAAGAGTCCAGGACAAGAGGAGAGAATGCACCCATTTGTGATAAATTGAGGGAAAAAGCAAATCAGAAAACAAACAAACAAACAAACAAAAACAGATCAGAGAGAGACAAAATGGAGTCACTTAGGTTAATAACTGGATCCTCCGTAAGGGGACTTTGAGAACGGGAACTCCCTCTCCAGAGTCCCTCCACCCTGGGCCTCCCCCCTGGAGCCCTCCAGAGTTGGTGGTCAGAGCCTTGGCCTGAAAACACCTTGTGATTTTATGGATCAGAATGAGGCAGCCTCAGGTGGAGGGGGAGGAAGGTCCCCTTCACCCTGGCTGCTGCTGAGCAGATGGGTGCCTAATGGTCACCACTCATTCTTCACTCCTCGCTTTCGGACAGAGGATGGCTTATACACATAGCAAAATGTCCCTGAGCAGATCAGAGTCTCTCCCTGCACAGGGAGTCTGGCAAGAGCTCCCTCAGTCATTATGTTATTAGGACCCCAGGCAGGTCCAAGGGACCCCACGACTATGCAGCCTTCCCTAGAAGTAAAAAGTCCTGCTCTCCTTGTACCCTTCCCTCTGGCTCCTGCCCATGGCCTGTGTGTTATGATGGCTCCTGCAGCATCTCTTGTCCAATTCCAGATTTGTGCTGGGAGTGACTGAGGCAGCCCCTGTCATATTTGTGGCCCAATTCAAGACTCTGCCCTCATGGTCCTTGAACTTGTTGGTTGGCCCTAGGGAAATTGTGCCCACTTGCCCCACCCAGGATCCTCTTGTGCAAGGAAGTCCACCTTACAGAGTGCTCATTCTTACCTCTTCATCCAGACCCCCACACATGGAGGCCTCACGAGCTGTCCATGGACTGTGTGTGGATCGTGTTGTGCATAGTCGCCTCTGGAGGGGATAGGCCTGGCTCTGCCAATTCCCTTTCAGGGACTGAACTCAGGATGCAGGTGCACCTCTAGCTCTGCCTAAAACCCCATACATCACCTGAGACGGGGTGTGACTCGCCAAGATGTCAATCAATCTGCTGACCCCCAGACGTCATGAAGCAAGACTCCCCCCTTGAAAGCTTATCTCCCCGTGATGTCTCTCCTATAAAATAAAGGAAACGTGGGCTCACGGTCTATTTTTTTCCAGTGCTGCTTTCAGTGTGGAAGCCGACCCTTACGGTCGCAGAGCCGTCTCTCCCTCGATTTGAAAACTACTCTTTGTGTCGCGTGGTTTTTCGCAGCTCTTGGCTTAATGTTGCAGCCAGCTCTTTTACACCTGGTTTGTCTCGTCTGCCTCGTTGTTGGCGAGATAGAGGCACTGGGGAGAGTTCCAGATCATTCCCCTGTGAGAAATAGAAAGTCCAGTGGTCCATTTTCAGAATATTTTGCCTTAAAGGTAAAATTTTGTAAGAAAAACAATAGGAGGGGAGCACAAAATGGAAAGTTAAAAGCATTTAATACCAGAGTGTGACGAACTCACAGCTCCTTGACAAACAGGAGGTGAGGGGGAAGGGGCTGTTTTGACCAACAGGGAGAATCTGCAAGATGCAGTCAACCTAAGACAGAGAATGGAGGGAGGTGGGGACTACTAAACATACTACATTTCTTTAAATAACCCAATAGGAGACAATAAAACGTAAGGTGATGTTTTGGAAGGCTGTCCACCCCACAGTGCTCAGCCAATGAGGAACCAGGGGAGGGACCTTGTGCACCAGGGAATAACATGCTGATTGGAACTGTTCTGGGTGCATCTGCTCACCAAACACCTAATCTTGCAAAGACCTTGCAAAAGGGTCAGTAAAAAGCCTCACTTTGCTATATACCTCGTGTCTCGTAGTTCATTCTTTGGGTTTGAGCAGGTGAGTTTGTTTCTCATACCACCACACTATGGGACCCATAACTCCAGTGCCAGGCTCCCTTGAAAACAGACTGAGGCAAACACCTGGGCACAGCGAAGCAAGAGAGAAGGAATGGGGCAGAATGAGACAGAGAAGGAGACAAAGTCAGCACAAGATAGGACATTGAGGTCACCACCATAGGAAAATACTTCCAGGATTGTCCCCAGAAAGGCCAGGAGCTAAATACTTCCTGGCTCTATACCTTATGATGGGGTGGACCCCCAAGGGACATGAAGGACTTGGGCAAAGGTGGACAGACATACAACTCCTGCTTAGTGCTCAGGTCTAGAGGCTCCTCAGCATTCCAAACACCTGCTCTTTCCCTGAAGCATCCTTGCAGGTTGCTTCCACTCTGAGCACCTGTAGACAGGACCACAGGACCTTCCTCATTTCCCTGTCATTTCCACTGTATTTCTGTGGACTGACATGCAGGCTGATCTACACTAGGTCTGCATCATAGATTTTTTATATAAAAGGATAATTGGAACACTTGTTCTTTATAACAACTGGCAGGAGTGGCTGCTTTGAAAACTGTGTTATGAAAGATTCTGAAGCTAGATTTGTGATCATAGGGAAGAATCTTAGATGGGTGGTAGTAGTGGTTGTAGTCATGTGTCCTTGTTGATATCTCGGCATAGTCAGAAGATTGTAAAGGGAGGCTGTTTTGTAGACACTGGAATATCTTATGACACATCTAAGGAATCATTTAGCACATCCCACTGAAAATGCTTGGCTTGTAGAATCTTGTGACAAAGAGGAAGGAAGCCCTTAATAATGGTGAATACAATGTTCATTTCCTCTTATCAGTGCCTATTAGATTCCAGATACTGTTCTAGGTACTTTATTTATGTTTTCTCATTTAATTTTCAAAGCCTCCCCACAAGTGCATGTATTTTTCTTGATGACCAAGTTGAGACTCAGAGGTGTTGAGGAAGTTACCCAAAGTCATGCAGTTACGAAGTCCATGACCTTGTTACAACACTTCTCTGCATCACAGGCAAAAATTCTGCAAGCACAAGCATGAGACTGGTCCAAAGTTGGAGAAGCATACATGGAGGGTCTTTTTTATTACACACAGTGACACAAACTTAGAAATCCTGCAGGGACCCAGAGAAAAGGGATTACAGTTTGAGATGGGGATCAGAAAGCCTTCCTGAAGGAAGAAGGGTATGAGAACAAGCTCAAAGGGAGAAAGATGGTTGGTATGTGGGTAGCAAGAAGGTAGGGGATCCATATTCTGGGAGGGGTGCAGAGAACAAAGGGAGGTGGGGACAAATCAATGTACTATATTTCTTTATATAACACAATAGGAGACAATAAAACGTAAGGTGATGTTCTGGAAGGCTGTCTACCCCACAGTGCTCAGCCAATGAGGAACCAGGGGTGGGACCTTGTGCACCAGGGAATAACACGCTGATTGGAACTGTTCTGGGTGCATTTGCTCACCAAACACCCAATCTCGCAAAGACCTTGCAAAAGGGTCATTGAAAAGCTTCACTTTACTACATACCTTGTGTCTCAGGGTCCAGGAGAGATGTTGTGCATTGGAGGAATATGTAGGTGACCAGTGCAGATGGAGAAAGGGGCATGGGGTGGCTGAATGCTGTCAGAGGAGCTGAGACTCAAAATACAGATGGTACAGAGCAGATATTGGAACAGAACCAGAACTGGAACAGAGGCAGCACGGTGGCTGAGAGGGATGGAGGCATTTTGAAGAGACCACTACTATGGTTTGGATGTGGTTTGTCCCTACAAAACTTCATGTATTGGAATCTTGGTCCCCAGTATAGCAATGTTAAGTGGTAGGAGGACCTTTAAGAGGTGGAGCCTAGTGGAAGGCCCCTCATTTTGCTCTGGCTTCCTGTCTTACCCCCTGATCTCTTCCTCTTGAGTGTGCTTTGCTGTTGTTACACCGTCTGCTATGAAGTCCTCACCAGATCCAAGCCAGTGGCAGTGCCATGCCCTTGAACTGTGAACTAAGAAAAGCTTTTTATTTATTCAGCCTTAGGTATTTTCTACAGTAAAAGAAAATGAACTATTACAAATACCAACTGGAGTGTGTCAGTCAGTTTTCTGTTACTGTAACACATGCCTGAGATAATCTTAGAGAAAGAGTTTACTTTGGCTCATTGTTAAGGTCTGTAAACAAGTCAGATTTGCACCTGTTATTTTGCCAGAGAAATGTTAAAGTCTGTAAACAAGTCTGGATGGCGCCTGGCCAAATGCCAGAGGGAGTGGTTTATAAAGTAACAAAAGCAAGCCATTAAGTGTGGAGATTCCTTATTGGTTGACTGCTGTATCTATTTTATGCTAATTAGATAAGCTGTGTAAAATGTATAAATATCGCTGAGATCCTCCAATAAACAGCTTCCATTCCTGCTGCATCAATGTCACAAGTCATTTGTCACCCCCCGGATATTTTGCCCAGCCAGCCGGGCTGCAGCAGATGGTGGCCCGTTACGGGGAGCCCCGGGACACTCGGGGGTAAGTGACGAAAAAAGCTGCCCGTCCATAGATAGGACGGGAGCAATCTGCTCGTCCCTAGGCAGATAGGGCGAGAGGAAAAATGGCCATTTCGAGAAAATGGAGAAGATTGATGCAGTATGTTTGTGTCTTGTTTTGTCTTGAAATGTTGTATTGTCTTTGTGATGAAAATATGGAAGGGGTGAGAAGTAAATTGATAAGGGAAAAAGGCACCCCAGTGGAACCAAGAATAGTAAGGGCATGTGTTGATAAAAGCCCAGAAACTCTAGTCAGAAAGAAAAAGAAAGTTCAGAAGAAGAAGGATTATCAGGAAAAAAGTTGCATCAAAAGGCTATTACTGAATACTTTTTGATACCGGAGGGTGCGTGAAATGACAAGGCGGCTGCCACCTTCCCAAGCCAATCATGGCGCAGCAAGAATTTTCCAAGCGGCAGTTGCGGGCTCTTCCCAGCCCCCCTGCCTGGGGGAGCAGATCGCCACTGTGAGCCCAAATCTAGACCTGACCTGGAGGCACAGTCACGCAGGCTTTTGCTCCCTGTGCCCGGAAACAGTTTGAGTCGGGGACTCTCCCCAGGGCCATCTGGGGCTGCCTGGGATGCTACAGCTGGCAGAAGACACTACTGGCGTCCCTGAAGTTTGATCATTTCCAAGGCCAGTATCTACAATGGGTCTCCCACACCAGGAGGCTGATGAGTAATGAGTACTATTAATGCTTATTTCAAATGTAAAAAACCTTGAGATAATGTACTAAATTGTTCAGAAAGTTGTTTTCTTAGTGAAATGCTACAGGATTTTCTTTAGCCATCCGGAGTTCCTGCCTTTGTCCCAGTGCTGGTGAAAACCAAGGTGAAAGAATTTACAATGTTGCTGAGAACCGGAGGAAACTTCGGCTGAGAACCTGACGAGACTTTGGATCTGTTGCTGTTTCTGCTGCTACAACTTAAGCTAGCTGCCTGCAGAACTTACCTGGACTGTGATTTACCTGGACTGTGAGTTAATCTATTGAGACACTGCTTTATCTGGACTGAGACAACGAACTGTACTCTACAACAAATTGTAACTCGGTATTTTTGCTAACGGTGTCATTGCTGGTATAATTTTTCCAAGGGCTTCTTGCATGGAGCCATCAGTTAGCTTGGTATTGTAACATTTTGTATCCTCCTTTCTGTTTCTAGCAGGTTATTTATGGTGTTTCTGTAAAAGACACTATGGTCGTTATTTAAATTAAACAAAAGGGGGAAATGTTAAGGTCTGTAAACAAGTCAGATTGGCATCTGTTATTTTGCCAGAGAAATGTTAAAGTCTGTAAACAAGTCTGGATGGCGCCTGGCCAAATGCCAGAGGGAGTGGTTTGTAAAGTAACAAAAGCAAGCCATTAAGTGTGGAGATTCTTTATTGGTTGACTGCTGTATCTATTTTATGCTAATTAGATAAGCTGTGTAAAATGTATAAATATCGCTGAGATCCTCCAATAAACGGCTTCCATTCCTGCTGCATCAACGTCACAAGTCATTCGTCACCCCTCGGATATTTTGCCCAGCCAGCCGGGCTGCAGCAGCTCATAGTTTTAGAAGTGCAGATATTGCTTTGATACACTAATTTAATTTCTTTTGGATATATATTCAGTAGTGGGATGGCTAGATCATGTGAAAGTCTCCCTCTGGATGCTGTTAAAAACAGAAGCACTGATAAAGAGTTTACGGAAGTAAAGGAGGATTGGCCCATACAATTGGAGGTGGTAGAAAGTGATTAGATTTTGGACACATTTTTCAAGTCAATATCAACAGAATTTCTTAAACGCTATGAGAGGAAGAAAGGAGTTAAGGCTGACAATTGGAAGGATGAAGTTGTCACCACTGCCATGCGGAGCAGTGTTCTGGGTTCTTGGGGGAAAACTCATTACTGGACAAGTTAGAACTGATGTGACCATGAGAGATGCCAGTGGAGATGACCATGTGGGCCCGGGGTGCAATGGAGAGGTCTGAGCTGGAGATCTAAATGCAGGGTTTGGGCCGGAGCAGTTTTTGGTTGGAGGAGGATCTAGAATAGCCTGCCAAAATATGCTTGTACAGATTTCCCTGGGTCTGGATAAGACTCTGAGGTAAGTTCAGAAAGAGGAGGGCAGTGGGGATTGAATCCTGGGTCCCCACAGGAAGTCGGGGAGAGGAGGACTCATAGCAGGAATGGGAGATGGAGTAGATGTAGGGTAGGAGGATAGCAGGGAGAACATGATGTGGACACCTAAGTGAAGAGGGGACATTAGGAGGGAGAGACCTGACCTAGCCGGTTACTATCTAGGGATACAAGACTGGCTATTCCCTCTTAGCATCCCCACTGTGCAATGGCTAGCATGGAGAGAATAGTTGTTAAGAATAAGAACTCGACCCACTGGGGAGGTGGGTACAGGAATACACACCCACAGCTATCACAGCTGGGTGGGAATGGTGAGGAACCCTGTGCTGGGTCAGCCAAATGGACAGTCCCTGTGGGCATTGTCCTCTGTGAAATCCTCAGTACAGGTCCTGGAGTGCTCTGCCTGCTAGCTCTTTGGGGCTGGGACCAACACAGTCCGGGTTCAACCAGACTTGACTTCTTGTCTGTTTGCTTCAGTTGTTCGCAT
This sequence comes from Callospermophilus lateralis, assembly GCF_048772815.1. Lineage (NCBI taxonomy): Eukaryota > Metazoa > Chordata > Mammalia > Rodentia > Sciuridae > Callospermophilus > Callospermophilus lateralis. Next base: position 95,223,182 of record NC_135313.1, read on the forward strand.
GATGATGAGAGAGATCTCATCTGGTTATGATTCAGAGTCTTAGAATTTCTGACTGCCAGTGGGCAGCCATAGTTCTCTTTCCATTGCTCTCTATCATTGGTTCTCAAACTTTAGCGCACATTGGAATCATCAGGAGGGCTTATTAAAATGCAGAATATTGGGCCTCCATCCCTATATCCATGATCCAGTGGGAGGGAGCCTGAGAATTTGTATTTTAAATATATTTCCAGGTTTTAGTGATGGGTCTGGCCCAGGGAAACACTTTAAGAATCATTGTCTTGTATTTACTTTAGAGTATCTTCTATCTCTTGATTTTAAGAAACAGAAGGGAGATTAGACAGATCTTCTTGTACCTACTGTTTTCTTTTTTTGTAGTTTTAGATTGACAGCATGCCTTTATTTTATTTGTTTATTTTTATGTGGTGTTAAGGGTTGAACCCAGGGCCTCACACATGCTAAGCAAGTGCTCTGCCACGGAGCTAGAGCCCTAGCCCATACCTACTGTTTTTTTTTAAATGCTTTAATTCATAATATGAATTATGAGATTATAATTATTTAATTATAATTGTGAATCATAAGAGTGGCATATTTTGGGCATGGTGGATTTTTAGCTCTTTCACTCCCTTTGTCCCTCTCGACCACTCTGTCTCTTTTTTTGTCAGTCTCAATTATTTTCTTCTTTGGTTTAATGCACCAAGGCTGAATTAAGATTCAAGTGTTTTATAGGAGGCAGAGTCCATTAAGATGTTATGGCTCATTAGGGTCCTAGCCTGGATAGCTTCATTGGATTCGTCAGTCCCTGAGCAGTGCCCCAGACTGGGACACAGAAAGCCTATGCTTGAAGGAGAGCGGGGAGGACTGCAGTGTGAGCCTGCCCCAGGGTGGAGGAGAGGGCCAGGTCAGGATTGGGAAGGGAAACAACCCCGGTATAGAAGAGACAGAGTAAAGAGGTAAGTACTTTCTTCCCAGTCATCAGTTCAGTGCTTGCTTTCCTCCTACCACAGGGAAAGTGGCTCAGAACCCTGGGCAACTTTCCAAAGAACTAGAAAGAAGTAGATGGTGCTGAGAATGAATTGGGTCTGGAGGTTGGTGTGGAACATTCTGAATGGGTATCTATGATTTGAATAGTGTTTTAGTCAGGTTTTGTGTCACTAAGACCAAAATATCTGACACCAACGACTTAGAAAAGGAAAAGTGTATTTTGGTTCATAGTATCAGAGGTCTCAGTGCATGGAGAGCCAACACTTTGGGCTCAAGGTGAGGCAAAACATCATGGTGGAAGGGCTTGGTGAAGGAAAACTTCTCCCTTCATGGCAGCAAGGAAGCAGAAAGAGAGGGGGAACTTCATGGAAGAACAACCCTTTCTGGACATGCCCCCAGTGACCTGCTTCCTTCAGCCATACCCCATCTCCCCACAGTTACCACCCACTCAGTCCATTCAAACTAGGATGGACTGATTAGGTCACAACCTTCACAATCCAATCACTTTACTTCTGAATGTTGCTGAATCAACAAAGGAAGTTTTAGGGGACACCTGCTATCCAAACCATAATACTCCACCCCTGGCCCCCCAAAGCTCTTATCCATCTCACAATGCAAAATGCACTTAGTCCAGCACCAAGAGTGCCATAGTTTGCATAGTTCTAGCATTGCCCAAAAGTCCAAGTTCAAAGTCTCTTCTGAGACTCAACGCAAACTCTTGGCCATGAGCCTCCATAAAAATCTCAGCAAGTATTTCTATTTCAAAAGGAGGAGTAGAGGCATAGAAAGAAGGGATGGGGCCAAAGCAAGACTAAAACCCAGCTGGGCAAACAAGTCCTCTAACTCCATGTACAGCATCTAGGACATACAGCTCTGAGATGTGTTCTCCAAAGGGCTTGGGTAGCTCTGTTCCTTTTGCCTTGCCAGTTGCAGCCCACATGGCCTCTCTTTTAGTCTGACTCTCTCCGCAGCCAGCAGATTTTCTCAGCAAACAATCCTTGTTACTGGCATTTCTTAATTCCCAGGGTCTCCATTCCAGTTTCATTTCCATCTTCATCTTCTTAGCTTCACGTATCACGTTCTCAGGGGCAAGCTGAGAGTCTCTGACCCTGTAGTGCTTTGTCTGGACTCTTAGGCTTTTTGTTATCTTGTGGACGTGTTCATGACCATTTTACTGGAGCATCCTGCATTCCTGCAGAACCAGCACCATGTGGATTATACCAAGATCTGTTGCCAGCTCATTCAGTAGCTGAGCTCCCTGAGATCATGGTTGCAGTGGCCTCTGAGTGGCTGCTTATTGTGAAAACAACCCTTCCTGCAAGTAGGCCACCTTCATCACTCTTTTTAAAAAAATGTTTATAATTTGTTCTAATTAGTTAAACATGACAGTAGAATACTCCATCACAACTTACCAAAGGAATTTTCCCTTCTACACCCTTGAGCCTGCAGTGGGTGTGGTCTTGCAAATTCCTGAGATGCCCTCCAGGCACCTTTCCTATTATTTCTGTTCAAAATACTTAGCACCTCTTTAGTGGGTGTCATCTCTTTCAAAAGCTCAACTTCTTTGGTCCCAGTTTTACAAGCACATTTTTGTCAAACTGCAAGTTTGCAAAAGCCTTTAGCTATGTTTTTTGATCCCAATCTTCACAGTAAACCTGGATAAAAGCTGTCAGCAAGAGGCATGCAACTGACTGAATGCTGTGCTGCGGTGAAATTTATTCCAACAGATGGATTAGTCCCTCACCTTTACATTCAGCCTCATTCAAGATATCAGAAATGGGCAAAACGTAGCCAAGTCCTTTGCCAAAATATAACACAAATGGCCTGCACTCCAGTTCCCCATTGTGTCATTATTTCTCTCTCAAACCACGTGAGCACAGTCCACACTCCTACTGGCATTCTGGTCTTCTGAGCTCGCACCAGAATCACCATTGAGCTCTGCTTACAATAGTCTAAGACTTCTCCAGCATGCATTTTCAAATTTTTCCAAATTCCTTCTGAAAACATATTCAAAGGCTTTTGAACCACAGGGTCAGGTTGGTCACAACAATGATGCCACTTCTTGCTACCAATTTCTGTTTTCGTCATATTTTGCATTGCTGTGACCAAAATTCTGGACAAAAGCCCTCAGAGAAGGAAAGGTTTATTTTGGCTTATGGTATCAGATGTCTCAGTTCACAGACAGCTGACTCCACAGCTCTGGGTGAAAGGTGAGGCAGAACATATGGTAGAAAGGCATGGTGGAGGGAGGAAGCTGTCCCTTCATGGTAGCAAAGAAGCAGGGGGGAGAAAAAAAAAACAACCCTTCAACGGCACACCCCAGTGACCCACCCCCTTTAGCCATCTCCCACCATCCCATAGTTACCACCCGGTCAGTCCATTCAAACTAGGATGAATGATTAGGTTACAGCTCTCACAATCCAATCACTCTGTCTAAACATTCCTTCATCAACACAGGGGCTCTTGGGGTCACCTAAAATTCAAACCAGAGCAAATGGGTCTTATAAATTTTATGCGTTGGTAACTTCATCCCAAGTTTCTTTTGTTGATAGTATTTGGAAGTGGATTACAGAAATTCATCAGAGTGGGAACCCCAGAAAAGAGACCTGGGCTGACATGTTTGTTCTATCTTGCCACATGATGCCCTCTGCCACACTATGATGCAGCAAGAAGTTGTCCCCAGATGTCAGCACTATGCTATTAAATATCCAAGTCTCTAGAACTAAAAGACAAATAAATTTATGATCTTTATAAATTCCTTAGCCTTGAGTATTTTGTATAGCCATAAAAATGGACTCAGATGGTCTCTGAGGAAAACCTACTTCTAGATATTTCTTCTTTTCTGAGCCTCATTTATTTTTTTCTCCCACTGTTCACACATGGTAGATGAGGGCATTGGTACATGAAGAGGAGAGTTATATGACACATTTATTCTCTTACCAGCAGCCAAGCCAGAAAACCCATCTGGATCCCAGTTGATTGGATTCGGTCACCTGTAAGTAAGAAATAAGCAAATGATGTAAAAAAGAAAAATGAATTCACTTGCAGTTCTGGCCAAAAAGAAAGCAGCTAAACTGTATTCACCTACCTTACAAAAGTGGTTACAATTTATAGAAAAAAAGCCAGGATATATCCATATATATATATATATATATATATATATATATATATATATATATATATATATATATATTAGGTAGATACCATTAGCCAGAGAACATGACATAGTTCAGTTTATTTGGTACCTTTCCAATCCAGGAAGTAGTTTTTTAGTTTTCATTTTAAGCATGAGGAAGTTCAGGAGTTACTCACCCACTAATGGAGCTAGTTTTAAGTAAACTCACTTTAAAATAAATTTATAAGATTGATTAAGAAAAAATGGAGACAAAACTCATATTAATAAAATCAGAAATAAAAGCGGAGATTTTAATATCAATTTTACAGAAATAAAAAACACTATAAGAGAGCAATATGAACAATTGCATGCCAACAAATTGCATATCTTAGATGAAATGAACAAATTATAAGAAGCATGAAACCTATTAAGCCTGAATTATAAAGAGTAGAAAATAAAAAATGACTTACAACTAGTAAGTAGATTGAATTAGCAATGAAAAATATCCTGACAAAGAAAAGCTGTGGATCTGATGGTCTCACTATTGAATTCTACCCAACATTTAATGAAGAACTAATGTCAGTCCTTCTCAAAAATTTCTAGTAAATTGAAGAGGAGGGAACATTTCCTAATTCATTCTACGAGGCCAATATTGCCTAGATACCAATTCTGGACAAAGATACTCTGAAAAGAAAACTACAGACCAATATCCCTATGAACATTGATGTAAAAGTCGTCACTAAAAATTTTACAAACCAAATTCAGCAGCATATTAACAGGATTATACACCATGACTTAGTCGGATTTATGCATAGAATATAGGATGGATCAATATATGAAAATTGTTCAATGTAACCACCACTTTAGTGAATAAAAAGAAAAATAGTAGTAGAAGGATGTTATCTCAACAAAATAAATATTTTAAAAATCCTCAACTAACATCATAGTCTATGTAAAATTTTGAAAGCTTTTCTCCTAAGGGTCAAGAAAGGGATACCGACTTTTGCTACTTCTATTTGATATTATACTCAAAGTTCTAGCCAGAAAAATTAGATAAAAAAAGAGAAATAAAAGGCATCCAAACCAGAAAGGGAGAAGCAAAATTCTCTGTTTACAGGTGATATAATCGAATGTGTAGGAAACCACAAAGATTTCACAAAAAGTATTAGAATAAATAAATTTAGCAAGTTGCAAAGTATAGATACAAAAATCAACATGCAAAAATCAGTTGCACTTATTCACATTGACAACTAACAGTTAGAAATGAAATTAAGAAAAACAATTTCATTTACAACAGCAAGATACTTGGAAATTAACATCCATGGAGGTGAAAGACTTACACAGTGGAAAGTATGAGATATTGCTAAAAGAAATTAAAGAAGACAGAAGGAAATGGAAAAACATCCCAGGTTCATGGATAGAAAGACTTAATTTTGTTAAGATTTCAATTCTCTCCAAAGTGATTTACAGAATGGATATAATTCCTATCAAAATCCCAACATTGCTTTTTAAGGAAATGGAAAAACCCATTTTACAATGCATGTGGAATCTCAAGGGAATATGAATAGCTAAATGAATCTCAACGAGAGGGACAAAGTTGGAGGACTCATGCTTCTTTATTTTAAAACTTACTAAAAAGGTACAGTAATTGAAACAGTATTATACTAAATAAAGACAGTACATACATCAATGGAATAGTATAGTGGACCCAGAAACAAACCCTTATATATGTGGTGAAATGATTTTTGATAAGCTTGCCAAGATCACTTATTGGGGGAATGGGCAGTATTTTCAGCACAGGATGCTGGGAAAACTGGATATTCACATGCAAAAGAATGAATTGGGATACTCACCTAAAACCATATATAAATGAACTAAAAATGGATCAAAGACCTAAGCATAGGGCTTGGGTTGTGGCTTGGTGGTAGAGCGCTTGTCTTGCATGTGTGAGCCCCTGGGTTCAATCCTCAGCACCATGTACAAATAAATAAAAATAAAGATATTGTGTCCATATACAAGTAAAAATATTTTAAAAAATACCTAAGCATAAAAGTATACAACTGTTAGAAGAAAACACAGGGAGAAACTTTTATTATTTGCATATCCCATCAAAGACATAGGCAACCACAACAAAAATAGACAAACTGAATTTCATGAAAACTAAAAAAAAAAATTGTGTACAAAGGATGCTATTAACAGAGTAAGTGATAATTCACAGAAAGATATGCTAATCTTTTATTAGGTTGCAAATCATTTATCTAGTAAGAGTCAATATCCAGAACAATGGCTAAAACTCAACAACAAAAGACAAACCACCCAATTAAAAAATGAGCAAAGAACTTTATTATGGAAGAATCAAATCTGCTGGGATCTTGTTCTTGGACTTTTCAGCCTCCACAATTGTGAAAAATAAACTTGCTTTTTAAGCCATCAGGGTTATCATATTTCTCTTATACAAGCCTGAGTAGACTGAAACAGACATGAATAGATGTTTCTTAAAAGAGATCTATGACCCATATAAACATGTGAAAGGGTGCTTGACTTGCCTATCTCTAGGGAAATACATATCACAATCACAAGGCATGATGACGACTGTATCGAAAAAAAATAGCAAGTGCTGGAGAGGATGTAGAGAGATTGAAGCCCTGTGCATCGTTGATGGGAATATAAAATACTTCAACTGCTGTGGAAAACATACAGCATTTTCTCAAAAAATTAAAAGCAGAATTACTATATGGTTCAGCAATTTTACCTCCGGGTATGTACCCTAAAACATTGAATGCACAGTAGTAAAGAGATATTGTATATTCATGATCATAATAGCATTATTTACATTGGCCAAAAAGCAGAAGCAACCCAGATGTTTATAAATGGATACATACCTATAATACTTTGTGTTATGTACATACACAGAATATTGTTCAGCCCTATGATTGGCGAGGGGATCTGATATAAGATACAGGGAAGATAAGTGAGGTAGAAGGAGGATGAGTGTGAGGGAGGAAGGAAGGGAAAGGGGAAGAAATATGGAATAAATTTAACAAAATTACTTTATATTCCTATATAAAGGAGCCAAAGAGAATTTCATCTTTATGTATGTGCAGAAGAAAGGAAGTTTAGTAGAGGAGGAAGAATAGGGGGAAGAAGGAGTGGAGGAAAAGACAGGGTCCGGGGCTGGGGATTCAAATCAAACTCCTTGCATGTAGAACTTTGTCAAAATAAACCCCAATACTATGTATAATTATAATGCCTTAATAAAAATATTATTCAATAATAAAAAGGGAGTAAATTTAGACGTGTGTGTTACAACATGAATCAACCTTGAGGATGTTATGTGAAGGAAATAAGTCCATCACAAAAAAGAGAAGTATTGGTGATTCTTCTATGTGAGGTACTGAGCAGTCAAATTTATAGACAAATAATAGGATGGGTGGAGGAGACAGACGGTAGTGATGGCTGTGTGACCTTATGAAAATACTCAATGCTACTGAACTGAACACTTAAGATTGTTAAGATGATAAATAATTTTATACTATGTAAAGTTAATCACAATTAAAAAATATCACAAAGAATAATAACCTGGGATTTTTAAATTCACATTGTTTGAGGATGTGTCTTAGGCTTTCACTAAGAGGGAATATTCAGGGTCAGGTTATTATTTTTCTTCTTCTCCTTACTCTTTCCCCTCTTATTTCTTCTCCTTTGACTTCATCTTTCTCAAAAATGTAAACTTAAGTATGACAAACCCCAAACTTTAGATAATACGACCATGAATAGAAAATACTTTTAGTCCATGTGTTATGATTTTTGGTTTGGGAAATAGAGACATGTTGCATCTCCCGACTGAAACACTCAGGGTTACTCTAGGTGAACTGGGCTGCATGAAATAATCACAGAGAGACAGAGAAATACCTTTTTTCTTTGGGTCCTGTGATGGTTTTTCTGACCTTAGGGGTCCATGGAGAGAGAGAGAGAGAGAGGGAGGGGGGAGGGGTGGAAGAGAGAGAGAGAGAGAGAGAGAGAGAGAGAGAGAGAGAGAGAGGGGGAAAGAGAACATGCTGAACCCTTTTATTGGGAAGAAGCCTTTCAAATGAGGTAAGGGGTAGGATGACAAGGAACAGGTGAGTGTAGCTCAACCCCTCTGGTGCCACCTTACTCCTAGGGCCCCTCCCAGGGCCACACCTTATTATTCGAGCAAGGGAAAAGCCTGAGTCACAAGTCATGGAGTCACGAGTCCATGACACCACTGCACCAGACTACAGTGATCTTTCAGATCCCCGTGGTGCATCAGGACTTAAGGTGCGTGCATTTGGAGTGGCTCCCCACAGAGACATAAAAAATATAATGAGACACAATGATTACCATTGACTGACAGCCATTACCATGAAGAAGATGCCACAAAACCAGTTACCTTCAGACAAGATAACCAGATGCAACTAAGTCTTCACCTAGAAGTCCTATATCCTTAAACTGTTAAGAGAGTCTTTCATGAAAAATTTAAAATGTTTTTCAAATAGAAAAACTTCTAATATCATTTTCCAATTTACATGTCACTCCTGTAGAAATGAAATTATGTTAATTCAAAGGCCTGTACAAAATGTTCATATAAACTTTGCTTATAATGTTCTCAGAAAAACTGGAAACAAATGTTCATCATCAAGTGAATGGATAAACTAACTGTGGTATGTCCATACAATAGGATACTATTTAGTAATAAAAAAGAAGACACTCCTGATACATGTTATGACATGGATCATTCACAAAATAATTGTGTTGTGTGAGAGAAGTCAGTAAAAAAAATGCATGCTTCATGATTCTGCTTATATACATTTTTTAGAAAATGAAAATCCATAATAACAAAATGAAGACTGTGGTTGTCTTGAGGAAGTGGAAATCATGTGAGGAAGGATTATAAGGGGGAAGAAGTAAGTTTTTAGGGGTAGTAGATATGTCTGTTACATTGACTTTGGTCTTAGTTTCAATAAATATATGTCAAACCTTACCAAGTTGTATAATTTAAATTCTTGCCTTACTCTTGATCCCAGGGGGAAACATTCTGTTTTCTGCTATTAAGTAGGATGTTAACTATAGGATTCAGTAGGTGCTCTTTTACAGATTGAGGAATTTTGTTCTTATTCTCACTTAAAGAATCATTTATTGTGTATAATTATAATATGTATAATCATAATCATGCATTGTCAAATTTTTGCATCAATTGATATAATCATGTAATTTATTTTTTTATTGAATTAATGTGGTGATTGATTTTTGAATGGTAAGGCAAACTTATGTTCTTGCAATACGCTACACTTGGTCCCTAGAGCATATTGGTGGGTGCTATGGTTTGAATAGCAAACCAAAATTTGAGGTCTTAGAAACTTAACCCCCAAAGTCGTATGTTAATGGCATTTGGAGATGGCACCTTTGGGAAGCAATTAGGATTAGATGAGGGTATGAGGTTATGAGGTCATGAGGACAGGACCCTGTGATAGCATTAGTGGCTCTATAAGAAGAGGAAGAGAGACCTGGGCTGCCATGCTTGTTGGGTCCCACCATTGTGATGCTCTCTGCTATGTCATGATGAAGCAGAATGCCCTCACCAGAAGCTAGGCAGATGTCAGCTCCATGCTCTTGGAATTCCAGATGCCAGAAATGGGGGCTAAATAAGATTCTATTTTTTAATAAATTACCTCATCAGTTATTACAATAGCAAATGATGCTGCTGCTTTTGGACTCAACTACAACTCTTCCTTGGGTCCTTGGCCTGTCAGCCCCAGGATTCTGTGGATTTCAGTTCTATTAAATCTCCACAATCACATGATCCAATTCTTTGAAATAAATATATCTCTCTGTACTCCTTGTTGGTCTTGTTTGGAGAATCCTCAGAGTGTATGCACCATCATTTTATAATATTTTGATAGTCAGTGGAACAGGTCAATCCACCTTTTTCCTTTATAAAGAGTGCCCTACTGAATCAGAATCCTTTACATTTCCGTTTATTCAGATTTTCTTCATTTTTTTTCCCAACAGTTCTTTGTGATTTCAGTGGTGGAGGTATTGCAAATCTTTCCTTCCTCTCTATGAAAGTCCTCCCGGATGGTTTATTGTGGTCTCAGCGCTAGACACAGTTCCAGGAGGATCTATACACTGACTTTTCCCCTCTTCATTCATGGCAACTAACACAGGCTTGGCCCAGCAGAGATGTGTAACAAATATTCCTTGCATAATTGATGCATTTTATTATTCATACAGAGGGTGACTTTTTTTTTTTTTAGTGGTCTGCCAAAAGATTAATAATGCAACAGTGAATCATCAAACATTTATTAGACATGCATCCTAGGCAAGAATGCATATTGAGAGCAAGCAGTCCTTTTAAATTGTTATGTAACCATCTCGAGGGAAAACTCAGCACCAGCTGAGAGTGTCTCTGGGTCCCCAGCCTTGGGCATCCTCTGTGTCCAGCCTCCAGTGCTTGCTGAGATGGAGCTGGTACCCAACCGCCACCTCACCTGAACTGCTTATCCTCTATCCCAGTATCTCTCCTGGGTGAAGAACTACTCCAGACAGAAGGCAATCAGACCCCAAGGCTCCCCTGACAATGCTGTATCTGCGAATTCCCAGATTTCCAGCACTCTCATCTCCCATCCCAGCTTCTCCCCCCAGGAAGCCTTTCCACCACACCCCACAATTTTCCCTCTGGCCTCCCTCTTGTTCTCTCTTTGTAAAACTCAATTTGCATCTTGATGGAGATGAATAATTAGAACCCTTCAGCATGAATAATTCTGGGTAAATTAATTTTCCTGCCAATCAGGGAAAATTAATTGGCTTCATGATGTTTTCTATTTTCTAGGAGGGTCTCCCCAGCTGCTGCCCCACCTCTTCTCAGCCTCTGGTTCTTCCTCCCCAGCACTTTGGAAAAGATTGCTGGTTAGTTTTATTGTTTGTTTGTTTGTTTATTTTTTAATGGCTTTCCCAGGCAACAATGCTACCCCTCCTGGCAGCTAAATGAGCCATTTAACAAGCATGATAAAAACCTCCTTAGAGTCACTCCTGGCTGAGTAAAATCCACCTGGCCTTTACAGCTCAATTTCTTTTGTAAGTTTTATTTGCTACTATGGAATACAAATATATACAGAAATATACATAAAGGGTATTCATATACAGCCCCACGGGTTATTACAAAATGAACACTTGTAAATTATTCTCTCATTTTGTGGCTTATCCTTCCTCACTCTTAATGGTATTTTTTGATAAAAATTTCTTAATTTTGAGATGGGAGAGATATTGATCTTTTTCTTTATGCCCTGATTAAAATTTTATTCCAAGATGAAGTGTTTATCTTCTATTTTATGAGGAAACCATAGTTCATTTCCACTTTTATCCCCAAAGGGTAAAAGTGCACTGTCATAGTTTGGACCTTGGATGTTTCCTGAAGGCTCATGTGCTAGAGGCTTGGAGCCAGGCCATGGTGCTATTGGGAGGGGGTGGACCCTCTAGTAGGAGGGGTCAAGGGGAAGGGAGTCAGGTCATTGGGGTGTGCCCTTGAAGGGAGCATTGAGATCCTGGCCCCTCCTCTTTCTCTTTTTCTCCCTAGCCTCCATGAGGTGAAAGCTTTCTCTACCACATACTCCTCAGCTCAGCCTCAAAGACAACCAGGTTGAGCAACCACAGCTGAAACCTCTGAACCTGTGAGTCAAAACAAACCTTTCTTTTAAGTTGAAATCAGATATGTGATACAGTGACAGAAAACTGACTAATACCTGCACACTCACAGACGCGAGAACGATTTAAAAATAAGTTGCAGATATCATGACACTTTACTCTTTATTTTAGGTAAATGATAAAAATGCCATAATTACATAAACAAAAATGATCAAGTCTCTTATATTGTCAGTGTCCAGGACTTATTCACACTTTCTTAATTATTCCCCAAATGTCTTAAATATATGTCGTGTTAATGGTTGGTAGCCAGGGGGAAGAGGCTAGGCTAAGCGGTTCACTGATCCAGAAATATTTTGAGTCAAATTGTTAGGAAAATGGGTTTTTATTTCAAGTCAGCTTTGAAGGAAGATAGGAGAAACTTGTTGTTTCCAAAGTTTTGAACTCTCTGAAGGCAGCTCCCACTCTCAGCATGAGAAAGTTGATCTTAATTCAGAAGAGCACCCCACCCACCACCACCACCATTCAACCTGATTCAATAGGATTAGTTTGCTGCTTCTCAAATTTCATACAAATGCAAATATGCTGTTTTCACCCTTTGGGGTTCACTCTCCCTCATCATTATATCTGAGTGATTCATCCATATTGTAATGTGTGACTATAGTTCATGTGTTTGCTCATTGAAATGTTGCATTCTGTTGCATAAATATGTCACAAAAGATACATCTAGTCTACTATTGATGGATAATTGGGTTGTCTCCCATTTGTAAACAAAGTTGCTATGAAGATTCTTTTGCAATACCATTGGGGACCAAAGTCAGGAGTACAATTACTGGGTCATAGGTGAGTGGTTGTTGAAATTTGTATTTCCACTAGCAATGCATGAAAGCTTCAGTTACATGACATGTTGCTAGTATTTGGTATTTTCAGTTCCTTTAATTTTACTTTTTATTAGGGGTACAGGGGTATCTTGTGATGGCTTTCCATTATTTTTTTTTTGTGTGTGTGGGAGTAATGACATTGCACCTTTTCATATACTTATTGACTATACTTTTTTTTATAAAGCACAAGTTCTTTGCTTCTTTTTCTATGGGATGGACTGTTTTTCAAGATAATATGTTTTATAGGTGTTTTCTCTCTCTATTTATGTAAGGTAAATATCTTCCACCTTGTAGCTAAGGAATTAAATATTTTTAATTATTAATATTTTATACCACCCTGGTATAGTGAGTATTTTGAGTTGATGGCTGTTACGATTTGGATCTGTAATGTTCTCCAAAGGCTCATGGGTTGAAAGCTTGGTCATCAGTGCATCAATATCAAGAGCTGGGGCTTTGGGGAAGTGACTGGGTCATGAGGGCCTTGACGTCATCAGTGGATGAATCCATCCATGGGTTCATAATTGGACAGACTATTGGAGGTGATGAAAACTGTAGGAGGTGAGGACTAGTTTGAGGAAGTAGGTCACTGGAAGCAAGTGCCCTGGAAGGATATGTCTTGTCCCGGACCCCTTCTCTCTCTCTTTCCTGGCTGCCATGATGAGCAAAGAACCTTTCCTCTGCCACACCCTTCTGCCATGATGTTCCGCCTCTTCTCAGTCCCAAAGCAATGGAGTCTGCCCTCCATGGACTGAAACCTCTAAAAACAGGAGGCAAAATAAGTCTTTCTTCCTTTAGGTTATTTTTCCTTAGGTATTTGACACAGTGACAAAAAGTCAACTAACACAAAGGCACTTGGAAAACAACAGGTTCAAGAAAATTATTCTCATTTTCTTTTTGTTTCTTTAAAACAGGAGATGAAATTCTACTGTGAAAGACACCTTCCTTATATCAGAAAGAAAACATTCTTATTATCAAGGATGGGAGCTGGAGACAGGGAAACCTGTTTAAACGAATCTTGTTAGACCATCAATTATCCTCCTATTCACGTCACCAATTAGGTACCTTCTGCCTTGTCATATTTTCCTAATCTACTATTCTTATCTCACTCAATATGTATGTGTTTACTGCCTTTTAAAAACTATAGCAATGTTTATTAGAAGGGAAAGTGGCGGGGTGGGGGGATGTACTTTCATAGAGAGAGTGGATTCTCTTGGAAAGGAGGGTGACCAAAAGTGATTATTTTCAGTGTTGGGGACAAACCCAGGGCCTTGCATATGCTAGGTGACCACTCGACCACTGAGCTACATCCCTAGCCCATACGTGTTTAGTGCTAATTGTGTCTTTGAGTCTTCATTTTCATATGAAGATTCCATGCCACGTAAAACTTGTATTACATAAATTTGGATGCATTCCTCTTGTTTATCTGTCTTATGCCAATTTAACTCTCAGGTCCCATTAAGAAACCCTAAAGTGAAGAGGTAAAACTTTGTCTCCTTTACATCTCATTGTTTTAATGAAGTCTTTAGGTGAACAGAAGCTCTTAATGTTAAAAAATATAGAATTTTATTTTCATTTTAGAGTGTTCCATTTAAAAATCTTTGCCTACTTCAAGCTCATAAAAATACTATTTTATATTTTCTTCTAGAAGTTTTAGTGTTTCATCTTTGATATTTAGGTTTATGATCTATCACAAATTCATTTTTTATAGGGAAAGGGTGAAAGTTTATTTTATTTTTTTCCCATATGAGTATGTAATTGATGCAAGCATCCTTTACTCAAAAGGTGATTTTTTTTCCTTCAATCACAGTGGCTTTTTTGCCATAGTAAAATGTACATGTGTGGGTCTTTTTGTGAAACTTAAAAAATTCTATTTCACTGATTTAAATCAGTGATTTATATACCTGTATACAAATACTACATGGTTATTTTATTACTGTGGTTTTCGAGTAAGTTCTGAAATCTGGCAATATATACATTTTCACATCTTTTGTTTACTTCAAAATTATTATGTCTACTATGGGTTTTGGTGTTTTCATATTAATTTTAGAGTCACATGCTAATTTATAAACACACATAAATATACATAACTTATGGGATTTTGATTGAGATTAGATTTTATCTCTGGATCATTTATGAAGAACTGATGTTTTTACAATGTTGAGTTTCCAAATCCAAAAACATGGTATATCTCCCCCATTTATTTTGGTCATCTTTACTTTTCCTCAATGCTACTTTGTAGTTTTCAGTGTTAGAAGTTCTTGCATATGTATTTTTTTCAGTTTTTATTTTGAAATAATTACAAACATACAGAAAATTGCAAAGAAATCTACTGGGAGGAACTGTGCACATATTACCTAATCTCTCCCAATGTTAATATCTGCCATAAATACAGTACCGTGTCAATGCTAGAAAATTGACATTGGTACAATTCACAAAGATTGTTCAGATTTCTCCAGTTGATCTGTACCTGTGTATGTTTCTATATTTAGCTCTGTGTTCTTTTATCATGTGTGTACATGTTAAACATCTTCTATCACTATTCACAATACCTGAGATAATTAACTTTTAAAAAATTATTTGTTCTTTTTAGTTATACGTGACAGTAGAGTATATTTTGACATAGTTATACAAACATGGAGCATATTGTATTCCAGTTAGGATCCCAGTCTTGTGGTTGTACGTGATGTGGAGATTCACAGTGGTGTATTCATATACGTACATACGAGAGTAAGTCAGATTCATTCCACCATCTTTCCTATTCCTGTCCCCATTCCCCTCCCTTCATTCCCCTTTGTCTAATCCACTGAACTTCTATCCACCCCACCTTGTTGTGTGTTAGTATACACATATGAGAGAGAACATTCAACCTTTGGTTTCTTGGGATTGGCTTATTTCACCTCACATAATAGTCTCCAGATCCATCCATTTACTAGCAAAGGTCATACAGTCATTTTTAATGCATATATTTTGTAAGATTGATTCAGTGCTATTCTGGTAAGCCCATACCCTGGGCAGTGGGGGAGACCAAAGCTTCAGCTCAAGGCATTTACTGAGTTCTATGTGGAATTAATGATTAATTTTATGCTAATGATATGATGTTAGTGAACCTAGCATTGGGAACAGAGCTGTGGGATGCTGAGGACCCCTGAGACATCCTGAACATCTTCCTGCCCCTCTTGTGTATGTGGATTTTATGCCTGTGATTAGCTTATCATATGGTAGAGTTGACTTTAAGATAGGGAGTTCTCTGGGTAGACCTACCAGAACCACATGAGTCCTTGGAAAGATGGAATTTTTCTCTGTCTGGGGGCCCAAGGAGACTTTGAAAACATGAGAAGTACTTGACATGAGGGAGATTCCCCACTGTTGAGATGGAGGGAACCACATGGCAAGGACCTGAGAATGACCTCTGGCAGTTGACTGGCAGCCAGCAAGAGAAGAAGGGCCAAGGTTGTACAGCAGCAAGGAAATGAGTTGTGCAACAACCAGTGAGTGGAAAACAACCCCGAGTCCCAGATAAAGCTGCAGCCTCAGTGAAGTCCCCAGGCAGAGAATCTATTCATGTCATGCCAGAACTTCAGACTGACCCAAATGGCAAGTGATAAATTAATGTCGTTTTCAGCCACCAAGTTTGTGGCCGTTGGAATGTGGCAAGAACAACAAACGTAGATTTCGGTATTGAGAGTGTTGTTGCTGTAAGAAGCACTTCGAGTGCGGGCAAAGATGGAGCAGTCCTGTTCCTCATTTGTTCTCATTTACAACTAAAAATCCCCGGAAATAGTACAATAAACCCACTCTGGAAACTCTCCAGATGGTGGAAAGAAGGTGGCTTCCCAGGAGCCTCAGGAAGGGCACTGTGGTGAGTTCTCTGTGGCTCTCCCTGCTTCCCATGATCTCTCCTCAGTGTGCTGCAGAACCACCCACCCAACAGATAAAAAGGGTTCAAGGAAAGCCTGCTCCTCCACAGCTAAAGGGCTAGGAAAAGGGTGATGGTCTCACAAGGTCCTTCCCACTCCAGCCAACCACACTCCAACAGAAGCCATGCTCCATGGTTTAGTGGGGCTGAGCAGGGAGTGGATCTTCCAGCTCCTGCCGAGGAGATCAGGCTGCACTCTAGCTTTCCCTCCAGGGTGGTGTTAAGAAGTTCAGTGGTGAAGTGAGCCACTCCCACCCAGAGCCGTGAAATGGAAGGGGAGCAGAATATGCCAACCCCCAACATGCCATTTTTAGCTGATGGCAACTGAGAAACAGCAGCTGTAGGCCTCTACCCTCCCCATTTCTGCCAAAAGGCAGGTATACATCTGCCTTTATGCCTCCTCCCTCTCTCATCTGAAGAGAATGAAAATAACTATTATCTCTGGAGAAAGAATGTTGGTACTGAGCTCTGTCTGAACGTACTTGACTAAAATAACCCTGATCTTCCATTAGTTTCCCCCCATATATTTACCTTCCCACAATGTATTGCTCATAGAAACCCAACCCCCTTTTTTCCCTTTGCCTTGTCATTTCTCCACGCATTTATTTCCCATTGTTAAGATGATTTTATAAGCCCTAACTTCTAAGCATCTTTTTGAGTTACTCATCATTATGTTCTCCAGTGTGTGAATGGCACGTATAAATAAATAAGTCTTTATTTCTTCTTGTTTATTTGTGTTTTATAGTTTAATTTGGCAGTCCCCAGACCCTGAACATATAGGGAACATAATAGGGTAGAAGAAAAGGTTTCTCTCTCCTACAAAATTTCATGAGGTAGAAGGGGTAGGACTAGCTTCCACACTGGCCTGGCCTCAAGGAGGTAGAATAAGATGCTGGGAAATGGGGTTACTTGTCGCTCTGTTCTTCCGCTTAGTCAGCAGACTCACCCTTTCCCTTCTCTGGCACAGTGGGGCTCAACAGGGAGCTCTGTGTCCCTACTTGGAAGCAATAAGCCTGTAAAATTGGGCTGCAGGAAGGCATCAGTGAACTCAGAGGGAGGAGCTGGGGGGGGGGGCAGGGAGGCTCTGTGAGCCAGCAAGGGTGCTGTCAGTGAGCCCAGCAGGAATTCAAACACACTGAATTATTCTCTCTCTGGCACTGCATTTCCACAGGAGGGCTGGCTGCTTAAAAAAAAAAAAAAAAAAAAAAAAAAAAAGGACCCAGAGTTTCATAATGTCCACTATGTACATGATACCCGTGAACAACTGATCATAACAAGAAACAAGAAAATTAAAAAACTCAATAAGCTGATCCCAATACTGGAGTGAATCAGGTGCTGGATTATCTGACATGGGTTTGAGTGGCTATCATATAAATAGCTTCAACAAATAGTCCTGAATTCTCTGGAAACAAATGAAAAAGTCGGAAATTTCAGTCAAGAAAAAGAAGTCTTAAAAAGGTTCAAATGGAAATTATAGAACTGAAGAATGTAGTAACTAACTCCCCCACCCCTCACCCTCATCCCCCCACCCTCATATCCCCACCCTCATACCCTCACCCATGTCCAGATATCCAACAATGACAAACCAAAACTTACTGGGTGGGCTCAATAGTGAAGTCACTGTAGAGACTTCAGAGAACAGTATCAGAAAACATGAGGAAATATATTTGAATGACACTATAAACCAATAGACCTAACAGGTATCTATACAACTCTCAACCCAATAGCGGATTACAATTTTTTTTTTAAGCACTGATGGGGTCATCTATTAAGAGAGACCATGTCCTGGACATAAAACACCTTAACAAATTTAAAATAACTGGAATCATACAGAGTATGTTTTCTGACCATAATGGAATCAACTTAGAAAGCTATCACAAAAAGATGGCAGAATGATCTCTAAACTCTGAGAAGTTAAAAGCCACCCTTCTATGCAGTATCCAAGTGAAAGAATAAGTCTCAAAGAAGTGAAAGATATAAAGAACTAAACTGGAATGAAAACACAACATATTCCAATATGCGGGACACAGTTAAGAGAATGCTGAGAGGAAAATTTATAGCACTAAATGTTTTTCATAAAAAAAGAGGAGTAGTTACAATTATCTAGGTACCTAACTGAAAAAATGAGGAGCAAATTAAATATAAAATATGCAGCAGAAATAAGAATGAGGGCAGAAAAAAACCAGGAAATCACTAGAGAAAAATCAATGAAATAAAATCTCGTTCTTTGGAAAATACAGATAAAACTGACAAATCTCTAGCAAGACTGACAATGAGAAAAAGTCAAGAAACAAACCACCTGTTACAGAAGTGAAATGGAAAGTCACTTCAGAGCTTGGTCTCCTGCTTAGTGGCCAGCCCGAGCAAGTACTGTGCTCCTAAAACGCTTGTGTGATAAGACTTACTTAGATCATCCTCCACCCTAAGGCCCCCTGTGCCATGCCCAGTCACAGAAGCAAAATCCATCATCTTCACCGTTCTATAGGGGCAGTGTGAGGTGTGAGAACCAGAGGGATGCATCGCAGGGTTTTGAATCTTGATCAACACAGTCCATCCCTTGGCCCCCAAACATTTATAACTCTCCCAAATGCAAAACTATGCTAACTTCCTTCCAAGATCGGCAAGGGTCTTATCCCATTAGAGAGCATCATTCAGAAATCCAAAATGTCATATTAACCTTATCAGCTCAAAAGTTCAAAATCTCATATAAAATATCAAAACCATGTGTGGATGAGCCTCCAAGGTGTAATCCGTGAAGTGTCAGTTCTGGGCACATTTCCCTTGCCCATGGACTGGTGACATTAGAGATAGTTATCAGCCTCCTGATCCCCATCACACAACCATGGGACAGGTACAGGATAATAGTTATTAGCATTCCATTTCAAAAAGGGAGGGAACAGGGCTGGGGATGCAGCTCAGTGGAAGAGCATTTGCCCAGCCTGTACGAAGGCCCGAGTTTAATCTCTGTACTGCAGATCAAAACAGAACAAGACAAACCAACATAAAAACACCAGAAAAAAGAAAGGAATAGAAAGTAAAAAGTCACCACCAATCCAAAGCAGCCTTGGAAATTCTTCTCTTGGCTCCACCCTGCGCCATCTTTCCCATTTTGTGACTGGTACCATTTGTTTGCTGCATGTATTGTATCGTCAGGTAAAAGTCATATCCCCTGATTATTCCAAGATAAAATCCCTCCTCTATTTTTGACTCCTGCAATGGCTGAGGGGAAAAAAAAATCTTAGAATACTAGAAGTTCCCTACAAACCCTCAGAGTTGATTGAGAAGATCGCGATTCACATCCTTAGCACTTTGGGTTGTATGTGTTTGAATACTCTTTAAAAAAAAAAAATCCTTCCAAGGTTTCAGTCAAGGGTTGTTTGGCACACACTCAGCCTTTTCTCTACTGCATTTGCAGTAGCTATTATGACATTTAATATCTTTGGCCAACTGGAGAAGATGAGAATTTTCAAAATCATCTTGATTTTGAATTCCTTTTGTTTAACAATTCTTCCCTGATTTCTCTCTCTTTTCTCTTTATTTTATAATAAGGAGCAGGAAGAAACCAGAAAGTACATTCAATAGTTTGCTTTGAGATTTCTTTAGCTACATCATCACATTTGTCTCTTTAGGGTCTGTGGGAGGGATTTCAGGGTCCCCTGCAGATACCAAGACACAAGAATGCACAAGACCCTGTGCACCCTTTTATACAGCATCCGTATAAAAGCCACACACAGACTCTCACATACTTTAAATCATCACCAGGTGACTTATAATACCTAATACAATGTAAATGCTGTATAACTAGTCGCTTTGCTGTACTGTTTGGTGATAGATGACAAGGAATAAGTCTGCCTATGTTTTCTTTGACTGTTTTACACCCACGGTTGGTTGAGTCCATGAGTATGGAAATTGTGGCTCCTGAGGGTGGATTGCACAGTTATGCTTTCTGCGTAAATGTAGGAAGCAGTTTTGTTGAGATTTCTTTCACCATTTAACAAGGGTGGATACTCCTTTCTCTAGTTTCCAATAACATGCTCATCACCAAACACATTAAAAATTCTATCCTATTCAAAGTCTATTCACAAAGGTTTAGGTTTTCTCTAAGGCAATTTAGAATTTCTCTATTATGCTCTTACCTCCTCTGTCCTCACTAACAGCATCTCTAATATCCTTATTTCTATCAGTTTTGTTTGAGGCAATCAAGGTTTTTTGTTTTCTTGTTTTTACTTTTCTATCTGTTCCTTGAAATTCTCTCAGCTTCTACCAACTGTCCAATTCCAGTCACTTTAGCATTTTTTATTCATACCCTTTATTTTGAACTCATTGATGATTTATTTTCCTGTAAGAAATGCAAAGAGTTTCCATGTGCCCTTTATTCGGTTTTCTGGATGGTGATGTCTTACAAAATATCACAGCTGAGTTGGATATTTTTTGAATATCCTAAATGGTGTTAGCTCTTAAATTTCATTTCTAAGTATCTATTGCTAGTGCATAGAAATATAATTCCTTTTCCTATATTGCCCTGTATTCCTACAAAATTCAATCACCTATATTCAATCACCTATGTTCCTGACTATGGGGTCATGTCCCAGTAAACTCACTGTAATATGAAAATATCGAAGCCAGAATGCACTGGATCTACCTAACCTACTGACCATCACAGCCCAAAGCACAGTGCATTATAGAATGCTGGCTGCTTGCTCTCATGATTGTGAGTTCTGAGTTGCTGCTGCCCCCCAGGATTTCTTTTTTCTTACATACACGACAATAGTGGAATGCATTACATTCATAATTATCCATTCACAGCACAATTTTTCATAACTCTGTATATAAAGTATGTTCACGCCAAATTATGCCATTATACATGAGCTCTCTGGTTTTTTTTTTTTGCATTACAATTCTTAATACAATTTCAAGAAAGGATCCCACCATGTATTGCTAACCTGGGAAAAGATCAAAATTCAAAAAAGTAGAGTTTCTACTAAGCACACGTGGGTTTGGCATTATTATAAAGTTGAAAAGTGTGGACTCACTGTAATTTAGACCATTATATTAGTTTTCCCTTAGTGTTGTCAACATATATACCATTTGTAAATATACAGCGTTATTTATTTTCTTTCTAGGTTTTATATCTTCTATTTCTTTTTCTTTGCCTGGGGCCTCCAGTATAAAGATAAATAGAAATGATGAGAGTAGTCATTGTTTTCTTTCTGAGCTTGGAGTGCGGGGTGAAAATGTTTGCTCTGTCCCCTTTCAGTATGATGCTATTTGTACTTTATCAGATTTAGGAAATGCCCTTTTATTATAAGTTTGCTGAGAGTTTTATTATTAACCTACTCAAAATTTATCACATGCATCTTTTTGGCATCTCTTGAAAGAATCATTTATTTTTTCCCCTTTATTCTCTTAACGTGGTGAATTGCATCAGTTCATTTTTGAATGTTAAGTTAGTCTTGCGATCCGTCATTTATTTTCACTGAATTTATGTTGCTCATATTTTGCTTGGGATTTTTTTGCAGTCTGTTTATGAATGAATTTGTCCAGAAATTTTCTTTATTTTCTAATTTTTCTTTATCAGATATTCAAAGTAAAGTTATGCTGGTTTTATAAAATGACTAGGGCAGTGTTTTCTATTTTTGTATCTCTGGGGGACTGTGTATAATAATTTATTTAAATGTTTGCTACAGTTTTCTGGGGTAGATGTCTTGGCCTTGAGCTTTGTTTATGAGAATATTTTTGTTTCTATTTGCTTCCTTAATTGATGGTTTTAATTTCTTTAATCGTTATAGAATTAGATTTTCCTTTTTTTTTGTCTGTGTTTTTTTTTCTTGAAATTCATTCATTTTCCACAGTCCAATTTGAAAAGAAAATTGTCTACATGTCATCCTCAAAGGCACTTCCCAGACTGCGTTTTCTTACTGTTTTCTAGAAGTCAGGAAATGACAAGAAATGAGCTTAAATCCGTCACCCTATCTTGGACCTCATCACTCACAGCGCTTAGTTTAGGGATGGTTTAGAGACCCAACATTTTCATTCCCTATTCTTAGTGAAATTTCTTTTTTTTCCCCCTCTGGAGATAAATCCTTGCGGGGAACCCTTCTAAATTGTTTGGAATTTTGTTTTCCTTTGAATCCCAAAGGACGTTACTCCCCAAATTAACTCTTTATAAAGAACAATGATACCAGAGATCTCCAACCATATCAGGTATTTCCAAGCAATTCTTGGCTCCCTTGGTGGCATGCTGTTCGGGGGACAGGGTGCTAGTGGTTTTGCTTTCTTATGATGAAGGACCAAAGACGGCAAATAGGCCACTCTTGGCTGTGTCCCCTTTTAATGGCTTGCTAGAGCAGCAATGGAACCCTCTTCAGATTCCTTTGCTAATGCTTGATGCCTCCAGGTGCATCAAATCAGAGCATGTTTAGAAACAGAGCTGTGAGGGGACAGGGAAAGGAGGTGCTTGGAGGACAGTGACACTGGGTGGACTTTTGGGCTAATAAAGAAAGCTCTTCCCCCTTCTGGACTGTCAGGACTTTAGGGGACCATAGAGAAAACATAGCTCAAGCCTCTTATTAGAAAAATGGAGATACTACTGCCCATGGCATGATTCATCCTGGTCACAAGTGAGTGACATGGGACTAGGGCCAATGGCTCAGATTTCCAACAGCCAAAGCTGACTGCTCTCTGGGCTGCAGGATGCCCACCTTACTCCTTCACCCCAAGCCCTTGCCCCCATGTTTCTTAATCTATCCAGATCTCTAGCCTTAGGGCCAATGTTCCTGCTTCTCTCCACAGCCGATTCCTCTCTTTGTCCATTCACCATCTTAGGTTCTTTTCACCAAAGGAAGAGCCTAAGATGGTCAGTGGGCCATGCTTTCTCACTTGGTATTGGATTTCCATGCCAGGAAACTAACTCAGAGCCCTGTGCTGCTTTCTTCTCTTTCTCTTTGTGGTGTAAGAATGAGGTGTAGGCTCTCTTCAAGTGGCTGGTTGGACAAGTGGATTTAGGAGTCTTCTTGGGGCCAGATTGCCTTCTTAACTCTCAGCTTCAGACATAATGAAATAGACAGCTCTAAGGTTCACTATTGGATGGTAAGGAAAGGTCTTGGAAAACCTTAGTGTGAAGTAATAAATGTTTACTGAGCACCTGCCTATGCCAGGTGCAGGGGTTCTTCTCTGAACATACCAAACAAGGTTGTCCCTGACCTCATGCATCTTACATTTCAGCAGGGATATGTGCAGTAAATAAGAAAACAAATAAGTAAACAAGATATGACAGATGCTGATAAGTCCCCTGAAATGAGACATAAAGTGATACAATAGAAAGGAACTTAGTGAGGTGGGGGGGGTTATCTAGCTGATATAGGCTGGTCATGGGTGGTCCATCTTAGGGGGTTCAATTGAATCTGAGCCTCAAAAATAAGAAAGAACCAGCCATGAGAAGAGCTTGGAGGAGAGCTTTCTTGAACTTCAAAGCAGCAAATCTAAAGTCCCCATGATAGCAAGGAACTTGGGTGCTCCCAGAACCTCATAGACTGTGACAAATGTGGACAGAGAACCAGGAACAAGGGCGAGTGAGGCACAAGATGAGGTATGAGCAAGGAGAGTTGCTGGATCTTATGGGGCCTCGAGAGCCATGGTGAAGGAATTAGAACTTATTTCAAGGGTGTATTCAGGTTCTCTGGAGAACTAGAACCAATAAAATATACAAAATTATAAGTAGGGATTTATTAGATTAGCTTACACAATTAGAGGCTGAAAAATCACACAATAACTATTCCCTGTCTGCAGGCTGGAGAGCCAGGGAAACCAGTAGCTGCTCAATCCAATAAGCCAGAACCCGGAGAAGAGGGACCAATTATGCATCCCCAGCCTGAAGCCAAAGCCCTGGAAGCCTGCTGGTTCAAGTTGTCATTCAAATGCTGAAAATCTGGTCAGATGTCCAAGTCCTACAGTAGCAGTAACAAGTGAGCTTGTTCAAGAAGGGTCAAAAGTACATGCATAAGAAAAAGGCCAGGCATAGTGGTGCACACCTGCAATCCCAGTGACTTGGGAGGCTGAGGCAGGAGGATTACAAGTTTGAGGTCAGCCTCTATAACTTGGTGAGAATCTGACTCAAAATAAAAGAAGACTGGGGATGTGGCTCAGTGGTAAAGCATCCCTAGGTCAATCTCTATCTCTCCTCTATCTATCTATCATCTATCTATCCATCCATCCATCCATAGTACATGCATAAGTTCTTCCTGTCTGTTTTTATTGTTCCATCAGGGTCCCCAATCTATTGGATGGGGTCATCTGCATTCAGGGTGGGTCTGGGTCTTCCCCACTCAGTTTACTACCCGCCCCCCCCACCCCCAGCCTTCTCTGGAAACACTCTCACAGATACTCCACAACTGTGCTTTCCCAGCTCCCTAGACATCCCTCCAGCCAGTCAAGTTGACAACCCAAATTAATCATCACAAAGGGAAAGAGATATTTTAATTTGAATGTTGACAGGACCCTGTCAAAGATCACTTTGGCAAATGGAATCACAACTGTGTGGCGGAGGTTGGTAGTCATTCCCCAGCACCTCTCTCTCTCTCTTTACACTGTAACGGAATTTTCAGCTGGTCCCATGAACACTCAGCTGAAGAGGACAGTCCCAGATTCCCTGGTCATTGGTATTCCAGGGATTGGAATGTGGATGGGAATGACAGCTGCAACTTCTGATCATGCGCTTAAAGGGGAGGTGTGCCTCCTCTTCCTTTCCCCTTGCTCCTTGTGGCTGGCTAGAGGGGGGGCCTGGCGGTAGGAGCTGCCTCGAGATGGAAGCCACGTATTGATGATGGCAAAGCAATGAATGGATGGAAACTGGGTCACTGATGGGGCGAAGCTCCCTCCTCAGCCCCAAGTCACTGACCTGGATGTTTGAATGAGGAATAAACTTTTATCTTGCTCAATTTTTTACAATACTTGGGTCTCTTTTATAGTGGACACAGTAGTTTCCTAACAAATATACTAGATTATAGTGGGACTCGGCCTAGGGGGCAGTAAAGAATGAGGAATCTAGTCTTCCCCTGGTATCTAGACCCTTGGGAAAAAAAATGTCATTTTCACCACAGTGAAAATGTCAACATGATTCTCATTGGCACATGGCTCAGACTTTGGCAGCTACTTGGTACCTGTTTCATGAAAAGTTAATGAGTTATGACCATTCCCATTTTGCCATACACCATTTCTGATGTCACCAGGCTATTGACTCTCCAACTGGTGGGATCTCAACATAAAAAGGTTACATTTCCCTCAGTAAGTGCTTTACCTATGCTCTGTATAGTCTTCGTTTCCCATCTCATAAGAGTAATCTTGGACAATTTCCATTACTTTGGAATCTGGTACTTTCTGTTGTGACAAATCCATTTGATTTAAAATTCCACTCTCACGAACATGAAATACCATCTTTTTCTTTTTCCTAAAGGCAGTTTCAGGCAGGGGTCATTAGAGTGGCTTTCTTTTTTTCTTCCTCCCTCCTTCCCTCTCTTTCTTAACAAACAAACCCAGCTGCTATTATAGTCCTCTTTTGAATGGCCGTCACTGCTCATCAATAGGCAAAGATCCTCTCTTCTCTGCAGACTCCCACATTTAGCTCTCTATGGGGCTCATGGGAGTCCTGGGCTCTCTGGAGGAGAAGGCCTTTGTCCCTTTAGGGCCTTTGCCTTTTTCAGTGTCCCAATATGGCAGGTCTGGGTTTGGCTTGACCTCTCATCTCTGCTCAACTCTTATCAGCAGGGACATCTGCAGTCTCCTGCCTCTGGGGATGTCTGCCTTGGCAGGCAGCCCTTATGGGTAGGGCACAGTGGATGGGTCCAGCTCAGTTCACTTCATCCACAGAGACCACGGACTATGCATGGGACTGGTAATGGGAAGGCGTTCAATGGCGGAATGAGATGCAGGTCCTTCCTTGTTTCAGGCCATCTCAGTGATCCTTACCCAACTCCCCACTCCCACTTTGACTTTGGGGTGGGGAAGGGAGATGAGGGAGTTCTTAGCTTACACAGATATGGGGGTTCATGGAAGTTGATCAAGGCAGGTCCTGTTCTGCCATCTCTTGCTGGTC
This sequence comes from Callospermophilus lateralis, assembly GCF_048772815.1. NCBI lineage: Eukaryota > Metazoa > Chordata > Mammalia > Rodentia > Sciuridae > Callospermophilus > Callospermophilus lateralis. Next base: position 95,249,824 of record NC_135313.1, read on the forward strand.
TTTGAGGAAGTGCCTGCTCACCCCCATATTGGTGACCCTGTTTAGAATAGGAAGAAGTTAGCAACTCCTTTTCTTCAGTTTTGAGTCTTGTTGCCAATTCTGTGTGCTTTAGTCAGCTTTTCACTGCGGTGACTAATGGATCAGAGCAGCACAGCTGTAGGGGAGGAAAAGTTTATTTGAGGGCTCACGGTTTCAGAGGTTTTAGTTCAGAGAAGGCCGGCTCCATTCCTCTGGGCTTGAGGTGAGGCTGAACATCATGGCGGGAGAGGGTGGTGGAGGGAAGATTCTCACATCATGGTGATCATGAAGCAGAGAGAGAGACTCCATCTCCAGATACAAAATATATACTCCATAGCCATGCCCCCCATTAACCACTTCCTCTAGCCACACTCCACCTGCCTCTGATCAGCACCCAGTTAATCCCACCAGGGACCAATTCACTGATTAGGTTAAGACTCTCAACAATCCAATCATTTCTCCTCTGAAACTTCTTGCATTGTCTCACGTGTGAACTCTTGGGGGACACCTCATATCTAAACCATAGCACTGTGATAATAGGGAAGCCAGATATATTACTGTCACTCTTTACCAGATATATTACTGTCACTCTTATTAACATCACATCATTAACAATATCAGCTGCATCACTAGAACCATTAAAGTGGCCCCATCACCATCCCTGCCATGCCCATTGTTACCACAGCCCTGTGGCCACCCCCATAAGTATCACCTCCTCAGATACCATCACCATCTCCACCATCATTGAGCTCACCATCTGTAGGAGCTAGGGAGTATTAGTTGCCCCAATGGAAGGACCACAGAATGTCCAAATATAATAGAAATTTATTTCTCATGGATGTAATTGTCCAAAGCAGATGCTCTTGGATGGCAGGAGACTTTCTGCCATACAGTAATTTGGAACTTAGTCTCTCCAGTACCTTGGGCCTTGCTGTTATCTGCATCTGGTCAAAAGAAGGGGAAAGAGGGTGTGGGTGGGCACATCTGCTGCTCAGAAACTGTGGGCTGGAAGTGCACACATAATTTCTGTGTGCTTTCCTTTGGCAGGAGCACAACCACATGGATATGCCTAAGTAGAAGGAAGTCTGGAATGCACAATGCAGCTTAAAATGAAACAGAAATTTTGGTCAAGAGGTAGCAGCCTTTGCTAGGCTGTCTTCCCAAGCTTTTCCATGAATTTGCTCTGTTCCTACACTATGCTAGACTATGTTGTGTGATGGCTAGAGTCGATGAAGTTTCTATCCTCAAAAGCCTATGAACCAAGTAAATAGCAGTATGAAGAAGCACATGTTGACTTTGATTATATTTTTGGATAGCTTGTATTGTCATGGTTCAGAATACGTGCAGGGGATTGAGTTGAATCTTGGAAACTGCATAGAATTTCTTGGGCTGGATGAAAGTGAGGTTTGAATTGGAGAGGAGGGTTTGTGCAGAGGAATGGCCAGAGCACAGGCCTGAGGGGGATGAGCCTGAGTATGATGGCAGAGAGAAATTCAGATGCCTAGAGTAGATGAGTTTGAAGAATATGGAAGGATAAGCAATTGGGTTGGAGCCAGAATGCCAACTGCTTTTGTCTATATATGTTTTCAGAATTTTAGATGTATACTGAAGTTCTTGGTAGCAAGCAACAGAAACCTATTCTAAGTGAAGCAATTGAACAGATGCCTTTTCTCTGAAAATCTCTAAGTAAGCTGAAAGGTTAGTGGACTGATCTACAGAAGTAAAGGAAGGGCTGATGGGCCAACTGCTGGGTTATGGAAGCTAGTGGTATGGAAACCCAGGGCATTGCCTTCAATGACTTCCTGTTACTGTATTCAAAATTCACATCCAAGAGAAAGAGCCTTGTGAGTCTCCTTGGGTCAGGAGCCTTTGGAATCAATTGCCACAGTTGAGAGCTGTTTTATTATGGGAAGTGCCCCCCATCCCCGCCCCCCAGCCTCCACCCAGAAGTGTATCTTACAGAAGACACATCTTAAGTGTCAGTAGAGAAGTAGAAAGAGCTCATGCTTTGAAGGTAATTATTCCTGGGCTCAGATTCCAACTCCTCTGCTGCCCAGCTGGTGAACAAAGCATATGGGTTGTCTAGCTTTGGAACCTCAGTTTTCTCATAAAATAGACACTAAAAATATAAAAAATGCCCATGAGGATCAACTCAAAAAAATGTGTGTGGATGGCCCTGGACAAAGTTGGCTCAGTGTGGGCTTCCCACCCTGTGTGTTTCCTCCAGCTCTGTGACATCAAGGGAGTGGAAGGACCTTGGAGCACTCTCAGCTATGGGCCATCTTCCACATGCCCACTCCCAGTTTCACTAGAGAGAGACATCCCCACCACCTGTTGCCCAGCTTTACAGCACAGGTGGGAATGCCTGCTGAGAACTGCTATGGAGCTGGAAAAGTCATTTCCAATTAGGAGCCCTCATTCATTCTTGCTACATTACACTCTGCATTAGTCAGTTTTTTTTTTATTGCGGTGACCAAAATAACTGACCAGAACAACTTAGAGGGTGGAATATTTATTTTAGCCTTCTAGTTCAGAGGTTCAGTTCATGGTCAGCTGGTTGCGAGGCAGAATTATCATGGCAGAAAGGCATGATGGAGGAAAGTTGATCAGATCATGACAGCCGAGAAAGGGGGTGGGGCGGGGGGGGGGAAGGGCCAGGACCAGATATAGCCCCAAAGACCTCCATCTGTCTATCATTTTCACCACCTCCTAGTAAGCCCATTCAAATTATTAATCCACCAAATGGATTAATCCACTGATGAGGTCAGAGCCCTCATAATCAATCTTTTCACTTTTGAACATTTCTGCATTACCTAACACATGAGCTTTTGGGGGGAATGTTTTGGATCCAAACCATAAGACTCTGATTTTGGCCAAATGCAAGGCAGGGAGAGCAGGGTGGGGCTTGTCCTGTCCTTGGCTCCGAGGATAATTTGGGCTGACTCAGGCTGGCACCCAGAATGGCAGTCCTCACCACATGATCCTCCTCAGGGCAAGAAATGCTTGGATTTTGGTCCAGAAAGGGAGGAAAAAGAGGAAGATTGGAATGACGGTATTAAGATTCAGGTTTGAGAGGCAAGGGGGAGCCATGGAGGATGGCGTTCTCATGTGAGGGGCTGGGACGAGGTAGTGGGGAGCAGCTGTGAGGGTGTGGAATTGCACTCCTGAACTCAGGAAGCCCTGGCTCCAAGTCGCGACTCTGCCACTTACTAGCTGGTCACCCTAGCTGGACCTGTGACCTCTTGCAGGCTTAGTTTTATTTTTTTTCCTTTAAATTTGTGAAGTAGAAGATAATATTCCCTACTTCATACCGTTGTCACGGAATTTCGTATCTGTAAAGTGGTGACAAGCGATATCTGCTCTGTAAATGTTGGCCACCATTGACCTGATGGGAAGGGCGAAGCTTAGGAGCTGGGCTTCTCAGTCTCAGGTCACCTTTGGTTTGTGCTTTTGCAGGGCTGAGTGGGCAGGTTTGCATCTTTTGAGTTTATAGTCAACAGAGGGATATAGAGAATTTTTAAAAAATGTCAAAGGCGAGTTGTTGTTTAATGTACAGAGTTTCAGTGTGGGAGACGAAGAAGTGGTTGTTGGTGATGATTGCACAACCATGTGGATGTATCGGATGCTACTTAAACGTGGCTAAAATGGCCAATTTTATGTTATGTGTGTTTTATTACAAAAAGGAATCCAGAATTTACACTTGGGTAGCGCGAAAGGGACTGGCTGATTCACAAACCTCATTGCATTCTCTGTCCCCATCCAGCCCCATGAGGTCTCATCCTAGTGAGGAAAGACCACTTTCTGTTGGCCATGCTCCCTGGAAGCCTTATTAAGACAGACTTTCAGCCTGGGGGCTGCTCTTATGGTGCCAGCTGTCTCCTCTCTAGAAGTCCTTGATTTATGAGGAAAGGGCCTTGTGCTATTCTCTCAAATCCCCTTGGCAGCCCCAGAGAGCGCCAAGGGCTGGCTGCTCTTCTTGGCCCTGGCAGCCAGGGCTGGTACAGCCACAGCCTTGGGCCTCACAGCCAAGCTTCTCTGGCAGTGGAGGTCTCTGTGGCCGGCTCCCATCCAAGAATAGGGAGGGTGGATGGTGTTGGGAATGCAGGCCTGGCAGGCAGCTCTCTGCAGTGCTTGCTCTGCTCAGCAAGGGGGAGGTAGAGCCCCACGCTTGACTCTGCAGCCTATGGACAAGCTGCTTCTGGTCTGGAGCCGAGGGAGGCTTGTTGGCCTGACAAAGTCCTTCTCATTCCTACAGGGCTCCCAGGGCCAGGCCAGGCCTGTGTGGGACCCTTGACACTTGTTCTCTATCCATTCTTATGTAACAAACCTCCCCCAAACTGGGTGGTTGCTTAGAACAACTTTCTGACCCACACGATGCTGGCTGGAATTGTCATTGCAGGAGGTGCCAATGGCGGGATGGTTCACGATGGCGCACCGCATGACTGGCAGTCGGTGCTGGCTGCTGAAGGGAGCTCATCTGGCACTGCCAATTGCAGTTAGTGCCCACCCGTGCCCTGTGGCTGCGTTCCCAAGACTGAGGGTTCTGGGAGGGAAGAAGTGGCAGTTCCACTTTCCAGAAGACTAGGCCCAGACAGCCAGAGCATCCCTGCCCTTGACTTGTGATGATGTCCCAAGGTCAGTCCAGACTCAAGGGAAGGAAAACCAAATGTCACCTCTTGGTGGGAAGAGTGATGAAGAACTGGTGGCCAAGCAGTTCATCAAACTGCAATTCCAGTTACTTGGGAGGCTATGGCAGGAGGATCACAAGTTGAAGGCTAGCCTGGGCAACTTAGTGAGATCCTGTCCCAAAATAAGATAAAATAAATACTAGGGATGAAGCCCAATGGTAGAGCACTTGCCTAGAGTGCCCAAGGCCCTGGGTTCAATCCCCAGTATGGTGAAAAAGAACTTGTTGCCATCTTTTATCTATCTTAGATGTTGATGTCTCTGGGCCTCGGTTTCCCCTGTCAAATAAAGTCATAGTCTGCCAAAGATCCAGTATAAAAGAAGCTTGCTTCATGAGATTTAAACAGACCTCTAAACCTCTCAAAGAGAGTGTTAGAAGCAAAGAACAGGCTGTTGGTGGGGCTAAGGCAAGGAGTGTGGATGTTCTTGATTCAGTGGGCTCAGAGTTGGCAAGAGTGAAGTTATCTTTTCCAGGGAAGGAAACCCAGGGTGTGTGTACTCTATTTATCTTTCCACTAATCTTCAAAATGACCCTGTAAGATGGGTAAAATTACCCCCATTTTACAGACGAGGCAACTGAAATCCTGTTAGAGACCCGTGGGCCTCACTCAACTAGAGAGAAGGAGGGGTGACCTCTGAACCCAGAGATGGCTCTCTTTGGAAAACTTGTGCTTCTGCCACTGCACTGTGCTCCTTGTTGTTTGTAGCTCAGGAATCTTAAGAGCACAAGGACAGGATGATTTCGGCATCCACAGGGCCCTTCCGAGCCTCTTCTGGCAGGTAGTGGGGGTGATCAGGTAGCTGGCTGGAGGCTTCAGGAAGGAAGAGAACCAAACTGAAGAAGCTTTGGGGAGTCAGGAGGGAGAAACTGAAGCCATGAGCAACTCTGGGTCCTAACCAGATAATGGAGTGAAAGGGATTTCATGACAGGAGCCAGAAGGCAGACAGAGGACATCAGAAACAAACCGAAGGGGCTTCTGGGCAGTAGGAAACAAACTTGGGAGACATAAGCTGTTCATCCTTCCATGTTTCTGTCCATCCTTCTGTATCACCCCATTGGCTGTAGACAGGGTGAGCAGCAGAAGCATTTATGGAAACCCAAGGAAGGACATAAATCCAGGATATAGCTGGACCTGATTTTAGAGAGGATGGGCCCAGGTCTTGGGCAGCTGCTTCCAGAGGGGGTGTACCCTTCCCCATAGTGGCAGGAACTCCAAGGCAAGGTCTGGGGCCCCCAGCCCTACTTCCAAGGTGTGAAGGCTCTGACAATCCTCAACTCTCAACATGTGCAATTAAGGAACTATGACTGAGGCTGTGACCATGACATCATGGAAAATAACATGAGCCTACCCTAGCTACAGGAAGTTCCAGACATGAGAAAGACAGAGTGGAATTCACAGCATGTGGGATTTGGGTTCATCTCAGTTTGGAAGTTAAAGAAAAAGGCTTTCTTCCCTGATGTTGAAGGAAGATGCCTTTATTGTATTGGGACATGCATAATTCAGATAAGGCAGAATATATTGTTATTATAATAGAACAGCTTTGTCCTTGGGAATGCCTCTACACTGAAATGATCTCCTTTGGGCAAATGAACCATGAGTATAACCATTGCTTGGAGCAAGGGAAAAGGACATTACCACAGAAGAATTAGAGAATCCCCAAACTCAAATTCTCAGATATGAGATGACCAATAGAAATGTACTTTTCCTCCAAGTTCTGTTGCCCAGAGATGAACACTACTGTCATCTTCATGGGTTCCAGAAAGTTTCTGCATGTGGATATTTTTTTCTCAAGGCTGTAGGCGGCCTACCTAGTGTACAAGATTGTCTCCTGCTCTTCTATTATCATAGCCCTCACAATTACTATGAGATGTGGAAGATATTTCTTTCATTCTAATGAAATATTGAGTTTCACGGAGGTTATATAGCCTGCTGAAGATCCCACATCCAGTGAATAACAGAATCGAGACTCCAATCTGAGCACTAGAGGCTGAGCCTCAACTCTTTCTGCTCTGCAGCCTGCAGTAAGAAACAGGGCACCCCCTGGAGTCTCGTATTAGGAGACACAGAGAGTTTGGACTCCCAGTGGCTCCTCCTTTTCTCACATGTGGGAGTTGCATGAGACCAGACATTGATGGCTTGAGACCTGTGTATCTTAGTCGTTCATGGGGAAGGGGGTGTCTGTTCATCGGTTCCAACGTAGTTTAGAAAGGCAATAGCTATTCCATCGGGCTTCCTAGCAGGGTCCTTCTTTTCTTTCTCTTTTGGTTAAAGATCCTGGTCTTCAGGTTTCCTCCAAATCACAGGGATTGAAAGGTAGCATGAGCTTGACTAGTGAGAGCATCCCAATTGCCTGGCCTCAGTGACTTGTTCAGGAACATGAATTTGGTCCATCCAACCAATAAGAGTATTTCCTCAGGATTTTTCTCCTATCGATGGTGGGAAAACTGGCCCTTGGGGTCACTGTGCTGGAAGGATATACTCTGGGTTGCCAACAGCATCTCCCCACAATACAGAGGAAGCTCTTTATCATGGGGAGACGGGACTGAAGGAGTAGGTTGCTAGGAGATGGCAAAGAGGGATGGCTTACATCCTGGATTCAGTCATGGGGAAGCCCTCCTCTGTACTCCCACGACATGAGTGAGCACACTCCTTTCATGACTGAGCAAGTCCATGCAGGCTTCTGTCCCTTACAATCAAGAGTCCTGATAAGAATAGGGTCATTAGTTATACCTCACAAAAACCTAGTCAAACTAACTCACGCACATTGGTGAGGTCTAGGGAAGCATATTGGCTTGAAGAACAGGAGGTGCTGTTATACATCCTTGACCTTGGAAGAAATAGGAAGTCAAGGGAAAAATCTTTGTGCCATCTTTCTTTCTTTCCTTCTTCTGGAGTCCCAGGTCTCTCCTCTGCTTCACTCTGGGTTTCGACTGTATTCTGTCTTCTCTCTGTAGACTAGCTTCTTGGGTGATTTGTTGGACACTCCCATACTTAAGCTTATGTCGGGTTTTGGCCAACTTTGGTGCCCACGGTGGCCTTGATCAACACAGCCTAGTACTCCATCCAGTCTGTCTTTTGTGTGGTCTATTGATGACATGGACCTGGGAGGATAGCAGAAACATGTCCACTCCTGGGCCAGAGGTCAGAGGTCAATGGATACAGTCAGGGCTGCTTAGACTACCTCTTCAGCGGGTACCATGAGTGGAACAGTTTCTCTCAGTGGGTGTGATAAGGAGGCAGCCAGGGCATGGTTGGTGCTGGATGGCTGATATCAGATATCATGGTGACTTGGGAACACTGGATGTCAGTGCACTCTCCCAGACTCCCCTGTAGTCAGAGGTCCTGTGGCCAGTGGTCCTGTGGCCAGCAGAGATCTAAGTATTCTGCAATGCTTCCTTCTGCCCTGAAAGGAGATCCCCTGTAGTTCCCACCTTAGCATTTTGTCTTTCTTTTGCTACATGCTGTTCTTCCCACACCTCCACTTCCATGACTGGGATTCTAGGGTTCCACGCCTCCATACTTGAAGCTTTGTCCTCCTAACACTCTCTGTTCTAACATCACCTTCTCCTTCGTCACTGGGAAGAGCAGTGCTGTGGTCTGTTCCCCATTGTCACGTGTGGTGAGTTCAACTCTTCTTCTCTGTGCTCCCCAGGCCTTTCTTGCTTGAAGAGTATTTATGACATTGAGTTAAGAGTACCTTTTTTCTTGGCCTGTGTCTGACCCTAGGCAGTAGTTTAGCATGATGCCAGAGTAAATCTCTGGAATAAAATAAAGTTCCTGGGTTTAAATCCTGACCTCACCACTCATTAGCTGAATACCTATGGTGAGCGATTCGACATTTCTAAGTGTTATTTCCTAATTACGGCACCCACCGTAAACACTGAGTAAGACAACATATAGGAAAGTGCAGAGCACTATGCCTTTCTTGAAGGAACAGTGTGTGATTCCTCTTTGGCTTCTCAGTGTCAAGCACAGGGACGGTTATATCAGGGGCTAAATATACTTTGTTGAATACATGAATGTTTAATTCAAGTAATAAAGCTCTAAGTATGGATTGTTGAATACTGGAATAGAAGGGGATGCTTTGAAGCTGAAAATTCTTTCCTAATGGGTTGAGAATCAATGATGCACAAGACACCTTATCTCCTTTTCTTTCCTGGGTCCCGTATCATGAGATTTTCTTCTCTGTGGTTCACAACAAAGGGTAGTTTGTGGTTCTGGTCACAAAGGGGTTGGTAGTAGGAGACTTATTATCTGCATTAGTTATCTTTTGCTTTTATAACAACATTTCTGCAGACTTCGTTGCTTAAAATAGCAGCACAGGATTACTAACTCGTAGTTTCTGTGGGTCAGGATTTTGGGTTGCCTTTATCTGGGATGTCAGCAAGGCTGAAACAACTGTGTTGATCATGTCTAGGTCTCATCAGTTTCTTGAAGGCTGATTGATGAAGGACCCTAGTTCTGTGCTAGATGTTGTCCACACACTGCCCCCAGATCTGTGCTACATGGCCTCTCTGTAGGCAGCCCATAGGATGATGGGTTGCTTCTTCCAAGTCGGCAGAGGAGAAGGAGAGATGGCAATAAAATAGGTATAATAATTCTGTGTAACATAATCACACACAGTAGTCAAGACACATGATCTTGAAAATCCCATCATTTCTGACACACTCTATGTGGCTAGAAGTAGGTCACCGATGATTCCCGCGAAGGGAGCAGAATCACACAGGAGCATAAACATGAAGAGGCGGAGATAACTGTAGGGCCACCTAAGGGTCTCTCTGCCACACCATTTCACATTGAACAGGTGCAAAATGGAGCAAACTATTTGAAGCAACTAGTTTCAGAATCAAAGAGAGGATATCACTGGACTGTGAGCCACGTTTATATTTGCTTTCTTCTGCAGGGCAATTTCCAAGCCATAGCTTAGGAGAATAGAGCTAAGTAGAAGGTGGCAGGCAGGCTTGCTGATCAGAGGAAACAGAGATTAAGATTGGTGCTGCTAGGTGGCTGGAATTTGAGGAGTAGGGAACTAGAAAGGAGGGGATCAGAGAAATACCAGAAATCCCCTAGGAATTTGGCAAAGTCCCAACTTGCTTCTCTTAAGTGAAAGACTCTGAGAAGCCAATAACAGCTGCTGGAGGACTATAGCAGATTGTTTTTTGTAAATATGGTCAAACAATATATGTTATCCCATGTTCTTAAAAAATGTGACTTTGGTATGCTCCCCTCAAAAAACGAATTCCGTTCCTTTTTCCTTGATGTGCTGTGACCGTCTCAACCAGCAAGGCACAGCAAGGTGATGGTGATTTATGAGGCCGGACAAAAACAGGACTCTAAACGTTCATTCTCTTCACCAGGATGCTTGTATTTGGAGCCTTGAGTAGCCACGTAATCATTCTGACCACCCCCCAAGGCTTCAACAGTGTGAGTCAGACAAGCCACAGAGAGGCCATTGATACTCTGGTCAGCAGATACTCCTGGACTTCAGTCATCTGACAGGTTAGTACTTCAATTGTCCAGTGAAACTCAGCATTTGAATCTTTCCAGCTGAGGCGTGCAGTGCTGTAGAGTAGATGGAAGTCAACTTTGCTCACTCTGGATAAATGTACTACCCAGAATCCGATGGCATAATAAAATGGAATTTTAAGTTGTTACATTCCGGAGGCAATTTGTGACACAGCAATGGAAACCAGAATATGAAATGAGAGTTTTCTGATGTTGCAAAGTGCTGGGGGGAACACTGAAATTCTGACCCAGGCAGAGAAACCTTTTTGAACACACTGGACATTTATTAGAAATCCCAGAAAGGTCACGTATAATATAGAGATTACATCCCAACAGGGAAATATTCTGAGATTAAAAATAAACCTGAAACCAATTCTTCTTGGCTAGTAATTCAACTGCCTAATAGAACAAAATTTAGCACTATGATTTGTAGGCAGAATACAACCTAGAATTTTTAAAAAGTACTATCAACAAGGTCCAGCGTACAATAAAAATAACCAGGCTTGCAAAGAAGCAGGGACAAAGTTAATTAAAGTAGATTAAAATATGGCCCACAGAATGGAATAAGCAAAGAAAAAATATAAAATAACCAGTACTTTAAAATTTATTTACAAAGTAGAAAAAAATGGGTGAATGGGTGGAAAATGTCATTAAAGAAATGGGAAATTTTAGTTTTAGGGTTAGGGAAAAAAATGGAAACTTGAGAAAAGAAGTTTTAGAAATAAGTATTCTACTACTAAAAAATGCTTTCCTTGAAATTAGGAATACTTTGTTTAATTTAAAACTGGACTGGACATGACTGGAGCAAGTATCAGTAAATCAGAAGCAAGTCAATAGAAATTACACAAACCCACAAATAAGTAGAAAAAAGAAAATAAAAAACCAAAGCAACTGACTACAAGAAGAGTGTTTAAGATCCATCAGACAATGTCAAACAGTTCACCAGATGAACAACTAGTGTCTCAGAAACAGAGAAGAGAGAAGAGATATTTGAAGAAATAATGGCTGAAAGTTTCCAAAATTGATGAAGAACATCAGCTACATATGAGAAACTCAGACAATATAATGAAGGAAAAATAGCACATGATTGTCAAACTTCTGAAAACCGAAGATAGAGACAAAATATAAAAAGCCATTGGTACGTGCATTTTTAATATCACATTTGGAAAAATGAGGGCTGACTTCTCATCAGGAACAATGGAAGCAGAAGACAAAGATATAACTTCTGTAAAATATTGAAATTTAAAAAGGATTTTTAAAAAAACCAAGGATTTTATATCTGGTAAAATGTTCTCTAAAAATTAAGAGAAAAGATGTTTTTTAAAAAGACGAAATAGGAGGCAATTTGTGGCTATCTGAATTGTGCTACCCAAAATGGCAAAGAAAGTTCTTTGGGCTGAATATAAAGGATCCTAGATGTATGATCAGATTCACAAATAAAAAAAGACAGCACTGAAATTTGCAATACGTGAATAAATAGGAAAGAGTATTTAATTTTTTTCTTAAACCACTATTGAAAATTTAAAACAATAAAAATTAAAATTTGTAATGGGGTTGTGTGTGTGTGTGTGTGTGTGTGTGTGTGTGTAATGTGAACAACAGAAGCACAAAGGGAAAAATGGGCTACTACAGTTTGGATATAATTTGTCCCCTTTGAAACTCATTGAAATTTAATACCTAATATGAGATACTGGGTTCTGAGTGGGACATTTAGAGGTGAGTAGGGTTCACAGACTTGTCGGAGGAGTGAGACAGCTAACTAGAGGTGCTTGGCTTGCTTTCCTCCCCAACAAACAATCAAAACAAAGGAAAAAAAAAACCCAAATTTCACTGAATAGTTTTAGACCGAGCATCAGAGTGCAGTGGAGATGTGGCGAAGCTGATTTAGAACGTAGAGATACAGAACGGCCTATAAAGAAGGGAAATAAGCACCCAGCATCTACCATTCAATCCCTCAATATCCACCAAGAGTGGCTTTGCTTCCTGGGGAAAGGGTAAGCTGAAGGTCCCTGCAGATCACACTCATACCACAGGTACCTGAAGCATTTACTATTGGAGAACCCATAACAGCCAAAGGGAGGCCAGTCTGGGAAGCTGCCAGGTTACCATACTGCTGTGTTGTCCTGTACAAAGAGCCCAGCTGTTGTATTCTTCTCGACCCAGACTCTTGCTGCATGGATACATCTTAAGATCTTGCTGGCTCCAGGTTTTGTGATGCATCCAAGTAACTGCCCCCAGTAGCTTCATCAACCTTGCAAACCAGACAGGAGGCTCTAATCACCCTCCCGTTGTCCTGGGAAGCAGTTCAGCCTGCAGAGGACACCAAAACAGAGTTTGGCACCAAAGTTCATCCTGCCATGACCCAGGAGGCAACTGAGAATTTTTTCCTGGGTGGCTCAGCCTGTTGAAGACCCCAGAAAGCCACCAGGAAGCTCTGCCCATCCTCCTGGGTCTCCAAGAAGCAATTGAGCAGCACATTCTCAGAAGGTTGGCCCACTGAATATCTATGAAGTATTTGCTCAGTTCCACCCACCCACCCTTGGCCCGGGAAGCAGATGGATCTCCTTTAGCATATTGGTCCCTTCAGGCCTGGTAAAGTCACTGTGCAGCCTTCAGATATCGACAAGTGCCTTATCTGGGTTGGCTAGTATGACCAAAAGCCTGTCACTGACAGTCTTCCAACTAGGGATGCTAGGCATGCTGCACTGTACCCATATGGGCCTTATCCTCACACATATTACAGACACTGACAGATGCTTCTCACTTACAGCCATGGGCACCATGCTCAGAGCTGTTGGCAAACTCATTCCACCTAAGAGAGTTGCATCTCAGCTGATGGTACAGTCCCATAGCACCTGCAGGCTAGGCCACTGTGATATCTGCAGACATTGCCAATGTTGATTATAGTAGAATAAGCTATATTCAATAGTTGTTTAAGCCAAAGTCAATGCATAATAACTTTAGCAACAGACTCCCTCAAAAGGAAACTGACCAATTGCCTGTCAATGAGTCCAAAAGAATGAGAAAAGTTTAAAGAGAGGCAAGAGAAAGCAGGGAGACAATTTGAATGCATTAGGAAGATAATTGATGAGATGAATGAAAAAATTCAGCAGAGATAGAGAAGATAAAAAAGAACCAATCATAATCTTGAAGCTGAAAATCTCAATAAATGAAATAAAAATCTAGTCGAAAGCATCAACAACAGAATTGATCAGGCAGAAGAAAGGTGTTCTGAGCTTGCAGATGAATCTTTTGAAATAAGTTTTCTGAAAAACTGAGGAAAAAAAGAGGAACAATTTTAAAAGAATGAGAAAAGTCCTTATGGAACATCACTTCAGGAGGAAACATTTGCTTTATGTGTGTTCCAATAGGGAACACAGAAAGGAAAAGACATTGAAAACTTATTTCATGAAATAACTGCTGAAAACTTTCCAAATCTTGAGAAAGATAGGGACATCCAGATTCAGGAAGCTCTAATAGATTTAACAGAAAAAATTCTCTTTCAGGTATGTTATAGTCTAACTGCCCAAAGTACAAGCCAAAGAGAGAAATAAAAACAGCAGGAGAAAAGCATCAAGTCACATAAGGGAATCCCCATTAGACTAGTAGACTTCTCAGCAGAAACCTTACAGGTCAGGAGGAATTGGACAATATATTCAAAATCTTGAAAGAAAAATAATGCCAACCAAGAATGCTGTACTCAAAAGAGCTATCTGTCAGAAATGAAGATGAAAGAAAGACTTTCCAAGACAAGCTAAAACTGAAGAACTTCATCACCACTAGGTCAGTTGTATAAGAATAGTTTATGGAAGTCCTACCCTAGAAGGAAAAGTCATGCTTAAGGCAATCTTAAACTAGGTGCAAAATTGAGAATGCAGTTATAATCCCTGGAGAAACTACTTAAATGTAAGAAAAGTGTGTTAGTCAGCTTTTCACCACTGTGACCAACCTGAGAAGAACAACTTACGGAGGAAAAATTTATTTTGGCTCATGGTTTCAGAGATTCAGTCCATGGTTGGCCAACTCTGTTGCAGAAACATCATGGCAGGAAATCATGATGGAGGAAAGCCGTAAGCTCATGGCAGCAGGGAAGCAGAGAGGGACAGCAGGGCAGGGAAAAGATGGCTTACTGGCCCTTCATCTCTTCTGCAATGTGAGGACTGCAGCATTTGCCCCCTCCTCCTCCTTCAATCATGGGAGAACGCTGAGAAGGCACTATCTATGAGGTATGGGCCCTTACTAGAAGTCAAATCTGCCATGGCTTTGATCTTGGACTCCCAAGCCTCCAGAACTGTAAGAAATACATTTGTTTTCTTTATAAACTATCTAGTCTGTGATCTTTTCTATGACAGCACAAATGGACTAAGACATTGATTGATCTAAGTTGTTTTTTTTTTTTTTTTTTTTTTTTTTTTTTTATAAATAATAACAAGAATGGACTGAGACACTGGTGAGGGTGCAAGACTCCTGGAACTTTGTCACAGCACAGCAAGTATCCTGAGCTTCAGGTCTGCCTTTGATCCCCCTCCCCCAACTTCACCTGCAGTGATGTAGTCTAACTGTCAAAAGTACAAGCCAAAGAGAGAACTATAATGCAGTATGTTGGCAACACAGCTGAGAAACCTAATGCTTAGGAAACCCTAGTCATTTAGGGTGAAAGGAAATCTCAACTTCTACCCCCAAGGGATACACCATCTTTATTGTAGTGGGCACCAAAGTGACCTAATTGTTACTGATACTCTCTTTATCTTCAAAAGCTGTTCGCTAAACAAACGTTCTTGAAAAAAAAAGGCCCTCTCTATTTTTGCTTAATGCAGAAAACTGAGAGACCAATGGTGGATTATTTAGTATCAGTAAAAATTCTGTTCAAGTATACATGGAATACTTAGCAAAATAGACTATATCCTGGGCCATGTTAAAAGTCTTGATAAAATCTGATGGATTAGCATTTTTATGGGGTATGTCTTCTGACTATGATGGTATGCAACCCAAGAACAACCACAACCATAACAGAAACCTAGAGAATTATAAAGTATTTGGATATTAAACAATACATGTTTAACTTGTAGCTTTAAGAAGAAAATACATGGGAATTAGACGCTATTTTGAACGAAGCAAAAGTATAAGCACAATGTATTAGCATTTGTGAGATGTAAAGAGGAACTTTTTTTTGCTGTATATGCATGTATTAGAATGGAAGATAGTACTAAACTAAATAACCTCAACTTTCACCAAAATAAGTGATGCAACAAAAGAAATAGTGAAACCCAGAGAAGCTAGGAGAAAAATATAAATTTAAAAGCAGAGAGCAATGGAAAACAGATTAGCAATAAATAAAACTGAGTCAAAGTTGGTTCTTTGGATTAGCAAAATTGACAAATTCTATGAAAGAAAAAACAACTTCAAACTCAGATAAGAAGAGATTTATTTGAACTGAAAGGAAAAGAGATTACTGAAGTGGAGAGAATGCTGTGACCAGGATATCTGTAACAGTCCCCAAAGTGGAAAAGGGCTTTTCTTTCATAGGGGAGAGTAAACAAGGCTGGAGAGAACCCGTTGTGTGAAGGTGGGAAGGATGGAAGGAAGGAAAGAGGGGTGTAGATGTTAGATTTCTATTGTTGTGACTAAAATACCTGACAAGAACAACTTAGGTGAGGAAAAGTTCATTTTGGGCTACAGTTTCAGTGTTCTCAGTCCACAGATGGCCAACTCCATGGGTCTGGGCCCAAGGTGAAGTAGCACAAGATGGCAGAAAGGTGTGGTGGAGGGACACTGCTCTGCTTGTGGCAACCAGGAAGAAGAGGAAGAGGGAGAAGTAGAGAAAGGGGACCAGGGACAGATAAAGTCCAAGGCCACACACCCCAGTGGCCTACTTCCTTCAACCACAACCCGCTTGCCTACAGTTACCATCCAGTTATACATTCAAACTATTAACCCAACAAATGGATTAATCCGCTGATGAAATTCCAGTCTTTTCCCTCTAAATATTGCTGCAGTGCCTAACACGTGAACTTTTGTGGGAACATTCCAGATCCAAACCATAACTGATGGAATGTGATCAGGCAATAGATGAGGGAATGTTTTATCCTGAGATCAGATTATTGTGAAGAAAAGCCACCTAAGAAAGGTGGGATGTAGCTCAGAATAAAGGTGGGTTAAAATTCTGGGCCTGAGAGAAAGAAACTTAACTAAAGTTTTGTAAGCAATCATTTTGTTCAGATAGATTGGTAAGGGAAAATAGTTATGAGGCAAAGAAAGGAATTTAAAGTGTCTGTTTTTAGCTTTGTCATTGGTAAATAAGGCAGCATCCATGGGTGTTATCTAAGTCATATGGGGAGATAGTTTCTTTGTAGTTAGCCATATTCCAGAACTCAAAAAGATGGGAGGTTTAAAAAATATTATTGTTAACTTACACTGACTATAAATTAATGGGATTCACCATGAGCTTTCTTTCCATGCACACATACATCTGTGCTTTGCTGGTATCCATCTCCCTATACCCTTCTTTCATTCCCTCACTTTCTCTTTAAAGGGGTATTTATTTTTCTTTTTTAAAAATTATATATATATATGACAGTGGAATTCATTATAATTCTTATTACACATATAGAGCACAATTTTTCATATCTCTGGTTGTATACAAAGTATATTCACACTGATTTGTGTCTTCATACCTGTACTTTGCATAATAATAATCATCATATTACACCATCATTAATAATGCATGCCCCCTCCCTTCCCCTCCGACCTCTCTGCCCTATCCAGAGTTTGTCTATTCTTCCCATGGTCTCTCTCCCTATCCCACTATGAATCAGCCTCCTTATATCAAAGAAAATATTCTGCATTTTTTTTGGATTGGCTAACTTCACTTAGCATTATTTTCTCTAGCTCCATCCATTTACCTGCAAATGCCATGATTTTATTCTCTTTTATTGTTGAGTAATGTTTCATTGTGTATATATACCACATTTTTTTATCCATTTATCAATTGAAGGGTATCTAGGTTGGTTCCACAGTTTAGCTATTGTGAATTATGCTCCTATAAACATTGATGTGGCTGGGTCCCTGTAGTATGCTGTTTTTAAGTCCTTTGGGTATAGACTGAGGAGAGGAATAGCTGGGTCAAACGATGGTTCCATTCCCAATTTTCCAAGGAATCTCCATACTGCTTTCCATATTGGCTGCACCAATTTACAGTCCCACCAGCAGTGTATGAGTGCCTTTTCCCCCACATCCTCGCCAACACTTATTGTTGTTTGTTTTCATAATAGCTGCCATTCTATCTGGAGTGAGATGAAACCAGAGTGGCTTTGATTTGCATTTCTCTAATTGCTCAAAACAGTTCTTAATGGTTGCTGTTTTCTGGGAGCACAGGGTTCAGATGTAATTCAACATCATTAATTTCTAGGAATGCTGAAAAAATAAATTTAAATTTAAAGGAAATGAACACATTTATTTAAAAATACAAATTTTAAAATCAACATAAGAAGAAACAGAAGATTGAATAATACAATAGATGTTAGAGAAATTAAAGTCACAATTAAAAACCTTCCTAATTTCTAAAAATCCAAGTCCAGATAATTTCATGGGTGAATTCTTACTAACATTTTAGGAAGAAAAGTCTTTTTTTCACAATTTTTGCTCCAGAGGATAGATAAAGAGGCAATACTCCTTAATTCCTCGTACAGGCCAATATAAACAAACCTGATACCAAAATCTGTCAAGGATTTTATAAAAAGAAATATAAAAGGAAATACTGGGAGAACGTGAGCAAGAGACAGATGAGAGGAGATGGAAAGATGTTACAGACAAATAGATAAAAATGCAAAACAAAATATTAGCAAACAAAATTCTATAACAGAACCAATTCACAATACAAGGACCAATAGTATAAAATGAAATATGTAAAACTACCCAATTTTTAAAATGACTAAGTTACAGAAATTAACATTCTAGCCCCAACATCTAAGATCAATACAACAGAAGAGAGTAGAAACACACACACACACACACACACACACACACACACACACAGTGTAAACTCATTTTCAACAAAGTAAAAAAGCAATTCATTGGGGGCAAGAAAATATTTTTTTATCAGTCAACAGTGATGGAACAACTGAACATCCATGAGGAAAAACAGAGTGAGCCTTCACTCCTTCCTCAAGCCTTGTAAAAAAATTAATCTGAAATGAGTCAAAACTTGAATGTGACATTTAAAACTAGGAAGCTTCTAGAACAAAACATAGTAGAATACATTAATGAGCTTGGGGAGAAGAAACATTTCTTAAACAAAACACCAGAGCACAAACCATAACATAATAATTGGCAAATTGAATTTCATAAAAATTAATAATGTTTGCTCACCAAAAGACACCACTGAGGAAGAGGATAGTCAGGCTGTAGACAGAAAATGTCTGTAAGTACATTATATCTGACAGAGGACTCACAGACAATATATAACCAACTCCTGCCAATCAGTAAGTAAAAACCAAGTTCATAAAGTGAGGAAGAATATTCACTAAACACTTTAAAAGAGAAGATACTAGAATGGCCAGTAAATATATGAAATGTGCTCATTCTCATTAATCATGGGAAATGCAGGCAACAAAAACATCCCACAACAAAATATTACCACACATCCACTTTTCTGGCTAAAATAAAAATCATGGAGCAACTGAAAAATCTCACATATCATTGATGAGAATTTACAATTGTAGGATGACTTTGAAAAAATAATTTGACCAGTTTTTGATAATGCTAAATGTACCCAATAGTTCTGATATTAGATAGCTAACTAGGAGATATGCATGTTTATATCCACAAAAAGACACACTTAAAACATTCACAGCAGCTTTTCATAGTAGTCCCAACTGGAAACATCCAATTTTACCAGCAGGTGGTATGAATGGGGATATTTATACAATGTCACACTAGTTACTAATAAAACGCAGCTACTGATAAACGCAATAATGTAAGAGTCTCAAAAAACATTTGATTGAGTAAAAACACCCAGACACAGAGGGTATCATGCTGTTTTGATTCCACTGAGATTAGAAAATAGCTAAATGCACCAATGGTGACAAAAACCAGAACAGTGATTGCCGAAGAAGGCGGGGGGCATAGTGTCTGAAAGGGGTGTGAGGGATTTTCTGTGGCAACTGGTGCCGCAGTCTGGCTGGGCACAAAATCACGAGCCACTCACAGCTTTGTAGATTCAAACAGCAATTCTTTATTCCCGATCTCACACCGACACTCTACAATCACGTTCTGAGGCAAACGGGTTCTCTGCCCAAATACTCTCTGAATCCCAGGAGAACTCAACGGGAACTACAGGCACGCCTGAGGCAGCAGGATACCCCCTATTCCCAGCAGGGTACACCTTAAACCTGGAACCGCCCTAAACCCAAGGAGAGCCCTAAACCCTGATCAGCCCTAAATCCGGATCCGCCCTGGTTCTTGAGCAAGATCACCTTATATGCAATGTCACTGAAAAATGTCCAAAGCAAGTCCATTTTACCACGAATCCTTCCTGTAAGCAACATGGGGTACGGTGGCAAGG
Source organism: Callospermophilus lateralis (assembly GCF_048772815.1). NCBI lineage: Eukaryota > Metazoa > Chordata > Mammalia > Rodentia > Sciuridae > Callospermophilus > Callospermophilus lateralis. The sequence goes on from NC_135313.1 coordinate 95,269,597, forward strand.
AAATTGTCATACCTACTTGGCTAATGGCTCTCAGCAAACTGGAATGTTCTAAGTCTGTGTCTAGGTGATGCTCACATGAATGTATGAATTTTTCAAAATTCGTAGAGCTGAACCTTTAAGATTTTAGGTCCTTTACTGCGTGTTGATTTTCCCTCAGTAATGTAGTACCAGCGTATGAAACCCCAGGAGGATCATTGTCATTGGCTTATGCCCTTGAGAATGATGACCAGCAAAGTCCAGTTGAGCCAGCAGCTGGCATGGATAGGTCTGTTTTACATGTCTGTAAGAAATTCAGAAATATTCTGGGAAAACCAACCAGAAGCAGCATCTTTGCCAACCCAACTTAGTAGGCTAGAAAATTCAAACTGCATGGTTTTGTGGTCTGATGAGACCCCCTCTCACCCCCCACTGCATCACAATATGAGATGACATCACATAGAGCGAGGGCATGGGAAGCTGGAGCTCAGAGTGAGTGGCATGCATGCAGAACAGATCATCTTCGAGAGAGCTTCCTCGCCAGGAAGCCAGAGACCCTTTCTAACAACCTGCTATTGTGGGAACAAATCCACATCGGTGAGACCTTCATTAATCCCTTCTGAGGAAGGAGTGCCTAAGACATTCACCAGGATCCACCTCTTAAAGGTTTCATAATCTTAAAATTTCCACAGTGAAGACAAAGCTTCCAGCACATGAACATTGGGGGGACACCCTCAAATCATATGCAACAATAGCACCAAAGGAGGGGGGCCAGGGGCATTGCCTCACAGTCAGACATTATGAGCATAGGCATCCCCCACACCACAACCTCTAATTTTACCTACCTAATTATCTGTGTTTTTAAAAAAAATTTTGCTACATCACACACACACACACACACACACACACACACACACACATCCAAAATCTTCAAATGACAAATTGCTCTATAAAATAAAGGTGTGCTCACCTTTCTAAATTGTTGAATCCATTCTATCCATCCTTCCCCTTTATAAAGCAGGGTCAATGCCTTGCATCTGAAAGTGTTTTAAGAGTGGGCAGGTGGTGGCAGCTGCCGTTCCTCCTAACACATCAGGATGCTGAGGTTGTAGAGAGCTCCTGTGACTGGCTGGCAGGTGTCTGTCCTGGCACCTAAGTCTCTGCTTATAGACTAATTCATAAAGATGAAGCCCAAACCTGTGAAATAAAAATATTGCCAACAACCCTGGCTTTTGAGGAGTTTTACCCTATTGGGGAGGATCTGGGCTTACCTGTGCTTCAAAATAAATGCCTGTCTGGCATTGCCAGTGCTGAGTGGCTTACTGTAGTGATAAGACCTAGCAGGGTCGGATTGGGACAGAAGGTTGACATATTTGGGTCATGGCAGCACAGGCTGACTGGTAACAGCCCAGCTGACAAAGGCCAAGGGCAGGGCCATATATCCCTGGACACATGAAGTAATATCAGTAGGTAAGCCACAGCCCAGGATAGAGTGTCACATGTCAAATGGCACAGTGGAAGGGATGGGACGGAGTCCCCAAAGTATAAAGTGGGATCAACATCTAAACTATAGCTCAGGGCAGTCTCAGGTGTGGAATATCAAGGCAGAAGGAACACTGGGGTCTTTTCATGCCATGGTTCATTTTATAGACAAGGAAAATAAGGATGCATTTGGGTGATGAGGGTTAGTTAGGACCCTTGAGGAGGCACAGGGCTCCTTGGTGTACACTGGCAATGAAATCCCAGCCCTCTGTGGGCACTGGGTGAACCTGACTGCTGTGCTAACCTGATTGGGTCCTCAATGAGAGGGGCCAAAGTGGACAGAGGCAGAAACTGGGGTCAGGTGCAGGTGCAGGTTGGGATCCATCAGGAGGGTAGTTCTCTTTTTACCTAGGGGGCATCTGAGGTGGCTGTGAGATGGGAAACCCAGGGACCCTCAGCCAAGACAAACTGTTCCAGGTGTTGGACAGTGGCTTTGCCTGTCTCTTATTGTTAGAGGATGACATATGGCAGGCTCTGCACTCTTTGGCCCTGGTCTGGAAGGTCAGATGAGCTTACCCATGTGAGCAGATGTTGCATTGAAACAATAAATGTAAATGGAAAATGGGGTCATAGAACCTGCCTCATAGGGCACAACCCTAGGGGACAGATAGTGATGCCACATTCTTAAGTTTATGTTGCACACAAGGCAACTCAGGCCCAGGAAGGTCATGTAACTCTCCTATGGTCACAAATCCCAAAGTGGCCAAGCCAGTGCAGGAAGCCAGGCTGTCTGACTCCCAAGAACATTTTCATAGCCTCTTTGCTGCCCTAGCAATGATCTTCATTTTCATAAAGTCGCAAACTGTTGTCTAAATACTGTGTTTAAACTAAGCCTACATGGAGGAAAGATGATGAGGGGCTGCAGACACTTCTTACTTTTTCCACTTAGGCATTTCTGTGATGTTTGCTTTTTTCTGTTTAGAGTGAGCATGTGTTACTTATGCAATGTAAGGGGAAGGGGGGAAATCCCAACACAGCTAAGGAAAGAAAACCCAGTTTTGTCCAGTCACTTTTGCAGTGTGTGGGATTGCACGGTGGTTTGTCCCCATGGGCCTCAGATTCCTGACATTATAGGTGGGTAGATCTACCCACAGCACTCCCTGGAGGACTTTAGATAGCTCAGGATTTTAAGAACATGACAGTCAAGGGATTTACTGACAGAAAAAGCACAGCTCTCTGCACATTGATATAGGTATGATTATATATTTCAACCCATGCACGATGCCCAGTGACACTTTGATATTGACCTTGAATCCTTCCTCCCTCTAATGGGAACTGGGGATGTTCCTGGTGAAGTGGGACTGAGAGTCCCTGACTTTATTTCCTTTCTATTTTCTCAAGCCAGCTGGACTGAGCCACCCAGGTGATCCTTTGTGCATTGGGTTTTTGGACTGGGACCTGTGTGGTGCCAATTCATGCAACCTGTGACCAGATAGTATTACATAGGGACAGATGATGTCATATCAGAGTTATCTACAAGGAAGCTTCAGAGGCGTGGGTGCCCAGCCAGAGGGTCATGGGAGTATTCGAAGTGGGGCAGGAATCACTTCACCAGACAGGTTGGTTGATGGAATCCAGTGATGAAGCAGAGGACACCGCCCCCCCTACCCCAGCCCCGCGTTTCTGGCTTCTGTGCCCATGTGGATGCTGGTGCCCTTCCTGAAGGCGGTTGCACAACAGGAAAGGTAGTGACTCAGGTGTGCTTATGTGGAGTTGGAAGCACAGGCAGGTCTTGCTCACGTCCCGTGTAGGCAAGGGAGTGGGTGCTCATCGGAGGGATGGGCTGGCTTTGAAATAAAAGCTATAAAAGCAATATAGTTCATAACCCACTTGAATCAAATGTATGAAAAATGATATGTCAAGAGCTTTGTAATGTTTTGAACAACTAATAATAAAAAAAGAAATAAAGACAAAAAGGTAAGAATTATATATTTTCAAAGCAGGAGTGTGACTGATTGAGCTGACCAGAGGGGTTTGGCTTCTAACAAAGAAAAGGCCTTGGGCTTGCTTTACTTATTTATTTATTTTATAGCCATATAGATCAAAGGGGATCTGCAGGTCTAAGCTGTCAGAGTGGGAGGAGTCTTGTTTGGGTGCTTGGTTTCTCCTGGTGGCAGGGGTCTTGCAGAAAACAGATTGTTTGGCATTTGGCAGACTATGCCCATCTCCTGGAGGCTGTGAGCTAAGACAGAGCCAGCATACTCTGGGCTTTCTTGAACCTGGAAATTTTACCCAGGAGTTCCCAGAAGAGTGGCTTCCCTGTCTTAATGGCTTGAACAAACCATAATTTATATATATGGCCTCCAAAAGGCAGGACATGCAGGCAGAGAGATCCCAGAAGCCGTGGCAGATACAAGTGTGGGGCACAGGGAAGTCTGGGCTCCAGATATACTTGGGAAACTATCAGACAGTGGGGGGTGACTGAATCCAGGAGAGCAGAGGAACTCTCAGTGGTGAGTGGCACAGTGCCGGGTACTGTGTGTATCCTCACTCTCCAGGATGCTTAATTGTGACAAGTGGACGAGGCTACCTTAAGCTGGGTTGGGATCCATTATGCTAATCTTCATTAATCAGGAAGAAGGAGAAAGCAAAGTGACAAAGGAGGACCCCCTTAAGCCAATTGTCTTGGATTTGTCTCACATCACTGCTTGTCTCATGGTGATGACAAGTGACTTGCCGCCCTAGAAGTGTGGTGATTGCTCTCCAGCTGTGTCTTGGTCAGTGGAGAGCAATGGAAGTGATACTTCTGGTTATGGGTGACGAGTCCTGCTTCCCCACATGTTGAAGTTTGAACATTAGAGAAGCACGCCGAGGCAAGCATATGAACCAGGGTTTATTTAAAAAGGGGTAACATAGACTTCTCCCGGGAGGGAGAAGGGGGGCCATAGCTGGTATCCTGGTACCCCAAGAAGTGAGAGCGTTCTGCCCTTTTTATATGTCCTAGGCTTCCTTTGTTCTCCTGCCTTCTTATCTTTCTCTCTCTCCTTCCTAGGCCCACGAGATGCTCAGGTGGGATGGCTAAAAGGTGAGAAACAGATGGAGGGCGGGGGACACAGATGGAGTAGCCCAGGACACATTAATTAACAACTTTTATAACCCCTTGTACAGAGGGACAATTCTTGGGACAGGTTACCTTAGCAACAGGTTGGAGCAGGGGTGAGTTATATTGGTAAGGGTGGAGGAAGGGCTCTGAAGGAATTAAAATTTCAATCCCTCAGGTGGTCTCCAAATTCCCCAACCCAAACTGGCCTTCATTCTCTGGATCCCACCCTTGCCTATCCACCTGTCTTTAATTCTGGATTCAGAAGGAGCATGAATTTTGGAAGGGCAGCTGGCCCTTGCTGCCTCACCCAGAGCCTTATAGTGGTTTGGTGAATTTATACATTGAGGCCTTGCTGAAGGTGTGAAAGCTTCACTCTTACTTTCTCTCTCTCCTCCACATCTATTCTCCAATTTCTTCCCTTTAGTTCTCTTATCTGATGCTCTGGGAAAGGAAGTCTTAGTTCCTTGCTTGTTATTAACCAGTTCTATCAATGAATTACACTTGTGGGCAGGTATTGTGTTTATTGACCCTGAAGTATAAATTGAGTACTTAACATCCTTTTTTAAAAACTAAAGCTAAAAATTAATTGATTAATTAATTCTCCCTAATAGTCCTACAAAATAGTCATTATTTTCTCCTCCCAACAATTGAACAGTAACTCCCTAAAATGTCACCAAAATTACTATTTTTGTAAGACAAGTGAGTTTATTGCTTACCATGATAAAGGAAAAATGCTCCTTTGATAGTTTGACTCTCAGAGTCTGAGAGAGAAGAGCAAACCCAGACTCCTCACTGAGTTTTTTTCTTCTTTTAATTTAATTTAATTAATTAATTTTTTTTTTACTGAGATTTTGAGGTCTAGCTTAATGGATATCTTTTAATTAGGGGTTTGGTTGGGTTTAAGCAGGATCATGATACACTATTTCTGGATAGATGGGCATTGCAATAGTGGTCTGTAGGGCGAAGGATTCAGAGTCTTGGGGTATAAATTGTCATTTGCTCTCTTTTCCATTCAAGAAACTCCTTTAGGAAGTTTCTGGAATGAACTGCAAAGTTACTTGCAACTTTTATCTTCCTGGGAAGTTTCCTGGAACTGTGAAGTCATGGTGATGAGAGGTAAAGTGACAAAGACATGTTTCTGTGGACGGTAAACCACGAGACAGTTTACAGTCTCACTGTATAAAGCATAATTTGGACACTGATCCAGTGCAGGAAGTGGAGTAGTTAATATGATTGAATCAAGGCTTCAAATTTGAAGGAGCGAGAACCTTGACTATGATAAAATTCAATAGTAACCCGTGAAAGATGTGCCATTGGGTTCTGGAAACCAGAGACATGACTACAGGGTAGAGTGGACCTGGGGGAGCTCATGTGAGTAACACCAGGGACAGGCTCCACGGGGGAGGTAGGAAGGCACATGTTGTCTCCCGTGAGTGTGGGGAGCTGTGACGTGGAAAAACCCATCAGAAGGAGGCCTCCCAGGTTTGGAGGGTCAGAATCTAATGCCCCCAAATACAGCACCTTCCTCCCTTCTCTCCCAAAGACTCTCATGTGGCAGGTGTCCTGCACTGTACCCTGAGGTAGGACTGTGACACAGAGAGATAGAAAAGAGCCTTTAATAGGCCTTGGTGACTTCCGCTCTGTATGTCACCATGAAATCACACCACCTTTGCCCAGCTGGGTTTCTTCACTTTCATCAGGTTTGAGCACAAAAACACACAGAGCTCCCAGTGTCTTCAGGTCTTTATTTCCTTATGAAGTCTCCTGTGTCGCCTAAAAATTTAAAATTAATCTTCAGGCTTTTTTTCTTGCTAATCTTTGTCAGTTTTAATTTCAGTCTCAGTCAGGGACCCTGAAAGTGTCGAAGAAACCCTCCTCCCCTGCAAAGAGTTGAATGTTGTGACGCTCCTCTGTATGCTGCTATAATGGTGGGTACAAGTCATCATGCACTTGCCAAACCCACAGAATATGCATCACCAAGAGGGAACCTTATTGTCAACTGTGAACTTGGTGATAATGAGTCCATGTGGGCTCCTCAGATGGACACAAATGTAACATTTTGTGGGGAATGTTGCTCATGGGGGAAGGTGTGTGTGTGTGTGTGTGTGTGTGTGTGCGTGCGCACGTCACACACAGAGGGGACATGGGGAATCTCTGCAACTTCTGCTAAATTTTGCTATGCACCTAAAATGTCTCAAAAAATAAAGACTATTAAAAAAATCCATTAAAGAGGGTGGGCAGGTAATTTGGGAGCGCCCCCAGCAAAGGCTAAAGAAGCAAGAAATGAAGCATGAAAATGAAGGGAATCTTAAACAGCTGTCCTGAGATATCCCATAACAGGGAGCCTGGCTCACCATCTTGCTGTAAAACCTACAGTCAGGGTGGATGGCCAGATGTTTAGGGAAGCAGGTGTTTGCTCAAGAGAAGAAAACCCCTCATATTTGGGTAATCTCCCTCCCCTGAAGGTATGAGGTCTCTCTTACAGTGGGATGTAGAAAGAAGAGCCCCTGCTGATTTCTGAGCCCATTCCCAACTGTGAAATTGTGGTTTTCCAGTTTTTCTCAGTTCACCCTTTTTTTTTTTTTTTTTTTAAATTTTAACTTGAATAAAAACCGACTTCCTAGAAACCTGGAAATACAGAGGGACAACTTTCAGAAATATGAAAGTGCATTCTAAAGGCTCCTTTGATTTCTCTTTGAAATGCTAAAGTATGATGTAAGCATCTTGGCTTTGGTGCTCACAGCTATTCAATTCCTTCTACAGGTGATAAAAAGCATCCAGCCTAGAGCATAGATGTGTGAAAAGAGATTAGGCAGTGTGTGAAAACACTTCCCACCAGCCATTTGAAGGGTTTTTTTTGAAATGCTAATGTCAGTCCTATGAAGCTGTTACCTTGGAATTCACACCTATTGGATTCTACATCCAGGTAAATAAAGCATCCCCTGGTGAACACAGAAGTGTGAAGCCAAACTGTGGAAATGCTGGACTCAATTTATCCCCAGGGAACAAGGAAAAATACAATAATCTTCCTTCATCATTCTTCGTTTATCTTTGCAAAAATTTCAAGATCGAAGGGACACATGGGGAGGTAACAACTATTAATTGAGCACCTACTACCAGCCAGAAACAACTTTGGAGTATTTCACATGTAAATATCCCCAGGAATATTTTTTAAGATATTATCAACTTCATTTTGCAATGTGTAAATCACGGTTGAGATAGGTTAAATATTTGCTCAAAGACATACCACTTATAAGTAGTGGAGTGGGAATACTGGTCTAAAAAAGTTGAACACGGTTTGATCAAAAATCCCAGAGATATATCATATTTATCAGAGAAGTTATGGTAGCTATTGTGATGAAGAGCTCCCAAGTCTCAATAGCTTAAGATACCAAATATTATTAGTTGCTTAAGGCTGACGTGGTTGGTTGGTGAATGATCTGTTCCAGGCAATCTTTCAAGGACCACATCCCCTGTATCTTGTGGTGCCACCATCTTCAAGATGTGGCCACCCATGTCACCAGAGTAGAGACAGGAGTGGAGATGATACTTATTGTGTCCATATTTGTTTCCTTAATCTTAATTTAGTCACATGTCCCCAGACTAACTACCAGGGGGCTCATAAATGTCATTAAAGTGTCCAGGTAGAAAATGGAAGGATTTGGGGAATACATATGCTACCCATTTTGTTTTTATTTTATATGCTCAATGGGATTGAAATATATGGAAATGACAACCCCCTAAATAGCATGGCCCAGAAAGAGGGAGGCAGGAAGAAGGCAACACATTGATAATGTTGATAATGTTGATTCTTTCCCAATACATCCTTTGGCAGTGGCAGGACACTCCCTGGGAAGGACCTATCCATCAAGCCTCAAAATGACAGTCTCTGGGAAGGAGCCAAAAGGTTGATCCTTCCCCTAATAAATCCTTTCCCAGTGACACCTACTACCAGCAGGAACAACTTTGGAGTATTTCACATGTAAATATCCCCAGGAATATTTTTTAAGATATTATCAAATTCATTTTGCAATGTGTAAATCACAGTTGAGATAGGTTAAATAGACCCTGGAAGGAAAGATACGCACTGGGTGATGAACTCCGGACCCTCCATTCTTGCCCAGTAAAAACAAATTTCAAATACTCACAAACCGTTTCCTGAATGCCCAAACCCATATGTTCTACAAGGTCTTCCATGGTTAAATCATCTCCTAGTGTGTAACCTATATAAACATAGACTCCTCCTGTAACAGAGAGCCATTTTCTACCCAGAAAGTGAGCCCCTCCAGTGCCTGATTGATTGGCTCTGCTGCAGAATAAAAGACAGCTTGCTGATCCGTTTGAGATTTGGTCCTGTCCTGGTTATTTTGTACTTTCATTATGGTGCCGAAACTATTTTTGGGTACTTTTGCTTACAGGGATACTGTGTTTCACTTAAGTTAGGCACTTAAGTATTTTCAGACACTATAAACAAAAGGTTGAATGCTTGAATAGATAGATGTTGGCCCAAAACCACAGTCGCAATAGTCTAGTTGTTGGGGGACAGACAGATGTGAATGGTGGGAGCCTGAGGTTCATGGAATAATTCTGTACAATGGGCCCACTGTGCTGACCCCCATATGCTTTCTCTGCCAAAAAGCAATTTACCTTCAGCCCTGACTGCCTTAACTGGACAGGATATGTCACATTCCTCAGCAAACTACATGTTGTCTGCAAGGAAATAGTCAGGAAATAAAATGCATAAGAGGAACTCAAGTTACTTTGAAGGAAGAAACTTTTGTTTCTGCCATGGACCCAGCTGGCCATGGACTGAAGCTCTGAAAGTGTGAGCCAAAACAAACTCTTCCTCCTATAAATTGTTCTTTTCAAGTATTTTGGTCACAGCCCTGAAACACTGATTAACACAGGGGTATAGCCACGCGCTGTGCAGATGTTGAGAAAACAAAGAGAAATGAGATTGTAGGGGAAGACCAAGGGTACTAAATGCTGTTTTTATTGACTTGCTAACAAGTTCCTAAGATTCAAGCCCTGTGGAGTGGGAGAGAGGAGGCAGAGGAAGAATTGGGGGGAAGGAGGAAAGGAGGAAATGGATTTAGCAAGGAGATGAGATTGGTTAGAAGGAAAGGAAAGATGGGGAAAGGAAAGAGATGGATGGAGAAAGGAGGAATGGAAAGAGAAAGAAGAGGTCTTGACCAGGGGCAGCCCTGACTGCACAAACTGAAATTTTCGGTTTTGGAGTCATCTCTCTATATATCAAATATTAAAACAAAGTGGATACAATTTCCTGCTATGTGTCAGAGACTCACAATATCACAATATTGAAACAAGGCAGATACAGTTTCCTTCTACCTGGCCAGGCACTTTATATCTTGTCTTCATCAAAATCTCTGCACTTTGTGGATGAGGAAACTGAAGCTCAGAGAGGTTAAATGACAAATTAACCTGCACTGATCATATGCAACTTTCTCTTCCACATCTCACCCTTTCTGTGGGGCTCTAGGCACAGAGAATGGGGGAGTTGTGCCAAGTAGCACCACGGACAAAAGCTCACAGTCATGTGGGTGGGGTAAGAGATGGTTCCCAGAGGCAGTGAGCAAGAGGAGTTCATGTAAAGTTAACCTGTCCTTGTCCTACCTGGTTAGTGCAGGACTGGATCCCTGTAGACAGAGCCTGGAGTTGTCTGCCATACTCTCTGCACTCCTTGGCTAACTTTTTTATGGGGGTTAGAGCTACCTCCATCTCAGGAAAGAATCCCACCTCCTGTTTCACCAAGCCTCGAGGCCCTGTGTGCCGAATTACTAAATAATATTTCTTGGTGCTTTATAATCTGCTTTTCTAGGAGCTGTTGCTATTTCCAAGGTCCTATCTTCTGTGGATGGGATACAGAGATGCACTGCTCAGACCCAAGCTGCTGTGAGCACTGTTGGCATAAAGCCTTTAGCTATGTTCAGGGATTTCTTCAGCTACAGAGTCCCCCTGGCTGGGTAGCAAATGGCCAGTGCCTGGCTGAGGAGAGGGTGTAGAGGACCAGCTGTTTTGACTCAATAAATATACTGAACCCACTCCTTCAGTTCCATGTGCCTCAGAGTTGGCCTGACTTCCTCCTTGGTTCTGTTCTCATCCTCTTTCTTCTATATGTGTGGATTTCAAAGGCAGTTCCCTAATAAACATCTGGCTCTGAGATTCTGAGTCTGCTTCCTGAGGAGCTCCTGCCCTGCCCTGTCTACTCCTTTATCTAACTCCTGCATTACTTTGAAAAATCAGAACACGAGTGCCATCTTGACTCTGGCCATTTGAAGGGAGGACATCTGGTCACTCCTTTCCTCATGGCCCTTCACGTCTATTTTCTTCCTTTCTTCTATAATAAAAATAAAAAAACCCCTGCTGGTCCATTTCTTGGGTGACTTTTGAGTGATGGTAACGCGTGATCAGCCTTTTCCCTGTAGAGTGTGATCCTGGAGATTTTTTGTGCACACGGGTGGGATGACATCTGAACAGTATTGTTGGTAACAGCAAAACAAAGTGCAGACAGCCAAAGTTTTCCAATAGAGAAGCGGTTACAGAATTTATGATAGTAATGCAGATCTACAAAAAGAACGAGAATGCGGACTAGGCACTAATTGGAAATGTTCTGTAAAACATATCGCATGCAAAAGAATCAAGGTACAGACCAGTGTGTGTAGCCCATGCCATTTATGCAAGAATATGTGCAAGCATGTGTGTGCACACAGCCAGAAATGAACCTGGGGCTCTGCACAAAGCCCACATCACTGGCTGCCAGGGGGTGAAACACAAGAACCCTGGAAGACAAGGGTAGGATGAAAGTTTTCTTTATCTTCCCCCTTTGTACTTTCAAAATTTTAAATTATGTGACTGTGTACTGTATGATTTATTTGAGAAATAAATTTAATAATAAGCTGTAAAGCAATTGAATTCTTTTGAGGAAGGTGAGGAATGAACACATTTTGTGGAATGGGCTGCTGGGAGGGATGTTGCTCTTGATTTCATAGGTGGCAGATGGCTAGTCGGCTCTGACATACTGAAGCTTAGAGGGAGATGGCAACAGGGGTCACTGAGTCTGATATTGGCTGAAAGGAAGGCACCGCCAGTTGCAGATACCTTCTTCAGAGCACTATGCTGACCTGGCCACACATGGCTGGTTCTGACGCTACTTCCATGTCAGCTCAGGCCTGGAGCTGTATCTGGCCAAGGCACTGTGGGCACAGTAGTCCCGTCAGCAGCTACCTGGAGCTCTTGATGCATTGTCTATGAAGTAGACTGCCTCCTTTTTTGGTCTGAGAGAGTCACTGGTGTTCTTGGGTAATGGAGAATGGGGAGGAAAACCAACAGTGGGACTGCAGATGTCTGAAGCCCTGAAAGTTGTGCTGAGAAGCAATTTGTATACTTCATGCTCATGCCAGTCAGCTCTGTATTTGCAGCCCAGAGCTCTCTCCTAAACTTGATAATAAGACATCTATCTGATTGTATCCAAGATTTCTTTGTGTGGCTGTCTTGTGGAATCCACAATGTCTATGTGTCCTGAACTGCACTCCTCATCTCCCCCTGCTTCACCCTACCCCTCCTGCCCTTTGACTCGTACTCTCATTCTTGGTAATGACAGAAACCAAAATATCTTATCAACTCTTCCTTCTTGTGCACCTGTCCATCATTTGTCTAAGTGCAAATCAGACATTTCTTACTCAAGCTGTTCTTGCATTGTCTTGCACTGCAACAAATTTGAGTGCCTTAGTCTGCCATATATATGGGTTCCCATGACCTGGCTCTCATCTTTCACACCACTTCAAGCATCCACTTCTCCACCTGTTTACCTGTCTTCCCTCTCTGCTTGGTTTTCCTTTTACCCCAACCTGGATGGCTTCTATTCACCTTTACAAACTCAGATCAGGGATCACACCTGCGTGTCCTTCCCTGATTTCTGGTTTGGGGTTTATTGCCCCTTGTACCCTGATAGTCCCCCTTCTCCAACCTGTTGCATGGCTTTGCACAGCACTGATAACTTTGTGGGTCATTGGCAACCTCGCCTGAGGATCCAGAAGGGAAGGCACATGAGCAGTTTGTCACTGTGTCCCCAGAGTTCAACAAGGTGCCAGACATAAGATGGAACTCAATGAACATTAGTGAATGAAGTCAGCGAAGCCTAATTCCTCCTGCTTGAAAGGAGGACACCCAGGTCTGGAGGGGCAGGGACCCTTGAGCTCCCACACCTAGATCACACACCTCTCCTGTGGAGCTCAAACCTGGGGCTCCTTACGCTGTGGGACGGGCTCTGTTCTGCGGACCCTCAGCATTCAATGGAGTGGAAGAACCCCGTAAAACCATTTTATCAAGCATTTTATAGTTCATTTCTTTCCCTTTCAAGTGGTTCTCCCTGAGCTCACCATACCTCTGTTGTTATAAAATTAAATAGGAAGAAAGTAAATGAGTTTGGCTTTCTTTTGATTCTTACCTTGAGAGCTTCCTCTCTTAACTTCATGTTAAAAATAACAAATCTCTCGTGTGTGCACCTAGAATCCTGTTTCCTGGCCAGATAAACCCTATCATGTTTCTGGGATGGATTTAGCCACTAATTAAGGATTTATTATAGCTGCCCTCTTCCCACACACCACGCTCCTACTGACAGGACCGGCCACAGGAGAAACAAACTGCAAAATTGTCTAAAAATAAAGAAATACCTACAAGCCTTTCCATAAGAAAGCTGGAGGGCCCTTCCCCTCAGGCTTCCGCTAGAACAGATGGAAGGTGGGAGGCAGAGGCTCCATCTGGCTTCTCCACTCAGCTCCAAGTGCTTATCTGCAAGGGTCATGGGCCCTAGACCAACAGGGAAGAGATGATGTTTCATGAAATATCACGACTCTCCTGGCCCCTCCACCTCCTCAGTGAGCACTGAGTCACTGCATGGGCAGCGAGGGTCACACAGGGAAACTGGCCTATGGGAGTGCTATCAGATGGAGCCTTCATATGAGCCCGCTGGAGTGGCTGTAACAAAATGCTGAGTGGATTAAACATCCATGTGTCCCAAGGGCTTTTCCTAGGTTTTTGCACATGGGAAGATCTTTCTCTCTTCACAGAAGGGAGCTAATCATCTTGGATTAGGACCCCATCCTTATGACTTCATTTAACCTTAATCAGTCAATTCCCTAAAGCTCCATGTCCAAATGTGGCCACAATGGAGTTAGGACATCAATATACGATTTTGGGTAGATGCAATTCAATCCATATCAGGTTTCCTCCAGGGGTAAGAGTGGGTATTGACTGGAAAGGGCCTAAGGGGGCTCACTGAGATTCTAACAATGTTCTATATTTTGCTATAAAGGGGAACTTATATGACAATATATTATATAAAACCTTAAAATTTGTTCTCATCTATGTAAATTATATCTTAAACACATCGAAGCCATATAAGGAAAACATTTTGAATTATAGGTCTAACACAATTAGTACTTTATTGGCATGTATTTTAAATTTTTTAATTTTCATTTTTAAAATTTTGATTAACCTGTCTTAAGTGTACCTACTAATAGGATTCAGTGCAAAACTACAATGATATACCATTTCACTCCTGTCAGAATGGCTATTATAAAAAAAACACAAAAAATAAATAATAGCACTAAAAAAGAACTCTTACGGACTGTTGGTAGATATACTTTTGGAGATTTCCAAGAATCAACAGAGGGAAAGAGTATACCAGGCTGCGTTGGCATTGGGAAGTCCTGTTACTGATAAAAAGGTATCATTTGTTAATAGTAATACTGATTGTTTAGTGGGCAATGTTTCTAGCATTTTACATCCTGTGTTATTTTAGTTGTATTAATGGGCCAGGTACATTTTAAGAAATTGAGTTTGGGATTGATGGGGAACGCAGATTTTTTTTTTTTTTTTAACATTTAAATTACTCTTCACAGTTTCTTGTGAGGAGGAGAATTGGACTGGTGTAATGTGTAGGTGTGAAAAATTCAGTCCTGGGTCATCAGGTGGCAGTTACCCAATAAATAATAATACTAATTCTTGACAAAAGCCCACAAGTAAGATGTGAGACCCTGAGGGTGGCTGGGCAGTGGGACAGGGAGATGAGAGAGTGAGCAGGACAAGATGTGGTTGGGCCCTGTTTTAAGTATGAGGGTCTTGAGTCAAGGGCAGCCAAGGTGAGGTGGATGTAGAGTCCTTTCTTGCCCCAAAGCTGATCCTGGGAAGTGAGGCCAGGGCTGATCTGTAGTCGGGGGTCTAGATGTCAGGCCTGTGGGAAGCTTGGGTGTAGGGATAGCTGTGTTAAGTTTGTCTCATGTTGAGGCTAGAGGGCCCTCAGCCAGCAACAGGTATGAGCTCAGAGGCTGATCAGAGCAGCCTCCAAGGCTGAGAGGACTTGGCCAATCATTTATTCCTTTTTTCTTTTCTAGTGTATTAACTGACTGTTAAACAATGCACCATTTATGCAATTATGATTGGGAGTTTATACAAAGAGGACAACAGTACTTGCAGCCAATTTTGAGTTGAAAATACAAAAATAAAAACAATTATTGAGCACATTTATGACCGTGCTATGGTTGAAATCTGGAATGTCCCCCAAAGGCTCATGTGTTGAAGTCTTGGTCTCTAATTCAGTAATGTTCAGAGGTGGGGCCTTTGGTAAGTGATTGTATATTGAAGGCTCTGACCTCCTCCATGGATTAACCATGCAATAATCTATTTAGGGATCCATATTTGATGAATTCATATTCTGAGCAGACTATTAGGATATGGTGGAAACTGTAGGATGTGGAACCTGGTTGAAGGGAGTGGGTATGCTGTTGGGAACTATCTCTTGCCCCCCACCTTCATTTCCCCATTGCCATGAGTTGACTCTGTCTTGACTTTTAAGAACTCAACTGACTCATCTTATGCATAATACATGGCCATTATAGAAAATAAAAATATGTATAGCCCAACATGTATTAATGATTATTCAAGTTATTATTCATAATATTGACAAATCTATGTCATCCTTTTATTTACTTCATGATATTTCATCTAGAGTTGTGTCAATATGTAACTGTTTACTGTCGGGTATTTCAGCTAATCTTTTTTTCTGTGGTATTTTAGTTAGCTTTTGTATTGCTGTGATCAAAAAAACCTGACCAGGACAATGTAGAGGAGGAAAAGTTCATTTTGGCTCATGGTTTTAGAAGTTCAATACATTGTCAGCCAACTCCATAACTTTGGGCCCAGGGTGAAGCAGAGGATCATGTGGTAGAAAAAGAACAGCTTGCAGGGGTGGGGGGGGGCGCATGGCAACCAGGAAGCAGAGAGGGCTCTGCTTATCAGGGACAAAATATAATCCCCCAAATCCAACCCCCAGTGACCTACCTCCTCCAGCCAGGAGGAGACCTACCCTGTCTGCCTACAGTTATCACCCAGTTAATCCACAGTGGATTAATCCTCTGATCAGGTAGCACTTCTCATAATCTAATCATTTCACCTCTGAATATCCTTGTATTGTCCCATACCTACTCTTTGGGGGACACCACATATCTAAACCATAACATGTGTCAATAATAATAATATAGCTATAATGTTATAGTCACGTCACAATGAACAACCTGGCTCTTACATCTTTTGTCATTTTCCAATGTCTGTTTAGGTAAATGCCTATGCATAAATGAAGGTTGTGCAGGTTTTATTTAGTCTTTATCACACTGATGGCTGTTCTTTTCACTTTTTCAAGCAATGTGGTTAATGAGCATTTTTGCGCGTCTCCTTGTGCACATGCGTGAGACATACTTAGGAGTGATATCTTCATATGAAGGGATTCCTGCAGCCTATATTCTATGCATTTTAGCTTTACTGCATGCTGCTTAATTGTTCTCCAATGGAGTTGTATCAATAGCAGCAAAAGTTCCCATTTTTACTCTATTAATATCAATATTTGTTTCCATTTTTACATGTTCTTATGTGTTATTATACTTTAACTCTTATTTTTTTGGGCAGATCAAACTGAAAGATGTGAATAATCTATTGTTTTAATTTTCATTCCCTCATTACTAGAAGAGTTAAGCACTTTTTCATATATCTGTGGGTCATGTTCTCATTTTCACTCTATTTTTCTTTGTACAAAGGTAAGTATTAACCAGTATGCAGAGAGGGCTCTGCTTACCAGGGACAAAATATAACCCCCCAAATCCACACCCCCAGTGACCTACCTCCTCCAAGTATATATATGCATATATATTTAATTAGCAAAGAAGTTTTTTGGGGTTACCTTCTTGTGGGTGGTTTCTCATTTTATTGCATTGCATATTAACTTGTACAATCTTCTTTCTTAAGTTCTTCAATCACTTTTGGAAGCATATTTCCTGATTGTTGGATGCTGGGTTCCATATGTCTATAGATAAAGCTTGTCCATTGTGACTTTTCAAATCTTCAAAGATTTTTCAATATCTTTTTCTATCTTTATAAATTTTGTTTTCTTAATTTATTTATTCCTGGGAGGGTGGTCTTAAGGGGTTGGGGATATAGCTCAATGGATAGAATGCTTGCCTTGCATGCACAAGGCTCTGGGTTCAATCCCCAGCAACACACACACACACACACACACACACACAAAGAGTGGTCTTACGATTTTCTTCTATAAATAGTGAATCTCTGGGTTTTTCTTTTTATTATGCTCACTAAAAGAAAACTTACTTGAATATTTTGCAGCTATGTTGTTGGTACATTTAGGAAGACAAGTGACCTATCTTTCTGACAAATTACATACATTTTATATATATTGGACCTTTTTGTTTGCTTCTCTAGGATCTAATTTCTCCTTTATATTTTCCTCCCATTTTCTCTCTATGCTGATTTGTTGCTAATTTCTTGGGCCCTGCTTCCTGGTTAGCCAGTTCTTTTCTGAGTTGGCTCTAATATGCTGTTTAATTCCATTCTCGAGTTTTTAATTTTAGTGGCATTACATTCAATTTCTAGAAGTTTTAATAGATTCAAATCTTCCCATTCTCTCTTGTAATTTGCAGTCCTGCTTTTATCTCTTAGTCCTTTTAAGCATAATTATTTTACTTTAAATTTCTGATTTTTATAGCTTCTCCAGTTCTTAAGCATGCCAGTTGATTGTGTCTGTTAATTCTTTTTTTAAAAAATGCAGTCTTTTATTTCTCTTTCTACATTTTTATTGATACATTATAATTGCACATGTTGATGGGATTTGTTACATATTTATACATGCACATAATATATCAATATAATTTGGCCAATATCACTCCCAGCCCTCTTCCCCTTCCTCTCCTCCTCCCACCCTTTTGTTCCTTTCCTCTACTGATGTCTCTTTGGTTTTTAGGAGGTCTACCCCTTCCTTCGTTTCCTTTTTTCCTCTCTAGCTTCCGTATGTGAGAGAAAACATATGACCCTTGACCTTTGGAGTTTGGCCCCCCCAACACAATCGTCTCAAGTTCCATCCATTTTCCTGCAAATGATGTAATTTCATTTTTCTAAAATGGCTAAAAAAAACACTTCATTGTGTATATATACTACATTTTTCTTTATCCATTCATTCATTGATGGCCACCTAGGCTATTTTCATGGTTTGGCTATTGTGAATTGTGCTGCTATAAACATGGATATGCATATATCACTGTAGTATGATGACTTTAATTCTTTAAGATAAACACTGAGGAATGGTATAGCTGGGTCATGTGGTATTTTGAGGAATGGCCATATTGCTTTCTATAGTGGTCGCACTAATTTACCATTCTACCAAGATAATAAAAGTGTTTCTTTTTCTCCATACCCTCTGCAGAATTTATTGTTTGTATTCTTAATGGCTGCCATTCTGAGTGGTGTGAGATGACATTTCCGTGTAGTTTTGATTTGAATTTCCCTAATTGCTAATGATGTTGAACATTTTTTTTCATATATTTGTTTGCCATTTATTAATTGGTTCTTTTCTTTTTTGGTGTTAAGTTTTTTTGAATTCTTTATATATTCTAGATATTAATTCTCTGTCAGAAGAGTAGCTAACAAAGATTTTCTTCCATTCTGCTAATTCTTGCTCGTCATGAGTTGCTTCCTTATGCCTATGTAAAACTTTTGATGTGACTTCAGTTTCAGAGTTTCTTCCTCCATCCCTCTACCATAGAACTCACATGAAGATAACTGAGTACTTTGTATTATTTCCTTCTGGGCATCTCTGATCTTGGACCAATTTTTAGGTTGATTTATTGGCTCAGAGATTCCTGTGCCACGCAGGTGGTGTAAATGTGAATAATGATCCTATGTGAGACAAAGAACTAGGATTGTAATATCTCTTAAGAGAATTCCTCCAATATCTGCCTCCAGAAACCAAGGAGAGAAGAGCTTTATCTTAACTAGTTGATCAGTGGGTAGGTTCTTTACATTCACCACCTTCCCATTTATTGAAGGCATAGCCCTTGCAGTGTCCTGGCTCTAAACAGGGAACTCTTCCAATTTCCTGCCTTTGGATCACAAGATCTATTCTTCTGATTCAGTGGGTACATTAAAACCCAAGCCTATGTTCTCTTTATTTTCTTGTTGAAAGCAAATGACTTCTTAGATCATCTGACTTTTTAATCACACCTTTTATTGAGTGGCCTAATTAGAACTGACTGCCTTCCATACCTGCTACACAACGATCATCTTGGGATTTCTTTCCCTTGCTTTTCTTGGTTAGCTCATTACTTTTCATCTTATGAATTGTTGATCCATGAATTGCATATATTTCTGCAATATACCCTCAAGAAATATTTTTTCCCCAAAAGGTACATGAGAGAAAAACTTCTTGAGACTTGATTTCTTAAAATAGACTCAATTCCCCTTATCCTTGATTGACAGCTTGAGTACAGAAATGCAGGTTAAACTGGCTGCACTACTGATGGCATGGCTCTCAGCCCTGATTTTTCTGATGAAAGATGAAATGATGAAGAGGAATAATAAACAAATGTTTTTAAAGGGGCTGGTAGGAATCCTGAATAGCAGAAGGCTGGCTGAGGTCTATCTCGTAGCAGAACCAATGGTGTGGGGTGTAAGTGACTTACTGAGGGAGCACTGTGAGGAGCAACTGGTAAGAGAATCAGGGAAGGGGGATGTGGCCAAGAGAAGCTAAGTGAAGATGTGCTTCAGCTGCTGTTCAGCCTCTCTTGACCCCACAGGAACTTGGGATGAGAAGGCACAACAGAGAGGCCCCATCTCAAAGGGAGAGGCTGACATTTGGCATCTCTGTATCAGTCAGTCTACAGGCTGCCCCTAGGGAGGGATATCTGACTTCCTCCAGGAGGGCAATTTTCTGAGGGACAGAGTAGCTCTGAGTCATGAACACTAACTGTCATAGCAGCTGGGCAGGCATCAATGATGCTATTTCAATGCCTAATAAATCACTCTTCTTTCCTTTTCTCACCCTCAACGTGCCCTGTCTGGTGATAGATACTATTGTGCACAGTAGAGATGATATGACAGACACCCATCTGGGAAAAAAATGAGCCCCACATCGGTCAGTTATAGGCAAAATGGCAAAGTCTTATTTTAGGAGTTACTGGGGATACGAAAGAGTATGATACATCTGTGTCACATTCAGAAGCTTGGACACTCAAGGTGGAGAGTTGAGACAACTCTCATCTGAAGGTGGATCAGATAAAGGATAAGCACAATAAATATTACAGAATGGGAATAGGGAAGTCAGGTGTGAGAGTCTTGGAGACAAGACCAACAGAGAGGTTGAGTATAGATGGAGGAAGTCATTGGGCTGCGAGCCACAGGGAACCACGGACGAGGCCAGCTAGAGTGAAAGGATGTGCATTTCTGCAACAGAGGAGACACTGGCCTGGATACCCACCAACATCCAGATGGCCCTAGAAAGTCAGGAGATCAGTGAGGAATTGTGGGATCTGGGAGGTCTTCTGGAGACACGGGGAGCCAAGCCAATCTCTAAAGGTCAGAGAGGACTTGGATTGTGGCAGAGAGGATAGGGAAAGCATCCCAGCCAGAGACCAGCACAGGCAAAGCCTGGAGAGAACTTGAGCTCAGTATCCTCAGGCATCACATGAAAGCTTCTCTGCTGGAGCAGTAAGTGCCACCTTAGTCCAGAGGAACCCCCATGAAGGTCTGGATTCTTCCTTCACATCCTCAGCAGAGCTCTCTCACGTGTCTCACAGGACTGGTTTGCCCAATTTAATTAAAAAAAAAAAGGATAATTCCATTGGGCTATGTGATTGAATGGCAGGGGTCAGGAATACTCTTGGACATGGTGGCTATAGAGCTGCCAAGATCTGGAGATTTAGGAGTCAGTCCAAGGAGGCATCAAACCCTCTTTAAAGGCCCTAGCTCTAAATCCTGTCTCATTCTGAGGAACTGGTTTAGGATTTAAACATATGAATTTGGGGGGACACCTGTGCCCATAACCCAGAGAATGTGGACTTGTTTAAGCAAATGGGAAATGGAGCCATGGGGTAAGCCAACTTGGAGGATAGTATGCTGAGAAGCAGTCCACTAGAAAATCTGGACCTTTCTCTATGACTGGCAATCTTCACTATTCTCCTTGACACATACCTGGGATTTCTCTCAGGAGCACCTGTCATATTCTCTTGAGGAGGAAAACGATAGGATAGCTGCAGGAATAATCCTTCTGTACCAGGCATTCACAGTGATTTTCGGTAGTTCAGACATTTTAAATGCATTTTTGACTTACAATTTATGATGGGGTCACCATTATTTAACCCCATCGTAAGTTGAGGAACATCTGTACATGGTCACTGAATTGACTAACTTGATTGTAGGGGCTGGAAAATCCAAAATCCAAAGGGTAGGATGTTGGACTGTACACTAAGGTAGTCTTGAAGGAGAATTTCTTCTTCAGGAAGTCTCAGTTTTACTTTAAGGTCATCAACTGGTTGGATGCAGCCCACTCACATTACAGAGGGTAATCTCCTTTATGTAGCTGATTGTAGATGTTCACCTCATTTACAAAATGCCTCCATAACAACACCCAGATTAGTGTTTAATTAAATCACAGGCTCTTCCTGATCAGCCAGCTTGACACACAAAACACATCAGAGCCCCTGTCCTCTCTCTTCTCACCTGTGATGCCCACAGTCTTACGTAGTGTGGGGTGCGGATAAGTCTAGAGTCTCTTCCTTCAGGTACATTGTACTTTCCTCCAGGGTAGCTCCCGAGTTTTCTTTCAGAAAGGAAACATTTTTTTTTATTGAGAGAGAGAGAGAGAGAGAGAGAGAGAGAGAGAGAGAGAGAGAATTTTTAAATATTTATTTTTATTTTTTTAGTTTTTGGTGGACACAACGTCTTTATTTTACTTTTATGTGGTGCTGAGGATTGAACCCAGTGCCCTGTGCATGCCAGGTGAGCATTCTACCGCTTGAGCCACATCCCCAGCCTGAAACATTTTTTGAGACAGTGTTAATGTCACTTGACTAGGTCCCCCACAATTCACAAGCTCATTTTAAGCAGAGCAAAAGGGTTTTGGAGTGTGGAGCCCCACACAGTGCAAAACAGGACAGTTGGTGTGTTAATTCTCAATATTCAATTTCTCACACGTGTTTAGTGCCATTTTGAATCTTTTCAAAAGGTTTCTTGAATTTTTTAAGAGAGGAAAGAGAGGGAAAATGTTATCTTTTTTTTTGGCAGGGGGACAATGTAATGATTGGGGTAAGGATCCCAGCTACTCTGGGTGACCAGAGTGGCCAGAATTTCAGAAGGGCCTCATGGAGATGGCCCTGCTGGCCTCTAGTCATGTGAGGATGGTTGGTATAAGTGCTGGCAAATCTGTAAAGGACCAACAAGAGTGGATGGATGGGAATAGTAAAAAATGCCTTTTAACATTAAGGTTCCATCCCCATGGGTCAAAACTTTGTTTTGGGGCTCTCTTATCTGGGATAACTGTAGAAATATGTTAATGAATTCTTCAGAGTTGAGTATATACATGCCTTCATTTATATCTTTGCTTTTGATATTTAAAAAACTTCACATTAAATGTTTATACGTAAATCAGAAATTACATAGAAGGTAGATGGCTAGACTTTTAGTTATCAATGGACCTTTAGTTTTTATTTATATGCAGTGCTGAGAATCGAACCCAGTGCCTCACACATGCTAGGCAAGCACTCTACCACTGAGCCACAACCTCAGCCCTGCTTCTTATTTCTTTAGGAGTCCATTTCTCCAAGTGTGTTCCCCAAATGATCAGCCCCAGGTTTGCTGCCCAGAAGCTTGTTGGAAATTCAAATTCTCAGAGCTCAGGTGAAAATCAAAACTGGGAGCTTGACCCAACAGTCTGTTTTTACAAGTTTCCCAGGTGATTTTGATGGGCACAAAGTTTAAGGACAGCTGATGGAGAGAAACGACTCATTCTGGCCTTTTCAGGATTGTGGTTTTCAGCTCTTGCCAGTACCCAGCAGAGAGAAGAGAAAGATCCTACTACAGGATGAAGAGGCCATCGAGGAAATCAGCATATGAGGAAGGTGACAACTTTATTTACTAGGCAGCAGGGAACATCTGGTCAGTTGCACCATGAGTCTTAGCCATCTTTCAGCTTCTGCAATAGGGTAGTTAAGAGCCTGGGTCCCCACTGGCTCTGAGAGGGACCCCCAGCAGAAAGAACCTGGAGCCCACTGGCTAAGAGTGACAGACACTATTCTCCATGTGCAGACTGTCTCAAGAGGATAAATATACACCTGACCTTGAGTCCTAGGACAAGTCATAATGCTCATAAATGCCAGTTTTCTGATTTCAGGATCTTGTAATCGAGAGTTTCCCAATCAAGTCTGGGTGTCAAGGGCAGAGGTTTGTAAGGTGCTATTGGATACAAGAAAATGGAAGCCCAAGCCAAAGGAAAGAGGCTTGAAAATTAAGAGAATTTGTAGCCCTTCCCCGGGGAGAGTCTGCAGGTCGGGGAGGCCTCTAGTTCATCAGGGTCTGCTTCCTCTTGACTTCTCTATTCCTGTTCCTTGTGATCTCATGGTAGCAAAAATGGCTTCAGGTATCACACCACTAGTCCAAACATCCTAGGGGAGAGATAGCATTGCTGTTCCAGCACTCCAGGCATGAATCCTCAGATGCCCTCGGGTTAAACATGATTATTAGCTCACATGTCCACCTCTGAACTGCTGACTAAGGCAAAAGGGCACAGCTCAGGAGCTAGGTGTCAGGAAGGACGGATACCCAAAGAAGCTCTGGGTGCATTAGGAAGGATAAAGAGGGACCGATGCTGAACCAGGGAGGAGTGACACATGGACACTGGTAGACATGCAGCCATCAGGGTAGCATGCAGACCTAGGGATTCAAGTCTCTGTGAGCGGTTGCATTCTGACCCCACAGGAGCACCAAGAGTTTGGGAATCTGTGCCTTCCTTTCTTTCCCTGCTTGAGCAAACCCCCTTCTCTCTTTCCTGGCATTAACGTGTGATGCTTGCCTGCATTTCAGGCACCAGCCCAGGCTGTATCCAAGCACATCTGCAGCCTGACCCATGGGTCCTTTCTCATGAAATCGGCCATTTCAAAACTCCACTGAAACAGAACCAAACTGGGCAGGAAGCTGTGTTTCTTCACAGCAAGTGTCAGGGAGCAGAGCTGAGACACACCTGCGTTGGAATCTAGTGGTGATATCCTGACAAACTTCCTTAGCCTCTGTAAGCCTGATAATGCATCTAAAAAAGTGAGGTCATAATTCTCAATGGGGCTATCGTGGGGCATTGATGGGGCTGGTGAGGGTATGCATTCAAAGGAACTTCATAATTCATAATTCCACTTGGCCTGATGCTTGGCCAGAGTTGTCTAAACCTAAGCACTTTGCCCTGTGAAGTGTGTGCAAGAAGATTTTTTTAGGAAAGGGAATATATATATTTATGAATCTTAATCAGTTATATTGCTGAGGATGACCAGGAGTGGTTGTAACATGTCTGTTCTGCCTCATTAAAACTTTTTAGCACTAATGATTTTCTTTTTTCCCCCACACTAAAGCTAAACGTTAATTCTGTTCCACTTGTCAGAAGGCTCCTCAATGTAATAGGTGCTAACGAGGTCACCTTCTAGGGTGGAAGAAAACTTGGAGGTAGGGGGTGTTGGAGGCTGGGGCAGCTCAGTCGGGGGGCAGCTGTTCATGGGCTCAGATGTGAGAAGTCTCCAGAATATTTCTGGCCCTGAAAATCTGCTTTCCTCTTGAATGGATGAAACCTGGAGTCCACTGGGTGCTCTATCCCTCAGGCCAAGCGCAGGGTGGGGAACATCCTGACTCCTGAAATTAGTGGCCAGGCCTTCAGGAGCTGAACCAACCCAGCCCGAGGAACTCATCAACAACGTCTAGAAGGCAGAGCTAGGAGCCAACCAATATTGTTATATGTATTACAAATGTGCCATTTTGCCTAATTTCAGAACGGTTAATCAAGTTTTATTGGTCAGCTTCATGGTTCAGGGTAAGTCTGGCATCCAAAGACATTTCTGGGCATAAAATACTATTGGCTTGGGATGCCCCAAGAGGAAGTTGGTTTCAGGGACCCTGACCAATGCACACCATTAAAGTTTTGTTCCTTTAGCAGTTTTGGTGTTCTATTTGAATAAAAAGAGGAGGGCTGATAGAGTTTGAGATGATCCTCAGTGGATCGTGCTCTTGTACATCGCCTCCTGTTAATTGTGTCTGGGGCCTGAAAATATGACTGCCCACCCTTGATTAGGTTTTTAAGGATGAAGGTGATTTTAAAAATGTAATCTGAAGTAGAATGGTCCTCCGTGGGCTTGACCTAGTCAGATGGGTTCTTTAAAAGAAGGTATGGAGGCCATAGTTGGAACTCCGTGGCTACTTTGCCTTTAAAGAAGCAAACTGCTGTGTTGTGGAGAGGTCCACACGTCAGGGAAGGGAAAATGGCCTCAGGAGCCGAGTGACCTCACTCCTAAAGCAGTAAGGAACTCTGCTATATGCTGAATCCTGCCAGGGTTTGGAAGAGGACCTGAGGGCGAGATGAAATCACAGTGCGGGACAACACCTTGAGTGCAGCTCTGAGCAGAGGACCCAGTGAGCCACCCTTGAACTCCTGAACCACAGAAATGGAGGAGGGTTTAATTTGCATTGGTTCAAGCCACTAAATTTACGGTAAGTTATTCTGCATCACAGAAAATGAATACATGAGAAAAGGGGCAACACGTAAATATGTAAACATGATAATCATTATCATTTATTGATCTTCCACCACATGCTGGGCACTTCTCTATGCCATCTCAATCAATCTTCAAGACAATCCGTGGAGTTAGGGTGGCCTCTTAGGAAAGTCCCCTGTATGGTGCTCGGAATCTCAGACACTGCCATTTGATGACTCTCTCTTTCCTTGGGAGGCAGATGGCATGAACAATTGGTAGGTCTTGCCTATTGCACTTAAGCTCCCTTTCAGAGATGGAAAGGAGGACTGGCTTTGATGGAAGACATACTTGCCTTCAAATCCCATCCTTACCATCTAGCTGGGTGACCAAGGGTGGATCCTATGACCTACTGGAAATTGTTTCCTGACCTGACGATGATGGAGTTGGTACAAGAGACAACCCACTGTGTGCCAGTCTCTCTGTTAGAAACATTCAGAGCATCTCATCTATTCCTGACAACAGCAGAGAGCTGAGTGATACCATTGTGATTGTTTGAAGGAGTAAATGGTTTTCAGGGAACTTGAATGACTTGCCTGGAGGTGATGGAGCTCAGTTGGTGACTAGTTCTGAGGGGTTTTTCTGGTTGCGTGCAAGGGTTTGGTGCTACCAGCCTGCAGTCCCTGTGTACTCTTCCAGTAGCCTGGAAGTTGGTGAAGCAGAGCTGCCATCTTTCATTTCTTTCTGAAATGCCCACAACACACTACAAGGATGGTTTCTTATATCTGCTACCCCGTCTTCCCCATCACTGCCTCTGGCAGAGGGGAATCCTAGGGATGAGGGGCCATTGTTTTTCCTTGCAGGAAAGTGGATTGGGGGACTCCATCCAGGAAATTCTACCCATTCAGGAGAGGAAGGTTGTCCTGCAGGGTTGTAGAGGTCAGACCAGCCTGGATGAGAAGGGTTGGTCACTTAGAGGTTGGCTCCGTCACCAGGAGCCCAGGTGGGTGCTCTTGAGGCAGACTGCTGTGCCACATCTTGCTCTTTTCACCCTCCCCTGGCCTCTCTCAGAATTTAGCAAACGTCTTCTTGAACATCCAGCATTCCAGTCCTGGCTGTGCTCTGGGAGGCCAGAGCAGAGGAAAAAAAGGAGGATGGGGCATCCTGAACATGAATGCTGGTGCCATGGAAATTGGAGGCTGAGACTCTAGACTCTAGAGGTACTGGGTGTCTTGCAGGGTTGCTCCAATGATGCCCACCTCTGGGTTATTCTTCCAGAGCAAATGTTGAAGGGCCACTACCTTTCTTTCTTCTTTGTTTAACCAGAGGGATTTGGTGCCCTCCCTGCAGTGTGATTAGTGAAGTGGTTAGTACACAGAGCACTGAGGGGCAATGGGCAAGTCACCTCCAGCTGTCCTCTGTTCAGGCTGAGGCCATCTGCAGGACCTGTCACATGCTGCTGCACCAGCCCTTAGAATGCTGGGGCAGTTATCTGTGTATGCCCATAGACCCTTCCATTGGCCCCGCCCTCCTGCTGTGTTGTGAGCCTGAGGAGGGCATGCTCTCTCTTAACAAAGTCCCGAGTGCAGTGCCATTGCCTCCTGGATTGGGTTCAATCTCCAGGGCACAGGTTCCCTGCTTAGCCTTGTCCTGCCCACCTTTCTGGGCTCATTGCAGTTAGTACACCCTCTGCCCTAGATACACAAAGCACAAAGGCATGCACATGCATGTACACCCACAGATGCACATGCACTCACACGGACACATACACATTCACCCATGCAGGCACAGAAACGCATACCTCATGTGGGTGTGCACTCACACACCTTCACATCTACCCACCCTCAAAAGCACTCTCAAATTCACGTGCAGACATAGAGACACACATGTTTGCACACACACACACACAAGTATACTTACACATACACGCACAAATACAAGAACACACACATTCACATACATTCATGGGCACACATTTACACTGGCATACACACAGAGATATACACATTCATACACATGTACACGCTGACCTCTCCACAGATGCCAGGCAGGGACAACCTTTGAGCTTTTGTTTGTGCAGGTCCTGCTGCCCAGTACCTTTCCTGCCTCTTCTGCTTGATCCCTTTCTACTACTTTTCTTGCAAGACTGACATGAGATTGTGGCCTCTGGGGAAAAGCCCCTTACCTGGGTTCCCCCAGATCTCTTGCCTCTCTCTCAGAGCACTGACCTCCATAGGAATGATTTCTTGGTCACTCTTCCTTTTGGATTAGCTGCAAGCTCCTTGGGATCAGGGCTGACTTCTCCATCCTGGACTGGTATAAACCTGGTCTGACCCTCAGTGAGCATTGATGGTGTTGATTTAAACATGTGACAGTTTCTCTGAATGTCCCAGCTGCCACCCTTTTGTGCTATTGTGCTGTGACTTCCCTGTTTTCCCTAGTAGACTCATGCTCACCTTTGAAGAATCCACCTTGATGTCAGCTTTTTGGAGAAACCCCCCAGTTCTGGGTACTTGTACTACTCCCTTCTCTGTTCCAAAATGAACTGCTTGCCTCACAGTGTAACTGCCATGCCGTGGATGCCTCCGTACTTACCTTTGTATATATTGGGCTACATTTGACAAGCTGCCAAAGGAAGGGAGAAGCTCAGGAAAGAATGTTCTAGCTTGGCCACAGAATCAAAAGGACTGTGGAAAGTCCAGAAATTCTTAGACAGTGTTACAAAAGAAAACTAGTTCTCAATTTTCGCCAATCCAGGTCAGTAAAAGCTTCTCAAAGTAAGACACAGCTTTGCCAAACTTCTGAAAACACTAAGTTACCACTTTTTAGAGCTCCTCAGCTGGACAAAAGGTCTACCTACATGCTGAAGGTGGAGAGAGAGAGGTCTCACAGAAGAAGCCTGATTCTTCCAAAGTATACAGAATTAAGTCTGCAGAGCAAGGCATGCCTCGGGGGGAAATAAAAAGATATTATGGTTGGCATATGGAGGTAACTGGAATCAAGCACGTGGAAAATCTTGTTTGAAAGCCTCTGATAGCATTTGTGCTGCATGCCTGGCCTGAAAGAGTTGGAGACAGTTTAGGATGGGAAGATCCCTGACTTCCCAATTTGCTCCAGGCAGGAAGAGGTAGGGAAAACTGTCAAGGGCTCTCAAAGGGCAGATTATCCTATGCTCTCATCCATTTGATTCATGGAGGATGATGGAAAAGGAAGGACCTTCCCCAAGGTGGACCAAAGATTCATGGAGAAAGATGGGTAGGTGAACAGACCAATTCCCTAATCAAAGGATAGTTTCTGATGGCAATGTTTTCTCTATACTATTTATAATTTTTCTGGACCAGCGGTAGTCCTTGGTCTCTGATAAAGAGGAGATATGAACATGAGGTAGTCATGAGATCTGAAACCTGATGCTGGGATGGGGTGAGGCTTCTGGGGTATCTTGGGAAAGTCATGCAAGCATTTAACAAGCTCCTTGGGATCAGGAGCCTACAAAGCAAGGGATGGATAGATTGTGCTGGCTTCGATTATTTATTCAGGAAACATTCACTCCCTTTCTTCTCTTATTAGAGACAGTTTATTTTTCAACTCCAGGGATGTTTGCTAACCTTGGTTATGTGACTTGTGTTCACCAAAAGGATACTGGTGGAGCAAAGATGAGTACAGGCCTAAAATGTACTGGTGGTCTTGGATTTGCCTTCCTGACATCTTCATTTAACTTCATCTTTCCATGGAGAAGCTGCTCTCCCTTCCTGAAAGAGACTTGAATCTAACTCTCAGGGAAAAGTCAAACCCAACCAGACCCTCAGCTTAGCCAAATCCATCTAAGATTCACTGACTCTCTCAATTAATCAGCAGACATCTGAGTGATGATCAATGAGTATTGTTGTTTTATTTATTTATTTTTTTTCATTTTTTAAAAAATTTTGTTGTTGTTTTAAATGACTGGGTTTTGTTATGCAGCAATAGCTGACTAACACACATTCCTGAAAGCAAGAACAAGTGGTAAACAACAACACAAAATAATTACCAGGGAATTGGGTTGGGTAGAAGCAATGGGAGCAACAGTCAAAGAAACTCAAAATGGAATGTAGTCGAAGCAGAATAAACCATAGCCCTCAGTGGTAGAGCAAGCATTCATCTTTTGAGTTTTCACTTGGCTTCTCAACTTTAATTTGAGATCCTGTGAGCTGCTCTGAGAGAATAATAAAAAAGAATGATGACCGCTTCACATAAATATCCTAACAGAATCATTCCCCTTAAATGAAGATGAAATGTGCCTTGTTCTTTTCAATTATGGGAATAACAAACATTCTTTTCTCTTGATCAGTTTTTCTAACTATAGGCAATGTTGTTAACTGTAAAATGCCTTACTACGGACTTGATGTCCTGTCCCCATTACAGTACCATAAAGCTGCCATCAGACAATTATTGCCAGTGTTTTGAGCTACAAAAGGGAGATTTAATGTGTAAAATTAAAAAAAAAAATCCCCACATATGCAATAGATTTATTGGACCCCAACAAACAGTCTTTTAATGAAAATTATAATTTTAAATACTCTTCAGAAAATGGGATCATTAAATCTTATGCCAGACCATGTATTTAAACAAAATTAAATGTAAGTAGGCTTATTGTCTTTTTTTTTTTTTTTTGATAATTCATTAGATGAAAGCTGATCTTTGAGTTAGCAGCTGCCTTGGAAAATACACATTCTTCATTCTTTCCCCAACCCATGCATCCTTGCCCCTCTGTCTAGGGCCTCATGGGACTCAGACTTGGTGGAAATGGGACTTCTGTTATCCTCGCTCACGTTGCAGCACAATTTGTTTTCACAGGTCTTTCCTACCACTGACTCTCCCAGGGGAGGAGTGACACCATGTTTGTGTCTGTGTCTGGTGGGCTTCAGTGATACTCAAGGCGGATGGGGCTCAGGGGTGTTGGCAAGGACTGAGCAGCAGAGGTCAATCTCCTGAGGCCTTGGGTGCAAGGAATCCCCTGAGGAGTAGCCCAATCACATCTGTGCAAATTAAGCTTAACTGTGATTGGCTCCCAATTATGCTAACCAAGGGTGAGCGCTAGAGGGAAGACCCAGGTGGTGATTCTTGGCAATGGACATGCAAACAGAGCCCTTGCTCAGGACCCTGGGTCTTTTTCCCTGCCAATACCTGGTGTTTACAACCTCACTGTGAAGACATGGGTGAAAGGGGCCGCATTGTCAGAGCTGCAACCTCTGGTGGGGATGGAGGTGACAATATGCTTTACCCATGCCCTGAGTACCCTCCTGCTGCCTGCTGGCCCGCTCACACAATCCCTCCTTCTACCTGCTGTGGCTTGAATATGGAGAGTGTCCCTCCAAAGCCCATGCATTAAAGTCTTGGTCCCCAGCTGACCCCATGGAGAGGTGGTGGAATTTGTAGGAGGCAGGACTTATTGGGAAGTCTTGAGGCACTGGGGTTGTGCCCTCTAAGGTGGGGGTGGGTGTGGGTGGGATATCATAGGATCCTCATCTCTTCCTTTTTCTCTATTTTCTGATTCATAAGCTGAGCAGTTTGTATCATGATGTCCCTCCCTCTCCTTGGAGGCCCCAAGCAATGAGGGCCCTTGATCTTGGACTGGAACTCCAGAACTGTGAGCCAAAAGGAACCTCTCTCTTTATAAGTTAGTTGCCTCAGATATCTAACTTTAGTGTCAGAAAGCTGACTAATACACCAGCCAACTCAAGTTGGAGCATAGGTGGTTTATGAATTTATCAACCCACCCACTTCTAGACCTTCCTTAATCCTTATAGGCCTCCAGTTAGGTCTTGATTAGATAAAATAGTTGAATCCTTGCTTTGTGTCTGTATTTAGTTCTCCCTCAGCATCTGTATCTGTGGGGGATTGGTTACAGGATCCCTGTGAATATAAAAAAAAAAATCTGCAGATACTCAAGTGTTTTATATAAATTAGCATAGTACAGGCAAGTTGTGCTTACCAATGGACGATACTCTGAGGAATATGTCATTTGGTGGTTTCATCATTGTGTAAACAAGACCCAATTTGTGCATATTTCAGTACAGTTGCAATTTTTTTTTCCTGAATTTTTCCGTCTGTGTTTTGAATTTGTGTTGCTTAAATCTGTGAATCTGTAGATAGGGAGGGCTGACTGTTTTTTCTTCTTGCTGAATTATATTGTAGCAACTGTTTCTAGTATTTTTCCTACATCTTCTGTCAGTGTCTGGAATGAGCATGGGCTTTGGAGTTGGACAAGCTAAAGTTTGTCCCCTGGCTCTGCTGCCTGCCTGGATTTCCAGAGCTGATGAGTTCCTGGAAGCTGGGGGCATGGTGGAAAGGCCCTAGGAATGATGCATAGAGAATGGGTCCAGGGGAAGTCCAGATAAGGTGAGACTGCCCAAAGATTGGCAATGCAAGAGCCTCAAAGCCTGGGCTACTGTGGGAGGCCTGGTGATAGAGCTGGCAGGTGGAGGATTTCCTGTGCAGGGACCGGGCTGGAGTGGGAGGTGGGCTGCAGAGCTACAGAACAGCAGTACTGTGCTTGCCTAGAGAATGAGCCCTCTGTGGACGACCCAGCCTGAGAAGCAAGCAGGCATCAGAGCCAACCTACCCGCCACATCCTTTTCTCAGCTGGGTTTTTGAGAGCAAACCAAGAGAGTGGGAGTGGAGTGAGGGACCATAAAAACCCCACACTTTGAATGAGTCTCATAGGTTCTCTCCAGTGCTTGATGCTGAGGTGGTCAGCTTCTGTTGCTGACTTCCTGGGCCCCGTTGACCTCTTCTAACTGCCATCCCCACCTTTCCCTGATACCAATGAGGGAAGGGACAGAACCCCATGTAAGAGTTTAGCTGGGCCCTTCTGAGCTGGGAGTGCAGAGTCTGGATGGGTGTTTGGTTAAGTGTCTCTGGTTTTCTTAGTACCTGATCCTGGTGGCCTGCAGAAACAACCTTCCAAAGTAGGAAAGGTGGTATTGAAATATACACATAGGAGGCCATTGTTTAGATGAAGCTCCTGCCCTAAGCCTGACAGTCCAGACAAAATCTGAATGCAGTCATTCACACCAGGTGCTTTTCAAACCAAGCTTTTGAGCCAATTTTATAATTTTCTGAAAAAATGCAGGAGATTCCTGGCGGCCAGTTAAAAGCGGCCCTGTCACCCGGAGCTAGTCTGATAAGAAAATCTCCTCTGCTTTCACCCTTACAAAGAAAGTAACTTTGAAATGACCAGTCCACTTTTGGCAGTTTTTTTTTTTTTTTGCTTTTTTCAGCTTTTTTTCTGCCTATAAAGCCTATCCGCTCTGCTCAGCAGAGTGCCCTTCTGTTTCGTAGATGGACGCCACCTGATTCACGAGTCGCTAATAAAAACCAATTAGATCATTAAACTCAATTTGTGGAAATTCTAATTTTTAACCATGGGGTGAATGTACAGAAGGAAAGAAGCTATCTTTTGTAATAATTGAATGCGCTAACGTCTTGGTAGTGCTGGTTTGCACATTTTAGGGGAGTTTGGAAACGATTTTTATCTTCCTGGGGCTTTATGTTAGGAGTGAAAACTTAAGGATGGTTCCAGCTCTGGGCACTAGTCAAAGCAGAACATCCTTGTGGGGGCTGAGATGGAGAGTGCAGAGCATCATCAGCAGGTGGACAAAATTGGCAAACCCGCAATCCAGGCCTGAGTAGATCCAGTGCTTTGGAGGTGAAAGGTGGTGGTGGGAATCTTGGTGATGATAGCCGTCAATGTGCCAGTCTTGCAGTCACTCTGCTCTGATCTGATTGGTTGTCTTCTGTACCTACTGCATCAGTTATCTTGGAACCTTAATTGCCTCTCTATTATTTTGGATCATTTAAAAAAATTCCTTCTTTTTTTTTTTTTTTTACATTTCTAGTGTTTTATCCAGAAAACATCCTCCAGTACTTTCTCAAAAAAGGGTCCACTAAATTTATATTTGTTTGAAAATTACAGATCTAAAAATGATTTTGTTCCCCAGAGACATGTTGGTTTGGCTGAATACAGAGTTCTAGGATTGCAACAATTTCCTTTCAGAATTTCGAAGGCAGCCCTTCAAGCATTTCTGTTAAGAAGCTCAACAGAGGGATCCAACATGGCGGCCGGCGAGGAAGCTGCACTTTCAATATCTCCACATTAACGGGATCAGAAACACCAATTAAAACAGCTACATTCTACCTACTGAGGATCTTCTAGCAAAATTCCGTTGAAAGGAGACCTGCCGAGAATTAGTAAGTTTATTAGACGTGACAGTTTGCCCCAGACAAGTGAAACTTGACCGGCAGCGCGGGCTCAGAGTCCAATCCCGTGGCCACCCGCCGCTTCTGCAAGCGGCAGGCGGCCCAGAGCAGCGCGGCAGAAGGGTCCCCGCCCAGCCAGCAGACAGCTCCCGCCATCCCGGCTACCCTGGCGGCCCTGCTTTCGTTCGGCGAACAGCCACCCCACCCGGCTGGTTCTTAGCCACGCGGCTGCAGTCACCCGGCTTTACAAGAGGCCCCCGGCGGCCCTGCTCGGCGAGAAGGGTCCCCGCCCTGCCGGCAGACAGCTCCCGCCATTCCGCTCTTGTTCTGCAAACAGCCACCCCGCCCGCCTGGTTCTTAGCCACGAGGCTGCAGCCGCCCGGCTTTACAAGCGCCCCCTGCGGTCCTGCTCGGCGAGAAGGGTCCCCGCCAGGCCGGCAGACAGCTCCAGCCATCCCGCTCTTGCTCTGCAAACAGCCACCCCGCCCGCCTGGTTCTTAGCCACGAGGCTGCAGCCGCCCGGCTTTACAAGCAGCCCCGGCGGCCCTGCTCGTCGAGAAGGGTCCCTGCCTGGCCGACAGACAGTTTCCACCATCCCGGCTACCTTGGCGGCCCCGCTCTCGCCCTGCAAACAGCCACCCCGCCCGCCTGGGTCTTAGCCACGTGGCTGCAGCCACCTGGCTTTGCAAGCGCCCCCGGCGGCCCTGCTCGGCGAGAAGGGTCCCCGCCCTGCTGGCAGACAGCTCCCGCCATTCCGCTCTTGCTCTGCAAACAGCCACCACGCCCGCCTGGTTCTTAGCCACAAGGCTGCAGCCGCCCGGCTTTACAAGCGCCCCCGGCGGCCCGGCTCAGTGAGAAGGGTCCCTGCCCGGCCAA
Organism: Callospermophilus lateralis; assembly: GCF_048772815.1. NCBI lineage: Eukaryota > Metazoa > Chordata > Mammalia > Rodentia > Sciuridae > Callospermophilus > Callospermophilus lateralis. The sequence continues at coordinate 95,304,349 of NC_135313.1, forward strand.
CAGACAGTTTCCGCCATCCCGGCTACCCTGGCGGTCCCGCTCTTGCCCTGCAAACAGCCACCCCGCCCGCCTGGGTCTTAGCCACGAGGCTGCAGCCGCCCGGCTTTACAAGCGCCCCCAGCGGCCCTGCTCGTCGAGAAGGGTCCCTGCCCGGCCGGCAGACAGCTCCCACCATCCCGGCACTCCTGGCGGCCTGCCTGCTCTGCGAAGGGTCACCCCGCCCGGCTCTTAGCCACGCGGGCACCATCTGCCTGGCTCTGTGGGCGCCCCCGGCGGCCCAGCGCAGCCAGAAGGGTCCCCGCCTGGCCCGACAGAAGGCACGTGCCCTTCCGGCTCTGCTAACGGCCCTGCCCACCCGGGAAAGGGCTCCCCCCCTTGAGAGGATGGGAAGGAAATCTAACCAAGCCTCTATGAATTAGTGAACTGGGATCTAAAACCAGAGATTGTGTCAGACCAGAGACAAGCCAATTCCACCTCTCCCTTCGGTCACTCCTGCAAGGAGCCAGGGGCCCGCCATAGCAGAGAGGGGAAGTCACCAAAGATCGGCCAAAGAGATTCCTTCCCAGCGGATTCTAAATTAGCAGGAGCGGCGAGGGAGCCGGCCGGAGCTGGCGGGAACCCCGGCAGCGGCACGGGAACCGGCGGGAGCTGAGGCGGCGCTGACGCAGGAGCCGGCAGGAGCCGCGCGGCGCGGGTCTCCCAGCTACAGCTCCCACCAGTGCTGACAACTGAGGTCTCTTGCACCAGATACGGGGGCGTGGCTACCAGAAGGTAAGCAAATTTGCTGGGGGTTCTCAGCCCCAAGCTCTACAAACTTAGGGCCTGAGGGAGGCAAACAAGGAGAGTGTGCCCAGGCACTAATGAAACAGCTGCTCCACGCGTGTGCAAGGTAGGCGGAACCGTGACCACCGACAAAACAGGCCCAGTGGCCCGCCAGATACATCGCCCCGGTCGGGGGAGGGGCAGAGCCGCCACCAGCGCCTTTTAGGTAGACAGATCTGCAACCGACAGACAGAACAGGCCTAGTGACCAGCGGAGGGGCAAAGCCGCTGCTCACGCCTGCAAGGTAGGCAGACCTGTGACCACCGAAAGAACAGGCCCATCGAAAGTACAGGTACAGCGGCCTCCTGGCGTGGAAGGCACATTGCCTCAATTGGAGGAGGGGCAGAGCCACCGCCAAAGCCTGCGAGGGAGACTTTGCAGCTATACAAGAGCAATATAAATATATAGGGGGAAAAATCAATAACACAACAGTTTCACCAAGCAGAAAGAAACGCGATCAGTATGAAAAGACAAGGAAAGAAAGGACCACAAGCAATGCAGGTCAACTCAACTTTAGAAGAGGTAATATCTGCAGCAGATGGAATGTCAGATAAAGAATTCAGGATATACATGCTTCAGATGATCTGGAGTCTCAAGGAAGACATTAGACAGCAAAATCAGACAATGAAAGACCACTTCGACCACTTCGACAATAAATTACATAAACAAATCCAAGAAGCAAAAGATCAATTATACAGGGAGATAGAGGTTATAAAAAACAAACAAACAGAAATCCTGGAAATGCAGGAAACAATAAACCAACTTAAAAACTCAATTGAGAATACTACCAGCAGAGTAGAACACTTAGAAGATAGAACATCAGACAATGAAGACAAAGTATTTCAACTGGAGAAGAACATAGACAGCTCAGCAAAGCTGTTAAGAAACCATGAGCAGAACATTCAAGAAATATGGGATAACATAAAGAGACCCAACTTAAGGGTCATGGGGATACAGGAAGGTATTGAGGTCCAAACCAAAGGAATGAGCAATCTATTCAACGAAATAATACGAGAAAACTTCCCAGACTTGAAGAATGAGACAGAATCCCAAATCCTAGAAGCCTACAGGACGCCGAATGTGCAAAATCATAAGAGATCCACACCTAGACACATTATAATGAAGATGCCCAACATACAGAATAAGGAGAGAATTTTAAAAGCTACAAGAGAAAGGAAGCAGATTACATTTAGGGGTAAACCAATCAGGATAACAGCTGATCTTTCAACACAGACTCTGAAAGCTAGAAGATCCTGGAATAACATATTTCAAATACTGAAAGAAAAGGGGTTCCAACCAAGAATTGTGTATCCCGCGAAATTAAGCTTCAGGATGGAAGATGAAATTAAAACCTTCCATGATAAACAAAAGTTAAAAGAATTTGCAGCTAGAAAACCAGCTCTTCAAAACATCCTCGGCAAAATATTACAGGAAGAGGAAATGGAAAATATCAATGAAAACCAACAGCGGGAGGTAGTACAGTAAAGGTGGGGGGGAATAATCAAAGAGGAAAACAAACCATGTTTAGTAACATAAATAAACAAATATGGCTGGAAGAACAACCCATATCTCAATAATAACTCTAAATGTTAATGGCTTAAACTCACCAATTAAGAGACACAGGCTAGCAGAATGGATCACTAAACAAGACCCAACAATATGCTGCCTTCAGGAGACGCATTTGATAGGAAAAGACATACATAGACTGAAGGTGAAAGGTTGGGAAAAATCATATCACTCATATGGACTTCGGAAACAAGCAGGAGTATCCATACTCATTTCAAATAAAATAGATTTCAAGCCAAAGTTAATCAAAAGGGATGAAGAGGGACACTACATACTTCTCAAGGGAACCATACACCAACAAGACATAACAATCATAAATATATATGCCCCAAACAATGGTGCAGCTATGTTCATCAAACAAACTCTTCTCAAGTTCAAGAGTCTAATAGACCACCATACAATAATCATGGGAGACTTCAACACACCTCTCTCACCACTGGACAGATCTTCCAAACAAAAGTTGAATAAGGAAACTATAGAGCTCAATAACACAATTAATAACCTAGACTTAATTGACATATATAGAATATACCACCCAACATCAAGCAGTTACACTTTTTTCTCAGCAGCACATGGATCCTTCTCAAAAATAGATCATATATTATGTCACAGGGCAACTCTTAGACAATATAAAGGAGTAGAGATAATACCATGCATCTTATCTGATCATAATGGAATGAAATTGAAAATCAACGATAAAAGAAGTAAGGAAAAATCATGCATCACTTGGAGAATGAACAATAGGTTACTGAATGATCAATGGGTTATAGAAGACATCAAGGAGGAAATTAAAAAATTCTTAGAGATAAATGAAAATACAGACACAACATATCGGAATCTATGGGACACATTGAAAGCAGTTCTAAGAGGAAAATTTATTGCTTGGAGTTCATTCCTTAAAAAAAGAAAAAACCAACAAATAAATGATCTAATACTTCAACTCAAAATCCTAGAAAAAGAAGAGCAAAACAACAGCAAAAGAAGTAGAAGACAAGAAATAATTAAAATCAGAGCTGAAATTAATGAAATCGAAACGAAAGAAACAATTGAAAAAATTGACAAAACTAAAAGTTGGTTCTTTGAAAAAATAAATAAAATTGACAGACCCTTAGCCACGCTAACAAAGAGAAGAAGAGAGAGAACTCAAATTACCAGCATACGGGATGAAAAAGGCAATATCACAACAGACACTTCAGAAATACAGAAGATTATCAGAAATTATTTTGAATCCTTATACTCCAATAAAATAGAAGATAGTGAAGGCATCGATAAATTTCTTAAGTCATATGATTTGCCCAGATTGAGTCAGGAGGATATTGACAACCTAAACAGACCAATATCAATTGAGGAAATAGAAGACTACACATCAAAAGACTACCAACTAAGAAAAGCCCAGGACCGGATGGGTATACAGCAGAGTTTTTCAAAACCTTTAAAGAGGAATTAACACCAATACTTTTCAAGCTATTTCAGGAAATAGAAAAAGAGGGAAAACTTCCAAATTCATTCTATGAGGCCAACATCACCCTGATTCCTAAACCAGACAAAGACACTTCAAAGAAAGAAAACTACAGACCAATATCTCTAATGAACCTAGATGCAAAAATCCTCAATAAACTTCTGGCGAACCGGATACAAAAACATATCAAAAAAATTGTGCACCATGATCAGGTAGGATTTATCCCTGGGATGCAAGGTTGGTTCAATATACGGAAATCAATAAATGTTATTCACCACATCAACAGGCTTAAAAATAAGAACCATATGGTCATCTCGATAGATGCGGAAAAAGCATTCGACAAAGTACAGCATCCCTTTATGTTCAAAACTCTAGAAAAACTAGGGATAACAGGAACATACCTCAACATTGTAAAAGCAATCTATGCTAAGCCCCAGGCTAGCATCATTCTGAATGGAGAAAAACTGAAGGCATTCCCTCTAAAATCTGGAACAAGACAGGGATGCCCTCTCTCACCACTTCTGTTCAACATAGTTCTCGAATCACTGGCCAGAGCAATTAGACAGACGAAAGAAATTAAAGGCATAAAAATAGGAAAAGAAAAACTCAAATTATCACTATTTGCAGATGACATGATTCTATACCTAGCAGACCCAAAAGGGTCTACAAAGAAACTATTAGAGCTAATAAATGAATTCAGCAAAGTGGCAGGCTATAAAATCAACACGCATAAATCAAAGGCATTCCTGTATATCAGCAACAAATCCTCTGAAATGGAAATGAGGACAACCACCCCATTCACAATATCCTCAAAGAAAATAAAATACTTGGGAATCAACCTAACAAAAGAGGTGAAAGACTTATACAATGAAAACTACAGAACCCTAAAGAGAGAAATAGAAGAAGATCTTAGAAGATGGAAAAATATACCCTGTTCATGGATAGGTAGAAGTAACATCATCAAAATGGCGATATTACCAAAAGTTCTCTATAGGTTTAATGCAATGCCAATCAAAATCCCAACGGCATTTCTTGTAGAAATAGAGAAAGCAATCATGAAATTCATATGGAAAAATAAAAGACCCAGAATAGCAAAAACAATTCTAAGCAGGAAATGTGAATCAGGCGGTATAGCTATACCAGACTTCAAACTTTACTACAGAGCAATAGTAACAAAAACAGCATGGTACTGGTACCAAAACAGGCAGGTGGACCAATGGTACAGAATAGAGGACACAGAAACCAATCCACAAAACTACAACTATCTTATATTTGATAAAGGGGCTAAAAGCATGAAATGGAAGAAGGATAGCATCTTCAACAAATGGTGTTGGGAAAACTGGAAATCCATATGCAACAAAATGAAACTGAATCCCTTTCTCTCGCCATGCACAAAAGTTAACTCAAAGTGGATCAAGGAACTTGATATCAAATCAGAGACATGGCGTCTGATAGAAGAAAAAGTTGGCTATGATCTACATACTGTGGGGTCGGGCTCCAAATTCCTCAATAGGACACCCATAGCACAACAGTTAATAACTAGAATCAACAAATGGGACTTACTCAAACTAAAAAGTTTTTTCTCAGCAAAAGAAACAATAAGAGAGGTAAATAGGGAGCCTACGTCCTGGGAACAAATCTTTACTCCTCACACTTCAGACAGAGCCCTAATATCCAGAATATACAAAGAACTAAAAAAATTAGACAATGAGATAACGAATAACCCAATCAACAAATGGGCCAAGGACCTGAACAGAAATTTCTCAGAGGAGGACATACAATCAATCAACAAGTATATGAAAAAATGCTCACCATCTCTAGCAGTCAGAGAAATGCAAATCAAAACCACCCTAAGATACCATCTCACTCCAGTAAGATTGGCAGCCATTAGGAAGTCAAACAGCAACAAGTGCTGGCGAGGATGTGGGGAAAAGGGTACTCTTGTACATTGCTGGTGGGACTGCAAATTGGTGCGGCCAATTTGGAAAGCAGTATGGAGATTTCTTGGAAAGCTCGGAATGGAACCACCATTTGATCCAGCTATTCCACTACTCGGTCTATTCCCTAAAGACCTAAAAAGAGCACACTATAGGGACACTGCTACATCCATGTTCATAGCAGCACAATTCACAATAGCAAGACTGTGGAACCAACCTAGATGCCCTTCAATAGACGAATGGATAAAAAAAATGTGGCATTTATACACAATGGAGTATTACTCTGCATTAAGAAATGACAAAATCATAGAATTTGGAGGGAAATGGATGGCATTAGAGCAGATTATGCTAAGTGAAGCTAGCCAATCCCTTAAAAACAAATGCCAAATGTCTTCTTTGATATAAGGAGAGTAACTAAGAACAGAGTAGGGAAGAAGAGCATGAGAAGAAGATTAACATTAAACAGGGATGAGAGGTGGGAGGGAAAGGGAGAGAGAAGGGAAATTGCATGTAAATGGAAGGAGACCCTCAGGGGTATACAAAATTACATACAAGAGGAAGTGAGGGGAAAGGAGGGAAAATATAAGGGGGAGAAATGAATTACAGTAGAGGGGGTAGAGAGAGAAGAGGGGAGGGGAGGGGGGAGGGGGGATAGTAGAGGATAGGAAAGGCAGCAGAATACAACAGACTCCAGAATGGCAATATGTAAATCAATGGTTGTGCAACTGAAGTGATTCTGCAATCTGTATATGGGGTAAAAATGGGAGTTCATATCCCACTTGAATCAAAGTGTGAAATATGATATATCAAGAACTATGTAATGTTTTGAACAACCTACAATAAAAATTAATTAAAAAAAAAAAAAAAAAGAAGCTCAACAGAGATTTGATTTAGGATACTTTGTATGCAATGTATGTTTTAGATTTGGTGACTTTTAGCTCTTTTCCTTCACAGTTAATGGATTGGAATTTGTTGTATTGGTATTGTGTGTGAGCCCTTTCATGTTGCAATTTATGAACTTCATTTTAGGGAAAGTTTCCTAACTAATTTCATTTTCTGTTTCTTTTCCAACTTTCTGGAATTCCTCTTACTTACAGATTGGATGGCCACTAATTTTATTCTTTCTTTCTTATTCTATAATACTTGTTCAATCTCTAATCTCTTGGAGATTTTCTTAACTCTCCCCACCCCCAACATTTCTATGAAATTTTTTTCACTTCTGCTATCGTTTTAATTTCTTAAAAGCCCGTTTGTTTGCTGAGTTTTCCTCTTTTAAGTAGCATCCCGCTCTTGTTTGATGAGTGTATTTTTCTCTTATCTCTCTGAAGATATTCATTAGAGCCTTTTCAAAAAAGGTTTTCTTCTAAATTATTTTTTTTGACCTGCATGATTATCTGTTCATGATAAAAAGTGGCAATAGAAGTCTGAGGGCTTAGGTGAACCTTGTCAACCTGGAGCTTAGCTGTGGAATTCACTGGGGAATTCCTGTATGGAGGGTTGCCTTAAAATATGGATCTTAGCTGGGTCTGGTGTAATACCAGCGACTTGGGAGTTGAGGCAGGAGGATTACAAGTTTGCAATCTCTAGAAATTAGCAAGACCTAGGAGCCATGGTCCTTCTAGTAGTACCCCGCATGTCAAAGCATCAGATTATGAAAAATAAAAAGAGCTGTTTTAATATAAGAAGTTCAGAGTTTTGCTGCCAGCATTCAGGACACAGAGGGTGAGGGGCCTGTGGGTCACTCATTCCTCAGGTATATACGGTCACCTAGACACCTGCTTCTGCAGAGGTGGAAGTGAGGTAGATCCAGAGGCATGGGTTGGGGGAAGGGCTTCTTAAACACTCCACCAGCCCTTTCCTTTAGCCTCACCCTTGCCTGCCTGCAGTTCAGAGGGCTCTGGGGCTGCTGGTTCCAGAGACATTTGAGCAGTGATGGGTTGGGGGGAGTGCTCAACCCTGGAAGTGAAGAAAACTTGATCAGGACTGTTGTTTAAAGCATCTTCCATATTGCTGGCTTCTGATTTGGCTCTCAGGTCTGCTAATCCAGTAACCCCCAGCTACCAAAGTTTAATTGTTGCTGTCTTCTCTCTTGTTCTCCTGTGCCTGTGAGTTTATGATTAAAAAATCCTTTAATATTGTTTTAATAAAGTTACAGGAGGGAGCAAAATTATATAAATGCGTCCAATCTTCTGTCGGAAACCAGATAACCCTTTAGGAGTGATTTTTTATATGAACATGCTCATATTACCAATTCTTCTCTGGAGCATTCTGGATCCACAGAACCTAAGCCAGAAGGATGCTAGCACATGTAGATTTTTTAAAGTTACAGAAATTGAAATTTCCTATCCATCCACTTGAATCCTGAGTAACTTGCTTACTTGACATCTGAGTGATGAGGAAGTGGTTTACATTGTGCTAGGGTCTCCTGGGACCACAGGCTCATGTGTTCAGAGTATTGCACAGCTTAGAAAAAGGAAAGTGACCACGTGCATGAGCTGCAAAAGTGCCTGCCCCAACCTTCTGAGCATGGAAACAAATTAGTCACTGCTGAACTTCTGCTCTCCAGATATGCAGAGTATCTCTTATAGTTCAGCCTAATCAGAAACATCCAGGGCAAGGTATTCCAGGAAACAGTTCAGCCCAACAAGATGACACAGTCACCGTAGTGAACGAGGGTGGGCAGGAGTGTATGGCTCTCCTCAGGAAGCAGGCTGCAGGGCAGTTGGGAAACTCATTGTCAGACCCAGTTAACATGTAGCCAAGTGTTGAAATAAGCCTGCAGCTGCCCATCCAGCATTGGCTTTGGGTGACATACAGGGGCTCAGAAATTCCCATCTGGGCTGAAGAGCTGGTATTGACTATAGGGTTTGTTTGCTTCCAGATCTTGGGGGATGGAGCACTTGGGTCCACAGGAACTGGGTGATGAGATTCTAGGACAGTCTCCTGCCATGCCTGAAGCTGGGTGGAGGGAAGAGAAACAACATGACTGTGATTTAAATAAACAGCAAAGACAGACTTCAAAATTGTCTTGAGGCTGGGGAGATCTTTCTTCAGGTCCCCTCCTCACTGGACTGTGATCCACAGATTGGCCCTCGCACCCTCCCTGGGAAGAAATTTGTTGTGTAGGAATTTCTTTCTCATCCCAAACCAGGGGGTCATTGTTTTATGATCAGGCATCTCTACTTACTGTCCCCTTCCTGGATCAACTTGACCTCTGTTGGTGTGAATTGACTGATGAATTCAAATAACTCATCTAGCGAAAAGGCTTGCAGATATGCAAGAACATTTCTAGTCCTGGAAAAGGGTCATATATTAAGAAATTCTCACATTCAGGAATATTGGTAGCTTCTGCCCATTGGTGAAGAACAGTGCTACTCTGAAGCCCTATCAAGGAAATCTCCCAGAAATCTGTGGACCCTGGAGAACAGGCACACATGCATATTTGCTCCCCGCAAATCCACCCCAAGTGGCTGCACCATTTCATGTTCCTTCCAGCAACATATGAGGATCCACTTGCTCTGTCTGCTCACTAGCACATGATGGTGCTGTCATTGTGAGAGTACCAAGTAACATGCACAGATGTCCATCCGTTAGTGGACCCTCCAGTGCCCACTGAGGCAGGAGAACTTTCACAGGGGTGTTACTGGTGTGTCACTGTGGTTTTGTTTGCATTTTTCTGATGGCTAGTGATGTGTGTACTTAATCACCACTTGTCTATTCTCTTGGGTGAAAAGTCTCTCCTGTCTTTTGCCCATTTTCAGACTGGATAATTTGACTTTTACTGTTGAGTTTTGAGAGTCTTTTACACAGTCTACATGCTAGTCTTTTGTCAGATATGGTGGTTTGAAAAATCTCCCTTCCTAGTCTCTCATCTGTCTTTTTATCCTCTCAATAGGGTGTTTTTTAAAGGGCAAATGTTTTCAATTTTGATAACATCCAGTTCACATCATAGGTCCTTTCATGGGTTATTCTTATGGTATCAAGTGTAAGAATTCTTTGCCTGTCTTTGTTTTTTTATGTTTTGCATCTAAGTCCCTAATCCATTTTGGGTTGGTTATTTATATAATGTATAGAACTTCAGTCAAAGCTCATTTTGCCTATGAGTTTCCGATTGCTCCGGTGTCATTTGTTGGAAAAACATCTTAAATAATTTTCAATGCATTAGTCACAGTATTTTAAAATCCGTATCTGACAACAACCGTAGACCCATCACTTGTAAGTCTGTTTCTATGGTCTTTTTTTTTTTTTTTTTTTTCAAATTCTCTTGGGACCCTTCTATTTTGGTATGTCTGTGAATATTTGTTTGGATGCTGGTCATTGTGAACCAGACATAGTTGTGGTTCCTCCAGAAGTGCAATGAATATTGTCAGGGGCCAAGGTGCTTTGAGACTGGGTTTCATGCTTTGTGGGGATTGGCCTGTCTCTGGTGGGACAGCCTTCCCCATTAATCCCCTGGCCTAGTTATCAAAAGTACCTTCCTATGTGGGTCATGAACTCCAAGGCTTATTTCTCTAGCATCCAAATCTCTGATAAATTGCATTTCAGACAATTTTCCCTTTGTTTCTTTGTCTATAGCTCTAGGCTGCACGGGAGTGGGTACATGCCTTAAGGGTTGGTGAGGAAAGAGATGCAGGGTATTTGTTTACTTTTCTGCACCTTCCTACTTTCAGATCTAGACTCCTCACGTTCTGTCTTGGCGAGCTAGAACTGCAGATTTTGACTCTGTGGTCCCACAGTTGCTGAGAGCTCCCTCCAACTCTAAGCCCCCCCCCCTCAACCCCACCCCTGCAGCCTCTTCCCTGTGCTGCTGTAGCCTGGCCTGTGCACATGGGATGTATGCAGTGGAACTCGGGGTACATCCCAAGTTCCCCTTCTCTCCAAGACCTTGGATACTTGGGACCTATCTCTTCTGAAGCTTCAAAGCAGACTTTTTGTTTTAATGTTTTCTTTTGGTGCATTTTATTTCATGTTCCCTTTGCCGGGAGGGTTGATCTGCTAAGCTACTCTGTCATAGCCAGAAGCAGAAGACCTCCAGAGCCTATGTTTTGAGCAAGTCTATATTTTTATCTGACTCCAAATTCCTTAATCTTTCTACTCTTGCAAAACTAAATGTCGAGTTTTCATACAAATATGCCCACAAAATGATAAAAATTCTGTTGATATGAAATGCATGCACACAGACACATAGACAAACACGACTCATACTTCATATAAACTACGCCCAGGGCTTTCTATTTTACTGCATGCATCAGAAAACAATCATCCTGGATACTTTAAGTAATGGCCTAGGTCCCAGTTTAAACACAAATAGACAAACACCATTACCACCATGAGCATCTGGCTTCTCTAGGTCCTGGGTGATCAGCAGCTTTCTTTACCCTGGAGTCAGGCCAGCTGCCTGGTGAACTCTGGCCTGGCCAGAATGGTTACCACTCTGTCCTCACACTCCCCTCCTTAGCCCTCCCTGCCCAGCTGTTGTTCTTGATCTCAGTGCACTCTTCTCTCTGACTTCCTCTGGGCCTCACTTTTTTTCTTCTCACCTGTGCTCCTTCCTCCAGTCACACCCTGTACCTTGGAGTTTGTTGAAATAATGGAGGTTTCTGTACCTCCATTATTCCTCTGCAGTGCTGAACTCTTGGACTCTCCTTTTCTGCTCTTCCCTGGACCATCACATAGGTTTAAGATACTACCTCAGGGAAGCCTTCCTGGATCCTGGATCCCCAGCTGGGTGAGATACCTGGGGAGGGGACCCACTTCCATTGCCTCTAGGGCCTCTAGCAGGACCTGAGCTATGCCCAAGAGAAGTCCTTACTGCAGAGTGGGGATACTGAAACTGGCCTGCTCTTGGGTCCAGCCATGGGCTCCAAGGAGGGAGCCCCAGCAGGGCATAGGACACAAGAGGACTTATTTTAGGAACCTGGCTGGAAGCCCCAGCAGGGTATCAGGGAAGAAAGAACACTGAATCAGGGAAAGGAGCAAGGACCTTGAATTAGGATCCGTGCCATGGACAAATATTGGGTAGCAAATATGAACCAGTCCTCCCTCATTCTCATACTCAGAGGAGAAACCTGAGACTCAGAGGGGAAGACCCAGAGCCCTCTTTTGAAGTCAAGATAGGAACCCAGACTCTAGGCTGCTCATTCAGAGCTCTGGCCCCAGACCCACTTCCTTTCTGTGCCCAGGAGCAGATCTGATGACCTGGACCCTGAATCTGGCAGGGGCCTTCAGGGGCTCCACAGAACTCCAGGTTGCAGAAGGGCCCTGGCTAGTTTCAGGACGAAACTAGGACCAGGCTAAGAGAGTGGGGAGTGTCAGTGAGGAGAGACAGGGAGTTCCATTTAGCCTGACAGCCTTGGGGCCTGAAAAGGAAAGAGGCATTGAGGGATATGAAGCAGGAGGTGACTAAGCTCCCATCACAGGCAAGACCAGGGGACTTCATCAGCTAGTAGTACCAGGGATGCACTTTGGCCATCCTGGCTAGGACTTGGTGGCCTTGCTGATTGATGGTGGGACTTGGAGCCTGTTTTCTGATGGCCTCCTGCTAGTCTCTTCTTTTGCTCAGGACTTAATTGGCACCTTGCCTCTTCTGTTCCATGCCCATAGATGGGAACCCCTTGAGGAACCTGGGCTACCTCTGCCCTGATCTCTGGATTTGGAATAAGGAGAGACTTGTGTAGGTCTCTTACTACTTTGGAGACTAGGAAAGAAGAAGCTATTTCTGGGGAAGAGGGTGGTAGGTCACTGAGGAGGAGGATTGTTTATGGGAGAAGTTGTCTCCAGTGAAGTATCTGAAGAGTTTTCAGACAACTGACTCAGCACCAGCAGCGTTCTTGGCTTATGTGGTGGAAGAGAGTTTGGCATACACCTACCAGGTATAGACAGAGGTTGATTGAGCAAAGTAGCTACACACTCAGGTGAGAACCGGGCAATCTCAAGAGAGAGGCACTTTTGGGGGTGAAGTAAGGAATACACATTCAAGGGAGAATGCGGGCCATCTCGTGGGTAAGAGGTGCAGTCTTGGGGTTGCCTGCCCTTCTTTTAAAGGAAACTTGGTGAGGGGTAGTTAAGGGAAGGTATGCAGGAATAATATCAGTCTGGTGATTTCAAGATGGGTTCTGGTGGTCTGAGCAGTCTCGGGATTATTGGGCTGATGTTGTCTTCACTATATGGTCAATAAATAGGTCTGGAAAATTCTCTAAATTATAGTTTTCTCAAGATATCACTTCTCTCTTTGCTTAATCAATTTATCAGAGATCAATTAACAGTGCACAGGTAGATTTATAAATTTGTCAGGAATTTGGAAGTAATAAGCTTAGGAGAGACACTGGCTTAGGGAATGAGAGGCCTGGAGAAGTCTGTGGAACGTCAGAATTTAAATCCTAATTTCTTGTTCTTCTTTTAGGTCTCCTTTCTACCTATTTCTTATTCCTTGTATCCTACCTTTGAATTAGGATTCATGCCATGAACAAATATTGGGTAGCAAATATGAACCAGTCCTCCCTCATTCTCATGATCAGAGGAGAAACTTGAGACTCAGAGGGGAAAACCTAGGGCCCTGTTTGGAAGTCAAGATAGGAACCCAGGCTCTAGGCTGCTCATTCAGAGCTCTGGCCCCAGACACGGCTGTGCACACAGAGTCAGCGAGGGAGATGATCTAGTTTTATTCCTGGTCTTAGCAGGAGAGAGAATGCACAGTCAATTAGAATACAAAGAGGGTGTTTTAATGAAAGGAGTATTTACACATGTATGTGTGTAGGGAGCCCATGAGAGAGACAGTCTTTTGGGCCTCAGAACTTGGGAGCGGTCAATGGAAGGAATCAGTGGAAACGTTACCAAGCGTGGAGGTGGATTGTTTTTCCTCCAGCTGCTGCTGTGACTTCTTTCCACTTCCAAGAGATGAGTGGCTGCCTGGTTTTTCCTGCAAAGAAAATAAGCAGGGTTTCCACTCTGCCCTTGGTTTCTCTGACCTCTTGCTGGGAGTCCCCACTGCCAAATCTGCCTGGAAAAACATGCTGAGCCCCTGGTCCTGGGTGTGTCTGTGTGTTTGGGGCTGATGTGCGGCCTTCCTGTGTTCTGGTGTCCATGAATCTACTGTGTTGAGGGGCCAGAGCTGGGGCCTCCAGGCCTTGCTCCCCATAGGGCACCCTGCTTATTCCCCTGTGGCAGGCCTACAGTCTGGCAGGGCTCTACTTTCTCAGTACCTCTTCTGCTTCCTTCTTTTTCTTCCTCTTGAGCCAGAGGAGGTAACATCTGAGCCAGGAAACAGGATGGAGATGGGTCAGTCAAGGAATAGGAATTCTTCCTTGGGGACCCTGGGTCTTGGAGAAGTCACTCACCCAACTCCAGCTACGGCCACGAGTAGCACAGTGCTGAGGATTATAGCCCATATGTAGGACTTCATTTTCTTGGCTGGGGGTGTGAAAGCAGGTGTTTAAAGGCCAGGAGGGACTGTCTGGGCTCTAGAGAAGGTCCCACATCCCTTCCTTCTTTTATTATTCACCTACTCAAGTCACGTTTTGCAAACCCTGACTGGGTACTATTTCTGTGCCCACCTCAAGATGAATGAGAAGAGGACAAGGAAACAATTACTGTGTGGGAAATAGGACAGCACATGGGATGGGGAGAAAGGACAATGAGACCCTGGGGGTGGGAGTGCATCAAAAAATTGCTCAGAAAATAGGACCTCTGATTGGGACTGTGAAAAAAAAAATAGAGGTTCATTTCCATGGGTCACAGGCAAACCTGTGTTCCAGGCTGAAGACATGTTCAGGAATGGGAGCATGAAGCTGCGCATCTGTCCAGAGTGTCCACAGCTTGGTGTGGCTGGATAGTCGGGGCCATGGGAGATGGGCAGGGGCTGCTCACATGGGGCTTCCCAAGGAGGTTGGATGTTATCTGGGATATTTGGAGCTACTGAAAGTTATAAACAGGGAGTATCATGGGCAAATTTTCTCCTTGAGAAAGAATTTTCTGGTGGCCAGGAGGGGCAGGGAAGCCAGTTAGGAAAGGTTGCCATAACTCAGGTGAGAGATTAGGATGCCTGAGGAAGATGGGTGCAAGTTAGAATGAAAATATAGGGACACATTTAAAAGTTATTTAGCAAGGCTTGGGGACCCCATGGTTTAGGATGGAGGGAGATTCCTGGCTTAGGAAGTGGAGGGCTTGAGTAGAGACATATGCTGAAAAGGACCGTGAAGGCAGAGCGGGTTTGGGGGCAATGGAGATGGGTTTGGGCACGTTTCCAAGCATGCTGACTCTGAGGACCTAGAGGTAGATGGCTTTCAGACTCTAAACCTGGACACATGAATGTTAAGAAATCCCAAAGGCACTACTGTCACCCAGGAGGAGGAAGATGAGCAAGAAAAGTTTTGAGTTGGACAGAGAAAAAAGAGGGAGAGAAACAATAATAGTCCCAGGGGTGAAGGGCCAGGAGAGGGTGCACTGGACAAAGCAGGGACCACTGACCTGGGCAGAGAGCAGCGTCATTGCAGGATAAGACGTGGGTATTACAGTCTGCACACGCAGTGACCTCTATTGTGGATCTGATTTCTATGAGAGGGATGGGCAGGAGCCTTAGAGGAAGATGCAGGGGGTGGGGGGCTCTTGTCCCTCAGTCAAGTCCAGTACCCAAGCACACTCACCACAGGACTCATTGCAGGCTGCCCGGAAAGGTGAGATGGTGGAGAAATTGAGGCACTGGGGAAGCAGACAGAGCCAGGAGGGGTTGGGTGTGTGAGCAGGACATGGAACTGGGGAAGGTGTGGCAGGTGTCCAGCCTGTGGTCAGGGCTGGGGGTTCCTGGGAAGAGTCTGGGAGGGGCTTCAGATTGGACTCTGCAGGCCTTGGGTCTCCATGGGGGTGAAGAGCTGGGCCGTGGGCAGGGGAAGTCCCATCTCTCACCCTTCTGCTTCAGCTCCTCTGATCTCCTATTCAGCCTCTCGGCAAGGAGACCCTTATATACACGAATCTCTTCCAAAAGTGACGATTTATCTGGAGTAGTGGGGGGGAAAGGTGCTCAATTGTGTGAATTGCTCCATGTTGGGATTTCACATTTGTCTTCAAACAGAAATTCCATAGAGGACACAGAGTCATGCTGTGTCTATCTCCCACCCCATGACCAAAGCAGTCCTCTGGGAATGCTTTGGAGGGTGGGATATTGCCAACCCAAGCCCCAGGGCCCTGGGACACTTGGCCTCCTCACTATTGCGTAACTTCTGAATGATTTGGTCAACTTGGTTGAAGAATTTGGCTGTTTCTTCTTCCAGATGGTTCTTATCTGAGGGGCGAGATGTATGAGGAAAGCCAGGGAAGTAAGATCCAGTTTGGGTGAAAGGGTGAGTCCTGGATCCTGGAATCCTGGAAGTACCTCACCAAGATAAGAGGATTTTATCGAGGAAGTATCCTCCAGAAAGAAGGAGTGGAGGCTTTGGGAGAGTTCTACTGGTGGTGGCGAGGTGCCCCAGAGAATCTGCAGGTCATAGTCCAGCAGGGCAGGCATCTCTGGCCAGCAACGGAGGCAGGTCTTTTCACCAGCGGTTGTCAGGAGAAAGATGAGCAGGAGAGGCAGCATCTTCTGGGGTCTTCTCTCTGCACACATGGCCCTGCCTGCAGTTCCATGTGGAATGCTGGCACCCTGTCCCCCTGGGAACTGCATTCTCTTGGCAGAACAAAAGTAAATTCTGAGGGTTAACAAAAGTAAGTTCTGATGGTCAGCTGTGGTGAACATAGGCTTTGGCATCAGACCCAAGCAGAGCTTTGGTATGTAGTTAATCCTCTGGAAATGGGGTCCCTGATGTTTGGTGGGAGGGTTCTCATGAGGATCTAGGACAGCTGTGCTGCTTCTTGATGGGTGCTCAACTATCACTGAGTTTATCTTGTAAGAAATTGATAAGCAAGCCTGAAATTAGAGAGTTCAAGAAAGAACAGCACAGCAAGAAGCTTAGCTGTGCAAAAAGATTCTGAGGTCTCTGTACTTTTCCACATAGAAATGATCAGCCATGGAGGAAGCATATGGAAAATATATTTGTCAGGGCATATAAAACCCAGCAGCTACATTGTGCCTGGCCAAGTCACAGAGACTTGGGCAGATCCTCCAGTTACTGTGCAGTCAGATAGTGAAGACAGAGTTGTAGCCAGCAGTGTCTGGAAGTGTAGAGAATGAAGAAGTCACTTGTGTAACTTCTTAATGATTTGGTCAACTTGGTTAACCAAATCACATCACTCTGAGGGGCGAGATGTGTGAGGAAAGCCAGGGAAGTAAGATCCAAGTTGACCAAACCATTAAGAAATTACGCAATAGTGAGGAGGCCAAGTGTCCCAGGGCCCTGGGGCTTGGGTTGGCAATATCCCACCCTCCAAAGCATTCCCAGAGGACTGCTTTGGTCCTAGGGTGGGAGATAGACACAGCATGATTCTGTGTCCTCTATGGAATTTCTGTTTGAAGACAAATGTGAAATCCCAACATGGAGCAATTTACACAACTGATCACCCTTTTCCCCCTGTTCCAGATAAGTGATAGTTGAGCACCCATCAAGAAGTAGGGCAGTTCTTTTGTGCAATACACACAATACAAGTGTCCCAGGGCCCTGGGGCTTGGGTTGGCAATGTCACAGTCATTCCTAAGCTGACATGTTTGTGCATGTTTGTGCATGCCATGCTTCTGACCACCTTCTGAGTGTCTTGGAGAAGTCACTCACCTAACTCCAGCTATGGCCACGAGTAGCACAGTGCTGAGGAATTATAGCCCACATGTAGGACTTCATGTTCTTGGCTAGGGGTGTGAAAGCAGGGAGCCAGGTATTTAAAGGCCAGGAGGGACTGTCTGGGATAGGTTATGGGCAGCTGAGGGCCACCAGGAATTTGAGGAATGCTTCCAATGAGAATAATAAAAATAATAGCAAGAATTTAAATCAAAGGCAAACATAAACTTCAGGAAAAAGAAAAGTCAAAGAGATATCATGGGAAGCAGAAAACTTAGAACTTCACTTTAGTGAAATGGACAAAATATTATTCTTCCAGACATAAAGAGCTCGATTTATAAAAGAAAAAGTCAGATAACAAAGAATTATTGGAGATTAAAAATATGACAGAAGAGGGCTGGGGTTGTTGCTCTGTGGTAGAACACTTGCCTAGTATGTGTGAGGCACTGGGGTCGATCCTAAGCACCACATTAAAAAAAAAACTAAATAAACAAAATAAAGGTATTGTGTCTATCTATAATTAAAATTATTTTTTTTAAAATATGATAGAAGAAATTGAAAAATTTAAAAATGTGTTGGGATATGAAGTTCCAGAAGTGTTTCAGACACCAGTGCAGAAAGATAAGAGGTGGCAATTAGGAAAAGAAAAATTATAAAATTAGATAATCAGTCTATGAGATTCAGCAAATACATGTTCTGGAAAAAACTGGAGGGAATAAAATTATAACAAACTGAATAAGAAAGATGCACAGGGAGGAATTCTTTTGGAAAGGGAAATGGAGGGCAGGCATAAAGATATGCTATAATAAATAGCGTTGAATTGGTAAATTTTGCTTGCATCAGTCAGGTAGGCTCTGTAGTGAGAGGATGGTTCTGAGTACTGCTGAGCTCTTGTTCTCACCCTGGCTTTGGACAATTTGGACAAATATTTAGGGATGTGCCCATATTTTTTCTATCAGGCAATGCCTCTGGAAAAGAAGGTCTTGATTGCATGGAATCCAAGCTGGGAGAAGCAGGTATTCCCACCCTGGTGCTCTGGATAGGGTTCAGAGATATACAGCACAAAAACCGACTGCTTACAATGCTCTTACATCCACTCCAAGGTAGCCCCCAGAAAGCCTGTGTATGGGAGGAAAGGACAGGGAACTAATAAAAATGAGAGAAGGAAAAATTTTTTAGAAGTGAAAGATGTGAATTTCCAGATTGAAAGATCTCACGAAGAAGGCATTTTCCACCCCCTAGGAATAAGAAAAAACTCAGCAAAGCACAGAAAGAAATAGACTAGGTACAGGGGACCAAGTGCTTAATATATCTTCAGGGTTCTCAAGATCAATATAGAAAGTTAGCTGTTGATGAAGTAATGCTTTTTCATTCGGAGAAAAATATTTCCATCTTAGAATGCTATACTTGGTCAAACGTCAAACAAGGAGGAAGACTGACTAATGTCTTCTTAGCAAGGCAAGTTAAAACTAACCTCTTTTATCTTCTTATAGAAAGTTATTGGAGGATGTGCTCCGACTAAGTAAGCCAATCAAACAAGAAAGATGATTGTTGGGAAGTAAAGGGACTGGACTTGAATGCACAGAGAGATGAGAGAACTCTTGGGGCAGTAGTCAAGGGAAGTCCTGGGATGACGGACGGCCAGGCTGGCTCTCCTTGGGTGGAGGAAAGTCTGCAGTGGGCAATGAGGTCAACTCCTTCTAGCTGCCGGATTTCCTTCTTGGCTTTCTTTGATCTTGCTTAGTCTCTTCCACTTTTCCCCGGCAATTATAGTTTTCTAACAAATTGGGTGTGGTAAGGTCCAAGACTCAAGTTTGGATTTGGGGAGTGAATTGTAAGAATAAGTCTTTAGAGAGCTTAGAACTGGGTCATCAGGGGAAAGGAGTCTTCCATGGGGTGCCATCATACTTGCTGGAATTCCATGCTAATTTTTAGGGCCAAAGTATTAGGCTGTGCTGGAGTCACTCCTTTTCTCAATTTTTGCTTTTCCTTTGGGAAACATGCAATAATGGCAGTATGCAGGTGTTATTTTGTCCCTGGTCCAATATCAATCTAGTTCATCTCTACATCCTTAGCATCTATTGGGAACAGTGATACCAACTGTTTGAAGTGACATTAAAATTGAGAAACACAGGAACTGCTGATTGCGCCAATCTTTAAAATCTAACCCCCTGCCCATTGCTGGTAGCTCATGAGTTTTTAAAAATCACTACTTATTCACCCTGATTTCTCCTCTTATTTATAATTTAATTCAATTGTGTGTTATATACTTTGGGGGAAAGAACCTAGGGATCTAAATAATAAAGGCAATCTTTTCTGTTTCTAGACATCTTGGAGTGTTAGAATCTTCCTTCTGTTAAGATCACATTGCACCTTGTGCTTCTGGTCACCTGGGCATGTCCAATACCTCTACCTAGGGCAGCTCGTGGAGGGTTTGAAGACAAAAATCAACTTCTCTTTTAGAGGTCAAGCACATTCTTTTCAGTTTAAGAATTCCTTTAGATTCCTGTCTTAGTTCATTTTCTGTTGCTATAAGAAAGTGTCTGAGACTGGGTAATGTATAAAGAATAGACATTTATTTGGCTCCCTGTTCTGGAGACTGGGAAGTCCAGGAACACTGAACTGGTTGGTATCTTCTGAGTGAGAGTCTCAGCACCTGGTGAGAATCTTTATGATGCACAGTGGCATGGTGAGGGGTACCACATGGAGAGACAGAGCAAACAAGCCAGGGAGAACTTTCTTTGATAACAAAGCCGCACCCTTGGCAACTCATTTATCCATGAGTAGACTTATTTATTCATGAGGGAAGCGTTCCCATGACCCATCACCTCCCACAGGCCCCACTTCTGAGTACCATTGATGTATGGATATGGGAATTACATTTCCAACATATAAAATTTGGGGGACACATTCAAAACATAGCAGTTTCCATCTTAGAACCTGGTTTCAGGTCTCCCCCACATTCAGATTGCTGTCCCCTCATATTAATCTTCTCTGCTAAAGCAAGACAAAATTTACAACCGGATCACCTCTTATTTTGGCATTTGAAACCCTCCTAATTCCCTTTCAAGTACAGATTCCCCCATGTTTGAGTGTTCTATTGCTGAATTACAAATTACCACAAACTTAGTAGCCTATAATAACAGCTATTTATTATCTAATGGTGTCCAGAAATTAGAGCACAGCTGAGCTGGGTTCTCTGCTGAAAGTTTCTCACAAGGCTAAATTCCTAAAGTCAGTTGGGCTGCATTGCTGACTGAAGTTTGGGTTTCTAATTCAAGCTCATGTGGTTATTGTGTTAGTTTTTCCTGTTCCTGTGACAAAATACCTGAGATGATCAACTTAAAATTAGAAAAAGTCTATTTGGGCTCACAGTTTCAGAGGTTCCTGTCCATGCTCAATTGACCCTTTTTCTTTGGATCTGTGGCAAAGGTAGCAGCAGATCCTTGTGGGGAGTGTATGGTAGACTGACCTGCTTACTCATTGTGGCCAGGAAGCAAAAAGAGAGGAAGAGAAAAGTGTCAGAGTCCCACAGTCTTCTTAAGAGAAGGCACACTCCCAGAGACCTAAATTCCTCCCACCAGGCCCCACATCTCAAAGATTCTGCCGACTCTCAATAGAGCTACAGGATGGGAACCAAGCCTTCAGCAATGGCCTTTGAGGGACTCTTATTGAAATCATAGCAGTTGTTGACAGAAACTTGTGATTGAGGGATGAGCCTGGGGCTGCTTTTGGAAACAAGATGCCCCTTTCAGTTCCCTGCTGTGTGGTCCCTCCAGAGATTTTTATTTTTTGAACCTCTCCCTTCAGGAAGGGCCCAGACACTTTTAAGTAAAGCCTATTTCCAAGATAATCTCTCTTTTTCATTAACTCAAAGTGGACTGGCTTGAGACTTCAATTATATCTACATAATTCCTTCACTTTTGTTATACAGCACAACTTAGTTCTAAGTAAAATCCATCATCTTGTGCCATTCTACGCCCAAGTGGAGAGAGGGATATACGGGGTGCATAAGCCAGGGGTGAGGAATCCTGAAGACTGCCTTAGAAATCTGTCTATCACACCCCTGAACTCCAAATATCTACCTTCGGGGTCTGTAACAATGTTACCAGTGTCTTCCCTCACCATCAGTCCCCAATGTGGATTAAGATGATGTGCTTCTCTACAGCTTCTTGATAGGAAAATAAGATTGTTAGAGCCATAGCTAAAATGGAATTCTGACAATAATGTCAGAGTCAGTCAGTGCACACTTCACAGGCTCAGGACAAAGTCTTCTATAAGAAAAAAATAAGGGTTCCCACGTATGCCCATAAGTTTCATCAAACTTACGGGCATATGATTCATTAGAAAAGCTCCCAGAACTCAGGAAAGCACTCTGCTTCTGATTATGGCTTTATGGTAATTGATATAAAGTTAGGACTCACCAAATAAGAGACTCATGAGGGAGAACACAGGACCTGGGAGAGTCTCAAATGCTCAGAAATCATGTCTTCAGGGTGCATCACCCTTCTGGTACATTGATGTGTGTGACCAACCAGGAATCTCACTTGAGCCTTGGAATCCAGAGGTTTTTCTGGGGTTCTATTGTGTAGTTGTGATTGATTGAATCATTCATGTGATTGAATTCAATCTTTAGGCGTCCCTCCTCTGCCTGGAGTTTGGGCTGAGATTACCTTGCTTAGAGCTTCAAGCCTTTAATCATATGTTTAGTTTTTCTGGGGTGGGCAACCCTTCATGTGGAATCATCTTGTTAGCATGACTAACTGCGTATGTCCAGATATGGTCCTATGAGTCCACCATGAATAACAAACATGCTTCCGTTACTCAGGAAACTCTGGGGATTTAAGATTGTGTTACAGGAATCAGAGACAAAGGATGACCACTTTTTAAAAAATTATCCAATAATAGCATATAAAGTCACTTTACCATTAATATTTTCACAATGAATTCACCCTTATTCAGGCTTTGTAATTCTTCTGGAATCTTCTGGGAGGGTCTTGAATCCCGGGCACAAGCTTTTGCTTTGCAGATGCTGAACTGTGAGGATATTAGGGCAGTGGCAGAGATCTAGAGACAAATGGAAATTACATGGACATCTGTTTTAACAAAGTGCATGAGCAAATTAACTCACTTGCTTGACAAAATCATCTTAGAGGTCATTGGCCTGCAAATTTTGTCCAGCTGTTACAAGGAACATTGGTTGAAAGATCCTTTGATAAATCCAAGAGGTTGGTATCCAGCTGGTCAATGCCTTTACAAAGGGTTCGATATAGTTGTTTGATTTTTTTAATGAAAAAAATTACAAAAAATTCATTACCAGATAAGCCATCATGAATGAAATATTCATTTCATTTTCTTTCTGGTTAAGACTTGGGTCTTGAAATGCTTTGTTGTATCTACTTAGAATGATCAATGGGGATGCCTGGGGGGATTTCTCCTGCAGAATTTGTCGGTAGAGAACATTAAAATTGCATGAAGCCACTCATGTAATTTTAATGACCATCAAAAGAGTTTTGACTGGAATTGGGAGGAATTTTAAGTGTGAGATGATGCTCCTGGGAAAGATTGAAACCAAGGTCCTTGTGTGTTTGAGGAGTCAAGGTCAAGAATCTATAGGGTATTTTCCTGTCTACACCCGCAGTTGGGCAGAGACATTTTGTCCACAGTCAGGGTCCATAGCCAGTGGTGTCTGCAAAACAGAGCTCCTGGGTATCTTCCTTCTGCTGCTAGAGAAAGATACAGGCTGGACCTGGCTGTGGCCTTGAATAGGACACAATGAAGCCAGTGTATTCCCTGAAATCTGATGAGGGTTCAAATTCAGACCCAGTTAGAGAAGTCCTTTCCACACTTGGTCAGTTTTTCATCACTGTGGCAAAATATCTGATGAGAACAATTTAGAGGAGGAAAATTTTATTTGGGGGCTCACAGTTTCAGAGGTTCTGTCCATGGTCAGCGGATTCTATAATCTGGGCCTGAGGGGAGGAAGAGCATCAGGGCCGAAGGAAATCAGTTCTCCACATAGCAACAAGAAAGCAGAAAAGGTCCCTTTCACCAGGCAAAATATAAACCCTAAAGTCATGCCGCCAACGACCCACTTCCTCCAGCCATACCCTACCTGCCCTGTAGCTACCACCCAGTTAATCCATATCTGTGGATTAATCCACTTTTTAGGTCATGCCTCTGATAACCTAATCATTTAACTTCTGAAAATTTATACATTGTCTCACAGACAAATTTTTTTGGGGACACCACAAAAAAACCATAACATCCCTTTTCTCTCAAGTTGGTCTACCTTTACCTTTACCCACCTCAGCCCCCGCAACTGTGAAACCTTCTCAGATCTCTCAATCCACATGATTTTCAAATCCTCTGATCTCAGTCATGACCCATGTTGAGCAATTAGCTGCACCCCAACTTATGACATGCTTTCTGCTGTTGTTTTTTTTAAATGCCATTGAAATCTGCAGTGACCTATGTTTTCCCCAGACCTCACCAGCCTGCTTCTAAAAATGACAGTCACAATCACAACAACATTTCTCCCGGTCATCTCCTTTTTGTAAGATCTTGACTCTCTTGGCTCCCCTGATGTCAGTAGTTTGGGCAGCCCTCAGAGAATGTCCCTTACGAGGCCACCAGCACCCAGTTCATGTAGGTAAATGGTGACATCTTCTCCTCTTTCTGTGAAATCAAGTGGTGTGCTCTGCACATACCACTTTCTCAACTTCTTCTCTCTTGGATGAAAGAAATCTCGGATCCTTGCTGGGAGCCCAAGGCTTTCTCAGATGCTCTTATGGGGCCCTGGACCCCAACCACTGCTCTAGAAAAGAAGAGGAAATAGCTTCTTTTATTCAGCCACAAACTCAATATAGAATGTCTGATGTCTGTGTTCCAAGGTGCCCCAGTGATTCTGAGGTCGCTTTCTCTCTTTTGATGGAGACGTTCAGAAGCCCTTGAGGTAAGCTTGCTCATGTACCCTCTTTTTTTCCTTAATAGGTTCTTTCTCATGAAGCCCCTTGTGTAAAATGATGGGACCTTCCCAGAAGTATTGCAGATAGGTCTAAACGTTAAAGTGACTGTGACAGACAGGGACAATCACTGAAATCATGCTGGTCAAAAGTGGCCTTGATGAGAAAAGTCTCTATTTCTCAAATGGATATTCATTTTCCCTGGAGAAGACTGGACCAGAGAGAGAGGGTCCCTAAGTCTGGGATGGCTCCACCATACCATGGGATACCCCTGGGTTTCTGCTGTTGGTTTGAAGTCATGCCTGAAGCTTGAGATGAGAACATCTTTCCTCTGACCTGACTAACTAGGATTGATTGGCCATCGATGTTGTAGGGTAAATACTTGAGGACAGGAGTGTAGGGTGAATGTCACAATGTTGGACATCATTGAAGGAGAAAGGGAATCCCTGCCTAGACTTGCTGATGTCCTTTCTTATCATGCATTCCCCTTTTGTAGGAAGAATGAGGCTCCCAGCCTTCCAAAGTACATTTTTCAGGACAGGCAACACCATTGAGCCTCTAGAGCCCCTGGTCCATTTGGGTGACCTCCCATTTGGCTGAGCAGGCAAGGTTGTGAGTAGGGCTCCCTGCATGGGGCAGGATAGCACAGCCTTTGGGAGCACTGTCCCAAATGTAGATGGTTTTGGTTCCTGAATCTTAATAATCACACCTGTTCCTTTCCAGAGGGTGGAAAATGGTATTTTCCCCAAGAAGATGAAGCCTTATCTTCCACCCACATTATTCATCTATAGGGGGAGCTGCCCTTCACCAAGAGGTGGAATTCCTTTCCCTTTGATGTGGGCTGGCCATTGTGACTTACTTGTAATGAATAGAATGCCTTAGAAATGACTCTCTGTGACTCCCAAGGCAGGGCCAGCATGGCCGTGTAACTTCTTTTGCTATGTTGAAAAGCTCACTCTGCATGCTTGTTCTTGGGCTGCTTCTTCTGGGAACCCAGCTACACAAGAGCCCTGTGTGGGAGGGAACTCTGGTTGATGGTTCCAGCTGAGTCCACTCTTGAAAACTTTCAGCTCAGAACCAACATGGGAATGAAGAAGCCTCAAGATGATTCCAGCCCCCAAATTATTTTTGAGTGTCTAGTTAAGACTTCAGACATTGTGGAGCAGAGAAAAGCTATCCTTTGACCTGTGCCTTTTTATGCAGCAAGAGATTGTGGGTACACAAGACTCTGCAAAGAGCACAACAAAAAGACTTGTCAAAAAGACTGTCAAGACAGGGGAAATGACTTAATCTTACCAGGATGGTCCATGTATAATAGGGCACCTAGCTGAAGGAACTCTGCAAAAAAAGGATTAGAGGGTTCAAGTGGAGAAAGGAACCCACACAGTGGTGACCTGTTGCTGCCTGCCAGCCTGCCCCCATCCGGCATTCTGGGACTCATGTGTGACCTTTGGAGTGTCCAAGTGGACTCTGATTACATCTCTCAGCCACACAGAGGGTTATAGGCCTAGGCTTAGGCTCCCAGAAGAACAGATGCTATGGCCATTCCCACCCACCGTAACTGTCCAGGATGCAAGGTGAGAAGGGATGAGGTGAACACATTTACCTCAATACTTTTGTCACCTGGGGAGGGGGTTGGATATCAGGGCTGAATGCATATGCCGTCTTTGCTGAACTGAACCTGGGCTTAAAGTAGTGCTCTGACATTTCCTTGCTGCAAGATCTCTGGCCATTTTTGTCATGTGTCTGACCTTCCATTTCCTTGTCTTTAAAATGGAGATAATTAGAATGCTATCTCTGGATGCTTTGAGAAGATCTGTGTCAAATGCTTAGCTTCATGATGCCCCTCAACTCCACTGAAGTCCTTTCTCTTGTCTTTGGAAGGACCTGGAGTCTGCTGGACCCAGTCACCAAAAATGATGGTTAAGCATTAAGAATGCATGCTATGTGCAGAGCACAGCCTCAATGCCTGGATTCCTCAGACCCCTTCGTTAATGGGAGACCTCCAGTGGAAACCAGGGTGGTTGGGGGTCCCACAGTGTACATGACCAAATCTCAGAGGAACCTCATCATAAGAAAGTATAAGATTGTAAGCAGTAGTGCTTGGGCTTCCTCTGCTGAGAGTTGCTCAGCCATGTGGTAAGCCCCTGGGGTGTGCACATGCACATGAGTATGAACATACAGGCACACACACGTGTGCTCTCTCTCTCTCTCTCTCTCTCTGTGCTTCTTACCTAAGGGCTAGCTGCAAATTGACATTTGCGCCTAGGAAACAGTTATTTAAGCACTCAGGCCAACAGGAAGCTGGGAATTGATCCCTCAGGGGCTGGAATAAATGGCAATCTATTTAGCCTTGAGAGCTGTGATGGTGGGGTTGCTGTGGGTCAGGCATTGGTGGAGACTTCTCGGATGCTCAGGGAGCAGCCGCATGATTCAGGAGAAGCCCAACTGTGTGTGGCCGCTGACTGTTCAGCTCAGGGGTCCCACGTGTCTGTGAAACGTCACCTTTGTGTCTGCAGCTTGTCTGAGCTGGGGTGGGAGTACCACAGAGATGATGGAATGAATGGAGTCTCCCACGGCCCATGAGGTGAAAGTGCTCTCTCAGGACTTTGGAGGAAGATGACAAGTGGCAGTGATGGGTGTGGAACACACAACATGTGGTCCTGAATAGATAGGGTAGGGTCGGTTGTGGTTATTGCTGTTGGATCTGAATTGGTGGCTTGACAACCACCAGGGAGGGCACAGGAGGGTCTTGTTGGTAACAAATACCCCTAAATCTCAGTGGCCTGAAAAATAAGGACTACTTTGTCTTTTATGTTACTTATATATGTGGGTTGATGGGGGTCTCTGCCTGTGAGAGCCGCTAAAGGATTCAGCAGGTGGAGCATCCCTTTGCTTAGGCATATGGGCTATCATGTCAAGATGAGAGGGAAGTATGGGAGATCCTTGACTGGGCACTTAGTAGCTGTAGTTGAGAAGAGGGCATGGCCCTAATCCTATCCCTAACTTTTCTCAACTTCAAAGATGGTGGTCCACACAGAGGCTGGGAAGAGCTCTTCTTCCAGGACCTGAGGAGAAGTGGCAATGTCTGGTGACTCTCTGCTCAGCCTTTGAGGGAATTGTAAGGGTCCCCATGTGACCATGGAGATGGAGATGTGCACGGGGCGGGGGTCACTCCTTTTGGCAAACAGGTATAAAAGGGCAGATAAAAACCTAGATGTGTGACCCTAAGATCCGGGTTCTGGGTGAATAGTTTTTTTTTTTGCCCCCAGCTTGTAAATTTTTATAATGAAGTCATTTACAAGATTTTCAAAGGACTTTGAACCCACCACACAAATTTCCAGCCTAGAAAATCACCATGGCCTAAGGACACCCCACGAAGGCATTGGCAGATTTGACACCTGCAGCTTAAGCCTCCTTCCTGTTTCCTTCCTTCTGTGGTATTTTTGTGTATGTTCTGACCCAGGTGTATTTCATGTGGCAAATGGCCACACTCCTGAGCGCAAGGCCCCTTCTGTCATCCATTCCCACGATACCTCAGCTCCTCACAGCCTCTGGCATGGAAAGGGGGTCGGGAGGGGACAACCATCAAGCTTTATAGCACAGAAGCCCTCTGTCATCCCAGCAGCTGTGTGTGGCGGGCATGTCTTTCTATTTCAAAGATGGGGAAATTGAGGCCTAGGGAGTGTGGAGCACCTTGTCCAATGCTGTCCAGTTAGTAGTGTGTAAAGCAAGGAACTGACCCGGGTGTCTGACCTCAAGACTAGTGCGGCCTGCACACCCTCTTCTGAGTGGAGAGAGGGGCATGGAGATGGGTGCTGTGTGGGATGCCGGGCAACGTTCAGCCGGAACCCTGGTGGCTTTCCTGGTGATGCAGCTATGAGGAGCTACTAAAGAACAGCGTTCTCTCAAGGAGGATGGGAAATCTGTGAGTCTACCTTTTATGGGAAGAAAGTTTAGCCCAAGAGTGGGAGGCCCCCAAAGTAGACAGTGAGGAGCGCTTCTGCCGTGGCGGAGAGATCTGTAAGGAGCGTGATTCTCTGATAGGTTAATTTGGGGTTGCTTATCTTTTTAAGAAACAGCTTTTTGATACCTAGAGACTTTTCATTTACAATGACAAAGTGGAAGTTACCAGTGTGGGCTCCAGAGTCAGAAAGATTCTGAGTCCCAAACCAGCCACTTAACCTCTAGCAATAATAGGGTTGCAGTGGAAATTATTTAAAATAGTTCATGCAAAGAGCCACGCACAGTGCCTAGCACGTAGTAAGCATGGCGTTAATGTCAGTGGTTAGCATTATTAATATTATTGAGATGAGACTGGGGTCAGTGAACTCCTTAACCCAAAGCTTGTCCAGCAGTGATGGATGAGGTCTGTCAGTGCTATAGGAGAGACCACTGCAATGGAGTAAAGTTGAATCTGATCACAGTTAAGTCCCTTCATCTGACTTTGGATTCTGTCTTTGATGAGCTGGATGATCTTGGGCAGGTTCCAGGGCCCCCCTGGCCCCTCAGCATCTTCCTCTGTGAGCTCTCCTCTCTTGCCAGGGTGAAAGGGCAATGATCCAGGGTCCTGCCGGCAACTGAAGCACTGTGTCTGAGAGGAAACATAAAGAAGAGCTTTGTTCTGCAGAGGTGAGGGTTTAAGAAGACTTCCAGGGCATGGTGGTCCTGTGGAGTCTCTTTGGGGCTTTGATCTGGCTTTGGTCCAGGGCCATCAGCTTGAGAACTCATCTTCCCCACATTCCTTTGATGGGCTCCAATACTCACTGAAGCAAAGTGCACAAAAACTCCCTCTAAATGCCTGGTAATGTAGCTCAGAATTGGGCCCTGCAGGATTATTAGAGTCATCCATCTTAATTATACTGAAAATCACTTACACATTTTCCATAACAATGTTGCATTTGCAATTTCCCAGCACTGAGCCGGTTGCCTGGCAGGGCTGTCCCACTCCCTGCAGGGGTGGGTGGTGTGGGGTGGGGATGAGTGGGTGGGGGAGGTGGGGGTGGGAAACAGGGGACAATGAGATGGGCATGTACTTCCCCCTTTCCCAGTGGGCACTGATTCTCCATATCCAGCATCTTATTTAGCATTTTTCATGGCCCTTCGAGGCTCATCTGCTTATTGCCATTTTACAGATGAGAAAACAGAGGCTTACAGAGGCTGAGTGACTAGCACAAAACAAGATGCTAAGAAATAGTGGCTTCAAGAAGAAAAGCTCTTCTGCTTTCCATTGGTGTTTCTGCAGATGCCTCTCCTCTGCCTCTGCCTCACCATCCCAGTTTCTATTTTGTGGTTTCTAGGAAGCCATGATCAGGATGAATCACTATCTCATGTAATATAGTTTCCCCTGTATAACCACAGAAAGCATGCCCATACAACCACACTTGCACACACACATAAAAACGATACACACAGGCAAACATGCACATACACGGGCTTTCGTTTCTTACTCCATGGACAGACGAGTCTCTCTACTGCTTAGTACCGGGCCTGAGTTTCTCTGGTAGCACATCAAGGGCAAAAGCTGGATTTTCTCTTCCCATTCACCCAGGATCAATACTGAAGGGAGAAGTACATTTGACCATGAGCTTACTCAGGAAGAAAATCTATCTCCAGGAATCATTCCTGGGAGTCTGAGTTCCATGTAAGATTGGAGCTGAATGAGGTCTTGGTGAGTTGATATAGGATGAAATACCTCAGGTCTGGGGGTTCCCACCATATGGGGGCCTTTCCTACAGAGCTTGAGATTACTGAGCACATAGAAAGTTGAAGCCAAAAGACAAATACAGGAAGTCAGACCAAAAAAAAAAAAAATCATGAACAGTATATGCCAACCCAGTGACATTGTGTCTAAGGGAAAATGAATCCTGCCTCTGAGCCTTGAAGGACTCAGACAGGCAGAAAGGGCAAGGGAAGGGGGAATAGGTGCTTGAATGGGTGGGTGTGGCCTGCAGAGGGAGGAAGAACAGAAGGAGGCATAGAACAAAATAGGCGTGCCTCTGGTCAACAGGTGGTTCCTGGGGAGGGGATTCCTGAAGGTGAGAAGGAGGGAAGTGAGAGAGGAGACTTTGATAGGGGTCAGATACTGGAGCTCAGGCATGACTTACCGCTAAAGGGAGGGTCTTCTGGGGGGGAACTTGAGTGCAGGTGTGAGTAGAGCTCAGTTCCTCCTGTGTCAGAGATGGT
Organism: Callospermophilus lateralis; assembly: GCF_048772815.1. Classification (NCBI taxonomy): domain Eukaryota; kingdom Metazoa; phylum Chordata; class Mammalia; order Rodentia; family Sciuridae; genus Callospermophilus; species Callospermophilus lateralis. The sequence goes on from NC_135313.1 coordinate 95,334,983, forward strand.
GACAGAAGACATGTGTGTCCATGATCCAGGAAAAAGCAGGTGAACCCAAGTAAGAAGGGAGTCAGGTAATTGCATACTAGGGGAGCTACCAGTGTCACACCCTGCTTAGTGTGTCAGGTTGCTCCCACCTGCTTGGGGATGTAAAAGGGATATTTTGGGGTTCTGGCTGAAGGGACTTATCAGTCAACTTTTCATCTCTGTGACCAAAATACCTGAGAACAACTTGAAGAGAAGTTTATTTGGGGCTCATTGTTTCAGAGGTTCACTCCATGTCAATTGACTCCATGGCTTTAGACCTGAGTGAGGCAGAATGTTCTGGCAGGATGGTGTGGTAGAGGAAAGCTGCTTAGTTCCCAGCAGCCAGGAAGCAGAGAAAGCCAAGAGGAAGAGCAGGTGAGCCCAAGTGAGAGGGAATCAAGACAGAAACAAATGTGACCTACCTCCCCCAGCCATGCTCCAACTGCCTACAGTAACTACCCAGTAGTCCATTCAAGTTGTTAACCCATCAAGTGGATTAATCCACTGATGGTATTGTAGTCCTTGCAATCTAATTGGTCTAGTCATTTCACCTCTAAACATTACTGTATTGCCTAATACATGAGTATTTCAGGGGACATTAAACATCTTACACTGTAACAGTGTAAGAGAGGTGGTAGAACGAACTCAGTGGAACTGGTGCTGGCCATGTTGGGTGCAGGGCCCACCCACTTACAGCTGGGCTGGGAGCTGGGAAATCTGTCTTGCCAGGATCCGAAATAAGAGTAGGCTGCTTCTGGAATATGCAGAAGTCACTCAGATTTTCTGGACCTCTTGTTTTCCCCAGCACAGACTTCCAAGTGCTACCATGTGGATCAAATTCTGAGCTCCCCACTTCCCAACAGCACCTTGGACACTCTGGGCGAGGACATGTAGTTCTCAGGGCCTGCAGGGGCAATCTCCATGAATCTATCCTTGGATGAGCACCAAGAAAGGGGGCTGGTGAGTGAGCTTGCGCCCCGAGGAGGTCTTGAAACCTGATGGTTGCATTTGTTGCTAATCCAGAATGGTGACAGCAGCCTGGGTAGAAACTTCTAGGAGTTGAGAAATAACTTGAGCATCGCCAGCTTTGTCTGAAAGTCCAGGATATGATGCATCCAGTTTCAAGAGAGAACTTGAACCTCTCATCTAGGCATTAGGGATGGAGTGAAGGCACCAGGAGGGGCGTGGAGCTCACAGCCCAAGCACAGCCCCAATCTGTCCCACTCCAGGGCCTCCTGGAGCACAGAGCATCCTCTAGCAGCAGCACAAGCTTGTATTTTGGAGAAGAGGCATTCATTTGTTGAGGTCCCTCAAGACATCCCCCATGTATCCCATGTCAGTTCTGGGAGCTGAGAGTTATATTTAATGGTTCTCATAGGAAGAATTTAAGACTTGTCATGTCAGAAACTCATGACAGCCTGGGGAGGGAAGAAGGGGCCCTGTTGGGCCTGTTGTGAAGCCCGTGCAATTTTCCCAGCACCTACTGCCTCCTTGACTCTTCCCACTTCCTCTGTTCAGACTTTTCCCTCCTTGGAGGCTGGCAGTGTGGTGAGAAGCTTTCCAAAGAGATGGTGTATTCATCAGGGTTATCTAGAATAACAGAACCAAATAGATATGTATTTGTGGAATTATCTCATCTGCAGAGCCATTGTCTCAACTCAAAGACCATCCTTCAAGAAGAATTCTCATATACTGATGGAAGGCTCAGCCCTGTTGTTTTAGTCAGGCCTTAGATTGATTGGATGTGGTCCGTCACGTGACAGATCAATCTGCTATACTCAAGTCTGCTGATATAATGTGAATCTCTCCAAGAAACACAGACACATCCAGATATTTGATTTAACCAAATATCTAAGCATTCTGTATCCTGGTCAAATTGACACAGAAGGAGCCATCATAGATAGGAGTGTCTGTGCAAAGGAGGTGATATAGTTTCTGCAATTGCCTGGGCACGAACTCTGTCTCCCTGAGTCCCAGTTTTCTCATTTATAAAAGGCATATTATGAGCATGAGAGAAGCTGATGGATTGGTGCTACCTAGGAAACAGGGATAAGATTGACCCCTGACCAAATACACATGGGTCAGTATCAACCATCCCTCCCAGAAAAGACCCTGCAGGCAATGGTGTGGATGCCTTTAAGCACTCTTCAGCTGTTCTTTGGCTCCCTGTAGCTGATGATTTGCAGGACTGAAGGTGATATGCTGAGATGCTACCTGTTCTCTGGGGTCTGAGAGCCCTATCTGTTGATCTGTGAGGTTGCCATGACTCCAGGTCAGGCTGACTTTGAGGTCAGGGGAGCCAGTGGGAGTTACAAGGAAGTCTCAAACACTACTGCAGTTGCTGTGTGAAGAAAGCACTGAGGGCACCTCCCTCTGCTTTATTTTGATGGTTCCTTGTCTGGGTCAGTGTTCTGAACTGGGGCCTCTGAGCTGGTAAAGGAGATGACTGTAGCTGGATGCTGACCCCACAACCTCTACCCTATGTGCTCCTAAAACCAAATCTATTGGGATAACACCAGACTTCTTATTAGTTACATGGCAAGATTTAAAAACCAACTGGGAGACTGTCACAGGGCAAATGTCAAACTGGCAAATAAAAAAAAATGGAAACAGATTTTATCTGCGTTCTTCACTCATCTTTACCTGAAATGTGTGAGAATGAATAACATCTCAGGGAATCAGAAAAGGACCTTCAGAGATCAAAGCCTAGGGACCCCACAATCCTGAATAAGAGGCTCCTTGTCCATGCACATCTGTAAGACCTGAGTTTCTTCATCAGATGGAGCACAAAAAAACAAAACAAAACAAAACAACAACAACAAAAACAAAAGCATTTTCCTCCCTAAAGAGTACAGTCCTTATAGTGTAGTTTGGATCTGGAATGTTCCTCAAGGGCCCAGGTATAAAAAGTTGATTCCCAGCCTATGGAGCTATTGGGAAGTGGGAGAGCCTTTAAGAGGTGGGTCCTAGTTGGGGGAAATTAGCTCATTTGGGATGTACCCCTAAAGAGGATATTGGGACCCTGGTCCCTTCCTTTTTTCCTCTTTGTCTCCTGGCTGCCATGAGTGAGCAGCTTTGCTCTACCACGTTTCCGCCATAATATGCAGGACTGCCGCAGGACCAAAGCAACAGGGCCAAACACCCATGGACTGAAATCTCTGAAACTGTGAGTTAAACTAAACCTTTTCTCTTTGTAATTTGTTTCTGTCATATGTTTCCATGGTAACCCCATCTATGGATCTTTCTTTCTCTCTGGGCATCTAGTTTCCAGACAATGTCTGGAACAGGGTAGGTAGGTAAACATCATGTAGATGGATCCATCAAATAGATGGATGGTTGCATGCCTAGGTGAATGGATTGGTAGATGGATGGTTAAATGAATGATGGATTCATAGTGGGTGGATGGATGAATGGGTGGATGGATGAATGGGTGGATGGTTGGTTGGATGGATGGTTGGTTGGATGGATGAATGGATGTGTTATGTGGATGGGTGGGTGGATGAATGAATGGGTGGATGGGCCAGAAGCAAGCAATGTCAGTATGGATGGGCAGGAGCTTTGTAGTATGATTTTCCTCTTGCAAGGTGGAGACTCTTTTTCTAAGTCACCATAGTTATTCTCTATCTCAGAAAGGCCAAATTCAGACAGGTTCCTATGGGTGTATAGGGGTGAGAGGAAATTTGGGTTGAATCACTTTCACACAGTGGTGCTTATTTTGTCTACAAGGAAATGGGCACCCAGTGCTGCCCCTTGGTGCCATGGCAACACAGAAGACGATTCCAGGAATATGCTGCTGGGTTTCCAGTCATGATGTGCCAGGGCAGAAGGTCTTCAGGGTTGGTAGAGGAAGCTGGAGATAATCCAGAAATAAACTCAGGGAAGCTTCATGCTGTGGGCTCTGACTGCTGGATGGGGCAGGCTTCCTAGACCTGTCTAAATCCACAGGAAATGGGGAGGAGAGCAGCCTGCTAAGGTATGGGGTTCCCTGGGCCTGTCCTTCCTCCTCAGGAATCTTCCAGACTCTCAATGTTTTATATTAAGAGAGATTTTCCCTGGGAGTTGAGACCCTTGTGGGTAGGAACGGTGACAGGAAATCTGCCCCCCTGGGAACTCTGTTTCTCAGATTTAGGCATCAATGCAATGCTTTCTTATGTGTCCTTGTTTACTAACCAGGCTGCTCTGCGGTGACAGTGTGCTCTGCCTTCATTCCCCCAGGCTGACATGTGGCTCATAGTTCATTCTTGCATTCATCTGATGAGCCGATGGATGCCTAGCACGGGAGAGCACCAAGGAGACACCCTTAGATCCAGAAAGCCAGCATCTGAGCAGAAGTGGAGTCAGCCAGTCTCTCAGGGCTCCCAGCAGGGGGCTTTCTATCTTCACATGCTGAGCTGACTAGGAAAAAATAATAAAGAAAAGCGGAAAGATCACTTGGTGGGCTTGATCCTCTCCTACCTCTGTGTGTTGTTCTGGTGAAGCAAAGGGGCAAGGCTTAGTCAGGTAGACTTTGGAATGGCTGCACATAGAGACACTATGTGTCCCAGGGGCCAGGCCAGGCCTGGAATCTTGGGGCATATTGGAAAGCAGCAAGGCTATGTGGCCAACACACCAGGCTTTCAACCCCACTTCTGGCAATGCTAGGCAGTGTGACTTCAGAGACATCCCAGCCTTTCTGGGACTTGGTGTTCTTGTCTGTAAAATTGCACTTGGGTAACCTCTTTCTAGGAGAGTTCATTCCAGGACTAATGACATTATATTGAAAACTAAACCAAGCCAAACCTAGCACATAGTAGGCTCTCAGTAAAAAGTAGTTGCTATTGTTCTTTTTTTTTAATATTTATTTTTTATGTGTAGTTGGACACAATGCCTTTATTTTATTTACTTATTTTTATGTGGTGCTGAGGATCGAACCCCGGGCCTGGCACATTCTAGGGGAGTGCTCTACTGCTGAGCTACAACCCCAGCCCTACTATTGTTCTTTCAATGCAAATTGTTTCTGGGTAAGCTCAACCCCTATTTCCCAATCTTCCCTTTCTTACAGGACACATGGCACTGTTTGAGTGACACATGGGTATGTGGAAGCAGGGAATCAGGACGGATTGCTACAGGTGTCCTTTTTCTGTCCAATAGGTTCTGCTTCTGGCCGCCCTTAAGTCTCTTGGGGGCAGTTCTGAGCTAAAGAACCTTACTTCTGAATCTGTATCAAGCTGAACAACTCTTTGCCTGTTTCCTGGGTCCTGGACCTATGTCTTCATATAGTCCAGATTCTGGATAGTGCCCTTGAGGATTAGGTGGGGTTCCCTTCTTTGTGCCATGACCTCATTAGCACTCTGCACACATCAAAGGTGTAACAAAAAGAAGTTCATTGTGCTAATTATCCCATAAATGCCTCCTTTGTGCAAACAATATATACAATGTATCGGGCCACTTATGTGCATTGTCTGCACAAATCCTCAACAGTATCAATGGGAGCATGCCTCTGCATTAAAATGAGTGGTTAGGGGCTTAGACATATTAATTTCCCAAAGTCACATAGCTGGAAAGTAAGTGGCAAATCTGGACTATTAAATTTTTTTTAGTTTTTCAATTGTGATGAACAAAATTTACTTTTAAAACAATTTTTATGTGTGCAGTTCGATGGCATTAAGTACATTCACATTGTTGTGCACCATCCACCTTCTGAATTCTTTCTATTATCCTCAACTGAAACTCAACATACATTAAACACCAACTCCCATTCCACGACCCACCAGTCCCTGGCAACCACCATTGTACTTTCTGTCTCTAGGAATTTGACTCCTGTAGGGACCTTATATAAGAGGAATCATCTAGTATTTAACCTTTTGTGACTGGCATATTTCACTTATTTCATGTGTCTTCAAGGTTCATTCCTGTTTTAGCAAGGGTCAGAATTTCCATTCTTTATAAGGTTGCTTAATGTTCTGCTGTAGGTATAACCACATTTTGCTGATCTGTCCATTCTTTGATGGATAGTTCAGTTGCTTTCCTTTTAGCTATAATGAACAATGCTGCTATCATCAGCAAATATCAATTTGGGATCTTGCTCAATTCTTTGAGTACTTATCTAGAAGTTGGATGATAGATCACTTGATAATTTGATGTTTAAATTTTTGAGGGAACGTCATACTGTTTTCCACAACAGCTGAGTCACTTTGCATTCCTACCAATAGGACACAGAGTTTCAATTTCTCCATATTTTCACCAACATTTGGTATCTTCTGTTTTATTTATTTATTTTTGTTGTTGTTTCACAGTAGCCATGATAATGAGTGTGAGATGGTATCTACTGTGGTTTTGATTTGCCTTTCCCTAGTGATGCAGATCTGTATTTTAATATTCATACTTGGAGGATGGAATGTAACAAACTTGAGTGTAAAATCAGAGGACGGTCTTTTCCTTGGAACTTCCATATTGCAAGTGAGCTGTACATGCGGTGGGTATGGGTTGAGTGTGGGAGATCCAAGTCCTGGATATGTTAAAGATGTAGTGGGTCATTAGAACTCAGTCATCTCCTTCACACTATGCACAGCACCAAAGAGCAATGATATTGTGGTGCTCCCGAGACAGCTAGCTGTGTGGGTGCTACCAGCTGGGGGTGCCTCCCTGCTTGCTGTGCCCTGGGCTATCCTGGGTGTGTCCTTAACCGCTAGAGGCCCAGATTCCATAGACCCAGACAGGGGCTGTAAAAAAAGATCTCTGCTCCTGAAGATGGAGGGAGGTTATGAGAAGAAGGGATTTGAAGATGGCAACAAGTGGTCAATGCTTCTACGTCTTGGTGTGAAACATTAGCTATGCCTCATGCCCTCGTCTACTTCCTCCACCCCTGACAGGCTAGGCCACTTCTCAGCTCCACCACTGTATGGACAGTGACCAATCTTCTTTCCCCATGCAAAGCAAATCATGAAACTATTCTGCTTAAGGCACTTAACTAATTCTCTGGTACCTGGGCCAAGTCCTTTAGAAGCCCTTAACTTGCATAGCCATGGTGGGTAACATGAGGGTGCCCCACCATTGCCATCTTGATTGGCCTCACACTGAGCCATCCACCCTGCTCTGCCCTTGAGTGTCTGGCAGGCACACCTGACATGCAGAGGAGACTGCTTTTAACCCCCCTTTGCAGTGATTCTTCTATGCCTGGGATGTCCAGAGTCCTGTTTTCATCTCTGAGTACCCCTTGATTATTCAGAGTGTCCAGGTTGCTGCTGATTTTTAAAAAAAGTTTGCTGATTTTGGTGGTGATTGGGCTCCTGAGCACTCCCAAAAGACACAGCCCCTCTTCCTATGACAGCATCCACTCTGCCACACTGCCTCATCCCTTGATGGAAAATTCCCCACAGGGGACCTGCATGAGGGTACACAGAATGTCCTCAAAATATTGATGAATTATAAGAGAAAAAGAGTGGAGGATGAGATGACAGAATGGATGGTGGAATGGTGGAATTGGGTCTGCCTCTATTAATACACAAATGAAGTAGTTTTATACAACTTTAATAAAACAGATTCTGATAAAACAAAGGAAGAGTTACCCTGGTGATTTCCACCCATAGAAGGAGTTGGTGTGTATTATATGATTACACATCAGTCTCCCAGGCGTGTGTTTTGTTTATGCAGAAACCAGCCTTATTCTTCTTTGTTCCCTGAAGCCTAAAACATTGCCAAGATTTTGTGGATGCATAACACCCATTCCCTCCCTGGGGTTGGGTTAACACAGGAAGAATTTAATACATTTTACAACAAAAGTTTTGCAGGGGTTTCCACTCTTACAGTCGTGCAGGGATCAGCTTAATGGAGATCCAATAGGAGTTATTCCACCACATCTGCAGTTTACATCTGAAATGGCCCCCAGAAGCCCACATACTGAAGGCCTGGTGCCAGCCCATGGCAGACTGGAAGGTGGGGGAGCCTTTAAGAGGTGGGGCCTAATGAGAGGAAGTAGGTCAATGAGGAAATGCCCTGAAGGAGATATTGGAGCCCCAGCTCCTCTTCTTCCTTTCTTTCTGTTTCCCAGTTGCCATGAAGTAGTCAGGTCTGTCAGGATGTGCTGAGCCACCAAAGGCCCAAAGCAATAGGGCCAAAAGATCATGAACTAAAACCTCTGAATCATGGGCCAAAATAAACCTTTTCTCATTATAAGTTGATTTTAGCAGGTATTTTGTCCCAGTGATAAAAATCTGATTAATAACAATTGTTGAACCAGACGAAAAGAAGTGTAGTAAACTGTGACCTTCTTAACACTTCTGTCTAGGAGTGACATGTTATTTGATTTCATGTCTTCTTTTTCAGAATAATTGAATTCAATAGAAAAGGCAGAATGGCCTTTCCCAGGAAGAGTGGAGAACTGAAATATTTCTGAACATTTTTGTGGACTACCATAGGAGGCATGAAGTACTGGGGACTGGTTGGAACAATCACCTTTCTTTTCTCAACATCTGGGAACTGAGGGAAGATTCAAGAAGAATTGAGAAGAATTGATAGAATAGGCTGAACATTTCATCAGACTTTGCCTTGGCTAAAAGTTTGGATACGCTCAGAGGCACTCAGATTCAACAAAAATTCAATTTGAAAAAGTATTCCAGTCTTTTTTTATACATTATAAAAAGAAAGAGTTCCTTTGCATTTGAGCTGGGAGTCAGGTGTGGAGGTGATAATGGGGAGACAGCATGAACTGTGAGGGCAAGAATCCCATTGTTCTCTCTGTGGACAGCTCATTCTCTGGCTATGATCTTGGGAAAACACTTCACCTCTCTTCCTTATTTGCCTGTCTGAAAACTGGGACTGGTAACTGTCCTTACACTTTGAGTTGCTGAGGAGACTGGACAAGGTCAGGCCTGGACAGCACTCAGTCCACTTCTGGCAATGCTGTCTTTGGGGTTGACCTTGTCAGTCTGTTCCGTCGTTGCTGGGCATGTGAGCGTGGACGGGCTGCTAAATGTCTCCTTCTATCCTCAGTTTTGAAAAATGGAGACAGTGGTTTCTCTGTTCAGTGCTGTCGTGAGAGTATAAGGTGACTGTTGGGTGAACCCAGGGCAGACGGGTGGCCTGTGGAAGGAGCTCAGGCAGAGATGGCTGTGGGGTGACCCTGGAGACCTGGCCTGTTACACCCCACAACTGTGTAAGAGACAACTCAAAATTGATTTTATTCTTTTCCTTAATTGAAACACAGTGCCTTCCCTTTCTTTTATTAATAAAGATGAATTCTCCATGGGACATAATCCTAAGAGCTGGCAGTCGCTGGTAGCGGCTTCGTGGATGGGCACAGCTCTCTCCTCATTGCCCTTCCTGTGTGATGTGGGAGCTGGAATGACCAAAGGGCAGGGACCTTTCACATGCTTGGATCTTCTTGTTCTCTCCCATGGGAACAGAACCAAAGTATTCTTGACAAAGAAGGTGGAGGAGAGAGGCCATTAATTCCAGACTGCCGGAGAGCGAGACGTGCTTTATTAGGAAGTTCAGAATCGCATTTTACTTCCATTTTGATGAGATTTTTATGAGTTAGAAGAGATGAAGTTGAATCCCATGAGTGTAATGGACCCAGAAAGATCACATATACAGGATTGAATCCAATGAACCAAGAAGAGTTTGGTAAATTAATTAAATTTGAGAAAATAATGATTTTTTGACATTGGATTAAAATTTCTAAAATGTTTTACAAAGGCAATGGCAATTTTCATTCATGGGAAGTAAAAATGACAAGAATATTCCCCCCAACTCACTCTTTCTTTCTTTATTTCTTTGTTTGTTTGTTTGTTTCTTTCTTTCTTTCAAAGAAAGCTAAGGTAGAGCTGGGTGAGGGGCTGCGTGGAGGGAGGGCCTTCAGAATACTTCTTGATTTAGTTCCAAACTTCCAGTGCTGGTATTCACTAATGCTTGCTCACACCCCTGTCTCCAGGGTGGATTAGAAGTGTAAAGTAGGTGGCCATTCAGCCTACTGCATCTCGGGATGCAATTTCTCATACTTGCACAAGTCTGTTGAGACAGAACACTTGAGTTGGTGTTGTTGTACACCCAAAGGGCTTCCCAGAAATTTCTCTTGGGATGTGAGAACTCAGGAAAGCTCAGATTTATAGCGAAGCTTGGAACAGGAAAACTATGGTTCAGGAAGCAGCCCCCATTGGACTAGAATCCCATTCTGATCTCTAGACCCCATCAGCACATGCCAGTTTCAGGAGGAGGTAGGAAGAGAGCCGAGGTTTTCCTCTTGAATAAGTACTGTATGAATACTCTCTATATATGATTTTATTTAATTAAATCAACAAGCAAACTGCACCCTAATTATGGAAGTCATTATTGCCACATTACGGAGAAAGAAAAAAACATAAAACTACACTGATGTATCTAATTTTAAATTCAAGACCACAATCCTCAAGTGAACTCTTTTAATTCTGCTCAGCAATCATATTGGTTTACAAACTTGCTATGAAGACCCAGATGGTAAATATTTTAGGATTGATGGGCCATGTGGTCTCTGTCCCAGTTACTCAGGTCTGCTGACGTCCGTGTGAAAACAGCCACAGACAATATGGAAATGAACGAGTGTGGCTGTGTTCCAATAAAACTTTATGTATGGAAACGGAAATTCAGATTTCATATAATTTTCACATGCCATAAAACATTATTCTTCTTTTCATTATTTCCCCCAAACATTAAAAAATGTAACAACTATTCTGAGCTCCTGGGCCATATAGAAACAGGTGGTGGGCAGGATTTGGCCTGAGGACCACAGTTGGCTGACTTCTGCTGGATATCTTTTCCTCTCTGTGTCCTGCACAACTGTTTCATACCGTTTGCAACCCTCCACTATCTTCTCCCTCATCTTCACTCTCAGCGGAAAACCTTGTTTCTGACTTCACTAAGAAAGAGCAATAATTGGAAGAAAATATTCCCAGACCCAACGTGTCATCTCCCACCCTCTCTGTGCAATAGCCCGTCCTCGCATTTAACTGTTTTGTCATTTATCTTTTTTTTAAATATTTTTTTTTTAGTTATATGTGGGCACAATGTCTTCATTTTGTTTATTTATTTTTATGTGGTGCTGAGGATCGAACCCAGGGTCTCACACGTGTGAGGCGAGCGCTCTACCGCTGAGCCACAACCCCAGCCCTGTCATTGATCTTAAAACACATCTGTCTTTGGAGTGCTCACCACCTCAGTTAGCACAGCATCTCTTTGCTCCCATTTACAACAAAAGGCCTGGAAAGAATTTTCTGTATACACTGCCTTCAATGCTTTTCTGTCTTTTCTTCCATAGAAAGTTCCTCATTAGTCATTTTAAGTTGAAGCAGATTTTCACACAGAGGAACAAACATTTTCAGTATATAGTTCATATTTTTGACAAATGTGTATTCTCACTGTCTCCTATACCATGATAGAATACTTCCGTCATCCCTGAGAGTTACCTTTATCAACATTTCCATGTGTCAGTAATTTGTCCATTTAGCTTCTCTGTGAATACCCATGTTTAAATATATTATAATTTGTTTATCCATTCTCATATATATATATATATATATATATATATATATGTATCTATATATAAGAATATAAATACATATATACATGTAAACATAAAGTTCTGGGCTGGGATCAATAAAGCTGCTATGAACATCCTTATGGAAGTTTTCTTGTGGGCCTACATTTTAATTTCTCTTGGTTATATATTTCTATGTATGGATAGATGTATATTTGACTTCCACCAGAAATTGCCTATCAGCTTACCAAAGTGTTTTCTGCCATATATTCTATCACTAAGCATTTCAGTTGGGGGACATCTTCTCTGTCTCTGGCTATTGTCAGTGTTTTTATTTTAGTCCTTTGGGCAAGTTTGTAGTAGCCTCACTGTATTTCCCAGATAGTGATGTTGAATACCTTTTCATGTACTTATTATTTGTATGTGTTTTTTTTCTCATTTAAAATGTTTGGGTTGTAATTTTCTCATTGACTTTTGTGTTAGTCAGCTTTCTATCACTGTGACAAACACTTGAGATGATCAACTTATAAAGAGGAAAGGTTTATTTTGGCTCACATGGCATAGATTCTATCCATGATGAGTTCACTGCATTATTTTGGGGCATGTGGCAGTGTAGCACATCCTGGTGGGAGTCCATGGCAGAACAAAACCCATTCAGCTCATAACTAGGAAACAAAAAAGGAAGAAGCAGTGTTGGAGTCCCAGCTATCCCCTTTGAGGGTACACCCTCAATCACCTGAAGACCTCTCATTAAGTCCCTTCTATTATAGTTTCCACCACCTTAAAGAGTACAAAACTGGGGATGAAACCTTTAGGAGACATTCCAGATCCAAACTATCACAACTGTATGAGTTCTTCATGTATTTTGGATATAAAAATTTGGTCTGGCCAACTCTGGTGATGCATGCCTATAATTATAGCAGCTCTGGAGACTGAGGTGGTAGGATTGCAGGTTCAAAGCCAACCTCAGCAACTTAGGCTGTGAGCAATCTAGTGAGACCCTGTCTTAAAATAAAAAAATAATAAAAAAATGGCTGGATATTTGACTCAGTGGTTAAGTGCCCTTGGGTTCCATCCTGGGTACCCTCCCCCCCAAGTTGTTTTTGATATTATATATATAGTCTAATTATAATATCACCAAGAAGTCTCTGGATTTTCTCTTCTCCTTTTTTTATAGTGTCTTTCAATGAACAAAAATTTTTAGTTTTAATGAAGTCTAATTTATCGGCTTTTTGTTTTATAGCTAATGCATTTGTGACCTGTCTAATAAGTCCAAAGATTGTGAAAATATCTTCCTCTTTTTCCTTTTAGAAGCTTTTTAGTTTTAGCTTTTGCATTTAGTTCTGGGATCCATCTCATGAATGGTGTGAAATACAAGTCAGAGTTAATTTCCCCATGTGCTAGCCAGTTATTTCAGCACAGCATGGCTGAAGAGTCGTCTCTTTTTTTTCCTCATTTCATTTCCATTTGATTTTTTTACCTTTGTAAAAAAAAATCATGTGGCAATTTTTGTAGGTGGGTCTATTTCTGTGGCTCTCTTTTTCTGTTCCTTGCTCTCCTTTTCTATGTTAAGCTAATATTACACTGTATTCATAATTGTGGCTTCATATCAGGTCTCAAAATCAAGTACCATAGTACTCTAGTTTTGTTGTCTTTATAGGTTGCTTTGGTATTTTTGGTCCTTTACACTTCCATATAAATTTTAGAATAAGTTTGTCATTTTCTACACTAAATCCTGTTGAAGGTTGACTGGGATTTTATTGAATCTATACATCATCTTGGGTGAAATTTTGGATCTGTACAATATCTTTCAATTCATGAGTCAGGGTATCTTCCCATTTATTTAAGTCTTTAGTTTCTTCTAGATATACTATATTCCTTTCTATGTTGGGGTCTCAAACATTTTTTCTTGTTAATTTTTTTTTAGCATCAGTGAATTTTGAATTGCTATTAAAAAATAAATATTGTTTTGAAATTTAATTTCCACTTGTTCTTGTTTTAAAATAATATTACCATTTTATATTGAATTTTTATTTTTTAATCTTGTTAAATTTACTAATTATTTCAGTAGTTTATAGATCTCATTGGAATGTTCAACAATTAGACAATCTACCAATAAAAACAAGTTCACTTCTTCCTTTCTTTTTCTTGCTTTAATGGTTTACCCAAACCTTCAGTAAAGTGTGGTCTAGAAGTCGTGGGGCTGGATATTTTTGCCTAGTTCCCAGTCTTAGGAGATAACTGTTCAAAATTTCATCATTATTTCTTTTCAGATTGAGAAAATTTTCCTCTGTTCCTTATTTGCTGACAGTTTTTATTGTGAATATCTGTTAAATTTTATCAAATGATCTCTCTTAATTTATTGAGAATCACATGGTTTTGCTTCTATAATTCTTCTGTTAATGTGTTGAATTACATTGATTGATTTACTTATGTTGAGTTAGTCTTGCATTCCTATAATATACTCCATTTGGCCACAGTATATTCTTTTTATCATATATTTCTGAATTAATTTCCTAATATTTTGTTAAGAATTTTGTCTCTATGACAGCATTGTTCTGTAATTTTCTTTTCTTGTGTTAATATTGTCATTTTTTGTATAGGGTTAGTCTAGTCTCATAAAATGAGTTGGGAAGGTCTCCTATTTTGTTCTCTGAAAGAGTTTATATAGATTGGAAATTTTTTTCCTGAAATATTTGGTAGAATTCACTAATAAAGCCATTTGGGTCTAGAGGCTTCCTTCCTTCTCTCTCTCTCTCTCCCTCTCTCTCTCTCTCCTCCTCCTCCTCCTCCTCCTCCTCCTCCTCCTCTTCCTCCTCCTCCTTCTCCTCCTCCTCCTCCTCCTCCCCCTCCTCCTTCTCTTCCTCCTCCTTCTCCCCTTCCTCCTCCTCTTCCTCCTCCTCCTCCTCCTCCTCCTCCTCCTCCTCCTCTTCCTCCTCCTCCTTCTCCTCCTCCTCCTCCTCCCCCTCCTCCTTCTCTTCCTCCTCCTTCTCCCCTTCCTCCTCCTCCTCCTCCTCCTCCTCCTCCTTCTTCTTTGCATTGGGTAGATATTTTATTTGTTTTTAAAGTGGGAATATTTTAAATTATAATTTTCATATAAAATAGACTTTTCAGTTTTTCTATTTTTCTTTGTGATCATTTTGGAATGCTGTATTTTTAAAAGGCACTTTCCCATCATTGAAGGTATTGAATTTATTGACATATAGTTCTTGGTAATATTCTATTAGTATCCTTTAAAATTCCTGTAGGATTGTTCTGATTTCATTCAATTCCTGACACTGGTAATGTGTATGTGTCTTTGTCATTCTTGTTATTTGATTAACCTTTTAAAATAGCTACTTTTTATTTTGCTAATTTTCTTCATGGCTAATATTCATTTAGTCTAACAAAGAGTTTTGACCTACCTCATTATTATTATTGATTTATTTCTCTAATTTCTTTTGGATTAATCTCATTTCCTTTTGCTAGCTTCTGAGCTAGAAGCTAAGTACCCTGGTTTAAAATTTTCTTGTTTTCTAATATGTGAAATTGAAACTATAAATTTTCCTCAAAGTACTACTTTAGCTTCTCTGCACACATTTTGATATGTTATGTTTTTCAGATATGGATATTTTATAATTTCTTTGAACCACAGGTTATATAGAATCCTGTTCCTTACCTTAAAGACATAGAAAAGTGATATTTTATGATTAATTTTCAAAATAGTTGCTTATGGACTTATTTCTGATTTAATTCCCAAGTATATGAGCCTGTGAGAACTTACTCTGTAGGATTTAAATATTCTGAGACAGTTTTATGTATCAGAATGTTGTCTGTTTGGGTGAATGTGCCCTGTGTACTTAAAAAGAATGTGCATTCTAGAATTAATGGGTGCAGCATTCTATAGATGCCACTTTAATGAAATAGAATAATTACATAGTTCTCTTCATTCATTATTGCTGATTTTTAAAACCTGTTTTTTAAAAATCAGTTACTAATAAAGGAGTGCTAAGATCCAACAAGCATCTAATAATGTTAAAATTTCTGTTTTATTTCATTATTTAGCTAGCCCTCTTTGTACTATTGTTATTAGTACTTTTCTGTATCACAATCTACTTTAAATTAAATTGTACCATTTAAGTAATTTTTTTCTCTCCAATCTTTTTGGTTATTACTGCCATATATTTTTATTCTACATATATTATAAATTCCGTTTATTTTTATGCATTTTTATTTTTTAGTAAAAACATAAATATTTTCAAAATTTAACAAGAATTTTTAATACTTACATTTATATTCACAACTTCTCTATTTTTAAATTTCTTACTGCAGATCTGGGTTCTCATCTGGCATTATTCTGTTCAGTCTAATGTACTTGGCTTACCATTCTTTTCTAGTGCAGGTCTGCTAGCAATGAAGTTTCTCAATTGTAATATTTGTCTGAAAAGTGCAGTTTTTATTTTAAATTTTCACTTGAAAGAGAATTCCTTAGGAAAAAAAGTTTGTTTTTTCCCCTCTTTTTATAATTCAGAGATAATGTCCTTGTCTTCTCATTTCCTTTTCTCCTCCCACTTGCAACATAGTTATCTCTCTACATGTGAAGTTTCCTCTCTCTCTGAAAACTTTTGAGACTTTCTTTTGTTTTGTTTTCAGTACATTGCCTATGGCACATTTAGGAGTGGTCTACTTTGTACTTATCTCTGGCTTTGGATGTTTGGTCAATTTTTAGAAAAATTTAGCCATTTTCGTTTCAAATATTCTTCTATCTTATTTCTCTCTTTTCTTTCTTTCCAGGACTTGCATGTTAGACATTTGATATTTTCCCACATAGGTCATGATTTTTTTTTTAAATACTATTTCCTCTGTGTGTTTTTTAACTTGGATAATGTCTGTTAACATGTTTTGAATCCACTGGTCCTTTTTCTTTGTGTTGAGTCTGACATTAAACTCATCTAATACATTTTTCATTTAGATATGGTGTTAATGTGATGATCATTATTATCCAAAGTACATGTATAAAGATACACACACACGTATACATACTTCAGTTTTCTCTTTTTATAGTTTAAATTTCTACCTAGAAATTTTTCATCTCTTTCCTCATTCTACTCATATTTTCCCCTTTCAATTCCTGAATATATTTACATTTGTATTTGAAATATCATTGTTTTATAATTTCACTGTTTGGGTGTTCTGTGGGTCTACATTATTGACTTTTTCCCCTTGAGATTATGAGTACATTTTTCTGTTTCATTGAGTAGTATTTTTAAAAAATTGAATAATGATTATTATCAAAGGTATTTTGCAGTGACTCTAGGTTGTATTATCTTTCTCTAAAGATTGTTGAACTTTATGTACGTATGTGTGTAGCAGTTGAATCGCTGCTTAATCATATGTCATCTTAATCTCATGTCATTTCCAACTCTTTTTAGTGTCACAGGGTCCCAGTATTCAGGAGTTGGTTGCCTGCTATGTTTATACTTCTTCCTTGGTAAGAGCATCTGGACTCATAAATTTAAATACTCAAGACATGCTGACAGCTCCCAGATTTGTAATTCAGCCTTGACTTCTTTTTTGAAGTCTGTTTTCCTCCACTACATCCAACAACTGCATATTCCACATCTCTTCTTGGGTGTTGAATAGACATCTCAAACAGCATGTCTGAAACTAATCTCTGCCTAGCCCCCAACACCCTGAGTGCTGCTCAACTCACAGACTTCTTACTATATGACAACTGTTTTTCAGTGGCTCAGGTCAAAATTTTAGAATCATCCTTGACTCCATTTTATCTTTTTCACTTCTCCTGAAATCTATCAGGACATTCCTATTGACTACCATCGAAACAAATCTGGTATCCTCTGCTACTCACTAGGTAAAATCTCTCATCAGCTCTCATCTTATTTCTTGTATGGTCTCCAACCTGTCTCTGCCTTCATCCATTCTTCACTGGGCAGCCTCAGTGTTCTTTTAAAATGTCAATCAGACCATAAGGCTCTTGTGCTGAAACCATACAGCAGGTTGCCATTTTATTCAGAGTGAAACCCTACAGTCTAGGAAGCCCTGTGCTACCACCTCTCTGGCCTCATCTCCCATTACTTTCCATGCCTTTTCACTCTAGCAGTAATTCCCCCTTTCTGCATCTCCAACCTGAGGAATAGCTACTTCTTCTGCTTATGATCCTTCCCCCAGATACTCACATAGAAGGAAATGAGGTAAGAGAAACTATGGAGAACTTCTTTACTTTATCAACGAGTTTTAAATGAAAGCATTAGGGAGACAGTGGAAACTTGGCCTGGTTCCCATTTAGCAAGACCAGCATGGAGCTTGGCTGAGACTGGGACTATCATTGTGGATAAGTAATGAGCTGGATAAGTGGAGACTCTAGCCATGGAGGCCAATCGAGAGCACTGTCTTATTGGGTTGATCTCATTTTCATGTTCTTAGCTCACCATACCCTTTTGATAGTAGGGCGGGACAGTGCTTTATCCCATAAGAAGGACTACATTGACCACAGGGGTGTCAGTGCAGCTCCTGGGAAGCTTACCTCCTTTCATGCTTAAATTCTGCAAAGAGCAAAAGAACATTTCACCTTATTTACTGAGATAGAAACAGTACACTTCCTTCTATCTTTCCTCTATTATCACTTCTTGCTAATTGCAGTGACTGATTACTACCCAATAATGTTATTGCCCTGGCAGCTGGGTTGGTCAAATTAAGATTGCTTCTTTTAATTTGAGCTAATGTGAAACTGTTTGAGAGGAAAGGGTGTTTTTGTTTGTTCATTTCTCCACAGAGAGATGGATGGATGGGGAATGCTGTTGTAAAGTGACAATTCTCAGAAGGCAGAGTACAGAAAAAAAAGGTCAAGCTTTGGCATCAGACAGACTCCAGTTTAAAACCGGGTTTTGCATTTAGTAGAGTATGATTTGGGGCAGTTAACATCAACTCTCTGAGTCTCAGGCTCATCATCTGTACAATGGGAATAATGAGGACTCCCTTGTGGGGTTGTTGTAGGTGTAAATAAGTCAATATAATTGTCTGACATTCGGTTCATGCTCTTTGGGGGCTATAATACCATACATGCTTCATGACAAATGTTCAGAGACAGAAGAATGACTTGAAGATAGTCCCTTCCCCCTTTCCTTGGGTTCAGACGTTTGTTGGTCTTCTGGGCATGCATCCCCCCAGCTGATTGGATGATCCATTAAGAGTAGTCATTAGGACTTTGTTGTGAGGTAGGCGCATCTCCTCTTTGAGGTCATCTCTCTTTTGGGTACTTCTGACCTCATCTGGCAGATCTTTCAATAGGCTAAACAATTTCTTCTGCCATGTCACCCACAATCCTTAATTTATTTATTAAGAAATACATTTTAATAATATGAATAAATATATAGTACTGTCACATAGTAACAAAAAAATCACCCAACTTGAGAAATAGAATATTGTTAATAACTCCGAAGCCCTCCAAGTGGTTCTTTCTCAATTCTAATCACTGATTCATTACAACAATTTAGAAATTGAGCTTATTAGTCCTTTGTCTGTTTGGGGTAGTTTTTGTGGTTTTCTAGTTTTGTTATATGTGAATGTACCTCTAAACACCACGATGCTTGATTTTGCAGCTTTTTAAGCTTTACCTTAAATGGAATGATTTTATATATATTTCCTTTAGCCTGTTATTTTCATCTGGTGACAGCATTTATGAATTTGTCTCTGTTTGGTGTGATACTCTTGTTATTCATTCTGTTATTGATAGATATCTGGGTTGTTCCCATTTTGCTGTTCCATGACCCACACTGCATTCTTGTATATCTTATAGTAAACATTTCTGTATACTATACTCATGTTATACTAATGTATACCTATGTATACATTTCTGATGGTTCCCATTCCATATCTAGGGAGCAAATGGTTGGGTTATACAACACATGCACGTTCAAGTTAGAGGAGGGTAACAAGTTATTTTCCAAGGAGCTTTTTCCCAGTTTACATACCCATAAACAATGAAAAAGAGTTCTTGTTCTTCTGTATTCTCATCAACTTTTGCATGGTCAGACTTCTTTATTTTTGTCACTCTGAAAGGGACAGCTGAAGAGATTCAGTGGCATCCTATTCTAGTTTCCATATTCTTTTCTTTACAGTAAACTTGGAGGACCAACATAAAGGCCAACTCCAGCTCGGGACATAGCCCTATGATAACAAGTCCCAAATTCTTGAGGCTTGTATGTCTCTGTCTTTCTTAGTTGGACAGCAGATTGCTCTAGCTGACAGAGGGCAGAAGCCAGAGAAGTAATTTGATTGGCCCTGTCTCTTTGAATCTGGAGATTTGTTCTCCCCACCCAGCATCTTTCCACAAACTGCTCTCAATTGTTGATTAATTTACCGTAAAGCCCTGGAGTGGCACAGCTGCGTGAAGGGTGAGAAATAGGGTTGGTTTGTGGCTGGTGAGTGGCAGGCCATCCATCACTCCGAGGGGAAATGGTTCTTTTAAGGAGAAGCAGTGAATTGATTTTGGCCCCTGTGTAAGTCAGGCAGCCGCGTGGAACAGTGACAGAGCTTGCGGCCCAGGGCTGGATTCCCTGATGGGTCGTTTGTTGCCTCTCAGAGTGACACACTTTGCAAATTTGCTGTGGGTGGGTGGTTTGACGAGTGGGTAAAAGCAGTCGCAGTGACTTCATCTCGGGCTCCTAATAGAGGTGTTCTGGGCCTTCCTCCTGATACCTGATTTCATCTGGGTCTCCTCAGTTTCACCCCTGACCCCACTTCTCCTTTAAGACAGCCAGTAGCTTTTCAGTCATTAGGTAATTCTATGATTCATTGACGCAGTGGTTCCCAGTGGGTATTTTTGCCCTCTAGGGGACACTTGGCAGTATCTGGAGACATTTTTGGTTGTCACAACAGGACGGCACTATTGGCATCTACTGGAATGAAACTAGGGATCCTGGCAAACATCCTACAATGTGGAGGAAAGTCTCTGCAACAGAGAATTATTCGGCCCAGATGGCCAACAGTGCTTAGGGTGGGAAAGTCTGCATTAGTTCTCTGAAGGGTCGACTAATATTTGTTGAGTCCCAGTGATGAATACCAGGCATAGTGCTCAGCTCTAAAGTTTCTGGGACCCTTTAACCTCAGTGCTCCCATGGCTACTTGGACCCAGTAGTTTTCATTACAACATTTTCATTTTGATCAAATGGGAAATCATTGGCTTTTCACACCCTTTCCTTGGCCACTCCCTATCCTAATCAGTGTAGATGATTTCACAAGCCCACGTCTGGGAGATGAATGACAAGGACCTCAGCAGCCAGGGTCCCAGGTGCCATGGTGCCAGTCAATGCCCAGGTCTGGAAGCTGACTATGGAGGAGTCCCGTGGAGGGTGGGGTCATGGCTGTGCATGGGGAGCAATGTGACACTGGATGAAGAAAGCAGGCATCTGAAATCGTCCCAGTCTTTCCCTTGCAAGTTGTGTGGTCCTGAGAATGTTACTTTACTCTTGGGGCCTTAGTCTCTTCCCCTGTAACAGGAGCATAATATGAGCCCTGGATCCTGGAATTTTCATGAGGTTTTACCGACCTTTATCCATCTGGAGGCATTGTCTCAATGAGCCAGAGAAAGTTGGGGAAGGGAGTCCTGGATCCCCTTCACGGTACCACCAGGGCAATGAAAGTATTTCTTATGTCAAGGATCTAATTTTAGGTGTCAGTTTGATTGAGTTAAGAGAAGGCCAGAGAGCTTATAAAACATTACTTTTAGATGTCTGTGAGGGTGCTTCTGGAAGAGGTTGGGATTAGCTTTGAATAAGGAATATCCATCCTCACCCAATGTGGTTAGGCATCATCCAGTTCACTGAGGGCATAGGTAGAATAAGAAGAGAGAGGAAGGGTGAATTTTCTTTCTCTCTTTTAGAGTTGGGACATCCATCTCCTCTTGGCTTTGATCATCAGAACTCTAGGTTCTCAGGTCTTTGTCATTGCTTCCTGGTTCTCTAGCGTGCAGAGGACATATCCTGGGACTTCTTTGTTTCCATGCACATCAATTAATTCCCATAATAAATCCCCTTTTATCTATCTATCTATCTATCTATCTATCTATCTATCTATCTATCTATCATCTATCTATCTATCTATCTTCCTATTGGTTTTCTCTTTTTCTGGAGATTTCTGAATAATATAAGTTGAGGTGGTGGTTGGGTGGAATGACCAGAGAAATTTCCTATTTAACTTTGGTCCATTTCATCCAACTAAGTGTGGTTTCCCTTTTCAAAGCCTCCCCATGGCTACTCTTTCTATTGATCTCTGATTTGAAGAACAGGGCTATCTCTTCTGCCTTCTGACTAAAGAGTGGGAGAGCTTTCTGGGCACTGACATTATTTCTCTTGTATTAGGCAGCCAACCTTGATTGTTGTTTATTTTAAACTGTCAGCCATATCTGAAATACTTGGGAATTGTAGACAATTCTCAAAGGCTACTTATTAAAGCTGGGGCAAACAGGAGACCCTGGGAATGCTGCTTTTCCCCCTGTGGCTATGAAGGTAAAGATTTGTGGGAGAACCAGGATTAGGGCTGATTTGTTCTGTACAGGGAACCCCAATGGAGAATTTGGAGTCAAGATTCGGAAAACAAGTTCCACTCCTTGTGGGATGTTTGAAATAGACATGCTGCTTGACATAGCCAAGCAGCAATTTCCCATGTATACATGGGGATGATAATAATGGAGACATCCTCTTTCTCCCTACCCTTTCCAGTCTTAGACAATCCATTTATCTACTTACTGTTTCTATAAATTTATATATCCTTTTCATATAAATGGAAATATACAATATGTGGTATTCTGTGATTGTCCTCTTTCTCTTAGCATCATTATGTCATAGCATGTGGTATTTCTTTTTATTGCCAAATCACTTTCCATTGTACAGATATACCATATTTCATTAATTCACCTATCAGTTGGTAGATGTTTGAGTTCTTTTTTTAAATATTTATTTTTTAGGTGTAGATGTACACAACCCAATGCCTTTATTTCTTTATTTTTATGTGGTGCTGAGGATTGAACCCGAGTCCCGCCTGTGCTAGGGGAGCAATTATGTTGTGAACATTCATGTAGAGAAGTTTCTGTGTAAAATACATTTTCACTCCTTTTTGATGTTTAGGGGTGGAATTGCTGGATCACGTAATAACTCTTTGTTTAACTGTTTGAGAAACTGCCACACTGTTTTCTAAAGAAATTTCAGCATTTTACATTATAATGCACAATGCCTGAGTATTCCAATTTCTCCAGATCCTCGCCAATACTTATTATTATATATTTTTAAAAAAATTATTACTGTCTTGATGGGTATGAAGTGATATCTCCTTATTGTTTGGGTTTGCATTTTCTTAATGACTAATGATATTTTATCAGTGAAATACCTTAGGAAATTATCTATAATAAAAAAATTTTATTTGACTCTTGGTCTGAAGAGTTCAGCCCTAGATCAGGGGGCCTCATTTGATTTATGATGAGGGCAGCACATTTTGGTGGGAATGTGAGGTAGAGAAAACTCCTCACTTCATGAGGCAGGAAGCAAGAGAGAGGAGGAGGAGGAGGAGGAGAAGGAGGAGGAGGAGGAGGAGGAGGAGGAGGAGGAGGAGGAGGAGGAGGAAAAAGAGGAGGAGAATGTGGACACATTAACATCTAAACGGAATAGATATTGTACATTTTTTATATATTTATTGACCATTTGTATATTTTCCTCAGAAAAATGACTATTCAAATCTTATGCCCATTTAAAAATTGGATTATCTGTCATTTGTAAGAGTTTTTGATTCTAGTCCCCGAATCAGATATGTGATTTGCAAATATTTTTCTCCCATTCTCTCTCTTTCTTTTAAAAATCTCTTTTACTTTCTTGATTGGTGGTCTCATTTGTAGCATGAACATTTTGATTTTGATATAGTTCAAATAATCTGCTTTTTCATTTGTGGCTTATGCTGTTGTGTCATATCTAAGAATCCATTGTCTATTGCAAGACCAGGAAGGTTTGCACCTATGTTTTCTTCTAAGAATTTTATGGTTTTAACTTTAACATTAAGGCCTTTGATATATTTTGATTTAATTTCATGTATGATGAAAGGAAGAGGTCCAAATTTATTCTTATGCATGTGGAAATCCATTTCTTCTAGTGTCATTTGTTGAAAAGACTCTTCTTTCCTAATTGAATTGTCTTGTCACCCTTTATTGAAAATCAGTTCACCATAAGTGTAAGTTCTTTCTGGAAGACTCACAATTCTACTCTACTGATTGATATGTATATCTATATGCTGCTCTCATAGTGTCTTGATTGCTGTAACTTTTAAAAAAATTTTTGAGATGGAGACGTGATTACTTCAACATGGTTCTTCTTTTTTGAAATAAATTTGTGTAGTGTAGTTCTTTTTGATTTTCATGAGTAAAGTGTCTCCTGTCAAATTCCTATGTTGAAACCTAACCCTTTATATGATGAAATTTGAGTTCAGGTCTTCAGATAATTAAGGTGAAATAATATAATTTGGACTGTACCCTGATATGATAGATTGATGTCCTCGGAAGAAAAGAAAGAGTCCCCAGATTACTGGGATTCATTTCTAGTCTCTCTTTCCTGTGCTTAGAAAGCTGGTTTGGCTTGTTCATGTAAGTGCTGGAAAACCTACAGGGAGAAGGTAAGACATTCTGAAAGCCAGAAAATGAAGGAAAATAAAATATGATAAAATATGGTGACTTAGAGAAGGTTTCCTGGTTGATTTCCTGGTTGCTCCATGGTATGAAACTAAGATATCAGACACACAGCTTCTCAACAAGGTGAGAGAAGGGATCTTTTCTGGGAAATAATTCTGGGCATTCAAAACATATCGGGGAATCAGATAGTTCGATAAAACAAAATAAAAGAGATCCCCAGGCAGCAGCACCAGTGGATATGATCTCTCCTGCACTAAAATTGTGGGGAGATATTTCAAATAAAGGAACCCCCAAATTTGGGAGTTCTGAGGTGTGTGTAAATATAGAGAGAGCTGAGTTCAAAGTCACTGCACAGCTCTCCTGAGGGGATCTTGTGCAACAATATTGTGCAGAGGGGAAAGGGAGGTAAACAGTTCTCCGGTGTCCCATGGCTGCCAGGAAATAGGAGGAAGGAGCCATTCTGCAGCTCTAACACAGGGGAATGGCAGCTGGGGGTCCCAATCCCTGATAGCTGTCCCTGGCCTAAAGAACGGGTTTGGCAAATCCACAACACATGGCACAGTGTGTATCTCGGAGACCTGGGAGGTGATCTGATTTAAAATATTCAGACCAATCCAAGGACAAGCTTGGAAGCTAACAAAGCCTAAACCCCATCCCCAAGAGTACTGCTTGAAGGATCTCCCATCACTCCAGCAACCCCAACTATCACACTTGAGAATAATATTTGGAGCTGCAACAGAAACAGTTCCCTAAATTTTTTAGAAAAATTCTCTTCTTTATTTTACTTTTTAATTGGTACTTATTTACTTTTTTTTTTCTATTCACTGTTCAGTTGTGATTTGAATGGTTCATGGACACTTATACATATTCAGACCTGTCTTTTTTTTTTTTTTTGGTTAGTTATTTTTTTTCTTTGTTTCTCATTTCTCCCATTTATCTGTTTCCCTTGGTCCTCTTTCCCTCTGGAAATAGCCAACTTTTACTGATGTATCACTCATTATCTATTTTCTACTTCTATTATCTCTCCCCTTCCCTCACAAACATGGGATCCCCACTACTTCTTTTCTGTCCCTGTTCACAACTTAAAATTATAAACCTTATTGTATTGTCTGTGGGCAATAACTGAACCTACCATCTATGTTTATTGTGACAACATAGTAGAAAACAAAGCAGGAAATGTTTGACTTGATGCTGTAAATCATTTGCATTGGTTGTTGTTATTCTCTGTATCCCTCTAAACTGTGAGGTATTAGAAAGCTTCAGACCCCATATAAATCCACAGGGTAGAAACTCTCATGCTTCAAAACCATACTGTCAAATGGATAGACACACAAACAACATAAAAAAGCAAGGGAACAAATCACCTCAAAAAACCCAGTATAGTTCAATAACAGAATCCATCAACACTACAGTGGAAGAAATGACAGATAAAGAGTTTGGGATATTGATGGTTAAATTGATCTGCAAGGTAAAAGATGATGTAAGGGAGAAAATACAGGAAACAAAAGATCACTTCAATAAAGAGATAGAGATTCTGGGAAAAAAGCAGAAATTCTTGAAATGAAGGAATCAATAAACCAAATGAAAAATTCACTGGAAGGCATCACCAGCAGATTAGACAAATTGGAAGACAGAATTTCAGGCAATGAACACAAAATACACAATCTAGAAAATAAATTTGACCATGGAAAAAAGATGTTAAAAGAACACGAACAAAACTTCCAAGAAATGTAGGATACCATGAAAAAAACCAAACTTAAGATTTATTGGGGTAGATGAAAGCTTGGAGATATAAACCAAAGGAATGTACAATCTTTTCAATGAAATAATATCTGAAAATGTCCCAAACTTTAAGAATACAATGAAAAACCAAATAAGGGAAGCTTACAGGACCCCAAATATACAAAATTACAAGAGACCCACATCAAGGCAAATTATTATGAAAATGTCCAACATACAGAATAGGAATAGAATTTTAAAGGCTGCCAGAGAAAAATAAGAGATTACTTTCAGAGGGAAACCAGTATGGATCAGAGCTGGTTTCTTAACCCAGACTCTTAAAGATCGGAAGTCATGGAATAACATATACAAAGCTCTGCAAGAAAATGGATGCCAACAAAGAATATTATACTATGCAAAATTAAGCTCCATATTTGAAGATGGTATTAAAGCTTTCCATGATAAACAAAAGTTAAAAGAATTTACAACTAGATAGCCTGCACTACAGAACATTCTCAACAAAATATTTCATGAAGAAGAAATGAAAAATAAAAATGAAAACCAGCAAAGGGAGGAACTACTAAAGAAAAAGGCAATCAAAGGAGAATTAATTCAAATTAAAAACAATAAATAAATAAAAATGACAGGGAATAAAAATCATTTCTCAATAATAACATTGAATGTCAATGGCCTAAAGTCATCAATCAAAAGACATAGACTGGTAGATTGGATTAAAAAACAAGTCTCAACAATTTGCTGTCTCCAAGAGACTCACCTCATAGGCAAAGACATCCACAGACTAAAGGTAAAGGATGTGAAAAAATATTATCACTCACATGGATTTTGTAAGCAAGTAGGGTCTCTATCCTCCTATCAGATAAAGTGGACTTCAAGCCAAAGTTAATCAGAAGGGACCTAGCAGGCCATTTCTTACTGCTTAAGTGAATAATGCATCAACAAGACATAACAATCTTAAAATACTTATGCCTCAAGTAAGGGAAAACCTACATACATCAAACAATACCTTCAGAATTTCAAGAATCAAATAGACCACAACACAATAATACTGTGTGACTTTAATACACGTCTCTCAAAATTTGATAGGTCTTCCAAACAAAAACTAAATGAAGAAGCTACAAAACTAGAAAATACAATTAATAATTTAGATTCAACAGACATATATAGAATAGTTCATCCATCAATGACTGAATATACTTTCTTCTCAGTGGCACACAGATCCTTCTCTAAAATAGACCATATCCTAGGCCACAAAGCAACTCTTAGAAAATACAAAAAAAAAAGTAGATAATACCTTGCATTTTATCAGATCAGAATGGAATGAAACTAGAAATCAATGGTAAAATAAAAAATAGAATCTGCTGTAACACCTGGAGACTAAATAACACACTATTGAATGACCAATGGATAGCTGAAGAAATCAGGGATGAAATAAAAAAAAATACTTAGAGTTAAATTAGAACAGTGACAACTTATCAAAATCTCTGGGACACTATGAAGGCAGTCTAATAGGAAATTTTATATCGTTGAGTCCATTCTTTAAAGTAACGGGAAGTCAACAATTAAATAACCTAAATTTACATCTCAAAGTCATAGGAAAAGAAGTACAAATCAACACTAATAGCAATAGATGACAGGAAATAATTAAAATCAGAGCTGAAGTTAATTAAATTGAAACAAAAAATTTAAACAATCAATGAAACATAAAGTTTTTTTTTTTTTGAAAAATAAATAAAACTGACAAACCCTTAGCCAAGCTAACAAAGAGAAAGGCAGAGAAATGTCAAATCACTAAAATTTGAGATGTAAAAGGAAATATCACCACGGACACCAGTGACATACAGAAGATAATCAGAAATTACTTTGAAAAATCTATACTCCAATAAAATAAAAAATCATGAGGACATTGGCAAAATTTCTAGAGACATATTACCTACCCAAATTGAATCAGGAGAATGTAGAGAATTTAAGCAGATCAATCTCAAGCAAAGAAACTGAAGATGCCGTCAAAAGCCTATCAACAAAGAAAATTCCAGGACCAGATGGTTTCTCAGCTGATTTCTACAAGACCTTTAAAGAAGAACTTAACCATTACTCCTCAAATTATTCCACTAAATAGAAAAAGAGGGAACACTTTCAAACTCATTCTATGAGGCTAGCGTCACCATGATATCAAAACCAGACAAAGACAATTGAGGAAAGAACACTTTAAACCAATATCCCTGATGAACATAGATACAGAAATTATTAATTAAATCCTAGCAAATTGCATCCAAAACATATTAAAAAGATATGTTACCATGATCAAGTGGGGTTCATCCCAAATATGCAAGTCTGGTTCAATATAGAGAAATCAATAAATGTAATCCATCCCATCAATAGACTTAAGGACAAGAATGACATGATTATCTCAATAGATGCAGAAAAAGCATTTGACAAAATTCAGCATCCATTCATGCTCAAAACACTAAAAAAATTAGGGGTAGTAGCAACATACCTCAACATTGTAAGAGCTATATATGCTAAACTCAAGGCCTAAGTAGAGAAAAACTAAAAGCATTCCCTCTAAAATCTAGAACAAGTCAGGGATATCCTCTTTCAACCACTTCTATTCAACATAGTCCTGGAAACCCTAGCCAGAACAATTAGACAAAAGAAAGAAATTAAGGGATCTGAATAGAAAAAGAAGAGCTCACACTATCCCTATTGCTGATGACAATTCTATATTTAGAAGATCCAAAAATCTCCACCAGAAAGCTTCTAGAATGCCTAAATTAATTTAGCAAAGTAACAGGAATATAAAATCAACACCCATAAATCAAACACATTACTATAGATCAGTGATAAATCTGCTGAAAGAGAAATTAGGAGAAGTATCCCATTCACAATAGCCTGGTATAGTATATATTTAGTTGGGAATCAATCTAACAAAAGAAGTGAAACACTTCTACAATGAAAACTATAGAACACTAAAAAATAAATTGGAAAAGACCTTATAAGGTGGAAAAATCTCCCATGTTCCTGGATAGGCAGAATTGATATGGTCAAAATGGCCATTCTACCAAAAGTTCTCTATATATTTAATGCAATTCCTATTAAAAATCCAATGATGTTATTCATAGAAATAGAAAAAAAAGCAGTCATGAAATTTATTTGGAACAATAAGAGACTCAGAATAGCCAAAGCAATCCTTAGCAAGAAGAGTGACACAGGAGGCATCTCAATACCAGACCTTAAATTATATTATAGAGCTATAGTAACAAAAAATGGCATGGTGTTGGCACAAAAATAGATATGAAGACCAATAGAATAGATTAGAAGACACAGATTCAAACCCACATAAATCCAGTTATCTCATACTAGACAAAGGCACCATAAACATACGTTGGAGAAAAGATAGCCTCTTCAACAAATGAGAAAACTAGAAATCCACATGTACTAGAATGAAATTGAACCTGGTCTCACCCTGCACAAAATTCAACTCCAAGTGGATCAAGGACTTAGGCATTAGACCAGAGATTGTGAGCCTACTAGAAGAAAAAGTAGGTCCAATACTCCACCATGTATGTCAACTTAGGAAATGACTTCCTCAATAAAACTCCTAAAGAGCAAGAAATAAAGTCAAGAATTAATAGATGGGTTGGTATCAAACTAAAAACTTCTTCATAACAAAGGAAACAATCAATAACATGAACTGAAAGCCTACAGAATGGGAGAAAATCTTTACCTCCTGAACCTCAGGTAGAACATTAATCTCTAGGAAAAACAAAGAACTCAAAAAACTTAACACACAAAAAAAATAACCTAATTAATAAATGGGCAAAGGAACTGAATAGGCACTTCACAGAAGGAAAAATACTAGTGGTCAACAGATAGAGGAAACAATGTCCAACATCTCTAGAAATGCAAATCAAAACTACCTTAGGATTTCATCTCATTCCTGTTAGAATGGCAATTATCAAAATACAAGTAACAACAAATGTTGGCAAGGATGTGGGGAAAGATGTCTATTTATACATTGCTGGTGGGATTGCAAATTGGTGCAACCACTCTGAAAAGCAGTATGGAGATTCCTTAGAAAGCTTGGAATGGAATCACAGTTTGACCCCATTATCCCACTCCTTGGTTTAGACCCAAAGAACTTAAAATCAGCATACTGTGGTGATGCAGCCACATCAATGTTTATAGCAGCTCAATTCACAATAGCCAAGCTATGGAAACAAACTAAGTGCCCTAAAACAAGATGATTGGATGAAAGTATGTGGTATATATATACAATGGAGTATTACTCTCCTATAAACAAGAGTAAATTATGGCATTTGCCAGTGAATAGATGGAACTGGAGAATATCATGCTAAGTGAAATAAGCCAGTCCCCAAAGAAACAAAGGCAGAATGTTCTCTTTGATATGTGGACACCAACCCACAGCAAGGGAAGAGAATATTAGAAGTCTATTGGACTACACAAAAGGGAATGAAGGGAGGGGGAGGGTAATAGGAAAGACAGTAGAATGAATTGCACATATCTTTCCTACCCTCATATAAATTCATGACCAATATAAATCCATATCATGTATAACCATGGTAATGGGATCCTAACTGGAAAAAGTCATGCTTATTTTATGTATGAATAATATTTCAAAATATAATTTATTTCCATGTAAAAAATAATTTAAAAAAGGACACCAAAGATTTATCTCTCTTCTGCTTGGTCACAGAGAAGAGACCATGGAAGGACAGAAAGAAAGTGACAGTCTACAAAACAGGAAGAAAGACCTCACCTTAAACAAAATGTGTTGGCACCTTGATAATGGACCTTAGACTTCTGGAACTGTGAGAAAATAGATAAGTGCTATATAAGCCACTGAGTCTGTGGTATTTTAGTATGGTTCTTTCTGAGATTAAAACCCTGTATTTTGATAGGATTATTTAATTCTTGCACATGTAATGTCATGATTATTTAGCTATATTTCATCTGTCATTTTAATTTTTTGTCTCATGCTTCTTTTATTCTAGTATTCCTTCTCTTCTGCTCTCTTTTGCATTAAGGGAACATTTTCTAGTGTCACATTTTAATTCGTTTAAGAAAAACAAAGTATTTTCCTAGTAGTTAGTCTTATTCTTCCAATGCACATCTGAATTTATCAAAATCACTTTATATTTATATTAACAATGTCAGTAATATATGGAACCTTTACCCTTATGTAGATTTTCCACCCTTCTACTGTTTTTATCCATACCACATCTCTAAATGTGAAAAATACAAGAATTCATTGTTATAATTATTTATGTAAACTGACATCTTTTAAAGAGGCAAGAAAGTATGTAGCTTGTTGTAGGAATCTCTTTATTCATTTCTGTTTCTTGTTGTTTATTCTGTGGATTCAACTTACTATCTGGTGTCCCTGTCCTTTACTTAGTTCAAGACAACTTTCTCACATCTGCTTTCCCTGTGCGTTATTATCAGTACCTTATATTTTTATTTGATTTAGGTCAACACTGTCATTGCAAAATGCTGTTTTATGCAATTACTTATAATCAGTTATATTATAATTACGTGTAATCAGTTTATGCGATTACTTATAAGTAAATAAATATAAAAATATATTATCTTTTAAAACATTCTATTTAACCCCCTTAACTGGTGTTTCCCCCGTCCCCATCCCTATGTGAATTAGAACTACTGCCTGGTTTCACTTAATTTCTGTCTGAAGACCTTCTTTTAGTGTTTCTCATAAGGTATGCCTGCTAACTTCAAAAATCTCCGAGATTTCACCTGGAAATCTCTCTCTATATCCTTCATAGTTTAAAGATATTTTTTGCTGGATATATAGTTCTTGATTTTTCTCTATGTGCAGCACTTTGTGTTCCATCTTTCTGACCTTTATTTTTTTCTGATGAGATGTCAGTTGTTAATCCTATGGGGAGTCCCTTGTATGTAATGACTCATTTTTCTCTTGCTGCTTTCAAGATCTTATCTTTCTCTCTTAACCTTTGATTATGGATATGTTCAGATATAGATATTACTGTGTGTCCTCGTTTTAGTTCATTGAGTTTCTTAGACTGGTTTTCATAAAACTTGTGAAGTTTTCAGCTTTTTTCTTTCTATTCTTTTTCTCTACTTCTGGTACTTCTATTATATGTATATTAGTATGCTTTATGATGTTCTATATTTTTTGAGGCTCTGTTTTTCTTTATCCTTCTTCTCTTTGCTTTTCAGATTGCATAATTTTTCTTCAACTTTCTTTATTCTGCCAGCTCAAATATACTCAGTCCAGTACATTTTTTATTTTTGTTATTGTATTTTCTTAAATCTAGAATTTTCTTTTGATTCTTTTTAAAATACTTTACTGGTGGTTATGAGTTGATGAGAAATTATCTGCACACACTAAAATCATTTTTTTAGAAATAGTCCCCTTTAGCTATGCCTTTAGTTGTAACATGTTTATAATAGATGCCTTTTTTTTTTTTGGTCCCAGGGATTGAACCCTGGGGTCCTTAACCACTGATTCATGCTCTAGCCCTTTTTATTTTTTATTTTGAGACAGGGTCTTGCTACATTGCTTAGGACCTCACTAAGTTGCTGAGGCTGGTCTTGAACTTGTGATTCTCCTGCTTCAGCCTCTACAGTAACTGGGATTACAGGCATGTGCCTTATTATGACAGATGCTTTGAAATCTTTGTCATCTGTCTTCCTTTCA
The DNA here is from genome assembly GCF_048772815.1 of Callospermophilus lateralis. Classification (NCBI taxonomy): domain Eukaryota; kingdom Metazoa; phylum Chordata; class Mammalia; order Rodentia; family Sciuridae; genus Callospermophilus; species Callospermophilus lateralis. The sequence continues at coordinate 95,367,593 of NC_135313.1, forward strand.
CAAATAGTTTTCATTGTCCCCCACCCCCACATTTATAGGTCACACTCTGCTTCTTCTTGTGTCTTATTTTTGTTGTTATTGAAAGCTGCGTATTTTATATGATGTCTTTTAGTAACTTTGGACATTATTCCCCTCTCTAGGTGAGGGCCAATTGTGTGGTCACTTATTTACTTGGAAGAACTGATTCTGTGAAGTCTATTTCCTCTGACTCTGCAGTGATCAGCCTGTCATTTTCCTATTCAGATTGCTTTCCTTTTTTTCTTTTTTAACTTAACCTGGTTCTCTAGAGGTGGCACCTGGGTAAGCAGGCTCACTTATTTGTGATTTGTGCTCAAGTCTTCTTAGCTAGTTTAACCTTTACCTTTTACTGAGGGCTGTGTGCATAGCTTGGAGGCTGCTCTTACAGTTAGAGGAGTTTCCACTTTGCTTCCTATTTATCCAGGGACTAGTAACTTTCAATTTTCCTCTTTGATCACTTCTTCAAGGGCACACTTTGGGAATGCCTGCAGTCCTGCAAATGTAGGGATAACTGGTGTCCTTTGTAAGCCTGGTTTCCTAAGAATCACCCTTATTTCAGAGGAGTTAATTTTACCCTCTACATTTGGTTGTGCTTATGCCCCTGGTGCCAGGGAGGCTTCTGCCCTTTGTTGATTGACATTTGTGTGGTTTGGGAAATGTTTTCAAACCCTGCCCCACACTCTGCTCTCATTGTTTCTGGGGAGATAGATGCAGCCTAGTTCTTGTGGGAAACATTCTGAATCCCTAGGATCGACTCTGTCTACAGCAGTACTTCTCTGGATTTCTCTCTCCTTGGAACTCTCTGTTTAACTCATGACTCTCTGCCATTATCCTTGTTGTTGCTCATTTCATGGAATCAGGAGCACATTTTTAATTGCTCATCACCCAGTTCTCCACCTTTTTTTTTTTTTTTGGTTTTGTTTTGTTTTGACAATGCCCTCAGGCATGCTGTTCTCCACATCCTATTCCAAGTAACATCAGTGTCCCCTGCAGTGCTGTAGGGCTCTTTGTCCTGATGGCCTTTCTGGCCTGGCTCTCTCATTTGAGTCAAAGTCTGAGCTACTGAATGGTAACTGGAGATAGGGACAGCAGTCCTCTTTTCCCCCAGTGATACTTCAATCTATAAGCAGGGATTGATTATACGGTAACCCCTGATCTTCTTGGATTGCCACTCTTGGTGTGGACCCTTTGCCTACGAGTGAGCTGGGGTGTGACTTACAAGGAAGCCTGTTATTCTTAGAATAGGTTTTTACTTTCTGAGGAGGAGCTGGGTGGAGGAAGAGTGTGTCTTATTTTATTTATTTACTTTTTGGAGTGTTGGGGATCAAGCCTAGGGCTTCAAGCATAATAAGCAAGTTCTCTACCACTGAGCTGCATCTCTAGCCCAAGAGTACGTTTTAAATGGGAATTTTATTATTATTTATAAGCACCAGCATCAGGTTGGAAGCTGTGGGTTGGGGCCAGGTCGGTGGGCAAGAGCATCTATTGTGGTTTTTGTGGGATGGAATGGGGAAGGAATAATAGTAGGTACAGGAGTTTCTAATTTGAATAATTTCAGTGGGCTCTGGGGCATAGCCTCTGTCCTTAATGCCTAGTACATGACCCAGCGGGTATTTGGGTAGGAGAATATTGGCCCTGAGTTGCAGTGTGAGAGCCCCATAGAGAAAGTGGGAGTGGTCGGGCCCTGGATTGGCTTGTTTGCAAAAATGGTGTCCTCTGCTCCCCAATGCTTGTGGTGAGCTCATCTTTTTATTCTAATGTGCGTGGCCCTGCATCTCTAGCATGTTTCCTTCACTTTATGTAGGGAATAACAAACCATATTTTCCTCTTCTGACTTGTTGGCTTCCTCACAACTGAATCACCAAAGAATCCACATTTTTTAAACACAACAGACACAGAAAGCAGGGTGCTTTGGCTGCAGACTGGCATGCTGTACCACCAGGCTGCTCTTGGCCTGCTGCTGGCTCCACCAGATGGCAGCTGCAACCTGGGAAGTTACCACAGCTTGCTGGCGTGTGCTTGGGCACAACTGTTGTTTGTGCATTTGCTGGATGTTGCTATGGATTCTCATCCTACATTCACTTTTGATAACTGAGCCCTCCCTGAGTTCCATTATGTGTTGCTTGTTTAGACTTTAGGGTAATGCCCTCAGGTGCACCCCTTTTTGGTGGACTAACTGAATTTATGAAAGTCTCCTCTCAAAGGAGTGAGATGTGACTTCCTTCCCAGTGCCATGGGATGGGCCTGATGAGTGGACAGGGCAGCACTGACAAGTGGTGGGGAACTGATTTATTATTTTTTCATTCATTTCACCCTACTCTCCTAAGTAAATGGTGCGTGCTTTTCGGAGGTGCTTATGAATTTCAAGTCACACATGGAGTCAGTGTGAAGGCAGCCACCTTGGGGACTATGCATAGCACCCCCCAAAATAGCATTGTTCTTGATTGCCTCTTGCTTTGCTCTTGTTGTAATTCATTCCCTGATGCCTGCATCAAGGTATCAAAGAGGCTAGGTGCATAGGCTTAATTCCAATGGAGAGAGGAGAGGATATCGAATCTTTGTCCCACCCAAGGACCCTGAGGAGGTTCTAAGAAACGCCTAGATAATACACACAAGCCTTAATTGAGCACTTGTGCTTCCCAGTTTGCCAAGGGCCTCAAAATTCAATCTTAAAATAACAAAAAGGCCAGTGGCTCACTCCTAGAAGTGGATCCAGAGCCCTCAAAGGTCATCTGGGGTACTCTAGCCAGGGTATAGAGGCTGCCGTGTGGACAGGCTAACTCAGAACCACCAGGAGTTTATCACATTGAACACCCAAATGAAAAAAAGGTGGGAAAACAACAGTGGTCTGAGAGGGATAGGAGAGCCACACCAGCAGCCACAACAAAACACAAAGGGAAACATTTTACTCACTTAGAGGTACAAGCCATTCAAGCCACTTTTTTTTTTTGGAAAAGAAAAGGAAAGAGAAAGGGCTCGAGCATCAGATGGGGTGAGGGAGGGGCTCAGAGAGACCAGGGAGTGTGGGTGTGGATTGCTGGGGCTGTGGGGGTGAGCAGACTGTGCTGTCCCAAGGAGTAGGGGCTTTCTTCTCTAAACTCAAACCCCATCCCTGGGAGGTAGACTGGAGAGTCAAAGAAGGAAGCTCCAGCCATCCCCACCTCCACCTTTGTCCTATAATTGCCCAGGAGGCTCGCACTGTGAGCTATCAGCCAGACCCAGAAATCAAAACCTACTAATAACCTAAAAACAGAAAGGAAAAAGGGGAGAGAAAGAGATGAAAGAAAAACACTTAGATGCAGGGGAGAAAATGAAAGGTTACCTATGAGGCATCCAAGTCACACACAATCTCTGCAGGTAAGATCTCAAGTACCTCCAGCTTCTTCCAGGAGCACAGGATACCCTAGACCAACATCCCAGATGCCACCTTGGAGCTTGCAGCTGCAGATGACACCCCCTCCAGTGACCCTGGCCCAGCTCAAGACCTTGCTATTGGGGGTGACTTTGCCCTTGGGATGAAGATGACTGTACCCCAGATCCTAAGACCACTTTTCCAGCGGTGCCCATTGACTGTGTCTCCCGTGGCTTTGATGAACTGAACAGGGGCATTTATTCCTTTTCTTCTTTGAGAATAGAGGTTAGGATTCTATTTTGTTTTGTGAGCTCTCTTCTTAGAGTTCAGGATTCTGGTATACTCTTTGCTTTCTGCCAAAACATGCACCCTCTACTCTGTTGCCTGATGGGAGACCTGGGGGAGGTTACTACTGATTGATAGGCTACAGAATGGTGGGAACATGAGGTTAAAAAGAAAATATTTCTATAAATGGGCCCACTGTGCTGACCCCCACATCCTTTCTTTCCCAAGAAGCAATTCACCGGCAACCCTGCCTGGCTTACACGGACAAGATATGTCCCATTTCTTAGCAAACAACCTGTTATCTGCAGAAGAAAGGCAGGCCTGAAAGACTCTACCTTGCCAATAAGAAAAACACAAGTTATCCTGATGGGGGAGGATTCTGTGACCCTTACCCAGACCAGATCCCGCCCACCCCCCCCAACTCTCAGAGGAAATGATGATTTTCCCCTCAGTATAAAACCTGTAAGAGCAGCTTCCAACTAGAACTGGTCAGCATGGGCCAAAGTGAATTAGCATTGTCATGCACAGTGGGGTCTTGGAAATTTGATGTTAGTCAGAAGTCAAGAGGTGACCTGAAAGATCCTCTCTGGAAACTTCCCTGAGCCTCCCAATAGAACTGGAGGGCAGGAGGGATGCGCCATCTTTCTCTTCTCTGAAGGGACCCACGTTCTCCCTTGAGAGTGTCTCCTTTCCCTATTCAGAAACTCATGCCTGCTACTCCGAGCAACATGTCTAAAATCTTTCTGGCATGATTGAAGAGCAGGTAAAAGAGGGCCACCCTGGCTGCCTCAGCTCCCCCGGAGGCCGCTGTCCTGCAACACAACTCCAGGAGGCGCAGGCCTCATATCAGTGAATGCCTGCAGCCCTGGGGGAGAGGACCACCCTCCCCAGCAACTTCCACTCCCCCTCAGCTTTCCACCATGCTCCCCTGCCCTTTCTTTCTAACCATGACTACCACAGCCACCCTTCCACTTAGTGACACCAATACCACTGATCTTTTTTTAAAAAATATTTATTTTTTTAGTTTTTAGTTGGACACAATATCTTTATTTTACATTTATGTGGTGCTGAGGATCGAACCCAGTGCCTCATGCATGGCAGGCAAGCGCTCTACCACTGAGCCACAATCCCAGTCCTACCACTGATCTTTATGTATACTTTACTGCGCACCATTAATTCACATTCTTTAACAACAAAACTGGGACCTGCCTCCCTGTTGTGAGAAGTACCCCCAAGATATGATGGCTAAACTCGGACTTTTAACACACTTCAAATTCACCAAGATATTATATACATTAGAGACCCCCAGAACTCCAGACTGATTTTCTCAACTCATGGCATGTAAATGGGAAGCTTAGTTAGAGGCTGGCCTACAAGGATTCCTCCTACTTGAGTTCTGTCTCTCCATTGTCATCCTGAAATCTTTTCTGTGTTGTTTAGAGCAGGTATGCTCTATGCTCTAAAGTCTCCATCATCACATTAGCAGTCCCACTTCTGGGTATTTACTTGAAAGATCTGAAATCAGCATGTTGAAGAGACATCTGCACTCGCATGTTCACTGCAGCACACTGTTCACAATAGTCAAGCATGGACTCAGCCTAAGTGTCCACCTGGCAGATGAACAGATGAAGAAAATGTGGTGTATATACTATTCCGCTTTTAAAAAGGAATACATTTGGAAAGCCACATGTAACAAAGTGAAATTAAACCCCTATCTCTCCCCTGCATGAAACTCAACTCAAAGTGAACCAAAGACTTAGGCACTAGAACAGAGACCTTGCACCTAGGCCCAAATCTTCACCATGTCTGCTTCAGTACTGACTTCCTTAACAAGACTCCTGGGGGTAGTTTTTAAGTAATGGGAAAGATGATGGTCAAAGAACAAAAAGTCTCAATTATACAGGAGGAATAGGTGTTTTTTTTTTTTTTAATTTCATTGAGACATCACACAGTGTGGTAGATAAAATAAATAATAATATATTATCTATTTCAAAATTGCTAAGACAGTAAAGTTCAAATATTCTCATCACAGAACATGATGTGTTTGAGGTGACAGATATGTTAATTGGCTTGATTTAATCATTCACATTGGATTAATAAATAGAAAAAGCACTTCATACCCATAAGATATATAATTATGTCAACTGACAATTAAAAAATGAAAGTTAAAGAAGAAAGCGAGAAAAAACAAACCCCCAAAGCAAAAACCACACATGCATAACCGTTTCTCCTATCATCATCCTAAAATCTTCTTGATAGGGTCAGGACAATGTATGGCTAATTGTATTATGCATATCTCTTTATCCTGACATTCTGACATGGAGGGCTTAGTGTTACTGGGGAGAGTGTCTCATCCAGGAATAATCAGTGTCTAGAAATAGTAAAGGATTGAAGTGAATCGGGTGGATGTGTTCCCTGCATTCCTGCTGAAAATCGCTAATGGAATAGTATTAAGAGATGGAGAGTTTAGGGGGTAAGTAGGCCGTGAACTCCTCCCTCAGGAAGGGGATTAGTACCGTTATGGGAGAAGCTTCCCAGAGAGCTTGGCTCTTCATGCTCTTCATTCTTCCATGTGAACGCACAGCAGAGAGAGCCGACCTCATCAGATAGTAAACCTGATACACGTTGGTCATGGACTTGGAGCCTCTAGAACTATGACACATAAGATTATATTGTTTATGTCACCCAGCCTGACATTTTTGTTACAGCAGCGCAAACAGACTAAGATAGCTTTTCCAGTAGCCGTCTTTGATGTGCAAGATTTACAATCCATACCATTTTGTCCTCCACCTCCCTTGACTCTTGCACTCCAGGTCATATTTCCCTGTACTAGGTGCCGAGTACCAGGTAGAGCCTCCATGTGACTAGGAGAAATGCCCTAGAGTTTAATGAAATTATTCATAGCAGCCAGTCCTGAGCCTGCTTACCCTGCCTCCCTCCCTCCTTCTCACTAAGATAACTACAAAGCCTCCTGCCCATGTTTTCCTTCATTCTCTCTACCTCTTGGCCCATGCTGCTCTCCCAGGTGGCCCTGTGTGTCCTCCTCTTGGGAACTGTGAGTAGCAAACTATCTTTTCAATGGCAATTTTCTCCAGAGTCGTCTGATTCCCTGTAACTGGGTAGTAATAGAACTCATGTTCTTCAGTAATGTGTTATTCACTACCTCCAGGAATTTGCTAGCCCTGGGAGTAGCAGTCTCTCCTGGGTTACTAAGGCCCCAGATGTCAGCACATCAGAATAGAAACACATGCTTACAGGGAGCCCATCATCTTGGCCATGCCTGCCCAGAATAGAGAGCTCTGTAATCAAGAGCTCTGTAACTGGTGGCTTGCCCCACCCACAGTAAAAACTAAGGCCTGGACTAGAAGCTGGTCAGGGGTCACAACAGGTTACCCCAAAATATGGTACCTTGGCATGAAGAAACAGCAGAAGCTGGAAGGTCACTCTGTGACTTCCTCTTGCCCTTCTCCTGTGAAACAGGCCATGAAAGAATTTTCTGTTTTTCCTCCAAAGCCGATCATAAGACCTTCCATTCTAGAGGTGACCTCCCTGGAACCAGGGAAGAAAGGAAAGTCCTTATCTCTGAAACTCAAGGACATAGAGAAGAATCTGAAAAAAAAGTGGCCTTGTTCAGTTCCCCCAGTATCCAGTCATTGGATCAGAACCATTTTATTCAATTTACTTTTTTTTAAATAAAGAAATCATTATTTAATTACCTTTATGTTTAACCCTTTGCAGAAAGAAAGGGAATGAAAGTGTATTCTTTTTGTTTTAATTAAATTTTTAAATTTGTTTTAATTAGTTATACATAACAGTAGAATGCATTTATGAACCTTGATATATCATATATCATAGATGGGATATAATTTCTCATTTTTCTGAATGTACATGTGCAGAATCACATTGGTCATGCAGTCACAAATATTCATAAAGTAATAATGTCTGTTTCATCTATTATCCTTCCTATCCCCACATGCCTCCCCTCCCCTCCCATCCCTTCCCTCTACCTAATCTAAGATAACTGTATTCTTCTCTAGTTCCCCCTGCCTTATTATGAATTAGCATCTGCATATTAGAGAAAACATTCGGCCTTTGGTTTTTTGGGATTGGCTTATTTTGCTTAGCATGATATTCTCCAATTCCAACCATTTACTGGCAAATGCCATAATTTCATTCTTCTTTAAAGTTGAGTAATATTCCTTTGAATATATATACTACATTTTCTTTATCCATTCATCTATTGAAGGACACCTAGGTTGGTTCCATAGTTCAGCTATTGTGAATTGAGCTGCTATAAACATTGACATGGCTGCATTACGTAGTAGGCTGATTTTAAGTCTTTTGGGTATAAACTGAGGAGTGGGATACCTGGGTTGATTGGTAGTTCCATTCCAAGTTTTCTGAAGAATATCTATATTGCTTTCAATAGTGGTTGCACAAAGTTTCATTCCCACCAGCAATGTATAAAGTACCCTTTCTTCCCCACATCCTTGCCAACATTTATTGTTCCCTCTATTCTTGATGACTGCCATTCTGACTGGAGTGAGATGAAATCTTAGTGTAGTTTTGATTTGCATTTTTCTAATTACTATAGATGTTGAACACTTTTTCCTATATTTGTTAACTGATTGTTTTTCTTCTCTTGTGAAGTGTCTGTCCAGTTCCTTAGCCCATTTATGGATTGGGTAATTTTCATTTGGTGTTAAGTTTTTTGAGTTCTTTATATATCCTAGAGATTAATGCTTCATTGGAGGTGCAAGGGGTAAAGATTTTCTCCCAATATGTAGGCTCTCTCCTCACATTATTGTTTCCTTTGCTGAGAAGAAGCTTTTTAATTTGAATCCATCCCATTTATTGATTCTTGATTTTACTTCTTGTGCTTTAGAGTTATTGAAGGCCAAATGGTGAAGATTTGGGCCTACTCTTTCTTCTGTTAGGCACAAGGTCTCTGTTCTAGGGCCTAAGTCTTTGATCCACTTTGAGTTGAGTTTTGTGCAGGGTGAGAGATAGAGGTTTAATTTCATTTTGCTACATGTAGATTTCCAGTTTTGCCAGCATCATTTGTTGAATAGGCTGTCTTTTCTCCAATGAATGTTTTTGGCACCTTTGTTTAGTATGACATAACCATATTTATGTGGGTTTGTCTCTGTGTCCTCTATTCTGTACCATTCATCTACAAGTCTATTTTGGTGCCAATACCATGCCATTTTTGTTACTATAGTTCTGTAGTACATTTCAAGGTCTGGTATAGTGAAGCCACCTGCTTCACTCTTCTTGCTAAGTATTGCTTTGACTATTCTGGGTCTCTTATTTTTCCAAATAAATTTCATGATTGCTTTTTCTATTTCTATGAATGTCATTAGTATTTTAATAGGAATTGCATTAAATCTGTATAATGCTTTTGGTAATATGGCCATTTTGACAATATTAATTCTGCCTATCCAGGAGCATGGGAGATCTTTCTATCTTCTGAGGGTTTTCTTCAATGTCTCTCCTCAGTGTTCTGTAGTTTTCATTGTAGAGATCTTTCACCTCTTTGGTTAGATTGATTCCCAGGTATTTAATTTTTTGAGGCTATTGTGAATGGGGTAGTTTTCCTAATTTCTCTTTCAGTGGATTCACTGCTGATGTGTAGGAATGTGTTTGATTTATGGGTGTTGATTTTATATAGCTTTCTACTTTATTGAATTCACTTACTAGTTCTAGAAGTTTTCTGGTAGATTTTTTGGGGATCCTCTAGATATAGAATAATATCATTAGCAAATGGTGATAATTTCAGTTCTTCTTTCCGTATTTGTATCCCTTTAATTTATTTCTTCTGACAATTGCTCTAGGGTGGTATTGAATAGAAATGGTTAAAGAGGACATCCCTGTCTTGTTCTGGCTTATCCAGTTTACATCTGCATGTCTGTTTACTCTCCATCAAAGCTAAGCATACAAACACAGAGGTTTCTACTTTAAGTCTTCACTTTTGAAGACTCCCATGCCACAGAAGACTTACGTTAAATACATTTGTATATATTTTCTCTTGTTACTCAGTCTTTTGTTCTAGATGCTTCAACCATGAACCTAGCAATGGATGAGGCAAGAAAACGCCTCCCCGCCCCACTCTGTGGAGGGAGGGAGCCCATCTTCTTGGCTTTGAGCTCCTGGAATGTTTTCTCTGAAGATGGAACTTGGGGGTGTGGAGGAATAGAACCAGTTGTGTCCACAGACTTCCTATTCTTGTGTAGACTTAGCATTAGTATCTTTTCTTGAATAAATGCTTCTCCATTTGCTGGATGCTATCAGGACAATTTCCAGAGACTTTAAATAATTACTTTTAGAATTACTTCCAGGGGAATGAAGAAATGGGGAAATACTTCAGTGTGTTCCTCACTCCTCTATCCCAGAAGCAGACCTCCTGAAGTTAATTCTGATACCCAAAGTTAATTCTGATAGATGGTATGATTCATTTTTATTGTGAATTTGTCTCGAATAACTTCACGTGTTCTAAAGTTTGCTATTCACTCAGTGAACACTTATTGAACATTTATTGTGATATTGTGCCCCAGATTATGCAGTTATAGCAAAAAATAATATAAAATCAAAACAAGTGCTCTGACCGACTAGAACTTGATATCCCTCCTACTTGGAAGACCAGGCAAGTGGTCCAGGACTGGTATGAAGCCTGAAAATGTCAGGATTTCCTCTTTCTGTCCTAATATCTTCAACATGAGGCTTCCTTTACATAGTCCAAGATGACTGGTTAAGCCTCTTTCCCCTCAAGACTGCATTCTGGATAGTGGGAAAGAGGAAAGGCAGTGTAGGGGAAGGCTCACTGATCTTTTCTTTTCTTTTTTTTTTGGTACCAGGGATTGAACCCAGGGTTGCTTAACCACTGAGCCATATCCCCAGCCCTTTTTCTATTTTTACTTAGAGACAGGGTTTTGTTCAGTTGCTTAGGGCCTCACTAAGTTTCTGAGTTTGGCTTTGAACTTGCAATCCTCCTATCTCAGCCTCCCAAGCCACTGGGATTACAGGCGTGCATCACCACGCCCAGTTTTCTTTGTAAGGATGCAGTGAAAGTTGCATGTGTTTCATTGACCAGAACTTGGCCCCATGGTCATGGATAGGGAAGCTGGAGTCCAGCTGAAATCAGGGGTTCTGTTTTTAAAGAAGAAGCGGGTTGTGGACCTGCACTTACTGACCACCAGCACCACATCCGTGTAGGCTGGACATTGTAAGTGCTGGCGATTAATGAGGGAGCAAAACCAGAGTTCTTTCACTGACCACTAATGAACTCCATTAGGGTGCTAATGAACATTTTCCATTTTAGGTATCACCCCAAGAACTCATGTCCCTCTAAGTGGACCTGGTCAGCATCTGCTTTGTACTTGGTGCCCAGTAAAAGACACTCACAATGTTACACTTCTGGAAGAGATGTGATGAAGTAATGTCCTTCCCATAATCTCTTTAACTACTGCCTTTGCTACAGCAGAAGTGGGAAGACTCACCCATGCCCACAGTGTACATCCATTCTTTGTTCAGATAAAAGGGAAGAAGAAAACTTTGTTGAATATCTGCTTTTTTGAACGAGGCTGCAAGATACTTGCTTCACAGATGTTCTCTTTTCATCCGACTACTATGTCCCCCTCCACACACACACACACACACACACACATATATATAATGAGAAATTGGCACCATTGTCGTTATTGCACAGAAGAGAAGCCAGAGTTCTGAGGGGCTAAACCACATGCACAGAGGTATTGGGAATTCAATGTAGAAAATCTGACTACTTTGGTTGCATGGGTCCCACAGTCCCCTGGAAGTCTGTAGTAAAAAGTGTGTGAAGTTCTCCTGGAGCAGCACCCTTCAGGGGCATTCTGTCCAGAAATCTGCCCTCAGGAGTCAGAACACAGCAGAAAACTCAGCCTCCTGACCAAGGCACCTGGGGCAGTCAAGAGCATATGCTAATGGATCAGGTGCAAGCTTATGTGATGCTGGGGGCCTTCATTGTGAGCTCTTTCTGACATTTTTTTTTTAAAAAAATGATTTGGATAAATAGTATGCTAATTAAGTTCAGAGAGAATATTAAACTGGGAAGGAACACATCTACTAGTATGAATAACAAAAAGAATTTAGTAGAATCTCAGAGGTTATAAAAATGGGCAGAAAACAATAAAGTGAAATTTGATCTTAAAAGCAAATTAGATAAGAGATTTTTAAGGTTCCCAAAGGGGAAAGAATCCTACCCTAGTTTTCTTTTGTGCCCACAAATGCCTACCAGGCATAATTATGGAGAAACATGCTGGGCAGGAAGGACAGACGCCACTTGTGTGCACTGTGGCAGATGCCTTTGCAGGAATGGGCACCTGGAGACCCCTAATACACCATCCTGGGCTTGGGAAGTCATAGGCAGGGAGAGCAAGAGGCATAACAAGTTCTAGAGTATTCAGGAATTAAAGATGCTGGGTGAGGAGGTGATTCTCCAAGGAAATGAAAATGTATTCAGGTCCCAGAAATTCCAAATGATTTTTCTGCCCCATGTGGTGGTTGGGAGGGGGCAGATTGTGGTGCAGTGGGGACAGCTTTTATTGACATCAGAGCCCAGTTCTGACTCTATGTGGCTATTGGATATTTCTGTGCCTCAGTTTCCTCATCTGGCAATAGGAAGTTGAGTGTGGGCTGAAAATAGATCCTTTCCTGGCAGGAGTTTTGGAGGAACTGGAGATAGATGAGATGCAATTACTTATCTTCTATTTGGACTGAAAGAGGATTGCAGATTGCCTCTTTCTGGATTCCCCAGAAATAGATCCCGAGACAAAAGATTTGATTCTTTGGGAATTACTCCCAAACCACACCAGTGGGAAAGTGTCAAGGGGGTGAAACCTGGAAGCAAAGGAGGCTTCGTCATCAAGCAAGTCCACACAATGGGCTCTTGGACTGGTTCCCACTGGGGAACTTGGGGAGCCAGTGAAGAATATATACCCCAGAACTATCTCACCTGAGTCCTTTTTGTGTTGCTATAACCAAACACCCAAGGCTGGGTACTTTGTAAGTAAAGAGGTTTAGTTGGCTGGTGATTCTGGTGGTTGGTGGTTGAAAGGTCCAAACATCATGGTGCTGGTGTCATGATGAGGGTTCCCTTGGCTGCATCACAATATGATGGAGAATCAGAAAGGGAATAAAACACATGCACAAGAGACCAAGCAATATGGGGGTGGGGCTCACTTTGTAAGGTTCATGAGAACTGATCCACTCCCGAGAGACCAGTGCACTCTTTGCGACCACCCTAATCTATTAACAGAAGTGGAATCCCCATGAACTAACCACTTCCCACTGTATCTCTCAACAGAATCCACTGTCTCAGTACTGCTGGGACAAAGATTTAGCATGTGAACTTTTGAGCAAACCATATCCAAACCACAGCACCACTGAAGGGACAGGGAGCTGGGGTATGTTTATGTCCATTTCAAGTCATTGGCTGGGGACTTCTCCCTATGGGGCTTACAATCCCTAGTACTTTTATGCTTTGGTAGCAAAAGAAAGCCCTTAGAAAGGGATGCAGATGCTTGCAGCTGGGAGCTGGCTAGAAAGCCCTGCAGTGGTAAGGGTGAGAAGATCCGGGTGGTGCCCTGGTATAGTCGCCTGCACAGCCCTGGAATGAACATACCTGGAAAACTGTGAAGTCACAGTAGCAGCCTAGACAGATGACACATGAAGAGGACCTGGGCAAGAAGCAAGAGTAAGTTTTCAGGGAAATCCAGATCTTGTGAGTGTCGACTTCCTGGAAAAATTAGGTTATTAGAAACAATTGTCAAGAGTGGGAAGATATATCCAGGGGCCTCAGTTAGAAGACTTGGCTTCTCAGCGAAGAAGCATGAAGCTATGGTTAGGCATTCCAACCTCAGATATCTGAGGTGGCTCCGGCACTTCAAGCTGTATGCCTTGGTCAAATCACTTCATTTGTTATGACTCTGTTTCCATGCAAAATGGGTATAATGCTAGTTTACATCTACTAGAATTTTGCAAGCATAAAAGTAGTAGATCCAAAAATATAAAGTCTTTAGGAGAGTGCTCAGCGTGTGATAGAATTTCCATAACTGTCAGTGGTTATGATTGTCCCAGAACATGGTGATGATGGATGTGCACTCCTGTAATCCCAGCAACTTGGGAGGTTGAGGCAGGAGGACTGAAAGTTCCAGGCCAGCCTCAGTAACTGAGCAAAACCTTGTCCTAAAAAAAAAAAAAAAAAAAGGGCTGGGGATATAGCTCAGTGGTAAGGTGCCCCTGGATTCAATTTCTAGTACCACCACCACAACAACAACAAAACAACAAACAAAACCAACATAAAAAAATCTAAACAAAAGCAAACCCAGGCTGTTCCTCACCTGAGTCCAGGGTTGGGTAAAGGGAGGATGGAGAAATGGCTGCCAGCCTCCTGCTGGGGTTTACTCTGGGACTAAGGAAGAGGATGAGGAGCCACAGCTTCTAGTCAGCCATGTGTGATCATGAGTGGAAATAACCAGAGCCCTATAATGTGCTGGGTTGCCAACTATAATGATAGGTAGATAGAGTAATAAACGGGTTTTCCACTTAAAATAGTTCTGCCTTATGAGATTTGGACAGGACATAACCCTGTAATTGAGGAGCACTGGTACTCTCAGCCATGCATCGTTAGATCCCCCATCCTTAGTCCTTATTGGCATGTCAAGTGGGACACTTAGTTTTCAGGTTGTTTTAAATACTTACAGTCAGCCAAGAGCAATTTGAAACTGCATTCTCAAGCCTGCTTTATGTGCCCTCCCCTCCCATTCTTCCAGAGTATCAGCCAGGTCTGAGCCGGTGACTGGGCAGGCATGGGGAGGAATTAGCACTTTGTTTCACTTCCCCCTCTATTGTTGTCCATACTGGGGCAACTCTTCCTCTCCTTCATGTCTTAGGAGTTGGGGAGGAGGATAGTGTGGAACATTGTGAAAGGTTTGAGATTTTGTCCTTTGACACAGTTTCATGGATGCCGGTAAAAGGCAGGAGACTCTGGCTTAGAAATAACGGACAGTTTATTACTCACAGCAATAGCAAAAGCGTCAGCCTTTTTGTGCTTGTTCTCAACTTGTTACTGGAACACACAAAGAGGGTCACACTATATCCATACATGTGGGTTTGTATTTCAGGAAAGGAACCCTGAGCTTAGGGGATGCAAATCTCTTAATATGAGTATAGACATGTCTGCCCTTTGCTGTGAAGTCAGTCATTGTCTTTATTTTACTGGACAGTGAATTTCCCTGCTTTTGGCTTGGAGAGTTGTCCTCTTATCTTTCAAGGCTGTTCCTTATCTAAACATCCTGAAAAAGATAGTACAGAGGAAAGAAGCATTCCATGTCTCACTTGCAAGATATGATAGCCTTGGGTCTCCTGTCTTGCAGCTGGAAAGGTGTCCGAGTACTCGCAAGGTGGGCCCCCTCCAGGCTGGACCTGACCTGTTTTCAGGTCTCAAAGATGGGGTGGACTTTGTGTGTACCATATGTGGAATTTCCCAGGGTTGGAGTCTGCTTTGCCCTAGACTTTTCCGTTTCAGAGACACTGTAGAGAGGGCAATCAAACTTCCTATTATCCCTGCCAGAATTCACATCTCAAACCCCTCCCTGGGTCGTGTTTTACCTTCCTGAGTTTAGTAGCCACCTGGGATTCTCCATAGCTCTTTTCACCTCCTTCTAACACCTGAGATTCCATGACATGAAGACTGGAATCTCAAGAGCACAGAGACCTGGGTGGAACATGCCCTCAATACATCCTCTGTGTAGGCATCATGACAAGCTTCTGTAAATATTCTACCTCCATAAATCTTCACATTAGATGGAAGCACCAGTTTCCAGGTTCACATTCAACCCTGAAACTCTGGGGGCTCTTGTCAAACTTCCCAGAGTGTCTCAAGTTTAGCTGAGAGAGGTCTTACAGCTTCTAGTTCACCCAACCTCTAAGTACCAGGAAGATTCCTGGTCTCTCTAGGGGAGCCCCAGTCTGTGAGGGGTTCTTTTAGAACCCCACCACTTCCCAATTTTGCTAAGGGAAGCAGTGGCCATGCGTACATTTTCCTTCCCTGATACTTAAGTTTATCTTGATGACTACAATGATGCCCTACTTCAATTTTCTCTTCCCCGAGTCACCTCCAGAGATAAATTGGGTGGGGTGGCTGTTATCTAGGGAAAGTTCAGTCAACAAAGCGGCTCATGACTAATTGGGTGACTTTGCCTCTGTGTTCAGCCATGTCAGGGCATAGGAGTGACTCAGTACCCAGGAGAATGAGGAAACCAACTGGAGGCAGGTGTGCAACAAATTGAATTAATAAAATCATGGGAGAAGGGGAATGTTCCCTATTGAAATATCCCCAGTTAGTAAGAAGAGCCAGGGAGGGAACTAGGTCAATTATTGGTCCCTGAACACCAGGAAGCCACCTTTCATGGAAATCACCTGCCTTGAAAATTGGGTCACGCTTACACAGATGGGACCTGGGGACTCCCCAAGCTCATCTACTCTGCCCTTCTCCCCCAGCACAAGTGAGAGTGTCCAAGGCTGGGTTATTTTTAGCTACCCACAAACTGTCATGTGCTGAATGGGAGCTGGGGGCTGGGCAATGCAGAACATCCTAGAGTTGCTGGCTCCTGAACTGTCTCTCCCAAGGTCTGTGTAAGTCACATAGACCTTGGAATGATGGTAACATGACATCTCCATGCAAGAGAAGTCCCAGAGAAACCCTTCTGAAGGGCTGACCAACTGTACCACTTGAAGACTTAATCAATCACATACCTAATCATAGTACCCCTGTGGAAAGCCTTCAGATGTTCCAACTCCTGGCCTGGCTGGTGAGATTCCCCATGACCTGAGGGTCTCCATGTTCTCATGCATGGCACATACATACCCATCCTGCCTCCTGTTCCCACCAACCACATCATCGTGGCTTCTCAACTCAGCCAGGCTCTTTTGAACACGTGTTGAAATCTTCCCTCTCCTGTCTGCCTGCACATACTTCCTTCTATTCTAAAATTCTGTACAGTTTTCCTGTCCGTTGAGTATATCACCCTATAGGATCTGAGATTCACATGTCAAACTGGTTTCTTTAAATGTGGGTCTATCATACTGGGATGCGACCTCTTAAGGCCAGAGGTTTGGAGTCTGGCACAAAACAGGCACTCAAAACACATGGTGAGTGTCACACACTCATTTATACAGTGAGTGACATAACCTGGGCAGTTGGAAAGCTGTAAGAGGCTCTTGGAAAATATACATTGACCTTCACATGTGAGGGCTTTCACTCTGCAGGGTTAGTTTCTGGTCCCAGCAAAGTTCCTGAATGTCAGCTCTATGCAGAGAAGGAGGTTGGAGGATCTGGCAGCTTAGGTGCAGGGGATTTGAAAGATTTCAGGACTGACCAACAAAAATTATCTGATCACAAGGTGGCAGCAGAACACACCAGACAAGTTTTATTTGGTCAACACTTTGACAGGTTTCCACTTGAGGAAGTCCCTCACTGCATGAACCATCCAGAGGTTATGGTATGGGGCCACCACCCAGGAGAGGAAGAAGATGAGAAGACTCCTGGGAGAGAAGGAGATTCAAGACGAGGTTCATTTTTCTAGATGATATTGCTTATTAGCCTGGTAGATCAGAGTGATCCAAAGGACAGCAGCAGCTTGGGGTCTTAATAGCTTTTATCTATGGATAGTAGATGTTGGGTGCAGTTTTGCAAAGCATGCAAAGCAGCAGGATCTAAATGGCTAACACTCTGCTCGTTGGAGCCCTGTTTAAAACAATTGCATGTGTAAAATTTTGAGTTTGGCTCCAGCAGGGTTTTGAATTGCTAGGTCTCAGCTTACTGTGAAGAAGTAAACCATTTAGGAGCCAAGTCACAGAAGACATCTTATCCAGCACTCAGCAAGGGCCAGGCTTGGCAGGAGGCAGTGGGAGTTTGTGTCTTTCCTGTTTATGCCACAGATTTCTCTATTGGCTTAATGGATATGGTAGAGGGAATCTCCACATTTATTTGAATGCTTGTAGTGTTTCAGGTTACTTCAACACACATTTACCAAGTATCTTATCTGTGCCTGGTACAAACAAATGTAAAAATGATTAAGATATGATGTTTGCTCTTATGCAGTACAGGTTTCCACTTGGGAGTAATAAGCTGCAAATACTGTAGCTAATTCCAACTCCTTGGGATGCATGAAGTCTATGTTACACTGGCAGATCAGGGAGGGAGGAATGCTCAACAGCTGGATCCAGGAGTGTGCTGGGTACGCATCATTTCAAAATTTAAAGCTTAGAGTGGATGTGCTTGGAGACAGTGGGTTCAGACCACAGGAACCAGTTAACTTCACTAAGACTGGCTGCTGTAAGCAAAGGCACCATGCTGGGATATGATTTGATGGAGACACTAGTAGAGCTGGTTTGGGCACCAAGGGCTGGAATGAATGGTTCTTGGGGTGGTTGGAAGCAGATGCAGTCAAGGGTATAAACACAAAGCTAAGTGATGTCTAGTGTTTAAGTGGCAGGGCCAGGTGATGAGTCAGGGATCATGCTGTGGGCTGCAGCTGAATGCAGGATCTGGAGCTTGGGGGAATAGAACTGTATGGACCATTTTTGGGAAAAGCAAATATGGAGACCATGGACAAGTTCTGTCAGAACTGCAGCTGCTTGGGAATGGACAGAGGGCTCTTTTTTCCTGGCATGGGACCTCTTATGCTAATTTAAAGGCCTTGAGTGGTATGGGATGATGCTGGAAATGGGGCATATATGGGGGATTTCAGGAGTATGGCCCAGAGACATGAAAGAATGAACAAATGGGGGTGTATGGAAGAACCAGGAGAGGGGTAAGAGGGTCCTGTAGTCAAATAATAAACTGTCAGCTGAGATCACCCCATTTTAGAAAGTGGTCATAATGACTAGAAGGGGTCTGAGAGCAGGATGGAGAATTATGGGGAAAAAGAACATAATAGACTCAGCATTTAAAACTGAGACATGATGCTTAGCAGGACACCACTCTGTGGGCAAGAAGAGGGGATGTTCACCACCTTGAGTCCAAGGGCTACCACAGACCTGATCCTTGACCCAAAAATTACAGACTGTGATCATAGGCTGGCGAAGTTCACAGACATGATTAGAAGAAGATGCTGTAACAAATATTTGAAAGGAGTCACAGTACTTGTTCAGCAAGGAGGTGCTGTGGGGTTTGCAAGGAAGAGATGGGCAAGGTTTTAGCTTTGAATGTATGATAGTGGAACCCTGTCTACAAAGAGGTTGATGTTCCTATCAGTGGCTATGACAAATACAGGAAGGGTCCAGAGCCTGGAGACACAGTGGGTCCTTTCTCAGCATCTCACCTGCAGTCAGAGCTTGCACCTGAGTCTTCAGGTGTACAGGAGAAGCGCTCTCTGAAAGATCCAGGTGCTCTGAGCAGAAGATCCCTCTGAATACCTACATCCACACCTTCCTGCCCAAGGAGAAGCCCTTGTGTATTGGACCTTGGAATGGTTCCATGTTCTCTGCTGATGGTCCCAAAAGTGATGGAAGCTACCGGTGCCTCACCCAGCTGGCCTGCCAGCTTAACATTCAGGGAGACCCCGGCAGCAGCTGCCCAGGAAGCCAGGCGTGATCTCCGCTGCCTCAGCAAAGCACAAATCACTAAGCAAAACACAACCTTTCCCAGGAGGCTGCCTGTCACTGGGTGGATAAATGAGCCGTCACGCTCCATCCGTCCTGGGTACAGCTGTGTGCTGCATTTGCAGCTCTCCCGCCCACTTCTGGAACATTCTGTCTCTTTATGTCTCTCCCACTCTCTGCCTCCCCATCCTTCTTATCTTCCAAGGCCACTCCAGGCCTGCTTCCTCATTGTCTCAGCTGCACACCCACAACTCAGTGCTGGGGCAAGTCTGATTAGCTTGTGGCCACCCCCAGCCTCCTAGCTCTTTCTGCCCATCACAGACAATACAGAATCTGGTCTTTTGCCATCAGCTGCTCAGTGGCTCCCTCCTCAGTCATACACACACACACACACACACACACACACACTCACACAGAATGATGAGAGTGGAGAGAGGATGAGTAAACTATGAGCTCACAGACAAAAAAAGGCAAGGTTATTTAACGAAAAAAAACAAAGTACCAGAAGAGGAGAGGAGGAGGATCTACTGAAGTCGAGGTATGGAGTGGAAGATTTGTTACAGGAGCTGGAGAAAGAGAAAACTAGGGTGACAAGGCTTGCACTGGAAGCTGAAAGAGATATGATTAAAATACATCCACATTTAGTTACTTGTGAATTCTGAACTCTATTTCTTGCAGGGGACCACTTGGGTCTCTGAGTTCCCCGAGTTCAGCATAGAGTCAATGAGCTGGGTTTCTCTCCTAAACACCTGCCGTTTGCTTTGTGAACGGGAATCATTCCATCCTGTCCACCCCAGGGAGTGACCAAGACATTTGAGAGTACTTTGCAGAGGACAAAGCTGAGCAAAACTGGAGAGGCATCTAGGACAGACACTGCTCCCATGGCCCAGGAGCATCAGCATGAAGTGCGACCATGTCTTTAACCTGTTCATTCTCTTTCCACTCTTGGCAGTTCCTAAGAGCTGGGAGTGATTCCAGAAGTCAGAATTACTTGCTTTCGGAAGAGAGTTTTTCAGTGATGGCATGAGGCCAAGAACTAGAGGGATAATTTTTCTTTTTTTTTTTTTTCCTGTCACTGACAAACAACCCTTCCTCCTCGTCCATCTCTCCTTCCTTTACAATATGATAGGCTGCCCAGCAGGCACTCCATGGGAAACCCAGAGGTGGATCAGTCTCAGATTCATCTTTTGGGTTCTTGAGGCAAGAAGGAGCTCCAGCTAGACCTGGCTGAACTATGGCCAGCTCAAATACATTGCTTCACCCTCCTGCACTGTGACAGGGCATGTTATGGTTTGGATCTGGAGTGTCCCCAAAAGCTCATATGTTGAAAGCATGTGTCCCAATGCAGCATGGCTCAGAGATGGGGCTTTTAGGCAATGATTGAATAACGAGGGCTTTAATTTCATCGGCAAATTGAACCATTGGATAGCTGGATGAACTTCTGGAAGGTGGGACCTAGTTGGAGAAAATAAGTCACTCACTGGGGGGCAGGTCCTGAAAGGGTTCATCTTCTCCTTGGATCATTTTCTCTGACAAGCCCCCACCTCCATCCCCCCACCTTCCATCTGCTTCCTGATTGCCATGAGCCAATCACCCTTCCTCTACCACATCTCTCTGCCATGATGCGCAGTCTCACTTCAGGCCCAGAGTAATGGAGCTGGCTGGCCATGAATGGGATCCTCTGAAACTGTGAACCAAAATAAGTTGTTCCTTTTCTATGCCTGGTATTTTGGTAACAATGATGAAAAGTTGACTAACACACTGCAAATCATCTTCTGTCTCAGCCAGGGCTTGGAAGGACATGGCTGTAGAGCAGCAAAACTGAATGTAACTTTGGCTTATATGTCTTAGCATCTATGCCAGCCCTGTGTCTCATCTGCTTCTGGTCCTTGGAGTCTGCTCACACCATGCCACGCTCTTTACTTTCAGAGAGTCTTTAAAAGTCCCAGCTGAGCATGATGGCACATACCTGTAATCCCAGCAACTTAGGAGGCTGAGGCAGGAGAATGGCATGTTCAAAGTCAACCCAGCAACTTAGCGAGGGTCTAAGCAACTTTAGTGAGACCCTATCTCCAAATAAAAAATAAAAAGAGCTGGGATGTGGCTTAGTGGTTAAGTGGCCCTGGGTTCAATCCCTGGTATGAACAACAACAACAACAACAAAAAGTCTGGAATGTGCCTGAGTGGGGATTCCTTATCCCTAATCACCAATGACAACAGCTTATAAGTGGCTGTGGGTGGGGCTGTTTTCTGTCTGATCCTGGGGTCTAAGGGTTTGGCCTCAACTCTGACGTCTGCCTTGCTACCTCTTTCCCTAATAATGAAGGTGAATACTACCAAAGAAAAGCAGAAAGAAATTGTCATGAAGCCCAAGCCTATGGTTTGTGATGAGGTCAGTTGTCATCTTCATTGCTGCCTAAATAAGGACTTTTCATATCCTTGTCACTTGTCCTTCTGTCCCAGGGTCTTCCTGCTAAGTGAGTTCAGGGCTGTTCTATGTTTCTGGCCTTGACATCTGCCTCTCACTGACTCTTGTCTCTGTCTTTCTTTTTCCCATCTCCTGTGTAATACAGGGTCGTGGGAGTGCTGGAGGATTCTTGACTAGTGCATCCAAAGGATGAAGTATGTAGACAATGGAGGGTGAAAATTCAGCAGCGGATTTATTAGAAGCAAGGAAAGCACTCACAGCATGGGAGGGATTCCAAAGAGGGTACCATTGGTAGCTCTTTGTCTAGGGGTTTTTTATGCTGGTTGTTTGGATGAGGAACTAACCTTTCATTGGAAAGTCTCTCTGGAGATCTTTTTCTGACTCAATTGAAGGTACACAATTTTAATTTTTTTATTCTCACAATGGGATGGTTTAATGTCTTTGTTAATCTGATCTTGTCCTGTCATTATTCCTTAAAACAAGAATTGCCTGGGTTCAATACAACTCTTCAGGGTTGACTAATGTTAGGGTAGTCTGGAGCAACAACAGAGAGTATGGATATCCAAGCATAAATGAGGCCTTCCATTCAGGTTCCAAAAAACAAAACAACAACAACAACAACAACAAAAACGACTATGAAAAAACAGGCTCTAGTTTAGGGTTTTAACCTGGGATGGTGGGATCCCATCCTCTGAGGTCCCCATTTCTATCTCCTGTCTCACCTGCATGAACCTGCTCTTTTCTCTAGAGCTGTTCAAATCTTACCTCTTTGTTGGGGTCCACACCCACTCAACCTTCCTTTAAGAAGTTGATTTTTGTAAATGCCTGGAGCCTATCCTCATGCTCTGCCCTGCCCAATGGGCATTCTCCACACGGGAATGCTTCTCAGGTTTGGCCGCTAAGGCTCCAGAGTTATCTTCCATTCAGCAGGAGAACCTTCCATCAGCCTCTGCTCTGTCGGCCTCTCTCCTCATGGTGGCACCAACCATGATATGATGGCATGTCATCCCTCGATATGTCAGTGGCCTGTGGTGATCACTTGTGGGACCCAGGCATTAGAAGAGGGAGATGGAGGGCAGGAACAACCTACAGTGGACCCTTACAAAGACCTCAGTGTGGTGCATGTCATTTCATTTAGACTCTGTGATAACCTTATTCACTAAACAAGGAAGTGCAAATTAAAACTAAAATGGATATCACTTCACCCCAGTTAGAATGACTGTCATCAAAACATAAAAAACATAACAAATCTGGTGAGGATGTGGAGAAAGGAGAAGACTTATACACCGTTGGTGAGAATGTAAATTAGTGCAGCCATTATGGAAAACAGTATGGAGGTCCCTCAAAAACTGAAAAATAGAACGACCATATAATCCTACAATCCCCCTACTGGGTATATGTGCAAAGAAAATGAAATCAGTGTGTCAAAAAGACATCTGCACTCCCATTTTTGTGTGAGCACGATTCACAATACCAATACACAGAATCAACTCGGGAATGCTTCTCAGGTTTGGCCACCAAGGCTCCAGAGTTATTTTCCATTCAGCAGGAGAACCTTCTATCAACCTAAATGTCCATCAATTGATGAATAGATAGGTGGTACATGTACACAGTGGAATGCTGCTTAGTCATAAAAAGCAACAATTTTTAAAAAGGTTTTTTTTTTTTTTTTAAAGAACGATAGGATTTGTGAGAAATCTTTTCATTTGCCACAACCTGGGTGAGCCTGGAAGGCATCTTTAAGTGAAATGAACCAGGCACAGAAGACAAATATAGCATGATCTCACTTATATGTGGAATCTGAGAGTTGCTCTCTTGGAAGTGGAGAGTAAATGGAGGTTACTAGAGGCTGTGGAGAGTACAGGGGAAGGATAAAAGGAGGTTGGCCAATAGGTACAGTGCTGTGGTGAGACAAAAGGAGTAAATTCTGGCGTTCTCTTGCCTAGCAGTGTGGCTATGGCTAATAATTATGCATTGTATATTTCAAAATGGCTAGAAGTGAAGATTTTGAATTGTTCTCACCACAAAGAAATGATAAATGATTAAGGAGGTGGATATGCTAATTACCCTAGTTTGATCATGATGCAACAAACACACCTATGTCGAAGAAACACGTAGTACCCCCTAACCATAAACAATTATTATATATCAACCAAAATTATAAATAAAACACAGAAATTAATTTGAGCATGAATTCTAAAAACAGAGACTGCAATGCAGATTCTTTCCAGACTTACTATATCAGAAACTCTGGGAGGTGAGGCTAGAAATCTGTTTTTGAAAGTCCAAGTGAGTCTGATGTGTTCCTAGAAACCTACCCACAGGCAATGCTTCCAAACAGGACACAAGAGCTAATGTGGTTTCTTACCTACCTCTTCTCTTCCTCCTCTCAATTCCAACCACTCAGGAGGGAAGACCTCCAAACTGGCCCCTCCTGTTTACTTCTCTTAGCAGCAGTAATTGGCTTCTGATCAGAGCCCCCCTGGTTGTTCAAACTCTTCATGTCTGGGTCTCATTAGGTTCTGCCCCCAGCTCCCTAGAGATGGTGTTTTCATTCCCACCCTTAAGAAGATGCAGAGATGGAGCTCATGGATGTTAAATGATCGATCACCCAGAGCCACCACTGCAGAATGTGGAGAACATGCAATCCACACATTTACTTCAAGTCTGGGAATACTGAGGTCCAGTGAGGGGCTCTTTCTGCAGGTGAAGTATATAACTGATGCTATAGTAAGTATATTCACAGAAGAATCAAGGCAGAGTCTGCAAAATTTCTAGATATTCTCTAAACCTTAAAAAACATGTGCATTATCTCAGCAGTTTGGGAGGTTGAGGAAGGAAGATATGATGTTCAAGGTCAACCTCAGCAATTTTGAAAAACTTAATAAGACCCTGTTTCAAAAAAATTAAAAAGGGAGGGGTGGTCCTGAAGATGTGGCTTAATGGTTAAATGCCTCTACATTCAATCCCTGGAATGATAATAATAATAATAATACTTTTAATAAATGTGTTTTCTGATAATCTATGTTTGATCTTAGGCCACTCATGCCCATAGCTATAATTATGAAGCCATGTCTAAGCTCTAAGCTCTATGAGTTGATGAACAGGCTGAATGGTGCCTGAGTTCCTTGCTGGGGAGGGATGACCCTGAGCTGGGAGTGATAAACACTTGGGCACCCCTGGACATTCTTGGCCTATTAGGGTAATACTGTGAGGGTAGAAGGATCACCCCAGTGATGGTTCCTGATCTTGACAATGGAGTGAGGGTCTTGGTTGACCAGTTAGCTGCTTTCTCTGGCTCTTCAGGAGACTCTTCTTGGAAAAAAAAAAAGAAAGAAAAAGAAAAAGAAAAGTTTCCTGTGACTCTGCAGTAAATAGTTATCACAAACTGAATTGCTCAAAAGTTACCCAAAGGTCAATCAACTCTAGGGGTCTGGAGGGAGGACCCAGTGAGACATGTATATGAAAGAACTTGGAGAACCAGGGGAGTTCTGATGAGAGGTGTTACTACTGATAAGAAAAGGAAACAGGGGAATTGGGGGTCTTGCCCCTCAGTAGTTGGAAGTAAGGTGGGGGAAAGAGCTGGCAAGAATCTACCTTTGCTTTTGCAAAGCCATGTGACAGTCCCAGAGGCCACAGCTGGCCTGTGAGCAGGTTTCACTTAATGTGGAAATAGCTCCAGGTGCAGGGCTGTGTGGTGGGGCACCAACTGGGACAGCCTTTTATTATATCATCTTGAATATTATGCTCCAGATAATCTGACTGCTTGCTCAGCATAAATACAGTGAAATCTCATTGCATCTTTTTATTGAGATGAAATTTATATCCTGTGAGCTGCATAGATCATAATTGTGTAAGCTGCCGAGTTGTGACAAATGCACACACTTCAATCAAGATAAAGAACGATTTAATCATTCTGGAAAGTTTGCTCCTGCCCCCTTCTAATCACTCCTTACCTGTCAGAGACAGCCATTCTTCTGATTTCTATCACCATAGATTAGTTTCGCTTATTCTTGAACTTCATATAAGTAAATGGTAGCTACAGTATATGCTCTTCTGTGTCTAGTTTCTTTTGTTATTAAAATATTTTTGACGTTCCTCCATATTGTTGCCTATATAACTGTACCACAACTTATAAAAAGATCTCTTCCCTTATCAACAGACATACTAATTATTTCCTGTTTTTTGAATATTATAATTAAAACTTCTGTGAATACCTCTTTACAGGTCTTTTTGTGAACATATGTTTTCTTTTCTTTTTGGTAAACCTCTAGGGTGAAATTGCAGGATCACAGAGTAGGTACAGGTACAGAGAAGTTACCAGACAGAATTACAAATGCTTGTGTCATTGCATATTCCCACTGGTAAAGTGTGAGAATTCCCTGTGTCCATGTCTGCACCAGTCTTGCCAGTCTCTGCTATGGACTAAATGCCTATGTACCCCCAGATTCATATGTTAAGGCTGCAAGACCCAATGTGATAGTATTTGGAGAGGGGATTTTGAGGTAACTAGGTCATAAGAGTGAAGCCTTCATAAATGGAATTAGTGCCTTATAAGAAAAGTCACAGGAGAGGTGATCTCCTCTTAAGCCACGTGAAGGTGCATCTAGAATGCAGTCTTCTGAAAACCAGGATGAGAGCCCTCACCAGACACCTGATCTGTCAGCACTTTGATCTTGGACCTTCCAGCCTCCACAGTTGTGCTAAATAAATGTCTGTCACTTAAGTCTCCTAGAACCTAGTATCTTATTACAGTAATCTGAAACTTGCTTTGATAGTCTTTTTAATTTTAGCTATTTTAATGGATAGTATTTCATTGTGGTTTTAATTTTCTTAAGCTTGAATACTGATGACCTTTATTGGCAATTTGTGTATCTTCTTTTGTGAACTATATGCCTGAGTCTTTTGACTTTTTTTTTTTTTTTTGTAAATTGAGTTGTTTAGCTGTGTATTATTGATTTGTAGAGCTTTAATAAATAGGTATTCTGGATACAAACACTTTATAAGATATATGTATCTTGTGAATATTTTTTCTAATCTTTGGCTTGCTCTTTCATTTTCCAAATAGTGTCTTTGGATAAGCAAAATTTTAAAACTTTGGTGACGTCCCAATTTATCCTTCTGTGTAGTTAGGGATTTGTGTGTTGTTTCTAAAATATTTTTGCCTACCCCAAAGCTGGGAAGATATTGTCCTGTATTTTCTTTTCTAAAAGTGTCATATCATAGTTCAGTGTATTTGTTTAGGTCTGTGATATATCTTGAATTAATGTGTGTGTGTGTGTGTGTGTGTGTGTGTGTGTGTGTGTGTTAGTAGTGCAAAGTAGAGAAAAAAAATTTCCCCATGTTTACAGATAAATACTGGCACTACTTTTTAAAAATAGTTTTTAATCAAAATTTTTTTGGTATATTTGACAAAAGCCAATTGATTACGTACGTATAATTTGTGGGCATAAATGTGTTCATAATATTCTGTTATTTTACTTTTAAGATCTGAAGGATCTGTATTCACTTCCTATCTTTCATTTTTGACATCTTAAAAAAATTATGTTTTCTCTTCATTTGGTCTGCCTAGATGTTTATCAATTTTAATTTTTAAAAAATAAGTAGCTTTTGGCTTTAACATTTTTCTGTTCATTTTTTAATTCATTGAGTTCTGTTTTTATGTGTATAATTTCCGTTCTTATATTTATGTTTCAATTTACTTCCACTGATTTTTTTTCAATTTGGGCACTTTGATCACTGAAATTATACTCTTTCTCTTTTCTAATTAAATTCTCAATTTCTCTTTGAGCCTTGTTTTTGCCATATCCTATAAGGACATTCGCTCATTATGCAGATGTTTTCTTTGTGTTTTTAAGTATATACTATATTAGCTGTTTTAAAGTTTGTCTGCCAAGTCCATTGTCTTTGTCACTTGGGATCTGCTTCTATTGACTTTAATGTGTTTTTATTATGGCAGAGATTTTTCTGGCTTCCTTGAAAGCTTGTTAATGTTGGCTGTGCGTTAGACTTTGTGATGATACAAGAAGGTATTTGGATTATGTTTTCTTCCTTAGTTGAAATGAGTACAATGATTTTTTACCATTAGTCACTATGATGAACCTAGGAATAAGGAATAGGAATAGTAGGACTAATATGACTAATCAAGACTTTTATGTGTTGACATTTAACCTTAGGATGAGCAGGAATAATCACACAGAAATTGAAAATAAAATCTGCTTGAAGAAACAGTATAAGAGATCAATACCTGATATCATTAATTTTTGGTAGCTGTACTTTGAAATATGATTAGCTTTTTTATTATTACTTTATAGAAGTTTTAAAAAGTCATTTAACTTATGGTACATTCAACAAATAATCTTTTTTTCCCTAAAAATTCACTAAGAAGTGATGCTGCTCAAACCTGCACATTTTATAAGTTTATTTGAAATGTTGCAAAAGCCTGGGTGGATGATTACAACCTTCTGTTTAAAAGAAATTTGAAGTCAAAATCTTTAAGACTTTACTCTTTGGCAATGTTTTCAAACTGTGTTTCATAAACAGTGAGAAAATCAATTTAGAGAGCTATGGCTAGCATATAAAAAGGTGATATAAAATAGAATATAATGGAATATGCTAGATGCGTTGCATGGAATAAGGGTAAATATT
Source organism: Callospermophilus lateralis (assembly GCF_048772815.1). Lineage (NCBI taxonomy): Eukaryota > Metazoa > Chordata > Mammalia > Rodentia > Sciuridae > Callospermophilus > Callospermophilus lateralis. The sequence goes on from NC_135313.1 coordinate 95,395,966, forward strand.
GTTTTGTAATTCTTTGGGTTTTTTTTGCATGTGTGTTTATGTGTGTGTGTTTTGAATTTTGACTTAAAATGTGTATCTTAGGTTGCATTCATATAAGTTTGTAAAGCAAAAAGAAGAAGAGGCAAGGAGTTTTGGAAGCCATGCACAAATGTGAGTGGAAAAATGGAGCATTTGAGGTTAAGTGGGCTGAGAAACTTGACCTTATAATCAGACTATGTTTATAATAAATAACTTTAGATGTAATAGGTGGGGACCAACCAAGAAGCAGGAAGCTCAGAGAAGAGGCTGTTGGAGGAACTGGTCCTGGCCTGGAGAGAAGGGAATGCATTTGAGGGTCTCGGAGCCAGTGTAATTTGAGCACAGGATGACCAATAGGATGAGGACAAGACCCATAAGAATGAGATATCTAGAGGACTCTTGGTCCTCTGTGCATACGGGTACTATTCTCTAAATCAAAGGTTAGTGGGGTAAAGAATTGATGCTTCTGTTATTATCATGTTGAAATGGGTGCTGGAGCCCAATCAGTTTATGTAGCCCAAAGAGCAAGTGGACATACAGGGCTGGACTTCAGGGACATGGATTGTGGCCTTCACACCATGCTGCAGGAGTCTGGAGTGTCAACATGGCCGACCCCGTCCAGGATTCAGTGAGCTGGAGAAAATGGGGAATCTCATAAATCATCGTGTAAATAAAAGTGCAATTTTTCAGGCCCTTATTTACAGTGGTTTTAGTGTGCTACATTTCCAGGGAAATATATGTTCTTGTCACCCAACTCAAGAGAAGTAAATGAATTTGAATCACATGAGTAGCTTTAAATGCCAGCTTGAAATTTAGTAAGCTACTTTCCACCTTCTTGATTCTCATCTTCTTCTTCTTCTTTATTAAAAGTAAGCCATTTTTCTCTGTCTTTAGGTATATAGATTAAAATGAAGCCCATTGTGAAGAAAAAAAAAAGAGGAAAGATGCAGAAACAAGAAGTTCATGTTATGAGGATAAGAAGATTTTCTTTTTTTTAGCAAACTTGAATTACCCATCCTGTAGGAGACCTGGGAAAAGTCAGATGAAGGGTAGAGTGTCTCTACCCATTCCCATGCTAGTCTCTGACCCAGAGATTGCCGAGTTTTTAATGGATTACACCTGCTTGTCTGACAATTGGTCTGCAAGCTGCTTTGGGGCAAGGATCCTGTCTCTTGTTTTCTACTATAGCCTCAGCACTGAATGTAGTAGTACCTGGAATGTAGTAGTCCTTTAAAGAGGGGTGGAATGAACAATGAATGACCCTTCAAAGAGTGGTCAAAATAACTGCATTAAACACTTCAAGTGATTAGGAGCTTAGTTTGAGTCCTGTTCCTAGTTCAGTTTCCTTATCTGTAACTTGAAGGTAGTAAAATTGAGTAATAGTTATAGCCACTGTGAGGATTAAATGAGCTAATGCTTGGTACAATGCTTGGCGTATGGTAGTGGATTAGTAATTTAATGTTGGATTGTTGTTTTTGTTATCTATACTCTTTGTCACATTATGTGGGTTGATAGGTTTTCTCTCCCCTTTAGCTCCCTCATTTGTAACAGTTATAAATGGCTGACTTTTCTATTTTGGGTTGTTGTAATGATTATAAAATGATAGATTGAGGATATTGATATTGAATCTTGTTTCTTTATTGTCAAGACAACTGCGATTCAGTGAAGGCAAGTAATTCAGGGAGAGTGGCAGACCCGAATGAGATACAAATGTGAAGAATTTTCTGGAAGGTTCACGTTGCTCAGAAAAAATATACTAATAAGTATAACACAACTCTGAGTGAGTATGGACTTTGGGTTCACACAGGCCTTATTTCCTAGATGCTCTTGTAGTAAGGAGTTTGCACTGGTCTTTTGCACTTTCTGAACCCAAGTGAGAACAGGGATTCTGACTGTGAGTCATGAAGGCTTGTGCAAAGCCCTCTGGTCAGCCTACCACAAGACAGGCATTCAGTCCACAGAAGCTCTTCCTTTTTTATAATGTGGCCATCATTATAAGATAAAATGTGGGGCTGCTGGCAGCAATTTTAGGTCTCTCTTACCTTTCAGAAGGCATGTGCACGTCCTGGAGAAGTTGGGTGTAACCTTGAGCATGTAGGAGATAATGGTCAAGGTTGTGGGCCAAGGGGACAGGGGAAGCTGTATCCCAGTCACAGTCTTCTTGCTCCCATCTGAGAGGTATGCACATGATGTCTGTTTTGAACTAAGATGTCCAGACAAAGCCAATAGGCAGGCAGGACCCTCAGAGACCTTTGTCTTAAATATCTCCCTACCCTTCTCATCTTACCTTCCTACAACTCTGCCCCACAGCCCACTTGGCAGTGCCTAAGGATAGCTGGCTGTTGAGCAATTTCTGAAGAAGATATAGCCTAGAATTAATAGAACCTGGGTTCAAATCCCAGCTCTGCCACTTTATAGCTCAGTGATAACAGGTGAGTCACTTACCTTCCCTGTGGCTTGGTTTCCTCATCTGTCACGTGGGCTTAATGATAGAACTTATTAAAAAATACATGTGACATGGAAAATAACACGTAAGCATTCAGTACTATGTGGTCAGCCTGGCCTGGTCCCAGGGTCTGCAGGTGCTGTGTTCCCTCAGGGCCAGTTTGGGCCTCATGCATGCTCTGGGTTCTGTGTGCCCCTGTTATCCTGTACCGAACAAGTGCATGAGCACAACACGGTGCAGGGCTAGAAGGAGGTGCCTGATCAGGGAACTCAGGGCTGAGCTGGCCACTGGCAGCAAAGTGTCTTTGGCAGCCCGTGCGGGGCTCATCAACCCAAAGGTTTGGGATTTTTCCTGCCCATCTGCCACCCCACAGGGCATCTTCTCCCCAGCCCCAGGCTCTTTTACCCTCTGAACTCATGGTATTTGCTGTTTGCTTTTGAAAACTCAAGCTGATGATCTTATGAATCTCTGTACAGCCTAGGGCCAGCAGATTGGCTGCCACTCTGGTTGGCTGTCTTGGGAACAGAAGCTGGAGTGAACAGCGCCCAATCAGGGCCTCATTCTGCAGTCCTGAGCTTCCATTTAGTCAGAACATTAAGCAGTGGCCATGCTCAGGAAGACCAATCCCCACTGAGCATGCATAGATGCCAGCCGGGTTGACAGTGCTCTCACTGAGGAGTATGGCCTTACTCTGGTGATGTGACCAAGAGCTGGCTGGAAGTAGGCGTGGGTCACTGTGATCACTTTCTAGGTAAGTACAGCTAGGATCTGCAGCATGGATGTTCAGTAGCGTTTGTTGGATGCAGGATGGGCTTGTGGTGAGGTTCACACAGCGAGGCTGTGAGGCCAGACCATGATTGACGGTCCCAGGATGGGGATGTGCCTTTGTGCCAAGTCCCACATTTTTCTCCTGGAGGAGAATTGATGAGGCTTCTCTTATTCTCTATTACTCAGGAAAGAATCTGGGAGAAACCTCTTACTCCTATCTTAACCTCTTAAAACTCTCAGTGGGAAACCTCTCACTCTTACATGTTTCTCAGGCTGCATCACGATCCGGGTACTTCCCTAACACCTTCTTTTGACCGAGCTTACTCTCACCTGCAGAGTTGATGGTTTGGGGCACTGGAATTCACTTTGGGAGTTTCTCTCTGAATCACATACAATGAAGTCCTGCCTCGAGAAGTGGGGAGGGCCTGGTTTGGAGCTCCTCATCCTCCTCACCTCTAGGTCAGCAGCAGCCCCAGATGAAAGGTAACCTGGGAGATGGCTCCAGATGGCCCCATGTGTTGCAGGATAGGAGCTGTGGGTTGCGGGTGTGTGGGGGCGGGGAACACAGAGACATCAGAACCAGGAGGCATTTAATAAGTAGTGTGACAAGGAATAAAATACCTATTAATAAGGTACTTTGCAGACTTGATTCTAGCCCCATTAAACTTTTCTTTACCTTATTTCACACTCCATTTCCAAAGCACCCTCTCCTTCTCCCTGTATCTTTTAATGGTTCCAGCAAACCTGGGCCCTGATGAAGTTTGGCAGTTTAGATTTAAGGCAGTGTCTGGCTGAAGTGCACAGAAGCACGCATGTATGGGAGAATCCTCTGGGTGGCTGGAGACATAAATCCAGACTCCAGACTGTCCAATTGATTCAGCGAGGCAGGCAGCGGAGAGCTGTGAGCACCGCGGGGCTAGGAGTGCCATGACTAATGGCGCCACAGGGGTTCCCAGGGTCGAATGTCCAAGGCAGGTGGCCACTGAAGTGGGGAGCCCCCCACCCCCACCCCGGAGTCCTTCATTCACGTACGCATTCATGAACATTCACTGGGGCTGTGTCTATTCTATTTCATAAGTGTTTTAATATTCAGCTTCCTAATCCTGACAGATGGAAGTTATCAGCATTTTTACAGCTAAAGGAAGTACATTGGGTTGCCTGAGCTCACACAACTAGTACCTGAGGCCAGGTATTAGCCAGTGAAGGTATTTGTTCCTGGTTTTGCACTCTGACTTCACGTGGGAATGTCCTTCAACAGTCAACTTGGTCCAGAGATCTGGGCAGATGGTTCTGTAAGGTCCCCAAGCCTGAGTCTGCTGCAGCTTTAGCAATAAAGTGACCCGCCCCTCAAGCTCCACTTCAGAGCATAAATGACAGGGGCAGCCCAGATGTCAGCTGGGGTCTCACCACCTTTGAGATCAAAATCGGATTGCCTCAATCCCTCAACTCCAGGACTCCCCAGGACTTCTGTGATTTCCTTGGGTCTTACTTTATCTTGGCTCCTTCTGACGTGGATCCTTTGTCCTTGAAGATTGCCTCTGTGTGACCCTGCTGTGGACAGGGAAGAAATGTCGCTCCCTTCTGAGTCCTACAGAAGGGTCCATGGGCTCACAACATTTGGGAGCAAAATACACTTCATTAGAGGTCGACATAGAGAAGGCAGGAGGGAGCTTCATCACAACCCCCAGAGAATTATGTAAACATCTCCCTGGTCGCTTCTGTTCCTTATGTCCTGGTGACCTACCTTAACTCTTCCTCTTAACACCAAGGGCGTCTCCCAATGGCATGTTGCCCTATAGAACCAGCCTCCTCTTCTCTCTCCTGCTCTCTCCTCCCACCACATAGAACCATCAGCAGGAGATTCTCCGCCCTCCAGCCTCCAGGGCCCACCCATGGTACAACCCATTCCCCTGAGAAGAAAGCAGCCAGGGTGATAAATCACTGAAGACATCTCCCCTATAGAGTATGCCCAGACTGGGAGTCAAAAACAGGTCTTCCCCTTCAAGGACAAGATTCCTACCCAGCCCTGGCTCATTTCCGTCCCTTTCTCCCCAGCTGAGTCCACTCTCCCAGGCCCCACAGAGCCGGTGACTCTTAGGACCACCTCAGCCATGGTTCTCACCACTCCCCAAAGGGTTGTCCTGAGGGAGAGAGGAAGAAGCAGGCCTGGTGTGAGGTGGGGTAGAGATTGTAGGTACCAAGGTCCTGAGGTGGTGGAGAGTCCCATGGTCCTCCATTGGGCACCACTTCTGTTTTTTTTTTTTTCTTTCTCACTGTCATTCATTAGGCACCCGTGGGAAGGGCTGGAGCTGCTCTTCCTGAGAACTGTGTGTCACAGGAGGGGGACCTCCAGCCAGCACAGAAGCACATCCATCCCCTCATTTGCTCCATGTTAAGTCAACTTTGCAGGGTGGTTGTATCTGGAGACAAGAGGCCGCCATTTCTCATCTCCTTAATCCCTGTAGAGACCCAGACCCCCCTCTCTGTGTCTTCCTAGGACTGATGGGTGGTCTCCACAGAAGATGGGATGACGATGGTGAGGATGATGGGCATTAGTTAATTAATACTCGCCATGTGCTAACACTTTTATTTTATTTAATCCTCACCACAGTTTTGCAGGAGAGACCCCAGTGGTAGCACTTAATAGTGAGGAAACTGAGGCCCAGGGAGTTGCAGGGAGTTTCCTTAGAATCTAAGTGAATAAGGTAGTTTTGGGTTCCATGATATTTTTTTGTCTTAATAACCCCTTCTGAGTCAGTTACTCCTACATCTAGTCACATCCTCTAAGATTTCTATTGCCTTATTGCCGATCCATTTTTTTTTTTTTGGTGCCAGTTTCATAGTATACCCTAAACTATCATTTACTCCATTCTAGACTATTCCATCTGAATTATCCGGTTCCACCCATGTTTTTCCAGGCAGCCAAATTCAACACCTCCATTCCATATCATCTCACTCAACTCTTTTCTGATATCACTTATGCCACCCCACAGTAGCTCATTATCGGATTCACTTCAAACTATTCAATCCCCTCATGCTGCTTGTTGGATCCATTTCATCACTCTGAATACACTCTTGAGTATGTGCCAGTAGTGATCACAACAGGAAATTCAAGAGAGGCCCACCATGTCCTGTTGGGTGAGAGCCACCTAGGGGGTGACCTCCATGCTCTCTGTGAGGCTGGCTCTAATTGTGGGGCTCAGGGCATTCCTAGAAGTGAGAGGGACTGGGGTATCCTCAAAAGCAAAGAATAATTTTGTTATTCCATTGTTTACTATTTCTACACTTTAAGAACAATTTTAATCTTTCATTATGAAAATTTCAGACATATAGACAAGTAATCCTCATGTACTCATTACACGTAACAAGTCTTTTCATCCATTCCTCCTTGGCTATTTTAATAGGTTCCATGTCATATTATTTTCAGCAATAATCGCTTCCTTATGTATGTGTAATTTTAAGCATAGCTACAATACCAAAATATCAAAACATCAAAATAAATCATTGCTTTTAATTTTAGAGTGTGTTCTGATTTCTTTGGTTGTTCCAAAATTATCTTTTCATAGTTAATTTGAATCAGAGTCCAAACAAGGGCCACCTGTTTCATTGGGTTGCTTTGTCTCTTTTAATCTCTCTGATTCCTTCTTTGTGCCTGTTTTAGGTGTCTTTTTTATTGCAGTGACAAAAAGACCCGGCAAGCACAATTTTAGAGGAGGAAAAGTTTGTCGCTCAGGGTTTCAGAGGTATTAGTTCATAGAAGGCCAGCTCCATTGCTCTGTGCCTGAGTGAGACAGAACATGAAGATGGAAAGGTGTGGAGAAGGAAACCGCTCAGGACACAGTCACTAGGAAGAAGAGAGAGACTTCTGTCACCAAGGACAAAATATATACCCCAAAGGCACTCCCCCCTCCATAACTCACCTCCTCCAGCCACACCCTACCTGCCTAAATTACCATCCAGTTAATCCCTATCAGGGGATTAATGTACTGATTAGGTTAAGGCTCTCATAACCCAATTATTTCATCTCTAAACTTTCTTGCATTGTCTCACCTTGAGCTTTTGGGGGACCCCTCATATCTAGACCTTAAAAACACCTTTTTGTTTTGTTTTAGAAAACCAGTCATTTGTCCTACAGAATTTCAGTGCTTAGGGGTTTGGATTAGTGTTCTTGGATTTACTGTTCTTTAGGATGTCATTTTAGCATTCTTACAAATGCACTCAAACCCAGCAGTTGAATTGGGTTAATGTTTGCTCTCTTTAATAGGGTGGCAATGAGGGGCAGGGTCCTTCTTATTTTATCATGTCAGGGATGCATGGTGTTTGGTTGTTCTGCCTTTTCTTATGGTAGATCTGGGAGGCTATATTGGCTGCCTGAGCCATCTTTTCCATTACCTTTTAACGTGACTTTGGCATCCATGGACAATCATTGCCTACATGCCTTATTTCTTATGGATTGTAAAATGGTGTCTTTAGAATTTTCTCAATCCTTTTGCGTGTACTAGCTGAAGTTTATTTAGTTAAAAAAAAATTCTTTGTCACATATTAGTTGTCCTGAAATATATTTTGTATAGGAAAGGTAGAAAAACACTAGAATCTTGCCCTTTATTATTTTTTTTAGAAATACAAAAGTTGGTTCCTAGCAAGCTCTTATGGGAATCAATGATATTTTTTTTGGTAAATATCATTATCAACTTAGAATTTAAAAAATCTTAAGCAACACTAAGATTGACTAAGGTTAGGGGAAGGATACAAGGAAACAGAAACTCAAACACAACATAACAACAAGTCTTTTCAAGAAGATCTAAGCCATCAAATATAACTTTGGAAAAAGTTCCCTTTTCTGCACTGGGACATATTTCAGAGTAACCGACAAGATCTAATGACGTGTGTAATACAAATTAGTACAAAGAACGTCACTTAGATCTTGGGCTTGGTGTTTAAATGTCATTATTCATTCAAGTTGAGAGCCTACAAGACCATATTTCATTCTTCAGTGGGCCATAGTTCATAATTTTAGTCTCAGGTTTATTTATAATAAGCAACCTAGGTCAGATATATCTTTCTAAAAACATTCTTATGCTCAGGATTTCCTTTTATCTCTGCTAGGAAATTCCATCAGTAAACACCAGGAAGTCTCTTGGAGCCACAGTGTGGCTCACATTCCTGGGGAGGGGGAGCAGGGTAGAGAGCAGCTGTCAACACTTCTCTTCCCATCATGTCACATGATGATTACAAATCAAATTCTCTGCCTTCACATACAAGCTCCAGTACTTAAGAGCAGTATCACTTTAGGAAAATTCTGAAACTATTGCTCATCCACAAAGGGAAATTAAAAATTAACTCACAAAGTTCAAATTCCTAAATGGGATTCTCTCATCAGTGTCCTTAAGAGAAGTCTCAGATATACAGGTCCCAGCCATTCAGGAATACATTCAGTAGACATACACCTATATTGGCTTAGGTACATATGCATGTAATTTTATAGAGAGGACAGAAGGTTAATATTATTTCCACTCATGTATTCTCTTTCCTAGAATAGTGACTGGCATAGAGCAGGCATTCATTAAACATTTCTTACCTATATGAATGAGTAACTGAAGAATGAATATAGTTTAGTGAACACAGTTATTCCTTTTGACTACATTTCTTCCTACTATCTTGAAGATGAATATTTACTATCATTCTCATATATATTTTTACATTTTGCTACAATGTAGGCCTTCAATTTTTTCTTTTTTTTATTGTGGTAAGTACACATCACACAAAATTTACCATTTTAACCATTTTAAAGTGTAAGATTTAGTGGCATTATGTATATTCAAAATTGCAACATGTGCACTCAGAAAAATGAAATTAAATCCCATCTATGTATGATATATTAAAGTGCATAAATGCATTCTCCTGTCATGTATAACTAATTAAAACAAGTTTAAAAAATTTTTTAAAATGTTGTGCAACCATTACCACTATTTAGATCCAGAAATTATTCATCACCCCAAAAGGAAGCCCGATACCCATTAAGCAGGCTCCTCCCATTCCCCATACCTCCCAGCCATGGGCAGCCAGTAAGCTCCTGTACAGCTGTGTGAATTTGCCTATTGTGTATACTTCATATCAATACGATCATATTATGTGGCTTTGGGGGCCTGACTTTTCTTTTTTTATTAGACTTTCTATTTAAGAACAGATTCTATTTAAATAAAAGAGAAGTCAATAGAGTAGAGAAAAGGGATAGACAGGGAGATAAGAGGGACAGGAAAAGGGAGGAACTGGAGCGTGAAATTGGCCAAATCATGCTATGTGCATGTATGAATATACCACATGCCTCCATCTTTATTTATATCTATAAGGCACCTATTAAAAATGATAGATAAATAAAAGGAAGACCAGTAGATAGAGGAAGGAGGACAGGGCGAGGGTGGAGGAGAGGGAAAGAGGAATTACTGGAGATTGAAATGGGGCAAATTATACTCTATGCATGTGTGATATTGTCAAAATAAACCCCACTATTATGTATAACTAAAACCCACTAATAAAATCATAAAAAAGAATAGTTTAGATTTAGAGAAAAATTGCCAAATAATAGTGTTCCCATGTACTCCACATTTACTTATGGATTTTTAAACTCATAAAATTTTATATATTTGCTGTTTTACTCTATTACAAACTTTGTCCTTTTGGATACTCAAATTTTCCCCATCTTTGTCTGGTGGGTCCAGAACTTATTCTTATACGCAAACGCAGGGCATCTACCTCTTTCTCTCAGTTTCCTCAAGTTGACTTTGATGTCCTTTTTGATTAACATGTTTATGAACCTGACAGTTAATCAGAAGTGTACCTGTTTGGTGTTGGATGAAGGAAAGTTGAGAGGAGGGAGGTAAAGTTCATAGAGTAGTAAGATACACACACAAAAAAGATGCTAATTCAATGTCTAAGGAAAATGGCATTTTGTACAATATGCTCTGGGGTTTTGAACCCTTCTAGATCAGTTCCTGCTGGGGTGAAGAGTCCAGGCTGCCTTCCTCCCTCTGGGCTGTGGGAAGCCCTGGCTTGCTACCCTGGTCCAGCCATGCATTGATAATTAAGCAGTCTCCCTGCAGTCCTTGCCCAGAGCTCATCAGCCACAGGCTTCAGGAATGATTAGAAATAGCTTCGGAGTGCCACATTCCACCACTGGATCAGGAGAAGCCCTGTGGTTCCTCTCATCTCAGGAAACTGAGCGAAAGGGGTAGATGCCCTGAGTTTGTCTGCCTCCTGCATGCAGCAAAGACAGGCTCATGGAGGAGGATGTGAGCGCCAAGGACTGACTGTCCACAGACAGGCTTTGTGTTCCAACTTTACAGTTCTTTTCTCTCCACATCAGCTCAAAGGGTAACTACTCCCCAGTGGCAGGAACAACTTTACAGCAGATGTAGAAATAGGAACCTCACAGATTGGATGGTGTATCATAAACATTGCTCCAAAGGGGCTGAGGTATACGTGGAGGTGGGAAATGTCCCATCAGTCAGTAGAAGGTGCCTGAGGACAGGCCTGGCTGGGGCCAGAGCTCATATCCAATGGCTTTCAGAGTCCAGTGGGAAAGAAAGATGAATCTGGCTTCCCATTCCAGGCCCAAGTGTGCACCACTCTCCAAAAGGTCAAGTTCCTCAAATGCCTAACATGGTCAGAGACAGAGAAAGGCCATGCAGTTGCCCCAAAGATTCCAAGTGTTCAAGGTGGTTTTAGTTTTGTCCTTTGGTGGTGGAGATGGAGGAAGGGCTGCTGCTTCTTTCCTGTCTTTTTACTTCTAGAAGATTTATCCCCACTTCCCTTCTTTGAGGCAGAATCAGAGGGAGGGAAATATAACTAAGGAGGGACAAAGGGAGAAGAGAAAAAGCAGAAAGAGAGAAGAAGAAATGTAAGAAAACAGAAAACAATCTTAGGAGAGGCTAGCAGAAAGAGGAAATATTACCCATTGTGGCTGGTGGTTAAAAGGATGAGCTCTCTCCATTCCTGCCAGGATGATGAAGTGCTCACAGCTGGGAGGTCTGTGGGGTTGGGAGAGCTGTATAGAAGGGTAGGGGTGAAGAGGGGAGTGAGTCAGGGCTAGGGCAAGTGCCAGCCCAGGTGCCTTCTGTCTCAGCCTGCTGCAGGAGAAAAGAGGTAAAGGAGTGTAGGGGGCAAAGCTGCCCATACCCAACCCTGCCCCTGCCACAAAGCCAGGAGCCAAGTGAATAGGAGAACAGAAACACTCTCTTTAGCACTATTCCAAAGATGGTGCTGGCCCTGAATCCAAAGGTGTTGTGGAAGGAGCCCCAGCTGTCTTCTTCTGAAACTACTTCCCCACTACATGTACTAAGTCCTCAGAGGGGTGAGGACATTTCATTAGGGTCACCTTCAAGTGTGTCCTCTGCCCTTGTTGGGCAGGCAGAGAGGGCTTGTCCTTCAGTAGGATGGAGTCCTTGGACCGACAGGTGTCTGGAAACATACATGGCCACTGGACGGGGAAAGGGAAGCTTGCGGCCCCCAGATTTACCCACCTTCTCATCTTGATGTAGATCATTTCTCAGGGATTGGAGCATGTTTGTGAAAGATGTTTAATTCTCTTATGCTAGTTCTAGAAAAACCAAAAACTCTCTTACCATGCAATAAAACTTCCTGGGCCTCCAATTCTATGAACACTGACGTGCCCTCTTGGCAACATTTTTTCTTGCTCACTTTCCAGTAGCTGGTGGCCAGGAGGCCTGGCTGGGCTGCATTTTGAGGCCTTGGGTGCTGCTGATAAAGCCTTTTTCCTTTACATGTCCAGCCTTGGATTGCCAGCTGGACTCAGAAATGACCAGGGGTGCTAGCCAGTTTTCCATGGCTGGAACAAAATACCTGAGAAAAGCAACTAAGAGGAGGAAAGACTTATTTTGGCTCACAGTTTTCAGAGGTATCAGTCCATGGTCAGCCAACTCCATTGCTTTGGGCCGGAGGTGAGGCAGAACATCATGGAGGAAGGTTCTGGCAGAAGAAAGCTCTACCTCAAAGCATCCAGGAAGGGGAGGAGGGCAGGAGAAGGAAAGAGAAGGAATATGAATGAGAAAAGAAGGGGCTATGGACTAGATATACCCTTCCATGACACACTCCTAGTGACCTACTTCCTCCAATTAGTCTCTGTCTTCTATAGTTTCTATCATCTCCCAATAATGCCATCAAATTATGAACCTATTAATGTATTCATCCATAGCAAGGTCAGAGCCCTCAGGATCCAAATACTTCCCCCAAATTCTCTTAATATTGTTGTATTAAGGACCAAGCCTTTAACATATGAGACATACCCTTCTCTTTGGTTGTAGGATGTATTGGAATTTATGGTTAAGAATCTTTTCTACAGTATTCAGGATTCATTTTGCTCCTTCAAAAAACAAACAACAACAACAACAACAAGAAAAGCACAACAACTTTCTTTTGAAATTTGTTGGAAGCATTACTGGCCCAAAGTGAATAAACTAAAGACAAGGGCCCTTCATAGAAGTGGTTCCTGGGGTGGGTGCCAGGCATTTCACTCGCCAGTGTGTCTCTTTTATCACTCTCCTCTTTACCCCTGCCCTTCTGCCAGAGTGTCTCACATCTAAATTCCTCAGATGTATTTCATCTGTTTTTCACTCCCAACATTTATGAAACTAAGAGTTTAGGTTCTTTTCTATACAGAGAACCAATTCTGCAGCTCTCTGGGCACCAACTGGGAATACAATTATTCCATTCAAATCAGTTTCATTCCATTCCATTCCATTCCATTCCATTCCATTCCATTCCATTCCATTCCATTCCACTCCATTCCATTCCATTCCATTCCACTTCATTTCACTCCATTCCATGCCACTCCACTCCACTCCACTCCACTCCACTCCACTCCACTCCACTCCACTCCACTCCACTCCATTCCATTCCATTCCATTCCATTCCATTCCATTCCACTTCATTTCATTCCATTCCTTTCCACTCAGACTTATCATGGCCCTACAGTTTCAAAGCTCAGTCTTGCAAGATTGCCCCCCGCCCACATTCAGATGCCAGTTGAAAGTTTAGGCTCTGGGAATTTCCATGACTTCTTCCTTGTGTTTGACAATTTGCTATAATGGTTAACAGAACTCAGGAAAGTGTTTTGCTTGCTATTACCGGTTTGTTTGTTTGTTTATTTATTTATTTATTTTGCATCTCATAAAATTTATTTATTTTTATTTTATCCTTTTTAACTGAAATTTTGTATCCTTTAGTCAACATCTTTCCATTTTCCCCTCCACAGTCCTGGTAACCTCCATTCTACACTTTGCTTCTATGACTTTGTAGTTTCCACACATAAGTTAGAATATGCCGTATTTACCTTTCTGTGCCTGGCTTGTTTCATTTCATATTGTATCTTATACATTCATCATAGTGTGGCAAGTGACTTTTCTTTTTAAAGACTGAATAATATTCTGTATTTATGTACCACATTTTCTTTACTCATCCATTCTTTCATAGAAATTTAGTTGTTTCCCTATCTTGGAAACATAATTTGAGTACTATTGCTGTGAAAATGGGAGGGCAGATGTTTCCTTGACACTTCTTTTCTTTGAATATATATCCAGTAGTGAGATTCCAGGATCACATGGTAATTACTTTTTGAGGAATATCCATACTATTTCCCATAATGGCTGTACTGATTTACAATCCCATCAACAGTGCACAAGAGTTTGCTTTTCTCCCTCTGCTCTGCATCACTTGTTATGTGTGTGTGTGTGTGTGTGTGTGTGTGTGAGAGAGAGAGAGAGAGAGAGAGAGAGAGAGAGAGAGAGAGAGAGAGAGAATAGTAGGAGGTAATAGTTCATTGTGGCTTTAATTTGCATTCTTCTGACAATTAATGATATTGAACATTTTTTAAATACCTGTTGGCCATGTACATGTCTTCTTTTGAGAAATGTCTGTGTTAATTAGCTTTTCATTCCCTTGTCCAAACAGGAATATGACAGGAACAACCAGGAGGAAAAGTTTATTTTGGGCTTACAGTTTCAGAGATCCAGTCCATGGTTGGCTGAATCCATTGCTCTGGGCCTGAGATGAGGAAAAACTCATGGCAGAAGGGCATCGTGGAGGAAAGCTTGGAGAGAGAGAGAACAAGTGACAAAATATAATTCCCCAAGGCATACTCCCAGTGACCTACTTCCTCTAGCCATGCCCCACCTGCCTACAGTTACTACCCAGTATTTCATTTAAACTATTAATCCATCAAATGGATTAATATACTAATTGGTTTACCCCTCTTCTCATCCAATGGTGTCACCTCTGAACATTCCTGACTTGTCACATGAGTTTTTCAGGGGACATCTCATATCTAAATCATGACATATCTGTTCAAATCTTTGCCCATTTTTAAATGAGATTGTTGCCAGGTGCAGTGGCGCATGCCTGTAATCCCAGCAGCTAGGGAGGCTAAGGCAGGAGGATCGCAAGTTCAAAGGCAGCCTCAGCAAAAGCGAGATGCTAAACAACTCAGTGAGACCCTGTCTCTAAATAAAATACAAAATAGGGTGGGGGATGTGGCTCAGTGGTTGAGTACCCCTGAGTTCAATTCCTGGTATCAAACCAGGCCAAACCAAACCAATCAAACAAATAAATTAAATTGTTTTCATGCTATTGAGTTCCTTATATATTTTGGATATTAGATGTACAGATATAAGATGTAAGTTTGCAATATTTTCTATTTCCTAGTTTATCTCTTCAATCTGCCAATTATTTCATTTATTCTGTAGAGTACACCAGTTTATTACAAAGAATACAACTTAAGAATGGGAGAGATCAATAGGGTACAATTCAAGAAGAACCTGAGGGTAAAGTTATAGGGTGAGGCATGGTGGGTGGAATCTCTGTACCCTCTCAGGGTGCCCTCTTCTATTACCTCCTTATGTTCATCAAGCTCTCCAAACTCCAGGACTATTTAGAATTTTATGGAAGCTTGATTACAGAGGCATGATTGATTAAATCATTGGTCATGGGCTTGAACTCAATATCCAGCCCCTTCCTACTCCTGGGCCAAAAGTCCCCACCCTCCAATCACATTATTCATATGGTTGGTTCCTCTGGTCACCAGTTCCATGCTCCAAGAGTTGCCTCATTCATGTAGACTCAGGTATGGTTGAAAAGGACTTGATATGAATAACAGATGATGTTATTATGAATAACAGAAGCTGATGTTCCTCTCAGCTGTGTCATTCAGAGAATTATAAAGTTTTGAGAAGCCCCATGTTAAGGATCAGGGATGAAGAACAAATGCATATTTCCTATTATATCACAACATGACACCCGTGTGTGTGTGTGTGTGTGTGTGTGTGTGTGTGTGTGTGTTCATGCACATAGTGTGCACCTGTGTGCCTTGGAATGCAACTGGTAGAGACAATTAAATACCAAAATCTAGGGGGTCACTTTTTTTTCACACTTCCCCACCCCTGCAGGCATTAAATGTAGCCAAGTGATTGAGTTCCAACCAATGGAAGTGATGTGCGACACCTCTAGGATTCAGCTTCCAGGACCACTGAGGCACTCTTCCATGCCCATCCCCATTTCTGCTGGGTGAGATGGCAATGACTTTTTTGTTGTTGCTCTTTTAGAAATACATGACAGTAGAGTGTACTTTGACATAGTATACATGAAGTATAACTTCCCATTCTGTGGTTGTACATGATGTGCAGTTACACTGGTCATGTCCCATAACAAAGTTCTGATTCATTCTACTCTCTTTCCTATTCCCATCCTCCCGCCCTCCCCTTCATTCCCCTTTGTCTAATCCAATGAACTTCTATTCTTCCCTCCCCATCTGATTGTGTGTTAATCTCTGCATATCAGAGAGAACATTTGGCCTTTGATTTTTGGGGGGGACCATAGTTTCTATGTCTGAGATAGGGTTGACTTTGAAGGTGCCTGCTTTGGTTGGTTTCCCTAGAGACAGACTTTGAAAGAGCTATCTGCATGAAGGTGGTTTATTATTCAGTGATCTCAGAGTACAAGTCAAGATCAGGTCTGTCCCTCGGTATAAGAGGGAAACGTTGAACTGAATGCAGTCCCAGCAGAGGTTTCTCCTGGTCACATGGAGTGCTCTGAAGCTGGGAGGACCTTCAGAGATGCCCCAACTGTAGAATCCTGTGGGCCTTCCTATCCCTGCATTACCTAGAGCAATACCTTAAGGGAGGCAGCATCTTTCAACAATATTTCAACAGGGGCCCAGATCTATGCCTTCCTCTCAGCAAAAACCACTCCGTAGCACCTATACCCTGAGGGCAATCTGGGGTATATCTCAGCTCCCGTTGGGTGACATTGAAAGCCTGAAGTTGGCAGAGGTCCACTGTTCAGGCTCCCTGCGTGTCTGTGTCCCCTTAACTCCCACAGGATGGGGTAACCAATGGAAACACAAGGAAAGCACATGCCATTCTGTGGTTTCCACTGAAATCTCCCCTTTGACTTGTTAAATATCTAGTGAAAAGACAAATGTTCTATAAAGAAAAAGAATTGAAATGGATATTTTGGGAGACTAGCCAAAGAGGAAACTGCTGAAGGAAAACCTGTTAGAATCTAGGCCTCCACAACTTGTGTCTTCTACCAGATGGTCAGGTTTCAGTGATCCACATATAGATACCTCCTGTGCCCTCTCGTTCACAAGTTAGATATTAGCCTGTGCTTGGCAAACTCAATCCCAAGTAGCTTTTGATCTTAGCCACCATATTTTACAAAATAGCATGCTTAACCCATTGTCTATTTAATTTTATGCCTGAAAGAGATATTTCTTTTAATACTCAAATATCAAGTCCTGCATCTACATTCCACCTCCCATTACCTCAGTAATGTTAAATCATAATTTTTTTGGTGAAATCAATCTTTAGTGCTTATACTACAATTCTACAAGCATTGTTCACTACTGTGTATTCTCTAGTTTTATTTTATTTCTTGTATTATAAAATTTTGGGGAGTTAATGATTGACTGTTTTTTTAAACATTGATTAGCTTTCTAAATATCTGTAACTAATTCTTCCCATACTTGTGAGCAATCCAAAAGTCTCTCTCAATATGGTTCAGCAATTTGGTACTCTGTCAGTTCTTGGCATCTTCTCTCTTGGAGCTTTCTACCCTCAAACTTCCATCTGGACAGGTTGCTCCAGGCCACCTACACAGCTGTTGCTCAGGGATTTCCTTTCACTATCCTTTGCTTAGTCTTTCAAAAGTCTAAGAAAATGTTTGAGACATGGAAAAACTGATTGACTCCCACAATAAAATTGCAGGTTAGAAATAAATCAACATTTAATGGAATTGGGTAATATCGCATTAACTAGTCAAACGCAGCCCATCTCAAAACCAATTCAGCTAAACTCAATATTCCCTTCAGTAGTTCTCTGACTCTGATACAATCTGCTCACACAGTTTTACCCTAAGATATCCCAGAAAATGTCAACAAAACAGTTATTTCAAATGGCTAGAGTTACTCTGACAGATAGAAAGATCTGGAGAGGGCTGGCATCTATTCAAATCTGTCTTTACACAAAAAGTTAATCACAAAAAGGTTAACCTAATGGGAAACTTGGGTCTTTTGGAGGTATCTTCCTGCCAGTCTCAGATCTGGCTCCTGGATGCATTTGCTCACCTGCTACTGTTTCTAGCCTCCCTCCTCTGATGTAATTTGTTATTATTCTCTAAAAGTTTGGTGAGTTTCCTGACTCCATTTTTTCTCTCTCCTCTTTGGAAAAATGATTGTACAAATGATCCTTTGGGTGTTGACTTTTCTAACAAAGTAGTCTCCTGCTCCCTGCTTAGCTCTTTCTCTAGTCCCTGAGAGGAGACTGGATCAAGAATCAGTCTTTCCAGTTGTTCATTTCAATGAGACTCTTGTCACATGATATTCTGGACATTGTCCCTTTATAGCCCTGATGCATTATCCACCCCTCTCCACCAAACCTGTAGACCCAGGGTGCTGATTTTTAGGAACTGTGTCATCCATCCATCTTTCTTTCTGCTTCCATCAGAATTTGGCCAATGGGGTCTCCACAGGATCTCCAGAGAGGATCCTAGTGAGATTACAGGAGCTTCTGTCCAGGTGGGCTTTCCCACAATTCTTTTGGCTCAGGGAACTGACCTCTCCTTGCTGGCTAAGTCATCTACTTTCTAGTGTAAAAAGTAGTCCCAGGCATTAACCATTTTGTAAATGATTATGTTGCTCTTCAGACTCAGGAAGGTAAGATATTTCAGATTCTTCCTGTAACTTATTTTTTAAGTTTCTATTTTGCTGTGAGTGTAAATACATGATTGCAGCCAAATTATTCTTCCTCCTTTCACCTTGTGCTGGGACCTACTTTCTTCGGTTGTAAGTGGGGGAGTTAGAACATCTCATTGTATGTCCCACAATAGCCCATGTTGAGCTGTATTTTGTCTCATTTGGTCTTCAGTGGTCACTCCACTCAGGCTAATGACCAGTCTTCTTTGTTGTGGTTTCTAGAATCCTTTCAGGCCTGCTTTGCTATATGTTAAATACAACACGTGGCATTTCTTATTTGATGCTTGAACACTGTTCTGGGACCCTGTTTGAGAAATGGGACAAATTGTCCCTTTGACTGTTGTTGATCTCAATCCTAGCAGAGGACTGTTAATTAAGGGGGTAGAAAACTACACTCCATCTTCTCCCTGATGTTTATACATCCATTCTATATCCTCTAAACCCCTTCTCTTCTCTTTAATCCTGTATACTTCAGAAACCCCAAATCCATAAGAGGACTGGATAACCCTGAAGGGACGTTGGAGGAGTCAGGAGGACCAAGTCTGAAGGGAGAAATAGGTTAATACTTAAAATTCAATCTTGTTCCCACTCCACTCCCAACTTTGCCTTTTTAATAACTTGAAGAAGCACCGAGGAATGGTAAGAAATAATTGGCTGAACATTCTCCAGCTTAGGAGAGAAGAAACTGATGGTGGGAAGTTTGGGGAGTGGATGTTGGGAAGTCTCCCTGGGAGATGAAGGACTGGGGCTTAACTTCCTTAAGGGTCTACAGGAGCCCCAATTCAAAAATATCCACCAGAAATTAATCATCAGTTCAGGATGGAATAAGACTGAGACCTGCTCAAAAAGGCCAGGAACAGGTTGAAACAGAAAACAGTGCCGTTTAGTACCTGAAAAGTTGAAAAAGCATATCATTTACCAGGTTTGAAGATGAAGCCCAGGGCTCCATCATTTCTTTTTTCTAGTCCTTGCCCAGGCTGGACTCTGTAAGAGTGATCCAGCCACAACTGTCACAACTCCCCTGCTGTGATTGGTTCAGGTAGCAAGGTTTAAGCCAATCAGTGCATGGGATTCCGTGTTGAACTGTTATTGGTCCAAGAGTTGTCAAGAAGCTTATGTGGCCCAGTTCAGATAGGAAAGAATATTCCTTTGTTAAAGAGTTATTTTCTCTCCCCCTTTCCTTCTTTGAACACTAAGGGGAATAGATTTCCTAACTAAAATGCTTCCTAGTGGAATTAAATCCTGGGGTGGGTTGAGATAGTCCTTTGGAGAGTGAAAAATCTCTTCCCTTCCATTCTTCCATCCCTCACTCTGAATATTGTAAGTGCATTCCAGGTCTTCACGTTTTGGATTTGTGTCCTGTAGGATCCAATGTGTATTCCGTTCTGCCCAGACCAGAGGAAGACATAACTGAGGCTCCTGTGGGGGACTCACCACTCATCACCACCTGCCCTTCCCATATGTAATACATATTGCTTCTCTGCTGCTGCTGAAACCAACCACCATCCTACTTGGAGCCTTGGGGATTTTCCCAATTAGAGCAGCAACCCCAAGTCCATGAAAAATAAGTCACAGACGCTTTCTGAGACGCTTTCTGACTTTGGGAAAATCGTCTGCTCATTTGTTGTGACATTGCTGAATAAAATATAGAGGAAGAAAACAGAGGGGTACCGGCTCTGTGGCTCTAACAACCTCCTATCCTAAGTACCACAGTGTCTGCCTCTGTTGAGCTCCCTGCTGCGTGATTGATTCTAAGTGACTAGTTTCCCTGTGGGTCCCCTCTATCAGGAGACAGGATGGCAGGGGGTCTGTCTGGGCATGCTTATCTGGATATTTGTTTCTTCTTTTGTTCTTTCTTCTCAGCAGAGGAAATGGTAAGGGGGCTCATATCTTCCCTATCTGTTTCGGCACCTCTTACTCCATTGATGTTTCCCGTGCACAATGGAGCTGCTGCTCACAGCTCTCTCTCTCTGACATCAATCAGCTTCCCTGAGGAAAAGATGTATTATTCAATAAGTGATCCGGGGACAATTGGGTAGCCACACAGAAAAAATAAAATAAAATAAAACAAAGCTAGAACTACAATCCACCTGACCTCAAAATAAATTTCAGATGGGCAAGACTTTTAAACAGGAGAAAAATAATGCTGCAAAATTACAAGAAGATACTATGCTAATAGAATTGAATGCTGACAAAATGGACGTATTTTTGAAAATTGTAAAATGTTAACAAGGGAGGGAAGAAGAAATAAAAAAGCCTTTAATACTCCAACATTCAGTAAATAGAAAGAATAATCAAATCTTTCCCCTACTTCTCACCAACAAGACCCCAAATCTAGATAAGTTGTGAGTTTTACTAATAAATACCAGTGCGGTAATGTTTCTTACCTTATCCCATTTGTTCTGAAGTGACACCCCCTTTCTCCCCAGAAAAGTCTTACCTGGGCTTCTCCAGAAATCTTCTCCATGGCTGATTTTAGGACTGTCAGCAAAAGAGTCTCTGCAAAAGAGTTCAATGTAGATAAACTTCCTATTTTCATGTTGCCCTGTTTTACTTGGCCACTGGCTGAGAAGTTATCAGCACTCCAGGTGCTGGACACCCCCTTACTAGTTTTTCACAAACATATCCAGTACAGTAGTTTGTAGAACTGTGCAAACAAGGCCTCTGGCCTTGAGCTGGGCTTCACAGAGATGTCTACACTTTTAAGATAAGTTACAAATGGGCTCCATGGTAACAGCTGGCAGGGGGAGAAAAGAAAGGGGAGAAGAAGCTCCCTCCTTCTCAGGTGTTGTCCTTGAAGGGTTAACTTGCCCAAAACAGTGAAAGAAAAAGCTGCTTTTATGTGAACTTCTGTAGACTGTGAACATCTGAGCCCCTCCCCTTACATGCTGGGTATAAAACTCTGAAACTACCTGAACTCAGGGTTCAGAGGATTGATTGATTACAGCAAAAGCTGTGCCCTCTGAACCTGGCTGCAGCCAAAGAAAACTGTTTCCTGATATCTTCAGTCCCTTGACTCATCTGTCCCTACAACAGTCCCAGGAAGTGGCCCACTTCATAATTTAGCCACAGTTCCAAGACAGTGTAACAAGTACTGGTCCACAGAGTTTTTATAACCAGTAAGCAAAACTCTGTAATCACCAAGCCATACCCCTCATTCTCCTGTTCCTCTATCTGCCCTCTAGTAACTCCTCACCTATTTTCTGTTTTTACAAGAAAACTTTTTTTTTTTGCCTTTCAGAATAGACATAAAGATCATAACCAAATCCAACAGCACCAAAAACTTCTTCTGACATACTCAAGGAAGGTTTACCCCAACAGTGTGAGATGGTCCACCTGAAAAAATATCTCTCCATGAAATTATATCATTTAGGCAGAAAATTTTGATAATGTTCAACACTTCATTATTTTTTTTTTTTTTAGTTTCTAATTATTTTTTTTATTTTTTATTTTTTTTATTCAAAACATTACAAAGATTTCAGAATCACATCGGTTACACATCCACATTTTTACATAATACCATAATAGTAACTGTTGTATTCTGCTACCTTTCCTATCCTCTACTATCCCCCCTCCCCTCCCCTCCCATCTTCTCTCTCTACCCCATCTACTGTAATTCATTTCTCTTCTTATTTTTTTCCCATTCCCCTCACAAACTCTTATATGTAATTTTGTATAACAATGAGGGTCTCCTTCCATTTCCAAGCAATTTCCCTTTTCTCTCCCTTTCCCTCCCACTTCATGACTCTGCTTAACTAGAGCAGATTATGCTAAGTGAAGCTAGCCAATCCCTAAAAAACAAATGCCAAATGTCTTCTTTGATATAATGAGAGCAACCAAGAACAGAGCAGGGAGGAAGAGCAGGAGGAAAAGATTAACATTAAGCAGATTAACATTAAACACTTCATTATTTTATTACAAAAATATATCGGTGGATAATGAATATACCTACAGAAAATTCTTCAAATTTTAAGTATATAATTCAAATTTTTTATTGATTTTTTAAAAATGAGAGTGGAATGCATTACAATTCTTATTACACATGATTCAACTTTCATTGATTGGAAACATCCAAATAACCAACACCAGCAACCCTAAATGACACACCTGACCTTTTGCCAATCATGAATCCCTCCCGACTCCAACCCCAAGGAATGCGACCCCTATCCCGACTTCACATCAGCTGAAAAAGGTGTAAAATTCAAAAAATGGTACTGGGACAACTGTGTAGCCTTGAAAAAAAGTTGGATTTGGAGATCAGTTTGGTAGTATTTGATATAAATGGAAGGGGGGTTTAAGCCCCTATGTCTGACTTCATCCTCTCAACATTAGATTCATCAGAATCATTCACATGATTGAGTACAGTTATAGTTTGTTCCCTATTATTAATGCTAGGTAGAGTTCCATTAGGTGAACATGAGGCATTTTATTATTCTATTCAGATAATTTGATGCACATATGTGGTATTTTCAGTTTGGTGCTATTTTGAATAATGCTGCTTGGAAACTTTTTGTACATATTTTTGATGAACTTATATATGCATTTCTGTTGCATGAAGATAGCTAGGAGTGGAACTGTGATCGTAGGGCATCCAGCTTTTAGAGATACTCTCAGTCTCTAAAGGAAACCTAAGTTAGAAGTAAGGGTCAGAAACAGGCCTCGAGGCAAGTATTCATGCAAAAGTGACTTATTAAGAATGTGATATCCAGAGAAGTGTGTGAGATAATGAGAGAAGCAGGGCAGACAAGGGGAAGAATCCAAGTAAAGTTGTGAGTTGAGGGAAAGTCCTGCGGTGGAGCGATTCATTGATCCCACAAAAGAAATTTGGAATATAAATTGTCTCTTAATTGTCCCAACTTGAAGCAAGTTTGCCGGGCCTGATGCTTCTCAGCAATTGGCTACGGGTTGCCAGAGGAGGGCTTGAGCTTCAGGTATTTCAGGCTTTCTGTCCATATGGCCCAAGCAGTCCAAGTTGCATTAGGCCCATTCTCCACAAATGAGTGGTTAGTGTGGGCAACGGGGTTCCAAAGCACAGAAAAGCTGGGAAGTGGAGCACAGAAGAGTCGAGAGGTTCTTGGTGGAGAACTGTTAGGGAAAGAATGCCTTCCCCAAATTCGTATGTGGAAACATCTTCTACTGTGATGGTATTAGGACTTGGTGTCTTTGGATAGCAATTATAATTAGATGAGGTCATGAGGGTGGATTCCTCATCAGAGTCTCCAGAGAGTTTATTTCCTTTCTCTGTCACATGAAACACAGCAAAAAGACTGCCATCTATGAACCAGTAAGCAGGCTCTCACCAGACAGAGGATCTGCTGGTGAGCTGGTCTCATACTTCTAACCCCCAGAACTGTGAGCAATAAGTGTTTGTTGTTTAAGCCACTTAGTCTCTGGTGTAGACAGACACAAGTACTGACCATGCCTGCTCTAGTGGTTGTGCCAATCCACACTCCCTGCAGCTGTTGGAGTACATCCTTGTCGACATTTTGTATGTCTTTCTGTTTTTAATTTAACCACAACGAATGGGTCAATAACCATAAAACAATGGAAAACATTTTAGCAAAGCAGGGCTACAAAGAGATTTCTTTCACTTGATGGAGTTTCATAAACACAAAACCTACAGTAAACATCATACTGAATGTAGATACTTTCAATGCATTTAGAATTAAGAAGAAATTAAGGATGTTCTCTCTCCATGCCAGATTTTACATGGTATTAAAGGGTCTGAGAAATATTACCACACAAGAAAAGGAAAGAGATTATATGGATTTATTTGACCCTACAGATTGCTTTTTAAAACACAGAGAACACAAAAAAATCAACAACCCATTAATAAGAATGTTCATTGAGATTGCTAGATACAAGGTCAATTTACAAAAATCTATAGTGTTTATGTACAACATCAATAACTACCCACAAATAAAATGGAAAATGGAAAATGAGCCTTTCACAGTAGTTTTAAAGACTCTAAAGTACTTAGGAATTGACAGAGTTTAATACAAAACACCAATAAAGAAAAATGTAAAGTTTAATTTAAGAGACATAAAAAATATCTGAGTAAATGTGATTAAGTTAACTTCAAAAAAGATATTAATATTCTATTATTTTGTAAACTTAATACAATTCCAATACGAATTCTAGTATGATATTCTAAGGACTTCAATAGAACTATTCTTAAATTTAGAGAGCAGAATAAATGTTTATAATAATTCAGATGATTATCAGAAAGAAAAGCAGAGAGGGAGATTCGCCCTACCACATAGGAAGAAGTATTGCAATGTTACTATAATAGAACAGCGTGCTACTGGTGCCAAGCAGGTAATAAATAGGTCAATGGAACAGAATAGAAATGGCTCTGGGATAAATTCATGCCTATATGATATCTAATGAAAGATGCTAATACATAATTTTGGGAAAATTTGCTTTTTATCTTAACCCATATAGAGAATTCAGTTGCATTAAAGATCTAAATGTGAAAAGTAAACCTAAAAGCTCATGAAAGAGACAATAGGAGAATAAGCATGACTAATGGGGTGGGTAATAATCTCTTAAAAGCATAGATTGTCCACAGGAAAGGAAATACAAATGTCTATTAAACTTAGAAGAAGCATTTCAACTTTGCTCACATTGAGAGCACATCAAATTAAAATATAATGAATACCATTTTTTTCTCACTTATCAGATTGGCCAAGATGACAT
This sequence comes from Callospermophilus lateralis, assembly GCF_048772815.1. NCBI lineage: Eukaryota > Metazoa > Chordata > Mammalia > Rodentia > Sciuridae > Callospermophilus > Callospermophilus lateralis. The sequence continues at coordinate 95,421,156 of NC_135313.1, forward strand.
AGTTCAATATGGGTTAAATTGCAGACAACAGAATCCACCTAGATGGTTTAAACAGAAATGGATTGAATACAGGGAACTAGGCCCTTAAAGAATAGTTGGGAAGGCAGAAGAAGAAGGATTCAGAAAAATTTCCTAGGAAAATTCTCCAGCCCCCAGAATCACTCTGCCAAGATGGAGAGTGTCTGACCACTACTACAGAAGAATACAGAAACCTACCACTCCAGCTAAAATTGCCACTAGAGCAGGGGGATCTGGTAACTTCCTTGTCAAGTCTAAGGGATAAAATATTTAAAAAAAAATCTATAATTTCACCTCCCTCAGTGAAGTGGGAGACTGGAGGTTTCCCTGTATTGGAGAGCTGTAAGGTTTTGTGGTGAATGGGATCTAATAGGGAACTGTATTCAATCAACATGAAGGCAGAATGGCTCTGTTTGGGGTGAGGGGAGCCCAGGGTGTGGAGGAGAGCCCTGACCTCTTTTCTACAGTGGATTTAAAGAAGCTCTGAAGGACCCATTTTGAAGACATGGAACTGGCTTCTTTCAAATGTGCCTTTCAGCCCAAGGTATATTTCAACTAAGAAACCAAAGGCTAATTTCAACAGGCTGCAGCAGAAAACAACCATCACTCAAATACCAAAAAGTGTGCCCCATTCCACACAGGCTTCAAGTGCAGAAAACACCATCTTGTTTTATTTCTGTAAATCAAACCAAGTCATGACATGTTTCCTCTTGGTGGTGATTAAAATTTCCTTCTTCTCTAGGAAGTAGGAGCTCCTCTGGTCCCTCCAACCTTTCTGGGGCCATACAAGCCAACTCTCTTCAACAAGAAAACTCTGCCACAAGAAGCCAACTCTACCACAGTTCAAACTACCCTCTGGCTCCACCTCCAGGGCTTACAGATTCTCCAGTTGTGGGTCTCATGGCCGACATCTTTCCGCTCTTGCTTTCAGTTGGGTCTTAACTCTGAGGATATAACTCAGCTGAATGAAGCTTGAGTCTTTCTTCTTGTGGAAACAACCAAGCTCTTGGGGGCTCTAAATGTTTGATTGCATCAAACATTTTGACACCGTAATTCCTGAGCCACAATAATTAATTACAAGAGTGACTCAGTCCAGGGTTGAAAAGGGCAGATGTCCCATGGAGCCACTCCTCATGTAAGGCTGTGGTGGCTTCTGTGAAAACTCCTAACTCTAGCAGAGTCTTCTGTGGTAGTTAGTATTGGACCATTGTGAGTGCCTAGGACACTTCTTCCTAACCTCCCAGCCTTATTTACCTTTTGGTTGTTTTGTTGTTGTTAAGGTTGACACAAGTGACTCCATTTTGATTCTGACAATGTTTACATTTCTTTCATATAACCTAGAATTCGGAGTATCGGGTTTTGTTCTATGGGGGAGAGAAGAGAGGGAATGGGAGCAAAGGGGGTGTCACAGGATTTACACTTTCATTCTTCAAAATATGTCATGATAGAAAAAAACTGACCAGCATATACTGCTACACCTGCTTCTTAAAAAAAAAAAAAAAGTGAAATAAAGTCAAGTCTAAGGGATAAAATATTTTTTAAAAATCTATAATTTCACCCCCTGAAATATCCTCTGGGTAAATTTTATATGTCTCCTTCCTTTTTAACTTTTGTTTGTTTTCCCTAAGCACATGCTTCCATTGTTAAGGTTATGTTTCACATTCACTTTTGCAAGCTTTACTCTTACTTACAAAATATTTTACACACAAGTTAAAATTCTTCTTTCACTACTTTGCAAATGTTCTTTGGCTTCTTAAAATGTAGGTGCCTAGGGTTCAATAGACAGCAGTGTCCTCATTGTCCTTACACTGACTTGTAGGCAACCTGGGAGTCCAGAGGAAGGATCAGGGTGAAGAGTGGGGGACCAGGAGGTCACTGTCATGGCAGGTAGTGAGGGGATTCTTAGTCTAGAGTAGGTGCCTCCCCTGAACAAAATGCAAAATTTGTGGGTGCGTGTGGGCATGCACATTTTTATTTTCATATAGAAGACTCACAGCTTTCATCGGATTTTCAAAGGACCCTGTAAAGGAAGGAACCGCTGAATGGTGTGAAAGTTCTGTTTTGGGTTGGAATACAGGGTCCATAGGCGATGAGGAAGGAGATTGATAGGGACAGGTTGAACAGGAGGATCTCCTTCCTCCAGCATGTGAAGAGGGTGTCCAGGAAGTAAAGAAAAGAGAGCATGTCAAGAAAATTCAAGTTAACCAAGGACAAAAAATAATGTTTGGGTTCTATCTGTGCTATTCTTTGTGCAAAGAGCATATGTCTCCTCTAGTCATCTTCTGAGCCTCATGGCTCTTACTAGGTATCAACACCATTTGCTCAGGGACCAACTAATCTAGTTTCCCACTGAAGGAAAGCTATACTTCCATCCTGAACATGCACCAATGGAGTGTTTCACCAGGACCCATGATTATACACAATCCTCACTTGCCATGATGAATGCATATTTTTTCATAAAATATTTTTTTGTGGATTTTCAGAAGAGTGTTCATTTAACAATGGCCTTGGTTTTTAGTTTGGAATCTTGGTTTTGGTGATTGAACCTAGTGTCCTTTCTGGCTGTTAATATGCCATGAAGTACCTCTCTGTTGGTTTTATAGATAATCAATGTGCAACCCTATTTTTGCTTTTAAATTTTATGATGCTTGTAGGTCACTTTTGATCATCTGGGACCTAGATCTAAATTTCTGGGGATCTGGTGTCATACTTTGAACATGTTGACAAATGCCTAGATTTAAAATGGGCGTTGGAGAAAGATGAATAATAAATTCTTAATTCAAGCTGGGAATCAGGCATCAAATGAACTTACCCAGTCAGTGAAATATTTAAATGCCATGTTGCTAAGTTTCTTGGTGTGTATGAATGACATACTTATTCGTGTGCATTAAAAGCCAAAGACTCCGCCTACTTCAAATTGACTGTTTACCTTAGAGGAATGAAGATAGTGAAGCAGACTTATTTCAGCTTCTGGAATTGTCCCCTAGAGATGTATGAAAGTGATGCACCTTGTAATATCTTTTTAGAGTCCACTTACTGAGGGGTGACAGTAGGATTGATGGAGAGGGGTATTTTTGCATGATATGGAAGTCTCGGAAATAGTCAAGCTCTCTCAAATCATTAGTGTTGGAGCTTTGAACTGGTTCAAGATTAGCCTGAATTATTAACCTTCTTTAATATTTCAGAGTGTCTATAATAAAAGAAGCATGGTGCATTTAATTTATAGTTAAACAGTCAGAGATTGTTGGACCTGAAATGTGCTTAGATCATCTTGGGCGACTGGAGATTCACAAGCTTTTATCTTCTCTGCACCCCAGGCACCGCGCACAGTTTCTCCTGGTAACCGTGCTTTCGAAGTTGATGATTTTCATGGTTGAAGGGTGGAAATAAGAGACGCGGAAGAGGTTGCATAAAATTTAAAAAGTCACCAGTGTTGAATTTAGCTTGAAGAATGCTCTGTTTAAGACATCTAAATACAAAAATCCATCAGGATCCGTTCATCCTTTGTTTAGTTATGTTTCTCAGTCCATAAACAAGTATGAGCATGATGACTCCCTCATTTCTATCTTCAATAACCCCTCCCTGGGACTAAGGGGAGTGAAGTGGGAAGGGGAAAAGGAGAGACTGGGGAATGACATTGGCCAAATTATATTGTTATTCTGTGCATGTACGAATATGTAACAATGAATTCCACCATTATATGTGCTTATAAGTTACCAATAAAAATATGAAAAAAGTCATCCCTTCTCTGGAATCCAAACTCATAGTGTAGGTATACTGAATAGGCATCTCAAAATTATTTTATTCTCCCCACTTATTCATTTTGCTCCCTCTGAATTTTCAGCACCTCGGCAAAGGTGAAAGTCTCCACTTTATGGAGATTGGAAGGATAGGTTCCATGTCAAGTGGTGCTGAGATAGCTGGGAACCACACCACTCATAGTATCTAAAAATAAGCTCATCATTCCATGAACTTCTAGTGTTCAGGGAACAGTTCACAAAGCAGAATGTTAGTGGTGTGTGTTGGCTGAAAATAGAATAGAGAGTTCAGAAGTCCAGAGATGTGGACATTTGGAGGAGGCCACTGCTTCTCCAAACAGTACAAGCTAACATTGAGAAGTGTGTGAGCAGGAAAGGATGGGTAAACTTGGACTTGTAGCAAGGACTCAAATAAGTGTTTGCACCACACACACTTTTGAATATATTTGAATAGTTTTTTCATCTCACTCCAGTCAGATTGGCAGTTATCATGAAGACAAACAACAATAAGTGTTGGCAAGGTTGTGGGGAAAAAGGTACACTCATACATTGCTGGTGGGACTGCAAATTGGTGCTGCCTATATGCCTATATGGAAAGCAGTATGGAGATTCCTTGGAAATCTGGGAATGGAACCACCATTTGACCCAGCTATTCCTCTCCTTGGATTACACCCAAAGTACTTAAAAACAGCATACTACAGGGACACAGCCACATCAATGTTTATAGCAGCACAATTCACAATAGCTGAACTGTGCAGCCAGCATAGATGACCTTCAGTGGATGAATGGACAAAAAAAAGTGACATATATACACAAAGGAATTTTACTCAGCATTAAAAGAGAATAAAATCATGGCATTTGCAGGTAAATGGATGGCATTGGAGAAGATAATGCTAATGAAGTTAGCCAATCCCCCCCAAACAAATGCCGAATGTTTTCTCTGATATAAGGAGGCTGACTCCTAGTGGGGTAGGGAGGGGGATCATGGGAGGATTAGGTGAATTCTAGATAGGGAAGAAGGGAGAGAGGGAAAGGGAGGGGGCAGGGGATTAGCAAGGGTGGTAGAATGTGATGGACATCATTATCCAAAGTACATGTAGGAAGACTCGAATTGAGTGCCAATATACTTTATATATAAACAAAGATATGAAAAATTGTGGTATATATATAATAAGAATTATAATGCAAAAAAACAAAGTACATATATAAAGGCATGAATTGGCATGAACATATTCTATATACAAAGATATGAAAAACTGTACTCGATATGTGTAATAAGAATTGTAATGCATTCCGCTGTCGTGTATTTAAAAAAATAAAATCAATAAAGCTAAAAATATATTTAAATAGTTAAGATGATAAACAAGGAATCTTTTTAGTTGGTCAAAAAGAGGCCACAGAGAAGAGAGGCAACTTCTTGAAATTAATGGATGAGGAAGAGAGGAAGAGGGAGAAGGAGAGAAAGAGTTGGGCTGTGAGGAGGAAAGGGGGAAGACTTAAGATCTCTGGATGACAATGGCACATAGAGTTGAAAATCAGTTGATTAGAATTAAATAGATAAGAAGTTGACTAGGTTTTTGAGAGAGGGATACAATCAAAGAAACCAAAATGGTTTGTAACAGACTGAAAATGATCTTTGGATCTAACTTTCTAGAGAAGGAAGGTAGGAGGAGATGCTGAATCCTGGAAAAGGACATTGTCTAAGGCCCCTTAAGATGTGGTCACAGAGAGTAACAGAAAAGGAGGGTTCTTCCTGCAGGGCACAGCCGAGGCCCAGAACTCCCACCTCTGGAACAGAATCAGGACCTGATTATAGAAGCTTCCTCTCTCCAGTTAAGGGGATCTCTCTCACTGAGTCCATTCAGCAGGACTTAAGAACCTCACTGAAGCAGTGGGAGTGGGTGTCTCCAATTATCCCCTGTCCTTGGGAACATGCAATTTGGTTATCCCTGTTTCTATTCTGTATGTGTGTGGTGGGGAGGGAAGACAGTTTTATTTTGGGTGCATGAGTCTCTGCAGCAAGAGCAACTTCTGGACTCATGGACCCATGGTCTGCATTACTGCCTGCCTGGCACAAACAACCCTACAGGGCCTGTTAAACCCAATGGGGCACTTTGGGGAGCTCTCAGACACATGCAGTGTGGTCTCCATGTGATGGTTGACTAAATGAATGATGAGCCTAGTGAACCAATGGATTAAGGATTGGAAATCAAGGATGAATGAGGGGTTCCATGCTCCCTTGTGGGTGCCAAAGAAGGACTTGCACTAGGGTAGTGCAAACTAGGACAAACTCTCCTTGCACAGAAACACATAGATTTGGGTCTGAGTAGAAGGGATGTGGTGTGGGTGTTGTTTACATCCAGAGGAGGGAGTCTAGGGGTTCTCTTGGGGGAGAGGACCTCTGTCCTTGGATCAAAAGTCACCTGAGGGGACTGGCTGAATCACAAAGACTGACTCTCACACTGGGTGATTATCCAGTGTGGTGGTCCGGATGTGGTTTGAGTGTGTCCTCTATGGGTCCATTGTGATGGGAGACTTGGTCCCCAGGTTGGTACTACTGGAATGTGTAATGCCACCTTTGAGAAGTGGGGACTTAGAGGAGGTCCTTAGGTCATTAGGGGTGTGACCTTGTGAGATGCCAATCTCTCTCCCTCTCCGCCCCTGGTTCAAAATGTCGTCAATTGCTTGCTCCTGTACGTGCTCCACCATCTGCTATTTGCCACTATGCCCTTAATAGAACTGAGACAATGCACACACCCTGTTCTGTGAGTGAATTAAAACTTTTTAATGAGTAAGCTGCCTTAGGTATTTTGTGATGAAAAGCTGGTTAATACATCAAGGCTATCTTGATGTAGCCTGGTGCCCTGGAAACCTGGGACAAGTCCATCTGGACATGAAATGTGTTGTCATCCACCTAGGAGCCTCTGGGTCTCTAGTGCTTTATGATTCAAGGTTGCTGTCTCCAAGTCACATGTAAACTAAGGTCTCAGGCTCTGATAAAAACCCTGAAAAGTAGAAGGCACTGCTGCCTCCTCTGGAATACTCTCAAGGAGTTGGTCTTAACTCTGAGGGCCAGCAGAGACCATGGCCCCTAGGTGAATGATGGCTCATTGACAAGTGAATGGCATTGATCTCAGGGGCTGTAGACATGCTTTCAAATATCTGATAACATACTGGGACAAGGCTAATGATGCATTCTTTCGTAACTCTCTTGAAATTCTCCTCTCCTCTTCCAGTCTGAGATACTTCTTGAAATTATAAATCCTTAAGATCTATCATCCATTACAATGAATCAGGAGCTCATCTGGTCACCTCCAGAGGTCCAAGGACACAGTCATTTGCAGAAGCTTGCTAAATTCTTCTGGGTGGGAGGCTGTGCTATGAGCCAATGTCCTTGCAGGCTGGAGTGTGTGGAGGGAGCACAGGGCCTGGGGGGAGCCAGGAGAGGGGAACCATGTGCAGACAGAGATTCTGGAGGAGATTTAGAAACAAAGTTTTCAGAAATAGCCAGGGGAAGGTGAAAGAGGAGAGGAAAAGGAACAATTGGCAGAGGAATGGATGTGTGTCCTGACAGACTGCTGAGAGTGACTGACACTGTATCTGCCTATGGCTGTGTGCACATGCATCAGTGACTTTGTGTGTGCCTGTGTGCACACAAATGGAGGTGTTCTCTGTTTGAAAATAAGTGTGCCTACCTGCACATGTGTGCATTTGGGTTGCCCACCTGTGCATATTTGTATCTGCATGTGTAAGTACATGTGTCTGCGCCTGAATGTCGTGTGTTCATATTTGAGTGTGTATTGTGTGGGATCATGTTGCACATACATGTATGTTTGTGTGCACATGTCTCTGCATGCCTGTCTGTGAAGGTGTGCATGTGAGAGAGTGAGGTTGGGCTGTGGTGGGCAGAAAATCAATTGGCAAGAGGGGAGGGTTCCATCATTGGGCAAGGAAGTAGTCATGTCTACCTTGCCTTTGTGTATGTCCCCTGCATTCAGGATGATATCTGCTGAATGAATAAACTAGAGAACCGGGTATCTCCTGGGCCTTGTGCAGAGGCGGTAAGCAGCCCCCTACTCTCCCAGAGGCCACTCTCACTGACCTTGGGCATGCTTATCCATGTAAGAGCCTCACCTGGGGAGAGGAATGAGGACCTTCATTAAAGGTTTATCTTTCTGCAGGTTCTAGATGCTTTGCTGGCAAGGAGAGGGTAATGGAAGATCACAAGTGCAGAGGAAAGGCATCAGAGAGGTTAAGTGCTGTATCCAGGCAGGGCTTTTAAATTTGAAATGGACAGAAATCCACTCAAACTGGCTTAACAAAAAGAAATGTATTGTTTCCTAAAACTGGGAGGCCAGGGCAAGATGGCTCAGGCATGACTGGGTCAAGAGGCTCAGAGGATGTTACTAGGGCTGGCTCTCCACAGTTGGTGGGCTCACCTCTCAGACAAGTGGCACAGATGGGCCCCAGGGCCCTGGCCTTAATAGATTCAGTACCTAATTGTCCATAGAGATGTCCAGAAGGCTCTGACTGCTCATATGTCAGCAGCAGAGCACTCTGTCTAGATGAGCCTCCTGTCTGCTTCATAGGCAGAGAAGGGGGTGGGGGAGGGGGTTAAGAGCAGAGAAGCTGTCAGGCAAGCAGACATGACAGGTGACAGCTCGACACTCGCCCTTTGGGACAGAAACATCACAACCACAGTCATGTCCTTAGAGAAAGGGAAGACGAGACTTGGGGACATTGTCATTTTTTTTTTTTTTTTTTGGACCTGGGAAATGTATAGTTAAAGGTAAATAGAGAAGCTTCATTAGGTAGAGAAGTCCTACCTAGTGATATGCGCAGAAGTCACATAATTGATTTGGTGGCAGAAAAGAATCCAAGTTGACAAACAGAAAATTTCAGATTTTCTGACAACGTCCAGATGTGAAATCTGTGTTTAAAAACACCTCAAGCAACCCTGAGAAGTGTCTCTAGAGCCCAGAAGTCCCAAAGCCACTGTGTGAAAAAACACTCTGGTCTAGAACCGCAATTTCTAGCACTTTGTGTTAAGGACTGAGTTTGCATTTTTCAAATAATATCCTCCATCATTCTGTTTTTCCACAGTGACATGGGAGAGTTGGCCTCCTTGTGAGGTATTTGTAGTGGCTGATTCCCTTCCATCTTTTTAAAATAATACATTTCCACTTAGCTTGGGCTGTCTTCTGGGATTAATTAGTGACTGTGCAAGTGACATGAGGTCTAGGTGGCCAGCACTTCTTGACAGATGGCCGCTGGAAAAAAATGGGAAATGATTGCACGGATGGTAATTATGATTTTCTGGATGTGATAAATTTATGAAATACTTCTGGGGTTGAAGTTCCTGCATAAGTTCTTGGGGCCCCTGGGCCATGTGGCTGGGCAGCAGTCATTCATTCTCCATCTGAACTTGGTTGGAAGTGGCATTTCCCATTACACTGAAAGAGAAAAAAAAAAAAAAGTTGATTTATACGCAAGACTCCTGCTCCATAATTATGGCCTAGAATTAATTGAATACCCTGTAGCTTTTTGTACTGTATATGCTAATGATGACCAAAAATTGATTCTCTTCTATATTTCTTTATTAACTTATCTTAAAATGGCATATTGTGAATAACGACCTCCGGTACCACTGGACTAGGCAACTTCATAATTTGCAATTCAAGCTGTTTATTCTTTTCAATTTGTTTAGGTAATTTATTTTTCTAGGGGGGAAAAATGAGGCCTAAATTATAGAAATGAACAGTCCCTGTTGGCTGGACAGTGCTGGGGATTTGGAGTGAATAAATATTCCTGAAATGAGCTGATCCCAACCTTGTACTGAGAGTTTGGTGACTGGTCATGCTCGTTTTATTTTATAGACCATATTGAATTCATTTGATTATGGAATATCAGGCTCTGCCTGGTAATTAGCACTGTGGTGATTTCTCCTTGTGCACAGGCCATGCCAGGGCTGTGGAGTCCTCCAGGATGCTGCATAGCCCAGAGGTGGACGCAGGTCCTCGGTGGCCACTCTAAGGCAGGAGGCAAGTCACTCTCCCATCTCACAACAGTTTGGAGGCTTCATCCTGTTATCTCCTTGTTCCAGCTCCTCTTCCCTGAGAGATCCACAGAAGGCAAGCAGAGGGAGGCCCATACGATGTCTGATTTCATGTCATATTCTAAGTTGTTGTTAGTTTACTCTATAATCTAGCTAGTAGTTTTAGTTATGGGAAACAACTTTATGTTGCCTTGACCCACACACATCTCAGCAGCAGCCCCCAATCACTTCTAGACCCATGAGCTCCAGACCCTTTTCCTAGGAGAGGGGAAGTGAAGGCGGAATCTCTGGCCAGCAAACTGTCCCTCTGTCCCATAGTGAGCAATGAAGCCCCCCTTTACTCCTATTGGGCTGGCTCCTTAATTTGCTGAGTGGCAGAAGATTACCTCTGACAGAAATTCTCTGCTTCCCCCACAAGTTGATGAATTGAGCTACATCCTCTCTTGGACCCTTCCCCTTCTCTCATCTCTCCCATCTGCTGTCCCTCTCCCTCCCTCTCTCTTATCTTCCTCAGTAAGAAGAGGCCATGGCTCCCTCATCTCTGGTCTTGACTGCAGCCCTTCCTGACTCCCTGGGGGCTGGAGGCCATCTAATATCTGTTCTCTATCCTTTAAGTTCAGGTTTCCTCCTGACAGCATTTGAACCCACTTAAGCCCTCCGAAAGTTAAGAAAATTCTACTTTATTTCATCTTTCTTCAGTAATCATTTTTCCCTCCTCCATTTCTCAGTGGCAGAATGTCTCTTCTCCCGTGGTCCCTACATTCACTGCAGTTGACTCCCAGACCCATCTTTCCACACACCTGCTCTCACCAAAGGTGCTGGGAGCTCCCGATTGTCAAATACACTGCTCTCAGGGATTTTACTGTGGACTCAGCATTTGTTCCTCTTAGAGAAGAGACCAGGATAGGGGTTAAGCGCTTGGGGAGGCAACATCTCCCTGCCTCAAGATTTTCATCTGCAAAGGGGGGTTAATAATGATATGCATGGAAATGCTTAGCATACTGTCTGGCATCTTACCCGATATGCAGGTGTTGCTCATTATGACTACTGACCACTGCCTCCTAACCTCCATCTGTGCACACACACAATTGCTCACTGGACATACGTACCTGGATTCCCATCTTAAACTCATCCTCTTCCCTACTCGCCTTCTTCCTAGCATTCCAACTTTGTGAATGGATCCATCAGACACAGGCTACCAAAGCCAGAAATCTGGGCTCTTGCCTCTACCTTCTCATTTATCACCAGGATTGGTCAGTAACCAGTTCCCACTTCTAGAACTTTCTTATTTTCTCAGTTCTGTCTGTCCTTCCTCTTCTCCTCCCTCTCTTCTTCCTCCCTTGCTCTCTGTATATAAGGAAGCTGCTTTGCTTTGCTTGCTCTGTGAGTATTCTATCTCACTGGACTTGTGCAAGTAGAAGAAATTGCAGCCTGAGATGTGGTTGGCTGAAATGGCCACCAGTGCACAGTGAATCTGTTTCCCGCTCTTCCCCATGGGTCCTGGAGGTCACTCTTAGTGACAACTTCAGATCCAGGCCAGTGCAGGAGCATGAGGAACTAAAGTTAGACCATGCACTTTCTGAAGGAGTACTTGTTAGCACTGGAACACAGACATGAGCTCCGCTCCAGTCAGGCACTGCTGTTGATGTCAAGGAAAGAACTGTCTAGCTCAGTGTATTCAAAGAAATTAAGACACATGCCGCAAATGAAATTTTCTCATAGTCACATTTTAGTTGTTATTTTTTTGGTACTGGGGATTGAACCCGGGAGTGCTTTCCCACTGAGCTACATCCCCAGCCCTTTTTATTTTTTATTTTGAGACAGACAGGATCTCACTCAGTTACTTAGGGCCTTGCTAATTTGCTGAGGCTGGCCTCAAACTTGAGATCCTCTGCCTCAGCCTTCTGAGTCTCTGAGATTACAGGCATGTGCCACCATGTCTGTCTCCATAGTCACATTTTAAAAGAAGTTAAAAACAACCAGGTAGGCCCTAATCTCCATCATGTGGCTTTAGGCCCCAACTTCTTTAATAAGACTCCTGTGGCACAAGAATTAAAATCAAGAATCAATAAATGGGATGGACTCAAACTAAAAAGTTTCTTCTCAGAAAAAAAAAACAACACCAATATTTGAGGTGAACGGAGAACCTACATATTGGGAGCAAATCTTTACCCCTCAGACATCAGATAGAGCACTAATCTCTAGGGTATATAAAGAACTCAGAAAGCTAAGCACCAAAAACAAACAAACAAACAAAAACCAATTAATCCAATCAGTAAATGGGCCAAAGACCTGAACAGACACTTCTCAGAAGATGATGTACAATCAATCAACAAATACATGAAAAAATGTTCATCATCACTAGCAATTAGAGAAATGCAAATCCAACCACTAAGATTTAACTTCACTCCAGTCAGAATGGTAGCTATTAGGTATACAAACAACAATAAGTGTTGGCAAGGATGTGGGGAAAAAGGCACACTCATACATTGCTGGTGGGACTGCAAATTGGTGCAGCCAATATGGAAAGCAGTTTGGAGATTCCTTGGAAATCTGAGAATGGAACCACCATTTGACCCAGCTATCCCTCTCCTCAGTCTGTACCCAAAGAACTTAAAAACAGCATACTACAGGGACACAGCCACATAAGTGTTTATAGCAGCTCAATTCATAATAGCTAAACTGTGGGACCAATTAAGATGCCCTTCAATAGATGAATGGATAAAAAAATGTGGCATATATACACAATGGAATATTACTCAGCAATAAAAGAGAATAGAATTATGGCATTTGCAGGTAAATGGATGGAGCTAGAGAAGATAACGCTAAGTGAATTAGCCAATCCCCAAAAACCAAATGTTGAATGTTTTCTTTGATATAAGGAGGCTGATTCATAGTGGGATAGGGAACGGGAGCATGGGAGGATTAGATGAACTCTAGATAGGGCAGAGAGGTTGGAGGGGAAGGAGGGGGCATGGTGTTATTAATGATAGTGGAATATGATGACCATTATTATACAAAGTACATGTATGAAGACACGAATTGGTGTGAATATACTTTGTATACAACCAGAGATATGAAAGATTGTGCTCTATATATGTAATAAGAATTGTAATACATTCTGCTGTCATATATAAATAAAAAATAAATTAAAAAAATAATGTGACACACACTTACAAATAACCAGGTAAAATTAATTTGAGTGACATATCCTGTTCAACTTGGTATATCAAAAATATCATTTCCCCTTAAATATAAAAGGTATTAATGAGGGCTTTATACCCTTTTGTTTTTTGCACTAAGTTTTATAACCCGTGTGGATTTTATGCTCACAGAACATCTCAGTTCACAATGGTCACATTCCAGGGCTCATCAGCCACTTGTGGTTCATGGCTTTGCACGAACAGTGCAGGTTGAGCTGGTCAGTAACTACGAAGGCTCTTCAGAGAGAGATTTCTCCCTGGGCCTCCACGGTCTGGTGTCTATGGCAGGATAATGGTATTGCCCACAGGCCTGTTGGGAGTAGTAAAGAGCCACATGGTCACTTTTGAGATAATCACTAGGGTTTTCTTATCACATTTAACTTGTACTTTCTGTTGGTTCTATGTGCCTCTTCCATGGATGTTTTGTTGCTCTCTGGGCAGTATCTATTGACCGTAGAGTAGAGATCACAAATAACTGAGAGAAATCAATTGCATTTCTAAATATTAGTAGTTTCATTTTTTGAGTGATTCTTCAGTACTTAAAGAATCATTTTATTGTAATCATCCACTATTATTATTTTTATTTTATTTATTTATTTTTTTACAAATTTTAATTTGTTTTAATTAGTTACACATGACAGTAGAATGTACTTATATACTTTGGTGTATCATACATAGGTGGGATATAATTTCTTATTTTTCTAAGTGTACATATTGTAGAATCACATTGGTCATACAGTCACATACATACATACAGTAATAATGTCTGTTTCATTCTACTATCTTTCTTATCCCCACATCCTCTGCCTTCCCCTCCTTTCACTTATCTCTACCTACTCTAAGGTCACCCTATTCTTTTCTTGAATATGTGTATTAAGAAATGTAATGCAATTACAATTCTTAGTTCACATATATACCACAATTTTTGTATCCCTGTTTGTATATAAAGTAGGTTGACACCCAATTCAAGTCTTCATACATGTACTTTGTATAATGATGTCCATCACATTCCACCAACCTTGCTAATCCCCTGCTCCTTCCTTTTCCCTCCCACCCCTCTCCCCTATCTAGAATTCATCTATTCCTCCCATGCTCTCCCTCTATTTTTATTTTATACATGTCCATATTGAGACACAGAAAGGTTTAGCAACTTTGCTGAGCATTCCCAGGGGTGAAGTAGTAGATCTGAAATGCCAATCTTGACAATCTGTCTTCTCTATGCTTCTCATCAATTAAAAAAATATTTAATCTCATAAAGATGATCCTCTTTGAACAAGTGCTGAGCATTTTCAAGGAGAAAAGATTTGTATAGTTCTGGGCTTTATGATCTCTAAGAAGAATTTCAAGAGGTAACGCCTCCAAAGATGCTAAGTTTAGATAATAATAATAAAAAAAAAAAGTGAGAAGAATGCAGAATGGCCTAAAGGGTCTCTTCTTATGTCACCACAAAGGGGAAAATTGACAAGCTCTGAAAACTTGGGTGGTGTAGGGTGGATAAAGTCCAGGTAAGTTCAGGGAATCCTGGAGCTGGATGCTGCCCTCCAGCACAGGTGAGCATGAGCTGGGGTCTGAGGCAGCCTCACTGACATGCACTCAGCCCCCATGGTGAGGGCCGCTTGCAGCACTGCCTGCTGAGGACACTTGGGACCTGCTAATGTGGCCCTGTGTTAGGCTGAAGGTCTCCAGAGAACCTGGAATGGAAAGGGATGGTTGTGAATGGGGTAACTTTAGAGGGCTGGCTGGGGTGGTCCCAAGGTGAGCAGAATCAGGTGGCCAAATCTTGTTTAATAAAGGAAGGTTTCCTGGCTCATGAGAGGCCCTGGTGCACAGGTGCTACCAGGGACACTGAGGCCCATGGGACCTGCAGCGTCTGAGGTCCAACTTTGTTTTCTGCTGTTGAATTTCTGGAGATAGGTCTTGTCTATACAGCCTCAAGTGAAGTAAGGCTCAGAGCCCACCCCGCTGGGCTGGATGTACACATTGTGAAAGCTACCATCTCAGTACTTGGAAGCCTCAGAGCGCTCCCTGCAAGGGGTGCTGGATTGTGGTCCCCACACCTGAGATGGGTTGGCTCCAGCACTGCAGTCCTACTGGTCTGCAGTGGAGACGTCCCAGGAGGGGGCTCTCTCTGGTCACTTACCCCCACCTCCAACTGAAGAGCATCCAAGAAGAGGGAAGGAGGGAGGAAGGGAGGGAAGAGAAAGAGAGCGCGTTGAGAGAGTGCAAGCACTCAAGGAGAATGAGAATGAATCTTTCTTTCTTTTCCTCTTTAAAGGGGCAATCACCTGAATAACAGCGGGCCAGGCAAGGGCAGAAATGGAGGAAAATATTTCTAATGCTTGTTCATCCTGAAATACCTGGGTCAGATGGTTGACTCTGTGGATGCTGCCAGAATTCATCTTAAGAGAGAGGCAGGCACAGAGAAGCATTCCAGCTGAGTAGAGCCATCAGGATACGTGCACTCTGAGGAGCAGGGCTCTGCAGTGTGTGTGTGTGTGTGTGTGTGTGTGTGTGTGTGGTGTGTGTGTGTGTGTGTGCGCGCGCGCGCGCGCGCGTGCATGTGTGAGATTCTCTTCAGTAACACAGCAGCCCTGGGGTTAGCTCTGTCCTCAGTCTCCCTGAGGCTCAGGCATCCCTAGAATAGGTGCAGCAGGGACTTTAAGCCTAGATGTGACGTGCCCTGACCCAGTGCTGCCTCACCTACAGAACAGGCCCATGACCCACTTGAGAGAAGAAAGGCAGACTCCGGGAGGTAAAGGAGTTTGTCTAGGGTCACGTTTACATCTGTGCACACATGTAATTGTATGTGTATAATGCTGGCATCCAGAGAAGTAGAGATACTGCCCTTGCTCAGAATGAGACTCAAAAGTCCCTCCAAAGTGCCGCTGCAGAAGCTGGGGTCAGCTAGTACAGGAGAGGCATCATGGGTCCTCGCTGTGCCCGACAGTGCTGACTTCCTGTGGCCTGGCCCACATCAGTGGCTGCTATGAAGCGGGGCAGGGGGGGGCCCTGAGTTTTACCTTATCCAAGGGCGTCAGGGAGGGCTGAGCTGGGGGAGCTGGGTCCCCTGCAGCTCACAGGTGGTGCTGAGCTCCCCCCACCCTCCCTGGCCAGTGGCGTAGGAGAGCATGAAGGGCTAATTTCATGGCTGATAAAACTCCCTGTACACGAGACTTCACAGACAAATGACAGCACTGCTCTTCTCTTTTTTACTACGACATTTATTTTCTCCTTTCATGGAGAGAGGTACGTGTTGCAGCCTTTTCTGGGTCCTAATCTGGCAACCCTGCACGGAGGGAAGGATCAGGGCCTTTGTGATGGGGAGGTGGGGGGCAGAGCTGGGCTGAATTTCCTTCTGGGAGAGATGGGGGTTCTCTGGGGAGGCAGGTGGGAGGTTCCTGGCAGGTCTGCAGGGTGCACAGGCTACTCTGGGGGGTGAGTTCTGATAGGGGTTGAAGGATCTTCCTGTATCTTCTATGAGTTCCCAGTCATACCCTGCTTTCCAGTGAGTTCTCCAGGACCCAAGTCCATCCTGAACCTTCCAGGAGGACTTCCTGAGTGTTCAGCTCCTGCCATCTCCTTTCCCCCTGAATTTGTATCCACCACCAACACTCCCGATCTTGCTGGCTGGCATTGTTGGCTGGCATTCTCTGTGGTCCTCATTGGACACCCTCCCCTCCCCCCGTCACCACCATTGCCTGCCTCGTCTCAGAGAGGCTGAGGCTGAGCGGTTCAGTCCACAGGGTGAGATCTGCCAGCTCTGTGAATAATGGACCCCATGTGGCCCTTGGCTTCTCTCCTCCAAGTTCAGTCCTCAGTCTTGGTTGTAGCACCTGGTGGGACTTTTCACAGGTCATGCTTCACATTTGGTTGTCCTAATGACATCTAGAACTTTCTTTGGAAGCTATATTTTTCCTTCTTCTTTTTTTCTCCTGTGCATTTTGGCAGATGGCATTACTAAAGATTGCCTTGAATGTCCTGGGCTCATGCTCCACCACTAACTGGCTTGTGCATCAGAGAATTGCCATGAATACTCCCAGCCTCAGTTTCCCCTTCTGCAAAGTACGGTCAGCTTGCCTTGCTTGTGAGTGATTGTGAGGACCAAATGAAAGAACAGAGAGCACCAAAATGAGTGGTTACAAGAAACAGGCCTTTGTTTCTCCCTAATCAATGAGCCTTACTCTTTCGAACAGGGATAGGGAGGTCTACCTAGTGGACAGCTGGCAAAGAAAGATGGCTTTGTTGATCTCAAGCTGGAAAAACATAGGTGAGAAAAGAAGACTTGGGAATTTGTACAAACTGACATTTTCAAAAATGCTTTCTTGCCTGATGCAGAGATTGTAAAACAAAGCAGAGACCTCCCAAAGTAGGATCCTGAGCATGGGGTCTGGGGAGGAGCAGGAGCTCCTACTTCTGACAGGAGGACATCCCAGGAGCTGGGTGACCCTGGACACTTGGAGCCAGCCAGATGGAGCTGAGTCAGCATGCACAGCATGTGTGCTTCAGGTCCCAACCCATGGGGACTCACAGCTGCTGTCTCAGAGCCATGTCTCATGGCCTTTACATTCAGGTCACACAAAATTTCCTGTTTCTAGAAAGCACTGTGATCTCTCAGGCTCCCACACCTTTGTGCAGGTGGTTTCCTCAACCTGCAGCACCCTCCCTACTCCTCCTCCCAGGTCTCTGGCCCCCTTCCCTTTTCCATATGGCCAGTTCTAGTATTCAAAGGGCTTATGTTCATGCCTTGTCACTGGACCCTGGATGACAGAGTCCCATTGAGCCCTGTACATATGCTCCCAGTACCTCTTACTGCTCTGCATTGCAATTCTCTAGCCCTTTTTGGATTTTGAAAACTAGACTCTCAAGACAGGGGAACAGGAACTATTGCTTCCTGGGGCAGAAGGAGGCCGTGTGGACTTTTCCACTTGTGGCTGATGCACAAGTTAGAGGTGGAGGCCAAGGCAGAGCCAAGAGACTCATGGTCACAGTGTTCTCACAGAAATATGGATTATATACCTCCAGCCACTGCAAAAACACCTTTGCTTTCTGTCCAAATGGCACCCAGAGTCAGAAGGAATAGTGCCCCTAGGCAGATGCCCCGAGAATCTTGACAGCATCCTCACTGTAAGGAGCACCAGGATACTTCTTTCATACCTCTCCAGTGATACTCTCCTGTATTTTTAATTTTTTTCAAAGAACACTAGCCATGACATGCTAGATTAATTTTAGGGCCCTAATGGGTGCCCTTGTGGCAGTAACCCTGGGTATTGACATCTGTACCCTAGTTCCCTCCCTAGGGTCTGGTGGGTGTGTGTGTTTGTATGGTAGTCATTTATGTGTGTATGTATATGTGTTTGTGAGTATACAAGTGTGTGATTGTGAGTGTGAGTGAACATGTTTGTTTGAATATTAGCTGTTGAGTGTGCAGGTTGGTACTTCCCTGGGTCAACCATTCACATTGGAATGATCTGGATACTCATCCATCTGTCCATCCATCCATCCATCTATCCATCCATTTATTAACTTACTCATCCATCTATCCACTCATCTATCCACCCATCTACCTACCCATCCATCAATCCATGCACTTATTCACCTACCCACTTATCTATTCCTCCACCCACTCACTCATCCATCTGGCCATCCATCCATCCATCCATCCATCCATCCATCCATCCATCCAATGTTAGTTGAGCTCCTGTTATGTGCCGGGCACTGTGCTAGATGCTAGGAATTGTGCAGTGCAAAGACAGACACCTTTTTGATCACACCGTGTACAATCAGAGCTATTGTCCTACTCTTGGATTCTCAGTATGGTTGGCTTGAACTGTTAGTGGCTGCTTCCTCAGATGGGGTTGCCACTTCTGTACCTTAGCACTTTGCAGTTATATTTTACAGATGGGATTGGAAGAGAAGATAACAAATAGAAAGGGTACTTGCAAAGAATTCCTGGCTCCCATCAGCAATAGTTATGCACCCCAGGGGATGGAGCCCTGTGTCTTGTTCCCAGAAGCTGTGGCTCTTCCAGCCATGCTTACCCTGAGTCATCAGTTTACAACTTGTGTCAGCCACCACCTGACCTAAGCTCCTAACTAGTCCTTTTGTCCCCATGCTCCTCTCAACACTGCCAGCTCTGAATGTCTCCTCCCGATCTCTGTGTGCTTTTGGGAACTCCACATGCTCCTTCTCCTTGGAGTACCTTGACCCTTATGGAGCAAGGACCAGACACAATTGATTCTTTACAATCAGCTTTCCCCAGTTCTCTTTGTAGAAAGCCTTGCCTCCCTCCACTCCCCTCCAACAGCTCTCTATCCCATCCCTGCAGAATACAGTGGGGAGGTGCATAGCTATGCTACCTGGTAACTGTCCTGTGCTCTGGGGTCTGAGCCCAGAGCAGCTGCTTATCTCTGTGTCCACTGTGTGGCGTGGAGTAGCATAAGTTATGTACAGCATAAGTTTATCCATTTGGGTTAATGCCTGTCAGGACTCACCATGAAGGTACTACCTTGGAATTGTGGGCTCTCTTAGCAATTGATGGGTGGGGCATGGCTGGGGATCCAGGCCTCAGCAAACTTCAAATTGCTTCCTGCAAGAAATACTTCAAACTCAGGCACTCAAGGATGCTCTAGTCATAGTTGGTCAGCCCCAGTATGAATCCTGTCTCTAGTATGCATTCACTGAATGGCTTCTGGCAAGATGTTCCACTTCCCCATCCTCAGTTTTCCTATCTTAAAAATGGTCACAACAATGTCCAGAGACATTGTGAGGTTCTGCACATCAGTGCACAGCAGCTACTGTTACTAAGAAAATCATGCATCTGGGTCACCCCCCAGGCTTCTAAATTTCTCCTCGGGCAGAAAGGTCTGAGTTGATGTAAGTGCAGGCATCCTGTCAGCAGAGCAGAAGCAGGAAATGAGGATGAAAACAATTACAAATTAAAACCTGTCACTTGTGCAGAAGCCACTGCCTCTGCCGCTTCTGTCTAGGTAAAAGTCAGCTCCCTTTGGCAGAGGTTGTGTGGTTGGGGGGAGTCAGAGATGTGTGCCCTCCAGCCACAGGAGGGCACTCCCCTTCCTCTGCGGGACTCACCTTACAGGGTTCATTCAATCATTCATCCATTTGCTCATTCACTCACTCCAGGAGTATTTGTGGAGAGCATAAGAATGTGCCTGGCAGGGTTCCAGGGCCCGGGGATAAAGCCACGTTAAAGATGCGATTTAGCTTGATTAGAGTCGGTAGCAATAAGGCTATTTCAACATCCAGGTGTTAGGGCACCACTGGCTATTATGAGAGCAGAAAGGGGCACCTGCCTTCCACCTGCCATCCACCTGCTGAGATCCAGGTGTGCAAGGAAGGATGGCAGTTGGCGTGAAACCTGGAGGCAGTGGATTCAGGAAGGGAGGGGTGCCAAGGACAACTGGGAAAGGCTTCTAGGACAACAACTGCCTTCCTGAGGGGATCCTGCTTGTCCCAGAGTGCCACCTGTAATAAGTCCCAGGGCTCCTCCCACCTCTAGGTCCTGTCAGGCGGTGGTGGTGGTGGCGGTGAAGAAAAGGAGGTGTGCCACCTGACATTGTTCCTGGAACCAATCGCCTAAGGAGTTGAGGTAACTGCTGATCATCTGGGGTGTTCAGAGGCAAGGCCAGATTACAAGAGAACTGACAATAAATGGGGGCTCAAGGCCTCCCCACAGTAAGGCCTGAGCAGCTCCTATTAAACAAACCCTGCCACAGATAACAACTGCACACTCTGGATACCTCCTAAAGCCACCAAAGGAAGGCCTAAGAGGGTGGGACCCAAAACAGGTAGAAGAGAAAATGGTGCATTGGAAGAAGGAAGATTCACACCTTCCCCAGTGGGAACTCTGTAAGCAAAGTGTTCCCACTGGGTCATGAAAACTGGGACAGGAAATCCAGAGTTTAGTGGGTTTGAAGAGCCAGGGAACAAAGTGGAAGCCTGGGAGGGGACCCCCCAAATCGGCAGGAAAATTGCCAAATCTTTGCAGACATCTGAACCATGCAGGGAGTACAGATGTGGGGGGGGGCAGCTAAACAGCTGCACAGAGATTTGGGGAATCATCTCCCCACTTAGAGGGAAAATCACTCTCTCCAGTTTTAGCCCAGCCAAGATTCCTGCCTGCTTGGAAAAAACAATCTCCTGGGAGAAAGTGGGTGCAGAAGAGGATGAAATGTTATTGAGGAGCCAAGAAGGGGCCCGGGAGTGCCAAGATGGGGAGGACCAGGGGACAGAAGTTAGGGTGGTGGCTGCCCATTACTCACCTGATGCTGTGCACGACGGGAATGGCCCTGAGGTGATGTGACAGCAGACAGGTCTCAGCTCTTCATAAAAAAGCATTTGCTAAGAGGGAGTCTTAACCATCCAAAAACTATCAGAAAGAGCTGCCCGCTCTATGGAATCACGGGGACATTCCAGGAGAGACCCAGGGACATTCCTGAGGATATTCTGTAGGTAGTATGATAGCAGGAGGAAATGGAAAGGCTGTATTGGAAAGGCTGGGCTCTGGGGTCAGCCATCCTTGGGCTCCAGTCCCATCCCAGATGCAGAGACTCCATCCTTAAAAAAGATCAGTGTGCTTTCTGGACACTTGGCTTAGTAAGGCCTGGGACACATGAGGTGCTCCAGAATGGAGGGGAAGCCTGCAGGTTTGCAGAAGCTGCCCCTTCATGGCTGTGTCCTCCATCTGGCTCCCCATTCAGCTGGTAGAAATTGACTCTTAGGGCTTCTCTGAGATCGGAGAAGGGGACCCAGGTCTCTAGCCTCCCAGTTAGCCCTCCTACTTTTCCCAGGATGGTGCTCCCAGGGATGGCCGGAGGTGCCCACCCAAGACAAAAGTGCTCCTGATTAAATGTAGCGCTGAAGCTAGAAGCCTCAGCATGTTTTTCCCTCCCATATGCAGATTGTAAAGGGCAATAACTGGAAAATTGAGGTGCCTGGTGGTGTGTGCTGGACCGCCGAGATGAAACAGAGCTGACTGTACAGACAAGGAAGAGAAAATGAGCTCTCAGGGCCTTATTGCTCCTGCTTTTGATCGGCAGAGATACTGCTGGGTCACAGGGAAGGAACCCTTCTGGAATCAGACACTGTCAGAGCCCCTTTAATTGGGCCCTGTTGAAATCTGCCCAGCTCTCTGGAACAAAGAAGTGGGAAAGTAGATTGCAGGGACTCAGGGTGGAGGGAGGTCATGCTGTTATCGCTGGAGGCTGAACCCAGCCATCCCAGTGCTGCAACTGTGATTACCATCAAAGCTAATTAACACAGCTCCTTGATCCACTCTGTCCCAGGTGAGGCCAGCAGGAAGAATGGGCTGGCATTTAATAACCTGCCGCCTCCCCTAGAATCCCCCAGCCAGAATCCCAGAATCAGGTTGTGTAAAGCTGTCAGTCCTGATAAGCCCCAGACTGGATGCTGCTGCTTCGATTCTATGCCCTAACTCCCCCCTCCCTCCTGGGATGGGGGGCGGGGGGGGGGTTCTGGTTGTCAGCTCCAGCAGATGAATGGGCAAATTGCACTTCAGATGCACTTTGAGGACCTACTATGTACCAGGTGCACTTTGAGCACCTACTATGTACCAGGCACTCAGCAGACCCTGGGAAGTGCCTGTCAGATGTGTCCAGGGAGTCATTGTGTGTAAGGTCTGGAGGGAAAGAGAAACACAGGAGGTAACCCTGGAAGCAATGAAACAGCTAGACATAGGGCACAGGCACAGCACTTCAACCCAAAGATGAGGAGGTGGGTCCCAAGAGAGCTAGGGGAAGAGGTTTCAGGCAGTGCAGAGGTACTAAGAAGTGAAAATAGGACTTGGGATGCTTGTAGCACATAAGTGTCCCACCAAGGGTGAGCGGATAGGAGTGGGTGGGCAGGATTTCATGCCATTCATGACCAAGGCTTTGTCTGTAGTCTGATTTCATATTCCAAATGACACGTTTGAAAATAGTCATTCACAAGACCATTTATCGATTTGGTTCTACTCCCTCCAATTGCTTGCTTTTCTATTTCTATATTTATTGTGGTACTGGGGATTGGACCTGGGGGGCTGAGCTATGTCTACAGACATTTTTTTGTTGTTGTTTTATTTTGACATAGTGTCTCACCAAGTTGTCCAGGCCAGCCTAGAACTTTCCATCCTCCTGCCCTGGCCTTCCCAGGAGCTGGGATCACAGGTGGGGTCCTTCCTGGAAGACTGCTTCCAATCATTTGGATGAACATTAATTCGTACTTTCGAGCACTCATTATCATTCACCTATTATTCCTTCATTCTGAAGTTTACTTATCCATTCCTTTCCCTCCTGATCCGTTGATTCATCAGTTCGCAAAAGGAACATTTCACAGAACTCCTCATTTTCTTTTCCAAATTTTGTTATTAGTTGCTCAAAACATTACAATGATCTTGACATATCATACATTTGATTCAAATGGGGTATGAATTCTTATTTTTCCACTCCTCATTTTCTTAACACCTCCTTTCTTGCGTCCTCTCCCGGGGCGCCCTTGCTCAGCCAGGACTGTGCAGCGGCGAGGATTGAGCACTAGAGGGCGCTCGCGGCACGCGCATCTCCGCGGGCGCGCCCAGGCTCTGAGATGCTGCAGATAAAGAACCCAACAATATTGCGGTCGGAGCATTTAGCCATCCCGTTCCTTTCGCTCCTCGCTGCACCGATGGGGAAACAGAGGTCGGGAGAACCGATGTGGCTTGCCCAGGGTCACCGGGCGAGTAAGGGGCTGAATGGAAGAGGAAGAAAGGAGGTGGGGACTTATGCGCATTGCACGATGACCTCAGGGCCACCAGGGGAGAAGGGGTGGCTGGCCGGGCATGTCCCAGAGCCTACGTACCAGTGGTGGCTGTTGCAGTCGGGATGAACTTCCTTCCGGGGACGGGGCAGGAGCGGGAAAGGTTCAGTGGCCTACCCCTGGCCTCCCTGCAGACCCTGCGGGGATGAGGATGGAGGGCTCGGTGCCCTCCGCATGCCCAGCCCCTCATCTCCCACCCTGCCGTGGCCCCGGGCGGATCAGCAGTGCTCTCCCTATTTAACTGTAGAGGCGCCTGAGAACTCCAAAGTGGAGCAGATTGCCCAAGGATGCGCAGGGGAAAAGCAGCCTGCACCAGAACCTTCCCAACCACGCCTCCAGGATTCAGGTGGAGGGCTGGTGGAGATCTCCCACAGGTCAGGTCCGGGCTTGATGCGGGTCCCCAGGAGCGGTGACCCGGACAGGCAACGCCTGCCTAAGCTTCCCCGCAGGGCCCCTCCCTCCTGGGAATCTCTAAAGCAGGAGGGACCCCGCGGAAGAGCAGGCGAGTGACTGTGGCGGCTGCGAGGGAGAGATTGGGCTGGGGGATCCTCAAGTGGCTACTGGCCTCTTGTCAGCTTCTCTCACTGTGAAATGGGTCAGAGTTTTTCTATCGGGATCGCTTTGTCCCAAGTCAAGCGAAATGACAGGGTGAACAGACTTGGGAATCCAAAGCTGCGCACCACTCTGTTCTTGTCTTTGGGAAAGTCCAGGAAGGGCTGGGAGGGAGCCTGGGCCTTGTGCCTGAAGTGGGGTTCTCCATGTGCTTCACCGCGGGTGCTGTTGAATCCCGATGGGACTTGGGCCCAGCTCAGTCTTCCACAATCTTGCCTTTCTTTGGGCTTCATGTTAGGCGGTGCTCCATTGGGCGTCTCAGCCCACCTGCATACTGGCTTCTGCTGCTCTCTCCACGATCCCCTCCAATCCTAGGTCTGTCCCTGGCTCAGTGGGGCTCCTCATTCTGAGTATCACAAGATCCTTGCGTCTCCACCTGCTGCAGGTCAGTCCACTTCACTGCTGACCTGGAAAGCAGAAAGCTATGGGGACACTCCTACCTAAAACTTTCCCAACTCCTATGCCTTCTGCTGTCAAGTTAACCCCTTGAAGTAATCTCCATGATAAGGTCTTTAATCTTAGCTCTGGAGTCACAGCCCTAAACACCTGAGAGCATCCACACATGCACCTGCTCACACTCGTGCACATAAACCTATACATATGTATGGACAAATGTCCGACACACATTCCATTCCCCCTCCCCCAAACTTGTGCGCACACCCACTTATGTGCACAGCCACACATAACACATTTGTACTCTTATAATTTGTTTTGAACTCCCTTTCCCCACCCTTGTGTGTCTGATTCCTTGAGATTTAGGACTCTCCCTCATCACCTTCTCCAGGAAGCTGCCTAGACCATCCATTTGTTAGGTGCCCTCACCTGGGTCCCTTCCCTGTCCCTACTGATTAGCATGAATCTGCTCCTGATTGTCTCTTGTCTCTTGCAGAATATAGTGTACTTACTGAAGGCAGGGCCACATCTCTTCTCTTTTTTGCCCTGCAGGAGACTTACCACAGAGAAGGCGCTCAAAGGAGCAAATAAGGAAAGCCAGAATATCCCTCAAATGGAAAAGTCCTCCCAAAGAAAACTGTCAGCTGGAGGGACACTCCAGAGCAACGTGGCTCCAGAACATGCTGGAAGTTCACTGTGTCTGTGGACAGACCTGCTTCCATGTGACAGACTAGCTAGGGTAGTAGTTATAGTGACTTCACAGAGTGGGTTAAAACATGAGCAGTTTACATTACACTTGCCTTTCAAGTCCATGGTGATAGGCAGGTTCACTGCTCTCCACAGTCGCTATTGCGCAGCTGATAAAGAGGCCTCGTGTCATCAAACATGGCCTGCCAGTGTCATGACAGAGCACCTCCCTGGAGAGACTCACCTGGCATGCTCCTTATTTTGGACCATGCTCATGGTCCATAGTTAGTCACATGGCTGCATTCTAACTTCCAGGGGCCAAGAGGTGCCACCCTGCCATATGCTGGCATATATGACAACTTGGAAAATTTGGCCAGCACTGTAAAATGACAACCACTGCTCATGTTTCACCAGGGAATTTAGGAAAAGGAGCTTAGAGAAGACTTCACAGTGATACAAGCCAGCCTTACCAGTAGCACTCTTGTCCTTCCATTAGCCCTCCTCCTACCCACTAAGCCATCTATCAAGAATAAGGATTATAAAGTAAGAACAGGTCCTGGGACAAAAGACATTGATTCTGCTGGTGTATGTGTGCGTGTTGGTATGTGTAAGTGTGTGCATGTAAGTATATGTGTGTGTGTGTACACCAGTGAGTTTATGCATGTAGGTGTGTATGCATGTGCAAGTGAGATATGTTAGTGAATGTGTGCACATGAGTGTTCATTCAGGTAAATGTGCATGTGCATGTATGAAAGAGTTTGTGTGTGCCTGTGTGTGCATACATCTGAGTGAGTGTGTGTGTGTTTATTGGGAGCAGTGCTGCTGTATATAATGGGCCAATAGTTCTCCTAATGGCCACCACTGTGTGCCAGGCTCTGCTGTAGATGCTGTGAATGCATTGTTTCCATAATCCCCACCAACACTGAAAAAGAATAGCAGTGACACCTGTGTATAGAGGGGAAATGAAGCTCTAGGTGATTGGCTTGCCCAGAAGCACTGGGATCCTGTCTCCCTACACCTGGTTCTGCAGCTACTGCCCTTCACATAAAATTCCATCTGGCATTTTGCTATTAGCCTCTTGTTTCCTGGGACAGGCTCAAGGATCTTAGACATTTTTATTGCTTTCCAGAGTCGAGGGTCCATGGTGATATATTCACCTTTGTCTCCCCAGCCCAAGGACAATCTTTGGTTCTTTGTTCTTATTTGGTCAATTTAAATTGCCCTAATCTGGTTTCTATGATTTAATAGTTAAGCCATGAAGTTCCAATGAGTGTTCCAATGTTGGCGGAGTCATTTGGTCCAAGAGGAAAGCACTGTGTTATCAGAGAGGAACCAAACTGGGTCATGCATAGCCTGACATGGGTTGGAGCTTCTATCCGCTGGGTGGTCCTGGACCATCTAGGGTGTGTGTGTGTGTGTGTGTGTGTGTGTGTGTGTGTGTGTGGTGTGGGCATGGCCTGGCTGGGTGTTGGGCATGCACACATAGACCTTGCTGGCTTCAGTTCCTTCCAAAGCCCTTATGCAGTCCTGGCTTGTACCATCCTAACTACCCAATCCAGGAAGGGCGTGGTTCCCAATTTGCTCAATTGCTGTTACCCCCCACATTCAATGACAAATGCCATTGGTTGCTTCTTTATCATCGCCCCATCCCTTCCCTCCTCAGTTCTCTACTCTGAGCTCCCACAACAGCCCTCTGGGTATCTTTCTTTGTATTGTCATCTCTGCTTCCCAACTGCTTTTCCCAAGGCCACTCCAGTCAGCCTCAAATTCTCTTCCAATGTCAAACCGCAGGCTTCTTCAAGGGGATCTTTCTCAACTTGGGGTTTCTTTCATTGCTTTCCAGTTTAAAGCTCTTTACTCCATTTAGGAAGCCCTTTTTAAGTGCTTCTTATGTGCCAAGTCCCTGGAGCTCCCCTTCAGGATGAAGCCTAAGCCCACAAGGGAATGTCCTTGTGTCCCGGTGGAGGTGGTGGAAATGTCTTGCCCACATGCTACTTCCAGGCCACCTGAGACCTCTTGTCAGAGCTCTGATCCTCTGAGGTCCTTGTCCCTTCTGACCACTGTAACCTGCTGTTTGATGTGGAGGCATGCACCTGTCTCCGAGTCTGCCTTTCACCTGTTCTCCATGGTGTTGGTTTTCATCCTGATGGTTCACCTGATACAGGTTTCCTTAATCTCCTCTTTTCTGGAAGCCATCCCTGGGGGGTCAGATCAGCTGCTCATGCCCCACATCACTCTGGAATCTTGCTATACTGGGAACCCTTCGCCTCCAAATCCCTCCTCAGCTCCTCTCCTCCCACATGGCCGTCTCTCAGCAGTTTTAGAACCTCCGGTCTAGGCCCTCCTCTGCATCCTCCCCAGGATGCCTCCCCTTCCTGTCTTTTTGTTTTTCCTGATCCAGTTTAAGTTTCTTGATGCAGGGCCTGGTTCCCCGTAGCTTTTTATCGGCTTTCTCTTCCCCCGCCTCTGCCTTGCCAAGTGCTGCTATGCAAGCACATAGTAGGACAGGTTGATTGAGTGACCTTGAGTGGGGGGCCCCCGTATCAGGTCAGCAAATATGATTGTACGGGGGACACTGGCTTGGTGTCATTGTTTCTCATCATCTCCCACTCCTAACCCTCCAGCAAGTCTTGATTCTGACTTAGAGCAGGCTAAACCGAGTATGGAAACCTAGGGTGACAGATTTGTCACAGTAGAGAAAAAACAGCCCTGCTGGAAAATCATCCAATTAGAAGCTGCTGTTTGCTGAGAAATCTCGATGGCCCCCAAGGAAGAGAACACTGGGGAAAACAGATCCAGAGGAATTTAGGAAGATACTGAGAAAATCTGTGAGGGGTAGACCTAATAGCCTAGCAGTCAGAGCCACCATCAGAAGCTCCAGGGGACATGTGAGAGAGAAAGCAGCTAGGAACGGGTATGCATGGGATTATCTTGAGAAAGGGTGAGAAAGAGGACGAGAAATAGGCCCATGAGTCCCTAGCATTTAAGAAGGAGGCAGAGAAGGTGTGGGCAAAGGAGTACAATGAGAGAAGGAGACACAGATTTTCAGGGAGACAAGGAGCATGGCTAACAGCTACGTAGCAAGGGGCGTAGCTAACCACCTATTGTGGTTGAGATGAGAGGTGTCCCCCAAAATCTTACATATGAGATAATGCAAGAAGGATTAGAGGAGAAATGATTGTATTACAAGAACCTCAACCCAATCAATGAATTAATCACCTGATGGAATTCATTAAGTGGTAATTGAAGGCAGGTAGGGTGTGGCTGGAGGAGGTGGAACATTGGGGACGTGGCTTTGAGGTCTATATTTGTATTTGGTGAATGGAGTCTCTCTCTCTCTGCTTCCTGATCATCAAATAAGCTGCTTCTCTCCACCACACTATTTTGCCCTGTTGGTCTGCCTCACCTTGAGTCTCGAGGCATGAATCCTATTGTCTATGGACTGAGACCTCTGAAACTGTGAGCCCCCTCCAACTTTTCCTCCTCTACAGTTGTTCTGGTCAGGTCTTTCAGTCACAGCAGTGAAAAAGCTGACTGAAACACCACCCAGTACCCCTGGTGAAAAACCACGTTTTCCAGCTTCCCAGCATGTAAGAACGGCCAATAAGATGTAGATAGAATCGTTAGAGAGGGTTTATGGGAAATCCTTTGGCCTTTCCCTTGTTCTTTCTTCCTGTTCTTGGGGACTTGGATGTGATCTCTGCTGCTGTCTTGGACTGTTTGTTTAGAGGAGTAAAACTGAGGAGGGCAGAGGAGAAAGGTGAAGGGGGTCGAGTCTCTAATGATCATGGAGCGTCGCAACACTTTGGATCACCCACCTCTGAGGCTCCATTTCTGTAAAAGAAGGTTAATCATCTGTCTTGTTAAAGCCCTTTCAGCTGGACAGTTACTAGCAGCTGGGGACATGGTCTGTGGTGGCTTGAAGGTCCCAGGCTTAACTGGCTGTGCAGATCACAGTGATCCGGAAGCTGTGGGACACCTGGTAAGCCCTGGGTGGCAGGGAGAGGGGCAGAATGCAGTCATCTGAGGGGTGGTCAGCAAAGGAGGATGGGGTAGGGGTCCATGAGAGTTGACCACATTTTCATGACTTGGGAAAGCATTAGTTACCATGGTAGGGACAGTGTGAACCAGCCCTATGTGTATGGTTCACTCTCCCAGGGACCTTGGACCAATTTCTTTACCCTCTGACCTCAGTTCCCCCCAAACAGCAGTAACGCCTACAAATAGCTATTTAGGGATGGAATGAGGTAACATGGTCATGCTGCCCCTCAAACATCCCAGGGACTTTGCTGCCCTTGGGGGCCAGAAGAGACCTGCCATGCAAGGCTGTTAGTCTTGTCCTTTGCACACCCAGACAGATACCTGCTCCAGGTGGCTCCATGGGCCAAGCTCTAACATGACTGGAGAGAAACTTTACAAAGGGAGTTTGTCTGCTTAATTCATTTTCTGGAAAGACTCAAGTTCTTAACATAGAATAAAAATTATTCCAGAAATGACCGTGCCTTTCCAGTTCCCTCAGCTTGGGAGGCACAGTGGACAGGGCAGGTCCAGGCTCTCCTACCTGGGAAGGCCTGGGGAACAGGAAAGGGCTGAAATGGACAGTCTATAGGGTCAGTGTGACCATGTCCAGTGCTTCAGGGTGGGTGTCCAGAAGAAACAGGGCAGGCCCTTATGTCCATGGCCTCCCAAGGGCTGGGCAGGAGAAAGGGAGAGTAGAGGGAGTACCCCAGGTGTTCTCAGCAGCCATTCCCCTGAAGTGCTGGACTGCAGCACCCTGTCCCTGTCCTCTATTTGATCTGCCCACCCTGAGAGGGAGGTGTGGTCAGATGATGGTTTGGGGCTCTGCCAAGAGAAGCCACCTAAGGAGACAGAACAAGTTTCTAGAAGAGTCAGGATCTGAGCCCTCATCTGATTCCAGGTCTGTGTGTTTTCCTGAGTCCTACTGCATGCTGCTGTCCCCAAGAGAACCCCAGAGGTCCCCAGGAGCAGCATCCTACTGATAAGGAAGTGGAATTCTCTCCCCACTTCAGGACAGCTCTCACCCCCATTTAGAGAACCAAAGCACTGATTATTGAGATCTCACTGAAAGAGGGAGGGGCGGGGCGAGGAAATTCAGGAGCATCAACTGCTGGGAAGGAAAATGTTTCCATTTAATTTCTCATATAATAGTCATGCACCATGTGGAGATAATGCCTGGAAAGCTGGGTAATCACCTGAAACCTATACCACAAGATGGCGCGGAATTACCAGGCCCTGCTGTCTCTTAATGGTTGATGAGCAACACCTTGTGATTTGGGTATTAAAGTTCTGGCTGGTTCCATCTGAGTGAGTCCTGCTTCCCAGGGCCGCTTCTTGCCAGGCCACTGGAGTTTCCTTGCTGATTTCTTGCTGGCCTTCCTTGTCCTACTCTGGAAGAGGCACAAAATCCCAATGTGGAATAAAGGACCCAGACTCTCTGCAAACTGCCGAGTCTGAGAGCCCAGGCTGCCCAGAGCTGAGTTGCGTAGAGAGCCTGGTGATCCACATCCAGGGGACAGTGTAACACTGAGAATCCTGCAGGGGGAAGAGTGTGGAGGGCTGGTCAGATCTTCTGGAAAATGGAAGCTTATCCCTCTAAACAGAGCTGCATCTCCATCTGAATGCAGTTCACTGGCGCAGTCACATACATTGTCTCCAAAGGGGCTGGTGATACTTTAATAGAGTAACAGGAGCAGTTTTCATTTGTGGCAATTCCTGTTTTTAAATTTAGAATACTAACCTCAGTCCATGAAATTAGACCTTGAAACTGAGATGTTTTGGCTGCTCCCTGGTGGAGAGGAGACTATTGTGGACCAGAGGAAGCATGCTCAGCTGTGAGTTCTGAGGGTTGGAGGATCAACAGCACTTCAGAGGGACTGGAAGTTTCTGGTGAAGAAGGACCTGGGGCTGGACCTGGGGCTGGACCTGGGAAAAGGCTCAGGGAGATAGTGAGTTCCTTGAGTCCCATCTTATCACACCTCCCAATCTGATACAGACTTGGCAGCGAGAGGGTTGAGATGGCCTGAGAAAACCCATGTTCCAAAATAAGGTAGGAGAAAACCACAGCTTTTCAGGTTACTGAGATGCAGGTACTTGCTGGCGAGAGAGAGGACAATGTAGGGAGGAGAGCCAGGGACCCAGGTAAGATTGTATCCTCAGTTGATGCCAGAGAGGTGACCAGAAAAGATAGGCCAGGTACTAAGCATCTCAGTGGCTGCTCATGGACACTGAGGTCACTGGCTAAGCACCAGATGGTATTCATAGCCCTTCAGGGACCAGCTACCACCCTCATAAAAAATGCAGGAAGAGGCTGGGAACGGTGGCTCATGCCTGTAATCCCAGTGGCTCCGGAGGCTGAGGCAGGAGGATCATGAGTTCAAAACCAGCCTCAGAAAAAACGAGGTGCTAAGCAACTCAGTGAAACCCTGTCTCTAAATCAAATACAAAATAAGGCTGGAGTTGTGGCTCAGTGTTGAGTACTCTTGAGTTCAATCCTGGGTACCCTCCCCCACCCCCCAAAAAGAGAAATTGGGAAGAAAACCAGACAGATGGGGGTGTGTGCATGTGGGGAATCCTCATATGCATAAAAGGCATTTGGTTAAATTTCTAGAATCAGCAGAATGGGGCTTGAAGTAGAAATTATGTTCGATCATGGAAAAGATTAGAAAAAGTAAATTTTTTTTCCACATCCAAATTTTTAGAACAAAAATTTTTTAAAAAAAGATATACATTCCACATCTTAGAAGCTACCTCCCAGATGTCTGTGGTGTCTGAGAGACCTTGGAGGTCAAGGTAGGCTGGGCTTAACTCACCTGCCTCTTACCTC
This sequence comes from Callospermophilus lateralis, assembly GCF_048772815.1. Taxonomy (NCBI): domain Eukaryota; kingdom Metazoa; phylum Chordata; class Mammalia; order Rodentia; family Sciuridae; genus Callospermophilus; species Callospermophilus lateralis. The sequence continues at coordinate 95,453,535 of NC_135313.1, forward strand.
CCCACCTGGCTGCCAGTGAGAAGTCTTTGAGCTTCTCCAGGTGTCTGCAGTTCAGCCTTCCCTCTAAGTTGTTATATTGAAGCATTTCTTTAAATAGAATGCTTGCTGTTAGAATCTTAAAAACACTTTTTTTTGCCTCATTTTATTTACTTACACCTTCACACAGTGTAACACAGACACACACCACATAATATTTTGGTCAGCTGCACCCATGACTGTGGTTCTATGAGAATATAACGGAGTTGAGAAGTTCCCATCCTGTATCGATGCTGTAGCATTGGCAACATCACAGCAAAAGGCATTCCTCACATGTTTGTGTGATGCTGGTGTAAAGAAAACTACTGCACCACCAGGTGATTCAAAGTCCAGCCCATACAAGTACATACAAGTACATGGGTGCGCACCCTTATTATTAATCAGTGACTCTGTTGCTGGTTGCTCTATTTACTATCTTATCCTATCCTGTACACCATTATTTTAACATGCACTCCTTCTATGTATACAAGAAAAAGTTTTCTGTATGCCGCGTGACATCATAGCATCCTCATATATCTTGTGTTTATTGCCTCTCTTGATTGTATCATTTTATCTTACACATGATTTAATCTCATACTGTTTTGCTCATCATTGTCCTAAGAGTGATAGGCTGCCTCATATTTTTGTCATATAGCCTCAGGGTAGGCTCCACCATGTAGGTTTGTGTAATATAGTTTACCATGTTTGCACAATGATGGAATCAACTGAAAATGCATTTCTTAGACTGTGTCCCCATTGTTGAGTGATGCATATCTGAAATTTTACAAGGAGATGCTTTTTTTAAAAAAGCACATTGCTTTCTTCCCAGTTCAAAGAACAAGAATCCATCCCACAGAAATGATTCCTTAATGTTATGCTCATTCCTCCTGTTTCCCCCATATTCTGGGATGCCTAGAAGAAAGAGAAGAACAGTGTGCGCTGCTTGGATGCTCAGTATTGGCCTCAGGGTAGCTGGGCTACTCCAGGTCTGCCCCTGCAGGCAGGTCCATCTCTGGTCACATCCACCCCACTGCTTAGGGTGAATCTGGAGAGCTTGCCATTGGAGCCCGGTGCAGGGGGGTGGCTAGTTTTATCCTTATTTATTACTACCTGGGAATAAATGAAGGCTATCAGAGGAAACCAAAGAAGCAAGATTCCTTCAGGTTTAAAAAAGAGACATTATAAACCCCTTAGGAAGCTGAAATCATTTTTAGCCATTTATTTCAATTTTATACAGTACCCATTGACTCCCTGTTATAAAAGATGAGAATATCAGCACCATTTATAATTTTTCTCTGTCTAGTCAGTCTCCTAATAGCTTGCCTTGGTTATTTGTTCTAATGTTTTTGGACATATAGCATCTGTGTTCTATTCTATAAGCAGAGTTCCTGGGTAGTTTAATAGTAGCTATAGATATAAGCAGATTTGTTGCGCCCACTATTTCTTCCAAATCATTGTTTCTCCATTCTTGAATTATTTATTATCATCCCTCTCTTATTTAGGGAGAGGGGAAAGACTGGGTTTGATAGGCTCTGTTTCTCGTGCCACATTTGCACAGTCAACTCATTGCCCAAGCGATGAAAGAAACATCCTGGCTTCTGCACTCAAATGGAGTCTCCCCTGGATGTTAAGATCCATCTGTTACTGTGGAGAAATTTGAGGCCAGATTAGTATTTTTTTACCTTTATCTTTCTACTTTATTTTCTGTCAGGATGGCTAAAGAGTTTTTTTTTTTCTTTCTTTCTTTTTTTTTTTTTTCCAGTTCTAGGGATTGAATCCAGGGATGCCTAGCCTTTGAACTACATCCCCAGCTCTTTTATTTTGAGACAGGATCTCACTAAGTTGCTGAGGCTGCCCTCAAACTTGTGATCTTCCTGCTGCATCCTCCTAAGTTTCTGGGATTATGGGAGTGTGCCACCATGCCTGGCTATTCTCTGATTTTAACAGTTACCTAAGAAATAAGACATTTCAACATGTTGAAGTTTATGTAAAAATTTTCTTGATTAGAATGTACATTTTTTTAGCATATGGATTTTTTTCCCATTCTTCAAATTCAGAAAATTTTCTCTTTTTGGAGAATGATGTTATTCTTTCTACATGTTGGGACATGTTTTGAATCTTTTGTCTTTTTAGATCATTTTTTTAGTTGTAGATGGACACAATACCTTTATTTTGTTTATTTATTTTTATGTGGTGCTGAGTATCAAACCCAGTGCCTTGTCTTCCCGAGGCAAGTACTCTACACTGAGCCACAATCCTTGCCCTGTTTTGATTCTTTTTGTGTGTTTTCTGTCATCATTGTCCCTCTGTCCTCTTCTGTTTTCTATTTGTGTTCATTATCCAGTCACTTAACCTCACTGAGCCTCAGTTTCCTCACATTAGAGTTAAGATAATAGACCTTTCTAAGGGGGAAGCCCCCAGGATTAAAATAGTTAATACGTATAAATCTCTTGACACTGTGCTCAGCCCATGGAAGTCATATAAAAATGATCATGATTTTTACTAGTATGGATTTTATTAGTATTATTTCTCATTGTAAAGTGATTAGTTACAAGAACTCTGGAGCCAGACTGCCACTGTGTGTGACCTTGGGCCACGTGCTGAACTTCTCTGTGTCTTGTTGTCCTCCTTTGCAAAATAGAGATGATAAATGTCCTTGTCTCAGAATTATTATGGGAATGAGTCTTTAATATTAGTAACTTATTTAGAAAGTACTAGAATACAATAAGTGTCATATATGTTGTTAAATAAACATCCACTCAAGCCTTTTTTTTTTTTTTCTGCAGGGAACAAATTATTTTCAGTAATGCTCATCCTTTTTCTTGCTGTTCCTAATACATTATTAGGTCTGTAATGCTGCTGTTTTGATATTAGTTTGCTCCTGTATACCTAGAGACTCTTTTTTTCCACTTCATTCTGTTTCATCATCCTGTCACTGAGCTCTCTTGTTCTACACTTTATGCCCTTTTATGGTGCTCTTTAAAACAATTGGGGAACATTTCATTTTGCTCCTAGGATGATGTTTTCTTCTAGGTTGATTTCTTTGTTCTTCATGCTGTGTTTCTTTTCTTCATTGTTATTATTATTGTGATATGTGTGTGTGTGTGTGTGTGTGTGTGTGTGTGTGTGTGTGAGAGAGAGAGAGAGAGAGAGAGAGAGAGAGAGAGAGAGAGAGATGTTGCCTGTGGGTCTGTTGTTTGTGTAATTGAATCTTTCCATCTTGGCTCCTGTCCAGAGCTTTCAACTGTTCTGATTAGTATGAAGATGACATTTCTCTGTTATCTGAGACCTGGTCTTTCCCCTTTCAGAGCCTCTGTTTTGTTGGGTCTCTGCAACCAGAGGGCGTGATGGAGGAGCACTGTGTCTAGGAGAAGTCCTGGCTGGGCTGGAGCTGCCGTCAGGGGGCTGGCATTGACACTGAGGCCAACACCTGTTTGGGGGTGCTCCCCATTGCCATGAGGGGGGCTTCAGATCTTTACTGACAGCCCAGTCACCAGCAAATACATCTGCTTTTCCACAAAAAGAAAGCATGAGATGCCCATCCCTTCAGCCCTAGGGTATTAGTCAGGGTTCTCTAGAGGAACAGAAGCAACTGGATCTGTATATATGATTATAGAAGGGGATTTATTAGATTGGCTTACACGATAGTCCCCCCAGTGGTTGTCTGCAGGCTGGAAAGCTGGAGGAACCAGTAGGTGGTCAGTTCAGGAATATGGAGCCTAGAATAAGAGGGACCTATGGTGCAACCCCAGTGGGAGACTGAAGGTCTGGGGACTCCCTGGAGAATCACTGGTGAGAGTCCACACTGGCAGAGGGAAGGAGCTGGAGACAAATATCCACAGGGGATGGAGGAAGCCAGAAACACAGTGGAAGCACCTGCTGGAGAAGTATGGTGCTTGTGTTCTCTGCTGCTTCCTCCTCCTCTTGCTTTATGCCCCATCTGGTCCCCCGAATGTTGGCCAATACCACCCAAATTTAGGGTGGGTCTCCTCTCAGTTTGCTGTCCCACATGCCAATCAAATCTGGAAACACCATCAACCCTCCAAGAAGTCTCTTAATCCTAGGCATCTCTCAGTCCAATCAAATTGACAATTCAGACTAACCATCACCCTAGTTTGCCCCTCTCTAGGTTTGAGGGTATTGGCAAGAATTTTCAGGATTTTGCAGACTGGCTTGTGTTTATCTGAGGTGGGGCAGGTGCGACATGCTGTGGTGGGCAGCTTCCCACTTGGGATGTATATATAGCACTAGTCTGTATCCCATTCCCCCTTCAATTGCTGTTGGTGTAGCTTGTTTTTGAGGGAATGAGACCTTTAATTTATGCTTCCACTGTATTTTTTTTTCTTTTAAATGGCAAGTTAGTTTTATTTTATTTTTCTCCAACTTCATCAAGGCATAGTTAAAGGTTAAAAATTGTATACATATTCATATCTGTGGATTCTGGATCTACGGATTCAACCAACCTTGGATTCAAAATATTATAATATTCAAAATATTATTCACATGTACAGATTTTTCTTAATGCTACCCTTTTTTAAACATGATAGGTAACAGCTACTTATATAGCATTTACATCACATTTTGAATCATGAATATTCTAGAGATGATTTAAAGTATACAGAATGATGTGCATAGGTAACATGCAAACGCTGTGCTATTTAATATAGAAGATTTGCATGTCTACAGATTTTGGTATTCACAGATGCCCTGGAACCAATCACTCATGGAAACCAAAGGAGAACTATATTTTTAAGTGGTGTAGCTTGGTCAGTCAATACACGTGTATGTTGGGCTTTCTGTAGAATTTGCTTTTGTTAGGAATTGGGCAGGGATACTCTGCAGCACATTTGTTATCAAGAAATTTAGCTGGAAATTGCTGCCTTTTGATGAATCTTTCCCCCTTTTTTGTCACTGCCTCCCCAACAATCTATAAAAGACCACTACATTATCAGATCTATGGGACAAGCCAGGAAAGTGCCTCTGGAACTTGAATAAGGGTTTTAAAATGTAGCTAATATATGTTCTCCCCTTTTTCTCCCCGGACTTAATGAAGCACAGCAGTCTCCCCAAAACTGGGTTGATTCCAAAGCACTCCTGAATTTGCAGAGAAATATAAATCCTCTCAACTGTCTCACAGGTTTGAGGACAGCGAGGGTCAGGTTGGCTAATTTTAATTATATTTGGTTAGCATGTCTTGAAGCCTATAAATCTAAATGCCAATAAATTAATATATCACTCTGTGTGCCTCCCAGCCACAGCATTAAATCAACTGTGCCAAGAGTGCCGCATAGAATAAGGCCAAACCCCCAGAAGCTCAGGCATTTCAATTTCACTGTATTAATCTGTCATTAATAGAGCCCTCAAGTCCCTGTGTCACATGCATGACCATGCACAACTGGAACTTGCTGAGTATGAGCTCAGCCCACTCCACTCTTGGCTTATGCTCAGCTACCCTTGCCCCAAAGCCTTCATGATTAATGATAAGCCATTGGTCTCCATGAACCTGGCTTGGTTCAAGGAGTGGGTGGCCTCCTTTGCATAGGATATTAGAATTAGCCTGAAGACAGGTGCCTCTAGCCTTTGAGCTTTGACATCAGGAAAGATTTAAAACCCTGGCTTGTATAATCAGGCTGGGAGAGCCTTGCCCATGAGCAGGTATGATCAAGGTAAGGCAAGAGATAAGGTGCCAGATCTCATTAGCTACTTCCTTTTGGTGGAGGGGGTCCTACTATGCATATGCAATGCTATAGCTAGATGGGACAGACAGTACCAGTTCATGATCAGTGACATGGTAGCTTGGTGGTTCATGGTAAAGCCTTCGATCTCCCTTAAGATCCAGGAGTAGGCCAGGAAGTCTTTATCAAAAGGAGAGTAGTTTTCTGTAGATATGTTCAAGGTTTTGCTCCCAAATCCTAAGGTACTCCTGTATGGGATATGCCAAAGGGCCCAAATAGCATCTCTTTAACAGTGTAAATTTTTGGTTCCTGACACCTCAAACTGAAACATGTGGCTCAAGTGGCTGAAATGTTTTGTTTTGGTACCAGGGATTGAACCTGGGGTGCTTAACTACTGAGCCACATCCCTAACTCTTTTTATATATTGTTTTGAGACAGGGTCTCAGTAAGTTTCTTAGGGCCTTGCTAAGTTTCTGAGGCTGGTTGTGAACTATGGATCCTCCTCCCTCTGCCTCCAGAGTCACTGGGATTATAGGAATGTGCCATCATGCCCCCTGGCAGAGAATTTTTAACAACAGCATGGACCTATTGTAGAGCCTTCTCTTGTCCTGGGCTCTACTCTACTCAAAACTAGTAGGTTTTGGGGGGTATTCAGTAAATGCAATGGAGTAACTTACTCAAATGGGGAACATGTTGCCTCCAAAATTCAAGTCCTCCACAATTCATTAGGTATTGCACCTCTTGTTTTGTTGCTGGAAGGACTGACTACAGCGATATGCCCTTCACATTCATGGGTTGTCTCAATGCACCCTAAATCACTGTACTTCCAACAAATCACACCAAAGTGGAAGGATATTGAATTTTGTGGGATTTATTTTTCACTCTCTATCACATAAATGTTTTACCAATGTGCTTATTGTTCATTAGGTCCAATAAGAGCAATGCCATTAATGTAATAGACTAATCTTATGTCCTTTTTGAAGAAAAAGGTGACCAATCCCTGCAGTCTTGGCTATGAGATAAGACTGGAGAACAGTGAAAGTGCATTGCTGGTCTTGCCAGCTAAAAGCAAACTGCTTCCGGGGGTCCTGACTAATGTGTTAAGAGGCAACAAAACTTTTGCCACATCAAGAGCTGCAGAGCAGGTATGAAGGGATGTGTTTATTTACCTTAGCAACAAAATTGCATCTGGAATCACAGTTGTAACTGGAGTTACCACCAAATTGATGGTAATCCGTGCTCATCCTCTGGACCTGTCTTCCACACAGGCCAAATGGGTGAGTTTTAAAAGGATGTGGTAAGAATCATCACCTCTGTATGTCCCATGTCTTCTCCAGGAATGTGAAATTGCTACTGGTTTGCTATTTTGTAGGTAAAGGCAGTTACAATGCTTCCACTTGGTTTTTCCCACCATCATAGCTGTAACTCCATATTTTGGGAACCTGATTCTGTGGGTTGCTGAATATGCATATGCAATCAAGCCTTCCTGAACTGCGCAATAATCACAGGATGCTGTGAGATGGACCTGCGCTAAATCTCTATCAATCACCTGACTTCTATAAGCCCCTACTCTGATTAAAGGGCCACAGGGATATTTGGGGTCTTCTGGAATTACTATCAGTTCAGAGCCAGTTTCTAGTAACCTCTGAAAGGCCTATTTCCTTTTCCTCAATGCACAGTTACCCCAGTGAATGGCTGTAGCTTCCTTTGTAGCTTTCTTTTGGAAGAAAAATTATCAGTGCAAATTTTTGACAGTATAATAGGGTCCTTCCTTTAGGAGACCTGACCTCTGCATCATTCAAATTGCATTTAAATCCACTTCATTTAAAGGGCTCTGGATTATTTAACTCAGCTTGCCTAGGAATTGGTGGATTTGCTCACCTGCTGTTTTGGTGAGCCAAGTCAGACTCTGTTGATTGGGCTGAGAGTTCTGTTCATACAGATCCGATGGTAATTTACTAGACTGTGCTTTTGTTTCTTTTCCAGTGACACTGTGATCAGGTGGCCTGTGCCATAGGTCCCTGTGAGTGGGACTTTTACGATTGATTGCTGCATTGGTTCTTCTGCCTGCTGCAATGGTTTGAGCCTGGAGGAGGCTTGTCTGTGACTTGGCCCTCGACTTCCCTTTCCTCTCCCTGTCTTAAACTCTGGGCTCCAACAACACCAAAGGGAATGGACCTTATGTTTTCCACTAGTCAGGCCACTTCTCACCTCTGGGCCTTTACTGGTGCCCTACATTTAGCCCAGAATGTTCTACCCCATCTCTATGATTCCACTCAGTGGGCAGAGCCTGTCTCTTCTTCAAGACTTCCTCTATATTTTCCTGGCCCCATAGTTTCCCCCTGTGTTTGGAACTTGTCTATTTTCTTGTTTCTTCCTGCATAGGCTGTGAATTCCTAGAGGAAAGGCCCGTGTGTGACTCATTTTTGCATCCTAGCACAGGACTTGGCTCTTAACTAGCAGTCAGTGACTGTTTATTCAATGCAAGTGTGATTTCACACTCTGGGGCTGAAAGTGTCTGGAAGATGCATTTGACCGCTCTCTGACCCACCAGTTTGTGGGGGAGATGTACACGTTCAAGTGCATTCCTGTGGGTTTAGCTGAGATGTAAAAGACGCATCCCCCAGTTTCTCTTAACACTCCTTTCATTTTGCATATGCAGTCAGGGAGACTCGGGGCTTGGCGTACACTTCATAATTTTTTTTTTGTTCATTTATTTATTTAACTTTTGACAGGCTGTGCTGTCTGTCAACAGGGCTCTGTATAAATTGTTCTAATTTATAAGCCATTTCCACTAGCTGAGGTGAGAGCATGAGGATAGTGGAGAGGTAGCTCTGTGGCTTGTAAGGCTGTTTGTGTTCAGGTAGAGTGTCAGGGAGGGGCTGGTCCTCTGGCTAGTGCATGGGATCAGTTCTGGGCAGAAACTTTAATTAAAAGCAAAAAGTTGGCACTTCTGGGTTTCACAACTTCCCCAGCTCTCAGCTCTGCTCTGCAGCTCCTGGAAACTCCTGCATCAAGCAGTGAATTATTCAACAGGACAAGGCAAGTAAACAAAGATGTAGAAGAATTCACCTCAGCCCCAGTATGTGGAGGTGAACAGAGAAACCACAGTGGCAAAAAACAAAAACTTAGTGCAGAAACAAGATTATTTACAATGCTAATTATATTTTTAATGAACCATATCTAACCAGAAGCAAAAACATCAGAGTGTGTTCTTCTTACTATTTTTATTAGTCTACTGCTTTATTTATCTATGCTCTCATTAGGAGCTGTTAATGTAGCATACCTACTTACTTATTTACTAATTTTTAACAACTGAGTGATTTACTGTTATTTTTAAGGCTACATATTGAATGTTATTTCACAACAACATATGCCTTTATTATTATGTTGGATTAGAAATTAAATTTATAAAATTGCTTTCAGTGTTTAGCTCCAAAAATTGCATCAAGGTGGCAGGAACATTTTTTTTTTTTTATCTTTGGGGGGTTGTTTTAGCCAGTTTTTCTGTACTGTGACCAATAGACCTGACTGTTGAGAGCCACAGCCGAAGGGGCTCCAGCAAACTTTCAGACTGCCAGCTGATGATTGGCTCACAGCGGCCCCAGCAACACCTAGCTGATTGGCTCCTCTGTGGAGATGCTCATTGAGCTGTTTCCCTGCCCTTTCAGACTACCAGCTGATGATTGGCTCTCAGCAGCCCCAGCAACATCTAGCAACATCTAGCTGATTGGCTCCTCTGTGGTGATGCTCATTGGGCTGTTTCCCTGCCCTTTCAGACCACGGAGCTGCTCATTGGGGGACTTTTTTGGCTCCGCCCATGCGACCCAGCCAATCGGCCTCAAGAGCAGGAGGATTGTGGGAGGAAGAGGTTGTTGTTGGGGTGTGTGGCTTGTGGGAAGCCGGTGGTGGCAGTTGGGCTCTGAGGGTTTTTTCCTGAGGAGCTGTTTTGTTTATCTTGTGTGGTTCTAAAAATAAAGTTAGTTTCTTTTGACAAATGGCTCCTGAATTGTGCCCAGCCAGACTGCGGCACCTGACAAGAACTCATAGAGAAGGAAAAGTTTATGCATTGCTCATGATTTCAGAGATCTCAGTCCCTAGATAGGCAACTCCATTGCTCTGGGCCTGAGGTAAGGTGGAACATCATGGTGGGAGGGCATGGTAGAGAAAGCATCTCAGAACATGAGAACCATGAAGAAGCAGAGAGTAAACTCCATTCATCAGAGACAAAATATAAACCCCAAAGGCACGCCCCTGTGACCCACCTCCTCAAGCCACATCCTACCTGCTTACGGTTACCATTAAATTAATCCATCGTGGATTAATGCACTGATTAGGTTAAGACTCTCATAACCCAATTGTTTCACCTCTTTCTTGCATTTTCTCAAACATGAGATTTTGGGGGACACCACAAATCCAAACCATAACAGGAGCAAATTGATATTCTTATTTCAGTTTACTAAAAGGCAGGTTTATTCCTGAGATTGTTTCAGTAAAGAGATGTGTTAGAATATGGAGGGGAAGTTCTTTTTCCAAATTCCACCTTCTCCCTTCACCTCCTTCCTTTCCTAGAAGATTTGGAGTCACTCTCTCCTATCTTGCTGCACTGTGGCTCATGTTGAGCCAGGATGTGAGTGGGTGATGTGGCTGGCTGAGGGGAGGGGACCAGACAGATCTTGTGTGATGGCTTAAAGGAAAGCCAGTGGACAAATGGATCCTTCTGAATATTGTAAATATTTCTAATGCCCTGGCAATTGAAATAAACTTCTCATTCTTCCCTTTGAATTAGTATCCATGTTTATGCTAGTGTCTCTACTTTTGAAGCTCTTTAACAAACAGATCCTCTCCATGAGAAATGGTCTTTTCTCAAACACTTCTATGTTATACCCTGATTTTATTTATGTTACTTTTATATACAGTATTTCACCATATAATCACTGCCACCACATCAAGGTATATTCATGAGTATTTCATGTATCCTAATCTTGCACCACACACAGATAAATAATATAATTTTTAAGTAATACCACCAGAATTTTTTAAAATAAAACCTTCACATAGGGTCACACCTCACATGTTTTTGCAAAAATCAAATATAAAAAGGCATAAAATCTGCAACAATCATGTGGTGAAATATGGTACTTTATCTCTCCAGATAACCAGCTACATGTTTGCAAGATTCATGATGGGTTGTCTCTGTATTACTCATATAATTATTGCTAGAACAATAACTGTGGGTCTTACATATGTTTAACAAGTGAATGAATGAAATCGATAAAAATCTCAGGCCTTAATATTCTGTAAAAAGCAATACTATGTGTTGCGTATTTATTTTTAAGCTAACAGTTAGCTGGGAGACAAAGAAGCAGACACAAGTATATTTATTACTTTTCTTAGGAATAAGTAACATTACTATAATAGGCAAAGAGCCCTTTACAGTGGTGGCTATCATCACCTGAATGTGTAAAGAAAGAATAGTGTTGAGATGTGGTAAATAACTGGTTTGGCTTTGTCCAAAGCTGGTCCTAGGACATTGTGGGAGCCAAGACAATGGTATGAGATCAGAGGAAGAAGAACTTATGGTAAGCCCACAGCCACTCAGTTTTTGCATAGATCCAAATGGCCAACTTAACTAATATCCTAATATTCTGAATAGAACTGGTAAGGTGTTGTGGAGGTGCTATTGAGAAGGCTCCAGAAAAACCAATTTTTTTAGACTTAGAATAGGTTTAACAAAGACCTATGAATAAGAAACAATCCAAGTTTCAAAGAGCTCAAACTGGGAAAGGAGAGTAGAAGTGTCACTGGAGGATTCTAAGTGGCCCTGTGGTTCCTAGGACAGGGCCTGGGTATCCTAGAACCCTGGGTCAGCTTGGGGGTCAAGGCTGACCTTGTAAGGAAGACAGCATGTACATGGAGGATTGAAGAGGAAGTATTAGGGAGAAGGACATCCTGGGGGCAGCAAAGAGTGCATGGTAAGTCAGTAACTGTGTGTGTGTGAGAGAGAGAGAGAGAGAGGGAGAGAGAGAGAGAGAGAGAATGTGCATGGGGGCAGGAGGGGAGAGAGAAAAATCCGAGGACTTCGTTTAATATTGTTAGTGATGAGATATGTAATATTTTATCCTCAAAGAGAACACACTTGGGTACTTCCATTCGTCTTTATAAGAGTTGGTCTGAAACTTACAAGAACATATCACAAATATTTCATTCAGTCATTCAACACATATTTATCATTTGACTATCATATGCAAGACCTTGCTCTAGGACTGAGGGAAAAGGAGGTAGACAAGGCCCCAAATCCCCTGCCTGTATGGGCTTACATTTTGTGGAAAAAATAAAAACAAAACAAACAAAAATCAACAGATAATAAACAATGCAAATGAATAAAATGCCGGCTGGGTGGTGGCTCAGTGGTAGAGTGCTTGCCTAGCATGTGTGAGGCACTGGGTTCGATTCTCAGAACCACATTAAAAAAAAAAAAAGAAAGAAAAAAAAATGAAGGTATTATGTCCATCTACAATGAAAAATGTTAAAAAAAATTGAGTAAAATGTGTACAAAGTCAGTGGCCAGGATTAAAAAGAAAAGGAGAGTGAAAGTGTGAGGGCTAGCCAGGACTGCTACTTTGAACAGGGCTGCAGAGAAGACACCCTGTGACACTGAAGTTAGGAGCTGAAGGACGTAGCATTGTTCGGCCAATGCCCCTGGGACACTATCCCAGGCTCACATCCCTCCCAGACTCCCCAGCTCTGAGCCCTGGTTCTGGGTGGTCTTGACATGCTGTGGCTCTTCTCTCTATTCTGAATCTGTCCACATGAGGCTTATATTGCAGGCCGTCCCTCCCTACAGTGTTTCCCACTATATGTGCCCATTACTAAGAGAGGAAGTCATGAGGGGGCTTTGCTCTGGCAAGTGACCTGGCTTCCAGGACTTATCAGGAGGTTCCTGCTTTGGGCCTCTGGTCTTCCCAGCCACCAGCATAATTCAGCCTGGAGTTGTACAGTTTCTGTACTTGCTGGAAATTTTTTATACCTGTGCAGAACTCTTGAAATGTTGGTAGTAGGACTGAGCCACAGTGAAATCTAGTAGGATGTCCGTAGCTATCTGAGGCTGGTGAAGACTCTGTTGGACAATGCAGACCCTGGTAGCCATGGGGTAGACCTAGTGTGCTGGTGCAGGGGGAGGTTTGCAGCTCCAGTTCTCACCCCTGTTAAGGGGTCCCCGCACAGTGAAGGTCAAATTATTGAAACACACAAACACACATACTCCTCTTTCATAAGCACTAATCCTCAGAGACGTTTCAGTAGAGGCCCCTAAGATGGAAGGCTGCCACTGCCCCATGAAGCCATAACTCAGCATTCATCTACTGATTCTCTCTGGTGCCCTCTCTCAATCCTACTGCAAAATAGGAATATGTCTTCTTAATGATGAGACAGCTCTTAATGAATGAGCCCACTGATGCTTAGAGGCATAGCTTTGGTTGCATTTCAGGATGTAATGGTGGGCTGGTTAGTGTCACAGAGTAGCATAGTTTGGAAGTAGGACAAAGAAGATTGATAAGAGCCAGAGAGAACCAATCCAGGAACAGAACTCCAAATGCAAGTCTCAATGGTTTTGCACAGGTTTGACTGCCTGAGGTTGAGGTGTTATATGAAGAGAGACCTGAGCAGTTGCACGAGGGGCAGGGTTGCACAATAGTGAACAGCACAAGCCTGAACCGATGAGACACCAGCTGTAATGAGCACCCTGTGCTCAGACCTTGGGTTCTAAATTCTGTGTCAACTGGATGGAACCAAGGCTGCTGGGGGAAATGTGGTCTGGAACTTTTGTGCAGAATAGAAAGTGCTCCCAAAGTTTTAAGAACCAAGGAAACAGAAGGAGATGCCGGTTGGCCATTCCTGGGATGATTTAAGTATCAAAATAAATAATAGTGCTGGGTTGCAGTGGCGCACATCTGTAATCCCAGCGGCTTGGGAGGCTGAAACAGGAGGATCTTGAGTTCAAAGCCAGCCTCAGCAAAAGTAAGGCACTAAGCAACTCAGCGATACCCTGTCTCTAAATAAAATACAAAAAAGGGATGGGGATGTGGCTCAGTGGTTGAGTGCCCCTGAATTCAATCCCCAGTAACAAAATAAATAAATAATAGTTATAGATGATAACAGATGAAAAAATTAAGAGTCCATGAGCCCTACTGATAGTAAACAAGGAGGAAGAGAACACCAACTAATAAACACAGAAGTAATGACAGAACTGAAAGCTACTTGTACCCCGCTGGGGCACCGCTAGATTCAGGTCAGAAGCATCAAGGGATGCTAAGGCTGTGGTTGAAAGTTTGATGACAACAGACAATTTACATCCTTTCAAAGTATCTCTCCACAGATTTGTTAATTACAGAGGGAGGAATAGTAACTGTATTGTGGAGAAAACAGAGCCATGTGATCAAAGTTTATATCAGTAGAAATGGAACAAATTAACATCATGAGCCTCCTGAAATAATGTTTGGAGAACATATCACTTCTGGGTATTCCAGTCCAAAAGGCACAATCTAAATCTAGTTATGAGAAAACATCAGAAGAAATTGAGAAATGCTGGGAAAAAAAAAAAAGACAAGGCTCTGCACTCCTAAAATTTCAATACAATAAAAAAAGGCCAAAAAACTAACCCATATTAAAGAAGGCACAAAACATTTTTTAAAGAGAGAGAGAGAGAGAGAGAGAGAGAGAGAGAGAGAGAGAATATGAATGAATCTTTTTTGTAGATGGACACAACACAATGCCTTTATTTTTATGTGGTGCTGAGAATCGAACCCGGGTCCCGTCCATCCTAGGTGAGTACTCTACCTCTGAGCCACAATTCCAGCCCCACAAAACATTTTGCACTCCCAAAAATAGTAGCTAAGAAAAACATCATTAATAAAGAGTTAAATAATATTATTCTATCAAGGTTAAATTTCCTGATTCATGTAATTGCAATTTGGATGTGGAAATAAATGTAATTTTTCTTAGGATTTCCATGCTGCACCATTTGGAGGTAAAAGGACATGTGAGTAACATTTTCAAATATTCAAATAGCTGTCAGAGATGGAGAATGATAATTAAAAATTGGTAAAATATTAATTATTTTATAGAAGTCCTTGGCAATAATGTTTTCAACTTTTCTGTGAATTTGACATTATTAAAAATAATCTAAGCTTTAAGTGTAGACTGCCTGGAATGGAATTCAATACTACCACTTACTAGCTGTGTGTTTGTGGATAAATTACTTAATCTCTCTGGTCAAGCATGGCCTTAGCTTCTCCATCTGTAACATGGCAATAAAGCACCTTCTCAGAGTTACAATGAGATCAAAGTGTTAATACACAGAGGCTCTCAAGAGTGGCAAGCATACCAGGTGTTTGCTGATGGCATTTGGGTCTAAGAGGCAAAATTATGGCCACCAGACAGATGAGCATGTGGTTTCTCCTGGAGAAACTCAGAGAGAAGTCACCATATGAGAAGATAAGCGATGCTCTGGAGGGCACATGACCCTGGCACAACTCTAAGCTGGTTGTGGTGTGTGAGAGTGGAGGAGATTAGGGTCCTACTTCCTGTTCTTCTGATGGGGAATTGTGCATATTTTGGAAGTCCAGGAAGGAGGGTGGCCTGGCTGGTGGAGCCTTGTGCTAGGTGGCTCCTTCTCTGCCCCAGCTGCAGCATGCTGTGTGTGTGCCCTGGGTTGGTTTCTTGGCCATGCCTAAGCAGCAGCTGATGTGCTTGACAGTGAAGATGAGGCCCCTTTTTGCCTTTGGTTCTGTCTCTAGCAAGTTGGTGACCTTCAGCCCATTAATTGACTTCTCCAAGCTTCAAAAGCACTATTAGGACAATAATATTCACCTCCAGCTATTCACTGTAACAAAAAACACACAGGGAAGATTTATGGGGTAGGTTTAAGGTGGCAGGCACTTTGCAGGGATTCTGACTTATCTATGACACAGTGCTGTGAGGTAGGTACTATCATGCTCTCTCTTCTAGATGTGGAACATTGAGGCTTGGAGAATTTAGGTTGCCCATGGTCACACAGTGAGTAAGTGGTGAACAGCTTTGTCGTAGCCTGTGGGGGTGACCACTCTGCTCTGATTACTGATGACAGCCCTTTCCTTGGTCCTGGGTATTTTTAAAGTCATAGAATGTGTAAGTTTCCCACTAGCTCTGTCTCAGTCTTGGGTCTACTTGGACAATCCGGCAGGGGCCAGGAAGGTGTGTCCTCTGACTTAGCCTGCATGTGGGCTGAACATCAGTTTCCCCATTGCCTATTCCCACGCAGCTTGACACCTGCAAGACAGGCAACAGGTTGAGACAGATAACGTGGAGGTCTTCAGAAAAGCCTGAAACCACCACTTTCTGCAGAGAAATCCTTTCTGCCTAGCATGACACCTTCCCGGTGTCCAGGTGAAAGGTAGGGCTAATACCTTCAGGGTTTACTCACTCATCTGAAGGGCATTAGGGAGCCTGGTCCTTTGCTCCCCAATCCAGTGCAAGTGGCTTAATCAGAATTTAACAGATCCTCCATCCGCCAGAACAGGAAGGATGCTGACTCCATGCTGTGGGAGCCTTATCCTTCTTTCTCTAGTCTGCAGCCAGTATGATTGCTCCAAAATGTGAGACTGTCAATAAGTCTCCCTGGAATATCATATTGGCATGACTTTTCATCATCCTTAAAATAAAGTCTCTTGATTTGACTCTAAAATTTGCATGGTCTGCACCCATCTGCCCAGTCTCACTTTCCCCCATGTTCCTCTTTCCTCTGCACTGGCCTGTAGGACAACTGGATCTGGTGCTATCCTACCTACCAGAGGGCCTTGGCATGTGCTTCAACCCTCATCTCCAGATCATCCTCTTCCCCCTGCTCTCCTTCCTTTTCTCAGAGTTAAATTCTACTCAACTGTTCGCTCAAGCACTGCTTCCCAAGGAAGTCTTTCTTGATGCCCCCTCCCATCCCATTCCATACTGAATAGTGCTCAAGTCCTATTATAATTGCACACTGTTTATATGGCTATTCCTTTACCCAATGTCTGCATTCTGCCAGATGGTGAGCTCTCTGAGAGCAGGTGCCATGTCTGCTTTGTGCACCATCTATTTCCAGCACCAGGCAAGTCTGGTTGCCCCCAAACATTACTACTGAATAAATGAACTGGTTGTTATGGTTTCAACACCAGGTGCCCTGCAAAAAACTCAGGTGTGAGACAATGTAAGAAACTTCAAAGGTGAAATAGATTATGAGAGATATAACCTAATCAATGGATTAATCCACTCGAATGGATTGACTGTGTGGTGACTGCAGTAGGTAGGATGTGGCTGCAGGAAGTAGGTCACTGGAGTCCTGCCTTGCGGGTTTATATTTTGTTCCTGGGGAGCAGAGATTTCTCTCTGCTCCTTGGTTGTCATGTCCTGAGCTGCTTTCCTCTGCCACAGTATTCTGCTTCACCTTGGGCCCAGAGCAATAGAGTGGGCCATCACAGACTGAGGCCTCTGAAACTGTGAGCCAAAATATACTTTTCCTCCTCTAAGTTGTTCTTTTCAGGTATTGTGGCAGTAGCAGTGCAAAATCTGATTCAAACCCTGTAGATCCTCACAGAAGACTGGCTTGCCCTTGCTCACTAGGCTACCTAAGACCTACTTTCAGCTTTAAGTGGAAGGTTGTCCAGGATCCAATAGGTGGCTTCCTTTTGTGATGGATGAAGGGTCCTGCACCTGGGCACGTCCTCCCTTGGAAACAACTCCCATCTCTCCTGCAGCGCCAGGATTTGTGACCTGCAGAAGCAGGGTTCCAGACAGGATGAGAGGGCTCCTATCAGGAGCTAGCTCATGCCTCTTCAGACTGCACAGCTTTAAGTGGCTGTGGGTCCCCATGAAAGAGGTATTAACTGAACTCAGCCAGGCTTCCCTCTTGCCCTGATGACCTTCCATATTTGTGCAATCCTGCATACATTTGTTTCATGATCCTCATTTCAATCCATCTTGAGCATCAATTAGATGATCAGGAGGGAAGGGGCATGACCTTTGAGACAACTGCTCTATTCACCCAAACAATAGTTTACCCTTTCTGGAGACGATTCAATATTCAGCTGTAAAGTGAAACCAAAAAATCTTGCTAAATTAGGTCTTGCTTCTGCTTGAGAATTGACACCTGACATCTGGTGGGTGGAATTGTGATCTCACTAGGTACCCAAGACCTAAGGCTGACCCTGGCATGGCTGTTCTAATGCAGCTAAATATTTAATGTGTGTCTAGTTCACATAATCCCCTCAGCCCTGAGTTAGTTTATCTCCTATCAATATCTAATACCAACCTTCATTTATCAAAGGAACTTTTTCCAGAGCAGAATAATTGGGGGGATTAAGTAATACGGAACAGTGCTTCTCAACCCTGTCAGAACCAATACCCTTTGTATAAAATATTTTATAACATTTTCTTTACTACATTGAAAAGACACTTAGGGGTAGCATCACTTATTTATACACATGATTTTTTATAAAGGCAATGAGGCTTTGGTCATAATACAGTGAAAAGGGAGAAACAAAAGGAAAGTAATCTAAAGTAAAATGCTATTTGTCATAACATGTAAATGTTCATTCAGGTCTGACTTTACTAAAAAACATAATGAAGTAATCAGATGTTTGCATCCACTTAAAATGAATAAGTGTGGATGGAGAGAAAGAAGGCAGTAATTTTGTTGAAGACTTTTCTTTGATATTTTGAAGTAAGAGTGCAGAGCTATACTTATACATGCAGAAGTTATTTATTCAGGGGGTCACGTGGAAATCACAGGTGCAGATGTGCCTGAGGGTTTTGGGCTGAAGATGATTCGATGATTCACACCCCTGGAAGGGCATTGGTGTTAAGATGGGATTTTCCCAGAAGAGCAATGCTTGGTAAAGAAGCCAGTCTTCCTCTTGAGTCTCACAATTATTGCAGTTTGAATTGTATATGAAACTGGGGAAATACACTTTGTGTTTATGTGACATGATGTTTAAATCATAGACAGGTCTATCACCTATGTGAGTGAATGTCTGGAAGCATATTCAAAGTAGAGTTGGAAGCCTTCTGTGTATTGCAGAAGTGCGCCCCCCCCCATCATGCTGATAATAACCCCCAATGTCTCACAAAGTTCCAAAGCTCCTCCTGTGGGTCAAGCATCTGCTGAACCATTGATGGAGAGCCAGGGAGATCAGCATGGCCCAGAGGAAGAGATACTGAGTGAGGATTCTGCAAGACCACACAGGTAATAGCAGAAATGAGATTCTGAGTACTCACACACCATCTGCTGGCCACTCTGGCAGCCACTCCACCTATATGACTAACTCTCAGGTTGGAGTTAATGATTCCATTTTAAAGATGGAGACACTGAGACCCGTATGTTGAATATCTTGCTTTACTTGTTAATTCTTTACCTTTCTAGTTAATTTAAAGAGGAGAATAAGCTTTATGTACTTTTAATAGAGGAAGAAAAGACAGTGGATATAAGCATTTTCATTGCAATGGGAAATCTCTGTGTAGATTAATCTATACTAAGCACAAAATAATTATAGAATAATTCCTCATTGTGTGCAGCCAGAAGAGACAGTCAGCTCAACAGAAAAGCAAACATTTTTATTGTAAGTTAGACTGTCCTTACTGTCTGCTGCCTCTAACCTCAGTGTACAGTGCTTTCAGGAGAGGACTGAGCGAGGAGAGAAGAAAGCAGGAGTACTAAAAGGCTACAGGTGAACCTTACATCCATCAGGTGCATTTAGGCAGGGAGCTCCTGGGGCTGAGGATATCCTGAATGAAAGAATGTCCCTTCACAGCCTCAGGAGCTACCTCTGTGATCTGAGCGAATGTGCAATCCAGACTATAGTGGCAGCAGCAAAGTTCGGCATCTGTTTGCATTCAAGAAGGCTTGGGGAAGCCCTAGGACATCAGGATGAGCCTCATGTTCTGGCTCCAGGGTTGGAGTATGAAAACGCTTAGGCTTTGACTTTTGTATGAGAGTGAGCATTTTTGGATGTCAATGGAGGCTTCTGGAGGTGGTGGTCATGGAGAAGATGGCCATTTCCTAAATGAGCTGCTTCCTAAACACCAGGAAAGCCATATGGTGTGGAGTGACATTCATGGAGCCTGATTGGAAAACCAGGATAAAGCAATTGCATAGGGTAAATTCTGCATAATTTTCATGTTATGTGCAGGCTTAATAATTCACAGTTCTCATTGTTATCCTAATAAAATGTTAAAGTAAAGAGCCCTTGCAGGGGTTGTTATAGACTCATAATCTGGGCTGCGGGGACCCTATATTTATCTTTGAATTAAACCTCAGAGCCCCAGAAGATGTCTTCATACGCCTGAGCTGGTCTAGGGGCTTGTGCTGTAAGTACCATTCATCCTTAGTCAGTGTTTAAAAGTCGACTGTGAGAGGAAGAGATCGCCAGAGTCCCTCTTGCATCCCTGCAAAAGCCCTTGATGAAATTCTCATTGACTTGAAGAACACTCTTCATTTCTGCTCTTAGGGGAGATAGCCCCAAATCTCCAGTTGGGAAGCCAATTCCTTTTTGAGGAAGGGTCACAGGGGAAAAGCTTCTCAGACCTAGGTAGTTCATAGTAGGGCAATAAGGCATGCAAACAAAATAAATGGCAGATAAGAAGAAGTAAAGGATGAGTTTAGCAAATATGTAGGATACAAGAACAAAACTGAATTGCATGGCTATCGGCTGGCAATGAACAGTCAAAACTGAAATAAAATATCTTTGAATAACAGGAAATTAAGTGCTTTGAGACAAATATGATAAGAAATGCTAGACCTGTACTCTGACAACTATAAGACATTGCTAAGGGAAACTGAAAATCTAAATACGTGCAGAGATGTATATTGTACATGGGTGAGAACATTCAAAAGTACCATAGTAGTTCTCTTCAAGCTGCTCCATAAATTCAGTGCAATCCCTATCAAAATTCTAGCAGCCTACTGGTTTTATTTGCTTTAGTTATTTACATTAGTATTTTGTAGAACTGGATACACTATTGTCTGGGGCTCACTGGGGTTAAATTACTAAGCTAGGATTCATAATGACAGACAGGAAGAATCACAGGGCTTTTGAACTGGAAGGACTTTCAGAAGGAACCAATTTAACTTTCACAGAGTGGAAATGAGAGAAGTAAGGTCAGGAGAAAGGAAGCGGCTCTCTGCAGGGTCTCTCTGCAGTTAACATAGCCCTCCACTCTTAGGTACACATTGAATTCATTCCAAAGCAGAGGCAGGCAGGCTGAGAAGCCGCCGAATAACCAGTCATTTTTACTTCTCCGAAGAAAAAGATTTATGCCTAAAAATGAGTGCTGCTTGCTATGGTTTGAGCATGTAGCTCAATAGTTAATATGCTGGAAGCCTGTTCCCTAGTGTGGCAATGTCAAGGTGGTGAAACATGTAAGAAGTGGAACCTAGTTGATATGGTTCTAGTGAGACACTGTTTAGTTCCTGAAAGAGCAAATTGATATAAAAAAGTGTATGGCCCCTGAATCTCTCTGACTTTCTGTCTCAGCATGTGCTATATCTCCCTCTTGTGCCTTATGCCATCATGATGTGATATGGCCAATGGGGCCCTCACCAGAGGTCAAATTAATGGGGCCACCTGATCTTGGACTTTCAGCCTCCAAAACTGTGTGTTAAACAAATCTTTTTTTTTTCTTTATAAAATACCAAGCCTCAGGTATTTTGTATAACAATGGAAAACAAACTAATATTCCCTTGGTACTTTATTTTTCCCTAGGTGAGAAATTGGCACAATGTAAGAAAATTGTATTCTTCCTTTATGTCTCCCAGTTCAAATGTGAATATGGTGTGAGTTGTCACTCTGGCTGAGATGGACAGTATTAAGCTGCAATATTGAACTCTATTAAAATACTTGGCTCTGAAAAAAATAAATAAATCTTGAGCCCAGGCTAATCCTCAAGCATAGAAAAAAAGCATTAAATCAGGTTACTTGAGAAAAATTGTGGCCACATCAAGTGAACAGGCACCAGTATAATAGGTGGTGAGTCATAGGAGGCTTCTTAGAGTTCCTGGAGACCCTATTAGTAATGAGATCCACTTGGACTTCAAGGCAGGAGAGATGGTAACCAGGTCATCTCTCTCAGTTTCTCACCAGCATCTAGGGTGGGTGTCATTAAAGATGGGAAGAGGGATTTTTTTAAAAATGTAATTTTTAATTTTAAGATAATTATAGATTCACATGCAACTTAAGAAACAATATATAGAGAATATTGACTCTTTACCCAATTTAAAGTAACACCTTTAACTGGGACATTGATATGATATAACCTACAGGTTTTATTTGTATTTTCCATTTTACTTCTACTTGTGCATGTTTGTGTGTGTATATGCATGAAGGTGAGTGTGTATGTGTGTGTATGTGTGTGTGTACATATGCATTTAGTTGTATACATTGTTAACTCAAGTATAAGTCCAGGTATCCAACACCATACTCAAGACACCAAACAATTATATCAGCTTAAGAATCTTTTGTGTTGACCTTTACAAATAATTTATTGAGGTGAAATTCACATTAAATAAAATGAAATCATTTGAAAGTGATATTTTGACAGATCCTCATCATTATTTTGGGGGGGGGGGTGCATTTCCATACTTTCTAGCCCTATAAGCTTTTTTTTTTTTTTTTTTTTAGGCACCTTAGGATGTTTCTGTCCCTGTCCTAGACTCTGCCTGTTGTTTAAGAAATCCTACTGCCTCTTACTGGAGAATGGTGTCAGAAACCAAGATCTGGGTAGGACCAAGATTTGTGCTCATTGCTCCTGGGGATCATGGCTCCTCATACTCTAGATAGACAGAACAGGGAAACACGTGGATACTAAGCTGTGTATATGCACTTACCTAGACTATTCCTTTATGTAACATGTGTATCTATATTAAGCTAAACACAAAACCATGTCGATTCTTTAGCTCTAATCCATTATCTCATGATCATCTTAGCCTCCTTCCCTGGCTCATCTGTAAACTCTCACTCCAACAGTGAGAAACCTGACTCCCTGCATTCCCTATCCTTTCACTTTGCTCAGTTTCAATGTATATGTACAACAATAACAGAATTATTAACCTGCACCTCCTCGGGGAAAAACTTTATTAGCCATTATTTTTATACATTTCTTTTGCCTTTAGATTCTACTGACTTCCAAAATTGCTTAGATCAGCATCTTTTATCCCACCCTTTTTAGCAAAGTTGTTTTATACCGTTTAAAAGATAGTGAAGCGTCTTTTGTCATGGTCTGCATTTGTATCCTGGGAACGCTTAACCTCTTAAATCATTATTTTTTAAAAAATTTGCATGCATTAATATTTCACTCTTCAAGTGTGAAGTCCTTTGGGTTTTGACAACTGCTTAATGTTGTGTATCTACCATTTCAGTTATCATTTAAATATTCCTGTTACAGTCTGGATATGGATTGTCCTCCACAATCCTCTTGTGTTGAAAGCATGGTCCCCAGTGCAGCAAGGTTTGGGGGTGGGACTTTGGAGCAATGATTGGATCATAAGGGCTCTGGCTTCATCAGTGGGTTAATCCATTGATAGCTAAATGGACTATTGGGAGGAGGGATCTGGTGGAGGAAGTATGTTATGGGGGAGCATCCTGGAAGGGTTCATCATGTCCCTGGCCCTTTCCTCTCAATCTCTCTCCCTCTCTTTCTCTCCTTCCCAAACAGAGCATCTGTCCTCCACCATACCTGTCCACCACGATGTTCTGCCTTACCTCAGGCCTGCAGAAATATGGAGCTGGCTGACCATGGACTCAATCTTCTGAAACCATGAGCCAAAGTAAATTGTTTCTCCTTTTTTTTTTTTTTGTAAGGGATTCAGTCTCAGGAATGAAAAGTGGAGTAACATATTTCACAACTCTGAGTAAATACATCCTCTCTCCTCCCAAATTCCTGGAAAACAACTGACTTTTTTTTGTTATTACTATAAATTTTTTCTTTTCATAATGTCATGTTAGAACGACTTAGTGTGCAATATTTTCAGAACTGGCTTCTTACATTTATCATTATGTACATAAGTGTCAATTGTGTCTTTCATGGCTTAATATTTAATTTCTTTTGTTATTTTTGACTAATCTTCTGTTGCATAGATATAACATACTTTATCCATGCACTTATTAAAGAATATCTTGGTTATTTTTAGTTTACAGTTACAATGAAAAAAGCTGTTATAAAATTCTTGAACAGATTTTTATGTTGTCGTAAGTTTTCAATTCAGTTGGTAAATGCCTGTAAGTATAATTTCTGGATTGTGTGGTAAAACTCTGCTGAACTTTCTAAAAAACTGTCAAATTGTTTTCCAAAGCAATTCTACCATTCTGCTTTCTCACAGCAATGAATAAGAATTGTTAGGTTTTTGAATTTTAGCTATTCTAAGTGGTGTGTAGTGATATCTCATTGTGTTAAATTGCATTTCCCAATGAAAAAATTAAATTGACCATCTCTTTCATAGGCTTGCTTATCATCCATGTATGTTCTTCAATGAGATAGGTGTTCAGATTTTTTTTTGGTCTATTTTTTGCACTTTTTAAATTGGGTTGTATTTTAGGCATTCTTTGTATGTTTTGGGTATGAATCTTTTATGCAATATGTTATTTGCAAATATTCTCTCACAGTCTTTTGATTCTATTAATAATGTTTTTTGCTAATTAAAAGTTTTTCTATTTAATAAAGTCAAAATTTTCACCCTTTTATTTCATTGTGCTTTGGGTATGTATTTAAAAATTCATCATCAAATTCAAGGTCATCTGGATTTTGCTATGCAAAAAATTAAAGTTTTAATTCTTGTTTGTTTTCACATGGTCCTTATTTGACTTTTAACTGGCATTTTTGACAAAGTGGGTTAGTCTTTCTAGATAATATATTTTCTGTACTTGGAGACCATACTTTGTTTCCTTTATTCCTCCTACAGTATTAACCACCCTGTCTTAGTCTTCTGGTTGAATTTTTCTTGATTCTTTCATCAATTAATATAGAAGTGCTCCAAGGCTCACTCCTATAACCACTTTAATTTTCTATATGTGTTCATACTCTTAGTGACTCTCCAGTCCTGTATCTCCAAGCACCATCCATGTAACATTGAATCACAAATGTGTGTATATTTTAGGACCTCTTATTTTTGTTTTGCATTACAATTCTTAATACACCTTTATAGCACAATTTATCATATCTCTGTTTGTCTATAAGGTATGTTGACACCAAATTCACATCTTCATACATGTATTTTGTATTATGATGACCGTCTCCTTCCACCATCCTTGCTTTTCCCCTTCTCCCTCCCTTTCCTTCCCACCCCCATTCCCTATCTAGAGGTAATCTTACTCCCATGCTCTCCCTCCCTTCCCCACTTTGAGTCACCCCCCTTATAACAAAGAAAACATTCAGCATTTGTTTTTTTGGGATTGGCTAACTTCACTTAGCATAATCTTCTCTAATGCCATCCATTTCCCTGCAAGTGCCATAATCTTATTCTTTTTTTAGTGCTGAGGAATATTCCATTGTGTATAAATGCCATGTTTCTTTTTATCCATTCACCCACTGAAGGACATCTAGGTTGGCTCCACAGTTTAGCTATTGTGAATTGTGCTGCTAAAAACATTGATCTTTTCTATTCCTTAAATAATTCAAGCTCTTTCCACCTCTGGGACTTTGTATCTGATGACTCCAACTCTCTCCAGAACCCTCTTCTCCTTAATCTTCTGATGACTGGTTCATCCTCACTCCAGTATCATTAAGAAAGTTGCTCAGCTTTTGGTTGCTGTGACAAAAATACCTGACAAAAACAACTTAGGAGAGAAAAAGGTTATTTGGGGCTCAAGGTCTCACAGGTTCAGTCCATGGTCAGCCTATTCCATTACCCTGGGCCTGCATGAAGCAAAGCATCATGATGAAAGGGCATGGTGGAGGAAAGCTGCTCAGCTCATGGCAGGAAGAGGAGAGAGAGAGAGAGAGAGAGAGAGAGAGAGAGAGAGAGAGAGAGAGAGAGAAAAAAAAAAAATTAGAATAAGATATAATCCCCAAGGCATACATACCCTCAAGGACTTCCTTTTTCCAACCATACTGACCTTCTTACAATTACCATCCAGCAGTCCCTTCAAATTACTAATCCATCAAATGGATTAATCCACTGATGATATTACAACTCTCATCACTATCTAAAAGTCCCACCTCTGAACCTGTCTGTATTGGAAAACAAAATCAAGAGCTTTTCAGGGGACATTTCTAGAAAAAAACGACACTTCAGTAATCTATTCTGGTCATCATGTCTGGCTCCTTCTTCCCAACTTTCTCTCTCAATATGACTACAGATCACCTTATTACATACTCTCACAGGTGTGTAATTAGTTTTCATTAATCAATGAACTTTGATCCTGTGTTTGAATTTTCATATAATTTTCTGCTCATAATCATCCTCTAATTTAAAAAAACTAGCCACAAGATCAAATTCAGCATCCCTCCATGTTTACAGGTTTCTTATTCTTGGATTTAATTTGCCATTGGTAGAAAATAGTCCAAAGATTGAGGCATTTTCTGGTAAATGAATGGAACTGGAGAACATCATGCCAAATGAAATAAGCCAGTCTCAAAAAGTCAAAGGTGAGTGTGTTATCTCATATGCAAAGGTGTGAAGTATGGGGGAAAGGCAGTGGGATTCCATGACAATAGAGGGGATATGGCAGTGCTTAGAAGTAGCAGTGGGGACAGGCACGGGATGGTAAAGATGGTGGGCAACACGTTTGGACTATTTGTATCTAACCTCAGGTCACCGAGATGACAGAGCCAACTGTTTTACCCTCACAGGTCTTTACCTAAATTACTACCCAATTTGGATAACCCAAAGGTACCCCAATTCCCAAGGCTTGGCAATCACCCCAATCCCTTAGGATACTTGCAATGCCTCAGGATGAATTGGTCAAGGAAGACACACAATTTTGGAGGCACCTCAGTGAGGTGCTGAGCAGATCTACTTCAGACAGATCTGAGTTCCTACATGCCTCCCCAGGCCTGCAAGCTCACCTCCTCTCAAGCATCCTTCCACCACCAGCTTCCAGAGAAGTCAGTCAAGGGGTCAGACTGATCACCCTGCATTGCTCCAGGGTAGCTGACTGGCTAAGTGTAAATAGCTCAATTGGCCCTGGCAACAGCTGGCTGCATTGCAAAGCATGCAGAAGCCATTGATAATCTGGCAGCAGAGTCTGGGGCCTGACCATGTCACCCCAAGAACCCTAAGAACAGGAAAAAAAACAGGGGTATTAGGGGAATATCTACTGAGCATTGGAAAGGGGCAAACATTGTGAAATAGGGAGCTTCATCAAGAAGTCTAAGCATAGCTGACTAGATTCAGTCAATGAGAAGTGAGCCGATCAATTCAAATCAATGGTACTCACTCCCAATCTCAACCACTTTATAAAGGAAGAAGGGACAGTTCGCTTTCTTCCATTTGACCACTTGTCTCCCCAATGGAACTATGGGTGATGCAGGTAAAGCCTAAATCCTCTTCTAGAAAAGATCCTGAGACAAGGAGAGGTATATCACATAGTGGCAGAAGAGGCCATCAGCCCAGGGGTCAAGGACATCTTAGGAGATGTCTCAAGGTTTAAAAGCAGAACTGGAGCCTGATAGGGTTGGCTTATTTCTCTTCCTCCTGCTTTGACAATGTGTTGGGGCCCTGGAGACTCAGGGAGGGAGTTCAGGATATAGAAAACCCATATGGTGGCAAGATGGCAGCAAGCTGGGGTTGCAAGAAGAGCCCCGTGAAGGGATTCTGGGTTGAAGAGTCAGCATTGCCTGGGTTCATGCTTGCTTAAGGTTGAGTGAGTTGGAAAAGTGGATACATAAACATGTTTGGAAATTTTAGTGCAAAATTCAAGAATTTTAGATCTGAAAGCAAGTATTCTTTGGATCCTTCTCTCCAGCAACCTAAACCCAACCTGTTGCACAGGATCTGTGCATCCTTCCCTAGATATTATACAAATGTGTACAAAACTAGTGTGCAGCTGTTCTCTTCTGCCTTGTGATCTCCCAGATCACTCTCAAGCTTCAAGGGAAGACCCTGTAAATTGTGATCTTAGCATTACTTATGCTTTGGGTAAATGGAAGAGGGGTCTGTTTCATTGCTCCTGGAGCAGAGATAAGGGGAGGGACAGAAAAGTGGGCAAAAGTGGTCCAAGGACCATAAAGGTGACCAACAAACAAGGATACAGCTCCAAAGAGGGACCAAGGGAAGCCCAGGACTGGTCTGTAGGACACAATGTGGTCTCTGGGGATTCTTAGCAACATTGGACACTGTCTGGCATGGAGCAGACTTTCAAAAGGGATTCTCTGTTGAACCATTAGTTCTTCCTTGTAGCTAAGCACTGTCTACTTCAGAACATTCCCTGGGGGCTGCCCAAGCCTCCGATTCCCTCAGAGTCCCTTTTCTTCCTGCAATAGGATCAATCCACCTTGTTTTCATCAGTGAACCCGACATTCAGTGGTTGAATTTCCCCAAACCTAACTATGAAGCTGGATGTTGACTCCATTACACCCTCATTCCTATAAAAAGACACACCCAGTTTTTCCAAGAACTTCATTGTGAATCCCAAAAGGGTTACAACATAAATGACCTCTGAGGGGTCACATGGTGGGTGGAATATGTTGGGTACTTCTGGCCCATCCAGCAGTTCCTCCCACCCATGAGCTGGGCATACCCTCTGCCCTGGGGCTGAGAATGATGCATCCCCTTTAGCTTGTTTGTCTGCAAAGTCCTGTGCAATGTCATTATTCATCATTTTCATTGCTATAACAAGAAAAGGGCTGCCAGCAGCAGTGCCTGCCAGCCGGGACAGAGCAGAGGAAAGGAGCAAGAAATAACTGGGAATGGAAGAGAAGGGTAGGGGCTCCTTATTCCTTTTGCTGGCTCCTCTCCACCCTTCCTTCCTTGCTCCTCTCCTAACTTTATCTTCTCTCCTTTCTCACTTCCTCTCCAGCACTTTTAGTGTCTCACTTCCTCTTATTTGTTTCCTCTCCCTCTGTGACTTCCTCCCTTTTGATGGTTCCATCCTCTCTCTCTCACCTCATGGATGCAGCATCCTCAGATGAAAGTCCTGAGATGACCCCCTCCACAGCCTGACCTTAGGCTGCTGCAGCTTCCTCCAGTGCTTGAGATTTTATCTTATCACTGAAACCTAACAGTACCATTTCTAGTTAGAAGCTAGGGTTCAGAAACAGTGTGCTCAGCAGGATCTCCATTGGCAGTTATGTCTAAGTTGCCAAGATACATAACAACCAGAGAGAATGACATCAAAAATATGGGAGTGTAGGAAGCCCTAGATTCTCCTTTCCTCCAAAACATACTTATTCAGCAACAATTCATGGATAAATTTCCTTTGTGAGAAATCAGAAACTAATTGAAACACTCCTGATCCCTAGGAAAATATGATTCACCAAAGCCAGTAAGTAAACTTCCTCTCACTGCAGGCCCTGCACCCAGCACAGCATCATATGATCAGAAAGAGACCCCCTTAGCTACAGCTTTGCCCAATATATATAAGGGTTGTTTTGTGCAACCAGTACTCAGAGTACTGACCTGATCCTGGAGCTTGGATGGATTCACCACAGCCTAGCAGCATGGGAAAGAATCGAGATGGCAACTTGGGCTGCTAAACTCTTCCCACCCCAGCTCAGTCCCGACCATGTGAAAAAGAGCCATAGCTAACTGCTTCTCCTTTGGGAGAGAAATAATTGATAAGGGTCCAGAATCCATGGCCACTCTGGTTGATTGGGTTTTTCTATGCAAGACCAGACCAGGAGGCACTGATTAACTAATGCACAAAGATCATTCAGACAGTCAAGATTGAGGAAGAACCAGGCAAAAAATATTCCAAACAGGGAATAAGAAAAATCTCCAGAAACTGACATTGATGAGGTTATATGATTTATCTGACAGATTTTTTTTTTTAATTTTCCTAAAGATGCTCACCAACATCAAGAGAACAAGTGAGAATTTCAATGGTTGGAAAGTATTACACAGTATTACAAAGTATTACACAGTACCCAACAGAAAGCATGGAGTTGAAGAACACAATAACTGAACTAAAAAAATCCATTAGAATACCTTAATGGAAGACCAGATGAAGGAGAAAAGAAGATCAACAAAGTCAAAGACAAGTCACTAGAAATGATTTGATCAAAGCAGAAAAAAAAAAAAAGAAAAAGTTTAAGGGAATTACCCAACTCCTACAGCCCCATGAGGCACCAGTCTAGTGGAGAATCCCTGCAATGACTCCACCCTGCAGAATCTTCTGCCTGGCTTCACAGGTTTTGCTTTGAAATCTTGGTGAAAGCTGCCACAACCCTATAGCTCTTGCAGTCAGTACCCTTGTAGAATCAGCATCACGTAGTCACCAGAGTCCACTGCCATGAGCCACACCTGAGAGTCCTTGAATTACAGCTGTAGTGCCATGAAAGCTTTCACTGGAAAGACAAGAGCAGAATGTCGAGAGAGCCCTGATCAGTGGACCCATTTTCTGAAAGCATTCTGTCTTTCTTGGTCTCTGTACCTATGATGGAAGGGTCAGCCTTGAACTGAAATGCCCTCATGGACCTTTCCATTTGTCCTGGTGCAAATTATCATTGCAAATCTCTTTAGCAATTATATACTTTTTCTTTACTTCATCCCTGTTCAGGCTGAGAATTTTCCAAATCCTTCAGCTCTGTTTTCTTTACTCCAGAATTTCACTATAAATCTCACTGAAAGAGACAGTAGTATACATGCTGAAGCCTAAAATGCTATGCTGTATAGAAATTTCCTCCACCAAATATTTGAGGTTATTCCTCTTAAATTTTTCTATTAAACCCTATTCAATTCTTTCTACTTCTTAAGAAGGACACCCTTCTCTCTAACATCCAATCCCTCATTCCTTTACATTACAGACTTTTCCTAGTGGGCTCCTTTAAATTCTTCCAACCTCTGCCCATGGTCCAGATGCAAATTTGCTTCTACATTTTCAGGAAGAAATAGCCCCAACTGTCAGGGCCAAGTTTCTGTATTAGCCTTTTCTCTGTGGCTATAACATAACATCAAAGGCTGGGTACTTTATTTTTAAAGAGAATTTATTTAGTTCACAGTTCTCAGTGACCCTATCAATTCAGCCTCTGGCAGGGTCCCCTAACTATATCACAGCATGGTGGATAACATCACAATAGGAGTACATGTGAAAAGGAGAGATCACATGGCAACCCAGGATTCCAGAGAGATTCAGAGGTCAGATTTGCTCTTCTTATAACAAACTGTCATCCCATTATCTAATCAGGGTCCTACCAGAACTACATTAATCCTTCCCAAGGGTGGTTTCCTCAGTGAACTAATCACCTTCTACTAGACCCCAAGTCTTAAAGGTCTTCCCTCTCTCAACATCACCTTACTGAGGACCAAGCTTCCCACATAGGAAACTTTGAGGGATAAAACACATTCAAATCATAGTACACACTGTTGGTGGGAATGGAAAATGGTGCACCTACTATGTAAAATAATATGATGGTTCCTCACAAAAAAATTAAAAATAAAACTAGCGTACGATCCAATAATCCCATTTTTTTGGTATCTATCTAAAAGTATTGAAGGAGCTATAAAAATATGCACTCCTAGGTTCATTTGCACACTATTCACATTAGTCAACTCGTGGAAACATTATAAAAGTCCATTAGCAGATAAGTATAAAGAAAATGTGGAATATAAACATGATAGAATATTGTTCAGCCTTTAAATAGAAGAAAATTCTGCAACATGCAACATTGATTGAACTTGAAGACATGCTAAGTGAAATAAGTCAATCACCAAAAATGCTACAAGATTTTACTCATATGGTACATCTAAAAGATTTCAATTCATAGGATCAAAGAGTGGCATGGTAGGCTGAGAAGAGTGGGGAATGAGGAATTCCTAGTTAATGGATATAAATTTCAGTTGTAAGCTCTAGAGCCGAGCATGGTGACAGGCGCCTGTAACCTCAACTAACTGCCTGGGAGGCTGAGGGGAGAGGATTGCACATTTAAAGCCAGCCTCAGCAACTTAGGAAGGCCCTAAGCAACTTAGCAACACCCTGTTTTAAGATAGAAAATAAAAAGGGCTGGGGATGTTTCTCAGTGTTAAGCACCCCTTGGTTCAATCTCTGGTGCCAAAAAAAAAAAAAAAAAAATCAATGATAAACTGGATGGCATGTTACCTATACTGAATGATCATATACTAGCTATTTAAAAATTTGTTAAGAAGGTGTAAAGTGTTCTTGCCACAATAAATTAAAGTATTTTACAAAAAGCTACATAAAACACAGCCATCAAAATAATGGTAAGACAAACCACCTCATGGCAACTTGTCAAAAGGAGTGTCTGAGAACTAATTCCATGAGCCATAAAACTCCTCGCTCACTCTGCCAGAAGGCCAGAGTCAACCCCACCCAGTTCAGCCTCTCTGAGGACCAAGTATTCTGGGAGACACATTCATACTCTCCTTGTCCTGTTCTGTCTGCTTGAAGAGCTTCCTCCCACCACTGCTTTCTCACAGTTTAAAATCCTTCCTTTACCAAGGAAGGGGCTACTGCAAATGACTCAATGAGGAGTCTGTAGTTACATGCCTTAATGGTGGAACTTGGGTTTGTCTGTTTTCTGTTACTGTGAAAAAATGCCTGACATAATCAGCTTAAAAGGAGGAAAGATTTATTTTGGTCCATGGTTTAATTGCATGGTCTTTTGCCCACTTTGCTTTGGGTCCATAGCAATGCAGTATATCATAATGGGTACACATGGCAGAAAAGGTCTTTTGGCTCACGGAACCCAGGAAGACAAAAAAGAGAAAGAGAAGGAGCTAGGGTTGCAATATCACTTCAAGGCCATGCCTCGAATGATCTATCTTCTTTCCAATAGCTCCATAAGCCGGGGATCACATGAGCCTTTGGAGGACATTCAAGATCCAAACTACAGTATAACATACCTGAGAACAGAATTTACTCTGCCTTCCCAATGGAGATGGCAGTATTCCATCTATACTCTGAACCTCCTCATGGATATAAACCAAGTCATTTGGGACCCCAATCCTAGTCAGCACAGAGTCACAGCCATGCAGGTCCTGATGCGTTCTGTGAGGCAACATGCACGGTGTTCAGCAAACTCACTCAAGGTCAGGCCAAGAGAGTTCAGCCCGATGTGCCCAGTAGTAAGGGTATGGTTATATCCGCCAGGATCAAATCCAAGCTCTCATGCTTACCAGCTGTGTGACCTTAGATGACTGTTATGGTTCAGATTTTAGATTCCCCCCTCCAAAGCTCATTTGTGAGACAATGCAAGAACTTTCAGAGGTGAAATGATTGGGTTAGAAGAGCCCCAATTAGTGAATTAATCCCCTGATGAGGATTAACAGAATGGTAACTGAAGGTAGTAGAGTATGGCTGGAGGAAGTGGGTATTGAGGGAT
Organism: Callospermophilus lateralis; assembly: GCF_048772815.1. Taxonomy (NCBI): domain Eukaryota; kingdom Metazoa; phylum Chordata; class Mammalia; order Rodentia; family Sciuridae; genus Callospermophilus; species Callospermophilus lateralis. Next base: position 95,486,726 of record NC_135313.1, read on the forward strand.
GTGCCTTTGGGGTTTATATTTCTTATCTGGCAAATGGAGTTTATCTCTGCTTCCTGATCATCAAGTGAGCCACCTCCCTCCACCACACTCTTTATATCATGATGTTCTGCCCCACCTTCAGCCCCAAGAATGGGAGCTGAGTATCTACTAAGACCTCTGAAATAAAAACTGTAAGCACCCAAATAAACTTTTACTCCTCTAAAATTGTTCTTATCAGGTCTTTTAGTCACAGCAGCAAAAAAGCTGACTAAAACAGTAATGTGCTTGACCTCTCTTGGCCTCAATCTATCCAAGATAAACTGGGCATGATGGTGACAACTAGTTACTCAGATGGCTCTGATCCTAAAGGACATGGAACAAGGCTGACACACAGAAAGGACTCATCAGAAGTAGGTACCCTCCTTCTGCTTCTATGGTTTTGTTCTAGGAAGTGATGAGCGTAATGTCCCATAAAACTCATACACACAAGAGCTGAAGGAATGGAGGACAGACCTAGGCAGTACCCAGACTCAGCCAAGACATAGGCTGAGAAAGAAGCCAGAGATCCAAACCATTCAGTGGACAGAGGGATCTCAAGTGCCAGGGCCCAAGAGCTCAGATGTCCTAGTAACACTGCAGAGGCTGCAGCTGAGCCAGAGATCAGAGGTAAATAGAGAGACCCAGCAGGGGATGGTGACCAAATTCCCCACCTCTAACCCTGGCCAGTTGGACGAGCCAAATTCAGAGCTGATCAACGTGAGGCCTGAGGCCCAGGTCTCTTGCTACCCACTGAAGATGTTCTGTTCCCCATAACCTGGGTATAGGAAGGGCTGCAGGCAGATGTTAAGGGGGGGATCAAGAAGGTCCAGAAGACCCCATCGGTTGAGAAGAAGTCAGGTACAGGTGCTGGATCCCTCCTGGGAAAACCAGAGGAATGAGAAAGAGACTCCCATAGAGACCATAAGGGAGTGAAAGCCATAGCCTCTTGTCACCTCCCGACATGGCTCAGCCATCGATGAGGCTAGGCTCAGCCCAGAAGTGGAGCCTCAGAAGTGAGGCAGAAGCAAAATAGAATTGTCCATTTGCTCAGTCACCTCACAGATACTTCCTAAGCACTTCTGTGAAGAGGTCCACCAGACAGTCAGGATGGAGGGAGGACAAGGGGCCCCCACCAACCCTGGATGTGGAGAGAGCATCAACCCTTGAAATACGCATGGTGGGATTATCCCCACCCAGATATCAGCAAATGCTGCAGACCAGGGCTGCTCTCTAGGGATGCCACAGCTCAGCACTGACCAGTGCACTCCCAATTTTAACATGCTGTGATCAGTGCTGCAGACAGGGAAGAGAAAAAGTGGACCTAGTCCAGGGATCAGTATGGGCTGCACAGGGGAACAATTATACAAGGACCCAGAACACGGTGTGCCGGCAAATGGAGAAAAGTATGTAACGTGGACAATGTCCCAGAGGCAAGAATCTCCCCCATTCAGCTCCAACATGGGATCCCTGGACTCTAATTGAAGAGCAGAGACCAGAGGCCCTTAGTAGACAGACACTTGACTGGCTGAGCCAGGAACCAGTCTCTCCTTGGCTTTTCAGAGAAGTTGGCCTGGGATCGGGGCCAGCTGGACCCAGGGCTTAGATAGACCAGATCAAGAAATGGATTCCACACTATGTCCAGCACTCTAGCTGATCAACTGGCTTTCCCAAGCCTTTTTGAGGGCTTGGAATGAGACATTTACAGTAGCTAGAGTGACAGTAGTCAGATGTCTCCAGTTTCTCTACAGCACTCACCAAATATCACAGGGAATATTTGACACTATTTCTACAGTAAGAAGGGCATGTGGGAGACCAAGAGAGAGTCCCAGGCAAGATGGTACAACCACTTTGGAAAGCAGTATGAAGATTCCTCAAAAACTTAGGAATGGAACCTCCAAATGATCCAGCTGTCCCACTCCTTGATATTTACCCAAAACAAACTAAAATCAGCACACTGTAGTAATACATGCTTACCTCTGCCACACGACCGTGCTGGCTTCATGAAAGAAGGTTCGATTCATGAGTAATTGCTAGAGAGTTCTAAATTAAAGAGACAAGACTCTTACTACATTTAATACCAGCTCTGGGACGGCTTCTCCTAGCTCCCGCCTCCAGCCACCTAATGTGGTAGCGAGGTTTACAGAAGAGGCGAGAGAGAGAGAGAGAGAGAGAGAGAGAGATAAGAGCACGCCAGGGAGTGGGCTTTTATTGGGGAACAAAAAATTCCAGGGAAAATCCCATCCAATGAAGGTTAAGGGGGGGGGCGGGTAGCATCCCAAGGTCAGGGGTGACGATTGGGTCTTCAGGGCAGTGGCCAGGCATGCCTCTGCACGGACAAGACCTCGGACCTGGGAAAGGGTGGGGAAAGCTCTGACACAGCTGTGTCTAAGGGCCTCTCACCCAGCCAGGGAGGTAACTCAATTCATGTGCGAGGATGGCCTCCCACACTTACCAATATTTGTGACAGCACAATTCACAATAGCAAGTTACAGAACCAACCTGAGAGCCCATCAATGAACGGATAAAAAAAATGTAGTATATGTACACAATGGAGTTCCACTCAAACATAAAGAAGAAAGAAATTATGTCATTTGCTATTAAGTGGATAAAACTGGAGACCATCATGCTAAGTGAACTAAGCAAGACTTAGAAAGTCAAGGGTTGAATTTTTTCTTTCATATACAAAAGCTAAAGAGAAAAAAAATGAATGAAATAGGGAGATCTCAGAAAAAGAAAAAGGGAGATCAGCATAGTAGAAGTGGGGGACCAACAGGGAAGGAGGAATGGAGGGAAAGGGGAAAGACTAGGGAATGAAATTGACCAAATTATACTAGGCATATATATGAATATACCACAGTATGTTCCAATTTTATATAAAACTATAATGCATCCATTAAAAGATAAACAAATAAATGGGAGACAAACAGAGTGAAGAAAAGAGATCAGGGGAATGTAGGAAGGAAAGGAGGTGGTAATACAGGGAAGTAAAATTAAGAAAGCTATGTTATATGCATGTATGGATATGCCAAAATGAACCCCACTGTTCTGTAAAACTATAATGCACTAAAATAGAAATAAGTAATAATAACATTAAGAGAAAAGAAAGTCTCAGAAAAGACCCTAATTTAGCATGAGACTGGGCCTCCTGCACAGTGGGTACAAGGAATGTAACAGGGGCTGCCCTGAATCACTGTGTGACTTTGGACAGTCACATACCTCTCAGTTCAGGTGAAAAATGAGAGGGTAGGTCCTTAACAGGGTTTGCAATGCTGACTACCTATTGAGATCTCCCCAGATGAGGCTTGTTAATGGAGTCCTCAGACTAACACTTTGGAGTTGTGTGCTAACAGGAATAACTGGACAGGGCATGATTCTAATGTGAGACCACAGATTTGCACGAATTACAACATCCCTTAAGGATTCTTGTCAAATTAAAACTCATCCACACCACACTCCATCTATTGATCTTCAAAAGGCATATGGAATAGAACAAGTTGAATAATACCACAAAGATGTAATCAGCCAGAACTAGCATGTAAACAAATAACTAGTACAGAACAACTAGCCCAGTTTTTCAATAATGACAGGGGAAATGGAAATGTTTTGAGGAAAAACTGGAACTGGAGAGACATGACCAAGTAAGCTGTATGCGGCCTCATTTAGATGCCAGTCCAAACAAAAGATCCTAAAATGTCATTTTGAAATCAGGCCCGGTGGTACAGGCTTGTAATCCCAGTGGCTCTGGAGGCTGAGGCAGGAGGATCGTGGGTTCAAAGCCCACCTCAGCAATGGTGAGGCACTGACTCTAAATAAAACACAAAATAGGGGTGGCATGTGGCTCAGTGGTTGAGTGCCCCTGAATTCAATCCCTGGTACTCACCCCCCCACAAAAAAAAGTCATTTTGAGAAAATTGGTGGAATTTGAATACGGACTTGGTATTCAATGTTATTCAGTAATAGTGATTAATTAATTTGGCTGCTATCCTTGGATATATATAAAACTATCACAAAACTAAGTGGTTAAAATAATAATTGTTTATTCTGTAATCTGAGCTGTTCACAATCAGACCAACTGGATGGTTCTTCTGTTGAATGAGGTACTGCCTGAGGTCATTCATGAAGAGCCCAAATTGGCTAGAACATTCTAAGACTCCTTTTACCTGTCTGGTGCCTTTTAGGTAGTGATCGAAGCCCTTGCAGCTGTCTGGGCCTCTCTTTCCATAAAGTCTCTCTTTCCATAAAGTCTCCAGCCTAAAATTCCCTACATGGAAATTAAGTCCTAGGAGAAAAAAAAAAATCAGATGCTCCATTAAAACCTGGATTTGGTTGGCAGGACCAAGTGAGGCTAGAGAAGGTGACCTTTGCCCTGCAGCTGGAATAGAACAGGAGGGATGAACAGAACACATCTTGCTGACTTGAGAGCCACCTGGGTGGACCACATCTGTGTCCAGCCCCAGATCTCCCTGTGGTCTCACACTGCTAGAGTAAATCACCTCCCCTCTGTAAGGCGGAGAGAAAGCACAGGGATACTAGGGATAGCATAAAGCTTACAGGAAGTGTTCCTCATCAGTTCACCAGATCTAGAAGCATCACTGTTGATTTTTTAAGCGAGCATTTGTTATAGTTCGGATGTGAGGCGTCCCCCAAAAGCTCATGTGTCAGATAATGCAAGAAGGTTCAGAAGAGAAATGACTGGGTTGTGAGAGTCTTAACCCTGATGGGGATTAACTGAGTGGTCACTGAAGTGGTGGGGCATGGCTGGAGGAAGTTGTTCATTGGAGGCCTGGCTATGGGATATATATTTTGTATATGGAGTGGGGAGTCTCTCTTCCTCGGCTTCCTGGTCATTATATAAGCTGTGTCCCTCTGCCACATGACCACCATGAGCCCTGAGGAATGGAGCCGATCTTCTGTGAACTAAGACCTCTGAAACTGTGATCCCTCAAATAAACTTTTCCTCCTCTACAGTTGTTCGGGTCAGGTCATTTAGTTTGCAGCAGCGAAAATGGTGACTACAACAGCATTCCTCTGGGGATGGCATGCTGGGTTCAAGGGCCTTAAAAATGAGCAGTCCAGGGACTGGGGAGTGCAGCTCAGTGGTGGAGCATTTGCTGGCATGCATGACATCCAGGGTTCTATTCCGAGAACCACAAACAAAAAGAAAACTTGAGTACTCCATCCCACCCTACCAGGTATCCCAAGGCAGCCATAGAAGCTACCACGTAGATAACCAGGAAGGCTTCATCAAATGTATTGCCAGAAAAGCTGCATGCAGCTCCGTCTGCTTTGTCATGGCTGGGGCACCTGGACTCCTCCTGCGTCCCCACACACAGTCCATGCCTGCGGGTTGACTGTTCCATGGCTGACGGGATTCAAATATCTTTCACCAGAAGAGCTATGGAGACCTAATAAAAGCAGGTGCCATCCACTGGGTGCCCTCTATGTGCCAGGCGAAGAACTTTGGATGCAAAATGGAGTCAGTCCTTGCTTCAAAGAACTCCTAGTCTTGCCATTGAGACACACAAGTGAAGGAGACATCTCAATATAGTCTTTGTCAAGCTCAATACAACTCAGGACACATGCTCAGCCATGTGGCAAGATAGGGCCCAGGACATAGGTCATCGCAATTGTCACAATTGCAGACTTGTAACAAGCTCCACAAGCAAGAGAGAGGAGAGGCCTCTGCTCAGGCTGCAGGAAACAAGGTCATACTCACCCTGAGGGAGCAGAGCCCTCTTCAGCACACAGCAGGGATATTCTCAGAGAAAAGACAGGGGGAAAAGGGGGTAGCAGTGGAAAGAGGAATAAAGGACAAAAGGAAGCTCAGCAAGCTTCTGACAGGCCCAGTCCAGCACCTCGGGCACTGGAGCCCTTCCAGGGCTGTACCAGGAGCTTGGAAACATGGTGACTCTGGGCCCTGAGGCCTCTGCCTTCCACCTGCATCACCACCAAGGGAAAGACTCTTACCTTAAAACTTACCCTCCCAACCCAATCATGTCTGTCCTGGATCAGCTCAGCCCTTTCCTGCTTACAGGAGAAGCTAGGGCAGCTCTGCCCTTTGCTCTGTGTTTGTGTAGCAGAGGGGATGGAGGCAGACCTCAGGCTAGGCACCATGAGAGTACAGAATAGGGCTGGGGTTTGGGTGCTGGGCATCTGGGGAGATATGGCCAGTGAAGGGTAGGAGCAACCTGCCTGGCTCACCGTGAATCAGGCATCTGAATGTCCAGTAGGTCATGTGACAGACATGTGAATGGCAGAAATTGAAGACTCTGGAGTTCAAAAATGATGGAACGATTTGCCCAAAGTGCTAAAAAATAAAATAAAATAAAAACTCATTCTGTGTGACTCCACAGGTATTCTCATTTTTTATCAAACCGTGTTCACCAGGACAGCCAGGGCCCAAGCAGATGGAATAGGAGTGGGGATTTCCTTCCACAAGAGGATCCTGTTCCCAGAAAGAAGGGAGGAAGAAAGGATCATCAGTCAGATATGTGCCAACGTGTGGGATTCTAAGAGAGAGTGAGAGAGAATGTTCTCCTAGTGAGCTCAGAGGAGCTCTGGGATGCAAAAGTGTGGACCAGGGCATGGGGGTGGGGTGAGGATTCTTGCTCCTCGAGATGGCCAGCAGGTTCTTCAGTATGGTGAGGTTTATGGTGCCAGAGGAAAACGAAGCCCAAGTCAAGCAGGACACCAAGTGGTTGGTCAGTACAAAGCAGTCATCTGGGAGTGTGAGGAAAGCAGAGAGAGATCCCCCAAGAGGAAGCAGCTGTGATGACACAGGGCAGACAGACTTGGGCTGCCCCACAGGAGTTCCTGAAGTTGGGAGGGCAGCAGGGCAGTTGTCTGGCATATCGAGGTGACAGAGCTGTCGGTGGACTACTTGGTGAAAGGGACTGGAGGAGGTAAACAGGCGAATCAGAACTTCAAGCAGAGTCCCGCTTGTTGGCTGCGAACACAGTGTGTTAGTCAGATTTTCATCACTCTAATCAAATAACTGACAAGAAAGACTTAGAGGAAGAAAAGTTTATTTGGGGCTCATGGTTTCAGTTTGCAGTCCATAGTTAAATGGCTCTATTGTTCTAGGCCTGAGATGAAGCAGAACATGCCAGAAGAAGGATGTGATGAAGGAAAGAAAGCTGTTCAGCGAATGGCAACCAAGAAGGAGCAAGAGAGAGAGAGAGGGAGGGAAAGAGAACATGCACTGGAGGGCAAGAAGGTCCAGAGGAAAATATAATCCCCAAGGGCACGTCCTTAGTGACCTGCTTCCTCCAACCATGTCCCATCTGCCTGCAGTTATCACTGAGTGGTCCATTCAAAGGAACAATCCATCAAATGGATTAATCCACTGATGAGATAACAGCTGTCTGTCAAATCTTTTCCCCTCTGACCATTGCCGTATTGCCTAACACATGAACTTTTGTGGAGACATTCCAGGTCTAAACCATAGCACACAAGAAGGAGCAGGTAGGTCGCAGCCTATTGCAAAGGGCAAGAGGGGCACTGGGAAAGCAGTTGATGGAGACCCAAAGTCCCCCTAAAATCCCTTCGGTTCATCCAGATGTACAACCATTCCTCACACTTCCTGTATGCCAGGGTCTGTGATGGGCTGTGGCTACAGAAATGAGTAGGACACTGCCATCCCTCAAGGACATCTGGTGGAGAGGCGTTGACCGCTCATCCAGTATAGAGTCTTGAAAAAAAATCACTGTGTGGAGCTGATCCTGGTCTCATCAGTCAGTCCTCTTATAGTTTATCAGGAGGAAGAAACAACTCTACCTCAGGAGCCCAGAGTCCAGGAGGGCATATGCAAGGCTTCAGGGAGTCTGTCACAGGGACAGGCTTTATGGGGTAGCCTTAGATAGGCTATGTTAGGAAGTCTTTTCAACCAACCTTCCGAGGAAAGGGTTATAACTTTCATTCATAAGTCAAGAAAACTGAGTTTCATTGTGACATTAATTTTATGTCAACTTAGTTGGAACATAATGTCCAGATATGTGAGCAAACATTATTCTGGATATTTCTGTGAAGGTGTGTTTTGGAAGAGATTGACATTTAAATTGGTGGACTCCAAGTAAAGCAGATTGCTCTCCATAATGTGGGTGCACCTCATCTAATCAGTTGAAGATCTTAATAGAACAAAGGTTTATTTTCCTCTTGCCACTCCCCTCACAACCATCAGCAAGATGGAATTCTGTCGGCAGATGTCAAAACTGTCAAATTGCAAATCTTTCTTGGGTCTGTAGCCTGCCAGATTTTGGATTTGTCAAGTCTCCACCCTTACTTGACCCAGTTCCTTAAAATTCTCTCATTCCCCCCTCCTCCAGACACACACACTTTGATTTATTTTATTATTATTTATTTATGTGTATATATGTGAATGTATTTATTCAGTTAGTCCCCTGTATCTGTGAGTTCTGCATCCACAGATTCAACCAACTATGAACTGAAAATACTTTAAAAAATTGTGTCTACAATGAATGTGTACAGACTTTTTTCTTGTCATAACTCCCTAAACATTTCTTGTCATTATTCCCTAAACAACACAGTATGACAAGTATTCACATAGCATTTATATTGCGTTGGGTATTAAAAGTCATCTGGAGATAATCAAGTACACAGGAGGATGCACATAAGCTCCAGGTGAATACTATGCCATTTTATATAAGGGACTTGAGCATCCACGGATTTTGGTATCTTCTAGGATCCTGCAACCAATCCCCTATGGATAACAAGGGACAACTATCTAAACCCACCCTGTTGGTTCTATCTTTTTGGAGAATCCTGCAGGACACACTCAAACAAGTTAAGTCCTGTGGCCAGAGACAGATCAATTCAAGGAGAACATGCTCAGGTCCCAGTCATGACAGAGGCAGGATTTAGTTGCAGACCCTTCTAGCTCCAAAGCCCTCTGATGTTCCTTCCAATCCTTCATGCAGCCTGTACATGCCAGGATGATCTTAAAGCTGGCAAAATCTCCCCAGAGACCACTGGAGGATTCAGCGCTTTGCCACAATTCTAGTTAAAGCATAGTTCATTCAGAGAAATTGGCTTGTTTCACTGCAAAAGTAAACAGATAAATAAATGAAATTTGTTTTGGAAGACTGTTTGGCAGTGTCTACTGAAGCTTATTATACTCAATTCATTCCACAATATTTTCTCAACAGAAATATGTAAATCCATGAACCAAATGATGTATTCAAATATGTCCATTCCAGGCGATCTTTAATACCTCCAAATTTTGCATCAGTTTCTCACAATGAAGTTATCTTTTGCTGCATAACAAATCATACCAAAATTTAGTGGCTGAATAATAAAACTACTTCTTTGTGCAGAATTCTATGGGTCATCCATCTGGGTTCAAGTGGGAGGTCTTCTGCTGGTCTTGTCTCAGTCATATATATGGCAGAAGTTACCAGGTGATTCATTTAGGGACAGATGGTCAAGGGTGCCTTCAAGTATTTGCCTGTCAGTTGGCTCTGATTACGATTGGCTGATTTAGGGTCACCTCTGTTCCATGTGGTGTCTCATTCTCTAAGAAACTAGACCATATTTTTCACATGGTAGTCCCAGAGAAGAATTTCAAAAGAATTAGAGCAGAAGCTATAACACCTCTTGAGACCCAGGCTCAGAAGTGATATACCTTCACTTCTTCCATATGCTTAGTGAAAGTAAGTCACATGGCCAGCTTGGAGGCAGTGTTGTAAGAGACTACTCAAGTAGTCTTATTCAAGTGAATAATGGCAGCCATATGGCAAATAATCTACCACTGACAGCACCTACAGGAGGTATTTCTTGCTTGCCCCACACAGCAGCCCCTGGACTGTTTCCATGAAATGGGTACCATCTTTGATTCTCACTACCCAAGAAAATATTGACCCTTTGGCAATTGCCAATCACTGAAATGAGACTAGAGGAGGTACAAGCTTGAGCATGGAAATGAGGAATTTAGATTAAGGCCCATTAAGTTTCAGGTGCAATCAACATGGAGATTTGATCAGGCACAGATGCATCTGTAATAAGAGAGCTCATGTATAATAGAATAATTTGGTGTGAACATACTTTATATACAGAGTTATGAAAAATTGTGCTGTGAACGGATAATTATGAATATAATGCACTCCACTATTTTCATGTATGTAAGAAATAAATTAAAAGAAAGAAAAAAATGAAATAATGCAAAGGCAAAAAAAAAAAAAAAAAAAGAAAAGAATTAATGTGCTAAATCCCCTTGGTCTCCATGATCCAGTGTCTTCTCATTTACTAAAGGGTAAAACAATACATACCTGCCACTGTTATCATTATAATTAGATTAGATAATGTGCATTTTTAGCCCATGCCAGTATATGTTACACATATTTTTTCACACACTAAACACTAAATGAAAGATTTTTATTGCACTTTGCTGACTTTTGGAAGCCTTCCTTTCTCTGCCCCCTTCACCTACTCCTGGTAGTTAATGGAATGTGTTAGGCTGGATGAGATGGGAAATATGTAATGCTTTTATGAAGTGGTTGACTGGGAATGGAAAAGCACAGGATGGCAATTGAAAATTGAGTTACTAAATTCCATTTCTTATTAGAAATTGTGAGAAGTCATGTTGATGCAGGCAGAGTAATACTGCTAGATAAATATGAGCTTTTATTCATGTCCTACCAGATCCTACTAATGCAAATGTACTTTGGGGGCATTCACTAACTCCTTTCCTGAAAGATTATGACTCTGTTTTTTTTTTTTGAAGATTTAAAAAATTTTCTTATCCTAAGAAGGGGGAATAAGACATTCCTGGCCACAAACATTCAAAGGACACAAAGCAGAATCTTTGCTTTTCATAACAAAGCCTCATGTTTGAATTTTCTAATTGTTGCGACTATGGTTTGCATGCTGATGACTCCCCAAAAATTCATGTTGAAACTTCATCCCCAATGCAATGGTATCATAAGATGGGATTTTAAAAAGGTAAAACCCTTATGAATGGGAACAGTCACTTAAAATGAGGTAGAGGGAACTAGATGCACCTCCTTTTGCCCGTCTATCTTTTCTGCCATGTGAGGACATGGTGTTTGTTTCTTCCTGAGGACACAGATAAGGTGCCACCTTAGAAGCAGGGACCAGGTCCTCTGCAGAGCCAAACCTGGCAATGCCTTGATCTGGGAGTCCCTAACCTCCACAACTGTGGTAAATGAATTGCTGTTCCTAATTAATTGCCATATCTCAGGGATTGTGTTATAGCAGCAGAAATGAACTAAGTAGAATATAGATCCCAGAGTGTGCCTTCTATAAATAGCATAGAATCCTGCTCTTTGTGTACCAATTTTTGACCTTGAGTAATACTCAGAATGACCAATATCCTATATGAGTTTTGCACAATCAACACCCAAAAGGGCCAACCCAGTACCACATTGAGTGAATGAGACAGGGTGTTAAGAGCTGAGAATCATTTGTTCCTTAATACAACCTCAGTTTTTTTTTTTTTTTTTTTTAGATTTTACCTGCTTGTGAATCATGCAGAATCATTTCTTTCTACCACAAAACAGCACACTTTCTCCCAAACTTCTTCTTCTTTTCTTTTCTTTTTATTTTTTTTCTTTCTATCTCTTTCTTTCTTTCTTTCTTTCTTTTTGGTACTGAGGATTAAACTCAAGGGTGCTTAACCACTGAGTCACATCTCCAACTTTTTTATATTTTAATTTGAGAAAGGGTCTCACTGAGTTACTTAGGGCCTTGCTAAATTGCGGAGGCTGGCTTTGAACTCATGATCTTCCTGAGCTGCTGGGATTACAGGAGCACCTGGCCCTTCTCCCAAACTACTGAAAATGCATGGTCTTCCTGCAGTCAGGTGCTTCCCCCCTGGACCAACTATGTGCCTAGGGTGAATTTCTGTGAACATGGAGGGTCCTGTGAAAACTGCAGAGGAGGTGTGGGAGATGGCATGCCCTTGAAGAAGGGAAGGTCGCTAGGCAGGCAAGGCTGGAGATATCCTTTGTAATATGGACAGTTAGAAAAAGAGGACTCTTTTTGTTGCGGACTGAATGTTTTTGTTTCCCTACCTCAGATTTGTAGGTCAAGTCCTAACCTTCAATGTGAAGGTATTAGGAGATGGGGTCCTTGGGAGGTGGATTAGGCATAAAGGAGACCATGAGGTCATGAGGGTGGAACCCTCACAATAGAATTCATATCCTTATAAAAAGTGACACCAGAGGGTTCTCTTTCCTTCTCTCTTTTTCTCTTCTTCATCCTTCACATGTGTGGACACAGCAAGATAGCAGCTATCTGCAGGCCAGGAAGAGAGCCTTCACCAGAGGCTAAGGTCTTGGATTTCTAGCCCCCAGAGCTGTGAGAAATAAAGGTGTGTTGTTGAGGACACCCCGTATGTAGTATTTGTTATAGCAGGCAGAGCTGACACATACACTGAACACACTGCCACAAGCAAACGAGACTTGTTAGCAAAACCAGTTCTATCATTACCTTGAACATGAACTCATTGCAGAAAACACAGTTGTCACCTGGGGCAAAGTTTCTGTTTGTTTGTTGCTTTTATGTATTTTTAAAGGAATGCTCTCAATTTGTTACCATTATATGTGTTGTTTGTATTATTATTGCATGCTTTTTCTGCATGATTTTTCCCTCCATCGGTGAATGTGTGAATTTAATTTATTGATTTTTAGTAAATGTGAAATCAATCTTACATTCCTAGGAAGGCTACATGGTCACAATACATAAGCTTTCTTAAAAAATTGGTGGATTCAGTTTACCAGTACATTTTATGGATTAGATTCATGCTAGACAGATTGCCTGTTCTTTTATTTTCTTATTCTGTTGTGGTGAGATTTGGTATCCAGGTTAAGCCAGCCTCATAAAATGAGCCCATTTCCTGATTTTTGGAGGAGTCTAAGTAAAATTAGAATTGTGTATCTCTTGGATATTTGATATAGCTCTCTATGGAATTTCATGGTCCTGATGGTTTCTCTCAAACTACTACTCTAGGTTTTCTTAATGGTTATAGGACAATTCCAAATTTCTAGTTTTTATTTTTCTTAAGCATTGGTAAGTTACATTTTTTAATGAATTTACACATTTCATCTAAGTTTTCAAGTTTATTGGTATAGTGTGGCTCATAATGTCCTTGTATTGCTTTTTAATATCTGTAGCATTTAAAGTTATGTTTTCTGTTTTATTCCTAAATTTTTTTATTCATGCCTCTTTCATGTTTTTCTTGATTACTTCTTTCTGAAGTTTTAAAATTGGCCATTTTTTTCAAAGAAGCAATCTTTGATATTTATTTTCTCTTTATCTAGTATTCTTGTTTTTTTTTTAAATTAACTTTTGCTTTGGTTTTTAGTGTTTTCTTTCCATTTTCACTAGGTGTATTCTATTATTCTTCTTAACTCAGGTGCTTATCTCATTAAATTGTAGCCTTTCTTGTTCCTTATATTAACATTTAAGGCTATAAATTCCATCTATGTATCAAATTATCATTCCATTTAATTTTGATATGCAGTCTTTTATAATCTTTCAATTTTAAATATTTTTTCTAATTTCTATGATGATGTCTTCTTTGACACATTATTCCAAAGTATTTTGTTGAATTTATGCATGTGCATCAATTATCTTCTTTTAACTTTTTTAAAAAAATTTCTTACATACATGACAATAGTGGAATGCATTACAATAATAATTAAATTATCTTTATGTTTTATTCATAATTTAATTATAATGGGGTCAAAGAATAGAGTCTGTAAGATACCAAGATCCCAATCCATTGAAAGTAGTTGAAACTTTTTTTTCTTTTTCCTTTTGGTTCTATTCGATGAGCAATGTTTGTAAGTATTCCACTTATATTTGAAGACAATGTGTGCTCTTTTACTGTTGGACACTACAAATCAATGTGTTAGTTAACTTTTTGTCATTGCGATCAAAGTATCAGACATGAATAGCTGAAAGGAGGAAATATTGATGTTGAGCTCACAATTTCAGAGTTTCAGTTCAAGGTCAGCTGAGTCTTGCTTTGAGCCCAAGGTAAGGTGGAGGAGCATCATGGCAGAGCGTGTGGTAGAGGAGACCTACTCCATTCTTGGCAGTCAGGAAGCAAAGGGATGGAAGCGGGAGGAGAGCACAGGAAGATGCACCCTTTTAGGGCATGCATCCACCATCCACACCTCACCTGCCAACAGTTATCACCTAGTTAGTCCATTTATTATTTTATTTTATTTTATTTTATTTTATTAGGCTCTTAGTTAGTCCATTTAAACTAGCATGGCCTGATTAGGTTACAGCTCTCATATTTCAATCATTTCATCTTGAATATTCCTACATAAATATGGGAGCTTTTAGTGACACCTCAAATCCAAACTGTAACAATTATCCATCTATTATCATTGTCTAGCTCTCTGTCTCTATCTACCTGATCTCCCTCATATTGATTGGTGTGATTTTCAAATTGTTTATGTCTGTTTCTTCTTTTTGTCTCTCCCTTTCTTCGTTAGCTTGTTTAGTCTATTCATAAGACAGCTGGATCAGTATCTCCTAAAATAATGGTGAATTGGCCTATTTCTCCTGCGGATTCCATCAATTTTTGCTTTATATATTTCAAGACCATATTTTTAGATCCACACAAGTTTATAACTGATATATTAGCTTTGGGAGAAGATTTCACATCATATATTTTTCTTTTATTATTTTACTTTCTTCTTCCTGTGTTGATGTTTTAGATCTTCCTGTGTTGATGTTTGCTTTTCTATTATGACAATCTTATCTTTTAATGATATATCTAGTAAATTTTTATTTACCTTATTTCTAATATAATTGGATTGGTTTCCAATGACACATGTTGTACTTTTAGTCCAAAATTTTATGTGTCTATTTTTTTTCCTTTGGAATTAAATATTTTTCTCATTTATAGATTTTCCCTGTTACTTTACTTAACAAGTATGTTTAACTTTTCAAAGTCAAAATTTAATTGTCATTTATAATTGTCATTTTCCCAAACAACACAGAACTCAAACCTGTCTAATTTTAACTCTTCTTTCTAATTATTGGTATTGATACCCAACATTTTAGCTTGACCATAAAATTTCTAATCTCACAAGGAATGATAACTATTATTATTCTTTTATAAAAATGGTATTTGTTTAAATTTGCTCATGATTTTTACTTATCATTCATCTTGCATCTTAAACTTTCTATCTGGTCTTACTTTCATCTGCTTAAATTATTTTAGAAATTTCCTTTAATAAGAATTTCTTGTTTTGCTGAAAATGTCCTGTTTTGTCATGTTTCTAAAAGTTTGTTTTGATAAGTATACAATTCTTGTTTGACAGTTTTTTTCTCCTTTCTCCTTGAAAATATTTTTTTCAGTCTTTATGACTTCCTTTGTTGCTGCTGAGAAGTTTTTTATTGAAATAATTGTTGATACTTTAAAATTTAGCCTGTATTTTCTTTCTAGTTACTTCTGTTATAGTCTCATTCTCATTGTCGTCTATCAGTTTCAGTATGATATGCCCAGGTGTGGGTTCTTTGTGTTTATCTGGCTTGGGAAATCTTAGGATTTTTGTATTCTGAAGACTTGCATCTTTAATTAATTCTAGAAAGTTCCCAGCTACCTGTGGCTGCTGTCCATTTCTCTCTTCCCCATCTAGAATTCTGATTATATTTATAGATCTCTTTACTCAATCCTTCACATATCTTTTATCTCACGACTTTGCCCACCATCTTTTTTTGATCCTATTTGGTACTTGCTATTTGATTTTTGCTTAGCATTTTGTAGGTAATCTGTTGACGTGGTTTTCGCTGTAAAGACATTACCCATTAGCCCAAATGCCATTCCTTGGGGCGCAATCTCTCTTTTCCCCTCTCTTCTGTGGCTTCACTGGGATGTGTCGAGGTGTGAACTTAGTTTTAGTCATCATTCTCCATTTTCTGTGAGTCTGGCTTCCTGAACCCTGTCTCCCTTTCCAGGTGAACATTTTTACTACCTGTGATCCAACCAGATCTGTTTCTACTTCAGCAAGTTGGTGCTCTTTGCATCTTTGTTTGTTTTCTGATTCCACAGAAATGTTCTCTTTGTTTTTGAGATAATCTCTTTCCTATGCTTTATCTCTTATAACCATATACTTAGAACAGATGCTTCTAAAGAGGGAATTTACTCTTGCTATCTTGACTGGAGCCATTACTTCTAACAGAATAAAAAATGATAGAAAAATAAATCAAATGACCTTTCCTATGCAACATGTTTTTTGGGACCTACTTTTGCTTTGCCCACCAAATCTAAGAAACTCCTCACATGCTGTAGGTGTTTATGTGTTGGTGAATGCTAATGTATTAAGGTGAGTTTTGAGAAGTTACCCAGAGACACAAGAGGAGATGCCCAGGGAACATATTTGCATTCTGCTCACTTCTGTTCCTTAGTCTAGAGAATATATTCCTCTAGACTAAGGATTTTAAAAAACAGTGAGAGTTTTTATCCCTTTGGCCTGCAGTGGATGAAGATACCATCTAACCCATGTCTCGTGACACTAAAGTGATATTTCTAAATCATGCCACTCTCTGCTTAGAATCTTCCAGGGGATTCCATGGATGACAAAGCCAAAGAGTCACGGATGCATTCTGAGAAAGCCCTGTTAGAGGATTTTGCTATTGTGCAGACATTTTAAAGTGCAGCTCTCACATGATCCTAGATGGTGCAGGTTTGTTGCTCGAAGTGGCTTCTTGATAAAGTCAAGAAGACAATGCAGTAAACAAGATGTATGAGCCTGCTGCCTGCATCACTCAGCAGACTGTTTTACATTAAGTTTTTTTTTTCTTATAAGTTGAAAGAGGACACTCTAAAATAGCAATAAAAGTATAGTCAACACATAAACCAGTATCACAGTCATTCATTACCAAGTCGTAGGTACTGTATGTACGTAATTGCATGTGCTAAACTTTTATGTGGCTGACAGCTCAGGTTTGTTTACACGGGTATCACTGCACACACCAGAAGAATGCATTGTGTTTTGGTATGAGACCTGGGCTTCACTAGGCAATGGGAACTCTTCAGCTTCATTATGATCTTGTGGCATCACTGTCTAACCTGTGATCTGCTGTTGACCAAAATGTCATTATGTGGCACATGACTATAGAAACCTCATATCTGGAACCTCAAGGCTATCAGTGGGCATTTTTCTCTGCTTCTCTAGGCTAGCCCCTGTCACCTTCCCTGCTCCTCATACATCCATCAAATACTCAGAACTTTGGACATGCCACAGCCATTTTTGCCTGGACACCCTCCACTTCCCCCAACCCCCCATTCACCAACTCAAATAATTGATGACTCAGATCATCCATTCCTACTTATTCATTCAGATCAACAGAGTTCTTCCTTAAGAAGGTTTGCTTGGCCAACTTCTCTCCTCCCCCCGCCCCCTATCATCTTCTGGGTTGTGTATGGAAGCACCTTGTGATTCTTTCTATTTCTGCTCTTAGAAAACCATGTTGACATTTTGGGGTGACCGTTACTGCTGCTGTCTCTGTGACCTCCTTGAGGGGAGAAATTCCTCTTTGTAGATACAGTGCAGAGACAGGGCCAAGCCCATAAGAGGTACTCCCTGCAAACTTGATGACTTGGAATGAAACTGTATTCTCCTACCTCGGTGCACCGTGGTATTCTGTGTTCTATGCAGTCAGGATCCTATGAGTTCTTCTCTGCCTTCAACAATGTACACGGTTTCCTAGCTCAAATTCATCCCTCAGGCTTTCCCATCCCTACTCTAGGGATTGTGTCTACTTCCAGGTAGAACATTTCTGGAAGGATGTACCTTTCTGTTACCCATCTTAGGCTACATCCCTGGTGAGGTGGGGAAATCCTGAAAAACAATACCTTGTTGGAAATTTCTGTGGTTTTCTTTGCCCTGACTTCTGGGGGTTTGTTTGGGAAAGCATTTTCATTAGCTGGAGGTAAGATGAGCTCTGTACACAGGGAAACTGGCTGGGTATATTCAGGGCTATAAATGAGCCCATTCACCTTACATCCTGCAGGTGTGTGTCTGGGCCCTCTTGAGGCAATTCTCCTGCAGTCCTTTAAGTTGAACAGATCCAAAGCTCCCAGAAACTCAGTATAACTCTTATTTCAGAATCAGAAGGTTCTAAAAAAATATGAAGTGGTTACGTATACTAGCTGGAGGTTGGGTTCAGATCCTGGCCCTGCCACACTGGGCTCCGCAATCTGGATTAATTTCCTAATGTCTCTTTTTCTCAGCTTTCTCATCTGTAAAACAGGGTAAAAATAATAAAATTGTGTTACTCCAAGTTCTCCAAGCAAGCAGAACCAATAGAATATGGGTTTATTAGATTGGTCCTCATGATTGCAGGGTCTGAACAGTTCCACCATGATCATCACAAATTGATAGCATGGCTCAGTCCAAGAAGTCAGAAACCTGGAAACAAGGAGGTCGACGATGCAGCTGCCAGAATGAGGCTGAAGACCTATGAATCTTCAGAAGGCTGCTGGTACAAGTCCCAGAGCCTACTCCTGGAGAACCTGGAGTCTGATATGCAAGGGTGGCAGCAGCAGGAAATGTGCCCACTCTAGGAAGAATGGGCGAGGTCGGGGAGAGGATTCATTTCTTCTACTTGCCTGTTCAATCCAGGCCTCCAACCATTGAATAGTGTTTCCCAAATTGAGAGCAGAATTTCCCACGCAGTTGGATGGTCCACATGCCAATCTTCTCTGGAAACACCTCCCCCAATATCTCCAGAAGTATGTTCTACCAATTCTTTAGGCATCTTTTAATCTGGTAAAAGTTGACAACTAAGCACCTACTTGAAAACACTGCTTTAAGTATTAAGTTAACGAGTAGATCATACCTGGTGCATAGTAAGTGCTCAGTCCACTTAGGAAAGCTCTTCATAATTCACTTCTAATGCACCGTATAGACTCAGACAAGACCTTGACCCATCTTTTCCAATCTCCCTACCTGCTCAGAGAGAAAGCTGGGCTATATAATATCTGTGTTTCCAGTACCTGGGATCTCTGGTCCCACTTATCTCACCACTTTGTTTATATTCTAAACATGATGGATTTTTAACCAAGCACTGTGGCTGGGAAGAAATCAGAAATCACTCTTTGAATATCCTTGATTATAGTTTTTGGTAATTGTGATAATCCTTTCTTTCTTTCTTTGGCTCTAAAGACTGTTCCCTTGAGGGTGGGCTGGAAAACACATTGCATTTTCTAACTGCCGATTCTTGGTGAGGTCATCTGATTTTTTTTTCTGATTATATATTTTCAAAAGAAGATTTTGGAAAAAATGTGAGGAGGAAAATATCAGGCAACAGTGACTTATAGCAAGTTACTGTGTGCTAAAGAATCTCTGCTTCAGGAACTAAGGCTCTCTGCAGAATAAATGGATCAAAGATGGTCTGGTTTGCAGAATCTCAAGAGACTGTGGGTTACATAATGCTATGAGACCCCTGTGACGGAAGATAGATAGCAGGGTGAGAGAACTCATTAAGGAGTCTAATATTTGAGAGCAAAGAGAAGAGGTAACACTGAGGCTCCAGCCTCAGCAAACAAAGAAGATAGAATCCCAGGAAAGCTTCTTCGATTCCCGTGGAAATATCTCCTACCAGTCTTAGCACCCTGAGTAGTTACTGTTAATATATAGATGGACTTTCCCAATTTCTGTTCCTTTCAGATACTTGAGTTTATACTGAATCCATAGTATCTTTTAATATATTTTCATGTTAAAAATCATATTACAAACATTTCCCCCAACTTATTAAGAATTCTTTACGCCTTGTTTTCTTGCTGCAGGATATTTGATTGTGAGTCTTCATCATACTTCTTTTAACTCCCCCTAAATGATGAACGCTAGAACAGTTCTCTATTCTTCCCACTGTAAACAGAGCTGTGACACTCCTTCTGAAGCTGAAATCTTGGCCTGTATTTCAGAATATTTTCTCAGGATAGACTTTTAGAAGTAGAATTTCTGCGTCAAGAAATGTGAACACTTACAAGATTCTCAGCTCACTGTCAAATACATTGCCAGAGAAGTTCTTTCCAAGTCTCTCTTCATGAGCCAGGGTAAGTCCATTGGACCCTTGTGGCTTTGGGTAAGCATCTTTTAAATAAGATCTGCTTTCATTAATATTAAAATGTGATACACAATGCACATACACACCCATGTCAATATGTGTATACATGTATTTATACATACAAACACATATACTTGCATTTCTTTGATTAGTTGTACAGCTGCACATATTTTCTTGTTAGAACACTTTTTCAATGGCAAGTGATTAATAGCAGTTGAAATAAACAAGTTCGAGAACTTCCTTCTCCCTCCCTAAGGGGTAGCTGCAGTTAGTTGTCAAGAATTCAAAATCAGCTTGGCTGTTTCAAATCTCCAGCCTTTTAAAATTTTTTTCTAAAGCAAGCACCTCTGGGAGGAGGAAAAACCTGCATATAAACAGTCAAAAATATCTTTCTGATGACACATTTCAACAGGGTATTGAAAGGAATGGAAAAATACTCATGGTAGAGATTTCATCACTTTTAAGCATCTTCGTATCTCACAGTAGTGGCTTATCCCAATAGTTTTCTAAAGAAGGGAGGAGTAGTATTTATTGTTCCCTTTCTACTAATGAAGGATTCTAATCTGTAAAAGAGGCACTTGACTGTTCTCCACGTCATCTTTCAGGAACCAGATTGCCTTCAACTAGTGACGACCAACTGTAAGACCTCAAAAGGGCACATCAAAGTCTGCTCCATAGCTAGTGCCCAGTATTGTGTAGGTACCTGTTCTCTCCAGGAGCCCAATTTAGCACAGATGCCAGCACAGCAGAGATGCTGGTATCACACAGGGGCCTGCTCACTCTGGGGTCTCCAGGTTCCCATTTCTTTCTCTTGCAGGAAAATTAGGTTATGCATAAATCCCATAATTTGGTCTGTGTGACCTTGTCTAAAAGAGTCTTGGGTATTTTGCCCGATTTCTGCACAGCCTTCTTGTGTGTCCTGTTACACATGGGCCAGGCTGTGATTCTGACATGAGAAAACATCAGTTGAGCCTTGCAAAGCAGTAAGTTTAGAACCATCTATCTTCTTTGCCCTTCTGTGTTACCCTCTCTGCACTCCTCAAATGTGCCTCAGTGACTCCCTCTGTACTCCCAGCTCCAGGGTCTTGTACCAGAAATTTCTCTGGATAGAGAAAGGAGGTATGACTTTTACTAGCCCTGGCTTCTCCTCTGCCTTTGAAGAATGTGTGTAGTGAAGAGCTTTGCAATACTTATTATCTGCCTTCCTTTGAGTTCTATAATAATTCTAGTATTTCTGGCTTATGTGAGGTTTACCATTGGGTACAATAGCTTTCCCTTGGCATCTCAGGTATCACATAGAGCAGGCTTGATGAGGTGGACCTTCTGAATCCTTTGTTTTCATTTTCGCTCTGGGATTCCAGCCAAGAATCAACCCCGAGATGCTACAGATGTATCTAAGTGATACTAAAGAACTGGGTTCATTCCATGAAGATTTTGGTTACTAAAGTCCAATAAGCAGCCTTCAACTACAAGTCCAACCAAGTCCATTTTGATCTTTTTATTCTAGGACGTGTTTCCCATGTCCAATACGGGGTCGGGTGTATTTAGAATCATAACCTGGTTCTTTGCAGTCTCTAGGTCCAGCCTCCTTCTTGGTCACTTCAATCATGACTCATGCTCCAGGAACAACACTGCACTTGCAGCTCCCAATTTCTATTTTTTGCATTTGACCTTCCCTCACCTGGATGACTCCTTCAGAACCTGGTTCCTCCAAGAATACTACTTTGACCTTCTTCTTAGTCTGTTAGGTCCTTTTCAACAAGCCTCTGGCAACTAGAACTATGGTTACATATTTCCTTTTGCAAGTGTTCTCCAGAATGGGGACAAGGCTCTGCTCAATCTTACGTCTCTGGAATTGTACCTGGTGCATGGTTACAGTCAGAGAACATTTGTGGAATGCATGAAGGAATGAATGGAGGTGTTTTCACTGCCTGTGCTGAGGTCTGGTGCTCACCATCCTCTGATCTTAACATTTCAACTGTGAACTTAAGGAGACAGTGCCTGATACGCGATAGCTGGGAGCTAGAGGGTTCTTCCAGAGTAGATGCCTGATACTGGGTATCTCAGAAGGCTCAGAGGGTGCCTGATCTTGAGAAGGCTAAATATAGACCTCTTTTTGACTTGGAGAGAAAAAAGAATTTCAGCTATTTGAAAAATATAAGTCAGCCAATGTATTGGGTTCAAAGACTGGGAGTTCTAAATATGTTAATTATCTACCTTCCTTTGAGTTCTATAATATTGGCAAGAGAGATCTCTTGATCACAAGATAATCCTAGCAGTAGTGGTGGGCAGATTCTATCCAACTTCACTGCTAGGCTCTGGATTTATGAATCCACCCAGGAACTGGACATTTCCACAGCTGTATGTCTCTGCGAGTTCCCAAGAGAGCAAGCTGATAAAAACAACCAAACTTGCAACTATACCTCCCAAATACTAGCAAAATTATGGAGAAAAACCTTGTTCTTTAAACTCCCCAATGAGGTTTAAAAAGCAATTGTTTTTTATTGTCTAGTGAAAAGTCTGGGATACTTTGAAAGGCCATAAACTCAGTTATTTAGTAGATTGCTTGGCTTAATGTGCATGCTCATTTGTTCAACCAGTATTTCCTAAGCATGCATGGGCTATTGGGTGCTATGTTTGGCAGTGACTACTTTGTTGGTAGATGATTCTTCATGGGTTTCATATTTCACATAATAATGAGTGAGGCAGGATCTGCCCTTTGTTCTGAGCTTTCATATCAAACATTTTCATATTTGAGTATAAAACAGTCTTGGAAGACAAAGATAGTGCCTTCTTCCAGAGCAAAGGGCAGGTAATATTTGTGGTGCATTATAATAGAATCTAGTTTTCTTAGTTCATGGTTTCTCTTTGGGAACTCAACACCTCACTGTGTGGGCAAGCGTTCTCTGGGACTATCCACATCACCCATGTGGGAATTAGGAGATCTGATGATGAGAATATGCTAAAGTTCACGCTGCTTTCTGAGTTGTTAGTCATAAAGATTTTTGTCTCTGACCAAGGAGTCTTCTGTGTTCTGTCAGTAGCCACAAAACTATGTGGACTACTAATGTAACTTACCTGAAAGCAGGGTCCAATTCAGACCCTTTATAATTCTTGGCAAGCTTATATCCTTATTTAAACAAATATTCAGACAAATATTTAAAAATGTTTAAAATCCCTTATTTAAACAAATAATATATCCTTATTTAAACAAATATACCTTAAAATTCCAACATTTGACCTTCATATTGATGGGAAGACTGAGATGTTGGAGAAGTGCAGTAATTCTTCCGATGTCACAAGGCTAATAAGTGCTGGGTTGAAATTCTTGTGCAGTTTTGACTGATCCTAGAGCTACTACTCTCTTTCAGTCACATCATGTTGATGTGTCAAATTGCAAACATTAAAATCTGTGTGTCGTTCTATTCCTGGCACTGGGCCAGTTAAAATCCTGTTGACGCTCACTCATCCCTGTTGCCATGAGGATGAAAATACTCAGGCAAGGAATGGAAAGCAATGAAACAGTAAAAACAAGACAAAATCACCAGGAGTTCTTTCCATTAAGAAGAAGAAGAAGGAGGAGGAGGAGGAGGAGGAGGAGGAGGAGGAGGAGGAGGAGGAGGAGGAGGAGGAGGAGGAGGAGGAGAAGGAGAAGGAGAAGGAGAAGGAGAAGGAGAAGGAGAAGGAGAAGGAGAAGGAGAAGGAGAAGGAGAAGGAGAAGGAGAAGGAGAAGGAGAAGGAGAAGGAGAAGGAGAAGGAGAAGGAGAAGGAGAAGGAGAAGGAGAAGGAGAAGGAGAAGGAGAAGGAGAAGGAGAAGGAGAAGAAGAAGAAAAAGAAGAAGAAGAAGAAGAATTCTTTAATGTTTACATAGTACTTGGCTCAGAGCCCTGACCTACTGCGCTTTCTTCTGGCTAACAGATGAGACCCATTTCTCACCAGGTAGGATGAGTTGAGTCATGTGAAATACAGACTAAACAATTGGAAGCAGGAGAGGTGGGTGAGCTCCTGGGTCGGGAGATCTCCTGTTCCCGGAGCAATGTCCAAGGCTGCATCAGCCATGAGAAGATCCCTTGTAAATTTCTACAGTGCCTTTTCATTTATGCTGTTTAATTTGATCATTGCTTTATCCTTATGATAGAAACTGACCTCTTCCTTCCAGTGTTCCTTATTGCCCACAGTACAAAGGCCACATTTCTTCATTTGGTTCCCAAGACCCTCCATGGCTCAGTCCTTACGCACTGCTCACCTGATCCAAAGCTCCTCCTGGGTCTATCCCATTCCCCAGGTAATACTGATCCCTTCTTCTTTCATTTTCAAATTTATCTGCACCAATTCATTTTCAGAATCTATAACACTTCAGGATTGTGCACATCTGCTTGTTTATCTTCTCTACTGGGTCTCAGAGGCCTTAAGGCGGAAACTATTATCTTCAGTTATGTAATCCACTTGCTAATAAATGTTTGTGGTTGCAGTTTCATTCTTCCTCCATCCTTCCCCCCTTTTCTCTCTCTCATATTCTCTCTCTCTCACACACACTCACATTATTGATCTGTCTCCAGGTCTGAAATTTCATCATTGAATATGGTCTCTGATTTCCATGGTTTGACTCAGGAGTTTTTGCCATTACTCTAGTGTGAAAGCATACCCATACAAATATTCGCTGTTTTTGTTTTCACTATAATATTCGATAAACTATGCGATTTATTCAACATTTTATTATAAAATAAGCTTTATGTCAGATGATTCTGCCCAACAGTAATGGGTGAAATGTTAAGAGTTCTGAGAACATTTAAGATAGGATAGACTAAGCAATGCTGGTAAGTTAGGTGTACTGAATGCACTTTGACTTAGTGATATTTCAATTTATGGTGGATTCATTGGAACATATTTTCATCTTAAGGAGCATCTTTACTCTTACTTTGGGGATGAGTACTTTCTAGAGGCAGGAATCATCCAAGAAGAGTTGGTACAGATGCTTTGTCATGGTGTCTCCTAATGGATCATTTTCCTTTTGACAAGAGTCCCTTGTTAAAAGTCCTCAGCTAGCTACCTGAGGACTTCAGGGGTGGACAAAGAGTGACCAACCTGGCACACTTGTCCTTCTAACCATCCTGCCAAGGCCAGAAAGGCCTACTATCCTTGTGGTCTCCTCTTGCCACACAATGATCTTGCATCCCAGGCCAGCTCTCAGTAGGAACGGGAACAGAGGCACAGGAGAACAGGCTATCATGGCAGAGACCTGGCCTGGCCAATCTGACCCCTGCATCTGTGAGTATTCCAGCATCCCCAGTTCCTGGAGCTGCTGCTGTGTTCCCTGAGGGGTTCTTGCTGACCCACCACTTACTGAAGTGTTCTGTGTGTGCCTCTGTATCCGCTGGTCCTATGTCCATGTACTCTCAAACACTGGAAGTGATGTCACAGCAGAAAGGGATGTTAGAAGTCATTTAGTTTAGTGTTTCCTAAACATGTTCCAAGGAACACTGGGTCCTGGCACTTGGTGTTTGTCCTAGGACTTCTGTGAGGAAATGGGAATCTCTGGCCAAGGACATCTGGGACATGCTGCACTGACTGCTCTGTTCTTCTCCCTCAAGAGCCACAGTCGATGCTAGACCAGGAAAGATGCTGAGGCTTGGGCTGGTTTAATTTCATTTAATCATGTCATTTTCTAAACTGACTTGCACATGGGCCGACACCCCTATTTGTCTCCACTATTCTATAATTATTTTGCCAGGCTGGTGTTCTGTAGATCACTCTGGGAAGTAGGAATACACAATAATCCTGCAGTTGGTTTCACTTTCTGCAGTTTCAGTTACCCCTGGTCAACTGGGGTCTGGGAATATCGAATGGAAGATTCCAGAAGTAAACAGTTCATAATTTTCTGTAATTTTATTATATAGTTGTGCTATTTCACTATTAATTATTCTTGTTAATTTTTTACTGTGTCTATAAATTAAGCTATTATAGGCATGTGTATATATAAGAAAAAAAAGAGTATATACAGGGTTCGGGGCTATTTTGGTTTCAGGCACCCACTCGGAATTTTGGAACATATCCTTCTCAAACAAAGGGTGGCTACAGGAGTCAAACCTACTACCTGAGAAAGCAGAGGGCCAGGGAGCTGGGGACGCCCAGGGAAAGGTTTTGCATCTGACCAGGCTCCTGCCACCAACAGTTTCTCTGTGCTTCTCTCTCCTATGTCATTGCCAGGGCTACCAGCTCTGGGAATGGCTGATGGCCATTCCCAGCTGAGCTTGGATCCCCATCATCCTTCTAGGGAGATGAGGAGAACTGTTCTGCTGACTCAGGTGGAGATGACGTAGCCTCAATAAAAGGAAGGGACTCCTGGCAGACCCTGACACCCCAGGGTGCAGTCTTTAATCTTGGAGCTGCTGTTGTCTTAGTGACTTGAGTTGTTGGGAATCTTACAAAAGGGATGATTAATGAGTTCATTTTCTCAGTTACTCTTTTTAAACAATATTTCCCCCTCAGGAGGAGTTTAGAAGTGATGCAATCAGGAATTTTCATTAATAAACATATGCACACTATCCACTATAATAGTGGTAACGGAACACAGTGAATGCCGAGTACTTGACACGTCTGTTGCTGCCCTCAATGCTGTGAATCGGGTCACAGAGGTGCATTATTAGCAATATTCCCACTTGAAGTGGACCAAGGTCTCAAAAGCAGTAAAGGGGAGCTGGGAGTGGACCTCTGCAGTCTATATTCCAACCACTGAGTGCCATCTTCAGTGTGATTATGGGAAGGATGGGCTTCACTCACAACTGTTGGAACAGGTCTGTATTGCCTCCATACTGTGCATCAGAAAATCTACACTTCAGCCAGTGCCCTGACCACTTGTAACAATCTATTTCCAGAGGGATATTTAGCCCTTACATTTGTTTCGTGCACTTGGTGCTGGGTGTGGGAGAAAGATGCAGATCACTCTTCCTCCCACCTCTCTTGCCAGACTGGATAGTCCCAGCATCCCATGCACACAGTCTCTGTCAGAGAACACAAAATCACATCAGGAAAAAGCAAGCACTGGGTGTTTGTCATTCCCCAGACAATTTCAGTAATGCTGTTTGACTCTGAATGCTTGATTACATTTCAAATTTATTTCCAATTGTTTTGAGCTGGATCAATGGGAGACAAAGGTGCCTTTTAGCTCTGGCACCTGCTGTTCCCCCCAACCCAAATGTCAAGGACTGACATTTGATGCCATTATCTCCAGTCAGTGTATTGATGTCTCACTTCCTTGGGTCCCCAGCTCCCAGGCCCATCTACCACACTCACACCCTGAAGGACTTTCACATTGATAAGATGACATCCTGAAGGTCCCAGGGAGACCTGTGTGTCCAGATTTGCTCTCTTCCTGCCAGAGCAAAAACTGGCCTACTAGGGTGGCTGCTATGTCCCTGCGTCCCTGGGAGAGGTCTCTCTCAGCCTGCGTCCTCCCCCTTTCCTCCCTGGGGAGCCACCACATGTTCGTAGGTATGAATCCTGGGAAGAGCCAGGTGCCCCGTGGAACAGTGATGGTGGTAAGTGGTAGATGCATTTGTTCTCCTGAAGTTGGAGGAGACATTCAGGGAGAGGAGGTCTGGTGTCCTTCAGATAAAGTACTCTTTCCTGCTGTTGTCATTGGCATCCTGGAGGGCAGGGTCGCTCTGCAGGGCTGCATCTGCGCTCTCAGCAAACTCTGTGCCCTTGGCCTCATTGGTGTGGTAGGTGCCCTTGTGCCGGTACAGGTAGCGAAGCATGACGAGGAGGAGGCAGACCAGGACTAAGGCCACAGCAGTGATCACAGCTGCAGGAGGGAGGAAATGCAGGGGTCAATGTGGAGCAGGTGCTCTAGGACCTGGAACAGAAGGTTAGGACCCACAGGGGTTGTGCCAGCAGGACAAATATGTTGCTCAACCAGCCACAACCTGGGGTTGGGACTTCCATCCTGTGCTTCTTCCTGCCTGGAATGAGTCTTTCAGAATCGCCTCTCCCTTCTCCCCACCCTTGGGGTCCCCTCTACTGTGTTCCTTAGCTAGAGAAGTATCCCAGAATTGATTCCCGCTGGGACATGCTCATTGTCTACTGAGGAGACAGGTCTATAAGAGAATTATTACAAAAGAAGCCGTTTGCATAGTGCAAGTATGTGGGTTCACTTAAGTGGAGGGGTTCGTGTGATGCAGAATTTTTATCTCTTTAGACAATCCCAATTGAGGTGTTTCCTGGAGAATGGGACTTTCTGTGGTACAATCAGGAAAACCCTGGAAAACTGGAAAGAGTTGGCTGCTCTCTGCACACTTGACAGGGAGAAAAACAATACAAGGGCTATTAACTGTGCCTAGGGATAGAGAGGTGGTAGGAGGTGTGCTCTCACCCCAGCCCATGCCATTCACTTTTGGGAGTGAGGACATGCTGAATCTGGCAAGAGGAACCGAATTTGGCCATGTAGATGATGCCATGCCATAGTCAATGCTCAGGATTCATGGGACTTGGGGATGCAGGGAAATAAGGCATGAGGTAGGTCAAGAGGGGTCAAATCACTCTGGGCCTGGGGAGTGATGGGGTGAGGGGTTAAGAGGTGAATCTGAGAAGCGGCTGAATGGCAGCACTCTCGTGGGGGGTATTTCAAATTTGGGCATTTGATTGGAAGCTACAGAAAAGCCTTTATCTTAGAATGCAGGTTTATCTGGAAGGTCTTGGGGAAGGGCTGTTGCAGGCTATGAGGCAGCTAAAACTTCCCAAGTCCCATCTTTATGGAAACATTTCCGAAACTTCCTACTGTCTTCAGGGAGACCCTTGTGTCTGTTCTTAATAATGTTGTCTAGGAAAAAGACGGGCTCAGGGCACAATAAATGGGAGAATTCTATGTTAAGTAAAATTGAACAGGTGTCTTTGATGGCTTCCTCCTGCTTCTTTTTCTTTTAATCATAGAGGTTTCCTGAGCTATTCATAAGTGTGAGCAGCGTGGGTCTTAAGGAAGAGAACAGAACACGTGTCACGTGTCACCTTCCAAATCTGGTTGTTCCTGAAATGCAGTTTGGGGTGACAGGTGTGACCAGTGAGGAGTCAGCTGCCCAGGGTTCAACCCGAGGTGAGGTAAGGGTCAGACCCAGAATCAGGGATATGGGGTGAGGTAGAGTCAGCCCCTATCAGTCCACGAGCCCCAACCCTATTCTGCCCAAGATGCTTCCTCTTTAGCCCAAGTCTCTCTGGGTCCATAGCCTGGACAGGAGGTTCATCTTGACATGTATGCCCAGCACCCCCCGCCCCCCACCAACCTTGCCTACTGCACCAGGCACCGTGCTAGGCATTTCTTATACACACTGAAGGAGGGAAAGCACTGACCATCCCTCCCCCTTCTCAAATCCTCAGTCCAGTTCTCCCCTGGATCTTTCCTGGTTACCCCAAAAGGGTCCCTGGCAAGTTACTAACCTGCAATGATGGCAATGTCCATGGTGGCATAGGCCGTCCCTGGATCAAGCTCTGTGGACAAAGATAAGAACTTGAGGTGAGAGAGGAAGAAGGCACTTTGTACACAGCAACACCTCAGCCCCAGTGGGCAGCTCTGTGAATGGACCTGGCATGGCATGCTGGGTGCACAGACCTCTGTCCAGGGTGTAGAGACCTAGACCCAGGCTTGGCTTGTTTGTTAATCAGGCTGGAAAACACTTGCAAATCATCAGGTCACACAAGGATGGTCCAAGCCCCCTGCTGTATCTCAGCACCAAGGTGAGCACCTGTACCTGGTAGAAGCTCAGTTGCCATCTGTGGTGTGTACATGGTGTGCAAGACTGTGTTGAACACTGGCCATTGGTGGTGCGTCCATACAGACCAGATGTTGGCTTAGCTGCCACCATCTACTCTCTCCTGTGGTCCTCATGCAATCCTATTAACTCCATGGTGTTAATCAGCACACTTGACATGTAGAACACTGAGGCTCAGAGATGTGATGAGCCTGTGGTCCTGCAGATCACCCAGTGACTGTCCCGGAGTTCACTGTTCCTCTTGTCTTTGAGGTCTACTTTTTCTTTCTTTAACAAGCCTCTCACTGAGACCTCTCCCTAGGTTTCTGCATCAACTCTCCTGGGGGAAGGGCTGCCCTGTGGCCCTAAGTTACTGACTGTTTCTCTGTAGTTCACTGATCTAGTCAGAGGGTGAGGATCCCAGGGAGAGAGGGAACTTTGCAGTACCTCGAGATACTGCATAGAATGCTTCCTCTCCTCTGGGAGATGAGTGAGAAGAAGGATTTATTAGACCACAGAAATACCAGTGTTAACATGGAAATCCCATGTTCCCATTACAACAGCTATGCATATTAAAACAGGGAAGGATGCTTTCTAATAGCCATTTCCACTCAGATAATCACTTCAATTATAGAGCTATGAGGTCATTCTCCCCAGGGCAAGTGCCAGATGCTTCTTTCTGATAAGACACTGACTGGTGGTGTCAGGGGGGACAGTGGGTGAGGGAGAAACTGTTTCCTAGCTGAAGGCCCAGAGCAAGAGGAAGGAGAGCCAGGCTAAGGGGTCTGGTGCCAGCACAGAGCTCAGAGGTGGGGAGGACAATAAAACCATGTATCAAGGTGATAAAGAGACACAGTGGACACCCACCTGGGGGCTGGGCAGACTGGACCAGGCAGGGAAGATAGCTCAGTTTTCAA
Source organism: Callospermophilus lateralis (assembly GCF_048772815.1). Taxonomy (NCBI): domain Eukaryota; kingdom Metazoa; phylum Chordata; class Mammalia; order Rodentia; family Sciuridae; genus Callospermophilus; species Callospermophilus lateralis. The sequence continues at coordinate 95,517,471 of NC_135313.1, forward strand.
GACTTAAGAAGTAGCAAGTTCATAGTGATGCTAGATTCTGGGATCCAACTGGGACAAGTACAGCCTGAGATTCAGTATCTAGCTCATAGTAGGTACTCAATAAATATTCACTGAGGGTATAGATAAAGGGATGTCCACATGAGTGAATGGGGGTGCAGAGGCTGGTATCCTAGACCTTTATCAATCACCTAGCGCCTCACTGGCAGTAAGAAAGAACAGCACCTTGCTTAAAGTACATACATAGATCATGAGTATGAATGTTTATGGAAGCTCAAATACCCAGAATTGTCCTGAGGAATTTTCCAGGTGAAGACCAGCCTTCTTATATCACTCAGTATAACGCTTCCAGGGTTAGAAGGGACTTTTTATTCTTTTTAAAGAAAAATTAACAACTGCTTACCATGTGTAAGCATTTAACACATTTTAACTCCGTCCCACAACAGTCCCGTTTGGTAGGAGTTATTATTATTCCCACTTTACAGATTAGGAAACTGAGTCCCAGAAAGGGGTTATGTTTTCTCTGGGTCATTTGTCATTACCATGAGAGTCAGGAGGCAGTCAGTCCACGCCCAGGCAGTGTGGAGTCAGGGTGTAACCCTGCAGGGCACTGCCCAGGGCAGAGCCTTGGCAAGCTGGTTTCCAGAGGAGGCATTTGACCTAATTCAGGTGGGGTTCATTTTGTGGCTTGTGTTTAAGACCTGTACCCAAATTTATCTGCTTAGACACCAGTGCACTTTCAGCACTCCTAATCCCATGATTCTCAGTTGTGAGAGGGTTGTTTTTTTTAAGACCCCAAATGTTCTGCACTTTTCATCCATGGCTCTCCTCAAGATTGCAACATTTCCACCAGACAGTAAGCTCCACAAGTCCAGACATCATATTTGTCCTTCCCAGAGTTCTATGTCCAGCATCAGGCTGGGTGCCTGGCACTGAACTAATTGGTGAATATTTTGAAAGTGTGATTCCTCACTTTATACATTGTTGGTGGAACTGCAAATTAGTACAACTGCTATGGAAATCAATATGGTAATTCCTTAAAAAGAGTAGGAATGGAAACACTATATGACCTGGATATACCATTCCTTACCATTAATGCAAAAGAATTAAAATCAGCATATTATAGTGATACATGCATACCCCTAGTTATAGCAGCACAGCAGCCTAGGTGCCCTTAAATAGATGAATGGATAAAGAAAAAGAGATGTGTATACACAATGGGAATTTACTCAGCCATAAAAAAGAATGAAATTATGTCCTTTGCTGCTAGATGGATGAAACTGGAGAATATCATGCTACGTGAAATAAGCTAGACTCAGAAAGTTAAAGGTTGCATGTTTTCTTTCATATGTGGAAACTAGAAAAAAAATGAATAAAAAGGGGATCTCATGAAAATGAAGAGGAGAGGAAGTGGCTCAGCAGAGTAGAGGAAGTGGATCAGGAGAAGTGGGGGGTAGGGAAAGGTGGTACTGGAGAATGAAGTCTACCAAATTATGTTCTATGCATGTACAACTATGTCACCATGAACCACATTTCTGTGTATAACTACAATGCACCAATTAAGAAACAAAGTTGACTTCCTTCCAAGGAACCAGAATCAACTAAACTGCACCCTTTACTCTCCACATCTTTGTGAACCTGAGAATGGTCATTTTTCTCCCTCATGGAATCTGCCATTAACTGCAGCCAAATCCTTGCTGACCCCACACATCCTCAACAGGGTTACCTGCACCTGGTCTGGTTAAAGGTACCCCTCCCTTCGAGGCAGCAGGGCACACACATGCAATACAGGAGGTGCTCTCTGCTTTAGGTGGCAGCTAACGAGGTACAGGACTCAAGTCACAGCTGGATCCATGGGGGCCAGTGGTGTTTCTCAGATGCTGATGGAGAACGGGGTCTGACACTGGCCCTGGGAAGGAAAGTCATGCTCATCTGATGCTACCACCTACCTTCCTTCTCTTGTGCTTTCAGATGATGCGATGCTGGTGTTTGAGTCTGTTTTCATTCCTATAACTGAATATGCTAGTTTGCGTAATTTATGAAAAATAAGAGGCTTATTTAGCTCAGGGTTCTAGAGGCTGGAAAGTCCAACAGCATGGTGCTGGCATATGGTGAAGGCCTTCTTGCTGATCATAACATGGCAGAGGACACCACAGGGTGAGACAGAGCAAGGGTTCTGGAGAGGGCTCAGTTTTGTAACAATGCCAGCCCCTCATTGATCCACCAATCAGTTAATCCATGAATGGATCACTTTATTAATGAGGACAGGCCTTTATGACCTATTCACCTTCCAAATGTTCCACCTCCAAATACCATTAACTGGTCTGACCCTGTCAGCTCTGGGGATTAACTTTCCAACACATGGAATTTGGGGAACAAACATTTAGACATGGTGTCTAGGAAACTCTTCTTGCAAAGGGTTGTTTCTATATTGCCATCAGAGGGAAGAGGCACGGTGGTGAGAGGACCTGGATGGAAGGGCTGTGGGTGGTGGAGTGACAGGTGGGGCTTCTGGGTGGAGGAGGATGGTCTTCTTCAATAGGGATCCGACTGGTCACCAGGTCAGAGGCCGGGCTCCAAGCAGCCTTATTTTGAACCCCTAAGCCCAATCTATCTTAGTTGAGTTATAAGATGTAAGTAGGAGGAAGACTGCTTCGGCCAGAAAATAAAAATGGAATCATCCTCTCCTTAGTCCAGGATGGTGATACCAAGGGAAATCAGCAAGAAACCTTATAAAAGTGCTAACTGAGCAAAATGAAGTCAGCACTCTTCACATGGGGGTCCTCCTCTAGGGAGGGGGGGGTAACCTGTCAACTTTGGATTGGGTGGATTTTGTGATTTATTAAGGAGGTAGCAAATATCCTCTCTTTTGGCAGAAGAGTGAAGGAAAGGGGAAACATTGTCCACCCCATCTGTGGCAAACACACCCTGCCTAGGATTTCTAGGAAAATCAAATTTAAAACAGGAAGAGAGGGAGGAGATTCCAGCCAGGCTTCCTCCTCTAGCTCAGGGGAGGATCCCCAGTGAACGGGAAGCTGCCAGGGGCTCAGCCAACATCCTGCTGCGTGGGATGGGGGATGGGGTGGTAGATATCAACCTGCAACTGAAGGAGCTCAGATCCTTCTCCCTAGAAGGAAGAGAAAAATCTACCTTTAAAATGGTTGACAGTTGACGTGGCTTTAGCACAAGGGGCCAGGAGACTCAGTTATTTAACTTCAAATTTGCATTTGTCTTTTTATCAAGCTGACTAATCATCACAGGGAAAAGAGAACAAAGCCATTCAGAGGGAACTGAGCCTGAAGGCACTGGAGAAGCAGGGGACCAGGTCACCAGAAAGTGAGACAGCATTCAGGTTCAGGCTCTGGAGGATACAATCACTCAGAGACCTTGTGGGTTGGTCTTACATCCTCCATAGAGAATTTATGTCTGCAAACACTCACTCCTCTTCCCTCTATGTTCTCCTTGAACTTGCTTCAGCACCTCTCCAAGGGGACAGAACCTTAACATGAGCAGTTTTGTTACTGGTTTGGGTCTTTTTGTCTCCATGCATGTGAAGTAGGATAGAAGAAATAAAGGTAGGTAGAAAGGGAACAAAGGGAAAGGAAAAAAAAAAAGAGAGACTATAGTTGTAAATGTAAAACCCTCATGATCTCCTCTTTTATCCTCCAGGTCTGACATCCTCAAATTTCTGAGAAATCTGCAGATCTTAGAATTAGTGAAAATTCACTCTTCTATAAAAAATGGCCTTACTTTGATTAAAGCTTAAGTGCACTGTTAGCCTACACAACGCAATTTCATGTGAGATGAAACAAAGGGAGATGTATTTTAAGAAACCTGCAATATAGGCTAACTATTTTAGGTATCTTCACCTTTGACTTTCTAATAAAGCTCTTCCTATTTGCTAAAACCTGACACCTCATTAAATTCTTCTCTGCAACATGTCAAGAGCCTGGAAGGTCTGAGCAGAGGTGTCCTCTGCCTCTATAGAGATGTCCTGGATCCCCTCACGGTGATAGATGGAGGTGATGGGAGTCATCCATCCCTCCAGGACATGGACTCTCATCTGGAGAACTGTGGACTAGGTCTGACCTCCGATCTTCAGGATAAAGAAATGCCCAACCCTCTGGGTAGACATGCATGTCATGCCTTGCACGGATCTCACGTTCAATACATGTGAGTCCTCAAGGGAGCGAAAACACACCACATTTCTCTTGCAAAGGTCAAGAGGAGATTGAGCAATGGCAGCACTCAGTGAAAACTGGTGCAAAGGCCCTAAGAAGAGAGGGAATAAAATGCTCTTATGAGTCAGTCTCCTTGAATGGCACCTTATCCTACTTCTCTCATCAAGAAGTAGGATTTTTTACCTTGGGTAGGTTATCTCACTTTCTAGAGTCTCCCCTTCTCATCCATAAAACAGACAGCATAACCCTGGCCTAATAAGGTTATTGTGGGGCGGAGGAGCTAAGGCACTGGGCCTCAAATCTCAGCACATCAGAATCATCTGGAGGACTTATTAGGTTCCAGATGGCTGCCCCTTGCCCCACCAAGATTCTGAGTAATCTGTAGGTCTGGGGTAGGCCTGAGAACCTACATTTATAACATATTCCCCAGGGCTGTGGATATTGCTTGTCTGAGTGCCTTACTTTGAGAACTACTGAGCTCATATCTATGAAAATACCCTGACCCCCTGACACAGTTCAAATGCACAGTTTATTACATTCCACCCCTTTGTGAGATGGTGATATCAGTCTTCAGTAAATAGAATTGGGGGGCTGATACCCTCTTATCCATACAAACAAAGAGTCATAGCCATAGCCCCCTCAGCCACAGCACTGAGCTAGTTTCTTCTTTTTTTTCCAAGGACCAGCTAATATAGCTGGAGACCTGAGAAGTAAATACTCTGAGAATCGGTCCCCTCTGCCTGTTTCCCTACCTGCAGCCAAGATGGGTGATGGACGTGGGGAGATGGGACTCTTGTGTCAAGCTCTGGTAGATGCCCACAGTTTTCTAAACAGTGGCTCACGAGACTGAAGTTTCCACAGGCTTGTTCTTTGGCAATGAAGCAAATTCTTGAGACCAATGGAAGTAAAGATTACTATTGCTGATTAATTTAAGGATAGATGGGCTCTGATGACACAGTGGGGAAATGTTTCATGGAAGCACAGGTGGCTGGAGTGAAGGGAGCCCTGGGAATACTGTTTGCATTCAGAAACCTTCTTGAGGAGAAGGAAGTTATACCGAAAGGCACAGGATCCTCCCAGAGCCCCCACCTGTCAGGCTGGAGCTGGTGGCCTGGCCTGTACACCTGGGAGGTTAGCACAATTGCCAGGCACAGAGCAGATAAGCAGCAAGGGGTGGCTCAGCTTATACCTGGCACCTGGACCATCTTGGAAAGTGATTTTGGCCTTCTAGTACCTGTCCACTTCACCCATAAAATATGGCGGCACTGTGGTGTAGGCATGTTGAGTTGGTATGTGGTAAGTGCCTAGTATGGGGCCTGACATAGGTTGGACTATTTGGATATTTGTTATTATCACTGCCAATTAGTTTGGTATGACCTTGGTTAAAGGGAGGTTCTCAAAATTGGGCATTTTCAATGTTCTGGTACCCTGTGTGGCAAATGTATCATCCTGAGAATCAAAAAATCCACTTCTAGTAATCTTAGAGAAATAATCTGGAACAGAAACAAAAACCCACGCTCAGAAAAGTGTTTTGCAATGTGGCTTAAAATGGAAAACAGAACAATCTAAATGTCCTACATTCGGGAATTGGTTATGTAAAATATGGTACACTTCCCTGTTAGAATATGATGATGCAGTTACTGAAATGAGATGTAAATTCTTAGTGACAGGAAGAAAAACTTGTGATATGCCGCAGCCCGGCTGGCTGGGCAAAATAGCCGGAGGGGGGGGGGGTGACCAGCAACTTGTGTAGATTGATACAGCAGGGGTGGGAGCCGTTTATTGTAGGACAACAGAGGTATTTATACATTCACACAGCTTATCTTAATTAACATAAACTAGATACAGCAGTCAACCAATAAGGAATCTCCACACTTAATGGCTCCTTGGCGTTACTTCACAAACCACTCCCTCTGGCAAAATGCCAGGCGCCATCCAGTCTTGTTTACAGACTCTAACAGTGATATGGTGTTAAGTGAAAGGAATCAGGCCCTGTGAGCAACAATGATGCGAAATATTCCCCCCCAAAATCTTAGACAAAGGAATAAAAGGAAACACACTTAAAATGTTAGGTGGTGGGTTTTGGTTGGTGGACAGGGGTCATGAGCAGTTTTGTTTTCTTCTGACACGTAATTTTCTGTACTTTCTAAGCCATCGATGACACCGTGTGCTACTTTTATAGACAAGAAATGAGAATGGATCTTCTGAACTTGCTATTGTCTTACAGAATCTTGTAGGTCTCAGACTAGGTCTGTGAAAGTAACTTTCCCCTGCTGGTCCTGCCTGACACACTCCATGCCCCCACTTCAGTCCTTCATCTCATCACTGGTAATGCCAACCCCATGTATGGTGGCAGGAAAATATGGCTGGTTTCAAATGGGGAACACGTCAGGATGGACATACCTCTCCTGTGTGTCCTGATGGCACAAGCAGGTCACATCTGAGAGCAGTGACTGGGTCAAGGAGAAGGAGAGGGTGTGTGTGCTGTTTAGAAGGAAGGCATTGAGAGAGGAAGGGCGATGCCTTCTCTGCCAGGAAAGAGAAGCAGTTATCTTGAGTGGGCAATAGCATCCTCGTGGGCAGCCAGGTGCTCACAGCCAGGAGGAGGGGAAAGTGTGCTATAAAGTCTGAGATCAGGAAAGGTGAGCCACCGCTCAGTGAGACAAGGGCAGAGCTGAGTGGTAATGAGGAGTGGCCAGTGGGGCACGTGTGTCCAGGAATCACAGCTAGTCTTGTGAAGGCTGGGGGTCCTCCTGCTCTGCTCTGTTCCCTTCAGCTCTTCTTCCTCCACATCATCACACAGCCCTGGGCTGGGCCCTCTGGTTGCTCAAGGGGTAAAGTCACTGGATCAGAAGGGGCAGAAGGAGCCTGAGAAACTGTTTTCCATCCGTGTCCCTCCACCTTCTTGTTGGGTGATCAACCACGCCCAGCTGGATGGCTACATGCTGCTGAGGCCAAGTTCAAGTTCCACTGCCGGACCTTTCAAAATCTTTGGGTTCTCACAGTCCTTATTTCAGGTACAATTCTCAAAATTTGCCTTTTGTCTTTGTTTCTCATGTGTGTGCACTGTTGGGTGGAAGGAAACCCCTTGAGAGGCAGAGGCTCTGACTCCTGCCACAGAGACTTTTGAGTTTCTGCAAATTCATGCTCATCCTCTAAATTCAGATCAAGGTCACTTCCTCTGAGAAGTCCTCCCTGATTTCTGCACCAGGACTGTGTGCTCTTTCCGGTACTGCCACATGGTGCAGCAGCAAGCTTTATTGCAAAGGACCTTGCCGTAAATATTTTCGCCTTTGCAGGCCACAAAATCTCTGCTGTCTATTCTTCTTGGCCTGTTTGTTTGGAAATCTTTAAAAATGTAAAAAACCATTGTTAGGTAGTTGACTGTACAAAAACAGATCTCAGGTTGTATTAGGCCTACAGGCTGAAGTTTGCCAACTGACTTGTTCATATCACCATTAAAATGTTTTGCAGTTGTCGGTCTCTGAGCTACAGAGAAAAAGAACTGGATTTCATGCCTTCACATCTGACATATGACAGGTGGAATGAATAAGTGATGTTGTATAAAATATCCTCTGACATGTCCCAACTGATTTTGCTATCATTATTTTATTCCTATACACTTGCTTCTCACATGCTGAATAAATAACCTAAGATTCTCTAAGTCACTAAACAGTCACTCCACAGATGTAAGTTAAGCTTCCAGTGACATTAATGGCTGTCATTTATCTATTAAGTTCCTTGTGTGCAGCCGGCCTTTGTAGATTCCTAGGGAACCAGAGGTGAGACTGGAATCCTCTGCACATGTGTACATGAGCCTGTGTGAGCTCCGACATGTGGTTCAAGTTCAGACCACCAGGCCCCTGTGCCAGCCAGAGTCACACTGACCTGCCCTCTGAGGTCCCTTCTCTCCAGCTGGATCATGCACACTAATCTTTGCCACTTCTCTGGAGGGCTTAATTCACTTAAAAAAAAAATCATATAATTGCATTTTCAGCATAATTAGGTACCTAATTACATGACTAAATGTCCTCGATCAGGCTGCATGTGTAAATAATGATGATTTAGTTAGCCACGCTTTGTTATTGGGTTTCCAAGGAAGCTCATCAGTCTGCACATAGGACGAGAAAAGTGATTTTCTCCTTCCTTCACAGAGTTTGACAGGCAGGAGTAGCAGAGCCCATGTCCGGAGTGGGGGTGGCGAGGAGTGGAAGGGACTTCCGCTGTCTACCATCTCACCTCTAGGATGAGAGGTTTGGCGTCCATATTATATTCCAAGGGCAGTGGGGCTTTACTAGAAGGAATGCTTAGAAAGGGGATGCCAAAGTATTCCAGAGACAACAAATCCACCATGTGTGGATCAGAAGGGTGTACATGCAATGTGAAGAATCCTGGGATAAAAGGAAGGCTGGGAACAAGAATCAGGAAGTCGTTTGTGCTCCTTCCCTAAAATGCATCTTTTTCTCCTGCTCCAGAGAATTTCTCAGAGCTACAGGAAAGGCCACTGTTTATGTGGGGATAAAAACCTAAGGCTGAGGCTGGTGGTCAGGCTCACATGAGGCGATGCTGATGAGAGCCATCTGGGAATGTACACACAGGATGTGTCAGCTATTATCATTCATGTCACTGAAATTGGTTAAGGCAGTGCTTAAGCTGCGTTCAGGAAAAGCCTCCGAATCCACTCAAGGATGGTTTGGATCCAGCTCTTCAAGGACAGACAGACTCTGAAGAAATAATCCAGTCAATGACCTTCAGATGCTAAAAGGTCAACCCTGCAGAACATAGCAACTCCCTTGAAAAGAAACTTGCCACCTACACGTGCACAAAGAACTGTGTTCCTCACCCTTTCTCACCATCCAATCAATGAGCGCTTCTCCTTTCTCCCTTCTTAAAAATGCCCTCCTTACTAACTGCTTGGGGAGGATTTAGCTACTGACTTTCTGCTACTGGAGGGCAAGAAAAGCGTATTCTTTTTGCAAAAACCTGGTGCCACCGTATTGTCTCACGTCAGGCTGTAAGCCCTCGATTAATAACAATATCATTGAGGTTTGCCGTTTATGCTGAACTGGTGTTTGAAAAGGGTGCTGGGAAGGCAGGATGCATTGGGGTCTAAATATTAGGAGGATACTCCCAAGGGCAGTGGTGAAGACAAGGACAGACACACATCAAAAGATGCTCCTTCCAAAAAGCTTAGAAGCATTTCTCAGGACTATTCTGATGGGAGTGTGGGTTTTAGTGACAGATTTAGCAGGAGTCCTGGCTCCCTCCTTGCCCCATCTGCGCACATCCCTCTTTGACTCTCAGCTCTCTCCTCTATAGAGAGGACTTTGGTAGCAACATACACAAGGCATCTGAATGACTCCCAGGGGGACGATGCCCAATGTATGAAAGCTCTTATTATTGTTCTCTTATACTTAAAATGGTTGCTTCATGCGCACATGTAATCATGTGGACATGCAATCACGTGCACATTCACAGAAGCCAAGACTTGGGCTATGTGAGGGTGGGGGGTGGCAGGAGACTCAGGCGGCCAGTCCCTGTAAGTGGGGATGACAGAACATGCTTTTTGATCTTCTTCAACACTTGGATTTCCTGAGTCCTTCCACTTTCGTTAGCCCTCCTTTGTCCTCGAAACCCTGTCTTCTGGGTATCAGGACAGGGAGGGGACTTCGGGAAGTCACTAATTCATTTCCCCATTTTGCATCTGTGACAGAGCCAGGAAGTTGCCTGCCCCCACTTGGAGAGCCTGTGCTGTCTTTTTTTCTGTGCCTGGGAAGGAAAAGCTATTTATTTCTACTATTCCTGCCCTATCACCCCTTTCCCCCATTCTCCCACTGTTTTTTCTAGCTACTTCATTATATATTTCAATCCATCACCCTGTCAAGCTCCTGCTCCATCTTATCAGCACCCCCTCCCTGTCCATGCCTTGTAATTTATATTTGCCCAACATTAATCTTTTAAAAGCAAAGAAGCCATAAACATATACATAATTCTGCCTCTTGTCAGCTGAAATTCCATGACACAAATCAACTGCCATCTAAATTAAATGTTTCTTTCATAGAAAGTGATAAATGCCCTAGAGACTCATCAAAGAAAAGCCAACAAACTTAGACCTTGTTTCACTTCGGGAATTTGTAGGTGGCGTGACTGAAGTCCAACAACCAGTTAATGTCTCAGGACCAGTAGAAATTGGACAATCGCACAGTCCTCTTATTTCAATGTTGCCAGTGCCGACAGGATGCTTTCTTCATCACTTCTCACCAGGGGTCTTAGCACTTTGAAAGCAAGGCTTGAAACTTATCATCTAATCTTTTGGGAAGAAGGATAATCACAGCAGGATCTACTCTTCTGTCACTGAGGTGTGCTGATTTATTTAATAAAGGCAAGCCAAATAACAGGATGAAAACAGTTACCCCAAAAGCCATCAGGCAGCCATAGGATTAGATCTATTTGAACAATCAGGATTAGGGGCTCCCTGATAGGCCAGATGGTCTAAAACAGTACAGATTTCAAATGCTTGTATTCTTTCTAAGTACTGATGACTTCATACTAAAATAAATGAAATTTTTATTTCAAATGACAACTTTTGAATTTTTTTGGGAAATAAAAAAGCAGAAGAAAAAGGAAAGAATATGAATGGCTAAACCCAACACATATCATGAGCTTATTCCACTTCCTTCCTTTTCCTTGTCTTATTACTTCTTCCACTATCACTACCGTGCTAGATATTATTAATGAATTTTATTGTTTAGCTGCATGGGGTGAGTAATGGGCAATGAAAGGTCTTGATGACCACATTCAGGAAGCTGGGTCTTCTTGAATAGTAGGTGAACAGAAACTGCAGGTGTTAGATTATAGAACAAGAGATTCTCCAGACATGTTGAAGTGGGATAAGAATGAGGAGAAGGAATGGCCTTAGTTTAGAAGAGCACTTGAAAGTTACTGAGGAGAGTTCAGGATGTCACCATGAAGGGCCAAGAGGGATGAGAGGAGAAGACAGTTATGGAGGCTCTCGGTTTGAGGTTGGGACTGCAGGAAGGTAAATCTGACAAGGTTAAGAGGCCAGGGATCTGAAAATTTGAGGTTTGGGCAGGAGTGTGATTAGAAGTTAATAAGGCGGTAAGGTTATAAATCATATCCAGTTACTGAATAAATCATTTTGCAACCGTATTATTTCAAGTATTAAAAATAAAGATGTATCTTAGAGCTTTAAATTTACTTAAAAATAGGTTTCTAGAGCTGGGAGTGTAGCTCAATGGTGGAGTGTCTGCCTAGCTTGTGTGAGGCCCTAGGTTCCATTCCAGGAAAAAAAAAAATCAGGTTTCTAACCATTAGGAGTGGCATTGACAAGACTAATGAAAAGGATGTGTGAGAAGGGAATCTGAAAAGCTTCTCAAGAGATGTTTTTTAAAAAACTAGGAATGCTTCCTCCACCTGTAAAGCTTTGCAGTTGGGGACTTGGCCTGGGGCTGCTATTGGGTGGGTTCCTTCACAGGAGGAGTCTTTTGTTCCTGATTCTCAACTATGGGCTACACATGGAATCATCTAGAGTCCTTTCAAAAACACCCTCATTGGGCTGAGGATGTAGCTCCATGTTAAAGTACATGCTTAGAATGTGCAAAGCCTGGGTTCTATCCCCAGCACCACGAAAACCAAAAGAAAAAGAACACCCATATATAGGTCCATTCTACGAGGGTTGCTGAATAACTGTAGGGCACCAGTTCAGATAAATTATAAAAAAGTGGTTTAGGATAAGTACACCTCAAATACTTCATGCCAGCTCCACAGATAGTCCAGTCCTTTTAAATCACCAGATATGCTCAGAGTTTCACAATCATAGATGCTTAGAAGCTAAACTGAACTTCTGAAGGTGCAGCTGTCAAACAGGGTATGTATTTGGGGGTAGGAGTGAGGAACCTCTTGGCAGTGCTTCCAGAATGAATAGAAAGCTTTTGGCATCAGAAAATCTGGCTTCCAACAGGAACACACCAAATTGGGTAAGAATTCCACACCTGGGTCTCAGGTCTTAGCTGTAAAATGGGAACAGGTGCATCTATTTTTAGTAGGCTCAAACTGCACACATGATCCTCTGATCCTATGGGAAGTACTGACTCTGGGTTCAATGTTGGGGCCCCAGGGACCCTCTGATGCCATTCTTCACCAGCCCTCATTGCCACACCTGTATTCTCATGTGTTCCCAATCAGACCCTTTGGTCTGCGGTGCTCAGACCACAGATCTGCTTTGGTGTATAAAAAAGCAAAGAAGTTTCCTGGGTCTCACTGCTCTTATTTCCAAGTTGTAGGGCCCTGGGGATGGGTTCCAGAAAGCATCTGGTGAGCGGCTGGTTCAGGTTTACTTTATCAGCTCCAGCTGCCCAGTGCAGGGGCCCCAGGTCCCCTTGCAGCTGCCTGATAAGAAGCTCAGCTACATGGGAACCTTATCAGAGGCGGGCCTGGGGTGGAGGTGGGGGGGAAGCCATTCCCATCAGCTCGAATAAGAGGGAGAAAGGCAAAAGGCTCTCCGAGGAATTATGAAGACCTTGCACACTCAAACATACCAAGGAAGTTGCCCGTTTGTGAGGTCAAGCTCTGTGTCTTGACTTCCACTCAAAGACAGGGTCCCTAAGACCCTGCTTAGGACAAGGCATCACATGTCCACACAGCATGGGGTCTGTAGCACAGTAGAGACCTCTTGGATTTAAACTGCAGGTGGTGCCATTTAGATCTCCTCCACACTGTGTATGGTGTGTGCACGTGCATGCAAGCAGGGGTGTGTGTGCAGTAGGGAGGGACAGGAAATGCTTACCGCAAAGTCAACTGTCCCCTTAAAACCATGGCACCTAAAGCAAAAGTGTGATCACAAAGAGAAGGGTGACACTGTCTGCTTGCTAGTGTGCCTGTGCGGTACAGACGCTGTAGAAAACACTTGAATTTCCCTTCCTGGCTCTGCCATCTGCTACTGCTGTGGCCTTCAGACAGTTACTTTACACCTGGTCAAGCCCCCTGTATTCAGGGACAGCCAGGAGACCAAGTTGTATTAGGACCTGTGTTAGCTTTCTATCAGTACAATATATAAATATATAAATACCCAATATATAAAAATAATCAGCTTATAAAGAGCAAAGATTTATTTTTGCCTGCAGTTTGGGAGGTTTTGGTCCATGATCATACGGGCCTTTGTGGGGGGTCACACAAGATCCAAATTATAGCAGGATTTCAGAATCATATACTAAAAAGTATATAATATCACTCCTCCCCTCCTCACGAGCATATGGACAGGCCACCGCTGCATGGAGCAAGGTCACTTTTCCATCACCTTTGCCCTCCATTATCCCAGGCTGTAGTGAGGATAGAGGAGATAAGAAATATGAGTCACTTTGGTACCCACAAGAGACATATGCTCAAGTGGCCAGACTGCCAAGGCCATCAGGCAGAAGAGAAGCTCATGAGTCAGAAGCCTGTAATTTTAATATCAACTGTCTATTTATCCTGGGTTCACATAATTGGAAGAGGGAGGCACATAGGATAAGCCCATGGATTTGCATTTAAGGGTTTTGCTCATTATCTTCCCATCATCAGATGGCCCTGGTGGATGAATATTATCTCCTAACACGCATTCTGGTCTCTCGGATGGCACTAGGGAGGTAGGGAAGGTAGGGGAGAGAGAGGGTGTTATTTCAGAGTGTGGCTGGAGAAGGCTTCACAGGATGGGGGAGGTGATGTTTGAGAGAGATCTGAAGGAAACCAGGAATCCAAACATGGGGGGTATCTGAGAGAAGCACACAGAGGGCCCAATAGATGCAAATGCTCTGGAGTAAGAGCAGGCCTGGCCTGGTCAAGGAACATCCAGGGAGCTAGTGTAGCTGAGGGAGGAGGTGGGAATAGGTAATTAGGAGAGGAAGACAGGCAAGTGAGATGGCAGAGGGCCAATGAATGGGACCATCTCCCCACATCTGCTGTGTTTCCAACTCTACTGTCCCCAAGTCTGGGAGCCTTCAAGCCCTAGCTAAAAGTCTCATCAATCTGAGAGGGGCCTTCAGTGTCAAAGTTAATGGTCCAGCAAGAAGCTGAGGTTAAGGCCTTGGGCATCAAGGGTCTGGCATGTGATGGGAGTTGGGAAGGAAGAAGAGAATCCTAGAGACTCCCTGGAGTCCTAAACTGAAGGACAGCCAGAAGGGACTTCTCCAAGTGCCCAGTTTGCACTTGTGTGCATGTGTGTGCACACACACACACATACACACACACAGAGACCAGCTTTCAGAGCCTGCTTGAAATTGCTGCTTGGATCTTCTGGGTAAAGCTTTTCTGCCGCTCAGGGGGTTATATAGCTCTAGGATTTCAGGGAGCAGCCAGATACATGACTGAGAGTTGGAAGCAAGCTCTGTACAGGATGGGTGGGTATGCACAGGCCTCTCCCCCTGAAGATTCAGGTTTGATGTGAACCCTAGGGGCATGATTCGAGCAGAAAGCATGAGGCAGTGACTTTTTCTCCTCCGGGTGGAGGGTCTGGACCAGCAGTAGACAGAGAAGAAAACTGTGAAAGAGTATGGACAAGAGTGGTCTCTGCCCAATGCTTCTGGGTCCAAGTTGACACATTCCTGGAGAAAGAAGGCCTACACCACTCTCCCCTGACACGTTGAAAGCCTAGCTCAGAAACACAGCCTCCTTCTCCTCCCCCAAAATCAATCAAAGAGGTGAAGAGAGCAGCTCAAGTTCACACAACTCAGCTTCCAACACAGGATTCCACCTTCTCAGGACTTGCACCAGCCACGTCAGAGGTACAAATTCATGTAGTCATCCAGGAAGCCAGTCCATTAGCAGTCAGGATTCTAAGACCATGTGTATTCCACCCATGTGTCTCTTTTGGGATCACTGCTGGTTTGTTTACTGTCATATTATCAGGGATGACACACAGTTGAGGTGTTCAGTCCTCATTTGTGGAGCGGGACACTGGGCCACAGGCTTTCCCAGTGCAGGCAGAAGAGGCAAGGAGTATAACAAGGTGAACTCTAAATACACCACCTGCTCTTGGTTCCCAGGTAAACCCTCTAGGCTTCACCACTTACGTGCTTTACGGCCTGTTATTTGCTTTTCTAGATTTAAACCACATCACCTGCTCTTAGTTTCTTTAGTGGATTTCAAAAATCACCAGTTTTAGAGGAGGTAGAGATAACACCTCTGACCTGTGGGTCAGGATGGTAACAGTTGATGAAGCGATTACACATGCACAGACCACCAATGACTTCCTAACCTTCAACCACCTTCCCCACCTCAGTCCATCAATATCCCCCTTCCTATCCTAGAAGACAGATTGAGACCTACTATCCTGTCTCCACATGCAGCCACCTAGAGAATAAACTCTCTTTTGCAACACTTGTCATTCTGTGAGTGACATGCTGAGTAATGAGTGTAATGGGGCAAATTGGGCCAAAGCCGGGGTGGTGGTACACTCCTGTAATCCCAGCTACTTTGAGGCCGAAACAGGAGGATCTCAAGTTCAAGGCCAACCTAGGCAACTTAGCAAAACCCTGTCTCAAAAGATTAAAAGGGATGTAGCTCAGCGGTAGAGCAATTCTTGGTTTAATCCCTAGTATGGCAAAAAAGAAAACAAAACCAAAAAGGAACACAAAAAACACCCCCAAATAAAACTAAAACAACAAGAAAACAAAGCAGAAAAACAGGGGTTCAGTAATAGGAACACAGGCGAAAGGCCATGGTTGAGCATGGTAATCAACATTTTATAACTGACCAGATGTGGACATCTTACCTGAGTCTCCATCTGCAACACTGGTAACAGTCTCTTAGGCTGGGCATGGTTGCAATAAGAAAAAATGCAATGCACCTGGCCTGACCCTGCCACATATAAAGATTGCTCCCTCTTGCCCAGAGATGGTGAGAAGCGCCATTTTCTGAACACAGGACTGAGATGACTGACCCCAGCTGCATGCTGTGCACCTGCTCTGGCTTTTCTTCCTGTACCTGCCTGGATGATGTGAGGATTTTGGGGAGTGCAGGAGGAAGGGAAGACTACAAGAGGCACTGGGCAGTGGCAGATCAGGTCAGGGGAAACAAAGTGCTTCTTATGTCCACAGGTCAACTGAACCTGGCCTGAGCAAGCCTCTGTCTGCCTGCTGCCTGCTCCTTGTCCCCACCTACGCGTTTTCCTTCCATGGCTTTTCATGGATCTAGAGGGGAGCAATGGAACCAGGTTGGGTCTTGGCCTAGAAACTGCACCTTTAAAGATTCTCCAATTGAAATCATGAGTGGGCAAAGTTTCTCCACAAAGGGCCTGATAGTGGTTCAGGCTTTGTGGGCCTATGGCAAATGCTCAACTCTGCCATCATGGCATGAAAGCAACCACAGACACTCTGTAAGAAAAGTGGCATAGCTGCTTTAAAACTGTATTTGTAAAAGCAGATGCTTGCTGGATTTGGCCCACGGGCCTTTGTTTGCAGACCTCTGGCTTGTCTGAGTCTCTGAGTCTCTTGCCTGTCAGGTTAACATGCACTTTGTGTATGTCTGCTGCTAGGTCTGGGCCTTCACCTATGACTTCTCATTGAAGGTGCCTGTAGAGACCGAGTGGCTGAGCTGTAACTTTAACCCACGTCTGTCTCAGCAAAGCCTGTGGCCTTACCAGAACACAGGCACATGTCCCACTGACTTGGCCCTACCAGGCCTCATGTCATCCTTGAGAACCTCTGAGGTTGTATGAATGCAGGCATCAGCTGGGAAGCAGAGGCCAAAAGGAGGGGTAACAGCACCCCCAAGGCCATGCTCACTCAGTGGTGGGGCTGAATCCACAGCTGCTGGGACTCATGCAGGTGGCTCTGACTGGCACAGTGCACTGGTTGGCTAGGCCCTGTCTCAGACGGACACTGCAGGGAATCCTGAGCCCTGGGGTGTTATTTGAATAGACTCCCCAAAAGAGTCTATTCAAATAGCCATAGCCTGGCTAAACTTCGGGTTTGGTCTAGAAAGGCTGCAGCACAAGGTTCCAGGTGGAAGTTGCTGCCTTAGAAGCCACAGGAACTGGGGCAGTGAACTCATTTGTCCTTGGGGAGGGCTTTAAAAGTGGAGAGTTCAAAGGAGAGCCATCATCAGGGCCTTGTGGGGCAGGAGGCAGGGGAATAGGAGGCCAGCCTTTCATGTCCCCTAGAAAGTTACTCCACTCTTTCCACAGTTCTGGGGACAAGGAGCGTGACATGTGGCCGGGAACTTAGATAATTATGCCTCCAATATAGTACAACCTCAGAGATGGCTTTTATCAAAACCACCACCCTGGAAACAAAACAGAGCCCAAAAGCCTTCAGGGAAATAATAAGAAGGATCAGAGAGCTCATGAGTAGGAAGCACTGTCTTCTCAGGGCATCTCCTCTTGAAGGAACACAAGGCATTTCATCCGCCTTTGACTACCATGTCCTCAGAGATGAAGTTTGACTTCCTCCAACATTGTTTGTTTTCTGAGCGAATGACAAACATGGTTTCACTCAAATGAACTTTTAAAAATAGCACGTTCCAAAAGGGGGTTTCAGAGATTCCAGGATTCTGAAATAGGAAATGACCCAGGGGTAATTACCAAAGTCGGATATAAATAAATGTACTTAGCCTATTTGAACACACTTTCTTTCACTCCCCTGTGAATGAAAACTTTGTTCTCCTTTGAAATTCCTCATTTCCTGCACATAGGAGAGCCAGTGTTTTGGAAGGAGGACTCAGAGATGGCCCAGGAGTTGGGCCCACTGGGTTTAAATCAGAGCCCTGCCACTCACAGTGGTGTCCAGCCCCCTGAAGATGGGAGTACCCCTTACAGCACTCAGCTCACAGCACAGCATGGTGGCCAACAATGGGTGCAACTAGACATTTATCTCCCACTTAAAAAGGCCAGGCCACTTGTGCACAGGGAGGGCTCTGTACATTGGCACTATTTTTCCTATTTTACATCCTTGCAACTTGTCTTCATTTAAGTCATTCTCCAGATCTGGAATATTCTCAAAAATCAACAATGATCACAAATGACTTGTTTCTGCAAGCACAAGATTTTAATTAAACAAGCTAAAACTACCAAGTAGAAATTCACTGTCTATATATGTCTATATGAGGGGAATTATACGGCTTGAAGTTTTTCTTTAAATATCTAGATGTCTACAAATTGGTGTCAACTTACTTTATATACAACCAGAGATATGAAAAATTGGGCTGTATATATGTAATAAGAATTGTAATGCAAAAAAAGGTATTGTGTTCACCTACAACTAAAAAAAATATTTTAAAAAATGTAAGGTCAAAATCTTAAAAAAAAAAATCTAGCTGTCTATTTAGCTAAGTCAGAGACAATTCAGTCTGAAAGCTGAATTCATATGATAAGATATTTCTCACCAGGAGAAGTGGATTCATCTTATTTCTCTCATGGTGTGTACCTCAGGATCTCAAGAAGCCCAGCAATGCTTAGAGGGCAGTGGTGGTATCTTGCACTATCTTCATCTCCTCTTAATTCCAAGGACCATGGCAGGATGGACCCACTATAATATAAAATGTTCCCAGGGATGAAACTAGGTATACAGTAGTTAGTAAACATTTACGAATGAAGTGCTTTCATAAGAGAATTTTACATCCAGTTTCTTTTCTAACTTTTGAGATTTTTCTGGAGAAAATGGAGTCTGAGCATAGGGCTTCTGAAGTCTGATAACTTGTCTCATAGAATGAATTAGACAAGTGATAAATGGCTGTGTATGTGTTATTGTCTGGCTATCGGCAAACATTTAACCACAATGAAAGCATTCTGCAACTTTGATAGAAATGGCTAATCTGGAAGGATATTTTAAGACTCAAGCCCAAAGCATTATTCCTGAATTAGGAACTGTGTACTAATTAACTCTTCTTGCTCTGGGAGGCACCCAGCAGGAGTTCACATACTTGTCTCAGGATAGAGCTATCACAAGGGCCCTTGGGATAAGGTCACCAGACGTCTCATTCCCTACTCAATTGGATCACATTGGCTTTTGTTTCTTGTATTTCTGGACTTCAACTAAGAACTAATTTTTAATATTATCACCACTACTAAAAAATTATAAAAGATAAAAAATAATAGCAATGATGACTTGCAGTTGTGACATCATTGTTATGTGTGTGCCTTTTGGGGTGGGTCAGTCCTCAGGTGGGAAGCTACACCTTCTGAAGTTTCAGGGATATGTGATTTTCATTCCAGAGGAGACCAGCTCTGTCACACATGCCTGAACCAGATGTGGTGAGTGTCCTATGGGTCAGACTGCTTCTGAATGACATTTAAACTTGTTTCATGTTCTGATATTCTTGGGTCTTGTTCCCTAAATAAAATAAGGCCTTTTGACAACATCTGTGTCCCCTCTGTATTCTCTGCAGGACTTTGCACACAGAAGGGACCTACTGGGTTAAAGTCCGTGTGTATTGGATCCACTGCTGTGCTATGGCCTGAATTCACTATAGGTGGGTAGAAAGCCAAAAAGGGTCATGGCTCATTGTTATCTGCTACCCAAGACTTACAAAATACCTCCAGATTATGTCAGAGACCTAGAATAAAGAAACATATACACAGAAGTCATTGGAAACTGATCCAAGAATTTAACTACTGGGGAATGGTTTCATGGGGTCACAGGCAATCTTCCAAAAGGGAAGGCTACCTCTCTTGTCTTTATTGATTAACTTGGGGTGAGTTCAATGGGGAAGGGCATAGGAAAGACCAGGTTGAACCAAATCCCAAATAACCCAAACAACCTTGCTAAGTTCTCCAAATTTGTATGACCCTATCTGTATAACAGGGCCTCATCACCACAGTGAACTTGGGTGAGATAAGACAGAAAAAGTTCTGAGGGGTGGAGCACCTTGCAAATAGCCAGGTATACTGCACATATTCCACATGCAGGTAAAGAAATGGGCACAGCACCCCAAAAAACACTGGAGTAGAAAAGTTTCAAAAGCATTGGGCACCTGCTGCTCAAGACTAAAGATGTCTGGTCAGAATTTATTTTTCCAGTTATTTCTGGGAGGTCAATAGGATCCATGGACCAAATGCTTATTTGCCCTGTCCCAGGATGAACCAGATGCTCAAGACAAACTCATCTCCTCTCAATCTTCAGGCTGACACCTGTCTGTTGCAGAGGAATGCAAGGAGCTGGTGCGTGGGAAGAAACAACTGTGCATGTGTGTGCATTTGCATACATGTCAGAGTGGGAGAAAGAAGGAATGGGAAAATGTGAGGCCAGAATCACAATTTCTTCCTTTTTGTGACCCTTCTATCCTCAGCTCCTCCCACTTAGAAATCCTATGAAAGAATTTCTGGAGCACAAAGAGGTCACTCACAGAGGAGGCAGAGACCCATATTCTTATCCCTCTCCATCTATGACAACCTGGTTTTGTGAATTCTACCAAGCCACTTAACTTCCCTGAACTTTGCTCTGTTCATCTGGGAGGGCAGAAGAACAGTGCCTCTTGAATTTGGAAGTACCTGGCAAGGTGTAACACAAAATGCAGCCATGTGGCGGCGAGGGTCCTAGGGCTTGTTGCATTTTAACACAAGATAGAGCTGCCAGCTCAGAGGGGTGGTTCTGGGGTGGAGGCATTCCAGGAATTGGTGGGGGCAGGGCATTATTTCCTCCGGTGCCCTTGCAATCACCCTGAGAGGCAGCTGCCTACTGCATCTCTGGGGACAGTGGGTTGGCCTGGGCTGGCAGGACTCACACACAGTCACCAGTCAGCCTTTGGAAGGCTGCATTAGCAGCTGCTGGGCTACCAGATGGGTGACAGCCAAGGAGGGTGGAAGAGCACATATGGCCCTGAACAGGGTGGACAAAGAAAGGTCTTTCCTCCAGAGGCTGGGACAGTGACCTCAGGGCTCTGTGGAGCCAAACAAAAGGGCCAGGAGTCAGGGCAGTCTTGACCAAGCATGTCAGGCAACAGAGTCCCAGAGGTGGGGAGACACCACGAGCTTCAAGGCTGTATAGTGTTGGTGGTGTTCAGGGAAGCCCCGAGGAGGTGACCTCTTTGAACCTCAGCTGCCACACTGCTCACTTGGAATTAACAATATCCACATGGGTAACATCTTCAGGGTTCAATGAAGAACCATGTATACATAGCCTCCCTGAGAGGAAAAGAGTGGGCCCTTGCCAAGTGTGGGCTGTTAACTGCAGGTCCGCGTGAGCCTGCGTGGAGGCCCTGGTTTTAGGCTTTGCTCCACATTCGCCTCTGCCCTAGTTTCAGGGATCAGTGCCAGCCCTGCAGGCTCTCCAGAGCTCCCCACTGGGCCCATTCTGTTCAAATCTCCCCTGAATGGCTCTCCACTTGTTACATGTCCGTCCCATAAGTAAGTCCAAGTCATCTTCTTCTCAAAGAACCTTCCTACCTCCTGGCTCCTGATCGGGTACCTACGATTCTACAATGAACAAGGATTGCTTTTGAAATAATGAAACAGGCAATGATAGCTTATTTTTTAAACCTTTGAAATCTAATTTTGGTAACTTAAAAAGGCCAAAGAGTAAGAGAAAGGAATAGAAAATGAGAGAAAGGGACAGAGGTGTGTGGGGACAGCAGCCCCTAGACCTTTGGCATCAGGTGGCTGCTACCAGGGTCACTGTGTGATTTCCATGAGCCAATATGGGAAATCATAGTTTATGGTTCCATGGATATAAAGACAGATGTACTCTTTGACCTTAAAGGATGTTTTTTTTTTCCTTTTAATTTAAAAGAAACAAACATATGTTTGTGGGATTTTAAAAGCACTGTGGACCCTAAGTATTGTGTCTGAGGGTGAGTGTGCCTGGTTGAGCTGCTTCTTTATACCCCCAGGGACGATAAGTAAAGAGAAGGGGACCATGAGGGTCTGGCAGGGGCTCTCTGTAAAGTCCTGTCTCATCTACTCTTGGTTTCAGTATCATCATATGCAAAAGGGAGATTAAAAATACCTCCCCTGGGGCCGCTCAAGGGTGAAATGAGATAACTTATGTCAAGTGCCGCCTGTCTCAGCTTTGGGTCTGGGATACAGTCACTATAAGAAGAGGAGAGGTCAAGAGACTTTATAGAGTTGGTGAAAAAGGAAAGGAGATTATGAAATAAAAAAAAAATTATGATTATTAGTCATAGCTAAGACTAATTTCACTCCAGTAAGCAGTTTTGCAGAAGTTGAGGGAAGGAGAACTCAAATGACACATCAGTCTCAGACACGATCCAAGGAAGCAAGGACTGGTTCCCCTCACTGGGGCCTCACAGGAGCCTGGGGTGGGCTAGAACAGGCCGAGAAGGAGCCCTTTCTGAGAGAGGGGAGCCATGGTTTTCAAGAACACTCCAGAGAATCCCAGTTGTGAAACCATTCAAAGGAGAGCATAAAGGATCAGAGAAATGACTGACACAGCAAAACACTGAAAGGGACCACATCAGGCCAGGAAGTGGGAGGGGCCTCCACTGCACACAGGCTGGGGTGCCTGGGCAGCACTGAAAGGAAGGGGAGGGCAGAGCCAAGAGGAACTCAGAGTCCACTTTGGGCCACCAAGGTCAGGGGCCTTACGTAGGTTGGGAGAAGGTTCTGATGGCATGCTTTAGAGCACGCTTGCTGGACCTTCACATAGGGACATCCATCCATCCATCCGACAGGGTACTTTTAAAGGGCCCATTCTTCCCTATGGAGAACACAGCTGAGACTCCTGCTGCCCAGTGAGGCAGGGGGCAGAGATAACACCCATGCCCAGTACCATGTGTGGAAATGAATCTGCAGAAGCTGAGAGGTTTGCCCCAATGGCACAGCTAGTGTGTGAGGTCCACAGCTGGGTTGCAGTGTTTTCCAGGTTGGGAACACCTATATGGCCCTTTGGCAAATTTCACTCTTTTTTCTCTCTTGACTATTTTGACTAAATAGGAGGGAGACCAGTAGGATCTAGGAAAGGGAATCGTGAGGGAGGGAGAGAGCTACCAGGGAATGAAACTGACCAAATTATTCCATGTCCATGTATGAATAGATCACAATGAAGGCCCCTGCAAAATTTTAGTGTACTAATTAAAAGAAAAAATAGTAGGAAAACCAGTAAAGTGGAGGAAGGGGATTACAGGGAGAGAAAATAACAGAGGAAGAAGAGACACTGGGCAGTGAGATTGGTCAAATTATGTTATGTGCATGTTTGAACAAATGCATCACAATGAATCCCACTATTGTATATAATTATAATGCATCAGTAAAAACCATTAAAAGAAAAACCCTTAAAGAAGCAGTGTGAGGAGGCAGCTCTCAAGGCTCAGAAGGAGGAGATGGCCCTGCTGAGTATAGGGCCTTGCCCTGGGCTCTCTGGGACTGAGGAAGCCTGTCCTTGTTTGGGGGTATAATTTGCAATGGCAAATGGTCAAACAGAGGCAAGGCTGGGGAGTATGGAGGGAGCAGAACACACTCAATACTCAATGAGCAGCGGTCCTTGAGCATGACCGTGAATATAGACCAGGCACCATACTAGGAACTTTATCTATGAGCAGACATTTAATGCACAAAGCAAACTCATATGGTAGAACTATTGTGGGATCAAGACTTATAGAATATGGGGGCCCAGTGCAAGATGAAAATGTGAGCACACTACTGAAAGATAAAGGTAAATAAATAAAGATATAAAGGAGCCCAGCAAATGATCCAAGATCATAGCTCCTAGTGGTCTAGATTCCAAATTAAATCCTTGGAGTCCAAATACCATTCACTAGCTGGTATTACTCACTTTTGACACAAGCACATTGACAAAGTGTATTTGGGCTAAATGGTTTTTAAAAAGTAGTGAAGGGGAACCTGAACTTGATGCCTCTAGTATTGCTAAGGTATATGTGTAGGTTTTAGCAAGGCTCTCAGGTAAGAAAGGATAGTAAAGCCAGTAGACTCTGCTGCTTGGTGAACAGAGAAGCCAGCAACTGGGGCCCAACACAAAAGGAAGGCAGGTTAGATTGTTCTGTAGGTTTTGATCTGGCAAACACGTTTCCTTCCTGTTAGATTCTGCTGGGAGTATGGGTATTCATCAGCGGCTGATAAAATATGAAGATTTTCCATTACAGAGTTCATGGGGAAAAAATGGCAGCATTTGGGTTTGCAGTCAGCTGGAAGCCCTCTACCTGGCCCCCTTTTAGCCTGCAAAATGCAAAATGCACACAGGAAAAGGGAGTGCAAGGGGTCCTAGTGGTAGCTCTCTGTGACATGCCTCAGTTAGTACCATCCCGTGCAAAGCAGAGTTAGAGAGCTGTGCCAGGGTGTGTCAGTGCCATGAGATAACTGAGGCCACCTTGCCTGGGGCTTGCCACACATAAATGACCCCAAACAGGAGCATGCTTTTATCTCAGCCCTTGGAAATGGGTGGGTGAGGTGCCTGTTGAACCCCAAATTGTGTGTAACTCTTTGGTATTATAAGAGATGGGATGTGTGGATTTAACATGGAAGGAAGGAGTTTGCCAGCTAAGCAGAAACAAGAGAACTATAACAAAGGGTCATGAATGGGAGATGATGAAGAGGAGGGTGTGGAGATGATAGGGCAGGAGAAAGAACAGGGTTCTCAGAGCCTGGGGCTCACTCCGCAGCAGACAGTCTTCTCTGAGCACAGACAGGAGTTTCCCTGTGAAATTCCAGTGTGCACAGGCTTGCCAGAAGCCCGGAGAGTGTGCGGAGGAGTCCTCCAAGAGCCCTGTCCAACCCTTGCCTTGCCCAAGATGGAATCCAGAGCCAGTGGGCTGGGTTCTGCAAAGCACCAGGGACAGGGGACCTTGTCAGTTTTTGCCATGGGCTAAGACTCTGTACAGCAACATTGTTTGAGAAGAATGTACAAAAATTAAAATTTATAATAACTAAGAGTAGAGGCCAGCATTTCCTCAAAAGGTTAGATTGTATCTAAAGAAACTTCTGGGCCAGAATGAGTGGGAGGTAGGGGAGATTAAGGGTGGGTGAAGAGAGGGGGATTAGACAAGAAACATGACTCAGTGGAAGGGGATTTCTGGGTCCGCCTTGCTGTGGTCTTAGGATGTGTTTAGGTTTGAATTTCTGCTTCAATTGACTATTTACTGGCCTCCCGGTATTGACCTAGGAACTGGTCTCAAGTTCTGACCTAGGAGCAACTGAATGTATGATTTTTAAAAGGTACTTCTAGCCTTTGGAATGGGCTTTTGGCTTTGGAATGGCACTGGCCCTGAGAGTGTTGGCCTTAGGGTCATCTGTGCAATCATTTGTTTGTACCCAAGTGGCTTGTCCAACACCTCTGTGTGTCAGGTCCCTAGTGTGTGTGTGTGTGGGGGGGGGCAGGGTTATGGAGTCCTTCAGGAGGTCAGAATTCTGGGAAGGGGACATGCACAGGAAACTGTCAGGGCTGCAAAATGCCCCCAGGCCTGTAGTAGTTGGTTTTTGGGGCTGGGAAAAATTTCTGAGATGGGAATACATATTCTGGGCCTTGATAGACAAACAGGTATGTGTGGAGTGGGGTGGGGGGCATTTATCCAGAAAACCTGAGGGCCTGATGCAGGCATTTGTGAAAGGTGAAGCAGGAGAGGCAGACAGGCATAGGGTGGGTGCATCAGGGGCCAGCCATCAGGGAACGCCCAAGGCAGGGCGGGCCTGACCACAGGAAAGGGAGTGATAGTGGGCAGTTATGGGTTGGAGTTGGACTATGGGCCTGGCTGAGGAGTGGGGAGCGGGTGGGGGAGGGGGAGCGGCTGGCAGGTTCCCAATGCCAATGCCACATGCAGTCCCTGTGTGTGACCTGCTCAGAGGTGATCTTCCAGAGCCTCCGTAGTGGGCAGTATGCATGCCATCTACAGACCTCCATATGCCCTAATCCCCTGCCTGGGTGGGCCTTAGCTGGTTGTGGGATCTGGTAGCCTTTGTCTGCAGCCTCCTAGTACCTGAGAACCTCATGGCAGTCAATGTCCCCTGAGCCTCAAGTGTTCCCCTTGTCAAAGCGGTAAGAAAATATTCATCACTCCAGGCATGGAAAGGTAACCCAGGCAATTACCTTAGCAGGACCTGGCCTAGAAGCATTAATGTTGCTATATTATCAAAAGTCAGAACAACAGCCAGCCACCTGCAAAGGAGAATCCTGAAATTACCAGCATCCACAGGCCAAGTTTACTTTGGTAAATTTTGTTAGCAACTATCACCTCTATACCACCATTGCTGGGAACAATGCCAGGCGTTTATACTCTTGTCTATCACATGAGTCCTGTGAAGTTGCTCCTATTATTTCCACCGACAGATGAGAAAACTGAGGCTCTGATATTTTGTATTTCACCTACAGTCAGTAAACGCCCAGGCCTGACTACACAAGCAGGTGGGGCTCTGCTAGGTACTTCCCCCAAAAGTGAAACAAGGTCTTACGGAGGCAAGAAAACACTCTTGTCCTCACTAATAATTAAAGAGGCACACTCCAAAGTGACAACATTTTCTACCCATCAACCTAATGAAGATGAAAGCTGCACATGTAAATAAGGATGTGGGGAAGAAGCTTTACTCATAAGTTACCCGTGAACATTAGAAAATAGAATATGGTGTGACCTTTAGGAGGGGTTTCTGAGTATCTACTAACATTTTAAACACACAGTTTTTTTTTTTTTTGTTGTTGTTCTATAAATTAAATTTTGGTCTGGGAGGACTTTTCCTAAAAGACCACAGTTATATGCAAACAAAACTCAACTTAAGAGGGTTGCCATGGCAGCACTGCATCTGGTTGAACAAAAATTAAATAAAGTCTGTACATATCCTAAATGCCAATTAGCAGACAAATTGGTTAAATAAATAAATAAAAACAAATTTTTCATAGATTCATACTCTGCAGTCCCCCCCCCCAAAAAAATTAGTCTATACATGGTGGTAAGGTACAATCTTTAAGATGTTCTTACAGAAAAATGCAAGATGAAGTAGAATATATAAAATGGGTTCCATTGTGTAAAATAAGAAGAAATTGCACAAGCATATAATGGCTTCCAGAAGAATTCTCAACAATCAATGAAGTCATTGCCCTTGGGGTAGGAAGAAATTGTTTTTGTCTTCCCTGTTATTAACTCTTTATTGATCTCATTCCAATTTGTTTGGTTTGGATTTTAACTTGTGCTTGTGGGGACATTGTGTTGGCTCAGTCACCGGAAGGTGTTAGGGTTAAGATTTCAGAGAAAAAAGTATATATATATATATATGTGTGTGTGTGTGTGTGTGTGTGTGTGTGTATATATATATGTGTATATATATGTATAATATACATATTACATATGAATATATATGTATATATATATATGTGCCATTCCCACACTTATATAGATAAATAGATATAGATATCATTCAAAGAGTCAAACCAACTTGGCTTGTCCAACCTCTCACTTATCGGCTTCCACAACAAATAACAGAATGCCGTTTACCCTACATCCTTCTGTTTCCCAGAGTGCTTTGCAAGTCCCCAGAAATACTTGCTTAGCCAAAGGCACCCTGGGAAAGATCCAGTGGCTAATGGTGCCAGCCCCATGTGACTCCCAGCACCACCAATATCTGGAGGGATTGAGCAATGACTGCGATGGAATTTCATTTGGCACTTAATACAGTCCTCACCGCTTCTGCCAGAGGCAGCGGGATTCTATATAAAGCTGCCAAACCTGGCTGTCTCCTCACTGAGCGCTGACCCCTTCCAGCCAAGGGCAAGGCAAAAGGACTGCTGTGCATGACTCACTCGCAGTGACATTCAGGCCTAGGAAAGCAGGCTAAGCCCAGCTGGGCAGGGCAAGCCTGGCTGACAGAAGTGGGTCCTCTCCATTCTAACCTCTGGTTCCGAGGAGCAGTTACAGCTATGTAAACTGACACAGGATATAGACACATCCTGTCTGAGTTAGCAGCAAGAAATAGGGCCCCAGGGTTCTCCCACAGCAGGGATCCTGCCATAAATCAACTTCAGAGGGTAATCTGGAATGGTATGCAAGTAAGGGCTGCATCTCTATCAATCCCAGAAGGGAGGTGTTTGCAGTCATTGGTCAAGATCTGAAACTGGAATCCTGGAGAACTAACTGGAGGGCGGGGCAGGGGTGGGCCATCCTCTTTAGGGGTGGGAATGGCTGCAGCCTGAACTTTGGCAATGCCTAAACTGAAACATTACTGTGGTTTCTGTCTTCTTTTCCCTTAATCTAGGCCCTGGAGCGTGTACTTATGTAAACACACTATTATACACGAACTCGTGGGCTGTAGTTTTATGTAAAGTTAATATAAAGTTAATATAAAGACATTCACTGAACACTTGGTATGTGTTGGTCTGTGCCGTTTATATGCACTTAATTCTTAAAAATCCAACTAAGAATATCCTATTATTATTTCCATTTTACAGAAGACAAAACTGGAGCCAAGAGAGTTTACTTTTTAATAAGTGGCATAGCTTATTCTGATACTGACAGCAAAGCCCAGAAACCCAGGTTTCCTTGTAGGAATAGTGTCTGCTACCTGAACTGACCCAAGCATGCTACAGGGCTTAATAAGCACGATCCTGAGCACTTACAGGCATGGAAACACATACCTGCAGATCTAAGCTTTCTCATCCACGCCCTGGCTTGGGCTGCGCAAGGTCTCACCAACAACTGCGTTTCAAAGACTTTAACTAGAGTGCTTGTCTCCAATACTCACATCATTATCATATTAAAAATCTAACTTGATCACATTAGAGATTCAAACTATCTCTTCTAACAAACTTTTAATATTTGGCCAGGATGGAGATAAAAGGATCAAAAAAGAAGGAGGAGGAGGAGGAGGAGGAGGAGGAGGAGGAGGAGGAGGAAGAAGAAGAAGAAGAAGAATAAAACAGTTTTTGTCTCAAAAGCTCCAAGGCAGAGGACCAGGGCAAGGAGAGGCCCAGCAAAGTTTCTGAGAATCCAAACAAAACAAAACAAAACAAAACAAAACAAACAACCCTTGTACGATTGATTTCCTGTTAGGAAGACAACCTGCGCTATCTGCGAACCCCCAAAGAGTGAAGTCCAGGGGATCCCTCCAACATCTGGGTTCTCTAGACACCCTGGAGGGAGCAAGCAAGTCCCGCCGAAGGGCTGGAGTTAGCTGCAGTTTGCTCAAGTCCTGCCCCCTGTTCCCCGGAGCAGCAGCGGCCCAGAAAGCAACTTGGACTCTGGTTGACTCAGGGCTGCTTCGCGCTCCGCCGCTCCTTACTTGCAGGCGCTTGTCTCCTAACGGGACAAGTTCTGGCCCCAGACACTTCTCTGGCCCCACACAAAGAAACAGAAAGCAAGCGGACGCGCCCGCAGCTGGCCGGCTGGCGGCCTCTCCACGCTCCGGGCGCACAGAGCCCGCGCGTGGGATCCGGGACGCGGGACGGGGACCCATCCCAACCAGAGGCGCAGGGGGTCTGGGGCCCACAACAGCTTAGGAGGCTGGACCCGCGGGTGTCGGCGACCACGGCCTGTCCCGTGCGCTCCTGTCCGGCCGCGGCGTGCGGAGGGCCAAGGAGCCCTTCCCGGGGCGGGTACTCACGGTGGTAAGGGGGCAGCGACGTGCTGTTGCGGTTGCTCATCTCCGATGGGTCCTGGGCGGTGGCCCCGGCTGAGGCCGAGACGCCTAGGGGACAAAACGCGGCGGCAGCGAGGGTCGCGCTCTCGGGCTCCTGACCCTGATCCGAGGGAGGAAGCGGCACCTGGGTCACCCTCCTCCCGCGCAGCCCAGCCAAGGGGAGGGGCTCCGGCCCGGAGATAGGCACACTTCAGTTATTTTCTTCAACTTGGCCGGTGGGGTTTCCACCCTTTTTTTTTTTTTTTTTTTTTTTTAAACCACAACACCCGCCCACTTCAGAACTCTTCTGCGCTCCAGCTGTCCAGCGCAGGTCTCACATTTTTCTGTTATTCTGTCTCCATCTGCATCTGCCAGATACAGAGGTTGTAGTTGAGGATGTCCCCTCGGTGCACGGAAAACCTCCCAGGAGTGAAGCTGGGGTGGTCTGGTTGGGCACTGTCTGGGATGGCGACCAAATAGGGCAGACCCACTTTGAAACTTAGCTGGCTACTTTGCCTCTTAATGGTTGTGTAGCCTGAGTCAGCTCAGGGTGTTTTCAGTTTTGTTTTGTTTTGTTTTCCGTTTTAATTAACACGTAATAATTGTAAATATTTATGATATTTCTGGAGTACTGTCTCATACTTTGAAACATGAATACAATATGTATTGATCAAACCAGGGCAATTCACATTTGCATCTCCTCATCATTTCTTTATGTTCAATGGCTTCAAACTTCTCTCTTCTAGTTTTTCATAAAATGTATAAAAGCTTTTTGTCAACTATAGTCACCCTACTGGGCTGTAGAACTCTAGAAATCATATTTTCCTGTATTTCGTACTCCCCCCCCCCCAACCTCCCTCTGTCGTCTTGTCGTCTTTCCCCTCCCCTTCTTAATTACTCTTCTACTATTTCCTACTTTGAGATGGACTTTTTTTTTTTTTTTTTCTTTCTTAGTGTTGAGATTTGAGAGGGAACATAGTGTTAGCTTTCCATGGCTGGCTCAGTTCACCTAACAAAATGTTCACTTCTAGCCATTTTGCTGCAAATGACAAGATTTCATTTATTTTATGGCCAAATAATATTTCATGATGCACATATAGCACATTTTTCTTATCCACTCATCCATTGATGTACACTTTTTTTGTTACAATGAAAATTGGGGTGAGGGGATCTCTTTGATATGTTGATTTGATTTCATTCTCTTTGGCTACATATCCAGAAGTGGGACAGCTAGATCATACTGTCATTGTATCTTTAGGTTTTAAGGTGCCTCTATAGTGTTCTCTATTTACATGTCCCCCAAAGGATGTATAAGAGTTCCCTTTTCTCTGCATCCTTGCCTGCATTTGTCCGTTCATTCGATCTTTCTTTCCCTTTCTTTCTTTCTTTCACTTTTGATTATAATCATTCAGACTGAGATGATATGGCATCTCTTCACTCCATTATTTCCTTGCTGTGCAGAAACTTCTTGGTTTGGTAATCCCATTTGTCTATTTTTTGCTTTTCTTGTCTATGATTTTGGGGTCTTATAAAAAAAAATCATTGTCTATACCAATGTCTGCCTTTTCTTCTAGAGGATTTGCAGTTTCAGGTCTTACATTTAGGTCTTTGATCTAAATTGATTTTTGTTGATTGTGAGAGAGAAGGGTCAAATTTCACCCTTCTGCATTGGATATCCAATACATTTATTGAAGAGGGTGTGCTTTTCCCAGTGGGCATTATTGGTGCCTTTGTTGAGAATCAGTTGATTTTAAATGTGTGGATTTATTTCTGAGATCTCCACTCTGCTTCAGTGGTTCATTTGTAAAATTTTATGTTGATATCATCCAGAATTGGTTTCCCCAGCCCCATATTATGTCTTGAGATGAATATTGTTATGTGTTCAGGCTTCTTCTTTTTGTTCAAGATTGCTTTGGCTATTCAGGGTCTTTTGTGCTTTCATACGAACTTTAGGATTCCTACATCCCTCATTTCTGTGAAGAATGTCATTGGTATTTTGATGGCAATTGCATTGAATGTGTAAATTGCTTTTTGTAATATAGTCGTTTTAACAATATTAATTCTTTCTATCCATGAACATGAGAGGTCTTTCCAATCTTTTTGTGTGTGTGTCTTCTTCAATTTCTTTTATCAGTGTTTATCATTTCCATTATAGAGGTTATTCTCTTCCTTAGCCAAAGTTATCACTAAATATTTTTGTTTTTATGTTTTGATCATAAATGGGAATATTTTCTTGATTTCTTTCTCAGAAAGTTCTTTATTGTTGTATTAAATGCTACTGATTTTTGTATGTTGATTTTGTATCCTGCAACTCTACTAATAGTTCTAATCGTTTTTTGGTTGAATCTTTCATTTTTTTTCCCTTGTGAACAAAGACAATTTGACTTCCTTTCTTTTTATTTCTATGCCTTTAATTAATATATATATATATATATATATATATATATATATATATATATATATATTTTTTTTTTTTTTTTTTTTGCCTCTTACTCTGGCTAGCACTTCCAGAACTATGTTAAATAAGAGTGGTGAAAGTGGATAGCCTTGTCTTTGTCTGTATCTTAGAGTAAATACCTTTCTTACAGAGTAGAAGGGAATGAGTTCTGAAGGAAAATAACTGCCAACCAAGAATACAATACCCTGCAAAGCTATCCTTCAGAAACATAGAAGAAATAAAGGATTTCTAAAATAAGCAAAACCTGTGGGACTTTATCACCACCAAATCAGCCTTATGATAAGTTTTAAAGGAGTCTATACCTAGAAGCAAAAGAAAAATGACTACCATTATGAAAACATATATAAATATAAAACCCACCAGAATAACATATACTCAAAATAATAAAAAAAAGAAAACCATGAAGATAAATAGTAACAGAAGAATAGAACAAAGAATGTTCAAATTCCAGAAGAAAATTAACAAAATATCAGGAATAAATTTTTACATATCAATAATAACTTGCACATAAAAGCATTAAATTCCTCAATTAAAAGATACAGACTGGCTGAATCACTAAAAAGCAAGACCCAACAATAAGCTGCATATAAGGAACAAACTTCACTGTGAAGACACACATATGTGAAAATAAAGGGATGGAAAAATATATTCTACACAAATGGAAACCAAAAATGATCAGGAATAGCTATACTTATATAAGATAAAATAGACTTTAAGTCAAAAGTTATGAAGAAAGAAAAAAAAAAGGTGACTCTATAATGATCAAGGGATCAATTCAACTAGAAGATATAACACTTGTAAATGTATATGGATCTAATGCTGGAGCACAAAGTTTTATAAAGCACACATTATTAGATATAAAGGGAGAGATAGGCCCCAATACAATAACAGTTGTTTTTCAACACCTCACTTTCCTATTGGAAATACCAACCAGAAAAAAAAAAATCAACAAAGAAATACTGGAATTAAATCATAGCATATATCAAGTGGACTTTACATTGTATTTCATTTAACAGCTGCATAAATTACTTTCTTGTCATCAGCAGGTGGAACATTCCTCAGGATAGGCCATATATTAGCCCACAACATATGTCTCAACAAATAGAATACAAAACCATATTACATGTCATTTCTGATCACAATGAGATAAAACTAGAAATCAACAACATGAGGAACTTTAGAAACTGTACAAATTCATTGAAATTAGATAATGTGCTATTGAATGAATAATAGGTCGTCAAATAAATCAAAAGAGAAATTAAAAATTTCTTTTTTTATTGGTTGTTCAAAACATTACAAAGCTCTTGACATATCATATTTCATACATTAGATTCAAGTGGGTTATGAACTCCCATTTTTACCCCAAATACAGATTGCAGAATCACATCGGTTACACATCCACATTTTTACATAATGTCATATTAGTAACTGTTGTATTCTGCTATCTTTCCTATCCTCTACTATCCCCCTCCCCTCCCCTCCCATCTTCTCTCTCTACCCCATCTACTGTAATTAATTTCTCTCCTTGTTTTTTTTCCCATTCCCCTCACAGCCTCTTATATGTAATTTTGTATAACAATGAGGGTCTCCTTCCATTTCCATGCAATTTCCCTTTTCTCTTCCTTTTCCTCCCACCTCATGTCTCTGTTAAATGTTAATCTTTTCCTCCGGCTCTTCCTCCCTGCTCTGTTCTTAGTTGCTCTCATTATATCAAGGAAGACATTTGCCATATGTTTTTTAGGGATTGGCTAGCTTCACTTAGCATAATCTGCTCTAGTGCCATCCATTTCCCTGCAAATTCCATGATTTTGTCATTTTTTAGTGCTTCGTAATACTCCATGGTGTATAAATGCCACATTTTTTTATCCATTCATCTATTGAAGGGCATCTTGGTTGGTTCCACAGTCTAGCTATTGTGAATTGTGCTTCTATGAACATCGATGTGGCAGTAAAAAAAAATAAAAGGGATAGAAGGGAGGTTACTAGGGGCTGTGGATATTCTGTTTCTTCCTCTGGGTGCAGATCACATGTGTGTTCAGTTTGTGAAAATTCAATGAGCCATACATTTATAGTGTGTGTGTTATTCTGCTACATTTCAATAAAAAGTCAAGATAAAAAATTTCTTGAAACAAGTGAAAACAGGAAACCCACATACCAAAATTTATGGAAAATAGCAAAAGCAACACTAAGAGGGATATTTACAGCAATAAATATCTACATCAAGGAAATACAAATATTTCAAATAAACAACCTACTGGTGCATCTCAGGGAACTAGAAAAGCAAGAACAATACAAATTTTTAAAAATGGTGGAAGAAAAAAAATAACAAGTTAGAACAGTAATAAATGACTTGAAGAATTAAAAATACAAAAAAGCAACTAAACAGAGATTTTTTTTTTTGGAAAAGATAAATTTGATAAACCTTTACCTAGACTAACCAATTATAAAGGAGACAATACCCAACTAAACAAGATTAAAGATGAAAAAGGAGACATTACAACTTATACCACAGAAATACAAAGGATTACTAGGGACTATTTTGAACAACATACACCAACAAATTGGGAAACCTAGAAGATGCAGATAAATTTTTGAACACCTATAGCCAACCCAAACTGAACAGTGAAAATATAGGAAATCTGAACTGAATGAAAGTAACAAAATTTGATCCACAGTAAAGTCTCCAGCAAAGAAAAACACAACAGCAAATGGCTTTGCTGTACCAATTCAATAATGTTATTATTTTTTTTTGTGCTAAGGATTGAGCCCAGGGCTTTGTTCATGGTACCACTGAGGTAGTTTTAAAGAAGAACTAAAAGTTTTAAAGAAGAACTAAAATAAATTCTTCTTAAATTGTTCTACCAAAATTGAAATAGAGGAAACTCTTCAAAACTCATTTTACATGGTTGGCATTATTCTGATACCAAAACATGACAGAGGTATGATAAAAACAGAAAGTTATAGACCAATATCCCTGATGGACATAGCTGTGAAAATTACCAATAAAACACTACCAATTCTAATGTTATAGCACATCAAAAAGATCATAAACAATGATTAATTGGGATTTATCCCAGGAATGCAAGGTAGGTTCAACATACTCAGACCAGTAATTGTAATACAGTTTTGCCTACCTCTCTCTGTGCTGTGAAAACTCTAGGCATTGTTATTTGGATCATCTTTTTATGCAGTGGGAAGGCGTTCACAATGCATTTGACTTGGTTAATGGAAATCTGTACTGCTTATCAGTCTTTGGTCAAGCTGGCCGTATTCTACACATACATGTTGTCTTGAAGTGAAGTTTTCACTGAATTCCTTTGATCAGATGTGTAAACTTTTGAGTCCAAGTCTTGTTTTCTTCATCTACAAAATGGAGACAAGAACATCTGTGTTCCAGAATTGTATAGAAAATAAATGTTTATCGAATAAAAGAAGTGGTAGCAAGAAAGGTGTTTAACAGAAATTAGCAATGTATACTGTAAGAATTTAACATTTTTCTTTGCAATGCTTCCATGTCCATATTGGACAATATTTCCCTTTGTGTACAGAGTTCATAAGTAAAATGAACTTCAATTATCTAAAATGTATTTGGAGAGCTGGAAGGGAGAGGAAATTTATACCTAGTAACTAAAGAACAGGCAACCAGGTAATTGCACCAATTTACAGGATGATATCTTAGAGACTTCCAGCCATACTCTACTTGCCTAGAGTTAATGACTTTAGACATAATGTTTGCTTATCTAATTTCTCAGGGTAGGATAGGGTTAAAAAGCACCAAAAAGTAAACAGAGTTTCTTAAAGAAAGGTAGCCAGAAAATGAACTAACTAAACAATACAGGTAAAGTACACCATAAACTATAAAGATAATAACTATTATGCCACATAGAGCATCTCAGTTCCAGTTATACAACCAGAGGCTGTGACTGTCCTGCATGCTGTCAAGGAACCCATGCATTGGGACTGGGTTACTCTTTACTAGCATGGTGGCCCTCAACATTTTACTCTATTTCTCTGAGCCTCAATCCTCACTCATGAAATTGAAGCAATTTGCAAAGTTAGGTTGTTGGAACACATACTAAATAGTTAATAATTAATCAGCTAATAGAATCGTGTCTTAACATGTTTTAGTCATTTTTTTGTTCGTTTAATAATATTTATTTATTTTAGTTTTAGATGGACACAATACTTTTATTTTATTTATTCATTTTTTATTGTTTTAATTAGTTACACATGACAGTACAATGATCTTGACATATCATACATTTGAATCAGATGGGATATAACTTCTCATTTTTCTGAATGTACAGGTTGCAGAATTACATTTGTCAAGTCATGTTTTCTATTCTGTAACAAGAAGATCTGACAAGAACAACACAAAGGAGGAAAAGTTTATTTTGGCTCATAGTTTCAGAGGTCTCAGTACACAGATGGCTGACTGCATTGCTCTAGGCCCTGGGTGAGGGAGAACATCATGGTAAAAGGGTGCAGTGGAGGAAAGCAACTCAGGACATAGCAACCAGGAAGTAAGAGAGAGAGAGAGAGGTTTGTCACCAGGGACAAAATATAAACCCCAAAGCCATATAACCCCCCCCCCCCCACTGACTTACTTCTTCCAGCCACACCCTACCTGCCTGCAGTTATCTCCCAGTTAATCCAGATTAGTGGATTAATTTACTTATTAAGTTACAGCTCTCATAACCCAATCACGTCACCTCTGAACTTTCTTGTATTGTCTTACACATGAGTTTTGAGGGGATGCCTCATATCTAAACCATAAAACATGTAGGAGTTTCTTAAAGATATTGGTCTCCTTTCCTTCCAGACCACACTGTTTATAGCAAGGTGTAGAATAGAATCGCCCCAGACCTAGCAAGGTGTAGAATAGAATGGCCCCAGACCATTCAGAAAAGTAGGTAAATGGTATTTAATAATGAGTACAGTTTAGCTAGCAGGGAAACATGAGATGAAGTTTAGAAAATCTAATTAGGGAAGTGTCTAATTTTAAAGAAATGAGTGCTATTTTAAGTAGGTAAAATATTTACATTGAATAATAAGATGATATAGTAAGAATATGACATTAAGTCCCAAAAATGTATCATTAATGTCTGGGCATGACCAAGGGACCATTTTAAAGGTAAGAATATAGAGATTCAGAATAGTGACAAGAACTTGTCCAAAGCAGCGCATCCAGGATGAGTCTCAGCACAGGTGAGATGTCTCCAGTGAACAGAGTAAATGGCTGGTAATAGCTACCGAGCCCTTCAAAGGCTGAGAGGGTATAAGTGAGTGCTGGAGGAACATTTTCCCTTCCTTCCCAGCAGGACATGGGCAGGAGCTGCCCATGAGAAGGGTAATCTGCCTGTCATATCCCCATCCCAAACTACCATTTACCCAGTGCTGGTCTTGGGAAGAGACTTGGAGGTCTGCCTGTTGCAATTGCTGTCTCCCAGGTGTGAGTTAACCCAGGGGGTGGGTAGGTGTTTACTGGGACCCTTTAAAATTTTTAATGAGAAGATTTGCTCTTCATCAAAGTAATAGATAGTTTTCTTTGTAAAAACCATATTTCACTGGAATAAAAAAGCCCCAAATTTTAACAATTGCTCGTAATCTCTAACACATTAATGTTATTTACTCTTAGTCTTATTTATGCTGCTAGGGATATTGCCTTGATGTCACTGAGGTTTTTCTGGATATGTGATTTCAAGCGCCATGCTTTCACGACCTAACATTATGTCACAGCCGTTTTCCCGTCTAACAGTAGAAGAGCTCTTTAATTCATTTTAATTACAAGGTTGTTTGATTTTCTAAATCGTGCTGTGATAAACCGTGTGAACATGAATATCAGCATCTCATACTTTTTCCTTAGTTTGCGTTCCCACAATTGGAATTGCTGGATCAAGGGTTAAAGTGAGTTGAAAGCTTTTGGATATTTCATAAGTTTTAACTGTAGAAATTGAAGTTTCTGAGTCAAGATGACCACTGCTCACTTCAGAGCCTCTTGCCAGAATTAAATATTACATTTTAAATCAATGTCAGTTTGGTAGAAGAGAAACGTGGTTATTTGAGTCTGCATTTTCTTGATTACTGGTGAGGTTGGATATACTGTCACATGCTTCTGTTTTAGTCTTTTTTTTTTTTTCCCCTCTGCTGTGACTAAAGGATCTGACCAGAATTCCTGCAAGAAGGAAAAGTTTATTTGAGGGCTCATGATTTCAGAGGTCTTAGTCCATAGGAGGCTGGCTCCATTCCTTGGGGCTCCAGGTGAGGCTGAACACCATGGCGGGAGTGTGTGGCAGAAGGAAGCAGCTCACATCAGGAAGCAGAGTGAGAAATTCCACTCTCCAGATATAAATATATACTCCAAGTCACACCCCAGTTCCCACCCTCTCCAGCCACACCTTACCACTCCAGTTAACTCCATTAGGGATTAACTCACTGATTAGGCTAAGGTTATAATCCAATCATTTCTCCTCCAAACTTTTTTGCATTGTCTCACATGTGAGCTTTCCAGGGACAACTCACATCCAAACCGTAACAGCTTCTCTTTTTTTGAATTTTATTTCAATTATTAATATAAAATTGCATATATATTTATATATCATTTATAGTATACATCCACAAAACCCCATATATACAAAATATATAATCACATGACTCAATTTATTCTTCATCGTGTCAGAGCACATATATTTATATTTGTGTTCATACATATTTTCACACATACATTCTTTTGAATATTTATATTTCCTAATGTACATACTCATCCTTTAACCCATACTGGACCCCTAAGTAAAATATAATATTAATCCTTAGCCTACCTTTATATCTAAACCAAATTTCTCTTGAATCCATGTACAACAATATAAATTTTAAAGTTTATTTTAGTTTCTATTTTCAATTATCTATGTTAAATTTGCATATACATTACAATATTTCATTTATAGGATATGTCCTTGCATCCCCCATATTTACAAAATATGTAATCCCATGACTCAAACTTCCCTGTTCCCTTTTTCAGAACATGTATGTGTATACAAATTTTTACTCCAGCATTCTTATGAAGATTCATGTTTACCCATATACATTTTAAAAGCTTTAAACATAACTCTAATTCAATCTGAAATTTTACATAAACCTTCCCTTACCTCAATAACTTAATCAAAGGTTACTTCAAAGCATGAAATCTTCTTTACAAATCCTATGCTTTTTTTTGGTGAATGTTTTGTTTGTGATTCTTTTTCTTTAGGAGGAATGGTTAATGTTTTTTTTTTTTTAACTGATTTATTTGGTCTCTATGTGCACAAAAGACAACATCCATCTTCATGTGTGTTGCAATGTTTTCTCTTTTGGTCATTAGCACAGAAGCATTGTTTGACTTTTCTGATTGGCAAGCTGGTGGCTTTTAAGAAATCCAAGTGTGGCTATGCATATTTTAAGAAAGGTGGAGAGAGAAGAAACAGGAGTCCAAGTTTGTTCATGTTGCAAGCTCTTTACAATGAAGAACTCAAGGAAGGGAGTGGGGAAGGTTGTACCTAGGAGGAGCCTTGACCTGGTCAAAGCACCTCAAACTCTCTGTTTTCCCAGCAGAACATTCACTCTTGGAATCCCTTGCTTGGGGAGGTTTGAAGGCTCAACTCAACACTTGTGGCAAGGGGGAGCCCTTAGTTTGTCTGCTGGGACTGAACTGTTAGTCCTCTTTATTTCAAATATTGCCTAAGTCTAGTTCTCACCATGGAAGGCAAAGAAGAGGGCACAGAAGCATCAGGTAATTGGGGGGGGGGGCAGCTACAGTCTATGATCCTACCTATAGCTGCACCCCATCCAAGGTGCATCTTTAGGTACCCAGAATGGCCCACTTCTGGAGGCTTCCACACAGCATCATTAAGAGATATGGAACAGCACAGACACCCAGTGGGAGCACCAGGTGAGCTAAGCTGGGCAGAAAAGGCACACAGGCAGAATTCATTTGTGTGTCTAACCTGTGTGGGTCAGTGAAAGAAAAGTCCAGAAAAAAGTCCCTCTTAGGTACAACCTTCCCCACTCCCTTCCTTGAGTTCTTCATTGCAAGGAGCTTGCAACATGAACAAACTTGGACTCCTGTTTCTTCTCTCTCCACCTTTCTTAAAATATGCATAGCCACACTTGGATTTCTTAAAAGCCACCAGCTTGCCAATCAGAAAAGTCAAACTATGCTTCTGTGCTAATGACCAAAAGAGAAAACATTGCAACACACATGAAGACGGATGTTGTCTTTTGTGCACATAGAGGCCAAATAAATCAGTTAAAAGGAATCTCTCTCTCTCTCTCTGCTTCTCTGAGTCTCTAGCAGAAGGTAAATGTAAAAGAGAAGAAAGTGTCTAGGTCAGCCTAAAGGTTCACACAGTCCAGAAAGGGCTTAATTTTTTACGGATACATAAAAAATGTTTCTAGCAGGCAGAGTGTTACACAAATAGGAAGAATTTCCTGAGCTTCTAGAATGTGCTGTGCTAGACTTTCCCACAAATGGCCATTGTCAGTTGTCACATTGTTGATTGATATCAAGTAGGTAGTAGCTTTGTTTGGGTTTCTTTATCCTTTTTCCTCTTTCACAATTTATACAAAAGGAAACTGAGGACCAGAAGGTAAAATGACTTCTCATGCTCACAGGGTTACTCCAAACTGAGCTGGAATCTCACACCAGGTGTGCCATTTCTAAAGCTCTCCTTGGGGGGGGGTCCCTCAGCTCACTCTCTCTGGCGTCCCATCCATTCTGCATACCCAAGAGTCCCCAGGGGCCTTTGCGTGCCAGAGACTGGCTTGGTGAAGCCACTCACCCTGGATGAATGCCCTGAGGCACACAGACTTGACAGGGAGCTGATGAACAAGCTTTAGGTGGTTCCCATCAGAACACTCAAATGAAAATCTTCCAGTGGTCAGGAAGTAAATTACTGATTTGCAGGAACCTTGTGTGGATCATCACTATTGTGGTTTGGATATGAGGTGGCCCCCGAAAACTCATATGTGGGAAAATGCAAGGAGGTGAAATGATTGGGTTCTGAGAGCCTTAAACTAATCAGTTTATTAATCCATTAATAAGCATTAACTGTGTGGTAACCATAGACAGATGGGGTGTGGCTGGAGGAGGTGAGTCATTGGGGCATCTCTTTGGGGTATATGTTTTATCCTTGGTGAGAGAAGTCTCTCTCTCTGCTTCTCTGTATCTCTCTGCTTTTCTCTCTCTCTCTCTCTCTCTCTCTCTCTCTCTCTCTCTCTCTCTCTCTCTCTCTCTCTCCTCTTTCATGGTTGTATGTACTGAGCTGTTTTCCTCCTCTGAACCCTTCTGCCATGATTTCCTGCCTTATCTTAGACCCAAAGCAATAGAGTTGGCCATCCACGGATTGAGATCTCTGAAACTGTGAGCCCCAAATAAACTTTTCCTCCTCTGTGTTGTTCTTGTCAGGTCTTTTGGTCATTGCAACAAAAAATCCTGACTAGAACAAAAAATCACCCATTGCATTTGGGTCTTGGTTGTTGTGAAACTGAATTAGAAAGCTTTATCTCCATGTGCTCTCCACTGAGCTTGTGAGCCTGCTGAGGGAAAGCAGCAGCTTCTCCTTGGAACTTTTATTGTGGTTATTATCATTTGCCAAAGAGGAAGGGGTATGTGGGGCATGTGGCCGTGATGAAGAAGGAACAGGATGGTAATCATATTTGCCAGAAGTTTACAATAAGCTTTATGTGTTTTATCTCATTTAATTCCCAGAGAGATCTTGCAAGCAAGGATGATGCAGAATTTGGGATGTGGCCCTTGGGGCCTCTCATTCCTGATTCGCCACTTGCCACTATGCTAAATGAGTTTGCCTCCAAGTTGGTCCCCTAAATCTCCTAAATCTGGTATGCTCTAAAGAGTTGATTTGGGATCCCTGGGATCTTTACACATTCACTAATAATGGTAAGACAAAGCCTTCGTGGCATTGCAGAAAAGACTAAAAGCTACCATATGAAATGAATATGAAATGAATGCTTGGGCATTGATGTGTCGCGATCACAACCAGGTACAAGGAAGTCCACCTAGATATAGGTGTGGTCATGCCAGGGCCACAGGGACCTGAGTGACTTTACTTTCCTATTTCTCTCATTTATACTTTCATTCAAGTGTCCGGCTCAAGACATTAGATTTAGCATGTTTTTCACTTTCTCGCTTTTGAGAAGCCATTACAATTACATGAAGGGATAAAAAAAAGAAAATAATCTTACAAAGGGATATATCATCATGTAAGGGGTTCTTTCAACCACTTGAGAGATTCCAAGAATTCCTGGATGGTGGATGGGGCCTGGATGCATGCTGGAGAAACACTGGAGAGCTGGAGACTGCAGCCAGGGGACACCCGGGAAGAGGGTGTGTATGTGTGGTAGGGGACTATGCCTCTGGAGCCACTGGAGTCTGGGCTTAGAGCTCATGGGATGGGAGGGGGGAGTTGAAAGTGGGTAAAAAGACAAGGAGGTTGGTTGAAGGTTTGTTTGGGGTGGGGCAGATTCTCCCTACTCCCCCACTTTTGTGCACAACATGCCAGGCATTTTACAGAAAATTCCTCCAAGGGACAAAAAAATGTGGATGTCTCCAAAAAAATTAAGAAACCATGTAGGAGAGCCAAGGCTGCTAGTGTGGGAAAAAGCATCCTCTTCTTGGGATGTCGGGGCCCCCTAACATGTCAGGCAGTTCCCCCATCTTCCCCTAAAGTAGAGACCATGTGGTCCAGAAACAGAAATCTCAGGCAGAGGTTTTACTCACCAGAGACAGTGATTAAACACCCTTCACAGTAATCACTCTGGGCTTTCAGTTTAAAGTTTGATGGACAACTATACATGAGAACTGAGTCATATAGATGGAAGAAAAAAGCCAAGTTGACCAAAAAGAAAAACTTAGAGAAACAGAGACAAGAAAAGAATGTTAAGAAAACAAACAAAGTAAAACCACAATAAACTCAGGGATGTGAGAAAATGGTAAAACCATAAAATAAGAGTAGTGGATTGTTAAAAAGACAAAGCAAGTGATAAGAAAAGGATGTTTGGAAGTTAATAATGTAACAATTGAAGTGAAAAGAGTTGAAAAGGCTGCAGAAAATTTTCCAGACTGTGCACAAGAATGAGAAAATAAGAGCAAAAAGATGAGAAATAATATAGGAAATCCACTAATAGGAATTTCTCAAAAAAGAAAACAAGAGAGATGAAAAGGAGAAGACTGCATATAAACACAGTCATCCCTTGATGTCTGTGGATTGTGGATTTCAGGACTCCCCTAACACCCTCTGTGGATATCAAATCTATAATGCTCAAGTCACTTATATAAAATGGCATAGTATTTGCATGGAACCTAGGCACAGTGTCTTGTATGCTCTAAATGGTCTCTAGTTTAATTATAATATTTAATGCAGTGTGAATGTTATGTAAATAGGTGTTACACTGTATTGTTTAGTGGATAGTAACAACGACAACAACAACAACAACAAAGGTCTGTACATGTTCAGTTGAGGTCTAGTATTTTCCATTATTTTTAATCTGAGGTTGGTTGGATCCATGTACATGTTCAGTTGAGGTCTAGTATTTTCCATTATTTTTAATCTGAGGTTGGTTGGATCCATGTTGTAGAACCCACAGATACAGAAGGTTGAAGAAGAAGACAAAGAAAAGAGAAGAAAGGAAATAGAGCTAATAAAGGGCAGGGGTCTTCAGATTTAAATGGCTGAATTTAAAAAAATACATATATCTCTATATACATTATGTAATTCCAGAACAACAATGATATGAGAAGACTTTTTTAAAAGCTTTCAAAAACAAGCAGGTTGGGAGGGGATCCATTCACAGAAGAATAAAATCAACCGGGCATTAGAATTCATCAATGAATGGGATGCTGGAACACAAAGAACAGTGCTTCCAATGTTTGCAAGGGTTGGAGATGATTTTAAACCTTCCATCTTAAATCCAGCTGAGAGATCAATTGCCTATGAGAAAGAATAAAGACATCTTTGGAGAAGTAAAGACTGAAAAAGTTTACTTCTCACACAAGAGAGAACGTGTGGGGAATCAAATCCATCAAAGCAAGAAAGAATGTCAAGGGAGAAAAGTCCCAGGATGCAGGCAGAGTGGCCCTGCCCAAAGGTCAGGGTCAGGAGGTTCCAGATTTCTTTCAAGTCTCAGAGGGATCCGAGGACAGGTAAAGCTGTAAAGAAAAGTAAGGTGGGAATTATTCAGATGAGCAGGATGATGGAGAAACTGGACACAACTGAAAATGTGATCAGAACATATTCACTTCTTTTCCCTAAGGAGAAATTAAATAGCTAAAACCCCAACAATGAGCCAACAGAAAGATGTATGAATAAGTCAAGCCCAAGTCTGAAGCTAACTAAGAATACCATAATTTGGGACCACTGTGAGCATGGAGAATCATCCGTTGAACCCAAA
Organism: Callospermophilus lateralis; assembly: GCF_048772815.1. NCBI lineage: Eukaryota > Metazoa > Chordata > Mammalia > Rodentia > Sciuridae > Callospermophilus > Callospermophilus lateralis. The sequence continues at coordinate 95,562,043 of NC_135313.1, forward strand.
GGCTGGGAGCATTTTCTATTGGGAAACTCAGTGGCCAAGAAGTCAGATCCCAAGCATAGGAGATGGAAGCCTCTCATGGCACTTGGGTCTGTAGTGGGGGGAGTTCCACAGTTTACAAGGAGCCACTGTTGATTGGTACTCAGGTTTTGAATGAGACGTGGAGAAACAAAGAGTAAGGAAAAAAAAAAGCCCAAACAAACAAACAAAACAAAACACATACACAGAAATTCAATTGGGGTCTTTTAAATAGAAAGTGATTTTGGCAACAGTGACATAAAAGCCCAAGTGACAGAGGTGGAAGGAGATGAAGGCAGAATGAGAAGGGAGAGGTGAGGATGATGATAGTCTCATTTTCCACTGTGGGGTTTGAAACACAGATGGTGGGTGACACTGAGACAGAAGACCGTCAAACAAGACACGTGCCAAATAGAGGGGAGAAAGAGTGGGGCAGGAAATGAGGGGGTGGTGTATAAATTGCCAACATTCTTCACATGAAAATGAATCCCTGGGACCCTGGTGTGAGAATGGTGATCATTCTAAAGGATGAGTGCAGAGCGTTTGTGGGGCCAGGTGGGAGGTTCACATAAAAGACGTGGAGTTGGGCTGGGGATGTGGCTCAAGCGGTAGCGTGCTTGCCTGGCATGCACCGGGCGCTGGGTTCGATCCTCAGCACCACATAAAAATTAAAAAAAAGATGTTGTGTCCACCAAAAACTAAAAAATAAATATTAAAAAAATTCTCTCTCGCTCTCTCTTTAAAAAAAAAAAAAAGACATGAAGTTAAGGACCACACATTCCATAATGAACAACACCTGCTGGGGATTGGGGGTATCTCTAGGAGCAGGGGAGGACTCATGTTATTGCAGCTGGAATGGGGGCACCTGTCTGAGGGACCTCCCTAAGTTCTCGCTGCACAGGAGCATGGTGCTGCACCCCACAGAGGACAGGTGGGAGCAGGGTGGGCGTCTCTCCTCCTGGCGGGTGTTGGGGTCATCTTTGGCTTCTCCTACCTGGATGCTTAGCTGATAAAGCCCTGACAGTCAGTCTCCCTTCTTTGGCACAGAGTATGTGGAGAATGGATCTGGGGAGGGAATACCTGGAGCACAACCAGCCAGAAGAGCCAACAGACATTGTCTTAAGTTGGTGAGTCAAAAACTAGGATAATGAGGATTTTATCTAGAAAAATGTAGTAGCCAAGTGGAGACCTACAATGAGTGGTGGTGAAAGAGGCCTTTGTAGAGCAGGTTGTGGGTAGATGTGGTGGGAGAGAGTTGCTTTTAAAACAAAAGCCCTCTGTACTATTTTTTTTTTTAAGTTTTGAAAAAAAAAAAGAACCCTTACAAACTACAGGGAAAGCATACAATATCAAAAAAAATCTCATCTGGCTGAGAAAATGGGTTTGATTTAGCAAGATTAAATTCAACAGCAATTAATTTAAGTCCCTGACCTTGTTTAAAAAAGTACCAAGGAGACAAAACTCAGCTCAATCCTCATGTCTCAAGTCTGCTCACAGTGGGATTAAAGGGTGTGTGTGTCCTGAGCTTTGTGATCTCTTGAAGAACTGATTCTGACTCTGCAACCAATTCTAGCTGAGGCTTTAAGTAGAAATGATAATCCATCTTCTCTCAATATGCCATCCAGATTAATACCTTTAATTAAAAGAAAAAGATTGACACAGGGGACAAAGGAAATAGCATTTATTTGGGAAAAAAAAAGAATTGCAATTTGGGTACATTCAATCAAGAGAGCATAAGGCAAATGTTAGAGAGATTTTTTTTTTTAAAGGGGATTTCTGCTGTTGTTTTTAAAGGCAATACTTTGGCTGGGAAGAAATCCTAAATTGTGGACCTGTTCTGATGGATGAGTTAATTAGGATATTTCCAGCTTGGAGATATTGAAGGCAGGTGTATACCTAGACTTCAGTTGCTCCTTCTGTGGCTTGACCTTTGCAGGTGTGAGTGCGATCCATTTGCAATCTCCTGACTCCACTTTAGAAGGTCTTGGATTAATTGCTTCATTTCCTTTCATGGCAACATTGGGTATCCCTGTTGACTTGAGTTACTACCCACTGTTCCAAGCCTCCCAATGGAAGAGACCCTTCATGGAAGTCTATCCTCCATTGCCTCTGACTCTTCAAGCCTTTCTGCCGGGTGTTCTGCTTTGCACTGTTTTGCTGCAAATTTCCTTGTATTCTGTAACTTTTTATTAAGTGTTACTTTCATGCTCATGCTCCTTTAGGAACCTGGCTTTTCCTTTCCCCAAAGACATTTCTTCCTCTTTAGTCCACTCAAGTAGGAACTATTTGTTTATTTCTTTATTTAGCCCTTGTTTGTTTTTCCTACTTGAAGTACCACTGGAACCAACAGAGGAGCAGGTCCTTTTCTTTTTATTCCTTCTGTTGTGATCATTTCCCATCCCTCCTCTTATAAAAGCCCCAGATATTGGGAATTCTCCCCAGTAGATTACAATTCCTGGTTCTCTCCCTTCAAGTTATTCCTCTTTGTGTTCTGAAGGTAGTTCATAGCTTAGTGTTTTTCTCTGTAGCACTACTTTTGCAATAACCTTGATGATCTCAATGGTCACATCAACAATAGTCTGATTTTTGATCTCTTGGCCTGTTCACTACCAACACCTGTTTCTTCCATCTCCTCAGGCCTCCGCTGCAGTAGTCATACCACAGATGTTACTATACTCAGTACCACAGGAATCCCATTTCTGACCATCTACATCCCTACCTTTTCTCTCCCTCTTGAATCAATTTTAGTCATCATAAAACTGGATGGAATTGTCAACCATCGACCTTCCCTCTATTTGGTGGTCTATCCCACGACTCAGGTGCACAGTTCTTTCCTTACCAGATGAGACTCTGGATCCATCGTTGTACCTACCTCCTTCTCTTAGCAACTTGCTTTTCTCTCCTTATGATGCATGGTACTGATAAAGTGGAACCCCAATGAAACACAACCTACCACTTACCCTCTGCTTTCACTCTAGCAGCTCAATGAGAGATGACTGATCTCACATTAAATGTATAAGAATGAAACTTACACAAAAGCCCAGGTCTTCCAGATGCTCTACTTGATTTGCTAGTCAGTTTGATACCTCCTTTTTTTTCTGTCTCAGAATATTTCATATCTTTTTTTTTGTTTGTTTTTATACCCTCCATGCCCTTCCTCTTTCTCATTTTCAGCTGATAATACATCTTACTACGCTCAAAAAGAGAACCAACTAGAATAGACCTACTTCCTCTTCCCACCACCAACACTGTGATTATGCAAACTGGAAGGACATGCCAGCATCTACCTTTTCACAGGTATGTTGGGTATCATCTGATCTTACTTTTTTAGGATTTTGATCCTCACCCAAATGGATCACTTGAATCAGTACACAAATACTCGCTATTTTGCACTCAAGAGATTCCTTTCTAGCCACCCATCATTAGTTCTCTGGTACAGTGAAACTTCTTTTAAAAAGTTGTTCAGAATTGCTGTGTCCATCTCTTTACCTCCCATTCTTTCTCTTTGACTGATTTTTGAAATGAGAAGTATCATGTGCTTACAAAAAAACATGCACAGTATAAAAATGTACAACTCAATGAATTATCAGTGTGAACACCAGTGTAAGTCCCAGCTCATAAAACAGAAGCTTCCCTGTGTTCCTCCCAGTTCTACCTTCCCAGTTGACTATCAGGCTAACTTTGTATCCATTTTTTTCTTAGTTTTTCACCTCAGCAAAAATATAGTTTTGCTTTATTTTGGACATTACATAACTGGAATAATATTGTATATACTTACTGGAACATGAATTTTTTACTTGACTCTGAGATTAATCTGTCTTCTTCTTGTCTATAGCTGTAATTCATTCATTTTTGCATAGTTCCCAGAATATGAAGACATTTGAATTAATTTCATCCATTCTATCACCAACAGATATTTGGATTATTTTCCAGTTTGTAGAATTATAAGTAATGTGGCTATGGAAAACTCTTGTGCATGCACATGTACCCCATGTATAGAGGTGTGCATTTCTGTTAAAGGTACAGACATGTACCTAATGACATTTTGGCTAATGATAGACCACCTATAAAAAGATGGTCTCATAAGATTACAATGAAGCTGGACAATTCCATTGCTTCATGAAGTTATAGTTATCATAATAATGTGGCATGATGCATTACTCACATGCTTGTGATAATACTTGTGTAAACAAACCTATTGTGCTGTCAGTTGTATAAAAGTGAAGCACTACAATTAGATACAGTGTATAAAACTTGATGATACTAGTAAACAACTATGATGCTGGTTCATGTATTTACTGTATTATACTTTAGAGCATACTCCTTTTACTGCAAGATATTATACCATGGATCCAGCAGTCACCTCATACGTCTCATGTTTACAATCTCTCTTGATGACGTCATTTTCCCTTGTGCTTGATTTGATCTTGTGTTGTTTGGTCTGCCACATTTTGAGAGCAATAGGCTATTACACCCTCTAGGTTTCTGTAAGGACACTAATGGTGTCACCACAATAAAATCACCTAAGGACACATTTCTTAGAACACACATATATCATGCTATACGTGGAAGAAATGGACTTGTTGGATCACTGAGGATGCATTTGACTTTATTAGAAAATATGTTTTCCAAAGTGCCAAAATTCACTGTCACAAGCAGGTACGGTGTTCTCAATAGTCTACATCTTCCAAATACTTGCTATTTTGAGTCTTTGAAATTTATTCTGTGTGATATGTGGGAGTATTTCATTGTCTTCTTAATTGGCACAAGTGGATAGATAAATTTATCTAAGATGACCAAGGAGGCTGAAGTACACAAAGAATCTGGAATGAGCTCATGGGTGATTCAACGGGCTGGGAAAACTGGGCTTGACATCTATCTTGGGTGTGGACTCAGGAACATTGGACCAGTTACTTTCTGTTTTTGATATGTAGTCTTCTCTTATGTAATGTGAGCATAACAACACTTATTTACAGCTTTGTGGTGGGGACTATATAGAATTTATATAAGTGTCAGGCATATAATTGTTCTCAATAGATGGTAACATTTTTTTATGTAGCATCTTTTACTCATTGATGGTGATATCACCAAAGTAGAGACAGTAGACAGTGCCCTGGGGAACTGGGAGGAAACAGTGGAGGTTAACCTCTGAGTGAATCCCTGTGGCAGTTTGTATTATTATCCACACTATCTACTCTTTCTTATCCACAGCATGGGCTGAGTATACTGCCTTCCCTAAGTCCTTGAGATTCTTTTGGGTTCATAGAATGTGGATAGACATGACCTCAGTTACCTCCCAACAGAGACAGGGAATGTCCTTGCATGGCCTGGCTTGGCCTCCTGTCCTCCAGTCTTCCACCATGGGAAGAACATACCCACACAGTCCCTACTTCCACAGCCTAAGCTGCACCCCTGAAAACTTGAATGGCTCTTACTATGCTATCTTGGTGCTTTGAAAGTACTCAGCTCTGTACAGCTGTGTCTAAAATTGCTGGAAATGATGACAATCTGAGACATATCAGAATTTTATTGTGTATGGCAATAATAAAAAATAATAAACATGAGACCGATTTTCTTTTCAGATAAGAATAAATATGACAGTGGACAGATACTCTCATATTCATCCCTGAAGCTGTTAGTGTTTGTCTTCTCAGAAACATGAAGCAATAAGTACAAAATTTCTTTCTGCTTTGAAAAGGAAAAATGCACTTAAAGGAAATGGAGCCATTTAAAATCTTCGTTTTCTCTGCACTGGTGCAGCTTGAAGGGTAGGAAAAAAAAAAAAAAAAGAAAAAAAAAAACAACTCCACAAAACTGGAACCTTACAGGATAGAAATCAGTTGGACTTAAATGTAGAAATATTTGCAGAACAGTAATCTTTTAAATACCATCTAGTGCAAACCTCTCATGTACATATACTAAGAAAAGGTCACTACTTAATTACATTAAGCATTTCTTCATTTCGGATCCACCACCCACTCACTTATTCATCCATCTGCTCATCTACAGATCCAACCATTCATTTATTCATATTATTACCCCAGTTGCTAAGTGTGGAGGACACAGAAATGAGTCAGATATAGAATTGCCTTCAAGAGTCAGTTTTAGTCAGTGGAGAGAATCATTTTACAGAAAATCCCACACAGTGCTTTCGATGCTGCCTGGATGCCTGGGTGGGACTCCTTCTTTGGGAGGCTGGAGCAGAGTGTGCAGTGTTCCCACAATAATGTGTAGACCCTTAAAGCAAAATCTTGTACTCCCTCCCCAAACTCACATCAGATGACACAGTGACGAGCAAGAGGTGGCAGGTGATTGACCTGTGGAGTAGAGAAGCCTTCCATGGCTATCAGACTTTAGGGACAAGGCCAACTCAGGCCTCTGACTTTCTCCACCTGATTTCAAGTCATAGTCCCTTGATTTGCCTGGGCAACATTTTTGGGTCTATTTTCACCCTCAAAAACCATGCTAGGTCTCCTACATACAAATATTTTTAGTAAATAAGTATATACATGCATACATAAAATAAAATGCCTCTACTAATAACCAGTGTTTGAAATTACAGGAAATTATTCTGTGATTATAATAATACAGTCTATTCCTATTCCAGCTTTAATTTCCTACCTTAACTACATTCAGACTAGGATACATCTATTGTGCTTATGTAATTGTGAGAATTAACATGAGTCAGTTCATGCAAAGCACTAAGTACAGTGTCTGGCAAGCCGTGGGCTGTCAACACGTTTTTATTAGCTAGTAAAGCTTATTTTACTTTTATGAAAATTCTTGACTGACAGTCCTAAAAATAGAATTGCTAGCCAAAGGTAGATCAATTTGAACTACAGAAAGTTGTCTTTTAATTGGTAATCTTTACTCCCACTTCCGTAGAATATAGAAATCCTTGTTTTATTGCCACAGACTAATATGTATTTATTTGTAAAATTTAAAAAATCCCAAGTATGAGAAACAGCACATGATAACTATATTTTAATTTGTGTTTTCTTGATAAAAATCAGCCTCTATGCCAATTAGATTATGTATAGCTTATTTATGTTCTTTTTGTGAATTAACTATTTAGATCCTTTGTTCATTTCTCTTTAGTGTCAATTATCTATTCTTATTGATTTATTAGAACACTTTACATATCATAAATATTTAACTGTTGCACATGTTTTATATATATATATATATATATATATATATATATATAGGCTTTTTGACTATGTTCCACTGACTTTCTTACAACTTATGTTGCTGCTAATTAAATTTATAATTGTACAGGATACCAACTCTCCAGTCAAGAGCAATTTGAAAACTTAGATAAATTATTAAGAAAATTAATTTGACGTTATAGAAGAAGTTTTAAGGCAAGAAGACGTGAAGAACTTGGATTCTATAGACAGAAGAAGCATAGGAAAGTCAATCTAACATTTGTTATCTGTTTTTCTAAAGGGACATTTGCTCACACACAAGGGGTGGCTGAGAAAAATGAAAGGAATTGAAAATTTTCTGAGGCGGAGGAGAAAATAGAGTTGAGACCCAAGGATGAGGACTCTGTTAAAAAGCCCAGCATTTAGGTAGGCTTTCTGCCACGTCCTTTTATGGATGGATGGACCGCAGTTTGTTTATCCACTTGTGTACTGGAGTACATCTTGGTTGTTTTCAGTAGTGTTTTTAATTTCAAATTCCAATTTTTTCCTGATATACAGGGAAACAATGAACTATTTTATGCTAACCATGTATACAACAAACAGGATAATATGCACTTATTAGTTCAGGGGGGATGCCCATTCTGTGGGATTTTCTATAAAGAAAACCATGTTATTTGCATATTTCTTTCTATTATATCTTACTGTCCAGGCTGTATACCTTCTTTCCCTTTCTACTGTCTAACTGAATTAGCAAGACTTCAAGTACAATGCTGAGTAGGAGTCCTGATCTTAAGAGCAAAGTATCTATTTTCTCACCATTAAATATGATGTTACCTGTAGTTGTTGTTCTTGTTGTTGGCCAAACTTTTCTTCATCAGATTTAGAAGGTTCCCCTTTATTTTAGTTCACCAAGAGTTAATATGAATGGATATTAGATTCTGGCTCAAATATTTTTTTTTCTGCACCTATTGATATGACCTTATGGTTTTGTCTTAGCCTGTTGATGTTATGAATTATGAATTATTATTAAGTTTCAAAAAGCTAGCATAAACCCTATTTGGTTATAGTGTGTAATTTTGTTTATATGTTATATATCCAACTTGATAATATTTTTGATGAGGGCTCTTCCATCTATGTTCATAAAAATTGCTCATCTGTAGTTTTCCTTTCTCATAATGTTTATCTGCTTTTGATATTAGGGTAAGGCTGACTTACAGAATAAAGTAGAAAGTGTTCCCTCTGCTTCTAATTTCTGGAATAGAATATGAGGAATCGGTTTCATTTCTTCTTTAAGTGTTGGATAGAATTCAATTGTGGAACCACCCAGACCCAGAGCTTTGTGTTTTGGGAAGTTATTGTCCATTAATTTCCTTGATATAGGCCTATTCACATTGTCTATTTCTTCCTGAAAGAAGAAATTAAAGATTGAAGTTTTTGTTTAATAAATATTTACTGGTTATTCATATTTGTAATATAGTTTCACTGGGTTCAGGATAATTTCACTGAATTCTTTGGATTGAGAATTCTAGGTTCCCATTTGTTTGCTTGCTTGTCATTTGTTTCAATTCCTTAAAGATTTTACACCACTTCCTCCTTGCCTGCCTGATTTCTGAAGAGAAACCCAGTGTAATTATCATGCTTGTTCCTGTATAGGCAAGGTGTTTTCTCTTCTTCCCTAAAGGTGGTTTTGTTCTCTGACTGCTTTGTTTTCTGTAGTTTGAATGTTATAGACTTGAGTGTGCTTGTATAATACACACACACACACACACATACACACACAAACATTATATGTGAAAATATTAAATACATATTATATTACATGTGTGTATATTTACATGCATGCACATATAAACACTTATACAAATACATGTATAATATATGTGTCTGTATGTGTGTATAAGTATATGCATATACGAATATATATGTATATATATTTTAGTCAATGTTTAGCCTCTGTGACCAGAAGACCTGCCAAGAAAAATTCAGAGTAGGAAAAGGTTTTTTTTTTTTTTGGCTCACAATTTCATAGTTCTCAGTCCTTAGACAGCTAACTCAACTGTTCTGGGCTCTAGGTGATGCAGGATATCATGCCAGAAACGCATGGTGAAGGAAACAGCTCAGGACACAGCAACAAAGATGGAGAGAGAGAGAGAGAGAGAGAGAGAGAGAGAGAGAGAGAGAGAGAGAGAGAGAGAGAGAGCTCTGTCCATCAGGGACAAAATATAAATCTCAAAGGCAGGACCCCAGTGACCCGCTTCCTCTTGTCACACACTACCTGTCTACAGTTACTGCATTTCTTTTGTTCACACATTTTTTTTTTTGTTCTTTCCTCAGGGAAGTTATATCTTTTAGGACTGTTTTGTAAGTTTTTGGTGAGAAGGTATTAAATGATCTTTCTTGAACTTTATTCCTAAGTATTTAATTATTCTCTGATGAAATTTTAAAAATTCTCTATTGTAATTAATTAATGCTAATTACAGAAAATCAGATGTTTATTATTACCCTGTACTCTGAAGCTTTGCTCAATTATTTATTAGATATGTGAATTCATTACAGTCTTTGTTTTATGGTTTTGCTGGTGTTTTCTACATAAACAAGCATGTTTGCAAATATCTGGAAACTTAGTTACATCAAGCATATTCCAAATCATTTCATGTTAGAACAAGTAATTATGCCAATTCATGAATCACAGGACCTCAAGGGCCTTTTGATGCTTCTCTAAGTTATCCCAAAGTATTTGGCATTGTAACAGTGGTCTTTATATCAGAAGGAGAAAAATCTGCAACCCAAGCCATCTTGTGACCATTGTGCTATCCAAAGAGCAGGTGCATATTCTTCCCAAGGCAGCAGTGAGTCTGATCAAGGAGTAGGTCCTGAAGTTTGCAGTGGTTGGAAATTTTGGCAGCCTCTGCCATTTTGTCCATTGTTGTTATACTGTAAGGTGGTTCCTCTTCATGCAAATGTGGACACAGTAGTTCCAGAACATGCAGGTAGGATACTCAACACCCAACATTGCCTCTTTTACCATTTTCCACGATGCCTGAAATGCCTCATGTACCTTTCATTCCTTTGGTTAAGGCACAGTTCCTTTCTAACATGCAAATCAATAGTAGTAAGTTCTCATATTGATTAATTAGATGAAATCGTATCAGACAAGTATGCTGATATTAAGTCATTCTCAGTAATAATAACCTCAGGGAGAATTATTTTCTTTAAATGACCAAAAGGGTTTAGAGTTCAGTGATTTAATGCCAACATGACAATTTGATAACAGAGCTGTGGAATCTGTGGTTTTCAATTTTAATTGTTGTGTCTGTATATGTGTTATTTGTTCACTCTGTTTTCCTAAAGGTGTCTGCATAGCTTGAAGAGGTATAAAACAGGCCCCTGCATACATCTTTATGTTGGATACAGGACATTCACTATGGCTAAAATGGGGACTTCTTAAAGTTTTGCATAGAGCTGTGAGGTTAGACAGATCTCCATTTGAATCTTTCCTCCTTGATTGTTGATCTCTGGGCAGTGATTTAGTCATCTGAGTCTCAGTTTTCTCAATAATGAGAATAGTAATAGCTTATTTGAAATCCAGGGTTTCGTAATCTTGACATTGAGATTTTGGACTGGATAATTCTTTGTTGTGGAGGGGATAAGATATTTAAGAGCATCTACCCACTCAATGATATCTTTTCTCCCCTAATTGTGACAGTCAAAAATATCTCCAGGACTGGAATTGTGGCTCAGTGGTAGAGCGTTTGCCTGGCATGTATAAGACCCTGGGTTCGATCCTGAGCACCACATAAAAATAAGTAAATAAACAAATAAACAAACAAATGAATAAATGTGTTATGTCTGTCTACAGTTAAAAATATATATATTTAAAAAAAAAATATCTCCAGGCGGTGCCATTGTCCCAGGGAGTTAAAATCACCCAGGTTGTGGACTCCTGTTGTAAACATGGACTAATCTATGTTCAGTCTTCATGTAGCTTAATTGCATCTCTGGTCATTCTTTTACCATGAGAAAAATCTCCAATTATGATCCTTGGAGAGAGGTGCTGGGCTGGGAGCAATCAAGAGATCAGATTATTCATTTTAGTCACCCAAATGGGTTTAAATAGGGGAGTTACCCTGATGGTATCATTTCAAAGAATACATTTTCCTTTACATTTTCAGTGGATTCATTTGCAAATTACAGGCTCAGGTAAAAAAAAAAAAATAACATGCATTAGGCTTGATAGCCATGATTTTATTAGTGGGGATGGTGCAGAATTTTCTTTTTAACCAGGAAACAAATTCATGTTTAAAATGTGGTTGGGGGTGTAACCAACAGATTTGGGATCTATTGAGGAGAAAACGAAGCCAGTACTAGGCCACAGATGGCTGGGCATGTAGCAAAGAGACTCAGTATGAAAGGATTTCAGAAGTCCCGATTAAATTGCAGTTCTCAAGAAGTGGGGAAAATAAATGCTAATTTCTATCTACTAGCATGGGCCCTGGTTTTCATCAGAGGTAGTAGAAGACTCACACTTAGGAAATAACTGGGGAGTTATTGAACTGAAGGAAACCTGACAGGTGAGGAGTATATGGCGGTCAGAACTGCTGTGGTTTCCAGGGAGACTCTCAGTCCTTGGGAGAGCTAAGCCAACCTGACAGAAAATAAGTTCTGGACCTGGGTTGGATTTCCAGGTATGGTCATCAAGGCAGTTGTTTGGGGGTTCACCCATCATATTCTCCCCAGGCATGGGAAGATCTGGGGTGTGATTTAGAAATCATGGTCGTGATGTTAAAACTAGAAGTTATTTTGGACAATAAGCTCTCTTGGTGGCTCTCATGGGTGCTCTTTTTAATAAGTTCCACATGCATCTCAGAAGCATCATTAACTTGGAGGTCTGTATGTTGAGCAGCTGTCGAGCTACTGGTGTTGTATCCAACTAGCAGAAATTTTTGATAAAAAGGCATCATCATGCTTTAAATGCACAATTCAACCTTAAAATTCATAGATAATTTTGTCCAATCATATGTCATATAACTACAAGAATACATTCTGAGAAATGAATTATGATTTCATCTTTGTGAGAACAATTTTACAAAGGCTACAATACTAGGTGTGGTAGGAATTGTTTAGCTACATTATAATCATATGGGACTACCATCTTAATGTGGTCCATCATGAATGAAATGTAATTAGGTAGCACTTGATTGTACTCATTATAGACAACAAAGCTGCAGGTCAAAGAGGCCAGTGGTGATGATCTGTCAATAGTTGATTCAAGCACAAATCTTACTTGACTCCGAATCTGTTATTCTTTTGCTTTCCACTGAGAAAATCTGTGATAGTGTCTGGTTAGGTGAGGAAGCTCAGCTATAACTAGATTTCAGGTATGGAACAGTCTGTTCCCCAGGAGATCCCAGAACTCTACCTGGAAGTTTCTGACCCAGTGGTGTGGGCACAGGATGCCTATAGACAATGGTATTTGTAGAAGGTTCTTGGATGGTTCAGATACCCTATCAGCTCCACTCATCCCTATCTCTCTATCTGGAACACCCTTTCCTAATCCCTTTCCAGCCCACCCCTTCTCGTCCTCAGGCCAGTTTACTCCTCTACCTGACCCGCCAGGTTGAGCTCAGTCCCTTGTACCACCCCTACTGTGCTTCCTCATGGCCCCACCTTGAAATCTACATTCCAGCTCAGCAAGTGATGAATTGGCACATGAAAATCATCTGCTGTTGTGTGACGAGTCTTTGTTATTCTCTGGAACTATGGTTTTCCACTGGGAGTGATTCTGCCTCTCCTCCTTGGGGAACATGTACAATGTTTAGAGACATTTTGGGCTGTTGCAACTGGGAAGAGGGTACTATTGGTATCCAGTGAATGGAGACCAATGATTCTGGAAAACATCCAATAATACACAGGCAAGTCCCCCAATAAAGAATGACCTGGCCCCAAATGTCAATAATGCTGTGGTGGAGAACTCCTGCTGGAAGATCACATCCCTCTCTGCTGTTTGCTGGCTGTGTGCTGTCAAGCAGATTTCCCTGTGGCTCTCATTCTCATCTGCATCTGCCTCAAACCTGTCATGGGGACTCCATATGTGCAGTGCCTTAAGCAGTGCTCAGCAGGGAGGCAGGGTTTGATGACTGTTGGCTAGACTACAATCCCATTCCTGGAGCAGAGCTTTGGGCCATTAAGAGCCCATCATCTTTCTGGTCACTCCAACCACATTCTAGGAAGTGGCCTCTGTGCCAAACTGCAGGCACCCACCTGGTTAGGACTCTGCTCCAACCTGTGAAAAGGCAGTTCACTCTTCCCTGGGTCCCACATTTGCATTTCAAACGTACCTAGAAAGCCCCAGTTGGCCTGCTGTGGGTTTAATCTTGATTCACTGGTTAATTAACCTCCAGAAAACCTGCCTGATACAAGCAAAGCAGGTAGGCATGTAGAAATGGCAGAACCTTAGTGAGACAGGGCCATTTACAGGATAAGAAAAAATGGAGGTTTCTACTCCAGATTCCTCCTTCCCACTCCCTATCCTACTTGGAGTTAATTTTTCCATGTCCCCCAGGGCTTGTTAATGCCACCAGTCCCCTTCAAGTGTGTCTTGAGGCCTTCCTGGTGCAGCATTTTGCTATAACCTGAAGACAAAAGACAAGAAAGATACTCCTAACATTTGCCCCCAAGGAGCTCACAGACCAGCAGAACAAACTGCTTGTTAGTGTTTAAAACAGGAGGCCCTCTCAGCCAATTATGCTTCTAGAATCTGGGCATCAAATTGTGGAACTGAAGAGAGCTGTTGGATAAAAGGGTAGAGTCTGATATTCACTACTACTGTGTTAGGGACGCTGCTGACTTTTCCCATAAATATTATACAAGAATCCCAAGGAAGTCATTGTCCCCACCACTTGGCCTTGGGGAAACTAAGGATCAGGTAGGTTAAGTAATTTTCCCAATAGGATTTAATCCAGCAGTGTCTCCTGTTCCACATGTGACAATAAATGACACCCCACCCACCCATGCTTTATAAGATTTTGTGCTTAGACAACACAGAGGCCCTTCTAGAGAGGAAGTGGTCCATGGTTTCTTCCTTGGACTTGTGGCCAGATCCCACCTGTTTATTTCTGTGCCCAGGTGATAAGCTATGAGTGGGCCTCTGAGTCTTTGGTGGGTATACTATCAGCCCCCACCCCACATAGCCTCAACCACAGCTGGCCTGATTGTTTGGCTTGGAAGGTGGTCTGGCCCTCTTCTCCAGAGGTAAAATTGATCCCCTACCTGTGCTGTTCATCTGGCTGGTTTATACACTGCTCCCAACCTTGCAAATCATTGCCCAGCAGCGTCGTCCTTGGTATTGTCAAACTTGCTTATCTGAGTAGGCAGGCTGGAGGAGCCAGGTCATAAAATTAAATGAAATTACTACAGGAACTAGGATGTTAGTGACAATGAGCTGGAATTATAACTTGGAGAATGGCAAGGGAGGTTTATGATGTCCAATGTCTATCTGCAAAGTCATTATTCAAAAGGCTCTCACTTTCCCTCATGTCTGGGCTGAATATCACCCTTTGCTGTCTTTAGGAGTGCTGGCAGAACTCTTTGCATGGTTCTCCTCAAGTTAAAAGAACTGAGGCATTGAAAAGGGTGTTGGAGTCCAGATAGTTCAACCCTTTCATTTTTTGGATGGAGAAGTCGAGGTTCGGAGATGTGTGATCACCTCCTCACTGTCAGAATGTGCTGTGATGAAACATTAAAACTCAGATTCCTTGGCTCAGTCTATGGGTCCCTCTCCTAGTCTATCATTTTATAATAGTTTTAAAATTATTTAAAATGGATCCACGTATCACCATGAATTAGCATTTAAGTAAGCAAAGTCAGACAACAGGAGATATTAGTGGCAAAGAGGAGTCCCACTAAACAGTTCTGACAATTTTTTACTGCATCCAATTTTCCGAGGCAGAAATCACTCTTCATGAAACTCCCAGCCTCAGTCAGACCCTGAGGTCATGTGTTCACCATCCATATCCTACACCAATGAGCACATTCTTCTTCTGGTCTTAACTATTGGTTGGCTCTCAGGAAGTTGGAGGAGACTTGTAACTATGTGTGCCCCAAAGAGCTCAAATTTTGTTGGGGAAATAGGCAGATAAGCAAATTGTCTCCAACACAGGTAATGTGTATAAGGACAGACGTGAGCACAGAATCCCAGGGAGGAGGCAACAGAAATGCTCAGAAGAAAGACTGGTTTATATTTGGGGCAATGGAGTTGACTTCTTGGAGGATATGTTGCCTGGCCAGGAAAGTGTTCTAGTCTGTATAATGCAGACTACTCATCAAACTACTGCTTCTCTTTCATAGTGCAAAGTCAATGGACTCTCTGCTTGACTGATTGACAGTTCCTTGAAGAAGATAGAATAAGATCTTTCCTTATACATTTTTAGCTTTTCATCAATACCCAAGTCAGGTGTCTCTGTTTCTGTCTCTGTCTCTCTCTCTTTCTCTCTGTCTGTCTCTCTCTCTCTCTCTCTCTCTCTCTCTCTCTCTCTCTTTGTCTCTCTCTCTCTCTCTCACACACACACACACACACAAGATTGACAAAATGAACAGTTCCTTGGGCGTGGTCATGTACAAGGATCATGAACTTTGAGTTTCAATCTCATAATAAGCTAAATGGTGGGCATCTGGGTCTCTAAACTATACAAAGCCCCTAGAACAGTTCTTGGTGTGTGGATATTCTTTTAAGTGCCCATTTTGTGCCAGGTACTTTTGCAGAAATTGCATCATTCAATGGTTATAGACATTGTTAGTTTCTGTGCTCTAACTACCCCTTCTTCCCTGAAAATGTTTCTGAAGCAGTATTTTAATTTTCTTTCCAGAAGTAGCAGGTCACCCTACCCTCCTCTCTGAGCTCTCCTGATCTAGTGAGAATAGCACTAGCTTGTTTGCATACCAGTAGGGACTCAGCACAGAGAAGGTGAAAGAGGAGCCTCTGTCTTAGCATGGGGTAATTGCGTCCTATTTGTGGGGCAGGGGTGACACTAATCCCCATTCTGTTTGAGGGGAATCTAAGGTTAGACTTTGGTGAACCCACAAATTTAGCTGAAATTTTCAGACAATGCTACATATGAGATTGAATTTATTATGGTTTTGAACACCTCTGACCACATCAATGTCTGTGGAAGGAGAATTTGTGGGAAAAGTATGGGACTGAATCATATAGGACTGAGTCAAATCCTAACCCTACTGCTTGTATATAGAGATCTTGGGAAGTCTCTTACCCTAGGGCCTCAGGCCCTTTATATGTAGAATTAGAATATAAACACTGACTACAAAATCACTGTGAGAACTCTATGAGATTATGTGTATATAGCCTTCCTTGGTATCCAGGAGGGAATGGATTCCAAGATCCCAGAATCCAGGTTCTAGGATATCAAAATCTGAGGATGCTCAAGTCCCTTCAGGGAAATTGTGTAATATCTGTATATTACCTAGGCACATCCTTTTGTGTTCTCTAAATCATCTCTAGATTATTGATAATACTTAAAACAATGTAAACTCTATGTAAACAAGTTGTTATACAATATTGTTTGGGGAATAATAATGAGCAAAAAAGTCCACACATATTCAGTACAGATGAAATTTAAAAGATATTGGAATCCATGGTTAGTTGAATCTGAATGCAGGACCCACTGATACGGAGCAGTGGCTATATTTGGCTCATAAATACTGATGGCTACTTCCCCTGTTCTCACATGAACATCTTCAGGGCAAGTCTGTGCCGACTGAGCTACACTTTCATAAAGCTTGTCATTTCCTTGCACCATTGACCATCACCAGCAATCATTTCATCTTTGCGGTGCTGAGTCTTGAGCCCGTCAGAGGTCTCAGGGGTGTTCTGCTCCAGAGCTGTGGGTGTGGGCATTGGGCATGGCTCTGATGGCCTGGCTTTGAAGAACCTGTCAGTCTCCTGATACGGAGGGACTGAACTCTATGTCTGCCTCTGGCTGCCTAGGCATATGTCAAACTCCAGCTCCTACATGCCTGTCTCATTTCTTTCTATGGAAAAGGAACTTAGTTAATAATGGGGATATTTTGAAGCAATGTAGTTAGTTTTTAAAATAGTTCAGGTGTTCCCTTTCAAGAAATAAAAACATACAACCTCCCCCCCACCACACAAATCAAACAAATCCTGCCTCCTTACTCATTCTCAGGGCAGCTTTTCCTTTGGGAACCACGGGTTCTCATGGCCTCACCCACCTTTCCTCCATGTCCAAGAGAGCCCTTTAGTGATTACATTAGTTTTTCCTCTCCTGGGACTCTTCTAATAATTCTGTGAGTCTGCTTCCTAGGGAGATACACAAGTAGGCTACCAGCATGGTTGTCCCGGACTCACAGAACTTGGCTTTCATAGATTTCAGGAGAGCCCTAAAATCATCAGGCTTTCATTGCTGCAGTTATGACTGAATAACCTTAAAAATTTTTATGAGAGGGAGGTAGGAAGGAAGGGAGGAGAGAGAGAGAGAGAGAGAGAGAGAGAGAGAGAGAGAGAGAATCATAGCTAGCAGTAGACTTCTTAAGGATGATTGTTTGCTGGAGTAGGAGTAATTCATATTTGAGAATGAATTATGTGAATTCCTGACCTGTTCTGCCTCCTACTACCTGAGAACAACTGGACATTTCTGGACTCTAGACTTCATGAACAGAAATGAGGATATTTTTCATTTGGCTATATATCATAGACATTTTCCTATGTCAATACATTATCTACCTTACTCATTTTAATGGCTTTGGAATACATTCTCAAATATGGATGTATAATTTATTTAATGATTCTCATATTGAAAATTGCTTCTCACTTTATTTTTTCATTCAAAACAATGGTTACAATGAACTTGATTCCCTATAAATCTATGTGAAGTTAAGAGAGCATTTTATGGAATATATTTAAGTAATTGAATTGCTGAGTAGATGACAAGAACATTTATATTTTTGTAGTTACTATGAATTGTCTACCAAAGTGTTATACCTTATTTATACTTCCTATGCCAATATAGTTCAATTCCCTTCAGCATTGCAAGTTATATATTATCAGTTCCATTTTAAAGATGAGGAACTGTAGACAGATTTAGTAAGCATTTCAATGTCAGAGAGGTATTATATGGTCCATTGAAGACTGGCTCAAGGTTAGCTTGTTTTTGCTCACTCTTTGACTTATAGCTTCTCCTAAGTGTTCATTGGTTTTCATGGTTTGTGGAAGTAAGGCTTCATTCACCGGTGGGGTAGAAGACAGCCAGGAACCTATAGAACAAAACATTAGGATAGTCTACAAACAAAACATTATGGCCAAATTGTGCAAGTGAATTCCCAACTAGACAAGTCACTTTCAAAATTAATTGTATCAACTTTTGCTTAGTTACAAAATGATATTTTAAAATATATACAGTATAAAATAATAATGCAATATAATAATGTATTCTCATACCATTTAAGAAAGACATTATTGTCATGATCTTTGAAGCCGAGGGAGTAGTTCTTATTTTCATATTCTCCTCTTCCCCAGAGGAAAATAGTGCATTGAATTTTTTGTTTATCATTTCTTTGCATTTCTCCATTGTTTTAACATTTGTGACTGAATCCATAACTGGGTCACTATGTAATGCTTTGGATAATAAGCAGTGTACAATTCCAGGGATTATCTGCTGACAGTATAATACAGGACCAGCATGGCTCTCCTTTGTAGCTATGAAAAAAGAATATAGTGAATAGTTTTGCAAATTTCAAACTTTATTTAAATGATCCTACCATGTGGATTTATCTGTAACTTGCCTTATTTTGTTCAACTTACTCTCCTGAGAAGGAGTCACCATATGCTCATGACTGTAGTTCATTTGTTTTCAATGCTATATAGGATTGCATGGATTGAATGTATCAGAATCTTCATGCATTCTCCTGTCATTGGGTGTTTGGCTTTATTTCTGAAACTTGGCTATTATGAACCGTAATGCTATGAACATTTTGTAGCTATTCCCTTGAGCATATCATGTCATCATATGCACAAGTGTTCCATACATTCCTCAGAAAGGAATTCCTGTCTCTTTGGAGTGTACATCTTCATTTTTACTAGCAAATACCAGATTGTTACCCTGCAGCAGTAGATGAGGTTTTTCTCACGTCCTTGCCAAAATTTGATATTGTCAGACTTGGGAAATTGTGCTAATCTGGTGGGTGTGAAGTGATATGTTATATGATATGTTATATAGTTTTAATTTTCCTTTTTCTAACAAATAATGAGCATCATTTCACATTTTTGTTAGCCACTGACTTTCCTTAAAAATGGTTCCACCAAGTATTCTATACATTTTTCTTTTGAACAATTTTCCCCATTAGTTTTGTTAGTAGTTCTTTAAGTATTCTTATGTATGTTGCAGACATATTTTTTTTCAATTTGTGACTTATGGTAATTTTAAAAGTGGTTCCTTTGAGAAACAGAAGTACTTAGTTATGTTTACATTTAACTTTCTTTATGTCTTACTTTCTTTTTAAATATTAAGAAGTGCATTTCTATTCTGGAGTCAGAAAGATATTCTTCCATATGGTATTCTGAAGTGTTTATAGTTTTAGCTTATGTATTTAAAGCTTAAATGGCCAGAACTTAATTTTTCTGTATTGTATGAGAGGTAATACTATAATTTCTTTCTTTTTTTTCTCTTCATATGGATTTTCTCACTACAGATTTTGGAAAACTCATGTTTCTTCCATTGTTACATACATCATGTGTTCAGGTGTATATAAACAGAGTCTCTAATCTGCTCATTCAATCTAATGCATCCCTGCACAGATGCCACATATTATTAATTAGCATGCCTTTTTAATTAAGTCTGGTGAAGTAGGACTCTACTCATTTTCTTCTTTAGGAGTGTCTTGGTGATTCTTACTGATAAGTCTTTTGCATACATTTTAGAAACTGTTAAATACAACAAAATAGCTTTAAGGATTTGGGTGGGATTTGTACCAAATTCTAAATCTATTTGGATATTATTAAACTCTTTAAGCTGTTAAGTCTTCTGATCCACAAAATTTATATATCCTTTAATTTATTTGGATCTGTCTTAGTGCCTTTAAAAACAGTTTTATAAGTTTTTTATAAAAATTAAAATCTTGAGCTAGATTTATCTTTAGATATTGAGCATCTTTCATGTAATTAGAGTTTAAAAATGCTCTCTGTTAATTACATAAATGATTTTTAAATTGGACAAACTGATTAAATACACTTAATAATTGTAATACTTTAACAATCATGTTATTTATGTTTTTTTTTTTACAATGATCTTGACATATCATACATTTGATTTTCCCCCTTTTTCCTTCCTTCTTCCCTTCCTTCCTCTTCTTTCCTTATTTCTTTCTTACCCTTTATACTTTTCATTTCTTTTTGGTACTGGGGATTGGACCCAGGGCACTTAAACATTGAGGCACATCCCCATTCCTTCCTTGAGACAGGGTCTCCCTAAGTTGCTTAGGGCCTCACTATGATGCTTAAGCTGTCTTTAAACTTAGGATCCTCCTGCCTCAGCCTCTCAAGCTGCTGGGATTACAGACATGCACCACTGCAACTGGCTCTTTTTTTTTATTTCTTATTGCATAATGCATCACTAGTAATGTTGAGTAGGTATGGTTATAACAGGCACCCTTGAATTCCTGTTTACAAAGGTAAAACTTTTGACATTTTCCCATTCAGAATCACATTGTTTTGTCAGTAGATAGATTTTACCAGTTTAAGGAAATTCATTTCTACTTTTAGTTTGCTAATTTTAATTTATAATCATGAAAGAAATTTTTTTCATCAAATAAAAATTCTACAACTGGCTTGGTGGCACATGACCTTAATCCCAGTGGTTAGGGAGGCTGAGAAGGATGGAGAGATCAAAGCCAGCCTCATTAACGGGCTGAGTTGAGCAACTCAGTGAGACCCTGTGTCTAAATAAAATAGGGTTGGGGATGTGGCTCAGTGGTCGAGTGCCCCTAAATTCAATCCCTGGTATCTTAAAAAAAAAAAAAATCTACAACAGTTTTCTTTTTTAAAAAAATCTGGAATTTATATGAACTTCTAATGTTAAATTAACCCTGTATTTTATTGGCATGGAGTATTATCTTCACATAGTTTGGATTCAGTTTGCTAACATTATTTAATTTTTTTTTTCATTCAAGTCCATGTCTTAGAGTTATAATTTTGTTTTATCACAAAATTAATTGTAGGTATTTCCATATTTTTTAGCCTCTAGGTTATTTTTGTAAGATTATTTTTTCCTTCATTGAACTAGAGAGAAATTCATCAGAAATTTATATTTTCTTTATAGAAAAAATTAATTACTGATTTAATTTATTAAATAATCATAGGATTATTTATACTTTCTAGGTTTTGTCTGTTGATTTTTACTTTATACATTAAGTAATGTGTTCATTTTGTGTGTTTTTATATTTATTAGCATAGAGTTATTAATTCAATCCTTTTATGTTTTGACTTGGTGCATAGAACTCTTGGTCATATATTTTTATTCCTTTTAATATAGTTATATATTTATTCTTTTTAATTTTATTTATAGCTGATACAGCAAAATACAAATATTATGCATATTAATGGTCTATCATGTTATGTTTTGATACATGCATGTGTTGTGTAATGTTTAAATCAGATTAAAATAACATATTTATCTCCTCAGCTGTTTATCATTGCTTTATGGTAAAAACTTTCCAATTCTTTTTTTCTAGCTTTTCAAAATGTAGAGTACTCATGTACTAATGTACATTGTTATCCATACTCACCCTACCAGATAATACCACATGAGAAGTTCTTGCTCATTCTTTGTTCTTTCCCATTCCTCCCCTTCCCTACTCTCACCAGCCTCTGGTTACTATCATCATCCTCTCATCGTCTAACCATAATTATCCTCTCATCTTCAACAGTTTTAGATTTCAGATATGAGTGAGACCGTGTGGCACTTGTCTTATTGTACTTGGCTTATTTCACTTAGTTTAATGATCTCCAATACTGCCTTAGCTAATCCCACAATTTTGTTATAGTGTAGCTTCATCATTACTTATTGTAAGTATCTTTATCATAATTATAACTTTTTTGATTCAAAAATCATTTAAGAGATAATTTTAAGAAATAATATTTATATTTTTGTTGTTGGTTTCTCATTCGTACAAATATAAAACTACACGAGAAATTCTAATTTCTATGAGTATCGAGTATTTAAAAATGTATCCGTAATTAATATCTAATTTAATTACATTAATTCTTTGGTGTTTGAATTTTGGCCTACTTGATCAATTTTCATGTGTTACATTTATGCCTTAGAAAAATTTGTATTCTGTACTCGTTGAGTTAATGTACTAGCTTTGTGTAAGTTTGTAAGTAAGTTTGCTAGTTGTGTTTCTCTAATTTTATTTATGCATACTATCTTAGTCTGTTTTGTGTTACTATAACAGAATACCACAAATTTCATAAAGAACATTTATTTATTATGGTTCTGGAGACTTGGAAGTCCAAGATGGAGGTTCTGCCATCTCTTGTGGACCTTCCTGCTGCATCCTCACATGGCAGAAGACAGAGGCCCAAGGCAGACCTGTCCCCATGGCTTTGCCCAGACATTCACTGTGTTTTATCTCACACATTGAAATCACGTCTGTGACTCTCCCAGGCCGGCAGTAGCAGTGGTGGTTCTACAGTTCTGGATTCTTGGTGGCTGCTCTGTTTACAGGCTCCACTGAGTATTGCCGTAGAGATGACCGTCTGTCATGGTCCTGACTCCACAGTTCTGCTAAGTGTTGCTCTTGTGAGGGTTCTTGTAGCATCCTTTGAAAGTCAGGTGGCAGCAGGCAGGCCTCCAGAGCTCTTGCCTCCTGCATGCCTGCAGAATTAGCACCACGTGCATTTCACCAACGCTCTTCACTTCTGTCTCTGGAGTGGTAGCTTGAGCCACATTATGGCCCACTTGAGAACAGAGATTTCAGGCAACCCTGAGTAGTAAGCTACAAGGGCCCAGGCCTCTCATTTTGAACTACTCTGTCCCCAAAGTTCTAGCACTCTGGGCTTGAGATGAGCATAGCAGACTTTAAAAACTCTGAAGTGACTTTGGGGTCATTCTCCTATTGTTTTGATGATTGACACCTGGCTTCTTTCTATCTATACTAATTGATAAAAATGTCACTTGACCACAGTCTTTTGATTTTCTCTCTTAAATACATTTTTTATCCTTTATATGGCCAAAAGAAGAATTCTCCAAATCTTTATCTTCTTCCCTTTTAACCAGCTGTTTATCTCTTCTTACAGTAAAATGTAAGCAAATAAGAGAAGCCACACAACACTCTGGATGCTTTGAGGCTTAGAGATTTTCCTACCAACTATCCTAGTTCATTGCTCTTAAGTCATGAGGTTCCAGGACATGGATACAATTTAGAACAATTCTTTGCCACTTTATAAAAGCATGACTGTGTTAGTCAGTTTCTCCTGCTGAGACAAAATGCCTGAGAAAAACAACTTAGAGGAGGAAAGATATATTTTTGCTCATGGTTTGAAAGTTTTCAGTCTATGGTCAATGGCTCCATTTAATCCTATAGCCAGGCAGAAACATCATGGTGGGAGAGCCTGGCAAAGGAAGGCTTCTTATCTGAGGGCATTCAGGAAGCAGAGAGTAAGCAAGGAAGGGACTGGGGACTTCATAATTCCTTCCAGAGCACACCCATAGTCACCTGCTTCCTCCAACTATGCCCCACCTCCTGCAGTTTCCACCACTTCCCAATAATACCATTGACTGTGATGCCTTCAGTGATTTAATCCATTGATGAGGTCAGAGCCTTCATGATCCAATCACTTCCTCAAATCCCCACCTCTCAACATTGCTGCATTGAGAGCAGATGGGTGAACCATTGAGAGACACGTCACATCCAAACCTGTAACAATGACCTTCACTTGCTTTTTAGTACCTGTTTTTCCTTTCCAGCTAGGCCTCCTGGAAAATGGCCTTTGCCATCTATATTTCTACAGACATTCTGATCATGATGACTTAAATGATTTCTAGGAAGATTCAGAATTTCCCTACAGCTCTTTTCTTCTGAGTCCTCACCAGAATCACACATAATGTCCTGTTTAGGAGCAGTATGGCATTTTCTAAAATGCACTTTAAAATTATTCTAACCTCTACCCATTACCCAGTTCAAATATCACTTCCACATTGTTAGATATTTGTGGCATCCACACCCCAGTTCTCTGGCCCAGTTTCTTAAGGTGTTGAGTGCTGTTGGAACAGAATACTTGAGACTAGGGGATTTATAGAGAACAGACATTCTGTTTTTCACAGTTTTGGAGGCTGGGAAGTCTAACATCAAGGTGGCAGCCTCTGATGAGAGCTTTCTTGTTGCATTCTCAGGGAGAGTGATCCCCCCCACACCACACCCTTTTTATAACTGTGATAATCCATTCATGAGGGCTCTGCTCCCACAACCTGAAGACCACAGAAGACCACTTACCAACAATGCTGCACTGGGGATTAAGTTTCTGACCCATGAATTTTGGGGAGACATATGCAGATCATAAAATATATCATTTCCCTAGATATAACTCTCATTTTCTGTGGAAAGTGTGTTAAAAATCTCCCACTATGATATTGTTGTTCCTCTTGTTGATATGATTTTTCCTTATAGTTCTTTCAATTTCTGCTTATTACATTTTAAACCATGCTTTTATATACATGCAATTTACAATTATTATATTTTCCTTGAGAATTTTACCTTTATTGTTTAATTGTGGATGCTCTGTTAATGCTTTAAGCCTTACAGTCCATTTTGTTTGTTATTAATTCAGTTATGTGTTTGTTTTGGTTACTACATGCCTGGGATAGTCTTACTCTTTCTAATGTTCCTAATTCAGAAAGGTAATGCAAGCCTAGCTTTTGTTCCTTTGTCTAGTCTATCATCATTTAATTCTTGAACTTCATTCTTTACCTTTATTTTCATTATCATTATAGTTGCATTATTTAGGTTATCTTATTTTGTGCTTTTTTGGTGCATGCTATTATTCCTATGTTTTCCCCCCCTTTTTGATTGTTTAAGTATATTTTCTCATTGTACCTTTTCTCTCTACTATTTTGGAACTGATTGATTATATCTTTTTTTTTGTTCCATTGGTAATTGCCTTGGAAAATTTAATATGATTGCTCTCTTTACCTTTCTCTCAAACAAAATAAGGACAGATAACAAATTAACTGCAATGTCATTTCCACCTTCTGATATATTATTGTGGATAAGTGTTTTAGATCTATTTTGTTTTTTCTCCAAGTATTGATAAACAATATTACTGTCTTATACGGTCAGTTTTGAATAGATTGACCTTCATATCTATCTCCATTCCCTTTTCTGTTTATTTTTTCTTCCGTCTGAATTCTTCCGTCTGATTGCTTTCATTTTGCCTATAGGATATCGTTTATGAAGGTATTCTGGGCATGGTGCTCAATTTTAGGTTAACACGTTTGTTCTTTTTGTTTCTACTTCATCAGCTTTTGGACAGAAATTTTCACTGGTAAACATTTTCTCTCAATACCTAAAAGATAATCCCAATGCCATATGACTTCCATTTTTTATCATTCTTTTATTAATTATCTGTCCTTATTGAAGGTTTTGAACTCATTTTGTCCTATTGCCCCAGATGTGGAGCACCTGTAAAAACATAATATTGTAATTGTCCAATGATAGTACTATGATTATATTATATTATGAGAATATTTATTAATATACATTATATATACACATGTTTCTATGTAATATGTGCATACATATGCATATATATATATATATATATATAGGCTCTAAACTATGATTTCCAACCTATTTTAATGAACCTTTCAATTTTCTGAAATAGTCAATGAATTTAAAACTTGAGACTTAATGGATAAAGACATTCTCTATCCCCCTAGAATGTTGAACAGCTTCATGATGACATTTCTAAGAAGGGTTTTTATTTTATTTTTTATTCTGCTTCAAATGCACTTGCGTTTCTAATATATGTATTGGCATTGGTTATCAGTCTAGAATTTCTCAGTAATTATTTCTCATATCATTTTTTCTCTCACTTCAATTTTCCAAGGTTTCAACTTTGACAAATATGAGATGTCGTCATTGTATCCTTTGTGTCTTCTGACCCTTTGCTATTTCCTGAGTTGCTATGTTTCTATATCGCATTAGAGATTATGCATTTAAATGTAGTTTGCATTTTTTATTAAATATCTCTTCAGTTGGGGAACTTTTCTATGAAATCACTCCATTAGGCTTTTTATTTCAATTATTATTATATGTTTTAAAATTTTTTGATGTACTGCTTTTTGTTTTTGTTTTTGCCAAATGGTTTTGTTCATCTCATCAGTAGCCTTTAAGCTTCTTTCATCTCATTAACTACACATTTTCTGTTTCTGCTAGTGATTTTGAATGTGAGGTTGGTGAGACTGTGTTGCCTCCTGCTGTTATTGCTAATTCTCACTTGAGAAGCCTATTTTCTTTGAGTATATGTTCATTTTTTTTGTGGAGTTGGGGCCTCAGGCATGCTAAGAATACACTCTACCACTGGGCTATACCCCCAGTTGAATTTTTTCTTTATTTTTATTTTTTGCGGGGGGCAGGCTATGAAATTAGAATTATTGGGAAGTGCATCTCTGGGTATTCTTTGAAGTCTGTGGAGTTGATATTTCAAATTGAGACTTTACTTTGAGTTTTTTTTTTTTTTTTTTTTTTAAGACCCTCCACATAGCAGGAATTCATGCTACAATCTGAGTAAGGACAGGTTTTTCCTAACAATTCTCAGGTCAGATTATTTTGTCTTTCATCCAGTGTGACAATTCACACATGACATTTCATTGCCTGACCCTCTTCCTCTAGTGAACACTGGTGTATGTTAGGGGTCTATTCCTTGCTGATTTTACACCAAAGTCACCGCACTTTCTGGCTTCAAGGTCCTAGAATTACACTTCTTGCTTTCACAAGTTCCAGGTTTTACATCTTGATCCATAGGTCCTGTTCCAGTACAGGGGATGCTCAGTGTCCCAAAGAGAAAGCTTACGTCTATGTTTGGTTTATTTCTCTAGATTCCAGATTTCCTTTGCCCTTTGGCATTTAAACATTTCTACTTTTGTGCCAGATAATCAACATGTTAAAAAATAAACTTTCAGTACTTTGTCCAGCATTATCAGCGTTTATTTCTGCTCCTCATTTGAAGAGGTAATCAGTGTTTCTATTCTGTCATAATATCTGAAATGTAAGTCTTCTAATGACTTCAGTTGAGCCCTTGCTGTGTGCCAATCATTATAAAAATCATGAGTGAACCCAAAGAAGATGTGATACCTGACCTCAGGAAGCTTATAGTTCAGTTGATGAGCAATGGAAAATATATCTGAAATGTATGATTGTAGTATCAGCAAGGTTGAAATTCTGAAATATGCTGAAGTAAAAATGGGATTTTGGAGGAGAGGCAGGAATCTCCCCCAGATACTCACTTGAAAGAAATTAGCTTGAAATATCGAGATATCTACATAGAATGTCAAGAAGAGAGAGAATATTTGCTGTAATTTGGATCTGGAATGTCACTCAAAGTCTCGTGTCTTAAAGGGTTGGTCCCTAGAGTGACAGTATTGGGGGTGGTAGAACCTTTAAGAGGTGGAGCCAAGTGGGAGGAAGTTAGGTCATCAGAGACTTGCTCTTAGAAATGATATTGAGATTTTCCTCTCTCTTTTAAGTATGGGCCATGAGGAGAATGGCTTACTCTACCACATGATCCCTCTAACGAGATCCTGCCTTGCCAAAGACTCAAAAGGAATGGTGCCAACCTTCTTTGATTATCTCATTTTTTTTAAGACAGGAATGAAAAATTGACTAACCATATTTCTTGCTTGGGTAATAACATACTGAAGGCATTTTGTGGGAAAATTCATGAAAGCCTGGATATAGTAATACAAGTTGAGTGTCTCTAATCCAGAACTCTGGAGTGACCCAGAATGTGAAAAGTTTGGAGTGCTGACATGAAGCCACAAGTGGGAAATTCCACTTACATAATAGGCCCTTGTATGATAGGTCACAGTAAAAAATGCAGGTACTCAAAAAATATTATAATAAAATTACATTCAGGGCTGGGGTTGTGGCTCAGTGGTAGAGTGCTTGCCTAGCATGTATGAGGCACTGGGTTTGATCCTCAGCACCACAACTAATTTTTTTAAAAAATATTACTTTCAGGCTATGTGTATAAAATACATAAATGAATTTTGTGTCTAGACAAGGTCCCATCCCCAAGGTAGCTCATTATGTATATGAAAATATTCTGAAATTGGAAAAAATTCCAAATATGAATCACATCTGGTCCCACACATTTTGAATAAGGGCTCCTCAACCTGAAGCTTGTTTAGCAATAGTTGTTGAAATTGACAACTGGATGGAAGTTTGAGTATAAATGCCAAAGTGGGATTGTGGACATTAATCCTCATCCTGGGTCTCTCTTGCTGTCTGCAGTGAGGAGATTGAAGTGGACAAAACAAGCCAAGTGAAGGACAGACAGAGCCAAGAGCACACTCTGGTGGCCCAGTGATCAAATTGAGCCAGGAATGGCCTTACAAGTTTTGGTCCATAGACTGCTTAAAACACATTTGAGCATTTGACCATCCACGAATTTTATATTAAAATTTCAAATGCTAACTTCCCTTAAATATTTAAACCCAAGGCTTGCATTTCTGTGGGCAGCGCCCGGCTGGCTAGACAAGCCCCTGCTTCTTTGAAGGGTCAGGTACCAGCACCCAGAGGCTCTACCTTATTAATTATCAGGCAAGTGTTAGCTTTTTGAGATGTCCAGGGCTCTTTGCTTATAATAAATTTGAAACTGTAAAATAATTTTGACTTGCCTGTCTCTATTCAGTATGAAAATGAAATGCAGCTTGAGAGGGCAAAGTATTTCAAGAGAACACATTTCCTCATTGAAGTGAAAACTATTGTTATTCATTTGATACTCCAAAATATTCATCTGGGTCAGATGATTATATCTTAAAATGTGGTTTCAGAATCAGTTTGCATAACTTGTTTATTGGGCTCACTTGCATTAGCCACTCCTGAATCAGACAGGTTTCAGTGAGGCTGAAAGGGTTGAGTCCACTCTCAGGTGTGGCCTGTCAGGCTCATGTAAGAATCATGCCTATCCTTGAAGGCAAGGCAAAAGGACAGGTGGCCACAAATGGCCACGCTGCAGTGATGAGGGTATATGGGCCAAATGTCTGTATCCCTTACAATCACATAATAAAAATTGTAACCCTCAACATGACAAAGTATAGAGGCAGGACCTTTGGAAGTGATTGGTTTGTGAGGGTAGAGCTCTCATGGGGGGAATTAGTGCCCTTATAAGAATGATTCCAGAGTGTTGCTTACCCCTTTAGCCATGTAAGGATACAGCAGAAAGAAAGCTGTCTGTCTCTCTAGTTGTGCCTTGATCTAGGGATCTTCACCTCTAGACTGTGAGAAATGAGTGTGTTACTTAAACTACCCAGTTTGTGGTATTCTGCAAAGCAACCTAAGATGACCAAGAAAGGGGAGTCTATCATCCATGTGGGGAAGAATCTCAGCCCTCTGTAGCTCTCCACCAGTCAGGGACCTTTCACAGTATGTTGGCATGTCAGGTGTGCAAGCCAGAGAGGGAGTGGGCCTGCTGGGGTCTAGGTCTGGAATCTCCCTCTGCCTCACACAGTTGTGTTTCTCAGGACAGCTGACTGCAGGGTAGGCCAAAAGCCCCAGGGGAGTTCTGAAAAAATGTTGTATATAGATGATTCCCTTAAAAGGCAAAAAAGTGTGCAATCACAAGTGGTTTGTCTCTGGGAATTATTGGTCATGAGACTAGATGTGTTAGCTTTTCATCTCAGAGACCAAAATGACTGACAACAGTTTAAAGGAGGAAAAATTTATTTTGACTTATGGTTTCAGAGGATTCAGTTATTGGTTGGCCAGTTCCATTGCTCTCAGGCTGAGGTGAGGCAGAACATCATGGTGGAAGGGCATGGCAGAGGAAACTTCTCAGCTCATGGCAGCCCGAGGGAGGGGAGAGAGACAGAGAGAGGGAGAAGGAGAGAGACAGGGGATAGATTTGGCCCCCAAGGCCATTTCCCCAGTGACTTCCTTCCTCTAGCCAGGCCACACCTATCTATCATTTTTATCATCTAAAATTATTAATCCACCAAATGGATTAATCCACTAACGAGCTCAGAGCCCTAATGATCCAATCATTTCACCTCTGAACATTGCTGCCTTACTAACACATAAGCTTTTGGGGGACATTCCAGGTTCAAACAGTAACATGAGATATGGACTCATCTGAGGAGGGAGGGTTGGGGTGATGTCTGTCCTCTGTTTTGCAAACTTCTTGTGAAGAGTTTGAAATTAAACATTCACGAAGAAGTTTCCCTTAGTCCCAGTGAAGAATAACAAGAGG
The DNA here is from genome assembly GCF_048772815.1 of Callospermophilus lateralis. Lineage (NCBI taxonomy): Eukaryota > Metazoa > Chordata > Mammalia > Rodentia > Sciuridae > Callospermophilus > Callospermophilus lateralis. The sequence goes on from NC_135313.1 coordinate 95,592,700, forward strand.
CATTGTGCCTGTTAGATGGGCCACATCTCTTCTGCCAGACTATAGGATCTCTAAGGGGAAGGAGAGGGAGGGACCATTTGCTCCCTGAGTGTTCCATGCTCCATTTGATATGAACCACAGCTTTGGGGTGCAATTACACTGCTGGCCCCACTGGGCAGACCAGGGATCTGAGTACAGGACAAAGAGAGGCAGGTGACCAAGATAGAAACTTTTTATCCCAAACACTTCTTTCCATTTCATTACCATGCAGACCAAACTTGGCTTTGGAAAAATTCTTGACACTTTGTCTTTCTTATGAGAAGACATGTTTGAGTCAATTTTCAAAGAAAAAAATGTGGATGAAACTCTAAAGAAGTGTTCTTTCCTCTGTTTTCTAGATGCAGTATTTTTTTTTTTCCTGAGCTTTGTGGGTATATACTGAAAGATGGATGTTTGTTTACCTTTTAGATCATCATCCTTGGAGAACAGGGAAGGAGACAGAAAAGCGTGACTGAAAATAAACTATATTTTATAGAGAACTAATCGCTTTAATTGGCTCTTTTTATTTGGAGACTCTTCTGATTTATGAATGTGTTATTCAGGAGCTCAGAAAAGCCTTCTGACTAGGCCCCTGAAAGCTTATGGGATAGCTTTCAAAAAGAACAAATGTCTTTAATTGCAATGTGAACATTAAGAGATTTGCAATTAGCTGTTTGCAGTAGTCACGGTCTCTTAATATTTGCTGACAGGCTCAGGCAATCCCAGGAAGTGAGATCTCCACCTCCATATTTCCTGTTTTATTTATTTTGTGGAATGAGAAAGTGAATCCCAAAAGAAGATTTCTTTTTTTTTTTTCCCAGAGACTCAGAAGCTTAGTGAAACTAAAATATCTCTTGTTTATTTGTTTTTAGTTTCTAATATCCAACTTGTCCTGTATTCCACATTTTCATATCAAATTGAAAAATAGCAGTACTTCCATCTGGCCATGAGGGCAGGTTGTTGTACATTCACAAGGAGGCAGGCAAGTAAGGAGCAGAATCAAGAAGGAAGTGTGTCTTTACTGAACACCCACTGACTATAAATTATTGCCCAGAGCACTGCGTAAAGTTGATCTTTTAATCTTCACAATACACTTATGAATAGAAATGAGAGAGGGAGCTTGGTTGGGTTGGGCTCATATCACTTTTGCTAACATCTCGTCTTCCAAAGCAAATCATATGGCTGAACCTAGAGTCAAAGAAACAAAGGGCTAGGGTGAAGAGTGGGTAAAGGGAGGAGTAAAGTCATGTTCAGATAAAAGCCCTCTGCTGAATATATGCATTGTGAATATCTTCTAATTTGTAGCTTGATTTTTTTTACTCTTTCATTCTGACTTTTGATGAAAAAAAGTTTTTATCTAAATGAAATCATCTGTTAATTTTCTAACCACCCATTAATTTGCCTTTATGTGCAGTGGTTTTTGTTGTTGTTCTAGCTTGAGAAATCTTTGCCTAAACCGAGTTGAGAAAGATGCTCTTTTATGTTTTCTTCTAACAGCTTTATTGTTCTATCTTTTACAGATCGTTTATATTTAGGTCTGTGTTGCAGCTTAGACAGAGATCCCTGTTATGTCTGGTTTCATGTTGCATGACTTCAGGTACCCACAGGCAACCACAGTCCAAAACTATTAAGTGGAAAATTATAGGAAATAAACCCAATTTATAAGTTTTAAACTGCATGTTATTTTGAGGAGTGAGACAAAATCTCCATCCCACCCAAGATGCAAATCACCCCCTTGTCCTGTCCCTCCACACTGTGTATACTACCTGTCATTAGTCCGTTTGCAACCATCTCCATTACCAGTGTCATGTAACTCAGTTCTTGTGTTCAAGTAATCCTTATTTTACTTAATAATGACCCCAAAGTCCAAGAGTAGTGATGCTGGCAATTCAAATATGACAAAGAGAAATCATAAAGGGCTTCCTTCAAGTGAAAATAGAAAAGTTCCCAAGTTAATACAACAAATAATATGCTGACATTGCTAAGATCTTCAATAAAATGAAATATATATATATGTGGTTCAGTACTTTCTCTGCTTTCAGGCATTCAATGAGGGGACCTTGGACATATCCCCCATGGATAAGGGAAAAATATATTACAGTATGAGGTAGAAATCAGGGTAATTTTTTTCTCATATGAATATCCACATGGTCTTGCACCATTTATTGAGATCATTCTTTTCCCACTTAAGCTCAGCCAATTCTTTTTCATAAATAAGGTGATTGTCTTTTACAGAAGTCTATTTTCAGGGTGTTATTTGTTCCCTAAGTCACAATTTTGTTCTCATGTTTCAAGATTGGATCAATACCTGTAGTGAATTTTTCTGTTCAGTTACTATATTTTTCAAAATATCGGGTTCTTTTTTTTATGATGCATCTTGTTTTGTGCACAGATCATTTTCTTGATTTCTTCTGTCCTCTGTTCATGTTTTCTCTTTCGTTTTGAGCCTATTTAAGGTAATTATTTTCAAATCTTTGCCTCGTAATTCCAATTCTTCCTCAGGAATGGTGTTTACCAATCACTTTTGTTCTTTTTATAGTTCATATTTTTCCTGTTTCTTTGTCGTCTTGTTTTTGTTGAAAATTGGGCATTTGAAAAAACAGCTGACCTCCCAGTCTCTACTCTTTGGGTCTGTGTAGGAGTGTGCAGTCCTTAGCTGATTAGCGGAGCTTTCTCTGATCCTGGGGTCCCATCCAAAATGAATATGCTGAGGAGCATGCATCTTGACTGGGTCTTAATGTGGCCTTCCTGATTCCCTTTTATCCACAGGTACTTTTTTTTTTTAATTAAAAAGATTATTTTAGTTGTAGATGGACACAATATTTTTATGTGGTGCTGAGGATCAAATCCAGTGCTTCAGACGTGTGAGGCAGGTGCTCTACCATTGAGCTACAGCCCCAGCCTTCACAGATACTTTTGAATGTCTTAATTTCCCACAACATCTTATTCCAGTTTCTCCTTGACATTTGAGATCATTTGTTTTAGATCTCTACCATGAATTCCTTTCCCCAGGCATCTGCAGATGGAAGTCTGTCCACTGCTGTCCTGGAATGTGCTGACCGCTTTCTCCTGCCTGAGATCTGAGTTAAGCATGACAGATATATATGTCCCTTAGGCAGCACCCCAGAAACAGAATATTACAAATCCCTTCTGTTCTGCTCCCTGCAGTGTAAGGGAGGGAACTGGGAAGTAGACTACTTCTTCCTCCAGACTAAGAACATCCTGACACCTGGGGAGTGGGGCAAGAGCCAGTAGATTTTCTACCATTTTGAAGGTGGCTTTTACTGGACTTTACTTGATTGCTGCACACCTTTGACTGTTTTGCAAATCCTATCTTCATGGTTCAGTCTCTGGTTATTTCTGGAGGTTTCTGTGTGGAAAATAAGGACTTGACTCTTCTTTGTCCAGATTTAAACCTTTTAAACACTGATAAATTAAAAATAAATTAGAATTTGAAAGAAGCCAATTTACATTAGAAGGCAAATCAATGATCCTATTTTTTTCTTGTAAATTTTTAAGTCACATCCTATAATAAGAAAAAATGTTATTTTTGATTCAAGTATAAAATTAAAAAATAGAACTTGTGAAGAAAATAGAGCTTGGATAAAGTTAAAAATGTTAGACACATCCTTGCAAAATTAGAAATACTAATATAAATTATTCTTTGCATTTACTCACAATCCATTCAACCAAGAATTATATAAAGTGAAAAACACCACTTTAGAAGTTTATGTACTTTATGATTCTATTTACATTATTTTTCAAATAACAATAATATTTATAAAATAAGAAAATCATAGAAATGAAGAATATATTATTGGTTGGTAGGGGTTCAGGAGGTGGGGGGTTCGAGATAGCTATAAAAACGTAGCATTTTATTGTGTGTGTGGAGAGTTTGTTCCTTTGTTGATAAAAGCATTCCCCTGTATAAGTGCAACTTAAATTGCTTATTGATTCACCTGTTGACAGACATTTATATAATTTATAGTTTGGGACAATCATAAATAGAGCTGCAATCATAGTTTGGTACAAGACTTTATATAGCCATATGTTTTCATCTTTCCATGGTTATATATCCAGAGATAGTGTACATTTGTACAACAATGTTTGAGTCAATCATGGACCACATACATGGATGGCCTATATAGCAGTGGTCCCATAAGAGTTTAATGGAACTGAAATTTCCTATTGCCTAGTGACATCATAGCCATTATAACATCATGCTTGTGGTGATGTGGGTGTAAACAAACCTACTGTATTTCTAGTCGTATAAAAGTATAAGACATACAATTTCATGTGGTACATAATACTTGATAATAAATAACTGTCACTGTTTTATGTATTTTCAATACTATAGTTTTTATCATTATTTTGGAGTATGCTCCTTGTACTTATTAAAAAAAAAAAGATGTTGACCATAAAAAAAGATGTTGGCAGGTCCTTCAGAAAGAGATTTCAGAAGGCATTATTCACATAGAAGGTGCCAGTCCCATTCATGCTATTGCCTCTGATCACCTCCAGTGGGACAAGCTGTGGAGGTGGAAGATAGTGATATTGATGTTCCTGACTTTGTGCAGGCCTAGGCTAATATGTGTGATGGCGTCTTAATTGTTAACAAAAAGATTAAAAACTTAAAAAAATAATTAGAAATATAAAAAGCTTAAGGGTATAAATAACTTTGTAGAGAAGTACACTGTGCTTCTATTTTAAGCTGAGCATTAATGTAGACAAGTCAAAAAGTTATGTATAGCCATGCTGGGGCCTTCTCATTCACTCACCATTTGCTCATCCACCACCCAGAGCATCTTCCACTCGTGCAAGCTTTGCTCATAGAACTGTCTATAGGTGTACCACATTTTTTAAATCATTGATATCATGTTTTTACTATAACTTTTTGATGTTTAAAAACATTTAGGCAAATATACACAAATCCTTACCGTTGTGTTCCAGTTGCCTAGAGTATTTGATATGGTAACAGGCTGCCCAGGATTTTAACCTAGCAGCATCATATAGGTAGGTATCAGCCAGGCTCTCCTATCTGGGTGTGTGGAATTATGATGTTTGCACAATGATTAACTCTCCTAATTATGCTTTCTCAGATTTTATCCCCAAATAAGGTTCGTAAGTGATGCATAACTGTATTTATTTATTTTTTTAAGTGCTAGAGATTGAACCCAGGGCCTCACACATGCTAGGCAAATGCTCTATCATGAGCTAAACCCCAAGCCCCATATTAATCTTCATAAAATACTGATAAACTGTTTTCAAAGTAGTTGTGTAATATTAAAATTTGTCCCAGGAATAGTTAAGTGTATTGATTTCTTCACAATTTCACAAACATTTAGTGTTGTCAAACTAATTTTTACTATTTTGCTTGGTATCTTTGTAGTTTCAATTTACATTTCCCTGATGACTAACAACATGTGCTTATTGGTTGTTAATGTATTTTATTTCCTGAAGCGTCTGTTTAAATCTTATGCTCATTTTTATAAGGTTGTTTCTCAGTATTGAATAAGAGGCTTTATATATTTTACATACAAGCTCCTTGTCAGTTGTGTGTTTTCCAAATACTTTCTCTCACTCTATGACTTACATTCTCATTTTCTTAACTGTCTTTTATGTTTTTATTGGTGCATTATAGTTATACACAGTAGTGGGGTTCATTTTGACATATTCATATAATTATTCACTCTAGCCCCTAGGACTTCCTCCTTCCCTCTCACCCTCCCCCAGCTACAACCCCTTTCCTCTACTGATCTTCCTTCTATTTATTTATTGTTTTATTTTTAAATTGGTGCTTTCTAGATATGCATAGAGATAGAATTCACTGTGCTGTATTCACATATACATAGCATAATTTGGTCAATTGAACTGAGAAATGAAACTGTCTCTCTCGAAGAACAAAATTTTGAGTTTTGATAAAATTCAATATTTCTGGGTGTTTTTTTTTTGGTCATTTTAAATCTGTGTTTTGTGACTTTTCTAAGAAACTCTGTTTACTTCAAGGTCTGAAAATACCCTCTTATATTTTCTTTCAGAAGCTTCATATTTTTAACATTCGAATTTAAGTCTATGATCTTTTTCTGAATAAATTTCTGTGTGTATTGTGAGATAAAAGTTCAGATTAATGTTCTTTGATATGGGTATAGTTGTTTCAGTACCTTGGCACCCTTATTGAAAATTGATCCTATGGGTTTGATTTTATATTTGGAGCCTTTCTTCTACTACATTGATGGTGTTGGCTACCCTTGTATCAATAACACACTGTCCTATCATTATAACTTTATAAGATGTTTTGAATTCAATGAGTGTGAGTTTCTCAACTTTGTCCCTTTTTCAAGATTGCTTTTCTCTTCCATACAAACATTAGAGTCTACTTGTTAATGTCTGCAGCACGGTCTAAAAAATTTTGATTGAAATTGCAGTAAATCTATATAAATGTGTAGAGAATTGACACCTTAACAATATTCAGTCTTGTAATTCATGGACGTGTCATGCCTCTCTGTTTATTTAGGTCTTCTTTAATATCCTTCCTCAATGTGGTATATTTTTCTGTCTAGAGCTCTCATACTTCTTAAAATAATAAGAAATTGAAAAGAGAGAGTTGTAAATAAATACACTCACTGTGCTGTAAAAAATAAATTTCTAAGTATTTTGTACTTTTTTTAAGCAATCATAAATAATGTAGTTTGAAATTTCATTTTTCCAGCATGTAACAGGGTTCAATCAGAGAAGCAGAAATTCTAAATAGAAAGTAATGTCAAATTATAGTTATTAGATTTTGTACATAAATGTAATGCATTCTGCTGTCATAGGTAACAAATTAGAATAAAAAATAAAAAATATAAAAAAACTTTATGCAATTACAGGAGGTCATTATGTAATCCATAAGACTGCTCTGTGTCTGCTGTAGAGCCACACACAAACAGGGATATGGGTTGGAAAAGATGAAGTGGGAGAAACCAAGGACAAGCCAGAACCTGTAGTGACAAAATGGAACTGTGTCTGTCTCTCAGAACATCTATAAATGACTGAACTATGTCTCTCCATATTCATGTATTGAAGCCCTAACCCCCAATGTAATTGTATTTGTAGACAGAGCTTTTAGGAGGTAAATAAGCTTAAATAAGGTTAAATAAATTCCTATCCTTAGGTAAGGGTGAATATAGAAGGAAACAAAGAGGAAGAAAAAGGGAAAGAAGAAGGAGGAGGAGGAAAAGGGAAAAGAGAAAATAGGAGCCAGGGGGTGAAGGGAAGAGGGAGGGAGAGAAAGATATCATTTTCCCTGCTAAATGAAGGTACATAAAGAAGACAACTATTTTTAGTCATGAAGAGAGGCATCACCAGAAACTATGTTGATACTCTGGTCTTGGACCATCAGCCTCCAGAATCTTGAGAAATAAAATTCTGTTGTTTAAAGGGCCTGTCTGCGGTGTTTTGTTATCACAGCTGGAGCAGACTAAGATTGCTTGTAAACTTTATGACGCAAGTACTCATGGGGTACAGGTGATACTCTTCACTCTTGAATGAAGAGAAAGGTGGGTGAGCAGCTCTTGAAGCTGAATGAAGAAGAGAGCATAAGTGGAGACGCTTCAGGTCTAGCCCCTCCTCCTTCCTGTGATTTGGGCCAGCAGATACCCAGAGAGTGAGATTCAATAGCCCCAGCTGATTCTGGGTATAAAGGCATAAGCTTCCACTCCCATCTTTGAAATATTATACAAAGTTCTCTTGCGTCCAGCCACATCAACTAAGCTAATTTGACGTGGTACAAAGTGAAGTCAACACATGTGGCTTGATGATAGTAGATAAAAATACAAATCTTGGTTTTTATATGGTCCCTTTTATCTGTGTTTTGTTTGTTTTTGTTTTGTAAATTATTTTAGTTCTGGTGATTCTTTTGATCTTTTATTTACACAATCATCTGTCTGCTAATACAGAAAGTTTGTTCATAAGAGTTTGTTCTTCTGAAATTGACTAAGCTTATATTACATGCGCCATGATCTGCTTTAACTTGGTAAATAGTTCCTGTGCACTTGAAAATACTGCCTAGTTAGTCTGCAGTTTCTAAATGTTAAAGCACGGTCAAGGTCAATGTTAATGGTTAAGTTGGCTGGCATGTTGTTTCAGTCTTCTGTAGCCTTATTGATTTTCTGTATACTAGTTCAATCAATTTTTTGAAAGGAAAGTGTTCAAATCTCCAATTTATAATTGTGGATATATCTGTTTTTCCTTTTGGAGAAGTCCTATAATTAAATATAAACTGGTTAACTATTTTTAAACTTCTTTGTGGATTACTATTGGTCAAGAAGTCAAGTAAGTTTCTTCTTTCACTCCTCTTTTAAGAATTATCTGATCTAATCAAGGGTCATATGTTTTCTCTCATAGGCAGAAGCTAGTGAGGAAAAAGGAAAAGAAAGATGGGGGCAGATTTCATGGAAATCAAAAGGGGGATGAGTAGGGACCAAGGGGTGGGAAAGGAAAGTGCCAGGGAGTGATATTGGCCAGGTTATATTGTTACATTGTGTGCATGTTCAAATATGTTACAACAAATCCCATCATTATACAGCTACAATGTACTGATAAAAATGTGGAAGAAAAAATATTTATCTGACTTTTGCATTACTGGAGGCAAAATTGAAAATGCTAAGAGAATCTAATGTACTTTTTTCTCTTAAAAAAAACTAGTCTTAACATAAGCATTTTCTGAAATAATATAGACATGACAGCTTTCTAATGCTTATATTTTGCATAACATATTTTTCTATTGTTTAATGTCCACCTATATTTTATATTTAAAATTTATTTCTTGTGTAGCGTGTATAGGTTCATCTTGCTTTTATAAATGGTCTGTCAGGCTCTGTCTTTTTTTGTTGTTTTTAATACATTTTAATTATAGATGGGCACAGTACATTTATTTTATTTTGCTTTATTTTTATGTGGTACCAGGGATGGAACCCAGTGCCTTATGCATGCTAGGCAAGTGCTCTACCACTGAGCTACAACCCAAGTCCAGGCCCTGACTCTTAATTGTATTGTTTAGTCCATATGTGTTTTACATGATTATTTAAATTTTTGGATTTAAGTTCACTTGGTATGTCTTTATTTTTTACATATGATTTTTATGTAGTCTTTTGAGTTATATGTTTTCTCTAATATTCAATCATTTTTCATATATTCAAAATTTCCATATTTATTTCAGATAATATTTGGATTTAATTTTATACTTATAATGGCTTTTCAGTTTAAACTTTTTATATTTTTAGCTGAATATTCTAGAAATTATAGTGTATACCATTATCTTAAAGGATTTAGATTTAATACCATGCTTTTCCTTAAATATTAAGAAATTTATTACTTTTTCATCTCATTTATTTATATTTTATCTTTAATTTTATTGTTATTTTTAAAATTTGGGTTATTTATTTAAAGTGGGTTTTTCATTTTAAATCATTGGTTTTATTTAAAGAATTTATGATTAAAAAACTCCATTGCTTATGTATTTATCATTTCTGATTTTTAAAATTTTCATCATAGATCTGACATACTATAGTCATTTAAGTCTAAAACACTGAAAAAAATCATTTTTGGTTGTACTAATATTTTAGTCAGCTTTTCACTGCTGTGACTAAAAGTTCTGGTTAGAGCAATTTTAAAGAAGGAAACGTTTATTTGTGGGCTCACAGTTCCACAGAAGCCCATCTTGAGGTAAAGCAGAACATCATGGTGGAAGAGAATGGCAGAGGGAAATAGCTCACATGATGATCAGAAAGCACAGAGACAGATTCCATTGGCCAGATACAAATGTTTGACTCAATGCCATGCCCTAATTTCTACCTCTTCCATCTATACCCTACAATTTCAGCTGCCACCCAGTGAATCCCTATCAGGGGATTAACTCACTGATTGGTTAGGACTCTTAAACCCAATCATTTCTCCCCTGAATCTTCTTGCATTTTCCTGCACGCAAGATGAGCTTTGGGGATACCACATCTAAACCATAACAACTTATGATCAGCTGGTTTTAAATTCTATCAGCTAGTATTCAAGTGAAAATATCTGTATTTTTCCTAGATTAGGATTAAAGAACATTTGGCCCGATGCAGAATTCTTGATAAACATTTTTTTTCAGTTTGCATTTTTAATAAGTTATCATTCTATATGGTTTCCATGTTTCTCCCTGGAGAAACAGTCATCCATATTTTTTGTTGTTCTCCTATATGTAATATTTTCCTTATTCTTGACTTGTTTTTAAGATTTGCCCTTTATCTTTAATTTTCAGAATTTTAACTCTATTCTTTTCTACATGTGAATTTATTTATAATCATAATGCTTGGCATTTATTGTAAAATGAGATCTGTTGGTTTACTCAAGATTGTTTGAGATTGATCATTTCATCAGTAAATTTTCTCTTTCCAGAACCCCAGTGGTAAGTGTGTTGGACTACTTATGTTTCTCATAGTCCTAAAGACTTTTTTCATTTTTATTCAATCTTTGCTTCTTTTAAAAAATGTTATATAATTCACATTGATTTGTTTTTGCATTTATTTTTCTCTTCTTTTATTTCTAATGTGGTACTAAGCACAATCAATACATTTTTCCTCCCAGACATTATTAATTTTAGTTCTAGAATTTGCATTTAGTTTTATATTTTAGTTTCCACTGTTAAGATTCCATATCTGTTCACTGACTTTTTTTCCAATTACTACTTTAAATCTGTGAACAAATTTGTATTAGTTGACTTAAATACTTATCTACTAATTCCATTACCTTTGTCATCTCAGTTCTGTTTTTACCAACTGCATTTCTTCCTTTGACTTTGGATTATATTTTCCTATTATTTACACATGCAGTTTTTCATAAAATTGTAGAGAGTAAATAATGCACCATGTGGTGTTGTCATTGTTAATCTGGATTGTCCGTTAGCTCAGATTGAGAGATGCCTCAAAAATGCCTAAGGTTAAGAGACTTCTGGATGTGTCTATGAGGGTGTTCTCAGAAGTGCTTGTCATGTGAGATGGAAAACTGATGCCCACCCTGAACATGGATGGTATTGTCCAATAGAATGGGGTCTGGGTGGAACAAAAATGGAAGCAGGAGGAACCTATAGCAGATACAAGCTCCATTCTTCTTGAGCAGTTGCATTTATTGTGTCTGTTGTTGCTACCATGGCTTGAGAATAGACCCCCGCTCCTTCATTCTTCTAGTATCAACTCTTATCAGTGATTTTCCAGGGAGTTCCCAAGCCTGAAGTCTAAGTCTAGGTCTCCATCATTGGTTACTCTTCTTCTGAGGCTCCAACTTCTTGGACTCAGCAGTTCCTAGTTCTTCTGAATCTCCAGCCTGCTCATGGCCATTGTGCAACCACTCAACTTCTGATTGAGTAAATCTCCTTTTATAATTATACATACACATATCCTGTTGATTCCACTCCTCGAGAGGACCCTGACTAATACAGGAATATAGATTATAATGCTATCACCCAGTGGTTTTTCTTAATGAATATTTACACCAAATAAAATTTACTTATTTTTTCTTATAATGGGAGTTGAACCCTGGGGTACTGTCCACTATGCTACTCCCCAGCCCTTTGTTTTTTATTTTAAGTCAGGATATCACTAATTGCCCAGGCTAGCACTGAATTTTTTGATCCTCCTGCCTCAGCCTCCCAAATTACCACTGCACCCAGTTTAACTTTTTCTTTTAAGTGTATAACCCTATGAGATTTGTCAAAGGCCTGTAACTACATAATGGTCTTGATGATTAAGACATAGAACATTTCCTACTTCCTCCATTTTCCCTGTGCCTCTCTATAAACAACCCAGGCTGTGAAAATTACTGTTCTATTTTCTAAAGTTTTACTTTTATTGTAAAGATATAAGTGAAATTGTCTTTGTCTGTTGCTTTTTGGATCTGAGTTTGCTCATTTAACATAATGCACCTGAGATTCATCCATATTATTGTATCAATAGTTCCATTTTGTTGCTGAGGAATAGTCTATTGTTTGAAAGAAGCACGCATTAATAGTTTGCTAATTAGGAGAAATTTGGGTTTTATCACTTTTGGGAGATACCAGTAATCTGAATATGCAAAATGTGCAGATTTTTGTATAAACATAAATTTTCATTTCACTAAGGGAAAATCAAGGAACAGTACTTGCTGGGTTATATGGTAAATCTGTGTTCAATTTTATAAGATACTGAAGGATTTCCAAAAATGTCTACCATATCCCACCAACAATGTGTAAGTGTTATACTTATTCTATATCACTAGAAGAATTTGGAAGTGTCAGTTTTTTTTAAACTGTCCGTCTTAATGAATATTCAATGGTATCTCAATTTGCTTTAATCTAATAACTCATAACAATGAATATCTTTTCAGTAACTATTTTGCCATCCATATTCTTTCTTTAGTGAAGTGTCTATTAATTTCTTTTGCTTGTTTAAAACATTACGTTATTTGTTTGCATATTTTTGAGTTTTGAAATTTTTTGTATTCTATATACAAGTTCTTTTTCAAATATGTGATTTGCAAATATTTTCTCACACTCTGTGGCTTTTATTTTTATTTCACAAAATGGAGATTAAATCCAATTAATTTAGTTTATTTATGATTTGAAAAAGTATTAATGTTTATCACTGCATATGGGTACTTGTTCTAGCACCATTTGTATAAAAGAAAATCATTCTTTCTGAAAATGTCATCACACCATTACAAAAATTCAATTGATTATATGTAGGGGTATATTTCTGAACTTTTGATTCTGTTCAGTTGGTCTATAAGTCCATTCTTTTTTCCTGTTTCTTATCTTCATTAGTGTAGTTTTATATTAGTTCTTGAATCAGGTATTAATAATAATTCAAATTGGTTTTATTTTTATAAATTATGTTAGCATTTCAGCTTTTTTTTGCTTTTTCATATACATGTTTTCTATATCTAAAATCTGCTACTGGAATTTGTATTGGGATTGGGTTGTGTATATAGTTTAGCTTGAAAAAACTAACCATTTAATTAGAATAACTTTGGCTTATTTTATCAATATTTTGTATTTTCTACCTGAATAAATTGTTAAATTTATATCCAAGTATTTCATATTTTTAGCAATATTATAAAGGCCACCTATTTTTTTCTGATACATAGAGATACAATTAATTTTTGCATATTTGACCTTTTGTCCAGCAACCTAGTTAAATTCTCATATTCTTTTAATATTTGTTTTTGGTAAATTCTTTGTCATCTCTCATGTAGACAATAATTTGTTTATAATAGAGGAAGTTTTAATTATTCCTTTAAAAATTTATCCCACCTATTTTTCTTGATTTATTATACTGGATAGGGCAATAATTATGATGTTTGGTAGCAATGACAAGCAGATATTGTTGCTTTGTTTATACTATTAGTGGGAAAGTATTCACTCCACCATGTTTTATCAACAGAAAAGTGAGAATACTCCATCAAGTTTAGGGCTAAAATATTGAGGAACATAATCATGCACATCCTATCATCTTTGGCATAGTCTATTATAAGGAAGTCATAGGTTTAAAGTTCACTCAAGAAGAAATGATTCCATAGTCATGAGCTCTTGGAGTGCTCTTTGACATCTTGTTAGGAGTCTACTACAGCAAGGTTGTTTGATGGTAGTAGCATCTTATACTTATCACTTTCTACCTACATGTAATATTATACCACCTCACGTATAATATAAAAAATTTGGAGCAGTGTTTACATACTTCTGTGCTCCCCTCCTGGCTTTTGTGTTGTTGTCAAGCATTTTATTTCTGTATATTTTATAAGTCCCACAATACATTGTTATTATTTATGCTTTAAATATCTGATTATGTTTTAAAGACACTTAAAATAATAAAAGTATCAGAAAAATCTGTTTTAACCCACATATTCATGTTTTCTGGAGCTTTTCATTATTGTACATTAATTAAGTTTTCTATTTGGTATCATTTTTCTTCTGCTCTAAAAACTTCTCATAACATTCTTTTGTAGTAGAGGCAAGCTAATGATCATGTTCTTTAGCATTTGTATGCCTGTAAGTATATTCATTTCCCTTTTGTTTTTGAAATATATTTTTGCTGAGTTTTATTTTCTAGAGAATATTGATTTTTCTTTTAGTATTTTAAAGACGTTGCTCCACTGTCAATTTGTGTACATTGTTTCTAATGAGGAAACTTCTGTTATTCTTATCTTTGTATATAATTAGACTTTTTTTCTTTAAAAGAAGATTTCCTCTCCATTACTGGTTTTATGATTCAACTATTATGTACGTTACCATAAATTTCTTCTTGTTTCTTATGCTTGTAGTTCCTTGAGCTTTTAGAATCTATGGGTACATTTTTTGCATCCAATTTGGATATTTTAGGTAATTGTTTTTTCAAATGTACATTTTTCTGTGTCTGTTCTCTCCTATCTTTTTTAGGTATTCCCATTACATGTAAATAAGGCTGCTTGAAGCTGTGCCATCAGTTGGTGATGCCCTTTTGCTGAATCTTTTTTTGTCCTCACCTTTTTTTTTTGATAATTTTTTCTTTTTTAAAAAAATTAATATAGTTTTTTTTCAAGGTCATTAACTTTTTTTTCTTTTTTAATCTGTAGTGGATAGTCTTCTTTTAATCCTATCCTGTGTGTGTGTAAGTGTGTGTGATTGCCAACGTTGTTTTGTCATATCTTGAGATTTGATTTGGGTTTTTATATATGTTCTGTATCTCTGTTTAACATGCTTACACTTTCTTTTCCTTATCAAACCTATGGAACCTAGTATAATAAGGGATTTAATATCCTCAAAGATGAATTACACTGTCACTTCTGGGTCTATTTCTATTGACGGGCTTTCTCCTCCCATCAACGTCAAGCATGTGATGGCGTTATTTCTTTCTAACAGCTGTTCCCCACTGCGTTGTTGTAGGATAATTATATTGTAATATTGTCAGTACCCTAATAAAGCAGTGGGAATACAAGGAAAGTGAGGATGATCCACCTGAGGATCAAGGAAGACTTACAACAGGGTTGAATCATAAGTTGAGTCACCAACTAAGAGTAAGGAGAAAAGAAAGCAAAGGAAATTCCCAGTGCAGAGAAGCACATAGATAAAGGCCCAGAGACAAAAGAAGGACCCATTAAAGGGATATCAGGGACTATGGGTAAGAAATAGAGAGGGAGGACACTGGACTACACATGGGGCCAGACTATGATGAGCATGATGTGTTTGGCTCAAGAACTTAGACTTTCGTGCTCATTGAAAGACTTTGGAAGATTTTTTTCTTTATTATAGTAGAGCTTACATTGTGTAAAATATACAGTTTTAAACCACTTTAAATGCACAAGTCAATGGTATTACGTACATTCAGTTGTTGCACAATTGTCAATACCATCCATCTTCAGAACTGTTTCATCTTCTCAATTAGAACTCTGTGTTCATTAAAAAATAACTGTCCTTTCCCCCCTCTCTTCAACCCCTGATAACAGTATTCTACTTTGAATCTCAACCACTACTGTATTTTCAAACTCTATGATGTTGACTACTTGAAGAAACTCATAAAAGTTGGATCATAAGGATCTGTCCTTTTGTGATTGACTTATTTCACTAACATGATGTCTTCATCACGTGTTATCATGTGTCAGTGTTTCTTTCCTTTTGTAATGAATAATGCTGTGGTTTAGATACACAGTGTCCTCATGTGTGAGACAGTGCAAGAACATTCAGAGGAGAAATGATTGGGTTGTGAAAGCCTTAGCCCAATCAGTAAATTAATGGATTAACTGAGTGGTAACTGAAGGCAGGTAGGATATGGTTGGAGGAGGTGGGTCAATGCAGGAGTTACTTTGGAGCATATATTTTGTGTTTGGTGAATACAGTTTCTCTTTGCTTCCTGGTGGGATACTCTGAATCACTTTCCTCTACCTCACTCTTCCGCCATGATGTTCTGTTTTACTTCAGGCCCTGAGGAATGCAGTCAGGCAGCTATGAGCAGAGACCTCTGAAACCATGAGTGCCTAATAACCTTTTTCTTCTTAAAATTGTTCTTGTCAGGTCTGTTGGTCACAGCCCGTTAAAAAGCTGACAAAAACAATATTTCATTGCATTTATATACTGCATTTTGTTTATTCATTCATCTTTTGATGGACACCTGGGATGCTGTCATCTTTTGGCTATTGTGAATAATGATCAGGGATATACAAATATTTGTTTGATATTTTTCTGTTAATTTTTTTGAGTATGTACTCAGGAGTGTAATTGCTGTGCTATAGAATTATTGTATATTTAAATTTTGGGGGTACTGACATGCCATTTTTCACAGTGGCTATGCCATTTTACCTTTCTACTCACAGTGACAAGAGTTCTAATTTTGACACATTCTCCTCAACATTTGTTATTTTCTTTGTTGCCTTGGTTTTAATAACTGTTCTAATGGATGTTATTTATTATATTATGTAGTGTTGGTTTGTTGTCTTCTAATGGTTGGTAGTGTTCAGCATATTGTTATATGCTTATGGATTATTTGTGTACTATCTGGAAAAAATGTCTATGTATGTTTTTTCCCCATTTTAACCAGAATTTTATTTTTGTTGTTGAGTTGTAAGAGTTCTACATGTGTTTGAGATATCAATCCAGATAAATGATATATAAATTTTTCTCTGATTCAATGGGGTGCACTTTTTATGTTGATAGTGCCCTTTGATAGAAAAAGTTTAAATTTTGATGAAGTCCAACATATCTAATTTCTAGTGTTGTTGCCTATGCTTTTGATGTCATATCCAAGAAATCATTGCTCTCAATGCTATGTTTAATGTGAAGGGTTTTATAGCTTTGGCTCTTATGGTTAGGTCTAATTCACTTGGGGTTAATTTTTGAATGTGTATTTGTAATGTAATAAGGGCCCAAGTTCATTTTTTTTGTGTGTGTGCAGAAGTCTAATTTTTCCATCACCATTTCTTGAAAAGATTGTTCATTCACTAATTGAATGATCTTAGTAAGCTTGTCAAAAATCATTTGACCATATATACATGAGGGTTTATTTCTGGTCTTTCTATTTTGTTCTGTTGATTTATACATCTGTTTTTTATGCCTGTGTAACACCATTTTAATTACTGTAGCTTTATAGCAAGTTTCAGAAATTGAGAGTTCTCCAACATTATTTATTTTGACATCATTTCAGCTATTTGGAGTCTGTAGAGATTACATATGAATTTTTAAAAATTTCTTTTTTTTTGCAAAAAGAATCCTTGAGATTTTGATAGGGGCTACACTGAATCTGTAAGTTGCTTTTAGTATTGACATCATAATAATGTTAAATCTTCCAATTCATGAACCTAAGATGTATTTCCATTTATTTGTGTCCTTAATTTATTTATCAACATTTTTTAGTTTTCATTATACAAATGTTTCCCATCCTTGTTTAAATCTATTCCTAAGTATTAGGGTACTTTTTGATATTGGTATAAAGGAATTGTTTTCTTAATTTTCAGACTGTATGTAAAAATTCAAATGATTTTTGTTTTGTTTTTATATCCTAGAACTTTGCTAAATTTATTAATGATTCTAACAGATGTTTTGTGAAACCTTTTTTGTACATACAAGGTCATGTCATCTGGGAACAGAGATAATTTTACCCTTTCCTTTCAAATTAGGATGTCTTTTGTTCATTTTTGTTTTCTCTGGCAAGAACTTCCAGTACTGCATTGATTGGGTGGTGAAAATGGTCATCTCTGTCTTATTCCAACTTATTTCATCTTTGGAAGGTATTCAGCAGATGGTGAACAGGATCAGATCCAACTTTTCTGATTATTCTGGCTGAGAGCGGAGGACGTATGGAAGGGGACAAGACTGAAAGCCAGAACACCAAGGGGGTTTTGCAATAGTTCACATAAGGATGCTCAACTTCCTTAGAAGGGGTAAAGATGTGACAGTGACACCCAGCGTCTACTGCCTTGAACAGATGTGAGAGAATGTAATGGCCAATGAGCCACCCGCTGCTAAAGCCAGAGGATGAGTTAGATCATGCTGGATTCCTCTCAACACAGTTATTTCTGAGAAGGCAAGTTAAAAAGTGAGACCAAGGACATTAAGCATGAAGGGTTCTCTGAAGCCACGTGTTCTAGCCCTGTGGATCTCTTCACAAGCAGGGTGCACAACATAGCAAAATGGAGGGCAGCAAAGACAGATGACCACTCCATCTAGATCACCATCTGGTCTTTTTCACCCTTTTGATGCCAACACCTTTTATGAAAATAAATCTCAGAGAAGCTTTTTGATCTCATAGTTGCAGGAGTTATTCAACGTTTACTTCATCAACATTGTTTTTCAGATTAGTTTTAGATTCATAGCAAAACTGAGCAATAAGTACAGAGTTCCATATATTAACCTCCTACACCATGGTGTACATCTGTTACTGATAAACATACACTGAAATATTATTGTCATCCCAAGTCCACTTTACATTACAGTTATTGGTGTTGAACATTCTGTGGGTTTTGACAAATAAACAATGATATGGACCCACCATTGCATTATCATTCAGGATACTTTTGATGCCCGAACATCCTCTGTGCTCTGCCAGTGCCTCCTTTCTTTCCCCATTAGCCTCTGGCAACCTCTGGATTCATATTTTACCTGTTCTAGAATGTCTTATGCTTGAAATTATATAGTATGTAACCTTCTCAGATTGGCTTCTTTCAGGTATTGATACATAGTAATGTTCCTCCATGTCTTTCTTTTCACGACTTGATAGATAATTTATTCAGTGCTGAATAGTATTCCATTTTCTCAAGGTAACACTGTTTATTTATCCAGTCATCTACTACTGGACATTTTGGCTATTTCTAAATTTTGACAAGTGTCAATAAAGACACTATAAAAACACGTGTGTGCATGTTTTTGGATGAATATGCTTACAATTCATTTGGGCAAATATCAAGGAGCATGGTTGCTGGATTTCATGGTAAAATTTTGTTGTATTATAGGCACATGCAATGAAGGCTTGTTCCCCAATGTAGGTGATCATCAGTGGGGAAGTGATTTGATCAGGAGGACTCCATCAATGGATTAGTTCATTGAAGGATTCATAGATAAATAGATTAATCAGAGGTTTTGGAAATGGCAGGAGGTAGAACCTAGTTGGAGGGTGTCGGTCCTTGGGGAAATGCCCTTGGGGGGACTGTGTCTTGTCCTCAATTCCCTTCTCTCTCTGCTGTCTGTTTACCATGAGTTCAGCTGCTCTGCCCCACCACAGATATCTCCACCATGATATCTGCCTCACCACAGGGCCATAATAATGGAGCCAGTTGATCATGGACTGAGACCTCTGAAATCATGAACTAAAACAAGTCTTTCCTTCAAGTTGTTTTTTTAATAGCTTTATTTTTATGCAGTGCTGAGGATTGAACCCAATGCCTCACACATGCTAGGCAAGCAAAAGCTTGTCACAGTGTTACAAAGCTGAGAACATATTTAGTTTTGTAAGAAAATGCCAAACTATCAATACTGAGTTGACTGTTCTGGGTCTTTTGCTTTTTCTAAATACACTTCAGAATAACTATGTTGATTTCCAGAAAGTAATTTCTTAGAATTTTGCCTAGGATTGTCTTGAATTTGTAGATTAAATTGGGAAGAACTGACATTTTCCCCCCTCAACACTGAATGTTACACTTTACTCTTCCTGCTTGCAAGGTTTATTTTTTCTTCTTTTTTTAATATTTATTTTTTTTAGTTATAGGTGAACACAATATCTTTATTTTTTATTGTATGTGGTGCTGAGGATGGAACTCAGTGCCTCACATATGCTAGGCAAGCTCTCTACCTCTGAGCCACAACCCTGGCCCCCAAGTTTTATTTGATTTTATTTATTTTATTTACTTATTTATATGTGGAGCTGAGAATTGAACCCAGAGCCTCACACATAGTAGACAGTCATCTACTACTGAGCCACAACCCAAACCCAATGCTTGCACAGTTTCTGAAAAGAAATCAGATGCAGTTCTTATTTTGCCCTTCTTCTGGTTTCTTTCATGATTTGTTCTTTACCTTTTTCTGTAGTTTGAAACTTCTGTGCCTAAGTATAAGTTCTCCTCCTTCTCCTTCTCCTTTTCCACATTTATCCTGCTTAATGTTTTCTTAGGTTTCTGGATCTATTGTTTGCTATCTGACATTAAATTTGGAAAGAGTCCCTATTATTTATTCATTCAAATATTTCTTCTGTTCCTCTCTTTTTATTCCTCTTATGGTATTTCCATTGTATATGCTACATCTTTTGTAGTTGTCCCAGTTCTTTGATACTCTGTTCATTTTTTTCCCCACACTTTTCTTCCTCTTTGCTTTTCAGTTTTGGAAAATTCTAGTGACATATCTTCAAGCTCAGCGATTCTTTCCTCAGTAATGTCCCATACTGAAGAGCTCAACAAAGGCATTTTTTTTTCATTTATTGTAGTGTTTTTGATCTATAGCATTTGTTTTGGATTCTTACAATTTTTTTCTCTCTCTCTGCCTGTATTACCCATCTACTCTCATGTGGTGTGTACTTTTTCCATTAGAGACTTTAATATATAAAACTTCAAATCTTTGGTTGGAAGGTGGACATCATGTACCAGATAAAAGGAATGGTGGCAAATAGGACCTCAGGAATGATTTTGTAAGAAGTGAGGAAGGAGAAGTAATATACAATCCTATGATTACGTCTCTTTTTAATGAGTTTGTGCTCCTGTACTTTGAACTTCACTAGCACTTTATGATCACCACCCCATCAGGTGGGACAGGGGGCTGATATTGGGCATTTCCCTGGCCCAGAATAGTTAGACTCTAACGAAACCTAGCATAGTTTAGGCTATGATAAAATAATCTCTCTCAAGGCAGATCTTGTTCGGTGGAATAGAGTGCTCTGTCATATTTTGAAATGATTTCCTGTCTCCTCCCTCACCTGGAAAGACCAGGGTATATGTCTCTGGTATTTACTGTCAGAACCTGGTAGACCTCCTGAAGGTCAAATTCACAGCAGTGCAGGGGCCTCCCTGTGACTAGGCGCTCCTGGAGCTGTCATGGGTCAGGCTCATTCACACTGAGCCTCCATCAAACCACAGTGAGTGTTGAGGTTCTCCTATTCCATCACTGGTTCCCAGGGATGTTTCTGCTCACAGGTTTGTCTGTGCTCCAGCACATTCTGACTCTCTGTGTCTGCCCATGTCTTTAGTTTTAGGGCAGCATTGTGCCCGTGACTTCCCTTCTCTGGTAGATATAAGTGTGGTTCATTTTTTTGTTTGCTCAGGTTTTACTTTTTGTTAGGATGGAGCCACAACATTTAAGCTCCTTACATGCTGGTCCTGAAGTTGGAAGCCAGCTCGACCAATATTCCTTTTTAGGAATAAGTTGTACCAACCAGCATATTTGGAAAATGTTTGCCACTGTTGGTATACTTCAGGATTTGCTTCATTTTCTCTGAGGGTACTATAGGTAGTTGATTCCTTTTACTCTGAGTGCAGTATGTCTTCTGGCCAGTTGCTTCTTCTTCCCCCATGATGTGGGCATGGAGAGTTCAGATTCTTCTCCACTGGCTTGGAGGATAATCTTCCCTACTGGGTCCAAAGTGAATATTGGAGAGTAATATGGATATCATGCCGTCTCTGCCATAGTGTCAAACATGGATCCCAACTGGTACAATGAAAAGTTCAATGTCTTTGTCTTATTTTGGTCTCATTACATAGAGAGATGTACAAATGTGAGCATCACAAGGGTATTTTGAAATTCAATGCATCTCAGGAGTAGCAGAATTGAAAGAGGACTGAAATAGTTCTTTCAGAAGAAAACAATCAGGAAAACACAAACATTGACCAAAATAGATTCTTGAGGTGGTGGTAGGGGGGACTAAATATGCTTGCTGTATGATAATTCTCAAACCTTTGCTAGCTAATAATAAAACTCATAAGAGGTGGCATGAACTCTACAGGTAAAAAGAGATAAAGAGAGGCAATTCCCAGAAAGGAGGTTTTTAGAGTCACTGTGACTTTTGAAACTACTAACAATAGTGGAGTATGTATATATAAACAATGTGCTTCCAGGAATACTCCTTCTGTGAGCTCAGTTGATGATAGATATTGGTTTTTAAAAACTTACATAGATAAAAGAAATTCTCTTCCTAGGTAAATATACACATGCCCTTGATATTGCTTCTTTTAAATGAATTTTTCTTTAACAAAACTTTTTTGAATTTTTTTTTGGAAGAGGAAAAATGGAAATGACAAAGGGCCTTTAAAGACCATTAGACACCTTCTGAGCTTCAGAGATACTGATTCTGGTTTATCCAGAAATTATCAGGATTCACCAGAGCTGGGACTGAAGTTTCAAGTTAAAACGAAACTGGGCCCATGATGAAGATTTGGCCCTACTTTTCTGTCAAGTATGAGATAACTGTATTTATGTGAGTTTGTTTCTGTGTCTTCTATTTTATACTATTGGTCTATATGTCTATTTTGGTGCCAATACCATGTGTTTTGTTACTGTTGTTCTGTAGTATAGTTTAAGGTCTGGTACTGTGTTGCCTCCTGCTTCACTCTTCTTGCTGAGGATTGCTTTGGCTATTCTGGGTCTCTTATTTTTTCTCAGTGAATTTCATTCTTGCTTTTTCTAGTTCATTGAAGAATGTCATTGGGATTTTAATAGGAATTGCATGAAATCTGTATAACAGTTTTGGAAGTATGGCCATTTTGACTATATTAATTGTGCCTATGCAAGAGCATGGGAGATCTTTTCGTCTTCTAAAATCTTCTTAATTTCTTTCTTTAGTGTTTTGTAGTTTTCACTGTAGAGGCCTTTCATCTCTTTTGTTAGGTTGATTCCCAAGTATTTTTATTTTTGTTTTGAGGCTACTGTAAATGGGGTAGTTTTCTTAATTTCTCTTTCAGAGAATTCATTACTGATGCATAGAAATGCATTTGATTTATGGGTGTTGATTTTATATCCTGCTACTTTGCTGAATTTATTTATAAGTTCTAGAAGTTTTCTGGTGGAATTTTTTGGATCTTCTAAATATAGACTCATGCCATCAGGAAATAGTGATTGTTTGAGTTCGCCTTTTTCTATGCATACCCTTTAATTTCTTTTATCTGTCTGATTGCTCTAGCTAAAGTTTCAAGGATTATGTTGAATATAAATGGAAACAATCAATAACATGATGAGAGAGACTACAGAATGGGAAAAAGTCTTTACCACATGCACCTCAGATAGAGCACTAGGTTATATAAAGAACTCAAAAAACTTAACAACCAAAAAATAAATAACCCAATCAATAAATGGGCTAAGGAACTGAACAGACCCTTCACAGAAGAAGAAATATAATCGATCAACAAATATACGAAAAAATGTTCATCATCTCTAGCAATTATAGAAATGCAAATCAAAACTATTCTAAGATTTTATCTCATTCCAGTAATAATGGCAGATATCAAGAATACAAACAATAATAAGTGTTGGTGAGGATGTGGGGAAAAAGGTACACTCATACATTGCTGGTGGTACTGCAAATTGGTGCAACCACTTTGGAAAGCAGTGTGGAGGTTCCTCAGAAAAGTTGGAATGGATCCACCATTTGACCCAGTTATCCAACTCTTTGGTTTATACCCAAAGGACTTAAAATCAGCTTACCATAATAATGCAGCCACATTAATGTTTATAGCAGCTCAATTCACAATAAACTATGGAACCAACCAAACTATGGTACCCTCAACAGATGAATGAATAAAGAGTATGTGGTACATATACCCAACAGAGTATTACTTAGTTTTAAAGAAGGATGAAATTATAGAATTTTCAGGTAATGTTGGAAGTAGAGAATATCATGCTAAGTGAAATAAACCAATCCCCAAAAACCAAAAGCCGAATGTTTTCTCTGATAATCAGATGCTGATGCATAGTGGGGTAGGGGGATAAGAAAGAATGAAGGAACTTTGATTTGTGTAGAGGGGTGTCAGGGGAGGGGTGAGGCTGTGGAAATGGGATGGACAAGAAAATGAGACAGATATTATTACCCTGTATACATGTATGATTGATTATATGAGTGGAGTGACTCTGCACCCTGTACAGCCAGAGGAATGAGAAGATGTGCTCCATTTGTGTACAGTTTGTCAAAAGGCATTCTACTGCCATGTATAACTAATTAGAAGAAAGAAAGAAAGAAAGAAAGAAAGAAAGAAAGAAAGAAAGAAAGAAAGAAAGAAAGAAACTGGGCCCATAATCCCAGAAAGATGAGACAAGAGAACAACATAATTTAGGTGGGGAAAAAAGAGCCCCAAACTCAGATTAGGAGCCTAGAAAATAGATTACAGATAGAGGTAGTCATGGATAGGTAAGAAAAAAATTTACTTTCTAGGATGGTGTTGTCCTTGGCCACATAGTTGATTAGCGGGGAAGCCCTATACTTCATCACCTCCTAGATATTTTTTTGGTAGGTTATTCAAGTAGAACTTCTATTTTCATACTCCAGTGGTAACCTTCTTGCCAAGATCAGTGATGATCTACATATTACCAAATTTAAGAATATATTTTGTCTTTCACTTACTTAAATTTCCAGTCAATCTTCCTTCTCTAAACAAACTCTTTTCTTGGTTTCCATAATGCCATTCTTGCTTTTAAACAATATATTAACAGCAGCTTATTTTTGGCATTTATTGCTAGCTTCTTCCCTTGTGTACTTTAAAGTGCTTTTATATTCCAGGATCACATCTCTGATTTCTTTCCTGTCTTTTTCTCATCTCTCTCTTCCTGACCTCCCCTCATAACCTCTTCCCTCCCCCTTCCCTTCCCTTTCATTCTCTTCTCATGTCTTAGGTGATCCTGGCTTGAAATAACATTTATACTGTGAGACACAAATCCGTTAGAAAAGTCTTGGTTGTGCAGCATTATCAACAGTTTCAAATTTTGCTAGCTTAATAGAACTAAATTTATTTGTTGCACGTCCAAATAAAACAGCATCAGAATTTGCCCTTACTGTAGTCCGTCAGGTTGGAGAACTGACCTTGCTTGATCAAAGCTCCTACTTTCATGGCAGCTTTGAATGGCAATCTAAATTTGTACATTGACTTTTTCCAAAGGTTCTGCTCTAAAAGTGAGATGGATACTATTATGATTCTATTCTGCAGATTTGAAAATGAGGCCTCAAGAGGCTAAATGTAAGTGGTAGAGCTGCTACAATCCAGAATTGTCTTACTATCACTAGTTTATCAATGAGAGAACTAAGGCTCAGTGTGGTGCTTGCCTAAGGCTACATTGTACCCAAGGTAAGATAATGCTTGTGTAGAATGCTGGTCTACCTGACATCAAACCCTGCATCTCCATTCCCATTCTGCCTTAAGTCTCTGGGAGTCCTATTCCTGCATGTAAAGGGACGATCATTGCCATCTCCATCAATGTCAAGTTTACTGGAGGAAGTAACTTAATATTAGCTGATTTGCACTTAGTGTCTGACACGGATGAGCTTTGTCCATGTGAAATACGGAGTAGATGTTATTACTCTTATTTTGGAGTAAGGAATTGAGAACTAGAGAATTGAGGGTTTGCCTAAGGTCACACAACAAGTGGAGGTGGAGCCTGGGGTTTGGTCAGGCAGATGACCTGACCTCATCACATGTACATCAGCCATGTGTGATTTATCAACCTGGTGCCCATTAGGGGTTAAAACCCATCTCTTAACATTATGTATTTTAGGTTTGGAGGGTAAGGTAAGCTTTCTTGTAGCTTTGGCAGGCATAGTGATAAAGGCACAGCAGTGGTAAAACGATTGGGCTAAAGTCTCTTCATGGTCAATTTTGATAGCCAGAGGCCTGCCCCAAGCCAGCAGGAGTTTGGTAGGCACAAGATAGGAAGTTGTATTATGACAGATGATGGCTGAAGCCACTCACATACTTTGACTTCCTAAGAAGATGACTGCTTGGGCTACAGCCATTATATGGTCAAGAAACTGGAGGAGAAGGACCTCATGGGCTCTGCCTGCCTACATGATGAACCTACTGAGCAGATGGAAGGATTCTGCCACCTTCAGCAAACTCATTCCCAACAAGATGCCTAATGCGTCATTACACTGAAACCTTCTGGAAACTCTCTATCTTTTTATTTGAATCTTCAGTCACTGCCATAGTGTCTGATTTTTGACTTTCCCAAAGTGGAATCCTCTTTCAACCTTTCACTACCTCCATTGTCCTTTTTCCTTCCCAGTATGTGGTTTCCTGTATGGAATCCTCCATGGCAGGAACAGAGCACAGTCTGACATATTTGGGTTGGAATCTGGCCTTGTCACTTACCTATTGAGTGACCTTATTTATGACACCTAAATTTTCCAGCCTCAGTTTCCACATCTATATTACAGGGTAGTCACATCTAGCTCACAGTATGATGATTGCCTATGAAAGACAACAGATTTTCTGGTATCTGTGATAGGTTCACAAATGGAGGAATGGTGTGTACCTTCTTTTATTTTAAAAAAATGTTTTTTCTTAGTGCATCATAGTTATAAATAATATTGAGGTTCATTTTGATATTTTCATAAATACATATAATATAGTTTGCTCTATTTCAATATCCAGTACTTCTCCTTTCCCTTCCATTTCCCTCTCCCTGATCCCTTTCCTCTCTACTCTACTGGTCTTTCTTCTATTTATTTATTTTTTTAACTGTTGGATTATAGTTATATATAAAATTGGAATGTATGGTGATATATTCATGCATGCACATGGCATAATTTGGTCAACTTCTTTCCCTGAGGGAAGAAAGGGGGAATGAAGTAATCCACTATTAACCAACTGCCATGTAGAAAATATGGATTTTATATACACATGAGTGGGCACATAGATATTATGCATTGGATAAGGTTGTATAGTCACACAGCATCTCCTACATGAGCAAAGCAACCATCTCTTCTTTATGTACAACCTAGATGTTTCCCATGAACTCCCTCCTGACCTGCTGTTGGGAAAACTTAAATTTGTCAATTAAAAGAAAAACAAAACTAAAATTCTTCTCGTTTAATTAGTGTCATTTTGGTTCAAAATATATTTCTTTAGGTTATAGGTAAGACTTTCAGTACTCTCTCCTTTTTCCATTGTATTCCAGGGTCCTGTGTGGAGAGTCAGCTTAGTGTGTCCTCATAGTAGTTGGAGGAAGGTGTGTTTCCTTAGGGTTCTGATACCATACTTTTTGTGGTAACTGTTCCTTGCCTATTGGCCACTACCATTATTGTGGGCATTGGCTATTGCTTGGCAGGTGAGTTTGTGCACTCAACATCAGCATTGCTTGGGTGGTAAGGTCATTATATTTTTCATCCAGGGATGCTTAAAGCAGATGATTGCCTGTGTTTGACCCACCCTAGGATACTCCTGAGCCCCATAACCTCAATAAGCCAAACAATATCATTGTCACCTACCTACTACATGCCTATACCAGAGGCAAGATGTTTTGACTACTTACCACCCTACGAGGTAATTCTGGTGTAACAAGAGAAAAGCATATAGAAAATAGGCAGCTTTCTTAGGAAATCATGTTTCAGGATAGGCATGGGTTAAAAGAGTTTGGGAACTTGACATTTTTTTTAAAGTTTATTGAAAGAATCCAGCAAAACTCCCTTCCAACCAAAGAGATTCTAAAAATAATAAAGACCTTTTTCTCCAATGGGGTCATGTAAATTTTTTATTCCTTTTGGAATAAAGCAAGCATGTGCATTCCTAACTCCTTTTAATCTGTCACTCACATATCATGTGTGGAGGAGCTGGTGCTGAAAAGTGAATTACATAATGAGTGAGTGGAATACATTTTTCTTGCCATAAGTATGCCTTAAATTACATATTGTTCATCTGGTTTTTAAAATATGAAGTTCTGCTTTTTTGTGGTTGTCAAATATGTCTGATAAAGCCTGTAATTTCTCAGTAAGGATCAAAGGAGCTTTTCTGCCTAATAAAATGGAAGTTACTCTTCCTTTCTCAAAGTACTACTATTTGGGGATCAGTGAGATTTATTTGTATTTCATTAATCATTATGGCTTGGGGGTGAGTAATAATAATAATGATGGTGATAATAATATGTTATGTCATTCTGATTTCTTTGCTTAAGTGGTGTTAAGAGGTGCATGGACATTGCATACCGAAATATTACATTTGGATACACTGTATCCCTGCATGAAAACCATGGAATCTAAATGTGATTTCAGGGGCCTTTGAAGACAAATTGTGCTTACACAACAGTGATAATTAAGGTCTGCAATTTCTTTCATAGAAACATGCTGAGAAAGAAATAAGAAAAAGTAGTCTCCCTGACATGTGCAATGCAGATGATCATTTGGGATTCTGTGTGGTAGACCCTATGCTGCTTCATCCCTATCCCAATGTCAGACTCTGGAGCAGATGAGGATCCCATTGCAGTGAGTGGAGATGAGATTCAAGACAGGTGAATTTACAGACCAGAGAGAAAGCTGTCTTTGAAACCCTCTCCTGGTTTTAAAAGCTGGGCTCTGAACTTTTATAGCAGCATTTAAGCATTTCTGTTCCACTGTTCCATTTTCACTGTGAGAAGCTGTACAGTTTCTCCAAGTTTATTTTTAAGATTTTTTTTTTTATTTTCTGATGTATCTTATAAAGAGTTGAAGCATCTCCTAGTTAGTAAGTGACAGGGCTTGGATTTCACCTTGGCTGATGCCATGTAAAGCAAGCTTTGTCTTCAAGACTGTGTCATCAATGTGTACATCATGGATAAAGGCAGCACGGCATATTCTCACTTTATAATTTTTTCTTACAACTTTTATAAGAAAATGTTTAATTAATTTAATTCTAATTATTGAGAACAATTAGGGTCTTTTGACAACCACAGATATTTGAAATCAATGTGTTTTTGTTTAAAGTGACTATTACTTTTATATCAGCTTTAGCATCCAATTTATTTTTCAGTTTTATATTATTTTAAATGTATCAAATTTTATAATATAAACAATTAGAAATGCTAAATTTTTTCTTTTTTTAATCTCAGATAATTGAAATTCATCTTGTAGTTTGGATGTTGGAAGAGGAGTAAAAAAGAAATCTTGTGTCAAAGTTGATGTCCTAATGATATTTTCTTCTAGTGTAGTGCATGCTTATAATGATTTATTTCAAGTAATCTAATTCTTTCTTATGTGATAGGAAATATAAGCTCAATGGTATAGTTGTAGGGAATGTCTGATTCTTTACCACTTCACTCTCAAACAATATCTCAGATATTTTTGTTCTGTGTTCCATGTGGATTAAAAACTTTAATTTTCAAGTCCATTGGTCACTTTATTTGTTTCTCTAAGCATATTTCCACTGTCACTGTGCATTTCCAGCTGACAGCATTGCAACTTTTTACTGCTATTGCATGCATGGCTACCACACCCAACATTTAGCTGGTCATGGTACATGCGTGCTGAGAAGCAACTTCACCTGTAGAGATCACGCAAGCAGGTGCACAGTTCTGACTTCAAATCAATGTAGAATGAATTATTTCCTGGCTGATGACAAAATTAAAAAAAAAATTCCAAGAAGTTCAAGTACATACTTAGGGATGGTAAAAGAGGAACTTTAACCTGAGATTAACCTAGCTGCCCAGGGAAACATGTTATAGACTCCCTTGGTAAACATACTACATAACTTATTAGAATGTACATGTTTTATTGTGGCTTAATTATAAAAATATGAATCAGGAGGATTTAGAATCACATACGGTACAAAGCATGAAGACATCAGGTTTTGAGGAATGAAGAAAAGTTCTAGGAGGGAGGAGAAATGGGAGCTCATGTGCCCTGTCCCTTGCATGTCTGGCTTCCTGGGCAGTTGGCTGTCCTGATAAATGCAGTATGATGCTGTATGCCTTGAACAAAGTAGCAGACTCCACAGAAGTTAGACTGAGGCATGATTTTATGTATCTTTTGCTAATTCACTGCTGACCATCTTCAGAATTTAAGGACTTGATGATTTTTTAAAACTGCTTTCTGATCTTAGGAGTCAGAGGAATAACTATGAAGTGACTTATGTGTTCAGTCCAAAGTTCTGTGGGGAAGAAAAGGTCGGACTCAGTAAACTGAGAGATCTCTGTTCTTTCCCAAGCAGGGGACGCCTAGCCATGAAACAACTGTCGAAAGGGCACTGAGAGTTGACCAGATCTTCACCCACATGTAAGGAGAAGAATCCAAACCCCCACTCACTAGAGAGAGATCCTCTGTCTCAAGAGCCTTCATATCAGGCCTGGAACTGGCTGATATTAGAATCACCCAGGGAGACAGGGATGTTTGAAAAGAAAAATGTCATTCCCACAACTTCATCCACAAAAACATAATCAGAATATCTTGATTCCTAAAACATTTGGATAAAATTGATGAATTTCCAAAAAAATTTATCTAGACAGTTGTATACCTGGGAAAGGAACCAGTGGTACAATGTCCCTTCCTCTGTGGTCTTACCCTTTCCCATACTGTGCTTCCCAGAAGCAATTGTAAATTTTTTCTTTTCCATCCAGTTTTAAAAATAAAATGTTATAGTTTACCTGAAAACTCTCATTTTGCCTCCTCCATCTCTATTGTCCTCTCTGTAACTTGGAGGGATCCACTCTCTTTAGGTTAGTTTCCAACTTCTCTTATTTGCTTTTAAATGGTTCTAGGTGCCTGTGTCCATCAAGGAGCAAACTATGTTGATTTCATTATATCACCGAGTTTCCAGGTTCTTATGCAACATTAGTAGGTGGAGTGCATTTTATTTTTGTGACGATTTTCTTCCAAGAGCCCAGTGTACCACAGTCCATCATAGATCTGCTGAACAGCTAGAGTCCTCTAATTTCTTTTTATTGACCTTTGGATTAGGCTCAGTATTATTTTATCCTGTTTCCTTGATTATGAATTTCATTCTACACTTTGTTAGAGAGAAATTTCTGAGTCGATCCATGTCAGAAAATACCTTCATTTTGTCTTTTTGTTGGTCAATCAACTTAAGGATTAAAATGATTTTCCTTAAAATCTGATCTTATTATGACATTGTTATATAAGTGTTGCTAAAGAGAAATATACTAGTCTGATTCCTAAAGATTTTTTAAAATATATTTTTTTTCTAAAAGCTTTTTAATCTTTCATTATTCCTGATATTCTGGAGTTTTATAAAAATGTATTGAGGCGGGAGTTATTTTTCATTTATTCTACTCAGTTTATGATGCACTGTTTCAATTTGATGACCGACATTTCTCTCTAGCTCTGGGTAGTTATTCTTTCATTATTTCTTATATAATTATGTCACCTTTATTTTATGTTCTCTTTTTCTGAAGCACCTGCATTGAAACTTGATGTCTCTTTTCTGTCATCTCTTGTAATTCCATCATCAGGAAAAGAAAATTTTATCCGTTTTGTTTTCTAAGTATTTTAGTTAGGCATTTTTGGCATTTTTCTTCTTTTCCTAATAGCTTGTTCTGATTCTCTCTTCTCTGTCATTTTTGAAATTATATTAAAAAATATAATATATATATATTTAATGTTTTTTGGATAAAACTTAGAATTTTCAAATTCTTTTCTGTGCCTGATGGCAGCAAGTTCTATTTCCTAGAGAGAGAGGCAGACTGTATATCACTTTATATGCTAGTGGCAGGGTTAGGGTCAAGGTAAATGGGACATAGCCACTCATTGCCTTCTCCCCTTCATCCAAGCCCCTAACCCATTGCTGGAATCAGGTGGGCTTTACCTGTGGCTACACTAGAAACTTCAACCCCTTTTATCTCAAGTGCATTCATTTGCTTTTCCCTGGAGTTAAATGTGATGCTCAATATTTCCTTCCTTCCTTTTGTTACCCTGGTTTGGATCTCATTTCTACTTTACAACCTGCTTACCCAAAGCCTTTTTTCTCAGAATTCTGAGCGATACCTTCCATGATTCAGAAAAAAAATATTAATGAGCTGCAAATCATCTTCTTTTATCTTCCAGAAATTTGTTGCATACCTTCTGACCACCGATGACTGCCTTTGGCATAAATGTATTCCCATGCATGCTTCTTTTGTCAGGCTATGGTCTTAGGAGAGCACACCAGGCCAATGTGCGAAGTCAACCAGCTTGAGCACAAGGTCTCATCAAGAAGCAAATTGCTCTATGTGTTTTAAAAGTGTAAAGGAGATGGAGGTCAATGATGGCAGATGGAAAGGAGAAGGTGCAAAAGTGGGCTGAAGGCTGAACTTGGAAGACTCACTGGTACTATGAAGGGCAGAGACAGGTTCAAATAGGGGTAGACTGGAGGACTCCCAGGGGCGCTCTGGAGAACAGTGGACACCAGCGCAGGCTGGTGCAGGGGCTTCAGGGAACAGTAGCAGTGATCTTGTTCCCCACATGTGGTTCCCAGTCCCAGGTAGAGTTGGGCCTCAGCATCCTTTGGAACTGGTTCTAGGATCCCTGAGGCTGCCCAAATCTTCAGAGCCTTAAGTCACTTATATAACATGTGTAGTTTTACCATATAACCTATGTACATCCATATGCTTTAAATAATCTCTAGAATACTTATAATGCCTAATACAGTGTAAATGTGATGTAAATAGATGTTATATCGTATTGCTTGGGGAATAATGGCATAAACAAAAGTCTACCTATGTTTAGTACAGGTGTGATTTTTTTCCCAGATGTTTTCAAACCATAGTTGGTTGATTCCATAGATGTGGCGACCATGGATAAGGAGGGATGACTGCACATTCTGTGATTGTGAATCAGTTTCTCTCTGAAAGAAAGTCTTTGTTTCTCTCTGAGGGAAGGCAAAGCCCCAGGTCATGGATCTGAATCCCAGATGGCTAAGTTCCTATGCTATTTGCTGCTTCTATCTCCCCTTAAATTTCAGCTCCTTCACCCTGCAAATTTCCTGGCAGCAGAAGTGATTAAACCATTCTCTAAACAAGGTGAGGAAATCCAACGATAATTTGTGACAACACATCTGGTGCCATCAGTAGCGCTCTACCTGCAATGGCAACACAGTGGGAGGCTGTTTGCAAATATTACGAGTCTTGTCAAAGGATGCCTGGTACAGAAGAAACAAAGATTAGCTTCTCTGCAAGTGCTGCTGTTGTGATAACAATGGCTATTGATTACCTAAAACTTTCAGATACTTGGCATGTAATTATCACAATGCTGTGGTGGGTATTGTTAATACCATTTTATATATTAGATTCCTGAGTTGAAAAACGTTGAACTAAAGCACAAGATCAAATGCCTGTATAGGGAGAGACAGGATTTGGACCATGTCTGCCTCTTCACTAATATGCCTTGATGCTCTGCACCACCACTAAAACCAATACTTCTATGCTTGCCTGTACACAGAGGTTCTGATAGTGGAAGTATCAGAGGAAAGCTGCTAGAAGAAGCCCTAACTAGTTCTTCTTGCAAGCAAGTCCAGAGGAGGCTAAGTCTGAATACAGGGTCCTTTAATGTGCCCCAGAGGGACCTCAGTAGAATGTCTCTTGGGAACTTGCTCTTAGTAAATTCTCATGGGCCCCAGTGCGGCCTCATTCCTGATTTTTTCACAGAGAAGGGAGGTGCTATGCAGGCTGGCATGTGAAAGAGAATGGGAAAGATCCATATAAAAATAATGAGGAAGACACAGAACACTACCCTTCTCATAGCCAATAAAATTAAGTCTTACTTCTTACTAGAAAAAAAAAAATACACTGTGTATATAGCTCTGTGATGTTGCACTTCCTATATTGCATGGCAGATAATCCATTAGTTTAGCTAATGCTTAGTGAGCATCTTCTGTGTGCCAACACTGTTCAAAACACTAAGGATATGCAGGGACCAAAACAAACAAAAATTCTTACCTTTGTGGAAACTACATCTGGTTGCCCAGTTAGATGCGAATATCAACTGCCATAACGATGGATGTAAATGATTATAGAAAACATTAAAAATAGTTTGTGAAAAGGGATAACATGAGCGAAGGCAAATATTAAATGAGTAAACACAGATTGTAATACATATTAAAAATTATGTGTGAAATAACCCTTTTGTCAGCTTATTTCATGCCTAGTGGGGGTGACAGCCAGAGTCTCATTGGAGCGGTCTTCTTCCTGCCCAGGAGGGTATAAGCCACCCTAAAACTTAAAGTCTCAAATAATTTGTGAATAACAAAACACAAATAGTCAGAAATATATTTATAAAAGTGAAGCCCCTGATAGATGTAGTCCACATGGGTGCTGGAACTAGACAAAGAAAAGATGGCCCTGGTGATTTACTTAAGGGGGAACATCGAAGGCAGGGATAAGGTTTCAAG
This sequence comes from Callospermophilus lateralis, assembly GCF_048772815.1. Lineage (NCBI taxonomy): Eukaryota > Metazoa > Chordata > Mammalia > Rodentia > Sciuridae > Callospermophilus > Callospermophilus lateralis. Next base: position 95,626,978 of record NC_135313.1, read on the forward strand.
GGCGGAGTCTTGCTTTGAGATGTCTTGTAGTCAGCAGGTTGATTGACATATTGGCAGGTCACACCCACTCTCAGGTACTGTGTGGGATCTCTGGCAGAGCTTGAGGGGGAAGTTCATCTGCATCATGCAAACAGGGAGGTTCCCAATGCCAGACTTATCCCATCACTAGGCTAAAATGCACAACATAGTCCACACACAGCCCACGAATGGTTCGTGACACATGCCAAAACACAAAAAGTGGATAGTATGAATTCAGCATCTTGTGAGGTGAGGTAAATGGATGGGCCTATGTGATGATTAGCAAGACTGGGATAATGATGTCTACCCCCAGGATGCCCAAGGACTGAAAAAAACTCACGTTTCTTCATGCTTCTAGTCTAATAGTGGCCCATACTTATTACATAGAATTTGGCAAGTACTGTGTACTATGCCAAAAGCTCTTATGAGTTGAAAAACTGATGTACCATTTAACGGAATAGTGGGAACAATGACAAATAATCGATTTACAGAATTTACAGAGAAAACACCAGGACTCAGAAATGGCATGAAAGCATGCCAAACCACACTCATAATTAAGTTCTAATAGAAGCATTTCTTTTATTGTTCCTTTTGCCAAGGAATATCACCTACGGCTGGCAATGTCTGAAGAATGGGCACTCTTAGATCTTGCTGGTGGAAATTTGAGTTTAATATTTCTTGAAAACAATCTGGTATAATGCATTAGAATTAAAAATATGCCTATCATGTACAAGAATAGTCATTACAACCTACTCTGTCCTTGGAAAAGGCAGGAAAGAATCTAGGTCCCCATTGATCAAGGACCAGTAAAATAAATAAAGATACCCCTTGTATTGGAATGCTGTGCCTACGTAAAATATTCCATCCCCTTTTTACTGGAGTGGAAGGAGTGTCCGGGCATGATATCAGCAGAAGAAAGACAGCGAGGATCCCAAGCAACCTACACATGCATGAAGGAGTTTTGTTTTATTTTGTTTTGTTTTCACTTCTGAGCCTCAGGAGGATCCTGAAAAGCTGAAGGAGATGACACATGAGTGTCCCTCATCACACCAAGCACTCTGAGAGGGTAGGACTTACTCTTATGAATGGCTGTGGAGTGGCTGGATTCACCCTTAGGGAGAATGGAGGTTCTAAACCAGTGCAAATTGTGCCTTGGGAAACTGGCTTTGAACTAGAAGTTCAGCATGGTCACATGAACATCTGCTGTGTGCAGACAGAAAATTATAAGCCTGTTTTCCAAACCATCCAAGGAAGCAGGGAGGAGAGCCTGCCCCTGACGCCATGTGGGTCAGACCTTTTACCACTGAAAAGAAGAGCAACTGGTGCAGAGCAGAGCGGTTCATCAGAAACACATGGGTCTGCTCCAGCACAATTAGATGCTGGCAGGATATGGCCACATGTGATGGGTATGAGTTTCTTTTCTATTTGTTTCTTGGCTTTTAAATTCAATTAACAGATAATTTTATGTTTATGTCTTTAAACATAAAGTACAGAATTTTTATGTTATCACAAACACTTCATCAATAAAACAGGCTATTGCTTAGGGCTTACATTACTCACGTTATTTTTCTTTACAACCAGTAAAGCTATAATGAATACCTTTGAATAGAAAAAAAATATTTTTTTATTTGTTAGAATTTCCTTAGAATAAAGTATAAGAGACAGAATTAAGCAATGCAGGGGAGACTTTTCTTAAGTCTCTTAGTCTACCTGTATTTGACTAATACATTATGCCAGTGATAGGAACCCATGCTCAGAAGCAGCCCTGGGCGTGTTTTGCAAGAACAATCACAATTTCAGTAGTTTCTGCAGTCTAATCTGAAGACAGTGTACTGGGGGCAGAGGCATAGAAAAAGGGTGTCAAGGTAAGCCATGGAGAGGGCCATGGCTGCAGAGGCTGCTCAATTCCTCACTGACCTTGTAAGAATCCAAGGTGAAGAGGAAGAGTTGAAGGGTAAGTAGAGAGGGAGAGATGTTGAGGGCAGCTGAGACTGGAGGGGTGAAAGATGTCTGGACGTGATGCAGGTCAGCCAAAAGGAAACACAACGAGAAAGAAGAAAAAGGGTGGTGGCAGAGAGACTGAGGACCTAGGCACACATTTTCAAGTGCTCACAAGGTTCTGGGATGACATAACTTTATGGCTGACATAATTTAGGGGACTTTTGGGCCTGTGCTGTTCTGGGATTAGAGAGAGATTCTGTCCACTCCTGCGAATCACATAGAGGGATGTGTGTGATTTATCAATCAACAGTAATAGGCATACAGTAGAAATCTTTAAGCCCTCAACTCTATAAATTAAGCAAGCCATGAATGAGCATAGGACAAGGATGCTCTCCCTCCTGGGGCCTGCCAGAATGACCCTTCTCTGGCTGGAATTTTCACTGACCCATTATGCCCTAACCCTTCCCAAATGCCTGCCATAGACCCATCATGTGGAAGGCATGGCTGGTCCCTGGCCTCAAGGATCCTGCAATCTAGAAAGCGAGAAAAAAACTCAGAACAGAGGGTCAATGGTCTGCCCAGCAAGTTTCCTCTAAAAAATCTGCAATCTTCAGATTTTTCTTCTAGCAAGAATTGGTGACCCTAAAGCCCAGAGCCTGAGAGTCATTGTCCTCAGCAGGAGCTCCGTGGAGCCTCTGGTTTATGACAGGCCCTGTCAAAAAGTAAAAAGAGCATATGAAGGAAGAAGAGAGTCCTTTCAAATGGCATTCCTGTTCTCAGGAAGTTCACAGTCAGGAACGGAACAAAGATAAATAGTGTGAGACTTGCCATGTTAAGAGAAATTCACCAATATGATTCTGCAACATGTACACTCAGAAAAATGAAATTATGTCCCATGTATGTATGATGTATATCAAAGTGTATAAATGAATTCTCCTGTCATATATAACTAATTAAAACAAATTTTAAAAAGAGAGAGAGATTCACAATCCTGGATCTTATTTTACTGACTGACCTGAGGTGGTAAGATAAGGAGGACAGACACTCATTCTCAAAGAAAAAAGTGACCATCTGAGTTGTGTCCCTGATACATGAAGGATAAGCAGATGAGGCAGCTCCTGGTGGAAGGTAGGTCCAGAGACAGGGCAGAGAGCATAGAGCCTGTGTTGGGAGTGAGGTTAGAGTCAGTGTTAAACATGAGCTCATGTGTTTATTTACACTTTTATTTAAAAGAACGATGGAAATGTTGGTCTGCTTTCTTTTGCTGTAGCTTGGAATGATCAGACTATTTGGAATCCGCCACTTTTTTCCAAGCCAGTTTCTAATCCTCCAGGTAAGTATGTGCTCACACTGAAAGTCCACAAATTTTTACCACGGTGAGGGAAGTCTATTGATTTAAGACTTTTCCTGATGGCATACTTTATTATTTTAAGCCATCCATGCTCTGTACATTCATTTTCCACAAAAAGAGAATTTGACATTCTTTTAAATGACATATTTGACAGTCACAAAGCCCTTTGCCCATAAATTATCTTCTTTGATCCTGACCTCTGAACTTTTTTCTTCCTGAGGGAAAATACAAAAACAGGAAAAGTGTCAGAAAAAAAAAAATCTGCCGATTAATAATTGGACCATCAATTTGGTAGCTATTTAAAATACTTCTTTAATCTTTTTTTTTTGTCAACCAACATCAAACAAGAATTTCTGACCCAGAACTAATCAATATTCTAAAGTCGCCAGATGTTGTAACTTGTGATATACTTAAAAACCACAGGCATGGATTGCAAAGGAAATGGATTCCTGAATTTTCTAGGAGACAGCTAAGGTCTTTGGATGACCAGGATCATGTCCAGAAAGAGAGAGATATAAAGACCCAGATTCTAGACCCAACTATCTGGTCAGTAACGCATCTCAGTTCTTCTGGGGCTCCGTCTATAAAATGAGGACTTTGGCAGTAGTTTGAATCTGGAATTCCCCTCTCCCCAAAAGCTCCTATGTTGAAGTTTTGTTCCCCAACACAGCAATGTCCAGATGTGAAATTTTATTTGAAATGATTTAATTGTGAGGGCTGTAACCATTAATCCACTTGTTGGATTAATGATTCGAATGGACTACTGGGTGGTAATTGTAGGCAGATAGGGCATGGTTTAGGAAGAAGTCACTGGGGATGTAATCTTGGGGACTGTATTTTATCCCTGGCTCCTGTCATTCTTCTTCCCATCTGCCATGGGCTGATCAGCTTCCCTCCATCCTGCCTTAGATCCAGTTTACTATGGACTAAAACCTGTGAAACCATGAACCAAAATAAAGATTTCCTTCTCTAAGTTGTTCTTGTCAGGTATTTTGGTTTCAGTGATGAGAAACTGACAGGAGAAACACAGATAGGGATTCCCCAAACTTTAATAAAATGATATGAAATTTTAAGAATAATGTTTACTTTCTCTAATACTCCAACCACTGAAACTTGCGACCCTCGGATGTAAATAGTTGCTCCTGGGGAGGCAGGGACTTTCTCAGTCAAAATCAAGTGAAATTTTAAGAAAGTAAATATAATTTAGTCAACAACTATGAGTTTTCTACACTGTTGCTGTCAGTGTAGCAGAATTATTCAGATATGATTCATGTACCATTAATTGACCCATGGTTTTTAGTATAGTCACGAAGTTATATAACCATCACCATAATCAAACTTAGGACATTTTCATTACTCCAAAATATATAACTGTAGTCATTATCAATGACCTCACATTTCTACTCCAACCACCTCCCACCAGTAGTAGGTAATTACCAATCCAATTCTGTCTCTGTTGATTTGCATATCCTTGACATTTCATATAAATGAAATTATATAATTTGTGAGCATTTGTATCTGAATTCATTCACATCGCATTATATTTTCAAAGTTCTTCCATGCTGTAGTATTAATCAATACTGTATCACACTGCACTGCTTTTAGTTGCTGAACAGTATTATACTGGCATATCACATTCATATCACCATTCATCAATGGTGTTCATATTTTAGTTATTGTGAACAGTGCTTCTATGAACAAGTTTTGTGTAAGTTTTTTTTTAATTTTTAAAAAGAAATTTTTAAAATTTGTTTTAATTAGTTATCCATGACGGTAGAATGCATTTATGTGCTTTGATATATCATACATAGATGGGATATAATTTCTCATTTTTCTGAGTGTACATATTGCAGAATCATATTGGTCATGCAGTCATGTACATACAGTAATAATATCTGTTGTGTTCTACTATCTTTCCTATCCCCACATCAGCCTCCCTTACCCTCCCATCACTTCCCTCTATTTAATCTAAGGTAACAATATTCTTCCCTAGTGCCCCCCACCTTATTGTGAATTAGCATCTGCATATTAGAAAATATATTCATGGAATTGGCTTATTTTGCTTAGCATGATATTCTTCAAGACTAACCATTTACTGACAAATTCCATAATTTTACTCTTCTTTAAGGCTAACTAATATTACATTATATATATATGTAACTAATATTACATTATATATATATATATATATATGATTTGCCCAAGCCCAGATATATATATATCTCACATTTTCTTTATCCATTCATCTATTGAGGGACATGTAGGTTGGTTCCATAAACTTAATACCAAAAAACCAAATAACCCAATTAATAAATGGGCTAAGGAACTGAAAGACACTTCACAGGAGAAGAAATACAATTGATCAAAATATATATGAAAAAGTGTTCAACATCTCTAGCAATTAGAGAAATGCAATTCAAAACTACTCTAAGATTTCATCTCACTCCAGTCAGAATGGCAGCTATTATGTATACAAACAACAATAAGTGTTGATGAGGATGTGGTGAAAAAGGTACACTCGTACGTATATTGCTGGTGGGACTACAAATTGGTGTAAGTACTCTGGAAAGCAGTATGGAGATTACTCAGAAAACTGGGAATGGAACCACCATTTGACCCAGTTATCCCATTCCTTGGTTTGTATAAGTTTTTGTATGGAGATATGTTTTCATTATTCTTTGGAGTGTGTGTGTGTGTGTGTGTGTGTGTGTGTGTGAGTGTGTGTGTGTGAGTGTGTGTGAGTGTGTGTGTGTGAGTGTGTGTGTGTGTGTGTGTAGAATTGTGAAATCAAATAATGAGTGTATGTTTAACTTTTAAAGGAGCTGCTAAAATGTTTTCCGGAGCAGTTGCTTAATTTTACATCCTATCAGCAGTGTCTAAGGGTTTTGAGTTTTCCATATCCTTACCAACACATCTCATTTTCCTTTGTTTTTTGGTTTGTCTTTGCTTTTTATTATAGTCATCCTATTGGCTGTGAAGTAGAACAAATTTTGCTTTCAACTTGCACTTCCTGGATGGCTAATATGTTGAGTGACATTTCATGTATTTACTGAATATTTCTTTGTAGAAATGTCTATTCAGATCATTTGCCCATTTTTAAACTGGGTTATCTATCTTCTTAGTATTTTCTAACTTCTAGATAAAAGTTTCTTTTTATATGTAATATTTGCAAATGTTTGCTCTTATTCTTGAATCTTTTGAGTTTCTTGATGGTATATATCATACATAGATGGGATATAATTTCTCATTTTTCTTAGTTTTTGAATTGTTACAACTTTATCTATTTTTTTTTTTGGTCATAAATTTATGGTGTCATAATCTAAGAAGGATTTGCCCAAGCCCAGGTCTCAAAGATCCTGTTTTGAAAACAAACAAAAAATGGAGGAATATGTTTTAGAATGTATTTTATAGTTCAAACTCTAACTTCTCAATAATTTTATAGAATTTTAAAATTTTTGATACAATTATCCCATTGGTAATATTCTAATCCTTTGTGTCAAATTATATAACAGGATGACTTTTAAGCTTGAGTAGCCTTGTTGTGGTTGATGTAATTCTGTGATGAAACAAAACATGCTGAAAAGATAAAACATTCAGGTGTATAAATCCTTTTTTCTAGTGATTCCTCTGAACCTGGGTATATCATATTATTTTTATTAGGATATCTCACTACTTGTTTAAAACTGTTTTTCTGGGAAAAAATAAGGTTGAATCAAATTTGTCAAAAATATTTCTTAAAACTAAGCTGTGAACATCTGAATATTAAATACATAAAAATTTTATTTCAAGGGATATTTGTATTCTAACTTGTTAGAGGTTCTAACTTGCTCATAATGTTCATAGATACATAAATTTTCATTTTTGTACATGAATATTCTAAATAAAACTAATACTAAATAATACTAATAAAACTAATACTAATAAAACTAATAAAACTAATACTAATAAAACTAATAAAACTAATACTAATAAAACTAATACTAAATAATAATAATACTTTTGAAAAAAAAGTAAAAAAAAATCCTGTTTTGTGGTTTAGCTCCTACATTTAGATCCATGGTCCATTTTAAGTCAATTTTGTATATTGTGAGAGAAAAGGGTTCAACTTCATTCTTTTGCCTATGGATACCTGATTCTATCAGTACATTTTTTTTGAAAAGACTATTCTTTTCCCATTGAATTGGTTTTTCCCTCTCGTTGAAAATCAGTTGGAAATAAAAATAAAGGTTTAATCCTGGACTCTCAATTGTATTCTATTTATCTTATCTATTTTCATGAGAATACTATCCTATCTTGAGCACTGTAGTGTTGTAGTTAATCTTATTTTATTTTTTTCACAACAGAGTGATATTATAATTTTTTCTTTAATTTTTTTTTGGCAGAACTTGGAACTGAACTCAGGGGCACTCAACCACTGGGCTAGATCCCCAGCCCTTTTAAATTTTTTTCTTTGTTCGAATTACTTATACATAACAGCAGAATGCATTTTGATTCATTGTGCACAAATGGAGCATGACTTTTCATTTCTCTGGTTGTACATGATGTAGAATTGCACCACATGTGCAGCCCTACATGTACCTAGGATAATGATGTCCATCTCATTCCACCATTTTCCTCCCCCCATGTCCCCTCCCCTTCCCTCTCTTCCCTTTGTTCAATCAAACTTCTCCATTCTCCCCATGCCCCCCCCCCACATATTATGGATCAGCATCCACTTATCAGAGAGAACATTTGACCTTTGTTTCCTTGGGATTGGCTTACCATGATATTCTCCAGCTCCACCCATTTACCTGCAAATGCCATGATTTTATTCTTTTTTAATGCTGAGTAATATTCCATTGTGTACCTCAGTTTCTTTATCCATTCATCTATTGAAGGGCATCTAGGTTGGTTCCACAGTTTAGCTATTGTGAATTGAGCTATTATGAACATTGATGTGGCTGTGTCACTATAGTATGCTGATTTTAAATCATTTGGGTAGTTCATTTTAAAATTGGAAATGCTAAACCCTATCTTCTTCTGCTGACTGTTTTGGCTATATTGAGTCCTCTGAATTTCTATATACATTTTAGAAAAATTCATCTCTTTCTACAAAAATACAGCTGAGATCTTGATAGAGACTACATTGAATCTGTAGAGGAATTTGAAGGGTATTATATTTTTTTCTGTCTCTGTGTGGATTGAACCCAAGGGTGCTCTCCTACTGACCTACATCCCAATCCCTTTTTCTTCTTTTCTTTTTTCTTTTTTTTTAAAAGACATGATCTCATTTAATTGCTGAGGCTGATCTTGAACTTAGCCTCCTGACTCAGTCTCCTGAGTAGCTGAAATTACAGGCATGCTTAAAAAGTATTGTTATTTTTAACAATTTACAGACATAAAGTGTCTTTTCATGTTTTTAGATTTCTAACTTCTTTCAACAATTTTGTAGTTTTAAGTACAGTTTGAGGGCACTTCTTTTGTTATGTTTATTCCAATTTTATTATTTAAAGATGTTATATGTAATTTATCTTACTTAATTTATAAATTGTTTATTGCTGGTGTATAGAAATAAACTTGATTTGTGCATAATGATTTTGTACCCTGAAATCATACTAAACTTGTTTAACTTGTATAATAATTCTAATGAGTATGTAGTGCATTCCTTAAAATTTTCTAAAGATGAAATCGTGCAATCTACAAAGATACAGTTCTATTTCCTATTTTCCAATATAAATTCTTTTAAAATATTTATATGTTCTTGCTTAATTGCTTTGATAGAACTTTAAGAAGAATATTGAATAGGAATAGTAAAAGCAAATATTATAGTCTTGCTCCTGTATCATTGGTTGAATACATTTTTTTTACAATCAAGTATAATGTTATTTGTAGATTTTTCATATATGCCCTTTATCAATTTGATGAAAACTGATTCTTTCTAGTTTGCTGAGTGTGTTTATCATAAAAGCATATTGGAGTTTGTCAGCCATTTTTTCTGCATCTATTGAGATGATTGCATGGTTTTTGTCCTTTATTCTATTGATGGAGAATTACATTAATTGATTTTTGGATGTTAAAACAATCTTGCATTCCTGAAGCAAATCCAGATTGATTATAGTAAATAATTCCTTTCATTTGTAACTGGATTTAGTTGGCTAGTATCTTGGGGAGAATAGTTATATCTATACTGGTAGAGATACTTGTTAGTAAATTTTGTTTCTTGTGATGTCTTTTTCTGATTTCATATTAGGGTAATACTAGTCTCCAACAATGAGCTAGAGTGTTCTCTCTTATTTTTTGAAAAGTTTTGATAGAATTGATATTTAAATTTTAATCGAATTCATCAGTTAATCATTCTAGACTTGGAATTCTCTTGGTGGGAATTTTTATGTTGCTAATTGTATCTGTTTCATAGCTGAATCTATTTATATTTTCTGTCTTCTTATCAATTTCAGTAGCTTGCAGCTCTCTAAGTATTTGTCCAATTTTTTCTAAGTTACCTAATTTGTTGGTATTTCTTTGTCTTCCAATTTTCCAGATAATAAGTACTTGATCTGATTAAACACTTAACTTTTAAGTATAATGACTTCAGCATGCTTCAGATAAGAGCATACATTCTCTGGGGTGAGACTTAGATGCAAGGTCCGCCTCTGATCCTCACTGGCTCTCAGGAGTAAACTTTAAATTCTAGGGACCTCATATTGGTCACTAAGCCTTAGTATGTGTCAAGGGTGAAAGAAAACTGGCTTAGGACTGATCACACAGGCACACTCCAAGGATAGAGACATAAGCAGATTTATTGTCAGGCCCCTGACAGAGAGAGAGAGAGAGAGAGAGAGAGAGAGAGAGAGAAAGCTCTTCTAAATCTCAGAACTATGTCCATGGATCTAGAGAGAACAGCAGGAGAGGGAGAGCAGCAGCAACTCCCCCTTGAACATTACCTTTTCTAGGCCCCCATCATGGCCACCCACTAGGGGCGGGTTTAGTCCTTGCAACTTGCATAGTAAGCATCACCTGATTTTGAGGAAGGCAAGTAACTGGTTTTTGAGAACAGAGAAGAGCAACTTTTTCTCTCTCCAGGAGAGAACATAGATCAGCAAGTTTCTAGACCTTGATAATAAGAAGAGTATTTATAAAGTGAGGGTGGGGAAAGGAAGATGGCTGTGGTTATGCCAACGAAGGGCTGTGCTAAGTTCTTCCCCACATTATCTGATTTCAAGGAGAAAGTCTTCATTTAAGATAGGAAATGAAAGCTCAAAAGGTCGACGTGGTGCAGGTTGCACAGGCCATAAGAGATGGAATAAAGGTCTAATCTCAGGTCTGTGAATTTCAAACCAACGTTTTTCACAATGACGTTTTGTCACCTCCAGATCTCCATTTGTGGGTTTACTCTAGCAGCTGGATATATATTAGATATGATATTGATTCTGAATCATCTTACTGATTGTTATTTTGCATATACTGGGAGGTTCCCAAGGCCAGTTTCATGTGGTTTCTTTGAAAGCATCTCTTGTTCTGACTTAGTACAACTTAAATAAGCCTACAATTTAGTGGATTTGCCATAAAAATAGGTAAAAGTTAGACCTAATTGTTTCCACTTTACTGATAACTGAGGCTCAGAATAATGCTCTTTCTCTAGGTCACACAGCTTCATGAGTCCTGGAGATGCCTCTCAGAGCTCTCTGGCTCCTTCTCATCTTAGCACCTCTCCCTTTGAGTTTTCAGAAGTTTTCTTCTGAGAGCCTCTTGGTTTACCATCTTATAGCTGCCTCCTCTCAGTGCTTCACAGGCTTGATGAAAAAGCAAGAATGATCAATTTGCTCTTCTTTTATCCATCTTTCAGTGGTTCCTGGGTTTTCAGGTTATCATTCAAAACCACACTCAGACCTTAAGTCCCTCAGTGACCCAACGTGGCTGACCCCTGTCTTCCTCTCATCCCTGAAAGTACACTCTGCTTATGCCTTAAGGAACCATGGACAGTTTCCCCCAATAGCATGCCGTTTAGGACTCTATAACTTTACGGGTACTGTTGCCTCTTCCTGAAATCTTACTTCTCATTTAATCCTTGATGATTGCTTGAAGTTTTTCCCTTCCTTCTATGCTCATCTGAAGTTCAAACTTCTCAGACTCATCTGAGTGGTCCTACTGGATGCTCCTCAAGTCCCTACCATATGTCTCTGTCCTAACTTTGATCATTCTGTTACTGCTGGTGACTTCTATGCCTTCCCCACTGGATTAATAGCTCTTCTAAGTCTCAGAACTGTGTCCAGGGACCTAGCATATATACATTTCAATATGGAGACTTCAGAAGTGTTTTTACCTGACACTCAACATACACCTGGATTTTTTTTCCCCTAGTCTGGGATTTATATCAGGAGGATCTCTACAAATTGCTTTTATGCTTTACAGTCTTATTCATAGACTTGGCTGCAATCCATTAGACACTTCTCATCCATTAAATATAATTATATGCTTTGTTGGAATAGCCAGATGTTAAGCATAGTGAAAAGCAGATGTCATTTCATCCAACGGAAAGGTTATAAACCTATTTATATTGGCAATCAAGTCCAAGTCTTTAAATTATGAGTGAAGCAGATAGGCTTTTCTGCTGGTGAATCCAGGAATAACAACTCCTCCGGAGAGAAGGACATTGGGTAATTGGGGCTGGGGTGGAGTCCCAGACTTCTGAGTCTAGGAGGGCTGAGGGCTGACTAGGTGAGTTGGTGAATTATATAATCTGTTTGAGATTCTTCTGGTTATTTATGAGTGTTGTTATCACAGGAAATCTCACCCCATATTCCAGTTCTTTCAGGGATTCCAGAAGAATTTGTTTTGCATAAGATTCCTTCCCATCTCAGGTGGTAGTGCCAGCATCCACACAGGCACCTGGACTGGACCCCTGAAGGTCAACACAGAGTAATTACTTCTACTTCCTGCTTCAACCAGTTATCTAGTCCTGCCTATTTTACCTCCCAAATATTTCTTAAGTATTCTCCTTATTTTCAGCCCTTCCCTATATAGCTTCTATACCTTTTGACTGGACTCTGTCCAAAGCTTCCTAATCTTTACATGTATGTGCATGCCCTCCCACCCACATTCCAGTAAACATCTAGCATGATCTGCCATATGTAACCTTTATCTGAACATGCTCTCTTTAGTTAGAGCCTTCTGATGGTTCCCTATGACCTATTAAATCAAGTCAAGTCCTGTAGCATGACATTTACATCCCTGTTCCCTGTCTGCCTCTCTCGTCTCTTGAATCTCCAATTACGGCCCAGAAATGTCAGACTCTCTTATACTGAATTACTTGCAACTTCCTGCTCTCATCCTCCTTTATATAAACTTTATAACATCATTATTCACACTATTTACATGATCTGGAACTTCCTCTACCATTTTCTACCAGAATGCTTCAATTTACTTAAAAAAATATATATATTTTTTTAAATTGAGATGAAGGCTGAGGTTGTAGCTCAATGGTAGAGCGTTTGCCTCACATGTGTGAGGCACTGGGTTTGATTCTCAGCACCGCATTAAAAAGAAAAAAGGTACACTGACAATTAAAAAAAATTTAAAAATAGAGGTGAAACTCACGTTATAAAATTAGCTATTTTAAAGCAAACAATTTGGTTGTCTACATGTTGAAACATTCTTCTAGGATATACAAAATGTAGTTGCATAAATTATTTCATACTCTCATTTTTAAATTCTATTTTCTGTGTCATTTCTCATCTATTGACTGAATTTTTCTCTTCAGTAGGGGTTATATTTTCTTGCTTCTTCGTATGCCTGGTATTTTGCTTGGATGAAAGACATTGTAAATTTTGCTTCACTGGGTATTAGATATTCTGTATTCACAGAGCTATCATTGTGAGTTTTTTCGAGATGTTGCTAAATAAGTTGGGAGGAAGTTGATCCTTTCAAAGATCATTTTGACCTTTGTCAGACACAATTTGGGGTGGGGTGCATGTATGGAGGCATCACTGCCAACTAATGGGGAAATTTGAAAGAAACTTACAAACAACAGTACTTGGATGCATTTAGATACAAGCTTGGGACTCATGGGTGGGTGAGAGAATTGTTAACAAAAGTGCTTCTGTCCACCCTCTGCCATTTAACTTTTGGAAAATCTCACACACTAAATTTGCTTGTCTGTAAAATAGGAATAATAATTTCTACTTCTTGGGGTTTTCATAGGAAGAAGGCATGAGGTAATATATGTAAAGTGTCTTGTAATCTGTATAGAGCTTGAGAGATGCCTAATAAATTATAGGCATTTAACTAAAAATTCTAAATTTTCATCAGATTTATTACAATCTCTCTTAAGTACAAATGCCATAGATTATTGTCCCTGTCAATAATGGTGGCAACAAGTAAGATTTGTTTTTCTATAGGAATATTATTGTGTTTTTTTAAGAAAAATCATTTTTGTAACCTTGGGTTTTATTTTCTGTCCCACTCTAGTATTTTTATAAGCCCAGTGTTTATGTAAATATATTCTCCAAACACAAACATAGGAGGCAACTCAGAAAGATGTTTTCATGATCAGTGAGGGTGGACAATGCAGTATGCTATACACAACATCTTTCCTTACCTCATTCTTCTGAAGACATATAGGGTATGTGAACATATTAAAGATGAGTCTTTGCTTAGCTCAAAGTTTTAAAATCACCTTGGCTTTAAAAATAAATTCCATCCATGACACATCTGGTAATATTCCAAGAAAGTACAGTTTCACAGATCACATTTTGGTCAATGCCTCATTAAGCAAAGTTAGTGTTTTCTGCACACTAAATGGCATCGTGAGAGCAAAAAGCAAGTCGTGTTATTGGGCAGTGGTTACCACAAGTCAATACTTTCAGCTCTGCAGGAGACCTGGCCACTCTTGATCTATACCTGCTTTGATATCTTGTTTTTCAAGATGATTGATGCATAAAATGACTCCACATTACCCTGTATTAGCAAGAATTTTCTCTGACATTCTACTTAGGAGTCAATCAGAAATCCAATGTGAGGTTAAGTCAATAAACTCCTGGTTCCCCTTGTACTTTTTATTTATTAATAGAATTGATAGGATCCAAAGGTCTTTCTTGTTCATTTCAAATCCTGCCAACATGGAATTTGATTTTGCTTGTTTTCAGGTGTAGCGCGTTACATTTAATACTTTAATTATACGAGAGTATCTAATTTAACAGACAAAGAAATGAAGGCTAAGAGAGTTTTAAAAGTCTGTTTATGGCTGAATAGCAAATGGGTCCAGATTTCCAATAGGTGTATTTCTGATTTAACCACAGTGTACTATGTTCCACTCTACCTGTACCTGTTTAGAAAATCTTACCTGCCCATCATCACTGGTTTGCTACACATATATTATGCAACAAGCTACTCCTGAAATAAATTGTTTAAAGCCAACATTTATCCTCATGGATTTGTGGATAGGCTATGGCGTGGTTAGTATGGGCGGAGATCTGTTCTATAAATCTATTTTCCTGTTTGGAGGCTAGTGAAGGCAAGTTCTTTTCATGATGATGACAGAGGACCAAGAGCAAAATAGTCACCATCGAGCCTTTGACCAGGACATGGCCACTGATTGCATTGTTGCAAGTAAGTCATATGGCCCAAACCAAAGCTAACAAATGGATTTATACTTTGCTTCTATAGTTAAGAGAATTTAAAAGTCACATGCCATTTCATATAGAATATACTCACAAGTTTGGAGGATTATAATGTGGACTCCATTAGGAGTCATTATTCTGCCATAGTATTTGTTATTTGGAGTTGGCATTCTAATGGATTTTTAGTGGATTTTCATTGTGGTTTTAATTTGCATTTCCCTAATGATTAATTAGGTTGACCAAGTTTGTATATGTAACTTGTTCTACTTGCAATCTGTATATTTGGTAAAGTTTTTACTATGCTACCTTTGTATAATCAGTAGTATGAGTACACTAACTTTGTTCTTTTCCTGAATAGCTTCTGGCTAGTCTAGCTCGTTTTATTTTCTATATGAATTCTAGATTCAGCTTGTCAATCATATTTAGAATCACACATAGAAACTGGTATATTGACATTGTGGCTGGGACTTGGGTAGACTTAGTAATTTTGTAAAGATTCTCAGGAAATGTCTACACAGACAATATTGTTCTGCATGCATAGAAACAGCTGTATTTCTTCTTCCATGAATCTGTTGTTCTTCATTTCTTTCTCTTGTTGCTCAGATCAAGATCTTTAGTTTAAAAAAAATGGTGAACTAAAATGTCAAAAACAGATACCCTTGGGTTATTCCAACTTTGCAACAAATGTATTCAATCCTTTGTCAATGTGTATGACATTAAGTGTAGATTATTTTGTAGATGTCTGTTAGTAAACTGAAGAAGTTTCTTTCTGTATCCTATTTGCTGAGAGCTTTTGTCCTAAATTAATGTTGAGTGTTGTAAGAGGCTTCCTACATGTCTATTGAGTATCTCATATGGTTATATTTCTCATTTTTATTAAAATGATGAATTAGATTAATAGAATTTTGCATTTTGAACCAGCTTCGCTTTCCTAAGATAAACCACACTGGATTGTTGAAAGTGATTGACTAATGTGCTGCTGAGGACTTTCACATCCATGTTCATGCGGGATTTTACTGTTTAATTTTCTTTTCTTGTAATATCATTTTCTCATTTGTTATCACAGTTACATTGAGCTAATTAAATAAATTGAGAAGTGATCCACACTTCCTGTATTCTGAAAATATTTGCATTGAATTGATGTATTTTTCCTTCTTAAATGTTTGGTAACATTTGATAATGAAACCATCTGGGCCTCAATTTTCTTTGTGAAACATCTTTACCAAAAATTTAATTTTTAAAATAAATATTTTACTATCAGGTTTCATGTAAATTTATTGACTTAGAGCTTTTAGTGTTGCCTTATTATTTTAAATATCTATAGGATGGATAGTGATGTTTTCTTTCATTTCTGATAGTTGAAATTTAATCTCTTTCTTCTTTTTATTCTTTCATTCTTTCTTCTTCATCCCTCCCTCCCCTTTCTTTCTTTCTTCTACTTTTCTCTTTCTTCTATCTTTTTTATGGTGGGGGGGTGTCAGTCTCTTTAATATCTTTCAAAGATTTAACTTTTGGTTTCATTGATTATTTCTGTGTTATGGAGTGAGAGTTCTCAATTTCACTGATCTACTGACATTATTGTTTTTTTGCTCTCTTCTTATTTTGTTTTTAACTTGATTATTTAGTTTACTAAGGTATGTAATAATTGATTTGAGGCTTTTCACCTTTTCCAGTGTACATAATCAATGTTACAAATATTCCTCTAAATACTTCTTTAGCTGCATTTAATACAGCACAGATTTTGATGTTATTCTTCATTCATTTAAAAGTATTTTCATGGTTTCTTCTTTGATTCACTGGCTATAAATGTGTAATCTAATTTACAAATATTTGAGAATCTTCCAGATACCTCGATTTCTTCTTTAGTTCTATTATTCTCTGTGAACATACTTTGTGCAACTTAAAATTTTTAACATTTGTTAAGGTTTGCTTTTTCTGGCCTAAATTATGATGCGACTTGGTGAATGTTCCCTATATACTTGTAAAGAATGTGTATTCTGTGTTTGGGGGCTAAGGTATTCTTTAAATGTCATTTTTTTTAGTTGATTTATAGTGCTATTCAGGTTATCTATGCTCCTACTGATTTTCCATTTACTTGTTTTATTAACTTCCGAGAGATAAGTACCAGAGTTTCCATGCATATTTATAGGTTTGTTTCTCTATTCAGATCTGTTCTTGCTTAATCTATACTGAAATTCTTTTTTTAGGTCTAGACATTTACAATTTATGTGTCTTCTTTGACAATTGACTTCTCTATCATTATATAACATCCTTCTTTTTCCTTGCTGATATCCCTTTGTCTAAAATGTACTTTAAATATTAATATAGTTTCTCTGGATTTCTTTTACTTACTATTTACATGCTGTATTTTTTAATTCTTTATCTATATTTGTATTTATGCTTACTATGTTTATAGCAGACAGTTTTACTGGTTAATTCTCAGTTTCATTTAATGGCATACTTAAGCCATTTCTACTCCATAAATTTATTGATAAAATTGGATTAAGATTTATCTTGTTATATCTTCATAAGATATCTAAGCTTATCTTGTTAGCTTTTTCCCATTTTTTTCACTACCTTTTCCTTCTCCATTTTCTGCTTACATTTAGATTGTGTTCATGTGTGTGTGTGTGTGTGTGTGTGTGTGTGTGTGTGTGTGATTGTTTTTCTCTTTGTTGGTTCAATTTTTCTATCATTTCAAAATAATTTTAGTGATTTTCCTAGGATTTAATTTTTAATCAGTTTACCATCAAATAATATTATTATGGTGTAGATAGGAGGTTCATGTGTGTTCAGAGGGGAAATCATAAGACAATGGGAGTTTTAACCTAATGAATGTATTAATACACATTATAGATTAACTGGGTGGTAACCATTGGCAGGTAGGATGTGGATGGAGGAAGTAGGTCATTGGGAGTGCCCTTTGGGGATTTATATTTGTCTCTGGTGGGTGGTGGTCTCTCTGCTTCCTTGTTTGCCATGTTCTCATCTGCTCTCCTCTGCTATGTCCTTCCACCATGATGTCCTGCCTCACCTTGGGCCCAGAGCTATGGAGTTGGCCAACCAAGAACTGAATCTCTGAAAACGTAACCCAAGAGAACTTTTAAACTTTCCTCCTCTAAGTTGTTCTTGTCAGGTCTCTTGGTCACAGGGATCCAAAAGGTTGACTACAACAAATATCATACCTCCCTTCTTGCTGTGTTACACGTCTTATAATAATGTATTCCCAATTTATGAATCTCATCCTTTGTGTTATCTTTTGTCATAAATTTTGCTTTTAATGATATTGTAATCATACAATATTTTATTACTATTTTGACTTTAGCTGGTTACTTTTAAGAGATTCTAGGAATAAAAAATTAATTTATCATTTTCTTTACCCTTGTTTTTTTATGTAGAGTAATATGCATTACTAAATGTAGCTCTAAATTTTCTAAAGTTTTCTACCGGTTGACTGAAATCCTTCCTTGCATATTTCTTGTACTACAGGTCTAAGAGTAATGAACTTTTTCACAATTGTTTTACTTAAAAAGCTATTTTCCCCTCTTCTTTTAAAAAATATATATGTTGGCTGAATACAGAATTCTGCAGTAACCGTTCTCTCCCCAACCAACAGTTTAAAGATGTCACTCCATTTTCTTTTGGCATGCATAGTTTCTGAGGAAAAGTCTTCTGTATTTCTCTTCTTTGTTCTTCTGTAGTTATTGTTTTTGTTGTTGTTTTTATTTTTTTGTTTGTTTATGTGCTTTGGGCTATTTTGTAGATTTTATCCATACTGGTTTTTCAGCAGTTCATATATGACATACCTAGGTGTTTTCTGTTTTTGTTTGTTGGCTTTTGTCTTGTTCTGTATTTTCTTGGTGTTTTGTAAGCATTTTTTATCTATGGTTCAGACATAATTTTGGAAATTGTTGATGGCTTTTTTCCACAATATTCTTCTCCCCAGTTTTGCTTTCTCTTTCAGGAATTCCAACTACACATGTATTATCCTACTTGATATATGTTCACACTTTTAGAAGTTTGTTCTTATATTTTTCCTTTTTTGTTGCTTTGTATTTATATTTGTGTAATTTCTATTGATTGATCTTCAATTTGGAGATTCTTTTCTCACCTCAAAGTATCCTGATGAGACTTTAAAATACATTCTCCATATCTTACAGTGTTTTGTGCTTCTAGCATTTCCTTTTGGTTTGACTTTAGAGTTTTTATCTCTGCATACATTACCCATCTGTTCTTGGCTGAATACTTTTTCCATCAGAGCTCAACATATTAATCACAGTTATTTTAAGTTCTGTTTTTAATATTTCCAACATCTGTGTCATATCTGACTCTGGTTGTGCTATTTGCTTAATTTTCTGACATAAAATATTTTCCTGTTATTATGCCTCATATTTTTTTTTGTTGAAAATTAGATATCTTATATAGTTCAGTAGAGATGGAAGTAAATTATTTTCGTATCTGAAAATTGGCCTATTATCTTTACTTATGCTGAACATTTAGGGTCAGAGTCTAATTTATAGCCCTGATTGAGCTAGATTGAGATTCATTGTTGTTGTAGGTATTTTTACTACACTATAGCCTAGAAACTTCTTTAGTATTCTCTTATGTATAAGGCTCTGGGCAGAAGGTTCTCTCCTAAATCTGCTCCATCTCAATTTTAAGCATTTTTCGTGTTATGTCTCAGAAGGACATTCTTCTCTCCATCCTCTTTACTCTGTGACAGTAATAGACCAGTATTTTTTGTTACATAGTATCTGATAGCTCTATGTGGAGGTCGAGTGGGGACATAATCAATTGTTCTAATGTTTTCAGCATTAAAAATACACTGTCTTGCCAGGCAGAGGCCCTAAGCAATTTAATGAGACTACGTCTCAAAATAAAAAATAAAAGGGTTGTGGATGTGGCTCAATGGTTAAGCACCCCTGGATTCCACCCCTAGTTTATAAAAGAAAATGCACTGCCTACCTGATTCTTGGGTCTATACCATCTCAGTGATTTTCCTTTCTCCTAGGTCTGTGTCTGGGCCCAGCATTTATTTTTATATCCCTTACAGGGGGGAGGACTTTTTTTTACTATATTATCATACCTGCAATAGGTTTTATTCTATTGCTAAGGTCAAAAGTTTTATTTTTTGCCCTTCCATGTGGCTTAATCTTTATACTATAAGAGGGATGAGAAAGATACAGGCAAGTCTTCTGGACTTTCTCACAAGAAGTGTCATAGAGCATTTTTTAAATTTATATTTAATTGACAAAATATAATTATATATATTTTGTAACAAAACGTGATGTTTTTATGTATGTATACTTTTCAGAATGATAAAATTAAGGTAATTAATACACTTATCACCTCTTCTACTTATTATTTTGTGATAAAATTTACTCTCCTAGCAAGTTTCAAATTCATAATAATCACTTTGAGTCACACACTGTGACAAATTACACATATTATCTAATTTCAACATCATATAATCCTGTGAGGCAGGAACCATCATTATTATTTTTGCCATGCCTGCCTATTGTCTCCATCATTTTGTATAATGCGTTGTCGTTTCCTTCAGTCATCATCTCTTCAGTTCTCTGAGGAAAGGAATCACTGTTATCTTGGTGCTGCTGTGTGGTCAGCACATACGTACATAGTGTACATTTAATGAGTTCTGAAGGAATCCATGCAAGCATAGTCCTTGGGTACAAACATGTACAATAATCATTATATCATCTTCTCTTTCCTTGTCACCATCACTGGGAGACTGGGATAGAATAGAATCTGTGTGTTCACAGATGCATTCAATTGTTTATCAGGAGTGAGAGGGAGGTGGGAAGGCAATCATAGAGGGTGGGATTTAGGCAAGTGTCATGACTCTACCATGCTGATGTCTCGATTTTAGTGAGTCTGTTTCTCCCCTTGAGATATGGCCATGGCATCTTCTCTAAACTGTTTGATGTCTTCACAGCCATGTTTGTTGAGCTGTATGCACCTGCTGCTTCTCTATGCCCCCTGCTTCTAATGTAGATGGGTATATTTCAGAATGATCAAAGAAAGCTAATTAACATATCAACCAGCTTACAAACTTATTGTTTATTTTATGCTGAGAACCTGTGAAATTTACTCTCCTAGCCATTTTAAAATTTACAATATATTTTAATAACTATCGTTCTCATGCTGTGCAATAGATCTGAAAATCTTTCTCCTCCTGTGTAATTGAACCTCTGTGTCCTTTGACCGGCGTCTCCATGTCTCCCTTTCTGTTTTTGGTGTTTCCTCTCTTATGTGTTTAAATTTCCCCTTTCTCTTCACCTCTCTCTTCCATTTCTGCCTACCCCATTCCACCACCCACACACATATCACATCAGTTCTTGCTTTTCCTTACCATCTCTATTTCGCTTTTCACAGGTATCCCGAAACCAATCCTGATTCCTGCACCTGCTCAGGAAATTAAAATGTCTAATCTTTTTGGCTGCTACAGCACTGGAAGACCAAGCTGACAATCTGCTAACTACAGCCCCAAAGCTAAATAACAGAATGTTTTGCAATCAGGACTAGAATCACAGGTGGCGGGTTCTTTTTTAGCTTTCCAATGCCAACAAAGCAAAAGAAAATATTCCACACCTCCCTGCTGCCTTTCTACTCCCCACCTGCCTTTTCTATTACATCGTCCTGGGGAGAGCTTTCTTAGGAAGCACAATTGATGCCTTTGTCCTCCCTTCAGAAATGAGAAGGGGGAATGGCTGTGAATCTCTTTGTCCCCTTTCCTACCCTCTCTCCATCTCACACTTGCTTCTTGTAAAAAAAAATCTTACTCCCTCCTGAGTGTGTCATCTGCTTTGGAAGGTACCTGAGCTATTGCAATCATCAGACATGTGGGAGTGCCAGGGATGGGGCTGCATGCCACAGCTGGTCATTGGACTTAGAGACTTCTGACAGAAGTCCCGTCCCTCTGAAGGAGCAAACACTTTGCTTACAAATGGGCCCTTTTCAGATAAAGAAGACAAATTAGAAATCTACTTCTCAAGAGGGGATGAGGATCCAGCTTCAGGACTGAGGATGGAAAGTCCAGGGATATCAATGTGACAGAAAAGGAAGAGAAGGGACAACACCCAATTGTCACTGCAGCTCTTGGAACTTGCCAAGTGTACTCCATCCCAGGATCTTTGTGCTTGCCTCTCTCTTTGTCTAAAAAAAATTCTTCCTTCAGATCTGTGCATGGTGTGTTCATTCACTTCCTTCAGCTACATACTGAATAGTATATGCTGGCCCAGCTGTATAGAAATGCTTATATAACTTTACATTTTCATAACACTAAATGCTCATTACTCCTCATCTGTGGTTTCATTGTGGTCTTAGTTATCATGGTCAATCGTGCCTCCCACCTTTACAATAGGCAACTGAGTCCATGATGTTGATGACACCCATCAGGTTTTCCCCAGAGGTTTGGATCTCTGCCTGCCTGACCCAGCCTTGCTTTTTCTACCATAATGTTCTGGCTTCAGAATACTGGCTCTCCAATCCTCTTTGCCCATCCTCCACCTGTGATGGGAAAGACTTTCAGGTGTGAACCTCCAGCACCGTCTAGTGTAGCTGTGTGGTTGCCATGACCCTCTTTCTGGTTGTCTCCAGTTTGTGATGCTTCTCACATTAGTGTTCTGGGTTGGCTCCCCACTTTTCTCAGCATCTCTCCTTGTTATACTTTCTCAATTTTCACCCATGACTTAATAATGCATTAAAACAATCTTCACTTAAGGATTTACACCACTCTCACAAAGGAATAAGAGCTCTTCCATCATCAATACTTCTTTGGCAGAGGTGCAACTTTTCAGATAGTATACAAATAATACAAGTAGCTACAGAGAAGGTCAAGAAATTTCTCTATCTCATGGTATCCTTTTGGGTGAATCAGTATTAAGTGGGCGCAGGGAGTCCATCCTGAATCTCCGAGTCCCCATAATGGGAGCAATGTCTTTCTTCTGGACATTGTCCTTCTATGCTGTCTTTGTTTGGCACTGAACCCAGGATGCTGCCCTGGAGATCTGCCCTACACAATTTCGTTAGGCTGAGAGTCTGCCGTATCCTAAATGCTGGTCACCACTCCCTGTGGCAGGCCCATCCCTGCTGACGACTCATGGTCTCAATCCTGAACCACTTTCCTGTTCTTGGCTCACTAGGTTTCCAGCCTATGTCCTGTTCATCCCATTCCATTCCTTGGCTGGACCTTCAGACTTGAGGCAGTGCACTGACTTTGTGGTGATTTGTGACTCTTCCCACCAACCACATTGCCTTGAGCAACCTAGGACAGTGGGACTTGGTCTAGGACCCAATTCTTTGGTTCTATACTGCAGCAGAAAGCTGTTCCTCTGAATTACCCCAGGCTGTGAATTAGAACAAGACCTGTTTCTTAGAAGTTCCAAAATAAATTTTTAACAAACCTTTGTGGGATTTGATTTTAGGTTTTCAGGACCTCTTAGAGCAATGCAAGGGAAACAGGAGTCTCTTAAGTCAAAATATTTATCTTGAGAAAGTTTGTGATCCGTTTCATGCATTTATGCAACAGATACTTATCAATAAATTGATATGTATAGGAAGCTATATTTGTTGGTTTGTTTATTTATTTTGTGGTGCTGGGGATTGAACCCAGGGCTTTGTGCATGTGAAGCATGAACTCTACCAACTGAGCAATATCCCCAGCTCAGAAGCTGTGTTTATTTCTGTAGATAAATGAGACTTTTATTCAGGAAGCTTACAGCTATAATGTGGGTCACAGAAGATGGCAGTAAAGTTAAGCAACATTATATTCACACCATACTACTTGACTGTAAGTTCCATTTAAATATCATTTGGATAATGTTTGAGTTTGACACCAGCTGTGATCACATCACCAGTTACAGAAATTTGAGGTCTGTATCATTGTGAAGATTTCCTCTGTATTTGTTATGGATATTTGTATGTGTTTTATATGTATATGTATGTGTGAAATATTTGAATTTTCACCATGTAACTTATTCAACTTTACATCATAATATTTGAGTATGGATGATTTTAAATCATAGAATTTAAATAGTGGATATCAAGAAGAGTAAAACATCAGTCAAGGACTTTGCCTCCTCTTTTGAAGAAAGAGTGTGCTTCTAATTGCACACAGGATAGTTGTACATTTTAGGCTGAATTTTTGTTATTATTTTGGGGCGATTATATATGGTTTAAGACTGTGTGGGTGTCAAGCTGACAGATATGGACTTGTGATGGTTAATTTTATGGTTCAACCTGCCTGGACTGCATGGGGTATGGACATTATTTTGGGAGTGTCTGTTAGGATGTTTCTGGATTAAGATTAACATTCAAATTTGTAGAATAAGTAGAGCAAAGTGTGCCCTTTGTGAGCCTCATATTTGTGGGCCCCACTAAACCCACAAAAGAGGGGTTCCACAGAAAAGAGGGGTTCCACAGAAAAGAGGGGTCTACTGCATGACTGCGGTGCATCCGTCTTTTCCTGCCTGTGGACTTGAGCTAAAATGTTGACTCTTCTTAGGTCTTGAACATGGATAGTTTTTAGGTTGGAACTAACGTGATGAGTTGTCCTAGAAATCCAGTTTATTAATTATAGTTCTTGGGATTTCTGTTCATATAACCATGTGAGACAATTCTGTATAATTGATTTCTTTACAAACACACACACACACACACACACAAACACATTATGCACACACACACACACGCACATACACACACACGTACCCAGAAACACACACTTTGAGATTTGCTGACAGGTGATATGCTCTGCCTTAGTTTCAGATGAAGCTGTTTTTGAGGGAATCACAGGGAGAGATGTGCATGTCTGACCCAACCAGGCTATTTTAAAAAGAAGAGAGCTGGATTTGAGGGTTAACACAATGACCACAGAGGAATGGAAAAGGCATACCCCAAACCATTCATGTGGTCTGGGTTGACTCTGAACTTCTATTCCTGGCTGGATTTGGATTTGGGGTTCTTTCTCACTTAGCTTTTCCTTACAAAAATAAAATGTCAATACACACACACACATTCACACACACACGCACACATCTCCATAGTTTTATCGAACCTGTCCATAATATCTCTGTCTACCACACCCCTCTTCCTGTGTCTCTGTCAGTCTGATGTGCTTCAACAAGGGAGCTACTCTCCAGAGAAGTCAGTTTGCTCCTCCTAGAATCTACATAAAGTTCTCTTTGGGGGCATTCATTCTCATTCTCAAATTCCTTCCTCCCTACTCTGTGTATATGTGGGGAGAATTACAGGTGAAAAAAACCTTGTCCAATCAAAGAAAGCTTCTGATTTATGAACAAAATACATACAGGAACAAACTCCAGGGAGTCCTGTTGCAAGCCATTTGGGGACTGTGAGTGGACTGGCACACATTGCAGCCTAACTGAATAGACCAAATCTGGTGTCTGGGAACTTCCAGTGGACATTTCCTCTGGCTGACTGCCCAGAGACATTGTGAGCCCTATCCAAGCTCTGCCATGTCCCACGCACCACCAGAGATGGGGTGACCTGCTGCAGCTGCACAGCATCTCTGAGATGGGTGTGACAGGCCAAGATGCCTATCAACCTGCTGACTGCAAGAAGTCAGGAAGCAAGACTCCACCCTTGAAATCTTACCCTTGACTTGGATGTATTCCCTTAAATAAACCAAAGGAGCCATTTTCTAATTGTCTAGCTCCACGTCCTGAGTGCCTGGACCTATCAGGGCTCCTTCTTTAAAACTATCCTTTCTGACTCTTTATTTTTTTGTTCTTCACTAATTATTGGAGACTTTAATTTCTCAGGAGGCGTATCCCTCTGAGTAGGTAGGAATTCCCTGGTGAGGTACTGGACACTCTGTGATACAGGCCCAGTGTCTGTGGGCCTCTATTGGGAATAAATTCAGGTAGTCTTCTTTAGTCCTCCCCCATGAAGAAAAGAGATACGGAGAAGTTTCAAACACACGGCACTTTGCCCAGTGATGCAGGTGATTCACAGTCTCATAATCAAACTTTCTCTTCCATTTTCTTCTCCTTCCACATGCTGAGATTTTCTTTTGACAGCATTCTCTTCTGACATACCATTTTTTATTACATCACAAACAAACAAAACCCCCCAAATTAACAACCAAATACCACCACAAAGAAAAAAAATTAAAATAAAAAAAAAATAGCATAAACCAAACCAAAGCAAACCAAATCACCAACAACAATACTACACCGACTACTACTGGCTTCCCAATAAAGGTATCCAGTGTGAGTTCAAAGTTTACCTTTATTAGGAATAATTTCAAATTTATCTCAATTCAAACAAAACTGAATTCTATTTAAAAGGCAAGATGATTTAGACATAGCAGAGAAAGGGTTAAAATATGTTCATTTTGGTCCTTTAGTACAGTGTGTGTCATCTGGCAGACTCTTTGTCTTTGATTTTCTTACGAATTAAAGGAATAAATTTATTCATTCATCAAATTATGGGCTGAGTACTACTGTTGATGCCAGAAATATAGTCATAGACAAGATCTATTGAACTTGCTGTTTGGGAGCTTTGTTCTATAGTGAAAGATAAATACCTGTGAATCAAAGTGTGATCAAGAGAAATTCAGTTGTGAACAATTCCTATGAAGAAAGTAAGAAGATGTAGTGAAGGCACCTGAGGTGGGGAGCTAAGCTGGATGGGTTTAGGGAAGACCCTATGGAAGATATTTGCGGTCTCCTGTATGATGGGAAACCCAGATTACCAGAAGGTATGAGGTCACCCTTCCCAGGACAGGAATCAAAACCCAGAAGTCAACAGTGATTTTAGTTTGTTAGGTAAGATGAAAGGGGGTGGGGGTGGGAGAGAGAGAGAGAGAGAGGAGAGAGAGAGAGAGAGAGAGAGAGAGAGAGAGAGAGAGAGAGAGAGAGAAGGGCACGGGATAGATGGTTTGTTTATTTCCATCATTTATTCTATGGGTCCTCCAATTATAATGTATAATTTAATCTTCACCCACACTTTATAGGTATTATGTTTATTCTACAGATGCAAAGCTGACACTCAGACTCAGTGGTCTACTAGGGCTGATATAGCCATCCAAGAGCAGAGGAAGGATGGACCTCAGGTTCCTTGACTGTCAGAAGAGTGTGAGTGTCAGGCCCCTTGCAGTTAGATGAAAACAGTTCTCATAACATCTTGACTTTTGATATCAGTTGCAAGTTTGGGGGATTTTTCAAAGCACGTTTAGGTTTGATCATCACTAAAAGCACTCCCTGAACTCATTGAAAGCTGTTATTCTTGTGATTTATTATAGGAAAAAAGACACAGATTAAAACAACAACAACAACAACAACAACAACCAGGGGAGATGAATATAGGACAGAGTCTGCTGTGAAATGCCAAGCTTCTTTCTGTCCTCTCTGTGTGGAGTCAGGACAGTGTTTTTCTCCTGGCACCAGTATGGGACAACATGCTGAGTGCTGCAAATCGGGAAAGCCACCCCCCATGTTCAGAGTTTCTATTAGAGCTCCATCATGAAGATGTAATAGTTTGATTGCTTACATGATTTCTCTCCATCTCCAGTCCCTCCAGAAGTTGATTGATATTGCAGGAACCAAGCCTCTTTCCCCTATCACATTATTGCTGTCTGGTACAGCCAGGCCCCACTCTAAGTTGTGTTGTTAGCTATCCTCTTTTTTAGTCAAGGCTAAATTTTTCACCATATACACGGAGCTACTGTGTATGTGTCCCTATTTTCTACTGGACATTGTTTAAGTGGTACCCAGGCTTCTAGCCACCCATTATTTATCTTTTAATATTGAGGTCCTTTTAAATAGGGGTGAATATTATAGTTTGGATCTGAAATGTCCCCAAAATATCATGTGTTTGAAGGTGGGGCTTTAGAGAAGTGATTGGATAATAAGGGTTCTGACCTCATCCATGTATTAATCCATCGATGGCTGAATGGACTACTGGGACGTGGGACCCGGTTGAGAAAACAGGTCATTGGAAGCTTGCCCTGGAAGGATTAATCCTCTCCTCAGCCTCTCTCTCTCTCTCTCTCTCTCTCTCTCTCTCTCTGAGTCCCAGTTGCCATGTGCTAAACAGTCTTTCTCTGTCATGCCCTTCCATCATGATAGACCTCACTTGAGGACCAAAGCAATGGAGATGGCTAGCCATGGACTGAATCCTCTGAAACTATGAGTCAAAATAAATCTTTACTCTTCTAAGTTGCTCTTTTCCAGCAATGAAAAGCCA
Source organism: Callospermophilus lateralis (assembly GCF_048772815.1). Classification (NCBI taxonomy): domain Eukaryota; kingdom Metazoa; phylum Chordata; class Mammalia; order Rodentia; family Sciuridae; genus Callospermophilus; species Callospermophilus lateralis. The sequence continues at coordinate 95,655,112 of NC_135313.1, forward strand.
TCAGTGTGGGTGGGGTGCCTAAGCTATAGAGGGGTGGTGCTGCCCTGCACCTGTGGGGAACCCTGTGCAGAAGACTTACCCCACTTGCCAGATTTTCAGGCTCCACGGCGCACATTACTGGGAATCTGTTGAGGCGTGATGGGAAGCACTCTCCACAGGTTGCCCTCACACAGAAAAGGCAGAGTAGAGGTGGAGGCAGCAGGCCTGCGTTCTCAGATCATTGCCATGGCAACTCTTCCCATCCAGCACTCTGTGTACTTGTGTGGAATCTCTTCCTGAACCTTTGTCTGGGGTCAGCAGCATTGTTCGTGAACCCCCTCTGGGCCGTGACAACCCATAACTGTCGTTTCCCAGGGTGATTGCAACTGGACAAAGAACAAAACAGGTGTGGGAACAGAAGTGCCTGAGGAGTCCCCTCTGTTAGGTCCCACTTTCTTCTGCAGCCTGGCACACTGTGTCAGAGAACTGTCACTCACCTATCTACCTGGCTTCAACAGGGGCTCTGCTGTGGCTTGGACAAGTATTTTCCAAAGCTTCTATGCTGTAGGTTTGGTCACCTGGCTGTGGTCTCTTGGGAAGTGGTGGGACCTAATATAAGGGGTGGGGCAGAGAGGGAAAAAATAAGGTCACATGGGGGTGTGCCCTGGAAGGGGATATTGAGACCCTAACTCCTTCCTTCCTCTTTTGCTTCCTGCTGTTAGGAGGTGGGTAGCTTCCTCTGCCACACATTCTCCTCATGATGAAGTGCCTTACTCCAGGCCCCAGAGCAACAGGCCAAGTGACCTTAGACTGAAAACCCAGAAACTCTGAACCAAATACAAACTTTTCTCCTTGTTGGTTGGTTTATCTCATGTATTTATTAAAGTAATGAAAAGCTGACTCACCAGCATAATGTATCCCAAATGGCCCTTCTTTCTCACTTCTGCTCTCTCTTCCCAGATCTGGCCAAGTCGGACTTAATCTGGAATATCCTTCCAAATTTCCTTATAGAGAGACAGTTTGTGATAGTAGTATCTTACTACAGCCAAACACTGTTCTAAGCACATTTCATTAATTACCTTGTTAAATCCCCATAAACAGACGTTTGAGAGTAGGCCTGTTGCTAGCACCATTAAACACATGTGGAAAATGAGCCCAGGGAGATTACAAAGTTATCAAATTCTCATGGTTAGTAAAAGGAACAGTCAGAGTTGTGTTCTCAACCATGGTACTATGCTGAATCTGTAGATCCACTGGACTCTGGAGGGGTCACATCTGTTCTCATCAGTCATCCCCAAGTGTCAGAGACTGTGACTACCACCTAGGTTTCTTTTCCCTTTTAGCCATGTAAACTCTCCATTTCATAGTATCTTCTAATGGTGAATATATCTGGTCTTTGTCTACTGTTCCTGGAAAAGAGGTTGGAAAACACTTGAAATTTCTTGAGTGACTGAAGTATTTGTTTTGCTAATGAGGTGACTCATGATAGGTTGCTAGTTAGTTTCAGGATGTGGACTGATCATGAAAAAGACCAAGCATATGAATAGAGCATTAGAACTTTCAGCCATATGACCTTAGGAAGGCAAGTGTAGGGGGGTAGAAGTCAAGTTTAATTATGTGACCAATGATTTAATCAATCATGCCTATATAATGAAACCCCAGTAAAAACCGTGGGCACATTGATGAATGTATTTATGTGCTAAGAGTGTGACACATAGTGATTTCATTGAGAACATCTGGAAGCAACTTCCAAACTTGCAGATGTCTTGTCTGTCTTCCTTCCTTCCTTCCTATTTTCCTTCTTTTCTCTCTTTCTTCCTCTACCCTCTTTCTTGGCTATTCTTGATTTAAATCCATGATAACGCAATTATAATTTAAGTGTACTGCTTGCAGCAAATTCTGTGGGTCATTGTAGTGAGTTATAAAAACTATGAACATTGTGGGAACCCTTGACATTATAGCTGGTTAGTCAGAAGTGTGGATAGCCCCTAAGACCTATAGCTAGCATCTGAGCGGAAGTTAGTCTTGATAAGGACTCAGCCTCTGTGGGATCTGCTATATCAGGGTGGTTGGTATCAGAAATGAAGTAGTCTTCTTGGGCTGGGTAGAAAGAGAGTATTTTGGAATTTGTAGCTGGATTGGGCCCAAGTAGGTGGTGATTGAAATGTTAATTCCTCTGGAGCCCTTCCTCCACCCTTATCAAGAACCTGCCCCTGCTCCAACCTGTTGCCAAGGTAACCTGTCCCAGGAGTTGCCCCTCCCTACAGGGAGCTATAAGGTTGTTACTGTGTCCTTGGCTACTCCATCCTGCTCTGCCCTCTTCAGCCCACCTGGTTCCCACCTTTGGCCCTCCCACCAAGCATTCCTGGGCCTAGTCACCTATGCAGGAAGGAGAAAGATAAGGGAGAAAAGGCAGCAGAACAAAGGAAGCCTAGGACATATAAAATGGGCAGAACACCTCGCTTCTTGGGATAACAGGATACCAGCTATGGCCCCCTCCTCAGTCAAGTCTATGTTACCCCTTTTTTAAATAAACCCTGCTTTATATGCCTGCCTCAGCGTGGCTTCTCTAATGTTCAAACTTCAACATGGAGGGAAGCCAGGACTCATCAACGATGAGGTATCACAATTGATGGCAGAGAATTGTGGTTGGAGGATCACGGGAATTCATGAGGATCTTCATGCTTCACTGCTTTTCAAAGCATCTGCATCCACTCTCCCGTGGCAAACTCATTTTAAAGGAAGCATTAATGATTAATGAGACTTAAATTGTAAACACTGCAACTACTGCAGAAAAATTTGGCCTTTGAAATCCATGTTTTTTTTGTGTGTGGTATGTCAGACCTCAGTCTGTCAACAGTTGTTATTTGGAGAAGGAAGCCCTTGCCAGGGCCAATAAATTCAGACTGCGTAGACATCAAGAAAAGAGGCTTTGGAATTGGAACACCTGAGCCAGTGCTCTGAATTTTCCACTTAGTGCTATGCATTAGCACTTAACTTTTCTGGGCTTCTGTTTCTCGAGATACACTGAGAATAGCAAAAATTATAATAAACTCTCTAATATAATTAGTTTCAGGGAATGTGGCCAGCTTTGCATATCTACCCACTCCTTTCCAAGAACTCCTGGTTTCATCCAATATATAGGTCAGGTACCCTTATCCACAAATGCACATTTAAACATTGAATTAACTGAATATTAATTCAAACAGGGCTCAATGATCCCAGAAATCTCCCGTTTCTCTTTGGGTTGAGAGACAAGATGGGGTCTCCCTATGGGTTTCTTAAACTCTTCTGTTCTCAGAAAGGAATGCTTGCTCACAAACTCAGTGCTCTTTGGCACCAAACACCATTTGCTTTTCGAGGGAATTAAAGTTAATTTCTGTTCACATATATTGAATCCATTACTTCCTTTCCAAACCACTGCTGGTCTTTGCTTCCCTGCACAGCCAAAGTGCCCATTCATGGAACTTTGCACTTCAACTTGTAAGTCCTTTCCCCAGGCACCTTATAAAACTCATGTCTATGAAATTTCTGTTTCTTTTTATTTTATTTTATTTTCATATGGACAGCAAAAATAAGACACTGATATTTATTTTGGAGAGCTTTTACAGATAGAATAAGGCAGCTTATTGTTGGAATTTGATGAGTATTAATTTGTGTTCTCCCTCCACCCACACAGAAGCAGGTGTCTATGTCCCTGTGGCACAGGTAGTAACTTAGCTTAGATAACTAAGTCTAACAGCTGCAAACCTCCCCTGTCTGGGCTGTGTGTGTGCCTCCCACCCGGTTATATCTCAGAAGGTTTACTGAATCTTTTCCTTCTGAAAGTGACTTGAGATTTTCAGTTCTGATCTCTGTCGGGTGCATTTATTTGAGGGATGTTTTTTGCTCTGGTAGCTTGAATTCTGTTTCAAAACAGTCCCTTTATTTCTGAATTCAAGGAGGAGAGCAGAAGGGGCTACCTCAGTTAGGAATCTGTGCCCAGAAAAATCACTTCATTTCACAAAATTTGGGGACATCTGTACTGCATTCTCCACTAGTTGATGACCAAGGAAGGAGGCATCTGAGAGGTATCTGTTTCAACTCCCCAATTGGTAGGAAAATAATTTTTATATTTATCGTATAATCCTTCAACATGTGGAGAAGCAGAACTCATCACCAATAACTGGCGGTATCACAGTTGATGGCAGAGAATGTAGGACAAATTATGATTTATTCTATAATCCTACTTGGTGATGATGCACATTCAGAAACTCTCATAATTTTGAATCTCATACCTTTAGGCCAATTGCCCAACTATTATCCTTAGTGCTTCTGCAAGGGGAGAACTTAGGGTCTTTGTTGAGCTAAAACTTCAGGAAGTGGCAGAGTTCGGACCAGAGGCCAAATGTTTAGTTAGGAGCACAAAGTATTGGAGCTGTGTGAGATCTTAGAGACTAGGGGGCTAAACTGCTTTATTTTGCAGAAAATTTAACTGAGTACAGAAGGTCAATAAGCCTTGCCCAGGTTAGAGAGGAAGTTTGCAATGTGTTTCCCATCTGCTCAACTGGACTTTGTATAAGACCTAAAAGGCCATTTCTGACATTTAAGGGACAATGCACAGGAAGGGAGTTAGCCATCTGGACAGACCATACCCAAGACCTTCAACCTTGTCACCCTCAGTATTTCCTATTGTGCTTTCTGAAGGATTGTGAATGCAAATATTACCCCAAAGCTGTGTGACTCTTCTATATTTTCCAGCAATGGATCTATAGCATATGACTTTCTGGCACCTCCACTTGCACAAACATGGGAAAGTGAAGAGAAATATTTGAAGTTTAAGTTTAAGGAGCTGAGCTTAGGTCTCAGCTGAATAGATCATAGGTATATTAATGAACTCTTGTTGTTTCTCTGGAGCTCAAATGTAAACTGGAAATCCTTTATATTATCTGTTAGCTCCCATTGTAGGCAGGCCGAGAAATGGGAGGCAATAGAAATCCTTTCATCCCTTTCCAGGGTCTGTCCCTATTCTTTGCGGGGCTTTAAAACCTGAGGGATCCTGAGACATCATGATGTCTTACTCTATTTTCTGTTCCTAATAACACAATACCCTACAAATTGAGTATGTTATAAAGAAAAGAAGTAATTTTGGATCATGATTCAAGTCAAAGAGCCACATCTGATGATGGCCTTCTTGCTGGGTAAGGCCCAAAGGGTGTAGGGGTCCCATGAGAGAGATAGGGAGAATGTGAAAGATTTAGCCCTGCTGGGTTTTATGGCAAACTCACTGTCCAGATAATTCATGAATCCATTAAGCTGTTAATCACTTCAGAGAGACAGATCCCTAATCACCTATTACAGGTCCTATCACTTAGGATGTCATAATGGGGGTTAAATTTGAGGAGACACGTCATAATCAACTCATAGTACATGAATATCTAGAGTATCATGGATACATATGGATCAGGATTCTGTGGCAACTGGAGGGAACTGACCGTCTTACACAGTCCTAGGAACCAGTCATGGGCTGCATTGTGTTGATTTGTCTGGATGGATTGCACTTTCTCACTTTCCAAGCAGAAGCACCTGGTTGATTTGGGTTGTTTTGCCTTAAACTGGGGGACAAGTTGGGCAAGACTCACACCATCCTCTTCTCAAGGTTTCTTCTACAGTCCGAACTATTTTCATTTCTGGTCCAGCCAGTCAAAGCCAGAGAGAAAAAACCATGATGATCGATCCATGGAAAGCTTAAGCCATGGATGCATTCCTCAGAAGGAACTGACAGTTGGTACTCTAGGGCTATGATGAAAATCATAGAACAGAGAACCTCTGTTCTAGATACCCAGATCTAGTGAAAATGAAAATAAATAATTTTAAATATATAGATTCCTATGAATATATGGTATCTGTTATGATTCGGATCTGGATTGTACCTCAAAGTCTCATGCCCTTGAAGGCGTGGTCCCTTCTGTAGCAGAGTTCAGAGGTGGAGGATTGGGGCAAATGATTGGACCATGAGGGCTCTGACCTTATCAGTGGGTAAATCCACTGATAGTTAAATCAACCACTGGGAGGTGGGACCTATTTAGAGGAAGTAGGTCATGGGGGGAATGCTCTGGAAGGGTTTTTCTCCCCAGTCCCTTCCTATTTCTTGGTTTCTTGGCTGCCATGAGCTGAACCACTTTGTTCTGCCATTTCCTTCCACCATGATATTTTGCCTCTCATCAGGCCCAAAACAACGGAGATGGCTGGCTATGGAAGGAACCCTGAGAAACTATGAGCCAAAATAATTCTTTCTTCCTTTAAATTGTTTTTTTTCAGGTATTTGTCACAGTGATGAGAAGGTGATTAACAGTGTTGTTGTGTAAGTTCTTAACTATAGAACCTATAGCTATTGATTTCAGATGCCAGGATACTTGTGGGAGATAGGTCAGATTACCTTTTGAGATTTATATATGGATTTATTTATGGAGAACTTCCTGCTGGCTCTACATTTATGTGAGGTTGGTCTAACTACAGGCTATCATTTTTTCTCTGTTCAGGTGTATGAATTTTATTAAGTGTTTATATCACAGTAACAAACTGAGAGTGTGCAGGTCAGTTTTAGTTCATAAATGACAATATGTTTTCAAAATCTAGAGAATTTACCTTAAAACCTTGATGCATTTTTTGTAAAAAAAACACATAAATCATATCTTGCAATCAGATTTAGTAATTTTGATATCATGTTTCCTCAATATCGCAATCAGCCAGAGTCAAACAGAGGCTGCCTCTATAGACAGTTCATGATTACCGTAGTGACCTCAGACTCTACTACTCATTGTCTCACAATCTATTTTACTCCTTTGCATCAATGGGTCTTTTCCTATCTTGAGATTATTCCCCACACTATCCAAAGAAAAAGTTGATGGCAGAATGAACTGAGGTAGCTTTATTCATTTTTTTCTGAGATTTTTCAGGGTGATCCATTTATACATTTATTCAGCACACTGACACTGAGTGCCTGTGTGTGTAGAACTGTCCTAGATTTATGTTGGAGGTATACATGGGTAATAAATATGCTTCATCTTGGCCCCCGAGGAAGGCACAGTGTACTCATAAGATGGACAAGCTGATGCCACAATATGACATGATACCTAATAAAATGCTTCGGGAATTCAGGGAAGAGCTGATCCCTTAAGGGTGGTTAAAATGGGCAAGGCAGCCTACTGGCCTTCCAGAAGAGTGATCTTATGCTTGGTCTGAAGGACAATGAGGACTGAGCCTTGAAGAAAAAAGATAGTGCTGTAAAGTTGGGGAACAGTCTGTGAAAAGCAAAAGGAACTATTGCATATGCACAAAATGGGCCAGTATAGTCAGAACAGGATGTACACGGAGATATACAGAGGCTCTGACAGCATTGGCCACACATGATGGACCAAGAGGAGGGGAGGACAGAATCCATGGGGCCACCTGGGTAGTACCAAGTAGGGGGAAGCTCTGAATGGAGGGGATGTTGGCATTGATGGACAGAACTTGAGGGTAGCTAAACAGAGATCTGAGAAGATGATGCACACTATCCTGAGAGTCCTGCCTAAAGCAGAGACCTCCAGGGGGTGGCGCTGGGTGAGACAGAAAGACACTTGGCTTCTCTTTATCTCCAGCAGTGACACAAGATGACTTCTGACAGATCTCCATTGGCTTTCAATAGAGGGAGGAGAGCAAAAGTGAAAGAGCAGCCAAGTCCCCTTCCCATTCTGTATTCCAGGAACCAGATGCCTACTCAAGAGAGGAGCGAGGGGGCTTGTCATTCGATACAAGAGGAAAGGTTCAAATTGCTTTCCAAGGACCAAAAATGACTGAGACATATAAGATCTTCACCGAGTTTCATTAAAGATTAAGAAGACAGTTTGATGGTGTGGTAGAAAGTCGAAAAATGGCAAATAGAAAAAAAAATACATAAAAATGATTCCGTGTTTGGATTTTATTGGCTACAGATGTTTTAATAAACTGGATACAGAGAGTTGAGCCAAGATTCAGCTCAGTCTGAAGGACTTGTGTCTGATCCTGGACTCCAGAGCCAGATGAAGATGATTTGAGGATTGAGAGAGGTCAGAATAAACCATGGGAGGCCGAGAATGTGTTGTCCCAGCAAGTGACTGCAGTGCAGTAACATCTGTTGATCAGCAGGTCATCCGCAGGTGAGCTCAGACGCCAAGCTAGAGACAGGCCAGGTGTCTTATCCTGGTTGGACTTTTGGAGGCTTGGATATATAAAAAAAGGACATCACAGAAAATTGGCAGAAGTCAGGCAAGGCTTGGGGTTGTGGAACCAGGCACACTGTTTCTTCCCACCTGTTGGTAGGAAGGTACAGGTGAGAGGAGCCTCCATGGGTGCATGTCCTTCTAAATGTAGACAGACTCCCTTCTTATGTTCACTGTGACCTCAGATACATCGGGGTCCATGTGTTCATTATACTTCCTCTTATTCTCAATTACTGTAAATGAATTTCTGCAGAATCACCAAGAACTGGGAAGATTTACAGCAGATTAACTTTCATTTAGTTTAACGAAATTGTCTCAATGCATAAATCCAAGGCTGCCTCACACTCATGAATTTTTATAGCTGCTGCTTGGTAGACAATCCTTTTTCTCTTTTCATTCTTCCCCCGCCCCTGTCACTTCCTCTTCTGCTGGGTGCTCTCTGAGTCTGCCTGAGTGCGGCACCACTGTCAGACTCCTTCCAGCCAGGAGATGAAAGCTTCCAGAGAGCTGTGTAAAATGTATTTATGGCGTCTCTGAAAATACTCCTGTTTAGTCATAATACATATAAATGAAGCATGACAAGCAATTTGCTGCATGGAAGCTGATATTAATGACTTGACATATTCATACCTACTTAATGTGATCACATTTTTTTTTTCTTGGCCAGTGACATATTCTGGTCCAAAATGTCTCATATTAGGAATATCTCCTTTTCTTATATTAAGAGGAAAGCATCTTTCCAAGTTCTCATATTTCGCTCATGTATACGTAGGGGCTCATTTCTTTGTGGCTACTGGAAACCTTACTGTGAGAAGCACAGAACTATGAGAGGAATCTTCAGTGATTCAATTCAACAAAATTTCATGATCTGACTGTTTCTGTTAGATGCTGGAGTTGGATGGAACATGACTCAAAAGATTCTACACTGAATTCTTAGTCTCATGAGGGGCTGGCTGTAGCACAGCCATATGCAGGGTTAAGTCTGAGATGAACCTCAACTTTCTAATGCTACTTTCCTGCAAAATTATTGTAGATGCTTCCAGAACACCTCTGGGAACTATAGCAGCTATAATGAAAATACACTGGGTTAAGAGAGAGAAATAATGGGGGAAATAGGATATTGACGCTCTTATGTTAGTCAGCTTTTTCAACACTATGACCAAAAGACTTCACAAGAACAATTTTAGAGGAGGAAAAGTTTATTTGGGGCTCTTCATTTCAAAGATCTCCATCCATAAACAGCCAACTCCCTTGCTCTGGGCCTCAGGTGAGGTAGAACATCAAGGTACAAGGGTGTGTTGGAGGAAAGCAGCTTAGGACAGGGTCATCAGGAAGCAGAGAGAACTGTGCTCATCAGGAACAAAAAATGTATAGCCAAAGGCTCACTAGCTACACCCTAACTGCCTATAGTTACCATCCAATTTATCCACTGAAGTGGATTGATGCACTGATTGGGTTAAGGCTCTCCTAACCCAATCACTTCACCTTTAAACTTTCTTGCATTATCTCACACATGAGCTCTCACAGAATACCTTATATCCAAACCAGAACAGCTCTCTTCCTTGATTTCTTTTCCTTTTCTCAGAAGGGCCCTGTCTAAAGCAATGACTCCATAAATAATCCAAATCTGAGGAGATAGTGCCAAAATGATAAGAGAGGCTTTGAATAAAATTTATGACACTTTTGACATAAGGTATTTTCTCCTTATGTGCCGAAGTCTGCCTGGTCAAAATAACCGGGGGGTGACGAGCAACTTGTGAAGGTTGATACAGCAGGAGCGGGAGCCGCCTTATTGTCTGACAGTAGAGGTATATATACATTTAACTGATTACACACAGCTTGTTTCAATTAACATCCAGATACATCAATTGGTCATTAAGGAATCCTCATCATCTTAATAATTACACAGAGCTTATCTTAATTGACATAATTTAGACCTGGCAGTCATTAAGGAATCTCTATCATCTTAATGGCTCGCTGGCATTACTTCACAAACCACTCCCTCTGGCAAAAGGCCAGGCGCCATCTTGACTTGTTTATGGACCCTAACACTTATGATCAGGCTATCAGGATATGACCTCATTGTAAATTGAGGAGCATCTGTACTTACTGCAAATCAAATGATGCAATAGCAGTCAGCTATAGGGATGATTGAGGTATCTGAGATTGAAGATAGGGAACCATGGCTGTGAATGCCATTCATTCACGAGGTGACATGGCTGAAATGGAACAAAGCATACAGAGGGGAAGAAGTGACTCAACCTGAAGAATTGTAGGACAATGTGTCCAAGAAAAGACAGAGGGAAAGCACAGATGTGATACCAGCATTGCACCTGGTCACTCAGTGATGCAAATTTCCATTTGATTCCATCTCTCATACCATCCTCAGGATACAGTTTTCTATAATTTATTGGCTATTTTACCTGAAACACAGATGACTTAGAGATTTAAAGTTAGTAAGAATATTTGGACTTTACTTTCTATAATTCTGTGGGGAAAAAAAAAAAACAGACCTCGAAGAACAAACACCAAATTGTTAACTTTGCCCCTGAGACTCTGAGGCTTTCATAAGAATTTGAGAAAAGAATCCCATGAATTATTTCTTCCTCTGGACTAAGCCAATGTGTCCAGCCAAGACATTTTTTTTTTGAACACACTAGGAATAAAACAAAACTTCTCTTGAGACAGTCATCAATAAATTTCATTTTTATTCTCAGGATGAGAAAGCACAATGGAAATTTTTCTCATGGGGTCCAGAGACACCTCTGCTTCTCCAGCTGTTTATATGAAGTTGATTTATCTCAGTGAACATGCATTCTCCATGTGCCCCGTGTTGGGTGCTTTGATCTTCTTGCAGTGAGTTTCAGATGGGAGAAAAGCCTTCCAGCTTAAGCAAGGAACAGGCCTGGATGGGTGATTTTGGTTGAAATCTGGAATATAATGGGTATTAGAAGGTGGGGAAGAGAAGGGGCCTCTGTAGCACAACATGTGGCATAAAAAAAAAGGAAAACCAGAGCTGTTGCATTCTGGCAGGGTTATATTTTTAACTTTGATGCTGACAAGATAAATTAAGCATACTCTCTCTACCCCCAGCAGAATATTCCCAGTGGCTGATTCTTACCACGAACAACAATCTGTAGCCCTGTGGTCAATCACAATTCCTTGACATACAGCATATGCTCTTGCTTGCTTTGCTTCTTTTACAGTATGAACTTTGTAGATTATTGTTGTTGTTATCTAGAATTAAGGGTTTTATTTATTAAAAATATAGTTCTGTTTTGTAATTACTTGTGTTAAGGTTGTATTCCTATTAGATTATAAACTGCTAGAGGGCCATGACTTACTCATCTCCTCTCATACCTGTGCATCCATAGCATTTGACAGTATTAGATACAGTCCAGGATTTAATGGCATGACTCAGATGTGAAAGAAGCATGATCTAGGGTTAAGACATTAGCAAGAATAACTGAAAACACGTTAACCATAAAGTCACAATTTACTAAACAGTAGACATTCAAATATCATTATAAATGAGATGACATAGTTTGAAGGTAGTAAACTAGGCAGGAAATAAGGGTTTGATGGGCACCTATAGTCCTGTCCCCTCTGGTTGTGTGACCTTGTGTAGCTGCCAGGACCTTTCTGAAACTTGGTTTCCTTATCTAGAAGTGAGGACATTCAACAGCTATAACAGGGCATTATTGGTAAGATGCAATTGCATGACAAGAAGGAAATAAGTTAATGCAGCATTCCCCCATCCATGGAGGATGTATTATAAGACCTCAGTGGATGCCTTAATTTGGATAGTACTGAACCTAATATGAAGTCTGTTTTTTTTTCTCTGCATACATACTTATGAGAAAAATTAATTTAGAAATTAGGCACAGTAAGACATTAGCAACAATAACTAAAATTGAAATAGAGCAAAGATTGGTATAATTATATATTATATATAATTATATATTAGATACTATGTAATTATAACAAAAGTTATACAAATGTGGTCTCTCTCAAAGTATCTTACTGTACTTTCACCTTTTCATTTAAATAAAGTACCTTTTGGTTTCTCTTTGGCACATCTGAATTACCAGCATTAGTTCTCCTGCACTTTGGCACTATTATTAAATACAATAAGGGTCACATGAACACAAGCCTGTGGTATAATAATACCAATCTAATAACTGAGAAGGTTACTGTGTAGTGACTAATGGCCAGGAGCATATGCAGAGTTATTTCCTGGGTGGGACAGAATAAGACAGTGCAATATTTCTTCTTCATGCTTCTCAGAGTGGTGCATAATTTAAAACCAATGAATTGTGTATTTCTGGAATTTTCTATCTAATATTTTCAGACTGTGGGTGACTGATGGTAACAAATCCTGAGAGCAAAACCACATGTAAGAGGTTAAATTGAAATTTAACAATTTACTAAATGGTAGACATTCAAATATCATTATAAATGAGGTGACATAGTTTGAAGGTAGTAAACTAGGCAGGAAATAAGGGTTTGATGGACACCCAGGCGGATGTCCTACTTTGAATTTGTCACTTTCTACTTGTAACTTAATTAGAATCCTGTTTTCTCTGCTTGTCTACCACAATATTATGTACTCAATAAATGGTAGCATTAAAAGTTTTTCATTAAAAAGAGATCACAAAGGCCAATTGCCTACTGTGGTTCCATAGGCTTCCTCTACTTTTACTTCCTGCTACAATTTGCAGAGATCTAGGCATGCCTTTTATTTCAATGTTAGTATCAATCACATTAATACAATCAGTGTAAGATTGTATCATATATTAGAATCTGAGCTCCTTGAAGGTAACAATTTTTGCCTGATTGACATAAATCTATGTCTAGGATCTAGAAAAATATATGGCTTATTTTGTATGCTCAAAAACTATTGAATGAATGCATGGACGGATGAATGAATGAATGAGTGGGCACCCCTACATTCTTCAGCCAATTGCAGCAGCTCCTCGGGAGGGTAAAGCAGCTTAGGTTAGGTGTTGGTGGTTGTTGATGAGATGAATGAAGCTTGGCTGTCCTCCGATGTGACTGTCTCTTGCAGTTGAGTTAATTCGATACCTGAGGCATCTTCTGGCGATTATGTCAAAACAGCTAGTTTCCCAGGAAGACAGGCAGGACTCATAAATCTGCTCAATGCATTCTCTCTGTCTTTAACAACAACAAAAAATTCATTTGGAGGTAAAATGTCCTGAAGGTGCCTTCAGTAATATGCATCACAGGAAGAGAGAGGGCCAAACAGTCACCTCCATACTGGGAACCATATTTCATTTCTAGTTAGTGTCAAACATTATCTCATTTGTCAACAATGCACTGGGGAAAAATATTATAAGGCAGCCACTGTGGAACAGGCTGTTTTAAGTAGAGGAGCTTGTGTTTTCAGAAAGGAGAGTCTGTATAGCAGCGGTGTGTTCATCACTTCCTGCCAAATGGGAATTCAATAGGACCTGTGCTCAGAATCAGCCTCAGATAAGGGGAGGCTGGCAACTCATTGGTCTGCTCTTTCCAATGATAGCAGACAGTTGCACTTAAGCTACTCTTAAATAAAGACCAGGATAGGCTCAGAAAACATGGGCTTTCAAAGGAATTGTACATCCTTGGGTCAGCTGTAACTGAAAACCACAACAAAACAAAATTGAACTGTGCTGGGAAATCGGTAATGGACCTCATTATACAAAGGATTTAACTAAGGTCGGAAAGGATAAATTCAGCACTCATAGGATGAATGCTTATTTTTAAAGAGGACACAGGTAGAGGGCATGAGTATTATTTTGACTATCAGGAAGGGCAAGCTGGTGTGCCATTTTTCCCCTTCATTAAAATTTTCCATGCCAATCTCAATCATGCTCCACTGTATGGGAATTTAAGCAGTAGATTGTCAAATTACATGAAAAATCTGATTGAGTTTTTTAAAAATATATCTCTTATTTATTTGTTTATTTTTTATTTTTTTATGTGATGCTAAGGATCGAACCCAGTGCCTCACCCATGTGAGGCAAGTGCTCTACTGCTGAACCACAGCCTCATCCCCCTGATTGAGTTTTTGATTAATCTTGAATTTAATTACAGATTAATTTGAATGCTTCCATTGTCATATTTATTCTTCTAGAATTTTGCAAGTTTTAATTATAAAAATTTTGATCCTGCAGAAGTAATTTTGTTACAAACACTGACCTAGGGATCCATCAGACTATGCTTTCTATGGGGTTAGCCATTTATTCAAACACCATGTTTTGATCAGTCAGTCTTTTTCTAACTTGTTTGGCTTAGCATCATAACTTACATGAAATTTTAACTTATTTTTTGACTTTCTTTTCCATTTTGTGGATGTGTTTCTTCAAATCATGCACAAACATTATGCATATAATCATTACACCTTACAATGTTTAATATCATCTCTTTAGAATTATTCTGAGTATACTTTCATATTTACTTTTGTATAAACTCTCAAATTACTTATCTGTTTCTGCTACCTCCACATGTTCTAAAATATCAATGTAACTAATACAAATTAGTAGACTTGTAGAAAGGATTTTGAGTTTTACATGGATTTATTTATAGGTTTAAAGAGTTTTGACAGCTTTATAATGTTGACTTTTAACCTCAAAAATACAATTTATCTTTCTAGTCATTAAAACATGTATATTTTTTACAATTTCCCCCTAGCATTTACAAATTTCTTCACAGAGCACTAGCACATTTATTTTTAATAGTAATATTTTCATTCTTTGTTAATATTGTAATTATAGTCTTTTTCTCATTATGTTTTCTAAATGGTTGATCTTTTTAAAGTGGAAAGCTGCTGAATTTTATGTGTTCATTTTGTAATCACCCACTTTGCTGGGTTCTTCTTGGTTCTTAATTGTGTTCAGCTAATTCTCTTGGGTTTTCTAGCAATGCTGTATTCTCTTTGTCAAATGACAGGAATTTTGAATCCTTTCCAATTTTATGCTTCATATTTATTTCTCTTATCTACATGTACTGGCTACAACCTCCAGAATGAAGATAAAAATGGAGGGGAAAAAATTAACCTTGTTTCACTCCTGATTTTAATAATGCTGCTTTTAGTGTTTAACTATCAAGCATGTTTTTGGTTTAATCTCTTTAGACTTTATTAAAATTTTTATTTTCAAGTTACAATTAGGAATGGGTATTGAATATTGTTAAAAGCATCGTAATGGCCACAGAGAGTCTCTAGATTCCTGTTAATGACCTTCAAAATTCCTTGTTAATACATTATTTAGGACATCTATAGCACTTGTTAATGAATTTTGTCTGTGTCTTATATCATTGTGCTATTTTTGTTATATTTTTATATTCACAGTATGATTATTTTATAAATATAATTTGGTAACATTTTTGGTCTTTGTGTTCTGGAAGACTTTTGAAAGCACTTAAGAGATGTACTAGCCGAAGGTTGACGGACAGAGTTCATCTGGTACCTGGTAAGGTCTGGTATCATCTATCTTGTTTCTCTGTATATTATGATTCCTGTAAATTTATAGTTAACTATAAAGACTTCATCAAATTTACTTTTAATTTAATTTTTTCAGACTACTTCTTAAGAGTTGTAAGTTCTTAAGATCTTTCTTTTTAAGATACTAGTAATTATTGTTCACATCTATTAATTTATTAGGGATTGTAAATTGTCAATATATCTTCCATCATTTGTTCCTTGGTTATTTCATGGAAGACTTTTATTAAAAGAAACTTTCTTTTATTAATATTTGATTATTTTGAGATATGATTCTATAGGAAAGGCAGGATAAATGTTTCATTCTTGATTCTTCTTTCTGAAAATAATAAGTTGTTTCCTTAGCATCCTTCAAAGTATAGCAATGAGAGAATTCAATTTTTTAATTGTTGTTTTGTTTTTGAGTCTTTATGGACTCCAGACTAAAGATGTGCTTCAATTCTTTACAGTTATTAACCTAATTAGCATTCATATTTTCTCATCTGTGGGGAGTAGGAATTGTTGAGCTTGGTTCATGAGTCCTTTTCTCATGGACTTTGTAGTAATTGATCTTTCCTGTTTTCTGATGGGAAAAAAAATGTTAAAAATTGTTAGTGTGAATAGACCAGACCAAAGGCAAACTTCACGGATCAGCTCAACACAGCTTTAATTTGGAACAGAGTGATGCCTCTGATGGACCAATTTTCCTGGAGGAAAATGAACCATCGGCCAGAAGTGGGGGTAGGAGGAAGTTAGGCTTATATAGGTTACACTGAGAGGTGACACAAATGAGCTTGTCAGCTTGGACTATCTTTACTGGGCCAGATGGAGGGTGTAGGGTCAGTGGGTGTGGGGTCAGTGGTCAGTACCTGAGATTTATCTTTACTGGGCCGGATGGAGGGTATGGGGTCAGTATCTGGGAAATAATTCATTTAGGGTGTGATCCATGCTTTGGATGCTTCCCAGAAATTATCATTTCAGACTTGATGGGTATCTTCTCCCTTGGGCCTATTTTGTCATGGGAAAAGACCAAGTGACTCCCTCATTCCTTCTCCCTGGGCCATATTATTTTGGGATTTGTCTTTTTCCATATCCAACAATAACTGCAAATATATATATATGTATATTTGCTTCAGATATGGAATATATAACCATTTTTTCAAAGATTCTGGATTTACCTTAGCATACTCTGGGCATCGGTGTATTTACTCAATGAATTCATTAGATTTTAGGCCTTTTCAGTGGATAGAGTTATTTTACTTTGCCTCTAACTGAAGAGTAAGTCTATTTTGAACATTTTGAGAAACCATCTGTCTTTCAAGTATTTGCACCATTTTAGGTTCCAACAGGCAGTGTGGAACAGGGCCAGTTTCTTCATATTCCCACCAATGCACGGCATTGCTTATGAACTACTTTGTGGGCTTATACTAACATCTGAAAATATAATAATTAAGCATCATTATTATTGATTGTGTTTATTTCACACCATTATATACATAACAATATAATAATTACACTAATAGCAAAGAGGTTTACTTGTGGGTGGATATGTGGCAATTATTTCTATCCTTAGGGTATATCCCACAGAGAATTAAGATTCAAAAGTTGCATTTTTAAAGTCATTCAGAATATATCTTTATAGTGCAGTGGCACACATCTGTAATCCCAGAGACCTGGGATACTGAGGCAGGAGGATTGCAAATTCAAGTCCAGTCTGAGCAATTTAGTGAGACCCTGTAACTGTAGCTCAGTGGTAGAACACTCCTGGGTTCAATATCCCCCACTGCAAACAGCAACAACAGAAACCTAAAGCCCAGAATCTATTTTTCTCAATAGTTAGGCTATTAAGTGTATATTCAGATTGGAGTCATTTGTTTAATTTATGTTTTATTTGTAGGGATGGCTTTTAAATTTAACCATGTTAAAATGAATCAATGAGTTTTACTTTTGATAATAAAGTCACATGTAAAAATGGTTATATTAGAAGACGAGAAGTTTTCCTTCACACTATGAGTAGTTTCATTTTTTTTTTAAGTTTTATTGTC
The DNA here is from genome assembly GCF_048772815.1 of Callospermophilus lateralis. Taxonomy (NCBI): domain Eukaryota; kingdom Metazoa; phylum Chordata; class Mammalia; order Rodentia; family Sciuridae; genus Callospermophilus; species Callospermophilus lateralis. Next base: position 95,672,835 of record NC_135313.1, read on the forward strand.
ACTATTTTAACAGCTAAAATATGTCTTGTACCTTTTTTTTCCTAATGGATATCTTTATATATATATTAGTGCACTATAACTTTATATATATATATAAAGTTATAGTGCACTAATTTTGGGTTCTGGACATCTGGACCAGTGAGAAAATCACTTTGGGTTGTTTTCAGCTACAGAGTTAGTGATAGTTTGTTAGATTAGCCACAAGAGACTGATGCACGGCTGTTTTTCTTTGTAGCCATGATGTATATTGCCATGGATGTGCCTGTGTAAGATCTGGTGCTAACAGATGTTTTCATTTTTCTTTGCCTATACCTGAAAGTAAGTCTATATTGAACATTTGAGGAACCATCTGTCTTTCAAGTATCTGTAGCACTTTCCATTCCAACTGGCAACGTATGATGCATCCACTTTCTTCACAGCCCTGTCAACACGTGCCATCATTTTTCCTGTTTGATTTTAGCCTCCTTGGTGGATATATTTCATGGTGACTTTGATTTGCATTTCCTTAATCACTAATGATATTGAGCATATTTTTGTGTGTCTACTGCTGATTTGTATTATTTTCTTTTGAATATTATCAATTGAAATAATTTGTTCAGATTTTAATTGGGTTATTTTTGTTTTGGAGTTGTAAAGTTTCCTTAAAGATTATAAACATTGTATCTATATCTATATCTATATCTATCTATCTAGTGTGTATATATATATATATTTCCCCCATTCTGTGGGTTGTCTTTTCACTTTCTTGATGGAGTCTTAGGAAATACAAAGTTGTTTAGCTTGGGTAAAATCCAGTTTATCTATTAATTCTTTAGTTGCTTATGCTTTTGGTGAAACCTTTTAAGAAATCATCACCTAAATTACCATAATAAGAATCCTACATTTATTGAAAAAACTACATTTCCCAATTTAATTGTATTGACTATAAATAGGAGGCTTTGTTTTCTTCTCTCAGTACTATTCCATCATCTGCATGTCTATCCTTATGCACTCTGTGCTATCTGGACTATTGCTTGGTAGTCAGCTTTGAAATTGTACAATGTGATTTTTAAAGATTTGTTGTTCTTTTTTGAGATTTGCCTTTTTTAAAAAAATCTATCTGAGTCCTCTTTCTTGACCTATATTCAAATTCACTTATTCTTTCTCATGCTTTCTCATATCTGTCAGGACCCCCTTACTGATTTTTTCATTTTAGTTATTATACTTTTCAACTCCAGAATTTTTATTGGTTCTTTTTTTCCAACTCCCCTCTCATTATCAATATTGAGATATTCTACTCAATACCATTATTGATATCTTCTAATTAACAAGATGTAGTTCTATTTTTCTTCTATATTCAAAATTTATTTTAGTTATTTGTTATATTGGTAATAGCTGATTGCAAGTCTTTTGCTACTAACTCCATTATCAGGTCTGTCTCAGGGATATTTCTGTAAGGTCAGGCAGCAGCGACCAAAAGGAGGCAGATTAAAAAGCTGCTGAAGGAGGCTTTATTGAGACTTCGCTCCTAGCTGAGACCCTCCAGACCAACAGGGTGGTCTGGGGAGAAGCATGGGGCTCACCTGGACTGGAATTTTAATTGGGATTAGGGCAGGAAGGGAGGGCTTGGGACAGGAAAAGGGTTTTTTTTAGAGTCCTTTGTCCTACCGGGGTTGTTGGTGGTGGGGAGCTTGCTAAGATCCAGGATTGGTCAGGAGACCCCACTGATTGACAGGCGGTTCTTTCCACACCTGATTGGTGGTTCTTTCCTGCTTGCAGGTTGCTTGATGCTTTGTTCTTCAGCCAACCTCAAATCAACCTAACAATTTCCATTTTTAAAATTTTCAAGTTCTTAAAACATGTCATAAAACCTCCCTCTGATAGGGCTGAGGCTGTGGCTCTGAGCCACTTGCCTGGCATGTGTGAGACACTGGGTTCGACTCTCAGCACCACATATAAATAAAATAAAGATCTAACAACACCTAAGACAATATTTAAAAAAATAAAAAACAAACTCCCTCTGATAAAGTTTACTTTCCCTTTCTGTTTTTTTTTTTTTTTTTACTCTTGCTGAATTTTGTTTTTATATTTGTTATTTCTCATTGCTGTTTACTTTTTGGACAAGTACTTGGTCTCATATTTTATATATCTATAGTTTCTGCAGTTGAATCCATTTAGTTCTTTGCAACTTTTAAAATTTTTGTTTGGATTTTTATGACCTAGGGTTCATCCTTAGATTAGTGTAATGTGGTCAGCCAAGAGGGATGGAAAGTCTTCTTTAAATATCCGTCCTGTTTATTTTCATCCCTTTGCCTAAGGGATCTGAGTGAGAAGGCACGACTTTGAACTTCACACATTTGCTAGAGGTCCCTAGTTTTCACTTCCCACCTGTGCATGGCTTCATATCATTGAGAGGTGAGTGGGGCTTATCTTTCACCAGATCTTTCCTGGGTGTCTTCACAGCCTTATTGTGAGGTCAGGCAACTGTGGGCGACCAAAAGGAGGCAGATTTAAAAGGCCACTGAATGAGGCCTTATTGAGATCTGATCTCAGGTGGAACTCTATCAGACCCACAGCACAAGAAGAGGGTCTGAGGAGAAACCAGGTGGGGGTTGACCGGACAGGAATTTTTATTGGGCTTAGGGCAGGAAGGGAGGGCTTGGGACAGGAAAAGGGGTTTTTAGAGTCCCTTGTCCTATTGGAGTTGGTAGGGGGAGCTGGGTAAGATCCAGGATTGGCCAGGAGACCCTGTTGATTGACAGGTGGTTCCTTCAATGCCTGATTGGTGTTTCTTGCCTGGCTGTTTGGTGCTTCCTAAGTCACCACCATCGACCTGACACTTACGAATAAGTACAGTCTTTGAGATCTCCAGAACTCCATCAGGGCTTCCAGGTTCCCCATGGTCATCTTGTTTTCCAACTTTTCCTTTTGTATTCCTGGCTAGGCTCCTGTTTGCCACAAGCAAAGCAAGTTACAGCCTGAGGAAGCTGCAGCTAGTTGACAAAAATTGCCATTGTTCACATGTCCTAAGGGTAGGGCTTTTGTTTTTCTTTCTCGATGAGCTGGAGCTCTTTGTTCAACTGAATAGCAACAATGGAAATAGAGCATTTTCCTGGGAGCTGGAAGTTCAGACATAGTATTGACTGTCCTCTGAAGACTGCACTTCTTTCTGTACTTTCAATGGGTTTTCAGAAGAGCAAAGTCACCTTGGTGGGCTGTGGGGATACTGACTTTCATGGCTAGCCTGAAGAATTGGGAATGGGAATAGCTCCAAGTTGAAATGTATCATGTTCTGGTTGTGCTTTTGAAGTTCAGTAATTTCTTCTGGATAATGATTTTCAGTTTGCTCTGGCTTTGGTTACTGTTATTGAAGCCAGAATTAAAGACCAGGCGGTCAGTGTAGATAGGTAATCTGCTTGGATTGAGAAAATGAACCCCAGTGTTAGAGTCTGTAAACAAGTCAGGATGGCACCTGGTATTTTGCCAGAGAAATGTTAGAGTCAGTAAACAAGTCTGGATGGCGCCTGGCCAAGTTTGGGTTCAGGAAGTTGGAGACCACCCTGAGGAACTGAAATGTTAATGCCTTCAGAGCCCTTCCTCCACCTTAGGGAGATAACCTGTTCTTGCTCCAACCTGTTGCTAAGGTAACCAAGAATTGGCCCTCCCTACAGGGAGTTGTAAAAGTTAATTAATGTCTGGGGGGGGGGGCTCCTTCTAGCCAGAATTACTCCATTTGGCCCTTCCCCCTCCCCATCTGCTTCTCACCTTTTGGCCATCCCACCTGAGCTATCTCCTGAGCCTAGTTATTTATGCAGAAAGGAGAGAGATAAGAGGGAAGAAGGCAGGAGAAAAAAGAAAATCTAGGATGTATAGAAAGGGCAGGATCCTCACTTCTTGGGATACCAGGATGCCAGCAGGAAGGTAAATTAGCCAAACATTGAACCTCTCCAGTAAATCTTTTCCCAGTAACAAGGAGCCCTGTGGGCAAAAGCAAATTCCTTCCTTCCTGGGTTCATCCCCAGCATCTCCACCAAAAGCAAACTCCATCTCTTCTCAACCACAATGGGTCCTGAAGGGACGAGGCAGATTCTGAAATGCTGGGTCCTGGACTTTTATCCTTCCCTACTGCTGGTAAGTCCTGGAAAGAGAACAGCAAGTAGTGAAGCTCTGGGTTACAGTGGATCCCAGAGGAAAAAAATAAGCAGTGAATACTTAGTTCTGAGCTTTTCCCAGTGCCTGACTGTCCAAACCAACTTGTCCACTGTTTCCAATGATTAAACCACCTTCATTGTAAACTATAAAACTCAACCCCCTAGTATAACCACCGGCCAGTTTCATACCCAGCAAATGAGCCCTACAATGCCTGATTGATTGACTCTACTGTGGAATAAACAAAAGTTTGCTGATCCATTTGAGGTCTGCTTCTGTCCTGGTTATTTATGTTTTCATACATGCTGAAACTGTGTTGGTTATTTTTGATTACATTCCTTATAAACATGATTTGCCTCCATGGAAAAAATATGTATTTTATGTTCACAACCTAACATTGATGCAATCTGTCATTTAGGTTGTCTGAAGTTTATTTTTTTATATTTTCAGGAGATAACCATGAAAACCATATTCCTTATATTCTTGCATAGGAATTAAACAGTGCCTGTGATTTTATACTTGAACATCAGTTTGAAGTAAAAGTCCCTGGTTTAGATTTTATTTTGTTGAATATTTTAAATTCCCTATGATATAAAATGCCCCTATGATATAAAATTCACTCTTTGTTTCATTCTGTTGTTTTATATTTTTAAATCTGAGATCCCATATCTTTTTCGTTGTTTTTGGCTTTTTCAAAAACATATCATATTTCTTTAATTAGCTGATTAGTATTTCCTGATCATGATTTTCATTATGTAGTGTAGATAATATATCTACAGTGTATGTTCATCAATTGTCTAGGTGTTTTTTTCCCTTTCCTCTTCTTTTATTTTGGATATGGTAGTTGGTACATTTTCTTTTGGTTTCTCATCTTTATCCAGAAAGGATGTGCTGTGGTTAGATTTAAGTTTTTCACTGGTTTCACGTGTTAAGATTTAATTCCTATTTTGAGGTGTTAAAGGGTAGAAACTTAATCTGACTGTGATGTGTAGAGAATGGGCTCTTTAGGCTGAGAGTGGTGATGCATATCTGTAACCTCAGTGACTCCAGTGGCTGAGGCAGGAGGATCACCACTTTGAGGTGATCCTGCAGCATCTTGGTGGTAGAGAGCCCCAGGTTCAATCCCCAGTACTACGGAAAAAAAGAAAATAGAAACACAAAATAAAATAAAAAGAACCAGGGAACTCTGGGAGGTGATTAGGATTAAAAAGCATCATCAGGGTGGAGCTCGTCGAACTGAATCTTAGTATTGATATGAGATCTCAGATTTAAAAGTATAAAACAACAGAATGAAATAAAGAATGAATTCTAAAAATATAATTATTATTGTTTCCATATCATATGGAAAGAGAGACCAGAAAAGACATACACATATACACGCATGCTCCGGTGTCTTGCCTTTTGATGCCATCTCAGGACTCTGCCAGGAAGCAGGTCACCACCAGATGAGGCCCTTAAACTCTAAATCTCAAGGAGTGTGAGCTAAAACAAATTCCTTTTCTTTTTAAAGTTACCCAGTCTCAGGCATTCAGTTATAGTAACAAAAATAGATTCGTATGGGTATAGAGAAAGGGTGGAAAGATACTGAATTGTTTAGAAAATGATAACAGTAAGAGGAGATGAAAAACCAGCCTCTACCTCAGAGCAAAACCTGTCCAAGGAGGGGACATCACCTTTGTCCTTGGAAAAACCCACAGAGCACTCCTAAGCACATTCCCACCCTGCTGAGTTGTTTATCTACAAATAACAGGAGATATCTGCTGAACCAGGTGTCCCTGACTCAGTCAGGCTAGGTGGGGATCCATAGCAGCCCCCTAGCAGCCACCAATCAGCATGAGACAGGGAAATACCTGGGATGCCAGTGGTTTATGGTGGTTGATAACAAGTTGGGAAACCATGTAGTTCAGCACGTACACCCCTCTTGGCTCAAACCAATCAGTTCAAACGAATACCCCTTTTGTACTGACCAATCACCCCTACTCAACTTGTTCCTGCCAGTGAATGTGCTAATCATGTTTTAGAGTTGTTATTTGATTTTCCCGCAGTGTGTGATGATTTGCTAAGGGATGCTATGATGTATGTGAAGTCCCTGCCCTCTCCAAAGAATGTATAAAACTGCTGCAAACCCTGGGCTCGGGGCCTCTCAGCATCACCAGTTGCTGTGTGTGTGTGTGTGTGCGTGCGGTGGACCGAGCTAGCTCGCAATAAACACCTCTTTGCTGCTTTCATCGATCTTGGGTCTCTGGTGGTCTTTGGGGGTCCCGAATTCGAGGATAACATATGGAGGCTCGCCCGGGATCCCCCTAATAAGCCTACCCAGACACCCTGATCGAGAGGTGATAAATACCCAGCCGTAAGTAAAGGCATTGCCCATGTGTAAGAAAATGTACTCTGGTTGCATGCAGGTCCTGGTTTTGTGTTGTGAGGTCGGCAAAAGGTCCAGATGGACGCACCATAGGGCAGCCGACGGGGTTTGTGGGAGACGTCCCCAGCCCCTTTCTGGGTTCTGAGTGGATTGCCTGTAGTAAAGTATTTTGTGAAGTATTTGGTAAAGTATTTTGTAGCTGACGGATCCACGGTCCGCCTGAGCCTTTAGTTTCTGGGTAGCAATCCACGACGCTCTGCGAATTCTGTGGCCGCACTGTTAATTTTGTGTTATGTGTGTTTGTTTCTATTGTCCTGTCTGTCTCCACCCCAACACCCTGGCAAGAGAACTAATCTCCCAATTTGGGGTCGTCAGACCCAATCTGAAGGGGATGCTCCCCCAATCCATTTGTCTGAAGGGAAGTCCCCAGTTGGCTTGGGGCCAGCACCTACTTTCGTTTTTTTGACAATCTGAAAAGGGAATATATGTCTTTGTATGTCTTTGTGTGTCTTTGTCTGTGTCTGTGTTAAGTGTGATGGCATTGTTTTACTTTGGACCGATGCAGAGTCCCAAATTCCAATCTGCCTTAGATGTGTGGAGGTAACTTTAGCTAAATTCTAGCCTAAGAATGTCCCTAGTATGCTTCTCCTGTAAGGGACCAAAAGTCAATAGAACCGCCAGCTTTTCTGTTCTCACCTTTTACACCCCTTTAGCTGTGTTTTAAAGAACTTTGATAAACTTTACTCCCCTTTGTTAAGCGAGATTAGGGAAGCAGTGTTTCCTTTTCTTCCCATAGTTGGCTCGAGTGCACCCACTGCAGAGGGAAATGCCTGCTGGGGGTCTAAGAACTTTGATACCTTGCTTTTGCTTTTTCTTAAAACCCTGTCCTCATTATTAAATTGACATTAATTGGCTTCAAGAGCAGGAACTGAATTTTCAGTCATAAATTTTGGCACCCCAGAGGGGACGTTAGAGGAGTCCCCACTCTGCTTTCTTGGGGAACCTAGCACTCTGAACAACTGCAAGCAAAGGATTAACTTTTTTGGGGAGCTGACTACTGAAAAGTTAGGAGATATGGAGAGTGCCTGGTGCCTGGGGTCAGACCAAACCAGAGGAACTAATCCTGTAAGTGAAAGGAGGGACTGAGGGACTCCCAGCAGCTGCCAAAGCAATTTTGTTTTGGGGAACTCCCTCTTCCTTACCTGCACTTTAAGGATTACTCCACCTCTGTCTACTTAAAAAAGGGACAATGAATGCAGTGATGTGTTGATATTATAGATTGTTTCTTGGGGATGATCTTGGTTGAATGTGTATCTAAAAGATGATTTTTTATTTTAACAATCTGGTATCTGAATGGGTTTCTAAAGCATTGCACAATCTTGCAGTTAAAAGTTGGGTTTAAGTAATTGTTTAGTTTGAGATTTCAGATAGTTCATGCTAGAAAACTTAAATACTTAGGCTAGAAAATTAAAGAACTCTACTTCCAAGTTGGCAAGTAACTCGCAATCATTTGGTTTATTTTTTCATCAGTTTCTGAACTGGGTAGCCTGAGAAGATTTCACTAGGTGTACCAGTGCATTAATTTGGGCATGGATAGTAAATTATGATATGGTATCTGTTCCCCTCAGTGTGTAAGATTTAGGGAAAAAAAAGTGTTAAATTAAAACGTTGGTCTGGCTTATTGAAATGACATTGAATAGCAAGTCTTGGAAATTTTTAAAACTTAATTTTGGATATACATGGTAGTGTGTGGTTCTCTTTTAAAATTTTTTTCAGGTGATTTAATGTAACTTCATACCTTAGGAACTTCAGAGCAAAGGAAGTGGCTTAATGATCCTGAAGAAATTTCTTCTGATGGTAGCTTTATACTGTTAACTAAGATCCTATTTCTAGTTTTGTGTGAGCAAGTTTTTCTAGTGTAGAAAGATGTAAAGGTATGAAATTTTGTGAATTGTATCTTAAACTTGTATCATAATTTTCAACATCCAAACCTGAAAATTGTGACTTATGGTTAAAATGCCTTAGGCCTGAGGTTTCTGCTCAGAATTCCAGTTTTCCCAGTTCCTTCCAGACCTCAGCCAGGACTTAAATTGAAATGCAAACAGAAGAAGCCTGGAGCTCAGTAGGAGACATATCTGAGGCCCAAGGGAAAAAAAAAAGTGTAAAAGTGTCTTTTTATGGGAACTTAAACTAGACCAAACCAAAAAGTAAATTGTATGGCATTTATTAATTACTGGCCGGTCATAAGACTTTTGCCTTGTCTTAGATTCTATTTTTTTTTTTTTGAGCTCATGATTTTAATCCCACAGACAAGTTAATGTTTTTCTGATAAGTTCTATTTTTGATCAACTGGAGTTTTTTTTTTTTTAAACATTGCTACTATTATGTTATGTGTTACACTTGTGTTACGTGTTGTATGTCTGTATGTGTGTATGTCCATATATCATGCAGTTATATGACAATTGGCAGATATATGAGGAACGCTCATAAAAAATTAAAAAAAATGGATCCAAATATCTTTGATTCACGTGATTCAAATGGTTCAATTTAAATTGGGTAAACAGATAAAAGTAAAGATGTCTTTAAAATTAAGCTTATAAGTTTTTCTACGTGTACAAAAAGACCCTAATAAAATGTTGATGTCTATGAAATAATCTGCTTAAATTCAGAAATTTATAAGTATTGTTTCAAAAAAAAAGGAGGTTAACAGATGGAAAAGAAAAACTAGAAGGTTCTAGATGTGGATTTAATAGAGAGAAAATGTGTTTCTAGATAAGAAAGTCTATGTGATTAAGTTAATAAAAGGGTTTAAGTAAGTGATAAAGAAGGTCTATGTAAATTGGTTATATGTGTAAGTTTTTGAGCAAGTAATCTTAAAGAAATTAAAAATTATACAACTATGGTTAAACAACAACTGTTATTTTCCAATATTGTAATGTTATTTCTTTAAAAGCTAAACTTGGTTAATATAAAATCATCAATGTAATTGTGGTGCTATTAATGTGTTCATATCTTCCAGGTATACAAGTCTGTAAGGTAGAAGCTTCAAAAGAGCATTATATCAAGCTCGTGTTCTAAAGTTGTATGGTAATTTTAGGCTTAAAAAACAACATGTTGGAGATTTATTTATATCATTTGTGTTCTATAACTGGACTTGTTATCAATAAGATATGTAAAGTTCTATATTACTTTTTACACTGAGATACAATTTAAATGTATTTTTAAGTTAATGAGAGCCTAATCTGTGTGAAGGTTTTATTGTAAAACACAAAAATACTTTGCTACTTTTATACAAAAGGTTAAAAGCTTTCAGCCTTTCTTTAATTCATGTTTAGGTGTGATATTATATTGTGTTAGCTAATATTCATGTGAACTTGAGCAACAATTTATGTAGGCTTTGTAAAATTATGTCTAAAAAGCAAAGATCAGCTTCAGAACTACAGTACTTAAGATTTATGAAGAACCCCGCCTTACCTGAGATAAGGCTCTATGTCCCATCTCACTACATGTGAAAGTGACTATGGAAGAAGTAGGCCAGATTTCAGTACATTTAAAGTTGTGTCCAAAAGTTGGTTTTTGTCAAGATTACTAGGATCTCAAACAGGGGATTATAATGTATAACTCTGCCAAAATTCAAGGTAGCTATTATATGAACTAAATATGTTTTTACTCTTGTTAATTTTATTTTGTAGTTTTCTTATAAATGGTCTAAGGATTGTCTGTTAATGTTTTGCAGAGAACACACAACCTGGGTTAATTTAAGATAAGGAGTTACCACCTACAGGAGAGAGAGATAGGCATTAAAGCCCAGTACTCTTAATATAAGGCTGTTGAAATTTATTTGCTGGATGTTTAAGATTAAGTTTTAAAATTAAAGTTGAATTAAAAGGGCCAAGAAAACCAATATTTGGCTCTTGCCCTCTGAGTCAGTCTGAATCCAGGGAACAGGGGACTTCTCCAAGAGCTCTGCAACTCTGGGCCACATAACCTCCCCATCAGGGAGATTAATGAGACCACTGGAGAACAGAAAGCCAATCAGTGCATTTGCTGTGAAGAGGAGGGTCATCAGAGAGGGGAGATATCCCTGATGCTTCCAAGGGAAGCTACTTGGCCAAGCAAGGCCTGGACCCATCCTAGCGTAAATGGCACTAGCGGAACTGAAAAGCTGCTGTAAGTTCCCCCAGGACTCCCAGGGAAACTCAGCTGACTGTTAACAATAGATAGAAACAAAAGTCAGTTTGACTTGCTTCATCTTAAACACTTAGCAAAGACAGTCAAAGCCAAAACACAGCTATTCCTGGGCATTTTAAATGATAATAATAGTTAAATGTAACTTCCATGAATAAGTAAACTGGAGGCTGCAAAAGAGATTCTTAGGTAGGAATGCCTGATAACTATCAAAAGAAACTGCCAGAGTAGTTTTAGTTTGAGGCCTACAGATATTCCTAACCTACACAGGTAGGCTTAGTGTTTGCTAGTATGGTTATCCAGCCCTAAGTAACAGAATTAAAGATTTCTCTATTAGACACAGGTCATACTAGTAAAAGGATTTTGCAAGATCAGATGACATTAAATTATTAAACTGTATCTTAAGGGGAAGGACATCTGTAACCCTAAAAGTTAAATGTTATGTTTACAGTCCTGGTAACTGGGGGTGTTAAAGCCTGGTGAGGGAACTTATGTACAGTGACATGTTCCAGCTGCTGCAACACTTATTCAGTACTCATGGTTTTTGTTTCTCTCATAGAAGCACCCATCCCCAGACGACAACCTGTTTTTCCCCAACCAGACCTCAAATGGAACTGACTTCTAAAAGGGAACTCATGTCCCCCATGTCGCCGTCTGCCACGTCGTCCATCGTCCCCCATGTCATCGAGCCCCCTCATGTTTGACACCCCTTTTCAGCTCTGAAGAAGCCAGAACAAGCCATCACCCCTTCTCACCCCTTCTCCTTACAGCAATAAAGTTTCTAAAATTAGGGGAAATAAAGCCAGAAATGGATAGGCAGTGTAGATAGGTAAATCGAGTCAGGTTGGATCTAGGAGGCCAATTTTAAGTGAGTCTGGGAAGTTGAAGACTGTCGCCTGAGGATTACTGTTTACCAAGATATAGAGCCTGCCCATATAGGCCCCCAACTGAGGAAACTATGATTGGTTCCCAAGTTTCCAGACAAAGGGGGGAATGAAAAACCAGCCTCTACCTCAGAGCAAAGCCTGTCCAAGGAAGGGACATCACCTTTGTCCTTGGAAAAACCCACAGAGCACTCCTAAGCACATTCCCACCCTGCTGAGTTGTTTATCTACAAATAACAGAAGAGATCTGCTGCGCCAGGTGTCCCTACTCAGTCAGGCTAGGTGGGGATCCATAGCAACCCCCTAGCAGCCACCAATCAGCATGAGACAGGGAAATACCTGGGATGCCAGTGGTTTATGGTGGTTGATAACAAGTTGGGAAACCATGTAGTTCAGCACGTACACCCCTCTTGGCTCAAACCAATCAGTTCAAACGAATACCCCTTTTGTACTGACCAATCACCCCTACCCAACTTGTTCCCGCCAGTGAATGTGCTAATCATGTTTTAGAGTTGGTATTTGATTTTCCTGTGGTGTGTGATGATTTGCTAAGGGATGCTATGATGTATGTGAAGTCCCTGCCCTCTCCAAAGAATGTATAAAACTGCTGCAAACCCTGGGCTCGGGGCCTCTCAGCATCACCAGTTGCTGTGTGTGTGTGTGTGTGTGTGTGTGTGGAGGACCAAGCTAGCCTGCAATAAACACCTCTTTGCTGCTTGCATTGATCTTGGGTCTCTGGTGGTCTTTGGGGGTCCCGAATTCGAGCATAACAGAGACTAGAGTTATGTTACAGAAACATAGGAAGTTGAGTGACACTTGCTTGCCCATAAAATGTTACTTGGATCTAAAGTTATGATTCTCTTGTTCACTGAATGGATTCCTTTTGGTATTATAAAGTCCTGGATAAAGCAGTGGTGTATTATTTAGCTTGCACTTGTCTAGAGTTGACAAAAATGCAGCGACTACAGAACATTTTATCAATTTTCTCTCCATAATTTCATGTAAAGGTGATTCCCCTCCCAATGATCTTATCTGTTACCTTCTTCACTAGCACCACTTTATTTATCATTCCTTGAATATCAAACACGGTTAAAGGTGATCCCTTTAGATTGTTGGACAACCTAATATTTTTGGTTTCATTCAAAGAAACTATATGTGTTCTATTCCTTGGGTAGTTGAACCTATTTTGTAGATGTCTGCTACTTGCATATACCTGAAAATATCAATATCTTCATCTGGCAACCTGAAACATCCTGAACCAAGAGTTAAGCATTTGGCATATTTTCTGTTCTATTCTTTTTATTTTATTTTGGGGATACTGGGGATTGAACTCAGGGGCACTTGATCTCTGAGCCACTCCTCAGTCCTGTTAGGTATTGTATTTAGAGACAGGGTCTCACTGAGTTGCTTAGTGCCTCACTGTTGTTGAAGCTGGTTTTGAACTCGATATCTCCTGCCTCAGCCTCCTAAGCCACTGGGATTACAGGTGAGTGCCACCACACCCTGCTCTCATATATTTTATTTTACAAATATAAACATTTCTTATTTTTATTGTTGTTATCTTTAATTGTTGTTTTTCCTTTTTCCAAGTTTATTTCTAAGACAATAACTTTACTTTCTACCTTGAACCTGGGTTATCAGAATGTGTTCCACTGATAATTTTGTGCCATTAATACTATGACCAGCTTTATTCAGGTATCAGAATCTTTGTGACAGTTTTCTTGTAGTGGCTTTCACTGCTATGGAAAGAGCTAGACATATTTAAAGAGCTTTATGACCTTCCTATGAAAACTTTTGGTTTTCCTTTCTATTCTTGCAAATAAATCTAATGCATTGTTTTCTCTTTTATTACTAGGGAATATTCATCCTATAGCTTCCCATAACATTTTTTTAATTAATCCAATCCATAGTTATTGATTCCTTATAGTGTGCAAAGCACTAGTCTAAGCAGTTGACTTATCCATGGATCTTCATTCTAGTGAGGAATGAAGACAATTCAAATAAGCCTGTAGGATTCCAAAGCTTTCCATGAAAGAGATTTCTTACCCTGCTTACCTGTAACAAGCTTAAAAAGTTTGCTATGTTCTCCTTGAACTTTAGTCTTGGATGGTGTGATTTGGTAGAATACTAGTTTTCCTGATGAATTATAGCTTATTATGAATGCTGAACATACTGTAATGTTGATTTCAGAAACAGATTGTGTTGAGACTTTTTTAGGTAAATAACCAAATCTTAGTTTGAATCAGAATACAGAATTAAAAGTCTACTGAATACAAGAATACAGGTTTTTCTTTCTTTCTTTCTTTTTTCTTTTTTTTAAAGAATCACTTAAAGAAAATGATGCAGAAATTACTGAAAGAAATAATGTGTAGTACGGGCCACTTGGCATTTAGTGCAAAAGGGCATTTTATAAACTAGTTAAATGTAAATCTTGTATCTAGAGAAATAATGCTTCCTAAATCAAAAATGCATCAATATGTCCACAGATTTCCACCAAAAAGTTTGCAATGAATTTCACTTTCTTTTTGTTCAAATGCTTGTACAGAATCAATGAAAGTCAGTTGTTCTTTGTCAGAATTACAAGACATCAAATAACTGAGAGTTATAGGCATCTTACCTGTGAATTGTATGTATTTTGGTTACTTTTTAATTTAAAATTTTCTCTGAAGGGAAATCTTGCTCTGTATTTTTCTCCAGTGGTGTTCCCTAACCTCATGAATTCCAGAGTAAATCAAGCCATTTATAATTAGTGCTCTTTTGAGCCCAGAAATCATTAGAGATAGCGAGATGGAAACTTTCACCAGTCTATCCTGAACTTCTATCTGTTCAGTCCACAAGCTCTGTGTGCCTGTTTTTATAATAGGCTCATTATCAAAGCTGGTAAATAGACATTTAGCTTCAATTAATCCCTGTTGTCTTCTCTACTGTGTTTACCTTATAAACTCCAGAGCTGAGCTGATTAAAAATTAGCTTAGGTGGGCACAACATGATTTCTTTACCAACTTTCTTTCCTTCCTTGACCCAAATTTCCCCTGCCCTTGGATTTTATTGGCCTACGGTTGATGATGACATTATAACAAGGGACACCACACCAGTGTAGGGACCAGAAAATGAAGAGTTTATAGAGTGTAGCAAGATGGGGAGTGGCACATAAAAGGCTTTTGGGGTGTGATCACAAAAGATAAATCTGTGCAGAATGGAGGAAACCAGAATCAGGCAAAGGGAAAGGCCAATGTGGACATAAGTTTCAACTAAGGCCTCCATCAGTATATGGGACACTTAAGCTGGGACAGCTCTTCACAGGGGCCAGGACTTTGTTTCTCTGAATCGAGTCTCTTAATGATAACGAAATCCTGGACATAAGCTTTCCTATTGCTGATGGCAATGACCATAATAGGTACAGCTATGAACTGTCAGCATTCAGTAGTTACAGGAACTGGATATGTGTGTATGACTTTGTTGAGGAGATTCAGTTGGAGCTCCAGAGACTCTGTTGTAGACACTGCCTTAGGGTTAGGAAGGTAAGGTTGTGGTCTTTGTGTTACTAGAAGCAGGATGATTGAACAGCACTGCTAAACTTTTAGAGTCATGAAGAAAGACGTATAGGTATAATAACATTCATATTTCTTTAAAACCAGTGGCTATTTTTCGCTCAAACCCCAAATAGGCAATTGATCTTCCCATTACAAAGTATAACTTAGAACCCTCTGTGTCATAATGGACTGAAGATAACAGAAGGTAGAGGAAATGGGCAGGGAAACAAATAAAATGGGAGAAGGGGGAGAGACAGACAGACACAGAAAGACAGATAAACATAAGTTTTTCTCATTCCTGGATAGTTAAAAAAAGAAAAAGAAGCCATCTGGATTTGTACAGAGCATTTCCAGGGAATCCAACTACTATCAGAATATTGAACATAAATCTAGAATCTTTTTTTAAAATGCCATTATACACATACTTTTTTGCATTATAATTCTTAATATACATATATACCACAATTTTTCATGTCTCTGTATAGAAGTTGACATCCAATTTAAGTCTTCATACATGTACTTTGTATAATGATGACCATCACATTCCTAGAATTAATCTAATCCTCCCATGCTATCTCTCCCTACCCCACTATGAGTCATCCCCCTTATATCAGAGAAAACGCTCGGCATTTGTTTTTTTGAGATTGGCTAACTTCACTTAACATGATCTTCTCCAGTGCCATCCATTTACCTGCAAATGCGATGAAAATCTAGAATCTTTAAGTGACCTTTTGATTTTCCATCTCCAGAAAGGCAGAATGCTTGTTTCACCAAGAACAAGTGCAGGATGGAAACGAAATACAAAACCAAATTCATGGGATGCTTGGATATAGAAAGCCAGGGTCTGAGAGTCAAGGAAAACACACTGAGATGGGTCCAATATTCCATGGGGAATTTCCCACTGAAGTATTTGACAGTTCATAGGTGATATGGCCTTGGAGGTTCAGAGGCCAAACAAAAAGCAGTGACTGAAGATTGGGAAACCAGGATGGGCCACATGCAGCCTCACGGAGCTGGGAAATCTTGGATCCTGGACTCCAAAATGGTCAGGAGAGGGTAGACCAATAAGCAGAGAGAAGGGAAATGCATTGCCATCAGCAAAACCATATGTTGTACCCTCCTCCTTAAGGAACGTGTTAATCCTTTGGCAAAGACGTTGAGAAGGCAAGAGGGAGGCTGCAGAAGAGGATAGGAGACAGTAGAACTTTTTGAACTCTCATTTGGTTGAGAAAACAGATGGAAATTCTGAGCTCACCAAAGAGAAGGGACCTTGATAAACAATGCAGATTCCATTAGAATGAACTTGAACTCCAGCAATATGAGTAAAGATAAGCCAACTCTCCAGAAACCCTAAAACTTCCTTCTAACCTGCTTAAATCAGGCTGGACTGAGTCTCTCTACTCAAAATCAATTCTTTCTGGGAAGAATTTTAATATAAACTGTGTGGCATTCAGTTACAATTACTAAGTATACCAGGAGTCTGGTCTCCATTTTTTAAAAAGGAGGGATTGGGGAGGGCCTTAAAAATGGTTCTCATGGAAACTCAGTTATCAAGGTTATCAGGAACTGACTTTAAAATAATGATAGCTAATATTTTAAAAGCATGTGACATGTAGGGCAATTTCTACAGAACCTTGGAATTTATAAAATATAAATAGAAATTACAGAGATGAAAAATCTATGAAATGAAAAGCCAACTATGTGTATTTAAGAACAAATTGAAAAAAAAAACAAACTAAGAAAATTATAAAAGTCAGTAGAAAGTATCCAGATTGAAGCATAAAGAGAAAGAAATACAGAAAAGAACATAACTAACACAAGGAAAACCAGAAAAAATGACTAAAATATGTTTACTGATATACCAGATGAAGAGGAAAATGAAGATGTAGAACGATATCTCAGGAAATACTGGAAAATAATTTGCCCAAATTAAAGACATCAAATCACAGGTTGAAGAAGGTTTTCAAACCTCAAGTACAATAAATATAAAAGAATACATAACTAGGCACATCAGAGTAAGACATTTAAAAATAAGTCAGCAAAAGTATTTTAAATGATGCAAAGAAAATAAAACACATTAATTTCAAAGAGAAGGAAGACTTACAACTCTCTTTTCAATAGAAATTATTGAAGCTTGAGACACAGAACACACTCTTAACCCATGAAATTAATGCCAATGAATAATTTTTATATTAAGAAAAAATATCTTTCAAAAATAAATAGAATGATGCATTTTTAAATAAGCAGAACTAGAAAAATTCATAACTGGGGATTCATCCTTAAGAGAAATTCTAAAGGGAATTATTTTGGCAGAAGTAAAAAATAATACTAGATGAAAGTATGAAAACAAAGAAAAGAATAAATATTGGCATTGAATTTTTTTGGATTGGCTTACTTTGATTTGCATGATATTCTCCAACTCTATCCATTTACCTGCAAATGTCATTATTGTATTCTCTTTTAATGCTGAGTAATATTTCATTGTGTATATATACCACATTTTCTTTATCCATTCATCTAATGAAGGGCATCTAGGTTGGATCTACAATTTAGCTATTGTGAATTGTGCTGCTATAAACATTGATGTGGCTGTGTCCCTGTAGTATGCTGTTTTTAAGTCCTTTGGGTATTAACCAAGGAGTGGGATAGCTAGGTCAAATGGTGGTTCCATTCCCAGTTTCCCAAGAAATCTTCATACTGTTTCCAGATTGGCTGCACCAATTTGTAGTCCAACCAGCAATGTATGAGTGTGCCCTTTTCCCCACATCCTTGCCAACACTTATTGTTGTTTGTATTCTTAATACCTGCTATTCTGACTGGAATGAGATGAAATCTTAAGAGTGAAACCATTTGCATTTCTCTAATTGCTAAGGATGTTGAACATTTTTTCTTATATTTGTTGATTGATTGTATATCATCTTCTGAGAAATGTCTGTTTAATTCCTTGTCCCATTTGTTGATTGGGTTATTTGTTTGTTTGGTGTTGAGATTTCTGAGTTCTTTATATATCCTAGATATTAGTGCTCCATCTGATGTGTGTGTGGTAAAGATTTGCTCCCAAGATGTAGGCTCTCTCTTCACCTCAATGATTGTAACTTTTTTGCTGAGAAGAAGCTTTTTAATTTGAATCTATCTCATTTATTGATTCTTGATCATAATTCTTGTGCTATAGGAGTCTTATTAAGGAAGTCAGGGCCTACTCTGACATGATGGACTTCTTCTATTAAGTGAAGGACCTCTGATTTAATTACTAGGTCCTTGATCTACATTGAGTTAAGTTTTGTGCATGGTGAGAGACAGGGGTTTAATTTCATTTTGTTGCATATGGATTTACAGTTTTCCCAGCACCATTAGTTGAAAAGGCTTATCTTTTCTCCAATATATGTTTTTGGCACCTTTGTCTAATATAAGATGACTGTATTTATGTGGGTTTGTCTTTGTGTCCTCTATTATGCACCATTTGTATTCTGTACCATTTGGTGCCAATACCATGCTGTTTTTGTTACTATAACTCTGTAGTATAGTTTGAGGTCTAGTATAGTGATGCTACCTGCTTCACTATTCTTGCTAAGGATTGATTTAGCTATTCTGGGTCTCTTTTTTTTCCAGATGAATTTCATGTTGACTTTTTCTATTTTTATGAGGAATGTTATTGGGAATTTGATTGGAATTGCATTAAATCTTTATAGTGCTTTTGGTAGTATGGTCATTTTGACAATATTAATTCTGCCTATCTAAGAACAAGGTAGATATTTCCATCTTCTATGATTTACTTTAATTTATTTCTTTAGAGTGTTGTTTTCATTGTAGTGGTCTTTCACCTCTTTATTAAGTTGATTCCCAAGTATTTCATTTTTTTTGAGGCTATTGTAAATGGGGTAGTTTTCCTAGTTTCCCTTTCAGAGGATTCCTAGTTTCCCTTTCAGAGGATTTGTCACTGATATACATAAATGCCTTTGATTTATGGGCATTGATTTTTATATCCTGCTACTTTGCTGAATTCATTTACTAGTTCTAGAAGTTTTCTGGTGGAATTTTTTGGGTCTTCTGTGAATAGAATCATATCATCAGCAAATAGTGCTAATTTGATTTCTTCTTTTCCTATCTGAATTTCTTTAATTTCTTTCATCTAATTGCCCTGGTTAGTGTTTCAAGAACTATGTTAAATAGAGTGGTGAAAGGGGGCATCCCTGACTTGTTCCAGGTTTTAGAGGGGATGCTTTCATTTTTTTTTCCATTTAGAATAATGCTGGCCTGAGGCTTACCATAAATAGCTTTTACAATGTTCAGATATGTTCCTTTTATCCCTAGTTTTTCTAGTGTTTTGAACATGAAGGAGTGCTATATTTTGTTGAATGCTTTTTTGCATCTATTGAGATGATCATATGATTCTTATCTTTAAGTCTATTTATGTGATGAATTACATTTTTTGATTTCCATATATTAAACCAATCTTGCATCCCTGCGATGAATCTCACTTCATCATGGTGCATTTTTTATATGTTTTTGTATTCAATTTTCCAGAATTTTATTGAGAATTTTTGCATCTATGTTCATTAGAGATATTGGTCTGAAGTTTTTTTTTTTTTTTTTCTTTGTTGTGTCTTTGCCTGGTTTTGGAATCAGGGTGATATTGGCCTCATAGAATGAGTTTGGAAGTGTTTCTTCTTTTTTATTTCATGAAATAATTTGAGGAGTATTTGTAGTAGTTCTTCTTTAAAGGTCTTGTAGAACTCAGCTGTGTATCTGATCCTGAGTTTTTCTTGGTTGGTAGGCTTCTGATGGCATCTTCTATTCCATTGCTTGAAATTGATCTGTTTAAATGGTGTATAATCCTGGTTCAGTTTTGGCAAATCATGTGACTTTAGAAATTTGTTGATGCCTTCAGTATTTTCTATTTTATTGGTGTACAAATTTTCAAAATAATTTCTAATCATTTTCTGCATTTCTGTATATCACAACAGATATTTCCTTTTTCATCATGGATGTTAGTAATTTGAGTTTTATCTCTCTCTTTGTTTAGCATGGCTAAAGGTTTCTCAAATTTATTTTTTTTTTTAAAGAATAAACTTTTTGTTTTGTCATTTTTTTCAATTGTTCCTTGTTTTTCAATTTCATTGATTTCAGCTCTAGTTTCAATTATTTCTCATCTTCTACTGCTTCTGGTATTGATTAGTTCTTCTTTTTCTAGAGCTTTGAGATGTAATGTTAGATTATTTATTTGTTGACTTCTTATTATTTTAAGAAATGAACTCCATGCAATGCACTTTCCTCTTAGTACTGCATTCATAGTGTCCCAGAGATTTTTTCTTGTCATTTAGTATTTTTAAAATTTTTTTGGTAGTTATAGATGTACAGCATGCCTTTATTTTATTTGTGTACTTTTTAATTTTTTTATTTGTTCTAATTAGTTATACATGACAGTAGAATGCATTTATGCACTTTGATATATCATACATGGATGTGAAATAATTTCTCATTTTTAGTATTTTTAGTATTTTTAAAATTTTTTGGTAGTTGTAGATGTACAGCATGCCTTTATTTTATTTGTGTACTTTTTAATTTTTTTATTTGTTCTAATTAGTTATACATGACAGTAGAATGCATTTATGCACTTTGATATATCATACATGGATGTGAAATAATTTCTCATTTTTCTGAGTGTACGTGTTGCAGAATAATATTGGCCATGTAGTCACATATATACATACAGTAATACTGTCTGTCTGTTTCATTCTATTATCTTTCCTATTCCCACATCCTCTCCCCTTCACTCCCCTCACTTTCCTCTACCTAATCTGTGGTAATGCTACTCTTCCCTAGATCCCCACTGCCTTATTGTGAATTAGCATCACATATTAGAGAAAACATTCAGCCTTTGGTTTTGTGGGATTGGCTAATTTCACTTAGCATGATATTCTCCAACTCCAACCATTTACTGGCAATTGCTATAATTTTTCTCTTCTTTAAAGCTGAGTAATATTCCATTGTGTACATATACCACATTTTCTTTATCCATTCATGTATTGAGGGACACCTAGGTGACTCCTAAAGCACAAGAAGTAAAGTCAAGAATCAATAAATGAGATGGGATCAAATTTAAAAGCTTCTCCTCAGCAAAGGAAACAATAACGTGAGGAGAGAGCATACAGATTGGGAGAAAATCTTTACCATATGCACCTCCGATAAAGCATTAATCTCTAGGATATGTAAAGAACTCAAAAAACTTAACACCAAGAAAACAAATAACCCGATCAATAAAGAGGCTGAGAAATTGAACATACACTTCACAGAAGAAGAAAAATAATTGATCAACAAATATATGAAAAAGTGTCCAACATCTCTAGCAATTAGAGAAATGCAAATCAAAACTAAGATTTCATCTCACTCCTGTTGAAATGGCAATCATCAAGAATACAAACAACAATACATGTTGGCAATGATGTGGTGTAAAATGTACACTCATACATTGCTGGTGGGACTACAAATTAGTGCAACCACTATGGAGAGCAGTATGGAAAGTCCTCAGAAAACTGGGAATAGAACCACCATTTGACCCAGTTATCCCACTCTTTGGTTTATACTCAGAAGACTTAAAATCAGCCTAGTCTAGTGACACAGCCACATCAATGTTTATAGAATCTCAATTTACAATAGCTAGAATATGGTTCCAGAGATTTTGATAAGTCATCAAAAAAAGTTATTAATGTTCTCATTTACCTCTTAAGAATTTTTTTAATCTCTTCTCAATGTCTTTTGCAACCCATTGTTCATTCAGTAGCATATTATTTGGTCTTCAGGTGTTAGAGTATCTTATTTTTTATTTTATCATTAATTTCTAATTTCATTCCATTATGATCTGATAGAATGCAGGGTAGTATCTCTACTTTTTTGTATTTGCTAAGAGTTGCTTTGCTGCAAAATATATGTTCTATTTTAGAGAAGGATTCATGTGTTGCTGAGAAGAAAGTGTATTTACTCATTGATAGATGACATATTCTATATATGTTAACTAAGTCTAAGTTATTGATTGTTTTATTGATTTCTATAGTTTCTTTGTTCAGCTTTTGTTTGGAAGACCTATGTAGTGGTGAAAGAGGTGTATTAAAGTCACCTAGATTATCATGTTGTGGTCTGTTTGACTCTTGAACTTGGAAAGAGTTTGTTTTATGAATGTAGATGCTCCATTGTTTGGGGCATATATATTTATGATTGCTATGTCTTGTTGATATATGGTTCCCTTAAGTGGTATGAAAAGTCCTTCTTTATCTTTGATTAACTTTGGCTTGAAGTCTACTTTATATGATATGAGGATGGAAACCCTTGCTTGTTTCTGTAGTCCATGTGAGTGGTATGCTTTTTCCCAACCTTTCACCTTCAGTCTGATATCTTTTTCTATGAGATTAGACTTTTCGAGGCAACACATTTTTGGGTCTTCTTTTAAATCCAATCTACCAGACTATGTATTTTGATTGGGGAGTTTAGGCCATCAACATTTAGGGTTATCATTGAGACATGAATTGTATTTCTAGCCATTCTTGTTTATTTTTAGTATTTAACTGACTTGGTTTCTACTTTGATTAGTTTTTCCTTTAGTGTAATAGCTCCCTCTGCTGATTTTCATTGTTGTTTTTCATTTCCTCTTCATGGAATATTTTGCCAAGGATGTTCTATAGTGCCACCTTTCTAGCTATAAATTCTTTAACTTTTGTTTATCATGGAAGGTTTTTATTTAATCAAATCTAAAGCTTAATTTTGCTGGATATAAGATTCTTGGTTGCCATCTATTTTCTTTCAGAGCTGGGCATATATTGTTCCAAGATCTTCTAGCTTTCAAGGTCTGGGGTGAAAAATCTGCAGATATTCTAATTGCTTTCCCCCCGTATGTAATCTAATTCCTTTCTCTCAGGGCTTTTACAATTCTCTCCTTATTCTGTATGTTAGGCATTTTCATTATAATGTGCATTGGTGTGGATCTGCTGTGATTTTTTACATTTGGCATCCTGTAAGCCTCTTGTATTTGGTTTTTCAATTCATTCTTCATGTTTGGGAAATTGTCTGATATTATTTCATTGAATAGATTGTTCATTCCTTTGGTTGGAAACTCTTATGCCTTCCTCTATCTCAATAGCTCTTAAATTTGGTCTTTTTATGTTATCCCATATTTCTTGAATATTCTGCTCATAGTTCTTACCATCTTCACTGTGTGGCCTACTTTATTTTTGATATTATGTACTTTATCTTCATTGTCGGACGTCCTGTCTTCCATGAAATCTAATCTGTTGGTGATGCTTTCTATTGAGCTTTTAATTTGGTTTATTGTTTCTTTCATTTCAAAGATTTCTGTTTGTTTTTTTGTTCAGAACCTCCATCTCCTTATTGAAGTAATCTTTTGCTTCCTGTATTTGTTTTTGTAGCTCTTTATCAAAATGATCTTTTTCTGCCTGTATTTGCTCTCTTATATCATCCTTTAATTCACAGAATATTTTAATTATGTACATCCTGAACTCCCTCTTTCTTTTCTTTCATTTTTTAAAATTTTTCTTTTGTCTTAAGTAGTTATACATGACAGTAGAATACATTTATCTGCACTTTGACATATCATACATAGATGGGATATAATGTTAACCTCTGTCTTTTCTTCTGTTGTGCTGGCCATGGATTCTAATAATGTGGTATCTTGATTTGTTTGGGGCACTTTTTTCTCTTGTTGTTTTATGTTGTTCATGGATCTTTCTTTCTAGCACTATGGGTTCTGGGTATTATTGTTTTTTATGCTTTAGGCTCATAGAGCCCCTGCAGGGTTCCAATACCTCTCCTTTGAGGGGAAAAACAACATTAGTGGATCCTAATACAACTAATATACAACCTTAAACCAAATGGTTGCTATTAAGGCATTTACAGTTTTGTTAGAATATACAGAAATGACGAGTTCATTTAATTTCTATAATATAAACAGTGGATTTGCAAAAGGGTTTACAGTTTCTGATGGTGGATAAAGAACTGGGGGTGAGGTGTAGGATGAGATGTTGAGGGGGTAAGAAGTGAGGATATAGAGTTATTAGATCTTAGAAATCATGAAAAAGGAATTTAAAGAACATGGTTAGTCGAGGGGAAGAGAGAGGATATGATTTTGGGGAGACAAGTTGAAAGACAAAAGAGTATATAAAATAAACAAACATAAATATTAAAAAAATTAAAAATATAAAAATAGGAAATAAAAGACTATACAACATAAGTGTAATATACTATTCAGACATTCCAGTCCTCAGAATCCTAATTCATACAATGTTGGGGATGTGAGGGTGGGAGACTAGAGAGGGAGAAAAACTAAAATTGAAGGAAGAAACAAGGATTGTTTTTGTTGGAGATCAGTATCTTTCCTGCTTCCCTTTTCATCCAATATTTGAGGTCACCTATTGTTAGCTGGTATCTCCACCCTCAGGATGTTGAAGGTTACCAGGGTGGGAGGGTTGGTCTTGGGTTCAGGGTACCTAGAAGTGGGGTATGGTACCATCCAATCCACTGTAAAAGACTATACTCCAAGGATCTCCTTTGGGGCCCACTCATGTGATGTGAGTGCCTGGTATTATCTCCTTATATGCCTATAGACCTCACAGTTCCTGATCTCTAATTTAGCCTCTAACCTGTATCTCACTCACCCCTCCCTTTCTACTTCCTAATGGGGACCTTTCTCTGATGAGGTCTTATGAGTTGCTCTCTAGGGGCTGCAAACCTGTCTGGGAGAGCTGTTTTATATTGTCCAGTCACTGTGTGGGATAAGTGGCTGCCAGGGAGATGGGGGTGCAGGGGACTATGGATACCTGCCCAACCAGTGTTCCAAGATGGGAGTTGCCACACTATAGATGGTGAAGAGGGTGTTCCAAGATAGAGGTGACTGATTTCAGCAATGGAGTGTCAGGGCAGGTGGGAGGGGGCCTGAGCATTGGGGTTGAGCATTGTGTTCAAAGCAGCTCCAGTATGGGCTCCCTGGTGGTTGGCAGGCTCTCCTGGGCCCACCTGGGTTCCGTGCTGGGTGAGTGGGGCTCGTTCTTTCTCATTTTTAGAATTTATTATTTTTACTTTGTTATTTTTTCACACATACTTGTTTTATGCTCTGTTTTGGTAACTCTATTATCTGAAATTCGAGGCAGCTGTTTCTGCTGCTGCAGAGTCATGATGACTTGTTTGCACACACACGCGTACACGCACAGTGACAAATTCCAGATTACATATATGTCTGTCAGAAATTCAACAAAAATTGGCTTCTCCCTGGGGGAAAATGATTCTGCTTCTGCTACTACTAAGCAAGGACTGCTTGAAATTAAGTTAATTTCATTCATAGGGGCATTGCATCAATCATGTAGAAATATGAAATTACACTTTTTACTCCACATCTGTGATTTATAAAGCAAAAAAGAGATTTTTCTTTTCCACCTTCATCCAGTTTGAGATAAATTAGTTTTTTGTTTGTTTGTTTGTTTCCATTTTCAGGGGATGGACTTTCTGTAGTCCACCCTTCATTGAGAGAATACACTTACATCTATTTGAAGGACATGTGTAGAGGCTGGAGTCCCAGTCCCCAAACTCCATCTTGGACCACCCTCAAAGCCACCACTGTGTGGCCATTCAAACCCAATCTCCATAACCCAGAGAATGCATTAGCTGAGGGAAGACTTTGGTGGCCTTCTACCTCCCAGCTTGTGTTTTTTAGCTTCAGTATTTTCTTTTCACTTTTGCAAGATTATGTGACATTTTAACTATTTGAAAGATTATATTTGAGATTTTTACATGTTTTATAATGGTCAAGCTCTTCTGTCAGATATGGAGTTCTCAATCAGTATTTCTTTCATTAGTGATTGCATTCTATCCAATCCTTTCCGTTCTTCTTTTAGATGGACCTTGAAATTTCTGTTTATTTTCATTTCTGTTATGCTTCTTTATATACTTTTCTTATTTCCACATTTGTATTATGTTCAGAGAGCATTTCCCAGGCATCCAGCTTATTTGCTCTCAGCTGTGTTTATTCTACTTTCTATCCCAGTTATTATTTTTGTTTAGTAAACAATAATTTAAATTTTAATGATCTCTCTAGTAGACTTTTCGGTTATGATTATTTTTCTTATGGTTCTGGGGATATTGTCCCATTCCATTTTCTCATCTTTGTTTATGTGGATTAAAAATTGTTTTGTTGGTTGAATTTGCTTGCATTTATCCAAACTTTTGACTCTCCATGATACTAGACAATTTCTGCTTTAGGACTCACCTCCAGGTCATTCCCACAGACTATCTTCTCCATCTGCACAACTTGCACAGGCAGTGGGTAGGATGTGATGGTAGGATTGATTGCTATTAAAAGTAGGAGTAGCTCAGGATGAGCTATTGAGAGGTGAATTGTTTTCAATGTCTTGATCACTCAAGTTTTCCTGGTTGTTACCATAACTCTTACCTGGCCATGGAAACCCCCAGCACTGGTATCTGGCCTTTGGGGTGGCTAATCTAGATATTACATGCATCTTAATGCGTTAGAATTTAAAATTGTTGGTTTTGTTATGGTTTGGATATGAGGCGTCCCCTGAAAATTTCATGTGTTAGGCAAGGCAGGAATGTTCAGAGGGAAATGATTGGATTATGAGAGCTGTGACCTCATTAGGAGTTTAATCCATTTGATGGTTTAATAATTTGAATGGAATACTGGGTGGTAACTGGAAGCAGGTAGGCATGATTAGAGGAGGTAGATCACTGGGGGCATGACCTTGGATTCTATCTTGCTCTCCCTGCTTCCTGTCGGCAATGAGGTGAGCCACTTTCCTTTGCCATGCCCTTCTGCCAGGATGTTCTTCCTCACCTCAGCCCCAGAACAATGGTCACTGCCCATAGACTGAGACCTCTGAATATATGAGCCTAAATAAACTTTTTCTCCTTGAAGTTGTTCTTGTCAGGAGTTTTGCTCACAGCAATGAAAAGCTGACCAATACAGGTTTTCTTTTTCTTTTTCTTTTTTTGTTCCAGGGATTGATCCCAGGGGTTCTTATAACCACTGAGCTAGACCCTCAGACACTTTTGCTTTTATTTTGAGACAAGGTCTTGCTAAGTTATTGAGGTTGGCCTTGAACTTGCAATCTTCCTGCCTCAGCCTCCAGAGTCCCTGTGTCCCATGTGTGTCACCATGCCCAGCTAACCAACAGTTTTTACCATATTTTTTTTCTTTTCCTATACTGGTGATTGAAACCAGGGACACTTTACGATTGAGCTATCTCTCTAACCTTTTTAGTTCTTATTTTTTAAAAAAATATTTATTTTATTTTTTAGCTGTAGTTGGACACAATATCTTTATTTTATTCATTTATTTTTATGTGGTGCTGAGGATCGAACCCAGGGCCTCACACATGCTAGGCGAGTGCTCTACCTCTGAGCCACAATCCTAGCCCCTAGTTCTTATTTTGAGACAGGGTCTCACTAAGTTGTGCAGGTTGGCATCAAGTTTGTGATTTTCCTCCCTCAGTTTCTCAAGTAGCTAGGCTTTCAGGTGTGCACCACCATGCCCAACACAACCATTTTTTTGGTAACGCAACAATCATAGAAAATTTTGACTCCATTCACCCTCCCCTACCTTACATGATCTCCTTAAGTCTATTCTAATATTTATTCAGTTTTATCAACTTATTAACTTATTTTTCATCCTTCCTGAATATTTCAACTTTAAAAAGGCATGATTTTTATTTGGCCAGAAGAACTTCATTAAGTATTTCCTTGAGTACATGTCTACCCGTGATAGATTGGATTTTTGATATTTGATAAAAATGCCTTTATTTTCCTTTATTTTTTTCCAGGACATTTTATTTGCTATAGAATATTTGGTAGTTTTTCCTTCCCTCCAGTAAATTTAAACCTATAATTTTCTTGTTCCATTGTCTTTTGGCTTTATACTTTCTGTAAAGAAATTAGCTCTTAGTTTTATTATTACTCTTTGAAGGTCATTTGTCTTATTTCAAATACCATAGACTGTGTAGCTTAAATAACATATTTATTCCTCACAGTTTTAGAAACTGGAAAGTCCAAGATCCAGGTGATCACACATTTGAGCCCTGATGAGGGCTCTCTTCCTGGCTTATTGATAGTCATCTTCTCACTGCACCTTCACGTGTTTGAGAGAGGTAGATCTGGTATCTTTCCTTAGGAGGGCACCAATTCCATTAGAGGGGTTCCACCCTCATGGTGGCATGTGAACCTAACCACCTCCCAGAGTTCCTACCGCTGACTAATTCATAGTGGAGTTACAGCACAAAGTTTGGAAGGACAAGAAATGTTAGTCCACAATATATTTATCAACCTGAAGTTTGATGCATTTCATTAGTGTTCTAATATCTTCAAGCATTCCGCTGGTAACCTTTCAAAACACTGGATTTATTGTGTTCCTGTATGGGTCATCTTTTGTTTTCAGTTAAGTCTTGTATTCTTCTAAAAATAGTGATTTTTGCTTTGCCTGGACCTTGTGTCTGAAAAAATTTAAAGATAACTTGATGCTTTTAATAGCATTCTTCTTATTTATATGTTTGCCTGGCAAGTAGCTGGTGAGGACACGATGCTGTCATTTGATTAGGAACTAAGATGTTTGAAAGTTTGGGTTTAAGTCAGTTCTTTCTTATTCCAAAAGAGTAGTTCCTAGAACTCCTAATGCAAAGCCTGTGCGATTACCAGACATCCTGTCCTTGGCAGGCCCTGATCTCCCATTTAGGTTCCCTCTGCTCCATGGCACGGATCCGCCCCCACTTAGTCCGTCATTGACTGTACTGTGCCGCTCTTTTTGTTTGTTTTTTTTTTTTTTTTGGGGAGACATGTTTCTTTTTTTTTTTTTAATTAATTTTTATTGTAGGTTGTTCAAAACATTACATAGTTCTTGATATATCATATTTCACACTTTGATTCAAGTGGGATATGAACTCCCATTTTTACCCCATATACAGATTGCAGAATCACTTCAGTTGCACAACCATTGATTTACATATTGCCATTCTGGAGTCTGTTGTATTCTGCTGCCTTTCCTATCCTCTACTATCCCCCCTCCCCCCTCCCCTCCCCTCTTCTCTCTACCCCCTCTACTGTAATTCATTTCTCCCCCTTATATTTTCCCTCCTTTCCCCTCACTTCCTCTTGTATGTAATTTTGTATACCCCTGAGGGTCTCCTTCCATTTACATGCAATTTCCCTTCTCTCTCCCTTTCCCTCCCACCTCTCATCCCTGTTTAATGTTAATCTTCTTCTCATGCTCTTCGTCCCTACTCTGTTCTTAGTTACTCTCCTTATATCAAAGAAGACATTTGGCATTTGTTTTTAAGGGATTGGCTAGCTTCCATTAGCATAATCTGCTCTAATGCCATCCATTTCCCTCCAAATTCTATGATTTTGTCATTTCTTAATGCAGAGTAATACTCCATTGTGTATAAATGCCACATTTTTTTTATCCATTCGTCTATTGAAGGGCATCTAGGTTGGTTCCACAGTCTTGCTATTGTGAATTGTGCTGCTATGAACATGGATGTAGCAGTGTCCCTATAGTGTGCTCTTTTTAGGTCTTTAGGGAATAGACCGAGTAGTGGAATAGCTGGATCAAATGGTGGTTCCATTCCGAGCTTTCCAAGAAATCTCCATACTGCTTTCCAAATTGGCCGCACCAATTTGCAGTCCCACCAGCAATGTACAAGAGTACCCTTTTCCCCACATCCTCGCCAGCACTTGTTGCTGTTTGACTTCCTAATGGCTGCCAATCTTACTGGAGTGAGATGGTATCTTAGGGTGGTTTTGATTTGCATTTCTCTGACTGCTAGAGATGGTGAGCATTTTTTCATATACTTGTTGATTGATTGTATGTCCTCCTCTGAGAAATTTCTGTTCAGGTCCTTGGCCCATTTGTTGATTGGGTTATTCGTTATCTCATTGTCTAATTTTTTTAGTTCTTTGTATATTCTGGATATTAGGGCTCTGTCTGAAGTGTGAGGAGTAAAGATTTGTTCCCAGGACGTAGGCTCCCTATTTACCTCTCTTATTGTTTCTTTTGCTGAGAAAAAACTTTTTAGTTTGAGTAAGTCCCATTTGTTGATTCTAGTTATTAACTGTTGTGCTATGGGTGTCCTATTGAGGAATTTGGAGCCCGACCCCACAGTATGTAGATCATAGCCAACTTTTTCTTCTATCAGACGCCATGTCTCTGATTTGATATCAAGTTCCTTGATCCACTTTGAGTTAACTTTTGTGCATGGCGAGAGAAAGGGATTCAGTTTCATTTTGTTGCATATGGATTTCCAGTTTTCCCAACACCATTTGTTGAAGATGCTATCCTTCTTCCATTTCATGCTTTTAGCCCCTTTATCAAATATAAGATAGTTGTAGTTTTGTGGATTGGTTTCTGTGTCCTCTATTCTGTACCATTGGTCCACCTGCCTGTTTTGGTACCAGTACCATGCTGTTTTTGTTACTATTGCTCTGTAGTATAGTTTGAAGTCTGGTATAGCTATACCGCCTGATTCACATTTCCTGCTTAGAATTGTTTTTGCTATTCTGGGTCTTTTATTTTTCCATATGAATTTCATGATTGCTTTCTCTATTTCTACAAGAAATGCCGTTGGGATTTTGATTGGCATTGCATTAAACCTATAGAGAACTTTTGGTAATATCGCCATTTTGATGATGTTACTTCTACCTATCCATGAACAGGGTATATTTTTCCATCTTCTAAGATCTTCTTCTATTTCTCTCTTTAGTGTTCTGTAGTTTTCATTGTATAAGTCTTTCACCTCTTTTGTTAGGTTGATTCCCAAGTATTTTATTTTCTTTGAGGATATTGTGAATGGGGTGGTTGTCCTCATTTCCATTTCAGAGGATTTGTTGCTGATATACAGGAATGCCTTTGATTTATGCGTGTTGATTTTATAGCCTGCCACTTTGCTGAATTCATTTATTAGCTCTAATAGTTTCTTTGTAGACCCTTTTGGGTCTGCTAGGTATAGAATCATGTCATCTGCAAATAGTGATAATTTGAGTTCTTCTTTTCCTATTTTTATGCCTTTAATTTCTTTCGTCTGTCTAATTGCTCTGGCCAGTGATTCGAGAACTATGTTGAACAGAAGTGGTGAGAGAGGGCATCCCTGTCTTGTTCCAGATTTTAGAGGGAATGCCTTCAGTTTTTCTCCATTCAGAATGATGCTAGCCTGAGGCTTAGCATAGATTGCTTTTACAATGTTGAGGTATGTTCCTGTTATCCCTAGTTTTTCTAGAGTTTTGAACATAAAGGGATGCTGTACTTTGTCGAATGCTTTTTCCGCATCTATCGAGATGACCATATGGTTCTTATTTTTAAGCCTGTTGATGTGGTGAATAACATTTATTGATTTCCGTATATTGAACCAACCTTGCATCCCAGGGATAAATCCTACCTGATCATGGTGCACAATTTTTTTGATATGTTTTTGTATCCGGTTCGCCAGAAGTTTATTGAGGATTTTTGCATCTAGGTTCATTAGAGATATTGGTCTGTAGTTTTCTTTCTTTGAAGTGTCTTTGTCTGGTTTAGGAATCAGGGTGATGTTGGCCTCATAGAATGAATTTGGAAGTTCTCCCTCTTTTTCTATTTCCTGAAATAGCTTGAAAAGTATTGGTGTTAATTCCTCTTTAAAGGTTTTGAAAAACTCTGCTGTATACCCATCCGGTCCTGGGCTTTTCTTAGTTGGTAGTCTTTTGATGGTATCTTCTATTTCCTCAATTGATATTGGTGTGTTTAGGTTGTCAATATCCTCCTGACTCAATCTGGGCAAATCATATGACTTAAGAAATTTATCGATGCCTTCACTATCTTCTATTTTATTGGAGTATAAGGATTCAAAATAATTTCTGATAATCTTCTGTATTTTTGAAGTGTCTGTTGTGATATTGCCTTTTTCATCCCGTATGCTGGTAATTTGAGTTCTCTCTCTTCTTCTCTTTGTTAGCGTGGCTAAGGGTCTGTCGATTTTATTTATTTTTTCAAAGAACCAACTTTTAGTTTTGTCAATTTTTTCAATTGTTTCTTTCGTTTCGATTTCATTAATTTCAGCTCTGATTTTAATTATTTCTTGTCTTCTACTTCTTTTGCTGTTGTTTTGCTCTTCTTTTTCTAGGATTTTGAGTTGAAGTATTAGATCATTTATTTGTTGGTTTTTTCTTTTTTTAAGGAATGAACTCCAAGCAATAAATTTTCCTCTTAGAACTGCTTTCAATGTGTCCCATAGATTCCGATATGTTGTGTCTGTGTTTTCATTTATCTCTAAGAATTTTTTAATTTCCTCCTTGATGTCTTCTATAACCCATTGATCATTCAGTAACCTATTGTTCATTCTCCAAGTGATGCATGATTTTTCCTTACTTCTTTTATCGTTGATTTTCAATTTCATTCCATTATGATCAGATAATATGCATGGTATTATCTCTACTCCTTTATATTGTCTAATAGTTGCCCTGTGACATAATATATGATCTATTTTTGAGAAGGATCCATGTGCTGCTGAGAAAAAAGTGTAACTGCTTGATGTTGGGTGGTATATTCTATATATGTCAATTAAGTCTAGGTTATTAATTGTGTTATTGAGCTCTATAGTTTCCTTATTCAACTTTTGTTTGGAAGATCTGTCCAGTGGTGAGAGAGGTGTGTTGAAGTCTCCCATGATTATTGTATGGTGGTCTATTAGACTCTTGAACTTGAGAAGAGTTTGTTTGATGAACATAGCTGCACCATTGTTTGGGGCATATATATTTATGATTGTTATGTCTTGTTGGTGTATGGTTCCCTTGAGAAGTAAGTAGTGTCCCTCTTCATCCCTTTTGATTAACTTTGGCTTGAAATCTATTTTATTTGAAATGAGTATGGACACTCCTGCTTGTTTCCGAAGTCCATATGAGTGATATGATTTTTCCCAACCTTTCACCTTCAGTCTATGTATGTCTTTTCCTATCAAATGCGTCTCCTGAAGGCAGCATATTGTTGGGTCTTGTTTAGTGATCCATTCTGCTAGCCTGTGTCTCTTAATTGGTGAGTTTAAGCCATTAACATTTAGAGTTATTATTGAGATATGGGTTGTTCTTCCAGCCATATTTGTTTATTTATGTTACTAAACATGGTTTGTTTTCCTCTTTGATTATTCCCCCCCACCTTTACTGTACTACCTCCCGCTGTTGGTTTTCATTGATATTTTCCATTTCCTCTTCCTGTAATATTTTGCCGAGGATGTTTTGAAGAGCTGGTTTTCTAGCTGCAAATTCTTTTAACTTTTGTTTATCATGGAAGGTTTTAATTTCATCTTCCATCCTGAAGCTTAATTTCGCGGGATACACAATTCTTGGTTGGAACCCCTTTTCTTTCAGTGTTTGAAATATGTTATTCCAGGATCTTCTAGCTTTCAGAGTCTGTGTTGAAAGATCAGCTGTTATCCTGATTGGTTTACCCCTAAATGTAATCTGCTTCCTTTCTCTTGTAGCTTTTAAAATTCTCTCCTTATTCTGTATGTTGGGCATCTTCATTATAATGTGTCTAGGTGTGGATCTCTTATGATTTTGCACATTCGGCGTCCTGTAGGCTTCTAGGATTTGGGATTCTGTCTCATTCTTCAAGTCTGGGAAGTTTTCTCGTATTATTTCGTTGAATAGATTGCTCATTCCTTTGGTTTGGACCTCAATACCTTCCTGTATCCCCATGACCCTTAAGTTGGGTCTCTTTATGTTATCCCATATTTCTTGAATGTTCTGCTCATGGTTTCTTAACAGCTTTGCTGAGCTGTCTATGTTCTTCTCCAGTTGAAATACTTTGTCTTCATTGTCTGATGTTCTATCTTCTAAGTGTTCTACTCTGCTGGTAGTATTCTCAATTGAGTTTTTAAGTTGGTTTATTGTTTCCTGCATTTCCAGGATTTCTGTTTGTTTGTTTTTTATAACCTCTATCTCCCTGTATAATTGATCTTTTGCTTCTTGGATTTGTTTATGTAATTTATTGTCGAAGTGGTCGAAGTGGTCTTTCATTGTCTGATTTTGCTGTCTAATGTCTTCCTTGAGACTCCAGATCATCTGAAGCATGTATATCCTGAATTCTTTATCTGACATTCCATCTGCTGCAGATATTACCTCTTCTAAAGTTGAGTTGACCTGCATTGCTTGTGGTCCTTTCTTTCCTTGTCTTTTCATACTGATCGCGTTTCTTTCTGCTTGGTGAAACTGTTGTGTTATTGATTTTTCCCCCTATATATTTATATTGCTCTTGTATAGCTGCAAAGTCTCCCTCGCAGGCTTTGGCGGTGGCTCTGCCCCTCCTCCAATTGAGGCAATGTGCCTTCCACGCCAGGAGGCCGCTGTACCTGTATTTTCGATGGGCCTGTTCTTTCGGTGGTCACAGGTCCGCCTACCTTGCAGGCGTGAGCAGCGGCTTTGCCCCTCCGCTGGCCACTAGGCCTGTTCTGTCTGTCGGTTGCAGATCTGTCTACCTAAAAGGCGCTGGTGGCGGCTCTGCCCCTCCCCCGACCGGGGCGATGTATCTGGCGGGCCACTGGGCCTGTTTTGTCGGTGGTCACGGTTCCGCCTACCTTGCACACGCGTGGAGCAGCTGTTTCATTAGTGCCTGGGCACACTCTCCTTGTTTGCCTCCCTCAGGCCCTAAGTTTGTAGAGCTTGGGGCTGAGAACCCCCAGCAAATTTGCTTATCTTCTGGTAGCCACGCCCCCGTATCTGGTGCAAGAGACCTCAGTTGTCAGCACTGGTGGGAGCTGTAGCTGGGAGACCCGCGCCGCGCGGCTCCCGCCGGCTCCTGCGTCAGCGCCGCCTCAGCTCCCGCCGGTTCCCGTGCCGCTGCCGTGGTTCCCGCCAGCTCCGGCCGGCTCCCTCGCCGCTCCTGCTAATTTAGAATCCGCTGGGAAGGAATCTCTTTGGCCGATCTTTGGTGACTTCCCCTCTCTGCTATGGCGGGCCCCTGGCTCCTTGCAGGAGTGACCGAAGGGAGAGGTGGAACTGGCTTGTCTCTGGTCTGACACAATCTCTGGTTTTAGATCCCAGTTCGCTAATTCATAGAGGCTTGGTTAGATTTCCTTCCCATCCTCTCAAGGGGGGGAGCCCTTTCCCGGGTGGGCAGGGCCGTTAGCAGAGCCGGAAGGGCACGTGCCTTCTGTCGGGCCAGGCGGGGACCCTTCTGGCTGCGCTGGGCCGCTGGGGGCGCCCACAGAGCCAGGCAGATGGCGCCCGCGTGGCTAAGAGCCGGGCGGGGTGACCCTTCGCAGAGCGGGCGGGCCGCCAGGAGTGCCGGGATGGTGGGAGATGTCTGCCGGCCAGGCAGGGACCCTTCTCGACGAGCAGGGCCGCTGGGGGCGCTTGTAAAGCCGGGTGGCTGCAGCCGCGTGGCTAAGAACCAGGCGGGCGGGGTGGCTGTTTGCAGGGCAAGAGCGGGACCGCCAGGGTAGCCGGGATGGCGGAAACTGTCTGTTGGCCGGGCAGGGACCCTTCTCACTGAGCAGGGCTGCCGGGGGCGCTTGTAAAGCCGGGCGGCTGCAGCCTCGTGGCTAAGAACCAGGCGGGCGGGGTGGCTGTTTGCAGAGCAAGAGCGGAATGGCGGGAGCTGTCTGCCGGCAGGGCGGGGACCCTTCTCACCGAGCAGGGCCGCCGGGGGCGCTTGCAAAGCCAGGTGGCTGCAGCCACGTGGCTAAGACCCAGGCGGGCGGGGTGGCTGTTTGCAGGACGAGAGCGGGGCCGCCAAGGTAGCCGGGATGGTGGAAACTGTCTGTTGGCCAGGCAGGGACCCTTCTCGACGAGCAGGGCCGCCGGGGGCGCTTGTAAAGCCGGGCGGCTGCAGCCTCGTGGCTAAGAACCAGGCGGGCGGGGTGGCTGTTTGCAGAGCAAGAGCGGGATGGCTGGAGCTGTCTGCCGGCCTGGCGGGGACCCTTCTCGCCGAGCAGGGCCGCTGGGGGCGCTTGTAAAGCCTGGTGGCTGCAGCCGCGTGGCTAAGACCCAGGCGGGCGGGGTGGCTGTTTGCAGGGCAAGAGCGGGACCGCCAGGGTAGCCGGGATGGCGGCAGCTGTCTGTCGGCCGGGCAGGGACCCTTCTCGCCGAGCAGGGTCGCCGGGGGCGCTTGTAAAGCCGGGCGGCTGCAGCCTCGTGGCTAAGAACCAGGCGGGCGGGGTGGCTGTTTGCAGAACAAGAGTGGAATGGCGGGAGCTGTCTGCCGGCCGGGCGGGGACCCTTCTCGCCGAGCAGGGCCGCCGGGGGCTGCTTGTAAAGCCGGGTGACTGCAGCCGCGTGGCTAAGAACCAGCCGGGTGGGGTGGCTGTTCGCCGAGCGAAAGCAGGGCCGCCAGGGTAGCCGGGATGGCGGGAGCTGTCTGCTGGCTGGGCGGGGACCCTTCTGCCGCGCTGCTCTGGGCCGCCTGCCGCTTGCAGAAGCGGCGGGTGGCCGCGGGATTGGACTCTGAGCCCGCGCTGCCGGTCAAGTTTCACTTGTCTGGGGCAAACTGTCACGTCTAATAAACTTACTAATTCTCGGCAGGTCTCCTTTCAACGGAATTTTGCTAGAAGATCCTCAGTAGGTAGAATGTAGCTGTTTTAATTGGTGTTTCTGATCCCGTTAATGTGGAGATATTGAAAGTGCAGCTTCCTCGCCGGCCGCCATGTTGGATCTGTGCCGCTCTTTTTGAAACTGGCAATTGCTCAAGGAGAAAAGTGGTGACAAACATTGAGCTTGCTTCTCTTAATATCCTTCTTCCAATTCTTGGCTATAATAATTTTCTCTTTGTAGCTCTCTGACATATTCTTGTAGGTCTTTAAAAAATATACACATGCACACATACATTGATCCAGCCTTTCTCTTTATTTTCTTTGTACAAGTTGGTTTTGTAAAGCTAGTTTACCTCTGTGGGAAACGTAACCCCAGGAGACCTATGTTTCTTTCTTAATACTGTCACTAACCTGCTCGGTGTTTTGACCTTCTGAGTTTTATTTTCTTTATTCTTCCAGTGGGAACCATTATCTGCCATGTTTACCTCATGGGGCCTTGATAAGATCTTATAATATAATAGGTGTGTAAAGTATGTTCAAACTTGCAACTACATTCAGTACACAGGCATTGTGCTCCCCCAAGTAAGAGCAAATTATGTCAGCATTGTGGAACTCTGACCACATGTTAGGCAGTGTTCTCTGTACTTTGTGAGTATGTTGTTAACATCACAGTACTAGTAAGTAAATAGAAGTGCTGGAGTTCAACCTAGGTGGTATGGAACTTGATTGCTACTTCTTAAAGTGGAAAAAGGCAATTTATGATTGAACCTACAAAAGTCATATTTGTTCAGCCAAATTTGGAAAGCTAACAAAATTATGCAGCTCTTTGGTAGAGTTTAATGTTGTGAATATTTTCATTCACTGGAAGTGTGCTCATTGATTTCGCCTGCTTTCAGAACTGTAAGAAAACATTTTTTTTTTCTTTATAAAGTACCTAGTCTGGTACTTTGTTACAGAAACAGAGGCAGATTTTTACAGAATTTGTAAATAAATGGGTTCTATATTTTCTGAAGTCTTTTTTGTCTTCATTAATGTGATCCTCAGATTCTTCTCATACTATCAAAAGTTGAAAGTATATATATGATAGATAGATAGATAGATAGATAGATAGATATATAGATAGATAGATCTGACTATGCACCCATTTTTTTTTTGGAGGGGTCCCAATCTTAATTCCTGATAATGTGCTATTCTATCACTGAAGAGAGTGTTGCATTCTTTCTATAGGAGACTTCAAAAGGGACACTGAGAAAAACCTGGGGAAATGTAACATTCGAATATTTTAGTTGAACTGACAACTTTGTTTTTCTTCCATTTTTAGATTGCTAACTCTTCTGGTAAATATAAGAAAGAAGCCTAGCTCTTTCACATTCCCATTGAACAGTGAGCTTTGAGTATTGTTAACCATTTATTAGAAAATGCTTTTTCCCTCAGATGTGTGTCTATAAAATGTTGTATGCACAAATGTGGTCCTCAGACCAAAAGTCTTCCCCAAAGAACACATCTCTGAGTTTGTGGTCAGAATTTGGAATCAGGGAATAAGTAAAAAAGAAAAAAAAACTACATACAAAAATAGAGTATCATACACAGATCATTTTCCTATACAATTATCTAGTTGATAAAAATGGGGTACTTCTCTCTAGGATATACTCTTCCCATGATATACGGGGAAATTCTCCTACTTGAGATGCGTACCCCTCAAAACAAGGGTGACATTAATACTAGTGGGCATTAGATGTCCCTATAATTCCATTTAAACCTGTTTTCTAGCAAGTAGTTTGGCTGGTGGTTACAGACAATATTCTTAAAGGAATCAGAAAATCAACTCTAGTAACCACAAAAAGGAAAAAAAAAAAAAAATTTCCCCAAGAGTTTTCTTTCCAACATCCCAGAAAAGCACTTTGTGTCTCTGTATCTGTGTCCTAGTGTTCTTTGCCCATATCAGGAGGAAATGTCAAGTCCTGTGGAAGAACTGCCAGGCATACACCAGGGATCATCTCCCAAGTGCCAGCCCTGGTGACAGCTTCACCTGCAGCATTTGAAATATGTGTATCCGAGTGTTTGGTTGTAAAACAGGCAGAGAATATTTATTATAGTACTCTGGACTGTCCCTAACTGGAAGGATAAGGATGAATGACAGGCAGGTCTCACCTGCCAAGGGCTCACAGAATGTTTTTGCCACTTATAATCATACAGAAACCCTGGCAGATATCCAGGACCCCAAATTTCCAAGTAGCAGTGTCAGGACAAGAATCCCGGTCCTGTTTCTCTTGCCATGTTGGCCTTCCAAGACGTTAATAGCCAAATTGCCATGAAAATACATCAATGTAGTGGGCTAGAGATGTAGCTCAGTGGTAGTGAGCTTGCTTAGCATGCCTGAGGCCCTCAGTTCAATCACCAGTGCTACAAATACTGTATATATTGATTAGTGTATATATACCAATGTGTCATACTTACAATCTTAATTTACTATAGTCTATCTCAATAATGCTCATTTAAAAAGATTATCTTATAGTTTGTAGTTTATATATTCACAAGCCATTTTCAATTTTTGATTAGCAAACTGAGATAAGAACAGAAGAAAAACATCCAAAAATAACTAAATTAAGAACTACTGATGTTTTTATCACCCTACCTCCTCATTAAAATAATCTTATGATTTTGTACTTTGGTCTGCTCATTTGAAAGAATGAAAATGCCAAATTATTGGGTCCTGAGAACATTTCTCCAACTCTTTTTTTCTAGGGCACATGTCTGTTCCTTATTCTTCCATAAAACAGATTCCTCCCTCACGGCTGCCTGTGAGTGACCAATTTGGCTTTCTGATTTCTGGATCCTGTATTTGAGGACGGCATCCAGAAGTCTT
Source organism: Callospermophilus lateralis (assembly GCF_048772815.1). NCBI lineage: Eukaryota > Metazoa > Chordata > Mammalia > Rodentia > Sciuridae > Callospermophilus > Callospermophilus lateralis. Next base: position 95,712,353 of record NC_135313.1, read on the forward strand.
GTTCTGTTGCTCAATTAAAGACTTCTTCCTGCCACTTCAGACTTATACCTACATCCTGCACTCTCACCTCCATTGGGAGGATTGGGTAGTGGAAATTACATTTGAGAGGAGCAGCTTCAGGTGCATCAAAAGAACACTAACAGGTGATTCTCTAAAAATAGAATGGTGTTAATACCAGCAGTAGAGTGGAACTTAAAAAATATCTACTGTCAAAAGACAAAGAAAGGTGAAAAAGCAAATAGCAAGCTTTTGGTACACATAGCTTATTATAGCACAGGCAAGTGTTTTCCTAGAGAAATTGCTCAGAGTGAGTCCCCGCAAACAATAGAAACCTATAATAGTGTTGTTGCTGAAGACAGAAGAAAGTTAATGTAGAAAGAGTCGGGAGAGTTGGTATGATTATTCTGTGGAGCCAGAGAAGCAGGCCTGGTGTGGTTGGATGAGTTCGGCATCTCGAGTCCCAGAGACCTGGTTTTTGGCGTCTGCTTTGGTCACTAATCAGAGGACTCTGAATAAGTTCCTGAGGTGCCACAAATAATGGAAGAAAAATTTATTTCAAATTGAGAAAGGTTTAAGTGAGATGGTGTTAAGAGTGCTGAGTCCGTGCAGAGGAATCTAATAATCTCCCTTTACCAAATGGCAATTCCCCAGAATCCCTCTCCTTTGCTGAGGTATTGGGACCAGAGACTAGCATGGGCACAGGCAGGAAATGGGGCACCATAAGCACTGATAGTAGGTCTACAGTGGGTCTCCACAGGCAAGCTTCTAGTGGCTGGAACATTCTGCTTTGGGCACTAACACTATGTGCTTTGAAATCTTAACAATTTTATTACATAGCATAGAGCAGATAGGAATTTGTGGAAACTTAGTCCTGGACTAGGTAGGTATGAGGTACATAGAAGCTCAGACAGCACCAGGTTGGACTTGAGTACACCTGTGAGATTTTCAGATCTTGTACTTCTGAACCATTTTCTGAACATTTCAGTCCCCATGCCCTGCAGCCTCCAAAAATGATTATAACAAAGGTAATTTTTCAGCCCTGGGCAGGAATATAAGACACAGACTCTCTTCTGTAAGGGCAGGTGTGTGAATGATAGAAGTGTTTTAGGAATTAAGAAACAGGTGGGGAAAGTAATTCTATTTTAAATGGATCTTTCTTTTCTCTCTCTCTCTCTCTCTCTCTCTCTCTCTCTCTCTTTCTTTCTTTCTTTCTTTCTCAGGATAGCTCTGACAAGCAAAGACATCTTTACTAACTACAGTAATTGGAAGGAACTGTAGTAATATTACTGAGCGGGCCATTAGAGGGGGAGAAATACTGATTTCTATAGCATAAGTTGATTCTTGAAAAATTAAGTATTTGCACAGGATTTTAGAGAGGGGAGGATTTTCCCAGGTAGAAAGAATAAGGGAACAGAGCATCTAGAGTCTTAAAAATACAATATACTAGAGCTGAGATATTGTCTGGGGCTTTGCAGGTGGCAAAGTCAACTGGTGTGAGCATACAGAGAATGACATGCAATAAGGTATAAATAAGAAACAAAAAGCGTACCATAAATTATTCCCAACTTCTTGACTATACTAAACTATTGAATCTGAGAGCGAGAGGATAGAGTTCATCTTTTTAAAGGAATTTTTAAAGAGATATAGTTTGGAGATGGACCAGAGGAACTCAGCCTGGAGGCAGACAACCAGGTGAGGGACCATTTGAAGATGCTGAGTCTGACATGAAGCAGGATCTCTGGCCAGGAGAACACTAGCGTAACTGCTGCTTGGGAGACAGAATTGTTACAACTCAGTGACCAATTTTATGTGCTGGTGAATTAAACAGAAGAGCTTAGGCAAGCTCTCAGATTTCTGACTTACTACATGTGGTACCATGTTCTCACCTGGGAGAACCCACTGGGAGAGGAAAGCAGGAGTTGATGGAGATTATGATTTCAAGCCTGGGAGGTGAGTGTGAGATCTCCAGTAGCAAGAGATGAAGAGAGTGTTCTGGGATGGGGGTCAACTTGAGAATGTAGGTCATTGAGGTGCTAAACAAGGGGGGCTGTGTAATTATCCAGAAGGATTGTGAGAGAAGAGAGAGAGACAAGCTTGTAGAGCATCAAAGCAGGCTGCTACACAGCAGTGCAGACAACCAATGTGGGTCCTGTGCAGGTAGAAAGAGACAGAGACATGACGCTGTAGGCCATGGGCTCAAATAGCACTTCAATAAGAGGCAATTGACAGCTCTCATTAGCTTCAGAGGGAAGGACAACGTGAAATTTTGTTTAAAGATTTCTTTCTTAAGAGCTGTAAGCTATGGCACTCTGGTTATGTAAAGCATCCATCCATCTCCCTGTCTGTATGTCCACCGGCACCTCCATCATTCATTGGTTACCCAACGTGTGGCTTGTTTGGTGCTAGGAACCAGAGACAGAGCCATGACTAAGGTGAGTTTCTACCTTCAAGGAGCTTAGTATGCCCAGCCAGCTGCAGAGGTCTGTCTTTCTGTCAAGAAAAGGACATGGATCCCTCTGGAATCTATGTCTCTAGGAGGGTCGAGAGGACTAAGGTATACTATTTACCTTATTAAATCATTCTAGGGTTCTCTGCTGCTGTGGGATAAAGACTATGTGGGGCTTTTATCTGATCCCATCCTTTATCAGTTAGCAACTCTAAACAGAGCACAGTACTTCAACTAGGAGTCTTTTTTTTAAAATTAATTTTTATTGTTGGTTGTTCAAAACATTACATAGTTCTTGATATATCATATTTCACACTTTGATTCAAGTGGGATATGAACTCCCATTTTTACCCCATATACAGATTGCAGAATCACATCAGTTGCACAACCATTGATTTACATATTGCCATTCTGGTGTCTGTTGTATTCTGCTGCCTTTCCTATCCTCTACTATCCCCCCTCCCCCCTCCCCTCCCCTCTTCTCTCTCTACCCCCTCTATTGTAATTCATTTCTCCCCCATATATTTTTCCCCCTTTCCCCTCACTTCCTCATGTATGTAATTTTGTATACCCCTGAGGGTCTCCTTCCATTTACATGCAATTTCCCTTCTGTCTCCCTTTCCCTCCCACCTCTCGTCCCTATTAAATGTTCATCTTCTTCTCATGCTCTTCGTCCCTACTCTGTTCTTAGTTACTCTCCTTATATCAAAGAAGACATTTGGCATTTGTTTTTGAGGGATTGGCTAGCTTCACTTAGCATAATCTGCTCTAATGCCATCCATTTCCCTGCAAATTCTATGATTTTGTCATTTTTTAATGCATAGTAATACTCCATTGTGTATAAATGCCACATTTTTTTTATCCATTCGTCTATTGAAGGGCATCTAGGTTGGTTCCACAGTCTTGCTATTGTGAATTGTGCTGCTATGAACATGGATGTAGCAGTGTCCCTATAGTGTGCTCTTTTTAGGTCTTTAGGGAATAGACCGAGTAGGGGAATAGCTGGATCAAATCGTGGTTCCATTCCCAGCTTTCCAAGAAATCTCCATACTGCTTTCCAAATTGGCCACACCAATTTGCAGTCCCACCAGCAATGTACAAGAGTACCCTTTTCCCCACATCCTCGCCAGCACTTGTTGTTGTTTGACTTCCTAATGGCTGCCAATCTTACTGGAGTGAGATGGTATCTTAGGGTGGTTTTGATTTGCATTTCTCTGACTGCTAGAGATGGTGAGCATTTTTTCATGTACTTGTTGATTGATTGTATGTCCTCCTCTGAGAAATGTCTGTTCAGGTCCTTGGCCCATTTGTTGATTGGGTTATTTGTTATCTTATTGTCTAATTTTTTTTAGTTCTTTGTATATTCTGGATATTAGGGCTCTGTCTGAAGTGTGAGGAGTGAAGATTTGGTCCCAGGACGTAGGCTCCCTATTTACCTCTCTTATTGTTTCTTTTGCTGAGAAAAAACTTTTTAGTTTGAGTAAGTCCCATTTGTTGATTCTAGTTATTAACACTTGTGCTATGGGTGTCCTATTGAGGAATTTGGAGCCCGACCCCACAGTATGTAGATCATAGCCAACTTTTTCTTCTATCAGACGCCATGTCTCTGATTTGATATCAAGTTCCTTGATCCACTTTGAGTTAACTTTTGTGCATAGCGAGAGAAAGGGATTCAGTTTCATTTTGTTGCATATGGATTTCCAGTTTTCCCAACACCATTTGTTGAAGATGCTATCCTTCCTCCATTTCATGCTTTTAGCCCCTTTATCAAATATAAGATATCAACTAGGAGTCTTTTGTAGAGTTCACATTTCCTATTTGTGATTTCTGAGTCATGTCTCCAGCCCAATTTTGTATTTTATTTAGAGACAGGGTCTCACTGAGTTGTTTAGTGCCTTGCTTTTTCCAAGGCCGGCTTTGAACTAGCAATCCTCCTGCCTCAGCCTCCTGAGCCTGAACACACAGGCATGCACCACCATGCTCGGTGCCTATTTGTGATTTCTTATTTTGTATGTCTGGGAAACTCCTATTCATTTTTTTTTTTTAAATACTGCTAAGGCATCACCTCTTTTGTAAAGTTTTTGCTGGTCAGGGAGGAAGAGGTACCTCTGAATGTGACTCTGTTGACCTTACCTTATATCAAACCCCAATGTGGCTACTCATAGGAAATTGTGACCTTGAGCTCAGTCACTGAAATTATGTGAGTCTGAGTTTCCACTTTTTAAAACCAATGTTTGGATACCCGTTTTGTTAGATGATTAGAAATAAATTTTGATGATATGTAATACATAAATATTTTATGTTTCTATAAGTAGTCTATTCAATAAGAAATAGTGGAATGTCTGTTGTCTAATGAATAGATTCTTTGGCCTGTCTTGTCCACTATTGTATCCAGAGCCTCATAGCTTTTCCTGTGTTGTGAATCAGTGCTTCACCGTTGCTGTGGTAGCTAGTCTCCATGGTCCCCCTATGAATAGCCTTCCTGAATTCAGACCTTTACAGACTGTACCCTTTGAATCTGGCTGGCCTGGATTCACTCATAACCAGGAGAATATGCCATAGGTACTGCTGGTGACTTCTGAGGTTAGACATGTCTGAATGTAATATCCATATTGCATTGTAATGAGCTGTCTCAGTACAGATACCCTGTGCTGTATAGTGGTTTCTGGGAACACTGGTTCTGGAAACAACTGGATACATGTAAACATCCACTCTGAGCCCACTGAAGGAGGCCATGCCAGCCATGTTGACTGGTCACATCTCACAAAGGTGGAAATGCTGGGCCAGCCCTATCTGTTCTGGATGTGCCAGCCCAGGGATCAGAGATATGAGCGAGGAAGCTGTCTTAGTTATCAGCTTCATTGGGATCTTGGATATCTCTAGCTCTGTCCAACGTCCAGTATCAATTGCCAGAGAGGTTCTGAGAACTGCCCCCACCAAGCCTACAGAAGATACAGAACTGTGAGAGATGATGCAACATTGCTATTTTAAGTGGCCGATTTTCAGAGGGTGGTTATCCTATCACAGAAAACTAGAACACTGATTTTTTTCCAGAGAGCTCAGTCCCAGGTTATGTGCGATAACCCTGTTTGGAGAGCAGAAGAAGGGTCACAACAGCAGGCCTCTTTGTCCCTGCTTATCTGTCATCCTCCTACAGGTCTGTATGTGCTGGGGGAGCTAAGAGCATGCCTGTCTTGTCCACTTTTGTACCCAGTGCCTAGCACTGTGCTGTCAAGTGAGTGTGCTGAGACATGTCTTTGCATATAATATTCATATTACATTGTACTGTCTCTTGCTTACTTACAGGCTCCTATATAAAGCAGGGACCAGTAAAATAGGATGAGAAATTATACCTATCCCAGAAGTTTGTCAAACAAAATGAAATGATGCATATACTCTGTAGGCCTGGCCTATAGTCAGCACTCAATAAATATGAGGTGGCATATTGAACCTGCAGTTTTGGACATTGGGCTGGATTTGTAATAGATGTTCATTAAATATTTGTTGGAATTAGTAAAATAGAATAGATCAGAACTGAGAGAGGACGAGAACAAACTAACCCCGGGAGACCTTGGGTTCATTTGCCTTCTCGGCTGGCTATAGAAACGGTCTAAATGCAAGACTCTGGACACTGCAGGAAGCAATAGAGATTATGGATACCTTTCCTTTCATCCATTCCACATTAACAGATTGAGCAGGGAACTGAGAAACACCATGGACAACAACAATTAGAACATGAGGGACAATTTTCTTTCTTTTCCTCACAATAGTGGCCAACATCACGGATTAAAGGTGAGAGATAATGTTTCCTTCTTCTGTATTTATTATCATCCTCAAAGCCCCAACCATGTTTATCATTTTATCATTATTTATCTGAAAATTCAAATTAAATTGGGCAATCTGTATTTCATTGGATTTGCTAAGCAAAATAGATTTCAACCCAGGATATCTGTTTCCTGAGCCACACTTCTCATATCCCCACCTGAATCCTGCTGCAATTGCTGTGATGGTGTGGGTCTGGCTGGGTGTGTCTTCCATGTGCTGATATGTTGGAAGCTTGGTCCCTAGTATCATGGTGTTGAGAGGTGGTGGGATATTTAAGAAGTGGAGTGCATTGTGGGGCATATTTAGGTCATGGGGTCACAGGCCTAGGAAGGGCTGAAGATGGCTCCTAAGAGACCCTGGTTAGTTGTCAGTGAAGGTTGCTATAACAGAGCAAGTTTGGCCTTCCCCAATTTTCCTCCTGTTTCACCTAGTGATATTTTCTTCAAACATGTGCTCCCACCATGATGCCACCTGCCATAATATCGTGAAGGGAACCCCTTATCAGAGCTGATCAGATACTAGCACCATGCTCTTGCACCTCCAAAACTTTGAGCTGAATAAACCTCATTTCTTTATAAAGCACTCAGCTTCAGGTATTTTGTGTTATAGCAATAAAAAATGGACTTTCACCTGTCTTGTCAGATTTGAAGTTTTAATTCTTCCTCAGGGAACTGTCAAAGTACTTTATCCTGACCAAAGCAAACCTCAGTTTCTTGGCCATCCTACCCCGTCATGCATTCTCACTCTCTTGTCACACACTGTGGCTCAGTTGTCGACAGTTCTTTCACTAATACTAAAGCTGTCTCTTGTATTTCCTGAATGAGCATTGATAGAGAAAATGCAAGGGAAATACTGTCTCTACCTTTTTCTGATTTGAGGCTTTGTTTCTGCAGGGAGATAGGAAAATGGAACTCACAAATAAAGAGAATGGAGAAAAAAATTGCTCTCATCTGAGCAGCTCGGTTTCAAGCCCTTAGAACAGAAAGGCAAGCATTTCTTCACTGAAGAAAGATGAGTTAGTGACATTTTCTCATTTTGCTGCATGTGATATTCACGCTGATTCCAATTATGTGCAATACAGGTTCCTAGAGTTCAGCTTTGAAGGGCCACAGGTTTCCTTCTCAATTGGATGGTAGCATTTTAAATCATTCCCACCTCGTGCCAGCCAAAGTCATTGCTTCCTTTATAGCCAACTTTCTTCTTTCTTTTCCGAAGCACAGCACAAAAGGTGGGAGGTTACTTTAAAGAAAGGCATTTATTTTTAACAATAAACCAAGATCTGTGGAGAAAGTAGAATTAGCTAGTTAGCTCCTACAAAATGGAAAAAGAAAAAAGACATTAGAGTAAAAAAAAAAAGTCTACTGAAAAATATAAGGAGTTGTGGATTTAAGATACACAAAATCTACAAAATAAAGCACAGTATTTTATTTTTCTGAAGTCACTTCCCATTTCTAGGTTTTTAGCATTTTCTTCAATAACAAGATCATGCAGATCTCAGCAAGAAATATAACCTGTAATTTGATGAATGTAGGTGCCTTTCTCTGCCTTTTTATAATACGTGTGCCATTCTTGTTTCCTGAAGACTTTGGGGCTTTATTGAATAAGGTAATATAGAGCTTGCAAGGACTTACAGATGACCCATAGCAATTTGCAGTTGTTGGGCTAACATTTTGAGTGAAGTGTTTCATGAAGTGAATGACCTAAGAAGAAATTAAAGAAAAGGGTCTAAGTAGGAAAAAAATGTGTGTGTGTGTGTGTGTGTGTGTGTGTGTGTGAGCACGCGTGAGCACACATGCTTGCACATGTGGGTGGTGGGGTAAGAGGGGAACTCTACTGGGACAGAATTCCTCTATTTCACATAAGGATACACATTTTCCCTGGAAGTGTGCAATTTGTACATGGGAGAACTGAAAACTAGAATAGAAAATGGATTAATCCTAGTGAGCACATGGTGGGTACTCTGAGTTTGCTACAGGCTTTATTTCATTAGTCTAGAGCCATTTGAACAGGTTTTTTGATTGTAGGGGTCAACTAACTGCTTTCAAAAGGTACCTATGCCCTCATCGCTGAGACTTGTAACTACTTATCTCGTGGAGTAAAAGGAACTTTACAAATGTGATCAAAGAATTTCGGATGCAGAAATTGTCCTAGATTACCCAGGTGGGGTCCATGTAATCACAGGGATTCTTAAAACAAGGAGGTGTGAAGGTCAGAGTGAGAGAAGGAGGTGTGATTGATAGAAGCAGAGGTCAGAGTCAGAGGGAGACTTAACTGCAGTATTGCTGACTTTAAGAAGGAGGAAGGGACCACAAGCCAAGGAATGTGAGCAGTGTCTAGAAGCCGGAGAACTCAGGAAAACATCCCCTAGAGATCCAGAAAGAACACAGCTCTCCAGCACCTTGACTTGAGCCCACTTGAACCCTTTTTGCACTTCTGCCTTCCAGAAACATAAGAGAATACATTGGTGTTGTTTTAAGTCCCTATGTTCGTGATAATTAGTTCCATCAGCAATAGGAAACCGATAAAGAGGTATATCAATTCCTGATCTAGGGCAGCATTCATTAGGAAATCTCCAAATGTTCCAAAGTGACATGGACAGAGCTAATCGATTATGCATTTATTGGGCTCAAACCACCTCCTTTAGGGTCACCCAGGGAGAAGCCTCCAAGATTTAGAAGTGAATACTCATTCAGGACCCTCTGAAGCAGATTCATGTCTCCTAGGATCAGCTGCTCAGAGGACCTTCCCCAGCAGCAGCATCTGGGCACAGCCCAAGACAAAGCACCGGAGAGACTGGGAAATGGTGCTGGTGACTGTTAAGCACAAGCATCAGGCTGGCATGCCCTTCCTCTCTTCATCCCTCCCCCCGTTAACCCCTTCCTTCTCTCCCTTCTTTAGTTTTCTCATGTCTAATTAGTGATCCTTGTGGTCCCAGCATGACACCCTAAGTGCATGGAAGATAACCAATGCCATTTTAATATCACAGGGCCACATGCATTTCTGTTGATAATAGACACACTTCTGTCTACCAGCATATGTATATTATCACACAGAGAATATTCGCATGCCACGCCACATATGTCATTGCTATAAGATAGGCACTTCAAAGAACCTGTGCTTATGGTCACCCACTCATAGATGAGCATTATCTAAATCCTCACACGGTTGCTCCCTCTTCTTCCAGTTCTAGACTGGGTCCTTCGGTACACAAAATTGCTCTTATAGTCTAAGGAATAAATCATGGATGTGCATGACAAGAAAACGGGAGAGCAGGAAATATCTGCATGCTGAAAACCAAAATTCTTCCGTGCTCTCTAGAAACAGCAGTGGAAATGGCAAGCTCCTCCAGGAGAACGTCCCCTGCGTCCTGCAGAGTCCTGAGGGACTCCTTCCCTCTCTGAACGGATTTCCAGTCTCTGGGAGATCCATCTCGGTGGGCTGGGTCTGGATTAGGTCTCCCTGTGTGGCCTGGATCCCTGAGTGATTTGTCAAGTCTGGTGGCGGGAATCCCACGTTGTGTTGGCAGGAACAGAATGTGAGTTAAGACAGAGGAGTGAGTTGTAAGGAAAAAGAGAGAAAGAGAAAGTACAAGCAGAAGTTGTGGAATAAGGAACATATGGAGAGACATCTGACTCTCAGATGCAACTTATGCCACTGGGGCACATCTGAGCCCAGACTCAGAGCTGTGAGAAATAATCACAACAATAAGGATAATCATGGCTATCTGTCATTGAGCACTTTCATGTCTCAGAACTTTTTTAAGTGCTGACTCTTTAAAAGTTTCCCAGCAACCTCAATAGGCACAATTCATAGGCATCATCAATTAGTTAAAGACTGGGAAAATGAGGCCACAGAGAGCTAGATTAAGTGGCTCAAGGCCACACAGCAGATAATGGAGCCTGTCTTCAAACCCAGGCAACTTGACTCCGAAGCTGCTGCTGCTAATGCTGACTCTTCACACTGTTTTTCAGGATGATCCTCTCTTCTTCATCCCTAATACCTACTCAGACCTCAGTTTCCCTTTTGCCAAATCCTGGCATCGTCATCTGCTCTCCTGGGCTAAAGAGTCCTGTGTGAGGTCCCTGGTCATTGAAGCTCTGCTGTCCCTTGGGGATGCTACGATCTGTGTCCTCGAGTTCTTTGGATCTCATGTTTTCATGGATAAGGTGAACCATACTCCGGCATCAGCTTGGTGGAAATTGTTCCTGACTTCTCCACTGGTCAGAATTGCCTTGATCCCTGATCTAGGTGCTGGCAAAAAAAAGATTTAGCAGAGATGTCATGAATGGATCCTGGAGGTAGATCTAGAAAAGGGATCTAGAGCAGAGAGAAGGAGAGGTGATAGATTTGTGGTTCCAGAAAAGAGTGAGTAGGGAGATGTCCAGGTAGGGATAAGCATGCCTTGTAGCAAAGTCAGGTGCTGAGCAGGACTGATGGACCAAGGCTTCAGATGCTTTCCAGAGCACAGGTTTCAGTGTGGAGTGGAGAGACAGAAAACCACTGAGCATTATATCTCTGTGAGAAGGCCACACAGAGGGACCAGAAAAGGATCCACAAGGCAGGTGCACAGGGCGCTTTCTTCCCAGAAGCAACATAAATAAAATGAGAGTTGTTCTTCTTCAGTTAAATAAGTCAGTAACTTGGAGATTTGACACCTTCGTTAACCATTACTCTGTGTTACCCACTGCTTTGTGTAAGATCTAACCAGTTTAATTTACTTCTTTCCTGTTTGTACAGTTCTCAGTTAATTCAGTTATTTTCAGAATAAAACAGATTGACTTTCTAATGCCACTGAATTTTAGGATGGCTTATTATGTAGCAATGTATATGAGAACAATGCTACCAAGGAATGGATGTCAAGTATATCTAAAAGGTAATGGCTTAAGGCAGGAGTGGATCAAGGGGAAGAAACAGTATCATTAAGACTTTTTCACAGCCAGGCTCGGTGGTGCATGCTTGTGATCTCAGCCACTTGGGAGGCTAAAGGAGGAGGATTGTGAGTTCAAGGCCAGCCTCCCTAAAAGCAAGGCCCTAAGCAACTCATTGAGACTCTGTGTCTAAATAAATTACAAAAATAAGGCTGTGGATATGGCTCAGTGGTCATGTGCTCCTGAGTTTAATCCCTGGTACACACCCCCCTCCAAAAAATATTTTTTTCTTTAAGAATTTTGTTTATACAAAGTTTCTGTAAATGAAAACAAGAATGTTCTCCTGTACTTCAGTTTTGTATCGGACAAAGTTAGAAGCCTTTACAGAAATAGAAACTTTTTTTCCAGTAGTTGAGTAATGTGCCCAATCCTGACCAATCACCGTGCCCTGGAGAGGCAACTCCTATTCTCATTCCCGTTCTGCTGTCTGGGAGAAAGTTTAACCACACCCAAGAACAGGAAAAGGCTGATTCTGTCCAAGAAAACTGAGGTCTGTTTTCAGGAAAACAGACAACAGATGTTGGGCAAGCAAGTGAGCACATGCTTGCTTCAGTCATCATTACCCAGGGTCAGGCTCTGGTTTGGGTTTGGGCCAAACTAAAATCACACAGAGTCTTTGGCAATCAAAGGATGCACTGTTGCATGGAGGAGAGTTACAAGAAAACAAATTGGTGTGATAGAGGGCAACAATATATGGCCACAAAGAAGGAGGAGGGTCAGTGTCACCTGGGGGCATCTCCCCATATTCACACTCTAATTTATGGTTGGAAAACCAAGGGCACTGCACACAGTTCACAGTTTGGCTACTATCTGTTCCATCTGGGTCCTGGATGAGACTTTGCATGGTGTAACTTTTGCAGAAATGAGAGTCACTCAATGTGGCAGTAGTGAGAAGGATGGCAGACTCTGAGAATCACCTAAGAGCCAGGGGAGAATGAATAGTCCTTTTACAAACTTCCCTAATAATAAAATAAATCAGCTGGATTGTTCAGTGATGAACTGTTCTGCTCTCTGGCCAGGGGGGCTCCAAAAGTTATTACTGGCTAACAATAGATTGTTAAAGTGCCTGGGCACAGGAAAATCAAACTGTGCAGGTCCTCAGAGAATCTGGTCATATGAAAGAGGGAATCCATTCCGAGTGTGAACTATTAGTTCTGCTCTGAATATCGCCGTTATTAACCAGAGGGCTTTATTGAAATCTCCAAACTGCAGGCATCTCAATCCTCATCAACTGCTCAGGAAAACGACTGTGACAGGTGCTAATTGGTGATTATAGGAAAGAATACCTTTGGACTGGAAGAAGTGCTCCAGGTACCAACTCGTCGTAATGACAGCTCTCCCCTGGGAGGGAGATGCTCTTTGGGTGAGTGATATACTCTTCTTCTCCAGCAAATGGCCCTGCTCTCTGCTTTCTGATTGGTCTCTCTCTTTCTCTTTCTTTTTTCTCAATTCTGAATTCAATTGGTATTTGAGCTGACCGTAGAGAGTGATTTCCAAGAAAACACAAATAGAAAATGTCAGTACAGCCCTGGGAACGTGCAGGTATTCTAACAATTCTAGTTCCCACTTACCACTTTTCTTTCCTTCCCTGAGGTTCATATTGTCCTTCTTGGCTTGATTATGAATTTCAAAGTCTAACACAAAGACAAGGCATCATTATTATCATTATTTCCCTCATTGTGTAGCATAACATGGGGGTCATTGCCAGTGCTCATTAAAAAATTTTGAATGAGTGGGGTGGATGTCCATTTCAATAATATCAGTCCTTCAGGTCCTGCTCATTTTCTCCTCCAGGAAGCCCTCAGAGATCACTGTGCTCTGAAGATGTCTATTCTTTCCTCGGTGCATCCCGTGTGGAATCTGCAGCCATTGAATTATTTCTGTGGGCAATCCTGCATGTGCATGAATGTCTGTTTTCCCAGGCTGCCCTGAAGAGCTCACTCCCTATCCCTTCTTGGCTGCTATCTACCTACTGAGGTATTGGCACTATACCTCGCTATGAATTCTCTTATATTCGAAGACCCATGTACTTGAACACTGCTTCTTGATGAGGTTGCTGGTGTTGGTAGTGATGGGTGATTGGAGAAGGAGGTTATTGGTTTGCAAGGGGAATAGTTGGAAGTTGCCAAAGATCAATGGAGAAGGATATGGAGATGCTTCCAGGGCTTAGAGAAGGGGGTTCACAGGAGGACAGAACAGAAACCTGAGACCACTTTAGCCTACAGAGAGCTGAGTCAGGGATCATTGGAATTATATGATACAATGACAAAGGACATTCTTAATGTAAGTATGCAATTGCTCATTCAAATTGGAAGACTATATCTGAATGTAGGGTTTTTTTTTTCCTTTCTAAAGAAAGAATTTTTTTTTCCATGTTAGGGAATTTAACAGTAATTAAAATCACAACCACACACTTGGTGATGATATAATTTTCTGGTTCTTAGCTATTTGAATGTGTCCGTTTTATTTCTCTTAGATCATTCAATTTTCAAAGCAAAACTAAGAGGTGGTTGGTGATAATTATCACCGTGAACAGATGAGAAAATGGAGGTTTATGAAATAATAATAATTTTAATTTTTATAAAAACCATAGTTTTTAGCAGAGCCTATGGCAAATGTTATCTCATTAACATTCAATAAGCCCATGAGGTATGTATGATGAATCTTATTTCTAATTTATGAAAATAAAGATCATAAAGACTAATTAATTATTGTCTAAAATTACACAAGTTGTGGAGGTTATCTCAGGGAATTAAGGAGGTAAATTCAAAACTATATCAGTCAGTTTTTGCTATAAAACAAATTGCTTCAAAATGTAGTGTTTTAAATTTACCTCAAAGTTATGTAGATTTACTGAGCTGTTTTGGTCTAAAGTAAAGCCTGATTATTTGAGTAGATTCCTACTCTGGCTCCTAGCTTTTACTTCTTATAAATCCTTTCTTTACTATAAAAAGTAGCCTCTATCAAAGCCGAGTAAATTTCTAAGTCCAATTTCTGCTTGTACAAAATTAAAAGACAATTTTACTTTTTTCCATTTTTTTTTCCTCACTTAATTGTTCTGACTAGGACTTCTAATACTATGATTAATAGAAGTAGTGAGAGCAGGTAATCCTTGCTATTGATCTTAAAGAAAAAGCTTTTAGTTTCACATTTTAAGTATAATGTTAGCTGTGTACTTGTCTTATAAGGATTTTATTATATAGAGGTACATTTTTTCTATGTTTAATTTTATCAAATGGCTTTTCTGTATCTATTTAGATGATTGCATGATTTTCTTTACATAATTTTTATTCTTTATTCTGTCAGTATTGTATATCATATTCATTAATTTGCTTATCTTGAAACATCCTTGCTTCCTGGGCTAAATAACCATTTGATCTGATGTATGATTCTTTCAGTGAACTGTTGAAATTGGTTTTCTAGTGCTTTGTCGAAGTTTTTCGCATGTATGTTCATCAGGGATACTGACCTATGTTTTTATTCTCTTGTAGTATCCTTGTCTGAGTTTGATATCAGGATATGGTTGGCCTAATGGATGAGTTTATAAGTATTCTCTTCTCTTTAATATTTTGAAAAAGTTTGACAGAATTGATTTTAGTTCTTTAAATGTTTGGTTGAATTTATCAGTGAAGCCACCTGATCCTGGGTTTTTCTTTGTTGGGAAATCCTTAGTAACTGCTTCAATGTCCTTATCTAGTAAGCTTCTTTTTTCTTGGTAGATTGCATGTGTCTAGGGATTAATTCATTTATTCTAGATTGTATAATTTATTGACATAAAATTATTCACAATAGTATTTTACAATCACTTGAATTTCTGTGATTGTAGTTATAAAATCTCCTCTTTCATTTATAATTTTATTTGCCTTTTCTTACTTTTTTTATTAGTCTAGATAAAGGTTAATCAATTTTGTTTATCTTTTCAAAAAAAAAAAACAACTCAATTTCATTGATCTTCTTAGAATTGTTTTTCTAGTCTTCATTTCATTTATTTCCGCTCTTTTATTGTTTTTTACTTCAAGTTTATTTTGCCTGGGATAAATCTAGCCACTCTTGTTTTCTTTGATTGCCAGTTGAGTTGCATGGAACATCTTTATAGATTCCTTTAATTTCATCCCATATGTGTCCTATTTATGGATTGCATTATATCATATGTAGAAAACCCTAAAATCTCCACCAAAAAATGTTAGAACTAATGAACACACTTAGTAAAGTGGCATAATACAAAATGAACATTAAAAACTAATTTATGTCAATGTACCAACAGTGAAATATCCAAAAAAAGAAGAAATTAGGAAATGTATTCCATTTACAGTAACATCACAAATGAATTAAACGCTTAAAGTAAATTTAACCTAGGAATTGAAATATTTGTACACTGACTACTGCAAAATATTGATAAAAGCAATTATAGAAGACATAAATGAAAAGACATCCATGTTTATGAATTGGAAAAAATATTATTCAATTGTCCACATTATGCAGAGTGATTTACTATTGTAATCCCTATCAAAATTTCAGTGGCAATTTTTACAGAAATACAAAAAATCCTACAATTTGTATGAAATTACAAAAACATCCCAAATAACCAAAGCATTCTTAAAAGAAAAAAAAGACAGAGCTGGAGGTATCATATTTCATGATTTCAAAATATATTACAAATATGCAGTAACTTTAATAGTACATAGTAGCATAAAGCCATATAGACCAATGGAACAAAGTAGAAAGCTCAGAAATAATTCATGCATTGATGGTTGACTGACCTTCAACAATGTGCCAAGAGCACATGGAGAGGATAAATAGTGTTTGGAAAATTGGACATCCGTGTGCAGAAGAATGACATCAAATTCTTATACCATATACAAAGATATCCTTTAATGGATTAAAGACTTAAACATAAGACTTGAAATCTAAAACTATTGAAAAAAAAAAACAGAGAAAATCTTTCTGATTTTGGTTTGGGTAATATTTTTAGGGGGTCTGATCCTAGAAACACAGGAAGCAGAAGCAAAAGTAGACAGATAGTATTACACCAAACTGACGAGCTTCTACACAACAAAGAAAATAGCAGAGGCAAGAGTGAAAAGAAAACCTTTGAACATGATTGATGGGGAAAAAAAGAAAAGATTCTTTAGATTAAAAATAATGTGAGGGTCAGGAATCCTTTAGCATTTTGAGCAATTTCAATTTTTTTTTGTCTGTTTGTGGACCTTTTGCTATTACAAATCCCTTAAAAATTGTATGGATTTTCTATTCATCAGATGGTATTCCAATTTATTTGATGAAAACCACATGCCAATTGTTTGAGAAATGCTTTCCTTTGTAATGTTAAAATTATTTTAGGATTTGGTTTCTATGATAACACGCATTTAAGAATTTTAGGAGTCTTTTGAAAAAATTTAGCTGAAAGGATCTTCTAAGCACCACCTTAAATCTTCCATAAGTTTGCAAATAATTTGAATCCCTCTACATATTCTCCAACTTCAGTCTGCAGACTGACTATTTCTTTTCTTAGCTTCCCTCTCTTGCAATACTTTCCACACAGAGCTGTACCCAAATGACACTAGAACTTTCTGTTTGGAGATGATTTTATCAGAATCATCTGATTCTGATCAAAAAGTTTTAAGGTGCATATTGTGTTCCTCAAAAAAAAAAAAAAAAAAAAAAAAGCAAACACCTCTCCTTCTATCTGCTGCTGCAGCCCTTCCTTTAGAGTTTGATAACTGTCAAAGATGCAGACCTTTTAGCACTCTCTCCACTGCTTTTCCAGATGCCATCATTACCCAGTCATAAATCAGTGGCATGCCTGAGGGTTTGATCCAGTGTCACCCACTTCCAGATAAATGCTTCTGTATCAAGTCTCTTTTGCTGTACTACAAATCACCCCAAACCTCAATGGATTGAAACAATAACCATTTATTTAGCTCATGCATTCTGTTGTTTACTTGGGCAGTTTTTTGTTTACTTGTTTTTTTGTTTTTCTCAGGTATTTGTGGTCAGCTGGTGGATTGATCAGTGACTGGCTAGTCTGGGATGGCCTCGAAGTCTAGCAGTTGTCTGGAACAATGGGTCACTGGGCAATACATCTATCAAGTTACAGCAGATTTCCTTAGGCTTCTTTACATGGCAGTGGCTAAGGAGGACAAACAGCACTGGGAAATGATCCTTCAAGTCCCTGCTTTTATCATAATGACTGATGCTCCATTGGCTCATGTGGCCAACCTATATTCAAAAGGTGGAGAATTGCAGCCCACTTCTTGATGGGAGGAGATGAAATATGGCCAGTTTTGTAGTCAACAACAAACGTCCATCAAGTCAAAAGTCCAGCATTTAATCACTGTTCTATTTGGCCTCAAGTTAAACACTGTACTAAGATCCATATAAGCAATGAATATTTTGGGGGAAAAACCAATATATTAAATTTCAAATACTAAATATTTATAGCTGATTAAAGTAATATGTCACTGTGTGTTAGCTCATTATAATTGCATAATGATGAGGGCAGTGAGATGTTTTGGACAGTATGAGAAGAAAGTTCACTCATTATTAGAGGATTAACCTTCCGTTCTCTTCTCTAAAGCCTATGTCAACTAGGAAGGAGGAAAAATGAGATGCTGAGTATCAGTTTGAAGGGTAAAAATGTCATGCTGCATGTATGGTTTATCTCAAGGCATACTCACATGGGTGTTAATGTCTTCTGAAGAAGCCAGAAGGCTCAGAAATTCAGAAAAGAAGTATCAAGATGTCTTGTTTCATTCCATCCAATTTTGTAAGAATAGCACTTCACACTTTATTCACACTTGGCAGTTTACATAGCTCTTTGCTTTCATTATCTCACTTAACTTTCACAGTGCCCAGAGGTAGTCTGACATGTGCTGTTATCTTCATTTCAGACATTACTGAGACTTGCCCGGCTCTTCAGAAAAATCAGTGTCAGGCAGGGAAAAAAGAGAGAAGGACCTTGGAGATGGGGGTGGAGGAGGGAAAGCACAATGAAGTAGAACATTATTTGAGGAATAGGTTATTCCAAAAAGCAAAAGCTTCTTTGAGAGACGTGAGTTTCAGAAAGCTTACAATTATGAGTACAAGAAATGTGCTCATGATCCGGGAGTTACTCATTGCTGTTTTGTAAGCAGTTTCCTTGGGGGTGCCATATTGGAAAGAGCAGGTCTTGGAGGAGAGAGCAATGTACACATTTACCAGAAAATATGGAATCTACTGTGAAACAGATTTCACAAGGAACAATAAATGGAGACATTGGCTTAGGGTGTAAATGTCCACCCAAGGTTTAAACTCATAAATTATAGGGTATTTAAGCCACAGTTTCCATTTATAGATAGGCTGAAGGAAAAAGAATGATTCTGTCATCTAATGGACATAAGAAGTGTTTCATGCTGTACCCTTCCTTGAAATTCAAAATACATATGAATATATTAAACTCTCACCTTGGCCCCTAGTCCTTTGAACTACCACCAATTCAAACAAACTTCCTCTGTGCTTGGGTGCTGTGTGTGCCTTTTTATTTTTTTTAACCATTGCCCCCAAAGCCCACCCTCCCTGTGCTCTGCTGCACTCTCCTCCCCAACTGCTTCCTTGATTTCCATCCTGTCAGGTTGTGAGTGCTGTGGGAAGTCACTTGAAATCTTGGAAAGAGGCAGAGATTGCATAATAAATGCCCTGTATTGTTTTTAACTTTTTTTTTTTTTTTTTGGCCTACAGTAGACCTGTCTTAGGGAATAGTCTTTGAAGGCCCTGTTGAGTGGATTCGGACTTAAAAAAAAAAAAAAAAAAAAAAAAAAGAATCAGGAGATAAACACATCCAATTACTTTTCTGTTTCACTTGCCTAACTCCCTCACAAAGCAGGGGAAGGGCTTTTGGATCCGAGCCTTTGTTTAATAAAAGCCATGCATCATTGCTTTGGGGATGGATCATAAAGCCATACCCTTTGGACTGCAATGTTATGGAAATGAGAATTATTTAATTTACAGTCTTTCCTACACTGGCCTTGTAGATCTGAAAAATTAATTAACCAAATGTCATATTTTACTCCCCACGAAAGTGGGTAGAGAAAGGAAGGCAAACTAAGATGAAAGCCAGGCACCCTTTCTACGTAGGGGGGTCTAGAAGCCCAGACAGGACATGGCACACTGCCTGGCAACTTCTCAGCTGCCTACCCACCCTGTCTTCTCTCTGGTGCTAAAGTGTGGAGTGGCATATGATGTTTGGAGTTGAGCAGTTTGGCTGCTTTGGCATCCGGCCTCTGTGCTTACCCAATAGCCTGTCACAGACAAGGCTCACACCTCTTGGAGGCTAAAGCTGCTTATGTGTAGTATAAATGGATATTACCATGTACTTCAGAATTGCTGTTAAAATTAAATGAGGAAGTTTATTCAAAAGCTTCTAGCCAGAGGGAGATCCCAGTGGATTTTCAGCAACCCTGGTCCATTCCCCTCCCTTCACGTTTGTGTTGTCCTGGGCCCAATGTGGACCCCATGGGCCCTCACTTAATATACTCCCAGCTCCTCTCAGTGGCTCTATCCCTCTACTTTTCATGATGTTAGGGACCAGGAGGGCCCCAATATCCACACCCTGGCCAACTTCTCACATGTCTTCCCTGAACTATTATAATCTCAGTTGTTTCATTTTTTTTTTGCTTAAGGCCTCTGTCCCTGGGAAATGACTAGCTCTCTTCTGTGCACAAATATGTGCACAAACATGTATATAATATACACATAAACACTAATGCACATGTGTTCACGCACACACACACACACACACACACACATATAAACACACACAGAAGTCAAATTTTCATTTTGGAACTTGAGAGTTTAGAGGTGACTCTATCCATCCCTTTCATTCGACAGATGGGAAAAGTAAGGTGTAGAGAGGAGATGGCAGTTGTCTAGGGACATAAGTAGGGGTCTGTCCCTGAATTCCTCTCTATTGTTCTCAAAGTATGGCATTTGTATTTAGAAACTTTGAGTTCTTAATCTAGGTCTACCATTTGTGTGTGATGCACACGAAACTGTTTAGTTTTCCTGAACCTGTTTTCTCGTCTGGCATGACACCCGCTGATTTGGGTATACAATGAGATCACATTCTTTTCAGTGTCAAATAATTCAAAATTGCCTCACTCCAATGTCTTATGGGAATATTGTTCTCTGTTCTTATAATCTTTCCTACTGGGTGCAGACAAGCCATCCAGGGGAGTTTACTCAGGTCTAGAAGTTCCCTCTGGTTGTATCACCTCTGTGGAGGGAAATGCAGTTTGCTGGCTGTGTACAACATTACGCTAATGTTACGGGTGGTCTGGTTGTTCATGTCATCGTGCTGGAACACAACTTAATTCTGGTGGCTCAAGAGTTTGGTGCCATCCCAGTTCCCTCCAGATAGGGCCTAAAGATTTTAAGATTGTTGCTGAATCTGGGGATTGGGCCAGAAGGAGGACTGCTCTCCTTTCCACAGTGTTAAAGTATTTGGAGGGTGATATTCTTCCTAGATCTTGGTTCCCAAAGTCTCAGCTCTGTAGTAGTCTACTGTTTATATTTTTTTGCTCTTGGTAAAACTCTTTTCCTAAGACATGGGTGCTAAGAGCCACAGCCAATTAATATGATGCATGGCATTTTTGATTGAAAGGTGATGCCAGCTAGCCATTGAGATGATATGATTATGTTAAAAATTACATTCATATGGATACCGGACTCCTGCTGTTTACCTCGGCCTGCTGCGGGACTCCTGGAGAGTTCCCATTGGTTGGGAAAGTGCAGTAGGAGGGAATTCCAGGGGAGGAACTTGCTCTGGGGTTCCGGGAGGAGACCCGCCAAAACGCTGAGTGGGTGGATCGGGAATCTTCCCGGGCGCATACGTGGTATTGGCGGTTATTTCAAAAATAAAGTTTGTTCCTGTTTGAGTGGCTCGTGATCTTGTGCCCAGCCAGACTGCGGCACATGGGCACAGTATCAGAGTGGCTGAGTCAGCCATGTATGTCTCCTGACCTCTTGGCCCCAGATGCTAAAGATGTGCTTCACTTCTCTTTGTTACAGGAAAAAGCACATACCTTGTCTTGGAGAAACTGTATGGGCTGAGAGATTAAAGGAAATTGAAGGACGCAAGGACTCTTCTTTTAACTCTGCATCTCAGAATTAAAAAAGGCTTAAATAAGAGGTTTTATTAAGAAGAAGTATAAAGAGAATAAAGAAAAACAAAAAATACCAAATTAAATGTGTTACCTAAAGAAAGTCAACAGAGAGGGGCATGGGCTAGAAGGAGAAAGTGACATTTTTCTGAGTATAACTTTTGTAACATTTTGACTTTTAAAAGCTATAAATAGACTACATATTCAAAAAATAAAATGAAACAAATAAGCATGAAAAGAAAACTAAATGTAAAAATTAAAAAATAAAAGCAGAAACAAGTAAACTTAATTATATTTTAGTGAATACCTTAACAGGTTGAAGAAAAAAAAAAGAAGAAATTTAAGAAACTAATCCCTTGTCCAAGTAAATAAAGGTCACAAGATTTGACTATATACTAGTCAAATTTTGGCATGGTGGTGGTGGTGGTGGTGTGTGTGCTGTGTATAAGCATTCTGAACTTTTGAGTAGATTTACTTACTTTAATTTAATAAAAATTAAAAAATTGTAGGACTATTTTAGATATAATATAGGACTGAGCAAATAGGATGTGTCAAGCCTATTAGGAGCCAGGGTTTCCACAGTAGATAAGACACAACAATATGGAATGGAGATGGATTAGAATTGAGGGTCTTGGTGTGGACTCAAGATTCCTAAAATATGTGCAGTTTAGGTTTAGGTGCACATGCATATACACACATACATGCATACTTGCATGTGTGTGCATATATGTGTTTAAAAACATGCAGCTCCTTCCTTCCTGTCATCTCTGTTGAAAGAACTAAGAAGTAAAGTCATCCTACTAGCAATGAGCATACCCAAGGCTCAGACCTTGGTCTCTAATAAGATTTCCTTTTGAATGAAATGGGTCCAGTGGAGAATTGATTCAGTGGCTTAGCAAAGTGGGGACAAAATGAATTTGGACTCTCTTGTATGCCAGAAAGTAAGAAGTGTTGGAAAAATAATAGTGGATATGTGAACAAACTTGAAGGGGATCCCATAGGCCAAAAATGGTACAATTTGAGCACTATAAGCTATTTAAAATATGAATTTAATAGCCAAAATAGATAGAGATAAATGATAGATAGTGGAGAAGAGTTCCATAAACTGTTGAGGGCCGCCCATTTAAATGTGTGAATGGGGCTGGAGTTGAAAAAAAGTCATATTGCAACCAGCATTGGATACCAAATTTTGATGAGGGCAGGATATTCTCATGGTCTCACAATGTCTCCCTGTGGACTGCTTAATGGATGTTGCAAGAAGGAAAAAAAGGGAGAAAGAAAAACCAGTGATTGTGCTGTGGAAAAAATTGGGAAACTTCTTGACTGGTTGATTAAAAATGAACATCCCTTATGAGACAGATGGTCATACTGGAGAGGAACACATATCATCTATGTAGCACTTTCAGAATGCACGACTTTAATATAATCATGAAGAAACATCAGACACATACAGAATGAGAGAGATTGATTGTATTTAACAAAAAGGGATATTGTGTTCCTTAAAAATGACAATGTCATAAAAATCGAAGAAAGACTATGAGAGTGTTATGGATAAAGGAAGGCTAAGAGATGTGACAGCTAAATGCAATACCTGACCCCAGCCTGGATCCTCAACTAGAGAGGGACAAAGCTATAAAGACATTATTTGGTCAATTGGTAAAATTAAACCAAACAGTAAGTTAGATGGATGTCCTTTATCAGTGTTAAATTTACTGAAGTTGATAATTGCAGTGTGATTTCCTAAGAGGATATTGTTATTACTAGGGAACACACTCTGAAGTATTTAGGGGAGAGGAGTTTATGTATGCAACTTACCCTCAAATTAGGTAGATAATAAATGATAGATAAAGCAAGTGATAAAAGGGGTAAAATATTAACACCAGGTGCATCTAGGTAAGTGGTAGATGGGTATTCATTTCATGCTGTTTTATTTGTATTTTATTTTTTTTTTCCTGTAACTCTGAAATTCTTTTCAGGTGAAACTAAAAACTGTGTTTTGGATTTGAGCTGAGAGAGGTGTATAATGAGAAGCCAAATAAAGATGCCGGCTTTTGTGAAGAGCTCATGGTGAAGTGGGATGAAGCCGACAAGAACTCCCCAGGGAAAGAGAAAAAGAGGGCAAGCTTTCAGTTTGTCACCTCTGCCCCAGGTGATGCCTTTCTCATTTATAAACATCATGCAAAGTAATGAGCACATATTTTTCAGCTCTGGACTCTTTTGGAGTCACACAATAAATGTCAGAAATAATTCTATGCTCAATAAATTAAATCTATTCTAGCACGTAATTATTTTCTTTTGTTCTCACAAATCACTATTCTTAGAAATTCTTGGGGGAAAGAACAACCATAAAAGCAATTAGCCATTTTCTCTCGATTGAAGTGAGCTGTCATCCCAAGTAGAGGCTTCACTAGTTGGGAAGGGTCTGACATTGGAGGAAACTGGAGGTGGGGCGACAAAGGCCATAATCCTCAGCATGCCCTCCCACCACAGCCTGGGTCTTCACTTTGCTAAGGTCCTTTGCCTTGATAGAAGTTTCTACCTCTCCATGGGCTGTCAGTTATGTATTACAGTCAAATCATGAAAAGCAAACTCTATGGACTATATCACTTGGAATATTTTCAAATTTCTAAAGTATTTCTGATATCTCAAATTACATATTTTGAGGGTAATGTAGAAGAGCAGGTAGGTTTGGAAATATTTTAAACTATTTTGAATAGATTTAGAACCTAAAGAGATGTCTCTATACAAGGCTCTGATTTTTTTGTCTCTCTTTACATACATACATACACACACACACACACACACACATACACACTCTACATAATACATATGTACATGCATGTATGCACAGATGCATATATGTATAAGGCTGATATTTTTATAGAAATGAGCAAGGTCAGCATTTGCTCCTTAGGTGAAGGGGGACTTACAGAACTCTCATGGGGGAGAACTTGATATAAACTGGACTGAAAATGGACCCCAGCTTGTGCAGATACAGAAAGCTTGTCTTCCTGACAATGTACCTCCTCCCCACCCCCACATCCTACCAAGAGGTTAGGGGATTAAACTTACAGTTGGTCACTTTTTGTTCAATAATTCAAGGTGAAATTCTCAGCACCGTATGTTTTCAGCAGTGATAGGAAGAGCCTTCTGCCATCCAAAGTTCCCTCCTTTCTGAGGGGTAATCCCTAGAGCTCTTCATCGATCAAAAAGCTAAGCTTCTTTTACTTCACAATTTGAATGAGGCAAAGCGCTGGCTGTGGCAGATTCAACATATACTTAAAAGAAACCATTTTTTTTGCTCCTTCTCTTTAAGCCTGGCATGTACATTTTAGTTAAACCATGAGATGGGGAAGGAACCTAGGGCTTCATTCCAAAACAATCAGCTTTTCAAAATCCCAACCAATCAGACTCCTGAGAGCAACGATGAGTTTTGGCTTTATAAGTAAATCCTATTTTTATCAGAGTTAGAGTTTTTAAGTCCTAATGTAAAGCCAAACATCTTCGCCTTAACATGATTATATTGTTGGAAGTTATTTAAGTTCCCGTCTGTGCTTTCCTCTACTCAATAGGACTCGAGTTGACCATGCATTCACCCAGTAATCACTAGGTATGTGCCTGGAATGTCTCCTGTCTCATGTGTGTGCTCACCAAGGACAGGTAGGAAAGTCTTTATTTATAGGGCTCCTATTGTGGTGGTAGAGACAAACAGGTCGATAGATAAATGATATACAATCTAGTAAATCAAACAGAGTGGGAGATGAGAGGAAAGAACATGTACATGTGACAAAGGGATCAGAAAATGTGAGCAGGTTTTCTAAAGGTTCCAGATGAGTCCAGTGGGTGAGGAGAGTGAGGAAAAGAATTTCTGACACTTGGAACCCTCACTGGAAAAACTGGAAGAGCAGAGGAGCAGGAAGGACTTGGGAGGTGGGTGGTCAGTGCAAGACAGGGCTGTAGTCGGAGGAACTGGAGATGAGACTGGGAAAGAAGTGCAGAGGCCAAGTGTGAATGGCTTCGGATCCTAACAGAAGAATGTGGATTGTGTCTTTATTAATCATCACTTTTATTTTTGGTATTTTATGATGCACTGACATCTTGAGCTTTGTGGACTTAGGAGACAGTGTCCCTCCCAAGGTTAGCAAAGTCCTTGGGATAGTAAACATCTTGCTTGGAAGTATGCCTTTGATTTGCAAAATAACAATTCTGAGTCCATATCCCCACCCATATCTCTTTACCAGATAACTGGGGACAGATAACTGGGGATGTTATGAGTAACCCAGAGAATGTGGAAAGTATTCAAACTCTTCAATCCTAATCCTTCTGACCCTGCCACACCTATTCCTTTTCATAAAAACCAAAGCAGATGCTCCTGACCATATTTCCCCCTTGTTGCTTTGACCAACCCTGGTCCATCCCCATATTGTGTGGCCTCATCATCTTGGCAACTATGAGTAACAAACAATGTTTGCAATCAAACTGTTTCTTCATCTGTTGTCTCTACCATTATCTGAATAAAAGCAAAATACCTGGTACATTTTAAAATGGTGTCTTGAAGGTGGAAGTAGTGTGATGGAGGCATTAAAGTAAGCATGGCTCATGATTGCTTTTAAGAAGGTAAGTCTAACAATGCTGCAGAAATCTACTCCAGTGGAAGAAGACCTAGGCAGGAAAAGCACAGGAAGGAGCTGGAACCACCAAAGAGAATATGATGTGGCTGAAGGGAGTGGCAGGGTGGCTGGAGGGGCTTCTGGATATAGTCACTGTCATTGCTATGAATTTTGCCTTCTTGCATATCTTATTTTTATAGTTGTTTTGTCTTCCTTCTCTGCCAGCTGTCTTTCCTTGCTATAACAGCTTTTAAGAGGATTGCTACTTTTTCTAATTTTTCAAACTTTTAGTTGGGCAAGAGTTGGGATGGCAGATACTCAAGTTTACTGAAAGGGATTTAAAAAATAGAAGAGTAAGAAAGCCCGAAAAGCTCTCACAAACAGAATATATGAGCTAAAGGGAATGGATGCTTTAGGCCCTGTTATGGTTTGGATATGAGGTGTCCCCCTAAAGCTCACAAGTGAGACAATGCAAGAAGATTCAGAGGAGAAACCTCTGAATTGTGAGAAACCTCCAGAAACCTCTGGATTGTGAGAGTTTTAACCCAATCAGTGAATTGTTCCCAGATGGGATTAACTAGGTGGTAACAAGAGGCAGGTGGGGTGTGGCTGGAGGAAGTGGTTCATTGGGAGTGTGGCTATGGGGTATATATTTTGTATCTTGAGCTGGAGTCTCTCTGCTTCTAGATCACCATGATGTGAGCTACTTCCCTCCATCACACTCTTCTGCCATGATGTTCAGCCTCACCTCAAGTCCAGAGGAATGGAGCCGGCCTTTTCTGGACTAAGACCTCTGAAACCGTGAGCCCTCAAATAAACTTTTCCTCCCCTACAGCTGTGGTGCTCCAATCCTTTAGTTACAGCAGTGAAAAAGCTGACTAAAACAGGCTCCTTTTAAAATTTTCAGAGATTTATGCTTGAACCAAATTTTAAGTCTCAATGTTCTGAATATTTTAGATAGAGGAATGTGCCAAGAATGAGTTTGAAAGGCTGAGAAATGTGGGAAGGTTAGGGATGGTATACAGAATGGACCAGTCAGGATTTCATTATTCCTGGTCACAGAACAGCTTACCAACTCGAGGTTCAGTTCTTCATCTCCTGTGAGGGCACATGGATTGATCCAGGTGTGGCGAAACACCTAAATTAAGAAACTACCAACAGAAAGTCAAGCATCATGCTAAATATCAGCCATGGGCAAAACTTTTATCTACCCAAAGAGTCTGAATGCGTGCCAACAGTGATTCCCAGGAAAGAACAGAATATCAGCGGTTGTAGAAAAATTACATCTAGGCAGTCACTGGGAGGTTAGCCGATCTTCTGAAATGCATAGTAGTTGATGCTTTAGGTCATTGATTTCTACTTAGACACTGGTTTCTGCATTTTAATTTCTCTAAGTTTAGAGATGGAAGTAAAGTTTCAAAAATTTTATTGTGATGCCAAAGTAACTTACAGGGTGATTAGGGACTTGAGGTCTCATTTGCAATGTTGATTGATTTCAGTGTGAGCACTACCCTCAGAGACATTAAGGGAAGGAGAATCCCAGGTTTGAGGTATGTATTGAACCTAATTGGGACCCTGCATGAGAATCCATTTCCAGAACAAAGAAGAAAACCATATTTGACATAGCCGATAAAAGGGAAAAATAACCATGTATGAAGACTAAAACAGATTTATAGTGGAAATAAGGATGGTTGTAAAAAAGAAGAGCATTAAGAGGTGAATTATATGCTGGCCTCAGTAAGTGAGGGGTTAGTTTGTAAACAAAGGGTACATTTATATGTTGATCTTTGAAAAAATGGTGAGAAGCAATTACCATTTAGTCCTTTTTTTCGGGGGGGGGAAGGTTTAATATTAGGCCTTTTGCATATATTATGTCTGGTTCTGAAAATAATCATTATCCTCTTTACAAGATAAAAATGTGGCAGTCTCCCTTCTATACATTTTCAATTCCTGAGGTTACCTGTGGACCAGCAGGGGTATGAAAATACCAGTCATGTGCCATTTAAGGACAGGGATAAGTGCTGAGAAATGAGATGGAAGGAAATTTTTGTCTTGTGTGAGCTTCATAGAGTGTACTTACACAAGCTAAGATGGCTACAACATCACTAGTCTTATGGGACCTGTCATATATGTGGTTCATTGTTGACCAAAATGTCATATGAATCATGAGACAGTTACATGGAAAATTCTGAAAAGAAATAATTCATAAATTTGAAACAACTTATTTCAGTATATTTTATAATTGTTCTAATTTATTATCATTTGTGGTTATTAAGATATTATTGTGTCTAATGTGTAAATTCAAACTTTTCATGGATATGTAGAGATATAGATATAGATATAGAAAAAATAATATATATAGGGTTTGCTGCTATCCATGGTTTCAGACATCTGAAAAACATCTTGGAACATACGCCCTTTGAATGGGGGTGGGGTGGGGATTCCATACCAAAACACACAGGTGGATTAAATTGCTCAAGGTAATATAGGAAGGTAGAGGAATGAAGAAATCAAAGCTCCATAACTTTGTATTTGATTTTTGAGAGTTACATGTGCCTGTCTTGCATAGGAGGGAAGGATGTGGCTACTCAAAAATACTACCTTGGTCTGGAATGAAGGAAACCACTATAAAAATAACCTCCTAGGGCTGGGGTTGTGGCTCAGTGGTAGAGCGCTCACCTCGCGCATGGAGACCCTGGGTTTGATTCTCAGCACCACATAAAAATAAATAAACAAAAAGATATTGTGCCCATATATAACTTATATATATAAATAGCCTCCTAATACTCTTGGAAGATTGGTTGAGGAACTCAGACTTCCTCCTTAAAAAAAAAAAAATATGGCACAGGGGAATTCAGAGTGTAGATTAGAGGTATAGCACTTGCCAAGCATGCATGAGGACCTGATTTTGATTCACACCCCTGTGCACACACACACACACACACACACAATTATGGAACAGTAAGACTCATACAGAGTAAAAATATACAAGGGAGTTAGGAAAGAGTATGGTAGAGTTTGAATGGTGTTGGAGTTTGGATCTAAATCAAGTAGAACTTAGATTGAGTCGTAAAGGAAAATGCAATGTGGCTTGATATCCAGTGGTGATCCCAGAGGCAGAAGCCTTCCACAGCAGGAAAGGAAATTCTTTTTATCTTCTCCGTGTCATATGGATTCCACATGCTTTCTAACCATCACTATGATCCCCTCACCTCCCAGATATACCCCAAAGGAGGTGTGGGGGACAATTTGGTCAAGTTCCCAGAGCTTGTGTTGAATAGCACTTAAGAGAGCTGTGTGCCTCTGGGTCCTCCCTTCCTCCCATCCTGTTATCTTTTCTACACTGCTGTGGGGGAATAACGAACTTGCTGCCATGCTTTGCAGGCTGCAGATTTCTCTACTCTGAACTTCTTTCTTACTTGTGGCTACATAGTGGCAAAGTCCTAATAACAAGTTGAAGCCTAGAACCAGGCTTTTTTGAAATTTTGAAAAAACAAGAGATGAAGAGCTGGGTGCATATTCAAGGCAGTCATCACTGATCTTCTAAGAGCTGTGTTGATCTATCTTTTTCTACAGCCAACCTGGGCTCTTCAGCAGGGACTGGGCCATGTGGATCCCCAGGATTCACTTAGAACAGACCAGGAGCAGGTAAAGAGATATGCATGTAGATATCTCTGTGAGATATGCATGTAGCCGAGTGATTTCCTTCTGAGCATGAGCAGGAGAGTCTTCTTCGGTTTCCCCTTCCTATTTATCATGGAGGACCATACTGCCTGACTTTTCTCTCAAGTATCCAGCAGGGCAGTTCATTCTCTTTTTTTTAGAAAGTATAGACTTTTGGCCTGTTCCCAAAGGTGGCTGCTTCCCCTTGCTCAAGTATTTATGGGGCTGCTGTAAAGTTAGACTAGCTCATATCTTTCCTATGTAGATCTTGGTTGTGGTGCTTCCCAAACCTTAATAGACCTTCAAATCATCTTTTAAAAAATGCAGAGTCTGATTCAGGAAGTAGGGTAGGGCCTAAGTTTCTGCATCTTCAACAAACTATCAGGGCATGCAGATGCCGCTGGTCCATGAACCCCACGTTAATTCATTTACTCTCAACACTAAACCAGAGCTTCCTATTCAAACAACAAATTTTTTTGAATTCATTCATTCTAAGCTCTTCGCCCTTCTGGGTCTACTCCTAACATCGGAGCATGCAGGTTTTCCTTCGTGTATGCTTTGAGCTTGTATTTCTTTTATTCTTGCCACCCCAATGGCCTTTCCTTTCTCATTTTCAATTGTTCTTCACAAAATCCAATGTGCTGAGAGAATAAAACTTTCTTGTTTTCCCACTTCGGTTTTAAAATTGGTATTAGAAGTACATAATGGCTGGGAGGTGAAATAGACCCAGGTCTAGACACAATTAATTTTGATTTCTATATAAGGATTGTGTTTCTAGCCTCTTCTCACCTTGTGGGTTTGATGCACAATACTGTCTTGCCAGCTAAGGCATGCTCTAAGGTGTGTTCTTGTCTTCTCATGAATCATTCGTGTGATCTACTTTAATTAAGCTGCATTTTGGCATGTTGGGTTAATTTTCTTGGTTCTTTTCAGCCTTGAGGACTTTAGGATATTGAGCCAATCCTCAGAACCTCCTGATATCCTCACTGTGATCCCTTAAATATCTTTCCACTTTCCACAATATTAGGGTACAGAAAAGTAGTCATGTGAGCCCTGTCCATGCACTGGTCACTGCCGAGCACCATGCACAATGTACAATGATTAATTCCAAACATTCCTGTTCTGTCTGTTGTTGACCTTCAGGGAGGAGCCTGTTCTCAGAGGGCAGCATCAGAGTTATAGTTGGAAGAAGGTACTGAAGAACAACAGGTCCTTTCTTTGCATAGAGCTACTTTGGACATTTTCTTTCTTGAGGATGTCTTGCTCAAGAAAGTGCGTACATGGGAATCCTAAGGAAAAAAAAAATCAAAGTTTGAAGGCAAGTGGTATAAAATTAGCGAAGCTCAAGACAGCAAGTAAAGAAAGAATTTTCAAAACTTCTTAGGCTGAATATTCAGCTAGCAGCAAATCCCCTTGAGGAAGGACTTCATCTTCATCTTCAAGCCATATCTAATTGCCTCTTTGTCATCCACTGATTAAAACCAGCAGCAATTGGACTGTCTAGGTGCTCTGTATTTAATGAGGTTTATATACTGGCTTGGGAGAGTAGTGTGGTTTTCCGAAGGCTAATAAGGTTGAACTTGGCATCGTCTATCACTAATCCGTGGCTTTATTCTTGGCTCCCGTTTCATGTTCTGCCACATTTAATTTACTGCTCTCTTGCTCCAGATGACACTGATGATGGCGAAAGTCAGCGAGGCATTGGGGGTCGAGGAGGGGAGACTGTGCTTAATAAATGTAGTTCTTGTAGTCTGGTGTATTTCTGACCTTTATCTTTCAAATAACCTGTGTAAATTCAGACCAGTCAATAAATCCAGACAGATAGCTCTGTTAGGGGAGACAATGAAATTAGGTGAGCAAATTCCAACAAAAGGTAAAATAAATGTGGTGGCCCCGTCTGCACCAACTGGATCTGCAGTGTGTTTCAGTGGCATCCTTGGGTGATGTTGAATGACCAGGACTGGTTGCTAATTGGAATGGATGACCCATTTTCTGATGGGCATGGATGATGAATACTTGGTCTCAGAAGTTATTTTCAGAAGAGAGAAGATAATGTTGAGACTATGGCCATCAAACTATGTTGCAGGCATCTTCTCTGTAAAATGGGGCAGAAAAATGAATCCCTCACGTCTATGCGTCATGTCCCAGAGGCTCATAACAAAAGTTTAAGGCCCCCAAACATTTCTTTCATTCAAGGGAATTGTTTAATTCACCTGTCTTTCACCTTCACACTGTCCCTTGTCCTTGTCTGTTGTCCCTAGGGCTTCTCCCTCCAAGCCCAAATCTATGCTTTCCACAGAGTTTTTGACTTAGCAATCATCCCAATTTCATCATCTCCTGTGAAATGAATAAGGATGTCAGGTTCTTCCTCAGATTGTAAATAAGCCGTCCCCCGCTGAGCCAGTCCTGCTTCTTAATTGAGATAGACTCGGAACAGCACAAACGGAAGTAGAGAACAGTGTGCCCTGTGGGTCTGTCCGGCTCTCCCCCTGTGTTGCCAGGAGCTGCTGTTCTAAGTCTATTAAAACATTTGCTTCCAGGTTATTATTTTACACAGTTACAGACTTATTCATTAAGGCAGGATTTGCTACCATGAAAGACGAGTATCTAAATCTCAGTGACAACACCATCCCTTATTTTTCATTCACATAAAGTATAAATGGCAATGACGGAAGAAAGTGGAAACTGCTCACAGTCCTATAGACTCTGCATTTCAACATGTGGCTCCTAAGGTCGTCTAGGGATTTCATAGATGCCAGCAGACAGGAAGAGAAAGAGACTCGCATGCTGTAAGAAAGCCTTACACACCAGCCTGGGAGGACAGATGAAGTTATGTAACTTCCACTGAGGAAAGGGATTCTGCTGAACTGTGTGCCAGGGAGGAATGGGGAGCCTCCCAGTGAGCAGGCAGCCAGGTGTGGGCTCATGACCACTCCAGGAAGAGAGCGCTAGTCCAGCAGGTGGTCCTCCTAGTCTGGCTCTGCCACTATGATAACTATCTTTTCTATTTGATTAAACTCACCTTAAGATTGATTTTCATACTAATAATAAAGTGCAAAGTCTGGACTCTAAGAAAACTAGTATAAATAAGATTAAATATATATACTAACAGTCAAAAAAAAGAAGCTGGATAAATAAGTACAAAAAGGTCATTCATTTTTTGTTGGTTATTATTATTATTATTATTATTATTATTATTATTATTATTCCATATCTTTAAGTTGATCCTGGATGCTACTTCATACCTACTCAAAGCATTTGAATCACCCATTGGATTGTATATTTCTATATCATTTGAGTCTGTAGAGTTTGAATGTGGTTTTAGCTTATCTTGACTTATTCCTGTTTTTTCTCCCCTCAGTTTAGTTACTCTAGACAGGCAACATATCCATAATATTGAGAGTGAGCTTCAGAATTTAAATATTCTCTAATCTGAGAAGAAGAACAAAGGCAACTATTTATTCAAATGATTTGTCATAAGAGAAAAGGGTATATGTTTTTCAAAATGTTATCTATTCCATCATCACATGTATATTATTCTTGTGAAATTTAATTCATAAAATGTATTCACTGCTTCTTCACTTTTAGAGACTCATTAAAACTTGCAATTTTTATAATACACCCATGACTTGACTACAATTGTACTCATTTCTAATCCTTTCCTTAGATTGTCTCCTCTATGAAAATGACTCCCCTAGTACACACGTATTAACCACATCACTCTCATGGACTGCTGGACTGTTAAATATTCAATTGTTTAGTGATTGTTTTCAAGTGGAGAGCTCACAAACACTTCATGTTCAATATACTAACCCAAAACCTGGATATTAATTGATTTATACAGTAATTAATTCCAAACATCCTCAGTATGGTTTTCTGCTTTGGGCTAATAAGTAATAACTAGTATTAGGATTATCCTTCTGCCATAAAAATAACAGATGGAAAACCCCCAAATGACATGACTGTGATCTCAGGTAGAGAGGAAATAAGGAGATTGGCCAAAGAATACTATAGTTTTCTATTTGAAGGCATTTTCTGAACCACTGCTAAGAGCTGCCTCTGTAGAGTTAGATGGACACAGAAAAAGGACCAGAAAAGCTAAAGTGGATGACATTTGTGGAACACAGTGCCTGGGGGGAGAAATGTACAGAATGGGATGCATAAATTTTCTTGGTGGTGTTTTTTTGAACATTTGGGTCCGTTTTAGTCTATACATGTACATGTAGAAATTCCATGAGGTCAAACAGAGCAATTTCTGAGGAGCTACTAAGTATAAAATTCCCAGAAGCACATGGAGTTGGGAGGTGCCTTAATTCTCTACTTAGACAAGATATATGACATGGAACATTCTGAGCAATAAACAGAGGCCCAAATCTTCACTTATTAGTACTAAAGCTAATTAGACCTAAAGACTACTATAGATTTGCCTTAACAACACTTAAAAACAGGTTTAGCATCAATCAACCTGATGCAAAAATCACTTTCTTTCTGGTAAAACAAACTTGATCATTCTTTAAAGTAATACAACTAAACTGAACATTCAACATATCATTCACAGTGTCCAGTGACTAATGCAAATTTATTAAACATGATCAGATGCAACCAATTGTAAACCACAGCTAGGTAAAAATACATTCACTAGAAAGAGATCCAGAAATTGGGGAGATTATGGGATTAGCAAATGAAAAGCTTAAAAGGTCTTATATAAATATTATCTATATTTTTATGGATTTAAATAATAAACATAATGTGAAAAGAGAGATTACTGAGAAATTAAATGTTTTTTTTTTAATTCAAAATGCAGGTATGAGGTATACAAGATATTAGATGCTAAAATATAAATGTTACTGAAATAAAAGATACAGATTTTAATTTATTCAAAATAAAATACAGAATGGGAAACCAATAAGAAACTAAAAAAGGACCTTTACCATCTGTGGGATGACATCAAAGAATCTAGAATACATATAAAGTTCAAAAAGAGGATATGAGGAAGCAAAAAAAAAAATTTAAAAAAATAATGTTTGAAAACTATCAAATTTGATGAAAAAAAAAATCCCACAAAGAAAAGTAGCTTGACAATAAACATCTAACATAAATATAAAGCAATTCACACCAAGGCATGTCATAATCAAATCACCAAAAATTCATTCTAAAGAGAAATTCTTGCATACATCCAAAGAAAGACCTACCATTACAGAAGAACAAAAGTGATCACAATCTCAGACTTCTCAGAAGTTACACAAGCAGGAAGACAATGGGAGAATATCCTAAAATGTTGGGAAAAAAGATCATTTAGCATTTTGTTTGGTAAAGACATTTCTCAAAAAATGAAAGGGAATGAAATATTTTTATATGAAGCAAGAAGATTTTTCAAATTTTTAAGACCTTTTATTTGAAAAGCAAGAAAACGCATCACTAGTGAAACTACTGAAAGAAGTGTTAAGCATTTTATATGGAAGAAAAATTATAGCAGAAGGAAACTTGCATCTATACACAGATAAGAAAAACATTGGAAGTGGTACACATGTGGATGAGCTGTTTAATTAATATTGTTTTCTCCATATTTACTTTTTTGAAAAATAATTGTATGTATTTATAATAATAGCATTAAGTTGTAGGATTTGTAACATAAATAGTGCTCAATTTTATGTCAGATATAGCACAAAAATGGGGAACTATAAATATATTCTTGTAAGATTCTTATTCTTATACTCAAAATTGTTTAATAATGTTTAAAGGCAGCATTGTCATTGAAGGCAGTAAGCAAGAAAGAAAGATGGAAACAAAGAAAGAAAGAGAGAGGGACGGGAGTGTAAGGATGTGGACAGGGAGACACGAAATTGTAAAGGAAAGGAGGGAGAAAGGAAAGAAAAAAAAGATCGCAAGTATAATCAATAAATGGATAGTGGAATCATAGAGATTTAAAAAAATCTTAAACAATCCAAAGAATATAAGAATAAAGAAAAAAATCAATGCAAAAAACAGATGAAACACAAATTAAAAATAGATGTAAACCCAATCAACTATTATATGTAATATTGTGACACATGTACATGAAATGTTTCTTTATTTATGACACACAAACACACACATGTAAATTTTTGTAGTGTATTTGCATAAAATAAATTATATACAATTTAAATATATTAAATGCAAATGGTCTGTTCACTGTCACTTAAAAATTACTCTAATCACTTGTCAGGCTGAATACAAAAATGCCCAATTCTGTGCTATGTATACAATATGCATTTTATTGTATTGTATTGTAAATTGACAAATTATAGTAGTATGTGTTTATAGGGCACAATGTGGCATTATTCGTGAATACAATGTGGAATCATTAAATGCAAATCATTAAAGTATCAATACTTTAAATCATTAAAGTATCAATCACCTCAAATACTTTTTATGGCGAGAACACTCAAAACATACTCTTGTAGTAATATTTAAATGTATAATACTCCATTATTTATTATATTCACCACACTATGCAATAAATTTTAAAAGCCCAGCTTATTCTTCCTGTCTCACTGAGGTTTTGTATGCTTTGGCCATATCCTCTCCATCCCCCATCCCCAGCCTCTGGTAACTCTGCTTCTGTGAGTTTAGTTGTTTTAGATTTTATGTAGACTAAAGGAAAAAAAAAAAAAGAGAGAGAGCCTAGCAAATGAACTGAAGAGACAATTCTTGGAAGAAGTACAAATGGCCAATGTTTTAGTCCATTTCTCACTGCTGTGACCAAAAGACTTGAGCAATTTTAGAGGAGGAAAAACATTTATTTTGCACTCATGGTTTCAGAGGTCTTGGTCCATAGATGACTGCCTCCATTGCTCTGAACCCAAGGCAAGGCAGAACATGATGGCAGAAGGGTGTGGAGGAGGAAAGCAGAGAGAGAACTTAACTCATCAGGGACAAAATATAAATGCCAAAGGCATGGTCCTAATGATCTACCCCCTCCAGCCACTCCCTTCTTGCTTATATTTACTGTCTATATGAATGCATATCTGTAAATTAATTCACTGATTAAGTTAAAGTTATTATAGTCCAATCATTTCACTTCTAAACTTTCTTGCATTATCTTACTCATGAGCTTTTGGGGGACACTTCATTTATAAACTATAATAGTGAATAATTATATGGAAATTTTTTTTCAACATCTGTGACCATGAAGAAAATACAAATTTATACTGAGGTTCTATCTCATCCTGGAATGTAAATACATACATACATCCAAAATAGTAATGATGCAGGAAAAAAAAAACTTACATACTATTTAGTGGGCCTATAAGTTAGTACAACCACTATAGGTTCTTCAAAAAATAGAATTAGACTATCATATGATCCAACTACATTACTCCTCTGTAAATATCCAAAGGAAATAACATCAGGCATGCCTATGTTTATTGTGGCATAACTCACTATAGCCATTATGGAATCAATCTCAGTGTTTGCAATGGATAAGTGGATAAAGAAAATGTCATACACAATGGATTCCTAATAATCCATAAAGAAAAATTAAATGATAGCATTTGCAGTAAAATGGATGGAACTAGTGATCATCAAGTTAAACAAAATAAACCTAGTTCTTCTCTCAAGCTGGAAGCAAAAGAGTGGGACATACAGTATTCTAATCTGTCTGGAGACTGTCCAAGGGACTAGTTTTTGTTTTTCCTGGCTCAGAACACTGATGGGAGGGTGGCATAATTGAACTCTCAAGTTGAGTGCTAAAACAGTGGTGGGTACTGCAATGCATCAGAGCTGCAGGGGGACTCTAAACCTGTGGGTTTCTTAAGACAAGTGATTATTGCCTGAGCAAAATAATATAATGGCTAAAATTCTAAGATGATGGAGATGTGAGACTCTTAGGAAAATTAAAACATCACAATGCAACTATGATTAGGAGGAGCTGGAATAAAAATAAATGCATAGGCCCAGGAAAGACATAGCCTGAGAAAAATCTTTGAGAAGAACTTGAGCCTCCATGCTGATCTAATTAGTGACGGTCCCCCATGCACAGAACCAGCTCACGAAGACTAGCAGAGGTGGCAGTTTTCTCAAATGCTTAATTTTAGCAAAAGATCACAGGCATACAAAGAGACAGGAAAATGGGCCTAAACAACAAAATACATCTCTCCAGAAACTGATTCAAATGAGAAACACAGTCCTGTCCTATGGCTCATTTAACACAGATATTTTAAAAATTTTTAGGTACTAAATGTATATTTATTTATTCAATTTATATAATTGTATATGTTTAAGATGTATAGAATAACCTTTTTTTTTTTTTTTTTTTTTTTTTTTTGTACTGAGGATTGAACCCAAGGGTGCTTAATCCCTGAGCCACATCCCCAGGTCTTTTTATTTTTTTGTTGTTGAAAGGGTCTCACTAATTGCTTAGGGCATTCCTAAATTGCTTAGGTTGACTTTAAACTTGTGATCCTCCTGCCTCAGCCTCTCGAGTTGCTGGGATTACAGGCATGTACCATCATGCCTGGCAGATATACAATCCAACTTTTGATGCACAGTGAAATAATTATTAGTCAAACAAAATTTACATGTTCATCACCTTTTATACTTACCTTTTTTTGTTAACAACCTCTAAAATCTATTCATTCAGTAAATTTTCAATATATGGTATAATATTATTATGCATAGTCCACATGCAGTATATCTCCAGATTTGTTCATTCTGTCTAATTTCAAATTTGTATCCTTTGACCTAATTCTCCCCATTTTCCTTTCTCAATCTCTGGCAATCATTGTTCTTCTCCCTATTTAATTATTTTTTAAAAGGATTGTATGTAATAGTTGAGATTGTGCAGTATCTTTCTTACCATATCACACTTATTTTAGTTCCTATAATGGCTTCCAGCTTATTCATGATGTTTCAAACCACATTATATCCCTTTTAAAGACTGGACAACATCCCATTGTATGTGTGTGTTTACATACATAACATAATTTCTTTACCTCTTATTCATTTGTCAAAGGCCTATTAGATTGTTTCATATATTTGCTTTGGTCAATAATGTTTCAGTGAAGTAGGAATGCAGGTATCTCTAAAAGGTTCTTTAATTTCCTTTATCTATATATACCCAACAGAGTATTTGTTGGATTATATGGTAGTTATATTCCTAATTTTGGGGAGAACCTTCATACTGCTTTCTATAATAGCCATTATGGAATCAATCTCGGTGTTTGCAATGGATATACCTATTCAACAAAAACTTTAAAAATAATTTCATTAAAATGATCAATGAGTTAAAAAGAACATAAACAACTAAATAAAATCAAGAAAATAATATAGGAACAAAATGAGAATATCAACAATAATGAAATATTTAAAAATAATCAAAACATTCTAGAACTGAAAATTATAACAATGAAAGTGAAGAATTTTTACTAAAGAATTCAACAGCAGACTTTAATAGAAGAAAAAAATCAATGCACTTGAAGATAGGTCATGTAACATTATTAAATTTGAGGAGTTAAAGGAATAAAAAAAGTGAATGGATGTGGCTGTGTCCTTATAGTATGCTGTTTTTAAATGCTTTGGGTATAGACCGGGGAGAGGGATAGCTGAGTCAAATGGTGATTCCATTCCCAGTTTACAGGAACACAGCCACACCAATGTTTATAGCAGCACAATTCACAATAGCTAAACTGTGGAACTAATCTAGATGCCCCTCAGGAGATGAATGGATAAAGAAAATGTGGTATATATACCCAATGGAATATTATTCAGCATTAAAAGAGAATAAAATCATTGCATTTGCAGGTAAATGGATGGAGTTGGAGAATATAATGCTAAGTGAAGTTAGCCAATCCCAAAAAAACAAATGCCAAATGTTTTCACTGACATAAGGATGCTCATTCATAATATGGCTAGTGGAGGGCAGGGCATGAGAGGATTAGATGAACTCTATATAGGGCAAAGGGGAGAGAGTAGGAGGGAGGGGCATCGGGGTAGGAAAGATGGTGGAACGAGATGGATATCATTACCCTAAGAACATGTATAAAGACAAGAATGGTGAGACTCTACTTTGTGTACAACCAGAGATGTGAAAAATTGTGCTCTATATGTGTAATATGAATTGGAATACATTCTGCTGCCATATATAAAAAAATTTTAAAAAGAAAAAAAAAGTGAATGGAGCCTAAAGATTCTGTGGAACATCATAAAGAGGACCAATCCATGCCTTGGGAGAGTCTGACAAAAGGAAAGAAAGTGGCATAAAGAATATCAGAAGAAATAATGGATGAAAACTGTACATTTAATGTGTAAGGTGTATAAGAAGTCTGCATATTAGTATCTCTATGAATTTTAAATAAACTCAAAGATGTTCACAAAAGATATAATCATACTGTGAAAAGATGAAGAGAGAAACTTGAAAGCAATAAGCCAGAAGAAAATTATGTGATCCTCAATAAAATTAACCGCCAATTTCTCATCAGAGACCCTGGATACCAGAAAACAATGGTATAAATAACATTTTACAGCTGGATAAATAAATTATTCAGCCAAGATTTTATATCTGAAAAAAAGTTTATTCGTCATTTTCCTTTTCCTTTCTTGTATATTTTTATTACAGTTATCCTAGTAGGTGCACAGTAGTATCAAATAATGACTTTGATTTATATTTTGAGCATCTTTTCATATACTCATTGACTGTATTTATATATGCTCTCTAGAGAAATATTGATTTATGTCTTTTGCCCATTACATTGTTGGTCAAGTAGTAAAATTAGGGAGCCACTCTGGATAGCTTTACCATTTTTTTTTTTTTTTTTTACAAAACAAACCTTTAATTATCTTAGAATCCAGCAACTCCACACTTGGGAAACAAGTCAAGAGAAATAAACACTCGTATGCTCCCAAAAGAAAACATAAATTAGCATTTCCAGAGACCATGAAGTAGGTGGGTTGGGAGAAGTGTGCCAGAGGTGGTTATTAAAGGGCTGCATGTTGGATCTTTGTGGTTTTGGAGCAGTTTAGTATCATGAATATGATAGTTGATAAATGAAACTACACAACTGAAACTTACATAGATGTTAAGAAATACACAAATAAATGTAAGTAAAAATGGAGAAATAAGAATAACATAGGTGGATCGTAGTAATGTCAGTATGCTGGTTGTGATAGTATACCATAGTATGGCAAAATGTTACCATTGGGGAAATTTGGACAAATTGTATATATATATATCTCTTTGTATTGTTTCTTCCAGCTGAATTTGTTTCTGTTAGTTATCACAAAATAAATAGTATTAGGCAGTAAATAAATAAATACCTGCTTTTCTAAGGAAGCATTTCAGAAAATGATATGGAAAGGTATATAATTGAAGAAAATATTCTGAATACAGATAAATGACAAAAGACAAGTTGCAGGATATATAAAAGATTTTGTAAGGGACAACTGCATCACTAAAACAAAGGACTTATATTCAGATGAAAAGCTTGTCCCCAGGACTATTCATGTAAAGAATGCAAATTAAAACCACAATAAAAGACCACTTTATATACTCTAAAACTGAAAAGATGGGCAATATTATATTGGACCACTATATAATTGTTAAGATTATAAAGCAAATGGAACTCTCATTTATTTCCAGTTAATAGTAAAATGGTATAACCATCTCGGGAAACTAGTTGTTTGGCAGATGTTATATGTTAAATATACTGCTACCATATTATCTAGTAATTGCCTTCCTACAAGAGAAATAAAATGTGCCCACATGAAAAGACTTGTATGGTAATGTTTTTAACAGCTTAAGTTTTAGTAGGAAAAAAAAACCTGAAAATAATCCAAAAGCCCATCAACAGATGAACAGATAAAGTAATTATGATATATTCATATAATAGAATATTATGAAGCAATAATAAAGAATGTTGGTATACACAACATTGTGGTTGAATCTCAAAAATATGCTGAGTTAAAGAGTCTAGATGCAAAAGAGAATATACTGAATGATTTCATTCATATGAATCTCTGAAAATCTAAATCTAAATGATTCTGGGAGAGTGGATTTCTGGCTGTGCTCAGGCTGGAAGGGGTAGGGTGCATTGGCAAAAGGCACAAGGGCATTTTTCAAGGAAATGAAAATACATTATATCTCCATGGCAGTGGTACTTATACAGATGTGTCAAAGCTCATCACACTGTACTCTTTTGACAGATGCATTTTATTTTACATAATTTATGCCTTCATACAGTTGGCCTTTCCGATCTTTAGGTTCCTCATTTGAGGATTCAGCCTACCACAGGTTGAAAACATAATTAGGTCTACAATGGTTGCAACTGCAATAAACATGTACAAACATTTGTTTCTTGTCATTATTCCCTAAGTAATAGAGTTGAACAATTATTTACATAGCATTTACATTGTATTAGACATTATAAGTAATCTAGATAGAATTTAAAGTGCATGATGGGCTGAGGATATAGCTCAGTTGGTAGAGTGCTTGCCTTGCATGCACAAGGCCCTGGGTTCAATCTCCAACACCAAAAAAAAAAAAAAAAAAAAGATAAAGTGAATGAGAGGAAGTTCATAGTCTATGTGCAGATATTACCACATTTTCTATAAGGGACTTGAGCATTAATGGATTTTGGTATTCACTGGGCGGGGGTTCCATAGGGATATTGAGGGACAGCTGTAATGTAAGTTCAAATTAAAGGTAACTATTTGAAGAAAAAGAATAAAATGTAAACACTTCCACATCACTATGGGGGAAAGGGAAAAATTAGTAATACTGTCATTTTAGTAGAAAGGAGAAAAAATTCTTATGAGGATACAGCTTAGATTCTATTCTACTGCTTCCTAACTTGTATGAACCACTGTAATACATCTAACTCAGTTTCTTGACCTGCTTTTCTACGGGCTTGGTAATCACAGCCAATCTCAAAGTGTCAATTAAAGATTGAATGGAACTATGAATATAAAATTCTTGATTCATGGTGTAAAATATGTAAATTATTCAATAATCATCACATTTTTGCCAGCATTACAATTGAGAATAACATATTTTAACATGCTTCCCTTTAATTCTCTCAGAGTACCATGCTAACATGCTTCTTAGTACTTAACCCAGGTTTTGACTTAGCATTTCTCCACTTGTTAACTTGTTTAATTTCTCAGTTCTCCGTAGCACCACCAGGCCAATGGCAGGTATGCATTGTCCCTTGTCGAACATGTGAGTATGCGCTCCAGGAGCACAGGAAAGAGAGACTGCACTCTTCTTTTCTCTGAGAAACATCCATTTTCAGTCTCTCTCATGTGTACTTATCTCATTTTTACCATGGAGTAAAAGACCTTGTCCCTTAGAAACTTTGGCTTTGGGGAGCATAAACTCTCTGGACTTCTGGGGAAAGAAGCTTCCCTTTTGGCAGTCTGGAGTTTAGGCTGGGTATACAGAAGACCTCTAATGTGTAGGACAGATAGGCGGGGGTGGGGTGCCGCTGGGCATGGAGGGAACTGTGCTAGAATATTATTGGATTTTTCAGACTCACTTTCAGATATCAGACTTACTCTTTCCCCTCATATTGCCTAAACTCTTTGCTACTGCCTCTGCCCTGGACCACCACCCCTCACGCATGCGTGCACACACTTTTCATGAAATCTCTCTTAAGCCTTTCTTTGAAGTATTCATACATGTCATTCCAACCAAGAACCTATAAATGTGACATATGGAGGTCCTCATAATTTGGGGTCAGCCGGTATAACCCCTACTTGATGGAGAAACTGCCTGAGCAAGGTTACAAATGTTTC
Source organism: Callospermophilus lateralis (assembly GCF_048772815.1). Lineage (NCBI taxonomy): Eukaryota > Metazoa > Chordata > Mammalia > Rodentia > Sciuridae > Callospermophilus > Callospermophilus lateralis. The sequence goes on from NC_135313.1 coordinate 95,755,728, forward strand.
ACTTCATACAACTGAATAGGTACAGAACCAGGGCAAGGTCCCTGAAGTTACAATGTACTTTCAACTGATAAATTATGCCTTTTTTCTTTTTCTTTTGGATAATCATCATTTTTTATATCTGAATGGTTTAAGTTGTATGCCTCAAGATAGGTCCAAATTCATTCTTTTATCTACCCAAATTAATATTGTCTACAGTTGCTTAACCTATAGATGTTACATGCTAAAAGATATTTCCTAAATATTGATGAATACTTGCAAGAATGATGGTCCAGTTTTGCTCATATTGGCAGGAACATTTTAATTTGCTTTTTAAGTTTAGCCCTCTCCAAAAGCATCTTCTGTCACTCTGACAAATATAATCTTGTTTTAACATGTCTTAACACATGAAGTTTATTTTTTAATATATTTTTTTAGTTGTAATTGGACACATTGCCCTTATTTATTTTTATGTGGTGCTGAGGATTGAACCCAGTGCCTCACACGAGCAAGGCAAACGCTCTACCGCTGAGCCCCAGCCCCAGCCCCAACATTTAAAGTTTTGTCTCTTTTCCAAAAGGAACAACCATGACTACACACATGTGTGCCCTAATTAATTATTATTTTATCTTCCCCTGAATTCATAACACCAGCCTAGCAGCAGGCTTGGCTCTGATGGAAGACAGCATGATTGCAGAGAATTAGCTTTATTACACTTGGATCAAACAGAACAGGCTTGAAAAGGTAATTGAAGTCTCTGGAAAGCAGAACTGTATATTTTTTCCCTACCCTCCAGAGATTAACCAATAAAATTTTTGTTCTGCACAATAGTTGGGAAGTGGCAGGCCAGCACCTCTATCCCAGCCTGGTGTCTAGAGGACCCTTTCTCCTGAGAGAGCAGTAATTAAAATTCCCGATCAGGTGGGTACAGGTGAGAAAGAACAATGGGATTAGGGATCCCTGTGATATGGGAGGTCATCAAAATAAACAGTGATTTTTATTTAAATGTGCCAAATTACCCTAACAAGCTGTTTTTCAATTTCAGCAGTGTTTGAAATTTTATCTTCTTAACTCCATCCAAGGTATTGCATTCTGCCACTGGAAAGAATTATTAGCAATAGAAGCACCATTCTAGTTAGTCTCCGTTCAACCCCAAACTTTAATAGAAATAACCTGTCGGCTTTGATTGAGTGTGATATCACTATGGGAGCCTTGAATTTAAACTGGGGGATAAAGAAAATTGCATAGTGTGTAAAGCCAGTTTGACTAAAATGGAAATTTTGCCACAGTCCCATCTGGCTGTCAAAAGGCCACTTCTAATACTTTCAAAGAGCAATTTACCTTCACAGCAAAAAATAATAAAAAAAAAAAAAAACAGAAACTGAAAATGCAAAAATATCCCCAACTACACTAAACCAAATAAAACCTGTATCTCCTTTTGCAGCGTTTGAATTTCTTTTCTCCTGTTGTTTCTTAAGAGCCTGGGAGTGTATACAGTTCACCAAACTTTTCCGTTAGGCTCAGCTCCCCTTTGTGAGGAAACTCTTTCTTGGATTTTAAGTCTTTTGAAAGACGAGAGAGCATTCCCAAATAGAAACTTCTACATCATGTGTCAGATATTTCAATTCAAATACATTCCCCACTTGGTTCAAGACTTGGATAGAAGAGAATTTGACATTTGCCACAGGCACTTAGCAAAACAAAGGCCACGGGTCCTTGGATGCCTATTGGTGGTAGCCCTTGTCTGCTGGTGGTTTCTATGGCCATTTACATCCAGAGCTGAAAATTTATCATATGTTTCTTGGGGAAAATTTTGCTAAAATTTATTCTGCAGAACCTAAAGAGAAATACCATTTTGGTAACCATTACATAAGAATATGAGTGAGTGCTAAGAATCTGGTGCCTGTGCCTTGGGACTCCAGGGTCCAATGAGAGGAATGGGGTCATTCCTTTGACGTCAGAAGGATTTTTTTTTTCCAGGGAAGGTACCAGGGATTTAACTCAGGGGCACTCCACCACAGAGCCACATCCCCAGCCCTATTTTTTATTTTATTTAGAGACAGGGTCTCACTGAGTTGCTTAGCACCTCACCATTGCTGAGGCTGGCTTTGAACTCGGGATCCTCCTATCTCAGCCTCCTGAGCCACTGGGATTACAGGTATGCACCACTGTGCCTGGCAACAGAAAGAGTTTTAAAAAAGACATTTGCTCCACTGATTGGATGCTCTTTGATACCCTGTTTTAATGTTCATTAAATATTCACACAGATGTACGGTGAAGCACACACAGATGATGTGAAAGTCATACTGCTGAAACAGGATGTCTGCCTTCTTTTTTTCAGAAAGAGAAGTACCACAAGATCTCACTCAGATGTAGAATATAAAAAATGTTGATCTCAAGGAAGATGAGCATAGAATAGTGGTTTCCAGAGGCTGGGGAGAAGCAGGGGACTGAATGGATGGGGGGAGAATGATCAATGGGTCCTAAATTACAGTTAGGAGCAAGAAGCTATTGCTCAGCTACTACAGGTAACAATTAAGTACTGTACATCTTACAAAAGCTAAAAGACGAGTGAATGTTGTCACCATGAAGAAATGAATAGTAATTAAAGGGACAGATATGTGTAATCTGATTTAAACATTATACTGTATGGAAATATTACATAATTACATGGTTCCTCATTCTTATGTACAGATTTTAGGTTTTATATATCAGTTTAAAATTAAAAATAAAATGTTCTCCCAAACTCAACAGAATCAGAGGAAATAAATGGCTTTGTTTGGGAAGGAAAGAGTGAAACTATGAATTCTATATGGACAATTTCTTTTAAGAAATTGGGTTGGTCAGTGAAAGGAAGTAGAGGTTCTATCTATGTCTATATGTGGTCACATTTGGGTGATCAGAAACACACATACACACTTTTGTTACCATTGCCTCATTTTATGCTGAAAATCAACACAGAGTGTGAGAAGAATCATTGAAGGATTTGTCTCTCAATCCTCCCCAACTGGGCATTATTTTAATGTATCCTGGTCAAGATAGAGAGATAGGCAGATGATGAGAGAGATGTTGTTGGACTAACTTGAAAGCTTGCATTATTATATATCTACTATAAAGATAAGAAAATTGATGCTTTGATGCTTATAAGAATAAGCAACTTGCTCAAGATAATCAGTTGATCAGCAAGAATCTGTGGTATATCTGTGGTTCCATTTATTTTGTAGTTCATACTGTTTGTCTATGGCTGACCTGCCCTCCTTTCCTTGGCTCTCTCCTTCCAAAAAGCATCTGCCATTTTCATACGTGGTGCCCTCCAGTAGCCAGAAGTTCTGAATAGAATTCCAACATGCCCACAATGTCCATTTTTATTCTCTTACCATTTCTTACCTCCCTGTCAAAACTTACATGGCCTGAAGCTTCATTCTTACAAGGCCATCATCTCCAGTGTTCAGTGTCAGACATAATTTTTATATTAGCCCATCTGAGCTAAAGTACTAATGGCTGAAAATAATAAAGTGTATCAAATTATTTCCTAAATTTATTTTCCCAGACATTTCTGTAATTATTCCATTATGCTGCAAGCCATTGATTTCTTGACTTCTACTTTGTTAGCTCTTAGGATAAAGCTCATGTTTCTGACTTACACTATTGTTTTATTCTCAGCCAGCATATACTCCACCATAGGTTTCTTTACTACATTCTACTCTCTGCGTTAGTTCTTCCCATATCTGTGTGGGGCGACTGTACTATACATAGAATACACTCAGTCTTTTGAAAAGATAAAGCTATCCAAAACAATTCATACAATGATATGTTTGTTATCATTTTTAATTGACAAACCATAATTGTGCATATTTATAGGTACAATGTAATATTTCTATACATATACACAATGTATAATGATCAAATCAAAGAAATTAATGTATCTGAAGCCTCATTTATCATTTCCTTATGTTATATACAATTGGAATCTTTGATTCTAGTTCTTCTAAAATATACAAGAAATTATTGCTAACTATAGTTGCTCTATTGTGCCAAAGAACACATATAGAACTTATTTCTCCTAGCTAACTGTATTTTTGTTACCAGTAATCATCCTCTCTTTATCCATTTCTTCTCCCTGTTCTTCAGAGTCTCTGATAATTCCTCTTATACTCTTAGCTTCTTTGAAATAAACTCTTTTGGTTCCTACATCTGAGTGAGAATATCAGCATTTGTCTTTCTGTACCTGGCTTATTCACTTATTCACATAACAAAATGTCCTCTTGTTCAATCCATGTTGCTGCAAATGACAGGATTTCATTATGATTATTCTATATATTATTATATTCTTGAACGACAAAGAAAAAAAGAATAGGACAGAACTTTTGCAAAAGCATGGAGGAGCAAAGCACCATGAAGTGTTTGGGAATCATACGCAGTATGGTCTTGCTGAAGAACAGAATTCAAAGTGTGGATGATTTAGCTATGATTAAGATGCAAAGCTGAGGCAGTTTCCCTGGATGAGCTGATGAAGAGCAATGATGCAGCTTGTGCAAACACACTTTCCCTTTCAGGAAATGAGAAATGGAAGCATCTGAAAGGACCCACAGTTAGCAGGGGTTGGAAGTGCAGGCCATGATGTCAAAAAGCAGCATTGGTATCCCAGAAATGTATAGTCCCAGTTCTGTGCTTTGGGTAAGCTTCTTAGTCTCCCAAAGCCTAAGTTTTATAAAACAATGGAATAAGCATATCTGCTTCATCCGTTTATCATGAGGATTAAATAGGATAAGATCTAAAAACACTGTGTTAATATTACCATCATCATCGTATTTTTTTTTTTACTATGACTGCTTTTGATCAAGCAGAGGATAATTTGAAAAGAGAGCAAGACACGAAAACCAACTCATTAAAAATCTATTGCAGTATTTCAGATGAGAGGTGGTAAGAACTTAAACAGAGCTTAGGATAATAGTAGCGGAATAGTGAGGGGGAGCTGAAATAAGAAATAGGAAGTAAAATCAATTTTGCTTAATGAATATATAGAGAGAAGAGTGGGAGATGACTTTCCCATGTATGGTTTAGAAGAACATGAGAAAATGTTGTTGTCATGTCAAATAAATACGAGTGAAGGGAAAACAAATTTGTTTTTAAATGCCTTGTTTGAAGTCATCATAATAATGACAACAGCTAACATTTTATGAAGAGCTTCCTCTATGCCACACACTGGTCCAAACACTTCACACCTACAGGTTGAACACTCCATATCCAAAATGTTTCAGACAACATTTTTCAGATTTTAATTTCTTTAAGATTTTAGAATATTTGCATATACATAATGAGATATCTTAGGATGAGACCTAAATTTAAAGGCGAATGTGTTTATGTTTCATATACACCTTATACACATAACCTGAAGGTAATTTTTTAATGATAATTGTATTGCCCTTTTGCTTTGACTGTGACCCATCACATAAGGTCAGGTGTAAAATTTTCCACTTGTAGCATCGTGTTAGCATTCAAACGTTTGAATTTTGGGACATTTCAGATTTTCAGATTATGATTGCTCAACCTCACACAATAACAAGAACATCCTTTAAAGAGGAAATAGAGGGGAGAAATAGAAACTAGAACAATAGTTACTAGGGGCAACGTGAAAAACGATTAATAACATTTCAGTTTTGCAAAACTTAGTTCTAAAGATTTGCTATACAGCACAGTGCCTATAGACAACAGTAGTGTATTTTGCACAAGCAAACAAAGTGCCCACTTACATTCTTTCATATAATTCTTACAAAACCTAATGTTGTTAGAATTATGGTTACTTGTTTTACATTCAAGAGTATCAAGTATTTAAGAGATTACTGCAAAGAAATTCATCAGGAAGCTGAGGTGTTATGTGTCTTCATTTTCGCTAAGTCATATGACCACCGGGAGTTCTAGCGAGTTCCAGGTATGAAGAAGCCAGGCTGCTATCAGGGAACATTCCTATGTGATCATTTCTCAAGAAAAAAAAAAAAAAATTCAGCCTGCTAGAATAATAGTACTTAGTTTTGTATTTGTATTCTTTTTATTTGACAATGGATGGTCAAAATGGTATAAACCTTAAGTCACCCAAAACTGTTTCTAATCCTGCATTGCTGAACTTTCCTTAAATAACAAAAGGGGGAAAAGATTGCAGTGTCTTTAATCCCAGATTCTGATCCTCTCTGTGTGTCAGAAGCTGACATTGCAGTGGCCTCCCCAGAGGTCCAGGTGAGCAGTGCCTTCCTTCCTCTCCCTGTTCCTTTGGATCACACCCAGTACATTTTGATTCCCAGTACATTTATATAAATATTATATGTATATATTTATGTATATGTGTCTGGCTGTCTATCTATCTATCTATCTACCTATCTAAACTGTATAGCAAACTCCTTTAATACTTTGTGCTTCTATCTTTGTCTCATTTCTTGAGTTCACCTGGAAGAGATCAAGAGTCAAGGAATGTGCCCCATCTTTACCTTTCTGAAAACATTTGCCATCTCAGGTACTTAGTGCAGAGAGAGTAAACCACAAAGCATGGGAAGACTTTCTCGTACCATCAGTAGGTGGCCTTTTGGAATTTTCACAGGATTTTTATTTTAGAATTGTAAGGTGAGTTTATGATCTAAGATGATAGAGAAGACCTAAGCCCTCCTCCCACCAAGATGGGAAAGGGCAGATTCATCTGCTTTTGATTTTGCTGTTAATGGTCTTCAAGTAGAAGCTGCTCTCAACTCCCATCATGTATTCATTCATTTGACAAGTATGTTCCCAACACTGACTTAGATTCTGGGGACAAAACTGAAAAAAAAAAAATTATCTTCCTGCCCTCAATGAGCTAAGCACAGAGAAGCCAGGATTTCCTAGCAATGATGGTATGCTTCTTTACGAATGTAAGTGCCCTGAATTATTTTATGCTGGTCCCTTAAATGAGGCTCATTACAGATAAATGGATCAATTATTTTTACTTGGCAAGGTACCCTTGCTCTATGGAATAAATTTGTTCCAGGAAATTTGTCTAGAGAGTGAATTTGGCCTTTTTAAAAAATCTGATAACATTCAATATAAAATGTGACACATTTCCTGATGGAAAAGCCCTTTGATTTAAGTTGAAAACTTTTCAGCACATACACTATGAGTGGCAAAAGAAAGAAAGACTAGAAGAATGTGGAGTGCCTTTGGTTTGTGAGGTGTACATTATGGTTCGCCTACCTTGACAACATTTGGGGAATTTCCTTAAAGTGTGATTTTCATGATAACATTTTTCTACCCCCCTTTACCTCTAATGTCCATCCCCTACACTTGTTTTTTCACCTCTAACCAGGAATTTCTATACCTTCCAACTTGCTTTTTTCCTATATCTCTGTGGGATACAGAGGTAGAACTATCAGAGTGGCCATTGCCAGATGTTCTGGCAGTATGTCTAGAACAATATTTAACGAATTGAATACTTTCATTCTTTTTAAGTGGTAAGTTTGAAGTGGAAGTTTAAATGCCTCTAAAGTGATTGTTGGAGCTGTCCCCACTGATAGCTACCTTTTCTGGACCACGTTAGTGGAGGAGGAAGTACCTTGTCCATCTGGTATCTAATCCACGAGTTTCCCCTCCATCTGCCCAAGTACACACTATTCCCTTCGAGGGCAGACCCCATATCTCCCTTCCTTTTATATTTCCCATAGTGCTTGCTTTTAAGATGTACACAGGAAATAAATAGGTCTGTATCGATTCCTTGTTGACAGTCACCACTGAATGTAGCATGAGTCACACACTTACTGACAGGGCTGGGGTTGTTCCAATGTCTTGAAGTAAGTGCACTGAAGATGGGGGCTATTCCAACTCCTCCCCAAGCTGCCCCTCTCTGCACTGTGTCAGATGTTCAGTGGGTGACCAATGAACACAGGATGAATGAGCCAGTTAATTCCCATTTATATGGTATGTGTTGGAAACTCAACCCCTGTGTTCATGTTAATGGTATTAAGAGATGGGGATTTTTCTTACAGTTAGATGAGGTCATGAGGGTGGAGCTCACATAATGACATTGTTGGCTTTATAAAAAGAGGAAGAGAAACGTGATCTGGTGCATTTGCTCTGTCTTGCCAGATGATACCCATTGCCGTGTTATCATGCAGCAAGAAGACACACACAGGTGCCATGCTTTGGAACTTCTCTGACTCTAGAATGATAAGTGAAAACAACTTCTATTCTTTTTTTTTTCTTTTTTTATTGATTTTATTTTTTTAGATACACAACAGCGGAATGTATTACAATTCTTATTACACATATAGAGCACAATTTTTCATATCTTTGTATAAAGTATGTTCACACCAATTCATGTCTTTATACATGCACTTGTGTTTTTTTGCATTACAATTGTTATTACACATATATACCACAATTTTTCAGATCTCTGTTTGTATATAAAGTAGGTTGACTGAAGCTTGTGATAGCAGTTCTAGCAACAAAAAACAGACTTGGCCACCATCTACCTTTATTTGTATAGTGACTTGGATTTGAGGTTACCTCTGCAACTATTTGTGTTGATATTGACAGGCTTTGCTCACAAGGAGTGTGGGAGATGCATGCTCTCTCACCCTCCTCTCTGCTGTGCCCAGCTATCTCTGACATGTCCTGAAGAACAATCTCAGAAGTCACATCTCCCTTGAAAGTTTTCCTGACTCTTGGTGGCCCCCATTTTTTTTATTCACATAAACCTTGGCACCAATTGCTGTTGCATTCATTCCTTTTAGGAACACATAGCTATCCCCAGTGCTGCATGGGATGCCATGACACTTAGCAAATTGTTTGTGTCCGTTAGCTCAGATTGCCTCTCCCTACACTGTATCGGTGGATAAGAGCAAGTGAGGAGGAGGGTGGACTCCATTACAATACTGTCCCCACATTCCAGCTTCCTGGGCATTTCCCCTGAGCCTGTAATTCAGGTAGAGGAGTTTTATCATGCATTCTACATTAGCCTTTTCTAGGTTAAAATTATTAAAATATGCTCCTATCTAAAGTCATGTTATATATCTTTAGTGGCATAGACTGAATTTCTCTGGTTTGAGGGACTAAAGGTTAAAATTATATTGATTTTTGGAAATTCCTGACTTGCATCCTCCAACTGACTAATAGCAACCCAACGCCATCTTGGGACACTCTGGTTTGTCTAAGCCACCTGAGATGAGACCTGCATTCCTGGAGCATGGTTCCTTGCCAGTCCCATGATCCTCTTGTTGGGTCTCCCCATCATCTGGTCTGCTGGCTCTGTCACAGAGACCATTGCTTCCCCACCCAGGGACACCCTTGTGTCCAGGTGTCATGTGGAGCCGTCCTGGTTAATTGCCTGGTGCCCAGGCCCTGTTGTATTCCCAGTGAGTTGGGAAGCTGCTCTTTGATGTCCTTCTGTATCACACTTCATCGTCCAGGCCCTGGATAAACTCTGCATGTACTCTGTGCCTCAGATATTTCTTTATGAAAAATACTTTGTTGGTTTTTATTGCTCATCTTCCCTCTCCAAATTTAAGCCCTGTGACTGGGACTGAACTCAGGAGACAGAGGCTATGAAGTTTTCCCTTCAGGGCCTCACCTGTCTCTCTCAGGTGCTTATGAGTGTTACCTCACCTCAAGACCTGTTTATGTTGTGCAATACAATGCTGGAAGGCTACGTGTGCCTGGATCCTCTGATAGAACCTGACTCCAAATCCTAGACTTGGCTTATTTGAGATAAAATTTGTGCCATGATAACCATGGGAAATGAAGTAAAGAAGTTAAAATACAAAATGGACAGTATTATGGAGTGAAAATTATGGCACAGCTTACTGCTTTAGTATGTGATATTGGGGCAGATGAGTTAGCTGTAGAAAGTGAAATGGCAGTATGGAATCAGAACAGCAGATCTGGGCACAGACAGTTGTGGGGTTGGGTCCCAGCCTCTCCATTGTCCAACCGTATGATCTTGAGCAAGTATTATAACTATCTGAACCTCCAAAAACCTAACCCAAAATGAGGACAACAATACTCAGCTCTTCGCATTCTGATAATTAGACCCAATGAACTTACAGCTTCTGGCACATAATATACACTCAATTAACATCATAATTTCCTCTTCCTTCCTTTTGAGACCTTTTGTAATCTAGTGGGGGAGACAAAACAATAAAATATATAAATCTTACAAACTAGCATTACAGGAAACTGCCAATAAAATATAGGAAAATGTTCTCCCCCAATCACCTAGAGGTCTAAAATACTCATTTACTGCTGAAATCTGATTTAGGAGAGGTTTTTTTTTGTTGTTTTTTTTTTTGAGAGTTCCTAACAGCTCTCATCATTCCAAAATTTCATGATTTCCATAGAAAATTGTGTTACAGTGTTCTTTTAATTAGTGCTCTGGACTTCCACAGTAGCAAGAGTCCTTTCTAGAACCATTGGCCTTTTGCATCATTTGCAAAGGTGGGCTTGAAATGAGATGATGCCACAAATTATGGCTGTGCTGTGCGATGCCCAGGTGCTGACACAGAGTCCAGCCAGGCTCCTCTGTATTCCACTATGACTAATATGATTATTTGGTCTCCAGTTTGTGATTCATGTAGAAAGGGGAAGTAGAAAGGTTCTGCACAGATTTATTAAAATGCCTTGGGAAGCTCTAGTCAGAGGCATCAGAAAATCCTATTTTAAGAGACTAAAGACTAAGAAAGATGTCCTTTTGTACTTTATGGCACATGATACTACTTTTTTTTTCTGTTTTTAGAAACTTATAATGACATTTCCTTCCAAGAAATCCATTACCTGTTTGATCATTTATTCTCTGTGTAACAGGAGTGAAGAATCTTCTAAATGCTGTAAAAATTGCTCAATTTTTGCTGAGTTTCACCCAGAATGATTTATTTTCTTTCTTTCTTTTAAACCGACTTTTTCTTTTCTTAATTGCTGGTCTGTCATGTACCTCATCGAGCATCTACAGAAGATGAAAAGAGAAAGCTGAGAGGTATTGATTGTTTCTGGGCTTGGGATCATTAGGTCAATGTTGGACAAGATAGGGAAGTGGACCCATGTCAGAAGGTTTGAATTGTCAAGATTGACAACTGCAAAGAATCACATTCTCCTGTGTGAGAGAGCTGGCAAGTAGTGCAATGAAGAAAAGACAAAGGTTAGAGAGAGAAAAATATGTGGAAATTTGTTTCCCTGGAGTCAAATCTTCTGTCTGTCCTTGGGCAGGACCCTTAAATTATTTCTTCTGTAGCTTGTGTAAAATAAGAAATATTTTAATGGATATTAGAAATAATATATGTAGATTGCTCAAATGCCCAGAAAAGAATATAGAACCCTTCCAATTAACCATGACAATGTAAATTTCACTGGCACATGAAAGCCAGAGCACTCCAATGAGACCAGAGAACAGGGTTGTTGAACTTGACTCTGAGTCTAGTAGACACCACATCATTGTGGAACAGATTAGAATGTAATGTCTATAAACCTTTATCATTTTTATCATTTCTTATCTTGGGACTATGAGGAGAGGCAACCAACTACATGCTCCACAAGTCTTTATGCTTTCTTGCTGGGTAGGTCTCAAATGCAAAGCCTCAACTGCTCTTTACCTGGGGCATCTCTCAGGATTATGTTTCCAGTGAGCGACTTTGAGTATGAGGTAATGTCTTGGTAAAGACAGATCAGGTTTTCTCACTGCTTGCTATAAAATAGTAAGTTCCCTAAGCCCAGTGTTCCTCAATTATGACATAATCTCCTGTGTGCTCAGAATCCACTTAGCCATGCAGAGACATGTGGATAAGGACAAATAATGCAAACCATGCTGCTAGCTGAGCTGTTAATATAAAAGGCCTCAGTCTCTGTCTCAGGAGTCTTGAGTGTTGCTAGAATTTATGACACAGAAATAGGCCAATTTATAAATTAGGAAAAATAAAATCTCAGGCCTGACAATGTCCTAAGCCAAATTATTATATTCCTCAAGTTTTTGATTTGCTCATCAGTAGATCGTAGTAGTAGTGTGGTTGGAATTTTGTTGTGACCAATAAGTTGTTAAATGTTAAGGATCTGGGCAAGTTCCTGTCGAGTGGTTGGTTCCTTTCAATGCCCCCAAATTATGTGGATGTTACTGAACCATTATTACAATATGGTAAAGAATCACACAATTTGACACAGCTTTAATTATTTATCTTCCTTTTCCTCCTCTTCCCTCCTCCTCCTCCTTCTTCAACCAATGAAGTTTTATTCTTTTATTAACAAGTCATTAAATAATGTCATCATATTTAAATTTCCTTTTAAATTAATTAATAAATTAAAATTAGGTGTATATGATAGCACAATGCATTTTGATTCATTGTATACAACTGCAGCCAATTTTTCATTTCTCTGATTGTACATGATGTAGGGGTGCACCATATGTGCAGTCATACATGTACCCATGGTAATAATCTCCATCACATTCCACCTTCTTTCCTATCCCTATATCCCCTCTCCTCCTTTCCCTCCCCTTTGCCCAAAGTTCCTCTATTTTTCCCATATTCTCCCCCATTATGGATCAGCATCCACTTATCAGAGAGATTGAGAGAGATTGGCTTATTTTGGTTAGCATGATATACTCCTACTCCATCCATTTACCTGCAAATGCCATAATTTTATTCCCTTTTAATGCTGAGTAATATTCCATTCTGTATATATACCACAGTTTATTTATCCATTCTATTGAAGGGCATCTAGGTTGGCCCCACAGTTAAGCTATTGTGAATTGAGCTATTGTTAACATTGCTGTGACTGCATTACTATCGTATGCTGATTTTAAGTCCTTTAAGACCAAGAAGTGGGATAGCTTGGTCAAATGGTGGTTTTATTCCAAGTTTTCCAAGGAATCTCCATACTGCTTTCCAGATTGGTTGCACCGATTTGCAGTCCCACCAGCAATGTATCATGTACCAATGCATGTATCATACTTTAGCTTCTAATAACTTTGAAAATATTTTAAAATTATTTTACAGATGAAGAAATCAAGGTTCAGCAAAGTTGAACTAACTTCTTAAATTCAAACTCAGCTACTAAATGAGATGGACAGCATTCAAGATCAGGGAAATTAAACTGTGGAATTGTGCTATACAATGCAGTGCTACTAATCACAAGTGGCTATTAAGATGAAAGTTAATTAAATTTAAATAAAATTTAAAATTTACTTCTTTAATTGTACTTATCACATAATGAGTGACTGGTGGCTACCATATTGGATAGGGCAAAGTAGAATGTTTAAATCATTGCATAATGTTCTCTGGGACAGAACCAATTAATTCTTTGCAGCCTATGATATACAGAACTGATCTCCTTTTCACCCTCTCCTTATTGTTATGAAATATCATAGCTTTCCTTAGAACATATAAATACTAGCTCTGGTGTACTCTATGTGTATTCACTATACTCACCTTGGCTTGTGGCCTCTTCCAGCTGTTCCAACTCAATCCCCTTTTGCTCTGGTTGCAAACTACCCCCATCTGCTCCCTCCAACCAAATTTGGTGCCAGAATCCTGACTTTGTTTTCCATTTCCTGATATTTCCCCCTGAGATGGGATGTTCCATTAGAACTATATCTTCATTCTAGCAAACAGCCCCCAGCTAGACTGAAATAAACTAGCTCTGACTCAACATTGTGCCAAATCCTGAACATATATACTTATGGTTTAGATATGACATGTCCCCCAAAAGCTCCTTTGTAAATGCAGGACTATTCATAGGTAAAATGATTGGATTATGAGAGTTGTAACCTAATTAGTGGATCCTAATTTGGATGGACTAACTGGTTGGTGAGTGGAGGAGGTGGGTCACTGGTGGTGTGCCCTAGTAGGTTACATCTTCTCTGAAGTCCCTTTCTCTTGCTCTTTCTGCTTCCTAGATGCCATGAGGTCAGAAGTGTTCCATTGTTATGCCTTGGCGCCATAATGTTCTGCTTCACCTGGACCCAGAGCAATGCACTTGGCTGACCATGGACTAAACCTCTGCAACTGTGAACCAGGTTGTTTTTGTCAGGTATTTTGGTCACAATAAGGAAAACCTGACTAACACATATATTCTCTCATTTTTTCATCAGAAAAAAAATCTAAAATTCAAGTTAACAATATTCTGATTTCACAAATGTAGATACCAAGGCTGTAAGAAGTGAGAAATTGAAGTTAAATAGGCTTTTAGGGTATCCAAGTGCTAATCAATAACTGACGCATGTTCTAAATCCAGAACTGTGGATGCCAAGTTCTTGTTATAAGTCTCTCTTCAGTTACAGTTTTCTGTCCCCAGCATGTGTGGCTGGTCTTGAAACTCAGCCTTATTCAGATGTACCTAAAAGGACTCAGGGGTTAGTTTCTTGTCTAATTTATCCCACTTTGTGTGAATGCAAAGCACAGAACACATTGTCTCACATAATTTGGTGGACAATTATTTACTGAAGTGAGTTAGCCTTTTCATAACTGATATTGGTATAAGAGTGAAACAGATGCTACTGAGATGAAAGAAAATCTGTAATCTTTGGATGAGAAAGCTGTCTCCTGACTGACATATTTAGAAGTACAGTCCCCATTCATCCACTGAGGGACATCTAGGTTGGCTCCACAGTTTAGCTATTGTGATATAAGGGGGGTGACTCATAATAGGGTAAGAAGGGAGAGCATGGGAGAATTAGATTAATTCAAGATAGGGAAGAGGGGTGGGAGGGAAAGGTTCGAGGCAGGGGATTAGCAAGGATAGTGAAATGTGATGACATCATTATACAAAATACATGTATGAAGACTTGAATTGGGTGTCAACATACTTTATATACAGAGATATAAAAATTGTGGTATATATTTGTATTAAGAATTGTAATGAAAAAAAACAAAGTACATGTATAAAGGCATGAATTGGCATGAGTATACTTTATATACAGAGATACAAAAATTATGCTCTATATATGTAATAAGAATTGTAATGCATTCCACTGTTGTCATGTATTTAAAAATAATAATAATAAAATCAATAAAAAATAAAAAACGAAGTACAGTCCGCAGTATCCAGAAGGCATTGGGCATTCGAGGAATAAGTTGGGCAGTATCCATAGGGCATTCCAGGACCATGACAGACACTAAAATCTTGGGAAGCTCAAGTCTTATATAAAATGGCATAGTGTTAGCATATAGCCTATGTAATTCTTCTCGATCCATTAAATCATCTGTGGATTACTTAGAATACCTAAAATGATGTCCATGCTTAGTAAATAGTTGCTACACTGTGATGAGAAAATGTCTGAACCTGTTTGATATAGAGGCAGTTTTTAAGGAAATTATTTTAAATTTGGTTGAATCTGAGGATATGAAACCTATGGATATGGAGGGCTGACCATGTTTACATATTTCAATAGAAGTAATAGGTGCTGGTGAAAGACAAGGACAAGGAATATCACATAAAATCAGATAAGTCAGAATAGCAAACAGGTATCAGCAGAGAGCAGGCAGCGTGTCCTCATTATGTGGAAGACCCACTTGGCCTGGAGGGGCCACTGAACTAGGAGTGAAAGCTTCATATAAGGCCAGTTCCCTTTGCAACCTGATTGACAACTCTTCATGGTTTAAGGTCCTTGTTACTTGCATTTTCTACACATCTGGTACTTCTTGCTTACTTGTATGTTTTAGCTCCTTCTGGTAGGAGTCTTACCACCTTCCTAGTTCCTAATTCTTCTTTTATGTATTATCTCCTGGAAGTCATGAATAATTCCCATAGTATTTATAGGATCAGCACATTCCCCTTTGTGCTACCCAACTATCCTGGGCTTTTGTCTAATACTGCACTTACCAAACTTGCTTATATTTCTATTTTGTGGCAGCCATTAAGTTTTGCTGCTTGAA
The DNA here is from genome assembly GCF_048772815.1 of Callospermophilus lateralis. Taxonomy (NCBI): domain Eukaryota; kingdom Metazoa; phylum Chordata; class Mammalia; order Rodentia; family Sciuridae; genus Callospermophilus; species Callospermophilus lateralis. Next base: position 95,771,573 of record NC_135313.1, read on the forward strand.
AAACCACCTAAAAACTTGTGGCTTAAAGCAATGCACATTTATTGTGGACCATGGATCCACAGTAAGTGAGATGTTTTTTGTGAATCTGGGAAGGTTTGGGTGACCACAGTGGGGTTTCTTCATGTGTCTGCCATTGGTCTGTGTGACAGTTGTGCTCTGGCTGATCTAGGATGACCTCATGTTGGGCAACAGAGAAGCTAGGCCATGTGTCTCCCCAGAATTCATCCAGCTGGCTCTGGCTTATTTATATGGCTACCTGTTAGTTAGTTGGTCGTTGTCTTGGATATCGTATTAAAAAAACAGAGTATATGTAGAGTTTGGTACTCTCTGAAAATTCAGGTACCCACTTTTCATCTTAGAACATATTCCCCCCAAATAAGAGGGTCTTGCTGTAATGAAAAGAATACATTTAATACATTTTGACCCAGATGCTTCTCAAAAATATTCTTTTGTAGAGGTGAAGAGGTACCAGAAATGTCTGGAAAAAAAAATGGATTGTAGATAAAGGAAGAAGATGGTCTAATTTCTGGGTTTCCATATTGGGAATCACAGTGGGAAATCAGAAATCCTCAAATAAGGCAACTTTTTTACATAGTGACAAGCCACACTCGTGGTTTGCTCCATTTCCCCATGCCCTCTTGCCTGGAGGGTTTTCTCTAATATTTGTCACTAATCAGGAGGAATGATTCAGGTGTTCTGGGTAGGAACAAAGAAGGACAGTGGGAGATGTTTTCACACTACTGAAAAGAGGGTCTAACTTAAAATTAATGAATTATTTATTTATGGAATTCATTTAATAGTTTTGGACCATAGTTGATTCCTTGTTGGTTCTCTGTGGAGGTTAACTGGGCTGAATAGGTATGAAATTTGGGTTTCTATCTCTTCATGCAAACTCCTTCTAATTTTTTATTATAAGTGTTCCTAAATCACTCTTCCCTATTGCTTGATATCAGAGGGTAGGGACATTAGAAATGGGAAGATGGAAAGAAGTAATAGAGAATAGTCAAATACAGGGTAAAAAAAAGTAGGCCCTGCTGTCAATTTATGATTTACTACTTTCTCTCACACAAAGATCCACTTCCAACTATGTTTGAAGGCTCCATTTTTCTATTCATGTTGTTTGCCATTATCAGTGTTTCTCAAAATTTTTTCACTACTGAAAACTGTTTAAACCAAAATCTATTAATTTCCTTTGAACCATATTTTACATAATGGTGCCCCACTTTTCAGATTACATAAGAAAATGATAAAATTATCATGGATACCTAACAAATTACCCCCAAATTTAGTGATATAGTAAGAACTCATTATGCTGGAGGTTTTCTGGATCAAGATTTCAGACAAAACATTCTTGCAATTATTTATCTTTGCTTCATGATTTCTGGGATCTCAGTTGAAAGACTCAAAGGGTGTGGAATAATCAGAAGGCACTTACTTTCTTGTCTGATGATTAATTCTGGCTGTAGGCTAAGACTTGAGCTCAAGCTGGTAGCTAGAATTCCTACATGTGGCTTCTCCACATAGTCTCTAAGAACCATGTAGCCTCTGAGAGCCAAGAGTGAGTAGCCTTGGGAGAGACTCATGTGGAAGCCATATCACCTTTTATGAATAGCCCCAGAAAACATGGTGTCATTTCTAACCACTCTATTCAAGAGGCAGGTATAAAAGTTGCTGAGATATAAGGGCAGAGAAAATAGGCTCCACTTCTTGGAGTAGAATGTCAAGATTCTGGAAATCACATGGTATGGGAAATACCATGATCTTCATTTTTTAAAAATATAATCTGTCATACTAGTAATATGTTGAGGAGTTTAAGGACATGGGCTAAAATGGATCATAGAAAGTAGCAGGGGATATGTTTAAAACTGGAATTAGAGAACATGATATTCTAAGTGGGTTATATAAATCTTCCCTGAAATATGTTATGCTACCACACTATACTGCAAAGCAACAGCCTGGCATTCAAGAATTATGGAAGCTGATAAGTGAAGATATCTTTCAGTCTCTGCATAAGGATCTTTTCATGCTCACTTTTAGACAGTTCCCTGCATAATGTTTCACTCGTAATTCAAAAAAGGCACTTGGAGACAGTAGGCAGAAAGTTAAACTCAACCAACGACTGTGAGATAGCTGAGAAAATGGATCTGTGCCACATCTTCTGAATTGTGCAAAGACTGATAACATTTGTATTGCATTTAATATAGTAAGTTGAAGATTAAAATACAATAACTTTAGAAATATTATGTGACATAAGCTTTAACAACCTTTGAGAATAAGTAGCTATAATTGACAAATGACCTTCAGTCTTCAAGAACTTCTCTTATAGGCACGTCCTGATGTTTGGAAGATGATATATGGTCTCTAAAGCTCTGATTATACTCGAAAAGTCATTGCCGGAGGACTTTCCCACCTATTAGCCCTTACTTTGTAGTGTTAGAAGCCAGTGCTGCTACAAAAAGGGTCCTTATAGCATAGACCGTTCTGATCAAAGCCACAGAGAACCAGATAATCCCTGTTTTAGTTAGCTTTTTAGTTGCTGTGACCCAAAGATATGACAAGAACAATTTAGAGGAGAAAAGGGTTATTTTGGCTCATAGTTTCAGAGGTTCAATCTGTGGTTGGCTGACTCCATAACTCTGGGCTTGGGGTGAGACAGATCATCTTGGCAGAAATGTACAGCAGAGGACAGCAGCTCAAAATATGGCGGCAAGAAAGTAGAGAGATTGCTACTCACCAGGGAAAAAATATATACTCCAAAGGCACAATCCAGTGACCTGTTTCTTCTAGTCACAACATACCTGCAAGCAGTTAACCCCTATCAGTGAATTAACCCTCTGATTAGGTTAAACTGTCATGATCTAATCACTTTACCCATGAACACTCTTTCATTGTGTCACACATGAACTTTTTGGAGACACCTCCTATCTAAACCATAGAAATCTCCTTGGAGCTCATAAGCAAAGAAGGGTTGAAAATATATAGTTTCTCTTTTGTTATATGATCCATCGGTGAGGTGATCCCAAGACAGTGCTCTTTGTATCTTAACCTGTGGCAAAGTGTAAGTGAAATAGCAACTTCATAATCATTCATCCCTGAGCTGTATGGAGACTAAAAATGTTGCACTTAAAATAACTTGTGGATTTCTGTCAAAATGGAGTCATCCCATGCCTCCAAGCTCTGCTCCTTATAACTAGGAATCTCCAGATGCAATATAACATTCCAACATATAAAGTCCCTGGAATGTAGAAAGAAGAAAGTGGACTGCTTAGGACCTCATGACTTGAGGGGCAAGTAGAGATTTCCTGGGGTTTTCTTATTGCCTCCCATGTATTCCAGACAGAATGCTGAAGAAGCCCCAGATCCAGAACCATCTACAGGCAAAGGGAGAAAATTCTGATTATCCCAACCAATAGTCCAGAACAGAGTGGCTTAGTGATGAAAAGCCTTTCAGACAATGTTGGTCTTACCCCAGTCAAAAAACAAACAAACAAACAAACAAACAAACAAACAAAAAACAGTGGAGAAACCATACTAGCTAGCCTTGGCAGATTCAGCAGAGACTAAGAGAAAGTTAATCTTTACCACCTTTCCTCTACCCTTGGGAGCAGGTGCCATGTTTCACTTCTTCCTCTAGATGGTGTCAGCCTGGCTGAGCTGGAACCTGACTTCTATTTTTCACCAATAGAAGTGGGTGGCTTTGAATAATTGCAGAAGTGTTGGTGATGTTGTATAGGGATCCTCATTGCCCACTCAACTGAAACAGGTTCATACCATGATAGTGTCAGCTGTGTCTGTGAGTGGAGATGCCATCCTGCCAGGTAGCACTGAAACATAATGAGGTGGCAAGAGACACAGCCAGGCAATACTAAGCTTCACTTTCCCTGCTCCTGTCTTTCCCTGTCCTCAGGACCAAGTAGGAATCTGAAAATACACAACAATCCAGACTCCATGCAAAAATCTCACTGGGAGAACTGCTTGCAAAACAAACAGAAAAGATTAAATAGAAATTAAAATTGTATTATATAATATTCAGAATATTCAGAATAAACCCCCCAAACCACTCACCACACCAAGAAATAGATTGTGATCAACAGACACAAACTCCAAGATGAATCAGAGAAATTATTGGAATTATCTGACAAGGATTTTAAATCAGTTCTCATAAAGCTGCTTCAGTAAGAATTATAAATTCTTGAAAAATTAGAAAATCTCATCAAAAATAGAAGTGTTAACTCATCAAAAATATAAGTATTAATAATGAAATGATTAAAATTATAGATAAAAATATTATAAGCTTTGGATCCAAAAGGGAAAGCAAAAGCAGAAAACAAAATGTGCTGGATGAGGTCAAGCATGAACTTCAGAACACAACAGTAGACTGTCCACTCTGCACAACACGGAGGAGACAGACTGACTTTAAGAAATGAACGGAGCCTCAGGGACCTGAGGGAGAATTACAAAAGATCTAACATTCCTACCATTGGATATTGAGAAAGAGGAGAAAGAGATTGAGTCTGAATAAGGATTCAGAGAAATATGGCAGTAAACTTCAAATTTGGCAAAGGATAAAAATATACAGATACAAAAAGAATGGCTAAAAGAATAAACTCAAATAAATCCAGGGAAATATACTTTGTAATTAGCTGTATTCTAAAACCAAAGAGAAAAATTCCTGAAAGTAATACAAGAGAAAAGATATATTACTTAAAGGAGAGTGCCAACTTCAGTGACAGTGTATTTCTTACCTTCAGCAGTAAAGGCTGATAGGAAATTGAAGAATTTAAGTGTTTCTGTTTCCATTTTGAAAGGATATTCTGGGGATTGAAACTAGGGCCTCCCATATGATAGGAAAGCACTACACCCCAACCCAAGAAATAGATTTCTTGAAGGAAAGGGGACTGTCAACCAAGAATTACCTACCCAGGAAAGAATATACTACTGGAATGAAGAGAAAATAGATACATTCTCAGATGAAGAATTAAGATAACAACATGGCTGGCAAACTTATCTCTGCTAAAGCAAATTCTTTCATGGTGAAAAAAAAAATTAACATAGGATGGCCTGTAACTTCAGAAAAGAAAGAATTACTTTGAAATGGATGAAACTGGGGATATATGTATACCAGCCCACCTTTATCTTGAGTTTATGTAATCATAGTTGATGTTGAGCCCCAAATTATAAGATCATCTGATGTTATATTTCCTTCATTTATGAAAAGGGAAAACTTAAGACAATGATTTTTATTTGTTTAAATGAGGAGGTTAAATGGACTTAGAAGAGAGTAAGTTTTCTACACTTCATCTGAAGTTGTGAAACATCAATATCCACGGACCATGATAAATTATGTGTATTGTAATACCTCAGGTGACCACTAAGAAAATGATACAAAGTGATACAGTAAAAAACACTATCAATAAATCAAGTTGGTTCTTCAAAAGAAAAATCAATAAAATTGATGAAACTCTAAGAAGACTGACAAAGATAAAAAGAGAGAAACAATTCACCAATATCAGGAGTGAAATAGTGGATATAGGAGCTATCACTATAAATCAGTGAATGCTGTGAAGAGTTTTGCACTCATAAATTTGACATCTTAAAAAAAAATAGACCAATACCTTAAAAACCATAAACTACTAAAAAATATCAAACAAGATGAAATAGAAAAACAGGATAATATTTACATCATTGCAGGCATTAAAAGAGTAATTTAAAGACTCTCCAAAGAAAAATTCCTAGGACTAAATGGTTTTATTGTAGAATTATACAATTTTATCATATAGTTACAAGAATTAATGTCAGTTTTATGTATTTTCCAGAAAAAGAATTTTCCACTCATTTTATGAAGCTAGTATTACTCTGATAACAGGAACAAACAGAGGACAAGTAAGGAAACTAGAGATGTAATCTTTCTCAAGAAGTTAGGAAAATTATCAGCAAATTTTATCCAAGCCCACCTTATAAAAATTTAACTCAGTGTTGGGGATGTGGCTCAAGTGGTAGCACGCTCACCTGGCATGCACGGGGTGCTGGGTTCGATCCTCAGCACCACATAAAAATAAAATAAAAGATGTTGTGTCCACCGAAAATTAAAAAATAAATATTAACAAATTATCTCTCTCTCTCTCTCTAAAAAAAAGAAAAAAAATTAACTCAAATTTGAATACAAACAAATGTATAATATAAAACTCTAAAACCATTTACAAAAACTGAAAAGGAAATGATACAATGTGATATGCTAAAAAAAAACTACATATTAATTACTCACTGTAAATGAGTAGAAAGGAAAAAAAGCAAGACAGCAGGAAAAAGTTGGGAGGCTTTAGAATCAGAATTATGAATTTTTGCTTTCAGAAAAACCCTGTAAAGAGGACCAAAAGACATTTTATCAACCACCAGAAAATACATACTGCTGTATATCTAACGAAGGACTAAAATCGTGAATGTATAAAATATCTCAAATTTCAGCAGCAAAATCATAGCAAAACAAACCAGAAAGCAACAACAAAACAAAAACGCAAAACTCATGAACATTAAAAATAAACCATTCCAAAGCCAATGACCTAAAGAGATATTTTACCAAAGAGGATAAATAGATGCCAAATAAGCATACTAAATGATATCAAAGTCTAATTTAAAAAAATTAGTCAGCAATTGAGGCTTTGTCACTAAGTCTACTTGGGATATTTACTTCCTCCTTGACTCTGGAAGTATGAATTCTTCCTGAAGGAATCCAGATGAGAATATTAAGTAGCGGGATTATATGTTAATAAATGTTTAAAAATTGAACAAAAAGAATGTACGTGTAAGGGGGCATGTACACCAACACACCAACGTATATACATGATGCATATGTTTTTATAAATTTTATGACATAAAGGATGTAGATAGCACACAATTTACAAATAGTAAAATATGCAATATTCTGTATTGAAAAATATCAAGTAGCAAACCCATTATCACAAAAGCTTTGTTGATTTGCCAAGCTCATATCCATAGTGAACATGTGGCTTCCACTGATGACCAAATACAGTTCTCACGTGGTGTTGGTTGACATTTTTGTTTACATTAACAAATAAGACAAAGGTGAAACAATGAAGACATATTGCAACTTTATTTACCAATGATTTGAGGGAACTTTCTGTGTGTTCAGAAAATGGATGTTTTTTTTAAACACTAGAAGAATGTATTCTAAGTTTTTGTGCTACTTACAGTGGAACAGCCACAGGCATATCATATTTTGAAGTTTGACTTGTCTCACTGACTTCTTTCCAATGCATTATTTAGTGTAGACAGAACTCAGCAATTTTCCATTTTAAAGTGTGGGCCAGATGTTCTCTGTGGCGATTATTCAGGTCTACCAGTGGTCCAGATGTTCTCTGTGAAGACTACTCTACAGTCAGGGAGCAGCTTAGACAATGGGTGGATGAACAGGCCAGCTGATTTCCAATGAAACCTTCTTTACAAAACTACTGGCAGGCTCGAACTAGACCCGAAGTGGAAATCCCTCTTCTATAAAGGGCCAGATAGCAAAGATTTTAAGCTTTGTGTGTCATGTAAGTTATGTGCAGTAGGTTATTCTTTATTTTTTGTTTATAACTCTTTGAAAGTATAAAACTCATTGTTCACTTGCAGGATGAATTTAAACCTCTTGTCTTAACTTGTTGATCCCTGGTTTAGAGATTAACAACAACCAAGCCTTGATTGTGGGATTAGGAGTAGATATTCCTATTTTGTTGAACCCAGAGTTGAGGAAATATGCATAGTACAACACAATTAAATGATATTTATACTAGATATACTATATAAGTAGTCTTTAAAACATGAGAAAAAGTCAAATGTAGTTAAATATTAGAAAGGGATAAAGTTTTAGTACTTATTTCCTATTCAAAAATTATTTAATTATAAATAACTTTAACAACATAAAAAACATATATCGATAATTCATAAAACAGAGGTAATTACAATTTAAGTTTAATTAAATTTAAATTTTTTGATAATGATTCCAATAATGTAAATTGAATTAAGTTTATTTTTAAAAATAATTTTACTGATGTATGATTTATAAAAAAAGTTATCGGTACTTTTCTATATAACTTGATGAGTGTGGATATCAGTATAGAGTTATGTGCTAGGACGGAGATGAAGAACAGATCATTAGCCCTGTGGTTTCTGAGGCTCTAGCATCTGAAGAATAACTCCAAAGACAGGATCACAATGCCACAGAAATTAGAGCAGTAGTCACTATGCAGACAGGGACATGGCAGAATTGCAGAAATGGAAACACCCATTGCTAGGCAATGACTCCCCGGCTTGTGCTTGCAGGCTCTGAGTGGGTGTGTGTGTTTATTTACATGGATCTGGCAGTAGTTGCAAAGACTCAAGAACACTAACAATTATTTATTAAATAGGGAGAGAATGAGGGGCCGGGACTAGAGCATATTATGCTTTACAATGAATCAATGAGGAAAAGGCAGTTCCTAATGAGAATCTCATCTATGGAGTACCAGAGGCCAAAGCCTTTTAGGTCCATGAATGCGTTTGCGTGCAAAGAACACAGGCGCCCAGCATGCAACTGAGGGATTAGCATGTGCTCATGCACAAATTCACAGGCAGGTTCATTCCTTTCCAGCTTCAAGAAGAGAGCATCAGCCAGCGGTGTGTGGCAGTGGCCTACATTACAGCTTCAAGCTTTCCACCCACAACAATGCCTTGTCACAACAGCATCAAGAAACTTGGCCTCATGAATGGGAGCGAGTGCCAGACAAAGCCTAACACAGTCAATGTCCTATTTCTTGATGCTCCTCTTTGTTCATTCTTGTGAGCTGACAAGTTGCAGCTGAAAGGGAAGAATTAATCCTGAGAAAATCCTGCAGAACAACTGTGTATGGAAAGGAGGACCCCTTTACTCAGCAGCCAGTAAGAATGTCACTCCAAGGGCAGGGAGTTAAGTGTGAAGTGTCAGCAGCCCTGAGGAGAAATGGATGGCTCCATCGAAACAGAAATCTTTTATTCTTCCAAATCTCGACTAGGGAGGCAGTTTGGTTGTATAGTCTCAGTAACACATCTGGCTCAGGGAGAAGAGGTGAATTGAGACAGAAAAGATGACATTAAGCAGGAAACACGAAGATAAAAATAGTGTTACCTTGGGAGAGAGCTGAGATACTTGATTTACAGATGTCACAATCAGTGCTTGGCCTTGAAGGAACACACAGGCAGGATTTGGTCAGTACATGTCCCCCAAGAGCCTCTTGTGGGTCCTTGTTTTCTTTGTATTGTTAATGACCTTACCTGATGCTATAGTGCCAATACAATCTTAGAAAATGAAGATTTGCTAGAGAAAAAAAAAAACAAATCAAGAAAAAAAAAACCCAAAATAAAAACAAAAAACAAAATTAACTTATATACACTTATAAAATTAATGGGGCAGAACATTATTGCTTCAGTAAAAGATTTATCCAGGGGCTGGGGTTAGGGTTGTAGCTCAGTGGTAGAACTCTTGCCTAGCATGCGCTAGGCACTGTGTTTGGTTCTCAGCACTGCATATAAATAAAGATCCATTTACAACTAAAAAAATATTTTTTAAAAAAGGATTTATCCAGGTGAGCTCACTAGACTAAGCCGAGATAGGTTATCTCTGCCTAATTGCATTGGTCTGTACTCTTCTACTTCTCTCCACAAGACCACTCCAAGACTTCTTTCCTCTTTTTCCATCTCAGGGGTGTCCATTTTAGTTGCCCACAGGTAGCCAGTTGCCAGGGCCTGCCAGTTCTACAGCTGACATTATATTTACATTCTTTGCCTGTGACTCAGATTGTCACTCCCACCTCAAGAACCCAGTTTTTCAATTGGAACATTGCTGTTTTTCCTGCTTACCCAAAATTTACCTCTTCTATAATTCATCCTATCTATCATTGTCAGAGTTATTTTATATCAACCTGTTTGCATTTCAAGAGTTCAAGAGTCTACAGGACAAGAGTCTACTTTGTCCCTGGGGAATATATTCTAAGACCCTCAGCAGATGCCTGAAACCTTAGAGGTATTGAACCCTTTTACACTGTTTTCCTTTTTATATACGTAAAACCTATGGTAAACTTTTACCTTTTCATTTAAAGGAGGTACTTTATGGTTTCTCTCTGACATATCTGTATGGCAACTGTTACATTGGGGACTTGCATATTGGGGCTGTCATCAAGTAAAATAAGGACTACCTGAACAAAGCCCTCATGATTGGTTAGCAGTTGATCTGAAAATCTTATAGCTACTCAGTGACTAGCAGGCATGAAGCATGTGCAATGCGGAGATGCTGGGCACGGGGCGGGGATTCATGTTCCAGGCAGGTCGGATAGCTGAAGATCTCATCACACTACTCAAAACAGCACACAACTTAAAACTTAGTTTTTTTTTTTTTAATTTATTTTAATGTCTGAAATTTTCCATTTAATAATTTCAGACCATGTTTGACCACAAAAACAAAAACTGCAGAAAGTAAAGTGATATTATGAGGAGGGAATCATTGCACTGAGTTGCTTGTAGATTCTTGTGGTTTTGAAGGTGCTTCCTTTGCATTGAATGTCCTTCTTTTGTTTTCTTCTCTCATCTTGCATTGGATTTCCAGTCTTCAGTGATTAATGTCACAGACCTTGCCTCCTTTCCTTAAAAATGAAAAATTTGGGTGAATATTGCTTTAATACCCATGAATCCCCTTCTGGAAAAATACTCTCAGGCAACGCTTTCTTGGGAAGAATGTAGAGATGATTTTCTAAGCCAAAAACAAGTGAATTCCTTAACAAGGGAATGAAAAACAAGCATTTTATTTTTAAATATAAATGTAAAATTTTACACATAAATTACACAAGTATTTCTTTAACTGCCTGTTGATAGTTATGTATATGGAGAGATGTGAGATGCAGCAGAAGGTGGAAAGGTTGTCTTGAAGATTGAACTTCATTCAGTATAAAGTACAGAATTTTTTAAATTTTAAAATTTTTAAGCAGTAACTTTTGATTCTTTAAAATCTGATTAACTTTCTTATTATTTTCATAGGACTTCTTCATATAGTCTAAATATCAGTTCCTTATGAGATACATGATCTGTAAATATTTCTATGGATTATCATTTTACTATAGTAATATTTTAATTTTCATGATATCTGATTTATTTATTTATTTTTTGCCTGTGCTTTTGGTGTCCTGTCCAATAGTCATCAGACCCAAAGTCATAAAGATTTTCTCTTATGTTTTCTTCTAGGAGTTTTACAGTTTTAACTTTTATATTTAGGTCTTTGCTCCATTTTGATTTTTGTATGTGGTGTAAGGAAAGCGTCTGACCTCATTCATTTGTATGTAGATATCCATTTTCCCCCAGAACTATGTGTTGAAATACTATTACGTACCTTTTGAATGATCTTGGCAGTCTTGGAAATCATTTGACTGTATATTTGATGGTTTATTCCTGGGATCTCTATTCTTTTTTCTTTTTTTCATTTTTTTATTTAAAATTTTTATATATGACAGCAGAATGAATTACAATTCATATTACACATATAGAACACAGTTTTTCATGTCTCTGGTTGTACAAAAAGTAGAGTCACACCATTTGTGTCTTCACACATGTACTTAGGGTAATGGTGTCCATCTCATTCCACCATAGTTTTTACCCCCATGCCCCCTCCCTTTCCCTCCCTCCTCTTTGCCCTATCTAGAGTTCATGTAATCCTCCCATGTGCCCTCTCCCTACCCCATTATGAATCAGCCTTCTTATATCAGAGAACACATTTGGCATTTGATTTTTTGGGATTGGATAACTTCACTTAGCATTATATTCTCCAACTCCATCCATTTACCTGCAAATGCCATATTTTATTATCTTTTATTGCTGAGTAATATTCCATTTTTATATATACTACATTTTCTTTATCCATTCATCTATTGAAGGGCATTTAGATTGGTTCCACAGTTTAGCTACTGTGAATTGTACTGCTATAAACATTGGTGTAGCTGTGTCCCTGTAGTATGTTGTTTTAATGTTCTTTGGGTATAGATGGAGGAGTGGGATAACTTGGTCAAACGGTGCTTCTATTTCCAGCTTTCCAAGGAATCGCCATACTGCTTTCCATTTTGGCTGCATCAATGTACAGTTCCATCAGCAATATATAAATATGCCTTTCCCCCTACATCCTCGCTAATACTTATTGTTGTTTGTATTCTTAATAGCTGCCATTCTGACTGGAGTGAGATGAAATCTTAGAATAGTTTTGATTTTTTGATTGCATTTTTCTAATTGCTAGACATGTTGAACATTTTTTCATATATTTGTTGATTGATTGCATATCTTTTTCTGAGTACTGTTTATTCAGTACCTTGGTCCATTTATTGTTTGTGTTATTTGTTTTTTTCGGTGCTAAGATTTTTGAGTTCTTTATATATCCTAGAGATTAGTGCTCTATCTGACGTGCATGTGGTAAAAATTTGTTCCCCAAATTTAGGCTCTTTATTAGCCTCATTGATTGTTTCTTTTGCTGAGAAGAAGCCTTTTAGTTTGAATCTATTTCATTTCTTGATCCTTGACATTAATTCTTGTGCTATAGGAGTCTTATTAAGGAAGTTGGGGCCTAATCTGACATGATGGAGATTTGGGCCTACTTTTTCTTTTCATAGTCTCTGGTTTAATTCCTAGATTTGATCCACTCTGAGCTGAGTTTTGTGCATGGTTAGAGATAGGGGTTTAATTTTATTTTGTTGCATATGGATTTCCAGTTTTCTCAACACCATTTGTTGAGGAGGCTATCTTTTCTCCAATGTATGTTTTTGGCACCTTTGTCAAATATAAGATAACTGTAATTATGTGGGTTAGTCTCTGTGAATATTCTGTACCATTGGTCTAGAAATCTATTTTGGTGCCAATATCATGCTGTTTTTGTTATTATTGCTCTGTAGTATAATTTAAAGTCTGGTATAGTGATGCCACCTGCTTCACTCTTCTTGCTAAGGATTGCTTTAGCTATTCTGGGTCTCTTGTTTTTAAAGATGAATTTCATGACTGCTTTCTATGAGGATTGTCATTGGGATTTTGATTGGAATTGCATTAAATCTGTATAGTGCTTTTGGTAGTATGATTATTTTGACAATATTAATTCTGTCAATTCTAGAACAAGGTAGATCTTTCCATCTTCTAAGGTCTTGTTTAATTTCTTTCTTTAGTGATTTGTAGTTTTTGTTGTAGAGGTCTTTTACCTCTTTTGTGAAGTTGATTCCCATGTATTTTATTTATTTATTTTTTGAGACTATTGTAAATTCGGTAGCATATCCTGGCTTTGAGTGTCTGGGTTGAAAAATCTGCTGAAATACAAATTTGTCTGATTCCTCTCTCTTGAAGCCTTTAAGATTCTATCCTTATTCTGTATGCTAGGCATTTTCAATATAATGTGCCTTGGGGTAGATTTGTTGTAATTTTGTACATTTGGTGTCTTGTAAACCTCTGGAATTAATTTTCTCATTCATTCTTCATTTTGGGAAATTTTATAATATTATTTCATTGAAGAGATTGTATATCCCTTCAGTTTGAATCTCTTTGCCTTCCTCTATCCCAATAACTCTTAGATTTGGTCTTTTGATACTGTTCCATAATTCTTATATGTTCTTCTCTTGGTTCCTTACCATCTTCACTGGGTGGTCAACTTTATTTTCCAGATTGTATACTTTGTCTTCATTATCTGACATTCTGTCCTAGGGATGTGGTCTGTTGGTTATATTTTCTTTTGAGATTTTTTATTTAGTTTATTGTTTCCTTCATTTCAAGGATTTCTATTTTTTTCCTAGAATCTTTATTTCTTTCTTAAAGTATTCTTTTGCTACCTGTATTTGCTCCCTTATCTCTTTATTGGTGTCACCAATGGGTATCTGTATTTGCTTTCTTATCTCTTTGTTGGAGTGATCAATTTTTGCCTGTATTTGCTCACTTAGGTCATTTGTTAATTCACAGATCATTTTAATTATGAACACTCTGAACTCCTTCTCTGACATTTCATCAACTGCACTGTCCATGGGTTCTGTTATTGTAGTATCCTGGTTTGTTTGTGGCACTTTCCTCCCTTGTTTTTTCATATTGTCTATGTGATTTCCTTTCTTGCATCTGAGGTATTAAAGTATCTACCTTATAATCTTGTAGTATCTGTGAAGATTGTCTCATCTTGGTGTTGGGCTTCCAGACCCTTCTGGTGTCCTAGGGTGGATGCTACTGGAACTATAGGTGGTGGCCACAACAGCGAAGGTAACTCGTGATAGCAATGGGAGTGTCCCAAGATGGATGCAGCATCTTTCAAAATGGGACTGAAAGTGTGGGCCTTACACTGGCTTTGGGATGCCTGCTCCAAGATGCAGCTGCTTCTAGGCCCTGTCTGTTTTCTCAAGGTAGAGATTACTACATGGGAAAGGCTATGGGGATGGCTACAGTGTCTCAAGATGGAAGTGGGTTAGACCTGGGCTCCTAGGTGGTGGTGATAGGGGGTGGACCCAACGAGCCTGAGCTTCCTGCAGGTCAGTCTGGGCTCTCTATTCTTTGGTCTATGTGTCTGTCTCATGCTGCTTTAATTGCTGCATCATACTGTTTTAATTACTGAAACATTGCACTAAGCTTTGGCTATTTTCATTTTTTAAAGATGGGATATGAATGATATCATCTTAGAGGATATCGAATTCGGACAAAATGTTCTTGGCCAATTTCACAGATATCACTGTTCTTAACTTGGGGGATAGAGGTACAGATGGGGGAGGCAGGTGATGTAACTGGATGGGAGTGACCAGGCCAAGCATGTGACAGAAGACAGACTTGAACTGTGTGGACTGCCATCAAACAAATGAGGCCTTTTGCTATGGATCCTTGGTCCAGCTAACAGCAGGAAGACCTGTCTTTTCTGGGATACCGCTCATGTGTGCTAAGCTGTGTATCATATATCATAGTGAGACAGAGACATTCACATCAAAGACACTGCATAGAGATTGTTCGTGCTGCTTCTGGCCTCATTCTGTCCAGATGGTGTCAATCACCCAAGTAGTCACCAGAATGGCAAAATTTTCCTCACGAGAGACTAAGATCATCCTGTAACTCACAGCTATGTTTCTGGAGAACTTCCTTAAGGAGCCAAAGGTGAAGGATCCTTTCATAATTTTTCCTCAGGGCAAAGATATGCAGGTAAAATTTACTTATAAACCCTGCACAGGTCTAATATACTGTCATAATTTTCTTGAACTGAGTTTGGGATCTGTATTAATCATATTTTTTGTCACTGTGACCAAAATACCTGGATAACTTAGAGGAGGAAAAGTTTTTTTTAACTCATGGTTCATGGTAGACAGACTCCACTGCTCTGAGCCTGAGATGAGGTAGAAGAACATGGTGGAGTAATTCTGCTCCATTCATGGTGGCCAGGAAGCAGAAGGAGGGGGAAAGGAAAGGGGCCTAAGGAAAGACAAACCCTTCCAGGCTGTGCCCCCAGTCACCCACCTCCTCCATCTGCATCCCATTTGCCTACAGCTGCCACCCATTCAGTCCACTCAGTCTAGGATGGACTGATTAGGTTACTGCTCTCATATTCTATGGTCATTTTACCTCACAACATTCATGGGTTCACACAGGAGGTTTTGGAAGACATTTCATATCTGAACCATAATAGGATACAAAGGGACAAATCACAAATAAAAGGGAGTTTGTGAGGGACTCATTTCTCCATGTAGCTCTTAAGTACAGAAAGGCCAGCATCCTTTGTTAACATTTTCCCGTCCAACAATGGTCTGCATCTAGAACTGCAACCTGATTCCCTGAGGTGTGGAAAGGGAAGATTGCAAAAATCTTGGGGGTTTCTGAAACATTTGGGCAATTATACTGAGGATCCTTTAATGCAATTCTGTTTGAGGAAATGTCAAGACAAAAGGGAAAGATCTAGTCTCACTCATGTCCTGTGTGGGCAAGGAAAAGTATTCCTGTGGGAGGGATGGGCTGGCTGTGAAATAATGCTAGGAAAATAGTACCATGAAATAAATACAAGAGACCAGAATTAAGTTTTCAGTAAGGAGGCAGTGATGGTTTAGGCTGACCAGAGGGATACAACTTCTAACAAAGGAGGGAGCCCACGCTTGTTTTACTTATAGTGGTACAGATCAAAAGGGACCAATAGAAACTTCTTTGCAAAAAACAGAATAGGGGTGGGGGTAAGCAGGCTGTTCAGTTCTTAATGGGTCAAGCCCATCTCCAGTGCTGTGCTGAACTTGTGGTGGAGCTAGGTAGGAAGTCACATGAGCCAGGCTTTCTCAAAACAGCAGGATTGCTGCTGGGAGTTCCTTATACCAGACTTTGCTGTCTAATGGCTTCAACATTGTTTTAGTTCATGCACAGTTCATGGATGGCTTTCTGTAATCTAGCATTACCTACACGTTGTCTATTGCAGAAGACAAGTGATCAGAGAAAGGAAGGAACATTACTGTAGTCCTAAGACACAAGTCCAATTCTGAGGGTCCCAATAAATAAGGTCCAGTTGCCCGAATTAAAAACCAAAGAGAAAAAGTGTGATGGTTTAAAGCAGTAAAGGGACTTTAAGTAGTATGGCCACATTGGGAAGACAAAGTGAGGTCAAATATCTTAACCGTGACTTTAGGGTATTGACATGAGCTTTAGATGTAAATAGAGAAGGAATTGGTGCAGAGGATGAAATTAAGCAATCTTGGTCAAACTGTGGGTTGGTTGATTACCACCTCAGTTTTGGTTCTGCTGGGAGGCTTTGAAGATGTCTATATCACTTGAGGGGAAATTTCCATTTGCTACTCAAGATGTTCATTCAATAGACTTGTGATCCTGAAAGGGGACAAGTCAGTCCCCATGAGATGCTCCTGCTTAGTGGGGCAGACTTATTATGTGGGGACCTGCCTGCAAGTCTCCACTATTCCTGGATGATGTAGTATACTGACAGGCATCTCCTAGGTGCCACTCCTGGGGTCTGGAATTGAAAGCTGGCAGTCTTGAAAATATTTTCTTGGTGTTCTCAGTCTTGAAGGGGTGAGATAGGTCAGGTAGCTTCAGAGCTAGTGAACCTTGATGTAACAGTTTTTGGATAAACACTCCTTCAATGATTAACATACCTATGTGCAGAGTTGTTATAGTCTGAACTTAATCCATACAGGTTATAGGTTCTAGATTATAGATTATAAATTATAAATTAATAAAATATTAATTAATAAAATAATAGGGTTATAAGATAAGTGTTATAGAATTAGTAATGTTAAGTTACTCCAGTCTGCTATAGTTATAAGATTAAAAAAAGTAACAATACAACAATATAATCGGGGCTGGGGTTGTGGCTCAGCAGTAGAGCACTTGCCTAGCATGCATGAGGCACTGGGCTCAATTCTCAGCACATACAAATAAATAAAATAAAGGTCCATCAACAACTTTAAAAAATTTAAAAAAATATATAATTACTCTAAGACATAGGATTTAAGTTGCTAACAATAAGCTATAAATAATGTAAGGTGGTAAGTGTAAGCTCATAGGTCTAATATAGTTACAGATAGTTGCAGATAAATATAGAGATGGATACAGGTTACTAGAACAGTAGATAAGTATAAGAAATAACTACAGACCAGCATAAGTAAGTAAAGCCATAGGGACTTCATCTTCTTGGTTCCCATGAGAAACTAGTTACATCGGCTGTTCTCAAGATTTTATTTTTAAATTGTTTTGGTGTAGACCTATACAAATGAGGACATAGACATATACAAATGAGGTCATAGGCCCTCCATAAATGAGGATATGGTTTTCTGTTTTTGCTCTGCTAACTTCTTTTTTAGCCTCTATATTCTGCTTGCTTGCAATTTGCAAAATTCCATAGGAAAGTCCCCAGGGTATGATTTTCTTCCTTAAATATTTTGGTCATAAACAACTAGGGCCTGCTGTCTTTTCAGAGAGCTAGACAGTCTCTGACAGTAGCAGTCCCTGGCCAGATAAAATTGGGAAAATAAAATTCTTTGGTTTGTTTCAAATTTGGACTTAGTGTGTTTTCTGAGTGGTCTCCCCATAACAGAGTTAGCAGGAATCTGAAGACAGATATAAAATGAAGGCAGAGATGCCATGCTTGAGCCTGTTTTTAGTTACCCAGTTGACATCTGCAGGCCCAAGTGAAGAATCAGTGCTTTTAGAAAAAGCAGCTTCTAATTCTCTGTCATAGCAACTTCCTCTAAGCCACATGGTCTGGGAATTGCTAAGCAAGACTAAAACAGGTTCCCTGACTCCCAGACTGTTTCTTTATCACAGTCTCCAATTTAGTTTAATTCATAGTTACCAGCAGGAAGTAAGACCAGCAGCTGCTTCTCAGGTACAGGTTCTGAAGACTGTAGGCATTCAAATGCCTTGGAGTCTTAGCAGGGTGCCTTGAATTTAATAAATGCTCAGAAATTGCCTGAAGATTGACTAACTAAATCACTTAATTAAACACTCTTAAATGATTAAGCAACTTAATTAATGATGTTGGTGCTGTCGAAATTCTGTCCCCCCTCCACAGGACTCTCATGTCCCCTAATGATAGGAGCAAGGCTAGCCTCCGTATTCTAAAAGGTGTAAGAAAATATAGCTCCTGTAAGAAAAATACTGCATGCAAAATACATGCACTGTATTTGTGACCACAGTGCAAGCTGCTCTTCTGCCTTTGGGTCCTTGACTTCTTCTATTCTGATGCGCCCTTCCTCCAACCCCAAGCAACAATGTCCTTCTTTTAATCTTCCTTCTTTAACCCTTCTTCTTTTTCAAGTTGGAACCCTCAGGTCATCTCCTGGTTACTCCAGCTTTCATAAAGCCATCCCAATTAAGTTTCCTTTCTCTGCCCTCCAACTTTTGAACTCCCTTGTAATCTGCCCCAGTTCATCTAGCCTGGTCCCTGCTTTTGGGATCTCTCATTCCCCAGAAAACTTAATGTGATGAATATGAGCAGGACAATCCATTTGAACATTATATGACAGCATCCATCACTCAGATTACAACAAATGCCTTACTGAAAAATTTCACTAGATTGTGCATATTTTGGGTATCTGAGGAGGTTTTAGGAAAAGCTGTTCTAGAGAAAATATAGAGAGAGCTTCTCAGAGCCCACACTTTGGGTCAGTCCTACTCTGTGCATTGACCACCTACTATAGGTTGCAAGGAGAGGACATTAAAAATGCTCAGTACATGGTGATTTGCAAAATCTTACAATGATTCTGCAAATAAGAATCAGCTTCAGATTTTCAAAACTATACAAGTTTAGACTCAGATCCTGGGCCAATTAAATTCTACTCTGGGAGTAGAATTCATGTGTCAGTATTTTTACAGGGTCCCTAGGGGATTACAATGTTAGGCAAGATGGGAATTATTGTTTGAAAATCATAATAACAGAAATAAAAAAGAAAGAGAACAAGAGAAAAATCAATAATTCACTTGCCATGCACTTAACATTTATCATATCCCAGGCTTTGTGCTAAGTGCTCAATTGTTCTCCCTTAAACAAACTAAATATTATTTTACTTAATATTCATAACAATGCTATAAGATCATTAATAATATCTGCATTTTAGATGAGGACATGGGGATTGCAGACATTAAACAAGTTACCCAAAGTCATATAACACACAAGAAGGAGAGTTCAACAACAAAAATTAATAGATTCACTAGATTCCAGACTACAGAATTTTTAAAAATTTAATGATGGAATATATCTTTTCTTTTGAACACTATAGTTACTTCAGTTACAAGTGATGCATACTTCAAAATTGCTAAAAAACTACATTTCAAATGTTCTCATTGCAAAAAAATTGTAATTATGTGAAATGATGAAGACTGTGAGACAGTCTTTCTTCTTTATTCCTACTCCTTTCTGTTAGTTTACAGGTACTGAAGAATATTTATGGAATAGAACTCTCCACTGAGATAGGAAGCCGACTAGTAAAACTACTCAATGTGCTATCATTCATGAAAAAGAAAAGAGGACTGAAAAGATAACCCTCTTGTGGGCTATGTGACCTTGGATAACTTGTTTAATCTCTGTAATCCTCATGTCCTCAACTAAAATGCAGATGTTATTTCTGATCTCAAAGACAAAATCAAGAGCTCAAAGTACAGAGAGAGAACCACAAGAACTACGCTAGACTGGAAATATAGTTCCCCTGAGTTTGCCTGTATGGATGGATTTAAAACAGCTGCTCTAGTTTAGATATGAAGTGTCCCTCAAATGCCCAGAGCAATAAACCCAAGCCTTAATCAACAAATCTAGCTAGACTGTCCAGCTAGACTGTGCTGAAGACTTGGTCGCTAGCTTGGCAATAGTGGGAAGTGGGAAAACCTTTAGGAGGTGGGGCCCAGTGGAAAGAAATTAGGTCACTGCTAACATTCCCTTACAGGAGATATTAGGACCTGCCCCACTTCTGTCTCACCTGTTACATCTCGGCCACCCTGAGGTAAAAGGTCTCCTCCACCATGTACTCCCAACTCGATGTTCTGCCTTGCCACAGGCCCAAAGCAACAGAGCCAAGGAGCCATGGGCTAAAATAGTTAAAATTATGAACCAAAATAAACCTGTCCTCCTTTTAAGTTGATTAGCTTGTGAGTTTTACCATAGTAACAGAAAGCTGACTAGCACAACTGCCTTTGTACTGTTAATTCTTATGCTCCTTCAATTTCATTCTGATTTGGATTCAAATGCCCATAACTATTACTCTCTCTCTATCCTTTAATTGTGTGTTAGGAGAGTTGGCAGAAGATAAATTGTTTCCTTAGTTTCACAGATTAACAGATGGATAAGGGTGGTCTTTAGGGGTATGGACTTAGGACACAATGCGAATGAATTAGGTGTTTTAGGTGCTGAGATTTTCAACTTTTGAGATGATTAAAATTACATGAGGTGGGTTTTTTTTTTGAGTACTGTAATGAGATGAGATCCTTGAGATATATGAGATATTATAAATGTATTTTTTTTCCTATTAGAGGACTAGGAACTATAGAGGCCATAGCTCAGAATGTGGTCTGATGATGACATCATGTGGCACAGATTGTTTGGCATAAGAAAGCAAGGTCGAGTTAAACTTAAAATTAGGGGTATTATCAGAGTCACCCTAACCTAATCAATCCTTTAAAAAGAATAAATTCTTTCCAATGAGGAAGGCATGTGAAGATGGAGGGGTATGGACCTGAAGTTGACTTGTAGAAACCCAGAGAAGTTCCCATCAGACAGACTTATGCAGTTCATAATTACAGAAAGTTATAATAACTAAGTTAATATTGCAAAAGAGTATATTAAAAGCTGTTTGTTAAGTCATTATAGTAGTTGCATAGGAAACCTGAAAGTTGTGGATTGTGAAAGAAAATCCATTTGACATCCCAACCTCCCTCTAAGCAAAAGGCACACCCAAGAGGAATTTGAAACAGGTGGTGAACCAAAGCAATAAACCGAGACCTTCATCCACTTCTAACTAGGCTGTTTAAACTTTCTACATTCACAGACTAGTAGAAGGGAAGCCATGCTCAATTCCATATATACACTTTATTTACCTTAGTCTTTGTTCTGCACATGATATTCTACAACCAATCAGAAATTATGGGACCAAAAAAAAAAAAAAAAAAACAAGGGGAAAACAATTTACTGCCAAGAGACCAAGTATTCAACAGAAAGAGACTCAGAAATGAATTATCAGAAGTGGAATTCAAAATATTAATTAATATGTTATAAACTCATGGATGGATTGGGGAAATGACTTGAGAAATAGAAGCTTTCAGAGTCAGGTGAAAATGCCAGAAGAGAAAATACAAAGCAAATTAATAGAAATGAAATAATTTTCAACACATTATTAGTAGACTTAACAACTTAAGAATGAATAAATGCAGTGCAAATGACCTTACCTAGAATGAAATATAGAGAGGAAAATAAAAAAGAATAAAGCAGAATAAAGGAGCCATGGGACAACATCAAATTGTATAGCATAGGTATAATTGGAATCTCAAAGGAGAAAAGAGAACAGAGGGAGGTACCATTTGAAGAGATAATAGTTGTGAATTTCCCCCAAATAATAAAATACAAAAAAAATATATGCAATAAGCCATTTACCACATGAAACTAATAGAAACCCAACCAGGATAAATATGAGGGCGGGGGAGGGAGGAGCAAAAACATAAGAGAGACACGGGGGATGGATTGAAACATACATGTTATATCATGTTAAAACTCAAAGAAAATGAGAAATCTCTATGGCAGCATAAGTAAAAGACTCATTGGATTCAGAAGAACAATTATGTTCATATTCTTATTAGAAACTACATGAGCCTGAACAGTAGAAAAAAAAATGCCTTAATCCACTTTTTCTTGAGTATTTTAGAAACATCAGCATTCTTAATGTAAGAGAAAGGGAAAAAATATTACCAAATCTGAAAGTTAAATTCACCAAAATAAAGATTTGGAAGCAGAGGGATGAAATCGATAGAAAAGAGAAAAAAAAATTGAATTCAGGAAAGAGAGGCATGGACCCTAAAAGTTTTCCTTAGGCACTGGCCTATGGTTGAAACTCAGCTTCACACTTGTTATTTCTAAATGAGATACTAGAGTTTATGTTATCAAATACATTTTAGCCTCTCTGAATATCTCCTTGCAAATCCTTCTTACTTAGCTTAAAGAAACAGCCCTTCCCTAGATCCCAGATTTCTCTGTAGTGCCCAGCAAAGCTATATATATCTAGAAAGTCATCTCTTGACTTTCAGCTGAACATCTTCCTTACATGAGTGGGAAAATGGAGGAAAGGTAGTTGAATTGCTTAGGTACTTTCCTCCAATTTCTTGCATGTGAGAACTATAGCTTAGATCCCTTAGCCCTTAATGAAGTTTAACACATTTAAACACCCTGTTATTCAAGGATAACTTTTATACTCTGTAATTATGTTTCTTATATATTCGTTGACATGGAAATGACTCAAGAGATGCCTATGTCCTAATCCCAGGAATTAGGGAGTTACCCTATATGGTAAAAAGTGCTTTACAAATGTCATTAAAACTAGGATATTGAGATGAAGAGATTATTTTGGATTACCCAGGTGGGCTCTACATAATCATAAGTGTCTTTATAAGAGAAAGGCAAGAAATAAGAGAGGAATTAGGAAATATGATAAAGAAATAACAGGTTGGGTGATACAAAGATGGGGGTAATTACAGTAAGCAGGCAGCCCCGCCCCCCCAGGCTTAAACAGGCAAGAAAATAGATCCTCTTCTAAAGCCAAAAGAAGGCTCCAGTACCTTGACTTTAGCTCAGTAAAACTGATATCCAGAAGAGCAAAAGAATGAATTCCAGTCACTTTCATCCACTGAATTTGCAACAAGTTGTTACAGTAGCAATAAGAAACTAGTACACATGAGCATGGGAAAATGTAACCTCCAGAGCGCTACTGTCAGAGATGCTCAAAGAGTTACTCAGGAATCTCTTTTCAACAAGCAGGTTGATGATTGTGAAGCAGTTGGTCTGTAGGATACATTTAAGAATAACTGCAAAGTTGAATATAAATGTCAGATATTTTTATTATAAGTTAAGAGAATCACACTTTTTTGTATCATTAACATATGTAATATGTGGCAATATGATATTTTATGTATTCCCTCCCAAAAGGAAAATCATGGAACTCCACAGTCATTATTATTTAGTTTTGCTCTTAACATTGACAAAATTAACATGGGAAATTATTTCTCTTCCCCTATACATGAACACAGTGTAAGTGTTCAGTGTTTTAAACACCTGATTCCTCTCCTGAGGCTCAGAGAGCAGGGAGATGGGGGCCAAATATAGACACATTCAGTATTTCCTGGAATTAATTCCACCCTAACATATGCCACCAGCTACAGTTTAACTTCTGTTTCTGTTTCTTTTTCTTCGTGAACTTTCCACATGTGTTCCTCCAAATAATTTTGCCCTTTTTCCTAGTCTTTTCACCAAATGTATTAAAACTTTTAATTTTCCAGTTTTATGATGATATCCTGTGGCAGGCTGAGAACTTCAGAATGGCCCAGTGGGCACAGACCATGTTCAAATCTCATGATAAGCTGTCTGAGGATCTTCCAGGCCTCCAGAAGACTGAATCAGTGAGACTACAGTAAAACGCTTCTCATTTATGTGGCCAAGACGAGGTACAGAGAAGCAGCCATCTTGGGTGAGGAAGATGAGCGTTTTCTTGAAGAATGTTATTATTTTTTTATATTTTAATTTTCATGGGCATTGAGACAATCACATGCATTTAGTGGCCTGTCACCTTATTGTCTTGGAGAGGTCTCCCTGATACACCACTTCCTTTCACCTGTCATCACATATACAATTAAAGTCAAAATACAGACAATGGCTAAAAAAAATATTGGCTTACTTAGCTTGGATCCTGGATCAGCTTTCCTTACCATACACCACATCTATCTTTCCTGGAACAAAGGCTTTTAGAGAGTTCAGCCTGGGGCTTACAACTTGGCTTAAACAATTCCCTTTCTCTCTCCTTCCTTCCTTCCTTCCTTCCTTCCTTCCTTCCTTCCTTCCTTCCTTCCTTCCTCCCTCCCTCCCTCCCTCCCTCCCTTCCTTCCTCCTTCCTCCCCCCTCCTTCTTCTCCTCATCCTTCTCCCCTTCCTCCTCCTCTTCCTCCATCTCTGTCTCCTCCTTCTCCTTCTTCACCACACAGAAAGGACTAAGCATCATGATGAAACTGGTGCACAGAAACCTGATGGTCACTCTGAATTCTCAGTGTCTATTATGGCTCCACTTTGCTCAAATCTCAGATTAACATGGAATCATACTTATTTACCTGTATATGACTCTCCTTAGACCATAATAGTGACAAAACAATGATAATTCATTCCCAAATTCCTGTTTTAGGTACTAAGATGCATGTTGGGCCAGAAATAATTAGCAGATCTTGCTCTCATTTATTTCGGGGAGACCTGGGGGATGATGCGTATGATGTCCCAGAGAATTTTCTATGGCTCTACTCAGAAAAGGTACAGATTTATTTTTTGCTCAGATTTCAATAAGAAGTATTCTTTCCAAGAAAAAAGAAAGGAGTCCCTTATAACTCTAATGTCACTCTTTGTTGCAGAAATTCAAACCAGACAACAACAAAAAATTCATATCAGAGAAATAACTAAAGAGTCAAATAGGCCATCAGAAGATGGTTATACCACCATTAAAAAAAGGCAAATAGCTAACAATATTCAGAATGTGAAGAAACATAAAAGCCTCCTTAGGCATCAGTGGATAGAGACTTGATTAAAAACTGGCCTTTGTGCATAAGCAAAGCCCAGGCATTGTCTCCTGAGAGCAGTAAAGTTTGAACTCCTAGATGCCCTTGTCCTAACTTAAATGAGGCAGCAGAACAGGTGCACAGAGGAGGATTGGCAGAAATCATAACCTCCAATCAAAATGAGTGATTCGATTTCAACTCCAAACCCTATGCTTAGGGAAGAAGCTTCTTTCTTCTGCCAGTCTTTCACACTTTCCTCATCCTTGGATCATCTCCTCTGAGAAAAGGCCAAACTACTCTGACTGATCAGAATCCAGGCCACTCTTTGGGCACATCAGTTTACTTTGCTAGTGATAGAAATTAGACTCTGTATTTTCCCTTCCAGGCTGGTGCTCAGCCATAAAGAATACTTCTATGCCTTCTGTCACTTCTTGAAGATTTGGGAAAGGTCTCCTAGTGAGGGAGAACCTCCTGGTCTCTCTCTGATCTACCTACAGTTGGGAGGCAAACCCAGACTGCCAGGTCCTCGGTGAGCAGCAACCTGTTCATTTGCTTTTGTTCTAACCCTCTGCTTCTGGAGTTTGCAGGTACTTGGCCTCCAGTTTCAGATATGGGAGGAAGTACAAAAGCTTGAACTTAGGCCCACAATACTTAACACAGACCACTAGACTCCTCAATTCTATTTCCCTCCTACTTATTGTCTGTAGAATCTTCTTTCTATCATAGATATTGATTTATTTTCAGTTTCTCAGCTTCCTTGCAAGTTGGGGCAGCCGTGGAATTCCAGTTCTCATCAATAAGTCATGTTACTTGTAATGTAACATTTGGGAAAGAAAACTCCTCCTAAATAAAAATAAGCAGGTGCTGGAAGAAAGTTCCTTTTATCTACTGCTTTTGGCATTTACTTTTTGGACACAATTGCATTAGAATATGATGATGGGAAGGAAGATGTCATCTTGAAACCAAGGCACATTCTTCAAAAGCTGACACATTCAGCGGGTGGCAGTGCAGGAAAGTAAAGGTCTCAATTCCCACAGACAGTTTGAGTCTTTGTGCCAACCATCTCCAGGCCCCTCTGGAAGACTTGATATCATAGACAGTAAACCTCTCACCACTTAAGCCAGTTTTGGATTCACAATCTGCAACTGTGACTCTGTGCCACCCTAATAACTTGTTGGGGTAAAGTACAAGGTTATTCCCAAGATGATTAAAGTGGAAATTCATTTCTCCATTGACTTCTGATCTCTTTATGTGTTTCCCGTATTCTGCAGAACTCCAGAACCTTGGAAAAGAAAAGCTGCCTTTGAACTCTAAATACCGAACACAATATTCCAGTCTTTGAAACAAAAATTCTTGTAAGTTTCTATAGCAAAAACAATTAGAAATTCATATGAAAGGCAAAGAAAAACATTTATGGTTTATTGGAGAATACTATGGATCAGTTAACTGCATCATATAAAATGAAATTCTCTTTACTTCTTTTGTTCTAATAAGTATCAACAAACACTTTTGCTGTCTTATAGAATTCCAAATAAGAAACTCTTTCAAGCCAATATTAGACTAAGACACATAGATTAAAGAGATACTTAGAGTATGGTGGCTAAAAGCAAGTCTCTGTAGCTAGAAAGCTTTGATTTATAATCTTAACGTGTGTACAGTCACGAAGAAGTCGCTTAACTCAAATTGGCTTAATATTTCTCATCTTTTCATGAGAGGCTGACACTGATACCCACCTCCGAGAGTTGTGTTGATATGTAATCTGTCTTAGGACAATGCATGAACCATCGAAAGTGCTATATGTCAGAGTGGAAATAACTCCATCAGCTATACATTGATCTGTTTTTCACCCAATCATCAAATCAAGATAAACCCTGAAAGAAGAGTTGGTAGAAGATATACATCCTGGATTGTAGAGTTTTTCCTATTATTTTAACCCTATATATTTTGTTCATAATAACTTAATATTTTACTCCATATCTTAGTTTTTTCAAGCAGGAATATTACCATGCCCAGAAGCTCAGTAATTTGGGTTTATAATATTTTCTTTTGTTGGTTTTATTTTATTTAAATGTCAAAATATTATTTGCACTGAATTCCAGCTCAGGGAGAAATAAAAATCCAAAGATTTGGTGAATTAATGTAACTACACTAGAACCAGGCTTCTGGGACTTGCTGCTGCTCATTTTCAGCAAACTTTCTTACAATAAAACCACCTTCTAAATTGCTACCCTTTTACCTGTTATAACGCCTTAGAGAATTCATGACTGTATGGCCTTCCTATTACCACTAAGCACCTATTACACCTAGGCAAGATGTTTGATATGCAGTAGCTGGTTCTACAGCAGGCTTAGGGCCTGCTCTGCAAGCTCTGAACATGAGGTTCAGAGGGGTCAACCAGTTAGTTGTCAAAAGTCAAAGAGATGGAAAATTGTTAAAGCAGAATTAGAGCAAGGATCTGTTTTAGCCTTCAATCTCTTTTTTTTTCCTTGTAAAATTATACCTGTTTCTATAGGATAAAATTTTTTAAAACTATTTTTTGTATTAGTATTTATTGTAGCAAAATACAAATATATAAAACTTAACCATCAGTAATGTTCAGTACATTGATAATGTTGTTCTACATCACCTCTATGCAATTTAAGAATATTTCTTTCACTACAAAAGGAAACAGTGTGCACATTAGGCAGCCACTCCCTACTCTGCCGTCTCTACCCCTGACAACTTCTAGTAATTTTGTTATCTCTCTGAATTTACCTACGTTTGATATTTCTGTATGTTTTATATAAATGAGAACAAAAATTAGAACAAAATTAGAATTCTTTTTGGAAACATACAGCCTGTAAGACCAAATGATCAAATTTTTCACCTACAATGGAAAATTCTTCAGTTATTTTAATAAAATAGTTGGATATTTGGGAATTTCTTTTAGTTCATGCTATAGAAACTGTTGTCAAACGCCAGGTGCTGTGGCTCACACCTATAATCCCAGTGGCTCCAATGGCTGAGACAGGGGATTGAGAGTTTGAAGCCAGCCTCAGCAAAAGTGAGGCACTGAACAACTCAGTAAGGCCCTGACTCTAAATAAAATACAAAATAGGGCTGGAATGTGGCTCAGTGATCAGATGCCCCTGAGTTCCAATCCAGGTACTCCTGCCCCCTCTCCCCAAAAAGTAACCATTGCCTAGTGTATAAGATTTGGAGTCAAGAGAATTGGATTTTGGACCTATCTCAATTTTTTTACTATGAAATTATTATTTTTTATTATATGATTTCATATTCAAAACACATAAGCATTCTTAACAGTTCAGTATTAAAACTATAGAATAACATGGATAATTCAAGGATGTTGGTTTCACACACTGACATAAATAAAATAATCTCAGTGCAATTATAAACTAGAGATACTGTAAGTCTGTGCTACTTGAAAATTGTAGCATATGGTAAAAACCATCTACCTTAATTTTATGCATATTATGTATTGGTTTTCAGATGCTAGATAAACCATTCAGGGTTACATTCTGGGTCCACAATGTGGTCATTTCACACCACCTTGAGGTCTAATCTTAGAATGCTTCTCTCTAATTGGCTGTGGTTTATAAAGAAGGCTTAAGTGCGGTAGCATGAGGATGGTTGTCCCATGCATACAATCCCTCCAAAACAGAAATGGTTTTACAAGTAAAAATAAGGACTAGTAGTAGCAACAATTGTAGTAGCATAAAGGGCTAACTACTTGCATAAGATGATTTGAGGTCATCGTAAGACCTAGTGTCACTCCAAACATTCTCAGTCAGATTGTCAACTGTACCAAAAAATTTGACAGTTGAACTTACCCTTTGAATACAGGCACAGTTTCCAGAAGGTCATTGCCAAATTGCAGACAGCCCTGTAGAGAACATGCTCTTCTACTACGTGTGCTGCGCAGTAGAGACTGGCATTGCCAGCGGAATGCTCACATCGCAGCACCAGGTCTACATGCAGGTTCTACCATTCCCAGTGGGAATCAGCACCATTCTGCTCTGAATGCCACGCATCAGAGGTCTACACCTTCTGGGTGCCACTGAGATAGGGACCACCTAAAGGACAAAGGGCAAATGCACTCCTGGGCCTTAATTCTTAACTTATTAGCAATAAAGACCTGGTATTTACTTTTTTCCTGTTCTTCCTCCTTCATATGTGACCTGCTAGCTCTTCAGAGCATGCTATGTGCCTTTCTCCACCCTGTCACTCACTCACTGTCAGTCCTATTGACCTCCGAAACTAGGTGAATCATTAAAGCTGAGACAACCCCCACCATTATCTCCAGGGACAAACAACATACAGGATAAAACTATTGAGGAGTCACCAACACAGAAAATTCCTAGGACCCTTAATTTCTTATTTGCCATGATTTGTGTTTTCTTCCACTCCTCACCTGTATGTTCTCTTAACAGCTATAGCAGCTCATCCTCATTGGAAGGCAAAGATGTTTGACAAGATGTGGCATCAATATGAGAGATATAATATATGGTGCCAGGATGAGCAGCTGACTACCACTCCATCAAGGTCAACATGCTCATCCAGGAAAGAAAAATACCTTGTGAAATGTAACCATAGCCAACTAATATTCCTAACTCTAGGCCGACTCATCACCCTTGCACATGAATAAAACTGGCTTTTTCCTTTGTCCAGAGAGCCAGCTTGACTCTCTTTGGTTAGTACTGTGTTTCTCTTCTGTTCTAGCATGTGATCCCAGTAAAAAAAAGTCTTGTTCCATCACAATGTGTCTTTATCTGATTATTCTGATGAACAACTCACCTAACTGGTAACACGACTAGACCAAGTGATTTGTGATGTCCATTAAACCTGGCTGGTATTGTTACCCCCCACACTAGTGAGTTCTAAAGCCAAGGTCTCAGGCTCTCACAACTCTCATCTCATTTTTACTGGCTTCTGTTCTTTGCCTTACAGTGGCTTGTGATCTAAAAATCTATTGCAAAGCTCTTTTGAGGGCCTTAGCTGTGGCACCCATTTGTAGCTTCTATGAAATCTCTGGCCCTCCATATGCAGCTAGGTGCATTATTGCATGCTGGAATAAAAAGAAGATGTTGTTGTCATAAATATATGGAACTCTCTAATATCTTACAAAGTCGTGCACCAAAATTGTTATTTACCCAAAGTTTTGGTATTCAAATTGTCATTTACCGGATTGGAAAAGGGTTTGTATATCATATCACATAAGGAATGTTTGAGAGGGCTAGAAATATTTAGCATGTAAAATGAAAGTTAATGAATAGAATTCCATAAAAGTTAATATTTTTAAGTATCAGAGGCAGGGGTTATCCATATTCAATGATGAAAACATTAAAACACAATAGAAATTATTGGGTTTAAGATCATATAACTGGGATTTGAACCCACACAACCAAAGCCTGTGTTAACAAATAATTGGTAATACTTCATAAGAAAATGTTCTATAAAAGGATATGAATATGGTTTACACTATTGCTGATGGTAAGACTTTATTCATCAATAAAGTGATGAATTTCTGTATATTCTAAAAATGAAACTCTGTTATCCCATGAGGAAGTAAATTCTGATTTGATAAAATTTCCAAGAACAGATTGGAAGATAATATCTGGGGAACACAATATAATGATTTCCTGCCTTAAAATGGCAGGTGGGACTTAATGAGCTCCAGGCTTCATCCTGAGATTCCATGAAAGTAGAAATTAGAATTCTAGAATGGATCAGCCATTTTCTTTAGGACTCTGAGATGCCCAGCCCTGTGCTTGATCTTTCATATATATTGATTTTAATCCTTCACAGTCCTGAAAACAGCTGTGTCCCCATTTAGCAGATTGAGATATTGGTCTCAGACATAGACCTTATTGTTAAAGAATGAGTATCAATTATCTCAAGCTTAGTATTATCAAACTTCATGCTCTCGAAATCCACCTTTGTTTAATATTTGTGCAGTGTTAAACTCCTCAATAGTAGCAAAGAAATGAAGCTTCTATGCAAAAAAAGCTTGCCTGGTTCATTACTTACTATGTTCTCTTTAATTGTGGTAATATTAATGTAGATGAGGGTGGTGGTAAAATTCATAATCATAATTTGAATACCACCCTAATTGTCTTTTATTGCTACTTGGGAATGGGTCAGTGTTGTACATGGAATATTTAAGTTGAAATGTCGTTTCCAATACTTAATAGAATTCAATTAGAATTTTATTGATTAATTAGTGTCTACATGAAGCATTCTATTTTTCTAAAGGCCAGTAATGCACCTGACTGTTCCCTAAATGTTAACATATTCAGATAATTATAACTACATCATACTTGCTGCTTAGACTGTTTGAGTTACTTGCTTTTACAGAGGTTTCAGATTCATGGAAAGTAATCTTTTAAAGTAAAAATGATATTTAAATAACCTAACGTAATCATTATAGAAAATCTCTTAAATACCCATTGATTTATGGCTGCAAACATGCCAGCACCTTCCTACACAGAATCTCATTTTCAAATGCTTTAAATGCAATGAATACAAGATGAATACAAAGGAAATCTTATATCCAACAGGCATTGCAGAGTAGTAAGGTCAAATGCATTGTTTAAAGAATTCAGAGGACGGTCTAGCAGCGTGAATGACAAACACAGACTTCAAGTTCAGACGGAGCCTATCGAAGAGTCTGATAACATGCTGTGTCAAGTATCATTAAGTATCTGCAATACTGTTTCTACAAAAAGAGCTGTACCTGGACTGTACCTCTAGTAATTGGGAGCAGGCAAGTTCTATTCATTGGGCTAATGCTCAATGGTCATTGGAATGGGGTCAACCCTTCTTTCATGGCTAGAAAGGCAAAAACTAGGTATGTAAAGTTATGGAGAAAATTAAATGAATGAGGTTTCAAGACACATATAGGTCTCAAAGTATATTCTGTATGGAAAAGGAAAATGACTGAATTATGTTATGTGCACATATAAGTATGTAACAATGTATGTATAATTATATGTATAATTATAATACACTAATAAAAGTTAAGATAAATAGGTAAATATTGAGTATTTATTATGTTAAATGTTTTGCTGGTTGCACACAAATAGGTGAAAATAAATATTACCCCATGCTGTCTATATGCCAGCTAAAGTACCTAAGTTATTTAAGTTTTACATATAAACTTATAAGGTGGTATCCTCACCTTCAACATCAAGATGGCAACTAATAGACAACATTAATAATTTGTGCACTATTGCTTAGTCATGTCAAAATTTCAAAGCCTGGTCTCATTAGAACTTTCTGGGAATGATTATGAAAATGTCCTGGATTATGTTTTCCCAACTGAAAGTGAATCCTTGGGTTGTGTGTGTGGGGACTGTACATTTACAGGGTATTAGTAAAGGTTTTCAGAGGAATGTGTATGTGGTGGGGGCATTCATAGAACAGGGTCATATAATTAAAGGATTAAAAGTCCTAAGAGCTGCAGTTGGCAAGTTGGTGATCCAGGAGAGCTGAGAGCTAGTTTGAAGGCCATCAGGTAAGAGATCCAAGAACAACTGGTATTTCATTCTGAGCCCCAAGCCAGGTATATCATTCACAGCCCAGTTGTGCCAGTGCAGTGGGGAAAGGGTTGCAGGAAGCCCAAGAAAGTGCCCAAAGGCAGCATGGGAGACATATGGCTTATTGGGGATAGCTTACAAGAGATCAGTGACTATTCCAAGAAGTGTTCAGTGGCAATAGGCTGACAGATCGCATTTCCATCCCTCATGGTGCTTTACCACGTAGTGTTTCCTCTTCTTCATGGTTTTTTGTCCAGTGGTGACTGGCTGGACAGGTGTCAGGTATCCTTTCACAGGTGCCCTCCGTTCTGCACCTGTCCCCACTCAGAGAGGGGTTTTATATATTTGTTATAGAAGCAATGACATCGACATTGTCATCATTAGCTGTCTTTGCTTCTATGATCAGCATCTCAAGGAGAAATTATCCTAGCATTCATTCAAGAAAATAGCTTTCTAATGATAACATTCACTTGCCCTAGCTCCCAGGGTCTATGAGAAAGCCTGTGTCCTTCGTGATAATATATATCTGGAATTTCAGCTCAGACTTGTTCTTATTGTTCCCTTGACTTGGTTAGGTTTTGGGGGCCGAGAGGGGGCATTCAGGGACTTGGTGTTTCACTCTCCCTCTTTTCTTTAAGAATGTTATAGCAGGAAGAGATTGGAGCCACAGCTGCTGGCAGCCAAACAGCAGGAGTTCCCTCTTTCTCCCCTTCATGTTCAGGGTGACAAAGGTGGAATGAGGTAGGTGTCATATTTTTGTTTCATTCAGGCTTGGATGAGGCCCACCTACACTGACTGATCTACTCAATCTACCAATTCAAATGCTAATCTCTCTTGGAAACAGCCTGTAAACACACAGAATAATGTTTGACCAAATATCTGGCCAGACTGTGCACCAGTCTAGTTGATACAAAAGGTACAGAAAGACCTGTAATCCTTGGACAGCTTCTCATTACTCTACTCAGTAGTTATTAAATTTGGTGGCACATTGAAAGCGTCCAGGGAAATTTAGCAATTACTAATTATGACTGGGTCCCACCTCTAGAGGTTTGGATTCAATTGGTTTCATTTTAACGTGAAGACAGGATTGAGAAACAAGGCTAGAGCCCTTCTCTGAAATGCAACTGGTGACCTTTTACTCTTAGCTACTAGACGTGCTCTTTCTGTCTTTCTCAGATGGCATGCCATTGCTCACCCCATGATGAGAAGTGGCCAAAGATCAAATTGTATCCAGAGCTTTCAGACCTATTCAAAAATAGTCCTGCTGCATCCTGTGGCTGTGGCCGTCTGATTGCAAAGAGAAAAGAGTTTTCCCAAAGGGATCCAGGTCTATTTCCCTTTTTTGAAGGTAGAAGGAAATTGTGCATCTTTGCCCTTCAAGCTGACTCCTCATGAGTCACGTTACTCACACTGGCATACTAGCAAATTGCTGCTTCAGAGAAGTTCAGGAGCAGCAGTTGTTGTTCCTAAACTGTATTTTACAGATTTTCCACATCAGTACACTTGCTGAATGGGGGAAACTGCAAGCTGTGGCCTCTGCTTGTTCTACAGTTGCAGCAGCTGTGTTGAAAGAGGATATATTTGGACACAGGTTGGGGGAGTATATCTAAGTGCTCTAGGTCACAACTACCCTGAAGTCCCTCCAACAGGAGAAAGCATCAGTATGTTGCACATAGTATGTGTTCAACCATTGTGCCTTTATCAACGCCCACTTTCTAGCATCTTCCAAGTGTCAATCATTGTCCAATGATCTGAGTAGGGTAAGAGGTGGATCTCTGTTCTCATAGGAATTTACGACATGTAATGCAGTGTGGGTTACCTCAGGAGATCTAAGGACAGCTTAAAAATCTGAACTTTCACAACAAAATTGAATTTATCTATTTGCACGCACAGGTTATTGTTATTAACAGAGGTGATATTTTGTCATTCATTTACAACTGATACTGCAAAAATGTATGATACTAAATTTGGGATTGAATTGCATGAAGAAAGAGGAGGCAGTAGTATATGAGAGCTACAGGGTATAAAAAAAAGAGACACTAGCCAAAGGTGTTTAGTGGCATTGGAACTGGGCCTTTTTTAAAAAAGAGGGTATCTGAATATAGTAGTACAGGAGAAAAGGAGATAGCAGAACTTTCAGGGCAAGGATCACAACCTAAGCAAAATTCTGAGACTGGTCATCAAGCGCAGTCGGTGAGCAATATGGAGACTTGCTTCTGGATAGAGGTAACTGGTGGAGTTGGCCAGTCATCTGATATGTATTTCCCACATAAAATTTGCAAAAACCTTGTTACTTTGTACCTCCCTCTTTCACAGAACATTTGCCATTCTTAAATTTGCTTGCTTATGTAATTTTATCTCTAACTAGAGTGTCAGTTTTGTTTTTATACAGCTTCTTCTCAATCCATATATTCTCACTTTTAATTTAACATGAAATAGATGCTCAACAAACACATACTCAGTAAATGAATAAGTGAATTTGTGAATGGCCTAGAGAGCTAATATAGGATGTAAGTAATTTAATTTTCTGTTTCATATACACCTTGAGTGAAAAGAATAATTTAGAAAAAAATATCAATTTTCATAACATAATTGAGTTTTGCTACTGGCATGCACTGGTTATTACTGTTAAGAAAGATGGTGTGTTGTCACATAATTTTTTCTTCCAACTTAAAAAGATGGCAAAAATTAATGCTTCTGGATTTGGGACTGAATTACAAACACTTGTTTGGCTTGTAGGAGTTTATGCCCTAGGAGAAGTGAAGTTTTGCAAAGAAAAGATGTAGTATAATATGTAGTTTTTGTGGGCTATCTGAATAACAATGTTTTACCTCCTTTGGTTTATTCCATTCTTCTTACTTCCTCATTATATGCTTTTATTCATTTCTTCATTCAATATGTATGTGGTCTATGCTAAGTCTTTCACTCAGCATAGCATCTTTGAGATTTATTCATGTTCTTGATGAGTTCCTTCTTTTATTAATGAGAAGTATTCCATTATTGGAAAAGTAAGATGATTATTTGATCCACTTGGGTTGATTAACACTTGAACTTTTTCCATATTTGGGCTGTTATAATATTCCATGAACATTTGTATTCAATTCATTTGTGGACATATATTCTCAATTATAGTAGGTCAACACCTAGATGTGGAAATGTTGAGCAATAGGAAGGATTTCTATAATGGTTAACACTGTATGATATTGTCAACATTTTTCCAGAGTGTTTGTAAAACTTTATAACCAGCAATTTATGAAAGTTCTAATTGTCCCATGTACTTGTCAACATGAGATTTTAGCAAGTTTTAAAAATTTTATTCATTCTTCTCATTCTGTAGTGATATTTCAACATAGTTGTGTTAATTTGCATGTCCTTGATGACTAACTTTGTTGAATGTTTTCTGATGTGCTTTGTCTGCCTTTCCTGTGCATCTTTTGTGAGGTATTTGTTCACAATTTTTTCCTTGTATTTATGTTAGATTGTTTGTTTTCTTATTAACTGGTAGAAATTCAGTATTTTCTTTCTTATTATTGGGATCCACATCCTCCCCTTTTATTTCCATTTTGAGACAGGTTCTCATTAAGAAGTGGCTTAGGGCTTTGCTAAGTTGCTGAGGCTTATCTTGAACTTGTGAATCTCCAGGCTGAGCCTCTTGAATTGCTGGGATTACAGGCCTGCACCACTGGACCTGGCAGAAATTCTGTATTTTCAACATGAGTCTTTTATCAGATATATGAATTTAAAATATGTTCTGTGGCTTGTGTTTTCACAAACATAACTATATTTTGATGAGCAGAAAAGTTTTTATTTGTTAAAGTCCAATTTATCAATTACTTTTTCTTTTATAATTATTGTATCTTCAATCTTTCAGTTCTAGTGCTATTTTAGTAGATTCATCTTGAACTAGTTTTTGTGTATGGTGTGATAGAAGAATATAGGCTCATGCATATTGTGAGTGTGTGTGTATTTAACCCAGGGACACTCCACCACTGAGTTATGTCTCAGCCCTTCTTACTTTTTGAGACAAGATATTGCTATGTTGCTGAGGATAATCTTAAAAACTTAAAAAAAAAAAAAACAAAAACTAAAACACATCCACGATCACATATTGACTGTTTGGTGCACTTATTTCTTTGACCTTATATCTTATGCCTATACATACTTCAGTGCCTTTATTACTAAAATAGTTTGTAAATCTTTAGAGATAATAGTGTGAGCCTTTTGATCTTCTTTTTAAAGATGACTTTGGCTATTCTGGTTCTTTTCTTTTTCTCTCTATATATTTTAGAATCTTTTCAATTTTTAAACAAAGTGTTTCCATATAAATTAATGACTATTTGCCAATTTATATAGGCAAGTTTCAAATGCAATTTCAATGCCCTATTAAAATTGAACTGGGGGTTGGCAATTTTTTTAAGCATTTTGCAGTAAGATAGTAAATTTTTTCTTTTTAAAAATACTATATATATGAACTTGTAATCCTCCTGCCTCAGCCTCCTGAGCCGCTGAGATTACAGACATATACCACCACATCCAACAGAATGAGTGTTTTTTTTTTAAATATAAGCTTTCTAGTCCATAAACATGGTTATCTTTTCCTTAGAAACTTATATTTTATCTTGAGTGGGGCTATAAAGCTATTAGTGTTGAGTTTTGCACATCTTTTATAAATTGTTCAAGCATGTTCAGGTATTCTATTATTTTTAATTATTACAAAATATATAATTTATTATCTAACCAGTTTTAAGCATAGAGTTCAATAACAGTAATGTATTCACATTTTTTTTTGTTCAACCATCACCACCATTCATCCCCAATACTCTTTTTATCTTGAAAAACTGAAACTTTGTATCTATTAAAGAACACATTGCCATTCCCCCATCCTCCAACCCTCTGGCAACCATCTGGTCCTTTTTGAATTTGATTGATTGCTCTAGTACCTTATGTAAAAGGAATCACGCAGAATTTATTTTTCTGTGGCCATATTTTACTTAGCATAGTGATCTTATGATTCAACTATGTTGCTGCATGTGTCAAAATTTTCTTTCTTCTTAAGGTTAACTAATATTCCATCATATGCATATGTCACTTTTAATTGATCCATTTGCATGTCAGTAGCCATGGGTTGCTCCAATCCCTTGGCTATAAGGAATAATGTGGCAATGAATATAGATATACAAATGTCTTCTTGACACTTTGATTTCTTTTCTTCTGTTAGACAGCCAGAAGTGGAATCACTGGATTCCATGCCAATTCTATTTTTAATTTTGTGAGGGACCACTATAGGAATTTCCATGTAGTTCTACCATTTTGCATTTCCATTGACAGTGCACTAGGGTTCTGATTTCTCCACATTCTCATATTTCTCCTTCTTTGTTTCCTTTTAGCCACCTTAATGTGTATGAGTTAGAAATACAAGTTTCTTTTGCTGCTGTTTTAAATACTTTTCTATTAAAACTTTTGATTGGTTATTACTAGTATATAGAAATACTGTATTTTCTATTTTTAAGAAAGTTGTTTATTATTTTAAAAATTTGTTTTACTTTGGTTTTAGATACCATAGTGTTATCTACATACACAATTTTATCACATGCTTTAAAAAAAATTTGTTGTCATAAGAACATTTAAGATGAGATCTACTTCCTTAACAAATTGTTAAGTGTTCAATAATACAAGCATTGTAGACTCTAGATAAAATGTTACTCCAGAGTGTATTCATCTTACCTAACCAAACTTTAATGTCCTTTGATTTGTAACTCTCCATTTCCCTCTCTCCCCACCCCAAGGAATAATGATTTCAGACTTTGGTTTTATGAATTTTGCTATTTTAGATACTTCATTTGAGTGGCATTGTGCAGTATTTTTTTTCTATGACTGGTTTATTTCACGAAGCACAATGTTTTAGGCTCCAAACATATTGTCACATATTGCAGAATTTTCCTTTTTTTTTGAAGAATGACTTATATTTCACTGTATACTACCTTTGCTGTATCCTTTCATTTGTTAAAGGATATTCAGGTCATTTAGCATCTTGGCTAATGTAAATAGTGCTGCAATCATCTTGAGAGGGCTATATCTTGATTTCAATTCTTCTGTATAAATAAATACACAGAAGTAGAATTGCTGAATGAATCATTTGCTAGTTTTATATTCTGCAACTATTGAGATAATAACTTTTATGTATTGTTTTAATGTTATAATTAACATTGACATGGTATTTGAAATTTGAATCAACCTTGAATATCTGATATTAACCCTACTTGATTATGTAATATATTTTTTTTTTGTTATTTATTGCTGACTTTGTTTGCTGACATTTGGTAAAGATTTTTTGTAGAATTTATCTAAGATTAGTATTATTTCACTCTGAAATGTTTAACATCATTATCCAATGTATTTATTTTGTATTGTTTTCTGAAAAGCACATCTTCAATTTTGAGTTTACTTTCTTTATGAAATTAGATTTTCTAATCATTTTGATTCAGTTTGGAAATTTATATTTCTTGAGTAATTTGTCCATCATCTGAGTTGTCAAGCTTCATTACAAAAAGTCTTTCATAATCATTACTTTTAATGGTTTCAGGATATTTAGAGATATTGTTCATTTTGTTTCTGTTAGTGATTTTTTTCTCATTTGAAAAATCTTATTATGTCTTGCTTTCAAATTTTCAATTTTATTAGTATTTCTAAAACCCAACTTTAGATTCTCTATTTTTTTTCAACCTTTCCTATTTTACTGAGTTATGTTTATTTTTATTACTTTTTTATTCTACTTTGAGTTTACTTGTTTTTCATTTTCTAATTTCTGAGGATGCAAATAAAGATGGATGATTTTAAACCTTTCCTTTTCTCTAAGTATTTAAATATATAAAATTTCCTCACTGCTTTCATTAATTCCCACAAATTCATATGTTCTGCCTTTTGATATCATTCAGTTGAAATGATTTGCTAATATATCTTGTCATTTATTTCTGATCAATTTATTATTTTGAAGTCTATTCAAATTTTTGGAAATCTTTTCCAAATATACTATTGAATTATAATGTAATTACATTGTAGCCCCAGCTAATATTATAAAATACTATAATCTATTTATAATTTGTTAAGATTTATTTTAAAAGCCTAATATGTTATCTGTCTTGGTAAATATTCCAGGCACTATTGAAATAAATCTATATTTACTGGATGTAATGCTCTCTAAAAAGCTAATTATGTGAATTGTTTAGTAGCGTAGTTCAAGTGTTCTGTATCCTTAGTATTTCTCTAATTGTTCTGTTGGTTGCTGAGAGATGGGTGTTAAAAATGATTTAGAGGTCAAGACCCACCTTAGACCAATTAATTCAGAGCCCCAAAAATGTACTCTTCCAAGAAATTTCAATGTATTGCAGGATTGAGAAATACTGTTTAGAGAAAAACGAAATTCTCATTGACAGTGTTGACAGAAATCATGTCTCTAATCAAGTTGATTAAACACACACAAAAATAGAGGGAGATCTAAACTTTGCTAATAGTTCTTACAAAATTTTAAAACCAAATCAAATACAAGAATTATAAACAAAACCACAAAATCAGTATGATTCCAATTAGCGATGTTCATTTAATGCCTTATGTTTTGCTAAAACCACATTGCCAGTGTTGGTTTTAATAGTGGAAAGATGTAGCCTCAGGTCATGTTTTATATTTAATCTGCTTTTTGTATTTTGAATTCAATAATACTTATGCAGAAATCTCCTTTCCTCTAAGTATGTCGTACTAAATTGTACTAATAAGAGCATTGTCATTTGGTTACGAATAATTATGTCCTGTCTTTAACCAAAATTCTCCCAGAAGGCAATTCTTCCATGCTGATTTTAACAAATACTAAGCCTTAATGTTTGATCATTACCTCCTTTCCATATTATATTTGATTTTTACTTTTCTCTTACTGGTTTGTAGATAGACAAATGTGTTCTTCACATGTATTCTGGAAGAATTGAGCCCTATGGTGGATTTAACTGCCCACCCCCATTGGTTGATCCTTTGCTTTGAAATTTATAGTGATAAGGGGGAAGCCCCTGAGTCTTTCATAATGGTGACTCAGAAAGGAGTTGACAGGCTTCTACTCTGAAGTGACATAACATTCAGATGTGGGATCTTAATCTCATTACTTCATTGTTTGAGTTAGAAATTCAAGACCAGACATCTGTGGTCCTGACCATATAACTATGAACTAGTCAACCAAGAAGGAGTGCTCACAAGCAAGGAGAGTGAGCAAGCTGGACCTCAATAACCAGAATGACAAGGCTCTCCTCCAATGGCAGATTCTGTGCTATTGTGCTTGTGTAAGTGCGTGTGTGCTAAGCATCTGAATAGGTCTTGCAGGTACTGCGTATATCACTTAAGAACTCTGTAAAATGGTTTGGTTTAGTTGAAGATAAGATTAGGATTAAAGTGTTATGAAAATCTGCCTTAATGCAATTATTTATAGGTTCAGGAACATAAAACTCCTCATTGCTTACTTACTGTATTTGCTACTAGTAAAACTGGCAAGAGAAAAACAGTGATAAGAGCAAGTAATGCATCATGTGCTGTATCAGTTCAAATGGAGAAGCACACCATTAGGAGATATAAGGGATTTATGGCAGAGAAATGACTCACATAATTGTAGGAGCTGGTTGGGCCTTCTCTGTTAAGCTGCTTTCTTTGTTTCTGATACCACAGTTTGAAGTCCACCTGAAAAGCAAGCAGAAAGAGAAGACAGATGTAAAGAATGGGAGATCAAAGGTAATTTGAAACTCACAGCAGGAGATGAAACCCCAAACATACAGACCTAAATCCTGATCAGTTCTTATTGCCTCTGATGTTGGTGGCATGGGTGGGTTTCAGAAGTCTGGTTATGTTGTCCCGGGTTTAGTGGACACACACACACACCATAGGAGTTGGAAAGCAGAAGGATCCAGGGGCAGGGAGACCAGGCATAGGGTTTTCCTGTGCCAACACCAAAGCAGTGCATCAGTCATACTGGGTGTACGCTACAAACTGGCTAATCCTCTCCTTCTATCCACACCTGATCAGAAACTCCCTTGCGGCCTATTCTAAATGAAAACATGCAAGAAAGTTAAGTCTGTCCAATCAAGTTGGCACATTACAAAGCCACTGGATAAATGTGGTGTTGACTATTTAGATTTAGTTTCATCAATAATTTGTCATTATAAACTTCATTAAGCACCTATTATGTGCCAGGCATTGTAATAAATGCCTAGGAAACAGGAGGGCTGGGTGAGTCCTGGAACAGGAATTCTTATGAGTCTTGATTTCAGCCAGTGTCTAGTGATATCCATCAACCTTCACTTGGTTAAAAGTATGATCTTAAGAATAAATGCAGATCCTCAAATCCTGGGTCTGAATTCCATCATAGCATGCTCATAAAATGAATTTGGATATTTGTATTTTTCCCCATTACTCTGAAACAAAAGCATAGAAATTAAAAGCATTGTGTTTTCACTTAGAGATGTCACAGAAATGACAGATGCCCAGTTTGAAAGGCCATTGTTTCACATCATCCACATTAATTCAGACAACAGATCTGAAAAGCAATTAGAATTTTGCTCTGTTCTGGATAAAGTGATAAGGGATGAGGCTACAGAATTAAATCATAGGCTCTGTTCTCCAGAAGCCCTTGTGATCCCAAGTAAACAATCATGCGCTAACAGGAAATTCTGTGGTCAGGCAACATTAAAGTATCCAGAGCCTTAGAGAAGCATTAAAATTTCTGGGACTTTACTGAAGCAAATGAGAGTGTCCATCCATCTCTCTTTACTCAATTACCACTGCATCCTAAAGAAAGAGCTACTTGAATTCATGGCCACTCGCTGTTATTTGCATGATGAATATCCACTCTGAGATTCTCCCTATGTTTTATCAGCTGCTGTCAGCAGCTATTTGGGCACTCCCTTGCTTAAAACTGAAAAATGGAACCAGGCACTCCAACAGCATCTGGTAGGTTATGCAGAAAGAATGGTTAAACGTCAAACAGATTTTGTACGGCCTTGGTCTCTTCTCCCTTCTGCACTGTGAACATCAGACCCTTGCACTAGTTCTTCAGGAGGCAGGGAACCCCAGTGCACTTGCCAAGATTTCAGTGTGGCAAGTTGCTTACACCTTCTTTATTAGAAATCTTCCATCTAGCCATAGTCACATTAGAGGGACTGTGTTTTGTGATGTCTGAGCACTATTATGGGGTACTGGATAGTAGAGGGCAGAGTGGATGAGTTTATTCTCTTTCCAAAGCACCTGTTTGACTTTCTAACTACTGTTCTCTTCTTGCAGTACAGACTCTGGAGCCTATTTCTTGGGTAGTACTACAGCTAAATAACCAAACCAAACCAAAGGCACAGACAACAAAATGTGTACAAGGGATAAACGAATGACTCAGGGTTCTGGACCCACAACTCAGAATGCATACTGAAATAAGGCAAAAATGGGAGGATGGGGTTGAGCACAGACAAGGTTTATATTAAAGAGAGAAGTATATGCAGACATGACAGAGTGACAATGAATCCACACTTAAGATGGA
Organism: Callospermophilus lateralis; assembly: GCF_048772815.1. NCBI lineage: Eukaryota > Metazoa > Chordata > Mammalia > Rodentia > Sciuridae > Callospermophilus > Callospermophilus lateralis. The sequence continues at coordinate 95,814,925 of NC_135313.1, forward strand.
GCTTCCACAGCCAGTTACAAAGACATCTAAGAAATCCTTTATGGGTCCTAAGACACTTGAGCCCCTTAAACCCTGCAATTTCAATTCTGAAACTATATCAGTGAAGTGGACACAGGTGAAATAAAATAGAATGAAAATAAGAATCTTAACTTGTATATTATATTAACTCATTAATTAATGTGTTATAGTAATTATCTCATTATTGTAATGTAATTTTATTCCATATAACAATTATATTCTATGGTATATAATTATGTTATATACTGTATATAAGTATATTATGCACTGTCTTCTAGTATATAATTATATAATGATATAATTATACACTTCATTTAAGTTTTTATGGGTGTTTCAAATCTGGGACAATGAAACAAAATGGGTTAAGGAGCACTGTACTATTTTGTGTTTACTCTAAATAGGGTGGGTATCAATAGTCTGTACTGGGGATGAAAAAGCTCTGCTTGTGTGTGACTAATTCCATACCCAAATGACTCACCTCTGAAAGCTCACTCGTATAATGCTAAGCCAGAGTTCTCTTCACCTTCTGTCACTGAGACAGATGTGACTTGAAGTCTGGTTTGGGAACAGAGATCTGCTGGACATCTATGGGATTTACCCAGTATGGGAGAAATGTTTTCAGATAAAATGGTCTCCCTGGCTCTTAGATTAAAAATCAAAGCAAAACAGATCAAGAAGAAAAATCCAAAACAAAAACCTAAGCAATTAAAACTATTGTGTTTGCAATTAGAGATGTCATCATAATAATGAATAACCAGTTTGAAAAAGAGTCACTTCGCACTACTGACACAACATTAATTCAAAACAATAAACCCAATAAGAAACTACAGAGTCTTGTTCTGTACTGGATAAAGTGATAATGTCTGGGGCTACAGAATTAAATCATAGGCTCTGTCCACAAGAATCCCTCATAATTCTAGATAAAAATATATGTTCTAACAGGAAATTCTGCAGTCAGGCAAAATTACAGTACCCAGAGTTTTGGAGAAGTGTTATAATTTCTAGAACTTTGTTGAAGCAAAAACTTTCCATACATCTCCCTTTACTCAACTGCCTCTGCAGCCTAAGGAAGGCTTTGGTCTGCAAAGGTGAGTTTCTGAAAGGTTAGGGCAAAAATTCAGCTCAAGGTGACTGACAGGAAGGATGCCTGAAAGAAGGCATCCAAGTCCAAAATATCTTAGGGGATGAAGTGGCACCGACACAGCCATCAGGTAACAGCAGAGCTGTGTAAGATTTTTGCGGAGAGCAGGGTGAGGTGCAGGGATCACTCACCCAGCATGGCGAGGCTGGGGAGACTCTATATAATACAAACCCTTGGAAAGCACAATCTGGTGCCCATTTCCCTTCAATTGCAAAGTTTGGGTGAGCTGCCAGATCAGAAATCAGCTTGAAAGGTCTTTGTTGAGAATTTTTCTGTGAAACTGGCAAGGTATCCCTGGGGTTCCTATTAGCTTTAGTATCCCAGATATGATCTCACACAATCCACAAGACCACATTTCCTTCTCCCCAGGGCTTGCAAATACTTTGTGACTTAGAACCCACACAGATGTCTCCTAACATTCTGCTTCCTGAGGCAGATGGCATGCAAAAACTTAAGTGACAGACAGCATCACTGGGCAGGGGAAGTTACAGAATCTATTTTCTCCAATTCCGTTAAAGAGGAAGGTTAGCCAAAATAAGTCCCAGTGTGCCTTGAGAACACCAGTTTCCCAGCTGCTAAGTCACCCCACCCCTTCTGAACAGATGGACACTCAGGTTTCAGGGTTTTAAGCCTTGCTTTATTTTTATTTTATTTTTTTTCTGCCATACGTTTGAAGTAATAACTGTGGGGCTGGAGTTGTGGTTCAGCGGTAGAGTGCTCACCTAGCACGTCTTGAGTTTGATCCTCAGAACCATATAAAAAAATAAATGAAATAAGGGTATTGTGTCCAACTACAACTACAAAATAAATATTTTTAAGTGATGACTGTGTTCTTTCTTTCCCATACTATGAGTGGTATTTTCAACAATTCTTATATGTTAAAATTAATTTTATCAAATATTCATGTCAATATAATAATTAAAAAGCCTAGGCATTCAAATTAGGAACTTCCTCTTAGATCTTGTGGAGCCTGGAACTCTGCAAGGAAGAGGGGTCAATGCCTCTGCTCCTCAGCTTCCTCAAGGGTTTAGGTGGAGTGTTTACAATGTGTTTTGGTTTTGCCTACATATTTACCTGTCCCAGTGCTCTTTGATTCCTAAGGTAGATTTTAGTTATAGTCTGGTGTTCTTTCATTTCACATGGAAGGAATTCTTTTAGTATTTCTTTTTAGGCAACTCGATCAAGAACAGAATCTTTCAGTTACACTTTGGGAATATATTAATGTCTACATTATTAGAAGGATAGTTTGCAGGCTATAATGTTTTTGGATTTACCATTGTTTTTCTTTCAGCCTTTGATTATGCCATACTAAGGTCTCCTGGCCTCCATGGTTCCTGATAAGAAATATCCTGTTAATTTTATGGATTAACTCATTGAGGGACATTTTGTACAAGATGAGTCATTTCTGCCTAGTTGCTTTTAAGATTCTCTTCATCACTGTCTTTAACAGGTTAATTAAGATGTCTAGATGTGGATCTTTGAATGATCCTCTGTAGTTTAAGTTTCTTAGTCTTAATAGATGAGTGCTTTCAACAAATGTGGGAATTTTTTGATCATATATCTTTCTTCACCTTTCTTTCTCTTTTCTTTTTCTGTGACTCCTAATATGTTTATGTTGTTTTCTTAATGGCCTCTTGGAGCTCATTACTAGACACAGTAATAAATAAATGTTGTAGTAGTACATAAATAAATGGATACAGGGTTGTGTTTAACAATAGTCCAGGGTGAGCCATTGGTCTCTAAAGATCTGTTTGGTTTTCTTCTTCTTTTTTTTTTTAATTTCTGTTCTTCAGACTGTAAAATTTCAATTGATGCTTCTTCAAGTTCATATTCTTTCTTCTTTCTGCTCCAATCTGATGTCAACTATCTCTATCAGAATTTTTCTTTCAGTTATTGTACTTTAATAGACCGATTTAAGATTCTTTTATAATTTTTATAAAATTTAATTTTATAAAAATTTAATTCTTTTTAGGGATCTTTGTTATTTGAGACACGACACGATTCTCACAGTTTCACTTAGTTCTTCAGATGTGGATTTCTTTAATCTCTTCAATGAATTTATACTAGTTGATTTCAAGTCTTTACTATGCTCAGTGTCTAGGTTTCTTTACAGATAATTTCTATTTTGAGTTTTTTTTTTTGCAGTGTATGGGGTGAACATTTCCTATTTGCATGTCTTGTAATTTTTTTTTTGTTGTTGGAAACTGGATTTCTTTTTTCTTTTCTTTTTCCAGCAACACCTCCTTAAATGTCTATACCCTCCATCTTCCAGTCCCTGTTTATCACCATCGTACTCTTTGCTTTAAAAGTTTAACTTTTAAAAATTCTACATAAGAAAGATAGTTGACTAGAGGAATTCAGGGTTTCTTCTAGCTCGGTGACCTGGGATTCAAGCATTCGGAATGCTGCTTCTCTGCAAGGTGGGTGAAAGGAATTTCACTAAAACTCAGTACTGGACAGCCAGAGTGCCTTAGAGACATAGAAAATTTGAGGTCAATAAACAAGAAAAAAGGGACAAAATAAAGCTAAGTTGCTTGCTGGAGCAGCAGAGTTAACACACAAGAACAACAATAACAACAACAACAACAACAAAAAAGTGCAGAAATACAAGGACAGTCTTAGGGTAGAAAATCATGAGATCACAGGGGCAGCCTGTCCTAGGTCACTCGGAGGTTGTTGGACACCGTAAATTGGTACAGGTTGATGCCCTGTGTTTAACCATAGTCCATGGTGAGCAGAGGCAGGAGTCTTCTTGAGCCCAATGCACTGGGTGGTCGGCGGCAGATAGGGAATGGAGAACTGGGATCCGGGAAAATGAGGCTGGCTTCAATACACATTACAGGCAGAAACCAGCCATGTGAACTAGTCTGAGCCACAAAATCTAGTGAAAATTAGGCATGGAGAGTACTTTGCTTGTGTGGTGGGGTGGGAGTTGGGGGGAGGAACAAGTTGGAAGGGGTGGGAATCTGGCTCCCTCCCATGTTTGAGTCCAGCTGCTGCAGAACCAGCTGCAGGATTGGGGGTCAGCTGGGTGGGTGTGTCTGTGCTCAGAAACCCACTCCAGGTGACTGGGAAAGACAGCCAGCTGTGGAGGATCAGGAATCTGAATGCACATGTGTGTCTAAGCTCAAAGAGAGACTCTGGGAGGCTGGGGAGAATGCAGGACCAGCTGCAGAAAGTCAGGAGTCTGCAGTACCCTTGAGCAAGAGAAGCAGTATTGGACTGTGCCCGTTTGCCCTCCATCTTACAAGTGCATCCCTGATCCTTGGGGATCCCTGGGGAAACTCTGGACAGAGAACTAGCTACAAAATAAAGCACTTGGGGACTCAGCAGACCTTAGCCCCGCCCCAAGAGCTCCACCTATTAATCTCACAGAACCCAGCTTCAGCTGCACCCTGGAGAAGAGCTTATGGCATTTCCCATCCCAAACTTTATTTTACTGCGGAGCAGGGAAGCAGAGGTTTTTGAACTCCATCTGTCATCTTTGTGAGTAACACAATAAAAAATAACAAAAGAAGAAGAAGTTGACAACCCACACAACCCACAGCCCCTACTCTTAACACCCAGTACATACCTCAAGAAGAAATGGAAAGACAGACCATTGACAGTTGGGCACAGACACCCAACATATCCTCTCACTGACCTTGACTTTTTTGTCCACTGCAATGGAAACAACCCCTTAATTTTACACCAAGATTATTTTTTAAAAATGTCTTTTTTCTTTTTGTTATTGTTGATTTTTTCCTAGAGTGCTGAATGATTCACGGACATTTATACATATGCAGATTTGTTTCTGTTTTCTCAACTCCAGCATTTTTTTTAAAGTTAATTCATTTTTCCTTGCTTTGTGTGTTGAGGGCTAGGAGACTCTTTTTGATTAGTATTTTGATTTTGTTTTATATTGTCTTTTTCACCATTCTGTTTCCCTTCTTTCTCTAACTTCCTTTTTTCTTCCTAACAGCCAAATTCTCAATATCAAGAATCAAAACACTAATCAAAAAAAAAAAATTTTACTTCTAATTTGTCTGATCCCTTCATATATCAATCAGATTCCATGCCACTTTGGCATTTTCCACTTCACCTATTGAAATCACAACCTGTTTCCACTCTGCTATCCCTTCATCCTTCCTCTTAATTAACTCTATTCTTAACATCTCTTAGTACTAATTGATATAACACCAGACTGCACCACTAATACTGTAGTAATAAATCATATGACAGAAATTAAACATAATACCAATTGTTTGTTTTTTTGCCAGATATAATTATACTTACTATTCTTACTGATGGAAATTGGTGATCCTACCAATTCTGTTTATTGTGCCAATTAACATTGTAGATGTCGTAGTAGAAACCAAACACTTAGTTTAATGCTATATATTGTTCACATAGATTGTTGCTATCATTTGGCTCCCTCTAATCTGTATGACACTGGAAACCAACAGGGTCACTATAATTTCACAAGGCAGAAACTTTGCTGTTTCAGATCCATTTTGATAGATGGGTAGACACACAAGCAATATGAAAATGCTAGGGAATAGACCATCCCAAACAACCCAGAATGCCTCAATGACAGACTCAACATTGACACCACAGTAGAAGAACTAGAAGAAAAGGAATTTAGATTTGGTGTCAACATACCTCATATACAAACAGAGATATGATAAATGGTGGTATAAAGGTGTATTAAGAATCATATGCAAAAAAAAAATAAGACAGCACATGTATAATGGCAAAAAATAAATAAAAAGAAAGTTCATAGCTAAACTAATTTTTTATGATATGAAAGATGATGTAAGAATGAAATCAGAGAGAAAGCCCAAGAAGTGAAAGATTGCTTCAATAAAGAAATAGAGATTCTGAAGAAGAATCAATCAGAAATCCTTGAAATGAAGAAATCAATACACCAAATTAAAAATTCAATTAGAGGCATCACCAATAGACTAGATCATTTGGAAGATAGAGTTTCAGGCAATGAAGACAAAGTATATAATCTTGAAAAAAATTTATTATGGAGAAAAGACATAAAAAGATCATGAACAATATTTTTAAGAAATATGGGATAACATTAAAAGGCCAAATCAAAGATTTGCAGGGATAGGGGAAGTTTCATACATCATGCTGAGGTATGAGCTAAAGGAATGCGCAATCTTTTTGGTGAAATGATAACAGAAAATTTCCCAAATCTTAAGAATAAAATGGAAAATCAAAAAAAGAGGGCATACAGGACTCCAAATATTCAAAATTATAATACACCCACATCAACACACATTATTATGAAAATGCCTATCAAATAGAATAAGGATAGAATTTTAAAAGCTGTTAGAGGAAAATGACTGTTTACATTTGGAGGGAAACCAATCCAAATCTCAACTGATTTTTCAACCCAGACACTAAAAGTTAGGATATCTTGGAATAATATATACCAAACTCTGAAAGAAAAATGGATGTCCACCAAGAATACTATATCCAGCAAAATTAAGCTTCAGAATTGAAGACAAAATAAAAACCTTTCATGCTAAACAAAAGTTAAAAGAATTCATACCTAGAAAACCTGCGCTACAAAACAGTAAAATATTTCATGAAGAAGAAATGGAGAATAAGAATTAAAACTAGCAGAGGGAGAAACACACAAGAAGAATACTCAAGCAAAGGAAAACCTAATTTAACTTAAAAACTATAAGTAAATCAAAACAATAAGAAATAAAAAATATCGCCCAATAATTACACTGAATGTTAATGGACTAAACTCATCAATCATAAGATATAGCCTGGCAGACTGGATGAAAAAAACAAGACCCAACAATATATTGTCTCCAAGAGACTTACCTCATAGGTGAAGACATCCACAAACTGAAGGTGAAAGGGTGGGGAAAAATATCACTCACTTGGATCTCATTATAAGAAGGGAGAGTTCTACACTTATATCAGATAAAGTAGACTTGAAGCCAAAGCTAATCAGAAGAAACAAAGAAAGTCACTTTATACTGCTTAAGGTAATTATACTACAACAGGAAATAAACAATGGAGCACCTACATATCTCAAACAAACCCGTCTCAATATCAAAAATTAAAGTATTGGTCTCATAACACAATAATGCTAGATAAAATTAATATGCCTCTCTCATCACTAAATAGATTTTCTAAACAAAATCTTAATATAGAAGCTATGGAACTAGGAAATACAATTAATAATTTAGACTGAACATAATTATATAGAATATGTCATTCACCAAATATGCAGTACACTTTATTCTCAGAAGCCCATGGAATATTTTCTAAAATAAACCACATCTTAGGGCACAAAGCAACTTTTAGTAAATATGAAAAAAATACAGATAATGCCCTGTATATCATATCATAATGGAATGATATTAAAAATCTACAATAAGATAAAAAATAGAAATACCTGGAGACTAAATAATTCACTATAGAATTATGAATGGAGTGCATAAGAATTCAGGGGTGAAATAAAAATACTTAGAAAATATTATTCTGCCATAAAGAAAAAATAACTTTATCACATTTGCAAGTAAATGGATGGATCTGGAGACTATCATGCTAAGTGAAATGAGCCAATTCCGAAAAGCCAAAGGTGCTTTGGCTTCCACCTGATATGTGGAAGCTAACCCATAGTAAGGGGTGGGAAGTAGAAGAACTCAGTAGTTTAGACAAAGGGGAATAAAGGGAAGGGAGAGGGAATAGGAAAAGGAAAGACAATGAAATGAATCCAAAATAATTTTCCTATATACTTACATAAACACACCATAGTGAATCTCACCATCATGTACCTCCACAAGAACGGGGTCCTGACTGAAAGTAAATATATTCTCTGCTCATACAATTATATCAAAATGAATTCTGATGTCATCTACAACTAAAAGGTACAAATAAAATAAATTTAAAAAATTTTTAAAAATCTACATACAAGTGATACCATGCAATATTTATTTTCCTGTGCTTGGCTTATTCATTTAGTCAAATGTCCTCAAGTTTCACCCAGGTTTTCACAAATAACAGTATTTCTTAATTTTTTAAAGGCTAAATACTATCCCATCATGTACATGCATTACACTTTCTGTTCTCATTCATCTTTTGATGAACACTTAGATGAATGATACTGCAATGAATATGATAATGCAGAGAGCTATTCAACATACCTGATTTTATTTTCTTTGGACATATATCCAGTAGTGGAATTGCTTTATTATATGGTAAATCTGGTTTTAGTGTTTTGAAAAATTTCCATAGTGGTTTCTATGTGACTATACTATTTAACATATTCACCAACTGTGTATAAGTGTTCCCTTTTTTTTCTACATAATTTCTAACACTTTTAGGTTTCCTCTTTTTGATAATTGCTATTCTAATTGATATTAGGTATACCTCATTATGATTTTAAGCTACATTTATCTAGTAATTAATTATTATAATTTTAAGCTGAATTTCTCTGAAAACTAATGATATTGAGCATTTTTTCTCTACCTGTTGGACATTAGTTATCTTATTGGAGAAATATCTATCTAGAGCCTTTGCAAATTTTTTCTTGGTCATTTTTAAATGAAGTTATTTGTTTTTTTGGTATTGAGTTGTTCACTTTCCTTATAAATATTGAACATTGACTCATTATCAAATATATGGTTTGCTTTGAATTTCTCCCTGTCCATAGATTTTTTTCCCTTGCTTTCAGTTGTGACCTTGGCTATGCAGAAACTTTATAATTTGATGTAATCCCATTTGTCTATTTTTTTGTGTGTCCTGTGATTTTTGTTTCATATCCAAAAAGACCTAGGCCAAGGTAATAAAGCTTTTCCATATATTTTCTTCTAGTAGTTTTACAATTTCAAGTCTACCTTGAAATCTTGAACCTATTTTCAGTTGATTTTTGAGTATAGTTTTAGATAAAGGTCTGATTTCACTATTTTGCATAGGTTATCCAATTGTCCCAACATCCTTTATTAAGAGTCTCTCCTTTCAGGATGAGGTTGTGGCTCAGGGTAGAGTACTTGCTTAGCATGTGGGAGGTCCTGGATTTGATCCTCAACACCACATAAAAATAAATAAATAAAATAAAGGTATTGTATTCAACTACAACTTAAAAATTAAAAATAATTAAAAAAGAGTTTCTCCTTTCTCCATTATGCATGAGAACTGCATATTTTAAATAATACAACTTGGAAATTCTGGAAATCAGATACCATCTCCCATCCAGGGATTGTTGTTACTGCTCCTTGTTGTTATTGTGTTCAATTTTTTTTTTTTTACTTTTGTTACGATTATTCCCTTATGTTCACTTAAGTCTGTTTTTAGTGGTCAGCTAATAATTTTTCAGATATTCTTAAATTCATGGAACCAATAATTCAGTCAGTATTTGTCTGGGAGCTCTCTATGCATGCTGAAGCATGACTTTATCACTTTTCCTGTCAGTTTCCAACTGATTTAGACTTCAAATGATGCTTGCACACAATCTCAAACTCAGCCCAAATTTAGAATTTAGGGCCCAAGGGCTGGGATTGTAGCTCAGGGTAGAATGCTTGTATAGCATGCATGAGGTCAAGGTTTCAATTCCCAACATCCCTTTGCATCCTCCACACACCAATTTTGGGGAATTTTCAGTCTTTTTTTTTTCTTCTTTTTTTTTTTTTTTTTGGAACTTGTACGATCAATGCTGGGCATGCACACAACACTAACAGTACTGCTGTGTATGTCTGTGTACATGAAGCCTCATGATATGATGTGAATCTCCAAATATAAGATTGAGAGTGCGTTGTATTATTTACCAGTTGTCTCATCTCAAATAAGTTAACCTCTTGACATGAGGGATTTTTGATCACAGAAACATATCTTAGCTTTTCAAAGTCCCTATGAACATCTCATTCTCCAGATTTTTCATTTAAACATTTTGTTTTTCTTTTTGCTTAGCTTGTCATTTTCTCCTACTAGTATCCACTACTTCAGGTAGTTGGAAAGTTAAAAATATTTTTTTTTCCAGATTGTTTTCAACAAATGCCCTGGGGGAAAGCACTGAGTGAGAACCAAGTCAGGTCAAATGAAGACAGTCTTGTAAGAGGAGTCTCCTAGAAAACTTCCAGGCAGGCACAGTGAAGACAACTCTCTGGGAACGAGTTTTTGAAGGAGTGTCAATGGCATCCTGCCAGCTCCAGTACCCACCAGGCTGCTCATTTTCACGGTGGCTGCAGGTTACTGTTGTCAAGGCTACTGTGGAGCAGGAGAGGGATGGATGAGAACAGGCAAGTTAAAAAACCAACAAAGTTCACTAGTTTTGCGAAGCTTCTGCTGTTTTCTTCAACAGATCCTCCTTGCATTGCCGAAACTCTTTGGTTAATTTCTGGTGTTCTGCAAAAGTTGATCCTCACAATTTTTGATAGTTTTCTTGTTGCTTTTTATAAAAATAATAATTTTCTGAGGACTTTCTTTTACTATTTGTGCTGATATTTTGAGATTCCATTTTGTAATATGAACAGGAATGATGGAGATCCCAAACTTCAGAGAAAAATAGGAGCTGAAAGAAAATCCTTTACTACTCTAATAAAAGCTCTGCTCGCTAGACCTTTTCCATTCCATCAGTTGTGTTTTAGTCAGTTTTTTTTCACAACTATTCCTAAAAAGACCTGAAAAGAACAATTAGAGGAGGAAAAGTTTATTTAAGGGCTCAAGGTTTTAGAGGTCTCAGTCCTCAGACAGCAGGCTCTATCCCTCTGGACTCAAGGTGAAGCAGAATATGTGGTCTCAATGAAAGCAGCTGGAAACATGGAACCAGGAAGCAGAGAGAGAGCTCTGTTCCACAAGGACAAAATATTTACCCTCAAGCCATACCTCCCAAGGACTTAGCTCCTCCAGCCAAATCTTACCTGCCTACAGTTACCATTTAGTTAATTCCTATCAGAGGAGTAATTCACTAATTGGGTTAAGGGTCTCAAAACCAATCATTTCACCTCTAAACGCTCTTGCATTGTCTTACACGTGAGCTTTGGGGGGACGCCTAATATATAAACTATAACAAGTAGCCTATTTAAATTTAATGTAATTGTAATTAAATTAAATTTAAAATTTAGCTTCTTAGTCACAATTGCAAACTGTCAGGGATTTGAAAGTCACACAAGACTACAGACTTCCATTTTGAACACAACTGCCACAGGATATCCCCATTAGTCTACTCTTTTGGAAAGTGTGTATGAAGCATCTTGGTGTAGGGGGAGCTGGACATCAACACAAGACACTGAAAATGACTAGAGTGTTTCCCAACTGTTTTGTTGGGAGAAAATTAGTTAACTTCTCAGTATCAAGAATATTTAAGAAGTACGGAGGTATGACTAATTATTTAGGAGAAACAAAAACATAGTAAAGCATCTTAGCCTAGATTCCAGCACATGGAAAATACTCAATAAATATTGCCTCCACTCTTGTCCATATATACACACTTATCACCCTTACTTTCTTTTGAAATGCTTACAAAGGGAACTGTCTTTCATTCTTGATAGTGTGTAATACTAGTATTTCTCCATGGCAGCAAGTTTTAGGTAGCTACAAAAAATAAATAAAATCATAGGCAATCAACAACCCTCAAAGACAAAAGGGAGCCTTTCCTTAGTGGCCCATTTATTTCCAGAGGGTAAGGCAGGTCCTCACTGAGGGTTTCCCCTTTTGTTATTTTCAGCCATTATGGCTTATCCTGTTCTTTGGTGACCTAGCCCCACCTTTGGTCTAGACCACTTTCCATTCTGTGACACTACCCTCTTCTCATAATTCCCCTCAACCTTACATGACCTCAGAAAATACCCCTAAAACCTGTTTCCATTAAACCAGTTTCCATTTATAGAGACATTCTCTGTAAGTAAATGATATTCATCTTTTATAGTTCAGCACATATTTTTCGTAAAATTTTAATCTAATAAAATACAAGTCTTGAGGCTATTTGAACTTTTCAATAAAAACTCTTATTTACTAAGAAACAAGAAATGTGTCTGCCTCATTGCTAATAAAAATATACTCTTTCATTGCAATAGTTTTTTTCTTAAAATCTTAAAACTAGAAGAAATAGGGCCAGACACTAAAAGCCATGGATTCTTTACTGGGGCTTCTTAATGGTCACTTCAAATCTGAAGGAAAATGAATATTCCTTTTGGGATAACTCCCAGGATTTATTTAAAAAGGACAAGACTGTCAACAGTGATATAACTTTCCTATTAAGTTAGAATTGCACAGTGGAAGATGGACCTCGGCTGTCCTAGGAACCAGGCTTTCAAAGTATGGAGCAATAATATGGTGAGTGTCCTAAGCATGACCATACTGCAGTAGATTCTTGTAAAGCTGAAAGCTCTTAAACAAAGCTGCTTTACAAAGTGTGGGACTAGTGTATTCCAAGTAATGATAACTATGCATTTTTTAAAGGAAAAAATGTATAAAGTTTTATCCCCTAAGGAAATAAAACCCTAACCACTATTTTCAGTATGCTGGAAATCTGCTATATCATGTTGCCACTTAATAAACTATGATGTAAACTACTGCATGCCATTGAATCAACGTTACCAACCTTTCAAATGACTTTCTTGACCATTATCTCTGTTCTTCATAACATTTTAAAAAATGATGAAAAATCCAAATGGTTTGTCCGTATTTAACAAATACAGAGATGAAGAAGCAATAGCCTTGTACTTGGGGTGAGAAAAAGAAAAAAAGGAAAAAGACAGTTTCTTGATTTGCAAGAGAAGGAAAAGGTGAGTTTGCATTAAAGTTTAATATTTAAAAAAATAACAGAGATTGTCACTCATCTCTGTAGCACCAAGTGTACCAGGTGCTATTGTATGAATTCAAAGCAACATGGAGCATGATGGGGTAAGAGGGAAGAGCAAGCTGGTGAAAAGGATTGAAAGATAACTCAAAAGTGTGGCATGGACCATTGGGTCTGTCACAGGGACGGTCATGATTTAAACCTGTACTGGTACATCCTGCTCTCACCACTTTGTGTATTCATAGAATTTAACATGAAAAAAAAGATGATAAGAGATAATGGAGGGAAGAAGGTTAGAGAAAATACGGTTGAGTGACTCTCAATTAGTGGGCAGTCATTAGGGATCCCTGTTTAATTGATGGGATTTGGAATCAGATCTTCTTGGTAAACATTTTCCCTCATATTCTATACAAATAACCCATAGCTGCATTTACCTAGCACTTTTTAAGGTTATCTGTTCATAACTGAACTCTCTTTTGTCCCTTTTTTCCCCCTCGGTAGTTTTCAATACTTGAGCCCTTTTGTTATTTCTTGGAGTTAGGAAGTAATCCTATGCAGAAGCCACATGCTACAGAGAGTGCCCATGAAAATGATGTGAAAAGGCTTTGGTGGACCTTGGCTAGGAGAGAGATCAGACTACAGTCTTGATAATGCCCCATTCTTTTTGCAGGCATTAGAATTGGCATTAGAAAGACCTAAGGTGAGAGGGTATTATGAAATTTTGTAGTAGAGTTCTTAGTACTTCTGAAAGTCTTTTAAGTTGCAGATATCTTGACCCTGATTGTATAGATAATGTAATACCAGTAAATATTCTATACCATGTATAAGAGAAAGAGATTTATTTAGCAAACTGTTTTGGAGGTACAAAGTCATGGTCCTGTCAACTGCTCAGCACAGGTGAGCCCCCTTGGATGTTTTATATGGCAGATGGCATCATAGAGCTTGTGTGAGAGGGAAATATCACATCACAAGACAGAAAGCCAGAGAGAAATTTAGGATTCAGTTTCACTCTTTGATAACAGCCTACTCTCACAGGAAACAATTCATTCTGGCTCCACCTTTTAAAGGTTCTACTACCTCATTACTGGCACATCTGGGAACAAACTTCCAACAAACAAACCTTGGGAAGACAAACCACCTACAAATCATAGCACTATGCTGCATTATTCAAATTAATATCTGTGTCCATGCTACAAAATGTCTGCCTCCTACCACCACAGCAATTTGTTTCACTTGGGATTTTATTAGAATACATCGTCTCAAACTTCATTCTAGACCCTGGACATTTGGATTCACATTTGGCAAATGCTAATCTACATTACTTTAACGTTCCTAGGGCTGTGGTTCCATAGTGGAGAATTGATCCTGGTATCAGACAAGACACATTGGATAAAAGTACCAGTAGCAAAGGAGAAATAGTGATTATGTAACTCTGAAAAGGTTTTCCTGTCTAGGACAATACAGGGTGGAAGTGATACAACCTTGCGAAGAAAGAATATCCTATTTGAACAAACACTTGAATAATTCTTAAATATAAGACAAATTCATCAGAGTTAGTAAAAGTCTGAGCAAATGGTGGGATTTTAGGTTTAGTGAGAGAAGTAAAATGCAGTTTTGATCTTCCATATGCGTCTGGGGAAGGGACCCTGAGATAATAGGCATTCATGTGCTGAATTCACTCAAGAACTTTTTGTTTGTTTGTTTCTGTACATGCACTAGACATGAAGAAAGTAAATATTTTTCATTTTTATGTGTTTACTTATATTTCAAATGTGATCAAGGTACTGAAAAAAATATAACACCAATTTTTTTGTACTGTCTGTAATTCTACTTCATAATGTTTTGTAGACCCTAAAGATTGAATTATGATTGGTAATCAGTTTAAGCTCTCCTCCCAATTTCCGCACTAAGCCCATGAGTTCAAGGGCTCTGTTGGTCATGTGAATCATCACATTTTTCCACAGAACTTTTGGAATCTGAATATAATTGATATTTGTTGATGTGCAGGAGATAAGTAATTCTTACACAAGATGAAGAATCCAACTTTTAAAAGCAAAAGTGGCTGAGCAAGTAGGGGGAGTGTGAACTAACTGAAGGGTGAGTAAGATAA
Source organism: Callospermophilus lateralis (assembly GCF_048772815.1). Taxonomy (NCBI): domain Eukaryota; kingdom Metazoa; phylum Chordata; class Mammalia; order Rodentia; family Sciuridae; genus Callospermophilus; species Callospermophilus lateralis. Next base: position 95,829,946 of record NC_135313.1, read on the forward strand.
ATGAGGGAGAAAAAGAGAGTACTTCAGGAGAAGGATGAGGTGGAGGTGGTTAGGATAGAGTGGTGTGAGCAGGAGGTGACTGGAAAAGTAACCAATGGCTCACTGGATGGGCTTATGTGTTGCTGAACAGAGAGGTAGCTCTTCTTTTGATGGTGATGGAGATAGAGCCCAGGGGGCTTCACATATGCTACAACTGAGATACGCCCTCAGCCAGGGTTTCAGCCCTTGCTGTCCCTGTTTAAAGGGGGGGGGGATAGAAACAAAAAAATAGCTTCAAAAAAGAACAGAGGCATGTACTTCCTAGTGAGCTAGACTTGTAACTCAGTGTGTTGAATTATTGCACTGACTCCACCAAAATTGATGGCTGTCGCTGTAGTTACTAAGTATAATTTGTAATGGCCTCAGTTATCATTTAATTACATAGTGTTTTCAAAATTATTGAACAAAAGTAATAACAGAATTATAAGGAAAAAAAATCCTTAAACAGCTGAACAAATTACCTGGCAAGTGAATTAATTCATACCAATTCCAGCAATGAAATAAAGTACTAATTATTCCATATCAGCATGAATTACATGGGGGAATGGGTCAATTTATTTACCACTATTAATAGTTTTAATTACTAGAACAGCAACATTTAATGAATTCTGAAATGTTCAGCATTAGAGACTACTGTTTTTTTTTTTTTTTAATGTAAAACCCTTTATTTGTACAAGCTTCCCTGTACCTAGGCTCTGAACAAAATAACCTTGTTTACAGGGTACAGAAGAGAAAGGCAGGAGAAGCAGCCGAAAGGCACCTGCTCAAGAGCAAGGATCTGAGCTTCGTTTGGTCATAAATATTCATAGAGAAACTACTCTGAACTTCTATAAATCAACATCAGAATTTGGATTCTGGGGAGAGATGACACATGAGTTGAAATTAGGGGTGGAGATTTGGACTTGTCTCTGCCACTAAAAGTCTGTGAAGTCTTTGGTCAAGTAAATTCTCCAACAGGATGTTGTTTTTTCAGCTTGTAAAATTTGTCATTTGACAAAGCAATTTCTCAAATTCCTTTCATAATCATATAGCACTGTAAGTTCATAAATATCTTTGAGATGTGTAGCCTTGTTTAATTCTTTTTTGGCTCTTACTTTAAAACTGTTCTTGATTGACATAATAATTGTACATATTTTCCCGGTACAACGTGATGTTTCAGTTCACATGTACCCCGTGTGAGGGTGAATTTAGTTAACAATAGTGCTTCATTTAATTTTTATGTCAACATTTTGTTCAGGATAATGAGTTTGAAGGATTTATTTTTTTTCTTGTAAGTTTGGTTTTTGGAAAAAGGACACACATGAACACATACAGGATTTTTAATTTCTAAGGAACTAGGACATATTGAATACTCATTATTTTCTAATTAAAGTGGGAAGTAATAACAGTTGACATGAATATCAATTGTTAAAGAAGCATTTTATTTAGGATTCAAAATCCCTCTGGCTATCTTGGGAAGATTGCTAAGAATCATAAAGATAAAAACATGGACATAAAATGTATGTCCATTTCTGCACATTTTCAACCCCTTTAATGACCAGAGTTCTGGCCATCATTTCCTTCCCTGGAGCAAGTGATTTTCAAAAGGCTTCAGAAAGCAGTTCTGTGTAAAAAGCTGACATCTTACTAGTCAATCATTTTCTGGTGTATGTGCAAATCTTACCAAACATTGCAATTATATTTGCATATGAGAATGGTAGTTAATTTAAGAAAAAAATATTTTTAGGCAATAAATTTAGATTCCCAAAATATATTCACTTCTTCTCATTAAAGTGTTCTTTATTGTACCCCATATCGTGATTTTTATCACTAATGCTTCTTTGATTATTTAAGATGTGTATTTTTACTTTTATTGTAGTTTTACAAAACTCTCCCAAACCACAACCCATGAAGACAGAAATCGCATCTTATATGGAAGTCATTATTGATCCTAAATAAAATATGCTACAAAGGGTAGGGCATTAATTAATATTTTCTAATTCTGGTCATTATTTTTCTTTTGGGGCTACATCTACATATAAGCCTTAATTCCATACTTTATAATAAAAAAGATTATGATATATGAAGTCTGAAGATTATTTTAAGTAAATACTTTAATGATGCATAATATGCATATATTAAAATGCACAGTCAGAAGTGGTCAGTTCAATATAGTCTCACAGAGAGAATATGCCCATGTAACACGTCAGAAAGTGTACCATGTTAGAAAGTAGAATATGACCAGCCCCTCAGAAACCTGCCTTGGACCCCTCTCACCGACTATCCCCAACCAACAAGGAACTACTGTGCTGTCTTAAACATTGATAGGTTTCATATAATTCAAATTTTATAGTAGAGATTATTTTAAGGTATTTTTCACTTAATATTATCTTTGGTGTTTATTCATCTTTGCATGTAGCAAATGTGTACTATTTCTTATAAATATGCCACAATTTATTTATCACAATTGATTGAAGCATAGATTTTCACAAGTCTTTGGCATTCATAATCAGGGCCACTCATAAACATTTTAGTATATCTGATAAACTGGTTTATCAGAACATTTTAAAACATAAACATTTAGTATATACTAAAATGTAACATACCAAATATTGAATCCTTTAATAATGGTGCATATCATATACATCGATAAATATTTAGTATATAAAGATTTTAATTTGTTGAATATTTTGACACATTTAAGTTAGACATATTTCATGATCAATTTCAGAGTCATTGAGTATGCATATTTTCAAACTTAATAAGTAATGCCAGTTTTTATGGTTTTGTAAAATTTACACTCTGCCAGCAATGCATTATATCCTGTGTTCTCACCAACATGCCTTGAGCAGATATTTTGATTCTCCTCTACTGAGGGAATATGTGACATCTAATTTTCATTTTCCTGAAGACAGATAATGGTAAACATTATGATATTTTCAAGACACTTTGATATTCTGATTGTGCAGTGTTTTGTCTATTTTTATTGGGTTTTCTATATTCTGCAGATTTATATATGTATTTAATATATGTTAAAAAATCCTTTATATGTTTTGAAAATATACCCTCTAATTATATGTTATATTATTGTTTAATTTCAAAGAGTTTGAAATTGTCTTGTCATCTATTTTAAACATTCTCTTTAAGCTTACATTAGAAAACATTCTAACAACATTCTGTGCAACTTCAATCTTTAGACATTTGTTTGAAAATTGCTTTATAGGTAAAAAATATTATCAAATTTTGGCAAATATCCTAAGAGCAATATCAATTTGGCTATTACTGTGTATATTGTTTTTCATATCAGATTTTCTCTATACATAAATACTCTACTAATGTACTAATAATATACATATAGTAGTCATGTATATAGATGCACACTTACATATATATATATACACACACACACACACACACACGTACTGTACTTGTTATTCATCTTTTTTTTTCATTGAGGACTTAATTAAATTCCATTGTATTTCTATTGGGAAGTCATATTTTAGTTTTTATTATTGTTTCTTTGAGTATAGTATGTCTTGTTTTTGTTTGTTTGTTTGTTTGTTTGTTTTTACTTAAAATTTTTTCTTAGGGCTGGGGCTATAGCTCAGTTGGTAGAGTGCTTGCCTTGCATGCCCAAGGTACTGGGTTTAATTCCCAGTGCCAGGAAAAACAAAACAAACAAACAAACAAACAACAACAACAAGAACCTTTTTCTTTCTTGTGATTTAATTAGGGTTACTTTTGTGTGTCTACATCGTGTTTTTTTAATATGTATATGGTTTAGTGACTTTAGCATTTTTTAATTTGTGCCTTGAATGATTGCTTCAATTTTAGAAAACTCTTACCACTCTACTTTTAAACCTATTCTTTTTTAAAAATAAATAATTATTAATATATTAATAACTTCACCATGTATCACAGCCTTTTTTCTTTGATTTTTTCCATCTTTTAAATTATCCATGCTTCAGTTTACTTCTTTTCTTGTGACATCTGTTAACTAATGCTGTTTTTGTGTTTGAGTTGACATTAAATCCTGCTAATGTAATTTTCATTTTAATCATCATAACTTTTAATATCATCATTTCATTTAAAATTGATTTTAAATTTATCTATTGAAAGCTCTATTGAGAGATAACTGAAATACAATAAATGACACATATTAAAGTATATAATTGATGCATATTAACATATGGGAACACTTGTGACATCATTGTCAAAAATCAGGAGAATGAAAATGTCCTTCTCCTTCCTTCCTTTTCTGTTTTTTTCAGCCTCATGTCCCCTTCCAAAACCAAGCAGGCATGAATTTGTGCTTTGTTACTATTGATTAGTTTGCAACATCTAGAAAATTATGCAAATGGAATAAAATAGTATGGTATGTACTCTTTTTATTACTATTTTATTGTTGCAAAATAAACATAAAATTTACCATTTATTAAAATTTAATAAATGTACCATTTATTAAAATTAAAATTTTAACTATGCAGTTCTATGACATTAATATTCACATTGTAGTATAACCAACACTACTATCCATCCATAGAAATCTGTCATAATCCAAAACAAAATCCTGTGAACCCACTGAATAATAACATCTCTTTCTCTCTTCCCCTTATCCCTGGCAAAAACTATTCTACTTTTTGTTTCTATGAATTTTTATTTTAGGTACCTTATATAATATACTTTATATGTTCGTCCTCCCTTGTCAGGCTTATTTCACTCAGTATAATGTGTTCAAGTTTTGATTGTGTTGTAGCATGTATTAGGATTCTGTTCCCTATTTAAAGTTCAGTTAATATCCCGCTGTATGTACCAATTACATTTGGCTTATCCATTTGTTCACCAGTGGACATCTAAGTTGTTTTTATATTTTGATTATTGTGAGTAATGCTCCTGTGAACACTGTTTGAGTTCGTTTCAACTATTTGGAGTGGACGCCCAGAAGGGGAATTGCTGGATCATAAGGTAACTTTGCCTAGTTTTTGAGGAATCACCATTCTTTCTATCACTTCCTGTACCTCTTTATGTTTCCACCAGCAATGCTTTCTCCATTTCTTGGCCAACATTTGCTATTTTGATTTTTGGTGATAGCTATTCCAATCGGTATGAAGTGGTATTTAATTGTTATTTATGCCTTACTAATGAGCAGTGCTTAGCTTTTTGTACTCTTTTTATATTTTGAACTGAATTCTTTTACTCAGCATAATTATTTTGGTATTGCATGATTTAATAGTTAATTTTTTCTAAAGTAAGAGATATCTCATTATATGGATGAACCAGAGTTTATCTTTTATACCTAAGAAAATGTAAGTTATTGTAGCCATAAGTCTAGAGAAATTCTTCCACAAGACTATGACAAGATCTTCTTGTCGATGTAGGAAAATGTAGGATGGTTCTCTGGATGCCTTAGATCAACCCTGATTCATCTGCCCTTACTTGTAGATTTTAAGAATAACGTAGAATGTGATGGGATGTGACATTCTTGAGGGGGATTGGCCTGAACAGCTTGGGCTTATGCTCCTGTCTCACCTAGGAAGTTGATAGCTTTTAATATGTTAGCTCATCATGTCATGTGGCCCCAAGGTGTAGAATTCAGGGTGACTCCTTTTCCAAGTTCCTTGACCAAGTGCAAGTGGGACATGGGCAGACAAGACTTCATTTGCTTTGGGCAACTTTCCTGAGACTTGGGAGATTAGCTCCTCATGAATCCTAGGCTTACACAGTCCTTTGCTGCCAATCTGTAAGTAACAAATCTCCTTCAGGTAACTTCTTGTTTGAAAGTGATTATATCTCACTAGACGTGTGCAAGTGATAGAAGCTGACATAGCCCAAGGTGCTGTCTGGGAGGTATTTAGCATCCTGCCCTGGGCTGGACACTGGTGCACTTTTATCCTATTTCACACCCAAAGCCCTGTGTCTCCTTAGGTTTTCTAATCTGTTGAGTGGAAACAGACACCATTCCCATCCCTGTGTAAGCTGCTAATACTCTTTCCAGTCCTTTCAGGTTACTCTTTCCCAGACATTTTGCGTTCTTTGTTGAATATTCACGGCAAGGTTGCAGGATGGGGATGCAGATATCCAGTGCAATCTTTATGATTCTCTGTGTGTAGCTCCTTTTTGGTACTTTGCCCTGAAACCTGAAACCTCCTTGCTCCCCAGGGTCTAAGCCCTATCTTTGCAAATTGCAGAATCTCCCAGGTTTCATTTTATATGCTGCTGACTGGGTTCTCCCTCAAGGCAATCAGTTAGGCATCCATAGAGCTTCTCTGGTTTTTATTCTCACCTCTTTAGGATCATTGCCCTTCATTTCTTGATCTCCAATATCTCAAAAAAACCATATTTTTCTCCTATGTTTTGTCCAATTTCAAGTGCGTTTCCAGGAGGAGATCAAATCGGATTCCTTTTACTCCCTTTTGGTCAGAAGCAGTGGCGTGAGTCAGAACTGTATTGCTGTTTGCTGCTTTTTATTGATTCTTTCTTTCTGGTATGATTCTCTATCTTGTCATCTACTTTCGTGAACATATAAATCATAGCAATTTTTAGAGTCCATTTTTAATAAGTTAAATATCTGAATCATCTTTGAATTTACTTCTGGGTTCTCTTTCTTCCTTTTTTATAGTCTTGGCAATGTTTCAGGGTTGGAATGGTAATTTACAATTGATCCTAGCTGTTGTATATAGACAAGTTATGGAGATGCTAGATGATATTATATACTTTCATACATGACTTAATTTAATTTTTGCTAAGTAGTTAGAGAAGATGAAGAACACAGAACTGCTTCTGGAAATCCAGCTATATAGATACTGGATTTTTGTCTTATAATCATGTTCCTTTCTAATTTGCACCTATTCTCAGTGTGAACTCATTCAGAAACCTGACTTGTGAGTTTAGGCGTTCATAAGGCCTCTCTATCTTGTCCGGACCCATATTTCCTTGTGTACATAGAACTGTGAAGCTCTCCAAAGCTCTGCTAAGTTTCTCATCTTCTCAGAAAATTCCTTCTCCTTGTTATTTTTTAGCCTCTTTTCATGCTATGCTTAGGAGACTGGCAGTTGCCTCTAGGGAAACATGGACTAGTGTATTGAGCTCACTTTTTATATTATTCCCCTGCTCTGTGGCATCCCTGCTTCCTTGGGATTGCAAGTTTTTTTTCTCTCTAATCCTATGTATTATTAAAAACTTCGTTCAGTTTTTGTGCTTCTCTGAAGGAGCTTTTGTTTGTCTTTTTAGAATCTAACCCAGTGCAATTTGGTAACCAGCAAATGCCTTGAGGAGAAGAAAGGCCATAAAAATCATTAGGCTCACCTCAATGCCTTCCTCTTCTTTCTGAGATTTTGATACTTTAAATCTTATATTTCTGGTAATCCCTTCAAGTCTTAAAATCTCTGTGTGTGTGTGTGTGTGTGTGTGTGTGTATGTGTGTGTGTGTGTGTGTGTGTGTGTGTGAGAGAGAGAGAGAGAGAGAGAGAGAGAGAGAGAGAGAGAGAGAGACTCCTTCCCTTTGTGTCCCTGGCGGGAGGGATTGACTTGCTAAAAACTATTAAATCAGCTTCAAAGGGAGGGGACATGATACTCTTGCATTTCACTTTTATTACCCACTCATTCTATGGTTTTCAAAGTTAAGTAGAAGACATTTTTTTTGAATTTTTTTTCAAATGACATGGTTAATTTTGTGGAGATGAGGTAAATATAGTGCAAGATGACTTTTGTGAAAGTCCAATTTAACTTGAAAATTTTTGTAAATTATGATCATAAGTTATTTGTAGCACTAATAATAATATATTGATATTAAAAGAATAACAATGGCTATCATCTGTTGTGCAGAGATGATGTCAAGTAATATGATTCATTTTATTTGTATTATTTATGGTAATCCTCACAACAAATGTTTAACAGTTTTTATATTCTCATCATTGACTAGAATCACTTTATTTTACACATATTTTGATTGGACATTTATAGAATTCTAAATCTATCACTGTAAAAAACGACTAAGGGTGGAAACATGATTCTTCCACTTTTTTCCCTTTGTGGATTCTTACTGGGATTTTGAATCAGTGTTTCCCTCCTAAGATATTTAACCCTGTTTAAGTACTTTATGTTCTTCTCTGTGACTCAGATAGTATCAGAAGAATAGGAATGACAATTATTGCTTATTAGAATTAGAGAGCAAGGTGATATATGTAAAGTTCTGAATACCAGGCTTGAGATACAAATATCATTCAAAATTGTTGCAATGGCATTTGATATTATACAAATATTTTTGAAAGTATTTGAATTCACATGGAGCAACAAGTCTTATCTTATTTCTACAACTCTGTGGCACTTGTCAATCAGAGTTTCCATAAAGATAAACTAATATTTTTATTCTATTCATTTTATTTTTATATTTTTGAGGTTCTGGGAATGGAGCCTGAGACCTTGCACATACTAAGTTAGCATTCTATCACTGAGCTACCTCCTCAATTTTAAAAGCTTTCATTTTAATTTGCATGATATGATTTTGGAACTTGTAGTATTTCAAGGACTTGAATCCGTCCTACTTCTAGTATCTTAAGATATTGCCTGAAATGCCTTATTCAATTAGTATCCCTAAGGTTCTGTGCTTTCTTTTAGGTAATTTAAAGTATAATCTTCTCAAAAATACTCTCTTTAACCCTAATTATCATTAGAAAACTTACCATTCTTGGAACTTCCCAATTCATTCCAAGGCCCCTCTATCTTGTTTGGACCCATATTTCTTTGTGTACATAGACTTGTGCATATTTATTGAAGTTTATTATTTATTTAGTATAATTATTTTTACATGTTAATCCTGGCTCAATATCTACTATAAATTTTGTTCATCAAAGTGAAAGACTAAACTTTTCATTGCTTAATTCTTAAAGGCTTATTTAGATGCTTGGCACATGAGAGATACCTAGGAAATGTTTGTTGAAGGCAAAAATGTTTAAAAGAAATGAATGAGTGAATGAAATTCTACAATTTTTCCGTGCTCTTATATAGCTTCGAAACAAAATAATCTAATGTGTATTAAGCAGCTACAACCAAATCTATGATTTCTAATCCTGCTTATACTTCAGAGTCTTTCAGGGAGTTTTCAAAATATAAAATGTCTGTGTTTCCTTCCCTAGTGATTCTGATTTGCTTGACTTGAAAAAAGATAGTTCTGGAATTTGTATTTTGAAAAGTTTCCTATGAGATCAAAAGATATAGTCATGTTTGAGAAGCATTGACCTAAAGCATTCTCTTCCAGTAGGGAAAAATCAGAAATAATGGTTGATTAAGATATGTATTGATTTTTTTCATCTCTATAGGAAATCACAAATAGGAAAATAAAGGCAGAAATAAACATTGAATTAGTTGAAAAAGCTATGAAATGTGGGTTTCACATGTAGATGATGGTTGTTATATTTTCAGAGCCAAAATTTCAGATATCTGGAATATAAAAGAGCTTTGAGATTTGAAAATGCATTAAAATATAAAAGTTTAGAAATATACAAACATGAAACTTCACTTAATTCTTACAGAAATCCAAAGTATATTCAATCAAAACTATCATGGAAACTTTGGGATTTTCTCCATGGAAACTAGAGTGAATACAGGGCATGCAGTTAGACAACACTGGATCTACCACCTCTTGATCTATGATGAAGAAATCCTCTTTTCATTAAGTGCCAATTTCTTCTTATGTGAAAATGGGGGACACTAAAAGACAGATTTTTCCCTTTCTACATCAGTGATCCTTGGAAAATCCAACTTTACAGGACCTGTGTGAACAGTTTAAGTTGTGCATCCTGGGAAGCAGACACAGATGGAGTTCAGTTGCAGGATTTGTACTAGGGACTGTCCTTGGGGATGAGAAGCAAGTAAGGTTTTGTAGAAGCCAAAGTTGAGATGCAAGTCCTGAGAACAACCCCAGTCAATCTGATGGAGAGCTCTAAAGGGGTAGTGTTCTTCAAACTTACCTTCATGTTTAGTTGGAATAGTCAGGTCTTTACACTTATGCCTCGGTTGATTATTAGGTGTAGACCCTCCTGAAAGTATATAACCTTGAGATAAGCAGCTTTCTGCAGCTGAGGCACACATCCTGAAGTGGCTGGTACCACTCACAACTGTCCCAGCAGTCTTTTTTGAAAGGAAATTTGCAAATCTCATAACTGACATGAGCAAGGGATAACATGCTGATGGTCCTAATGATTAAGGAGCCAGTCAATCAACCCATAAGCCAAGGAGATGAAGCACAGAATCCTAGCTCTGAGGCTGCCTGCCAGATCAATGAATTGTGTTTTAGGATCAATTAATTGTGTATTCAGATACAGAGAAGGAGAAGGAGACCCAGAGATTGGATGGAATTAATTCAACATCCTGCAGCAAATTCAAAGCAGTAATGGGATCATATCTCAAGTCAGGATTTTCCCCATAGCTCCATCATATCCTGGGAAAGAAATATTATAGTGGTTTTGCATGATGTGTGAGGGTCAAGCAGGTTTGCACCTCAGCTGCCATGTGATGTTTTGATTTTTAAACAATTTCTCTTCAATTTACATTTTATCCTTTGTAAATGAGATTCATAAATCATTACTTTAAGGACTTGTCCCCAACGTGGGCACCATGAATTTTGTCTCTCCCTGAAATTGCATTTCCTAAATTAGAGGTGGGCTTTATTCTTCTAGTTTCTTAAAGTTGGTTTAACTTGCCATTGTTTTTTCCCCCATTTTTACTGGTGTGTGATAGTTGTACATAATGGTGAGATTTGTTGTTATATATTCATATGTGCTAACAATATAACAATATAATTTGGCCAATATCATTCTCCAGAATATCCACTTTCCTTCCTTCCTTCCCTCCTCCTGGTTCCTTTCCTCTACTCTACTAATTTCCCTTCATTTTTATGAGACCACCTCTCTATCTTTGTTTCTTTGTTCCTCCCTAACTTCTATATGTTAAAGAAAACTTGCAATGCTTGATCTTCAGAGTTTGGCTTATTTCACTTAACATAATGTTCTCAAGTTCCATTCATTTTCCTGCAAGTGATATAATTTAATTATTTTATGGCTGAATGAAACTCTATTGTGTATTCATGCCACATTTTATTTATCCATTCTTATGTTGATGGACCCCTAGGCTGGTTCTGCAGTTTGACTATTGTGAATTGTGCTTCTATAAACATGGGTTTGCTTGTACTGCTATAAAGACTTTCGTGGAAGGGATAATTACAAATTTGGCGATTAGCCTTTAAGAGAATTGGAGGCTTGTTCCTTCTCCCTTGAAATGCTCATTATATCGAAAGATATCTACCATAAGTTCTACAAGTATTCTGAGAATTCCAGAGCATGAAGCATGAGGATGGTCAAGTTGGCTGTGCAGAAGGGTCTCATGGAGAGATGCCTTCCCATCCTCCAGCTATTCCAGCCATTCTGATTCAGGCACCACACTTGTGAATGAAGGTAACTTCAGATGACTCCAGCTCCAGAATTTATGACTACTTGAAAGGCACCAAGTGAGATCCACTCAGATGAGCCCCTTCTAGAACCAACGAATGCGATAAACACACACACACACACACACACACACACACACACCCCAACATATCTTTATCTCAAAGAAGTTAGCATATCTTAAATAACAGAGTACACTGGCACTTAAATGCAAATACTGTTACATTAGAAATCAAGTGAGTCACTTCTCCATTCCAACATCCCAGAAGTGATGTTTGTTTCATATAATTTTATCACCACATTAAAAAAAAATTCACTTTTACATAGAGCTGGCAATGAGTCTTACATTTTCCTTATAATATTTATATAAATTCTTGTATTCTTCATAATAATTATTGTCAATCACATATGTACAAAATATTACTATCATTCCCATCTTACCTATGAGAAAATTAAAGAACTGATGTAACAAGACACTTTATAAACAAATTTAAATCCAGGTCTTGTGACTGTAGTACTGATGTCTTTAACCATCATGGTGTCCTGCAACTAACAGCAAGCTTAATCATTTGGAAAAGTTCTAACTCTTAGGCAAGATAGGAAGTTTCTGGGAGGAAGAATCTTATGTTTTTCTCTTTGTACTTCCATAGAATAGTAGATTTTCAAGATTCTTTAACTAATATTGTAAGTTTCACATTTGGAGGAGAGAAAAGAAGAAAGATAGAGGAAAGAATTGAAAATTAAGAAAGAATTTAAATATAATTTTTGGGGGGCGGGGGACTGACAGAATATTCAGAAAGGGAGATATTTCCTAAAATTCTACAAGGTTAAACATGTAATCAACATGAGGGAAGTTTAATTGAAGTGGAAAGTTCATAGGTTCATTATTACAGCTAGACACTAGAGTGTTCTATTTAAATATCTAAGTGGGTTTCCTTAGTGATAATGTCATACGTTTATTGCCCCTCTGGCTCCCACAGTTAATTTCTTCCCTGCCCATATGTTTTCAGACCAAGGTGCCATTTTGCTAGATGGTATCTCACGTAGCTATAGGGTGGGCATTTCACCCTATCTGAAAAGCATCCTGATAGTTAGAAATACCTTGGGAAAGAACCATATCATTGAATTCACTAGGCATATTAATAGATAAGATACATTCTAGATGTAGCAATTAATACAACCACTCATTTTAGATAAACCATTTATTTAAAGTTCCTCTGAGTCCTTTAGTCCTAAGACATGATTTTCAAATTCATGCTTATTTTATTACCTACCAAGTTATGGGTTTCTAGCCAAATAGCTCTTGACATTTTGCTGGGGGAAATGATGAGGTTTTAAAAATTGCACTGGGAATAGCTCACTTTTATTGCAGTGACTCTTTTCCCCTAAGGCGGGAGTGCGAGGGCGGGAATGGGGGGAGAGGATGGGTAGTGAGCAATGGGTACCACAATGTTTGCCCTCCATTTGGTACCGGTGATTTACTCTTATAAGAACTGTAAGGAAACAGGATGAGCTGAAAATAAATTGGAACACTGAGCATGAGAGGCAAAGGAAAATGAAATCAAAAGAGACATGTATCATATTCATTCAACCAGCAATTATTGAGTACCTTCTATGTTCCAGGCACTGTCCTACAGGCTAGGAATATGATAGTGAAGAGAATTAATTTACTAACCTTCCTGACCACTCTTATCCTTGAGAGGGTTGGATAAAATGAAGGGAGGGGATCTGATTTACAGAGTTCATTGACTATGTATGACTCTTGGCTAAGGAACCTTCAAAGTATTTCCAACAGAAGATGGGTGGAAAATGAGTTAAAACACTGGTACTGAAACTTGAGCATGCATCAGATTCACCTTGAGTTCTTATGAAAACACCAATGGCGATTACAATTTCTGATTCAGGAGAACGAGGATGGAGTTGGGGAATTTGTACTTCTAACAAATTCCAAGTTGATGCTCCTGCTGCCAATCTGAGGTACATTTTTGAGAATCACTGAACTGTATGGCAGAACTTGAGGCAAGAAGCCCAGTTAAAAGGTCATAACACAAAGAAAGAGCAAGGTACTATCCCAGAGGAGTTAGGGCTTCTGATGAGGTTTAAACTTGGTTTCATTTCTAAGACCTTTCATTAGTGCAAAACCCCTTAAACTGAGAAATCTGTTTACATTGAACATCATAACATTAAGGGTGTTGAACGTATTAATCAGATAGGAAGAGTTTTCACCGTAAGTGTCTGGGTGACAGCTTGAGATTCTAGTTGGGAATTTTGAAACCACAGTTGAAGCATGGGTTTGTATCTCTGTCTGAGTTAGCCTCAGATTCTTCTGTTTTTTGTTTTCTTTTTCCATGTTTTCTTGCATCACCTTCGATGAGAGACCAAATCACTCATTCTTCCCAGAGTCAATACAGTCCTAACTTATTTGATCTAATGTATCCATTTTGGTTTTGCTCCAAGCAAGATTGTCATTTATATAAGAAAGCTTTCTTCATTCTCCCAACCCAGGTAGAGAATTCCAATCCGTTTGTTCTCTTAGCTCCATGCATCTTCCTTTTATTCCTTTATATCAGTTGAAATTCATTTGTTTCTGTGATTATTGGTTCCCTTTTCTCTGCAGCAATGCTCCAAGCTCCACAGGGATGAAACTGTGTCATTGTTGTTCATTACCTAGCACTTAGCAGAGTGCCCGACACACAGTAATTGCTTAATAACTGGTCATTGAGTAAATAAATGAACAAATGAATAAATAGATCCAAAGTAATGTCAGGATTTATCCGTGTACCAGGAGAGAAATGTAAATATCAGTATATTTCTCTTAAGCATACGATGAGTGAGTTGACTCAGGAATGCAGTTTAATCATTGTCTTAGGATATTGGTTTACCTATAGAAATACAGCTTCTATTTCGTTGGAGGAAATTCTTCATTGTGTCAGACCATTTTGTGCTCCCTGGGGATTTTCACATTTCTGTTCTTTTTTCACAAAATCCCAACAGTATCCACCCCCCTAGTCATTTCTAAATGACTCCTGACATTTATATAAGATTGTTAAGGAGTAGTGCTCCTGCTTCTTAATTCTTGTTTTATTATGACTCCTCCTCTCCTTTTCCTCCTCCCCCTTTCCTTCCTCCTCCTCCCCATTTCCTCCTCCTCCCCATTTCCTCCTCTTCCCCTCTTCCTTTCCTTCTCTTTCTCTCTCTCTCTCCCTCCCTCCCTCCTTCCCTCCGTTCCTCCTTCCTTTTATTTTTGAGAATGGTCTAATGTACTCCACTTCAGAGAAGCACAAGAAAGAGAACAAGGGCCATTTTCCTCCTTTTACAAACATAATGTCTAGTATTGATTCAAATATTTCTTGAGAAAATCTATATAAAAACTGTAAGAATAGGAAAATCAATATTGAGGACCTAAACTAACAGAGTGATGATGAAGTTGAGAAAATGAAAAGGATTCAAGGACCATTTAGGATGTAAAGTGCATTTTCTTGATAATATTATTTGGTGTTAGAAAGGGAAGGAGGGGTCTAGAATAGTACCATAATTCATGTTTGGAAAATGGATGTCTCTAAATGAGACAGAATATATGTGAAGGATTAGTTTACCAAAGGGGATCCAATGAATTTAATATTTGACACCTTGAATTTTAGATGTGTCTGGGATGAATTGTCAGAGATGTTAAACAGCTATTGGGTGATAGGAAACAGATGGTTTGGGAATTCCTATTGCAGGAGGTGAAAACCGAAATGATAAAAATTATGGATACAATTAAGCAAGAGGGTTAGAGTGGAATTCTTGGAGACACCAAACCATAAGAACTAAGCAAAGAAGAAGAGAAAGGAGAAACTTCAGGACCAACTGAACAAGAGCAGGAGAATGAGGAGTACAAGGAAGGAGTGTGCTATAGTGGTATGAGGGCCATTGTCCAGCTCACAGGGAAGTTTACTTCATATTTTGAGTCCATGCAACTCAAGCAGTAATTCATTAATTTTGTGTTTGTATGGGTGGCACACACATTGATCCATCCTCTTCCCTGTTTTTTGGTGGGTTTTTTTGCATTTTTAATTTGTTTTTCTTAGCTGTACATGACAGCAGAACACATTTGAATTCATCATACACAAATGGAATGTAACATTTCAATTCTCCAGTTGTACACAGTGTAGAGAGGCACTATTTGTGCAATCATACATGTACCTAGGGTAATGATGTCCATCTCATCCATCAAATTTCTTATCCTCATAACCCTTCCCCCCTTCTCAATCCAAAGGTCCTCCATTCTTCCCATGGTCCCCGCCTCCATCATAGATCAACATCCACTAATCAGAGAAAACATTTGGCCTTTAGTTTTTTGGGATTGGCTTACTTCACTTAGCAAAATATTCTCCAACTCCACCCATTTACCTGAAAATGCCATAATTTTATTCTTTTTTAATGCTGAGTTATATTCCATCGTGTATACATACCACAGTTTCTTTATCCATTCATCTATTGATGGGCATCCAGGTTGGTTCCACAGTTAAGCTACTGTGAATTGTGCTGCTATAAACATTGGTGTGGTTGTGTCCCTGTAGTTTGCTGTTTTTAAGTCCTTTGGGTATAGACTGAGGAGAAGGATAGCTGGGTCAAATGGTGGTTCCATTCTAAGTTTTCTGAAGAATCTTCACACTGCTTTCCAAAGTGGTTGCACCAGTTTGCTGTCCCAACAACATAGATCGATCAATCCATCAATCAATGAGAGTTAGATCACACAATTATGAATGCAAAGTTGTGTCTCATGTTCCCTGATTGTCCTCAGCTTTTTATTTCATTGACTTTTTCAGTTTAATAAGTGTGATTTCATTACTTTCTGATCTTATCTTCAAATAAGCACTTTTCTTATTTCTAATAAGAAGTTATTTCTAAAAACGTAAGAAATATCTTCTTTCTTCTTGGTCTGATGGCTGATTTTGCTCTTCTTTGCCTAGTTTTGTTTCAGATAAAGACTTAGGTTACTGGTGTGAGACCACATTGATTGACTTTACCATAGTGAACCAAACTTACATTCCTTGAGAAATACCACTTGTTGATATTATGCTATATTCATTTTTTTAATTGCTGGATTCTACTTGCTAATCATTCTCTAAGGACTATTATGTATATGATTATAATTGTGTTGGTCTCCACTTATCATTTCTTGAATAGATGTTGTCTGATATTAGTGTCAGTAAGAAGGTAATCATATAAATAAATTAGGATTAATTTCTTCTCTATTTTCTCTAGTAGAATAGGGGGAATTTTATAGGTTATTTATTTAAATATTAGGTAGATTTTAACAGTGAATTTATATATATGCTGGATTTTTTTTTCTGTTAAAAGGTTGTTGAATAAAAATTCAATATTGTATATAGAAAAGGGACTATTTGTTATGTATAATTTTTCCAGGTTTAAATTTTGTAATTTATGGATTTCAAAGAATTAGTCCATTTCATCTGTTATTAAATTTGTTGACATAGAATTGCCTCTGACATTATCTTTTTATCCTTTTATCACCTAAATGATTTGTACATTGTGCACAATTTAATTTCCTTTATTACTTTATATTATTTCTGGTATTTCTTTATCCATTTGACTAGGAATTTATCATTTTTATTTGTCTAAAAATAAGCATTTTGTTTTGCTTACTTTCTCTACTACTTTGTTTCTTGTTTTATTAATTTCGTCTCTAATTTTTTTATTTTGTTTCTTTTGCTTTCTTTGTTTAGGTTTGTTCTTCCTCTTCCATTACTTAGGGTTGAAAACTAAATCTTGGATTTAGACTTTTTATTATTCCTTTATTTATTATATTCTTATTATTATTCTCTTATTTATTTAAATTTTTTTTAGTTATAGATGGACACATATCTTTATTTTGTTTGTTCAATTTTATGTGGTGCTGAGGATAGAACCCAGTGCCTCACATGTGCAAGGCAAGTGTTCTGCCACTGAACCACAACCCCAGCCCATATTATTCCTTTTATTTGTTAATAAATAAATTTATTAATCCCTTTATTATTATTAAATTCCACAAGTTCATTTTATCAGCTCTTAAAAATGCTTCTGTTTTACCCCATAAATTTTAATATATTGTATCTTGAGTTTCATTTAAAAGAAAATATTATATGATGACCAGTTAGATTTTTCTCTTTGTTCCTTGGAGTTCCTAAAAATATGACATATGTGAATGTTTTCCAAATATTATTTTGCTGTTGATTCTGAATTAATTCCATTTTGCTCTAAGAACATATTTAGTGTGATATGAATCATTTAAAACTTATTAAATTTTGTTTTATGACTAAGGGTGTGGTTTATCATGATGAATTTTCTGTGTATGTGTACACTCAAAAAGAATGTGTATTCTCCTGTAGTTGGGTGAAGTAGTCTATAAATGTCAATTAGGTCATGTTGATTGATGATGTTATTCAGTTGGTAAATATCCTTAATGATTTTCAGTTCACTTTTTTAATCAGTTGCTTAGAGAGTATTTATTGTTGATGTCTCTCACTGTAATTATGAATTTGTCTATTTCTCCTTTTAGTTTGATCAGTTTCTGCTTCAAGTATTTTGAGACTCTGTTTAAAGGGCACATGAATTTGCAATTAGTATGTGTTCTTGAATAATTTATCATTGTATTTACACAATATCTCCTTTATATGTTTTACTATTCCTTGTCTCTAATTTTACTTGTACTCTTATTAATATAGTCAATGCAGGTTTCTTTTTATTATAATTTGTTTGGAATATCCTTTTCTATTCTAAACTCTCTTTAATTTTGTATTTGATATATTGGATTCCATTCACTGATTTTGAATGTTGACCCAGCCTTGTATACTTGGAATAAATGCCAACTGATCAGAAGCATACTTATTTTATTTGTTTTTACCTAGTGTATTATAGTTATACACAACATTAAGGTTAATTTTGACATAATTATACAAGCTTGAAACATAATTTGCTCTGATTCAGTCCCCAGTACTTCCTTTTTTTTCTCTCCTCCTTCCTCATACATGTTCCTTTCCTCTACTCTACTGATATTTTTTTTTGTTTATTTAATGTTTTTTAATTAGTGCATGATGGATATACATAAATCACTGTGGTTTATTCATATATGCACATTGGAAATGTTGATCAGATTCATTTCACTCTTCCTGTCCCTCAACCCACTTCTATTGCATTGATTTCCCTTGTATTTTCCTGGGACGAGCCTATCTTTTCCCCCTTACTTTAGTCTAGATACTGTACATGAGGAGAATCATTATTTTCATGCACTGACAGATTCATTAGCTAATGTTTTGCTAAAGAATTTTCACATTCATGAGAGAGAATGGTTTCTGGTTTCCTTTTTAAATACCATCTTTTCTGGGATTTTGTATCAGTTTAATGCAGGCCTCATAAAATAAAATAGGACTTGTTCCGAACTCTTGCGCTTCCTGGAAGCGATAACATGATGTTAGTGATAACTCCTCCTGCTGGCTCTGCTCACCTTCCCTGGACTTTCCTCCCAGAGCTAGTAGGGAAGAAGTCTCAGGCTTGTTGAAGGAAGGGACCTTCTGGACAGGCTCCTTGTTGTGGTCAGATTCTTCTGGCTGATGCCATATGCATACCTTTGTTTCTGTGGAAGGGGATGGTAGCCTCACACTTGGACCAAAAAAAGGAGCCACTTCTGCTGGCCACTTGGTGGGACCCTTTGCTTGTGGCTTTGGGCTCTTCTTATATTCTCAGATGGATTCCCCTTGGGTCCTAGGAGGAAGTAAGAAATAAATGCAGATGCCTTCTGTTGGGTGAGGGAACCTACCACCTTCTGCTGCTGTTCTGCTCCTCCTGTCCTAGGGTCCCAAACCAGTTTGTCTTCCTCTCTCATTTCTGCCACCTCAAGGGTGAGTTGTTGCCTCTTGCATTATTTTCATGTGTCCCAGTAGCTCTTGGTGAGAAGGAGCTGAGAGAATGGTTTGCATCATCTTATCCTGCCCCACTCTTTTTTTTTTTTTGTATTTTACTTATGCATGTGTATTCCCATTTCACAGCATACTTAAGGAAGGCATGAGAAGTTCATAGTTTGCATGACTCTAGGGGCTTGTACTATAGCTAACATAGTAGGCATTCATTAAATGTTGAATTACAAAACTGATAATTTTGTATTTGAGCCAATAAATAGGAAAAGAATATTTTGCCTCTTATAGCATACTAGTAGGCTATTCCCTAGTCATATTATTTCTTTTTTTAAAAAACTGCTTGAGATGGAAATAAGGAAAGAGGTCTGTTGCTAATGTATCTTTCCATGATTGAGTTCACAGTTTGAAATCATGATAATCTAGCCCTCACTCATCAAAGATCACAGTCACAAGGAAAACAAGCTGACATTATCTCACTATACAATAAGCTCAGATTTTGTTCACAGGATTTTGGTAGACCCAAGCTCCATGAATAGACTCACCCCTGTTTCTTTATCATTTTTACATTCCTTTTATCAAGCAACTATCATAAATGTTTTTTAAAAAAGTAAAATTGGATGGAAGAATAGAAATGAGGTGAATTCCAGAAAGGAGAAACACAACATTGCATATTATCAGACAATTGCATCCATAAAATACATAAAAAACCCAAGAGCCTGAGGTGATGGCATGTGCCTAATAGATGCTATTAAAAGGTGGAGAGCTACTGAAAATCAGTGTGTCATGCTTCATTTCTGATGAAGTGCTTAGGACTGTGTTTATTTCATGTGTCTTTCTCTGAACATACCTGAAGTACCCAGATGGAAAGGTAAGTGCTAATGTGCATTTAAACATTATGTGGATCAGTGCTCTGTAATTACATGGGAGAAAAGACCAACAAAAGCTCCTTTCATGTTCCTCTGGGACTAGGCTTATTGTGAAATTCTATTCATGAGTGCAGCAAACGGGAAATCACACTTTAGGGGGCTGTGGTCCACGACTAACATTTTTCAGATGTGATTTGCAGGGTACCACCTGTCTCACCCTGTTGCACATCTCCACTCCAAAACATCTGTCTCAATAGCCTGTGATTGGTTTGAAGTTCCATTAACAAGGCATTCATTTTGGGTTAAATTACTGTTCTCTTAAGTATAATTCTTCAAAATAACCCTGGGAGCAAATGACCTTATATAAATCATCAATTAGATGGTAATTTCTTATGAGCTGTGAATGCATCTTAAACTGTAGTGTCCCCTTTTACCTCTTCAGTGTCCTTGGTTATAAAACACCTCTCTGGACTCTGAGGCCAGAGCATTGTAGGAATAAACATTTATTTTTTTTATGGGGTGTGGTAGGTGGATAAGTTAGAGATTTGAGAATGTTCTAAAAGAAGGCAGACTGGAGGAAGTAGATCTAGACAGATTGATTGGGATTCTGAGAAGCCAGGGGGTAGATGTGGTGAGGACAAAGGGGCCACATAGGTACCAGGGGACAAAAACCATGGTGGAGTAAGAGGTAGAAAATAGGTGGGTGCAGACCAGGAAAGGAAGGCACAGTTACCTAACAGCTGTCAGTTAATAATAAAAATGTCATGATTGTTGGTTTGACCCTTTAGCTCCCTTTGCACACCCAGTGCTTATTCAAGGATGCACACCTCCTGATAGAAGTCATTACTGGTTCATATGTGGCTTAATCTCTCATTTTCTGCTTAAAACATCTTTGTTTTACTCCTTTACTCATTCAATATTTTAAGCCCTTTGCCTATTTATGTACTGTTTCAGGAGTACAGAACAAGTAATATAACTAAAATCTCTGCCCTCATCATGCTAACACATTCCAGAGGGGGAAATAAGTAAAATAAGTACAGTTGACAAGATATTAGCATCTTTATATCAAGAAGACTATTCTTTCTCTAATTTAGGTCCTGTGACTCCTGTAAGTGGTCTTCCTGCCCCTTTGTCTGTGTGGGACTCCAGGGTCACTCTATCCATGGCAGGAACTTTGGAAAAATGATACTCACCGTCCATTGTGCCCAATACTTGCCTGTCCCAAACTTTTAGTTTATCACATGAGGTAGAGACCTCATTTGTCTCTGTGTTAGTCATCTTTCTGTTACCGCAACAAATACCTGAAATAATCAGTTTATAGAGAGGAAAGGCTCAGAGACTTGGAGGTTTCATTGATGACTGTTTGACTCCATTGCTTTTGGACCTGTCTGCACAATGCATCACCGGGATCAAGAAGTGGAGAGAGGCCATTCACCTTATGTTCAAAATAGGAAAAGGGAGAGGAAGACAAAGAGCTGGTCTAACTATTGCCTTTGAGTGTTCAATCTAACGATAGGAAAACTACCATGAGGCTCCACCTCTAAAAATTTCCACCCTCTCCTGATAGTGCAAGTCTGGGGATTAAGCCTGTAATATATGGCATTTGGGGAACTTTCCAGATTCAAATTATAGCAATTCAAGACATGGACTTTTCCATAGGGTGGTTTTTGTTGTTGTTGTTGTTATTGTAGTTTATTTTTTACTATTTATTTATTTATGTATTTATCTTCCTATGTATGTTGAGGGACAAGGGTTGAATCCTTCTAGAGTAATAGCATGGATGATTCCAGTGCAGGCATTGAAGAGAAAATTACTAGAACAGAGGGGTCATTTCCTTTGTTTGTATACCTTTCGTTTTAGTCCGCTTTTTTTGCCACTACGATTAAAAGATCTGACCAGGAAAATGTTAGGGGAGGAAAAGTTTATTTAGGGCCTCACAGTTTCAGAGGTCTTAGTCCAGGGAAAGAGGGGTCCATTCCTTAGGGCTCCAGGTGAGGCTGAACTTCATGGTGGAAGAGTGTGGAGGAGGGAAGAGGTTCACTTGGTGATCAGGAAGCAGAGAGAGACTCCACTTGCCAGATAGAAATATACCACAAAGCCACGGCCCCAATGAACATCTTTCTCCAGCCACACCTCACCTGCCTCTAGCCACCACCTAGTTAATCCCATCAGGAATTAATTCATTGATTAGGTTAAGGGCATAGCACAGTCATTTTTTCCTCCAGACCTTCCTGCATTGTCTCACATGTGAGCTTTTGGGGACAGTTCACATTCAAACCATAATATTTCTCCCCTGGTCCACAAAAGCTTATACCTGACAATGCAAAATACATTTAGTCCATTCCCAACAGTCCCCATAATCTCCATAATTCATAGATTGCTCAAAGTTCAAGTTCAAAGTCTTCTCTGAGGATCAAGCCAATCTTGCATTGTGAAATCCTTTAAGTTAAAAACAATTTACTAGTATCCAATATCTAAAGGTAATGGGTAAACATTCTCATTCACAAAAACAGGGGCATAGAAAGAAGGGATAGGACCAAACCAAGACCCAACTTCACCAGGGCAAAGAGGTTCTGTTGTTCTCTGTCTGGCATCTGGAGCACATGGCATGGTGTCCTCTCAAAAGGGCTTGTGAAGCTTCACCTCTGTAGCCTTGTTGTTTGTAACCCAAGTGGCCTCTTTGTTGGCTTGCCTCTGTCCAATTCTTGCAGATTTCCTTGGATGTTGTCTCCTGTAACTGGCATTTCTTAATCTCAGGGGTCTCCACTGCAGCTTTAGCTTCCTCCACAAATCACCACACTTTGCCTTCTCAGAAAGTGACCACAGGGACTTTGACCCTGCTGTACTTTGCCTGGCTTCTATGGCCTTCCTTTGAAATTCTGGTAGATGCCTCCACCACCCCCTACCTCCAGCATCCTGCATTCCTGCAGAACCAGCACCACGCAGTTGATGCCAAGCTCCGCCACCATCTTGAGCAGTACCCAAGTCTTCAGGTGTCTTGTCTACAGCAGCCCCTGTGTGACTGGGTAGCTGAGAATGTTGAAAAATCTTTGGAGGCCCCCATGTGCAAGAAGGGTGCCCCACTGGTCTCGGCTCAAGAGAATTTTTACTTTTGCACCCTTGAGCCTGAGATGGGTGTGGTCTTGCTAGCTCCTGAGATGCCCTCAAGTAATCTTTCTTATTGTCTCTGCTGAAGTCTTTGACATTTCTTATTGGTGGTAGATAGTGTCTTTAACCATTGCAATTTCCTAAACCTCAGTTTTACCCACCTTTCAAGTCCAAGTTTTTCAAATATTTCTGCTCTGCTTTCTTCTCCTATCACAATAAATTTGGCTAAAAGCCACCAGCAATATCCATGCCACTGCTTGAATACTATGCTATCTAGACATTTCTTCCTCCAGGTTAATAAGCTTTTAAAATTAGCCTCACAGAAAATCTCAGGACACAGACAAAATGCAAACAGCTCTCAGTCAGAACATAACATTCTGGCCTTATGTGCTCCCACCAAATCTGCCATTAAGCTGTTTAAAACAACCTAAAGCACTTCCAGCTTGCACTGGTAAACATCTCAAAATTCTTCCCACCAAGTCCAAAAAGCTCCAAATGCTTCTGAAGCACAGGTCAGGTTAGTCACAGAAACAACCCCACTTCTTGGTATCGGTTTCTGTTTTTGTCAGCTTTTTCACCACTGTGACTAAAAGTTCTGACCAGAACAATTTTAATGGAGGGAAGGTTTATTTAGAGGCTTATGGCTTCAGAAGTCTTAGTCCATAGAAGGCTGGCTCCATTCCTTGGGGCTCTAGGTGAGCCTGAACTTCATGGTGGAAGAGTGTGAAGGAGGGAAGCAGCTCACATGATGATCAGTAAGCAGAAAGAGACTCCACTTGACACATACAAATATACCAGAAAGCCATATCTTCAATGAACCACTATCTCCAACCACACCCCACCTGCCTCCAGTTACCAACTCAGTTAATTCCATCAGGGATTAATTCACTGATTAGGTTAAGGCTATAGCCTAATCATTTCTCTTCCAAAACTTCTTGCATTATCTCATATGTGAACTTGAGCTTTTCATTTTTCTTTTCCCTTAAATACCTGTATTTTATTTTTATGTGGTGCTGAGGATTGAACCCAGTGCCTCACACATGCTAAGCAAGCATTCTACCACTGAGCTACAACCCCAGCCTCATAACAAATTTTAATGAGGAAAACTGTGGAAGTGTTCCAAGGATCACAAAAATTGGCTGATTACATACCTGTGGGTCTCTATACCTATTAACCTCCCAGAACTCCTGTGCACGTCCAGCTTTTCTTCCCACTTCCAACTCCAGTCTAAGTCCTAGACTTCCTTTCTTTCCGCAGACCCATACATCTTGCTCATTCCTGATTTTATTCTCCACAGAACAGGTATCAGTCCATTGTGTTTTCTCTGCCTACTTGTGTCTTACTTCATTATAAGCTTGTGTCTTATTCCCCATTATTAATTTATATCCTAGGCACATTTTATGTGCTGAGTGTGTGATTCCGAGCAAGAGACAAAAACTCTGTCTTGGTGGACATTATAAACTAGTTGAATGCTTCTAAAACTTTATCATGCATAAGATCCCTGAAGTACATGTGAAAAGGAGAATTTAAGGCCACACACAGAAATTTTGAGACTGGTTCAATCTGGGAATTAATAACTAATATATTTCCAGGTTCTGATCTTCTGAGCACAATGATGAATAATCAGAATATTAGTCAGAACTCTCTATTACAAATGATAAAGATCCCTTAATTGGCACAGGTAAAAGAGGAAATTACTGCCTTGGGGAACTTGGGAAGTATCAAAGGAGGAATATCTTGAAGCAGAAACTCAGGGCTTGCAATCAAGTATTCCCAGCCTTCTGGAAGCTTCTCTTTGTGTCTTCCAAGTCTACTTGATTCTGTTCAGGCATGTTCTGTATAAAAGCCTTTTCTTCCATCAGTCTCACGGCCAATGGTAGCCTGGATATCAGTGTTCTCATTTAAAGTCTCCAATAGAAAGAGACTTATATCAGTTCCAGGAAGAAGCATCAACTGATGCTACTGAGACCAATGTCCATCATTTAAACTCATTCCTACTCTCAGGGGCATGGGCCATGCATTCCCAGTTCCAAGGAGGAGAAGTATAATGTCAGTGGAGTGGAAAGGAAAATGGCATCAGACATACCTGAAGCAGCAATCCCCATCCCCCTGGAGAAGTTACTTACAGTTGATGAGTGCTCTCTGGGGCCAACACAGGGTGCTGGATGAGGACATGGGACAATCACAGACAAAGAGGCTTCCTGGACAAAATGACATGAAAGCTGAGACCACAGATGAAGGTGTCAGATATGTGACGAGAGGCTACATTGTCCCTGACCAACAGAGGGAAAAAGGAAAGAATGGTCAATGAACCACTTTATCTGCCAGAAAAGAGAGCGAGTGGGGAGTGGAGAGATAGGTGGGGACGGGGGAGAGGGCAGGTCTGCTTGACGAAGGCCAACATTTACTGGTTTGTCTCACTGTCCACTTCTATGTAAAATTTAGCACTTTTCAGTTTTGAACCTATGCTAGAACCAAGAAAGTAATCTGGATTTATGGAGGGAAGAAGGTAAAGACATGTTAGGTAGAAGGTGTTGAAGATAAAGTCATGATGGGCAGAACAAAAGTGGATATGCTAGCTGAGGTGGGCAGCTCTGTCTTTATTTCTATAGGTCATATGTCTATTCTTTTTATTGCAATTTTCATGTAGTCACTAGTGACAGATTATGCCCAAATCCCATATTCTGCTTGAGAAGTTGTTCAAGGCTGGCTGGTGTGTGATTATTTTCTGCATTATCTGCATTCCAATTCAGGTTAACATAAATAAGAAAGGGC
The DNA here is from genome assembly GCF_048772815.1 of Callospermophilus lateralis. Lineage (NCBI taxonomy): Eukaryota > Metazoa > Chordata > Mammalia > Rodentia > Sciuridae > Callospermophilus > Callospermophilus lateralis. Next base: position 95,856,052 of record NC_135313.1, read on the forward strand.
AAGGGGTGCTAAACAGAAGTATCTTCCGGTTCTCTATAAGCTGCTACAGAATTATTTTACTAGGGAACAAACCTGGAAAGACTTTGTGGGGAGATATTAAGATACCGTACATCTTAAAAATGAGACAGACAATAAATTTCCCACTGTTTGTGGTTGCAGAAAACCAGAAAGATATCTCATTTAACACCACAGGCAAAGTTGTACACCAGGTGGTTTAAAGACCTAATTATGAAATTAAGTGTGTGTGTATTTATATCTATGTATTTATCTATGTATAAGTATGGATAGGGGGGAGGGGATTAGCTAGGATGGTGGAATGTGATGGTCATTATTATACAAAATACATGTATGAAGGCTTGAATTTGGTGCCAACATATCTTATATACAAAGAGAGATATGAAAAATTGTGGCATACATGTGTATTAAGAAATGTAATGCAAAAAATAAGAGTACATTTATAATGGCATAATTGGCATAAACATATTTTATATACAGAGACAAAAAAATTGTGCTTTATATGTGTAATAAGCATTGTAATGCATTCCACTGTTGTCATGTATTTAAAATAAATAAATAAATAAATATTTTTTTTAAAAAAAGCACGTTAAGCTAAAAAAAGAGAAGATAATATAGGATAATTTAAACGAAGAATTAGGAAGAATTTTTTAAACAAAACTTGGAAAGCACAAAGTTTAAGTAAAAAAAAAGCAAAATTCAGTATACTTACGTAAACTTTTTTTTAAAATATTTAACTTTTAGTTGTAGTTAGACACAATACCTTTATTTTATCTATTTTTTTTTTAATGTGGTGCTAAGGATTCAACCCAGGGCCTCATACTTGCTAGGTGAGCGCTCCGCCAGTGAGCCACAACCCCAGCCGAATGTAAAACTTTTTGATGAAGAAAGGTACAAATGGAATGGACATACAGAGTACACTCACATATATGTAATTTTGGGCCTCAGATATAAAGTTTTGAGTAAGTGACATTTTTCAGCTCTACAAGTCCCTCTATATATTAATTTGTTTGTTTGTTAGCTTGATATTTTTGCATGTCTAGGATTTATTTTCTTTCTTCATTTCTATTCCCTTCTCCCTAAATTTATAAGCAACTAATTTAATGTGTTTGTTGTGTACATTTTTGGTTTAATTGCCCATTATTTTAAACTCTTTTGTGTAAATTCTAGAAAATAAGGTTTTTAAGTGTTATATTTGGTTTAGTTTTTCTTACTTTTTTCCATTCAGCTGTATGGATTGAAGTTATATCTATGTGCTCTGTGTATGATTTGTCTTTTTTTTTAATTGATGAAGTTCCACTGTGTCTTGTATCACTTTTAATTTATTTCACTAATCCTAGCCTCAGGAAGGCCAATAAACTCCAAGCAGGAAAAATAAAGTTTAAAAAATTTACTTCTATGACATAATAGAAGTTGAAAAAAGAACTAAAAACAGAAAAAAAATGAAAAAGAAAAACAAGGTAATTTGAGGTTAAAGGGGTAACCAAAGTAAAAATATTGTAAAACTTCTTTGGGTGGAAAGCAAATACTTTGATTAACTTATACTGGGGTGTGTGTGTGTGTGTGTGTGTGTGTGTGTGTGTGTTTAAATTCAGATTATCAATGAAAAGAATAAATAATATGTAACTTTAAACAAGAAGACAAATAAAATATAGTGAGAATAATGTTAAAGAAGAACAGAAACACCTTGCAATAATCCAGTGTTAGAACACAAGGGACAAAGAGTAGATGTCAAAATCCAGTTAATCAAAGCAGGTCATACATGTTATAGATAAGTACAAATATATCAGTAAAAGTGAAGAAATTAGAATGACAGCTATTATGAAAACAAACAACAATAAATGTTGGCAAGGATGTGGGGAAAAGGCGCACTCATACATTGCTGGTAGGACTGCAAAATGATGCATCCAATTTGGAAAGCAGTATGGAGATTCCTTGGAAAACTGCGAATGAAACCACCTTTTGACCCAGCTATCCTGCTCCTAAGTTTATACCCAAAGGACTTAAAAACAGCATACTTCAGGGACACAACCACATCAATGTTTATTGCATCTCAATTCACAATAGCTAAACTTGGAACCAACCTAGATGCCCTTCAGTAGATGGATGGATAAAGGAATATGGTATATATACACAATAGAATATTACTCATCAATGAAAGAGAATAAAATCATGGCATTTGCAGCTAAATGGATAAAGTTGGAGAATATAATGCTAAGTGAAGTAAGCTATTCCCAAAAAACCAAATGTCAGATGTTTTCTCTGATATAAGGAGGTTATTCATACTGGGGTTGGGAGGGGGAGCATGGGAATATTAGACAAAATGTAGATAGGGCAAAGGGGAAGAATGGGGGAGGGAGGGGGGTAAGAGAGCAAAAAAGATGGTGGAATGAGATAGACATCACTACCCTAAGCACATGTATGAAGAAGACATGAATGGTGTGAATATACTTTGTATACAATCAGATAGATGAAAAAAAAATGTGCTCTATATATGTAATATTAATTGTAATACATTCTGCTGTCATAAACAAATTAGAATAAAAAGCTTTAAGAAAGAGAATAAATTACACGGAACTTTCAGTTAAAATACAATGATTTCACAATGGGCAAAAATAAAAACAATATTAAACAAATGTTGTTTGGAGACATAAAAACTAATGACATTAAGCATTAAGGGACAGAACAAAAAATACTTGAAATAGACCAATAAGAAGAAAATAAGTACAGGTAGATAGGTTGTATAAAATTACTGACAATAAGGAGAACAATCTTAATCTACGCTCAATTTAAGAAAAATATAACAATTTAAACTTATGTATCTAAAAGCAAGGCTTTAGGATATAAGAAGTATAAAGTAGTTGAATGAAAAGAACTAATTAAAAAATCACATACTGAGTTATCATATAAGCAGGCCAAAAAGTATAAATGTAAATAAAATAGTAAAAAGAAGAGGAGGAGGTATTTTGAGGTATTAAGTAAGAAAATAACCTTAATGAATTTCTGTAACATATTTCACACAATAACTGGAAAATTAACTTCTTTGTAAACACATATTAGCTGGGTCTGGTGGTACATGCCTGAAATCCCGGTTATTCACCAGGCTGAGACAGGACAATCCTGAGTTCTCTAACAGCCTGGGCAACTGAAAATAAAAAATATTATAAATAAAATCTAGTGAATATAGTAAGAATCTCTGCTTTGAAGAAATTAATAACTTGGTTATAAAAATGGAAAAGTTGCAAATTAAAAGTGAAAACAAAGTGTCTAACAAAATAGAAAGAAATAAGCAAATATTAAAGATGAGAGTAAAACTAACATGTAAAAAAAAATTAAAATGGGAGAAACAGCAAACCCCAAAGTCCTTTGAAAAAGAAAACAAAAGAAACTCATAAACCCATGGCAAGATCAACCAAGGAAGAAAAGATTAAAGGCAAAAATAACCTTGGAAAGGGAAGCATCAAACAGATTGTATCCTACAAAGAATACAGAAGATGTTGTCAAAAATATCAACCGTTTCTACAATAAACTCCCAGAAATAAAACATAACAGAAGTAACACAGGCAAAGGATATTTCCCCTCAAATCTCTTCAAAAGCTGCGCTCAGAGGTAAAACTTTCTTACAATACGGTTATGTTTGGATATGAGGAATTCCCAAAGAGCTCCTGTGTTAATGCAGGTTGTTCGGAGGTGATATGATTGTATTGTGAGAGCTGTACCCTCATCAGTCCATGTTAGTTTGACTGACAGCATGGTAACTGCAGGTAGGTGGGGTGCAGCTGGAGGAGGTTGGTGATTGTGGGTGTGTCTTGAAAGAGCTCATCTATTCTGTGTCTCCTTTCCCTCTCCACCTCCCCTGCTTTCTGGTGGTCATGAAGGTAGCAACTTTCCTCTACAGAGCCCTTCTTCCTAATCTTGGAACTAAAGCAATGGACGTGGCCTACCATGGACTGAACCTCTTATGCTGTGAGACAAAATAATGTTTTTTCTCCTCTAAATTTTTCTGGTCATGTATTTTTTCTCCTTTATGTTTTTCTGATCAGGTTTCAACAATGAAAAACTGGCAAAAGCATACACAAATTAAATTCGAGACTGAGGAGTATTTAGTGATAAATTCTATGAAACATTTAAGAAAGAATGATCTTGATCTTACATATTTTCTTTTTCCAGAAAAATATAAAAGAGAAAACATGTCCAAAGCATTATATGGTGTTTATATTATATTGATTCTTACACTGGGGAGGAAAAACATCAAAGACAAAAACAAAACCAACAAAGAATATGAGGAGAAAGCTAAGCCAAACTGTATTAATCTAGAAAAGCAAGAATTATTATAGCACTCTACCAAATGATCTGGTTAAAGGAGAAATCTACCTGTCCAGCAGATGAAGACAATGAGCCTCATAAATAATAATAGCTATGCATGATTTTCTAAAATAATCTTTTGACAAATTAGAAATAGGAAAAATGAAAACTCATTTAGATAGTGATAAATAGTATCTATACAAATAAACAATAACTTAGAGCAGGTAACATATTTAACAGCAAAGTGTTGGAAACATTTTCTAGATAAAGACACCCAGTTTAGGCTGAGCATAATGGTGCTACTCAGAAGGCTGAGGCAAGGGGATTTCAAGCTCAAGGTCAGCCTAGATAACTTGGTGAGAACCTTCCTCAAAATAAATAAAAAAATTAAGAAACAATGAGCAGGTAGCTCACTGATAGAGTGCTTGCCTAGTATTCACAAGACCCTGGGTTTGATTCTCCAACGCCAAAAAAAAAAAAAAAAAAAAAAAAAGAAAAAGAAAAAGAAAGAAAAAAAAATGCGCATTTTTATCATTTTACCATTTTTGTTCCTTTTAAAATAAAAAAATTTCAATTATGCAATGCCATGTAGGAATATTTCACAACGAATCCTGCATTTGTATGTAATTAGAGTATACTAATTAAAATAATAATAATGGAAGGGCAGTCAGCAGAATAGAGCAAGGGTATTGGGGGAGTGAGGATGGGTGGAAAAGGGAAGGTGAGATGGAATGCAATTGATCAAATCATGTTGTGTGCATGGAAAAATATGACATAACAAATCCCTTTTTTATGTACAAGTCTAATACCCCAATTAAAATTCACCGAAATAAGTAACATAAATTTCCAGAGAGTATATTAAACAAAGCAACAGCAAACATAAAAATTGAAAAGGAAGAAACAAATTTTTGTATCATTTTTAAGCGATAATATTTTCTATGTAGGAAATCCTGAAGAATCTTCAATAAATCATTAAAGATAATTGTTTGATAATTATTAAAGATAAAAATATAGGGGAATTTCACAAGTTTACTGAATTTGAAATCAATATGAAAAAGTCACTTGCATTTGTACACACCAGCAAAAAAGCTGATAGAAAAATACCAATTAAAATCTACTACACTGTTATGGGTTGAATGGGTCCCCCAGAATGATTTGTTGAATTTTTACCCCTAGTAGCTGTGTGACCATATTTTGAAACAAGTCCTTACAGATGTAATCAAATTTAAAAGAGGTCATTAGGGTGGACTTTAATCCAATATGATTGGTATCTTTAAAAGAAGAGGAGAAGAAACATAGAGGGACAACATCGTGTGAAAACCGATGCAGCTTCAAATTTGGAATAATGTAGCTAAAAGGCAAGAAATGAATAACATCTGTAGCCACCACTCACATACCAGGAAAATGCGAGAAAGGACTCTACCTAGAATTGTAAAGGTAGAGCTCTGCTGATGGCTGGAATTTTGCGTTCCAGCTTTCAGGTATCTGAGAAAATAAATGATGGCTGTTTTAAGTTTGTTACACTTTGTTACAGCAGCCTTAGGAAACAGACACAGGCACTCTTTAATGATAATAATAAAGAAAACCAGATAAGCTGCTTCAATAAATCCAGCAAAATGTGTACAGTCTAGATGCAAAAAATTTAATACTGTGTCAAAAGACATTAAAGGAGGCATAGGTAAATGGAAAACCATACTATTATAAACATATAACTTCTAAAATTAACATGGACTTAGTCGAATTACTGTCACAATTTGAATATGTTTCCTTGGAACTTGATAAATTGATTCTAAATTTTATTAGAGTTAAAAAAATGCTAAGAATATTGAAAAAAATCCCTGAAGAAGAGCTAGACAAATTAGTTTGTCCTACTATATATCAAGTCTTTTTATGAAGCAATAGTTTTCAAGAGCATAGATTTGCCTAATAAGGGTTGAACAAATAAGCTAATGGAATAGAACAAAGTTGCTGGAAACTGCCCCAGAAATGTGAGAGAGAAGGAATTTCTCAATAGCAGAGAAAAAATGGTGTAGCTAAAAAATTGTGCTAGGACAATCTGTGGGCAAAAATGCAAGATATAACATTATATTCCTACTTTACACGGTATACATACATTCTATGTTCATTAAATGCTTAAAGGTACAATGAAAAATTATGAAACAGCCTGAAGTCAATATAGTAGAATATTTTATGTGATAAAAGATTTATATTCAACTATATATATTATATAAAATTTTAGAATATAAAATCAACTAAAAATCTATAAATTATAAATGTTAATATATATTATAAATTAGTAAAGTATTATTAATAAACAGATTAAATGCATATATTAAATTATGTAGATTGACTGAAAGGATGATCCAAACATATGCTCTCTGAGATTCATTTTAGATTTAAGCTCTGTGAGAATCAGCTTTCCATTGCTATAACCAATATGCTGAGAGAGAACACCTTAGAAGAGGAAAAGTTTACCTGGGGCTCACCATTTTTGAGATCTCAGTCCATAAATGGCACAGTCTATTGCTCTGGACCCAAGGTGAGGCAGCACACCATGGGAGAAGAGTGTGATGGAGGATCACTTCTCCATTTAGGGTGGTCAGAAAACAGAGAGAGGTGGGGCCACAGGAAATGCGCACCCTTGCCCCAGGTGACCCACCTTCTAGCCAAGCCCCACCTGCCTACAGTTACCACTCAGCCAGGACTTTCAAATTAAAGCGGACAGATTAGGTTAGACCTACCATAATTGAATCATTTTGCCTCTGATACTTTCTGCACATAGGAGCTTTGTGGACAGATCATATTAAAATCATATAAGGGAAAAACATATGCTAAAAGTGAAATTCTGGAAAATGATATTCTGAAAGTGGGAATATAAAGCAGAGGTGACTCTATTGATATCAGACAAAATAGACTTTAAAACAAAAACTGTCACAAAACACAAAAAAAGATAGCAGGCAATGTTAAAATGATCAATCCACCAAGATGTTAGAATATATCAATAAATATAGAATAAACATCCAAAATTCAATTTAATTTCTATAACCTCACAATGAAAATGAAATTAAGGAAAAAAATTCCCATTTTCTAGAGCATCCAGAAAGGTCAAATAGGAAGAATAGACTTATCCAAGGAGTTGAAAAATTGCACACTGAAAACTGAGAAACAATGTTAAAAGAAATCAAAGACGATACAAATAAGTGGCAATATATTTCATGCTTATGGATCCAAATACTTAATAATGCTAAAATTTTCATAGAGCCCAAAGGGATCCAAGATTCAACGCAATCAGTTTCAAAATTTAATTTGTTTTTTAAATTTCCCATTTCAGAAACAGAAAAAAAAAATCTAAAATTCATGTAAAATCTCAACAGACCCGGAAAGCACAAAACCATCTTGAAAAAGAGGAACAAATTTGGAGGCCTCATAATTATTTTCTTTCAAAATGAACTAGAAAACAGTGATTAAGACACTGTGGTGTTGCCATAAAGAGAGGTGCATTGATCAATGGAACAGAATGGAGGACCCAGAAATATACCTTCTCATGTATGCTGTTTATGATCTGAGTTAGAGGTGTACCCCCAAAGCTCCTGTGTACATGCAGAAATATTCAGAGGTGAAATGATTAGATTAGAAGAGCTGTACCATCCTAGTTTGCATGGACTGACTGGCTGGTAACTGTGGACAAATGGAGAGTGACTAAGGAGGTGGGTCACTGTGGGTAAGGCATTCCCTGGAAGAGTTCATCTTCCCTATAACCCTTTCCCCTTTTTGTCTCTGCTTCTTGGCTGAAATGACTGGAGGAGCACTCCTCTAGTGTACCTTTCCATGGTAATAGGCTGCCTCAATTTGGACCCAAAGCAATAGAGTCAGCTGACCATGAAATAAATTTCTGAAAACATGAGCCAAAATAATTTTTCTTCCAAAACCTTTTTCTTGGTAGGTGTTTTGGTCACAATAACTAAAACTGAATTCACATGGATGGCAAAGTTATTTTCAATAAAGGTGCCAAGACAACTCAATAGAAAAATAATCTCTTTGAGAAATGATGTTGAGAAAATTGGATATCTGCATGGAAAAAAAATGAAGTCAAACCCTTACACCATATCATGTAAGAAATAGATGAAGATGAAATAAATATCTAAATGTAAGACCTGAAACTATTAAACTCGTTAAAGAAAACAGAGGGAAATCTTCAGGACATGAATTTGGCAATGATTTATTAGACACAACATCAAAAACTCAGGGTTAAAATAAACATAAACAAGTGTTACTACATCAAAAACTTAAATATTTCTCATGATCAAAAGAAACAAACAATACAGCTGAGAGGCAACTCATAAGTATGGTGACTATAAAAAGGACAGAAAATAATATGTTGATTAAGATGTGGAGAAGCTGGAATCCTGGTGCCCTATTTATAGGAATGTAAAATGGCACAGCCATTACGGACAACTGTACAGAGGTTCCTCAAAAAATTAAAAATAAGTTTACCATATGAGTCAGCAACTCCACTTCTGAGTATATAGAAAAGAACTGAGAGTAGGATCTCAAAGAGGATATTTATTTGTACACTTAAGTTCAGCTCAGCATTAGTCACAATAGCTGAGAGGTGGAATAGGGATAGAATTAACATTCAAAAATACTTAAACATTTCTAATAATGAGCAAGAAACAATCTATTAATTTCTATTGACAAATGAATAGAGAAAGCATGATGTATGCATACAATGGTATATTGTATGGCTTTAAAAAGGAAAGAAATCTTAGCACATGCTGTGACACAGATGAATCTCAATGATATGTTAATCAAAATAGGCAGTCACAAAAGTATAAATACTGTATGAATCTATGCAAATTAACTCTTTATATTAGTCAAAAATCAAAGGCTGTGGGGGAAAGAAAGAGGGAATTAGTGACCCTTGGGTATAGAGATTAAAACCTACAAGTGTGAAAAAGTTCTATTATACAACAATGTGGGTATACTTAAAAGTACTGAATTGTACCCTTAAAGATGAGTAAGCTTAACACCCCATCTTTTTCATTATTAAACAAACAAACTTTAGAATTGACACCAAAGTCTTGGTCTGATTGTTAAACTTGAAATCATATTATCCTTGAAAGAATTTCTGTTCATTAAAGAAGGTACTATGAAAAATTAAAAGATAAGCCACAAAGTAGAAAAGACATTGGCAATATATGTAATTGAGATAAAATTAACATTCAAAACATATTTACACATTTTTAATAATGAGAAAGAAACAATCTATTAAAGAAATGGGTAAAACATATAAACAGATATTGCATAGAAGAGACACAAATGACTCACAAATGAAAGAGAAGACGCTTGACCTCTTCAGTTTTGCAGAAAGTGCTCATAAAAACCACTAGCACCAGAATTAGGTACAGTTTTGCATTTAACACATTCATCAAATTATGAAAAGCCATGAAATGTTGAACATTTTAGATATCAGGGACAACAGAATGCTCCATCTCTTTTTTCACAAGTGTGTAAATGAATGTACACCTCTTTGGCATTGAGTCATAAGACTCAACAAATCCTAAGGGTCACGGAACACCAGTCTTAAATGGACCCATTCATGATATTAAATATGCAAACTAAGGGATATGCAAGAACGTGTCTGGGACAGCTTTTAAATAATGATATATTAAACAAACACAAAACTTGAAAATGTTTATCAATAGTGGGAAGAAAAATATGATTTATTCAATAGTGGGAAGAAAAATATGGCTTATTCAAATAATGGACCACTGCAAAAAGGTTAATATGAGAGGATCACAATCATAGACATTAGTCAAACTCAAAGAAATGATCTCAAGGAAAAATAGAAAATCAAAAAAGACAAAAAAATATTGCTCCCACTACAAATAATTAAAAATACTCTGATGTTATGCCCATGTGCAAATATGAATTTTGTACATGAATTTCCACTATTTTGTGCAATTTAACACAGCAATACAAACTCAAAATATAAAATAATATATTATTCATGGATACATTTATAGATGATAAAAATAATTAAAAAAGGAATTATTATCATGAAAATTAGATTTGCAGTTAAATCTGAGATTGAGGGAAGGAGCCCCAATGTACACTAACACCTGAGGTATGGATGCTTCGAGATATTAAAATATTGTATTTCTTCACTGGTGAATTCAAATAGATGTTCGTTTCTTTTTCTCTAAAATTTACATTCATGCTCTTTTACATGTATAATATACTTTTGCAACAGGATAGGCCCAACTTCAGTGAGGAAACACTATGTTCAATTCATATAAATAATTGATATTTGCTTGGGCCCCCCAGAAAAAAAAAAAAGCCTTATTAAAAAAAATTATTTGATCCTTTGCAGTGAACATTCATTACCTATAGAGCTTCAGGTAAAGTTTTCAGTTTTCAAGGCTGTTTGTTGATCAATAACTTCCCAAACCCCACAGCTCTGAGACTGTGTATTTGTCATTACTTTAAAACCCGGTCCCATTGTAATGATTGCTGATTAAGGAAGCCTGCCTCACCCATAAGTTCATTATCATCCAGTTCGCATGGGGTACGCTTGGTCCCAGCAATGAACTGAAAGTCAGCCAAAGCAAATTTATGACGTCGCATACTGTATCGATTTTGATGGGAACAAAAGCAGAGAAGGTCAATAGGATGGGATCCAAAGTCATTACTGGGCAGAAGAGAAGACTAAATCAAAATGAGCGATTAATTTTTTTTCTAGCCCTTTTATGCTTTGTTCCTGCAGTCTCATAAATGATCCCATATCTTGGTGTCAGAAATTTATTATAAAATGGCAATGGGACTGTGATGGAAAATTCAGATCTGGGGACAAAGAACAAAGGGATAAATTTTTTTAAAAGTTTTCTCTATGAAAAAGATTCAAAGAGTTTTCTATTTTAGCTAATAGCTTGTTTGGAAGATGTTGTGTTTTCTTGCTCAAATCTAGCTTTTTTCCCCCCTTTTGCCTTAAGTTCCCTGAGTCCTATACCTGGCTCTTAGTTTGCTCATCATTGAAGAGAGAAAGAGACTGGAGTGGGGGAAATTTACACTGAAGATCCTTAGTGTAAATCAATAGAAAGGCAACCTTGAATTCTCATGTTTACTTACTTTTTTTTTTACTTACTTTTTTTCCCAGAGAAAAACAGATGACTCAGGAAAAAAAAATGTTTCCTAAATAAACAGAGGATGATAGACAACTGTCAGCAACAGAAAAGTGATGATAGGATTAATTCTAATATCGTGAGCATTCCTTATCTGAAATTCTTGGGACCAAAAGGTTTTCAGAGATCAGATTTTTTTCAAATTTTAGAATATTTGCATTTACAAAAAGAGATACCTTGGAGCTGGTACCTGAGTCTAAACACAAAATTCATTTATAGTTCACACACACCTGATACACTTAGCCTGAGGAGAATTTGATGTTGTATATTTAGTGTGTTATGTTTTGACTGAAATCCACCACATGGGGTCAGGTGTGGGATTTTCACCCGTGTCGTGGTGATGCTCAGTAAGTTTCAGGTTTTGGAGCATTTTTGATTTTCTGATTAGGGATGCTCAACCTGTAATATTATATTAGTTGTTATATCCAAATACTAATTAAATAGCATTCGTGGGCATTTAATGTCAGCCAACACTCTGCTTCTTGTGAGGTTTGTATAAAACAAACAAATAAATTAAATAAACTTATGTATGAATAACCTAATCCTTGTAATAACCCTGCAGCTATTATTATTCTCAATATGAAAATCAGGGTTCAAGAAGGTAAGATGTACTCCTGTAGCTAATATGTAGCAGGTTTTTAAAACAGGGACTGTACCTACAAATTTGCCCCTTTTAGCTCTGTAATAGTGACATATTAAAAGGTAGATGTTCCCACAGATATGGCTAAAGGATATTTTTACATGCTGAACTTGAGATGATGATGATGATGATAATAATAATAATAATAATTAAACTAATAAACCTCATCAGTTCCTTGAAGGAGATTTCTGAACTTCTGTCTGAGTCATGTGGTTTCCAGATTGCTGTGGCTCATGGGGGGGGGGGACTCCTAGTATATCTGGTTATAAATACCCAAAGCTGGGAGGGGCCATGTGGCTGAGCTCTGTTGGACAGCTTTCTCTTCTCCTAGACTCAGACACTAGACACTGATTGTTGGATTCAGATGTCCCACTGTAAGAGATCCAGTTGTACCTAAGACTAGGGACTCTGTCACTAGATAAAAAGCACCCCCAATTTTTGCTTCATAGTGGGAGAATTGCCCTTGGCCTCTGTTACCCTTTGGACCTTGCAGTTTTTCTCTTATGGGCTGACTCCACCTATAAGCCATTTTGTTTTAACTGGTCCCTTTCCCTTTTCTCCATGTCAGTAATAGTGACTTTCTTAAAACTGCTTACTATCTCCTGGGCCTTAGGGTCTGTCGGCCTTGCCCAGTAACAGGGCTCCATAGAAGTCTCTCCCCTGCTCAGTGGTGGAGGTGCAGGTTGGATTCCTCCCTGCAACCTATTCTCAGCTTTCCACAAGTGACATTGATGGGAGATGCTAGCCAGACACACCTCTGAGTGGGAAATCTGAGTCATTACTGGGCTTTAAGGCTCCATCTCTGCTCCTAGAGCCCTGAGCTAAAACTTTCTCTTCCCTTGTGCTCCCACATTGCTCACCAGTGGGGTGCATCTCTTAGGTCTTCTCTCCAATTTTGCCTTCTTTGGGAAATCTTTCTGCCTGTCTCAACTTCCACCATCTCTGCTACTTAAAATCTTTAAATCTGGGATCTTCTGTTGCCCTCCTTGCACACTTTATCTGAACCAGACTGTGCAAAGCGGTTCACACAATGGCTCTATGACCTTCAATATCCTGGTAATAATTCTTATCTATAGACAAAGAAAACCAAGGCTCTGAGAAGACCTACACCCACTAGTGGTGGGTTGAACAGGAATGATAACTTCCATTGTAGGGAAGTAGGATCTTTCCCCTCCCAATGTGTTATAGACAGAGCAGTATTTCACAATAATGATCCCATATTCTAAGAGCAGGAATCTCTGGGAACCTCAGAGATTCAGATCAGAAGCCCCAAGGGCAAGACTAGTTCTCCCAGGGCTTCAGAATTCAGATATGCCTTTTCCCCTAACAGTCAATACTGGATTATGACAGCCTCCCTCAATCATCCTAAAATTGGTCTAGCGACCTTAAAACTTGTTATTGGTTAAATGTACCCTGATTTTGATCCTATAGTTGAGAAACAACTCATGAGGTGAGCTTAATATGACTTCACTGTAGAATTTACCTCCTAATAGTGTAAGGATAGATAATGACCAGGATAATGTAAGGCAGTGGGATTTTTCCAAGAGGATCAAAGTCTTAAAAGCCCAGACCCAAATACTGGTTGTAAAAAGCTAATTGCAGGTAGGTTGCATGTATATTTAAAAAGTGCCTAATTACATAAGCCCAAGGTTACAAAGGCATACAAATACATAAGCTTGTATACAAGGACATACACATGGGGGCATGCATATGCAAAATAATTACTGTCTATGTATGCTCAGAAAAACAAAACATTAAAAGATGCTATCATGCTACAAAAAAAAAAAACATGCCTTTCTTTTCTGCTGAGAAGAATAAACTTTGGATTGTAAAGGGTAGTGTGGACATTACTGAGAATGAAGTAAATAAACTCAAGATGGATAAAAAAGGTTGTAACAGTAAACATATTTGCTTTTCATGAGTTCAAACCTTTTGACCCATATAAACTGCACCTCAAGGTCTCTAGAGAATGCCTGTTAGATAAGTGGCATTGATCTTTCACATTCATGTAAGGAAAAAGGGATACTGAAAGACTAGTGATGGGCAGTTTCTATAAATAATTAAAGAGAGGAATAAGTCTCATTCCACAAATCACTCACTAGTAAGCTTCCTTTGTGACCTGCCAAAAAAAACATTAAAATCCCTTTAGAGTAAAATTTCAGGTCGAAAATGTCAATCTTTTGCTGGGTATGATTGCTTGCTTCTTTTCTGTCTTCTCTTATTTTCTCGTCATTTCCCTTCCTTTCTCTTTTCATTTCTTTCTCCTCCTTCCTTGTCTCCCTCTCATTTCCTTTTCTAAGATTATTTTATAGAGCAGTACTATTCTATTAGATTCTTTTATCATATTCTTCATTCACTATAGCAAAAAAAATTTCAGAGATAGCTCAGAGACTTTCTATATATCCAGCAACTAATTTTTCCTGTTAATTAATTAACATCTAACATTAATATAACATATTTATTATAACTAATGTACCTCTATTGTTATGTTTTTATTAACTGAGATCCACAGTATATTCACATTTCCTTAGCTTTTACTTACTGTCCCTTTCCTAATCCAGGATCCCATAAAGGTACCGCATCACATTTAATGGTCAAAGCCCCTTGTGCTCCCTAGATTACAAGTTTCTCAGACTTGCTTTGTTTTTGATGACCTTGACCATTCAGAAGAGTTGCAGTATGATCAGGTATTTTGTAAGATGTGGTCCATTTGGAATTTCTCTGATCATACTGCAATTGTGTGTTTTGGGGAAGAAGACCAGAAAGATAAAAAGCCATTTTCATGGCATAATTATGACCTATACCTCCATAGTAAACAACTTTATCAAGTAGAGTACCGTGTTTCAGATGAACTTCTTTTGTTTTTAGTCTTGAAGACTGCACTCACTGAAGAAATCACTTATATCAGCACCTTTTCCTCTCATTCACTTTTCTAAGGTGATTTTATACAGTAGTGATATTCTATTAGATTCTTTTTTCATATCCTACATTTCATCCTGCAATCTTCTGACCTCTTAAAATATTTTTTAAAAATTTACATACATTAAGCTTCCCTCTTTTTACTATAACATTCTATTGGTTTTGACAAATGCAATATATCATTTATCCATCATTACCATTCTGCAGAGAACAGAATCTCTACTGTAAAATCTCCCTGTGCTCCACCTGTTCAAATCTACCTCCCTCCCTTCGAGACTTTGACAATTATTGATCATTTTCTCTTTCTTTGACCCATCATTTTACCTTTCCCAGAATATCATTAGAATTATAGGAATCATACATGAAATAGCTTTTTAAGATTGCCTTCTTTTGCTTAGCATTACACATTTAAAATTCATTCATGCGTTTTTGTGAGCTGATAACTCATTTACTGTTATGACTGAATGACATTCCCTTCCAAGAATGTGCCTCAGATTATTCTTGCATGCACTTACTGAAGGACATCTTTGTTACTTCTAGGTTTGGTGATGAGGAATAAAAGTACATAAATATTCATAGTAAGGTTTTGTATGCACATAACTTACCAATCAGGGTGAGGAAATATCTAAGAACATGAGTGCAGAACCATATAGTATAATGATGTTTGGCTTCTTAGAAAACTAATAAAATGGCTTCCAAAGTGTTTGCACTGTTTTACATTCCCATGAGAAAAAAATAAATGTTCTTGTTACTTTGAATCTTAGGTGGTATTTAACATTGTCAGCTTTTGGAGTTTAGCCATTTCTGGTAAGTATTTCAGTGTTGTTTTGATCTTCAATTTTCAAACAACAAATGATATTAAGCATGTTTTCAAAAGCATATTTTAATCTGCCTAGCTTCGTGGTTGAGATGTTTTTGGAAATATTTGCCCATTTTTAAATTGAGTTATTTGCTTTCTTACTGTTGAGGCTTAAGAGTTATTTGTGTATTTTGGATCCAAGTATTACCAGATGTGTCATTTCCTTCTTTTAACAGTGTTTTCTTCACCAGAAGTTTTTTAATTAACCTATCCTTCTTGTCTTTCGTAGACTGTAATTTTGGTGTTCTATCAAAAACTCATTATATAAATTGTCTCCTATATATCTTTTAAATATCCCAGTTTTACAGTTTGCATTTAGCTCTTTTATTCATTTTAATTAATTTTGGTGAAAGTTGTAAATTGTAAGGTGTGTCTAGATTCACTTTTCTTTACTTTTTTCCCCCTCTTTGTGTCTTTTACAGTTGGATGGCCAATTGTTCTCACACCCTATGGCTAGCCATCGAATTTTTTGTTGTTGTTCATTTTTGAAAGATCAGCATCTATATTTCTGTGGCTCTACTTCTGAACCCTCAATTCCCTTCTATTGATTGATGTGTTTATTCTGCCACTAATACCATGCCTGGATTGCTGTAATTTCAGAGTAAATCTTAAATTTGTGTAAAAAATATAGTTTTTTTTCTTTAGTAATGTGTTGGCTACTCTAGGTTGACTTTCACTATATTTTAGATAAGTTTGTTATTGTCTACTAATTGGCTTGCTAGGTTTCTAACTGAGGTTACTGAGGTATAGGTCTGTTTGGCAAGGGTTAATATTTCAATGATATTGAGATTCTGATCAATTAACATAAAATATCTTTCCATTACTTTGTGTCTTCTTTGATTTCTGTATCAATTTTATGTCTATTCTGTGTCTACAGAGTTCTGTGACTATGGAGATGAGCCCATAATTTTTGTTTTTTATTCTATTGATATGATGTATCATATTACCTGATGTTTGAATATTAAAACAATCTTGCCTTTCTGGGGTAAATTCCACAGGATTTTTCTAACATACTGGATTTTATTTGCCTAATATTTTGTTCAGAATTCCATGTCTAAATTTATGACATATTTATTCATAGTTTTTTAAAAAAAACTTTTGCTTTTTTTGGTATCAGGGTAATAGGGGCCTCATAGAATGAACTGAATAGTGTTTTCTAATTCTAATTTCTTTTCCTAACTTTGAATTTTCTAAGTTGTATTAATTAAAAATATTTAGGTGTTTTCTTTCTGAATTATTATTATTGTTGTTATTATAATTTCATTTTGTTTAAACAACACAGGTTAGTCAGATATTTTGTATTCCCTCCCAAATCAATTTTGGTAGTTTCTGTGTTTGCAAGAATAAGTTCATTTCATTTATTTTATTTATTCCAAGTATTCTTTCATAAAATGTTTTGTTAGGTCAGTATTAATATTAATGTCCCCTCCTTTGTTTTTCAATTTTATTTATTTGAGTCTTTTTCTTCTTCCCCCACTAAAGTTCAGTTTAGCTCAAGGTTTTTCAATTTCGTTGGCATTTTATAAAAAAACACATTTGCTTGTGTTAAATATCTCTGCTATTTTCCTTTTATGTCACATTTAATTTTGCTTTAATCTTATTATTTCTTACTTCTGTTTACTTGGTTTTCAGTTTGCTCTTTTTTTTCCAGTGCTTCTACAATAGATGACTAAATTATTGCTTTGAATTATTTTGCAGTATTTGCAGCCATACATTTACCCTAAAAAAAAAAAAAAAAGACATTGTTTCAGTTGCACACAATCAGTGTTGTTAGGTTGCTTCTTCATTAGTATGTCATCTTACAGTATTATAAAATTTAATTTTGGATTTTGTCTTTGACCCATTTGATAATAAGGAGTGACTATATAACTCTACATATTTGTCAGTGTCTCATATTTTCATCTATATTGATTTCTATTTTTTTTCTCATTGCTGTCAGAGAACAAACTTTGTATTGGAACTATTTTGAGTTTATTACCTTGTGCCCTAGGCAATGTAGTTGTTGGATAGAATGTTTATAGATATCTGTTAGTTCTAATTGGTTTATATTGATATTAAAAACTTCTATTTACATGTTGATTTTCTGCTTAATTCTGTTGTCTTTTACAGAAACTGGGGTATTGGAATCTCCAACTCTGATTATTGAACTGTCTTACAGTGTGTTCATTTTTGTTGCATACATTTTGGTTTTACATGCTTATAATTAGTATATCTCACTAAAGGTTTGATCCCTTCATCCTTATAAAATGTTCCTATTTTTCTAGTAACATCTATTTCTTACTTTAAAGATCTATCTTTTCTGATATTAGTACAGCCATTCCAACTTTCTTGTGGTTGTTGTTTGACTCCTAGTTGTTCTAAAAGTCTCTGTGTATGCTCAAATCCCTTTGGGCATGCTCAAGTTGCTTATGTAAAAATGGTGTGGTGTTGGCATATTACCTTGCACATACTTCTGTATACTTTAAATCATCTATAGATTACCTGCAACATCTAATAAAATGTAAATGTTATATAAACGGATGTTATAGTACATTGGTTTTATTTTTATTATTAAAATCTTTATTTTTATTGTTTTTCCCTAATATTTTCTATCCATGGTTGAAACGGTGGATATGGAACCCATGGATACTGAGGCCTTCTGTATATTATTTCATATTTATGCTTTTAAAAAAACATTTTGAATCTAAAGTATGGGGGTTTTTTTGTACACAGGATATAGTTGCCGCAGTCTGGCTGGGCACAAATCACGAGCCACTGAAGCAGGAACAAACTTTATTTTTGAACTCCACCAGCAACTCCTCCCTAACACCACGCGGCTTGGAAAGGAACCAGCCACCGGAAATATATCCTCCAGAAATCCCTCCTCCTGCACTTCTCCAACCAATGGGAACTCCCGGGAATCCCCAAAAGAACCCCAAAGTAGCCGGAGAACTCAAAAGTAGCAGCTGAGGTGAATAGTAACACCTTGCCTGTCAATCAATACTGTTGGCAAAATGCCAGGGGCCATACAGTCTCAGCCGTGGCTCTCAGCATATAGTTACATTTTTATTTTTATCTAGTTTAAAAATCAATGCCTTTCAATGAGATTGATTAATCCATTTACTTTTAGTGTTACTGGTGATATAGTTAGATTTACTTTTGCCACTTCATCTTTTGTTTAATGCATGTCTTGTGTTTTTTTTTTTCTAAATCTTTTTGCTTACATTGTCCCTTGTTCATGCATGCAGTCTATTTTATCCATTAGAGTCTTTAGTATATTAATCATGATTGTTTGAAATTCTTGGCTTGTTAATTCTAACATTTCTGCCATATCTCCAACTGGTTTAATACTTGTTCTGTCCCTACTTACTGCATTTTTTCAATGCATAATTTATTTTTTTACAGCTAAACACGTGGTACAGGATAAAATGAATTGCTGTAAGTGAGCCTTTAGTTTTATGTTGGTAGGGTGTGGTGTAAGGGAAGGATTTTCAAGTTCTGTGATTTCAGTCTTGGAGGATTCTGTGCCTTTGGACTATGAGCATCACGTGTCCTCCTCAGTCTCTGCTCCTTGTACCCCTAGTGGGCAGGGAATATCTAGAAAGGATTGCAACTAGGAATTTCCCTTCTCTTCTATGGAAACCTTAAATAGACTGGAGGAGTTATATAGTCACTTCCTTTTGCAGGCCAGTTAGGCCCTACTAAACCACAACAGATTAGGCTCTGGTTAAATCATTTCACCTGAGGACAGTCTTTGTAAAGAAAAACAGAGTTCTCTGGTGTATTTTAATATGGCTTCTTTGCCCTGCCCCTTGCAGCTAGCATGAGGGGAGTTTTACCTGATATTTACTGTGAGGACCTAGTAGATAAAAATTATTTGGGTTCCCCTGTGATCTCTCTGGAGATTTTAACTCCCAGAGATGTCCTCACAGAGTCTCCAGAAATCCCTCCATTATAGTTCAGTTTCCCTTAACCAAGCACTGTTTTCCTCAGACACTGGGAACGTGTGGGTTTCTGCTCTAGAGGTAATTTTGAGCCTCTGTATTCACCTGTTGATTTCTACAATTTTAGGGTAGTGGTTTGCCCTGTGACCTCCCTTCTCTGGTGAATCTAAAAGCTGATTTTTCAAGTTGTTCAGTTTTTCCTTTGTCAGGGTAGAGTGGTGATTTCCAAGTTTCTTGTATTCTTGACTGAAAACCAGAAGTTCCCACATCACTTTCTCAGTATATAATTTAATTAATCTAAATCTACCTTCGAAGCACTATTGCAGTTTATGTGAAGTAGTTTATAACAAAATACCCTTAATTCCTCTCTCCTATTCCTTACGCCATTATTACTTTTGTTACAGTTTCAATATGAGGTGAACACTCCTCCATAGCTGAAAAGATTAGAGTATTAATGTTGTGACTTAATCAGTGGATTGATACATTTTGTGGAGCAACAGCTGAAATAACTAGTATACTGGGTGATAAAGGTAGGAAGATAGAGTTAGCTGCAGGAAGTAGGTCTGTGGGAGACCAACCTAGCACTTGACTGAGTTAACTCCCCTGCTGGGCGATGTGGCATCAGGCACCCAGGCTGCTTGACAGCCCCGCTCTTCTAAGGTTCCAGGGACTGTGTCTTCATGCCTGGGCTATGTCTTCCTAGAGCCCCATGGGTGGAGCTATGCTCACCTGTTCTTTTGTAATATTACCCTTTGCCCTGTTTAGGACAAAATGTTCCATGGAAGTGCCTTGTGTGTGTCCCCTTCTCTTACTGTGCCCTTGGGTGTGGCCTACCCAGGTGTCAGTCAACCTGCTGACAGTGGACCTTATGAAGAAAGACTCAGTCCCCTGAAACCTGACCCCTCGCCTCATTTGAATAGCTTCTCCTCAATAAAAGGGGTCAGCGCATGCTCTCGCTCTCTCTCTTTCTACGGACTCTTAAGGTCAGAGGAGCCGTCACAGCAACCCCAAAGACAAAGGTATTTGTGTCTCTTGTGTGATTATTTTGCGCAGCCCAGTCTGCCCAGTTCAACTGGAATGACCCCTGAGCCTTTTAGTCGTGAACCGAAACCTGGCATAGGTCACTGAGGGTGTGCCCTTGGGGAGTATATATCTTGTCCCCTGGCTCCTTATGTGCTATGCTTCTTGGTTGCTAGACTCACTGAATCTCGGAGACTGAGAGTCCCAATAAACTTTTCTTGCTCTAAGTTTTTCTTTTTAGGAATTTTGGTCACAGCAATGCAAGGATGACTAACACACTTTAAACAAAGTTATTTTTTAAGTCAAGGAAGGAAAGTAAAATATTTTCACTTATTACTTCCCCAATTCTCTTATTTTGCTTATATAGATTTGGCTTTATTGCCTATATTATTTTCTTTCTTTCTGAAGAATTTTTAAAAATATTTCTTGCAAGAGCAAGTCAGCTAGATAGGAATTCCCTATTTTTTTATTGCATAAAGAAGTCTTTATTTCTTCATCATTGATGTATACTTTCATTTATTAGAATTCTATCATGGTGGTTTTATTCCTGCCAATCCTTATATGAATATTTATATTTCGCTCAACTCTATTCTTCCTTAGCTAAGTTCTGACAAGAAATTCCCATTAATATTTTGTGTCTTTGTAGTTTTGGTGTTTTATCCCTCTATCCCTACACTCCCAAGATTTTTCTCTTACCTCTAGTCGTCTGTATTTTGAAAATTACATTTTTAGGTTTACCATTTTTGGTATTTCTGTTTACCATGCTTGTTGTTCATTCAGCTTTTGCATTATGGTTTATTGTCTATCATTCATTTGGGGTCATTTTAGGCTATTATTACCTTAAATATTTTTTTTCTGCTTCATTCACTCCTTTTTGGTCTTTAATATTGCAATTATGTTTATATTATAACTTCTGAAGTTGGTTCATGATTCTGGGTTGTTTTATATTTTCTTAAAATTCTAATTTTACATTTCTATTTCAGTTTAGGAAGTTTCTGCTGATCTTCAAGCTCACAAACCTTTTATTATTATTTTTTTCATCCTTAACTGTGTCCAGTCTACTAATGAGACCATCAAAGCCATGTTTCACTTCTTTTAAAATGATTACAGCTTCTAGCATTTTCTGTAAATTATTTCTTAAAATATTAATCTCCCCACTTATGTTATCTCTCTATTCTTGAATCTTGTTGCTTTTTCTAATAGCGCCCTTAACATATTAGCCAGATATTTGAAATTCCCTTTCTGATAATTCCATTATCTGTTGTATATCTGAGTCTGGTTCTTTGCATGCTTTATCTTTCCCATTTTCTTTTCTTACAATTGTCATACCTTTTGATTCCCTTTGTCATTATTGCTGAAGGCCAAGCATGTTTTATGAGATAATAGAAGTTGGGGGAAATTAAGCCTTTAATTCAGGATTTATTTTAATCATTCTAGGAGTTGTGCTGTGTTTGATGTTTATTCTAGTAGGATAAGTGCCAGAGGCTTCAAATTTCTCTTCTTTTCTTTGCCTCCTCTTTTGACCATAGGCTTCCTTAAGTACTTACCCTCAGAGACAGTCTCCCTTCTATGACTCTTTAATTTTCGATTGACTGCTCCTGGTGTGGTAGTAACATGTGGGGAGTTGTAAATATGGTATAAAGCCTAAAATTAATAGTATGTACTATCTGAAACCTGAAACCAGACAGGCCTTGAATGCTCTAGCTATTCTGCTCCTGTGGATAAGGTTCTAGATGACCCTTCTTACCTCACAAATAAGGCCTTATCCTTGCTTTTCCCCTGGGTGAGCTTCAGTTCCCTGCCAGTCAATGAAATTATTCAAACAAGCCAATAATAGCTTGCCACAGGAATCTGGGGCCATCCCATTCCCCATCCTCTTGAATCTACCAAACCTGCCACAAGTGCTGCTTGCTCTCTCTGGACCTGGTGTAAACCCTACATGACTCTGCGTGTTAGCAATGTGTACCTTCCCCAGACTGTGGGTATATGTGACTAATACATTGCTGTTGGGATAATCTGTCACATGTTGGGTGCTGTGTTCTCAATCAACCTCCCACCTCTAGGATGGGAATCCTCTTTTACCAAAACAGAAATGCCTATAGTCTTACAGGCAGCCCTTTAGTGTACTTATGTTTATGAGGTGTGAACTTCACAATTCCACCCCCCCCCCGCCTTGGTATTTGTTACACTTTAGATAAAACAGGAAACCTTGAAGGGAAGGGAAGGGAGAAATACCCTACCTCCATTTGGAATAAAGCTCTGGTAAGAACATTTTCTCCTCTGGAGGGTAAACTTTGTCTCTAAGCTTATTCATGATGAAGAACACCATGAGGGGAATTTGGTCTGATGTTCACTGTGAGAACATGGAAGGATTTCTGGAGGTTAAATTTCACAAAAGTTTGGGGCTGCCCTAGGACCCCCCAGTTCACACTTACTATATGGTGATATAATACAAAATACTTGTTTGATTTTTTTTGTGGAGAGTGGTGATGGAGAACGGGAGAGCACTGACTGAGATTGGGGCCTCTGAGGACCTCATGGCTTGGCATGCCTGGTGCCTCAGAATGTTTCTGTACAAGGGCACAGGATGCCTAGCTGCTATGGTAATGCCCTGCATGAGGAGGCTCAATGGAAGAGTCTTATCAGTTAACTGTTGTGTCCAGTGCAACCAAATTCCCAGTACCAGTGAGGGGTGATGGGGGATTAGAATATAAAGACTCACACAGATTGTAAGGATAAATAGCTGGGATCAGATGGAGTGCTGCTCTCTGATGGAGAAGCAGACCTAAAGAGTTATGCCAACAATCTTTATTTATATATGTCTCATTATCAGGTTAAAGACCATGCAAACATTATTCTTTGTACTCAAAAAGTTACCAAACTAGAAATGTCTATGCAGCTTTTCTGCAGTTGCAATACACAGTTGCAATGTGCAATATTAGGGGCTTTGTGTAGCGCTCATGATGGTCCATTGTTTAAAGTTACTGTTAAGTGTGCAGGCTCAGGAGTAACAGAGCTGGTGAAACATCAGGGTTGTCTAGCATGAGAATCCCTCTATTCCCAGGGTGCCATGTGCCTGAGATCAAGGTTGAAGCTGATAAGACTCTTCCGCAGAGCCTCCTCATGCCGGGCTTTACCATAGCAGCTAGCCATCATATACGTTGATGTATATGCACAGATACATTCCCAGGAACCAGGCACACAACAGTCATGAGGTCATCAGAGACCAGCCAATCTCCGTCACTGCTCTCCCATTCTCTGTCACTGCTCGCCACAGATTTTCATCTTCAGTTCTGAAGATGAAACCTTTGGAATTTCCTGATAAGGTAAGAGGAATGTCTTTTGTTACTGACAATAAGCCCCTTCCAACAATACTTTTGTTGATGCTAGGAAACACTTGGTGGATAGTTCTGGTTGAGGAACCATTAATGTAATTAGAGAGTTCTAACATTTAGCCCCATCCCTGAACTCCAGAGAAGGAATTTGTGTTCCTGAATATTGGATTCATTTTGACTAATGTCAATGGCTTAATCAATCATGCCTAAATAACAAAGCCTCTATAAACCCCTCAAACATGGGGTTTCAGGGGCTGGGGATATAGCTCAGTTGGTAGAGCGCTTGCCTCCCATACACAAGGCCCTGGGTTCAATCCCCAGCACCAAAAAACAAAACAAACACACAAGCAAACAAACAAAAACCATGGGCATTTCAGAGGGCTTCTGGGCTGTGGAATGCATACTCAACATGCTGAGAGGTGGCACACCTGGTGACGGCATGGAAGTCTTGGCTCTTCCTGAGTTTTATCCTTTATACTAAACTAGAAAAGGGAAGTAAAGTACCTTCCTGAGATCTGTGAGCTACTCTAGTAAATTTTTTAAATGAAAGAGGGGTTGTGGGAACACCTGATTTACAGGTTGGCCTTGTACCTGGCCTCTGAAGTAGGGGCAGTATCGTGGGCTTGATCCCTTAACCCAACTCTGCTCACTCTGGCACTTAATGTCATAATCAAATTGAATTGTAGGACACTCTATTGGTGCCCAGAGAGTCAGAAAATTGCATAATGTGAGAGAAATGCTCACACATGCCCTATCTTAAGTGTTGTGTGACGAAAGAAAAACAGCTGCTTTCCCATGTCCACTCGATCCCCAGTGATTTGTCAAATCTACCACTCACGTGTTCCTACCAGTATAGGGCTCCAGCAGCTTACGTTCCAGGTAAGTATACCTCTCCTGGAGTTCTGTGGATTCACCCATCACTCCAGATTTCAGTCCTGCAGTTTGTGTTAAAAATCTCAGTTCTCCAGCTAAAAAAAAGTCATGGGTTTTTAGTTTGTTCTGCTTTAGTTGTTGTTGTTGTTATAAGGACATTTATTTTAGAAATGAAACTGGAAATGCTTCACTTCTTTTTTTCTTTTTTAACTTTCTGACACATGCTATTTAATTACTCAAGTGTAAATGTGCATATTATTGGTGTCTTTTAAGTAAGAACAGACCTGTTATCTGTCAGCATCTTCCTGGGCTCCCCCGCCCCTCTTTGAGCAAGCTGTGCCTTCATTTCAGTTACCCTCTTCTTCATGCATAATTCAGCCTCTGCTAATACAGACATGGCAACTAATTCAAAGGATTCATTG
This sequence comes from Callospermophilus lateralis, assembly GCF_048772815.1. Classification (NCBI taxonomy): domain Eukaryota; kingdom Metazoa; phylum Chordata; class Mammalia; order Rodentia; family Sciuridae; genus Callospermophilus; species Callospermophilus lateralis. The sequence goes on from NC_135313.1 coordinate 95,881,544, forward strand.
GGCTTCTTACGCCTTCTTTGAGAAAGTCATTTATATGGTGAGTAGCATCAGGTGCATGGCCTGTTTGTTTTAGATAAACAGAAATCCTAACTTGCAATCTCCCTTATTTGCTCTCTTGCCAACTTGTCCTGCCGATCTTTCTAGGAGAACGTACATGGGAGGTACTTCTGTTGTTTTGTTTTAATGTTCTTAACAGTTACACCATTACAGGTGATGATATGAGATGCTCTATATCTCTCCATTCTCAAATTCCCATTTTAAATGTATGAAATAAAGAGACAGGTACACAGAGCATAAATATCCCTGTCAGTGAATCAAAAGAAATTTAAACCTTTTATTTTAATTATCATCCAAGTTAAGAAATTAAATTATCACCCCAAAGTCCCCCTCATAACCCAAAATTACTTCTGAAATGTCCATAATTAATTGTGTTCATTAAAAATTTAGTAATTTCTCCAAGACTCAATTCAAGTTATACACACACACAACACACACACAATGTGTGTGTGTGTGTATCCCCCCCCGCCATAAATTCTGTCTCCAAAAGTAAATCCAAGGTAGGCAGAAGTTCTTAGAATGGAAAGACTCACACTATTTTTCCTCTGAGGGTGCCAAAGACTGGTGATTTCTAAAATCAGAAAACTCTGTTTTTGAGGTCACAATGCAGTATGGTAAACTCTAGAGAGTCCTTAATAACAGAAGCAGCAGCAATGCCCATCACACTTTGATATCATGGTCCATTCTTCAAAGATTCTTGTTCAAGTGATCTACAGTGCTGAAAGGAAACAGTGGAATTTCTATTCATATGTAACTATAAAACTTTCTATTTTGTAGGTTTTTAATGCATATTTTATATTGTATACTTGCAGTAGTATGTATAAAATTTATGAATTAGAAAATCAATATCCATAGGGCAATGCATAGTCATAAGCATATGATAAAACTATTGAAAGAACACTATTTCCATTGCTTGATGCCCTTGATTTCATTTGAGCATCAAATATATTGTGATCTCTGTTTTTATAGGAAACACAGCAGTATTTTGAAAACTGTACTCTTATTCTTCGTTCTAGAGAAGGAAACAAGCAAGACTTATAATAGACATGGTGTAATGAGAAATGTATGGTTTGTCTGTCAAGTTTTACTGTATTCCTTCCTCTTGTATCAATGCGTGCTAAAGCCTTTGACGTTTCCAACTAGGACTTTGATATATACTATCCACTCTTGGCTCACATTTTTATCTCTGATTAGAATCCCCCTCTGTTTTGATTTTGATTTGATCTGCCCCCATCTGTTTATGTGCTAGAAACTTAATACCAAAAGTGTGTTGAGGTGGAACTGTTAAGAGTAAAGCCTAGTGGAAAGTAATGAGGTCATGGAGCCACCATCCACAGAAATGGATTAGGGCCAGTCTCCTGGAGTGGGTTGGCCATCATATGAATAGGTCAGTTCTACTGAGAGCAGTTGTTAAGAAGAGAGGCCACCCTCTGGGTGTGGTCTATTCTACACATAGCTGTTTCCCTTTCTGTTTCTTCCCCATGTTATGATGCAGCCAAAGGGTTCCCCTTACCAGGACCACAGCACCATGCTATTTGGACTTTGCCGCCATCAGAGCCATCAGAATCTTGAACCAAAGATACCTCTTTACTTACCAAGTACCTAACCTCCCAGAGAAGAGCAATACAAAACAGACTAAGACTTCCTCCATGCTCCTGTATTCTGGCAAAAAGCAACTGGTAGTTTTTATTGATTTTAAATTGATGTATCACACACAGAGACAAGTGAACAACACATAAATGTTTCATTCAGTGAAATCAACAGAAAAATCCACCTTTTTATTTTAATTCATTACCACTTAACAAAATTACAGTATCACTCACATCTTCCTGTGCTTCTGAAATACCTCCCTTCTGTTCTCTGCCATGTTCCTAAGTTTTGAGGTGTAACCATCAAGAGCTGGAACCCGTTAGGAGGTAATTAGGTATGACTTTTCAGAATTCTAATACCCTGTTAATTTGCTTGTTTTTTGACCTATAGAAAGGTGTTTTATAGGATACATTCCTTTGTATTTGATTAGTTTGCTTCAATTTTTTTCTGTAATATTTACTCACACTGTTAAATGTATCAATACATCATTTTTCATTGATATGTGATTTCCATTGGATGAATGAATATGCAACAATTTATTTACTCATTCTACTGTTTATGGATATCTGGGAGCTGTAATTAATACCCCTGTTTTGAATTTTCTGCATACTTTAGACAGTGTTTCTTTTTCAAACATGCAATGGTTGAGTCATAGGATATATAAACACCCAATTTTTATAGGTAATGTTGCACTGATTTCAAAGTGAATGCTTATAAAAAAAACTAATATACTTTTAAAAATTCACAAGTCAGAGAAAACATTTTAATGGCAGTAGTAGTGGAAGCTGAGAGAGAGATGAGTCAGAGCATGTTCAATGACTGAGACTTCATAGGGACACAAAATTTGTTGCTAGCTGAAGGATCAGCCATGAATATCTTGAGTCTTGATCTGTTAATTGTAAAGGTGTTTGTCAGATAAAATTTTTTTCCTGCCCCATTCTTTGCCTGATCTCCACTGAAAAACATTCCTATATTTTAAATATTTGCTTTTTAGGTGTAATTGGACACAATGCCTTTCCTTTATATACTTATTTTTATGTGTGAGGATCGAACCCAGGGCCTCACACATGGCTAGGCGAGTGCTCTACAGCTGAGTTGCAACCTCAGCTCCAAATGTTTCTATTTTATGATTAGAAAATGCAAAACGAAAAAATCTCAACAGAAGCATTGTTAAATTAAGACTACAGTTAAGGTGGTTTAGATGAACTAGAAGGATCTAGAAACATTCTTCCCTCTATTGTTTGCTCATCCAGTGTTACAGTGCAAAATGCAGTTTGAGAAGCCATTTGGGCTATTCATAGTGTAGGATATAATTTGGTGCTTATTCCAGGAGAACCCTTTAAAACAATGCCAACGTTAGTTTTAATTCTTCTGTTATTTACTGGATGTTGGCCAGAGACTTTGTCTTCTCAACAAGTAGACCTCTCTTTAGGGAGATAAAGTGCCAGAATGTTCTTATGGCACAGAATCTGGCATCTTCAGAGACAGGGAGACAGAGATAGAAAGTCTATGATGGAAGATATAATCTTTTCTATCTTCATCTTGGGAATGAGATACTGTCACTTCTACCATGTATGAGAGGAGCTTCACAAAGGTGTAAATATAAGAAAGTGGAAACCATTGAAGATAATCTGGAGATTGGCTGAAATAATGGTTATCTGATCTATAAAACTAATTATGCACCCAAGTGATATGTAAAACTTTCCGTATAGGTCTGTAAATACAAATACAAAATCATGTTTAGGCATCATCTTAAAATAGTAATTATTTTTTTCAGCTCTATTGAGGTATAAATGACAAATTAAATTATATATGTGTGTGGGTTGATGGTATACATATGTATTTGGGAAATGATTACCCAAATCAATTAACACATGCATCATCTCACACATATATCTTTTTATTTAAAAAATGAGAATGCTTAGGAGCAATTCTCTCAACAAATTGTCAGCTGTGCAATAGAGTTTTGTTAGTATAGGTACCATGCTGCACTTATAACTCAGTACTTATAAGGGAAATTTTGTATCCTTTGATCAACATTTGAAGTAGATGATAATATTCCTTCAGCTAATTTGTGTTTCTGATTTGAATCTTAGTGATATCAATATTGTCTCTCATGGTAGATAATACATGTTGATGTATATTTAATGCATGCTACATCATCTCAACATTCCTGGAAAATGAAAATTCAGTACTTAATTTTTTTATCAAATATACTTTCAATCATTTGAGCTCATTGCTACTGAAAACATTTATTACAAGATAAGGTAAAAAGTGTTATCAAATAATATGAAACAATCATAATTATGTACCAGGTAATAAATTACTAAACCTGTGCAGTAAGATGTCTCTATAGCAGGGTTGCTCAATCTTTACTATTTTTCCTTTCCCACCACAATTCATGTATACTTAACTAGTGATTTCACTCAGTTTTCACTAGTACCAACTAGTGTAGGTCTGTTGGCTTTAAACATCTTTCTGGCTATGAAAGGGACAATGAAATAATACCCCATGGTCCTCAAGTACAACAGTAATGAATACTTCCTGATCTCCTGAGAGCAAAGAAATTAGAGGTGGCCAACTGCTTTTGTCTGAGATAACTTTATTTGTATGTGGGTCCCTGGCAGGTTCTCCTTAAAAGGGAGTTTTAGTTATCTTGTGTGTCTAAGCCAGGTGGAAAAGGAAGATACATTTTATCTGCCTGTCTTTCAAATATAGCCATACATAGAATGAGAACTATTTACTGCTCATGTATCACACATGACCAAAGGAGATCATGGGAGTAGTTGGAAGTACCAATTGGAAGTCCAGCAAACTCGTGCTATTTTATTTTAGTGTAACTTTAACAATGACACTTGGCCATGGTTCCAATTGCATAAAAGTTCAAAATCATGCAAAAAATGTATGCCATTGTGCTCAGAATATTACTTTTCATGGGGGTATGGGAGAGGTGCCCACTGGAAATCTGTAGGGTGCTGGAAATGTTTTCTATGCTTTGACCTGGGCAGCGGGCATATAGGTGCACATATTTGCAAAGGTGAAGTAAATTGTACATTCATGGTGTTTAAACTTTTGTGTATAATTAGAATTTAACTTAACAACATAATTAGATGGTTGGAAAACCAAATAGAACACCATGGAAATGGGCACAAACCTACTTTATGAAAAAGAAAATGAAAAGCAATGTCAGGGATAGTTATAGTTAGTTACTTCATCATACAAATCCACAGCCAAGATTCTTAGTCTCTAAAATAGTATCTAATGTTTAGTATTAAAATTACTTGTCAACTTTCCATTATATTTAGTACCTACAATAAGACACAGTTGCAGGTCTCATTTTGGGAACTACTTGTTAATTCCAACTTGTATATTCTAATTCCATAGCTGTGGAATAACGGCATACAAGAACTTAGCATTGTACTGTGGTCACATGCAGGCATATTGCCCACACAGATGTGGCATGGAGACAGAATTAGGGAAGAGCAATTTGGAATCTATGAATTAGTGTTTCATTTACATTGTTACTTTCAAAGAAATTATTTACTAGTGAAAATACAGTTTCATTTGCATTGAGCTTTCACTGATGGAAATTATTATTCATTTATTTTGGAACAAGCACATGAAATTGATGCCTCCCACTGAATGGAAATCTAATGCCATGTGGAAATTAGCAAAACACTTTATTACTAAATATTACTGTATACTTATCAGACAGTTTATACAATTAATAATATCTAAGATAAACACCTTCTCACTGATTCTCAAAACAGTTATTTGTGAGAGATAGGGTAGCAGTCTGATTTTTCACATTTGAGGAAACTGAGGCTACAGCTTTGAGCCCAGAAGCTATGAAGTAGCTTCACATCCAAACAACTTCTATCTTGTGAATTATCCACACTGTGTCCTTCAAACCTTTACTCATAAACATAATGTCATAAATTAAACAAAAACATTAGATCTGACAACCAAAATATAATTAGGCTATTTTGCTAATTTATATTCATATGTTTGTTTGGCACCAGGGTTAAGTTTGAAGTTGCCCACTTTTCTGGCTTTAAAAGGGAAATCTTATTTCTTGAATGACTGGAAGGTCATCAAGGCACAAGTCTTACCTGCATTACTTAATCTCATCCTGATTCATCCTTTCACCAAACCTCCCTGTCAAATGGTGAATTAACTCACACAACTTCCTGTAAAAATGGTCTACACACAAATTGCCCAAACTGGAGAAAAAGAATCCTGAACCTCAAATGATTTCTTTTGAAATCTGTGGTTAACAAAGCTGCTTGCTTTTTCAAAAACTTTTCCAAAAAATACTACTGTTCAACATACAAGAAACAGGGTATGAACATGATATCCCCAGAAAAAAAATACACACAATTAGTTCAAAATGCATAAGTTATACGAAACTGCATCTCAGGAAAGAAATGAATGTGCTTTAGGAGGGATACCAAACACCATAGTCTCGAGGCTAATGTTTAAATCCTTACTCCACCTGTAAGGATTTACAGCCTTCTGTAAAATGTGGAATATTGGTGATTATTAGCAAGATTACCAGATGGATTAAATGAGAACTACCTGTGCAAAATGCTTAAAACACTCTAGAAATGACAGTTATTATGACAGGCAGGATAGAAACATTAATTGTAGCCAGTATAAAATAAAATCCTTCAGGTAGTAAACAGTTGGAACTGATCTTCAAGGACAAAGGGAAAATCAAACATGTCTCGGGTCTCTCTCTTGCTAAATTGTAATGATTTAATAATCTTTGTTTCTACTCCGTCATGTTTGCATATCTCTCTGATTGCAAGCACTACATAATTATAAATGGCTATGTTAATGGAGGATTTAGATCATCTTTTTAAAAGTCAAGATTTTTCATTTTGCATCTAAATTCATTGATTATGTATAAAGAGGTCAGAAAAGCCTTGTGGCTTTATTAAATTGATTGGCATCTAATAACTTAATTATCTGCAGAAACAGATGTTACTTCAACTGAAAACACATTATCTTGTACACAGGGAAGAAAATTAAAGCATCGAACACTGTGGAGATCTTTAAAATGACCACACTGAGGCTAAAAGGAGAAAGAAACAACAAAACATCAGGGCTCCTAATTTGGGCTCAACTCAAATGCTTTTCAAGTGATTTTTCATGTGGAATATTTTGTACATTTTATTTGATGCAGTTTTAGGAGATTGTACCTGTACATGCACACACACATACACATACACAAACATTCACAAACTCACCTCATCACACACACACTCACATATACATGTTGACATACACACACTAGCTCACACATGCGCGCGCACACACACACACACACACACACACACACATACACATGCATACTCACACTGTGACCTGGATACCTGGATACTGTTCAAATCCAGAAGAAGATATTAGGGGTTTTTTTGTCTCCCATGGTCTGGACATGGTTTGAGCTGTTCCCCAGAGGTTCATATGCTGGAAGCTTTGTTCCATTGTGGTGGTGTTGAAGGGCTATAACTTTCAAGTGATGGGACCTAGTGGAATATAACTAGGTCATAGAGCTCCACCTTTGATACTGATTAATGCTGGTCTTGCAGAGTGTGATGGTCTTGGAAATGAATTGTGATAAGGGAGCCTGAACCCATGGTACTGATGCCCAAATTTATCAGGGATAAATACGTCTTCTGATAAGGCTTGTGTCTAGATAATGCCAAACTCCACTTCTATCATGAGATGATATCTATTTTGTTTGTGTCAGATAAAACTGATTTTTTTTCTATGATTCATGAATTATAGGCATAAAATCACAGAAAGCAAAAGTATAACATGATCTTATAAATAATTTATTAACATATCCTCTATCATAATGAAGAACCTAGGCCAAATTATGTTAAGTGGTGTGTCTGAGATCATAGACAAAAAAGCAAGACATTGTTGAAATTTATAACCTGGAAATTGTGCATCCGAGGGTTCTGAAAAGGTTGTGGGCCGGGTAGGGTTACTTAAGATCAGATACCGAGGAGCACAGTGATGCAGGAAATGCAGCAGCTACACCAGGACCTGTAATTCAGTGTTACTGATGAAAGCAAAGATAGGCAGAGGAGCACCAAAGGCACATCTGGGGAGGAAGGTAGTGAGGGACAACAGGTAGAGTGAGGATCTAGAACTCAGTTAGAGCTTAGAAGAAGCAAGAGACTGTCTATCTACCTTCTTATTAATGTATATAATCTGTATAATTTACTGAGCAATTTTGAAGCACTGTTCTCAGCCCTTAACTTATAGGAATTCATTTATTCTTGCAACAAATTGTGGCAGGGGCTTTTTTCCCCCCACTTTACAGATGAAGAATCTGAGATACTGCATAGGAGTCGATTGTCAAAGCCTTATAAGATGCCCATGGGCAAAGCAAAGTTCATTCCCAGGCTGCAGGATCCCAGCTCAATCAAATTGCTGTGTTGCTTCTCTCTGTCTCATTACCAAAACTGGAGTCTGGCACTTACTAAATGCTTAAGGGTCCCTTGGTTGTTGCATCTGACATCAGAGGGAGCCAGGATTTTTCTTCAGTGAAACTGGAAACTGTGTTAACTAAACAAAGTCAGTTTCAAATCCCTCTGCACATCGTTTCTATCCCCCTACTATGCTGAAGATATGGAATAGAAGCATCTGCTGTCTAGACAGACGCAGAGCAGACAGGTTACTCTATGGTTTGTGGGTTATCTGAGTTCACCATCATTGCGATTGTGGGAGATGTGTGCGGGAAAAGGAGATCCAATTGCTAGGGCTAGATGCCTTTAATTCTTCTACTATTGTTTTGTCTTCTGATTAGTTTCTAGTGCCTATTGCATGTCGGGACAGCATTTCTGTCTTCTCCATTTGTTTCCTAGAGATGTACTGGGAAGACTTTTGCACTTCAGACATGACCCATCGGGTGAATGGAACCCAGATCTTTTATCACTTGGGGCTCAGTCATGAGGAAGAAGCCTTATGTCTCTGGAGGCTCAGAGATCAGCTCTGGGCTTCTGGGCTATTGCTCTAATTCTCTTCACATCTGTAGATAAATACTTAGAGGAGATCCCAGAGATTCAAGACAAATAAATCAGTCTACTTTCAAAGGGATAACATCATTTCTGAAGCAAGAGTGATTTTAGCTGGAGAAAGCTCCTGAATCCCCAATCTCCTGCCATTTTTTTTCTTTTTTGGAAATAATACACTTTTGCTGGCAGTTCTTATATTGCAAGGGTTTAAACTTTTCAAGGTCTGAAATACTAGTCTAAATATAGTTATCAACATCACAGGGCTGCTCCTGATCTGGCTAGGGAATTTAAGTTGTTCTTTATTATCTTGTCATCAGACACAAAGAAGGTTTTCAATAACTGCCATATTTCTTTTGCTAACAATTGCAAATGTATGTTCAACCCTCACCACACAGGATAAAGAAAACTTATTCATTTGTATGAATAGATATTATTATTCCAATTTTTGGAAGAGCATCAGAGAGAACCTCAGAGAGAACAATCTGTCCAAAAATCGTACAACAAGAAATCATTGATTCTGGAGTAAAAATGTTCCTTTTTGTACAGATATGCCTCTGATTTGCCATCTCATTTCCACTGAATTAATGCCACCTCCTCTTTGGCCTCATGACCACTTTTGCACATGGGCTTGCCCTATCTTTGGGCATCTTCTGGATGTCAAGCCCTAATGTGCTCTAAATCCCAATAACATCTTGATGGTGAACTTTCATAAGATGTGTGACTTGAGATATTATTTGAATGAGTTACTTTAGTTTTATCATCAATCCAGGGATAAGGCCACATAAACACTGCTGTCATAAGGATATCTATGGGTATGGTAGTTTTAATTGTGACATCTATTTTTGCACACTAGGAAGTCTGAAATACTACCTGATCACTTGAGACTTGGGCTTTCTTGCATGATATTTAGACCGATATACAAAAAATACCTGTTCATTGCCTCTAGAAATCATGTTGAAGTATTTTAAACTCTAAAATACTGTACTGTACTATGATAGCAGAAATGGTAGAAATTCTCTGAAGAGGAGAAACCTGACACTCATAAAACAAAAAGCATCATTTCTTCATGAATTCACTTGTGTAGACATCTACCTTTTTACAAATAATTCTGAATGCTCAATGCACCCAGTACCCTATACCAGGAACTAAGGCTATAGAGATGATTATGCTTTTCATCCTCCCTTTATGCAAAATTAGTGTATAGACTGATGGGAGAGACAAACATGAAAAAGAAATCACAGTACAATGGTTACATGGAGGGAGCCTGGATGCTTCCATGGTGTCCTTAGGAACAACAAACCAGAGCCCAAGGAAATTTCACAGAATATATGAAGGTAGAATGAATATTTTAAGGAGGCAACGTATAAAAGGGAGGAGCACATACCACATGGACCTAAGAAATATGTGAGAATATTGGGGTGCCTTAAGTTACATCATGCTTATGTTAATGGGGATAATGGGTAAGAATGGAATAGAAAGGGAGAACAAGCCTGTGGAGGTTTACCTTGAAGGATCTCATCAGAGGACAAACAGAATGAAGCAGGAAGAGGAAGAATTGAGGGGCTAAGAAGTCTTGGTCTTCTATCCCTGAAGGGAGAAATAAGAATTCCACTAGAGTTAAATGAAAATCCTCTTAAGCTTAGACAAAAAGGCATGTGGGAGCTAGAAGTAAAGAGTAGACTTTGTAAGAGAAGTGTGACAATGTGAAGATGCTAATCCTAGAAAGAGTGAAGATGCTGATCCTAGAAAGAGTGTGAAAGCTACAAAACAGGCTGCTCCCCTCTCTCTGTTCTCAGCCCTTCACGAGATATTCCTTCCTCCAAGTGCTCAGCCCTTATCTCTAATAGTTTAGTAATTCTAATGTAGCATGCAAAGATTTGGACACATCAAGTGCTACTGCAGGTTTTATTTTCTGGAAGTAAAATTATGGGGCAGATTTTAGTAGGAAGGGCATAAATTAAGGATCAAAATCCTTAAGAGAGGGAGTGAAGAAGTTGTGTTGGTCAGAGGGATATGTCGAACTATGGCACAACCATGACAAAGCAATCTTACTAGGAGCTTTCGAACATGTAAGGACCATCAGAGATACTGCACATTGGGCTGAAACTTGTGGACAATCAGTCACTAGGTATGTGCACTGTGGGTCGAATGCATTCTTGACTGAGGCACCTAAGGTATAGCCTCATGGAGTTGGGGGTGGATGCTGTCTGTTGACCACACTCTGAGCAACTGGACAGCAAAAGGGGTCTGTGTTGCACAGTTCTGTCTTAATCCCAGACACCTACTGTAAGGAACACTGGTGCTTCTCATTTCTTTATCATAACTCCATAAATCTTTATAGATCTCAAAGTAAATTAAAAATGCTCTGAGGATAGTGTCAGAGCACTTTCCTAGCTTATGCAAGTCCCTGGGTTTAATACCCAATACTGCAAAAAAAAAAAAAAAAAAAAAAAAAGAAAGAAAAAGAAAAAAAAGGAGGAGGTGGAGGAGAAAGAGAAGGAGAAGGAGGAAGAGGAGGAGGAAGAAGTAGTAACTGAGACTCAGAGAATCTATTAATCATGGTCACACAGGCTGCTCTAGATAATTCTGACTCCAACCTACAACACCCTTCCTGCTGCTTCTTGCACTATGCAGAGTGAAAAGTGTCAGAGAATGTCAGGCTCTCCTGAAAACTGAGTACAATTTAGAAAGAGAAGATTTAAAAGCATGAGACAGTGAAAAGGATTCTTTTAATTCTTACATCTTGGTGGTCAAAATTCTAAATTGTTTCAAAGAGTGACTCAGCCTGGCTTAAGACAGTGTTGGAATTTTCAATGAGAACAGAGTTTTGTTGGGATGGGAGGACATTTGGATTTCTATAAGCAAACTGTTTTAAAAAATATGAATGTTGTGTAAATGATGATGATGTAGTCACACATTTGTGATCAGTATCAAAGCTTGGTAACCACCTCCAGGGTCAGAAATTCAGAGACTCCAGAGACTCCTACATAAAGGAAATTTCAGTTCACTTTTTAGAAAAATAGTAAGAATGAATTGTAAGAATGATCTATTACTCTATTTTTCTCTGAATGGTTAAAATTACAGTGAAATAGTCTATAATGACATTTCTTTTTTGGCATATAATTTCCACCTGGCTTTTTTTTTTTTTTTTGCTAACATTTATCTGCTCATACTTTCAGCTAACCTATATATTACACCACAGCAGACAGGGTCAAATGGATCATAGATTCACATGTAAGGAAAACAGGAACCCTCCAGAGAGTGTAATGATTTGTTCCAGTAAGATGGAGTGGAGAAAGGAGAGGGAAGAGGTGTTAGGGAGTATTAGCTAATGCTGCTCAATAATTTACCAATCAATTAAAATGCCATTATTATTCTCCTTTGCCACTTAACTTCTGTGATATTTAAAGGTCACATGGGCGTTATTGGGGAGGACAGCTATTAGCAGATACATGAAAATAGCATTTCCAATCTCTGGAATAGGGTGTCAAGGTAATTTGCATCTCAGCTCAAGTTACACTCATCAGCACACAAGGGCAGATGTTTGACAAATCTAGTAAACTAAAAGAAATGGCAAGTGGGAAAAGACTCAAATTCCTGGTATGAATTATCAGAGAGGCTACACAATTTTTTGTGTGTTACACAATTTTTTAGTTCCTTCCAGTTGGGGCCAAACGATTAGAGGAGACTCTGTCTAGATTGATTTCCATATTTATATTAAGTGATTTGTTTGATCACAAAAAATTTAACAGTAATTACAATTTGTTAATTATCTAATAATTAGTTTTTATTGAGTACTTAATATTTGCCACAAGCTGTGTTAGACACTTTGCATGCATTTTATCCTTTATTGTGATAACAGAAGAATAGATAAAGAGAGAAGGGAGGCCAAGTAGTATATTTGAAGTCTCTCAGAAGTAATTGTGATAAATTATGGTTCTTGAAACTTCACCACTCTCTTAATGACCAATTTGAAAATCTCCCTTTTTTTTCTTTTCCCCTTCATATGTTTTGAATTTTACTAACGATTATATTATAAATGATAGTTGGAAGTGAGCTTGACCTTTGATTTATTTATTTAACAAAATAACCTAATTGGCTGCTGGGTCTATAGTATGTGTTTAAGAAATGCTCATAGAGATCATGAATGGATATGTCAGTTTCTACTTTGAAAGACTGACCAGTGACAGAAACTGCTGTATCTTAACATTAAGATACTTCTCACCTACTTCTTCAGTGTTGACAGAAAATGTTCACATACGCTAAACTAATACTAAAGACATTTTGAAAGTTTGGGGCTATGTCTCGTTCCATCCTCATGTAATCTGATATGAACAGCAGGTCAGTCACAACATACTCACCAATATTGCTTGACATTCGTTTTTTGGCTAAACACATCTGCTGAAGTTTCCCTCTGTACCAAAACAACTTAAAATACCACTTTTAACTCAGTAAGTCTCCATGATGATGGAGTCTGTGACACCAGGAAAGTGGGACTGGAAACACAGTTAGACGGTGGGAGTGAGATTCAGAGTCCTCCGTCACTCCTTCCCTCTAGGTTTTCAATTCTCTGGTCATTTCCACCTCACTAGACCTGGGACATTTTCTTCACAGTATGACCTTGAGAGAGGCAACTTGGAGAGAGACAAAAGCTTAAAGAAGGCTTGGAATTATGAGAGTAAGTCTTAGGCTTGGCCCTTCTATTTCAGGATTTTGTGAGTTGATGCAAGCCACCTGCCCAGGGTGAGCCATAATTCCCTCCTAATGATAACATGGAGTTCACAATTTTTAAAAAATGCCTAAATTAGATAAATAATAAGATTATTGTTGCTTTTCCTAATGCACACTGGATTCCACTTATATTAAACAAACCCAAATTCTCTGGTGTAAGCTGTTTACTTCTTCAAACTCTTACATATCTCATTTTTGCAGCCTTGAAGTTCTTTACCTGCTTAACCTGCTAATAAGATCTGCTAAGCAGATCATAAATGAGCCAATAGTTCTTGGAGGATAGAGGGAGATGATTAAAAGCTATAAAGGATTTTTTAGAAGCTCTTCTATTTCTTTCACATCCTCATGAAATGTTAACAGCACCTAGTAAAGAATTTTTGTCAAGATATAATTACATATTTATTTTCATATCTTTAACAAATTTCATTTTCTTATCACAATATTTTGGTACTTAACATATCCTCATTACACAACACCTTAAATTGTAACTGAAATAGTTTATGTGGAGTGCCTCTGCCATTTAAGAGTGAACATATAAATGTGAAAATCCATTGAGTCTCTAATTGAAAAATAATTGGGTTTAAAAGGAAATTATGAAAATCACTAGATGTGATAAAATAGAGACTTAAAGCTGAATTTGCAATTGCAAATAATAAGTATAATCTCAGTAAAGTACTCTAGAACAATTTTTATGTTTAATGCCTTTTTTTATATCCCAAAATTACTTAGGAAATAATGTGACAGATTATACAGCAATGGAGAACCATGTGGATTGTTTAAAAAATTTATCATTAAATAATATAAAGGGTAAAGGTAGAATTTTTCCATCAAAAAGATTAATTTTGAGCTTAATAAAGATCACAGTAATTCCTAATGTTAAACAAATTTGAGGTGAAGACCCTGGAAGATATTCCCACCACTAATTTGTTCCCAGCTCACTGTATCACAACAAAATGTTGGAAAACAGGGGCTGGGGATGTGGCTCAAGTGGTAACGTGCTCACCTGGCATGCACAGGGCACTGGGTTCGATCCTCAGCACCACATAAAAGTAAAATAAAGATGTTGTATCCACCGAAAACAAAAAATAAATATTAAAAAATTCTCTCTCTCTCTTTCTTAAAAAAAAAAATGTTGGAAAACAAACTGAGACCAGCTAAATTTAGCAAAGTTTATCTGAATAAGAAAAGTTTCTAGAACCAAGCAAAACTCTGAATTTTAGATGATTCCAAATGTCCCCACCTCCAATAATGGGCATCTGTATTTATACCCAGAAAACAGAAACTGGCACACAGAGATTACCTGATTGGCAGTTTGTTTATGTATGTACGTAAATATGTGCATAACTTGACTGTCTTCACTTTGAGATTGGCTTGAGTGTTTCACTGCTATGATTTGCTGAGGCTTAGCTGCTAAGTAACTAGAGCATGCTCTTCAATTACATTACAACTTGCTTGGACATCAAAGTTGGCTGCCGTTCATATTATAATGAAGTGACTTTTAACTCCAAAGTAAGGAGGCCAGTTTGGCCAAATTTAACACACGCAACTACAAGGCCCAATGTCTCTACCTTGTTTTCTGAACAAAAAAGTACTTCTCTCTCATTTTCTCACCAGTAACATCTTTACTGAACTATAGTTCACATATCCTGGAATTCAACATTTTGAAGTTTAATGTTATTTGGTGTATTTAGAAAGTTATGCCACCATCACCACTGTGAAAATTTGGCACATTCTCATCACCCGCAAAGGTGCTAATACATATTATCAATCACTTTCAATTTTTCTCTTCTCCTTCTCACTCCTTGAAATTAATAATCTATTTTCTGTTTCTATATGTTTGCCTATTTTGACCATTTATATTAAATTTATATTAAATTGAAGCATATATTACATGGCCTTTCATATGTGGCTTCTTTTCTTTGATATAATGTTTTCAAAATTCAACATTGTTGGAGCATGTGCCAGTATTTCATTAGATTTTATAATTTAATAATATTCTGTGATACAGATAGAACATTTATTAGTTGATGGACATTTAAGTTATTTCCATGTTTGGCTATTAAGAATCATGCTGTTAGTCGGGCGAGGTGGCAGAGTACTGTAATCCCAGTGATTTATAGAAGGCAAAGGCTGGGGGATTTCAAGTTCAAAGCCAGCCTCAGCAAAAGTGAGATGCTAAGCTAAACAGTGAGACCCTGTGTCTAAGTAAATCTACTGAAAATAGGCATGGGGATGTGACTCAGCAGTCGAGTGCCTCTGAGTTCAATTCCTACTACCCGGTCCCCCGCCACCAAAAAACGAATCAGGCAGGTAGGAACGTTATAATATAGGCTTTTGTGTAAACATATACATCTAATTCTTTGAGATATAATAAGCCTCTGAGTAAAACTGCTAGGTCATATTATAACTCCATGCTTGACATTCTTGTATGTTAATTACCAAACTCTTTTCCAAAGTGGCTGCAAAAATTTTGAAACCCAGCAGGAATATTTGAGGAGTGTAATTTCTCCACTCTGTCAACAACACATAGTGTTCTCTGTTTTTAGTCAATACAGTACTCATGAAGAGGCATCTCACTGTGATTTTCATTTGCAGTTCTCTAAAGATTAATGATATCAAACATATTTTCTTGAGATTTTTGGTCATTTGCATATTTTTCTTTGAAATTTTATCTACTCAGTTTATTTGCAAATTTCTGAACTGATTATTTGCAAGAGTTTTTGGTTTGGGACATATGTCCTTTACCATGTTGATGATTTACGGAAGTCATTTTCTCATCCTTTAGGTTACTTCCTTGATTGTAGAGAACACTTTTTTAAAGCCTAATAAATTTATTTGATCATTTATGATTTTGGTGTAATATTTTAAGGACACATGGTCAAATCCAAGGTTATGATAATGTACAAGTATTTTTTTCTAAAAGGTCTTTTTAAAAAATTTTGAGCTTATATTTGCAATATGCGTATGATTTATGGTAGAAGTCTGACTTCCTTCACTTGCTTGTAAATACCTAGTTGTTTCAGAACCAGGTCTTGTAAAGATTTTTCTTTCCCTTTCCATTTCATTATTATGATACCCTTATTGAAAATAAATTGACCATAAATGTAATAATTTATTTCTGGCTTCTAAGTTATATTTGTTGCATTTATCTATATATGTAGCCTTATGCCACTTCTATACCATCTTTTTAATTTAGCTTTATAAGTTTTTTAACTTATATTAAGAGGTGTAAGTCCCCAAATTTGTCCTTCATGTTCAGGACTGTTGTGGCCCTTTGGGATCAATTTTATTCCCTATGTATAGTTACTGTCTACAAAAATGTTAGCTGAGATTTTATTAGATATTATTTTGAAACCATAGATTAGTTTCTGAGAATTTTCATCTTAGTAATATTATTTTGGTCTATAAATATGTGTATGTCTCTATTTACTTAGGTCTTCTATCATTTATTTCACCACTATTTTATAGATTCTGTTGTAAAAGTCTTGTAATTGTGAAATCTAGTTATTTTATCCCTTTGGACATATTACAACTACAATTGTTTTCTTAAATTTATTTTTAGAATGTGCATTGCTTGCATATAGAAATACAATTGTTTTTTATATATTCTTTTATTTTGAAATCTTATTGAAGTTATTTAAGTTTTTTTTTCTTTTAGTAGATTCATTATAAGGGTTCTGACTATGGAAAAGTACAGTACATCAAGTTTCTAAGAGAATAATAGGCAACTTGTTTTGTGTAGCTGGAACATTCTGCAGTTTTCCCCAGGAATTATTAAGATAACTAATACATGCTTGGCCAGAACACATATCTAATCATAAGCAAGAACATCCTACACTATAACCTAACGTACCCTGCTTAATGATATAACAAACAATAATGTACTAATGGTGCCAGTGACCTAATGTAATCTAATGATATTAATAAACATGGCAGCTTAGACAAGAAGTCATTTCTGCCTCTGCCTCTTGCTTCTGTCTCCTTTTGTTTCATTACATCTGGTACCTGCAACAGGGACCCTGCCAGACGTGTTGATTTGTGGAAGGGAGTAGCTTACTGCATGGAGCAGGATGTGACGCGTGTCTCTCATCAGCTAGTTCTGATCCCTATTGGAAAGCTATGGGAAATTCCACATCTGATACTCAGCATCATCATGGGGCTGAGCTCTCCTATTTACTTAGCAAGGCTGGACATACCCTAAATAATGCTGACCTCGCTGCTATTAAGATAACAAATACATGCTTGGCCAGTGATATAACAAACAATAATGTACTAATGGTGCCAGTGACCTAATGTAACCTAATGGTATAAATAGAGATGAAAATTTAGATAAGCAGCCATTTCTGCCTTTGCATCTTACTTCTGTCTCCTTTCATTTTGTTACAATTCATTAACATTTTCTCTTCCCAGGATCATGTCTTATATGTAGACCTATCTCAACTATGGTTTTAATTCTTCTCTCCAATTTAAGTTTCTTTGAAACTGCTAAAAGTAGAAATGTGAAAGTAGACAACCTGTTCCCGATGTTAATATTAGTTTTTCTTCTACCTATTTCATGATTATTTTTGAAAACAGAACAATCAATTTTTTTCTCTCTGTCCAGGGTTTATTGTTTCTGCTGCTTTTGTTGTTTGTTTAATTTTGTGATTTTTGAATTAGTTATGTAAAATCTATTCTTTGTCATGTATTGCCACTCTAGTGTACTCAGTTAACTTAGTGGTCAGTAAATTATTAAACTGAGATTTTCTTATAAGCTTTAAATTGACAGATTCCCCAAGCCTTTGCTTATAACCCCTGTGAACCCAGCAGGGCATATATTCAATGCTCTGGTCATTGACAATTCTGCTCTAGTTTTAGTTCCTACTTGTCACTCAGTGGTGAACATTAGGGCCATCTCCCAGGCATGTGCACTTCCACAGGGATGGGCCTACCCTGAGATTTTCAGGAATATATTGTAGCTTTTCAAAGTTCCCTATGAAAACCTCAGCTGCTTTCCTTTTCAGTCTGTTGGTCATTCTTTTATCTTTCCTAGGTATATTTCCACTCAAGGAACTCTAGTGTTAAATAATTGCCATTTTTATTTTCCCACAAGTTCTAGGGAGAAATAGCTGCTTTCACTGAGCAAGTTTTGAGCCAGATCCAAATAAGGGAATATGGTAAGTGGAGAAGAAGACTTCCAGGGAACATCCATAGATAAAAATCCATAGATAAAAATAATAATTATTATTTGAGAATTAAACATTTTTGGAGCTCCATATTTCTTCTATGGTTCCAGCTGCTGTTAGACTGCTGTTTTTCACTGTGATTGGAAAGTTGTTCATTTTCAAGGTCAGTATGGAACCAGGCAGAGGATAATGGAAATAGGAGAGTTTAAATATCACAAAGCTTCACTATTCTAACTGAGACTTAGACACATTTATAAAATAAATAATCCTGAGGTTGTTTCAAGTTTTTTTATTAACTTTCAGAATTCTGAGAAAGTTGATTTTGACAATTCAATAGTAAAATAAATAAATAGACAAACAAGCAGCCTATATAATAAATGGACTGAGGACTTACATAGATATTTCTCAAAGGAAGACATACAAATAGCCAACAGGTGTATGTGTGTGTGTGTGTGTGTGTGTGTGTGTGTGTGTGAGTGTGTGTGTGTGTATAAAAGTTCAACATTATGGATTATCTAGGAAAAGAAAATTAAAAATAAAATGAAATTTCACCACATGTTTGGACAAGTAGTTATTTTCAAAAAGATGGAAGACAACTGTTTGTGGTAAAGAAAGGGGAAATTTTATACTTGTTAGTGGAAAGATAAATAAGTATGGTCATGATTTATTAAAAAAAAGAAGGAGGAATGGAGGTTTATATTTTAAAAAACAAAACAAAACAAAACAAAAATAAAATTATCATTTAATCCAATAATCCCACCACTTGATGTGTGTGTGTATATATATATATATATATATATATATATATATATATATATATATATATATAATATTAAATCAATATGTCAAAGAGATATCTGCACTCCCATGTTGATAAAAGTCAGAATATGGAATGAACTTCTGTGTCTGTCATGGATATATGGATAAACAAAATGTGGTACATATACATGATGAAATGCATTTGCCTTTAAAAAGCAAGTCCTGACATTTTTGACAACATATATAAACTAGTAAAAACATCATGCCAAGTGAAATAAGCTAGGCCTAGGAAGACAAGTATCACATGGTCTCATGTACATCTGTGATATAAAGAATTCACACTCATAGAAACTTTAGTTAACAGAGATTGAGGGCTGGAGGGGTCAGATGTTGCTCACGCAACACAAAGTTTCAGTTAGACAAGAGAAACAAGTTCAGTAGATATATTGCACATTATGGTGACAAGAGTTAATAACAGTGTTGTATATTTGGTAATTGCTGAGAGAGTAGATTTTAAGTGTTGTCATCATACATGAAAGAATGATAAATATGTGAGGAAATGCATGTATTCAGTATCTTGATTTACCCTTTTCACAATATGTGTCTCTGTGTGTGTGTACACATGTATCTCAAAACATGTGGTATATGCTATAGGGACATCCTGCACAGGACCATATGTTAAAGATTTGGTCTCTAGCCAATGGTGACTTTGGGAAGTGACAATAACCTCAAGAATGGGACTAAATTGAAAAAAATTTGGGTCACTGGAAGAGTACCCTTGAGGGAGTTATTGGGACACCAGAGTGTCCTTCTCTTTAGCTTTGTGGCTTTTGTAAGGTGGGAAGGTTTACTCCACTGCATGCCCTTATGGTGATATACTATACTGCCACAGGTCCCAAAGCAGCACAGCCAACCAATTGTGGAATGAGACATCTGAAACCGTGAGCCAACATAGAATTTTCCTCCTTAAACTAATTTTGTCAGGTATTTTTTTTCATAGTGACAAAAATCTGACTAATGCCTATACCATAAATACATGCAATTTTTGCTTGATAATTAAAAATAAGTCAAACATGTTTAAAAGTTAAGTTTGTCAATTTTTATTAGTTATGGATGATCAAAGTTTTGTAGATCCTAACTCTACCATTCTAGAACTGTTTCTCATCTAGTAAGGGTTTTAACATAATATATTCTATATTATACATTGGCTTTTCTTTGCCTTCTGTCAACCTGCTGTAGAGATTTAAGTGGGATTAAATATTTTTGAGAAAAATTCTGGATGTGAGAGGAGGAAGCATCCATGACACTAACATATTGGGTGACTGAACTCTGAGGAAGGTGGAAGAATTTATTATTAAGATAATCTTGAAAAAGCAGACATCTTAGTAAAGGTGTTAGGTTTTTAACAGATCCCTCAAAATGCAGTTATCAAAAGCCTCAATTCTCTCCTCTTTTGCTAATAATGCCAGCTATTCCCAGTAGGATAGGAGTTGTACTGGTAATAGGGATTTTTTTTAAAATTGTTCTTGTTGTTATTTCCAGGTATCCATGACCGTAGAGTGTATTTTGGCATATCATACATAAGTAGAATAAGTACAACTGTTCTAATTAGGATCCCAGTATTGTGGTTGTATATAATGTGGAGTTACATTGGTCATGTATTTATACATAAGAATAGGAAAGTGATGTCTGATTCATTCTACGATTTTTTTATTCCCATCTTCCCTCCCTTCCCTTTATTCCCCTTTGTCTAGTTCAATGAACTTCTAACCATCTCCTTCCTTGTTGTGAGTTAGCATCCACACATCAGAAAGAACTTTCTGCCTTTTTTTTTTTTTTCTGCATCAAGACACCTTGATGATAAGGTTTCCAAAGTCATCAAGAGGACAGTCATATCTGCTCAGGCTAGAAAGACAAATGATGGTCTCAAGGACTTCTTGGGGTTACTAAAGGGCTACTAAAACAAAGGGAGGCCTTGCTGGTCATTGAAGTTCTATGGCTAAACCAAGCTTAGCCTTCTGTTGGTTGCTACCCAGGTGATCCTGGAGGAATTCCATGCATTTTCCTGTGACTTTTTTTACTTGCACAATAATTATGTGTCCTGTAGTGTGTGTTCACATTTTATAGAATCAAATTCCGTTTCTTTTTATCACCATGATCTTGTTACAGGATGGGTATATGCTATATACCCATTTTTACCAAAGAGAAAAACTGCCCATCAGAGCTTTGGATAATCATGAGAAAATCTGTACCACACACTGTCCTCATATAAAGGACACTCAAAGCAAAAGAGATTGATCTTTTGCATTGTTGGCCTTCTGCCTCTTACCATTTCAGAAATACTATTCTCTGGGATATGTTTCTGATTTGGTGATTATGTTGCATCCTTCATTTCTCTGGACTTCTTTTCTGAGCTACTACTTGACCTTTGATCTTTCTTGAAAATCCTTTACTCTTATAGCATTGATAACATGCTTTGTTGAGGTACATGTCTCCAAGCATATCCCACTATTAAGTGGTGCATGACTGTATTTATAAGGGCAATGATTCCATCAGTTATGTATGTAGGAAGAGAAAAAATTGTCATAGTGTAAGTGCTTAGTAAAATATTAGATTTTGGCAGATACTTATGCATAAGTAAAACTAATTAATGTATATAATAAATCTTAACCAACTGTTTCAGACCCTCAACCCAAAGCCACACTAAATGACTTTAGAAAAAACTTATTTAGGATGCTTTCAATGTGAAGACACATATCGGTGACAAATACCACAGTAATGACTCCAGTTGAGCCTGAAGAGAGTGGGGCAAAATCTCTTAAACTCCATTTATTTTCATAAAAGTGTCAACAAAAAAGATAAGCACCAGTGATAAATCTGAGTTCATATCCTATTATAAGTAGAAAACAGCCAGTTTTACATCTTATACAAACACTTTCAATCACCTTTTATGGCCATGTAATGCCATATTGCAATTAAAAAATTAAAACATGTAGATTTCAATAACAATCCATAAGTGTTAGAGTCAGGATTGCTCATGAGGCCATATTTCTTCTTGGGCTAAAAAGAGGAAGGTGGCTCTGGTTTAAAGGTCATAGATAGCTCCATCTCCTCAAGCTGCACTTTAAAGACATTACTGAAAATGCATTCTACTTAAATAGCTATTTGGATAATTAGATATGCCCAATCAGTGGGAGAAAACCACAAAAACAATCATTAGATGAGAAAGTGCTCACATTTAAAAATGCACTGGTGTCAGGAAGAAAGAAAATGATATTTATTTTCAAAGCAACTGGAGTTTGGGGAAAACTGCTGAAAAATCAATTTATTTTCAAAGGAATGGGCTGTACTGATTATACATTTGTTAGTTCCATTGGCATTGTTTGGATACAATATGGATGCATTGATTTTCATACATATGCAATATGTCTTTTTTCTTACACAGAAAAATATGAGTTCATGAAAAAGAGAGATGAGATCTTTGCGGGGTATGTGGCTAGCATAATAAATTCAATTTTACACCTTCATCTTCTTAAGTTATTTTTCTTCTGTGCTTAATAAATTATTTGTGATTTATTATGGGGAATATTTACCCAGAAAAATTAATTCCAGCAGAGGTTAAGACCTCAGACTCCTCATTTTATAGTTTTGTCTTTAGAACTAGTTTTGGGAAAGGAAGTAAAGGAGGGTAGAAATTCATACAAAGACAGTGACCCTCTAAAGGAAGTTCAGGCCAGGTAAGAGACTTGAGGATTATGATTCTTTTTTTTTAAATATATTTTTAGTTTTAGATGGACACAATACCTTGATTTTATTTATTTATTTTGATGTGGTGCTGAGGATCGAACCCAGTGCCTCATACTTGCGAGGCAAATACTCTACCACTGAGCCATAACCACAAACCTGAGGGATATGATTCTATAGAACAGAAAAAGATAATTTTGGCCTCCTCAAGGCCTTCCAGCAAGATATCTTGATATCTTTCTTTTATTCATGTCCAAATCTCCACATGCCCTGTATTTTATCCCTGTCTTCTCATAGAGTTTCTCCTTGACTAAATGTTATTCAAGTCCCTGAGCCTTCTCCTAAACTCATCTGTATACTTCATTGTTAACAAGGATGCTGCTAAGTTGGTTTAGCAAGAATCTTTCACCCTCCCTATCAAATCACCCTTTACAGCTGATTCAGTTCCTCATCCTTCATCACAGAAGGTGGTGGATGTCTCATTACCTTTCATGAGAATCCCCCTTACCCTTGATGTTTCCTCTTAGCAATTTTCCAACCACTGACTTCCCATTTGCTCCTTGGATATAAATCCCCACTAGTTGAGCCCAATCTCACTCTCTTATTATAACACTCCATTGTAGTGTTCCCTATATATATATCACAATGGCCCTGAGTAAAGCCTGTAAGGAAATTAATAAGAGACACAGAGATAAGATGCGGAGGCAAGAAAGATGGCTCCTTGTCCAAATGGCCATACTTATTTATACCAATCAGTTACATTAGGTCATTAGTACCATAAGGACGTTATTGTTTAGTGTGTTGGTAAGGTTGCTGATTCTCCAGTTACATTCTACGGTTACAATATGCAATGTCAAGAAACTTGTGCAGCTCTCAAGAAAGTTCATTATCTGAAGTTACTGTTAGGCAGGCAGATCCAGGAGCACCGGGAGCTTGGTGAAACATTGTAGTTATCTAGCAAGAAAGTTCCTTTATTCCCAGGAGCTATGTGCCTGAAATCAAGGTTGAGGCTGATAAGACTCTAGCACAGAGCCTTTTCAAGCAGGGCATTGCCATAGCAGCTAGACATTGCACATGTGCTTATTTATTTTACTAATTCCTAGGAGAAACCACAGAGCATTCTAAGGGTGGGAAACAGAGTGCCTGTTACCCACTGGGAGTTTGCTCATCAGAGGAATGTTTCTCTGTATATTTCCATGGTCAGAATCCCTAAAAAAGTCTTCCTTGCTTTATTTAACAAGAATCATTAACTAATTTTTTCTTTAATACCACTGTTTGAGTTACCTACTCTGTCACCCTGACCACAAGATATGACAAGAGCTACTTAGAAGAAAAAATGTTTATTTTGATTCAAAACTTCAGAGGTTCAGCCCATGTTCAGCTGACTCCGTAGCTCTGTGCCCTACGTGAGGCAGAACATCAAGACAGAAGAGCATGATGGGGGTAAAGAAGCAGCTCAGGACATGGCAACTAGGAAGCAAAGAAAACTCTGCTCACCAAAGACAAAATATAAACCCTAAAGACATACCTCAAGTGACATATGTATCCCAGCCATATCCTACCTGTCTCCAACAAATTATCAACAAGTTTATCCTTATAAGTGGATTAATTACTGACTAGTTCACACCTCTCATAATCTAAACATTTTGCCTCCAAAAATTCTTACATTGTCTTACACATGAGTTTTTGGGGGACACCACATATCTAAGCTCTAAGAACACGTGGATATAAAAACACCTTTGGGTACCCAAAGTTGGCACACTCTTAAGTGTACCTATGTAGCAGTTATCCAGGAATTTGTTTGACATGAAGATTGTATGTCAACATTCATTGCCTAACAAATGAAATCTAATGGATGCATGGGGAAGAAGGAGTTGGCAATTAGGCTATCAGAGATGATATTTTATTTGGATATAATATGTGTACATCCTCTCAAATGCTCTAAGTCATGCCTAGATTACCTATAATACATAATACATTGTAAATGCTATGAAAATTATTGTTATAACATTGTTTAGAGAATAATGCCAAAATGTCTTTACATGTTGAGTACAGATCTAATTTTCTTTCTTATTATTTTTATTTGGCAGTTGGTTGAATTCAGTGGTGCAGAACCTGTGGACATAGGAGGCTTATTATATGAGTTTTAGACAAAACACAGGAGAAAATCTTCAGGATCTAGAGTAAAGCAAAGAGTTTTTATGTTTGGAACCAAATATATACCCATAGTAGGAAGAACGATGAATCGGAAAACATTAAGCTAAAAACTTTTGCTCTACGAAGAATCATTATAAAAGGATGAAAAGACAAATTACAGATTGGCAGAAAAAGTTTGCAAACTACACATATGACAAAGAACAAGTTCAGAATTCAGAATATAAATCATTAACGCAGCAGTGAAAATATAAACAACCCAATTAGAAAATAGGCAAAAAGTCATGAACAGACATTATACCAAATATACAGATGGCAAATAAATAAATGGAAAACTGTCCAATATCATCAGCCATTAAGAAAAGATCCATTAGCATGTTAAATCCTCAATGTGATATCATAACAATCCTATCAAAATGGCTAAAATAAAAAAAAATGTCAATATCAGACATGATGGAGAGAATGTAGAGAAGCTGAATGACTCATCCATTGTGAATGAAAAAGTAAAAGTTACACATCCATTGTGGAAAAACTGGCAGTTTCTTAAACATGTAACTACCGCATGGTCTAGCAGTTGCTTTCTAAGAGAACTCATTCTATATTTATGCCTAAACCTCTACACAAATATTCATTGCAGCTTTACTTGGAATAGCCCAAACCTGGAAATGCTTCAGTAGTCCTCCAATAAATAAGTTTCTAAACAAACTGGTATACACATACCATGAAGTCTTATTCAATAATGAAAAAGAATGGAGTATACGAAGTGACGTGGATGAATGGATCTACAGGGAATAATGCTGAGTGCAAAAACCAATTCCAAAAACCAATGAACTATATGATTCTACTTATGTAGCATTTTAAGTGATTAAAATTATGGAAATTGAGGAGAGATTTATGCTTGCCAAGGATTATAGACAACTTGGATAGGGAAGAGGTGAACGTTTCCGTAGAAGGGCAACACAGTGATTATCACCATGATGGAATTGTTCTTTACTGTGTGTATAGAACAGTGCAAGGGCCTGGCTATGGTATTATAATATAATTTTGCAAGATATTTCCATTGACAAAAAAATGGGCAAGAGGAAACAAGGTGTCTCTGTACTATTATTCATGTGTATATATTATTCATCTTACCTAAAAGTAAAATGTTAATTAAAAACTCTGGTCAATGGGAACAATGTCATAATCAAAAAGGAAAAAGTACAGTGTTCTATTATAAGGATTGACAACTAGTATGATTCAGAACAGATAGAAGAAAGAATTTTGAAGGCTACCATCACAGAGAAATGATGAATGTTTGAGATGATGGGCAGCCTGAATATCCTGAGTTGATCAATATAAAATATGTCCATATGCTGAAATATTACACCGTATCCCCAAAAGACATACAGTTATTTCTGTCAATAAAAAACAAAAACCAAAGCCACAAATAAGGAAGAGTTGATTTCACATGGTTAGGTCATCAACTCTTTTATTTCCTATAGCTGTAAAGAGATTAAAAAAAACCTCAGTCTTCCATTAAATAATAATAAAATGAACTCTATAATTAATTGAGTATTTGGTATGAGACTGGCTGCTTTCCTATCCTATCCCTAAACACCACAAGTCTGCAGGGCCCACAGAATTATCAGTACTTTACCAAAGAGGAACCAGTGGTTCTGTGATGTCAAGTTACTTGTGCCAGGTCACAGGGCTGGTAAATGCCAGGCTGACTCTGAGCTCAGGTCTGTCTGATTCTGAAGCCTGTAACCTGTTCCTAGAAAGGTTAGCCTGGCCTCAGAGCCAGCACAGTTATGAGGTCAGAGCCCTGTGCCAGAGTTCTGGTCTACTTGCAGGCAGCAGACATTTGGTCTATTAGGAAGACCCTTGAGTAACTTTGAAGTTAGAATGACTCATAAAGTATTCAGCATGTCAGGCTGGAACCGTGGCCTTGTTTGGAAAGCACAAGATAAATTTCAGCAGGCTATGGTTTATTTGAGGATGCTGGGAATAATCTAATCTGCTATTTCAAATACAATTTAGATTTAAGAGGTGTTTTACTGTTCTATTTCAAGAGTGCCTGAGCATCCAGCTGAGTGTATTACATATCACATCAGATTTAGGCCAATTAACAATATAGGGAGGAATTTTTTTCCCGTTCATAATGAGATGAAGCCACCAATTTGTGATTAAAATCCTGTATGTTAGTATAGAGGAATGGAGGGATTCTCAACAAGCTCCAATTATGATGGAGGCTATAGCATGGGGTCTGTGGGGTCATGGCATGTCATAATTCCCTGAACTTTCTGATCAGTATTTATTGAATAGCTTTGTACTTGGAGCCCTGTTGGTAGAGGTGACTCCTGTGCCGAGTGGTACATGTTTGGATTTTGGATTTAAATGGAAAGCAGCAGAGTCCTTGCGGCAGAGAGAACTTTTCCCACAGTGCTGACAACTGCACACGTCTTCACCTCAGGGTGAGACAGGAAGAAGCTGTGAGGGGTGCACTTGAGGGTAGAAGTGACAGAGAAGGAAGAAATAGGGAGGGTGTGTCTTCTAGGGGAGATTTATTGCTATTACAAAATGATTGACAAAAAAAAAGGAAGTTTACTTTGTTTTATAATTCTGGAGGCTGGGAAATTTAAGATGCAGTTTCTGCATCTGGTGAGGGTCTCATACAGCTTTAATGGTGGAGAAGTGGAAAAACTCATGAGAAAGAGTACATGTGCAAAAGAGTGAAGAAACAAGTCACATTGGCTTTATAGTGACACGTAATTGAGAGAACTAATCTAATCTCTGGGGAAAGACATTAATTTATTCCTATGGGTGGAGTCCCCGTGACCTGATATTACCCGATATTACCACCTTTCTACACCATTACATTGGCAATCAAATCTCAGCATGAATTTGGGTGGAGACAAACCACATCCAAACCATAACAAGGAAATGAGTACAGAGTCAGACCTTTGGTAGCCCTGGTGCTGAGAATCAGCCCTGCTGCTTATGAGTTCTAAAAATCTGAGCGAATCCCTTAAGTGTCTGAGTTTCTTTTTTCTTAGGTGTACAGTAATGATGGGGCTTTGTTCCCTCTAGGTTTCTTCTGCAGGTGGAGTAAGGCAAGATATCATAGCCTGTGCATGTAAAGTATAAATGAATATCAGGCTCTCTCAGTCTTAATAGGAACAGTGATTTCACATCCAAACTACCTGTCCCTCTTCTCTATTCAGAAGAAATAGTGTTGATTTTTATTGTCATGTGACTAATTGAGGTCTTTTGAAAACATCTGAAACTAATTCATTTAGAGAATATTGACTAAATATATCTTATTATGAAGTGGACAATAGTTTCTTATTTCAAGGTCAGAGACTTAATCAAGTTGCATATGACATACGGATGCAAATAGTCCCACCATGGATACACAGGCATCCCGATACTCTAACCTGCTCCTAAGCTGTTGGTAAGCAAGGGTGCTACAGAAGGCCACTTGAGCTCTCTCAGCCTGTTTTCCTGGTGACAACATGGGAAGAGTAAGCCTCATTTCAGGGTTAAGGTGAGGCTTGATGAAGATGATGCATTTAATATACCTATGCTGAAGAGACAGTTGACTCAGGTCATCCCACTCAAAAATAAAAACAAACAAACAAACAAACAAAAACCAGAGTGATGAAAACACTGCCCATGGCATCTGACCTTGTGGCTATGGTGGGGTCACCTGCAGGACATCCCTTTATGTGCCTGACCTCATAAAAGGTCACATCTGTTCTTTCTGTGCAGAACATACTCCATACAGGGTTATGGGGTCAGATTTGGCTTTAGTTTTGGTGTGTGCCTATTTTTTGTCTGTTTAATTTTACATTTCTTACCTTTGTCTATTTAACTTTACGTTTCTTATGTGTCTTACTGCCATTTGTGTCCCAGAAGCTGTTTGTTGTTATCTCTGTGTGTTTTTGCTGGCTGGTGTTGGCTCACTTAAACAATCAGGATTTTTGTGAGTCGTTAACAAAATAAAATAAACAAACAAAAACCACTGGTGGCTTGACATTGACTACAGTGGGGATATTTTTACATGGGAGTCTGCAGGGGCTAAAACTCAGAACCTCCTCCGCTGCTATCCAGCCAGTTGTTAAGTCTCTGCCAGTATACCTTGGGCTTAAGCTCTTCCTGTGGCGGTTTAACTGTGGCTTCTAAACTCAATCCACATTCACATCCATGTGCGTATGGGCATGACTTGTGTTTCTGTTATCACTGTACATTGGGACTAACAGCTTCCTGGTCCCCTACTAACATTCATGACTGTATTAGGTCCCTAAGACTCACATTGGTAAATGCAAGCATGACTTTGAAAGGAATGAGGAGATGATGGGTAAGGCTGCTGTTTACTTTGAGTGAGAAAAGAAAAGGACAATAGAAAATGTGCTCAAAAGTTTGGGACAGGGAGAGGAGAGGGAGATGGGGAGAGGATCTGGTCAATGGGTACAAAGTCATAGTAGGAAGAAATAAGGATGGTTTGGGAGTTGTCAACAGAAAAAGCATAGCAGGTTTAGGAAGAGGGAGGAGTCAAGTTGTGGAGGGTGACCCAACACCAGTTGAGAGTGTACATTTCATCAGAGAATCAGTGAGGAAGCAGCCAAAGCTTTTCAACATGGGCCTTGAGGGACTAGATTTATCTTTAAGATCATTCTGAGTTTTAAAAAGGGATGGCTCTGATGAACACATAGATGATGAGCTTAATCCACAAGCAACAGGAAACACAGTTATTGCAACAACCTAGAAATAGAAACAGAACCTGGGAAGCCAGGTGTGGTGGCACACAACTGTGATCCCAGTGACTAAGGAGGCTGAAGCAGGAAGATCAGAAATTTGAGGTCAGTCTCAGCATCTTTGGGAGATGCTTTTTAAAAAAATAAAAAATAATATAAAAACAACAAAGAAAAAAAAAATCAAGGGCGTGGAAGGCCTGGAATCACAACTTCTGCACTCCCCTGTGAAGATTAGCCGATGGTTTTGAGGTGTGTATGTGCTTATGTGTGTTTTCTCCCTTGGCAGTATGACTAAAATCACTCTTGAGATTTAAATTGATTTCCAGGTTCCCAAAGCCTTGTTGCAAAATAGTTGATTATCTGTCTATAAGTAAGTAGGTTGACTTTGACTTCTCTTAATTTTCCAGTGTTTTACCTTCTGCTTAATTAATGCAGACAGGGTGTCCCCTATATTGCCCCAAGAAACTGTTAAGAAAGTGAAAGGTACATGGAATCACAGAGTTAAAATCTGTGAAGAATCAGAAGCTGTATTTACACGGTATATCTTTAGTAGGAGGCAGTATCCAATTAATTATCTTTTTAAATTTCACATTATCTCTTGGAGACAGGGACAAGGAAAGTATCATTATCCTCATTTCACAGATGAAAAAACTAAGGCCCAGGCAGGCAGGTTAAGTGATTTCTACTTTGTTGGTGTTTCTGAAATAGATGCAAATGATTCCTTCCCAGGGAAACCCAAGGGAAAGGGAAAAGTAATTGACTGAGCCTTTGAGCAATCACTTAGGAAAACCACAAACTAAAATAAATGATAAAGATAAACAGGGTCATACATCCTAATTAATCCCCTAGCTAGTTTAGAAAGAGCTACGTGGACTGCAGAAGCAGGCTCTCTGGTTAAACTCCTGCCATGTAGGCAGCCAAGAGCCACCATGACATTAGCTACAAGAAAACAGAGTGGGGAAGTTCTACTAAATCCACAGCAGACCCTCCTGCTGGGGGCTCATTCCTCAAATTTTGCTTTTCTTTATGAGCTTTTCTTTATGTGTGTGTGTGTGTGTGTGTGTATGTGTGTGTATATATATATATACACACACATACACACACACACACACACACACACACACCACCACCACCACCAACAACAACAACAACAACATTAATGTATGCATATACACCTGAACGACCCCTTCCTTGGCAGTAATGAAATTTAAAGCCTACATATAATCAAGTGTATATATTCTTCTATATTTTCTATGTATTCATATATTTTTGTATATACATGTATATAGGATTTTTTTCCAGCTCAATATCACTGTTTCTTCTTCAAAAAAGAAAAAACAGAAAAGAAAAAGAAAAAGACATCTTACATGAACTTAGAAAAATCTTATGACAATCCTTCTAAATCCATCAGCATGACTCCAAGTCATTCTTTTTGTTGTTTTACTTAATATTCTGTTTTTAGATATGCATGATTTTATTCAAACTTTTGTCTATTGATGGGATGGCAGTCCCTTTGTAAATGATTGTTTTTACTTCTATAAGATAGATTCCCAGAACTATATGTGCTGGGCCAATGGGAATATGTGTTTTTAATTTTTAGTTTTCAAACAGTTTTTAAAAGTTGTCAGATTACTCTAGCAATGTGAGGATGACCTGTTCCTCCCCTTTCTATCTTCAGTAAATAAAATTGTTTATTTTTATTTAAGAAGTTGCCAGATTAATATATGTAAGGATATAATTATTGCTACCTAATTTACATTTTACTAATAATTATTATATTTGAGCATCTTTTCACATACTTACTGGCCATTTTGATTGCTCCTGCCTCTTCCAATCCTTTGCCCATTTGTTTTTCACTTACAATGTTTGTTCTCTTTTGTAAGTGTGCAAAAAATATTTGTATGTTATTAACTATGAGCATCTGTCTGTTCTCTTCATTGCAAATATTTCCCAAAGTAGTTTTGTTTACTTTTATTTTTCTATGTGTATGTGCAAGAGCTTGTTTATGGCATCCCTCATTAGAGATAATTTTGTTTCTTACAAATACAAATAGATTCATAGCTACTTTGTCCTGAGAATGCCCATGCAATCTCCCAGATTTTCCTTCATTTTTATTTTTTATACATTTAAGTCTTTAATCCATTTGGAATTTATTTTTAACAGGATCCAATAAGGGGGTTCATTTTACATTCTTCCAGATGGATAGACAGCTGTGCCTGTAGCGTTTTCTAAACAATCCATCCTTCCTCACTGAATTAAATGCCATAATTGCCTCTTATCACATGCTTACATATAGTGTGGTCTGTTACTGTACTCTCTTGCATTCCACTGATCTACTCCTGGGCTTCTACTCCTAGCCACAGCCAATTAATCCCAGCAGCTCTGCACTACTGATTTCTTACATCAGCAATTCAAAATTCAAGAGAAATCTCAAAGTGTCCTCATTGGTTATCAACTGCTTATGCTTTCACATAATCTTTCAAGTACTTTTTTTATTCAATCCGTGCATATAGTATAAAAGTTCTAATTGACACTTCAAATATATTGAGTTCATTTGTTTTTCTTTAATATTTTGATACATATTATATAGACATGTCTATCATGAGATAAGTCCTATCATCTACTTTTGTAGAGCTTATTTCAGAGTTTGGTTTTGGCCAACTCTAGTTTCAGCATCTGGCAGATGCAAACAGATAACATCAGCCCAGAGGGGTAAGCCCTGCAACATGTTCAGTGCCTTCCAAGACTCTCCTCCTGCTCTTCATTTCATGGCCCGCTCATCCCTCTGAGCCTGCCATTTGCCTGTTTGCCCTCACATTATTTCCTCATTTTTTCTGTTGCTGTGTCACAGGAAGCATCATTTCCTACAATCTCTTTCCCTCTGGCTTCCTGCTGGGTTCAATGATTGGAAACACCAACAGAAGGTATGAGGACAATGAAAGGGTGTTTCCCATTTTTTTCTGTGCTCCACCAGCATCCCTAGCAGAAATCTCTTCCAAGTTTGATCCAAGTTCCAAGGTTGATCCAACTCTCTCTAGTCAGCCTCCCGCAGGGATTGCTACCTCATGTTGAGCAGCCCTGGCTCTTTAATCCTCCTGGCAGTAGGTCCTACCTACACCTGCTGTTTGCTGCATCCATCCAGGGCTGTCTCACTGTCCTCTGTTCAGTCACTCAGTTCTGCTATACCTCAGTAACTCATGCTGAGTTAAATTCTTTCAGTTTGAAACACAGTCTTTTGCATTTTCCTGTTGGAATCAGGACCAATATGCCCTCTAAACATATTTCTCATTGCTCTCTATCTGGTACCTTACACTCCTTACACACACACACACACACACACACACAGTTTCTTTCTTTCTGACTCTTAGCACATGTTCTTCCCTTGGTGTAGTAAACCATTACTGAATGAGTTATGCAAGAGAGCACACATCAAATGCAACTCATGCATGACTCTAGAAATCATCCTAATAATGTGCTGTCTACATACTAGCTGTTGAGCAGTTTGAGGGCAGCTAGTATGGGATTTATTTACCCCCAGTATTTGATTTGCTGTGTGGTGTTTTCCCCATTGATATCTGTGATAAAAAGATAAAGGGGAGGAGGAAAGAGGTAGGGAAGGATAAACCCTAAGGTGAAGGAGATGTTGTAGTGATGAG
Organism: Callospermophilus lateralis; assembly: GCF_048772815.1. Classification (NCBI taxonomy): domain Eukaryota; kingdom Metazoa; phylum Chordata; class Mammalia; order Rodentia; family Sciuridae; genus Callospermophilus; species Callospermophilus lateralis. The sequence continues at coordinate 95,915,170 of NC_135313.1, forward strand.
GGGGTTACTTTTTCATGTTGCATGAGAGAAATGATCCTTCATAGAATGCTAGAGCTAACTCAATTCATGACCTGGTGGGGCATGTGGGAAAGGATTTCAATGATTATGCATAGGTTTTGACAAAATTAAACATGAATTAATACCACATTAACGTAGGTCTCTGAGCCTCAGTTTCTTAATATTTATAAGTTCAACAACATTTATTTATGCAATACTATGAATTTAAAATATAATCACATATATTAAAAAATCTACCAGTAACTCTATAAATGTGTTAAAAGTCACCTGCCTGGAGTCACTAAGTGCATGCAATAAGGTTAGTGATAATAATGGGCATACTGTTTTGAAAGCAAGAAATAAAATTTTCTTTATTTATAGCCAAAATAGAAAATCCCAATGTCTACAAATAAGTTATCAGAAATAGTAAATGACATTATGAAAATTGCAGAATAAAAGGTCAGTGCACAAAAGTAAATTGAAATTCTGCATATTACAGTGAAAAATGGAAATGAAATAAAATAGTAATAAAATTTACAATACTAATAAGAATGCAACATACTTTAGGGAAGAATATCGTAAAAAAATGTGCAAGTACAATTTATCAAAAACTACAAAACACTCATAAAAATAGTCTTGGAAATATCTAAACAAATAAAGAAATTTCTATGGCCATGAGTTATATCTTATTGACTGATCTTATTAAGAAATAAATGACCTATAGACTCAATGTAAATACAGTGATAGACCCTCATTCATGTAGTCAGTGGACTTACAGCATAGGTGCCAAGGAATTTTAATGTGGAAGACAACCACACCACACTAGTGACCATAACTACAGTATTTTCTACAAATGATGCAGAGAAAACTGAATATCCACTTTCTAAGTAAATAAATAAATGCATGTCAACTCTTACATCATATATAATAGCTAACATGATATGGTTGAAAGGAACACATAAAAAAACTATGACTGCAAAATTTTTAGAAGAAAAAAAAATCCTTGTGACTATGGGCTAGGCAACAATTTTTAGAAAGGACACATGTTATTTGTTGGATCTGGAATGACTCCCCAAAGCTCATGTGTTAAAGACTTGGGTCCCTAATTTATCAATGTTCAAAAGTGGGGCTTTCAGGAGTGATTATGGGAGGTCTAACCTTATCAGTGGATTACTCTGTTTGATGGGTTGATAATTTGGATGAGGAATACATGGAAACCTTAGGCAGACGGGGAATGGTTGGAAGACTTAGACCACTGAGGGAGTATGCTTGGGGACTATATCTTTCCCTGGTTCCTCCTCTCTCTCTCTCTCTCTCCCTCCCTCCCTCCCTCCCTCCCTCCCTCCCTCCTCCTTCCCAACTGCCATGAGCTGAGAAGGTTTTCTCCACCATGACCTTGTACCATGTTCTGTCTCACTTCAGGTCCAGAGCAATGGAACCATCTGACCATGAACTGAACCCTCTGAAACCATGAGCCAAAATAAACCTATCTCCCCCCAAGTTTTGTGAGGTATTTTGGACACAGTGATGGAAAGCTGACTAACACAACATAAAAGGCATCATCATAAAAGAAAAATAATGATAACGTATTTCTTTCAAAATTATCAAATATTTTAAAATTTATTCTATTATAGATATACATAAATTTGGGGCATTTTTGACATAATTAAGTATGTAATATAGGATGTAATATAATTCACTCCTGTTCAGTCCCCAGTCTTTTCATTTTCCCTTCCCTACTCCCTCCCCCTGTTCCCTTTCTTCCACTGCACCTATCTGTATTCTATTTATGGATTTTTTAAAAATAGATAGTGCATGAGGAATATACATAAGGTGAACTTCATTGTGGTATATTCATATACACACATAGGAAAAGTTTGATAAGATTCATTCCACCATCCATCCCTTTTGCCATCCCTTGTCCCTATTCCTCAGTACTTTTCCTCTATACCCACTGATCTCTCTTCTACTATCATGGGATTCCTTGCCCCCATTTTTTTTTCTATTTTTTCTTATTTTGGTCTAGCTTCCACATATAAGAGAAAACATCCAACCTTTGACTTTCTGGGTGTGACTAATTTCACTTAGCATGATATTCTCAGTTTCATTCATTTTTCCAGTAAATGCCATGATTTCATTCTTCTTTATGGCTGAGTAAAACCCCATTGGGTATATATATATGTGTGTGTGTGTGTATATATATATATATATATATATATATATATATATATATATTAACATTTTCTTTCTTTATGCATATGTTGATGGACACTTTTATTTCCATAGCTTGGTTATTGTCAACTGCACTGCTATAAAGATTGGTATGCATGTTTCACTACAGTATGCTGATTTTAGATCTTTTGATAATACCAAGGAGTGGGATAGCAGGGTCATATGGTGTTTATATTCCTAGTCTTTTGAGAAATCTGTGTACTGCTTTCCAGAGTGGTTTTATTAATTTGCACCCCCACCAACAATGTATGAGTGTACTTTATTCTGTACATTCTCTCCAGCATTTATTGCTTTATTGATAATTGACACTCTAACTGGAGTGAGATGAAATCTCACTGTATTTTGATTTGCATTTCCCTGATTTATAGAGATTTTGAACATTTTTTCCATTTATTTGTTGCCCATTTGTATTTCTTCTTTTGAGAAATGTCTGTAGTTCTTTCGCCAATTTATTAATTTTTTTTAGTGTTAGGTTTTTTGAGTTCTTTTGGAACTATTTCTTTTCTTAAAAATATACTACTAAGAAAATGAAAATGTAAGCTACATATGAAGAAAAATATTTTTCAAAATATAGTTGAAAAAAGACTCATAACCAGAACAAAAATATAAATGATCTTTACAAATAGTAAGACAAAGAGTGTGATTTTTTAAAATCAAATGTTATCCACAGAAATGTTATCCACTTCTTCATAGAGGGGGAAACAGGGAGAAAAACAGACTAATGAGAGATGCAAAAAAAAAAAAGCTATTGTTAGAAAAATACAAAATCAAACACTATATTAAATACTCCTGGGCTGGGATTGTGGCTCACCGGTAGAGAGCTCGCTTAGCACAGGCGGGACCTGGGTTCGATTCTCAGCACCACATAAAAATAAAGACATTGTGTTGTGTCAATCTAAAAAAAAAAAAAAAAAAGATTCTCTCTTTCTCTCTCTCTTTAAAAAAAAATACTGCTGTGCATTTCATTGAATGGACAAATCTGAAAACAAAAACTGACAATACCAAGTGCTAGTTAGGATTCAAGAAGACTGAACTTTTGCTCTGGAAAATACTTAAAAATTTCTCCTCAAGTTAAATATGTAAATACAATACACCCAGAAATCTAAAGCACAGACATTTATCCATGAACCAAAATATATGTGTATATGAAGACCTGGGCATAAATGTCCACATCTTTATTTATAATTGTCTCAAATTGGACACAGTCCAAATACCCATCAACTAGTAAATGGGTGGACAAATTGTGGTACATCCATACAATGGAATACTCTTCAACAATGGAGAAGTGTGCAGTATTTATCTTTTCCACAGCATGGATAAATTTCAAAAGTATTATGTTAAATGAAAGAAGTGAGACACAATAATTTCATATGAATTGATTCCATTTATAGGACACTCTAGAATAAGCAAAAAGAAAAGACAATATAAAATAGTGGTTAACAAGAGTGTGAGTCAAAGGGGCAAAAGGGACACTTTGTGATAGCAGAAGTTTTCTCTACCTACATCATATTAGTGGTTTCCTGGTGGTGTGTATACGTTTGTTACAACTCATCTGACTTTGTACTTTAGTGTTAGGTTTTTTGAGTTCTTTAAAAAGGTACTTTAATAAGGTGAATTTTATCACATGCAAATTATACTTAATTTACATCCACTGTATATATCATATCCTTTACCTAACCTCAAAATACATAATGTACTGAAAAACTTCCTTTATTGTGCTATTGCTAGAGAATGTTAGTTTAAAAATGCAAACAGATTAAATAATAGGATAAATATATTTTGTTGACAGCAAATAAATATTTCATAAGTGTGTTTCCTAAATCTTTGCATACTGAAATACCAGATGAACATAGTTTTTGAATTGCTAGTTGTGTTACATTGATATCACCATAGCCAATGGGAATTAGATTGAAATGCACTTGAGTGGTTAAACATGTGGGAAGAGGAAAATTGCTTTGTCTAAATTATATGTTTTCTATGCAAAGTGACAGAAACAGGTTATATGAAATGAAGAACAAAATTTTGACAACAAAATAAAAAACAAAAACATAATGTAGTGTTCCCGAATCTGAGCCCTTGAAAAAGTTTTCATGTGGACTAGGAAATATGGAAATTACAATTTAGTAAAGTTAATAAATCTAAATGTATTCAACTGATATCATTGATTAATTCTGAGATGATGTTTTTGTTTTTATTTTGTTGTCAAAATTTTGTTCTTCATTTCATGTCTCAGGACAATGTGTATTATGTATGTGAGTGGTGTGTGTGTGTGTGTGTGTGTGTGTGTGTGTGTGTGTAATATAGGCATGTGGGTATGACAGGAAAGCAAATGTTCTTTTGAGAATAAATATTATTTATTCAATCCAAGTAGCCTGAATGCCATCATATTCTAGTTCATTGTACTCCTTGGCCATACACTTGATTATTGATTTTAATATTCTTTAGCAGCCGAACATTTTAAATTATCCATCAGTCAATTGACCAAAGAAGAATCATTGTAATATCAAGTACAGTTAGGCAAAAAGAAACTGTATTAAAGAACATAGGAAAACAGGAATATTTCAAGTGCTAGAACCTTACTTGGAATTTTCAAAAAGGGTCATTATTGATCAGAAAAATACTTAGACTAATTAAGAATTTTGTGTTTTCATTAAAAAGGATTGATGGGAATAAATTGGTTAGTAATATGGAATGAGAAACTTATATAATATACGATTTCTCAAGCACACACACACACACAGGACAACATAGATTTGGTTCTGATATTAACTATTATTTCCTTTTCACTAAAATGTGTCTATAATTATGGCATCTGAGTTTTAATATCAAATTCCTCTTCTACTTCTTATTCTTATGCTGAGATTAAAGCACACTTAAGTCAGAACTTTGACACAAGAGTTGGGTTTCTCACCTCTATCCTGCACTAAAGCAATTGTTTCAATTTCAGTTGCAGGACTATTTATATTTTAGATGATATCAAAAGATTCTTCTGATGTGTTCTGTGAAATAACCATTTACTTTACTTATGATACAATAAAAGTCCACCCTATATTCTCTGACACACCACAACGATGGCATTTTACTTCATCCTCATTGACAGAATGAATCCCTTCTGGAATAAAAGCTGAGCTACAAAGGGAATCCATCAATGGGCAGAAAGAGGTGCACATGCCATGTCCTCTTTAACACAATTGACCATTCCTTCTTCAAGTCACAGGTGTGTGCTTAGACTGCAGGGGAAATTAAATCCATAATCATCCCAAGACCACTGACTTGTGTTTAACATATGGTCTTCTCTCTCTTGAGTATTATAATATTTATATCAGTACTAGCTTTCATTAATTTTAACAAAATAATGTCATACATTCCAGCATAAAATATAATGCAAAATTAAATAGCTTAATGTTAAATGAGACACTGTATATGCACTGGCCAATTTTCTTCTTAGGATAATTGTTTCAGTTTAAAATCAATCAATTGACCACCTGGAAAGTTTGTCTATAACAGCATTTTTTTTAAACTGTATTTTGTGGAATACTACAGTCTATATGTGATGCTAATTGATGGTCTGAAAGGATTTCAAGGTCAAATCATTTCCAGAAAGTTTTCATAGTACTCACAGAAATAATTAGTACAAAAAAAAAAGAAAGAAAGAAAGAAAGGAAGGAAGGAAGGAAGAAAGAAAGAAAGAAAGAAAGAAGGGAAAAAATGTCTCTGAGATTTCCCCAGATAAAGAAATGTTCTTTAATTTTTGTAATCCAGTGATCCAGTTTTTATTTAAATCTGGCATTTGTTCACACATTCTTGCCACTAAAAGCACAACAATATTTTTTGGTTAGAAAAGCTGTGGGGATTACTACTATGTAAAAGTACAAGAAAGACTTAGGTGAAAGGCCTATTTGCATGCCTATTTGCATGCCTTTTGATATGAATAAGGTCTGTGTCTACAGTTCTAGAAGATGGAAAACATAATCTCATTATTTGAGTATTATAGGTTATGTAACAGGTTGACTCAAATTTCCCAGTGTTAAAATGAGAATAACATTTCTTATATAATGACATTTTGTGAGCATTCAATGAAAAAATTATTGTTCAGTACTTGATATTTGGTAGATAGTATGGGTGTCACAACTAATTATTATTACCATGATTAGTATTATTATCCATTCCTGAATTTATACTCTTAAGCATTATAACAGTGTCTCTCATAAGGAAAACAGGAATATTTCAAGCACTAGAATGTTACTTGGAATTTTCAGAAAGGATCATCATTGATCAGAAAAATACTTAGACTAATTAAGAATTTTATGTTTTCATTAAAAAGGATTGTTGAGGATAAATTGTCTAGTAATATGGAATGAGGAATTTATATAATGTATGATTTCTCAACCATACACACACACACAGACACATACATGACAACATAGATTTGGTTCTGATATTAACTATTATTTCCTTTTCACTAAAATGTGTCTATAATTATGGCCTTATGAACCATTTTTGCATGGCTGGATTATTGGAGAGAAACAGAGTTATTTTTTGTGGTTGTTATTGCCTTTATTGTGAATCCAGCTCTATTCCAAACATTACTGATGTCTAATGTTACAAGATTCTTCTATAAAGAATGGTATTGACATTATAGCTTGTGGGACATTAAATCCAAATTTCACATGCTATGGGTTTTAGTTATAGTTTGCTGTGTTACAAACCATCTCCAAACTTTGTGGCTTACAACAACAGTGACTCATTTGGCTGCATGCCTCTATGAGGAGGGACAAAGAGGCTTTATTCATTCCTGGGATTCTTCCACGTGGTCTTACCATGACATGTCTGGATTCCTCCCAGCATGGAACTCTCTGAGGGTTGAATTTCTTAAGTGATGTCTGACTTCCCATGGTGAAAGGAGAATATGCAATCCTTTTGTCATTTTTGCCACATTACCTTGATCCAGGCAACTTACCAGGCTGACCCAGATTTAAGGAAAATGTAGATAGATTCCACTTCCTGAAAGGCAGAGAGTAGCATAGACATACAAGGAGGCATGGAAATAATGAAGGCTGCCTTTGGCAACTATCAGTGTCACCACCAGGCACCAATTTAATCTAGAATATTCTTAACATAAAAAGTGAATTTTGTATTCAGATCTACATATAACTTAACTCTCAATGTGTGCATATTAGATTTATGCCGCTTAACTTTGGCAATTATCCCTGCATTAATATCTGTGCTGTTGTGAGAATTGTGCATGTGCTAGGGTAGGCAGGTACAATGTTAGCAACATCTGTCTCTGCCCTCCCACCAGTGATGGGTGAGACAGAATTCTGAGAAGCAATGATGAACACTGGTGTGCCAAGGGATCTCAGTGGGATATAGAAGACGAGCCTCTTGGAGGTGTTGGAGAGGCTTCTTAAAGATCCATCTGCATTGAGTCTAAGAGAATGATGTTAGGTTATAGGTTTCAATGAGTAGTATTTGATCCCAAAGTGGGAGCATGAAAGAAATGAATTTCCAGTGTTATTAACATGCATGCTCCAGACCAGCAGCAGCAGCATCATGGAGAACTTGCTAGAAATGCATATTGTTAGGTCCCACTCATACCTACTAAATGCAGACCTCTGTGGGTGAGATCCAACCTTCAGATTAGTGCTGAGAGGTGACTATAGCTTTGGACAGCAAGTGTGTGAATGTGAAAGAGACTGAGAAATTATGGTTGACTCTAAGTTCCCAGAAGGGAGAAGCCAACCAATAAGTTTCTCTCTCCACTAGCTTATTATGAACTCAGTGTTCAGTGATCAAATTGGGGTGAGGACTTGACTGCATTCGCAGCTCTCCACAGAGATTGTACATGTTCTTGCTTTAAGTTCCAGTGGAGAATGGGTTACAGAAGGATAGGACAAAATACAAATTAAATAAGAAACAGTATTCCCACAAGGTCAAATGAAGGCATTTATTGGCCTCAAATGAAACTGATATATTTGGATGATTTTTAAAAAAAACATAAAGCTGTTTGAAACTATGAGGAATTTTAGTTAATTTCATATTAATATGAATTTATAAGTGAAACTAATGTACCTTGTCTTATTTAGTTGGGAGAGGGCATTTTAATGAGAGGGTTCTATGTTATCTGTTATCTGCCTTATAGCCCCAGTTACTACCCTATAATTCTAATTTGTAGTAATTATTTAAAAACTGTTAAATAAATGGACTTTGGAAAAGGGGGGTGAGGACTTGTTTGGGAGTTGTGATACTCTAGTATAATCTTAAATTTGCAATAACTTTCTGTGTGAGCTTGGTCAAATCATTTAATCTCTCTGAATGTTAGTTTACTTATCTAGAATCCCTAGCCTCTCAGGCATATCTCAGTTCTAAAATTCTATTTTAAATCTCATTTTTCCCTTTAAAAAATCTCTCTCTCCCACTACCCCACCCTCCTTCACCCATCTTCTACTTGGAAAAGTAGGACATCTATTATAAATTCAGCCAGAAGAAAACATTATTTGAACTTTCTGATGAGATTGAGTTGGACCACGTTCCCAGGGCCATTCCAGAGGGAAGGAAAGATAAACAGCCAAAGATGAGGCTAATAGAGAAGGACAACTGTTTGATTAGGTGTTTAGATTGAAGTTCAGAAATGAGCCAGGGGGTCAGAGAAGATGAGTTATATATTTTTCAGGTTTCTAAGATTTGGTCTGAAGCTTGGATGATTCAGAGAGAAGATTTATAAATAAAAAATCTGATGGCACAAGTGTTCTTGAGGGGGGCACTCAGGATAGAATTTTCTGGCAAAACTAATAAAGATGTAAGGAATTTATAGTTTGGGGAGAACCTCACAGCTATAAAATAAGAATAAAGAAACACCTGATATTGACCCAATGGTGAATTAACTGTCATACGAGCTGTAATATATATTTTTTTTCACAACTTAGCTCAAAAGAAAATTACTACAGTTTTCATCCCTATAAATGCAATGGAATTTATGTTTTATTATAGTATTATGTTTTCTATAAAAGGTCATTTTTTTAAGTTTTCTAAATATTGTCTTTGAGGTGGGCAGATTTTAAAGTTTGAAATTTATAAGTTGAGGAACACATGTTCTAAAGGTAACTCCTTCCTTCTGAGGCTTTGAGCATCCTCAGCCATATTCACCAGGATTCAGTAAGAAAGAAGACATTCAGTGGGCTTAGTGAGCACTTGCTATCTTCCAGGCTGCTGTAGACAACCAAGTCTCACAGTACGAACGGTGCCTTCCAAACACCCACAGCATTGTTGATAGGATTGCAAATTTGTACAACCACTTTGTAAAGCAGTGTGGAGATTCCTCAAGAGACTAGGAATGGAGCCATCATAGGATCCAGCTATTCTATTTCTTGGTATTTATCCCAAAGATTTAAAATCAGCATTCAGTAGTGAAACATGCATACCAATGTTTATAGCACTGCAATTTACAATAGTCAAGTTATGGAACCAGGCTAGGTATCCATCAACAGATGAATGGATAAATAAAATGTGTGTATATATACAATGAAGATTTACTCAGCCATAAGGAGGAATGATATGTCATTTGGAGACAAGTGGGTGAAATTGGAGAATATCATGCTAAGTGAAATAAGCCAGACTTAGAAAGTCAAGGGTTGAATGTTTTCTCTCATGCAGGAGCTAGACAGAGAAAGAAAATAAAAAGGAAAGAAGAAGAAGACAGGATAATCTCACACAAATAAAAAGAAGACCAATAGAGAAGAAAAACAGGTGAAGAGGGAGGAGAAGTGGAGCATGGAGAAGTACTGGGGAACAAAATCTACCAAATTACACTATGTCCACATACAAATGTATCACAATGAATCATATAGTTAGATAGACAAATAGATAACCTAAAATCATAGCACCAATTAAAATAGCAATTCAATATCTAAAGGGAGATAAGTAAAGTATAGCAAGTGGATTGGGCAAAGGAGAAAGGGAGGAAAAAGGAAGATAGTGGGGAGGGAGAATGATTAAATTATATTATGTGCACATACAGATATAACATAATGAATCTCACTATTGTGTATAGTTATAATGCAACCGCCCCACCAAAAAAAAAAAAAAAAAGAAAGAAAAGAAAGAAAACCCCATAGTGCCTCCTCCTGGGAATCATGCTAAAGGTTACTTGGAAGATATCAGAGAAGTGAACTAGAATTATGAGGCACTTGGAGAGAAGGATCTGTAATCCCAAGTGTACCTGTTCTCCATAAGAGTTCCCATTTTTTTTTTCTCTATTCTCCAGCCTCCTGACATGTAAAGCTCGTTAGGAGATTGGGAGAGAAGAAGATAGAGAAGAAAGATCACAGTTCTTTTGATAACTAAAGGTTGGGTTTCAATCCCTGTTTGGAGCTTTCTGTCTCGTTGAAGCTACCTGGACATTGGGGTCCTACATCACTGCCCCATTACTTCTTAGCTGATTCAAATCACTTTTAGTGAAAAACTAATGTCCCCAAAGGAGATTCACAACTAGGGGCTTACTGGTGGTGGGGACAAACTTGTGCCTATTCCCATGGATGTGAATGAGGGACTCTCACTGGGAGGAGTCTTGGCCAATACTGTGTGTTGTTTTCAGGGACATAAGTCACAGGAGATCCACATAGCGGGCAGTGGCTCTAAGCCAAGCCCTCTGCATTCAGAAGAGGAAGCTCAGACTCCTAGTTCTGGTTGAGAGTGGCAGCACCTTTCTTTCCAACATTTCTACCTAATCCTTACTGGTTAAGGACAGGTACAAAGGAAAGTTTTCACAGGGGACCTAGGAGTGGGAAAGTGATTGTGATACTTCCTTGATGCTCATTTCTTCTGAGCCACAACTCTGGTTCTATTGTCAGAGAGCTAAAAACTTTGGACAACTCCTTATCCTTCTCTGTGCCTTTATGTTCAGGGTCTCAAAGGTGAGGCTTAGAACAGGTTGAAAAATATTCTTTCTGTTTCTCTGAAGTGGGCAGCACAATAACTTGAAGGTGGGGGAAATTGTCTGAGCAGGGTTGTGTTTTGGGAGGGACGGAGTGAGTATTTGTTGTCCTCTAGTGATCTAGAATAAATAGATGACATGATCAACGTGGTTGAAACAGATTTTAAAGAAGGGTATGAACAGAGGCATGAGTCAGGGCTAAGAAAACACATCACAGAGGGCAAATTCCTCTACTAGTGAACTTTTTGTTTGAAAGAGGATAGGAAGCATTTATCACCTACAATTGGTGACTGTTATGGCCATGTAAGAGTAGTTACTTGAGAGAAACCAAGGGGTGGCATGTGGATTAACACATTCCCCCATCTCTTCTCCTATCTCTTTATCTCTTAGAGACTCATATCATCTTCTAATTGACTTCTGTATTGACCTGTTGTTAAAAATAACCCGAAAAGTAGAGACAAACCAGACCAGGGGATTCAGTACATGGAGACCAGACTCTCTGGGCACAAACCAGGGCAAAGAAGGTCCAACTGTACATCCAAGGGGGCATCAAAGCATCACCAGGACAGTGGGATGGCTGGTAGAAGACTTCAACCTCAATGTAGTACTGCTTAAGCACAACAGAAACCTACATCTTTCTCACTTAACAGGTCAGATCAGACTTTCCTGGTTGACAGGTACCACTTCTCAGGTACCACTTCTTCACTCAGTGATTCAGAGACTCAAGACTTTACCAGCTCATGACTTTGTCATATTCTAGAGCATTACTTATAATGAAATCCCATCATTGGGAGGAAAAAGACCCTGGGAGAACACCTGTGAAAGGTGTTCTCAAAATCCATGTCCAGAATTGGCAATGACTATTCATATGTTTCTTTGGAGATAAGTCAGTTACCTGTGTACCAAACAATGAGACATGTAGTTCAGTGGAGAGAATTTTTGTGTCTTCAAGACAGGAAGGACAGAACTCTGTGAACTTTCTTAGAGAAGATTCAGTAGAATATGGTTTTCCATGGATCACTTTTTTTTTTACTGCTTTAGCATCTTTATTTTTTTATTGATTTTATAAAACAACAGTGGAATGCATTACAATTCTTATTACACGAATACAACACAGTTTTTCATATCTCTGGTTGTACATAAAGTATGTTAATACCAATTCATGTCTTCATACATGTACTTTGGATAATGATGTCTATCACATTCCACCATCCTTGCTAATTCCATGCCTCCTCCCTTTCCCTCTCACCCTTATGCTCTATCTAGAGTTTGTCTATTCCTCCCATGCTCCCCCTCCATACTCCACTATGAGTCAGCCTCCTTATATTGGAGAAAACATTTGGCATTTGTTTTTTTGGGGGGGGGAGATTGGCTAGCTTCACGTAGCATTATCTTCTCCAAAGCTATCCATTTACCTGCAAATGCCATGATTGTGTTCTCTTTTATTGCTGAGTAAAATTCCATTGTGTATATATGCTACATTTTTAAACTGAAGGACATCTAGGATGCTCCACAGTTTAGCTATTGTGAATTGTGCTGCTATGATGTGGCCATGTCCCTGTAGTATGCTGTTTTTAAGTTTTTTGGGTATAGACCGAGTAGAGGGATAGCTGGGTCAAATGGTGGTTCCATTCCAAGATTTCCAAGGAATCTCAATACTGCTTTCATATTGGCTGCACCAATTTGCAGTCCCACCAGCAATTGTATGAGTGTACCTTTTTCCCCACATTCTTGCTAACACTTATTGTTGTTTATCTTCATAATAGCTGCCATTCTTATTGGAGTGAGATTATATTTCAGATTGGTTTTGATTTGCATTTCTCTAATTGCTAGAGATGATGAACCTTTTTTTTCATATATTTGTTGACTAATTGTATATCCTCTTCTGAGAAGTTTCAATAAAATACGTGGGAATCAGCTTAATGAAAGAGGTGAAAGATCTATACAATGAATAGTACAGAACCCTAAAGAAAGAAATCAAAGCAGAACTTAGAAGATGGAAAGATCTACTTTGCTCTTAGATAGGCAGAATTAATATTATCAAAATGGCCATACTACCAAAAGCACTATACATATTTAATGCAATTCCAATCAAAATACCAATTGCATTCCTCATAGAAATAGAAAAAGCAATCATGAAATTCATCTGGAAAAATAAGAGACTCAGAATTGCTAAAGCAATTCTTAGCAGGAAGAGTGAAGCAGGTGGCATCACTATACCAGACCTTAAATTATACTACAGAGCAATAGTAACAAAAACAACATGGTATTGACAACAAAACAGACTGGTAGACCAATGGTACAGAATAGAGGGCACAGAGAATAACCCACAAAATCACAATTATCTTATATTAGACAAAGGTGCCAAAAACCTGCATTGGAGAAAAGGTAGCATCTTCAACAAATGGTTCTGGGAAAACTGGAAATCCATATGCAACAAAATGAAACTAAATCCCTAACTCTCACATTGAACAAAACTCAACTAAAAGTGGATCAAGGACCTAGGAATTAAATAAGAGACTCTGTGTCTAATAGAAAAAATAGTAGGCCCTAATCTTCATCATGTCGGATAAGGCCCCAACTTCTTTAATAAGATTCTTATAGCTCAAGAATTAAAAGTAAGAATCAATAAATGGGATGGAATCAAACTAAAAAGTTTCTTCTCAGCAGAAGAAAAAATCTGTGAGGTGAACAGAGAGCTAGTTTCTGGGAGCAAATTTTTACTCCTCACATATCAGATAGAGCACTAAAATCTAGGGTATATAAAGAACTCAAAAAGCTAAGCACCAAAAAAACAAAACAAAACAAAACAAAAAAAAACAAATAACCCAATCAACAAATGGGTCAAGGACCTGAATAGCATCTTTATTATGGAATCTTTTTTTAAAAATTAGTTCTGGGTCTGGGGATGTGGCTCAAGCGGTTACACGCTCGCCTGGCATGCGTGGGGTACTGGGTTCGATCCTCAGTACCACATAAAAATAAATTAAAAGATGTTGTGTCCACCAAAAACTGAAAAATAAATATTTAAAAAATCTCTCTCTCTCTTCTCTAAAAAATACTTCTAATCAGTTATACATGACAGTAGAATGCTCTTCGATTCATCGTACATAAATGGAGCAGAATTTTTTGCTCCTCTGGTTGTACGTGAAGTAGAGTCACACCATTCATGTAATTATACAGGGAAATGTGTTTGCCTTATTCCACCAACTTTCATACCTCCTTGCCCCATGACTTGCCTCCCCTACCTCCATTGTGGGTTAATATCCACTTATCAGAGGGAACATTTGACCCATGTTTTGGGGGAATTGACTTATTTCACTTAGCATGATGTTCTACATCTCCATGCATTTACCTGAAAATGTCATAATTTTATTCTCTTTTAATGCTGAGTAATATTCCATTGTGTATCCGTACCACAGTTTCTTTATCCATTCATCTATTGAAGAGCATCTAGGTTGGTTCCAGTTTAGCAATTGTAAATTGTGCCATTATAAATGTTGAAGTGGCTGCATCACTCTAGTATGCTGTTGTTAAGTGCTTTGTGTATTAACCAAGGAGTGGGATCCCTGGGTCAAATGGTGGCTCCATTCTAAGTTTTCTAAGGCATCTACATATTGCTTTCCAGAGTGGTTGCACCAATTTGCAGTTGTGCCTGTTTGCAGTCCCACCAGCAATGTAAGAATGTGCCTTTCTCCCTACATCCTCCCCAACGTTTATTGTTGTTTGTATTCTTGATAACTGCCATTCTGACTGGCATGAGATGAAATCTTAGAGTAGTTTTGATTTGTATTTCTCTAATTACTAGAGGTGTTGAACATTTTTTTTTTCATAGGTTTGTTGATTAATTGTATATTTTCTTCTGATAAGTGTCTGTTCAGGTTTTTAGCCCATTTATTGATTGGGTTATTTGTTTGCTTGCTTTTTTTGGTGTTAAGTTTTTTGTGTTCTTTATATATCCTGGAGTTTAATGATCTATCTCACATATATGGGGCAAAAATTTGCTCCCAAAATGTGGGCTCTCTCTTTACCCCATTGATTATTTTATTTGCTGAAAAGAAGCTTTTTAGATTGAATCCATCCCATTTATTGATTCTTGATTTTATTTCTTGCACTTTTGGAGTCTTGTTAAGAAAGTTGGGGCCTAATCTGACGTAATGAAGATTTGGGCCTGCTTCTTCTTCTATTAGGCATAGGGTTTCTGGTCTAATTCCTAGGTCCTTGGTCCACTTTGAGTTGAGTTTTGTGCATGGTGAGAGATAGGGGTTTAGTTTCATTTTGTTGCATAAGGATTTCTGGTTTTCCCAGCACCATCTGTTGAAGAGGCTATCTTTTCTCCAATGTGTTTTTGGTGCCTTTGTCTAGTAGGAGATAACCGTATTCATGTGGGTTTGCCTCTGTGTTTTCTATTCTGTACCTGGTCTACATGTCTATTTTGGTACCAATACCATGTAGTTTTTGTTACTATAGCTTTGTAGTATAGTTTAAGGTCTGGTATTGTGATGCCTTATACTTTACTCTTCTTTCTAAGGATTGTTTTGGCTACTCTGGGTCTCTTATTTTTCCAAATGAATTTCATGATTTCCTTTTCTATTTCTACAAGGAATGGTGTTGGGATTTTAATGCTGAGTAATATATAGTGTGGCCATTTTGACAATATTAACTCTGCCTCTCCAGGAGCATGGAAAATCTAATAGATCACTTTTTTACCATCTTGAATCAGGCAGTCTGTGAGTAAGATGATGTTAATTTCTGATCACTGAACCCTACCTCCTTCTAACATAGCAAAAAGAAATTCTAAACTTGCTCATCAGCCTCTGACTCATGTTTGTAACATGTATACAGTGGTAGCTACTTCACTCTCCACATCAGCCCACCCACCCATATTTCTCTCACCACTGCCTCTATTAGGATTCACTTCTTGTTTTCTTCTCACACTTGTCCTATCGATTGCTTCTATATTGACCTTGATAATTTAACATCACACCCAATCTATCCTACTCCCAAGGACCTCAGCCCCAAAGTGTACCCTTGGATAAATATCAAATCCTGGGACTGGAAACTCGTTACCCTTCCCACCTTCCCCAGTGCACAGTCAAAAAAAAAAAATGCAGATGTAAAGATTTTTGCACAAAGGCCTCATCCTGTGCCTATCTATCAGGCAATCAGTTTTATTATATATCCAGTCTTGACCTAATGATACATGAACCTTTTAAATTGTGATGGACAACTTGTATGTGTATATGTATGTGTGCATGCATATGCATTTCAATAACTCATTTGAATAAATAGCATTTATTTTCAGAGAAGTGTTCTTGGCCCCATTCAAGAGGCATAAGTCTGAAGAACTGCAGAAAACTCTGTTGGTCTTTGGTTATGAGGTTGGCTGTGTTTTAGTGTTCTCTACTACAGTTCTCAGACTGGTACGGAAGTTGTGGTATTATTGGGGAAATCATACAGAATTCCAACTGTTAGCCTGAAGTTGGGTTTGATCTGTGATTTTATCTATGGATCAGCCATAATTATTTGAACTAGAGAGAGTACACCTTTGTCATTTGCAAAAAAACCGTTTTACGATATTCTATATTCCCCATATCTACATACATTATGGCATGTATTTCCAATCTCAGATGCAGCATGTGTAACTGGGAAACATCTTTGAACCCTGAAGTCCTGTGCTTTTTTTATAAATGTAGAATATAAGTAATTTTATAAAGCTATATTCTGCTGTGGAATCACCCTTTTCTATTTATTGTCACTGCAAGCATTAACAGTTGGCTCTCTTTTCAGGTTCATTTTCTGCACAGAAATAAAGTCTTCATACTTTCACCTCAGTTTATGCGTAAGCAATGAGGAGAAGAAAAGATGCAGTCCCTCTGAGAGGCTAACTAACCAGATCTTGTCTGACATCAGTCTTTCAGTCCTTATTTGAAGTATGTAGACCTTTGGGAATCTGCATGTGAGGTGTGAACTGCCCAGAAGACTCTGCCCCTCTCTACTCTCTGAAAAGCTGTTTCCAACCCCCATTTTAAGCCCTGTGCATCCAACATACATGAATAAAGCCCTGTCCTTTTTAGGTCAGGCTTCTTAAGCTCAGGCATGTTTACTTATCCACCAGAATCCTGCTATAGACTTTGAGTTCTCTGACCAGGCACCATGATTCAAGAGTCACAGTTATTAAATACAGATGCTTCTGGATTTATGAATGGACCCATTGCAAGTTGAAAATATTTCAAGTGAAAATGTATTTAATACACCAAACCTGCCAGACATCATAGCTTGGGGACGAAGTATGCTGTACTGTATTTCTCATCATGATCGCTGGGCTGTCCAGCATCGTGAAAAAGGATGTACGGTACAGCATATTATTAGCCCAGGAAAGGAGCAAAATTCAAAATTCAAAAAAAAAAGTATAATTTCTACTGAATTCACTTTGCCTGCACACCATAGTATAATTGAAAAATCATAAGTTGAACCATTATAATTCAGGATAGTCTGTACTTTCCTTGAAGAATTTCTTGAGAATTATGTGGAGATGCTTTATGAATTACTGCAATATCAAGTATCAAACAGGGATTTGCCCACAGATGGACTCCAAAAACCCACACGGTCCAGTGCATATTTGAATCAATGGGAGAGTGGATTTCATGAACCTCTGAAGACAAATCTAAAGCTACACTTTGGGTATAGGAAGTCATTTCATTCAGGAGCTCTGTAATTTTAGGCTGAAGAAATTGCTGAGATCCCCCTGGGATACAAACAGAAAGAGGGCACTTCATTTGCCACAGAATGACTGGGCCTAACAGAAATCCTGTCTTATATTTGGGCAAACAATTTTGACATTATTTATTCTATCTTCTTTCTTCAACATCTGCTGTCACCTTTTATTGCCCTTGCTATGTTTCTGGATTCTACTCCATAATTCACACTTCTTTCAGATCATATGCTGGTACATATTTAACAAGCAGTATGGGCCAGGGGGAGGGAGCGGGACCTGATTTGCAATGTTTGCTGATTCCAAGCAAAAACATTTGTCCAAACATTTCAAGGACAAGAGCAAAAGAGTAGAGGGTGGATCAAAATTGTATGAAGAAGCAATCATAAAACTCACAGAAAGAAGTGCAAATAACAACTTCAGCTGTGGGTATTTAGAATGGAAGGTGGGATGGAGCGACTCCGAAAGGAATTCATGGTGGGCAGGCATGCTGTGGCCAGAATAAGAAAGGAAGAGGTCCATAGCTGGACACTGTCTCTCTACTCCCGTGGTCTAAGTGTGTGACCTTCTGTTAGTGGCCTCCTGACCCAGTTAGTTCTTGTGCAGGCAAAGTCACTGCTGAAGAGCAATGAGGAACATTCATGATGATCAGATGAAAAGAGTCATGAGAGCAATTTGCATATTATTTTTATTTATAACAAATATTATTAATAATATTAATCATGATACAAAATTCTGTGCATTGTTCATTGGGAAGGACAAATGTCCTAAACATAGTCTTTTAACATTTCCTCTTCATGAAAGCTTCAAGATGTTCCTTTCTCATGAGAAAAGAAAAAATTAAAACTTTACTGAGACTAAATATCACCAAACCAGCAGGAGAAGTCCAAGTAGCAATTTAGAAGGAAATACCTTAAGGAAGCTTGCAAACGTGAAGCAACTAATGAATTTTTTTTCCCCCTCTGGGCAAACAGTTTATAATAGAACAGAAAAAACTGTCTAAATGTTATGTGGAAATGACTATAAATAACTTTGGACTTCTCAGACTCTGTGACTTCAGCAGTCCATGCACTGCCATGTGCAATGTGTTCTCATGTAACACCTACAAGGTAATCAGGTGTGGACAGGTAAATTCTGGCAGTTCAGTGGCTTGTGTGTACAGGACTTAAGGATTTAAGGATTTTATTATATATATACATATATAATAAAATATATATACAAATTTACATATATAAAATAAAATAAAAATAAAATAATTTTATTTTATATATAATATAATATATATAAAATAAAATGCATGTTCATCTAGCTGAGGTGGCATATTCTCAAGTCCATTATGTATAGCAGGTAAAAAGCAAAGGTTTTCCCAGAAATTATCATTTCATCAGAAAATATCATAGCGAGAGAGAGAAACACACATTTGTGAAGATTTTTGTCAAGATCTTCCATCTAAATACCCTAGAAGAATTTTTTTTATTAACCATATTATTAGGGAACACTCTAGCACACTGATTACCCATCCTGACTGCACCTTTTAACTCACTAGGAGAGCTTTGCAGAAAAAGGACAGGACCCAGGCTCTTTCCTTGGGATTTCTGATTATATTGGGCAAATTCAAGAAGTCTGGGGTGAAGTCTCAACAGAGACAGTTTTTAGAAGTTCAAAGGGTTGAAACTTGTAAAGAGGAAAGTATCACAGAGTAAGATCCTTTGGAAAAATTACAGGACTCATTTTCAACTTATTCAGCATTGATGTGATTTAAAATTCAGGGTTAGTCTACACTAGCAGAAGGAAAAAAAAAATTTCTTTTGTGACCACATGAGGGACCCCCATGCCACAATTCTCTGCTGACCACCTTGGAGTGAAATAATTCCCCATCCTAAATGCTGTGCATTCTCCACCTTCAAAACCCCAGTCCAGACAAGAGGTGTCAAATTGGTTTCATTTTTCATGTCAACTCTAACAAATGGATAGCAGTTACTTCAGTGCTGTGTTGCAAAACAGTCAGAGCCTGCATCTGACCACGGCAGTAAGAGCTCCCTAATCAATTAGTGATGTCTGCCATGGGTACTAAGAATGACAAATGGCAGCACATGAGACAGGTTTTGCCATCTTTGAATAACTCAATAAAAACAGAACTCTGTCTTCAGATGACCCTTATTCAACTTTACACTAATATTACAGGGAGGGCCCTGTCCTATTAGAATATTAGGATGAGTGAGGTTTGTTTATATAACTAACCAGTATCTTAAAACATCATTCAAACCTGGTCATAGAAGTAAGTACTTATTAACGACCGATAGTTGCTTTTTAAAGGTTTTTCTCTGTCTTTCACAGCATGAAAGCAGAACGCTGATTGTAAGAGGCTTATAGTCTCACTAAACAAAGTATATATGCAAGCAATTATTAGTGGGTAGAGTATTACTCATTGTGACAGAATTATGTACTGATATAATAAAGATGATGAAGAGAGTCAATTGTTAATTAGGTGGTCTGAGGAACAAATGCTAATTCTTCAGTAGACCAGCTGCTTCTTTGGCCAAAAGGAAATTGAAGTCAAACAGGAACATACTCCAAACAGAGCTGGGTTCTTTCACAAACTATCCAAGCCCAACAGCATGATAGGAAACATACCAATATCCCACTTTCTTAGAGTTTTATAAAGAACAGAGTTCAAGCACCTCCCACAGTCTGGTTCTAGATATCAACTCTGTCACTTAATTTATTTGAAACCATTAGAGGATCTCTGAGGTTTAGAAACCCTTGCTTCCACCTACAAGGAGGAATTCCCCAATGCTCCCCTGCAGAATGATTTTAAGACATAAGAAGGTATGTCAACAATCTTAGGCTTAATAAGTTCTCATTAAATAGCACGACAATACATTTATTTCCCCATTGATAAAATGACATTCTTTTTAGGATGCAAACTTGAGAAGGAAAGAAAATCTCTTCATTTTAATGTACATCTCATTGTAACGGGGATCTTAATTTTAGAAGTATAACATGTGAATAAGAAATGCATGTTCATCTAGCTGAGGTGGCATATTCTCAAGTCCATCGTGTATAGCAGGTAAAAAGCAAAGGTTTTTCCAGAAATTATCATGTGGCAGACACTGCCCCTTAACACTTTCTCCCGACGGGTGTCCTCCAGTTTGGTCCTTCTAGCATCCACGTTTTACAGTCAGGACAACTGGGGGACTAATATGATTGCCAGTAGGTTTAAGATCTCATTCCTAGAAGGTAGCAGAGTGTGAATTTCACCTGAACAACCTAGCTCCAAAGGTCACACCACCATCACCACACTTGGCCCTCCCAGGCTGCCTACTAAAAGGTGGCCAGGCCCCTGAGGGCTAGACAGGAACAACATTTGGGAGGAAAGTCCATTCAAAATTGAGAGGGGTTGTCCTGCAAGGCAAGCCAAGGGCATAGAATCCAGCTGGCCAATGAAGTTGGAAGCCTGAAATCAGGAGAAAAAAAGAAGGGCAAAGCATTAAGCAAGTGAGAAAACGTGGTTCCAGGACATCACTGAATGTCCATCAACCCTACAGAAAGGCCGTGGGTCTGCAGCTCTGTTGAGGAGGACACAGATGTGCTGCTCCAAGATTTTTCTACATGGAAGCAGGCTTTGAATCTTACTGTTTTTTCTCCAGGATTGGATACCTCAAGACCAAAAGAACAGTGGAAGTATATGCTATGGATGGAACTGTGTCCCCACTCAAGTTTTATGTTACAGTCCTAACCACAAGAATGTCAGAATCGAGTTCTAATTTGAAGCTAGTATCTTTATAGAGGTAATCAAGTTACTATATGATCATTAGAGTGGGCTCTGATCCAGTATAACTGGTGTCCTTCTAAAGAGGGAAAATCTGGACACAAACATACCTATGCAAAGAGATCACCTTGTTCTTTTCAAAGCCAAGGAGAAAGACCAGAAGTAGATTCTCTCCAAATCCTCAAAATGAACCAATACCTTAATTTCAGGCATCTGATATTCAGAATTTTCAGAAAATAAGTTTATGTTGTTTAAGCTGCCCAGTTTGTGGTATTTTGTTACTTATAGCAAACTAAGTATATTTTTTTGAGTGCCTGGTTACCAATAGATCAATTATTCTGTTTATTCTATTTGTAGGAAGGATGTTTCTTCCTAATGATACATATTCCATGAATGACATTTTGTTTAAAAACAATCACATCTCAAAAACATGTATTGATGTATTCTTGTAGTTTCCACATAGGAACTTATAAAGCACACTACTCTTTCTGCCCTTTCTCAGTCATGTACATATTCCTACGTCAAAAGCTAGAGGTAAGATTACAGATGAAAATATTAAAAAAGGAACACTATATGAACTCACGAATTCTTCATTTATTGAACAGACTGTTCTCTGAACTGTATTAATGTGGAGACTAAAGATTAATAGTCTTCAAGATGGAAGATGGATATGGAAGACAGACATGTAAATGAGGTTCAACATATTTAGGGTAAGAAAATTGTCTAATTACTTGACAAGGTTATGAGAGCCCTTGCAAATTACAACTAATCCAAGTGGAAGCAGGCAGGAGAATTGGGGAGAGCTTTCCAGAAAATCTGGGAGCTAATCCCCTTGGATCCCTGCTTTTTTCCTATTAACCAACTGGTGGCTCTCACACCTCAGAATGCATTAGCCTCGCCTGAAGGGCTTCTTAAAACACAGACTCCTGGGCCCCAGCTCAGTAGTGCCGATTTAACACCTCTGGAGTGCCTCAGGGCCAGTGCCTACACTCCAGTATGCACCCAATAAATTGTGATCATCCACCTAAAAGCAAGTATCTGGCCTTACTAGGGTTCAGTGATGCAGTCTGAGTAAAACATAGATGCACCTTCATGAAAATAATGACTATCAAATCAATCAACCCCTTGATAATGCAATTGCATTTTTGAATCTCCATTTCTTCATGTGAAAATAAAATAGTCAGTGCCTAGTGAGAGTTTCTCCTATACCATAGTTTATGATAATGGAAGAAAGATTTTCCTAAAATACTGACTTTTCCATATTTATTCTCTTTGCTTCTATTTTAACATTTGAATAGTGGGTTCTGCTGGAATGGGGTCTCCTCTGTCTGCAAAGGTAAAATCTTGTCCATGGGCAAGTTTGGATTGACAGAACTTGCTAACATCAACAAACTGGAACTGCCCCCACCTCATTCCTCTGTCTTGGAGGATCATATTGGGAGTTAGTGGTTCAGGCCTGTATCTTTGATGTTCGCAAAGGAGAAAAGAATGATATGACATGCTTTGCTGAAGGCTGTCAGTGTTGGCTAATCATGTGTTCACTCTCTCTGATGTGTGTTGAAAGGACACTAGAAACAGCTGGGCACAGCAGTGAACTGTGTGGCACAGGGAGATACCAAGCCAAAGATGGAACAAAAGCAATGGTCTCACAGGGAGGATTCTGGGTTTCTCTAAGGTTGTGAACTGGGTTGGCAAAGATTTGTATTTGTGCTGATTGTATTTTGAATGATCTTGGGGCCAGATATGCAAGAATGCACGCACTTGACCAAAAGGAAACTCAATAACAACCAAAGAAAAGTTTCACTTCTCCTGATATCAGAAACCAAGCACTTGGCTGCAGGATAGCAAAACAAAACAAAACTGATTCCTGTGAAATTCTTCCCTTTAGGCACTCTTTGTCAAGTCCCTATAAGATGCTACTTTGTTTTCATGGGGGGCTGCCTATTGTCTGTTTTAAAGAAACAGCCTGATTTTTAAGATAATGGCAAATTGGACACTGTACAAGCAGGAGCACAAAATCTAGGTGACTGGTCATTTCTCCGGTGACCAGATGATTGGTTCAGGAATCCATAAGTATGTATTGACAGCCCCTTGTAGGTAGTTAAGATGTTCAGTGCTGTGGGAATAAAGAAAAACAAGAGCTTTCTCCAGCTTCCTTGCTCCCAATACATTTGAGAGATGTTTTATACTTAAAAGAACAAGCCTTGTTGGCTTCATGGCCAGTTTGAATTAACATGAGGATAGATTCTTTGGTAAATGAAATTTGTATTGAACATTCAAGAAAACAGATGTACTTAAAAGTGCATTCACAATGATGCACTTGAATTAGTACTCTTACTATTTTCACTCCAGTGCTGAGGTTGTTCCTTGTTGTTCCATTTTAGAATCCAGTCCCCTCCATGCTTAATATATTTCTGGAGCACTTTCTAGGTGCTAGACTTTTCATGTATTCCCAATATCCTTATTCTTTCAAATTAAGTTCACCACCAGTATTGTAAATTGTTAGCACAGCATGAATGAATGGTGCTTACCATATGATCAATGGTAATTTTAGGATGGTGGCTCATGAGCAGCATGTTAGAAGTACCTCCTAGAAGAATGATGCAGAAGGGTGTTTAAAAGCATAGATGACTCTGCTGAGCAGGCCATAACAACAAAATTGGTCAATTTTGAATCAGTGCATTAACTTGAATTTACATTCACCATGAAACTGGTTGTGCTTCATCAAAAATCAGCCTCTAGTTAGGGAGAGATTTTCTTGAGTTTTTGTCAATTTTGTACTCTTCAGTGTGGTAGCTACATATGTGACTACATTGAGTACTTGAAAATGAACATTGTAACTAGAATTTTTTTTTTCATTTCATTTAATTAAGTTAATTTGAAATTAGTTACTTTTGGACAGTGCCTGCCATGGTGGATAATATTATTTGAGAACAGAGTGGGTTAAGAACATAAGCTCTGTAGTATGCTGTTTTTAAGTCCTTTGCGATCGAGGAGTAGGATAGCTGGGTCAAATGGTGGTTCCAGTTTCCCAAGGAATCTCCATACTGTTTCTAGGTTGGTTGCACCAATTTCTAGTCCAACCAGCAGTGTAAGAGTGTGCCCTTTTCCCCTCATCCTTGCCAACAATTATTGTTGTTTGTATTCTTAATAGCTGCCATTCTGACTGGAGATGAAACCAGAGTAGTTGATTTTCATTTCTCTAATTGCTAGAGATGGTGAACATTTTCTCATATATATTGTTGATCTGAGAAGTGTCTGTTTAGTTCCTTGGCCCATTTATTGATTGGATTATTTGTTTTATTGGTGTTAAGATTTTTGAGTTCTTGGGACACAAACACATTAATGTTTATAGCAGCAGAATTCACAATAGTTAAACTGTGGAACCAACATAGATGTCCTTCAGTTGATGAATGGATAACAAAAATGTGATACACACACACACACACACCCACACACACACACACACAATGGAACACTATTCAGCATTAAAAGAGAATAAAATCATGGCATTTGCAGGTAAATGGATGGAGGGATGGAGTTTGGAAATATAATGCTAAATGAAGTTAGCCAATATCAAAAATCCAAATGCCAAATGGTTTCTATGATGTAAGGATGATGAGTCATAATGGGGTTGGTGGTGAGGAGCATGGGTGGATTACATGAACTGTAGATAGAGCAAAGGGAGGGAGGGCAAGGGAGGGGGTATGTGCGTAGGAAAGATGGTGGAATGAGATGGAAATCATTACCCTAAGTACATGTGTGAAGACACAAATGGTGTGACTTTACTTTGTGTACAGAGATATGAAAATTTATGCTCTATAGGTGTAATATGAATTGTAATGAATTCTGCTGTCACATGTAACAAATTAGAATTAAAAAAAAAGAACATAAGCTCTGGATACCAAATTGTAAACTACAGCTCTATCATTTAGTAGCTGTGTATCCTTGAGCAACTTATAATTTCCATAACCTTATTTTATTATTTTTACTATGGAAAAAAATTATCATAATCACCTTAAAGGATTTCTATGAGTACTAAATAATAGTTTTAATAAAAACTATAATTTATAAATTTATATATTGTATATTTATTATATATTATATTATTATATATTATATATAAAACATATAATATATATTAACTATAATGATAGTTAGCTATCATTAATCTGCTATCTTTATTATTCTTTCTATCTATTTTATTGGCTGTTTTACAATTCTACATGTAAACAGTAAATACCCTGAGTTCTATCACGTTTTCTTTCTAGCATTTTATTGCACTTCACACTTAAAATAAATTTTAGGAGGAGGGAGAGAGAAGAAGGTAGCTGAAACTAGAAGCCTTTACCAGTTATGATATTGAAATGGGTAAGGAATGAATTATGGAGTATACAGAAAAATCAGATTTGATTCAGAAACAGACTATTGGGCTGGGCACAGTAGTACACATCTGTAACTCTAGTGACTCAGGAGGCTGAGGCAGGAGGATCATGAGTTCAAGACTAGCCTCAGCAACTTAGCAAGGCCATAAACAGTAGATTGAGACCCTGTCTCAAGATAAAAATTAAAAAGGACTGGAACTCAGTGGCAAATGGTATATGGGTTGAATCGCTAGAATAAGAAAGAAAGAAAAGAAAGGAAGGAAGAAATGGAGGGAGGGAGAGAGGAAGGAAGAAAGGAAGCAAAGAATAAAAGAATGAAAGAAAAGAAAAAGAGATTACTCAGAAAAAAATTAGAAGCTTTGAATTGTGAAGTTTTATTCAAAAGACTGTAACTAGTCATTCTGCATAATCTGCATCATCTACTAGTTTAAACTACTGTTTAATTTTCTTCTTCAGATTAAGATGGAATATTTTCATCTACGTACAATTTCTTCATGGCTACTTCCAGTAAATTCCAATCAGTTATGGAAGTTATTTTCTGATTTTTTTTTTTTTTTTTTGCAAAAGGACTGGGGTTTGAACCCAGGGGCACTTTAACACTGAGCTACATACCCAGCCCTTTTTTTATTTTGAGACAGGGTTTCATTAAGTTGCTTGAGACCTCACTAAATTACTGAGGCTGGCCTTGAATTAGTGATCCTCATGCCTCAGCCTCCTGAACCGCTGGGATTATCAGTGTACAGCATTATTCAGTTTATTTTCTGATTTTTATCACCTTGATCTTTGGCATTTAGCTTATATCTCCATTGATAATAAAATGCAGTGCTTCTGAGTCATCCTTGTTAATTATATTTGTATTTCTTTTTTTCATTTTTGAATACTGTTTCATTTTATGTTACTAGTTATTTATCTACTGTCCTACTGATAAACAGTGGGATTGTTTCCACTTCAAGTTTTATGAATATAATTGTTAATCATGTTCTTGCACAAAGGTTTTGCATATATATACTTTAATTTCTTTTGCATACATATCTAATTGTGAAATTGCAGGGTCAAAGGGTGGGTGATTGTTTCTTAAGAATTTGCCAGATTTCAAAAGTGGTTGTACTATTATTCATTCCTACCAGCACCATGTTAAGGGTTCTGCCTGCTTCATATTCTCATCATATTTGATATTGTCAGCTGTTTTAATTTTAATCATGTTAGTGGTTTAAATGGCATCTGATTGTAGTTTTACATAGCATTCCCTGAATAGCAATCATATGGAGATGTAAACTTTAGTTAATTGGTTTCAAAACTTTTTCTTCTTGGTGTTTCAAGCTATATTCCTTTCCCCCAGGACATGCTTTGGCTGTATTTCACAAATTTTGATATATGTGTTGTCATTGATATTTAATTAGAATATTTTCTAATATCCCTTGTGATCTTATTTAAACCAGGCCTCAATGTCAGTTAATTTGCAGTATTTCTGGATATCTTATAAAGCAAATGTTTGATATAATTTACTTATGTTGGAAGAGTATGCTCTGTAAGCCCTCAAATATTTTTGCTGTTTTGAGACTTGTTTTATGGCTCAGCATATGGTCCACCTTGGTGAACATTTCATGTGTACTTGAAAATAATACACACTCTGAAGCTATTGATTGCAGTGTTCTGAATCATCATGTGGCCTAATGGGGTGGTGGTGGTGTTTGAACCTTTTATTATATTTGCTGTTTTTTGGACAATTGCTAAATCAGTTGCAGACTGAGCAGTATTAAATTTTCAGTTGTGATAAACAATTTGTATATTTCTCTCTTTAGATAGTTTTTGCTTCATATACTTATGAAGCAAAAGTTATGTAATTAGAAATACATGCATTTGTGATTATTGTGCCTTCCTAAAGAACTGAGCATTGACCTGCTAGTGGTGGAATTTCTCAAATTTTGCTTACAAGAAGATGGTTTCTATTTTGCCCTGTTTTGGTTGTTCTTTTTTTTTTTTTTTTTTTTTTTTGGTATTGGGGATAGAGCCCAGGGGCATTTTACTACTAAGCTACCTTCCCAGTCCCTTATATTTTGAACAAAGTAATGCTAAATTGGTGAGGGTCTCCATAAGTTGTTGAGGCTGGCCTCAAACTTGTGACCCTCTGGCCTCAACCTCTCGAGTTGCTGAGATTACAGGTATGCACCACCTTTGCTCTGGTTTTTGAAGGATATTTCACTGGATATAAAATTCCAAGATTTTAAAATGCCTTTCAGAACTTAAAGATTGTATTGCTATCATACTGGTTGCATACTTTGGGTAAAAGTTTGGTTTTACACTTTGGGGCAGGTCAATGGAAAGCCAAGAGCATTTGCTAAGATCTCAAAAAGATTTAGACTCAGAACTTCTCCCATGTGGACACCTTTGCTTTCTTCAAGGACCCTTGGAGTGTTTTCTGCATATGCATAAACCTCAGGAATCCTATTAGGATATGAAAGCAGTATATATGTAAATTTTAGGCTTCCCCTGTTTATAGCTCCATTATTTTCAGAATTTTCTCAATTCCTACTTACTCCAGAATCATTTACCTTTGTCTTCTGATACTTGAAAGCAATACTATTAGTTTTCTCCATAAATCCCATGTTCGTCGATCATGTCCTGGGGAAGATGACAGACACTCAGAAAAAGTCTCACAAACATTAGTGAGTGTGGATCTCTTCTTCAGTAGTTGATTCCAACATGCTTTTGACTATTTCTAAGTGCCTTTGTTATCCTTCTAAGCTTCACTGATATACAGGTTATTTCTACCATTACCACCCACAGAAATTCTACCATGTATATTTCATTATTGTTCTATTTGCACCCTGTAAAAGAGCAGATATCTATTAAATATGTTTTGATTCTAATTTACATTTACTTTACAGAGGTACTTAATTTGAAAGAACATTCAAGAGCATGCTGTTAAAAGTAGCAAAGGATTATATACCAGAGAAGCAAACATGTAGAAAATCAAACTCTGAGGAACTCATAGTAAGAATATCAACACCGGTTGTAAGAATTCTATAGTAAAAGTAGAAACATATCTGCTAACTCTAGGGTTATGAGATTTAGTGAATAACAGTATAGGATACCAAGTTAGATTTGAATTTCAGGCACACAAATGATAATTTTAGGGTAAGTATATTCAGTACAATATTTGAGATATCCATAAACTAAACAGTATTTGAGTATCTCAACTTCAAATTGAACTGAGAATATGGTATATAATCTGACCACCCTACTTTCATCCTGCTTTTTTTGCCATCTATTTCTTTGCATAAAACAATGCCAACCCATGAGCTATTATGATTTATGAACTGCAGACTTCAGATACTATGGGAAGGCTATGTAATAAAAGAAGCACTTGTACAGACTCTTACTATTTTTTTTTCACATTTTGTTTATTTTTTGTTTTCTGAACATTGGCATGGGGTAGGAGGTAGGGAGAGGGTTTTGAACTCATGGCTGGGCTGAGAATTCCCTCAGTGAGGATCAGTTTCTGTTGTGGTTTGGGTCTGGGATATCCCACCAAAGTTCCTGTGTTGAGGGCTTGGTCTCCAGGGAAGCAATGCTCAGATGAGGGGCTTTGGGGAAGGGATTTGATCATAGGAGCTCTAACTTCATCAAAGGATTAATCCATTGATGGATTCATAGCTGATTGGACTATTTGGAGGTAGTGAAACATGTAGGAGTTTGGACCAAGTTGAAGGGCGGCTTTGAGCTATTTATCTTTTCTCTTGCAACTTCATCTCTTTCTTTATCTGCTATCTAGCTGCCATAAGGTGAAAAACTTTGCTCCATCACGCACCCCCACCATGATGTTCTGCCTCGCCACAGGCCCAGAAAAAGCTGACAACACAACTGCTTACTTTGCATATCATTGCAATGGCATTGTTGAGATGGGGAAAAATGAAGATTTTTGTAAATATGATTTTCTTCTCTTTTCAAAGCTATTTTAAGGAATTTTGTGAAAAAAAAACCAGTAGACATATTTGTCATATTGAATGTCAGTTATCATTGGGCTTTCTCCTTTCAGCTAATTTGCAAAGTAGGATCTCTTTCAGTTTATCTACAGATTTCCCTCTCAGTGGATATATTGCAATATAGAAATAAATAAACACCCTAGCAAAGAACATGAAAAGGTGATTTATTCAAATGTTGGCTATAGCAAGGGACCAGCCACCATTTCTTGTGTTTTGACTAAGAATCAAAGGGAGGTAGAGGAGTGAAAATAATTTGTCATGGACCAAAGGAAGGCTTTGGCTGTTGGAAGAGCTGTTGGTGAGGTAACTGGAAAAAGGGCATCCTATGGGATTGGCTAAAGGAACACACGTGGCTTTTTCTTATTAGTCCTAAGTTGCAAACAAAGAAAAATAAGGGAAGTGGTCAGAGATTAACCACATCTTACTCATTTGGTTTTGATTGTTACAAAAGATGGTTCCCTGGGTGGTTGCTATGGATAGTATTTTTCCACCCCACAAATTGCTTATAGATATGAGCTGGTTTCCTGTGCTAATAACTATAGACAATGAGTAGGTTTCCTGTGTTATGCTGCAGATTGTGGGTCAGAGTTCTATTTTTATTCATGCTCTGGACATTGTCCACGTGTAAATGCAGGCTCTCAATTAAGAGAAGTTATGTTGATTCATCATCCTTACTCATATACCTCCTTTTTCTTATTCAAAACTGGACTGCATATCCTTGACCTTCTGATTTCAATATGAATTTTAGAACTAGTCAAATTTTAAAAGAGCAATTATTTTTGAACTATTTTCATGGAATTTCTGAAATGAACTAAAATAAAAAGAAAGTTATGAATAATTAAGAAATTCAAGTTTTCAGTGGAATTGTCATTTAGTAGCAAATAAATAAAACTTATTTCTACCTGTTTATCTTTAGATTCCCCATTACAATGATATATAGATGTAAACCAGTAGCTTCTAATGTTCTCTTTTAGTCTCTAGTATCTTAAATTACCAAAGGGTGGGTATAGGTAACAGTATGTTTTTTTAATACAGACTGAGTATCCTTAAATTGAATATCTGAAATCCATATTCCTCCAAAATTGGAAACTTTTTGAGTCCCAACTTGTCACCACAAGTGGAAAGTTCCATACCTGAAACTGTTTCATGCACAAAATTATTGAAAGTATTGTATCACTTTTAGGCTATGTGTATATGAAACATAAATGAATTTTCTGTTTAAATTTGGGTCCTATCCCCAAGATATCTCATTATGTATATGCAAATATCCCAAAAGCTGAAGAAAAAAAAAAGAAAGAAAAGAAAAAGGAAATATAAAACCCTTCTGGTCCTAAACATTTTGGTTAAGTAAAAAATTCAACCTGTATCATTCTGGGTCCTCAGTGAACCCTCAGAGGTAAGCCCATGGGGAAATGTAGCTTACCACCTGGTTTTATGATTGGCCCAATTAAGATGAAAAAATTTAAGTTTTAAATAGGAAGAAGGAGAAAGAGGAACAGGAGGAGAAGGAGAGAGGGAAAACTGGGAGGAAGAAGCAGAGGAGGTCAAGAAGAAATAGATTTCTGTCATGTGAAAATAGTATGAAATTGAAATTTCAATGTTCATAAAAAAACTTGTTGGAATGCAGCTGAGGTGATTAATTTACAGATTTTCTGTAGCCACTTTTATTTTATAATCATGGAGTTGCAGAGTTACTGCAGAGACTGAATGTGAATGTAGTGAATAAGGACTAAATTATCTGGTTCTTGACATAAGTTTGTTGATCCCTCAACCAGACTTTTTCATAGTATCTATGTTTGAGTAACATTCTGAAAAATTTTTTTCTTGATAATTTGCTGTCTTCCATATTTTTTCTTGTTTTCAAAAATTTATATTATGTAGATATTATATGTCCTGATCTCTTTACTCTACTTTTCTAATTTTTCTCACCAAAGCTGTCTTATTCCTTTGCAGACATTTAAGAGATTCTGCTAAGTTTTTGACACTTTTCCTTACATTACTTTGAATTTAAAAAATTAATCAACCTTTGGGCTCATATTTTTATGTGCCATTATAGAAAACAATGAACATTACATATAATTGTCAATAAAACTGTGAATCATCTTTAAATCAAATGCTTCTGGAAGGCAGGGAAATATAGTATTAACATTTATTAATATTAAGAGGACATTGTCAAGAAAAAATATTTCTTAAAATTACTTTCCCTGAGTAATAACTGTATGAAGATATATAATGAAAAAAAATGAAACACTTAAAAATATGGACAGACTCCATTTTTCTCTTATTTTTTTTTCTCCCTTTGTGTTTCCCAAATTAAAATTAAAAGAACAAAGACTATGCCTAATGGTATGTTTATATTGATGTGCAAATTTGTTTTTCATAGAATAGTAAAACTCTGTCAAAATAACATTCCATCATTTTCATGCCCTCATGTTCTTTAATTAAGGAAATAAAATGTTTTACATTCACTATTCTAGAAGGGAAAAGTAAAACCTTTTGTGCATATCATGTTTAAAGAGCTACATGCTTTAAAAAAATCGATGTAAAAAATCAAACCTAATATCCCTTTTTTTAGCTCAAGATTTGCATATATAGAAGGCCGACATAGGAGTCTTTAACACTACTAGTGTAGTGGCATTTGTATCAACTATTTCTCACGAAACATTTTCCAACTCAATACAACTTTGCATTCAGGAAAAGCAGGAAGAATTAAAAAAAAAAATACGTGCATTGTCTCTCTTAATTCCATTACTTATGTCTTAGAAATAATTTCAATTGGCCAGGATCTTAGTAACAGCTTCCTTTGTTTCTCTTTCACTTATACAATTATTCATTTCTAACCTCAATTTTATTTATTCAATAATTCAAGAGCATCTACTACATACGAGGTACCTGTCTAGATTCTGAGCTTACTGTGAGGAACAAGACAGAAAAGATCCTGTCCTCAGAGAGTATACTGTATTAATACAGTAAAAAGACAAATGTATGAAATGGATGATAACAAACAATCACACATGCATTAAAGGAAACAACAGAATAATATGATAAACCTAGGAAAGCTGCTGGAGAAAATACTTTAAAATATGGTAGTCAAGAATGGCCAGCATTTGAAATAACTTGATCTACAATTGATGAGGAGCTGCCATGAGGAGTTCTTCAGGAAGAGCATTTCAGGCAGAGGGAAAGATGGCAGGTAAAGATGAGGGCTGGGAGGCTAAGAGGTTAGAGGTAGGGAAATGGGCAAACCATCAAGAGCCTTGAAAGAAATGTCATGGAGTGTCCTTGATCTATGATATTTAAATGTGATCGGTTCATTCTTCCATTGTACCATCTCTGGAAATGCAACGTCTCTTCCCCAAGCCATTGGTAGCTTTCTAGGGGATGTTTCTAATTTTACCTAATACACCATTCCTGTGTCCATCAGAGATGAAATAGGTCAGTCAGGGGTGATCGCTTCATTCTAAACAGCCTGCTCTGCTCAGCCCTTGTCTCAGGTGGGCAGGGAACATGAAACCATTCTTTGGATTCCACATCTGCTGGCACACCTTCTCCATTGCACCAAGATGTTGGCTAGAATGTCCACTGTGAGCATCAGTTTGGAGCGATAAGGATGTTTACTTGAAAGGTATATCACAGAGAAAGAGAAGGAGAAGGTGGAAGATGAGGAGGAGGAATTGGAAAGTGAAGAAGAGTAGGAAATCAAGAAGCACATCTCCAACCCTTTTTAATTTTTTATTTTGAGATAGGGTCTCCCTAACTTGCTTATGGCCTTGCTGAGTTGCTGAGGCTGGCTTCAACCTTGTGGTCTTCCTACCTCAGCCTCCTAGAATTCAGTGGAATTATAGATATATGACACGGTGCCTGGCTGTGACAATCTTTTCTAAAGAAAAATTGTTTAGCCTGAAATTTAAAGAAAGAATAAGAATTAACCAGGGAAAATATGGGATGAGAAATTTCCAGGAAAGGGGAAGTCACAGGAAGACAAGATTTTCTTGTGGAAGAAATGCCAAGTTTTAAGCTATTGAAGGGCTACCTTAGAGAAATCGGTAAAGGGTCAGTAGGGACTGGGATGAGAATTGAGATTAAAGAGACTAGAGAAATAGATTGGTTTGAGGATTTATGAAGATGTGAGTTTTCTTAAGAGACTACACAAGGGCTAGGCTAAAACAATTGCATTGGTCACATTCTTTTCCAAGAAAAGGAAGAGGTGAGGTGGATATTGCCTGGGTCAGTGAACAATTCACCATGCTGCTCACTTGCCAAGTCTGAATGAATGTCCTTCTTAGTGTTGGGTGTGGAGATGAGGGGTCAACTGATAGTTAATTCCCTAGTTCTTCAGAAACAAAAACCATACCACATGAAGAAACTTATTGGCATCAAGTCAAAAAAGGAAGAAAATCAATTAAATAATGAAAATTAAAAATTTTGATTATTTCCCAGTTCACATCATACATAAAAGTTAGTTCCAGGCATATTTTCTACCTCAGTGTGATAACTAAAAGATAGAGCTTCTGGGGACATAAAAGAATATCTTCATGATATGAAAAAGGAATCAGTTGATGATTATTAAAAGGGATAAAAATCATTAGCAGTAAAGAATAGGACCAATAAATTGGATCATATTAAAATAAAAATTGCTACTCAGCAAAAAAACATGTCTGAGAGTATATGGAAATGCTTCATGCTGTATTTTGAAAATATTAGAACAGTTTTTGTTTTACACAAAAGTTCCAAAGGGAACAATTTTCCTGTTGCTGAGGTCACTCATCAACATGATGCATTTGTCACAACTAACGAGACAGGGTTGACCCCTTATTGTTCGCCGAATTCCACACTTCCTTCCGGTCGCCTGATGTTCTTAATCTGTTCCAGGATCCCCATTCAGGAGACCCCATCACATGAGCTCATCAAGTCTCTTTTGGCTTCTCAAGTTTGTGACAGTTTCTCAGGCTTTGTTTTGGTGACCTTGAGAGCACTGAGCAGCACTGATCCCAAGCTCTATAGAATCTCAGTTTGTTGGAAGTATGTTTCATGGTTTATGCTGGGTTTTGTTATATAGGAGGAAGACCACAAAGATAAAGTGCCACTGTCATCACTTCCTGTCAAGGGTACACGCCATCAGCATGACTTATCGCTGCCTATGTTAAGCTTGATTGCATGGCTGAGGTATTGCTTGTCACATTTCTCCACAGTTAAGTTACTCTTCCTCTTTAGAAGAAAGTCACTAGTGCTGGCATCTAGAGACAGGAGCCACGCTTTCTCTCTTTGAGGAGGGCAGAATCTGCATAAATAATTTACAACTCTTTTTGTCTATTTTGGAGATTTGTCTCTTCTGCCCCATTTACTTGTTTAGGTAATGACTTATTTCTATCAGTATGGACTTGTGGGTATTTGTTTTATACTTTTGGGTTATAATTCAATATTTCATATATTTTGTTGATCAAATATTTTTCTCTGACCATTCAGAGATCATTCATTTTGTTTCTGTGTGCCTTTGACATGTCCCCATTGGTTTGGTTTTCAAGTACTTCCTTATATTCTCACTCAATAAAAATTGGATTCTTTCACAAAATAAAAGTGAAGAGTTAGAGCAGACTCAGCCTGGCATGATGCACCACTTATTGATGTCAAAGGACTCAGATTTCTTCCGTTGCTGTGCTTGGGGTCAGTTTCATCTGAAAACTGGTTTTCTTCCTCAGCACCATGTGACTGACATTGGCAACGGGAACTCTGCCTTTTATTTTTTCCTAAGAGAGATTGAAAAATCCTCCCCTGAGCCTATATATATATATATATATATATATATATATATATATATATATATATATATATATGTATGTTTCCTCTGGAACTGAAGAGGAACAGGTGGAAAGTGATGCAGAATTTGCAACCAACAATATCTGTTCTGCTTCACATTTGAACTCAACTCAACAGTTAATTCCCTTGTCTGTGAAAATCTGATCCAAGACAAAATAGATTGGGAAAAAGTCCAAATAAGGATATGAAGACATATGTAATTCTATGTCTGTAGGCAGGAGCACTTAGAAAATGAACTTCAAAATTTAACACCACCTTTTGTGATGTCCACATTCAAAAGTACAGGAATGAAAATAAGGAAAGGAAAGGTGAGGTACATAATATAAATGTGGAAGGAAACATAGAAGAAAAATCAGGACATCTTCAAACAATCTTCCTCAGATGAAAAATAGACCACAAGAGGTGACAAACTAATAAGAAAAACATAAAAAAATATTATAAAATTAATATAAATATATTTTGGAACATAGATTGACAAAACTAAAATGCACTTACCAATAGTGACACAAAGTTTATAGGATGTTTATGTTCATATATATATGCCAAAGTTTGATGTTTAGGCCAGAGGAATGTGAACTGTTTATTCATTTGACAAATATTTAATGTTTAAACAATGTACTGAACACCATATTAGGTACTGGGTCTCAAATATAATATTAAAAATGACCAGGATTTGAAAGTGGTGTGATTAATTAATATTTTTCTTCTGAACTCCAACATGTCTTTTTTTATACAGTTTGTGGAAGAATTTCCTTAAAGATCTCCTATATACAATGCCTCCATTCCTGAATTATTAGCATGTTTTCTGAGTTTTTTTTTCCCCAGAACATTCTTAAATGTGTGTGGGTTCTCAACCTGCAGCAAGATAGTGAATAATGTCAATAGATGCATGATTTTGTGAATTTCCTATAAACATTCAATTGTATGCTTTAAAAGGTGAATTTTATAGTATGGGAATTATATCTCTATAATGCATTTAGCAAAAAAAGTACCAAGTTAAAACTCCACTGCCAGCCCACTCCCTGTGAGCCTGTGCACATTCATGGCACAATCTTTCTATAATCACCTACTGAAGCTACATTCCTTAGTAAGACTCCCAAACTTACATTACTTATCCTTAGTGAGACTAGGATACTTTGTGTGCCTTCCGCCTGATTTTGCTTACCCCATTTATTGCATATATTATCCCATTATTCCATTTACCGTATCTAGAGTCAACATAATAGATTAACTACTTTTTTTCTTGCAAATAAGATGGATGAAATAATATTTCCATGGTGCAAAGACAGCTAGAATTTGCTCTCACTGGATACACCTTCTTCATAATTACCTCAGTTTTCCAACTTGTCACCCCACACTGGCCTCTAGGGAATATCTCCCCTCAAACCATTCTTCTCTAGACTGAAATCCAATCCCCCAAGCCTACAGCAAAAGAGTATAGAATAGAACGCTAGTCAGGGGTGACTGAAAGGTGAGACAAAGGGCAACAATAAGACTTGTATTTCAGGTTAGGGAATCCAAGATCCATCCCATCTGTGACCATTTGTCTACAGGGATGTTTACTGACCCAGTTCTGGGCCACCCCTTACCACCAGCATGCTGCATCCTATTTAAGGGAATCCTGCCTTTCTGGGGAAAAAAAGGAATGCCCACCTCCTGAGGGCAATTTTCTTAAGAGTTCAGTCCCCACAAAATAAACCAAGGGAGGAAAGAATTTCTTTTCTTTCCATATTTTCACTCTTTTTTCTAAACAGACTATCCAAAATAATATTTATCAGTCTTCATCTCTACCTGGTTTTACTTTTTTATGTAGCACTATAGTGTCACATAGCAATTCTTTGTTTAGCTTTCCTGGAAGACTTTTGTATTGGTGCTATGGTTTACATAAGGGATGTCCCTCCAAAACCTCCCATAGTAATGCAGGGATGTTTTGTTCAGAGTTGATATTATTAGGTTATGAAAGCTGAAACCTGAACAGTGGATTAATTCATTTGATAGAACAATTGTTTGTATAAGGAAGGGCGGCAGAATAAAATAGAAATTATTATTGCTGTATGTATATAGGTGACTGCATGACCAATGTGATTCTGCAACCTGTACACTCAAAAAAAATGAGAAATTATACCCCATCTGATTCAAATATATGATATGTCAAGATCATTGTACTGTCATGTGTAACTAATTAAAACACATAAATAAGTAAAGAAATAAAGAAATAAATTTTTTTTAAAAAAAAGAAAATGCAAACAATTTGGTAGGTGGGGCATGGCTGGAGGAAGTA
Organism: Callospermophilus lateralis; assembly: GCF_048772815.1. Lineage (NCBI taxonomy): Eukaryota > Metazoa > Chordata > Mammalia > Rodentia > Sciuridae > Callospermophilus > Callospermophilus lateralis. The sequence goes on from NC_135313.1 coordinate 95,953,287, forward strand.
GGTCAAAAGGGGCATGCCATGGGCAACTATATTTTTTCCTAGCTCCTCTCTCTCTCCTGGCTGCTACGACCTGAAGTTTTCCTCTACAATCCCGTTTGCCATGTTGTTTGGCCTTCCCTCAGGCCCTGAATAATGGAGTTGGCCAGCTATGGATGGAAACAATGAAACCCTCAATGAAAATAAAGTCTTTTTCCTCTAAGTTGTTTTTGCCAGGTATTTTGGTCTTAGGGACAAAACAAACAAATAAACAAACAAAACCTGACTAACACAATTGACTTGTGAGGCTGCCATAACAAAATATCACAGACCAGGTGGTTAAGAAAACAGAAATCTATTTCTCACACTTCTGGAGTCCAAGATCAATATCCCATCACTGGCTTCCCCAGTTCCCCAGAGGTCTTTATCCTTGGCTTTCTGTGTTTTCACATGGTAGTTTCTTTGTGGGAACATTCATTCCTGGCCTCCTCCCCAAGGTCTCTCCCTGTACATATTTTCTTTTCTTAGAAGAAAACTAGTCAGATTGAGTTAGGGTGTACCCCAATGTCCTCATTTCAGTGTCATTACTTCTTAGAAGGCCCTCTTTCTAAATATAGTCACATTCTGCAGTTACTGAGTCACTGAGCATTAGGAGTTCAATATAATAATCACTGGTGGTGGGGGGTTTGCAAAATTAAGCACTGTGCTAGTAAGCTTGCCATTTCCTTGACCATAATGCCTGACAAGAACAATTTAGAGGAGCAAAAGCTTATTTTGTGTTCACAGTTTCCGATGTTCAGTCCGTGGTCAGCTGACTCCATAGCTCTGGGCCTAAGATGCAGAGGGTATCATGGTGGAAGATTGTGGTGGAGAAAAAACTTCTCAGTTCATGGTACCCAGGAAGCAAAGAGAGAACGAGACACCAGGGACAAAATATAATTCCCAAAAGTCATGCCCCTGGTAAACTTCTTACTCTAGCCACACCCCACCTTCCCACAGTTACCACCTAGTATACTAGTCCTATCAAACATTCAATCCATCAGTTGGATTAATCCACTGATTAGGTCACAGTTTTCATTATCTAATCATTTCACTTCTGAACATTCTTGCATTATCTCACACACAAGCTTTCAGGTAACACCTTAAATCCTAACCAAAATAAGCCTATAATAGCTTTCCATAATTTTCTGAATCACAGGACTTCATTTGATTTCTATGCTGTTAAATCTACAGTACCAGAAAAGATAGTCTATGAGTAAATATAAATTAAATTGACAAAAGTCCCTTTATTCTGTAAATGGTAGACAGAATTCTGAAATAATCCCTAAGATTCACACTCTACATAAATCATTCCCCATTGAGTGTGAGCAGGACCTGTGAATGTGGTGGAATATCACTTCCATCATCAGACTGTTTTATGGCAGAGGTAAGGGGACTTTGTAGATATAATGAAGTTCCCTGATGGATTGATTGTGAATCAGGGGGAGGATGCTATGCTTTGGATCTTGATTGTCTCCCAAGAACCATGTGTTGAAGACTTGCTCCTAGGTCCATGTTGCTATTGGGTAGTGGTAGAACTGGTGGAGATTATTGGAAGGAAGTTAGTTTGTTGGGGGCATGCCCTTTATTGGCCCACGACCTCTCTTCTCTTTGTTTTTATAATGTCATGAGATAAATAGCTCTTACGCATCACATCATCCTGCCATGATATGCTGTGATGCCACAATCCCAAAGAGGATCAGAGACCAAAGATGAAAACTTGTAAAATTATAAGCCAAATTAAACCTTTTCACTTTTTAAAAGGATTTATCTTAGCTATTTGTTATAGAGATAGAAAGCTAAAACAGAAGATTAAGGTCTTACCTAATCAAGTGAATCCTTTAGAGGTTTTCAAGGTCAAAGACAAGAAATAGCTCCTTAGCTGCCCTTCAAGAAGTGGTTTACCATATTGAGGAGAGAGCCCTATGGCAAGGTATGGCAGGTGGCCTCTAGGAAACAAATGACTCAGTCCCACAACCACAGAAATTGAATTCTAACAACACCAGGGAGCTGGGAAGAGTACCTCAAATCTCAGAGTCTCCTCACAGCCCTGGAAGACATCTCAACTTAAGCATGATGATATGTTGAGTAGAGCAGCATTCAGCAAACTCATTCCCAGAATCCAAGTCCTCAGAAACTAATTGCAGTATAGTAAATGTGAATTGTTTTCAGCCACTGAGTTTGCAGTAATTTGTTATTCAGTGATAAACAAATCAATGAATTTGTTGTCCTAGGATTTTCCTTCCCAAGGAAGACTAACTTTGGAAGGTCCACATCTTCCAGCTCAACCAGCAACCCCTACAGAGGCAGGGTACCTTATGGCCCCAACAGATGATAACTGAGGAATATTGTACTGTCATATGTGAGACATTGAACTCTAGGGAACATGGGGGTAAAAATATTTCCCCTACGGTCTCTTGAGACTGACCTCAAGTTTTAGCTTTTTCATGGAATCTTTACAGTACACAGAGTTGTTTCCCTTTTCCAGCTATATTTGTATGTTATGTATAATACATAATATAGTATATAGTATATATATATATATGTATGTATATGTCTATATAATATATATATCCTAGAAAATATGGATATATATATATATATAATTTTGATTTATTTTCTTTTATTATTAGCCAATTTCTACTGTCTTTTCATTCCAACTAGTATGTAAATCCCTTTAATTCAGGGTTCTCATGGAAGATAGCATGGAAAAGTAGGATTGCAGTTTTAGTGTCAAGAAGAAGTAAATTTGAATTCCAAGCCTATTGTTTTATAATGCAATACCAATTATTAGACTTCCTCATCTTAGCTCAATCTTATTTGTTTTAAACGAGATCAACAAATGTAAAGATGGATGAGAAATAAATTTATGTAAATATCCTGGCATAAAGTAGAAACTCAATATATACATTGTATATATTGTTAAATTTATTTGTACCACCACTATCATAGTTTCCTGTACATATTAGGTATTAGGTGATATTGTTGATTAATTTATTATTCAATTGTTTTTTTTATATTTATCCCACAGGACTCGTTTTGACATTTTTTAAATGAGGTTTTGCTTATGTACTCAGCCAAAGGTTCCTCTCCTTTCCTGCCCTCTAGACAACTTTATTCCATTGTTTTTTCACTATTTTAACACTTTTTTTTTTAACACATTTGTCCCTGATGTGTGTTTGGGAGCAAGAGGTTAGCTTAATTTATCTCTATGTCAAGCCCATTGCATAGAAGGCTATGTGTTTGATGAATTAAAGAATTGATAAATAAATCATTTAATCAATCAAAAGTGATTGCAAGATTGTTGAAACGAAGGGCATTTCAATTTTAATAGGTCTCCTACAAGAATAGATGGTAATTATTTCTACCTAAAAGAGGGAAGAACTTGAGTTTTTGATGGTTGGTGTTTGCTGATATGAAATAAAGTTTAGTTCTGGGTTAAAATGTTGTCTGATGCGCTTGTTTACCTTTCTTAACATTTCCTTTTTGTGGAAATGCCAAATTTGAGCTCTTCTACTTGATACTTGGAAAATTATATGGAACTGTAGGACTGACTTACAGGCTCTAGGCCCAATTCTCCTGTAAAAGATGATGCCCGTCCCTCAAAGCATTCCATTTCTGTAAGACAGAATACGCGCCAAGGGCAAGCACATCGTAGGCTTTCCACACACTCGCCACCCTCACTTCCTCTTCCCCAGACACACACTCCTGCTTTTTCTACATACATAGTCTAACCTGCTGCCCAGGTCTCACAGGGTGGATTCTTGTCCACTGTGACTTTTCTGAACTCACTTTTAGTTTTTTTCAAACTCTGTGTTACTTTTAAGTAATTACCTTCTGTATGCTTAAGTTCCAATTCTGTGAAATACTGATGATTATTTCTCTGCTATAGGGTTATGGTGAATTTTGGCATGGTCATGTATAAGTTGGGGCTAATCTCTAGAAGTAAGACACTTAAGTGAGATAGTCTAGTTCCTCCAGAATCCTCATAAATAATTAGAGGATCACTATTGCTATTTTTTGTGGCATGGAGGTTGGGAGAAGGACTCTATCATATGAATTAGGGTCCAATACTGGGATTTTACCTTTTAAAAAAATTTTTTTTCTTTCATTTTTGACACTGGAAGTTGAGAGTAGGACAACTTTACCACAAAACTACATCCCCAGTCCTTTTTTTTTGTTTATTTTGAGAAAAAAATCTTGATTAGTTACAGAGGCTGGCCTGGAACTTGTGATCCTCCTGCCTCAGGCTCCCTAGTCACTGGGATTCCAGGCATGCACCATGATGTCCAGACAATCCTGGTACTTTAAGAACACTGAACACTGAACCACACACTTTTATTTTTAGTATAAAAATAACAAACATTGCAAGACAAAACATCTAACTAAACTTCATAAGCACATGTAAACTGAAAATGTTATATGTGTAGCCCTTTCCCATTATGAAGAGAATAAATGTGTCCCATTTAGATCAAATAAAATTTGAAAACTGTCTATTTTTTCTTATTAAAATAGTAGAAAAAAGGAACTTGAAACACGTGCATTTTAATTAACAATATATAGGAAAATCTAATCAGTGATGGGTGTGCACAGAGTGAGAGAGAGAGAGAAACTATGGTTTGATTATTCAAATAAAGAAATGCAAAGATGCACCAATTTCCTTTTTTGCACATTCTCAGCATTCAGAGAGAGCTTTGTCTTCCTCAGAAAGAAGGAGAATTTTACATTTCCCAGTGATCTCTGCTGACTTCCTTCAATGCTGCTGCTGAGGGGATACCAAGTTATAACTTATACTTCTATGAAGCTATACTTCTATCAACTTATACTTCTATCAATCTTTGTAAAAATCAACTTTGATTCCTGATCTCCAAGAGTTATATAGGCCCCCCTCTTGTGATCATTCTTGGGACCACAAACACTGAAAAGCTGTGGGCAAGGGAACAGCACAAGTCCGTTTTCCACATTGGGCCCCATGAGCACAATTTGCAGATATCTGCAGGAACATCCACCAGCCAGAGGGTTGAATTTGAGGACACCAATTTTTGAGCATGTAATTTCTAATAACTTAGTTTTCCCAGAATTGAAAAAAGCATTTTTATGAAATTTTAATTTCCTGTTGTTTAATGACTATCTGAAGCTAAGTGAGAGAGTTTTATATATTGGTTCAGATCTTAGAGTTTCTTACAACAGAAATGTTTATATGAATCATATATATATATATACATATATATATATCTATATACACATATGCATGTATATATACACACATACTCATATACTTATACATAAAATTAAACATATATTCAAATTCATATGTATATGTATATAAAAGTGCATGTGTATAGATATAAAATACATACATTATACATATAGATGTATAACTATACATCTATATATATACATTATGCATATATAGTTTATACATATATAGTTTATGTATAAACTTTGTAAACCCTATAACAGCAAAGGAAAAATAAATACATAAGGGTGAAGGGAGAGAAAGTAATTGCTGCCATAAGGGAAGCAGGATGAAGACTCAAACAGATACTGGTAGAATTGGTCTCTCTTTTTTTTTTTTTCTCAAAAATCCTTCCTGCAGGGAGGGATTCTTTCCCCATTCTTTGTGTGTGCTGCTTTATATGTCAGTTTAGTGGTTTTCATTTCCACAAATGCAATAATCAACCTCATTTTCTTTTTCAGTGACTTCTAAACATCAAAATATGTCCTCAGAAAGGAAATTCTGGGAACACTCTATAGTAAAATATCTTCTTTAAACTCCCCAGGATTTATTTATCTTTTCTTTTTCTGTCAATAGCTTTTCAAATTTCTCTTGAAGAAGGATTTTGGTAATAGTGATTGGTTTGTGGGTGGGCATGGACCCCCAATTTGGTCTCAATCAAAGTAAATCTCAGGATTCATGGAGACTTAGTGAGTGGAGGCATTCACTTTCCTTATCTGTGCCTTTCCCTGCAACATAAAATGAGAAGGAAGATATGAGTCTTCATTACTTACAGCCAAGACCTGAGGCCTTATAAGGATAGAAAGGCTGTGCAAGCCAGAGCCAAAAAGATGCAGAAAGAAGCCTTACTTGATTATTTCAGCTTCACCAGATGAAACTGAACTTAAAGTCAACTTGAAAGTCTAGACTTTCTATATTGGATTTTTGTGGCTGTGATCAAAATAAGTGACAATAACAACTTCGTATTTTGGCTCACAATTTCAGAGATTCAGTCCATGGTCAGCTGGCTCCAAGGCCCAAATATCATGGTTGAAGGGCATGGCAGGAGAAATCTGCTTAGCTCATGGCAGCTGGGAAGCAGGGGGAGAGAGAAGTGACCAGGAATAGATAGAGTCCCCAAGGCCATGCCCCTGTGATCTATTTCCTACAGGCACACCCCACTTGCCTACATTTACTATCCAGTAGTCCATTAGAATTATTAAACCATCAAATGGATTAATCCAGTGATGAGGTCAGAGTTCTCATAATGCAATCTTTTCACTTTCAAACACTGCTGCAGTGCCTAACACCTGAGCTTTTGGGGGGACATCTAATCCAAACCATAACACTTTCTCTTATATAAATCATATTTTAAAAATTGAAGCTGAGTTACATTTTCTACTAATGGTAATATGAATTTTTCTAATGAATATAAATCTGAAGCAGGTATTCACCTTGAACTGACATTCTCCCTTTTTAAAAGTTCATAAGTTTGAAGCACTGTTTCTAGCAAAATTTGAAGGAAAAAAAATTGAAAAGTGGCCAAAGCAACTTAGGAAGAATGTAGTCCGAGTCAAAACCCTATTTGCTTTAAAAAAAATCCACATGTACTTCTGACTTCTGATCTGTTTCTCTATCATTACCTGGAAGAATTGGGACATTTTCCACTTCTTCATATGTTGCAAGGTAATTGGGGTGAATTTTTATTTTTTCTTTGTCCTCTATTATCTCCCCTATCTAGAAGAAATATCTCCTATGCTAGCAATATAAAAAATTTCCAAGGTTCCCCTGGGAAGTCCCTCAACTTTAAGGACAGGATACATAACTGCTGTATCTGTTCTTGCTTCCTGTGGTCCTATAATCCCAGAAGCAAGCCATCCTACCTTTTTGCCCTTCATTCTGATCAGGTCAAGGATCCTCTTGGTGCTTTCTATCTCTTTTATTTTTCTTGTTTGTTGTCCTGAAATCTAGATTGGTGTGGAGGGACAGCATATAACCAGTTTCTCTTGGTCTCTTGGCCCCAGCCTTCTATTAGCATTTTAAAGGATCATTATCACTTCTCTATGAATAAAACTGTAGTTCTGGTTTGATTTGATTTCTCATTCTGTTATTGTTTCTACTTTCTGATTTCTTTTGATTGAGCATCTCAAAGAGGAAGACAACAGTTATGATCCAATTGACCAGCTAAAATCCCGATCACTTGCATTTGTAAAATTATCTAAAATATTATTTTGACTCAAAATTCCAGATATAGTTTCTAAGATGGAAACCATTGACCTGTTTTAAAGATGATGAAATTGAGGAACATAGAAGCAAAGATTTATAGAGTAAGTACAATGTCAAGCTTTAAATGTGTGTCTTCTAAATTCTAGTTCAGCAAGTACTGACTGAGGTTGTTTCAACTAACATCACTGCAAGTTTCCACTTAAAGGGAAACCCAGGTGACATGTACCATCCCATTGTGAGAGTAAAAGTTCCACTGCTCAGAGGATATAAATATTCATGAGAAGAAATATGGATATATGACCTTGGAACTTTGTAGAAGCCTAGAGAAACAGGGCTAAGGAATTTGTCTTGGCGTTAATCAATTAGACACAGAAATTCAAGGGGAAGGGGCTTAGGAACCCATTTAGGTCATATTTTGAAATTATCTCATCTAATCCTCAGACTACATAGTGCTCGGTAAATGCAATTAGTTTTACCTCTTCATGCTATCTGAAACCAGTGCTTAAGATTTTCGAATTCTGCATTCATCATTGTGAATTCTCACTCATCAGCAGTTTTGCTGCTATTTCTTTATCCAGTCATCTTAAGAAAGATGTAAAAGACTGATCACGCCATCAAATATTATCACTCCCAAGATGATGCAGCTTGTAACAGGCATGGATACCTTAGAGAGAAGAAGTCAACAATAACAGTGTAATTTAAGTCAGCAGGAGAGATACAGCAAAAATTATGAGAGACAAATGGTCTTATGAGTGAGCATAAACTGGTGAAAATAAAATGTTCTGGCTGAGTCCTTAGCCAAAATTTGGGTACCTTCAATTTTTCCCATCAACAAGTTTTGACATTGGTAAGAGGTTAAAAAAATTTTATAAATACGTCTTTTCTTAAAATTGGGAAGACTATCAATATTCTATTTTCTTCAGTTCTACAAATATTTGCTGAAATTCATGTCTTATGTTAGAAAATAATATATTCAAAAATTAATAAGAGACTCTCCTTGTCTTTCACAGGAATGTAGGCTAACTTTCCCTAGATTCATAACTTCCCTGCCTTTGAGATCCCAGTGATGATCCTGGGGTGGTGGGGGCGGACTGTAAAAGCAGAACCCTCATGATGAGGGCCCTGAGAGGTTCTCACTCTCCAGCCAGTCCATGTGTGGTCTCTAGTAATTCATCAAAATTCCCAGATTAAAGATTTCCAGGGTCATGGTGTCCCACAGATTTTGCTTCAAAAAATAGAGAAAGAAGCAAGGTTAGTGGTCAACATGTCCTGGAATGGCACCTCACCCTACATCCAGCTCAGCACTTTCCAAGTCTCTTGTGTCAGCATCCCCTTATGACCCCATTCTCTCTAAGATCCAATATAACCAGCTCCATTTTACCTGTATACATTGGGACACCACCAGGTGCCAACTTTACCTCAGAGAAAAAGATTAAGCCTCACTTGTATTTACCTAAAACAGCAGGTCATGTTTGCAATCATTTTAAAAATACATTTTCTATGCTTTTTTAATGAACAGTGGTTGTCATCATCATCACCATTAGTGTCATTCTCTTTATCTCAGAGAGATGCAAGAAGAGTGCTTAAAAACATAGTAGTACACTCTGTCCAAGGGAATATGTTCCAAGACTCCCAGTGGGTGCCTGAATCATCCATGGAGAGTACAAAGTCCTACATGTACTGTTGTTCTTGTAAACACACATACTTATGATAAATTTAATATATGAATTAGGAACAGTAAGAGATTAACAACAACTTGTACTAATATAATAGACTAATTATAATAAGGTACTATCACAAAAGTAATTTAAAATTTATGAATTGGTTATTTCTGGAATATTTCACTTAATATTTTCAGACCATAGTTGACTGCCTGTATCTGAAACAGCAGAATGTTAAAACAATTTATGAGATTACAATATATTATGTGCATGTTGAGAAAAAGAATGTACTAATTATTGCTTCCAATTCCTATTCCTTTGCTTCTCAATCTCATCTGCTTAAATGTGGTTTTCTAGTTTCTACAAACACTAAATATCTAATCAATATATAATAACTTTAGAATTAGCAACAATTTGCCTATGAATTGTAAACAATTTTTAAATCCTATCATTTTATTGAACTTTGTTTACACAGATTTTTGCCTGCAGAAAATTATAAAATGTTTACATTCCCAGTTATGCTTCTATTTCCATTTATAGTTATTCCACTTGCCATTTTTCTTAGCAATTTTTCCAACAATGTGATTAGATACATAGTCCATATATTTCTTTCTTTTTAAGTTTTTGATAATTTGTAAAAATTACCCATAGAAAATTGCAAGTATGGTAGAAAGAATTCTCACACGTAGCTCAATATTATTTTAAACAGAATGTTTAAACAAAAGACTGTAACCGCTATCCTAGTTGATACAGAGAGCTGTTTTATTACTTCTTAACAGTTCAACCACTTCCTACCCCTGCAATCAGTAGTCTTTTTCTCCATTTCTAAAATTCTGTCATTTCCAGAGTGTTCTAACATGGTGTTGTATAGTATATGACATTCTGAAATGACTTATTGCATAGCACTTGCCCTGGAGGTCCACCCAAGATATGGAGGTTAACAGTAGTTGGTGCCTTTTTATTTCTGAGTAGCATTCCATGGTTTGGATGGAACACAGTTCATTCAGCCATTCATGTATTGAGGGACCTTTGGAATGTTTCCAATTTTGAGTGGTTATTACAAATGGTTATGAACATTAAAAATAATCAATAAGAGAACATACTTAAGAATAAGAATGACAGAGTTTAGCTACAATACTAAAAAATATTAAAATTACTCTTCCCATACCTAATAGATATAAAGTGAGGCAGAGGTGTGATCGTCAGTTTTCTGTATTGACTTGGCTTCATAGTTATTCAATAAAACCCTAATTTGGGTATTGTTGCTGGGATTGCAATGAAGGCATTTTGTAGATGCAAAGGAAGTTCATAATCAGTGGGTTTTAAGTAAAAGAGATGAGTCTGTAAAATCTGCATGGGTATTGTGAAATCAGATGAAAGGACTAAGAACTGGGCTGAGGCTTTCTTAATGAAAAAGAAATTATACCTGTGATCAGCTGATAGGCTCATGCCCAGCAGCATTTCTGATCTGTTCTTTCTGAGGTCCTGTCCTATAGGTTTTGAATTTCATTGCCAGTCTCCACAGCTGTGAAAAACAATTCCATGCCATAAAGATCTTAGTGTATATTTCCTACTGATTCCACTTCTTTGGCTAACCCTACTGATCGGGGAGAGAAAAGACCTTCATGACTATTTAGTCCAGCGAACTTTGGGGTTAAATTCATAGATGGAACAACATCTTATAGTCCAAATACACATGCACACAGGTGAGGTTTTAAAGTTATTCTTACTGATCTCACCTCTTCACTTCCAAGTTCACCACAGGTCTCCAGTGAACTCCATCAGTTACTTACTATAGTAAAATTCTGAGCTGGTGACACTGAATCCAGGAAAGACAGTATTATCTGTTTCATCAATCAGACTAAAGATTTTTCATTGTTTTTTATAATTTGTAAAAATTACCCTTAGAAAATTGTAAGTATGGTAGAAAGAACTCTCACAAGTAGCTAAATAGATATTTAATTACTCAATGAATTGGTCATTTCTTTTAAAATTAAAGAAGAAAAGGTCCGAAGCTCCTGCTTCCTCTCACAAATATATTAAGACATGAATACAAGGATATATGAGCAAAGAGTTGAATATAAAGCTGTTTGCAGTAACAGAAAGTTGGAAATGAAGCCAAATTGTCAGTAGTAGGATAGTACATCCATTTTATAGAATTCTGTTAGGCTGTTAAATGGAGTGAATTGGATGGACGAGTGTTGGTTAAATGAATATTGACTCCCATGCTGTCTTGCTCACAGCCTGATTTCTTTTTAGTTTCTACCTTATTTTAGAGGTTGTCTGATAGTTCTAAAGGCTGACTCATTTGTACAGCTTTTTCCCATGAAGTAAAAGAGAAAATAGAAGATAGTTCTTACAGGTTGCCAAATCTCTTTTCACTTACCCTACATTTCTTTTGTTGGTCATAAGTTGGTAAAGATGGAACTATAGTTTTGGAGGACAAATGGAGCGAAAAGCAATTTCCATTTGCCAATGTGTTCAGAGTCATGCAATGGACACTACTAGCATTTGTGATTCTACTGCTGCCATTGTTCTTGGGATTTATATGTGTCTTGTACATAACTAATAGCATAGATCCTCATTGAAAGACAGAAACACTGTTGTTCGGGTGTAGTATTCATATTATGAAAACTTTTCTTATTGACATTGTCTTCAAATAAATGGCATGGCGACATTTCTCATGTGTTCTATGACTAATGTAACCTCCCTTGTGCTTCATGTTCTTTTACATTTTTGACACACAAACTTTCCTGATAGCAAAGGACAAAATTGCGATATAGGGATGTACAATCTCCCTGGCACACACTTCCTTCCCCTCCTTCTAACTCTCAATACATCAGGAAATTTGAACAGAACTGAATTGAATTCCCCTTGGCAGGGAACCTTAGGTGAGAAAACTCAGAGCCAAAATAGAGCAGAGTCAGCTCTCTGTTTTCATGGTCTCTGGGTCAATGGATCAGGCCAACTGAGGGGGAACCCTTCAAAAAATTGTGTCTAGGCTGGACATGAATAGACTATTTTTTTTTTCATTATTATTCCTAACCAATACATTTAACAAAATTTTACATGCATTTATGTTGTATTAGGTATTATAAACAGCTTAGTGATGATTTAAAGTGTGCAATTATTATGACATTTCATTTCAGGGACTTGAGCGTCCATGAATTTTGGTATCCATGGGGGGTAGTGGAGTGTGCTAGAACTGATCTCTTCACTCATATGGAGGAAAGACCACATCCTGCTAAGGGCTGTTGTGCATGCTTCAGTGTTTGCAGTAGACTTTTGTTTCAGGAAAAAGCTCCGAGAATCCTCTCTTATTGTTCTTGGGTGTTTGCCCCTTAGCTAGTCATTTTGATGGGTCTTTTGAAAGCAGAGGTGGAGACAAGAATTAAAGTGGGGATTCTGTGAGGTGCAAGCTCAGGTTTGTGAATGTGTCCCTAGAAGGGACATGAGAACAAGAACATTGAAAATACATTGCGCTGCTCCCTGGGCCACATATGTCACTCGAAAGCCAAAAAAGGATTAAGGGTTGCGGGGGGAATCACAGAGAGCAGCTCACTTCCCTGAGGCAGAAGGATCTGTCTGCAACACAAGCTTTTTCAGGGTTGGTAAACAACATGTGACCTGGACTCTGTGATCTCTCAAATCCCCAGAAAATGCCTGAAGCAGGGCATCAAGTGGAACTGAATTGAATTGCCTCAGATATAATGGAACGGAGGTTTTCTTTGATATTCATTTTAATCATATTTTTTCCAGATAAAGTAAGAAGGGGGTAAGCAGCATGATTGTGCCTCATATCCTAGAGCTCCACTTGGGTCTTCGTCAAGAGCAGAACACCAACATCCTGGTCCTCACATGTCCCCAAGGGCCAGCTTGATGCAGTCAGTGGGCAGAGTGAGGTTTGTCTGCTTCTGGGATAATATTCCTGTGTTTTGTCTTCTCTTATTTGGCGGCTGACTGTGGGTGACCTTGGGTAGAAGTCCCTAAAATTTCTCCATCTGTAAAATGTGAAATATGATGCTTTTGACCTACCTCACTGTGATAGATGGCTCCGAACTATATGAGATCTAATGAGTTAACATTTACAAAATGCTAGGAGCTATTTTAGAGAATGGCATTCTCTAAGCACAAAAGATCGTTATTCATTACCCAGAATGCATACAAATAAAAATAAGAGTGTTTCAGAATAAGAAGTCTGATGCAGGGAGCCATATCTGCCCTCTGTGAAAGACAGGTTGGAGATTAATTCAATGGATAAACTGTTTTAAAACCCGGCAGTTTCACGCTAATGAAAAAGAGGCCTGCAGACTATATTTTGGTCTGGCGGTCACAGCAGAACTGGAAATGTCAAACTGGTATGATTCACTTCTAGTGTTCCCTCTCAGCTTTATTGAATACCTTCAGGCTATTCAGCCTAGGATTTCTGGAAGGAAAATTATGCTGTATATAAGTGTAATGATATGAAGAATACAGTTTTCTGCATCTGTATCTCTCATAATAGATATGATATAGACACTGTCTCCACTAGGGATCAGGAAGAGGATTATACATCTCTCTAGTGTTCTAACTCATCATCTTGACCTGGCAGGCTTAACTCTTTCACACCTGTATTCTGCTGACCAGATGGTATAATATATCTGGTGCACAGCTTTTCCAGGGCTGGTGAACAACATGTGAACTGGATGCTGTGATCTGAGTGTGGCCTATTAATAGTAGGACAGTAGTCTATTACTTTATAATAGTCTGACATGCACTTTCACAGATACATAGAAATATATATTAAAAAATATACATTATATATATATATGTATAAATTTATATATGTAAAAATATATTTATATATATACGCTATATATACACATATATAATATATGTACACATATATAATGTGTATATATATATATATTCCTCCACAAATGCGTTGATATATCTGTCTACCCAAGAACACCTCCCTTTTGTACATCACTTCTAAATTTATAAAGAAATTGTTCATTTTATTTTTTATCTCATTTGTTTTTTATAATAATCATGCAATTGGACATAATGCCAATTTTAATTTCCTGTGTATATACCAAACGCTGATTCAAGGACTAAAGATATAAAAAGGTTTCAGCTTTCTTAGAGTTCATATTGTAGAAGGGAGAGTAAGAAAATTAAAAAAAAAAATGGAACTAGATAGAAATACAGGTTGGCTGAATGCTAGGAGGGTAACTGATTATGTTAACAGGGTAGTGAAAGGGTGGAGGACTGTGTTTCACAGAATAACCAATGAAGGCTTCAAAGAGGAAATTATACATGAGCAAACGTGAAAATTGAAATGGTAGCTATGCAAACAGACGGAGAGAATGAGTCTTGTGGGCAAAGAGGGCAGTGAACACAGAGGCCTCTGGAGGCAATAGAGCTTGGTATTTGCAGGATTTTGAGCAAAGTCCAAGAGTCCTGGAAAAGGTACACTGAATTGGTAAGATGAGCTTTTAGAAGGTGACTTGCAAGCCCCAGTGTAGAGTTTGTTGTTATTTCTGATAGAATGGGAGGTCATACTAGCATTATATTTTTTAAAGGGAGATTAAACCCAGGGGTGGTTTACCACTGAACCACATCCCCAGCTTGTTTTTTGTAAAAAAAAAAAAAAAAAAATATATATATATATATATATATATATATATATATATATATATATATATATATAATTTTTATTTTGAGACAGGGTTTCACTAAGTTGCTTAGGGCCTTCCTAAGTTGCTGAGGCTGGCTCTGAATTCACAATCCTCCTGCCTCAGTCCCCCAAGTTGCTGTAATTACAGTTGTGTGCTACTACACCTGGCCCATAGGAGGATTTTCTGAAGGAGATCAATGAGATCTTATTTAATACGGCATCCTTCTGTCCTGGTCTACTAAAATGGCTCCAATTTATGATTATTGTCATGGGGAAATAGCTAACATTGTATTTCCCTCTCAAAAGTGTAGATTTGAGTGATATATTTTATAATCACTGTAATTAAAAGGGGCAAAAAAATAGATGCAGAACATCCAAGTAGGAGATTATTTTGTTGTCCAGATAAGGAATCATGTTGGCCTCCATGGGTATACCTGCTGGGAAATTAGGGAGAGATAAAGGCTTACTGATTTTCCTCAAATCACATAGTGACCAGAATGGAGCTGAGGCCAATTTCCAGGCCCTATGAATCTGAACCTACAGTTCACTGTCATCCTCAATTTTAGTCTCAGCTCATCTATGTGGCATTAGTGTACAATGTGGATTTCCTCTAAATTAATTCTCCATACAACTAGCTATTGAACTGTGTATGGTGGTGTTAAGCAGATAGGCAGCCATGAACACCTGGGTACAGAAAGAACAATGGTGCTAACTTACAGGGCAAGGACAGATAAATACATCAGAGGAAGTTCAAAAGCCACAGGACTGGTAATCACAGGGAGCCTTATCAAAGGAAATAAATATGCACCTGGAAATAGGAATTGGTATGCCAATCTCCCCCAGCCACACTTAATTATAATCCCTTAAGAGAACTTTTGTTTCACCCAACCCTTATGACTAGGTTGTCAAGATCCTTACAGAGGAAACGTTGCTAAGGTTTATATCCAGAGTAAAGAAACACTTAAGGGGAAAATATGAAACCAAAGCAAGTACAAAGAAATCCCAAACTCTTAAAAATCCCACACTTTCTAACAGCTCTAGCAGCTACTGCCCCATCTAATTGTGCTCGTCTCCAGACTTTTGAACAGTTGGTTGATTGCAAGTAAAATCTATACCTTTGTACTAATATATTTATGTCTGATGGGGACTCTTAATTGAAAAAATATGGGAAAAGTAAGATCATTCTGTGGACAAATGCTCAGAGAGATCTACCAATCATTACATAAATATATTTATTGACAGGCTTATAAAATTCAAGATAAACTTTATGGTTCACAGTTTTAGCCCCAATCCCAGCTCTTAGAACGTCATTATCATTTCTAAACCCCTCAACAATCATCTGCAGGTCTCTCAGAGTGTCTTCCATCCTTACATGATACCAGGAGCAGAGCCGCATGCTCCTCCGGAAGTAGAGGCATCCCCACGCCCCCAAAAATACTCTTATGAGGAATCTCTACATGTGCTCAACATTTCAGTGACAAGCCACCTTTTTCTAAGAGTCTAACAGACTCATGCAATGAATTACACTTCTCCTTCTCTTTTTATAAATATCTCCCTCAGATATCTGTCCTCAAAAATTCCTTATTTTGTGAGGAATGGCTGCCTTAATTGCTAAAAACCTGATTTCTTGTTTCCTTCCTTTTGCTCTGCCATTGGTCATTGGACATTGTTATGCCAGATTCGTGGGACCCCAATAGACCTCCAGGAGCTGAATCCGATGCAATCACACAAGAGTCTTTATTGCAAGCTCGAGCCCAATGCAGCGGTCCCAGGGAGTGAGTCTCGTTCCTTTGTTCAGTGAGATTTTATAGGTTTGGGGGGATACTCTATGCATCACAACATCACACAGCAAATCATTCCATACCACGGGAAAATAGAACAACAACTCTTAACTTTGATTAGCACATTCACTGGTGGGAACAAGTTGGGTAAGGGTGATTGGTTAGTACAAGAGGGGGATTCCTTTGAACTGATTGGTTTAGGCCACGAGGGGTGTATGTGCTAAACTATATGGTTTCCCAACATGTTATCAACCACCATAAACTACTTGGTGGTCATCTGGCATTCCAGGTATTTCCCTGTCTCATGCTGATTGGAGGTTGCTAGGGGGTTGCTATGGGTCCTCACCTAGCCTAACTGAGTCAGGGACACCTGGCGCCAGCAAATCTCTCCTGTTATTTACAGACAAACAACTCAGCAGGGTGGATGTGTGCTTAGGAGTGCTCTGTGGGTTTTTCCAAGGACAAGGGTCATGCCGCCTTCCTTAGGACAGGCCTGAGGTATAAGCTGCTGTTATTATATTTATTTTTAAAAATGGAGTCACATTAGTTTCTCAGCATCTGTAATTTAACCAACTGCTATAGAGTGCAGCATCCCACTTCTCCCCATGGCACCCAGATGCAACATAAGCATAGCTCCCATTCAGGTAGCACTCACGTGGCACTCCCTGCCTGTCTGAATACATGGTGGTGGTGACTTTTGCCAAACTAGCCATGGAGAGAGTTAGGTTTCTTCCACGTTCACAGTTCAGTCACAGAAGTACATAATTAAATATACTCTGAGTCGGTAAGCTATAATGCTAGATTGAAGGAGTGCGAGCTCAAAAACCCATGTATCCTAAGTCATCTGAGGGGTTTGGTGTTGATGATTTTGATATTCAAATAATAAATATAATGTGTCCTTTATTCATGAAAGACAATGAATTCATCATCATCTCTTCTTCAAAAACTTAGGACAGAGCTTTATACCACAATTCAATATGTGTTAACCAAATTTAGGTGACAAAATATTAGTAAGTGACCTATTTTCTTGATCTGCTCCAAAGAAATAGATTTATAAGCATCTAACCTGCTTTTCAGCCATCTTTCACTTCTCTGCTGGTCTCTGTTCTTCCAACTGTTCCCCCTATGGCCATTGACAGTGCCACCTGTAGCCTACCCATTGCTCTCTGAGCCAGTTTCTGACCCAAAATAAATACTCTCAGTAGCAGCAATCCAGCATGCTCAACTACGAATTGGATATTGTCACCCATCTCCTATTTATGCTGCCTTCGCAAATCAAGAGTGTCTCTAATTACAGGATTGAAAATTATGTTAAACGCCTTCACCCAAGTAAAGAATTATGTTTTATTTTGTTTCTGTCCTTCACTGTACAATATTTCTAAACCAATTCAGTTGATGAGTTCCTGTATTCTCATCTATATCTGAACATTAAGTAAGTCTCTTTGTATTACAAATAACTATCAATACTGCAGATAAAGCATTCCCCCACCCCAGGTTATAGATACTATTGATTTAGTCATTACTTTCTGAATTTCTCATTTTCTGGGCTTGAAGATTTGCTTTGCCCAGCATTTGTGATAATTGTGTTGCTGAATTTTAAATAGAGTCCTCAGTCAACCCTGTATTACATCCCGGGCAGGGAGTAAAAAGCATTGTTTCTATTTTCCAGTGATCAACTTCTGCTTCGGCTCAAAGAAAATCATTACCCATCCTGTTTGTGCATGACATTTGATCACTAATTCACTAACAGTGTGGGTAGAAACATGCTATACATTTTACTCTTTCCATTTTTAAAACTAGAAATTGCTCAAGTGTAACCTCATGCCAAAATTTATAAAAAAGGTTATGTGGAACTCTCTGAATTTAGAGAGGGCATATAATTTCTAATGAAAATCAGGCATGAGAGGAAACTCAAGCTATGAGATAGAGTTTGTTGACCTAATATAGAGAAGTCTGATGCATAGAAAGATTTTTGGTTTGCTTGTTTATTTTTTGTAAGGGCATTGCTTTATTTTTCCTCCTGGCATGAATTCAATGGATTTGACTTACTTTTGGTATCCAATGCAACCAAAAGAAATCCCTTCCCTCCTTCCTGCTTTCTTTCTTTCTCCCTCTCTTTCTTTTCTTTTTATTTAGAAAAACCATAATGAAGATTTCCAGTAAACAATGTATTTCCCTTTGCCAATGGCAGCATACACAGAAGATGGCGAGTATCAGGAAGACTGCCAATCAGTGCCTGCTCTCCTTCCAACCAGTTTATGAGCTAAGGCGAACTACTTAGCAACTCTGGAATTCAATTTGCTATCAAAAAATTGGATAATTCAAGGTTCCTTTCATCCCCAGAATTTATAAGATAAACAAATATTACTGCTTTGCTTAAAGTATCATTGATACTGAAATCTATCAAAAGACAATTGTTTTGCTAGAACAATAAGGAACTGAATCTGTATCATGCTAATGAAGCCTTCTTAGAGCACTCAGGAATATGAAGAGATTCAAAAGCAGAGCATTCACAGGAGAATACTGGCTTTTCAAGAAAGGGAAAAAGAAATGGTAAACATGGGGTTGTTGGTATATATTCACCTGTTGTTTACTAGTTACAATTATAACAAAGGGAAATTAAGTTTTGTCATGGGCATTCATCACAGGCTTCCTCACTGAACTGTAGAAAATTTCAGTGACCACAGCAATAGAGAATAACAGGGTAGATTTCAGTGTCCTGTGAACTTGAATTCCAATCCAGGGTCTGTGTGACATTGGACAAGCCATATAATCTCTCTTTGTCTTGGTTTTATTTTCTATAAAATAGGAACAAATAATAAAGAATGACTCATGCAGTTGTTGTGAGAATTAAATGAATAATAGCTGCTCAGTGTCCATAGTGCTTTAAGAAGATATTTCTTTTTCTAAACTCCTTCTTTGGAATCTTAACAGGCATATCTTCATCTTGCTCTGATCTTGTACAAATCACTATATCTCTATTAGCTATTGACACAGCACATGTAAGATGTGTGTGATCAGATAATCATAATGCAGTCATGAATCGCTTATCAACAGGGACATCTTCTGAGAAGTATGCCATTAAACAATTTCATGGTCATTATATGAGAATTGCAGAGTGTACTTACACAAACCTAGATGATATAGGTCAATAACTTGGCATGGCCTCTTGACATAATCAAGAGATTCAATAGCATTAGTTGTGGGAGGTTACTGCCAGTGTAATGTGATATATAGTTTTACATTTTTTCATGAGTAGAAGAAGTGTGTTTTAAAATAGCAGTAAAACATACAGTGTGCATACATAAAGACTATGCATTATACTCCTAAATCAGTAACATGGTCATTTATTATTATTATCAAGTATTACATAGTGTACATAATCATGCCTACTATATTTTTATATGATTGGCAGTACAGTCGGTTTGCTTACACAGTATCAACACACACATTGAGTAATGCACGTTGCTGTTATGTTACAACATCACAAGGTGGTAGGAATTTTTTTAGCTCCATTATAATATTATGGGACCATTGTTCTGTACGCCCTTTGTTATTAACTGAAATGTAGATCATAACTGTATTAACTTAGGAACAGAAATAAAGCTTCCACCTTAGAAAGCACAGAAAAGTGAAGATCGAGGCACTTTTGACCATCCATCCTTTCTAATCCTTCTGTTTAATAGGTACCTAGTTTTGTGAAGGGTGATACTGATAGGTTATGGATTAGGCTCAGTTATCTTTGTTTCATTAAGTAGTCATCTTCATGTTGATTCTTTTAATGTTCTACTATGGAAAAATCATGAATTGACTAATACTACCTCTTCCTTTCCCTTCTAAGATTAATATAAATTATTCTACCTCATATTCAAACAATGGCATTAGGGGTTGCAGATAAAGCAAAAGCAAAATAAAGGTAAAATATAATAAATAAATAAATAAATAAATAAATAAATAAATAAAATAAGAACCCTTAGGTTTAAAATAATGAATTAAATAAAGACATCTGAAATCTTGCTTTTTACCATTGTGGTGGTCTTTGATCATATAAATACAGCTGTAGGCAGTCCATTTTTTGCCAATGTCCAGTAACAGGATATCCATCCCTAGTTTATTGCTAACCAACTTCATAATTAAACACTTGCTTCTTACTCTTTGAACAACAACAAAGAAACAACAGTAAAAATAAAATCAATGACATATTTCTATTATTGTGCCCTCTAGAACAGTCTATAGTATATGGTTCAGTAATAAATTTTATTGATGCACCATGTCAAAGAAAATTGCTGATGTTTGGAGAAAACGAGCAGCCAGAGAAATATAAAAGAATATTCTCCTACCAGCAAAATTCTTGCAAATGGAGAAATAATGATAATGGAAGACAGGAAGAAAATGTCATTTCATAAGTGAAGTTATACATGAGTTTAAGAAAGTATGATTTTGAGTCACATCTATGAAAATTAAAAAGACTATCACATACAGGAATCAATCAATCATCCTTCACAAATGAGAAATTAAAACCCATGATTCCCCAAATTTTAGATTCCTTGAGAACAGACATTGAGTGGTCAATTTTATTTGACCAAATGATATTTGAAAAAAATCAAATCTACTATTATTATCATTATTTCATATTAGAAATGATGATGTAATGATCTCAAGCAAACAATTTCAGAAAAAAAGTTGATGGTTCTTTCAATTATTTAAATTTAACTACTTGAAAGACCTTATGGTTTTACTTTTGCCTTAGACATAAATGTTTTTGCCACATTTGTTCTGCTCTATCAGGCTGTGTTTGGTACCTGATGATGCTGATTCTCTGTGACTAGCGGTAATTTAGATTCCGTACATCTCTTCCTCTTGGTGACTCAGCTTCCATCCCTGATTTCTTAGGCTCACCTAACATGGTGAAAATTCATAGGGGTACTCAGGAGGAAGTACCAGTGCTGGCAGGAAGACCCTACTAGGCTGATAGGTACATGACACGCTCTCAGTGCATCCGCTGTCTTTGAGGGGAACGGCTTCCCTAGCCATAAGTCCAGGCACTTAAGGGGCTACTTAGTATCTGACAAAGTAGAGTCTCCTTGGCTTTGGCATCCATATTTCACAGTACAATTGAAAACTGACTTTTTATTTAACAACTTTGGGGGGCCTTCTTCCGTTTGTTTCATGGCCACTCAATGCCTGGCAGAATACAAGCTCATGCTATCATTTTTCAAGCCATTAAATGTTAACTTCATTTGCTTGTTTGAATTATGCTTTGCTCTTTTAGTTTTGTAATGAAAAATAAGTACAGGTTATGCAAGCAATAACCCTGGTGTACGTAGCAGCTATCTCTCTAAACGGTTTATTATGCCACAGTCTGGTACTCCATTAAATATAGATTACAGAAGGCTGAATAAATGAATATCAACTAAGCGTCCCCATCCTTCTGTACATATCAATGCAAATAATGAATTGTGGCATCTCATGAAAATGGAAAAGTAAGGAGAGTGGGTCAAGAAGTAATTACACATTTGTCTTATCTCATGCTTCTTGCCCTCAAAACAGCAGAATTCATCATGGGGTAGAAGGGGATGGTGCAGAGATATTTCTGACCTGCTAGTATTGTGAAAACTCGTACTCCATTCTTGCTTTCTTTCCACCCATGCATTTTAAGGTGGGAGGGGGTCACATTGGACCTAGTTTTTACTCTTGTTTGTTTTTACCAATCTCTCTGTGAAAGGAAACTTTTTTGGAAGCACCATTGTAGCAGTTTGAAAAGAGAAAATGTTGTCATCTAATCATCCCTGTGTTCCACCTGGTGCCTGGGTGAACACTTGCATCCCTTCGACCGTATTGAAATTGGAAAATTCTGAGCCAGGGAAATTCAGAGAGTGTCACGCTTTGGAAATAAATAGATGTTTCTATTGCTTTTCTTCATCTTTGAATTGAGTTTGGTCACTTTCATCAGACTTCTTCCAGGCGCTTGTTGGCATATTAATTCACTCACTTGTTAAATGAGAACTGTTTTAAAGGAAAACGAGTAAGGAAGCATTTGCCACCTGGGGTGTGAATATCTTGAATGGCATGGTAGCACTGAGGGTGTGTCATGGTTTACATTTTGAGAAGGTAAACAATTATGTAAATCAAGTCTAATTTTCAATGCAAGGATCACCGACGACACAGAATTGGAAAACAGGTGATACTATATTCTTTTTGGTTGTTTGGATAAGTCACGACTGACATATTTAATCTCATAACTTCCTGGCCCTTCTAAAACATTGTTCTTTCAATTATAGCTTCATTGCCTGTCTCTTCATCTTCACTTGATCCTCTACATCTGCTTTTAAGCATGTTAGGTTTCCCCACTCTTTATCCTTGCCCAGTCTTGTAGCACTCTATTGTTTTACTTGGGCAGCTACCATTCTTATTCTTTTCTTTCCTTCCTTCCTTCCTTCCTTCCTTCCTTCCTTCCTTCCTTCCTTCCTTCCTTCCTTCCTTCCTTTCTCTCTTTCTTTCGTTTGTGTGTTTCTCTTTTTCAAATTTCTATAGTGTTGCTAACATCCTAAGCTTTTGTCTTTAAACTCCTCCTTCTCTTTTAAGGTTAAGCATGAATTTTGCATCATCTGGGAAGGGTATTTTCACGGGGGTCCTTCCTTACAAGAGCAGTAGGCTCCTCTTTCCCCTGGGGTTATTTGACACCAGAATTTTCTCTGTAGCACATTAGATAGTGGCTGCCTCTTGTATCTTTTCAGCTCCACTGCCAGGTATGTGGCAGGTTTTTACTAAATATTTGTGAAATGCACGCATGAATAAAAGGATGTGTTTAATTATCTTTGGCAATGGAAAGAATACATTATAGTATTTCATAAGCATTTTTCCACGTGCTTCGTGCTTCATATCTCCTAACAATAAGGGTGTTCTATGTGGCCGGGAACATCTGAGGATGGCATGCCTCCTGAGATCTGGTTGTCAGGAATGGGAAAAGGGAAATAAAGCTCTAAGAGAGTCACGAAGTGTCAAGGGAATGTAGCAGGAGTAATTTTTCTTGTTGTGTCAGAATTATACTAAGACTCAAATCTAAGGATAAAAGCACTAAGTACTCCACTTCTAAGTATGTACATACATGCATGGTTAGAGACAGACCTGTGGAACAGGAGTAAGAAAGTACTGATGTATTTTTGGCTCAGGAAGGGCATCTTTCTCTCTACCACCAAAGGTTGGAATTCTATGAGAATTAGGAAGAAGCAGGAGATAACTTTTTGGAGAGATATTTAAATAGTCATGGCCTCGTTAATCTGTCCTCTGTAGCAAGGAAAATAGAACTACTGAGAGATGGGCTAAGCAGCAGAGTATCAGTGGCAGAAGATACAGACCTGTATTTTGATATGCAGTTTGAACTCCTCAGAGGGTTAGTGGATACTACAGAAGCTAGAGAGCCTATAGCAAAATCAGTAGGGTTAATCCAAGTGTAACATTGGGGGGGGGCATCTTAGTAAGTAGAGGAGGAGAGAAGCACAGAATTAGATCTTGTGTGTTAGAGAACAGTGCAGTGCAATGGGTCCCAACAAAACCCTATGAAGAATGTCTACTTATCTCCTATGAGATGGTCAGTTTTGATTTCTGTTTTTGTTATGGTTTGTATCTGTGATGTCTCCCAAATTTTCATTGGTTGAATTCTTGGTCTCCAATGAAGCAATGTTCAGAAGTAGAGATTTGGGGAAGTGATTGGATTATGTGGGCTCGGACCCAATGAATGGGTCAACACATTGATAGATTAATAGTTTGCACCAAATGTTGGGAGATGGTGTGAACTGTAGCAGGTAGGGCCTAATTGGAGGAGGGGGATTACTGGGGTGTGCACTTGGAGATTTTCTTTTGCCCCTGGCCCCTTCCTTTCTTTCTTTCTCTGCTTTCTGGCTACTAGGAGGAGGTGATGAGGTTTCCTCCACCATACACTCCCACAATCATAATATTCTCCCTTATTTCAGGTGCAAAACAATGGAGCCAATTGACCATGGACTAAATTTCTGAAACTATGAGCCAAAATAAGTCTTTCTTGTCCAAGTTGGTCATAGTGATGAAAGCTGACTGACTCAGCCTTCTAATATTTTTTTTAAAGAGAGAGAGAGAGAGAGAGAGAGAGAGAGAGAGAGAGAGAGAGAAATTTTTAATATTTATTTTTTAGTTTTCGGTGGACACAACATCTTTATTTTATTTTTATGTGGTGCTGAGGATCAAACCCAGCGCCCGGCACATGCCAGGCGAGCACACTGCCACTTGGGCCACATCCCCAGCCCTCAGACTTGTAATATTAACTAGGACACTGGTGTCATTCAATGAGGAAAAAAATTATCACACAAATGAGAAGACTTGTGCTATTTGCAGCTTGAACCGTTCCTGCCCCAGTGCACCTGTGGTGTTAGCACCTGGTGAGGGGCTACCTGGGGAGGATAAAGAGCTACCCATGGAACCACTCCACACCCACTGCAAGAAACTAAACTGCAGAACAGCTGGAGCTGCAGTGTGGGACAGGGGAAGAGGTAAAGTGATTTGCATTGTGTCAGGGAATGAAACTTTAAATAGAGTAGGACTGAGTCTAGATATGGAAATGAAGATTCTCCAAAATCCAAGAATAACAGAGAAGTTATAGAATATGGCCGAGATTCACTATGGCATCCCCTGTTCTCCAGAGTGCAGAAGACAAGCAGAGCAGAGTGGGTAAGACTTCCCCACATGGGAAACCCTAACAACATGGAGGCATAAAGACTGGAAATGCAAATGAGCATGTTGAGAAACTAGTCTATGTTTGAAATCAGGGCCGTGGGAGAGACCCAGGTGTTGTCATGTGGGAGTCCAACACAGTGGTCCCCCTAGACACAGAGAAGAGGTTAAGTCTGGCTTTCAGCTTCATGAATTTGATCAGTTCATCTTTAAATGTTTTATTTTATTTATCTTCTTACTGTCCCTAGGGGAAACTACATTTATGAAGACTAATTCATGCTAACCATAATCCTAAGAGCGTGATACATGATGCCTTTATTGACTCTATGACATTATATCTCAGAAACCCTAGGGCTTTAGACTGTGTCAACTAACCTTATAAGTGAGTTACACAAGGCATCAAATTGTTTGAAAACTCTTTTAAAGGCACAGACTCTGAATACAATGAATAGGCTCAATATTTGAGGTATCTCATGGTGTACACCTCGAGTCTTATCACATCCACGATGAAATAGACATGCTACCTGTTCTGAGATCCCACAAGTCACTTCCCGAGACAAGGATTCCTCTTGACAAGATGACCCTGAGATGGTTACTATAGGTCGAACTCTGTGATTCCTTCTTGTCATGATTCAAAAACCAGGAAAACCCTGGTGACTCACACATGCAGTTATTTATTCAGCCATAATAAATTGCTAAGCATCTTCTACATACCACAAACCAGGCCAGAACACTGACGTGTATAACTTACTTAAGGAAAATGCTCAACTGGGCACTGTTTTTCTCCCTTTGGTTAACAAACAACTGCTGGATGGTTGTAAGAAGAGGTCCTTATAGATAAGGATTTAATTGATGGAAGAATCCACCCTTGAACAGCCTCAAAGCTGAGTCCGCTTCTACATATCCCTAGTGCTTGTAATGACAGGTTCAAACCCAGACACATCTCATCTCCTGTGACAGGACAACATCCCCCCATCTCTTTTTTAGCCAGTGTCTCTAGTTATTGCCTTTTTAACAATAAAGACCTAAGTTCCAACAGCTAAAAGGAAGATGCATTTAAACAGAAGATGAGCAGCTTCAGAAACAGACAACAGGGGACTTATGTTTACACACACAGTTTTCTCTTGTATTAGAAAAATATCTATACATCTTATATTTAGAAAATAAAAACAATAATCATAGGACATAATTCATAAATCATTGTTTAATTTAGTGCCTTATTTCATTCTGTATTAATAATGATGATTAAGGTAGCAGCATAGTGGTAGCAATAGTAACAGCAACTTCTTATACATGCTTATTGTGTGATAGGCACTGAACCCGTGTGTGTTCCAGTCCATAATTATTTCTTTCTGTAGAGCAACCAAGGCATATTCAGTGGATTGCTCATGGCCACATAGGTGGGAAGTGGCAGCATGAGGATGTTAATCCAGGTGGACTTGTTAACTGGCCTGAGTGTTTATAAACAAGCCACTCCGGTGAGACTCCTGCAAAAAAGCTTGCTGGCTCATCTCCTTCTTTCTCTGCCAGGACAAATGTGTTGCCCTGGGCTTCAGGTAAGTGTGTGTCTCCTGAGCATCTCATTTCTGTAGTCTTTTCTGAAAGCCAATCTGTATGTGGGCATAGCTTTCCCACAGAGTCTCATCTTGAGGCCCTGGTTTAAGAAAAGCTCAGTTTATGGCTCACACCTCCCCTAGATTTCCTAAGAAAAACGAGTTGTCCTAAGAATTACAAAAAAAAAAAAAAAGTCATTAAAAGTGACATATGGACTAAAATACTGTACATAGGAAAATGCCTGCTAGCTAGAGAATATCAATGATTTTCTCATTGTTTGCCATCATTCTTGTTTGAGCCAGCAGGATGAAAAGGGGAACATATTAATATTTTAATGATGCTTAGAATTTTGAAAATAATTTCTGAGTTTTGTATGTGATGGTTTGATTTCCATAGAGGGGACACAGAGAATCATTCAAGCTTAGTGGAGAATTAGTATCCTTCAATATTGCCACCCTATAATTTGGATGCCCTGATGCTTGAACTTAACCTCTGTAACAATCCGTCAGAAGATACACTCCTAATTGTTTGTATATTTATTCATCACTCTTACTTCAAGGTGAAGGTTTAAGTGAAGTATTTGTCTTATGTATAATTCTACTTTCAATAGTAGCCCCAATCTAGCCATAAATATTTGAAAATAATGAATATATATAAAAACATAACTGTTGACTCTTAGGAGCTCTATGATTTGATCTAAATATTTGCTCCTTGATGATTTTAAAAAAATACTTACTAGTCATGCTCCACATATTGCTTCATTTCAAGATGGCAGCTCTCACCTCCTTTCATCTGTGTGCTGAAGGTTACAAAGGTCTTCCCTATGTAGAATTTACTTTTCTTTCATATTCATCATAATTTATGCTTCAGTTAACACTTCCAAAACAAATTTATGAATCTATAATTTTGAGAAAGCGTGTATCTCCTTATTACTATGAACTTTAATGTTCTATTGCATTATAAAGGACATGAGTAATAAATAGTTTCACTAAACCAAAGCCTGAGAGAAACTAAGGCTATTCATTTGCCAACTTTTCCACCCGTGTATAATCAGCCAATAATCACCCAATCTCAGTTAGCTGTTCCTAGGATCAGACAAAAATACCAGGCTGCTATTGCTGACATTGAAGTCTGCCAAGAACTTATAGGGGAAAGTTGATAGAACCAAAGCAAGGCTTCTATAGAACTTAGAAAGTCTGTTTGGTACAGGACTGGAAGTATGATGCCCCCAGATTTCTGAAGGTTGAACCCTAATAGACCGTAAGCAAAACTTCATGCACTCTGGTGTCAGACAGTCCAAAGTCTGAGCTATGCCACCACTAGATGACTTCCTGGTAGTGTCCTCTTGAACTACATTCTTAACATCCTAGTTACTTTACTGAATAAAGAGAAACAATTAGCTGCCCATCTTCTAGATGTGTATAGGGGATTAGAAAACATTGCAACTTGGCACCAAGTACATGTTTCATAATGTCACTGAATACTAATACTATTATTATTCTAATATCTATTCTAGAGTTAACAATCACATTTTTATAGATGCATTTCTTAATTGCCCAAGTGGTTATTGGATATGCTCTATCACTGGTGCTTTGTTTGACATTTATGCAGTATTTAAAAATTGAATGTCTGTGTATAAGTAGCTATGCTACATAGAGTGAAAGTAGGTACTTTCAGTCCCTATTAACTCTTGATCAGAGGCAGAAATGAATTTGTCTCTTTAGAAAATTGAAAGAAAAATAATAATTAAAGGTTTGGCATAAAGGTTCCCTTTATGCAAAGTACATCTTAGAAATTAGTTGTGGATATATCCAGTCACTTGCTATTTCTCCGTCTTTAAACCAAAATAACAAAGGACCTCCTTGTTCATTTGCTGTTCTTTTCTCATGCTGAAACCAAACGTATCCTTCACATTGAACACTTTAGCCCTTCCAATCTCCAGGAGAATTTCTAACAGCTATGCTTGTTAGAATTAAAAAGCTTCAAGTAATTACAGTAGCGTCCTACTTTTCAAAAGAATATCTTTCAAAAAAAAAATTCTATCCTGAGGCTATTGAAGTTTTTAAAATGCTAACTCTTACTCTAGCTCCTCTTCCTTTCCCTGGAGTCGCCTAGGAACATGATGACTCATTGTTTTGTGTCTTTCAGGTCCAGGATACTCCATTCTTTGCAGAAGTGAAGCCATAGAGTACTGTGTACCGGGACTTCTCATCTACCTTAGCTTTCATGAGCTTGCTTACAAATATTCAGTTTTGGCCTAAGTTCCCTGTTTCTATAAAAACCTGGCAAAAGATTTAATGTTGGTGGAGACTTTGGAGAAGCGAATTTCTGAACAAATTCAACTAGTTAGTTGCTAAGAAAAATGGCACTATTTTTTTTTCCACGTCTGTAGTATTCCTTGACTTTTGAGAAGTACTTCCTGGAAAGGCATTGGGAAATGAATGTGTTATTAATGTATTATTGATGGAGAATCTAAGGATTAGAGGAATGTTACTTCTAAATGGCAAAGAGGAGAAGCGTTGCTCTTCCAGAACCTTCAGCTATGGGAGACAAGCCTCAAAATGTAGACCCTTCCTGCCAGTCAGGATCACAGTCCTGTGCCCAAGTTCCAGGTCCTCCATGTTTCCATATCAGGAGAATTATCTGAGCAAATTCAACTCATCTTTGTCTTGGAGAAGGAAAAAAAAAAATCACTATGTATTTTAGACTTCAAATAAGAAGCAAAAGACAATAGAAAATTAGAAGATCCAAAAGGCTAAGAGTTCTGAGCAAGGTTTCTTAATAAGTAAACAAACAGCCAGAGGATATGTGAGATTGCTACCCCAGCCCCAGCTGACCATAGAGAGAGGGGAAAGACTGTGCCAAGACTTATCTGAAAGCACTTGTGTCAGCATTCTGTAGCTAACTTGATCCTGCTGTTGTAGAACATTCCTGTCCTCCACACCCTCAATTCTCCAAGGCCCTCAGGTTATTTCACAGTCTCTGAGAATTAATTTTGAGTTTTCTTGGATATATGCCCTTTGCAGATATATGACACCTCACACTTTTCTTTACCCTTCTGTTGAGCATTCATTTTCATTGATGTCACCCTGAAGGTCTGTGAGGGACTTCTAGTCTTTCACCGCCACTGTCTTCTATAAGAGATGTTATTAGATGTCGTTTCATATAGCAACCGCCAAGCAAAAAGCATGCTTTGGAGTACACAGCTGCTGCATTGAGAAAACTGTGCCCAGGATCTCTAGCCACACACATAGGAACACACACACAGAGATGTGCAAACAGATGCACACAGATGCATGCATAGCCACACACACACAGGTACACACACAGACACACATACAGTCACACAAAGCCACATACCTTGGGTCCACCCTCCATCACAATAACATTACCAAGATTACTGTCTTGAGCTCACTTCTCATGTAGACATTTCATTTTTATCTAAACACTATTATTCTTAAACTCTCTTCTTCTCAGTATTCTGGGCAGGATTCTGCTGGAGTGGGAGGGAGCGCATAGATAATAAGACAAAGAACTGTGATACCTCATCTGCTCTAAAACCCTCTAGATGTTCTAGATGGTTCCAGTAGTGTGGGTACAATTCATGATTTTCTTTCTGGAGTTGCTTCCCTACTTACATTCTTTTACAAGAATGCTGAGCAAATGTAGGGCCACTGGGTTGTGTTCAGTAGTCAGCCATATTTCTACCACTATTTACAGGAGGCAGGTATGCATTCCTAACAGGATTCAGCCAAGCAGAGGCCAGTGTCTGGAAAATTGAAATCCATACCAGGAGGGTCCAGTCTAAGCCTACACTTCTCTTTCATAAGGAGAAGACACAAAAACTCCTGGTCCTAGAGTACAATTCTCATCATTTGGGGGGTGATAAGCATGGGAGGCTGCTGTTCAGAAAAGGAAGAGCTTAGAACATTTACAGACAGACACCTCAAAGAGATGGGGAGACCCAGCCTGAGGATGTGGATTCTGCTACTTGTTTAATGAATCTGACTGCATTCCTGTATTTGTTTTCTAGGTACATCTATAAGCCAGAGGATAATGTTCCACAAGATAAGATGAAGATTTTGATCTACAGCCAAATAATTCAAAAGTCAGAAAAAAATCATATTTGAAAACTTTCTCATAAAATTAAATGTGTTTATTTAATAGATAGTCATAAAATATTCATATGTATGCCTATATATATACTCCAGGGTGGAAAAATTTAAATTTAATGAAGCAAATGTAGTTAAACTAAAGTTTCTAAATGTTCTGTCCGTTATGATAACATTAAATTTTGTTTGTGTGTTTGGTTTCGAATACCTAATGGTCTTATAGGTACTTAGAATACCATGGTATTATATGACAGACCATTGAATTAATCTATTTTGTTACTATAATAAAATGATTGAGATAAGCTCTTTTATAAAGAAAAAAGTTTATTTGGGATCACAGTTCTCCTGTAAGGTCAAGGATCTGCATTAGGGAATGGTTAAGTTACTGGACGAGTTCTAAGGTGGAGCAGGAGCAAGGCATCACATGGTGAGAGGGGATAAAAATATGCAAACTAGGTGTGGTGGTACATGGCTAGAATGTTAATGACCTCGGAAGCTGGGACAGGAGTATCACAAATTTGAGGGTAGCTTCAGCAATTTATTGAGACCCTTGACAACAAGACTCTATGTATATACACACACACACACACACACACACATATATATATATACACACACACACACACACACATACACAAACTTAAAAATCATAGAAAAATTTCTACTCTCTTAATATTAATCTCATGATGGGAATAAAAGTTCAGCAGATGAAATCTTGGAGGACACAAATCATTCCATTTTTTTATTTAAAAATTTTTAAAATAAAAATAAGTTAAACCAATGAGCTGGGGCTATAGCTCAGTGGTAGAACACCTGCCTCACAAGTGTGAGGCACTGGGTTCGATCCTCAGCACCACATCAAAATAAATGAAGATATTATGTCCATCTGCAACTAAAAAATATTTAAAAATTTTTAAACTGAGAAATTGCAATTTTTTCCACATTTCTTGTTCATTATATAAACTGTAATAATTAGAGAAAGTTTGGGTTCTAGAAATTCACTAAATCTACTCCTCTGGCACTTGTGTTACTTCTCCCAGATTATATGTTTTGTGAATTTTATAATCAGTTCATGGATATAAGTTGATGCAGTATCAGAGTTTTTACTTAGCTTGTCTCACACACACACACACAAACACACACACACACACACACACACACACACCCTGGGAACTCATACTGTCCTTCAAACCTCATTTCTCCTGAGTGGTGACCTTTTCCATAGTCCAGACTCTTCTCAAGAAGACCTTGTGCTGACCAACCCTACCTTCCAACTCTTTGCCTTAATTCATCACTGCCGTTCTTCTGCCTTGCTCTTGTGTACAAGACAGTCACTAAGTCAGTAACACATTTCTACCAGGACTCTGACTTTCCACATTGGAGCCAAACCACACGAGCTCTAACCATAGTGGGTCCTTCACATCGCGTTGTCAGTACACATCTCTAGCCCCAGGAATGACCTCAGCTAAGTGCACTTCACCTCTGTTGGCCCACCCGGCATCCCTGCTATTAATCTTTAGTCTACTCAGAGCTCCTGCCCTCTCTCTCGTTTTGTAAAAAAATATTTTTTTAGATGTTGATGGACCTTGATTTTATTCATTTATTCATATGCGGTGCTGAGAATCAAACCCAGTGCCTCACACATGCTACATTACCACTGAGCCACCACCCCAGCCCTCCTGCCCTCTCTTTTGGCCTGCATTTAGTCTCTTCCCTTCACATGCCACCACGAATAGATGTATGTTTCTATATTATTCACTTCTTGCCTCGATTTTACCCTTGAAAAGTTCATTTATTTCTTGTTGAATGCTGCCCTTAGTCCTTGATTGAGATGGCTTCAGTCAAGATGGCTTTGCTCTGTCTTAGAACATTTCTCATGACCTGTTCAGTTTAGTTGCCCTTGGTTTCATTTTGGATCTGTGCTGTTGAAGAGAGAGTTCCCTAACAGTATCCTAGGTCCTGTGCAGCTTTATGAAATTAAATGAGTATGTTAGTCAGCTCTTTCTTGCTGCAAAATGCCTGACAAGAATGCTAAGTGAAGTTAGCCAATCCCCCCAAAAACAAATGCTGAATGTTTTCTCTGATATAAGGAGGCTGACGCATAGTGGGGTAGGGAGGGGGAACATGGGAGGAATAGATAAATTCTACGTAGGGCAGAGGTGTGGGAGGGAAAAGGAGAGGGCAGGGGATTAGCAAGGATGGTAGAATGTGATAGACATCATCATCCAAAGTACTTGTATGAAGACACGATTTGGTGTCAACATACTTTAGATGCAACCAGAGATATGAAAAAGTGTGCTGTATTGTGTAATAAAAATTGTAATGCATCCCACTGTGATTTTTAAAAATCAATTAAAAATAAAAGAACAACTTAGAAAATGAAAAAATCTATTTTGGCTCATGGTTTTCGAAATTCATGGTCAGCAGACTCCAAGTCAGAAACATCATAGTGGAAGGGTATGGCAGAGAAAAGTTTATTCAGCTTATGGCAGCTAGGGATCAGAGAGAGAGAGAGAGAGAGAGAGAGAGAGAGAGAGAGAGAGAGCGAGCACACAAGCAACCTGGGACAAGAGATAGTCCCCAAGGGCATACCTTCAATGACCTACTTCCTCCAGTCTCTCCCTACCTGCTTATAGTTACCACCCAACAGTCCATTCAAATTACTAATCAACTCATAATCTAGTCTTTTCCCCTCTGAACATTGCTGCATTGCTTAGCACAGGAACTTTTTGAGGGATATTCCGATCTAATCTATAATAATGATTGCATAGCTATCAAGAGGTAAAGAGGCAAGCGACCCCAGTAATGGGCTATCCTAAGACCAGGCAGTTTTTCAATTTTTGAGAAACCGAATCATTGACCACTTAGGAGAAAATTTTATATATTTTAATATATGGTCTAGAGAAGCCCAACTCAAGATATTCTACTGCAAATAAAAGAGCCAGAAATAAAAATAACTTAGATGTGGGGAAAATTGTGAGCATGTACCCTGGAGCAAGCCATCTACTTATTTTGATGAGTAACTAAAGAAACGGAGATCTGTCCAACCCTGGGAATAAAATCCGTCTTGTTTGGTTTACTAAGAGAAAAAGTGTCAGCCTCGGATGTGGCACATTCATTATGCCTTTTCACTTTTATATTGACTACAAAGTGATTTTTTTTTTAATATTAGAACTTA
Source organism: Callospermophilus lateralis (assembly GCF_048772815.1). Taxonomy (NCBI): domain Eukaryota; kingdom Metazoa; phylum Chordata; class Mammalia; order Rodentia; family Sciuridae; genus Callospermophilus; species Callospermophilus lateralis. The sequence goes on from NC_135313.1 coordinate 95,987,397, forward strand.
AAGCAGGGTTCTGTAGTCAAACTTCCCATGTCAATGCAGCAGCTGAGGCAGGCAGAGTGGTGTCTGGGTTTGGGAAGCCTGAGGATGTGAGGAAAGCAGGAATGTGAATACACAGTTGTCCTGTTCCCTCTCCTGTACAACATCCCTTGTCCCTGTGAGTGACGAGTGCAGGAAACCTTGGCACTATCCAGTTCAGCTGCAGTTTCCTGCTACCCTGTGGCTCCCTCATGAAGAATCCTTCCCTTTATACCCTTCACCTGGGCTTTCTGTTTCTCACCTGGTGGCTTGGCCACATTCCCACCATTTCCCTGTGTGCACCTGCACAAGGAAGTGCTCAGCCATATTAGGCCCCTATTTGTTCCTCCCTCTGAACCACCAGGGTCTCCTGCTCAAGGCAAATCTTCTTTGTTTTTTTCCCCCCACAAATCCTAGAGTTCAGCAGCAGTGACACACAATTGGTAGGAAAAAACAGTAGGACCAGCCTCAGGGTCACTTGGCTGTGTCTGCCAGAGCAATTATGACTATAATTTTTCCCCTATCTTATATATTAGATTCCTCTGTAATGTTTTCTTTAAATTAAGTAATAGTACTAAAAAATAAAAATACAGCTTCAAAGGGAAAATTGGTCCTTCATAACGTTAGATATAGATTCAGAGAAAAATACAAAATGATTTAAGATGCTGCAGAATGAAGTATTACATACATATATACATATTTATAGTGCACCAGGAGTTTTTTTCATAATGTAGTTAAACTAATAAGCAACATGAAAATTAGGAGAATTGAGCAATGTTTTTAGATTGGAGACAGTGCTGTTTATAAATGTAATAGCGAAGTACATAACAGCCTTCAGCCTAAAAATTCAGCATTCTGGTAAATGTCACAGATCTCATTTGGATGTGAGGGAATAACACAAAATAAACAGTATCCTTTTCTTGACATTCAAGGTAAATGAAAACAAAATCCAGTGCTAAATGCAGCCATAACTCTCATGCAAGATTCACACATGAAAAAATTAGGTTTCATTTTGTTTGAAAAGGGGGGCTACTTTTAATTATGAGACATAATATTTGCAAATGACCTAGTCAAAATCTCCTAAGAGTTGAGTAATTATTTCTTTTTATTTGTAATTTTATGCTTTTATTTACTCCTGCCCCCTTCTTTAATAATGTTAAAACTGTTTTCCCTTTCATATAGTTTCATAATTGATTCCTTATAAACCATGTACTACATGTGTTTTGAACCAAAATAATTGGTTTCCAAACTCCACAATATTACTGCCAATCCCTGCTTTTGAATGTCTAATAATGAATAATAGCACTATTATTTTGTATGTTTTACTCATTTTTTAGGACTGTTGGATACCATATGTGTGTATATGTATATCCATATAAAGATATATAACATACACACATGTACCTGCATATATTTTAAGGTGTACTTATATTTTCCTGGGGAGAGGTGTTCCCCAGGTAATTGGTCACAGAGTCAGAGCCAAAATGAGTAGATTGAGGAAGAGCATCGATTTGTTTCTTTTTATCTCTGAGACTGGAAATCCAACATAAGAAAGTATGTGTCCTTATTAAACCAAAGTGAGGCATAGAAAACACAGAAATTAGTTGTAATTGAAGTTTTAACCTTTCAACCAATGACTCATTTTTTTTTTTTTGTATTTAAAGTGAGCCAAAATTTCAATAGCATTAATGTTCTGGGCTTTGGATTGCCATTTGCAGGTAAATGGATGGAGTTGGAGAATATCATGCTAAGTGATGTAAGCTAATCTCAAAAAAACCAAAGGCTGAATGTTCTCTCTGATATGAGGATGCTGATCCATAATAGGGGTTGGTGGGAGCATGGGAGGAAAGGAGGAACATCTGATAAGACAAAGAAGAGGGTGGGAAAGGGAGGGAGCATGGGGGTAGAAAAGATGGTGGAATGAGAGGGACATCATTACCCACGTATGAACACATGAATGGTGTGACTCTACTTTGTGTACAACCAGAGAAATGAAAAATTCTGCTTCATATGGGTACTAAGAATCGAAATGCATTCTGCTGTGATGTATAACAAACTAATGAAAATTTTTGTGCACAATAAAACTTTGGAATTGAATTTAAAAGGTTTTAAGGAATTATTCCACCTCCTTTTCGACAAGAAGCTAATTGAACCAAAAGTTTGACCGAATGAGAATTGAGGTAACGATAGGTAGAAAGAAGTAGAGGTTAATTCAGTCTGAGCACAGTTCTATATCATCATGACCTTAGTTTGTTGCTAAAGTTTTTTATTCGACTCTGCAAAGCTTACAAGAGAAGGTTAAAAATATCTAGCTGAAAACAGTTGTGCCAAGGAGGGGCCTCTTGATGATGAGTTTGGGGGGCACAGCAGAGATGATGACAAGAAGGAGGAAGAAGCCAAGGTTTGAGAAGAGGTGTTTCAGTCCACGGAGAGGCTCCCTTGTCAGAAGCAGGGTCAAATAAAAACAGGGGCAATAAATAAAGAGATCTAATTAGATTAGTTGTTATTGTCCCAGGAGTGAAACTACTGGAGGATTTCATTCAGTGGGGAAATGGCCCACACCAAAGGGAATGGTTCCATTGGATGAATGGTACAAAAGTGGGTAATCACTTTCTCCCAGTAGTCTGGCTTTTTGCAATAAAGGCAGGCATCTCTTTAGTTGGCAACCCCTTTTCTTTTAAAATATGTTGAATGTGGTCCTCTTTGTCCTTGTGGTTGTGATAGCTGTAACAATATAAAATAGGCTTGCATTTTGTAAAGAAGCCATTATGGATCAACATAATATTTTAAGCATCTCCATGTGTCAATTAACAATCACATCCCATTGCTTTCATAGGATTTTTGTTCCTTCCCTTTAAATGTACCCCACAAATAAGCAATTTTCTCCAAATTAAAATTTGTTCTCTGTCACTGCTGTGATTGTAAATAAATATTGGCAGGGTTTTTCTTTCTTTAGAAAGTAGGGAAAGCAAAATATTTTTTTTCTTCTTCTGCAGTTTCTCAGCTCATAGTTCTTATATATGCAATAGCTCCGAGGTACAGAATGATCATGCTTTGGATATGAGTCCTTCAAAAGTCCATGTGTTGAAAGCTGGGTTCCCAGGACGGTGCTGTTGGGTAGTTGGCCCTTATGAGTGCTCTTTACGTCATTAAGAGCATGCCCTTGAAATAATGCCTCCTCCTGTTTTGCTTTACGGCCATAAAGTGAGTGGTTTTGCGTCAGTATGTGTTCCTGCCATGATGTGATGCTTTGCCACAGGCCTGAAGTGATGGAATCAACCAATCATGTACTGGAACCTCCCAAAGTGTGAGCCATAGTAAATCTTTTCTCCTCATAGGTTTACTATCTTAGGTATTTTGTTGTAGTATTAGAAAGCCCACTAACACTGAGGAGTTAGAGGCCCCTTGAATCCAGATGAACCCTATTTTCTTCTATTAAATTTTACCTGTCTTTCAAATGACCAGTTCTGTCTCAGTCTAACTGAAGTCTTAGAGGAATCAGCCTTTTCACTGTCATGTCTACCAGTGATTATATGCTTTCTCATAGCACAAAGTACTTTTTGGTATAAGCATCAAGTACTTTGACAAACTTAGGATCAGAAGCCAAAAAAAATTGAGAATTCAATGCAAGAAGGAGAGAGTCCAAACTAATAGGATTTCACAGTTCTCTAAGGAAGCTCCATATAGTATTTGCTGTGTCCCCTCTAAGGCATTCAGGATTTGGTGCCATCTGATTTGGTACCCAAACTGTCAATAGACAAAAATATAGAAAATTTAGTTTAAAGACACTAATTTTGTATATTTTATGATTTTAGATCAATTTCAAACAATCGAAAATTACTAAAAAAATAAGAAAAAAAACATCATATAGCTCAATTCACAGAACTTTGAAATAAAAGTGAAAAAAATTACTCTTGCCCTCCTATGTTTGCAAGAGTTCAGTGAGCACAAAGTCTATGGTCACTTGGTTTCCCTGAAGGTCACTGAAAACTTGTACTACCAATTTGTTGAAAGAAAAATTTTAGACAAACTAAATCAAGCACATTTTTTTTTTTGAGCAAAGAAAGCAATCAGGCCTAGAGTGAAATGATTCAAAATGCTCTACATTACCATGTGAATAGAGCATTTCCAAAGAACCAGAACTGACATACAGCAATGACTTGATTGTCTGTAGTCAGCATTTTGTCCATTATAACATTTTGTCAGGTTTCAGCCTCTTATTGACTGAGACTCAGTTATTGTTACAAGAGTACACTTCCAGATTGTGTTACAATCTGCTTACACATCAAGTTATGCTGCAGTTCACTTTGTGTGGAGAAACCTTTAGGCCAAATTTAAAATATGTATGTAGGCAGTGTTAGGTCAAACCTAGTTCAGAATAGTAAATCATTAATATGTTTGCCCCTCACAACAGAGTGTCAAAATGTGTGAGGCCAAACTAATGAAAGTACAAGGAGAAAACATATGAATCCAATATTGTAGTTGTAGATGTTTAGATCCCTCTATCATAAATAGACAAATCCAGGAGACCAACACTCAATAAAGGACATAGTTGAACTTACCTCCATCAGACAACTGTATATTATTGACATCTATGGATTCTTTTATTCAATAACTCTAGGATGCATATTGTTTGGATGCTGTCATGGAACTAACCAAAATACACCACATTTTTAAGCCATAAAAATTTTTTAAAAATTTAAAAATTATCAGTCATGCAATGTATGCTTACAGACAACAAAGGAATTAAATGATAAACCAATAACAGAATTATATAATTAACTTATGGTATATAATAATACCAGAAAGATAGAAAAACACTTGGAAATTAAGAATCACTTAACTAAGTAACACAGGGGTCAAAAAAGAAATCCCAAAAGAAATTAAAAATTTATTTTGACTACAATAAAATGAAAATACAAATATTCAAAATTTGTGAAATTCAGAGAAACCAATGTTAAGAGGTAAGTTATAGTACTGAATGCATGTGATACAAAGACATAAAGTTAATCCGCAAAGCTTCCAATTTAGAAAACAAGAGAAAAAAAAGCTCACATTAATTTCAAATTAAGCAAAATAAATGAAACAACAAAAATTAGAGAAGTCAATGAAATTGAAAATGGAAAATCTACAAAATTAGATGTTATATCTTTTAAAAGTTCAAGAAAATCATCAAATTTCTAACCCAGCTAACTAAAGAGAGAGATGGGGGTTTAGGTGGGAAGATACCCAAGTTACTCATATCAGAAATGAAAGACAGGACATTAGTCCTGATTCATCCAGATTCAACAGACATTAAAAGGATAATAAAGAAATAGTATGACAGTTGTATGACAATGAATTTGGTTATCAAGATGAATGGACCAGTACCTTGAAAGATATAATTTCCTCCAAATCATGCAAGAATGACTATAAAATTATATCTATAAAAGAAAATAAAGCAATAATAAATAACCTTCCAAAGCAGAAATCATAAATAGATTCATTGGTACACTATATTAAACACTTAAGGAAAATTATACCAATTCTTTTATCTCTTCCAGAAAACAAAGGCAAAGGAAATACATTCTCAGTTATTCTATGAATAAAGCATAAATATTAAGAGTAATAAATTACTCTAACACAGAATTTAGACAAAAAAAAGCATACAACAAAATTACCAGTATCTTTCATGAATATAAGTGTAAAACTGCTCAACAAAATATAGCATTAGATACAACATTATGTAAAATAATCATATACCATGAGAAGCAAAGCTGGTTCAACATTAGAAAATAAACTAATGTAACCTGCCTCATCCACAGATTGCAGAAGAAAAGTGATCAGGTTTTATCAATAGATGTATAAAAATATATATGACATAATTAAACACCTAGTGTCTCAACATACTAAAGAGTTAAGGGATAATCCCTCTACTTGATACAAAACATCTGCAAAAACAAACAAAACAAAAACCCTATGACTAAGTCATACCTAATGGTGAATAATTAGAAACGTTTCCACTATTAACAATGCAAGAATGTCCCTTCTGAATGGTATTTTTAAACATTGTACTGGAATTCCTACCCAATGCAATAAGAGGAAAAGGGGAGAAAAGATATACAGTTTGAGAAGAAAGATAGAAATTGTTTTTTTGTTTGTTTGTGTGTTTTAAGATTACATGATGGTTTACATAGAGAATCTGAAAGAGTTTATCAAAATATCCCCTGGAAGTAATAATTAATTATAGCCAGGTTCAGGGTAAAAAGTTAATACAGAAAAGCCAGTCACTCTCCTAGCAATGAACAAGTGAAATTTCAAATTTAAAACACATTTCCATTAACATTAGCACTCCCTCAAATGTATATTCAAGTATAAATTGAAATTCAAATATAAATCTAACATAACATGTGTAATATCTGTATGGGGAAGACTAACAAATGAAAAGGAATCAAATAACTAATACATGAAGTGATATTCCATGTTCATGTATAGAAATACTGAGTTTCACCAAGAATAGGTCCCTCCTTCCAAGTTGAACTATAGATGAAATGAACGTGCAGTCAAAATCTTAGCAAATTATTATTCTCTGGTTGTCAACAAACTGATCCTAAAATTTAAGTAGAGAGGCAAATGACCCATAATAGCTAACTCAATATTAAAGAAGAAAAAGCAAAAGTGTATTGATATATCTAAATTCAAGGTTTTCTGAAATGCTATAGTAATCAAGGGAGTATATCATTAGTGAAAAATAAATAGATAGATAAATAAATAAATAAATAAATAAGACCATAGAATGAAGTAGAGAGCCCAGAAATAGACCTCATACATAGAGTCAACTTGTCTTGGACAAAGAGAAAAATAATAAAATGAAAGAAACTATAGTCATTTCAACAAATTGTTCTTTACCCAACTGGGCCGTCACAAGCCTAACTAGTTCTAGATAAATAAATAATCAAATAAACAAATAAATCTAGATACTGATCTTATAACTTTCACCAAAATTAACTCAAAGTGGATCATAGACCTAAACATAAAATGCAAGACTACAAAACTCCTAGAAAATAATATTGTAGAAAATCGAGATGATTATGGGATTTAACAAACACTTTTTTGATGGAATACCAAAGGCACGGCCTGTGAAATAAACAATGGGTAAACTGGACTTCATTAAAATCAAAATGTTCTGCTCTTCCAAGAGAATGAGAAGATACTTTATAGACTTGAAAAAGGAAGACATATTTATATTCAATAAATGACTAAATTCAAAATATATAAAGAACGAAATCTTAAAATTCCACAAGAAGAAAACAAATAAGACAATAAAAAATGGGAAAAAGATATGAATAGAGAGCTAGCCAATGAAGATCAACAGGTGGAAAATAGGCACAAGGAGAGATTCCAAATATTATATGCAATGGGGGAACTTCAAACCAGAACAACAACAAGATGCCACCACACTCCTATTGGAAGGAACAAAATCCAAAACACTGACACCACCAGGTGCTGGCTTGGGTGTGGGGCAATGGGAATGCCCATTCACTGCTGGTGGAAATGAAAAATGGACATTTTCACTGAGCAAAATCCAAGGTATTGGCAGGGCTGATTCCTTCTGGAAGCTCTAGTAAAGATTCTGTCTGGCTGCCTTTCCCAGCTCTGGGAGGTCACCTGCCATCATGGGCTTGTGACCCCTTCCAGACCTTACTATAACCTCTCATCTTTGTCACCACTTCTGCTTCATCTTCCATAATGAGATCTCCCTCTGCTTCTGCCTTTTAGTGACACTTCCATTGCATTTAAGGCCCACACAGATAATCCAGAATTCCACCTGTACCCCCAAATCCTTCAAATAAGCATATCTGCAAAGTTTCTTTGCTGTCTAATGTAACGTTCACAGGTTACAGAGATGAAGAAGGAGGTAGCTTTGGAAAACTATTATTTAGCATACTATGCATGTTATGCACTATTTATTACATTGTGGATCAGATAAGAAGTTTATTATACATAGTATAATATCTTATTTCAAAATAAACCTCATTTCTAGGATCCAGGGTACAGCTTGGCAATAGAGCACTTGACTTGCATGCATGAATTCACAGAACCTCAGAAAGGGCAGGGGATTGTAAATACTTTAAGTCTAATGGCAACTCCACTACTTAATAACCACTTGATCTTCATAGCTTCCTTTAGCTTTAGATGGGCAATATCTTGCAGCGCAGAGTTGTGGCTGTAAGAGAGTCTACACAAGTTTCATGATTGGATGTTGGTAGGGAAGTTGTAGCTCAGATGTCCAGCATGTGTTTAGGGGTCAGGCAAGGTGGCAGCACGTGCCAGATAGTAACTAAGAGAGATGTGTGAACTGTGTATAGGCAGTGGTCAGGCAGAGAGAGGACAGGCACGCATGTCCGTGGGAACTTACCGTATGTGAGCACAGCTACAGGTGCTAAAAAGCCTGGTTTCTCTTATACAGTTTATGAGCTCCAGTAGTCTCTGAGAAAAATTGAAAAAAATAAAAGCCCTCCTCATGTGAGGTTTATGGATACCAGAGACTGGCAAACAAAAAGACACATTCAGGTAACCATGCTTTATGTAAAATATAACACCTAAGGCCACAGAGTCAGGTGGGACACTGCCCTTTCATCTGGACTTTCATTTGATTGATTGCACACAGACATACTCACCTACTCTGGAGTCCTGACTCCTTTTCTTTCCCACAGGAAGCCACACACTGGACAGGGGGACCCCTTGAGCACAGAGTCGGGGGAAAAGCTGAGCAGTGGGGACAGAACAATCAGAGCATCCAAAATGCCTAGGACTGATATGGGGGGAGAGAGGATGATGGATTGCCCTGCACTTGACTGTTAGGACGGCTGTAAAACTCAGTTCCATTCCTAAATCGTCAATTACTAGAGAGGCACCTCCACAGCGGCAGGCAGGGAGGCAAGGATTCAATTTCCTGGAGCTCCACTGCTTGCTTTTCATTAGGCCCACTCCAATTTATTCGGAGCCCTGGGCTTGAGTACGTGGTCCTTCCTGATTTTCATGCATAAGTGACTTGTTCCTAGTTCCCACCTCTCCTGCCTTCCTATGTCAGTTCCTAATGGGCTCTGCTCTGACCACGTGCAGCCACAAGGCCTGTGGGCTGCTCAGTGCATAAGGTTTGGTTCATTCCCATAAATGCATTTTAAGTAATTATCCAAGCAAGAAACAAACCGGCACCTACCATGGGAACTGACAACCAGGCTACGTGAAAATCAGCAGCTCAGTCAGGTTGGCATCCAGTCAAACCTGATCAGGTGTACTAGGCTTTCTCCCTGTCGTGAGGCCAGAAAGTGCATACGGTGAGGCTTTTGCTACTGTCTCACAAAAGAAGTAAATAAAAAATCAGTTTGGAAGATCATTTCTTGCCTTTGTTGTTAGAAAATCAAAGACTTTTTTCTGCCTCCTCCCTCTAGGCTTCCTGAGTGACAAAGAACATGTCAAGAGAGTCATCGATCTAATTATGAAGAAAGCAATTACTGTTAACCAACCTTCCTGATCAAGGCTTTTAGGAAGAATGCACTGTTAAAGCCCCTGATGGAATGAACCATCTAGATGGGTTGCTGCTCTTTGGTCCAACTTACCAACTCTGTTAATGCCAGATGTATTTTTAACAAGAAAAACAACGTTAAGAACTAAATTTTATTATTTAATTATTATAAAACATCCTTACAAATAACTCTGTTTGTAAGTTTCCCACTGAAGTTTAGAAAGATGAAATGAAATAAATTATCCAAGATCACGTAGATAGATCATCTCAGCGGTGATGTCTTGTAAACACGGTGTATGAACACTCCAGCAGTGTCTTGTCATTTGTGCCTTGATGTGTCAGGTACATTTGGATGGTAAAACTTAAAAGAAATGGATTGATGTTTCATTCACTCACACTTGATCTCATATATAGACCTCGCCGTGTATTCAAGTCTCAGTTTCTCAAACCAAGAAAATAAGACATCATCAGCCTAAGAAGATTGACAAGAGATCAGGTCATGTTCTTCACCCTGCGCAGTGTCTTTTCACTATACAATTGTCTCTTCCATTGCCACTTTCCCATCAAAACATACTCTTAACACATGCTTAGACATCTATAACTTAGTGTGAAATCCAGTCATTAATTGATGAACACAGATTCAAGTTAAGTCCATTTGTAATAAAAATCACTTTTCATGTGATTATTATGCAATTATCATGCAATTAGTTCCCTACCATCAATTCAAGTATATAGATATATTTTTTCCTAAGTATCCTAATATTGCAAAACCTGTGTTTGTCGTTCATCATTTTTTCCTCATGATTGATGGTATGAGATGTATGTCCTTTGATTCTGTGGAAAGTGCCTATTCCCAATCCCTGTTTTTATGCAAAAGGGTTTATGGATCAGTGAAGTAAAGTTTTTCCTTAACATTAAGGAAAGGCAAAAGAAGGCTAGAATGTAGATTTTCTGATTCTCAATCCAAATGGGCTCATGCATTAATTTAGACTGAGTTAGTAGTTTTTAAATAAAAATAAAGAATCACAAAGCTTTACAGTACAGAATCCAGTTATAGGAGGGAGGAAACATGCATGTATGTATGTGCATGGAAATCTAAGATAACTATGCTATTTTGAAGGTTGCTGCAAATCTTTTACTACTTTTTCAATTGAAAGATAGATTCTAGCAATTCTTACTTCAAATCTAGTGCTGTTATGGTTTTGACATGAAGTGACTCTCAAAAGAGCCTGTAAATACTAGACTATTCAGAGGTGAAATGATTTAATTATAAAAGCTACAATGTAATCAGTCCATCTTAGTTTGAATGGACTGATAGGATGGTAACTATAGACAGGATATGGCTGGCAGAGGTGGGTCACTGGGGGCATGCTCTGGAATGGTTCATCTTTCTTGTGGCCCCCCAACTCCTTCTCTGCTCCTGGTCACCATGATCTAAGAAACTTTCCTCCCTCAGAGCTTTCCATCATGAGCTGAACCTCTGATACCTTGAGCTAAAATAAACTTTCTCTAAGTTCTTGCTGGGTATTTTTGTAACAGTGACACAAAGCTAACTAAAGCAGGATTTGATATTCTTTTTTAAAATTAATTTTAAATTATTTTGTGCATAGTTTTATGAATTTTAATATATGAACAAGTAACTACCATCATAATCAGAAAACATTCTGATCCAATACTGAAGTATCTCCCCTATATTCCCTGAAAGTTACGTTCTCCCAACTTCCTACTCCTGTCATTCACTGATCATCTCCATCACTAGAGTTTTGTATTTTTAAGGTGATATAAATGGCATTACAGTATGTAACATTTCAAGATTGATTTCTTTCACTCAGCATGATGTCTTTGCATGGAGCCACAATCCATTCCTTTTTGACTACTGAGTAGTATTCCAGTGGGTGGATGTGCCTCAGGTTTTTATCCATTCAATCATAAAAAGATATTTAGCTTGTTTCTAGTTTGTAGTGATTTTAAAAACATTTTAACAAACCTTACTGTGCAGGTTTCTGTATTTTCATTTCTCTTGATCAGGGAAAAGCTTTCAAATAATATAACCAGGCCTATCTTTATATATAGAGACAAGTTGATTCTAATATTTATATGGAAACTCAGAGGAACTAAAATAATTATGACAATTTTGCAAAAAATGATGGTGTTACAATGATCACATTACTCAATTTAATAATTTTCTATATAGCTATAGTAATTAAGACAGTATAGTATTATCACAGGAACAGACATACAAGTCAATGCAATTATATAAAGTCCAGAAGAACAACAATAATATGATCAATTGATTTCTGACAAAAGTGTAAAATGGGGAAAGGATAATGCTTTCAATAGACGGTTTTGTGAAAATCAGACATGACGTTAAAAAAAAAACAAAGTAATTTTAGAATAATTGTAATAATTATTAAATATTAAATAAGAAATAAGTCATTATAAATATCAAATAATTATGTTATATATTTTTGTTTCTAATTGTACAGCTTTATCCCATAGAACTACAAATTTATTTAGTTTTGCAAATTAATTTACAAAATACATAATATAACATTGCTAGTCCTCACCTAAATTGATTTATCAGGAGGATTTTTTTAAACAGAGTCTTAGGAAGTTCTTAGAAAGTTCTTTTATTTGTTTTGTTTTGTTTTTTGATAGAGTTTATAGAGCTATACATAAATAACCATGTTGCCTGTTAATAGAGGCAATTCTATACCTTCCTTTCCAATGTTTTCCTTTCACTTGTCCTTATTCTGCAATGCTATATGCTCCAAGGGTGATGTTAAATAGGAGGTGAGAAGCGAATGTCTTAACGTTCCCAGGGTTAGGAAGAAAGTGTTCTTCCTGCCAGTGTGATGCCAACTCTAAGCATTTTGTGGATGTCCTGTATCAAGTTGGGGAAGTTGTCTCCTGTTGCTAGACTTACTATGTCACAATAAATCTTCTGTGATGCCTCTTATAACATGTGCTTCTTAGTCACAGGTAGATCTAAATTGGTACAATGATTGACAAAGAGAATGGGAAAGTTGTGGGATGAATTTTGCCACGTTTCTTCTAAATCCATCTGTCAAACTTAACTCCCAGTAACTCATAATGGTAGCATATTTGAAGGCAGGACCTTTAAAAAGGGGATCATGTTAAAATGAGGCCACTCTGGTGGGCCCTAAACCAAGATGACTGGCATCCTTGTACAAAGAGGAAATTTGCATCCCCAAGAAATATCAGAAATGTCCAGAGGAAAGACAGTGTGAGAACGTGATTATTTTGCAAGTTGAGACCATAGAAGAAATCAAACCTGCCAACACCTTCTCTTTGACTTCCACTGAAGAAATGAGAGAGAATAAATGTCTGTTGTTGAAACCACACAGTCTGTGGCATTTTCCTGTGGCAGGCAAACTTTGCTAACAAAAACATCAATAGAACATGAAGGCGCATCTACAGATAGTTTCCAATCTGTGGTAGAACTTGTCATACAATAAAGATGAAATTTCAGTTCATAAGAAAAAACGATCTATGAGCAACATCAGAGTGACTAAGAAGCTAGAAGCGGATAAAGAAATACCCAAATCTTATATTAACTGCTGTGCTGGTCAACTTTTCATCAGTGTGAGCAAAACACATGACAAAAACAACTTAGAAGAGGAAAAGTTGATTTCAGGCAGACAGCCTCAGCGTTTCAGTCAATGGTCAGCCTACTCCATTGCTCTAGGCCTGAGGTGAGGTAAACATCAAGGCAGAGGGTATGACAAGGGACGGTTTCCTACATCATGGCAACCAGGAGGCAGAGAGAGAGAGAGAGAGAGAGAGAGAGAGAGAGAATAGGAGCAAGGGAGAAGATATTGCCAAAGGCCACTCTCCCAATGACCTACCTCTTCCAGCCATGCACTGCCTGCTTATAGTTACTACCCAGCAATATATTCAAATTATAAATCCACCAAATCAATTAATTCACTAATGAGGCTATAGCTCTCACGATCTGATCATCTTACTTCTGAACATTCCTGGATTTCCTAACACATGAGCTTCTGGAGGGAGACCTCATTTTCAAGTCATACAACTGTGAAAACAGATTACAAATGCATTAAAAAGACAAGGATAATGGAAAATTTTTAGAAGACTAAATACAGGGGACACATTTTGAACTTAGATCAGCTATAGATATCCTATCAAGGAAAAGAGCATATGTAGCTGTATCTAAATAAATTAAAATATTTACACAGGAAAAGTTATCATGAATATACAGCACATGATAAATAATAAAATGTCTATAAATTCCTCCTTACATTATATATATATATATATAATTTCTTTTCTTTTTTTTTCTTCCAGAGTTCTCTTTATTGGTGCTTTGCAACATTACATAATCATGGGATTCATTGTGATATATTTATACACCCGTAATTTACAAATTTGTCTGCTTCATTTCCCTGAGGTGTCTCTTTCCTTTCTCTTTATGTTGATTTTCACTGTGACTATTTTCATAATAGGTAGGTTCTGCACTGGTTCTGAGACTTGTTTTGACTAAGAGGATGTAGGCGTTACCTTATTCCAGTTCCAAGACAACACCAAAGGAAGCTTTGTGGATCTCCTCTGGAACCCTCTGATGACCTTTGAAATTGAACAATGAAAATGGAACATTCCACATGCAGGGGGATTTTCAGCCTGTAGCCAGTGTCGTCAGCAGACACATGACAGATGCTCTCTTAGATCTTCTAGTCTCTGCTGAGCAGTCAGAAGGCTATAGGAGCATGGATAATGCCACACGAACCCAGCAGATACAGAACTGCCAGTTGCTTCCAGTCCAGATAGCTCATCTTCAGCATCAAGAATAAAAATGGGGAACTGATTTATTTTGTAGAAATAAATACATGATACAGAAACGTATAGCAGAAAATGTGGTAAATGAATGACGGAAACGTGTAAAATTCGCTTTGAGATCAGACAGTGGGTAAGGGTTAAAAAAAGCAGAGATCATAGTGCTCCAAGAGATGAACAGTGAATGAACCATGGATGACCAGGCTACAGAGTGACAGGAAAGTTAGAAACATTGTCACTTGTTACTTAGATGATAGAAAACATACCTATCTCTAGCAATTGGAGAAGTGTAAATTAATACTACACTCTCACTCCAGGCAGAACAGCAATTATCAAGAATACAAGTAGCAATAAATGTTGGTGAGGATGTGGGGGGAAAGGTACATTCATACATTCCTGATGGGACTGCAAATTGTGGGACTGCCAATCTAGAAAGTGGTATGGAGATTCCTCAGAAAACTTGGAATGAAGCCACCATTTGACCCACTTCTTGGTATATATCCAAAGGATTTAAAAAACAGCATACTACAGTTACACAGCCACATCGATATTTATAGTGGCTCAATATGCAATAGCTAAGCTATAGAACCAACCTAGATGCCCTTCAATAGATGAAAAGATAAAGAAAATATAGTATAGATGCAACATGGAGTATTACTCAGCCATAAAGAAAAATGTCTTTATGACATTTGCCACCAAATTGATGGATATGAATACCGTCATGCTGTATGAAATAAGTCAGCCTCCAAAAGCCAAAGTTCAAATGTGCTCTCTAATATGTGGAAGATAATCCACAATAAAGAGGGGCAGGCAAGGGGTGAGGGAAAAAATAGAAGTGGAGTAGATTAGACAATGAAGAATGAGTGGAGGGAGAGGAGATAGGAAAAGGAAAGACAGTGAAATGAATCTGACATAATTTTCCCTTGTACATATTGAAAACAACACAGTGAATCCCACCAGCATATTCATCCATGAGAATGGGATCCTAAGTAGAATAAGATTTATTCCATGCTGGTATAAGTACATCAAAATGGATTCTGTTGTCATGTATAGCTAAAAAGAATCAATAAATTAAAAGAAAAAGAAAAAGAAAAGATACCTAGTGAACTTGTAGGTGTGGTTAGGGTTAGAGTTAGGGTTAGGGTTAGGGTGCTGTCTACATCAAATCATAAAAGTATCCATGGAGTGCTTTTAGCAGAGTGGGATAAGGTAGTGCAGGAAAAAAAAGATGAATTAAAGAAGAATTTTTTTTAAATTTTCTAAGTAGAATTAATAAATCAGACAGGGAAAACAAATATTGCCTGTTTTCTCTCATATGTATGCTCAGATGTCAATCTGAGTGTATAATAGTGATTAGTAGAGACTAACATGTGGGGGATGGGTATAGAGGGAGGATGAATTACAGGCACCAAGCACAGCTAGATAGCAGGAATAAATTCCAATGTTCTACAGCATAATGGGGTTACTAGTCCACAATGACTATTAGCAATTTTATGAGTAACTATAGCAAAGGAATGAAAAGGCTCTAAAAACAAACTTATAATAAGGAACTAGAAATCTTCTTTACCAATATATATTGCATGCATACATCAAGATATCACTCTATACTTTATAGATAAGTATAATTACTACATGTTAATCAAAATTACAAAAACACATTTAAGGAAATGGAAATACTAGATACCCTGATTTGATTATCCACATTATATACATGCATGGAATTATTACACTGCATCCCATTGATATTTATAATAAAAGTAGTAATAAATTAACAATTTTTTTACTAAAAATTTTTTTCTGGGTTGAAAGTATATCATGTTTTTGTTTTGTTTTGATATATATATATATATATATATATATATATATATATATATATATATATATATATCTGGAAAAAGTTTCTCAAAGTAAGAAATGGCCTCAAAATAAATTCCAAATCAACAATAAGACCCTTTGTTAGGGTTTAAGGAAGATTTGAGGAGATGTCTCACAGATGCACCCAGTGAAACTAAAAGGGTTTTGTGAATTTTACTCTCCTAGTCACTCACCAGGCTTGGCCAGTGAAAGGACCACTGGGAAAAGTTCTTGGGTTGGCTTTGGTGTGAAGAGTGGAACATCATCTGATGTGTAGAGGTTCACAGTGTTTCCGAGACAGTTGCCCCACCTTAGAACAAAGAAAAGAAACTGTTGCAAGAGAAAAAAATCTCTGGCTTCCAAGCTTTTGTGAGCAGGCAACAACCTGAGAAATATCCCTACCTGCAAATTGGTGTATTTTTTTATTCTAAAGGAAAAGAGTTTGGGAAGATGGAGTTTAGAGCTGCAGAGAATGATGGATCAGGAAGCCACTCTTGGAAGCAGAATTGCATCTTATTAAAGGAACCGTTCTTGTGCCTAGACCACAAGACGCACAGCCTTGACTGCATTTCAGACTTACCATGGACTAGTAAATGCCTTGTCTCCTGTTCCTCACACATCAGCATGAGAAAACTAACTGTAGCTGGCATGTACCTGTCTTACTTGTTCTGTTTATTGGGTGTGTGAGCAAAAGAAAAAAAAATGCCTATGTAAGTCAGAGATTTCCTGGTAGAGGAGTTACACTGAAGATCTCCCCCAGGGGTCGTCATGTATAGCCAGTTGAAAGAAAAATGACATTTGTCTTAAGCCACTTTGGGAATGATTTGTTACACAGCAAGGGATTTTGGTGTATACATATATTTAAAAACTCTCAAAAGATTGACATCCATGAAGTTCAACAAATGTTTTCAAAGAACTGATAAAGGTAATCAATTCAATGGAAAAATCAGAGACAAAGAATAAATAGGCAAAGGGAGGAAATGTAAATAAGAAGCGTACTAAGGAAAAGAAACAGATTCAGTGGGAGAGAGAAATATGCAAACTATCACTTTATACATCTTCCACTGAAAAAAGTGAACCTGCAACTTCTATTATGGATAGATATGTATGACCTTTTTGGAAGCTGGTTTAGAAAAGAAAAATCTGCTGTCATTAAAATTGCACATGAATTTGCTGAGCAACTTCACTTTTAAATATCTCTCCCATGGAAATAAATGTACCATTATATTATGATACATCAATGTATATAACTATATTTAAGATCATTTGCAGCCTCAAGAAACTGGAAGTAATGTCACTTACCATCAAATAGTAAACTAAATTTTGGATCTTTATACTAAATTATGTTATTCAACTCTGAGACTATGTAACCATGCTTACTTGTAACTATGTTACCATGTTTACTTGTAACTATGTTACTATGTAACTATGTTTACTTGAAAAAAATTTCCCTGTTGCTTAATTGAGCAAAGATACAATATAGGAAGGGGTTATTTATAATAAAATTATATTTGTACAGCAAACACTGTCCAAAATGACAACACTTTTATGTGTTCTTACAGATATCTATACATGTTGCATATACAGTTATCTGAGCGAGGAGAGAAATAAAGGTTATCTATACAGAGGGTCGGATGGGAAACAATGCAGGTATCTGTGGGAGGGAGAAGGTCATGGAAGGAAAAAAAAAAGGAAACTATTTCACTTAAACAGAGGGAAACCCAGTATGTGCAGATGGGCACCTGCTTAAGTAAAAACTCCAAGAGGCAGAACAACTTGTAAATCAGGATGCTACTTTTATAAAATTCATTTTTTGTATTGAAATATGACTTAAAACTTTTAAATAAGTAAGAGGAAATTTTGTGGTTGAATTCTCCCCTGTTTGTCTATTGAGTACCTCAAAGAGGTGAGGTGGAAATGCACAAATCTAAGCTCTTTGCCTCTGTAGATATACTTTTTAAATTCTACTTTTTTTTATAATCATCCCTTCATTTTTTCATATTATTCCATATTTATTTATGCATTTATTTTTTCATTTATATTGTGATAAAAGATACATAACATGAAATTTGCCCTTTTAACCATCTTCAGGCAGCCAGTTAAATGGGTTTAAGGACATTCACACTATTGTGCACCCATCACCACCAACCTTATCCAGAACATCCTATCATCCTACACTGGAATTCTGTATGCTTTCAAAAACTCCACACATTCCCTCTGTCCTGGTACCTGGTAACATCCATTCTATTTTGTCTCTGTGAAATTTATTACTCTATAATTCAGGCAAATGTAATAACACACCCATATTTGTATCTAAGGTAAGACTACTCCAGATATCTCATTATAGGATCATACAGTATTTGTCCTTTCAAGTCTGGTTAACTTCATGCAGCATACTGATACTTTTTTTCACCTTCAATGGTTAGTACCTACACAAAATTAACTAGAAATCTTTAGAAAAATGTGTCTCTAACCTCCCATCAATTCTCATTCAATTGTTCATGTTTATATCCACATGAACATATGAATATTTATTTCATACTTGGTATTAAGCAGTACTATGTTGTTTATTTGGTTGTTCAAATTGCTCCAGTTTGGGCTTCTGTGAGCTCTTTTATGATCTCTGTGTCCTTCTGCCATATTCACATTGGTTTGTTTTGAGCACTTTCTGTACTTTCTATTACTACCTGATGCTCCAGGCTCATTTTATATTTTTTTCCCGTCCCTGTCCTAAAACTCAGTTATTTCTCCAAAATCAGTTATTGTGGCTTGTTTTATTGGAGAATAGTTTAAAAAGTCCAAAAAGAGCTGGCTGATTTTCATCACATAAAAATTATTACTTTTTAAAACTAGGAGTCATTAAAGATTTTTTTGAGGAGAATAATACACTCACACCTGTAACAGTTTATTTTTTAATTTAAATTCATTAACAACTATAGAAAACAAAACTTGTGCTTATTAATGTGGTACCATGTGATGTTTCTATACATGTATTTATTATGTAATGTTAAAATCAGGTCAAACATTAGCAGAAAGTAGGTGAGATTCTCGAATGGAAGTCTATAATGGGTAAGCTAATTCTGAGACAATAAATAAGTTTCCTACAACAATTTATGGGAAAAGTCTAAACAATGGTGCTCAGCCTGGAACTATAAACCTGCTGTTTTTTTTCCTTTTTATTATACTTTAATGAGATGCTTGGGTACAAGAACTAAATGTCATTTATCACTATATGACCATACCTCAACAGAATGGAAGAAAAGACAGAAATAGGGGTGGGAAGAGTGATATAAAAATTTTAAAGGAGGAATGGATGAATGGAGGGGGGAAGAAGGAAGGAAAGAAAGAAAGGATGGAGAGAAGGAGGAAGGAATGAATAAGTAAAGAAAGAAGAAAAGCAAGCAGGCAGCAAGAAGACAGAGAGGCAGGAAGGCACAAAGGGAAGGAGGGAAAAAAGGAGAACAGGGAAAGAATAAAGAATGAGAAGAATTGAGAGAAGAAAGGGAAGAAGGCTTCTGCAATAGAAATACACAGTGTTTTTGAGAGTTTGACATGCTACCACCAATTCCCTTTGCAGAGAAAATTATGCAATATTGATTTCAGTAAATATTTGCATTTTGCTTTACACCTTGCAAATTTAATATCAATTGTCACGGTTTATATTATTGTAATAAATAATAGAATAAACAGTTCACCAGGCCAGAGGATGTTACAGGAAAGATGAAGGTTTCACTGTTACTTCAGTGATAAAACACACATTTCTAGAAAAATCTAAAGGTAAGTCTTTGTACTGTGGTATAATCGAAATCACTGATCTACTCTGCAACAAAAAGAACAAAAAATGATCATATACTAAATTTACATTTATAATTTATGTTTAGGATTTATTTACTTATTTGATAGGGTGCCCTTTGGGAATGTAAAATAAATGGAAGAATTGGAGGAGATCTTTTAAGTAGTATTTAAGTTAACATTTAAGACTAGTATCTTCTGAAGATGCAACAGATGAAAAGCTAATATTTCTGTTAAATTGTTGTAGATATCATAAAGGTGCTGGGTGGCATGGATTTGCATATGGACAAAATGTGACCAGTCTTTTTACTTTTCTTAAGCAAGCAACTTGATGGAATAACAAATAAACCCACTTTTCATTCAAAAAGCTGCACCCAATTTTTCCAGCAAATGCACATTTTGTAGAAGGAGCGCTGTAGTGTAAAATTAATTTAATCCTTTTCTTATAGCAATCTATCTAATAATACATCCTCAGATATATGGAGTCTGTCATGTTGTGCTGGATGATTTGAAATAGAGCCCTTCCCCTCCAGACCTCCATACACACCCAAATGGGTTATGATTAGAAGTTATAACGTAGAAATTCTTCATATTTCTGCTTCTATTTGTCTATTCCTTTTAAATTATGAAGTACCTAAAATATTCCAAGTATTTGGACTGGTGGCTTACATATATTAGCAAAACTAATGACTTCCATAACTTGTGAATCTTCCTCTTTATAAAGATAAGTGATGTCTCTGTGATTCTAATCCATGGCTTTCTAGAGTAATGCAGAATCTTTCCACTTAATGTAGCTTCTTTATGCTTCAAAGTTTAGGGGAGTTAAATAAAGTCATTTGTAGCCCCTATACTGTGGGAAGGCCATCGTGAAAACTGATGTTGTGTGATCCCGTGATATTTCTCATATGCTCCTTTCTCTCCCCTCTGTGCTTTCCCTCCCTGGCCAAATAGGATGTCCAAATTCCCACAACTGAATTCAAATTTTCTCAAGTTTATATTCAGATTGCTTTTCAACATAAATATATTTCTGGAGATAGCAAATAAAAAGTTTTTTTTTTAAATTTAAACATTTTATTTTTTAATGGTAGTTGAACATAGTATCTTTATTTTATTTATCTATGTGGTGCTGAGGATCGAACCCAGGGCCTTGCATGTGCAAGGTGAGTGCTCTACCGCTGAGCCACAACCCCAGCCCTAAATTTTTTATTTAATTATTTTTTCACTCTTATCAGGAAAAGAATCAGAATCAGTATATATAGGACTATGAGATGTGTGTAATTATTAGATATGCAAAGACTCACTAGTTTCATTAGGTGTTTTTGCTACTGTGACCAAAGGACCTGACAAGATTAATTATAAAAAATGAAAAGTTTATTTGGGGGCTCATGGTTTCAGAGTTCTCAGTCCATAGAAGGCTGACTCCATTCCCTGGAGCTTGAGGTGAGGCCGAAGGATGTGGAAGAGGAAAACAACTCAGAACATTGCATCAGGAATCAGACAAAGAAAGCTCTGCTCAAAAACAAAATATATACCCAGAAGGCATGCGGGGAAGAGGGGGGACACCTACCTCCTCCAGCCACACCCTACCAGCCTAGAGTTACCATACAATTAATTATTATCAGGCGATTAATACACTGATTATGTTAAGACTCTCATCATTTCACTCCACACTTTCTTGCATTGTCCAGAATTTCTTGCATTTGTCCTTGAGAATGAGAAAATACTGTCAAATGGAAACTTGGATCTACAAGAAGGAATAAAGACCACAAGAAATGATACATATGTGGGTAATGGGGATATGTGATTTTGTTTTCTCTGATTACCATTTTAAAATATACTTGTCTAAAAATAAAAATATTATGTTGTGGGATTTATAAGGTGAAAATTAGACATAGCAAAAACACAGAAATATGTGAATGGAATATGGAAATTGATAAACTCATTAGGCTGTATGTAAAAAAATGGGATATTGAGATACAGATCATCAATTATAAAAACACTGATGCAAGCTACAGCAGGAACTGTTTTCAGTAAAACTAGACAGACATTAATGTTTACATATGTTTTAGTTCCATTATTGAGAATTCATTAATCAGGAAAAATTAATGCATAATCATAGAAATTAAACAGATTTTGCTTATAAGAGCAGGAATTGATCAAGAGAGACATACTTTCTGGAGTAATACTAATGTGCTATGTTTTGATTGACATGACCTTTTTTTAACCATATATAAACTTATCCTTTCTTTTAAAAAAACAACATAAAGAAAATCATTCTGTATTATGGATAGGGAAGAAATCTGATTTTTGAGATCTGAGTATTTGGAACAAATGCATATATCAAAGTAATGAACAATTCATAGACACTTAGATCTAGAAGAACTTTGATGTTTCTTTAATCCAAGCTCCTTTTTCTTATTTCAGAAAAGTGGAAATTGATGTCTACAGATGAAATTTTCTTTACCCTATTACACATTGAGGTTGCATTTTATTGTAATTTAAAAAATCCTTTCTCACAAAAGTCTATCAGATTGTAGTTGCTGAAGTGGAAGACAGTTTAGCTCAATTAAACTAACTTTTTGGCTTTTTAATTGAAAGAGAACAGATAAAGAGATGTGATAAAATAGATGTGCAGCATAATCAAAAAGATTAAGAAATGGAATGTATCTTCCCATAAATTTTGGACATTTATGCTCCCATTATTCCTTCCCATCTTACCAAAGGGAATGTCCTCCTAACTTCCAATACTATAGACTTGCTGTGCCTATTTTTGTAATCTATGTAAATGGAATTTTTCTGGATTTATTCATTAATATCCATCTTTGTCCTTTGGTAATACTTTTGTAAAATTTAATTGAATTACTTTAAAAAATACAGTTATTTGATGAAATAGACCACTATTTATCAATCCTTACAATGACACCTTTTCCTCGCCTAGTTTTCATTGTAGAAATAATGTTTCTATGAACATTTTTGTACATATGTTTTGGTATAAATATTTATTGAATCTTTCCCAACAGTGAAATTATTATTTTATATAAAACTAGTTTATGATTCCATCAACAGGATTTTCCTATTTTCCTTTCTTTGTGAAGACTGATATTTTAATATTAGCTTTTCTACAGGTTGTCTATCAGAATTGCATAGTAGATAGTTCATGGTTTTCTGATTACACAAAAATAAGGATTTTTCATAGGTTAAATTGCCAAGTTAGACATCTTCCTTTTGAAAGATGAAAATTTAAATTTCTTGCTCATTTTTTTTGTTCTTAAAGTAGGGTTCTGTATTCTCTGTAGTCACCATTTTCTAATATACGTGTTTCATATGCTTTTCCACTCTGATGTTCTTTTTCTCATTTTGGATAATGAGAACATTCTAATTTTATTTTTCCAAATTAGTAAAATTCCTTTCACTCATCATTTTTGTCTTATAAAAATCATTCACAAATCATGTCCTCAAATATGTTTTGTAATATATTTCTAAAGGTTTTTGTTGTATAGACTTTCACATTTTGGTTCACACTCCATCTGAAATTGATTTTTTAAAAAAAAATACTTAATTTTAGTTGTAGTTTATGATACTTTTATTTTATTTATTTATTTTTATCTGGTGATTGAGGATCGAACCCAGGACCTCGCACATGCTAGGCGAGTGCTCTACCACTGAGCAACAACCCCAGCCACTGAAATTGATTTTTTAATATTGTGGTGTGAATGTCATTTTTTTAAACATGTGTACAGAATTTATACCATACATACTATCCCATAGTTTTATTATTTTTATTGTACAAAATTTCCATGTATTTATGATTACTTTAGATCATTCTTTTTCTTCCATTTCATGTTTTTAAATCTCTTTATTCTCAACACTACACGTTCAAATTACTGTTATTTTATAATAAGTCAACATGATGCTTCTTGTTTCTCTGCATTTCCATTTAGAGGTTTGAATCAGTTTTTCAGTCATCACACATAAGAACCCATAAAATTATAGCTTGAAGTATTTATTAATATTGCATTAAAATTAAAAATAAAATAATTCATATATTTAAAACTTTTCTCCTGCAATCTATTAGCATGATATACTCTTTTACTTTTGTAGAGCTCCATTAATTTATTTAAAAAATTAAGCCATCTTATATGTCATCAATGAACAACTAGAATGTAAAATTCAAAAATATGATATCAGTTATTTTAGCATCTTTCCAAATATCTTTGATATAAATCTAATGAAATATGACAAAGATCTATACAAAGAAAACCATAAAACCCTGATGAAGTAATGGAATGTGAACTCAATAAACCAAAAGTTATTCAACATTTATGAACAGGTAAATTCAATGTGAGCAACATGTCAGTTCTTCCCACATGGATTGACTTAAGGCAAACTCAATCAAAATTGTATAAAGTTATATATATATATATATATATATATATATATATATATATATATATATATAATTCTAAAGTTTACATGGAGATGCAAATGACAAAGAATAATATATTTTTTTTCAAGGAAAAGAACAAAGTCAGAGAACTTATACTACCCAACTTCAAGAATGCCTATTATGTTACAGTAATCAAGACTGTGTAATATTGATGAAAGAATAAAAACATTAATGAGACATGAGACATAATATAGAGACCAAGAATGTATCACATAAATATGGTCAACAGAACTTTGACAAAGGGGTAAAGTCAATACAATGGAAAGAAAAAAATCCTTTCAACAAATGATTCTAGATCAATTGATATCCACACTAGAAAAAAAAAGAAAGAAAAAATACGCATAACTTTTTATGCCTTTCACAAATTTTAATACTTAAGATACTAAGATGGATCAAGACCTAAAATGTAATGCACAAAACTATAAAATTCTAGATGGTAACATAGCTGAGAATACAGGTGACAGTTCATTTATCAGTGACATTTTATATGACACCAAATACATAATTCACAAAAGAAAAAAACTGATAACCTGGACTTTGTTTAAACTAAAAATGTCTTCTCTGTGCACGTTATCACCAGATGATTATGAAGACATACCACAGGTTAGAAGAAAATAGTTGTATAAGAAATATATGTTGAAAGGCCATTATTCAAAATACACAAAAACTCTAAACTCCAAAATAAGTTAAAAAGCTAGACAAAAAATGGACAAAAGAAGTAAACAGATATCTCATCAAACATATATAAATGACAAATAAGAACATGAAAATATGCTTTACATCACATGTCATTAAAGAACTGCAAATTGAAACAACAGTGATATATCTCTACACTTTTATTTACAATGAACAAAACACAAATATTGACATTAACAAATGCTGAAGAAACTATGGAGTGATAGGATCTCTTATTCCTTAATGGTAGAAATACATCACCTTTGAAGACATTTTGACAGTTTCTTACAAAACTCAACTTACTCTTAGCATAAATTATAGAAATCTTATTCTCTGATAATTACTCAAATGATTTAAAACATACATCCACACAAAATCATGCGTGCAATTCTCTCCCTAAAAAAACAAAAACAAGGGAGAGAATTAAACAACAGCAGATGGGGTAGAGAGGGAAGAGGAGAGGGAAGGGGAGGGGGAATAGTGGGGGATAGGAATCGTAGCAGAATACAACAGTCATTAATATGGTATTATGTAAAAATGTGGATGTGTAACCGATGTGATTCTGCAACTTGTATTTGGGGTAAAAATGGGAGTTCATGACCCACTTGAATCAAAATGTATGGAAGATGATATGTCATGAGCTTTGTAATGTTTTGAACAACCAACTAAAAAAAAATTCCAAAAATAAACAATTTATAAAGTTAAAAAAAACAATCATGCGTGCAAATATTCCTGTTACATTTATTCATAATTTCTAAAAAATTGAAACAATGAAAATATCCTTCAGATAAGGTGAACATATAAAGAAACTGTGGTATATCCAAATAATGGCATATTATTCAGTGATAAAGAGAAATGGGGTATCGAACCATGGAAAGATACAGAGAAATATTAAATGCATATTACTAAGTTAATAAATTCATGTGAAAAACTGTCTACTGTATGATTTCAAATATTTGGTAGTCTGAAAATTGTAAAACAGTAAGTGTCAGTGGTTTCAGGAATTAAAAATGAGAAGGCAGAGTTCAGAAGGTATTCAGAGCAGTAAAATGTTCTGTGTGATATTACACCTGCAGATATATGTCATAATGGTGGTCACATCTGTCCAAATTTATATATTTAGACCCAATACCAAGAGTGAACCAATGTTGGTGTAAGAATCTCTGCAAGTTTGGGGGAAGTAAGTGCATAACTACTTTTCTCTCAAATTATCTGTGAATGTAAAAGTTCTCTAAAACACTAGAGTCTGCTTTCTTTCAGTGTTTTCCAA
The DNA here is from genome assembly GCF_048772815.1 of Callospermophilus lateralis. Lineage (NCBI taxonomy): Eukaryota > Metazoa > Chordata > Mammalia > Rodentia > Sciuridae > Callospermophilus > Callospermophilus lateralis. The sequence continues at coordinate 96,013,773 of NC_135313.1, forward strand.
GAGTCTAAAGTCTCATACATTTTTCTTTAGATCATTTTGTAGGTATCTGATACTTTTGATACACTCTTATTTTGTATTCTAACAAGCGGTAATGGAAGAAAACCAACTGAAGTTTCTATGTGAATCTTTCATCTAGTAAAACTGTTGAACTTACTAATTTTGGTATTTATCTCCCTATTATTTTTGTTTTCTTGTATTGTCAATTTACCCACAAATAATAGCATTTTTATTTCCTTCTCTTTACTCAGATATATTTTATAATTTTATTTTGCTTGTTTATTGCATTGAATTAGTAATCCTAGGACAGAAATAAAGTCAAGCTTTGAATACTTGTGTTTTACTAATCTCACAAGAAAAACTTTATTTTCTCATTAACTTTAAAGGAGATTTTCTCCATAGTTTAAGGATATTTCTCCTTCTTAGTTTGCAGATGTATTATCTTCAATCACAATGGAATATTATATATTACCAATTTTACTGTATTTATGAATGCGATTACCTGTAATTTTTATACATAATTCAACTCTGCATCTCTAAAATAAATTGAAATTAGTCATCATGTATTATTCCTTATACATATTTCTGGATTACGTAGCTGATACTCTCTTTGGAATTTTGAAATACATGTTTTTGATTGGTAATGACTTGAGATTTTCTCCCTCAGAATAGTCTTTTTAAGATTTAGAATTTAAAATATGCTGACCACATAAAATGAGTTTCCTCATTTCCTATCCTTGAAAAATGTTGCATAAGACAGTATTTTTCTTAAATATTCAACAAAATTTACATAAAAAGACAAAGGTCCTGGTGTTTTCTTTGAGGAAAGATTTTAATTACAAATATTTAATAGAATTAAAATAATTAAAATCTTTCTGATTTTCTATCTAATGATACTTGGAAAATTATTTTTCTATGACACAATGTATTTCTGATGGAGTTTCAAATTTGTTCAACTAGATGTTTATGATATCTAAACCTGATTCTGAATAGGTGTACAGATATACAGACTGACATGAATATAGTCATGCAATCCAAAAAAATGTATGTTGGTCTATTTTTTTTTTCTAAAATGTATTGGATATTTCTCAGTTGTCTTTTATTTTTAATGTGTTCTTTTTAATTATATATAACAGTAGAGTACATTTTGACATATTTATACAAACATGAAGTAGCTCCTCTTCTAATTAGGATCCCATTCTTGTGGTTGTATATGATGTGGAGATTCACTGGGGGGTATTTATATGTGTACGTAGAAAAGTTAAGTCAGATTTGTTCCACTGTCTTTCCTGTTCCTGTCCTGCATCCCTTCCCTTCATTCCCTTTTGTCTAATCTACTGTACTTCTATTCCCCTATCCCCATGGTGTGTTAGCATTCACATATCAGAGAGAACAATCGATGTTTAGTTTGGGGAATTGGCTTATTTTGCTTAGTCCATAATAATATCCAGAGCCATCCATTTTCTAGAAAATTTCATAAAATCATTCTTTTTATGGCTTACTCATATCCCATTGTGTATATACACCACATTTTTTTTATACATTCATCTGTTGAAGGACACCTAGATTGGTGCCACAGCTTTGCTTTTGTGATTGAACTGCTATAAATGTTGATGTGGCTGTGTTACTGTAGCATGTTGATTTTATATCCTTCTGATAGATACCAAGTGAATAACTGGATCAAATGGTAGTTCCACTCCAAACTTTCTGAGGAATCTCCTTGCTGCTTAACAGAGTGGATGCACCAATTTTTTGAACATTGTAATGGAAACAAATTCTTAATCTTCCATCTTTTTTTCCTTTTTTTAAAAAAATGTGTGCAGAATGATTCATGCACATTTGTACATATACATATTTGTCTCACTCTTCATTTCTAGCATTTATTGAAAGTAATTATTTTCTTGACTCTGTCTTCTGAGGGCTAGAGTTTTTGATTAGTACACCTTGGTTTTGTTTTGTATTGTTTATTTTTGTTTTATATTATTTTTTCTCCTATTTCCCTTGATTCTCTTCCTCTCTTTTCTTTCACTAACAGCCAAATTCTATTGTTCTCTTTCACACTTCTTTTAATTCTTTACTAGTATGCTTTCTCATCCTCCTTCTCATTTATTATATCTACATCTCCTCTGCATTCTCACTCTTCACCTTTCTGAAATAGCAAACCCTTTTGTAAACATAAAATCTCTTCTGTTGGCAATTGCTCATGATACCATCTCTATTTATGGTGCCAATTAACATTGTAGATGACAAAATAGGAACTATTTAGTTTAATGCTGAATATTGATCGCATTAGTTGTTTATTATTATTATTATTATTATTATTATTATTTTATATTTATTTATTTTTAGTCATACATGACAGTAGAATGTATTTTGACATATAATACATACATGGAATGTACATACATCAATCATATTGTCTATTCTATTCTGCTGCCCTTCCTATCCTCCCTACTCCTCCCCTCCTTTTCCATCCTTTCTCTCTATCAATCTAATGTGACACACTTTTTTTTTCTTTTTTCTCATCACCACATCATATATGTATTCTGTAAAACAATGAGGTTCTCCTTCCATCTTCTGGGCAACTCCCCTTCTCCCTCTTTTTTCCTCCCACCTCTCTTCCCTATTTAGTGGTAGTCTTCTCATGCTCTTCCTCACTATCCCATTTTGTGTCACCCCCTCTATATCAGAGAAGACATTCTGCATTTGTTTTTTAGGGATTGACTAACTTCACTTAGCATAATCTGTGACATCATTGGATCCTGTTAATGAGGTATTTTTATTTGTTTGGGATGGTTTGTTTCTCACTCCCCTGTATACAACCAGAGTTCCTTCATTCTTCTCAACCCTCCTGCCCCACTATGGATCATCATCTGCTTATCAAGGAAAACATTTGGCTGTTGGTTTTGGGGGAGTGGATTATTTCACTTAGCATGATATTCTTCAATTCCATCCAATTACCAGCAAATGACATAATTTCTTTCTTTTTATAGCTAAGTAATATCCCATTGTGTGGTGTGTGTGTGTGTGTGTGTGTGTGTGTGTGTGTGTGTATCTCACATTTTCTTTATTCATTCATCTGTTGAAGGGCATCTAGGTTGGTTCCATAATTTAGTTATTATGTATTGAGCTACTATAAACATTGATGTGGCTGTGTCACTGTAGTGTGCTGATTTTAAGTCTTTTGGGTATAATCCAAGGAGTGGTATAGCTGGGTCAAATGGTAGTTCTGATCCAACTTTTCTAAGGTATGTTCATACTGCTTTCCAGAGTGGTTTCAACCATTTACAGTTCCACCAGCAATTTATGAGTGTACCTTTTCCCCAACATCCTCGCCTAAAACAATGTTAAGAATTCACACATATATTTATGTATATTCATATATGTATTCTCATAAAACTCCAACCATAATCCAATACTTAAACATAGTCCTTAATATAACACTACCCCAATCATAAAATATTTATATGTGAAATCACATATATTTATATGAAGTCATACATATTTTGACATTTATATTTATACATTAACTTAGAATTCATATTTTCATATATATTCACAACCTAAATAACATAACTTTAACCCAAATTGTAAACATCCATTTTAACATAGATCTATCCATATACAAAACTATATACATATATATATATATATATATATATATATATATATATGTCTATATATGTATATTTGTATTCCTATATCTGGATATATATGTTCATAACCTAACCCAATTTCTAAATTTAGTCCCAACCCTAAGCATAAATCTCCCTATATATAAACCATATCTGTTTTCATAAATATTCATGTACATTTTGACATATATGTTTATAAATTCATTTATACATTCATATATGTACATTTATACATACATAATACCTATCTTTAACACAAAATGTAAAATTCCCCCTAAACACAAATCTATCCATATATTAAAGCAAATGTACATAATGTTTTCATATACATTTCATATATTTATATTTACATTCATATATATTAATATATATGTCCAAACTGTAACCCTAAACCTAATAGTACTCCTTAACTCAGAACTAAACCTAACACTATCCCTAACTGTATGTCTTTTATATATAAAACTATGTATATATATATATATATATATATATATATATATATTATATGAATATTTCACATATATATATATCTTTTTATACTTTGATATATATATATATATACCATAAACATATCCATAATCCTACACCTAAATGAAATCAAAATCTTAATCCAAAACCAAACCCTAACCCAACTCAAAAGGATAATTATACTCATGTATATTAATATATATATATATAGTAATTTATAAATATTTACATACACGTGTGTATGTATTCATATATATTCATATGTACTTATATACAAATTACTACCGTAACTAACTTTAACCCTAACCTGAAACACACAACATTCATCCTTATAACTAAACCACAAATTAAAACCCCTAACTCTAGACATCAAATTCTAACAGTCATACAAACACCTAAATGCTATTCTTATATTAACACTAAATCTAATCCAACATATCCTATATTTATATACATTCATTTACACAAACATTTATATCCAAACTCTAAAGTAAGCTTTATCTTAATTCTATAATTAACCCTAAACCTAACTATACTCATATGCATATTAATATATAATATGTTAATGAATATTTTCATACATATAGTGATAAATACATTCATATATTCATTCATGTATTCATTCATATATGTAGTTTTACATACTCATACATTATCCTACTATAAACCTTAACCTAACTTTAACACTAACCCTAACCCTAATCATACTTATATCCATAATCATATACACTCATATATAGAGATCTTACACATATATATTTATATACTATTATGTGTATTCATATATGTATTCTTATAAAACCCTAACTGTAGTCCAACACTTAAACATAGTCCTAACCATAACATTACTCCTATCCATAAAATATTCATACTTAAAATATATGAATCTGAGATTTTCTAGACAATCTTTAATTCCAGAAAAAAATCCTTCTCTTGTATCTGCTATTTGAGGTTGGTCAGTCTGTCTGTCTACTTATCTAACTTCTATTGCTCTATCCATCTAAACTCATTATAGACATTATTCTGTTTAATTTGCAATGTCAGTATTCCTTTATACTTAACTGTAAATTCAGCCTTTGTCTTGCTCATTAATTCCCAAATTTCCATTGTGCTATCTATCTCAAATCATTTTCTTATGCTAGGAGAAGATCCATTAGTGTTTTTTTTTTTTTCCAGGAAAGGTTTGTTAATAACACTTTTAATCAGTTTTTGTATATATACTATCTTAATTTTAATTCATTCTTGTTATAGAATTTTAATTTAATTTTTTAAAAAATATAATTTGAGATATATTTTTTATTTTTTTTCTCTTAAGAAAATTGTAATCCCAATTTATTTTTCTATAATTTTTCTTTTTATTTTTGGCATTCAAAGTTTTCATTTTCTTTTTTTCTGAGAAGCTTTCTTAAAATTATCTTAAAGATTTTCTTGGTGTTCATCTTAATGGGATTTAAGAATGCTTCTTAATTCAATAGCTTCCTGTTCTTCATCAGGCTTGGAAAATGCTTTGCCAATCTCTCTTAAATTACAGGCTCTTTCCTCATTTTTCTCTCTAGTCACGGTGTCTTCTCTCTTTTGATTTTCTCTTTATATCTCCTTCTATGCTATATTCTATACATGTTCTATTGGGTTATTTTCAGTTTACTAAATCACTTAATCTATGTAATTTATGCTAATATGTTTATCCTTTTACTTAAATTTTCTTAACATACTACACTCAGCTATTTCAAATTATACTGAGAACCCAATTATCTGAATATTCTGTGAGTCTATTTGTGCTTTGTATTTGGTTTAATAAGTTTCAGTCAAATTACCATCTCTCTTCATTTGCATGTTTTAATGAACTAAAATTCTATAGAAATACTTTGAGATCTTGAATTATATTCTACTATAGATAATTCAGTATTGAAACTAACAAAGAAGGGACATTTCATGATAATCTCTGTTTTATTTTTTAAAAGTTAGATTAATTCTCACAATTTCCAAGTTTATTTCCTTTTATGAGCTATATCTTAAACATTTATCAAGTCATAATGCCCTGTTTTGGTAGTTCTTCAGCTCTATTCTTTATACCTATCCTATGATTTTTTTTGAAAGCGCTGTTTAACTTGTAGTGTTTTCCCAATCTTAGTGGCCCTTTCCATATTTGGCAGATGCCTATGAACTTAAAGGGATTCCAAAAGATAGCTTACCTTTTCCAAGCCCCCCACCAATTTAGTTCAGCAGTATTTCATAGTATGTATATATATGTACTTATTTATACAGAATATTTTTTCTACTGGTTCCCATCTGGATGATTGGGAAGCTTAAGCTACAACCTCCCCTGACTCATGTTTGCTAAAGAAATTTTGGAGTGTTTTCAGGGGTGAACCACATGATTTGTTTTCTCAAAACCAGTAAATTGCCTTTATAACAACTTTAATTTTAAAAAATCCAAAATATTTTTATTTTCTTCTCTACATAGGTCTAAAGTCCTACCCCAACACTAATTAATAAGGCAGTCCATATGACAAACATCAACCATTTTAGTATACCTCTGTAGATGTGGGAGAAGAATGACATTAATTAATCTGGGAACAATAGTGGAGTTATTTCATCCTTGCTATATACTACATTGTCTTGAGTTATGATTTTGTTTTAGTGGAATTTATTTATGTTTATATATTTTCATTTGCAATAATGAGGAGATGAACCAAAAATGGTGGAATTTCTAGATAGAAAGTGAGTTGAAAATGTCACAGAACTTTGATAGTTTTGTGTACATACAACTTATGCATGTGTAACAACTTTAATTAAAAAAACCCGAAATATTTTTAAAATTCCTTCTCTATATAGGTCTAAAGTCCTACCCCAACACTAATTAATTAGGCAGTCTTATGCCTACGTGTGTGTAGTTTTTTTATGAGGAGTATATCAGCTGCTAAAATTTATGCATCTAGCCTAAAGATATGAGAGTCTATGCATAAATAAATAAGCCTTTGACTACATTTCAAGGAGGAGGAAAACAGCAAAGATAAGAAAACATTCAAATCTGCCTATTTGAAATGGCAATTACTTGGCATATTAATTATGAAGAGATGTTCCATTTTTTAATGAATCTACTTAGGACTTTAGGGTCTCCAGTGACAATCAGAATGCAATGTAATTTGTTGCTGTTGCTGGCTCACAGACACACTGCAATATCTGATAGTTGGAAAGAATAAAAATCAATTGGAAGTCAGCATAGCTTAAAGATATTTAAAGAACCTCAAAAAATTCTTAGCCAGATTTTCCTGTTGTTTATTTATTCTGTACAGTAATATATGTATATATTTCCATGTTGGAATGTTGAAACATGCTTAATACATGTCTTTTGTGGTATCTGGGTGATTCTTTAACCGCCCTAAAACACAATGTGGCACTTATGGTGCTTTTTGTTTCATTATTCATAGCATCATTCATGAAAGGACTCCTTTAGAAGGCATACTGATTTATCTGTGTTTTCTTTTCCACCATAGTTTGTAAAGAAACTTCACAATGTAATGAAAGAGACATGAGTTTTATAATTCAAATCTCAAGGCAGACTCTTATGACTGTAAAGACTTCTTTATCCTTTATTTCTTTGTGGCTCCTCAGAAATGATCTCCAAATAGGGTGTCATAGGATTATACATATCAGTAGACTTTTTAAAAAAAAAAAAAATACTTGTTTTCTGCCTCTCACTAGTTCCCAAACCAATTGCTATTCTAAAACAGATGGCCCCTCATTATAGGCGATAATTAAATTTTCTAATTGTTGACCGTGGTTGGGTTACCCAAAGCATTTTGGAATATTCCAAAAGGCAAATTAGTATTATAAAAGAGAACACTGTATTTGGAGTAAAAAAGACCAGAAATGGAATCTTCTGATACTTATTTGGCCTGAGGTAAAGCAAGTAAAATGCATTACAAGATTCCATTTCTTCCTTACTCTTGTGATTCTCATTTGTAAAAGGGATTACGGATGTCCATTAAATAGAACAGCTGCAAGGATTAAAGAGGCACTACCTGAAGAATCTGTAGCTTACATTCTGGCAGAGAATGAGTTCCATGAGTCCTCCATCCCTGCCTTTCTTTTTTATTGAGAGCAGACTTTGCATCATTTTTCCTAAAATATATCATTTCCCATTCAGCACTCATCATCCAGGACATACTGTCTCTATGGCTCCACAGGAAGAAACTTTGATGTTTCAAATACAACTTCATAGTCGACATGGTCCATTCCTGATGTTTTCTTTCTTTTTTCTTTTTTTTTTTTCACTTTTCATCCTCCACCAACATGTTGAGCACCCACAGCACACCAGCAATGTCCCCGAATGCTTGTCTGAACCACTGTAAATAACAAGCAGCAATGAAGATGCTGCTCTGCCACAACTTGAGAGTCAATGATTAATCAGACAAGCTGAAAACAGAACAAGAAAGTCATTGAAGTGAGGTAGCATAGAGCAGCCTGTTCTGTTCCCTGTCTATCCTGAGGGTGATGCTTTTCCTTTGGGACATAGACAGGAAAGCATTTGGTATTTCTGGGATGTGGTTGATAGAAATGGTAAGGGTAGGAAGGAGATAAAATCCCTACATTGGTGTACATTTTCTGTGTGTCCTGTATACCCATCCTGCATAATCTTAGTGCCATCTCCCACCCTCAACACTGTACCAAGTTCTGAACTCCATCCATATGAGCCACCCAACAGTATTAGTCTCTGAATGTCTGCATTTGTGCACACAGACAATGAATACTAAACAGTCATTTTAACCATACAGAAACTATGAGGCTTAAAAAATATCAGAATCTGTGTCACTTGTCGATCTGTTGTTCTCATGACATTTAGATCCAGAATTCAAGTATCACATATTAACAAAATATAAATTGTGCCTGCATTGGTCTTTGGAAACTTTCTCGTCTTCTCCAAGTTAGTTCTAATTAACTTAAATAATCACATGGGTTACATATCGAAGAGAAGGAGTGAGCTATCTCCCCTGAAAATATATGTTAATGAGGTGGTTGTTATGCACTGAATTTCTTCTGAATCCAAAGAAAAATGATACCTATTATTCTGTATTTGAATTCAAACTTGCATTACCATGTTCTTTATTCAGCTTTTATTATGAATAGTTGCTAAAGGCTTTTGTTTCCAGTCCTTCCCATAATGTACTGAGGTAGTTTCATCTTTGTCATTTCCTGAAATGGGATATTGTACCATAACAAGTCTATGTGCATGTTAATTGAGAAGTTATTGCAAGTACAATTAAAACTAATGTCAGGCGTTGTTATTATCATTATTATTATTGTCTTTATTATTACACAGCTGTATTTGGAAATAATTTTACCCTTTCAATAGCCATGTGAGATAGGAAAAAAACAGTATTATGATCAACATTTTATAAATGAGCCTGAATTCAGGTATTTATACCTGGACTAAATAGTTATGCAGCTATTTCCTGCCAGCATTGGGAATAGGTCTCCCAAACTTTAACCTGGTTTTCTTTATAGCTCATGGATTTCAATATTTTTCAACCAACCATCAGAATAAAAGCATATATGTGCCACCTTCAGCATATTGTTCCCTAACAGATTTTTAGTAAAAACATACATACAGAAATTTCCCTGAAGATATCTTTTGAGAAGATCAATATTTCCTTCAGTTCCTTCAGAAATTAAGATTGTGTTTATCTATTCTCTATCCTCATTATTTCTTTCCCAGCTTTGCAGAGGTTCTGCCACTTTTCAATGATTGTCTTCAACTACTTTGCCCAATATTCTGTCCATTTTCAAAGGGAATTATGCCACTTTATATGTTTTTATCTTTAATTTTATTGATTTTTTAAATATATGACAGCAAAAGGCATTGCAATTCATATTACACTTATAGAGCACATTTTTTTCACATCTCTGGTTGTATATAAAGTATATTCACACCAATTCAAGTCTTCATACATGTACTTTGGATAATGATGTTCACACATTCCACCATCATTGCTAACCCCCTGCCGCCTTCTTTCCCTCTCCCCCCACCCTGTCTAAAGTTTGTCTATTACTCCCATTCTCCCACTCACTACCCCACTATAAATCAGCCTCCTTATATCAGAGAAAACTTTGGGCATTTGTTTTTTTGGGATTGGCTAGCTATACTTAACATTATCTTCTCCAATGCCATCCATTTACCTGTAAATGCTATGATTTTACTCTCTTTAATTACTAAGTACCATTTCATTGTGTATATATGCCACACTTTTTTTATCCATTCATTTACTTAAGGGCATCTAGGTTGGTTCCATAGTTTAGCTATTATGAATTGTGCTGCTATAAATATTGATGTGGCTGTGTCCCTGTAGTATGCTGTTTTTAAGTCCTTTGTGTATAGACCAAGGAAAGGGAGAGCTGGGTCAAATGATGGTCCTATTCCAGTTTTCCAATGAATCTATATACTGCTTTCCATATTGGCTGCACAAATTTGCGGTCCTACCAGCAATGTATGAGGGCACTTTTTCCCCACATCCTCGTCAACACTTGTAGTTGTTTGTCTTCACAATAGCTGCCATTTTGATAGGAGTGAGATGAAATCTTAGAGTAGTTATGATTTGCATTTCTCTAATTGCTAGAAATGATGAACTTTTTTTTCAGATATTTCTTGATTGATTGTATATCTTCTTCTGAGAAGTGTCTGTTCAGGTCCTTGGCCCATTTATTAATTGGGTTATTTGGTTTTTTATTTTGGTGTTTAGCTTTTTGAGTTCTTTTTATACCCTAGAGATTAGTGCTCTATCTGATTTGTGAGGGGTAAAAATTTGCTCCCAAGATGTAGGTTTTCTATTCACCTCACAGATTGTATCTTTTGCAGAAAAGAACTTTTTAGTTTGAATCCATCCCATTTATTGATTCTTGGTTTTAATTCTTGAGCTCTAGGAGTCTCATTAAGGAAATTGGGGCCTAATCCAACATGATGGCTATTTGGGCCTACGTTTTCTTCTATTAGACACAGGGCCTCTGGTTTAATTCCTAGGTCCTTGATCCACTTTGAGTTGAGTTTTGTGCATGGTGAGAGATAGGGGTTTAATTTCATTTAGTTGCCTATGGATTTCCAGTTTTCCCAGCACCATTTGTTGAAGAGACTATCTTTTCTCCAACACATTTTTTTGGTTTTTTTGTCCAATATAATTGTAATTTTGTGTGTTAGTCTCTGTGTCCTCTCTTCTGTAGCACTGATCTACCTGTCTGTTTTGGTGCCAATACCATACTGTTGTTATTATTGCTCTATAGTATAGTTTAAGGTCTGGTATAGTGATGCCATCTGCTTCACTCTAACTGCTAAGGATTGTTTTAGCTATTCTGGGTCTCTTATTTTTCCAGATGAATTTCATGATTGCTTTTTCTGTTTTTTGTGGATGCTGTTAGAAGTTTGATCAGAATTGCTTTAAATCTGCATAGTGCTTTTGGAAGTATGGTAATTTTGATAATATTAATTCTTCCTATCCAAGAGCAAGGTAGATCTTTACATCTTCTAAGGTCTTCTTTGATTTCTTTCTTTAAGATTCTATAGTTTTCATTATATAGATCTTTCACCTCTTTTGTTGATTCCCAAGTATTTTTTTGAGGCTATTGAAAATTGGGTAGTTTTCCTTATTTTCCTTTCAGAGGATTTGTAAGTGATATACAGAAATGCCTTTGATTTACAGGTGTTGATTTTATATCCTGCTACTTTACTGAATTCATTTACTAATTCTAGAAATTTTCTGGTGGGACTTTTTGGGTCTTCTAGGTATAGAAGCATATCGTCAGCAAATAATGCTAATTTCAGTTCTGCTTTTTATATGCATATCGCTTTAATTTATTTTGTCTGTCTAATTGTTCTGGCCAGTGTTTCAAAGAACTATGTTAAATAGAAGTGGTGAAAGAGGGCATCCCTGTATTGTTCCAGTTTTTGGAAGGAATGCCTTCAATTTTTTCTCCATTTAGAATGATGTTGGCCTGGAGCTTAGCATAGATAGTCTTTATAATGTTGAGATATGTTCCTGTTATCCCTAGTTTTTCTAGTATTTTAAACATGAAGGGGTGCTATGTTTGGTCAAATGCTTTTTCTATGTCTATTGAGATGGTCATTTGAATCTTATCTTTAAGTCTGTCAATATGCTGAATTACAAATTGATTTCAATATCTTGAACCAACATTGCATCACTGGGATGAATCACATTTGATCATGGTGCACTATCTTTTTAGTATTTCTGTATTCGATTTGCCAGAATTTTTATGAGAATTTTGGCATGTATGTTCATTGGAGATATTGGTCTGAAATCTTCTTTCTATGATATGTCTTTGCCAGATTTTGGAATCAGGCTAATATTGGCCTCATAGAATGAGTTTAGAAGTGCTCCCTCTTTTTCTATTTTCTGAAATAAATTGAAATGTATTGGTATTAGTTCTTGAAAGATCTCATAGAACTCTGCTTTTGCATCAATTTGGTCCTGGGCTTTTCTTGGTAGATAGGCTTCTGATGGTATCTTCTATTTCATCACTTGATATTGGTCTGTTTAGATTGTGTATATTATCCTGATTAAATTTAGGCAAATCATATGACTTAAGAAATTTTTCAATGTCTTCAATTGTTGAGAGCCACAGCCGAAGGGGCCCCAGCAAACTTCCAGCTGCCAGCAAACTTCCAGACTGCCAGCTGATGATTGGCTCACAGCGGCCCCAGCAACATCTAGCTGATTGGTTCCTCTGCGGTGATGCTCATTGGAGATGCTCATTGAGCTGTTTCCCTGCCCTTTCAGACTACCAGCTGATGATTGGCTCACAGCGGCCCCAGCAACATCTAGCAACATCTAGCTGATTGGCTCCTCTGCGGTGATGCTCATTGGGCTGTTTCCCTGCCCTTTCAGACCACGGAGCTGCTCATTGGGGGACTTTTTTGGCTCTGCCCAGCCAATCGGCCTCAAGAGCAGGAGGATTGTGGGAGGTGAAGAGGCTGGTGGGTGTGAGAGTGGCTGGTGGGAAGCCGGTGGTGGCAGTTGGGCTCTGAGTGTTTTTCCAGAGGAGCTGTTTTATTTGGTGTGTGTGGTTCTAAAAATAAAGTTAGTTTCTTTTGACAAGTGGCTCCTGAATTGTGCCCAGCCAGACTGCGGCATTTGGTGGCTCGCACAGGGAGTGACTGAGGGTAAGTAAACTGCTCGCCCCTGAGGGCAGGGCGAGAGGATGGGTAGCCATTTTAAGATTCTTCTTTTGTTTTGCTTCACTTTTGTTTTAAGTTGCCTGTCCCTGGAGATGTGTAAGATGGAAGAAAAACCGCTCACATTTGAGGAACAGATAGAGAGAAAGGACAGATGGACATTTCAGGAGGATAGAAAGGCTATAATGATTTTCTGTTGTTCCACTTTTGTTTCATTCTGATTCAGTTTTGTTTGGCGTTATCTTCTTGGGTTGTATTATAGTTATAGTAGAAAAATTCAAGTAAAAGAGAAGGTCTCTCGAGCTAAAAAATTTCAAGTAAAAAAGAAGGTCTCTCGAGCTAGTCAGACAGAGGAAAAAATTCAAGTAAAAAAGAAGGTCTCTCAAGCTAGTCAGGCAGAGGAAAAAATTCATGTAAAAGAGAAGGCCTCTCAAGCTTGTCAGACAGAGAAAGAAAGTGTAAAACAGAAAAAGCCATCAGAAGAAAAGTTACAACAGGAGACTGCTACTAACACCTTTCTATCACCAGAGGATGTAAGTGTCCAACTAACAAGGCCACCTCCATATGCTGGGAGACTCCCAACCCCCACAGTTGATAGTTGGGATCCTGAGACAGGATCTCAAGTATTAACATGCCCTGTATTTGAGGTAGGAGGGCAGCGAATTCACCATGCTTTAAATTTCAAAACAGTGAAGCAGCTAAAAGAGGCTGTAACAACCTATGGTCCTCAAGCACACTTCACTGTAAGCTTGGTCGAATCCATTACCAACTGAACATGACGTCACCAGATTGGGCTAATATGTGTAAAGCTGTGCTAAATGGAGGACAATACCTGTTATGGAAGGTTGCCAATGAGGAATTTTGCAAGGAGACGGCTAGGCAAAATGCAGCAGCTGGTTATCCTCAGAGAAATCTAGATATGTTGTTAGGAAAGGGACCTTATGAGGATCAGCAGCAACAAATTGCATATGAACCTGGTGTATATTTGCAAATTGCTGTAGATGCAGTTAAGGCATGGAAGACTTTACAAGGACATGGAGGTTTACAAGGTCAATTATCTAAGATAATACAAGGAGCTAATGAATCTTACGCTGAATTTGTAGATAGGCTTATTCAAACAGCTACCAGAGTTTTGGGGAATACAGACCAAGCAATGCCATTAATAAAACAACTGGCTTATGACCAAGTGAATCGTTGGTGCAGAGATATCATTAGACCATGGAAACATGAAGATTTAAACACACATATTAAATTATGTAGAGACATTAATGAACAAGAGCAAGTCGTGGCAGCTGCAGTAAAACAGGCTTTAGATGCCAGAGACATTAATGAACAAGGGAAATTGTGGCAGCTGCAGTAAAACAGGCTTTAGATGCCAGGCCAAGAACATGCTACAATTGTGAACAAACAGGACATTTTAAAAGGAATTGCCCCATAGGAGGAGGGTTTAACAAAACTAGGTATCAAAGGAGTAGAATACCGGATATTTGCCCACGATGCCGTAGAGGGAGACATTGGGCTAATGAATGCCATTCTCAAACCACCGTAGAGGGTACTCCATTATCAAAAAATGAACAAGGACCAGGTGTTTATCCACGATATCGTGGAGAAAGACATCGGGCTCCATTGCCAAAAAATGGACAGGGGGGCCCAATGCTCCGGGGCCCCAAACCACAAATATATGGAGCACTGGAGGTACCCAGCAACCCCATCAGGGTAGTGCCCAGGACACATTGTCCATCAGATCCCTCATCAGACAAACCAGAGGGAGCGCAGGGTTGGACATCTGTGCCTCCGCCAGAGCAGTACTAACTCCAGAGATGGGAGTTCAAATCATTCCCACAGGGGTAAAAGGACCTCTTCCCAAAGGAACAGTAGGCTTATTATTGGGACGCAGCTCTTCTACGTTAAAAGGACTTATGATAAGTCCTGGGGTAATTGATCCCGATTATGAAGGTGAAATAAAAATTTTAGCCAGTTCTCCAAAGGGTATATCATTAATTAACCAGGAGATAGAATAGCACAGTTACTAATAATACCAAGCCTACATGATAAATTTTCCAGTCGTGCTGTAGAAAGAGGTTCCAAGGGATTAGGCTCCACAGGTGTAGATTGGGCTATGCTGTCTTTAAATTTAGATTCTCACCCCATGCTAAAACTAAATATTCAAGGACATGAATTTAATGGGCTACTGGATACAGGTGCAGACCTTAGCATCATCTCTCGTCAAGAATGGCCAAAACATTGGCCATTACAACAAGCCACTCAAACGCTTTAAGGCCTAGGAGTGGTGACTAATCCCCATAGAAGTGCAATGGTATTAGATTGGAAGGATCCTGAAGGATGTGAAAGAACTATACAGCCATATGTATTGGATCATCTTCCTGTAAATTTATGGGGATGAGATGTCCTAGATCAATTAGGTTTGACATTAACAAATAACATCAACCCAAATGCACCCACTATTATGACTAGACAAGGTTTTAAGAAAGGAAAAAGTTTAGAAAAACAAGAACAAGGTATAGCAGCACCAATACAAATAGATCAAGGAACAGACAGACATGGGTTGGATTTTCAGAAAGGGCCACTGAGACAATAAAAATTACTTGGAAATCAGAAAGACCAGTATGGGTTCCTCAGTGGCCCCTGACTAAAGAAAAGATATAAGCAGCCCATGATCTGGTCAAACAACAATTAGCGGAAGGACATATACAACCTTCTGTATCTCCCCATAATACTCCCATTTTTGTTATCAAAAAGAAATCTGGTAAATGGAGATTATTGCAAGATTTAAGAGCCATTAATAATGAGATGATTATTATGGGACCTGCTCAATTGGGGATTCCTCAATTGTCTACTTCGCCAAAAACTTGGTATTTTTTAGTTATAGATATTAAAGATTGTTTTTTTTTTCAATTCCAATTCATCCTGAGGATAGTCCACGTTTTGCATTTACTATCCCTGCACTGAATCATGAAGGTCCTGATCAGAGATATGAATGGAAAGTACTCCCTCAAGGGATGGCTAACAGCCCAACTATGTGTCAAGTTTATGTTAACAAAGCAATCCAGCCACTTAGAAATCAAAATCCTGAACTACAAATATTTCACTGTATGGATGATGTACTATTAGCACACAAAGCTAAAAACACATTGCTAGAATGTTATGCCACACTTACAAACTTATTAAAAAATTATAATCTAGAGATAGCAATAGATAAAGTACAATTAAATTTTCCAATTAATTATTTAGGAGTTCTATTATCCTCAACCATTGTCTGACCACCAAAAATTCAAATATGAGTAGATCAACTCAAATCACTTAATGACTTTCACAAGATATTAGGAGACATAAATTGGATAAGGCCTTATCTAGGTATACCAACAGGAGAGTTGGGACCTTTATTTGATATCCTAAAAGGTCCATGAGATCCAAATTCTCCCCGAATGTTAACACCTGAAGCAAGAAAGGCATTAAAAATCATTGAAACATATATGGAAAATATGCATTTAGATAGAATTGATATAAGTTTGCCTTTATTATTTATTGTACTACCAACAAAAAATATTCCTACAGGAGTATTTTGGCAAGAAGGTCCATTATTATGGATACATTTATCTTATTCTCCTAACACTATTCTTACTAGGTATCCTGAGGCTGTAGGACAATTAATACTCAAAGGAATAAAAGCAGCAAAGGGATTGTTTGGAATTTCTCCCAATAAAATTATTACTTCATATACTATGAATCAAATTGATGAGTTAGATAGTGAGTTAAATACTTGGGCAATAATGATGTGCAAATCTAATGTTTTATTTGATAACCACTTACCATCTAATCCTTTATTGTCTTTTTGGTCATCGCATCCTATAATTTTTCCAAAAATGACAAGAAAAACCCCTATCATGAATGCTCCAAATATATTCACTGATGGTCAAATAATGGTACAGCAGCAATAGTTACACCTGATCAAACTTTTACATTTTTAGTACCCAAACAGTCAGCTCAAAAGGTAGAGCTTAATGCAGTATTACAAGCTTTTGTGATGTTTAAAGATTCTATATTTAATTTATTTTCCGATAGTCAGTATATAGTTAATGCTATAGTATCCCTTGAAGATGCTGGTAGGATTTCCCCTTCCTCTACTGTTTTCTTTTTGCTTTCCACTATACAAAGTCTAATCTGGGACAGAAAAGATCCATTCTTTATAGGACATATCAGGGCACATATACAGGATTGCCTGGAGCCCTTAGTTTGGGCAATGATTTAGCAGATAAAACTACACATGACATACATATTTTCTCTACACTAGAAGAAGCTACAAATTTTCATAAAAGGTTCCATGTCAATGCTAATACTTTACAAAAGCATTTTAAAATAACTAAGAAACAAGCTAGACAAATAATAAAACAATGTCAAAATTGTGTGACCTTTTTACCACAAGTTAATCTTGGAGTCAATCCTAGAGGACTGATACCTAACCATATTTGGCAGATGGACGTCACACACTTGCCAGAATTTGGAAAATTGAAATATTTGCATGTTACAGTTGATACTTCTTCTGGATTTTTGATGGGCTCCCTTCATGCTGGAGAAAAAACTAACGATGTTATAGCTCATTGCTTACAAAATTTTGCCACAGTGGGCGTTCCAAAACAGTTAAAAACAGATAATGCCCCTGGTTATACTTCTACCTCTTTTAAACAATTTTGCTCATCATTTGGCATTACTCATATAACAGGAATCCCATACAATCCACAGGGACAAGGCATAGTTGAAAGAGCTCATCAAACTATTAAAATGTACTTATTAAAGCAACAAGAAGGAATTGGGAAGGGGTATATATTCCCCAAAGATAAACTTAAAATAACCCTTTTTACTCTAAACTTTTTAAATTTGGATTCATCAGGGCTTAGTGCTGCGGAAAGGCATATGTGTCCAAAAAATGTACAGAAGCTCAAGGTACTTTGGAAGGATATTCTAACAGGACAATGGAAAGGTCCTGACCCAGTAATTGTCTGGAGTCGGGGGTCTGTTTGTGTGTTTCCACAGGGAGAACAGCTGCCGATTTGGATTCCAGAGAGATTAACTAAAGCGATTTCTACAGACCAAAATGAAGATGATTTGGCTCAAATCCATAACAGCTGATATCCAGAACTCCAGTTTAGTTATTCTTACATCTGTGACAGAACCAGAATGCTTTTTTCAATATCTATTTTATTATTGCCCTTTCCCATATCATGAAGTTCTATTTTTTTTTTTTTTTTTTTTTAGCTCATACAGACCTAGGTTAATGTTTTGCTGATCAGTTCTATTTTTTGACTATAGAGTTTTTAAACATTGCAATGGAGATTTCACCTGTAAAAAGTTATAAGGCCTTTACTATTATGTTATGTGTCGTATGTATTATGTGTGCACACTTGTGTTTTGTGTTATATGTTTGAATGTATGTATGTCCATATGTCATATATGATGAGTGCTCATGAAAAAATGGATCCGTGATTTAAATGCTTTAATTTAAATTAGGTAAACAACTGTTGAGGATTGTTTTAATATGTGAACAAAAATGGAGGTTAACAGATCTGTTTGTTTACTTTCACCTTTCCTTTTCATTATATTTAATAATTCTCTTAAAGATAATGTAAATTATTAAGAAAATTGTTTTCTTTTAATACCTTCTGGAATGTTACATAATTTTTTCTTTAGCCATTATTGCCAGAATTCCTATCTTCATCCAGTGCCGGTGAAGACAATGTAAATTATTAAGAAAATTGTTTTCTTTTAGTGCCTTCTGGAATGTTACATAATTTTTTCTTTAGCCATTATTGCCAGAATTCCTATCTTCATCCCAGTGCTGGTGAAGACAATGTAAATTGTTTAGAAAATTGTTTTCTTTTAGTGCCTTCTGGAATGTTACATAATTTTTTCTTTAGCTATTGTTGCCAGAATTCCTATCTTCATCCCAGTGCTGGTGAAGACAATGTAAATTGTTTAGAAAATTGTTTTCTTTTAGTGCCTTCTGGAATGTTACATAATTTTTTCTTTAGCCATTATTGCCAGAATTCCTATCTTCATCCCAGTGCATGAAGACAAAGATAAAACCAATCTACAGCTTCTGCAATAGCCATCACTGAACTGCTTACAGAACTTGCCTGGACTATGTATCACTTGTATGCATTGTGAACTCACCTGTATGCATTGTGAACTATCTGTTAGTGCAGCGACTTGTGGTAGTGTTGGGGTATTTTTGCTGATGATGTCATCGGTGGTACAATTTTTCCAAAAGGAGCCGTCAATTGGCTTGGTGTATCTTCCTCCCTTCTACTTGTCATGATTGTTCAGCTAAAATTTGGGAGCCAACGGAGGTGAGGCAAAGAACCTCACCCCCCCACCCCCGCTGGTACAAAGACCTCTCCATAGGTGTGGCTGTATACTGGACCGGTAGTCAGTGACGGGTAAGATCCAATTGCAATGGTACCAACCTAACAGATAAGGACCATATGTACTATTGGACAACCTAAGGCAGGCACAGTCCCTAAGCCACATGCTTGTTGTTTAAACAGACAGGGGGAGATGTTGAGAGCCACAGCCGAAGGGGCCCCAGCAAACTTCCAGCTGCCAGCAAACTTCTGGACTGCCGGCTGATGATTGGCTCACAGTGGCCCCAGCAACATCTAGCTGATTGGCTCCTCTGCGGGGATGCTCATTGGAGATGCTCATTGAGCTGTTTCCCCACCCTTTCAGACTACCAGCTGATGATTGGCTCACAGCAGCCCCAGCAATATCTAGCAACATCTAGCTGATTGGCTCCTCTGCGGTGCTGCTCATTGGGCTGTTTCCCTGCCCTTTCAGACCATGGAGCTGCTCATTGGGGGACTTTTTTGGCTCCGCCCATGCAACCCAGCCAATCAGCCTCAAGAGCAGGAGGATTGGATTGTGGGAGGTGAAGAGGCTGGTGGGTGTGAGAGTGGCTGGTGGGAAGTCGGTGGTGGCAGTTGGGCTCTGAGTGTTTTTCCAGAGGAGCTGTTTTATTTGGTGTGTGTGGTTCTAAAAATAAAGTTAGTTTCTTTTGACAAGTGGCTCCTGAATTGTGACCAGCCAGTCTGCGGCATTCAATATCTTCTATTTTACTGGAGTACAAGTTTTCAAAATAATTTCTAATTATCCTCTGTATTTCTATAGTGTCTGTTGTGACATTACCTTTTTCATCGAGTATGCTGGTGATTTGAATTATCTCTCTTCTTCTCTTTGTTTATGTAGCTAAAGGTCTGTCAATTTTATTTATTTTTTCAAAGAACCTACTTTTTGTCAATTTTTTTTCAATTGTTTCTTTTGTTTTGATTCCAGTTCTAATTTTAATTATTTCCTGCCTTCTCCTGCTTTAGATGTTGATATGTTCTTCTTTTTCTGGGGCTTTGAGATGTAATTTAAGTAATTTGTTTGTTGACTTTTTCTTCTTTTAAGACATGAACTCCATGCAATGAACTTTCCTCTTAGGACTGAATTCATAGTGTCCCAGAGATTTCAATATGTTGTGTCTGTGTTCTCATTTACCTCTAAGAATTTTTTAATCTCCTCCTCGATGTCTATTGCAACCCATTGTTCATTCAGTAGCATATTGTTCAGACTACAGGTGTTGGACTAATTTATATTTTTTATTTTTTCATTGATTTTTAATTTCATTGCATTATGATCTGATAAAATGCAGGGTAGTAGCTCTACTTTTTTATGATTTCTAAGAGTTGCTTTGTGGAATATTATATGGTCTATTTTAGAGAACAATCCAAGTGCTGCTGAGAAGAAAGTATATTCTCTTGATGAAGGAATAAATATTCTATATATGTTAGTTAAGTCAAAGTTATTGTGTTATTGAGATCTATATTTTCTTCATTCAACTTTTGTTTGGAAGATTTGTCCAGTGGTGAGAGAGGTGTGTTAAAGTCACCCAAGATTATTGTGTTGTGATCAATTTGACTCTTGAACTTGAAAATAATTTGTTTGATGAACATAGCTGCTTCATTATTTGAGGTATATATATTTATAATTGTTAAGTCTTGTTGGCATATGGATCCCTTGAGCAGTATGTAATGTCCATCTTCATCCCCTTGGATTAACTTTGGCTTTAAGTCTCTTTATTTGATATGAGGATGGGAACCCCTGCTTGTTTCCACAGTTCATATGAGTGGTATGATTTTTCCCAACCTTTAATCTTCAGTCTATGTATGTCTTTTCCTATCAGATGAGTCTTTTGGAGCAGCATATTGTTGAGTTTTTTTTTTTTTTAATCCAATCGGCTAGGCTATGTCTTTTGATTGGTGAGTTTAGGGCATTCATAACATTCAGGGTTATTATTGAGACATGGTTTGTATTCCCAGACATATTTGTTTAATTTTGTTATTTAACTTGACTTGATTTTCTTCTTTGGTTAGTTTTTCCATTATGATAATACCTCCCTCTGCTGATTTTCATTTTTGTTTTTCATTTCCTATTCATAGAATATTTTGCCAAGGATGTTTTGTAGTGCTGGTTTTTTGGCTGTAAATTCTTTTAACTTTGGCTTATCAGGCAAGGTTTTTATTTCATCATCAAATCTAAAGCTTATTTTGCATCCATTTTCTTTCAGAGATTAATATATGTTGTTCCAGGATCTAGCTTTTGGTGTCCGTGTTAAAAAATTTGCTGTTATCCTAATTGTTTTCCCCCTATATGTAATCTGATTTCTTTGTCTCATGGCTCTTAATATTCTCTCCTTATACTGTAAGTTTGGCATTTTCATTATAATGTGTGGATCTGTTGTGATTTTGTACATTTGGCATCCTGTAGGCTTCTTGAATTTGGTTTTCCAATTTATTCTTCATGTTTGGAAAGTTTTCTGATATTATTTTATTGAATAGATTGTTCATTCCTTTGGTTTTGAATTCTATACCATCCTCTATCCCAATAACTCTTAAATGTGGTCATTGTCTTTTTGCTATCCCATATTTCTTGAATTTTCTGCTCATGGTTTCTTACCATTTTCACAGTGTTGTCTACTTTCTTTTCGAGATTATAAATTTTGTCTTTGTTGTCTGATGTCCTATCTTCTAAATGGTCTAATCTGTTGGTGATGCTTTCAATTAAACTTTTAATTTGGTTTATTGTTTCTTTCATTTCAAGGATTCTGCTTTTTTTTTTTTTTTTTTTTTTTAAGAGCCTCTGTCTCCCTATTTGAGGTGATCTTTTGCTTCCTGTGTTTGTTTATGTAGCTTCTTGTGGAATGATCTTTTGCTGCCTGCATTTGCTCTCTTCCTACAGTTCACAGAACATTTTAATCATGTGCATCCTGAACTCTTTCTCTGTAATTGTTTCTGCTGTGCTGGCCATGGATTCCAACAATGTGGTATCTTGATTTGTTTGGGGAATTTTCTTGTCTTGTCTTTTCATGTTGCTCATGTGTCTTCCCTTCTTGCTCTGTGGGTCTTGGATGTTATTGTTTTTACCCTCTAGGTTTGTAGTGCTCCTTTAAGGTTCCAAAACCTCTCCTTTTTGAGGAAGGACAATGTTAACAGATCCCAATATCAACAGTATACCATCTATGAACAGTTCATTGCTATTAAGAAGTTTACAGTTTGGTCACAATGTACAGAAGTGTTGGATTCAATTATTATGTATAATAATGATATTATCTATAATTACAAACCTAATCAGTAGATTTGTAAAAGGGTTTAAAATTTCTGATGGTGGACAATGAACTGAGGGTGAGGCATAGAATGATATGCTGAGGAGGTAGGAGGTGAGAATATAGGGTTAATATATCTTAGGAAGTGTGAACAAGAAATCTTATGGAGAGGGTTAGTGGCAATAGAATAGACAAGAAGTAGTTTTGGGCAGACAAGTATGTGGGAAGCCAGTAGAGTACATAAAACAAACACTCAAATGTATTTAGAAAAATAAAGGATGCTAAAATAGTAAAAAATGGAGGGGAAAAGAAAAATAAAAGAAGAAAACAAGGGGGCATAAACAACAATTCTATATTATACTATTTAGATTTCAAAGTCCTCAAAATCCTAATTCATGCAAAGTCCTTGGTTTCACATATGTTAGGAATGTGAAGGCAGGAAGATGGGGCTTTAAAAATTTTTTTTTTTTAAATTCTCCAAGAAAGAAACCAGGATTTTTGCTAGTTTTAGAGATACGTATCTTACCTGATTCCCTTCTCCTCCAATAGGTGAGGTCATCTGTTGTAAGCTGTAATCTCTGCCCTCAGGATGGTGAAGGTAACCAGGGTAGGAAGGCTGGTCCTGGTGTAGGGAACCTGGCAGTGAGGGGTGCCACCCACCAGTCCCTGTAGGAAGTCTGCACCTCAAGGGTCTTTTTTTGGGTCCACTTATATGACTTGAACACCCAGTCCTCTCTCCCTGTCTTGCCTGAATATTTCCTAGTTCCTGGTCTCTCTGTTAGTCTCCAAACTTTTGCCCCATTTCCCTTCTCTCTTAACAGTTCCAAGTTGGGGGAATTCTCTTCCTGGGGCTCCCATAGGCAGTGCCCTGGTCACACTGTACACCCATCCTACTGAGTGTTGTTTGAGTTAGGCAACTACTGTGCTGGATTATCACTGTTGGGAGAGGGGGCATTGGAAACCAGGTACCTGGCCAGCTGAAGCTCCAATATGGTAGCTGTCCCCACAAAATATGGCAAAGAAGTTGAACAAAGGTGATCTGCTTCCAGCATTGGGTGTCAGGTGGGTTGGGGTGTGTTGTGCTGAGGGTAGATAGTAGCTCAGTGACCTGCACAGGATAATAGTGAAGTTTGGGAGTTCTGCAACAGTGCTGATAGGTGATTCTTCCAAGGTGCTTGCAAACCCTGTGTTGGCTAGACCTTCAAGGGTGTCTGAGCCAAGAATCCTGCTGGAATGCTGAGGCCTGGAGCCCTGCACAGGGGTACAGTGCTGGTGATCTGTGCAAGAGCAGCTGTGTAGGGGTCCTCTATCACTTTCAGAAATGCCATATTCCCACTAGATGAGATCCAGGCCATGGAGTGACAGAGAATGCTGCCTCTCTTTGGGCCGCCATCTTGGATTCCCCTCCCCCCAGGTATTTTTAAAATATTTCTTTAATCCCTCATTTGAGCAACAAAGATTATGACTTTAAGCAAATGCTAAAGTCTTTTTCAAAAGTATATAATGACTTCATGTGACCTCACCTTACTCCAGTTCCTGCCTCTGATTCCTTATACACCCAATGGTTAAGTCCACCTTTCCATAGCTTTATTGCTGGAATTTCGCTTGGAAAGTTGGTAAAATTGGGGCTACTGTATCAGTACTCAGAGAATTTTTCCCACCTCAGAAAGGCATAAAAACAAGCAAAGAACCCTTCAGCGTGTCTTCCAGAACGAAGCACATTTGCCTTACCTTTGTCACTACACACTTTCTGGTGACTCAATGTAACTTGCTTTTGTAACTCTGCTGCATGAAATACCAGAAAAATATTCATATTCTTTGTTAGATGACATGTAAGTTTTGTTTTTAACCTTGTGGGTGAATTCCACTTTTATAATTTCACTGATTGCCTCATATTACCCCTTGTTGAGGAAAACATTACTTTCCTGTGCCTTGGTAGCAGAAAACATGTTGCTTTCATGTTGCAGGCTGTCTGAGCCTATTATTTGCTCTGGCTCATATCAGTCTTTCTAGACACTGTCCCTAAGGCCTGCAGCTGTGAGGTCTAGAGTTTTCAGAGGATGAAAATTTAAGGTAAAACATATCTATCCAAGTGAAAATAAAACTGCAACTTATTGAGTTGCATTCCAGAGGCTTAGCTGCCCTAAGCATTTCTTCAAGTTCCCCCTATGAAGTGGAGATCCCTAGACCCAGAGAAGTGAAGTCAGTTAGAATATCTTGTATTTGATGGCAGATTTGTTTCACACCAAGTTTCTTTTCTTTTGGTTCTGCTATATTTCTTTGAACCACAGGGAATAAAGCATAAAGAGGCACAGATGCATTAAGTTAATGTGTCTCTGGTTAGAATAAAAAATATCCAGATTTGAAATTCAGGTTTTCACCATTGCTGTCTGCAACGTCTCAAATTTTGTAACCCTGAGCTCAGGACTAAAATGTTTTTATCTGTAAAATGGGCCTAATAATTTCTACTTATCATTGTGATGACAAAAATAGGAACAAATGAACTTCCATGGTCTAGAAATTGCTATGAAGCCTAACACACACAGTTTTTAAGACATGGTTCATTCATTTTAAGACTGAAGGAATTACCAGTTATTATTTGTGTGGTCTCATCCATGTATTAGACTCCATGATTGCAGTTTGTGACCTCTAAATGTGCTCCCTTAACTGCTCACTGATTCTTTAAGGGCTTAGTTTATCTTAATCCAAAGGAAGGCACATTGTTGTGGCAGCTATGAGTATATTCTCAGCTCTTCAGACCAAAGTATATCAGAAAAGAATGGCATCGCCTTGTGTAGTAGCTCCCCGCAAATATGGGATATATACAGTAACAGGAAACACTACCCATGTATTATACATATAAATGCCCACTGCCAAAGGACTGGGAGGCCAAAGGATTCCATGTCGGTTCTGTGCCCTGTAAGCACATAAAAGACTCTGAAGAATGCTGTAGCACAGTCAATAGCATTGAAGACTCTGTATACCCTTGCCTGGGTTCAAATCCCATATGGCCACTTTCTAGTTGAATGGCCTTGGGTAAGTGATCCCTGAACCCATTTTCCCCATTTAAACAACGGAAATAATAGTAGCTTCAAAATCTCAGGGTTTTACAAGGATTGCATGATCTCATACATATAAACTTAGAACTTTAAATAAAAGTCTGGTAAGTCAGAGACATTTGATATATTTCTTGTTTTATTTTCATCACAATTCTGGAAGATAGGAATTATAGTAAGCAAACTGAGGATCAGAGAGGAAATTTTTTCCCTAGATTATACTACTCATATATCATCTAGTGTATACCACTGATATCAGGCATTCAAGCCTTAGTAGTCTTCATTCAAAGCCTGGGCATCTCCATTCATCACAACACCATCTGTCTCTAATGAAATAACTACAGTGCAGATAGATGCTTGCAAAAGGCCAATCTGAAGTGCAGAGGCGCCCCATTCCAAAATATCCTTAAGAGTAAAATGTCCACACAAAGAATATATCCCCTAAAACCTAAAGATGCTTAAGGAACAACAAATCTTGGAACATTGCAAAACCACAGAAAATAATGTCTTAACAAGTTTTCTAACTATTAAGGAGCAGACTAATATAAACATTGAACTGCTAATGGCAAGGATTATAAAATCAATGGAGTATTTCATGAGATTTAGTGCAATGCATACAAAATGGGGGTGATGCTTTTTCCACTTTTCAAAGTGAGCTGAAAATGAAGTTGCACATCATTTTATAATTAAAGACTTCAAGGGGCTCTGAAAATGTTCATACTCATTCCTGAGTTACATTAATGTATTGCCTGATGTCAGTGAAAGACAAATGGGTTTCGCTGTAGTAAATCATCAAGCAATAACAATTTAATAACTTGCTTGATGGATGAAGCCCCCAAATTAAACAAAGTCTCACAAAGAATTCAAGATCATCTAAGAGAAACTTCATTAACTAATGTAAGGTAGAAAGGGAAGTGACCTAGCATCAGCTGAGCATGCACTAAATGCTCCAAGCTGTGTCATAAGAATTTTAGGTGATGATTGTATATAATTCTTTCAGCAGCCTCATCAGGGGTAATTTATTAACATTATGGTTGGACAACTGAGATTTGCCAAAACTGACTAGTAATAGAATTACACTCAGGTGCACATCACCCTAGTACCTATATTCTTGGTTCCCTCCCACCTTTTCTCTTTACCCTTTCATCCTTCTTTTTCTTCCTACCTTCCCTAGTTAGTGAAATAAACAGATGTTATATATCCTGGGCACTGTATTAATTGATAGGGTTGAACAGGGAGCAAAAACATCTTTGGACACTTTCAGTGGAGCTGAACCTAAAGTGGAGATGAACATTGGTTATTATACCCATAAAAAACACATGGGAGAAAGGTCTTGAATAAAGGAAGATGAGTCTAAAGAAGAAAGGAATGTCCAGGTGAGGATGGAATCTTGAGCAAGTGATACTGTGATGTTCCAAAATGAGTACATCCCTTAGGGTAGGTGTGTGAGGTGTGAGATACATGAGAGAGAATAGAATCACAGGTGCAAAACTGGGAGAGAGACAGCATTCCGGAAAGCCCAGGGGAAGAAGAACAGAGCTGACACACACACACACACATTTATCTTAACCTGGAAAAATATTTGTAATGTGTTAATGAACAACAAAATAAATTTCAAAATAATACACACAGAATGTGATTTAATTTCTGATTAAAAGAAGAACAGAAAAATAGGGACATTATATGTGTACAAGTTCATATAGATGGACACATCCCAGAATATTGACATTGATATGTTTCAGGGGTGAAGTTATTAAGGAAAGGCTACTATTTTATTCTATACAAATGTATGGCTTCAATTATTTTGTGACTAAGAAAACAAATGATTGATTGATAAAAACTTATGTCTTAGAAGATAAGTCTAGACTTAATGATTGATTGATAAATAAGTTTTTTGAAATCTGTGGTTGTGTGATCAGGTATTGTCCACCTTCTATTTGCGTGTTCTACCTTCTGCATAATTAGTTCATTCTTCTTTCTGCCTATGTACTTTACAGAGTCCTTCAGACTTGGTGAATCATGGTTTGGAAACCACTACACTACAGAGAATCAAAAGCATCTTTCATGTCTAAGACTTTTGGATAGCAGATAACTCCAAAGTTAGTGGAAATAACTAATGGTCTAAGGTTGAGCATGGCATTGGGGACATATTCCTTCCACCAGTAACCATTTTATAGTTCCACAAGTGGCCTGAGAACTTGGGAACAGTGTAACCTTCATCAGGGTTACAATTAGAGAAGATGGGTGGCCCAGTCTGCTCTAGACTTTCTCTAGGAACACCATGTGGCACCCACTCTGCCAACTTTGCTGGTCCTGCATCACTCATACTCTTGGTGGATTTGCTGTTTTCTTGTAAAACAAAATAATTAGACCCAAGTTCATGGTTATCTTTTAGATTCAGGGAAATCTGCCATGCAGCATTGCTGTACTGCCATACTGAGTTTCTTAAATATCATTGTACAAGTATAAATTACACTGTTTATTTTAAAATTACCTATGTATTTAGGTTCCTCTGTATGTGTGTATATGTGTGCATGTATTATATTCCCCTAATATAGGTATTATATGTACATATATGTGCTTCTATCATCTTTCTATTTCCATATCTATGTACTGTGTGCTTAAAGCATTTTAGATGCTGAAAGTAAATTATTCTTTCCATTGTCTTTTTTTTTTTTTATTTCTAGTATACTTTTCTCCAGTAAAATCCATTTCTCTAGTTTCATTATTTCTGGAGATGACCTTGTTACAAAGGGGGAAAAGACACAAACATATATATACTCAGAGAAAGCCAAGCAATCCTTTCTTGTTCCGCACATAATTAAAAGTATAATACATTTTCCATCCTGTGTCACTATCAAACTCTTCTCCAGTGGTATTTAATCCCATGACCTTGAGAGGCATCAGTCATAATAGAAAAAGAGGAGAAACACAGGATTTGAGATCTTGTTGAGTGGAAATATTCTTCTATTCCTAGCAAAGTTCTGAAGGTAAATTAATGTTTTCACATTCCGAAGAAGTAAAAGAACTTCAACAGCCAGAAGATACCAAGACGTGAGTTTCTTTGACAGGGATAAAGTCTGGGCCTTTTACAGTAGTGATTAGCAATAAGAAAAGACAGAAATTTCAGGGTAAAGTGTCCTGGAGAATGGTACAAACCCTCAGAATGATGGGTGGAGTGTAAGGGTGGCCCTCTTTTCTAGTGGCCCACCCTGCACCACCGCCTATTTAAAATGTAAAAAAGATAGTGCATAATTTCATATTTTGGTAAAAACCAATTCAAATGCTTTTCTGTTTAAAAAATGCCTTTTAGAATTGAGAAAAGAAACATATATAGAAAAAAATTCATCCATAATCCCAAATTATATGTTAACATTTATAGCTATTACCTTTCAGTGTTTCTCTATATGTTTTCTACAGAATTATGATTATAACACAGTTTGTGGATTATCATCAATAATAAACCAGTGTTGTTGTTTCTTGATCATCTTCTCATAAAAGCAAAAGTACTTCTGTGTTATTATAGATTCTTGTAACACTAGAGGCCATTGGAACAAAGAAATTGAGTTTCAATCTTGACTATTTTACAAACACTTTGTGTCTGAATTTGGATACAATTCTAACTTTCTTATATTATAATGGTAGTATTATTGAGATAATAAAATATATATAATATGCTTATCATACATGATAGTGCATAGTAAGAAGTCAGCAAAGTTAGCTAATAATAAAATGAACTATTATTATTTTTGGGGGGCACACCAGGGATTGAACCCAGGGGTGCTTAACCACTATGCACATCCCCAGTCCTTTTTATTTTTTTATTTTGAGATAGGTTTTCACAAAGTTTGCTTAGGACCTTGCTCAGTTGCTGAAGCTGGTTTTGAACTTGCCATCCTCCTGCCTCAGACTCCTAAGCTGCTGGGATTATAGGCATGTACCACCGAGCCCAGCGTGACTTGTGTTTTTAATAATTATTTCTTTAGAATAATTTCCCAAATGTGAGATCACTGTGCTAGCAGTTATTATCTTGTTGATCAGCCTCAATACCTATGAATGTTGTTTTCTTAAGGTGTCTATCAATGAGGTCCTTAGACCAAGAGCACGTGGGCATATATCTGCCAATGATACTCTCAAGGAATGAGTGTTGGATTTATTCCTCTCTAATCATTACCTCTTTATCATTGAAAGCTGATGATATTATTGTAAGTCAATAATGTTTTATATTTTACTTGTTAATTACATAGTACCAAATTCCTTACATTTTTTTGAATTTTTATTTCTCAAAAGTCCTCTTCTTATACAAACGCATACATCATTTGGAAATTTAATCGCCATTTTAATTTTACCTTGTGGTAGTTGGCAATACTGCATGATCAATAATTTAAAAACTTTTTAGATTTTTTTTCAGGGAGAAAGAACACATATAGATATGTCTGTTCTTGTCTAGTTCTATTA
This sequence comes from Callospermophilus lateralis, assembly GCF_048772815.1. Taxonomy (NCBI): domain Eukaryota; kingdom Metazoa; phylum Chordata; class Mammalia; order Rodentia; family Sciuridae; genus Callospermophilus; species Callospermophilus lateralis. Next base: position 96,044,226 of record NC_135313.1, read on the forward strand.
CCTGTGTATGTTAGACTGGCAGATGCATGTTTATAAACATAATCATAAATTTTTCAATTTACTTAAAATTGATTAAACTTACCAAATAACTTATGACAAAATCTGACCAATTTCCATGGCTAAAAATATGCTATGCTCAAATACTTCAGCAAGGGGCCAGTCCACTCTTTGAAGTGTTTATTTAAATTTTAAAGGAATAAGACTCCTACATTTTATGTTACTTATTTATTTTACTTTTCACATTATTGTGATGGTTTGTATTTTAGTCAGATTTTTTTATTATCATGACAAAAAAGATCTAAGAAGAACAACATGAGGGAAAAGTTTATTTTGGCTCCTGGTTTCAGAGGTTCAGTCCATGGTCAGCCAACTCCAAACCTCTGGGACCAAGATGAGGCTGAATATCAGAGTGAAAGGCCACGGCAGAGGGAAGCAACTGGACATCACAGCCAGGAAGCGGGCAGAGAGCTCCACTTACCATGACCAAATGCACATCCCATAAGGCTGCCTCCAATGACCTCCTTCCTACAGCCACTTTCTATCTGCCCACAGTTACCACATACCAGAAGATTAATCCAGCGATTAGGGTACATGTCTCCTAAACTAATTATGTCACCTCTGTAAATTCCCTGTATTTTCGGACCCATGAGCTTTTGGGGGATTCTCATATCCAACCCATCACAGTATCATTCTGCTTCGAACATTTGTGAATTCCTTCTAGTACCCCTTATTATGTTGTCTTGAGGGCAGGAATTATTTCGTTAACCTATTTACTCTGTCAGAATAATGAAATGGTACATGGTTAATTGTTAGGTGATGTCTCTATAAAGGGTTGATATCTATATGTCCAAGTATGTGACAACATATGAAACACCTTTGAGCAACATTTCATCCACTGCATTTTCTAAGGTTAGGGCCTTTCATATTTATTTCCTTTCCTGGGTCATCAGTATGTTTCCATGTTGTATGACCTCTGGCTGTTGTGTGCATTTGTATAATATCTGCTCCCATCTTAGTGGCTATTAGGTATAGTTTAGAGTCATGTGGAAACTTTGTACCATTCTTGGAGGAACAGAGAACCAATGTAAGCTCATGACCTTAGATCTATGCAGTAATCTGAGGGCTGAGGTCAAGGATTTCATTGGCAACGTTTATGCTTCTGTGTCTGCTGATAACACTGTTGTCATCTGCCAAATGATGGATGTTGGCTGATGATGATGCAAGGGTTTATGGGGAAAGGGTAGGAGTGTGCTGAAATGGAAAAGTATTACAAAAGGTTGCAAATGGATAGTGATTTCTAAATCAAAATGGTTTGTTTTTCTTTTTAGTTAGATTTGATGCAACCACAGAGCTTCTATGATTCTACCAGAAATCATAGTTAATTGAAAATACTATGCTATTGAGAATCCAGAATTTCCACTTTCACTTTATGTTACATAGACCTCAGGTGCAATGGCTGTGCAAATATTATTCTGAGAGATATAGCAGTTTGTTGAATGAATGAGTGATCTAGTAAATTACTGCACTGTTAAAAATAGTAATTAACTGTGGCTATATATTATGTCATTTTATTTCTACATTTCTCATTATACTGATGTATTTAGGATAACATTTGTGTTTCAGAGCAAATACTAAATGATTGCTCTGGAGAATAAAATCATTTGGATTGTGTTTATGCAATTTTTAATCCTTTTCCTGCTAGAAGGAAATCCTTATAAAGCCAGAAATCTAAATTTTAGCTTTAATTTACTGTGATGCATCTATGGAAATGCAGATTCACACTGGAGGTCAGTTATTCATTGAATGAGCATATACTTATAATTAAAAACAAAAACAAAAACACTGGACCCTGGCATAGTCCAACAATGATTCATCAGTGTCCCAATTGTTCTGATGTTCTTGCTTGGACATTCTGCGGGCTTCCTGCCTGTTGCAATAGCAATTTGATGATGCGATGATCTAAATTTGTACTCAAGACACAGAAATGAGCACATTTATTATTCAGTGGTTTTTTTTATTCTTGAATTCTTTTTAACTACATCAACAGAAATATAGTCCTTAGAGCCATTGTTTATCAATTGCTTTATTTATTTGATTGGGGGGTATTCCCATTTTAAGCTGCTAAATGGATGTAAGATGATGTTAAGATTCATTTTGGCTTAAAAGACTAAATTAAAGACTCAGTGCTTTTATCATGCAGGGTTGAACCAGAGAAGCAGAGGCTTAGGGCAGACAATTAGGAAGAGGGGATCCCTGGCAAGCTTAGGCCCAGAGGCACAGATTGTAGCCTCTGTCCACAGCAGTCAGGAGGGAAAGATCATGAGCAGAACAGGAGCCCTGTGGCATAGAACAAAAGGTAATCCACAGGTGAAACCTCCTCTCTCCCAGGGAAACCAGACTTGCCTTAGCACCTCCAGCAAATACAGCAGGAACCACCTGAGTTTCCAGCATATTCAGTTACTTAGAGGCAAGTCAACTGGGGTATAATTACATATGCAAAATCCATCCACAGGAATACCTTTCCATCGCTGTGAGAAAATACCTGAGAATACCTGAAAAAAACAAATCACCTTAAAGGAGAAAATGGCTCACAGTTTCAGAGGTTTCAGTCCAAGATCAACTGGCACCATTGATCTAGTCCTCAGATGAGGCAGAATATTATGGTTGTGGGAGTATATGGTAGAAGAAAGCTGCTCACCTCATGAAAGCCATGTTATTCTACTGTATGATTATTTTTCCCTAAAATAATCATACAGTAGGGGAGCAGAGAGAAGGAGGGAAAGGGGACATAGGGTCTAATTAGATATGAGGTGTTGCCCGAAAGCTCATGTGTGAGACAATGCAAACATTTTCAGAGGCGAAAGGATTAAATTATGATAGGTGTGACCTAGTCGGGGGGTGATCCCTTGATAGGGATTAATTGGATGGTAACTATAGCCTGATAGGCTGTGGCTGGAAGAGATGGGTCCCTGGTACGTGTGTTCAAGGTTTATATTTTGTTGGGTCATCAGAGCTCTCTCTTTCCCTGCTTCCTGGTGGCTGTGGCTTGAGCTGCCATTTTCTCCCATGTCCTCTGCCATGATGTTCTGCCTCATCTCAGGCTTGAGATATGAAGTCAGTTGACTTTGGACTAATCTTCTGAAACTATAAACCCTAAATAAGCTGTTCTTCCTCTAGACTGTTCTTGTCAGGTCTTTTGGTCACTGAGACACAAAAATCACTAAAACCATCATGGATAAGATGTACCCTGGCCCACTGACCTGTTTCAACTATATCTATGTCTCACCTCCTACCAGATTCCTCCACCTTTTAAAAGTTCAATCAATAATGAACCCAAGAATGGATAATCCACTGATAATATCAACCTTAATGATTCAATTACCACCCTAAAGCCCCATCTCTGAACATCGCTTTATTGGGAACCAAGCTTTCAATACATGAGCCTTTGAGGGGCATTCCAGATCTACACTGTAACAATTAGATTAGTTTTTTTCTTGGAAATAGAACAGTAATTTGCCACACTGACACATCAAACTGCAACATTTCAATATGAATGAAACATTTGAATTTTCCCAGCACAAAGAATAAAATTTTGAGGTTATAGATATATCAAACCCCCTGACTTCATCATAATACACTGTTTAATGTACCGAAAAGTCATCTTAAAAGCCATAAATATGTACAATTAGTATGGTAATTATTATATATAAGTCATTACATCTTTCTCTGCCAAGGCTGAGACTTCACAGTCACAGGCAGAAAGAGAATGTTTGGAGATGTGGCCACAAAAATCATCCATCACATGAAGGATTCTATATTCCATAAAGGTAGGGAGGGTCCAACCAAAATAAGCTCACAGTCCAAGAAGGGTTTCTTGTCCCCAGTGAGAGGAAATTCCCCATCCTTACCTGGAAGCAATAGGCAGCCTTGCCCATGGAAACTTCTCAAATCCCTTAAAGTAGGGGTCCTTGGCTGCCATCAATAACTTGGCTTGAAATTGACAAGCTAAAATCTATATGGGAAGGCATAGGTCTTGGAGTAACTAAAATCATCTAAAAGTAAAGAGGGTGAAATCATTTACCCAATGATCAATGCTTACTGAATGGCCACAGTTATGAAGAGTGGATCAGTGGAGGGACAGATCTACAGATCAATGAACAGAACTGAGAAACAAGAAATACGGACACAAATATGTCTAACTAATTTTTAACAGAAGTGCATAAGTATTCAGTGGAAGAAATAAAGCATTTCAACCAATGGTTCTGGAACATTACATGTGTATAAGCAAAAAAAAAAAAAGAAAAAGAAAAAGAAAATCTTTATCTTAAAAATTTTAAATAAAAATAGATCACAGATTAAATATAAAACAATGCTATAAAACTTTAGGGAAAAAATAATCATATAGTAGAATAATATCTTCAGGATATAAGGCTAAAGAGTTCTTCAATTTAACCCTAAATTTATCATATATAGAAGGATAAATGGATAAATTAGACTATGAAAATTTGAAAAATATTCTTGTTCTATATAAATCATTATAAAGAAGATGAAAAGACAAGTTGAAAATGGAGGTAAAATATGTGTAAAGCACATCTGACAAGGGGTGACTCTTGGATTAGATTTAAAAACAACCAGAAACACATAATACAAGTAAATAAACCATCCAATTAGAAAATGAGAAAAAGACTTAAAGACAAGTTCAAAGTTCCTGAAAGACAATCTCTAGATGGGAAATAAGCATAAGAAAATAGTCCAATTTCATTAGTCATTAAGGAAATGCAAATTAAAATCATGATGAGATTTCACCATACAAAACACAACAAAATAAAATAAGATAGTTAAAATGCCAAATGCTACAGAGAATGCCAATTACCTATATTTGTTCATAATGCTGTTTTTGGAAATGTAAAATGCTATAGTCACTCTGGAAAACACTTTTGTCAATTTCTGATAATCTATGCATGATTTGAAAAACAACCCAGCAATTAGACTCTTGGTTATTTATCTCAGAGAAATGAAACTTTATGATCTTATGAAAAACGTATATACAAATATTTATAAGCTCTTTATTCATAATAAACCTTGGGAAAAAAACCTTACAACTTTTTCAATATAAATGGTTAAAGTAGACTGGGGCATTCATATCATGGAATGCTACTCTGAAATACAGAAATAAACTATTGATATGTACAACAATTTAGATGAACACACTAGGTCATTATGCAAACATAAATGGCTACATATTGTGTGACTTTGTTCATATAACATTCTTCAAATGACAAACTTCTAGAAATATGGAACCAGTAAGTGATTGGCTGGGGTCAGAAAAGTAGATGGGGAGAGAATACCAAGTATGGTGGTGGTACTGCGCCTGTTCTCTGCCTGAACTTTATCAGTGTTAACAATATAGCTGAGATAGCCCCTTATAGATCTGCAAGACACAGCAGTGGGAGAAGTTGGGTAAATAATTACAGGGAATCTCTATGTATACATATAGATGCTCTAACTCTATAATGGTCTAGAAATAAAAATTCTAATGAAAGAGTTATCATACAAATTTAATGTTTTATTCTTTTCCCAATGAGTTTTCCTAAGCTTCAACTTCTTGAAACACAAAACAAATATGAGAATTGTAATTGTAAACCTTAGCTTATTGGATTATTTCAAATATTTGTGAGCCACACATTTGGATTCACTAATATTTATTAAACTAATAAAGATATCAGTCATTTTTATATCCTTAATTCTTCATAAAAGCCTTATGAGTTAAGTAAAACTTCTCTATGTTAAAAGAACAATATGTTCTCCATGTTGGTAGAGAGGATACTGTATTGAAGAGCATAGAAGAGATCATGCAGCTGATTAAGATCAAAGAGCAAAATCTACAATTGGTTTTGGGGTATGAGGTCTGGATTTTCCTAACAATAGGAATGACTAAAATAGAAACAAAAAGAATACTAAAAGTAAGAAGAAAGAAACGTTGCTGATTTACAATATAAGCAACAGAGATAGAACTATTGATTCATAAAAAAATGAACCATATTATTTTCACTAGCATCTTTAGTGATGGTGTGAAGGTAATAGATATTATGATCCTCAACTTGATATTTGAGGGAAAAGGTAGTAACCCATGAGGTATTCAAGAATGTATTAGGAAGTATCGGTGAGTCTAAAAAACTATTAGTTGTTTCTACAAATTCAATTTGATAAACTGCTGTCTGCATTCACTGAAGTCACAATGTTTATCTGGTACTGCACTATTTTCTAAGAATATAAACAGAAAAGGAAAAACAACAGCATTTTTATATGGTATTCAGATATGTAGGAGTAACAAGCAAAATGTGTAACAGACTACATAGTTACCAGTAGCTATTAATAATGACCCTGCCTGAAAGCCAACTTTAATAATGACCCTGCCTGAAAGCTGGTCAAGCAGCTGCTCCCCTCACATTAGTGTGAAACTAGGAAAAATATCAACAAGTTGATCTGAATTCCTTGATATTTTACAGTAATGAAATAAGGGGGGAAGTGTAACTTTTTCCTTGCAGTACAGTTCTATTCCTTAATTTGAGTTTTGGATATGTATTGTTATGCACATGTTGAACACGATGCTCAATCCTTTTAAAATGAAGAGAAATAATATTGTTATTCGGTATTATTCTAGTTCTAAAAACTAATGACTTCCAAGGATCCTGTTTTATTGGAGATGCTGTGTTTCTAAGTCCCCATTAATCAAACATCTTTAAAAATCCTGCACAATAGAGCAGGGAGGCATGGCCAAGAAATTCATGCCCACGCTTGTGGCAGTAAGAACAGGACAATCAGCACTATGATTTTAAGTGAGGTTGATTTTTTAAATCCTTAAAAATCCCTAAAACTAAGCTGAAATCTATAAAATATATGTGAATTCAAGTTTTCAAGAAAGCAAGATGGAATTAGGTCACTGAGAATGAATAACCTGGACCCCAATAAACCAGTTTGTATGATATGCAAAACAAAAAAACCCTCCTATTTCATATGCATTGTGAAGAAATATACAATGTATATAGTTTTTTTTCTTTTTCTTTATTTTTTAAAAAATCTAAATGACATTTGGGCTAATAAAACACACACACATATCACATAGATACACTTTTTGATAGCAAAAGTCTTTGTGTTAGGCATGGAGAAAACTGGAGCCCATGTGGGTGGAGATGGATGGATGTATGGGCTTTCGACAGATGAATAGAAGTAGGCATATTTCTGATAGAGGAACCAAACAGAGATAGTATAGGGTGAAATTGATTAGTGTGTACCCTTGAATATGAGAGAAAAGTGAAAAAAATATAGTTGGTTCTGAAAGCTAGAGAGAATAGGAGGAATAATATGACAAAATTTCTGCCAAACTGGAGCATGCAGTAATTATTAAAGTGAACTCACAACACTAGATTCTTTAATAATTCATTTACATAAATATATTATGTTTTGTATGACAGGTGAAAGAAAAGAGATGTCCTATAATGAAGTGTAGAAACAGCACTGGACCAGCAATCCATGGATCCTGCATTTTTTACCCTTTCCTTCCACTTTCTAGTAATTGAAAATTGTAAAAATCACTTAATCTACTTGGATTTGGGGTCTTTTTATTTTTTTAGTCTAATGAAGAAATTGTAGTGAATTCTGAAATTTGCTTCCAGTTCAAATAATGTTAAACCATGCTTCCTAGTAAATACCGTTTCTTTTCAATATATTTTATATGCTTCTATATATTTCGCCTGACCCTAATTCTTGGTTTTGTTAAAGATTTGCAATATACGTTCTTCACTTCTCAACTCAAAGTTACCCTGGACATTTTGTTTCTTTGTTTCTTTTCTTTTCTTTTTTTTTTTGCTATATCATTATTAATATTTACTAACAGATTTTAAAATATTTATCGTGTACAGCGTATTTAATTGTATAGATCTTAACATATGCATTACCTCACAGGCTTATTGTTCATGGTGAGAACATAAAATCTACTTTCTTGCCAATTTTTAAGTATACAATACACTGAAAGCACTGTTGTTATCGTCTTTTGAAATTGAATTTGTCCCTTCTATCCAACCCAAATTTTGTATACCTCATCCAAAATTTCCTCAATCTCTTTCCCCTCCCAGTTGCTGGCTGTCAGAATTCTACTTACTGCTTCTGTGAGTTTGAATGTGCTCTTTTTTAGGACTGAATAGTTTTCTGTTGTATGTGTACCACTGTTTTCCTCCACTAACCCACTGAGGGACAACTTAGATTCTTTATCTCGACTAATGTGGATAGTGCTGCAATGAACATAAGGGTGCTATTATGTCAACAACTTTCTGATTTCATTTCCTTTGAATATTTACCCAGAAATTGGTTTCTTGTATTACATGGTAGTTCTGTCTCTAAAAAACTTTTAGTAACTTTCATAGTGTTTTTCATAATAGGAGCAACAATTTATATTTCCACTAATAATGTAAAAGGGTTTCCTTACTCCATATACCTTGAATTAAGCTTAAGTTTGAGGATTTAAAATCTGTATTTTTAACCTAAATTTCTTCCAGCCATCGAATAATATCCCTCTGTGGATATTTCACCTCAGTTGTGATATTTATCTATTTATTGACTCTTTACTCACCACAAAGTAAGAACTCCACATTTTTCTGCTTTCAACTCATCTGATTGCCATATGACAGATTCCTAGTAAATATTTAACTTGAAGTGACTATACCAAACAAAGAAAAAATGTATGTTTCAATTACATCTCATATTTATATTATAATGCATATTTCTCCTTAGGCTAAACTCAGAGATAGAATATTCATTCTAGAATTTAGAACTGTTCTGAATGGAATTATAGCACTACATTATGACCCAAAGAATATTTCTCATGTTCTCAGGGGTTTTGGTGATATTGGATTCCATATTAACTCTTTCTTGCTTGGAAAACAGGATTTTGAACAGAAAATCTCCTGAGATATAACTAACCATAGAGACAGTAACAATATAGGTTGGACATCTTGAAGACACTTCATAAAGTGTTAGAGTCTGTAAACAAGTCAGGATGGCACCTGGCATTTTGCCAGAAAAATGTTAGTCTGTAAACAAGTCTGGATGGCGCCTGGCAAAATGCCAGAGGGAGTGGTTTGTGAAGTTACTCCACCAAGTCATTAAGTGTGGAGATTCCTTATTGGTTGACTGATGTATCTAGTTTATGCTAATTAAGATAAGCTGTGTGGAATGTATAAATACCACTCCTGTCCTACAATAAACGGCTTTCACTCCTGCTGTATCAATCTACACAAGTTGTTCGTCACCCCCCGGTTAGTTTGCCCAGCCATCCGGGCTGAGGCAATAAAGCAGGAAATAATTCACTGATTTATTACCTAAGAAGCATATTTTGCTAAGGGAACTCTCTCATGAATGCTAATTGAAAGTGAGTTTTCTTAAATTCCCACTAGGATTTCATGTAGGCAATTACAATGCACTTAACTCAATCATGAGTTTGTTCCCTTTGTCCATTATACTCTCGGGTTTACCAAAGACACGATTTAAAAATATCCAAATCATATTTGCACTAGGAATTGACAGAAGTTATGTTTTTCTTTTAAGTTAAAAGCAATATTATATGAATTGAAAGTTGGGGGAAGTGCTGAACTCCGTTACTTATAGTTTCTGCAGCTGTCTTGCATTTCAAACACAATATACTCCTCTTCCCAATGTTGTAATTAGACATTTTAAAATAAGACAAATTTTTGCTTGGTTTCCAGGTAAGACGGGTGCCTAGTGATTTTTATGTGTTTCCACTAAGTTCCACTACAGTATCTATATAGGTGATATGTATTTTAATATCAGTACATAGACCATATTTATCTCCACTTTGAAAATGAAATTGGAGCTCATAGTGAAGGTAGTTGAGTCAGGTTTGAACTGAAAACCTTGACTGAAAACCTTTTGACTAAAAACCTGAGCTCTTACATTGTTAAAACTCTCTTTCCTTCCCCTCCAAAAAAATAAAAAGTTACACATCTGCATTTTCTTTTGGAAAATGTTATTTTGGGATGTGTGCAGTGGCACACACCTGTAATCCCAGCTACTTGGGAGGCTGAGGCAGGAGGATCACAGGTTCAAGAACAGCCTGGGCAATTAGTGAGATCCTGTCTCAATAAATAAATAAATAAAAGACTGGGGAGGTGGCTCAGTGGCAAAGTGGCCATGGTTTCAATCCCTGGTTTGAAAAAGAAAAGTTACTTTGGGAAAATGTATTTCTTCAAATATTTGTGAGCACTCCTTTTAAACAGGACCTTAGGGATAGTATATCATCAGGAGAAATAGAAGAAACAAACAAGTAGTCGTTACTTCATAGTCATATTTCATTTTTTACAGGATATGTTTCATCAGCTTTGGTATCTGATCTTTTTTCTCCACTTTTACTTCCAAATGTCATCCTTCTCTAAAATCAAATTTCTTCATAACTATGATCTGCTTAAGCAGGCATGCTGCTGACTCTGAAAGCAACTATAAACAGGAATTCCAAAAATATTTTGAGTTATAGAGGTACTTTGAAATAAGTAGATAACCTTTTATGCTATATTTTTATTTCAGTTTATACTGAAAATGTTATAGTATTCAATATATTTGGGAAAATAGAAAAATAAAACGATTCATAAATCATCACATACCCTTAGTATAATTGTATTTGAGGCAGGCAAATTGGCTTTTTCCCTCCCTCAGTATAGCTATTTAGGTATTATATGTGGCTTTGAGGGAAAAGAGTCTTTCTAAACTCCACTTTCTTATTTTTAACATGCATTCAATAGTTACAATATCAGCCTTATGGATTAGTAAACTGAGAACATATATGAAATATCTTCATTGGATACTTCATTGTTTGGATATCTGTACTAGGATATTTAATATTCTGCATATCTATATATTGCATGTCCATACTTAGCAAAGCTATATTTTGCATGGTTGCAGTTATAATATGCACTGTTTTGTGGTGGACCATACTGATTCTCAGATATATATATATATATATATATATATATATATATATATATATATATATATATTATGAAGTTTTGTTTAAAAAGCCATTGGGACAATTGTGTGTGAAAAGGTTGTCATTTTGTTAACAGTCTCGCCAGGCCTTTAAGAGTAATTTCCAGATAATTTCTGGGCTGTGATTTTCTGTCACCCATTCAGATGACAAAATCTTCTCCTGGAAGAATGTCCTGCACTGTGCAGATATGACTACCACTTCTCTAGATTTATGTGCCACCTTGGACTCCTAAAATTTCTCTGTACTGAATAAACACTTATCCAAGTTGTGTGCATTCCTGGAAGATGGCTCATGATTCAATGAAACTGATGTCAGGTAAAGATTAAAAGAATAATTTAAGTGATTTGCTTTAGGTCTTGTGTTTGGTTTCATTCAGAACTACAATTTCATGTGCATATAACATTAGTTCTGTGTTTCCCCTCCCAAACCTTTATCATAAAATGAACCTGCATAGACTTCTATCATTTCATGAGATTAAGTGGAGAATCCCTTATCTTTCTGAGTCAGGTCTTAGGCTATTTCAGAAAAACACTAACCACATTCTCATTGAACATTTATAATTACTTTAGAGATCTTTCACTCCTCTCTTCATTTTTGAAAGAACATTTAACTCAGTATATATTTTATAATGAATTGTCAGTTCAGGAGAAATAAATCATTGAAGCAAAATATTTTTCCTTGTATATTGTCCTGATGTATCCACTCTTCCCACTTTTGGCCTTGACAATGTAAAATAACCAATGAATTATATATCATCACCTTCTAATACACTGTATAGGCAAGTAAACACAGGCCAGGAAATTTAAGTGATTAACCACAAAACTATGAAATGACAAAACTGTCTTTTAAAGTTAATAGATCTAGCAAACTTTTATTACACTGTTATGTATACGATACTTGAGTCACCTCCCATCACCAAATGTGGGAGTCAACCTAAATTCTTATCATCTCTTGCTTGTATATACTGTATCATGAGCATTTATCTTTTCTCTCTTTTTATGCCAGTTATCTCCAGTTATCTGCCAGTTATCTCAGCTCCAGTTATGTCCTTGGTAAAATCAATCAGAAACATTTGCTGTACCAGAGTCATTTATTGATTTCTTATAAATATTTTGTGAACATTTATTATAAGCTAGGTACCATGTTAGACTCTGGAGAATATGAACAATGTGAAGTTACTCTATCCATAAAGCATCATAATTGAGGAAGTACAGAAGAGTGAATTAAACATGACACATCACAGTGCTGAGGACGATGATAGAATTAAACACTGGTGGCAGTGAGAACAGAAGAGAAAGAGAAGATCTTCAATAAAAATGTAGGAATTTCTTTATTGCTATTTAACTCACAAACTAAATCATGCAAATACCACAGTCTGGCTGGGCACAATTCAGGAGCCACTTGTCAAAAGAAACTAACTTTATTTTTAGAACCACACAGGCCAAACAAAACAGCTCCTCCGGAAAAACCCTCAGAGCCCAACTGCCCCCACTGGCTTCCCACAAGCCACTCCCCCAACCACCAGCCTCTCCACCTCCCACAATCCTCCAGCTCTTGAGGCCGATTGGCTGGGTCATGTGGGCGGAGCCAAGAAAGTCCCCCAATGAGCAGCTCCGTGGCCTGAAAGGGCAGGGAAATAGCCCAATGAGCATCACCACAGAGGAGCCAATCAGCTAGATGTTGCTGGGGCCTCTGTGAGCCAATCATCAGCTGGCAGTCTGAAAGTTTGCTGGAGCCCTTTGGCTGTGACTCTCAACATGCAAAGAAAACAAAATGCACTTCACAAAAGTACGAGCTAATTTGAAATACATTACATCTAATTGCTAAATCCTCAAATAGAAAGCTGAGTTAAGCTTAGTTTTTCCTGAGATATGGAGGTGATGAAAGTTAAAGGGACTTTCTCTGTAACTTGGGAGAAGGAAGATTTGTCATGCGTGCATGTGTGTGTTTGTGTGTGTGTGTGTGTGTGTGTGTGTGTGTGTATCCCTGGAAGAGGGCCTGAAGGTACAGAGAAAGAAATCACAAAATAGAAAAATGCACATAAATATTTATGAGAAATTCTATTGGCTGATGCTTTTTAAAAAATAAATTCTTCAGGAAAAATTCTTATTGGATTAAAAGAAAGCTTTCTTCTGCCTTCAATGTAATTTCCATACTCAATTATATTCTTTAGACAATAAAAGCACATTCATTCTGACCTGAAAGTGGTTCCTTATGCTTTAGCTCTTCCTTGGAAACCTTTTCCTATACTTATCTACACTTTGCAAATCAATAAAAGGCTAGCTTAACATAAAACTAGAATTTATTGGGTGATGAGGTAATATGGCAAGTACTTCTCTAGTTATTTGAGTTAGAGACATGAATAAGACAGCTTGATCTTGTTCTGAATAGGATTTTTTCTCGTGGTAGATTCAAAAATGGCACTTATACAATTATCTGATCACAACCCTGGTAAGAGCTATAAAGAAGGTCACGGTGCAATGAAAGAGTACTGATGCTAATTGAGCATTGGGGACAAATGTCTTAAGCAAATAGCTTTTGAACAGAAATTTGTGGTATAAATTTAGATTAAGTAGGTTAAGAGGGAACATTATGTGACAAAATTCTAGTGCAGGCAAATCCATTGGAGAAATTCAGAGAAAACTATTGCTGCTGAATCACAGAAAGAAAGAGGGGTATTGTGGCTGGCTCCAGGTAACACTTGTAAAGAAGAAAGATGTGAGATTGTATATTGTCATGTTGGTCAATCTTAGGAATTCAGAGGTCTTAATACTAATAAAATTTGACTTACTGATGATTTTAAACACATTCATATTTTAAAGTGTGCATAATTCTTGTTTATAGATATGAATGTGCATTGGAGTTATATAAATTGATGTTGGGGAAACAGAATATATTTCTGTAGCCCAAGGGAAAAAAATGTTTTCTCTTAGAGTAGACTACAGCGTTTCAGATGGAAAGTAATTAACAGAATTGAAATATTGGCATTATGATTGAATATGAAGATAAAGAATAGGAAGAATAGGAAGAATCATAATCTCATTGTTGATTTGTGTAACTGTGATGGATGGATCAGCAAACAGAGGACGTGAACTTAAGGGTAAAGATCCTGCATTAAACTTTGAACATAAAGAGCTGGATTCCTTATGGAAATTTCAGGTGGAGGAACATGTAGCATTTTGAAAGTTTGGAAGAAAGACTGTAGGACTAAATTAGGAATGTTGATGTCGGAGCTGTAAGAAAAGAGTTTGAGCCATAAGGATGAAAAATAATTTTATCTTTGAACACATCATTAAGAAATGAAGAAATTTAAATTGAAATGTTTGAGAAATAGTAGTACATTTATCAATCCATTAGAAGAGAACAAGTTGAACAGATGATTTAGATATGGCTTAGTTTGTCCAATTGAACCCAGCTCAGATATCTTTAACTGAACATTAGATATCTTGCTAATACTTGCTCTTGACAATTCCCAAACAGGGCTGATAGATATCTGTCTTTTTCTTCATGTTCATGCCTAATTCTGAGAATGGACTCACCTATATCATTCTGAAATTTTCCATCATATCACCAAATTAAATATTTGAGTAGACATGAAGTTCTTGTGAGTAAGCACAGTATTTGCAACATCAGGAGCCATGTTTCTTCTGCCCAAGGAGCTCCTAGAATGTGTGATTCAGGATCAACTCAACTTTCAGAGCAGGAAAGGCTCGGGCTCCTGATAGTTATGTGGTCAGAACTTCAACTTCTTGCTTAAAAAGGAGACAAATCTGCCAAAGAAGGGAATTACAGATATGAAATCTGTTAAGTTGAAAAATGAGTCCAGGGATGTTGGACTAGAGTTGAAATATCTAGGTAGATCCTAAATACATTTCCTGGCTTTCTCAGCTTAGAGAACCAAGCAATGACTTTGTGCAGAATGTGGTGTTACCCTGGTCATGTATTCATGTATGTATGACCATAGGAAATTAATGTCTAATTCATTCTATACTCCTTCCTCTTCCTATCTTCCCTCCCTTTCCTTCATTCCCCTTTCTCTAATGCAATGAACTTCTATTCTTCCCATCCATCTTATTGTGGGTTAGCATTTTCATGTAAGAGTGAACACTTGGGCTTTGTTTTTTGACATTGACTTATTTCACTTAGCATGACAGTCTCCACTTCCATTCATTTACTGGCAAATGCCATAATTTTATTTTTCTTTAAGGCTGAGTAATATTCCATTGTGTATATATACGATATTTTCATTATCATTCACCTGTTGAAGGGCCCCTAGGTTGGTTCCATAGCTTAGGTATTTGAATTGAGCTTTTATAAATGTTATGTGGCCACATCACCATAGCATCTGATTTTAAGTCTTTGTGGTATATGCTGAAGAATGGGATCACTGGATCAAATGGGGGTTCCATTCCAAGTTTTCTGAGGAATCTTCATACTGCTTTCCAAAGTAATTGCACCAATTGGCAGTGCCACCAGTGATGTATGGGTATACCTTTTCTCCCACATCCTTGCCAACACTTATTGTTACTTGCATTCTTGATAATTGCCATTCTGATTGGAGATGAAATCTCAATGTAGTTTTAGTTTGATTTCTCTAATCACTAGAGATGTTGAATATTTTGTTCATATATTTGTTTAATGATCATATTTCTTCTTCTATGAAGTGCCTTTTCAGTTCCTTTTCCATTTATTGATTTTGTGTGTGTGTGTGTGTGTGTGTGTGTTAAGATTTTGAATTCTTTATGCTCTGAAGAGCAGATGGCAAAGATTATCTCCCATTCTGTAAGCTCTCAGTTCACATTCTTGACTGTTTTCTTTGCTGTAAAGAAGCTTTTTAGTTAAATACCATAACATTTATTCATTCTTGATTTAACTTTTTGTGATTTAGGATTCTTATTAAAGAAGTCAGTTCCTGAGCTGACATGCTGACAATTTGGGCCTACTTTTTCTTCTATTAGCACAGGGTCTCTGTTCTTGTGACTAAGTATTTGATACACTTTGAGTTGGGATTTTTCAGTGTTAGAGATAAAGGATTAATTTCATTTTTCTATGTACAGATTACCAGCTTTCCCAGCACCATTTATTGAAGAGGTTTTCTTTTTTCCAATGTATCTCATTAACAGCTTTGTCTAGGATCAGATAACAGTATTCATGTGGGTTTGTTGCTGTGTCTTCTTTTCTGTATCATTGGTCTACATGTCTATTTGGGTGTCAATACCATGCTGTTTTTGTACTATAGCTCTGTAGTATAATTTAAAAGTCTGATGTGCTTTTAAATTATAAGCTTATGATAAGCTTCATTATTTTTGCTGAGGGTTGCTTTGGCTATTCTGTACCTCTTATTTTTCCAAATGAATTTTATGACTGTTTTTTCTATTTCTGTGAAGAACATCATTGGAAACTTAATAGGTGTTGCATTAAATCTTTATAGCACTTTAGGTAGCAATGAATATTTTGACAATATTAATTCTGTTTATCCAAGAACACCGGATATCTTTCCATCTTCTAAGGTGTTCTTCAATTTCTTTCTATAGTGTTCTGTAGTTTTTATTGTAGAGGTCTTTCACCTCTTTTGTTAGATTGAGTCCCAAACATATTATTTTTTTCTAGGCTACCGTAGATGGGAAAGTTTTTCTACTTTCTTTTTCAGTTGCTTCATCACTGTATTTAGGAATGCAATTGATTTATGGGTGTTAATTTTATATCTTGGTACTTTGCTGAATTCACTTATGAGTTATAGAAGTTTTCTGGTGGAATATATTTGGGTCTTCTAAATATAGAATAGTGTCATCAGCAAATAGTGACATTTGAGGATTTTTTTTCCTCTTTCTATCCGTTTAATTTCTTTCTTTTGCCTAATTGCTCTGGATAGAATTTCCAGGACTAATTTAAGTAGAAGTGGCAAAAGAGGAAATCCTCTTGTTCCATGTTTTAAAGGGAATGTTTTCAACTTTTCTCCATTAAGAATAATGTTGACCTTGGGCTTAACATGTATAATTTATAAAGTTGAGTTATGTTTCTACTTTCCCTAATTTTTCAAGTGTTTTGAACATGAATGCATGTTGTATTTTGTCAAATGCTTTTTACTCATCTGTTGAGGTAAATGTGTTTCTTCTCTTTAAGTCTATTAATGTAATGAATTACTTTTATTGATTTCTGTGTGTTGAATGAAACTTGCACCTCTGGGATGAACTCCAATTGATTATGGTGCACTATCATCTTAGTATGTTTCTGTGTGCAATTGCCAGTATTTTATTAAGAATTTTTGTATCTATGTTCATCCAGGATATTGGTCTTTGTCTGATTTCTTTCCTTGATTTGTCTTTGTATAGTTCTGGTATCAGAGTTATACTAGCCATCTTCACATAATGAGTTTAGAAGCATTCTCTCCTTTTCAATTTCTTGGAATAATCTGAGAAGGATTGGTGTCAGAAGGTCTAGTAAAACTTGATGGAGAATTCATCTGGTCCTGGGCATCTTCAATTTCATTGCTTGAAATTGATCTGTTTAAATTGTCTATGTCCTCCCAATTCAATTTGGGTAGGTCATATGTCTCTACTTGTTGGTGTCTTCAATATTTTCTATTTTATTAGAGTATAAAGTTCTAATTATTGTCTACATTTCAGTGATGTTCATCATATTTCTTTTTTCATCAAAATTTTAATAATTTGAATTTTGTTATCTTTGTTAGCTTGGCTAAGGGTTTTACTAATTTTATTTTTTCAAAGATCCAACTTTTGATTTGTTGATTTTTTGGATTTTGTTGTTGTTGTTTCAATTTTATTGATTTCAGCTATGATTTTAATTATATCCTGACTTCTACTGCTTTTGGTGTTTGTTCTTCTTTTTCTAAGAATTTGATATGTAATTTTAGGTTATTTATTTAGTGACTTTCTGTTCTTTTAAAGAATATGCTTAATTTAATGAAAATTTTCCTTTTAGAACTGTTTTCCTACTATCTCAGAGATTTTGTCGCTATTCTCATTTACCTCTGATTTTTTTTTTTATTTCATCCCTGATGTCTTTGGCTCTCCATTAGTCACTTAATAGCATATTATTTTGTCTGCAGATGTTAAAGTAGCTTCTATTTTTTTATTTATCATTGATTATTAATTTATTTACATTATGATCTGATAGAATGCAAGGTATGTTTCTATTTTTTTTTTAATTTGCTGAGGACTGTTTCATCAAATAAGATACAGTGTACTTTAGAGAAGGAATCTTGTGCTGCTGAGAAGAAGGTGTATTCCATTATTGGTGGATGAAATATTCTATATATGTCTGTTAAGTCTAAATTATTAATTTTCCTTTTTTAGTAATATAGCTTTTTTGCTTAGAAGATCTATCCAGTGGTGAAATATGTAGATTGAATTTACCAGTATTATTTTGTGTTGTGATCTATTGATTCTTGAAATTGAGAAGTTTTTCTTTTTTTAACATACATAGATGCTCCATTGTTTAAGGCATAAATATTTATGATTGCTATGTCTTGTGGATATACAATTCCCTTAAACAGTGTGAAATGTACTTCTTTGTCCCTTCTGATTAAAATTGGCTCAATATCCACTTTACCTGATTTGAGGATAGAAACCCTTGCTTGATTATGAGATCCAAGTGAATGATATGTTTTTTTCCCATGCTTTCACCTTTAGTCTGTGAATGTCTTTGCCAAGGAAGTGAGTCTCTTGGAGTCAGCATATTGATTGGTCTTGTTTTTCAAATAAAGTATGCCAGTCTGTCTTTTGATTGCTTTAGGCCATTTACATCCAATGTTATTATTGAGATATGATTTCTTTCCCTAACATTTTGATTTATTTCTGATTTTTAATTTGAATTAGTTTCTCTTTTGATTGACTATTCTTCTAGTGTAGTTCCTTCCTTTGCTGGTTTTCAGTTTTATTTTTCATTTCTTCTTCATGAAGTATTTCATTGAGTATGTTTTGTAGTTCAAGCTTTCTAGTTTTGAATTCTTTTTATCTTTTGCTTATCATATAGGTTTTTGTTTTACTATCAATTTTGAAGCTTAATTTTGCTGAATATAGTATTCTTGGATGACATCTGTTTTCTTTTAGAACTTGATATACATTATCCCAAGACCTAGTAGCTTTGAGAGTCTAGGTTGAGAAATCAGCTGAGATCCAGATTAGTTTTGTCCTAAATGTGACATGTAATTTTTCTCTGGGAGCCTTTAAATTCTATTTTATTCTGTAAGTTAGGTATTTTCATAATAATATGTATTGGTGTGGGTCTGTTATAACTTTATATATTTGGGGTCCTATATGCCTCCTATATCTGATTTTCCATTTCTTTATTTAGGTTTGGGAAATATTCTGATATCATTTCATTGAAATGTTGTACATTCCATTGGTCTGTATCTCTGAGCTTTCAACTATTCCAATGAATCTTAAACTTTGTCTTTTCATATTATCTCATATTTCTTGGAAGTTCTGTTTATGGTCTCTTAATGTCTTTTCTGCATGATCAACTTTATTTTCAAGATTGTATGTTTTGTCTTCATTGCTTAAAAATGTCTTCAAAGAGGTCTCTTCTATTGGTAATGCCTTCCATTGAAATTTTAATTTGGTTTATTGATTGTTCTCTTCCTATATAAAAAATGTGTATCCTTTATATTCAAAGTCAAATTTGTTAAACATATACACTTTTTACATTTTTCCATTTTATCACCTCTATTCCTACTCCAATGTGCTTCTGTTCAAATGATTTGTAATAACTGCTTTTCTAATGATTATCAATTGCCTGATTCTTATATATGGTATACTTTAAAAATTCTATATAACTTGCCTTGTTAGTATATTAAAAAGATTAAGCTCAAATTCCTGTCTTCTCACTTTATTTTCCCTTAATAAAAGATGCCATCTATACTCATAATTTTAATTATCATTAACATACTCACAATTCCCAAGTATTATTTCAGCTGTACTTCATTTAGTTATGCATTCTGTGTATATAAGTCAAGAAAGTCTCTAGGCTTTTCTATACCCATGATGAAGTATTAAATATATTCACACAATTGTTGTCACTTTACATAAATAAATACCTGTTCATAGTGAGGTGAAATTTGTCAAGGGTTGTGCAAGCATTCTCCAATTAGAGCAAGATAGTGTTATCATAATAAAACTACTTTCTTGCATGTATGCCAAATTTCTTGAGATGCTCATCTTACAAGGGGACAAGGCAAGCTAAGCCAATGATGTCACTGCTTTAATAACCTCACAGTCTCACCTACAAATCCCTCTTGTTCTTGTAAGTTGTGCAGAACAGAGTCTTTTGGAAGGTAACCTATAAATCTCATCTAGATCGAATCAGTATATTCTTACCTTCATCTCCTGGATTGATTTTTTGTCACATTAAACCCACAGTATAACCTATTGACAGAGCTTGAAAAATGAAAATCTCATCATGATTGGTCCATTCCTACATTCACAATCATCTTTTGCTCTAGTTTTCAACCCTTTAATAATTTGTCTTAAGATAAACATCATAATAATTATAATCCTGAATGTATCCTACTATTATTGATAATTTGGCCTGATCTGGAGCATCTTCCAACCTCTGTTTCCACTATCATACATATTTTTACAATATTTCCACATGCTACTTGTTTTCTCTCTCAGGATTTTTGATCATTATTTCCTTCACTCTGTGTTCTTCCTCATCCTGTACTATATTAGGTGGTATTCTTTATTCAAATCTCAACTCCAATATTTCTTTCTTAGGGACTCTGTCTTTGCTCTCCCAGTTTAGAACATACATTCCTGTTCTACACTTTCTAAGCCTGGTATAGTTTTCCTTAATTCTACACATTATAGCTTTTTTTTTAATGTAAGGTGATTAATTGAAATACCTCTATGTCTTGGTATGTAACAAATACACAAAACCAGCATGGAAACCACAAACTTCTACATGCTATGCTCAAGAATACTTATAGCAGTCAGTAGACATTTATTGGATGAACAAATACAATAATGAATGGATGAGCCAAAGACTTATGTTATCTATTGCAAAAGGTTTCAAAAAAAAAAAACCTTTTCCATTTATCCTGTCATCTTCAGTGAATAGAGTCTCACCCTATCAGATACCATCACACACATTACCATGAATTTTCTTTCTATTAAGGTTCAGAATTTTTCTATTAAATGGTGTAAGTTTCTAATATGGTAGGGTTTTTCATAGCTGCAATAATATATATTTACATTGGACATCAGCAACACAGAAAGAACTCCACCTCTTCATCACTTTTGACATTTATGAAACATATGAAGTTCCAGTTTTTCTCCTGTTCATCTAGCCAAGAGTTTGTACCTTCAATTTTATTCTACTAATTAGACATGTGGTCAGTCATAAAATATTTTTTCTCAAAAACTAGAAGTAGTTTATTCTGTCTTTTGTTAAGCCAAGATCCCATATGTGTTTAAAGATAACTTGTACCAGGAAAGTGACACTTGCAGTATGACAGACTAGGAAGATCTATGTCTTTGTTCTCACACAGAAACATCAAGTAGACAACATTAGACTTCTGAAAAAAGTTATAGGGGAGCTCTATAAACCAGTAAAGAATCTGCACCAATCAACTAAATATTTAATAAAGAAATAAACCACACACACACACACACACACACACGCACGCACACTCTAAACTGTGAGATATTTTATGGTGTTTCATTCATCTTTGTCCCATCTCTTCCCCACTATTACATGACTTGACACTTTCACAAGGAAATTGATCAATTGACAGTGCTTTCCTGGGGATAGAAGGAAACTAATAGAACTTACTTGCAATATTTGGCTTCTGTGAAGCTGCACTGGGGACTTATTTCTGCCTTATCTGACTTGAAACTCAAACAAGAATGAAGGCACAGTTTGAATATCATGTGAACACCAAAGAATGCCACAGATAGTGCTAAGGCACATAAACAGTGCAAAAAAAAAGGAGATATATGGGTGTTATATATAATTTCAGGAAGAGGATTATACAGGAATCTAAGGCTTGAGCAGAATTAGGGTGAATCTTGGGAAAATTTTACAAAATTAGAAACAGCCATGTACATGTACAATAGTTGGTAATACAGCCTAAACATGAGCTCAGAAGATGTATGCCCAGAAAGGTTTAAATGAGCCAATTTATGAAGGTCTTCTTTTTCAAAGGCTTACAGAACTGAAAGATAGATCATTTGAAGTTATAAAGTCCAGGGAGGAAAATTTTTAAAAGAATGGAGAAAAAGAGCCTAAGGGAAATATGAAACACTATCAAGTTGACAATAGATACAGTACAAAAATTATGGAATAAGAGAGAGATAGTTACAGAGCTTATATGAAGACATAAGGACCCCACACCCCCAAATTTGAAGAATCATATAGATATAAAAGCACAAGAAGCTCAACAAGCAACAGGTAAGATGAATCCTGGGAGATTTATACCAAGATACATTATAATCAAACTACCAAAAGTCAAAGATAAAAATAGAAATTTGAAAGCTACAAAAAGAATACATCCTAATTATGTACAAGCTAGGTCAATAAGAATATCAGTGGATTTATTTGAAGACACTTTGTAACTTAGAAGGCAGTGGGCTGATATATTTAAGTTGGTGAAAGAAAAAAAAGAAAACCTCAATTTTTTTTGTTTGTTTTGAATGAGAGTATTGTCTCTAAAAGTTCATGTGTTAAAAGCT
Organism: Callospermophilus lateralis; assembly: GCF_048772815.1. Lineage (NCBI taxonomy): Eukaryota > Metazoa > Chordata > Mammalia > Rodentia > Sciuridae > Callospermophilus > Callospermophilus lateralis. The sequence continues at coordinate 96,066,975 of NC_135313.1, forward strand.
TTGGTTCCCAGGATGACATTTTGGAAGTTGCAGTAGACTATTACGAGGAGGGGGCTAATGGAAGATCTGAGATTACTTGGGTATCCTGCCTGTCTTCTCTCTCTTCCTTTCTCAAAATGTGAATATTTCCTTATTGCTGCTGTCACCATGTGACACCTTCCTAGAGCCCAAGCCCATGGGGTTGCCCAAGTTTGAACTCAAATCTCCAGAACAATGAGCCCAAACAAACCTCTCTTTGCTTTATAAGTAGCCTGGGTGAGGAATTTTCTTATAGTGGCACAAATCTGACTACTAATAATTTTTTAAAAAGAGTGCCAACCAAGAACACTATAATATTTAGAACACAAAATCTTTCAAAACTGAGGGATAAATGAAGAGATTCCCATATTAACCAAAGCTCAAGGAGTTTATTAACGCTAGATCTGACCTACAAGAAATGCTAAAGGAACTCTGATAAGGAAAGATATTTTTCATTTTTACAACAAAGTGAAATTATTCTTAGAAAGAGCGAAAGCCTCTGGCAAATGACATGGAATACAAAGCAACATGCCATCCCTGGGAAGCAATTTGGGCTTCTGGGTGCACCTATCCATCACTACTGCCTCTTGAGTTTTGGCCAGTCAGTGTAAACCCCAAAACAGGCATGCCTGTAGAGCATTCAACTTTTTACTGGGCCAGTTCCAGATTGATGAGTTAAAGGATTGTAAAATTATCCTAGGGAAAATTTCATAAAAATTAAATTTCTCTGATGGTTGAGTCCTTGGATATGAATGACAGAAATACTAAGAACCATACTTAAAAACAAACAGTGCATGTAGTCACCTGTATGGTAAGACTTGGGATGATCTGGGATGCCTTGCCATCAAAAAACTTAAACAAACGAAATAATATCATCGGAAGGGTGGTTAAATGCACATTGCTTTCATAAGCATGACTCACATTGCAGGACATGTAGGAGTTTCTCAGTACCTGTCTAACAAATGAGGGAATTAATGAAAATATGACCTAGCTTCTGACACCAGCCATAAATTTCACCTGTCTAAAGCTTGAATATTGCTAGCAATGAGAAACAGTACCAATCCAAGTTTTTTTTTAACCTTTTTCATCCTGCAGACATCTTTGGCAGTCTGGGGAAACCCATGAATGTTTACTTGGAGTAAGGTGCTGTTTTTTTATGATTTGATCAAAACATCATTCAAATACAAGAAACTTTATAAATTTACATTAAAAAATAAAAGGACACTAAGTAGAATCTTGAATCTATATAAAAGTAAAATTTCGCCAATAAAATTAAATATATAGACAAATATAAAAGTCTGCATCACTATAATTTTTGATTGATAACTATGATTTTTATTTTTAATGGAGTTTATAAAAATAATTATAACTATGTGTTAATGTGAACATAATATACAAAGTTGAAATCTGTAACTTCAATAACATAAAGTGAAGTGATATCTAGATAGAGATAGGTAATATTTCATTTTTTTGTATTCCTGCTAGTAAACTGTTTCATGATGTTCCCAGTTACACATCAAAAATGGTTTCTTGTTGAAACCACCTGGAAGAATATCTTTGTTAGAAATTAAAGTAAGTGATCCTTACAGAGCAATATTTCCAATATAGAGACAATATATCAGGTGGTATTAAAACCAGATCAGAAGCCCTGGTATCCATGGGAAATAAACTTAAGGATCCTTCTTCTCCACAAAGGAGAATATTAAGTATGTATTAGAATCCCAACAAAAGAAGTAGAATATATTTTTAGGCGGCCTTGACTTTTAAAAATAGGTCAGTGTATTGTAAAGATGCAAATTGGATATTGGGAACACAAAAGTAGCCCATTTCTCAACTTCTGAGAGAAGTGACACATGAATGTTTTTCAATGTAAGATCATGCTGGAAGTTTCATGTTTATCCCTCTCTCCTGATATTTTTAATATTCCTTACTTTTACTTCAGTATGTTTTTATTTCCTCTCTTTCATGATTCCTGCTTCTCAGCCACCTTTCCCTACAGCTCTGACACCCAATCAACGTTTGACTCAAACTCATACCTCTCACATACATCATCTATCTTGCTATCCTTTGATCTGGAATCTCCCTCAAAGGCCGGTGTGTTAAAGGTTTGGTCTGAGCTTGGAGCTATTGGAAGTTACCTAGTGCGAAGTTCGCAGGGAGTGTCCTTAAAGGGGATTTTGGTATCCTAGCCTCTTCCTCTTTCTCTTTTACTTCCTGGCAAGGTGATCTGTAGCTTTGCCCTGTCAAATCCTTCCCACCTTGATGTGCTGTCTCACCACAGGCCCAAAAGTAATACAGTTATACAAACATGGGCTAACCCCCCAAAAACTGAAAAAAGGAAAACTTCTTTCTCTTCATAAGTTGATCACCTTGGATACTTGTTATAGGGATGGAAAGCTGTCTAAGACACCTACTTTCTCTGTCCATTCTCAACAACACTCTACAATTTTAGAAAGATTAGAAAATATAGTTCTAAAAAGTAGAGAGTTGTAATGCTGTTTCCTTAGGAAAACCATTGTTAATATCACAGAGGTAGATCCTTCTATTATTTCACATATATGGGTTATATCTAAATATATATGTATACAAAGAATGGGAAACAATCAACAAACATTATTTCTAATCTGAAAAAAATAAAAATTAAAACACTCTGCAATTTACAAAGGAAACCTAAATTTGATAGCCCGAGGACTTTTAGCAGCAGTTCATCCTGTTCATCTCTGTCTTTTATGATATAATGAATTAATCATTTTCAAATAATGTCACCATTTTGGAGCCATTATGGCATATGTTCAAAAAGATGCAAATATTTTGAAGGAACACGAGTAAGAAAATGAACATACACATGCATTGGAAGTTAAGGTATATTACACAGTAGTGACTTGACAAGCTCTGAATGTGAAATGCGTGGCATCTTGTCAGAGTTGATGAAATCTGTGTTATCCTTTCTAGGACTGCCAGTACAAAGACAGCTCAGAAACAGTGTTGCCTACTTTGACAACCAAAGAGAAATCCAACACAAAAGCGGCATAATCACAGGGTTGAAAGAATTGGAATTTGTTCTTTCAATCAACACCACAATGAATTCTATTTAAGCAAACACAAATATACATAGGGAGAAATAGAAACAAAATATTTTGAAGTTACAGAACCCAAAACAGCTGGATCATGTCAGCTTGGCTGATCCTATTTTCTTGCCATAGCAATATAGTTTATAGTTTTGTTACATACCTTTGTTTGTTAAAAGAATCCAGGCAGATTGCTGATTTTTTATTCAATTTTAATACCAATTTCAGCAACCCAGTCATCACTTAAAGCCACATTTTCATGGGATAGAATTGTTTTCCCTCCTTTTCAGAGTGTTATCATTTTAAATATGGAAATACTCCCATGTTTTCTCTCAAACCTGCTTGTTCAAGGACATTTAATGAACATGGATTCATCCTGAAACTGATGCACATTTATATTGTACTTATGATGGCTATTCTCCACTAATCAAAGAAGAATGATAAATAAGTGCTGCTGCTTCTTTTTTTCCCTTTTAATGATCATGTTTACCAGGCTTCATATGAAATAATGTGCAGCATGTCAAGATGGGCGAGGTAACTGACTCCTTTCCCTAGGGCTTATACATTAAGTGGGAAGATGTCTGGTACTAGAAACCAAAATGTCCATTAATTTATCCACCCCTGAACCTATCCATTCTTCCAAAATTAATTGTAAATATTTAGCAGAACTTTGGCATTATTCTGTATAAGGGTAATGTTGCTGAAAATCAAAAAGTAGGATCCCTCATTATTTTGGAGATAGAACAGTAGGTCTCTATAACATGTGAAACACAAGGCAAGTCAAACAGAATCATCGATGTCTCAAACCCCTGAACCACGGGGTGTCATCCAACACTGGCAAAATGAGAATTCAGATGGACAGCTGGATGTGCAGATATGGGTGGGGAGATGATACATATGAACACATAAGTTTGAGAGACACTGAGATTGAGACACCACTGAGATCTCCTAGGGAAAAAAAAAAAAAACAAGGAGCACTACAAGTAATGATCTACTTTAGTCAGACGATAATAATACCTAAAGATTGCCACTAAAATTGGCAAGGCATTTTAAGGTGTGCACATCTTATTTTTTAAAAGCCAATTCACACTGAGGCAAATAAACTTGAAGTCCTTCCTATCAGAAAAGCATGAAGCATTCCTCAAAATTCCTGTGACCAATTTCTTCTCAGTTCTACTTTTCCAAAAACAGGTCTCTATATATGTATAGTAGTCAGTTGCCTATCAGAAGGTGTACAATGAAGTGCTAAAGTAGATGAAATAAGTTCAAGCCCTCCTTGCATATTTCAAATCTCTTCGGTAAAGCTCTATTACAGAAAAAAAAATATCTGAAGAGGGATATTTTCCCATTAGACTATAATATCCTTGAAGGTAGAGATGTTATTATTACATTTTTTTTAATCCTTCCATAAAGCAACACTTTAGAATGTGCATTGGAAGTAGGGAAACACAGATTAACTGTTTTAGAAACTCAGAAGACACAAAAGAATAAGCCCTTCTAAGTGTCTCATTCATTCATTTGTTATCTATTTTGAAAAGATAAATAAATACATCAGGCAGGAGAAATAACACAGGTCTTTGCAGAAGTGGGAATGGAAACAGCACTTCTGAATTATAGACAGGACAGGTCTGACTGTCATGGAACTTTTTTTTTTTTTAATTTCACAAGGAGCAGAGATCATGTCATGAAGCTACATCAGGGAGATGAAAAAAGGGAGTGTTAACCTGAGGATGTGAGGGCCCACAGTGTTTGTAGAGACCAGTTCTCAAAGAAGACAATTGTTCACATAAATGGACTCAAATTAATCATGCACTTTCCTGTCTTAGACATATTTTGTTAGCTTTTCATTACTATGAAAAAAAAATATATATATATCTGACAAGAACAACTGAAAGAAGAAAAAACTGACTTTTGCTCACAGTTTCAGAGATAACGAAACAGTACCTTGTCTGTGGTGAAACTTCCGTATATATTAGCTATTTTGGTCCTTTTTGTCCTTCCATTTTCTCTTCATTTCGTCTTATTGTAAGACTGCATGAAACATGACAGGTCACAGGCCACTTTCAGGAATAGGCTAAAAATGTTGTGTCACGACAGGCCCAACTGGCCAGACTTTCTGACCAAAATAATGGGGACTGGGAGAAGATCTTGCAAATTCCTCAGGAAAAGGGTGTCCCAGTTTATGTGTCCATGGATGCTCATGTCAGAAGAGGGAACCCCTAGAGTGTGGATAATAAAATCAAAGAGATAAAAATAAGCTGGGCTAAAAATATCTGGACCTGGATAGAAGATGAAAAGAGCAAAGTGGATAGTGAGATAGGCACTAATATCCAGAACCCAGGGCTTTCGAAGAATCTAGAGCATAAAGGCCACTTTTTTTTTTTTTTTAATCCTTAAGGATAAAAAAGATTTTTTTAAGAGAGAGTGAGAGAGGGGGGGAGAGAGAGAGAGAGAGAGAGAGAGAGAGAGAGAGAGAGAGAGAGAGAGAGAATTTTAATATTTATTTATTTTATTTTTAGTTATTGGCGGACACAACATCTTTGTTTGTATGTGGTGCTGAGGATGGAACCCGGGCCGCATGCATGCCAGGCGAGCACGCTACCGCTTGAGCCACATCCCCAGTCCAAGATTTTTTCATTTTCCTTAACTAAGTCAAAACCAAGTGGGCTTTTGGATGGATCACTAATTTCCATCAAAAGTTAGTTTTCCAATTTTGTTTACTATCTACCATTTTATTGTCTTTGTATAATTTTAAAAATATATTTAATTTTGTAGGTGAGCTGTTCCCTCATATTTATGTTCTTTGATTTTATCTGGATCAATGCATAATGATCTTTTCTGGCAAAATCTTCAGGTTCTTTCAATTATCCTTCTGGTTATTGGCTTAGTCCTCTAACCTCAATTTATCTAGCTCCTAAATTTGTCTATTACTCCACAGATCCTGGCCCCAATGTTTTTCTTGAGCTTCATGGAAATCTCATTTTATCTTTTCGTTAGAAGGCTCTCTGATTACAAATATCTTTATTAACCCTGATTCCTGACATAGGTGGTGAAATTGGTCAAACAATGTCAGTCTGAGTTTATCATCTAAAGTAAAAGAGAAAGGGTGAACACAGGCAGCAGTGACCACATAAACTTGGACATCAGATTACATACTTAGTGTTCTCTAGTTTTCTTGATTCACTGAGGGCAATGCTGGTCTAGCCTGAGTAGTCAAAAACAAATTGCCTTTGTAGGGGCCATCATAGAGCTATAGTAAATAGCTCATTCTCCATCCTCTGTCAGTAGTAACTTCAGGTATTCCAGTAATCCTTAGAATGTTAAACCATTTTATTTCTAAGTTTCTGTTGTTATAATACATTATGTTAAATGCAACACAGTATCCTGAATTGAATCCTGGAGCAGAAAAAAGAAAATTTAGACAAAAAAAAAAACAACCTAAAAAAAATCTGAATATAGCCTGAAGCTTTATTTCCTATTAATCTAGTATCAACAGTGATGTTGGATTCTTAGTGTATAAGGCAATAGAAATATGGAAAATATTAATATTAGAAGCTGGGTTAAAGTTCTCAATTTCGGGGGCGTAAATACCAAGGAATGCAATTGCTAGATTGCAGGTTAATAGTGTATTTACTATTGTAAGAAATAATTAAGTTGTCATCTAAAGTGGCTATATAATGTCTCATTCCCACAAGCAATAAATGAGAGTTCTAGTTGCTCCATATGCTTATACATATTTGGTGATATCTGTATTTTGGATTTTTTCATTCAAAAACATGTGTATTTGTATCTCTTTGTTGTTTCAATTTTGATTTCTCTGATGACATGTGGTATGGAACATAAATTTTCATAGGCTTATTTGTCATATGCTCAACTTTTTTGATTGGGTGTCTGTTAAGATCTTAGGCCCATTTTTTTTAAACAGGTTGTTTTCTTCTTGTTGATTTTTATGAGGTCTTCATATATTGGAATAACAGTCTTTTATCAGATATGTCTTTTGCAAATAATTTTCTACAAGTCTGTGGTTTGTCTTCTCATTCCTTTGTATAGTAGGCATTTTTTATTTTATCAAACTCTAGTTCATTAATTCTTTCACAGAACATGTCCTTCGTTTTATATCTAAGAACCCACTGTCAAATCTAAGATTGGGTAGGTTTTTATCTAGATTATGTTCCAGGAGTTTGTTGAAGAGACAGTGTATTGCTTTTGTTCCTTTGTCAAAGATCATTTGACTTTATTTGAATTTTGATGTGATTATATTTCTGGGCTTTCTCTTCTAATATTTATTTGTCTATTCTTTAAGCAATACTACATTGTCTTGATTATTGTATCTTCATATTAATTCTTGAAGTCATGTAGTATCTGTGTTCACACTTTGTTTTTCTCTTTCAATATTAAGTGGTTATTCTGGCTTTTTTACTTTTCCATATAATCTTGCTGGGATTTTGATTAAGATCACCTTGAATATAAATATCACTGTGTAAAAAACTTACATCTTGACAATATTTATTTAGTTCATCTTTGATTTTTATTTTATGGTTTAAAAAATATAGATCTTGAACATACTGTGATGGATTCTAAGTATTTACTTTTCAGGGTGCTAATATAAATGGTATTGTTTTAAATTTCAAATTCCACTAATTCATTGTTATTATATAGGAAAGCTGTTGATTTTCCCTTATTAATCTTGTATCCTGCAACATTAAAGTAATTGCTTATTAATCCCAGGGGCTTTCATTTGTTGTGGATCTTTCTTTTTTTTTAGTATTGAACATAGATGATCATGACATCTGTGAATAGTTTTACTTTTTCCTTCTCATCGATGAAAGATTTAAAAACAGGCATTTTCATGATCTTTTATAATTGCATAATTACTTTTTCCAGTGTTCTTTTACTCTTTCATGTATATATGTATTATTATTTGAGGCCATATACATCTAACTTGAAGAAGTTTTTATATTTTATTATAAGGCACATTTGCTAGAAACAAATTCTTTTAGTTTGCTTATCTGTCAAAGTATTTGTTTGCCTTTATTTTTAAAAAGATAACTTTGTTGGATACTGGATTCTTTGTTGGATATGGAATGTTTTCCTACTGTTCACTGGCCTGCATTGTTTCTGTTAAGAGGTCAGCAAAAATCTTATTGGAGCTTCCTTATAAGTTACAAATTAGTTTTTCTTGATGCTTTCACATTTTTTTCTTTGTCTTTGACATTCAGTTTTTTTATTATAATGATTATGCTCGTGGATTTCTTTGAGATTATTCTACATGGTGTTTGTTGATCTTATTGGAAATATTGGGTATTATTTTTCAGTAAACATGGGAAGATTTATCCCATGATTTTTTTGAATATTATTCTGCTCCTCTCTCTCTGATACCCATATCATGTACATATGGCTGTGCTCAATGGTGTCCTACATTTCTATGAAATACTTTATTTATCTTCATTATTTTTTTCTGTTTATTCTTCAGCTTGTCGAATCTCTATCGATATTTTTAAGCCAGCTATTCCTCTTTAGGCCAGAACAAGTTTACAGCTGTGCCCCTCTAGTTTCTTTTTATTTATGTTATCATACTTCCCATTCCAGAGTTTCCATTTTTTTAAGTAATTTCCATTTCTATTTGGTGAGACATTTTACCCATAATTTATTTTGTTTTCATATTTTCTTTAGGTTTGTAGGTAAGCTCACAATGGCTCTTTTTGTGGTCTATATGTGATAAATCAACATTTTGTCACTTTTGCAGGAAGTTAGTTGCCTGCATGTTTTCACAATGTATACATCATACTTTTCTACTTCTTCATGTTCCCAATTTTTTGTTGGAAATTGAGCATTTTAGCTAATAAATTATGGCACCTCTTGGTATGCCTCACGGGGGGACTTTTTATTCATATTGCCTTATTTCTTGCAGTGAAGTATATTTCCCTTCTTACAGGCATCTGATGCTACTCCTTGTGGAGGCGGAGAGGCAGGAAGGCAAAGCTTGGGAAAATCCACAGTCACCCTGGGAAGACAGCGGTTTTTATAGAGCACTCTCTGCTGCTCCTTTGATCACACACAACTGTCAAGATCCACTAATTGCTGACTGATTGTTCCACTGATTTCAATACTGCCTTGTGGCACAAATTGTTCTACAAAAGAATCCAATCAACTTGTGGCTCTTCTGCAGGATTAGTTACTGGATGTCAGTGTTTGATATTTGTTCAGACTCCAGCCAGGCTCCTCCCAGCTCACTTATCACCCCGATCTGTCCAGCAACTAGCTGGGTTTAAAGATTAGCTTCTATCTTGAATCTCCTCCTAATTGCCTTTCAACACAGTTTCTATTGTTTTTGAGAGTGTCTTCAGGCTTGAACTTCTTTATTTCTTGTTGAAAATAAAATCATTCCCTCTGGGAAGAAGTTAGAAGTTAACTATTTCAGAGCCTGCCTCTCCCCAAGAACAACAACCAAAATCTCCAAATAAGAGCTCTGGAACTGGGTGTGAGTACAATGGCAAGCTTCTCTCTCAGTGACAATCCATCCGAAAGAGGGCTAGTGAATCAGCGTTCCTTTGGATTGCCTCACTTATCATAGAACCACTGCTCTGTGACCTGGGCAAGGGTGTCAGACTCCATTTTTCTTAACATCTGTCTAAGGTGAACCTGTTACCAGAGAGAAAGTTGGGAAGCAGTGATGATTCCCTGTTTTTCTTTTTTTGTTTGTTTGTTTTTGTTTTTTTTTACTGCACTCATGGGTGACATGGCAAAGTGACAGGTGGGTGGGCTGAATGAGATACACTGATGTACTGCTTCTTCCAGAAATAAACTATTCTGGAAGATAAAGCAGTCCCATGTTCTTGGTTGCAAGCAGTGTGGAGTGTTTACCTGGCTGAGCTGGGCAGGAAGAGGAAGGGAGCAATCTCAATTCAAATACCTTAAATACTTAACTGTCTGACTACATTTTTCTCAATAATCTCAAATAGATGTTTCTTTATCAGTGGTATGTCCTTAGAAACTTTCCCAGAGGATTTAAATGGATGGTTGTTGTTGCATTTGTTTTTAGCAATTTCAGGAGGAAGAGGATCAGTGAGATCCTTTCCTGTGCACTATCATGCCAAAAGTTGACCGCCATGGTTATGTCTTTATGAGTATCATTTTATGCATACACACTAAAAGGTTTATAGAAGAAGTAATATAATGCATGACATTTAAATCAAAATATTCTAGGAAAATGTAGATGAAATAGGTTTGGACATGCTGAAACAGCAAAAGATAGTCAATTTTATTACTGTTCTCTCTTTTTCAACATGTGTTCTATGAGCTAAAGTTTGTGTGTGTAATTTCAGACCATAATATATAGAGTATATGTAAGAAAATTTCAGTGATGGCTGGCTGATTCTAGGAAGGAAAGCCTTTGTCAGGGGTAGATGAGAGTTGGAGAAAGCCTCAGTTTTATGATATATGTCTTTACTTGAAAATACAGATTTAGATGATTCTGAGAAATGGCCATGGAAGTGATTGACTGATATAGTTTATCATCTATAAAAAGTGGACCTGATCAAGATCAACCAGTAAATCATTGGCTGTGCTAGAATCTAGATCTAGAACCCCTCTATCATCTCATTGCTGCTCCAGAATTTTTTACATTTTATATATAAATAAATATATATGTCATATATATATGATAGTTTGACATATATATATGTTAGAACACTTTCATCCCAGACCTCTGCAAAGCAGAAAAAGTCTCATAAAATTTTCTTGAACACATTTGCTTAAAAAGAAAACAACCTTTGGAGGACCCAAATTAGTGTGCACCTGCTTCCTGCAAAGTTGTAACTAAAGACTGACTTTGATTTAAATTACTTTTGGAAGAAGAAATGTGGTTGTGGGCAGGGAAACTAAATCATCTTATCAAGATGAGCCTACATTGTGACATCTGCTGATTGTGATCCATATCTGCCTAGGTAGTATATTTATTTAACTTAGGCCTCTAGGGTAAAATGAATCTTTTTAGTAATTTTTCCAATAATAGCAATGATAATGATATATGTGCTCATAAGAAATATAAATGAGTAGGTCATGTATTATAAAATCACAGACTGAACAAAAATGAGATATTTAAAAACTTTAATAAATCTTAAATATCCCATAAAAATTTTCTCTCACTGCTCCTTAGGTATCATAGCACTGGTATAATACTTAACAATGGGCTCTCTGGGTTTAATAAAAAATATCCTGATTTGTAGTGCTTTGCCAAATTCTGTGGTATAAATACTCCAGTGGATGAGCACATAGCCAGTAAAAATTCTGAAAAGGTAACAATCAACCCTCACAAGCTGATAAGTCAGTCCCAGCATGCCTATTGAACATCACTGAATGATGGGAGCATATGCATTTGAAAATTAAACCAATTTTAGCTACAAGGTTTCAGAAAGAAGCAGTGATAAGGTGAGGGTTTAAATACATGATGGTTAAATGCATTTATCAAATTGATGTCCAGACAAAGGTCAAGCTTTATTTTGAGTGTACCTGTGAAGGTAATTCTAGAGTAAGATTGACTTTTGAATGTTTAGACTGTTTTAAGCACATTGCCATATGGCCTCCTGCCTTACTGCCTTAATCTGGGACATTTACCTTTTCTGCCTATTTGTCTATCCTTGGTTTTTGAAGAGATGTTTTAACACTGTTCTATACACACCATTGACTTTCCTGGTTCCCAGATCTTTACATTTGGAATAGAATTACACTATCAACTTTCTTTTTGGAAGATCTAAGTCTCCATAAGAGCATGATTCAATTCCTTATTTTATTTTATATATATATATATATATATATATATATACACACACAAATTATAGCAGTATGTATAATATGTATATATAATGTATATTAATGTGTGTGTGTGTGTGTGTGTTTCTCCTATAGGTTTCATTTCTCTGGGAAACACAGATACTAACATTTCTACCTGTACTTTGTGCAAATTCATAAAGATTTACAGGGTCTAGTTTAAATCTTGCTTCTGGTTAAAAAAAAAAAAAACTATTTCAGTCTCCTTTAGTCTAAAATAATTCTCTTCTAAAGTCTTCATGTATATAGTAAAAATAACCCCCACATCTTGAAGACCTACCACAGTAACATGTACCAAGTACTCTCAGGTCATTCACATTTCTTATTTTGGATTCCTATAAAAATACTACCTTGACAGGAAAAACGAATTTAACGGAGACTCACAAATTTTGTTACAGTGGATTAGGGACTTTGTAGCATATAAAAGACATGACCCAGATATTATCTTTGGGGCCCATCTGCTGCCAAAACCTCAGTCTTTCCACCTTGCTTCCTGTTTAATTTCTCTTTTGAATGATGGATTTATGCCACATGCCTTAAGTCTATTCTCCAGCACATTAGCATAATCCTGCATGTCATTTGAGAATTGACCAGAATAAAACTAATGTAAGCAGAACATCCAAGTCATACACCATGCTAGAAACTTTACTGCCATTTATTCATTTAATCTTCCTAATGAAACTGGTTGTAGGCATTATTATTTCCATTTTACAGATGAGAAAACTGATGCTCAGATGGCTTCAGTGAGTTTTGCATGATTGTGCAAGACTGTGTTATTTAGCAAAAGATAAAAACCAGTTCTGAAAAACTCTTTCGCGTGATCAGAATATTCTTTATTAATTTGCTGATAACATGGCTTCCTTTAGATCAAAACCCCATTCTGCATAGTCATCCTATGCACTGTTGCCTTGTGCACAGGGGTCCCAGTGAGATTATTTCATCATGAATTAAGAGGATCGAATCAGCAGGGCCTCCTAATTTGATGAGAACTAATATTCCGGAGGCACTGCCCTACCATGGATAAACAGCAACAAATCAACAGGTATAACAAGGGTCCCCCATGTTACACACACACAAAAAAAATGAAGGACTTTTCCATACCTCTTGTTGTAAAGGAATAGCAATAGTGGGGTTTGCTGACAGGGGTCCTTTGCATCTTGTTTTCTCATTTCCCTTCCTTCCATTGAAACTCAAAAAACTACACAGGTGGGAAGCAAGGATTTAGGGATGAGTGCTCAGGAACAGTAGCCTGAGAAGAAAGAACAGTGTGCTCTCTATGGTGGAAAAATGACCTGGGAGACCTCACTCCAAATGTTACCTTGTTTCTGCACGGTATGCCAACATTGAATGCTGTTTCTCTGCATCTCAAAGTCCCCTGAGGGTGGGTAGCATTTTATTCATCTTTTTATAGTGCTGTGGATAAGAAAAGGACTTTGGCATGAGCCTCCTCTCTGCTGCACACTATTTGGGACAAGTTTTTTCCAAGATCTAAGTCTAACAGCAGCACTTATCTGAGGGTTTAATAACATAACCTAGAATATTTAGAACAATATTTTGACACACAATATATAAGTTATTATTGTTATTTTCTCATTCGAGAGTCAAAGATCTTAGGATGAGAGAAAGGCTCTTGGTGGCAGAATTGAAATTAACACAAATGTCTCTGATATGGTCTAGTGATCTTTTCTTCCATATCTCATTACCTGAAATGGTCAGCTAAAAACAATATCTGAATGGTTTGCCTAGGGGATTATTTTTGTGGTCTTTTGGTTGAACAAATATCTTTCTGTTATTTAAGTAAAATTTGGGGCAATTGGCCATTGATTTTTATCAACAATTGTAAATATATGCTATGTTTAGAAAGACAGAATTAGTTTATGAATGAATCTAAATGATGATCTTTGTGTCCTATATATCCAATAACATGTCAGAACATCTTATAAACAACATTTTATTTATAGAAGTGGAAAGTACTAAGTTCATAGAATTATATCACTGAATCTTTTATAGCTGATGGAACTATTTGGTCAGCTAGATAACTGATAATATAGAAAGAGTAAAGAAAAAAATATATATATATAGTTTCATTGTGGATACGATGAAATAAGTTACATGGCTTATTCCTTGGGTCATAGATAAGGGTGGCTATCTCCTAAGCCTGGGTTTTTGAGGTCACCTTGGACTTGGCTTCTGCCTGTCCTTCCATTCACTGATGAGGACACACAAAGTAGACAAACCAAAGGGCTGTGGCAATGTTTTGCTCCTGGGTTGCAGGCTCTCAGTATTCCTGTCTGTCAATACCCTGTACATCAAGATTATGGAGGAATCATGGCTGCCTGCTGCTTAGGTAATTCTCTGTGACAACTGCCATCCAAAAACTGCTAAAGAGAGTGGAAAGTTAAAAGTAGGGCTTAAGTATACAGACCCAAATCTCCTAAGTTCATTAAGGCATTCATGAATATTAAAATCTAACCATTAGCCAATCTATAATCCTCTACATTTTCATTTATTATTGAGAAAAAAATAAACACTTATCTAGATTTCTTATAGTTATGGGTTTTATCCCATCAATTTTTAGTAATTAAATGAAATTAGAGCATTTTTTCTTGGCTTGATAATTTGTTTCAGCCCATATTTCTCCCTCAGTAAAATTGGAAAATTATTTACTCATATCACTTGAACTTTCTCATGAACTCATGGAAACAAGTTGGATACAGTGCTTACTGACTTAAAAGAAAACGTAGGAGCAGGAGGATTTTTAAGTATGCCAAGTATTTTCTAAAGAATATAGATAATGTTATTTTTATATATCACCTTTTTAGTTGATAAAAAACTTTAAAATTGGCCAAATGAATATATATATATATAAATGAGGCAAAGCTGAACATCCATCTTATAAGGGTCACAAATAACAATGAAAACCAATAAATTCACCTGTAGACACCAGGTCCATGATAGTCTGTGGCAGTATCGCAAAGGCACCAGAGATTGTGCCAGTTCTAAGGGCAATTTATTACTTTGTTGTAAATGTGCAAGTTGTCTTAAAGAAACATTCCCTAATACTGAAATAAATATTGCTTTTTATTTTCCTTAGAAAATTAAGACTATTGCACAAACTAAGCATGTGAGTAGCGAATGGTAGCCCTGAAATAAGTAACTTCTCTTTGAGTTGAACTTGCTCCAGGAATCATTCATCTCCCAGGTTCTAGCACATGAATTCAGTCAGAATGGTTTTTAGAAGGCCATTCTCCCATCTTCCAAGATAAACCTGATTTTCTGAGGCATTTTTTCAGGAAAATCTGTGGACAGCAAAGTAGTAGCCACAGAATAGTTTGACATGATACATCAGGAGAATCTGAAACTCCATTGCACATCTACTTCACTCCTCATAGCTTAACTGTACTCAGGGAGATGGAAAACCAATTCATTAATTATCTGATTAATTCAAGGCCCTACATTGATTTGAAACATACATTTATTCTCCTGTAAGAAAATTTAATTTTTATTAAAATGAAAGTCATCAAAAACACAAATAATAATAAATGCTATGAAGTATGTAGGGTAATATGTATATTTATGGGACTGTGAATTAGTACGATCACTCTGGAAGGCATTGTAGAGATTATTCAAAAGACTATGGATGGAATCACCATATGTCCCAACTCTCCCACTCTGTTATTTATCAAAAAGAACTAAAATCAGCATCCTACAGTAATACAGGCACATCAATCTTTATAGCAGTGCAATTCACAATAGCCATGTTATAGATCCAACTCAGATGTCGGTCAAGAAATGAATTGATTTTTTAAAAATGTAGTATGGAGTTCTACTAAGCCATAAAGAAGAATGAAATTATGGCACTTGCCAGTAAATAGATGCAACTGGGAAGTATATTTCTAGATGAAAGAAGCCAGATTCAAAAAGTTAAAGATTGAATATTTTCTCTCAAATGTAGAAGCTAAAGCAAAATAAGAGGGGGAAGGGGGAGTAAGCCCATGAACATAGAAGGGAGATCAGTGGGAGCAGAGGAAAGGTATTCAGGAAGAGGAGAAAGGGTTGGGGAAATGGAGGAAATGAGGAATGTACATGAACAAATTATGCCATGTACATACAGGAACACACTGCAGTGAATTCTACTTTTATGTATAGCTACAAAGCACCAGTTGAAAATAAAACAAATAAACAAGTAGAAGGAAGACCAAGAGAATACAGGAATGGGGGAGCAAGGGGAGAGAAAGAGGAAGTGTACTAGGGACTGAAAAAGACCAAATTATATTCCACACATGTATGTTGTTTTTTTTTAATTTTTATTTTTAATTTTTTTTAATTTTTATTATTAGCTGTTCAAAACATTACATAGTTCTTGACATATCATATTTCATACATTTGATTCAAATGGGTTATGAACTCCCATTTTTACCCCGTATACAGATTGCAGAATCACATAGGTTACACACTTGTATGTTTATGTAAAAATGAACTCTACTGTTGTATATAACTATAAGGCACTGATAAAAACATTTTTAAAAGGGAAAATCTGATTTTTAAAAATCTTATCATTCCCTCTAGCAAATACCTGTTCTAAATATTTACTATAAATGGAAATTCACAACGCATGTTTTTGTGACTAGGTTCTTTAACCCATAATATTTTCAAAATTCATATATGCTTCAGCACATATCAGTACATTATTCTGTTTGATATCAATACAAATAAGTATGATGTGAGTTCCTTATAGATGACTTTTTCAGGTTGAGGGGTTTCTTTTTTATTTCAAGTTTCTTGAGGGTTTTTTATCATGAAAAAGTGTAGGATTTTGAAAATTGCCTTTACTGTTTTCATCAATGTTATGAAAATATTTTTAGTTTTTATTCTATTGATATAATTTTAATTAATCTTCATTTTTGATTTGTAACTAACTTTGTATTCCTGGGATACATCTCCAGTTGGTCATGGTACAGCATATTTATTTCTGGATTCAGTTTTCTATTTTTGTTGAGGATTTTTAAGTCTATATATTTAAGAAATCACAATTTTTAATTTTCTTTATTGTGATGCTCTTTTTTTGACTTTAGGATTATTTTAAGACTAGCTTTGTAAATCAAGCTACAATATTGCTTCCTCTTCAATTATTTCAAAAGAGTTAGTGAAGAATTTGTTTTAATGTTTCATCAAATGTTTGGTAGAATTGACTAATGAAGTCTCTTGTTCCTGACTTTTTCATGAATAGTAGTGTACTGTTTTTAATTCTTTATTTGTATGGTTTTATTAGTGCAATATAGCTATACATAGTTGTGGAGTTCATTTTCACATAATCACACACACATGCAATATAATTTGCTCCATTTTAGTCCCCAGTACCTTCTCCCTTTCTCTCTTTCTATCCATTCCCCCCTTCTACTTCACTAGCCTTCCACTCACCACTTTGTTGTTTTTATGAATTGGTACTTTATGGGTATGCGTACACGCAAAATTCACCATGGTACTTTCACACATGCACACAACTTAATTTGGTCAATATAATTCCACTGTCCTTCCCCTTTCCAATCCCTCTTTCCTCCCCCTCATCCCCCTTCCTTCACTCTACTGATCTCCCTTCTATTCTCATGGTGTCCTCCCTTTAGCTCCTATATTTTGCACTGGCTTCCACACATGAGAGAAGACATTCAACCCCTGATTTTATGAGTCTGGTTAATTTCTTAGTATAACACTCTCCATTTCCATCCATTCCCAGGAGATGCCATAATTTCATTCTTCTTTATGGCTGAGTAAAACTCCATTGTGTATATATACCACATGTTCTTTATTGTCTCATCTGTTGACAGACACAGGTGCTGGTTCCATAATTTGTCTATTATGAATTGTGATGCTATAAACTTCAGTATAACATGCTAATTTTTGTTCTTTTGGATAAATACCAAGCAGTGAGATACCTGGTTCATATAATTGTTCCATTTCTAGTCCTTTGAGCAATCTCTATGCTGCTTTCCAAAGTGGTTGTACTAATTTTCAGTCTGAGGAACAATGTAGGATTGTACATTTTCCCCTCACATCCTTATAAGAATTTATTATTTGTATTCTTTCTTTCTTTCTTTCTTTCTTTCTTTCTTTCTTTCTTTCTTTCTTTTTTTTTTTTTTTTTTTTTTGGTACTGGGGATTGAACCTAGGGGCTTATTGAGGCTGACTTTGAACTTGCAATCCTTCTGCTTCAGCCTCCCATGCTGGTAGGATTACAGGTGTGCATCACCATGCCCAGCTATTGTATTCTTGATTATTTCCATCCTAACTGGAGTGAGATGAATTTTCAATGTAATTCTGATTTGCATTTGCATGATTTATAGGGATCTTGAACTTTTTAAAATATTTTTGTTGGCCACTTAAATGTCTTTTTTAGGGAAATGTCTTTTGAGTTCTTTTGCCCAAATATTTATTGGGTTGTTATTGCTTTTTTTTTGTGCATGTAAAGTTTTTTGAGATATGTATATACTGACTGGATTTTTACCTGTCTGAGGAGAGTTGGAAAAGATTTTCTCTTATTCTGTAGGTTTTCTTGTTATGTCCTTGTTCTGTTTCCTTTGTTGTGCAGAAGTTTTTAATTTGATTCATTTCCATTTATTGATCCTTGGTTTTCTTTCTTGAGCCTTAGGGGTCTTGGTAACTAAGTCATTGCCTGTGCCCATATTTTTGAGTGAAGATCATAGATTTTCTTCTAATAGTTTCAAAGTTTTTGGTATGATTCCTCAGTCTTTGATCCACTTTGATTTGACTTTCATGGAGGGTGAGATATAGTGATCTAATTTCATTATTCTATATATGGGTATTCAATTTTTTGTACCATTTGTTTAAAAGGCTATCTTTTCTATAACATGTGTTTTGAAACTTTGTTGAGTAACAGATGACCATATCTGTGTCAGTTCTTCTCTCTTTTACCTCAACATTATCAAAGCTATATATGATAAACGCACAGCCAAGATAAAAGTAAAGGGAATAAAACTGAAAAGCATTTTGGCATAAAAATGCTTTTATTCCCTGAATTTAGAAAATCAAGTATAAGGCAAAGATGTCTACCCTCACTGTTCCTATTCAATATAGTTCTTGAAACTCTAGCCAGAACAATCAGGCAAGAAAAAGAAATTAAAGGTATACAAATATGAAAAAAGTCAAATTATCTGTTTGCAGATGACATGATCCTATAACTAGGAGTCACACACCAAAAAACTCCACCCAAAACTGGAAAAGGTCATAAACAAATTCAACAGGATATAATATCAGCACACAAAAATTAATACCTTTCCTTTAATTCAATAATATCCTTACTTTTTATATGTGTATTCAGATTTTCTATTTTTCTTTAATCAGTTTGGGACATTTGTGTCTTTCTAGAAATTTGTCCACTTAATCTAACATGTCTAATTTGTTGTCCACACCATTTCCTTCTAATCTTATTTTTTTCTTTATGATTAGTAATAATAGGCTCACATTTGTTCCTAATAGTAATTATAGACTTTTATTGTTTAGGTACAAGTTTTTATTGTTTAGTCTAGGTAAAAGTTTGTTAATCTTATGGATCTTTCCAAATAACATGTTTGGTTTTGTTTCTGTCTATTGCTTACATCATTACATTCTTCTTTGACACTTATTTTGAACTGTGTGTGTGTGTGTGTGTGAGATTATAGTTTGCTTTTCTTTTTCTAATGTTTTATGGTGATGGGTTATATTACTGATTTGGAATTTATTTATTTATTTATTTGCTTACTTACTTATTTACTTAATTTTTTTTTTCTTTTTGGTGCTAGGGATTGAACCCAAGTCCTTGTGCATGCCAGGAAAGGACTCTATCAACTGAGCTATGACTCCAGCCCCTGGAATTTATTTTTAATGAGTCTACAGTTATGTAACATTTCTAAGTACTGAGTTAGCTGCATCTATAAGGTTTATATTTTTTAAATAGTGTCTTAATTTCCACTCATATGTATTTTCTTATTTTCCCCATGATTTCTTCTTTGACACATTGGAAAATTCTTAGCTTGTAAAATTTCTAAATATGCATAAATTCCCACTTTATCTTAAAGCTGATTTCTGATTTTTTTTTCTCCATTTTGGTTGGAAATAATATTTTAATGGTTTCAACCTCTTAAATATTTTGGTATCTGTTTAGTTGTCTAGCACATGTGTGTCTTACAGAATGTTAAGACCAACCAAAAAGATCTGAGAATTCACTAATGGGTTTTCACCAGTTTGAAAACACTGGTCTTGCCCTTCCTAGGTCTTTGCTTGTTTTGAGAGGTAATAATGCATAAGATGTGACCCACTGTTGAGGTGTAAATAACTTGACAACTGTTTAATCAATTACTCTGCGAGTGTTCTGAATTGTGAGGCAAAAGGCCATTACTCTCAGGGGACAAGGTCCTCAGATTCACACTTTCTTATAGTGCTTACTTAGATTTGAGTTATTATAAATGGATAATTAACAGTAAGGTCATGCCTGTAACTGCTTAGACATCATTTTCATATTTTAATCCATTAAACATTTCTCTCGTTGTACAACATTTAATTGCACTTAGAATCCATATGTCACAATGGGTGTTCCTCAGGGCACGGCTTCAGCATGACATCTGGATGCTGTAGAAAAGCCAACTTTTCTGGTGGAAAGAGGAGGTTCCCTGTGCTTCCTTGTACAGTATCTGAAGAGATAGATAGAGGTTAGAGATGACACTGAGATGAATGAGTATTGTCTGTGCTGAGGGAGGGAGGAGAGAAAGTAAAACTCTCCTTGTTTCTTATTATTATTTTTTTTCCTTTCAGGACTCATGGACATGCCTTGAGTGGTTTATTAATGATGTTCAGCTTGGAATTAAGAGTGCACATTTTCTGAAGTATTCCTTGAGCTGTCATTTGGTGTCCAAGAACAGTGTTTGACCAAGGATGATTAGCAGAACAGGTGTAGTTACATGGAGTACCAAACCCCAACCTCAAAAGATAGTAAAGGCATTTTTCATGCATATGTCTTATTTCTCTATAATATAATAAAAAATCTTTCTTACAAACCAGCATATAGCAAACCATTATGATATCTGAAAACACCTATTGAAAACTGAGTACATCCTCTTGAAAGACTTAAAAATTAGAGTGGCAAAACTCTTAGAAAATAGAGATTCTCCTTTGCAATGCTACGATGGAGAAAGTATAATTATGCTTTTAAGGAACTTTTTTAACTTTTCAGAGGCAATGAATATTGCTTTTAAAATCTACTTTGGTAGTTTGATAAAGAAAATCAAAATCTTAAAGATTCATACTGAATGCAAACTTTCCTCTTTTAAGGCCTCTGGTATACCAAAATGTCGGGGGAGGTGAGGTCAGGTGTTACTTTCATTGTTCATGAACTGAAGAATTAGGAAACATTAGAAGTAGTCTGAGTTCATCAGTGGGAATTATTGATTTTCCCAAGGATATACCACTCCTCAGTATGCCCAATTTGAACTCTCCTTGCTTAACTGCAGACCAGTAATCTCATGATGACTTTCTATCATAAAAGACAAGAAAATTGCCTTTTCTAAATAAGTAAATTTACCTCAATTAAGAGAGACCCTATGTCTTAGGTAATTTCTTAAACCATTGTACAGATTAAAAAAAAAAAAGAAGTTAGATTACCCAAATCAAACACATGGCGGAGTTAATGCAACTTCTTTGGAGTCTATGTTTTTTTGGCTGTTCTAAATATCTAGCAAAAGTGTTTATTATCAGAGCTGAAATATGTAGTCCATACATAATTAATCCAAATGGAATTTAGTTTCTGGTAAAATGTAATATGTGCATGACACAATTTGTTAAGATTTGTTTCTTTTGATCTTTTGTAAATTCATTTGCTTTTTTGAGAACATAGTTTGAATAAAAAATATATATTACAATGGATTTAATTATGTAAATATCTTTTGTTTTCATTATTTGCTTTATACTGTTAGAACACAATTAATATTTAAATTTTATTATGCAAACTCTACTTACCCATGCTACATTACAGTTGCCAAGTGTCCGCTTCTGATCAAATCTTGGCAAAATCATTGACTCCTGCAGCATCTGGAGTCCAATTTCCTCTATTTAGCCCACTAATATCATTGGCAGTGTTTTGAAAGGTATCCTGTTAGCTGTTCATCTAAGTAATTGACATAACTAAGATTCAGATGAGCCTCTGCATCTCCTTTCTTCACAAACCATTAGCCAAGGCAATTTTATTTTCACTTTTCTGCTAATTTATTCTTCAAGTTGCTGATTCCCTTAGCAATTGAATTTAGTAGACAAAGGTGAATAAGGGCTCTTGTTTATTTCACAAAACTCAAAATCAATCCTTAAAGTAATTCTTTAATGTTAAATGCAATGTTGATGATTTTGGATAAATTTTAAAAAATGGTTTGCTTAAAATTAAGAAACCCTTTCTTTATAGTCTTATCTTATTTATAATAATCAAAATCAGGACTAGAGCTGAGATGCATGGGAAAAATACACATCTCCAGAGGTGATCAATTCTATTCATTGGTATGGCTTTCCTCTTACAATTCATTTCAACAATCACAAGTGTTTAATTTCTTTGAGGATAAAATAAATATATTTAATAGATGTTCTACTTTTTGAAAAGTAATAAATTTCAGATACCGCATGGTCATATTTTGAGTTTTAACTGTATGGTTGACTCATCAAGATCCAGGATAAATTTTCTTATCTGTAATATACATTAGAATTAAAACAGGGTCCAAAAATCTGACAGAAATTTATAACAAGAGTCAAAAGAAACATCGTACCATTTTGGCATCTTTCATGTCTCTTTATTTGTTTGCTTTTTTAAATTAACATTAATAATATTGTAGAATTACTGATAAGTTTGAACATATTTATGCTTTTTTCCCCCTGTACTGAGAATTGAAGCGAGGGACTGCATTTTACCACTGAATTAAATCACCAACACTTTTTATTCTTATTATTTTTTGAGACAGGGTTTTGCTATGTTGCTGAGGCTGGCCTCAAATTTGTGATTCTCCTGCCTCAGACTTTCAAGTCACAAGGATTACAGGGTATACCACTGCTCCTGCAGTATTTTTGTTCTTTTTTTTTTTTTTTTAAAGAGAGAGAGAGAGAATTTTTAATATTTATTTTTTAGTTTTCGGCAGACACAACATCTTTGTTTGTATGTAGTGCTGAGGATCGAACCCAGGCCGCACGCATGCCAGGCAAGCGCACTACCACTTGAGCACATCCCCAGCCCAGGTATTTTTGTTCTTAATGTCAAAAAACTAAAAGGATATATTAAGATGTAGTAGGAAAAAAATACATTTCCTAATTCTATCACACTCTTGAATCAAATACTTGACTTGAAAATCTCCAACTTGTGGCAATTTACTGAGTCATATTAGAAATGGATGGCTTTTATTTTACATTGGGAGAAATGTAAGATTCTGCGATATATCTGAGGCCACGTGGCTATTTTATGTAATTGGAACTCATAGTTCTTGATCTTATTAGTTCACATAATTAAAAATATTGTTAACAAATTATAACGTGGATATTTAAATGTAGACTAAAAACAAAAAAAAATGGTGTGTTTGTGTATGGTTTTTCTGTTTGCTTGTTTTCAAATGAAGAATCCAAGTGATTTTTCTTTGAAAGCAGTTTGTGTGTGTATGTGCATGCATGCGCGTGCACACCTGTGTGTGTGTGTGTGTGTGTGTGTGTGTTTGTGTGTGCATGTGTGTTTAATTTTTCTCATTTGGTCTCATTCAGCTGTCTTTTGGGAAAACCACACAAGACTTTAGTGGATTCATAGAACTTATGCTTGCTAAGAAACAAAATATTCTGCCTGTTATTGATTGCCATAATGTTCACATTCTCTAAGTATTGATGTCCTCAGACTTAGTTTTGGCATGTGTTCTTTTATCAATAATTTTTATTTTGAGTATTTTATTCCTTCAACGTCTCATTCTGTCTTGGTCCCTTCCTCTTTATCTCTAGTTTGTGAGCATTCTCCTATGAAAATCTCCCTGAAAATGTTTTCTTTTCCTCTACATTTTCTTAGTGGCTTTTAACTATTTTTATCATTTCACAAATATCCCATGTGCTCATGATTTCCAAATGTATATTCTTTTCCTCCTTCATTTTCGTGCTTACTTATCTTTTTCATGGACTCACTGACAAAATTCTTATAAGTATAATATTCATATCCATACTCCTCATTCCTTCCTGCTCCTTATCTTAATATCATAAGTAATATTTCATTAAATTATGTAAAAAAATTAAAGACATCCTTGACTTTTTCTGCCTCAGATACCTATTTCTTTTCTCCACCCCTTTGTTAACTACTTCACGATCTGCAGGTTAAGATTGCTTCACCCATGCATGCACCCTCTCTATAAAGCCTGGACTATGCTTTTTTGCAATTCCTTCTGCTTTCTTCCCCTTTTATTCTTTCTTTAAGAAAAAAAAAAATCCCTGAATTAATCTGATTACTTGGCCTTCAATTGTTTGCTTTTTAAAAGCATGCTTGAAGCCTTCACAATGTGTCTCAACTTCCTGGAGGCTTCTCTATACAACTGACTCTATATTTCTACCCTGGAAACATCAGAGATTCTCAGGCAGCAACTTTCTATGTATTACAAACTTCCCTATGCCTTTATTCAATGCTCACTCCTTTCCTCATTCAACACCTTCCTCTTTCTTTTCCTTAAGTATTCACACACTCAAGCCTCAAGTATGCATTAAGATTCAATAGCATGGTCAGCTTGTTATTGGAAATTTTATGTTTTCTTGAACAAGTTAAAAGTTAAATTTAATTAAAAACATTTCTAAATGACAAAGTAATGTTTTGATATTTTGTTAATCATGAACAAAGAGTGATAAGAAAAAATAAATGAAAAAGTAAACAAAATCATCAACAAGCATAACAAAACTATCCTACTTGCATATAGCTCTGCAGGAACGTACCTCCATTTCTTTGAACACTTTTTACTTATTTATCTTTAGCTGGCACATAGAACATAACAATTGTGTATGTTAATGGGGTACCAGGTGATGTTTCAATACATATATACATTGTGTAATGTATTAACACAGGATAAACATATCTATCGCTTCAAATAGCTATCATTTTTGAATGGTGGAAATATTCCCCATACAAATTTCTAACAGATTTCTAACGTGATTTCACCATATCAAGATTAGTCCCTTTACAAAAGGTGTCTTTGAATAATTTTGATGAATTAGGCTAAAAACAGATTATGAAATCCCTCTTCACAAACTAACTTCCTGGTGGTATCCCATTGAATAGTCAACGCTTTCTGAAGAATTTTCTAAAGTATTTTTAAAAAGTGAAAATTACTATTGTAGTCAACAAAGGAAGATGTGCCCATTAGAGCAAATCCTGCTTTTATCATTTACTCTGCTTTCAAGATAGATCTGTCAATAAGTTTTCACTGATGTTATAGTTCTATTGAGTGGGAAATCAGCATAGCAGTGGTCTCATCTATCTTAGGAAAACACTGTCTTAAAATATTTAGGAAAATATAATTATGGCCAGGTTTTATGGACAAAGTTCAAAATAATTATAATTATTTTCACCAAAATAGATTTAATATTTAAACATAGAATAATCAAGAGGTCAAGGTTTGATATTTTTCAAAGAATATAATTATGGTAATATATATCCACATAAGTTGCTAAGCACAGGCTGACATTGTTTTCTTTCTTCTTTCTTCAAGGTAAAATGATCACTGTGATAAATTTAAGAAAAATCACATCACCTCTGCCAATTTAGCTACCATGCTCCTATAAGAGAAATCACAGGAAAATATGAATATGATTAAGTGATCCCATGTTTAGAACCAATTTATGTTCCCTTTGAACTTAAGAATAAATTTAATATTTCAGCATGAAAACATGGGTGATAGATATAAATAGGCATTTCTCAAAGAAGACATACAAATGGTCAAGAGGTATATAAAATGATGCTCAATATCATTAATTATCAGGGAAGTACAAATCAAAACCATCAAGAGACATCACCTCATTCCAGTAGGAATGGCTAATATCAAAAACACAAAAGAAAACAGATGTTAGTGAGAATGTGGGTGGTGAAAAATCTTTGCACAATATAGATGGGAATATAAATTAGTAGTCATTGTGGAAAACAATATGGAGATACCTCAAAAATTTACGATAGAACTACCATATGTTCCAGCTATACCTGTCCTTTATATATATCCAAAGGATATGAAATCAGCATTTCAAAGAGACATCTGCCCTCTTGCATTTATTGCAGCACTATTCACAATGGTCAAGATATAGAAGCAAACTAGTGTCTATCAATGTATGAATGGATAAATAAAATGTAGTACATGAACACAACTGTAGACATAAACAGAACTGAATGCAGCCATGAAAAACTGAAATCCTGTCATTTGTGACAACATGGATAGCTTTGAGATCATGATATTAGGTGAAACCAACCAGGCATGAAAAGGCAAGCCCTGAGTGATCTCACACATATTTGAAATCTAAAAAAGTGGATGTCATAGATATTGAGACTGAAATAACTCTTACCACATGGTGGGCAGAGTAGAGAGGAAGGTTGGTATGTTCAATAGGTACTATGTTATAGTTAAATGTGGAATAACAAGTTCTGATGTGGAATTGCATAATAGGATAGCCAGAGATAGCAATCATGTACCATATATCTCAAAGAGTTACAAGAAAGACTTTTGAATATTTCCACCATACAAAAATGATAGATATTTCAGGTGCTAGATATGTTTATCCTGTGTTAATACATTACACAATGTATATATGTATTGAAACATCACCTGGTATCCCATTAACATATACAAATTTTATGTTCTGTGCACCAGTTAAAGATAAATAAATAAGAAGCATTCAAAGTAATGGAGGTACTTTCATGCAGAATTATATGCGAGTAGGATAGTTTTGTTATGCTTATTGTTGATTTTGTTTATGTTTTCATTTATTTTTTCTTATCACTCTTTGTCCATGATTAACAAGATATCAAAACATTACTTTGTCATTTAGAAAGGTTTTTAATTAAATTTAACTTTTAACTTGTACAAGGAAACAGATTATGAAATCCCTCTTCACAAACTAACTTCCTGGTGGTATCCTATTGAATACTCAAAGCTTTCTAAAGAATTTTCTAAAGTACTTTTAAAAAGTGAAAATTACTATTGTAGTCAACAAAGAAAGATATGCCCATTAGAGCAAATCCTGCTTTTATCATTTACTCTCCTTTCAAGAAAATTTCCATGTATTAATAAAATAATGTGATATATTGACACATGTCTACATTGTAGCATGTTAAAGGATCTATCTATCTATATCTCCAAACACTTGCCATTTCTTGGCAGTAAAAAAAATTCAGAATTCTTTCTTTCAGCTTTTTGAAATGTACAGAATATTACTGTTATTTATTTACTTTAATGTATATTAGCACACAAGAACATTTTGCTCCCAAATGTAATGTAGTGCCTTTTTTCCCTAATGTCATTCTTAATGATATGTAAGTTGTCAATAACACTTTGTTATAAGAGAATAGTGTTCTGCTCTATGCTCTATTTCTAAGGTTCAAATTTTCTTTTTTTCATATTTTATTGGTGCAATGTAATTATACATCATGATAGGATTTGTTGCTTTCATCTTTGTACATGCACACCAATTAACAATGTAGTTCAACTAATATCATTCCCAGGTATTTCCTTTTCTCTCCCCTCCTCACTCCCTCTGGTCCTTTTCCTCTACTGATCTCCTTTCTGTTTTCTTGAGATTCCCTGCTACCATCTTTCTTTTCAACTTTTCTCTCTAGTTTCCATATATGAGAGAAAACATAACCTTTGGCTTTCTGAGTCTGGCTTATTTTGTTTAGCATAATGTTCTCAAGTTCCATGCATTTTTCTGTAAATGACATAATCCCATTTTCTTTGTGGCTGAATAAAATTTCATTGTGTCAGTGTGTGTGTGCGTGTGCGTGTGTGTGTGTGTGTGTGTGTGTGTGTGTGTGAGTATGCCACATTTTCTTTATTTATTCTTTCATTGCTGGACACCTAGGCTGGCTTCTTAGACAAAGTTTCAAGGGCTATTAAGTTTACACATGTAGCTTCATGTACTCCCTTAAACATTTCAATCCATTTATTTCTTCAAAAATATGTGTGTAGTGTTTATTATGTTTATTAGCATTAACTAGAACAGATAATAGTACCTAATCTCAGAGAACATATATTCTCCTATTTAAGGAGATTTATTTAAGTAATTTTTAATCCAATTCTCTAATAAATCCAATGTTCCCAATAAGGATTAAGTTTCCTTAGAAAATATAGCATTTTCTTAATCAAAATTAATCTTTTTGAAAATTTTATATATGGATTTGTTTGAATTGATTTATTGCAATTATAACTGGTTGTACAGTTCCTTGGTAGGGAAAAATTAGTGCATCTACTTTACTAATTAACTGTTGGTGACTTCCGAGTCCATCCCTACCCATTAACTGTGCTCTGTGTATTCAGTCCAACATATAGCTTAAATTTGCTTATTCTGTGGTTTCTGGGAAAGTTGGGCAATTAGAGACTTTCCGAGAACATTAGAAATTGAAAGGAAGGAAGAAGGCAGGATATTTCTTCTCTCTCTTATTTCTGTGGTGTTTTAGTTAGATTTTTCACTGTTGGACTAAAAGACTGACAAGAACATTTTTAGAGGAGGAAAGTCCACTTTGGGACTCACAGTTTCAGAGATCTCAGTCCATAGATAGCTGGCTTCAGTCCTAGGAACGAGGTGAGGCTGAACATCATGGTGGAAGAGTGTGGTAGAGGGAAACTATTCAAGATATCACACCAGGAAGCAGAGAGAAGGGGAGTTTTGCTCACCAAGGAAAAAAAATGTAAACCCGAAAGACATGTTCCTAGGATCCACCTCCTCCAGCCACGCCCTACAAGCCTATAGTTACTACCCATTTAATCCCTATCAGGGGATTAATTCACTGATTGGGTAAGAACTTTCATAACCCAATCATTTCTCCTCTAGACCTTCTTGCAATATCTCACATGCAAGCTATTAGGGTACATGTAGTATCAAAACTATAACATGTGTTTTCTCTGGAAAGACTATTTTCCACCCAACCTTTGCTTCCCCTGGCCTATTCTGTATTGCATCTAAAAATAAACAACAATGCAAACAAACAAACAAAAGAAACCCACACAATTCCAAGCAACTCTGGGTATATGTGGGACTTCCTTTTGTTGCTAAGTCTCAGTTCTTTTCTTATCTTGAGTGATTTTTCATCTTTCCATCATCATATAACAAATACTTTTAATTAAGTTCCATCCATGTGAAAAATAGATAAATAAATAAATTCTTCAGTATGACCCATGGAGTCCTTCAAATCTAGCTGTTGTTGAATTGTTAACACCTCTTCCCACTTCCAATTCTTGTTATAGTATGTGACTTTTAATACAGAAATATCCTACATATTTCCACAGCTCCTTGTTTTCATGTTCTTGGCTTTTGCAGTGAAAAAGGGTACATCTTTTCTTTAATAGTTATCACAAGTGCTTTTAAGTAAATGAATGATAAATGAGTTTTCTAAACTATTGATCACATTCTCATCCTCTAATCTCTCTCCTTGGTGAGAATGTTATTTTAAATCTTCTTCATCAATTGTGTGAAGTTGTCATGGGAGAAGAGGTTTCTCTGAAGAAGGGCCCAAGAAGTTCCCTGAGAATATGGAACTCAGAGCCAAATTCTCAGGACAAGAGCCATATTCAGGACCAGAATTATAGCACATGTCAGTCTGTGGCTACTATGGTTTTAATATGAGGTGCTCCCCCCAAACTCCTGTTAATACAGAAATATTCAGAGTTAAATGATTTAATTATGAGAGCTGTAACCTAATCAGTCCATCCCAATTTTGATGGACTGACTAGTAATTACAGGCAGATGGGGTATGACCTAAAGGTGGTGGATCAATGCAAGTGTGCCATAGAGGGTGCATCTTCCCGGTGGCCCCTTCCCTCTTCCTCTCTCTGTTTCCTGGTCCCATTATGAGCTGATCAACTTTCATCCAATGGACCTTCCTTCATGATGTGCTGCCTCACCTGGGGCTCAGAACCATTGAGTTTGCTGTCTATGGACTGAGACATCTGAAACCACGAGACTCAAATAAATTTTTTCCTTCTCTAGGTTGTTCTTGTTAGATATTTTTGTCATAGAAATGAGAAAGCTAACCAAGACAGGCAGAGGTGTGGGTTTATTTAGGATAGTAGATATATATTCAAGGGAAAATGAGGGCAATGTCAAGAGAGAGATACCTTTGGAGAGAAAGGAAGAATACAAATTTAAGAGAGAACATGGACTACCTTGAGAGAGAGAGAGAGAGATAGATGTGTTTTAGAGTTCTCAGATCTTCTTTTAAAAGAAATTTGGTGGGGTGGGTATGGAAAGGAATGTAGGAATGATGAACTAAAGACCATTTCTAGTGGTCTGGTCAATTCAGGATCCTTTAACTGACATGCTCTTAATTATCTGATCAGTAGAGAGCACTTAAAAATCCTCTGAATTATAGGTTTCTCAATATTATGTCCATCTGCTTAATCTATTAGGGATTTAATTAACAGTACACAGGTAGATTTACAGATTTCCAAAGAATTCGGGAGCAGTAGGCCTATAAGGGAGACAGACTTAGCAAGTGACAGGTCTGGAAAAAGATGCAGAATTTATGAATTAAAACTCTATTTTTTTCTTTTCCTTCTTTTATGTCTCTTTTTTATCTAATTTTTATTCTTTCTATCCTACTCAGTTTAATTCCTCACCATCTCTTTCATTTCTCTACACTCTTTCTTTTCATCCCTCCTTGTACCATTGAAAGAATGATATTGTAAGTCTAAACTTGGTTAATCTACCGTCTTCTTAAAGGTATACAGGTTGACATTATTTGGGGAACTTTGCACAGAGTTCTTGGCACTTCACTCAAAACTTCCACAATATGGTTTAAAAGTGAAGTACCAGGCTCAGTTTATAGATTCCTATCACAACAAATGATCCTCTATGAATTCAAATCCAAAGATGCTTAAACTACTCATAATTATCCTGAATCTTATCTCTGTTACTGATTCATATTAAAATGTGAATGTTTTTAAAATGTTCATTTCACAAGACACATGCCAATTGTGATTTGTTTCCCAAGCAATCAAGCCTTCTATCATTCCTCAGAGGAGAAGAGATATCAGTTTTGCTTTTTTATTTTAGTAAAGATTTATTATAAATAGTTTGTTTTCTTGTCAGTCTTTCTTTGTATAAATTTATAAACTTAGACTTATTACCAAAGATTCTTTTTCTGAAAAAAAGTGACTAATATTTAGTCCTTCCTCATTTAAAATTGGAAAGTAAAAGACAGAGATTGAGAGAGTGTTAGGTGCAGTGGTAAACCCTTGTAATCCCTGCCACTCTGGAAGCCTAGACAAAAGTATCACAAATTTGAGGACAGTCAGCCTGCAACTAGGAAAAAGAGAGGAGGTGGGGACAGAAACCAGGGACAGAGAAATAAATAGAGGGAAAGAGACTGAGGCTATAAAAAGTAGAACAACTTTTCCAGGGAGCTTAAGAGAACACAAAACTCATTGAATCTCATTATATAATTTTAGAAATATGCTTTCAAAGATTTACTTAATTTAAATTTCACAATAACCCTATAGTTTTCTCATTTAAAAATAAAAGTGTACTGGTTTACCAAAATATTTAAAACTATCAATTTTATGAAAAAAAATGTTTTTGTTAGAGTGTGGCTATAAACTGTATTAACTGTGAACACTTATTATTTTTTTTTCTTCTTTTTGGTACTGGAGATTAAACTCAGGGGCACTGGACAACTGAGCCACATCCCCGCCCTATTTTGTACTTTATTTAGACACAGGGTCTCACTGAGTTGCTTAGCACCTGGCTTTTGGTGAGGTGGGCTTTGAACTCCAGATCCTCCTGCCTCAGGTTCTAGAGCCACTGGGATTACAGTGGCCTGTCATTACTTCTGACATCAAATGTGGGGTTTTTTTTTTTTTCCTGTGCATAAATTTACTCCACAACTCTCCAGTCACTAACTGGGTGTCCCACTGAAACCAGAGTTTTGAGATGAAATTAGATTCCCCACTTCACCAATTTCTTTTTGGTTCTTGTCTCTCAAAGTCTATGGATAATAATGGAAGGCAAGAATAAACAGAGTAGCAATTATTTAAGTGAGAAGAGAACTCCTGAAATGCGGGAGGGGATTCAATAGTAAAACCTGTTTTCTTGTGCTACCTATTGGCTTATTTGGTTTTGGGGATATGAACATTGACCCAAATCTATGTTAAACAGGCATTTAAAAAAGTATTAGGACTCTTGACTGTGTTCTTTAGCCTTTGAGTTTTAATCCTTCCTCTACCTCTCATCCATGTTTACCCCTACCTTCCATTTCTACCACTCTGGGATAAAGGAGTTGGCTAGAATATTCCCACAGGTAAGTCTCATGGTCCTTACATTTGAAAAAGGCATGATGGGGTCCATTAATGTTTCTACCTGTTAATCTCAATGATGTGGTCTTTACACGTGGAAAAGACCTTAACTAGTGTCCATTAAGCTGATGGACTGACCATTGACTATCCTTATTTAGCACAATTTAATTTAATTCAAAAATTAACTACCCAGAGTTGTTACAGGTGTTACAGGATTGAGGGGTGTGTCCTACAAGACTGGCACCGCTCCTTATGCTAGATTCAAGTTGGCAACTCCATACTTGTAACTGACTGACAATAAAGATGGAGGATTCCCACACTCCACTCTGTTTCAATAATTTGTTAGAACACCTCATCAACTCATAGAATTCAGGGGAGTTATTTGCTTATATGTGATGAAGGGGAATAACCAGATAGAAAGATATAGCAAGGTGGGATGATGTGTGGAGCTTACAGCTTGACAGGCACATCATCCTCATTGCACTGAGAGTTTTATAGAGACTCCTTTATATAGGCATCATGCTTTGAATCATTGACCATTGATGATTGTGCTAAATCTCTATTCTGCCTCAAGGATCAGGGGCTGATCAGCCCTTGTAGTGGGTGAGGCTGAAGCACATACTTATATTCATACATCTAGGTAGCTGTATGACCTGGTTAATCATTCTTCCTCTTTTGACCTCATTTTTTTTCAATTGAAAAATTCAGATGACTTGGGGGACCTCTAATGACCAACCTGTCCAATCCTAACATGCTGTGATCCTGTTGTCCTAAAAATAGAGAGAAGGTCAGTATTTGAGATATGCACTCTTCAGGTTAAGGGTGGGCAGCCCCTGAGGTTAGCAAAAGTATGATATTCAGAATCCAGGTAAAGAGTTTCACCATTTATCCTCGAGCAATAAAGTTCTGAAGAAGAGATGCATTGGTTAGGTGCTAGGAAGCCAGGGCCATCTCTGTCGAAGTAGTGGAAAGCAAACTGGATCAGAACATCCTGACTTAGATTCTGCGTGTTAAGTAGCAATTAGATATGAGCTTCAAAAATACTTAATACAGAACAGCTGCCCTGTGTCAGTGGCACCTTAGGTTTGACAAGAGTTATTTTGGAATTCTTTCCTGATCTTAGACCTAAAATCTCTCTTATAGCAGGAAGAAGATAGATAAATTCAGGGGAGGAGAACAAGCATGTTTTCTCAGAAGGGCCTCATTTAAAACATCATAAGAAGACGCTACTCAAACAAATCACAGATTCTCAGACCTGGAGAAGCAGAGTAATTAAGACTAGAGCCCACCAACTATGAATGCTATAAAGCCAGCTCCAATTGGGATCAGTCAGGCAGAACAAGATGACCATGATAACCTCAGATTGTTAGTTAATATAGTCTGTCAATCCAGAGCTGAGAGGTGATACTTGGGTAGGAACTTTTAATAATCTTCCTCCTCCACTAAAAGCTGCAACCACAAAGAAGTGAATTGTTGCTCTGAGAGGACCCGCTTTTTCCCTTAAGCATATTTCCGCTCCCTGCTTCTTCTTTCTCTTCTAATGAAGAGCTACACTTTTACTAAGGGTCCTATCTTGCTTGAAAACCTCTGGTACAAAAGCACAAGAGCTGAAAAGATCTTATCTCAGTAATTTCTGAAAAGATCTTATCTCAGTTATCTTCTCTCTGTTAAAATGACCACATGTCTATGAGTAAGGCACTTAAGAAATCACAGATGGGAGATGGTATTAGTCTGTTTTTTGCTTATATACAGAATCCTACAGATTGGGTAAGTTACAAGGAACAAAAATTAACTGACTCACAGTTGTGGAGTTTGGGAAGTCCAAGATTGACTGGCTAACATTTGGTGAGGGTCTTCTTGCTGTGTCATTGCATGGTGGAAGGCAGAAGGGCAAAGGAAGGGCAAGGGAGAGAACAGAAATGGGAAAACCAATACCTTTGGCCCATCCTTGAGAGCAGAGCCTCATGATCCAAACACCATTTGAGTATTCCACCCAGCAAAACCATAACAATGACAGTTAAATGTCAACATGAGTTTTGGAAGGGCAATCATTCAAATCAAGCTTGTAAAATCCACACACTCTTTCTACTACATGAATGAAAGTCACAAGACAACATATTCTTTATGATGCAAAAGTTTAGCCTGATTAGAAAGAAACAATTTATAGAGGAAGGACCAAGGACATAGTTCCAGGGTATGATCCTCTTTAGTCTGGAATTTAAAACCTTGGAAATAGTCTCAGACTTTCTCCTTAAGGAAGATTTAACAAATATAATTAGCACGGACATTTGAATTTTATGTAAATGTGCAGGAGCAGAGAGGGAATATAGACACACTTTAAATAACAGCAAATTGAATCTCATAAGTAAATGAAGGCTCCAAAATCTACTATTTCCTGCTTTATTTATTTATTTTTTATAGGAAGAGAATTATTCTTGACATTAAAAAGATTATTTTCTGGCAAAATAATTACTTTTTAGAGTAAATAAAAGCCAAGTGCTTCCAATTAAAAGTTAAATAAGGGAGAAATAAAAGCTTGACTTTTAAAATCCCATTTTCACCATTTGCGCTTCCATATTGTCAACTAAGGCAATTATCACATCACCTCATGTGCCACAGCATGCCACATCCATATGTTATTAAGTACTGTCAATGGGACAAACCTAAAACAAATAAATAAAAATTAAAAATGAATAGTTCATTGAATATCAGGGACATCTTGCCTTATCAAAAATTTCAAAAGAATAGCTAAAATCATGTGCTCAACCGGCATGCGTCCATCACCCTCTATTTCCTGCTATATACACACACACACACCTTCTTTCTGTGCACAAGATGTTGCTACAAATGTCTCTTCCTCTCTCCTCAGTCTCTCCCTGCCCCCATCCTCTTGATGTTATTTTATTACATCAAGCCCTTTTCATTGCCACAAATTACCTTAAGTAAGTGCAATCTTTTGTAATTCCCTGCCATTTAAGAGGTCATGTTGCAGGAGACCTTCTGTGCTCACCATTCTGCTTGTGGTTTAAATATCAGTTTGCATCCAGGAGGTACTGGAATGGGGTTAGAAGGAAATGCATGCAGTGCAGGCATTCCACGCAGGCTTAGCAGGTGGAGGCTTTCTCTAATTGCAAACCAGTTTAGCATATCATTCAAGTAGGGATAACATGATGTCCCTGAAAAGGAGGGCTGATTTAATGCCCTGTAATTCTTTTTTCCTTTCTGAAGATGTTAAAGTCCTTAGATTCATTTAAATCTGAAAGAAATAGGAAGACAAGCCACCCTCCAAAAGGTCCCTAATTTTAGACCTTTAACTGTGATCTGCTCAAGCTTGTTTTCCCAAATAATTAGGTTTTAATCAAAAGAGTGGGTGATTTCATAATAATTTTCTGCTATGCATCACCAGCCAAGGGTATCACCTTACCCTGTTTATTCTTTCTACTTTTAGTTGTTGCTGTTGTTCTTTAATTTGTAAATCCTAACACTAAATGATTGCTTGGTATAAGAATAGACTGCCATGGTCACCCCAACTTATTCCTCTAAGGAATACTTTTTTTGAATTCCTACATAAGAAATAAATCATTAGAATGGATACTAATAACAAAAAAAAAATGATAGCAAAGTGAATTATTCTCCAGGGGCATTTCTCTGGAATGTAAATGAGAAGTATCTTCTAGATGATTCCAACTTCACTGCCAGAAGAAAATTATTCTCCTTGATAAGTGAGCAGTAAGTCGTTCACTTATTCCAGTAATACAACTCTGCCATCAGCTGCTACAAACTGACCAAGGAAACCCCCATAACCCAACAGTGATCTTCACAGTTTCATGAAATGGAGGTTGTCATGGAAACCTCTCATTTCATCTTTGGGTCTAGCAAGTAGTAGGGGGCTCTCCTTAAGCAATTGTAACTATTCATTTATTTAATTCTACATAGAAAAGCCATTTTTGCTCTCATTTAGGTTTATCAAAGATTTATTAATATTGGTCATTTAAAGGAGCAAAGTACTGCCTCAGTAAGCTGCAGGTTGAATATTAACCTGTTAAAAAGGTTTAAGTCTGTTAATGTAATTAATCTATTAAGAAACAGTATTCTTTCTTCTATTATAAGAAGTCTACCATGTAAATCAGATAAAAAAAATAATTTGTAGTTTCAAAGCTAATAACACCTGCAGCTCTGACAAACCACTGGATTCTGTTTGCTGTTCTGAATCATGTGCAGTTTGTGTACACGTGTAATTTGAAGTCTAGACGTAAATGTGTATTTAAAGGAGAAGAAGCAAAAAGACAGATCTAGAAAGATAGTACAAAAGATCAGTGTTTGGCAGGAAGGATAAATCGGTAGACCCCTGAGGATTTTAGGATACTGAAACTACTCTCTGTGATACTATAGTGACGGCTATGTGCCAGTATATATTTGTTCAAATTCAGAGTGTATAGCAGCAAGAATGAACCCTCATGTAAAGAATGTGCTTTGGATGATAATGATGGGTCAATGTGGGTTCATCAATTGTAGCAATGCCCTACTCTGGTGGAAGAGGTTGATAGAAGAGAAGGCTATATCTGTGTTGGAGCAGGGCATATATGGGAAATATCTGTACTTTCCTAATGATTTGGTTGCAATTCTTAAACTGCTCTAAAAGTAAGTTCTTAAAAAATTAAATAACAAAACCAGAAGAAGCATGTGTCAATGTCCCTAGAATGAAAGAACAAAGACCCTTGATTTTCTTTCTGTTTATTCCTCAGCATGAATAGGGGCCTCCTTGATTACAAAGATTATTGGGTAACCCAAGGAAGGCGAGAGTTTAAAAGTTAGAATGCTGAGATACTATGACATCTTGGAAACTGAAATAAAATACCAAAAGACAAATAATAAGCCTTCAAAATAAAGATGTAGTATGGTATATGTCATCTTCTTGACTTCAATATAGGATAAAATTCTATGCCCTAGCTGATCAAAAACTGGCTTAACCAATGCCTTCTCAAATATACCCCAGCTTTTACTTCTCTGCAGTAGTGACTACAGAGAAAAAAAATCCAGATTTTGTTGCATCTAAACTCTGTCAAATTATATATATAAAATGAGTGACTTGGGTTAGTATCATCTATAGAGAGAATATATCTGGGGCAAAGACACTGTATTTTGTGGATCAGCTATAGGAGGTTTTACCCATGGTCCCTTGGCATGCTGTGTGGCCAGAGGCAATAAATGATGGGAGGCATTTTTCCTAGCAGAGTCCTAAGTGAGATTGAACATTTCTGCCTGCTGACTTATTATTGCCTAAGAAGAACCCAAGCATGGTTCCAACTATATGGTTGGAAATTCTGGTTCCAAATTCTGCCAACTATATATTAATTATTTTTTTCAAAACAGCAAGGATACATTCTCCTTTTTAGATATAAGCATGTATATAAATACATTTGCCCCTTAAAATGATAGTTTGTGATTGCTTTGAACTTTTTTTTTTCTTAATGAACCAGACATCATTTCAGAGTTATTTAAGGAACTTCTCTAAATGTTCATTTTTAATCTCTTTTCCAAACCTGCCCTCAACATTTTATAAGGCCATCAATTGGTGCAACAGCTACACATAAAATATGCTAATCAGTGTAATGATGTCCTAAACACTGAAATAGAGCTCTATCCGAAATGGTCAAGATATCTTAGTTTTACTATAGTAACAATGAATTTTAATTTCTTTGCCATTTTCTATGTCCTTTGTGGGCTTGCTGGGGCTCCAGTTCCCATCATCATCAGCCATAGAAGTAGGCTGAAAGAAACTCCACAATCCAGGAGACCTCCATGGGCTTCGAATGGTAATAGATGTGGCAAGTTATTTACTGGCCAGAGAAGTTTTGTCCCACTCAAATTCTCATTTCATTCACTGAAGTAAGTAACATCTGTGATGAACTTTTAGGGGTTACAATAAGCTTAGAAGGAGGGAAAAAAAAACTAAAATGAAAAATTGAGTCTTGGATAATCTGTATATTCAAAGCCAAAGCTTTTTCACTTCTCTCCCTGGGTCTTCTCTACCTCTTCATCCAAAAGCTAAGCAGGAGATTCATGGGAGCAGGGACTTTTGGCTAGCTCTGACATTGAATCTCTCTGTCTCATCATGAAGGGAATCATTACTTTAAGTTGTAGGATCTTTTTATACTAAATGGGTACATAATACCTACATTTAAGCATTATTCATTGAGATAAAATGGTTAATAGAGTTTTGATATTATCCTAGATTAGATTCTAATTTCCTGTCCTAAAAGCCAGCCCATTTGATTTTGTTCATTGGATCAAACTTGATCATTGACTGAACATTGGAATTGCCTGGGGAGCTTTTAAAACTCCAGATATCCTTACCACACCACAAGTCAATTAAGTCAGAAATTCTTGGCATGGGGCCAGACATCTTTTTTTTTTTTTTTTTTTTAACTCTCCAGGTAATTACACTGTGTAGCTAAGGTTATGAACCACTATCCCAAATCAATGGTTTGATACCTGTGTGTACATGAGAATCATCAGTGGAGGGTTGTAAAATTATAGATCCTTGGTAGCCACCATTGTAGGACCTGTGCAGTAACATTGTTTGAAGATAAGGAGTTGGTTCGGAGATAAAATTAGTTCTATGTTAGGTGACAATTAAGAATGGCCAATTTGGTGAGGACCTAGAATCCAGTCCTCTTTAAGCAGGACTGAGTAATAGCTCTGCTCTCTCCAGGAGATTTGTCTATCTTCTCCACCTGGCAATACACTCTCATGAACAAGCTTTAATTTTTCCAATACCTGATGAGAAAACCAGCTTACAAAAGAGTAGAGAAAGACAAGGGGTAGAGACACATGGAGTCAGTACTATCTTCACTCAATGGCAGCCTCAATTTCAACAGATGGTACCTGGCTCTTAAGATGATTTGTGGGGCTGGGGATGTGGCTCAAGCGGTGGCGCTCTCGCCTGGCATGCATGCGGCCCGGGTTCGATTCTCAGCACCCATACAAACAAGGATGTTGTGTCCGCCGATAACTAAAAAAAAAAATATTGAAATTCTTTCTCTCTCTCCTCTCTCTCTCTCCCTCTCTCACTCTCTCTTTTTTTTTTTTAAAAAAAAAAAAAAGATGATTTGTGCATTTGATCATTGTTAATTGAGATGGTGTTCTCGAGAAGTATGCACACCCATGTGAGTACACCACAATGCGCTCAGTTCTCATAAGCTAATGTGTGAGCTTTGGCATCCTTTAATTACATAAAATGGGTTTTTATTATTTATGTTTCTGTATGGAAATTTTTTATGTTCTTCTGTCAAGAACTCTTGGGATAAAATATGCAAATGCTATGGAGGTGCTTGGAGTATTCCATCCAACTTGGTCTTCTTTGAATCTAACACTACTAATAAAGCATGTATTTCTAAAATCCAGACTTCATTACCAAATGCAAACGCTTTTGTCTTTATATAGAAAATGACAAGAAACTAACATAAGTTAAACTCTGGCCTCCATCACTGGTTTACTATATTATCTTCAGTAGATCACTTAACCTTTTCGAATACTGGTCTGTTTATTTATAAAATGCTAATTATGACACATAATAAACAAATACCACATCAAACATAATATGTATTTTCAGGATCTGGGTTAAAAAAGTATTAGTTATTTTCATTTTTTTCTATATTTTAATTGGAAATAACTGAATGTCTTTTAATAAAGTATGCATTTTCTTATAACTTATTAACTCTATGAGAACAGGTACTTTTTATTTCTTAGCTCTGTGGTACAGAAGTCTCTTTTGAAACATCAATATATTCTCCTCACCCTACCCCATTTTTCCTGTTATCCTTATCCCTAACTTTGATCAACTTCTCACTTTACATTCATTTGTTAAACGAAAAAAAAAAAAAAATCCATGCAGCTGAACATATATGTAAAAAAATGTCAAAGCATTGGCCTGCTAAGTTCAAGAGTTTAAGCTTGAACATTACACAAGACTGGGAAAAACAAGTGATGACCCAAAGCAAATCTTCCTTGGTACATCTGATGTCCTGAATTAGAGAGGAGGGGCCATCAGAGTGGGTGGAGGCACTCAAAGGGGAGAATTTAGTTGATTATAGGCTGCTAGGAAGGGGCCCATATTCTCCTCTTAACCCTAGTCAGATTCCCATACTATTTCCAGGGAGGTTTGGAAACACCATTACGTCTCTGAATAGTCTAGAAATAGATGTTTCTACCAAAGAATGAATCTCCAATATTTTATGCATCTAGAATGGTAGGAACTATAGAGCAATCTTTAAAAATTGAGAAAATAGTCCCTCAAGTCACTTACTATTATTTAGTTCAGACAGGGAATCATGGTAGGGAAAGCTGATCTAGGAAAATAGTGCAGAGAGTGTGTCTGCATTTCCTGTCACTCCAAAGTGGCATGGGAATACCTTGAGGCCAAGGAGATGTGGGAAGTAGATGTGGGAAGAATTCCAAACCTGACATCTGAGGTCTTCATACTGAAAATGAGGAGGCGCTCAGTAGGATCTGGGAGCAGACAAAGCCTGAAGGGAATACTATCAATTTAGTGGGCTGTACTTGCAGATGGATTGCAAATGAGGTCTAGACCCTGACTCAACAGAAAACCTTTCCTGCAAGAGGGAGGTTGAAAGTACCACCTCATAGAGTCCCAGGAATGAAAGATTCTTGATTAATTGACATCAAGTCAAGTGGAGAAGAGTTGAGTATAGGTGGTCAAAAAAGAAATTAAGCCTAGAAAACAGAAGTGACTTTGGGTTTACAGACTGGATCTGCAAACCCAAAGCTATATACATTCAATTTTTTATTATTCATAGTTTAAGTCAATATCTGAAGTCATTATTGAAATGATTAAATTAGTGCTAGGGTCTAAAGCTACCTTAAAACCAGCCTTCTCAAATAGCATTTTCCTACATGAATATGCAATCCAGAAACTATTGTTTAACCTTAAACTATGGAAACATTCTACAACTATTTTCCCCCTTTGGAAGTTAATATACAAATGCATAATGTTGGTTAGTTGTGAATATGATATTCACATAATAGAAATTCTTTCATAAAATATTAAATAAGAACATTCTATAAAAGTATTTCTAGTTCTTTCTAACACTGAAGATGTGAAATACAGAGAAATTAAGAGTTAATATTAATGAAAATATATTTTTGAATTTGGAAATAACTCTGACAATTGATTCCATTAGAATTTTCTAGCTCTCTTCTATAGTAATATAAAAATGAAATAAAGTTATCTTATTAGTAATTATAGAGATATTAAATACCTTTTGCTATAAATCATAACACATTAATGACTAATGTTCTGCAATATCTTTCTCCATGTCATATTTGGAGCAGAACTGATTTAAGTGAAGGTAAAAGAATGAAGTATGTGCAATAATTACTGAACTTATTAGAAAAATAATTCAGCAGTTGGAGGATTATTTAGAACATTATTTCAAATTCTTGCCAGTCTCTTGTTCAGTGAGTAGAAGCATTGAATCATTAGTACATTCTCCATATAACTGATTAATTTTGATGGACAGAACTAATTTTATGGTTACCAATTTTGTGATGCCTCAAATAAGCCGTTTCCATCAGGAATTTCCACTGCTTGAAGAGTCAGCTTCATTGCATTTTCGTTTCCTCCAGCAGCGATGTTTAAAATTCTCAAGCTTCAATATCATTTATCACTAAATCACTTTTTCACTCTCTGTCTTCCTGTCTTCTTTCTTGTTATTCCTGATTTATAATCAGTTGTAATAATTTCTGCAGTTCAAATCTTCCTCTACAGATCCCTAGCAATTTTTCCGAGTTCATGTAAAACTTTTGAATTCCATAAAATTTTGTACAATTCTATAGACATACCTCACACATCCTCGTTTATCAATGAATGCCCTTAAGGGGTCACAGGAAACAGTATTAAGACACTTGTAGCTGCATGGTTTGGGAATGATTAGGTGTGCAACAACTGCTCTGAATTTGTAATGAAGAGTTTAGTTGGTGACCTGACAAAGGAGGGAAAATTGAGTAGTGTCATGAATTAAGAACATTAGAATGTAAGAAAATAAAGATCCTTTAACTTTCATACATCTTATCCTAGAAACTCTTTAAACTTCACCAGTGTCTTTCGCTGTGAATAAAATGTATCACTTTTCTGTTCAACATCCTTTTGGGTAAGGAAATAAGGAAAAAAGTGTTTTGAGGATAAATTGTCTTCACATTTTTATACGTCTCAGATAATAAAGACATGGTTTAATTCCTTTTCAACACACAGAATGGAAAAGTCCATATGGATAATAGGGGTCCCAGATTGAAAATAGATCAGTCATTATTCAAATAAATAATTAAACCACTCATAGTCAGATGGCAGAGAGTAGCACTTTCAGAATCCACATATTGTCTCTAGCAGCTAGTTTTCAACACAGCATAATATATTTAACCTTGTTTATAAAAAAATAAAATTTTAAAAGGGAAATTACCACAAACTTATTAAATTTTGGCCATTGTTTAGTAATTCAGGAATGAGCCTCATTTGGAAGAATCTCCTAAGTAATAATAAATTATGGCCCTCTGTGTGTGTGTGTGTGTGTGTGTGTGTGTGTATGTGTGTGTACATGTTTATGTGTGTGTGTATAAAAGAAAAAACTCTCTCTCTCTCTCTCTCTCTCTTTCTCTCTCTCTCTCTCTCTCTCTCTCTCTCTATATATATATATATATATATATATATATATATATATATATACAGATAGATAGATAGATAGATATTTTTTTTTACTCAATATTTAATGGAAGGATTCTTCCCCTGCCCTGTTTTTGTTTTGAGACAGGTTCCACTAAGTTGCGAGGCTGGCCCTGAACTCATGGTCCTGTCTCAGCTTCCCAAATTGCTGGGATTAAATGTGTGCACCACATATCAGCCTGAATAAAAATTCATTGTGTGAATTTTTCATTATTTTAAATACTTAACAGAGTAATGAAAACTTACTGGTATCTGAATGGAAAATTACTGATATCATTGATAATGGTAACATTACATATTTGTTGCAATTGATAAATTGGCAAACACTTAATGGTATTTAACTTTTTTTTTAACCGAAGAAATACAAAAGGCATAGATTCTTAACTGAAGAAATACAAAAGGCACAGATTCTTATCCTGCAATATTTACTACACAGATGACTGGGAGATACCTATGCTAAGGCATTAATATTACAAAGATCTTCTAGAATAATGACAAGCTTCTTATACCTGTAAATGCAAAAATAAAACTTTTTATTGTCACACCTATAACCTATGTATTATAATTCTTGGAGAAAGACCTCTAGTGATAAGGAGCTCAGAGTAATAGTTACAAAGTACTCCGTGAAACAATCTTAGATAAGTATATATTGACTGGTTCTCTAGAAGATGAGTCCCTCGAAAATCTAGATATCTTAGTAAAGCAACCTGTAAAGAATAATAAAAGAAATATTTAAAGATATTAAGGATACTCAAAGCTTTAGGAAGGGTATACACTAAAATAGAATTAATAGAA
Source organism: Callospermophilus lateralis (assembly GCF_048772815.1). Lineage (NCBI taxonomy): Eukaryota > Metazoa > Chordata > Mammalia > Rodentia > Sciuridae > Callospermophilus > Callospermophilus lateralis. The sequence continues at coordinate 96,110,945 of NC_135313.1, forward strand.
ACATAAAAGTGAAAATTGTTAAAAACGTAAACTCAGTGAGACAAACATATTTTTTTAAAAAATCAGTAAAAGTTGGACTGGTAAGAAAGAGCTGAAGATATGTGACTGATATTAGAACCAAAGGAAAGTGAGAGAGATATCCCCTTCAAATAAATCATGTCAACCTAGATTTCTATACTTAAACAGATTGTCACATGTGCTAGTAGAGGGTACAACACTGCACATAAGTCCTATAGGGGAAGACTGGGGTTGAAACACAAATGCGTCACATCAAGAGCCAGAATTTTGGTTGTTAATTATCTCGAAGGCCAGGATGAGCACAGAGAAGAAAACAGGAGAACTTGAAATCTAACAGAAGACCATGTATTTTCATTGAGGTGAGTCGTCTCCAATTCTGGCAAAAGGCAGGTGGTGTGTTTATCTAAGACTAATGGCACTTCTTTTTAAGAAGCTTGGGAGGTTGCAAGGAGAAGATAACTGGACATACAGTCTTGTTTGTGTGTGTAGTTTTATTTTTTATTAAAAATTCTATTTTGGGGGGGGCTCTTCTTTATTAGTTTTGAAATGTTGTACTTTTAAAGGGATATGTCCATTTCATCTAAGGCATTAAATTTGTAAAATATGATAAATATAGAATTTAACATGTACTTTATATACTATGTTATCATTTTATGCTTGATCTTTTAAGAAATATTATTTCTATATGCTTTCTTATGGTCTGAATGTGTTTCCCAAAACCATATCTTAAAACAACTGTCGATAGTATAAAGAAATGGAGAACTCAGTTGATGATGAATGGGATTAGCAACTATATAAAATGGCTGGGAATGTTAGTGAGGCACCCCCTTTTTTGCCCTTTCCATCTCTTCTGCAAGTGAGAACAGTGTTCAAGTACAACTTTATAAAGAGAGTATCCCACAATATACATAGCATCTGCCAGTACCTTCATCATTAGACTTCATATCCTCTAGAACTGTAAGCAATAAATTTATATTATTTATAAATTACCTGACCTCTGGTATTTTGTTTTAGCAGCACAGATAAAGTCATGTTTATTCTCAATTAGTTAGATCTTTAAATTTAAAGTGGATTTACATAAATATGTACTAATTAGATCTTGTATCATTAATATTTATATGTAAACATATATTTTTCTAATGTATTTTAAAAAATTCCTTAGAGCATTTAGGTCTGTAGCTTGCTTGCAAGAATATTTTTTAATAATGCTTTCAATTTTTTAAAATTTATATAGTTTTGTATTTTCTCTGGGATGATTTTCTATAAATTTGGTTTATCAAGAGATGTGTCTATTTAGTTTCTTATGCTTATACATAAGATATTGTACATAAAAATGTTTATGGTAGTGTACATTTTTATTATTACTGACCTTGCTAGGAAGTGTTTCATATTTTTCTCATTGCTTAGTTTTTCCGGTTGCACTAATTTTTGTTCACCTTATTAATATTATCAAATAATCACTTTTTGAAATTTCGGCCTTAACATTAACATATTCAAAGTTATATTCTATTTCAATGATTTCAACTTTGTAATAATATCTTTATTTCTAATTTTTATAGGATTTAACTTGCTGCTATTTTTCTAGCTTTTTGAGAATGAAACATATTATTGATTACAATTTTTAATATTTTCCCACTCCAAGATATTTATTGAAAACTGTATATTTTATCATGAGCACAACTTTTCTTGATTTAATATCTATTTTGATTGATATTAGTGTGGCTACATCAGTTCTGGTAATGCCCAGATAGTTAATAACTAAACGTTATATCATTTTATCTTTTATTTTGACATTCTGTGGCTTTTTAAAAATTGTGTGCCTTATAAGCAATATATAAAATGTTTTTATTTATTTTATTTATTCTTCATCCTGTCTGATGCTTTCAGTCTCTCATTGGAAGTATTTAGTCAAACCACATATTTAACATACAAACGTGTTTACTAACTTATTTACTGATTCATTTGAGCTTCTTTTTGTTTGCAATTTTTTTTCTATTTAACCCAAATGTTTTTTTCTTTATGGTTTATTCCCTTCTTTTTTAAATGAGAGAATAAAAATCTTGCAATATTATGTGTTAAGGTCTATAAACAAGTCAGATTGGCACCTGTTATTTTGCCAGAGAAATGTTAGAGTCTGTAAACAAGTCTGGATGGCGCCTGGCCAAATGCCAGAGGGAGTGGTTTGTGAAGTAACAAAAGCGAGCCATTAAGTGTGGAGATTCCTTATTGGTTGACTGCTGTATCTATTTTATGCTAATTAGATAAGCTGTGTAAAATGTATAAATATCGCTCATATCCTCCAATAAACGGCTCCTATTCCTGCTGCATCAACGTACACAAGTTATTTGTCACCCCCTGGTTATTCTGCTGCAGCCGGACTGCGGCAATTATGTATTGGGGTAGATTTAAAATTTTTAAAAATGTTTTCTAATTAGTTATACATAACAGTAGAATGCATTTTGACACATAATACATAAATGGAGTATACTTCTCATTCTTCTGGTGGTACATGATGTAGAGTTATACCAGTCATGTAATCATATGTGAACATAGGGTAATAATGTTTGATTCATTCTACTTTCCTACCTACCCCCATACCCCTCTCCTCCTTTCACTCCCCTCTGTCTGATCCAAAGTACCTCTTTATTCTTCCCTGGCCCCTCCTCACTTATTGTGAATTAGCATCCACATCTCTGAGAAAACATTTGACCTTTGGTTCTTTGGGATTGGCTTACTTCACTTAATATGATACTTCCCAGCTCTATCCATTTACCTGCAAATGCCATATTTTCATTCTTCTTTAAGGCTGACTAAGATTCTATTTTGTATATGTAACACATTTTCTTTATCCATTAATCTATTAAAGGGCACGTATGTCGGTTCCATACTTTACTATTATTAATTGAGTTGCTATAAACGTTGATGTGGCTGAGTCACTGTGGAATTCTGTTTTTAAGTCTTTAGGGTATAAACCAAGGAGTGAGATAGCTGGGTCAAATGATGTTTCTACTCCAAGTTTTCTAAGGAATCTCCATACTGCTTTCAATAATGGTTGCACCAATTTTCAGTCCAAATAGCAGTGTATAGTTGTACTATTTCCCCCATATCCTCACCAACATTTACTGTTGCTTGTATTCTTAATAATTGCCATTCTGACTGTGGTGAGATAAAATCTCAGTGTAGTTTTATTTGCATTTTTCTGCTTATTAGAGATGTTGAACATTCTTTAATTTATTTGTAATTGATTATATTTCTTCTTCTATGAAATGTCTATTCAATTCCTTAGCTCATTTTTGATTGGGTTATTTGTTTTTGTTTTTGTTTTTTTTTTGGTGTTAAGTTTTTTGAGTTCTTTATATATCCTGGAGATTAATGCTCTATCTGAGGTGCATATGGTAAAGATTTTCTCCCACTCTGAAGGCTCTCTCTTCACATTATTGATTGCTTCCTTTGCTGTAAAGAAGACTTTCTCCTGCTTGAGCTTTTTAAAGTTTTTTGATTTGTAAGTCAATATTTTTAACCTGTCTTGGAAAACTCTTAGTGCTTAACATTTTGAATGGAAAGAACCTTCCTCATCTCTTCTCTGTTCTTCAGAGATCCCAATTACGTTATAATTTTCATTATTTCTTTTTTTGGTGGAGTATTAGGTGTTGAACTTAGGGGCACTCAACCACTGAGGCACATCCCCAGTTCTATTTTGTATTTTTATTTAGAGACAGGGTTTCACTGAGTTGCTTAGTGCCTCACTGTTGCTGAGACTGGCTTTGAACCTGTGATCTACCTGCCTCAGCCTCTGGAGCTGCTGGGATTACAGGCGTGGGCCACCATTCTGACGCTTTCATTATTTTTGTGTCTCTCTTGCTATATTATCTATTTTCTGCTCTTAATTAGCTACAAATGTGCTTTATTTTGGCTATAGATTTAGTTTCCAGATCACTAAACAAGTGCTAGGCTTTGCCTAATCGCTTATTATACCATCTTTGAGTTCTTAATTGAAGATATACTTCTACTTTCCAGAAGGTGCATTTAATCCATTAACATTCTGAAGATTGCTTTCTGAATCCTGTTTGTTAATACCAGCATTTCAATCATCAATAGGTTTGCTTCTATTGGGTGTTTTATCTTTATTTTTGGTTAAGTCTTTCTTCTTGAATGCATGGCTGAAACTTGCTCATGTTCCCACCAGCTGGAGTGAAAAACTACATAATTAATGAGTCATCCAGGAGAGTATTCAATATGGTTTTCTCTTAATAGTGAGTAAAAATGTATCCCCTGACAAAATGCTACTCTGATGCTACTTAGCAAAGTTGGAAAGCATGACCATAAGTAGAGAATAAAACTATTTACAGGTAACTAAACTGTTTCCCAGAACAAAGTCCAAGGATACCTGTCGTAATGCAAGAATATTGTGAAGCAAGGGTGTGAGGGAAAATGTACGTGCATACATTGCTGATGGGACTCCAAATTGGTCATCTCCTCATCTCTTCTAATTAGTCTTTGACTTTGCATTGTGCTCCATGTTCTAAGCCCTGTTTTGAGTTCTGTGATCAGAGACATGAATATTATAAGATATTGGTTATGTAATCTAGGATCCAAGGAATTAACTAATGGTCACAGTGGAAAAAAAAAACAGGAAATTACAATACAGAGTATAATGCTGAAACGGGATGAGGATAGAAGTTGGTTCTATTCAAGGAGGGAAAGCATTGGTTGAGGCAAGAAGGAAGATAAAGACTAATTGGAAGTAATAAAGAGTCTTTCAGATAGGAAGTCCTTCAGATAGGAAGTGGTTGGATGTAGAAACAGAGGTGTAAAGCATAGGTCAGGCATTGTTAAAGGAGTGGCTAGAGGAAAGTTTCAGATGAAATTCCAGTGTCCCTTCTCATTCGTATTTTATTGGTTTAGTAAGAGCAAAGTCACCAATTGGACAATGGATATTGTGTAGAAAGGTGAAAGACTGACCAAGACAATAAACATGATCAAAGACCCCTTCAAGGTCATGTTGGCCTTGGGATACTGCTTGGCCTAAACTGAGGCAGCTGTGTAGAATCTAGAAAAAGTCTGATTCCCATATATTGTTCTTGATTAAATTCTAAGTGCAAGATTGTGCTCATATGTGAACACAAATGTAGGCAGATATTGATATAAAACCAGTGTTACCGTGGATCTTCTTTAGGAATTCTTCATTCCACTCTTCTCCAGTTTGCACAAAGGATTTCCTGGGTATAATACTGAGAGGAGAAGATGAAAAGATAACACTTTTTTTTTGGTCTCCTACTATCCATGTCAGCTTCATTTCTGTATCTAACAGGTTTTAAAATCTGCATACTCTCTTTTCCTTATAGTTGCAAATGGATGCAGATCTTTGGGGTGAAAGAACTAGGTGAGTGTGGTATATACCTGTGATAGTATGCAGTTTTTGTTTAAGATACACAGTTCCTTCTTTAATCAATTGTCTCTGAGTTTTTGAACAGATGATGCGAGGATATTGAGGGGGCATGGTTTCCCATGGTCTTTTATCATCTTTTACACAGCCGCTTACAGACTATCAACTTTTCTACGTATGCAAAGCATGTGCTACTGTTATTGGCTGCACATCTATCTCTCTCCTAGGGATGCCACTGTCTTAGATCGCTGCTGTCAAGATTGCTGATTGCCATATTCATCTATCTCTCACAGTTTAAAGCTATCAGTTGTACTATGATATTCTGGAATATAATCACTGAAAATCATCTTATACCATCAACATTGACTGTGGGGGAACAGCCACTACTGAGGTATGAAAGATCTGCTATTCCTTCACCAGTGCATTCTGGAAAACTCAATGTAGGGAATAGCTCTGACCATCCCAAAGTAGTCAGATGGTATGTCCTTTGTGTAACATAATAAGTTAATGTGTCATTGCTACTTCCCCAAGATTTCTGATTCATATTTCTGTATTGGGCCAGGGTGGTTCTGGTAACTCTACTTCAAGAACTGTAAATCACTAATGAGCTGATGTAAGGAGCTACACCAATATGTTATTAGTATCAAATCCGGGGGTCTAGGTCAAACTGATATCCCAAGCCCTGGGTGAGTGCTTTAAGGAATTCTTTCTCATCCAGTCTTACATTCTGCTCCACCACCTTCTGACATAAGTCTTTCAATAGGCCTTTCCACACATAGTCAGTATTTTTTTTTGCCAGTCCAAAACAAGTCCTGGAAATCCCTTGGCTTATAGGTGTCATGGAGCATGGCTTGCGCTTTCCCTTCTAAAGTCATCTAACTTTGGTTATCCAACCTGGAAGTGCTGATGGATCATTGAACTTGACCATAAGATAACAAGTGAGGTCATTACATCATCCTGAGAGAACAGATGTTAATTTTCCTATATCGAGAAGGAAAGGGTTGATTTTATTGGGCAAGAAGTTGAAGGAAATTTATAACTGCGCGAGTCTTGGGGTCATCTACCAAGGTAGATAAGAGTTTTAAGAATTTTATTCTTTCCTGTAAGAGCACTGCCTTTCAGAAGGGAGATATGCTGGGTATGCATATTTTATCTCCTTTAATGTTCTGTTCTCTTTAAAACCAGGGCCTGAACTTGATATTTAGTTTTAGTTTTCCTAGAAGCTACATGGAGATAGGGCTACTTTAAGGCAGCCATCCAAAGACTCAGATTTTTTGAGTATATCTTAAATTGGCAAGTAATTCCCTTACATCTACCTCTTTTTTTTTGCAAAACTTTTGTGCTGGTAAAAACATATTGATAACTATATTTGCCTCCATAGTAATTAAACATAATAGTTACTTGATATCACAATGACTTGCCTTTCACTTTCATCTCATCTCCATTAACCACAGGCAAAGTTTTGAAATAATGTTGATGCCACTGTATACTGCTTCTAGAACTGTTGTTTTAATTAAAATTGTGGAGAAAACACAGCTCAATTCAAAACTTTTGTGCTAATGCACCTTTGGAAAGGGTGTTTCTATTGCAGCAAGACTTAGGGAAAAGGAAGCAAGACAGGAAAGGGTAGAAAACAAATGTAGGTTGGTATATTATAAAGCTGCCCATTATCTCACTGAGACATAGTCACGCAGCATGCCATCTAACAGGTGTACAGAAAACGAAGTTGCAGACCGACACTGGAAAGGCAATTAATCTATTCACTTCCTTTTTTCTCCTGACTATTGTACCCCCTACCCATGCACATCACATATATTTTGAGATGGACTGCCACAAAGTCTCTTAGGTAGTGTCTAGAACACTGTATTCTGTCTTTGTGTTATGGTCCTCTGTGTCAAGAAGTGATGAGAGAAACCAGAAGCTTGGGGCCATCATTTTCAGGTGGTGAAAACTCAGAGGGCAGAGGGTCTGTCATCACAGCAGGAACTGGGCAGAGAAGTGCCGACCATCAGGAAAGCTGGAGAAGAATGCAAGACGAGGCATTCAGCCTAAAATAGGCACCTACTATGCATTGGCTTAGAGCCTGGCAGGTAGCACGCACCATCTCCCGTAATTCACGCAAATTGTCTTGATCTTTAGATCACTTCACACTTAACTTGCTGTCTGGCCAAAAGCACCATCTGTTCCTTTGCTTTCCTGCCACCTGGTTCCTGACTCTGCTTGCCAGCTTTGCTTTGTGGGGTCTCACCTGTGTTGCCTTCTAACCTGGAGGAGCTCTTCATGATGCTGTAGACTGCTTGCAACTGTTTCTTCTTTCTTGGAACTTCTAGGAAAACCTGTGACATTTTGACACATTACCACCTTCCGTAACCTTCAAACTTTTTTGGTTTCTGTCCAACAAGATGCACTCTGCTATCCATTTATCTAGTTAAGTATTTATTTATTTATTATTGAACTCTTACCACTAACAACTTTGGTCAGGTGGAAAATAGAATGAAGGAATTAGTGGTAGAACAAAGTAAAATCGAATTATATTTTTACTTTTTAGAGTAATATATTAACATTAAGACCTAAAATTCCATGAGCACATCTTTTGCTTAAGCTTCAGCAAAATCATATTATACTAGAGTCCTCACTGAATTGATGAGCAACTTGAGCTTCAGTCTCCAAGAGACACAAGAGCATTACCTACCCCATCACTAACCTGCAGGCAAGCTATTTAAAAATCGAATATATTTGAAACTAGGTATATTTAGACAATGTCGGGATGGCCTCAAAATTCCCTTATAAATCTGTGACTCACATAAGGTGCTTCATGTGGCAAAAAGTGATTTTTTTTTCAAGAAATCTGAGAGATATAAATAGGGCACATCTTTGGTTCTTTAAGCCAAGTACTAAGCTCTGTCTTTAATGAAAAAATCTTTTCTGACAATAACCTTATTTATCCTGTTCACACTGTAGTTACTAAACTGTGAGCGGAAACTCTGATCATAACCTTTTGATTTTAAAGGAAGATGAGAGGAATACATTTAGGGTGAAGTTCCAAGTTAAAGAAAGACTTAAAACAACTACCATTTGATTATAGTGAGATTATGGAAATATTTATTACATGTGTTTATCAAATTTACATAAATAAATATTTGTCTATGAATATTTATTGAGCATATATATATGTATAAGTGGATATGTATATTTATTAATTACATATTTATCAAATTCATGTATTGATATGGATATGCATAGAGCTTTTACAGTTAAAATATCAGATGAGGTTAAGGTGTAAATGAATTAATTAGTTAATGTTAAAATTTTAAAAAATCAATTGTGTTTTACCAAAAGATAAATATTATTATCACATTAGAATATGTCTCATTAAAATATGTATTCAGGTTCCTGCCTTTTCTAATTTTGGTCTAAGAAATAAATAAAGAGATCCCATCCTTTAATCACTATTTCTTAGGAATATGTTCCTTGAATCATTTGGCTCCAGTAAGACAAAGAGAGAGTAGGCAGAACTCATAGGTCAGATTTCAGTGAATAATTACAGTGTTTGCTTAAAACTCAATATTAAGCAAAATATGTTTTAAAAATGATGAAACTGAGAAGTAGGTCCATATAGTTTGCCAAATGACCTCTGTGTGCCAGGGACAGGTTTCCACGAAGTCACTTTCATGAAAACCTTGAAAAGTACTGTGATACTTTTCAGATTTATTGTGAGGATTCTGGAGCTGAGAACTTAAATTCCCAGCCAAGAGGGTCCAGGAGGAAGGGGTCAAAAGCCTAAAGACAATGTCATTGGGATGTGACTTGGCTTAAGACAAATGTCAGTAAAAGGCCCCTTCAGGGAAAGAATAACTTTGGAACGAACACCTTGTTTCCCAAGAACATTTCTGAGATAGGGTATCTTTATCACTAAATGGCCATTACTATTTATCATCACTCAATAGCAAGGTGTGAAAATTCTTCTCTCAAAGAATTACCAGAACGATTTTTCTTAGTAGCTTGATTGAGTCAATGATATTTTTTTCAATACTGATTTTTGATCCCCTGAACACTTGTTACAATTAATTTTATATATCAGTTTAACTAGACCACAGTACCCAGATATCTGGCCAAGCAGCAGTCTAAACATTGCTGTGAAGCTATTTTTAAAAAAGAAAAATGAAATTGACATTAAAATCAGTAGACTTTGAGAAAAATATATCACCTCCATAATGCAGTGGACTTCATCCAATCAGTTGAAAGTCTTGATGGAAAGCCAACCAAGGAAAAGGAAAATCTACTTTTGAATTGCTTTCCAATTCTACCTGCAAAATTACTTCTTGCATGGATCTCCAGACTATCTACTTGTCCTGCAGATCTCAGATTTGTCAGTCCCCACAATCATGGTATGAGTCAATTCCTTAAAATAATTTTCTCTCTCTCTCTCTCTCTCTCTCTCTCTCTCTCTCTCTCTCTGTACATTTGTCACTACATAAATGTTTAAATGCCCACTATTGCCCTGAATAAAATGAGAGGAATTTTCAAGGTCTAAAAACTTTTCTGTTAAATATATACCAGATATGGTAGACAACCCAAGAAACTTTTAATAATGTATGTAGTTTTTAAAATAGTGAAATATGATGAGCTCAGCATTCTGATCCATCTTTGGTGGTAAATACAATGGAAAATAAAATGAAAGTAAACATGAGTATAATTTTAAAATATTTTCAATTCAGCCCCATTCTATTTCATTTTTTTAAGTTTACTTAAAAGAGAAGCACAATAGACATGATTTCATACCAGTTTACTTAATTGATTACTTTTATTTAGAAAAAAAATGTTCTTAACAGTATTATTGTATGAAGAAATGACAAACAAATTATGTAAAAAAGAGGTGATAATTATTTAAATTATGATATATATGGATAGTGGAATAATTTGTAGATATTAAAAACAATTTGAGAATTATTGAGGACATGGAGTATATTAATGCTTTAATATAAAAGAAAATAAAAAAGCTACAGTCCACAAATATTCAGAATATAAATCTATGAGTTTATGTATTTGGTAAGATGATGTTAAGTGCCTCCAAAACACTGAAAGACAATCCTTATATGAAAATCTTTATATGTATTATTTTTGTTTTTTATTATAATTTGTTCTTTCCCAAATTATTTCCAACAGCATATACTATTTTGTATTTAAAAAATAAATAATATGAAGTTAGTTGGAAATAAGAAAAATTAAAGGATATTAGAATGTAAATTAGGAAAAAAAGAAGCAAAGAGGTACAAACTTAACGGAGAGAGAGAACCCTGGTCAGGCTCAGTGTTCCCTTGATTAACTAGACTCTATAGCTTCCATCACTCAGACAATCTAGCATTGTCAAGAAATGGTAGACAGAGTGCTACTGAGTTGAACCAAAATGAACATGCTTTAGGTTGCCTACTGCTACATCCACCCTCATGAAACAACCAAGAAAGAGAGAATATATATTTTATGATCAAATGCCTAAGATTAAAGTGTTCAAGTTAATATTTACCCAGATCCAAAACTAAAATCAAGACCAGGGTTGAGGCTACATATCATTATATATGAAATTTCTAGAATTTGAGAACATATTCTAATTTTCATTCAATAATTATTATAAGACCTTTTTCATTAGAATTTAAAAATTAAGGCAAATTTTATTTTGTCTTGGGCATAAAGACTTGGTCAGTGAGAGTTACGTACTTCATTAAAACCATTCCATACATTGAAGTTTTATGACTGAAAAAAATGGTGTCTGAATATTTTGAAAGTAGAATTAGAACTTCTATGCTCATATTTTTTATGTGTAATATTTGTGTTTGAACTTGCTGCTTAATAATGACAGGAAATAAATTTATCTTTAATCTGTACATCCATAAATGAGGATGGAGCTGTTTAATTGCTTCACAAAAATACTACCATTGCATTTTCATCTACGTCTGAGGTCTTCTTGCATGGAACCAACTTCAGACTTCTTCCTGAAGTTGAATGTTTTATACATCTTCGTTGCAGGTTTCTTATCAGAAATACCTGTGTTCTTGAAACACACCAAAAGGATGACTTGTTCGGCAGGTTTTAGCAATGAATTCTCATTGAAGCCCTTCATTATCATTATTTGAACTATAAATATTAAGGGCTTCTTTTGTTTAAATAGCTGTATTAGTTCAGGTTCTTTAGAGAAATAGAACCAACAGGATGTATACACACACACACACACATACATACACACACACACACAAACATATAAATAAATCACCATTTTTCTAATTTTGGTATATATTAGAAATATATACACCAAAATTAGAAAAAGGTCTATAAATTAGATTGACTCATGCAACCAGAAGTTGGATAGTCCCACAATGGCTTTTGAAGACTAGAGAGCCAGAGGAATCTGTAGCTGCTCAGTCCAAGAAGCTGAAGCCTTAGAACAAGAGGGATCTATGATATAGACCAAATTTAGGACTAAAGAGCTATAAACTCCATGCAGGGTCTATAGTAAGAGTCTGCTTTGGAAGAGTGAAGGAGCTGGAGATTGATGGTTGCCACAGCAATCTAAGCAACTGCTCAAGAAGAATTGACCTGTGTCTACTGATACTTCCTCAGTCTGCCACCATTTTGTTCCATCCAAGCCCCCAACCCATTGTGCTGTCCACATTTTGGATGGGTACCCCCCCTCAGTTTGCTCCCCCACGTGCCAATTATTCTTAGAAACACCTTCATTGACACAACCAGACGCCTCTTAATCTTAGACACTTCTTAATCCAATCGAGTTGATAATTTAAAGCCAGATGTGGTGGCATAGGCCTTTATTCCCAATGGCTAAGGCAGGAGGATTTCGAATTCAAAGCCAACCTCAGCAACTTAACAAGGCCCTAACTCAAAAAGCTAGTGGGGTGGGGAGGAGAAGGGGTTGCGGGTGGGGGATTGGTCAGGGATGAGGCTCAGTGGTTAAGTGCTCCTGGGTTTATTTTCTAGTACAAAAAAAAAAAAAAAAAAACTACCCTCATAATCAAATCACCTTCCAAAGGCCCTACCACATAAGACCATCACCTTGATAAGTAGATTTCACCATATGAATTCTGAGGAACACAATCATTTAAATGAGAGAGAATGAGACCATTCAACAAAAGAGTATGGGATGAGAAAAAGATACAGGTGTGAAGGATGTCTTCAGTTTCCTACCTGGGACACTTCTACTTTGGATACTTCTTTGAACATAATGAATATTTATGACTCATCAGGCAGGAAGGAGATTAGGTACACAATTTTGCTTGTATATTTACAAGTCACTAACTCTATCTTTCCAAACCAGCACTTGCTAGTTACCCCGATGAGACTGGCTTTCCACCCCAAACACCTTAGAGCCCATTCCCCAGTTTTATGTCTCTCTTCATTTTTCCAAGATGACTTTTGTACTTATTTTTATCTGAGTAAATAGTATGTGAAAGGAATCCCAGTGTTTGATTTACTTTGCCTTGTTTATTCATATAGTGATTATAACATCCTTTTTTTCCTCTTTCTATGTGAGTTGAAAATTAAGATCTGTCCCAAGAGAAGAAAAGTTGTTTGACAGTGAATGACTTGCTTTAGGATGATTTCAATGGCACTTAGGAAGATAACAGAATGAAACATGGTGCATGACAAACCAATGAGAAATCAGCCTACCAAATACTTACTGAATGTGATATATATATACTCTCAGGTACTTGGCCATACCACCAGTCACACTGCAACCTAAGCTCCAAGGAGAGAGGTATTGTCAGGCCTCATGAATGTGCTACACACATATTGCCTCAGCATCCCACATTGATGGGAATAAATGTGCATAAGCTCAAATTGAATCTTCCTGCATGAGTTTCCACAGTCCAGGACTTTTTGTGCAGCCTGTTTCCCCAGGGACCTGGCAGATGGCCCAAATAACTATCTCCTCAAAACTGCTGTTCTTCCTGTCTGGATCTTCAAAGCCCTGAAAACCAGAAGACAATCTGTCGGGGTACAAAGCTCCTCTCAAGTTCTGCATATTCTTTCTGCAGTGAAGGAGAGCCAGTCAGAGTCAAAGGGTATCTAGAACAGCTTCCAAGTTTTCAAATTGGTATTTTGTGATGCTTAATTAGAGTTATTTCTAGGAGCCTGAGAGATATTCATCTCTAATCAAGATAAAAAGTAATTAGTGGGCAATTGTAAGGTGAGAAAAAATATTCAAAAATACTCTGACCAATTTGATACAGTGTTTATGTACAAAAATGATTTCATGTTTTCTCATAATAGATTTATTTATTTAAATAACAAACTTGAGAACTGCCTTTTATGTCAAGACCACATAATCAAGGCCTATTCAGAGATCCAAATGAAGGAAATAAAGTCAAGGGATGTAAATCCAGTTTGCTAGAGCAAACCTGCTAATACAGTGTGAGGCTGTTAAGAACCCTGGCTTCACTACTGGTGGCAGGTTGGTGAGCACAAAGGCCACATTTCCTTGAGTGGTAAACTTGGGTTGTCACCTCTAATTCTGAAAACAACCAGTTTTCCTCAACTGCCTTCTGAATGTCCTAAATACCTTAGCATGGAAGGGAAGGGTTATCACATCCACCTCATTCAATTTTATCTCCAGTGAAAAGTCCTCCATGTGACCAATATTTTAATGACACATTACTTGTTCTCCATGAACAGTCTTCACTCATACCATTCTCTTACCTGAAAACTTCTCCCCCCTCATCTGCACTGCCCAAACTGGTTGCTCTTCTCTGGCATCTTGACTTGCTCTTCAGTCAGTCATTGATTTAATTAAACATTGTTTTCTTTGTTTACATGACTATTTTTCAAAAGGTTTTTGAAAGTAAGGCCAAATGTTTTTACACATAGTGATGCTACAGAGGGAACTATTGCATTGAAATGAACAGAATTTAACCAATTCTGGTTTTGGTGACAGAAGAAACATGCCAAATAGATGTGGTAATAGATGCAAAGCTCATACAATATTTTTTTTACTATTTCATTTATTGGAAAATATGTTTTCAACATATACTATGTGTCAGCCATGTTTAAGGTGTCTTATATCAATGAAAAAATATTAATGATACATACTTTTGTGGGGCTTTCAGTGGAGCATAGAACAGATAGTGAAGAATAAAAATTGTATGTTTGGAGTTGGTTAGCATGTTTACAGGGTAATACATGCTATGTGAGAAAAAGAAAAATATATAGGGCTGTGGCTCTGCAATACAGCACTTGCCTAACAGCATTTGCCTAGCATGTGTGAAGTCCTGAGTTTTGTCTCCAACACTTAAAAAAAGGAAGAAATAAAAGAAAAATAGAGTAATATAAAAACAGTTGGAGTGCTAGTTGGGGGAATTGTTACAAGTTTAAATAGACTGATCAAGATATGCCTCATTGAGATGATGACATTGGAGCAAACACTTGGAGATGCCAAGTTAGACATAATGATAGCTGCAAGATGATCATTGCAAGATAATAGCTGCTGCAAGAAATATGAGGCATGTTTTTTGAGGCAGAGTAAGGAGATCAGTGTGGTGGGAGCAAAAGAGTAAGTGGGAGAGGATCAAGGTTGGAGAGCTTCTATGTGGGTAGGGAGGGCAAAGCGGGGCCAGGTCAGGTCAAACCACATTTGTCTTTGGTGGGTAGTGAAATGGGGAGTCATTGCAAAATTTTGAGAGGAAAAGTAACATGATATAGTTTGTGTTTGAAAGGAATGGGATACTAAGAATAGGTTGTAAGGAACCAAAGAGGAGCACTGTAGGAGGTTACAGCTGAATTCAAGTGAGAGGTACAGAAGACTCCAATGCAGGTGACATCAATAAAGGGGAAAGGAATTATTTGAAGTTCAGATATAAGGAAGAAACAATCAGATACTTTAATATAGGGCCAGAAATAAAGCAAGGGGCCAAGAATAACTCCAAGTATTTTGGCTGGAGCAACTGGGTAGATTTTTTTTTTTTCATCTTTTACTGAAAGTGGAAAGGTCATAGATCAACCAGGCATGCTAAAAGAGCATGAAGAAGTCAGTTGAGAACAGACTAAGTTTGAAGTGTCAGGTATCCATGTGTGGCATTAAGAAATGAGTTGAAACTATAAATCTGGATGACAGGAGAGAGGTCTGACATAGAAACACATGCTTGGGAGAAAATACATTTAAATTATGATGGGATGAGATCACAAAGGAAATTCCTGTAAATAGAGAAAGAAAAAAAAATCAAGCATGGACTGAGCCCTGGGGAACTTGAACATTAAGGTTGAGCAGGAAAGGGAAGATCAGCAAAATGAGGTCGATTTGAAAATGCACTAATTTGAAATGAGCCCTCCAGGGAAGCTCAGCCAACCAAGCAGGGAATATGTGTTGAATACATACTGTCACAGTGCACTGTGTTAAGAGCTCTGGGGGATGCAGAACTAAGGAAATGCTTTTTCCTTCAAATGATTTATAACCAAATTTGGAAGTAGGAAAGTCAGATGGAAAGAGAGACAGATAGGCAAAATACAAGAAACATCATTAGTGATGTGAAAAATCAATATTAATTGTTATTTGAGATGTAATAAGTTTACAGAATATCCACACTATGGTCGGAAAGTGTACACTCAAAATTCAAACATTGAGATTTGTCAATGTGATATATTAAGTTGTGGGCCTTGAGGAGGTAATTAAATCAAGAAGGTGAAATTCTCATGAATGAGATTACTGACTTTGTAATAAATGTTGAAGATGGCAACTTAGATTTCTTTTTCTTTTTTCTTCTTTTCTGTCTGTCTTCTCTGCCATGTGAGGAGACTGCACTCACTTCCTTTTAAGAATGAAGCACCAAGGCACCATCTTGGATGCAGAAACTGGACTCTCATCAGGTCCCAAGTCTGCCCATGTCTTGATTTTGGACTTCCAAGCTTCTATATCTGTGAGCAATAAATTTATGATGTCAATACATTTTATACTCTGTGGTATTTTGCTTTAGAAGTAGGAATTGATTAAGATGGTCAGAATATCCATCTTCCCTAAAGACGGTAGAATTTTTTTTTTTTTTTTGGGCTCTTGAATTGGGAGTTTAATCCACTGGAGAAGGCATTGCAATCGAGGAGGACAACAGGAATGAAAGAGTCAGTGTGCAAATCCTGATGTCTTTAGAGATTCAAAAGACATGTCAAGAGATTGGACAAAGAGGTGAATGGTTGCAAGTGCTATTTGAGGTTGGTTCTTACTGCTGAAAGTAGGATCATTGAAGATGTTCTTGATTGCACTCCAAGTGCTGTGGTTTGTATGTTTGCTTCCAAAAGCATAATATATTGCAGACCTGGTGCCCAGGGCAACAGTATTGTAGTGGTAAAACCCTAAGGCAGGGATTTGTAGAAGGTAATTGGGTCATGAAGCTCCACCACCATAAATGATTAATGTTGTACCACTGGAATGAGTCAAGTCTGGTAAGAGTAGATTGGTTTCCACTATAATAGGTTGATATAAAAATAGGGACCTTAACATTTTTGTAGAGAGCCACAACCAAGTCAAGATGGCGCCTGGCACTTTGCCAGAAGTGGTTGAGCGGTAACGCCAGCAAGTCATTAAGATGATGTTAATTGAGTTAAGTTGTGTAAAATTCTTAAGATGATGAGGATTGCTGTATCTGGATGATGATAATTAAGTTAAGCTGTGTGTAATTAAGATGATGAGAATTCCTTTATGGCTGATTGATGTATCTGGATGATATTAATTGAAACAAGCTGTGTATAATGAGTTAGGTATAGATACCTCTGCCTTCCTGCAATAAAGGGGCTCCCGCTGTATCAACCTTCACAAGTTGCTTGTCACTCACCTCCCTGCTATTTTGCTCAGTCAGCCAGGCTATGGTACATTTTCTTGGTCTCTTGTTTCCTGATCTTCCACATGTCCCCCCTTTTCTTTCTGCATCTCCACCATGTTTTGATTTAGCCAGGGAGTCCCTTGTTAAGAGGTGCCATGCTGTTTGAACCCTCCAGACCCCAGAATCACAAGCTGGGTAATAAGTTATGCAGACTCAGGTACTTTATTATAGCAACATAAAAGCTCCAACAATGCAAAATTCTTTTACCCTTCCTTTTTAACTTTTCCTTTTTAATTTAATCATTTGAATCATTGGCTAGATTTATTGCCCTGCTTTCTGTGATGCAACTTTTCTTTGATGACAGTAGTGACTAACAGGATTGGGTTGGTTCATCAGACAAGGGAATCACAGAGACTTTGGAAAGCTTTTCCATGAGCATTTAGCCCATGAAAGTTAAAATGCATGCAAACATTGAATAAAGCTTTCTGCATCAACTCGGTTTAGTTCAATGGATGTTTATTGAGCCTAGAGCTTTATTTAATTCATGAGATATAAAACTGAATAATGCACATTCTCAGCCTTGATTTTTCAATGTCAGTGTTCTAGAAATGATGCCTTTAATACATTATGG
The DNA here is from genome assembly GCF_048772815.1 of Callospermophilus lateralis. Lineage (NCBI taxonomy): Eukaryota > Metazoa > Chordata > Mammalia > Rodentia > Sciuridae > Callospermophilus > Callospermophilus lateralis. The sequence continues at coordinate 96,128,793 of NC_135313.1, forward strand.
TATAGAATAAGACAGAGGTATGTAGAGTTCAAAATGGGAACCCAGAGGAATGTGAGATTTAGGCTGTGGGAAAGCTTCCTGGCAAAGATTGCACCTACTTGTGCTGGTTTGGAAAGTAGCCAGGAAAATGGGTAGATGGCAAGCTATTAATAATAGTGGTCTATGAAATGTCAGATAATAGCATGGACTAGAGGTTTTTTCTCTTCTCCATTTATATAAATTTCAAAGTGTTCTTTACCTGAAGTTTAGTTTTCAATTATTAATGTATCACACTATACTATAAAGAGAAGGAAGTTGAGTTCTTTTGAAAAAAATCATTATACTAATTACTTGACTAATTCAACAATATTTCATTTTTTGACTTCTATTTCATCCTTTGGTAAAGAGAGAGGTTATGCTGTAAAGGAATATGTGGAAGGTCTTCCTGGCATCCAGAACAGCAGGAACTAAGGCCTGGAAGCAGAGTGCAGTAGAATGTGGAAGAGCAAACATCAAGACAGAGGTGGATATGGAAGTAGGTGGATGGGATGATGATGGACACATGGGGGTCTCTAGGCATGGCTTTGCATTAGGAAAGAGCACTAGTGTCACTACAGGTGCTATTCTTTGCTACCTTATATTTTGGGCATAATTAACTTCTATAATCCCTGCTCCTTTTCTTTTGTGTAGTGAGTATGTGTTTAATAAACAAGTAAAATAAATGTGTTCTTCTGTCAATCTTCTCATAGCAAGGTCTGTCAGAATAGCAAAATTTTAAGAAAAGATGACTCATTTATTTCATACAAGAGAACAAATAGAATAAAGAAAATTGCTAACTGTAACCCATCCAATCAGTTATAAATTTGAGTATTCATACTCAATCTGTTATAAATTACAAGTATTCACATTCTTTCACTCTATAGCTCAAGTTTGTAAGATTGCAGAAGGCATTGACAAAGTCCACTGGGTAATCCATGATGAGTCACCCCAAGAGATCCACTCAAGGTCATCAGGTCAGAAGACTAATTCAGGAAGATAAGTCTCAGGGATGATGAGTGATATTAGCTCACCTAAATTGTTATAATACTTGAGTTCTATTTACATCTTAAATTGAAATTAAGAAAGGAAAGTAACAGCATTTACTCTTAAGGATCAAGCTCATTATTACTAACTGGACCAGAAAGATACTTCCACCCTTTCCATACACACACAAGTTCATAATGACACTGAAGAATAAAATAACAGCTTTGAGGGAGTTAGAAAAAAAAACAGTTTTTATTACTATTCAAATCAATGTAACCATGGTGCTTTTATTACTCTAACACTGTTTTATATATTATTTTAGATTGGTTTCCCTGGAAACAGACTTTGACACCAGGCATTGCTTGCAGAGGGTTTATTAGAGAAAACTCTTAGGAGACATACCTACCAGGGAAAAGAAAAAGTAGGAAGACCTAAATTGCAATAAGGCTGTAACCATCGTCTCTGGCCATCCTATAAGAAGATTTGGTGTGGAGACAGTCTTTCAGAGGTGTTCCAGATCAGAACATGACCTGGGCATTTGAGTTCCTGCATCAGCAGTCACAGGCTATGGACTGCCTCCTGAGCAAGACAGATCCTTGCCACCAAGGTTGTGTATCTGTGAGCCATCAGTCATGGTCATCCCAGCAACATGGGGTCATCCCAGCAACATGGGGACATGTCATGGTCATGGTCATCCCAGCAACATGGGGACAGGCAAGGGATTTATCAGGAGGTATTCCTGGATGTGATAAGGAGTTCAAAATTATAATCAGGACTTACTATAGTCATACCTTGTATCACAAATACTGCTGAGAAAATAGGACAGTTTCAGTGTTTCACTAGTATGATTTCATTTAACCTAGTTCAAGGGGTCATTTTATTGCAATCCTTATGAACCAAAAGAGGAACTATAAAGTTTTATTGGACTTGTGGGATTTCATCAAAAATCGTCTCTGATATTTTGGTGGATTTTTCTTTCTTCACTTTGAATCATCACTCTTCTGACTTATTGGAAGGAGAAAGGGGAAATGTAGCTAATACTGACAGCAGAGATGGGAAAAAAGTAGCCTCCTAACAGAAGGCCTTCTGAGGGTTAGATTTAATTTCACTTGAGAGTTGAGAAATTGTACTTATAAATCTGTCTACTTTGTTCTCTGGTGTGTTCTGGGCAGAAAGGAAAGAAATTTCAGCTTACAGTCTAGTTGAGCTGTTGTGATTTGCATGCACAGAATAAATTGGCAGAGTGGATATGAAAGTTTTCACAAAGGAATGAGGCATAGAAGCTATATTGGATGGGAAAATATTCTTTCTTGCTTTCCTTTATTCCAGTTTTTCTTTTTTAGATTCAATACTGGGGATTGATCCCAGGGATGCTCTATCACTGAGCCAAATCCCCAGCCTTTTTTTTTTTTTTAATTTTTTGAGACAGATTTCCCTGAGTTACTGAAGCTAGCCTTGAGCTTGTGATCCTATTGCCTCAGACTCCCAAGTAGCTGGGATTACAGGTGTGCACCCCCATGGCTGATTAAAGGGCATCTCTTTCAAGATTTGGTGTTTTTCTTCTCTTTAAATGACATAAATATTTCCTAATGAAGGAGACTGGTGGAGAGTAAGAAAGAGTGTTTCTAGGAATATTATGCCCTTCACAAGCAGAAATCCCAGGTATTTTTTGTAATCATATGCAATACATTTGCTATTAAAGCAAGTTTTAAAGAATACATTTATTGGGATTTCAATGATGTGACGCATAACTCTCTTATGCTGGATGTAGTTCTGTGGAATTGTAAAACAGAAAGCTCAGACTGGATAAAACACATGATCCAGTTTAGATTAAGGAAGAACTCCACTCTTAGTAGTAACTTCAAGACATTACACATAGATTGCGCCCTTTCATCAAAGAGGATAAAGGAAAACCAGGCAATTGTAGAGCTTCTATTGCTAGTGACAGAATGCCTTCTGGGTAATCAAATTTCTCTTTAAGTATTAATAATAAGTGACCTCAGCATACTTAGAATAAAATTGTCCTGCACAAGCTTCCAGCTCACTTTTATGTTCTAAGTGGAAGTTGTTTGGCATAAACACAATGGCCTAATAGAAGGTGACAGACAACACATTTGATGGACAAGTGCTGAGGGAAGAGATCAAACCTGAATTCTACAAAGCAGTGTTAGCATACTGTAAACACAATAAACCAATTCAGATGAAAAGAGAGCTCATGAATAATAGATGAGTGACACATTGGACAGATTAAAATATGCAGACTCTGGAGGGCTGATGGACTCCAGATGAATAGGTCCAAAGGACAGGTGAGTGAAAGGTGAAGCCAAACAGAGGAGGTTGATCCAGTGAAGTGGGGCAAAGCTCTGAAAATGGAAGCTCTGGAGAGCAGATTTTAATTGCACGTCGCTACCTACATTCCCTTGCCAGGTGAAGAATATGCATCATGGCTACATCACTAAAAAAAAATCCGTAGACATCTAGGAAAAAGAAGAGGAAGAAGAAAAAGAAAAGAGGATTAGGGAGGAGAAAGTTAAATGGGTCAACTCTGTAAATGCAATCATGATCATATTGGTAAAATGGAAACAATGTGCTCCTCTTTAACAGGAAAAGTGGGCAGGAGGGAACTGGCCAAGATCTTGTCACTAGAAAATTTAGTTAGTCTCGTCAACTTGCTAAATTCTAAATAAGCAAAAGATGTGAGTGGGTGAATATGTAGCCAAAAATTTTTATTCAGAAAAAACAAAATGGAGATATTTTGCTACTCAAATAAAGAAGGTGTTTTTCTAAAAGGCTTTTGTTATTCACTTTTTTTAAAGAGAAAAGTTCAATTATTAATAATATTTTTTTCATTTTTCACCATGGAGTGATAAACATTTTTTTGCATAAATAAATTCTCCAAATTATCACAAAATTTCCCATTTAAATACCCCTTTAAAAATCATGTGTTTTAATTAGAAAGATGAAAAATGTATTTACATATATCTCATGTTTCTCCACCTTTGGAAAATATTATCAACTGTTTATTTTCTTCACAAATCAAACTTCATTGTAACTTGCCTTCATTATCAAAAAGGGAAAAAACAAAAGTCCTACTATTCCTGTCTGCATTATTAAATTATGCATAGTCTATGTTAGTTTAACCATTGTCATGATTTCCATTTTCAAAAAGTAAATGCTATTTTTATTAACCCACTACCACAGTTAGTTTTTTTTTTTTTTTTTTGTCCCCCAAAGAGTATAGGCTTGGTCCTCAGAGTAGCACTATTAGAAGGTGAAGGAAAGCTTAGGATTTGAGGCTTAGTGGGTGGTTCTTATGTCACTGGGAGCAAGTCTGGGAATGGAGTTGGAGAAGGATGCGCAGTCCTCTTCCTCCTGTGTCTTAACCACAAGGTAAATAGTTCTCTCCACCATGTGCTCCCCACGCCCCACAGCCTTTGCCATACAGTACCCTCACCAGACATCTAACAGCAGTGAGTCTGCTTGAACTTGATGTGAATTCTCTGAAATCATGAGCCAAAATAAATCTTTCATTGCTCTTTATAATAATTATCTTGGATATTAAGTCATAGTGGTATATAGTTGACTGAAAGAAAAATTGGCACAAACTGAGCTCATTTATTTATAGATGTGATGAAACCATATGGAAGATCCTGTGGAATTTATTTATGGGAGGAGCGAGATAGAAAAGGCAGTGGAGAGTAGGGAAGAGAGAAAATTTCAACCAGAGGGCAAGTATGCGGACAGCCATCTTAACATGCTCCAATGTGTTTTAAAACAGTTTTGGTTTCTCAGGATATAAGTCTCCATCTCACAGAAAACGACTGCATAATCCACAATCCAGCCTGCACATGCCTGGGCCAATTGAAATATCAAAAACCCATCAAGAGGAGCTTTTCAACTTCTCCCAAGGGGGAACACTGTAAGACTTCAATGGCACTCTTGCCCCTCCCAGGAGTGTTGCCAATGGAGTTCTGGATCTTTTCCCTGCACTTTCCTTTTTAATAACATTTCTGCTCTCTTGCTTACCTTGGTGGTGGTGATATCTGTGGGGAAAATCAGGATCAAGTCTCCTTTCCCTGGCATTGAAGATTGAACACCTGAGAAATGCTGAGGAAAGAGCAAAAAGCCTTATGGAAAGGATAGAACGGAGAGCTAGAGAGAGAAACAGAGGCTCCTCTGCAGAAGATGGGGTCCAAATTGGTGCCCAAGGGAGTGGCGGTGTGCTGCCCCTTTAGTGGGTTTTAGATTCCCTTTGTTCTCATGCCCCCCTCCTTCCCTTGTCTTGCCTATGTGGTCAAAAGGTGGGAGAGGAGTCTTGCAAGGGTAACAACAGGAAAGGAGGAGTCCAGGGGGCATTCGTTAACAACTGTTGCAGGGAGAAACAGTTCCCTGGCGGCAGGTAATCTTGGCAACTGGTTGAAGAGGAGAAGTATCCTGTAGTGTCCTAAATGTATTAGCATTTTATTTCCTCTTGAGTCAGCCCCCATCTTCCTGATCCAATCATTCATTACCTACACTGACCATCCTTTTGTCCTCCCCGCTCAGTAGCACTTGGGGTGTTCATTCTTCAACTCTATGGAACTCAAACCGATCCCCACTCCTGCCAGTAACAGGAGTTTGGGTAAGTTGGAAAATGTAGGCCAAAAAAAAGACCAAAATATTTGTAAATGGAACATAATGAGAATTTTTTTTGTTTGGTGTGGTTTGGTTTGGTGGTGAGGACTGAACCCCCGGGGTACTTTACCACTGAGTGACAACCCCACTCCTTTCTATTTTTTATTTTAGTGAGACAGGGTCTCTCTAAATTGCTTAGGGCCTCCCTGATTCCTGAGACTGTTCTCAAACTTGCAATTCTCCTGCTTCAGGCTCCTGAGTTGCTGGAATTACACGTCTGTGCCTAACCATAATGGGTGATTCTGATGTGATAGGATAGTGAATGCTGATAAAAATGTGGATAGTAAAGATGAGGCTGATAAAGTGTAAATGATAGAACAATAAAATGATAAAATGAATATTTGGAAATGGACCAGAGGTTACTCTTGCTGTACAAAGAATTTGAACACACTTTGTCTAACCCTTGATATTGTATGGGAGGTCAAACTTAGTAAGGATAAACTAGTTCACATGGTGGAGGAGATTTCAATGCAACAAATCACTCAGGATGATCATCATAGGCATCACTGACTGCTTTTAGTCAGATTGATAGTGAGAAATAGGAGTAAGAAGAGCAGAGTGGAGAGTGGGAAGATTTTAAAAATTTGAAGCTTGGGCCCAAACAAAGTTTGCATAAAGGTGCAGCCAATGAGGGAGAAGTCCATAGCTAGTAGAAAAAAAGAAGCCAAGAACTTTATGTAGGGATAATAGAAAACATGCCTTGAGTGCATCTCAGAAATCTGCAAGAACGCCCCATCTGTCACAGGCTGAGAGTTGTAGAAATGTAAATTTGTTTCAAAGATTTTCCAGGGCAGAATGGGTTCAGAAAGAGCGCTGGGGCACATGCTTACCCAAGACAACCTCTGAAACACTGTCCCCATGTTTGGCCTCCAGGGAATTCAGAGGCCACCATAACTGTATTTCAAGTAAGCCCAGGTACAGGTCATGCTCTGAGGAGAACTTGTGCTATTCATGTGATGCTGTTTGTGCAAGCACAAAGAATGCATGCGTTATGGGATTATGGAGGCTTCCCCTGAGATTTAAAAGGACAGTTTAGAGGGTCAGGTGGCAAATTGTAGGATTGGAGTTCCTCAAGCTGCTCCTGAAAGGGCAATGCATACAGTTGATGAAGTAAAGTCAAAGCTATAATGAAGACACCTGGAAGGCACAGATGTAGGAAACATGCACAAACTGTGAAGGGAATATTCCAGTGGCATGCAGAACCAGTCCAAGAGGGTAGCCATGTGGACTACAGCCAGCAAAGCATGGGGTCTAGATGCCCAATGCCTTTCGAGTCCACCCTACCTAAGTGTGTTCCCCATGCCAGACATGAAGATTCCAGATGTAGTGTTTGTCCTTATGGGTTTCAGTCCTGCTTTGGTCAATTCCTTTTTTTTTTTTTTTCTCTCTCTCTTTATTCCCCTCTTTGGGAACAGGAATATTTACCCCTGTGACTGTTCCACCATTGTACTTTGGAAGTACACGACTTCCCTTTGACTGTTTTACAGGGTATCTCAGTTTAGTTTGCCTTGAGTCTCAGAGGAGACGTTGGGCTTGTAATTTTAGGTAATAATGAAAATTTTACAATTTGCACTATGACATGAACATTTGTGGCCCACAAGTGAATGGCTGTAGTTTGGATGTTAAATATACCTCAAAATTCTATGTTTAAAAGCTTTCCTCACCAGGGTAGCACTCTTGAAAAGCCATGGAGCCTTTCAAAGGTAGTGGAAATTGTTAGGTCATTGGGGACCCATCCTCAAAGGGAATAATGGAGCCCCAGCTCTTTTTTCTTTATCTTTTTTTCTTGCTGGCCCTGAGGTGAGCGATTTACTTCACCATGCACTCCCTGCCATTGTCATCCAATATCCCACCAGAGAACTAAAAGCAATGAATCTACCTGATCATGGACTGAAACCTCTAAAAGAAAAATTAGGAACCAAAATAAACCTTTCCTCTTTGTCAGTTTATTACCTCAGGTATTTTGTTCTAGTGATATTTGGTTAATATACCCACATTTTTTGGTAGTTCAGTTTGCTAGTATTTTGGAAGCAAAACATATGAAATTGTATTTCAATTTTTACCTTTAAGAGATCAAAATTTTAGCATATTTCATGTTACATTTTGGTAAGCCTCTACTCAAGGTCAAATAAATGGTTAGTGTCAGACTGTCCAAGTTCAATAGAGGGAAGGTGGTAGTTCACCTATAGAAAGAGGACAGAAGCATAAAGAATATAGACTCTAATCAAAGCTTGGTATAATATCATTTAAGATAGCCCAAGATGTTTTGCTAAACAAAGGGATAAAGCATTAACAACATGAATACTAATAGTGGCTAAACTTTCTAAAGGTTTTCCTTTTCTCAGAGAAGTTGTGATATGTTGATCAGCATTGTCTCTTACAATCTGCAAACAGCTCATTGAATCTGTGACAATAATTGATACTTATTTCACAGAAGATAGAAAATAAACTTCAGAGATTATAAATTACATGCAAGATCACAGAGCCAGTCAACAATGGAATTCAGCTTTGATACTGAAAAGACATAGCTGTAACCAAATCAATGGATTAATCCTCTTGAATAAATAAACTGAGTGGTAACTGTGGACTGGTCCCATGTGACTGGAAGTGTTATGCCAGATTCGTGGGACCCCAATAGACCTTCAGGAGCCAAATCCGATGCAGTCACACAAGAGTTTTTATTGCAAGCTCCAGCCTGGACTCACAACCGTTCCCGACGCAGCGGTCCCAGGGAGTGAGTCCCGGTCCTTTGTTCAGTGAGATTTTATAGGTTATGGGGAGACACTCTATGCGTCACAACATCACACAGCAAATCATTCCAAACTGCGGGAAAATCATACAACAACTCTTAACATTGATTAGCACATTCACTGGCGGGAACAAGTTGGGTAAGGATGATTGGCTAGTACAAGAGGGGGGTTCTTTTGAACTGATTAGTTTAGACCACGAGGGGTGTATGTGCTAAACTACATGGTTTCCCAACATGTTATCAACCACCATAAACTACTTGGGGGTCATCTGGCATTTCAGGTATTTTCCCTGTCTCATGCTGATTGGAGGTTGCTAGGGGGCTTGCTATGGGTCCTCCCCTAACCTAACTGAGTTAGGGACACCTGGCACCAGCAGACCTCTCCTGTTTTTTACAAACAACTCAGCAGGGTGGGTATGTGCTTAGGAGTGCTCTGTGGATTTTTCCAAGGACAAGGGTCACGCCCCTTCCTTAGGACAGGCCTTGAGGTAGAAGCTGCTGTTATCTATTTATTTTTTAAAATGGAGTCACATTAGTTTCTCAGAATAAGAAAGTCACTAGGTGGTACCTCTGGGGTTTATATTTTGTCCTGCACCTCGATCTCTGTTTTGGTCTTTTTTTTTTTTTTCCTTTTTTTTTTTTTTTTGGTTCTGTGACCAAAAACATTGACAAAAACAACTTAGAGGAGAAAAAGCATATTTTGGCTCATGGTTTCAGGGGTTCTGCTTATAGTCACCTTAATTCATAGTTCTGGTTACAAAGTGAGGCTGACTGTGATGGGAGACAAGTTGTGGCAGAGGAAAGCAGGTTAGGACATGACAACCAAGAAGGAGAAAGAAAGCTCTTCTCTCCAGGAATAAAACATAAATATCAAAGGTACACCCCCAGTGACCTACTTCATTTCTGTTGAGAGCCAAAACCAAGTCAAGATGGCGCCTGGCATTTTGCCAGAAGGAGTGGTTGAGAAGTAATGCCAGCGAGCCATTAAGATGATGATAATTAAGTTAAGCTGTGTATAATTATTAAGATAATGACTGATTGTTGTAACTGGATGATGCTAAATTGAAACAAGCTGTGTATTCAGTTGTGTATATAAACCTCTGCTGCCAGCAATAAGGCAGCTCCTGCTACCTCGGATGCTCACTACTTTTGAGTTCCCGTTGAGTTTTCGCGGAGTTCCCGTTGGTTCTCGAGGAGTTTCGGTGGAGTTCTGGTTGTGTTCCTGTGGGGTTCAGGCAATAAAGTAGTTGTTTGAACCTACAAGTGACTCGTGACCTCCCGGGTATTTTGTGCCCAGCCAGACTGCGGCACATTTTGCCACACCCCACCTGAGTGCAGTTACCACTGAGTTCATCCATATCAGTGGATCAATCTGCTGATTAGATTATAGGTTATGAAATCTAATCATTTTACCTTTGAATATTCTTGTGTTGTCTTACACATGAGCTTTGGGGTGACATCTCATAATCTAAATCAAAATACAGTCTCTCTCTACTTCCTGGCTTTTATGAACTGAGCAACTCTTTGGCCATGATGTTTTGTTTCACCTCAAGACCATAGATGCACTCGAGGCACTTGGATGACCATCAGTGGAACCTCTGAAGTTGTGAGCTAACATAAGCTCTCCCTCTTCTAAACTGATATTGCCAAGTCTTTCGGTCACAATGATGAAAAATTGACTAAACCATGGTTATTTCCTATATATGACCTTTCTTTTGGGAAACACATTGAAACAGCATGGCCAAAAAATATACAACAAAGTTAACCACATTAACCAATTTTAAATATGTACTTTAGTAGTGTTAAGTATATTCATATTGTTGTGAAGTAGGTCTCCAGAACATTTGATTCTGCAAAACTGAAAGTTTATGCCTATCAAATGCCTTCCTTTATTCCCTCCCTATAAAGCCTAGTAACCATCATTCTATTTTCTGTTTCTATAAGTTTGCCTGTTATTGATAATTTATATATGTGGTATTGTATAGTATTTGACTTTTTTGTGACTTATTTTACTCAGCATAATGTCCTGTGTTGTAGCTTGTGTCAGAATTTTCTTCCTTTATTGAGCTGAAAAATATTACCTTGCATATGCATACCACATTTTTTATCCACTCATTCATCAATGGACATTTGTGTTGCTTCTGAAATTGGAATTTAGGGATACACAGAGAACACTGAGTGTCAAGAGAGAAACTACCACAAGCCATTGGAATGCAAAACTAACAAATTGATAGCAATCCAACCCATGTCCTTGCACCCATGCTCTAACTTAGAGCTTGCTAATTGGCAAGAAAAATCTTGAGATAACCACAGTGCATCTGAAGGGAGCATGTTCATTAAAGACTTTGGTGACAGAGAAATGATCCTAGCCTAATTACAACATATACATAGCTGGGCAGAGATTTAAAATACTAATGAGATGTGTAATGTAGGAAGTAGCAATTTTGAGAACATGCAAGGACAACATTCAAATGTAAGGGAAAAATGCCAAAAAAATTGCATAACCCTTCACTGGCCCACCTCTGATTCTGCCTCCTAGCTATTATCCATCTATAAATGTTAAAACCCTGCACCAAGATAGGGTGACACTCTCTCTCTCTCTCTCTCTCTCTCTCTCTCTCTCTCTCTCTCTGAGATTGCACACATTCTCATTCTCAAGTGCAAATTTCCCCCTTTATAATAAACTGTTACTCTTCTACTCAGATATGACATGTACTTAAATTATTTTCTGCAACATGTTCAAGAAGCTATAAATTCCCAGGAGATAACTCTACTCCTGAAGATCTCCTTGAACCCCTATACCATCTTGGGTATAAATCTTGAGTTCTACATCTTGGGTATTGATGATATGAATGCTGTGAACATAGGTGTGCAATTAGCTCCTTCACATTTTATTTTCATTTATTTAAATATGTACTCATATGTGCATTTGTAGAAAATGATTTTTTATTTCTTGAAGGACCTTATATTCTTTTCTCAGCAGTTATACAAATCTATATCCCCATCAACAATGCAGAAGAATACCAATTCCTCCACATTCCTGCAAACACCAGTAATTCTCTTAATTTTTGTTTGTTTTCTATTTTCTATTCTGTTTTGGGTTTTAATAGTAGAAATTCTAATAATGAAATGATATCTCATTGTGGTTTTTATTTACATCTCTCTAGAGATCACTATCTATGATTAGTGATCTTGAGCATCTTTTCACATACGTATTGATCATTTGTATCAGATCTTTGGAGAAATTTCTATTCCTGTCTTTTGCCCATTTTAAATTGAGTTATGTGATTGTTGTTATTGATCCAATATTTCTCTCTCATCTTCTCAAATCAATTATGACGGAAACTTCAGTCCAGGTGGGTGAATCCAAGAACATAGGACTTCTTCTATCTGCAGCAGGATGTAGTATGTATCCTCTGTCTTCAAGTGCGAGTTGCAGAGGATATATACCAGATTAGAGTAAGAAGAAGCTGGGGACTTCCTTCTTCCTTGAAGCCCTCATTTGAGGCAGAAGATCTTCCCCAAGTGTGGTAGAATGAGAATACTGCAGGTCTCATCACCTTAATCTTGGTGCAGTCACAATGCACGCTTCCTTGCAGAGAGAGGAAAGCCAAGGAGACCAGAAACTACTGCTGCTTATAAAACAGGGATGTAAATTAGAAAGACAATTGGCATTGTCCCCAACCTAAGTTTCAGAACTCTGGCTCACTGTCCAAGGGAAAAATTCTTCCTTATGGAGCTGAACTTTTTATAAACAGAGTCAAAAGAATGTTCACCTTAAGGGAACTATCAAAAACAGTGGAGATTGAATAGTTGAGCAAGTTAAACCATAAACTGAGTAACGTACCAGCGAGGACCTAGGAGAGCTAAGAAGAATTTTTGTGGGGTCAGAAAAAGCACACAAACTGATTTCAAATACTACCCTGCAAAGCATGGCAAATAGACAGTGGAGCAAGTTGTGCTAAAGGGTATTGTTGAAAATAATAGAATAATCAACTGGCAATTAGAGGAATGTAACAGGCAGGTATGTTTAGAAAAATGAAGGAACAAAGAGCTCTGTTAGAAATACTGTCATCTTAGAGTGACTTTGCAAGATTGTGCATTCTGAGGAGCAACATCAGAGAATCCACGCTTCATTAAAATAGTGCAATTGGTCACTCAATAAACAAGTAAACAAAAATAAGAGACAGTTAAACAAGAAGTCAAAGTTGCTATAATATATTAGTCCTAACATTGATGCTTCACTAAAAATTTCTGAGCTTTCCAAAGAGGAAAGCCTGAGTTACACAGAAACTACCTATCACAGGGTCCAGATGTCAAATTTAAGGAACAGGAGTAGTCATTATTGTTTATTCAAATAACTTAAGGAAAAAAATGGTTAAAATAAAACATTTAAGTAATATTTTATTAAATGGAGAATAGCAAGAGAAAGACACTATTTTTGTTATAATTTTTTTATTGGTTGTTCAAAACATTACAAAGCTCATGATATATCATCTTTCATACATTTGACTCAATTGGGTTATGAACTCCCATTTTTACCCCAAATATAAATTGCAGAATCACATGGGTTACACACTCACGTTTTTACATAATGGCATATTAGTGACTGTTGTATTCTGCTACCTTTTCTATCCCCTACTATCCCCCCACCCCTCCCCTCCCATCTTCCCTCTCTACCTCATCTGCTGTTGTTCAATTCTCTCCCTTGTTTCCCCCCCTTCCCCCTCACAACCTCTTATATGTAATTTTGTGTAACATTGAGGGTCTCTTACCATTTCCATATGCTTTCCCTTCTCTCTCCTTTTCTCTCCCTCCACTTGTCTTTGTTTAATGTTAATCTTTTCCTCATGCTCTTCCTCCCTGTTCTGTTGAGAAAGACACTATTAAAAGATTTTAAAAATGGAGCTGAAAAATACAATTGTTGAAATGAAAAAAAAAATAAGAGGAGTTCAAGAGGAAAAGTGCAAACTTGAAAATAGACCAATACAGATAATAATATGAAAAGTGAAAATAGTGGCAAAATATGAAGAAAAAAGCATGTAGCTTCAGAGAAATACAGCAAACCTAAATATACTACCATATTAATGATGATTAATTGAAGAAAAGAGAAATGTATCATTAGTTTCTGCCTTTATCAGAATTTGTCCATTACAATTGGCATAGAGTTGTGTAAAGTATTCCTTGGAATGCACTGTATTTACATGAGCTGGGGAGCAATTTACCTTTTCCTTTCTGATTTTGTAATTTTGGTCACCGTTCTCCTTCTTTTTGCCAATGTGGCAAAGGTTTAATCAATTTTTGATGATTTTTAAAAATAACTAATTTTTGTCATTATTGATTTTGTTTTTCTGCCTATTCTCTACTTGGTGAATTTCTGATCTAATCTTTGCCATAAAATTTCTTTTACATGTTTTAGGTTTGGTTTGCTATTTTCTAGCATCTTAATATGGAAGGCTAGGTTATATATAAAAATTTCATATATTATGTATGTAATTATATGTATTATATATGCGTTATATATAAAAATACACACATTATATATAATATATTACATATGCTATAAATATATACAATACACATACATTTGAATTGAGTGCTATATAATTGCCAGTTTAATTTGCATTCCATAATATTCAGTGAATTGTATTTTCATTTTCATTCATATCAAATCATCTTCAATTTTTTTTTCATATCTTCTGTGATACATTGTAATGCACTGTTCTGTTTTCACAATTTATTTCTCAATTTTCCTAAAATTCTTTTGTTATTGATTTCTCATTTAGTTAATTTCTACTTTCCCCCACTATCCTTGGCAGAATTTTTTTATTATTTGAACTTTTGATGATTGCCTTTGTCTGAAATGACATAAAATTTCAATGTAGTTTGATTTGCATTTCCCTGATTACTGGGAATGTTGAATTACTTTTCATATTTTTGTTGGCAGCTTGTATTTCTTATTTTAAAAAATGTCTATTTAGGTTTTTTTTTCCCATATATTGATTGTTTTTTTTTTTTGTTTGTTTTGCTATGTTTGGTTTTTAGTTATCTAGCTTCAATTATACTGAGATTTGTTTTAAGTTCTAGAAGAGAGTTTGCCTGCATATTTTATATGCACTTGAAACCAAATATAAACTGTTATTAAATAGTAATTTGTACAATGTCTGTTATGACTACTTGGCTTATAAAATCATTAGGGTTTTCTATTTCCCGGTTGCCCTTCTTACTGAATAGACTGTTAATTGCTCATCGTGGGATATTCAGGTCTCCATATTATTTCTGATTTGTCTCATTCATACTACGCATGTGCTATGCCACTGAGCTATGTGCCCAGACCCTGCTGTCATTTACTCTAATTCAATTACTCTAATTCAATTGCTGTCAATTACTTTAATTCAATTTTACATCCACCTACCTTCTTTGTGATAATATTCCTGAACATATTCAATTCTAAAAGTTATAGGTGCAAAAGTATAATAAAATTGCTTGTATAATAAAATTGTATATAATAAAATTGCTTTTTAAATTAGTTTAAAAATAAAAACAATTATGCATATTATTTTTCTAAATTTTTTTTAGTGAATTGTAGTTATACATACTAGTGGGGTTCATTTTGAAATAATCCTACATGCATAAAATATAATTTGCTACAATTCAGTTCCTAATAGTTCCTCTTTCCCTTTCTTTCTTCCTCCTCTTGTTCCCCTTTCTCTACTCTACTGGTCTTCTTTCTACTTATTTATTGCTTTTTAATTGGTGCTTTATAGATATACATAAAGATAAAATTCACTGTGGTATATTCAAGAAGGTACATAGTATAATTTGGTCAATTGCATTCCATACTTTCTCCATTTTCTATGCCTCCTTCCTGTCCTCTGTACAATCTCATTCCTCTACTGATCTCTCTTCTATATTCATGGGATCGCCCCCTTTTTTGCATGATTTTGATCAGACTTTCACAGGTTAGAGAAAACATTCAACCCTTGATTCCCTGAAATTGTATTATTTCACTTAGCATGATGTTTTCAGTTCCATCCATTTACAGACAAATGCCATAATTTCATTAATTTTTATGGATAAGTAAAATTTCATGATATATATACCCCAATTTCTTAATACACTCATCCGTTGACAGACAACTGTGCTGCTTCTTTGACTTGATTATTATGAATTGCATTGCTATCTACATGAACATGCCTGTATCACTATAGTATGCTGATTTTAGTTGTTAGATAAATACTAAAAAGTGGGATAGCTGGGTCATATGGTGTGGTTCCATTCCTAGTCTTTTGAGCATTCTCCACAATGATGTCTAAAGTGGTTCTACTAATTTTCAGTTCCTTCAACAATGAATGAGTGTCACTTCCTCTCTCCTTCCTTGTCAGAATTTATTATTATATAAACTTTTGATGATTGTCATTCAGTCTGAAATGAGATAAAATCTCAATTTAGTTTGATTTGCATTTCCTTGATTACTAGGAATGTTGAATTTCTTTTCATATTCTTGTTGGCAATTTGTAATTCTTATTTTAAGTAATGCCTGTTTAGTTTGTTGCTCATTTATTGATTGGATTTTTTGGTTTTTATCATTAATATTTTTGTGTTCTTTATGTAATCTAGATATTAATCCCTTGTCAGAGAAGCAGTTTGCAAAGATTTTTCTCCCATTCTGTAGGCTGTATATTCATGATCTTAATTTTTACTTTAGTGCTGAGAAGCTTTTAATTTGATGTCATTCCACTTATACCTTTTTGATTTTATTTCATGAGGTCTAGAGATCTTGTTCAGGAAGTCATTGTCTACACCTATATGCTGGACTCTTAAACCTGTTTCTCTCTCTCTTTCTTTCTTTCTTTTTCTAGCACTTGCAAAAGTTTCTGGTACAATTCCTAGGTCTTTGATTCACATTGATTTGATTTTTGTGCAAGGCATGAAATATAGGGATATAGTTTTGTTCTTCCACATATGGATATCTAGATTTCCCAGCACCAGTTTTTAAAAAGTCTATCTTTTCTCCAAAATATTTTTGGCACTTTTGTCAAGTATCAGATGACTCTCTCTGTAGGTTTTTCTCTGTGTCTTCTATTATATTAGTCTTCATGTGTTTTTTCATGCCAATACCATGCTGTTTATGTTACTGAAACACACTGCAACCTATCTCTGCCTATGGCTTCTGGAGCTGGAGAAGTGTTGCAGCTCTTAATGGGGAGCTATGCCCTCCAATTTTGCCGTATACTCAAGCAGCTTACCTTTAATTTCTTCTCCTTTCTGCATTCTTGTCTTGTGAATTCAAAGAATAAAATCTACAGACCAGGATGAGTGAGTGTCACAGTAGGATTTATGGAAGACCATGTACAAAACTCTTGCAATGCAAGAAGGGAGCAGAGAGCAGATTTTCTTGGCCTAAGTTTATATAGCACTTGATTCACTACTATTGATCTGAATTTATGCTAATTAGGATTTGAAAAAAAAATACTAATGCTATTGGTCCAAGTTTCTGCTAATTAGGATTTAGAAACATACTAACACTATTAGGGTTTGGAAACATACTAGTGCTATTGAGCAATTTTTTAAAAACATTTTTTGGTGGTTGTACACTGACAGAATACCTTTATTTTATTTGTTTATTTTTTTATGCAGCACTTAGGATTGAACCCAGTGTCTTGCTTGTGCTAGGCAAATACTCTGCCACTGAGCTACAGCCCCTATTGATCAATTATTTTGTCCATTCAGGTGTTCCTTACTTCCATTTTTCTCCCTGTTTTGGGAAGCAGAAAGTTGAAGTCATTGGAAGTCATTGGTTGTCATTGGCTAAGTGGGGTGTCTGGAGCTACAGTGCTGCAGGCCTGCATGCCACGCTCCACACAGCCATGGTCATGCTTGCCACCCACACTGCAGCCCATCTCAGCTGCCTCTTTGCCACACCACCACTCAGCTGCCACTTCTTGTCAGGGACCAAGATCAGATGCATAGCTTAGAAGCCAGGGATTCATGTCATTACTATATAGCTCTGTAGTATAATTTGAGATCAGATATTCTGATGCCACAGTGTCACTCTTCTTTTTCAGTATTGCTTTGATGATTCTGGGTCTTTTGTTCTCCCTAATGAATTTTAGAACTGCTTTTACTATGTACAATTGTTAAATTGTACATCTACCAAAAAAAAAAAAAAAAAAAAAAACAACAACAAAAAAGAATTGATCAATAACACTAGTCTTCTATGAAGACTGTCATCAGTATTTTGAAGGTGATTGCATTGAATCTGTATAACAGTAATACTGCCATTTACTAATTCTGCTTATCCAAGAACACGGGAGGTTTTAAAGCCTTCTAAGGTCTTCTTCAATTTCTTTTTTCAGTATTCTAGAGTTTCCATTGTAGAGGTCCCAAGATTTTTTTTTTTTTTAGATTATTATAAATGAGACAGTTTTTCTCATATCTTTCTCAGCACGTTCATTATTGTAGTGAAGAATTCTATTGAGTTTTATAAGTTGATCATCTATTTTGCTACTTTGATGGATTTGTTTATCAGCTCTAGAAGTCCTTGGGTAGAGTTTTCTGGGGCTTCTAGATATAGGATTTTGTCATCAGCAGAGATAATTGACTTCTTATTTCCCTATTTGTGTTCTTTTTAGCTTCCTTCCTTTGCTTGATTATTCTGGCTAGAGTTTCTAGAACTATATTTTATCCAATATAGTGGTGATATCTGTCTTGTTTCTGATTTTATAGAAAATGCTTTAAGTTTATTTTCCATTTCAGTATAACATTTGTCATATGTAGACTTTATAATATTGAGGTAAGTTTCTTATATCCCTAGTTTCTCCAGCATTGTAACATAAATGGGTGTTGGGATTTCTCAAAGACATTTTCTGCATATATTTAGACACTCTTATGATTCTTGCCTTTAGTTCTAATTATGTGGTGAATTACATTTAGTGATTTAAGACATGCTTTGTGTCCTAAAATATTGTCTATTTTAGAGAAGCTTACAGAGAAATGATTTTTATTTCCTGCCATTTTGATTTATTTCTAATGAAGAATTCAGACTTGGTTCTCCTTTAATTGATTAATATTCTAATGAATATTCTAATGACATTATTCCATAAGCTGATAATATTAGTTTTTTCTTTCTGATATTTACTTTTCATTTCTTCTACATGAAATATTTCATAGAGTATGTTTTGTAGTTCTGGCTTAGTAGTTATAAATGTATTTATTTTTTGCCTATCATGGAAAGTTTTAACTATATCTTTAATTCTGAGGGATAGTTTCGCTGGATATAGCAATCTCAGTTGACAACTGTTTATTTTTCAGAGTTGGTATATAATATTCCAAGACCTCATGGATTTTAGGGTCTGTGCTGAGAAATTGGTATTTAATCATAGCTTACCTCTAAATGTAACCATGTTTTTCCTTGTAGAATTTAGAATACTATCCTTCTTTTGTGTATTAGACATTTTAATTATAATGTGTCTTGGAGAGAATCTTTTTTTTTTTAAATCTTTTCTATTTGAGGTTCTAATTGCATCCATCTCATGTTTCTAATGTTTAAAAATTTTTCCAATATTATTTTATTCCAAAGGTTGAGCATTTATGTAGTTTGTTTATGTATTTTAATGCCTGAATCTAGCTACACCAATGATTGCCACATTTGGTCTCCTAATGTTATCCCAGGTTCCTTGACCTTGGTGTGTGTGTGTGTGTGTGTGTGTGTGTGTGTGTGTCTTTTTCGATAGATACAGTTATTGACTTTATTTTCAAGATTAAATACTTTGTCTACACTGTGGTTTCAGTGAAGTCAATTGTGTTCTCTGCTCTCTTGAGTGGCTTGTTCCCTTGCTGTTTCAAGTGAAAGAGTTCTTCATTCCTCTCAGTTTTGTAGACTCAGTTCTTTGGTGCCCAATTTCTGTTTTGAATCACTTATGGAGCTGCCAGCTTCTCCAGAACCACCTTATTGAATTACTCAAAAGGATTAGCTACATGGACTAAAAGGATTTTAGAATATAATTCACTATGAGTAAAAAATTGGGGCATGAAGGCAAAAGAAAGGCTGGGGATTCAAAAGGTGAGAAGGGAAGAAGTAGAAGCAAGGTAGTGTATGAAGACCCTAAAGAAGGAGGAAGCAAATTTACTATTAGAGAGGTGAGAAGAATGAGAATAATAAAGTAAGTGAACAAGAAAGCAGAGCAACATAAAGCCCAACATCCAACAAAAACTAAAACTAAAATTAAAAACCCCTCACTAAATAAAAAAAGCGAAAGTCAATACCTCTTTGAAAAACAGAAAAAAGTATATAACTGATAAAATGGTAAAATTAAGAAACAGAAATATATATATAATATATTATATAAATATATAATATATATTTATATAATATATTATATATATATAATATATATATATATATATATATATATATATATATATATATATATATCCTGATATATATCAGGAAATATAGCCAGAAAAACTAGAAAAAGAAAAAGAAATAAAGTAAAAATAAAAATTCATAATTAAAAATGCTTGAATTTTTCCTCCAAGGTAGCTGAAATTGAGTATTTAAAACCTATTTCAGACTTCCATCTGTCCCTTTCTTCTTTCACTATGCCCCTCTAAGAGAAAGCAAGGGCTTGGTAATATTAAACACAACATCCTTTTGTGATTTTTGTCCCTTTGCTTGCTGGAGTATATTGGAAGTGTTACCTTCTTTTGGGATTTTTGTTCGTGTAATTTACATTTCTACTCTTCCTGGCTGGAAGTAAGGCAGAGATCTATTGGGAAAATTCTGGCTGCCGGGGTCAAGCTCTAAATAAAACATTTGTTTGGGCATCTACTACAGCATGATTCAATCCTTGCCCTTCTAGGACTAAGTAACTGTAAATTTCAGCTGGGCATCTGGGTTTCTAAAAATCTCTCCAAAGTTATACTCCTAGGATGGGGTGGAAGACCTGTCAAGGTGGATGGTGCACTTCTGGTTTCCTGTAGCCTGCCTGCCACCAAATATGAATTTTCGAATCTCTAGCCCTAATGTAATCGTGGTTACACCAGATCAATTTCCTTTGATCCAGTCAATCAATCTATGGAACTCAAAAGGATATCAGGTTGCACTCTCCTGTCCTCAGTGGAATCATGTCTGTCTGGTCAATTTTACCTATTCTTTCCTACTAGTATTCTGATCCACAGGGATCAAAGGGAGAGCAGGTTGCACTCTCCTCTGAACCTCTCTCTTGAATCTCCCTGGATTTACCATTCTCCATAACTGTTTTGGGATTGTGATTTGCCGGGTGCAATTTAGATTATTAATAATCTGCAATAAGCAGTCTGAAACAGAGTGAAGATATGAGTTCTTTTAGGAAGAAGATTCAGCTTCATTTCCTCAAGCTGTATTTTCACCTCAGTTCTTCACTTAGAAGTTTAGAAACAAGGAGAACATTTCATACCTCAGCTTTCTGTGAAGTCTTTGTACCAGTTAAATACAAACTTTCTTCCACTGATGTTTGTTCAAAATTTGTCTGCTGTGTTTCCGTTTCCATTTGTGGTGTACCACAGCACCATAACCACTTCCTGGCTTGGGTATATTTTCTTATATTCTCCATTCACTACACCAGAATCTCTGGGGTTCTCTGAGTCTCTGACAGATAGTGATTTATAATGTTTTTTTTTTTCAGACACCCAGCACATTATGAAACCATATCCCTGTCATGTGTAATCCAAATAGCATAGCAAGTGTGAAGTACCTCCTTCCTCTACTCTGTCATTTTGAAATTCATACTGTCTTTTGATATTATGTCATTTCCTTTACTAGTGCTCCATTTTTTTTTCATTGCATATGTATTCAGATTACCACTTTGGGTTATTGGTTTTCAAGTTGTAAAATATTATATTATTATTTCTCTTAACATGGATTCACTAGGAATGAATTCTTTGTTTTTCTCTTCAAGGTCTGCCAATGTCTTCATTGAACATTAACTTTTTTTTCACTGTGTCTAATTTATTTTATTTTTTAAAATTATTTCTTATGTAAGAGACAATAGTGGAATGCATTACAAACATAATTATCCATTCACAGCACAGTTTTTCGTAACTCTGTATATAAAGTATGTTCTCACCAAATTATGCCATTATACATGAGCTCTATTATTATTATTATTATTATTATTATTATTATATTTTGCATTACAGTTCTTAATACACCTTTATACTAGAACACATTAACTTTTTAAAAATAGTTGGGTGGTATGTTCGCCAGCTTTTCATCACTGTGACCAAAATAGCTGACAAGAACAATTTAGAGTAGGAAAAAATTATTCTGGGCTCACGGTTTCAGAGATTCTGTCTATGGTCATCCAATTTCATTTCTCTGGGCTTGAGGTAAGGCAGAACATCATGGCAGAGAAAAATTGTTCACCTCATGGAAGCCAGGAAGTCAAGAAAGGGGAGGCACCAGGGATGAAATATAAGCCATACAGTTATGCTGTGAGTGACCTGCTTCCTTCATACGTTCTACCTGCCCACAGTTACCACCTAGTTAGTTTGTTGAAATTATTGATCTACCAAATGGATTAGGTTACAGCTCTCATAATCCAATAATTTTACCTCTGAATATTCCTGCATTAACATAGGAGCTCTTGGGGAACAACTCATAACAAAACATAATAGGGGGGAATATATGATTCTTAATTGACAGATGTTTTAAAATCTTTCAGCATTTTACTCATAAAGTATTATTTATTTCTTCTTTACTTTTTGTTGTTGTTTTTCCTGATGAGAAGTTAGCTGTTAAAACTTCTGTTTTCTCTTGAATGTGATGAGTTGTTTTTCTCTAATTGCTTTCAGGATTTTTTTCATTATCTCTGCCCCACCACATGTGCACATCAATCTTTTCATAATTGTATAATTTTTTCTTGGAAATTATTGAGTTCCTTGAATTAATTGATTAATGGTTTTCATCCTACTGTAGGAAAGTTTAGTCATTATTTGACTACTTTTCTTCTGTGCCAAAGAAATAGAAAATATTAATACAAGTTTAACAAATAATAAGAAAATGAAAAACCAATCAAAAGACTATCTACAAAGGAGTGCAGTCTCAGATGGCATTTCCAGTCAATTGTAGCCAATATTTAAAAGAGAATTAATACAATTTTTTAAAAAGAACTACCAAAAATTAGAGTAGGGGAAGATATTCTCCAA
Organism: Callospermophilus lateralis; assembly: GCF_048772815.1. Taxonomy (NCBI): domain Eukaryota; kingdom Metazoa; phylum Chordata; class Mammalia; order Rodentia; family Sciuridae; genus Callospermophilus; species Callospermophilus lateralis. The sequence goes on from NC_135313.1 coordinate 96,151,408, forward strand.
CACATTCTATACTGAATCATAAATTGGGCAACTTCCCACGTAAAAACAGTTGGTTTTTGTAAGGTAGCTTATATAAAAGCCAGACAATAGAAAAATGTAAAATAGCAGAATAGTTAACATAGGTGACTTCAGTTTATTTTTCTTGAAAGAGATAAAGCCTAAAACCCAGGGAACTTCTTTATCATTCTGGTTCAGATTGAATAGGCCTTTTCTGATTGAATAATGTGAGTCTCTTGCTTTTATGAAAAAGTGGTTTGTTTAAAGATTTTCCTGCTTAATTTCAGTTAGACTATGTGACACTTACCACAATGCCTTCATTTCAATTTGGTTTTCTAAGACCTACTGTAAAAGCTTAATCCAAAAGAGTGGCCTCCCATATAATTTATTTAACATTACTAATCTAAATTACAGTCTTCAAAATCTCTAAGTAATATTGTATTTTGCACAATACAGGTATCAAAAAACTTTTCTTAAAATTTTCTATGTAATATTTTGTTGTCCAAATAGCCTATTTTATCTTTTATTTGCTAGTATTTTGTGTTTGATATAAAGAAATATAATTCTTATTTGTATATTGACTTTTATCTTATGACATTGCTAAATTTGATAAATATTTCTAGTGGTTGTTTTGTAGGATTGTCAAGAATTTCTGTAGAAACAATTATCTAACCTTTGAATAAGGACAATTTTAATTGTTATTTCTAATGTTTATGCATTTTTGTTGTTTTGCTTGTTTGAATTCTGGTTTTAGTACAGGCTTTTATAAATATTCTTCATTAGATTGTGTAGAATATTGTCTCTCTCTCTCTCTCTCTTTTTCTTTTTCTTTTTTTTTTGTACTGGGGATTGAACTCAGGGGCACTCAATCGATAAGCCATATCCCAGCCCAATTTTGTATTTTATTTAGAATCAGGGTCCTACTGAGTTGCTTAGCACCTGTTTTTTTTTGTTTGTTTTTTTGTTTTTTTTCCCCTAAGGCTGGCTTTGAACTTGTGATCCTCCTGTCTTAGCCTCCCAAGCTGCTGGGATTACAGACATGTGCCACCATGCCTGGTTGGATATTCTCTTTTTTTCCTAGTTGCAGACAATTTTCATCAAAAATAATTGTTCGATTTTGACAGAACAATATTCTTTTTTTATCTATCAAGTTTTCTTTTAACTTGTTATTTCATGTTGAATAATGTAATTAATATTCAGCTGTCATACTAAACTTGTATTCCTTGTACAAACTTCAGTTGCCATAATGTATTTTGATTTTAAGTATGTTGCTAGAACTTTGGTAAAGATAATTGAGTCTATGTTCATGAGGAATGGTCTATAAGTGTTTTTCTTCTAATGATTGAGGTTTTTCATCAAATGATGCTATCTCACAGAATGAGTTGAAGAGTGCTTCTTCTGCTTGTATTCCCTGAAATATTCATTGAATATTTGTATTTTCTTAAAAATTCAATATAGTTCACAAACAACAACAAAAACCTGTGTAGACCTCTAGTTTTCCTTGGTTAACTATAACCGATTTTTAAAAAACTGTTGTGGTTGTTCTAAAGTTTAATTTAGCATCACTTTCTTTCAGCCCAAAGACACACTTTTGCACTTGTTTCATCTGAAAATAAGTTTAATATCTTTTCTGCAGAATGATTTCATAGTACAGAAAATTATTTTTATTGTTACTCAGCACTTTAAAAGTGGTCTTCCACAGAAGGCAAAAACAAGAAACTCCCAAGTTCAATTAGACTCAACAACTTAGTGACATCGTGTCATAAGACAAAAAATTAAAAAGGACTGGTGATGTAGCTAGTGGCTAAACACCTCTTGATTCAATCCTTCCAATCAATCAATCAATCAATCAATAAGATCTTTCATTATGTTCTGGCCTCCATGGTTTCTAGTAAGAAATCAACCATAATTTTAATAATTGCTTTTTTATGTAATTTGTAAATTCTAACCTCTGTCTATCAATATCTTAACTATGGTATATCTACAAATGGTCATTTGGGGGATTATACTGCTCAGGATTTGCTGAAATTTTTCAATGTACATATTTCTTATCTCACAAAATTTGACAAATTTTGCTTACTTATTTTTAGTTAAAATTTCTGTTCCCTTTTCTACTTTTCTCCTTTCACTTTAGAACTTTACTTACATATCTTTTAGACTATTTCATATTATTCTAAAGATAGCTGTGTCTCTGTTAATTTATTTTTCATCTTATTTTTCTCCATAACACAGATTGTAAAATGTCTATTGTCTCCTATGTGTTATTACACCAATACATTGCATTTTTATTTTAGATATTTTCCTTTTTAATTTTAGAATTTTAAATTGGTCTATTCCTCATCATTTGCATTACCATGCTGCCATTTACCATCTGTTCATTCATTATACCATCTTTTTATGTTATTCAGCATATTTATAATAGGCTGTTCAAAGTGACTGTCTGAGAACTTCAGCATCTGTGTGAACTGTGAATTATTTCTATTGACTGAGTTTTTTCTCTTAACTATAGTTGATATTTTCATCTTTCTTATTCTGTATCTTAATATCTGATTATAATCTGAACAGTGTAGAGTCTCTTAACTTTCTTATTGTCCTCTGGGTAATATTGATTTTTGTTTGAATAGGAAGATCAGTTACTGACTGACAAGCTGGAACTTCTGGATGTCTGATTTCATCTGTTGTTAATAAGGCTATATTTAAACCTTTGTATTTTGTTTGGAGAAAATTTTTACTCATAAGAAATATTTTTTACTCATTAAACATGATCTTTTTTAAGATTCAAAGGAGTGCTTGAAGCACTACCCCTTTAACTTGGTAAGATTACACCTAAAAGCTCTATCTCCTGTTTGGTCAATGTCTGGTAAAGTATCTGTGCATATTTCCCAGCTCTCTCACCACTAATTCCATTAATTTCCTTTTTTTTTTTTTCCTTTTTTTTTTCTGGGGGGTGTGGTACTAGGGATTGAACTCAGGGGCACTCAATCACTGGACCACATCCCCAGCTGTATTTTGGATTTTATTTAGAGACAGGGTTTCACTTAGTTGCTTAGCACCTTGTTTTTTGCTGAGGCTGGCTTTGAACTCATGATCCTCCTGCCTCAGCCTCCCAAGCCTGTGGGATTACAAGCATGTGCCACCATGCCCGGCTGCCTGGTTCCTACCATTCATTTCTACCTCTGTATTATCTCCCTGTTTTCTGCTCTGTGCATATACACAATTCATGGATCTTGTACGGATGAGACATAAGTTTACATAAAGACTTCAGGGGGTTACCTTATGTGTATTCCTCTTCTTTGAAATTCTATTGCTTAATTTATAGATTCTCCAGCAGCTACAGAGCACTCTGAGTGGCAAGTCCTAGGGCATGCTCTCAGAGTAAAAGCCACCGTGAACATAAATGTCACTTGGTTTTACATATTTTTAAATTTTTAAAGGAATATTTTGTAACCTTGTTGCTATAAAAATGGTATATGAGTAGAATTTCTTTCTTGTCTACTAGTAACAAAGGAAGTGAAAGAAACTGTATGTTTTGTGCAATTTTGTATTTAAAACTGACCTCTCTCTGATTTGAAGTTTTTTAAAATTTATCTATTTGATATTTGTATACATTTCAGTTGGGAGAATTATGTTCTTTGAAAGAATGTATGCATTCTACTTACTTATTTGTGTTTTTCTTAGTTCATTTTGTATGCATAGGTTGGCTACCATTTCTGTATTATTTTTCAACCTTAACTATAATTCTCACTGTTTTTTAGGCAATTATTGCAAAAATCATATTGTGAAACATTTTAGTGGTTTGCTAACAAAGCATTTCAAAAATAGGATAGGATAGTGATATTGTATCCTGCAACTTTACTGAACTAGTTTATTAGATATAACAGACTCAACTTTTGGTGGAGGTTTGAAGGATTTGCATCCATAAGATATTGTTATCTGTAGAGATGACTTATTACTTCCTCCCCAATTTAGATGGCTTTTGTTGTTTCTTGTTGTTTAATTGCTCTATCTAGGACTTTTTGTAATATGTGGTCATCCTTGTCTTGTTTATGAAACTGGTTATGCTTGATGTCTTCCAAATATTAGAAGAAAAGATCTCAGCTTTTTATGTTGAGAATGATGTTAGCTGTGTTTGTCATATATGATTTTTATTGTATTGAGTGAAATTTCTTCTCTCCCAATTTGTTGAGAGTTTTAATGTATAAAAAATGGTCTATTTTGTCAAAGGCTTTTTCTGCATCTGTGGAGTTATGATTTTTGTTCTTTGTGCTGCTGTTAATATGTATCACATTTATTATTTGGTATGGTTTGAAGCATCCTTGTATCACAACCAAATCATAAAATATTTGTTTTAAAATATTTAAAAATATATAAAACCAAGGGACAGTAGGTTCACATGACATTCTCTCTGGGGCCATGTTCTAGGACATGCAGCCTGGAGTCCCCGAGGCTTCTGGAGCTAATTCTACTTGAACATGGTATATCCAATATTTTAACATGATGTTGAGTTCAGTTTGGTGAGTGTCTTGTTGAGGGTTGTTGGACTAAATTCATCAGGGGTACTGGACTCTAACTTTCTTTTCATACCATCCTAGTCTAACTTTGTTATCATGTTAATGCTAGATTTGTAAAATAAATTTGGAAGTGTTTTCCCCTTTTCTATTTTTTTTTTTTTTTTTTGGAACACTGTTAGAAGGATTGGCATTCATTCTCCTTCAAATGTTTCGTAGAATTCATGGGTAAATATATCTGTTCCTGAATTTTTTTTAAATTTCCTTCTTTTTTCTTTCTTTAGCTAAATGTGTATCAATTTTGCTTATTTGTTGAGAAAAAATATTTAGTTATATTTATCATTTTATACTAAAATCAATTATTTTCTCTATACAAATTGAGCTATCTAAAAAAAAATACTAAGAAATATATAAATGAAAGTGCTTAATGAATCTAACTATGGAGATAAAAAAGCTGTCTGTACACTAATGACTATAAAATATTGGTGAAAAAAGTAGCCTATATGTAAGGAAAATAAGCATTAATCTGTAAAATTTTCTATACTAATGAAATGAGCTGTTAGGTCAATTCAAGTCATATTGAAATTCCAAAGGCATTTTTGACAAAAGTGGAAAAAGTTACTAAAATTCATACAGAATCACAAAAATAAACCAATATGGTCAAAGACATCCTGAGAAAAATGAGCAAAGCAGTAGGCATCACAATGTTTATTTCAAAATATACTACAAAGGTAATCAAAATAGTATGGTGATGGCATTTTTAGAAAGCATATGGATAAATGGAACCAAATAGAGACCCCAGAAATAGGTGTATATAATCAACTGACCTTTGACAAAGTTTTCAAGAACATACAATGGAGAAAGAATAATTTCTTCAAAAAATGATGTTGGGAAAAATGAATATTCACATGCAAAAGGATGAAATTGGAATTTACCCCATGCATTAAAATCAATGAAAAATGTATTGCAGACATAAACATTAGACCTTGTACTATAAAACTACTAGAAGAAAACAAAGAACAAACAAAAAAATTCTTGATGTATTCTGGCAGTGATTTTGAAAATTATGAACCTCAAAGAAAAGAAAACAAAAGCAAATATTCATGACTGGGATTATTTCAAATTAAAATCTTCTGCACAGCAAAGGAAACAATATGCAAAATGAATAATAAACAGAGTGGGAGAAAATATTTGTGAATAATATGACTGATAAGGATCAATATCTGGGATGTATAAGAATCTGAAACAAAAATCGGTAAATAATTTTGTCTTGGTTTGTTTGAGCAGCTATAATCAAATATTATAAAGTGGGTGGCTTATAAGCAACAAAAACTTATTTACTCATAGGTCTAGAAGCTCAGAAATCCAAGACAAATGCTCTAACAGATTCCACATATGGTGTGACCTGTTTTCTCATACATGGTGCCATCCTTATATGGTTAATGGAACCATGCAGTTCTCTGCTAAGAGCATTGATATCCATGAGAGTGTTCCCTTCTTGATGTCTTTACTTCCCCAAACTTCTACAGCTTAAAACCAATATCTTTGGGGACAGGATTTCAGGATATGAATTAGGTGAGAATAAAAACATTCAGATCATAGTAGACCTGAAAAGCCATTTCTCAAAAGAAAACATACAAATAATCAACATGTTTATGAAATAGTGCTCAGCATCACAGTCATGAAAGAAGAAGCAATCAAAACCACGGTGAAATATTATTTCATACCTATTAGAACAGCTACTACCCAAAGGACAAAAGATTAAAAAGAAGTACTAGTGATGATATAGACAAAGGCTCTTGGCGGTAATGAACTTTGGTATAGTTGTCATGGAAAACTGTGTGAAAGTTCCTCAAAGAATTAAAAAGAGAATACCATATGATCCAGCAATTCTACTTCTGGGTGGAGATGAAATCAGAATCTCAAAAATATATCTGAATTTCTGTGTTCATTATTCACATCTACCAAGAAATGGAAACAGCTTTATGTGCCAGTAGATGGATAAATGGATAAATTGTGCTGTATATGCACACCACAATTTTGTGTGTGTATACATATATAAAAAATAGCAGTATTTTCTTCTTTTTCATTATATATATATTCATCATATATATACACACATAATGTATATATACTCCATGAGTTTTATATATACATATTATATTTGTGTATAGATATACATTATATACATATAAATATAAACAATGGCATTATTTCCTTATTTGTAATTACATACATAATATAATGAATTATATATATAGTGATATTATATGTAATAAAAAAGGAAATATAATGATGTATATATGTCTATTTATATATATGTACATACCTAATGAAAAGTAAGGAAATACTGCCATTTATGGAAACATAGATGAACCTGGAGGATACTGTGCTAAATGAAATGAGCTAGGTGCAAATAAAAACAAAATATTGTGTGATTTCACTTATTTTTAGAATCTGAGAAAATCAAACTCATAGAAGCAGAAAGTAGAATGGGGCTTTGTCCTTATTAGAGAGTCAAGTAAGGGAAGAGAAAGCTACAAATACAAAGTTTCATTTACAAGATGAATAAGTTTTGAATTGCTAAAGTACAGCAAAGTGATAATAGTTAATAACATTGTATTTTACATTTAGAATTCATTAAGAGAGTAGATTATCTGTCCTCACCAATAATGAATGAATGAATGAAAAAAAGAATGAATAAATAAATATTATGGGTAGATTTGTTAGTTTGATTGTTCTCGTTATTTTCAATGTACAGATAAATTCCCTTTAAATGTATGCTATTTGTCAATTTTCCCTCAATAAAACAGGGAAAAACTCTAAAAAATTGAAAGAATTTTATTTTTCAGTGCCTCCCAGACAATCATATACCTGTTCTTTTTTTCTTGGCCTACATATAATATGAATTTTATTTTCTGATAGTTAATTTAGAATTATTGAATCACTATTTAATACCTGAATAGGCTTTATTCTTATCTTATAAATAAGCTTTATAAAAGCTTATAAATAGCTTATCAAGACTTCTTGGGGCTTTATTCCTCAATATAATTTTTCTAGTTTATTCATGGATACATTTATTTCAGCATTTCTACCTATTTTTTCTTAATGTAAATAATTATATTTTTCATGTAATAGTTATACAGATCCTAAAAAACATAAGCATTTATGTTTGTAAGTTCTTATTATTTTTATTTGCTTATTTTCATTGTTATTTCATTGTTTACTAGTTTCTAATATATTTTTCCTAGATTTTGATTTATACTAGCCTTTTATTTTCTTGAGTTTTCAAAATTTAATCACTTGAGCTTACTTATCAATTTTAGTGTTATTTTCTCTTTTCAAATCTATTAATTCTTCCTTTTTGAATATGGTAATTACTTTCAATATCATTATTCTTTTGCTAATATCATATCAAAATAGTTTGTCATTTATTTAAAAAAAATTGTATCAAGTTTTATATTAAGAGGGTTTAGGATATAGGTTTTACTGAAGTATAGCTTGGAGCACTACACAAAGGTATGGTATATACTATCTCAATCCTAATTATTGTTCAAATAGTCTATAGTTACAAGTTTGGTTTCCTATATATGCCAGAATTATTTAAAATAATCCTAATTTCCAAATGTCTTGACTCTTTTATTTACATTTTCATTATAATGATGCTGGTTTTATTTGAAGATAAATGGGTAAACAAATTCATTTTTGCACATATGCTCATTTTGTTTAGTTAGTGCAGATTTCAAAGCATTCTACTAGGAATCAGGAATTTTTCTTTATACAATAAACTATGAAAATTGATTGTCTAAGTACAAATATAAAATGGTTAGAAATATAAATATAAACAATATAAATATTATTTTTCTTACAAACAAATTAATGTATATTACAAAAAGGGAAACAAAGATACAGAAAAATAATATTAACAAAAACCCTTTCAAATGTAATACAATTAAGATATCAGCATTAACTGTTTTAAATATATCAAATAAAAATTATAATATTTGAGAGGAATTTTTGCTATTTTTGTCAAATAAAAATTTATATTTATGAGTATTTTTTAATCATATTAACATCGTCTTATATTTGCTAAGTCACTTTTTCTTTTCAAATTTTCTGTGTGCCTTTTTAAAATTATGACTCTTATAAAGAACATATCAGGTTTTTACTTGTCTTAAATAATATGATGGTAACTGTTGTTTGAGTAGTAAATTAAACTCAGAAATAGTTACAGCTGTTTTGAATATCAAAAATCACATCTGCTATTTTGAATCTTTTAAAAATTTTTTTGTGCTTTTTCTTTTTCTTTCCTTTCATTGAAAACATTCTATTCTGATTACTTGAAAGCTATATATTTTTTCTTCAGTGTTTGCTCCACTTATTTTCTCTGTTGCATTGTTATATTTTAATACAATCAACATTTATCTCCAAAGCATGCTAAAGCACAAAAGCACCACTTTTATAACACTCTCCATTCCCCATTATGTGGGTAATGTCTGCCAGACTTTTAATCTCTTATCATTGGTACAAGATTTTTAATATGTTTTTCTCCTTAGATAACATATTTTACTAACATTTATTTCTTCTTACTTTCTCATAGCTTTCTCTTAGTTTTATTTCATTTTGTTGTAGAAGTTTCTCCACAGCATTTTTAACGAGAAATTTTGTATTATGAATAATTTAGGATGTTGAATTCCAGGAAATATTTTTATTATGTCTTTCCATTTACATGATTTTCTAACTGAATATGCATGTATAGGCTCAAAGTGATATTAGCTTTATCTTAACATGATATTACATTTTTCCTCACATTTTATGTTGCTGATGAGATGTCAGATTGAATCGAGCCATAAAAACGTCATGGGCACATGGTTTTTCCTCCCTGCTAACATTTTCTGTTTAATTTCCTTGCATCTCACTGTAATATGATTAGTATATAGCATTGTCCTTCTCATTGCTTCTATGATGCATTTCAAACTCAGGTATTTCAGGTTTCTTAAAATTTAAAAATATCTATCAGTATTAGACAAATATTCATTTTTTTCTGAATTAGTCAGCTAGTACTGTCATAACAAAATATCATAGACTAGGTTGCTAAACAACAGAAGCTCATTTTTTTCTTGGTTCTGGAAGTTTGAAGCCAGATCAGTCGGGCATGGTTGGTATCTAGTGAGGGTGTCTAGTTGATGTCTGACAGATGGCCAGCTTTCATGGCACTGGATGGGGGTGAAAGACTATAGCTCTTAAGTTTTTACTTATAATAGCACTAATTCTTTCAGCTCAGGGCCCCTTCTTTATGATCTCATTTAAGTTTAATTACTTCCTTAAGGAACATCAGTGTCAGAAAGGGCTTCAACATATGCATTATGGGGAGACACAAACATTCAGTCCATAACATCCTCTATTGTTTTGTTTCTCAATTATTGTTTATGTACTCATTTATTTCAATTCTTATTATATTTTTTAGCATAACTTTTACATCTTAGATTTACATTTTTTCTTGCATAACTTTTATATTTTAGATTAAAAAACTACTGATAAGTCTCTCTGGGATGGGATATTTCTTGGAGAATTTTCTAATTTTCTTTTTTTATGGAATGAACTTTTATTTTTTATTTCTTTTTATTTTTTTTAATTTGGTCTTTTTAAAATTATACGTGACAGTAAAATGTATTTGACAAACCATGTATTCATGAAGTATAATTTCCCATTGTTGTGGTTGTACATGATGTGGAGTTATGCTGGTCATGTATTCATATATGAACATAAGAGAGTTATGTCCAATTCATTCTACTGTTTTTCCTGTTCCTATTCCACTGCTCCACCTATTGTGAGACTGCATCAGCATATTAGAGAGAACATTCAGTCTTTGGTTTTTGGTATTGGCTTATTTCACTTAGCATGATAGCTTCCAGTTTCATCCATTTATCAGCAAATGCCATAATTTTACTCTGCTTTATGGCTGAGTAATATTCCATTGTGTATATGTACCACATTTTCTTTATCTATTCATCTATTGAAGGGCATCTAGATTGGTTTCACAGTTCGGCTATTTCAAATTGAGCTGCTATACAAATTAATATGGCTGCATCCCTATACTATATTAATTTTAAATCTTTGTATATGTCAATGAGTGAGATAACTGGGTCAATGGTGGTTTCGTTCCAAGTTTTCTGAGGAATCTCCATACTGCTTTCCAGAATGATTAAAACATTTTGCAGTCCCACCAGTAGTGTATGAGTATAACTTTTCCCCAACATCCTTGCCAATATTAATTGTTAATTATATTCTTGATAACTGCCATTCTGACTGGAGTGAGATGAAATCAAAGTGTAGTTTTATTTTGCATTTCTCTAATTGCTAAGAATGTTGAATAATTTTCATATATTTGTTTACCGATCATATTTCTTCTGTTATGTGTCTGTTCAGTTCCTTTGTCCATTTAGCGATTGAAATATTTGGTTTTTTTTTTTTTTTGGAATTAAGTTTTTTGAGTTCTTTATATATCCTGGAGATTAATGCTGTAATTGAAGTGAAGATGGCAAAGATTTTCTCCAATTCTGTAGGCTCTTTGTTCACATTCTTGATTGTTTTCTTTGCTGTGAAGAAGCTTTTTAATATGATACAATACCACTTATTCATTCTTGATTTTACTTCTTATGCTTTTAGAGTCTTATTGAAGGGATCTATTCTTACGCTGGCATAATGTAAGTATGGGTCTACATTTCTTCCATTGGTGCAGGGTCTCTGGTCTAATGCCTAAATTCTTGATCCACTTTGAGTTGAATTTGGGGTAGGGTGAGAGGGGTTTAATTCATTTTGTTACATATGGATTTCCAGTTTTCCCAGAATCATTGTTTGTTGAAGAGGCTATCTGTTCTTCAACATATGGTATTGGCACCTTTGTCTAGGATGAGATAACTGCATTCATGTGGGTTTATCTCTGTGTCTTCTATTCTGTACTACTGTTCTTCAAGTCTGCTTTAGTGCCAATACCATGCCATTTTTGTTACTATAGCTCTATAATATAATTTAAGTTCTGGTATTGTGATGCCATATGCTTCTCTTTTCTTGCTAAGGACTGCTTTGGCTATTCTGGGCCTCTTATTTTTTCAAATGAATTTCATGACTGCTTTTTCTATTTCTATGAAGAATGTCATTAGAATTTTTATTGGCATGGCATTAAATCCATATAGCACTTTTGGTAGCCACGGACATTTTGACAATATTAATTCTGCTTAACAAAGAGCATGCAAGATATTTCAATCTTCTAAGGTCTTCTTCAATTTATTCTTTTAGTGTTCTGTACATTTCATTGAAGAGGGCTTTTACCACTTTTATAAAAGCTATATATGTTAAACCCAAGGAAATATCATTCTAATTGGAGAAAAAATGGAAGGATTCCCTCTAAGAACTGGAACTAAAATATATTATGAATGGAATAGTTTTCCTAATTTCTCCTTTAGGTGATTCATCGCTGATATATGGTAACACAATTGATTTATGGGTGTTAATTTTATATCCTGCTACTTTGCTGAATTCATTTATGAGCTCTAGAAGTTTCATGGTGGAGTTTTTTTTTGGGGGGGGGCATCTTCTAAATATAGAATTACATCATTGGTAAATAGGGATAGTTTGAGTTCTTCTTTTCCTATTTGGATCCCTTTCGTTTATTTCTTCCGTGTAATTGCTTTGACTAGAGTTTCTAGGACTATGTTGAATACAAGTGATGAAAGAGGGCATCCTTGTCTTGTTCCGGTTTATCAATTACATATCAATTTTAAGGGTTTATTAATTTTATTGATTTTTTTTCAAAGAATGAACTTTTTGTTTTGTTGAGTTTTTGACTGTTTCTTTTGTTTCAATTTCATTGATTTCAACTTTGATTTTCATTATTTCCTGTCTTTACTGCTTTCGGTGGTATTGATTTGTTTTGCTTTTTCTAGGGTTTGAGATGTAATGTTAGTTTATTTTTTTGTTGACTTTCTGTTCTTTGGACCTCCACGATCTGGTAATTGCTGGTCAATACTGAAAGGCTGTATCCCAGGAATTTCTTTTGGCTTCCACTCTTGGGTAGAGGAACCAATTCTTAGTCCTCCACATCACCTGTGGCCCCACATTTTCCGATCTTGGGTTCAGTCTCCAGACTTACTCTCCCACCCGTGCCCTCTGACTTCCCAGCCAGATGAGTCTCTCCCAGAGGGTCCCTGTAAGCAGCCTAATTGGATGGGAAGGGGAAGAGCCAGGTGGGTTTCCATGACCAGTTTTCCCCTGTGTAAACTTATCTCTAGGTTCAATTTTCTCCTAAACATTTAAGCACACTCTATGTTGTGCAGTGTGGGTTTGCCAGGCCTGCATTTCACACCAAACTTGGGTTTCCCGGTAATCAGTTCCCTGAGCTGCTGTTGCAAAATGGCTCCTTCCTTTCTACTGTGCAGGATGCCTGGAGCCATGGTGGCTTCTTTCCCTCACAAGAAAATTGTGCAGATCACCTTTCAGTTTAGTCAGGCAATGTCCTTGATCTCTAAACACTCCAAAACCAGACATGCCTCAGGCCTCCTAAAAATGCAGACTCCTTTAATTCCCTATCCCTTCACTTTGGTCATGAAGGGACAGCTCTGCCTGGTGATTCTGGCCCAGCCATGGCAGTGGCTGTGCCGCTGGGTATTTATTTCTTATTACATCCAACCTGCTAAGTTCCAATCTACTGTGAATGTCCAGTTTTAAATCCCAATAAAGTTCCCCCCCGCTTTTATTTTTTGTTCACCCACCTTGCTGAGAAGCTTCCTGTCTGCTTTCTTGGTTTCACATAATGGAGCAGCCAGGGATGTGACCTCTTCCATTCCACCACTTTGAAAAGCCTCGGATTTACTCTTAATGCTGATTCTTTTTTTTTTTTTTTTTTGTTAGCTCTATACTCCATACATTCTTTAATTTAATTCCACCTAATGGCATGTATATATGAGAGATCCTAGCATTTCTCCTTGTTTATCCTTTTATCCGTACATTTCTTCTTTAGACAATAATATTTTCACACATGAAAATATTATTTGAGTATATGCATCATATTTAATTAAATTCTGTATCTGCCACATTAATTCTACTGGGTTTTCTTAACAGTTGTTTGTTCTCTTAACTTTAGTTTATAAATGGGTAGATGAATTTCCACAGCAATTCATACTTCCCTGGATTGTCAGCTCTGTTGGCTAACAGTATGTACCAAGCAAGACAAGGAACTAGAATATATTGCTTCTGACAGATGCAGCAGATGGGGCAGATCAATGGAATTTGCTGTTTCCACCCATAGGATGGCAGCTTCCTGTTGCCTGCAGCAATAACATTAGCCCCATCCAAGAGGCACTCCCTTAGCACCAGGTGAAAGACAGAACAGAGAGAAGGAGGAATACTTGGGGTTTCTCATCACAGCCAGGAGACTTCCTTTGTTGTGGCGGGGCAGGTGCTGTGGATATTCTGCCTCTCGTGGACACCTGTCCAGGTGATGGTCTACCTAAGTCAGTGAGCAACTAAAAAATGCCAGGGATCAAGATTTCCTTGGTTTATGCTCCCTGCCTCATATAGTGCTTTCTCTTCAGCTTACTGATGTCCCACAGTTCTGATGGAGCTCAGATCTTTATCTGTCCTCTTCTGGGCTTTGCTCAGGTTTGAGTGGAGTAGGCAGAATTCACAGCCAGCTAAGGGCTTGTTCCTCCTCTTTATGCCAGGACTTGGAAGTGTATCGATATTTTAGTATATTGCAAATTCACATTGCTTGTTTTATGTCAGACATCCTACTGTATGTTTTTCCCCCTTATTTATAACTTAAATAGCCTTGTTAGGAATTCATCTATTATATGGTCATTTAAATAACCCAACTTCTGGTTTCTTTGTCCATTGAAATATTTTTTCTTAGTTTATTAACTTCACTTTTTATCTTTCTTAAATTCTCTTCATAACTTCTTTTGACTTATGTGAGCTTTTATGCTAATTTATTATTAATGTAGTTATCATTAATAAATACATTGAGAATAAAAAAGTTTCCTTTGAGAAAATTCCCCCCAATTTCTCTATATAATGTTCTCCTTTTGTCAATTTCTTAATAATATGTGCCTTTTTTTTTTAAGAAAAAAATGTACCTAGCTTCTAAATGGTCCCTTGTTTTATCTGTTTGATTTGCAATTTGGGATGTTTTCTGAGCTTACATTTGTGCTTGTTTCAGTTTGATCAATAATATATCTTATAAGAAGTATAATAAATATTTTTTTTTAAATTTTTTTGGAGCCTCTCCATTATTAAAAACTTTATTTAAAAATTTACTGGTTATATGTTATTTAAAAAGAAATGATTCCTTGCACTTATAAATTAGTCCTGTTAGTTGTTCTATTAAAAATTATGTGTTGGGGACTCGGGCTGGGGCTCAGTGGTAGAGTGCTTGCCTAGCATGTGGGAGTTTGATCCTCAGTGCCACATAAAAATAAATAAAATAAAGGTATTTTATTTTATTATATATATATAATTAAATATATATATATATATATATATATATAAATTTATATGTATATAAATTAAGTGTTGCTACAACTAATCACAAAAATCTGTTTCGTTTCTTTTTTATTCTATTAATTTTCTCAGTTGAAGGTTTGGGATTATAATTCTTTTTTTTAAATATCTTTATTTGTTTATTTATTTATATGTGGTCCTGAGGATTGAACCCAGTACCTCACACATGCTAGTCAAGCAGTCAATCGCTGAGCCACAATCCCAGCCCCTTGGGACTATAATTCTGATACAGATATTAAGTATGTTATAACTTACTATGTCATTTTTCATTCATTAATTTTAATCTTGATTTGATTTGTCATTTTTTCTAATTATATACATGTAAATTATTTTAACCCTGAATGTCTATTTAGTGTAATAATTTGGTCCTTTCATATTTAATGTAACAACAGAAATATTTAATTGCATCACTTCTGCCATATTTTATAATGAACTTTTATTATCATTCTTTCTTATGTCTGCTTTTTCATTTTAACTTTGCTTGACTTTGTCAATTTTGTCTGTATCTTTGATCCCTCTTCTTCACATGGTAAGTTTTAATTTTCTTATTTGTCCTTCTCCCCAATTTCTCCACACTCACACACACACACCTTTAATTTGAAATTGTGAAAAGCTTGCAAAATAAAATTGTATGTCTTATTGTATATCATATAGTTGTCAATACTTTATTAATATCATTTTATATTCCAAACTCTTACCCCCAAATTAAATATTTATGAAGCATTCATTTCTCTTCTAACTTGACCATGTTTTAACCATTTGCATTTTTATTAATCTAAACTTATAGTTTTCTCTTAAAATAAGTCCTTGTGATATTTAATTCATACTTTTTTATGTTACACATTTCTGAATACATTTTTATCATTTAAAAAATTCAGCATAATTCATTTTCCACTCTTTTTTTACTATCTTATTTTTTCACCTGTATCTTGAGATTTGAGATTTCTCTTTGGATCACATTCCTCTGCTCCTAGTGTTAGAAAGTCAAAGTTAGAGTACATTGTCTTTGTTTGTTCATCCTTTCTTGCTTTCTTTTTCTCTTCTTTCCTTTCCTTTTCTTTTTCTTTTTCTTTTTTTCCCTTAGTAGGAAAAAACAGGTCTGTGCTTTTGAAACTTTGCATATCTAAAATGTTCTTTGTTTGCTCTGAAGAGTGTACTTATTTTTTGAACTAAGGTTTATGGAGAATCGTTTTATGCAAGGCACTGTTTTAGGCTTTGAGAATACAGCAGAAAACAATAGTGGTGAAATTATTCCTCTCTTGGCACTTAAATTTTAATTGCCAAAGACAGAAATTAAAATTATTTACAAGGGCAGATCCAGGGAGTACCATAGGGGGGAAGGCAGCTGATAGGCTATGGGAGTTTGGGGTGTGTTATTTTAAACAGGGTGCTCGAATACGTTACTACTCAGAAGGTGACATTTGAACAAATGTCTGGAGGGGATGAGGAAGGAATCACCAATATCTGTAACTAGAATCTCCCCAAGAAGGAGTGCATGTGTGCAGGCCCTGCTCCTGGCAAGGCGTGGCAGGCATACTGAGTGATGCCTAACAGGAGCTGGAGCCTGGGAGCTTGAGCTGAAAGAGCTGTGAGGGTAGAGCCCCAGGAGGAGGGGCCGGCTCCTTGGAGTTGCACAGGTCACGTGAGTTTATAAATTTCTCAGCATCTAATTTCAATGAGATGAGAAGCAACTGGGCAGTTGTGAGCAGAGGAAGGAGATATTCTGGCTTATGTTTTATAGGATCTTTCGGACTCTCAGGTACACGAAAGAGAGGAAGAGTTTGTAAGAATTAGCAATGGCCTGAGTAAGAGGCCACTGCTGTCAACTGTAAAAGAAAGGGAAGTTTGATCCTAGGTGGAGGTGGTGAAAGTGGGAAGGACCTTGAATCCATCTGGAAGGTGGAGAAGGTAGCCATTTCTAGTTCATTGGATATAAAAAGTAGGATAAAGTGAGGACTCAGGAACACACCAGAGGATTGGGCCTGAACAAATGGAGGAATGCAGTTGATATTGCCGTGGTCTGTAGGATTTTATGACAGAGCATTTGTTCAGTATTTATATGTTTTATTTTCAATACCTATAAATTATCCAGATGGTAAAAGAAAATCAAATATAAAATTAGATATATGAGTCTGGACCTCAGATATTCAGATTGGCTGGATCCAGGATTCACAGATTATAGCCTTTTGATCCTCAAGAAAATTTGTAAATGTCAATTTCAATTTTTTTTCTCTCACAACTTTAGCTGCCATTAATGTTCCATGAAGTTAATAATAGATTTTTGAAAATATAAAACATAAGAAAAAATTCTACTATATTCAATGTACATTAGAGAAAAAAAGAGAAACTAAATTATCTTTAATGATATTTATTTTACAATTATATATCTCATTTAAAAAATCTTACTGTTATAAACTAATTTCTGAAATTATATTCATGTATGCATGAGTTCCTAACCTTCTTCAAACTATATTCAGAGTATTCAAAAACTTTCTTTAGTATTTTCTGAGTCACTTTTGTTTGTTGGAAGTTACACTGGAAAAGCAACACATTACTTTTAAAATATAATACACAAAGGAAATTTTTAGAGATTTTTAAATACCTTTAGCATAGTCAAGTCTGTTTTAAAGGAATACTGCAGAATATTTGACTTCAAATTCCTGTTCATTAAATTCAGTGTATATATTTTTTTTCTTTTCTTCCTTTGTGGAATTGTATATCTCATGACCCCAATTTGTCCTAAAAGTCACCAGATACTTCTCTGGTTTTTGGTGATAGGTTCCTTTCAGTGCCTCATCAGTTATAACAACACTATTCCTAAACACATGAAGTCTATGCTGGAGCCAGAGACATTTGGCTAGATTGTGTTCGCCAAGGCAAAGACATCATCATGTAAACTTCTCCATCTGTTGATTTTCACTTATATGGGTTTTAAAATCTTTCTTTGTCCAAGCCATTCCTTCTCCATGCCTCTAACTCAATTTTCTGCCATGTCAATTTCTGCACTATATTATTTTTCAGGTACTTGTCAATTCTTTACCAGTACTATTTTCTTAACTTTTTAAAAAACTCAGCTGACTTCAAATTCATCTCAATTTGTTGTACTTTCTCATTAATCACCAAGATCATGTTTCTTCGACGTGCATACAAATCAGTTTCTGTGCAAACTGTTACTCTGATTTATGGAGTTAATCCTTTAACTCCTTTCCGTCTGTCTCTTGCATGCTGTATTTATTTTTTCTTCTATTCTGTTGTAATATTTCTTCATAAGATGTACGATTTTGTTTTATTGGTTTAAACTCCCATAACCCAGACAACAAAACTTGCTATTTGTCTCAAAATAGTGTTTAAGTTCTTGGTACTCCTTCCTGTTTTCCTGGGTGCTGAACAACTCCTTCTTTATGTTTGAATCTGAAGGAATAGATGATGCAGGTTTACATGATTAATTCACAAGTTGAATGGAAATGACAGAGGGCTGTGAGTGGTTTCAATAGTTACTTTGTTTCTGTATTTTCTTTGGTCTTCTGAAAATCCATTTACCAACCAGTTTTCTGTTGAGTGAGCATAGAACGATTTCCAGGCTCTGTTATCAGTTGGCAGAGGTATCTCTCATGTTCCTCCCTTACTTAGTTTATCCTTTAGATTGGAAAATATTCCTCAATTAGCATAATACATTCTGTCCCTGTATTAAGAAACCTAGAAAAAAGCAAATATAGCTTTGTCAAATATCTTTGTCAAATATCTATTCCAAGTGACATGATATAAATATCTGTAAATTTACTTTTTTTGTATTATCCTTGGCCTTTCAAATTACAGGTAATATTTTTCATTTTCTACATTTAATTTTTCCATAGTATATTACCCTTTCAGTGATAGTCCTGTGTTTTAGAATCAGAGGATTTTCTTTCAAATAAAAGAATTTCAACCAAAAGCCGTAAGGTCTTATTTCAATTGTTATGCATTTCCACCACAAATAAACACAGACAAATAAAATCTATGATTATTGAGGTTGTGGATATGTGTTATTGTATACATTTGGTATATTCCCTGGAACAGTTTCATATTCTCGGATCCATGGTTGTTGAAGAATTCTTTTTTTCTGATTGAATATCTCACTTGCTTTTCCCAGTGAAATGGAAATAAAAGTAATATTGTTTTAGTAACTTTCTCAGTGTCATTTTCTAAGCAGGTGTCTTAGGAGCTATCACAAGATTTCTCTATTTCCTCTTGGGCACTCAGATATGGGTCTGGCTCTGTAAGTTAAAATGACATAGCGAATTCCACATTAAAATATAGCAAGTATTTAGTGTGAATAAGAACTCAAACATTTGTTGTTTATAAGCTATTGAGATTTCGGAGTTGCATATTACTTATGTAATATGTAATATCTCACTAATATGGTATGAATGCTAAAGGTGATTTTCTACATTTATTTATTTTGTTACTGCATTAATTTTTATTTATTTTGTTATTGCTCTAGGGAACAGTTTATGAAGATTTTCTATTCTACTATTTTACCCCATAAGTATGTTAAATTTAACTTAACTCAATAATTACATGGAATTGAATTGAAAGACATTATTCAGTATATGTCTATGAATGCATGTACCCAAATAACAATAAGATAAATGGATTGAATAGATTCTGATTTCTACTTACATCTAATTTAAACTGGTGTTTTGTCTGATACATTTTTGGCACAGTGAGAGATGAAAACTTTGAATCTCGGTTGTATATTCTTTTATTTGACTAATGGTCCATCTCACTCAGTTCCACAATGTAACCTTTACATAACAAAACATACAAATACATGCCATGTAGATATGGCAGTGGTCTAGTAACTTGTCCACATATAAAATACCAGTAAGCTGAACATTTAGGATTCTTGCCAAGTGTTGTTTCCTCTATATTCTTCTTTCAGAGGCAAAGCTTACAAGCATAATTAAAGAACATAATTAAAGAACACTGTATAAATAATTTACTCATCAAATTAAATTGTGTATCTAAGATTATAAAACTTAAGTTTTGTGCATCATTATGCAGAGAAATGATTGGCATTGACTAGAATTGTCAAGCCAACCAGGAGGGAGTTTAACAAGTCTGAGAGCAAGCATGAAGAAACCAGTCCAGTGACAGAAGAAAGTATATTTGTCTGTCTTTGAGAATCTAGGACTCGGTTCTCATTAGAGATTAAATATTTTGATGTCAAATTGTTGACAGCCAGAAGAGGTCAAATAAAGCGAAATTCTTTCAAATGATGACTGTCCTCACTGAAATATGTAATTCCTCCACCAACAGAGAAAGTCTCTTATAATATGAAAAAGGGTATGTATTTATTAGAAGGTCATTCACCAGGATTACCCCCATTCTTAGTGAATGTCCAGCTGCTCCCAGTACAAACATTTCAGATAAAGAAGATCAGGTCACCAGCTGGCAAAATCTGCAATAGTCCACCTGGGCTTCAGTTCTAGATGTTTCAATAGAGGCTAATATTTCTGGGCATTTCTATGCTACCCCTCTGACTGGAATTACTTCATCCTTCTACATCATTCTCATATTTCACGACTTAGTTTAGACTAAGCCAGGTGAGCCTCTTTTGTGAATCCATGATATTCTTGTTTAGCCACTGACTTCTTTCGAGCAATTGTCACATTCTACTATCATTTGGGCATGAACTCCTTGAGGATTCTTAGTTGGTGCCAAGTAAATATTTACTGAATGAAAGAAAGTTAAATGAGCAGGAAGGAAGAAGAATACTTCAGTGGCTTTGATCTAAACAGTAATTAAATTTGGTAGGGTCACAAATTGAATTGACTTACATTTCTTAAAAGGGTCAGTGAGATCCACACCAAACCAATTAGACTTAGTAAAATTAAAAAAAAAAAAAAAAAAAAAAAAAAAAAGACAGCATCAAATGGGGCTAGTGAATACATAGACCAGCTGGAACTCTTACACACTGCTGGTTGGAATGTCAAATTACAGCCATTTTGGTGAGCAGATGACAGTTTCTTATCAAGTTAAACATAGAGTCATGTTGAGACTGAGCAATCCCATTCATAGGAATTTACCAAGTAGAATAAAACATATGTCCCCACAAAGACTTACATGTAAATGTTCATGATTCCTTCATTCAAAATAACAAAAAGAAAAATAAACAACAGTTAGGTTGAAAACAACCTAAATGTCTACCAACTAGTAATTACCATTGTGAAATGTGATATAAGATTCTCAGCAATAAACAAATGAAAGAAAATTATTGATAAATGCAACAGAAATTTATTTCAAAATCATTGTGCTGAATGAAAGAAATTAGATTCCAAAGACTACATATTTTCTTTAGATGATATTTTAGAAAAGGTAAAATAAAAATCAGATTTCCAGGGTTTATGTTCTGGTGTAGGGAGGACACTGATTAAAAAGGGACAAGAGTGAATTATTTTGGTGCAATGGAGCTGTTTTATATTTTGACTATGGTCAAGTGTCTGTGCATTTCCCTAGACTGAAGTCCTCACATAAACAGAGTGAATATTATTGTAAGTAATTTACATCTCAACAAACCTAAAAAGGCTTAGGATGTGACATTTTTCTTCCCCCTTTTTAATGAAATAAAATGTATTATGCATTCATTATTTGCATGCTCCTGACAAAGCTAGAATTATCTAATATAAATTATGAAATGTGCAGCAAATTGAAGAAAATTCATAAATTCAATGTCTACTTTGTGCCAGCATCAAGCTGTATTCTGTAGAACACCCTTAATCATTCTAGCAACACCATGAGTTGACATTATTCTTATTCTATAGATAAAGCATCCAAAGGTCAAAACATTTAACTACATTGTAAAAAGAAAACACTGGCACCCGGACTTTTAGCTAGATAAAACTGATACTAAGGCTCTGGTGCTAAACACATGTGACAGTTTGGCAGCAAAACTGTCTTTTTGAGTATTCTTTGCCAGGTGTAAAAAGGATCATATTATTTTCCTGTCTACAACCCATACAATAATTTCCATGGCACATTGAATAACATTCACACCCCTCATCATAGCCTCTAATGGTCCATATGTCCAGGTCTTTGCCACCTCTGCTTTGCTCTCTTCTTGTGCTTCACTAAGCATCACAAGAGCAAAGCACTTCCCAATTTTTACATGTTGCTCGGACCTCCTGGATAACCCTCCTTTTATTTTTTTAAATCCTTTTTTGTCCATAACTGCACTGGGGATTGAGCCCAGGTATCTTTTACCACTGAAATACATCCATAGATCTTTTTTATTTTATTTTACTTTTTTGAGAAAGAGTCTCTCTAAGTTGCCCAGACTGTCCTTGAACTTGTGACCTTCCTATCTGCATCTCCTTTGTCACTGGGATTGCAGGATTACAGATGTTCATCACTGTACTCAGGTTGAAAATTTGAAAATCTCTACTTTCTATATGTTTTAAAAAGGAGTTTTTTTCTTACAGTTTCAAGTTAAATGTCATTTCATTAAGATATCTTCCTAAGCCCAGTCCATATGAGGAGATATCCTCTCCCTTTGCTATTATTTTTATGTTACCATTTTCCCTCCATAAATCAACCATGTATATAGCATAGGACACAATAACTTCACATATTTCTTTTTTGCCACCTTGGGGATAAAATCTAGGGGTTCACACATGCTAAACAAGAGCTGTACAATACAACTGTACAATCCTCAGCCCTCAATGAATATTTCAATAAACAAATTAATAAATGCAGGTGAGTCTGCCAGTTTTAGCAGGCACACAGGGAAAATTGTTAAAATCTGGTACAAAAGGAAAGATCACCTAAAGGGAAACTTTTGTCCAGCGAAGCTGAAATCTGAGGTCTGCATATATTAATGAAAATCAATAAATAGCAATAGGCTTGCTAGAAAGACAGAAACCAGGGTTAAATCAATTAAGAATGTTGCCTCTATGTAAATTAGAAACATCAACTAAATTAAACTGTTGAAAATGGAAGATTAAAAGAATATTAATGAGCTGATGGAAACTTGATAAGATTTTCAAAATGCCTTTTTGTTTGTTTGTTTTATTTCCAGGAGAACCAAGTGTGAAGAAAAGGCATTTTGAGGGTGTCTCATGCCTTCTTAATGTTTCACAAATACTATTTGCTGAAGGGCACAGTCTGACTGAGAATCTTCATCATCCAGGCTAAAAAAAAAAGACCAGTTGAGACTTTTTGTTTTCTACCCACATCAGGAATTAACCAGGATTCTTTCAAAGAATAGTGTTATGTCCCCATATAATTCCCTGACGTCAACCTTACTTTTGAAGGACTTATTTTGCTATGATAGGTACTCCATCACAGGGTGCCCCAACACCACCATCAGTGCTTTGAAAAGAGTGCACAGAGCTTTCTGTTCCTTAGCTGAATCCTGTCTCTCAGCGTCCATCTCCCATCTTCCTAGCAGGAAGCTACACTTCACTAAAAACCTTTTCTCACTTTTAGCTGTTGAGCATGACCTTCCATTCACAATGCCCTTTCCCATCCCAACATGCATGTGCGCACATGTACACTCACAAACACACACCCATCATGGTAATTCATCCTCTCATGTCCTTCATCTCCCTTATCTCAGACAACACAAGACATTCATGTTGCTTCATCCTCTGCTCAGGTTGTCTTCCTGTCTATACCTCTAACTTTCTCTCCTTCTACTCACTGTTTTTGGTCACACTGAACTCTCATTATGACCATTTACTTTCAAAGTAACAGATCCCCTAATTGGGTCCACTGAACTTCTCTCCCAAGTCCCCCCAATTTTTCTATTTTGTCTTCTAGAGTTTAAGGTTCTGACATGAGCAATACCCCTGTGTCTTCAACCTCTTCACCTTCATACTCTAACATAAGTGTGGATCAGTCTGAGGATGTTAAAGATGAGGCCATTTGGTGTCATGGAACATCCCCTTTTCTACCAGCCCCAGAAGCGGATTTCTTGTCAGAGTTTTCAAATAATTCTTTATTCTTATACCCTAATAATCTTTCTCTTACTGTATTTTCCTAAAAGAAAAAAAAGTGTTTAAATACACTCTTTGCCTTTTATATCCTTTTACTGAAACAGCTGATCAAATATAGTGAAACTAAACTAAAATAAACATATGCCAACTGCTCACCTGTAAAAATTTGGTGATACTGCTCAAGTAGGCTCTCAGATTATTCAACAAGCCCGATGCATATCACTTTTCAAAGCATCATCCAGTTTCTGAAAGATAATGTCACATCATAAAAAATAAAAACTTTTCAAACTTCCACCATCTACCACTCTCTCACTTTTCCAGCTACTGATCTTATTTCTTGCTTCACTTCGGATAGAAAATCCATCACAAAATAACAATTTTATCTTCACCAGCTAAAGCTTTTGCTCTTCTGACTCATGTCTCTTTGTTCTTTCTGTTTTTTTTTTTCATTAAAATGGGTACAGGGTAATCAGTATTGCCCCACTTTTCTTGCTCACTTTACATCATTACCTACATAATAAGCCAGTATGTATTATTTTCATCCACTCTTCTTCAATTTCCCCTTGGGCTTTGGTTTCTACCACTACCATGTACACATTATGGTCAGAGTCACTAAGAACTCAACAATGGCAAATCAAGTGGTGAATTGTAAGTACACACCTGTAGTAGTCTGGTTTTTGTTGCTTTGACAAAAAATGCCCGACAAGAACAATTTACAAGAGTGATGGGGTATCTTGGCTTACCATTTCAGAGGCTCAGTTCATGCTTAGTAAGCTCCAAGGCAGAATCATTGTGGCAGAAAGGTATGGTGAAGGAAACTTGCTCAGCACATGGCAGGTGTAAAGCAGAGAAAGATGGGAGGGTGTCAGGGACAGATCATACCCCCAGTGATGTATTTTCTCTCTCCAGGCCCCATCTCACTATCATTTTTAGTACCTCCAATAGTCCATTCAAATGATTAATCAATTAAAATGAAAATTCCCTGATGAGACTAGAGCCCTCATAAGCCAATATTTTTGCTTCTGAACATTTTCTACATCACCTAACACTGGAGATTTTGGGGGTACATCCCAGATCAAAACCATAACATCATGCCAACTCTCCTCGGAATTAGTATTTGAAGCAGCTGATCACACTCTCTTCAAACATTTCCTGCAGTTTGTTGACACGTTGTACTTCCCTCTTATTTCCTCTCTCATTACTGTTTTATCCTCTGTTGTCCTCTCCTCTCAGTTTGTTCTCAACTTCTAGGTGATATCAACTACCTTCTTGGAGTTGAAGGCCAGTTGATGGTTCCCAAATACACATCTCTTATCGACAATGCCTTCCAGGAGCTTCATGTACTTCAGATTCCTATAAACAACCACACCTAACTCATATCCCAGCATGTTTAATTTATGTCTCAAGCTTGTCCTGGCTATTACCAAAACGGATTTCTCAACTTGATTTTTCTTTCATAACTCACTAAATGACCTCAATATTTGCCAAGATGCTCAGGTACCAAGATTTAGACTTGTCATTCACAAGCAGCATGTATCATTGTGGACTGCTGTGCAATAAACTTCCCCAAATCTAATGGCTTAAAATAGTAGATATTTAATAGATATTTAATCACAATGTCAATTTCTGCAGATCAAATATGGAGGGACAACTTAGTTGTGCACTTCGAGCTCCAGATTCTTCATAAGGTGTGTAGGGCAGGCCCAATAGGTTCCCTTGTGGAGATTTCCAGACAGCTATGTTTTTAGTATGTAGTCAAGCTCATAAACACCATGATTCAGCATGTGTATTCAAAGTCAGAAATATCTGCTTGTGAGTATGGCTCACTTATGTAACTTACTGACAATATGCCTTCTTTGGCCCGCATGTAAAAAGGCCTATGGAAAGACTTGGGGTTCTGCTGCCACCTTTGGATAAAGAATGTCTACTATCCCAACTGCACCTAACATCTTCTTCCACCTGCCAGGATCCTGAATCTGTTTTCCTGGATCTAAGCCCCAGGAGAAAAAGGTGGCAGTCAAGCGGCCATTCAGATTCCACTTGAGTCCAGACTGATCCAGGCCTGAGAGATTTGTTCCCAGGCTCACTCAGGTAGTTTAGGGAGGCTTTGAGTCCTCACCAGCTGTGCAACTGAGGATCCCAGATCCTTATCTTCGTGATTTTGGTCGCTCCAAGGGACATCTCACCACAAAGTGATTGTTTTCCCTAATGTGAGTGATCTGTGAAATGGAAAGGGACAGCAAGCATGTCAGGAGACAATTAGCAGAGAGCAAGTGTGGGTTCTCAACACAGAAGCCACACTCTTTTGGTCATCTAAATTTGAGGTAACATCCCATCATTTTACATTTCTCTCTCCTCACCAGCCATATATTTTAAAGGCTTAATTGAAGGTGTTTACACCAAGACCTGCTGCCAGGACCAAGGGACTTCCTGGTCCCTAACTGCTAGTGAAACACTCATCAGATTGGTCCTGACTCATGAGAGTGGCTATGAAACTCTCTCCCTGACTTGGTGACATCTCTTTGATAGCTTGACATTGGCCATACTGGGAATATTACAATCACGAAACTGGAAAATGTTACAAATTAGGACTTTTAAAATTTCAAACAGCTGGTTGTTAAGCATTCACCAGCCTATCACTGCTTCCATACCACATCCAAAACATTGTCATAAAACCCTAGTACCATCTCCAAAAATACTGTCCCTTTCCCATCACTTTGCACTTGTATAAGGCAGTATCACGCTTCACCCAAAGGAAATATAATTATTTCCTAACTAATCTTGTGTTACTTTGCTTCTTATTCCCAGAGATTATTTCCTTGCAAAAAATCAGGTAGGTCTGTGAGTCAGATCTTCTCATTCCCAGGTTCAACATTCTGTTGATTCCTGTCATACTCAGAACTGAGTTCAGAGACTGCTCTGTGGGGCCATGAGTGATATGCCCCTGACTATATCTCTGACTTTTCCTTTTGTCACTATTTTATGCCATACT
Organism: Callospermophilus lateralis; assembly: GCF_048772815.1. Taxonomy (NCBI): domain Eukaryota; kingdom Metazoa; phylum Chordata; class Mammalia; order Rodentia; family Sciuridae; genus Callospermophilus; species Callospermophilus lateralis. The sequence continues at coordinate 96,178,437 of NC_135313.1, forward strand.
AACTCATTACTACTGTTCCCAGACTGAACTAAACATGCTAACACTCCAGGGCTTTTGCTTTTGAACTTGTCTGAAATGAATTAATGTGTATATGTGTGTACATATTATATATAATGTATATATATATATGTATATGCATATAATATAAAAATTATAAAATATATAACATTACATGTAATTGTGACATGTGTGTATGTGTATATATGTGTATTTATATATGTGTGTATATATGTATATACACACATATACATATATACATAGTGTCTCTTCTCATAAGTCACACCCTCATTGATATTTTCTTGACTACTGTATCTAAAATTCCACCCTGTACTAACATGTCTTGTCCATCAATATTTTCTCCTAAAATCATTTTGTGCTGTTATGGTTTAGATAGGAGGTGTTCCCCTAAAGATCATGTGGAAGAAAACGCAAGAAAGTTTAAAGGTAAAATGATTCCATTATAAGAGCTTTAACCTAATCAGTGCATTAATCCACTAATAGGGTTTGGTTGGTAGCCATAGGCAGGTAGGGTGTGACTAGAGGAGATAGATCATTGGGACGTTTATTTTGTGCCTGGTGAGCAGAGCTCTCTCTGCTTCCTTGTAGCCATGTCCTGAGCTGCCTTCCTCTGCCATGTCCTACTGCCATGATGTTCTGCCTTCCCTCTGGCCAGAGCTAGAGTCAGCTATCTGTGAACTGAGACCTCTGAAACTATGAGTCAAACAAACTTTTCCTCTTTTAATTGGTCTTGTCAGATCTTTTGGTCACAGTGATGAAACAGCTGACTAAAACAGGAGCCTAACATAATATTATGTATCTATTTGCTTATTTGTCTGTTAAAAGCAGGGACTTCTTTTAATCACTGTGCTAATACTTTTCGGGGTTCCACAAAGAACTTTTGAATGAATGATTTGGATTATAATCATGTCATTGGCTCTTCACAATATCCTCTTAATATAGATGGCATTAACAAATGCTTGCCAATGAGGAAGCTTATTATAGAGTTCTAATATTAGATATTTGTTAAGCTAAGACTTAAACCTACATCTTTATGACTCCAAGGTCAAAGATCTCTGTCCTCACTTACAGTTTTCTTTCTTTCTGAGGCTACCCATGAATTTAAATACCAGGGAAGCACTTCCGGAATAGCCTGGGTTTTCACAGGTAGCAAGAGACACAAATTTAAACATTAGTTGACTTGTTTGTCACTATCAGTCCAAATTTTTTGAGGACAAAGTGTTGAGGGCCACAGACAAGTCAAGATGGCACCTGGCACTTTGCCAAAAGGAGTGGTTTGAGAAGTAATGCCAGCGAGCCGTTAAGATGATGGAGATTCCTTAATGACTGACCGCTGTATTTAATGATGTTAATTAAGTTAAGCTGTGTATAATTATTAAGATGATGAGGATTCCTTAATGACTGATTGCTGTAACTGGATGATGCTAAATTGAAACAAGCTGTGTATTCAGTTAGGTATAAATACCTCTGCTGTCCCCCAATAAAGCGGCTCCTGCTGTTTCAACCTTCACAAGTTGCTTGTCACACCCTCCGGTTATTTTGCCCAGCCAGACTTGGGCAACAAAGAAAGCTTAGCTATTGTGGAACAAAGGTCAGTGTCTCATTGGGAGGTTCTTCTTCCTGCCCAGGGAAATCTAAGCCACCCTAAAACTTAAAATCTCAAATAATTAGTAAGTAACAGAACACAAATACTCAGAAATATATTTACAATAGGTGAATCCCCTGATCTAGTGCACACGGGTTCTGGAAAAAGACAAAGGAAAGATGTGTCTAGTGGTTTATTTAAGGGGTACACCAAAGGCAGAGATAAGGTTTCAAGGGTGGAGACTTACTTTGTGATGTCTTGCAGGCAGCAGGTTGATTGACATCTTGGAAGGTCACACCCATCTCAGGTGCTGTGTGGGCCACTGTAGAGCTGAACAGAAATTGACATTGTCCCTAGGCAATTGACCAGAGAAAATGTCCACTGCCAGATACCAGATGTCTCTATTCATAAGGCTTTCATGTGTGGTGACCCACATGCAACCCGTGGATGGCTCCTGACACTTAGCATTCACCATCTTATTTCAATGTTTGGCATCCAGTAGGAATTCGATGACTGACTGTTAAGTTATTCTCTACATTCATTAATGCCAACTACACAAACAAGTGAATGGAATAATACAATGCTGTCTCCTAGTCAGAAAGATAATAGGTTAATGTGGCAAGCACTGGAGGTTTTTGGTCATTGAAATGTCACAAACTTGTAACTGCAAATTTTCATTATATTTAACACAAGGTACAAATCATGTTATAGAATCTGAAATTTCAAGGATATGATATAATTAAACTGTAAGAAATAATGTTTCATGAAGCAAATTTTTTTTTGGTTATGAAGTTTTATCTTATTTATTTATTTATTTATTTATTTATTTATTATTTTGGTGGTGCTGGGGATTGAACTCAGGGCCTTGTGCATGCTAGGCAAGCTCTCTAACAATTGAGCTATATCCCCAGACCCAAAGTTTTATCTTTTAAAGTAATGAAATTGGTTTTCTCTGTTTTAATCTTTATTCTTCTATGTTGAACATAAGATCATCTTATTAAAATGAATAGATGGATAGACCAACTTCTGGAAGAAAAAAATAGGCTCAACACCACAACACACAGGCATAGGTAATGCCTATATGACTAAGCCTCAAGAAATAATATTAAGAATTTATACATGGGGGTGGCATCAAATAAAAAGCTTCTGTACAACAAAGGAAACAGTGAAGAGCATGAAGAGAGTCCTTAAACAGAATGAGTGTTAATCAGCTACTCTTCTGACAGAGGATTAATATCCAAATTATGTAAAGAACTCAAAAAACTTAACATCACAAGAAACCAACAACAAAACAAATAACCCAATCAATGGATTGGCAGATGAACATTTCTCAACATAAGAGATACGAATGGTCAACAAATATATGAAAAAAACATTCAATATCATCAGCAATCAGGAAAAAGCAAATCAAAACTACACTGAGATTTCATCTCACAAGATTTCCAATGGCAATCATCTCTTGATGCAATGATAATAAATGTTGGTGAGAATGCATGAAAACTGATTATTTACACATTGTTGGCAGGGTTGTAAATTAGTAAAAATACCATAGAAATCAGTATGTCATATAATTGAGCTGTGGTATTCCTTGGTATTTATTAAAAAAAACTAAAGTCAGCATACTGTAGCAATATATAACCCATATTTATAGCTGCACAATTTATAATAATCAACCAAGTTATGCAACCAGCCTGGTGTCCATCAAGAGATGAATGGATAAAGAAAATGTGGTATATATACACAATGGAGTTTGACTCAGCCATAAAGAAGAATGAAATCATGTAATTAGCAGGAAAATGGATAGAAAGAACATGATGCTAAGTGAAATAAGTCAGACTGGGAAGTCACAGGTCATGTTTTCTCTTAAAATGTACAAAACAGATTTTAAAAGGGATGGCGGAATGATCTCATGAAAACAGAAAAGAGATCAGTAGTGTAGTAAGGGGATCAGGGGGAAAGGAGTAAGGGAGAAAGAAGGGAAGTACTGGGTAATTAAATGAAGCAAATCATGTTTTATTCATGTATGTATATGTTGCAGTGAGACCCACTATTATGTATAATTATGATGCACCAATAAAAAGTTTAAAAATAGGTTTTAAATCCTTAAGTAAACTATAATTGGCTTGAGTATGTATCCTAAGTGTTATACTTTAATGCAATGTTTTATAAAATAATAAAATGTTTACACAAGATGAGAAAAAAATGGAGTCAGGCGGGTTGGCACATACCTGTAATGACTCAGGAGACTGAGGCAGAAGGATCACCAAGTTTGGAGACAGCGTCAGAAGCTAGCAGTTTAGTAAGGTCCTAAGCAAATAAATAAATAAACAAACAAACAAATAAATGGCCTAGTCATGTAACTTAGGGGAAAAGAGTCCCTGTGTTCAAGCTTCACTATGGGGGAAAAATTAGATATAAGACTGGGTGAATGGATGGAATTTTTGACAAGTGAAAAGAAGACATTAAGGGCAATTCTCCCACAGAGCTAGCACTGAATTAGAATCTCATTTCTACTTAATTCTGCTCTAAGGATTGAAGGGAAAGAGGGCAGAAGGAACTGCAGGATTTTTAAGAGGACTCTGTCAATAAATATAATTTCCCATAAAAGAATTTATAGGAAGAGTTGAATACTAGAATTCTCAAGGTTCAGAGATCACAAGACTTTCTAATAAGAAAACTTCTTAACCTAATCAAGAAGTAATTTTGATTTTCAAAAGTGAACTACGTGATCTCATCACCATTGTGTATAACACAGTGCTAATTCAGGTCAGAATTCAAAGAATCAAAAAGGGTTCAGCATAAAGGGAGAGTGGAGACTATACCACGTGTTAGGAGCAAAACAGATACCAATTCAATACAGTTAGTGTTGAACATTCTTTGAGGGAGAGTGATTGTTCTTAAAGAAATCAATGGCTAATGAATTTTGAGTAAATTCTTTATACCTATGGGGGAAAAATAAATAAAAGAGGCGTGTGCATTTATAAATGTCCTGACAACAAGAAAGACAGCATCCCATCACAGAATTGAGAGTTGATGGTGGTGGATGCGAGGGACCTTGGAGTACTGGTGTAAAATATATTAGGGGTCATAATAGAGAATCTAAAGAATGGAAATGGCTTAAAAAGAATCTTGGCCAGACAAGATTACTGTATTTCTCGTTTTCTTTTTAACAAGCATTTTTATTGAGAAAAACCCAGCAAATTCTTATGAAATACACAATGCACTTTTCATGTATATGAATATCTTGAGTTCCTTCATATTAAATATGAAATATCTGATCTTATATGTAGTGTAATATCAGGGATGAGAGGAGATGGCCTCTTTTGAGTCATTCATAAATATTTCTGTAAGTTATGTTGAAATAATTCAATTGTCTCTCTGTGTCCCAGATTTCCTCATTTGTGAAAAGAACAATAATATGTAAAAGGTAGATAAGATATCTGGCACATGGTAAACACTTAATAACAGAGATATAGAGCTAGACTTTATTCATAACATTATAAATTAAATACAGGTTTTTACTTCTTCAGTTTATAGAGCAAGGCTCCAGTTTAAGCTTCCTTTTCTTTAAGTTCAGTGGTTCCAAAGGGAACTTATATAGAGAGCAAAATTCCATGAAGTTCTTTTTCTAATACTTAGACTTCTACATTTGGGAAAAAAATAATTGTGACATTAAGCCTTAAAAATCCATCCAATTTTTTCCCCCATTCTCTTGTGACACTTAATAAAATGAATTTTCTCAGTTCAAAAGCTGAGGAAAAGAACTCTTTTTAAAAATTAATTAACAAATGTCAGTATTTGCAATATCAATCTAATAACCAAACCTCCAGGGTAATGAATGAATCTTCTGTGAAGAGGAATGGAGATGCTGGTTGTTCTTTGAAGGCCTCAGTTTGGGAGAGTGCAGAGAGATAACATGAGCCAATGTGCCACTTGCTCTCTCCAGCATAGAATTAGGGCCCCTATGTAGCAGGACCGCCTGTGTTTACTATTGGGGGTTTGCACCACTTTTTGCTTCAAAGTGCTTGAAGGGAAGGGCCCAAAAGGGAGACAGTTAAAATGTGTGTCCTAGAAGGATTGGAGGTTCTGTATAGCCCATGGCTTGTGCCATAGGACAGAGCACTGTCCCCTCCTGCTGTTGACTGTAGTCACAGCATCTGCACAGTGATTTCTCCTTTCTAGTTTTTGAGCTTTTCTTCTGTCATCCCATGATCATTGTGCAAGCTTTCTTTATGTATATCATTTCACCATTTTGGTTTCTCAGAGTTCTTTAAAGACAAGGAAACTGTTTATGCATCTTAACATTCCACCAGATAGACCTGTCACTAAGCTTCCGAGTCACCAGACATTAATTAAATGACTCACTTCTAAGGGATGGCTAGGGGATGATGGTAAAGAGCACCAGTGTGTAATGAAATGACAAAAATGCAAAGGAGCATTGAAGTGATCTTCTACACAGTGATAAGGAAAGAAGGTGGTAAGTTTTGAATCTAATTTTAAAAATCTTAAAATGAAAAGTCTGAGAATGACTAGTTTGGTAGACAAAACCCTGGTTTTAGAGTTAGATCCCAGTTCAATGACCGAGACTGATACTTGATATTTAAATAATACATTTTGTGGTTGGAGTTGTGGCTCAGCGGTAGAGCGCTTGCCTTGCACGTGTGAGGCACTGGGTTCAATCCTCAGCACCACATAAAAATAAAATAGAATTGATTAAAGGTATTGTGTCCAACTACAACTAAAAAAAATTGCAAAAATAAATAAATCATACATTTTTATGTGACATGTAACTTGGAAGTGGCCTTTATGGTATGCAGAAGATACTGTGAAGCACAGGGTTTTATAAAGCACAAAGATTTTAGTCACCCACATTCTGGATTCTTCACATAGTGGCATTGTCACCTTATGCTAGTTACTCATTCTCTCTGTGCTTTGTGCACAGAGTTTTAGTAATATATTATGGTTATTGAGACTCTGGGATTTAACATGTTTTTAAATAGTGCTGACATAGAGTAAGTGCATAAAACACTCATTACAGTGTTTTTTTTTCTGATTATTATCTCTAATTCAGTTTAAAATAGAAATATTTTGTGGTAAGTATCATGGAATTTTGGAATTATGGACTTTGGAATAAGATAAATCTGCATTTGTTTTTATTATACTATAATTACACATATTTGAAAAACAGATTTCTCATCTTTTGAAACTTTCCTCATCGGTAACAAGAGAACAAAGATAAAATAACTTCAAAATTATTTTGGAGATTGAATAAGGCATATGAAATACATAACATTTAATAATCACACTTGTGTATGCATGTGTAGGTGTAGGTGTGCTTGCGTATAATAGGTAATTAAGATGTAAATGGAGTTCTAGCACTTTCCAGGATAAGGATATTCTTATCACCAGATGGTGTATTTACTTCTACAACTGATGTCCTTCACAAATATCAAAGAAAAACAATCACAAGATGTATTTGGTGACTGGAACATAAGAGAAGGCAATTGAAATGAAGCATTTGATTATGTCTATTTTTAAAATACCACTGTGGAATTCTTCTTTCTCTTCATCTCACCTTTGTCTCTGACTTAATTCTCATTGTCTAGTTTTGTCTCATCTGTTCTCTCACCTCAAAAATCAAAATAGAAGATCTGACCTTTCATGCAAAATAATCTGGTAGGTTTGTATTATCTTGGATAGTTCTGATGTTGCTATACATATAACACATCTCTCATAACACAGAACTAAAAACATGTTTCTCTCTGATATATTTACTTATTACCCTACAAAATGAGATGGGTATGTGACACTAACTAAAGCTTGTGAGAATATTTGAAATGGTATGAAAAAAAAAATCAAACCTCAAATTAACTTTTGGGGATTTCAGGGAATACTTAATTAGTTTTCTATTAATTCTGAATATCAAATTGTGTAATTATATTGCAGGAACTGATTTTTAGCCTTTCTATTTCTTTAAAGAATAATAATTTGATGGATGACCAATTACCACCAAGCTCGTGTGTGGACACACATTAGAAATGACAGGAAGCTAGTTGTAACCCCAAATATGAACATCAGTAAGTGGTAAATATTAGAATTTTGGAGAAGGTCTACAAATGGTGTGACCTGATAAGGTATATGAGGACAATCCCCTCTTTCCCTACCATGCAGAATATGGGTGTTATTGTGGCTTTTAAGAAAATACAAGCTCTTGCAAGTATAAACACAATTTAAGGGCAATATGGAAAAAGCTATACATGGAGGGGATAGGCAATCTTCTTCAAAACTTAATTTCAATCTGAAATTAAAATATATATTATTGAATCCCAGTTGGTTTTCTATGAGAAGACATTTTAATATTATCTTGTGGATGGCAAAGAGACAATAACATAAATCAACCCCTAGGGAATAACTTGATTTATTGGGGTCATTCAAATTTCTGTCCTTTGGGTCTCCCCCCTCCCACTTTTCTTTGCACTAGTTTTTAGAAAGAATCATTTTTGACCTATCATGTAGCTTTCTACATTAATGTATCTCTGCTCTAGAGAGTATGTTAAACATGTGGCTTTTATCCCATTGCCTGGTCTACATTGAAAATAATCATCCAGTCTACTCCTTGCTGTGCCTCTCCCTGTGACCTTAGTATAAGATTTTGATTATGACTGTTTGGTGCTCATTGTTTACAGGATACCTAAAGTCCCTCCAGGGAGACATCTTTGGAGAAAAAGTCTTATTAACCAAATGTAATAGGTTGTCAAATTGTCCTTGAATTTATCATTCATAAATTAATTCTGCTTTGTCTAACAAAAGCAACAGAAGTGTTGCAGAGAAACTTTTTGGTTATTTTTGCACATTTTTAATAGTCAAATTTGGAAGTAATCAGTCTTTCTGAAACATGAATTTTGCCAGTAGCTTTTAAGGATAAAATTTCAGAGGTTTTCAGCTGTAAGCAAGAGACAGAATTTTTTGTGAAGGCATCACTTCCAGGGGCTGGATCAGAAGGTCAGCTCATTTTCAGCTCCATTAGTCTTCAGGAAGATGTTGAGTCAACCTTCAGAGTCATTTGACATCAAGGTACAAACCCCAAGGGAAGTATCTACTTAGAAAACTTTTAGGTATTTACTGGTTCTGGAGCCTGACTCTTTGTGTCACACCACTCCAAGGACAGCTGGAGCTTCCCTCACTGGAGGTGCTGTCTGATTTTGCTTTTTTAGAAGACATCCCTTATCACTACTTTAATGTTCTGAGCACCTAGCAACAGACATGGATTGATCACTGCAGACTTTGATGCACAAATTTGCATTTGTTTGGAGTCTCCAAGGATGTCAAATCTGAACCAGACTCATTCATAGCTTTCTTTGGGTACAAATACATTAATAATCCAAGAACAGGAAACCCAGGCAAAAGTTTTAAGTGGTGTGATGACTACTTTTATGTATGTAGCCGACTTTGGCTTCTTAGAAATACCAATAACCTAGGGAGAAATATATAATCGTCATGATGAGTGAGAACCTGCCTTGAAAATAAAAATAAAAATAAAAAAGGCTGGTGATATGGCTCAGTGGTTAAGTACCTTTGGGTTCATCCCTGGTCTCCCACCCCCCCAAAAAAAATGTTTTAAAAAAGTCATGACATGAACATTTTTATTTTTTTGTATTTTGTAATTTATAACATCATTTATCAAAGCATCTTACTTACAACATACATTCCTGAACACTTCAACTCTTAACCAAGGCTTTGTCTTTTCCTTTCTTTCTTATTTTGCAATACACTGCTACTTCACGTTTCCTTTTTAGATGACCAAACATGTTTAAATTCTTTTTCAGAGGAAACAAAGGCATAGCAAACTTTCTTTCAACTGTATTATATATCTCCTTTATATCCCCATAAAACGCAGGTGCTAAGATGCTCTTTCATCCCAACACCTGCATTTTATGATTCTTATGATATAATATATTTTATTTGTGACTCCTTAAAGTGGATTGAAATGCAAACAAAAGAAATGGGATTCATTTAAAATGAAAGGCAGGATTGGCAATGTGTTTATCTGGACTAATATTTTTAAATACCTATCAACCCAGAAATGATTAATATAAGTCATAAAAGACAAATCCACAGACAATCTTATCTGCCATTTATTTACCACTTACACTTTTTTTTATTGTTCAGGATTGGAAAGGTTTAACAATTTTATATCTTTTGAATGATAGATATTATTAAAACATTCAAATCTGAAAAGCATCTGCTTAAAAAAATTCTTTAGAAGTCCCAAATTTTCTATAACTCAGGTCCACTGTAATTAATTACCCAATCAAGATGATGAAAAGAAAATGCACAACTGAAGTTGTTTGCAATACCTCTCTTGTCATTTTCACATAATGACAGAATCATAAGTGAAGGTTCATAATGAGTTTTCTTTTTTTCCTGTGGAGGATATAATCAGGAACCAGCTTTCAGAGTAGATGCAGAGTTTATAGTCTAGCCTTAGGGCATGGAGAAATGTCAAGGGGAAGAATATATGAAGAGAAGGGAGTATTTTATGAAACAATAGATTTGTTGAAAACTATCCTTGTGACTAAATTGCAGGACTCTGGGGGGAAATGATTCTTTTGACCTACTCTGCTTTCAGAGTCATTCAGACCCAAATGTAGGCTTGAGAACAGGGATTATTAGCCAGGATTCACATTTAAACATAATATCTTTCTTTGTATACTTAGGGAAACTAAAGGAGAAACCATGCAATGAAACCAAAGGTAGCCTAGCATTGCACTTCATGGGGCAAAGCAAGCATCCTGTCCTTATGGGATCCTGGTTTTAAGGCTGTTTATTTTAAAAACACCCTATAAGGAAATGTCTGCAAATAAAGAAGTCCTACCTTTAAATTTGGGTTTGAGTCTTATCTTAGAGGTAGGATACCTTGAACTCACATCCTATCTCTAACGCTCAGTGCGCCCATCTATAAATGAAAATGGAGATGGATGAATAAATGAATGAATGAATGAATGAATGAATAAATCCAATTTATGAGGTCATTTGATAAGTAAGATATCAAAATCCTTCCTTTAACACTGGCATTTTGTTCAAAGCAGCTGGAAAGCTATGCTGGCTTATTCATCAGAAATAATAACAGTTCAGGGTTTAGAAGGCAAGGGATCTAGTCCACCATGAGGGCAGTTTCTGAGGCTCCTAGTTCCTGGTTGCTCAGTTAGCACTGTGCCTGCCCAACTCGGGCACCAAAGATGGCTCTTCATCTCCTAGCCTTCCTCCCACCTTCCACTGCCATCCTTTCTCTCAGTGCGTCCTGCATTGGCATGACTTTGGGCTGGATTTCACAGGGTGCACATTCTGCTGTGTGTTGTGCTGTTTATTTTCTTATTGAAGATCATCCCACTTGTTCTGACCAGGGCAAAGAGACTGGAGCTTTTGCACAGAGAAAACAAAACAAAACAAAAACTTCAGTCACTGTTATGGATGGGGTAGAACAGATGAGGGAAGTAGGCTAGACGGCCTGGTTTCCAATCTGCAATCTATGACTTACCACTTCATTCCCAGGGACTCACTTTCTTCATATGGACAATAGGTCATATTTTAGAAGTACTTTAGCGATAAGGTTGCTAGAAGCATTGAATAGATTACTATTCATCAAGGAATTAGAATAGTATCTATAAGTCTTATTAAAAAACGTGAAGATAAGTCAAATTGGATTATCTTTATTATATATGCCAGTTGCCCCTATTTAAATTTGGCTTGAACTTATGAATTAGGAATTGTGTTTCCCTAATCAGCCATTTTAAAATTGATTTGATTGCTGCCAGCTTTATTACGGTGAGCGCGCAAATGGCTGATCGGATTCCGTCCCTTTAATAATCTAATTAACAGGAGAAAAGGCAGCATGAACAAATAAGCCACTCTCTCAAATTTCAATCATTAAGAGGAACCCCTTGGAGTGACCATTTTAAATGAAATTAAGTTGCTCACACATCAATTGCCGGTGGACATGTGATCCACTTAGACAGGGAAACCCATCCAAAGGCTCACACAGATGGTCAGGTGCCACAGGTCATGCCCGGGATGCATTCCAGGACACAGGCCAACATGGAGCGGGTAGAAACCACAACAAAATTAGCAGCAGTTTTGGAAGACCAGACCAGCCATTGTAGGGCAGGAAACTTCCAGAAGACTCAAAATCTCATGTACTCAACGAGTAGGATCCACTTTTGATTGTACAAGAAGCATTCTGTCTTCCTCCACTCTGAACGTGAATAAAATTGGCAATTTCAGTCTTCACATTCTGTCTCCTTTAAATAATGCCATAAATTAAACTTTCTTGAATATTACTTACATATTTTGGCTAAACAATCGGATTTTTAAATAGAATGCTTCACTTATAAAATTATAACAATGAAAAATCTCTATCTAAATTTGGAAGAGAAGAAGTTAGGATAAATTGGAATATGATGTGACAAGGAGGTGTACACAGACCATGAACCTTGTCCCTAGAGAGGAAACCTTTTGGAATTTCTTTAGAAAAACTGGCCTTGCCCCTGTGTGACATTTTCTCTCTTGAAGGCTTGTCCACTCACCTTCAAGATTATAGCACAGTGAGCTGCTGTGAGGATTAAGTGAAGTATCTCATGCAAGATTTTTAGTAGATACTTTAAAAACATTTATTCCCTTCACTTCATTATCATAAATGCCTACCAAATATATAACTAAGTGTCATATTAACAAGTGCATGTCAAAATTAGCTGTTGATGCTTCCGGTGTGTATGCACGTCTTTAACAATTACATAAAATGGCAGGAGGACAGTGATGTTACCTCTTCCACCTGGCCCAACACTGCACAGGCGTTTCCTTTGAAATATTAAAGGCAGAATTTTGGATTGAGTGAATTATCAGATTTTTCACTTTTCTTATTGATACAACCTCAAATGTATTAAGGTTTCTTTAAATCCCTATACTTTCATTAGTCCATAAGCCAAAAGGCACATTAAGCTATGATATTTAGATAGAATCACACAACCTTTAGAAATGTCCCACTTTTATATTTACAGATTTAATTAAGGCTGGGTGAGTAGAAAAATTGCTTGAAAAACTGCCAACCTGACCAAAGTGGGAAGAAACACAGAGGGGAGGGGAATATTGATATTCTGTTATCAAGCTCCTGGACAACCTGCTCAAGTGGGAGTAGTGTGATGCCTCTCAGTGTTGGCACTGTTCTGCTAAATGGATTATCAAGTATTTATTTGTTATTAAGTGTTGAGAGCCACAGCCCAAGGGGCCCCAGCAAACTTTCAGACTGCCAGCTGATGATTGGCTCACAGCGACTCCAGCAACATCTAGCTGATTGGCTCCTCTGCAGTGATGCTCATTGGGCTGTTTCCCTGCCCTTTCAGGCCATGGAGCTGCTCATTGGGGGACTTTTTTGGCTCCGCCCACACGACCCAGCCAATCGGCCTCAAGAGCAGGAGGATTGTGGGAGGTGGAGAGGCTGGTGGTGGAGAGAGTGGCTTGTGGGAAGCCGGTAGTGGCAGTTGGGCTCTGAGGGTTTTTCCTGAGGAGCTGTTTTGTTTGGCGCGTGTGGTTCTAAAAATAAAGTTCATTTCTTTTGACAAGTGGCTCCTGAATTGTGCCCAGACAGACTGCGGCAATTAAGAATACCTTGAATTTAAGTAGTGCCATGTTTTCTGGAGTGAAGGTTTGAAAGAGCATAGCACAGTGAGCAAGATACAGGTCCTCTAAGCCTATCCCAGCCATGTTCGAGAGGAGCCTGGGAATGATATGGTCTTCTTTTCTTCCCTCAGTACTTATCTCTTATGGCTTAACCTCGCCTCCAGATGGAGGCCATGTCTTGTCAGTTATAATTTCCCCATCTCTCCAGTTCTAGGTAAAGGTGATGGGTAGAGGATCCACTACCCCACCTGCCTCTGGCCATGCTGCCCCATACTCTCGGCCCTTCAGTGAACAGGAGGCAGCTAGAGTGGTTTCCAGGACCCCTCATGCAAGCTCTCTCTGCTGTTAGCATGGCTTTGAAGCCTCAGTTTCAGACAGTGCTCAGTGCCCCATCTGGAGCTGTGCACCCAGATGTCCCCTCCTGAGCACTCTTCCCCTAGTCTGTGCTCTTTCGGGTCCAGTTAACACTTGAGTAGGTCACCACTCTGAAGTTTTGCCCATATGCTTTCCATTCATTGTTTTTGTTTTTTCTTCCCCTTTTTCGAAGCATCTACACTAGTCCTCCTGCCCCCCCCAACCTTTGTCTGAAGTCTTTTCTGATGATACTTTTTTTTTCCCCAAACATACTGCTTCTTGTTTCACTTATGGTTTATCCTATAACACATCAAGATATTTGCTTTCTTCATGAGACCATGAGTCCTTTGGATAAGGGTACTCTGTGCTAATTATTTTTTGCATTCTCAGGAAACTTTGATTAAATATTTGTACTTTAAGAAACAAAATGCAACAAAAGTATGACAAATTTTTAAATATTTTATTTGTTTTAATTGGTTGTACATGACAGTAGAATGCACTTTGATACATCATATATTATGGAGTATAATTTCTTATTCTTCTAGTTATATGTGACGTAGAGTCCCACTGGTTGTATAGTTATATATGTACATAGAATAATTGTCTGGTTCATTCTACTATCCTTCTACCCCCTCTACCTGATCTAAAATAACTCTATTCTTCCCTAGCGCCCCCACTCCTTAGTCTTAATTAGCAACCACATATCAGAGAAAACTCTCAGCCTTTGGTTTTTTGAGATTAGCTTATTTTGCTTAACTTGATATTCTCCAGCTCCATCCTTTTACTGGAAAATGCCATAATCTCATTCTTTAAGGCTGAGTAATAACAATTTATTTTTAAGAAGCTAGTAATTATAAAATGAATGAACAAGTGGAGGAGCAAATAAATGAATACAAGAATGAAGTAATGAAACTTTAGGGGCTGGGGATGTGGCTCAAGCGGTAGCGTGCCCGTCTGGCATGCGCGCAGCCCGGGTTCGGTCCTCAGCACCACATACAAACAAAGATGTTGTGTCTGCTGAAAACTAAGAAATAAAATATTGAAATTCTCTCTCTCTCTCTCTCTCTCTCTCTCTCTCTCTCTCTCCTCACTCTCTCTTTTAAAAAAAAAAGAAACTTTAGCAACACATCATGTATTTTTTCTGTGCTGGGGATGAAATCTAGGGTCTTGCAAATGCTAGGTTAATATCATCAAGCAATACCCTAATCCCCTCACTCTATTTGATTTCCATATTTAGATGTTCCAGACCCTTATCTAGACACAACTATTGTGTAGTGCTAATTTTATGCATGTGTGGAATTGGGAGCTGGTTAAGAAGACATGGTGGCTGGGTATGGGGAGCTCTTGAATATAATTTGCATCAGGATTGTCTCATCTTGAGAATATGGGACCTGACAAACACAGAGTCACATGCCTGTAATCCCAGTGATTTGAGAGACTGAGGCCAGAGCATCTAAATTACAAGCTAACCTCAGTGACTTAGCCAGACCCTACCTCTAAATTTAAAAAAGTAAAATTCAAATGACTGGGGATGTATTGCAGTGGTAAAGCACTCCTGGTTTCAATCCCTAATATCTGTCCTTCTAAACAAAAGAGAAAATCAGGCTGAATTTTTGCATCTCAAGTTTGTTCATTGGCTGAGTTTCACCCCAAGAGTGAGGAAGTGTGGTGTGAAAGTGACAGCTGTAAATTGTTATCAGATTGCAGCTGGGAGATGAAGGAATTTGCTGGAAAAGCCTTTTAATAAAACCATTTAATAGGAAAAGAACATGTGCTAAGAGATATGGGCATCTCTTGGGTGCAAATTGAGTTAGCTGTATCCTTGACCTTGACCAACTGAGATGCTGGGTCAGTTCTCCAGGCCCCCTCTCCCAATATTTCACCATACCTGTACATATATCCACACAGATAGAGCCATCACTGGTCTTCAAATTTAAAAATGTGTTTTTAAGTAGAGGGATAGTGAGTAGAAAATGTCAGGTGTGGTGTTAATAAGACTCAGATTAAAACCTGTGAACATCATATGCATAGAGTCTGTCTTCATGGATAAATAATGTAGAATTTAAGAACCTCAGATTTTCCATCTGTATAGTGAAAATAAAATTGGTATTTTCAGTTAATGATTTTTTCATAAACACACTCATACTTTCTGTCATTTGTAGCATCTTATTATTGTTCTTGCTATTATTGTTATTCTACCTGTGCTAATCATAGTCAAAAGAAAACATTCTTGGATTATGGATGTGGCTCTGGATTAGAGCATTTGCTGAGCATGCATGAGGTTCTGGGCTTGAGCCACAGTACTACCAAAAAGACCACTTCTACCTTCCTCCCATGAAGCAACCAGTGAAGGAACCCTTGTTAGCAAGTCTGTGTGTGCATTTCCTCCACTTTCTCCAAACACACATGTAAGCCATCTGCTGAATTTCCTTACAATTTGCTTTACTCAATTTTATGGACATCTGTGTTAAACAGTAAATATTAAATCTAGGATTGTATACTTAAATAATTGTACAGCATTTAACTCCATGTGTTTCTTATCTCTTCAATAAGCATTTAGTTTCTCCATTGTGGCACTTTGAATGCCTAAAGAAGAGTCAGTTCCCACCTTCTTCATTGCTAACATATCTCTAATTTTATCATTAAGGGACACCTTTAGTCCCAGGGGATGTACAGGTATTATTGTGAGTCTTCCAGCACCTCACGGGGTAATTCCTCCTGCCCAGGAGGGGATATGCCACCTGAAAAAACAGTCTGAAATAGTTAGTGAAGAAATAAAAGACATAGTCAAAGAATAGGTTTTAAAGCAGAGCATCTGATAGGTTCTAGCCCACACAGGAGCTGGAGCTGAACAATTAAAAAAATGACTCTGGTAGTTTATTTAAGAAGGGTACATCAAAGGCAGGGATAAGTTTTCAGGGGTGGAGTCTTGTTTCATGATGTTTTGCAGTCAACAGATTGACTGGCATCTTGGCAAGCTACACCCATCTCTGATAGGCTGTGTGGCTATAGTAGGTCATCCCATCTCCATATCTGTGCAGGATCTTTCTGAGCACAGCTGAGGGGGAGTTCACATGTAATGGCAGTCTTATAGTGGGATTGCCAGGGTAATTTAGATCTAATATCAGATCTACTCCCTCAAGGGCTCCGATACTGAAAAGGTCCTCATGCATAGTCTACTGAGGGCTCTCGACTAGAAATGAATAATGAATGGTTAAAATTAGTAAAACTGATGAATTCTCCTTTTCCAGTGACTGGTCCAGGGAAGGGAACACAATTAAAGTTTTCCCCAGTGAAATGTAAAAGGAAGACTACTAGATAGTTCCACAAATATTGGTGAATGAAATATTTTAGCCCTATCCCTTCCTATTACTAAGACACCACATTTTTGTGACTTGTAGCCTTGAGAAAATAACTAACAAAATTCTAGCAGTTTCAAATGAGACATCACTGAGTGTCTCAGCCCATTTTCGATTGCTATAACAAAATACTTGAGACTGGATGTTTTATAAAGAGGTTTAGTGAGTTCACAGATTTGGAGGATAGAAGTCTAACACTGGGCGGCCTTATGTGTTTGGCCTCTGATGAAGACCTGCAAGCCACATCACAATATGGTGGAGAACCAGGAAAGGAAACAGTGAGTATGTGTGGAAGAGGATTCAGGGTAGACGCAAAGTTTCCTTATAACTCGATTCTCAAGGAGCTAGTTTGATCTTGTGAGAACTACATTTACTCTTCCCAGTGCAATTATCCCAAAGACCTAATAACTCCCTGTTATGTCCCATCTCTTAAAGTCCCACTATATCTCAACATCACCACATTGGGAAGCAATCTTTCAGTACATGAATCTTTGGTGTACATACCACATTCGAACCAGAAGTGAGATACTAAATAAACCATGAAATCGACAAAGCTTCTTGTTAATTAAACAATAAACATCCTTGGGATATACAATTCTGTTAACTAAGCTTTCTTGTAGTTGTAATTAAATGCCTTCTAACAGACACACATATAGTAGGGATTTGTGTTAATATTTTTACTACTCAACTGAATATATAAGACTTACATATGGAAATCTGGGGGAACATCATCTTCTTCATTTCTGAGTTATTGCTTGTCCTTTTTCTTTCTTTCTTTTTTTTTCTTTCTTTCTTTTTTTTTTTTTTTTTTTTTTTTTTTTGTGGTACCAGGGATTGATCTCAGTGGCACATTCCCAGCCCTATTCCGTATTTTATTAGAGACAACGTCTCACTGAGTTGCTTAG
Source organism: Callospermophilus lateralis (assembly GCF_048772815.1). Lineage (NCBI taxonomy): Eukaryota > Metazoa > Chordata > Mammalia > Rodentia > Sciuridae > Callospermophilus > Callospermophilus lateralis. Next base: position 96,196,331 of record NC_135313.1, read on the forward strand.
TGCCTCACTTTTGCCGAGGCTGGTTTTGAACTCACAATTCTCCTGTCTCAGCCTCCTGAGCTGCTGGGATTACAGGCGTGTGCCACCACACCTAACAATTGCTTGTTATTTTGTCAATAGATAGAACCTAGATCTTTGGGATCATCTAATAGTTCACTTAATATGGTGGAGCTGCAATTCACAGATTCGTAATCTGCTACAAATCCGTTTATAGAACTAAATAGACATTATGCCTCAAAGCAAACTTTGAAATTGACACTTCAATATAGCAAACATGATGGTGATAAAGTGGTTTTGGAAACTTATTAGTAATGAGTTACCATTGTTAAGTTACCATTTTAAAATATTAACTCATTATGCCTGAAGACCTATTTTAATTGGTTCTCCTTTTTTTTTCTCGTTAAACAGGTTTGAGGTTCATCTTTCTTGAGGATCCTGATAGAAGATACTGGAAATGTGAGAGTTTAGGAGAATTTAGTGATTGTTAACTGTGTTTGTTTTTGTGACAATTTTATGAAAACTGACCCTGGAAAATTATGCACTGCCTATTAAAGAGGGATAAGTGTTGCTGCTTTAATTGTTTGATTTGTATGGTTTCTTTTTCTCTTGGTTCTTGCTTCAGCAGTTTTACAAGAAGGAAAACAAAAATTATGATACACTTTCTGATTTATTTCTATGAAATTTATTTTCCACTCTGGACCTGATTTGTCTTTCCATAAGGATGGAAGGGAATCTGTATAACACCCTTTGGTTTGAAGTGTGCTTCTGCAATATATTGAACCTGATGATGCAAAACATTATATATATAATATAGTGGAGACAAAATAATCATGGCACCATGGCTAAGGAATGGGAGTTGTTGCCAGGTTTGTAAGTGGAGCTCCTCAGAAATCCCAGGCATTGTAGGGTAGACACAGGCATGGGAACTGCTCAAGGATTTCCAGGGAAACTTAAAGCTTCCTTAGCATACCAGAATGGGAAAAAATAAAAAGTAAAAGTTAAAGAGGAACAGACCTGGGTAGCTACTTCCCATTTCTTTTTCTGAAAGTGGCAACGCCATGAAATTAACTTTGAGGAGAACGAAGTATTTGTTGGAAGAGAAAGAAGGAGAAAGCTCAGAATATTGTATAGTTTTTCAAGAATAAAAAGGCATTTTTTTCTGAAAATAATTACTTATAAGCCAGAGGTCTTCAGTTACTTTCATTCATCAATTTCTTCATTAATATTTCTATCATTTGTGTCCTCCGAGCAAGAATTAATGGGGGAGACTTTATCATGCTCCAAGAAAAAGAAAGTAAAATTTCTTTCTTTGATAGACTTTTAAAGAAATCTTGATTTTAAAATCAAATATTATCTTTTAAAATACTTACTATTTTGGGCAGGATGCTATGTTATGTTCTAGGGATACAAAGTTGTACGAAATCAGTCCTTTTTAAATTTATTCAAGGAACTATCCTTTGGTTTTCTTCTTTTGACATAACTTGTGACAGATTTTTGGTATAAGACGTTAAAGCAGTAGTCAAAGAATTAATAGGGCTTATAGAAAAGTTGGGAGGGTATTACTGGATAGGATTATGTAAAGGATTTTTTTAAAAAACAGGGTAAATTCTTAAGCAAGAAAAATTACATGAGTAAATCACAGTAGTGGGACTGAGACCGTCCTACACTGGCAAATACAAAAAAGAAGAATTTGAAAGGCAAATGCTCAATCTGTTAAGAACTTCATCCTGATTTTCTCCATTTGATTGGCATTGCACAAAGGATGATTGCAGAAGGAATATAAGTCTAAGGATCTTTTCAGCTGTCTCACAGGTTTGCAGCAAGACATTCTTAAACCCAAGGGGGGAAAAAATCTCAGAACGGGAAATATTTCACTCTTTATTGTAAAAACATTTGAAAGCCAGACAGAACACACATAAGAAGATCTTTTTCCCTTTCCTTGGGAGTTGATCGTCCAATGAAGAAGTCTGACCACCATGTATGAGTAGGAACCATACAGAAAATATTAAAAGAATGACCCAGCCACTAAAAGCCCTCTCCAATAAGCGTGGTTTATTTTGGGTGTTCTACTCCCAAGACTTTTAACGAGTTGTGATGAAAAGAATAACAAAACAAGAATCATTCCTAACAAAAAATATGTTATCAAAATTCAGTTTACGAGAATTCATAGAAACATAGCTACGAGCATTGGTTCAAATGTTATTTCTGGCTGCTTTTTTTTTTTTTTTTTTAATGCAGGGTTTGGTCATTGAAAGAGAGACGACCTGTGAAGACTTAAATACTTAACAACTAGACCTTTCCAGAAAATGTTCACTGATATCTGTTAAAGAGTGATCACCAACTGGCTGCTTCAGTCCTGGAGTGTTAGGGACGATCTTGTCCAAATGGATGGGGGCTGGACACCTGTCCCTAGGCCTCTGTGCTCCGTAAGCTTGGTGCTGCAGAACTCTCCATGCCAGTCACAGCTCAAGCTTCCACTGTTCATTGCTAGCCTGCTCTGTTCCTCACTCAGAAGAAAGTCCAAACAAAAGATAAATACTTACCCATCTGTTAAAAAAAGCCCTTTATTACAGGAGAACCATAGAATCTATGCACTACACATGAGGATAAGAAGTACAGCTTTACCTCTGCATTGTGCTTACATAAGTTGGGTGACAGCAGTGACCCAGGAGGGGTAGAGAGACAAAAATCCCATCATTATCTGCCAGAAACACCACGAAATTCAAACATCACATCCTGCTTACCAATCCAGCTTATCATAGAAAACTCTCTTTGTCTCTGGATGACTTATCCCTCAAATCCGCACCTTTTTGCCAGTGTTCGGTCGTCAGCAGGGATGCCAGTCTTCTTCCCCAATTTTATTCATGCATCAGTGGCTGTCAGCATAGACACAGCATCGGCTGTTCCCCTGAGACTCCTGAGGAGTCCAGTCCCTTGCGGAATCAACACAAATATAGGGAAACTGAACTTTCCTAAATTCATTCCCCAATAATGTAGGTAACTTTGCTTTTCAGAGTTTAAAACTTAAAGACTTCATTTGCTTTAAAAAAAATACAAATAAAAAAAAAATCTTACTCAAACATATAAGAAAAATAATATTGTGATTTTCATAGGGAAAAAAAAAAGAGAAACATGCTTCCTGAACAATCATTTTTTCCAATAAAGGTCAAGCCAGTCTGATCTACAGCCAGTCTGACCCTTTCAGAGGAGTTTATGTTTGAAAAGACACTCGATAATGATAAACCCTTTTCTCAGAGACACAATTGTGCTAAGCAAATTTTGTCAAGCCCTGGTTAGACTAATATGGTTTGACACTGATAATAAATTGCACGGATTCCTGTGACCCCCCATCATTCTTATTTTATATTAAATGTCATCCTCTTAGATAGGTATGGATGGGTGGCAGAAGTTGATGGATAGTGTGGATGGTTGTCCACTAGGAGAGTCTGTTAAGGCGTATTTCAACTCTTCATCTTTGGCTTGGAAATTATATCTTCCTGTTGCTTAAAAAGCATGTAGCAGAGGCAAATTTGATTTCATTATCCTGCCCATTTGTTCTTGTTTGGCGTCTGTGTATTCCAAAATGAGTATTTACTTCCACCCTGACATTTCTACTCTCTCTCTTGTTACCCACTATTACATTTCAAATCAATGTGAGGTTTTTACTATTTGAAACATTATTCTCCTACGAATTTATCACTGTGAGAGAAAAATGTTCTTGAAATGGTATTGTAGCTCTGTAGCTCTCTCAGACCTGAGGGAAAGGGATTTTAATCTCTCATTTTTAACCAGTGATAGTAAAGAAAAAGAAGAAAGAAGGTGGGTATCCAGAGCTCTCAATTCTCCTGGTGAAGCAAGCACATGAAAGGGCTCTGGGGTCATTCAACTCAGAGAAACAGGTGTTGCGGGGCCCGTGGGGAAGCCATCAACGGCCAGCATTTTGCCAGGCAAAATTTGGGGCTTTTTACAAATATAGTTTTTTTTACACATTCTGCTTGGTAAGTTAGGTGCTGTTAGCAACTTTATGATGTTCAGAGAAGCAGGAGGCTAACCCATAATTGCAGAGCTATAGAAACTCTGGAAAAGGGTCTATCTGATTCCAACATCAAGGCATTTTCTCCTTTATAGTCTCTAAGAATTTTCTGGAAGTTGAACTACAAATGCACATGGAATAGCTGGACCTTCTGCAAGAGATTCACCACCAGAGCTGACTCACCTCATGCCAATCCTGGAGTCGACATGCCAAAGATCCAGGATTTGCAAAAGACCAGAGCAAACAGCAAAGGGAACAATTACTGAGACCCAAAGGGCAGTTGCATAGAGCAGGCTGTCTCAGTAGGAGCCATGGTTTTGAATTAGAGCTGCCTCCACATCTCGCTTTATACAAAGTCCATGTCTCAGTGGCTCCAAAGACATTTAACCTGACAATCATGGACAATTTACTGACGTCACTGCATGTTCCAGCCTTTGATTTAACATTGGACTCGTACCTACCCTGCCATAGAAATATGGTAGGTCTGACTATTTGGGGTTTTCTCGATGAGAAAACCAAAGCTTAGAAAAGTTGTTCCGTTTATGGGCTATAGCCTTGTCTCTTTGGTCCCTCCCTCTACATTCTCTAGACCAGCTCCTTCTACATCTCAGGAAAGTTCCCTAAAATGTTCAGTCTTTCAAGATGGGAATAATGAATTATCCAGGGAACACTGGAGAAATGAGTTCATGAAAGGACGGGAAAGGCTTCCCATCCAGCTATGTCTATATCCAATCTTCAAGTATTTGCAGAGCACTTGCCATGGTTTGCTCCAACATGGGTTCCCAGTGGGCCTCAGAGACACAGACCTGACCTCTGATCTCCAAGATTATAGAATTAGAAGAATAAAACTACCCCATAGGATTTTTGAGAAATTTAAGTAGCATGATGTGTATTGAATTCCTGCATTATCCTATGGCACATGGCCAGCATTTTCAATAGGCTTCCATCTCCAGTTCTTCTTAGAGATGCAAGCAAGTGAGCTTTTGCTCTTCATGGTCTGAGTGCTCGCTCCTTTTGATTTCATGCCCATTTTTTTAATTTTTTTTTTGTTTTGTTTTTGGTGGACACAACATCTTTGTTTGTATGTGGTGCTGAGGATCGAACCCGGGCCTCACGCATGCCAGGCGAGCGTGCTACCGCTTGAGCCACATCCCCAGCCCGATTTCATGCCCATTGATTAGATCTACTGATCCTTTGCTTGTAAGCTGCCAGGTCAATCCTTCATGGGCCTCCTTTTGTGGGAGGAAACCTCCATTCTCAGGTTCTATGTTCACAGCCCTCTCCTCCTTGAACTAACTGCCTCCCCTCTTCTCTATCAGAGTCCCAGCCAGAAACAGTGGAGTTAGGAAAATGATTTATTTATGAAGGATCAATTCACAAAGATGTAAATAGGATACAGAAAAACTGGAAGGGAAAAAGTACAGTAACCACAGCTAGAAACAGCAAAGGGAACAATTACTGAGACCCAAAGGGCAGTTGCATAGAGCAGGCTGTCTCAATAGGAGCCATGGTTTTGAATACTGTGAGCCTAAACAACCTTCAAAGATGGAAGTCTTAGGAATAAAGATTCTGACTTCATTTTCCTTTGTTTTCTGAATTCCTTTTAAGATTGTGTGATTGAGCACAGGAGTGCCTTGAAGTGGACCGGCTCATCTGCCTCCTTGGGCAGAGGGAGGGGTTGGAAGAATGGGGAACAGATCTGGAGGGGCAACCAGGAGACATCTGGCATGTGCTTCTTTTCAAACTTTCATTGTGGACCAACCTCATGCCCTGGACCTCATCCTCTTTTTCACACTTGTCTGTAAGATGGATTCCGCTCTTATGGTTCTGTCCTTGAACTCCATTGCTCAGCTATAATATGCTTTCTTTCAAAAAGAACAGCCTGTCAGCAGCCAGTGCTGCTCATGCCTTGGACCTCTGGCCCTTTCCCATGGTCTTCAGTTCTTTCACACACAGCCATGTCAGTGAAGAGGATGCCCATTTCTATTTGAGAATCTTCCACTCTTTCCTTAATGTAAATAAATATTCCCTGACTCTGAATGTTAGGTGCTAGCTGGAATGACTGTCAGCTATGTAAATAAAGTTTCTGATCTCAAATAATTTTTATTGATTTAAAAAAAATGACAGCAGAATGCATTATAATTCATATATATATATATATATATATATATATATATAATATCACAATTTTTCATATCTCTGGTTGTATATGAAGTACGTTGACACCAATTCATGTCTTCATACATGTACTTTGGATGATAATGTTCATCACATTCCACAATCCTTGCTAATCCCCTGTGCCCTCCCTTTCCCTCCCACCCCCCTGCCCTATCTAGAGTTCATCTATTCCTCCCATGCTCTCACTCCCTACCCCATTATGAGTCAGCCTCCTTATATCAGAGAAAACATTCAGCATTTGTTTTTTTTGTGATTGGCTAATTTCACTTAGCATTATCTTCTCCAACACCATCCATTTACCTGCAAATGCCATGATTTTATTCTCTTTTATTGCTGAGTAATATTCCATTGTGTATATATGCCACATTTTTTTTTATACTGAAGGGCATCTAAGTTAGCTCCACAGTTTAGCTATTGTGAATTATGCTGCTATAAACATTGGTGTGGCTATGTCCCTGTAGTATGCTGTTTTTAAGTCCTTTGGGTATAAACTGAGGAGTAGGATAGGTGGGTCAAATAGTGGATCCATTCCCAGTTTTCCAAGGAATCTCCACATTGCTATCCATATTGGCTGCACCAATTTGCAGTCCCACAAGCAATGTCTGAGTGTACCTTTTTTCCCCACATCCTCACCAACACTTATTGCTGTTTGTCTTCATAATAGCTGCCATTCTGACTGGAGTGAGATGATATCTTAGAGTGGTTTTGATTTGCATTTCTCTAATTGCTAGAGATGATGAGAATTTTTTCAAATATTTGTTGATTGATTGTATATCCTCTTCTGAGAAGTGTCTGTTCAGGTCTTTGGCCCACTTGTTGATTGGGTTATTTTTTTTTTTTTTTTTTTTTTTTTTTTTTTTTTTTTTTTTTTTTTTTTTTTTTTAGCTTTTTGAGTTCTTTATATACCCTAGAGATTAGTGCTCTATCTGTGACAAGGAAGAGAGGATATCCACAAGTTTTTCCATTATTAATAATAATAAATGCAAGTGACATCATTCACTCTGTGCATATAAAGTATATATTTCTTAATTCTCAGAATAATTGTGTGAAATAGTTGGGAGGGTTCCTTTTCTCCATATTCCTGAAGAATATGAATAATTCACTCAATTTCTCACTATTAATGGCAAAACGGAACTTGAATGTGTGACTCTTTAACTCTGAAAAATTTCCCCCCACTTTCTAAACCATCTCAGAGTGTCTTAGGGAGGAATAGGAAGGCAAGTACATTTTAGGAAGCAGTGCCACACACAAGATTGAGTTTAGGTAGTTTGGGAACCTTCAAGGAAGAAGGGACTTGTAAAGTGGCACTATTTCAAAGACAGAGGTGAGGACATTCTATTATTGACTTCTTAAGTAACCTCACAGTGACATTTTCTTACAAGAACAAGAGTAGCAAAGGATTAGCAGATTCCATATTAACTCACTATCCTTAAGGAGACACATGCAGGTGCACCATACCACATGCATAAGAAAATGAAACAAAGTTAACATCAGAAAATGTAGAATGTATATAACAGAGACCTATTTTATCACACTAGAAATGAGTGCTGATTTTGTCAGTTTGACTACAACTGCAGATGCAAGTAAATTGCACATATTAGAAAGACTTATTTCAAGCTCTTTGCAAATTATTGTCATTTTTCATTTTATTGGTTGTTTGTGTATATATATATATATGTATATATGCACATACAATCATATGAAGATGCAGATAGATACAGATATAGACATATCTCCTGGGAAGTCATCTCTCTTGCATTCTTCACTCACTGACATTGATCCTGTGCACTTCAATCTTGCAGATACTATTTTAGTCTTTCTCTCCAGACTAATAGCATGAGGTCTTTTACTCAAAATAAATTTCTGCAAAGAGGATGACCCCAAGGATGACTTGCTCATACCTTTCCTATTACTTCTCAACAAGGAGAAAGAAGGCAATCTTTTGATCAATTATTGCTTTCACTCTTTTCCAAGGTGTCCCTGATTCCAGAAGCCCAGTCCTATAATGTCTGAGGGAAACTTACAGGCCAGCTCGACCTTACTCTCTCCTTCCATTGCCTTCCCTATACTACTGTGGTTTTTATCTTATCTAATAATGTTCTGATAATTGCACTTACCCAGAAGTTTCAGCAATCAAACGTCCTGATATTTTCCATAAGGCATTTGCCTTTCATCAAAAGATTTGTATGAACTTCACAGATTCTATGACAAGTTAAGGCAACATAATCATTGGGCAGAGAACAGAGTTGAACAAGCTTCTTGCTTTTGAACTCCCTCTACCCAAGATAGCCCCTTACTGGCTCTCTTCAAACTCAGACATAGATACACATTTTGTTTTGGGGTAAAAGTACAAGGTTGGCATCTATGTCTCTTTTAATCAAACCCTACTATTCAAAATTAGATATTTGTAACATTACAAATCCTACTGAGTATATTTACCAAATCATTTATTTTCATTACTTTGGGATCTAGTAGAGCAGGCGATACTCAGTGAGCCTAGATTCTATGGTTAATGAGCAGAGATGGCTTGGGACTATTGCAGTCGATGGATTTTGGCTCATTCATTCATTCAAGGTAGTTTATACAGGGATTACTCTGTGCCATGTCTTGATCATGAAGTGGTGAGGTTAAAAAGCCAGACCCACTGGAAGTCTATGTGACAAGGTTAGCACACAATAAACACACATACAAATGAATAAATTGGCAAAGGCCGCATGATGAAAGTGTCCTGAAGGAGTGAAGCGGGGTTGTGGGTAAGCAGTAGCTCAGGTCCTATTGGAGTTGAGGGAGGATGTGACTCTGGGAAGTCTTTGTGAAGATGAAGTTTGAGCTGAAGCTGAGTGGTGAGAATTGGACAGTCAATTAAAGTGCTGGGAGAAGGTGCAAATGAGGCAAATGAAAAACTCAGGAGGAATAATCTTCTCAAACTTGAGAAAAGAAGAAGTGTAGCTTCAGTGGGGAGAACGTGGGGGTAACAGAATGCAATGAGGTCAGAAAGAGCAGAGGCCAACTCCTTCAGGAACACTAAGAAGAAACAATGAAACAAAAGGACAAGGGCTTGTTATAGTTCAGTTGTTCAATAGACAAATTTGGTCTAATCTCAATATTTGTTTCAATATTCTGTATGAAAAATAAAATGAACAGTGCTAAAATATTACAACTGACTTATTCTTTTTTTTTTGTTTTTCTTAACAATGGGTCATGACTTCATCCATAAAATGCATTGTCAGGCTGGGATTGTGGCTCAGAGGTAGAGCCCTTGCCTAGCACACATGAGGCACTGGGTTCGATCCTCAGCCCATATAAAAATAAATAAAGGTACTGTGTCCATCTACAACTAAAAAAAAAAAAAATTAAAAATGCATTGTCTATATGGGTAGCATTATACAAGGTATGATAATTTCTACTTTTGTTCAATAAAATAATTTTACAGATTAATTCTGTTAAAATAATAATACTTATAGTAACAACTTATTGGTTGATTAAATGATATAAAATGCAGTTTCTCTGGGCCTATGATGAACAAAATGCTATTGGCTAAACCTGGTGATAATTTTCAGCTGAAAATACAGTGCTAGCACTGGGGAATGTGGCTCAATGTCAGAGACAACTGAAGAAGAAACGTGACAGTTTGCAATGACAGCCATGGGACAAGTGTTCAAAAAATAACCCTGAGGCAGATGAATGTGGGTGCATATGTATTATCCCCATGAAACATGGGAGGGGATTGGGATATATCTTAGTTTGCCATAAGATTATCATGTACACTATATACATTGGTATTTTCCCTCCGCCACCCCGTTTTACATCATGGGAAATGTTTATTTCTAATGCTTGGCCAAATTATAGTATGTGTGTGTGTGTGTCACTGTCTCATTTATCCTCAATAAGTTCTATATTCATCATATTGGTCACCTTACCTTTGCAAATTCACTCATGGAAAAGTAGGAAAGGTCAGAGTTGAGGTCCAGATAAAGGATCTGCTTGCTGAATAAGAAAATTATGCCCATTTATTGATTAGAGGTACTTCCAGCAATAAACCATTTTCTCTCCCTTTTTCATCCTGCACCTTCCCTCAGAAGATGACTGAGAAATATATATATCTGGGAACTTATTTCTATTTTTTTTCAAATATCCATATCATAATGTATAATAAAAATATGTTTATGTTTTTTCCTCATAAAATTAAACTGTTTTCTCCACCTTGTTTTCAGAAAACACATTTCAGACTCAATAGAAAAGGCTTCTCTAGTTCCTCCCATAGCTCAAAAAAGTCATATTGAAAAACACTGATCCATTTATAATACAATACATTTTATATAATGTGATATGAATCATATTTTTGTACCATCTAGAAAGAGATTGACAGTTGGAGATGGATTTCTCAAAGCTGATGCTCAGGAAATTTCTGTAAAAAGAAATATGCTTCCTTAATCACTTCTCTAATAGTACTTGAGACATACTGGCACAGTAAAAATGTTATAGCTCCAAAAGTGAAATTTTACCAAGTGAGGAGGGGGAGTTTGCCCTTGGCATAGGGGTATTATGATAATAAGGTATTTTATGGTATTTTTCTTGCTTTGTGAATCCTTTCTCTTCACTATTCCTTATTAAATTTGCAAACTTTACTCTTCTGTCACCCTATGCAAATCCCCATATTTATATTCAAATCTCCCAGAATCTTATTGACCTAAGGAAATAATCATTACAAACAAATATTCCTAATAAAATCACCCCTTAGAGTTCAGACTCCATCTGGCTTTTCACAATAGGTCAGAACTTTGATTTATTAAGTAACTGAAGTCATATTTTTAAATCCACAAACACAGCCACAGATTTGGGAGCAAAAGAGACCACAATATTTCATTTTAGAGCAGAGGGAGAAACCATATAGCTAAATTTTAGCACTTTACCCCTGAACTTCTGAGTAACCTTGAGTAAGTTACCCAACATCTCTGTACCGGTTTCTATGAGTCTGAAAACAACACTCTTCCCAGATACAAAATCATAATTTAAAAGCAACTGTTGAAGTTGGGAAAAGAATTCAAGAATTCTGCTAACCTGATGAAGATATCACCATTAAACCTCTTGTTATAAGACTGCGGGAAAAGTCATTTCAAAAATATCTCAGTGGAATGGGGGGACATTCGTGAGAGTTGAGAGTATAAGGCTTTTGGATGAGGAATCTTTCTTAGATGCAGCTGAGGTAAAGAGGCACATTTGCAGAACACATTATCATTTAAATTATTTTCCATTCCCATATCAAATCATCCATTAAAAAAATTCCAACAAATCAAAAATTGAGCAGAAAGGAGGTAATTGTGACAATGGTTCCTAATATTTCCTTTTATTTGCACATGTGTATGAGCATGCTAAGCTTATGATTGAATGGTTTGCAGATTGCTTTTATATAAAAAAAATTTTAATGGCTTGACTATCTTTGTAAAACAAAAACAAAAAACTCTGGCATTTTCTAAGGTGCTTCCAATGCTTAGAAAACACATTTTCAGACTTCATTTTTACGGTCAGGCAGCTGTTCATGCTGAAATTGTAAAACATATTTTTCACACTTACATTGTTTCACAGCTGATATTTATCAGTTAAATTTTGAGATATATTTCAAAATAACTAGCTTTCTATTTATTTTTCCTCTACCAAATCAATGAAAATGTGTCTTAGTCAACAGGACATTTACATTAAGCATCTGGGGACTGAGGATGTAGTCCAGTGGTCCTAGATTCTATTCCTAGCACTGCTACCAGAAATTAAAAAAAAAAAAAAAAAAGTGTAGATCAAGGTCTTGGCCAATTTTGAAAAAAGGAATTGAGAGGTAGAATGACTTGTTGAATGGTTATTTCTATTGTCTTTTCATTGTGTTATATTAAACTTGTCACTGGGACAAGTTTAATAATAATAGATTATTATTCTATGGCCACAACTAATCTTAAAACTTATATGCTATATCTACTTTCCAGCCCCATTGTTAGAGTCTGTAAACAAGGCTGGATGGCGCCTGGCCAAATGCCAGAGGGAGTGGTTTGTGAAGTAACAAAAGCGAGCCATTAAGTGTGGAGATTCCTTATTGGTTGACTGCTGTATCTATTTTATGCTAATTAGATAAGCTGTGTAAAATGTATAAATACCTCGGTTGTCCTACAATAAACAGCTCTCATTCCTGCTGCATCAACGTACACAAGTTATTCGTCACCCCCCGGTTATTCTGCTGCAGCCGGACTGCGGCACCCCATAGAGATTGAAGTATTGAATCTAGGGGCAATTAAGCACTGAGACATATCCCCAGACCTTTTTTATATTTTATTTAGAGACAAGGTCTCTCTGAGTTGCTTAGGGCATTTGCTAAATTGCTGAGGCTGGCTTTGAACTCATGATCCTTCTGCCTCAGCCTTCCAAACCTTTGGGATTTACAGGCTTGCTCCACTGTTCCTGGTTTATGTCTTTATAAAATTTGAACAAGAGTAGCTAAAAGGCAGATCATAGGAGAAATTGAGAGACACCGGAAGAAAAGTACCCTGAATCAGCCTGATGGTGAGAGGCTCTTGATAGGTTACAGGAAGAGGGAGAGTCTGGCTGAGAGGAAAAGTTGGTGTTTGAAAGGATGGAGGAAGCTAATATGAAGCTATCATCACAGCTTTCCTGCAGAAAGCAAGACCGTAGCAGGCTGAGCATAAACAGCCTTCTTGTAAAATCCTCAAATCTCCCAACAGACCATTGAGTTTTATCAAGTATCTCCACCAACTTTGAACTCATCTGTAAGTTAGTTTCACCTCTTTGTGCCAGTCAAAAAGATTAAAAAAAAAAAAAAAAGACGAAGAAAAGAAAAAGAAACATAGGCATAAGCATGAAATTGTTATCTCTAGCCAACTCATCAACATATTTACTTAAACCATGTTATACTTCAGCTCTGTGTCCCATTTTATTATTAAGAAATATTGGGTCACAAACCTCTTTATTTTAAAATGAAATGTCTTTGTAATTCAAAATCACCTTTTTTCAATGGGCCTTTCTGCAGTCCTTGACATCCTTGTTCTGTTATCAAAAGAAGTCAGGGAGGCACACAGCTCTGGTCAGAATGCCTGATAAAAAGGAGCCCACTTTCCCCCCAAAGCTGAGCTTTCCCAGTTGCATCTGGTCTCTCTGCCACAGGTGTCAGTGGTGAAATAAAAGCCACTCAACCCTAGGGGTTGGGGAGAGTCCTGTATGTATGGTTCTTGTCTTACCAAGTATATGCAAGGATTGTATTTTCCCACCTGTTTCAAGTAAGCAGGCTCACCTGACTGGTTCTGAGTAGCATGGACATGCTTTTATTAGTTCATGCGGGAGGATTTGCAAATGGGGATCCTGTAAAACTGTTTTCCCCACCAAGGACATTGACGATGTAATGACTTCCAGGAGGTACAGCCCAACTCATCAACTGATTGGAAACTCACCCACCAGGAAACCTAATTGATGGTGTGAAACTGAGGTCTACTTCCACACACCAAATCTTGATGGACAAGGGACCTAACAAATAAATCTTTATCATGTTAAGAGATGTTGAGCTTACCTCATTTGCAGCTTAGCCTACCTTAATTCATACAGTGAGCTCCACGGGCAGAGCTCTACCAGCTTTTAGGACTGCCGCTCTCATTCAAAACAGATTCCCTGCATGAAGCCTGAATACCAGTGCCTGAGAGCCTCAGAAAGCAGGAAGAAAGACCGAAAGACCTCACTGAAATTAACAGGTAAGAAAATTAAAAAAAAAAAAAAAACAAAAAAAACCTGGGATCCAGAAGTAATAGAGTACGAAAAATTAAAGACTGTGCCTTAACACATGTAGTCTGACAGCTAATACAATGCTCAGAAAAGATATTGGATTCGAATAAAGCCAAGTTGCTATTGATCAGGCCAGGGGTGGCACCCAGAACCTTCTGGTCACACAGATGACCCTCGTATTTGAATTTCATCTCAGATTACTGGAAGAGGTTCCTGCCACAATGCCTACCAGGAATGGTCAACCAGGATGGCAGATGGAGTCCAGTTGCAGCCAAGAGAGCAGGGCCTCCCTCTGTACACTGACCAGGCACCGGCAGGTTAGCAGACTTTAAAATCACCTCATAGATTCATTAACATGAAGAAAAATACACAAAAATGATCAGACTGTAAACATTATTCTCTGCTTTTAAACACACACACACACACACACACACACACACATTGAAGAAATCTAGGATATTGGCCAAATTGAAACAGTCTAATAGTATTTCATCATATTTGCATACAATTTCTGGAATCTATTGACTTGCAATGTAACAGTTTCCAGGTTTTTGCTGTTACACACAATGCTATGAGGAACATCTTTTACATATTATATTGGTAATATCTTACAGGGGAATTGGAAAGTGCATTGCTAGCAATACGATCTCTGGGTCAAAGTTTTTGTGCATTTTTATTTTGATAGACATTGTCAAGTTGCCTTCCAGAAATTTGGCATCCACTTAGACACCCCTCAATTTTTGTGAGAGGCCCTGTCTCTCCATACACTTGAGAATCATTAAGCTTTTTCATTTTTACTTTCATGATAGGAAAAAAAAAGTTCTTTGAGTTTATTGTTGATCTGATTTGTATTCCTTTAGCAGCAGCTGAGGCAGAACATCTTTTCATATGCTTATTGGTCATTGTTCTGAAAATGATAAACTGCCTGTTTACATATTTTGACCATTATTTTATGTTAGATTGCTCATATTTTTTCATACTGATTTATATGTTATTTTAAGATAAGAAAATTAGACTCTTATCTATTATTATGCTGTGATTACAATTTTTTACTTCATCTTCAGTCTTTTGAATTTGTTTGCATTGCTTTGTTCCATAAAAAATATTTGACAGGTAATGTGAAATGACCTGTCAGACCATCTGGGTATGAGTTATCGCTCTACTATTTTACTAGCACTATGATGTTGGACAAGTTGTTTAAGCTATATGTGCCTCAGTTTTCTCATCATTAAGATATATATAGAAAAACAATAAACTCATAGGGTTTTGATAAGGACTAAATGACTTTATAAACATAAAGCTATAGAATATTGTAAAGCTTATATTAGTAGTTGTATGTCCACTCTTATTTTATTCCTTTGTGGTCAATTTTATCAATCGTTTTCTTTATGGATTCTGGAATTTGAATTTTGCTTGGAAATCGGGAAATTTTTAAGATGTAAAATTCTATTTTGTCTGAACAGCAAGTAACAGGGAAGTAAATTATTCTCATATACATTGAGTTCAAAATTCTACCCAAGGCTAATTGGTTAAATGCCTCAGTTCTTGTCTTGGTTTCTTTGATGTCCTAACAACTTAGGGTGTCTCACTTTCCACACACTATAAAACAGGAAGAAATTATTTATATAAGAACTTATATTTGAGTGACTTATCTGGTGAGGCTTGAATATTCTAAACTGGCTCTGAGATTTGTAATGCATCTTCTTACCCACAGGTTCTTCTTGGCTTTAAATAATTGGTGTAAAGGGATTGAGTCTTCTTTGAGAGGACCTTGTTATCTTTTTTCTTTTAAAAGATCAAGTACTGTCTGGACTTTTATCTTTATCTTTCCCACAAATTCACTCCATGAATATGGAAGCTCTGCCATGCAACTTGGGTATTTTTTGGAAGACACCATGAAGGGCATCATTTTTATCCTTACGCTGAGAGTTGCTAGGAAAAGCAATACTTGAAGTGGAGACATCATAAAAATCCACCTGGCTGGGATCTGTAGTAGATGGGTGGATGTTTCAGGGTCCAGAGTGAACCAACATCTCCAGAAATAGGAGATCAGGGTAGTGCACAAGATGACACACCTCCACCTACCGGGATAACTGTTTTCATCTTGTTATTGCTGTTTGTGTTTGTTTTGTTGTTGCTGCTATTGTTGTTTTCTGTGCTGGAGATAAATTCAGGGCCTCACATATACAAGGCCAGCACTCTGACACTGAGCTACTCCCCAGCCTAAGCTCTTCCTAAGCACATAATGGTTTGGTTTACGTAAAAGGGAAACACTAAAGGTATTCTCACTGGGGCTGAACAAGGGTTGGCTCTTAAACTCTGTTAAACACACAAAGGATAATATACACTTCTTGTTCCCCTTCTCTACTGAGTATTTCTATGGAATGTACACACCTTAAGGTGAAGATAGAACTGAACCCAATTTGTGGTTCCATTATCTAAAATTGAGTTTTAATTAATTAATTAATTAATTTTTTCATCTTTTTAAATGCATTTTTTACATGCTGGGAATTTAAATGAGGCTGCTTTACCACTGGACCATATTCCTAGTCCATTTTATTTTTATTTTTATTTTTTTAATTTTGAAGAAGTTTCTAGCTAAATTGCTTAGGGTCTTGCTAGAGGCTGACCTTGACCTTGATATCCTTCTGCCTCAGCCTCCTGAATTGCTTGGATTACAGTTGTGCACCAGGGCAACTGGCTGAGTTTCTTTCTTTCTTTCTTTCTTTCTTTCTTTCTTTCTTTCTTTCTTTCTTTCTTTCTTTCTTTCTCTTTTTGAAATGTGGATGTTGATATGAAACATTCAGCATTATGAACAGGATTAAATTATAGAGGCAGCATACGAAAATGACACAGCCTATTGTATACCTTCTAGTGTTACTGTTTTAGGTTGCTGAGGACTCTTCACATCAAACATAACCAAATCATAGATGTGGAATAGGGAGTTCTTCATTTTCACGACACACTTAAAAATCTGTTTTTACAGGGCTTTGCCAAGTCCTACAGGTGTTCCATTTGTCCTTTTCATCTTCAGGGAAAATCTTAGGATTCTCCCAGCAGGTAGAGAGGACAGCAGCGAAAGTTGACCTGACCTTTCCTTATGATAACATGTTAACCTCATCTAGAACATGAAGTGAAATCTTGGAAATCTTGTGCCTTAAAACTGTTCTTTTCAAACATTCAAATTGTATATTTAGATAGTATCAGCTGGCAAATTTTATAATGACACAGTGAAAAAATACAAGAAATGGGGAGAATCGGACTCTACATCAAATCCCAGCACTTTTGGTAATCAATTTAGCAAACGTTTATTGAACGTGTATTATGTACATAACTCTGTGCTGAACTTTGTCTCTTACTATGTGATGCTGAGAAAATTAGTTTTATCTATACTTAGAATCAAAAGTTGTATTAAACAAGATACTCTATTAGAGAACCTCTCATGGTGTTAGGCATACAGTAGGTACTCACTGAATGTGATGCAGATGCCATTGATGCATATGTTTTAAAGTGTTTAGTGCTGATCTGTCCTTCAGTGTGTGTTATTTATGAATCTGATAAATATTAATGGTGTGTCAACCTTCTACATGAGAGGACCTTCAAGGATGACAAAAGGCCTTTTATATGGGGAATTCTCCCTGTAAGCATGACAAGGTGGCTAAAAGTTCTAGCAAATTGTTACTATCTATTTATTGCCACTAACTCTTCTTAAATATCACAGTCATGGGAGGATAGGTTAAAAAAGGAGAGTTTGATAAAAATATTGGGAAAAAAGATATTCTATGGGAGACGGACAAATGAAAAAGAACTAGCATGAAAATAATTCTGCTAGGCACTTAATGAAAAATTTGCATACTTGACTCTTATAAACCCTTATAAAACAGGTAGTACCTCCATTTTCCACAAGAAAAAGATGAAGTTTAGATAGGCTGTATGTATTGCCCAAGGTTACCTAGCTAATAAAAGGCACTGCAGGAATCTCACATGAGGTCTGTTAATTTGGAAACTAACGAGCATGGGAAATAGTATTGTCAGAGAGAGAGAAGATGGTCATGGGTGGTGAGAGTGTAGAGTGTTTTGTGCATTTGGAGTGTGGTGTTATAAAAGGCGTTTATTAGAGTAGAGTCAGGGACTCCAGAATGTATCACTCACAGAAATATCTGATGGGCAAAAGAAGTAAGGTATGGCAACTGTGACAGATGACAACTTTCACAGGTAACTATAACTTGGTAACCAAGAATCATTCACTATTAAGAAGTGTTACTCTTCCCAACATAACCAATGTTCAGAGAAGCTGATTTGATGCTAGATTTGACTGGGAGTCATTGTCCTCTATGAGACACTGAGTGAAACTCTCAAAAGATTTGATGGAGGCATAGGGAGGCCCAGCTGGGCAGGTGTGGTGTTTCCAGATGAATGTGGACAATAGCAAGCGATGGCTTCAGATGCCTCTGCAGTTTTTAGGAGGCCAGGATTGCCCTTCACCATAAATTCTTTGAAGAGAACTGAAAGAAAGGGAGACCAGGAGGAAGATGAAGGCAGATTTGACTGGCAAACCTTCAAGCATTTGTATGTATGTCCACACAAAAATCAGCACATGGATGTTTATAACAGCCTTATTCATAATCACCAAATACTAGAACCAACTGAGATATCTTGAAATGGGTAAATGGATAAACAAGCTGTGATATACCCATAAAATGAAACAGTTTCAATGACAAAAAAATTAAATCAGTAAGTCATGGGAAGACCTGAATAAACCTTAAATGTGAATAAATAAACCCAACAAGTACAAATAGACTGGGTGCTATTGTATTCTGATCATAGGACATTCTGGAAAAGAGAGAAGTATAACAACATTTGGAAAGGCAGAATTATAGGGGTTGTCAGGAGTTCAAGAAGGAGAAATTGGTTTATTTGATGGAGCACCAGGGCATATTATTTTCAGTGCTAGGGCTTGAACTGATGGACTTGCTCATGCTACCCAAATGCTCTGCCACCAAACTACACCCCCAGTGCAGCACAGGGGGATTTCTAGGATGGAGAACTTATTCTGTCTGGTGTTCTAATGCTGGATACATGTTATGGTTTGAATTTTTTTAATTTATTCTTTTTAGTTTTATATGACAGTAGAATATATTTTGACATGTTACACATACATGGAGTACAACTTCCCATTCTTTTGGTTGTACATGATGTAGAATTACAAATTGTTACTATATACTTATTGCCATTAATTTTTCTTAAATATCACAGTTGTGGTCATTTATTTCTATATGAACACAGGAAAGTAATGTCTGATTCATTCTATTGTCTTTATGGGTTGGATCTTCAATGCCCCCAAGAGCTCATGTTGAAATCTTGGTCCCCAGCTGATGGAGCTATCAGGAAGTGATGGACATTCTAGGAGGTGGACCTATGTGGAATAAATAGTTCAGTAGGTATATGCTTTTGAAACACGTTTTGTCTCCAACCACTTCCTCTCCCTGTCTCTTTCAACTTCCTGAACATCATAAGATGAACAACTTTGCGCTACCACAACCTTTCTGCTACGGAATTCTGCTTCTCTAGAGGCCCAGAATATTGGATCCAAGTCATAATGAACTAAAACCTCTGAAACCATGAACAAAAATAAATCTTTCCTCCTGTAAGTTGATTTCCTCAGATACTTGATCACAGCAATGGAAAGTTGCCTAATACAATACATGAGAGTATGGGTTTCTCAAAAGTTATAGAACTTTTTAGAAAACAGAATGAACATTAATTTAGGCAACTTTTGTTTTTTTAAAGAAAGCATTTATGGGGCAGGGGGATGAAATTCGGAATGCAACAAAACAATCTAAGTATCTTAAGAATACAGAAAACTGGGCTGGGGTTGTGGCTCAGTGATAGAGCACTTGCCTAGCACATGCGAGGGCCTGGGTTTGATCCTCAGCACCACATAAAAATAAATAAATAAAATAAAGGTATTGTGTTCAACTGCAATTAAAAAATAAATTTAAAAAATAAATAAAATAAAAAAGAATACAAGAAACTATTTCATTGAATGGTGTGGGTTAAAAAAAAAAATGGTGCTGACCATAGTAACTTTCAAAATGAGTAGAGTCAGTAAGTCTAAGGCAAAAAGCAATGTGCATAAGCAATGCACTTTACTTAATAAAGTTATTTCCCAGGGGGACACAGGTTAATAATTTAGACACTGACATGCATAAATATTGGAGTGGAACAGCAAGAACACCTGGTCCCTTAGTTTCTAATATTCCACAATAAAAGAAGCTAGATCTTCTTGATAAATAATAATGTGTCAATATCACTTTATTAATTGTAGCAGATTTGGCACACTAAGGGATGATCTCTATGTGTGGGAGGCTGAATGTGGGGTATATGGAAAACTTCAGTGCTACCTTCACAATTTTCCTATAGTTGTAAATTTGTCCTAGGCTGAGAAGTTAATTAAAAAGAAAAAAAATATATAAAAAAAAAACTTTGATAAAGTTTAGGTAAATCCTTACCATGTGTTATTTTGAAATTAATCCTTCATTAATTTTTATCAGAGTGTTAAAGTCCAAGGAATAAAAATTTGCTGATTGGAATATTTGTCTTATGAAAAGCATAGCCCATTTAGAAAGAAAGGTGAGCAATATTTCGGCTTCATAGAGTTCTGCCATATTTATTCAGGGAGAGAAGATTCATGAGCACAAATTATTGCCCTTTAAAACACAAAGTTTGCACATATACATACAGACTGCCTCAGCACAAGAGAGTATTTATATGCCACTAGTTCCCAAATTCCATCTTCATCCTTTCAGAATCTGACTTTCCCAGTTCACTCTCTCTCCATGAGGAGGTTCAATTCAGAATGTAGCCCATGCATAGCAAGTTCAGCAAAGAATGATGCTTCCTTCCTTTCTAGCAAGAATGCACAACATTTGCAAAAGCACAGATACATAAATTAGCATTTTGTTTTAGAAAAACTGCAAATAAAGTAATTGGGTATACAGTGCAAAAGAAACAATTCAAAAACCAATAGACGTAAATTCTATAATGAAATTAAATATTTTTCAGCTTGGATTTTCAGCCACTTTCTTTCTTAGTTTTCACAGGCAAAATCAATTTTTTTCTTCACAGCAAAAATAGATTGTTGAGAGTAACTTTTAAATGCATTTTCACCACATGGGATTGCTGTTAAGATCAAATAAATTTATATATATATATATATATATATATATATATATATATATATATATATATAAAGAAGTTAGAGCAGTACTGATAAACTATCATTATTTATAATTAACAACCATAATTGTTATATACAGTAGAGTTATTAGTATATAAAGTGGATATATATGTATATAGGTAGGCATATATTAAAGAAAAAAAATTACAGGCACTTCAAATTCAATATTTAAAAATAAAGCTGTCAATTTTCCCCCAACCTTAATTCTCCATCTAAGGTACTTATCATAATGGATGATGCTTTAATTTAAAATCTTAGAAGCCAAACAAGCACCATCTCAGTTGATTTTGCCTTCTAAATATCTCCTGATTTGATGACTTTTCAAAGTCTACACTAGTAATACTTTCATTCATCCCCCCAGAGATTGCAATATGGTTTCAATGCAGTTTGTTCCTCAAAATTTATGGGTTGGGAGGATGATACCCTGGGTGATGTTATTAGGATGTGTCTGGACCTTTAAGAGGTGGAGCCTAGATACATTTCTTTATTTTATATCAATTCTTTATATCAACCTGATTTGTTTCTAATTTTCTGAGTGGGCTATACTTTTACTGTGTATATTCTTTCTTCCCAAATATGCTCTTACTTCCACTGCTTTATGGCTGGCTCATGATTCAGAATTCAACTTCAGTATCATCTTCTCTCAGAACCTTTCCTAACATCTTCAATATGGGGTTATATTTGGTCCTTCTATTCTCCCAAGGGATCTCCTATGCTTATAGTAATTGCAATGCTTACCATCCTTTAAGCCAGTGGTTCTTTAGTGACCATCAGAAACACCTGGAGGTTTAATTAAAATACAAATTGTTCTACTCTTAAGAGTTTTGAGTCAGTATTTCTGAGATGAGATTAGAGAATTTGCATTTCTAACAAGTTCCCAGTTAATGTGGATGCTGCTATTATAATGGGCCAACTTCTTAAACTCTTGCTGCTGCTGGCTGAAGCAGTCTTGTGTTCCAGCGGTTCACCTAAAATGAGGCATGATGCTTGCTTAACTTGGCCCTGAGCAAGAGTCTAAGCAGGTGTAAAGTTCTGAGAAAGCACTGCACCTGAAGAGCCACAAAATTTTAATTCTCTTGCTCGTTAAAAAAGAAAATCATTTCCCCTTAGAATTAAAGAAACAGTATGGTTATTTCAATATAAAAAAGATTATGATCATAACCATTATAAATTGCTACTAATTTAAAAGCTACAATGTGGTCTAGTGCAAAAACTTTGTTTTAGATTTAAGGACATTCCCTAGGGCTTGATTTATTCATTTAAGGAGAGAGAGATTAAAACTGAGGGTCATTTAGTTTTGAGGTGGCTCATCCTCCAGGACTGAGTCAGGAATTAGACACATTCTTGCAAAGGAATGCACAGCAGGGAATACCAGCAGGAGTAATCAGACATAGGAAACCAGGGCAATATCAAGAGTTGTAATGAAGTGTTAGTGTTTCATGTTTTCCAAGCTTGGGGAAAAAAAAACAAAAAACAGCAGAAGGACAGCAAAATTCAAACCCAGTGACACAGAGCTGTGGTAGAGACCATCAGAATGATGAGGTTTCAAGTTTAAGATATGTTTCTATGTTGCTCCAATTTAAAATAAGAAGTATCTATTTTGTCTTCAGCCAATTTTCTGTACACAGCTCTTAATACTCTAGAGATCTCTGAAACAATGTGACTTTTTGTAAGCTAATGAGATACCTGGTGACTGGGGCTCCAGATTACCACAGGATGGGCATCAATGATGTCATTAGAAGATGAAAACATCCAGCTCATTCCTACCATCCAACCTCGAACTTCTGTTAAAAACAAAACAAAACAAAACAAAAAAATAACTCATGGGTTTTGGAATGCTTCTGGACTATTGAACATGTGAAAAGTGGTGAGCCTCCAAAGATCAAGGAAGCTTTATGTCCCCTCATGCATAACCTGTCCCCATATATCTCTTCCATCTGGCTGTTCCTGGATTATATTCTTTTTTAATAAATGAGCAACTTAAGTTCTTCTCTAAGTTCTCTGAGTCACTCTAGTAAATAATTTAAACTCAGAAGATTTTGTGAAATCTCAATTTAATCCAAAATTCTCCAGACCGGTGTTTGTGACTGGCATCTGTAACAGGGATCTAATGTCATCTTCAGGAGGATACTATCATGATGGAATTAAGATATAAGGCACTTGATAGTGTCCACTGGAGCAGTGCTTGGTGAGCAGGAAAACCCTCCACATCTGGTGTAAGAAGTATTTTATACTGAGTAGTAAGAGTATAGTAGAAATAAAGTTTTTCTGTTATAGAGCTGCCTATCAGCTCTGTGATTTTTCTCTGCACTTCAGTTTTCTTTGATGTATAATGGGACAATCGATATACATAGATCAAGATTGTTCAGAGTTGGAAAAACTAGGGATAAATTGTGGTAGATGGGAGTAAAAGCAAATTGTAGTACTGTACTGTCTGGAAGAGAGTCAATAGAGGAACCTGGGCAAAGCAGGGTTTATTTTTATATTTTATTTATTTATTTATTTTATTGGTTGTTCAAAACATTACAAAGCTCTTGACATATCATATTTAATACATTAGATTCTGCAAAACAGGGTTTAGAAAAGGTTTTGTTCTGTGTCAAAAAGAATGTGCTTATTCCAGTTAAGATGATGGGAGAAGCCTTCTCTAAAGGTTGATAAGGGGAAAATCAAGGCTTCCTTTGTTCTCCTTATTAATATGTGCCTCACCTTTGATCCTCATACTTATCTACTACTCAGTCTTTAGAGGAGTTGATAACCCGTCTTTCCCATTTTTCCCAAGGAAAGCACTATAGTGCACCGAGGCTGATGAGACTGTCCTCAGGCTTTTTTCAACTGGCAGTAACTGCCCCAGCAGGACAGCAACTGTAAGACTGTGTATTGCTTCCCAGACTTTACCACAGGTAGACAGCAGAGAAGGCCATCGTTTCACATTCACTGAGTTGAACTAATGTCTCTCTGACTTGGAAAGTGCTGAGGCTGAAGGCTCTTTGCAGGACAGCTGGTCATTATAAGTGGCCAAAGTTGGAGCTGGGGAGACAAATTCCTCCCATGCTTTGTCATGTGTTCACTTCCTGACTGTGTGTTGCATCCATATGTGGCATTCTGTGTGTTCCAAACCACTTTCTCATCACTCATGAAGGTATAGAGTAAATGACAGAATCAAAGGAGAGAGAGAGAGAGAGAGAGAGAAAGAGAGAGAGAGAGAGAGAGAGAAGAAGAAGAAGAAGAAGAAGAAGAGGAGGAGGAGGAGGAGGAGGAGGAGGAGGAGGAGGAGGAGGAGGAGGAGGAGGAAATGGCAGAGATGGAGTTGGAGAGGGGTCTGCACCCATAGCCAGCATCTTTTTCTTTCCCACAGTCTTCTCCAAGGGCATAGGGAAAATATGCCAAAAGTTGAGGGAAAAAGTAGCTGCTAAACTTTGTACCTCTCAAAAGAAGCAAAAGTTCTTTAAGTGCATTGTAAAAACTTCTAACACATAGAAAAAGGAGCTTAAGGCGTAGAAAAATCTGAAAAGCAGAGATTCAAAAGTGCGAATGAAAAATTTTAAAAATTCCCAAGTGACCCCCACCCCAAACAGGAAGCCAGGCTAAAAAAAGCAGACACTCTTCCCTACTTCAGTATGATAATGATTGGTCTTTAAGGAATGCAGTAATAAAAGCCAGCCTCAGCAACTGTGAGGTGGTAGGCAATTTGGTGAGACCCTGTCTCTAAATAAAATACAAAATAGGGCTGGGGATGGGGTTCAGCAGTTGAGTGCTCTTGAGTTCAATTCCCACTACCAAAAAAAGAATAATCAAACATGCAAAGAAGCAAGAAAACAAGTATATATTCAAGTAGGGACACAGTCAATATAAACAGATCCAGCATTTAGAATTATTAGATAGGACTTTACAATAGTCACAAAATATCTGTTTTAAAGATCTAATGGAAATATGGTCTAAATTCATGAGTAGTTTTAGAATTTGACAGAAAGACAAAAGTTGAGAGAGAGAGAGAGAGAGAGAGAGAGAGAGAGAGAGAGAGAAAAGAGAAAGAAGAACTAAACATGAAAAATATGCCAGAAGCAACAAATATATTCAATGACTTTACACCAGACAATACACAATAAACTTGAGAAAGGACAGCATACATTATCCACACTGAAAGAAATATTACAAAAAGACTACAAAAAGTAAAACAAGAGTTGTGAAATATGTTGGAAGTTTTTAAATGTTTTAACATACATGCAATTTAACATAGATGGCATACTACACATGTTCAGCCTAACATATATGTAACATGCATACTCTTAAAACCATTCTTAAATGGTTTAACATGTCATGTCCCTGCTGAACAAGAAAGAAAGAATGGAACAGAAAATATTTCAGAGATAATGAATAAGTATTTTTCAAAATTGATGAGAGACATTAGTAAATAGAATTTAAAAAGTAATTCATGAAATTCAAGTAGGATAAAGACTACATATTTTAAAAACATTCCCTAGGGAAAGAAAAACATCAAAAGTTGACATATTTCTGGTATAAATACATGAACTGATTAAAAACCAAAGATAAACAGAAAACCTTCAAAATTGTAAGAACTGTAAGGACACATTTCAGGACAAAAATAAAAAAAAAAATGGCTCTCATTTCTAAAATACTGGGTTGCAAGGTAATCTTTGAACCAGGAATTCCATATACAGTAAAGTGTCCATCAAGACACAAGCTTGAAGATTTCTGAATCTGTCCACGAAAGAATACCAAAGTCCAGAATTAACTTCTCATCATAAACAACTAAAAACATATGGACCAAGGAGACGCAATATTTCTAGACATGGCAATAAGTGGTTCAGGATTTCTACCCTCTTCTCTCATATTCTAGAGAGAAAACAATTGATATTGCCCAGACTTTTTGCCTTAGGACAATTTTTAGACTGCAGTGCAGAGAGGAGAAATTTAAGCAAAACTAGCAAGCTTATGGAGGTAAGGATATAGGAGAAACACTGAGGAAGCTAAACTTTTCACAACAGAGCTCTGGGAAGCAGAGAGAAGCCTTAGAAGAGTTTCAGAAATCTGCATAAAGTCCACTAGAGTTTATACCTGAATAACAACAGCTGCATGCAGAGTGACCATGGACAGGCCCAGATTTTGGGGGAAAGAACTGTTCTGAGGGAGCTGGGAGATACAGAAATCCAGTGTTCACTCAGTGCTTGAAATTGAAATCTTTTTAACTCCCTCCACCCAAGAAAGAAAGATCTCATTGTACAAAAATAAAATATCCAGTACTGGCCTCGAAGGGGCCACACATTAAAAGTGGGCTTAGGTAGACTGAAAATGAAAAACCTAGACCTTTTCCTTAAACAGTTTATGATAAGCCTCATAAACATCAAGTTAATATGTAAGAAAGAAATGATTTCTCTCCCCAACAACATGAAATTATAGTACCCATTATCTCAAAAATGTTTGCTACGAAAATACACAAAAAATGTGATGCAGAACTGGAGAAAAAAATGGTTGACCAACACAATCCAAAAAACAGATAATGAAATTAGTAGACAAGAACATTGAAATAGTTATTCTAATTGTGTGCCACATGATCACAGATGTAAAGCAAAGTATGAATATTGAGAAAAGGAAGAGGATAAAACTTCTAGGCCTGGAAACAGATTATTTGAACTTCAAAATTCACTGGAAATAATTAATCACAAAATTAAGTGTGTCAAAATGAAGCTATCCAAATGAAGCAAGGAAAAAAAAGAAAATGCTAATAAAATGAACAAGATTTCTGTTACCTATAAAATATTATCAAGACAATTAATATGCTTATGATTAAACTCCCTGAAGTGAAAGGGAGAAAAAATATTTGAAGAAGTAATGGCTGAACATTTACCAGATTTGATGAAACCTATAAACACAGAGTCAAAAAGCTCAATGAACCTCAGCAGCATTGAAACAAAGGAAGACACAGAGGAACATTATGATCAAATTTTGGAAAATGTGTGATAAAGAGAAAATTTTTAAAGTATCTGGAGAGAAAAGATATTTCATGCACAGCTGAACCAGGATAATGGCTTAACAGGAGATAAAAAAAAAAGGATGAAAGAAATTTATCAAGAACCTAATAAGCATAAGAAAATAGATTACAGGATAATGAATATTGCCAGGAATAGAGAGGAATTTCTAATAATGGTAAAGAATCAATTCATCAAGAAGGCATAATATTCCTAAATATTCAGGCACTGAATAAAAGAACTTTAGGATAATTGAAGCAAAAACTGACAGAATGCAAAGAAGAAATAGACAGAACCATAATTATAGTTAGAAAATTTAATGCTTTTTTTTCAGTAATTGTTAGAACAAGTTGACGGAAAAATCAGTAATGTTATCAAAGACTTCAGCAGTACCACAAAGCCAATTGATATTCCTAAGATACTACATGCAACAATAACCAATTACAAACTTGTTTAAAGTTCAGAAAAATGAGTAGCAGATGATCATAGTTTGGGTAATAAAACCAGAAAATAACTTTGAACTGAATAAAAAAAAATAGGACTATATCAAATTTAGTGAGATACAACTAAAGGTAAATGTACATGATGGAATCTTTGAATGAGAAAAAAATAATTGTCTCAAATAGGTCACCTTCCACCAGAAGCAACTATTAAAACAGAGAGAACACTGAAGTTAAAGAAACAAATATTAAAGGTAAAAACAAAAATAAATCCAAATCGCAAAAAAAAAAATTAAATCACTCAAAAAACGTGTTGATAGCAACTTTCTTTATTATACATATCACTCTGACTAACCAAAACCATAAAACAGCATAAATAAGTCACCAAAATTGGGATGACAGAGGGGAAATGATGGTACATCATATAGAAAGGAATATGACAAATAATTTCCTGACAAAACATTTGATAAGTTAGATGAAAAAGATGAATATTTTTCAAAGATAAAAACTATCATGAAAATCATTCAAGAAAAAAAAGGAAAAATAGATGGCCCTATGTCTCTTACATAATTTGGATTCATTATTAGAAACATGTCCACAAGGTAAATTATAGGTCCTAAATATTTACAGGATATAATACCAATCAGTAACAAAGATACAGTCGTTTTCACATATTAATAAACTGAACTGTCATGTGTCTGAAAAGTATAATACATAATGACTGGGCATGAAGGACTGTTTTAAACATTTAAAATCTAGTCAAAAAGAATATATTCTGAAAAAGAGAAAAAACTTAGGTGCATATCAATTGATGAAAGCATTAGACAAAGTTCAATACACATACATTATGAAAATATTTAGCAATTCAGACATAGAAGTGAATTCCTTCTCCCTGCAAAAGACTATTAACCAAAGCCTAGAGATTAAACATTTGGAAGAGTGATATTTTCCACATTATATTATCAAGGATATACACTCTTATTACTTCTATCCAACATTGTAATAACAGATTCTAACCAAAGTGATAAGGTTAAAAAAAAAAAAAAAGAACTTTTGGTAGAAAATATAATGTTATAGACACAACAATATTAAAAAAATACAATAGCTACTAGAACTAATAAATGAGTTTAGAAAGGTTAGATGATAAAAAGACAATATCATATATATTATATTGGAAACTAGCAATGGAAAATTCAAATTTAAAAATCATAATATTTATAATAGTATAAAAACTGAACTATTAAGAAATTTAAACAAAAGTTACATAAAATTTTTATGCCTGAACTTATGAAATATCAATGAGAAAAAAATGACTCAAAAGATGGAAATTTATTCAGTATTCAACTAGACATTGAATATTATGTTATGATAATTGTAGACTGTTCTGTGAGTCTAATGCAATGCCATCAAAATTCAAATAGGCTATTATTTTTCTTAATTTTTTAAAATTTTTAAAATTTATTTATTTTAATTAGGTATATATGACAGCAGAATGCATTTTTATTCATTTTGGATAGTTGCAGCACAACTTTTCATTTCTTTGATTGTAAACAATGTAGTGTTGCACCATATATGCAGTCATACATGTATCTAGCGTAATAATATCCATCTCATTCCACCATATTTTCTGCTCCCATGCCCCCTCCCCTCCTGTCCCTCCCTTTTGCCCAAAGTTCCTCCATTCTTCCCATTCCTCCTCCCCCATTATGAATCAGCATCCACTTATCAGAACATTCGCCCTTTGGCTTTTGGGGATTGGTTTACTTTACTTAGCATGGTATTCTCCAACTCCATTTATTTACTTCCTAATATCATAATTTTATTCTCTTTTAATGTTGAGTAATAAGTTTCTTTATCCATTCATCTACTGAAGGTCATCTAGGTTGCTCCCACAGTTTAGCTATTGTGCCAAAAACATTGATGTAGCTGTGTTACTATAGTATGCTGATTTTCAGTCCTTTAGGTATAGACCAAGGAGTGGGATAGCTGGGTCAAATGGTGGTTCCATTCCAGTTTTCAAATGATCTTCATACTGCTTTACAGAGTGGTTGCACCAATTTGCAATTCCACCAGCGATGTATGAGTGTGCCTTTTCCCCCACATCCTTGTCAACACTTATTGTTCTCTGTATTCTTGATAACTGCCATTCTGACTGGAGTGAGATGAAATCTTAGAGTAGTTTTAATTTGCATTAATTAATTACTATAGCTGTTGAACATTTTTCATATATTTGTTGATAGATTATATATCTTCTTTTGAGAAGTATCTGTTCAGCTCTTTAGTCCACTTATTGATTGGGTTGTTTTGTGTATGTGTGTGTGTGTGTGTGTGTGTGTGTTAAGTTTTTTGAATTCTTTATACAACCTTTAGTTTTTTCCTCTATCTGATGTGCATGTGGCAAAAAATTTGTTCCCAAAATGTAGGCTTTCTCTTCACCTGTTTTTTTTTCCTGAGAAGAAGTTTTTTTTTAGTTTCAATCCATCCCATTTATTAATTCTTTATTTTATTTCTTTTGCTTTAAGAGTCTTTTTAAGGAAGTCGGGGCCTAATCTGACATGATGAAGATTTGGGTCCACATTTTCTTCTATTAGGTTCAGGGTTTCTGGTTTAATTCCTAGGTCCTTCATCCACTTTGAATTGAATTTTGTGCATGGTGAGAGAGGTTTAATTTTATTTATTGCATGTGGATTTCCAGTTTTCCTAACACTATTTGTTGAAAAGGCTATCTTGTCTCCAATGTATGTTTTGACTCCTTTTTCTAGTATCCGATAACTGTATTTATGTGGGTTTGTCTCTGTGTCTTCTATTCTGTACCATTGGTCTATATGTCTATTTTGGTGCCAATAACATGTCATTTTTGTTACTATAGCTTTGTAGTATAGTTTTAGGTCTTGTATTGTGATGCCTCCTGCTTTACTCCTTTTGCTAAGGATTGCTTTGGCTATTCTGGGTTTCTTATTTTTTCCAAATGAATTTCATGATTGCCTTTTCTATTTCTATAAGGAATGTCATTGGGATTTTAATTGGAATCTCATTGGGTACCATGGCCATTTTGACAATATTAATCTTTTTAAAATCAACAAGTTAATGCTAAATTTTTTATGGAAAAAGAAAAAACCTATAATAGGTAAATAGCTATGAGAAAGAATAGAATTAGAGGTCATATGTTAGCTGATTTTATGACTTAATTGATAGCTACAAGATAGACATATTGGTCATTCAACAGAAAAGAGAAACCAGAAATAGACTGTCATATATAATTAATGGATATTTATTTCATTTTTAAAAAATCTAAAATAGATAATTTTCCTACATGTGAAAACTAAAACTATAAAACTTCTGGAAGACAATCTAGGAGAACATCCTTTTTATTTTGCATTAGACAAAGTGTTTTTAGGTAAAATCAAAAGACATGAACCATAAATAAGGTAGGTTGGAATTGATCAAAAATAAAATATTGGAAAATAATTCTAAGGAAATAAAACTACAGCACGTGGACTTTTGCAAATCATATGTGTAATACATTGATTTCCTATTTTCATTGTAATACAGTAACACAACCTTGATAGTATTGAACAGCAGAAATTAATTCCTCATCCTCCTGGAGATCTAACTTCTGAAATCTACTGCTTCACTGACTTAGTCAAGGCATTAATGTTATGCCTTTTTCTG
The DNA here is from genome assembly GCF_048772815.1 of Callospermophilus lateralis. Lineage (NCBI taxonomy): Eukaryota > Metazoa > Chordata > Mammalia > Rodentia > Sciuridae > Callospermophilus > Callospermophilus lateralis. Next base: position 96,227,657 of record NC_135313.1, read on the forward strand.
TGAAAATTAGACCAGTACAATTTTGTCTTCTCCAGGTTCCAGGGACATCTATATCTTTGCCTTGTATTCCCACCCTCAGATCTTTCCAATCTGTGGTGTTCATTGCATATATCCTACTTCTATATCTGCTTCCTCTTTTGAGCTTCTTGCCTCTTTCTTATGAAGAAAATGATGATGTTTATGGTTCCATAATCTAATACATTCTTCTTAGCTCAAGATTCTTCATCATATCTGCAAAGTCCTTTTGCCTGATAAAGTAACATTCACATCTTTTAGAGATATCTTTGCAGAAATGACATTATTCAGCCCAAAGCATCTGATAAAGAACATATATCTGGAATATAGAGTTTATTTCTGTAACCCAAAAATAATAAGAAAAAACACTCACATGATATTCGAGTTCTTATAAAACCCAATTCAGGTAGCATCTTTAACCCAGAGAATAAAAGCTTATCTTCATATATAAAATTTATATATAAATACATATAACAACTCTATGAAAACCTTCCATCACTACTGTTCTTCAGTGTGTTAAAAAATATACTATGTGGTACATGTTTACAATGGAATACTCCTGAATAATGCAAAGAAATGGCTCATTGAGGCATATCACGATTTGGATAAATTCAGAAGTATCGTATTAGTGAAAGACATAGACTGTAAATGTTAGATATTGCAAAATTGCATTTACATTTAATCTAGGAAGGGAAAAACTATAGGAATGAAGTAGAATTAGTAGTTACCCATGGTTATTACTGACAGAAAGGTACAATTATGTAGTAATGGAAGAAGAACTATGTTGTAGCAATAATACTGTTCTGCATTATACATGAGTCTAAATCGTGTTAAACTTCATAGAATTGTACACCAAAAACAAGTTTACTTTCTATAAATTAAAAAAAAAAACTTTAAAGATGAATAAAATGGGTCTAAGTTTGAATACTTTACAAAGAAACACACAAAAGGTCAACAGGCACATAAAAAAATGCATAACAATAGAGGAATGTAAATTAGACAATAATATTATATAATCATATAGCCACTTAAAAACGCCTTAAAATTGCTAAAAGAAAAAGTGTAGACAAAAATTTGTTGAAACATTCCTGTGGGAGGTCTTGAATGCAAATAGTATAATGTCTTTGAAAAATATTTTAGCAATTTTTAGTAGAACATAATATTTATTTATCATATAACATTGCAATTATACTCCTAGGTATGTACTAGAGGGAATTGAACTCGTATATCCCCATTAAATCTTGTACATAAATGCTTATAGAAGATTTTTATCACAATAGCTAAAAAGTGCACACAAATTCAGCAACAAGTGAATGGAAAAACAAATTATCTTATATTCATTCATTAGAATACTACTCAATAATAGAAATACAGTAATTACTAATACACAAAATAACATAGAGGATCTCATTATGTGCAACAAATGAAACTTGACAAAATGTACATTCTATATAACTTCACTTATTTTGAATTCTATAAAGTAACTCTGTAGTTAGAAATAAGATCAGTGGTTATCTGGAGCACAGAAGCTTAACTGGGATGGAGAGTAGAGAAATTTCAGGCCTAAGAGAACTATTCTATACCTTTACTTTATTCTAGGATATAAAACATAAAAAAAATTGCTCTAATTGATTAAAATATCTATTACATTTTATTAATTTATTAAAATTTTTAATTTGTTTTAATTAGTTATACATGACAGTAGAATGCATTTATGCACTTTGATATATCATATATAGATATATGTATGGGATATAATTTCTCATTTTTCTGAGTGTACATGTTGCAGAATCTTATTTGCCATGTAATCACATATATACATACAGTAATAATGTCTGTGCCATTCTACTATCTTTTCTATCCCCACATTTCCTCCCCTCCTCTCTCATCACTTCCCTCTACCTAAAGTAATGCTATTCTTCCCTAGTGCCCCACCACCTGCCTTATTTGAATTAACATTCGCATATTAGAGAAAAATTCAACCTTTGGTTTTGTAAAATTGGCTTCTTTCACTTTGCATGATATTCTCTAACTCCAACCATTTACTGGCAAATACCATAATTTCACTCTTCTTTAAAGCTGAGTGATATTCCATTGAGTATATATAACACATTTTCTTTATCCATTCATCTATTGAGGGATATCTAGGTTGGTTCCATAGTCTAGCTATTGTGAATTGAGTTGCTAAAAACATTTATGTGGCTGTGTTACTGTTGTATGTGTTTTTAAGTCCTTTGGGTATAAACCAAAGAGTGGGATAGCTTGGTCAAGTGGTGGTTCCATTCCCAGTTCTCTGAGGAATTTCCATACTGCTTTATATGCAAAACCTTACTTCAGAAATTTAACTTAACTCACAATGGAGGTGAAATAATTTGCACTTGCTTCAGATGAAAGTGTAGAGATTTTATTTCCCACAGATATCCACTATAAGAATTTCTGAAAATGACTCTTCAGAGTAAAGAAAAATGATTATAGATGGAAGCCCATCTAAGGGAACATGTATCAGGCTGTGTACTGTAATTGTTTTATAGATGTTTGATTGTTGGCTTCATGCTTCCCAAGAGAAGGTCTTCCTTGTTAATTATCTCCAACAATTCACAAGGTTCCAAGTTGACTTAAAAAATGAATGCTTATGAAAAAAAATTTTAAAAAAAGAATGACAATAAAAACAAGACAGAAAACTTGAAAGGTTGATGCTGAAAAAATGTTTTCTTGTTATCATAAGAAAAAAACATATTGGGCTGGGAATGTGGCTCAAGTGGTAGCACGCTCACCTGGCATGCGTGAGGCCCGGGTTCAATCCTCAGCACCACATACAAACAAAGATGTTGTGTCTGCCGAAACCATCAAAAGACTACCAACTAAGAAAAGCCCAGGACCGGATGGGTATACAGCAGAGTTTTACAAAACCTTTAAAGAGGAACTAATACCAATACTTTTCAAGCTATTTCAGGAAATAGAAAAAGAGGGAGAACTTCCAAATTCATTCTACGAGGCCAACATCAACCTGATTCTTAAACCAGACAAAGACACTTCAAAGAAAGAAAACTACAGACCAATATCTCTAATGAACCTAGATGCAAAAATCCTCAATAAAATTCTGGCGAATCGAATACAAAAACATATCAAAAAAATTGTGCACCATGATCAGGTAGGATTCATCCCTGGGATGCAAGGCTGGTTCAATATACGGAAATCAATAAATGTATTCACCACATCAATAGGCTTAAAAATAAGAACCATATGATCATCTCGATAGATGCAGAAAAAGCATTCGACAAAGTACAGCATCCCTTTATGTTCAAAACTCTAGAAAAACTAGGGATAACAGGAACATACCTCAATATTGTAAAAGCAATCTATGCTAAGCCGCAGGCTAGCATCATTCTGAAAGGAGAAAAACTGAAGGTGTTCCCTCTAAAATCTGGAACAAGACAGGGATGCCCTCTCTCACCACTTCTGTTCAACATAGTTCTCGAAACACTTGCCAGAGCAATTAGACAGACGAAAGAAATTGAAGGCATAAAAATAGGAAAAGAAGAACTCAAATTATCACTATTTGCAGATGACATGATTCTATACCTAGCAGACCCAAAAGGGTCTACAAAGAAACTATTAGAGCTAATAAATGAATTCAGCAAAGTGGCAGGATATAAAATCAACATGCATAAATCAAAGGCATTCCTGCATATCAGCGACAAATCCTCTGAAATGGAAATGAGGACAACCACTCCATTCACAATATCCTCAAAAAAAAAAAATAAAATACTTGGGAATCAACCTAACAAAAGAGGTGAAAGACTTATACAATGAAAACTATAGAACCCTAAAGAGAGAAATAGAAGAAGATCTTAGAAGGTGGAAAAATATACCCTGTTCATGGATAGGCAGAACTAACATCATCAAAATGGTGGTACTACCAAAAGTTCTCTATAGGTTTAATGCAATGCCAATCAAAATAGAGAAAGCAATCATGAAATTCATATGGAAAAATAAAAGACCCAGAATAGCAAAAATAATGCTAAGCAGGAAGTGTGAATGAGGTGATATAGCGATACCAGACTTCAAACTATACTACAGAGCAATAGTAACAAAAACAGCAAGGTACTGGTACCTAAACAGGCGGGTGGACCAATGGTACAGAATAGAGGACACAGAAACCAATCCACAAAACTACAACTATCTTATATTTGATAAAGGGGCTAAAAGCATGCAATGGAGAAATGATAGCATCTTCAACAAATGGTGCTGGGAAAACTGGAAATCCATATACAACAAAATGAAACTGAATCCCTTTCTCTTGCCATGCACAAAAGTTAACTCAAAATGGATCAAGGAGCTTGATATCAAATCAGAGACACGGCGTCTGATAGAAGAAAAAGTTGGCTACATTCTACATACTGTGGGGCCGGGCTTCAAATTCCTCAATAGGACACCCATAACACAAGAGTTAATAACTAGAATCAACAAATGGAACTTACTCAAACTAAAAAGTTTTTTCTCAGCAAAAGAAACAATAAGAGAGGTAAATAGGGAGCCTACATCCTGGGAACAAATCTTTACTCCTCACACTTCAGACAGAGCCCTAATATCCAGAGTATATAAAGAACTCAAAAAATTAGACAATAAGATAACAAATAACCCAATCAACAAATGGGCCAAGGACCTGAACAGACATTTCTCAGAGGAGGGCATACAATCAATCAACAAGTACATGAAAAAATGCTCACCATCTCTAGCAGTCAGAGAAATGCAAATCAAAACCACCCTAAGATACCATCTCACTCCAGTAAGATTGGCAGCCATTAGGAAGTCAAACAACAACAAGTGCTGGCGAGGATGTGGGGAAAAGGGTACACTTGTTCATTGTTGGTGGGACTGCAAATTGGTGCAGCCAATCTGGAAAGCAGTATGGAGATTTCTTGGAAAGCTGGGAATGGAACCACCATTTGACCCAGCTATTCCCCTTCTCGGTCTATTCCCTAAAGACCTAAAAAGAGCATGCTACAGGGACATTGCTACATCCATGTTCATAGCAGCACAATTCACAATAGCAGGACTGTGGAACCAACCTAGATGCCCTTCAATAGACGAATGGATAAAAAAAAATGTGGCATTTATACACAATGGAGTATTACTCTGCATTAAAAAATGACAAAATCATAGAATTTGCAGGGAAATGGATGGCATTAGAGCAGATTATGCTAAGTGAAGCTAGCCAATCCCTTAAAAACAAATGCCAAATGTCTTCTTTGATATAAGGAGAGTAACTAAGAACAGAGTAGGGACGAAGAGCATGAGAAGAAGATTAACATTTAACAGGGATAAGAGGTGGGAGGGAAAGGGAGAGAGAAGGGAAATTGCATGGAAATGGGAGGAGACCCTCAGGGGTATACAAAATTACATACAAGAGGAAGTGAGGGGATAGAGGAAAAATATAAGGGGGAGAAATGAATTACAGTAGAGGGGGTAGATAGAGAAGACAGGAGGGGAGGTGGGGAGGGGGGATAGTAGAGGATAGGAAAGGCAGCAGAATACAACAGACACTAGTATGGCAATATGTAAATCAATGGATGTGTAACCGATGTGATTCTGCAATCTGTATATGGGGTAAAAATGGGAGTTCATATCCCACTTGAATCAAAGTGTGAAATATGATATATCAAGAACTATGTAATGTTTTGAACAACCAACAATAAAAATTAAAAAAAAAATTAAATTTCTCTCTCTCTTAAAAAAAAAGGAAAAGAAAGAAAAAACATATTAACATGTCAGAAGTTAAAGCGTAGTGACCAACTGCCATATTTATTTTGTACTAAAAGATGAAGTAGTCATTCCTTTTCTTTAAATAGGCTATTTCAGAAGACACAACTAACAGATGTATGTAGATCCTCTATCCAAAAAGCTAGTAATCGCACTGTGATTATTATAAGGTCTACACACATTCCACAAACCTGATGGTAGATAAACAGTAAGCATTGAGTACCTAGAAAGCTCTTTCATTGAGCAACTTTGCCTGATGCTCCATGAGATGGCTGCATTTGAGTGGACAGGAACAAAAATAGAAAAGAGAAAGTATATGCAGATTGGCCAGGAGTGCAGATTGAGAAATGCTAACTTAATTGGAAAATGGAAAGCATTTCTAGTAATGATGGAGACCACTGAAGAGGAAGTTTGCATTTACAGAATATTGAGAAAAGACTAGAAAGATATGAGGCTCAGACAGAGAATAATCATGAAGAAAGTGACGGTTACTTTATTTCTACACTAGAGATGTTATTGGAGACATTTTATTTAGAATAAATCACCATCATTACCACTTGTCTAATTCCTACCCCCTATTATTAGTAATTATTATTAGTAATCTGCTTGTAACATTTGTGTACCATTCTCTGTGCTGGGCCTTTTTATATGCTATGTTAGAAAAATATCACAGCTGAGATATAATTTGCTGATATTACCCAAGGTCAGATAAGTAATAAGCAGCAGAAGAAAGAAATGTAATTGAATTCTATGACTCTCCCAAACGGTTCTGTTCTCCTACTCTATACAATAACAAACAAGGTTCAGTGTTTTCCAGCTTCCTTTAGGCACCACAAAATCCTCCATGCCTTAGTTATTGTTACAAGCATGTGGCAGACTCACATTCCTGATCCATTTCCAATTATGTTCAGATTAATGATCATGATCTTAAAAAAAAAAAAAAAAAAAAAAAAGATGCTTACTTCTCTGGATGCTGCTCTTGCCCCTTGGCCATCTCCATGCCTGATGGAAGATAGAACTTAATGGTGTGTGACAACTTAAGAGGGGGAAGAAAAAAATGTCTGCATAGTTGAAAAGCAACTCTTCTGAGGGGTTTATTTCTTGAACTCCTTGGAAGTTTCCAAGGAATAGAAGGTTTCTCATAGATCTGCCTTTTCACACAGTTCCCACCTCAACAGCACTCTATTCAAGAAAAAAGACTGAAAAAGTGTTTGAAGGAGGATCTCAGGGATATAAGGTCTGCAGATTATTTTTCTTTTACAGACTCACTCATGAAACCTTAAAAGTTCCTAACAACTCAAATTACAAAATGAATGAGGATGTATTTGCCTCACCCTGTGTGGTTCCTCCCTATTTAGCAAGATTATTTCCTGATTTCACAGACATGGATCACTTTTTAATGATCTTTCTCATTCAGACATTCGATCTCCTAAAGAGCCGTTGGGTGTATTCAGTGATATTTAATGAACAAGAGCTGAGAGCAGCACATAAAGCGAGGGAGGGAATGGTCCATTGACTCTGGGCTCAGGCACCATTCAAATATTTTAAGATCTAATTTCCTAGCTTCACTTGAATCCTTTGAAGTTGTCATTTCTAGGACAAATCGGAGCCCCAGTTCACTGATTGGAAAGACTCTGTCAGCTTTGTGGGCATTAAAGTCCCCAGAGAATAGAACTTGCTCCCACATAAGGCGATCAGACACAGCAGGTTAAATTTTCCTCTGAGAATTGTCCTCAGGGTAGCACATCAAGAGAAAACTACCATCACCAAATCATGCTGCATCCTGAATGAAGCCAGGGGAAGACACACCTCATTCTCCTGGTGAGTGGTTTTCAGGTTTCCTGGAGTAAAGGATTCTTATTTTGGAAGATGGCATTTTTCAGTATTTTCTGTTGGTTCTCCTTGGTTCCAAATGGCATATCACCATTTCAAAACCACATATACAGTGTTTATTTACACCTTTTTTTTCTGCTACCCAGTGTAAATACAGACAGTAAGGAAGCTCTTCTTGAGTTCATGTAGGATTTTCCATACTGCAGCTTAGAACATCCCCATTATTCACCCAACAGGCTGAGACACCTAAAGATAGGATGTCTATTTTCCTTCTCAAATCCTACAGGCATACTCCCTGTCCTTAGTGTTTCGGTTAGTTAGTGTTCATATCTTATACTAACACTGGAGGTGCTATTTTCTCAAATGTATGCTGAGTTTCATCAATACAAAAATCATGCCCTTATAAATCTTATTTATCTCCTGTTCTATCCAGTTGATAATTTACTCTTTATTATTTCTAAATTTACCTTATAAAATATCATATTGGAGTCTGTTCATACTGCATTCTACTAAAATATTGCTTTGATTCATCTTCCAAGTCATTTTCCAGTTTTATCCATATGGCTCACATTCTAAGTTTTTTTAAAAAATGCTGTTACTAATGCATTATAGACATAATAATGGGTCTTCAACCCCAGGAGTGCAGATGCCCGAGCATATTGTTTACCATTCCCAATAAATAACTTGGAGGACTTGATGGAGAGGTTTTGGACTTTGTATTACTCTCTCTTTCCTCCGTGGCTGCAGGCCAGGCTGCAGTGGAGTGTGGCACAGCACCCATAAGCAGGGGGATAAGTAGGAGAGGTCACATGCACAAGCCACTGCACAGTGGATGTCCTCAGATGTTGTATAAGTACATTCCCTTACTTTATGGCCAGGGTCACTCGCACTTTGATTCTCACCTAAAGGTCAGACATAAGGGAAGTGGCCAGCTTCCATCTCCATTTTCTTCCTTAAAATGTTATTTTAGAGTCTTATTTTGCTGCAAGTTTCCCTAGGCAAAGATTAGTGCTTAACCAAATAATGGCGGTCATTTTGACATATTCATACATGCATGGGATATAATTTGCTCCACTGCAGTCCCCAGTACTTCCTCTTTCCCTCACCTCCTCCCTTTCCCTGTTTCTGTACTCCTCTGGCCTTCTTTCTATTTAATGTTTTGTTTTTTTTTAAATTGGTGCTTTATAGATATGCATAAAGATGGAATTCATGTATTATATTAATATATGTACATGGCATAATTTTTTCAATTATAGTCTGCAGTTCCTCCCTTTTCCTGACCCTCCTACCTCCTCTTCAATTCCCTTCTTCTACTCTACCGATTTCCCTTTTATTTTCATAGGAACTCCCATTTCCCCCTTTATTTTGTTCTAGCTTCTGCACATGAGAGCAAACATTCAACCCCTGACTTTCTGAGTCTGGCTTATTTCATGAAGTATAATTCAACATCCTAATTTTAAAAAACAAAACAAAACAAAAAACCTTAGTTTTGGAAACATTCTTAAGTTGTGATGACTTTAGTTGGTAATTTGTAAACCAGATGCCGTGTTTTCTGTATGCCTTGGAGATATGATTTCCTCACAATTAAACATCCTTTGTTTATTTTTGTTCATTTTGTATTTCTGATAAATTGAAATCTTGGTGAGTCTTATTCTGTTTTGTCAAAATACTGCTTAGCCTTTGTGTTACGTGCTCTAGCCAGCCTGCCCAGATAGGGGAAGCCAGGGCACGTGCTGCACATGAGGCTCTTGGTTATTTCATGATGCTGGGAATATCCATCTGCCCTGCATGGTTCTCAACCAGCCCCAACCTTGAGGCAGGTGCAAAACGGGCAATTTCCCAGGATTCTAATCTCAATGATTTGGCCACTGGGTCAGAGTCATTGCAGAAAGCTGCTTTTTGTGAATCAAGTAAAGAAAGGAACACCAAGTTTATCTTCTCTGAGTACAACTGTTTTTACTGCTTGATTTCTCATATCTACAGGAATAAGTTCCTGAGAACCTTACTTGATTGCATTTCAGGCTGTGCTATTCCATAAAATATGTTACTGACATATGTAATTATTTTTGCTTTCTGAATTTGAAAAACCTTCCACATGAGTGGCCTACAGGTGACGTAGGTATTTTTCATTTTTTAATAAAGTATTAATTCAGCATTGATTTATTGAAATATTATTCTGGGGCTGAAGATCCAAGAGTGAACCAATCAGATAAAGAACCCCTGTTCTTATGAATCAGGTGGAGAAAGGAGACAACTAAGCAAAATCATATACAGACAAAAACATACAGAAAGAGTATAAAAGTCAGAATTTAAGGAAGGTGGGGTTGGGTTTTGGGGAAGGGCAGTTGGAAAGCCAGAGTGGTTGGAGTTTTGTGAGCAACAACAACTAACAAAATAATAAGCTACCTTGAATAGTTAGCTTTAGAACAAGGCACATTATGGAATTTATCTGTGATTTCAATAATATTATTGTTATTTCTCCAGTACATCAAAGACACTGAATTTTGGTGGTAAAGAAATTTAATTTCTTGTAACAACATCTCCCATTGATGTTTTTTTTTTCTTCTCACATGTATCTGTTAATATTGCAAGAAGTTAGTGAACTAAAGAACTATATTTGGTGGGAATTTTACCATAGAAGCAATTTCCATTGTATAGTTTTTATATCATATTTTTGACTCAGAGATCAGACATATTTCCTATGTTCAAATTAAAATGTTTTCAGTTAGTTTAAACTTGATCCAGTCAAATATGCTCAACTATTCTCCCACTTCCAGGAAATGTGCAAAAATCCTAGCATATCTCTTAGTTCAAAGTCTAAGAAATAGAAATGGATAAAATTCTTTGAGAATTGGTTGTCAGTCTTATAACATATATTAAAAAAAACTGATTACTAACAACGTGGAAATGTGCAAATTATAAGCCTAATGTGGATTTTTATTATCTTCATGTTGATGTATGTACTGTATATTTTCTAGTTAGAGACAAAAAGCATCTATATTGTATCTATATTACTTGCCAGTTTTTACCTTCATTCTATATTTTAAAACCTATTCTACATTCAAATATTTTCATTTCTATTGTGATAAATTTATTTAAAGTCAGTGAAATTTTTAAAAAAATATGAATTTTTACAACAGGGTTCTACAATGTACTAGACACATGGTATGCCTGTTTACATATAAGCTAATTTCCTGTTAATTTTATAAGTAGTTATTCTTAATTCTTCTTTTATAACTAAGCAAATTAAAAATCACTGGTACCTTGCTTAGAGAAATATAGAAAGGTGATAACAAAATCAGATTTCAAATACAGTTTCTAATACCAGTATCAACAATAAGTTGCATTCATTAAATAGTGTCTGTATTCAAACAATACAAAAGGAAATGATATAATCTTCAATCTGAACAAGTAAATTGGTAATGGAAAATAAGTTTAATATCCAGGTTTGCACCTTCAATAATAATAATGACACTAACAATTTAAGGTCCTTTCTATACATTATTAAACTTTATCTTTCATTTTCAATAGCCTTAAATTTACAGATTTGCAAACAGAACTCTGATGAATTAAATGGTTTGGCAACTCCCCACAGCTGCAAAGCACTGGAGCTGACACTCAATTCAGTCTCCCTGCACCAGTCCTTTTACCAGGAAACTCCTGCTGTCTCCCTAGGCTTCCCCTCCACCTATGCCCTTTAAGCTCAGTGAAGCCTTCCCTCTGGGGTGAATTACCGATTGCTAAATATATACTCAAGGTTTTGCAGAAATGAACACACTGATTTTTTAAAGATATATGTTATACTCATATATCCCACCTGATCAATATCTGAATAGGAGTGGAATGGAGTAGGGAGGGGAAAATGTGTAAGAGGGAGAGAAAATAGCATTATGCAAAGTGAATGCAGAAGGCGGTGACAGGCTCTGCTTGATTTAAGAGCAGAGAAAAAAAAAGATTGGTCTGATTTTCTTCAGGATGAACCCTTGGTCTGTTCTCATTTCACAAGGGAACCACACATCTCAGAAAATGAATGTATCTTCAGATTTTAATGTCATCACCATGGAAGTCACTGGAAGGTGTTGTTATGACCTTCCCCCGCACCGGAGGATCCATGATATATGTTCTGTTGATGAAAATTCAGAAGACCAGGGGAGCTGATAAAATATAGCTAAGTGATTCAGAGAGTAAATATTAGGTTCGGTGCCTGATTGCCTCGTATTTTAAATATTTCAATGCTCCCTGCATGACTGGACTGGTGTAAAGTACTCACTATTAGCAACTCCAGCCACAAAAAAAAAAAAAAAAAAAAAAAAAAAAAAGAGAAAGAAAGAAAACCACCTTAATAGCATCATTCAAAATGTGTACTGTCCTCTTTAGAGTAATGGGCTTTTGATGATAGTAATCAAAGAATGCTGCCTTTGTAGATTGGAGTCATAGCCACGTTGAGAAATGATGACTGTTAAGGACATTTCTTTTCAGTAATTTTGTGCTTTTCTCAGTCTCTTTCTCTGATTGAAGTGAGGTGACAGTGGGGGTGGAGGAACATGGTTATTCTTCCCTAAACAAAATGGGAAGTAACATTAGGGGGGAGCAGATAAGGGTGGCAGAGATATGCAAGGAACCTGATCTGCAAAAATAAAAGGCAGCCTTGACAGAAATCTGTAGGAAAGACTGGAGATTAGAAAGAGAGGGGGTGTTGGATGCTAATGAAAGATTCAGAGATTCAGAGCCCTGGGCTATGAACCTGGAAAGCAAGGATCAGATGGGAGCTGTGGGAGACTGCATTGGCTGGGGAAAAAAAAAATACATAATTGCTTGGGATGGAGGCCAAGACTCTTCTGTTCATCCTTCCTGTAACAAGAAAGTGAACCAAATGCAGAAGGCTGAGCCACATGGACATTTATTTAGGGAAATGTCTTGTTCTCTATGCTGTGGGTCACTCATCTTCTATGTTAAGTGTCCCAAGGGTTAAGCAGCATCACAGAACTGGAACAACAGTTCTGGACTTTAAGCATTCTGGCTTTATGACACTTTGGACATTCTTGCACGGCAGGGGTTTCTCAGGAGCCACAAACACTATAAATAAGCAATGTGATTACTTGGGAAGTATGTTGAACTCAGAGTCTGAAAGTATGAGCTCTTTCTCATCACAGTTCTGCACCTTACAATAACTGTGATTTTTTGTAAGGAAATTTAACCTGTTTGAAATGTTATTTCTTGCTTTGTAGGTAGTTTTATAGGTATATGCATAGCATTTGTTGACCATTCAGCATGTGCTCATATTGTTTGAATCCTCCCCCAAATCCATGAGATATTATTCTGCTTCTACTCTCATTTCAGAGATAACATAATAGTGGCCAAAAAAGTTTCAGCCACTTTTCCAAAGTCACATGGGTTGTGGAAACAAATTAGAAAGGACACTGTCCTTCTTTGAAGATCTGTATCAGGAAGCGGAAGTGGTATTAGGGGCAGGTCATTGTTTTATTTTATCTACTTTTGTGAAGATACTTGTTTAGGAATGTATTTGTGTAAAAGCCAGAAACATTACTAAAATAATCACATGACATTTTAATTCATGAGGGGAAAAAAAAGACAGAACCACAGTTTTCAAAATTATATATCATAGAGACATATACCAAAGCAGACCGGACCAACTCTAGAGATGTTCCTACTCATATGCATCTGCCCCTAATGACTATTCTCATTATGAACAATTTTTTACTTTTTTTCCATATTAGTGAGTCTGAAAGTTCTCATCTAAGATTTGCAAATAATTTGCCTTACACACTCATTTCACTTTATCCCTTCTTCACCCAAGTACATCTTTCTTTTCTATTCTCAAAATATGATGCTTGTGAAATTAATGACTCTAGCCATTCATTCTTTTTTGCATTTCCTTCAGGAGCTTCTGAGACACCCACCAGGTGGTCAAGGTTTTTAAAAATGATCAAACACTTAAAATTTGAGTCATTACTCCTAAACTTTAAGTCACTCTTGCCAAAATAAAGAGCGTTGACCATGTTAAATTAAGAAACAAAATTTCTGATGACCTAGTCCAAATAGCTCCATAGTTTTATCATGAGAAAACTGCTATTTAGAAACACAAGAATATCATGGCCAAGCTCACATAGTACATTCATTAGAGGGAAGGATTGCAGTTTGTGTTTTGGCTCCTACTCAGTTGGCCCTTTAAAGGAATACAAGATATTCCTGAGAATTGAAGTATTTCAGTAAGGCCAACAAAAGATTTTAGCTAAATGAAAACATAGAACTTCTCTTGGGTTATTTCAAAATTAAAGAAGTGGAACTGAGCGTTTGCTCCTGCATTCATGGCAGACATCCACATTTGACTGTAAGACTCATTTTCATTGTTCACAATGATGGTTTGCAATGTGATCTCCCATTCTCCTCCAGGTAGAAATCCAAAAAGTTCTCACTGGCTGTATAATTGGTTACTGACTTGCAGAGCAAAGCTACCAAATGTCCATCTTTGTCAGTCTCTGGCAACTGAGACTGGGACCTTGAGTTCATTGTCTCTTGGCTCAGTGACCGGTAGCAAGTCACTCTCAGTCAAGTTTTCTAAATATAGTAAATAAATTGCACTAGTTTCCATCTCCATTAGCAGTGTTTGTTGGGGTGCAACGAATAATCTGGAGACATAAAAAAGACCAGGAAGGCTCGGGCTCCTTGAACCATAAATTTCCCTGCTGATTGTTACAAGTCTGTGTATGGACCATTGATAATGGAATGATCAAGTGGTTAAAACATTTAGCACTGTTAAAATTAAATCCCAATTTCTTACCATTTCTTACCCCTACCTACATTAGAGTATATTCTAATTTTTAATGTCCAGAATTCTATGATTTTTATGAGTCATGTGCTTTAGTATAAGAAATTCTCGTATCATGCTGATGAAAATAAGGGTGCGGAAGTTACATAGAGGTTAGGAAATATGCATTTCGCTAAGTCCAGTTGCTGGGATTGCAGATGCGTACCAATGTGTCTGGGCCAAACAACACATTTTTATACCCTACTTCGGCTTGGTGCTCTTGTTATTTTGGAATTTGCTATCTTTCACATTCATGTGATCAATTTTTGATAAGACACCTGACCTGGTGCCCTCACCCTGATTTATTTATTCTGGCTAGCTCAAATAATCTTGCCTGCTGGGCAGATCACATCATTTGCATATTTCTAAACTACATTGAAAATATTTTTTTTTTAATAAAAGGCTTCATTCAGATATTTGATATATTATAGATGGTACCACTTAGAATCTCTGAAATATTTTTAGAAAGTGCAAGAATTAATAGAATCACTATTTTAAAGTTACATTGAAGTTTTCTCTTCATATAACAAAATGAAGCATTTTGAATTACTATGTTGTCTAGTACTAATTTATACTCTCTGTTAAACATAACACAGGCATAAATATGGTATTTTGATTCTATTGTGCTACTGCTCCTTTTGTTTAGACAACATCGTTTATGTGTTCTGAATTCTCACTTAACAAAGCTCTGCTGATAAAACTAACAGACTTTAGGGAATTAAGCTTTATCTCATTCCTTTCTTATTTCCTCTGTTATGAGGAAAGAGCTTTCTGAATATTTCATACTTTTATTGGCTTCACTCCTGCCTCTGTTGTGGAAGTACAGGCCTTTTTCTCTTGCTTGGGATACCCTTAGAACTCTCCCTGGACTCACTGCCTGCCTTTCCCACTCTGCTTCTCTGTCCACATTGCAGCCAAAACTATATTAGTCATTTGCCAAGGTGATTGTGCTATCTGCCTCAAGAGCTGTAGTGGTCCACAGTTAGTAGATGAGGCAGACCAGAGTGGATTAATCACAGTGGTACACTGTGATGATGTCAGTGCGTATGAGCTAGGTGGTCAACGCTTATAGATGTTGGTGTGCCCCTACGCATACCTGGGTGGGCTAGAACCACCTATCTAAAGAGCTTACACATAAGCCGGGTAAAGGAGGCTCTGAAATTCATTAATAACTTTGTACTTTTGCCACTTAGTTGTAGTGGTATTGAGAACATGTAGGGAAAAAAAAAAAACCTCAATTTTGAAAGAAAAAAGTATGCACATGCATTATATCTGAAGTTATTAAGTTCATGTTCTCTGGGCTTTGTCTTCTCATTTAATATCCCTCCAGGCTTCTTCATTAATTTCACATTTGTATTTATGCCAGTTACATCATTGTTAATACTCTCCTAAGGAGACTATGCACTTCTTCAGGGAGTTTTGTATTTGGACAATATTTATAAGTAGAGAGTCTAAACTCATTTTACTTAGCTGTATAAACAAAGTCTTTATTAATGTGCACAAATATGCAACTGTGCAAAACACAAAGGAATTGGTGAGCAGAGAGTTAGTTAAAGGAAGATAAGCTCAGACCTCCAACCATGAGCATCTTTGTGGAGTAGGTACAGGAAAATGAATGAGGAATCAATCAGCTGTTTTTGTAATTTCTCCATAGGTCGGATTAGTAGATGACTGAAGCTCCTAGATTTTCACCTTAACATCATGTTCTGATTTTTTTTTTATAACTAACTATGGACAAGGCTACGTTCAACTGTAAAACAATCAAGTATAAAATGTTTGCCTTGAGTAAGCATAAAGGAAAGAAGCAGCCTACCCCTTGTTAAACAGGTCTTTTTAATTTTATTTATTTATTTTTTGTTGTTTGTTTATTTCCCCCCTTGGGTGCCTTGGACCACATTTGCTTCTCTCTATACTGAGTCCCTTTCTGTGCCTCTCCTATTTTCTATCTGCCTTTTGATTCTGGTCCTGGGTTTCCCAGGACAACTTCTGGTCAGACTTTCCTTGCTCCAAAACACAGTGAAACCATTACCAACATTGTCCTTACTAAATTTTATAATGTTCTTTTTGCCAATTTGAAAGCAGCAAATTATCAGGATCCAATATGTCCCTAAAGTCAATCCATATTGCTACGTGTTGTATCTTCTTGAAATCAAGGATGCTGACCAAGTTTCCAGGAATGTCTATTTTGGAATTTTAGTGATTGATAAAGTGTTTTAAAAGTGAGACTGTATTAAGTGATCTATTCAAAGCTGTATTAATGCTTCACACTTGTGTTCCTGAGAAACTGTTTACTATTTCATTCTAATTCTATGAAATGTGAAATAAGAATAAAAATATTGAACAACATAATTTCTCAGCTTTAAAGTGATATGTATACACACACACACACACACACACACACACATATTATGAACTAAAAAGAAAGAAAGAAAGAAAATCAAGTGTCAACAAAAGTGCCAGTTTGAATATAATCAGGCAAATTATCAAGAAACTAAAACTAAAACTACATGGAATAAGGTTCTCTAATAGCAATCAGATAAACTATTTTTCATATATCAAAATACAGACACTAAACTTTGTAGTAATATCAAATATTGGTGAGTTTGTTGGGAAATTGATACTCCTATACATTGTGGTGGGAGAGTAAATTGCTGCAAGGAAATTGAATGTCAATTTGGCAATCGCTATCAAAATACACAATATAAATATCATAGAACAGATCTTCATGTATCTTCTTAGAAATGTGCTTGGGCATATATACAATGAGGTCTGAAAACTTTTTTAAAAATATTTTTTAGTTGCCAATGGATTTTTAACTTTACTTATATGTGGTGCTGAGGATTGAACCCAGATCCTCACACATGTTAGGCAAGCACTCTACCACTGAGCCACAACCCCAGCCCCTGAAAACTTTTATTGAAGCAGAAAAACAAAAATAAAAGTTATTAAGAAATTAATCACTGGTTAAGTTGATATATTCATACTTTGAAAAATATGTAGAAAGTGAAATAGAGAGATGGATTGCTGAGTAATCCAATTGATTATTAACTATTATTTATTTCCCAAGTATAAGTGTATCTACAGGTATATGGCTGTATATATGTTTACACATATGTGTGTATAATGTGAATGTCAATGTGTTGTAAAAGATAGAGAGAATCTGCACTGAGCTAATATGAATGATGTCTTAGGGAGGTAAAGTAGAGAGAAATAGAGATCAGTTTGGGGTATATGATATAAGGAAACTTTTGTCTTATTTGTAATGTTTTAGATTTTATTAAAATGAAATGCAGCTGAGCTCAGTGGTGCACGCCTATAATCCCAGCAGCTTGGGAAGCTGAGCCAGAAGGTTTGCAAGTTCAAAGCCAGCGAAAGTGAAGCATTAAGCAACTCAATAAGACCCTGTCTCTAAATAAAATACAAAACAGTTCTGGGATATGACTCAGTGGCCTAGTGCCCCCGAGTTCAATACCAAGAAAGAAAGAAAGAGAGAGAGAAAGAGAGAGAGAGAGAAGGAGAGAGAGAAAGAGAGAGAGAGAAAGAAAGAGAGAAAGAAAATGCATGAATATAGGCACTTTATGATCAAATTGGTTGTTTAACCAACTCTTGCTACATAAAATCTTCCCATGTTTTCAACATGAGTAATTAAGAAACAAATGAACAAGCAAACAAAAAGTATCACTTATGATAGTGGTGAGTGTTAAATGAGAACTGCATGAAATTTTTAAACTACAATGAGGCAGATGGTGAACACTTAGCCACTGCTGGCTCTTTAACTGCTCAGAAAGCTATCTGTTCTCATAAGGTTATAGGGTTTCTCTCTCTCTCTTTTTCTCTGTCTCTCTCTCTCCCACACACACATCTTCACTTTATAAGTGATATTTAAATAGTAATATCTAGATAATTCTACAAAAAATGTGAATTGAATAATTAAAATAAGCATAGAGATGTAGTATTTTTAATATTTCCTTTTGTATTTATTCCCATATCCCAATAAGATGAAAGCTAAAATCTCATTCATTCTTTTCCACAGTTTGAAAAATCTTACCACATATTAGGAAATTGGAAGAACCCATAGCTTTATCTTATGTAGAGTGACATAGAACACCAGGACATTAAACTGAGTCAATTTAAAATTGGCTCCAATGATTTAAACCTGAAAAACTTCAACTCTTCAGCTATTTTGATTTAACTTTTTTTATTTTAATTTTTTGGATTTGTCACAGCCTGACATTTTTACATGTTACCAAAATGTCACCATACTAGGGCAAAAGAAGGTATTGTATCAAATACCTTTGAAACAATTCCAACTCCAAATTCTGTGTGTTGTGTTTGATGTGCATGATTGTTACGTGGGGAAGCAACCTTGTTTTTATAGATTTCAGGAGAAAATTTAAGATTGAGAAGTCAAGGTTTTATGAAGCATACGCCTAACCTTAAACTGATTCCTTCCCCTCCACTTATAAGCATCAAAAATAGAGAATTACACTGTACACACACACACACACACACACACACACACAAAATCATTGTTTAGAATGTAACTTCCATATAACAACAAAACTTATCAGAATTGGCCGTTGATATGAGTAAAAGTTACATTTGGTCTTCAAAATCCTCAATAGCAGGCTGACTCCCATTATTTATTCTAAATTCTTTATATAAGTTTAAGGTTTTTAATAACTTATTTTATTTCACTTTATTCATATAATCTTATGTCACATTCACTACATGTATATCCTTATGCTTAATCTTTGATGGTTTTATTGCCTTGCCAATTCATGATGCTTTACATCTGTAGTCAGTAGAAACTGATCTCTCTCTTCCGCCCTCTATTGAAGTATTCAATTATCTCTCTGATATCCAGCAAAAACAAACAAACAACAAACAAACAAACAAACACCAAAACACTTCCTTGATAGTGGGAGGCCTTACTGGCCATGATAGTACAGTCTTTCCATACCAACTCACAGAGGACTTTCTATATGCTACTTTATTTGCAGAAGATCGATGTGTCTCATTTTTACAGGTATAATTTAAATATATCAAATATTTAATTTTAAAATTATTTCTTGAAAACCCAGAAATGAAAACCACCCACATTTAAATTATTTCATTTTGAAGGGATACAAAACCAGAATAGATGAATTATATTAGGTAGTTTAAAACGAAATTTCTTCAAAGGCATTCTGCTTTGTAATTCTGGAATCTGTTGAAGGCTTGGGCAGCCGATTGTGGTTGATTTTAGCTCCTAACTTGTAGAGGATACCCATCATTCACCCCATAGCCTTATAGCATGCAACTGTACATGTGTTCCTAAAGCACCATGCAAGTGGTTTGTGAGAGTCAGAGTTGGCAATTTTTTTTTTTTTTTTTTGCCTTCTAAATATTTTGAACCTGTGCTCTGATTGATGGCTAGTGAAGACAGGGAGGTAGGCATAATTGTTGCTGCACCTTCTTTGTTGTAATTTCCTCCCTCTCTGGAAGAAATGACTGTCCAGGAATATAAAGGGCCCCCATACCCTGATTTCACTTTTCCTCCCTTTCCATTTTTAGAGGCAGATATTAAAGATTCAGACGTGAAATTGCAGCCATAGGTCCTAGAGAAATTAGAAAGTTATATTATACCCAGGAAAAGGTTAAATCTCACAAATTA
This sequence comes from Callospermophilus lateralis, assembly GCF_048772815.1. Classification (NCBI taxonomy): domain Eukaryota; kingdom Metazoa; phylum Chordata; class Mammalia; order Rodentia; family Sciuridae; genus Callospermophilus; species Callospermophilus lateralis. The sequence continues at coordinate 96,247,753 of NC_135313.1, forward strand.
CCTTAGCAGAGTATAAGTTTACATTTCAGGCACATCCTTGTCACACAGACAATATACAAGAATAAAAAATAAATTAAAAAAAATAATGACAAAAACAAAAAAACAAAAAGAAACAGCAAACCCTAAAGAGAGGGAGAATCAGGTTTCCAAAATTACCAAATTATTAGATTAAAATATCCACTTCTCAATCCAAAAGAAAAAAATCAGAAAACAGAAAGGAACAGGAAAATATTTAAAGTATTCCATTCAAAGAGAAAATAAATGAATCCATAGAAACACCCTGAAAAAGTCCTGATGGAAAATAGGAAAATACCCTTAAAGATTTTCATGGAAATATCTTAAAGATGCTCTAAAACCTAAAGGAAAATATTTAAAAATCCAGAAAACCTTCATGAAAAAATATAAATATCTTTGGAAAGATATTTATCTAAAAGGGAAATCTGAAGATGAAAAATACAGTTACTGAACTTAAAATTTTACTACAGGGTTTCTATGGCAGATTTGAGCAAGCAGAGGAAATAGGCAAACTTAAAGATAGGTTTGTAGGAATTTTTGAGATTGAGGAACAGAAGATAAGACCATGAAAAGAAAGTCAATAGAGCTTAGTAGATCTGTGTGGCATCACCACTAGGTTCTATGTCTTCAGTGAAGGTATTCAGAAAAAAAGACAGAACAGGATAGAGGATATTAGAAGTGGTAACTTCACAAGCTTCCACATTTAATGAAAGACATAAATAAAAGCATCCAAGAACCTCTATGAACTTCAAGCAGAAAGAACACAGAGGCCCACAACAGAAACTTTACATAATCTTTCAAAGACAAATACATTTTGAAAGCAGCAAGAGAAGCAACTCATCACATAAAAGCAAGCCTAATTAAAATTATCAGCATATTTCTTATCAGAAACAAAGAGACCAAAGGTAATAAGCTGATATATATACAAAAAAAATTGTGAAGAATGCCATATTCAGCAAAACTGTCCATCAAAATAAGGCAGAAATAAAAACACTGCAAGATTAAAAAAAAAAAATGTTGAGGGGTTTTATTAACACATTTGTGCCCCGTAAGAAACTCTAGGTGAGTACTTCAGGTTGAAATTAAAAGAAACTGGATAGTAACTGAAAGCTTTATGAAGAAATAAATATTTTAGGAAAAATAAATAAAAGGGCAATTATAAAAGTGTTGTTATAATGATGTGTAACTGTATTTTAAATTTTCTACACAATTTAAAATATGAATACATTCAAAGTTTCTAAAATAAATTAGTATATTCTAATTTTGGTTTGTAACTTCATATTTTGTTTGTATATACCCTAAGAGACGAATGTAATTAAAACATTATTTGTTTATGTTTGGGGGAACACATAAAATATAATTTTGTAACATTAATACCATAAAGGGGTAGTAATGAAACTTTTGAAGAAGCAGAGCCTTTTTATGTTTTGAAGGCAGAGATTGAAACTTGTGAATTTCAACTTCAGGATAGTAGATATAATCTTAAATGGTAACTACAAGTCAAATATATAAAGACTATACAAAAATGGAATAAGAGAGTTAAGTATTTCTGTACAAAGAAAAACAAAGAAGAGCAGTCTCAAATTTCTAAAATCAAAATGCTAGTTGGATATTGTCACCAATTCTACAGATATAAAAAGGATTGTGAGAGATTATTATGAGCAATTAATCCAAAATTTGGATAACTTAGAGGAAATAGACAAACTCACAGAAACACAAAATCTACTAATTATAAACTACAAAGAAATAGAAAATGTTAATAGACCTGGTATCAGAATGGAAATTGACTTAGTCATGAAATATCTCCAAAGAAAAATCCTGGACCTGATAAATTCACCAGTGAGTTCTACCAAATATTTAAAGAACTAACATCATCCTTCTGAAAACTTCAAAAAATGAAAGAAGAATGAACTGGCTTTCATTCATGGAATGACACCAAAACCAATCAAAGACACTACAAGAGAGCTAAAAACCAACACTGATTATGAAAATCAATGCAACAATCTTAAAAATATTAGCAAACCAGATTCAGAAGCATATTAAAAGGATTATATCTAAAGATCAAAAGACATTTATTTCTGCAGGGTGAAAATGTTTCAAAAAGCAAAACTAGATTAATATAACATACTATGCTAGCACAATTAACAATAATATCAACAAACCAAACCATTTATTAACTCAGTTGATGCAGAAAAAGTTTGTGACAAAATTAAATTCATGTTTATTCAACAAACTAGAAATATAAGGAAACCAACCCAACCTAATAAATGGATGTATAGAAAACCCACAGCAAATATACTAAATGGTAAAATGATGAAATTTTTTTTCTCTAAGGTAAGTAACAAGGCACAAATCCTGACTTTAACTACTTTTAGTCACCATATTAATAGAATTGCTGGAGAGAGCAAGAAAGAAAAATAAAAGGCAATCTAATGTTGGAAAGTAAGAAGTAAAATTATCTCTGTCCACAAATGATATGATCTTGTGTGTAGAAATCACTAAAGATTACATATGTGCACGCACACATGCACACATGCATATACAAACTGAGAGAATTAACTTAGAAAAGTAACAGCATACAAGATCAACATGCAAAATTCTGTAACATTTTAATACAATAACAGTGAACAAACTAAAAACAATTCCACCAATAATAACATCAATAATGACAAAATGCTTAGGAATTAACTAAACCAAGGAGTAGAAAGACTTGTGCAATGGAAACTATAAATCGTTTTTGATGAAAAAAATAAAGACTACATAAATAAACAGATCACTATCCCATATTCAAGGATTGAAAAACAATGGTACTCAGATATAATATCTATTCTAAGTATAAACTACCCATTTAACTCAAACCCTCTTAAAATCCCAATAATGTTTTTCACAGAAATAGAAAAACCCATCCTAAAATTCATATGGAATATCAATGGTTTTAGACAACAACAACAACAACAACAAAAATCCTGAAAGAGACACAGGTATAAGACTCACAGTTCTTGATTTTGAAATTATTACAAAGCTACAGTAATCACAACTGTGGTATTGCATGAATATACACACACACTCAAACCAATGGCCACCACAAAAATAAACCTAAATATGATAAAATAATTTTAACAAGAGGGTCAGGCAATTCAAAGGGTAAAGAAACAATCCAAGCATCCTTCAGTGGGGGAATGAACAAACAAAATGAGTCTATTTGTATAAAAGAAGATTGTTGAGTCATAAAGAATGTAAATACAGACACATGCTACATGGATGAATGCTGAGGGCGTTACTCCAAGTGAAATAAACCAGTCACAAAAAGAAACCACTGATTGATTTCATTTACATGAGGCATTTAGACTGGTCAAAATCATAGAGTCAGAAAGCAGAATGGTGGTTGCCATGAGCTAGTGTAGGAAGACATGAGGAGTGATTGTTTAATGGTTAAATTTTCAGGCTTTTCAAGATTAAAAAGAGTTCTAGAGATGAATGGAGTAAAGGGTGCACAACAATTTACATGTGCTTAATCTCACTGAATTTAAAAATGATTAAGACACTAATTTTAAATATATTTTGTCACAATGGAAATTGGAGAAAAGAATATTTCTGATTTATTTTGCTCAATATCCTTTCTGAACTTGAAAACTCTATTCAGCACTTATTTTTTTAAAAAAATATTTATTTTTTAGGTATAGTTGGACACCACACCTTTATTTTATTTACTTGTTTTTATGTGGTGCTAAGGATTGAACCCAGGGCCTCACACGTGCTAGGCGAGCACTCTACCGCTGAGCTACAGCCCTAGCCCTCAACACTTATTTTGAATCTACAAGTCATAGAAAATTTGTTAGGATCCAGAATTATGTTCATGTACAAGTCAGACATTTGTTGATGCCCTCAAAATGTTTACAACTTCCAAGTCACATATTGGTAAATGATCAAGGTCTATGTGAAAAAAATCCAAATTACTGATACTATCTAAAAAGAGCAGCTGGGCTATTCTGGTGCCAAGTTTATCTGAAAGCCCAGGTTTAACATTAGTGACAAAGCTAAAAGGAAACTTTGGTACTCAAAATATCACTGAAGGCAGAATTAGAATCCATATTCCTTTGTAAGGGTATGGCTATTTGTGGTGTTCCACACAAATAATCTCATCATATTGACTGAAAACCTGGAATACTTTGTCAAGTCTACTATAATGAATATATTTGAATAAAGACCGTTTAGTGGACAGCAAGCAATTTTACTCCAGTATCTGCATTGGTCGGCATTGAGGCCCATATGTAAACAGCTGTTTTATACACTGTACACTGCATGAGGCAATCAGGATACATCAGAAGGTTTCCTTCAAGTTTACCCTTACTTAACCACACCCACCTCTCTGGGTTTTCAGATGAAGGTACCGTCTTTCTGATATAAATATTAAAAAAAAAAAACCTCTTAGTTTTGGTTTTCTTTATAGTTCTTCAGCATTACAAAATTTGAAAGAACAACTTAAGACATATTAACTATGTAAATCTTGACTGTGCCTTAAGAATGAAAATCACCATGTAAGTGCTACATAGAATCCAGATGATGAAATAATTTTTGTAATATTTTCTGAAATTATCCTCCTTTATGTGGCTAACATATTGCCAAATACTTGTCATGTAAAAAGCATAGCCATATATTTCATGATAATTTTTAAGAATGACATTTTAAGTGAAGATATACCTGCCTACTTATAGAATGTGATTTTGAGTTGCCACATGTAAATAAAAACTTTATGGAAATTAAATACAGCAGAGTTTATATGAGTTAAAAAAATAAAAGAAATTATGCATCAGCCAGCCCTCAGAACCAGAAGAGGTTCAGATGTCTACCAGTTATAAAGGAAGGCAGTATTTATAGAAGGAAAAAATGAAGCTACATATAGAAGCAGCTCTTCTGGTTCTATAGCTCAGCCTTTGCCTTGTTTGACATGATGTGATAAGGCCTTTCCCTTATATGGATCTGGTCTTCAGGAGGCAGCCTGAAATTGGCTGATTCCCTGCTGCTGTGATTGGCTGAGTTGTAGCTACTGGTTACAAGAATACACTCTTAAATTTGGTTGCAGTTCACTGGGTACAAACTCAGAGTAAAGAGGCATCTTTAGGCAAAATTTAGTTGAATTTAATAGGACATATGAAAAATGTACCTCCAGGGTACTCCACACCTGGCCCCTATGAATGTTAGGGTTATTGTTTCTGAATGTTAATCTCAATTTCTATATACACAAGAACTAGAGATTGCTAGAAAAGAGTGATGTGACAGATTGCTGGTGAAGTGGAGAGAGGCAGGAAAACTTTTATTAGACTTTTCTAGGGTCCTGGATAGCCATGATAAACTTCCCAAGAATCTGGATGTGGAGATGCCACTAGACCAAAGCTTTCAACCTCTAGAGAATCCAGACCTCTCAGGAACCAGAAAACTCTGGTTCTAGATGAATTTGATCTTTCAAGAACACCCAGCATTTTCTTCCCTTTTGGAAACAAAGTTACCTTTCTAATTGAAAGGATAGGGAAACTGAATAGTATTGAGGGAGGTAAATGATATGACTCTAAATAAGCAGAGCTTTATGATAAATGAGGTAAGTGAACTAAATTATTTTGGGAATAACTGTAAAGCTAAATGAATATTGAAAACCATGTATTTAATAGATTTTTCAATAGCAATAGTGAAAACCTGAAGTAGGGTAAATTTGTTGTTTGGTGTTTTTATGTGCATTTCACGATTGCAGACCACAACAGCTCGTTATCTCATGAGAGAATTTTTCAGTTAGACATAATACTTAAAATAAAATTCTAGGACATGAAACATTGACCAGATCACTCTATTTATACACACACTGAAAATTGGAAAGTCCTACATTTTAATCTTGGATTTCAAGTCATTTGCAAACAAATAATTTCCTGTTTCTCTAGAACATATGTTTAGTAATTAGAATGCTAATGTAAATGCTTTTAGAAACTATTATTGATTGTAGACAATTCAGTTGAGCTTCCTTTATTACCCTAAGGTTGTTTTTTTTCCCCAGTACATAGGTTTGATGCTTTTCCTTCTGTAAGATGATTTCATAGTGATATGTGCCACAATCTAATGGAGCACCCTGCTAGGACCAGAACATCTCTCTCTTTTAAAGGACTGGGATATAGGGGTCCTAGTTTTGATCTTCAGATCTTATTGTCTTGCAAAGATGTGCCATTTACTGAACTTTTTTCTTTCTTCTCAACCCTCATTTTGCATTTTTGTTATGTTATGAACATATAAAATTGATCCTTTCACATTTTTACACATCTTTCCTGGAAAGTACAATTATTTTCTTGAAGAACCGAAGAAGTGGCTGTTGCAATGGAGTCTGCAGACTAAAGAGTCAGGCATTGGTGCGTATCTGTCTTGGCCAAAGTCACTTTGAAGTGACAGGTTTTTATTAGTGTGTAATAAGTTTATGCTAACCATATAGGTATATACAGCACCTAATTTATAAGATTCTTTGAAAATTATAAATTAAATGACATACATAAAGTGCTTAGCACAGTGCTTGGCATATTGTACTGCATTGTTATTATTATTATTATTAATAATAATAATATATGTGAAAGCTTGACTCATAGCAACTGTTCTGGGTAGCCTTGATAAGCATCCCAAGAATCTGGGTGTTCTGTCAATGCCAGCTCCTATAATTGCCCTCCTGATTTTCTTGGTTTTTTTTTTTTTTTGGCAGGGTGCAGTGGGGAGGGGTGTCAGGGATTGAACTCAGGGGCACTCGACCACTAAGCCATATCCCCAGCCCTATTTTGTATTTTCATTTAGTCACAGGGTCTCACTGAGTTGCTCAGCACCTTGCTTTTGCTGAACTGGCTTTGGATTTGTAATCCTCCTGCCTCAGCCTCCCAAGCTGATGGAATTACAGGTGTGTGCCACCACATCAGGCTCTTGAATTTCTTTCTAACCCTGTTTGATAGTTCAATTTAGTTTAAATGGCAAGGAAAGGAAGGAAGTAGGATAATAAAGATTTATATAACATTTTCTCCTTCTTTTTTCTGGCTTTAAGAAATTCAGAGGTGTCCTTACTTTCATTTATTTCTATCCCCCGGACTTTTTTTTTCTGATAGTGATAATTGAACCCAGGAGTGCCTAACCACTCAGCCATATCCCCCCCCCCTTTATATTTTCTATTTAGATGGAGTCTTGCTAGGTTACTGAGACTGGTTTTGAACTTGTGATCCTTGTGCCTCAGCCTCCCAAATCGCTGGGATTACAGACACACAAAGCCCTGTCCTGGTTTTCATTCATGCATTTCTAAGGTCATTCATTCAATGAATAAATTTATTCATTCCTTCATTCATTCAATAAAATTTCTTACTTGCCATGTAACAGACTCTGAGTTCTTTTAGTGGGAGCATACATTAGCTTTTATAATTCTCAAAATAATTCATAGTCATTATGATATTTATTTTATTGATAAGAAAACCTAAATAAGAAATCAAGAAGGCTGCAGAGGTTCATTCTGAACTCAGTCTGACTCCAGTCTGGATTCTTCCTACTTCCCCATGCTATCTTTGGCACAGGGTTTGTCTGATGTGCCCTCCAAAGTCAGAGCAGAACCAAGTCAATTGCATTTTATAAATAAGAATGTAAAATCGGAGCAAGATGATTAGTTTCTATAACTTCCGTGTACATGAAAGCTTTATGCTTTCCCCAAAATACAATTCCATGCCTCTAAGAATCCACTCTCTGAAAGTTATGTTGTCGTCGACTGACTCGGAAGTCATAGGCAGCCTCTGAAGCGACTATTTTTCATTTGAAATGGTGTTTCTAGTGGTATTAATGACCACTCTCTGCCCTATTGATCAGTTCAGCTGGGTGGTTGATTCCATTTGGTCATCAAAATAGCCGTACAAACCAGATGCATCATTTTTTTATTTTATTTTTTTCCATTCAGTGTGGCTGCTGTTGAACAAGCACAGCCATAGCTTCCTAGGGTACTGCCAACCACAGGGTTAGCTCTGTGCAGGCATAGTTTTTGGAAGCTCACCCCTTCCTTCTATTATCTGCCAGTGTTAGGGGCATGGGAGGGGAATGGGGCTGGACATTGTATGTGATGGATTTATCAAGCTACCCACATTTGGTTTGTGTCCTGGCAGGTGGTTGTTTTGTTTTGTTTCCTGAATTTTCAATCAGAACATGAAAATTTCTAAAATCCCATTTCTTTTAATGTGGTCTTTTTTTTTTTCCCTTGAGGTCTGAGAGCTACGGATACATGCCCAAATGGAACACTGATAATGTATGGTTCTTAAGCAACCTCTCTTAATTCCTTGTTCCTATAAAGGCAGCTGGAATTTAGGGGGGGGATCCAATTTTTGTTTCTCAATTTCATAATGATTCTTAATTCACTTATCAAAATCTTATGTAAAGAAAATTATGTCATTTAGTTTGTTGAGCAATTTATTCTTACACAATTTATTATGTTTTCTAAATAATATTATATAATACATATAATATTGTCAAGATTTCCAATTCATTTAGGCATATTCAGAGATAGATTACTACTCATCTGGTTTTTTTTTTAATATAAATTACTTGGATATTTCTCCTCAATCTTTGTATGTACTATATCTATGTTCTTCTATCTAATTAAAGCATGGAATAAAAAGAATCCAAGAATATTAAATAAGCTGTTGATGAGAAAAGAATTACCATTTCCTCTCTCAGAACAAATTATTACTACTGTTGTTATAAATTGCAGTAATGTCAGCAGCAGCATTAAAGGAGGAAAAATTCATTTTGGTTCATGGTTTCAGAGGTTCTCTCTGTGGTTGGCCATCTCCATAGCTCTGCACCTGAGTTAGGCAGAACATCAGGGTGGAAGAACATGATGGAGGGAAGCAGCTCAGAACATGGCAACCGAGCATCAGAGAGAGCTCCACTCACCAGGGACAAAATATAAACCCCAACTTCACATGCTCAGTGACCTTCTTCCTCCAGTCACAACTTACTTGTGCACAGTTATCACTGAGTTAATTTATACCAGTGGATTAATCCACAGATTAAGTAACAGCTCTCCCAATTAATCATTTCATCTGAAAATTTTGGCATTGACTCACACCTGAGCTTTTGGGGGACACCTCACATGCAAACCATAACAGCACCACTCAGGATATCTTATGTCCCTTGAAACCTAACATTCAAAACCACTTGATGAGTCCTACATGTCAGTTAACTCAGGCTCAGGCTTTCCTGATTTCCATTGCATGTGGCATCTACATTTTATCTTAAGGTCACTACTTCTAGTCTTGTAAACTAGTTTTATAAGTAAAACAATGCTGCATAGCCATAAGGAATATTTCAGGTTGCTTTTAGTTTGTCACATAAAGATATTTCCTGCATTCCTATTGATTATTGTTTTAGTCAACTTTTTTTTTTTAATGCTGTGAACAAAAGGCCCATCAGAACATTTTAGTTAAGAAAAGTTTGAGGGCTTGGTCCATAGAAGGCCAACTCTATTCTTAGGGGCTTGAGGTAAGGCAGAACATCATGGTGGAGGAGTGTGGTAGAGGGAAGCAGCTAGCATGACGAATAGAAAACCAAGAGAGACTCCACTGGCCAGATACAAATGTAAACCCAAAGCCAGTCCCAGATTCCCACCTCCTCCAGCTACATCTTAGCACTTCAGTTACCACTCAGTTAATCCCTATCAGGAGATTAAATCACTGATTGGGTTAAGACTCTTACAATCCAGTCATTTCTCCTATGAATCTTCTTTCATTGTCTCACATGTGAGCTTTTGGGGGAAATCACACATCCAAATATCACAGTTATTATTTATTGTTTACCTTTAAACAAATATTTTCTTCAGAGTCACTTTCTGTGCTCTGCAATTTTTACAATTGTGAATCTGCCATCATAGAACAATCAGCAAAATGGCGCCTAAATTTCAATGCATCATTCCTTTGTTTGAAGTCACATTATCATAAAAAATTACTTGGGGGAAATCAGTCCACTACAAGCCTTCCTCTTCTCCTAATTGTTGCTACTTACGACTCAGAAGTATTGGCTGGATGTCTGCAGATATCTGGAGAGCTGTAATCAACACTCATTTCTTTACCTCATTCCATCTCTTCTGCAATTTAGTATCTTTTCTGTTCTCTTGAATAAAGCTTTTGTTTCTCCAATTTTTCAAGTAAGTAGACTATCAAATTTAGGTATATATATTTGTTCTTGTGTATATAAATCCCATGTTACCCACTTACCTTTATGTTTTATCTTTGTTTTATTTTGTTATAAACATCTGCACTTTCTTCTAGGAAGCTTTAACTGCTTAGACTCACTTTCAAAATCAGAATATCATTAACCTTTCCTGAAAGTGATACGTAAAATGAGTTAAAAGTTTTAGAAATGCTCATGACATTTCATCTAGCACTTTAAAATTAGTGATAGCACATTCACAGGATGCAAAACTATTCAGTCATTTATTTTTATTTTTTTTTTTCGAAAGAATTCAGGATATTTTGGAAAAATATCATGAAATAGTTATGCCAGTACTTATTGAACTCTGTTGATATGCCAGACACTGTTTCAGTTGTAAGTGAAAAATTCATGAAGAACAGTATGACAGTAGGTGCCATGATTATTTGCAATTTGTATCAAAATAGAGATACTTGAGAGAATCTTTGTGTAAGCTTTGTAGTCTTTGTAATTTTTTTTTGTTTTCCAAATTTTACAATAAATGGGTATTATTTTTTTAAATAAAATGAACTATGCCTACTAGTTTTCAAAAACATAATTCTTAGAAAGTAATAATGCTTGTTTACAAGAGAGAGTGAGAGAAATGATAATGAGTAGAATGATAATAAGGAGTGGTCTTTGGACATGGGTGTTATCCACCAAACACTGGAGGAGTTCTTGCTTTAGAGAGGGGGACTGAGTAGTACTTACCCATCTTTGTCTTAAAGCCTTCCATTGTTATAGGAAGGTCTTCATCTCACCAGATGTCCCATTTTCTCTGAACAGATTTAATTTACAAGATTTTTTTCCTTTTATATTGTGCCAATATCTGCAGTGGGTAACCTCCCTATATCAGTTCAAATTTTCAATATCTAGCCTGGACAAAGAAGAAAGATCCTGTGAGACCTTTCTACTGTAATATTGTGGGTGTAGTATAAAAATGTTCCTGGGTAAATCTAATGAAAATTCTAGGTTTGAGATATAAAAGACTCACTGACAAATGACTCAGTGTGTCATAGGATAGACAAGAATCCAGAGATAATATATTCTGGAATTTGAGGTGGTTAAATTCTGAGAGAAATGAGTCATACTTTAAATATTTTTTTCAAAAAGATTCAAAGTACATTGCTATTACTTTATCAAGAAATTTAAGTTTCATATGTATGAAACATGGTGGTATAAGTTTCTGTCAACAGTTCAGAGCTGAGGAAAAACTCTTGTGTCACTTTTGTCAAGTGGAGTCATTCAAGAAAAAAATAAAAGCTTAACAGCCAGCATCTCACCATATGAAAAGGATTGAGAGAAGAAAATTATGTTGGGGCATACAAGAAACTTAAAGTAGAAAATAGTTTTTACAACTCCCTGGCATGTGCACATGTACGTATGGTGGTGGTGGTAGTAGTAGTAGTAGTAGTAGTAGTAGTGCCATTGTTTACTTCAAAGTTTGGGGCTTGACATTCAGGATTCCTGCAAGGAGATCTAGCCTCTCAGTCTTTCCAACATGGAGAGCTGAGTTTCAGTCCGTGTGCCTCTTCTCTATTCCCAGAGCATGTGAGAGGAGCTCAAGAGGGAAGAGAGACACAGTAACTAGGAATAAGGATGGAAATCTTTTCTGTGGTAAGTGTGAAAGATGTGGGAGAAAAGTCCCCAGCACCCTGAGAGTGCAGGGCAAATTGTGAAAGGTGCAACATGGTTGCTCCCTCTCACTTGCCCAACCTGTTTCCTGACTAGTGGCCCATTGTGCAGGGCACATAGAGGTCTGGCATTAGAGAGAAGTTGTGGAAGAAAATGTAAGCTGTACCCTTAGAAGAGACTCTTGTCTTACACCCATGCAAGAGACCAAACAACTGAGAACATAAGCACCCAGAGTCAGCAAGAAATGCACCATGCTTCACTTGCATAACTCTCTTTGCCATTAATGGTTCATGATCCACATTGGTAAAGCCATTTTCTTGTTTTCCAACTTATATTCATCACTGATTCAGCATGTTCGCACTAAGAAGTTAAAGGAAGGAATTTTTAGATCTTTCCTGGACCTTCTCACCGTTTCTAGGATCACCACAGCTATAGAACATTTGATCTGATCTCCCAGGGGGATGTATACAAATTACAGAGCAAATGAAATTTTCACAGCTCTGTACTAACTGCCGAAAATCTTGTCTGTGGGCAAAAAAGATCACTTATATGCACCAAGGTGTCAAAAACTTTTTATCTTCCTCCTTCTTTCACAAAGTATACTGTATGACTCAAGTGTTATATAATAAGAGTTCTAAAATTGATAGTTTTAAAAAACTTTTATGAAAATTAGGCTCTTCCATATATTATTGAGTTGAGACTGATAAAGCTATTAGGTCGGAAGATAAACCTGTGTGATGCTCAGCACCAATTGCTACTTTACTGATGGTACATATCATTATCAAAATGATTGATAATGTCTACTGATTTTTTAAAAATGGGCCACCACTGGGCTATACTTTGCAAGTATTATTTTATTTGAGTTTAATGTTAATGATATGAGGTATGACATGCCATGCCTCGAATAAGTGGAAACTGAGGTACAAAGTGAGCTGCATAAGGGCATAAAGCCAGAGAGAAAGCATTGTCTAAAGTCTCAATAAAACCAGGTGCACAGTGAAGATTTGAACCCAGAGCATTTGACTTCACAGAATAACATTCGTCTTCACTTTAGCTGAAACTATAGGATGAAATGAGATACAGATTCACACATATTTTAAATGATCTTTTCCCCAACATCCTCACCAACACTCAATTTCCTGTGGTTCACTTGAGTTACTTCTAATTAAATCCTATACTCTGTTTATTTTTTTGGAAAAGTTAGTCAGTTCTGCTCTCCGCACTCTAGAAGGCATGACCACATAAGTTGAAATTCTGATTAAAAGAAATGGATGCACTCATAATTATTTTCTGAAACAAAGGATAGATGCTATATGCATAGAATTGAATATGGTCTTTTAGACATGGGTAGCTTGCATTCATTTTCTTTGCTTAACTTGCACAATACATTTCATGATTAAAATATGATAGTACTTTGCCTCTATACATCTCAAATTTCATGTCATTTATTCACTGACTTATCCCTCTAATCATTAGAGATTGATAAAGTATCTTTTGTGAACACAACTATGCCAGTGCTGAGAATACCAAAAGGTCAAATATGTGATCTGATTTTGAGTGTGTTGGAAAGTTGATCCTTAAACTGTTTGGCAACTGAATAGAAATCATGAGAAGGACAAGAAGGGAAAAGACTTCTAGGTATCTCAGGGCATGTTACACTGAAATTTCAATTATATAAGTGCGATTCATGTATGAAGTTCAATGTGAAGATGTTGGAATGATGATGGCTGTAGATTAACCATTGATGTGCACTATATATCAGAGTTTTAATTTTATTCTGAAAGAAATGGGAGCCATTGTAAGATTTTATATTCATACATGATATGATAACCTTATGTTAGAAATTTAACTCTTTCTGAAAGTGGTTTAGAATAGAGAGTTTAAAAAGAAAGAAAACTATTTGAAAAGATATTGAAATTAGTTAGAAAATATTGAAAAAGTTAGTAAAAAATGATTAAGAGGACTCTGCTTTGATCCCAGTTTGATTAATATAAACTAGATTTGCCCTTATCCCTAAAATGATCAATATATGACCAAAATTTATGACACAACAAATTTTTGAAACAATGACATAGGACCATGAAGGGCAGTGATCTACATGAGAAGAAAAATGAATCTTTTAAATTCCATGCTTGTCTCAGCTTACTGTATTGAAATTTTCCAGTCATGGTCCAGGGAGAGAGAATTCCAGAAGAGATCTGCATATTCTCTGGCTGAGAGTTTGGATAGAACAAGGAATTAATTTTTTAGGAGAGGGTATTAAGAGTGATGCCAAGAGAGAATTCTATAGATGTGCAGAGAGCTCCCCTCGCCATGTATTTAAATAATACTTATTACACACATGTGAGACTATGTGAGGTCAATACAAAAATCTACCTGAATGGCTTAAAGAGTATCCCAGGAGACACGGGAATGAATGACGCCAGTTTTCCATAGGCTGGACCTGAAACCTCATGATTTTCATGACCCTGGGTATAAGCACACAGAAGGGGCTTTGCTTCTCATGGAGAGTAATTACTTTTCTAGAAAGATCCAACCACATCAAATAATTTGAAAACTTAAAACCTGAGTGGTCAAGCTATCTCCTAGATCCTGAATAAAACTCAAGATCAAATGCTCAGCAAGTTAGAATCATGATAGCTGGCATATGATAAAATATGAAATGTAAAGAAGAAAGAGGTATTACCTACAACTAAGGTAAAGCACAATCAATTGAGACAAATACAGAACATAATTCAGATGTTAAATTAAACAGACCAGTATATTTAAAATAGTAGTATTTTATATATTCAGAAAGCTAAGTAGCTCACAAATTCAGAGACATGAAGAAAATCACACCAAAATGAAATTGTTTGAAACCAAACTTAAATCTATCATGGGGGTGGGTGGGGTGGAAGACATGTTATGTACAAAGGAACAAAGATAAGGATAACATCAGATTTTTTTGTGGGAAAGAATGCAACTGAGAACACATTGAAGCACATCTTTCAAGTATTATAAGAAAATATCATCAACTTACAATTTCATATGCAGTGAAAACATTGTTAGAACATAAAGAGGGTATGACTTTTTCTGATGAATAAAAGCTGAAAGTATTCATTACCAGCAGATTATAACTACAGAAAAGAGAGAGGAAGGGAAAGAGGGAGGAAGAGAGAGATAACATTTTAGGAAGCAGATGGCAAATGAAGTAGCTAGAATTTGTATCTGCACAAAGAAATGATGAGTACCAGAAATAGTGGTGCATCCTAGGCAACATTGTAGCTAGATTGTCTGCTCTCCTGTACCACTTAAACAGAGGAATCCACTTGATCAAACCAAAGCAGTCCAGGTTGGAGGCCACTGTGGGGCAAACAGTCATCTTTTGACAATAGTCATATAAGCAAATTGCATAGGAACAGACCATTCAGTTGCAGCCAAATCATAAGAGGATGATTGCTTTGGCTGACATCTTGATTGCAGCCTCTTGTGATTTCCTTCTTTCTTTTTTTCTTTCTTTCTTTCTTTTAAATTGTTGTTTCAATGCATTGTACATAAATGGAACACAACTTCTCATTTATCTGGCTGTACATGATGCAAAATCACACTATTCAATGCAATCATACATGTACCTAGGGTAATAATTAATGTCTGTCTCATTCCACTATCCTTCCTACACCAACACCCCTTCCTCACAACTCAGTCACCTTTGCCCAATCCAAAGTTCCTCCATTCTTCTCTAGTGCAGCTCCCCACCCCCATTATGTATTAGCATCTGCATATCAGAGTAAACATTTGGCCTGTGGCTTTTGGGAATTGGCTTATTTTATTTAGCATGGTATTCTCCAGCTCATATCCATTTACACACAAATATCATATTTTCATTCTTCTTTAAGGATGAGTAATATCTTATTGTGTATGTATAAAGAACTAAAAGAAAGTTAATAAATGGGCAAAAAATCTAAAGAGATATAAACAGATATTTCTCAAAAAAAGAAAAATAAAAGGCAACAAATATATGAAAAAAAAAAAACATCCCTTACAATCAGGGAATGAAAATAAAAGCTACACACACACACACACACACACACACACACACACACACACCAAATTTTTTTTATCCATTCATTTGCTGAAGGGCACGTAGGTTGGTTTCATAGTTTAGCTATTGTGAATTGATCTGCTATAAATATTGCTGTGGCTGCATCACTGTAGTGTACTTATTTTAAGTCCTTTGGGTATAAACTGAGGACACTTATTGTTGCTTATATTCTTGATAATTGCCATTCTGACTGGAGTGAGATGAAATTTCAGCATAGTTTTGATTTGCATTTCTCTAATTGCTAGAGATGTTGAATGTTTTTTCACATATTTGTTGAACAATTGTATATCTTCTTCTGTGAAGTGTCTGTTCAGTTCCTGAGCCCATTAATTGATTATGTAATTATTATTTTTTTTTTTGTTTTTTGGAGTTAAGTTTTTTGAGTTCTTAATATATTCTGGAGATTAGTGCTCTATCTGATGTGTATCCCATCTTGTGGGCTCTCTTTATGTTATTGATAGTATCCTTTGCTGAGAAGCAGCTTTTTAGTTTGAATCCATCTCACTGATTGATTCTTGATTTTATTTCTTGCATCTTAGGAGTCATGTTAAGGAAGTCTTGTCTAAGCCAACATGACGAAGATTTAGGCCTACTTTTTCTTCTATTAGGTACAGGGTCTATGATCTAATTCCTATGTCCTTGATCCACTTTCAGTTGAGTTTTGTGCAGGGTAAGAGAGAGTGGCTTAATTTCATTTTGCTACATATGGATTTCCAGTTTTCCCTACACCATTTGTTGAAGATGCTATCTTTTTTCCAATGTATGTTTTTGGTAGAGGGAAGAAATTAAAGAGATCTAATAGGAGAAGAAGTGCTCAAACTATCACTATTTTCCCAAGATATGATTCTTGTTTAAAAGATTCAAAAATTTCCATCAGAAAACTTCTGGAGCTAATTAATTAATTTGGCAAAGTGGCAGGATATAAAATCAACACCCATAAATCAAGTGCATTTCTATACATCAGTGATAAATCCTTTGAAAGAGAAATTAGGAAAACTACCCCAATCACAATAGCCTCAAGGAAAAAAAAATACTTGGGAATCAATCTAACTACAGAGGTGAAGAACCTCTACAATGAAACCCACAGTCATTAAAGAAAGAAACTGAAGAAAACCCTAGAAGATGGAAAGATCTCCCATGCTCTTGGAAAGGCAGAGTTAATATTGTCAAAGTGGCCATACTACCAAAACCATTGTACAGATTGAATACAATTTCTACTAAAATCCCAATGAAATTCTTCCTAGACATATAAAAAGCAATCAGGAAATTCATTTGGAAAAATAAGAGGCCCAGAATAGCAAAAGGAATCCTTAGCAAGAAGAGAGAAGCAGGAGACATCACAATTCCAGACCTGAATAGAAGACACAGAGACAAATCCACATAAATGCAGTTATCTCTTTTGTTATTTCTGAACCAAAGACATTCCAAAATCCCAGGCCACAGAAAATGGAATTATACATATTTACTACTTGAATAAAAGCAAATAAACAAAAAAAAAATAAATACAGAAAATTTTAAAAAAGTAAAACACATATAAATTGAGATACAAATTCACGTACTCTTTAAATGATTATGGCCATTCTTATATTCTACATGCATGCTAGAACTTGTTTTAAAATATCTATCACTTTAACATTGTTTTATTAAAGCAACAAAACAAAACAAAAAATCCTGGAAATAATGAAATGTCTATTCAAAAATGTGAATTGTGCTGGGTAATTTTTTTAAATAATAAGGACATTAATCAAAAAAGTAGTACACAAAATGGGGGCCCAAAGTGGCTTCAGACCAGACAGGTCTTAAAATGATAGAATTATATATTAGGGATGGGAAAAGTCAGGAAAACAGTCTTTCCTGATATTTTCAATTCATGTATCACTATTTCCCATCCAAATCATTGCCAAAGTCAGCTAGCTTGTGTCTTCGCTTCTACTCTTTTCTTTCCATCTGAACACATTATTCAGAACAACTTTTTAAATTGTAGGTTGAATGACATCATTGCTCTGTCTGAACCTCCTCAAGACACATCTTTCCACATCTGCCTTGTTATTTTTTTTTGTCTTATCTAGTACTTCTCTTCCACCTCATTTGACTCATTTGATCCTTGCTATACTATTCTCTCTCCTTGCTATTCCTCACACATACTAGAAATACTACCATCTTATTGTGTTTATGTTGGCTGCTTCTCTGCCTGCAAACCTCTTTTCTCAGAGACACAAAGCGAGTTCCCAACTTGCAAATATTTCAGTAAAAATTTCTAAAGAGTATCTTGGTTACCTTATTTAATATGGTGACCTGCCTCCCCCTAATCATTAAGACTTTCCAATTGATTATTCTGCTCTACTTTTTATTTATTTTTATTGCTTATTACATATGAAAAGTGTAATTAATTATCCTATTTATTTTATGTTTGTTGTTAATTTTCTCTCTGCCATAATAGAACATAACATCTGTGGGAAAGGAATCTCTTTCTCTATCTCTCTTTTGTTATTGATGTATCTGATTAAAAATTTCTGACAAATATTAAGTGCTTAATATGTCTTTGAATGAACAATGTTTCTTTCATCCAGCCTGACTAAAGAATTTTATAGTGACTTTATTGATGTTTGTAATCTAGTTATAAAATTTTTCTTAATTCATTTACTATGTATATATACATATATATGCACATACACACACATATACATATGTGTGGAGGTAACATAACTCTCCTTGCTCATTCTGGAACAATTTCTCATGTAAGAATGCTCTAAAAGTGATTGGGAGTCATTGGGGAAAATGTTGAAGTTGTGTCCACTGTTGAAATTATTCTTTAAAATGGAGCATTTCAAAGCAAAGTTAAGGCATGGAAGGAAGTTACAACAGTTCAAATTTTACAACATGAATGGATTTCTTTTGATATAATCATATCATCAGAATTTTTTTTTTAGATTTCAAATCTAGAACTGGGGCAAATAGTTCCCACTTCAATTGATGACTCTTAAATAAAAAGACAATTTTAAACAACTATTTATCATTGATAGACCATTTCATCGTTTTCAGATATTATTTATTATATGTTAATGTTTATTATTTTAGAAGTATACTTATTGTTTTACTTTAAAAAGCAATTTAATTACCATATTGCAACATAAAATATGAGGTCTTTCAAAGCAATTTAAGCCTATTGAAATCTGAGAATATGAATGTGAAGTTGTGGAGCATCTTAATGAAGATAACTTTAGGAGCAATTAAGAGGCTGATCAAGGCCTGATTTATTTCTGGGGTGAAATGATGTTTTAGACTGGGATAACTCCCAAGGGAGCCAACTCTGTACAAATGATGAGGTGGCTAATTGTATGTAGATTTATCTCCATTATTGGTGGAATTAGTGATGTTGGTGGTCTTTTTGTTTCTGTATGGATAAAAATTTTGGAATTTTTGCCTGGACACAAAAAGCAAACCCTTGATACCATGTTTCAAATGTCTAAAGCGTATCATCTGCTCCTCCTCTATTATGCCCTTACTCCATATCAACCACTTCTCTCACTGTTGACCACCACTTCTACCCACCCGTGATCTTCATTCTAGTATGAAATTAGACCTGAGAATTTGACATCTCTAGACTAAATGGGACATTAAAAGCCTTGCTCTGCTTCCTTAGGGAATATGTTGGTGTTTACAACCCTAGAGAACAAACACGGGACACTGAAATATCCTCAAGTTGAGTAAGGTCTTTCCTGTTTACCATACCAAAAATTTTTAATTGGAAATAACATTTTTAAAATAATTAATTCTTGAAATTTTTACATATTGACAGAGTAACTTTTTTCTTCATGTGAGTCTATAACCAAGTTTTAATCTGTACATTGAAATAGAGAGGCCACAAAATTAAGATTTTTAAATTTAATAAAAATTAACTTGTTAGCGTTCTCAAATAAGCTTTCAAAATTTTGGACTTACTGCATTACTGTTTCTTTTTTCTATTTTTTACTTGATCTAAGTAGTTATACATGACAGTAGAATGCATTTTGCCACATTGTAAGTGAATGGAGTATAACTAACTTCTCATTCTTCTGGTTGTACATGGTGTAGAGTGAACATAGAATAATATTATCTAGTTTATTCTAATATCTTTCCTACCCTCACAATCCCTCCCCTCCCTTCACTCCCCTCTGTCTATTCCAAAATACCCTTATTTTTCCCTAACCCCCAACCCCACCATTGTGAATCAACATATCAGAGAAAATATTTGACCTTTAGTTCTTTGGGATTGGCTTATTCTTCTTAATACAATATTCTCCATTTCCATCTATTTTTCTGCAAATTCCATATTTTCATTCTCTTAAAAGCTGAGTAATACTCCATTGTGTATATATATCACAGTTTCTTTATCCATTCATCTGTTAAGGGCACCTAGGTTGGTTCCATGCTTTAGCTATTGTGAATTGAGATGCTATGAACATTGTTTGGCTGCATCTCTATAGTATGCTGATTTTAAGTCTTTTGAGTATAAACTGACAAGTGGGATAACTGGATCAAATGATGGTTCCATTCCACGTTTTCTGAGGAGTGTCCACACTGTTTCTCAGAGTGGTTGCACCAATTTGCAGTCCCACCAGTAATGTATGAGTGTGCCTTTTCCTCCACAGCTTCGCCAACACTTGCTGTTTGTATTCTTGATAATAGCCACTCTGACTAGAGTGAGATAGAATCTCAGTACAGTTTTGATTTGCATTTCTCTAATTGCTAGAGATTCTGAACATTTTTTAATACATTTGTTGATTGATTGTACTTCTGTGAAATATCTGTTCAGTTTCCTAACCCATTTATTAATTGTGTGATTTGTTTTTCTTTTCTTTTTTTGGGGGGAGGAGGTTAAGTTTTTTGAGTTCTTTATATATCCTCAAGATGAATACTCTGAGGAGCATGGGGTAAAGATTTTCTCCCATTCTGTAGGCTCTTTCTTCACATTCTTGATTGTTTCCTTTTCTGTGAAGAAGAGTTTTGGTTTAGTTCCATCTCATTGACTAGAGATAGTAGGAACATATCTCTGTTAGGATCTGTAAACAAGTCAAGATGGCACCTGGCATTTTGCCAGAGGGAGTGGTTTGTGAAGTAATGCCAGCAAGCCATTAAGTGTGGAGATTCCTTATTGGTTGACTGCTGTATCTAGTTTATGTTAATTAAGATAAGCTGTGTGTAATGTATATATACCCCTCCTGTCCTACAATAAAGAGCTCCCACTCCTGCTGTATCAATGTACACAAGTTGCTCATCACCCCCCAGTTATTTTGCTGCAGCCGGATTGCGGCATATCTCAACATTTTAAAAGCTATATATGCTAAACTCAAGACCATCATCATTCTAAATAGAGTGCAACTGAAAGCATTCCCTCTAAGAACTGAAATGTCAAGGATGTGTCTTGCAGCACTTTTTTTCAACATTGTTCTTGAAACTCTAGCTAAAGCAATTAGACAAAAAAAAAAAAAAGAAAGAAATTAAATGATACAATCAGAAAAATAAGAACTCAACACTATCACTGTTTGCCAACTATATGATTCTGTATTTAGATGATAAAAAAAAACACCACCAGAAAACTTCTAGAACTAATAAATGAATTGAACAAAATAGCAGTATATAAAATTAACCCACTTAAATCAAATGTGTTCCTATACATCAGTGATGAATACACTGAAAAAGAAATTAGAAAATCTACCTCATTTACAGTAGTTTCAAAATTTTTTTCTTAAATATATCTATAAAAAGAAGTAAAAGACCTCCACAAGGAAAATGACAGAACACAAAATAAAAAATAAATAAAATTGAAGAAGACCTTAGAAGATGGAAAGATCTCCCTTGCTCTTGGATAGGCAGAATCAACATTGCCAAAATGGCCACAGTACTGAAAGCATCATATATATTTAATGCAATTCCTATTAAAATCCCAATGAAATTTTTCATAGAACTAGAAAAAGCAATCATGAAATTCATTTGGAAAAATAAGAGACCTAGAATAGCCAAAGTAATCCTTAGCAAGAAAAGTAAAGCAGGAGACATCACAATACCAGACCTTAAACTGTACCACAGAGCCACAGTAACAAAAATAGCATGGTATTGGCATCAAAATAGACATGTAGAACAATGATACAGAATAGAAGACACAGAGCCAAACCTACATTACTCTTTCTTTAGTAGCCTATTACTTATTTTGTGTTTTTTCCTCCACATAAAACGTCCACCAAAAACCTTAATGTAAGATATAAAATGCTGAAACAAAGAAGAAAAAGTTTAAAATATTGCACTCCCAAGAGTTTCCTAAATAAGATTTCAATTGCTCAGGAATTAATAACAAAAATGGATAAATGGAATTACACCAAATTAAAATGTTTCTTCACATTGAAGGAAACAATAAACAGATAGTTTGCAGAATGGGAAAAAATGCCAGCTATTCATCTAGCAAAGGATTAATATCCAGAATATATAAAGACTCCAGAAAGTTGACCGCAAAATAACTAGGAAAACAATCTCTAAATGAACAAATGAGTTTCTTCAAAAGAAATAAAAATGGTTGTAAATATGTAAAAATATGTTCAAAATCTCTAGCCATTAGGAAAATGCAAATCAAAACTACATCAAGATTCTATCTCAACCCAATGTGAACGGCTATTATTAAAGAAAAAGGATAACAAATGCTAGTGAGGATGTGGATGAAAAAAGGACCCTTACACACTGCTGGCAGAAAAATAAATTTATATGTTCACTCTGGAAAACAGGATGGAGGTTCCTAATAAACAAACACAAAAACAAAACTAAAAACTAAAATAGGACTAACACATGATTCCCCGATACCACTCCTGGGTATCTACTTTAAGGATACCCAGCACACAAAAAAGATACATGCATATTTATGTTTATTGGGACATATTCATACTAGTTTATCGATAGATGAACAGATAAGAAAATGGTATATAGATAAAATGCAGTATTATTCTATTAAATAGAAAAAAATGTCACTTGTTGGAAAATGAATGGAAGTGGATACTATCTTATTACACAAAATAAATCATACTCAAGAGACAACTATTTCTTACTGTCTCTCATATGTGGAATCTAAAAACTAATTTAAACAAAGAAATTAGGTGGGAAATTTTTAGGGAAGAGGAAGAAGTTTAGGTGAAGGGGAGGGGCTAGCAATGACAAGTAGTAGAGAGGACAGTTACAGTCAATACCTGTCCTATGCATGCATGAATATATTAAAATGAAATTCATTAACTTGTACAAACAACATGCATTAGGAAGTAAATATTACTAGAAATAATTCCAGCATTTCCCTATGGGGAGTTACTTAGTTAAATACAAGGAATTTAGAGTTTGAATATTGTTCCTCCAGTTAAATAAACTATATTTAATTCTATTCAACATCTCAAAACCAATTTGCTTTAAAAAAATGGGAAATATTAGAGTGATATGAAATAACACATGTAACTAGATGTGCTATTAAACAGAGTCATGCTTATTTTGCTTAAAATCAAAAATTGCATTAAAAATAAAATGATATATGTGAGGATTTCAAAATGCCTATAAATTTCTTGTCAGTGCAAAGCATGTCAAACACTAATCTATATATTCAGTTGAATTTTGAAAATTTTATCGCATTAACATAATTGAAGCTAATAGATTATTTTAATGTTTCAGAATGTACAGTTCAACAAGTTTTACACCGTAATAGAGTATTGGATGTTTTTCCTCATATGTGGAATCTAAAGGAAAAAAAGAAAAAAAGCAGAATATGTGTACTGAGAACTTGTTACAGGGCTTTGATGGTTTGGAAGTTCCCCTCTGGTCCCTGAGTCTGTATTAATGTGGGTAGTGACTTGCACCCTGGCGTGGTGAGACCCAGGAAAGAGAAACTACTAGTGGTCAAGGAAGCAACTTGAGCAAGTGAACAAACTTTTAAAAACACAGGACATGTAAAAAATGGTAGAGTACCCTAATTTTTTTTTTAATATTTATTTTTTAGTTTTTTTTTAGATGGACACAATATGTTTATTTTAATGTGTATTTATTTTGTATCAACCACACACAATGAGAAGACTAGATTAACCAAATTATAGGCGATTTATGTCCAAGGTATGTGAGGTAGGATTGAGGGGTCATGAAGAAGAGACGGGGTGACAACATACCCAAAGTCTGTTTGCTGAAGTGTCTTATTAGAAGGTTCCATTTGGATCATTAGGAAGATAGAGTGTGACCTATAAAGGGTCTCAGCAATTAACAAAGAATTGAATGGATTGTGTTTTGTCTTATGAGGTGAGCCTGGCTATCTATACTTGTGCCTGAGTACTTTAAAAGGTCATGAGCAGAAAGGGAAAATTCAAAAGGTATTTTTTTCAAAATCAGTTTTTGTAATAGAGAAGCCAATAAGTGCTATAAAACTTTCCAACAGAGCATTGCACACAGTATCATTCCATCTTTCTTATCCACAGGTCAGATGGGCACATTAATGCATACATAATGGTACCCAGGAAAAAGATGAAAGTACCCACTAGACGTGGTTGTACTCTAAGGCAGAGACAGTAGCATCTAATCCATATTGTGATATCCAGTGGATGAGGTAAAACAAGATCTGATGAGGCACCCTTGTTTAGAATCAAAGCCATGGGAATGCCTGTGGAGATGTGGTGCTTAGCAAGTGTATGTAACTCAGTTGACGTCCAGGAGATGATGTCAACTAGCAAACACAGACATCATCAGTGAACCTAGAAAAGGAATAGCACTAGCTAGAAGGTTAAGCTTCTTCATTAGGCTTGGACATCTAAGAGTCAGTGGGATTTGGATTAGAATTTTAAGATTAGAATCTCAGATTTTTGAGATGTGGGTAAAACAATATTACATGTATAATATATTTATTAGAAAAAATATATTACTTATAATCACAGTAGGCAGATACAAGTCATTCACATAGATTATTCTAATGTCATCCAAAGCATGTAAAAAGCAAAAAAGAAAAAAAAAGAAAATCAGAAGAAAAGAAATATAATCTTATTGAACCCAATTTTATCCTTTATATAAATACCCTAAAAATTATTCTATGTTAGGAAGTAGAGACCTCCAATGTATTTGTTTTCACTAAGTTGTATTCTATTTGTTCTCTAACCAGCTTGTAAGCTAAAATTATTATTTGTTTGTGTATCTGAGAATATATATATATATATATATATATATATATATATATATATATATATATATTACACATATTATATAGTTATTTAAATAATACTATCCTGGTAGCTTCACAGATTATGCTTTTTTAAAGGAACTTTGTATCTCATTCAGGAGTTCCTAAACATTTGTCTGATTACTTTTTTTTAATATTAACACTTATTTTAAAAGAAATTTTAGCCAAAGTTCAAGAAAATTACCTTCTCCTTTCTAGGTCACAAATCCATTAATAGATTTTTATTTAATAGAGTAAGTAGAATTTTCTCATAACATCTATTTACTGTCTTCTCAATATAGTATCAAAATATAGTTATCTATTATACTTGTTTCTCAGTCTTATAGTCAGGACTAATAATATTCATGAATTCCATAGACATTCTCTCTGATTCTTCTTCAGAGTTGATTGGCCGTGGTCACCAGTCATGAAAATTTTTCCTTCCTCACTACCTTCACTAGACAGACACACATGGAAATAGTACAAAGTATTAACCCAGGAAAATATCTCATGAAAATGAGTAAAAGGCAAAATCAATGATCAATTCAAGCCTCTCGTTGTAAATTATTTCATATGCTCAAAGGAAAAACAACAGCCTACATCTTGCTCTCCTAGTGACACATGAGGCAATATTCCTACATGGCAAAAGACCAGACCCATGTCCCAGTGATACATATTATCCAAAATCTTCATAGAAAACAGTACAGGTTATCTGACTCAGCATGCCTGTTTTCTTTTTAACAGAATTTAGATTTTTTTATTTCTACCCTCCATTCTCATAAGCATATAATTCAAGGAAGATTGAAAAGATTGACTCCACCTTTCGGTTCAAGGGTAATCTTACAAGATGCCATGTGACCCCAATTAGAATGCTATCATTGCAGACATAAAAATATAGTAAATGTTGGTGTGCATGTGAAGAGGTAGGAACCCTTACATACACTGTTGATGGGAAAGTAATTTAGTATAGACATTACAGGAAATAGGGTGGAATTCCCCCCCCCAAAAAAAAAATAAAAATAGAATAATGTATTCCACAATCCCACTATTAGGTATTTAGCCAAAGAAAATAAAATCAGTATATCAAAGAGATATCTGTCCTCCCAAGTTTATTGCAGCATTATTCACAATAGTCAAGATATGGAATTAACCAAAGTACCCATCCACAGATGAATGAAAAAAGAAAATGTCGTATATATGTACACAGTAGAACACTATTCTGCCTTAAGAAAAGATAAAATCTTGTCATTTTCAGCAACATGGATGTATCTGGAGGATTTTAAGTGAAATAAGACAGTCACAAAAAGACAAAGATATTTATAAATACAACATTCACTTGTATGTGGAATCTAAAAAAGTCAATCTAAGGGAAATAAAAAATAGTAGTTACCAAAAGTTTGAGAATGGGGCTGGGATAAAGCTCAGTTGGTAGAGTGCTGGCCTTGCATGCATAAGGCCCTGGGTTCAATCTCCAGCACCACAAAAAAATAAAAAATAAAAATAAAAATAAAAGTAAAATAAAAAAATAAAAAGAGGAGTATAAGAGGGATGGGAAATAGGTAGAAATTTCTCATAGGAACAAAGGTATCATTACATAGGAGTAATAAATTATGACATTCTATTGCAAAGTATGGTAACTCTAATTAATAATATTGCATTGTATATTACAGAATATTTTAAAATAGCTTGAGTATTCTCACCAGAAATAAATGATAAATGTTTGAGGTAATAGATATACTAAATACCCCCATTTGATCATGGCACAATGAATACCGCTATTAAAACATCACAATGTAACCCAGGAATATATAGAATTATTATTTATTAATTAAAAACAAATTTTTAAAAATTTAAAAACTAAAAAGCATTACAGCATCATTCCATTAATAGTTATTTATTTAGAATTAGGTTTGTGATTCTATTTTGAACCATAACTTCAAGGAAAGAGTGCTAAAAGACGTTTCTTATAAAAAGTCTTTCTGCTTAAGATTGAAGAATTCTAAGCAGATGGTGGCAACATAATAGTTGTAGAATCTTCCTGAATCTTTTCTTCTCCAATTAATGGGGAAAATAGAAAATCAATAATTCACAGGGGAAATCTTTTTTGATCAAACAACCCTAGTGGATCCATTAGAATTATGTGCCTTTATTTGGTCTTTAAAGGAAATAAGAAAGAAAATAAACACGTTTTATCAAGTGAGCATGAAAATAATATACTCCCAAATCTGAAAAAAATACAGCAGAAAAAATAATATTAGTCTTTCTTCTGAACATGATTACAAATTCCTAATAAGTATAATAAAGAAAAATCAATCATACATTTAATATTATATACATCTTGACAAAGTAGGACTAAGAGTGATTCAATATTAGGAAATCGATTGTTAATAAATTGAAGAAACAATCCTATTCAGTTTTCACAGATACAAAAGTGCTTTTTGAAAATCATTAATACCAATTTATGTTAAAAACCCTCAATATAATTGGAGTCACTGCCATATCTTATAGATCAACAAGGTGAGTGGAATGTGAAGACTGTTGGCAAAGAAGATTTAACAGATCTTGGTATCCAACTGGATTCTTCTAGAGCCAAGGATGTGAGAGAAATTGGAGATGATTCCAAACTCTCAACCTGGGATGCCTGTTTCCCAGAGAAATATATGGGAATCTAGAGGATATATGGATTTGCAAAAACAAATTATGTGTTTGATTTTGGTATTCTTGAGGTGGAGCATCAGTGGAATATTCAGATCCTAAATCAATAAGGAAATAAGGAACTGGGGACAGAGATGTAAGGAATGATGTGGAGCCAAAGATGTAAATTGTAACATTCTCTGTTTAGAAATGACAGGTGATTTATTTTAGTAGAATTCTTATAAATCACATATTAAATAATTATCATTGGATCTTTTTCTGTATGTGAGAAAATTATACATATTCTCTTCTGTCTTGTAAACATTATGTTTCTTCTTATTTAATGTAAATGCATTCAAAACCATAAAACACTATAACTGCTTTTATCATTAGCATAGAGAACATTATTTATATTTGGTAATATTCTGTAAGTGTTGATTGGAATAACGTTAAGTACTGAGAAGTTCTTATCCTTTATAGAAGGTAGTCACTCAGAGATTTGTTAAAGAAAACTGTCTGGAGTTAAAGTTTTTTTGGCTCATTTTGGAAATGTCAATTTTAATTCACATATGTTGTCTCCACTGAAGAAAGGAGAGAACGATCTATTTTTAAAGTGACACCTTTGTGCCAGGTTCTTAGCATGACTTGTTTTGAACCCAACACAGTCAGATTCTATATTTCTACAGGAGGATATTTTCTTTGAACTCTTATACTATTAATCCAAATTCAGTTATCTTAGATTACATGAATGGTGTGAATGATGATAAAAAGAAGAATAACTACATTTACTGAAAGTCTTTTATTCTAGGAACTGTCAGAGGTATATTATCTTCTGTAACTTTTAAGACCTTAGAAAAAACCCAATGAGATATTTATACACTATCGCTTCACTGAAAGAAATAAGAATTAAAGTTATTAAGTAGCAATCAAGTGTGCTTATTTAAACTTGGCACCTAATTGGTCTTGTATAATGAATAAATCAATGGTGAATACTCAGGCCAGAATTTAAGCCTATTTCTTTGCGAAGTCAAAGTGTCTGTATGCTGTTTCTTTCATTTGGCAATCCAGCAGGTTCCACATTGGCTTTATTTGTCAGTAAAGTTACTGCCTCGTAGATTGTGGTTGTTTTCCAAGAATGACATCACACTTTCTTCTATTCCCATATATTTGTTTAGAAACTTGCCACTTTCCTATCAGGGCCTTTTAGAGTTTAATTTTCATTTCTTTGATTGTAGGTGGCCTTTGTGACCAATAGCTCAGAATGCAAGTGTTTTGCTATATAACTTTCAAGGCTGGATTATAAAAGACATTTCAGTTTACCCTTAGGTGACTAGAACACTCCCTGGAGCCCTGAGCTGGCATTTGAGCAGTTCAACATCACCAATGCCACTGTGGTGCAAGGAAGCCCAAACTAGCCCATGTCAACAGATAGCCTCCAACTACAATAGTGCCAGTGGCCATCTGTCAGGAGAAAACAGACAGAACACTCTACCAGGGTCCTCCTCAATTTCTCAACCCAACAAAATTATGAGATGTTGTTGTTTTAAACCACAAAGTTTTGATTTGATTTGTTGTGCTACAGTAGCAATAGGAATAGGAACTTATATCAAAAACTAAAAAAAAATATAATTGGGAGGCAAAATCAGACCCACCATCTCTTTCTGTATATAAAGTTTTATTAACAACAGAGCCTCACTTGTTTGTTTACCTGTTGTCTGAATGTATTAAACAAAGTTCGCTAATTTGAATAGAAACTCCCTTTGGACTTCTCCTTTTGTAACTTGACTCTACTTTCTTCAAAAATAACAGTTCCTGTATATTCTATAGTCTATCACTATGAACTACTTTTGAGTTTAGTTGTAAGTTCTTCCACAAATTCCAGCCTTTTTTCTTTCTATGTCCTGCCCTGAATACACATAATAGGAGCTAGTTTCAAAATTTTAATTTACTCAGTTATTGTGATAGGATATTTTCAAAATGGCATCTGTATTTTCCTCCTTATATTTCCTTCCTACACGAACTTCCAACTTGTTCATGCATCTTTCATTCAATAGTGGAATATTTGCAAATGCAACAAACATAAGAAGTTGAAAAATGAATGCACATTGTCACTTTTACTCTCTTCCTATTGGGCTTCTCTCTGTCACCACCTGATTAAACCTAGGATGACCTCTGGGAAGGTCAGAAGCTATGCCCTACCTGCAATAAGCATTCCAATAATTGCAAAGTCCAGATGTCTCAGATCTGCAGCTGAGAACAGAGATACCTTAGTAAGCCACCTTGGATCAGCCAGCCGGAGCTAAGGCAGCTCAAAATCATCAGACACATTAATAATGGTTGTCTTTAGTCACTGAGTTTTATGATGGTTTGATACACAACAGTTCACTGACTCATCTTTAAAAATCACCTTTAATGTTCCCTGCCTCTGCTCCTTGATCTAACTTGAAGTAAATTTGGGCAAATGATTTGCCTCAAGGAGTAATAAAGGTTAAATGTGAACATGGGTCAAAAATTCTTTAATAATGCATTGTTCATTCTTTATGAAAGTAGAGCTTAAGGAATTGGAAGATAAAAAGATGATATTTTATATCTCTAATCTTTTGAGGTTTTTGTTTTTTGTTTGTTTGTTTATACTGGCAATTGAACCCAGGGCCTTATATATGCTAAGTGAGTGCTCTACCACTGAGCTGCAGACTTTTTATTTGTAATTTCATTTTTGATACAGTGTCTTCCTAAGTTGCCCGTGCTGGCCTGGAACTTCTCCTGTTTCAGTTTCTTGAATAGCTGAGACTACAGGCATGCACCAATATGCATGACTTGAGCTTATTTTATTTTATTTTTTAATTTTTTTTTTAGTTGTAGATGGACACAATGCCTTTATTTTATTTGCTTATTTTTATGTGGTACCAGGGATCAAACCCAGTGCCTCCTGCATGCTAGGCAAGCACTCTACCACTGAACCATAACCATGGCCCTTGAGTTTATTTTTAGTTAGCAAATCCTGTAAGGTAGTGGGAAGTAGTCCTGACCCGGGTTTAATTTAGATTTAATTTGATTGGTATGCATTTCAAGAGAAAGAACGATTGTATGAAGAAGAATCATGAAGTGATGAAGATTTTCAGATTCAGTGAATGGGCAAAAAATATTTAGAATAAAAATTCAAAAAGCAGGCAATGTTAAGACTTCCTGTGTTCATAGTACATGAGTTAATGTTAGAAATTAGGACAGCCAACAAATCTAGTGGGTTGGTGAAAAGTCTCCTCACTGCTCACATTTTCTTTTCCCTTCAGAGCAAGATATTTATATATGTGCGGTTAGCACAAGCTTGAATAAAATAATCTTCCAGCAAATTACATTTTCTAGCATTTCATTTCCCAGTGGTAATACTAAATAAAATGTAGATAAAAACATTATGTATAGCTACCTGCTGCTTTAATACTGGGCAAGGTTCCATCGTCGGCATTCTAATAGGCTCATGACGAGTGCTTTCTGTGCTGCTGAATTATACTGTACAATCACAGGATAATTTAGAACAAAAAGTAAAGGTCAGTCAATTAATGCTGCTATAAATGACCTTCTCACCCCCAGTTCATTGTAAAAGCATCTGTATTAGCAAGTTTAGGCAGGTCTTTCAAGGAAGGTGTATAATACCCTCAGGGAGCTGTGTTTCCAATTTGAAAGGACCCCCCTAGGGAGCAGAGTTGTGCTGAAGCAATCTCAGAAAAGCAACATCCTCCACATCCTCCTGAGAGATTCTATGACAATTGGAAAAGCTAAGTATGAGAGCCTGCAGTTTCCATGCTAAATATTAATGCTGAGCATTCTTGGACTTACTTTGATCCTAGAAGTCCTGCAAGAACTTCTGTTTCTTCTTTAGGAGATAGGTGGGGTTTGCAAAAGGTCAGCTGTCATATAAGCCTTTGGTTCATAATGTACTTAATTGGCTATTACACTTCTGTTATTGAATGACCTTCTGCGACTAACTGAAACTTCCTCTTTAGCCCCAATTCCCAAGGTCACATGAAATGAGAACAACATCCTATAATAGCAGCTGGAAAAGGTGCTATTCACATAATGAGTGTTCAATAAATGTTATTTGAACTAAATGTCACTTATTTCATTTCAGGGAAGAACCTGTGGATTAATAATTTGAAAAAAATAATGGGATCGACTGGACTTCTCAATCCAATCCAGCAAATGGAATTTGAACATTCACTGTATATAGACCAAGTCCTGGGCAAGGATGGTCAGAAGGCTCAGAATAGAAGTTCCTGTGCACCCCTCTGCAGCAAAACCTCTACAGATGTTACAGTTTAAATCTGAAATGTCACCAAAACCTCATGTGTTGGAAGCATGGTCCCCAATGCAGTGAGTTTCAGAAGTGCCTCTTTTGGTCAATGATTGTATTATGAGGACTCCGAACTCATCTCTGGATTAAATTATCAGAGATTTATACATTGGTAGCTGAGTGGATAACCTGGAAGTAGAAGATATTTGAAAGAAGTGAATCACTGGGGGTGTGCCCTGAAGGGTATATCTGAAACCCAGCCCCTTCCTCTTTCTTTGTTTGTTTTTTTGGCTCCCAGGAGCCTAGAAGCCTTTTTCTACCATTCGCTTTTGTCATGATGTTTACTGCATCTCACCGCAGAGCAACAGAGGAGGTAGACCATGAACCTCTGAAACCATGAGACAAAATAAACTTTTCCTCCTCCAAGGTATATTGTCCTCAGATATTTTTGTCATAGCAAAAAAAAAAAAAAAAAATCTGACTAAAGCAGCACACGTTGTTACTATTTCTCCAACTTGTAAGTAACATGATAAATTTAATACATTTCTCATTTGTTTGTTTTGCTTTTGTGAAGCTCATCAGAGACCTCAAGAGTTCCCCAGAGACACAGTTGTGTTCTCAACTTAGTGTATTCTTCAGTATCATTTGATGTTAACAGAATGTTATTTCTGGAAACATGCACATCCTCCTTTGTGGCACCTTCTTCTCAGTCCCCTATTGGGGCTCCTTCTCCCCATATGCCTGGGTGTTAGTGCTGGAGTGTAGGGTAAGGTAAGGTCCTGTCTGCACCAGTCTGTTTCCTTGGGTGAGTGCAGGGAATTTCCTGGCTATGACTATGGTGTTCTTACCTCCAACCCAAAAGTTACTTCTTAGCACACATTTGCCAGTTCCCTCATGTTCCTTCATTGTTTCCTCCAATCAGTCATGAAATATGAAGGAAAACAGTTATTTCCATGGATATTAAATCAAGAAATCAAAGTTCCTTCTTCAATTGTTCATGAAGCTGCCCTAGAATGTTAAAAGTAGGAGTTGAAGGGTGTTGACTCTGGGAAGTAGTGTCATGATTTAGCAAAGCTGAGAAAGCAAAAAATAATATGGTGCTCTGTTCCTACTGATTCCAAAATCACTCCTCATGGACCACCTCATCAAAGTCAACATGGTTGCTTATTAAAATGAGACATCCCAAAGCCCCTAAACCAGACCACCAGAATCAGAACCACTGAGGTTCTGACTGAGAGACATGATAGACTTTAAGACCCATTGTTAGAAACTAATGGATTTAGTTTTAAATATTACTTTGCCTGATTCCACTGATATTTGTGGTTTTTATCTGCTGTTTTCTTACATATTTTTGTATCTAATTTTCAATTTGAATTTTGCTTTGTTATTGAACCAGGAGATATTTGTTTCATTGTCAGCAGAGTATGTGTGTGTGCGCGCGTGTGTGTGTATGTGTGTGTGTGTGTGTCTGTGTTGTACTTTTATTGTTTAAAATGTTTAGGGTGGAATTATGGTTAAAATTTGAAATGCTTGATTTTATTTTATCAGTTTTTCAATAGATTTTGTTTTTCTAGGGTAGTTGGACATTCATAGCAAAACAGAGAAGAGAGTGAACAGATCCTGGATGCTCTTGCTCCACAAATGCACAGCTGCTTCCACTTTCATTGGGATTTTAAAGAATATATTTGAAACCACAGCCTATATTTTATATATATAATTTTTATATTTTCTTTTGGGCATAGATTTTATGTTGTATTATGCATATTATGTCTGAAAATTTCTAGTCCTTTATAATTGAGTGTATTTTTCTCTATTCAAGGTATTAAAAGTATAAAAAATCATATTAAAATTCCTCATTACAAGTGACTAGGATTTTTCAATGTCACCTTACATTTCTAACAGGTTTTATTTTAATATATTGAGTGCAAAAAGCCTCATGACTATTATATCTTTTTAGAGATCATACCTTTCATGATTATAAAATATTCCTCTTTGTCCTTTTTTTAATAGTTTTCACCTCAGTCACAACTTTCTGTGTTATAACTATTGTCAAATCTGTTGTCTTTCTTTCTTTTTATTAGTCTGAAATTTTTTATTTAAATATTTATTTAACTATTTAACTATTTTTAATTTAACTATTTGTTTAACTATTTGTTTAGCTCAAACTTTATGTGACATTTTACTTGTAATGGATCTTTTAAAATAATTACAAAAATAGATATTAATTTGCAGAATCTGAGAATCTTATTTATTGTGGTGCTGAGGATCAAACCCGGGCCGCATGCATGCCAGGCGAGCGCGCTACCACTTGAGCCACATCCCCAGCCCAAGAATCTTAGTTACTTAAACTGCAGGAATTTTTTTTTTCTTTAGTGATTGATGTATTTTTTTTTAAATTTTCCATCCAACTTTGTTTTATTTTTCAGTTGATTAGTATTTCCTAAATGGCTCTTATTTTTTATTCTAATGACTATTGTTTCTAATAGTTTTTATTCCTTTTTCTTCCTGTATTGTTTTTTTTTTTATATTTTATTATCAAATGATGCATTAACAATAACTTCTGCCCTTATAAACTTTATATTTGGAATACTTGTAGTTACATATCCCACACAGGCCTCTATCCACCCCATGGGTGCAACCGGATATCTTGTTATTGTGTTTTATTTAATTTCATTCATCTTTGCCTATGTTTACCTTAAAGCTCCTTTTGTGTAACAGCCTAATGTTGTTTGAACAGTACAATAGCTTGATTAATTTCTCTGAATGTATGAATTCAAATTTTGTTTAGTCATTGTTTGTTTCTAAATCATCTTAGTTTTCGCCTAAGGCTCATCTCTCCCTGAGTGTTAGCTCTCTGTTTAATACTTAATTTGTTGTAATGAGCAAGGTAGGGTAAGAATAATATCCACAAAGGTAGTGTGACACAGAGGAAAGGACTAAGATTTGGGCCTAGACCATCAGAATTAATATACAGGATGTGTTCAGGGTGGTGCATACTTAGACCTACATGGAGTGAACTATTATTATGTACTTTTATAACATATTTGTTGAGATATCGTCCATATGCCATACGGTTAATTCATTTAGAGTGTCCAATTCTATTATTTTTAGTACATTCACAGAGTTATATAAGCATTATCATAATCAGAATTAAAATCCTGTACCTTTTACTCATCCTTCCAAACTTCATCTCTAAGCAAACACTAATTTTGTCTCTGTGAATGTGTTTATTTTGCCCAATGCTTACTATGGTCATTTAATATAAATAGAATCATGTCATAGGTAGACTTTTGTGACTAATGTATTTCACTTAGCATTATGTTTTCGAGTTTTGTCCATATGGTAGCATGAATCATCGCTGCATGGATGTACAATATTCTAGTGTCTGAATATGGGGCATTTTGTGTATCTGTTCTTAGTTAATGAACAATTGGTTTGTCTTTACCTTATCACATGTATGAATAATGCTGCTGTGTATATTCATGTGCAAAGTTATGATGAATACATCTTTTTTATTTCTTTCAGGTCTGTGCCTAGAAAGAAAAGGTTAAATCATAGTTTCTTTATTACCCAGGTATGGTGAGGCCAGCAGATCAGGAGATGAGTGTTACCTTGTAAAAATAGTTTGTTATACACAGTCCCTAAAAGAGGCGGACATCTAAGCCATACAGGGTCACTTAGGAGGCACTAGAACTTATCAGAAGGCAAAAGAGGAGAGAGGAAAGTACAAAAAAGAAACTTCATTGCAGTTTTCACAGAAGAGGTAACACAGAGTGAGCAGGTTTGGCCCTGGCAAGTTGAGTAATCTCAGAGTATGTATGTGAGCTGCCTCTAGCTGTGTTGTACCTGACCCTAGGATAATTGGGGCAGGGGGAACTTGTATCCTGAAGTTCAGGGAAGGCATTGGGCTTCTAGATTCTGGATTGATAGGTATTTATACGAAAGGGAGGCTCACAGGTGGTTGTTGGCTACCTCAGGAATTATTCTACAGTGGAGTTGAAGCCCTGCCTCAGTCAGCAAGTTTCCAAATACCAGGGTATCAGGAATATATACGATTTTAAAAATAGTTAATATAGAGTGAAATGGCAACTTGTTATGGTTTTGGTCTTCATATCCCCATTGCATGCGTGTTTTATTTCATAAAAACTTGTTGAATATCTTCTTTATGTCATATATTTTTTTCTAAATACAGGGGATAGAACAGTGTCTTATTCCTTTTTGGTTTTTATTGCAAAATATAAACTTTATATCTTGTAAACAACAGATATTTGTTTCTGACAGTTGAAAAAGATGGTCAGTCCAGGATTATTGCACTAGTAGATTTGGTGTCTGATGAGCATCCTTGTAGCAGGTAGCACAGGGACCCCGAGGCACATAATCTTGGAAAGTTCAGGAAATGGAAGGTAGGGGAGAGTGATGGGAGTCTGGTGGGCTTGGAAGAGAATGAGAGG
The DNA here is from genome assembly GCF_048772815.1 of Callospermophilus lateralis. Lineage (NCBI taxonomy): Eukaryota > Metazoa > Chordata > Mammalia > Rodentia > Sciuridae > Callospermophilus > Callospermophilus lateralis. The sequence goes on from NC_135313.1 coordinate 96,284,289, forward strand.
AGTTAAATTAAGAAGGGAAGCTGGGAGCCAAAGCCTGTAAAACCTTCTGGGGTGATAAACTAGTTTCCTAGGGCTGCTCAAGCATAGTAACACACATTGAAATCACAGAAGTTTCTTGTCTCATTTTTCTGGAAACTAGAAGTTCAAAATCAAGGTGACAGCAGAGCATCTGAATCAAAGGGGGCGCTCCCTTGCCTCTTTTTTGGTGTTGGAGCTTTGTCAACAACCTTTGGGGTTCCTTGGCTAGTAGGTGCTTAACTACAATGGCATTTGTCTTGTGTGTCTCTATCATCACTTGCAGGTGGTATAAGGACATCAGTCACATTGGATTACAGACCTACCCTACTTTGATGTAACCTCATCATGTCCTAACTGATTACATCTTTATTGTCTCTATTTCCAAATAAGTTCAACTTTTTCAGTATTGGGGATTTCAGTTTAGGTATATCTTCTGAGCATAGGACACATAATTTAACCTAGAAAAGGTGATTGCTAAATTATGTAATAATTCCAATGACATAAACATTATAGAATTTTCTGATAGAAAATATGGAGGAAGGCTAAGGGGTGATAAAGCACTGAGGAACATTTTGGTTTTCTGTCCTTGGTAATTCAAACATGCTTGTGGCCTTTTAGGGAGATGGGTGACTAAATCAGGAATGTGTTTGGTGGTGTATACAATTGAAGAGTCCCATTTTGAATATGGTGGGTTAAAATGAAGTAGAAAAAAGCAAATTAGAGATATTTGGCTCATCTCAACTCTTTTTGGATCCAGGGGTGCTCTGAATGTATAATGTAGAAGTTTACTTTCAAATATCCACTACAAGTTGTGAAACTAGGCACATAGACTGAAATTTCAAATAATTTTCTGATTGGTGCCTTTCTTTTTGTCTGGGAGCAATACCAGCTAACATAAAAAGATAAAACAATTCACAAGTGTGAAGCCTAAGTAAATATGTGCTATTTATCTATAACTATAAATAAATTAACATGTCTGTATATAATATATATATATATATATATATATATATATATATATATAACATGTATATTCTGTATGTATGTACATTTATTTATGTATATTTAATATATTTATATATATTTATGTACACATAAATAAAATAAATTTACATATATGCATGTATATAATGTTGTTTACAATTATTCTGGTCATCAGAGGACTCTAAAGGAATTAAACCATCAAAACTTTTTTCAACAAAGGTCACATATCCAATTATACAAAGAGGTACAACACAGTAAAAATTAGACAAACGAAGAGATAAAAATGAGTATAAGATATTAATGTACACTTTACAGTGTATATTGTGTTGATCATAAAAATAGCCAGTAATCACATGAGAAAGTTATCCAAACAGAACCTCAAAGAATGTTTACCAGAAATAATGCAACTCAAAGCTGAGTCATAAAAAATACATTATCATTAAATAAGCACCCAAATGAGGAGAGGCTCAAATGTCAAGGGAAGGATATTCTACAATGTAGTTCTATCAAGTTTTATTTCTTTTCCCCCAAAGGACATGTAAAAGATTACATTAAATTCTAGAGAAAGGCAACAAAAATTATGGAGCTAACTTAGGAACAGTGAGATTTCTTTCTTGTCACAAAGTAAAACAGACTTATAAAAGGTGCACAGAGAAGTAATTCCAAGGGACTTAGTCCATATTTCTTCTTTAATATCTTTCTTATGCCACTGGCTCCTACTGTATGACTTTTTTTCCACTTTCTTTACTCTTGTATTAGTCCAGAATTCTTAGACTGTGTCATCAAATAAGGCTAACTATATCTAGGAGGTTTAGTAGGACGGTTTTATTGAAAACATTTAATCTATATGTGAATAAATAAATGAATGAAACAAAACAAAAATACCTGAAAACAATAACAAAACAAAACTGATTTGTGTTTGTAAATCTTTATTAAGTTTCTATGTTTTTAAACAGTCCGTTTCTGCATCCACTCTGAACTGCCCTAGCAGACTTCAATTTGAAGAAAGAGATGATTCTGGAAATTTCTCTTTCTTATTGTTGCTGTCATCTAAAATATCCCAATCCCACACAAATATGCTAAGATGCACACAAATACTTTGTCTTGTCAAAGTTGAGAAATTTCACAAGTTACTTTAAAACAATTGTGTCTGATTTCAGGTAAGCATTTAATCATGTTTATATTTTTTATACATTATCAAATATGATGCTACATTAATATTATTAATATGGCTAATGAATTCTTGCAAAGGTTTAAGCATAGATAATATTAACTAAAGATGTTTTAAAATATAAACAAACATAAATTTAAAATACATTTTAGTGTTATAACCTCTATACTAATCTTGTAAGAATCACCCTCTGCAATCTTACAAATCAATCCTAGTTTTGGAGAAGGTAAAGCTATCTAAATAAAATAAAGGTGAATTTAATATTAATACACCATGATAAGCTATTTTTTAGGAAAGCTAAGCAAACAGGGCTTAATGTTAAGAAAGATGACAATTACATCAGATGACTACAACAAATAATTACTAATAATAGCAATTGCTACCCACACTTTCTGTGGAATAATTCTTTTCACAGTACATCGTATAATTATCTTGTTTTATCCCTTAGCTCTTTAGGTCACAGAGAAGAGGAGTGATTCATAGGTCACAGAGAAAGTGCTAACTGTGGGAAAGTAATCCAGTTAGTCTCACCCTGCACAATTTATGACTCTCATATTGAAATATATACAACTTCTTTTGTAACTTTTAACATTAGAACAGTTATCCTGTAACACTCCTAATAAAGAAATAGCTTATGTTGGGTATGGCATACAAAACTCAATTCATCAATCTCAAAATGAATAGTTAAATGCTAAAGCCACTGGACTCCCTTTACCACGAATTGAAGGAAAAAAAACAAACAAATATTAGTTTAAGAATATGTTGCCAGTTTTTAACCAGTCAATTTATCTCCTTCTGCTAAAATAAATATAACTTGGACAAGATTACAGGGTGGTTAGTACTTTTAAGTAATTGGTGTGTGGTTAAAAAAAAATATATAAGCATTCTTGGAGTAATTTAGCAGTAATTATTAAACCTTACTTTTAAAAATTATTTTACTCAGCATTTCAAATTCTAGAATATAAAAATTCATAAAAAATCAAATTTAGCATGTAAAGACTTAGCTATGAGCATATTCATATAAGTAATTAAGAAAAGCGACAAATTAGAAGGAACTTAATTGTCCAAAAAAGAAAGTTGATCAAAGAAGTGACAATACATTCTGGATAATATAATAATAGGCATTGGACACAATAATTAAAATCCTAAATACAACATCTTTGATAGTTTGCTGCAGTCTGGCTGCAGCAAAATATCCGGGGGGTGACGAATAACTTGTGTACGTTGATACAGCAGGAGTGGAAGCCATTTATTGTAGAATAAGAGCAGTATTTATACATTTTACACAGCCTATCTAATTAGCATAAAATAGATACAGCAGTCAACCAATAAGGAATCTCCACACTTAATGGCTCACTTTTATTACTTCACAAACTATTCCCTCTGGCATTTTGCCAGGCGCCATCCAGACTTGTTTACAGACTCTTAACATTTCTCTGGCAAAATAACAGGTGCCAATCTGACTTGTTTACAGACCTTAACAATAGTTCCTTGTAGAAAACACGTTGTTCTCATAAAGTATTACAGAATAGCTAGCATACCACATACCTATGCTTACACATTTTTGTTCTATTCATACATGCTTATGAATTAATTGTAAAATGTAAACATATAAAAAGCAAAAAGTATTCATATATGTTCATACACAGCACATATATTTTAGCTACTGCAATAATAGTAAATGGAAACCAAATTAGGTTTAATTGAGATTGTTTACCATGGGTATTCATTATTCTATTTGAATGTTTTTCTGTTTCTTAGCTGTATTTTAGGAATTTTCTGTAAGTGAATATTCTTAGAAGAGACACATATGAAAAAGTGGTTTTGCTTTCCTACTAAAAGGAATGACAATAACAACCATGAGTGAGATTTTATCAGCATTTTAACATTTTAAGTACATGTATGTATACATGTGTATAATATATGTACACATCCATACAGCATATGCATACATATGCATGTAAAAACATATGTACCTATTATGGGCTATATTATGTAATGTAATAATTATTATGAGTACATCTATTTTTTTATAGGACAAGGGTGCTTTAAGATTGCATTTCAGCAACATTTTCACTGAATTCTTCCACAGTAATTTTAATTGCCAGCATCTCTTTACCTACGTTGATCACAAACTTTTAATGCAGATAGAAGTTTTTATTTCATTGACCCAGGTTTTATTCTTGGCTTGGCATTTACTAGTTATGTTGTACATATCATTTAGCATCTGAGTTCCCAGTTTCTTTGTAAATGAAATACATGTAACGAAAGTAAATAATGTCAAGGATGAGAGAAAATGACCATGAATAGTTTCCCTCAGGGATAAGCAAGTCATTGGTCTAGGTTTTGTGGTATTTATTCCTGTGCTATTCCTATTGCTAAGGAAATACTGTCAACAACCTACTCGTTAGATAATATGGGATGGTTGAATACATTGAACTAAAAATATTTACTGGTGTAAGAAAACATTCATAGTATGTCAGAGTATACAAGAAAATCATCAGGTTCATACATATGAATATGTATAAACATATTACAGAGTGGTTATTTGAAGGTAGTGTGATAATTGGTAGTGATCATGTTTCCTGTACTTGCCTATGGCATGTTCTACATGAATAATAGTAAGTGAATTATAAAGAATACATCGCGTTGCTTCTTGATGTTCACTCATGTTCCTCCAATTCTAACAAGATTGCTTTTAATTTTACGTGTTCCTTTGAACAGTTAGTCCACAATCCTACACTTTCTTATGTTGTTACTGCCCAAATACACATACGGCTTTATATTTTTATTCTTTTTATTTATTTTAAAATTCCCATGCTGCTTTTCAATTTTCATATTCCTCATCTTAATGAGTATGTTATATTATCCCAGGGCTAATATGACATTCACTTGATTTATGTAATAATATGCTGACTTGTTTTCCCCATTATATTTTTACCCTTAAAATTGTACTACCATAAAAATTTATGAACATATAGTCTATTTTGTTTTGTCTAGATTCCTTTCTCAGAATACACCTTTAAGAGTAAGTGTATAATGTTGAATTGATAAAACTTTTTTTTTTCTGACTTTTATTACTCAGAACACTCTTATATCCAAGAAAATTGTTCCAGGCTAACTACCACAAACATTTTACTTCTCAAAAATGTATTGTGCTTCTTACATTTACAACAGAAGAATTGCCATAATAATATAAATATGACTAATAATTATAATTAATATTATTTTAATTGGAATTTTGATGATAGATTGAATATTGGCCGCAACTTTTACTCAATTACACTATCTTGTGAGCTTTTCTCAGATTATTTGTTAATTTATTACTTTTCCATCCTTCTCATCATTATCGAATCCTGATTCAAAAGATTAATGGAAAAATTACATTGTAAAGCAGAACATTTTTCTGGGTGAAATAGTAAAGGACAAGGAAAATTACATTTCATCATGTCAGGCAAAATAGTGGCAGTGTTTTGTAGAAAGGGTCCATGTTTTTAAAAGGTTCTTATTGGAATATTTAGAAATGAAGGACATTTTTGTATTTTAAAAATGTCCTTCATTTCTAAATGGGGAAAAAAAGAAAGAAAAGAAAACAGGAAGAAAAAACAATAGATACAATAAAAACGGCAAAATCATGACGTTTATTTCATTTTTGTTGATGAGTTGGTAAGGATTTGTTCTATTCCCTTCTCCTCTCCTGGGTATGTTTACCAATATTTACATGTGTTTTTAAATACACTGACAAACTCATAAATATTTGAGGACACTTTTATATAGGCGTGAACCAGTTGTCATATTTGTTGGGAGAATACATGGGTATATACATTTTCTTCAGATTTGGACCTGATGTGTTAAATACCATGCTTTAATTTTTTCACGGAAAACAGATGACAGGTGTAAGGTCTGAGGGTAATGGTTTCTCTGGTCTATCCTAGGAGACTGAGCAGGCCTCTCACCAGTAACCTTGCTACAGTAAACATGTTTGCTTCCTGTCATTAGCATTTGCTTTCTCTCTTTGTGACTCTGACAGCTTGCAGGATTAGATTCTTCATGTATTGATTGGAACGTGCTCCTTGTCCTGTTTTGATCAAAGGAAACTTGTTTCCCCTACTCAGTGATAAGGTACAGTAGGCAGATAGCATAATCCTTCACAGAAGCCATTCCTAAAGTGCTTCCCCTTTCCTGACAGCCACATGTGTGTTATTTCCCCTTTTGAATTATAAATTAAGGTGCTGCCATGTCTTAGAGATGAAGAGGATAATTTTCTCCCTTCAGGAAGAAAAGGTCAATTGGATTCCTGAACCCCAACCGCAGACCCAATCCATGGACACAGGCTTAATTGTAACTGTTTATAGGAAAAATAACAAATGACTTTTTAAAAAATATAATAGGAATCCTGTTAATAATGGACAGTGGATGGAAGACACATTTTAAGTTTTTGTTTGTTTGTTCTATTAAATATGTGGGGACAGAAAAACCAAACCAAACAAAAAAATCCAACACTTATTTGAAACCAATGCTCGGAGCTAGTCATTACATACAAATATTATCTCATCTAACTTGCATTTGAATGTTCAAGGTTGAGGTCAATTTAATGAAGCAGGAATTGAGGACATGGGTTGCACAGCTGAGCTGAGCCATCCGTGCCTGGTGGGAAGCCCTCTTCTGTCTCAAACCAGGGAAAGTTCTGTTCCTCCAAATGCCACTGTACAAATTTGTTCAAAAGTTAGGAGAATCTATTGAGGGTCTCCACACTCAATGCTATATAGAAAGGGGAAACTTTCCTTATAGCCCTCTGAGGTTTCCAGGTGGACCTGAGAACCAAAGTGACATCAGACAAACAGGAAGAAAGCATGTACATAAGTTTTACATGACCTGGGAGACCTCAAAAGGAAATGAAGTGTCAATGAAGTGGCAAAATCTAAATGCTTGTCTATGTTTTTGAACATGGGGATGCAACTGCCCTAACGAAACTGTGATAGGAAACTAACGGAAGATAACAGTTATTTGAACAAGATCTGTCTTTACAGATTTTTTCCTTTTCTTTTTCTTTGTGAATGAACACATCTTAGTTGTACATATAAATGATGTTCAGTGTGATATTTCTATGCATGTTGTTATCTAATGCAAACTCTATTTCCCTTCTTTTTTTAAATTTTAATTTTTAAAAAATTATTTTGAAGTGCTGAGGATCAAACCCAGGGCATCACAAATGCCAGGAAAGAGTTCTACTGCTGACCTATGTCGCATCCTCCCTTTTCATTCATGATGATAAGAATGTTGCCCTCTATCTGGCATAAGTAGGACATCTTCCATATTTTTTTTTCTTATTTTTAAGAAGGAAAAGGAGAAAGCCAGAATACCACTGCCTCACCATAATCTCACCACAGTAAATATTCCTCACTTTCTTCAAATGGGATAGCCATTGCTATGGTTTGGATATTTTTTGGTCTTCCCCTTAACTCTAACATTGAAACCTAAACAACAAGTTGATGGTATTCGGAGTTTGGGGCTTCAGGAGGTAATAAGGTCATGAAGGCAGAAGCATCATGAGTATGATTACTAACATTTTATAAAAGATACCCAGAAAGCTGTATTGCTACTTCCTCAAAAGACATTGAATCTGCCTTGATTTGGGACTTCCCAGCCTCCAGAACTGTGGGCAATAAATGTCTTTTGTTTACAAACTTTCTTTTTTTTTTTTTTTTCAGCACTGAAACTGGACAAAAGGAGTCATCATCCTCCACAACAATTTACAAAATTGTTACAAGAGTCAGAACATGGCAATATGTTTGTATTAATGTTTGCACAAAATGTAAGGTCTCTTAGAGATAGATTGTATTTCTGCCAATGCTAAATTTTGGTTCAACTAAGTTTTTAACAGTTTCAATTATGGTAATATTTTTCATTGCAACATCGTTTTATATTGTATTTGTTATTTGTTCTGTGAATTTGTGGCTAAGACAGAAAATTCTCCCTGGTTTGTATTGAGGTATTATAATTCATGCCCTGATCCTTCTAATCTTTATGATAAAGACAAGCCTGTGGGAAGGAAGGGGATCCTAGCCCAGGCGGACTAGCTAACCGTGATCCTTTGACAAGTTGCCACTCATTTAATTCAGTGTAGATCCCATAACTCAGACCTCTTGTGCCAAAAATAATGTAACCCTTCTCTGACTCTGAAGTGTTTCTCATTTTCAGGGGATTCTCGAATTTGTTGAACTGTCCCTGAATGTTCATTAATTTTGGTGTGAGGTAAATGTCAGCTTGAAACTAAAGGTGACCTAAATGCCAAGACACCCTAAGAGTATTAAAATAAAGAGTGCTCATGAATTAATGAGCTTAATGGACACTCATTGCATATGCAGAACAAGAGGCAGCATTCACTTGTGGGATCCACAGTCTCTGGAAACCCAGGCATCCCTCAGCCAGCAGGTCACAGTGTGTAAGGGAGAGCCATTCGGTTAGGAGTTACAAAATGAGTTGGCATTATTATTTGAAATGTTAATCATGCACATCAAAAGCACTTGGGCCACTTCCCAAAATAATATAATTCTAGCACAAAGGGAGGCAGTGTGTGTGATAGAAGGAACAGAAATAGGAACAAGCATACTGTGCTTTTTCTATCATTCTTGCTATGGAATTATGCCAGCTTGGAAAATATAACTTAAAAATTCTTCAAGCATTTTCCTTCTTCAACACTTTCCTTCTTCTTCTGCAAAAATAAATAAGCCAATAAACAAATAAGGTAATAAAGTGGATAAAAAGTTTTTACAAAGTAAATATTGTTCCAAATCTTCATCCATCGATGGCCCTGAAGATATCAGCATGAAAACATATACAACCCCCAGAATAACATCAAAATTGTATTTGCATTGAGTTTGTATTTTTTTTATTTGTGATTTTCTACATTCATCTGAAAAATGTGTCTATATCTTATGATGTGTAGGTTTTGAACACCACAAATCAAAGGTCTGTGCTAATAGTGGCAAATTTAGCTCATTAATACAACCCTTCTTTACTCTGCTCCAAATCTTTGAAAGCTATGCTATTATTTTTAGTTCTATTTTGATTAAATTTGTTCCTCTGAATAAGATATCATAGCCTCAATTTTTTTTTATTTTCAAAGTATTCCTCAACTTTAGAGATTGTCCATGGGGCAATGTTTTTTTTGTATTTTTTTTTCTTTTTGTCATTCTCCTTTCTGCTGTGTTATTTTAGAATTTCTTACATTTGCCTTAACTTGTATATCATCAAAATATAGGAAGGAGGGGTGGAAAGTCCATATTGCATGCATAAGCATCACTGAGTCACCCATGCTTTGATCTAAGGATTTATTCCCCAAGTCATAATCTTATAAGCAATGTTCATTTGTATAATTTTAACTTTGCAAATTATCCTCACTGCGGAGCTGGAAGCTGCTCTTTCCTCTGCCTAATGATCCAATCTAATTAAGCATCATGTTCTGTGCAGGTGAAGTATCCCCTGTATGTTCCTCATTTCTCAAATTCTGCCATATTCTAGCTTGTTTCATGTTTCAGAAATTAATTGCACTGTGAAAACTGACTTTTTTTCTTTTGGACGAGTGGAAGAACAAAAGACAGTTTCACGGCCTCTGTAATGCCTTTATCTTTTTATTCATCTCATCTGTTTCTGGTGTCCTCTCTTCATGTCTGGGGATGTTCACTTCTTGACTCATCTTTTTCTTTTCTTTTCTTTTCCCCCCTCCCCCATTTGGTACTGGTTATTGAACCTAGGGGTGTTTAACCACTGGGTCATATTTCCAGCCTATTTATTTATTTATTTATTTATTTATTTATAGACCAGTTCTCACTAGGTGCTTAGAGCCTACTTAAGTTGTGGAGGCTGGCCTTGAACTCACAATCCTTCTTCCTCAGCCTCCCAAATTGTTGGAATTACAGGCGTGTGCCCCCATACGGAACTTCTGTGTGATCTTGAACCCCTTGCAATTTTAACCTGTTGAAATTATCTTCCCACACTCAGTTCACTGTTTTCCTAGGTTAGTTCTGCTGTTCTCTCATGGTTTGCATTTTTCACTGTTGATGCTTTCTGCTACATTTTATACCTCAATGAACTTTATCAAAAGACAGCCAAGAATTTCTGAGTATTTTTGTGTTTGATGTTTTCCTACATATGATCGATATTTTAGCTGGTGGCAGGTCACTATGGAGACCCTTGGTTCTTTGAATTCCTCTATATTTTCTCCTGTTGCACCACCTAGGCTAAAGAGAATTTCAATGCCAGTCTCATTTATGTTGTTTGGGAGAAAATAGATTATATTTTCTAGGTTATGGTTTGTAAGTGAGGTGTCTCCCAAAAGCTCATGTGCAAGACAATGCAAGAAGGCTTACAAGTCAAAAGTTGGGTTAGGAACATTTTAAACTAATCAGTGAATCAGTCCTCTGATGGGGAATAATGAGTGGTGAGTGTAGGCAGGTTGGATGTGGCTGGAGAAGGTGGGTCACTGGGGCCGTGCCTTTGGGGTGTATGTTTTGTGAGCTGACCTTAGTCTCTGCTCCCTAGGCATCATGTTCTCAGCTGCCTTCCTCCACCACACTCTTCTGCCATGAAGTTCTTTGGTCTTGTCTCAGGATCTGAAGAATGGAGTAGTTCGTTTATAGACTGATGCTTCTGAAATCATGAGCACCCAATTAAACTTTCCCTCCATAAAATTGTTCTTGTCAGGTCTTTGAGTCACAGCAGTGAAAAAGCTGACGAAAACACTCTCTTTCCTGAAAAGTTTGAGAATCTTCTCTCTCTCCTTGCTATTTGAAGTTTCAGGAAGATAATGTTAAGCATTTGTGTTTTCTAAAATTCATCATGTTAATGTTTTACTTAGTATAATATTAAATTCTTGTCTCTTTTCTGGATCTCACAGAATTTCTTTCTTTTTATATCTCCAGTAATTTTACTCCATAAATATGTTTTCTCTTTCTGGAACTCCTATTGGGCTTGTAGGCTTCAGGATATTGGTACTTCCTTCTGCTCATTTTTATCATGCATTTCCACATCTTAATTTAGGTTTCTCTTTATGGAAGATTATTTGATTTTGTATTTTATCCCTTCTACTTGAATTTTAATGCACAAAAATTAATTAAAGAAAGAGGAAAATAAAATCTCCTTTTTTATTTTCAAGTGTAAATCTTGTTTCTTCAGAGTATTTTTGCACAATATCTTGTTTTTCTATTTTATGTATTATCTAACTGAAGCTTTGTGAATAGAAAAAGTAATAAGTATGATACAACCTTTTGTATGCTTTTCTGTTTGTATATCATGATTTTTTTCTTTTCTATACTGCTGATTCTCTTCAGATATAAGATAATCAATATCATCAGGTATCAATTTTCTTGATGTCTGTATTAACGAGACAGTAAAAGGTTGACTGTGAGCTCTGTCCTTGGGGTCTTGCCAGGTCTACTGACATGCTTCATTTTAGTTAATGGGAAATGACCTTGATTACTGTAGAGTGTTTCCTACACTATAGGCCTAAGTTGCATCTTAGTAATTCATTGAAATTCCATTTTTTCATAATGTCACTTACCTTTTAATCTGAGGGCAAATGTGTATCTCCATGTATGTGAGAATATACTACAATTTTGATTTTTATTGTAAAAATCTTCTGTATTAGCCTGGCTTAGCAAACTCTGATTTCCTTCAGTTGTTTTCTGTGAGGCCTGCACTTGCAAATATTAGAATGTTTGAAGCTTTATTCATTTCTTTTTTAATTCCCTTCAGGAACATTCTAGAATGCAGTTGCATCTGATCTCCCTTGGTGGAAATTTCTCTGTTTTGCTTAACATTTTGGACTTTTTAAAAATCTGTTGATGGCCTCAGCCCATTTTTTTTTTTTATTTGCCTTTGTGAGTACTAAGGTTTGGATGTGTTCCCCAAATTGGTGGGTTGAAATCTCGGTCCCCAATACAGCATGCTGGGGGAAGAGGCCTAATAAAGAGATGATTGGCTACAAGGGGGAAACCCTCATGAATAGATTAATGCTTTATTTGGGGAATGGGTTTGTTATCCCCAAAGTAGGTCATTACCAAAGCCAGTTGACTGCTGATGCTTTCTTTTTCGTGTGCACTTACATGACCTTACATCCTTTGCCAAGTTATGGTGTAGCACAAATATCCTTAATATAATGCTTTGCCCTTTGACACCTCAGTCTCCAGATTATGAGCAACATAAACTTCTTTATAAATTACCTAGCCTGTGGCATTCTGTTACCACAGAAGAATATAGATCAGGACAATAGATATAATACTGGGACTGTTTATTCTTATTATATTAAGACAATAGGAAAACAGGAGAGACATGTGTGAAGCCAGTTGAGCAGGGTGCTTTGCAGGCCTCCCCTCATATCTGAGGAATTCCTCCTGCTGCTCTGTGAATATGCAAAAGAAGGCGGTGAAATTGGAGGAAGGAAGAGTAGGGATGTAGATGTGATTGTTCATGGGTAAAACACAGCAGCCAAGGAGTGCACACGGAGAAGAGGGAAACAGAGGTTTGCCTGGAACTTTCGAACTATCTCCCATTCTTACTTTTCTGTCTATTCAAAGAAAGGATTTCTGATGTTCTGACCTTATTCCTAGGCTCATCATCATGTCTCTGACTTATTCTGACTCTGTGTATTTTCCTTGTATTTCATTCTTGTGGCGCCATTACCCTTTTTAGTTGTTCTTCTCTGTCTTGGGGTTTGCTCTCACCTCCTTGGCAGGGACAATGTCTTGAGCATTTTTGGAATACTCAAAATGGCTATTCCTTCTACTAAAACTTTTGATTTTGAATTCCTTCCCCAAACTACAACCTACTTCCTTATTACTAAGAGCTATAGATTCTGACATGGGACAGATTACCCTAATTATTGGAACCCTCCCACTTCTTATTGAAAAGTTGCAATCTCAGTGCACTTTGAAATTGTACATTTTGAATTTAATTTTTTAATAATAAATCCCCCATAAGAATTGAGTTTTCTTTCCCTTTTCCTCATATGATGAATTCACCAAACCTTGTCTTCCACTTACCTAATATGATCTCTGTTGCACAACTTTGGACTATTTCTGAGTTTTACCCATTGTCTTCTTTCAGTCTTCATCTGTCTTCATGGACCTAAGCATGTTTCCATTTTCTTGGCTTTCCCTCAGAAGCAACCTCTAGATTTCAACCTCTTTCCAACTTCTATTCCTACAAGGGCATGCTCTGCTAGTAGTTACTAATGCATTAATCTCTTCAAAGTCTCATCTCACCTCCAGGGAGTAAAAAGGATGATGCTTGCTATAGAAAAAAAAAATAGCTTTTGTAAGATTTCAGGCAGTTGTTTGAGGATAGAGAACTTAACCAGGAAATCTACCTGGGATCTTTCATTAGTTTTTTGTGGGACTTTTATTGTTAAAATGATCTTCACTTGTCTCTTTGGCTTCCACATATTCCTGCTAATTCATTTCCCCCAACTGATGTCAGAATTATGATTGTAATACTGCAAACCAAGTATGTTTTGTGTGCTTCTGTATCACAAACTTATCCAAAACTAGAACCTAGGATTAAGAGATAAATTTTCATGAAAGGATAGAGAAGACTGTTTCCAGATTTGGAAAATAACTGAAGGTAGTTGACAAGCTTAGCAAGGCTGCCTTGAAAGAGAGTGGGAAGGGTTGATGTGGGGGCACTGAAATGCTGAGGAGTGTAGGAGGGTGTAAGTTAACTAGTGACAAAATAGCGCAAGGTATCACCTGCTTCCTCCCTCTGTTCAGGGTTTTTCATAAAACTAGGAACCAGAGTAAGTTCTGGTTCTGACTAGGATTTGCTGCTCTAGAAAATAAAGAGGATAGAAATCTTTGTGTCTGTCTGCAAAAGGGTGCACGCATTCAGGAGCAGAGACTAAGCATGAAAGGTGTACATGTAACATTAATAGGGAAACTGCACTTATGCAGGAATTAGAACTCAGAGTTAGGACAATATATCCTACATTATGAAAAAGCATGGGTGCTGAAAGCCATAGTCAAGTAGGAATGACTAGAAGGAAATTGTTTTAAAACCACATCAAAAAATTAAAAGGACTAAAGTAATTCTAAAAACTAAGGCAAAATGCTTTTGGAAGACTTGAATTTAAAAGGATCTTTAAATTTCCAAAGGATGCATATAGGATATTTTGGAACATCATCCCTGAAGAAAAATCAGTTCATGTTTTACTTAACAGGAATCCCATACAACCCACTGGGATAAGGCATAGTTAAAAGAGCTCATCAAACTATTAAAATGTACTTATTAAAACAAAAAGAGGGAATTGGAAAGGGGTATATATCCCCCAAAGATAAACTTAAAATAACCCTTTTTACTCTAAACTTTTAAAATTTGGATTCATCAGGGCTCAGTGCTGCGGAAAGGCATATGTATCCAAAAAATGTACATAAGCCTAAGGTAGTTTGGAAGGATATTCTAACAGGACAGTGGAAGGTCCTGATCCAGTGATTGTCTGGAGTTGGGGTTCTGTTTGTGTGTTTCCACAGGGAGAACAGCAGTCGATTTGGATTCCAGAGAGACTAACCAAAGCGATTTCTACAGACCAAAAATAAGATGATTTGACTCAAATCCATAACAGCTGATATCCAGAGCTCCAGCTTGGTTATTCTCACATCTGCAACAGTGATTAACCAGGATGCTTTTTTCAATATCTATTTTATTATTGCCTTTTCCCACATCATAAAGTTTCTATTTTATTTTTTGAGCTCATACAGACATATGTTAATGTTTTTTCTGATCAGTTTTATTTTTTGACTGTGGACTTTTTAAACATTGCAATGGAGATTTCACCTGTGTAAAGCTACAAGGCCTTTACTATTGTCTTATGTGTTGTATGTTTGTATGCACACTTGTGTTTTGTGTTGTATGTCTGTATGTGCGTATGTCCACATATCATATATGAGGAGCGCTCATGAAACAATGGACATACGCACATACAGACATACACATGGGCCCCTATTTAACTTATATATTGTCTCATCTGTCCTTTGCTTAACTGATGGATCCTGTTTGTATTACCTTTTAGCAGTGGGGGAAAGAGTAGATATTGAATTACTAAAGAACTGGCCTCAAATGCAGTCCCCCTCCAGAGTTGTAAGACTTTTAAAAATCATGTGGTCTTTCCAGCCTGCAATTTGCTCATCTATAAAGTAAAGATAATAATACCTACTACCAGGGTGACTGTAGGAATTACATGATGTAAACTTAAAACCCTGATAGCACTGTCCGTCAGCAGAGCTATTCTGTTCAATCAACTTTGCCCAACTTGAGTTTTCTAAATGATTAAGAATCTCCCCATTTCCCAAGGAACACGTTTCTATAACAAACAATTATGTTCACAAGGGAGTCCTTCCTTTAATCAAGCCAGTCTATATTCTTGCAGCTTTCACTCAATAGTTCCAAAGTTGATTCTTGAACAATTAAAAAGTGATCAAGTCATCAAAGTCAGTTCCTTGAACTTGGTCACCAAATAGGTGGTCCACTGGTGTTTTAGTCAGCTTTTTCACTGCTGTAACTAAAAGACATGACCAGAAAAACTGTAGAGGGCGACAAGTTTATTTGAGGGCACACAGTTTCAGAGGTCTCAATCCATAGATGGCTGGCTCCATTCCTCGGGGCTTGAGGTGAGGCAGAACATCATGGTGAAAGAGTATGGTGGAGGAAAGAAGCTCACATGATTATCAGAAAGCAGAGAGATCCCACTTGCAGATACAGAATATATGTACACCAAAGTCATGCCCCCAATGACTTACCTCCTTTAGCCACACTACCTGCCTTCAGTTACCACTGAATTAATCCCCTAATGGTAACCAATTGGGTTAAGATTCTAATAACACAATCATTTCTTCTCTGAACCTTCTTGCGTTGTCTCACACATGAGCTTTTGGGGGGACATTTCACATCCAAACAGTAATAAGAGGAGACGCTCAACTTAAATCTCTATAGATTTCTATTCTACTGGAGACCATGTCCCCTCCAAGAATTTGTCCCAAGTAGGTGAAATATTTTTTTCTGGTATCTTTTGAAAAGCAAATAGCAGTAAGTGTGTAGTTAGATAACTAGATCCTACAGTTATACAGGGTTTTTTGATTGCTTTTTATAATAAAAGACAGACTGCCCACAACAGGCCACAGAAAAATTTCATATCTTCTTTGAAGTAATTATAACAGATCAACTTTGTCTCCTGCAGCCTTTGGGAAGCTCTGTAAGGCTTCTCTCAAACCTTGAAGATAGCCAGGTCAATACAGGCTTTCATCTACTTCCCTTTGTTTGTGCTAGGGTGACTGTCCTCACTTTGTCGAGCACAGCTATGAAGCAGCCATATTGACAGTTGGCATCTCAGGATGGATGTGTTTTAAAAAGTGCCTTAAGCCTGTGCCTCCAAGATCACTCTGTGAATTTGAGGGAAAACATGCATTACAGAGTCATTTTACACTTGCCATGCTTAATAATCTTTAATAGTGCACAATCACATTTGTTCTTACTTTCATATCAGCAAACTATGGGGAATACTAAGTAGTTAGACTTACTGTTATTATTGCAATCCATCTGATTCTTTTCTTGTAAATGAATCTTTAATTAGTTAAGTTGCCACTGTGCTCATGCTTGCACAGTGCAGCTCTTCAATATAAAGTTCCTGAAATTTAAAATGAATAATAATAGAGGTGTACCATACTTGCTGTTAAGATTACTTTGGAGTATGAGGATCCACAAGAGTCAAGCATTTAACGCCCTAAATTTTAAACCAGTGAATACCAAGAATTGCATGTGAATGAACTATCATGGAGCACATTGATTTTAGTGGCAGCAAATTCTGAGGTATCCTCCTGATTAATTCTTTAAGGTAAAAAATCCTTATACAATGGATAGGAGGATAGGAGGATATGGATAGAAGGTCTATAAGTGGACATAGATGAACTCAGAGTAGCTTTAAGGTAGAACATGTTTACATAATTTTCCTTGGAGGCAGAATCCCAGGACCAGGCATTGATTCACTCATTACAGGCAAAAGATATTCTTTTTTCCTGTTATATAGTAGGATACACAAGAAAAATGCATGATATGAGGAATCTGCTGGGTTTTTTTGTTTGTTTTTTTCTGAAATGGGAGACAAACCAAATATGCTGATGGGATTGATAGCCAAATAGTAATAAGAGAGCTGGGGCTGGGACTCAGTGGCAGAGCACTTGCCTCACATGTATGAGCCACTGGGTTCAATCCTCAGCACCATGTAAAAAATAAATAAAACTAAAAAAAAAATTAAAAATAGTAATAAGAATAGTATCTTAAAAAATAAAATATTAATAAGGATACTATTTAATGTCATAGAGGATTAGGGATAAATAATTAAATTTCATAAGATACAATCTAGTAAGAGGAGGATTTTAAGATGAAAATCCAGGCAAACTGATGGCTGACTTCAGAAATGAGTTTCATTAGGACCTGGTGCCTAGGCCAAAGGATAAGTCAGAAGGGCAGATACTTCAAAAGCAAGAAGGGCGATGTTACACCTTGTACGTCAAGCTTCTCAAAACCAAATATTTGCATGTCAGATTGTAAAGTCAGCGAAGTAGAAAATGTATACAACTTGGGCTGGGGATGTGGCTCAAGCGGTAGCGCGCTTGCCTGGCATGCGTGCGGCCCGGGTTCGATCCTCAGCACCACATACAAACAAAGATGTTGTGTCCGCCAAAAACTAAAAAATAAATATTAAAAATTCTCTCTGTCTGTCTGTCTGTCTGTCTCTCTCACCTCTCTCTTTAAAAAAAAAAAAAAAAAAAGAAAATGTATACAACTTGATTCTGTAGTAGGACGTCAGAAACCAATGGTAAAATACACAAATGTACACATAAGTGACAATCATGAGACATTAGATCTGAGGCTCTGAAATCTTAAAGTTCTCATGTTATAAATTTCCTTTCATTTTGTTCAGGATGACTTTATAAGTGAGGAAGAGGAATAAATAATCATGATATATTTGTGGATACCTGAGGTGTTCTAATATTATACTAAAGTCACACACACACACACACACACGTTATATATACACACATATTTTCATCATTGTTTCTCTCCATGCTTTCTCTATTAAGAACTGAATAAAATTTTCCTTATGTAATCTTTTAATGTGATGATTGTAAATAAAATATTGGTTAAATATGCATCTGCCATAAAGTTAGCAAATTAAACATAACAACTTGAGCTGACAGGAAGGTATTCATTCACTCATTGAGGACATGCCAAGAGACTTCCAGGCTCTGTTTAAGTGTGGAGATCCATAGAACTTGATAACTACATGGCTCCTGATTCTTGCATGATTGTGATATCTATATATTGCAAAAGGTGTCTACACAAAAGACCCCTATGTGGATTGCATTTGTAGCTTGATATATCTTTCCCTTGAATGAACAGAAGCGTGAGAGCACAAATGGCTTGTCTATTAGGAAACTTCTAACAGTATACAATGAGAAAACAAAGGGATCTATGTGTATGCCTCTTCCAACTGTTGTGATAACTAGCAGGCCTCAGTTGATTGCTAAGATCTGATTGGGAACAAAGTAGGGTGTAAGAAACAACTAAGCATAACATGGGCCTTCTGTGGAGAGCACCAGGGATGAGAAATAGAAATAAAAGTTTCTGTGCATATGCTTCGGCAAGCACCTATTTCAGAAATCCATGTAGCCACTATCTGGCCCATAGGAAAACTCCCTATAGTGTTAAATACTTTATTCTTTAAAAGTAGGGCTAATGACTGGAAGACAATAATAAAATTCTCTATATCTGTAAGAAAAGCTAGAAATCCCAGTTTAAGAAAAAATTATAAAAAAGAAAAACTATGTGAATAGCAATTCCAAAACAAGAAAAAATGCAAATGGATAGCAGTCATATGAGTTTTTCTTTTCTTTTTTTTCTTTCTTGCATCACCCTTCCTTTCTTCCTTCCTTTCTTCCTTCCTTTCTTCCTATAGTTTGGTTTGTCATTCTTATTTTTTTTTTCATTCACTAAGAATGAGAAAAAAGTGCACTATTACACTGAAATTCCACATGAATACAACAAGATAGAACCTGTAGAAAGGCCAGTAAGGCCAGGTTCTATGAAGGTGGATCATTGAGAACATTTGTGCAGTGCTAGTGACAGAGAAATTTGGTACAGCCATTCTAGAGCACATTTTATTAATTATGCTCATAAACCAGAAATTCTGTTTCCAAAAATATATACCAATTATATACAAGAAGTCTACATAAGTGAACTGAACAAAGGTACTTATTAAACCATGTTTGTGCCTGCAGAGTTGAAGGCAACCAGAGGATTGGATAATTCACTTCAGGAACTTACAAGGAATACTATGAAATATTATACATATAGCATTCATAAGCAATGATCTCAATTTATGTGAGACAACTTCAACACCATGATGGATAAAAAAGTGAGAAACAGAAGATATCTTAGAGTCAATGTCATTGAAATAATTTAAAATTGAATGCACAAAGCAACACTAGTCATTTTCTAAGTTTATGTTTCCAAAGACAAGCTAAACACAACAATTGCAGAAGAGGTGGTAGAGAAATAGGAATGGGGATCAAGGCAGGCAACAGAAATTTCAGGTAATTTGGGTCTCATGGACAAACATGATTGTGCACCAGGTACCAAGTAACCTGATGAGATCAATCTTCTGTGTCTGAGACAAAGTGAAAGAGCAGGAATTAAACTGAAAATAGTAGAAGGCAAATAAACATCTCATTGAGCTCTTTAGGGCTTTATTATATTGATTTTAAGATACAGAGGGAAGTAAGGGATTTCATTATTATTGAAAATAATTTCAGTCACTACACATCAGGGTTTACTAAACGCAGAGTCCACAACTCCCTGCAGCTCTAGTCTCCATAATTTGCTCCATTTATTCAGCCATTGCTTGGCTCTCTTTCCCAGGCTGAGCCATTGTGCTGACCCTTTATCTCTGCCTCTGTGTCTGCGGCACCTGCTGCTTCTCACTGTCCCCTTGTCCACCTCGGATTCAGTCCCTTGATCTCTCTGGCAGGTCTGACCCATGACACTGAACATGCCCATGTTGGGCATTTCTCTCTTGACAGGAAAGTATAGAAACTTTCAGGGGATACTATTAGGGTAAGAACCACTTCTTGGACCAATCGTTGATGACCATTATTATCTCTTCTGCTTTCCTAGAGCTTGAATTCAATGGGTACATTCAATGGGTACATCCAAAAAATAATAATAAATAAATAAATAGATAGAAACCACCAGCACTTCACAATTGCAGTGTGACTTCTCTCTCATGTGATACATGGCATCATTGTGTAACCCTAGGTCAATGTGGCAAAATGGTGCTGGTGGCAGTGGAAAGCTTATATCTAGAACTTGCTTTGCCATTCTGAATGACAGTGCTCTTGAAATTAATAAAACATAACTTGGAAGCATGAAAGGATATTCAGGGTGAAATGGTTACAGGGAAGAGAAGTTCAACAAATCCCTACTTGGGTCTCCCTGTGACCTGGAAGGATGTAATTCTGGGTAGGAAGAATAGTGACATCACCAAGTTCCTCTCTTACAAGTATTATGACCACATCAGGAAAACTTCTTACTCCCCATATCTCAGCTTCCTATAGGTTGGTATGCTTTGCCAAGAACACACTTTTTGCATTATGGAAATATGAAATAACATATACCAGATTTTTACATCAGATTATAACTTTTATCAAATCTCTAATTTAATTCTCAGGGGCTCCCCCCTCCCCCGTACCTGGCACATACATTAATTCAAACTCAGAAGAAAGATCCATACATTGCAGGTGCTCAGAAGGGGACTTATCACCTCCAAAAAGTATCAATTCCACTATCTAAAGTAACAGAAATGTGTGGCAATATATAACCATAACTATGGTCTTAAGAACAACATTTATATAATACTTTATTTTTAGATGATATGAAAGGAGAGACCACATTTTTCCTCCTGTGTGAATCAACACTAAGAAAAAAAAAGGGGGAAATAATTTTAAAACAATGTTTTCAACACATCGTATAATAAAAGTCAAGAAAATTATGAACCTCTGGCAAACTTGTGAATGTCCCAGCTTTTTCCCCTGGAGAGTTTTCAGAATGTGGCTTAGGGAGGTACAATCTACACAGAAGTTACACTGGGTTGAGGAGACAGAGCTCAGAATTCAGGAGATCAAAGTAGTTGGAGTTTATACAACAGAGTACCAATCAGGAGGGAGATGACACAGAAATAGAATATGGATAACAGCAGAAGGTCCACTTGAAGTATTTCACAGAGGAGCCATTGGTGCCAGAGCTCACAAAAGTCTGGGCATAGTACATGTTCCCACCAGACAGATTGGAAATACATACAATTTAGAATTAGGGGACACAGAAGCAGAATAGGGACAGGGTACTAGAAGTGAGGCACCCAAAGAGCAGATTAATGAAGGCACTCACTCTCATTCTCAGGTTCAATGTGAGTACAGACACATGAGAGCAAGTGTGTCCTTAAATTATATACCTCAGTGCCCTACTCTTAAAAGCAATATCCAAAACAGCTCAATCTCTTCCCACATAAATGTCTCAGAAATAAGCTTGATAATATTTGTTAGAAAACAAAAATATCTAATGGCTGCACAAAAAAACTAAGATCACAATGTCTGATAATACCATCTTAGAAACAGGAAAATATAATCTACATTGACAAGTAAAACCAACCCTGGGGCTGAAACAGATGTTAGAATACCAAGGAAGGACATTAAAGTGATGATTATAATTGTATTCCATACCTTCAAGAGTTAAACATAGATATAGAAGATATAAAAAAGACCCAGAACAGCCATATAAACTATAAAAAAATTGAAGCACAGAGAGAAAAAAGAATTAAGAAATGAAAATAGCAACAGTGAGCTGCAGAACAAACTCATATAGCCTAATGCATATGTAATTAGAGCCTATGGGGGAAGAAGTGGAAGAAAAAAAATTTAGAAATAAGGGCTGAAATTTTTCCAGTTTTGATGAAAACTATAAACCTGAGATTCAATAAGCTTAAATGAACTTCAATTACAAGAAATATGAGCAAAGCCACACCAAGGCACATCATAATCAGACTTCTTAAAAAATATACAATGGGAAAATTTCAAATCAGTTAATTGTGGGGTAAGTGGGGCAGGAAGAACATACTTATTACAAACCAATGGGGGGAAATGGTGTAAATGACAGTGGCCTTCTGCCCAGCAACCATACAAGTAAGAAGACATTTAAGCAATGCTTTTGAATTATTAAAAGGACAAATAAATAAATAAATAAATAAACCCTAGTAAGCAAGAGTCATATACAAGGAAGTTTGTTCAAAAGAAAGTATAACAAACTTTTTCAGGCATACAAAAACTGGAAATTTTGTTATTATTAGACATATACTACATGAAAAGTCAGAAAAAATCTTTTATGACAACGATCATCAGCAGTGCTAGCATCAAGAAACTGGAAAATATAAACCCAGAGAGAGATCACTACATAACTATCAGAAAAATTTTGATCACAGCATCAAGTGTTGTTGAGAATGTGGAGCAACTGGAAAATGCCTACACTTCTGGTAGGAAAATAAAATGGATCAACCACATTGGAATGCATATTGACAGATTCTATTATGAACAATGACCAAATTACCTAGCCATTCCACTCCAAGATGGATATCCAAGATAAGAGAAACAAAGCATCAGCCGTATAGAATCTACTCCATTTATTGATTCTTGATTTTTTTTCATGTGCTATGGGAATCTTATTAAGGAAGTCAGGGTATAATTGACATGATGAAAATTTGGGCCTTCATTTTCTTCTATTAGGCACAAGGTCCCTGCTTTAATTCCTAGGTTCTTGATCCAGTTTGAGTTGAGTTTTTTGCACAGTGTGAGATAGGGGCTTAATTTCGTTTTGCTGCATATGGATTTCCAGTTTTCATAGCACCATTTGTTAAAGAGGCTGTCCTTTCTCCAATATGTTTTTGACACCTTTGTCTAATATGAGATAACTGTATTTATGTGGTTTTGTCCCTGTGTCCTCTGTTCTGCACCAATGGACACCAGTTATTTTGGTGACAATACCATGATATTTTGTTATTATTACTCTGTAGTATAGTTTAATGTTGGGTATAATGATGCCACCTGCTTCACTTTTCTTACTAAGGATTGCTTTGGCTATTCTGTGTCTCTAATTTTTTCAGATGAATTTCATGATTGCTTTTTCTATTTCTCTCAGGAATGTCATTGGGATTTTAATAAGAA
Organism: Callospermophilus lateralis; assembly: GCF_048772815.1. NCBI lineage: Eukaryota > Metazoa > Chordata > Mammalia > Rodentia > Sciuridae > Callospermophilus > Callospermophilus lateralis. The sequence continues at coordinate 96,307,779 of NC_135313.1, forward strand.
TTGCATGAAATTTTGTATAGTGCTTTTGGTAGTATGGTCATTTTGGCAATATTAATTCTGCCTATCCAAGAACAAGGGAGATCTTTCCATCTTCCGACATCTTCTTTAATTTATTTCTTTACTGTTCTGTACTTTTCATTGTAGAGAACTTTTCTCTCTTTTGTCATTAAATTGATTCCCAAGTTTTTTTTTTTCTCTGAGGCTATTGAAATAGGGTAGTTTTTTTAGTTTTTCTTTCAGAGGATTTGTCACTGATGTACAGAAATGCCTTTGATTTAAGGGTATTGATTTTATATTCTGCTACTTTGCTGAATTCATTTATTAGTTCTAGAAGTTTTCTAGAAGACCTTTTTTGGATCCTCTAGGTATAGAATCATGTCATTGGCAAATAGTGATACTTTGAGTTCTTCTTTTCCTATTTGTATCCCTTTAATTTCTTTCATCTTAAAATTGCTCTGTCTAGAGTCTCAAGAACTATGTTAAAATTAAGTGGTGAAAGAGGGCGTCCCTATCTTCTTCCTATTTTTAGAGGGAATGCCTTCATTTTTTTCTCTACTTAGAATGATGTTGGCCTGGGGTTTAGCATAGATATCTTTTACAATGTTGAGATATGTTCCTGTTATCTTTAGTTTTTCTAGTGTTTTGAACATGAAGGGGTGCTGTATTTTGTCGAGTGCTTTTTCTGCATCTATTAAGATCATAGGATTCTTATCTTTAAGTCTATTGATGTGATGCAATTCATTTATTGATTTCCATATGTTGAAACAACCTTGCATCCCTGGGATGAATCTCACTTGATTGTACTGCACTATCTTTTTGATATGTTTTTGTATTTGATTTGCCAGAATTTTATTGAGAATTTTTGCATTTATATTTATTAGAGATATTGGCCTGAAGTTTTCTTTCTTTAATGTGTCTTTGTCTGGTTTTGAAGTCAGGATGATATTGGCCTCATAGAATGAATTCATAAGGGTTTCCTCCTTTTCTATTTCATGGGATAATTTGAGGAGTATTGGTGTTAATTCTTCTTCGAAGGTCTTGTAGAACTCAGCTTGGTATTCATCTGGTCCCCGGCCTTTCTTTGTAGGTAGGCTTCTGATGTCATATTCTATTTCATTGCTTGTTATTGATCTGTTTAACTTACGCATATCATCTTGATTCAATTTGGGCAAATCATATAAGTCTAGAAATTTGTTGATGCCTTTGATATTTTCTAATTTTATTGGAGTACAAATTTTCAACATTATTTCTAATTATCTTCCATATTTCTGTAGTGTCCATTTCTGTAGTGTTCATCACAGATGTTAGTAATTTGAGGTTTGCATTCTTTGTCTTTGTTAGCATGGCTAACAAAGTTTAAAAGAATTTACAACTAGAAAGCCTGCACTACAGGCTTTTTTTTTTTTTACTTATTTTTCAAAGAATTAACTTTTTGTTTTGTCAATTTTTTTCAATTATTTCTTTTGTTTCAAGTTCATTGATTTTAGCTCCGACTTAAATTATTTCCAGTCTTCTACTACTTTTGGTGTTGATTGGTTCTTCTTTTCCTAGGGTTTTAAGATGTGATGTTAGGTCATTTATTTGTTGACTTCTTATTCTTTTAAGTAATGAACTCCTTGCAATGAACTTTCTTCATAGTGTCCCAGAGATTTTGATATGCTGAATGAGTATTCTCATTTACCTCTAAGAATTTTTTAATCTTCTCTTTAATGTCTTTTGCATTACATTGTTCATTCAATAGCATATTATTTAGTCTCCAGGTTTTGGAGTAGCTTTTATTTTTTATTTTATCATTGATTTCTAATTTCATTCCATTATAATTTGATAGAATGCAGGGTAGTATTTCTACATTTTTGTGTTAGCTAAAAGTTGTTTGTGGCATAATACATGGTCATTTTAGAGAAGGATCCATGTGCTGCTGAGAAGAAAGTGTATTCACTCATTGATGGATGCCATATTCTATATATGTCTGTTAAGTCCAAGTTATTGATTGTATTGTTGAGTTCTATAGTTTATTTGAGTGGTGAAGGAAGTGTGTTAAAGTCACCAAGAATTATCCTGTTGTGGTCTATTTGAGTCTTGAACTTGAGAAGAGTTTGTTTGATGAATGTAGATGCTCCATTGTTTGGGTCGTATATATTTATAGTTGTCATATCTTGTTGATATATGTTTCCCTTAAGTGGTATAAAATGTCCTTCATTATCCCTTTTGATTAACTTTGGCTTGAAGTCTACTTTGTTTGATACGAGGATGGAAACCCCTGCCTGTTTCCACAGTCCATGTGAGTGGTATGCTTTTTCCCAACCTTTCACCTTCAGTCTGTGGATGTCTTTTCCTATGAGATGAGTGTCTTGCAGGCAGTATATTGTTGGGTCTTTTTTTTTTAATCCAACCTGCCAATCTATGTATTTTGATTGGTAAGCTTAGGTCATTAACATTGACATTATTATTGAGATGTGATTTGTATTTCTAGGCATTTTTGTTTATGTTTGGTGTTTAACTTGACTTGGTTTTTCTTTTGATTGTTTTTTTCTTTAGTACCTCTCTCTGCTGATTTTCATTGTTGTTTTTCATTTCCTCCTCATGGAATATTTTGCTGAGGATGTTCTGTAGTGCAGACTTTCTAGTTGTAAAATCTTTTAAACTTTTGTTTATCATGGAAGGTTTTTATTTCATCATCAAATCTTAAGCTTAATTTTGCTGGATATAAGATTCTTGGTTGGCATCTATTTTCTTTCAGAGCTTGGTATATGTTGTTCCAGCATCTTCTAGCTTTCAGGGTCTGGGTTGAAAAATCAAAAAATATCCTAATTATTTTCCCCCTTATGTAATCTAATTCTCTTCTCTTGTGATTTTTACAATTCTCTCCTTATTCTGTATACTAGGCATTTTCATTATAATCTGTCTTGATGTAGATCTATTGTATATGTACATTTGGTGTCCTGTAAGCCTCTTGTATTTGATTTTTCAATTCATTCTTCATGTTTGGAAAATTTCGTGATATTATTTTATTGAATAGATTGTTCATTGCTTTTGTTTCTAACTCTAAGCCTCCTTCTATCTCAGTAATTCTTATATTTTGTCTTTTTATGTTATTCCATAATTTTTTAATGTTCTGTTCATGGTTTCTTACTATCTTCACTGTGTGGTCAACATTCTTTTCAAGATCATAGGTTTTGTCTTCATTGTCTAAAGTTCTGTCTTCCAAGTGATTGAATCTATTGGTAATGCTTTCTATTGAGTTTTTAATTTGCTTTACTTTTTCTTTCATTTCAAGGATTTCTGTTTGTTTGTTTGCAGAGCATCTATCTCCTTATTGAAGTAATCTTTGCTTCCTGTATTTGCTTATATAGCTCTTTATCAAAATGATTTTTAGCTGTGTGCATTTTTTCTCTGATATTATCCTTTAATTTACAGGTCTTTTTAATTATGTACATCCTGTACTCCTTCTCTGTTATTTCTTCTGTTGTGCTGGCCATGGATTCTAATAATGTAGTGTCTTGGTTTGTTAGGGGCACTTTCTTCCCTTGTTTTTTCATGTTGTTTGTGTGTTTTTCCTTCTAGCTCTCTGGATCTGAGAGGTGTTAGAGTTTTTACCTTACAGGCTTATAGAGTCCCTGAAGGGTTCCAATACCTCTCCTTTAAGGGGGAGAAAAATATTAACAGATCCAAATATAAAGAATATACAGCCTTAAACTAAACAGCTGCTATTAAGACATTTACATTTTTGTCACAATATACAGAAATGGTGAATTCAATTATTACTGCAATATAAACAGTAGGTTTGCAAAAGGATCTACAGTTTCTAATGGTGGACAAAGAGAGAACTGGGGTGATGTGTAAGCTGAGATGTTAATGAGGTAGGAGATGAGTTATTAGATCTTAGGGAGCAGGAAAGAGAAATCTAAAGAAGTTTGCTATTAGCAGCATAAGAGAGAGAAAGTGATTTTAGGGAGACAAACAAATATTAAGAAAAATAAAAATGCAAAAATAGGAGATAAAGGAATATACAACATAACTGTAATTTAGTATTCAGACATCCCACTCAGTAGCTTAATTCATGAAAAGTACTTGGTTTCATCTATGTTGGGCATGTGAGGGTAGAAGAGAAAAGAGGAAAAAACATCTTGAATGAAGATACTAGGATTGTTTTTGTTGGAGATCAGTACCTTGTCAGCTTCCCTTCTCACCCAATAGGTGGGATTATCTGTTATTCGCTGGTATCTCCACCCTCAGGATGGTGAAGATTATTAGGGTGGGAGGGTTGGTCTTAGGGGTGGAGCTCTTGGAGGTGGGGTACAGCACTTGCTGTTTCTGATGGGAAACTGAACCCAAAGGATCACTTTTGGGGGCCCACTCCTGTGATGTGGGTGCCTGGTCTTATCTCCTTATATCACCTGTAGACCTCACAATTCCTGGTCTCTAATTTAGTCTCTAAAACTGTATCTTACTAACCCCTCCCTTTCTATTTCCCAGTCAGGATTGTCTCTCTCTCTCTGGAGGTCTTGTGGGATGTGCTGGGGGGCTGCGCACCTGCCACAGAGAGCTGTTTTATATTGGGCAGTTCAGAACCAGGCTTTGCAAGCTACAGTCTGGCTGCATAGCCACAAGCACTGTGCTCAGTTGACAGCTGCTGAGGAAAGGGGGCAGTTGGAGACTATAGGTACCTTGATATTGCTTCCAAGCCCCAGCTGGTATTCTGACCTGGGAGTTGCCCCAACTAACGATGGTGATATAAAGGTGTCTCAAGATGGAGGTGGCCGCTTTCAGCGATGGAATATCAGGTTGGGTGGGGCCACGTCATAGTGTTGGGTGGTGTGTTCAGAGATGCAGCTCTGTGGCATGCCATGTTGTGGCTAGTGGCTATTTTCAACCCTATGTGGTGTCCCCAGGTGTAGGTTACTACATGTAGGGGACTATGACAATGGTTGCCGTGTACCAAGATGGTGGCGACCAGGGGAGCCCCATGTTGGTAGATGGGGGTTGACACAGGAGTGGTGGTAGAAAGTCCTATGCGTGGGCAATGGCCAGGTGTCCTGCGCAGGTGCTGATGCTAGTCGTCCCGACCATGGATGAAGGTCCTGCGTAGATGAGTGACCGAGAGTTCTGCGCTGACACTGAGGCCTGGAGACCTGCGTGGGCATGGTGGCCATGATTCTTGGTGGGAGCAGATGTCAGAGGTTCTCTAATAACTCACAGAGAAATAGTATTCCCACTACTTGAATCCCAGGTCACAGAGCCACATGGAATGCAGCCTCCCTTTAGCCCACCATCTTGGATCCCTTCCTGTTAATTGCATTCTTGATAATTTCCATTCTGACTGGAGTGAGATAAAATTTCAGTGTAGTTTTTCTTTTTTGTAATTAAAAAATTAGCTGTTCTTTTTAGTTATACAAGACAATAGAATGTATTTTGACATACAATGCATACATGGAATATATATATATATATATATATATATATATATATATATATATACACATACATATACATACACACATATTTTTGTGATTGTACATGATGTGGAATTACACTGGTTATGTATTCATATATTAATATTAATTATTAATATTAATTATTCATATATAGGGAAGTTATGTCTGATTCATTTTACTGTCTTTCCCATTCCCACCTCCTTCCCTTCACCCCAATATATCCTGTCCAATCTGATGAACCTCTCCATCTCCCTTTCCCCTACCCCTCTGATCATGAGGCAGCATCCACATATCAGAGAGAATATTCTGCCTTTGGTTTTTTTGTGACTGACTTATTTCACTTAGAATGATAGTCCCTGGTTCCATCCTTTACTTGCCATAATTTTATTCTGTTTTATGGCTGAGTAATATTCCACTGTGAATATATACCACATTTTCTTTATCCATTAATCTGTTGAAAGACACCTAGGTTGGTTCCATAGCTTAGCTATTGTGAATTGAGCAGCTAAAATCATTGATGTGGCTGCACCCCTGATTTAAGTTATTGGGTAAAAACCAAGCAGTGGGATACCTGGGTCAAATGGTTGTTCCATTCCAAATTTTCTGAGGAATCTCCATACTGCTTTCCAGAGTGGTTGTACTAATTTACCGTACCACCAGCAATGTACGAGTTTACCTTTTTCCCCACATTTTCACCAACACTTATTGTTGCTTTTATTTTTGACAATTGCCATTCTAACTGGGGTGAGATGAAATCTCAGTATAGTTTTAATTTGGATTGCTCTAATTTCTAGTGAGGTTTAAGATTTTTTCATATATTTGTTGATTGATCATATTTGTTTTTCTGTGAAGTGTCTGTTCAGCTCTTTTGTCCATTTATTGTTTGGTTTTTTTTGGTGTTAAGATTTGTGAATTCTTTAGTATACTAGAAATTAATGTTCTATCTGAGATGCAGGTAGCAAGGATTTTCTCACATTCTGTATCCTCTTTGTTTATGCTTTTAATTATTTCCTTTGCTGTGAAAAAGCTCTTAATTTCATTCCATCCCATTTATGGATTCTTGATTTTACTTCTTACTTTTTAGGTGTCTTGCTGTAGAATTCAGTCCCTAAGTCAACATGATTGTGATTTGGACCTACTGTTTCTTCTATTAGGCACAGGGCCTCTGGTCTAATGCATAGCTCCTTGATCCACTTTGAGTTGAGTTTTATGCAGGGTGAGAGATAGGGTTCTAATTTCATGTTGTTATATATAAATTTCCAATTTTCCCAGCACCATTTGTTGAAGAGGCTATCTTTTCTCCAATATATGCTTGTTGCATCTTTGTTTAGTATGAGATATGTGGGTTTGTCTATGTGTCTTCTATTCTGTGCCATTGGTCTTCATGTCTCTTTTGGTGCCAACACTATACTTTTTTTGTTACTATGGCTCTGTATTATAATTTAAGGTCTGGTGTTGTGATGCCTTCTGCTTTATATTTGTTGCTGAAGATTTTTTTTGTGTGTGTGTCTATCCTGGGCCTCTTATTTTTCCAAATAAACTTTGTGACTATTTTTTTCTATTTTTATGAATAACACCATTGGAGTTTTAATAGGAATTGCATTAAATCTGTATAAGCATGTTTGGTAGTGTGGCCATTTAGACAATATTAATTCTGCCTATTCAAGACCTTGGGAGATCTTTCCATCTTCTAAGGTCTTCCTCAATTTCATTCTGTAGTGTTCTGTAGTTTTCATTGTAGAAGTCCTTTACCTCTTATGTTAGATAGCTTCCCAAATATTTTATTTTTTAGTGGGCTATTGTGAATGAGATATTTTTCTGATTTGACTTGCAGTTGATTCATCACTGATGTATTGGAACACAATTGATTTATGAGTGAAAATAACTCAGATGCACATAATCAAATGACTGTATAAAGAAAATGTGACACATCCATGCAAAAGGAAGTATTCAACAATAAATATAAATGAACCATTGTCACACTGCACCATGAAGATGAATATCAAAATAATTTGATGAAATGAAAAGAAGCCAGGCAAAAGTTAACATATAATATACTATTGCATGTCCATAAAATGCTACAGAATGAAATCTACTTTTTTTAGTTACAGAAAAGAGATTAGTGGTTGCCGATGGAGGAGGAAACTGAGAAAGGCTATAGAAATTATAGGATAATGAGGCATCTTTAAGGGTAATGGATATATTCACTATCTGAAGTAGTAACACTTTCATGAATATATGCATATCTTGCATACTTCAAAATTATATAGTTCATTGTATGTTAATTATACATCAAGAAAGATCTTAAAAACATCCCTTGTAATTATGTAATAGTTAGGAGCAATTTTAATGCTAAACAGCAGCATTAAATGTCATGTGGCATGCTATGATTCACATATTCAAGTGGTAGGCAATAATTAAGTACAAGACTTTAGAATTAAATTTATCCACCTCAAATAATGTTCATAATTTGTTAAGATAAAAAGCAAATTTACTGATTTATTCCCACTAGAAAAAAATAATATTACACGTGCAGGGAAATAAATTGAGAATTTAAGCTCCCAAAATACTTTTTTTGAGTGCAAGAATCATAAGTAATATTTATATTTTTAACAATTTTCTCATTTTGCTTATGTGATTATCTGATAAAATATCTTCATGAAATATTATTATTTGTATTCAAACATATTATTCCTAAATAAGCATATCAGATATGTATCATAATATATAAAGAAAAAATTAGGGCTAAAGATATGGCTCAATGATAGAGTATCTATATAGCATGTGCATGGCCCTGGGTTCCATTCTCAGCACTGCAATTAAAATAATAATAATAATAATAATAATGATAATAATAATAAAGTTTCCATCCATAACTGATATAGAGTTCTTGGAAATGCTTAGAAATTTTAAGAAGTAAGGCCATAGCAGATGCAAATATAAAAACTGACTGCTGAAATGCAAAAATACTTCAATGGTCCCAACAGACAAATTTAATTTTTTCATCTCAGAGGTAAAAATTAAACACTATATTAACAAATTACTTGTTTAGTGTCACATTATTACTACGTATCTGTGTCAATCATTTTCCATTTTATGCTAACAAACTACCTGAGATAACACAATTAACAAAGAGGTCAAGCTTACTGTAGCTCATAGTTCTGGAAGCCTCAGTCCATGGTCAGTTGGCCGACAGCTTCTGGGTCTGAGGTGTAGCCCTTTGTGATGGGAGGACATCGTTGAAGGAAGTCCATGCCTCATGGTCAGAAGTGAAAGAGAGAAAGACCAGAGATGAGAGTCCCAATATTTGCTCCAAGAGGATGCCCCCATTGGCCTAACTCCTTCTTACTAAGCTCTACTTTGAAGCTTTCACTCTCTCCCAGTAACATCAAACGGGAGATCAAAACTTTAACAGATGAAACTTGGGAGACATTTCAAATCTTAACTCTACCAATATCACTGAAGAGATCAGGTTGACAGAATTCAGTTCCTTGCATTTGAGTAAAGATAACAGGAAAGTCCAATGCAAGCTAGTGTTCCATTCATACACCAGTCTTTATATTTTCTTGATAACAGAAAATTGATCAATTTGGTCTAGCCTAAATAATACCAACAACTCCTCCCCACCACCCCCCACAAACCTCTATTTGTACAAGAACACTGGATTCTTTCATTCAATGCTCTAATCTTTTTGCCATTGGTACCAATCAGGGACATACATCCAAAGTCATGGTGAGGGAGGAAGCGATACAAGTCACTTCTGTGATTTAGTTCTCATACACCACACTTCAGCACATACTTTGGAACAAACTCATAGATAGTGTTGACCCCTCCATGATTCTCATGAAGTATTTTCTGAACAGGTGTGACATAGCTAAAAATATTGAAATGACCCTAGAAGTCATTATGTCCATCAGTGCTAACAAATAGAAGATTACTGAATGACAGCTGCATTTACCAGATGATGATGTGCAATGAGTATTATTTTATTGTTTGTTTGGATCAGATTCAGATATAAACTTAACATACTGATCATTCTGTCCTTCATGATGTCCTGCCAATTTTGTACCTCATATGTGGTACACAACATAAAAATATATAATAATTGGACCCTTCTAAAATGATTCATGAGGAAGCTTACCAAGCTTTCATATTATTCTATATATAGAGGATTATTTTGTGCATAAGTCTTATAATATAGATAAAATTCAGAAATTGCTTGCACAATTTCTCTTACAAAGGATGAAATTAACATGATTATTCAACATTGTACAGGGAGCTACTGGCAGAAGCAAGGTCAACACTGAGGTTTTCTGAGTTCCTCTTCTCCAAACTGTCACTAAAACAGTATTGTATGACTTTATGCAATAAATGTGTGCCCTAAAGAGTTACTGGTTTTTATTTTAAACATAAAGTGAAAATTTGACTGCATGCTATGTTGAGCATTTTGCTAAGCAAAATACTTTATACTTTTTATAGTTTTCAGAATGTTATATTATTTTAAATACATAATGTGCAACAAGTAAATTAATATTTAGAAGGATATATAGAATTTTACATACGAATCAAACACATTAATTAAGCTATTGATAAAATTAGCGTTAGCAAATATTACTAAAATAAGAGGTAAAATTGTATCAGCTTATTTTTTAGAGTCAAGCCAAAAAGCTATTAATAATCTTCAAGCTTGCAACATTCCTCTCATTATTTCAGGAAATGTCATGACTAATATTCTCTAACTGGCAAGATGTGCTGTATAGACATACAGCAGCATTAACTGATTTGGAATTATATTATTGGCTTGCCTTGAGAGTTATCATATGAAAAAGGTCTCCGCATTCATTATTTTATGTATTTTAAGGGTTTGATTAATGATAATCTTCAAAACATTAGTCTTCTCTTAAAAGAAGATCATGACATAGATTCCTCCTAGGTATCATTAATAGAAATGGTTATGTTGCTCAGCTGTCAGTTTGCTTTTATTTTTTATTCATTTTTATATTATTTTATTCTTTATAGTCTGTGTAAAGAAGCTGAGTGTTCCTTTTAACTGGCATTTTTATTCATTTCATGTATTATCCACAGTATTTATTTTATCTTTGCCCAAATTTTCTCAACTATTTTAAGAAATTAACATTTTAATACTTTTGTCTAAGGTCTACAATAATTTTTTTTTAAAATGATCACTCCTAGGGATAAAGAGTAATAAACAATTTTGGGGGTAAATATCATAAATAAAATATATATCTGGATTTCCATTTCCTCTAGACAACCCATTAAAAGGGTAGCAAAAGGACAAAACATATATAAATTGACATAGACAATGATAATAGGACATGTGGCAATTGATGGAGAATATCCTCACTCTTTTTGAAAATGTGAAAGAGAGGTGGTAGTTAAATAATTTAGCAGAGCACAATGGCAAAAAGAAGCAAGAAACTATCATAACATACTGGAAAGCCACAGGAATTAGAGACACTAAGCAATTGGAAAAGTGTTTAAGGGTGAAGTTGGAAAAAGAAGAAATAAGTTGAACTCTGGATTTAAAAAACAAAAAAACCCCAGTTAGAACCCCAGGTTTTCTCTTCTCACCATGTCAGAGAAAAAGGTGTCTGTTGTTAAAGCTCTCAGCCAGGGCAGGTGTGGACTCAGAGAACCTGAGCATCATGGAGGACCTGCATACAGCCTTATAGGAAACATATCAATCAACAAGTCCCCTGTCACATAAAAGTTCCAGTCTGAATTCAGAGTCTTAATCTTAATTGAGAATGGACACAAAGTCTTGTCAAACACATTAGGAAATTTTCCAACTTGAAAAGTATTCAGAGGAAAAGCAGCAATCTGAGAAAACAAACAACAATAGGGATCCAAAATTAAAGTTCATGATGAGTATCCTAAGATCAGTAGAAGAATAGATTGCATTGATGTTTCATTATTTATTACTGACTGCATAGCATATTGCCACAGAATGTAGTGTTTTAGGTACATTATGATTACTTCTTATAGTTCCAAGCTTTGGTGGTAAAGATCTGGCTTAAAGTCACTCATGTGTTATAGCCAGATGGCTGCTGGATCTGGCGGCATCTGAAGCTGTCTTCACTGTATACAGGAGTGAAAGGGGTTTTACTTCCAGTGATCTCTATATAACTACCTTGAACTTCCCCTTATCCTCCAATCTCAAATAGTTAGAGTTACTTGATGTCAGCATCTCTCAAAACAATTGTTTCAAGAAACAAAACATGAAAATTCTGTTCTCTTAAGATCTGAGCTCAGAAAAAGGCACATTGTCTCATATACCATATTCTACTGGTCAAAGCCATCTCAGAATCCGTCATGGTCAAGGAAGAAGGCACCCAAATTCCTCCTCTTCGTGGGATGGATGTCAGATAATTTATGGCTATTTTTAATCCTCTAAAATTAATAAAACTCAACTAAGATGGCAGAGAAAAAATAATAAGAGGACAACAAAGAATCTGGTTATAAAAACATGGTAGTCAAAGGTTAAAAGACACAGGATGCTTAAAGAAAACATTGAATAAATAAATCACCTACAACCTAGAATTACAAAAGCAAGAATGAAGAAATGAAAATTAGCAAAAAAAGACATAAGAAATGTTGTGCATTCATCAATGTAATCCCAACATCAGGTCTCCAAAGAACAAATCAAAGCAAGCCAGCTAAAAACAAAAGAAACAAACAAAAACATTAACATAATTAACTAAAGGTAAATAAAAGGAAAAGGGAATTGGTAGTCGAAAATACTAATTTTCAGAAATGTAGGATCTAGGTTTTTAGATGTTTTGCTATAATATCATGAAATTTCTAAACATAAGAACATAAGAAAATGAGCCAAAAGTTTCCAGAAAGAAAAAACAGTCATAAAAAAACAGAAAATATACAAAGGTATTTGAATGCTATCTTGTGTCTTAATGCCCAAACTAGAACACAGAGGACAGGCACACAGAATTCTTAGAGAAAAGAACTTTTTTACAACAAAATGCCTAGTCAAGCATGAGGTCCCATAAAAGAATGTCCAGATGTGAATCCTGGAATTCACAGAACAGGGGTGTGGGGGATGGGGGAGAGACAGAGACCTAGAGAGGTGTGACCCAGTAATTTGAACCAACATCAAAGTAATATTCTAAAGATCAAGGTTAGTTGAAGTATCTGGACTCTTTGGAATTGCACAAAATCAACCACCACAAAAAAGAGAAAGAGAAAGGGATATCATCTACCAGTCTAAGCAGTAAACAGTATTCAAGATTGTCAATATACCAGGACAACCACTCAACTGAAATCAATGCCCTGTTCCTTTTGGGCTTATGAAAACAAAAACAAAAACAGAACCATACAAGTCTTTTCGTGTGTGTGTGTGTGTGTGTGTGTGTAGGAGAGACAATAAATTCAGTTCAGAAAGGGGAAAAAATATAGGCAGAGGCATGGTGCACTAATTCCAGGGTTGGGTAGAGAGAAGCCCTGTGTGATTTTTCAATTTTTTCTCTTGTCCTCCTGTGGAACTGGAGGAAGTCACTTGTCATATACATTACGGTATAGGACCCTGAAAGATTGTAAGAAATCAATTCTTGACCTCTCATGAGTCCCTGTTGGATAGACACCATACCCACATCTGTGAATCTTCAATATATTAAGTCACTTGGTTTAATTTGTCACCATGGTATATCTTAATCTCTTCCATCTATTATGTAAGTTAAAAATCAATTACTGAATTCAGAAGAATTGTGACATATCACTTGATTTTGAAGTGGAGGTGAGGGTAGAACAGTAGCAGTCTCATTTATGTGTTAAATCCACATTTTCCTTCATAACAGTAAATATGCAATATAATGTATAATATGTATGTGTACAGAATGCCAAGGCATTTATATTATTTACAAATGGAAACTAAATAAGAAAATTTCAAGAAATTTTAAAGAAGTTTCGTCAGAAGTTTCCAGGAAAGGTAAGGGTTAAAAACAGGGCTGTTATCCCTTAAGAAATGTCTTTTTTTTTTAAGTATATACTTCTATTGATTTAGTAAAATAAACATAATTTTAAGAAATACACATATCCATATACATGTGCCATACTGATGTTTTACATTGCTATTTTCTGTTGTAAGAGAATTTGCATATGGAGTTAGAATTCAGATGACTTTTTGGGTAAGGTAAACACCAAGTTGTACTTTACTGATAAACCCAGGTATATCAGTGGTATAACAGGTCATTTCTCACTCAGGTAAAAATCCCTTGCACAAAACTGAGCTCAAAATGGATCAAGGACCTAGGAATTAGACCAGAGACCGTATACCTAATAGAAGAAAAAGTAGCCCCAAATCTTCATTATGTCACATTAGGCTCTGACTTCCTTAACAAAACTCCTAAACAGCAAGAAATAAAATCAAGATGGATTCAAACTAAAAAGCTTTTCTCAGCAAAAGAAATAATCACTGAGATGAAGAGAGAGCCTACAGTATGGGAGCCAAGTTTTACCACATGCACATCAGATAGAGCACTAATCTCCAGGATATATAAAGAACTCAAAAAACTTAATACCAAAATAATAATAATAATAATAATAATAATAATAATAATAATAATAAACAACTCAATCAATAAATATGCTAAGGAACTGAACAGACACTTCCTAGAAGAAGATATACAATTGATCAAGAATTATATGAAAAAAAATGGTTGACATGTTGAGTAATTACAGAAATGCAAATCAAAACTAACATTTCATTTCACCCCAGTTAGAATGGCTGTTATCAAGAATATAAGCAATAATAAATGTTGGCGAGTATGTGGGGGAAAATTGTACTCATACATTGCGGGTGGGACTGCAAATTGGTGCAATCACTTTGGAAAGCAGTGTGGAGATTCCTCCGAAAACCTGGAATGGAACCTCTATTTTACCAGGTATCCCATTCCTTGGACTATACCCAAAGGACTTAAAGTCAGCCTACTATAGTGACACAGGCACCGCAATGATTATACAGCTGAATTCATGATAGCTAAACTGTGGAACCAACCTAGATGCTCTTCAATAGATGAATGGATAAAGAAACTGTGGTATGTATACACAACCAAATATTACTCAGCATTAAAGAGAATTTGAAGGTAAATGGATAGAGTTGGATGATATCATGCTGAGCATGGTTGGGATTGGCAAAGTAAGCCAATCTCCCAAAACTAAAGGCTGAATATTTTCTCTGATTAGTGGATGCTGATCTGTGACTGTGGTGGGGGTGGGGGGAGAATGGAGGAACTTTGAATTGGGGAAAGGAGAGGGTGGGGAGGGGTTATGAGTTTAGGAAAGATGGTGGAATGCGATGGGTATTGTTATCCTAGATACATGTATGATTACACAAATGGTGCATTTCTACATTGTGTACAGAGAATTGGAATGTTGCACTCCATTAGTGTATGATTAATTGAAATGCATTCTTCTGTCATGTACAACTAAGAAGAACAAATAAAAAATAATAAATTAAATGCGTATAGCTATTTCTGGTCAGGCAACTCTCTCACCAGCATTGATTCAAGACTAAAGTTTCTTCCATCTTGTGGTTCTTTGACTAATTGTCCTAAGGCCTTCTGAAAGTTATCCAGATGTCAGAGGGTTGAGGTTGGAGGTGTCGCAGCAGTTCACACTGCTATAACAAAGAAGCATAGACTAGGAGGTTCATAAACAACAGACATATATTCTCATAGTTCTCGATAATGGAAGCTGAAGATTAGCATGCCAGCATGGTCAGGTGCTGGCCAGGACCCTCTTTCTAGGTGCCACTTGCCATCTTCTGAATGGCGTCCTCACATGACAGAGAGAAGACAAGAGCTCTCTGAAGTCACTTCATAACAATATGAATCCCATTCACGAGGACAATGTTGTTTCTATAACCTAATTGCCTCTCAAAGTCTTCACCTCCTGATGCCATCAGAAGGTTGGTTAGGCTTTCCACTTGCATTTGTGAGAGTAGGCAAATGTTAAATTCATAACACATGGTAGTTTGCTTGCTGTTTTCTTTTGCTTCTGTGATTTTGGTTGCTTGACTGGCTCTTGCTTTTAAATTTGGGCAGTCTACAAGCTTCCAAGGGAATGCCAAGAATCGTGCATTGACATAAACATCCTTGCTCCTTCCCAATGGACACAGGCGATAACATCTGTAGAAGGGCACTCAAGTTGACAAGGCTTAGGCCATCATGCAGGCATCTTAAAATGAGACTGACTGGGGAACTGCCTTAGGAATTTTGCTTCCTCCTTTTCTAATAAGTCATAGGGAATCCTCCCTTTCTTATCCTGTGTTTACCGAAATCAAAACATTCATAATCTATTATTATTTCTTCTTGATTCATCTGTGTTCAAAACACAGCTCTGTTTCCTTTGCAGCCCTCTCTATGGCAACTAGTAACCTTCCAGCAAGACAGGAAGTTCTCTCTGCTTTGCTTGTATATGCACCTGACCTCTGTGTCTACAGCATAGTAACCTTTTAGGTTCAGCCTGAATCATTCTTCTGTTGAACATTTTCCTATAAAATGTTTGTTTTTTTTAGCTTTAGTCAGCTTTTTCACTGCTGTGACTAAAGGATCTGACCAGAACAATTTTAGAGGAGAAAAGAAGTTTATTTGAGGGCTCACGATTTCAGAGGTCGTAGTCCAGAGAAGGCCAGCTCCATTCCTCAGGGCTTGAGGTGAGGCTGAACATCATGGAGGAAGAGTGGGGCAGAGGAAAGCAGCTCATATCATGGAGATCATAAGGCAGAGAAAGGAACTCCAGATACAAACCACACACCCCCAATTAACCACTTCCTCCAGCCACACCCCACCTGCCTGTAGTTACCATCCAGTTAACCCATCAGAGATAAATTTACTGATTGGGTTAAGACTCTCACAATCCAATAATTTCTCTTCTGAACCTTCTTGCATTGTCTCACACAAAAGCTTTTGAGGGACACCTCACATTTAAACCATAACACCCATCATGGGAGAGTTCACATGTGCCATTTTTGTCCAGGCATAAAGATAATTATTAGACTCTTATCATACTAAAAAGACTTTAAAACTTTTATAAACATAACAATAATGTAATAGTGTAATAATATTAATAAACTTGTATTATGTATTCTGTTCCAGATATTGTTCTTCATATTTTATAAGTGCTAATCTGCTCCATCACAACATTAATCTTGGAAGTAGGCACCCTTACAATGCCCCTTTGAGGTAACAGATAGACAAAGATAGGTCACATGGATATGACAGAAGGAGATAGCACTGACACATTTTTAGAATAACTTTGTCTTGTTTATAGGCACTTAGGGTTTAGTTCGAATCAACTAGGGCTTATTTGAAAAACGAGGAAGTATTTTATTATTTTCTTAAGTATTTTTTGTCTTTCTCCTTTTTATTACTCATCAGGAACATGATGAGGAGAAATAGGGTCATAGACCATCAGAGTCAGCAATTAACCTCAAAGGCTAAAGAGATCTATATGAGGCACAGGATTCATGAGGTATTCAACCAAGCTCACCTTGGACGATTGTAGCAGACATCATTCTTTAGGAAACAGCCATTGTTCCTAGAGGTACATGCTGAGAATGGTGGGCTTAATGTTAGACACTGGCCATCGAAAAAATATGTAAAATACAGCCCTGCCCCAATCACAGCTTAAAATCTAGTATCAGGGATTGACAATTAAATAGGTAATTACATTTCAGCATAATTAAAATAGTGATAAATTTAATGGTAGCATATTTTGGATAATTGCTTCTAACATTGTATTATGAGAAAATAGATCATACTAAATTATTGGACACCAAGCTAAATTAAAGATAATTAGGCATAACATTCATTTTTCTTGGTTTTGAATTAATCATATAGGATGGCAGAAAAATTAAAAGAGATCAAAAACAAGTTCAGTTCTTAAATGTAGTAGAAATTGGTAGTGTTGTCTAATGTGTGTATGTTTGTGTATAGGATATATATATATATATATATATATATATATATATATATATATATCACATTTCTTACTTTGTTTTTATTGTTGTGACCAAAATACCCAACAAGAACTACTTAGGGAAAGGAACGTTTATTTTGGTTCATCATTTCAGAGGTTCAGTTACTGCTTGGCCAACTGCATTGCCCTGAGTCTGAAGTGAGGCAGAACATCATGGCAGAAGGGCATTGTGGAGGAAAGATGCTCAGCTCATGGCAGTTATGGGGAGGGGGAGAGAGAGAGAATAGGGAAGGGGCCATAGAGAAGATAAACCCTTTCAGGACATTCCCACTCCACCATGCTCTGTCTGTCTATAATTATCACCTAGCACAGTAGTCCTTTGAGATTACTAATACATCAAGTGAATTAATTGACCAATCAGGTTACATCTCTCACAACCTAATCATCTCATTTCTGAATATCCCTATATTGTCTCACACATAAGTTTGTGGGGGATACCTCATATCTAAACCATAACATACATACATACATACATTCATATATATATATGTCTTTGGTTTCTTTATTTAGTCAGGGCTTGAAGTGAGGTAGAACATTATCCATTTCTTCATTTCTGCAGTGGGAATATCAGAATCTCTATTTTATTATTGCAAGATTACATGAAACAATATATTTAAAAAAAAATCTTATAAGTACTTTCCAAATCCACATTTGGTACATGTATTAAAGGCCATAAAAATCAAGCCAGTAAAGAGGTCCAGTGCAGATACGGTGACATAGACTCATTTCTTCCTGCTCCTTCCTCCTTCCAGATAAACTTGAAAATAATGCAGTAGACAAAGGTAAGCTCTGGCAGTACAAAGAAAGGAAATGGGTAGTTATCCAAGGAATAGATGATCAATGCATCAGCACTGTATCTTACATATTCTCCACTCATAAAATGGCACCAAAGCCCAGGATTTTCTGTGCCCTGACCTAGCAATGATGATCACATAGGCAGGTTTACTCATCCCCACACACCCTCTAACTCTCTACTTCTAACATATGCAGTTTAACAATTGTCCATTTGACAAAATCAGATGAGCCAAATACCACTGGTTTATGGAGATTGATTGGGAGCTCTGCCAATAAAAAGCAAGCAGAGAAGCACTGTCCTTTCCACTGGGCCTGAGGTTTCCTATCCTGCTAATAAATGAGTTGGGTAATAATGAGGGATTGACAATTAAATAGGTAAATGCATACTAAAACCCAAGCTACAGTAATTAGTCTAATTAGGGAAACCCAGGGTAACAAAAGTCTGTTCTTCTCCCAGAGAAATTGAGGCAGTGGGGCAATGCACATCTAGAGAAGTCCCATCATCCTACCCATCAGAGTTCCTGCCATACTACCACACAGAGAAATAGCTGGTGGCTGGGTTTGGGGCATTCAACCCATTCAAACAGCATAGTACGGAGAGGTGAGAGCCTCAAAGCATCAGAAAACCAACTACATCAGAGCGTCATTCAGAAAATTTCAAACTGTAACTGCCAGTAGAACTACTAGCACCATAGTGACTAGATACTGCACCTGTATAGTTACCTTATTAGCTTAAAGGAGAAACTGCTGGGCATTCCATATAAGTAGATAAAGATATACATACCAGGGTAGTGTGACTGACTGATATGGTGAAAGATCTAAATAATTTATGAGTGATGCATCTGCTAATTAGGTTAATATTGGTAGAGGATTCTTCATGCATACATTTAACAAAAGATCATGTGACTCTGTAAATATGTATAATTCTTTTCTGTTAATCATAGGTCAATAATAAAATAAATAAATAAATACCACCTAAAGTCTTCTAACATAATAGACAAAATATCTAGAATATAAAAAACAAAAATTACCCAATGTACCAAGAAACGGGAAAATCACTATTTGAATGAAAAAAAAAAATCTTAATCAATGATGATTAGCTGTTGTATTTATCTGACAAGTATCTTGAAAGAAGTCAGAAAGAGATGCCCCAGAAAGAAGACCAGTTCAAATGAAAGCATATATCTCAATTAAAACAATGGAGGCCTGAAATAATTGGCACAATATTGTTTGAAGTTCCAAAAGAAAAGATATAGATATCTTTTTATCTAGTGAAACTGTCCTTCAGAAATAAAGAAGAAATAAAACCACTCTCAGATAAAGTAAAACTGAAAAACCTTGTAGCAAGCATAGTTGCCCTTAATTGTTGATAGAAGGAAGATCTTTAAAAATAAAAGTTGGAGATATGATAGGGAAAAAAGAAAGTCTCAGAGCATCTGGAATAAGGAAGGAACCACAGGAATAGCAGAAACAGGGGAACATAACAACAGAAAATCCTTTCCCTCTTGAATTTTAAATGTCATATTTGATTAATATAAAATAATATAATTTGAGTAGAAAGGAAAAGGACATAAATGGAAATGAAATCTCTACGCTTCATTCCAGGTGGTAACATGTGAATAGAAGTGTAATGAAAACAAAAGGAGACACAAGACAAGATGCAGAGGCAGGAAAAGAAGTAGTTGCCCCTCCAAGCAGCCGCATTTATTTATATCAAGAGTCACATTAGGTTGTTAGTGCCATGACTATGTTATTATTTAGTATTCCTTTAATCCCAGGTGCTAGATAATTGAGATCAGTGTCCAGGCTGATTAAGACACAGAGCCCTTATCCATAAGGCTATTACCATAGTGACTAGATACTGCACTTGTATAGTTACCTTACTAGCTTAAAGGAGAAACTGCTGGGCATTCCAAGGGCAGAAAACAGATTATCTGTCACCCCTTGGGAGTTTGCTCACCAGAGGAACACTTCCCTGTACATTTCCATGATCAGAATACCCTCAAGTCTCTATATTCCCAGGAGCTGTGTGCCTGAGATGAAGGTTGAAACTGATGAGACTCCAACACAGATTTTCCTCATTAAGGACATTGCTACAGCAGCCAGGCATCCTGTGTCTTTGTACAGGAGTTTACCAGTAGCATATCTATTTTCTTCTTAATGCTAGTGGGGAAGAAAGTAGGGTAGGCATTGACAACAGCAAGCACAATTTAATAATCCCATTATTGGTAAACATTCACCTAATGAATAATTATTTGATCCACATGAAACTAGGTAGCCATAAAGTTAGCGAATTCAAGTCTAAACCTCCATCATCTTGTTGAACCCTTTTAATGATATCTTTAAGGTAGTCTAACTCCTTTTAGATAGAATTGAATTGAAGCACCACATATTATTAAGCTCCTGACATCTTTTATGATGTAACAATAACAAACAGTCAATTGCAGCCCGATTGTCAAGAATGGCCTGACAATGATGTCTTTGTTCTTCATTAAGCATATTAATATCCATAGATGGATGATTAATATTTTTACCATATCACAGGCCAGTTTCATGGTTGTTTTGTAAGCCCTGACAACTAGTCCATGGATACTCACTAAGGAAAATGTCAAAGCTTCAAATTCTGCCTTAGAGAGAAGGTTTACTGAATCATTACAGTTTTCATCATGGGGAATAGACCTTTTATGGATACATTGTGCTGGATAGTGGCCTATTAAATCCTGTGGGGATGGTAAAATCCCAGTCTGCTAAGACAACAATGGGTACCATGAGACATTTTTGCAGGTATATAATTAAAAGTATGTGTTCCACAAGAAAAGAACCATTCTGGAGATAAAGGGACATGACCATTTTCATACATAATGGGCTCAACTTTGGTATAATTAAATGAGGGTCATCCCAAAGAAACACATTTATGTATACAGCCTTGAATGTCAGCAGAAGAGTCAATTGCATTTAATAACCGTGGGAGTAAGTAACATCATAAAATTAGCAGGCTTAACATTTTGAGGATTTCCCCAATTATAAGAATCTTTATAAGATATTGGTTTTTGGATACCTCCCTTGGAGAACATTGTCATACTCGCAATTTCACGTGCAGGACGGAAAACAGGAAGAAGACAGAAGCCCAGTACATTTCCTATATCAATATCTTGGCGGATACAAATCTCAGATGAGTTAACAATTTCAGCCAAGCAAATCCAGATATTATGATGGGTTCTAGAAGTTAGGGAGTCTGATTGTATCGGATTTCCCATGGCTGGGATACAACAAGAGAACAACATTATTATTGCGAGCTTTGTGTGAGTTTAGCAATCAAAGCAGTAACTATGTTTTCTGGAGTACATTCTAACCCCACTTGAGCCAACAGCTGTTGAGCTAAGACTGTTAATGGTTTTATATCCCCCCAAGTCACTGGAAGTCTAGTATCTTGGGATCCTCTTTTGATATATGTTATCTGTCCTCTTTTAATGTTTATTCTCTTTCAAAGAGTGATCATTGTCCTCTTGCTTGGTGGGACTCTCCTCATAGAAGTAGATAGTTGTCATATTTGCATATTGCCATACCAAGCGAGGTAATGCTACTAGATTATACAAAGAGATATATAGGAAAACATAGATCAAGAGTAATCCACAGGAAGGAAAGAAAATGGAAACAGGGGAAAAAAAGAAAACACATTAATCAAATGGAAAATGAAGGACTAACCGACAGAATTATGTTTAACACAAATATTCTAAATATAGTAATAAGACGAGCAGGGATTTCCTCAGTTGGGTCACTATTGCATAGAAATTAGGGTTTCAGACTTGAATTTGGCAATCTATTTTACATTCATGGTTTTGTGAGTTATTAACTTCAAGAGCTTGAACAAGGTTCTTCACTTGTCTGAATCTCAGATTATTCCTATGTAAAATAGAGACAGGACATCTAATTAATATGTAGTGAGCACTTAGTAAAGAGTAGAAATAATTAGAAATAAAGTCCACTATTGATGTGTTCATTCTTAAAATATTGAGAATAATAGTATATTGTAGATAAATAGAGAAATAAGCATAGAGAACCAAGAATTTTGATGGATTTTGAGTAGAATGAGTATGTTCAGGGGTCACCTTCATGACAAGAGCTGATATTACCTTTTTCAAAAAAGGAAAAAGACCTCACTCATTCAAGTATTTTCCACAGGAAGATACTTTATTTTCCAAGAGAGATAGTCTTTATATCTCCCTTGAACAAGAACAGAAAAGTGAGAGTTGGCCACAGATAGCAGAGAACAGAAATTTATCTTCTCTGGTTCTAGAAGAAGATTGCCTCTCTGCTACATCTGGAGAGGAGTTCTCTCCTGCTTCTTCCTACCTCCCGATAGTCATGGTCACTCCCTGCCATTTCTTGGTTTTCCTATGTGTCAACCTACTTTTTTATTCCTTTTAGATTAAAGTATGACTTTATGCATAAAAAACAACCTAAATTATAAATGTACATTTCATTTTATTTCATTTAGTTAGCAAACATATAATATATCCACTTAGATTTTTTAAAAAAAATAATATCAATAGAACTTTAGTGTTCTCCCTTATGACATTCTCAGCCACATTCCTCCCAAGCAAAAGATAGTCACTATTTTTGCCTATTTTGAAATTTTTAATATGGAATTTTATAGCATTTACTCTTCTCAGGTATGGTATAATATTTACTTTTACTTGTAGGCACTTTTGTTAAATACTATATTTATGAAATCAGTCTTGCTTTTTATTTTAGTAGACTCTTCAGGAGTGAATCCCAAAATGCTACAGAAATGACCCAGGAGAGTAATTACCAGAACGAATCTCTCCATCAAAATACTGAATCCAAGAACAAATCACTAAAGCTGTGATCTTGGAATTAAAAAGCCTAATGGGAGACAGTGATCACCATCAGTGCTAACTCAGTGCCTTTTGGACACCAGGGAGAAAGGAGACTAGATGCTGACATAACTGCAATGCAATAAAGAAACACACTACAAGAGCGCAGAAGAGCATCTAAATATCAGAGCCTACTCAACATCAAGGGTGTGACTGCAAAGGAGTCTGTGTTTACAACTTCCTATTCTCTGAAGTGGCAGAAAGATTTTTTTTTCCTTTTTTTTTTTTTTTTTTCTTTTTCCAGTACTGGGCATTGAACCCAGAGGTGCTTTACCACTGAGTCACATCTCCAGCCTTTTTATTTTATTTTATTATTTATTTTTTAATTTTTGAGTCAGGGTCTCACTAAGTTGTTTAGGGCCTTGCTAAGTTGCTAAGTCTGGCCTTGAACTCATGATTCTCCTGACTCAGCCTCCTGAGACACTGGGATCACAGACATGCCCCACTGTGTCCAACAGAAGAAATTTGAGAATGAAAGCAGAGAGGACGTGGAACAAGCAATCTATAGTGGCGATTACAGTGAAGAACAGAAAAAAACATGCTTACAAGAGATGAGAACACTACTAGGTCCTGAATGAGTCATAGCTGGGAGAAGAATGAATGAAGGGCATTTCCGGCTAGACAAGACCAAATGCCTGGTATGATAACTATTATAGCAAACTATCACAGTCCAGGTCAAGGTATAGAATTGCTAAACTGACACTGGGATCAAGGAAGTCACAAGATCTCTCTAGATCTTAATCTTGCTTTTATTTTGTCTTGATGGGGTTAAAGTAATATTTTTATGTGACAGAAGTGTAACTGTGCAAAAGCATAGACAACGACAACACAACCTTGCTCTGAAATCTTCAAGTCTCCCAGCTTCACTCCCAGAGTGATCTACTATGAACCACCTCGCTTTATTCTGTAAGAGAAAGTTTAAACATATAACAGATTAGTAAGACTTAAGTGGGTCCACACATATATCTCTGTATCCCTGAAGTGCACAATAACATAATCCAGTACATTCTATTCTGCATCTGGTTTTAGCCTAGACATATTTCCTAATTTACAGGTATAAATCTACCTTTTAAAAAAGATAATTGCTTAGCATTTCCTCTAATTAAGGCATGTCAATATGTTTTACTAGCCATCCATCCACAGTCATTGAAGTTATTTTTGTATCTGTGCTGTTTTAGTTATAGATATGCAAATATATGTGTGTGAGTGTACATATATATATGTATATCATAATACAACATTATAAAGTTAAATGTATAAATCCATATAATATAATACATAAAGAAAACATTAACATAATATTTCATTATTTATCCATATAATATAATATACCACTATCAAGCTGTTTGTATATATTCATATATATGTATATATACACATACAGACACAAGTGTCTGAAAGATAAATTTTAAGAAGTAAAATATTAACTAAGTCAAAAATGTTTATTTAAATTTTGACATGTGCTACCAAACATTTTTCTAAAGATATTTTTTCAAATTTTCATTAAAATGACAATGTCTTGAGAGTGCCTAATTTTCTACAATGATACAAAATAAAGTTTTGAAGAGATTAATAAATTGCCTGGATTAATACATTTGTAAAGATTAAAAAAAATGCAAAAAAATTATTCTATTTTGATTTACATTTATTCAATTATAAGGGATATTGTATCTGACTAGTTTGATTCTTAGAAAGATATCTCTGGAAGAACTCTATTGTGCAGAGAGGTTAGATTTGAGACTTGAAGAGCAATAGCAGAACCCGGTAAAGTGACATTAATTTTCAATTAATGGCAAGTAAATGCAAATGAATGCACAGTTGGGAATTGGATAGTATTTTTACCTGAAAATAATGTAGGAAGTAATAGAAAATGAAACTGAAGTCTACTGACTTCCCCAATTCAACAGCATGTTTGGTTTAAGCATATTGAGTTTCTTAATTTTTTAAACTTTTTTGAATGATAATGACTTTGACATTATGCTGGAATCTGGCCCTAAATTGTATACTGGAAAAGTGGTCAAGAATCCAGATGTGTAATCTGAAAACCTACTTTTGCTCCTGAAGAACAGTTTGTAATAGCAAAGTTGTTGCTACAAAGCTATCCATTGAGTTTGAGTGATGTGGCAATGAAATTGTAGATAGGATCATTTTAAGAGGTTTTTCTACCAGAAACACTGGAAATAGAGCTGTGATTTAGAAACAAGAAAAGCCAAACATCAAAATACAGTAACAGCTGGTAGTTTGGAAGGAAAAAAAAAAATGCTGACCTACTTTAAAATAACCCCATTAATGCTCCTATCTGGAATGAGGCTGTTTTTAAACAAAATGGGTTTGTGGAAAGATGATTTAGTTTTCTTTGTTTGGCAAAGGCCAGCATGTGCTTTCAGTCTACAGAAATACTCTATGTCCTCAAAAAATCCAAGTGTACATAATTGATAATTCCCATTCTAGAAGAAACTTTAGAATTAATCTGTAATTATTGTTTTTTTTTTTTTTTTTTTGGCAGATCAGATATGATAATGACCCAGTGGTCATGTTACCAAGACCTCACGAAGCAGATGACAGGAAGAACTGCACTTTGCAGAGATTGCAGCTTCCAGGCTGGTATTCTTAGGTGTTACTGCTGAGTACTCTACTGTGTGATATCAGAAATGGCAGGCATTGTACAAATTTTTAGTATACAATTTGT